>NC_142040.1:29324400-34594400 GCF_982192425.1 Myodes glareolus
AAGGAGCTTCTCTATTAACCAATGGTCATAAAACATATTCACAGCATACAGAGGGGAGTCTCACATCAGAACTGTTTATTTTGTGTGTGTGTTTCAAGTAAGCAAATCCAATTCTCTTTTGGAAGAATTCACCAACCGAAGCATCCTGTCTGCTGAATAAATAAAGAATGTATAAAGTCAGTGGCCAAAGCTGCTCAGGAGACAGTCTTTTTCTTGTGGGGACAAATGTACAGTGAGATACACAGAAGAAAGCAACAAGGGGAAAGGAGGAGAAAAGACATTGAGGTTTAGGCTGTGACGGGCAAGTAAGCAAAGCCCCAGGAGTGTGGCACAGAGGTCAGAACCATGAATTTGGTGGTCTTAGTGCCTACGTTCAAATTCTGCCTCTATCATATATTAGCTGTGTCTTAAACCATTGTGTGTGTGCATGTGTGTGTGTGTGTGTGTGTGTGTGTGTGTGTGTGTGGTGAGGGTTTGGAGTGTTGAACTTCTGACTTCACATGTGTTTGGCAAATACCCAACTTTTGATCTATTTTTTTCCCAGCTTTTTTTGTTTCTTAATTTTGAAACAGGGTCTCACTAGGTTGCCCAGGCTAGTTCTGAACTTGTTCTGTTGTCCAGGCTGACTTTGAACTTTCACTCTTCCGTCTTCAGTTTTCCTGAGTCACTGGACTAAACTGCTAGTTTAGTGTGCTCCCCCCCCTTCTCATCTGTAGACAGGGTATAAAACAATGCCTGGCCTAGAGTGGGCATCCTGGAAGGATTGTTGGAGCTGCATAGGAAAGTTCCTGTCACTAGTCAGAGCTCAGTGCTTGCTGTCAACCAGCGTACTTTCTCTCCACAGTTCCTGCTGCAAAGCTGCCTTTCATGGCCACAGTGAGTCTTGTCCCTTGTCTAAATTTAATGACAAGCCTGCGCATGAAATTTTATCGTGCCTCTTTAAAAGATCAGATAAAGTCTATGGCCTTGAATTTCTTCAATCCTTAATTTTCATGTAGAAATAAATTCCAGAGAGGGAGGGAGGGAGGGAGGGGGAGAGAAAGAGAAAGAGAGAGAGAGAGAGAGATCACTAGATTTTTCTGAAATTTAGGAAATAAAACTAGTGCAGAAATAGAAACCACAAGTATGGACATAGTTAAACCAGAATTATATAGGAGCTTAGCAGGAAAGAATATTATGTCCTATTGTGGTTTATCCACAAGTTAACGTGCTGGCCCAAACAACCCAGACAATTTTAAGTGTGTCTCAGTTCATACCTTCCTGGGTTTTAGGAAAGCCCAGAGGCAGGCATCTTGAGTTCCTGAGGCACCAACTCTGGAGGTGCTGGAGCAGCATGATGCTTTGTTCTGGGGGATGCTGCAGTGACCAGTTGCCACAGATTCTGAAGGGGGAGTCCATTCTATGGTCCAGCAAAGACTTCCCTTCTCATTCCATAAGGATCTCTCTACATCTTTTGCTTATTTATCCCCCCCCCCCCCCGCCTGCACCACTTTGGTGGTTAGGAGAATATCTATATACCAAATAGGCCTAAGGTGAGTTGATCAAATGAGACAGTAGAAGCATCCAGATTCAGCTGCTGAACCCCTCTTTACCTGCCTCTCTTCTCCCATCTCCACCTGGGACTTTGGGAAGGTGGCAACACAGTGTTTCAGGCTGTTTTTGCTGGCAATGCCTGTGCCTTAGTTTCTTTTCTTGTTGCTGTGATAAACCCTGATAAACCAACGTAAGGGTTGGGGAGCATATTTGGATCACAGTCCCAGGTTGCAGTCCATTGTGGTAGGAAAGTTATAGAATATGAGTTTGAGAGAACTGGTCATACTAAACCCAAGTAAGCCAAGAGCAGACAACAGTAAATGAGTGCATGCTTGCCCGTGCCCCGCTTGCCTTTCCTGCCTTATATACTCCAGGTTCTCCTGCCAGAGGAATAGCTACAATTAAGGTATCTCTTTCTACACCAACTAATGGAATCACGATAATCCTCCATGCCCAATATCCTGTCTCCCCTGTGATGCTACATCATGCCAAGTTGACAGTCGACATTAACCATCATATCTTCTAAGAAGAACTGGCCTGACATCTTGTCATTGTTCACAATGTGTTGCCCTGCCCCAGCACTTAAAAATGTGTGCATATTTCCATATTTCTACACCAGAGTGTTCCTTACAGCAGAGAGAGGTCAGTGTAGTCTCTGGACATGCCAAAAGGAGGGATCGACAATGAGGTGTTCAGTGCAGGCAAACCTTAAAACCTCAAAAATTAAAAAAAAAAAAAACAAGAGCAAAAGTAAAGCATCTTAGAAAATTGTAGTTTTATTGCAAAAATGTATGGACAATTTGTATTCTGCTTAAAATGGCGCACACACACAGACAGACACACACACACACCCCACAATGTGTGAGGACTAGGGAGATGGCTCATTGGCTAAGAATACTTGCTGGTGGGGCGGAGGACCTGTATTTGATTCCCATCACTCACATGGGATCTCACAACCGTCTTTAACTCCAATTTCAAGGTATTTGATGCCTTCTCCTGATCTTTGTGACTGTTAGACGTGCATGCAGGCAATTTTGTGTGTAGAAGGAATGACAGCGGGCTGTGCTCCCGCTGCCCGGCTAGCTTTACCCGAAATAATTACATGGAAACTGTATTCATTTAAACACTGCCTGGCCCATTATCTGTAGCCTCTTATTGGCTAGCTCTTACATATTGATCTAACCCATTTCTAATAGTCTGTGTAGCACCATGAGGTGGTGGCTTACCGAGAAAGATCCTAACCTGCATCTGTCTTGGAGAGGAGAGTCATGGCGACTGCCTGCCTCTGCTTTCTTTCTCCCACAATTCTGTTCTGTCTTCCCTGCCTACCTATATTCTGACCTATCAGGCCAGGCAGTTTTCTTTATTAATTAACCAATGAAAACAACAGATAGATAGAAGACTCTTCTACATCCCTCGTGCAAATAAGATAAATAGATCTTAAAAAATTAAGGTTTAGATAACACGAAGAATCTTCCTCCTGAATCCTTGAGTGAAATACTGTCTTGTGACAACTAATTGTTCTCACTGTGGAGCTTTGAGGCCCCTTTTGATCATGTTGGATATCACGACTGATCAGACTATGCGTCCGTGTCTGGTATGCAGAAGCTCACAGTGTCAGTTCTTGTCTCAAGGGTTCTTAGCTTTATAAATGTGTTTCTGCGGCTGTGTGTAGACATGGGCCTACTGGGGACCTGCACATTTTTATCACAAATCCAGGGAAGACCAAGTTTTCATTCATTTTTTTTTACCTGAGATGCCATGTTTGTCCTGTTTAGCTATTGTCGTTTCTGGCTTTCTTGATCATAAATAAACACTACAGTAGAAGCCCAGAGCTGCTGTTTGTTCATTTCTTTCTTCTGTTTCTTCATTTATTCACTCATTCCATTTACTTATTTGGTCAAGAGAAACCAGTGCCTGTCTTGTAAGACCACAGGATGGGCTTCATCGGAAATAAAAATGAAGAACCGTGTTCCCATTACTAGAGCTTTCATCACTCAATCTCTTGTAGATAGCACGGTTGCAGAGGGAAGCAAGCGATGCTTACACCAAAGTGGATAAATCAACAATTTGGAAAGTGAAGCCATTGCAGTGTACGCCTGGAATCCCAGCACTCAGGAGGCCAAGGCAAGAGGTGGTGTGCGAATTGAGTCCATCGTGAGCTACGTAGTTAAATAGCCAAGTTCCTGTCTTACAAACACAAACCTACAAAACCCCACGCTCAATCTACTTTAACATTTCTCTTTGTGTTTTAGGAACTGATTGATACTCTAAATAGCTGAAACCATATTGGGAAAACAAGACAGGAAAGCAAACCTGAACCATTGAATGCATTTGAAGTTTTTTTTATTAATTTTTTATTTTTATTTTTCCATTCAAATATTTACACTTCCTTCCCTCCTCCCAATCCCCTCCTGCTCCACCACACCCCCTCCTCCCTCTCATACCCTGCTTGAGAGAGGGCAGGGAACCCTGCCCTGTGGGAAGTCCAAGGTTCTCCCCGCTATATCCAGACCTAGGGAACTGTGCATCCATGTAGACTAGGGTCCCAAAAAGCCAGAACATGCCATTACAATAAGTTCCAGTGCCTTTATCAATGGCTTCACAGTCAGCCCCCACTGTCAGCCACAATCAGAGAGTCCAGTTTGATCACATGCTCATTCAGACCCGGTCCAGCTGGATTTGGTGAACTCCCGTTAGAACAGACACACTGCCTCAGTTGGTGGACCAACCCCTCGCGGTCCAGACTTCGTTGCTTGTCTTCTCCTTCCTTCTGCCTTTCAACTGGACCTTGGGAGCTCAGTCCATTGCTCCGACCGTCTCTGTCTCTATCTCCATCTGTCACCGGACGAAGATTCTATGGTGATATTCGAGATAATCATCAGCGTGATAGTGGAGCAAGGACAGTTCAGGCACCCTCTGCTCTGCTGCCCAAGGACCTACCTGGGAATATTCCTGTTATAGCGTCAGTGAGATTGGTGTTAGGGATCTATTCAATCAGATGAGAAGCGAGCAGGCTGTTAGCAGTCAAAGATTAAAGAAGATTGCTGAGGAGAGTGGTGAGCTGGTGGAACTTCTCAGGAGAAAGCAGCCCCCAGGGGAAGCTCAGGAACCTAGAAGTGCCCTTGGAAACTGTTCTTCTTTGAGGATTTGGAGGGGGTTCACCGTGAAGTCAACTCATTGTATTGTGCTGCAATACGATCTTGCTCAATACGGTGTGCACAGTGCTCCAGGGATTTTGTCGTCCCTTTACTTAGTATAGAGATGAAATAACAAAAAGTAGGAAATGTAAGGTAGGGAATTATTTTCATTATTTTTCGCTTTCATTTTCAGAGCAATGCTAAGTCCAAGTTTTCATTTCTCACTGCTATTTCCTTTGTCAAACTTGATTTCTGTTAAAATAGATTTAGTTTAAGCTGTCTTTTTCTTTTTTCTGGTATTAATTAACGTCGCATGGTGAGAGCATCTTATATATTCATAGGTCACATATATCAAATACTTGAAATGAGGCTATGCTTCAAGGCACTTTGATGCCTGCAAACACATGTGTAGACTTTGTCTCATTTAATTTCTACACTACATGACTAATTTGCTTTCTGCGTGTTGCAATAGATAATATTTAAAATGTAGTAAGTTGACTTTTTAAAATTTTTAATGTTAAAAGAATATAGATATTACATGTTTCCCAGACATTCTGTTCTGCTGATTTACCCATGATGAGAAGCAAACCTTTTATCTCTAATGAAACATCGGTACTTGCCAATATGGTGAATTTCTTAGGGTACAGAATAGCTAAGATTTAGCCAAACCTGTCCTCTATGTGTAATCAATTGATCTGTATTATAAATCAGAATTATGGTACTGGACACACAATTAAAGCAATCTGAAGTTCCCGATCCCTGCCTCCCACTGCTGAATAGGGTAGCCCCGATTCCTATACATGATGAAAAAGTCCCCTTCCCAGACACGGAGCCAGGAAGCAGCTAAGCTGATGTTGAGATGTTGTATCCCACTCTGTGTCATTGTTCTTGGAACTATTATGACCCCTTCAAGAAGCCACTGTAGTCTACGGAGCAGCAACTGGCCGGCTTGTGGTTTCAGTAAAAGTTAGGAAGCAGAGCCTTTCCAAGCCTCTTTGTAAAGCACATATTCTAAAAGATTTCAGAAGACTGGGATAATGCTATTTTCTAGGAAAGTTAGACACGGGTACGAGAGATGGGTATCAGAAGACAGGCATCATTCAGAAGGGAATGAGAGCAGATAAGAGAGAGCCCTGAAAGCCAGGCTGAGCCGACCTTTATTTGTTAAGCTAGGATCAGATAGGGAGCAGGTTTGTAAGACAGTGAGAGCAACCAGCTGTCTCTCCATAATAGCAATGGTTGTAAGAGTATGCACAGAAACCAGTGAGAAGGGTATTAGAACATGCTGAGTCTGAGAGACCAGGAGGGTCTCAGTGGTCCTCTAGATCAGCATTTCCCCCCTTCCTCAGATGGGTAAAGTGATAAAGACTAGAAAGGTGGAAGACCCAAATAAGGCTGGTGGAGTGAACCGTGAGAAGGCAAGGCTGGATACGGTACCAGCCGTGTCTTCATTAAGGTCAGGGGGGGTCAGCTAAAGTAATGAGTTTGATCCTGCCTATCTTGACTTTTTTATTTTTTAATTATTCATTTTAGATTATAATATAATAACATCATTTCCCCTTTCTTTTCTTCCTTACCAACCCTCTCATACATAATTGATAGTTTATATACATATATATTCCTAAATACATAATACTACCTGCTCAGTCTGTACAGTGTTGCTTGAATGTATGCTTTCAGGCTAACCATTTGGTACTGGCTAACTAATTGCTGTCCTCTTCCCTGGAGAAGACTATTTCTCTCACCCTCGGTATTCCTTAGTCATCAGGATTTCTTGGTGTAGGCTGAGGCCTCATGGGCTCTCCCTGCCCACTGGTGCATGTATATTGGTGTTGTTCTTGTTAAGTTCAGGTTTAGGTAGTCACGTTTATGAGACTTCTTTATAGGTGGAGCTGTTGAGAGTCGAAGGAGACACAATCTTCCAGCAAACTCCCTGTTCCTCTGTCCCTTCCACTCTTTCTGCCTCTTTTATCTGCAATGACCCCTAGCCCTAGCTGTGGCTCCTCGTCCACCAGGATCCCTAGGCCTTAGGTCCAGGAGATTGTATTGTAGATGTATAGTTGGGACTGGACTCCACGACCCTGCATTTCTATTGATTGTGGTTTTCTGTAATGGCTTCTGTCTGCTGCAAAGAGAAGTTTCCCTGACGAGGACTACATCTACCTGTGGGCTTAAGGAGACTGTTAGAATGTAGTCAGGGATCATGCTGACTTCTTCCTCTGCTGTTTTTCTCAACCCTGTGGGGGTTCTTTGGAACTTCCCTTTACCGTCCCATTCCTATCTCTGAGCCAATTCAGTTCTTTGAGGATGGGTTTCCTTAGTGCCCTCATAGGTGTCCTGAGTCTACCTTAAACTACTCTCTGACCGAGTGTATCCTGGATCTAAGAACATCATTTGTTTAATGGTGTTTAGTTTGGTTGGTATTAGGGTTCTTTCAGTCACTGCACATTTGGAGTCAGGGCAAGGGCTACTAGAAACTGGTAGCTGGCGCTTCCAGAGATGAGTGGGACAGCCTACTGACCTATGAAATACTGAGAATGTTCTGGAGTTTTGTTAAAGAAATGACAGGGGCTTCTGTTGATACCAGCTTCTGTCACTTGACTTTAATTACCTCCCATAACCTTCTCTCCCTCCCTCCCTTCCTTCCTCCCTCCCTCCCTTCCTTTCCTTCTTCTTTAAAATCAGAACCAAAAGGCACATTGGATAATTTTTTTGTTTTTATTAATCCTCTGACTTTGAAAATTTATTACTACATCATTTATAATATTAATAATATATTAGATCAGATTAATTTAGATATATTAATAACATTGAGAGAATTATATGTATTTATTAGAGTTTATATATATATATGCATGGAGAGAGAGAGAGAGAGAAAGAGAGAGAGAGAGGAGAGAATACCTGTACTACCTTTGAATCCAGCAAAATTTTTTAATAAAAACTATCTTTTTCTCCCTTGTTACTCCCACCCCCACCCTGCCTCCTTGGAGAGGTAGCCATTAGAGGCAGAAAGGCTGGGCAGGGGACATTTCCATTGCTTTTTGCATCGCCATTCCATTTGAGCAGTTATGCAAGCAAGGGGTGGGGGGATACATGCATTTTCCATTCTTGAAGCCCTTTGATCACTTTTGCTCTTACATAACTCCCCAACAGCTGGAGCTGCAAACTTTAAAATTGGCAGGCTCAGGGTTTGTATTGCGAAAGGAAACTCAACCCAAATTTGAAGAGAAACAGCTAGATATTTTTAGTGGTTCCAGTATCTGGAGTCATAATCATTTGGTGAGTACGGAATGGTGGGATAGCAATCAAATCTCCTACCCCAGATGTCACCATCATGACTGGTACTGGTGTATAGGGGTCTGGATGAGGAGAGTGGGTACTTTCTTCTCTCTCTCTCTCTCTCTCTCTCTCTCTCTCTCTCTCTCTCTCTCTCATGTTCTAACACTGAACTCCAGCTTACAACAACACTTCTGGCCGCAGAGGACCAAAGGAACGTTCATTGTAATGTTTGATGTGTCCTCTTATTGCCTTGTGGTTCTGCCTTACTTGGAAGATCATCTTCTTCTCAACAACATTTGTTGTTCATTTGCCTTCATAGTTGTCTTTGCAAACACATCCCTCTTTCTCCTGGTTCTTAGCTCTCTTTTGCCTGCCACTTCTACTGTTTCTCCCTCTTCTCTCTCTTTTCTTCTGTTTTGTTGTCTTAGTTTCTGAGTCTGCGACAAAGTCTCGCTACGTAGACCAGGCTGGCTTCAAACTTGGGACCCGTCTGTCCCAGTCCCTTAAATCCTGGGATTATAAGCGTGAGGCTCCACATCTGGCTTTGGATATGAACATTTGTCCACTGAAATAGAAATGAGTCCACTTATTGCTAGCAAGACCACATTGTAATGATAAAAGCAAAAACTCAAACCCCATCCTTCAAAGCTGTGATCTCTCCTGCATAAAGTCACTGCCAAGTGTAGAAATACGTTTATGAAGAAATAATTAAACTTGCAAGTTGCGCAAATAAAACTAAAGAAAAACAAAATTGTGTTTTCCGCAGTGATGCAATCTGAGGGAATCACTGATACTGGCTAGTCGTTCAAGCATTTAGAGGTCTAAGATGACAGGGAAGTTGGGCATTTCATTTCCTTCTGTTAACCTTTCTTTCTCATCAGAGAGCTGGGATGTAGCCTTAAGAGAGACTCTGATTCTGTATCTCCAGGAGTGGCAGACCACTGGTGGGGATGCTAGTGTGATGAAGTAACCAACTGCTTTCTGCTTGGATCTGAGGCCCACGCCCACTGAAGGAAACACATGCCTGACTCTGCAACCCTGGTGAAGAGCCCAGGGGTAGTGAGGTCATATGCCTTAGGTGGGTTAATTGCTTTTATTGTTTTGCTACATAGTCAGGTTATCAAAATGCCTTTAAAAGTCTTTTTTTTTTTGTCCATCAGTGGTGGGACATGCCTTTAATCCCAGCACTCAGGAGGCAGAGGCAGGTGGATCTTTGAGAGTTCGAGGCCAACCTGGTTTCCAAAATGTGTTCCAGAATAGGCAGAGCTACACAGAGAAACTCTGTCTTGAAAAGCAAAAAAAAAAAAAAAAAAAAAAAAACAACTTATTTTTTACACCCATAATTAATGTGCTCAGCCTTCATCAGAGAAGCTTCTTGCTGTAACAGGGGCAGTTAATGCAGAAAGTCATTATCTGGCTAATGTGTTGAAAAAAAGTGATAGTGAGTGTTCTGTCCTAAATGGTCCAGCTATTGTCCCCTTCAAGGCTCAACAAATGTCTTAGTGTCCTAGTCACTGTTTTATTGTTTTAAAAAGATGTTATGACCAAGGCAACTCCTATTAAAGAAGGCGTTTAACCAGGAACTTGCTTAACTTTTCAAAGGTTTAGGCCATTATCATCATGACAGGAAGTATGGCAGCATGCAGGAAGGTGCTGGAGCAGCTTCATACCCTGATCTGCAGGGAGGGTGGGGGAGAGAGAGAGAGAGAGAGAGAGAGAGAGAGAGAGAGAGAGAGAGAGGAAGGGAGGGAGAGAGAGAAGAGAGAACAAGCCTAAGCCTGGTGTGGGTTTTTGAAACTTCAAAATCCACCCACCCCCAGTGACGCATTTGCTCCAATAAGGACACACTTCCTAATCCTTCTAATCCTTTCATACAATTTGATTTTGGGTGTCTAAGCATTCAAACATTGGATGGTAGCTGTCTATTGAATGGTAACAAGCCCATGGTAACCACAACGGGTAATATCATGGAAAAGAGAGCAGAGAGGATACAAAAGTGAGACGAGGGGGAGGTGGGTAGCAATGAGATACCTTCTGGACATGGCGTCACCATTGTACACATGACCTCACTGCAACAGTGGCCATCTTCACAAGACCTGCATGAGATTGGGCCATGTCAACATTTATCATAGAGGGGGACCTTGTGGACACATAATGTGGGGTTCTAAACTGGTACTTTTTGAGAGATGTTGGTGTAATAGAAAGGAGTAAATTAGGGAATTATTTGTATCAAAATCAGATATACATATATACCCATGAATAATTTATTCTCATGGTCACATATTACTGATTTTTTTTCTTTAAGCATTGCGACTTGAGGGTGTTGTGTTTCTTATTTCTTCCCTATAGAAATCTTCCTGAATCTAACCCACCAAATTGGCTCGTAGGCCAAGGAAGAAACTCTTCATGAGGTTTTACAGCAAGCACTCAACTATAATTAAACATAAGTAGTAAATGTGACCTTGGGATGAATATAAACTTAGTGCTGACCGTGGATTTCAGAACTGATAATTGACATTGCTGGTCAATGATTTGGATGTGAACACAAGGCATCTGCTAACCATTGTCCCTGGATTCTCCTGCACAGCCTAGTTAAGATGCCACCGGAAATGACCTTCTATGTCAGAAAATTTGCTGGCATTGTTAGACATTCTTGTATGACCAGACAACTTTTTTCAGCAGAAGGTTTCTCTTCTTTCATTTTATGGGCTAAAAGAAGAAGTTTGAGACCAGTGTGGTGGCACATGCCTTTAATCGCAGCACTTGAGAGGCAGAGGCAGGTGGATCTCCATGAGTTTGGGGGCAGCCTGGTCAACAAATTGAGTTTCAGGACAGCTAGGGCTGTTACTCAGAGAAACCATGTTTCAAAAACCAAAACACATCAAAAAGAATGAGTTTGTATGGAAGAATATATGCTTAGCTCTTCGTACCCACTGGAACGTTCACACTCATAGGAATCTGTGTCAGTTATGACTTACTTCAAGCAATCTTTCTGTTTGGGAGGTTTTCTTTGTATTATCCTCAGCTGAAAAAAAAATTCAGGAAAGGACTTGATGTGAAGTGAGATATTTTTAAGATTTTTCCATGCCTTATCTTTATTTTCCTTCAAACGGCTCATGGTCATGGTGATAGTAGCTGACTTGGCTATGCTACATGTTTTGTGTTCAAAAAGCCTTTCCTCACAGAGGCTGCTGTCCTCACTTGACAGATATGTAAAATGAGGTGCTGACAAGCCTAGCAATATGCCTAAGATCTTTCAGCTAATAAAAGGTACAGACAGATTTGGACACAGGCATTTCTGACCTTGAAACAAGCTTATATCTTGCTGTAATGCTGTCCCACTGTTGACAGTATTAAGCTTTTATATATTTTGTTACAAAATTTACAGAAGTCGTACTGTGTGTTAAGTTCTGAATTAGGCACTGAGGACATCGAACAAACATGATCACTGTCATTGTGGAACTCAGACTATGGAGAGAGACAACAATACAATAATTAAACAATAATTTATATAATTGAAATTATTATGCATGATAAGCACTTGTAAGATGATGCCTATTTATTCCATGACTAAGCAGCATTTAAGGTGACATTAGAAAAAGTATGAGTTAGTGAAATGATGAGGGGGTGGCAGAAAGGGTCTCAAGGAGCAAATATTCTCAAAGATGAGATTTCCATTATTTCAACTACATTGAGTCCATTGAAAGCATAGTTTCTGCCAATAATATTTCCTTAGAAGTATAGATAAAATCTGTACTTGCTTTTATGTGGCTATAACTAAACTCTATTCTACTTAGGGAACTAGCTGCTTAGTCATAAGATTTCGAACCAGATGTCTTTTGATGATCAAAGTACGTAAGGTAAGAAACGCACAGGAACTGAAGAGGTACTCCAAGGAAGCCAGAGGGATCCTATCCAATGTGGAAGGACAAAGTCTTTAAAGATGTGTAATTGCCCAAAGCCAAAAGGCTGCCATTTCAAAACCATTCCTTCCTTTTATTCCCTAGACTGGCGTTACAAGATGTGATGTTTCTATCCCCACATAATTCATAGGAATCCAATTTATTATGAGTTATAAAATCAAGTAACTAAGCTTTGTGGAACAAATAAGTTGGTGAATTGGATAGGGAATGCAGAAGCAAATAATGTGTAAGAACTCAGCATAAGAGTAACATTTGGTATTAACAAGGAAAGCACTGACAGATGACCATTCGTTTGCAAAAAAAAAATAGATTCCTCATTCTTTACAACAAAATAAGTTGCAGATGGAGGAAGAATGGAAGCCTATTTTATCTTCTAAAATTCTGGATGGAGACATGGGCAAGCAATTGTATAGTTCTTGGTTGGGAAAGCAAGTACCAAGACCAGTTCATGCATTTCTCCAGGCTTGTTTGACTGGTCTGTTCCACAGTCCTTGTACCAACCACAAGTTGGTAAATTCCAATGTCCTGGTTGACTTTGTGGATGTGTAGATGATTGTTGTCTATCCCGTCTCTACCCTTCTTTCCCCGGAGTAAAAGTCTGTCTACCAAGAATCAGCAGCATGTGGGAGTATGCAAAACCATAGTTAAAATGAGACTCTATAAAAAAGGTATAATTTCTTTATAACAAGTATGTGTATGTGTGCATGCATGAGCACGTGTGCGTCCGCATGTTTGTATGTGTGCATGTTTAGAGAACTACTTGTGGGAGCTGGTTTTCTTCTTCCGCCAAGTAGATCCTGAGCATTGATCTCAGTTTGTCAGTCTTAATGGCAAGCACCCTTATACTATATTCATAGTATATATGTTCATAGTTCATCTTTCTATCTCTTGATTTGATATTTTGATTTTCTTCTATTAGCAGAGAGTGAAAATTTGCCTAATTTTATGGGAGGGCTTTAGAGGGTTCTTTTTTTCCATAGTGTACATAGTCACAAGACTCAGTACACCAAAAATATTTCAAGTCAGTAAGAGAGTTAGCCTTACTAAAAGGCAAAACAATAAAAATGAAGACAAGGTTTTGGGGATGCCTATCAATTTGACAAAGTTTAAAAATGGTGTCAAATTCTGTTTAATGGGAATATAAGAGGCTGTATGTTCTTTGCCCTTATCATTTCACATCTAAGAACTTACCTTAAACTGTTCATTGCTAACAGCTCAGTGGATACATGCACTAGGATGTTCTTTATTCCTGTATTGCGGTAGAACGCAATCTGAAAGCAGTGTGCATGTGTTTATGTGTAATGACTACAAAGTAGTTGACCAAGATAATTTGTCTTACCTTCCCTATGGGTTATCAGTTATCCCAAGAAAATGATCAAGGATCATACAGGCCTTCTCACTTTCAGGAAGCTGCATGTTGTGCATCAGAAAATGGAAGTGTTACCCGAGAACTGTCCCCCGCCCCCCGGAAAGTGAGTTCACATGGGTTAGTTTGGTTAGTTTGGTTCGAATAAGTCAGTGAGGAGACGGTGAAGATACAAGCCTCAGAATAGGAGAGACGCCTAGGCAGAAGACAGGGCTGTGTGAGACTCATGCATGGTGGGACATGTGCTTCTCTCCTGTACACTGCTGGTGGATGGAAGGGAAGGGGGTTCCAGACTGATGCTCAGTCTGCGACTCCACACCACCAACCATGTCCTACTAGTGAGCCCCCTGGTTATAGGAATTCACTCAGCCTGAATGGATTTGCATCTCCAAGAGATGTAGAGTGGATTACAGACCAGAGGTATTTCTCTGACTATATAGTGATTCATTGAGAGAGAGGAAGAGCGGAGGAGAGGAGATCTTCAACGGTGTTTTTCCTGAGTTTCTGCTTAGTCTGGCAGGAATGAAGGTGAGACTTAGTTTGGTTTGGATAAGTAACCGAGCATGCAGACTGAACACATGAGCGTGTGTCAACGCTGATGGCACATGTTTTCTACTAACTAAACCTCTTCATTGATAGCTTTGCTGTGAGAGGTGAGAAAACTCTGTCTGCCCCACTCAACTGCTGGGACTAGAAAGACAGGCGACTCAAGGTGTACAGATTTGACTTTGTGCAAATTTGATGAAAATAGGAGTCTGCAGGGTGACTCCACAGAAGACGACTTCATGTTCAAAGAACAGTCGAAAACACACTATGGCCAGAAAGAACAGGAAATCCAAAAACTCGTTTGTCTACTTTTCTCTCATGAGGCAGAAATTGGGTCACAGCCTGTTCCAACCCAGTCCTCAGGTAGGTTGCTCAGGCTGCCAAGCATTCTGATTGGGCGTCGCGGCAGGGGGAGCGGGGATGACTGCAAATAGCTTCAGAAGTTAAAGCCAACAGAGGCAGAAGGGTTGTCAGGCAGCAACAATTTAAACAGTGGAGAGTCAAAGAGTGCTTCAAGTCACTAAGGGACCCAGGACCCCAAAGCACACGTGGCTTTGGTTTTGAATCTAGTTTTCAGGAGTCAGTGTCGACACAAACGATCTAAGCTTGTTCATTATGGTTGCTCATATGCTGCCAAGTCTAGAACTGAATGTCACAGAACAGGAAAATAGAGTGCCACCCCAAAGAGTAACTTTAGGTAGTGGAGGAAGCCATGAGTGTATGAAGTTCTGAGCAAATGTGTATTGTTGACAGGACATAGCTGTGTTAAGAATGCCAAAACCTCAGACCTGTAGGAAAGTGTCAAAGCCAGGCCAGGCTTAGCTTTTGGTCTGAGGGAAAATGTTGACACACTGTGCAGAAAATATCTGTTGTATTTTAATTTTATAATATTTTAATAGCCTGAAGACTACTCTTATTATGATTAACGAAACCTGCCTCTTTGATGCAGCTCCATACCAAAAACCCTGCCTCCTTGTTCATCTACATTCAACTCTACATCTCTGCTCAACAGTAAACAATAAACACATTGAGCTTCCGGGGTTCTGCTGTCTCTTCACCAGAAAGTCCAACCCATGTGATCTCTTTCTGAGTGTCTATGTGTTTGCCTTTTCTTCATTCCCTTGCAACCCCAAGTCATGTCCACATCCTTAGGGCCATGCTAAGACTTGGCAGCAGCCAGCACTGTGTCATAATTTCTTGGTTGGGAAAAGGTGGCCGAGGCAGTGTTTGTGCTTTTGCCTGCCTTCTGCTCCAACTTCTGCTAAACTCTGAGCCCCACGCAATGTTGTTCAGAGTGCCAAGGTGGAACTTTGGGACCTTTGGGTGCTGTGCTAAATGCTGTGCATGCATTGTCAGAGTTCTCTTCACTGTACTAGGGCAGGAGATGCCTATACAACCAGGAGGAATCTAGCAATGAATGAGGTTAGGTAGTTTGTGTAAGATCTCAAAGGCAGGAGATATCCTAGCTGATGAATCCACATATCAGGCTTCTCATCAAACTTTTAATCATTAGAGTATGCCTAATGTTAGGTATCTTTTGAAGATGCTTCAGCCTTGTGGGTTTTGACTGGTTATATATTATATACATTTTAATGTCCCCCCCAGCTTGTTGTTTCTGAGGTTATATCTAGATCCAGAGTAAAATAGTGTAATATTAATCTATATTCTGACTTTGGCATCCAAATACTTCTGAGAGGTTGTAAGAATGCTCAAGTCTTAAGCACTTAATTGCTTATGTTGATATCAAGACTTAGTAGCTTAGAGAGCCTGAGGCAGCCACCTCACCTTCAAGCGGCCTTGTGTTTAGACCTGTGTACCACATAGTTTGGC
The DNA here is from genome assembly GCF_982192425.1 of Myodes glareolus. Taxonomy (NCBI): domain Eukaryota; kingdom Metazoa; phylum Chordata; class Mammalia; order Rodentia; family Cricetidae; genus Myodes; species Myodes glareolus. The sequence goes on from NC_142040.1 coordinate 29,340,018, forward strand.
CATTTGCTGTATCCTCTATAAATTCCATTGGCAAAACTACTCCCAGAAGATTTTCTTAGAAAGTGATAGAAATGATGAGATTTGGTCCTTGACTCACTTCCCATGAGCATCTTTGTCTCTTTTTCCCAAGCAAAAGCTCAGGAGGGTCACAGTGAACCCTTATTCCTGCTATAACTTTTCTAAGATATGCATGGCATATAAATCAAAGAACATTGGACTCCTTTTCCCTTCCACAAACTATTTCTAGTACTCTGATAGCGTAGGTTACCTAGTATTCCATGGTCAGCTTTACTTTCCTTATCAGTTCTGATGAGATGGAATTGGTAGAGGAATAGTTAACAAAGAATGACAGATGACTTGTCTATTTAAGATACTTGATAATATTTCTTAACTTAAAAAAGACCAACTTCTTTTTAAAATTTCATTACATTATTTATTTATTGGGGTAATTGCATATGCATATGCCATGGCATGTGTTATGAAGGTAAGAGAACAACTTTCAGGAATCAGTTCTGTCCTGTGGGTCTTGAGAATCGAACTCAGGTCATCAGACTTGACCGCAAACATTTTTACCCACTGAGCCATCTAACCAGTCTATTCTTAACTTCTTTTCTTTCTTTCTTTTCTTTTTTCTTTCCCCTCATCTTCCCTCCCTTCCTTCTTTTCTTCCTTTTTTCATTCCTCTCTCCCTCCCTCCCTCCTTTCCTTATTTCTTTTTCTTTTTTGACACAATATATATATTGTGGTATCTTGAAATTCACTATGGAAATCAGACTGACGTCAGAGATCCACTTGCCTCTGCCTCCCGAGCGCTAAAATTAAAGACATTTGCCACCATTCCCAGCTCCCTATTCTTAACTCCTTTAATTAAAACTTTACTTGACCTACACAAAGGCAGAAAGCAAAACTACATCAGACATGAGTTCGTGACTACTGAGAGGCTTTCGAGGTCACAGATAAGCCAGACACTTATTCTGAAAAAGTTTCTATGATAATTCCTTCTGTTTCTTCAGGTCTGCACATGTATTTGAACTTTGAGTCCAGAAGTTGCTAGAACAATCCTACAGAAAATCTGCGTGAGGTCTTTAGCAGGAAGGAGGCGTGCAATGATGTGCAGTGCCAATTGTGTCGTACCTCAGGCGTATTGTGTGACATCTGTACCTTAAGTTTATCACCTCTGTGGCCTACTTGGCAGTAAGGAATGTGGCCTATGCTGATATACTCAGAAGTGAACAGGACAAGCCACAGGCATCTGGCACCCAACTGTTTGCTTTGTAGTTCAATTATGTCACCATTTTTAAAGACATATACTACTGACAGACTTGGGGGTGGAGGGTTCTTTGGCTTTACCACTCTAAAAATATTGCCAGGGATGACAATAACCAATTGTAAATCTGCCATTCTCACAGGTACTACATGTTCTTTTGAGTAATTTTTGTGTGTTTATTGCGCTAATTCTCATGTCAGCTTGCTAGCCTTTATTTTAATTTTCTGAGAAATAAGCCTGCCTTGGATCAAATGATCAGTGAATGATGGAGATGAGAATCAAAGGCACATCTATCTGACACCAAAGACCACTTTTCAAAAAAGCCACTGTGTTCTAGAATCTTCTGTGGTGAACTCACTCACATGGATCACAGCTTCCAGTCTCTGTAACCTGTCTTCTCTAAGCCGTATCTAACAAAAACGAAATCACAGCATTCAGAAGTAATGGAATTATAGTCCCCAACATGCATTTTCATTAGTTATATTTGAAGCATTAAAAAACATGAGATAGGCTCTAACTGGGTTAAAATGATTTATACTGCATTAGAAGGATTTCAGAACTCCAGGACATGGCCCCAAAGGCTCATCATACGTTGTTTCAGAGGCGTGTCTGCTAATCTGTGGCATGTCAGAGCCTGAACACCATCGTGCAAGATACTATCACTTTCCTAAAAGGAATCTTCCCTTGTCCATTTCTGGAAGTGCTACAAGGCTCCTTTCAGCCAACTGAGCAGGCTTCCAGCCCCCAGAGACCAAGGCAAAGTCCTAAGTGGACAGGGTGACAGAGGACCGAGGACATAATTAGACACTGGACGTCTGTGTGTGATCTGAGATTGCCACATAGTTATGAATGGAATCTGCACAATGTGGACTTCCTCACGTTCCTTCCTGGTAGCATTTGGTGACATCTGACCAAGCAGAGGTCTTCAATAAATGTTGATTATTGTAATAAAGACTTGCATAACATCATGCCACAAATGGAATGTGCCCGCGATAAAAAGAGACATAATATAAATAATAAATTGGATACAGTGTTTGGTATGAGAAATTTATAACTTATATTTTATAACTTATTTATGGGAATTTATGACTTATTTATAGAAATAGCTTGTAAAATATTAAGCCTACAAAGAATATCAGAGGTATAATCCCTTCAGTCCCCTCTTTTTTATTCCAGTAACGCTGGTTGTAATGATATAAGGACTTCCCCAAAGTAGACACACACTCACATATTTGTTTAATATGAACATCATAAAAGCTTAGATCTTAAAAGTGTATTGGTAAGAGTGGTACTTGTTTTTCAAAAGTTTCTTTTTTTCTGTCTGGGATTAAATATCTGATTTGTGTCCATCGACTTCAGTCCTCTACGCATCTGAGGATGTAGCTATCAGGAAATGCTCACTATCTGAGCCCGTAGCCACCCTCGACAGAAAGGCCATTTGTACCATGTGTGGAAGGAAGAAGTATTAATGAGTATCCATTTCTTCATGCTTGCTGCTGGTTGCCTTTTGACTGCATAATAAAAGTCTAAATATTTTGAGATAATACCTTTACTTGTGAAGCATTTTGGGCATGTCTTCTAAAAAATGCACACAAATTTTATAATAGACAGCTCTGTCATTTGCATATGTGCAATGTGTGAAATAGAAAATAGGCTGATATAGAAATGAAATATTTGAGTGCATGGGTGTCTTAGCCACTTTTCTATTGCACTGAAGTGGCACAACAACCAAAGACTGGTTTAACTGGGGGCTGGCTTTCAGTCTTAGAGGGTGGATCCACGACCATCATGGCAAAGAGCTTGGCAGCGGGGAGGCAGGAATAGCGCTGGAGCGGTAGCTAAAAGTTAGCTTGCATCCTGGTCCTCAGGCAGCAGGCAGAGGGTGAGACCGGACCAGACAAAGGCTTTTACAACCTCAAAACTGACCCCTGGTGACACACCTCCTCCACACCTGGTTTTTAGAATCAAAATTCTAGTGATAGAGTGGGAAAGTCGTTATTATAAGACATGGTTCCTTGTTTATCTGCCTGTCTCCAGTGCTGGCATACATGAGGTGTTCAGTTGTGTGTTGTGAACATCATAGCTTATTCTGTGTGATGGCTCCTCTGTTCTACCTATGTTCAGTGCGTGTTTAATTTTTGGATGCTAAAGTGCCTGGTTTGTCTCATGTTCCTCCTTCAGCCTCCCTTCCTCACCTTCCTGCTTCAATTCTTTCTACATACACAATGTTCACGCACACACACGTTTGTGTGCATGCACACATGTGAAACCACTGTCCTAAGAGTCTTTGTTTGAGACTCCCCTCCTCCCTGGACCTGCACTGATTTCATACTTTATCAGCCCCCTCCTCCTTCTCAGCATCCCCAATGAGCACAAAGTCTAAGTTCAGGTTTCCCTACCCTTGCTCCCTCATTGTAACTAAACAGAGCCTGTGGGACATAGTGGAATGCATGCCAGCCAGGCAGTCAGGAGCCTTGGCCTTTAATACCAACCCCTCTGTCAACTTTCTACTCAACTCAATAAACCGTGTCCCCCTTCGTTAGGAGTGTCTTCTTTGATTTAATACTAGGGCTGTAGCTTAAAATTTTTACATTTTCTTCCCATTCCCAAGACTGAGGTGCTTGTTTGCTTCCTTTTTCCCAAAGTATAGGTCATATGTTCTTTGTCAATAATGTCCACGTATTTGACACATGACCCATAAGAATTGCTTCATTATTATCTAAACTGATTTTGTGGTTCTCAGTTTCTAGCAAGGTCTTGCCCAGTCAGTGCTGCAGGATCGCTAGGAGAAAAGGTGCCATTGGGCATATGAGTAGAGACAGGACACCTGTGTCCAGAGCTGGTAGCCTGCCTGCCCGGCCTTGGGCCAGCTCCTTCCCACACCGCTCGCCTGTTGATTTCACCTTTGGGGCCTCAGCCTCTCTATCATGCAACCAGTCATTCGGAGGTTATAATTACTCATATTTCAGTTCCCCCCCCCCCCCGACCAATTTGATTTTCTAGTTTCCCGAAGCCTTGCTCACCCATATCTCTCCCACTGTACGTGCCTCTCAGCCACCAGGAGCTAGGCAACCGTAAAGGCTACGTGTCACCTGAGGAGGTCATGGGACCTGCCTAGAGATACCAGCGCTGTTCCAGCCAGTGTTTTTTGGGGACGTTCCAAAGTGACAGGACGTTCAAGGAAGCAAAGGAGAGCCAGGCAAGGGTCCAGGGGGGAAGGGACAGGGACAGAACACAGCTGCTCATTTAGTCCTTGGGCAGTAAAGACCGAAACATGCTGTTCCTGTTCCAGCAGCTAAAAGGAAGGTGACAAGAAACCTGAGAACAGGGAACTGAATTGTCACTGAAGCTTCCCTGGACACCTAGGACGGTCTGGGCACCAATTACACAACTTAACCCTTGCAGCACCAGCCTTCTGTGCTTCCCTGTGTGCTCCGTAAAACTCACAACTCACACTTGCTTCCGGGTTGACACCCTGTCGGATGAAAAGCACCCAGCTTGAATATTAAACACAAACCATCTCCAAGAATATGCAGTGCGGATTGTCTCGGGACTTTCTGTATTGCGTGTCAAATGTAACCATGTCTCAAATAAGCTTCCATCAGCCCGAGTCCTGGATCGATGTGAACATTGCTTACCATACGCCCCCCTCTGCACCCCTCACCGATCAGGCTGTCTCCTAAGCATCAGGGAAAGATAAAAGAACCATAGTTACAGCTTTGGGGGCTTTTGTGTTGAAATGAGGAAGATGGAAAGACAGATCATTCTAATGTGGTGAGAAACAGATCTTCATCGGCTCAGCTGCTTGTATTCTCCCCCAAACACCTATGCCAGTTTGAACTTATCTTATTTGAGCCGCTAACTCTGCTTTGTTTCGGCCATTAAAATAACAACTCTCTAAAGGCGGGGATCCTGTCCAGAGTTTCTATTCTTATAAACCTCACACCTCATCTAGTGACTGGCAGGAGATGGTGAGTACTTCATAGTCTGTGGGGAGTGGATGAAGGAATTTACTGTGAAATCCATTTGCTGACTGAAGTAACTTACCAACTATGAGTATAGGGACGGAGAAGTAAAAAATTTCTGATAACTTGAATCACTGCGAACTAAAATTTAAAATTTAAGGTTATAGCAGCCATACTCCTAGATTATATAGAGCTGCAGAGGGTCTACATTAGATGATATTATATGTATACTCTGGATAATTACTTCTAATTTAATAATAATAACAATTTTAATAGCTGCCTAATTTCTTTGTTTCTTTCTCAGGATAAAAGTTTAGAATGGAGCTACCCAATAGATAAGAAAGGAAAACCATAGCATGACTCAATAGTTTGTGGTAAGCCTGGCACCTGTTTCCCTCACCAGCTGGCCAGACACATTTCAGGGCAGTGGGCCGAGCAATGTAAGAGAGGAACGAAGGCCTACAGCTCTCTGCCTTCCTCTGGAAAGCCTCAAAGGCCTGCTACCCCTTCATAATAGCACATGGATTTTCCTGAAAGCCCTTCTGCCTCCTGTCCCACCCATGGGGTTGCAGTTGCTGAGTGGGAACCTAATGGTGAGCAGGCCATTCTGCAGGAGGGATGCTGAGCTGCTCTGGCCTGTGCTCATGGCCACGCTGTCAACAGGTGCAATAGCCTAGAAAGCTCCATGGCCCAGTGAGTGTGACAGGGTGCAGACAAGCTGGGCTGCCACTAACAGTGTCGCTTGGTAGCTCTTCTGATTAGCGCCTACAGAGCGCAAGAAAGAGCAGCTTCTCACCCACCCCACGTGCAGAAAGAGCAGAGCTTCTCACCCACGTCAGGTGCAGACAATCTGTAGCGGGGAAGTATCACTAACCGTCAGGAACAACTGCTGGCTCTGCCTTAAGGAGGAGGTTCATCCTCTTGCTTAACAGTTTCTCAGGGCAGAGAGAGGCCGGAAATCTAGTAACTCACAAAGCAAGGAGAGTGCATGGGTACTCACACTGAGGTCCGAAGGTTCAGCTTAATCCTGGCACAGCTGGCAGGTGGCAAGGTAGGAAAGAAGCTAAGAGCCGGAAAATCATGACCAGAAACTCAAGCCAGGGGTCAGAATTTATACTTCTGGGTTGCCAAAGAACTAGAACAAACACTGATGCTCATAATAAACCTAAATAGGTTTTAATATAATTATGAGATAAAAGTAAAACAGAAACTCTTGAAGCCAGAAAAGTTTCCTAATAAAGCAGCAGAAATTAATATCAGGCCTCAACAGATTTAATACAAACCACCGTTGTATAATGCTGCTTACAGGATGAAAGATAGTAATTGCCATTTTGAAGTCTTTGTGAAGTTAAACAAATACTCAAAATGGGAGTAAAATAAAAGGTATATGTTTTGAAGGAGCGGCGGTCCACTTCCTGCCACCTGGCTCCCAGCTAGCTTTGCCCTAAATAATTACAAGGATATTGTATTCATTTAAACACTCCCTGGCCCATTATATCTAGCCTCTTATTGGTTAACTCTCACATATTGATTCAACCCATTTCTAATAGTCTGTATTACCACGTCACTGTGGCTTACTGGCTTGATTCTAACCAGCATCCATCTCTGGAGAGGAGAGCCATGGCATCTGCCTCACATTGCTTTGTCTCTCCCAGCATCCTGTTTGGTCTACTCTACCTATCTAAATTCTGCCCTATAAAAAAAGCCAAGGCAGTTTCTTTATTTAACCAATGAATGTAACACATAGAAAGAAGACCCTCCTACACCAGGAATAGAAACTGTGAATGAAGAGACCCTATTTTATTCCCATTGGTATGATTTTATTTGTAGAGAATCTGAAATAATCAACAAAAACTACTAGAACTAGTGAGTGATTGTGACAGAGTTCCAGCATGTCTCATAAATTTCAAACATCAATCATTTCCCATATCCCAGCAATAAATGAGAGGAGTTATTAATCAGCAAAGATACGTATTAGCCTTTACAATTGCCTCTCCAAGTTAAATACTCAATTACAAGTTTAACAAAAAGTGTATAAAATTCTGATGAAAGAGATAAAGAACCATGTAAATGAAAAGGTATTCCATGTCTATGGATAAGGATTCTCAGCAATGTAGAATTTCAGTCAGAATTCCAGCCAGTTATTTCGTGGATATCAGCAAACTAATTATGAAGTTTATATGAGGGGGAAAAAAGACTCGCAGATGCAAACTCAGTGTTGAAGAGCAAAGTGAGCAGAACCATTCTACCTCTAAGACAGAGAATAAAGTTATAGGGACTGAAATGGTATTGGCAAAAGAACAAATAGACCAATAGGATGGAGTAAAGAGCACAGAAACAGACAGACAAATACAACCAACTGATCCTTTGCAAATCAACAAAAGCAATAAGCTAATAAGCTTGGGAAGGGAGATTTTTCAGTAAATGTTGTGGGAACAACTCTACGTCCACATTCAAAACGACTAGCCAACTAATCAGCTTTATGGTTTGAATGTGAAATGCCTCCATAATCTTATGTGTTTCAACCCTTGGTCCTCCACTGGTGGAACTGTCTGGAAGGCTGTGGAGTCTTTAGGAGGTGGAACGTTGCCAGAGGAAGTGAGCCACAGAGGGTGGGCCTTGGGATAGTATAGCCCAGGCTAACTTCATGCTCACACTCCACTTCTTGGCTGTGGATACAATGTGAGCAGCTGCCTCGCGCTCCTGCTGCGTCACCCTCTCTATGACAATGGATTATGTAGCCCCTCATACTATAAGCCAGAATAAACCCTGCCTCTCTAGGAGTCTTTTGTCAAATATTTTCTCACAGCAATGAGAAAGATAATTAATTTAAAGAATTTGTAGCAGGAAGTGGGGCCATGATGGGACTGCTTAGCTCTTAGGCTCTCGGAACTGATATTCTGGGAGGCAGTGAAAGAGTTTGGAACTCTGGATTAGAAAAGCCCTACGGTTCTGTAAGCAGAGCCCAATGGATGATTCTGGTGGGTGCTCAAAAGGGCTAAGAGAAATGAGAACTCTGGATTCCTAGTTAGTGAGGCTTCAGAGAGGAGCAAAGACTCTATTAAGATCTGGGCTAGAAATCATTTGGGTTATATTTTTGGCAGTGTCTATCTTCATTCTGTTGTTGTCCTGAGAATATGCATTAAGTTTGAATTTAAAAGTAACGGGCTAATGCATTTTGTGGAGAGGGTTTCAAGGCCGGGTAGCAGCCAGGCATGTCACTACCCTCTGTTCTTAGTTATGTGCACAGTTATAAAGGAGCAAACAAGTTAGTTAGATACAAAACCAGTGCAACTTGCCAAGGAGAAGAGTACAGGCAAGTTTGAATTTGTGAAACAGTCGCTAAAAACTGAAGTATAAAGAGATCAGCCAATTTAGAAACATCCTGTTCTGCATGGAACAATAAAGCAGGTGCTTTTGTGAACCAGAACCTGCCTAGTAAAGGCTTCAACTAATGAAAATGCAAATTCATTTGAAAGGAAAAAGCCCGAACTGAGAAGACAGCTCAAAGAATTCCCTGATCAAAAACAACCTCCTAGGAAATTGATCTTGTAGATTCAGCCAACATAGTGGACAGAGACCACTACTTATATGGTCTAAGGTAGAAGGTTTTTTTCTAAGTTGGCCACAGAACTTGATAGCACTGTCCACATGGTACTGGTGTCACAGGCATGAGAGATATATGATTGAGGAGGTCACGGAAATTTGCTCCTTAGTTCCAGCAAGTAATGTCTGGCTGGGTCAAAGTCCTTCAGAGATCACTGTGAGAAGCTGTGAAGGTAGAACCTAAGTTGCTATAGATACTCAAGGCCAGAAGCATGAGCTGGTCATTGAGTATTATGGGCATGGAGTATAGGTGATCCAAGAGAGAAGCTGTATATGCTGTAGGCAGCAGAACTGAAAAGGGAGGAGTAAGCAAGCTGTTCTTAGCCCAGATAATTTCATCGCGAGTCCCAAATGCTGGACATGGAGTTGCAGGAAGTGTGTGTTTTTTCCCTGTTGGGTTTTGGTCTTCCGTGTTCTTTTCTTATTATTCTCCCATCATTACTTTTTCAATCGGTAGTGTTTACTCTGTGCCATTATATACTGGAATTATATAAGTTGTGTTTTGATATTATAGGGACTCATAGGAGATCCTAACAAATAAAATAATAAAAATCTTACAACAATAAAGATTTATCTGAAAATGCTGGTGGAACTTATTTTAAAGGAAAAATATAACGTAAAACAGTTGCAAGTGAAAGCCTCAACACCTGTATCGTCATTTGAAACATGTAAACAATGGTTTAAAATTGTCCTAATGTGGCTCAAGTGGCTTGAACGGAAAGATCTATCAAACATTTATATAAAAGTTGAGTCTAATTCTAATTACTTCAGTACTAGGACGTGGTTACAGAACCTTACACATGCGAGGGAAGCAATCTCCTAAGAGAATCTGCGCAATTCATCATAATCTTCTGAGTGTGTGTACATGACTCAGTGCTTACTTGCATGAAATGAGTGACTGTCATAAACGGTACCAATCTCAAACCTCGATCTTTGATCCTTCCCTTGTGGTCCGCAGCATATTCTTCTCCTGCTCCTAGTAACATGACAGATAGATGCAGGGAAGAGTCAAGGCCTGAGAAAATGCCAGGAAAATAAATAAGCATATGGATTATTGCCAGGAGACAAAGAAATTCGGATCGGTCTTTGCTGAAATGGAGCAGCTTTTCTTAAAGCGAACTGCTATGAGTGGTTTCAGGTTTCAGAGCTGCAGACGACAGGACTGTTTACTCCGCTCGGCAACATCCAACTTACACAGCTCTAAGAGCAGCAAATGACACACCAGTCTCACCAAAGATCATAAATGTAAAAAACAGACATGAAAGCAACACAGTAGTTCAGACCCTATTAATTTACTAGTCCAACTGCAGGGAGTTTATATTGATGCTTCAATATAGACTTTATTTAAACCTACATGGTGCACTTTAGATGGTGAGTGCACTGAAACTTAGAAGTAATGAGAGTGAATGAGACCTCACTAAAACTCCTGAATACAAGATACAAATTCCACACTTTTCTTCAACAGCACAGTTAATGAATATAATTAAAATACATTTTAATGTAACAAATGGCACATTATTGTTATATATCACAATATATTATATATAATATCATACAGAGTATATTATATTAGATATAACATACAATATGTTGTATATATGATATTATATGTATTATGTATCAGTGCATGTTAATGATAATATATCAACATAAAAATTGGTATGTGCTCTTACAGAAGAGTAAATTTACTCTTCTGTCCTTGTTTGTTGAAAGGGTGGGCTTACCTCCTCACACCAGCTATGAGGGATATGGCCATATGACTCTACCAGGTTTCTGTGAGTTTCTAAGAGTCTTCTAGTTCTCCTCTTCCAGGAACATAACATACCTCAGGTAGGAATTTCTCAGAAGACACAGAAAAAGCTAAACTTGTTCCCACGTAGAGCCAAAGCTGACCTCAAAACTTAGAACAAGAAATGAATGCTTCTGTTGCAAACTATGGAGCTACCAGTGTATGTTAGCATTTTTGCCACAACTGCTGATTAACACCCGACTTTGTAAAGAAAAACATTAAAATCTTTCAAAGACATAAGATTAGAGTCATAAAATTTATTCTATTACATAGAGATTCTGGAGAAAAAAATTATTCTAGATTCATGGAGAGATTATTTGTTTTGCTTTGGTTACTTCTATGCTAGTCACTGTGTCTAGGATAAAGGAAACAAACGGATTGGATAAACCCAAGGAGTTCCCTTAGAGTGGGCTACATTTGGTAATGTTGATGTTCCTTGACTACCTCCTATTCAGCAGTATAGAAATGAAAGGAAATTGCCAAAAAAAAGGAGAAAAAAGAAACCATGTGGTGTAGCTAAACCCCCAAGGACTGCAATCACTTATGCAATTCTATTTCCTTGTTAACTTATATGTGCCTCTAATATTTCAAAATGTTAAAAACTTAAATCATTCATTTTTATAGTCTGTTTGCCTGTGATTTTCTGTGTTATTAACTTTTCTTGATTCTGTTTCAGCATTTGGTTCTGATTCACTCAGAGCATACTCATAAGGGAAATGGGTAAAAAGCAGTGCCTCCCCAGTCCCCCTAAAGGTTTGACTGTGGCATTCTATAGGGTTATCCAAGGCCTCCGCACCCGAAATGTGGAAGAGCTGTTGGAACTGATGACTCCCAACACTCCCAGAGAGACTAGGAACAAACTTCTTGCTCATCTAGTGAGTCCTGGAGAGAGCACTATAGGTTTCCTAGGGGGTCTGAACATGGCTTGTATATTTTGGCGTTCCTGCTGATGCCAACAGATAACAAGAGTCTCCTCATCAGCTTGCCATGTGGGCAAGAATGGGGGAAGGGAGGAGGGCTTCGAAGTCATAAACAACGCTTATCTTACCTTTGATGCCCCCACCTCCGTGACAGTTCTTTCTCCATCCCTGAATGCAACTCCTACCTTGTCGTTTTTAGAAACCATTTCCTGGCATTTCTTTACCGTTGGTTGCTACCATGCAAGTTTGCATCCCTGGGTATCAAATTTTCAGCGTGTCTGTTAAAAAATGTTGACACTGTCTTTTTAAAAGTGCATTTTAAAATCTGTACACCGTGCTATTATCTGTTTTCTTTACCTTCATGTTTTCCTTTGAGGAACTCAGGGGTTCGACACATAAAGTTCTCCACCCTCGTAAGTTTGTGGATTGTCTGTGTGATTCTGTGAACAGGTTTCTCTTCTGGACTTCCTGCAGGTTCGTGAGTAGACCCTGAGACTTGCTCAGGCTCATGCCTGTTCTGATGGCAACACTCAAAGGCACTTTAAAGGTGTGATGATGGTATGTGAGCGCTGTGATGGGGGTCAGCACACAGCGCAGAGCTTCACTGTTGGTTGCCAGCGGTGGTGGTAGGATGTAAAAACACCTGCTTTATTCCTGTCCTGAAGTCCTCAGTCTGCTCTTGGCCCCTCTGCCATCTCTTGCACTGAAGTTGAGGTTAATGAGGTCTTGATGGCGTTCATTTTCTATTGCATCAGCCATTGTATTTTAGAGGCCTTGATAGCGCTTCTTGTGAGGGTCAGCCATAAGATCCTGATTTTACTGCATAGGTGCTCTCTGTTTATGTGGACATTCAAAGTCATCACAGAGAAATGTGTGATTTTTAGGTCTTCCCTCAAATATTGGTTTGCTTTAATTTTTTAAGATGTTTTTATATTTTATATGTAAAAATGTTTCACCTACATGAATGCATGTGTACTACAAGCATGTCTGATGCTCACAGAGCTAGAAGAAGCCATTGGTTCCCCTGGAAGCAGAGTTACAGATGATGGTGAGCTTCCATGTGAGTGCTGGGAATCAAACCTGGGTCCTTAGTAAGAGTAACAATGCCCTTAACCCCTGAGCCAACTCTCCAGCTTCAAGATACTGGTTTTCATACATGAAAAAAACCTAAAACCATCTGTTGTTGGCAAATACATCTCCTGTGTCCTGCTGTCCTACTATATTTGTTGAGTAACTGGTAGCTTTCCCCATGAGTGCTGATAGGAAAAAGATGGACTAACAATTTGCAGAGACCCTCCGGGATTTATCACGGACACACTCTCTCTAGCTGTGCTCAGGGAAGCAATTTTGTCTTGTTTGGCATTTAATGAATTGTCAAAGCAAGGAGGAAGTAACAGGAAAAGCACTTGGATGGGGGATGGTAGGCCATTCATAACCCTCCTCATGCTTAGAAAACATGGCACACTGATTGTTCGATTGTGTTTGAAGAGGCCTGGAGACCTTGAAATCCAATACATTTTTTCCTTATTTAATTTCCTTTGTCTTTGCTTGCTTTTCTTTTAGATAAAAGACAATGAAGCCAGAAAATACAAATATAAACAATTAAACCCTCAATAAGATATAATTTAGCAATCTTCCAAACTTGGCAGGCCAAATGAAAGGCCTTCAAATAAACAAATTTTGCCAAAAATAATGCTTGTCAATAGCATCCCATGGGTCAGGGTCCAGGGGTATTGAAAAATAAGAACTGGGCTTGTCCAAGCATCCTCTAATACATGGTATCATTTGCAAATGTTTGCTTTCAGAGACAAGAACACCAAATGATGAGTTTTTCTATTCCTGCTATAATAAAGCACCACAAACTGAGTTTCTCAGTATCACAGAGCTATTCTCTGCTGGTTCTCAAAGCTAGACATCTAAAGCAAGGCATAGTGGGATTAGTTCCTGTTGGAGACTCCAAGGAAGACTACTCTATGCCGTGTTCCTAGGTTGTATGGTTGTCAGCTGTACTTGGTGTCTCATTGTTTAGAAGCAGCACCCCGACATCTCATCCACTTTCTCTGGGTCCTCTTTCCTCTTTTCTTGCAAAGACACCAGACATTGAATTGAAGATCCACTCTATCACTGTGATCTTAACTCGCTCCATCTAGAGTGAACATTTTCCCAAATAGATCAAAAACTGGGGATCTAGGTGGCCCTGAACTTGGAGGACACTAGGTAGCCCACTATAGCCTTGTACTACAATGAAAATTCTAATTTTTGCTGAAGTCTATCAGTGGTGGCTCCTTTCTTCTTAAAAATCATAGCAAACTGGGTAGTCTGTAATATTATAATTTGGCTATAAGTCTAGGCTTTAACAGCTGAGCCATTACCCCCACCCCCAAGGCTCCAATAGTACATAATCTTTCTTAATATTCTGCCCTTGCCTTAATTAACTTTTAGCTCTTGCATTTGAAAGATGCATTTAAAAGATTAGCTTACTTTCCATATATTTCTACTCCTCTCAATGAACAATGACATCAAAATCTTCTGATCAGATTCCGAAAAATACATTAATAAGTATTTCGAGAGTACTATTCTCATAACTCTACCATTTAACACTATTTTTTGCCTTCTGACTTACAGGGAACAACTGCCAGTAGCAACATCTTTTACGGCACCAAGAAAAATGTTGAGGTTGGCAAATCCCAAGAACTGAAAGAAAAAAAAAAATCAATGTTGCCCATTTGGGAAATAAATTTTGCATAAAAATATTCTCACCCAGGAAAGTTTCAAGGGATTCTGTCTTGGTATCTTTCTCTTATAGAAGATTTCATTGTTATTAGAAATTAATTTTCATATTTCTTTTCCAAAAGTCAAAGATGCTGGAAAATATTATTTTAATTTATTGTTCCTCTTCATGCCACCTGACAGCACATTCAAGAAATATCAACAAATATACTTCTGAGACATGGTCATTTAGCCTCTTAATGAAATTGCTACTCATAATTTCAATAATTTCACTTTATTTTCAGTTCCTCTAGTCATAACTGTTTTCTTTTCTGGATTGCTGGAGCTGACTTTCAAACACTGGCAGGAAGCATCCAGGAAGCTGGGAGACCCAAGGCCTTAGAAAAGAAGGAGAGTGTGCTTGTGTGTGTGTAAGAGTGAGTCCAAAAGACAGAGAGCCTTTGTGTGTGCAATCTGAGAGTCATCACAAGTCGTATTAAGTACTCAACTCTTCACAGAGTTTCCAGTTTTCCAGACTTTGGTACGCTCACAAATCTCTAAGGATGTAAGTAAGCTTCTGTTTGAGTCAGAAATGGGCTCCGTTGATTGGAAGAGAATAATTGGTTGTTTAAGTGAAACAGAATCTTGTGTCTCTGCTGAGAGGGGGCCCAGGGCTGGCCTTGCCCTGTTCAGCACATCTTCTCAGTGTGAAAGAAGAGCATGTCTTCTTCCTTAAAGGTCACTTTCTGGGGTACCACTCAGCAGAAACTCTCCCTTCAGTGGTGGAAGTTGGTACCATGGTCATATCCTGCGCCTTGTACCTAGTAGTCCCAGTTGAATGAAAACACACGCTGCTAAGAGTGTGCATTGATACATTGAAAGTGATTGATTAAATTTGACTTTCAGGTCTATATTTTCTCATAAAAGTCCAATATGTAGGACCTAAGAATTATATGTATTTTCATGACTTCTGAGAAATTCAAATCAAAGTAGGCATCCTATTTACGTTTGCAAATCGATTCCTTTTTTTAAAGGGTCAAATTTAACTTACCCATTTTGTATTTTTATTTTCTAAATCTAACAATCTAGAAATCCAGGTTTTACTACTAAAGGAAGAGGTGAATAGTTAGTTTTACTTCTCAGCATCCCACAACCTCTCATCCCTTGGGAAGAGTCTCAGTGAGCTATTGTCTAAATGGTGCCGACCCATAGGCATGTCTATCAGCGACTGTCTTAATAGATGCGGGAAGACCTAGCCTACCGTGCTTGACACAGTAAGTCCCGAACTGTATAAAACTGGAGAAATTGGGCTGAGCACAAGCAAGCAAGTAGACACCCAAGCATTCATTTCTCCTTGCTCTTCTTGGTGGTAGCTGTGATACGGGTCACTGCCGTGGTGACTTCCCCATAAAGTTAGACTGTAGCCCAGATGTCAGATAACATTACCTTTCGCCCTAATGTTTCTTTCTGTCCGCATGCATCATCACAGCATCCGAAAGGAAACTGGCACAGAGGAGAAAGTCAGCACCGCTTTCTGGTATGGCTGTTTGAACAGAGTCAAAGCCACTCATCTCTACCCAGCTCTATGAGAAAGTTAATGAGCTATGAGGCTTAGAGGGTGCATCTCAGGAGGACACATTTCTAGTGAGCCTTAGGCCTTAGGTCTGGGGCAAATATGAACACTGAGAAGAGCAACACCTTCTGAGATCATCTGTATCATCTTTGCCAATGAATCTATACTAACAAATCTTTACCTGTAAGTCTATGTTTTGGAGCATTGCAGGAAGTGGTTAACCTCTCCAACCGGTGAACCAGTACAACACTGTGCCCAGTTTTCTGCGTACAGACTAGGTGGACACACCCTTTGTACAACTGTTTCACAGTACCATGGGGAGAAATACACAGGTTCTTACACTGTAGTTTTTCTTTGAAATTGACTCAAAACGTGACCAGGTTTCTTTCAAAATGATCTCACTTTAGCCTGCCACCAATTTTTAGTGTCAATCTAGGGTTATGATATGTTTAACGTTTTCAGTTTCCTGTTGGGTATGAGGGAAGCCCCTAGGAACACTGCTTTTGGTTTTGGCACAGACTGAGATTCTCAATACAGAAGTTTCTTAATGTCAGATCACAAGGCCATCTTGGGGAGGCTAGCCTTCATTCCTGATTGGGCCTCTGACCTTCAGGCTGGTCTGACTCATAGCAGAGGTAAATACCAGGTAGTAAATACTCTACATTTCATCTGGTAGAAAGCAGGGAAACACATTTTAAATACAAGACACCAATATCTACATGTTTGCATCGTACCATCCTGGTGCATTCTGGCTGCACAGATGCACGGAGACACATCTTGTTCATCCGACTTAATTTCTTATCCCTTCCTTGTCTCCACAAGATATTTGTTCCTCTGACTCCAGCAAGAATGTTTTGTGGCAAATTGGCAAATGATAATTTTTTTTCTTTTTTTTAAAAAAGCAGAGCAAAGTGGAATGAGTGGTGTATTTGAGATTGTTGCTTTTCTTATCCCTTTGGAGTCTAAAGCTACTGACTGATTCATATTGCATTTCCAGGCTTGGATACTCTTTCTCTGGCTGCCTCAGAACCATGACAAGAGAAGAAAATCTGCAGAGAGCAAAGCAAAAAGCAACATATTTGTGGCTCAAGCTGGATGAGTGGAAGGGAAGAGAACCACTCTGTGGATCAAATGGGATACTGCAAAGTAAGGCTTAGTGATTGAATGATGGCCAAGTTTATATTAAAGGCCCGATTTCCATTTACAAAATGATACTCTTTGTATGGTTCAAGGATTAATGGGTTGGGCATCTTCCCAGCTTCGAGTATTTATTTAAAAAGGCTTTCCGCGTCAAGGAAATGCAGGTTCTGGAGTGATAAATTTAATGAGGAGATGTGTGACTTGAAGTTCTGCCTAATTTCAGGTGTTGAACACCCTCCAACCATTTTTACTGGAATGGGAGAGATTCATCAAACGCCATGACTCAATTCCATTTGCGTTATCACCTCCAGTCAAATAAAAATGTCCTGGAAGCTGGGGAGGGTGTAGATACCTACAGCATATGGCCACACAAGGCCAACCTCGGGATGAAAGCGAAGGAAATCAGACAGTTGCCCAGAAACTTCCAAGTACTGGCAACGAATCTGAACAAGAGCTGGATTTTTTTTCACTTTTCATCTACTCTGCATATAACCACGCAAAGAGCTGAGGTTGTCTTGGTGGGAGCTGTGTCTTGGCAACAGCCGGCATGTTAAGCTCTCTGAGACCGTGGCTGGCAATGCTGTGAATGCCATTATTAATATTAATGTGTTGCTAGACGTTCCTGCTCAGGTGCTCTGGAGAATACGCCTGTGCCATTGCTGGCAGCTGTTGAGCTGCAGTATGAGGCCTGATCATTGATCATCTCCAACACTCTGTTCACAGAGTCAGGCCTGCTGGAGGGTTGACACTCATTTTATCCGTGGTAAACAAGAAGAAGTGTCTAATAATGCAGTGGAAATTTAACTACAATAGTTCTTACTCTCAAAAAAAGTGGTTCAGATCTAAGTCAAGAAAGTAGCATTTTTTAAAAAAATTTAAGTCAGTTACTTAAATTTTTAAAATCCTCTCCTCTCATCTCTTCATCTCTCTCTGTCTTTGTCTCTGTCTCTCTCTCTCTCTCTCTCTCTCTCTCTCTCTCTCTCTGTGTGTGTGTGTGTGTGTGTATGTATACATATCTAAGCAAATGCAATTGGTCTTCCTTCAAAACTCTCTTGACCTTAAGTGTTAGTGGAGAAGAATTGCCACAGAGATTCATCAAACAGTTAACAGCTAAGTAACGGAACAATAAAAGAGAAATTTCTCCAGAGTTCCATGTGAAGTAACTGAAGGAAAACCCACAGAGTTTTGGCATCTCTCCCTCTCTCTCTCTCCATGTTTTATGTGTCCCAGTGACCCGGCCTTTTCTCTGTTTCCTTCACTCCCAACTTCCAGTTCAACACCACTCTTCTGCTACCCCACGAGACTCTATTTCCTTCATCTACAGTGGTGTAGGGTTCTGTTAACCTTTATTATGTGGGTGCATACCCAGCTCCTCCTTCAGTGAGATTTATCTGTTTCCTTCAGGGAAGATGTAGAGAGGAGAGTTGGGACTGTAAATTGCAGCTGTCCTGATTTCCGGACTAATTAATTTGGTTTCAGAAGGGTAAGTTGTGTTTCGTCAGTTGCCTAAGAAAATTCAGGCTTTGATATGTCAAGAGAAGAAGATCCAATAATGTGTGCAGTATCCATAAACAAGTACTTTTTTGTTTATATTGGATGTGCATATACAGGTTCGTGTGCATGTTCATGTGTGTAAGTGTGTGCATGTGTGTAGGCATGTGCATGTGTGTAGGCCCATTCATGTGTGTAGGCACGCATATATAGAGACCAGAGGTGGACAAGGGTGACTTCCTCAGTCATTTTCCACTTTGTTTTTTGGAACGGGGTCTCTTCTGAACCCAGAGCTTACAGATTACGGTAGGCTGGCTGTCCAGTGAGCCCAGGGATCCTCCTGTCTGCCTTTCTCTCCTCCAGTGCTTCCCGGAGATCCACACTCTGGTCCCCAGGCTTGCGTGAAAGCATGTGACCAACAGAGCCATCTCTCCAGTCTTAACATGATTGCTTTAAAAGCCGTCTCGGTGGTTTTGTGGTAAGACGCAGTCTTAGGCTGCAGGACTTGCCTGCTCTAGCGCAGTCGTGAGGCATATAATAGGAGCATAAACATTTTATACTACAGACTTGGCAAAACTGGTAAAAGGTATTTGCAGGGGCCTGATATCCTCGAACTTTAACCATTTCCAAGATAAAGCAGCTAGTGTTGTCCTTGTTTAGAAGAGAGCACTTTCTCGTGGAGGGTGGGCTAACAGTCCAGATCTGTGCCAGCTCTAAGTACCCGGTTCCACATGTGTTCTCTGGTAGAAGTCCGTGCTGTAGGCTCATTTCTCGTCAAGGCTTCCAAGAAGTTTTACATCACTTAGGGACATTTGTTTGACATATTACCTTCTGAGGTTTATTTCTAGGTCTGATGAAATGATCTTACAAATTATTTCAATTTATGTAATGGGGGCAGGCTTATTCAGTACATGTGATTTCTAGGAACTGATGGGTTATTGTGCATTTTTTTTGAAAATTCGATTAACTCCAGAACAACAAAACAATGCAATAAGGATAAACACATGAAAATTCAAACATGACGGTTTCTGGCTAGACTTCCAGATATAGCTGACTGCACGCGAACAATTCCAAGGCTGGAAAAGCATGAACTTAATTGAAATAATAGGTCAAATATTTTATCTCCCTGTCCATTGCGAGGTCTCTTGTCCTCCCTGTCCTTGCATGACCGTCATGTCTCTGTAGAAATGGTTTTCATGTAGTGTTTATTTACTTTCAAGTTGAAAATGTATTCTAATCGGCATTTATGGCATTCTGCTCCATAATACTGGGGCCTACCATGATGCTCTAGCTGTAGCTGCCCCCCATTAGCATAGCTGTCAGGATTTACAACTTACCAATGCTTTCTCTGCCCTGGTCAGATGCCCTTAGCTTCCTCACCTGGGCTAATTTATTCTGTCAAATCACTGGCTGTTCATTCATACCTTCACATTCTCCAAGGGAAGCCTTCATCTGAGACCACGTGGCGTGGAAGAGCAGAGTGTTCTTGCTTTCCTCTTTGTTCTGTAGGTGACCAGATGCCCCAGTAGACTAAGTGCTGGATGCCTGTAGCAGAAATAGTCCGCAATCTATTTTTTCTCAGATTTCCCCTCTTACACTTCACTTTCTTATCGTGCATTCCTGTTGTGAAAAATCGCTTTTCTCAATAAGTTATAAACACGCAAAGTCTGTTTCACGAAGACAAAGGCTGGACTCTTTGGAGGCTCATCTCCTGCCCACACTTCTTTGTTCCCTCACGTCATGGTTTGTGAGAAACGTTAGTCTATAATATTTGACAGGTAGGTTTTCTCACTAACTTCCAAAAACGAACGTAAAGATTTTATATAGATTCTGTGTTGAAACAATATACTGCATATATTGAGTTAAACACAAATGCTAGTTAAAATGATTTAAAGTACCTATTGCATTTTAAGTAAGGCTGTGGCTCACATTATAGCCTCTTTGGCTTAGACACATCCATCAGTTTCCATGTGTTGAGTTCATTCTAGGGTAACTGAAAGAAAGCTAATGTACAAATCTTGAGACAAATGATTGAAATTTGAAAACTGTCTACATATCTGACATAAGAATTAACTGTTAATTTGTTGTCTATAAATAATTATCTTAGGTTTATATTTTTTAAAGATTCCTCATATCCTATACACTGATACAATAAAGAATGAAATAAATGATGTCATAAATTTACATCAAAATGAAGACGAAATAATTAGCCATGTAAACTAGGATCTGGAATGTTTTAGTTTATAATTGCTGATATTACATAATGATAATTATGAATTTATTATTGTATTTTCTCTAGTTTTGTATATTTTTAACATTTCCTGAATTAAAAATGATTTATCATGACAAGTAATTTTTTCCCAGTGTCCAGTGATGACAAGCTATGTGTTTAAGAGATACATAGATGTACCACATTTTCTTTAGTCATTCTTCGGTTGAGGGGCATCTAGGTTGTTTCTGGGTTCTGGTTATTGCAAATAATGCTGTTATGAACATAGTTGAATAAATGTCCTTGTAGTATGATTGAGCATTCTTTGGCTACATGTCCAAGAGTGGTATTGCTGGGTCCTGAGGTAGGTTGATTCCCAATTTTCTGAGATACTGCCATACTGATTTCCAGAGTGGTTGTACAAGTTTGCATTCCCACAAGCAATAGATGAGTGTTCTCCTTACTCCACATCCTCTCCAGCACGACTGAGTACTACTCAGCACTAAAAAACAAAGACATCTTGAAATTTGCCTACCAATGGATGGAACTAGAAAAACCTCCTGAATGAGATAACCCAGACCCAGAAAGATTAACATTACATGTACTTACTCATAAGTGGACACTAGCTGTAAAGCAAAGGAATACTAGCTTATAGTCCATGACCCTAGAGAAACTTAGTAACAGAATGAACCCTAAGAGAAACATGTATAGATAGCCCTGGGAAGGGGAAATAGACAAGATCTCCTGAGAAATATGGGAGCATGGGGGTCAGGGGAGAAGGGAGGGTGGAGTGGAGGAGGATGGGAGTAGGGAAGTGGGGAGGAGAACTTGAGGGAATGGAATAGTCAAGATGGGGAAACGACAGAGATGGAGAGCAAGGAAAAAGATATTTTGATTGAGAGAGCCATTATGGAGCTAGCAAGAAACCCGAAACTAGAAAAATTCCCAGGAATCTACAAGGATGACCTCAGCTAAGACCCTAAGCAATAGTGAAGAGGGTGCCCAAACTGGTCTTGCCCTGTAGTCAGATTGATGATTATATCATATCATCTATCTGTCTGTCTGTCTGTCTGTGTGTGTGTATGTATGTATATGTATATATCACCATAGAACCTTCATCCAGCTACTGATGGAGACAGGGACAGAGACCCGCTGCAGAGCACTGGGCTGAGCTCCCAAAGTCCAGTTGAAGAGTGGGAGGAGTGAGAATATGAGCAAAGAAATCAAGTCCATGATGGGGACACCCACTGAAACTGTTTACCTGAGCTAACGGGAGCTCAACTAAAGCCAGACAGGGAAGGAACCAGCATAGGACAGAGCAAGATCCTCTGAATGTGGGTGACAGCTGTATGGCTGAGGCAGACTGTGGGACCACTGGCAGTGGCACCAGGATTTGTCCCTGCTGCTTGTGCTGGCTTTTTGGACCTTATTCTCTTTGGATGGACACCTTGCTCAGCCTGGATATAGTAGGGAGGACCTTGGTCCTTTCTTGGAGTAATGCAACTTGACCTCTCTGAGGAGTGGAGAGGGGGTGGGGTTGGGGGGAAGGATAGGGGAAGGGAATAGGAGTGGGCACTGGGATTGGTATATAAAATGAAAAAAGATAGTTTGCTTTCTTTTAAAAAATAAAATAAAAGTGAGGATAAACAAAAACAAAAACAAGCAAACAAATTCAAGCAGCCCTGACCAGAACTTTTGGGTGTCTCCTTCCAAAAAATAAATAAATAAATAAAGAGGGCGATACATAATAGATGGTGGAAAGATAAATAGATGATACATAGGTTATATATATATAATATGACACACACACACATATTAATTAGATAGATTGGTGATAGATAGTGGGTAGAAGATAATTTTTATTTCCCAGGATTCACATCCTCCTTAGTCACTTAGCAAAAAAGGGTGGTATTTAAGGTAGTTTTCCTGTAATGACTTTAATACAGGCAACGGTCCAAGTTGCCTGGGGTAGTCACCATGATGAAGGCACAGAGAAAACTTAAATGTCTAATTTCAAAGTGATTTTGGATCCATTCAAAGAAAGTTGTTCAAGGAACTCTTTCTATACCATAAATCTATCATTGTTTTATACATGATTTGTTAATATTAACTTAGTACTTATTATATAAAAATTATTCTGATAAATATGAAACATATCGTTATATTTATTATAATTTCACTTATATTTATAAATATAAATAGAACATTAATATCTATTTATAATAAATATAGTGCATTATAGATATATACTTGTAAGGAAAGGTTTGAAATATTATGCCTGGTGTTCTACTCTTCCCTTATGATAATTCTCATTATAGTGCTTCTAAAATGTGCACATTAACTTTCTTCTTCATTACACAGCTTTAGAATATGTTTTATATTGCAAGCTTCTCAGGGATCCACACTCACCTTTCCTTAAGTGGCTTATGAGTCTCTTTTTCTGCATGCTATGATGCTGACTGGCTAGACCTTAGGCAGATATTGTACAGGCAACCACAACTGCCATGCCTGTATGCGTACAATGTTTCTATCATATCCCGATAAAACTGCTTGTTCAGGTCTTCCCCAGTCTCTGACTCTTACACTCATTCCACTCTCTCCTCGAAGATGATCCCTGAGCAGTATGTGTGTGTGTGTGTGTGTGTGTGTGTGTGTGTGTGTGTGTTTGCACTTGTGCACATGCACACGCTCATGTTATGTGTTCCTTTTGTTGGCAGGCATTTATCCTTTGAGGCCTCTCTCAGAATAGTATGTATCAGTGATGGATGTTAGCAGAGAACGTTTTCTATCTGTCTCTGACCCTAATGGATAAAGTGCTTTGGACTCCAATGTGTCCCAGGCTGGGAGTCATGACTACGCTAGCTTTCTCTGCGCTGAGGTCTTATTGCACAAATCGTTCTTGGACTGTGCTATGCATATTAAATCTGTTCAAAGTAGTTGGCTTCAGATAAAATAAATAATCCATGTCTTAAAAGCTCTAATTGAGAACACTGTGTCCTTACCTTGCTTTCTTTGGAACTACTCAAGATAATCAGCATTCTCTGTTTTAAGAACCTGTTGGAATGAATATTTCCCAAGGGATTTAAATCACAGCATTTAGTACATAGAATGCTTGGCATGTAGGCACACCCAACATGTGCTTATCAATATCATAAATGAATTAAGAATGCCCCAGGTACTTGTTTAATGAATTGTGGATCTCAAACCTTACATAACAGAAAGATTTTATTTCTTCACTTTGTTCCGTTAATACTGATTTATAAACTAATTGTATTCAAATCTGTTTCTCATATTCAACTCAAATTCTCATGCTTTGAGATGCACACTTTATGTAAACAAAGTGTCTCAGTAAATGTCTAGAGGTTTGAAATTGTGCCATTTGGAAGTCTAGGATTTCATACTGAGCTCAGGGACTTTGAAGTGGACCTTAAAAATGTCATGAATTCAAATTTATATAGGATTTACTTACAATGAGAAAAGAGAGATTCTAGGCTTTGCAGAGTGATAAACTAACTAATCTTGGTGGAATGCTTCATTTTATAAGAGAAACGAAATTCCACAAATTATCTGATGGCAAACTCCAGTTAGAATGCCAGAGAAAAATCAAAGCTACAATTTCTTGTGTGGTGTAAACACCATCTTACCTTCATTGTAGTTGACTGTACTATCCCATGATACAGTTTACAAGGCTTTTTTTCATTTTATGATCTTATAGGCTCAAAGGATCTTGAATGCTTGCACATGTTAACAGTGGTCATGCATTTCCATTGTAAGTAAATCTTATACTTCCCAAAATTGGTTATACTGTTCTTGGGGATGAAGGTGAAATGTTTCTATTTTTTTGTAACTCATCTCCTGCTTCCAGTGGGGCTTGAGCAAGCATTATTCTCAGATTGCCTGACAGCAAACAATGGAATTTAAGGTATTGAGGCTTGGAAAAACTTATGGGGCCTAGCTATGGAGGGCAAAGGTTAAATTTGTAATCTATCAGCTAGTGTCTTACTACAGGATAGTCAGGAAACAAGGTCTTGATAAACAATTGTGTGAGTCCATTGGTTCTCTAATGCTTTAGGGAAATGTCTGGCTTCCAGAATGCTTGGAAAATAGATTAGTGCTGGGTTTTGTTCTCTTTGGAAAAAAAATGAGGGCAAATATTCATTATTTCTCACCCACAGTAGAGAAAACAGATCCATGAGAAATAAGTTGGTGAATTAACACAGCATTAATGTTGCCTGCACATGAGCAAGAGTCTGATTGACCTCAGTGTATCTAAAAATGGCCACTAAAATTGTCTGGGTTTTTTTCTGATTTTTGAAGCTTTCACCAAAGGGGGGGAAAAAAAAACAAAGTAGGGTGACTTTGTACACGTGTGCTGAGTCAGTTTAATTCTGAGCTTCAGCATAGCTAATTACTAACTGAACCCTCTTCTAAAATCCTTGGGCACCAGGCAACCATGTGCTGCACATATATACGTGCAGGCAATTACTTAGACATATACAATTTAAAATAAAAATAGTAGATAATGTGTTTGTGAAGAAATAAAACCTGGAGTCACTGTGCATGGCCAGGAGCTATGTAAAATGTATAACTTCTATAAAAAATAGTTTCTCAAAAGTATTAAACATAGAAATAACAAATTATCCACCAATTCTATCACACACACACACACACACACACACACACACACACATATTTAAAACAGTGACTCAAAAGAGTACAAGAATCTTTGTGGCAGCATTCTTCAAAGTAGCTAGAAGGCTGAAGAAATTTGAATATTTTTTGACAATTGAATACACAAAATGTGGTATGCACATATAATGGAATTTAATGCAGTCTTTAAAAGGCTGAACTGCTGATATATGGTACAATAGGCATGAGCTTGGACCACATTGAGTTAGGCAGATTATAAACAACAGTAATTTGTTTCTCACATTTCTGAAGGTTTGGAATTCGTGCATCAAAGTATTGCCTGCTAAGACCACATCAGGATTTGAGAAGATAGTGCTTTCTCTCGATACTCTTACGGGGTGAGATGGGGTGAAATAGTTCTAGAATTTCCTTAAAGGCACTAATTCCTTTCCTATGGTGACCTCTGTAACCCTCTGCCTCTGTGATTTCATAACCTTCCCAGGGCCCCATTTCGTAATACTGTAACCAAGAGAATGATGATTTCAACATACGTATGAATTGCAATGGGACATAGTAATGACATTGAAGGATAATAGTCCATGAATTTCAATGGCCCAGAAGGATGCCTCCAGCTATATAGGACTAGCTATTGACCTAAGAAGTTGAACCAGATCAGATAACATTAACTCATATACCAACTGTTCCTCTCAAATGGAGGTGTGTCCTCATGGTATAGTCAGCACTAACAGCATTGTCACCAGCATGTGTATAGGGAGCCAGAGAATGTTCTCATGAAATGTAAGCCAGGTTGGGTGCCCAGATGTGGGGCATTTGTTTGGTCTTGACTTTACTCACTCCTCAAGGATTTATAGTTTTCAAACTTGATTTAGAAGCACTTTTCTGTAGTGTAGCTATCTTTGGGAGAGGAGTTCTAACTATTCAGGTGAGTTAGATCAAGGCATATTATCCCTTTATTTCAAGTTTTGACAAGGTGGATGATGACAGACATCAGATAATTATAGGCAAAAATATGGTTTTGTGGGGGAGAGCAATTGATCAATACCGAAAAGACCTGAGAGCCTGTTCTGGCTCTGTGATAATCAAATGAGAGACTTGGGACAGGTGACTTTCCCTTAGGCCTCAGTCTCTTCACAAGAAGCTGGGTGGTGGTGGTGGATTCGATCCATTAAGTCTCTACTGTCCCTTCTAATATAAACATCTGTAACTTGATGATCCTGGCCCCCACTGCCTGAGTTCTCTTGGGATAGTCCCTGGATAGCTGCCACCTTCCCTTGGAACAGTGACCATTTTGGCTAGGCATGCCTCATGCCATCTGTCCCGGTTTGGGCAGTCATAGGAATTCCTCTTCAGACATATTTCTGTCTTGTTGTGCTCAGTCAGAGCCAGCATCACAAAGTGCTGTTGCAGATAGGTGACGGAAAGTCTTAGGAGCCATACATAGAATCATAGAGGTCTATTGGAACGTTCAGGTCAGACACCTTCAGAATGTCCCCCAATAAAAGCAGTTTGGGACACCACGCAGGAATATTATTATGATTTCCAAAACTTTGCTCTGATTTGGTGTTATTTTCACTTGTGTCCTCATGAAAAGCCAGGCGTGTGTGTGTGTGTGTGTGTGTGTGTGCATGTATATGTGTCTGTGTATGTGTTTGTGTGCATGTATTCATGTTTATGTGTGTGTTTCTCTCTCTCTCTCTCTCTCTCTCTCTCTCTCTCTCTCTCTCTCTCTCTGTGTGTGTGTGTGTGTGTGTGTGTGTGTGTGTGTGGCATTTTTAAAATGCCAAAGCATTTTCCTCAATGTCTTTAGAGGCCACATTTCTCATTAAAGGTTTGGCCAACGTTCTAATGCAAAGGACACGGAAATTGGACACTACCAAGGTTCCGTGCTTTCCCTTGCTGAACTCTCCTCCTCTGTCATTTGTCTTAGTGACATTTAATAGTCAGATATAATTGAGGCAGGAAAGGAGGGGAGAAAGTCCAGAAGACCTTACACAAAGGCTGCAAAATTAGCATAGGGGAAAAAGAGAAAGGCAGGGAATGCCCAGGCCAGGCAATCTAGAACTGGCTGGAAATGCTACAGCAGCTACATAGGCACTCCAGAGTGTCTTAAGGGAACTTTGCTTTATCATACTCTTAAAACACACATGCTGAGTCAAGATGTTAAAGAGATAAGCAATGTATGCAGTTGTGTCTAGTATTACATTTGACAGAGCATGTGCAAGAAAACCCACAGTATGCGAGTCACCCCAAAGCCTGTGCTGTGAGGCATTAAAACCCCTGTCCTTTATATAGCAGCTGCCACCAGACTTGTTAAACTTTCTCCTTGCTTTTGTTTGCTTTCTTCTCTGGAAGTGTATTTCATCCTACCTAGTTGTTTCTGCTTCTGCTGCTATTGACATATCTCTGTTCGGTTCGTAGGCCTAGGACACATAAGCTAGAAGCCTTCTAGAGGAGCCCATTGAATCCTGATGTCCACCTATATTACAACAGTTTCAAAAGTTCCAATAGATTTTTCTCCTTAGAAGACTGACTTGTTAAAGTCATGTTTTAAAGTTTTAATAAAGATCTTCCTGAGAAAGTATACCAAATAAGACATAGACAAGTTAAAAGTCAGCTCTAGTGTTCCATGTCATTCTTATTAAATATGGATCTGTATTTAAATCCTAATCAAAATAATTAGCAGATCAAAATAATTTAAAACACAAAGTCCATTGAACTTGGATTCATTAATGGTTTCTTTACATACTAAAGACTCCGTTAATATAAAAACTACATCAACTGAGAAGCTTCCATTTGGAGTAGGTGGTGATTAAAAGAGGGACGCCCAACTGGCCAAGATGGGAATAAAGCCTGCTGCATGATCAACTCTAAATGGATCCCAAATATTAGGGATCATTGCAGAAGAGACAGGGGAATGATTGTAGGGGGCAGAAGTGATATGGTGAACCCAAAGAAAATCATATAGCTATTCTCCTGGATACTGGAAGCAGACAAGATTGCCAGGCAAAAGTTGGGTGCATGGGTTGGGGGTGGGGTGGGTGTAAGGGGAGATGGGTAGAGAGAAGGGAGTAGGGGAGGATTGGGGAGAGCTTGGGCATAAAGGATGGGTGGGATGGAGGAAGGGTGGATATGGGAGCAGGGAAGTAAATATCTTAATGAAGGGAGCCATTTTAGGGTTGGCAAGAGACTTGACTCTAGAGGGGTTCCCACGTCCAAGGAGATATCCCCAGCTTGTTCCTTGGGCAGCAGAGGTGAGGGTGCCTGAACTGGCCTTGTCCCATAGCCACACTGATGAATATCTTGCATATCACCATGGAACCTTCATCTGGCGATGGATGGAGGTAGAGACGGAGACCTACATTGGAGCACTGGACTGAGCTCCCAAGGTCCATATGAGGAGCAGAAGGAGGGAGAACGTGAGTAAGGAAGTCAGGACCATGAGGGGTGCATCCACCCACTAAGATGGTGGGACTGATCTAATGGGAGCTCACCAAGGCCAGCTGGACTGGGACTGATGGAGCATGTGATCAAACCGGACTCTCTGAATGTGGCTGTCAATGAAGGCTGACTTAGAAGCCAAAAACAATGGTACTGGGTTTTGATTGTACTGCATGGACTGACTTTGTGGGAGCATAGCTTGTTTGGACGCTCACCTTCCTATACCTGGGTGGATGGGGGAGGACCTTGGACTTCCCACAAGGCAGGGAACCCTGACTGCTCTTAGGACTTGAGAGGGAGGGGGAGGGGGAGTAGGGGGAGAGGGAGGGAAATGGGAGGTGAGGAGGAGGTGGAAATTTTTAATAAATAAATAAAATGAAAAATAATAAAAAGAGACAACAAGAAGTGATAAGTGACATCGTCTGGACATAGCAGGGCAGCTTGCACACATGAACTAACAGCAGTTGCAACAACTTCCATACACCTGTGCAAGTCCAAGCCAGATCAATCCCAGGATGGAGACAGGAATTGGGCCCGTAGTCCCATTCCTAGCTGTGGAGCTCTTGTCAATAGTTAGCTGCTGAAAGAGGGAGTGTTGGCCTACCAAAGAGTCCCACACTAGCCCGGAATGGAGTATAACAAAAGTTTATTTATCTAGGGGCAAACTCACAGAAAGAGTCTTCTGAGTGGGCTGGGAGCTGGAACAGAATCCAGCCGTCAAAAAGCCTGCGTATGCTTTATGCCTGTATACAGAACATGAAACCACACCCAGAGTGGGCTGGTGTCTTAAAGACTATTGGCTGAAGGAATTCCCACAGCAAAGGAGAGAGTTGTCTGTGAGCGTAGCGCTTGGTAGTTACCACGGGTAGTATGCTCCCGTGGACGGTGACATATTCAAAAATGTTTGAGCATCACAAATTGGCCTTACTGGGAAGAAAGGACGCAAAGTTGGGTGGGTAGGGAAGTAGAGGGTGGTTCCAGGAAAAGTTGGGGGAGGGGTGCATATAATAAAAAATGAATAAACTCTCAAAGAATTAATGAAAAATTAAAAGTAAATGATAAACATGCTTATTTTAATATTTATTTTGTTCTTTAAGTACCGGGACCATTTTACTTAATTTCCCTGTTGTGATAAAATATTCTGACAGAAGCAATTTAAGGGAGAAAGGATTTGGTTTGGCTCAGAGTTCAAACTTGCAGTCTGCTAGGAAAGAAAGATGGCATCAGCATCCTATCCACATTAGAACCACGAATAGATGCATTCTAGTTCTCTTCTTACTTCCGCAGTTTTCTGTCGCCCAGGATCTGTTGTGCAGGGAACAGCAGTGCCCACAACTAAGATGAATCTTCCTGCAGCTATTAACACAAGCAGGGATCCCTTTAAAGACTATTTAGAGACCCATCTGCCACATAATTCTAGGTTCTGGCAAGCTGTCAGTTAACATTAATCATCACCTGGTCTCACTCTGTAACCTAGGGTAGCTTCAAATTCATCATGGGGTCCAGGTTGGCCTCATACTTGCTGTCATCCTCCTGTGTCAGTATATTAAGAGCTTGGTTTTAAATGTGAGCCACCGCAATCAGTTACTTGCTTTCAAGCAACACATCTCTACTCTGATTGAACATCATATTTGTGTCCAGTATAACAAGGGAAATGGATGAGACAGCTGATTAGAAAGAACTCAAGGTGTGTTCATTCTTCAAAACTTGATTATGTATACATAGACAGTCTGGTGGAACACACACACACACACACACACACACGCACACACATACAGCCTTGCATCTTCCAGAGTTAACATTGATACTGTAGGTCAATAAAAATTGTATTTCTGTGTATTGACAGCAATCAGAAATAGAAATTAAAATGTATCTACAATAGCTTCAAAAACTCAAAACACAGAGAGAAAACTTTAACAGAGGACTTGACTTAATTAATTATAGAACAAGTTCATGTTTCTGGACCAGGGCATTTGATGCTGCTGTGATATCACTTCCTACTCAATGAATTTATGGATTAATATTCAAATTTTTCTCTGGGAGGAGGACAGATTAAGTAGGGTAAGATAGGCATTGATATGGTGAATTAAAATTCACATACAGAGACTCTACAATAGCCAAATGAACAATGATAAACAGCAAATACATAGAGTTATTGGATGCCTAGAATTTTCTGCTTCCAAGCTTAGTATAACACCATACCAGCCACTCCCTTAAGTCACCTGAACTAAATACAGAGAGAGCCATGTGGTAAGCTACAGATACATGGCAAAATGATGTCGTAGAAAAGAACAAAAGTAACTCAATAAAAACAAGATAGTCTTTTAAACAAATGGTGCAGAAACACCTGGGAAAGCTATTGGCACACATATATATATATATATATATATATATATATATATATATATATATATATATATTTGTAGAATATTTTTAAAGTCTCAAATCTCAAAAGTGGGGAAACAAGCTAGCTAAAAAGCCACACAGAAGTTAAAACACATTTTACCAAGGAAACTCTACAGAGGGCAAAGAGGTACATGAAGAAATTTTCAACATCACTACTAATTAAGGAAATACTAATTAAAAACACAATGAGGAATGAGATATAAAAACTACACAAAATCCAGAGAAAGACCACCGTGTTCATGAAGGGTCACGTGGGTGAAGTGATGCTCTCCTGTGGCACGTAGGGAATACAAAAGTATGCTACCAATTTGCAATGCAATTTGTCAGTTTCTGAAAAAATTAAATATTACCTACTATATGATCTTCTTCACACTTCACACTGACGTCTTTCCTCAAGATAAGGAGAAGCTTATGTCTTTGCAAAGACCTGTACATGAATTCTCATGACATTTGTAAGAACCAAAAGCGAGAAGAAGCAGCTAAAATGCTAATCAGCAAACACGTGGATAAACAAATTGTGGTATACCCATACAAAAGAACATTAGGCAACCTAAAGGATGACCTATCAATGCATTCAATGGCATATATTACCCATTTTGCATAATTTTGCCTTAGTGAGTGTCTCTTCACTATTTAGCTTGTATATATGAAACTAAGAAAATTCAAATTAACCCATAGTGGAGGACATAAGGCAGATTGGCAGTTATATTTGTATAGAAATTGGAGACAAAAGTATAGAAAACAAAAAAACCCCACAAGATATCAGCAGTTATTTATTGCCGTGATTCAATTTCTAGTAATGTTTAAATAACATGTATTTTCATTATCTTGATTTGGTGATTTTGGGGGGATCTGTACGCAGAATTAAACTTATCAATGTAGGCACAACATGTGCATTTTATGTCAATTTAAAAATTCATGTCAATGGAAACTTATTAAAGATGAGAAAATGATAGTAAACTATAAAAAAATCTTGCAAGCTAATCACAAAATGAAGATATTCAAATAAATAACACTGCAGAAACAAAGTTACATTGAACATAGAAATACCAGAAAATATTTTTAAAAAGTAATGCCAACAAGTTACTACACAATTGAAACCAAATTAAATAGAAAAAAATGTGTTATAATATTTTCTTAATAGGGAATTTTAAAAGATCAGTAATCATTACATTCAGAGTTAGTAATAAAATTTACCTTTACTCGTAACCCCAAATAAGCTTAGATTGAGGTTTTTTTCTCTTTTTAATTGAAAATAGATTTTTCTTTCATACAATTTGATTGTGGTTTCCCTTGCCCCAACTCCTCCCAGACCCTCCTCTCTTCCCCCTCACCCAAATCACACCCTTTTTTCTTTCATTAGAAATCAAGCAGGCATCTAAAAGATAATAATAAAATACAATGAGTAAAGATAAAATTTTTAAAAATTGGGATAAGTCAAAAGAGAAGAAAATAAGCCAAAGAAAAAGTGCAAGAATCACATACAGATGCAGACACCCATGTTCACACACATAAAGATCCTATAAAAATACAAAACAAGAAACTGTAATACATATACAATTTTGTATTTTACCTGTAAGGAAAAAGGGGGAAAAACATTATGAGATAATCGCCACAAAGGTATTCAGTTCTGATCATATGATTTTATTTTGGTCATTAGAGTGAGAATTTCCTGTAATGTCTCTTGATTATGCTCACCTCTTAGCTCCCCTACTTCCCTTTCTATGCCCGCTCAACTTTGTATTCCCTCCTTCCTCCCTTCCTCCCTCCCTCCCTCCCTTCCTTCCTTCTTCCCTCCCTCCCTCCCTCCCTGCCTCCCTTCCTTCTTCCCTCCCTCCCTCCCTCCCTCCCTCCCTCCCTCCCTCCCTCCCTTCCTTCCTTCCTTCCTTTTGTCCTTCTTTCCTTCCATCCCTCCATCACTCTGTCCCTCCCTCCCTCCCTCCCTCCCTCCCCCTCTCTTTCTTTTTTTAAATAAGCTCATCTCATTAGTTTCAGTTAGTGCTGCCTATACACTCCTGGGTGTGTGCCCATCCTTTGGTCAACCTGCTTCCTTTCCTAGCTGCTATCAACTACCAATATCTGATCCTCAACTAAGGATGTCCTCTATGCTGAGACATTGTCTGGTCTGAGCTTGCATAGATTGTTTTTTGTTTGGTTTGGTTTGGTTTAGTTTGGTTTTTGGTTTTTCAAGACAGGGTTTCTCTGTAGCTTTGGAGCCTGTCCTGGAACTAGGTCTTGTAGACGGAGATCCAACTGCCTTTGCTCCCGAGTGCTGGGATTATAGACGTATGCCACCACCACCCGGCTGCACAGATTGTTTTTAAGAATAATTTTTGGTTGCAAAAACTTTAAAGAACAGAATCTCAGTCTCTTTATCTACTTTACCTGAATGATAGGGAAACAAAGAAACCTCACTTTACATGGCTTTCCTTACATAGTTTAGTAATATATTTGTCCATTTTACTTACAGGAAAGGGTCACACTTGCATATGAAGTAAGACTGAAATGGAAGTTTCTTGAGAATGAAACAATGCTGAAGTATTTCAAAGTCTAATTTATCACTTTCAAACATTAGTAGAGACATTCTCATCATCTGCTAAATTGTGACCAAAAAGCCTTTAGTAAAACTCAGTAGACATTTGTGACGAAAGTCATTTTAAGCAAATTAAGAAAAGGATGAAGCATCCTTAAGCTAAACTGTAAATCTGTGATGGTATCACGCATCCCAGTAACACTTCAGAAGCATTCTCCTGCATGGCTTAACACCATAAGGGTGCCTGCTATTGTGCTTATTAATATCATGCTGTAAGGCTTAGAACATTCAATAAACACCCAAAAATAAAATATAAAGGCCAAAGTGAAAGAAAGAACTAACTCTTATTTATTGGTAATATGAAGACATAAAAATAAACATGAGTCAGCAAATTATTGCAACTCGTGAGAGCCCATGAAAACCATGCTCGATACAACTTCGACATAAAAAAACAAAATCTCAACCATGAGGAGGTGTGTGATGTGATGTGCCATAGATTTTTTTTTTATATGTGGCAAACTTTATGCCTGAAAGAAAAACTTGCGTTTCTGAAAACATACACCTTTGTGAGATTTAGGACGCTCAATGTCAGGAAGATGTGTTGTCTACCCAAAGTCACCTTTAAACGTTATCTGATTTCAACTGTGAGCTATGTGCTCTAAAATGAGGAACAGACAAGAGGGATTTCCCCCTCCTGGTTAATAAGATTCATCATAGAACAATAACAATTAACCCAGTGTTATGTTGGCACAGTGTCAGACAGACGAACAGAGCAAGCTGATGGAAGACACACAGAGGCAAGGACCCTTTCCATGAGTCTAAGATTGCTGTGGTTTGAAGGAGCCCACCAATATCCACATATCTTTAACCTCGTGCAGCAGGATTCAGAAAGAAGAGCTTCAAGTTGTGATCTAATCATGACAAATCAGCCTTCATGACCAGATCAATGTCATTGTTATCCACCCCCACCCTAGTCCTATTGCTTTCTGTCATGGATGATGCAGTAAAAGGTCATTACATACGTCAGTATCATGCTTTGGGATTTTTTAGCCTTTGGAGGTAGAAGTGAATTCCTTCCTTCCTTCCCTCCCTCCCTCCTCCCTCCCTCCCTTCCTTCCTTTCTCTTTTCTTCCTTCCTTCCTTCCTTTCTCTCTTTTTTTTTCCTTTTTAAAGTAAATTTCCTTGCCTAGTCCTGGGGATGTAGCTCAGAGGTAGAGCACTTTGTTCACCAACCTCAAGGCCCCGAGTTTAAGCCCTAGGACTACAAAAAAAAAAAAAACCAGCACAGTACAGAATTCCTTGCCTCAGATAATCTGTTTCAATAGCAAAAAAGGGACTGTGGTCTCATGTCAATGATTTTGCTGATGGAAGTGAGTTACAAAGTGAAGTTCCTTGACTATTTAATGACCAAATAGGTAGATGATTATTTACAAAGCGTACAGGCATGAGATAGGTCCTTTATTAATTCTTTTCAATTCGCGTTTTCAGAAAAAGTTCAAATTTTTCAAATGCTCTAAAGAAAACAGGAGGGCAAGAGTTCCAAGGTTAGGAAAAGCGCCTGGTATTTATTTACCCCCATAAGGAAAAGATTGCACAGAGAGGGGGACATCAGAAGAAAAGAGGGAACACGGGCAATGACTCTTTGGGAAGTGGTTTTGACCGGTAAGGAACACAAACTTCAGAGACAGAAAGAACCCGGGTGTAAAGTTCTGTCCTACGCATTGGCTGTGTGACTGTGGGCAGCAAGTTCCCTGCTCATTAAGAGCCTATTGCTCTGATCAGAGAGATGACTCAGTGGACAAAGGCTCTTGCTGCCAAGCCTGATGACCTTAGTTCAATTCCTGGGATCAAAGTGGGAGGAAAATATCAACTTTTTGCTAGTTTCCTCTGACTTCTGCATATGCACACAAACATGCACATATACATATATATACACATATACACATATATAGACAAGTGGATAAATGTTAATAGTTATTTCAAAGGATTCTTTTATTATTCTTCTGTGAAACAGAGACAATGATATCTATGTTTCCACAAACTCTTAGCCCAGTGGTTTTCTCACAGAAAGAGTTTATTCTGGGCTCCACAGAATATTCTGGGAGAAGATGTGACGGAAACAAGAAACAAAGATGGCCCATCTCGGCCAAGGTTGCTCAATGGTTTTAACCTTACAGTATCAGACTTCCAGTAGTAAAGGGTTTAGGTGAATTTGAACCCCTAACTTGTATTTGCTTTATGATTTCCTACTAAAATCCTTCAACCCCATTTCCCTAGCTCGGAGACAATGTTGTTTGATCTTGATTCCCACCCCCGAGAGCCCCCAAATGCATTTCTGTTACTAAGGAGGGTGAAAAGGGGACATGGGACAAAGGCACCAGCACTCTCTGTAGAGAAATGATGGGCCAAACTAGCAGCCATGTGAGACAGAGCAAACTTCAAACAGAGGACTTGTATGGCTACAGACGGGTGGGAGAGATGAGGAGTAAAAAGGCCTGAGAATTCTCCAGAGCTTAGATGGTGGTGGTGGTGGATTCTCCAGTCATGGCAACATGGTCACATCGAAACACTTCCAGAGCAGAATATAGGGATGCTGGATGATTTAGAATAAATGTGACCCATTTGGTCTCTGCTGTAAGTAAAGCAGGCATCTTTTCCTGGCCTTCCTATGGGTCTAGCTCTCTATCCCCATAAGGTAGAATGACAGAAATTTGCAGTGTAGGAAGCTCGTGTGCAGTGTGGCTTTTTAAGCGGGTTTAGAGTGTCCGTGAAATCCCAGTAATGTGACTCCATTCAGACTCCAGAATCTGGAAAGAAGGCGAAGGCCTAACCACGCCAGTCTTCACCAACTCAGATATTCTTGTCATCTAGGCGCTGAGTTAGAGACTTTATAAAAATCATCTGTGATCCCCAAACGATGTTGCAAAGTGAGCCTCACCCTGCCTACTTAAGTATAAGGAATCTGCCCAAGGCTGCACAGCCAATGAGGGAAAAATCACCGAACAGCCAAGAGCTGACGGACTCTGAAATGTGCTTACTCACACCTATACTGGCGACCAGGGAGGGCACAGCATTGGCCTCTTGCTCTTCAGTAGGATTCCTGATACTTGGTTTTCTGCCACACACTCAAGATCTTCCCAGATTTTATGTATTTTTTTTCCCTCTTATTTTGGGCATCTCATCTGGAAAAGAAAGCCGTGTGAATCCAGATGTCCCCCATTTGAATCTGAGTGGGAAAGCGTGAATGGGACAGATACTGCGTTGATCTGTAGATCCGTTGTTTGCCTGGGTCTTGACTGAGCTCATCTTTCCCCACAGAGAATGGGACTTTCCTTCAGCCACGGAGTGAAAAGGCCACCCTTGGGGAAGGGCTGCAATCTTTTTTTGAGAGTTCTCTCACATAACTTTTGTTTTTTTAAACTGAAATTGCTTGTATTTAATTTCCATTTGCTTAAAATACCCTAACCCCAAAAGGTAGGAGTAAGATTAAAAAAAAAACATGCATTAACATGATACAAGAAAATGAAGATACCATTTTCGGGCTACATTCTTCGTCAAACATTCTGTTGCTAGAACAAGTTATGTTCATACCCTAGACCAAAACATTCTGTAGGTGGGCTGGAGAGATCACTCAGTGGTTAAGAGCACTGCCT
The DNA here is from genome assembly GCF_982192425.1 of Myodes glareolus. NCBI lineage: Eukaryota > Metazoa > Chordata > Mammalia > Rodentia > Cricetidae > Myodes > Myodes glareolus. The sequence goes on from NC_142040.1 coordinate 29,377,367, forward strand.
GCTCCTCTTTATGTTTTCCTTTTTTAATTACTTAAAAAAATACCAATCCAAATTCCCACTCCCTCCCCTCCTCCTAGTCCCCTCCCTCTCCCTCCACAGACCCTACCCCTACCCCTCCAGCCCTAAGGGAGTGCCATGCACCCCACCCTGTGAAAAGTCCAAGGCCCTCCCTACTGCATCTAGGTTGAACAAGGTTTACATCCAAAGAGAATAGAATCCCATGAAGCCAGTATATGCAGTAGAGACACATCCCAGTGTCACTATCAGTGGCCCCTCAGTCTGCCCCAGCTGTCAACCCCCTTCAGAGGAGCTTAGTTGTTCCCATGCTCGTTCACTCCCAGTCCAGTTGGAGTTGGTGAGCTACCATTAGCTCAAACAGACTGTCTCAGTGGATGACCTCTCATGGTCTTGGATTCCTTGCTCATACTCTCACTCCCTCCACTTTTCAACTTTATCTTGGGAGTTCAGTCCAGTGTTCCAATGTGGGTCATTGCCTCTGTTCCCCAGCTGTTGATGGACAAAGATTCTATGATGATATTTAAGATAATCATCATTCTGACTACAGGGTAAGGTCAGTTCAGACACCCTCTCTCCTATTGCTTAGGGTCTCAGCTGGGGTCATCCCTGTGGGTTCTTGGGCATTTTTCTAGAGCCAGGTTTTTTGCTAACTCCATAATGGCTCCCTCAATCAAGGTATCTCTTTCCTTTCTCATATCTGTCCTTCTTCCATCTCAACCATCCCATTCCCTCAAGTTCTCTTCCACCCCTTCTCCCCTCCTCTACCCCTTGCCGCTTTGCTCCCAAATTTTTGTCTGATTCCAATATCCAGGTGGGTCTATGTATGTTTTTTTTTGATTCACCTTATTACTTAGTTTCTCTAGGATCCTGAGCTATAGCCTCGCTGCCCTTTGTTTATGACTAGTATCCACTTCTGAGTGAGTACATACCATATTCGTTTTTGGGGGTTTTGGGTTACCTCACTCAGGATGATGTCTTCTAATTTGTCCATTTGCATGCAAAATTCAAGATGTCGTTATTTTTTACTGCTGGGAAGTACTCTAATGTGTAGATGTGCCACACTTTCTTTATCCATTCTTCGGTTGAGGGGCATCTAGGTTGTTTCCAGGTTCTGGCTATTGCAAGTAGTGCTGCTATGATCATAGTTGAACAAATGCTCTTGTAATATGATAGAGTATCATTTAGATATATTCCCAAGAGTGGAATTGCTGGATCCTGAGGCAGGTTGATTTCCAGTTTTCTGAGGAACCACCAAGCTGATTTCCAAAGTGGTTGCACAAGTTTGCATTGCCACCAGCAATGGATGAGTGTTCCCCTTGCTCCACAACCTTTCCAGCATAAGCTATCATTAGTGCTTTTGATCTTAGTCATTCTGACAGGTGTAAGATGGTATCTCAGGGTTGTTTTGATTTGCATTTCCCTGATAGCTAAGGACAAAAAACATGTCCTTAAGTATCTTTTGGCCATTTGAAATTCTTCTGATGAGAATTCTCTTTTTAGTTCAGTACACCACTTTTAAATTGGGTTATTTAGAGTTTTAATGTCTAATTTCTTAAGTTCTTTATGTATTTTGGAAATCAGCCCTTTGTCTGATGTGGGGTTGGTGAAGATTTTTTTCCATTCAGTAGGCTACCTTTTTGTCTTATTGACTGTGTCCTTTGCTTTACAGAAGCTTCTCAGTTTCAGGAGGTCCCATTTATTTATTGATGCTCTTATAGTCTGTGCTACTGGGGTTATATTTAGGAAGGGGTCTCCTGTGTCTATGCATTGAAGGTTACTTCCCACTTTCTCCTCTATCAGGTTCAGTGTGGTTGGATTTACATTGAGGTCTTTAATCCATTTGGACTTGAATTTTGTGCATGGTGACAGATATGGATCTATTTTCATTCTTCTACAGTTTGACATCCGGTTATGCCAGCACCATTTGTTGAAGATGTTTTCTTTTTTCCATTATATCTTTTTTGCTTCTTTGTCAAAAATCAGGTGTTCATAGGTGTGTAAATAATATCTGGGTCTTCAATTGGATTCCATTGGTCAACGTCTCTATTTTAAATAGCAGAATGCTGGATCCTGTTTATGCATCCATTCTCTTAGCCTGTATCTTTTTATAGGTGAATTGAGACCATTGATATTAAGTGATAATAATGACCAGTGGTTGTTAGCTCTGGTTATTTTTCTGTAGTAGTGTTTGCGTGTTTCCCTTCTTTGGGTTATACTGGTGGGGGGTTATCAGATGCCTGTGTTATTATGAGTGTAGTTAGCTTCCTTGGGTTGTGGCTTTCCTTCTAGTACTTTCTATAAGGCTGGGTTTATGGATACATATTGTTTAAATCTGTTTTTGTCATTGAATATCCTGTTTTCTCCATCAATGATGAATGAAAGCTTTGCTGGGTACAGTAGTCTGGGCTTGCATCCATGGTCTCTTAGTGTCTGCAGCACATCTATCCAGGACTTTCTGGCTTTTATGGTTTTCATAAAGAAGTCAGCTGTAATTCTGATAGGTTTTCCTTTATATGTTACTTGACCTTTTTCTTTTGCAGCTCTTAATAGTCTTTCTTTATTCTGTATGTTTTATGTTTTGATTATTATATGGCAAGGGATATTTTTTGATCCAGTTTATTTGGTGTTCTGTAAACTTCTTGTACCTTCATAGACATATACTTCTTTAGGTTGATAAAGTTTTCTTCTATAATTTTGTTGAATATATTCTCTGTGCCTTTGAGCTGGAATTCCCCTTCTTCTACCCCTATTATTCTCAGGTTTGGTCTTTCCATGGTGTCCCAGATTTTCTGAATGTTTTGTGTTAAGAATTTGTTGGATTTAGTGTTTTCTTTTGTCACTGAGTTTATTTCCTCAATAGAATCTTCAGCACCTAAAAGTCTTTCTTCTATTTCTTATATTCTGTTGGTTATACTTGTCTCTGTAGTTCCTGTTCGTTTACCCAGATTTTCCATTTCCAGAGTTCTCTTGGCTTGTGTTTTCTTTTTTACCTCTATTTTAATCTTCAAATATTGAATTGTTTCCTTTGCCTATTTGATTGCTTTTTCTTGGTTTTCTTTGAGGGATTTATTAATTTCATCCAGCTTTTTGTTTGTCTTTTCCTCCGTTTCTTTAAGTGAGTTTTTCACTTCCTCTTTAAGGGTCTCCATCATTTTCACTAAGTAATATTTAAAGTCATTTTTTTCTATATCTTTTGGGTTAGGATTATCAAGTCTTCCTGGGTTCTGATGGTACCATGTTGCTTTTTTAGGATGTTGGAGGAGTTCTTGCATTAGCACCTTCCCATCTCTTCCTTCAACTCTTATGTCTCTTATGTCCACCAAGAATTGATCTCCACAGAGCTCGCAGGGAACTACGCTTTGGGGGTGGGGTACATGACTGTCTGGCAGAACAGTTCCCTGCTGGTGCTAGGAATGCCGCCAAAAGCACCTGGGGAGGGGGGCTCCTGGCCTTTCTCCCACATGGAGGTTTTAGGGAGTAGGAGTCAGGGGTCTCAGGGCCACTGTTGTCTCATCTCCTATGTCCACCAAGTATTAGCCTCCACGGAGCTTGCAGGGAATGACATGTTGGGGCTCTCACGTAATATTTTATTAATTTTTCCTCATCATTTTGGATTATGACACTAAAGATCCAGAAAACGAAGGTTTTCTGGGAGTTGTGGTTTAACCAACAACTGGCAGCAATTAAAACATTCTGTGGGAATTAGTTGCAGGATAAGAGGAAGTTGCGACCATGTGACACAAGAGTTACGATGTCTGTTGCAGAAGGGGGAGGGGTTCAAGAAGCATACAAGTAGGAAAGGCAATGAGCAGAGAATCACCTTAGTGCTGAGGCCCTGGATGCCGGAAGTACTGAACAGGAAGGATGGTAAATGGCTAGGGTCTCTGGAGGAAGTGTCCTGACTTCGCTCCAGCATTCCCATGGCCTCCTGCTTCTTTCTCTCCAATGACTTCAGCTCCAGTCAAACTAGAAACGAAGCCAAGACAGCACTAAAAGTCAGCAGCACAGGATAAGAGGATCACAAAACGAGCCTACAGCCATGGAGAAACCCTCCACCCATGTCCATTAAACAGTTCTTTGCACTTACAGAAGAACTTCAAACATATGTGTGCTGTTAGGCAACCCTGAATATAAAACTCAATGCCAAAATAATTCTTTGCAGAGTGTCGATGAGTGAGAATTAAAAACACCAGGATGAGGCCACGGACCTCAGAGAGCCTGCAAGTGAATGCACAACCCCAGTCATATCACATCCAACCTGCATTCATCTCTGAAGATGGTCTTTCTAAAACACCCATCTCGAGGACAGCACTCCTCTTCCCAACGTTTGAAGGATGCACAATGTCTGGCACAAGAACCATATTCTTGAATGAGTTATCTCAGGGCCTCTCCAATCTGGCAACTGTTCTGTCTTTAGGTCCATCTACCACAAGGATTTGGCCTTCAATGATGCCTTCTCTCTGCCCTGAAAACTCTTCCCTGCCCAACTTCTCCCTTCCTTCTGCCAGTTCTCATCTGTCTTCTGAGACACAGAGAACATGTCTCCCTTCTGGGAAACTGTCTCAGCTTTCTTCTCAATCTGAGACATCTTTAATAAGGAACCAGTCACTTTCACGAGGACTCCTGTTCAAGTTCTGATTACTTCCAATGGCCCCTCCTCCTAAGAGCAGCATCTTGGTGATCAGCTGTCAGCTCCCAAGCTTTGCAGGAGTCAAACCTCAGATTATAAGAGCTAGGCCCTGTGACTTCAGTATTTTGTGTCCCTAGAGTCACTATACTTGCCTAGAAATCAATGCTTGATAAATATTCTGGGATAGGAACACTTCAAAAGGGGCTTCTAAGTAGTAGGCAATTAGTAAATTAATTATTTCATTTAATCAACTGCTTAATTGAATTGTAAATCCTGATGTTATTAAAAATGAATTGATAACTACAAACTACATATCCTTTATGGTTCACAGTCTTTTCTCCATAATCATAAGTTTTACTCTTTTTATTGTGGCAAAACACAAAATTAGTATAAAATGTATCATTTTAAGTATCTTTAATTCTTCAAGTCTTACAAATTAAATATAACCAATATAACCATAGTGTGGTGCAGTACCCTGCAATATCCACTTCCAGAATGTTTTCATTTTCCCAAATGGAAATAGTATGCCCACTAAGCAATAATCTCTGCCTCCACCTTTGGCAAACGCAAACCTCCTTGCTGTCTGTATTCAGACGACACTCAGTACTTCATATAAGTGGGGTCAGATGCTGCTTGTCTCCTTGCATTTGGCCTAATTTACTGGGCATAATGAATTCCATATTTATTCACTTTGTCTCATGTTTCAGAATTTCATCCTTTTTAAAGGCGGGATCATATTCCATTGTATGTGTGTGCCAGAGTCTGTTTATCAAATGAGTATCTGTTGACAGACATTTGGACTGTTTGCTTTTTGCTTTATTTTGCAATTGTGAATAATTCTAATGTTCTGATAACTCATCAATTTCTGTCCTGCCTGGTCCTGCAGCCATTCAGTTCCAAAGAAACACACAGAGGCTTATATTAATTATAAACCGCTTGGTCTATCAGTTCAGGATTATTATTAACTAGCTCTTATAACTTAAATTGACCCATAATTCTCATCTATGTTTAGTCACATGGCTTGGTACCTTTTCTCAGTAAGGCATTCTTATCTTGTTTCCTCTCCTTGTGGCTCACGACTGCATCTCTGCCTTTCCTCTTCCTAGAATTCTCCTAATCTGGTTGCCCCACCTATACTTCCTGCCTGGCTACTGGCAAATTAGCATTTTATTAAACCAATATGAGTGACAAATCTTTAAAGGGTACAAGAACATTATCCCACAGTGGATGAGACCGGTGTTCAAGCAAGTATCTGCCAGAGCCTCTGCACTCAAGCCTCCATAAGGGTTGACTTTCTGGGTGCTCAGTGAGTCTATATTGAACCTTCTGAGAAAATCTTGCACTTTGCTGTGGTATGACATTTTATATTTCTACTAGTAAGGCAAAAACATTCCCAGTTCTGTCTTCACTACTAGTTGTTGTTTTCCACTTTTAATAATCCTAATGTGTGAATCAGTTAAAATTAATGGCATGGAAATTTAGACATGGTCTATATTTGAAATTTGAGAGATAAAAGGCTATGCTTGCATTGTGAAACATTTGAAATTTATGATTGTTCTAAAACAATAGCTTGGTGGGAGGGTAGGTAAAGATATAATAAGAAAAGAAGCTAAAGGAAAAAACAACTGTATAATTTTCATGATCTGACCTTCAACAATTCCTCTTGAGTTAAAATATTCTCAATGGTTTCCATGGGAGCTTTTAAACATATTTGTTTGATAAATGTACAACTCAGCCTGCTAATGACCACTAGCAAAATTGACTCCATATTTTTGCGTTAGCCTGAGCGTTTTTATGATTTCAAGGATGGAAAAAGCTTACCAAAAATCATATATATATATATATAAATTTATGGTAGATGTGAAAATAGCCATAGAAATAGTAGCTTATTTTTGTAGGATTTTCTTACAGTATGTTAAAGTAAAACCAACCTTATTACAACAAGAAAGATCAGTACCATTGGTGTCTCTTAAGGCCCCTGGAGGAACATTACTTCCAGTAGGGAACTCTGACATTTGTCATTGTCTGTAGGGAGGACTCATCCCTCATCCCTCACTTCTCACAGACCTGGCTCAGGAAAGCATTTAATAACAGGAATGTTAGACTAGTGACTTTATAGTATTCTTCAATGGAAATTAAATACTCAGAATTGATTGATTTATAGTAACTATCCTTACTGTTCTAAGCAGAATGAACTGCAGAGCATTCTCATGAGGTAAGATGTAGCAAGATGGCCTCCCTTTCACTCCGTGCTAATTGCAGGCAAGTACAGTGATGTCATCCAGTGTTTCACTAAACAAATTTGTCACAAGATATTGTTGGCGTATGATGATAGGAGAAGTATTAAATCTTTGTTTTGCAAAATTAAGTCAGTATACTTCTACAGGAACAAAACCCTCGTACATACAACAAAACCTGCCATTCCTAACACAGTCCAGTCTCAGATTGGAGCAGGATTATTTCAAGCAGTGTTTCTAGGTATTGCATGGTGAAGGCATGAACAGTATTTAGAACCAAACAGCAGGACATGACACAGGCAAACACTGATAGAAACTCCCGAGCTTCATCACTCATCTAACTGCACTTTGGAGTCATTGAACACAAACATTTTACTGTTGTCAAAGTTTTCAGAAACTGCACATTCAATTATATAGCCTTTATTATATCGTAAGGTCCATCCTAAGAACCTAGGTGGTGTAGGTGTATGGGCTTTGAGAATAGACAGACAAATGCAGACCCAAGTCCCAGAGCTCAGCAACTGTTTTCTGGGAAAAGCTGAACCTCTTTAAGTCTCAGGTTCATCTACAAAACAGGACTCCTAGTATCCACCCCACGATGGTGTTTCTAGAATCTGTATTTAATGTTAAGGGACACAGCTAGTCAATCTTCAAATGTTTTCCCACTAATCATGGAACAAACTCAGAGTCCTTCTGGAGTTTAGCAATCCGGGAAACTTCAACCACCGAGCAGAACAGGCCACATTAGTGACAGTTGTTTGTCACCCCTATCTCAGGCCTACAGCTATGGCTGTCTGTGTTGACCCTTTTATCCATCCCTCCAAAAGTATCATTCTTTGTTGTTATTGTCACTATTGAAGCAATGCACATGAATGTCCAAGCCATTTTGTAGCTGGCTCCATTTACTGAGAATTCTCTTCACTTTCTTCCCTTCTTATGATTGGAATCCAATCTCCTCCCAACTAACTGAATCTCCTCTGTAAGAAGCAAGCTAAACTTACGGATGGAAAGCAAGGCAGAAAAAACATATTTGCACCAACTCGTGTTTTGCCTGTTTTCTATGTTCCTGGGTCTGCCGGCATTCTTGATTATTTAAACTATTCTTTATAGTCACGGAGTTCATTGAAACAGTCAAATCCCTCACTCTGAAGGTTAGCTGCCATCCAAGTATTTCTAGAAAGAAAAATCGAGGCAATAATGTTCCCAAGGTCACCCAGCGAGACATAAATGAAATTGGTACAGCTTGAGTTTGGAACACTCGACAGATCTTAGTTTATAAAAATAAATACTTATATTTCAACCTTTATGCATTCCTTTGAAGCAGTCAAGTTTCCTTTGAGGCTTCAATCTCAGGATCAAGGAATGCACCTTTAAAAAAGAGTTCAGGTTTGAAGTTCCATTTTTCTGCGTTACACGGGAAAGAAAGGCAGAGTTCTCGTTTGCCCCGATTGCTAAACAATGAAAATGTTATCCCTTCAATCTCCTGGACTCTAAAGTTGCTGAGAGGATTTCACTAAGGCTGTGAAACCAAAACAAAAAGAGCTCTCCCATTGGGTTCACCAACTCTTTGTCAGCTACAGGCTTAAAGGCTTCAGTTGGAATTCTTCGTACTGAATTTCTCTTAACTTGGCATCAGTGTTGGTATTGTGAGCAGCTTCCTTGGTCAACCCTAGCAGAGTTATGTTTGACCACCCTCAACCTTACAGTAATGCTTTGTTCTTCATACTTGCCTTCTAGACTCATTCGTCATCAAAACTTGTCCCGGATTAATTTCCCAGGCTACCCATGTAAAACACAGGTAGAAAGTAAATAGACTATTGTCCCAAAGTCTAGACACAATTAATCAACTTTATTTCTTAATACGTAGTGAGGAGATGTGTGCTAAATCACAACTCCTCCATGAATGCCTACAGCTGTAGAATATCAGGGCTCGTATTGAGGAAGAGACCCAGGGAGCTCACAACAGTAGAAGTCCCGAAGTCCCTCATAATTCAGAGACCACCTGTTGGGCAGCAGAACCCAGTCTGAGCAGCTCTCTGCCCTTGCTCTCCGGAGTGGAGGCCTCCCCGGGGGATAAGGAGGCCATTTTACAAGCCTCCTTCTTGTTTCTGAAATGTCTTCATGCACTGAAGGAACATTTGAAAATAAAAGCAGACATTTGTTTCCCAACAGTCACAGTTCAAAATGGCATGCAGCGGTCCTTCTTGTGGTCACTTCTGAAGCTCAAAAGCATTTTTATGTTGCTGTTTTAAACAGAACACTAGTTTGAAACTGAAGGAAAGCGTTTTCACATTCCAAAATCGTGACCCGGAGAGTTGGCCCGATGGAAGAGTATCAAGTAACCTCCTTCCAGACTGAAGAAGCAGGGTGAGCAGGCAGCAGATGTCCGGAGACCCACTTCATAGATGTCCGTCAACTGTGACCATCCTTGGGGCGCAAGGGGAGAAAGCAAACTCATCTTTGGTGTTTCTTGCACCGTCACAGCAGAAGACAGCATGGGTTTCAGAACTAGAGAAACAAATTTGTATTCTCATTCTTACTGTAGCATTAATTAGCTGAGAGACTTTGGACATTAATTAACCCCCCCCCAGAACCTCCATTTCTCCAGTATTAATGAAGGAAATCTGACACTTCTTTCTGGTTCCGTGCTAAAGAACAATTGGGATATTATAACATTGCTAATGAAAAGTACATGGTGACCGGTAATTTCTTGTTCTTGCCCTTCCTCGCTCCCTCGCCAGCTACTGAGATCTTTCCATGCTCAGCAAGGGATTTCACATAGCAGCGAACAAGGGTGGCATTCACCATAACTATTTACCCACGCTGTGCTTTCTCCATGCCCTCGGATCCCAGCCTCCACCAAGTCAGTTAACCGACATGCGCCAGTCTCACGTGCCCACTCCAGCTTACAAGATGCTGATAGGTTCTCTTCTTATTCCTCCTGGCTAACTTAGCCCCTACAGAAAAATAGTGGTTTACTCTGAAAGAAAGCCTAAAATGGGCTCAAGTGGGGAGAATTTAGGCAAAGTAAGAATGTCTTTTAAACACACATACACACACACACACGTGTGTGTATTTATTTCTGTAATATATATATTCTGTAATATGATATTTATATATATACCATTTTATATATATATATATATATAATGATATATAATGGGGTAACCATTTCTGAGTGTTCACCCTTAAAGGAACATACACAACTGACACCTTTCAACTACCACTCAAGGAAAATGTACATTGAAATTGAGATGTCACTATAGATGATGGCAAAAATCCTTGAACTTTGGATATCTATTCTAGTTAGTGATTTGTTTACCCTACCTGTGCTCTGCACTCCTCGTCCTAGACAGAGCTATCACTACTCATTCTAGGCTTGTTGCAAGGGTTGAATTAGAAAACAATGATAAAGTAGCGAGCGTAATGTGAGACAGAGAGGATGTTCAAAATATTCAGGTATTTTCATTAATATTGGTATGATAAGAGGGATGCAGGAGACACAAAGGCAGATACTTCCAGCTCTGAACCTTAACTCATACAAAAAATGCAGAAGGCAAAGATAAGTACAGCTTCTACTCCCAAACAATCATAAGCCTTTGCAGTTCCAGGGGAGATTAGGTGCCTGTGGGTGCATGTTTTCTAGAGTGCCTTCCTGAATAGGCAGCTGTAAGTTAGTCAAGGGGGTGCCTTTTCCAGGGACGATGCTCCCTCAGTGATGGAGAAGACAGACAATAGCCGGGAGGAGTCCCAGATCCAGACCGAACAAAAAGAGACGCTATAATTAGTATGTCTTTTTCAAGTTAGTATTCAGATGTGTTTTGGAAGACATCTGGACTGTCCGTAAGTTAAGTCATTAGGCACCTTAATTCCAGAGATAGGACAGACAAGATTCCATCATTTGAGCCATAGTACCCTGACCTATTCAAGTGTAATAACAGTTGTATTAGGCAAGGAGCCCCTAGAGGATGTAGACGCAGAAGAGTAGCCATCATAGCTAATGCGTACGCAGTGCGTTTCTGCCCTCGTTTGTTTATTTTCCCATTCATTTAATGCTAGCCATCTGTCACCTGGAGACCCAGTTCAGTAACCACAACATCCACTCGAGTTAATTCCACAGTATATTTTTGTTCACTGATTATTATTTTAGTAGCAAAATCATGAGGTACGTATAGTTATTTAATTCACATATACACCGCTGAGTGATGAAATCAGGATAGCTAGCACCTCTATCTAATTCCTTAAACATTTAAACACGCTTGAGCATCCAGTTGATTATACTAACTGCATACACTTATTAGATACAATTTGATATTTCAATATAATGAGAAATATATACTAATTAAATCAAACCAATCAGTATGCACCTCTTCTTATTACTGTGGGTTTGGAGGAGAGTCAAGCGCCACCTTCCAGCAATTCATAAAACACGTCACAGTGATTATGAGCTGTAACAGCTCCCATGGGTTATGTAACGCTAGATCTCGTTCTGTCTGTGTGAGTCTTGATGTCCATGACCCAGCCTCCTCCACCTTTCTCAGCCTCCAGCCATTGCTCTCACACATTCTCATAGTCATCTGGAAGCGTCCACACGTATCAGAGAACACTGTGTCGGAGTTACTTCCCTTTACATAACACCCTGCAATTCACTCTGCTCTGCTGGTAATAATAGCATCCTTAAAACCAAAACAAAACCCAAATTCATTCATTCATAAACAATGGTGGGGAGTGGAAGAAGCCCTGAGGGAATGTGTGCTGTTGACCCGGACATAGTCTTGCCATGGACTCCAAAGCCTCCGCCTCACGGGAGGAGTAAAGTCTTTCCAGGCAAGGCTCAGAAAGATGGCAAAGCCTTCCTCATGGTCTCTATGTGGATACTGATGGTGCGTGCAGAAAATGTGCACTGTAGCTTTCTCTACGAAGCCTGTGAATGCTTCTGTAGAGATGAGCTAAGCCTATTTCCTTGGTTTATCTAATCCCACCTCGCTGTTCAACTGTGTATAATAAACATTCTGAGCTTCCGGGGTGCTGCGGTTTCTCCATCCGACAGCCAAGTCCACCCGATCTCAGCTTCTTATGCACGTATCAGTGTGTTTATCTTTTCTTCATTTCCTTGCTGCTCTCGTCAGGGCAGGCCCCTGGAGCTGTGTGAGGATTTGGCAAACAGTGAGACAATTCAGAATTCCAACTTATGCTGGGGAAGAAAAGGAATACGTTTCTCAGTGTTTCTAAATTCCTGGCCTGTTACTCTTTGAGACTCAGAGACAAATCAATGTCCTAGGCATTCTCGTGGTTTTCGAACTTCTGATTTAAAAAAAAAATAGTCCCAACAATCTTCACACTCTAGGTTGAATCGATCCATCGCCTACAGGAAAATTCAGGGGAAAACACAATTTGAAATTCAGGTCTCCCAATCAGGCAACAGCTCTCAAGGAAGGCATGAAGGCATGTAGATATGGACCATTTAACATGTTTTTGTTTCAAACCAAGCCCCAAAATGTTACCCTTTTTCAAGTTTTCTTTAAAACTTTAATTTAAGAGTGTATATTGTTCCTCTCTCCCTCTTCCCCCCCCTTTCATGTGTGTTTTATGTACATATGTGTCTGTGCACTACTTTTGTGCCTGGTGCCCTTGGAGGCCCAACGAGAGCATCCGTTCACCTAGACTTGGAGATACTAACTACTGTGAGGGCACCGTGTGGGGAATGGGAAACAAACCCAGGTCCTCTGGAAGAGTTCCTCTCAACTGCAGAGACATCTCTCTAGCCCTAAAAGTTGTTCTTAACAGCCCAGTAGTCTACACACATGTGCATACATACACACACATACATATTTGTGTCACATTTCTTTGTATACCTGTCTGTCCAAAGGTCTGCTTATTAGTTCTATATCTCAGCCACTGTAAATAGTGGAGCAATAAACATGGAAATGCAGGTGTCTCTTTGATATTCTCGTATTTCCTTTGGATGCATGCCCAGGAGTTAGATGTGGATTCCAATATACCTTCAAGGCCATAGCCTCTCATCCACCTTTACATAGTGTGACTACCCTCCTGGCATGGTGGCTTTGAGTTCTCTGCCTCACTTTTGTCACAACTATCCCAATGCCAGGCAGCCTCACTGAAGACCCATCATCTCCACAGTACTGCTGTCGTTTACCAGCCATGGGAAGTAACTCTTTCTGTGAAATGGGAGTAAAAAAAACCGTGTGCCAGACAGCAAAAGAAACCAGATATTGGTACATAATTACTGAAATGAGTATCTAAAGGCAGCAGATTTCATTTGTGGGGCACTCCAGGCACTTGTGGATATTTTCCCATCTACATTCTTCTAAGTAAAGAATAGTAAAGAAAAAACACGTCAAAGCTGAACTTAAGAGAAATCCCTGTGCCCACGGTGCCAAACCTACCAGATTCGTACCACTGAGTAGAACAGTCAGAACAAGGAAGGTGCCCAGAAAGATCATGGGGCAAAGGGTACCAGAGTAGAGCTACATTAGAAAGGCTGAAGACAACTCAGACTTTAGGAGACATTGCTCAGTGTCTTCTTTAGTTGAATTCCTAGGCAATGAGGGTAAGGGAAATTGGAACACTTTCAGGAACTATGCAGAGGGAGCTGGGACCAAGAAGGGTGACGAATGTCCCTGAACAGTCTGGTCCTGGTTTGCTGGGTGAAGCAATTCTGCCAGTGATGAGGTTCCTCTGCTTAGTTAAGGGGAACGATGCCATGGAGCAACAGTGTTCTCAATGTCAATTAAAATAAGATTTTCAAAGAATTTTAAGCTCTAACTCCCCAAATGGTGCTATTGTCAATAGCAGAATTGCTATGCTTTGTCTCTTTGCTTCAAAGAATGAACATAAATTATTTTTTTTTCAAAAATTCGCAGAATCAGACGAAATAGATTCCCATCATGCTTTTCCTACTTGTTTTCTGTGTGATTATAAGCAAGTGGCCAAGCCTCTTAAAAATTCAGTCTCTAGCTTATAAAATTAATCAAGTAATAATGCCCACTGTTGTCGGGGTTTTAGTGGGGCTGCATATAAATCTCTTAACATATAGCCTGGTATATGTTAGCGCTCAATGGATATCGCCTTTTAACATTTACCAGGCTCTTCGGGCACCGGTTATTAAGTACGACTGCTGCACTTTGCAAGCACAATAGTGAATGATCTCTGTCCACCCCGTGATAGCAGATTAGACTTGCTCCCCTAGTGGTGGTGACTGGGGTGGTGTGTGTGTGGGGGGGCGTGGGTGATAGGGAAATTCCTTTGGTGTCAAGTCTCTAGAGAAGTGTTACTATATTTGATGTCATTGTTGTACTATCATACTGTAGGTGATAGGATTAGGTTAGATCTTTGTTGGAGTCCATAATTTGTTCTTCTGTGCAGTTACTGGACTCTTGGACCTAGATATTTCTGGTATATGATATGGGTTATAGGCCTTGCCTTGGACAATTATTACCTAGTTAACAATTTCCTGAATTGTTTTTCATTCTCAATTATTTTTTGAGCTAATATTTGTATAGGATAGAATGTCCTCCTGCAAATTCACTTAAGCCTTTGGATAGAAAGCTGGGGGAACCAGTGGCCCTTTGTTGTTCTTGGTTTAGACAATCCTCCTATTGTTTCCATCTCTTTTGAGGGCTGCAACTAGCCAACAGTGCTTCTGATTATCATCCAGTCTTATGCACACAACACATCGTTCTGTACTAATCTTCATGTATGGGTCTCCAAGCTGTGCAAATATTGAGGAAAAAATGAGTGTAATTCCCTCTGACCTTGATGGAGCTCTGTAAACTACAAAATTTTGTAATCTTGAAAGATGTTTGCATTCTTTTTTCTTTTATTAATTGTCACAGAATATTTATTCACACTAAAGAAATGTCTTTGTCTAAGGCACCTTCTGATTGGTTTAATAAAGAGCTAAATGGCCAATAGCCAGGTAGGAGAGAATAGGTAGGACTTCCGGGCAGGGAAAAAAATTGGGAGGAGGAACCTAGGAACACAGATTTTGCCAGCAGACTCGGAGCAAGTCAGATATATCAGACTAAGAAGAAGTAACCAAGCCACATGGCAGAACATAGATTTAAAAAGTATGGGTTAATTAAGTTACAAGAGCCAAAGGCCAAGCTTTCATAATTAATAATAAGCCTCCAGGTCATTATTTATGGACTGGTAGTCTAAAGATAGTCCAACAAGAAAACTTGCTCCAGTTAAACTTCTTGAGACAGGGGTCTCACAATGTAGCCATGGCTGAACTCAAAGTAATAGCAAAACTCCTGCCTCTGCTTCTCAGGTGCTAGAATTATAGTACCACTACACTGTAATTGGAGGTTTCTGTTCCGTCTGTTACTTCCCAAACAACCACTCTGAGGCTTAATATTAAATACAAACTGTTTGGCCTATTAGTTCAGGCTTATTGTTAACTAGCTCCTATAGCTTAAATTAACCCATTTGCATTATTCTATATTTTACCACGAGACTGTGGCTTGTTACCTCACATCTTGTTTCTCCAGAGACTGCTGGTGTCTCTCTCAACTCTGCCTTCTTTCTTCCTGTATTTGGTTTTGCTTTCCAGCCTAGATATATTTTGCCCTGCCATAGGCCAAAACAGGTTTTTTTTTTTAATTCACCAATGGTAATAAAACATATTCACAGCATACAGAAGGGCACCCTACATCATCTCCCCTTTTTTCACTCCTCTCCTCTCCACTTCCTTTCTTTTCTTTGTCTTGAAGTTCCTGCATTTTCTGGTCCAGGAAGAGCAGAGCTCTGCAGTCAATCCTGAGTTCACTTTATGTCTGACGCTGGTGGCATGATGGAAAGCATGCTCAATGCTAATTAGTTTGGGACAAGAATCTTGCTTCACATGCACATTAGATCTATTTCATGGCAGATTTGGAAGACCTTCTTGGTTCTGATGAGCAAACAGGCAGAATAAAAGAGCCAAGACATATAGCCTTGCTGGACTCCTGTGCTGGGCTCATAATAACACAAGAAAACCAGGTATCACCAATGCAATGTTAAGAGTCTAGAAGAGGACTGGATTTGTTACAACTGTTTTGTCTGTAATAAAGAACAGAATGTTCAGTGGCCAAGGTACAATACATTTACAATAGCATATTATGACTACTAAGTGTTGACATGGCAATTTAAATATTATTTTAATAAAAGCTGGTAAATAAAAGAATTCACAATTTAAAAGATGAGTCTAGGTCCTCTTGTTATAATAGAACAAATTATTGCAAAGCTCTGAATATTTATCATGATTAAAAATTTTGACTCATCATAATTTACTTTAATAATATCTCATTTTCAGAAAAGTTGAACAACGGTATATAGAGCAGCCATTTTACCTATTATCAAGATCCTGGGATGCTCACAGTTGACTACATTTATACTTACTTATATTTATTTAAAGTAGGGGGAAAAATTTTACCAAAGAAAATAAACATTTATTTTATATTCTCTAATATTATGTTTCCATTAAGTATCTATTATATATATATTTAATTTTTAATTTAGAGGTTATAATAAAATTTTAACATTTCTCCTTTTCCCTTCCTTCCTCCAAATATTTCCATACACTTCTTGCTTTTTGCAAATTCATGACCTCTTTTTAATTAATTGTTATTATGTAAATACAGTATACAGATTATGCACATATTCCTAAATATAACCACTCAGACTATATAAGGTTACTTATATGTATGTTTTTAGGGATTGCTTTTTTTTTTATTGGCTAGTCAATTGGTTTGTTCTTTTCTAGGGAAGAATGTTTCTCCCACTCTCAGCATTCCTTAGGTTTTTTTTGAAGGGTTGTGGCCTTGTGGGCTTTTCCCTATCTGCTGCAGGAGTGGAGCACCTATCCACTTTGGCATCTTTGCTGTTGTTGCCTTTGTTCAGATCATGCTGAGATAGTCATGTTGGTGAGACTATATGGGTATAGCCTCTGATATTACTTGAGAATGCAAATATCACAGAAAATTTCTTGACCTTTTGACTCCAAATCTGTCTGCCACCTCTTTCACAGTATTCCCTGAGCCCTAGGTACAGGAGTGCTTTGTGGATATATTCTTTGAGACTGGGCTATGCACTTTGATTGGCTGTGATTTTCTGTAAAAGTCTTTGTCTTTTGCAAAGAGAAGTTTTGTTGCAGGACGTTTGATCACACTGTGTGAAGATGTGCCTCTATCTGTCCTTGCCTGCCTAAGGCACCTACTGATTGGTTGAATAAAGGTTTGAACAGTCAGTAGCTAGGCAGAAGAGGATAGGTGGGACTTGGGCAGAGATAGAAACTCTGGGAAGAAACTGAGGCAGGTGATTAATCAGCATATGTGAAGGAAGTCAGACGTACAGTACTGAGGAGAGGCAGCAAGCCATGGGGCAGAATGTAAGTTAATACAAATGGGTTAATTTAAGTTTTAAGAGGTAGTTGGAAACAAGCCTAAGCTAAGGCCAAGCTTTCAGAATTAATAAAACATCTCTGTGTCATTATTTGGGAGCTGGAGGTCCAAAGACCTGTTATGGTGTCCAATGTGGGGACTTGAACCCATGACCCAGAGATCAAGAGTCTCACGCTCCACCGACTGAATGACTGGAGCTGCAGTTACTGGCTGCAATAGCAGTAGACTTAGGTGCAACTGCAGTACCAGTGATAAAACAAAAGTTTCCTTCATGAGGGGTGAAGACTATACTTCTCTGTGGGTGTAAGAACAAATGTTTAGATTGTCATCTGAGATTACGCTGGTTTAGTAAAGTAGTGGTTGTAGGTTCTCCTCCAGTATCCACAGCTTCACTAGCAGTGTGTAGTCAGCTAGAGTTCCAGGATCTGACAAGGTTTCCCTCTCATGGAGCAGGTCCTAAGTCCAGTTAGAGAGCTGTTGGTTGCCACCTTGGTATTTGTGCCACTCCTACACCCTTAGTGCTACTGTGCCATGTTCATCATTGATATGGTTCACAGACATCACATCTGGGTAGAAAAGCTGGTTGCCTCTTTCCACTGAAAGCATACATGGTACCTTCTAGTACTATGAAAGCTAGTCCTCATGGAGAAGTATTCTAATAAATGCCAGGTTAAGGACTTGTGGGTCCTGTGTCTGAAGTACATGGTGTCTTCACCAATGCAGACTTACCTTCCACCTCTGGGGCCAACTAAAGGCAATATCAACATCCTGAATGTTTTAGGAGCCTCTCGGACAGACCTGACCAATAACTCATGAGACGGTTTCTAATATCTGGTATTGAGGATTTTGTTAGGTGGTCTTTGCCCTTTGGAGAAAGTATTTTGAGCACAAATGAGAAAAGTTCATTTAAACTATATATGCATATTTACATGAAGAATTACATGTATTACAGGTTTCTTTTAGATGGTTAATAGTATGATTCCTTATGTTTTTTTCAGACAACCTTATTGTTAGTCTATCTTCCTCCCTTCTTCTGTATTTCCCTACTCCACTTTCTAATGAGCTCTTCCTTTTCCAATTTCCTTGATCAGATCACTTGTACCCTGCTCTTTCCCTCTCTATTGATCCCTGTCCTCCCATCTTATCAATGGCCGTATTTTTAAGACCTAGGATTCAACTAAGTGAACATACTATTTGTTTAATTTTGTTTTGTTCTGTGGCAGTGGGGTTAAACACAAGGTTTTGTGCATGTTAGTCAAGAGCTCTACTACTGAGCTGCAGTCTCTGATGTGGAATTTCCCTCTGTATGCTGTGAATACCATTGGTTAATAAAGTAACTGTCTTAGGCCTGCACAGGGCAGAATATAGGTAGGTGGGGAAAACTAAACTGAATGCTGGGAGAAGGAAGGCAGAGTAAAGGAGAAGTCATGATGCCACTGCCAGAGACAGGCATGCTGAAATTTTGCTGGTAAGCCACAGCCAAGTGGCAATACACAGATTAATAGACATGGGCTAGTTTAAGATGTAAGAGTTAGCCAGGAATATGCTTAAGCTATTGCCCAAACACTATTGCAAAAAATATGGTTTCTATGTTGTTATTTTGGGGCGGAGCACCTGGGAAATGAACAAGTGCTCTCATACTACAAGTCTCAGTGCTGAGACTCCTTGTCTGGTGGTTTCATGTTTTGTTGTTTTGTTTTAATATATAATGTTCCTTTCTGTTCCAGATTGGCTTTGTTGTTGTTGTTGTTTTGTTTTTGCTTGTTTTTCCTTGATATTGACTTTCTTGAAGAGCCTCGGAGTTATCTTAGGGACTATCTCACGTCATAGATTTATTAGAATTACTTGTCATAATTTACACATTACTTTAAAGAGTTTTTGACAAACACTTTAAAAGGACACAAATGTGCTATTGTGTGTATTTATGTGTCTTAATACTAACTACAGGCACAAGATTCCAACCTATCCCTTTTTGTGTAATGATGAAGCCTTTAGTTTAGAGTTGGCTGCTCTGTATTCCCTTTAGCACATGGTTCTTCTAGATCTTTCTACTGTGGTGTAACAGGTGACCAGGTTATCCCTAAAGAGAAGACACTGAGGAAACTTCCCTTTGGTATTGCCAGGTCTTGGTAATGACAGACTGTGGGCAATTTATCCAGGATGGAGCCTAGTTGGTGTACTCTTCAGAGCAGCACTGGTAAAACTCACACTCAGCCTCACACTCAGCCTGTATTCTTCCTGAAAACCTGGTGGACTGTGTCCTGGCCAGTGCCTAGGTGAGCAGTGACACACTTCTGATTTTCTTGTCTGTTCAATGTACATCCACATGGGTAAATACTTTATATATACCATTCATATAACTTAGTGGTGTTTGTCTCAAGATCGTCTACCATTCTTAGGTGATTGGATTGGAAACAAAGAGATAATGGTGAAGTGAGACAAAGTGGATAGGTTCTAAGAACGTTTATTGGGTTTCTATCAACAACCAAGTGTTCTCAGATATTTTGGCTCCTATTATATTATCTAATCTAGTTCTTCAAATAGCAAATGTTTCAGGGTTATTATGTAAAATGGCGATGTTATAGTTTTACATCTAATCTTTTACTGGTCCAGTCCAATAGGTCTCTAGGATCATTAAGTTTTCTTTCTAGCTATGTCAAACTGGGATGGAGAGGTGGTTTACAGTTAAGAGTATTTACTGCTCTTGTAGAAGATCTGGGTTTGATTCCCAGGAACCCACACGATGGCTCACAATCATCTGTGACTCTACTTCTAGCTGATTCAACACTCTATTTTGGATTTCTCAGGCATCAGGAACAAGTACAGTGGCATACATGCAGACAAAATATAAAAATTATTTAGAAAAGAACATTATGTCACAGAATATTGTCAAAAACAAGAGCCCATTGAATCCTTAAAAACCAAATCCTCCATAAACAGATTATATTATTGCCAGTTCCACTTAAGAAGTCAAGATCCAGCCAGGCAATGGTGGTGCACACCTTTAATCCCAGCACTTGGGAGGCAGGCAGGCAGAGCTTTGTGAGTTCGAGGCCAGATTGGTCTATAGAGTGAGTTTCAGGATATCCAGGGCTGTTGTACAGAGAAACCCTGTCTTGAAAAACAAAATAACAAAAACAAACAAGCAAACAAACAAAAAACAAAACAAGAAACCAAGACCCAGATCAATAAAATGAGGAAGGTAAATGAGAAAGTTGGAGAGCTGATTTATTTCTCCTAGTGCGGAATTTGGTCGTGTGCCTAATCCTGTACACAGGAGAACTCAATGGAGCCCAAAGACAGAATCCTCCTGTTTCCTCATACAAACAGGTAAAATCCACCCCTTTGAGGTTTAGTTCAGCACATAGCCACCCATAATAACAAAAACTGTTAACAATGCATATGTGAACAGTTATAGATTCAATTTTTTTGAAATGGGGTCTTTACAGCTCAGGTTGGCTTAACTACTGATTCTCTTCTCTCATATGTTGCATTAGAATTGCAAGTATGTGTCACAATGTTCAGACCACAATGATTTAATTTTTAATATTCAACATTGTCCTATCTTCACGTGAATTTCCTCAGAGAGACTAAGCTTCTTAAAAAGGCTAATATATTCATTTGGGTCACATTTACTATAACTGAAGTTTAGCTTTCTCACTTTTGATTTCTCCCTCCCATAAATTTTTAGGTATAACTGACAAATAGAAATTATATATATAGTATAATAAGATATTAGTTATAAACATGTGTGTGTTGTGAAGGTAATTTAGTTGATTTAAATATTGATTATTATTAATTATCTTCTGTGTTTGCATATGTATAGGACATTTGATATCAACTGAGAAATTTTGCCATATAAAATACAATGACATTTAATGATAGCTACCATCCTTTATCAACATAACTTACTCATCCTTCCTATCTGAATCTTTCTACCCTTTGCTCAAAATCCTCCCATTTCCCTAACCTGTTACCCAGTGATGCTGGCCACCATGATTTTACTTGCTGCTTGCTTCTTAGAGTTTGATTTTTTTTCACATTTCACATACCCTGGGGTCATCTGGCATCTTCCTTTCTGTGTATGCTTTATTTCTTTTAGCAGAATATCACCTAGGTTTAACCAAATTGGCACAAATACCATTTCCTATTTTGTAGACTAAAGAAAGCTCAGTTTTATAAAATGCATGCATACACACATTTTTATCACGTATTCTTTGGGACTATGTTGGTTAGCTTTAATTGTCAACTTGATACAACCTAGAGTCACCTGAGAACAGAGTATTTTTGTTGCTTTTGGTTCACATGTGACTTTTTTATTGATTTTTATTGAATTCTACATTTTTCTCTGCTCCCCTCCCTGCCTCTCCCCTCTCCCCTTCAACCCTCCCCCAAGGTCCCCATGCTCCCAATTTACTCAGGAGATCTTGTCTTTTTTACTTGCCATGTAGATTAGATCTATATAAGTCTCTCTTAGTGTCCTCATTGTTGTCTAAGTTCTCTGGGATTGAGGTTTGTGGGCTGGTTTTCTTTGCTTTATGTTTAAAAACCACCTATGAGTGAGTAAATGTGATAATTGTCTTTCTGTGTCTGGGTTACCCCACTCAAAATAATGTTTTCTATCTCCATCCATTTTCCTGCAATATTCAAGCTGTCGTTATTTTTTTCTGCTGTGTAGTACTCCATTGTGTAAATTAATTTTTCAGTCGAGGGGCATTTAGGTTGTTTCCAGGTTCTGGCCATGACAAACAAAGCTGCTGTGAACATAGTTGAGCACATATCCTTGTGGCATGATTTAGCATCCTTTGGACATATACCCAAAAGTGGTATTACTGGGTCTTGAGGAAGGTTGTTTCCTAATTTTTGCATAAATCGCTACACTGACATCCAAAGGGGCTATACCAGCTTGCATTCCCACCAGTAATGCAAGAAGTGTTCCCTTTTCCCTGCAACCTCTCCAGCATAAGTTGTCATCAGTGTTTTTGATCTTGTCCATTCTTATAGGTGTAAGATGGAATCTCAGAGTTGTTTTGATTTGCGTTTCTCTGATGACTAAGGATGTTGAACATTTCCTTAAGTATCTTTCAGCCATTTTAGATTTCTCTGTTGAGAGTTCTCTATTTATGTCTGTACTCCATTTTTATATTGGATTATGTGTTCTATTGGTGACCAATTTCTTGAGTTCTTTGTATATTTTGGAGATCAGACCTCTGTCTGATAAACAGTTTTATTGAAGGATTTTCCACTTTGTCTTGGCCTGTGGGCATGTCTATGGGGAGATCGTCTTAACTAAATTAATTTACATGGGAAGACCAAATCCACTGTTGCCCGCACCATTCCCTAGACTGGGAGTTCTAAGCTGCATGAAAGTGGAGAAATTAAGCTAAGTATAAGCAAGGACACAGGCATGCATGCATTTATTTTCTGCTTTTTTTCCCCTCCCTATGGATATGATGTTACTACTCTTTGAAGTTCCTACCTTGACTTCCTCACAGCCTTGGACTATTACCTGGAATTGTAAGACAAAATAAGCCCCCTTTCCCTTTAAGGTGCTTTTTGTCAGGATATTTTATGACAACAGGAATGGAACCTGAAGAGCTAGACCCTTAGATTGAGTCCATATTTGGCTATTGTGCGTGACTAATGATGCTGTGAACATAGTAGTCCACACAAGAACCACAAGAACATGTGTTTCTTGCACATACTGACTTCATTTCTGTTGGTTCTATACCCAGAAACAGATTGCTGGATGTCACAGTAGTTTTGTTTTGAATATCTTGTGAAATCCACATTTTGTGTTCACTAATGGCTGTGTTGCTTTACATCCCCAATGCTGTACCCAGGTTCTTTTTTTTTTCACCTCACTCTTGCCAGTAACCATTAACCTTTACTGTTTTGATAATCACTGATTCTAACAGGAGTGAGGTGAAATCTCACTGTGGCTTTCATTTAAACTTCCTGATGACTAGCAAGCATTTTCATAAACATATTGGCAATTCTTGTCTTCTTTGAACAAAGGTCCGTTTAGGTGCCTTGACACTTTTTAATCTGGTGATTTATTTTCTTGATATTGAGTTGGATGACTTCCTTATGTATCTTGACTATTAAGCAGTTTTCACAGTTTTCAGATGAATGGCTTATACATACCTTCTCTCACTTTGCTGGTTGTTTCTTTTGCCGATTGACACATTGGCTGTGAGAAAACTTTATTGCTTGGTGCAATCCAGTTGTTTCTTCTGTCATATTGTTTTCTTTTCTAATGCTAAATATTGTTTCTTCTAATTAAGATGCATGCATTTCTTTTGAATCCTCATTCAGATAATCCAAAATAATGCTCTCTCATCTCAATATTTTAATGTCTATTATTTAATTTAAAGAGTTTACAAAATCTCTTTTTTCATCTAAGGTATCATCCACAGGCTCCGAGGTTCATGACGTGGATGCCATTGGGAACCTTTATTCAACCTGTTCTACATTTTACTAAGCACTTTCACATGTACATGCCACTGTGTTCTCATATCTTGTATGGTGGCTGTACTTGTTTTTGATTTCAAAAGGTGAATAGAACTTACATTCAAATTTGTCTTCTGATTTTTTTATTAATTTCTTTTTCTTATTAGTTCACACCAAAAACTGGAAGCTGTATGAAGAGATAGGGGGGTCTCCAGTTAGCTGCTATATTGATCCAGCTCTAGCAAGTACTCAGATGCTTTGGCAAAGGGAACTTTCTCTGTGGTTTTCCTTGTCCAGTCATGACTAGCAGTCTTTGCACTGCATGGGACTATAGAAGTGGCTGGACAGCTGTCTCTACCCAAAGGATCTTAACCAGAGATGGGAAAGTTACGATTATTGGTTTCCACTAGAAGTTGTTGTCAAGACCAAAATTTAAATCTCTTCCTCTTGATGGCAAATGTCCAAGGAAGCATAAAGCAGTAACCCCAGGTTTATTTAGTTCACTACAATGTCAAGCTGTCCCTCCCCGTGCCCTCTTCACACAGAGACAAGAACAAACTTGGGAGTGAGTTCAGCAGCGGCAGATAGACCAGCTGCTGGGTTCCCTACCTGTGTGGGATGTTTGTTTTGGTCCCATTTTCTGTCAGGATCCCAGAAGGGGTGAGAGCAGAGAGAAGACATGAAAGGAGTCTATATGGTGATCTTACTGGGGTGGTGGTGAGATTGTGGGAAACAGCAAATGGGTATTACCAGTGCCTAACTAACTGGAACCACTGTCCCAAGAGTGTTAGAAGTGTCCCCAGGGACCGTTTGTCCAAGTCAGCTTGTTACTCAGGACACACCCTGGATTTTTCTACCAAAATGTCGCTGGATGGAAAGATGTGGCAGTATTATATTGTGATCTTTCCTTGTGTCTTCACATTTTCTCAGATTTAACAGCCAGCTGTTATTTTTCCTTTGGTGGGACTGCCTTGGAATCAGCATCTCATATCTGTGGAGGTACCAACTGTGACAAAAATCATTGGAAAACAACTTTTCTCCATACTGAATATGTATGAATTTTTTGTCGGTACACCATAGACAATATAGTATAACTATTACTAGTATTTCCATTGTATTGGTGATTTTGAAGTATTGTGAAGGACATACTCTGTTACATGCAAGTATTTTGGCATTTTATATAAGGGACAAAGCAACCATTGATTTTGGTATCTACAGGTGGTCCTGGAACCAATCTCCTCTATAGACTGAGGGAGGACTATGTGTATGGATAACGATATCTTTCCAAGAGCTGGGATTCTTTCTTATTTTGTCCAGTAGTCCTGTGAGCCATATGCATGGAGAGGAATGTTATTAGTCTCAATTTATTGGTGAGGACAATGAAGCTCTGAGATGTCTGTCAGTCCGATGCAGGACCTCTTTCAGTGGTCCCTTTTCTCCACCGAGCTGTTCTCCAAAGTCGCTCCTTCCACATCTTTAGGGATGAGCTCTGGAGGCTCGCCACTTGCCAGTCAGTCTGCTCTCCCTGCTCTCCTGTTTGTCTGGATAGATGTTCTTGCCAGATCCTTGAAGCCTCGCAGAATTTATTACACATCTCACTATTTTATTTCCATCAATGAAACTAGCTGGAGGCTAGTCTTGATTGTTGCTTCCCAAAGTTATAGACGCTGAGCAGAGGCTTGAATGTGAGCTTTTAAAAGAGAAACTTCTAGGCTTTAGTATTTCTATATGTGCAGGGATTTTCTTCTAAGTGTGCACACATTTTGTGTGACTGATACTCAGGACACTGCATGTGAGTTCTCTACATTTCGGGAGCCCTATTAACCCTTTACAGAATTAAGTTAGCCTACCTCCTAGTGAGCTGTTGCAAGTGAAAATGACCTTTGTTCTCGAAGGAGAACTTTATCACTTTCCTATAAACCAATGTCCACCCTCCAAAGACAGACTGTTCAGAGGCTCTCTAAAGTCTGCCTGCTCCTTCACAGCCTTCAGCAAGCCCCCACCTTGAGCTTCTAGGAAAAGGTTTGAGTTCTCAAAGTCAAAGCTATAGTCTTTCCTTCCAAGTCTCCGGGCATGTGATCAAATTTCAAAGGAGAGATGACGATGACGACGACGACAGTTTCAGAAAGAGGATGAAAAGGACCTCTTCATTCCCACGGCTGTAGGAAACCACAAGGCTGACCGCTCCCAACCATGGGAAACCCACAGGTTTGTAACTTCTGAACAAGCTGCCAGATGTCTGCGGCAAGGTCAGAAATGGAAGCCAGGTGTGGACGCTCCTTTTAGTGTTCCTGTCCCTTTGCTCCTAGATGACACAGGTCAGTCCTTTCCGTGAGCCCTCCAGGACTGAGGCTACGGTGTCCTGAAGCTGGTGGGATATGACTGTATTCTGCTGCATTTGATTTCTTTGCGTTGTGAAGAAAGACGCACGCAGGGGGGCCTCTCTGCTCCCTCGAGTTCAGCATATGCTCTGTGTTCACCACCTGTTTCATTTTTGCGGGGTGCGAGGTGGGGGTGGGAGCTGTTGTCAACGTAAGGGCTCTGTGATCAGAACAGTCCTGGAGCAGACACTGCCTTCCGTGCTGGGTTCGGCCTCTGCAGACCTGCACTCAACCGCCTTCTGACTTCACTGCCTTGAACCGGCCCAGAGAGATGACGTCAAGGGCAGTGCTGCGAAGTGGTTTTAAGACCCTACGAGCTTTCACAGAAGGAAATCTTTCTATCTGCTGATGAGCAGTGGTAGTTCAGGGAGGGGGCGGGGCATGTGTGCTGGAGTCCTGAGGTTCCGTTCCTAGGTACCAGGCGCCTTCCTCTTTTACACACTAGATGCAGCTGGATGAAGTCACACTTCGTCTCTAGCCTGATCCCCCTGCTGAGAATAAAAAAAAAAGGTTGGTTTTTCAGAAATGTAAGAATTGGAGGCAGTTTTGTCTGGCTTTGAATGTGAGTAAATGGTCCATTGAGATGAGGCGGGCTGAGCAGAGCTCAGGTCCTTCTATAGGAAACCTTCTTTCCTACCAGCAGGGTGGTTCTCTTCGAATTTCACACTATTCTAAGCTGTTCAGTGTGCAGTCTGAGTAGTGCTACATCCTCCCTTCAGTTGGAGGCACTGTCGGGCAGAAATTACATATTATGCTTTGTATAGTCATAGCAAACACCAGGTGTCCTGGGTAATCTATCTATGTATATATGTATCTATGTAGTGTGTGTGTGTGTGTGTGTGTGTGTGTGTGTGTGCGCGAGAGAGAGAGAGCGAGAGCGAGAGAGAGAGAGAGAGAGAGCGAGAGAGAGCGAGAGCGAGAGCGAGAGAGAGAGAGAGAGAGAGAGAGAGAATGAGAGAGATAGGGTCTCCTGGATCCCAGGTTGGTTGACCTTGAACTCCTTACATTGCCACAGATGACCTTGAATTTCTGATCCTCTTGCCTCTACCTCATCAGTTCCAGTGGTGCTAAAATCCCAGAACTGATGGTGGTTGGCATAGGACCTTATGCTTCATTTAAGTTCTATAAGCTGCATTCCTGCTCTATAATTAATGGTAAGTGATAAATTTATAGCCTCCTTAAAACTCTCTCAAATCCGTTTACTAAGTTCCTACTTAGATTTTTATCATTACTCCGTATACTTACCTTTTATTTAGCATGTTCTCCACTGAAATGGCCCTTTAATTTTTCATGTTCATTATTTTAACTTTTGAAACATATATCTTCAATCCCTTTGCCCTGCTCTCCTTGACAATGAACAAGCTCCATGAAAACAGAATTATTTCTTCTGACCCCCAAAATGAACAGTGCCTACTCCATGGTAGTAACTCGGTTCTTCTTAGTGAATGATTGTTTTCTAAATCATCTCAGAGTCTACATTCTTGAATAGTAGTAGGATATAAGGTAGCTTAACAGTTGCTCTTTTATTCTGAGGAGACCACTGGCCCACTATACTTTACTCAGCTGGAGAGTTCAGACCCTCAAAGTTCTCTCTTTCTGGAGAATGTGACAAACACAATTGCATACAAAGGTCCAAAGAACATTCTCATTATCGCAGGCAAACCTGAGCAATCTATAGTAGTGTCTCTGAATTTGGAAACTATTTAATGGCACGAATATGTGGTATTAACACCAATAAAGATGGGTGCACCCTTTATGTTTACATAATGTATTTCTCTATGAACTGACAATGTGAGACCTTCATAAACACTTGACTTAAAATAAGTACGTTCTAAGCAGCCAGATGTGTCTTAGGATTTCTGCAAGACATATGTCAACCATTTCAAGCAAAGGACACTTACTCTCAAGTTAATTTTTTCCCTACTTTGTTTTTATTTGGAATTGTTTTGCAATCCTTCTTTTGGTAGGAGGGGTACAGGCTGCTGAGATTGCATTTGGAGACGTTGGTTGTTTTCTCCAGCAAACTTTGATTGGGGTAAGGTCAGTGTGCAGCACCTGCTTTTCTCTGAGAATTTGCATGAACAGCACAGTTATGGATTTATTCCGTGCCTAATGTCAACACATTGTCTCACGAGCTTGCCCATGGGGAGGGTCCCTCCTCATTTGTCATCTGGGACCTGTCTGCTCTTCTGGCTACTCTGGAAAGCCATCTGTTGACTTAATAAAACCAGCGCAGCTCTTGAGTCTGCTCTGTGAGGCCTGCATGCAATGTAGCGTTGTCAGACTTCTCTTTGCTCCCTCTTGGCCCAGTATACAGCACACACCACTGAGAACGCCCCTCTGCTGTGTTACGCTTTCTCTGTTCCATATCTTGGCGTGTGCATACAAGGACAGGAAAGCACATGAAGAGACACAGATCGTGATGCCCAGCGAGTAGCAGTGAGTCGCAAGGTTAACATTGTGACACTGGTCATTTTTAAGTAGGCTGAAAGTCGTGTGGTTCTGTGTTGTTCCTTTGGTCTTGATGTCAGTACATCTGGGGTGGGTGGACGTGGACCATGGAGTAACGGGCAACACTCTGAGTTGATGATGTCCAAGGACACTACACAGAGCCGGATTGCATGAGCCTCTCAGAGTTCTCTCCAGCTTCTTTCCTCTAAATCAGGGCTGCAACATGTCTTAAAGGCCCAGTCTCTGTTTATTCAACAATATTCATCAACAGTTTATTGACTGTTTACGGTGTGCTACGTAGGGGGGATGGACTAAGTTTGACATGTCTGAGCTTTAGGGAATTTCCATTCTGGTAAGAAATGGGATGGGGGCAAAGTGTCAAATCAACAAGTAAGTAAAGAGGAAATGAAGAACAGGAGCTCTGTGTCCTCTTTCACCCCCTCCCCCTTGCCCCTTGACCTGTGACCTCTCCACGTTTACTGTGAGAGATGGGGCTTGGCTTATGTGCACAAAAAGCTGGGGAACTGGAGGATTTAAAAGTCCCCAGTAAATAGTGGGCTGGAATTAATGAAAATACCCCAGCTTTCTTACTACCCAAGTGTTAAGCCTCTGAACACATTCTCTGGGTGTTGTTCAAAAACTCTTGTAATGGCATGAATGTTTGTGCCCCTCCAAATTCACTGTTTAAAAATCTCCCAATAGCCAGATGTTGGTGCACACCTTTAATCCCAGCACTCAGGAGGCAGAGGGAGGCGGACCTCTGAGCATTTGAGGCCATCCTGGTTTACAAAGCAAGTTCCAGGGTGTCCAGAGCTGTTATATAGTGAAATTGTATTTTGAAAAACAAACAAACAAAAATAAAACTCCCATAGTAGGTGACAGCATTAACAAGAGAAGCACTTCAGAAATGATCAGATCACAAGAGGCCACCATTATGAATGAGATTGATATTACATATATATATATGTATTTTATATATATATATATATATATATATATATATATATATATATATATATATATATGGCCTGTTTAGCTCTACATTTACGTGAGGACATAAAGACTGTCATCTATGGAGAATGGACATTCACAGGCTGACAATCCTCTGTGCACTCTGATTTGGACTTTCCATCTTCTAGAACTGTAAGCAATAAATTTCTCTGGTTTATTAGTTCCTTAGACAAATGTATCTTACTAGACTACCCTCAAAGGCATTAAGACAATTGTGAAATGGGCAGAAGACATACTTAGATGCTTTGTCAATTGTGTATTGGGTGTGGTTTGAATCTTGGGCATTGTCTATTTTAAAAAGACAAAAAACCCTTTTTTTCCTTTTTTTTTTCTAGACAGTGTTTTTCTGTGTAGCCCTGGCTGTCCTGGAACTCTGTAGATGAGGCTCGCCTCAGAGATCTACCTGCTTCTGCCTCCAGAGTTATATCCAGCTCCAAGATATACAACTTGGATTGTCTTTGACTAGGTATTCTTTTTGGAAAATGCAGACCTGTTAACTGTATCCTTTTGAGCATGCTTGTGACATGACTTCATAGAGTAGAATTTTCCAAGATCATTTGTGTATGGAAATTTGTACACAGAATGAATATACGCCAAAAATAACACTCAGATGAAAGGCTCAATGGAAGACTTATATGAAAAAGTTTAATGAAAGTAGTCAAAATAGGAAAGAAGAAATATTTAGTTTCATTTCTTCTGTTAGTTTTCTCCGTATATTGACAAATTACACAATGTAAAGTCTTAAATAATAAAGTTATTATGAAAAAGACTGACAAAGTCATTAAACTGTAAATCCATGGGGGCAGGAATACTTACCCATTGGTGTTTTTTATTTAATTTTTATTTTTTTTGAAACTTTTATACATTAGTACTGTATTTATATAATTTCCACACCCCCACCCGACATACTACTAAGTCCATTTAGTATTGCGTGTGTGTGTGTATGTGTGTGTGTGTGTGTGTGTGTGAGCGTGCGCACACGTGCATGTGCGCACGCTTAGGGCTGACCCCTGGGACTGTATGTCCTATCAATGGGCTAATCCCCGGAGAGCACTGTCTCTCCCCTCTCAGCTGGCACTGATTGCCGGCAGCTGTTCGTCTAGGTGTGGGACCTTGTGAGATTCCTCTACCCGTGTTAGCAAGCTGACCGGTATTGTCATTATGCAGATGTTGCTGAGGTAAGCATGTTGAGATTTCATGGGCATGGTTTCTCCATCATGTCTAGAAGATACTATCTAGCAGCAAGCATATTTTACAACTCTATGGGGACACAAAACACTTGTAGAACATTGACAGTAGAGCTGGAAAGGCCAGATGCTTCTATCCATAGCAAGGCAAATGGTTCACATTCCTAAAAAGTCAATGACTTTGCCCATTGGGGAAAAGGGAAACCTCTGTTTTAACGCATTGTAGCATCTTATTGCTCCCTTAATAATTGCCAAGCTGAATAAGGTCATTGATATGTGCTCACTTTTATGTTGCATAGGAGTACGATTCTATCTCCCTGCTCTTTCCTTTTCTTTTTTATTAAGACAAGGTCTTGCTACATGGCAAGGCTAAGTCAGAATTCTCTGAAGCCCAAGCTGTCCTTGAGTTCATGGTTTGATTGATTCTCTTATCTCAGTTCCCAGAGTACTTACAGGTGTGTGCCACCATGCCTGGCTATAAATTTTATCTTTTGAATATGTACTTGGACATCCTATTCCAACTCCGCTAGCAGTACTGCGCTCCAACTGGCTCCTTTCCCCTTCCCATTTTTACCCCTGTACCTTCATGCTGGCTTCCTGATGTTCGTTATTTCTAATTTAAAAGTGGACTCACTTCTGGGCCAGCCTCAGGAAGAAACAGGACAACCAGCAAGCGTGTGCCCATCGTTCCTGTACTGACCCATCACCTCCTTGGTGTTTTCTCCTAAGACACCCACAGTGCTTGTGGAAATAGTGTGGGGATGATGGGAGATAGACATTCCATTCCCTCGGAGGTCAAGGAAAGAGACATAAAGACAGGATATGGAAATAGTGGTAATCAGAACACATGGTGGCACCTTTCCTTTGGGACACCTGAGGCAGTTTATGAGTTATTAAGTTCAACGACACTCTGAGATGTGTCGGCACAGGTACATGTCTGGGTGGCATGTCTCCAAGGCCACCTGGAATTTGCCCAGGTTTCCTGATTTGTTCTGTGAGTTATTTTAGCAATTTCTGCACTGCCAGTATCTGGACTTTGTGACCCCGGACACTTCTCCCTTGTTCTAAATTACTAAGTGGTTCGAATCTGCTGATGCTTCTGTGAAATAGATAAGTGCAGTTTTCTGTGAGATTTTAACTGCTCCAAAGATAAATGGGCTCTGTGATCCCAATAGAAATGGTTAGAATTGAAGACAAAGAGAAGAAAGAGGAAAAGAGGCTGGGGGAGAAAGGAGAA
The DNA here is from genome assembly GCF_982192425.1 of Myodes glareolus. Taxonomy (NCBI): domain Eukaryota; kingdom Metazoa; phylum Chordata; class Mammalia; order Rodentia; family Cricetidae; genus Myodes; species Myodes glareolus. The sequence goes on from NC_142040.1 coordinate 29,409,375, forward strand.
AGAATGACAGAGAGAGAGAGGCTTTGCCTTGAGTCAATTTCTGGCTATTGAAGGGGAAAATACTTGTCTCATGATGCAGAAACAGAACCAAAATCATAGAAACACATGGACAGAAAAAAAGATTAAAATGAAGTCATTTTATTTGAGAATCTAAAAGGAGGAAGGATGAGATCACTAGCTGAGGTTCTGACCAATGGAAGGATGGCCTTCTAATGGGTTAGTGGACTGCAATTCTCCTTTCCCAGTGGAGGTTAAGTGAGTGGCCATTATGTGTCTTGTTTCTCTCTTCTTAAGTTAATAAAGTGTGTACAGACAATAATCTAATGGTTGGCATCAATTTGACAACATATCGGCCTCCAAGAGAGAGCAATGTGCTTTGCCATGCAAACCTGGGTCACTGCTGTGACCTGTGTCAAAGTTCTAATGGCTCTGGAATTCCCTCAAAATTATATGTGGCATTCAATACATAAAGGCAAGCAGCGACTATCAGCTAATTACATGAGAACTGTGTGGTATACCTCAGTTGCTAAGGGATATTTGCCATCTTGGATGCTGAGGCAGGCAGCAGACCCGTCCGAGTTACCCAAGCAGTTAATTGGAATTCAACAGAGAAATGGCACAATCTCCTTTGCCACTTTAGCATTGGAATTACATCTATCATAAACCTGCTTAATCATCCACATCCCAGTTGTGCTGTTGATAAGTGTTGTGGTTTAGTTATGAACTCTCCCATATAAGCTCATGTGTTTGAACACATGGTCTCTTGCTAGTCATACTTGTTTTGGAGCTTCTGGAAGCTCAAGGAGATAGAACCTTGCTTAAGGAAGAGTATCACAGAAAGAAACCTGCTTGGCCATGCTTCCTATCCACTTTCTGTTCCCTGATCAACCTATATGAGCAAGAAACCCCATATTGTTGCTGCTGCAACCGTGAGTCACTCTGGTCACCATAGTGTCCCTTCTGTGATGGGCTGTATGCTCAAACTGGAAGCCAAAATATCACTTAAGATGTTTCTGGTGTGTGTGTGTGTGAGAAATATTCATGTGCATGCTACATGTACCTATTTGCACTTCTAAGGAGGCCAGAGGAGAATGTTGGGTGTCCTAGTCCTTTTCCAATGTCATTCCATGAGAGAAAGTCTCCCATTGTCATCTTTATGGCTATAGTGACTGACCAACAAGCCATAGGGACCCTCCTGTCTCCACCCCACCACCACTGCCTCAGCACTGGGGTCACATGTGGCTATGCCAAGCTTTTCCTTAGGAGCTAGATACCTGCACTCAATCTGTGCTGAAGGTGATCTTATGCATTTAGCTATTCCTAGCCCTTAATGGGCTTCTTGTCAAGTATTTTTTTCATAGCAATGAGAAAAATAACTAATACAACAAAATATTACCCACTTAAATTCTCTCCCAAATTACCATTTTGGGGATGAAGCTATGGCATCCTTTGGGTAAAGGCTGAGTAGAGAGAGCCCAAACCCGACACCCCTCAACCAAACTGTCCGAAGTTTTGTTCTTAGCGTACTCTCAAGGAGACAAAAGGAGCAATCCTCAATTTCATACAGGACATTTTGGCCTGAAAAAATGTAATTTTCTTAATGTGTATTCTCAATTTAAAAGTCTAGCCCTCCTATTTTCAGAACCGGAGGAATGTCCTAATAGTCATCCCAGAAAGAAATTAATGTTTTCTTTCCTCTTTGTTTGTTTGTTTGTTTCCGTCCATCCATGTTGAATAACCAGAAGGAACTTGCAGAGCTGCCATGGCAAGATTGGATCCCACAATTTATGATAACATTAGCAGTTCAGATGTCCAGAGAGCTCCCTGTTTCTAGTGGTCCTATTTCAAAATTAAATGGTCAGAAAATACAAGCAGAAGTTTCCACTGCCCTGAGCCAGTGAAAGCGTGTAACAGTAGATGTATGAGAAGCAGAAGGCAGCAAATGCCAGCTGAGAACTTAGCAAAAAGTAATACTCTGTTAACTTTTTGTTGACTTCCAAACACACACAGCTTTAGACTGCTGGTTGGGGGCTTTGAGTGTCCTAGCCTGCTCTGCCGTCATTGCAATGCAGACTCTGGTCTACCTTACGGGGAAGAAGTGTTTGAAATACAGCCAGTTCCATTGCCAAATAAAGAGTCATTGTTCTTAGTAGGATAAAGACACTCTTATGTCATGCCAAGCCTTTCTCTCTTCCAAATAAACCATGCTCTTTTCACCCCTGGATTTCTGCATACTTTATTCTGGCCACATTGAATTTCATGTCCCCTCGACTTCAAGACAGCTTAAGTATCACTTCCTTGAGAAACCTTCTCCAACCTTGATGAAGACCAAAATACTCACTATATAAAGTTGTGTTCTCCCATAGCACTGAGAACTTCTTTGTAGTGCTTAGCATAGTCATGTAGTTGGTGTCTAAATGATTATTTAATGCTTGCCTAGTCTGTCTTTCTAAGCAGCTCCTACAAAGCTGGGTTATGTCTGTTTGGACATGCCACTGTATCTCTGCCCCCCAACACAGTGTCTAACCTAAGGAGCTACTCAGGGAATTCTGAAAACAATTGGTTTCATCAAGCTTCGGCAGATTTCCTATAAACCCATGCACTTTGGTGTGGCCTTGGTGTCCTGGGGAAGCTGTGTCTCTCCCTTATGGGCTTTTTGGACGTGTTCAGTGCTTTACTCAAGTGTTCTCTAGTGTCCTGGCCTCCTCATCATTATACACATGGTAATTTCAGGTCAGTGAGATGGCTCAGTGGGTAAAGGTGCTTGCTGCATAAGCCTAGGAACCCAAGTTCAATACACAGAACCTGGGTAAAGGTGAAAGCAGAGAGCTATATCTGTGAAGTTGTGCTGTGACCTCCATGTGCACACTGTGACATGCACGCATTATATACATACGTATGTATGTACGTACGTATGTATGTATGTATATAGTGAAGAAAATAAAACATGCCCCTAGCAATGCTGAAGCATGTGAAACATGAAACATGCATGGAGCAGCCTTTTTATATTGGGTTTCATGGTCTGAGCTGATCAGGCTGACTGACCAGGTCGCTTCCTCAAGGAACAGGTTTCACCGAGATACGAACTCAGATGCTGGATTCAGAGCCCAGAGCGTTAACCATTATACCACAGGAACTGGTGTGGAACCATTACACACACACACACACACACACACACACACACACACACACACACACACATATACATACATACACAGTTGCACACACACACACACAAAATTATAGTTATAGTCATTTCCCCTTTGCTCAAGTAAACATTGGCATTGCAAGTAACGATTGGCCAGGGCAAATACCATTCAGACACTGAATTTAATTCAGTCTCACAAATGCAAGCCCTCCTTTCAACTTCCCTGCCTAGCTCCCTGGTTAAGAGTTCATTAATGACCCAAGGAGAACATCTTCTGTTAGCTTTTCATCACTGTGACAAAATACTGGAGATTAACAGCTTATAAGGCAGGAAGGTTTGCTTTTACTTATTAATTCGGAGGTTTCAGTGCACGGTTGCCAGTCCTCACCACAATGGGCTGGTAGTAACACAGATCGCTATCACGGGGAACAGGGGTTAGAAACTTAAGGACCACCGGGAAACTGAAAAAGCAAGGAAAAGGTCAGGGTTCCAACACAGCATGTCAGCAAGTCCTTACCCAGGAGTCCTTATGCTGCGTAGGTCCTACAGCCTAAATCTTCTATCACCACTACCACCATACCACCACGAGCCTTTGGGGGATCCAAACCATATCATCCTTTCAATGACTCTAGTTCTAAAGCTCCTCTACTCCTCTATCTGCTGGAGACTTGTTTTGGGTGTTACTGCTGCCTTTAATTCAGCCAACAGTAATTACTCTAAAGAGAATCACTCACTAATCCCCTTGACTCTGAGGGCCTGCAGCTAATATTTAAACCCAATGGTGTTGCTTCTTCCTAGTGAATTAACATATCGATGTGCACCGTGTACAAGAAGTTGAAGACGGAAAAAGTTCGAGCCACCCGATCCCCTTGGCACGTGCACAGAAGAAGTATCAACAATTGCCAGTTAGAGCCTGGGTCCCGTGGAGATGGCAGGGATAGAGCCAACAGTTGTCACTGCAGCCTCCCTTTAAGACTCAATGTGGGGGAAGATCTACCTTCCTGTGGGTTTCCAAACGAAAGCTGGCTGATGCCATCAACTGTGACAGGAAAGCAGACCTACCAGGCCTTCAAGAGCAGCTCTGGCCAATCTGGACTGCTATGGAGAGGAACTGGACATCCTGATCAGATGCTGAAACTCCCAATCTGCACCCACTTTGGGCTCTCTTATGCATCCATATGGCGTTTCCCCTGCTTTTTCCTGTTTTGCTCGATAAGGATTATGTGTTTAGACCACAATGGGGTTCCTCCTACCCATGAACAGGAGGACCAATCAGGAGTCCAAGGTAAAAGTGAACTAGATGGTGAGAACCATGGCCCCACTGGTGAGCAACTGCTTTTTTTAATAATTGGCAAAATAGTGTCAGAGTTTAGCTGACTGTGACTGAAATAATTTTCTTTCCACTTCAATTTCCTGGAGTTCACATTTTTGCTAAAGCATTGGATTTATTTCATTTTTACTAGGTAATAAGTCACATGGCCCTATGAAAAGGTAGAGGTGAAAATCTCAATTTTATTTCCATCCCAAGTGGATTGTAGCCCCCTGTACAGCAGTCAACTGGGATCTTAGACATTAGTAAATCCACCTTGATCTTTGCCAAGGTCTCCCTCTTGAATAGGACTGGCAGCATTGGGGCATTCTATCAAGATCTGGTTCCTAATCAACCACACATGTGATGTATTTAATAAGACTTTTGGGACATGAGGCCAGATGGAGAAAACCTGTCCCTGTTCATTAGCAAATACAGATCGGTGAATGAAGCCTTTTACTGCTACAGAACAATGCTCTAAATTTATGATTATTTTTATAGATATCAGTTGCCATTTATCTGCAATGTGGATCCCTCCCTCTGCATCATAGGAATAGCTGGTAACCTTGTACATTACTTTCTGGAAGAAATGAATGTAGGGCAGTGGTAGTGCACACCTTTAATCCCAGCACTTGGGAGGCAGAGGCAGGCAGATATCTGTGAGTTTGAGGCCAGCCTGGTCTATAAGAGATAGTTCCAGGACAGGCTCCAAAGCCACAGAGAAACGCTATCTTGAAGAAAAAAGGAAGAAAGAAAGAAAGAAAGAAAGAAAGAAAGAAAGAAAGGAAGGAAGGAAGGAAGGAAGGAAGGAAGGAAGGAAGGAAGAAAGGAAGGAAGGAAACATGGCTAATCTTCTCCCATAAATTATTAATAGTCAGACTTTATCTGGCTTAATTGTCCCCTGAAAAGGTGACCAATGTAGCTTTCTTTTGGATTTCTATTTGTGTGTTCATGTAAATCCACAGACTTTCATAGAACAGGTGTCAGTTACAGGCAGTGATTCTTGTTGTTCAAGTTGTGAACCCTCTGTCCGACTTAGCTACCTGATATGGTCCCATTATTTTGAATGCTTCTTTGCTCAACTTTGTGTTCCTCCTCTCAAGAAACCACACAAGAAGAAGCTTGAATCCCTGTGGGGGTTAATGATATTAGCAAATGACCTCTGTGCATGAGAGGTGCGGACACTCCCAAGGTCATCTTTCTGGGCCATTTCATGCTTGCTAACAAATAACCTCTTTTTAAATAACTAATATTGACATTTCCAGTTCATCTCAAGGAATGTATTTCCTTTGCTTTTATAATTGGACTTGTCTAAAATTCTTCAACTGTAACAATTTCATATTTGTTATAAATACAGAGAAATGAAAAAGTCATTCTAAAACAGCTTTATTAGGATGGCTACTAAAATCCATTTGAAGTTTTAGGTTCAGAGTGTCTTCTCTTAAAAGTATAATCTCTATTTTAATTTTCTCTACTTTCTAAGAGCAGCATGCTTTGTGAAATAGGTCCAAGCAAAAAAGATTCACCAGAAAGGGTTATTTCCAAAGGTATAATTTTTGTAATTATAAGTATGCATATGTATACATGTATATATATATATGTATTCTTAGCAGCCATTTCCTCACACAGACAGTATATTACATAATTGTTCTGCCACTTATACTTTTAAAGTATTATATTCTGAGATCTCCTTATCCTCCCTTTAGTATTCATAACAATCTGTTTTCATTTCATTATTCTTCATTTATTTTTATGGCTGCGTGTTGGCACATTCTGAAGAATGTATGAGACTTCACTCAACCACGTGCCCTGCTGCTGTCCCCCGGGTGTTCAACCTTTGGCCATTACAAAAAGTGTCACAACAAATTACTTATTCTATATGTCATTTTGTACTCATACAGGAATATCTGCAAGCAAGACTCTTAGCCACGAGATTTCTGATGCAAAGGAAAGTCGTCAGTACTTTTGATAAGTATTACTAAACCTGTTCTTTGAGGTCATTGAGGCTGAATCCATTTCAACTTCCAACTGCAATGGATGAGAGTGTCTATTTCTCAAAAGTCTTGTAAGCAAAACATGCTATTTAAGTACCCCACCCCCAAACTCCTAAACAAAAATGCTGCCTCAGCATTTCACACTCTTCCGTTTATTCAGGGCCACTTCTGGCTCTCTCTTTCTCTGTGACTTTCTGACCCATGCCTGTATATAATTACTATTAATTTTACTCTTCAGTATAGTACCTAGATGCTGCCTGTGGGTTAGGGAGAACCTTCATCTGTGATATTAACTGCCAATTCATTTGACTTCACTTATGGTGTGCAACCATGGTTAACGTGATGGTTAGCATTGCCAGCTTGCCAGGATCTAGGCTCTGCGCACGTCTGGGAGGAAGTTTACAGACTGAGTTCATCTCGTGGTGATATTTTGTTTGTGCTCTAACAAATAAAGCCTGACTGGAGCTAGCCACCAGTTAACCATAGAGGCCAGGCAGTCGTGGCTCATGCCTTTAATCCCAGCACCTGGGAGGAGAAACCAGGACAGGATCTGGCTGGGCAGAGAGAGGAACTTAGCCCCCTTTCAGGCTGAGGATCTGGCCAGGTAAGAAGCAGCGGTGGCTTGCTCTTTTGTCTCTCTGATCTTTCAGCATTTACCCCTAGATCTGACTCTGGATTTTGATTATTAAGAGCAATTAGAATTCACACTACAAGCTGCTCCCATGCCTTCCTCACAGGATGAACTATACCCTCTCATGACGGACTAACCTCAGAACAGACCCTACCCTCACATGATTGACTATGCCTGCACACTGTGATCCCAGCAAGTCTATCTTTCCTGAGAGTTGCTTTTGTTAAATATTTTTTGTTTTGTTTTATTTTCTTCAGGACAGGATTTTCCTGTGTAGTCCTGGCTGTCCTGGAACTCTCGCTGAAGATCAGACTGGCCGCGAACTCAGAGATCCACCTGCCTCTGCCTCCTGAGTGACAAGATAAAGGTGCTCCTCACCACTGTCCAGCTTAAGCATATTTTGTGGTTGCTTTCCTTTTTGTCTTTTTCAGAACCGAGGACTACAGTGAGGCCTTTGCACTTGCTAGGGAAGCACACTCCACCGCTGAGCTAAATTCCCAACCCCCTTTTATCAGGTATTTTGTAACAGCAATGAAAAAATATAATCTATGGTGTTTATCTTTGTGATAACTCTTTTGAAATGTTAAATTTATAATATTTTCTTTTCATTGTTTCAAATGATGCTGAATTTTTAGTTGTCGGGACAGTCACATCAATATATCTGGTTACAGTTTCAAGGTATATTCATAGAATTAATTTTTTATTGTTTTAAGTGTAATTTTTGTATGGTTTCTTTAGTCACACAATGACCATGTACCTAAGAAGAGTGAGGAGCCATGGGAGGAAACTCTGAACTACCAAGGAGAATTCAGCCACCTGAGGAGAGAGGAGGTGGACAGAAACATGGCAAACCAGGAAGAGGGTATGAATGCGACTCATGCCAACCAAGGACTCTAAACGTAGTTCAAATATTTGCCCTTAAGTTCTGTAGTCTCATCTCCTTTTGTTTCTCTCACACTTTTCTCTCTCAGACTCACATCCTGTTTAGCCTTTCTCTACGAGTAACCTCAACCAATCCAGAAACCCGTCAAAGTTGCCCTCTGCCTTATACTGAAGTGGTGTTACAGCGTGTAAGGTGCCTGGTTTCTGTTCAGACATGTAGACCTGATTGTGAGTTCCTGCCCCATGTTCCCTCAGACTTCCGGGATATCTCATCTTTCACATGTGAATAAACGGAATTTTGACCGACTCACTAGATGTCTTATGTATTTTTTTCACTCGGATTTGCTATTACCACCGTCTGATCCACTTACTCATTTCCCACCCTGGACACGACTGACCCTTCTTGTCTGGTGTCTTCTGAAGATGTGAATTTGTCTCTATGGTTAATGGTAAACATCCTTACTCTAAAACAGGAAGTCACAATCTCGTTCCTATTCTTTCTCCTTGAGAAATATATCATGCCATGGTCTTTCCAAAGACACTTAAATGGCTTCCCTTGACCTACAGAATAAAGACAAAAGTCTTTGGTAAGTACATGAATAGTCATAAATATGTATTGTTTGAGAAATAATTTCGTGACAGTCCTTTCCTAATTATTTTATATGACCGTCATGTGTTACCTGATCCAGGTCCCACAACAACCCCTTGGTGTGTATGGGCATTACCGTTACTCACATTTACTTAAGGAACTAAGAACCTCTCTCTAGAAGCAGAGACCATCACGAGATGTGGGAGAAGGAAAATGTAGGCTAATAGCAGACTGTTCATTCGAACAGCCTGTAGCAGACTCCTTGGGCTTCGGCTTCCGCCATCTTTCCTCTTTTTCCAGAGGCTCCATCCTCATGGGACTGTTTTCTGAGCCTGTGTCCTATTTCCTGCCTTTCCACCTCCCAAGGTATGTACGGGTTTCTCTGAGCATCCCTGCCACGGTGCCCACTAAGCTGTATTGTTTGAAAGCACTTTCTCCCGGCATTGTCTGAGGACCGTCCTTTGGTCACTTACTAAGTGAGATGGTCTTGTTTTCCATAAGGTATTCAGAATATTCTCCTTATTTCTGTCTCGTCATTCAGCATCCCTCTGTGTTGATAGGATACTCCTTAGGAGATCTTGCAGCAATTAGTGAGGTATAGATTTTTTCTAATATACTCTAATTGTTGAGGGCAAGAATGTCTTCATAAAGTGTATAATAAATCTTGACCATGCTCTTACAGAAGTCAGTATGAGTCCCCATCTATCTATTTGTCTATCTATCTATCTATCTATCTATCTCTCTCTCTCTCTCTATCTATCTATCTAATCTATCCTTCCATCCACCTACCTATCATCCATCTATCTATCTACCCATCTACGTACCTATCATCTACCTATCTATCTATCTATCCATCCACCTATCAATCATCCATCTATCTACCCATCTATCTGCCTACCTATCATCTATCTATCTATCTATCATCTGTATGTCTATCTACCTATTCTCTCAACCTAAAGTTTTGTAAATACAATTTTTAGTAGAAAATTGCAACGCTGAGTCCTGCCACAAGCTCTGAGTTGTATCTTTCCTGCGGCCCTGCTGTGTCCAGCTCTTTACCTTATACCAGACAGTGCTGTCATCAGCAAAGGTTATGCCCCAGAATCACATAATCAAGTTACACAAAACAAAAAAATAGGAAGAAATTTGGGGTTAAATTATGGTACCAAAATGACCAAATAATCTATAATGTTTTATGTAAGTTTATAGTTCTGTGTTGGGCCGCCATCATAGCTGTCCTGTGGCACATGGAGCCCTTAGGTCAATGTCTAGATATAACTGAAAGAAAATTTTAGTATTTTTTCATTCAAAGTAGGTTTTGACTCCTATATTTTATCATTTAAAAAGGCATTGGGGTACTCCATTGTGAAGGGCAAGAGAAAAACCAAACCAAACTATTTATGTCTGAGGCAAAGTTCCTCCCACATCGGAGTCACATGTAAGTACTGTGTTAGTTTATTTACCCTGGAACAGACTGTTCTGTCTCTTACCTGATAAACCAATCAATTTGCCTCTAACTTTGTCCCTTTCTAAGGATATTTTAGTCTTCCCCCATCCTAAACTTACTGTACAAATCTAACAGAATTAATCCAAAACTTTGACCCCCTGAAAGAAAGAAAGAAAATGCTCTCAACTTGTCCGCACAATGTTCCAGTGAGGTCAGCACTCACGGAACCAGCCCTGTCGTTTTAGCAGTTGGGCAGACCGAGTGCTGACGAGAAATGGCTTTGCCCAAGGCCACAGGACAAGTTGGTACTGGAGTTGAGCTGGAACAGAAGGGAGGAACCCTGGCCCTATGCCCTGCAACCAGACACCAGTGTACGGAGTCCCTTTTCCTTGGTTTTGTGTTGCACAGAAGATAGGGGCTTTTTAAAGGGGAAACTCTCTTCTCTTTCTGGCCAGCATAACAACATTCTTGCAAGTCGAGCTCCAAAACGACTGGAGATGCATGTGTTGGCTCTTCTTTGTTCTGATTGGTGTTTTGTTCCTACTGTGGAAGTGGCTTTCAGGGAGATCCTTGTGAGACCAATAACTTGCATTTGCTCCACTAAAAACTTGTCTCTAAACTCAAGCCATCCAGTTTGCCATTGAGGAAGTCTGAACTCAGAGAGCCTTTTAAGGGCGGATGGTTAGGTCCCATGGTCTCAGCCTTAGTCAGAGTCACTGTCCTTGGCCGCTCCTTGGGCCAGTGTTGTACCCAGCTGCTGTTTGCACCTTCTGTCTCAGATCTGAGGAGGTGCCAGCGGCTTCTCTCTGTAGTTCCTCTGGGAACAGGGGCCCTGCTGTGGAGAAAAGTGTTCTCAGGAAACATTGCTCTGCAGCGGGAGAAATTTCCATAAAGTTCTTAAATATAATAAAATGTAATTAAAGTGCCTCGTTGAGCTGGCTCTCTTTGAAGTTTCATGCTTGCATAATAAATGGAGCCATAAACCAGGACTCGAATTGGAGGTTTTATTCCTTTTTACAGATTGATTCTCATTAATTATCTACTTGACCCCTCCTGTTATAGAGAAGTAAGTACCTGGCACACCATAATTTGCGCTGATAAAAGGCAGTAAAAGATGAACTCACCACTGAAAATGGAATCTCACACGCTGAATGTCACTTTGTAGCTGGGGAAAATTAGAGCTTGTGTTTAGAAATCACATTCGCACAGCCGCAGATGAGCTCACGAACACGAGTCTACTCCGCATTGGTCCGGCTTTTCTATCGGAAATCAGCTACCTTTCATCAAGGAGATCTGTGGTTCTTATTTGGTGGCTTTCTTATGCCTTTTGCTTTGTTTTGTTTTGCTAACTTTACAGCACACAAGGCCAAGTTACCTCTATCCAGCCATCAGGGATGGGATGGGATGGCTGCTTTGCCTTGGAGTGAAGAAATAAGATTTCCAGGCTTCTTTTTAACTTCTCACGAAGTTTCACATGCCTAGAAATAACCACAGAGACTACGAAGGCTTTGCCCCGAGACCAGTAAGAAGTCGCTGCCTCTGCCAGGAGGCTGATTACCTGTGACTCACGCTCAACTGCACACTCACTGACAGCTCTTTGGGTGAACCCTCGCTCAGTTGTAATGCTGAAATCAATTGGCTTTATGTGTGGGGACGTTTATTTGTGTACGCCTGCATGCCCATATGTGTTCAGGCATCTGCAAGTGGTTTAAGTGTTCCTTCTTCCTGGGCTGTGGGGACTGGGGTGATTTCAGGACGGGAGAACCTCTGTACAATGCAAGCGTCGGTGAACACTACGGAGAAAACAACCTTCAAGCTTGGTCTGGAGAGGCAGTCAATTAAAGAGCTTGAATTGTTGAAATGAACTAAAGTAATATTTTTAGAAGAGGCTGAAGGCTGTCAGTGTTTGCTTTGCTTTTGTTTTCTCCTGGAGTTTCTCTCTCTCTCTCTCTCTCTCTCTCTCTGTGTGTGTATGTGTGTGTGTAGATACTTCATGGCCTTGGGAAGGTGGCTTGATCTAAACAGGAACAATGAGAAGAGACTCATGGAGTTGAGAGTGGATCAGCCATGTTGAGGCAACATTGTAAACCAGAGGGGATTTGATCCAGACAGTATTTTATTTGACCCCTAAGAGATAATCTTCCCTTGATAGACCTTAAGAACTAGACACGTTGTCATTAGGTGACACTTGCTTCTTGAAGGATGGTCCACAATGTCCAGTTCAAGAGAGAAGGTCAAAGTGCACCAAAGTGCAGCAAGGTCAAAGTACACTAAACAATTTGACACAGTTTCTTTCAAGGGTATTTAAAAAGACACATTAATTATAACTTCTTGAGTTATGAATAACAGAAACTAACAATGAAAAAAATCAACCAAAGAGTGGAAATTAGCATTATGATACGAGGGTAACACATTGATCTCAAAGGACAGTTATGGTCAGTCTTTGAAAGAAGCTGGAACCACTGGTGTAGAGGAAACATCCTCTCTCCAATTTGCTCCTTCATTTTCCTACCTGCTATTTCCCTCTCTTCATTCCCCTTTTTCTCTTCCTTCTCTTTTCCACCCTTACTCCCCTGCCCTTTAGTCCTCTTCTGTCTCCTCTGTTCCCCTGGATTCTTAAGCCAACATACAGCTAGTTTCCAAAGAAAGCTGGGAACCATGGGGACACAGGAAGGATCTGTTCCCCAATTCTTTCCTCTCCTTTCCCATCTCTTTCCTTCCCTTGCCCCCCTTTTCTCCTTTTCTTTGCCCTCCCTTCTTCTTCCTCTGGTCCACTCTTCTCTCTTCCCCTCCCCAATCCTCTCCTCATCCCCCTACCTTTTTCTTTCTCTCCTCATCCACACTTCCAGATTTCTTCCCTTCTTACTATCAACAATTCTCTTCTTCATCACAAAACCTTGTTTATAAAGGGTTCTCTGTCCCTCCCTGTCTTGCAGCTGCATTTAAATAATCACTCAGAGACTTAATATTAATTACAGAATATTTGGCAGATAACTCAGGCTTATCTTAGATCTAAGTTAACTCATTTCTATTAACCTATGTATTGCCAAGTGATCATGGCCTTACCAGCATCTTGTTTCTTAGGTGGCTGGCTTGAGTATGATTCTGCCCTTCTCTCTGTATCTCCATTTGGCTTTCCTGCCTAGCTTTATTCTGCCTGGCTATAGATCAATTCAGCTTTTTATTATCAACCAATGAGAGCAACACATATTCACAGTGTACAGAAAGGTTATCCCACAGCATTTCCCCTTTCTGTCTAATCAAAAAAGGAAGGTTTTACCTTTAACAGTGCAAAATTACATGCAATATAACAGCTATCAAGTAAGAATTACAGTTACAATATCTACTCTGTATTTGGCAAAAGTAGAGAAAATACTCTATTTTCTATTTTATTTTGGTGAGTCTAAAGTTCTATATCCAATTTACCTGTTTAATCATAACTATGAAAAACTATAACTATCTAGTCTTCAGCTCCATCAAAGATTCAAAAAGGAAATAATATTACCTGGGTAGTGTTATCTAACTGCTGTGCTTTGCTAAGATAAGGTAGGTCAGTCTTTCAAAGTTCCCTGCTTCACAGGAAAGTCTGTCTGATATGCTAGGTCTGTTGACCAAAGATAGATGCCTCAGTGTTGCAGAGGAATGTTGCATAAATGTCCAGATAGTATGTTTCTGTCATTTCTTACATTTTTGGAAATTGTTTGCTTCCTGGATCAACTCAGCAGCCTTGAAGCTGTTCTAGATGCTGAACAACCTAGGCCATTTGTTTTTATTGGTGTCTGCCTCCCTTGTTCTACAACTGTATAAACTTTTAAAGGTAACACACATGTCTATATTAATGCAAATATAAACTGCATTTTACATAAGCCAGCTAAAGACAACTTTTTGCTTTATGTTTGAGGAGGTAAAGTATGTCTCTTTAGGATTATTTTCTCTTGTATGTAGTTGGAATTTTCAGGACTCTTCCTCCATCAAACCTGATTTTTCTTAACACAGAATGAGTCCAAAGCCTCTCATTTTCTGTGAAAACAAAAGCATAACCTCTCTTTCCCAAAGTAACATTTTTTAAAATATATGGATTGATTTAATTTAGTAGCTTTTCACTAAGGAATCTCTCAGTACATTAACAATCAAAAATCCAAAGAAAACACAATAATCTACATAATCCAGACTCTCTGTGCATTTCCATCTTTATGTGGTTATTACATTTTTTATTACTCTATTTCCTGATTAAGGATTTTATCTTTAAATCATTTTTTAAATCTATGACTGTTTCTCTCCTCTCTCTTCCCTCTGCCAAACCTATATGCATTTTTTAAAACATGCTGTGACCCATTTAGAGGCCCATTTGTTTGAATTTGTCCTTATTGCATATATCTAACCTTTTTTGTTTATTATGAGCAAAAACCCTAATATACCATGCAGCGTGCAGCTATGTTCTCAAGCCCTTAGGCAGTGACTGAGAGACGCTTCTTCACTGCTGCCCATGTAAGAGAGTATGGGAACGTGCTATGCAGATTAGCTTATGACAGTTGGTGACCGGCTCCACCTCACAGGCAGTTGTTGGAAGATGCCTCTCTGTACAATGGAGACTATGAGAGACAAGGAACCCCACTGTGGCTCTGTTTCTTCATGCTTAGAACCTTTTAAAGCTTTTTAAAGCTCTTATGTGGATCCATGCCCCATAATGGGTGCCATATGTAACCCACCCCATCCAGTAGCTGCTTTTTAAATAATCACTCAGAGGCTTAATATTAATTATAGAATATTTGGCCAATAACTCAGGCTTATGACTACTTCTTACATTTAAATTATTCCATTTACATTAACCTATGTATTGTTAGTGATCATGGCCTTACCAATCAGCTGGCATCTTGCTTCTTGAGTGGCTGGCTTGAGCCTCCCTCCCCGACTCTGCCCTTCTGTTAGACTTTCCTGCCTAGCTATATTTTGCTTGGCTATAGGTCAATTCAGCTTTTATTATCAACCAATGAGAGCAACACATATTCACAGCATACAGCATGAATTTCTGTCTAGGAAACAAGTGTGAAAGAAGTTGGATTCTGGATCCTCATGACCTTTTTTTGGTTTGTCTCACAATGAATTAGGTGCTGACCATGGATCAATCAATGGTGTCATAGCATAGATATAGGGGATGAGGTAAGGATGAAATAAGGTCATCATGTGTGGTAAACGAGCTGTACTAACTGTGACAATCTGCACATGGCATTACATAAGCAACAGCAATTCCCAAAAATCAGGGCAGAACAAATTGACTCTGTCAGATGACAGCCAAGCATTTGCTACAATAAGGTAAATAATGTAAATAAAAATAATGTGAATAAAAAGATTTATGAAAAGTAGACAGAACAAGGAGAATTCACAGTCACTTACAGAAAAACCATACAGAGAAAATTGTAATTGAGACTTAATAAGCTCTGGTAGGAGTGTATCAAGGCAGCCATGTCTGATAATAACATTATGGCTTCCACTGGAGATGTTGTGTTCTTGCTGTCCTTCTTCACGTTGTTGTCACCAACAATATGAAGCGAGATACCCAATGGTGAAGCTCAATGTGAAGGGCAGTTTTGATATTTTCATAAATTTAGCCATAGAAAGCATAATTTGTTTATCATAAGGGTTGAAAAGGAACTTCCCATAGGGCAGGAAACCCTGACTGCTCTTAGGACTGGAGAGGGAGGAGGAGAGGGAGTGGGGGAATGGGAGGGTATGGGGAGGAGGGCAGGAAGTGGAAATTTTTATAAACAAATAAATAAATTAATTTAAAAAATTGAAAATGATGCTCCTTTTCATCCATTTTAATGATACTATATTAACTAATTTTTAGAGACATGGAGGCTAAGGCAGGCACCATTAAAGCAATTTTGTTGCTTGTGAAATGGACCTTTTTTCTTGACTGACTCTATATACAGTCAAGTGTTTCACAGAACTATGTGTATATATAAACTTTACCCACCAAGAACCCCAACTTGCCCTGGGGTAAGGGCCTCCAAAGTCACAGTTCTTACAAGGAGTAACAAAAACTGAGCACTGAAACAAATGTATGATGTCATCTCCCCTCCCCTCTGCCAAGAAAGAGAGGAACCTCCCCAAAATATTCCCTGATGAACCTTGTCCAGTCATCCTTGGAGAGGAATAAAAAGAACCTTTAAAATCTTTCTCATATTGTATCCAGAGCTATGTACCAGACTGCTTGTGTTGTGGTCTTGAATACAACCATGTGCTTGGTTAAATTGCATTGTACTTTTTGTGGTAATTGAATTTGTTATTGGCCATGAGCCAGTATTAGAGAGAATGAGGATGAGGGGCTGGGGCAGGAATAATGGAGTTGCTGCAGTCCTAGGTTATGCAAATGTTCTTCTGAAAATCATTAGAAACTGTGGACAGCATCAAAGGGCATGGAGGTAGCAAGAAGCAGCTGGTCACATTGTGTGTGTGCTTGAACAGGCATGTATTCTAGGGGTCTAAGATTGCCTCAATGACAGAGATATGTTGTGCCAAAGATAAATCTTACTCAGTCCTTCGATACACCAAATAGATCATTCATTATTCAAGATTCCCTAGAGAAACAGAAAGGAGAGATATATGGGAGCTGAAATATAAACACATATATATTCCTAGCTCTAAACTCAGCCAGATAATCTTCACATTCACTGATATAGCCATAGTAAAAATTTCCATTTTATACACATATACTTTAAATCATCATAGCCTAGAAGTTTATAGCATATTACAGAGTGTTACTTACTTTCATGGCTGTGAGTAACTGGGTGATGTGGCTCGGTCACTATCCCACCTACAAGGGTATTTTACCTCTTTCATTAGCTCAGGAAAAGATCAAAACGGAAATATTTAAACTTTCGTGTATCTTGAATACATACCTGATGTAGGTAGGTCTTCTTTCTATGTGTTGCTTTCATTGGTTAATTAATAAAGAAACTGCTTGGCCTGATATGTCAGAACATAGGTGGGTGGAGTAGACAGAACAGAATGCTGGGAGAAAGAAAGCAGAGTCAGTCAGATACCATGGAGCCAGTCGCCAGGTCAGACATGTTGAATCTTTCCCGGTAAGCCACCACCTCGTGGTGCTCTACAGATTATTTAAAATGGGTTAATCAAGATGTGATAGTTAGCCAATAAGAGGCTACAGATAACGGACCAGGCAGTGTTTAAATTATTTCGAATAAAGCTAGCCACGAGCCGGGCGGCAGGAACGCAGCCCACCACTCCTATCACTACACATACCATGTACACACCATTGTAAGGTAGAAAAAGTTATCAACAATTTTAAGGCATGGAAAATACGTGCATCCAAGGACTGATTCCCAAGTATTCGTTCCAGCAAGCATGGAAGCTGAGAAGTTTCATGACCTACTACTTGTAAGGTGGAGATCAAAGAAAAGCACTCATAATACTGGTGATGGGAGAGGCACTTGTTTTGTACAATCTAGCAACTCATATATGCAAAAGACCTCTCAGATACACCCAGAGATAAAATTTAACCAAATATCAGCACATCTCACAGCACAGTCAGGTTGGTCCATCAAATTAACCATCATAGACAGGAATAGGCTTCCCTTTGCTCTCAGCATTCATACTTCTCTTCTATTTGCTCAATAAGGGCCTAAAACTGGATCGAGATGTTTGAAGGAACGCAAAGAAGGAAGCGCGATCTGATTTTAAAATGCTCTCTTGACTCCTTTATAACTTTTTCTGACAAGAATGGAAAATGGATCCCATTACACCAACTAGGCAAGTGACTGGCGCCTGGCTTCATCTTGTGCATTTGAACTGGCATCTTATGCAGCTCTTCACTCTGGGTTGAAATAAATTGTTGCCAAGGATGAACTTGAACTTCTGATCTTCCTGCCTCCATCTCCCAAGTACTGATACCACAAATGTGAACCACACTGCATCTGGTTTATGTAGTGCTGGAAATCAAAGCCAAGGCTTCCTGCCTCCTAAGCGAACACTATGCCAACTGAGCCACATTTTCAGCCCAAGGAGGCTGGGGATTTCTGTAGCTTCAGAACATGGTCAAAAGCTACTATTGACAGGTATCTGAGAAAATGACAACGGAACTGAGTTTTTAAAAACAATTGTGATAAAACATATTGTTTATTTAGTACATAAAAGCTATGCCATACAGAAAGTCTAAAATAAGAGCAGAATTAGGAACAAAATCATCGAGTACTTACTTCTCCCACCAAACACCCTTGGAGCCAGTGGGTAACTCTGTAAGAAAGTCTTTTTCATTTTTAAGTATGGGCTTTAGGGAGCCACCCAGACAACGGAGGCACCCTTGGGAATGGAGCACATAAGGAGCTAGGATGCACCGAAGTTGAAGAACGCCTTGTCTGCCGCTGTGCCTTCCAAGAACTAGAAGGCAAGAGAATCCGCTGCCCAGCCCCAGAGACTACAGACAACAGACAAAACTGTAGGAAACAATGTGGAGCAGAGGGAGGAAATGTGTCTCTTCCTGCGTAGCTTAGGGAACCCAGGGCTCCCAGGACCCAGAAGAGCATGGGCCTGCTCACATCTGCAGGCCCTCTTGACAGTGGGTGAATCTTCCTCTCAGGGAAGTGCCAGGGAGGAGTGGGGATTACCAGTCAGCGACCACACAGGAGAGACGGGTGAAGCCCGTGGTACTTCAGTCTCAATAAATGTCCTGAGGAACTTTGTAACATCTTAGCTTCAACAAACTCTAAAACACATGTCACCAAGGAACTTTTTTCTGCCTCTTTATTTCAGCCCCATGTATATATTTAAGACAATGGAGTCCATATGTGTCTGATTTATTTATACTTAATTCATTAAAGTGATGTTCATGCCCACAGAATCTTCTGTTACCATTTTACGAACATTTTGAGGCATTTGCATTCAGAATCCGGGAGCCAGCTAAACCAGATCTGAACAGGACTCAGCTTGGCTTGAAATTGAAAACTCCTGAAACTCGGCTGGATATCATTTGCGGCCGAATATTTTCTCCCATCCCAGACGCGCAGCCAGCAAGGCTGCCTGCCCCAGAAGAAGGGTAAAGGGAAGTGTCAGGACACTTCATTGAAACAACAAATTCAAAAAATATGTCACTTGAATTAAGTGACTTGAAATGCCCAAAGGGGTAGAAATCATTTTACAGCTAATTTCGTTTTCCAATGGTGACGTGAAATGGCAACTAAGGTGTGTGTGGTGGGGGTAGGGTGGGGAGTGGAGTTTGGGAACAAAATGTGATTGGTTATGACACAAAACCCAATTCATTACTTATCTAGACTATCACATTATAGTTTTCCTTACTAGTTGATGCAAAATCCAAGGTGCTTTTTGGAATCCACATAATCAATGAAAACTTAGGGTATTATTATTACTGTCAGGCTGAATCAATGAAGTCATTCTTAAAAGATCTATTGTGTGCCTTGGACTGAATAAGACAGATGCAAGAACCTGTTTGAGGTTTGATGTGGGACGTCCCTCTGTATGTGTGTTGCTTTCACTGGTTGATGAATAAAGAAGCTGCTTTGGCCTTTGGCAGGGCAGAATAGAGCCAAGCAAGAAATCAGAACAGCATTATATAGAGAGAGTAGGCAGAGTCAAAGAGATGCCATATAGCCACCGAAGGAGAAGCATGCCAGAACCTTACCACCAGTAAGCCACAGCCTCGTGGCAACACACAGATTAATAGAAATGGATTAATTTAATAGGTAAGAGTTATCCAGGAAAATGCTTGAGTCATTGGCCAAACAATGTGGTACTTAGTATAGTTTCTGTGTGATTGTTCGGGTCTGAGTGACTGGAAAACTAATGAGTGGTCTCTGCCTACAGAGATTCAGCACATGCTGAGGAATGGCATCTGAACACCCATCCCAGTGATCAGGAGGATGGACATGGTCTCTGCTCCCAGGGAGCTCATGGTTTAGTGGGAGGGGCCAGACAATCACATCTTGAGAGTAAGTCTTAGAGCTGAAAGGTGGTTTAAAAAAGCAGCTAGTGCTTCTGGGAAGGGTGTGACCAGAAGATGCTGGCCTTGTTGCATCTTTAAAGCTGTGGCTGACTCAGTTTCCCCAGGACACAAATTTTTGTTTTGCTGATCTGCCTTCTGGCTTTTCAAGAACGTGTTAATGCATTTTCGTTCACATTCATTTCAGATATAGATGCTGGATCCACTTAAACAAAGGACTTTTAACTGTGGGGAATTTCTGGACCAGCGGTCTTCACATCACCTGAATTAGCAAGGAAGGGAAAGGGGAAGAGGCAGATTGTTCCATTGAGAGCACACACCACTTAGACAGTCGTGGTAGTCTGGTGTGAAACAAAATCTCACAAAAATCAGCTCCAAGGTTACTCTGAGGCAGTGATAAATGAGACAGAGCAAGGCCGCTCTTCGTAATTCTAAGTGCAGACAAAACCAAGGTCACTGTGCAGCACACAAATCTCAAGACTCCCTTTTCTTGGACAAAGAAGTGACTGCTCCTTCACCACGTGTAGCTCACCCCCTTGCTGTTCCCCCCACGCTGTAGATAACATTTACCGAGGCACTTGCCACAGAACACCTCCACTTTCCAGCAGTACCGTCTTAAACACCAATCTCTCAGGCCTGTCCTCAGGACCTGACTCTCCGAATGGAGAACAGACTCCTCCAGAGTTCACAGTCTATAGGTCTGGAGTAGGGTATGGGACTTCCTGATTTTTTTTTCCATTTAGTTTCTTTTATTCTTCATGGTTCACTGTCTCAAGGATTGTGTTAGTGTATACTCATTATACATAGTAATGGGTTTAAATAAAATGTTTTTATTTACTTATTTATTTATTTATGTAATTGTGTATGTGTGTGTGTGTGTGTGTGTGTAGTTCTCTCTTTATGCAGATGCCAGGGACCGAACTCAGGTCGTCAAGCATGGTGTCAGTGCTTTTGTGTACTGTGTCATCTTACCTTCATGCATTAGTGTTTTTCTAAGAGTAAAGGAAATGTGAGCCAACATATTTTCACTATCTCATGTGTGGTCTCTTTGCCATGTTATTATGTCATAAGAAGGATCACACCAGGTGCTGGCAATATACACTTGAACTCCCCAGACTTGGGTCTATGAGCTAAAAAAAAATCCCTATTCTTTATAAATAATCCAGTATTTGATATTTAGTTAGAGTAACATAAAGCAGAGCAATACAAGCTGTCTCTTCTTGGAGTCACAAAAGGTATTGTATATACAGGTTAATGTCTAATCTAGAGGATATGTATGTGATTCGACCAGGCAGGTGACTTACAAATATTTTGCCTCATTCACAGCGCTTTTGGTTTTCTTGATAATGTACTTTGAGACACAAAGGTTATTTTATTTTGACGTAGTCTAATTAGTTTTTTATCTGTTTCTCCTGTCTTCTTTGTAGGCTTTGTTGAATCCGAATTCATGAACCATTACTAGCATTATGACATCTCTGCTGCTTTTGAGGAAAAGTTGAGCTTTGATTTTCTGTGTGTAGATACCTGTCTCTTCCAGCACCGCTTATTAAATTGATTTAGTTCCATAAACGGATTTTTAAAATTCTCACATTTGCCGGTGACAATAATGGGTCTTGCTTTGATGACATCTTCACTCTTTAAAAGGGGTGTGTAGATCAAGTGAATCTGAGATTCGTTTCCATGGAGATCTGGTACTATTTTCCCTTTTCAGTGTACTTGGAAGATGTTGAGCCAAAAGATAAATTAGTCTTGCTGAACAACAGCCTGGTGCTCTGCTTTGGTGAATCTCAGTTGTCAACCGGATAAAATCTAGAATCACGTGGGAGATGAGCTTCTAGGTACATCTGTAGACACATCTGCATCTTGGTTATATTAACAGAGTTGGGAAGTCTCACCCAGTGGGTGGCACCATTTCCTGGTCTGGAATCCTGAACTGCACTCAAAAAGGAAAGCAATGCGGGTGAGCTCAGGTGCTCTCCACTCTCTTCGGGATTGCCAATATGATGTGACCAGGTGCCTCAAGCTCCTGTCCCCACGACTTCTCCAGCATGATGGACGACAACCTTGGACTGTGAGCCAAAACAAGCCCTTTGTCCTTTAAGTGGCACATATATAGCACAGCAACAGGAAAAGTAAGGAGACAGTGTCTATCATGCACCCTTAACCCTACTTCCGTGTTCGAGCTGCACAGTTCTGAGCCGGGTACTACCAATTAATGTATCGATCATGACTTTGTCTCCTTCCTCACTTTCACCTTTCCCTTTCTATTTTCTTGTTATGCTAACGAGCAATTCTCCCTTTAAATTGAAGAACTGGCATGAGAAAAACCGTGATGTGAGGAGGGAGCCAACGAACGACTACTTCCTAAATGAGACCAGTGCTTCCACTGACTTGGCTTGCATGATCTGAATTTCCATTCAAAAGCATTGATCGAAGGTAACCTACTGGTTAATCTCACTGACTACACAGCCCAGCTGATGGGATGAGTGTGAACATTCCAAACAATTCAACCTTATTATAAAAAATGTGGATTCAATGTACACAAAGCACTGGAAAGGAGTCAGAGATTTGACCAAGAATAAGTGGTGTGGCAAGATCTGTAAATGCTTTCCTATTAATGCTGATGAGAATGAGGAAGTATATGGAGTTTAAATGAGAAGGAAAGGGATAGTTGAAGTCATTCTCTTCTAAAAAAAAAAAAAAGTCACAGAAGTCAGTGAGATGGTCCAGCGGGTAAAGGTGTTTACTACCAAGTCTGTTGACCTGAGTTCCTGAGTTTGATGCTCAGATCTCCCATGGTGTAAAGAGAGAACCGAATCTCAGGGTGTTCTCCGACCTCTACAGGTAAACCATGACGCATGTGCCCACACCATACAAACTAAATCAATGAACTAGAATAAAGCTTCTCTTTAAAGCCTCAGAGTTTGAAAGGAGCTTTGCCTTTTTGCAGGTATTACACTGATCCCATAATATGAAATTCTTCAGTGCAGTGCCTAGATTGTGAGGGGCACTAAAAATCCCCCTCACCTTCAATCCGCTACTGAGAGTAAACAAGAGAGGGCTAACCTGGGAAACCATCGTGATCTGCATTGGGTCTGAACTGGAACGTCTCAGGGGTCAGTCTAACTTTGGAGTTTCAGTTGTTTTGCCTGTGAGAAGAAACCGAAAAATCCAAGTTTCCAAGTCCATTCGCTATGATAACGGAAAGAGCCAAGGGATTATCAACTTAATGTTTAAATACACAGTCTATCATTTTTCTTCGTAATTTAACATTAATGTTTGGATACAAATTCTACCATTTTTTCTTAATTATTTAGACTTAATATTTAGATATAAGTTCTATCACTTTTTTTTTCTGTTTGTATTCCCTCTTTTCTACCTGCCTACTTTACATGCAGGTGAACAAATTAATAATCATGCTTTTTTTTCTTCAAGTGATTCAAGTTTGAATCTTGGGTTTAATAAATGTCCACTGCAGAGCAGTCCTAACCAAAGACGTGGCTTAGTGAGATAAGCGCAAAGAATCTGCCTTAGAACAAAGATGTCTGTGTGGGCCATTTTAAAAAATTGGTTTGGTCAAATGGCCTTTAAAAATCAGTATTGGGTCATTTATAATAAAAATTCAGTGATCAAAAATGCATTGGATGATTGTCACATTAGCACATAGATGCTTGAGGATTTATCTTGAGAACTTATGTCACCTACCTTGGAGGGTCAGTTAGTAAGTCACTGTAGTGGACAGTCTGCATGTTCCCACTATGTGCTGGCTAGCTTATGTCAACTTAACATAGGTTAAGGTCATTTTGGAAGAGAGACTGAAACTGAAAATCTACCTCCACCAAATTGGCTAGAGGGCAAGCTTGCGGTGCATTTTCTTGATTGGTGATTTATAGAGGAGGGTTCAGCCCATTGTGGAATGGTAGTCCAGAAAGCAGACTGAGCAAACAAGGAGCAAGCCAGTAAGCGTCACTCCACCATGGCCTCTGCCTCAGCTCCTGCCTCCAAGTTCCTGTCCTGTTTGAGTTCCTGTCCTGAATTCTCTCAGTGATGGTCTATAATGCAGAACTATATAAGCGGAAATAAACCCTTTTCCCCCACCAGGTTGATTTTGATTATGGCATTTTATCACAGTATTAGAAACCATAAATAAACCTACACCCAAATCTAGTCATACTTCAGGGATTATAAGATGGTCAGAATAATGACCACAACAAAGATAAAAATGATGACGATGCTGACGATGTGTTCTTTGTCCCCAGTTCTTGTCAAAGGGCCTCAAAAAAATCCCTGGGAGGGCTGAGGGTTACTTATTCAGTAAAGCGTTTGCTATGCAAGAATGGAGAATAGAGTTGAATTTCTAGCACCAACCAAAAAAAGCTGAACACAGCATCCCTGAGTATCAGGTTTATTGGGAGAGTTTGTCTCCAAAAATAAGGCAACGAAGCCACTGAGGAAGATACCCAGTCTTGAACTCTGTGCACATGTGCAAATATGAGCTCATCTTGCACACATGTGTACACACACATACACCCCAGGGTATTTCCTGGTAAACTGGAGGGTCTTAATTTATAATGAATCCCTAAAAACGACATCTGAGCGTTTGCTAAGAAGATGGCCTATGAAGAGGAAAACACAGTAGCTTGTGGATGGGTACTGGTTACTAGAAAACCTATTGATCTGATAAAGGCTTAAAATTTTCAGCCGTACCCCTACCTCTGTAGCAGACTGAGTTTAACTGCCTGGCCAATGATTCTTCGATGCTGCCTACACTTAAACAAACATTCTGAACAGTGAGGTCAGAGTGAGGTGTTCATTACTGATGAACATGCTCGTGTGCTAGGAAGGTGGTCTTAGTTGCCTCCTAGGGAGTCTAGCGTGCCCTCCATCACTCTCACCTCCTTCAGTGTCCTCAACAGCTCTGGTACCCAGGCCCATCTCATAGCTATGAAAATCCTTACCACCAGTGGTTACTTGGAGGTTCAGATAAGCACACCGGTGAACTCTCATGAGATGCTATTCAACTAGAAACGAAGTAGCAGAAACAGCATCTACCTGCTCCCTAGAGTTCCTGTGGGTCACAGTGGTTATTTACAGTGTCTGCAGAGATATTGCCTGCACCTGACTTTTGTGGAATTGGCGCCAGGCCTACAATACACCAGCCCTGCTTTTCTTCTCTTTTGCCTCTTTTCTCACTTCCCTGGGATTGTTACAGTCTCTAACACATTGACATATAAGCTTTGCCTCGGGCTGTTTTCTGGAAGCCAGAATACAAGAGACTTGTGTCTAGAGAAGTTCTTCTGTTAAAGCAGATGTACACGGTAACCTGGTGATGGCCTCCCAGACTCAGAAAGGGCAATGAGAACTGTAACCCAGCACCAACCTCAAGAGCCCAAAGCTCTGGCGACACCAACTGCCTGAGTATTTGACACAAATCATCCAGTTGTATAACCCCCAAATACATTGTTGTTCCCTGCCTGAAACATACTTGCAGTGAAACTTCATTTTAAAAAAAGACATGCTATTAGCCACTGCAAGGTGCCTGTCTTGAGGATGATAGGAAGACTTCCTGTTGTTATGGAATGATGGGGAAGACTGATGGCTGGGTTTTTTTTCTTAAATACTTTTAATTAAAAATGTAAAAGGTTGAATTAAATGAAATTAGAGACATGTTTATTATATTTAAAATTTGGGAAGAGTGCCTTTGTCCCCATTAGGCAGCACCCTAGTTGTCTGTTCTGTGGCTTTACTTTGACCCGGATATAAGACTCAACGAGGCTGTCCTTTCCCATGACCAGAAAAAGGAAAGATTAATCAGGGGCTCAGAACTGCTGGTGAATGGAATGGTGGGACTGTCCATTTACTTGGTCCATATCGTATATGGTTTCTTGGCTAAGTGAGACTATAACTGTTTTCTTCAAAAACAGTTGCTGAACCAAAGAAACAACGTCCTGATGACAGTGGAGTGAAGAGGCAGACAAATATTCTCCCAAAAGACAACCACAAAACTGGAAAGAAAATGTCACATAACACTGTCACTTCAGTTCTCTGGAGTCTGTCGAAAGCTAGAGGAGTGCTAGGTTAGAAGATGTTTAGAGGGTGTCACAGAACTTAAGAAAACTAGGGAAAATTTTTAGTATTCTTGGCTGGAGTGGTACCTGTTACCCTCGCTAGCCCTCATCACCCAGCGCTACACTAGTAAAACTGGAGGCCATTCATAAAGTCTAGAAATTCCTTAGTTTTTGAAAGCTCACATTTTGGGGGGAAATCCACAATTCTGCTTGTCTGTGGTCGTAGTCCCAGCTGGTGAGACTGGAAGGTGAGGCCAACATCATCTCCTTCAGCGTTTGATTGAAAGCCTGAGATGCTACACTAATTCAGAAGCAATCCTGAGCAAGTCAAGTAAGAATGTCAAAGTAAGAGTAAGATGTCCGAGAACAGTGATCAGGGGCTATATGTCACCAGAGAGACAAGTCCCACAATTCAAGAAGAGCAAGATTTTCATGGGAAAATGTCAGATTGAGATTTGCTACAATGTGTTACTGGAAATATCCTGTCTTCAGCAGCAAAAATTGGAATAAAATAAACAGAAAAGTGTGAGCCTTGTTCCAAAGTCATTAGGAACAAATTCTAGGTGCTTTAAAGGCTGACACTAGCCAAGAGTTCAAACAAGTATTCTAAACACATGCAAAGAATTCCAGGACACGGTGACGACAATCTGGAAACAAATAGGGAGAGCTAGTGCTCAAATCACAGCTCTAATGAGGTTCTTCAGCAGGAGATCTTGGAGAAAGGACTGGGGCTAGAAGTGTACAAGATGAGTCTGGGGAGTGGTGCGGAGGGGGTAAGAAACTGCTGAGAAGTCAGAACAGTGGAGGCGTGACAAGATGGCTCATGATTCAGGTGAAAGAGAGCCAGGTAGATGGGTCCGAAACATCTGGATCATTAAAATAATGTAGTATTGTGTTAGAGTCCACTGAATAAAACATGCGTTCATTTCCAAACCAATATAAGTGGTTGGAAATGGAGATGATAAAATAAAAAATCTCCCAAGCAGAAGAATTTCAGAACAGTCACTAGCCCATCTGAAGTATGGGACATACAGTTCCTTCCTTCCAAAGGGGCTTGTGTGGAAAGAGGGAATGGGAATAATGTTTTGGTGGGGAAGCTGCACGCTTCCAAAGCCAGGTGACTGAGGTCAACTACGAGCGACAAAGCCCATGAGCTGAAGCAAGGCGAGGAACACTTCACCTCTGTGGCCTTCCTTCCCATAGACAACAACTTCGGTCTGACCAGGAGCCTTGCTCAAGTGCAAACTGAAGGGCCTTGCAAAATATCCATTCACTGTCAAGCTCGCTAAAATCACGAAGCACTAAGTACTTGCCCCAGTATAAAGCAGCCTGGGAAAACACAATAATAAACACAAATGCGGCCCAACACCTTGAATTGAGCTTTGGAATAAAGAAAGGAGATTGAGTGAAAACTAGGGACACCTGAATCTAGTGTGGGCTTCTGCCAATAATCTTGCCTCATCACTGTCACCAACCTAGTAGATTAACTGTGGGAAAAGCTGGGTACAGAGGGCACAGGGGCTCTCTACGTTCTCCTTGTAGGTTTGCTGTACATGTAATGGTGCTTTAAATTTTAATAGGAAGTTTAAGAACATAAATACAAAGTTCCTGGGGATGCTCTACAGCAGATTTGTGACAATTCTTTGGACAGACAACATTCACCTCCAAATTTCAAAACTTTTAATAACCTGAGCTAGTGAAGACAGGTAAAGACAGGCAGGTAGACCAATGGACCACAGTAGAAAGTCTAGATTTCAAACCCTCACATTTACAGTCAGTTTCCAATGAATTATGCCAAGGTGAAGATGAGAAGAGTGGCCTTTCCAGCAATGACCATGGGGGAGTAGAAGGTCAGGATGGAAATAGGAAGCTAGCAGGCACCATGTGGCGCTGCATGCAATTAATCCAGCACGTGGGAGATGCGACAGGTGATCTCTGGGAGTTTCAGGTCCGTCTGGGCTACAGAGAGACCCTGTCTCAAAAGTCAAAACAAAACAGAAAATGAAGGGCAATATTCTTTTTCCTATCACATGAAAAAATTATTACAATTATAAATCATAGACTTATGAAAAACAAAATCACAAAAAGTTAAAAGAAAACATGAACAAAAAGTTTCTCCATGGTCACCAGTTAATATGCTCAAAGCAGGATCCTAAAGAAAATTCTTTCAAAAGGAAAAATCTGAACTTTTCCAAATGAAAAATTTACTTTCAAAATACACCACTATGAAATAAGAAAGGATCACTATTTCATCACTATGAAATATGAAATAAGCCTGGCAACAGTGGCACATGCCCTTAAACCCTACACTCAGGGGGCAGAAGCAGATTTTTGTGAGTTCAAGGCCAACCTGGTCTGTAGATCAAGTTCCAGGACAACCAGAGCTACATAGAGAAACCCTTTCTCAAAAAACCCAAACAAACACATGAGAA
The DNA here is from genome assembly GCF_982192425.1 of Myodes glareolus. Classification (NCBI taxonomy): domain Eukaryota; kingdom Metazoa; phylum Chordata; class Mammalia; order Rodentia; family Cricetidae; genus Myodes; species Myodes glareolus. Next base: position 29,437,851 of record NC_142040.1, read on the forward strand.
AAATGAGGGGATAAGCCACATAGAAGAAAAATGAATAAACTTTGTGTCTGATAGGGATGTTCCTAAAATCCAAAAGCACTGTTTCTGCTCTATAATAATGAGATGACGGCTGGTTATTAAAAAATAAGCTAAATCTTTAAGGACATTGACAATATGGGAGTGGTTAAATATGATCAGTATCATGATAGTAAAAAGGCTACAAATTAAAAGGATGAGTCAATAAATATTACACAAAGTAATGGAAGCCAGATTCAAAAGATTTCACTCATATCACCTTACTCCATGTAGGCAAATTTCTAGAAAGTGCAAAGCTGTAGAAAGAAAAATGCCTGGGATCTGGAATGCAGACAGGGATTGGTTGCAAATGGGCACAAGGGCATTTTTGATTGGGGTTTGGGAATGTTCTAAAGTCAGCTATAGACTATGTTTCTAAGTTTATAGATTTACCAAGAATTTTTAACTTATACTTCTGCAGCAAGTGAGTTTTCTAGTCTATAAATCTTAGCTCAGACCTACAGTGGAGGCGCCCGACCGGGGTTCTCTGTAGCCTGTGAAGCAGGACTGGAAGCTTGAACTTGTGCATGACTTCTCCCACCCAAGAGTCCCACCTGGAATAAAATGCTTGGGAGCGCACTACAAGACAATTCTAATGTGCTAAATGCTTTGGAAAGCCATTGGATCTTTTTTGGTAATTACTTTTTTTCCTTAAATAAACATTTCTTTTTCCTTGCTGGAGACAGTTTTATTACATAGCAAGCTGAATTTTTTTAATTTCATAGGACATGTTAAAAATGAAGAATTTAGAAAGGAAACTGCTCTCAACTTTCCCTTTTTTATTATTTTCCGTGCAATAGAAAGCAAGAGAGGGAGAATATTTTATGGGTAAGACAGTCCTTTAGTTCACTTCTCATTCCTAATTCCTTCATCCCAGCAGCACAGATCATTTTTGTCATCTCAGAGCTAATTTTCAGAATGCTGTTTTCATTTTATTGCTGCCGTTACTATTCTCTGGTTAGGATTTCTAGAATAAAAAGTTTTCACTCTCCTGTATTATTCGTCTTAGTGACAGCTTACAGTGATTTTAACAGAGACTTGTTCCTGTCCTTTTAGCATTGGGTTCTCCTACTTTCTTATACTGACTTTGTCTGCATGGCCCCATGAACAGAATGACCATCCTCACTCTGTTCTTCAGTGTTTTCATCTGTAAAATGTGGGGTGTACATGCCTTTAACATAATAAGAAGAATATATATCATTTCTTTCCCCAGTTCCACACTCAGGGTTCTAAATAGTCATATAATTTCCTGGGTACTAATGATAATATGAATGAATTTTTTTATAATATTTGGTCTCTGTTCCCAGTTCCTAACAGAAACATCCTGAGAGTCTTGGAGTCCGCTGGGGATTGGTTTATCTTTTTGTATGTAATGAATTGGTTGTCATTGAGACCTCTGGTTGGGAAGAAGATTAAGGTTACCAGAAGGACATAACATGAATACCTAGGTTTGAGACATTCAGTCCCACCCTCAAATTCTGGGGACAGGAAGACAACTGTGGTTGCTTTAATCATCAATGGTCAGTAATATAATCAACTATGTTCATGCAATAAACACCCCATAAAAATCTTTGCCGGTAGGCCAAGGGAGCTCACAAGCTGATGAACACATTTTTTGTGGGGAGGGTGATACACCCCAAGACCAAGTGAGCAGAAGTCCTGCACTCAGGACCCTCTGGGACCTTGTCCTATACACCATTTCATCCTGCTGTCCTTCAACAGCCTTTGTATTAAACCAGTAAATACAAGTTTCCTTATATGCTATGTGTTTACATTTAAGCATGTGAAGATGTGTTACATTTGATCATGCCGTAGAATATTACTTTAACTATGTAAAGGTGTGTTACATTTGTTTATGCCGTAGAATATTACTTTGACTATGTAAAGGTGCGTTACATTTGTTTATGCCGTAGAATATTACTTTGACTTTGTAAGGGTGTGTTACATTTGTTTGTGCTGCATTTGTTCAATGATGTAGGGGTGTGGTCCATTGGTTTGTTGGATTTCTTTAAGTATGAAAAGATGTGTTGCTGTTTCACCTTGCCTGCCTAAGGAACCTGATTGGCCTAATAAAAAGCTTAATGGCTACTAGCTAGGCAGGAGTGGTATAGGCAGAACTGGCAGGCAGAGAGAATAAGGAGGAGGAAAAATCTAGGAGGCTCAAGAGAGAAGAGAGAGAAGAAATAGAGAAGAGACTGAGGAGAAAGAGAAGGAGGTACCTGGGGTCAGAAACCAGGCAACCCCCAGCCAACCAGATACAAGAAGCAGTAAAAGTAAGACATGCAGAAGAAAAAAAGGTAAAAAGTCCCAGGGCAAAAGGTAGATAAAGAAAAACAGGTCAATTTAAGTTAAAAGAGCTAGCCAGGAACGAGCTAAGCTAGGCCAAACATTCAAAACTAATAAGTCTCCATGTCATGATTTTGGAACTGGCTGGTGGCCCCCCAAAAGAAATCCTGGTACAGTTGTGAGCAATTTCAGAGCAACCTGAAGCCTGAGGAGGGGTTGTGGGATCCTAGGCTGTAGGCCTTCAGGTAGTCATGGGCAACCCGAAGAGCTGCTATCTGAACGACTGATGGGGTTAGGGCTATGCCAGGTTTAACAGGAAAGGATCTGGGCTAAGTCCAGGAAGTGTCAGAATCGACTTGACTGTTAGGGACCACACTCTGTAGAGGCTGTGTAAACCAAATGGGGAAAAGCAGGAAAATAGATTTTCCATTTAGTATCTAATTTTTAAGTTTGGAAGAGATATATAAGAATACAGCCTATTTTTAGTCCCTGATAAGGGCTGATTTCATTTACCCTTTTTAAAAAAGTGTCTGTGGGGAGAATGAATGAAGACAGGACAATTGTAATAAATCACATATTTGGAACACTGTAGTTGAGTGGTTTTTATTCTTAGGCTCTTTTAGGGGCCTGCCATCCAGTTCCCAAATAAATCACAGAGAGGCTTATTCTTTCTTATGAATGCCCGGCCTTAGCTTGGCTCGTTTCTAGTCAGGCTTCCTAACTAATTATCCCAACTAACTTTTGCCTCTGGGCTTTTATCTTTTTCTTTTCTGTACTTGTTTTTTCCTTTCTTACTCCGTTGCTGGTTGTGTTGCTAGGTGCCTGGCCTCTGATGTCCTCCTCTCTTTTTCCGTTTTTTCCTCCTTGACCTCTTCCCAGAGTCTCCTTCTATTTATTCTCTCTGCCTGCCAGACCCACCGATCCTTTTTCCTGCCTTGCTATTGGCCATTCAGATTCTTATTAGACCATTAGGTGTTTGAGACAGGCAAAGTAACACAGATTCACAGAGTTAAACAAACGAAATATAAAAGAATGCAGCATATCTTTGCATCATTCAACAAATGTTCCACAGCATAAACAAGCGTAACACACATTAAAATAATATTCCACAACTGAACACCAAATGCTTCAGGTTGTACTTTTAACTTATGCATGACTTCATGGAAATGATATAACATATAAAATAGGCTTTCAGGTTCTTCTGTAAAAGTATAATCCATTATATTGTCTTGTACTTTTCAATCTAGGTTTCACACATTATCAAGCATACATAAAGATATACAGCTTATCAGGTATATGAACATAACTATAAATGTCTTATATTAAGGGAATAGTTGCTGTTATGTATATAATCTAGAGAAAATTTCAAGCTTAAATAAATATATAGGAATGAGCTATAAGAATGCCATAAGTATTTTAAGATAAGTCACAAATCCTTTGAAAAGTCCAAAGAGGGGATAAAAACAGATTAACAGTCCTTACTTCTCGATGAACACTTGTGTATTAGAAACTAACCGTCTTCCACAAGGCATCGGGATAACATAAACACAAGTATATTACTGAACCAACCCTCCATGTCGCACACAGTTACTGTGGGATTACACCCTCCTGGAATCGAGACAAAGAGAAAGTCTGCACCCACTCCATCCCTGCTTCCCAAGTCTTTTATTAGCTGCCACACTGTGACTTGTCTGCCTCCAACAGCCAGGAAGAAAATCACATTGAGGGCTTCAAGTAGAGGAACTGGGAGTTCTTCATTCTTCACTAGGGACCCCAGGTGGTAGGGGTTCTGAAAAGATTCTCAGGGGTTTAATTTCTTTTCAGAGTTAAGTGTTGGGAGGGAAATGGTGAGGCTGCTTAACCCTGGTGGCGATAGGCAAGGCTACAGCTGCTAAGATTCACACTGGATTAAACGTTTTGTGTCTTCAAGTACTTTTGACCCTCAGTCATCACTTGCTATGGGGCAGTGAAGGAGAAACGGCACAGTAGAACCATCGCCAGGAGGGCAGCAGAACCAAGTCACTTGGAAAGGAAAGGTTCTGTGGGCTTGGAGTAAGGTGTCACACAAAAGGGAGCCAGTTCCTGATCAGAGGGCCATGCAGGGCGGCCATTCAGTTACTAGACGGGTTTCTACACTGATCCTCCCTGTATACACGACAGGCGGTGACATGGTAAATCTACAGTATGTCCTCAGCACAGATGAGTACCAGAGAACACAGGACAGGAGCTGGAGGTGAAGGGGGCAGAGATACGGCATGGAGAGCTACAGAAAGTATTTCCTTTGGCTGGTCCAGTAATTCAGATGCAAGAAGAAATATTGCATGCCATTTTTAGGTTTTATTGAATAAAATATTTCAGGTTTGGAGCAACCATGCCCACGCTGCAGCTGAAGTTTGAACTCGACAGTCCCCAAGGTCTTGTGTGTCCTACTGGCACACACTGAGAACTCTCCACCAGTGCGTGAATGCTCTGATTCGGGGGTACATGGATTTGTGACCCCTGTATTCCAGGGCCTTTGTAGCATTGATCCATTAAAATGCCTTTGAGGAGTCCAACTACTTTCCACGTTCTTTCCAGCCACATTTTCTAACTTAGACATCACCATATTAAAATTAGGAGACCTCTATAAAAACCACTTAGAATAATGTCTGACACACAGCAGATTTGTAATGCATTCGTTGTTATTAGCACCATTGTCATTCCTAGCAATTTTGAAAAAAATGTCATTTATCCATTTTCACTAATTCAATCTTGCCAACTTTTACCACTGAGTAACACCAGGATTCTTGTTTCTTCTTTTCAGAATCAGCTTTACTCAGAATGAACTGAACCCAAACTTAACAACGAGTCAATATGAGCCAGGCAGTACTTACCAGATTCTACAAAACTAAGTCCAACCTGGGGTTACTTATTAACTTTTAAGTGCCCCACTAATGGAAGAGGGAACCAGGCAACCCAAATGCCTTTTGGTAGCTCTCTTTTAGGAAGAGACCAGTACACCCCTTTCTAGACTGTCTCCTGTCTCCCAACCTGACCTTGATCTCTCTGTATAATGGATGATGGATGACTTTGAACTTCTGATCCTCCTGCCTTCACCTCCCAAGCACTGGGATTATGGGCATGTACCACCACACCCTGCATGAAATTTATCTCCAAGCAGGACAGCTGTAGGATGAGCTTCAAAGGGAAAGATTTCTTGGTCACGTATTTCAGAGGGAAAATGAAAAAAACATTACATATAGTCAACCATAAAAGCAATTGAATTTTCTTGGAGCAAGCCTGGTCCTAAAAGTTCGGTGTCCGAATAGTTTTTCTTGGAGCTAGAAGTACTTAGTCCCTGAACACAGTCCCTGTCTTTAACTGAGGAAGAGACTGAGGTCCTGAGTGGGGACTCTGAAGGAGCAGTCACTGTACCCACATGGACAACTGGCTGTCTCCACCCCTTCTCTGTGGGGAGTGCCACACATTTGTCCATTTTGACCAACGCTGAGGGATATTCTGCTGCTTCAACCCTGGTCACGTTTTTAATTGCATGTTCTTCCATGTTTCTGGCCACCGCTGAGATTCAACCTCAGGAAAGTAGAGGCAGATGAGAGCATCAAACTCATGCATTCCGTAGACTCAGTGCCTTGGAGGACAGGCAGGAGAACCGGGCTACCTTCCTGGAGAAGAAAGGGAAGCATAGTGTCTGTAAGGATCCAGACGTTGGTGAGGAGGCCATAAAATCAACAACTTGGAGAAGGCAGCGTTTGTTAGTACAGTGAAGAAGTTTGAGTGATGTCATTTCAAATGCCTCTTGTTTGTGACATTCAAAAAATGTCACCAAGCTGCTGAGGGGACAGAAGTTAGGAAAGACCTAACTTGGTCTTTCTTTCATCCTCTCCTTTGCCATCCACAGAACTGAACTGGAAACGCTCATACATGCGCCAATGCCCCCATACACAATCCATAAGAGAAAATTGACCCAAGTTCCCAACGGGTGAGAGAGGAGTCAGTAAGACCAGCATCTCCAGCCACTCACTGTCCGTTTGACCATTGAAGCGTTCTTTTGCTCTGAAGTAAAGGCCTTTTCTAGAGGCCCAGAGACATTTTAAGCCCAAAGCTACCTATCATTGAGAATAAATTTTCTCTGGGTACTAGGACTTTTTAACTTTTTATCCACCAAAGCTTGCAACGTCTGTCTTGAAGTTTTCATTTTGTTAAAAACCTGAAGAAGAGAAGCTAGAAAGGAAAGAGAAAGCCTTCGGTTTGATCCATGAGAAGGCAACTCTGGTGGGAGGGACTCCTTACTTTCCTTCTCTTTGCCCTTTGGCTAGGAAAAAGCTTCCCTCAGGCCTGGCTGCACTCCAACCATTCCAGGAAACAATGGCACTGGCTTTGACTTTTTGTGTCTGCTCTCTGTAATTTTAGCTGTCAAACCCGAGTTGCCTTCATTTCCACAGTGCCTTCTGCCTCTTCTCCATGACCCCCTGCTACCTGACAGCGGCTTGGTTTGCACCTGGAAGCCTTGAACACACAGGCCAGGACAATGGCAGGGCCTTCTCTGCTTTAGGTAATTAGAGCATCTTTTACCTCCTGCTGTGGGGGCCCAGGGTGTAAAATTACAGACCAGATTTGTTTTAAGGTGGTCCATCCCCTCTTTCTTGTCCCTCTTCAGTGCAGCCACAACAATCTTCCTCAATGACAACAAAATCTGAATGTTTTCAGCAGGCTTTACAGTGCTCCCTCTGGAAGCAACGACTTTCCTTTCTTCCAGAAAACACAGCCAATATTTAAGTAGGGCCCCGGGTTTGTCGGTCTGAGCTCAGAGTTAGCCTCTCAGTGGAGGGAGGGAAGCTGTCTTTCTAGTTGGCTCGAATCTCCAAACCCAAGTGAAGAGGGACCACTTTTTCGGTTCTGAGCTTGCGGCAGCCTGCTGACCTCATCAGAGAGCCCACGCCTTCCAGGTGAGGGTACACTGAGTTCTTTTGAAGTTATTCTCCAGTTCGCCTGCCAACATTCTTTCAAAAAATTTTTTCTTTTCCTTTTGGTTCTCTTTGGCAGGGCTGGGTATGATTTTGCAAGCACTTATGGGCACTTTTATTTATTTTCATGAACACTAAGTCAGGTTGCAGAATTGGAATCTTGGGGCTTTAAATCCATCACAGAATGGGCCAATGGTGAGTGATGATGGCGTCTGTCAACTGGAAGGCCAACCCTTGACACTCTTAGACAGGCATGAAACAGAAAAGCTGGGTGCTCGTGTAAAGAGAGTTCACTAAAATGGAAGAGATGGGGCGAGCATGAAATGACTTAACTAAACCTAGGAGCTGTCACCGCTGTCCTACCCCACCGCTGTTCTCTTTAATCAGTGAGTGATGCGCTTCTGTTTGGCTTCTTTGTTTTGTTTTTGTGAGATGAAATTTGGCATCTGTAGTTATTATTATTGGCGTTCATATTGGATAACTTGTGCCGGTGGCAGCACTTAGGGTCTCCTGATTTTGTTGCTTTATCCTTTTGAAATAGGTTGTCTTGTGGGCCACGCTGGCCTTGAACTCACTATGTATGAAAAACAACCTAGAATCCATTTGCTCCCCAAATACTGGGATCACGGCATGTCTTATGCCCACTTGCCTCCTTAATATTAAAAAAAAAATAAATTTTTCTTACATTGGCTTTACTTATTTTGTGTGTGCATATGTGTATGGACATGGGCATTCCAGGCTGTGCATATGGAGGTCAAGACAACTTTTGGAACTCAGTAAGTACTTCTCACTATATGGTCCCTAGGAACTCAGTCCTTCTCACTATATGGTCCCGAGGAACTCAGTCCTTCTCACTATATGGTTCCTAGGAGAACCACTCGGGTCATCATATTTGGCAGCACTTGCTTTTATTCACTGAAACACCTTGCTGGTCCCTAATAAATTCATTTTTTGGTTGAAGGGAATTGTAATTTTTCTTCTCCCTCTCCTGAAAGTCAAAGAACTAAATCTCACCTTCATTCTTTAGCTCTTCTGAGAATCTCTAATTCCTGGAGAGGTGCCCCTTGTATTCCACTTTTCCTTCCAAATCCTCCCACTCCTGAGATTTAGTGCTGTTAACTGTAGAGTGAATGGAAGATCGTTATGAAAACTGAGCCAGATATGATGGCATATGTCTTGAATCCCAGCACTTAGGAGACAGAGGCAGGAAGATCTCTGGTTTTTTTTGGGGGGTGGGGGTAGTCTGGTCTACAAAATCAGTTCCAGGACAGCCAGGGCTAAGGAGAGAGTAATTGCTTTTTTGTAAAAAAAAAAAAAAGAAAAAGAAAGAAAGAAAGAAAGAAAGAAAAGAAAAGAAAACTGAGTATCTTGAGAAATATTTGTGTCTCTGAAGGGAAAATGCAATGGCGTGTTCAATTCCCTTCAGTATAAAAGCAAGAGCGTCACATTTTCACTTCTAACATGGTGTTCTTAAAACTGAGACATGCATTTAACTTATTTTTTTTTCCTTAATGGGTTATTTCACAAGTGATTTGTGCCTGAACCTTGAAAATAAAAACCTAGTAGAGAATCCGTCAGGAGAGAATGCCCAGTGGTTAAAACATGTACTGTTCTTGCAGGGTCTGGAATTTGGATCCCAGCAACCTTGTCAGGCAGTTCACAGTCTATACCTACAGACGTGGGAGACCTGCACCACACCCGTGTTGACAGACACACACCTACATACAAAATTCAAAGGAATCAAAGTAAGACTTTAAGAAAGATATTTTCTATATTGGATAATGTTGTCGAGCACTTTTAATTCTGCTCACTTTTAGACAATGTGTGCATTCTGTATGTTCTGATACTAAAATTTTACAAAAACTGTGTATTGGGCCTCTGGGATCTTCTTTAAGGTGGAGCCCAATAACAAAAGCTTGGGCATTAATCAAACCCATTCACCATTACATTTTAAATCCTTGGTCTCTTGCTGCTTCGTGTTGGCTCCTAGCTGAGTGTAAGTTTTGCTCTGATCTCCGATGTCAGATGTCTGAAAATAGAAATCAGAAAGTATAGCGTTGCCCTTAGCAGTCTCTCATTGGAATGAGCAAGAGTGAAGACAATTGCAAAGCAATCGGAAGCAATGGACACGGTCTATTCCAACACAGCTCTTCTCTCTAAACTCACGCGACGCAGGCATGTGGGCGAGCAGAGCAGGCTGGTCAATATTTGGTGCTGTGATTTCTAAGGACACCGGGCTAGGAAACATGGAGTCCATTGTGTGGCCCCAGCTGTTTTCCACTCTGTGTTCCCATGGTTCTCTAAGTCGTGGTTTCTGTTTTAATGAGGCTCAGGCCAGCAGAGATTATTGACACGCTTGTCATGAAAGAATAGCTGGGTAACTGTTAACGCTGTTATTCCTTAACAAAAATGGGGAACATTCTGTATCTTTATGAGCAGTGCGTTTTTCCAGCTACTTGTCACATTTTCTACTGTGCGATCCCATTCAAAGCCGCCTCTGCATTAAATGATTTTGATTCTCAGTTCAAGTAAATAAGTGACTGCAGTTCGCAGGGCAGAGACAATTTTCTGGTTAAATATGCAACATTCAAGTCAAGGTTTATCGAAAGGGATAAAGACTGGATAGTTTATAACGCATCCATAATTATGTTTCTAACACGTTTCAGCCAGGGTTTTGAGTTTTGATGGTGCCGTGATATAACATAGTTCCTAAATTTGAGCTAACACGAAGACTCGGAAGTCGCAGCATATATAAGACCCTTAAGATCCCCATTAAGCAGAATATTTGTAAAACAGCTGACTGTAAATCATTGATCTCACACACAGCAATTTCTAGAGAGGGTGGACAAACTTGCTTCACATTGCAATCAGTGTTGGTCTGTCACAAATGGCAACGGACATGTTAATTATATTGGTGAGAAACTGACTCAGAACATAGGAATTCACATCGGGGATTAATCAAAATAAAAAACTATCACATAAAATATTGCTCGTCCACTGCTGAGTGTTCCCAATAAATCTTTGGGTGGGTGGGTGTGAGTCTGTGTATGTGTATTTATTAATGAGCTATATAGAAAAAAAATGTGTTCTTTCCCCTAGACTCAGTCATACTACCAAAGGATTCATTTTGGTGAGAATAATTCCTTTCTGTCTCCAGGACCCCACCAGGTCAACATTGAGCAGTGATACAGAGAAATGGGTCTCATGCTATACAGACCAAGTCTGCAATACCATCGGTCCTCCAGAAGACCTTAGTGTTTGTTTCATAACCCCTTTCAAGAACTGTCCACTGTTGTCTACCTCCTGCCACACCCTTTGACCCCTCACTCTACAGGTTCCAGGGCCACGGCTGTCAGGGCAGAGAGCACCCCTCGGCAAAGCGCTTCCCATTCGGCCTTTCAAAGCATCTGATTTCCATTTCCCATTTGGCATTTTCACACACGTCCGTTGAGAAACCTGATTCATTCCATGTTAGCTCTGGAAAAAATATCCTTCCGTTGGAATGAGGCACCAGGAATGTGGGGACTCGTACGTTGCGTGCATGTGCAGTCGGTGGTGTGGGCCATTTGTACACATCACTGACAGGCGGGAAGTTGAATCACTTTTTTGGATGCAGCTTATGGCAAGGAGATGCCAAGTGCCAACTTGAGGCCTTTGAAGTGCAGTGTTTGGTACAACCTGTCACTGAGGCATTCCTTGCCAGCCAAAAGCAGAGGAAGTACCATTGAGAGGGATATTTTCTTTCTCTCTTTCCATTCAAACTACAGGGATGTTCTTTCAACTCATCTGGAAAAAAAAATAGACTTGTAAATTATTCTCCCATCTGGTGAGGATGTAGTAACTTATGATAGGAGTCTTTCTTGATCTTAGGGTCTCCCTTTGTTTCTCATCTCTTCTAAAGTCAGCTCTATGAGGCTTATGTAAATAAGAAATGGTTGCTGTGGTCTCCACAGCAAGGAAGATTCGCGTCAAGAGCGGAATGGAAAGATGGAAGCTGAGTTCCTCCTCACGCTAAGGTCTCAAGGTTTCAAGCCCAAGCCCAAACAGCGGAACTGAAACTCTGGGTATAGCTCCCTCTCCGGACATTTTATAGAGAAGATAAAGCAAATTATCATATGTCTTCAGTACCATTCACAACATGTCCTAAAAAAATCTCATTGGGGAAACAGCAGGGATGTCATTAGGGAGTATGGGCTGGACCATCATGACCTCGGTAAAGGCAGCCTCTGACTTGATTCTCAAGATTCGTGAGATGGTTTAGATGCATTAAAAGAATTTGTCCCACTGGCTGAGATGACAAGGGGCCAAGAGTAGAAATCTATAGAAGAGAGTCTCTAAAGGTACACATTAGTTCCAGCTGTGATCTCAACGCCAGCTGTGACCTCAGGACTCTCAGGGTTGCATGGATGCAGAGAAGAAGCTTCAAAACTAAGAGTTCTGGCTAGCTGTAGAAAACCCCAACCTTTGTCACAGAGTGGCCTTTATACAGCCCCCCAGGTCTGGGGTTTGCACCATGCCAGCTGCCTGTTTAACCTGTGGTTCTGGTGAGAGACATGGGGTCCTCTAACCTTCTGATGGACCCGTGGAAGAGTATGAAGCTCTCTGCAGAGGCAGAGCAGCATCGGTGAAGCCTGTTTAGGTCCCCCATCACGGATCCAGAAAGGGGAAATGCAGCCGTCGTGAGGATGCCACAGTTGTGAGGGCAGCGACTGCCTGGGCTGGGCCCTTCCGTTCCTACCCAGCTACCCAGCACACTGAATCCGAAGGGTGATGATTTTGCCACTCCAGGAAAAAGTACAGAGAAGAAGTAATACTCTGTGACCCATGAGCCAGACGGTGATGGGCGGAAACCAAACGTTCAGTCTGAAGTGTTACTGCTCTCTTCACCGGATCAAAAGAGTGGCGGCTGAGAAACCCTCCCCAGGGCTCCACCTGTGTAGCTGGCTGTTGCCAAGACAAAGCGAATACCTTTCTGAGAGTCACGTGAAAAGACTGCTGGGGTGGGGGTGGGGGGAAACTTCTCTTTCTTCCCTTCATAATGAAATCTGCATTAAAAAAAAAAAACAAAAAAACCACAACCCAGTAAGGATCACCCGTACCAGCCCTTCCCCACGGCTGAAGAGATGCGCTCCTAGCCTCTGGAGTGTCCAGGCCCGGCTGGAGCCGTTCCTTCTTCAGCTTTTGTCAGGGTAAGGAGAACTCGCAGCACCTGGATGCGACTTCCAGCAGAAGGACCCACTGAGGAGGGATGAGTCCTTATAGTCCCCTTTCCACTCTACTATCAAGGACTAATGGAGTCTCCCATGCCAAATCAGGAATGGGGCTGTTAACCAGCCCCCAGTAAGCATGGTGTTGGGCACTGGGATGAAGCTGACTCTCAGGGAAACCCAGACTCTGGTGGCAATACGCCTTTCTGGGTTGCTATCCACTCACCTGCGATACACTTAGCCTCGCTTTGACAGAGAGGAGACCGGACCTTGGGAAGGGCGCAGATGTGTACTAGTTTTCCCCAGTGGGAAAATACAACATTCCGGTAACGTCATTCCCGATGGGAATGACGGTGAGGAGGAGTTAGACAGGGCTTGGCACTCAACATTACATGGGTGAGCCCCCTCCGCCCCAAACACATGGCAAGCAGAGGTTCAGGAGGCTGCTGTGAGATGCCAAAGCCATACTGTGAGGCTAAGAGAGTTGATCCTGTGGGACATAGTAATTAATGGTATTGATTTCAGGGAATGATGGGAAAGTCTTTTTGATTATAATGTGCCGAGACCATGCTGGAGCACTGTTAATTATTTCATTTAATCTTCCCAATGTTTCTGGGAAGTTGATGATGTCATCCCCATTTTATGGACAAGTAACATCAGACTCAGAGGGGTTAAAAGCCTGCCTGTGATTGGGCAGATGGCAGAGGAGCGGTAATCATGGTGATGTAACCTTCCAATACAGGCACCAAAGGTTACCTTTGCCTTAGTCTGTAACATGAGGGCCAGCTTGTTGGGGTATCTGTCCCGCCCGGTACCCCACAACCGGCAAATCCCAAAGAGAAATCACACACAGGACTCCATAAGGTTATAAACTGATTGGCCCATTAGGTCAGGCTTCTTGTTAACTCTTATAACTTATGTTACCCCATTATCCTTATCTACATTAGCCACAGGGCTCCATACCTTTCTCAGCTGGACAAGTTACATGCTGCCTCTTCGGTGGTCTGCGCAGGAATGGCAGAGGTAGCTTCTGCTTCCAGAATACTCCCAGTCTCTTTGCTCCACTCCTACTTCCTGTCTGGCTTTCCCGCCTATACTGCCTGCCTGGCCAATCAGTGTTTTATTAAAATATGATTGACAGAATACAGACAATTCTCCCACACCATTAGTCCAAACAAATAATCCTTCTTACACTTTGGCCTGGAAGTCTCTCAGGGAAGCAAAGAAAACTTGAATCCTGATAGCAGTGGCAGGTGAGGCAGAGGCTAGAGGTGGACTCATAGTTTCTTGTATTGTTCCATGTAAAAGTGAATTTGTTGTTTTTCTTTTTGTTTTTTAGATTTGATTTTTGTGATAATTTTATTTTTTCCCTTTTATTGATTTTATTGAGTTATGCATTTTTCTCTGCTCCCCTCCTTTCCTCTCTCCTTCCCTTCAACCCTCTCCCATGGTCCCCATGCTCCCAATTTACTCAGGAGATCTTGTCTTTTTCTACTTCTCAGGTAGATTAGATCCATGTATGTCTCTCTTAGCGTCCTCATTGTTGTCTAGGTTCTCTGGGATTGTGAATTGTAGGCTGGTTTTTCTTTGCTTTATGTCTAAAAACCACTTATGAGTGAGTACATGTGATGATTGTCTTTCTGGGTCTGGGTTACCTCACTCAATATGATGTTTTCTAGATCTATTTATTTGCCTGCAAATTTCAAGATGTCATTAATTTTTTTTTTTGCCGTGTAGTACTCCATTGTGTAAATGTACCACATTTATCTTATCCATTCTTTGGTTGAGAGGCATTTAGGTTGTTTCCAGGTTCTGGCTATGACAAACAATGCTGCTATGAACATAGTTGAGTACATGTCCTCGTGGCACGATTGAGCATCCTTTGGGTATATACCCAAAAGTGGTATTTCTGGGTCGTGAGGAAGGTTGTTTCCTAATTTTCTGAGAAATTGTCACACTGACATCCAAAGGGGTTGTTCCAGCTTGCATCACCACCAGCAATGCAGAAGTGTTCCCTTTTCCCCACAACCTCTCCAGCATAAGTTGTCATCAGTGTTTTTTTATCTTGGCCATTCTTATAGGTGTAAGATGGAATCTCAGAGTTGTTTTGATTTGCATTTCTCTGATGACTAAGGATGTTGAGCATTTCCTTAAGGGTCTTTCAGCCATTTTAGATTCCTCTGCTAAAGGTTCTCTGTTTAGGTCTGTATCCTTTTTTTTTTAAATTGAATTATTTGTTCTTTTAATGACCAATTTCTCGAGTTCTTTATATATTTTGAAGATCAGACCTCTGTCTGATGTGGGGTTGGTGAAGATCTTTTCCCATTCTGTAGGCTGTTGTTTTGTCTTGTTGACAGTGTCCTTTGCTTTACAGAAGTTTTCAGTTTCAGGAGGTCCCATTGATTAACTGTTTCTCTCAGTGTCTGTGCTGCTGGGGTTATATTTAGGAAGTGGTTCCCAGTGCCAATGCGTTCAAGTGTACTTCCCACTTTCTCTTCTATAAGGTTCAGTGTGGCTGGCTTTATGTTGAGGTCTTTGATCCATCTGGACTTGAGTTTTGTACATGGTGATAGATATGAGTCTATTTTCATTCTTCTACATGTTGATATCCAGTTATGGATAACAGCTATTTTCTATTGCCTCCTGTTTTAACCTTTAAAAAATGAAAATGTTGCAATTAATTTCATCATGTATTTGTTTGCTATAACATAGAAAATCAAATTTCTCTTTGTAAATGTAATGGACCACTGACTGAGAGACATGTTTGGACTTTGCACGACATCTCTGATGACTTATAAGTGCAAATGACTCAAAGAATGGATCTGTATGAGTTATGTGGGTATCAACTAGATAAGCACACGGCTACATAGTACCTACCCATTACTGGGGTGACAATGAGTTAAATAAGCATGTACAATCTACGAACGTGTTTTCAAAGGGAATTCTGCATGCAGTGGAAGGTTGGGCTTAAGATTGAGAGGCTTTTCATTTCCAGAGGAAGTAGTGAAACACCGTAATGCTAAGGATACAGCAACAACATCAGATAAGGCTGAGATTTGAATCTGGACTCCAGCGTCTGCCAGATGTATGCTTTAGGCAAGTTACTTAAGTTTTCCAAGTCTGGGTATCCTAATGTGCAAAAAGGAGTTAATTATACCCATCTCTGGAGGGGCGTTTTAAAGATTAAGTTAGCTAGTGCGTAGAAAGCACTTAGCCGAGAGCCAGTATACATTAAACAATCATAAATGGTGGCTCCCGCTCTTATTGCCATGGGACCTCTGGGAGGTGAGTGGAAATGAACCCTGAAGCAGTCTCATTCTGCAGCCTCTCACTCTGGGCTCCCTCCTTCTCTGCTTGGCCTCAGCAACAGAGGGTGGTAGGAGAGCTGCCTGCCAAAGATGATAGACTTGCCATGAGCCTTTTCCTCCCGCAGCAAATCAGAAAGCTTGAGCTTCCCATTTCCTGCCTGTGGCTTTGTGCACCCCGGGAAGACAGTCAGCTGCGCTAATGCGTCTTACTCCTCTAACTGCTCTGCAGGTGCTGGGTAATGAGCATGCGGGTTTGGGCTGCCACAGAAGTTCACCTAGGGGGTCTCCTTAGTACTGGGTAGCAACTCATGGTACAGTTCGGGACTGGGTCTGTTGTAAATACAATGAACAGATGATAGTAAGAGGGTGTTATACGAAGAAAGGAAACGAAATAAGAAAACACACACAAAAGAGGAGATGCACTGCCAACCCTCCTTTGTAGGTCACGCAGTCATTTATGGTGATGGAAATTTAGTCCAGACAGGCCTTTTTTTTTTTTTTTTTGAACTCTGGAGTTTTATTCAGTGTGTCTCTGGGTCTAGAAAAAGGTGTTAGGCCTCTTGGTAGTGAAGCGAGGCTTGTGCTGGCGCCGCAGAACACGGTGGGGCAGCGGGAACTTGATCTTGGAGTCGTGGAACTGTTTGACAGCCGGCCTTCGACGCTTGCCCGCCGCGATCTCTTCCACCTTCATGATCTGGATGGAGTGTGCACGGGCACAGTGCCGGGCACCCATGTCTCGGTAGCACTGTGTGACAGCCCCAGCGGTGGTCAGGTCGCGGTACTCGCGGTACATGTTGTGAGTTCCACTGCGGGAGTCATAGCGCAGCCAGATGCCGAAGTTCTTCACGCGCAGGGGGGACTTCTCGAACACCTGCCCACAGTACACGATCTCCCCGGATGACTTCTTCATCTTCTTCAGCTGCGACACGAAGTACCAGAAGCGGGACTTGGCCACCACATGGTTGGGCGCGAAGATGCGCATTCGGTACAGTGGGGGCGTGTGGCACTTTGGGGTGGGCAAGCAGCGCCCCACCACCTTGTACTCCCGGAGTGTGCCCGAGGCCTTCATGGCGGTCCGTCCTCGTTCGCCGCCAGTCACAAAAGGAAGGCCAGACAGGCCTTTTGTCTAGCACACATCAGTAATGCTTGCTCATCCCACAACTGTGGCTTGTCACAGGGCAGGGCTACGAACAGCCTTCCTTCCCTGGTCTGTATCACAACACTGACTAACGTTTCTGTCCTCATTATCTCATCATAATCACTACTCTCTTCGGCAAAATATGTTGATTTACTTTCTGTCTGAAAAAGCATTGCACGAAGAAAATATTATGGAGACGCATATCTTCCTTAAAACGATGCCAGCCAATGGCGGGCGACTCCGAATCCCGCAGATTGCTCAAATAAGCAGCGGTGTCGTGCATTCCTTCTGTGTCTTGTAGCTCTGGAAGCTTTTACTAGATGGATCTTTTAAATTTTGCCAGATGATATGATTCCCACAATTACTACTTTTGTGGTGCAAAGGGCCCGAAACTATTTTACTCTTGGCAATAAAAGCAGAATGACAGGGCAGAGAACCCATGCTTGTGAGTGGATCTCCTTATCTCGGAGGGGAAAGCTTCTCCTCTGGTGAGAGTCAGTTTTTTGGCCCAGTGAACCCAGGGAAGTGATGGGGAAGTTGTTCGGTATTAAGCCAGAGAGTTGGTTTTGAATCTGGATTGATTATTGCATGCTCTGACTTCAGTGGGGCTGAGCGCATCACAGCCTGTGTTCGTGAGCAGCAATTAGGAATGGTCAACCCAAGGGGAATGCTCCTGTGGACTTTGCTAGAGATAAACACACTGATACAGAAATTACGACACTGCAGTTAGACCTGATGATTCTCTGATTCCCATTCATAGACACATCCATTCCAAAGACCCTTGTGTCTGACTTTTACTTCTGAGTCAAGCTTTCTCTCTCTCTCTCTCTCTCTCTCTTTCTCCCTCTCTCTCTTTCCTCTCATTCACTTAAAATAAGCAAAGAACTCATAATCTAATTGTTTTTATATGTTTTAAACTCAAATTTCCCTGAGTAGCTTTGGCTTTGTGCTTGGGGAAGCATCGTCTATGATTTTCTGTTTTCTCAGTTCTGCTTACATCTACCCTTCTATGTTGTTTTGCAGAAACATATTTATGAATGTGTTCCTATTATCTTCAAAAAGCTGAAACCAATTTTTCTCGTTAAATTTGTCTGACATCGGATAAAGTAACATTCTTTCAAAGACAAAAGTTATCATTCTCAGAGCATATGGTTTTCCTTAGCACATTGATTAGTGGTGTGGTTAAAACCAGAGCAAATAGCACTTGAAATGTTCTATGTATAATCAACACCATAACATCAGCAACAACATGTTTTGATAGGGCGAGATTTCTCGGTCAACACAATACAGCTCACTCTCTGCCAGGCCCATTACCGTGCTTCATGCTGGTAACTGTTTACTGCAGTTTGAAACTACCGGTATCTTTACAGGCTAAAAAGCACTATATTAAAATCTGGGAGCCAGGCGGTGGTGGCACACGCCTTTAATCCCAGCACTCAGGAGGAAGAGGCAAGTGGATCTCTGTGAGTTGAAGGCCATCCTGGTCTACAAGAGCTAGTGCCAGGACAGGCCTCAAAGTTACAGAGAAACCCTGTCTTGAAAAACCCAAAAATAAAAAAATACAAAATAAATTTAAAAAATCTGCCATTACAGAGTTGTTAGTCACTGTGAAAAGAACAGCCTCGTGTCTCTACTCTACTGAGGGTATGCTCAATGTTCTAACAAACGTCAGGCCATTTTTTAGAAGCTATCTAGAATCTCTCACTTGAAAAACAAAAGCTAACACAAAACAAACAAATTACTCCCCCCTAAAAATCCTTAAAAACCCCTCTCTTACTGAAGTCCTTGTCAATATTCCTCTCTTTCTCCTCTCATGGCTTTTCACAGGCAAAGCACCAAAGAGGCTTGTGTATTTTTGCTGCTGTTTGCCTTCTTCCCACGTTCTCTCTAACCCACTCAAGTATAAGCTGCAGCCTCCACTTCTTCTGCTGTAGTCACCATAACCTATTTATTGTGAGACTCGATGAATAGTTGGGTCCTTTATCTTCTCTGGCCTTCCAGCGGCTTTTGAACTTGGCCACCTACACTAATATGCTTTCTTCCCCTCCTCTGGGACCTCACACCCTTCCAGCTTTCATGCTATGTCTTAGATGTGTCTTAGTCTTTTCCAGGCTACTGAGCGTTGGACTTACTCTATGTGGGCTATTAGTCCTCCTCTATTCTATATTTTCCTCACATGTCTGAAAGACTGTCACTTCAGTTCCCTCTCTATTGACAAAGCAGAAACTTGCATCTCAGGACAAGATAGTTCAGCTAGACATCTATCTGCCTCCTTGACATTTCTTCTTGAATTCCTGGAGATTACTCGAGTTTAATGGGGATAAACCTACAGTTATACACGTTTCCCCCCACACTCTTGATTAATGAAACTGTAAGCAAAGACTGTTCTTATGTTTCATGGCCACCCAGACCCAAATAATCACACAGAAACTATATTAATTACAACACTGTTTAGTTAATGGTTCATGCATATTTCTAGCTGGCACTTACATCTTAAATTAACCCATTTCTATTAATCTATGTATCACCATGAGGCTTTTGTCTACCGGTAAGGTTCTGGTGTACTTCTCCTTTGGCATCTTAATTCTTTATCATGGCATCTCCCTGACTCTACCTACTCTCTCATCATCTCTGTTCACATTTCCCACTTGCTCTCTGCTAATCCATCGACTGAAACAGCTTTATTCATCAACCAATAAAGGCAACACGTATACAGAAGGACATTCCACATCATTTCCCCTTTTCTGTCTAATTAAAAAGGAAGATTTTAACTTTAACATAGTAAAAATTACATATACAAAACAGTTATCAAGTAAGAATTATAGGTACAATATTTAATCTATTTGTATCTCAGAAGTTTCATATATAATTAATCTTTTATCATAACTAAGGAAAACTATAACTACAACTATATATTCTTCAACTCCAACAAAAACTCCAGAAGGATATATTACCTAAGAAAACAGAAAATGCATTGTAATCAACTTCCAAACTTTAGAATTTACAGAGAAATTTTGCTGCTTGGATAGTCACCCAATGTTCTTCTGTAACA
This sequence comes from Myodes glareolus, assembly GCF_982192425.1. Lineage (NCBI taxonomy): Eukaryota > Metazoa > Chordata > Mammalia > Rodentia > Cricetidae > Myodes > Myodes glareolus. The sequence continues at coordinate 29,457,860 of NC_142040.1, forward strand.
TTGGGACATCCATCTTTAGCCTACAGGCCCATAGTATCCAACAGACTTTTCTGCAAAGCTGGAAATTTGAAGATCTGTTCTGCCTTGGAATGGCAGAGTTCATCAGTTGCTTTCTTCTGTGTCCTGCAGAATGTTTGGCAGTTTCTTCTGTTAAGCAGGAACCCTGAAGGACCATCCCATCTTTTGGAAAGTTAAGGTCACTTTTCTGTGAGTCCTGCATGGCCAGTTCATATAGTATGCCATCAACAGTACAAGCAAGAGCAGTTTCTTGCCCAAATGGCTATCCTTGTCACATTGAAGGCAAATTCCATAACGAATTTCTTCAATACCCATCAACCTCTCTGAAGTAATTGGTGCTACTAGAAGCAGACATGTGTCACTGTTGAGAAAAATCTAAGTTCTAAAAAAACCTTTTAAATGACATATTCTGTAGGTCTTTGAAGTGTTTAAGATTATCTATCTAACTGAAATATATCTCTGCATTATCTAGAAAACCTAACATGACTAAAAGTTTCATTATTGTAGATGTCTATTAATCTGTATTTCTTAATTATATATTACATTTTTAAATGATTACATAAATGCATAATACTGTAAAGAAGAGCAGAAATACATATACATAGTGCAACAAAATCGAACTTAAATTTTTACCAGTAGAACAAGATTCATACCAATGCAAAGTATTCATTTCTATATCAGATCCCCCATTTTTTTTTGAAAAATTGACTGGCCATTAATCCCACTTATAGTCAACCATTTTAAAATGAAAATAAACATTTACAAATAATCATTTTGGGAATTTGGGCTTAGTTTTCTCTAAACTGCTTCCTGTTGTTTATTGGATGAATATTTTCAGGATTCATGGAGACCTTTCAGGGGCTCTTGTTCCATCAAACCATGTTAGCCTAGAAGGAATTCACAGGTTCCCATCCTCTAGTGAAAACAAAAGCAGAACTACTTTTCCAAAATAATGTGTCTTTGGACTCAAATTATGAAGCCAAAATACATTTAAAATATATGTTTGTTTAACTGAGCAGCCCCCAGAATCAAATGTCTCTCTGTAGTCAAAAAATTCAAAGAAACACAATTATATACATAATCCAGACTCTCTCTATATTTTCTATCTTTATGTCTCTTACTTTTTTAACAGTGTTATTTTTTCACTTCTTCAATCTATGACTGTCTGTACTCTTCTCTATACTCTTTTTTTCCTTTTTTCCAAGCCCACATACATTTATCCAACACTATGACCCATTCAGAGGTCTTTTATATTTGAATCTGTCTTTATTACATATCTGTAATCATTTTCTGATTAGAAGCACTTTTATAAAAATGCTAAGGGGGCATGACTAGGACCAACTTCATGGTCCTGCCTGTTGGCTCCACCTAGTCCAACATGGCAGAGATATGTTCATCCCCTCAGCAAGCCATTCTCACCACCCCAGCTCCAGGACTGCAATGGGTCTATGTTGCTATTAAGCAACTGGTAGCACACGGCTCACAAACTCCATTTAAGTGCAGGGCATGAAAGAGCCAGAGCCATTTGTACTACCAGCACAAACCAGGAAGCCTTCTCTTAAAGAAACCATGTAGTTTTTGCTGCTAATGCTGAGTCAGGAAGCATTCTCTTCAAGGAGCCATTTGTAAAGGAAAACTGCACATTCATGCTGTTCATGCTGGTTGTAATTCTATTTGTGTTTTTGCTTCTTTCTTTTTCCTGGACAAGGACAATACTTGATATTTGTTCTTATTGTATATAATTTTGAATTCGGCTTAGAACTCTTTTATTTAGACAAAAGGGGAAGGTGTTGTGGAAACTTCTTCAACCAATATCCTTTAAGATACTGGCCCACTCTGGGCATGGTCTCATGCACTATAAATGCAGATGAAAAGTGTGTGTGCGGTTCTCTTTGCTGCTGGACTTGGTCCTCCCAGTGAGGGTAGAGGACTGTAGATCACTACCCTTACTGTGAGTTTATCTCCAAATAAATAAATCTCAATTCTGGGCTATTTGTGGCAACAAAAAGGTCTTGAACAGGTGAAATGGCTCACAAGGTAGAGACCAGTTCCTTCAGATGTTCTCTTTTCTCAACAAATATACCATGGGAAGCAGGTACCCTGCCCCTAAATAAATTAATGTTCTATTTTTTTATAGAAAGCCTTCTTCGAGTCTATACCATAGTAATTCCACATAGTACCTAGTCACTGAGTAAAGCAATGGCCTAAATACAAGTGAACGATGTGTTCTTACCAAGTCCTGTTACTTTAGATTCACAAGGGATGTACAGCTCCATACACAGGCATTCCCTAGAGAGCCATGAAATTCCCTTTAGAGTTTAGAATTCTCACAGAAAAATGGTGTTCCATTATTTAAATGCCAACTAATCTGAGTCCTACACGTTCACTCTTGCATGTCCGTCTTATTCCCAGTACATGTGGACTCCTTATGGGAGGGAGATTTCCAAAGAAATACCAAGATTGTTGATCCAAAGAGTGACGAGCTGGTGGCCGTGGAACATCCTGGCCTGGGTTCCATCAGCGCTGCTTATTCTTCAGACTTGTAAAAAAAAAAGTCAGAGCCATGCTCTAAAAGAACTGAAGTAAAATAAACCTTTCTCTTTGTTTCCTACATATTTTTAATGATACTTTTTTTAAAAACTATGACAATAAAACAAATATTCATTATAAGAGATATTTTGAAAGCACAACATAATACAATGCATATTTCATTATTTATTATTTAAATGTTTCTCTCCATTTATATACAACCACATGTAACTATTGTGAATTTCCTTATTTTGTTGAAAGTAGAGTTAACTTATATATAATCTAGAAAATTCTTATTTTAAGATAGAATATAGTAACTTTGAGAAGTGGACAGTTTTCTCAGGTTTACTTTGCAAAAGTTTCGGTTTCAATGTCATCTTCAGTATGCTAGACCCTCAGTTGCCTTTCAACATTTCCATTTCTGCTTGCTCCTTTTCTTCTGGCCATGTTCCTGGGCTCTTGTCACCAGTCACACTCAGACACACGGAAAAGGTAAGAATAATGCAGTCGCTGCCCAGTAAGATTTTGTAGTCACAGTGTGCTCAAAGGTGCACTTCAGCCTCTGCAGCAGATACTAATGATAAAAATTATTTTCTTTGTTGTTGCCATGTCATTGCTCTTTTGCCTTTTCTACTTGTTATTCTTTTATGGTGACTCTGGAAGATGAGATTATAGCAGATGTAAAGGTAGTTCGCAGCACAGTATGACTGAGAGGAAGGTGGCATGTGAAGTGAACGTGAATGAGGTTTTCTACACTTTGATGAGAGGTAGCTACAGGGGTGGCTAGGTACCAGAAACACGGATGATCAAAATGACAGTGTAGTGAAGACAGATTTTAACTGAGAAACTGCCAGTACAGGGAATAGCATTACCATCTCACTTGTATTGTTTCCAATGTCTTCTTTGTGATTGTCAACTTGGTTGGTTTGAGAGAAGCCTAGATAAGTAAAGAACACCTATGCTGAGTGTGCAAGGACATTTCCAGAGAGAGCTGACCGTGAAGGAAGATCCGCCTTGAATGAGGACGACCCCACTGATGCTCTTGGTTCCTTGGAAAGACTAAAAGAGTGAAAAGGAGAAAGGAACTCATAGCCAACTTTGCTTCTAAGCTCCCCCATCCACTCTATCACCATGGTCTCCTGCCAAGTGCTCAGGGCCAAACAACCATGGACAGGGCCCTCTGAAATGATAAAACAAAGTAATTTTTTTTTCCTCCTTTTATTTCTTTCTTTCAGGTTATGTGTCCACAGGGCTTGTTTAATTTAACTAAGTAATTTACTTATACTGATCCTTTGACTGCTAATGAAATCAATGGTCCTTTTTATGAGTTACTTAAATATTTGTTTTTGAAGATTTATTTTTACTATTTTAAAAATTATGTATGTCTGTGTCTGTGAGTTCAGGTACCCATGAAATCCAGGGACATGATGTCCCACTGGAGCTGGAGTTACAGGTGCTTGTGAGCTGCTTGGCATGGGTGCTGGGAACCACTGGACCTGGGTCCCCCGCGGGAGCAACATGTGCTCCTACCTGTGAATGCAGAGCCATCTTTCACACCCCTAAATTGATGGGTATTTTTAAAATAACCCAGTAGATGCACCCATCTATGCTATTTGATAAGCAACTGATATAACCATTCGCGTCTGCCTGTCTAGAAAGTTCTTTAGAAAGAACCCCATTATAATTGAGAATTATTGGCATTGGTGGTGATTGTCAGTGCTTCAGTTCATACACACAGCTTATTGTTGGTATTAACAGAACCATGAAGTCATATAGGTAAAGTGTGGGGGTGACAGTTTCAAAGTATTGGTGTGTTAAACACACAAGGATATCTGTGTTAAACAGGCGTGAGGATGGAAAAGCAATGTCATTCATTTGTTGGAATGACTGACCACAATCTCAGACTCATTTTACTTTCTTTAAAAGCAAAATTATTTCTTTGATTTATTTTGGGATTATAATTATGTCACTTCTCCCTCCCCCTTCCGCCCTCCAGACCTATTCAGAGATCTTTTCTTGTTCTCTTTAAAATTCATGCCCTCTTTTTTATTAATTGTCATTACGTACAGATATGTGCACATATGCACATGCATGTGTGTGCATGCAAACATATACAATATACATAAGTACATAACCTTCTAGTCTGCAGAATGTTAAACACATACACACACATATGCATACACACACACATTTACTGTCAGGGCTGATCATGCAATATTTGATAATTAATTGGTGTTCTCCCCCAGGGAAGACTATTTCTTTTGCTCTCAGCATTCCTTAGACACCTATAGTTCTTTCTGTAGGGTTGATGTCTCTTGAGCTTCTCCCACACCTACCCTATGTACAAAAGCATTTATAGTGTTGTCTTTGTTCAGCCCGTGTTTAGGCAAACATGTTGGTGAGTTTTTATGGGCATAACTTCTGACATCCCTAGGAGCCAATCTCACAGTAAGCTCCCTGTTCTGCTGGCTTTTATACTCTTTCTGCCTCCTTTTTCAGAATGATCCCTGAGCCTTGGGTATGGGCGCTGTATTGTGTGTATATATGTATAGCCTTTGAGCCCAGGTTCCCCGTTTGATTTGCTGTGGTTTTCTGTAATGATGTCCATCTGAGACAAAAAGAACAGAACTTAGCATGACCAGATTTTGCTTTTGAGAAATGAAGCAGTGTTGGCAGGCATTCACAACACCCGTTTCCTTTTGTGTTGGACATCAATCTAAGGTTACCTGTTCCTGCCTCTCTAGAAGCTGACCATGAATCATCCTCAACAGAGCTTGGGCAGACATGTGGCGGGGGTCAGGATGGGCTCAATAGTGCCTAACTGATCTCTTTTTCTCTTTGACTGGGTAGATGTGAAGAACTCCGAGCTCTTATAGATTGAAGGAGCTGTAAAATGGAAGGCAAATAAGTCCCTAGATCTCTTCCTGAAAGACTATGGACTACAAACTTGAATTGTTACATTGGTGAACTTCAATTCTGTAATGCCAGCAAGATGGGAGTCAACAGTTAGGGTTAGCTTACCGAGGGCAGGTACCAAAATAATACCGTGTGTGTGTGTGTGTGTGTGTGTGTGTGTGTGTATGAGCATATGTGAATGCATGTGTGAATGTGTATGCATATATGCCTAGGCATTGCTATACAGTCTTATACCATAAAAAGACTCAGACCATTGCTTATGGGACCACAATTGCCTATCTTGATTTCCTCCAATGTATCATTTCTTATTCCTCTTCCTTTTCACTAGGCAAGTTATTCCTTAAGCCCAATATGCATTTCCACTTGTCTTTATTTTTATTTGTGTGTGTGTGTGTGTGTGTGTGTGTGTGTGTGTGTGTGTGTGTGTGTGTGTATTTAGTATCCGACTGGAGTTCCTTTCTCTTACCTACCCGTTAAATCAACCAACAGCCCAGATTCTCTCAAGAATTACTTTAAATGTCACTTGCTCTCCGAAGCCACTCAAATGTCCCTGTCCTCTTGTTTTCCCTCTCCCTCCATCCATTTACCTGCCCAGTCAGTCATTTATCAAGCATTTGCTGAGCACAGCAAAGTGTCGGTTCCCAAACAATGGCAACCTAAAGATGAATGATGATATCATTATTCGAGACAAGGAATTCAAGATGCAGTTGGACATCAGGTGCACAGAAATGTCTGTGGAATGAGTGAATCTATGCCCCCCAAAACAGCCCAGCAAGAGGTGGGGGTCTGAGGAGGAAGTTGGTGCTGATCCCAGCTATAAAGTAGAAATATGCCTGGAATAGGAGACAAAGGAAATTGAGGTAGAGGATACGGTGCCCACACAAGTATAAAACATGGCCTGATGTATGGGGGAACCTCGGGGTGCAGCTGCAGCTGAGGTGGCAAGCGTGGTGGCGGGGATGAAAAATGACCAGGGGACATGTTAGTGCTCCCTCTATTTCTGTCCTCTTAGTTCACAACATTACAACAGACTTTAGCAACTCTTGGATCCAAGGACAGTAGCTGATTCTTGTCTCTGTGTCCTAAGATATTTTCTTTTCTTTTTCACTGATATTGGTGGGAAGCAACTAAGAAGCGAAAATATTAATTACCAATCTTTAGAGGTAAGGTGATATGCAGCACACAATGATTAGAGGCAGCGTTTATGCTGACAAACACCATAAAGGCAGGAGAAAAGCAGTTGATGGAATAGCCATGGGCTCGCCCAAGGCCTGCGTGTATTGTGTTTTGGTATTTTTCCTTTCACAAAGCAGCAGTCACAAATTATGCTGGATCAAAGTATCCAACATGGCGAGGATGTGAGCTGAGCTGCAGGAGATCACAGGGAAACCTGATGAGGGTGATAGGAGGAGCCGAGTGCTGTCAAAAATCACTTGATTCCAAATAGAAGGGACCCCAAGAAGAAGCTGAAGATAACTTATTTGGACTTCCAAGAAAATACAAACAAATGCCCACTATTTGAGGCTGAATCCCTAGGAAGAAAGAAAAAAACGAGCTTTGTTTGTTATGTATGTCTCAAATATAAGCAGCAAAAGTCCCAGACCCCAGAAAGGCAATTTTTTTCATCCCATTCTGAAAACATAGTGATATGGGTTAAGTATAAAGAATTAGGGTAAAGGGGAAATTATGAAAGAAACTCACTAACTGGTGGCAACACAATTGACTCTTATGGTGTATCCCTCCAAACACCTTTAAACAGACACATACATGAAACCACATGTGTGTGCATATGTTTTGTGATGGAAATCACATTACACGTGATGTTTTGTTTTGGAATTTTATGTTCTTTACATTTGTTGCTTTTTAAACTTCCTCTGCACATGTGCCAGAATACTTGCACATGTGTGCCCATTTGTGTGCACACAAACCTGAGCACAACTTTCTGCAAAAGCTAGAGGACAGCTTCTGGTATCCCTCTTCAGGAACTATCCACTTGTCTTTTGGGGCAGGGTATCTCAGCCACTTGACACGCACCAAGTAGTCTAGACTGCTGTCCAGTGAGCCTCCCAAATCTGCATGTCCTATAGCAGTGCTGAAATCACAAGCATATATCACCCATGCCTAGCTTTTTAAAAAAGTTAGTGTGTTCAATCCAGGTCAAGAACTTTACTGATTACATCACTTTGGCAGCCCCATTTTTCATGTTTTTGTTGTAATTCAGGTTACATTGATCTCATGACCCTCCTATCTCACACTGGAACTAGATGTGTACCATCACACTCAGCACACATGTTATTATATAATATGATTATAATATGATTTTTACCTCAATGTCTCAGATCATCTTCCTATCAATGCCCATAAATACACTCTCTGAATATAATAAATGGTATAACTGCTCTATAATATGTTAGTCAATCAATCAACCAAGTTTGATTGGGTCTTATTTATTCCCATTCCTCCTCCAGATTTTGGAAACGGACTAGAGAACAAACAAGGCAGAAACCCTGTTGTTGAATTATTTACCTGTAACTGAGAGGTGAGAAATCTGGTAGATGCATAAATAACCATTTCAGGCTCCGTCCATGAGAAGGTTAAAGACACGGATGCACTGCAGAGCTGACTTGAGTCACTTGAGTTTCCGGGAAGATGGCCAACTGAACATTATTTTAATTGCTCCTTAGATTTTCACTGCAGAGTTCATATAGAATGAGTATTTGGTTTTGTTATATTTTTCATAACAATAAGAATAGTCAATATTAGTCAATATATAATAACTCTATATGTAATAACAATAATAGTCAAACTAGTAAGAATCAAAGCAATAAAAAAATAAGCAACAAGTCTGGATGATAGTTGATACTCAATCTGGTGTCATGTCCCAGAATAGAATTAAATCACAACACAGTAGCAGAAGAGGCAAGAATGGAAGAGTCACACCAACTCAGAGACCCTGAAGAATCACTGCTTCTGAGAAACAATGAGCTAGAAACATTTTACTACTATCTAAGGAGGTAAGAAAACTTCCCCTATCTTGGTTTTAAATACAGGAAGGTGGAAACAAAAGAGGTGTCTCTCGGTTCATGACCACAGCCCTGTTCTGTGCAGATCTGAGGTTGAATCTTATACCACAGCCATAAGAAGGTATGAGCTGGGTGGTTCTAGATCAGCAAGTGCCCTGGCACCTGGCCTCACCCAAGGCCCTTTGGAACACACACGGGTTTATGTTGCTGGGCAGAGAGCCAAAGAAATGGGAGGGAGAGGCACAGGAGAGAGATAAGCCCCATTCAAGGCACAAAGGGTTACAGATGGTTCTAAAAGAGATGGGAAATCATCACTGAGTGAAAATTCCAGGTATCTAACAAGAACTGGGGGAGGGAACAGGAAGAATATACAGAAGAGAGAAATGAAACTATGAACATAATTAAAAACAAAAGCCTTACAGGAGGTAGACTTTTAAAAAGACTTAATAAATGGAAAATCCTTGACAAGAAAGATTACCGAAAAGGCATGAAGTATAGACGTGTCAGAAAGTTGAAGGATCTATAATACAGACAGGGTGGTAGACATGTTAGAAAGTTGAAGGATCTATAATACAGACAGGGTGGTAGACATGTCAGAAAGTCGAAGGATCTATAATACAGACAGGGTGGTAGAATGAATTGGTTACGAACAAACATTGGGGAAATGGCAACAAAAAGTTGTTCTAAGACAAAACTTAAGACTGATGCAGAAGGAAGAAAAGGCTGGAAAACTCTAGAACTATTTCATTAATTCATGAATCCAATCAGTTTAAAGCTGAAAATGCTTCAGAGTGTAGGCAGTAGTGGCGGGTGGTGCTTACTGTCCAGATGCAAAGTTGGTCTAGGTTGAAACGTTCAGCCGAGGCTAGAATACAGCAAGTGAACTGTGCAAGGGCCTGGAAACAAGATTGCAAACGTGATTCCATGTAAGTGCAAAGTGTCCAAGGGAGCAGGAGTGAGAACAATGGAAAGGAAGAAATAAAATAAAATCCAATGACACCCAAGCTAAACATCTGAGTCTGTAAGACAACTCAGCAGGTAACAGCGCTTGCTGACAGATCTGACAACTTGAGTTTGATCCTTGGAAGTCACCATGGTAGGAGAGAACCGGTTCCTGCAATTTGTTTTCTGTGCTCTATACACATCCTGTGGCTTGTACACACACACACACACACACACACACACACACACACACACACATGGAGAGACAGGCACACACAGAGAGAATGAATCAGTAAATATGTATAATTAAAATCTGAAATGTGAATTTCAGATACTTGTGAATTTATGGCAGCTAATAGTCACGGAGTTTTGCCATGTCCTGGTCACAGAGCTGGGTCTTACATAATCGACCTTGGTCAAATATCCAAAGAAGGAGAACTTCGTCATGTTTTGAAGAAGAGACAGCACGATCTTAGTGAGATTAAATGGCACAGCCGCAGACACAGCTAGAACAGACTTATCTAAGACTCAAACCTGATATCTCCGTACACGGTTGCATGACTTGTGAAATGTCTACGAAGAAAGGGCCCCAAAGAAATCTGGTCTGGAGCAGTGGCTGTACAATCATGGTCCCTGAGCCAGCAGCATCACCTGGAAACCTGTCAGACAGGAAAATTCTCAAATTCTTCTTGGCCTCATTCCAGACCTACCAGATCAGACAATCTAGGATTGGGGGCCACTGACCCCCCAATGCATTTTTGTAGTTTGACAAGTGCTCCAGGGGTGAGCTCTATTTTAGTGCAACCAGGAAAAAGGAGATGGATGAAGACCACACCGGATGAGGAGTTAGGCAGACTGGTGGAAGCTGAATCTCACTAGACCCTTCCTCTTACATGATATATTTGCTTTGTGTCTTATTTTTATTATATTTATTTATGTACCTCTAGTTTGGCTGATAGATGGATCAATATTCTAGTAGAACATGAACTTAGGGTGGTGTGAAAAGTCCATCTGCATATGCACTGCTTTTATTGGTTAATAGAAAAGCTGCTTTAGGCCAATGGCTTAACAGAACATAGCCATTGTTATATTTATATATAGTTGTCATATATATATATATATATATATATATATATATATATATATATAGAGAGAGAGAGAGAGAGAGAGAGAGAGAGAGAGAAGGCGGAGTCAGAGACGCCAACTAGCCACCAGAGGAAAAAGACGCAAGCCACAAATTGGAACCTTGCCAGTAGGCCACGAGCCTCATGGTAAAATATAAAATAATAGGAATGGGTTAATCTAAGATATAAGCGCCTGTTAGAAATATGCTAGTTATTGGCCAAACAGTATTACAAATAATATATAGTTTCTGTGTGATTATTTTGAGTCAGGGTGGTTGGGAAACAAACTAGTGGCCTCCAACAACATAGGGAAATCATATATTTGGGCAATGATAGCATGTTAATATTACGCACATAAGTTTATAGGAGGTTATTGGCCTGTGTGAATGTGTGTGTGTGTGTGTGTGTGTGCGTGTGTGTGTGTGTGTATGTGTGTGTTTGAGAGACAGAGACAGAAACAGAGAGAGAGAGAGGGAGAATATAATGTCAGGGTGACAACCTGGTTGTCTTTGTTCTTTGTAATTGAAATTACTGTCTTCTTTCTGTGGGTACCAGTGTGACAGAAATGGATGCCACTTGGTGGATCAGGAACTGCTGGTAATACTGCATTCCACAGACATCCATCAACCACAGGCAGGTCTAAGTACAGCATGAACACAAAGAACTGCCATTCAGGAGCTAGAATGTGGGGAGGCAATGAAGCCATCACTAATGAGGAGGCTAACGAACTGGATGAACAGAGGAAACCAATGAGGCAAAGCCTACCTCCCTTAAAAACTGAGCAAAGTAAGAAAGAAGGTGTGCCAAATCATGGCTTATCTCAAGTCTGGACTAGTTTTCCCCTACACCATCCCCTGGTTTCATCTACACCACCCCTGGCATGGTCAATGGTCAAATTATGGAGTATCATCATCAATTCATTTTGATTTATATTAAGTACCCATCAGTGAAGGACCAGGCACCCTGTAAGATGCTGAGAATAAAGTGTTCATTACTACTCTTATCATCACTTCTATTGACCACGTCTCGCATATGAAATACCTTGAGATGCTATTATCTATTTAAAACTGCTTGTCTTGTAAAAGCATGATCTGAACCTAATGCAATTTTATCTACTATTCTTATTTGTTGCCCAGATAGTCATGGTGGGTCTGGGTCACTGTCAACTACTTTCTTTAGTACTAACATTATTCAAGACACAGGAACACAGATCTTGGGGATTTGTGCTGATATTTTGTTTGTGATCTAACAAAGAAAACTTGTCGGAAGATCAGAGTAGGAAGATAGCCATTAGTTAGCCACAGAAGCAGGGCAGTGGTTGCACACACCTTCAATCCCTGCCCTTGGAAGGCAGAGGCAGACAGATCTCTGTGAGTTAAAGGCCACCCTGAGCTACATGAGATTGATCCAGTCTAAAAGAGAAACAGAGCCAGGCAGTGGTGGCTCAACACCTTTAATCTAAGTACTTGGGAGTCACACACATTTAATCCCAGCACTAGAGAGGTGGGGACAGAAAGGGATACAGCTGGGTTAAAACATCTTAAATACAATATTCTGTAGATCTCTAATGTGTTTGAAGATTGCCTGTCAATCAAAACTATATCTGGGTTTGGCCTTGAAATCATACCTAACATGATTATAAGTTTGATTGTAATGGATGACTAACTGCTAACTTGTATTCCTTTATTATCCTAAATAACTTTCAAGGACTAGAAATTTATATTACATTGTTAAATGGGCTACATAGATACAATAGCTTAAATAGGAGTAGAAATGTATGTACATTATTTTTTAACAAAATAATCTTAATTTGTATCAATATACAACAATCATACAAATGTAAAATATTTAAGACTAGCAGTTGCTATTTTAGTTTAAAAATAGATTCAGTAATCTACCCTTTTATTCTATTATTTCTATACCCATCCCTTTTTCTTTCAGAAAGAGATCCTTGAACATAACTATTTTGTTTAGCCTTTTTCCTGACCAGGACCAATAATGAGTTGTAACCAACTCCCTAAATGATGACAAACATCTATAACCCATCAAATGACCAAAGGTCATCTACCTTACCTCTTGGGAACATGGAACATTGTGTTCTCTAGACTGCTTCCTGTTGTCTGGGGTGCTGGCATCTTTAGAGACCCTGACCAAATTGGGATAATGGTCAAATACTGGGAAACTTACCATTATTATTTATTGTCAAGTCTTTGTGCACTGGGAAAGTATAAGGCTTTTCTAAAGTCCTGGATAGAGTGGTCTGTGAGGCTAGACTATCTAAGCCCAGAGTCTTGAAGCTGTTCTGGATGTAGAACTTTGAGGAAACTACAACAAAGGCACACTGAGAGACTGGATCACTTGGGGACATGTTTTCTATTGGTGTCTGGTCCCCTTGCTCTGAAAAACACAAATTTTGAAAGGTAACATTCATACCTGCATTAACATAAATATAAAATGCACAGTGTGCACAAGTCAGTTAAAGATGATTTTTTTTGGTTTTATGTTTGAGCAGGTAAAGGGCATCTTTCAACTTTAGAAGTCTGTTTGGACTAAATAATCAAACTGTAATAAATCTCCATGTGTGATATATGAAAGGATGACATGTAATAATGTTATGAGGACTCTGTAGCCAACAGATTTATCATGTCTGATCTTATCTCAATGGAGCTGTTCCTAAGTTAAGGGATCAGCTTACATGTCAACTGTCCTGGAGTCTGTTTTTTACTTCCTCCCTCATGTTTCTGGTTAAGATACTCAGGAAATCTCTCCCAGTAAAATCTGATCTCTATTAATCTGGAACCTTTCATCCACAACATTTCATCTCCCTTGGAAACAAAAACATAACCTCTCCCCCAATGCAACATATTGCCTGACTTTCATTTTGAAGTTAAGACATTTGTAAAATATATAGGTTGGTTTAATGCGCTTGAGAGATGGCTCAGAGGTTAAGAACACTGGCTGCTCTTACAGAGGTCCTAAGTTCAAGTCCCAATCAACCACATGGTGACTCACAAACATTTGTAATGAGATCTGTGGCCCTCTTGATGAAAAGACTTGGTCAGTTGTCCTTATCAACTTAGACCATGACACACAATATGGACAAGTTCAATAAAACCACTGACCATACATACCTCAGCAATAAAAAAAAGTCTCTTAGCAGCTGATTTTTTTGTACACTACTACCATTTTAAAAATTCAAAGTTAACACGACACCATATAGGATCCAGACTCCCTGTATATTTTCCATCTTTATATGTCTTTTAAAAATTAATTTGCTCTCTCTTTAAAGACTTTATACTTAATTATTTTAAACTATTTTTTTCTGATTGTCTATACTCATTCTTTTCCCTTAAGCCTACACACATTGTTAAACACACTGTAACCCATTTAGAGGTGTTTTGTTGTTGTTATTTGTTTGTTTTCTGTCTGAACCTGTTTTGCTGCTTATCTGTAACCCTTTTTGACTGCATGAGCAAAACCTTAAAGCTGCCGTGTGGCTTAGTTCATAGTATATTGGTAGCTCAAGCATGCAGCTGGCATGAGGGACATGAGACTAGGAAGCCACATTTGACTCCATTTGTGTGTTTAGAGCCTTTTAAAAAGCTTTCTCAGGTCTTATGTGACTATATATGGCTGGACGTTGGGCGCCATTTGTAGGCTGATTTTTCTGTCCCTCCTACAGCTCACAAATCATGACACAGAGACTTATTAATTATGAAAGCTCAACTGATATGTTAGACTTGTTACTAACTAACTCTTACAACTTAAACTTACTTATTGTCTCATGGCTTTATTTATTTATTTGTTTATTTACTTAAGAAGGGTTTCTCTGTAGCTTTGGGGCCTGTCCTGGAATTAGGTCTTGTAGATCAGAATGCCTGTGCCTCCCAAGTGCTGGGATCAAAGGTGTGTGCCACCACCATCCAGCATCTTGTGGCTTTATTACCTTTATTTGTACCGTCCATGCTGCTTCCTCTCTATCTGGCTGGTGATTCTCGCCTCTCTACCCTTCTTCCTCCCCACATACTCACTGTTCCCAAATCCTGCCTAGCTATCGGCCGCTCATCAGCCGCTCAACCTTTTATTAAAGCAATCTGAGTGGCAAGTCTTCATAGTGTAGAAAAAGATTATTCCACAAGTGTGTATGTGCATAGGAGGGGTGTATGGTATGTGTGTTTATCTCTGTGTGTATTCATGTGTGTAACCTCGGGTGTGGATCTGCCATGACCCTTGCATGGAGGGCAGGGGACAACCTTGGATGTCTGTTCTTACCTTTCATTTAGTTTGAGGCAAGGTCTTTTATTGGCCCTTGAGCGTCCAGGTAATCCTGCTGTCTCTGTCTTCCATCCCAGTGCAGGAATGAAGGAATCACAGATGTAGCAACACACACACACACACACACACACACACACACACACACACACACAACCTCAACCAGTGTTACATGGGTTCTGGGGTTCTAGATGCAGATTCTCGTGCTTGCGTGACAAGTGCCTCACTCCCTCAGCCATCTGCTCAGCCCCTCAACCTATATTTCTGGCTTAAGGCTTTCCTTCACACGCCACAGGTTCAGGCTCTGGGTACCTGGGCATCTGTATCCAGTGTCCACTCCTTTGGCTATCACTGCCCCATACTTTAACTTGTGTTTTCCCATTTCTCAGATCAGAACTTGCAGGTAGGATTGCACAAATAGTCCTCCACTGGCCCGAAGAAGGCTGGCTACCCATTTTGGCAGCTGAGAAAGAGATTGTATAATTACTGAAGATTATACATTTCTTGTAATTTGCTGAACTCTCAAAATGCTCCAATGATAAGGCAAAGAGAAGGATCCTGACCTGTTCTGTCTTTTCAGTTAAGCACTTGCTGTTGTTTAGATGTATACATATCCAAGGGCTATTGGCCTCTGACTTTGTTGTAGGAGGTGATATGAGCTCAACAAAATGAATGAGAACTGTGTGTTGTAAGCACGAGACATTATTTCTGTCAAATTTGGCTGCCAACAAAATGCCAGGCAAATTAGAAAATAATAGCTACCATTGCAAATGAGAATAAGTAATAAAATAAACTTTTTATGCCTGAAGAAAAGCTCTCCCTTTGCCTTAGCAGGGCAGCACTGGGACCTTTGCTGGGTCTTGGTACCAGGAATCACATAAACAGTCATTTACACGCACTAGGAATCCAAGTGTGCTCTTTTCCTGGGGTCTGCATCCTTTACCTTGACAGCAATAGAGAAAGTGTTTTTAATCAGATTTATTTTATACACAGCAATTGCCTGTTTTGTCAGCAGGAAAGAAACCCAGTCAAATGGATATTCTCCTAAAAAGCAGCGTAAGCAGTTTTAAAATTAAATTGTACCTCGGAAGACTCAGCTTTCTTCCACTTCTCCCGCTTCCCCCAGAACTCACCGCACAGACTTGGCACTGTTCTGCCCCCCATTGTTTAGCGCGCTGGCAGGAACCCACGGGAAGGAGAAAAGCTGTTGTCCCATTGAGCTCTGATGTGTATGCTCAACCCCCCATTTAACGTCTTAAAGAAGCAAAGGCCTCAAGTAGATTTAACTTGTCTCCACAGTACTTCCTGCTCTTTCCCGGCTGTTCTTGGGAGAGAGTCGAGACAGGGCCCTGAAGGCGTATCACAGGGTTTATAGAAGGTTGTCCCTTTAGGGCTGGAAGGTGTCCCAAACTGGGATGGAAAATCATGGAAAAAATACATCACAATTACAGAGGCCATTAAGTGGGAGACCCAGAAATTTAAGAGTGTCGATGCAGTATACGTTTGAAGATCAGTATAAAATCAAGGCCAAATCTGAGTGTGAAATTATGGATATCTATGCCATAGCTCAAAGAGAGGGAGAGGAGTACAGGGTGTGGGGAAGGTCAGAGCTCAGGGGTATTGCCCTTACTTGTCCCCTTCACCTACATTCTGGGATGAGCGCAATCTGCCTTATCCTTCCTATTTCCCTAAATACCTTCCCAGACATACCCAGAGAAACATTTAATTATCTGGGCCTGCCTGTAGGCCAGTCAAGTTGATAAAATTAGCCACCACTAGGCTTGGGCGATGACTCAGTAGCTAAACTGCTGCTGTTTAAGCACAAAGAATTGAGTTTACATCCCCACCACCTACGCAAAAGTCAGGAATGGAGGTGTCTATCTATAACACCAGTGTTGGAGGTGGGGCAGAGACACGGGGATCCTGGGGCCTTGTTGGCCAGCTAGCCTCAAAGAAAGCTCCAGATATGAAGAAGTTGTCTCAAAAAAATAAGAGCGAAGGAGAAAATATCCCAAAACCTCCACAAATGTAAGCACAGCTGGACAAATGCATTTGTTGTAGACACATACACACACACACACACACACACACACACAGACTCACAAATTAGCCATTACCGGAGGCAACAAGGGCATGGAAGCAGTGATTTTAAATTCATTGATTCAGTAAAATGCAGAACCAGGTAAGTTCACGGACAACACAGGTTGCTCTCAGACTGACGTGTACCCTGCCCAGCTTACTGCTGGAGAGCGCCCCCTGACCTCACAGCCCTCCAGTCAAAGCAGCTGATCTTGTTTGGCCACCATTGCACTGCCCCATAACACTCCTGTGTCTATCTGGACAGTCTGCCATGTGCTGGCCATGAACTTGCTTCCCTGTTCCATGCAAGAACCACTAGAGTGGCATTTGTGTCTGAACAGTGCATCCCAGAGCCTAGCAACATTTAACACAACAATTAACACAATCATGAACACACTGTTTGCTCATCCAGGGTAAGTCCTTGCACATGGACTAACTCATCCCATCCCAACTGCAAACTAAAAAAGTCCTATTATTTTTCCCTTCCACAGGGAGGAAAACTGAAGGTAGACAAGTCTGTGATTTTCTGAGGGCATACAGCTGATTAAGTGCTGGAGAGTTTGGCTGTGGAGTTCATGGGCTCAACTCCTTTGATATATGGTCTTCTAGGTTTCTGTCTGTTAATGGTTGTTTTGCCTTCTTTCCCCAATAAGGTATAGCATTCTGTGTTCTGACCACAAGGAAGAAAATAGTGAGTTGGCATTCATAATGGGGATGTCTACAGAATACAGAGTCTGTAAGACATATACATGGGTAGCTCCTAACACGGGGCACGTGTCTTGCCAAAAATAAAACTTATTGTAAATGTGATCATAGCAGCCAAGGCAGTACACAGCATTAGAACTGATTAACAAAGATAAAACAGACCCAAGTGCAAATGGGAACTTAGTCTCTGGAAAAGACAACATTTAGTTAATGTTAAAAGAATGTTTATTTAGTAAACAGTGCAGAAATATCCAGAAAACAAAACAACCAAAAAAGAAAAAAAAACCTGTAATATACCATACATAATGGGCTGCATAGCAAGATATATAAATTTGAAAAAAAAAGTATTGCCAGAAATTGAGGGGGACTCTGCTGGTAGAGTCATAGTTTGTAAAAGACCTTTGAAGAAGATAAAATCATAGGATTCATTCAGAGAAATGCTTACTTACACATAAGAAAATTCACCATATTTTACAAAAGGAGATGTAATTGAATTGAAATATAATAGGAAACGATTTAGTACATGAGTGTGTTAGGCTCTCTAGTATGTAAACGTATTTGCAAAATTTTCTATGTCTGTAATGCACCGAGAGGGCATCCTAAGGAAAGACAAAAATCTCACTAGAGACAGAGGACACAGAGCCTATCCCAACCATTTACCACCAAAACCATTTCAGGGCTGGAAAGGGTCTGAAACCTAGTGGTCATGGTCATCATTTGTTAGAAATAATTATATTAGACACTGTTGTGGCTTCCAAACGTATCGGAGCCTTTGTGGAGACAAGGGGACAGGGCAAGGGTAGTTTGCGGTGAGAAGATGAGAAGCTGGATCTCTAATATCTATTAGAGAAATATTATAAGGAACGAGTGTGGATTTATTTCCTGGCCCCCGCGGTACACGTGTAGTATATTTGAGGCTATTGGCATTAGGAGAGCACTCAGGCAAAGTGTGAAGACACAAAAAAGGAAGGGCCGAGGAGGGAATTGTGAAGGTCATGCTCTCTTACTAGGCCGACAGGAGAATACTCAGGTAAGGTGGTAGAGCCCTATACATCCAATCATTTCTACTGTCATTTTTGCTCACTCTTCTTACTTTGATTGACAGCGGGCAGGAGATGTACCCTAGGACCTTTTCTTTATTCTGTTTTCATGTTTCCTCTTTAGCTCTTTTCTCCCAGGAGCAGAATCTAGGGACAGATTCTAGAGGCACTGCTTGAGTTCAGATTCTGGCTGTATTATTCGCTAGGTGTGCAACATCAGGCATATTTACAGAATCCCTCTGCGCTTTAGTATTGCTGTCATGAAGATTGAGTTAAT
This sequence comes from Myodes glareolus, assembly GCF_982192425.1. Taxonomy (NCBI): domain Eukaryota; kingdom Metazoa; phylum Chordata; class Mammalia; order Rodentia; family Cricetidae; genus Myodes; species Myodes glareolus. The sequence goes on from NC_142040.1 coordinate 29,476,785, forward strand.
GCAGGCTATCACTTATAATATTAGCATTAGGATTATTGAGTTACTGCAGGCTTATCACTTAGAATACTCAGCATTAGGATCATTGTTCCTAAACAGTCCCCATGGTTCTAAGCTTTGAGCACTGTATTATTTGACTTCAGTGGATCTCAGAAAAACTCTTAGTAGTAGATCCTCTAACTTTTTTCTTCTTGCCTTTTACAGATGGAAAAGATGAACTTGTCAGGGCTCAGAATGTAGCCACGTGTGAAGCAGGCAGCAAGAGATACAGCCACAAATCCTGACGGTGTCTGCCTAGCCCCACCGCTCAGTTTTAAGTCACTCTGCTTCTCACATGATCAGTGCAAAAGAGCATCTTGTTTACACAGCATGGCATAAGGTCACAATGTGACCTGGGTATCTTTTTTTTCTCCCAAAAGTTATCTACAGTTATATTCACTTACTCATAAAGAAATCTCACATGTTATTTTTTCTTCCACCTCACAGGATATTTTACTTTGTGGAAGGATGCTCCGGGTCTTCTGAGGTGTCAGTTTCTAGAAGTATCCTTTAAGATCTGGACCCATGTCATCCTTCCACCACAAGTAGTCCCTGGTAGACGGAGAATGGAAATACATCTATGTACACATCTTACAACCCACACATCACTGCAGAGACTTATCCCAGCTCTCTGAGTAGAACTTGCTAATTTTCTTCATGGGTCCACTTGAAAAGCATTTTTCTTTTCTGGAGGGTGGATAATGTTGCTCCCTTGAGGAATAAGTTTCTAAATGAAAACGCCAGTGCCAGGCGTAGCCTATCGCCCTATGAATTGCTTTTCAGGGATCCCCCATGTGCTCGCAGACAATATAGACTATTGCCATTGTTCTGGTTGCCCACCAGAGCTAGATGACTTTTTGCTGAAGGATCCACATAACTTAAATCCAGGACACAAAGATGTCCAGCTGGACCTTACCAGGGAATATTCTTCTTGATGGCTAGCATTCTCTGTGCAGGAAGATCCTATTCAGGACTCTGAGGGAGAGGAGTCATGAACGGTCCTCCTTCCCAGCTGTGAACACTTCACACTACATATCTGCCAGGCAGGATATGCTTACTGGTACGATTGTGGTATGACTGTTTTGGGGGATAATCAATTGATTGCTGATTGAATTTGAGGTCTGCTCCATGGGAGGAATACATGCCTGGTAGTATTGACCTGCTTACATTCATGTATTTGAAGAGGTCATGGACTATAGGGGGCTATTTACGGTGAATGCTCTGCTAAATGGACATAGTCAAACTGCCTTTTAAGCATTTTTTCTTAACCCATAGATTAAAGTTAGTGCTACTCTCAGCCTTGGTTAGGGGAGCTTCTTGGTGCCATGGGTAAAGAGTGAATGCAGACACTCGAAACTGGTTCAAGTACCGCAAATAGGTGACTATGGAGGGCTCGGTCCTGATTGGGACATTTATGTCACATTCCCCAAGGCCACAGAGCATTGTGGAAGAGGAAGCTATGGGACTCTAACACGGGAAGATAAGGAGGGCTGTCAAATGTTGTCTACCATCAAAGACACAGCTATTGCATACTGGGTAGCTGTGCTCACCCTCTTAAGAACTGCACAGAAAAGATGGGGAACTCAATTGGAAGAAGGAGGATCAACAGGGCTCAGAGGCATATAAGAGAGGATAAGTTAGGTGATTGGGATCATAATACATTGTATAAATTCATGAAATTGCCAAAAATTAAAAATAGTATTTTTTCTCATTCTCTGTGTATTATGGATGTTACCCTTTATCTCCTGTCTAGTCTATCAAAACCAACACTCTGTATTTCATGCCTACACGCGTTTCACCCCACATGTGGTAGGTCAGCAGCTGACCTAGGCTTTGGAGAAGCTGGGGAGAGGTGGGTTTTGTTTCTCATTTTCTCTTTGTGATGCATTACTTCCAACTACCCGGAGGCTGTTTGCGCTGTGCTGTCTCTAGGGGACTCTCACTTCTCTTGCCTGGAGCTGCCCTGATTCTCTGGTCTGGGCTCACGAACAGCTCTAATTCAATTTACAATGCAGTTACATAACTGTTCCCAGTCTCCAGTTGACCTTGATGTCAAGTAGCGGTCAAGTTGTACCAGTCCAGAGAAAGTGGGAGGACTCTCTGGTCAGCCCTTGAGAACATTTTCGCTGGGGTTCTGGAATGGAATGTGGCACAGCAAGGCCAAACCCGATCATTAAATTTTTCGGAAAGGTTGGAAAGTAAGAGATGTTGATTTTTGAAGGATGAACACTGTTGACTTTTAGGGCACACCGGTGACACTTGGGGTTCCGCTAGTTGTTCTTTGACCAGAGAGGAAGGAAAAGGGCCTATCTTCTCCCTTCATGCACTGCTGCAAGCAGATGAGCCTTTTGGCCTCAACAGAAGTTCTCCAAGGAGCCTTGAGCTTGGAAGTCACCCCAGGATAGACTTCCAGCACATTCTTTTCCCAAGTCCTGGTTCTACTCAGTTCTAAATAGTGGAAGGAATAACTAAGTTTTGATACTGGTCTTAATAAAACCTGAGAGCCAGGGGTTTCAATAAGAATGCGAAAATGCCAACTAAAGGCTCATGAAATTGTCAAACATTCAGCGTGTATGAAAGTTCTCAGGGAAGAGGCCCTTTATTTATGCCGTTCTCTTTTGTCTCTTCACACTATGAACAACATCCAACATGGACAAGTCCTTGGAATATTTGCTTAATGAAGCATAACACAAGGCATAATACTATTTATGAGGTTTGGTAACTGACCTTTTTCAAGTCAATTTGGCAAAAGCAATTTTCTGGGGATTTTTGGATTTGATTTTCGATGTCTTAATCTTATTTGAATTCTATACAAAAATAATGCTAGATGAATATTGTACAGAGGTACACACAGGTCCAAGTACATGTAGGTATGATTTTTAAGTAAAGGTTTTCAGTGCTTGGGATTGAACAAAGGACCTTATACATGTTAGGCAGGTGCTGTGCTACTGAGCCCTGTCTCTGACTTTATAAAAATCATGACTAATGGTCATTACTGGTAGCTCACCTGTAGCAAACACATAGTAGACTGTGAAGTCTAGAGACTTCAACACAATTCTTTATCAGCCAAATTGCAACCAATGTTCTGACTGTAAATAATTATGAATCTTTCAAATTCCTTACTTCTATCCTTTATGATAGTCTAAATTTTCCTAACTGTCATTGGTATGCTCAATAGTACATTTTAGAATTGATGAAAACCAATTTGAAATCAAGGGCTTATTATTTAGTAACTTAAAAGAAAGTTTCTACACCAAATAATTTCTTGAATATTTTTCCCCAAAAGGAAGAAATATGTCAACACATAAACTGTTAGTTTGTCTAGCAATGCATAGCCCAGAAACAAGCACATGAGAACCACTGAATCAATGTCTAATTAACTAAATTGAACTAACTGGAAATGAATAATTTCCTGCATACTGTGTATTAGCATACGCACAATAACTTCAATGTATCATTTTGAAATAAACATTTTAAATAGATGACTTTCTTCATAAAACCTTCAATGTTGACAAAATATCAAAGAATTGCCTACACATTCTTTCTGAATAAAAAACAAGTTTAAACTTGTCATTCCAATTTAGAGACCCAAAGGAATTTCCAGATATGTCAAGTCTTTGAAGCAAATGGTGATGGTCTTCTGGTAGATTTCGTTTCCAAAGATCTCTCCACTTCAAAGCATATCAGTTGCTCAAGCCTTGCTTTGCAGAATCCCCAATACCCACACGCATCTCATAACGTCCCTTCTGTTTGCAATTTCAAAGGATATTTCATGACAGCTTGTTTGTTTGTTTATAGAAATGTCAAGTCACTCCGCACATTGCAATACAGAATGCCCGCTCCTCATAGATCTCAGGCGTGTCTGCATGCCTTGGAATTGTTGCTTTACCGAGAGGTGGGGCCGCATCCACACAGTCAGACTGTTCTTAATTGCTTCATTTTCATGACACAGATTCTTACGAAGTATATTTTATTTGCAGCAGGGAAAGAGTTTTAAAACTTTATTTCTACTTCACACTGAAAATAAGTGTGAAGAAAGCAGATGGAAAATAATGAGTTTCTTCAGTACCATGTTGGTGGCAGAAATATTATAAAAAAATACCTCTACCTTTTCTACATATTTCAGCAATGTCAAAATTCTTCTTTGAGTGAATTTGACTCTTGTTAGCTACCTGCCATTCCTGTTTGGGTAGACTAGATCACAGATGAGATGCTATCACACTGCCCAGAGAGTGATTATCTTAAATATGGATAAAATAAACTGTTTTCAGTGTGTGTGTGTGTGTGTGTGTGTGTGTGTGTGTGTGTGTGTGTGTACCAGGGACTTAACCTAGGTTCTTCCTTCTACATGGAACTAGCCAACTCCTTCGCTGCTCATCTACATCCTCAGCCTAAGAGTATGACTTCTGTCCTCTGTCCATCCTCATTCCCTGCCTGGATACTCACAAAAAGAGTCCTTAAAAAAAGGAAATGCTCAGTGGAAACATAAACAAACAGTAACAACAAAACCCCAAATAAATGAACAAACCCCCTCCAAGAATAACCTTGAACTAAAATAACACAAAGAAATAATGGATTACCACAACTAAATAGGTTAACTTAGAATAAGAAATGACTGAAGAAAATTAATGTAAGATGTCTAAATAGCTATTAATTTAGATGTGAGAATAACATGAGACTTATATGTTGAGGCCCAAAATAAAAAGATTACACCTAACTGAAAATTAGGAGCCATCCCCAAACCTCTGAATCACTCCTAATTTTCCCCAAGAATTGCTTTGCAGAGAGATGAGATTCTACTCTCTGAGAAAGCGCACCCCCTATCTGCTTCGTTTTCCTTTGCCTTTTTTCAAGTTGGGATTTGGGTAACAAAGGAAGTTTATCTCCAATCTTTCAGGTTATTTTGATATTAATTGATTAATTTTCTATTAATTTTGTGTATGTCAAGTTCCACAGACTGTGTGGAGGTCAGAGGATGACTTGTGGAAACTGGTTCTCTCCCTCTACCATGTGGGTCCTGGGGATCAAACCTGGGACTTCAGTCTTGGCAATGAGTGCCTTTATCTGTCGAAGCAGCTGGCCAGTTCTTTGTTTCAAAACATATTTGTCAATTAATGTTCATGTGTATATGAAACATAAAGCAAATATTTAGTAATAATTATTGGATCAGATGCTGTCATCTCCAAACTGAAAGGGAAATGACTTTAAAGGAAGAGGTTGAAGGGATTCATTGTTGAAGAGATGTTGAAGGAATACGTGATCCCTGGACTCAAGTCTCTGAACAATGTATTCTTGTTTCCAAGTGCAACAGGGCAAGAGGCAGGTTGAGCTAAGGAGGGTGACAAGGACAGCAAGCAAGTCTATTTGACAAAGTGAGTGGAGTGTTATCAATCCAACACAGAACCCCTTTCAAGCCAGCCATCTTTAACTCTTTGGAGGGGTGATGATTTGACCTTTGATGGAGTTTACGTTTGCCTTTGGTAAACAAAAGATTTACTTTCAATAATGCTCCAAGGTTTAGAGAAGAAAATTAAATTGTGAATGTAAATTCATGAAATACTTAGGAGACAATTTTAGTTCATTTGAGTTTTAAGGGAGTCTACCTGTATTGTTTGTAGGCTAAGAACGGAGTCAAAACAGTATTCAAAACAAACAGCATCAAAACAAAAAGACAAACTCAGGCCAAGGTTGACCAAGTTTTGACTTTTCAAAGAGTGGCTACCACTCTCCTGTTCCACACCTTTCCTAAACGTATATCTATGATTCTACTTATAATCGAATCCCTGCCAGTGGAGGCTTGGGCAGCCAGCTCTGGCTTCAAGTTATAAGAGTGATCAGGCAGGCTCGAGGTAGTCAGCAGGTAGAGGTCCAAGTATGATTATGTCTATATTGATAAAAATTAAAGACTTCAAGCAGCTATGTAGTTAATACTCCTCTCACTACATGGCTTTAGCATGGATGCCACTTATATAGAGATATGATTAACAAACACGCACGTCACATATGTTTCAGGTAATCTCATATATTTAATGCCTACTTTAGAAGAAATCTTGGCTCTATCAGGCAATCATTTCTTTAAAATGCCTTTAAACTAGTACAAGATAAAGTGCCACAGTTGTGTGGCGGTTAAGCATACTTTTGAAATATCTCTAAAAGAAAGGAATGGGGCTGAGCAAAGCTAACAGTATTTCAGGGATGATAAAAAAATGAGAATAGGGGATGTGGCTGGCGGTATGTGGTGAAGCCATGGTAACATATCATGTGCATATTTGAAGTGTGGCACCCAGAGATGCACATGTGCAGTGTAGAACAGATAACGTACAGTGTGCGACACAGAATACAGCACCTATGTGCCTTCTTCATGGCTTAGGCAGATAGCTCTTCCTGAGAAGCAGTGGCAAGGTGGGTCGGAGACGGGAAGGGGAGATGCATCGGGTGATGGTCAGCGAAGAGAATGCTCTTTTCCAATAGAACAGTCCTCCATCTTCTCCCGGGGTATTTTCATATCCTGGGACGATCTCACAGGCTAACTAGTGGCTCTTCTCTGTTGAGATCTGTGTTTACAAGGATCGTGAAGTGTGTGGCGATCAAGGAGCATGACAGACTTCACAAGGCCCTTGAGTGGGCTTCACCCCTAACCTGGAAAATGTCTGTTGTGTTTTATGATGATGGATGAACACTGACCAACTACCTCTCACCCAGGGTGACTCACTGAACTTATGCTTCTGAAAAAAAAGGAAGAGCAAGAGCGTGAAAGAAACTGTTTGAGAGGGGTAGAGCCATTTGCAAAGAAAACCAAACGGAAAAGCAACCAAACTCCATGTAGCAACTCTCTTCTTAGGAACTAATTAATCATGCTATCCGGGGGAGCGTGTCTAGCACTTGGCTTCCTGAAATCTAAAAAACAAGTAGAATCATGAAGAACAGAGTGCAGTGCGTGGCAGGTGTTTTTCTTTACTCTTTATACCCATAGTTGAATTTGTAAAACCAGGCAAAGTGTTTAGGCATTTTTTTTTCAGCTCTGAACTATGGCACCGTAGTTTTTATTTAGATTGTATTTTGTATTTAAATATCTTTTCTTCAAAACCACAACAACAAACCCCTTAGTTCCGGGTTGCCAGCAACACTGAACTTTTGGGTCACAGTGACAAGCAAAAATGTGAGTAAAAGGAACCCATGGCATGGGGGAGGGTGGCAGACACTGGGAGTTAAACTATGCCACAAATCTTTTTGGTTTCACTTTCCCTTGTGACCCTCCTGCCCATATTGTAAATTTTCTTGATGAAAATGGTGAGCCAATCTGGACACAGGGAAATCTCCTACCTGGACGTGAGAACTCACGGGGCTTTCCTCAATCCGGAGCCTGCCATGCAGTACCCTTCTCTTCGCCTGTAAAATAATGATGGCTCATTTGAAGACCTATTGTTCGCAGAGTTAAACAGGGCGATGAATGCCGGCTGTGTAGCCAAGTGCTTAGAACGGCTTCATTACTCTGCTTATTCGCGGTTCCTCGTTCCTGTCAACCCCTCACCCCCAGCTAAACTGCCAAGAGGGGTCCTGAGAAATGTGCTTCTAACCCGTTGTTCCTCCTCGTCTTTGCTCTCTCCCTGATGATGAACCCAATCGCATCTGCTCTACCTTTCCTTCTGATTTACTTTACCTGTCTACTGGGAGAGACACAGTGGAGACAGCAGCCTAGGTGCGAGCAGGGCGCCAAAGCCAAGCGAGGGGGTGCGGAACGCGGCTGCCAAACTCCATAGAGGACTCTCTCCTTTCTCCTGTGCTAAAGGAATTGCGCACTACAGGGCTGACTTCAGACTTCAGTTTTCATAGAAGGGGTTAATTTATCTCATTCAGGTAATAGGCTTCCCACGTGTCTCTTCCTGCAGTCTTGTCATTCTGATGGGAGGGTTCTCTCTTCCGCGGAGTGTAACCATGTATATTATATATATGCATTGGGGTCGGGGGGGGGGGGGGGGGGGGGACAAATTTTGTCAACTTTGCTGAGATGAAGATTTCCTGTGAAGACCTGTGGAGACCTGTGGAGCACTATTTTGGTGTGTCCGTGGAGGTGTTTCAAGAGAACAGCTTGCGGGTAGCAGACTTGATAAAAATGATCTGCCCTCAACAAAGGCAGATGGAAGCATTGAACAGGGGCCTGAAAGAAGAAAAGCAGAGGATGTACACGCATGTCTGTTTCCTATTTGTGAACTGTGAAAGGCTGGGCCCCCTGACATTTGGACTCTGCTACTGAAAGTGTAAACTCCCCAAGTCCTCAAGATGTGGGCCTCACACAGAGTTACAGAACCTGCTTCTCTGAGACTTGCACTGTGCCAGGCTCCTGGGTCCCTAGTTCACTAATCAACCTCTCATGCTTATGTCCCTAAAATATATCCCAATGGCTCTTGCTCTCCGGAGGACCTTGAATAGCATATAATCCAAGGTTGACCCATCTATTCAGAAACATCTTCTGGTTAAGTATAGGGAGCCCAGTGCTAAAAAAGTTCAAAATTCCCCTAGGAAACAACAAAAGTGAGCTGCTCTTAAAAATGAGATGGAAAAGGGTGAAATTATAGGTCAGAATATATAATAATATATACTATCAGCATGTTAATATTTTAAAGAGGTTTATTTGTTTCAGGCCATGTGCATGAATGCACATGTATGTGCATGTACCACATGCTTGTGGAGGTCAGAAGAGGGCAGTGGATCTCTTGGAAGTCCAGGGATGGGAGATTGTGGGCCCCTGTGTGGGTGCTGGGGACCAAATCACATTCCACTACAAGAGCAGCAAGCACTGTTAACTTCTAAGCCATCTCTTCAGACCCTAATGGTATGCTCTTCTTTATACCTACACTAGTATGAGATAAATTTACTGCCTTATTTTGAGAGGCTTACCAAACAAAGATTCTCAAAACCCATAAAGATCATAGCATGGTCAGAGGCCAAGCTCTCCCCAACCCTCTTGTTCTGCTCAGGAGCACCAGGCACGCCTGTGTCGGATGTTCATTAAAGCAAACCTACCTTGATATTGATCTGATGTATATTTCCTATGCAATGCTTTCTAGGCATCTGTAATAAACATTTGCTGTCCATTCACAAACCACCTTTATGGTTTTCTTTATTTCCCTTTACCGTCTATCTACTATCGGTACTTTGCAGCTGTTCTCTATCAAGTTAAAACTAGTTGGGAGCAGAGGTGTTTTAGTCTTTCACGTTTCCTAAAAACTTTGTCCAGATGGTGATGGAGACCGTTTCCTGACTTCCCGTTTCCTCATGTCTCTCTTGGAAGTTTTTTTGGTTGGACTTTATTTCCATTAGAAAATGAAGACTTGTTTGGATTCCAAGGACTTTAGAACCAACCTCGGGTTGTGCAAATATGGAGCCTTGGCTTCAAAAATAAATTGAGCTCTAACAAAGTCCTCTTTCCCATGGTCCTTTTCCTGTCCTCGGGCGCAGTGATCCGTTAGTGGTGTGGCACATTTCTAAGGCATTTCACCAGGACTTAAAATTTTTAAACCTATATGCCTGGATCTGAGAGTCATAAGGCAAAGACCCAGGTTTGAAGCATGATCATGTAATACTTGGTGACGATTTCAAGATGAGTTATACCCCTACATTTATATGAATGTCGCGTTGGAATCAGGTTATTGCCCATGTGATTAGGTAAGCTGAAATCATTCCGGTGGGCCCAGGACCACTATCACTAGTGCTTTATAAGCAAGGGAGATTTGGGCACAGGCACAATCACTAAGGGGAAATGCCACACGAGGAAGAAGGCAGGGAACAAACAAAGAGCTAAAGATGGGCAACTGTCCAATTCGGTTTAGGCAAGAGTCACAGAATAGGCTCTTCCTCACAGCGCCTTATAGGAGCCAAAGCTTCTCTCATTGTCTTCGTGGACTCCTAGCCTTGCTTAGGGTTTCTACTGAGATGATAAAACATAACCCAAAATCAATTTGGAGAAGAGTCTATGTAGGGAGCCGTCCAGAGAAATCACCATTATAAGATGGCACCGGCGTTCCTCCAGCTTGGAGGTAATCAAGTCCTTATTTGGTATTGCTGTGTGGGGCTGAGCACCCTTTGCCTGCACATGCGCAATTGAGCCTTGTCCCTGGCCAATCCCGAGGCTCTGGGCATCAGTAGACTGGTATTTACCAATCAGGGCAGTACCCGAGTCCCCTCACCCTATTTAAGCAGATGCCACTTGGTTCTTGCTCTCTCTCGCTTTCTCTCTCTCTTCTTGTTCTCTTTCGTTTCTTGCTCTCTCTCACTTCCTGCTCTCCCTTTAACCAAGAGGCTCCAATAAAGTGTGATGTGTGAAAAATCCTCGATTCGTGGTCGTTCTTCCTTGCTGGTCAAGGGGTTCGCCACAAGTCTATTTCTCTTTTCCTTCCCCAGCACAGTTCATTACTGAAGGAAGTCAGGGCAGGAACCTGGAAGCAGGAACTGATGCACAGGCCATGGAGGAGAGCCGATTACCAGTTTACTCCTCATGGCTTGCTCAGTTTGCTTTCCTATATACTCTCACGATCACCTACTCAGAGACAGCATCACTCACAAATGGGCTGGGCCCTTCTACATCAATCGCTAATCAAGAAAATATACCACAACCTTGCCCACAGAACAATCTAGTGGGCCATTATCTCAATTGAGGTTCCCTCTTCCAAGATGACTCTAACTTGTGCCAAGCTGTCATGAAACCAGTCATCTTGAACCTCCACACCTGTGAGACAATACTTTGCTCCTGGCAGTAGCATTCATTTTGTGGCACATCCTCATCTCAGTCCTAGGAAGCTAATGTGGTCCTTGCAGTCACCACACAAAATTCTTAAACCAAGCAATCATTATGAAGCAAACACAAGCTTCTAAAGGCATTTATTCTAAGAAACAAATATGAAACGTGACCCAAAGGTGACATCCTGGCAAATGTTTTCATTGTGAAAAGTGAATTGCCACTGGAAATTAAGTAGGGCAAGCTCCCTTTGGTTTTGCTCATCGTATTGGAAAGGGAGCGAAGTTGTTTTTTTCCGTTAACACCTCCTGCTATTTCCCTCTCTGGCCTGGGCGGTGACCACGCCGCTGTCAGCCCTCTTCATACCACTCTGCTGTGGTCACGGTTGGTGGTTACTTGATGCTGGATTTGGTGTGGCCCTTTCAGCAGACTCATGTACTGGCAGATAGCCCCTTACCACACAGAGGAATTTTTTGACCAGGTTGTAGTAATTTTCAATGAAAGGATAAACATAAATGGAACTCTCTGTACTTTTTATTATAGAAACATTCAATATTTAGGCCTCAAATGATACATCATACTCACCTCTAAATTGCTTGGTAGGAAAACACTTTAAATGTGATATCTAGGCCTTCAAATAGACAATGGATGGGCTTAAGATCAGTTCTGAAGAAAAAGGAAACTTTGTAGATCCTTGTATGGTTTCCCAAGTGGTGTGGTACATTTCTCTGTCTTCAGATATTACTGGTAGAGTTTAGTCTGTTTTCTGAAAAGCATCCAAGAACAAGTGATCTCCTAACATAACATAACCTAGAATTTTCAAAAGCATCCTATGCAAATAGCCTTTCCATCGCAAAAAAGGCAGAAAAAAGTACTATAATTAAGTATAGACTCAAACTATGAATTAAGTACAAAGCCTGATCCAGAATCAACAGTCTGGATATTTATTTGTGGAGAAAAACCAAACTTAGAATCCAGAATAAAGACCGAGGTTGGAGAATTTGTGTTGTGAAAGAGAAATAAATGAGAAGATGCTCATCATTTGTTCCCCATTCATTCATTCATTCATTCATTCATTCATTGTATTAGTTACTATTCTCATTACTCTGATAGCAAAACCTGAAATTGTACCACTATAGTTATAAAGTAAAGGATGTTAATATCATATTGCTTTAGTAATATAAATTCCTCTAGATTTCTCAACTCTGCGTCTTCAGGAGTCAACTCAGTATCACTACTCCCACCTTCTACTGTTTTGGAGTCTATGGAAAATAAGGTCATGAAACAAAGATTTTCATATGCTAGATAAAGTATGCTTTTACACTTTAGGAAAAACTCATAATTTCATCTTGCTTTAGTGACTTTGAAAGGCAATGCTAGGAGAACACTATTTTTCAATTGGTTTAGTGAATCTAGCATTTCCTTAAAAGACTTGGTGAGTCTATAAAATGTGATGTGGCATTGTTTGACTTAAAGTGCCAGGAAAATTTAGAATTTAGTATGCATTGGCTTTTTTTTCTTTAAAAATAACCATGGGTCCCAGAAAGATGGGAACAAATGCAGATACCTTCAGTTGGACAGTATGCAAAGTGGAGACCTTGGAACATTCAGCCCTAAATGGGGTGTCTCAATTAAATCCCACCCCCCCCCTTCAGCATTCAGGGACCCATGCGGAGAGCAGGCAGATAGAGTGAAAAGCCAGAGATAGAGGACAACCAAGAAACAAGGCCCTCTGTATTGTCTGGTTTTGTGTCAACTTGACAAAAGCTGGAGTATTCAGAGAAGAAGGAGCCTCAACTGAGAAATGCCTCCATGAGATCCAGATGTAAGGCATTTTCTTAATTAGTGATCAGTCGGGAAGGGCCCAGCCCATGGTGGGTGGTGCCAACCCTGGGAAGATGGTCCTGAGTTCTATAAGAAGGCAGGCTGAGCCAGCCATGTGGAGCAAGCCGGTAAGCAGTGCTCCTTTATGGCCTCTGCATCAGCTCCTTCCTCCAGGATCCTGCCCTGTGTGAGTTCCTGTCCTGTCTTCCTTCAATAACAAATAGCAATATGGAAGTGCAAGCCAAATAAATCCTTTCTTCCCTACTTACTTTTTTGTTATGGAGTTTTGTCACAGCAATATAAATCCTAACTAAGAAACCCTCTAAGTTAATAGGATCAATGCATAAATGAACTCTCTCTCTATCTCTCTCTGTCTCTGTCTCTCTGTCTCTGTCTCTCTCTCTCACACACACACACACACAAACCCAGGGGCAACATGCACAGGGTATGCACGGGTCTGCCCAAAATGGGGTCCTGGAGATAAAAGAAGTGGAAACATGCACTCATCCTTAACCCAGAAGCTATCTCCAATTGATAACCACTTGCAAATGAAAAATTAGTTTTCTTCAAGAAAATTGTACTGGGGACACAGATTCCTCTTACGGGGAGGTATGCTCCACGCCTAGCAGTAGACGGTCAGTAAAAAATTAATACAACAACATCCTTGAAGGCTCTTTGTCTCATTAAGTCAGGAATTTTTTCTTTTGTTTATTTTCTTTTGTTTTTCCTACCTTAAAGGTCCTCTGCATAAATACTATGGCTTCTAATTTTTTATTTTTATAGGATTTCTGTGTATGTGAATGTGTGTGTGTGTGTCTATATCTATGCATTTCTTGTGCTTTTTATGTGACTCTTTATTTAATTTGCTTGTTTTACCCTATTTATATATTTTTTATTTATCTTATTTTACTATTACTCCTTAGATGCTGGTTTTATTCTAATGGACAGAAAGGGTGTGTATCCAGATGGGAAGGGAGATGTGGAGAAACTGGGAGGAGTAGAGGGGATGCCTTCATCAAGATATAGTGTAGAGATAAAAATTTATTTTCAATAAAAGGAAAAACTATGAAAAGAATTATGTCACCCCCTTTATTATCTTTCCTTTTAAGCTTTTTAAATGCTATATATAAATCTGTATGTAGACCCAAGGCCCTAATGCAAAGTTACAGCTGCATAAGAATTTGAAAAATGGAAGTATAAGAGGGCAACCCTGAGGGAGTAGGCCAGAACCAGAGACCTCTGCAGATCTGGGCGTGAGTCTGGGACCTCCAAGGGAGTATACCAGAGCCAGAGACTTTTGCGGGACAGGTCCGAGCCAGGGACTTCCACATGAGCAGGCCCAGGCAAAGAACATTTGGTGCGGGAGAATTGTGTGTATTCTGTCAATCATATTTTAATAAAACGCTGATTGGCCAGGCAGGCAGTATAGGTGGGAAAGCCAGACAGGAAGTAGGGGTGGAGAAAAGAGACTGGGAGTATTCTGGAAGCAGAAGCTCTCTCTCAGCCACTCCTGCGCAGACCACCGAAGAGGCAACATGTAAGCTGTCACACTGAGAAAGGTACTGAGCCCATGTGGCTAACATAGATCAGAATAATGGGTTAAGATAAGTTATAAGAACTAATAAGTAGCCTGACCTAATGGGCCAATCAGTTTATAACCTTATGGAGTCCTGTGTGTGATTTTCCTTGGGAGTTGCCGGCTGTGTGGTACTGGGCAGGAATGGAAACCCCAACAAGCCGGCCCCCTCATACTACATATGGCGCCCAGACGTGGATAACTGAATCCTCAGAAAGCCTGAGAAAGCTTGGAAAAGAATAGAGTAAAGCATGGCTTCTTGGTGGCAGCAATTTCTCAGGTCTACTTTGCTTGCTAGAGGCAAGCAAGCGCTCTCTTCTGAGAGAGGCTTCCTGACTCAGCTTTAGCTGCAAAACCTTGCAGCTCTTTAAAGAGGTCCTGCCACAAAACACTTAAATGTTGTTGATGACAAGCTGAACGCATTCTTTTCAGTTTTCAGCTGTAGCAGGAGAAAAGCTGTGCTGTTTTAAAATGCCGGCTATCTGGGCTGTCCTGCCAGAGCAAACTCTGACTCTTTCAGGCGGGCAGTCCGACTGAGTGTGGTCTGTGAGCAGGATGATGCTGCTTGCTTGCTGGCAAGGACCTTGAAATGCCATAGAGTTGTGGCAGTGAACACAGCTCTGGCTGGTACCTCAGCCTTGAGGCTGAAAAGCTAAGGAATGAGCTGGATCTAGCCGTCAAAGCCACAGCTCTCCATATTGCTTAGTAAATTAAAGACTCATATGGTCAGAAAAAGAAAAATATACAGTAAAGAGGGATTCAAAGAGGAAGAAAACCTCTAAATGGTTTACAGTGTGTATATGCAGACTAAAAGTTAAAGTTCTTAAAGTTAAAAGGAAAGAAAGAGAGTAGTTGGGTGTGGTGGTACACACCTTTAATCCCAATGCCTGGGAGGCAGAGGCATATTGACCTCTGTGACTTCAAGGGGTAGAGGTAGATTGACCTCTGTGTCAATCAAGGTGTGGTAGTACACGCCTTTAATCCCAATGCCTGGGAGGCAGAGACAGATCTCTGTGAGTTCAAGGTGTGGTAGCATACACCTTTAATCCCAGCACTGGGGAGGCAGAGACAGGAGGATCTCTGTGAGTTCAAAGACAGCCTGGTCTACAGTGTTATTCCAGGACAAAGATATACAAAGATCCTGTCTCAAAAAGTAAAAGTAAAAATAAAAGAAATAGAGGTTAAAATAAAGCTACATAAAGATGGAAAATGCACAGAGAATCTTCATACTGTATGCTATTATGCTCTCTTTAAATTGTTTGATTGCTGAGGAAGGAGCAACAACTGCTACAAGACTTTTGTTTATAAATGCTGCTGAACTAACCCAAGATAGGAATTTTGAAAATACCTTGGCTTCAAAACTGAAGTCAAAAGGTATGTTACTTTGGAGAAGAGATTTTGCTTTTGTTTCCACAGAAAACGAGAGACTCTGGATTTATTCAGAGTTAAGAATAATCACCTTTGACCAAGGGAGGCCACCTGAAAAATCTCCGATAGGAACAGATGGCCCAGATGTCTGAGTTCTACATCCAGAACAGATTCAAGACTACTGCTTGAGATGATCGAGACTCACAGGATACTCCTGTTATGACTTGATTATAACTCTAAATTTTCTTTAGGTCCCCTTAAGACTATCAGCGCCCCCAACCAGCAGGAAGTAGCCTGAAATACTACGCCCACATTCCCAACAAATGGATTATGGGTATTTTCCTTTGTTTAAAAAAAAAAAAGAGGGAAATGGTGCGGGAGAATTGTGTGTATTCTGTCAATCATATTTTAATAAAACGCTGATTGGCCAGGCAGGCAGTATAGGTGGGAAAGCCAGACAGGAAGTAGGGGTGGAGAAAAGAGACTGGGAGTATTCTGGAAGCAGAAGCTCTCTCTCAGCCACTCCTGCGCAGACCACCGAAGAGGCAACATGTAAGCTGTCACACTGAGAAAGGTACTGAGCCCATGTGGCTAACATAGATCAGAATAATGGGTTAAGATAAGTTATAAGAACTAATAAGTAGCCTGACCTAATGGGCCAATCAGTTTATAACCTTATGGAGTCCTGTGTGTGATTTTCCTTGGGAGTTGCCGGCTGTGTGGTACTGGGCAGGAATGGAAACCCCAACAAGCCGGCCCCCTCATACTACAAACATTTAGGAAAACAGATCTGAGCCAGCAACCTAGGCTGAAGTAGGCCTGAGACAGTGAACTCCACAGAAGCAGGTATAAGGGAGCAACTGCTGATGGAGTATATTGGAATCAGGGACCTCTGATGTCCTCACAGGAGTCTGGTACCTATGAGGGAGTAGACCTGAGCCAGGACTTCTACCAGAGTAGGCCCAAGGTAACAACCTCAGCAGAAAAAGACCCAAGCAAGCGATCTCCCTGGGAGCAGGCCTGAACTACTCCTGGTATTGCAGAGTGAACTTTGTGAGCATTGAGCAACTTCCAGGAATATGGAGTGACCAATGGGGTGACTGGATCCATGGCCCTAACTACACCACGAGGAGCAACCATCTGAGCCTTGAATCCACTGGCACCTGGAAGACTGATCACCAGAGTCACAGACAGCACAACTACACAAATTAGAGGAAAATATGGGTAGACAAGGTAAGAAGACACGCAACACAACAAAGAATAACACAACACCAGTAAAAACTAGAGGCCCTACAACTTGAAGACTTGAACAGCCAAATATAGATAAAACAGAAGAAAATGACCTTAAAAAATAACTTTAGGAGAATGTTTGAGGCCCTTTAAGGGAAAATGAAAATTCGCTCAAAGAAATGGAGGAAAAGACAAGCAAAAAATTGGAAAGATCAACAAATCCCTTAAAGAAAACCAAGAAAAAGTAATCAAACATATGAAAGAAACGATTCAAGACTTGAAAACTGAAATAGAGACAGTAAAGAAAACACAAGCCGAGGGAATGATAAAAAATAGAAATCATGAGAAAACAATCAGGAACCAAAATTCAGGGATAAACAACAGAATACAAGAGATGAAAGAGAGAATTCAAGTGCTGGAGATACAATAGAGGAAATAGACTCATCAGTCAAAGAAAACATTAAATCTAACAAACTCTTAACACAAAATATCCAGGAAATATGGACACCATGAAAAGATCAAACCTAGGAATAATAGGTATAGAAGAAGGAGAAAAAGTCCAACTCAAAAGCACAGAAACTATATTTAACAAAATCATAGAAGAAAACTTTGCCAACCTAAAAAAGATATGCCTATGAAGATACAAGAAGCTTACAGAACACCAAATAGACTGGATCAAAAAAAATCCTCTCACCAAATAATAATCAAAACACTAAATATACAGAGTAAAGAAAGAAAATTAAGAGCTACAAAGGAAGAAGGTCAATTGATATATAAAGGCAGGTCTATCAGAATTACACCTGATTTCTCAATGGAAACAAAGCCAGAAGATCCTGGTCAAGCGTTATGCAGACATTAAGAGACAACAGTTGCCAGTCATACTACTATATCCAGAAAAACTTTCAATCACCATAGAAGGACAAAACAAGATATTCCAAGACATAACCAGATTTAACCAACACATAACCACAAACCCAGCCCTATACAAAATACTAGAAGGAAAACTCCAACCCAAGGAAGTTGGCTACATCAACAAAAACACAGACAATAGATGATCTCACAGCTGCAAATCCCAAAGAAGGAAAAAACACACAAAATAACATCACCAACAATGAAAACTAAAATAACAGGAGATAGCAATCACTGGTCATTAATATCCCTTAATATAAATGAATTCAACTCACCTATAAAGAGACACAGGATAACAGATTGAATATGAAAACAGAATCTATCCTGCTGCATACAAGAAACACACCTCAACCTCAAAGACAGATATCACCTCAGAGTAAAGGGTTGGGAAAAAACATACCAATCAATTGGACCTAAGAAACAAGCTGGTGTAGCTATCCTAATATCTAACAAAATAGACTTCAAACTAAAATCAAAAGAGATAAAGAGGACATTTAATATTAGTCACAGAAAAAAATCCATCAAGAGGAAATCTCAATACTGAACATTTATTCCCTGAATACAAGGGCACCCTCATTTGTAAAAGAAACACTTCTAAGTTTAAAGCACACATTAAACCCCACACACTAATAGTGGGAGACTTCAACACTCCACTCTCACCACTGGACAGGTCAGTCATACAAAAATGGAAAGAGAAATAAGGGAACTAACAGATGTTATGACTCAAACAGACTTAAGAGACATCTATAGATTATTCCATCCAAACATGAAAGACTATACCTTCTTCTCAGCACCTCATGGAATCTTCTCAAAAACTGACCACGTACTAGATAATAAAACAAACCTCAACAGCTAAAAAAAGTTGGCATAACCCCATGTATCTTATCGGATCACCATGGCTTAAAATTAGATTTCAGTAGTAACACTAATTCTAGGAAGCCCACAAACACATGGAAATTAAACAATGCTCACCTGAATCATCAATGGGTCAAGGAAAAAATAAAGGAAGAAATTAAAGACTTCCTAAAATTCAGGAAAAATGACCATACAATATACTCAAATTTATGGGACAACATGAAAGCAGTGTTAAGAGGAAGTTCATAGCACTAACTGCCTACATAAAGAAGCTGGAAAAATCCAACACTAGAGAATTAACAGAATATTTGAAAACTTTAGAACAAAAAGAAACAAACTCACCCAGGAGAACTAGATGGCAGGAAATAACCAAATTGAAAGCTGTAATCAACAAAATAGAAACAAAGAAAACAATATAAAGAATCAATGAGACAAAGAGTTGGTTCTTCGAGAAAATCAACAAAATAGACAAACCTTTATCCAAACTAACCAAAAGGCAGAGAGAGTATGTACAAATTAACAAAATCAGAATAGAAAGGGGGGACATAATAACAGACACAGGGGAAATTCAGAGAATAATTAGGTCATATTTCAAAACCCTGTACACCACAAAATTGGAAAATTTAAAGGAAATGGATGACTTTCTGGATAAATATCACTTACCAAAATTAAGAACAGATAAGTAAATTAAATGGACCTATAACTGTTAAAAAATACGAACAGTCTTCAAAAGTCTGCCAACAACAACAACAACAAAAAGTCCAGGACCAGATGATTTCAGCTCAGATTTCTACAAAAATTTCAAAGAAGAACTAATACCAATACTCCTCAAATTGCTGGACACAATAGAAATAGAAGGAACACTGCCAAACTCTTTTTATGAGGCTACAATTACCCTGATATCCAAACCACATAAAGACAGAGAATTACAGACCAATCTCACTCATGAACATTGATGCAAATAGTCTAAATAAAATATGGACAAATCAAATCCAAGAACACATCAGAGACATCATCCACCATGATCAATTCAGCTTCATCCCAGAGATGCAGGGATGGTTCAACATACAAAAGTCTGTCAACATAATCTACCAAATAAACAAACTGAAAAATAAAAACCACATGATCATCTCATTAGATGCCAAAAAAGTCTTCAACAAAATACAACATCTCTTCAGGATAAAAGTCTTGGAGATAGCAGGGATACAAGGAACATATCTACACATAATAAAGGCAATATATAGCAAGTCAACAGCCACAATCAAACTAAATAGAGAGAAACTCACAGTGATCCCACTGAAATCAGGAACAAGACAAAGTTTTCCACTCTCTCCATATCTATTGCATATAATTCTTGAAATTCTAATTAGAGCAATAAGACAACAAAAGGAGATCAAGGGGATACAAATTGGAAAAGAAGAAGTCAAACTCTCACTGTTTGCTGATGAGAAGATAATTTACATAAATGACTCCAAAAATTCTACAAGGAACTTCTACAACTCATAAATACTACTAGTAATGAAGCAGGATACAAGATTAACTCAAAAAAAAATCAGTAGCCCTCCTTTATACAGATGATAAATGGGGTGAGAAAGAAATCAAAGAAACATCACCCTTACAATAGCCACAAATAGCATAAAATATCTTGGAGTAAGTCTTACCAAACAAGTAAAAGACCTGTATGACAAGAACTTTAAATTTTTGAAGATAGAAATTGAAGAAGGCAGTGGAAAATGGGAAGATCTCCCATGCTCTTGGGTAGGTAGAATTAACATAGTAAAAATGACAATCTTACCAAAAGCAATTTACAGATTCAATGCAATGCCCATCAAAATCATAGCAAAATTCTTCACAGACCTCGAAAGGACAGTACTCAACTTCATACAGAAAAGCAAAAAGCCCAGGATAGCCAAAACAATCCTGTACAACAAAGAAACTTCTGGAGACACCACAATCCCTGACTTCAAACTCTACTACAGAGCTACAGTGCTAAAAACAGCTGGGTATTGGCATTAAACAGACAGGAGTGATGTAGGTAGGCCTTCTGTCAATGTGTTATTTTCATTGGTTAATAAAGAGACTGCCTTGGCCCTTTGATAGGACAAAAAATTAGGTAGGTGGAGTAAACAGAACAGAATACTGGGAAGGGGGCAATGAGGCAGACACCATGGAGCCAGCCACCAGGTCAGACATGCTGAATCTTTCCCGGTAAGCCACCACCTCATGGTGCTACACAGATTATTAGAAATGGGTTAATCAAGATGTGAGAGTTAGCCAGTATCTAACTCTCTAGAGATAATGGGCCAGGCAGTGTTTAAATGAATACAATTTGTGTGTTGTTATTTCTGGGGCTAAACTAGCCATGCGGGAGCCGGGTGGGATGAAAAGCAGGTCTGTCCACAGTTCCTCACAACAAATGACACCCAATGTGGGGCTTCAAGGGGCACAGTCAGATTGACCTCTGTGACTTCAGGGTGTGGAGGTACACACCTTTAATCCCAATGCCTGGGAGGCAGAGACAGACAGATCTCTGTGAATTCAAGGTGTGGTAGCACACACCTTTAATTCCAGCACTGGGGAAGCAGAGACAGAAGGATCTCTGTGAGTTCAAGGACAGCCTGGTCTACAGAGTTATTCCAGGACAAAGATATACAGAGAACCTGTCTCAAAAAGTAAAAGTAAAAATAAAAGAAATAGAGGTTAAAATAAAGTTGCATAAAGATGGAAAATACACAGAGAATCTTGATATTGTAAGTTATCATGCTCTCTTTAAATTGTTTGAATTCTGAAGAAGGAGCAACAGCTGCTAAAAGACTTTTGTTTATAAATGCTGCTGAACTAATCCAAGATAGGTATTTTGAAAATACCTTGGCTTCAAAACTGAAGTCAAAAGATATGTTACTTTGGAGAAGGGATTTTGCTTTTGTTTCCTCAGGAAATGAGAGGCTGTGGATTCATTCTGAGCTAAAAAAAAAAAAAATCAGATTTGATCAAGGAAGACCACCCGAGAACTCTCCAGTAGGAACAGATGGCTTGGATGTCTGAATTCTACATCCAGAACAGGTTCAAGACTGCTGCCTGAGATGATCAAGACTCACAGGATACTCCAGTCAGGACTTGATTATAACTCTAAATTTTCTTTAGGTCCCCATAAGATTATCAGTGCCCCCAACCAGCCAGAAGGAGCCTGGAATACTATGCCCACATTCCCAAAAAATGGACTATGGGTATTTTCCTTTGTTTAAAAAAAGGGGGGGGGAAATGGTATGGGAGAATTTTCTGTAATCTGTCAATGATATTTTAAATAAATGTTGATTGGCCAGGCAGGAAGTATAGGTGGGAAAACCAGACAGGAAGTAAAGCTGATGCAATGAGAACAGGAGAATTCTGGGAAGCAGGAAGCTCAATCCACCATTCCTACCCAGACCACCAAAAAAGCAACATGTGAGCTGACAGTTAAAAAAGGTACCAAGCCATATGGCTAACATAGATGAGAATAATGGGTTAATATAAGCTATAAGAGTTAACAAGAAACCTGAGCTAATGGGCCAATTAGTTTATAATTTTATGGAGTCCTGAGTGTAATTTTCTTTGGGGCTTGCCAGCTGTGGGGTACTGGTCAGGACAGATACCCCAACAAGCTGGCCATCATCACTACACAGGAGGACCAATGGAACCAAATAGAAGACCCAGTTATTAATCCACACACCTTCAAACACCTGATTTTTGACAAAGAAGCAAAAATAAAATAAAATGGACAAAAGAAAGCATACTTAACAAATGGTGCCGGCATAGCTGGATATCAACATGTATAAAAATGAAAACAGACCCATATCTATCACTATGCACAAAACTCAAGTCCAGATGGATCAAAGACCTCAACATAAAGCCAGCCACACTGAACCTTATAGAAGAGAAAGTGGAAAATACACTGAACACATTGGCACAGGAGACCACTTCCTAAATATAGCCCCAGCAACACAGACACTGAGAAAAACAATTAATCAGTGGGACTTTCTGAAACTGAAAAGCTTCTGTAAAGCAAAGGACATGGTCAACAAAACAAACCAACAACCTACAGAATGGGAAAAGATCTTCACCAACCCCATATTGGACAGAGGGCTGATCTCCCAAATATACAAAGAACTCAAGAAATTGGTCATCAAAAGAACAAATAATCCAAAAAAATGGGGTACAGACCTAGATAGAGAGCTCTCAACAGAGAAATCTAAAATGGCTGAAAGATACTTAAGAAAAAGCTCAACATCCTTAGCCATCAGAGAAATGCAAATCAAAACAACTCTGAGATTCCATCTTACACCTGTAAGAATGGTCAAGATCAAAAACACTGATGACAACTTATGCTTGAGAGGTTGTGGGGTAAAGGGAACACTCCTCCATTGCTGGTGGGAGTGCAAATTGGTACAGTCCCTTTGGATATCAGTATGACGATTTCTCAGAAAACTAGAAAATACCATATTTAGTGAGGTAACTCAGACCCAGAAAGACAAATATCATATGTACTCACTCATAAGTGGCTTTCAGACATAAAGCAAATAAAACCAGCCTATAATTCACAAACCCAGAGGAGCTAGACAACAATGAGGACTCTAAGAGAGACATACATGAATCTGGCCTATATGGGAAGTAGCTCCTGAGTAAATTGGAAGCATGGGGACCATGGGAGAGGGTTGAAGGGGAGGGGAGAGGAAGGGATTGAAGCAGAGAAAAATGTATAGCTCAATAAAATTAATTAAGAGAGAGAGGGAAGAGAGAGAGAGAGAGAGAGAGAGAGAGAGAAAGAGAGAGAGAGAGAGAGAGAGGAAGATACACCAAAAAAATTTGAAAAGAATTTTCTATAGATATAGAAGGTCATGCTAAATTCTCAGAATTTTTGTTGTTGTTTAGGCAAATGGCGTATTTGTTTTTATAATATAATCTCCATGGAAGGAAGTTTAGCTCAGTACTTTTCAAAATAGTTTGCATATGAACAAAATTATATCTATATCTACAAATATATTGAATGCATTATGATTCATAGTAGAAAAAAACCTATAAAGAACCTAAATCAAAGATGGCTCTATGGTTAAGAACACTTGCTGCTCTTCAGAAGACTAGAGTTTGATTCCTAGCATCTATGTTGGATGGTATACAACTACTTGTGTCCCTAGCTCCAGAGAATCCTATCCCCATTTTGGTCTCAGAGGGCATACACATATTTGGAATGCATTCACACAGATGTGCATATTCACATGCGAATAAAAATAATAAAGAGAAATTAAAAAGGAACCCAAACTTGCAACATTACAGACATGTTAGCTAAATTACAGTTTATTCTTATGCAAGTCTCTATTCATCAACTTAATGGGTATCTATCTATACCCATTGATATAGGCGAAAACATTTTCCAAATGTACTGAGAAGTGAATAAGTGGTGTACGGACCTAGAGATACTAAATATGAAACAAGACTGCATGCAGCAAAGAGAAAATTTAGCTGCCTGGAGTGAGGAATAAATTTGTTTTTAAATCATAAAATAATGTGCTGTTGGGTTTTCATTAAAATTATGTTTCAAGATTACTTAAAATAAAAACCCTAAAATATCTCATTTTCATGTCAGGTAAAAATTGTAGATATAATAGCTTTCCATTGCATTAGGAAGAAATAGAGAGGAAATGTGAATAGTGTCTCTTATCTTGAGAAAACTAAAACATCGGTACTTTAAAAAATTGTAGTCTGGCCATTAATCCAATATCTTTATGTACTCTGTAACAAGAAAGATTGAGAAATAAAAAATTCTTAAATATATTGTGTGATGCGTATGAACTGCATCTGTGGTCAGAAAGGCACAGTAACTGTATTGGTGCAGTTGTGGCATAGATAACTTGGCAGTAACCTGCAGCTCTCTAGTTGGACATAAGACCCATCAACAAGAGGGCTGCCATGCCTCATACTGGAAACTTAGTTAACCACTCCTGCTAGTGAAATCCTGGTTATTGAAGCAGAATCTACAATTACTAATTTAGTAAACCAGCCTAATCCCGAACTACACTCTAAACATTCATTCTTCTAATAAAAGTCTTCACCCACCATCAATGAAATTTCTCTTTGCAATAGTTGGGGAAGGCTACAGAAAACTATAATCAATGAAAATGAAGAGTTGTGCAGACCAGTCTCAATGGCTACATCTATAAAACACCCCTGCACCTAAGGCTCCAGTAACATTGCAGAAAAGGGGGTGGAAAGACAATAAAAGCTAGAGGATCAAAGAGTTTGGTGTGAGATTGTCTTTTACAGTAACATAAGAAGCCACACCCATAAATTCTCACCAACTTGGCCTTTCAAATACGAGCTGATCAGGGATGCCACCAATGAATATGCCAAATGATGGAGAAAAGCCCGACAAGGCCCCATCTTAAACAAACATCTACAGGCAGCTGAAGACGGCTGGGATAGAGAAAGATGGTCTTCTCCAGAAAAAAGACCAACTGGTTGTCTAGGGCCGAACCCCTGAAAACATACATACAGGTAACATTGTATGAACTCAACAGGTTATATTTATGGAGACAAGAAATACATATATGTAGTAACAGCAGTTATTGAACAAAAAGAGGTTATGAATTTGAAAGAAGGTGGGAAGGGTATGTGGGGGGGTTTGGAGGGAGGAAAGGGAAGGGAGAAATGCGATTAAATTATATTCTCAAAATTAAACACAAATATTCAGAGGATTAAATGCCTTTGCAAAATAAGTACCAAAATGAACGTTTCCCTGGGAAAAACTAATTAGGAACTGACTTATGTCATGCTTTGGGCCACCTAAGTGTTAGTATGTGACATCTGGGTTGTGTGATTCCACAACTAACAGAAGAAATACTATGCAAATCTTTTACTTAAGCTGTTGTGACAAGCTAGAGATTAATTAAAATTATTGAGATTCTGGTCCTCCCTGTGTACTTGACTCTCTCTTTTTTCTTAGTAGTTACTTGTTCTGTTGTTGGTTATTCTTTAATAAAGGAGACATAGCAATAGAGATGACCTCATTTTTTAGTCAGGACAGAATTATGTATTCACATTTTTTGTAGCTCAAATGTTCCAAACAACAATGACAGAAATTTTAAAGAGAACATTTTTTTTAAAAAAAATCAAAACATGAAGAAATAGTTAAAAATCATTAATATGATCAAAACGAATTAGACATTTTCACAGATTAGAAGTTAACCAGCTGCTGATGAGAGGCCCTTGGCTGGGGACAGCCGGGTCTCTGGCTTCTCTACTGACAGAACACCAAATGCCTGTGAGGCAATCGTGACAAGTGGCCCAATACCGAGGTTGAGAAAATGAGTCTGAAAACTGGACTTCCCTCAGAGGCTGGAATGGATTCACCAGGAGGTTAAAGTAAAATTACTCCCTTCATGTTGAATGTCTAGATTCTTAAAGCTTTGTGAATAGAAAGACAGGAAGGAAAACAAGAGAACAGTCGAAGTCAAGCTTCATTGTTTACCAGTGTAGCTAATGAACAGCTAATACTTTCAATATTTGTCCAGCATACGGCCCAAAATGTGAACCGATGGCCTGAATCTGAATTCTTAGTAGGAAAGTACTGTGGGAATTCCTTCAGCCAATACCTTCAGAAGAGAATTGAATGGGATAATAGATAGATTAGTGTGAGCTTACTCACACTAATAATATTAGTGAGTAATTGAGTGAATACTTGTGAGCTATTATTTATAGACATCTTACATTGGTATAGATTCTTGTATATTGATACAAATTCAAATTATATTTGTAGGATTGAACTTGTTCCTAGTTCTGTTTACAAACTATGCAAAGTTATTTTGTCATGTTGTATGCATACATGGTTCTACCTTTGCTTAAGACATTTTATATACTGATACAATTTTAGGATATATTTACATATTTCACTATACATTTCTACCTCTGATCAAGATACTTTTACATTGTTTACACTTTGATGACATTGTCCTCATTTGCTGCACAGTTGTTTAAAGATTGTTTAACATTCTAATATGAGAACTTACTCTTTAAACTATATAGGTAGTAAGAATTATAGGTCAATAGTCATACATGTTCATCACACTTATAGTTAGACTAACTATAGAGTTAGGTTATTCAGGTTCTTTAGCTACATAGAGATTGTAATCTGGATAGATGGGTAATCTTCAATCACTTCAAAGAACTGTAGAATGTGTCATTTAAATAACTTAGGGTTCTATTGACATGAGACACGATTACTCCTGGCAGCATCCATCTATTCCCGAGAGGATATTGGGCACAGAAGACACTGCACTTTGAGCTTGTTTTCTTCTTGGCAAAACTAGCCATTGGACAAAGAATTGCCCATGCCTTGACCACTGACAAAAAGCAGTGTACAGACAGGACAAGCAGGATACAAGAAAAAACACTACCAAACCTTGCCAAGACAGGGTAAGATGGTTTTGAAAATTTTCCTGCCGTGCAAAATATCTGGCAGTTCTCTCATGGAGCAGGAACCTGAAGGACCATCTCACCTTCTTTTGAAGGCTCTTGGCTGAAGGAGTTCCTACAGCAGGAAATGAAAATGGTAATGGTAGAACTGGTAGACAAGTAAGATGGCTTCCGTGCCCAGGCAAGCAACAGAAGCAAAATGAAGCAATAAAAAACACTGCTACTCAAGATGAACCTTGAATGGAGGCACCACACATCACAGGAGCCCAGAATGCTCACTGGATTGATTACCTTTGCTGGTGCTCTAACAAAACATTGGACAAAGGCCACTGAGAAGGAAAAGTTCATTTTGCCCCAAAGTTTGCTAATACAGACCATTGAAGCCCCCAGTGGTAACAGGAGACCGCTGGGTGTATTGTGTCCACAGTCAGGAACCAGAGAGCTGTGAATGACTGAACTTGGCTCAATCTCTGCTTTTCAGTATAGGACCAGAGCCCAGGAAATGGCAAAGTCCATGTTTAGGTAGGTTCTACCACCGCCATTAACCTAATCTACAAGAGTTCTTACATATATACCCAGAGATTTGTCACCAATGTGATTCAAGATCTTGTCAAGTTGACAGTCTGTATAAACCCCATATTGGCCCAATTGGTCGCTGAAGTATTATTTTTCTAAATACAAAAAATAAATGAAAACAGTGCAGATATCTGAAAAGAAGTTTAGTGTTAGCATACAGGGATGTTTATAGTGACCCAGGAAGAGTATATCCGCCCAAATGCTAAGCAAAAATGGTCCATTAGAGAGTTAGTCATTTAAAAGATAATCTTAAGGATGCAATCTAGGACATGGCAGAGAGAGAGGCATAGCTTTTAGTTCTCGGCAGCAGTAGAGCACCTGTATAAAATTCATGAGGCCATGAGTCTATCACCATTGCCACAAAACCAAACTTAAGCAAACATGCAAGCAAACACCAAAAGATCAAACAAAAATAGAGTTTAAAGTGTAGAAATAAAAATAGAGTTTAAAGTGTAGAAACTCAAGGAGAGGATAAATTAGGAAAATGTGACAATATCTCCCAAGGATGCCAGGAAAAGAAAAGAATAAGAATAAGGATCAGCGTTCAAAAGGAGAATGACAAGGCCAAAACACAAAAGAACAAAACAAGAAACAAACCCCAGACTATCAGTTCCTATTGAATATCATTGAGTTAAAACAATCCAGGCCTAGAAGTAGATTTGATGTTGTGATCAATTCGATAAAGTGGGTGTAACATGAGGGGTAGGCTTGTTGGGATATCTGTTCCGCCCGGTACCCGACAGCCCGCAAGCCCCAAAGAAAATTATACACAGGACTCCATAAGATTATAAACTGATTGGCAAATTAGCTCAGACTTCTTGTTAATTCTTATAGCTTATATTAACCCATTATTCTGATCTATGTTAGCCATATGGCTTGGTACCTTTTTCAGCTGTCAGCTCACATGTTGCTTCTTTGGTGATCTGGTCAGGAATGGCAAAGGGAGCTTCCTGCTTCCCAGAATATTCCTGTTCTCATCGCCCTGCCTCTACTTCCTGTCTGGTTGACCCAGCTATACTTCCTGCCTGGCCAATCAGCGTTTTAATAAAATACATGATTGACAGAATACAGATAATTCTCCCACACCAAGTGGGTAGCAATTAGAACGAAAAATTTTCACCAGTGACACCAGTAATGAAATATTTAATGCTTGGAAAAATAATTGCCTATGTAAATTCCATTATTTTCTAGATTAGTGGCTCTCAACTCTCCAGTGCTGCAACCATTTAATACAGTTCCTTACCCAGTGGTGACCCCCAACCATAACATTATTTTTGTTGCTACTTTATAACTGTAATTTTGCTACTTTTATGATTCGCAATACAGATATCTGTGTTTTCTGATGGTCTTAGGGGACCCCATGAAAGGGTCATTCAGTCTCCACAAAGGAGTAGTGACCATAGGTTGAGAACCACTGCCCTAGGCCGTTATGCAGTAGTGGATATTAATAGTCTAAAATACTTTATCATTCATAGCCATTAATGTTTCCTGAGAAAAAAGAAACCCTGAGGGACAGTGCAAGACACAAAGAACCCAGCAGTTGTGGAAACCAGTGATGTCCTTCAGTGGGGCAGACTGTATTGTCTAAGTGTCACAGAGACATTTCCAGCCCACACAAGTGCAGTCCTTGCTGAATGCCCACCTAGATCACTTCTTTCCTTCTTGCCCTTGATCTTCAGGGGCTCTGCGCCTGCCTGAGAGTGGAAGATGTTATGCGAGGAATACTGTGTGACTTTTATGGCCAAAGCAGTATCACTCTGTTCAGGCGTTTCTTTCTTTGGGCACTTACCCTGGCACTCAACCACTAAGCCACAAGAAGGCTCAATCTAGTCCATTCAGAAAACCCACACAGAGGGAAGACAAGGAGAGAAACTGAGGCTCCCAGATGGCAATCAAATTCCATGTTGCCCTGATAGATTTCTTGAATTCATGTTTTGGAGCAATTTCTCGTGTCTACGATTTTAAGAACAATCAGAATATTTCACTATTGGCTGTAAAGATTTTAGAAAACAGGGCATACTAAGTAGTAGTTGTTACATTTTTTTTGTTGTTTTGTTTAGTTTTTTATTTTTTCCTTGATTTCAGAGAAAGGTAAAGAATTAATAAATTTGGACTTTGATAACTCTTCATAGTTAAGTTTCTATGCTAATTTTTTAAACAATCATTACAAAAAAAGATTTAAGCAAAGCAATTCACATAAGCAATGAGAGCAGGGGGAAGGAAACGGAGAGGGAGGGAAGGAGAGAGAGAGAGAGAGAGAGAGAGAGAGAGAAGAGTAATAATAGGAACTTCATAAACCTTCACAGAGTCCAACGGCGTAAGATTAACCTCCTGGCTGTTCAGGATTCTCGCAGCCTTGGGCCACAGTAAATGAAAAGTGCGGTGAGTGACAGGCCAGGCACTCACACACCTCAGAGTTTTAAACAGTTGCAGAAAATGGTGATCTTTTCAGTTCTGAGATTTATTCAGTTCACTTTACACTTTAGAGCGAAAGGATAATTACAGACAGAGTCAAAGAGCAAGAGGCAATGCCTTTTATCCGTTCCGTATCAGAAGTTATAAAACGGCGAGCCTTCAAATCTGCTCTCTAAGCCTCTCTACCAGAGAAACATGGTAGCAAATAATTTTGAGTAGTTCATTTTAAATCCTAAAAAGAAAATGTCCCAGAGTTACCTCCGCTAGGCCCTGTTGTCTGGTACTCTTTATTTTTATCAATCACCTCTGCACACAGAGTAGCTGCCGTGTGTCCAGACAGCATAGGGTTCAATTTGCTCACCTCTGTTCTCTTTCTCTCAGACCCTCGCCATGGGACTCTGCAGCGGGCAAGACTGAGCGCCCTGCAGAACAGTCTAGACTGGGCAATGAGACGACAGCCAAGTTTCCGCTTTTTTCCCTTTGAAATCTAGAATCTCTGTTCCATTCATTGTCATAGCTGTGCCAATGAAATCCATAAACTGTAACTACCAGATCAATGAAAGCAGGAGGGCAGGTCAGAGAGAAACCATGACGTCAGTCAGAGAAGCCTGGCACCACGCTTCTTTTGGTTGTATCGTTGTCTGCTTCTGCCTTTTGGATTCAGTATTTTCAAGAAAGCAGAACTTCCTCTATGCATTGAAGTAGTACGCTGAAGAACACCATTGATTTGTCTAGGTTAGTTATTGCTTTTGTTTCCTTCTGAAAGTTAGCTCCCTGCCTGGTGCCTACTAAATCAAGCTGTCACTGGGGTAACATTTTATTAATCTGGCTGCTGGTCGCTAGTAAGGCCTTGGTACATAGCAAACACAATAATGTTTGATAAATCAATGAATTCTACAGTTGAGAAAAGAATTCTAGCCTAGTATTCCCTATAGAATGGCTTCCTAAAGGATGTTACAGAAGTAGAGGAAAACCCAAGATCTGGCCCTGGTCCTCCTGGCTACCCCACGCCCTTTCTAGAACCTCACACTTTCGGAACACAGGATGCAATTCACAGCCTTCGGATGCCTTCCTGGCTGGCCTACAGCTTCTGGCTAGTTATGAAGCAAGAGGACCATGATATGGTGGCATTGATGCTTTCCAACAACTGTAAATGACAAACGCTGCTCGAAGAAACAGGCATGTGGCCCAGGCATGGTTCTCAGTCTGGTCCTTTTGGCAACTATAGTAATTCTCTATGTAAAGGAGAGCGTTTGCTGTTTCTACAACACAGAAGCCAAACAGACATAACATGTAACGACAAGAAGAAGCAAATAGCATGATGCTAATAAACTTTCCTTGAGGTAGCCCCAGACATTAACTTTGGGAGAGAATTTCTTTCTTGCCACTATGTGAACATTTATTTCTTTAATTAATATGATATGCCTTTCCTGTTCAGTGTTTCTATTAAGAACTCACTACTCTTGGGGACATTACAGCCCATTGGGTGGAGGCGATTATTTTGCTCATCTTCAGCATTATTCCTGCCAACTTTACAAACATCCCATTTACAGTACAGGGACCTCTGGAGAACACTAAAAATCAGGTAGTCACGAAAGGACAAGGGATGAATAATACCCCAGTTCCCTGGTAATTTTCTTGGAATAGCCCATTGGAAAGGATTTCCAGATTCATTAGTCAGGATGTATTTATCTCCTTTCATCCTTACCTTTGAAAGGTCACACAACGTTTTCTCTTCCACTTATTGCCCAACAGACTAGAAAGGCAGGAGAGAAGAGCTGCGAGGACAGCTGAACAGGATTGTTGACTGTGATCAACAAAGACCCTCAGTGTGTGCACAGGAAACAAAGCCATCTCTGTGTGGAAAGCATGGGCCGAGCCGCCCCAGCTGGGCAGGTCAGATCAGCTCCATCTGTCTCTTTGTTTTTCTAGAGCCTCTTCGGGATTCTGTTGAACCTGCTGCTTTCCACACTTCTCCGGCCCTCCCGCCACCCCATCACCTCAGGAACAATGGCAGGAAGGGCTCCTCTGTCATTGCTGTGAGGTCATTTATTCGAGTTTTCCTAAACTAATCTCCCCACATTTTTTTAGGTCATAAATTAAGAAAAGAATCAGACATGATTCTCCAGGATCTAGCTGATAAATGAAGTCCTCACCCCACACCAAGGAAACGAGAGAGAGAGAGACCACTGCAGAGATCTACAACCAACCAGTCTCCAGAGCATAGAGCTCTGTAGCCCAATGGATACATCTACAAAACACACCCATACCTACCTTAATAATCCTCTTTGAGATCCTACTGAACCTGCAGAATATTTGAAGAGCCAGAAGATCAGAGAGTTTGCTGTGAGCCTGTGTCTTCTAGGAATGTCAGAAGCTATGCCCATAGAGTCTTACTAGCATGACTGCCTAAACATGAGCTGAACCAAGATATCAGGAATTGACATGCCAAAGTGGATGGGGGAAATACCACAAGGCTTCAACTATACACAAAGAACTATGGGCAGCTAAAGATGCTGAGAGTAGGAGAAATGAGGTTCCCCAGGGAAGAGTGCACCAATTAGACATCCAATACCAAAAGGCCATCCCTGAAAACATACGTACAGGCAACATTATATGGACTGAGCAGGTTGTACTTAGGTATACACATACATGTAACAACAGTTAATTTTAAAAATAAAAAAGAGACCATGAATTTTAAAAAGCGAAAGGATAGGTATATGACAGGGTTTGCAAACAGGAAAGGGATGGAGACAATGATATAAGTATATTTTAATCTCAAAAACAAAAGAAATCTTAAAAAGGATTCCAACATGTACAATTGCCAACAAATAATGGTTATATCCTATTTACTTTATGCTATGTATTGTTTTATGCTGTATGTTAAATTTTATGTTATATATTATGTACTCTATAAAGCACACAAAATGTTAATGAAATAAAGAGAAAGGCATGAATAGACATCAGTAAGGAGTTTTTCTTACATATTTTCTGGAAGCCAAAACAAATCTCCTGTGTTTGTCTCCAACTTTAAAGGCTGCCTAGTAAGTGTTAGCTGGGAACCCACTGACCAGGTGCAAAGGCCAGTGTGAGGCAACACTTCTTTCTTTTGACGTATGTCAATCAAGAATGTGATGAGTCAACGTCTCCATATCAGGAGAAGCTAGAACCATCAGGAAAGAGTGCTGGAGAGCAAACTCAACTCATGCCCCAACCGTGTCGTTAGCAGATTCTATATCTCTAAGCAAGCCCTTTAAACTCTGACTTCGTCATTGATGAAAAATAAGAACTATCTTGCCTGCTTCCTGTTGGCCACAAACAGAAACAAGGCAATGGGTATGGAAGAGTTTGTGAAGGGCTACACACACTACAAAGGCGCTTTAGCTATTGCTCTTCCTATATTTGTAAAGATCTATATTTGCTATATTTGTAAAGAGTGGGTTGTGCCCACTCCTGTTGTTCATTGTATCAGTAACACTTGTTTTTGAAATGACCTCCCTCCTGTGTTCCCTACACTGAAGCAGAAATAACCCTTGGTGAAAAGTTTTAGATTTTAGTGTTTTCCAAAAGCTTCCTCTCCTAGTTTTACAGAAGTAAAAATAGAAAGAAAATAATTTCACACTTGAAGGACCTAAATGGTCAACCATTGCAGTTAGTTTTTAGACCGCATGGATGAGGAGCAGAGAGACTTGGTGATTTCCCCAAGATCACACAGTTTGGAAAGTAACTACATTATAACACAAGATCCTTAATTTGAACTTCTTGTTAGAATCCATTTTCCTTCATGCAGCCCTGTAATTCCCTTCCCTCTTTCAGAACTGATTCCCTTGGTTACCACCACCCATTAATCGTAATCGCACTTCCGCTGAATGTTTACAGTAGCTCACCAATTCAATTCAGCACTTCACTTCTCCCTCACAAACGGTTCTCCCCCTTCCCGTGTCTTCACGCTTTCTGTGTCTAGTCTAACCCAGATGGTCTTTTACCAGGGACATTTGAACTTGTGAGGGAAGGACCATGCATACTATAGCCAGCGGTGGAGGCACCTGCCCCCTAGACAGCAGTGGCAGCTGTTGTGGGAGTCACACAAGGTAAATTAACCTCACAGCGGGTAAAAATAAGCAGATAAAAATAACCTCCTTGTACACATCTCACACTAGAAGTGGGTGTAAATATGTCGGAGAGGGGAATTTAGAAGCAGGTGTTAGAGATGGCGTGGTGGAGGCTCCTGACTTGGTTGTCTATTTCCTTTTCAGAGTCTCCCTCTCATAGGGATGGCTTCTGTAGTCAGGAGGGCTTCCCATATTTTCTGTTTTCAACCACCAACTTTCTCCCTACCTCCCAAAGTACCAAATCAGAATGACTTCTCTTTTAACACAAAACCAGGCCCACACTACATTTCAGCATGTTCTGTTTTCCCCTAAGTAAAACTTAGGTATTTGATCGAAAAATGTTCTCTCCCCGCCCCGTGTATATAAAATTTCAGAAGCCATGCTTCTAATGAGGTAAAATTAAATCATTACATCGCTGAACACATGCAGTTAGCTGTGAACATGAGTCTTGATCAGCATCGTGAGTGGAAAAGTCAGAGATCTAAGTCAGGGTAGAGGGTGGCAAGATATTCTTCATTCTTTCTTTAGTTTTAGGGTTTATATTGCTGAGATAAAACATCATAATCCAAGGTAACTTGGAGAGGGAAGAGTTTATTTCTTTGAAACTTCCACATCACAGTCCATCCGTGAAGGAAAACAGGCCAAGAGGCACCTACTTTGGCAGAACTAAAGTCAGGAGCGAGGAGCCCAGGACTGATGCCAAGATCATGGATGGCACTGCTTACTGGCTTCTTTGTGGTTTGTGGCTTCATCTGGTGCCCAGGACTACCTACATAAAGGTTGCACCACCCACAGTGAGCTGGACCCTCCCACGTCAATTATCAGTCAAGAAAACGTGCCACGGACTTCCCCACAATCTAATCTGGTGGGGATAATTTCTCTATTGAGTTTTTCTCTTCTAAAATGACTCTAGCAGGTGTCAAATTGACAAAACTCTAGCCAGCACAGCCCCCTGCCTTTCCCTTTAGATTCCTACTCCTATCTTGCCTTCCCTCATGAAACTTCTACTTGTTGTATAATAGGATCTGAATATAAATAACCAAATCACCAGTACATAGTTTGAGAACAAAGAAAATTTACATGTATGTGGTTATCCAGGTATGCTTTGGGACTGCCTGGGTAATTAGTATCCCCTTTGTACAAGGATGAAAGACTATCGTTATTTATGAAGTTTTCTTCTTGATTATCACTGAATACAACAGAGCCAAAAGCACCAAGCAAGGCCCTAGCGCAGAGCAGGTGCCCCCAAAATCATTGTGACAGTTAGCCAACTGGCTCTCAAAGCCAGGATAGCCCAGTCAATAGATGTAAACGTTGTTTGTCTTCATGTTAGTGTCACAGGCAGTGTGAGCTGAAGCAGGGATGAGTGGGAGGAGCAGTTAGGAACATAGTTCCCTCACCTAGAATTGGTCCAAACTATTTCATGAAGTTAAAGTAATGCAAATCCAGCACTTCCTGGAATGCGGCCTGAGACAAAGAAGACAGAAACCTGCTAAAGGCTTCCTAACAGGAAGCGAACTGTGCACACAGGAAATGAATTGTGATGTATGGCGTACAAGAGGAATATGGCGAGGCAAGGTGTGCTGAGGGTTTGGTAGGGGAATAGGTGTCCATGCCTGTTGTTGTTCTCCTCATGCCTGGTCTCCCATTCAGTGGGGTAAGGGTGAGCACTTGGCCAGGCTCCATCCATCAGCTTTCACTGAACAAGAGGGAGGGCATGAGGGGCTCTTCAGTCTTTTATTTCTCAGCTCCTCTTAGAAATTAAAAATCTTTAATGGTGAAGAAATAGCTTGATCAACAGTTTCTGATATTACTTAAGATGGTGTCACAAGGTTTCTCTGCAGGCCTGTTCTAGGGATCTGTGTTGTGTGATTTTTACTCTTGGCTTTTTGAGGGGACCACTACTCAGCTCCCATATAAATCACACATGGAGGCTTATTTTTAGTTATGAATGCCCAGCCTTAGTTTGGCTTGTTTTTAGCCAGCTGTCCTTAACTTAAACTTACTGACTACCTTTTCCTCTGGGCTTTTATCTTTCTCTATTTTTGTAAACCTTTCTTTACTTCTTTCTCCGTGGCTTGCGGTGTAGCTGAGTGCCTGGCCCCTGATATTCTTCTCTACTTGTTCTTTTTTCCCCTCTTCCTTGTTTCTTCTTCCATTTATCCTCTCTGCCTGCCAGCCCCGCCTATCCTTGCTCCTGCCTCACTATTGGCCGTTCAGCTCTTTATTAGACATCAGGTGTTATAGACAGGCAAAGTAACACAGTTTCACAGAGTTAAACAAATGCAGCATAAACAAAAGTAAAACACCTTGAAATAATATTCCCCAACAGATCTGGGATTTGGGGTTTTGATTTAGACACTAAAGTTCTCTCCTCTTTCCATGTTTATGTCTCTGTCTGTCTGTCTATCTCTCTGTGTCTCTGTCTCCTTCTCTGTCTGTCTCTCTCTCCTGCTCTCTCCCTCTCTCTCTCTCTCTCTCTCTCTCTCTCTCTCTCTCTCTCTCTCTCTCTCCTCTCGTGTGTGTTTGTGTGTGTGTGTGTGTATCAGAGTGCCCTTTAATCTTTGATCAGATTTAAATTAATTTCTAACTTCTGAAGATAAATAGATGTGTGTTGGAACATCTTTCTCATTACAAATAGCAACTTTGAATTTACCAAAATCAAGGTCAAACAAACAAAGCACCTTCTGTTCACACTGGGTACTTTCTGCATGCTCTACAGTGTTTGGTCCCTATGGTCCCAGTCTGCTGGAAATTATGTCTTTTCTTAATGACTCCTAGAAGCCAGACTGAACTAGTTTGATCCACTTACTAGAATTTACAGGCAGCATCTCAAAGGCTTAGCTGGTTAACAGAACTTTCATGAATCTCTTTCTGAATTATTTAGTTGGCCCAAGTTTATCTGCACCTTTGGAAGACTGGGTCACAGGTGAGAAGGACAGATGTTCACCAGCAGTAGGTGGCCACTGAACTGTTAAAATTTTCTGAGTGGAATCTGAGGGAATTTGAACTTTGAAATAACCTAAGTACAATGAATATGTTTTTCTTTCACCTTGAACTTCATGAATTTGATAAATATCAAACACTGCTATGATTTATCCAAATTGAAATATACTGTAAGTATAAAGTATATATTTTATTCTGAGCACTTAACATGAAAAAACTAACTAATACATATCTGTAAAAATTGTGAAAACATTATTTTGGATATAGTGAACTGAATAAAATATACCATTAAATTGTTTCTCTTTCTGTTTTTTTTTAGTTTTTTGACTTTTTAAAAATTTATTTTTTGAAATTAAAATATAATTACACCATTCTTCCCTCTTCTTTTTCTCCCTCCAATCTCTCTCTTGTACACCCCCTTGCTCTCATATTTAATAGCTTCTGTCCTCTTTTCTGTTGTTCCATACTACATATTTCTGTCTATATACATATATGTACACATATATAGATTGGTAGTTATATAAATATAACCTGTATGTATATGATAATTTGAGTTCAGGGCCAACCACGTGGTGCTGGGTTACCAACTGGAGCACTCTTTCAGGGAAGGCTGTTTCCTCCAGCTCCAGCATCCCTTGCTTGCCTGTAGTTCTTTGTCTAGGGCTGGGAAGACTTCTCACTTCCATGTTAGCATGTCCATTGCTGTCATCTTTGTTCAGGTCCTATTGAGGCAGTCCTGCTGTTGAGTGCATTTCATGGGTGTAGCTTCCTTGATGTTTTGAGGAGACGCCATGGATCTGAAAGGAGACTCTGCCACTGCCACTGAACTAAACCGGCATAATTCATAACTGCGTTCTAAATATTTATCCTTATGTCACACACAAGTGGAGCTCTCACCACCATCAACACGGAAACTTCTGTTCGAAACAAACAGACACCGTTACAGAAGCCCACAGCCAATCAAAATGCGCAAAACAAGTAACTGTGTGGAGCCCAGCCCCAGCTGATCCATCCACTACACAACTGCTGCACCCAAGGCTCCGGGAGCACTGAAGAAGAGGGGGCTGGAATGAGTCACACACAGAGGATGTCTTTTTGTTTTGTTCTTTTTTAAAATATGACTACAAGAAAGTTAGAGTTCTATATATTTGGCTCACAGTATTTTTCCTTGGATACTTTTGACCAAGGGGCAAGGGTACTTTGCTTCGTTTTTGAGAAAAGGTCTCACTCTGAAGCCCAGGGTTACCTTGAGCAACCAGCAACCACCCCGACCCGACTTACCGTGTGCTGAGCACACAGGAGGGCAGATACTAGTCCCAGCACTTGGAGAGCACAGTTTCACTTGGATGGTGCCATGCTTCTCTTTCCCAGAAGGCCGAGCGCCCCTCTTGGATGAGCTGCCTTGGAATGGTGTCAGTTTCTTGTAGATAGTGTTGGTTTTCCTACAGAGGATTCTCATTTCCCAGCGCATCAGCGACTTTACCAAGGCTGTGTTCACCTTCATCCCACACTTTTGCTTGCTTCTCTATCCTGATTCCTCTTTTGACAAGTTCCCTCCCTTCCCTGGTCACCTTTCAGCTTTTATAGAGTTCTAGGACTCAGAAGCAAGAGAGCAGCGTGCAGTATGTGTCTTTCTGCATGTGATGCTTATTTCAGTTAAGATGATGCATTTGTTTTTCTATAAACGATACAGTTTCATTCTTTTGAGTGATATATGTGTTTCTTTTTAATGGTGTGTATATATGTGTGTGGTATGTGTATGTGTGTGGTTGTGTGTGTGGTAAGTATGTGTGATACGTATGTGGTCTGTGTGGTATATGTGTGTGGTATGTGTGTGCTGTGTGTGGTGTGTGTGGTTGTGTGTGTGGTGTGATGTATCTATGTCTGTGTGTGGTGTGGTATGTGTGTGCGTGGTGTGTGGTTGTGTGCGTGGTGTGTATGTGTGGTACGTATGCAGTTTGTGTGGTGTATGTGTGTGATATGTGTGTGGTGTGAAGCACGATTAATAAAAACTCAGGGTCAGAAATTAAGGTTCAACCTGAAGATCCAAAAGCCAAAAGAGCCAGGGACTGAAATGGCGATCCTGTCTCCCAGAATCTCAGAAGGAGACTGTGTCTGAGAGTTGTCAGCCACTGTCTTATATTCCTCTCTAGGGGTGCGATTAAGGGCAGGCACCACTAGGATTAAATGCATGCACCACCTGATTTCTATGACAACTAGTGTGGCTACTACAGTTAAAGGTGTGTGTCGTTGTGGCTACTGGGATTAAAGGTGTGTGTTATATAACCTGGTTTGTAATGTTGACCAGTGGGGCTGATCTGATCAGTCAGATCTTCAGGCAGTCTATATTTATTAAAATACAATTGAAATGCCTCTACAGTGGCGGCGGCGGCGGTGGTGTGTGTGTGTGTGGTATGCATATGGGATATATGATGTGTGTTTGTGTGTGTATTGAACTTTTCTCTAGCCATTCATCTCTTGTGAGACACAATAGCTGATTCTATACTTTAGCTATTGAATGGCTAGAAAAAAGATATATTTCTGTGATGTGTTGTCTTAGAGTCCTTTAGCTATAGACCCAGAAGTGGTTTATCTGAATCATGTGAAAGTTTTATTTTTAATTTTTTGGGGAACAGCTATACTGGTTTCCACAGTGGTTGCAATAATTCGTATTTTCACCAGCAGTGTATAAGGGTTCCCTTTTCTCATATCCTCTCTAGGATGTGTTCTTTCATGACAGCCATTCTGTCAAAGAAGAAGTGGACATGATAGTGGTTTAACTTGAATTTCACTGGTACCTAAGGATGACAATTTTTTTTTCATATTTTTCTTTTGACTATTAGTATTTCATCCTTATGAGAACTGTCTGTTAATTCGACCTGCTAACTGGTTGAGTTGTTTGGATATTTCATGATTAGTTTGTTGAGTTTATTATATGTATTCTCCGTCAGGTTTAAAGCTAGCAGAAATTCATCCCGTTCTGTAGGCTGTCAGAATGAGCGGCTTTTGCACCTCAAAATTCCTACTTTTGAAATCAGTAATGCCTCCCCCCATATGCAAACCATACTCTCTTATGTTCTATGGCTGTGACAAAACACCATGACCAAAGCAACTTGGGAAAGAAAGGGTTTATTTAGCTTACACGTCCACAGCACTGTTCATCATTGAAGGAAGTCAGAATAGGAACTCAGAGAGACCAGAAAGCTGGAGGCAGAAGCTGAGGCAGAGGTCCTGGAGAGGTGGTGCTTACTGGCTTGCTTCTCGAGGCTTGCTCAGCCTGCTGTCTTATAAAACTCAGGACCCACAATGGGCTGGACCCTTTTCCATCAATCACTAATTAAGAAAAATGCCCTACAGTCTTATCTGCAGCCAGATCTTATAGAGGCATTTTCTTAACTGAGGTTGTGTCCTCTCAGATGACGCCAGCTTGTGTCAGGTTGACATGAAACTCTCCAGCACACATGCATTCTGGGGGTGGGAGCACTATGCTCTTTTGCTTCTCATCTGGCAACTGCATCTCAAAACCACGCCCATTCTCAATGGTGTTTAAGGGACATGATGGCTCCCTTTTCTCTCTTCCACAGCAGAAAAATCTGACATTGTTGCAGTTTGTTCATCTTGACCCTTCCCAGAGCCAGGCAGTCCATCAGCAGCTGCCGTGTTTAGGATCTGCCAAGGCTCTGTCTATCCATCCTACTCATGCTCTCAAACCAAGGACTTTTTATGCCCATGTCTCATCTCTACATCTTCAGAATCACTCCTGGGAATGCTCATTTCAGAAATCATCTGCCTAAAATATAAACCCACCCACCATTCTCCATTTAACTAATGTCAAAGACTGCACATCGGCTACAGAGTTCAGGCCGTTTCGCCAGATCTACCATATCTGTGGCAACTGGCACCCATCCACTCACCGCACAACTTCATCTCCTGCTGTTTCCTGCCCCAGAATGTGCTTAAAGCACACCAGCTCTTTATGATGCGCTGGGTCATCATTCTGTGCTGTCTATAACTTCCCATCTGGTGCAGGGTCCCCACTCATTTGCTCTTCGACGTACAGTTTAGTTATAATTTGCCACAAGAAGACTTCTTTATACCTGTAGGGAAAATTGCGTTGGTTCTAGCATGTTTTTCCATGGCACAGAAGAAGATTCCTGGTTTCATACATAGAAGCTTCTAAAATGCCTCGCTGTGTATCTGCCAAGATCTATCAGAGTTCAGAACTTGCAGATGTTCCCCAAACATTGAACATTGTAGTCTTATTCCTATTATTGTCTGATTTTTGGAGATAGAGTCTCACTGTGAAACCCCAAATGACCTTGAACTCCCAAGCACCCCGCCTCTGCCTCCCCAATGCAAAGATTCTAGGTCTGTAGCATTATGTCCAGGTATTAGCTGATTGCTGTTAGATGCTTATTGAAATGAGTCAAAAGGCAACTTCCACCTAGATTGAGGTGGGAAGCCTTTATGGCTGTTGTGAGTGACAGTATGAGAATAAGAGAAGAAAGTGGCCACGAGTTTCTAATTGTAAAAAAAAAAAAAAACTTGACTGAGAGACATATACACTCAGTTAACCAGTAATACAGAGTGCAGGGGACACTCTGGCAATCTGAAAGTTGGGGCCTGCCCCCGGTATCCCATAACCCAGGGAGCATGTGTTCTTCTTAGAATGTTGTGGAAGTACCTTTAAGTTTACCTCTTACATTTGCACTTTTTTTTTTCAGATTTTACCTGTGTAAAACAATTGTGAGTTCATAAAATAGAATTTTTCAAAGTTTGCCCAGGTCTTATTTTGTTTGTGATTAAAACACAACCTGGAGGATATAAGAGGAATCCAGCCCATCAACCCTTGGTGTGAAGAAAAGGAACTGAAGGCCTGAGTTACCTAATCCTGGTGGTTGCAGTGTGCTAGCTCTTTGTTTACTACCCAGGACCCAGTGGGGTGTTTTCTGTCTCCGCGCTGCAGGCTTTGCCTACCTGGGTGTTACTCTGCGGCGGCAGCCATTTTTCATTCTGATCGTCCCTCCAATGAGGCCGTGTCAGTTTGAATGACTGTTGTTTAGTCTCACACTTTATGGAGACGATTTAAAAATGTTATCTAAGTAGGTAATGTCAAAGCATCATACTCCTGGAGCACCTTGGTCAAGGGAATCAACATCACGGGAGTTGCCTCTTAACGCCGTATGCTTGGGTTTGGTTGTGCGGTAGCGCCAGGCCAGGTTGAGGAGTGCTGGTCCTGGGACTTCAGGTTTTCTAAGCCAAATATGCAGCTGACTAGGCAAGTTAGTGGCAGGAAGACACACCCGAAAGGCTTTCAAATCCCCTTTGACCTACATAGATTTCGCAGGTACTTGACTAGTTAGCCAAAGGCTTACAAAGGAGTCTGCTCAGGTCTCTGACGCCCAGAGGCATGTAACCCTGTGACCAAGCAGGTGTTCCCACACAGAGACATGGAGGCACCGTAACCCTGCCCAGGAAACACAGCGGCCACTCCCTCCCTTCTCACACTTCTGGGCAGAAGATTCGCCCCAGGAAAATACAGTGTGAGCTGGCCTAGCAAGATATAGTAGGCAGAGAAGCAATGACAAGAGAAAGAGCAACGGGGTCAAGACTAATAGCAGAGCAGCCGAGAAGAGGCGAGCCTGACAACCCTGCATTATGTTGTCAAATGCTAAACCAAGTGACTCCCACTCCCTCTCAGACTGTGGGAAAAAGAGACTTGTGAGCTGAGCTGGGTTCCCACATCATTCCTGGGTGACCATACCTCTTCCCGTGTGAAGCGGGTGAGATATTACATCAGCTTGAGACGTGGAGAGGGATCTAGGTAGAAAGGGTCGGATGAAGGGAAAATGGCAAATGTTTGCCCAGACATAGTTTCATTCATTTGCAAAATGCATACTTTCCCCCCACCCCCAAAAAAACCCATCTTCTTCACAGCCCACGCGTCCTGAGAGCTTCCTGAGGAGCTGCCTGCATTGCCAGGCATTAACTCTCATATACGACATGGTAAGTGAGAGAAACACACACGCACACTGGCATGCCAGATGTCTGTTGCATAAAGGGTCCAGTTGTGGATGCTCACCAGCTGTCGACACAAAAGAGTCCCACAGCGGAAACGAGCAGCTTCTGTACAGAATGCAGCGTGCCCTCTGCTGAACCCCACTGTACCGGGAATGGCGAGACCTCCGAGGGGGAAACTTCAGCTGCCAGTTTGATTTCCATTCAAACACCGAGCCTCTGCAGGAGGCTCTGCATATCTTTCATGATGAGAAGACAGTTAGGGAACCACTTCCTTGTTGTCTGCCACTGTTCTTCCTTGGGTGGCCTAGGGCTGTCTTCCCACTCATATCTCTCACAGTCACCATGGCAATGCTGGTGGTGAGTTTGGTGTTCCTCTGCTTTCTACGCTAGCCACGCCAGCCTTCTTATACTTCTTCCCTGTGTGAATTCATATCCCATCTACCCTGAAGTTCTACACTAAGGGACAACATAGCGGCTCTGGTTCTGCCCACCCTTTTCTGTCAACTCCATCAAGCTACCCCTTCAATTCATCCCACCCCCAATCCCTGCATGTTCTTTCCCATGGCATTGACTTATTTGACTTCAAGAGTTTAATAACTACCTAAAAATATAACCTTCCAGCCGGAGGGAGGGCTCAGCAGTTAAGAGCCCTGGCTCCTCTTCCACAAGTCCCAGATTTGATTCCCAGCACCACACGCTGATTCGCCACCATCCGTGGAAATGGTCCCCGAAGTTCTGACTCCCCATTCTGGCTTCCTTAGATTTCAGAAATGTACACTGTGCACAGACCTAAACGTAGGCCAAACATACACATAAAATAAAATTAAAATAAAAAACTACAATTTTTCTCTGGTTCTTTGGATGTTGCTGTCTGTAGGTTGTTGGGCTTGTGGTGCCTGTCCTGACTCCTAGTGAAGAGCAATGTCCTGATGTTCAGCTACTTCTGAACAAATGAATGACTGCTTGGGATGAATTGATTTGCTTGATCTGCATGGCTCAGTTAGGCAGGGAGGAAGACATGACTCAGCCAGGTCTTTGGATTTCAAATTCCATGCTCTTTCTTGTACACATGGTTGCCTCTATTGCAACACTTACATTTGGTTTCAGTGTTTATTCCTGGGAAAAATAAACTAACTGAGACAGGAAGCATAAGGCTTCCGTCACAGTCTCATGAGCTGGAACTCCCAGATTAGCATTTTCTTCTCCATTTTTCTCAGTTGAAAGCAGTAGTTTCAGCAAGAGGATGCAAAAGCTGGACACCCCACCCCACAGCCACGGCAGCCATGGATGCTGCAAGGCCTCCATGAATTTGAACTGGTTCCAACCAGCTCCCAGTAGCGAGGAGTGTCATGAGTAGGCCCTGAGGACGGCAGAGCCTTGCTGCCTCAGTGTCAAGAGAGTAGATTATAATCCTGACCCGAGCCTGATGCTCACAGGCTCTGTGTGTGGACTGTCCTGACTCCGCCATCCGCCTGGCAGATGAAATCTCTCCCTTCTGACAGCTGCAACACTTGATTAATACTTTTTCTATCTCTTTCCTCACAGGACACGTGCATATAAAAGATTAAACGTAATTTTTAGACTCCATTATTTATTAAGTATGCATTAAGGATTTATAGTATCACATTAAGAATTTTTCATATGTAGAGTGACAATGTACTCATTATGTAAAATTTGGAATATTATACTAAGTGAGAATACCATTCATAACCTCA
This sequence comes from Myodes glareolus, assembly GCF_982192425.1. Classification (NCBI taxonomy): domain Eukaryota; kingdom Metazoa; phylum Chordata; class Mammalia; order Rodentia; family Cricetidae; genus Myodes; species Myodes glareolus. The sequence continues at coordinate 29,521,548 of NC_142040.1, forward strand.
TTCAAATTTATAGATGAAGTATGAAATCATTTAATCAAGCTCAGGAAGAAAAAGTTTACTGAAATTGTATTTCATATTTCATGATCATATTTTAAATTCATAGTCTAATGTGTGAAGAATGAGCATGTTTGTAATATTTAGTTTCATGTCTATAATCATATTATATATCCCACTTTTTGAATTTAATAAGATATCTCACTACAGATGTGCATACATTATAAATCTACATTTATTCATAACACATGTTAAATACATGAAGAAAATTCAGAACTTTCCTGAGGTTTATAAAGACTCACGTGCCTGAGTACCATATATATAGAGAAGTGTACATTGAATAGTAGGTTAATCATTTTGTACACAGTTTTGTATGTCTTTGAACTTGACATTTTTGGTAGCTCTATTTTCCTCTATTATATGACTAGTAGCATACAATAAATAATATTTAATTATTTCTCTTAATTATTATTATTGATGGCTTTTTATGGAGTTTCTAATTTTGCTCCCAGAGTTGGACTGGAGAAATGGCTCAGTAGATAAGGTGCTTGCATGCATATATGAGGACCAAAGTTCAAATATCCAGGGCCCACATACCAGCTGGGAAGAATGGGGCAGACCCTCATATCATATCATTCAGGAGGTGGAAACCAAGGGTTCCTAGAGCAAACTGGCTAGCTAGATAACCCAGAATTGGTGAGCTCTGGGTTCAGAAAGCCTCCCTGACTCAGTGAAATGAAGAGCAATTCAGGGAGAAACCCAGTATCATCTGCACACATATGCATACACACCACACACACATACATGCAGGCGTGCTCACATACCACACACATGTACCTACACAATACAATTTTTAAAATATTATTGAAACTATCATATTTACGGTTGTCATATGTACCTCTGATTACTTCTTCTAGATTAAAAGATTGAAATACCTGAATTTCTTAAGACGTCTTGATACATTCCTACACACACTGTCTTGAGCTAACTAAATAGTTATCACTCACCATAGTTGAGGCTTGGGATGTTCCCTAAAAGCCCATGTGTTCAAGGCTTGATCCTGAGCCAAGGGTGCTGGTGGGAGGTACAATAACAAATGGAGTGGAGCCTCATGGGATCGTTAGACCATTGTGGCTATACTTAAAGGGGACTCTGGGATCCCCGACTCTTCTTTCTTTTGGCTTTCAGGCCATGATGTCTTTGCTCCACTGGACCACCCGACTATCATGCACTGAGCCCTCACAGTCCACAAGAAAGAAAACTAAACACAATGTTCAACTAATCCTAAATGAGAGCTATGAAAACTGTGAGTCAAAGAAACCGACAAACAAAAAACCCTTTCTCTTTATAAACTCAGTACAGAAAGTTGACTAGAAAACTGTTGACCGCTGTTCTGTTGGGTGTGTCTAATGCACAGGGAAGCACAGCATTGAACTCCGACTTTAGCTCACATTTGTTTCAAGGGAACCAAGCCTGGGAAACAGGTAAGCAAGGGTCACTAGTGCTCCCACCACACCCTCGTCTTTGGCTCCTGGAACCGACTTAACTGCGGTTGTTTTCTCAGGGAGAAAGTAAGTGGTGTGCTGTGGAGTGGTGCTGGCTCCCTGCCAGTGTTGGCTGCATTCTGTAGCCTAGCAACCTCCACCGCAGGCCACTTCAAGGCCCCAGTAGGTGTGACTGAGCAGAGAGCTGGGAAGGGATGAGTCAGGAGACTCTTGCAAATCAAAGCATCAGCATCTGGTACTCCACCATCTGGAACCACCAGACTTGTGGTTCCACGGTGAGCTTGGGCTTGGCCGGGATTATTGCCCTCCTCATCCTGCCACCTACTAGCTTTGTGGTGTGGGCGGGCATATCAAACACATGTTGTTGTTTTCAAAGTTCTTTAATTTTGAAGTTTAAACAAGATTATTAAGCTATTTGACACAGTTTCCGGTCACAGTAGAATCTCATATGATACCAGCATTGTTTACTTATTAATATTTTTGTGAATCATGTTCCTATTCTTTGACCATTTATATTTCAGAAAATTGCGGTTCTTATTCATTTTAGTGCATTAGCCGTTAGAAATTCCCATCTTGCTTCACAGACATGTCTTCTCGTTTTTGTATGCTTTCCAAGAGGTGGAAGCCACACACATATATCTAGAGGAGTTTATTGTTCCTTTTGTGATGCTTCCCAACTCTAAGATGACAGTTTGTGTCGTCAGACATCATACAAACATTTCTCCAGCTCTTTAAAAATGTATTTATTTGTTGCTTGTTTGTTGTATAAGTTTGTGTACATACCTCTGCGTGTGTACAGAGGCATGTGTGCAGAGCCCAGGGAGGATACTGGCTACCTTTTCTAGATCATTTTATATTATTCCCTCCAGATCAGGTCTCTGTTGAGCCTGGAGAGCCATGTTTTCTGGTTAGGCTGGAAGTCACCAAATGTCAGGGAATGTCTTGCCTCTGCATCCTCAGCACTGGAATTATAGGTGTGCACCACTGTGCCTGGCTTTTACATAGGGGCTGGGGATTGAATTCTGCCCCTTATGCTTGTGTAGCAAACACTTGACCACCTGAGCCATGTCCTGAGCTCCCTGCGTAGACCTTCTTTAGAGAAATCTTCTCCACACAGACAAAAGTCATTGCCTTGCAGATACCTAAGCCATGGTGATCAGACTGGGCTCTGCCAGAATTTCAGGTACCTACTGGAAAGACATGGACCCTTTCTATGGAACGCCTACAGGGAAACTGCAAACAAAGAGTATGGTTCGTCCTTGGGTTAAAGGAAATACAGCACACGAGCTAGACAAGTGCAAATACAAGTAAAGTGCACTTTGGCTCGGCAGTTTATGTCACGAATGAATAGCTTGTCCAGTTATTCATGCTAAGCTGTCGTGGCTGATATAAAATACTAACTAGAAGTAGGAAGGGAAACACTGCTTAGAGTTAGCCATTGTGCTCTTAAAGCAGGGATTAAGCGGTAGGCATGGACTGAGGAATAAAGACAGAGTGGTGAGCAGGAAGGGCAGAACAGCAGGGCAGTGTTTAGGGCAGTTGTTCTCACTCTCAAAACAGCAACAGGGTCTTGGATTAGGAGGATTTCTCTCACCTGCTCCATCAAAGTGATCCAGAACGTGGGCCTCTTCCTACACAACTTTGGAAGACACAGCCAGACTCTGGCCATAACTGGTTGGATACTGTCTTAATTTAGCTTCTTATTTGCCCTGTTGCCTGTTGCCTGTGGAAGAGTTGTCCAGATGCGCATATTTTGCGACTGGTTTTTTTAAGGTTTTGTCTATATTTTTGGTTCCCTTTTTCTTTGGTGTTTATTCACCTTACTCTACGCTTTCTGGACTTCCTATATACGTGGATTCATGTCTCACATCAAATTGAGGGGCGTGATGAGTTCTTGCTTAATTCTTTTCCCCACTGCTCCTTTCTCTCATGTACCTACCACTGGGACTCCCCTAGGGGCTATGATATCAGGGCTCCACAGTTCTTAGATATTCCAACCTGTTCTATTTGTTAGTTTTCCTCATTGCTTCTCACTTCAGAAGTTTCTAGTGACACGTCTTCAAGTTCATGGACTCCTTTCCCAGCCATGTCCAGCTTACTACTGACCCTAGTACAAGCATCATGAGTTCTTTGACCCCACATTCCTAGCATTTCCTTTCTACATTACATTTCCATCTCCCCCCTTGCTCCTTCCATGAGTTATGGTATGATGAATATGCCAACTATAGCTATAGTTTTAGAGGTCTTCCCAGTTAATTCCAACATCTGTGTGCTGTCAGATGTTGAAGAGAACAATTTTCTAAAAACAGCTCCTTTTATGCCAGAATAGACACCAGATTCTTCTTTATTGTTTGGTTTTATGTCAGGATCTCACTGTGTACCTCAGGCTTGTCTTGAATTTAGGATCTTCGTTCCTTGGCCTCCCCAGTATTGGGATTATAGGCATTCATACCACACTTGGCTTTCTTATTAATTGTTGATATATTCCTAATCATATATGTTTACATTATAGGCACATTCTTAACTTTATTTTTCTATGAAAATTATTAAGTATTATAAGTATTTTGATTTCTTATTTTAACTTGTTTTGTTTTGGTTTTTTGCTTTTGTTTTCTAGACAGTGTTTCTCTATAACTTTCTAGAACTAGCTTCTGTAGACCAGACTGGCCTTAAACTCACAGAGATCAGCCTGCCTCTGTCTACCAAGTGCTGGGTATCAGCGCCGCCCCACTTGACTTATCTTATTTCATTTATTTATTTATTTATTTATTTATTTATTTATTTATTATGTATACAATATTCTGTCTGTGTGTATGTCTGCAGGCCAGAAGAGGGCACCAGACCTCATTACAGATGGTTGTGAGCCACCATGTGGTTGCCGGAAATTGAACTTAGGACCTTCGGCAGAGCAGGCAATGCTCTTAACCACTGAGCCCTCTCTCCAGCCCCTTGTTTTGTCTTTTAATGAGAAAGTCAGTATTCACCTGGCTCTAAAATAAAAATAAAAAAGCTTCCCTTTCATCTTTGGTTATATTTTCACCTTCTTATAAACAAAACTTTCTATTAATCTCTTGTATATTCTGGATATACATAAAACAACAACAACAGAATCTAAACAGGCAAGTAAAGTCTTCCTTCTTAAAATAGAATAAAGTCTTCTTTTTTCCCCAAAAAGAATATGGCCATTAATTTTATCTTAAGGTTTCAAAGCACCCCTCTCTAATCTTTACTACAGTTCTGTGTTATCTGAATTACAGATATGCTTTCATTATTTGGACATGTTCCCTGTGGGACACATGAAGGCTATTTTCTTTCTCTACTAGAAACAGTGTTGTAATGGGTAGCTTCATAGCAGTCAATTCAAAGCAATGCCAGACATAGGTTAGTTAAACAGGAGCAGAATAGCTCCTATACCCATTAAGGCTTCTGTGTAGTCTTGTGATACACTTTACTTGAGCTAGCGTTTTGTTAGCACTTAGGATGTGCTCATCACTATCAGAGGACAGGAGAGGAAAATTTAAAATCAACATAGCCCTGCCTCTGAAGTACTTAGGAAGATGTTTTCAGTTAAATTACAATGCTTTTAAAGATTTTTTGCTTTTGTTTTTGTTGGCTTGGTTTTTTTTTTTTTTTTTGCTAACTATAACTGCTTTTTGTAGAAATTTCAGAAGAATTTGCCATATTTTTATAAGCTTGATTTTACTATTTCTGATAGTTTGAATGTAATTGGTTCCCATAAGCTCATAGGAAGTGGCACTATTAGGAAGCATGGCTTTGTTGGAGAAGGTGTGACCTTGTTGGAGGAAGTGTATAATGGTGGAGCCAAGCTTTGAGATCTCTTGTGCTCAAGTTACACCTAGTTTAGTTCAGTTCACTTCCGGTTGCCTGCACAAGATGTAGAGTTCTCAGTTCCTTCTCCAGCACTGTGTCTACCTGCAGGCTGCCATGCCCCATCATGATGATAATGACTAAACCTCTGAACTATAAGTCACCCAGTTAAGTGTTTTCCTTTGGGTCTCTTCACAGCAATACAAGCCCAAAGACACTATTGAATCAAAGATTACAAAACAAACTTTTATTAAACAAACACGTTTAGTGATAATTTATCGATATATAACAAAAGAATAATTTTGTTAGATTTTTAAGAAATGAACCCTGATTGAATTTGTAATGAAATTAACTTGTGAAGAACTGAGGCTAATGAAGCTTCTATCTTTAAAAATGAGTGTGTAAATGTATATAAAAATATATACATAAGCCGGATGGTGGTGTCACACTCCTTTAATCCCAGCACTTGGGAGGCAGAGGCAGGTGGATCTCTGTGAGTTTGAGGCCAGCCTGGTCTACAAGAGCTATTTCTAGGACAGGCTCCAAAGCTACAGAGAATCCCTGTCTTGAAAAACCAAAATATGTATATATCTATATATGTATGTATATATAAATACATTAAAAAGACTATATGGATACTTATAGAGCAATGGTTGTCAACCTGTAGTTTGTGACCGCTTTGGAGAGGCTCAAATGACCTTTACATAGGGGTTGCCTAAGACCACTGGAAATATCAGATATTTATTTGCATTATAATTCATAACAGTGGCAAAGTTATAGTCATGAAGTATTAACCAAAATAATTTTTTGGTTGGGGGTCACCACAGCAAGAGAAACTATACTAAAAGGTCACAGGATTAAGAAAGTTGAGAATAACTGTTCTAGACACTATGTATATTCTATATATATTACACATCTACATGAAACATTAATGGAAATTATATAAAATACTAAAAATCATAATAAGACATAACATAAGTAGAATATTTACATACAGAAATATTGTGTACATAATATTCTGTGGACAGAAATTTCTGTATAAAACTAGTTCATTTGGTCCTATTCTAAAGTTACTCACAGAAACCTTAAATTCAGACATTTGTGGAGAATCACATTTCTCTTGACTGCGAATTTCCTGGAATCAGAACCTTACTTCTCTATGTACTGCTTTGTTACTGGTCAAATGACTCAGTATTTTCATATTTTGAAAACTTGAACTCAATTTCTCCACTTCTTACGTGGAAGAAGCGAGCTCCTCTGTAAGGAATGTTTTCTATTTTCCCCAAGAGTTGCTTTATTCCTTTACTCCGACTTCACATTCTATTAGAAGGAGTTCCATTGATGGAGGAGGGTAATCTGTCTATTGTTACTTTCATTGGTTAATAAAGAGACTGCCTTGGCCTTTTTGATAGGCCAGCCCTTAGGTGGGTGGAGTAGTCAGAACAGAATGATAGGAGGAAGAAGGCAGTGAGGTAGACGCCATAGCTCTCCTCTCCGAGATGGACGCCAGTTAGACTCATCCTGGTAAGCCACAGTCAAGTGGTAATACGCATTAATAGAAATGAGTTGAATCAATATGTAAGAGCTAGCCAATAAGAGGTTATAACTAATGGGCCAGGCAGTGTTTAAATGAATACAGTTTCCGTGTAATTGTTTTGGGTAAAACGAACCGGGTGGCGGGCGGGAATGCAGCCCGCCGTTCCATCTACATTCCATGATGGTCAGGAGGGAAGAGTATGCGGGGGGGGGGGGGGGGGGATGTTCCTGCACAACTTTCGTCTTGTACACACAAAGGTGCAGCTTTATGAGTTAAGAATTATGCCTTAGAGTCTGAGAATTAGTATTTTAGTGTTACTTTGCCTTAGACCCTTTTGTCACAAAGGATTATAAAGGCGTAAAGAGATCATCTATCTATGGTCTGACAGCAGCTTCTACATTGGGGCACCATAAACCCAGGTTAAAACTCCCCAATGTATTTATTTGATATGAGAGATTTATGCTGCCTGTGGCTATATAGTTAGGCAATTATTCAGTAAGTTTAACTAGTTTAGATGATCAACGTGACTTACTCAATTCTATCAGGATCTTTAATGCTATTTTTAGTTTAATTATTTTCAAAGTGTTTATTACTGTTATTCAGAGTCCCCTGATATGCCTTAGATTATTTCCAAAATAATATACATCATATTGTCTCTACATATGCATGTAAGCTTTAAAACCAATTCAATATTTCAATTAAAATGTAATTAGAAAAATTAAGTTATATAAAATGAGGTAGTTATTTATGTTGGTATGCAAATGAGCCATATGTTTTTCTACCCATGAACAAGTCAGATATCTGTTTGTGTGAATAAATGTGTTAATTTTTTCAAGTGCATTGATTTTATAAACATTTTAGAAGACTCACTTCAAAAGATATGGATATATAATAGCATTGACCATTTTTAAAAATTTAGTAATTAAAATATATGTTTATCAGTTTAAGCATTCCCAAAATGTACACTTTAGCAATGGTAAATATATTCACTTGTTTTACATTCAATTTCCAGAACTTTCTCACCTTTTGGAAAACTCCTCATTTACCTTCCTCCAGTGCCTGAGAACCAACAATGAACTTCCTTTTTCTATGAATTTGCTTACTCTAGATATTTGAGGTAAGTGATATATGCAAGACTCATATTTTTGTGACTAGATTATTTCACTTAAAATAATGTCAAGATTGTTGAGATTGTTGCAAAATTTCCCTTTTCTGCATTTCCGAATATCATCCTGGTGCATGTTTTAGTGGGTCCCACATTTCTCTGTCCAGTCATCTGCCTGGCAATGACTATTGAGTTGCTATAAACAGAGCTTTTATGAATAGGTATACACATATTTCTCTTTGAGACCCTGTTTTCAAATCTTTGGACATGTATCCAGAAGTAGAATTGCTGGGAAATGCTGTTTGTAACTCGACCGGCATAGCAAAGTACACTATATCACAGTCTCACTAGCAACACCCAAGTTTCATTTTTCTCTTTTTTCTAACCAACATGTTACATCCTGGGGCTTTCTGTTTTTATAGCGACTGACTCAGTGTGGCAGTCTCTCATTATTAGAAATGTTGAGCATCTTGTAATAGACATTAGCCATATACGTACCTCTTGCGGAGAAATGTCTACTCATGTACTTTGTTCAGCTTTCATTAGGTTATTTATTTGTATATTGTTACTTCCAAAGACCCAACAAGGACCCTTTTATAGCTCAAGTAATACATGAATTCTATGCCCATTTCCATTGCCTTCCCTCTTTCTGGGTTGTCTCATAGCATTTGTGAGAACTCTTCTCCTTCCTCTATTTAACCAGAAATTATCTTTCAAGTAATTTTTCTTTTAACTACTCTACTAGACATGCACGGATTTCCTTTTGCTTTCCTTTTGCCTGTGTAATCAGGTGAACTGTGCTGTAGTAATTAATTGTCCTACTTCATTTTACTATTTCCCCAGGGTAAGAAACTCTTTTCGGAGTTGCATTCTTATGTTTTCAAAATTGTACATCATCTGTAGATTAAAAGCTACGATAATTATTTTTAGAAGCAAAGCATGATTTTCCTGACCTACATATTCCAATCTCTGGAATCAGTTCAGCACACAAAGTTTCCCAAGTCGCAGGCATCATCCAGCAGATGGCTTCTACCGGCGGCTCTCCTACAGTGACTTCCAGACCTAGTTATTTATCTTCCTTGCATCAGAAATCCAGCAAACAACATCTGCATCTCTCTTTTTGGGAATTTCTTGAATGAACTGACTGCTCGATGAATCCAAAATCTTTCAGAACATGCATGCACACACACACACACACACACACACACACACAGAGAGAGAGAGAGAGAGAGAGAGAGAGAGAGAGAGAGAGACAGACAGACAGACAGACAGACAGAGACAGAGACAGAGACAGAGGCAGAGAGAAGCAAGAAGGAGATTCTCAGCCTGCCACGGAGATGAAACAGCTTTACAGGCAAATCCCCAAACAGCAAGCTGTGCAGCAGGTAAAATTAAAATGCTTGGAAGGGATTCAACCAGGAAGGAACCAAGTTGCAGATCCTCCCTAAGCAGTGTGTCCTATAGACATTGAAGTCTTTTCGTAAGAATAAAGATTCCCTTCAATGTCGCCTTTCTGAAAGAGGTTACAGTTATGATAACCCACAAATAAGCTGACTGTTCGCCATTCTATCAGTTATCTGCACCCCCAGATGCACTTTCTCACAAATCTTTCTCATTTCTGGCAGATGCCAAAGCCTCCTAGAGGACCAAAGAACCCCTAGGTCGCTCACCCCTTCATTGCAATCCAGTCATGCAATTAACAGAGAATTTTCATAAAATATATACCCAAAGGGCACAACGTCTTGAATAAACATGAGTCAAAAACAATGCAAGAATTTCCAGGAAAAATATAAAATCTTGTACATTCCAGTAAAACAGCAAAACCATGGGGTTAGGGAGAAGTGAGGCCATGTTTTGTTTTGTTTTTAACTGTTTTTGTTTGGTTTTTTTCTCAGACTACGCTTGACCCGCGGAACCTTCGGTTCTGAACGACTGAACTGCGATGCTTGGTCAGAAGCTGAGACCTTCAGAGACTAAGTGACATGACCCATACCATGTCTACTTGTTAATTACACAGATATGCTTAGAACTAACCCCAACCACCCAAGCCACCGCCCATAGCTCCTTCATGCCACTCCATGCAGATCTTAGATTTAAATCCTGAATTTCTCTCACTGCCACTGTCTCTTCATCCCTTTCCCTTAAGTACTTTAATGTGCTGTCCCCACCATGGCGTGCAGTAGTAGCCAATTAACTTTGACCTTGGATTTATTTCCCAACACAGTATTAGTTATGTAGCTCTGCTATTTCCTATGAGTATAGAGTTTGTTCAATGCAATTAAAGGTAAGATAGATGAAGCCAAGCAGGGCTGAATGGCTGTACAGATGAAAGGATTCTACAGCTGTGTGAAAGAGTCACTAGGAACCATTTGCTGCAATACATCTGAAACACAGAGCTCACTACCTTAATGGCGGGGTGCAATCATGTATTCACAAATAGGGAGGATTCAAGGCAAAGCGGACAAGATTAAGTATGAAGGTTGAGGAAATGCTTCTATCACAATGGGGTGTGTTCCATACATAAACTTTGAAATTTGTATTGTCCAATATGGTAGCTGCATGCCACTTGAGCTATTTAAAGTCCAGTCATTACAAAGGGATGGGATTTAATAATTCAGTTCATGTTGCACAAGAGCACTAAGCTCTATGGGTTTTTCTTTTAGGCTACCAATCAGCTCCTAAATCATAACATGGAGACGTAATATTAGTTTTGAGTGGTTGCCCTTATCTTATGCTCATTTCTTGCTAGCTCTTATAACTTAACCTGTTTCTCTTTATCTACATTTTGCCTCAGGACTTTTTACCTTCTTTCTTTCTGAATATCTTACTTTCCTGCTGTCTTCATGTTTGGCTGGCTGGTGGCTACCTGGCTTCTGACTCTGGGCTTGGTCCTCTCCTTCTCCTCATTCTGGTCTTTCTTCTCTCTCATTCTTCTCTCAGGTCTAGGCTAGTCCTTTCATTTATTTGCTTTGCCTGCTAGCCCCTCTTGTCTAGCCATTGGCCATTCAGGTGCCTTAGGCAGGCAAGGTACAATAGCAATACATCTTTTCGTAATTAAACAAATGCAGCAGAAACAAAAGTAACACACCTTTACACAGTTAAAGTAATATACCACAGCAGAAACAAATGTAACAAATCTTCACACAGTTAAATATTCCACAACTCTTCTCCCCTTTTTGACTAAATAAAAAGAAAGGCTTTAATTTTTTTAACATAGTAAGACTACACACACTATACACAGTAAGAATAGTTATTCCTACAACACTTTGCTAGTTGCTGCTATACTGGACCACACAGATGTGGGACACTTTCAAGGCTCAAGGAAGTTTATCTAGGAAGAAATGAGAGAGGAGGAGCATAGATGTGTGGGTCATGGTTGAGCACATGAGCATATGCTGGCATTCCAGTCCTGAGTGCGATGAGGTGAGCAGGTGGGATCTCTGGAAGGCAATGAAGTGAGAAGGGAGGAAACTTCATGAGTAGAAGCAGTGCCCAGAGAGTTCTCTGACTTCCTTTCTACAAGTTGACTTAGGGGAGAAGGAGGCCATCTATGAACTGTGGAGAAGTCCTTACAAGATACTGAAACTGGTGCCTTGCTCTTGGACCTCCAAACTTCAGGACTATGAAAACTCAAAACTTGTCACTTAAGTCACCTAGACCATGACGTTTCTGTTACACTGATCATTGCACGCTTAGACAGGAATATGTATCAAGAAAAGACTGTGCCAGGTGAAAGGAAGTGAGATAGAGGGGATGTACTGGACAGAGCCATGGAAAGTTCCTGAATTTGGGCTGATCTTGGACTCAAGACCTTGTTTTGCTACCATAAACCTTGGCACAAATTAAAAAAAAAAAAAGATGCTTCTTTGGGCAGAATCATCCCAGTGGTTTTGGCTCAGGGGTATATTTGGTACTTGGTAGTATTCCCAAGCTCCAGTGGATGCCCCACATCCGTGCACATCTGAGTAGCACTAACTGAACTTGGTTGCTTATCAAAACAAAACAAAATAACTGACCCCGCCCCCAAAAACAATCTCCAAAACCAAAAAGACGTGAACTTGAAGATGGGAGGGAGACATGATTATTAGGGGCTAAAGACTCAGAGGGGAAACGAGGAAGGACAGAATCACACTTCGTTCATTCATTTATATCCTCAACACTAAAGAGAAAGGAAGAAAGAAGTGACTTCTGAAGAGGTGGCAGTGAGTAAGGAAGCTCACGATACAAAACTGAGAGCCCGAGTTTGATTCCTGGAACCCATGGTGGAAGCCGAGGACTGAATCCTGGCCATTGTCCTCTGACGTCCACATGAGCAACACAGCACATGTACACCTGCATTCACACACAAGTGCCCGCACACATGCACACAAATAAATAAAAGAGCAAACAGATTTAAATAAAAAGAAATTTAAAAAAAAAGTTCCCTTTTGCCCTTGCTAGTTAAAGCTAAAAGATCAAGATTCCCTTTTAAAGTAGCATGCTTAAGCTCATGATTCTGGATATGTGTGCAAAAGGATTGCTTTCCCCCAAATCCAGAGAAAGAGCTGCAGTTGGGGCCCTGTTGCAAAAGGAGCCTCATGTTGTGTTGCAGGTGGGGAGCTTCCTCTGCTCACACTCACTCATTGTGCCCCAGGGAGACCTGGGGTGTGAAATAATTCAATGGAACAATGCTTTTTGTATAGCTGTGGCGGACTGTTTATTTTCGAAAGGTCAGCTTGGAAAGGGTGTCATTGAATTGCATTGTCGTACAGATGAAAATTAGTTCAAGTCGTGACCTCCTGCAGGGGGTCTCGGTATGGGACCTGTTCCATTCAGCGGCATAGTTAGAAAATGGAGTCCTCTCGCTAACAATATGTCACTGTTCAGAGCCTAAATAATGATCTGTCTTTCCTACTTGGGAATTAATATTCAGTAATGAAAAAGTAGAAAGGTCCTGCCAGTTAAGCTGATCCCAGATCCTAGCCACAGTCCTTATTGAAGTTGTGCTGTTGAGTAACCTGGCTTCTCTAAGCTCTCAGTTGTCCTGGAACATTGAGTACACACTGGATAAATCCCATGTTAGAACTCCTGTTCCTGCTACAGAAGCCTTGCAGAGACTTCATGTTCTTTGCTGTCAGATGCACATGAGACCCTGAGCAAAACGAGAAATACTGTTTTCTAAGAGGCTGGATATTAGACGCTGAAGAATTAGTGGCTCATGGAGTATGGGGTACAAACTACACAAGACCTAGAACTTCTCTGCATGGCTATCAGAGGCCACTGGTTGTTGGAGCAGAGAGGTAGCTCTGGAGTTCCAACTGTGTGCCAGCAAACTCCTGAACTGGAGAGACAGAAGAAACAAGGGTCAGGGTAACTATGGCAACTGAGGTTCATAAGACAACATTGAGAAGAGTCTCAGAGAAAGACAACTCTGGAGGGCAGCAACTCATCCCTTGTTGACTTCGCTACACATAAGCAAAGAAAAGGACTGAGGTGCGGAGGGAACCAGAAGATGGATGGGAGGTAAGGGGATAGAGTGTTCACACAGGGTCTGAAGAGCCTCTTTCTATCAGTGGGTGGAAGACTGTGTCACCTGCAAAAGGTTTAAGTATTCAGAAGAGTCCTGCCTCATCAGGGAGAAAAACTAGCCCTGAATTCTACATGGCTTTGGCTGTCCTTAACAAAACCTAAAAGAAACATGTGGAAGGAATTATTTCCTAATAACAGTCTTTCAGAACAGACTTGAGAATATTTATAGGAATATAAAATACTCGTCATCTGGAAAAAGTAAAATTCACAACCCCTGGCATTAAAAAGAAAAATGCAAGGTATAAAAAAATGTTAACAAAATACATTTACCTATTCCTGTCTCCTGGTTTCTTTTGGAAGGTGGAGGGCCGTGCACCTCAGATTACAGTCTATAGTAATAATATGACCCATGACAAGAAGATCAGTCCATCAAAGCTTACCATTAACCCATATAGATGTCAGAATTTAAGGACAGGATTTGAAGAAAAGCCATGGGACCTGTGCTTGTATTTTTAAAAATTAAAACGCGCGTGTGCACGCACACATGCACACAGACAGGGAGAGAAAGGGAGGAGAAGAGGAAGGGAGGGAGAGAAAAAGACAGTGAATTAGATTCATCAGAAGAGCACAGTGAGCTTGGAGACATAGTAATATAAAACATCCAAAACTAAGCACACACATGTGAGCATGTGTGCACATACATGTGTGAGCACAACACCCACACACAAACACAGGCACACAGTCATATACACAGACATGCACACAGACACAGACCCATACAGGAGCTCACACAAACGCATGCAAACACACAGACATACAAATAGATTCATACATACATACATATACACAAACACACATATACTCAGACATACACACGGGCATAAACACTTACAGGAGCTCACACATGCTCCTAACACTGAAGAAAACGATCCATTAATCTTGAGTTATGAAGACAACCTCAAGCAGCCTGAAGGAGTACTAACTTCAGTAAAGGTTTCATTGCCCTTGGCCATATATGAGCACAGACACAGGGATCTTGCTTTATTCACTTGCCGGAACGACCCTCTGATTTAGTTCACATACAATTCCTCTGAAAATTTCTGTAGTTCCACTTAAAATATCTTCATAGTAAACAGATTTTGCTTTTCTTTTGTTGTCAGAAATAAACTTGCTTTAGCATAGAAACAATCCCCTGTGCATTTTCACACTCATAATCATACCCCTACACACTCAGGCCTTTCCTGAAGGTTTGCAAATACCCTTGACCTTCTTGGAGCTTTCGCCATAACAAAGCTAAAGTTTCTTTGACCATTTCCTCTCCTGTTTATATACCTCAGACTTTCAAAAGATTTTGAAGAATGGCTTAGCCACACCTAGGAAAAATATGCATTTCTTTTCATGACTTGGCTGAAGGCCAACACATTTTAAGTATGCATTTAAATGTGTCTGTGTTCTCAAGTGTGAACTGTGTTAGCAACTTAAGAAGATTTTGATTAAGACTCACTTTTGTGTCTGAAAGAAAGAAAAGAAGGCAGGCAGGCAGTCAGGAAGGAAGGAAGGAAGGAAGGAAGGAATGAAAGAAGGAAAGAAAGAAAAAAGAAAGAAAAAAGGAAAGAAGGCAGGTGAGCCCTATCATCTTTCCATTTTCCTTAGCTCTTGTTGTATATGGTATTTGTTGCCTGTAGTCAGTATCTCTCTCTCTCTCTCTCTCTCTCTCTCTCTCTCTCTCTCTCTCTCTCTCTGTGTGTGTGTGTGTGTGTGTGTGTGTGTGTGTGTGTGTGTGTGTATTTCACTGATGCATCTCTGGGTGACATCTGGTATCTGGCAAGTTAGCTAAACAGCGATCTTCACTTCTGACCATTTATTTATTCTTTAAATGTTTTAGAGGACAGTAATTGAATAAAGACTTCCTACACATCAGGACTAATTTGCTCCTAAAAACAATTCACTTAAACTCTTAGGCTGGGGTCACCAGAAGCAGACCCCCATGTGAAATTTTGTATGTAAGTGATTTGTTGATGGCAGGCAAGAAATTTAGGCAGTAGAAAAGGGCAGGGTGAGACAAGTGAGGGTGTAATTCCAGGTAGATTCCCGAGGAGGCAGGCTCTCATTTGATCTTCTAGATGCCAGAGGGTAGAAGTATTTGGACAGAGGCTCCCAGCTCACTCTTCTGCTCCTCTATGTCTGTGGCCTGAGCATTCATGCTCTTTCAGAAGTCAGTCACTTGCTGATGGTGGGTTGAGAGCCTGAAAACCCTAGTCCCTTCCAATTTCCTGAATGTCTAAATGATGACATTCCAGATCAGTACAAATAAAACCACAGATACCACTGACACACCAAGGGCATCCCAGGGCATCTGACCAGAGTACTAGCTGTGTCTCTGGAACTTATGAATCCATCAGACACTTTTTGGGGCACGTGACCGTTTTCAGTCCTGGGAACAAAGTCAAGATCCGTGTGAACTCCCTCACTACACATTGTAGTTACAGTTACAATGAAATTGAGAAAGAAAGCCTGGCTTTTCAGCCAATAATCACAAGCTGACCATTACAAACTGTAAAATAGTATCAAAAAAAAAAATCAAGCGCATTTATTAGAGGAAAGTGATTCAGTCTTTGAGTCATGAATTGGTTTTCTGAGGAAGAGAATCCACAGATCCCAATTTGGTTTTCTTGATGTATGATGAAAACTTACATTGTGCTTTCTAATTTTTTGCTAGACATAAATCTTTTGCATACTAACAGACATTTTAACAAAATTCCCAAAGTAAAAATAAACCTCCACAGAAGCCTTCAAATAGTATATATGTGAAAGGAGATATCATGGTCACGTTATGGCTGAGTAATAATCCATTATGTTTGTGTATAATATACGTATCACAAAAATATAAGTACCACACTCAAATAATATAAATTTGTAATATGTATTTATGTAATAACATACTGTTTTATATTATAAGGTATATAAATTACTGTGTATATAAAATATGTCATATATATCACTTACATATTTTTCCTTTCATTTAGTGGTGAAAACCAAGATGATCCTGTATCTTAGATATTTAGAACAGTGCTACAACTAAAAATAAGTATACAGGATCTCTTTTGTATGCTAATTAGCTTCAGTTGACTGTATACTCAGGAGCTAGATAGTTGGAGCATTGAGAAATGTTCTGGAATATTATTCTAACTAGGCAAAAATGTGTTGCATTTGTCTCTGCTACAGAATATTACTCTAACTGTGTAAAGGTGTGTTACTTTTTAATGTTGAATTTGTTTTATTATATAATGGTGTGTTGTGTTTGTTTCCCTTTGCCTGCTTAAGGCACCTGATTGGCCTAATAAAGAGCTGATTGGCCAATAACTAGGCAGAAAAAAGATAGGCAGGGCTGCCAGGGAGATAGAATAAATAAGAGTAAGAAATCTAGGCTCAAGGAACAGTAGAAAGAAGAACTAGAGAAGAGAATGAGGGAGATCATGCCCGGGCAAGAAGCCAAACAACCACCAGCCAGCCAGACACTAGAAACAGCGAAAGTAATATATACAGAAGGAAAGAAAAATAAAATATCCCAAGGAAAAGGGTAAATAAAGAGAAACAGGCTAATTTAAGTTAAAAGAGCTAGCCAGAAATGAGCCTAAGCTGGGCTGAGCATTCAAAACTAATCAGCTTCTGTGTCATGATTTGGGAACTGGTTGGTGGTTCAAAAGAAAAAGCCTGGTATAGAGTAGATCTATTTTTAGTTTTTGAGGAATTTCTACTGTTTTCTACAGTGGCTTTATAATTTACATTCCCGTCAATTGTATTAAAAAAAATCCCTTTTGTCCTCATTTCACCAACATTGGTGATTTTTGAGGTTCTGCTAGTGTTTGTCTCCCTGGGTTTTGAGGATATCTTCTTGTCTTTTTGCTCCACTTGTGTCTGGTGACTTGACTTCTCTATGACATATTTGTATTAGCAACCTTCCTATTCTTTTCAGGGCACAGAGTAAATCTTCACTCCTCTGAGTTCATTGAGAGTTACCGTTTTCTTTCATCCTTTGGCACTTTATCTGAACTCCTGTATCCCATCTCTTACTGTGGATTATCTTTTTGGTGTTTAAACTATTTATTAAGAGTAGTTGTTTCTCTTTTTTTTCCAACAGCTTCACAATACTGTAATTGAGTGAATTTCATTCAAGTTCATGCCGAGAAAATTCCTTAACGCAGATCTCTGGCCCCAGTCCAGGTCTTATTCAAAAGCAGTAAGTTGGGTGAAGACAATGCAGTCCAGGGCCGCAAAGACAATGCAGGTCTTTGACTCTTTTGACTTCTCTATTTATAAAATGTTGCTACGCTTCCCACTTACTTCCCTCATAGCAAAAGGACTGTGTGCTTTCCTCTGCGGAGAGGAGCGTGGCTCAAGGCACGTAGTAAATTTGCACCGATTACTCGATTGGTTTTAAAGTCGCCAGACTATTTCAGAGACTCCAGTATTCTCTATGTCACTGGCTTTATTGCAAGTGTGCCCTCCTTTCTAGCTCACAGAGAGGCCCTTTCAGTCTTTTGCTGGGCGTGCAATGCTCTGTGAACAGTGACAGAAGCGGTGTACAATGGCAAAGATGTGTGTTCCCATCTTTCCTCATGCTGGAAGTGACAGAGTCCATGAATTGAGGAGCTCAACACTAAGCAAGCATTTTGCTTATTATGAAATATTCACTTTGACTAAGAGAGAATTAAATTTCAAGCATCCTTGAGCCCTTGAATGTTGTTTTCCTTTTCCAAAACATCGTTTCAGTTCACAGCTGCCTGAGTAAATTTTTGCTAGCCCGAGTAGGAAAAATATTTTCACCACAGCATTTGTCTTCATTTGTGCAGTGGAAACAGGAAGGTTCAAAGGATGCTAACAGCTCCAGTCTCCATGAGGAGGTGAATTTTCTTACGTAGGAATCACCAAGATTGAAAAAGAAAACAAGAATGTTGATGGGATCCCATGCTAAGTTCCAGTCCACTGCTGCATGCTTTATTTTTTTTTTAAAAAAAAGCAAAAATAATGAAAAAATCAGGAAAAGAAAAGAGAATATCATTCAGCAAACAATGAAATGTGTCCTAAGAAGAGGACATCATTGATTTTCCACAGCTTGAGCTGGTCTGGAATGAAATAATGAAGGTTTGCACAGTACGAACCCAAGCACAGTTTCCTCCCATGTCAGATCTGTCATCTCCCAACTTGACATTCTTGGTCCCTAGAGGGTGTTTTTCCTGCTAAAGAAGCCATGTGCATATTGCTTGTGATTTCTCTGCAATAATAAGGTAGTCAGTGAGTAGAACTATCCCAGTCAAAGCTATAGAGATGCGTTCTTTTATATAAACCACCACCACGGCAAGGGAAAGGCAACAGTTTTTGAGCCTGACCATTTTTTTTTAAACATCTGAGCATTTCTTTTAATGTGTTTGCAAAACGAACTTAGCTCTTGGCCTGAGAATAGTTTAGAGGGAGGGTCACTTTGAAAGAATGCTCTGGAAGGCTTCACATACTTAATGAATCTGTCGCCCTGATACATTTGGCAAGTATTCTTCCTCCTTCAAAGCCTCAGAGAAGAGCAAAGTTCCTGTCAACCGGCAGGAGTCAGGATGAATTGGGGACAGACATCATCCATGGCTGTTCTCACTCTTCTCGCTGGGACTTACCTTTTGGTTCTTTTGCCCTCTGAGGACACTAGTCAGATTCTAACAGGATAGTATTCTCTACTAGTTCAACTCAGCAGCCAACTGGCAGACAGCATCTAGGGCTATTAACAAATAAAAAAAAAGAGTATCATTTTCTTTTGATTAATGTGAAATTGGAAAATGGGAGTCAATGACTGATCACAGACTTTACAAGCCAGAGATTAAGAAATCCCTCCTCACTCTCTAAAAGACATAGAAAATGGTAACATATTGCAGAAGGGATTCTTTGGAGAATAAAAAAAAATACAGTTGAATCAGTGGTGATACTTCAAAAGGGAAAAAAGGAAGCTAAATGAAACATCAAACTAATTAAAAGAACATCATAATATTCAGTGCTTTGGAAGAAATAAAATTTGCCATTGTACCACTGATTAGGTCAGCATGATAGGAGGGACTGGAGGGGAGCTCACAGTTTCAGAGTACTGAATGCTCTTCCAGGGAGTCTGGGTTTGATTCCCAGCACCCATACGACCAGTCACAACCATTGTAACTCCAGTTCCAGGAGGACCCATTGCCCTCTTCGGGTCTCCTTGGGTACCACGTGCACAGAGACATGCCAGCAAAACACCCACATGCATTAAAAAAATAAAATGAAGTAGTCAACACACACACACACACAGACAGACAGACTGTAAGATTGAGTGGGAGAGGGTCAAATTAAAAGCAATTTTCCAATGTTCTTATCAATAAAAGAGAAAATTATACGGCCATTGAAGATAGGCTCTCATTGGTCTATGGAGATAGCAGGAAAACCCCTCAGTGGGAAATGGCAATAAATAAATGAATAAATAAATAAATAAAGGGATGCAGTTAATGGGACTCTGTCCCTAAAGACACAGCCCACTGTGTTCTTTTCTTGCCTATTTTCATTTGCCATCTGCCTTCATGTATGTCCTTTTCATGGCATAAAAGTGCACCTGATCTAGGGAATGTATGCCTTAATGTACAAGCTTGGCTTTTGGACTAAGATCCACAGGGAACAGTGGGGCTAGAACGGGCCTCTTCTTTCATGGAGCAGTTTGCACACGACACCTGGGACAGACTCCCAAGAGTTTGTGTCTAACTGTTACTCTTTCTTTGCGGTTTAACAGAACTGTCCTGGCTGCTGCCAGCCTAGTATCTTTCCTGCCAGGGACAGTGGAACAAAGGGCCAGTCTCCTTTCTTTAAGGTTGGGTTTCATCTTACTCAACACTTTCATTCATGCCTATTTGATCGAAACTTGGTCATATTGACCGCACTAAGCTGAAAAGGAGCCTGGGAAATGTAGTCTTTTAACTCCAAATTCTAGGGCCCATGTTAAATTAGTATGTATACTCTTATTTCTGTTCCATTCTCGTGCGGGTTTTGAATGTGTTGCTTGGATTTCAGAGCTTTTGTTGTTTTCGAGATAAAACTTTTTCAGATCTGACTTGGCCTCCATTGCTGGTATTTCAGCAGCTTTCCAGTTAGCACTCTTCATGAGTTAGCCCGCATCAGACTATTAGCGTAGCCTTCTCAGTTCCTTCGCTATACACCGTCCTCAAGAGACTAAACTGATGAACTCGCTAAGTGACTGTGTATATAATGCTTGTTTGTGGCACCGGAGACAAATCTGGTGGCTTGGAGAGACAGCTAGAGAAGTCTCTGGAAAGATGGAAAGTAACAGAGAGAAAACAAATCGCCGACAAGGGACCGGCCTCCATGCACTGTGATGTTCCAAGAGCAGAAAGAAGCAGGGCAGTAAACTGAGGTTTATCCCTTAACTTTCTTCTCTCTCGCAGTCGCGCTTGCTGTATGCAGATCCTTAAGCCAGAAGAGTTTGAATTTGTATGGTTTCAATAATGATGTTAAACCTGAAACTGTTAACTAAGAAATCGTATGTCTAAAGTTTAAAAAGTTAGAGAAAGCGTGTAGAAAATATAGCAAAAAAGCTGAAGGCTAAGTGGATACTATAATTAAAAATGTTTTCTTTATCAAGTTTTGATAAGCAGGGATTTAGAGATAGAGTTCTACCTTTGCTTAGATTTCTTGAGATTCGCTATGCCATTCCTCCAGATCTGTATTTTTATTCTGTGCATGCTAAATAGTCACAGGTACTGTGACTCCTATTTGGGGTTTTCAATTTCGTATAAGAATCACCAACTTTTGCTAACTTGAGCATCATTTTTACGATATAGCCTTTTCTGATTTAATAGTTTAAAATTATTTGGAGCTGGCCAGATGGCTCATCAGGCAAAAGCATTTGCTTTGCAGGCTAACAATCTAAGCTCGGTCCCTAAAACCTACACAAAAGTGAAGGAGAGGAGAAAAGAGTTGCTCTTCCACCTTCTCATTCACCCTGAGGCACTTGTTCCCCCTCACACACATTACACAAATTAATAATAATAAATAAACACCTTTAAAAATGAAGTTTCTTTAGGCTAGTTCAATATACATATTAATAATAGTAATAATACTAATAATAAGCCAAGTGTTTATCCGTTTCTCCACTGAAGGGCAGTTAAAGGGTTTCCATGCTTGTGTTACGAAAGACATGGCTGGTGAACTCCGCTGTATATTTCTTTACCCACATTTGCCAGCTTTCTGTAGCAGACATCCGCAGATGAAGATTTCACACTGCAGCAAATACACCCTCCTGTTGATTGGCTGCATACTGCTAAATGATTGTCTCAAACAGTTTAATCATCACAGTTCTACAGTCCAAACGTTAGGGTGAAGGGATTTTACATTATACATAATTTACCTCCAAAAGGAAGAAAAATGTGATCTAAAATATTTAGAACTTGTAAGCAACAAAATACCATATATTATTAAAGCTAAATGCATTATTTTACAGTTTTCTTTCTTAGTCCAAGTTATATGTACAGTTACATGATATAAGTTCATTCACTAGGTCGGGATTGCAGAGTTCTGTTGCATAATAAATGGTAAAATGTGTGTGTGTTTGTGTGTGTGCATTAGGCACAGCACATATAAATAGGCTAGTGTATTCACATCCCCATAGATATTTCTTAGGTGTAGTCTTGCCTCTATACTAACTTAAGCATGAGGTCTTTCTGACACATCCAACTAAAATGCATCACCCTTTTCCTTTGCTATTTGTAACTCTCAGTATGAAATGAGAAAGCTGGCTCCTGCTAGCTGCCAGTTGGGTACAATTTTAACAGTGTCAGGATTGTTACAGTGCACCGTCACCAGGCAGGACTTTATCAACTAGACTACAATATTGCATACAGGTTTTCTAGTCACTTTCAGAATTGTTAACTTTGATCCTTTATCCAGCACTTCCTTCAGTGACAGTGATGTCAACCCTGATATCGTGATGTTCTATTACATACAGAATGCCATTCTAGACCCCCTTGATCTCCTACACGATTTCTAAAAATTGTATATGCTGCAATTTGTCCTTGTGTGTGAATGTCTACTGCTTTAGTTACAGGTAGAGCACATGCATATGTCACTATCATACACAAGTTCTCGATGACCCCCCAAAGTATATCCTCTCATAAACTGAGCTCTTGGCAAGCACCCCTCGGTTTATTGTCTTTGCCCTGCTTTAAGAATGGCATATACTTGGAATCATTCAGTACCAATCCCTTTACAATTGATTTCTTTCATGTAACAATATGTTGGCAAGTCTGCATGTGTGTTCATGACTCCTCTCTCTCTCTCGCTCTCTCTCTCTCTCTCTCTCTCTCTTCTTTCTCTCTCTCTTGCTAGTTCACTCACTCACCTGATCTTATTTATTGCAAGGAATATTCCGTAGTTTAGTCATTCATCAATCAAAACATATTTTGGTACTTTTAATTTAGATTCATTATGAATAAAACTCTTATAAACACCCACGTGCAGTTTCATGTGGGTGAATTTCTAAAATATGTGGGATGAACACTTGATTAGGAGGCATTACTGTGCCATGGTCTGAGCACATTTAATCTTACAAGAACCTGTCTAACTGCTTTCCAATAGCACTACTGTCTAGCATTTCTGCCAGGATTGAATGCAAGTTATTTGCTCTGGATCATCACCAATTACTATTGCTATTGCTTTTCTTATAGCCACCCTAGTTGGTGCCTTACTGTCTTGTTTGAATTCGCAATTTCTTGCTGAGCCAGGACACTGCTCTTACAGATGCTCTCTGCATGTCTTTCTTGGTGAGGACTTAGCTCCTATCTTTTGTTTACTTTTCATTCGAGCTCTTCGGTTTCTTAGAGCTGAGCTTCAAGTGTTCTTTGTGTGTTTTAGATACATCTCTTAATACAGATACACAGGTTGCAAATATTTTCCTTCCATCAATGTCTTGCCTTTACATTTTCTTAACAGTATCTGTCACAAAGCAGACTTAAAGAAAACCTTTAATAATGATCGACTCATCAACTTCATTCTTTTAGTGGTCATGCGCTGAGTGTCATAGCTTAAAATGTCATCGCCAAATCACAGACATTTGTTCCGATTTTCTTCTAGATGCTTTCCGGTTTTTTCAGTTTATGTTTGTCTCTGAGATTCATGTTGACTTAACCTTTGTGAAGGATGTCAGAGTTTTGCTTTGGTTTCTTGAAGTGAGTTCTTCCTATGTACTCCAGGCTGGCTTCGACTTTGCAATCCTTCTGCCCCTACCTTATAAAAATGGAGATTGCAGGCCTGAGCCACCCTACCTGACTTGCAGGTTTATTTTTATACATGAAAGCAGGCTGATTTTATACACATGGCTGTGCACTTGCTGAGGTCAAGCACTGGCTGCTGAAAAGAATCTCTTCTCCACTGCGCTCCTTTCCCAGCCAGTGTTGGCCTCGGTGTGGCCTTTCTATCCTGTCTGCTCTTTCACCAATGCCAGAATTTTTAACTTCACCTTAAAATCTAGGTAACATGAGCTCTCCAAGTTTGTTCTTTTCCATCAGGTTCCTTCCTTCTTTTGTGTCTTTATCTAATCCCCTTGCTCCCTGCTTACACTTGCCAGAAAGCGTTAGATTTGTAACTCTTTCCTGAGGTCCTGCTTTATGGAAGACTGGTCTGATAGGGACTGAATGTTTATGTCCCCTCAAATCCATATGTTTAATCCTTCAAGGATAAATGAGATCCAAGAGTTTATGGAGTTTATGCCCTGAGACAATAGAATTAGAGAGATTCCTATTTCACCATGGCTTTTTTCTCTCTCTTACTCTTGTTTTTTGTTTTTGTTTTTGTTTTTGTTTTTGTTTTCCTGTGACACACTATCTTCCATGTGACCCTCACAGAAGTTAAATGCATGGGGTCTATTGTTCTTTGATTTCCAGGCAGCAAAAGTGTGAGCTATACCAACTTCTTTTCTTTGAATGATATCAATGAAGATATCAATAAAAATCAGGTTAATGATTTGGTGGGATTTTCCTCAGGACCCTGTATTGTAAAAGTCGGTATCCCGAGTAGACTGAACTCCTGACCAGAAATAGGAAGTAACAAAAGCACAGATGTTCAGCAAGCTGACCCCAGGAGTTCTGATGAGGGCCAAACCATGCAGGTATTTGTGGTTGTCTGTCACTGGTTTCTCAAAACTTCTGGCATATACCGAGTGTTTGCATCATTATGTGATCCATGAAGAGCTTCTGCTAGAGTGAGGTTACACAGGGCTTGAGGGAATAAAGGAGCAGCAAAGGTAGACCTTCTCGGGCCTGAGCAGACCTACATCCCCAGGAAATACTGACAAGGTCAGTGTAGATAGGGCTCAGTGGGGGAAGAGAGCGATGGTGAAGACATTGACGAGGTATCATGGCAGCCAGGACTCTAGCTTTCACGACATCGAACAGAGGGGGGCTTCCTTCCATTCTAATGGGTTCACTCTCTCTGCTGTGTTGAGAACACGGAGTCAGAAGGGCTGCCGATAGGGGGGTCTTCCTGTTATTTTGACAACTGAAAATGGGGCTTACAACAGAACAGCAATGGGTATGGGAAGAAACAGAGGATTCTGCCCCCGTTTTAAATAATTTATTCCATTAGTGTTTATCGAGTCTCTATTCTGTTGTCTGTTGTAATCCTAGTACTAGAAATGTTATGCTGAGCAAAGAATAATCCTCTCCCCAACCTACTGTCCCTTCTCCTTGATGTGTCCTTTTTTAAAAAGGGAAGATTGGGGTTAGGCTTAGGTAGCATAGACATAAACAGATAGGTCAAATACCTTCAGAAGAACACATACTGTAAACCAAAGCAGGAGTGTCCCATGGAAGCTAGCCAGACAGGTAGATGGAGGCACTTTGCTTGTCTAGGTTGTGTACTGAGGAAAGTAGGCTTGCTCAGTTGTCAGTGTGACCTATTGATTTGGAGCAATGGGGAGAAGGCAGCCAAGAGAAGCTCTGCTGGATGACTGCCTAGGCAATGCACCTGCAAGTTCACGCAGAGAAAACTGCCTCCTGACTTGGCTAGCTCAAGAACAACGTGAACATATGTGACCAAGTAGCATGGCTTGACCGTACTGACCTGGAAAGTAGAAATCAGTCGCGGAAGAAAGACCACACAAGGTCTTAAGGGCCATAATACAGAATCTGAAATCTTCCAAATAGTTTAGAAAGCCATAGAGAGTCTCAGTGTAGAAATGGTAGGATTTACTTGACAGTTTTCAAGATCTATTATGTTGAAGATAAAAGTACTGAGCTCCAAAGATTGCTTGAAAATCTGAATGAGGGTTCAGGAGCAAAGAGAGGCTTGACAAGAACAGTTGAGGAGTCACTAGTATGGATGGTTTTGGAAGAAGAAGTAAATGAAGTGACTTCCACGATGAATGTGGGTGGAGAGTGAGGGCCTAGAGTACAGTCCTGCTCTGTCCCAGGGACCACACATGTATCTATGTCACGGCAAGGCTTCCCTTTTCTCTCTCTTTTCTCCTCCATCCACTCCCACCAGATAATTATCCTCACCATTCTACTGAGTCTGCGCCTTGTGATCACCATTCCTTCCTCAAAGTACAAATAAATGAGTTAAGAGATGACCCCATGGGAGACAGGAGTCTGGGTGAGAACTAACACATGGCCAAAGTCCAGTGCTTCCCCAGATCAGACACCCAACACACTGAGCTGTGAAAAGGTGAAGTGGCCAGGGCACTTTATCACATCTTTGTGAGAAAATGTTACAAGGCTGTCATTTGGCATCTCACCTTCTGTCGGTTTGTCTGTTTTTCGTCATGTCTGTCCCTGTATTCTACTACAGACCCTTATGATGTCAAGTTGGGCCTCTCCCGAGTTTCAGAGGTTTAGCAACCCACCTGCTTCTACTGTCAAACTTTCCAGACGCTATCTTCCGCCTGCTAGGCCAAACCTTTAATCTGTGCTTCAAATATATGTATCCTATCATCCCATCTCTAGGTCATGCATCTTATGTTAACTTGAAGTTGTGGCTGACCTCACCTTCCAACATGATAGTTCTTAATTCACTCAACTCATCATCCTGTCATAATATTTTTAATTCAAGACGATAATTTATAAGCACTGAGATGAAATCCTTGGGACAATTTCCCTTCAAGAATTAGCAAACATAAAAGGTCCCTAGTTTTGGTAAAATATATAACTTATGAATGAATTGATCTGACACCAGACTCTCTCTGTATTAGTAAGACTCTCACTGTATAAGCAAGCCCATGTGTGGTGTGGAAAAATTCTGTATTCTGTAAATTTTGTTTTAAATAAACACTGATTGGTCAGTAGCTAGGCAGGAAGTGTAGGTGGGACAACCAGACAGGAAGTAGAGGCAGGTCAAGGAGAACAGGAGAATTCTGGAAAGGCAGAAGCCCAGTCCTCCGCAGTCCTGCCCAGACACAGAAGAAGGAAGATGTGACCTGCCCAACTGAAAAAGGTACTGAGCCATGTGACTAACATATACTAGAATAATGGGCCAATATAAGTTATAAGGACTAATAAGAAGCCTGAGCTAATGGGCCAATCCGTTTATAACTAATGCAGACTCTCTGTGTGATTTTCTTTGGGGCTTACTGGCTGTGGGAACTGGGCAGGGCAGAAACCCCAACAAGCAGGCCCTCATGTTACACATGTGCTCATTTTTTTTTAACCTTTCAGAATTAATATAATCAGTGAAAGAAGTAGTGAATGGGGTCACCGAGAAAGTATAAGAAGCTCTTTCTTATGTGTCATACTAAGAATGACTAGCTCAAAGGTCGACAAAGGGCTCCATTGCTTAGTTACAGCTTCTGTACCCCATGCTTGGCAAAGTGAGATACAAATATGCTATAGAGTGTGTCACTTGGAGCTAAAATATAGATGGCATGCTCATCTTGAAAAACAACATGATTATTTTGAGGTTAGAATTTTTACATTTATTGAGCTTCATTGACTATTATTTATCTGAATCTTTTAATGCATTGAATTCCATGTTTCTAAAAATTTTTTATAGGTTTAAATTCAAGTCCTAAGGATCTCACAATGAAATTGATGCCTACATAGAAATAGGTTCAGTATAGGTATAATTACTTCATTCGAGGTCATACTAAAATGAGATAGACTTCATATCCAATATAATCTTAAAAGGAAGAAAATGTGTCTATACAGAAAGGGGGGTGAGAGACACAGAACAGACTCTCTATAGACCCTTCAGAAGGAACCCATTTCATGGAAACCTTGATCTTGGATTTCTGGGACAATTAATTTTGCTGTTTAAACTACACAGAAAGCTGCGGTGCTGTTGTTACTGTAGCCCGCGCAGACTAATGCAGACCCTGGGCAGAGTCAAATGACATTCTTCACATTATTTTAGCAATGTTTTCAGTTTCATATTAATAAAAGTACAGCCCAGCTTGTTCATGCTTTGGAAGTACACCAGCACAAACTCTCACCCCCTTACCCCTCCCTCACCCTGCAAAATCCTCCATGGATGAGAAAACAAGCTAAGGGCTGGAAGGCTGTGTGTGCCTACACATGCTCCTTTAGCTGAAGAAACCCAAAAGAGTGCACTTCCTGGACAAAGGAGCTGAAGAAAGCAAACCCCATAGAAAACAAGCACTTGCTCCTGCTGCTGCAAGGCCTCACGACACCACTACAGTATCAGACGTGAAAATTAAGTAGCAATTATGCGGCTCAGGCGAATGCCGTCTATTCAGCTGCTAGTGATAGACAAAGAGACATAGCTGTGTTTGGGGTAATTGGCTGGGTGTGTGCAGCATGCATTTAAAAACCATGTCAGGACATTTTTGCATATCAGAAAACAATCTCATTAACACATTTCATGAGACACTTGTGCAGTCATCGAATTTTAATTATCCAGGAGGCCTTGGACAAGGCATGCAGCACAAACCACACAGTAACAGAAGTAATAAAGAATCTCTATATGGTCATAGGTGGTGTCCATCTCACTGTTTCCCCTTTATTGATATTGCAGCATTGCTTTATTTAAGTAATTACTTTTCTGTACTGTGAGTAAAATGGGTCTGTGGAATTATAGGTCACGGACAGTGGAGAGCCACCATTCAGCTGACACAGTGGAATCTATTGATGAAGGTAATGGGGATGAGGCAAAGATGGAAAAAAAAACCCACTAATTTCTTCTGCGTTGCTTTGAAATTTTTATCAAACCCGAACAACAAACCAGCTCAAACAACAGTTACTCTGCACACTTGACCTGGTTTTTTGATTTTAGGGAACAGATAATCAATGTGGCTCCTGTGCTGACCATACTTGTTTGAGTCACCCCACCCTCACCCCACCAGGACATAGTTGAAGACACCTGAGCAATCATATAGCTCAGAGGGGCATATCTACCCGGGCAGACTCTAGCCCATCTTGTTTCCAATACCTGTTGATCAAAAAGCATTGAACAGTGACTCGCAGAGTTCTTGCTCAACACCCAAGAGTTTAGAAACATAACTGTCATTTTCATAGCTGGACCTGCAGGCAACGTGGAGTCTGTTATGATGGGTGAGGAGTGTTCAGCTCATCCAAGATATGATTGGCAGAGCTGCAGTACTTCAGGGCGGTTCCTCCAAGTGTTTATGGAACACGATGTTTTGCACTGTGGCTTGAAGAACACTGTGTGCAGCCTATCCAAGTCCTTTGTGGGGCTGCCTGTGCTGTGAGATGCTTCCACTTTCCCAAGAAGAGCCAGTCTTTGTCTTACCCGAGTCTCTTCCCTGCTGAAGAGGCATCAAAGAGGACATACTGAGAACGAGATTTGTAGTGCTTAGGACTCTAAATAGAGCATGATCTTTTACATCTTCGGAGACTTTTAATCACAAGATAGAACTCCATCCATTTTAGAATACCTAAATCAGGACACCTAAAAGGCATTTTAAAAAATGTGAATGTTCACAATGGTACTACATGTTTCAGAACTCTGTGTTCCTGTGTTCTGTTATTACGAAATCCCTATGGCTCTTTGTGGGAGTTTTTCCAGTCTTTAATCATAGAGAGTTCACAGCTCACCCTTCTTTTAGCCATTTTTGCTATCTATTCTCTTTAACCGCCTCTTCCTTCTCTGTTTGTCAATTCTAAAGCTGGTTTTATGGGATGCGTTCAGATAGTTCTTGCGTGGGCCAAGGACTGAAGCTTTTAAGTGTAGCTTTGCACCAAGGTGGTCCCAAAATTGAAGAAAGAAGTCCCTGTCCACCCCAACCCCTTCCCAAAGACGAAGGGTCTGAATGTGAGAGGCAGTTCTGAAACATGAAGCACACACAAATGAAGCCCTTTCTGTCGCCGAACGTCTATTGACCTTAGACACTGAGGTTCTGAAGACTCGTATCCTTGAAAAACTCACCCATCAAGGGGAACAAATTTGAATGTTTGTGTCATCTCCCTTTCCTCATGACCAAGAGTCTGTCCGAAGATCGAAAGCCACACACTGAGCAGTGTGAATGTTAGAGCTGACAGATGCCAAGTCAAATAGGCTGTGAAGACACTCTGTGACACCAGGGTAGCCAAAGTCAGCACGCTGCTCATACCTGTTGGGGAACAGAGGGCAAAAGTTCAGCTGGCTCCAGATTGTGACTCTTCTCATACTGTCAATCAAATTGGGCCCAGGAGACTGAGTCTAAATTTAACTTTTACACCATAAAACTAAGTAAAATAAAATAAAACGTATGCTTCCCAAAATATTTTAACAGTTTTCTGTCTTCAACCTTAATTTGCTCACGTGGATAGGAAGCCACCCACTTGTGTGTCTTCTATTGAGTTGTTGGACTTACATGTTGAAGATAGTGTTTTTATGTTCATACATAAGCAGAAATATGAGAAAAAACAAATGTGTGTTTACACAAGGCAACATTTGCTAAGAAGGAAACATTAATGGATGAGGAAATCCAGCTTAACATGGAGGTAAAGCTATATCGACCTGAAGTCCAAGCTCTGATGGTATACAACACTCTGATGAGCCAAGATTAGGCTTCAAAATTCCTCAACTATCCTGCTTTCAACTAAATCCTGAATTATTTGTGGTAACTATTGGTTTGGCTGGATGAAAAGCAGGTAAAGGAGAATGGTATTACTATAGTCATGCTTCTTGTCTTTGTACATTTGTCTGTTGAGTGGTAGGGGAATTAGGGTTAGTGGCTCTAGACAACTGAAGAGAATTGGGATACCTTGTTCTTGTTTAGGCTCGTACTCGCTTAACATCTAATGGAAAAGACAAAATAATAAGAATTCAGAGATGAACCTTTTGTATCTCATCGGTTCTAAAAACTCTTTCATTAAGTGTCATTACTGTACTATTCTTTCATGAGCTCTGTCCCGCCACACACACGCATGCACACACACACACACACACACACACACACTCTCTCACACACACACAAAGGGCATGCTATGTGCCAGGTGTTATTGTTGGCTCAGAGTTAATTGGCACTGTGAAGAATATGGTAGATGAACTTGGCTTCATAAAGTTCTCTTAGTGGGGAAAGAATGGTATCAAATATGCCAGCAAGAGCATACTGTAGGGTATCTGACAGAAAACGTATTAGACCTGAAGATTAAATAAAAATGTTGTATGAAGGTTATCAGCAATGGTGAGTTAAATCCCACAAGGTAGGCAGGAAAGAAATACTTGAAAAGAAATTACTGAACAACAACAAAAAAAACCAGATGTGGATATTTGCAGGGAAGTATTCCAAGCAGAAGAAATTGGAATAACAAATAAAAGGCCTAAGCTTGCACAAGACAGCATCTACCAACACCAACAACCTCCATCCATTCTCTTAGGAAAAATATCACCTAAAATAAAATCTGACTTGGATATGTGTTGTAGGGGCCTCTTGTTTGTTTTCCTGGCTGCCCAGACTCCCGAAATAATCACACCGAAGCTATATTATTTAAATCACTGATTGGCCCATTAGCTCTAGCTTCTTATTGGCTAGCTCTTACATATTAATTTAATCCCCATCTCCATTAATCTGTGTATCACCATGTGGCAGTGGCTTAGTAGCAAAGTTCTGGCATCTGTGTCCGGCAGGGCTACATGGCTTCTCCTCACCTCACTCTGTCTTCTTCTTTTCAGCATTCAGTTTAGTTTTCCCCTCCTAGCTCTACTCTTTTGCCCTATCACAGACCAAGACAGTTTCTTTATTAACCAATGGTATTTATTCACAGCATACAGAGGGGAATCCCACATCAAATATGTGTTGCTCTATACTAACGATGTGATGTGTTGGACTCGGTAGGTAATGATTCTAGTTAACAGTATGTGGTGCATCATCTTATTTAGCTTCTTCTTTGTTTTTATTTCATATGATGTACAAAAATTTTCTTTCTGAAAATACATAATCTAAATGTTTACAGAGTGAAACATAAAGACTGTCTGTCCACCCTTCCTAGTGTTACTTATCATTCAGCAAATGGCCTCTACATCCAAGACAAAAGCTCATCTAACAGTTTGATAAACAATCACAAACTCTTCTTAGTGCATTTACGCATACATGACTATGAACATGTTGCTTGTTCATGAATATGATAATACTGCACATTTTCTTCAATGGTTTGCTTTTCTTTCTTGGCATAGTTGGATATAGTTCTGTACAGAGAAAGATCCATTCCATTATTCAATGGAAGTGTCATATTTCATGGTAAAGATTTACCATAAATTATTTATATTCTCCACTGATGCACTTTAAAAAGTCACAAAAATTTATATCCTATTCAACTCATGAAGAACATATGTGACTGACTGAAATAAACATTCAAAATTTTGAGTAGAAGTATATGTAGTTTTTTATAATGACTATTGAAATTTGATTTATGCAATTTACAGTACACCTCAAATATACAATATAATAACCTTAGTATATATACAATGTAAAAACTTTAATATACTTAGAGTTGTGTTCAATCATTACTACAAGTAATTTGAGAAAAAAAATTAATTAAAACACTTTTCTATACAATATATTTTCATCATAATCTTTTCCCTCCTCCAACCATTCTCAGATCTTTCTTGTTTCCCTATCCATTCAAGTTCATGTTTTGCCTCTTTCTCTCTCTCAAAACAAAAAAACCAAACCAAACAAACAAGCAGCTAATAAGACAAAAAATGCCAAAACAAAAAGTACACAAAAGAACATAGAATCCATTTTGTATTGGCCAACTACTCTTAGGCATGGGGCTTTACCGGAGTATCAAAGATATACTCGGTGACACGCAATTGGAGGTTGCTTTTAATTTTTCTCCATCTAGGATGACGCTGGCTGTTGATTTCTAGCTTTTCTTATGTCGAGATGTTCTTGTGTGTGTTCCCTCTAACACTGTATTCTCTAGTGCTTTTATCATGAAGGCATGCTGGATTCTGTCAAAACCTTCTTCTGCATATATTAAGATGATCATGTCAGCCACAAACCCTTTGATCTACAATTTTCCTGTCTAGAAGATGTGCTAGGGAAAAGATGGGACAGAAATTGTGGGAGTGACCAGTTAGTTAATGATGGGCCCAGCTGGAGACCCATACGCTGAGAGGGAAACCAGCCCTGGGGGCCAGGTTCCAGAGGCAGGATACTCCAGAGACCTATAATAGAAACAAACATGAATGGCAAAGGGGAGGGGGCGTAAATGAAATGATTCCTAATGATATTCTACTATGCTCATAGATTGGTACTTAGCCTGCTGTCATCAGAGAGGCTTCACTAAGCAATTGATGGGAACAGATACCATGCAAAGACCCACAGTCAAACATTCGGCCAAACTTAGGGAATCCTGTGGAAGAGGGAGAGGAAGGACTATAAGAGCAAAGGGGTCAAGGACACCATAAGGAAACCCACAGAATCAACTGACCTGGGCTCTTAGGAGCTCACATAGGCTGAACTGACAATCAAGGAGCCCACAGGAGACTGACCTAGGCTGTCCGCACACGTGTGACAGTTACGTAGCTTGGTCTTCTTATGAGTCTTCTAACAGAGAAAGCAGGGCCTGTCTCAGATTCTGATGCCTGCTTTGGGTGACCCTATTCCTTCTACTGGGTTGCCCATCCAGCCTTCATAGAAGAGGAGGACCCCAGCCTCACCCCAACTTGGTGTACCTTGGCTGCCTGATATCCATGGGAGTTATACCTGCCTTTGGAGAAACTGTGGAGGAGTGGATGGGGAAAGGGGTAGAAGGGAGGGGAAGGGAGAAACTGGGAGGACGGGAAGCAGGGAAAACTTTGATTGGGAGTAAAATAAAAATAAAATAAACAAAGACATCAACCCATTCAAAAAAGAGATAATCACATGTCTTTTAAATCCATTTATGCGGTTTACTACATTTGTTGACTTGCTGTGTGGAACCTTCCCTGTATTTTGATGAAGTCAGCTCGGTAATGATGGATATTTTTATGTATTCTGTTTGTAAGGGTTTTGTTGAGCATTTTTTAGGGATATTGACCCTAATTTTCTTTTTATTTTAAATTTTGTTTTTATCTTAATTTGTGAATTAGAGAATTAGGATGACCCTAGCATCATAGAAGGAGGTTGGAAACACTTTTCTTTGTTGTTTCTATGTTTTTGAATTATTTAAGAAAGATTAACTATCAATTTTTTAAATGACTAGCGGAATTCTGTTGTGATGCCATCTGGCCTTTGGGGTTTTTTTTTTATTTTTGGTTTGGTTTAGTTTTTTATTTTTGTTTTTTAAATTTTGTTTTCTCTCTGTTTTTTAAGATGTAAGGCTTTTTTTTTTTAATCAGTAAATCAATCTCATTTGTTCTAGGTCTATTTGGGCTGCCTACTTCTTGGTTTAATTTTGATGTTTGGCTGAGTCTGAAATTCATCTATTTCTTTTACGTTTTCCAACTAAATGGAGGACCCATTTTAAAATCGTCCCTTGTAATATCCTGAGTTTCTTTGCTGTCTGTTATAATGTTCCTCTGTTCATTTCTGATTGCGTAAATTTGGGTCCTCTTTTTTCTTCTTTTGGTTAGTTGGAACATGGATCTGTCAATCTTGCTATCTTTGCAGAGTCAGCTCTTGTTTTCACTGATTTTTTTTTATTGTTTTGTTTGTTTCTACTTCATTGATTTCTGCTCTGATTTTTATTATTTCTTGCCATTGACTGGGCTTGGATTTGGTTTGTTCTTGTTTTTCCACATTTTTGAGTTGTGACATTAATCCATTTATTTGTGGTCTTTCTGATTTTTAAATGTAGTCACTTCGAACTATAAATTTTCCTAATAGGACTGTTTTCAATGTGTCCCAAAAGTTTTGTTGTGTTGTGTTTTTGTTTTCATTTATTTCCATGAAACTCTATTATTTCTTTCTTGATTCCATTTTAACCCATTCATCATTCAGTGATGAGTTGTTTAATCTTCATGAGTTCATGTATTTAGATATTTGTTTACTGTCAATTTTAAGTTTTATAATTGCCATGTGGTTAGATAGAATGGTTTCAAACTTTCTGAATTTGTAAATTTTGTTTTGTGTCCAAGCTGTGATCTGTTTTAGAAAATCTTCCATTTTCTGCTGAGTAAAATGTATATTGGTATTTGGGTGGAATATCTGTTAAGCTCATTTCAAGTGTGATATCAACTATTTCTGAGATTGTCTGTTTACTTTATGAACAGATAATATCTCTATTGAAGAAAGAGGGTATTGAAATCACTTATGATTAACTGATATTAATCTGGGTCTTTAAATCCAGTAATATATTTTCTATGAAATCGGGCATCCCAGGGTTTGATACATGTATGTTTAGGTTAGTAATGTCTACTTGGTGGTTATTTCTTGTGGTTAGAATAAAATGTCCCTCCCTATTTCTTCTTATTAGTTTTGTTTTGAGTCAATTTTGTTAGATATTAGAATGGTAGTACCTGCCTAATGCCTGGTTCCATTTCATTGGAGTACTTTTATCTAGCCTTTATGCTAAGGAAGTGTCTCTTTTTTAAATTGATTTTATTGAGCTATATATTTTTCTCTGCTCCAATCCCTTCCTCTCCCCTCCTCTTCAACCTTTTTCTATGATCCCCATGCTACCAATTTACTCAGAAGATCTTGTCTTTTTCTACTTTCCATGTAGATTAGATTCTTGTATGTTTCTCTTATGGTCCTCATTGTTGTCTAGGTTCTCTGGGATTGGGGATTGTAGGCTGGTTTTCTTTGCTTTATGTCTAAAAGTCACTTATGAGTAAGTACATATTATATTTGTCTTTCTGGTTCTGGGTTACCTCACTCAATATGATATTTTCTGGATCCATCATCCATTTGCTTGCAAACTTTAAGTTGTCATTTTTTTTTCTGCTGTATAGTACTCCATTGTGTAAATGTACCACATTTTCCTTATCCATTCATGGTTCAGGGTAATTTAGGTTGTTTCCAGGTTTTTGCTATGACAAACAATGCTGCTATGAACATAATTGAACACACATCCTTGTGGTACAATTGAGCATTCTTTGGGTATATACTCAAAAGTCATATTGCTGGATTTTGAGGAAGGTTGTTTACTAATCTTCTGAGAAATCGCCATACTGCTATTCAAAGAGACTATACCAATTTCATTCCTACCAGCAATGCAGGAGTGTTCCCTTTACCCCACATCCTCTCCAGCATAAATTGTCATCAGTGTTTTTGATCTTGGCCATTCTGACAGGTGTAAGATGGAATCTCAGAGTTGCTTTGATTTGCATTTCTCTGATGGCTAAGGATGTTGAACATTTCCTTAAGTGTCTTTCAGTCATTTTAGATTCCTCTGTTGAGAGTTCTCTGTTTAGGTCTGTACCCCATTTTTTTATTGGATTATTTGTTTTTAATGACCAATTTCTTGAGTTCTTTGTATATTTTGGAGATTAAATCCTCTGTCTGATGTGGGGTTGGTAAAGATCTTTTCCCATTCTGTAGGCTGTTGTTTTGTCTTATTGACCATGTTCTTTGCTTCACAGCAGCTTTTCAGTTTCAGGAGGTCCCATTTTATTAATTGTTTTTCCCAGTGTCTGTGCTGCTGGGGTTATATTTAGGAAGTGGTCTCCTGTGCCAATGCTTCATGTGTACTTCCCATTTTCTCTTCTATGAGATTCAGTGAGGCTGGCTTTATGTTGAGGTCTTTGATCCATCTGGACTTGAGTTTTGTGCATGGTGATAGATATGGGCCTATTTTCATTCTTCTACTTGTTGACATCCAGTTATGCCTGCACCATTTGTTAAATATACTTTCTTTTTTTCTACTTTATTTTATTTTATTTTTTCTTCTCTGTCAAAAATCATGAAAGATATTGTTTCCCCGATTTCTTTCTTGGTACGTTTATATCATTTGTGAATAGAAAGTCTTCTGATTCTTTTTGTGCATTAATTTGTTTTTAATTCACCAGTTTGTTAAAAGTTTTTATCACCTATAGAATTTTTCTCTTAAGCCTTTAGGGTTGTTACTTATATAATCATATCATCTGCAAATAAGGATACTTTGACTTCTTCCTTTCCTGTTTGTATTCTCTTGATCTCCTTCAGTTGTCTTATTGCTCTAGCTAAGACTTCAAGTACTGTTTAGGCTAGGTATGGAGAGAGTCGACATCCTTATTTTGCTCTTAATTTTAAGTGAAATGCTTCGAGTTTCTCTACATTTAGCAAGATGTTGTCTGTGGGCTTGATGGGAATTGTCTTTATTATCTTGAGATATGTTTCTCCATCTCCAGTTTCTTTCTGGGCTTTATCATAACGCTATTTTAGATTTTGTCAAAGGCCTTTTGTTCATTTAATTAGATGACCATGTGGTCTTCGCCATTTAGTCTGTTTACGTAGTGGATTACATTTACTGATTTATGTGTGTTAAAGTATTCCATGTCTCTACAATGAAGCCAACTTGATGATGGCAGGATGGCAGAAAATCCTTTGGAGTGCTCTTGAATTTGGTTTGCAAATATTTTAGTCAAAATGTTTGTATCTATGTTCATAAGGGATATTGGTCTATAACCCCCACATCACCTTTTGTTGGTCTTTGTGTAGTTTTGCCATTAGTGAGGGTGGCTTTATTAAAAAAATAATTAGAAAATATTCATTCTTTTTATACTTTGTGGAATAATTTAAACAAATATTGGCATTAGTTCTTTGAATTTCTGGTAGAATTCTGTACTTACTCCATCTGGTGCTCAGCCTTGCTTTGTTGCTTGATTGGGAAATTATAAATTACCGCTTCTATTTCACCGCAGTTATGGGTCTGTTTAAATTTTTATTTCATCTTAATTTAACTTTGGTAGATCATATATATCAAGAAATATGTTCTTTATTTTATGTTTACCAGTTCAAATGAAATACAGATTTTAAATTATGTCTTTATAGTTCCCTAAGTTTCTTCAGGAACTGTTGCAGTGTCTCCTTTTCATATTTCGTTTTACTGATTTAGATTCTCTCTGTTTCTTACTTAATTTACCTAAAGTTTAGTCAAGCTTGTTGATTTTTTTCAAAGTATTAATTTTATTGGTTATTTGTATTGTTTTTTGTTTGTTTGACTCTATTCCATTGATTTTGGCCTTCAGTTTGATTATTTCTTCCTACTTTTCTGTTTTTGTGTATTATTTTTTCTTTTTTTTTCTAGAGTTCCCAAGTATGTGAATAGTTATTAATATGAGATTTTTTTCTCTTTCTTTCTTTCTTTTCTTCTTTCTTTCTTTCTCTTTAAATGAAGACTCTTAGTGCTGTGAGCTTACCTCTTAGAATTGCCTTCATGTGTCCCATAGTTTTGTGTATTTTTTTTCCATTTTATTCAGTTTTAAAAAAGATTTTAATGCCCGTCTTGATCCCTTTTCTATTCATTATTGAGTTATTTGGCTTGTAACAATTTGTATAGTTTCTGCTACTTCAATGCTGGTGATATCCAGCTTTAAATCCATGGTTATCTGATGAAATTCAGGCTGATTTTTATTTTCTTCAAATTTCCTATATCTGTATGTGACAAATTTTGGAAACAGTTCCATAAGCTGCTGAGAAGAAAGTATATTTGTTAGAAATATATTTATTATTGGATAACATGTTCTGTTAAGTCTATTTGATTTATGACATCATTTAACTCATTATTTCCATATTTAGTTTTTGTTTGGATGATATTTAGTGATAATAGTGGCATAATGAAATCACCTGTTGTCACTCTGTGAGGTCAATATGTGATTTTAGCTGTAGCAGTATTTCTTTCATGAACTTGGCTGCCCCTGGGTTTGGTGAATAAATATTTGAATTTGTAACATCCTCTTGGAGAATTTTTTCTTTAATAAGTTTGAAGTGTCTTTTCCTATTTATTTTGATTTTTTTCTTGAAGTCTATTTTCTCAAATATTGAAATAGCTATGCCTGCTCACTTTTTTGGATCCATATTCTTAGAATGCCCCTTTCCATCTTTTTGCCCTTGATGGTGAAGTGTGT
This sequence comes from Myodes glareolus, assembly GCF_982192425.1. Classification (NCBI taxonomy): domain Eukaryota; kingdom Metazoa; phylum Chordata; class Mammalia; order Rodentia; family Cricetidae; genus Myodes; species Myodes glareolus. Next base: position 29,560,468 of record NC_142040.1, read on the forward strand.
TTCTTGGAAGCAACAGAAAAAATAGATCCTGTTTTCTAATCTGTAGTGGTTAGGATGAGAATGGTCCTATAGGCTCATATGATTGAATGCTTGGTCTCCAGCTAGTAGAACTATTTGAAAAGGATTAGAAGGTGTGTCCTTGTTAGAGGAGGTGTGTCCTTGTTAGAGGTGGTTTGCCCTTGTTGGAGAAGGTGTATCCTTGTTAGAGGAGGTCTGTCTTTGTTGGAGGAAGTGTGTCCTTGTTGGAGGAGGTGTGTCCTTGTTAGAGGAGGTATGTCCTTGTTAGAGGAGGTGTCCTTGTTGGAGGATCTATGTTCCTGGGAGTGGGCTGTGCATCCTTGGTAGAGAACCAGCAGTAAAGTTGAACTCAAAGGAAAGGGTGAAAGAGGCCCTGGAATGAAGGACAAGGAGAAACCTAAAAGTTGTCACACATGATCCACCCTACTGTGGTGGCTATGGATCTCTGGTAGAGAGATGTTCTCATAATTTCTGGTAGAGAGCATTTTAATGCTTGAAAATTTTATGTTTTAAAGTATTTTAATAAGTATCATCAAATAATGTTCCCAAGCTATTGCACACATTCCCATGACATGATCGTTTAAAATGTTGAAACATTTGCACAAAACAAAATATGTTTCATAATTTGCTCTCCGAATGCCCTCAAAGTCAGTTGAAATTATGATACCTTTGCGAAGCTCATAATATGATTATTAGTGCCTTTATTTAATGCTGTGTATATATGATATGCTACATATTTACAGTTTCCAAGGTGTGATCATTTTTATATTATAATTTAGGTATTCTTTCTCTCTCTTTGTCAGGGGGAAGTAAGAGTTGGATTATGTAATATTCTTAGCCAACATTGGATGGAAAATAAAGGATTAGGATTACCAGACCCCTTCTATCGGCACACCCTGTTCCTGAGGCTGAAGGAAATTGGTCTGATTCCAGTTTTCCTTCCTCTTTTCCTGCTTTGGAAATTTTCTTAGGATTCACCAAAAGTCATGTTCAGAGTGTTCATGACCACTCTAAGCTGTCCTTTTCTACCTCGTCTCTGACCTTGATTCCAGTCCAGACAACATCTCATAATTAGACAAAGCACACATTGATTCAACCTCAAGTGAGCTTCCTGATCGCTAGAAGATGCTCGGAGCCTGCTACACTTGACGCAAGTGCAGGGAAGCTTTCATAATTCCCAATCAACCTTCCATGTTCTATTGTCTTGGCAGGTATAGCCCAAGCATGTTTCTAATTGTGTTGCCCTTGTTTTCTCCAAGATTCCATTAGATTATGTCAAAGAAAAATAAAGCATAATGAGAGTAATATGTGCAAAAATGATAGCCAGAAAGAGGACAAACCAGTTGCCACATTTTATAAATTCTTTGGAAACTCTGCCTTTATTTTCATAAAATACAGACATTGTAATCATCTTATTAGGTAATATTTAAGTGGTGTAAATAAAATCTAAAACACATGGACCAGTCAGGTTGTGAACTCCATGAGTACAGACACCATGACATGATCTCTTTTCTCCCTTCCATGCGTGGTGCTTGGTTGAGGGTTTGAGATACTCCAAATGTCTTTCCCAATTGAATTAGGGAAACTTGAAGTGAGTTCTGAAAATGACATCTTTACCACCTATTTCTAAATTTGAGCCCTTTTAAAGGTTCTATTCCTACTTTTTTCAGACATTAATTGTACTGTGACTCAGTCAGGCGTCTTTTATGGAGCTGGGAACACCAAAGTCCCCTTAACAGGCACAAAACCTGATTTAGTGAATAATATCAAAAAACCAACAGTCAAAAGATAAATATCATTTGATTAAATTGTCACTTATGGCTCAGTAGCAAGTATGCAAGGCAAGGACAACATAGAGCTTCCAGCAATGATATCCAGGCATAGCAAGGGTCTCTTGTACTGATGTGTTCATAATCCTTTACAGTGGAGTCTTGTCAGGGTTCTACTGCTATGAAGAGAACATGACCTCCATGACCACAGAAACTCTTATTTAAAAAGAAAACAAACAAGCAAGCATTTAATTGGGGTTGGCTTACAGTTTGGAGGTTTAGTACATCATCATTGTTATAAGGAAGCAGCATGCAGACAGACATGGTGCTGCAGAAGTAGCTGAGAGTTCTGTGTCTGGATCTTCAGACAGTGGGAAAAGATCAACACTGGGCCTGTCATGAGCTTTTGAAACCTCAAAGCCTACCCTCAGTGGTACACTTTCTCCCACAAGGCCATTCCACCTACACTAATAAGGCCATACCTCCTAATAGTACCACTGCTTGGTGACCAAGTATTCAAATCTATGAGCCCATGGGGCCTCAGCAGGTCGGGGTGAGGTATTTTTATTCAAATCACTGCAATTGTGCCTTTCCCTGAGTCAGGAACTTTCTGGCAGCCCATGAACACATTGTTACCCTCTTGCTGCTGCCTGAACTCTATAGAAGTCTCTGACTGTGTGGAGCTGTAAAAGTCTTAATCCCTATTTGTCATCAGCATTTTAGCCACAGTCCATAGCAAACCAAGGCTATAGAGGAGGGATTTCAATGGCATCTATGATAACCAACTTCATGGAATCTGCCTGAGGCTCTCAGGGATAGGGGTTAAGGCACTGACACAGAGCGTGTGACAAGCTAAACGGTACAGATACTCATTAGAGGCACTGTGGACATGTAAGCGTCAGCATCTTGAAGAGGTCAAAATCGGCCATTACTACTAGAACTAAAAAATTTTGAACATGCTTCTCCTAGTCCCACCCACTACCTTATTTCATGAAATTAATCAAGCTGGTTTAGTGTTAAGGCAACATTTAGCATACTCTACCCCAAATTAACCAAAGAGGAAGTATTACTTGGAAGGGCCAGTTTCTGGGCATCTATCGATAAAATTACTTAATAAACCTTGCGGGGGGCAGGGGAAAGTTTCAGTTCCAAGAGTAAGAGCAACCATACTAATTTGGAAACAATGTATGCTCTTTTAGACTAGACTTCGCTAATGGAAGACACTTGATTTTGTTGCTAATAACTGCAACCCACTTTCATGTTGAAATAGGTGAGGTTCCCTTGTGCTTAGAATTCTATACAGAAATGTTTTAGCATGTTGCCTTTTCCTTTGTGAATCTTCCCACAGCAAAAACAACAGTTTTCCTATAGCTCTTATTCTGAATTTTATAGCTATTATCCAAAGACATTTGGTTGGAACTCAGAATTGTGAAAACAAACTTAGAATTTTTCCAAAGAAGGATCTTAGAGACCATCTTACTTATACAATGATAAACAGACTATGACAGCAATTAGTTTCGAGGAAACAGGAATTGGATGTGAAAACACCATGTTCTGTTTCATTGTATATATGCATGTGTATAGACTACCCACCAATCTAATCTGTTTCTAGAAATCTGTATCTCAGAGCTTTATGTTCAGATATAATCAAAAGAAACACATTTGTTTCTCAGGTCCAGTGAGCTACCTACCTACCCACCTCAGAGTTTCTTTTCTGAAGCATGAATTAGACCTCTATGACCTATTTATATAGCTACAACAGTCTATTGGCTTAGGAACTTGGTGGTCTCCTCAATTTTCTGAAGTTCAGTCCATCTGCTCTGGCTTTAGTTCAGTATTTTAGTGTTATAAGTACCTCAGAAAAGGAAGTTCAAAATTCACTCTAGGAATCCTCCCCTTTTAGGAAGAGATCTATATTCTTTCTGTGGCTTTGTTATGCAGAAGACAGCTTTTTCTGCATAACAGAACCATTTGTCCTTGTTCTTAGGGAGTTTGCAAGCCTGCCTGGTTAGTCAAGATAACTGAACTGGGTTTATAAAACCAAGTCCACTGGCTAAGCTTTAAAGTCTTCTTGCGTCTACCCTACAGTGCATAATATCAACAAGATGGTTGCAGATGAACTCATGTACACAGCGGCCTAATGTCCTACTTGCTTGGCATTCTAATGTAGATAGATAATCTCTCTTAAAGTTTGTTGGCAATGAGCAAGAGGGACAAAGGGGATCATCAGTTTATGAGAATATACAGGGTATTTTTGGAGTGTTTCTGGGAAGGATGTTTGGAAATTCTTTATGCAAGAGGTAAGGAAAATGATGAGGTGCCAGTATGATGCCAAATGAGTTCTCATCACTCGGGCTTATATTTCCCATAGTTGGTTACGGATGAATGTTTCTGGGAATAGCTGGAGAGATGAGAAGCCCTGGCTGGTGGATCAGTTCACTCTGTGAGTTCATTCTATGCATAAAACTAGACAGTCATTTACCCAGATTCCAGACTTTAAAAGTTACAACCATACAGACACTCCATATCAGAAAATACTATACCTGGGACCACAACAATAGAGCACAAGTCACATTTATCCTTTCTGATATGTTAGGACATTCTAAAGAGTTAAGTCAATATCCTCATGACAGGTTCTCTCTCTCTCTCTCTCTCTCTCTCTCTCTCTCTCTCTCTCTCTTTCCCTCAGTCGCTCTCTTCCTACCTTCCTTCTTTTCTTTCTTTTTCTGGGGTGGGACTTGTTTCAAGACAGGGTTTCTCTGTGTACCTTTGGAGCCTGTCCTGGAAGTTGCTCTGTAGACCAGGCTGGCCTTGAACTCATAGAGATCTGCCTGCCTCTGCCTCCCAAGTGCTGGGATTAAAGGAACACTCTGTCAGCACCCAGCAACAGGTATATTCTTGATTCCCAAGGTCAGAGGGCCTGTCTCAGCCACAGCTGGCTTGCCTAGCTTATTAAAGGTCCATCTGTCATAGCCACTGCTCCTGTGACTTCCAGGCCTCAGACACTGCTCAGCCTCCCCTTGCTGAGCTTCTCCCACCCAGCTCCTCTACTCGTCCTCTCCCATTTCTCTTCAGTTGGACTGTGAGGGTTCATTTTTGGCTCATGACTTAACTCATTCACGAGCTTCCCACACACACACAAATCACAGCAGAATGCAAAATGCATGGATACAGAATGAGGGAGGGCTGATTTTTACTTTAACTATGCTGTCTCTTGGCAGTAACACGTTGAGTAAGGTATACAGGTTCTCAGGATATCACTTACATGCAGGATGCCTGGAAAGAAATGGCTTTTCCCTTCCTTTAAAGTGCACGTGTAGCTAGCTAAACATTTTCTTAGAGCAGAAAGCACATGGCTGGATAGATAATAAGCATGTGCTAGATAGCTCTTATCTTTGTTTGGGGGGAAAATAGTAATGGGATAGTAATTGAGACAGAAATAATATCAAGTGTCAAGCTGGCCTAGAGCCCTTGAGCCACTTCCTTCTAGCTCAGTAAATGATGACCATTGCCTTTGTGTTTAGGATGTTTGCTGGCCCCTAATGACTGCTCTATTTGCATTGCATACTTAGCAATCCTTTCTCGATTGGCTCTCGATCGGTTCTCATGGGATCTGTCTTTTTCTCCCGCTAATCTAAACATCTATGGGAATTTGAACTCTTTTCAAGCATCACCTTGCAGGTGGCTCTTAGGAGAGTTACTGTGCTGAGGTGACATTAGGTGGCATAGTGAGAAATCTCCCCCTGCCATATGGTGTGACAAATGTCATGAGGTAATTGCTTCCTTTATTCCAGCCCTGCTTGCCAGGAACTCAGTGCCACCCTCCGTAACACACAGCACCAGTGGCTGAATCCACTCAGAGCGCTCCAACCCTGGGCTTGCTTTGTCCTCATGAACCAACAGGTCTGGAAGTTCCCAGTATAATCCCACTAGGTACAGCACTCTTGTTGTATGTTAATTACCTATGCCTCTATTACTAGTTCTTAGAAGAGACTTTTCCTAATGTAATTGCATGTGACTGTTCTTTTAGCATTGGTTGGGAACAAACAACGTAAAGTTTTGACTGTAATCATTTATGAGAGTTTTGGCTCCTAGACTGCTACTTTAAAATATCATAAATTTTGTTTGTTTGTTTGTTTGTTTGGGTGCACATCTAATTTATGTCATGGGGAACTTCTGTGACATGGATGTTAATATGTGCTGTTCTTCTTTTGATAGCTGTATTACTTAATTAATCAAATACTTTTATCAGTGTTTGATCCAATCGTTTGATTTATAAAAAATCCATATACAAAAAAGATCTTATTTAGTCTATTTTTCTTGATTAAGAGAAAACAACAAGAAAGAAAAATAATTCATTCTTAATTTTTTCCCTTCCTCCCTTCCTTTCTTTCTCCTCCCACTCTTTCCTTCCTTTTCCTTTCTGTCTCTCTTCCTTCCTTTTTTCTTCCTTCCTCATTTCTTCCCTTCCTGCCTCACTTCCAAGGGTATTGCTTTATAGCCCAGGTTGGCCTCTGGCACAATATCCTCCTATTTCAGTTCCTGTCTTGGTGCTAGGACCTCATTAAGCACCATGCCTAGAGCTTCCTACAGCTGCCACTTATTAGTTGATTAATTGTCTCTTTTGATATTTTATTCTAGGGCACAGATACAAATTACCAAATGTAGTGGAAAGAGATCAGCTAAAGGAGGAGGACTATGCGGAAACAAAATTCATCCGTGTGCCACACTACCTACAAGTTCAGAGTTACTAGGGCTTAAGATTTTCCAGAGTGTTAAGCAAGTAAATGCTTTGTGATGGTAATATAGATTATCAACTGGATAGGAACTAAGATCACCTTGGAGAAAAATCTCAGTATATGTATGTAAGGAGTTTTCTCAATCATATCATCGAGGTTGGAAGACCTACCCTAAATGTATCCCCATGTCATGGGCTGTGATCCCTCGCTGCAGCCAAAGTACAATGCTAGCCAAGCAGAAGACTCACTGCGCTGTGTTTCCGACTCTAGATAGAATGTGACTAGTAGGTTCACACTCTTGCTATTTTAGCTGTTTTTGTCCAAAGGGTCTTCCCCTTCAACTACCAGCTAAAATCGACATCAGTTATTCTGTCACACAAGTAAAGTAAATAATATGCACAAAACAAAACTAACAGTATGCCACATTACTACCGGAACTCCTGACTCATTCCACTGAGGTTTCTCTTGTAACAGAAATTCTTTAATTAATAAAGACCACAGATGGTGACATTGAGACCTATACTCCCAAGGGCTGAATGTCTTTCCTCATGCAAAAAATGCTAATTGCTTTTATCTTAAGACTTCCATGCATTTTATGGATTTGTTCCAGTATCTTTCGTCATCACTTTTTTAGTACGTTTTGGAGAATGTCAATGTGTGAGGACATATGGACTTGTGTATATGTACCCGTGTTACCAAAAATGCTCGTTCTCAGCTTCACATCTGCTTTCTTATCAGCACAGCACATGTGCATTTGTGAGACCTGAATGTTTCTTTGTGTAAGAATGTCTCAGAGACTTTTTTCCCCACAATTATTAAAGCTATGGAACTGACATAATCAGAATTTTCTTTGCCCTCTTCAAAATACTAGCAAAAGAAACTCCCTGCTGATGCTCTGGGTGACAGAGTCCCGGGTTTCTTACTGGGGATTTGATCATGTTTTCTCTGTGGTTGCCATGTCATGTTTCTCTGGCTTTTAGAGAGTGTTAAGATGTCACTAGGATATATATTCCTTGCATCCTTCATCATCTGTTTCCTTGATGTTTCAAGATATGCTTTTACATTCCTGTGGGGAAGAAATATATACAAAAGAGAAAAGTCACAGACACTACGGTACTGTGTTAGTTTTTGTCTTGTCGCATGCTAGGGTCATATGGGAAGAGGAAACCGCGATTGCTTCCTTCAGATCGTCCTGTCAGCCAGTCTGAGCAGGTGGTCTTGGGCTGTGTAGAAAAGCAGGCTGAGCAAGCCATGAGAAGAAGCTTATTAAGTACCCCTCTATGGTCTTTGTTCCAGTTCTTGCCTTCAGGTTTCTGCTTTGAGTCCCTACCCTGACTTTCCTTTGTGATGGTCCATAAGCTAAAAGATGAAACACAGCCTTTCTTCCAAATGTTGCTTTTGGTTGTGATGTTTATCACAGTGATTGGAAGCAACCTAGGCTACTATCCTCTCTCCACTCTCCAGAGGGCCAGAATCTGCCAGAGACCCAGATGACATCTTAACACGCAGGCACACGGAGAAAAACACTGATAGGGGCAGCAGTATTCATGACGGAAGCAGATTTTCTCCTTCACAGAAACTTTATATTTGACATATGTAAGCTGAATTTCTGTGGGAAAACAGTCATGGGGGAGGGATATTTACCCAAGAAAGTTCCGGCCTTCCTGTCCGAATTGATTCCCAGTTTGAAACCTCCCACTTGATGCTCAGAAGTGTGCTTCCCTTTACAGCACGTGCTAATTGTTAAACAGATAGGAAGAAACAGGATCTATCTCTGAGCAGTAGTTTTGCTTATTTTTATCTCAGGAGGGTATTTTCTTATTTTAATAAGTGTCAGGATCCTTGCGCTCAGTCTATTTTCTCAACAAACTGTCTGGTTTTAAAATTCAACAGAACACGGAGTTGTTGCAATCTTTCACTTTTGAGCTCTGCCTGGTGGACACCGTCCTGCAACTACGGAGAATTCAAGGGGAGGCAGGTTACACTGCACAGGGGAGGAAGCAGCCCTGTGGCCAGGTGGCTAATGGGTGTTATAGGAACAGAGCGACATCCCAGCAGGACATCATGCTCACAACTGCTCACACCCTGGAGAACAAGACCTTGCCAGAACCTGCTGGGACCAGCATAGCTTTCTGTTTCATTATAATGTATGTCGTTTTAATTTGTGGCGATTATGCATCAGGCATGATGACACGACCCATATGGAAACCTTGTTTAGGGACAGACTAGGGGAGTCCAAGAAATTTATCAATCCATTCTGGGCCTTTTCCTCATATTAGTACCTAATAATAGTTCACTGTGTCTGCAGATGAAAGCTGATATCCCAACAGTCTGATTTCACTACAACTCACTCTAAGAATGTGTGCACTCACCCTTCTGAGGTCACAGAGACACAGACAGCTTCACATTGCCACCCTCAGCAGCCTCCTCAGGTTCCCTTGGCCTTTTAGAGACCTCACCTCAGGCCCAAGGAGGATTTGTGGCTCTGATACTAAATATGATTTAATGAATAATCAGTAGAACAAAGACGAGTTGGAAATGTCATTGATGATTGTTTTTCGTATAAGCTTCAACACTAGGTTTAAGAGAAAGGGAAGCACAAAAAAGAAGGACATACCCAAGTGGGGGTAGGCGCCATCCAAAGATGTGCACAAGTGTGAGTCTGGGGCTCAAGGGAGAGTAAGCAATTCATTGTCTTAGCATTAATCACCTACAACCTCTGGTGACTCTCCAGTTTCATCTTAAAAGGTTGCTAGGAAACATGTCTTCTCATTCCTGCTCTGTCTCTTCTGATAAAAGAGATGTGAGAAGCATCCTACGAGATGCTTAAGATGCAGTTATCATCAGTTACAGTCAAACCGGAAGTCACTAAGGCTGCACAAGGATTTAACACAAGTCTTTTCCTTGTATTAGGGCTTCCGGTGAGAGTCTTAGGAAATCGTAGGTTGATGGCTGGGAAGGGAGAAAGAAAGCAGTTAATTGTGCTGGAATTCTTGCTCTGCTGCCTGCAAAGCCTTCAACCTGATTCTGGAGGGAAGGGCCTCACTCCCTTCCCACGTCCTCAAGACGCGTTCTGCCTTTCTACCCCGTCTCATTTGATGTCTTCTTACACTCTGTAATAAATCACTCTGCCAATTCCTCTCCGAACTGTTTCTCAGATAGTCAAAAGAACCGAGAAATACTAAGTACTGGCCCCTCTCTGTCCAATTTCTTTATCTTTCCCTGGAAACTTCCTAGCCTGCAGGCTTCTTTGGGAACAAAAGAGATTGTTCTTTCTCAGCTAGCAGGATCGATGGCTATGAATAGCTCAGAAATAATGCTCTCTACCCAGAAACTACCCATGGAAAAGAGTAGGCTCGTTCACTTTTATACCTCTTCCCCAGAGGTAACCTGAGTCTACCGAGTGGTCTCCTTGTTCAAGGCAGGACACCCCCGAAGTGTCATTAATGTGCCCCAGAGTCCACTGAGACTGGCTAAGCCTCAATTGTAACCACATGTTCAGCTTTTCTCCCCGGCAGCCTCATTCTTCTTGTTTCTCTACAAATTTTTCCCATACGAAGCTTCACGTGCGTGTCTATTTTTCTGGGAAAGTGATAAAAATAGCTGCTATTGGGAGTGGTCCTAAGAAATACATGGTAAATTGTAGTTTTAAGCTTTATTGCCTGTCTATGAGCTGGATGTAAGGAACCTGCAAATTGTTAAAGGTAAAATACTAATATTCCCCTAGTATGCCATAGTGTGTAATTGTTTATGCTGGTGCTACAGGTGAAGCGGATTGAGATGCCAGCTGGAACAGATGTACTGCTTGGTAAATATCTCCAGTGAGTTTATAAGTAGCAGAGAAGTAATAATAAGGGGTGCATGGATTTGAATGACTGCTTTTGTCTGTCTATGTACTAGAGGTCGATGGCAAAGCGTCGAGGAAGACTAGAGCAGAGGCAAATTCTACAAACACAGAAAGAGACTTTCTGGCTTTCTACAAACACAGAAAGAGACTCACCTTCTGCAACTAAAAGAAAGGACCAAATCTATCACGTAATACTAGTGGGAGCAGAGCACCATATACAGTGGAATTCCCAGCCCCAACTTTTTTTCTCTCAGAAATCAGTCACCAAGTCTGGGTCTGTAGCTTTGATGGGATCTCATCAGCGGAACGCGACACATGCTTCAGTAAGAAAGCGCTCATGGCACCATAGCAGGAGTGTATAGGGATGAGTTGGAGCCGACTAAGATTCCACATGGAGAAAGGAGCTGCAATGAAATGTCGTGGGGATTCTTTGGCAGTGGGTCTTACAAGCAGCAATAGCTTGGCATTGCTCGGCATCTCATGGGCACTGAGAAGAGTGGTGATATCTGGGGGGTAGCAATGGGGTCCAGTAGCAAGTCTGACCCAGGGAGTCAGCTGATCATTTCCCCACCCGTCAAAAGCATATTATGAAGAGACCTGCCAATCAGTGATTGGCAGAGTCCTTGAGCTGTACTAAAATATTCATTGTAGTTAGTAAGAAAGAAAATAGAAATGTACGCAAGTGACCATCTTCAGTCCAAGAAACGGAGTAGCAAAGCTGTGCATACCCTATTAGAGCATCAGATGTTTAGCATGGGTACAGGGTAGTGGCCTCTTGTGGTAGTTTGAAAGAAAATGATCCCCAAAGGAAATGTCGTTATTTGGAGGTGTGGTTTTGTTGGAGTAGATACAGTCTCATTGAAGGAAGTATATCATTGTGGAGGTGGGCTTTGAGGTCCCATCTGTGCCTAAGAAACTGTCCAGTGTCTCAGACCATTGCTGTTGACTGCAGGATGTAAAATTCTCAGCTCCTTCTCCAGCACCATGACTACCTTCACTGCCATGCCCCACCATGATGATAATGGACTAAACCTCTGAGACTGTAACACACCCAATTAAATGTTTTTCTTTCTAAGAGTTGCCATGGTCATGGTGTCTCTTCACAGCAGTAGAAACCCTAAGACACCACCCTGATCTTTGCTTGACTCTCGTTGGGCTGGTGACTGCGGCAAGAGAGAATGAATATCACTGATCCCGCCAAACATTAACCCCAGCAGTAAATCCCATGCTTGATCAATCAACATGGCCTCGGGAATATCATTTGGCAGTTTCATTCTTCTTTTCTAGTCATATCCAAAATGTGAAGAAAAAGCTCTTCCCATGAATGAAAGGTCATTTACAATCTAGCTTCTGGGCCTTCTCAACTTTCTAATCTTCCATCAGAACATAGTTTGGACATTGTACAGAATATTACATTGAACTGCTGTGCTAATATTATGCAGATTGGATTTGAAGAACATTTGTAATACTTTCATATCTGAGTGCAAGCGATGAACTTGAAAAGACTTGAATTAATTTCATATTAATGAAGTTTGTTAAAGGCCAGAAGTTCAAGTTAATGCTTAGGAAACTTCCCTAAAGTTTCATATATGCACGTAATAACAATTGATGAAATAGAATTCATGAATATGGAAGAGAGCAAGGAGGGATATATAGGAGGACTGGGGAAGAAAAGGGAAGGGGAAATGCTTTTGCACATGTGTGTGTGCACGCACGGGCGCATGCGTGCTGTATGTACTTGTATGGAGGGATTCTACTTGCAAACTTTGAGAAGAGTCTTTTCAGAAACTGGCATCATTGTCCATAACATGATGTGCTCTTTAAATTTTTCCAGCTATGAAAGGAACACACAATTTCTCGACGTACAAATCCAGGTTCTGATAACTGTGTAAACTGATCATCCTAGAAATTTTCACTACTCGATGGCAGCCAAATAAGCCTTTAACAATATTCATTTAATGTCTCATTCAATTGCGGTTTGAATTGTGTTAAGTAACTACATGACATGTAACATAGTTTAAATATACTAATCCAACAATAATAAAAGATAACTTACGAATCTACTTCTAAAAGGCAGTTTAGGGTTTGGAAGTATTTTCATAGAAAAAAATTACTTTAGTACTTTAGGAAAAATTAAAAAGTAAAAGATAAACCATACGAGAGAAACACATAAATATGATAATGACATTTTATTTTACACCTACTGGAACATGTATTGAAAAAATGCTACAGACAATAAGAAATTGGTGAAGATATGAAACATTGAAAATACTGTTGGAAATTTAAAACAATTTCATTTTGAAACAGGCTGATAGTTCTTAAAGAGATTAGACCTATATTTGCTATATAACTCAAAAATGAAAATATATATCTGCACAAACATTTACATATTAATGTTCATAGTAGCATCATTCAAGGCTTGCTGGGAAGGGTAAAAGATCAGCGGGAGAGAGATGGTGATAAGAGGGTAACTGAGAATGAGAAAGGTCAAAATATGGAATACATGAAAGATGTCATTGTGAAACCAGTGATTAGGAATATAGTAGATGCTAATAAAACATCTGAAAACATTGTTCAAAAGAATACAAGAGAGGGCATAGCTCAAATGTTTATCAATGCACTAATGTACTTTTTAAAATGTGGTATAGCCATACAATAAAGCATTATTTAACAATAAAAATAAATGAATTAGTAACACTACCACATTGAACAGTGGTTTAGGCAAATAGAAACACCCCGTGTTGCATGATTCACTTAAATGAAACGTAGGGTGGATGAAAATTAGAATTGGCATAAAGTTGAATGCTGGGTGCCCAGGACTAAGGCTGGGGATCCTAGAAAATGGGGAGTGACTGGTCACTGATGTGTGCAGTCTCTTGTCAGGTGATAGAAATGTTCAGATATGGATTTTTGATAATTCCACAGCTCCACCAGTGCAGTAAAGAAGATTCATAAGAAAAAGAACTGTCAAATACGTGGACTTGGTTGTGTGGAAAACATATCTCAAATGGATTGCTATCAAGCCTGATAGGAGAGACATGAACTCAGAATGTGAGAAGGACACAGTGGTAGCTGGACACATATGAAGGAAATCTCACGGTGACAGTGACAATTGGCAGTAGGCTCCAAGGAGCACAAGAAAGAAGCTGTCAGATGACCTACAAAGGGACAAAGAACTTCTTACCTCATTAGTAATCAAAACTGAATTATGATGAAGAGGTTTCTGTTTAGCAAAGAGATAAAAATATTTTGTAATAGTAATTGTATAGCATATAATGTAGAAATAAATTACATGCTGTAAAATTTTGTGTATCAATTTTCCGTGAATTGTGGGGAGATTATATCTTCTTATGGAAACAAAGGAGAACTAACTACGAAAAGCTCTTACGTTAAAATTAAAATTTCCTTTTAGTTATAGATGCTGTTGTATTTATCAACAAAAACCCATGCATTGATTGTGGCTCACATTGAACTTAAACTCGAACAGTACTTGGCAATAGCCTACATGGTGTTATTTGAATGAATTCCTATGCACATCTATCAGGTCAGGTCAGTGGAACAGTAATGTCTGGTTCCTGTGGTCTTCCAAGCAGGAGCCAGTCTTTTTGCTCAGAGGCTCTCCCTCTTCAGAGGGACTAAGACTGTACCATTCTAGAAGACCGGGAACAGCACTCTGTGGCAAGCAGGTCTTGTTGAGCCCACCCACAGTGGAATCACGCACAACAGCTGCCCATGGGATGAGCTCTTAAGGCATAAGGCAAAATTAAAAGATTTTTCACTTCAGCACTGAAACAAAAACTATTTTTAAATCTGATTTTAAACTCTTGAATTATAATCAGCCTGTATCAGTTATTTCATATTCAAGGCCCACAGGCTTTTAATTATTCAGAAAACAGGGTGGTATTTATTGAAAGAAAACCAGATCTTTAAATAGCATTGTCCTAGAGCATGTTAACAAAACACCAAAGAAATTAATTATTGCATACTAAGCCCCACTGTTGAGCACATCTCTAATTCCAGTTACTCTTCTAAATACATGGTGTATGTCATATAATTCAACCCAATGAGAACATTTGCAAATGTGGAAAATTAGACTCATCTAAAGGTAATTATACTAGATTGTGTGTGTGTGTGTGTGTGTGTGTGTGTGTGTGTGTGTGTGTGTGTGTGTTTGTCACTAATAAAAACTGACAGAAACAAACTTAAAGGAGGATATGGGTTTTCATCTTGAGTTTGGAGAGAGATTTCCATCTTCCACTGTAGGGAAAGTATGGCCACAGAAGCAAAGGAAAAGACTCCTTCCCAGGGCTGTAGACAGGAAGCAGGAAGCATAGGCTGGCACCTTCAAACCCCTTCCCACTTGGTGACCTAGCTCAGCCAGACCTCACTTGCTAAAGACCCCACATCTGTCACAATAGGATGCTGAAAGTTTGTGGGGAAGTTTCAAGATTCAAATCCTACTAGTGAAAGGTTTGCCCAAGGTCACACAACAGAAAGTAACAAGGCAAGACAGACTATAAAACCTAGAAACAGGGCTTCTGAGATTGTGATGTTAGACAAAACAAACAAGCAAATAAAAAGCAAAACGAAACATAAACAGTTATGGAAAAAACAGTTGGCTATTTTTCAGATAATTAACTTTTCTAACAAGTACAGAGTTGGGCATGATGCTGTTTCTAAAGCAATGCAATGGTCGTCTCCGAATCTGAAGGCGTGCCAAGCAAGTGTAAGGCCAGGTGGGCTGTGGCAGGGATTGGTGACTGACACACCACCAGACACACTGAGGCTGTCTCCGATTTGCATCTTTGCAGGACCCCATGCTGACACACTCAGCCTTATTACCTCAGTCACATTCAATTACATTTCCTAATGGAAGGGTACGAGCAGTCATCCGCACACTGCCGCCACTCATTCAAGGCATGGTGGGTGTGGCCTCTGGTAGAACCCAATCCCATCTCCCATCTTCCCAACTCCAATGCAGGTCATCAGATCATGTTCAGGGTCAGTTTGGTCATTGAGACAAATACTACTTTTTCTGTGCCTTTTCCCTAGATCATCAGAAATAAAAATGTATTTATTTATACTTCTCTTTCTTTTCATATGAATCTTATGAAGTATTTACAACTATACATAAATATACACATTAACATCATAAACTAATACTGGATGAATGAAGTAACAAATGAAAGCATGTGACAGAAAGGCAGGGCTAGCAGGGACCTTAGGGGAGGCGATATTGTTCCTCTTGACCTGCGAGCATTTCATGATCCATATTTTACTCATTTTATGAAATTGACTGAACTATATACACTGACACATGAAATAAAATATAATCAAAGTTTTGCAGAGAGGTCATTTAAAATGTTACTATACAATTTCCTTTAAAATTTAAAGTAAGTATATAAGAAATTTAATGACAATTGCATGTGATACAACACAGCTTCAAATGAACACTGAAAGTGAAGGAAGAAGGAAGGGAGGAAGGGAGGGAGGGTGGAAGGGAGGGGGTAGAGAAGAAGGGAGGAGGAGAAGAAAAGAGAGAGGGTGAAAGGGAGGGGATAGGGATTACGGGAAGGGGAGGGAGGTAAGGAGGGAGGAAGGAATTTTATCAAAGGAAAATCTAAAACAACAAAAAGGCATAGAAAACAGCTAAAAAAAGTGATGGAAACTCATCTAAATGTATATGTCTTCACAGTAAAATGGAAGTGGACTGAAAGCATAATTAAAAATAGCAGATGTTAAAGCTTTGAGATTAAAACATATCCATAGCCCAGGTCGTATTTTAAAATACTATTCTCCTTTGAACATAACAAGAGGTCCTAAGAGAACTAGAAAGAACAAGGGAGTGTTGAAGGAAGGGACTCAGAGGGAGAGCATGTTCATGGAGCCCTGGAAAAGGTCTTTGATGGAGTAGGTGTTTGTTCCCATTCTGGCAGGTGTCAGGGCCTGTGTGCTGGGTGAAGGTCAGAATGGTCCTTCTATTGTGACATCTCAGCCATGTTAAAATCAGGGACGGATTACAGACAGCATCGTTGCTGGCTCAATTTCTACTTTTGTCATAGTGTTAACAAAATGTGGGCTCACGTGCACACTCTGGACTCAGTTCACTAACTTTTTTTTCATCCACCTTTATGAGAATAATGAGATTAGATGATTTTCCTTATCCTCTTCCCATCAGATTTTAGTATTAATTTTAAATCACCCTTATATATCAATTAGGTGGCCTTTAAAAAAATTTCCTCTTTATAAAATTTCACAAAACAATTATCATTATTCACTTATATCATTATAAATATTTATTTACCTTTTATCTTAGTATCTTTTTGTTGTTATTTTTATGATTAAATTATCTGGCAAGTATAAGTTAAGGAAGAAAAGGACTTGATTTGGCTCATAACTTCAGGTGACAATCTATCCAGACAGGGAAGTCGTGATTGTAACATGAGGGCCAGGCTTGTTGGGGTTTCTGTCCCGCCTGGTACCCCACAGCCGGCAAGACTCAAAGAAAAACACATAGAGGTCTCCATAACTTACAAACTGATTGGCCCATTAGCTCAGGCTTCTTATTAGCACTTATCACTTATATTAGCCCATTAGTCTTATCTATGTTAACCACATGGCTCAGTACCTTTCTCAGTGGGGCAGGTCACATCTTGCTTCTTCCATGATCTGGGCAGGACTCCCAAGGGAGTTTCCTTCTTCCCAGAATACTCCTGTTCTTATTGCTCCACCTCTACTTCCTGTCTGGTTTTCCCGCCTATACTTCCTGCCTGGCTATGGGCCAATCAGCATTTATTTAGAACATGATTGACAGAATACAGACAATTCTCCCACAGTGATGGCAGAAGGTTGAAAGCCAGTGACGTTATATTCACTGCCAGTAGCTGAGAGCAACGAATGCATGCATGTTAGTACTCAACCTCCTTTCTCCACTCTTATATAACCCATGATTTCCTGCATAGGGAATGGTGCTTCCCATCATTGGTGGATTTTCTTACCCCAACTAATGTAATCAAGATAATCCCCACAGACATTCTCAGATAATTTAGATATTCTCATAACTCAGGTGAGGAGCAAGTTTTGTGGGCATTTAAAAATTCTTTGACAAATTATAATATTATGATGTACAAAGTGATGCTGCCATTAAGTAGTTTGGAATATCTGAATAAAGTTCATTAATATGTCCCATTTTGTATCCCCTGATACAAATGTTATCTTCTTTCTCCTCTGCCCCCAGGGACCACCACACTACTCTTAATTTGTGTAAGATTGGTTATTTTAGATAGTTATATTCTAGTTGCTAAGTGAAAATACTAATTATTTATCTAATTTTATGTCTCATATTTTTGTTAGAATTAGTGTTTTCCTTTTTTCTATTATCTTCTTAAAATAAAAGCATTTATTATTGATTTTTTTCTATTTTATAAGAGTAATTTTTTCTAAAACTATTTTTTGGTTATAGTACATTTTATTCTTTTATCTTATATATTTCTCTCAGAAATTTCACTTTTTCCACTTACTAAGAAAGAAAATAATTATAACCATAAGTGTCCTATCCCAATGTAGTAGTTTGAATAGAAATAGCCCCTATAGACTCATGTGTTTGAATGCTTGACCCATAGAGAGTAGTAGTTTTAGGAGCTAAGGCCTTATTGGAATAGGTGTGGCCATGCTGGAAGAAGGGCATCACTGTGGGGGCAGACTTGGAAGCCACATATGCTCAAGCTGTACCCAGTACAGAGTGCCTCCTTCTGCTGCCTTAATATCAAGATAGAGAACTCTCAGCTCCTTCTCCAGCACCGTGTCTGCCTTCACACCACCGTGTCCCGACATGATGATGATGGACTAAACCTCTGAAACCGTAAGCCCGCCCTAACGAAATGTTTTCTGTTATAAAAGTTGCCATGGTAGTGGTGTATCTTCACAGCAATAGAAACCCAAACAAAGGTACCCAACAAAAAAACAACAAATGAACACATGGATGGAGTATTCTTACATTTCCTTTCCCTTTCTTAGGGTGGGCTTCCTGTCTTTCTGTACAGTTCAAACTGAAGGTCAGACTAGCATGAACTATTCTCCACCCCAAACATTGTGCAGCCTTCGATTGAGACGTAGCTGGGAACACTGAGTTGTTTTAATCAGAACTTTTCTGTTATGTATCTTTTCTACACATTTCTAAAACTATTACTTTGGCTCCAGTTCCACTGAGTTGAGAGACTGTTCTGTATTCAGTAGGCTCTGGGGTCTCATCATAATGGTTCATATTGAAAGTAAAGAAAGTCCCACTATCCTTCCCTTTCATGTGGTGAGAGAATGTGTAAATTTTTTTACCCTTTTGGCCACAGCTTCCCCTCCACATCTTTCATTGCATTCAAGGCTGTCAAACTCTAAGCAGCAGACGTTCTTCCATGTGGGTTGAGTCTCTTCTATTCAGCAACCATTTTCTAAAAATTATTTTGCTGACATCACCATAAAGACCCTTCCTAGCAGAGATCAGTGCAGTAAAAGCTACCTGAACTTCTTCAAGGCCTGTGTGCTATCCAAACTCAGAGGATCCCAGATGCTGTAATCCCTCCCAGGGCTAAAGTTGCACACTTGGATGAATAGGATGACCTTTCTTGGTGGAGGAGGACCAGTCTTCCATCGGGAGTGTATCAGTAGCTGTGGTCCCTCGCTAGAACCGTCAAGCAAACTCTCAAGTTCTTATATTTTTGATATTAAAGATTATGAGTCAGTTTTTATTTTAATTAACTCTCCATGAACCTAAACTTTATTGGGTATGATATCCTTTGACAATTCATCACTTTCTTTAGGTGTTTAATAAATGTGGCTTTTCATAAGTTAGATTTTAATAAATATGGAGCTTAACTACAGCTGTAGCAATATACTTCCCAACTTGTTCACTTTTTTCTTCCTTTTCTTGTGTTGAATTAAGCAATTATACTTTTTCACATATGCAGAAATCTTCTGCTGGGAATAATATTGCAACTTACTTTGCCAATAAAATTTCTGTTGCAGCAATATGGCAGGAAGTATTTTAGCATTTTCCATTGGAAATGAGTGCATTTCTCTAAGGTTCCCACTGCATACATTGAATATACACGTGTATGAAATATATTGAAACTGAATGGTAAATGATGCTGGAAGATACTTCCCAGAAGATACACTAAGTTCATAACATTGTCTTTCTTTAAGCCATCCCTTTCATGGAGGGGAAAATATAGGACTAGGAAAAGTTGACAGTAAAGACAGGTCATTAAAAGACACATTCTTTTCCCACCCCTTTCAGTTTTTTAAGTGCTCAACTATGAAACAATGGTTAGCTAAGGGAGGGATGGTTGTATCACAATAACTTAACTGCTATATTGCAATTCCTAGCATAGACTAAGGTCTTTCTACTGCTTTGTCAAATAACCCTGGAGCTTCTAGACATGGATAGCTATGAAAATAAAAAACAGTCATATGAAATGAAATAATGCTAGTTGTCCCTGAGAACACTGTAGGGAAGATATGTTATCAGTATACAAGGGGAACCTCATTCAATTCAATTCTGGGATACAGTTGGTAATCTAAAACCAATTGTGCTATCAACATTCTTGCACTGTTTGTAGTAAGGGGCCACTTGTTCATTCCCGGCTGTCCAGACCACGAAATAATCACTCAGAAGCTATATTATTTGCAATACTGTTTAGCCAATAGTTTAAGCGTATTGCTATGTAGCACTTATATTTTTGGTTAGGCCATTTCCATTATTTTATATTTTACCATGAGGTTCGTGGCCTATCAGCAAGGTTCTAGCTGGCGGCTCACGTCTTTCTCCTCTGCTGGCTTCATGGCATCTCTCTGACTCCACCTTTTTTCTCCCAGCACTCAGTTTAGTTTTCCTGCCTAGCTCTACTCTGCTAAGCCACTGGCCAAAATAGATTCTTTATTCATTAACCAATAAAAGCAATACATATTCAGAAGGACTTCCCACACAAACTGTACATATGACAACCATTGTTAATCAATTTGTGCACACTTCTACCTCTCAACAGAACATTCTAGAAACTGCTTCCAGTCAAGTAGAGTCAGCATGTAAGATATCATTATTCTACAGTCTATACCCTAAATGGTTGCTCAGTATCTACTGTGTGTTATAGCTAAAACACCTAAGAGGATTTGTCAGGTTCCATGGTGCTTCACAGTTGTTTAGTGAAGGATGCCCTGACATCATCCTTGAGGGCACGAGACCAATAAGAACACCTTGAGGAACTTCGAGGCGTGACTTCTATGAAACATTCTTGACTTATGGAATTTCACATACTCTTAGTTTTAATTACAACTGGCTTATTATTGAGATAGGACAATAAAATCTTTTTACAGGAGTGTCACTTGGGAAAGGTGGATGAAGAAGGCATTTAAGTTGTTTTGAGAAGGACTTCTGAAAACTCTCCATGTCCTTTCTCTGACTTGCTCTAACTTGTCATATTGAGGACAGTCAAGTTTACCTCACATCAGTACTTAGGAACACCTTGCTAGAAAAAGAAAAGCACAGTACTAGGTTCTTTGATAAAGAATGCATAGATTTTTATCTGCAATTGATGCATAATATTTGCATTGACCTATGAAGTGCAGTATTATAATTTAATGTGCGCATTAATGATCAAGTTGGGGTAGTCAGGCTTCCCAGCTTCTCAAACACATATCATTTCTTTAAATTAAGAATCTTGAATTCTCTTCTAGTCATTCTGAAACATAGTACCTTTTGCAGACTGTATCATGCACTATTTCTTATATCCTACTAGAGAGTGTTTGGAAGAATGCATTTTTTATTGTCACTTTTCCTGCTACATATAAAACAAATATTCAATGTCAAAACTCCAAAATAGAGGAAGAAAGTTAGTAGTATTCGTGCATATCTATTTTAAATCCAAATTGTATTTGCCCCAAAGTCCCATTTTTTTATAGTCATTTCCTGCTCTGGAGCCCATTTTGCCTATTGACTAGTTTTCTGAGGTCTAGAAGTTTCTTTCTTACCAGACTTATTCAAACTCTAAAACCATAGAAGCAAAACTTGGACATTATTCTTAAAACAGACTTGATTTTTCTAAAAAAATTTTTCATGAGAAACAAAGATAAATTTTTGTTTGGAATGAGGTCTGGAAACACGAACTAGAACAAAAGAAATGTCCAGATTCACCAGTCTCCAGTTTTCTCTGCAATGTCAGAGAAATGTCTTTTGTTATTTCTTTGGTTTCCTCTATTGTTGAATATTGCCTGGTGTTTATTCTCCATCCTTCATCCATCTTGCCATAAAAAATGGAATGATGTTTTAGGAATTTGTTGAAACAGAATGACATCATCGGTAGCCAGCTAACAGCAATGAGCCTTATTATTGGCTCCGATATAGTTCGTATTAGCTTCTGCCCCGTGTCTGCATTGCTGCTGCTGGTAATTCCGTGGGCGGCGGACAGATAAACAGGCCGTCCTTTTCTGTGATGCTACTACGCTTCAGCATGACTGGCTTGCCTGCAGCGAATGAGACTTTAGGAGCCATGTTTTCTGACATCAGTCACCTGCTCACATTCTCCAATGGAGAAGCATCTCTTCAGTGCCCGCTTTGTTTGGGAATGTTGGTCAGGACTTGCTCTGTCCCTCTGCATGGTGAGAAAGAACTGCCTGCTACCTCTTCTCTCTGGGACTCCTGAACTTTCTAGATGGGCAGTGTTCTCCTCACCTGTGTCGAGACAGAAACTGTTTAGTCTTAAAGGAAGGAAATGGAGCAGATGTGCCTTTTCTATGGAAACAATGTGCGACAACGGAGGAACAGAATGGGTAACTCCCCGCTGGAACTGAAGAGCAGAGGCTGCGAGCCCGTGTGTGATCAGTGAAGGGGTGGGGAGGAGACTCCCACAAGGTTCTTCTTTCTGATTTTGGTTTTGGTTTGGTTTGGTTTTTCCTCATCAAAAACAAAGGAGGAATGGAAGGTTCTTTTGGGCAATGTTTCCATGAGATCTTCCAAAGCCCTGAAACACAAGATCCTAGAAGAGCTGCCCGTCTCTTTCAAAAGGCACAGACATAATGACCCTTAAAGCTTCTCTTAGACCCCCTCTAAAAAGCCTTTTCGTGTGCTCAGCTGGTTAAATGACTATTCACCTCATGTCTCGTGGTCTGCAGTTATTGTTCTAGATTCAGGGACGCGTGCAGGTACAGACCCGGTTGAAAGCCGGGAGGAGGAACATGAACCTGCCGTATCTGCCTGATCTCTTTTGAGCAAGCAAAGAAAGAGCAATGAGCACGCCCTCGTTGCATTCTTCGCGTCTTGGATCAACAAAGGAGCCGTGCCAAATGTCAGATTAAATATTCCACAGCCGAAGTGTTTGCACAACTTTCCAGTGGCTACCATTTAAAGCAAGAAAAACAGCGATGGGCCTTAAAAAGAATTACCCTGCCTTTGACATGCTCACAGTGTTCTGCCAGCAATTGCTCTAACTTGGAAGACCAGGCCATGCATGTCTTATCCATGTACCGTGGGTGCCAGCTGGCGAATGCAGCCTCGGGTATCCATTTCCTATAGGGGCATGAAGCCCCAATGTGTGCCTCACAGGCCCCCGCTGCTCTGCTGTCTTGTTACACCTATGACTGTGTTGGCTGAGGAGCTGTTCATTGCAAGGAGAAATTTGCTGATTCTTGAAGTCTCCGGTCATATTTCCACAATGAGTTTGCACTCTGTGTTTTCAGTTTGGGTCAGCTCTGTGGGACTGCTGGGGAAACGAGAGACAGATTTTTTATTGAAACAAAATAATAAATCTGAACAAATCAGTCGTATTATCGTTGGCTCTGGCAGGGACAATATTCTTTTCAACTTTATATTTCTACAGGATTGCTTAAGAGACGATGCCCTAGCCCCTCCCACCCCGCCAGGTTATGTGAAGGACAAAAAAGAACAGAGGGTGCAGAACTGTTCAGAGAAATCAGGGGTTTTCATGTGTCCCCCATTACCTTTCCCCATAATACAAGAAAGAACTTTTTTCTCCCCCACTTCTACAAGGAAGCAGACATGCTGAGCATCATTCTCCTGGCCACAGTTGCATGGCTCACAGCAGGAGCTGTGAGTTCTGATGTGTGTATTGTGCTCTCGATGATCTAGGGCAAGTCACTTCCCCTCTCTGCTTCAGTTTCCTCCCCTGAAAAATGGAAATCATAAGAGAAATCCTTTGCTGACTCTCACACAGAATCGTGAGTTTGTAAAGTGATCGCAGGAGCAGAGGGTGAGCCCGTCCAGCCACCAGACAGACGACGGACAAGTGTGGCTCCTTTCTCGGCAAGCGCTGGTGGCACCACTGGAAGTCATTCTCTTTCTCTGCGTTCTCTATGGCAAGGTGGAAGGCAACCTGGTCTCGGAAGAGCAGTTGTGTGTCCTTTCTGAAATGTACTTTTCCGGGCTAAGAGAGGTGGCTCAGTTGTTAAGAGTACTTACTCCAGTTGCCAAGGACCGGATTCTGTTCTCAACACCTATACAGGATGGCTTGAACAATCAGAAAATTCAGCCCTTTGAGATACGATTCTCTCTTTAACCTCTCTGGGCACCTGGAAACATGCGATTCATATAAATTCACACACATATACACATTGTAAATAGATATAAGAATTATAAAAGTACTTTGGCCATGGAAGTGAATTAGGCCCGAAGCTCTGGCTCGTATTTCAGAGGCTGCAGAAGAAGCTGGCCCTGAGAGGAGTCAAGTGGAGGGGTTCCCCATGAGCAATGGAAAGGCTTCAGGGTTCTGTCCTCTCATTTCCCAGGTGACCCATGTGGATCAGGAATGGAAAGTCCAAAGTTGTTGGACGATGTATTTTCTTTTGACAGTTGAGGTCTGGTTTAGTCCCTGCTGGAGCTTAAGTGGTTATGAAAATGGTGATCCGTCATCACAGGGCCTGTCGACATGATGCTTCAAGAACCCACACAGGTGCTTGGCACATGCCAGTTCTGTGGTGGTCCTTGGATTCAAAGATTAGTCAGAAAGGGAACCTCTCATTCCAGAAGGAGGCCACAGGATGCAGAAGGCTGTCTGTCCTTGTGTTTAAATCCTACACTCTCTAGAATCCATTCAGAATAATTTTTTTCATATGGCCTTCTTAGTTGACACAGAATCAGAAAATTTTAAAGCTTTGTCATAAGGGTTCAATAATTTCCATTACCAATCCTCAATAAGGAATCAAAACCAGAAAGGAAGAGGGAGGTTTACAATGCAGCCACCAGGTTAATCACTTGAACTTGTCCTTCTCCTGCTGAGGTATCAGGGGCTGAAGTTGTCCCAATACACCCACCTCCTCCCCAGGGAATTACAAGGAAAAGAGCTGAATACCAGCTCCAGCTTTGCCGCTGACAAGCTATGTAGTCTTAGCTAAACTCATTCATCTTGTCTCAGCCATACTTTAGTCTGGAAAAGGGAGAAGATGAAGACTGTTCAAGCTATAGGTTTGTCATTCAAGCATGAATTGAACAATACCCACAGAAGCCCTTTTGTGCACAGAAGACATATTTATTTATGTTGTTCCTCGTAATTTTACTTGTTTGTGTCTTAGACAAAATTTCCTGTGTAATTTTCCAGTTTAATTGTCTTCCTGTATAGCCCATGTTTATAAATGTTTCAATAAAGTGGGGGTTAGAAAAGAATAGCACCAGGGAACCATTTCCTACCCCACGTCCACGAAGGGCCTTAAATGTGATGAATGAAACTGTCTTTCTAAGGACCTAGGCAGTGTGCGGTATTCCCAGGATTGGAGTTCTAGGAGGCTCTCAACTTGAACTACTCTCTACATGACTTCAAAGTGCAGTTTCTTAACTACAGTCCTCTCCCTGTAGAAATTAGGAGTATATTACTAATTTGGAACACAGACAGGAGACAACGAGCAATGGTCACTCACTATGTTCATGAGAAACTGGCATGTGCTAGTTTCTGGTTGTAGCTGTTACTGTCCCATCACTGTGAAGAATGACTGTCAAAGTCAACACAAGGGATGATGGATTTATGTTTGTTGATCATTTAAGAAGGGGTATCATCCATCTTGTCAGGAAGGCTTGATGGCAGGCGGCGTGAGGCAGGCTTAAGGTCATCCAGCCAGGAAGCAGAGAGAGATGAACGCCGGCGCGCTTGCTCTCTCCTTTTCTCTTTGCATTACATCTGTGATTCTAGCCTAATGGATGATGCTACCTACATGTAGGGTGGTTATACCTTCTTCAGTCATGGCTCTCTAAAAATGCCCTCGACAGACACATGCAGAGATGTGTCAGCCATGCGATTTCAAAGCCAGACAAGTTAAAATGAAGATTAGCCACCACATAGGCTTTGTTTTGAGTGTTAGATAAGAATTACTAATATATATCTAAGGATAGATACTTACTGCCCTAAGCAATAATCCAGTGAAAATGCAAAATACTGGGTGAAAACATGATGTCTTTTTACAATCCTCTTTCCTAACAGGGCCTGTCTCCTCTGAAGTGGCCCAAGGGCTATGTCACTATCACCCTCCCTGATATAACTTCAACTCTGAATTCCCAGAGTCCTTGGAAAGATAATTTTATGATCCAGTCTCTTGCCCAGGACCTTTGGCTGCACCTCTGCCTAGAACATTATCCTCCCCAAATCCTGATTAGCTTATGTTTATTTGTTTGATAAAACATATTCACGAAGGTCACTTGGGGGAGAAATGATTTCTTCTAGCTTACAGTTTCAGTCCAACAGCAGCGAAGACCCAGTAACTTGAGGTAACTGGTCACATTAGAGCCACAACCAAATGGGGATAAGGAAGGGAGAGAGAGAGAGAGAGAGAGAGAGAGAGAGAGAGAGAGAGAGAGAGAGAGAGAATACATGCTTGCTCTCTGTTGGATCTCTCTTTTTATTCAGCCCAGCACTCTGTCCAGCTCATGTAATGGTGGTATCCATGTTAAGGGTGGGTCCTTCTACTCAAGGAACCAAATTACAAACGTCCATAACAAGCTAGCTCTGCCCACAGCCCAACATGATCTAGACAGACTTCACCAAGACGCCAGTGTCAGGCTGACAATTAACACTAACTTCACAGCCTATCTGCTTCAGTCATAGAAAGGTATTCTCAAATGTTGTTTTTAGACAGATCAGACAAGGCCTTTTTAAAAATTGCTTCTTTTATTTTTTTTGAGATTATAATATAATTACATAATTTCCCCATTCTCATTTCCCTCCTATATACCCCTCCTCGTTCACTTTCAAACCCGTGGCATCTTTTTTCATTAATTGCTGTTACATGCATATACACATATACATACACATATACACATACATATACAAACACACATATAAATACACACATACACATATACATATTTATTTCTAAGTACAGCCTGCTATGTCTATACATTATGTTATGTATCTTTTCAGGCCTGACCATTTGCTATTAGATAGCCAGTCAGTGTGCTCTTCCTTCCCTTTGGAAGGCTATTCTCACTGTCAGCATTCCTTAGCTTCCTGTATAGATTTGAGCCCCCATAAAGTGCCCACCCCACCCCAATCCACATTAGTATGCCTAGTGTTTTTGCCCTTGTTCAACTCCGGTTTAGGCAGTCATGGTGGTGGGACTTTGTGGGTGTAGCTTCTTTCATTGCTGGGAGACAACGTTTCACAGCGAACCCCCTGGTTGTCTAGCTCTTAAAGTACTTTTGGCCTCCTGCTCCTCAGTTAGCTGAGCCTTCAGTGTGGGAGTTGTATTTCAGATGTATCAGTTGGGACTAGGCTGGACAACTCTACGTTTTGAGTGGTTGTTGTCTCTGTTTCAGAGAAGTTTCACTGATGTGGGGTGAGGACTACACTTATCTGGGTCAATAAAGACAAGTGTTTAGAATGCAGATATGGGGTTATGCTGCTTTAGTAAAGCAGGAGTTGTAGGTGCTCCTACCAGGTCTATGACGTCACTAGCCCTGGGTAGCTGGCTAGGTTTCCAGTACTAGACAAGATTGCCCTTCTGGTGAGCAGGTCTAAAAGTCCAACAGGAGAAATACTGGTTGCTTCCAAGGTGTGCTCGCCAGTACTGCACCCTTAGGGTTAGTGCATCATGCTAGTCATTGTGGTTTATAAGTGTCACAGCCAGGCAGGATTGTGATTTTCTGCCTCCTGGCTATTCCTCTGGAGTACAAGTTAAATCCCTATTACTAAAGATGCTGGACCTTCCTTTGTTGTTTTCTATAAAATAGCCTTGTCTCCCCCCACCCCATCACATTTTACCTACTTACCTTTAGGCATATTATTTAATATTATATATCTGTTTTACTGTTTTCTCCTTATTTTATAGTTCTGGGCATTAAACCCGCCAGGCAAATTCTCTACCACTGGGTTATACCTTTAGTCCCCTTAGATTTACCTGGCTCAGGTAGAAGTTCTACAAAATCAGGAGACTTCTATTTTTTGTTGTTATCTGAGTAACTAATTCATGTTTAAATCTTTGTAGGTTCTTACATAATACTTAGAATTTGTCTGGTGATTGTAGATCTATAGACATTTTACTAAATACAGTATTTTATTTGTGACTTGCATCAGTATTAAGTGTGATGAAACTTTTATTTTTGTGCAACTCAGTTAGCAGGACCATAGGCTTAGGGCCTTTAGCCAAGGCTTCTTAAGCTCTTCCCACTAGCAACACCCAATATTTTTTTAACCCAAAAATTTTTAAGATATCCCAGCTATTGGGGTGCCTGGTCTCTTTACCCATTACTAGGACAAATACTTTGACAAAAGCAACTTCAACGATAACCAGTTCACTTGGCTTGTAGTTCCAAGGAACAATCTAGCAAGGCTTAGAAGCCACGGCGAC
Source organism: Myodes glareolus (assembly GCF_982192425.1). Classification (NCBI taxonomy): domain Eukaryota; kingdom Metazoa; phylum Chordata; class Mammalia; order Rodentia; family Cricetidae; genus Myodes; species Myodes glareolus. The sequence continues at coordinate 29,588,673 of NC_142040.1, forward strand.
AGGAGCTTGGGCTATCTGGTCACAGGAGCTTGGGCTATCTGGTCACAGGAGCTTGGGCTATCTGGTCACAGAGTGCCTGCAGCCAGGAAGCAGAAGGAGATGAATGTGCTCGGGTTGCTTTCCTCTTTATATTTGATCCAGGACCCCAGCCCACAGAAATGATGACACCCGTATTTAGCGCTCATCTTCCTATCGTCTTTAACTAATCAAGATAAGCCCTCACAGGCTTGCCCAGACACTATTATAAACTAGATAATCATCACATGTCTACACAGAAGTTTGTCTCACGGATGGTTCTAGATCATGTCATCTCGACAATCAATATTAACTGTCAAGGCAGGTATATGCAATAGTTCACAAATCAAGCATTAACTTACAATAAGTTGTAAAGTAATTTAAGATAATTTTTGGTATCCATACAATTTATCACTTATTACAATTAAAACAAGACTTCATGCTACTGATATGGGTATGCTTGTTTACTTTTTTGCATAAATGATTAATTATAGGCTGCATATTTGATCCTACAGGATGAAAAGCATTTCCAGTGGTTTTTGGAATTGATAGGTATTTTGGTTTTTATAAATAATCTAGGACTCCTTCTCCATGTACAAAACAACAGAAGTGTGTTTAGAACCATTACAAAGTTGATGGAAATTCTGTCCCATCCTAATCCCAGCACTATTTAATATTTTTTAAATTAAATTCAACTCGAGAACAATTTTTAAAGATTTTCCAAATAATTAGATGTATGTGTCTAAGTGTGGGCTTGTGGACAAGAGTACAGTGTCCTCATAGGCCAGAAGAGAGTTGCAAATCCCCTAGAACTGGAGTTACAGGAAGCTGTGAGCCGCCTGACATGGGAACTAAACACTGGTATTCTGCAAAAACAGTATACACTTTCAGACCCTGAACCAGCTATCTCTTCAGGCCCTGAAACAACAAAGTTCTAAATCAAAGAATCTAACAGAATATAATTCAAAGATGAGCTAATGTGGTACTTATACATAGATGAATGACACTAGGAAAAATATTAAAACTCTTTGTTTCCATAAACGACCATGCTTTCATAGTCGCAGAAAACTTCCTGTGCCCAGTAAAAAACACTGCAGTTCATTCCTCAGTGCAAACTCCAGTCTGACCCAGCACTTCAGGCAGTGTTTGTTTGTGTTACACGAATCACAGCATACGTCCCAGTAGGAAGCGCACTTGCCTTTCCCCCCAGAACCAAGGCTTCAGTGAAGCCACACACCACTGCAGTGAAGCCACTCAACACTGCTGAGTGTTGTCAAAACATCTTGGCTTTGCCACACATGTGTTTTACAAATACATTTTGCTGCTCTATGTTCAGAAACCTAGCACTGTTGCCAATTTTGGGGGCCATCTCCATATCCAGCTATTGCATATGGGATTATGACCTACGGGTAAGAAGCTGTTGGTTCAACATTTATTTCTCACACTTCGAGAGGACGAGAAACTGAAGAGCAGGATATCACCCAATTCATCCCTAGTGAGATCTACTTCCTGTCTTTCAAGCAAATGCCTTCTCACAGTGTGTTCTCTCACACGCTGGTGAGACTGGCGCATTCTCTCTCCCTCTTTGTATAAGGGTCCCGACTCCAGGATGGGTGCCCCAACTCCATGACTTTGTCTATTAGTCTCCTGAGAGTACCACTTCACTGGGAGTTAGGGCACTGACCTCTGCATCTGGGGGAGACACAGAGATACAAAACGAAAGCGCAGCTAAACATATTGAGTTTTTCAAGGTCAGTAAATTTGTGAGAAAGATAAAATGCTCAGCGAGGAGTGACGTCTGTTCAGTGTTCCCACTCTATCTGTGTCGTAGCCCACTAGTGTTGTTGTTTAATGTTGGCATGTTCCCTGGCAGGCTCGCAGAGCAGCCGCTAGTCCGACAAGGACAGCTGTGGGTCCCTGCAAGATCTCCAGGGTAGCAGGATGGTCCCGCCATGTGGCCTGGCGACTCAGGCGGGGCGGGTGCGGCGGATAATAATAAATAGACATAAGGCTATACATAAAGTTAAACATTTATTACTTAAAGAAGAGGCAGAGAGACAGAGAGACAGAGACATAGAGACATAAAAACATAGAGACAGGAGAGATGAGGGTGAGGTGGGGGGATAGAAGAGATTAAGATGGCGACCAGGAGGTCAGAAGTGGCTGGGAGTGGGCGTGGCTTGCCCCTTAAAGGGACCAGAGCAAAAGAATAACAACTAGTAACTGCTGCTTGGGGCCTGAATGCCCCAGCACAATGAAGCAGCTCTCCCTTCTGAGGTAGGGGTCTTTCTTCAACTACCAGCATGAGTGGAGATTGCGGCTTCCTTTTGTTTTATTTTTTAGAAATTATCATTTGGGTCTGGGATGATAGTTGGCAAAATGCTCACCACCTAAACATGAGGTCCTGAGTTTGAATCTCCTGTACCCATATAAAGCCAGACATAGTGCACATGCCTGTAATTCCAGCACCCGGGAGGCAAAGACAGGATAATCCCTGTTGCTTGGCAACTAATCAGTCTAGCCAGGTTCTTGAACTTTGGTCGATTGACAGACTCTGTCTCAAGAGATAATAGTGATGGAAGAAGACATCTCCTGTCAACCTCTGGTCTCCATGTGTATACATGCCTTCACATTCATAGAAACATGTCCACATATAAATACACACACACACACACACACACACACACACACACACATGATTCAGCACGGCTTCACAGCTTATTTTATAGTAGAAATTCTGTCTTCAAACTGTTATTCTATTTTCCTCTAAGTTGGAGAAATTGGAACCTCTGATGTAGAATATTATAAACAGGCCACGCTGTTCCTAAGGAGGAGGAGTGGGATTGAATCTCAGATAATCTCGTCTCTTTGCTTACTCACGACGCTGGCTGGTTATCCACGCAGCCATAGAGAAATGCCCTGCACTCTTCCTATTGGAGTTACTTACTGTAGTAAGCTTCTGCTGGGATTGAACCGACTTTTTCCACGTAACTTCAGAAGGTACACCTCTGTGGATTTCCAGTCTTATTAGCTATTCCTCTCTTCCAGGATTAAAAATGCGAGTAGTTATTTCTGCCCACTCCGGTGCCTGTGGAGACCTACTGGGAACGGGACTTCTAAAAGGCAAAAATGACTGGAAGGCTGTGCTGCAAAGCCGTTTTTGCTGACAATAAGTGAAGTCTCTAGAGCCACAAAGAACTCATACATCTTCAGAAACATTGAAGGTGTTTATGCCCAAGATAAAACTGAATTCTACTTTGTCAAGAGTTGTGCTTAAGCATTTAAAACAACAGCAACAACAAAGTTACCACCACAACAAAACAGCACAGTGACTCCTGGATGCCAGCAGAACAAAGCCAGAGGAATTTGGGGAAAAGAAACACCCCCTTGGAAACAGTGGCATTTTTCAAATTCCAAAATGGCCTTCCTAATGTAAAGTAAATAAATAAAAGTGGATTTGTATTCTTGATATTAAAAATGGCAAATACATACATACACACACACACACACACTTGCACACAAACAAATATTGTTTTTTAGTAATACTTTAAGGTAGCCTTTTTTTCTTGAGTCAGGTGAAGTCTTTAGTCTCTGCTTATTTCTGTGACTTGTCAGGAAACTTCCGAATCCTAGAACCTTCAAAGGAAGTCAACTAAGATTCTAAATGCAATGCGGTTTATCCACCACAATTTCTACATATATTTTTAACAGAAATAAAAATTTACTTCTAATACAACCCTGTCATCACAATGATACTCTGAAATAAGTCCTTCCTCTTCCTAAATGGAAATGTGAGATAAACCAGAAAGGGAGCTTTCAACCCAGAAACTCTCTTTTCTATGTTTTCTATTAAGGAAGGGGCTGAGCAGTGGTACTGCAGCCCTTTAATCCCAGCACTCAGGAGGCAGAGGCAGAAGGATCTCTGAGGTTGAGACCAGCCTGGGCTACAGAGTGAGTTCCAGGCTACTGCAACCAGGGATACACAGAGAAACCATGTTTAGAAAAATCAAAAAGAAAAAAAATAAAAGGAAGAAGAGGAGGGGGAGGAAAAGGGAAAGGGGAGAGGAAGAGCATTGCTTAGGTGTCATGAAGATTAACTCAAGCCCAAAGTTCCGTTCACATTAGTGTTTCTGTATTGCATGGCACGATGCTTCATCCTTGGTAATCACATTCCCTGTTCTGTCCTCTCTGGGGCCAAAGCACAAAGAGTCAGAATCCACAGCAACAAACCCCAAATGTTCTTCAGTTGATCACAATAAAAACATAATGAATATGGAACATTAAACTCACTCAGTAACCCTGGCACTCTACATATGTGACAGATTAGCTCATACCTAGTGTGACATGAAGTGAAAACTCACCTCAGAAGGCCTGGCATTGTGATGCCAAGAATGTCATCACTCTTGGCACCGCTCCTTGGAAGCAGACTCATCTGTAATCTTGGTTGGGGGAGAAGGGACGAAACACTGAACCGCCACAGCTAAAATGCCCGCTGTAGCTTTTGTAACTACAATATGTAAAGTCTGGACAGGGAGAATGCTAAGTCCCACTTAAGCGCCTATGTTCTAGGAAGATCTGATTTTCTCTAGATGTAATCCACTCTTCTGCCAAAGCCAATCACATTTTCTCCCTTCACAGAAACTCAAACCACTTTATGTGGAATAAGCTTCTTAATATGATTTCCCTATGCAGCAAAAACAAAATGATTTGTTTGGGGTTCCAAAGAAACTCCAACAAATCAGGGTTAGGACAAGAATTCAATTATAGTATTCTTTGGCATTGAATCCTGGACGTGAGTTCCACCATCACACAGACTCCTATCTGTCATTCCACTTCACACTGACCTCAGAAACTGGAGAAGTCACTAGAACACTGAGGCATACACAGAGGTCTATTTTATTGCCAGCAAATCTAGAAATGCTAGGAAGTGCGAGTTTTCAAACTAACTTCTCTTTAACACCAGCTTTGCTGCTTGACAAATCTAGATTTCTATAAATTGAATTCACTTAAAATTATGTACACTTATGAGTAAACAACATAATCATATTCAATAAAGTCACATAATTCTTCGTAGGGTATTGGTGTTTTGTGTTTAGTGGCCAGAGCAGCCCATGGAGGTCTGTCATTCGTACTGATTTTAATAGCAAAGGACCGTGTCAATGATGGCACTTCCGTCCTAAAAGTACTTAAATATCATGTTTATCCATCTCTGGGTGGTTCCAAAACGTGATTGTGTGGCAGCTAGGTAGGCTTAGAAGATGCATTTTTAAATTTTTATTTTATTTGTGATTGACAAACACAACTCCATATTCTCATAGAATGTGATATCTTATGATACACGCATACGCTGTAGAATGAGTAAATAAGGCTGGTTAGCATACCCACCACCCCACATACTTAATATTTTTTGTAGTAAAAAAACAACCAAAGTCTTCTGTAATAACTAGTAGTCACTAGACTGTGTAGTAGATCACAACTGTTGGTTCTTTCCAATGGGACTCTCTTCTTCGAGACTTGCAGTTTTCCTTTGCCATGATCATGTCCCTGATAATCGTCCTTTTGCTCTTTATTTTGGTGACTCTGACAACGTTAGACACCACTGAGAAATAAAAACACACAGTATTTGTCTCTCTGTGCCTGCTTATCACGTAGCATAATGCTGCCTGGTTGATCTCACGTTGCTGCAAGTGGCAGAATTTCCTTCTATTTTTAAAACTTGAATAGCCCCTCATTGTGTGTATATGCCACATTTTTGTTCGTCCAGTCCATTCATGTGCTGACAGACACTGAGTGATCTCACATCTTGGCTATTGTGAACAAAGGTGCAAGGAGCGAAGGAGTGCTAGCTGATATACTGGTTTCATTTCCCCTGCACGCACACCCAGAAGGACTATTACTATGTCACGGGGAAGTTTACTTTGAGACCCTGTCCCATTATGTGCCACAGGATGTCTTGAACTTGCTTTGCAACCCAGGCTGGCCTTAGACCTGTGCTTTTCCTCTCTCTGTTCCCCAGGGGCTGAAAATTCAGGCACGAACTCCAAACTCAGTTCAGTAATTCTTTTCGCAGTTCTTTGGAGAAATATCCACACTATTGCCCACAAAGACTACACTAATTTATATTCACCAAAATAAGAGACAAGGGTCTCTTTTGACCACTTTCTCACTGGTCCTCATCTTTCATCTTAAAGTCTTTAGGAGATTCACTATTGAATACAAATAGAAACAAAATGTAGAAAATATTGGGCAGGAGGGATGCTTAGTGCTTTAGAGTATGAAGTGTTTTTGCAGAGAGCTCCAGTTCAGTTCCCAACACTCATGATGAGTAGCTCATCATTTCTTGTAACTCCAGCTCTGAGTGAGCCAACATCCTCTTCTGGCTTCCACAGGTATCTGTATTCATGTGCACAGGTACTTGTATACTCATAGATTAGTGCCGCTCTCAGACCCCATCAGAGAAGTTTCCATGTATGGCAGATGGTAGTTAACTCAAAAACTCACAAGCAATTAAAATTTAGGCAATAAGTTTTAATGAAGACACTCAGACACAAATAGAATATCTCCATTACAGCCCTTCTAGAAGGCTGGGTGATCATTGAAGAAGAAGGAAATGAAAATGTGGTACATTTACACAGTGGAGTACCACTCAGTGGTTAAAAAAAAATGGCACCTTGAAATTTGCTGGCAAATGGATGGAACTAGAAAAAAACACATCCTGATCAAGGTAACCTAGACCCCGAAAGCAAAACATAGTATGTATCCATTCATAAGTTTTATCAAACATAAAGCAAAGGATAACCAGACTACAGCCCACAACCCCAGAGAAGCTAGAACCCTCATCAGAAACAGATGGAAGCAGATGTAGCGATCCACAACTAACCAGTGAGTGAATCCCAGAGTACAGCCAAAGACAGGGAGAAACAATAATATGAACAAAGGGGTCAAGACCATGATGAGGAAACCCACAGAATCAACTGACCCAAGTCAGTGGGAGCTCACTGACTCTAGGCTGACAACTGGGGAACTTGCATAGGACTGAACTAAGTCCCCTGAATGTGGGTGACAATGTTGAGGCTTGGGCAGTGTATGGGGCCACTGACAGTGGGACCAGTGGGACCATGGTCTAACCCTAGAGCATGAACTAAGTTTTTTTTTCTTAAGAGAACATGAGGTTGAAAGAGTTTGGAGGGGTAGGAAGTGTATCTGGGGAGAGGAAGAGGAGGGAGTAGCAGTGAAAATGATCCAAACACATTGCAAGAAATTCTCAAACTAAAAAATAGCTGGTAATGGTACCTCACTCCTTTTTAAACTCAGCATTCAGGAGGTAGAGCAGTGATCTCTGAAGTTTCAACACCAGCCTGGTCTATATGTGAGTTCTAGGACAAGACAGGGGCTTACATATTAAGACCCTATCTCAAGTAGTAGTAGTAGTAGTAGTAGTAGTAGTAGTAATGAAAATAATGATAAATATTATTTCCCATTATTGACTAGAGAAAAAAAGATGACTTCAGATGCAAGCAACAAAATTCTGAAGCAAAATATCTTCTATGAGATAGATTTATTATATTATATAACAAGAAATCTCATCTCTGCAAGAAGAAACTTGGTGTCTTCCATCGCCAAGAGATTGGCTGAGTTTAATAAAAAAAAACAAAACAGATTTTAAAAAGTTGTCAAATAGTAGTTGAGAGAGTGTCAACAAGGAAAGTCAGACAGTAGCAAAGCAGGAAGCATGTTCTTCCTGCTTTCCACTTCTACTTAGGACAAGAGCTCATTCCTAGTCACCAAAGACTTATCTTTACAATGGAAATAATTCAGCCTAAGTGTCTCTTGTGAATATATTGCTCTCATTTCCTCATTTCAGAAATCCTATTCAGCCAAGCATGAAGATAACTCAGAGTATTTTCTGTGAGAAGAGAGCACCATCAATTTCAAAATAGCTTTATTTACTGCCACCAAACGTAATGAGAATATTCATCCTTAATGACTCACTGGTCATCTCATAAGCTTCCTCATTCCCGTAGGGAGGACTCACCAAAATCCATGAAGAAAGCCAACAACGGTGTCTTCAGACTGTCTCCAGTTCTCTGTAGCCAGTCAGGTGCTATTTCAGAGTTCAGATGTGAATGCTCAAGCCAGGAATCCCCTTTGACATGCCTTGGAGGACCAACCTCTTTGGGTTTTGTTTGTTTGTTTGTTTGTTTGTTTGGTTTGGTTTTGCTTTTTTGAGACATGGTCTCTCAGTTTAGCCTTGGCTATCCTAGAACTCGCTCTGTAGGCCAGGTTGGCCTCCTACTCACAGAAATCTGCCTGCCTCTGCTTCCCATGTGCTGGGATTAAAGATGTGTGCCACCACTGCCCATCACAGGACCATCCTCTTGCTGTCCCAGGACCATCCTCTTTGACCCTATAATAATGGTCATGAGATTCAATTTGCAACTTAGGATAAAAGATTATGAACTTGCAATCATTTTGTTTTTGTTTTCTTCCTTTAATTCTTATCAATCTGCTCTGTTACATGGTTTTTGGACAAACTAATAGGCCCAAAGGAGCTTGGAATATATTAACAGAACCACCAACCCAAAGTCAGAAAAAGTCAGAAGGTATCATCTGAGACCTACAGTAAGCATGTCCCTGCTTTGTTATAAGCTGCCTAGCTGCTGTTTTCACAACATATGTATCTAGGAGGGGTCCCACGTAAGCTTTCTATTTCATTTATAAACATTTTGATTTATTCTTTGAAAATTCCATACATGTATATAACATATTTTTTATCACATCTGTCCATCAACAATACCTTCCTCCAACTCCTCCTAGTGCATCACATCCTATCTCCCTCCAAACTTGATGTCTTCTTTTTATTGTTGTTGCTGCTACTAACTTCCTGAGTCCAGTCAGTACTGCCTATATGTGCATGAATGTGGCCCAAATCCCTGGGACATGGACAACCTAGCAGCACCCATAACCCGAAAGGAGAGTGACTATCTCTTCCTCAGCCACTTCCAACTGCCAATATTTCCCTGTCACACGTGGAACCTGGGGCCCCTTCCCATTCGTGTTGGGATTTTGACTGGCTGGATCTTGTGTAGATCTTGTGTAGGTACTACAGCGACTGTACGTTGATGTGTGCAAAACCTATCTCAGGATCAGAAGTCAGCATTTTGTAGCTCCCCTCATCAGCTGTCAGCTCTCACAGTGTGTACCACTCTTCTTCAATGTTCCTTGATGAAGCTTCTCTGACCAAAATTGAGATCATGACAAATCTACAGATATAAGCCATAATCCATATTTATTTAGAAGACAGTTGGACACCATGATTTTAAAAAAATATATCTCTTTCTTTTTTTGTTTAACCTAGCTTATGAATACATAAGCTCTCTCATTTTTCAGAGAACTAACAAGATTTCTACACTACACCCAGACAAGGCAGGTAGCACTCAACGCTCTGGCACATAGTCAGCAGGGCATGGATATTAATACTGGTGGGTGCTGAAGCAGATGTCAAGTAACCCACCATGAAGGCTGGATACCCCAGCACCTTGGGACTCATCTCCTTGCCCAGAGTGTGGGGTGATTTCGTCATTAAAAAATAATGCAAACTGCCTAACTTACTTCATCTATAATTGATCCCTATATACGTGGATTCTCAAGTGGGTTTTATTGAAAGAAGAAGTAAATATATTTGATCTTTAGAAGTGAAATGAGGTGGGTTAAAAAATAAAAGGGAGTGGGATTTTGGTCCCCAGTCAGATCCAAATGCTTAGCTCTCCCCACCTCCCAGCTTCAGTGCTGGATAGGCTTTAAGTAGTGGAGGGATTCACGGAAAGGAAACTTATGGGAAATAATCTTCAGAAGATATGGATATATAGACACATATTTAGTATTTAGTGAGCACTCTCTATGTATCTAGTGACTTATGCATGCTCTCATTTAAACCTTTTAAGAAAGTGACTGTTTCTATTATCATTTTGTCAACATATTTTATTTAATTTGATTGTGTGCATTTATTGTATTCATCGTACAGTGTTCAGTAAGAACCTTTTTATCAGCATATTTTCTTTGATTTTCATTTAACTGTGCACAGAACTGTGCTGTATGAGTACACTTTCTCATAAGTGTATATTGCACAATGAGCAAATTCTCCTCAGTATCCTCCTCTTCCTCCCCATCCCCTTAGATCCTTTAGTTCCTTTCAACAGTTTTCCTTATACCTTCATGGCACATATGCATCCATGGCTTTGTTCATACATATAAATTTAGCAATCACAAATGATATTTATCTTTCTGAAACTTGTTTAGTTCACTTAATATGTTCATCTACACTTGCATCAATTTCCCTACTAACAATGCAGCTTCATTATTCTTACAGCTGGAAATATACCATTGTGCATTTTCTTTGCCCATCCCTCTGTTGTCTGACAGCTAGATTAGTTCTGTAACTTAGCTGTACTGACTAGTTCTGCAGAAAACAGTAAGGTGCAAGTAAGTATCTGTCATTGTTGACTTGGAATTCTTTGGGTAAATATCCAGGAATGGTATATCTGGATCACATGGTAGGTCTATTTCCATATTTTGAGAACTTCCACGCTGATTTCCACTAGTTTACATCCCCACCAACATTTGCTGTTTTTTTCTTGATGCCTGACAAAAGTCTCAACATAATATTAATGTGAATTTTTGTTATGACTGACCGTGGTTTTCATATTTGCTAGCCACTTGTTTCTCCTCTTTTAAGAACAGTCTGTTCATTTTACTGGTTCATTAGCCAATCAACTTGTTTGGTTTCTTGTTGCTAGTGTTTTGAGTTCTTATGTATTCTAATATTAATCCCCTGTCAGATGCAGACTAACAAATATTTTCATTGTATTTTTTTCTATAGAGGAAAAGCAAAGCGAGAGAAGACAAAAACTAGAAGGCTTATGGTAAAGTTCTAATATGAAGGTAATAAAGAGGAATCAATAAACTTTGAATATTCCTATTTAATCCATATTTGTTGGTTTTTGCCCTTTTCTTTCCACTTTCATAAAATGGAACAACTTATGAAAATTTTCATTAAATTTAATTTGGTGAAACTGGGCAACATTCAAGCTGTTTTTAATTCTATGATCTATGCATTCTGTTTTCTTCTGGGACAGTGGGTTCAGAGTGTGTTTAGAGCAGGGAACTGGGAATAAGTACTTCTACCCACATCTTTATGCTTTGCAAACACAATACACACAGAATTCAATCCACTGAAGAATTCTCTCCCAGCATTTTGTGAACTGTGGACCTATTTTTAGTGACTTGGTGCAGCGTTCTAAGACAGCCATGCCAGGCCTGAGGACAGGGAGCAGTCACGGAACAGCTTTATCTCCTATCTCAAACCTCCAGTTATAGAAAATGACTGCTACCTAAGTCTTCCATAAACGTTCTTGGTGCATTTCTCGTTAACGATTTGGGTCATAACTCTATGTGTTCCCATGGGGTATGGAATGTACTGAAAGCCCTGTGACAGGAGTCCCTGGGGCTGTGTCCCAGAGATGACATAACCCACTCAAGGTGTCAACACTACAGACAGCCACGCAGTCAAAGATGACCCTTTTCCAGATGACCCACTGTCAGTGAGGAGGGCAGAGGCTGGCCCAAACACGCTGTACGCAATGAAGTCAGCCCAGCAGTCAGGTGACAGTCTGTGAATTGTGACCACTCAATGGAAGCTTGAGAATAAGTACCTAAAAGTTTTCACAGGAGTTTCAAAGTGATTTTGTGTTTGTTCATTTAATAGCAGAAAGAAATAAGAGGCTTATGTTTTGTCTTGGTTGTTCCATTTCATAAGCCATTTTTGATCTCTACATTTAACTTCTTAGTTCTTCATGTATCTGTTCATCTTTTGGAGAGTATGACTCTTCATTGTTGCATGCTGGATTTTGCTATCTTATTTTACACGCTGAGGGGCTCTGAGTGACACTCTGAGGGACGAGGCTGATGCCCAAGAAATGTGCTTCGTCTTTAGTCAGGACTGAAATGGCAGCAAGACTCGACTTCATTATTTCACACGTTCTTAGTCTTGTGGCTGCTACAATAAAAATAATACAGGCCAGGAAATTAATAAGAATAGAAATAGCTCATTTATTATAGCTCTGAAGGCCGAAAAGGACAAGCTCAAGGCCCCGGTGTTGCCTGTCTGGTAGCGCCTTCTTGCACAGTCTCATATATAAGGTGTGGATGCTATATTCTTAGCAAGCAAAGGAGACTAAAGACAACAGCATCCTGGAAACCAGTTCACCCAAGCCTCTTACAGTCACGAATCTCTTTTATGAGTGTCCTACCTTTGTGACTTAATCACATCTCAAGGCTCTATCTGTTACTAATGCCACATTGAAGTGTAAGTTCGGGCATTTCAGAATATATGAGGAGACACGCACATTCAAGTCCTTCTAGGGTATGGGCATTAGGACATATGCAAAATGGCATTTTCAAACAAAAGGTTGGTGGAGAGATAAAATCACAGAGATGGGCGCAACTTGTGGTAGAGTTCAAGTTTACCGTGCATGAGGCCCTAGTTTTAATCTTCAGCGAGAAAAGAAAAATAAAATGCTCTACCCAAAAAAGGTGGGTGTTGCCCCACGGGAGACTTGAGAATCGCTGTTCCTAAGAGGTCTGAGACAGAAAATGTTCAAAGGGAGGGGACTTTTGATGAGCTTTCTGTCCACGATTAAAGAGGACAGGCGATGGATTTCTAGAACCTGGTTCTTATTTTTATGTTCTTCTGGTGTCTTATTGGGCTACCTATGGTGAAATGCTGGCTGATGGCGGTGCACAAGCCTGCCCGGGGAGAGAGCCGAACTCATAGAGAGAGACCAGTGTTCTTGAGCACTGAGTCCTGGGGAGAGAGCTCAGGGCAGTGGTGAGGTCGGGCTACTCTGGAGAGGAACTAAAGTGTGTGGCTGTGGTCTGTTGGGAGGAAGAAGGGCGATATCAGTTCAGGACACATGGCTCGGCATGGAAAAGAGAATGGTACTGAACAATATGTGTAACATCACACACTCATTAGGAAAATGCATCCGTATTTCCACGTATATATGTATAGAATTTTCCAGAAGGATATGAGAGAACTATGAACACCTTTGGGGGTCAGATTTATGGGTGCTTTAGCTTTCTGCCTTTGTGATTTTATTATCCCTTCTGTCTTTGCAATGGGTAGAGACATTTTCTGGAATGGGGCTCAGGATAAGAAAGACATTTTGATTTACAGATTCTAAAACCTTGAGAGGAGATTTAGCCAAGACTTCAGACACTCACTTGAATGTCGTTTGGGGAGACTGATACAGCAATTAGTTCATATCCCGTCACTGCGTGTTCTCTTCTGTTTGGAACGTCAGCGATTCGAACGGCAGTTTTCGCATGACCAGAGAGTAACGCGTGACTCTTACGTGATAGAGAAACTTCTCATTCGCGCTGGTCAGACGAGACTAGGAAGGGCATTCTTGTAATTAAGGTCACTAGACTTTGTCATTTAACAAAGCCCGAAGTCCAGCACTAATCCCATTCACCCACGCCAGGGACAGAAGGAGTAACCGCTGAAGCCTAACCGTCCCTTCCCTCCAGCCGCAGACGCAGTGAGGCTCCGTATTATTAATGCCCTGCTGCAGTCCTTCAGCCCTTCGAAGCTGCTGGGGTGTGCAGCCCTGAAAGAGACACCCACTGATGAGCTCCGGGGAGGTTATCCCTGGGCTAATCACCATCATCAGAACGGCACAGAATGTTCTGTGACAGGCGAATATCTACCATGAAACAACACAATTAATCAAGACAGGGCATGCATGTGGTGACCATGCAATAGAAGCAGCTGCTGTCACTCCTGAGCTGGCACCATGTCGTTCTGCGGATGAGCCAATGCCCCGAGGAGCAGGTTGGCAGCTCTTCTAGGGATCCTAATCTCCTGTTGCCACACAGACCCTGTGTGGTTGCCTCACGCTAGGGCTGGCTTGGCCGGAAAGGGCGATTTTGTTATCTTAGGAATCTTCTGCGGCCACCCTTCCAGCACTTTCTGAGAGGGCGAAAAATTGTTTCAACATTTTTCTCACTCTCCCTCCCCCCTTTTTTTTCTAATTCTGACAATGGTTCTGAGGTGGGATAGCTCCAAAGGCAATCTCAAAAGACCAGCCTCCTTCATGTGCATTAGCACTAACCCTGAAACTCTCTAAGGCTATTACAATGATATCACACATGGTTTTTAAAAATATGGGAATGTATTCACCTCAAGTGAACCTTGTGAAAAAGAACAGCTTTGAAATACAGCTCCTTGAGCACCAGGAAGAACACCAACAGTAGAAATGGGAGGGATCTATTTGTTATAAAAGATGGAATAAATTGAGAGGCCTAATGTTGCTTTGGTGTTAGTAGGTGTGCTCTTCCCTGAGGAAGACGATTTCCCCTGCTCTCAGCATCCCTAAGCTATATACTTTGATATGAGGCTTTTAGATTGTTCAACCATGTCACATTGTCCTCAAACTAATATTTTACATGTACCTTGTCCATCCAGATGAAGAAAACTCTTTATCAAAATAAGCAAAGTCAGAAAACTAAACAAAATAAACAACACACACACGCACACGCACATGCACACACACACACGCACACACACACACGCACACACGCACACACGCACACGCACAGACACGCACAGACACACACACATGCACACACACGCGCACACACACACGCACACACGTGCAAACACACATGCACGCACACACACGCACACACACATGCACACACACATGCACACACACACACATGCACACACACACACATGCACACACCTCCAAAGGAGAGATGATATCATGGAGCAAGGTTTGCTTTTCTCAGAGCTCTGCAGGAAGGTTTTGAAAGAGTCAGCCTGGGCCGAAGGGTCACTTCCTTAGGGAAGACTGTTCCCTCTCTTTGCCCTGACACCAGGAAGGAAAAGCTAACAATCGGCATTCATACCCTGCTCAGAGCTTTGGATGAAGTTTCGCACGTAATAAAAAGGATACAACAAGAAACCCTGTCAGTCTGGTGCCCTGATGACAAAAACATTCTTTCCTCACATTAGAGATAGGGATCCCAGAGGCAAGGGACAAGGGACCTCACCATATCTTCTGATCAACCTCAAGACAAACACTGTCCCCCATCACAAGGTCTAAGACAGGGTGGTGCCCTTAGGACAGTACTAATGTTGCCATCTCTACCCTGGGTCAGCAAACTATATTCCACCAGTCACACCTCAACTGTGGCTTGCTTCTGAAATAACGTTACAGGAAGAAGGTCATTTTTGTTTGCATATATATTGCCTTTTTTTCTAACACTGTGGCAATGTTTAAGAGCTCTCTGTCTGAGATCATGTGTTTCCTAGAAATTCTGAAATGTTGGCTGTTTGTCCCTTAACGTAAAACACTTGCTAACCCAGAGCAGAGCTCAGAGAAAGATATCTCAGCTTCCACCAAGGCATGGTATGCCAGGGACAGAGCACAATGCAAACAGAAGGATGAGGAGTGAGTAAAACTGAACTTCTAAAAACGTCGCTTCAAAGGTACCATAACTGTGGGGATCCTTTAGCTGTATAAGGAACACTGCAACGTAGGCAACTTACCTTTTACAGAAGTACCAGCCAAAATGGCAATGCAAAGGTGGGGAGCATGCTCAGTGGGTATGATGCTCGCTGCACCAGTCAAGTGTAAATAATGATCCAAGTTGGAACTCTAGCACCCACGGTGGCTTGATTCCCGTGCGATCCTGGTGCTAGCTGGGTAATGAGGATGCAGGCACAGGTTTCTAGTGTGGTTTCAGTGGTCGGTCAGTGTAACTGAAATGACAAGCTTCAGGTCAATAAGAGGCTTTGTCTTAACTGTAAGGAAGAAAGTCACAAACGGGTAGTTTTCTGCCCCCCTATGCTTTGACCTTTTAATACGGCTCCTCCTATTGTAGCTGCCCGACCCCCGCCACCCTGCACCACAAACTTATTTTCATTGCTACTTCAGAACTGTAATTTTGCTTCTGTGAAGGGTCTCAGCTCCTAAGACCATCAGAAATACGTGTCTTCCAGTGGTTGCGACCCACACATTGAGAGCCACTGCAAGAGAGGAAGAGACCCAGTGTCATTACCTGACTTCCAAAATTGTAAATGTGGGTGAGATCAACAACACACAGTTACACACACACTTATACACCACGCACATATGCACACCAAATGAGCCATTTAAGAATAAGCTACTGAATTTTCACTGTCAAAATTGGCAATAAGTTCATTGTGTAGTTTTCATGTTCAACGGACCATGAACATCAAACATTTTAGGACTCTTAGAGTGTCTGGGTATCATTTGTATAAACTTGCCAGTTCCTTCCAGATTGGACAAGGAGGGAGTCAGAGAGATAATGTTTGAACACTCGCTTAACCTTCATTTTCTACAGGACTTCAGGTTTTGAATGTTTGCTTCTCTCATGACTTTTTTTTTGATTTTTCTTAATTTCATTACGAATCAACTTAGCTAAAACAGATATTTTGATGTAAGAAATCGCTATGGGAGAAATGGACCTCCCTTACTAGCTCACACTGCCTCATGGTGCCCAGGTGTGGCTGTCCTCCGCTGGCATCTTGTAAAGCCATGCCGGGTGGTTGCTGTACAACAGCCCAGCCCTAGATTTTAAAAGTGGAGACAGGAAATGCAGACTGGACCGACTCAATTCACACCTAGAGCAGAGACCACAGGAAAGGTAACACATCCGCATGCGCTGTGGTCTTTCTGATACTCTAACTAGCGAATCAACTGAAGAAATGCTAGCTGAGGGGAGAATGGAGGAAAAGGAAGGGCCATCCTCTTGTGCTATTTCTAGAGGCCCTAGAGTCTGGACTTACTGCTTTTCGCAGTAAGCAGCCATATACCTCCGTCACTTCGTCACTAGATGACTCGGGAGTAGCGAAGGGAAGAAGCCGTCCGTAACCAGGCAGCAGTCCTCCCTGGCAAAGGTCGGAAGAAGAGAGAAGTCCACCCCTCTAATCTAATTTGGAGACATGAAGCATTCTTCAGAATCCAGGAAATGAACGCGTTGTTCTTCCTTGTGAATTTTCACCCACCCTTCTTCCTCCAGAAGAAAGGAGGATAGAATTATAAGGGATCAGAACTTGGTGGAAATGTTGCTTGCTTTTTTAGCGGGACGGCAATGAGAGCACCGGCCAGGCTGCTTTGGGAAATTCTACTTTCTGCACATCCTCGCTGCCCATTAGCAAAAGAATGGCGCTGGCACTTATGCCCTCTAACAGCTCCCGTGAGGACAGCTCTGAGCAGAGCTCATTACTCACTGGTGACGTGAGAGCCAAGCACATGGCTTCTGGCCAGGCACACTCTAATCTGTAAGGTCACACTGAACATCTCAGGGTCAGGGTAACCCACAGCGCTGGGAAGCCTCTGCCGACTCAGCTTTTGCTCCTCCCAGTAGGAGACCGCCCTGGAGAGAGAGGGAAGAGCCAAGGCTGCCAATCCCAGCTAATCTGGAGCCCAGTGTTCCCCCACACCCTGAATGGTCATGGCTTCAAAGTCAGCTGTCCCACACGTTCAGTGCGGTCTC
Organism: Myodes glareolus; assembly: GCF_982192425.1. Taxonomy (NCBI): domain Eukaryota; kingdom Metazoa; phylum Chordata; class Mammalia; order Rodentia; family Cricetidae; genus Myodes; species Myodes glareolus. Next base: position 29,606,274 of record NC_142040.1, read on the forward strand.
ACCGATTTCCCACCGGGATGCCCGATTTCTGCTCCTTGCTTCCCTTGTTTCCCTTGCTCACACAGAAGGCACAGCAGCCGAGGCACAGGTAGGCTATTGTCACATCCATGATTCGTCTCTGACCCGTGCGACCAGGGTGTTTATTTCTCATACCCGGCCTACAATCTCCATCTCGCACTGTATGGTAACACCTGATTCTCGGGTCACTGCTCACCAGGTAGACTTTTGTGGCTGCAGCACCCAATTCCTACCCGATAGAAGGCAAGGTAAACATCCACGAGGTCTTCAAGACTTATCAGATCATGGGATACGGTCTAGTTTCAAAAATGAAATATTATGTGAAATGGTAATTATAATTATTTAAATTGAATTAATTAAAATAAGCTCAATGGCATCTTTTAATTTAATTAGCATCCAAAGAATCAGGAAACACAATATGTAATGTAATCACTTTTAAAAAATATTCTTTTTCTAAAGTGAAAATAAATTTATTTTCATACAATGCATTCTGATTATGGGTTCCCCTCCTTCAGCCCCCTTTCCCAGCTCTCCACCCAAATCCACACCTTCCCTTTCTCTCTCTCATTAGAATACAAACAGGTTTTTTAAAAATAATAATAACATAAAGTAAAAACAAACAAACTAGGATAGAATAAAGCAAAGAGAAAAAAGATCCAATGAATGAGCACAAGAAACACATGTAATCTCAGAGACTCATAGGTTCACACACAGAAATCATGAAAATCCTGGAAACCATAACGTATATGCAAAAGCTCTATAAGGAAAAAATAAAATGAAAATAATGCCCGGACAAGGAATTATGAGACAAGAAACCTCTAAGAACGCCATTGAGTTCTTTTTGTGTTAGCCATCTACTGCTGGGCACAGGGCTTGCCCTTAGGTGTGGTTTGCACACCCAGTAAGACTCCATTGAAGAAGATTCTTCCTCCCTTTGCCAGTGGTTATCTATTGGAGATAGTTCTCGGTTAAGGATGGGGGCTTGTGTTCACCTACCCTGAGTGCTGGACCCCATCTGGTACAGACCCATGCGGGCCCTGTGCGTGCTGCCACAGTCTCTGAGACTGCATAGGTCATAGGTGTGTCGGTCCTGCTGTGTTGGGAAGACCTTCTTTCCTTGGCGTACTCCATACCCTACAATCTTTCTGCTTCCTCCTCTGCAGGGTGCCTTGCACTCTGAGAGGAAAATTTGACAGAGAATCCCATTTAGAACTAAGTGTTCCAGGGCATCTCACTCTCTGCACGTTGTCTAGTTGGGTCTCTGCATTTGTTTCCATCTGTTGAAGAAGGAAGCTTCTCTGATGTTGGCTGAGTGAGACACTGGTTTGATTCCCTAGTCAGGCTGGAGTGCGGGCCTGGGTCCACCAGGAGGACTTGCAGAACCCCTGATTTTCTGGTAGAGAGTATTAGCAGCTCAGACCTGTGTCCACAATTCGTTGTTATAGATTGAACGGCAATGAAAAAGTTAATATAAACTTTTCCCTGGTTAAGAGGTATTGTAAAAGAGTTTAAATTTAGACTTTCTTTTTAAGTAAGGCAGAGTTTATCTCCAATTATTTCCATAAGGAACTGAACAGAACAAGACAGACTGACATTTTGAAGATCTTTTTTCTGAGATCATTTCCAATCACAGTGCTCTTTATTCTCTCCAGTGGCATTCAGAAATCAAAGCTCCAAGATGTAATATTGATGAAGCTTTCAGTGACACCCATGATGAAGGAAAAACTTGAAACTACAAAAATCCTTCCTTGTTTTCATTTTTAAAAACTGTTTTGAATGTATGGATGCTGGCCTGTATGTTTGCCTGTGCACTGTGTGTTTGGAGTGTTCATGGAGGTCAGGAGAGGATGTGAGATTCTTTGGGACTAGCGTTAACAAATGGCTGTGAACAGCCATATAGGTGCTGGGAACGGAACTTGGGTCCTTTGGAAGAGCAGTCAATGCTCGTAACCACAAATCCTTTATATTTTAATAAGGAACGATGTGGGGAACTGATTCTGTATTTGAGGTGGTTTTGCACAGAGCCTAACAAGTGAATATCACTACAGAAGAATAGGAGAGGAACTATTCTCCCACCATCATCACGATACATGTCCAGAGTGGAAAGCTCCCAATGCAAGGGAGGGTTCTCTCCCAAACTGGCACCCACTCTGTGACAGACAGTTTACTTGACAAAGAACAGTCCACAAAGATCTTGGGATATAGCAAACTACATGGAGAAAGCCAAGTGGTGATGTGGGATGGGATGTCCTTCTGTATATGCATTGCTTTTATGGGTTAATGAATAAAGCAGCTTTGGCCTATGGCAGGGCTGAATATAGCCAGGCTGGAAGGGATGTATATAGAGAGTAGGCAGAGTCAGGGAGATGCCATGTAGCTGCTGAAAGAGCCAGATGCCAGAACCTTACCCAGTCAGCCACAGTCTTGTAGCAATACACAAAATAATAGAATGGGTTAAGTTAAGATGTAAGAGTTAGTTAATAAGAAGCCTGAGCTATTGGCAAAACTGTTGTAAATAATATAGTTTCTGTGTGATTATTCGGGTCTGAGCAGCTGGGAAACAGATGTGCAGGCCCCACCTACAAAGATGGAGACCCAGAGGTTTTGTCCTTGCTTTGCTACATAGTAAAGAAAGTTTGATTCTCTTTGTCTCATCCCATGTATCTGTGAAAGGCTCTGTGAAAGGGCAACTTTATAAGCATATTATATGATTCACAAGAGTCTGAGAGGTTCAACTGTCCTCGAAAAGAAGACAACAGGGGCAGGGTGAATACAGAGAGAGCAAAGAAAAGTAAAATAATAAGATGATAGAAAAGGAAAAGGTGGGCTACTTTGAAACCTACAGAAACTAAACTAGAGTTGGAGGTGGGGGTCATGCAAAGATAGTGAAGCCCCTTTGTTAAATGGGTTTGAAAGGTATGGATCCATTGAAAGTAGCACAGACTTTCCTACAATAACCTCAATGATAACAGCTATACTGAAATATAACTGACTATAAAATTATATTCAAAACACATAGTTTGAAAAATTCCGACATACATTATTTTTGAAGCCATCACCACAAAGTGACAAATACTCATTAGTATCAAAAAGTCACCTCATTCTTTCTTGTGACCATTTCTTCCCAACACTCCCCTTCCTGTGCTCAACCAAGTGCTGCTGTGTTTTGTAAGTTTGCATTTTTTTAACATTGTATACATGAACCATACAACTTATATCTGGATTCTTTCATTCAGAAAATTATTTTAGGATTCACTCCTATTTTAATCTATAATGTAGTTTTATTTCTTTCATTGTTAAGTAACACTGCATAGATACAGTATAATTTGTCTATTCATGATGGATGCTTGGATTGTGTTTCATTTTTCCATAACTGTTAATATTTCTGCCTCTGTAGGATATATTCTTTATATTTTCTAAGACATGCTAAGACATGGTCTCAATCCATGACACAGTATGGGTTCAAACTCATGGTGATCCTTGCGCTTTGGCTTCCCAAATATTGGTTTTACAGGTATGAGCCACCACACATAACCATATGCCTTAAAAATACAGTTTAATAGCTGTTTGAGTGCTGGGCCCTACACTAGGATCAACAAACCAGATCAAGTTAGTGCAGAATCATTCATTTCAGATGCCACATATTCAGAGTGAACTTAAAATTAGGCCAGTCTTCAACAAAACAGGAATTATACTGTAACTAGTAAAAAGGGGCGCACTCCACCTGGACTGGCATCCGAAGAAAATTATACCTTCCCTTTGACAAATGCAATGCTGTGGACCTATGACTATCACAGAAGCCAATTATACCAGGAAACACCGTCTGCTAATATCTTGTTTCTTGACGACAGCTTTCATTTCTTTTGATTTTGTTTTCTTCTTCTTCTTCTTCTTCTTCTTCTTCTTCTTCTTCTTCTTCTTCTTCTTCTTCTTCTTCTTCTTCTTCTTCTTTTTCTTCTTTTTTATTATTTTGGATTTTTGAGACAGAGCTTCTCTGTAGCTTTGGAACCTGTCCTGGGACTTGCTCTGTTAACCAGGCTGGCCTTGAATCACGGAGATCCATCTGCCTCTGCCTCTCAAGTGCTGGGATTAAAGGCATGCACCACTACCTCCAGGCTTTTTATTTCTTTTGAGTGAGCATCTTGGAGTCCCATGACTACATCATGTTGTACTTGCAAATTTATTTAAAGAGTTAGGAGACTGCTTTCATTCTTTTCCAAAACAGTGGTACGATTGTCTAGTCCCCTAGTGGTGTGTGAGTGTCTTGTTGTCACAGATCATCACCAGCTCTCGGTATGATGATTCTGTCTAATTCTACTCAGTATACAGTGACATCTCTGTGTTTTTGACTTGATTCACCTGGTAACAAATGACCTTCCACATGCTTCCTTTCTTACTTCTTTTCTGATTTTGGTGAACTATCTTTTTAGATCTTCAGTCCAGTGTTGAATTTCCTTCCTGTTGAATTCTGGGCTCCTTAAACGTTCTGTGTACTAGGTACATAATCTACACGTGTTTTCTCCCACATTCAGCTTTGTTTTTTAGTTTTTTAATGATGTTTTCTAAGAACATAAGCTTTTAATTTAATGGAGTCCAACTTTTCAATTTATTCTTTAATAGACTGAGTTCTGGTGTCCTGGCTAAAACAAAAATCTTTGGCGAAAAAAATTGCAAAGATCTTCAATTACAGTTTCTTTTACTAGATTTATTATATTGTTGCTTTTCAAAATGTTAACTTTACTTTGTTTTAGAAGTAATGTTTGCTATACCCAGAGCTTTATTAAGGCAAACACTCTTCCATTGTACATATAACCCAGGGTTTTGTTTTGTTTTGTTGTTGTTGTTTAGGTTTGTATTTAGAGACAAGTTTCTCATCAAGATTCCCAGGTTGGCCTTGAGCACACTTTGCAATTAGTCCTTGCAGGCCGTGACCTTATGATGTTCCTCTGCCCCAGCCTCATAAACAGTGGGATTATGAGCCTGTGCCGCTATGCCTAGTTTGGTGATATTTTAAGTGGGTGCTTTTCGAATTTCACTTGTTAATGTGTAAATTTACACCTGGGTTCTATCAGCTTGTGTGTGTGTGTGTGTGTCAGAGAGAGAGAGAGAGAGAGAGAGAGAGAGAGAGAGAGAGAGAGAGAGAGAGAGAGAGAGAATGCATTCTATCAGATTTGGTGCATAGCTCACCATTTCATCCCTGAATTCTGTAAATAAGCATCACATTTTTTGTTCCTTCCTTCCTTCATTTATATATATATTTTTGCTCTTGCTACCCTCTCTAATGTGCAATGTTTACAAATGACAAGAGATCGCCATGGTGTCTTCCTGGCCCTATCCCATATGCTATTTCTTAAGTGACGATCCCTTTCTTCACTTGTACCTGAAGTCCTGATATATGCTGAATTGATCCTACTGTGTGACACTGCTCATGGCTTCCCATGAGGTAGCCGTCATATGGAGAGGACGGCTCAGTGTTCCTGTCTTTAGAAAGGAAGTTTTGTGTAATGCTAGTATGCAAGATGATCAATCATGTCATCAATGGTGGCTATTACTGGGAACTTTGAAACAGGTCCAGCAGAAGTAATGACTATGACATTTGTGACAGTTTCTCACACAGTGCTGATGGCAGTTTGGTGCTAAGTGTCTTCCTCCTGTGAGAGACAGACGTGTATGTCTGTTGATTGAAGCGCCAGGAAGCAAGTTGTTTTCTTGCCCTTCTGTTTTGTTTAAATGTTCTCTTGTAAACAATCTCTCTGGAGGACAAATGTCAGGTTCTAAGGAACTGTTCAGGATAGCTGCTATGCCGTGTTTTATTTCTCTTCCACTATATATTCATTTATAGATAACAGGTCATTATAAAATCTAATTTCTTGCTCATTTTTTTGTCTAGCTATCAAAATATGTTCTTTTATATTGTTAACAAGGAATCAGAACCAAGGGAAAATGACACAAATCAAAAGAAAGTTTATTTTTGCTAGTCAAAGGAAATATAATCCTAGTTTAAAAACTAACATGTTCTTCTGCAATCTTTTTGAAAGTGTGTATGTGGAGTGGGAGATATCAATATTCGGCTTCAATGCCTTCATACTTAAAAGGGGATAGATTGGGCTCTATAATTTAACTACCAAATCCGACATTCATATCCATCTGGACATTTTTAAAAGGATCCTTGAGCCAGTCAGAATTGGCAGTTGGTTGTATAATCACACCTGCATATGGTGCGGAATTTATTTTTTTAATAGAGCATGAAAGTATTGCTTGGTGTGCCTGTACTGAGAACCCAGGCTTCAACATGTCTGCACGTGTGAACGATTATATTATATTTTAAAGCTCTCTGTTAACAGGCTTTTGTTCTTTATTGCCTACAAATCAAATTAGTTGAGGATAAAGTTCATTTTGAAATCATTTGGAAAAATGTTTTGGTATTCTAAAACTTTCTTTGTTCCAAAGTTTTGCAAAATGAAAAGGAAAAGCCACAAATCCCCAGAACCAGTGGAAGAAAAATGCATAAAGCCAACAATAAATTAAATGTGATAAACACCTACACTAGAAGAGAATGCAAGTAGATCCATGTCTGTCTGTGTCTGCCAAGCTCCATTCAGATCCAACCCTCTGTACACAGAGATAATCTTCCATACTTATGCTTCCGGGGAGAGTCTTGGCTTCAGTGAGATTGCATTTGCCTCAGTGAAAGGTGAGAGACCAGATCCCTTCTCACACTTCCCTCACAGGTACAAGTCTAGCCACACATCACCCCAGCTCTGCCCAGAAACAGAGCTAGTATATGGTGGGGTTAGACTTCAAGGAAGCGTGCTGCCAGAAAGGGAGTCAGGGAGAAGTTATCATGAATCTCATTTGCTTATTTTTGCTGTTGTGGTGGTGGTCAGTGGAATCCAGATTGGGAAAAGCATGGAGGCAGTCTCCAAAGAGCACTTCACATCCTCTTGCTCGGGGTTACCCGCTTCCTTAAACCAACACTCGCTGTGTGAAAGACTGACAGAGACTGACCACGAGAGCCCATCCAAAGAGCTTTTCCAGGGGCTCTGGTGACCTCCAACCAGCGCAGAAGGGGATACTTAAAACACAAAAATTAAAAATTGTATTTCAGGCGCAGAAAAACGCGTCTGTAGGTAACTTCTGTCTCACATGTGCATGAAACCTGTGGTTATCCTTTGATCACGCGAGGGCTTGCTTTCTCTTCACTATCCCAATCATTCTCTTTCCCTGGTTTCACTCCTCCTCTCTGCTCTCAGGCTGCACCGTTGCTGCTGACATCAAAAGGCTGCGCCACCCTTTCAAGAGAAGAACATACTTTTGGTAGATTAGAGACTTCTAAGGCTTCTATAATCAGAGAGCATCACTTGAAAATAAAACCATATTTTCAAAAATAACTTTGTCTTTTCTGTTGAATACAATGCTGGTCATATGAAATGTTGGGAAGAAATTCATACTTGGTTCTGACCTCCATGAAAAGAATGGTGGAAAAAAATCATTTTATGATATTTCTTAACCAGGCAATGAAGAAATTATTCCTACATTCCCCAAAGGGAAGTGTTTTTAGGACATGGGTAGGGCAAGTGTCAACACAGAGCGTTTTGTAATCATCACCGATCTGACTTGAGCACTCAGGCTTGGGAGGGTTGTGTGTTAATGGAAAGGGTGGGGCTAACATTTGGAAACAGAGCTGGTATTAGCTAGGGTCATGCGTTTGGACCAAGTAGTAATATTCTTATGAGTAACTTTTGTTTCTGATGATAAAATTTCAATTTTTAACTAGAAGGAAAGGGATTCACACTATCCAAAACGGTTTGGTTCTGTTACTTCATAAACAAGCCATATTTGACAAGAACAGTATTTATGAAAAAAATCATAAATTATAAATTTATCTAATAAAGATGGATCAAGCTCGACCAAACAATAAAACTTCCCCAGCAGTTTTAATGAGAAAAAGCATTAAATGTTTACAGGATGAGTGGAAGGGATGTAGGCCAATAGAGTCGGGGTGGGAGGGAGGGGTAGGGGTTGAACAGGTTGAGAGAACCTGCTCTCTCCTTCAGGCCTGGCCTCAAGTCTCTGGGAAAAAAGTTTACTTCTGATCCAACCTTGGACTCCGGTTCCACTACACACTGGCTGAACTCCACCCCAGGGCAATGGGGATGCTACCTCTTAACGCCTGTGGAGGAGCCAGGGATGATTACTAAAACCCCTGAACTGCCGGATGTCCCAACCTAGGGTCACACTCATGCATCATGTGTGTCCTTCAAATCACGCTAACTTCTCTGCTTGGAGGAATCCAGGCCGTGTAAAGACAAGTTAGCCGGGAAGCACAATAGTTTGTTTCTGTTCTCTAGTGTGATATTAGGGAGTGGCTCTCAACTTTGCTGCATATTAAAACTACTTTCCGAATCCAACAGCCAAGTCCATAATGAACACAGATGTTCATCGGTCCCTGCTGAGTCTATAAGCTCACTATAAGTTGAAAACGCACTGAGCCAAAATGTGTTCAATCCATGTATTTTTGTCTAGAACCCACAACTTAGCCGTCCGGCACAGTGCAGAGTACAGGTTGATTTCCCTCATGAGTGAAGAATGCAGAGTTGTGACTCCATGTTAAGAATGTACCGTATCTCACATCACAGGCTCAGAGAAAGCTACAAATTCAGAATTTGAAATAGAATGTTAACCCCTATCTATTTAGAATTTAAAAACATTTCTAAATCAAGTCATTGAAAGTTGGGGACACTATAAATGGAAATCTCTGGGAATTCAGAGTGCTTTGTTTTTGTTTTTAAATAATGCAGGTAAGACCAATGCACAGTCACTACTGAACCAGAGATGGGTAAGGAAGAGCTTCTCAATGCTATCATACAGACGTAAAATCTGGGCCATTTGTAGTCCAGAATCTGATTCAGCTGGTCCGACTTAGAGCCCAGGATTCTGCATAAGCCCTGAGGTGATTCTGTCAGCTGTTGGGTGCTGACAAGGCCGAGCCACACCATTGGGCAGCAGGAGTTCTCAAAGTGATGGGGTGCCAGTTTACTTAAGGGCTTGTTAAAATGTCTGATTCGGAGGGTGTGTGGAGAAGCCCAAGAATTTGAATTTCTCACCAGTTCTTAGACAGTGATCAAGCCACTGTTCTGGAACCCATGGCTCCAACTGTTGCAAAGCCTGCTACAAGGGGTTGAAATGGAGCTGGGCCTTCCAATTGCTGTTTCTACAACAGGTGGCCACCATGTGGTGGTGTTAATGAATTCAAAGAAACCTGAGTCCAACAAACTGAGGGGGACTCAGAGAAGAAACTGGAGTACAATTATTTACATCAAAGCTTGTTAACCTTTGTCTTTCTCCCATCCATAAATTACTGACGAGTTAGCTGAAGGGAGTCCCAGGAGTATATAGCTGGATGGCAGAAGTAAATTTAAAAAAAAGAACATTAGTCATCTATGTTCTAATAAATAAGATGGTTTATCGCCACTCTTTAGTCTTTCAAAAATTAGGGCAGTATCAAAATGATAAATGCATGGCAGAAGTGAACAATCTGTCACACAGTTCCCAGGAGAAGAGATTTTGAGTGACCTCCAGCCTACTGATAATTAATTCAACACACATCAGATGTTTGGTGCTGTGCCTTCTCTTCTGTGCATTCTGGAGGAACAATTCCTGAATCAGCACCCAGTTTTTAAAAGGAGTTTACCATAAACAGGAAAGAAACGATGGTTATTGGACAATAATAGTCTTTAAATGATGTGCTTCATTTTAAATTGCTATGTCAGAGTTTTATTAAAAATTGTGATTTGGGGATGATTCTATACATTTCATCCTCTTCGTTTTCTAACACGCCCACAATATTAACAGGGTACTGGAGCCCCAAGACAAAGGTTCAGTCACTCATATGGTTCTTGGATAAGCAAAATGAACCAGAATAAACTGTCATGAACTGAGAATCCATGACTCATATTTATGATGAACTGAGATCGTTACTCACCCCTGCCACCAAGGGAATACAATTATGCTATGTGGAAAGAAAGAAGAACAAGTAATTTCTGATTCTGTTTTCATTCTCAACTTAAAATAATCAAAATGTTTCTCCATCAATATCTAGCAGTCTCTCTGACATTGGCTATGAAAATGGCTTTTGTACTCTTGGCCTTGAATACCAAAACATATATGATGGTTTTCTTTCCCCACAATAACCCTGAAAGATGGGCATCTGCTTGTTTGTTGTCTTGTTTTGTTGTTGGGAGGGAATTGTTCCTTTGCTGTTGGTTCTTCATAGTAACCAAGTTTCTAATACTAAATACCAGTGGGTTGGTATGATTGATTACCTCATTCACTATTAATAGTTAACTCCGTCTCTTGCCTCTTTCCACTCTGTATGGTAACTAGCCATTATCCTTGAACCTGAGGTCTACTATGAGTTATGTCATCAAAACAACAACAACAAAAAAATCTATCATCCTAAACTAAGGAAACTCTAATGATATTAAAACAAGTGGGCAAAAGCCAAATACATTTATGTGATACCACCGACATGGTTTTAGGCATTTTAAATTTTACAGAATAGTTTTAGAGGTAGGATATATGTATAAAACCAAAATTAACAATATAATGATTATCTTTGGATGATAAAAATCTAATCTGAAATATTACATATACGTTACTCAGTCATCAAGGGCTAGAGTTTCCTGAATCAAGTCAGACTTGCATAGTATGAGGTTATTGCACTGACTCTACAATTTAGTTGCAGACACCAAGAAAGTTTCCTGTTGACCTGCTACTGGAGGAAAAGACAGAGAAAACCTGAGAATGAAACCAAGGCTCCATAGTTCAGTTTCTCCTTCCAGTAAGAGTCCTGACCTCTGCAGGGAGGCAAACACGACAGAAGAGGAACAGTGGAGGAGGGCATATTTTAGGAGAATTGGGTGGCTCACATTGACATGTGTGAGTTCATCTATCTACTCAAAGTCAAGAGCAACCCAAGCCCTTTGGAGGGACCCTAGTCTATGGCTTGACAACAACAGAACAGTATAATACAGAATGACAGTGTTAGAAAGGTAGTGGGAAACCAGTGATACAGAAATAGTCGGTTACCTAGCCTTAATAGAGTATGAACATGTCCAGGAAGGTCCTTTGTAGTCTACAAGGGACACTAAAGTTCATAAGAACATGGAATGGAAAAGGTAAGAAACGGATGATGCTGAAAGACTCCGAAAGACCAAAGTACTCTCCAAAGGCCATATCATCAAACTTAAGTGGCAACCAATCAAGTAGGCAGGGTAGCTGTCCCTGCCTTGGCAACCCAGAAATCATGACACTTGTTTAGTCAGATAATCTAATCACAAGATTACATGAAAAATAGGTATGCTACACTTGTAGGAGCAAAGGCTGTAGATCAGCATGTGGATAAGGATTTATCTGAGTAAAAGTAAACCCTAATACTGTGCTAATGATTGAACAGCCCAAGGGACAAGATGTTCCATGGGTATGGGGAGGAGGATGACTGTCACAGACAGGAAGGTGAACGCGGGAAACCTTTGCCCCAACATCTTGCCATAGGAAACAGACTCAGAATCAGGATGGTGGTTTGTAATTGAGAAAGATGCTGTTGAAAGATTTCTGCTCATACCCAAGACCTATTGCCAATTCAGCGTTCACACATCAGATGCTGGGAGCTGTTATCAACACCATGTGGCAAGAAAAGTTGGTTGAAAGAAAAAAACTTTTAATTTTTATCAGGATAATGTCAGTTTATTATTTTCTTTTTTAAGGCAAGACAGCCCTACAGGATGCAATTGTAGATGAGAACTTCTTGTGAGAGGTAAGCATTCATTACAGTCTGGAGACTTCACCTGGGTACCATTGACACACTGGAATAGACAATGCTGAGGTGCACAGGGCTGTCGTCTAAAGAAAGTGCAGAAGCGGCTTCGGCCTCTATACTCTCATTCATCTTTGCTAGTCATATGTCTCCTGTCGTAGTTCTTGAAAATTCTCCAGACATTTGGAATCAGGGAGGGTGATGTCTCCAGCAGGATTTTGATTGTTCAGGTTTCTTTTGGCTCTCCTGGGTCTCTTGTGTTTCCATAGGAATTTTAAGATTGCGTTTTCAATTTCTCAGAAGAACAGTGGTGGAATTTTGGTGAGATTTCTATTGAATCTGTAAGTTACACATGGTTCAATAGCCATTTTCACAACATCAATCTTCCTGATCCATGAGATGGGGGGGGGCTCTTTCTAACTTCTGGCATCTTCTTCAATTATTTTTCTCAGTGTTTGTGCTGGTTAGCTTCAGTCAACTTGACACAAACTAGAGTCACCTGGGAACAGAGAACTTCGGTTGAGTGATTGTGACTGCCAGACTGGTCTAGGGACAGGCATATCTTTGACACATGTTCTTGATTGCAGGTTGATGTATGAGGGCTCAGCCTCCTGTAGGCAGAAGCACACCTTGGCAGGAGATCCTAGGCTGTATACAGAAAGGAGATGAGGAAATTCAGGGAAAGCAAGCTAGTTAACAGTGTTCAGCCATGGTCTCTGCTTCAGTTCCTGCCACTAGGTTCCTGCCCTGAGCTCCTGCTTTGGCTTCCCTTGATGATGGACTGTAACATTTAACATAGATAAACATTTTGCTACCCCAAGTTGTCTTGGCTATGTGTTTTTATCACAGTGAAAGAAATCAAACTAGAACAAGGTCTTAGTTTTTATTATACAAATCTTTCACCTCCTTGGTTGGCCTTTAAACGGGGAGAGGAAAGAAGGTGAGTGGGAAGGATATAGGTGAAAGAATGAGGAAGGCTAATTTGAAAAGTTCTCCAGACATTTCCAAATATCTTCTGGGAAAACAGGTTCAAAATGTTCTTTATTGAGAATATTGGGTTGAGGAAATCGAGGGGAGGAAATTGTTCTCATATGCCAGAGCGTGAGACCACACTGAGGTAAACTCATGTGAGACAAAGAGAACTGCGTGGTATCACAGCTCAGACACAAACCCTGATATGAGGTTTACAGAAGATGGGACAGTCTCAGATAGTCTAGAACAAATGGACCCCTCTGTCGGTTATCAATAAACAGAGGTGCAGTCCTAGTTAGCACAATGTACCTACCTTCCCAGAAGGAAGCCATGAATCTCACAAATTCTTGGCCCTGTGTGTGGGCTGTGGAAGCTGAGATTAATAGCTGACAAGCCTCAGTCTTTTAAAATTATGCGATCTGTTTCTGCTGTTCAAAAGCCTTGTGGGATATTTGAAGTAAATTCTCACAGCCATTAACATTTAAAACTGCAAATAAAAGGGCCGAGAGAGAGAGAGAGAGAGAGAGAGAGAGAGAGAGAGAGAGAGAAAGAGAGAGAGAGAGAGAAAGCATATGCTCTGTGAAGAGAGCTTGTAGTCTGTTGGAAATCCCATCCACACCACACAGTGAGTATAGCCATCATCCAAAGGTGTCTCTGGTAAAGTATTGGTCAGCATCTCTGATCTTGAGAAGTATCATGGAACAAAGGTAGAGAGGTCTAGGGAAATTAAAAGCTCTAGAATCTTTTGTTTTTCTATTAATTTTAGTATATAATGTCTTTGGTAACATTTTTATATCAAACATTTAAAAAACAAAACCAAAAAGAATTCTTTGCTTCTGAATCAAACTTTAAGACGATTAGGTTATACTGGTGTAACTTAGCGATATCACGATGTCTCAAAGAGCTGTCATGTGATCTCTTTTCTGCCCAAATCTCTCCCTTTATCTCTGGCTGCTACATAGCAATTGATAGCACTGGCTACTGAGGACTCATACATCACATATTAGGCATTTTCAAGCTCAAACTACAACTTTCCCCATCCGCAATCTCAGCAACATGTTTAAAACCTTCTCCAGCCTAGGATGAAACTAACACTGTCGTTAGGTATAGGCATGATTTCATAGTGCCTATCAAGCACATGATGGGGCCTGTGTGCAGAGATAGTTGAGGACGCTGAAACCCACTTTTCAGGTCATTCTGAGCAAATGACGTTTTCCTATACACTTTTATAGAAAAAAATATTTTTAAAAATGAAACAGAACTCACCAGAAAAAAATGCCTTCCCACTTCCATGAAGCGTCCCCAGCCTGCCACTTAGTAGAGTCTGCATTCCATTATTCTTGGCATAACTCAGAAACAGTCTCTTCTGATTGCACAAGGAAAGGTACTTCAGGGGAAATGTCGGGATTGATAGCCACCTTCTCTCACTCATTCATTATCTACTCATTCACTCTTCATTTTTTGGTATACTGATTTAGCCACCAGCACTGTGTGCTTTGTGGATAGCCAATGACTAAGACCTGGGATGCTCCTGCCATCCCAGACTGACTGGGATCACCATTCTGTTGGGAACGCTTTTGCTCTTCCAACTCTTTTTATTAATAAAATAATGGTCCAGGATTCAGTAAAAGACAATTTCTTTCTTTCAGAGGTATCATTTTGTGAGGTGACCTGTAGTAACTAGGGCTGAAAATACATTAAGTGCTCAGCATCTAGAGGGCTGCTCCATGAAAGATTAGAGGAAGAAAAAGGATGGAAGAGTGTGGGTTAAAGTTATACATTTATGTTCCTGAGTTGACAAGGGATAGAGCACCAGACTTGGCTTCACTTGTCGATTTGACACAACACAGAATCACCTGATAAAAGGAAGCCTTAATTGCCTACATCAGATTGGCCTGTTGACATGTCTGCAAGGCATTTTGTTTGTTAATTGATGTAGGAAAGCACAGTCTATGATGGGTAGAACCATCTGTTGGCGTGTGAACCTCTGCTATATAAGAAAGCTATCTGAACAAGCCAGAGGAAGCAAGCCAGTAAGCAGTGTTTTTCCATCATGATTTCTTCTTCCCTTCTTGCTTTAATGCTCCTCATTAAGTTTCTGCTATGACATCCTCAATGATAGACTGACACGGAAGTGTAACCAAATAAACCCTTTCCTTTTGCAAGTCCCTCTTAGTTATAGTATTTATCACAACCACAGAAAGTAAATTGGAATTCCAGTGTAGGTTGGCTAGAACCTTACTGAAGAGCCACTGTTAGGCAATAGTTGCTGGTAGGGAGAAGAGGAGGAGAATCATGGTTTTTGTTTTATATAGTAATACAGCCACTGGTGGATTTCTCAAGCTTTAGTGGATGCCATACCCATGAACATATAGACAACACTAACTCAATTTATTAAGTTATGTAAGAAAAGACATAACTTGGGAGGGTGCTTGTTGAGGAGAGATAGAGAGTTGGAGAAGAGGAATTGGGGTATAAATGATCACATTGTATTTCATATATGTAAGACATTCTCAAAAATAAAGATAAAAACTGAAAGAAACCAAACACTTTCTGTTTAAAAAAAATACAGGCTACATCATATATATATATATATATATATATATATATATATATATATATATATATATATATATATATATATATATATATATGATTCGCCTGACAAATTACTGGGAAAGCAGAAAGCAGGGTCAGAATTGTCCCACTGTTTCTTCAAAATTACTCCCTACTGTTCTTACAGCAACTGTTCCAGTGTGTTTTTTAGAAAAGCCCACTAGTATAATTCCACATCAACAACTCCTCGACAACAGGGTGCTATTGTCCCGGTGGGATAATGCAGTGCTCATTGGTGAACTAATGGATTTTGTTCTTGTTTCAGCTCCTCTTGCTTCTTGGTGTAGATTCCTAAGGAAATATACTAAGGTCAGCTTGTAGAGTTGAAAGAAGCTGGGGAAAGCTATCTAGAGACTACAATGATCTAGAAGCCTTGAGCTATTCAGACGGCACACATACAAAACAACAACAACAACAAAAAAATTAAAACTACCAGGCAGACAGGGTGCTAGAAGGACATTTAAAAGAGAGCAGCCTGTGAATTCAACAAAGAAGCCTTATTATCATCAACGTTTGCAATCACACTAATGTTGTAAAGTGGAGAACATGAACAGCAGATTAATGGTTACTTAGCCAGATTCCCCAACCAGTATTCAGAAGCTATCCTAAAAGTATGGCAACCACCTCAATATCAATCCCATCAGTCCTTAAGATAGTCTACTGACCCAGTTGTGGTGGTTTGAATAGGTATGGCACCCATAAACTTTTGTGTTTGAATGTTTGGCCTATAGGGAGTGGCACTATTTGGAGATCTGACCTTGTTGGTCACTATGGAGGTCACTATTTGAGGTCTTATATGCTCAAGCTATGCTCAGTGTGGCACACAATCTCCTTCTGCTGCTTCAGCTCCTTCTCCAGGACCATGTCTACCAGCATGATACCATACTTCCCTCCATTATGATAGTGGACTAAATCTCTGAAACTTTAAGACAGCCCCAATGAAATGTTTTCCTTTATAAGAGTTGCTGTGGTCACAGTATCTTACCACACCACTAGAAACCCTAAGACATCAGGAGACCTAGCTCATAGGTTTGTCCCCTTCGATGACTGGAAGCCTCTTCAGAGCTGCAAATACCCTCTTGTTTGAAGGATATGTAGAAATGCATGTTGGGAAAATATTAGGAACTGGATTAAATTGCTTTCCACGGCTTCCTCTGCTTTTGTTACTTTTTCTTTCATCATTCCAAATTAATCTCTCTACAGTATCCAACTTGATCTTGCTAAATACCTGGCCTTTACTAAAATCCTTCCCAAGTTTCTTAAGATAAATGGCCTTGGACAAGATTAATGATATACCTCTAGGCATATTTCAGATCATTAATCTCACCAATCCCTTACCCTTTTCTCTATTCTGCACTAACTGGACTTTTCCTGTTTCCCTCAGCAGTAGGTCATGCAGGCTCTTAGTTCTGGATTTTAACATGATATTCTCTCTATTTTGATCACTGCAACTATATTGACGTCACAATACATACAGTACACACAGATCATGGATATGCATACACAGTACACACACATGCAAAACACATACATAACACACACACTCATACAGCACACACAAACACACAAGCACACCACACACATTCATGCACACATCACACATGCAGAGAACACACACACAACATTTACACACATAATACACACACTAACACAGAACACAAATATATACACATAACATACACACATCAAGCACATGCACAGTGCACTCATCATGCACACATAAAAATACACACATCATGTACTCATACAATAGATATCATTCACACACATGTAACTCACACATCACACACATATCATGCATGTACACGTACAACATTCACACATCATGAACATGCACACAAAACACACACAACAAACATGCATCACACACAACACAGATGTACACATATCATGCACATACACACACACAGTGTACATGCCTGGGAACTATGCTTAGGAGAAGGGTCTTACATGTTTTACTCAGCATTGTTTTCCAGAGTTTATGGATTAGTAGTAGAGGAACAGATAATTTTTTGTCATACTGGAGAGTCAATAGATGTTGGTAGCTTTTTAATTTTAGTTCCCTTTATTCCTTTTTCTTGTTTGGATTTGGCATCAATACTTGAATTAAATAAGCTTCTCCTTATCGAATCTCTTCAAAGGGCTCCTTGCTATCACCCCAGTTCACCTTTGCCAGCAGAAACTTTAACAAAATCAGAGCAGCAATACACAGAAAAAGGCTGAGGAATAAATAGCATATAAAAATAAAACTTTTTCTAATTATGAAGATTATGAGAATGGGTATGGAAATGTGACAGAGAAATGAAGAAGATGGAGGAATCAATAAAGGAACACGAGTCATCAAATACTGAACTCCATCATGTAATGGGCATAATGTTGAGAACCGGGTAGGTGGTGCTGAGAACCAGGTAGGCGGTACTGAGAACTGGGTAGGTGGTGCTGAGAGCCAAGTAGGTGGTGCTAAGAACCGGGTAGGTGGTGCTGAGAACTGGGTAGGTGGTGCTGAGAACCAGGTAGGTGGTGCTAAGAATTAGGTAGACGGTGCTTAGTTAGGGAGAATGGTCTCAGCCCCAAAAGCTTGGGCTTTAGGTGAGAATTCATATACAGAGAATTCATTTCATTTTGACTGGGGTAAAAGGAGAAGCATCATCGTACTGACGTGTATTAATTAGTTCACCCAGCACAACCCAGCCTAGAATAGGTTAATGCTTCCTTTATAAATAGATACCTTAACTGAGATTTGAAAGATAGTGGGGGCTAAGCAACTAGAATATGAAGAAGAGGGTTCCTGGCTATATGCCAAAAGCCTGATGTGGGGAAATAATAACAGACTACAAGGAAGAATGTCGGCATGATGCGATCAGATAGGGGAGATGTGCTCTGAAGTGAGCGAGGAGGAATAGGCAGGGTCTGTTCTTTGCAGGCCATGCTGCAGATAGGGGCTTTATCCCAAGTGTAAATGAAAACAAGTGCTTTAAGCTAAAGAATGAAACAAGCATATCTGCGTTGTATATAAGACCTCATCATGCATAGGGTGGAAAATGTTCTAGGCAGGCAGATGTCAGTGTAGGAACCCATAAAGAGATCAGTATGGGACATCAAGTAATGACACATGCACATGACCTAAGGTGTAACAAAGTAGTTGAAGGATGGCAGGTGGACAGGAGAGAGTCTCAGTCAACACCAGAGTCCTAGGATTTGTACAGATAAAGGAGAAAAAATAAAGGCATACATGTGTGCAGAATGAACGAATGGCTTTTCATTTATACTGCTTAGCCCACTTTATGTTAAATGTAAAGTATTAGACTCAAGAAGAGACAGACTTTATTTTTGCTAACACTGCAAACCCTGCATGAATGAAGGGAAAATCAGGTTGCTTTTCCTGTACTTCTTCCTCTTGCCAGCTCCCTTTCTCAAGATCCACTCAGAGGAAGAAATTAAGAGTCACTATTACTTAGGGCACCACTATATTGAGGACTGCTGTTTGTCTTGCCGGTACTAAGTGAGCCCTAGGACTTTTGCAGTACAGATGTTTATCTACAGATTGCTGGACTCCTATGCCAAGTACATACATTCCAAGAGGAAATAGCCAGGGTCTTTTTGTTGAAAAGATTTAACAATGGCTTAACCTTGCTCACCAAGATCCCTTTAGCACCTACATTGAGGGTGTTCTACCCACTGATTACTCTTCTGCCTAGATTATTTCTTGGCACAGATGCCAACAAGCCTCGGTAATCTGCAAGAGATGCTCTCCTTCTTGCCATTCTCTGTGGCACAAGTCCTGCGTGCTTAGGCTTTACCTCTCTCAGCTCTGCCATCTGTCAGAGGCCATAGAAATATATAGCCTATGGCAACTGGTAATTCAGATGTCAATCCACCAAAGAGTGACACTCTAAAGGAGGTTAATCTTGTCCAGGCAAGGCCTGCAGGACCATGAACTCTGGAAACTGTTGCTCACTTTTGCTAAAACAGCTTGGTGTCTCCCCAATACCTACACTGTGGTGTGCAATCTCATTTGATGTGTATATGTAATCTCATGTTTATATCTCAATCTTATGGGCACATGTATCTGTGGGTGGTCAGGAAGATGACTTTTCATTTAACTATATAATTCTATATAATTTTTATATATAAAAATATACTAGGACATGCTTCATAACTAGATCTAATTGTCTACAAGGACTGTAGATACTTAAAAGTCTGTTTTGTCCTTTTGCACAAACTAACCACACACAATTTGCTCATTTTCACCTCAGAGCCAGTTCAAACTAAACTAAAGGTTTTCTGCAAATAGATCATAACTTTAAAACTTTGCAGCTATGCACAATATTAGAGTCACAGGTGTCCAACCAGGTTGCTACACAAAGCACCCTAAGAAAAGCATGCCAATTATTCACTTGCCAAGTCTGCTAACAATAGGCCTATGTCTCAAAGTTTGTCATTGGGCACTGTGCACCCCTTGTCTGGCCACAGTCTTACTCTTGAAACTCTTGTGTGGCCATGGTAAATGTCTTGGCTCCTTATTTGCTTACCCTAGGAATGTGCTTTTGATCAATGAGAGATGATAACTCTTGAGATATTTTATTATCACTCCAAGCCTCCTAGATGGAGAGAATGTTTGGAGACTTGAAAAAGAAGAAACTAGGAGGAATTAAAATTAGGGCAGGAGAATTAGAATGAAAGCAAAATGATAAAGAGACTGATTAGGGAAAGCACAGAGTAAAAGTGTGAGAGTTTATCCTCAGATAACCCTATGAAAAAAGTTCCCTTTGCTTGCTGTAGCATCCAGTCTGAATCCTGGAGAGGCCCTCAGGGCTGGATCCCAAGGGACTTTGTTAACTATCACTTTCCAGTTCTGTGTCTTTGTAACATATAGCCTGGGGCAAATAAACCATTCTCATAACTATATAGCTTCCTGAGGGATCTATAACAATGAAGAAACCAATTCATATGGAAGCTATTCTACGGACTGTCCTTCATTGGTTCAGGGAAGTTCAAGCATCCATATTAGTGCCTTCATGTCAAGAAAGGCCAGAATTCCCTACAAAGATACTGGTTGTGTAGCTTACTATACTATCTCCTCCCAGCCTTCTGACTATAATGTCACAGGAATTTCTAAGAATGTTGTTGGCTTGACAGAACTAATTCTTGGTCCTCCTAAGAAGACTTTTGAATAGAAAGAAAGCTTCTCATGATGGTAGCCTTCTTCACTATAGAAATCAGATTCTTGGTGTGTTTTGCCTTTATTTTAACCTTAGCCACACTGCAGGAACACAAAATAATGCCCCTTTAAACTCCTTTCTTTTTATTTAAGCTTTTGAGATTATTTGAGAATAATGTGTGAGAATAATATTGTGAGAATTTGAGAATAATATTTCCATATGTGAGCACCATATATCATTTCCACTCCTCCCTCCCTCCTCTAGCTCCTCCTATGCCTTGCTCACTCCCTTTAAAGTTCATGACTCTTATTCCACCTTATTCTACTCATAATCTACTGACTCTGTTTAGCTGCCCTTATGTATGTGTTTAGGCCTGACTACTTTGAATTATATAACCTATCAGGGGGCTCATCCCTGGATTATACTGGGTCTCCCTTTCTCTGTGGCTATTGATTGTCTGTAGCTCTTCATTTCAAGGTGGGGCCTTGAGAAGTTTTCTCAACCACCCTGGCATATCAAGTGGCATTGACATTGTGTTGGGCTTACTTAGGCAACTTTCTTATTAAAGTTTCATGGGTACAGCATTTCGGTACTCCACAATGTTCCTGAGTTTTATGTGTACAGATTGCATCGTATGTGAGCTACACTTATCTGTGGGTATAAGGATTAACATTTAGAATATAGATAAGAATTATACTGTTTTAGGGAAATGGCAGTAATGTGTACCTCCATGGTTCTCATCTAGTGCCTGAGACCCCTCCGACCCTGGGTAGCTGGCTGGGTTCATGGTCACAGGTATGAACTCCCTCCTACTATGAATCCTTAGGCAAATTAAATGGTTGTTAGATACCCCAAAGGTATAAATGTCTATAGTGTCTTATTTATATCTTGCCAAGCTGGTTGTTGTTGTAGTTCATAGACTTCACTGTAAGGTAGGACTATCTATCGATCATGTTCCTCTCTTGGCAACTTGCATAGAACCCTCAGATACTCTGAGAGCTATTCCCTGTTAGGGTGGCTTTCTCCCTCAGGTCAGGTCCAGCTCCATTCCTGCAAGTCCTGTGTCTAAAGTACCATCAGCAATACAGTTTTTTCTTTGAGTTCTGGGAGGCCACCAAAGGAAATATCAATACTCTATGTTGTTTCTGAAGTCTCTTAGGCCTCCTTGATCAACAACTTGAAGGAAGATTTCCCCATTCCTGTCACTGGAGTTTTCTTAGATACACTATGGCTCTTAGGGGTCATTTAAACCATATATGTTATTATATCATATATTAATTAAGCTTATAAAATGTTTCCCCGTGACTTTTCCAAACAGTCTTAAGGTTATTTATCTCTTTCCTCCCTCTTCCTCTGTATTCCTCTGTTTCCCTCCTTTCCAGTTAGTGTGGCCTCCCTAGGTTTTCCCATTTCCCTGTCATAATGAGCTTTATCCTATGCTCCTCTCTAGAGCTCCCTTCATTCCCTCACCAAATTGTCCCTTTCCACTTTCCTGGTTTCCGTGGTTACTGGAGGTCGTATACTCACCTGAAGGAGTCAGAGCTGCTATGCCCAGATGAGAGACTATGTAGCCTTTGTCTCTCTCAGTATGGATTACCTCACTCAATATACTAAAATGCAATCATGAAATTCCAGGTAGATAGAAGAAAGTGCCTTTATATAGACTGTCATAATTCAAACCGGGGTTAACTTAAATTCTTCCAAAATGTAAAAAAACTAAAGCAGATCAGCCATCGTGGGCTGGGTGGGGGTAGACAGAGTGTTAAGAGGCCCCATGAAGATCACTCTTCTCTTCCCTTCTAAACACGCTCCCTACCACAACAGTGGAACTTAAGATTCTCTTTCTGAAGTCGGGGCAGGAGGGGTGATCCCAGACCTGTCCCTTAAATCCACCTTACTGTAGGCTTTTTATCAGTATAAAGTACCCTAGGGTGCTGAGGTCAGGGAAGTGTGATAAAGCAAAGGGTGTGAAGAATAGGGGGGAGGTGGGAACAATCCAATGACAATCAAGTTGTCACTCAGATGGGTCTGTAGGAGAAACAATGCCCCACTGGTTAGTCCTGGTGACCAAGCCTATTAGGAAACTGAAGTAAAGTGACCACTTAAAGTTTTAATGAGAACAAGCTGAATTTCTTCAGATTGGAGGCGCTGTCACTTTTGTTTGTGTTATTTTCCTTCCAATTGGCGACATCTTGAACGACGACTAATTACTGTTTTCTGATAGAATATTTCTTGCCCACAAAAAGCCCCTTCCATGGAAATCAGTGAATAATCCCCAAGTGCTCTCAATGGGGAAAGTAATTGCACGCCTCACACCTGCCTCCTGAAATTCGTTAGCAGCTCGTGCTACCCTGACATCCTCTTTGAGGGTGTTGGAAACAATTGCACAATTGTTCCGCCTCGCCCTGTCGTCTGTGATGCCGGCGCTGAAGTGGCCCAGACCTTGGAAGGGTTTGAGACACACAGCCTGCTCTCAGTCAGACACAGACGAGGTCTCGGCGTGCCATTCATTTCTGAGTTCTCGTCACATCTCCAAAGCGAAGCACCTGTTCTTTTCTTCGCAGGGCCAGACCAACTCAAAACTATCAAATTAATTAACACTCGAAGGAAAAAGAACTCTGAAAGCTGATTGTACTTTTAAAGTGATTTCACAACCAGAAGTTTTTCATAGAAACCAACGTAGGTGCTCTAATTTAGCTGGAAGAAATACTTCATTTTCTTACAGAGAAATGACAAATACCAACGGGGAGGTTGAGCCCCACAAAGAAGAGGTATGTTCCCCTTTCCATACCCAGCACTACTGACTTCCTCAGATACTGCGCGTGGATTTCCAAATCAGCAGCCTACGGTGGTTAGCCATGGTTGTTGACTAGGAGCTCTAGACTCACCAAGGAGACAAACCACTGGCGTTACGTGGGAGTTTCTAGGCTGAGCTAACCGACATGGAATGGCTCACCATACATGTGTGCAGCACCATTGCATGGGCCCAGACTGAATGAAAGCGAGAAGCCAAGTGGAGGCCCAGCATTCGCTCTGCTCTGCTTCCTGAATGTGACGATCATGTGACCAGCTGCCTCGTGCTCCTCCTGCCATGCTTTCTCCACAATGCTGGGTTGTATTCAAACTCTAACTCAGACAAACAAGCAAACAAACCTCAGGTGCTCTTCCAGGTATTTTTGTCATAAGAAGGAAGAAAGGAACTAGGGCTGGGTACTGCTGCTTAGGAAGGCTTTGGTGGTTCCCCCACAGTGTGCCTCATTGAGCTCACTCCATCCGTGGTCCTCCTGCAGCTGGCATGGAAGCTGCACGGATATGGGAGTTGATTCCCTGCTCCCATCACACAATGCCCTTCCAGGTGCAGCTCTTTGTGAACGATAGTTTACAGACAAGGACAGGGTGATGATGCATAGTACTACACACAATGCTGTGCATTTTAAAAATGCAACCCAGAAAAAAATAGATACTGATTTAAGCACCCATTTTATAGTGTAAAGTTAAGGCTTAGAGAAATTGGCTAAAAACCGCCTCTCTCTTTATCTCAGAAGTTCCGTCATAACAGAATTGGTTCAAAGGTCATTTGGTAAGCCACACACAGCAAGAATCCCAGAGAAAAATATCCAAGAAGAGAGACCAGATTATTCACATCAAGGGTTCAAGTAAATCTGATTAATACATCAGAATGTAATTTAAAACATGCCCCGGGTGCAGATAGGGATAAAGAATAAGTAGTTGATATCTTCAGATCCCTGGTAATATTCATTTCAGCTGCAGGGAAAATTAGCCTGTAATAAAGAGAATCAGCTACAGTACCACAGGACACTGTACTCATGAAAGAATCAGTGGCTGGAAGTGTTAAAGAGGGCCAGAGAGATACCTACCATGCCAGGAGAAAGGGGGAGCTGAGATGGGCTTGGAACACTGTGATTTCCACAAAGGAACAAGAAAGCGAAGGGGCATCCTGACGCAAGTTCCTCTGTGCAGCTGAATGGGACACTGGCCTTCATCCTCTTCATCTCAGAAGGATGCTTTCCTTTCCCTGGTGCTCTCCCTAATTAATCTTACGTCCGGTCTTAACAATGCTGTCGGTTCTACCTGGCTTGAACTCTATTAACCTTTTATAATCTGAAACAGAAACTGTGCTGTTCACAGAATCCTTGAGCCTAGTGTCAATCATCAGTGTGAGTGAGGAGAATGAGGTTTCGCAAGGAAAACCATTGTCAACTCCAGCTGGGCTTCTTGGAGATAGCTGTATTTGTACAATCCTTTCACATTAAGTAGAGTGTATGTATTAGTGGTTCTATCATATTCTCCACTGTATGTATGTATGATGTATTTCTATAATGGTTTCCCCTCATTTTTACCCTAACCAAATACAATTTTAGAACTACTCTGTCTCTGAAATTCCTTTCATCATGGTCTCTGCTGTGTAGTAAGTGCCCGGGCATCATTAATCTCACTCTTGCCTTTGGTTTTCCCTCCGCACTTTGTGGATGAAGTGACTGCAGTGCAGAATTAAGACATCTTAACCCAGATCTGAGGCGACCACGTGGTCGGTTAAGGGTTTCGCCGTATAAACTTGATGACTTGAGGTCAGACCCGCACTCATGTAAAAATCAGGCGTGACGGTTTGCATCTGTAACCCCAGAGCTTCATAGGCAGAACCAGGAGAAGCCCGGGAGCTCTCTGGTCAGCCTCCTTAGCTGAGAAAAGATAGGAAAAAAATAGAGCACTCTCGAGCTATGGAGAGAGGTAGAACTGGAGACAGGATGGCGATGACTAGTGAGAAAAGGCCCAGATCCCCATGCTGGCATTAACCAGGAGGGTCGGCGGGATGATGTAGGACAGCCTGGAGCATATGCAGAGGCAGACCAAACCTCCAAACCTGCCATCTGGCTGCGGGATCTCCCTGGCTCTGGGCAACAGCGGAGGCCTGAGATGAGGAAAAATTCACTGTCTAGATTGGAACTCCTTGAAGGACCTCCCCTCCCCCAATAGCCCAAGATACCGCCCGAGGTCATATTAGTGTCCAGGGTCCATGTTGCTGCCCCAGGGCCCGTTGACTTGAGATTTGCGTGGATGTATGTAGTCTATGGCGCTGCCAGACTCCTGGATGATGAGCTCAGGGCGCCAAGCTGAAGTGAGTGCCAGGTATGAGACCACGTCAAGGCTTTGTGGTCCACGCAGCCAGTGAGGGCCATGAGTGGGTCAGTGGTCTTGATACAGCCAAGGGCAGCGTTGATGTCTATGGTCTGTGTTACCACCAAAGCACATGCGGGCCCTGCCCACAATGCTGACCCCGGACAATGCTATGGACTCTGAAGCTGATGGGCAGATCCCCGCAGAAAACTGTCCTCACGCCTCCCCTGCCTATGAAACAGGTAGCAGCGTATAAACTGGAGGGAAGAGCTGGTCCTGCCCTTCGGCATCCCACAGCATTGAGGTGAAGGTGGTGGTCAAGGATGTGGGTGCCAGAGAGCTATCTCTCGCCACCACAGGGCTCTCCTCAGTTGATGGTTTCTGGCTTTGATGCCGGCAGAAAGATTCAGCGTCCTTGGGGGCCTGGCCCACTAGGAATTTGGCCAAACTCCAGTGAATATATGGCCAACACAAAATGGACTTTTGGGGAGAGGGTACAGGGTAGGGGGAGTCCATGGAAGGACTGGGAGGTAAGCATGATCGGGTCCACAGATGGCTTTCAAGTTGTCTTGAAAATAATCCTATTGAAACTTTCAGATCAATGATGTCTCTTGACTAAATATACAAATAAACTTGTTCATTCAACAAGGTGGAGAGTGATTAAGGAAGACACTGTACTTCAACCCCTAGCCTATACACACATGTGCTTATGAGAAAGATAAATTCTGTCTCTGTAGAGTTAAACAATTGGCCCCAAATGAGAAATCTGAACTGGTACTGAGCCTCCCACTGCTATTAGTTTTTTTTCTTTCCCCGGATAGTTTCCGTTCTATTTTTACAGTATGCACACGTTGTGTCTTTATTTATCTATATAATCTAGGCATCCTTGTTTCATGAGAATACACATATGTGAATTGCCTCTCTGAGACTGGCTTTCTTACTGTGCCTATCCCCTGGCGTATGAATGCAAATAGAATCTCTCCCACATTCTCTTTCTCTTAGGCTTCTGTGCTCGCCTGTGTTGTGTCTCTCACCTCCTGTCTTCCTTCTCTCCTCTTCCCATTCTTCCTTCCCACACTGTCTCCACCCTCCTTCCCTCCTTTGTCTCATAATTATGTATATAGTGAAACTGAAGCATGTTGTACGCAGTAGTATGTTTCTATAGTTACCACCACCACCAACATACAGAACTTGCCACTATACAGCCTCTTTTTTGTCCCCTTTCACGGCCCCTCTCCGATAACTCTCTGCCTCAGGGATTTCATTCCTGAATTTAATAATGTTGACTTATAAACAACTTATAAATTAATTAATTAGTTAACAAGTAATGCATAATACATATTTTTTCTTTTCCAAAACATTATATAAATGTTATCATTCCACAACAAATTTTGTGATTATCCACACTTACCCTTATTATCCATACCCCCAGTCCCCAGAAACCACTAATCTCCATCACTACAGATTTGGTTACACTAAAAATTTCATATAAAGAGAATCCCAGAGTACATGATCTTTTATGTCTATCTTCTTTTACTTTGCCCAATGTTTTCAGTTTCATCTATTTTGTAGTTTGAATCAGCATTTCGTTCCTTTAATGGCTATATGATATCCCATTGCATGGAAACACATTTTGTTTTATTCATACATCGGTTGATGGACATTGTTCCTTGTGCTTTGAGGGTTAAATTGTGCTTCTCTGAACATTCTTACACCAATTTTGTTGTGAGCAAATGTTTTACATTCTTTGGGGTGTGTTTGTGTTCTTGGACAACTGACAAAAGTTAAAAAGTGCTGAGCCACCTTATATTTCCACCAGCAAAGTAGATTCCTAGTTTTCTCCAATTGGTTGTTGTCATTCTTTACTTTACTATAGCCATCCTGGAGAACAGAAGATCACACTTTACCATGGGTTTCATTTATATTCACCTAATGATCAATGATGATGTTGATCATGTTTTATGTTCCAGTTGATCATTTATATACCTTCTTCAAAGAAATGCCAAAATATTTTGTTCCTATTACAAATTGAATTTATTAAAAAAAATTTTATTTTCTTAAGACTTTTTTTTCTGACTTTCTTACTATGTGAAGCTTGGATACTTCCTTTATGTTGCATGTCTGTTTGTTGTTGGGTACTAACCCGCACATAAATAAACTTGAACTTTTTAATCCATTCATCATTTAAACATTTGCAGTACATCCAGTTTGACGCAATCAGGAATGAAGGTACTATAAACATTTCTGCAGAGTTTTTCTTTATGCATATGTTTTCATTTACCAAGAGCAAAGGGCTCAGGAGTAGGATTGGTAGAATACATAGCATATACATACGGTAAGTATATCCTGAGCTTTACCGAAACAAACTGATTGCCAGAGTAGCTGCACCATTTTGCATTCTCAACAAGAATGTGAGAAAACTCATTTTGTTCAAAGTTCCTTGCCAGGACTCAGTTATTCAAGGTTTTAAAAATTCCGAACACTGTGGGACACTGATTGCAATACTTCACTGTGCTTTCAATTTGCCTATGAAAACATTGATTATTATTGGCCTTTCTCCTTTTTATTCCTTCACTAGAGAATGTTTATTGCTTGAGAGGCTTATTGGAGTGTTATGTGTATGGTGGTTTGGATGAGATATCTACCATAATCCTTGGGTATCTGAATACTTAGTCTTCAGTTAGTGGAAACATTTGGGAACGATTAGATGGTGTGGCCTTGTGAGTGAATGTTTGTCACTGGAATCTGACTTTAACGTTTCCAAAGACTCAGTTCATTCCCTGTGTTCTCCCTCTATGTAGTGCTTATGGATCAAGACATAAGCTCTCGGTTGTTCTTGCTACAGTGCTTTTGTTATACCATCATGGACTCGAACCCTCTGAATCCATAAGCCAAAAGTAATGTTTTACTCTTATAAGTTGTCTTAGTCATGGTGTTTGACCACAGCAATAGGAAAGAGACTAATAAAATGCTTATAGAAAAACTAGATATAAATTAAAAAGTGACTTCCCTTCTTCCTTTTAATGTCTCTAGCATTCTTGTTTCATCTTATTGGCTCTTTTTCTAGTACATTTGTTACAGCACTGGTATGTCTTTAATAAAGTCTACAGTCCAGGATCAATGTTCTGTGTTAGACATTCTACAGGCTTTGATAAGTAGATATGCTGTATCCTACACTATGGTACTATATAGAAGTTTCTCAACCCTATAAACCTTTTATGCTCTATCCATTCATCCCTCCTTCCTTTACTTCTTTGACTGTTGGCAACACTTGACCTGTTTCTTTTGTTTTTGTCTTTGTTTGCTTGTTTTGCATTTGTTTATTTTTAAACAATCTTTTCTACTTTTACATACCAATCCCAATTTCCACTCCCTTCCCTCTTCCTACTCTCCCCACCTTCCCCCATCCCACACCCATGTACCCCCTCAGAGAGGGTAAGTTTTCTCATGGGGAGTCAACAAAGCACTTGACATCTTTTTTATTTATTTGTTTATTTGTTTGTTTTTATTTTTCCCACTTACTATTTCCATGGTTTTGCATTGTCCCCAAAAGCCACATAGTTGATATTATTTGGCAGATATCCTTTTTGGGGTGGTTTCTTTCATTTAGGAACATGCATTTCTTCCAAGTGGTTTTGTGCCTTGATAGGTCCTTATTTTATTGCTGAATAGTATATACTGGGTTGCATAGATACCAAAGTTCACCATTGTCCATTAAAGGACATATCTTTGCCTCCAATTTTTAATGGTCATGAGTAAAGTTGGAAAAATCATTCATGTGCTTACTTTTCAGTCCATTTAGTTAAAATGAGAAGAATAAATGTTGGATCATAAGGTAAAGATATATTTATTTTACAAAGACAAAAAAAAGTCTCCCAAAATGGCCTCACTATTTTGCATTCTTGCCATCAGTAAATGGGAGTTTCTGTTGCCATGTGACTTACCAAGATTTATTAGGCTGTTAGTATTTTAGACTTTTGCCATGTTGACAGGTTTGTAGGAGTTCATTGTTTAATTTAAATCTCACTTAAAACTCACATGAGATCTACATTTGTGCATCCCTTATTAAAATGAAATGCTTGAGACCTTGAATTTTATTTTATTTATTTATTATTCTGGGTTTGGAATATTTGCCAGTTTGTAATGAGGTACTTTGAAGATGGGGACTGAGTGCACATATAAATCCATTTATTACTTATTGTCTTAATATGTAGTTCCATTGCTGGGGTAAAACACCATGACCAAGGCAAGTCATATACGAAAGAATTTACTTGGAGGCTTATGTACAGCTTCAGAGAGTTAGCCCAAGACCACCATAATGGGGAGCAGGGCAGCAGACAGACATGAGAGCTTCTATCTGATCCACAAGTGGGAGGCAGAGAGAGAGAGAGAGAGAGAGAGAGAGAGAGAGAGAGAGAGAGAGAGACCGGGCCTGGGGTGGGCTTTTGAAACCTCAAACCAATCCCCAGTGACAAGTGGCACACTTTCTCCAGCAAGGCCATGCATCCTAATCTTTACAGTTCCACTAACTAGGACCAAGCATGCATATATATATATGTATGCATATATATATATATATGTGTGTGTGTGTGTGTGTGTGTGTGTGTGTATACATATATATATGGTATCTATTCAAATCATCACTCCCATGTGCCCTAGCCTACAATTAAATTAATATAACATGTAGAATGAAACTACATTTTAAGGCCATCCCATCGCATGAGGTTAAGGATGGAATTTCCTGTTTGGGTTCCTGCCAGTGTCACTTTTGGAGATGTGGATTCAGGATATCAGATCAGGAATGCTGCTGGATGCCAAGCATGATATGTATGTTTGCTAGACTTGTTTATCTTCTGTGGTTCCGCTAAATCTTTGGCCCAGTTTTTAATTAGACGGTATGTTTTCTCCTTGTTAAGTTTTAGGAGTTCCACCGCCTTTAATCCCAGTACTTGGGAGGCAGAAACAGGTGAGTCTATGTGAGTCCGAGGCCAGCCAGGTTTACAGAGCTAATTCCAGAACAGCCAGGGCGTTGTACAGAGAAACTCTATATCGGGGTGGGGAGGGGGGAGAAAGAAAAAAGAAAATGCAACAACAATAAAACTTTTAAAAGTTCCATATAAATTGGAAACTAGGCTTTTAACATTTTAACAGACGTGCCCTTTGTAAGGAATTTCTCCCATTTTCACCCAGTCTGTGGCTTGTTTACCAGTTCTTTTATGAAACCTCCTTTACATAGTCAAAGGCTTGAGTTCTCACCAAGCACAGTTGACAGACTTTCGTTATGGCCATAGGACATACTTTTGGTGGTGTCTCTAAAAGGCCAGCACCAGGCCAAGAGCGCCAAGGTCACCTGAACATCCTGATCTCTTATTTGGTTGAACTTAGAAGTGTTATGGCTCTGAACTGTGCGTTGGCTCTCTGATGCATGCTGAGTTCCATGCTGTGAAAATCACTTCTCTATAAAGATTCCCTCCCACTGCACAGCAGCCCCTCTCCACTGAGCTGCACTTGCCTCTTATCAATGACTGGTCTGTCTACATGTGTCTCTTCTTAGGCCTCTGCTTAGTTTCACTGACAAACTCATCTTTGTTTTCCAGTACTGAACTCTGAATTACTGTGCAAAAGTGAGTCAGATCAGGTAATGCAGATGTTCTAAATCTTTTGTGTTTCCTGACAAACTTCAAAATAAAATGGGTAATGGTCACACAGTAACTTTTGAGTGAAAGTTTTTTAAATTGATAGATCAATTGGGAAAAACAAATCTCGATATTTTGATAGTGATGAACCCTATTTTATGTGTATAGAAGGTGTCTCCATTCAGATTTTCGTTTTTTTAAAAAAATCAGAAGTTGTAGTTTTTCTTACACCCATCCTGTACATTTGTTATATTTATATCTAGCTATGCAATTTAAAAATGTTTAATTCCAATTGTTTATTGCTGGTATGCAAAATAGTAATGGATTTCCATATACTAGCCTATAGTCAGCTGTTAATTCTAGGAAGCTTTTTTAATGACCTGAAATTTAGCAGTTGTATTATATTCAGCTGTCAGTCTTTCTTCTCAGTCTATATACCTTATATTTCTCTTATCTTATTGCCTCAACTATTGTATCCAAAATACAGTGTCCAACAGAAAAAGCAAGACCAGATTCTTTGCCCTGTTCCTGATCCTAGAAGAAAAGCACCCATGTTATGTATGATGTAGTTTGTTTTGAAACCAGTGATATTCATTATAAAGCTTTCTCCTTTTCACTTTCTAAGAGGTTTTAAGTGTCATTAGGCTCTTTCAAAACCACAAATGGCTCTTGGATTTTGGCAAATGTACTTTCTGCATCTTTTAAAATGATCATACGGTTTTTTTTTTCTTTAGCCTCTTGTCATGATGGATGACATTAATTTTCTTAATGCTGAATTAGCCTTACAAATCTGGAATAAAGTCGCTTGGGCAATGTGTGTGGTGATTCTTAAACTGTGTTGACTGTGGCATGCGTGTGTCTTCAGGAGATAGGATTCCTCTTGTGGTTTTCTTTCTTTAAATATCGTGCCATGATTTCTGTGGCAGGCTGATGACAGAGTACGTGAGAAAGCAGTCTTTCTCCTTATTTTTCTGGTAGAGAGATCATAAAGATTGATGCAGTTTCTTCTTTAATTATTTGCTAGAATTCACTAGCGCTCCTATCATGTTTGGTGCTTTCTCGTAGAAAGCTAATTAACTATTGATTCAATTTATTGTAATAAGTATTGACCTAAACAAATGATCTATTTCTTCATATCTAAGTTTTTGTATTTTTTTAAATTTCAAGAAATTGATCCATTTCATCTAGATTATTAAATTTGTTGTTATAGAATCATTTGTAATATTCTTTCATCGTCTTTTAATGTCTGTGTAATCAATACTTATTATACCCTTTTCATGTCTGATATAGCAGTTTATATTTTTTATCTAAGCTGGCCTGGCTAGGAGCTTATCAACTTTATTGATCATTGGAAAGAACTAACTTTGGTTTGGTTTGCTTTCTCTGTTGATTTGTTATTCTTAATTTCATTGATTCCCACTCTAATTTTAATTATTTCTTTTTTCCCCTGTATGAATCAAATTTGATTTGATCTTCTACTTTTTTTAAGTTGCAACTTAGACATCTGATTTTCAGACCCTTATCTTTCTCTGATATGCTCATTTCATGCTGGTGATTTCCTTCAAAGGAATCCTTCAGAGTACCACAGGCAGGGTGACAAGGGTTACTTTAATTTTCTTGTAGTTCAAAGGAGTTTTAAATCTCTCTTAAGACTGTTGACATATTTGTTCGATGTGTGTTACTCAGTCCTCAACTATTTGGGGATTACTTAAACATCTTTTTCATCTTTTCTCAATTCCGTGGTAGCTTGAAACTCTATTTGCTATGATTTATAGTCTTTTCAATCCTATGTGTTTTATGGGCCAACAAGAAGCTTACCTTAGTGAGTGTTTTATGTGAGCTTGAGAACTCTAAATAAATGATGACATAGGCATACATATTGCTACTTATAGTGGTGACAAGTTTATGTGAGTTGTGCCTCTTAATAGTTTTCATTAAAATATAATATACATGCAGTAAAATTTAAATACCCTAGATGTATATGTCAATAAACTTTTATAAAGTGAGCACACCTGTGTAAGCGATATCTATATCAAGTGAAGCAACAGTCCTAGGCTCCATGAGGAATACATGAAGTTTACCACTCACGGGTTTCTTTGACAGGTTGGGTGGGCGCAGTGTCATCAAGGGGTTAGAGACTACGAGACAGATAGAAAAGGAGACGTCTGGGAAACCACAGACTTCTATCAAAGCTGAAGTGAGCAGTGAACTCAGTTCATTCTCTCTCTCCTCTCATAGGGTCTCGATCCCCCTTCCTCTCAGACAGCACATGTATCAGTCTAAGTGATTTACTTAACAGTAACCTCTGTCTCTGTCCTCGTGCAAACTCTGGTACTCATGATTGTCATTCTATCATTGACAAAATATCCCACCCACAGTCACAGCAGCTAATGACCCAGGAAGTCTCTTCGGATCCCATGGAATCCCGGCTCTGTTAGGCAACAACAAAATTGACTTCCTCTTTTTGACCAGAATCCAGAGTCATTTTTTTTTCTTGCTTATGACCTAGCAGAATGGTCAGAACCCAAATCATTTAAGTCAGAAGGGAAGGCTGGCCAGTCAGTATTTGTTGTTTTCTGTTTATAAGGATTCTTGTTGTGGTCCCTGGTAAAACCTTTGCTCCTCTGGGAACAAAAGCTCTGTCCACGCTAGGCTGTGCTCTAATGTGCAAGCCGATAGTTAAGAGTGAATAATTACCTTTAATCACATTTAAACTTTTATTTCTTAGTCACATTGGTCACGTTTCAAGTGTTCTATAGCCATGGGTGCTGCTTGTTTATCTTATTAGAAAGTGCTTATTTCCATAATTGTAAAGAATTGTACTGCCCAGCACTGCTCTAGATTCACATGTTTTAACCAGTTAGAGACATAGTCAGGGCCATTTAATGGCAGTTTGTTCATGCATACATATTAACCTGAAATTCCAATCCTCCTGCCTCCACCTCACACTTATGCACCACCGCACCAGCGTTTAGCTGTGCACTGAGTCTGACAATTTCGAACTACACATAGTAGGAAAGTGGATTCTACAGCCATATCTTCTTCACCTAAAGTAACTCTCTTGATGTGACTAATCAAATGTTCCATGTGCCTTGATTTTGGTGATGGCTTAGGAACATACTAAGGAAAGGCAAGTCCATAATTAGAAGTCAGATGCATCCTACATAGGACAATTCATGAATTTGCTAATGAACACAGGGTCTTGTTATCTGGCCATCAAGCGGATTTTCTTCTTAAAACATACAATCATATCAGGGGCTCAAAATTACTCAGCTGACATGAGATCAGACTCTCATCAATGACAGCAACTAGGTCCTAATTGATACAGAAGACTTTAGGCCTTTTACCCCACATGGCTTACATTTCTTTATAATAGCGATTCCTTTGCATAGTTGCTTTGTTTTTGTTCTGAGATACTGGAGTGCAAAGCCTGGGTTCAGACTACTAAATGAACCCTGGTTTTGAGGTACTTTTTAAAAACCTTTTTATTGATTCTTTGTGAATTTCACAACATGCCCCCTAATCCAACTCATCTCCCCATCCCACTACATCTGCTCTCTGCCTTTGCAACCTCCGCTATAAAAGAAAACAAAGGTAAAAATTTAAGAAAAGAAAAGTAAATCTCACCACGGGAGCTGTGGTGTACCACAGTGTGTCACACAGTGTACCCATTTGACCAAACAACTTTCCTTGCAAGTGTCCATGACAATGAGTCATTGATGTGGTTTGAGGCCTCTAGCTTCTGATACCAATACTGGATCCTCATCAGGACTCCTCTTGGATACCCTGTTGTTGCCCTGAGTCATGGAGATCCGGCAACTTTGGTTCTATAGCGTTGGCCCCTTCATGCATTCTACCAGTTCATGGAGAAGTTTGGTGTTGAGGTGGGTCAACTCAAAGCCATGGATCTGGGTCTGGGTCGTACCTAAGTTGGTCAGCCCACCGACTCTCCTGCACCTACAGCCCGAGGGCAGCTCTCCCACCATGCCTAGGTGAAGGGTGGGGACAGATCTCCTGCCTGTGGCAGATGGCAAAGGGTAGAACCATCTCTCCCACTCTCATGCCCCGAGTGCCACCTCTACTATACTACTTTGGTGAGGAGACCACTCTCCTGATTGCTACAGGCAACAAGGCCAGCTCTTTCACACGCCCCAGTAAGGGATGAGATCGGTTCTCCAACTCCCACATAACTAGGGCCAGCTCTCAACATTGCCCAGGAAGAGGACAGGGCCAGCTCTCCCATCTGGCACAGGTGGTAAAAGGCAAGACTATCTCTCCTTTACCGAAGCCATCAGGGCCAGTTCTACCTTGCTGCCAACATGGGGTATAGGGCTGTGTAGCATGAGGGGCTGGCTTGTTGGGGTTTCTGTCCCATCCAGTACCCCACAGCCGGCAAGCCCCAAAGAAAATCACAGAGTCTACATTAGGTTATAAACTGATTGGCCCATTAGCTCAGTCTTCTTATTAACTAATTCTTACATCTTCCGGTAATCCATAATTCTTATCTGTGTTAGCCATGTGGCTTGGCACCTTTTCCAGCTGTCAGCTTACATGTTGCTTCTTCGATGATCTGGGCAGGAATGGCGGAGGGAGCTTCCTGCTTCCCAGAATACTCCCAGTCTCTTTGCTCCACCCCTACTTCCTGTCTGGCTTTTCCGCCTATACTGCCTGCCTGACCAATCAGCGTTTTATTAAAATACATGATTGACAGAATACAGACAATTCTCCCACACCAGGGCTGCTCTGGGGTGCTGCAGCCTGTGAGGGGTGGGGCCAGCTCTCCAGCTCTCATGCCCCAGGGTTAAGGCACTTTTTCAGTGATGTTTTAAAATATCTGTTATTGAATTCCTTCTTTGATAACTTTACCCATATCTAAAGTATGTTCTAAAGACCATAACTCCCACCTCTTTAATCTTTCTCCCTTTCCCTTAGTATCCTGCATGGCTGCTGCTCCTTCCTACAAACCCTTCCTGTATATGTGTGTGTGTGTGTGTGTGTGTGTGTGTGCGCGCGTGTTTGTGCGTGCGCATGCGCACACACATGCATGTGAATTGTGATTGGTGTACACCCCTTCAGATTGGTTCAACAATAGTCTAATATCACGTGATTTGTGAGACAATGATGACAAATTAAACAGGGAAACAACAGCGTTAACAGCCTTGTATCACTTTAAGTCCTTGAAAATTGCGGTATTCTCTGCCATTTCACTAAGGAACACTTTCCTTTTTGTCTTCATCTCTTTTTAATTTGTGGTCTTGGATAGGGAGGGGACATATTCAGGGTCTTCCAGGTAAAACATCGAGTGACGAGCAGAACATTCACATTTGTGGATTTACTTGTAACAAACAATAGAAAATACCAAGGTTTTTTGTTTGTTTTGTTTTCTGTTTGTTTGTTTATTTGTTTGTTTGTTTTTAGCTTATTGAGAATAGAGTTATTACCCTGATTTCTTTCTTGGTGTTCATTGTTGTTTTGAATTTTGTGTACAATTTTGTATCCTGTTACCTTGCAGAATGTTTGACAGCTGTGCCAGCTTTCTGGTATAGTCCTCAGGGTCTTTTATAGACCTTTTATATCACATCTTCTGCAAACAGGGGTACTTCGACTTCTTCCTGTTCTGTTTGTATCCTGTTTATGTCCTTTCTTCCCTTATTGCGATGGCTAAGATTGGAACACTGTATTGAACAGGCATGGAGAGTTGTTTCTGATTTTAGTGGAAAATCTTTGAGTTTTTCTCCTTTTCACATGATATAAGCTATAGGCTTTTTGTTTGGTACCCTAACTAGGTTGTGGTGGTGTGTTCCCTGGATCCCTAGATTCTCTAGGACTTTCGTGATGAAGAATGTAAGACTTTGTCAAAAGCCTTTCCTGCAACCAGTGTGATGATACTCTCTCATTGACTGAGGCATGAATTGTGTGTGCTTGAAGTAGAATACCAACAGCAGTCAGAAAACTAGTAAGGAACCATGAGGGTGAATTTTAAGAGGAGGAGACAGAGTGCAGGAGGTAGGATGGGAGACAGGGGAATAATAAAACAGGCAGGATTAAGTGAGGTAGATGATGTGAGGGCAGTATAGAGGAGAGGGTATGGAAAGGGATAACCAATACTCAAATTGAAGTGTAATTTGTAAATCTACTGCTATAGAAACACTTATACACACTCATACACACACATACATGCATGCGCGGAAGATGGTGCATCTCCAAGACACCATAAACTACCAAATAAAAAGTCAAGTAAACTGGTATAGGTAAACTTTCTCAGCCTGCTAGTCAATAGGGTCCCCTAAACACCCCAAACATTATACTCTATTGCCGTTGCTCTTGGTTATCATCCAGAACTTGATGGTAAAAGCCTATTGCTGAAGACGCCACATACTTGAAGCTTGTGACATGAAGAAATCAAACTGGTAACTCTAACTGGAAAAAAAAACTCCATGACTGATCAGGCCATAGGCCCTAGCAGAGAATCTAACACTCTCTTTCTTCTAAATGGACATAGCAATCAACAGCCCCCTAAGATCTATAGATTAGTGCATCTCTCCAACCTCATCAGAGACATTTCTTTTTGCCATAAGTGGTGACTAATACAGATATCCACAGCTGGTCAAGTTCAGGGAGTAAGATAGTGTGAGATGCTCTGCTCTGAGTGAGGCAGCCATATCCACCTTCTTGCAGCAAGGCTAAGGGATACCATGGGAGAGGTGCTAGAAGAGCTAGAAGAGCCAGAGGTAGAGGACATTTTCACAAAAT
Organism: Myodes glareolus; assembly: GCF_982192425.1. Classification (NCBI taxonomy): domain Eukaryota; kingdom Metazoa; phylum Chordata; class Mammalia; order Rodentia; family Cricetidae; genus Myodes; species Myodes glareolus. Next base: position 29,644,385 of record NC_142040.1, read on the forward strand.
GGCTGTTTCCAAAACATGCCATTTTTTTTTAAAGAACATGTGATGTTGAGAAAGAACAATGATTGTAAGAAATAGGAAATGAATTGAAGGGGAGGGAAGAAGGGTAATACATTGGATCAAACACATTCTGCATATTATGAGATTCTCAGATAATGAAAAAGAATGCCCATGGAGGTTTGATTCCTCAACAAACTCCCACTTGCCCTTCGACGTCCTGAGGCAGCTCAAAGCCCTTGTTGGTAACATGCTCAGGAATTTCACAGTTACCAGAATCACCAGATATAATCAAACTTCTTTCCTTCATACATTACCATCATAGGCAAGGCTGTTATTACTACAGAAAATGAACTGAGGTACCAGACAAATCTGCACACATGTGATTTGGTCATCCACCATGCCAAACACAGGTCATCTCAGACGTGAAGCTCAGGGTCAGCCTTTTGACTTTAACCATTCTTATCAGATCTCAGTCTCTGGCTAGGGGCAGGGGCAATGACAGGAACTGCACCCTGGTTGTGGACCTCTTAAAAGAGGATGACTCACACCCCTTCTCAGGCTAAGGAATCTTAAAGTCTTTGACTTAGATGGGGGCCCCCGGAACACACAAGTTAACTTCTGAAGTCTCAAGTTCTAAAGTCAGAGAGTGAACTCACACACAGAACTAAAGGCTTCTCTTGAAACACTAGGTGGAATATTTTGTAAAAGGCTTTTCTAGAAAAAATAAAAAAGGCTAATCCTGAGACGAATAAATGTATGTGCCCACAAAAGTGAGGGAAAGTTATGTGCCCATCACCTCCCGTAATAAATGAAGAAAACTTAAATGTAGCCAAATAAAATTAAATAGCTCATACCTCAAAAGATGTCATCTTCTGGATTCTCTGATATTTTGCCTTCAAATATGTGTTTTTATAGATTGATTTTAAATAAAGAAATTAGATCATTTTCTTTTTATACTTTTTGGGTGGCAGTTGTAAGTTCACTGACAATCCAAGGCAGTACCTCCTCATACACCAGGGTCATCATGGCTATAGTTTTCTGGAGCAGGATGGTGGTGAGATTAATCAATGTCAACATTTTTGTTAAAAGCAAAAAGATCCACCTATGGCAGGAATATAAATAGCTCATGGACTTTACCGTGCACAAAACCAAAAAAAGGTCAAAAGGATGCTTTTTAAAGGTGATTAGAATGGATGTGTTTAAGGCGGCAACAAGATGTAGCCACTCTCTGGCTTAGGGTTCATCTGATTTTTGTCTATTTATAAATAGAATTCCCAAGTAAATGAAGCACTTCCTCCCCCAGTTATTAAAGTACGGATCTGATATTTGGTACTGTTTAGAGGGAGAAATGCTACCTGTTATTTATCAAAAATCTAAACAGCTGCAGTCTGACAGTGTTAATGTAGTCAATATTAAGTAAATACATGTGAGCAGTGATTATCTTACACAAACATGGGGACCTGAGATTTAAACTCAATGACTTTTACTTTCATTTTAATTTCTCAATATATTAGACTTTCCTAAGTTCTCTTGGTGTTTTCCAGCTTTTCCAGGATGGCCAGGACAGCAGATTCTGTAGCTATAGTTTTTTAACTCCTCTCAAACCTTTAGTGCTAAGTTTATTGGAATCCCATACTTTTTCTCTTAAAAGTTTGAAATCACTTACTTTGAAAGCTGGCTTCCATTATCTGAAAATTACTAGCTTGAAAATCATAGAGCGATTAAAAGCATCGTGGTATTTTCTGCATCAGATAAAATGTGGACAGGAAAATCATGTCCAAGTCTCCAATTCTACTCAGGTGACTCATTTTTAAACCACAGTTAAGTGTTCATTTCGGACTTGCTCCAGTCATTAGCCAGTCGTGTCAGTACCCTCGCTCTGTGCACCAGACTCTGGGTCATTTAGGCATTTCATGAAAACGAGGGTATGAATCCCTCATGTATCTAATGATAGTAATCATGGCCATTAATCAGCAACGCTTATTATGAACCCAGTGTTGGCTCTTACCACTTGGCTGCCCACCAATTAAAGCATTTTCATTCTTGTATGTTTTAGGTAGCAGTCAAGGGGCCACTAATACTCTAAGGCAGTAGATTTCATACACTAGATTTCTCTACATGGGAAGAGCTCATTTCTGGAGACACTATAGACTTTAACTTTAGCACATAGAGAAATCAATTTCAAACTTAACAGGGAACATTGTCCCTTCCGGAAAGTTTTCTTTTAATAGTGCTAGAAGGTGCTGTGCAGGCTCCTAGAGGAGCAAGGACGTCAATGACTTTACCTAGCACTGGAATCTCCATGCTTAATACTGATATGCCAGGAAAGACATGCTGAGATGTGAAGCAGATGCCTGATTGATTGAATTTGAGACTTTTTTTAATGGAAAGAAATTATGTGCTTAGCATTATAACCATTGCCAAAATCCCATTGCTGGAGAGGTCATGAGTCCTAGGGTAGAACCTGCTATTTGCTGTTTTGTTAAATGCCCATGGTGTCAAATTGACCTATGAATATCTATGGTTATTCCCATAGACCAGGACTATTCTAAATCCTGGTTAAAGAAGCTACTTTATGCAGTGGGCATCTGTGTGTGGAGTGATGCATAAATGGTCAATATACTGAGAACAAGAGATCCGGGTTTCAGTCCTAAGTGTAAGTGAGACATCTAAATTAACTCCACAAATGCCAAGGCTCATGTAACATCATGGAAGAGGAGATGAAAACAATGTAACAGCCAGAGGATACTGTGCAGTGTTACCCTTCTAGACATGACATGGCTAGTGCCTACATGAACTTACACTAGCCATGATTATCTGAACAAGATGAAGTCGGCAAAAATCAAGACAAAGATGAGGTACATTATCTCCATCCCTACCCTTTCCGGCGCTCTATTATCAGTGGATAGGTGAAGGCAAAACATTCTTAGTTGAGGATATGACTATTGGTAGGTTTGCAATGATCCAACAGATGATCCTATACACATGCACACATATATCAGCAGCATTAACTAGATTTAGTGGGTTATTTAAAAATGACGCAAAGTCAGGAGAAGGTATACTAGAACATATAGAGAAGGTAAATGGGGAGAAAATATGATTGTATTTTGCACTATACTTGAATGAAATTCTCAGAAATAAAAGAAAAAGGCAAAATATGTCTGACAATGAACAGTTGAATGGTATACCTAGGAATATATTCAGGAAAAATGCATTATTTTCTATCTGCTAGGAGTTTTAATCAATTTCTATTCAAAACAAATGTACCCTTTTCTGTCAGCTAAGAGTATTTTAACCAAATTTCTAGGGATGACTAAAATAAGTGTAATAACTAATGAGTTATTATGCTTCTATTTTTTCCCTAGTACCCTCTTCTTCATAGCTAATTTAAGGGATCTTTAGTTTCCCTAGGCCTAATTCTCTTATTAGACTTCTATCTTAAGAAAGCTAGAAATGAATAAAACTTTCTATGTTGCTTTCTAAGAACATAAAAAGTTACATAAAAAACAATCTACCTTTTTTGGAACTATTTGAGGAATATTGTCTCATCCTTAAAATTTGCTAAAATTCAATACTGAATCCATACCCTGGGCTTTTCTCTCTGGAGAGAGTTTGAATAAGTGTTTTAGTCTCATTGCATGGTATGTGTCTTTTGATATTGTTTATATCTTCCTGATTTAAGTTAGTTAGGACATATGTGTTTAGGAATGTATACTTTGTAGATTTCTAATTTTATAAACTCATGCCTTTTCTTTCCTTTGTGTCATTTGACTTAGGAATTTGTGTTCCTTTTATATGTTTTAAAAACCAACTTTTCTATTGAGTCTATGTGTTTTTGTTTAGTTTCTGTCTCATCATTTTATGCCCCACTCTTTATTGTTTCTCCCAACATCGCATTTAGACTTAGCCTACTTTCTCCTAGCATTCAGTTTAGTTTTTCCACCTATCTCTATTCTGCCATATCACAAACCACAGCACCTTCTTTACTCATTAACAAATAAAAGTAACACATATACAGAAAAACTTCCCACATAATTTCCCTTTTTCTGTCTAAATGAAAAGGAAGGACAAATTGCGTGCCATTTGTAGTAGAGACTGCTTGTTCGTTTCCTGACAACCCAGCTCCGAAATAATTACACAGAAATTACATTATTTGCAATACTGTTTGGCAAATAGCTTAAGCATATTTCTAGATAGCTCTTACATCTTAAATTAACACATTTCTATTATTTTTACTTTATCATGAGGCTTGTGATTTATCAGTACCAGCATGTGGGCTTCTTTCCTCTCTTGTGGCTACATGGCATCTCCCTGACTCCACCTACTCTCTCTGTACAGCTCTGTTTGGAATGTCTGCCCAGCTTTACTCTCTTAAGCCAGTGACCAAAATCAGTTTCTTTATTAACCAATGGCAATGAAACAGTAGCAGCATTCAGAGGGGAGTCCCACATCAGAAGAAAATGAATACAGGAGAAGGAAGGACAAGGAACAAATAACACCGAGGTTGTTCAATTAAGTCTCAAATCATGCCACTTTACAGCTATCTAAATTATATACAACACACATGCACACACAGGAAGTTCTGCTACATGTACTGATAATGCTTCCCACAAGAACCACAGAGTAACAAAACCCATAGTACAAAGAATGAGGACTCTCATTTCAAAAGGTTAGTCGGTATGATTTTTTTTCCTTGTTAACTTGACTAACTGAAATTGATAGAAACCCAAGCACCTGGGTATACCTGTGAGTGATTTTTTTTCTTAGTTAAATATTTGGAAATGGGAAGAACCACTTGTAATCCAGTTCTTTTGAGGTAGGAAAATTGACCTTTGACCTAGCCCACACTTTCTGCTGGAAGCCTATAAAATGAACATGGTCTTTCTATATGCTGTAAATATGTGTTGTTCTCATTGGTTAACAAATAAAACTGCTTTGGCCTCTAGCAAGACAGGATAGAGCCAGGTGGAAAATCCAAGCAGAGATACACGAGAAGAAGGGCAGAGTCTAGGAGAAGCCATCCAGCTGCTGAAGAAGCAAGGCATGTAAAAAATGAAGTAACAAGCCACAAACCATATGGAAAAGCATAGATAAGACATATGGGTTAATTTAAACAGAACAGCTAGATAGTAATAAGCCTGATTCATTGGTCAAACATTTATAATTAATATGAGCATCTGAGAGGTTATTCAGGGACTGACAGAAGGGGGAGAAACCTTCATCTACAATGAATCCTCATGTACTGATCAACCACTAGATTTTTGGGTCTTCTATTGATAGACAGTCATTGTTGGATGTGCTAGACATCAGCCTATAAAGCATTCTAATTAATCCTAAATACACATATACATTCATTCTCTCTCTCTCTCTCTCTCTCTCTCTCTCTCTCTCTCTCTTTCTCTCTTTCTCTCAATTCTGTTTTCTAGAGAACCCTGACTAATAGATAATAGAGTCAGGTTTGTCCAAGTGGCTCCCAAAACAGTATAGACTATTGATGTATTCCTTGATTGCCTCTCGGGGGTAAGGGTATGTCCATATTGCTCATATTGTTAAAGACACCATATAGTTAGGACACATCACTTAGATGATTCCAGCTTCATCTAGCCTGAAATTCTCCTTCCTGCAATCTAACTTCCATGGTATTATGGCATTAGAAAATACTATGGAAGCTGCCAAGGGAAGGAAGCCAACAGTAGCCACACCCAGCCTCAATGGTTATGAATTGCAACAATGAGCAACCCGGCGAGTTAGCTGTAAAGATGCAGTAAGTGGCACTCACATGCTAATGATAACCAACCGCTATGTAATTGGACTTAAGACTTTATCAACAGGAAGAAAAGAGGGATATCATGCCTGGTAGTAAGAACCCAGTAAATTTTATAACACAGAAATCAATAGATCATGGGGAGCCAGAAACCAATGGATACATATACATCCTCATCACAGGTCCGGCATCAGTGTCTCGGGGAACACCATTGAAAAAGGGGCAAAAGGACTATGAGAGCCTGAATACCAGAAAGATTGCTTTGAAACAGTCTTTCCGAGAAATGACTGCGTAAGCAAGATGGGGTTTTCAATGGTTCCAGCCCTAGACAAAGAGCTAGAGTCAAACAATGACTGCTAGAATAGGGAGAATGTAATTAAAAATTAAAACTGTATGAAAAATTTCAAAAGATGGTATGGAATGTATATACAATGGAATTTTATTTAGCTATAAAGGAAAAAGAGTAAATGTGACGTCTTGGCTTGAGAGTTGTCCTGAGCATAAATGTAGAGAAAATACTCAAGTGTTGACTTGCACGTTCACAGAGGGAAAATGATTGTGTGCTGACTTGAGTAATACATGTAGGGAAAATACTCAGACTGAATGGCACCCACCAGAAGGATGTTGCTGCCATGACCACAAATGGCCAAAGATTGAAAAATTTATTGCCAGTATCTGGAGATTAATGACCTGCTGACACACCGAACATTGTGTGGCATCTTCAGATGGCATCTGTGAGTACTGAGGACCAGTTTATGCTGACACAAAGGCAATAAATATCAAACCAAGAGTCAAACTGATTCCAAGTAAGTTTATTTCTACAACAACAAACCCCCACAACACTCCAAACACTATACTTGGGAAACGGTTTTTAAAATGAGGAACACAAGAAGAGTCCTGTGTGATATTTCATTTGTGTTATAACAAGTAAAGCTTGCCTGAAGATCAGACTGTGGAGCTACCCACAATAGTTAGCCATAGAGGCTGGGCAGTGGTGACACACATCTTTAATCCCAGCACTTGGGAGGCAGAGGCAGATGAATCTCTGAGTTCAAAGCCACCCTGGGTTACACGAGATTGATCTAGTCTAAAAGAGAAACAGATCCAGGTGGTGATGGCTCACACCTTTAATTCCAGTATTTGGGAGTCACATGCCTTTAATCCCAGCACTAGGGAGGTGGATACAGGAAGGAATAAGGCTGGGCTGAGAGAGGAATTAGAGGAAGGAGGAGACCAAAGTCCACAACATTCAGTCTGAGGATTCATAGAGACAGGATCTTGCACATTTGGTCTGAGCATTTGAAGAGGTAAGAACTCTAGAGGCTGGCTGCTCTGGTTTTCTGATCTCTCAGCTTTCACTCCCTAAAATCTGAATCTGGATTTTTATTACTAAGACAAATTAGAATTTTTTAATTTTAAATTTTCTAATTTACTGCATCTTTACAGCTAACTCGCCCAGTTGCTCATTGTTGCAATTCATAAACATTGAGGCTGGGTGTGGCTACTGTTGGCTTCCTTCCCTTGGCAGCTTCCATAGTATTTTAGAATTTTCTATAGAAAATGGAAGTTTATTTCCTAAACATAAGTGCCTATGAAAAATGAGAAGTCATTGCACTGCAGCATGGAGCATTAAGATGTATCAGTCTCAGTAATAAACAAATTTGATGTGATGCAATTCTTCTGTTATATTCTGTTATGGAGAAATCATTTTTAACTCCACTATAACAGTGCAACGTATTAAGGATAACTATAATCACAAAATTGTTAATATTCACACAATGCTGAAAGTCAATTTTTTTTTACATCAATAACATAAAGCATTCAGGGGGAGTAAGACAGTGCAATTTTTTAACATATTTTTATAAAAATGTTTTATGTAACTGTCATGCCAACTATGAATAAGAACTAATAGACACAAAATAGATAAATGGGAATAATGAGCTTATCACAATGAGATCAGAGAATCACAAAGGAGGAGTTTTTTTTTAAAGCAGTAGCATAGAAGAATTACAAAATGGGCAACAGAATAGCTAGCAAAATAACAATACCAAGAGCTCACATCTCAGTGATTACCCCGAGTATGAGTTGATTACTCTTACTTAAGAATAGTGGATTTTTAAAAGAGAAAATTATCTGCTAAGGCGGATGTTCATGTCTTAGCAGACTCTAATGTAAGGTGTGCTCTATGAAACAATTTATGGGTAATTTTAGAAAAACCTTCTTGACTATAGAGTAGCATTCTGCAAAAGACTTTCTTAGAGAATGAAAAAAAGGAAAGAAAAAAAGAAAGAACAGAAAAGTCCTACAAAGTAAAAGCCCTTTGCCCTGAAACTTGATTCTGAGGCAGCATGAAGATCAAATATTAGTCATAAAAGTTGCTAGCATGTGACCAGGAGACATTGGCATGGAGACCAAAGAGCGGAATATTAAAAATGAAAATGAGAGTAGATATGATCACATTTCATTGCATGCATACATTAAATTCCAAAAAAAACTGGAAAAAGAATGCAGAGAAGAAATAGAAGGCAAGGTATTTTTAGATTTATTTACTTAATTTTTTTGAGCTGCCAAATGAATCCCCATAGCTCTAGATAACATACTAAGTACATAGGACATGTACTTGGTTCTAAGCCCTCAGTCATCAAGTTCCTGCTTCTAGGGACCAAATACAAACTATGACCTTAGATATCTTCATCATGAGGCTAAAACACCTTCAACATATATGTCCCTCTGCATCCTCTGCTGCAGCTCTAGCCTCTGGTGTGCTAGATGAATGCGTCTATCTCCCTGTTGTACCGGTGTGTAGACATTCAGGGCTCTCCTTTCCTGTTTGCCTCTGACTCTGCTTAAATGCAGCATTTTCAAATGCCTTCTTTCCATTGCATTCATGCCTCACCTCTTCGTTACTCATCTGACTCATTGCTGGGCGGACTTACCTTTCTTCCTTTGCATCCAAACTGGGGAACCACTCATGCTATTTCCGATGGCCACCCATTAACTTGTAACATGACCTCTGAAATGCTCCTATTATTCTATTTACTCTAATTTTTCTTAGACATCTCCAAATATTAGCTTTGCTTATTTGACTTTTCCTGTACATGTATGCTCCTTTGATTTCTCTAATATGAATTTTAAATCTAAAAACCCAAATGGACCTTTCTGATAATATATTATTCTGAATCATTCCTTAATGCCCATTGTTACCAAGAATATAGCATTCAATTGTATGCTTCTCGCTGTATTTTTTTTTAAAAAAAAAACTAGTTTAGGCATCCTGCTACTTACCTCCTATTTAATCTTTCATTTTTGTAACTACTATAGAATACAATTAATTTCTAATCTGTGACTCTTGACTCACCATCTCTTAAAATCTACCAAAGTCCAGTTGCATTTAAAAGATCATTAGTCAACATATTCTAAAGTTAGGCCATCCTCGTATGCAAGTCTGTTCCCATGCACTCACTGCTTTTTACATCTCTTAGTGGTCTTACCATTATATCAGTCATTGCCCTTGATGTTCTAAATTCACCCTTAGTTACTTTCCCATATATATATATATATATATATATATATATATATATATATATATATATATATATATTTGCAACATCTATTACAATTTACATTTGACATATTCTAACATACCATAATTCAAATTATTTATTATTTCTAGATATAAAGTTTTAATTAATATGATAGCACTCAAGTGATGACTTCTCTCTCAGATTACTCTTCAGCTGGAAGGAGCATTTCTATTTCCACATCTACCCTTATCTTTGCTGCACACTCCAGTTCACAAGTCATTTTCACAACTCCCTCCAGTAGTTGCCAATCCAAGAACTTGGAAACAGGAAGTAATAACATAGACTACCTAACAGAACCCCCCTACACACACACACACACACACATACACACACACACACACTCAGAGCAGAAAGGCTATCAGTCTCCAGTATTATGACAAATACATAATCCAGTCAATGCTTGTTTACTTCCAAATAGAGAAATTACAATTTTAAAACTGTTTTCTTAAGTCCAAAGCTTGCTAATCACAAGCTTCATCCCCGTGTCCTTGATGTGACCCAGGAATCTCTATAGAATAAGAATCAGCATATGACAACCTTCTAAATATGGTCATTGTTGCACACTCAGGGCAAATCTTCTTGCAGCCTGCTCTACGTGATTCATGTGTCACTATCCTAATCATCCTCCCATAAATGTGAGCTCCACAGTGGTCAGAACAGTGCCATTCATCTCAGGACTGAGAGAAACTGAGTGCTAGGCAGCATCTACACAGGTTTAATTCATAGTATAGAAACGGTCCTACTACATGGTCACTGGGTAAGGTTATGTGTTCTCTCACATGCTTATCTTCTTCCTTTTCTGTAACAGGGTTTACATGGGTTGTGTTTTCCCCAAGATCATCAAAGCCTTTACCACCTTTCTGAACCTCTGGGCTTAACACAGGAGCTAACCCGGGTTATCCAGTGATAGTCAAATAATCTCTGCCTACCCCCACAAACCATCTCCTTCTCAGGACCATCCTGTTGCTCTGCAATGATAGGAGTAGCTCATCTTTCCAGTGCTCTGATGGGCAAATTATGTTCACTCTACAGCCATGGTTTTATCTTCATTGGATTTTTGGATATAAACCATCTTCATGGACATGCAAGAATTATAGCTGATACTTTAGTGTAAACAATGAAAGACACAAAGGAATAGAATGGTAGTTTTAAGGTGATAATAGGGCCCCCCTCGACTTTCTGGTCACCCAGCAGAGGCGGGTCCTCCCTGCAGAGCTCTCCTGAATCCCATCCCAGCCTTTATCCAGGTACACCTTCCTCTCTTCCCCCCTCCCCTCTGGGGCCACAAGATCTCCCCAGAGCTGCTCCCTTGCACGCTGGGCCTGGGCTGTGGGCTCAAGCCGGCAGGGGCAGTTCCTTTGCTTTGAGAGCCTGCCTGAGGACAGGCAAGCTCTGTCTCAGCTCAGCCACACTCCTGGCCAGCAAGAGAGAGTGATCTTCTAGCAGACATCCATTGGAGGAGGGGTGAGCTTGCTACTGGCCCGAGGGCTTTGGCTAGGAGGAATTCAGACTTTCCCCGCCCCCCTCGACCTTCTGGTCACCAGGCAGAGGCGGGTCCACCCTGCAGAGCTCTCCTGAATCCCATCCCAGCCTTTATCCAGGTACACCTTTCTCTCTTCCCCCCCTCCCCTCTGGGGCCACAAGATCTCCCCAGAGCTGCTCCCTTGCACACTGGGCCTGGGCTGTGGGCTCAGGCCGGCAGGGGCAGTTCCTTTGCTTTGAGAGCCTGCCTGAGGACAGGCAAGCTCTGTCTCAGCTCAGCCACACTCCTGGCCAGCAAGAGAGAGTGATCTTCTAGCAGACATCCATTGGAGGAGGGGTGAGTTTGCTACTGGCCCGAGGGCTTTGACTAGGAGGAATTCAGACTTTCCCCGCCCCCCTCGACTTTCTGGTCACCAGGCAGAGGCGGCTCCTCCCTGCAGAGCTCTCCCAAATCCCGTCCCAGCCTTTATCCAGGCACACCTTCCTCTCTTCCCCCCTTCCCTCTGGGGCCACAAGATCTCCCCAAAGCAACTCCCTTGCTCGCTGGGCCTAGGCTGTGAGTGTAACCCGGCAGGAGGGAGTGCCTGTGTTTCAATAGACTGCCTGAGGAAAGGTAGGCCTTCTGTCAGTGAAGTCCCTGCCCAACAAGGGAACCTGACCTGGTACCAGAAGATCCAATAGAGAGCATTTGAAGGAAGAGATGGGCAGACGCCAAGGCAAGAACTCCTCCTACAATCTAAAAAACAACATGAAAACACCAGATCCCAAAGACCCTACAATAGAAGGTCTTGAACCTCTTAATTCAGAAGAAGCAGAAAAAAAATGCCATTATGAAAGCAATAGAGTCCCTTAAACAGGATATGAATAACTCCCTTAAAGAACTGGATGAGAAGTACAACAAAAAGATTGAAGAAATGAGTAAAGAAATGGATGAGAAATATAACAAAAAGTTCGAAGAAATGAGTAAATCCATGAATGATACACTGGGAAACCAAGAAAAAACAATCAAACAGGTAATGGAAACAGTTCAAGAATTGAAAACTGAAATGGAGGCAATGAAGAAAACACAAAACGAGGGCCGACTGGATATGGAAAATCTAGGTAAACGAACAGAGACTACAGAGTCAAGCATAACCAATAGGATACAAGAGATGGAAGAACGAATCTCAGAGTCTGAAGATACCATAGAGAAAATAAATGCTCTGATCAAAGAAAACAGCAAATTCAATAAATTCTCATCACAAAACATTCAAGAAATCTGGGACACAATAAAAAAATCGAATCTAAGAATAATAGGGATTGAATAAGGAGAAGAACTGCAGATCAAAGGACCAGAAAATAAATTCAACAAAATTATAGAAGAAAACTTTCCCAACCTAAAGAATGATATTCCTATGATATCAAGATATTCCTTGATATCATAGATATTCCTTCTATATCAAGAAGATATTCCTTCTTGATATAGGTTCAAGAAGCATACAGAACACCAAATAGACTTGATCAAAAAAAATCCCCTTGCCATATAATAATCAAAACACAAAACATACAAATTAAAGAAAGAATATTAAGAGCTGCAAAGGAAAAAGGGCAAGTAACTTATAAAGGTAAACCAATCAGACTTACACCGGACTTCTCTATGGAAACCATGAAAGCCAGAAGGTCCTGGATAGAGGTACTGCAGAAACTAAGAGAGCATGGATGCAAACTCAGACTACTATACCCAGCCAAGCTATCATTCACTATCAATGGAGAAAACAAAATATTCCAGGATAAGAACAAATTTAAACAATTCGTAGCCACAAACCCAGCCTTACTGAAAGTAATAGAAGGAAAATCGCATCCCAAGGAATCCAACATTGCCAACACTGCCTACAATAACTCAGACATCTAGCGACCCTTCACGCTTAACTCAAAAAAGGGACACATACAAACTCTATTAAACAAATAAACAAAAAATAATAATAACCGGAGTCAACAACCACTGGTCATTAATATCACTTAATATTAATGGACTCAATTCACCTATAAAAAGGCACAGACTTACAGATTGGATACGAAAACAGGATCCAACCTTCTGCTGTTTACAAGAAACACACCTCAACCACAAAGACAGACATCTACTCAGAGTAAAGGGCTGGGAAAAGGTTTTTCAAGCAAACGGACCTAAGAAACAAGCAGGTGTGGCCATTCTAATTTCCAACAAAATTGACTTCAAACTAAAAACAATCAGAAGAGATGGAGATGGACATTTTATACTCATAACAGGAACAATTAATCAGGAGGAAGTCTCAATCCTGAATATCTATGCCCCTAATATAAAGTCTCCTACTTATGTAAAAGAAATACTTTTAGAACTCAAGGCAGTCATTAAACCACACACACTAATAGTAGGAGACTTCAACACTCCTCTCTCACCAATGGACAGGTCAATCAGACAGAAACCTAACAGAGAAATAAGAGAGAAACCTAACAGAGAATTGGAGGTATTGAATCAAATGGACTTAACAGACATCTATAGAATGTTCCACCCAAATAGGAAAGAATATACCTTCTTCTCTGCAGCTCATGGAACCTTCTCGAAAATTGACCACATACTGGGTAACAAAGCAAACTTCCACAGATACAAAAAAATATTAGTAACCACCTGTGTCTTGTCAGACCACCATGGATTAAAGTTAGAATTCAACAACAGTGCTACCCCCAGGAAGCCAACAAATTCATGGAAGTTGAACAGTCAACTACTGAATCACCCCTGGGTCAAGGAAGAAATAAAGAAAGAAATTAAAGTCTTCCTTGAATTTAATGAAAATAAAGACACAACGTACTCAAACCTATGGGACACTATGAAAGCAGTGCTAAGAGAAAAGTTCATAGCACTAAGTGACCAATTAAAGAAAACGGAGAAAGCACACATTGGAGACTTAACAGCACACTTGAAAGCTCTAGAAAAAAAAGAAGCTGATTCACCCAGGAGGAGTAGAAGACTGGAAATAATCAAACTGAGGGCTGAAATCAACAAAATAGAAATACAGAAAACAATCCAAAGAATCAATGAATCAAAAAGCTGGTTCTTGGAGAAAATCAACAAGATCGACAAACCCCTATCCAAATTAATCAAACGGCAGAGAGAGAACATGCAAATTAATAAGATCAGAAATGAAAAGGGGGACATAACCACAGACACAGAGGAAATTCAGAGAATCATTAGATCTTACTACGAAAATTTATATGCCACAAAGTTGGAAAATGTACAAGAAATGGATATTTTTTTAGATAAGTACAATATACCAAAGTTGAACTAAGACCAGGTGAACAATCTAAACAGACCTGTCAGTCATGAAGAATTAGAAGCTGTTATTAAAAATCTCCCTACCAAAAAAAGCCCAGGACCAGATGGTTTCAATGCAGAATTCTACCAGAACTTCCAGGAAGAGCTAATACCTATACTCCTTAATGTATTTCACAATATAGAAACAGAAGAATCATTGTCAAACTCTTTTTATGAGGCTACAGTTACCCTGATACCAAAATCACACAAAGACACGACCAAGAAAGAGAATTACAGACCAATCTCACTCATGAACATTGACGCAAAAATACTCAATAAAATACTGGCAAACCGAATCCAAGAATACATTAGAAAAATTATCCATTATGATCAAGTGGGCTTCATCCCAGAGATGCAGGGCTGGTTCAACATACACAAATATATCAATGTAATCCATCATATAAATAAACTGAAAGAAAAAAACCATATGATCATTTCATTGGATGCTGAAAAAGCATTTGACAAAATTCAACACCCATTTATGATAAAGGTGTTGGAGAGACTAGGGATACAAGGATCATACCTAAATATAATAAAAGCAATATACAGCAAGCCGTCAGCTAACATCAAATTGAATGGAGAGAAACTCAAAGCCTTTCCACTAAAATCAGGAACACAACAAGGCTGTCCACTCTCACCATACCTCTTCAATATAGTGCTTGAAGTTCTAGCAATAGCAATAAGACAACATAAGGGGATCAAGGGGATATGAATTGGAAAGGATGAAGTTAAACTTTCGTTATTTGCAGATGATATGATAGTGTACATAAGCGACCCCAAAAACTCTACCAAAGAACTCCTACAGTTGATAAACACCTTTAGTAATGTGACAGGATACAAGATCAACTCCAAAAAATCGGTAGCCCTCCTATACACAAAGGATAAAGAAGCAGAGAGGGAAATCAGAGAAACATCACCTTTCATGATAGCCACAAATAGCATAAAGTATCTTGGGGTAACTCTAACCAAGGAAGTGAAAGACCTATTTGATAAGAACTTTAAGTCCTTGAAGAAAGAAATTGAGGAGGATACCAGAAAATGGAAAGACCTCCCCTGCTCTTGGATTGGGAGAATCAACATAGTAAAAATGGCAATTCTACCAAAAGCAATCTATAGATTCAATGCAATCCCCATCAAAATCCCATCAAACTTCTTCACAGACCTGGAGAAAACAATAATCAAGTTTATATGGAAAAACAAAAAACCCAGGATAGCCAAAACAATCTTATACAATAAAGGAACTTCTGGAGGCATTACCATCCCTGACTTCAAACTCTATTACAGAGCAACAGTATTGAAAACAGCTTGGTATTGGCATAACAACAGAGAAGTCGACCTATGAAATCGAATAGAAAACCCGGGTATTAACCCACAAACGTATGAACACCTGATTTTTGACAAGGGAGCTAAAGCTATACAATGGAAGAAGGATAGCATCTTTAACAAATGGTGCTGGCATAACTGGATGTCAACCTGTAGAAGAATGAAAGTAGATCCATATCTATCACCATGCACAAAACTCAGGTCCAAATGGATTAAAGACATCAATATTAATCCGACCACTTTGAACCTGATAGAAGAGAAAGTAGGAAGTAGTCTACAAGACATAGGCACAGGAGACCACTTCCTAAGTAGAACCCCAGGAGCGCAGACAATAAGAGAAACAATAAATAAATGGGACCTACTGAAACTGGGAAGCTTCTGTAAAGCAAAGGACACTGTCAGTAAGACAAAAAGGCTACCTTCTGACTGGGAGAAGATCTTCACAAACTCCTCAACAGACAAAGGTCTGATCTCCAAAATATACAAAGAACTCAAGAAACTAGACACTAAAACTCTAATTAACCCAATTAAAAAATGGGGTACTGAACTGAACAGAGAATTCACAACAGATGAACTTCGAATGGCTAAAAAGCACTCAAGGTCATGCTCAACCTCCTTAGTGATCAGGGAAATGCAAATCAAAACAACTTTGAGATATCATCTTACACCTGTCAGAATAGCCAAACCCAAAAACACCAATGATAGCCTATGCTGGAGAGGATGTGGAATGAGGGGAACACTCATCCATTGTTGGTGGAAATGCAAACTTGTGCAGCCACTGTGGAAATCAGTGTGGCGGTTTCTCAGGAAACTGGGAGTCAACCTCCCTCAGGACCCAGCAATTCCACTTTTGGGAATATACCCAAGAGATGCCCTAACATATTACAAAAGTATTTGTTCAACTATGTTCATAGCAGCACTATTTGTAATAGCCAGAACCTGGAAACAACCTAGGTGCCCCTCAATAGAAGAATGGTTAAAAAAGGTGTGGAACATACATACGTTAGAGTTTTACTCAGCGGTAAAAAACAATGACATCTTGAATTTTGCATGCAAATGGATGGAAATAGAAAATGCTTTACTGAGTGAGGTAAGCCAGACCCAAAATAGGAATATGGTATGTATTCACTCATAAGTGGATTCTAACCATAATTAAAGGTCTTTGAGCCTATTATTCGTGATCCTAGAGAAGCTAAATAAGGTGAACCTGGTGAAAATCATGTAGCTATCCTCCTGGAGATTGGAAATAGACAAGAGTGCCAGGTAACCTCGGGTGCATGGGGGGGTGGGGGGGCTGTTGGAAGGGGAGAGGGTTAGAGAGAAGGGAGTAGGGGAGGAATGGGGAAAGATCGGGGGACTGGGATGAGGGGGAGGGAGAATGGATAGATATGGGATTAGGGAAGTATATACCTCAACTAAGGGAGTCATTTTAGGGTTTACAAGAGACTTGAGTATAAAGGGGATCCCAGGTCCAAGGAGAGATCCCCAGATTGTTCTCTGGACAGAGGAGAGGGTGCCTGAACCGGCCTTGGCCCACAACCATACTGATGAACATTTTGCATACCACCATAGAACTCTCATCTGGCGATGGAGGGAGATGGAGGCGGAGACCCACGTTGGAACACTGGACCTAGCTCCCTAGGTCCAAACGAGAGGCAGAAGGAAGGAGAACGTGAACAAAGAAGGCAAGAGCAGAGGGAACCTTCATCCGACGATGGATGGCGATACAGATGGAGACCCATATTGGAGCACCGGACTGAGCCCTCCACGGTCCAAATGAGGAGCAGAAGGATGAAGAAAATGAAAAAAGAAATCAGGACTCCGATGGGTGCCATCACCCACTGATACAAGGGGACTGATCTAATGAGAGTTCACCAAGGCCAGCTGGACTGGAACTGAACGAGCACGTGATCTAACCAGATTCTCTGAATGTGACCGGATTCTCTGGATGTGGCTGGCCCTGAGTCTTTCTGAAAAGTCATTGACAATGACACTGGGACTTGTTTCCTCTGCATATACTGGATTTTTGGGATCCAGTCTGTTTGGATATTCACCTTCCTGGACCTGGAGGGAGAGGGGAGGAACTTGAACTTCCCACAGGGCAGGAAACCCTGACTACTCTTAGGGATGGAGAGGGAGGAGGAGAGGGAGTGGGGGAAGTGGAAGTGGGAGGGTTTTGGGAGGAGGGGCGAAAATGGAAACTTTTATAATTTAATAAACTTTGAAAAAAAAGAAGTAGAAAGAGAAAAAAAGGTGTTAATAGGCGAAAGCTTTGTCAGAGAGATACCGTGTTGACAGCAAAAATATCCTTCAGAGAGGCTTTTCTTTCTTTCTTTATTCTGCCTGTTTCTTCAATGAATTTTGATAAGAAATTTAGATATTTGCATACAGAAAAGTGAAAGCAGACCCTTTTCTCATATCAAAGAAATCAACGTAGATGGCTTAAAATTTTAAGGATAAGACCCGAACCTGCAAAATCCTGGATTAAAAACATCGAAGAAATCTGCACATCACTGATCTGAGTGACAAATTTTCAGCTACGACATTAAAAGCACAAGCAACAAGAACAAAAGTAGGAAAATGACTTGTTGCCATATTGAACAGTTTCTGCATCAAAGAGAAAGTGGAGAGACAACCCACAGAAGGAACAATACTTGCAAACTTGCAAATCTTGAATGCAACAAAGGATATGTGTATTTATGGAGCTGTAACAATCCAGTAGTAGGAAAGTAATAACTCAAGGTAAAAATTAAGAAAATGCATAAAATATAAAGGCATTGGGCTTAGTACTGGATTTGGGGCAAATTAATACACAAAAGAAATTTTAGTGACTTTTTATTCACTTATTTATTTAAAGTTACTTATTGTGAGCCTGTGCTAGGCCAGTCACATTGTTATGTGCTTAGGTCAACAAAACCATCCACATGCAAGTAGTTTACGCTTTATCTGATAAGGTACACCATGCTTCATTTCTTGTAAAAATTACTTATAAAGTCAAAATTAGTAATATCTGCGATGAGTATGGCATATTGCCATTGTTCAATAAATACTAGTGTTCCTTTTGCAAATAAACAAAGGACAAGAACAAATGGAGCCAAAGCTTTCAATCCCAGTTGTAGAAGGATGCCATTCCTAATTGGCAGTCTCCCCATCAATGAGTTTCTCATGACCGCTTCTTCCTCAGCTGGTCTCCGCTGGATGCCTTCAGCCCCTGATTTGATGATTCTACCTCTTTTGCTTGCTCCCAATCAAGAGTGCTCCAGATATCTTCTCTGACTTTTGCCAGCATCTGATTTGATGATGTTTTGCTGTTGGCTGCGTCATCTCTAGGTTGCTAGCTATTTGTTCTCATATGCTTCCTTGCTACATGCTAAATAAACTCATACATTTGAAACTGAAGGTGCAGCTACCATAGATCATTCTCTGGCTGACCAGAAAATATGTATTTAACTACAATTTGCCAAGAAAAATATCAGATTAAAATTAGCATTTAAAGCTTAATAAAGCTATTTACATAAATAAATTAGCTAATTGAAAAAAACAAGTTTATAGTCACACCATGTTCCCAAATTTGAATTTTAAAATCACATTTCAACATGTAGCTAAATCCTTGAAATTTTCTATGGAATAGGATAGAAGTGCATGTAAATTCATTGTTGGCATTGAATCAATACTTGAAGCGTTTTGGATAATTGCAATCCACAAGAGGGAGATGAAGCTTGTAAGCAACCAAATGCTAACCGAGCAGAAATGGCTAATTAGATATTTCAGCTATATGATGACAGCTTAACAAGGAATGTGCTAACAAACATTTTGTGCCTATTCAGCAAGGCCTTGGAGACGTAAAGTGAAGAAAACACAGCCCTTTACACGTTGGTCTGATAGTGCAAGGCCGACACAAAAGTGATAATACAGTTTTCCAGGGTTCAGCCAGTGCTCAGGGAAGAAAGTGATCAGGTCATGGTATTCAGGTTTACGCTGAACATCCAAGCTTACACTTTGTGGAGAAATCCTGTTTCGAATGCAATCCTGCTGAAAAGTTAGGTTTTGATTAAATAGAACAGAATTTAACTCCTCTTGTCTCCACTATGCACTGGGAACACACGAGGTCAGAACCAGAAGCTGTGCAAAGAACCCAGTGTTCTCACTCTGAAATGCCAGAAAAGGGTAGGGTCACACGACAAAGAAAAGAAGCCCTTTCCCGTCTGCACACAGCAGGAGACACGCTTCTTGCACCGTTTACTGAAACCAATAAAATATCCATAGCAATGGAATGGACGATGTCCAAACTTGTTTGAAGTGAATTTTAAGTAAATGTGTGGGCAGAAAGATTTTCCATAGCCTCGAGCGCGTCAAGGGAGAAAGCAATGGGGTTCAAACAGAACAAGAAGATCTGGGACTCGGAAAAGCAGGAGGCATTCAGCCTGGGAATAGAGTGGAGCCTATTTGTTATTTTAGACAAGCCAGACTGGCCTTTTCATGAGGTGGGAACACATATTAACAATAAATATCTTGATGTGTATTTTGTGAGGAAAGGATACATATTAATGTTTATACATGTGATTATTCATTATAGTTATGTTCCAGCTGCAGTCACCAGGTCTCAATTATTCATTACATTGTGGCTTTACTCCTCACTTACTAATCCTGCTGCTGTCTTTATAGGACCCTGAGTTGAAAAAACAGTCTAGGACATGTTAGGGACAGATTGGATTGGGATGACCTGTGTTTTTGACTCAGTATGTCAAAAAGAACAATCAGGAGGGGCCAAGAGACAGACAGATATAGCCCATGTTTAATGGTTTCTGAACAACAAGGTTACCTAGCTGTCTTTTTCCACCCTTCACCAGCTTTGGCATTTCTGTCATCAAGTCCAGGCCCCATCAACAGTACCTCTTTCACACCTGCCTAGCCAACGGCCTTCCATGCAGGGCTGTGTTGTCACGGCATCCCTTTCCTTTGCCTCATGAATATTCAACCTATTCATAAGCTTATTCTATACGAATTTCCTGAAGCATTTGTTATGATCCATATTTTGAAACCAACTGAGGTATGAAGAGGGAGAGAGCCTGAGAAAGAGTGAAACGGACAAATTAATCTACCTTTCTCGGTGGATTTTGAACACGCAAAGATTAGATCTCTGTTCTCAGTCAGTTTATAGACTATTAGAAACTAGGTATACAAACTGATATGTTATAGAATTGCTCCAATTAAAGATTCACAATGCATATTCAAGTACCAAGGCTGCTGGGAGAAGCAGAGGAAGCATCATGGAGATTTTGATATGAAACAGAACAGTAGGAATCGTGTCAGGTGGGGAAAGAGCATTTCAGACAACATTAGCACAGACACTCTCTAGTTGTGGAATATTTATTTTTAGTTAGGTGTGTTACATTTGTTTATGCAGTGGAACATTTGTTTAATGATGCAAAGATGTGTTGCGTTTGTTTAACTCTGTGAAGCTGTGTTACTTTGCCTGTCTAAAATACCTGATTGGTCTAATAAAGAGCTGAATGGCCCATAGTGAGGCAGGAGAAAAAAAATAGGTGGGTCTGGAAAGTAGACAGAATAAGTAGGAGGACAAATTTTGGAGAAAGGAAGGAGCGAGAAAGAGGAGGAGAGGAAGACTCCAGGGGCCAGCCAAACAGCCAGCCACAGAGTAAGCGTAAGAGTGAAAGTAAGATAGACAGAAGAAAGAGAAAGGAAAAAGCCCAGAGGCAAAAGATAGATAAATTAAGTTAAGAAAAACTACCAAGAAATAAGCCAAGCTAATGGCTGGGCATTTATAATTAAGAATAAACATTCATGTGTGATTTATTTGGGAGCTGAGTGCTGGGCTCCCAAAAGAACCAAAGAGGTAAAGAACAAAAGAGTAAAAACAACCAACTACACTCTAAAGTATATCTTGTTGCAAAGAAGGGTTTGGGAGTGATAAGAAGTGAAGACAGCAAGACAGGCGTTGGCTGTGAGAAGCCGGGATACGTCAGACTAGTGGAATGGGCTGTGGACAAACCAGCTTATTCAATTCGACCATAAATACAAGGTATGCTTTTATTTTTAGGGTATGTCTTATTTATTATTCACAATTACCTTCCTTTAATCTAGTCTTATGATGTACCGCATAATATAAATATGAATATGCAAAATAGGGGCAAAGCAAAGATCACCGCAGTCCAAATATGCCCCACTTCCCTAGCTTGAGAAACGTTGCCATTATCTGCAATGTCCTTCCTGGCTCCATCCCCTGCCTTCTTCTGGAAGAGCAGGCAGTGTTCTTAATGGCTGAGTCATCTCTTTTTGTTTTGTAATTTGCATACCATAAAGTTTCACATTTTACAAAGTATTTATTTATTTCATTATTTTTAAACAGGTTCCCACATAGCCCAAGCTGGCTTCAAATTTGCTGGCCTTGAACTCTCTATCCTCCCATAGTAAGTCTCTAAACACTGGGATTATCAGCATGGGCCAAAATATTCAGCTACATTCGCTTTTTTCTTGAAATTTCATTACACTTTTACTTATTTACTTTGTGTATGTGTGTATGAGCTAAGGCTCACATATACAGGTCGGAGAACAACTTCCAGGAGTCTGTCCTTTCCTTCTACATTCTGGTCCCATTGGATCAAACTTGCATCATAAGGCTTGGTAGAAGCTACCCCTATCTCTTGAGCAATCTTGCAGACCATAGATCCCCCTTTTTGTTATTTAAAGATTGCATACCTTCCTGTGCAAATAGATATGGAACTGAGGCCAAGGTCAAAAGTCAGATTTAATTAATTCCGAAGCCCAGACTCTCTCTATTTAAGTCCTGTCTCCCTATGGAAATTAAACTTTTCTGCACAGAACAGTGCCCTTCCCAAAACATCAAAAAGACGCTTTGTAACTTTTAAAACAGGAGATGGCAGTCCACATTTTCTATTTTAACATCTTTCTTTTACATTAAAAAAAAAAAGGTTGAGATATGGGCAAGTTCAATGGTGTTAACACTTTGTTACTCACGAGTCCTGATTCTCACCCTAGTCTGACTCAGAATACGTTGCCTTTACCCTAGATTTGTCTCTGTCTCGCCAGTTGTCCCTTATGCCAATGTCACTAGCCTGGAATTTTGCCCCCTGCAGCACAGAGAGTCTGCATGGAGCTCCTGCAAAGGAGAGCGCTGTAGTTGGGTTCCTGGCGTTTGTGCAGTCTTGCGAGGGTTATTATAACATATTACATCTTCTTTCTTGCTGCTGCAGCATTTATTTTGAGGGCTTGGGGGCATATAGTTACTTCATGTTTAATGGACTAATTATCAATCATCTGAGCCAAGAGATGTGTCCAATTAAAGTCTGAGTCACTGGGAGCTCGATTTAAAATTCAGGAATCTTGTTGGCACTAGATCAAAGGTTCTGTTTCAAGGAACTTTAAAATGAGAAGAAGAAAAAGCCTTGCTTTTGTCTTCTCTAAGAATCCAGAGATTGCGACAAAAATTAAAGCACCTTAAGCCAGAGCCTGAGTGCACAGAACACAAAACGGGCGAGGTTGAAACGGGCACGATTGAATGCTCTCTGCAGAGACCTGTTATATTTATAGAGTTATGGAGAAAGGTGTCTTCTTGAAGGTTTGTTTCCCAGGCACCAGCATCATTCTTCAGGCAGTGACTTCCAAGCTTTAAGTGATTAGCTCTTCTTTCCTCCCCAATGCCTTATCTGTTTGGCATTTGGAGTGAACCACCTATGGAGACGGAGCAGAATATACAGCCAAAGGCCATTGGATTTCTAAGTATTCAACTGAGACAGGACTTCAAAGACTGCTTAAGTCCACTCTGTTTACAAATAAGGAAACAGAGACCGACAAAATTATTTGTTAAAGGTCACGGATAAAGAGAGTTGACACACAGTTCCTCATATTACAGCAATACTTTATTAGCCAATAGTCCATATGCAAAATGTCCTGCCTTCCATGGAGATGGTGTCTGTCTGAACATCTCCCTGGGCCCATTGATGTGTATAGCCTCAACCCTTGATTTTGCCTCAGTGCTTTTGCTAATAAAGGGGCAATGAGAGACTTTGTCTGAAAGAAAGGAATGATAGAGTGTAACACTCGAGAGGAAAAAGAAATACATAGGGGAACTAGTGATTTTGCCTCTCGTACTCTTAAAGGGCTACCTGCCTTTATTTAGCCCAGGGTGTCTGGAGCTTATCTGACCACAGTTTTCTTTCTTTCTCTTTCATACATATCCACTATTCTCCATCAGCGTTATATACTGTGGAGCAGAAGTACTTCACTGAGGAATTTCTTCTACACCTGGTTAACTTGATCAGTTTTTCACAAGGAAGGAAGCTCTGCTTACTCATGCCTGAAAGAGAAGCAGCATCGGGTGAGTTAACACATTCTCCACCTCAATGTAGATACCTGGGAGTAAGAGTGGCTGGGAAGCATGTCGAGTTCACAACATTTAACAAATGTCCAACAGACCCTTAACAGACATGTGCCACTAAATGTATTCCAGAGCTGTAACCAGATGATAATGTTAGATCTCTTTCCAGCCCTTTAAAGGGGAAATCACCTCAAGCTTTATGCCAATATTCTATTGGACTTTTAAGACAAATTATTTTATAGCAAGCATAATTACATTCACCCTTATAGCAACCAATATTTGTAGATATATTGAAATTTCTAATGAGTAACTTCTGTCTGAAGGCAGTTCTTTTATTCATTCATAAATGATATTTATTTAGCTCCCTTTGTGAACATACCAGGCAAATAATTACAGAATAACCTTACAGTCTAGTAGGGGATACAATGACTCAATCAACCAATAAACAGGCAGATAGACTAATGCAAACATAAGATCATCTTATGCACATATATAGGTAAACTTAGAAAATTCCAGGTAACAGTAAAAGCTGTGGAATTCTAAAAGGTGCACAAATATGATAGGAATTGAGACAGTGATGTCATTTTAAATGAAGTGACCAGAGAAAAGAACTAAGAAATCTTCAGAGCACATGGCTCTCTAAATGTTGGAAGAGGACGGCTTGGGGCCAGGTTTGAGCTTTGGGTTAAGATAAAAAGGATGTCTTACTCTGTCGCCTGTTTATTGACTTCCTAAGGTCTCAGTCTCAGCCCTGCCCCCAGTACCTAGCTGGTTTTGTTGGTCATACCCCTGTGGTGGCATCAGCAGCAGCTGTGCGGTGGGGAGCTGTGGCCAGGTCACCTGCTCCCCTTCAATTGTCCCAGTTCAGTGTGTCACTTGAGGCCACAACAACATCCCAACTCCCAGGCTTTCCAAGGTGTGAGCATCTTTTCTGTAGGTGCTATAGAGGCCATCTTGGTGCTGTGTAAGTGCTTGATAAGAAAGGCGGGACTTCAGCTCCAAGCACCACTGCCAGTCCCATTGAGTTCTCACAAGATCTTTCCCAATCTGTCCAAGAAGAGTCTCAATTCAATGACACCCTCTAACAGAGAGTAGTGCTGAGGTGAGTTATGTGAGCAATCATACTTAGCCAGGATTGAACAGTAATGGTTTGTTGCCTTTATATTTATTCTATTTAACATAAAAGCAAGCAAATGGATTTAGCAAACAGGTGATGTCAGATATGAGGGGTGTCAAGGTAGACTCTGAACCACTGAGGACAAGAAATTATCCTTGCCTCACAAAGGCTGAGGTAAACATTGGACATGGCTTAGAATAATTAGCGCTAGATAATGAATTTCTCCAAAAAGCCTTCATTTTCTAGTTCTGTCTCCATACTATAGATGAATATTTCTGCCTGCATCTACATACTTCCTCATGGTAATTGTAGTCTTTTATTAGCCAATATGTGTAGTGAGGAGTTGCGGGCAGGCCTGCTTTTCATCCTGCCCGGCTCCCGCACTGCTAGCTTAGCCCCAGAAATAATAACACACAAATTGTATTCATTTAAATACTGCCTGGCCCATTATCTCTAGAGAATTAGTTACTGGCTAACTCTCACATCTTGATTAACCCATTTCTAATAATCTGTATCACACCACGAGGTGTGGCTTACCGGGAAAGATTCAGCATGTCTGACCTGGTGGCTGGCTCCATGGGTCTGCCTCATAGCCCTCTTCCCAGCATTCTGTTCTGTTTTCTCCACCTACCTAATTTTCTGTCCTATCAATGGGCCAAGGCAGTCTCTTTATTGACCAATGAAAATAACACAATAGACAGATAACCCTCCTCCATCAAATATGTAGTTAAAGACCTTGCTGAACCTTCAAGCTTCCCTTAACCTCTTGAAAACTACCGCCCCCCCCCCAAATAAAAACCCTAATGTGTTATATTTTCCCTTTATTGTCCTTTCTATTACACTGATAATGTTTGGGAAGTGAGTACAAAGAGCCTCCATGGAGACCAGGAGATGTTATTGCAGTTTTGATTTCACCAAAGGCCAAGGATTAGAATACTCGATGCTGCAATTCTGTCCTAGGAAGGGTTGAAAATTCATCCCAAGGCAAAGGTGTTGTTAAGTAGGTCAAGTTCATCAGCTGAACAAGCCCATCCCTTGAGTTTCATGTCCACAGATGGGGCACAAAATCTACTGAGGTTGAAGTGACATTAGGCAAAATATCTCCCTGGGGTATCTATCCATCCCTCAGGCCTCGTGGTCGCAGATAGAATACAAGATGTACTGATGTCAAGATGGTATGAACTATTTCTCCCCAAGTTTAAGCATGGCCAATGTCATGCTCAAGAAGGGCTTGGACCTCTTCAGCCATGAGTCTTCCTAAGTCACCTCATTCTGTTTTAACAACATGACTCATGACTTGGTAACCTGAAACATTGACATAAATCATATTATTATAGAGAAGTTAATCCATTAAGAGACTAAGCATCTTCTATTTCCCCTCATTTAAACACAACCCCCTCTAACAATGATTTTCTCCACAGATAATTTATACTTTCAACAATAGTAAAGAAAATTTCAGAAAAAAAATGGTGACATCGATGAATCTGTCTATTATATTCCCAATGAAGCAAGACTGGGTTAAATTTCCAAATGCTGTAAATCCATTACTAGACAGGATTATAAACTGGTATTTGAGGGGCAAGGAGTGGATTATTTTCGCTGTGGTCTTCTATTTTCTTCACAAGTAGGGAACAAATTAGTAAACACCAAGACCAATGGAGCCACAGTGACTCTCAGCAAAAGAACCATCTTTTCTTCCGAGTAAACATAGATTAGTGCTGGCTCATTTTTTGTTTTGTTTGATTTATGATTTATCATTATTATTGTGGGATTTTTTTTCCTATTTGCCTTGTCTGTTTGTTTTGTGTTGGACATTGGCCTTGCAGTTCATCCTCAGGACATACTCCAAAGAAGAATTAGTTTTTGGACTAACTCCACACGGGGTATCTACAAGAGCCTACCATGTACCTTGGATGACTTTCAATTTCTCCAAAGCCATCTGGAGTCTTTAAAGTTGTCCTTGTTTAAAGAAGCTTCAGCGTTGGGATAGAGCATGTCAAGTCTCAGGAGAAAAGAAAGGAATGAGATTGAAGGTAGCCAACAGATGTGGGAAATCCAGCACAGTCCTCTCCAGCACCTTGCTCTACCTGCGAAAGGCTCTCCTGATGTTACCGCACACGTCATCTGCCTTGATTTGGAGAAAGCCCAGGTATCTCCTTTGCTAGCATTTTCTCCTTCCTACAACTCTATCTTGTCATTTAAACGATCCATTCTCTGCATTTCCCCTAATGTCCTAGGTGTAAATGTCAAGTTTAGTCCTGAATTTATAACCAGATCGTTTTTATTTGTCCAAGCCTGTCTTACCAAATGCTGGTGCTATTGCTGGTTTACTAGTGGTTTCTTCTCCTGTCAGGCACGTTTATGCTTTTACATTCCTTCTTTCTGGGGACCTTATGCTCTGATTCCCATTCCAACCCTGGCCCCATATCTACAGAGCTCGAGATTTGAGCCTCTTTTCACACCTCTCATTTCATGCTCCAACATCTCTCTGTCATACCTTACCTCTCCCTCCCTGCATTCCTCCTGCCTCTGACCAGAAACTGATTCTTGTTCACCAGCATAGGTAATAAGCCCTAATGTTCTCTTTTTAGCCTTAGCTAACTTTGTTCTTTTAGCAAATGGGTATTTTAGGAAGCACGGTTTAATTTTAACTGAAATTTTTTTGTCAAACTCAAAATAAAAGCACAATTCAAAGAGGAGTCAAGCCAATTTGACCCAGTCATGTTTCTCAGTGAACTCAAGTATAGGGTAATTTACCATAACAGAACATATTCAATAAAAAGTCCTGTCTGTATCATGAAAGCTCCACAAGTATTGCTCAGAAGAGAAGGGTACACTCAGTTCAAAATCTTTCCTATTTAGATAATGTGATATCAAGTGGTAGAAGCTAAAAATAGAGCTTTCTGAAAAGATTTGACTTTAATTTCTGTCATTGGAGATGAGACATAAAAGGTTGGTAGCCTCCTGGAAATATTCAAAACAATAAAAATAAAAGTACTTCTCAAACATAAGGTGGCTAATAGGCACATTTAAGTTTTGAAAACATTTCTTATGCTCTATGTTACTTATAAAAATCCATGGGTCCCACTATAAAATTGAATGTATTTATGAGCTTTGAACTGTTATAGTAAAACAGTCAAAGTCCCAAGTATGGAAAACAATCTTTCAAAGCATAAGGTACTGTCAATAACTAATTTACTTATTATTTTTCACTATTTTTGAATGCTAATAGAAATATTTAAGCATCCTTCTGCCTTCAAGGTTTTATTGAGGTTATTGAACTATATAATCTGACTAGATTATAAGTCAATATAATTAATATGACCTGCAAAAAGGAACAACAACAACAAAAACTCATTTAAGATTATCTTGTTCCTTAGTCTTCAATTGATTTCAACAATCATAATTTAAAAATATAAAGTTAAGAGAATTGAAATTCTGAATGTGTCAGCTATGGCACGATGTGCATTCAAGATTGGGAGTCATCTCAGGCATTCTGGAAGAATGATGTTTGAAGATGAGGAGCTTGGTAAACATGAATGATGCTCATTCCCTCCCACCTCAATTTTGAATGAGTCATCCCTATGACACCCACAAAAGTCCTTAATAATTACTCAATGCTCTGTGGCCATGTAAAATTTGACTATAGTTTTTCAGAACACCAGGAGTTCTAACTAGGTTATGTAAAAACTAAACGTATGTTGCAGTTCAGTCTTTTCTTTCCTTGGTGCCTTGATGGAGAAGAAAAATACCTCTACAGTTATTGAGTTGAACAGTAACAAGTGCCTATGATCACAAAGCCCTACAGATTCCCCATGACTAGGAAGACAGACTTTATACTTTGTTAAAGTGGTGCTTTATTGAGTGATTTCTTCACTAAGGGTATGAGTTTCTTTTTAGAAATAGAATCAAATCAATAAAAAATTGACTAAACTCTTAACTGGGATCTTTACTACCTAATCATTATTAAACAGTAAGTGTTCTATGTAGACAGAAGTTTCTGTCCTGCTTAGTCCCATAGCCATTCAGTCCCAAAGAAACACACAGAGGCTTATATTAACTATAAACTGTTTGGCCTGTTACTTCAGGCTTATTATTAACTAGCTTTTACAGCTTAAATTAACCCATAATTCTTGTTTATCTTTAGCCACCTGACTTGGTACCTTTTATCAGTGAGGCATTCTCATCTGGCTTCCTCTGTGTTTGACTGACAACTGCATCTCTGCTTTTCTTCTTCCCAGAATTCTTTTTATCTGGTTGTCCCACCTATACTTCCTACTTGACTACTGACTAATCAGTGTTTTATTAAACCAATATGAGTAACAAATTTTTACAGTGTACAAAAACATTATCCCACAACAGTTTTATTTGGGGAGGCCAGTGTAAACCGACTTGTACTTTTTACAATTAACAATATTTTTCTTATAATCTTAAAATTCATAAGGATTTGAAATCTATTCTTTATACATATTAAGAAGAATCATGGATGACCTGTAATTTTTTCACAGGAAAAACAGAGATTAAGATATAAAATATTAATGTCACACTTACGAGAGTACTAATGAGAATAAAATGCCACAACTTAAGTAGTTTTGTGTTAACCTGACTGGGGCAGGGAGGAAATGAAGAAAAGACAGACATACCAATATATGAACAGAAAAACTGGGTTTACATGGTCTGTATGATCTGATAGAGATTCACCAGCAACAGCCTTAAAGCTCAGTATTTATTTATATATCTGGATTGAGGGGGTAGCTGAACAAAAAAATTGGGTTGGAAATCTCGGTAGGGGAAAAGTTTTGTGCTGCAAACATACAGTCAAACTGTTAGCATCCTTACAGGGACCTGGAGGTGTCTTTGTTGTAGCCCCTGAGCCTGATCTGGGGAAAGTTTTGCCATGGTTTGAGGCATTGGAGTCCATGTCATAACCATACACTTAACAATATACATTCACTTGGACTTTATCAGCTACCCACAATAAAACAGAATTTCTGGTTCAGAGTCCTGTCTCACGTGTCCTCTGTGCAAGGACACCACCACCACCACCACTACTACTACTACTACTACTACTTATTATTATTATTATTATTATTATTATTATTATTATTATTATTATTATTATTATTCCTCTTCCTCCACCTCTTCTTCTTTTCCTCCTTTTCCTCTTTCTCTTCTTTTTAAACATAAGATTGAACATTAGATGTTCAATATACAGGACTTTTGTTATAATTCTGCTATGCAAATGTAAACATCTTCACATTTTGACAAGCTATCAAGAAGGGAACATATTAACCTCAGGTAGTTTGCAAAAGTAATTGTATTTAGCTAGATGACAATGAAATTGGTACTTCTCTAAGTACTTCAGAAATGTCAAGAAAATATGAAGTTGTTTACATTTGGATCGATCTTTTGAGAAATGAAATAATAGAAACTAATAATATGAAGTGCAGCAAATGTTCATGTAACAAATTCACTGCTTTTCTTGTCACTGTGACCAAACGTTTGGATGCAGCAGCTTAAGGAAGGTATAGTATCAGCAGATACCCTTCCATTCTGCCTGGGGAGTTTGCAGTACAGGAGCTTGTGACATGGCTTGTTTACAGCTAAATGGATCAAGAAGCAGAGAATGTAAGCAGAAGCAAAGCTGGGCTACAGCTTCAAAGATCTACCCCAGCAGCTCACCTTCAACCATCCATGTTCTGCCACCAAAAGCTTTCCAATGAGCCAAAACAGTGTCACCAACTGAAGACCAGTTGTTCAAACACAGTTCATGAAGGACATTATACATTTAAACCATAATGGATGATGATGATTCTTTTCTTTGATAAATTATCCTGCTATAAAAGGATGAGTTAATAGTAGACACTTCAAAAGATAATCCAACTAACTAGTCATAATATTTAGTAATTTATAAATGGTATGTAAAACACTCTTGCTCTTCCTCATTCTCCTCTCCTTCCTCTTCTCCCTCCTCCTCTCCTTCCTCTTCTCCCTCCTCCTCTCCTTTCTCTTCCTACACCTACTCCTCCTCCAAAAAAGTATTAGAGTAAAATAAACATAATATGATCTAAGACTAAGTCCAGTAAAACAATATACAGACAAAAAATAGCTTGAAGTATTTTTGATAGTTTGCTTTTCAGTGGAAGGATGAGCCTTTACTTTTTTATTTTCCTAAGTATTTTTTATTTCCATATTTTCTAGATAGAGCATTTGTAACTTTGAACACAAAGGGAAAAAAAGTGTTTTACTCACTATCTGCTGCTCCTCTGTGGAGCACCTAGCTTGGTGATAGGTGAGAGCATACATTCAGGTCCCAGAACCACCCACATCAGGATCCTTCTGGACATAAGGATACTGGAAACCACAGATTTCTAGTGAGAATCCTAGGTCGTGACTGGAGAGGGTTCAGGATGCTGTAGATAAGGTAATGAACCTAGAGGATGCGTTTGCAAACTAGTTTAAGAAACTGCTATTGGACCATGTTGGATGCATACAACTGTATTGTATCTGTCTATACCTCCTGAGCTGAAGGGCTTCTGTAATATGAGAATTAAAAAGGAGAACTAGATTAGCTAGTGGATAAAAGACAGGCTGGATGACACTAACATTGATCCTTATAGCTAAGGACTTTCAAATCTGGCAGTCCGCTTTAGTCACCAAGGATGTTGCTCATCACAGTTGACTTTCTTGTCCCAGCATTACTGGCACCAGCTGAATCTGGCACAAGCAGAATCTCAAGCTAAACCTATGGAGTTGTCATTTGCCTTTTACTGTGATGTTTGGATGACTTGCATGTCTCTTAAGTAATTGATACCTTCCATTAACATTTACCTGCATCGCTAACTCCTTAACCCCCTAGTACGTGTATTGAATGGAATTTGTTTCTTTTTTGCTTTGGAATATTTATACTCATAATCCTACCACTAAATGTGTTAGAGAAAGCAGTGAATGAATGGTAACTGGTATTGACAATCTGATAAAAAGTACATTTGACCTTACTACCAAGTTTATAAAAAAAATAACTCTACATTCATTCTTTCCATATTCTTTCACAGTGCACACATTCTTTCTTGTGTCTGAAAAAGTCTTCTCTTACTGTTTACTTACTTACCAAATGATCAGGTCTCACATTAAAAGCTATTTCTTAAGTCAGGCATCACGATACATGCCTTTAATCTCAGCACTCAGGAAGCAGAAGTTGGTGGATCTCTGTAAATTCAAAGCCAGCCTGGTCTATATAGTGAGTAGCATAAAAACCAGAGCTAAGTTATGACCCTGCCTCAAAAAAAGTAATTTTTCATTTCTTCAAACACTATTCCTTTTCACAATTTTTAATTTATTTATATTTCACATTTGAGTGCTCTATATGCATAACTGAATGCCAGAAGAAAGCACTAGGTCCTATTATAGATGGTTGTGAGCTAGGCCCTATATAGATGACATGTGGTTGCTGGAAATTGAACTCAGGAGCTCTGGAAGAGCAGCCAGTGCTCTTAACCACTGAGTCTTCTTTCCAGCCCCCTCAAATACTTTTCTATTTTTTTCCATTTTAGGTTAGGCTCCCTGATGTCCTGGCTAATGTTAGTTGTCAACTTGACACTCCTGGGAAGTGAAAACTTTCACTGAAAAATTGTCTTTATCAAAATGGCCTATGGGCACACTCTGGAATGTTTTCTTTATTGCTAATTTATGTAGGCAGGGCCATCCCACTGCGGGGTGCTATTCCTAGAAAGATAGACATGGACAGGTAGACATGGTATAGGAGAGTAGCTGAACATGAACCTGAGGGTTAGAAGTAAACAGTATCATCCATGGGTCCTGCTTCTGCTCCTGCTTGAGCTTCTGTCCTGACTTGGCTCAGTTATGACAGTTACCTGGAAGTGTAAGATGACATAAATTCCCTCCTCCCCAAGTCTGTGCTTTATCACAGCAGCAACAAGCAAACCGAAGCATCTACCAATGTCCTGCTGCTTCAGCTAGCAGGTGCTCACAAGGAGTCTGGAAAACAGATCTGTTGCAAGAGACACCAAACACATTTGGGAAATCAATGTTATTTAATATGATACCAACCTATTTTTTAGTATTTTATTTTTATTTTTTAGTCATTCAACCAAAGACTAAGTTAAAATCTCCTGCAACGCCTCTACTTTATGTTAGCATTCCCTTGTTTTCTAATAACATTAGAAAACATCCCTCCATTTTAATAAGGTAGCCAGTCTACACAGCAAGGCAAATACATCCAAACATATTTGTTAGTGCAGATTTCTATATTTTATCATAAATTTGATCCTTAATCAATGTAGCAACATAACTCCCTTAGCTTTTCTGTAGTAACCTTTACCTTTTATGCTAAGACAAGCCTTTCTACTTGATTCTAGCATTTGTTGGATATGGCTCTGCCTTCCTTTGGTTTTTATTGTTTGGGCTATATTTTAACTTAAGAGCCTGTGTCTTTTATTCAGAAAGTTATTGTCCTTCATATTTCTTTCTGCAACCAAGAGTTGGGCTAACGCTAAATGTAAAGCTATTATATCATTAATTTATTGGACAGGATGGGGATATGGGAGGAACAGACAGATTAACATAGCCTGTCAGGGAGATTAGGCATGGAGAAACAGGATATGAAGGGACCAAGGATGGAGCACGTGTTCAAAGATGAAAGTTGCTAAATAAGCTCAAAAAGCCACAAGCAATTGAGAGAGGATTGACGTTCAATTCCTAAGTCAACAACAGCCTGACATTTTCACCATGCTAGGAAAAGAAGAAGGAAGATGCAGAACAAATGATGTGTATACTTTCCTTAAGAGTCCTCTCCCACACCCTTTTCTCTCTTCCTTTCCACTTCCAATCTGCTCACTTCGTCTCTCTTCCTCCAGTCCACACGTACTCATAAAGTTATCAACACTTGTATCAGGAGGAATCTGGGCACACAGCAAGCATTCCTTTTCCGTAAAACATCTGCGGCTTGTTGATCACCAGAGCTAATCTCCTAGAACAGCCTGCCCTACGCATTACCGTTCAATCCCTAAATACAGGTCCCTGCATTTGCAGGCATGCATAGATGTGCCACTCATTCTGTGGAGCGTATTTGACAAACTCAAGCATATTTAACCCAGATTTTTTTTTAAAAATTCAGTGCTTTCTGGGGCTTACAGAAAAAAACAAAAATGATCTCAACAAAAATCCCCTAAAAACAAACAAACAAAAACCCCCAAAACAAAGTGAGTTATGGGTTCCATTTTGCTTCATGTTTTATTCATGCTGTAGGAACATAGCCTTTGAAGGAAAACCTTACTTTAAAAACTGGTTTTCTTCTTCTTCCTCCTCCTCCTCCTCCTCCTCCTCTTCTTCTTCGTCGTCTTCCTCTTCCTCTTCTTTTTTTTTACTACAACCAAATACTAAAATTCAACTGACTTCAAATGGATAAAGAAGTCAATAGTACTTATTTGTAAAGTGCTTCCCCTCCTAATGGTTTTATTACTTTTGAAAGAAGAGACACATTTAGTACTTATGCACATATTTTATCTAAAGTTGCCTTTCTAGCTCCAGTCTGGTGGCCAGAATAAGTTTGCACAATGAAAACAACATGGATGAGGAGCGGGATGCTTTCAGTGCAGAGCCT
This sequence comes from Myodes glareolus, assembly GCF_982192425.1. Taxonomy (NCBI): domain Eukaryota; kingdom Metazoa; phylum Chordata; class Mammalia; order Rodentia; family Cricetidae; genus Myodes; species Myodes glareolus. The sequence goes on from NC_142040.1 coordinate 29,678,961, forward strand.
AATTGTGTCTTTTCTCAGTGACTGAATTTAGGGATACCACTCAATCCCTTGGGCTTCAGTTTCTTGGTTTCCCAACTCTAAAACAGAAGTGCTATCCTTAGGGTTGTTTAGGGCTGACTGAGATAATGTCCTGTGCTTGTTTACTATGGGGAGATAAGATAAAATTATTTACTGTGGAAGAAAGCAGCCTGCACAGCAGAAACGGAGCCAGAACCAGCCAAAGCGCTCACATTCCTATTTTATTACTTGCCAGTTGCATGAACCTACGCTAAATCCTTCCCTGCTCTGTGCTCTGTTCTGTGCAATCTGTAAACAGGGAAAATACAGCTAACCGGCTGGAGATTTGCTGTAAGGATCACAAAATTCATGTGTACAAGGCATTTGATGATGTCTTCTATAGAGAATATGCTTGTACATCTTACATGTTACCTTCACGGAAACCACTACGCTGGAAACATCCAAACAGTTTTGAGTGAAACCTAAATAAAGCATTATAAAAAAGATGTGTTGTTGTTTTTCCTCCTCCACACTGAAGGATAAGATCAGTGGAAACAAAGATGAATCATTTTAGGGACAGAAGTGTACACATTCAGTCTAATGTCCTGGCTTGTTTTCCAGAACATTTCATTTGATTCAGCCTTGCTGCCTTTTCTACCAGGCTCCTCATGACCCTTTAGAAGAGACAGGGTCCCTCGTGAACCTCAAAGCCTTTCTCCCCCTGTTTTCATTGATCTATAAGCAAATCACAAAAAAATAATCATGCATGGACTTAACATCAGTGACGTTAGTTTTTGAAATTTTTTTCATATTATAAACCTAATACAATGAAATTCCAGAATAAAGTGATTTTATAGTCTCAGGTTACAAAAAGAAACTATTTTATCTTTGAGAACTATGACCACGGAAACATGTCATATTTCAGAAAATACCCTTCCTCACTGTTGCTGCTTGGTGCAACCTAACAACCATCCAGAGTCTTTCAGAGAGAAAAGAGGAAGGAGCAGAAATGTCTGTGATGCTTAGAATAAGCTGTACATTAGTACAAATCAGTGCAATAGCCACTATGAACACTTCCACTGAGGATGACTGTAGTCTGTCTGTAGCTGGGCATGAGGATGAAGGCCTGTTGTCCCAGCACTTGAGAGGTGAAGTCAGCTACATAGTGGCTCTAAGTTAATTAGTTAATTCATTAATTCTAAATAAGAAACAAGTAAAATCCTTTATTTCAACCTGTGGTATCTCTTTGCCTATTATCCTATGTCCAGCCCTTCCCCCACACACTTTAAAATAATTTTCCTCTCAAACTCACAAGAGATTGAATCATCCCTCCATAATTCTAAAATTATAATCATATGTTTGATGCTAAATGCTGGTTAGATCTCTTATTCCAAATTGAATTAGTTCTCAAAGGCGATTCCAAATGAGTGATAACCATATGCTCGCCTCTCAGCAACAGGCACGCAAAGCTATTTCTAGGTTGTTACTTATTATGCAAACAGCAGTAAGTCCATCGTGGGGGTAGGGAGTTTCTCCTGTGCCATACTGACCACTAGAAAAAAAAATCTAGACTAGGAAGCATGGCAACAGACGTAATTCCTGGACAAATTATATCAGTAACACCTGCAGATCATATATAAAAACACCAAGACAGAAGCCAGAAAGGGGCCTTGGAACACAGCCAAGCCCCAGTCTCAGAGGCCCCATTTAGCGCAAGTGAAGCAGCACCGACCGGAGTTTGAATGTGATGGATGGGCCCTGCAAGGCTCCTCCATCTTATCCATCATCAGAGCTGTTGCTCGCAGGTGCCTCTTGGTGTGGCAGTGGGGGATGGAAGGAGAGGGTACATTTTCACGTCATTGCAAAGCTATTAATACCTCTGGTTAGTAAACTCTTGTACTTTCTCTTCTCTTAATGTACCGGAGCAGTGTGGCAGCTTCTGTACACACAAGGAAAACACTGCGAAAAGGTAGAATACAGATAGCCAGTCAGGACTCAGAAGCCAAACCAGGGAGACACACACACACACACACACACACACACACACACACACACATACACACACCAACAAAACAACAACAACAACAACAACAACAACAACCTGAAGCCTGAGTGCCTGTTACCAAAATCAATGTCATTCTCACATAAGCCAAGGATTTACCAGCTGAGTTCTGCCTTATACAGCAGCCCTAAGCAAAAATATTTTTTAAGCACGGGAGACAGTTACTGTTGCCAGTGTCATCGTCCTGAATTATGAGATGGGGTCGTAGAATCAAGAATTTAGTGTGGAAAGCTGCGTGGAGCGGCACCTTGAAAACGGCGCTGGCTTCCGCTAACCCCCCCATCCCGAAGGCGAGCGCTCTCCGGGGTAAACAACCCCATATTTGGAGATGGTCAGGCTCTTGTGTTTCTCACCCGATGATCGCAAGATGCTTGTGTGTGTGTGTGTGTGTGTGTGTGTGTGTGTACCTATGGACAGTGCCTACGTGTCAATCCAGGGTTGGCAGCCCAGGCCTACTTAAGGGCTGGGAGGGGCTTGCCCTGTGAGAGAGAGAAGCGAGAAGAAGTGCAGGAAGCGTTTTGTAAAAAAGGTCCTGAATAAAAACTGCGTGCAAGAAGAGCTCCGGAGTCAGTGTCGTCCTTGATGGTCGAGGTGGCAACGACAATTGGTGCCGAAACCTGAGATACATTACGGGACAAGTGACATACGGGAATTTCGTCCACTTTCTCTCCACGGAGCCCAGAACTTGTAGCAGTCAGGGGTGCACCAGAAAAGTCCTCAGGTAAGTGGGGATCCGTGTCAAGAATGGGTTATTTGCTCTCACCTGTCTAAAGGGAGAGTGGGACAGTAGAGCCGCAACCACAGCAGACGGGTTCAAAGTAAAACTGAAAGGTTAATTATGGGCGCTTCATCTTCGCACCCAATTTTCTTAGCTCTCAATGAGCTGCTACGCTACAAGAATTTAAAACTGAAAAGGATCACCCTTGAACAATTTTTAGGGGAGGTAGATGTGGCTGCTCCTTGGTTTGCAACCTCGGGGCATCTCAACTTACTGTCGTGGGATAAGCTAGGTAGAGATCTCAATTTTGTGATCGAGCAGGAAGCATTGAAAGGTGGGGTTAGACCGGTTTGGAAGCTGGTACGAAGCTGCCTGAGTGATCAGAGATGTGGTGTAGCAGTGGAAAATGGACGGGCGGCATTGGAAGTACTACAAGAGGAAAGATCTGAAAAGGCAGCATCTAAAAATACACATTCAGGCAAGGATCCTGGAAAAGGGAGGGCAAAATTATATCCCAGCCTTTCCGAGTTAGATGAATCTGATAGCCCTAGTGTCAGTCAGTCCGAGAGAAGTAGTGAGAGTGAGGAGGATCGAGAGGCCATAGAGGCAGCTCAAAAAGCCTTTGAAAGGATAAAACTGTGCTGGAAAAGGAGAATGAGGAAAGGCTATAAACATCATACTGAAAGGGATCCCACTCCCATGGCTCCTACTCCCTATGTGGAGACTTGAGGGGCTGCAGCAGGAGGCCCTTTTACACCCGCTGGAGGAAGTTCCTTTAATCCTGCAGTATGGAGAGAGGTCAGAACTGAAATGATAACTCAAGGGGGGGGCAAGAATGATGGCAGCTTTTCCAGGCTTCCAGGATCAACAAGGGAATAGATACCATGAGCTCTTAGATTTTAAAGCAGTTAAGAATCTAGCCGAATCTGTCCGGACCTATGGCATTACAGCCTCCTTTACCATGGCCCAGGTGGAATCTTTAACCAGATTTGCTATGACACCCACCGATTGGGCAAATGTTGCCAAAGCTTGTTTGTCCCCTGGACAGTATTTAGAATGGAATGCTTTCCTATTTGAGTTTGCACATGCACAGGCCGCTATAAATCAGGCCGCAGGAAGACCCCAGGCAGTCTGGGATGCAGACATGATGCTAGGACAAGGCAGATTTGGGAACAATCAAAATGGATATAATCAGGTATATGAACAGATCAATACTATTGCCATCTGAGTCTGGAAAGCAGTACCCAACAAAGGAGAGGTGAGAGGAAATTTGACAAAAATTATTCAAGGCCCTACTGAGCCTTTTTCTGATTTTGTGGCACAAACAATGGAAGCTGCAGGTAGGATATTTGAGGATTTGAACTCTGCTCTGCCCGTGCTAAAACAATTGATTTATGAACAGTGTACAAAAGAATGCAGGGCTGCCATTACCCTGCATAAACATAGAGGAATAGAGCATTGGATGAGAGTGTGTAGGGAACTGGGAGGGTCATTGACAAATGCAGGCCTCACTGCAGCAGTACTGAGGCTGACTAGAGGTGGAAGCTCTGCTAATGGGGCCTGCTATCGCTGCGGCAAGCAAGGGCATTTAAAACGTAATTGCCCTCAGTAGGAATGGAGCACCACCTAGCAGCATGCCAGCAGTAGCACAGGAGTCGCGACTTGGCCCCAGGGTGTGCCCCAGATGTAAAAAAGGGAGGCATTGGGCCAATAAATGTAGATCAGTGAAAGACATTGACGGACAGCCTCTTGATGCTAGGCCAAAAAAACGGACAGAGGGGCCCCTGGCCTCAGGGCCCACAAATATATGGGGCAGCGGAGAATTTGAATCAAGAGGGGAGTCTTGAACAGTGGCCAACTTTCAGACACTCCAAGGACCGCGGAGAGCCACTGCAGGTTCAGCAGGATTGGACCTCCGTGGCACCACCAGACTCGTACTAACTCCCCAAATGGGAGTTCAAACAGTGGACTCTGATTTTCAAGGCCCTCTTCAGCCTGGCACAGTGGGGCTATTAATAGGGAGATCATCTACTATGCTAAGAGGTCTACGAATTCACCCAGGGATAATTGACCCAGATTATACAGGTGTTATTAGGATTATGGTGGAATTGCCAAAAGGCATCTCAGCAGTTTCCCCAGGAGACAGAATAGCTCAGCTCGTTATTCTCCCAAGCATGCATGAACAACACCCTGCTAGGGAGGTGGAAAGGGGAGACAAAGGTTTTGGCTTGTCTGGAACTGATCTCACATTTTTGTCATTAGACCTTGACCAGAGGCCTACATTACAACTGACCATTAGAGTACAGATTATGGGTCTGTTGGACACTGGAGCAGACAGAAGTATAGCCAGTAAGGACTGGCCAAAAGGATGGCCTGTTCAAATGTCCACTCATACTTTGCAAGGCCTGGGATATTCCAGTGCTCCCAATATGAGTGCTAGCTGTTTACAGTGGAAAGATGATGAAGGTCATTCTGGAACAATACAACCATATGTATTAGAGCTTCCTGTATCTTTATGGGGTAGAGATTTACTAAAAGGTATGGGCTTTAAATTAAGCAATGAATATTCCAATGCTGCCCAAAACATGATGAAAGAGATGGGATGTTACCCTAATTATGGACTAGGAAAATTTCTTCAAGGATGCAAAGAGCCTGTTAAGGCAAAGCCTAGAGAAAAGAGGAAGGGCCTGGGTTTTTCCTAGGGGCCACTGGGGATGGAATTCCTATTTCCTGGAAAACGGAAGAGCCGGTATGTGTTCCTCAGTGGCCACTTTCTTCCAAAAAATTGCAAGCAGCACATCAATTAGTACAGGAACAATTAGAAGCAGGACATATTAAGCCTTCTCTTTCTCCATGGAATACCCCTATATTTATCATTACAAAGAAGTCTGGTAAATGGAGGCTCTTGCATGATCTGAGGGCTATTAATGAACAGATGAAAATCATGGGACCTGTCCAAAGTGGCCTTCCACTTTTATCAGCTTTACCAGCAGACTGGCCCATTATAGTTGTAGATATAAAAGATTGTTTTTTCTCCATTCCATTAAACACCCTGGATAGCGATAGGTTTGCATTTACTTTGCCTTCCATCAACCATGAGGAGCCAGATAAAAGGTACCAATGGACTGTATTGCCACAAGATATGGCCAATAGTCCTACGATGTGTCAGATTTTTGTATCAATCGCCCTAGACCCAGTCAGAAGTCAATTTCCTGAAATAAGATGCCTTCATTATATGGACGACATTCTTTTAGCTGCAAAGAAGGAGTCTGTGCTGCAGGAAGCTTATGCTGTCCTAGCGGATAACTTGAAGAAAAGGGGATTATCTATAGCCCCTGAAAAGGTACAACATGGTGAAATAGTAAGCTATTTGGGCTCAAAAATAACTCATGACCACGTTGTACCACAAAAGGTAGAATTAAGAAAAGATCATTTGCATACATTAAATGATTTTCAAAAATTATTGGGAGATATAAATTGGATCAGGGGCAGTTTGGGCATGGCAAATTATTAGTTAAAACCGTTGTATGACATTTTAATTGGTGATGTAGCTCTAGATTCTCCCAGACAATTAACCAGTGAAGCATGACAAGCGCTCTCTCTTGTAGAGGAAAAACTATCTAAAGCCTTTTTAAAATGGGTTCAAGCTGAAAAAGATATTGCTTTATGCATTTTACCCACTAGTCTACAACCCACGGGTATTCTGTGGCAGGAAGGACCATTACTTTGGATTCATTCCAAGATGTCCTCCGCAAAATCCATAGAGTATTATCCTGTTGCTGTCGCTTTGCTTGCTCAGCAAGGCTTTCAAGCTTGCCTGCAACATTTTGGAGTTGCACCAGGTGTAGTAGTCACCCCCTATAATGCTAATCAAATTAATATTTTGTGTGCCACTAGTGATGGTTGGGACATTTTACAGTGCTCCTATTCTGGGCGCATCGATTGTCACTTTCCTAAGCATCCACTGTTAAACTTTTTAAAAGAATATCCAGTAGTCTTTCCAAAAATCACTGCCTTATGGCCCATTTCAGGAGCCAGCATTATATTTACAGATGGATCTAAAACTGGCTATGGTGCTTACATGGTGGACTCCGCAGAACCTGTTAAACATCAATTTTCTCCTGGAGCTCCTCAACAAGTAGAGTTATTGATTGTGATTGAGGTGTTTAAATCTTGCCCTTTCCCGTTTAATTTAGTTTCTGATTCTTGTTATGTAGTAAATGCTCTCAAGCACCTTGAGTGTGTTGGACCTATAAAAGCCTCCAGTCCAGTGCATTCGTTGTTTGTTCAGTTGCAGTTGTTGATTTGTCAAGGGAAACACCTTTTCTTTGCACAGCACATTCATGCCCATACAGGTTTGCCAGGACCCATGGCTGCAGGTAACAACAAAGTCGATCTGTGCACCAGACAAGAATGGATGTTTCTTGCATCTGCCCTACAAAGGGCCCAAATATTTCATAAAGAATATCATGTCAATGCCAAAACCTTACAGCATAAATTTGCTCTCTCTTGTGCTGATGCACAAAAGATAGTTGTTGATTGTCCAAGCTGTGTGGTACATCACCATCCTCCTACGCTTGGAGTGAATCCTCGAGGTCTCTTACCTCAAAAGGTTTGGCAGATGGATGTTACTCATATTTCAGAATTTGGAACCCTGAAATATGTACATGTTTCAGTGGACACCTGTTCTGGCATTATCCATGCCACACCAATGACTGGAGAAAAGGTCAACCATGTTATTGCCCACTGCCTAGAGGCTTGGGCAGCATGGGGTAAACCTTCACAACTTAAAACAGATAATGGGCCTGCCTACACAGGTCAAAAATTTACATCATTCTGCCAATGTATGGGTGTACAGTTGGTACATGGCCTGCCCTATAATCCACAAGGACAAGGCATTGTGGAACATGCCCACAGGTCCTTGAAAGTGATGCTTCAAAAACAAAAAGGGGGAATAGGACAAGCACAATCCCCTAAGAATAGATTTTCTTTAACCTTATTTACCTTGAACTTTTTAAATTTGGATTGCTCCGTCCAATCAGCTGCGGACAGGCATTCCAATTGGTCTGGTCCCTCCAAAGACTTGGTGGGTTGGAAGGATGCTCTGACAGGGGTCTGGCATGGCCCTGATCCCATGCTGGCATGGGCATGAGGTTTTGTCTGTGTTTTTCCACAGGATCATCTGGACCCTATTTGGGTACCGGAGCACTTGGTGAGAAAAGTACAAGTGCAGAGGAACGACGAGCAAGATGAAGCCTCCGACTGTGATCCTAGTGATGGTGATGTCCCCATTGCTGATCCAGGTCAATGAACAAATTTTGTGGGCCATAGCAAAAGCATGGCCAATTCCTATACCTGTTCATTCTACGTCAAAAGTTTTACCAGTCTTTTTTTCCACTAGTTGTGAATTAGGCTTACCCTGCGTAAATTTAGACCCTAGCATGGCTATCTATAATGCAACTGATGTTCCTCTTCAAGGAACTTTATGTTTTTCTCTTGAAAATAATTCTAACCCATGTATATGGTTGAAGAATGGCTCGGTGGGTAATTGGCTTGACCCACTGACCGATAATCATGTTCCTCTCGCCATGCTCATGTAAGCTCTGCGAACAATAAATACGGGTGCTTCCTCAGGCACAGGTAGCAGTAAAAACGGTGGTAATGCCACAAGTATTACTACCCTGTTAATGTTGATGGAAGGGCTTCGGCCTTCAAGTTCACGCTTTGGATTAGAGAATTCCACCGCTTGACAAGTGTTACCTTATTGTGCCCCTAATTTAGGGTACCCTCCTCATTGGACACCATGTCAAAGCCCAGATCATAGGTCAACGCAGATTGCACCAGGTTTTGAATTTACCCCTCCTTTAGGGAGATATTCCTTTGATCTTGCTAATCGGACTGATCAGAAAACCAATAAGAAAAATACCTGGCCCTGATTTCAGTGGATTCTTTCTAATGAAAGAGGGGCCTTTTCATCCCTAGAGCCTTTTGCTGCCCTTCGTGATCTGACTGTTTGGCTACTTAACATCTCTGCCAGCAGAGACGCGAAGGGCGTTCTTTCGAACATTACTATAAATAAAATGATGGACAACCTTATTGTTCCTGCCAGTCCAGTGTGTTTAAAGGCACCCTTCTTCTTTTTGCTGACCAATATTACCAATGCCACAAAGGATGTGATCTATTGCAATACCTCCAAGGCAACTTGCCTCGCAAGTCAATGCTGGGATGGTAATTATAACACAGCTGTGGTGATGAGAGTTCCCACATATGTTCCCATCCCAGTCAGAGTCGATACCAGTACCTTTCCAATTGTTCATTTGTTCAGAACAAAAGAAGACTTTGGGATAACAGCTGCCCTAGTCTCCGCAATTGCTGTATCTGCTGCAGCTGCCACGATAGCTGCTGTTGCCATGGCTGCAACAACTCAGATTGCAGAGACAGTTATTGAAATCGTGGAGAGAACAGCCTCCACAATGACCACTCTGAAATCCATTGATGGTCATTTAAAAGCTGGCATTTTGACAGTAAACCAAAGAGTAGATCTCTTGCAAGAGCAAGTGGATGATTTAGTAACCTTAACCAGTATAGGATGTATTCATTCCCTCTCCTCTTTATGTATTACTTCCAGACTGGCTGAGAATTTTACACAGAATGGTAACCTGAGCTGGCAGCTGAGTGAATACCTCCAGGGAAAGTGGAGCAAGGAGTTCGAGAACCTGATGGACACCTTGACCAACCAGATCATTTCCCTGAATGCCACATGGCTGGAATTACCTACTGCTAATGCTTTTCTCAATATGCTGAAACGGACTTTTAGTTATTTTAAGGAGTGGGCGGGAATAGGAGCCCTGACAGGCCTAATGGTGCTTGCTTCCCTGGTATGTCTGTGGTGCACTTGTCGCATGAGAACCTCACAACGACGCAATGCAGCCCTGATTATACAAGCCTTCGTGGCTATTGAAGCAGGACAGTCCCCTCAAGCTTGGTTAACTACTTTAAAAAAGATGTAAGCACAGGATGCGAGGCTTGCACACTGCACTTAAGGGTAATTACATCTACCTCAAGGGGAGCAAGTCTGATTGCACATGGGTCAGTGCCTATGTCCCACCTCTGTGAAAAGGGCACCAAGTGGGTCTAGTGTTTTCTGGGTGGATGACACCTGGATAGACAATAGTACATGCTTCATTTTTTAACAGAGATCAGACCTCTACTCTCGCCTGTTGCTTTGCAAAACAAAAAGGGGGAGCTGTGGAGAGCTGTGTGGAGCCGCACCTTGAAAATGGCGCTGGCTTCCGCCTTCTGCTATCCCGAAGGCAAGCGCTCTCCGAGGTAAACAACCCCATATTTGGAGATGGTCAGGCTCTTGCGTTTCTCACCCGATGATCGCAAGATGCTTGTGTGTGTGTGTGTGTGTGTGTGTGTGTGTGTGTGTGTGTACCTATGGACAGTGCCTATGTGTCAATCCAGGGTTGGCAGCCCAGGTCTACTTAAGGGCTGGGAGGGGCTTGCCCTGTGAGAGAAAGAAGTGAGAAGCAGCACGGGAAGCGTTTTGTAAAAAAGGTCCTGAATAAAAACTGCGTGCAAGAAGAGCTCCAGAGTCAGTGTCGTCCTTGCTGGTCGAGGTGGCAATGACAATTTAGTAATTCATTAATCTTCTTTGTGTTTTGTTTATAAAATGTATGTACTAAGCCTAGAACTTTATGATAGAATCAGAGTTGGGATCGCGATGAGGAGAATAATTTTCTGCTTATCCTACATTCTCAATGAGGAGAGTCTGCGCTGGTAAAGGGTGATTGGTTCAAAACACTTTAACTCGGTGGTTCTCAACCTTCTTATTGCTGCCACCCTTTAATACAGTTCCTCATGTTGTGGTGACCCCCAACGATAAATTATTTCATTGCTACTTCATAACTGTAACTTTTCAGCTGTTAAGAACTGTAATATATTTTTGGTTGTGAGCCTAGCCTTTAAAGGCTGAGCCATCTCTCCAGGGGTTGGTCCACCCACTGAGACAGTGTGCCTGTTCTAATGGGAGCTCACCAAATCCAGCTGGACCAGGACTGAATGAGTATGCAATCAAACTGGACTCTCTGAATGTGGCTGAAAATGGGGGCTGACTGAGAAGACATTGATAAAGGCACTGGGACTTGTTTCTACTGCATGTACTGGCTTTTTGGGACCCTAGTCTATTTATATGCAAAGCTTCCTAGGCCTGGATGGAGGGGAGAGGGCCTTGGATTTCCCACAGGCCAGGGTTCCCTGCCTTCTCTTAAGGAGGGAGGGGGAGGGAGCAGGGTAAGTGGGGGAGCAGAAGGGGAATGGGAGGAGGGGAGAAAGTGTAAATTTTTGAATGGAAAAAAGTAATAATAAATAAAAGAGAATTGTAATATAAATATCTGACATGTTGGATATCTAATATGTGACCCCTGGGAAAGGGTCATTTGGCCCCCCGAGGCGTCATGACCTGCATGTTGAGAAACAGTGCTTTAAGTGATGGTAGGAAACAAGACAGAGTGAGGAATCCCTCCTTCCAAGGATGAAAAGACCAGATGATGCAAAAGCACTCACATGGCAGAGCTACCTCATACCACCTTCAGAACTCCATTTCAGCTGGATAGAAAGGTAAATACACAAGGCCCACCTCATAAAACTCTATGGGAAGAGCACGGAGAGAATCACTTTTCAATTTTTGAATCCACAGTCACGTTCCACATCCCAACTTGAAAACATAATCTCAACATCAAATCTCGACTTTCCAAGTGAGCAACTCAGAGATGTTTAGCACCTGCAGAGTGGAGCAGCCACCGCCCCTCTTCAGTATTAGATTAGCTGCTCCAACTCAGTGAAACCCCTGCACTCTTCAGGCAGGTTCCCATTGGCTCTTGGCCTCTCCCCTTGACTTTTCATCTCTTTGGATGCGAAACTCTGGAGCATCTCATCTCAGAGAAACATCCAATCTTTGGTGGCTTGGGACATCCTTCTTGCCTTTGGCACTGTTTCTGAAGTTCATCAATGCTGCAGCACGTGGCAGTAATTGTATTAGTTAGAAGTCTCAATGTTAAGACAAATGCCTGACAGCAACAATCAGAGAGAGAAAAAGGTTACCTTTTAGTTCACGCTTCCAGTGGTTTATTCCAGAGTCTGCTGGTTTCATGCTTTGTAGATGAAGCAAGAACCACAGTGGAAGAATGTGATGACGGAGAATTCCTCACCTTGTAGTAACCAGGAAACAGAGGAGACAGAATGGACCAGATACACGTAACCCCCAAGATATGTCTCCTACTATTAACTATTTTCCCCCAGCTGAACTTTTATTTATTTTTTGATGTTTACTTTATTTTATATCTATGGGCGTTTTGTCTGTGTACCGCATGTATGCCTGCCAGAAGAGGGTGTCAATGCCCCTGAAAGTGGAGGTACAGATGATAGTGAACCATTATGTGGATGCTGGGAATTGAACCTTGGTCCTCTGCAAGAACAGCAAGTATTCTTAATTCCTGACCCATCTCTCCAAGCCTTGGGTTTTATTTCTTTAAGTCTCTATCATCTCTCAAAATTCATTACCAGTTGAGAATTTAGTCTTCAGTGCATGAGTCTATGGGGGGCATATCATATTCAAAGCCGTGACACCAACTCACTCCTTTTTTCTGACTGACCATTTTACTGTATGAATATAGTAAACTGTATTTAAATGTTTGATTTCTGTTATGGCTACATTACCTGGGCCTTTCTCCTCTGTTGAATCATATGGTAGCCTAATAAGAACTGCTGAACTGAGTTCATCAATTTTTCTACCAGCAAAATACGAGGCTTTCACTGTCGCCATAGACCTGTCAACATTTGTGTCTGTCTGTCTTCTTAAACCTTGTTAGATGTTTTAGTTAGAGACTGTGAAGGTGGAACCACCTCCCATTGCTTTGATTTGCATTTTCTCACATGGAAGGATAGAGAGCATCATTCACCTCCGTAATGGTCATCATCTCGGTAGAAGTGCTATTCAAATCCTTCGCCCCCATTTCAATGTTGGGTTGCCCTTTTATCTTTATTATAAAAGATGAGACTCGTTATTAGATATACAATCTTACATTTCCCCTCCATTCTCTGCCTCTTCTTGCCATTTCTTATGATTGTGTTCAATGATGCACAGAAGTGTTGAATTCTGATGAAGTGTGATTTTCCCCGCCTTGGTATTTGCTGAATTGTGTCCAAGAAACCAGTACCTGAGCAAGGGTCACAAGGGTTTACCTCCACACTCCTGTCTGAGAACTTTGGAGGTGTGGTTCTGAGAGCTTCATCCTCTCTGGAGTGGATGTCTGCATACAGTGTAAGCTGTCATATTTGGGCTTTTAGAGGAGGCTGTCCAGGTTTCAGAGTCATTTGCTGGCAAGTCTGTTGCCTTCGCTGAATAATTCTGACACCCTGTTAAAAATGAAATGGGCATAAATGTTAAAATTAATCTCTGTGCTCTAAACCCCACTGATTAGCTATGTGTCCATCACCACAGCAGGACTGTGCTCTAGTATATTGCAGCATCAGTGTGGCGTTAAAGTGTTTTGAAACTGAAAAGACCAAGATCTTCAGCGATCGTCTTAATTTTTAAAAATTATTTTGGCAATTCTGAGTTTATTGAAATTGTAAAATCAGGTTTCCAATCCCTATTGAAAAGTCAACTTGAATTTTGGTAGAAATTTCCTTCAGCCTGTAGACCATTTCAGGAAAAAGTATCACTGAACAATATTAAGATATCTAACCCACAACCTTTGAATACCATCCTTTTTATTTTTTATTTTTGGTTTGTTTTGTTTGCTATTTGTTTGTTACTTTGTTTTTGTTTTTTTTCAAGCCAGGCTTTCTCTCTTTAGCTTTGGCAGTCCTGGAACTCACTTTATCCACCAGGCTGGCTTTAAACTCACAGAGATTCGCCTACCTCTGCCTCTCAAGTGCAGGGCTCAAAGGCATGTGCACTCCACTGCCCAGCTACCATTCTACTTTCACATCTCTCTTCTAAAAATTCTTTCAGTAAATGTGTGTAATTATGCATGCTTTACACTGCTTTTCTCAAATAAATCCCTAATGTAATATGATTGTTTTCTTAATCCTATTTTAGATTGCTCATTGAAAAGGAATCATTTAAGATATGGCTTCTCTATTCTGAAACCTTGCTATCTCAGCTTGTCTCATTGGGTTTTTAAAGCGTTTCTGGTGATTTTGTATATTAGAGAGTGTCTTGTTTGCAAAAGGCAATGACTTTCTTTATGTATTTATTTCCAACTCCCAATATCCAATGCATTTGTTTATTTCCAAATTCTTGTGATTTTGTACATGTGAGACTGTCTTATTTGTAAAAGGTGATGGCTTTACTTATTTGTGTGTTCATTTCAAATTTCAGTGCTATTGTGGTTTGAGTGCAAAAGGTCTCCTACAAGCCCATGTGTTTGCACAGCTGCTTTCCAGCTTGTAGCAATTTTTAGAGTGACACACAGCTAGTAAAGGTGGATCAGTGGTACAGGACTTTTAGGACAATGGTCCGGTCCTACTTCCAGTCTCAACTCTGCTCCCTGATGTGTCAAATTGTGGGTAGCTTCTGCTGCATGGTCCCACTCCTGTAACCGTTGCAGCGTCTTGATAGAACAAAACCATGAGCCAAAATTAATCTGTCTCCTCTTAAGTTGCATCTGTCTCATATTTTGTTACAGTCTGCAAAACTATTCATCAAGTTTTAGCTTTTTTTTTCCGTTTTGCTGTTTATATTCTTTTGCCTGTAACTCTTAGCTAGAGCCTCGACCAGACAGATACAAACATGTTAATGTTCTTCCTGGTTTTGAAGTGAAAGCATTCAGAATTCCACCATCAGATCTGGTGCTAGATACGGGTTTGTACAAATGCCCTCCAACAAGTAAAGGGACTTTCTATTTGTTTTTAGATGTTTGACGATCTACAGAGAATTCTTCAAGAAATCATAAATTTCGGTAGTGAGGTAAACTGAAAGATGCTGAAGTTTCTGCTAATTAAAAGGTATCACATGAAAAAGAAACTCATGAAATTCTTTAAAGATATTTGAAATGTATACTAACCAAAAATAATGGTTAGCTTTTTTTCTTCCCCCCCCCAGAATATTTAAGAGACTCATCTAATCTGATTGGATTATATCTGTGATTTAGTTAAATCCTTCCTTTTACCAGAAAGATGTTTGTAAAATTTAAGGGCTTAGAAATGTCAAACATTGAGACTCAACAAGTAAAGCGGATAAAATCTGCACCTGGGGCAGAAACTGAGAAGCCTAGGTCATGGCTTGCTTGGGTATATCCTTTGGGTGTCCTACCCCTACCTCCCCACCCCCACATCCCCCACCCCCCCACCCCCCATCTAGTGATGTCTCCATGAGACCCTATAGCTCCAGGTCTTGACGTCTGAAAGTCAATGATAGGACTGGGGATAGGGAAGGACTCACCCCAGCTGCTCATCTTACAGAGGAGACTCACGATGTGCCGCCCGATGACACAGCTGGTTTCAAGTCACATGTGGCTATTAACAGTGCATTCATCCTCACAACTTAGCTTTTCAATGAACTTTGGGATAGTTGCTAACCCAGAGCTTCCATCTTCTACAATTTTCTAGTATCAAAGCACTTCCTGAATGTCAAGAGTTGTAGGGGTGTGTGGGTGTGTGCACACACACACACACATGCACACATGACATGAGGCTGGAACATATATTTATAATAGATATGGTTATACTACATATAATGTATACTACACTAATAGCTTATACTACAGCATGCATATTTCTCATTAAAAATTGGACCACTATATAGAGTTAAAGGCAACTGGGTCACTTCAGTGTCCATAAAAACAGCGAGCAGCTATTACAGGTTAAGGGGAAAATGCTGTTTCTTCTCTCCTGAGTCAACGGTTTTAATGGTACAAACTTGAAGACTTAATACCATTACCTACCAGAGAAATTTCTTCCTCTTATGAAAATTAACTGCGCAAATCAAATGAATCACCTCCTCTATGGAAGAGGCCCTACACGTCACTCCTGATGGCTTTGGGACAGCTCAGGCATCTATGGGATTTAAATGGCAACCCAACTGGAAGGACCAAGTGGTTTCCTCACAGCCTTTTCTTCAAGGCGATATTAATTCAAGCAGTTGTGGGGGTGTGGCACAGGCATTCTGAGTGTGAACTCAGAGTCTTTTTCTGCTTGAAAGATCCCATCAAGACCTGATAGATAAGC
This sequence comes from Myodes glareolus, assembly GCF_982192425.1. Classification (NCBI taxonomy): domain Eukaryota; kingdom Metazoa; phylum Chordata; class Mammalia; order Rodentia; family Cricetidae; genus Myodes; species Myodes glareolus. Next base: position 29,694,974 of record NC_142040.1, read on the forward strand.
ATTAGTTCCAACCGCGCCATTTTCTAGGCTCCCACTGGAAAGGAGTGAGTTGATAAAGGGGCAGGGGTGTACACAGTGAGGATGTCCCAGCTAGCTATGCCTCACCTTGTTCTGTGAATTATCCCAACCTCCTGCATAGGCACAGGGCCACTCTTCCTCCTTATTCTCTACCCCAGTAGTCTCATACCCACAGCTTCATGGTTTTGTGGTTTTTCTCTCTCTTTTCCGGGTGTCCTGACATCATAGTTTGCTCTTGTCCCCAACCCATCTTCACAGCAGCATCGTGACATGTGAAACAATTCAAGGAGAAAGGAGGGAAGAGAGAAGGGAATAAGATTGTCTCTCTCCATTTTGGATCAGGTTCAACTAGACAAAGATACAGGAAGAAGTAAGTCAATGTTTCTAAAGAGCAGTTCTCTTATAGGTAAAAAGAACTTTGCAATAAAGCCTTTAGAATATTTATTTCCCACTCCATAGAATTCTATATAAAATCTGAATGAACAATTGCTTTTAAGTAAAACAAAAATGTGTTCAACCAAAACAAACCTTTCTCCATTTTCAAAAATAAAACGATTAAAGATGAATTTCTATTAGAAGCCACTGATTTCATTTATTTCAAAGTTCCTGCTGTGAGAGTAATGTTCTATCATGAGATTTCATTTAATTCTCACCCTTACCCTTTTACCATTTTTTTCAAGTCTATATTCATGTAACACATATTTTCACTATGACATGACAGTCTGCGTTTTCTCACCAGTTTGTTCAGGTTGACTTAAAATACATCCAGATAGCTTGTGGATGAAGCAATTGCATCGACATGTTGTAAAGTAAGAATTTTCATCAAGAAATGTTTAAGGTTGTTTATGTGAACTATTTGCTGATTTTTCTTGCAAGTCCTTATGACAGGAAGAATAATTTCTTCTCTCTATAGAATAAATCAGATATGCATTGCCAATACACAGATTCTCATACCCACCAGCCAATAGGCTGACTCACTGGAATTTATTCTTATGATGAAGTCATTTGTAAAAAAACAAATTCAAGCTGTTTAGGGCTGACAATCCCATATTCAAGTCAGTCCATGAATGGGCTGCACCGTGGTTGCTGTGAATATTTGATCATGTAAATGTTCCCTCCAAAGACTGTGCTTGACAAACCTGATGGGAGGGAAGGGGGTAGCTGGGGCCAGACAACATTGCACACCAAATGTGCTGACTGAAGAGAACAAGCAGTTTTGTCTGGGACCCAGAGGCCCTGGCAGCTCTCAAGGGAGCTTCTGTCATTGGTGGCAAAACAAAGTTTGGGTTTTTATTTTTCATTGTTTTTTTTTTGAAAAGGGATGAGTATAATCATTTTTTACCATTGGCTTCTTTGTGTAGCAGGCAGTCTGTTAGCACACATTTTCAGAATCCCTTCAGAATGAAAACTAAATAGAAATGTGGCTGCATGCTAATTACCCAAAAACATGGTGCACCAGATGGCCCCCAAGGTCTGCTTCAGTTGAGTAGGTAAATAATGCGTCCCAGCCCTTTTGTCCCCTCTGTAAGCCAGATTCTGAATTCTTTTTCCTCCAATTACTGTTAATGCAGGACATAAACAGGAAGCTAGAAAGATGCATTTTATACAAGCAGAGGACAGGGACAAAGGTAAACATTTTCCTCTCTTGCTAAATCCTAGATTCAGGATTATTTTGTTCAGAAAAAGTAAAGAAAATACAATGTTGAAGTATGAGTTGGGCCTTCTGCCAAAGCATAAACACGAGACAGTTTATTTTTCCAAAGATGCATGATGTTTGGGCCTTGTGTATCTCTCTGAGAGAGGTGTGTCAATTTTAACTTCAGGATTCCTCTAGCTGGGCTGTGTAATGAGCCTTCTTTTATTACTTTAGGGAGATTTGAAAATTCATTAAGTCAATAAATAGAGCACTGGTCAGTTCCAAGAAAAACAAAACTCACACTTTTCAAGTCTCGCTCTGCTGAGTTGCATATACATGATAAATTCAGCAAGACATTTCATTTACTGCTTACGACCTCGGAGCATGCCACGATGGAGAACATTAACGTCAGTAATATATATGCAAACTCAAAGGGCCTGGCAGTCATCTGAGACTCTGGCCTTGGGTGTCCCGTGTCTTGTAGCTCCCCTCTCTTTTCCCTCCCCAAGTAGGTCACTGGATTTGCAACCGCCGCTCCAAAAGGAACATAAGAGAAATGGGAAGCAGAAACAATGTGTGGATTCTCAGGATTTATATTCCAAATCCCTCAGGTTGTCAGAGATTCTGGAGCCTCAGAAGATAAACCATTTGGACAAAGTGGTCGGAAAACATGGCTTCTCTACCAGAAGGAAGGACTCCTGTGTTCAGACTCTGCCATTCCAGAAATATCAGACCAGATGGGACCAGACAGAAAAGAATCATGGCTTCCCCCTAGGGCTGGGGTTGATGGGTGATCAGGACGAGATCAGAACATGGACCTTAAAGCCACTCCTTGCATACTTGAGGGCAAATGCACCTGCTAGTCACTATTGATTTGGTTACTTAATTATTTATGCTTAAAATACTGGGAGTGAACCCAAGAGATCTCACACACTAGGCAAGTGCTCTTCCCCAAAAGCTACAGCCATAGTACCAGGCAGTCTTCTTTGTAAAGGTTTGTATTCTATCCATTTCACACACTTGTAAAGCTAGGGAAAGAGGAAGGAAAGGCGGAAGAGGGACATCCAACTTGATAGTTATCAAGTTCCGGCCTTCTCAGGACAAATAGGATCTCAAAATGTAAATCATAATGAGTTTGAGAAAAATTAAAAATCTCTTTGCAAGCTTGAGCTTGTTCATGGCAGGTCATAACTACTGAAGCATCCTGCCCTCTCTCCCTCCATCACTGTGCTTCAGATTCTAAACAGAATTTGGAACTTTTCTTGCCCTCCAGAGTGCAGACATAAATCTCAAATTCACTGTGACACATCCACTTCTTTCTTTGTTACCCCAACATAATATTTTTATTGATTATTTGGGAGTTACACATAATTCACCTCAATCACATTCACTTCCCAGTCTTCCCAGGTCAACCCTCCTACTCTTCTGACTTCCTTCCCTGCCCCCCCCCAAAAAAAAGGAAAAAAAGAGACAAAAAAAAAATACTAAGTCCAATTCGTGTTGCCCATACACTCAATGGGGCATGCTCAAATGTCCAGTGGCAAGCCCGTTAAAGCAAACTCAGTCCTTTCCCACCAGAAGTCATCAACTATGAAGAACTCCGTTCAAGGTCCCTTGTCACAATATTTAGGATTCTCTTCAATGGCTTCCTGTCAAGACTATTCCTTTTTGTAGGGAAAGAGATTGTCAGAGAAACCTTCTGTCTTTTGTTCTCAACTGTGAGTCTACAGTTATCGATGTTACTGCAAAAGAAGCTTCCTTGCCCTTTCCAGTCGGCAGCAGTGTGGATCAAGGACTTCCAAATGGCTTCTGGTGAGAGCATGGACCACAGACATCCACACAGCCTCAGGCATCAGCAAGACCACGAACCTCCGCATAGACTCTGGCGACAGCACAGGATATCAAACACGGACATCAGCATGACCTTTGGTGGTAGCATCTACAATGGACATCAACATGACCTTTGGTGGTAGCGTCTACAATGGACATCAACATGACCTTTGGTGGTAGCATCTACAGTGGACATCAACATGACCTTCTGCACAGACCAGTGGCATCTACGTGGCCTCCTGTAGCAGGATGGCCATGGACCTCAACAGGGCCTCAGGCGGCAGCACAGGCCCCAAACACCATCATTTCTTTCATTCCCAAGTCTCCCTGTGGCTTGATTAGGGTTAATTATTTTATTTCTTAATACAATCTAGCGTTTTCGAGGGAATTCAAGTAGAATGTTATGTAACTGGAAAATAGAGTTCAGATCAAAAACTCCTTTGGGGAGTTTTCTAATCATATGAAATACATTTTTTTAAATGGGGAAAATTCTTGATTCTTGTCTTTTCAAGAGAAAGAATTTAGTGGAGAGATGGTTTAAGTAGAAGTTTATTGAGCAATACAAAGTGTAGACTCCAAAGAGAGATGGCTGTCGGCTGCTCCAGAGATGGGGAACAGTCTAGATTCTGCATGATTAATTTTAAAGACATTTTGATGAATATTTATGAAAGTTGGTGGCATATTTGTGGGGTAAGGGTAACATGACCCTTACTCCTTCTAATATTTTGGTGGCCCCGAGCTCCCAATTAGCATATTTCATTTCATAATCTTTTAGGGAAGGCCACAAAAAGGGGTAGTCAGCCCACAACATGAGTGATATTATAATAAAGCTAGGGTCTTTTGAGGATGCAGATCCTTTATTAGTAAAGCTGTTGAAAGCTAGGAAAATATCCTAGTGCCCTAGTTTCTGATACAGTGGGAGCAACCAATGTAATTCGGAGGATGTTTAACTCAAAAGTGTGTTCTAACCCTTATGAGGGACACAACTTCTAGGATACCATTGAGGTTTTCCTTGGCCACGTCAAATCAAACACCTTGCCTACAAAGTATCCCTTTACATTCCATTGGAAACTATGAACAAGAATCCTTCTTTCATTGTTGTTGTGTTTTTTGTTTTTTGTTTGTTTGTTTAGTTGGGTTTTTTTTGAGACAGGGTTTCTTTGTACAATAGCCCTAGCTATCCTGGAACTCACTCTGTAGACCAATTTAGCCTCAAACTCACAAAGACCTACTTTGCCTCTGCCTCCTGGGTGCTGGAATTAAAGGCATGCACCACCACCACCCAGCTCAGAAATCATCTTTTTTATGAGGCTCACAAACCATTAGTTTTGAAACAGTAAAGGAAAGCAAGCAGGTCAACTTTTTAGAAAAAGAAAATAAAGTGAGGATAAGACTGGACAGTCTACAAGATGATAATTTGGGGGAATATCTTTACTGAAAAAAAAATTAAAGATTTTTAAGTAACCCAGCGTTGAAAAGAAGTGGAAAAGTTGAGCTTCTTGTTGTGATGGTGGTTGTTTCTTTTATGGCATCGGCAATATTTTTTCAATTTAGTTCAGGTCAGCTCAGTATTAAGTGGCCCTTCTCTACATAAGGACAATCCACAATAAGCATGTGTTTTCTTTCTGCATGGCAAACAGGATAGCTCAGGTTCCAGAACAAAACTCAACAACTTTATGAAAATAAAAATGAGGCAGGTGAGTTCAAAACTTGCTGTCTGATTTTCTAAGGGCCCCAGCTTAGGATTTCTAAAGCTCCCTCCGTGGTTCTCCACTGATTGGAGCATGTATCAGCGTGCAACGGCACTTCTCTCTTCCTCAAAGATGGCTCCTCTGGACCACGTGGGCCGTCTTTCCCTTCTGCCTCCTTTGCTACTCCAACAGATCCAGAAATGATTCAGTCTTCTCTGCTTCATCTTTAACACTTTGTTTTACTCCAAGCTCATCGCCCAAAGAGATTTTACCCACTGCTCTCCCTCTAGCCCATTCCACTGGCTCTCCTTTTTGTCCTACCGAAGTCCCAATGACTCTTCGGCGCATGCTTCCAGTGCAGACCTGTCTCTGAACACTGAGTTACATCGTTCCATTGTTCTTCCATGTACTGTGTTACAGGCTATCCATGCGTGGCTTTTTATTTGTTTTTTTCTTCTGGTATTCAAGTAATAGCAAATCCTCTTCTGGTATTCAAGTAATAGCAAATCCTTATAAAGCTTTTACTAGTGAAACATAATCATTTCAGCCCTTTTTCAGTTCTCCCTCCTTCACTACCTCATTTATCGCCTCGCATCATCAAGACAGGACCTATTCTTACCAATCTGGTATTCTTACTTAGTTTTCATACTAGCCCAGTAAATTTGCTTGCTATGCATAGATATTGAAAACTCTGTTTAGAGCATCTTAGGTAGTAAGGATGAGAATTTTAAGATACTTAGGTCAGGTTTACATCAGCCCCACCATTTCACTCTTTTGTCACATTGCTATATATCTCTTGGCGCTACCCCAAGTTCAATTACCTAAACCTGAGCTCACAATTTTCTTGCCTCACATCCATTCACCATTCACAAAGCATAGTCCCCTGCCTCTCTTGTCTGTCTGGTCTTTTGGTTGGCTGATTGCTTTTATTATTTTGTTTCAGAATTACCTGGAGTTTTGTAAAAGAGTTTTAATTTTTTTTTAATGTATGTGTTTGAATGCTTTGCCTGAATGAATGTATGTCTCCCATGTGCATGCCTGGTTCCCATGGAGTAATGGATAATCTCAAACCACCATGTTGGTGCTGGGAATTGAACCTCGGTCCTCTGCTAGAACTACCAGTGTTCTTAACTGCTGAGCAATCCAACCAATCATGGTTGTTTAAATTTTTTAAAGTATCAGAATGTCCCATATATTGATACACTGTATACTGATTATGTTCAGATACTACTACCACCTCTCTCTGACTCCTCCCAGAGCCCTACCTCCCTCTCAACTTCGTGATATATATATATATATATATATATATATATATATATATTGCTAATAAACCCATGAGTCAAATAAGTATACATGTGGATAATTTTAATGGCTATAAAAGTTTAACTAACTATCCATTTATTCCCTGACAAAACATGGAATCGCCCTAAACACCACCTCATCTTTCATGATTTGTATCTAACCAGCCCCCAAATCTTGCCTCTGTGATCCATAAATCCCCATCACCACAGGCTCAACATCTGCTTCCTCATTTGTCACCCACCAAACCAACCTGCGATGTTTGATCTTGATTGTCAGGTTGATAGAACGTAGGATCACCATGGAAGCAAACTTCTGGGCTTATCTGAGGGGAAATTTGTAGAGTACTAGCAGGGGTGGAGAGGCCCACCCCAAATATGAGCGTCACACTCCCATGAGCTCATGTCCCAGACTGAAGAAAAGAAAGTGACGACCCGAGCATGAAAGTTCACCGCTAACTGCTCCCTGACTGAGGATGCACAATGACACAGCTCTTCATGTTCTTGCAGCCATTGCGGTTCCAGTCATCATGCACTCTTACTTCTAACCATGAGCCAAAATGAACCATATGCTGGATAGTTTAATGTCAACTTGACCCAAGCTAAAGTCATCTGAGGGAAAGGAACCTCAATTAAGAAAATGTCTCCATAAGATTGGGCTTGTAGGAAAGCCTGTAGGGCATTTTCATTATTAGTGATTGATGGAGGAGGGTCCAGCCCATTGTGGGCGGGGTCATCCTGGGATGGTCGTCCTGGGTGCTATAAGAAAGCAGGCTGAGCAAGAAGAAAGTCAGTAAACAGCATCCCTCTATGATCTCTGCATCAGCTCCTGCTTCTAGAGTCCTGCCCTGCTTGAGTTCCTGCCCTGACTCCCTTTGATGATGAACAGTGATGAGAAAGTGTAAGACGAAACCCTGTTCCTCCTCTAGCTACTTTGGCCATGGGGTTTATCACAGCAACAGTGATCCTGACTAAGTCAACCCTTTCTGTCCTTAAGTGGTTTTGGTTTGGTAGTTTGTCACTACAGTGACAATAAAGTTGTCTACTGTACAGACATCACACATATTTACCAAAGACACCATCAGAAAGCGCTCATGCAAGATCACAGCATTTCTGTCCTTTATTCATTTATCACTTGTCTAAGAAGAAGCTGAAATATTGTTCATATGGCTTCCGTGGCTCTCTGTCCAATCCTTGTGGCCTCTTGTGCTAACACTTTGTCTATGGTCATACTAGTTTTCTCTCTGTTTCTCAGTGAGTCGCCATTCCTTTCTGTCACTGAGCCTTCCAACCACTGTCCCCACTGTTTTGGAGCTCTTTTATCTTCCATACCATTCCACACAGTTCTACTCATAATCCACAAACACATAAGCTCATGGCTCAGAACCCATATCAACACCACAAATTATTCCAAGTCCTACTTCTTACGTGACTTCACATTTTGGGTCTCTTTGTATATTTTACATTTATCAGCCTGTACTAATTTCAATGAAATGTATTTATTTTTTTTCTACCAGACAAAAAGCCCCAGGAAGGCATAAGCAGTGTCCCTCTTAATGGCTCCTGTGCCTAGAACATAGCAGGCTCATATACACTTCTGAAACGAAACTCGGTGTGACATTTAGTAGGTAACCTACTTAGTTCACTCTCAGGTTTTCATTCCTGGAAATTAGGGGCGTTAGCACTAGCTTAGAGTCAGGTTACATTTCTTCAGGCGAGTAAGGACTCATGCCTGGATGGCTTCTGTGGCTTCAGAGGCACTTTAAATAGTTGAAGGAGCTAAGGCTGTTTTCCAGTGGAGCATCCCCAGGGGACAGCAATGTAGCACTTAATCTCTTGGCCTTCTCCCATCCTTCTCACTAGCCCAAGAGTCCTCAGAGGCAGTCCAAGCATCACCAAGCAAGATGCCTGGGAACTTTTTTTTTTCAAACTGTTTCTCTGTGTATTTCCAAACACTGCTGCTTTAATTGATCCGAGTTTACAGGATTGGATTCTAATTTCAAGACAACTCCCCAAACAACCCACCACAGAACAGACCATTAGAATTACTGTAGGTATAATTAAAATGCCTTTGCATTCTAATATTGTCTCTCCCTCCCTTGCTCCCACCCACAGTTGGTTTTCTCTACCAACAAAGAAACAGCTGGCTGAGCAACAGGCTCCCGTCTGCGGGCTCCCATCTGCAGTTCCCTTTACACTTGTGCCAAGCAGATCTGGAAAGCTAAAACACACCCTCTGCTTGATTTCAGGCTCTTCCAGCACTCTGTGTATACCCAAACAATATCTGAAAGCTCCTTAAGCTTTCCTCTCAAATTAGCCTCTAAAATCAGTCCTTTCAAAAAGTTCAAGGGTGAGTTCTGGTGCCCCTTTGGTCTTCCGATCAATGTCACTGTCAAGAATTCAAAAGCATCTGAGTAAGGGGCAAAGACCCGAGGATGATCCTGTTATCTGGGAATGGATTGCCAGTGTTCAGGTAGTGGAAGTGTTGCAACGATGCTTCACTCAAGACAGGAGAACACAGTAAGAGGAAAAAGGGACGACATTCTGAGGTAGAGAGTCTTCGAGCAGCTGTTAACCAGCGTTATCCCGGAGACCTCCTTCCTTCTCCACCATCCAACTTCCACCACATACTCATAAAGCGAGTTCATCCCTGGTCTCTTTAGCAAATTAAAAAATCTGGGAGATGGGAAGCATCCAGCAGTCACAGTGCTGCTCCTGCTTCCTCTGCTACCGCCTCTTACTGATTTCTAGATGGTCCATGCTTGCAGCTGTTTGCTGTGATCATTGCTGGCTGACACAGGCTCTAAGCATTCCAACATGCCTTTACATCTAATTCAATTGCTAGCCTCCATCTCGTCTTTAAAAATCCAGTTCAAGTACCACCTCTTTGTAAAGCTTTCCCCTGACGCCATCAGGAAAAATCAAGCACTTAAATAGTACTTCGCTTTCCCCTTAATTGTTAATGTTCACAAATAATGCATCTCCAATCATAAGGTATGACTTTTATTTACAAGTCAAAATACTTAATGAACTATGACTTTCCTCTTTGTCTATTTTAGGCTGGCATATAATTCAATCTTCCAAAAAATGAATAGATGAATGAATAAAATTTATTTCTTAGTGTTTATTAATTTCTTAGTAGTTCAGTGAAATACACCAACAGCATTAACTTTATACAACATGGTATGATACCCATTGGCCTAACGGGTATCATAATAACCTACCAATGGTAGTATTGCTGATGGTAATACTTGACAAGAGTAGAAATTAAGTACAATGACCAATTTAAGTTTTCAATTTGGTCCATCTTTTTGTCATCTCTCTGGTCACACTTTTACCACTTTAAATATAAGAAATCCGTTTAACCTGTATGAATGTGCAAGTTTCCTTTACTTTGCCTAACTTTAATTTTTCACAAATGAGGTTTTAGAACTGGCTTGCCAGTTTCCAAGGATTCTTAAAAGTGTGCGTGGCAGTGTTTTTTTTTTAAAATGCCCAACACGTAGTAAGTATCAAATGGCACTTATCTGCCATTTTTAAAGACATTACAAAGCTGATATCAGTTTGATTTTTCCACTGTTATCCCGATATCTCTATTCTTACAAAGCTGTTAACTATAAAGAAATCATCAGAAGGCAGGAAATGAGAGGGAACTTGTGAAAGAAAAGTGGCCTAAAACCAGAAACTTCATCTTTGAAGAGCCCTAATATATTTGATTTCTATCAGATCCACATGCAGCCCTTGCAGAAGAGGCATCATTACTCACAATGTGTCGCTTCTTTGAAAGCGAAGGGCCTGCCATATCTCCCAGCTGAAAAGACTTATCACCCTAATAAGGAGTTTCTGGGGCAGCTTGCCATAGAAGCAGCCTGGAAGAGGAGCCCCTCGCAGTTTTCCAGCATCAGCACCCACTGCTCACATGCATGCATACACAGATGTCACATCCTCACATCTCCATGAGGGAGGAAACACTTAAGATTTTGGTTAAATACTTAGTTTTACAATTGTAGGGTTTTTTGTTGTTGTTAAAATTAGTAGGCAAAAGGCTATCAAAAGTGGTCACATTTATATATACTTTTCGATGAGTGAGTCAACTGGTCCTTTATTTCTGCCTTGCCATAAAAAATGCAATGTCTGTATCCATAAAAGGTCAGTGGTACATCAGGAAAAGCAAAGCAAATTCATCCTTAAGAACGTCATTGTACTCTCATACACAGATACGGCTCAGATGTAGGGTGTTCGTCTAGTATTTAGGAGCTCTCTGTTGCCACGATAAGACACCATGATCAGAAGCAACTTAGAGAATGAAGAGTTTATGTGAATTTCCAGTTCTAGAGGGAGAGTCCATAATGTCTAAGAGAGGCTCAGCAGCATGGGCCCAGAGAAGGAAGCCGAGAGATTACATCTTCAACTACAAGCATGAAACAGAGAGCAAGCTGGAAATACAGTGAAGCTCTGAATTCTCAAATTCCACCTGAAATGATTTACTTCCTCCAGCAAGGCCACATCACCTCTCTAAACAGTGTTACCAACTGGGAACCGAATATTTAAATACAAGAGTACAAATGCTCCAAAGAGGACATTCTCATTTAAGTCACCACATTTAGCATATCCAGTGCTTTCTTTATTAACTGCTTACAACACTGCCACACTATCATCATATGTTGCAAGGAGGAGGCCACTTGTTCATTTACCGACTGCCCAGAACCAAAATAATCACACAGAAACCGTATTAATTAAATCACTGCTTAGCCCATTAGTTCCAGGTTCTTATTGGCTAACTCTTATATTAATTTAACCCATTCCTATTAATTTATTTATACCATGTGGCAGTGGCTTACTGGCAAAGATTCAGCATGTTTGCCTCTGGCCATGGATCTATGGCATCTCTCTGACTCTGCCTTCTTCCTCCTAGCATTCTGTTTAGTTTTCTCCGCCTAGCTCTGTTCCCCTACAGCTCTGTTATAGGCCCAAAGCAGTTCCTTTATTAACCAATAAAAACAACACATAGACAAAAGGACCTCCTATACCATTCATACACATACATATACAAATAGTATGTCTATATATCTACATGAAAGAGAACATAGGAGGCAGAGACAGGCAGATCTCTGATTCAAGACCAGCCTAGTCAACATAATGAGTTCCAGGACAGCCAGAGCTATGTGGAGAAACCCTGTCTTGAAAACCCAAGAAAGAAACAGAGACAGAGAGACACAGAGACATACAAAATGAGAGACAAAGAGAGAGAAAACACTTAAAAGCCATGGTTAAACATCTTAGATTCTAAGTATAGTTTTCTAATTTAAGTTAATATACAAAAGGCAATAAAAAGAGGCTACATTTATATCTGCTTTTCCACCAGCACCATATAAAAATGTCTTTGTTATATATACTGGTACCTCTTATTTGCCTCCCAAGAAGAAATAGCTAATGAATGTATAAAAAATGCATATTAACATTTTGGAACATGCCAGTTTCTCTGATGTAAGTTGATTGTTTTTTTTTTAAAAAAAAATAAATCACATCTCCCTCTTTCAATTAACTTATATCTTACCAGGAATGATTGGCTAGTGAATTAGAATTGTTACATCAGTAACAATTATAAGTAAACAACTAATGACAAGGCACATGTGAAGCTATGATGTAGACAGAAGTTTCTGTCCTGCTTGATCCCATAGTTGTTCAGTCCCAAAGAAACACACAGAGGCTTATATGAATTATAAAGTGTTTGGACGGTTAACTCAAGCTTGTTATTAACTAACTCTTACAACTTAAGTTGGCCCACAATTTTTATCTATGTTTAGCCACATGACTTGGTACCTTTATTAAGTGAGACATTCTCATCTTGCTTCCTCTGCAACTGGTTGTTGACTGTGTCTCTTCTTTTCCTCTTCACAGAATTCTCTTAGTCTGGTTGCTCCTCCTATAGTTCATGCCTGGTTACTGGCAAATCAGCATTTTATTAAACCAGTACAAGTGACAAATCTTTACAGGGTACAAGAGCACTATCCCACACCACTTCCCTGTTTTTTCTTTTCAAAACAAGAACTCTGAATCTAACGTCCTTTGTTTAGCTTTTTTTCCCTGACCATTATCAATAACAGCTTGTAACCAACACTCTAAACAAAGACAAACATTCATAATCCATTTTTTGGGAATATGACTGTAATTTTCTATAATACTTCCTGCTGATTGGAGGAACTGGTAATCTTATGGAGACCTAAAGAAAATTTAGGATTATGGTCAAGTCTTGACTGGAGTATTCTGTAAGCCTGGATCATCTTGATCAGCAGTTTTGAGGATGATCTGGATATAGAACTCAGAGGAAACTGCAACAGAGATGCTCTGAAATGAAGGATCATTTGGGCTATCTATTCCTATTGGAGATTTTTCAGGAGGTCTGCCTTGATCAAATCTTATTTTTCTTAACCCACAATGAATCCACAGCCTCTGATTTCCTGTGGAAACATAAGCAAAACCTCTTTTCCAAAGTAGTATATTTTTTTCTTAAATTTTGAAGTCAAGAAATTTTCAATATATGTATGTGTGTGTATGTATATATGTATGTATGTATGTGTATATATACATATATGTGTATATATATTCCAATATTATATATAAATCCAGCAACATTTATAATCAAATATCTTTTAGCAGCTGATGTTCCTTCCTCAGTAGTCAAACAGAAACAACAAACAACACCATAACATATAGTATCTAGACTCTCTGTGTATTTTCCATCTTTATGTGGTCTTTTTTAAACTCTATTTCTCTTATTTTCATTTTTTAAATTGTGCTATTTTGAGACAAAGTTTTTCTGTTTTCTTTGGCTGTCCTGGATTTCACTCTGTAGACCAGGGTGGCCTGAAGCTCACAGAGATCAATCTGTCTCTACCTCCCAACTTTAATACCAATTAGTATTAAACTGGTGGTATTAAAGGCATGTGTCACCACACCCAACTATATTTCTTTTTTTAAGGAGTTTCTCTATTCTTTTTCTTTACTCTCTCAAGCCTATGTATATTTTGAAACACACAGCAAACTGTTTAGAGGTTTCTTTCTTTCTTTTTTTATTTGAATCTGTCTTTATTGTATATCTTTATCTTTTTCTGACCACATGAGCCTTTAATTTGCTAAGCAATATGGCTAGGATTAAAATCACAGCTTTGGGGGCTGGATTCCTTAGCTTTTTGAGAGTCTAGCTTCATAGTGGAGGTACTGGTGAGAGCCATGTCTATTGTCTCAATTCTGTGGAGTTTCTAGGTTCATGCCACCACCAAGAAGCTTGACGCTGGCAGCATGCTCATCAGCACCTTTTAAGTGTTTGGTGGAAGAGCATCTTAAAAGAGCTGCTAGGTTTCTGCCACTAACTCTGAGTTAGGAAGCCTGTTTTGCAGGAATTATGCCTCTGCTCTTCACCAGCAAACAGAGCCCACTAGAGAAAACATGGTTACTAAGAAACTATGCTTGACTCTGTTCTTGTATGTCTAGAATACTTTTTTATAAATAATTTCTCAGGCTTTGTGTAGAAATTCTTACCAAATATTTGGGTACCAAATGAGTAGATTAGATTAGATTAGATTAGATTCAAGGTTCTTGATTTGAAAAGAAAAAAATTATATTCAAATTTTTGTTTGGAAAAGAAAAAGAAGGGTGAATATAGATATGATAGGATAAAAGGGTAGATTATTGAATCTACTCTGAAAAGAAAAATGGGAGGATATAGATATAATAAGATAAAAAGGTAGATTATTGAATCTATGAGCTTTAAAGTTTTACTTTGTGTTAGACTTTTGTATATTGAATGTATATAAATTTTATATATTGATACAGACTTAAGATTAATTTTGTTAGAATTACTATTTATTTATTTCAACTCTTGTTTAATGTATTGTTCCTATATAACTCATTTAACAATGTAATGTAATCTTCTAGTCCTTGAAAATAATTACTACCAAGTGTTTAGGATAATAAGAAAATATAGGTTAGTAGTTAATCACCCAGTATAATCAAACTTGTCATTACATTAGGGATGTTTTCAAGGTCAAACAAAGATACATTTTATATATACAGGCCATTTTCAAACTCTCCAGAGATCTACAGAATATGGCATTTAAGATATTTTAATAACCTAGGTTTTTCCTTTTATTACAATGAGACAGAATTGCTCCTGGCAGCACCAATCTACTTCAGAGAAGATAATAGACATTGCAGAAATACCACATGGAGTTTACTCTCTTTGTGGCAAAAGTAAGCCACTGGGCAAGAAAATATCCCTGCCTCAACTACTAGCAATATGCTGTTCTAACTAGATAAACAGAACACAAAATGTCCTTCTTCACAGAAAAGTTTGATGGATATGCTAGGCCTGTAGGACAAAGAGGAATGACCCATCATTGCAAAGGGACTTTGCGTGACTGTGCAGGTAGCCAGTTGTTTCTGTCATTACTCACATTTTTGGAAGTCACTTGCTTGCACTTCCTGATTACTCAGTTAATATTATTTCCTTTTTGAGTCTTTGATGGAATTAAAGACAGATAGTTATAGTTATAATTTTCCTTAGTTATGATAAAAGATAAATTAGATATAAAACTTTCCAGATAGAAATAAACTAAGTATTGTAAGTCTAATTATTGCTTGATACCTGTTTTTATATATAATTTTATTACATTAAAGTTAAAACTTTTCTTTTTATTTACACAAAAATGGGGAGATGATGTGGGATTTCCCTCTTTATGCTGTGAATATGTTTTATTGCCACTAGTTAATAAAGAAGTTGCTTTGACCTATAGCAAGACAGAATATAGCAAGGCAATAAATCCAAGCAAAGATAGAGGTGGAAAGAAGACAAAGTCAGGGAGATATCATGTAGCTACCGAAGGAGAAAGATGCCCTAAACTTACTGGTAAGCCACAGCCTCATGGCAATACACAGATTAATAGAAATAGGTTAATTTAAGATGTAAGAATTAACTAGGCTTATACCTAATCCATTGGCCAAACAGTGTTACAATTAATATAGTTTTGTGTGATTATTCTGGTCTGGGCAGACAGGAAATAAAAACACAGTTTCTGTTTGCACCTTGAAGAAACAGAATATCAAGGAAGGTTTCCTAGATGAAGAGGCCAATATTACCTGGCCTTGGAGCATGAACAGGAGACACTACTCACCTCTAGGCAGACTGATGCCAAACAGAAGGATTTGTATATATGCCCAACAGCAACATAGCCAACAATGTAACTTGTCCAATGAACCACAGAGTGCATGGCTGTGATGTACACTGGGATAATTTGGGATCATAGAAGGGGAGAAAAACGAGAGTACAGATTAACATCATATACAACCTTATGTGCTAAAGAAGTTACACTTCTTCATGAAAGCTACTAAAAGCCATTAAAGAAGAAATCAGAAAGGGACATAATCAGATTCGTGCCTTGATATATCACACCATTTTATTCATAGAGAGGTTATTGGTACCATAATCGCAGACTATCAAACTTTACCCTCCAGAGTAACTGCTCTTGTCACACGGCATGTGGATGGATACATACAACCCCACATGTGAATGGTAGAGATAACAGCTGCTCAGAGCATCCCTCACTGAAATTCTGAGTAACACACCAACACAGACTTGGTTCAAGATGAGATGTTGGGCTGCTATAAAAATTTAAGCAGCAAGAGTGACATGGTATAAATGAGCTGGCCAATTCAACCTGAGTATTAAAGTTCTGCTTAGTCTCCTGGTGATAACTTTGTTTTCAATCAAGGCACTGTTCCTTCCTGTGCTTCTGATGTGAGTATCTCTAAGGGTCACTGTTACACTGCACAAAGAGCTGTGTATATATGCCAATTATTATTGCTACAGCACAGGCAGATAGCATGAGATTCATTTTACAGCTAGAACCACTAAAAACTCATGGAATTTAAGTAGACTTATCAAATTCACAGAGTTGAATGAAATGAGCAAATAAGTCCATGAGCGGTCTATTTAGGGCCACTTAATTTGTATTCATGTTCTATGGAGTAAATGCTTCGCAATGGTCAAGGATTATTTAGCTTATTTCTAGTTTTAATTTTTTCATAAACAGTGCTCTAAAGCACACTTTTGAGCCCATGTGTGAAAGTTTCTAGAGTGAAGTTTATGGATATGAGTGACAGTTATCTTATAGACATATGTTACCATATTGAGGAAGAATATGTCAGTTCTATTTTAAAAACTGTTCTCCAATTAGCATTGCTGGATTCTGTGCTTGGGTTCCCTGCATGTGGGAAAATAAACCAGGATCTTTTACTGTATCTTTATTTATATAATGGATATTTATTGCATTTTCCTAATATTAAACCATCTCCATATTATTTGAGTAAATCTCACCGGTTCATACTTCTCTAAGTACCAATGGAGTCTCTTATATGGCATTTAATTTTATTTAAAGCTCCATACCAGTACCGGTAAGTTAGATTAATTTGCCATTTGTTTTCTTCTACTATCTATGTCAGCATTGAAGTTCAATGCAATATGTACTTCATTAAAATGGGGACTTGATTTGATCCTTGTGGTACTATGGATGACCTTCTTTGCTGTCTGCTTGCCTTTTCAGTACTCTGGCACCTCTGCTGCTTCCAGGAAACTCTACTCCAGAGTAAGGGATCCGTTAGAAGACACTGGTGTGGAAGTGAGCATCTAAGGACTATTGAAATGTGTGCATAATGAATCTCAAGCTCTCTTCTGCTAGTGCGAAGTCACCTGGAAGTCCGTGCCCAGCTCCCCCTTCCAGCACGCATCCTCCGTGTCCTTCTCAGGAAAACTGTTTTTCAAAGACATTCCCCTTTCCTTGTTATCACACACTAATTTTCCGCAAAACATAAGTCTTTGGAATTCAAGGCCAAAAATTGTTTAGGTAATCATGCACTCAAGCAAATTTGAAGGCTAGCCCAACAAAACAGCAGTGGAGTGGTAAATGCCAAACACTGAGTAAGGGCCGTAGAATACATATCTGGCCCACAGTTCTTCTCCCCACCCCATCCCCCGACACCATGACCACACTTTCCAGTCTCAAAATCAAGTTCAAAGGATTACTTTTTATTCTTACTTTTAGCTCCTGAAAAAGCATCATTTCTCTTTCATCTTCTTTTTTACTTAAAATGCCAACCAACAAGATCAGATTGTCATGATACTTAATTGTGACTGTCTCCAGCTAAATAATGATGGCCTTTGCCATTTCTGAGCTTCTGTGTGAGAATTTTGGGATTGACATTTCAAATGTGTTCAATTTTAAAAGACAGCATAAGCTTAAACTTTTGATGAAAATGTGGTTTTCATTACTTCCCTTTGACATTAAATAATCTTAAATTTTAGAACATTCTTTTTATCTTGAATTGAGACCACATTAGAATAATGGTGAGGGGATGGGGCTGGGAAAGCTTCTCCTTTAGTAGCAAGTCTACAGATGTGAAATCAAAGCCGTGTCTATCAGATAACTTCCAACAATACCGTATTGCTTCTTCTGTTTTCCCCTCATCTTCAGAATAGAAAAGAATTACGTGTTGCTCACTGACAACCAAGTAAGAAGCTTTTATGATCAACCTCCTGTGAAAAACTGGCCAGAGACTTGGGGCATCTTTTGTTGCTTCAAAGGGCAACAGAAGTTCCAATTAAAATTTGAATGCTTAATCTTGAAAACTATCAACCCATATAATATCCCTGATATATCGTCTTCAAATGAACAGTCCCAAGCTCTAGGCCATGTAAATCTTTTTGATGATTTTAATTTAGACATTCAAAATTAATTATTATTTCTATTATTGCTGTTCCTGTTCAGCTGATGCTTAGGAGGCCGTGTTAGTGAGAATTTGAGAGTATAGCTTCTGACTTTCCTAAGAGACACAATCCCTCGGAAAACTTTGTGGTTCTCTGGCTCTTCTAATCCTTCTGCCTCCTCTTTTACAGTGTTCCCTAAGCCTTGGGTTCCAGAGTTATTCTGCAGATATATCTGTTGGGACTGGGCTCCACAACTCTGCATTTTGATTGATTGAGATTTTCTGCCCTGGTCTCTCTGTCTATAGCAAAGAGGTGTTTCATTGATAATGAGTGATAGCTACATTTATCTGTGGGTATAAGGACAAATATTTAGAGTGTAGTTGGGATTGGGCTGGTTTAGTGCAGTGATAGTTGTAAATTCTCCTGCAAGACCTACAACTTCAGTAGGCCTGGGAAGTTGGAGATGTCCAGTTCTAGGCATGATTTCCCTCCTGAGGAAATCTCAAGCCCAATTATAGACGTGCTGGTTACTACAATGATACGCATGCCACTTGCACACCATTAAGGTTATTGTGTCATGCTGGTCAGGAAAAGCTAAGGAGGCCTTAGCCCTATACAAAATATTACTGGCAACCGAGGAATGTCAAGAACTGGAGAAATAGTCTTCCGCAGGGAAGAAAACATCAACTGCTTATACAATACCAAATAATCATCCTTGAAAATACACATGCAACTAATATTGCACAGGGTGAGCAAGGTGTACTTATGCATTTAGAACTGTATGTGTATTTACATGCAAGCATGTGGCAACAGTTAATGAGAGGAGAGGCCATGTCTTTGAGAGAAAATCAAGAGTGGTATATGGGAGGGTTTGGAAAGAGGAAAGGCAAGGAGGAAATCTTGCAATTATAATCTCAAAGGTAAAAAACTAATTTTAAAAATAAAAATAGTAATTACCAAGTGATTTAACTAGCTTTCTCTTCTTTCAAAGAGAGAAGTACACATAAACCACCCACCATAATAGAAGGAATATAACTGTCATATCCTAATAGATGATGACAAAAGGAAAGGAGTTAGTAGATATTTAAAGTTCCTCTCCATCAGCTTCCACAGGTCTCCCTCAATAACCCAATAAACTTCATGTATCAAACACCTTCAGTAAAATCCCCCCATCTTCTTTAGCACAAAGCTATGCACTATGAGGACGATTGTCGTTATACATTCTCCTTGGCGATAGGACAAAGGGTAAGTCTATAATGATTGCATAGAGAGTATAATTAAGCTAACTACACAAAGAAAACATAAAGACTGAAGTAGCATCAGGAATAGAGGGTTGAAGAAGAATTTAAAAGAAGGATAAACTCCCAGGCTTCCGAATATCTACACTGTATTTTCTTTCTTACCACTCCTTTCCAAAGTGAGTTAACATACATCTATTCTAACCAGGAATCGCCAATTATGTAAATTTGTGGTCTTAACATAGTGTGTTAACCATGGCCATGAGAAAGGGCAGGCAGATGGCAAGGACCGTGGGAGAGCTGCTGTAAAATGAAAACCTCAGAGACCAGAGGGATCCCTGCACACGAGGGGAATGTCCCAGGCTCCTCAATGAAACAGCCTCGTCTTTGTGTTATTAGCCATTTTCATAGAGAAGCATAAATGTGCAATGACGAGTTGGGCCCATCAGGAGTTTTAGCTTCCAAAGCACCATCCAGCTCGATGTTAATAATTTAGAATGGTTGCACGTCCTGAAGAAAAGAGTGGTTCTTCCCATAGAGGTCAGAGTTTGTCAACCGGATTCATTTCTGGATTCACAGCTTCATCTTCTTCCCAGAGGCAAAGATTGTAGTCACTTTCCCATGGGCCTTACCAACCGGTACCATGGGGCTCATTTGTGCATGACCGTGATGTTGAACATGCAGCCTCCGCTTGCATCCACACTATTGTCTTCTATGAGTTGGGTGGACAAGCTCTGAGTGGTATTTTTTTTGGACAATCTATGTTTCTCCTACACTGCTTTTATTGAAAAGCAAAGGCTTTGTCTTTATTTGCTATCTTCCCCATCTTCCAATGTTGTTTTACCTTCTCCCCCAACACCTGACTTAAGCTAATTAGAGTGACATCCTCCCTACGTTTCTCCCTGGACCCTGAAGAATAATGATGGAAACTCTCCCTGGTAGAAAAGGAAGGATTTTGCAAAACACTGAAGGCAAGAGGATATGGTTTTAGCCTGAAAATAGATACGTTAGTAAAATGAAGCAAATGAAGTAAAATGAACAGTAGCAGAAACTTGAATTTAGAATATGATGAAGGGGTATGCCAAGCAGTGGGATGCGGGTATTCCCAACAACCTTCATCCCCTCTGCTCTTCTGCTGAACAACTTGTCCTTCATGATGATGGGGTGCCTAGGGAGCGTTCCCTTTCTCAGAACTTTGTGGTTGCCCATTGCACCACGTGGGTGATGGGAAGGCTTCAGTCTTGTGTTTTGCAGCCCTTCCCTGTGTCTGCTCACTGATGAGGGTTCACAGTTTATCCAGGGTGACAAATGGGCAGAAGTTCTGGTTCTTCTTTAAGTGATGACACCTCAGACCAGCCTTCCAAAAGTCACCTGGATTATATTTGTCAACAATGATCCAGCGCATGCGTTCTCTCTCTCTCTCTCTCTCTCTCTCTCTCTCTCTCTCTCTCTCTCTCTTCCAGGGTTTTTCCTTTAGATTGTAGTTCACATAGCCCCAGCTTCCTAAGTCTCAGAGTTTCTGGGTCTACCTCTGTGTGGATGGTATGGTGATGGCTGAAAAGAAAGATGATTTAGTTCCTAAACAGAACTTGAATATCTGGTTATCCGTTGAGGAGAAAAATGAGGTGGCCCTTTAATTACCACCAAATGTAGAAAATAGTTCCATATGGATTAAAGACTTGTGCCCAAAAATTTAAAATAATAAAAAACTTTTTAAAATGTCCTGAATAATGGGAGACTGTCTTAACCAATTCTGGAAATCCAGACACACAAAAGAAAGTGCAACTATATTTAATTCTCTAAAACTTTAAAATGTGTTTGGAAAAGCGATTACACTAGGAAAGATATTTACAAAACATATGGTAGAGAAATGGTTGATAAGTTTACGATGTAAAGAGCTATTAAGTGAACAATAATAAGGATAACGATTCCATAGACGCTGTGACAGTAAATGCAGTTGGCAGAAAGCTATCAAAAGGTGTTCAATCCAGCTGAAGCCCCAACACCATAATGTATGTCCCCAAGACTGCCAAATAAGAGGCACAATAGCTACTTTTGGCAGCGATACATGAAAACTTTGAATATATTGCTCCTGTAAATTGGAAGTGTGAGTCTTGGTTGCAAAACAATCTGGCACCATCTATAAAAGTGAAAATATATTATGGTTCACACAATTTCACTTTTATAATTTTATTTCATAGAAACAATAGCAACAATATGTAACAAAGATGTATTTACAAACCGTTTGAAATCATTCCAGTTGGAAAATTAGTATTTATCAAAGGAGAAATGTTTGAATATATGTCATTAAACCAAAGAAAAAAAAAGACATATTTGGCTACATTAGAAAGGACGTGCTAGATGATGTGAACTAATCAATTAAACCCGCTTATGGCTTAGCAAGGAAGCCAAGACTCAGAGACCTCATGTGATGGAGCCCTTTTTAATAAAGAAGAAGATAAAATAATAGTGTGTGGATGATTGCGTGTTTTTAAAAATAGCAGCTTTATTGACACAGTCCATCTTTTCAAAGCCCACGATTCAGCATGCCATTTATTTAACAATCAGTTTTTATGCTTTCATGGGAAACTACCAGCAGAAGCCTGGGGCACCAAAACGCTGCCTCTCTGTGCACAAGAGGGAGGCTCAGAGGCCTTGGGCTCTCACCGTGTGAACACACAGGCCTTATGGGATGGGCACTGGATGTCCGTGGTTGTGATCGCCATGCTCCATGAAAGAGGTCAGAAAACTGGGCAAGTGTGCTGTGTTTCCCATTGATCTTCTCGCTGCTCAACTTGAAGGGTACACTCCCATTTTCTGAACAAATAAAAGAAGACAAGATAGGGCTCAGAATTCGACTCCCAGCTCATTTTTAACGGTTTCTGCATCCTGACATCCCGTTCTTTCATCTCTGCCTTGACCCCAGAAGGGTACGTATTTACCAGCTGGAGCAGATCACCGTGACACATGGCACAATTCCAGGAGCGCCCACCCCTTCTCCCAGAACTAGGAAGAGAGGAGTTCTGGCCTCCCAAGATTAAAATCATCCAAGTATTTCAACAAATATTAAACAATCACTCTTGCTTTCTCCCTGACTAGATAGTTCACTGTCATCTCTTATTGAGGAGGTCCAGGGATGAGAACTAAGGGCATAGCAGGCAGGAGCGGGCATCCAACCCAGGCAGTGAGAACCCCCGCCTGCCAAAGCAGGGTCAGTGGAAGGAGAAGCCGGATCTATTTCCTCTGCCCCACTCTTGTAGCGCATGGAGAGCAATCCTGGAGGACCCATGATAGATGAATTCTGCTGCAGAGACCCATCCCGGGCAGAATCCCCTGTTTAAGGCTTAACTAGAGTGAAGGAAAAGAGAACCGAGACATTAGAGAAAACCCTTTCTGAATCTCTTTTCCTACACAAGAACAGCGATGGTTTGTGCCTGTCTCTACTGTCTTTGGCTGTCTCATAGGGGACAGCCTGGGAAGGAAACAGGAACGAAGGAGCTCTTGCCTGTTCACCCACTCTGGTCTCTAAAAGAGGCTGTCCCTGGGCTACCAGAAAACCCACACACAAGCTACAAGATACACCACATTTGTTTAAGACAAAGGTCCTCAACTTTACTCCCAAGTTGACCCCCAAGTCTCGTGTGACTCATATGAGTTGGAACGATAGGCCTATCGAAGTCAGATCATGTGGCCTTACCAAGCCAGTGGAGAGGTTGAAGCAAAGTGGGTTTTGTTTAAAGATTTGTTTATTTATTTATGTATATGAGTGCTCTATCTGCATGTATGCCTTTATGCCAGAAGAAGTCATTAGATGCCACTAGAAATGGTTGTGAACCACTATGTGGGTGCTGGGAATTGAACTCAGGACCTCTGAAGGAGCAGTCAGTGCTCTTAACCACTGAGTCATCTCTCCAGCCCCTCAAAGAGTGTTTTTATACATTGAATGGGAGCCATGGAATGCCAAGCCAGCCATGCTAAGGTGGCTGAGGCTCTGTAGAATATTCTGGCCCAAGAGATGAGAGAGACCTTTTCCTGCTGCAAATGATAAGCTAAAGCCAGCATACTCAGAGGCACAGCATGGAAGCAAGAAGAAGCATTGTTGTGAGCTCCTATACTCCAGGCCAAGACCCTGCGACCACGTGTCCAGCACGAGAGGCCGGACAAGATAGAAAAGTGGAGTGGAAGACATGCAGAAATGATTGTGGGATTGATTCAAAAGACTGTATTCATATCCAAAAGGAAGGACAAAATGATTTCTGATAAAAGTGCAATATTATGCTAGAATATACATTGAGTTAATTTTTCTTTTACTGTTGAACCACTAATGATGGCACAAGGACTAAGGCATGAACAAAAGTTCTTGCTGGAAAGTCGAGGGGGAAGAGTCAGGGGGCCTGAGAACCCCTGCTGGACAGCACTGAGCCAAGCCACTTTCCCCTGGGCTGCTATCAGCTGTATCTCCAAGGACCTCAGGATTCTGATTTCTGGCCTCTTTCTGGACAGTTGGGGTACACATCGTAAGACAAGGATCCATGGGAATCCTTCTAGCCACTCTGAGATTTCAAAAAATGTGAGGGGAACCATTGCCAAAGGCCTGTTTTTAGTATCCTGCTCCCCAGAGGAGAAAAGACAACAACAAATGGTGACCTCCACAACCTCAGATGGCACACAGAAAATGGCTCCTTTTCCTGGATTTCCTTCCCTTTTCCTGGCCCATTTCCCCCTTACCTTGGTTAGATTTTATGTCTTGGCTAAACTAAGATGTTCTTGCTTTATCCCCCCCCCCCTTTTTCTTTTCAAACCACAAGTGACCCACATAGGAGCCAAACCCCCTAACTGAAGAATAGTTTATAACAGAGCAGCTAGCATTTTAAACAAAATCATTTCGGGGAGTGAAAGAAAAGCCGGGAGGTCGGAAGTTGGTTCCTGAGGTTTCTGTGCCGGTCTCGACCCCAGTACTGGCCTGCTGGGATTATCACAGTACAGGAAGGGCTTGTGCCAAGGCCAGAAAGCACTGCTTAGCTCCCTGAATGAGCTCTGTAGAGCCTGCATAGTCCACACAACAGTGAGACTCTGGCTCTATGGACATTGGCCCTTCAAAGGGCTGTGTTTTCCCAGTGGGGAAGTTATTGTAATGTAAAAGGTTTGTTGCCCCAATGAAGAGAGGCCATGGAGCTTGGATAAGAGACTCTTAGACATGTCATATAGTTCAATTGGAGGCAATAGGCCCTGATAGCCAAACTCTAAGAGATGCTTAGTAAAAAACAGGACCCAAACAGCATAGTGCAAAGGGATGAGCCGTCAAGGGCATTGTGCACAAACCTGGAGTCTCACATCACAGGCAGGACTGAGGCTATGAAACCAAATTCCACTCCTGGGTTCCTTGTCAGTTATCAGAGTCAAGGCTAAGGTGCTTAGCCCAGTTTGAATAAGCCTGAGTCAGCTCTGGCAGGGGTACTAGCAACGCTGGCTGGAAAGGGTTTATGGGATGTCACTTCCAGCATTATGTAAGGTAGATGTTACTGAAGATAAAGGCCACAAGTGGAAGCTAGTGGAGGAAGAGTGTGAATCTGGGTACTGACTGGACCAAGAGGAGGGTGCTGAGTCCAGTGGCGACGGAACTACAAGTGACTGTAAGTCACCCAGCATGGGTGCTGGGGACTGAACTTGGCTCCTCTGGAAGAACAGCGAGTACTCTTCACGGCTGAGCTGTCTCTCCAGCCCCATTAACTTATCTACATACTAAAAATGTTCTGTTCCGTCTTAAGCATTACACTCGTGTGTATGTGTGTTGATGCATTATGATACTGTCTTTTAATCTGAGTGTTTGCTACTTCTACATTAAATGTGATTAGTGCTACAGTTCAGGCCGTTTTAACCAGCTTGCCTTTCATTTTCTCTTCCCAGAATCTTCTCTTTGATCCTGTGTTCTTCTGTTCTTTATTCGTTTTGAATTAAGCACATACTTTCATTATCGATTACATTCCCCTTACTGGCTTTTAGCTATATTTTTGAGTTGTTTTTAATTGTTATTTTGCAAATGAAACAACCACTCAAAACACATTATTGTTTAACAATTTTCTTCCTTCCCCCTGCCTTTTGTTATCATTTTCACATATTACATTTCTATGTTTAACCCTAAGATGAATATTCACTTTGTTTTTTGCCTTTAAAAAAAAAAAAGAGGTCACTTTTGCTCCTCCTCAGATGTATCCTTTCTGGTACCCCCTCTTCCTACCAGGTGGCCTGTGCTCTGATAAGATCATGGTTTGTTGAGATATGACTTTACTCTCAAGAATCCTCATCCTGGAATCAGTGTGGTGGCGCTGAGATAGAAGAACCCTGCAGAGATGGAACCTAGGGGCAGAAGATCAGGTCTTTAGGAGCTACCATCAGAAGGGATACAGCCAATTCTCTTGAGACCTTAACTAATGGTTAATTCCTAAAGGGTTGAATTGCTATGAGAGAGTAACCCCGCTTCCCAAATTTCTCCATTTCTGGCTTTCTGCTCCTCATTCTGGGATTTTGCTTTCTCCTTCCCCTGCTCCTGCCATGATATCGCAATATAGGCAGGGTCCTCCCCAACATCTGAAACAAGGCAGTCACATGATGCTAGAATACCAGTTTGTCAAACTGCAGAGTAAGTCAATATGTACGCCCTCTTTCTTTTCACAAGAACCCAATATGGTGATTGCTGTTATCTTAATAGACAGTGGACAGTATAAATCATGTACCATTGTCAGATGGATTTCTTTTCATGTCCCTGTAGAATAGACCTAATAGTGATGAATCGCCCGGCCCTTTGAAAACGAGCCTGTGCTTTCTTACTGGGAGTGCTTCATATGGAGGTGAGATGCTTGTATTCATTAGGCCGAGCAACTCTGAGTTGGAGATTAGCATGCAGAGTTTATTGCCTCAAGTCTTCTCTTCTCAGAGACTGAGGCACCGGGGGTACTTGGCCTGTAACATGGTCATCCTGCCACTGTGAAACAGCCTGTCTAAGCTTGCTATCATTTCTAAACGTCTGCAGACTTGCTTCAACTGACTTCCTTCTCTTCCTCCCCTCCCCCAAATCGCTACGACCTGACTTCAGACTGCGTCTCCACTGGGACCGCTCTAGCCAAGACCAAGACAACAGCCCACAGCTAAAGCGATCCAATGCGAAACCAAACTCTGACAACACCTATACAAATTGAAAATATTTATATTCATTGACCCAGCAAGTTTACTGTAAAAACTGCAGACAAGCAAATACTACACTCACAAATGTCCTCTGCAGTTTGCTTGTAATAGCAGAAAGTTGGGAACAGTTTAAATATCCATCAATAAAAGACTGGCTACATAGCAAAGGCTATTTAATAAAAACCTGACAAATGCTTGTGGCTGAGCGGATAAAAGAGTAAACAGTTACCATGACATACACTTTCTGGGGTTAAAGTTTCAAGGATTTCTGAAGACAATTTTCATTAAAGTTAAAAATAAAATAAAAAAAAATTATTATTCCTGTTGAGGTAAGTGTGATAGTCACTAAAGAAAAACTTTGGGAAAAATAAAACCCACTAGAAATAGAAGTGGATACGTAACAAGAGTAATTTATCTTAAAGTCACTTCGGACCACCCACAAACTTGCTAATGTTTCATGGTTTATTGAGAATGGGTATCTCTTCTCTCTTCTCTCTCTCTCTTTCTCTCTCTCTCTCTCTCTCTCTCTCTCTCTCTCTCTCACACACACACACACACACACACACACACACACACACGCCACTTACTGA
The DNA here is from genome assembly GCF_982192425.1 of Myodes glareolus. NCBI lineage: Eukaryota > Metazoa > Chordata > Mammalia > Rodentia > Cricetidae > Myodes > Myodes glareolus. The sequence goes on from NC_142040.1 coordinate 29,722,218, forward strand.
GTCTATTTTGTGTTGTCCCTACTCACATATGTTTAGGGCTGGCCACTTGGGATTGGATAACTGAGGGGCTTGCGCATCGAGAAGACTGAGCTTCATTTTCTCAGCAGCCACTGACTGCCATTAGCATTCATCTAGGACTTGTGGAATGCCTTCGAGCCACTTTGGCATATTGACAGGTGTTCTCAATATGCGGGTCTTGTTTAGGCAACCCAACTGTTGCGATTTCATATATACAGCATCCTGATGGTGTTTGGAAGACATTATCTAGGATCAAGAGTTTTGGTCTTAAAATTTTTCTGACACCTCTTTCCTGATCCTCCCTGAGCCTTGGATGTAGGGGCTACATCATAGCCAGAAGGCATGGAGGAGTCTAATACCTTTCCTAAGGCACAATTGACGTAAAAGTAGTTCAGCTATTTACTGTAAACAACATGGCATGTGTTTATGCTCACACAGACCCCAAAGAATGCTGATGTTCTTTTATAATCTATGGTCTGCCCTCTGTATTTCACATTTTCCTAGAAAACTGTTGATCCATCTTGACACTAAGACTGATCTGTTTCTTAAACTTTTTATGAGTGGAAATACACAGGTTTCCACAATGAGTTGTGCCTGACTTCTTCTAGAACTATTGAGTATGTTGTATATGTATATTGTGTATATATATATTATATATATATAATATATATACATATTATATGTATTATATATATATACTATGTATGTATATGCCTATTCTTTCTTCTTTTGTTGGGTAGTTTTTTGGGATACATATGAATGAAGTCAGGGAATAGAAACAGAAAGCAACTTAAAGAAACTAGGTCCCAGTCACTAAGTAAAATCAGCCAAACTCAGAAAGACAAAAATCTCACATCCCTCAGATGCAAAATTAGATATAATTTTTGATAGGTATAAATGATAAAAATCTTGACATATACAAGGCATATATGAAATGATCATAAAATGGAATGACAACCTTGAGAGAGGAATAAGTAGTGTTGAATGGAGATGGGTGAGTAAAATAATACATGTAGCTTTGAAATCAGAAGGGGAACTCCTGGGGAACAAAGGATAATACCCTGAGGATCTGGGGGAGGGAGAGGCAACAGTCTTAGAACAAAGACGCTCACACCTGACCTTTTACAAAAGAAGAGGAAGAGGAGGAGAAGGAAGAGGTAGAGAATAAAAAGGAAGAGGAGGAGGAAGAGGAAGATGAAGAGGAATAATTAGGTTCCAGAGAGGAGCGAGCTTTGCTGAGGTGAGCCAAGAGCCAAGGCGGATGACATCTTACCTCCTTGAGAATGAACATGGAAAGGTTGTCATTCCCCATAAGTTTTTCCATCTGTCTCACTGATATCTGCTTTGACTGTACTACTTCTTTCCTTGGTTTACTCCATGTTTAACATACTCCCTCTTTCTTCAGTTTCAAACCACTTTCTGATTTCTTTTGTGAACACGAGACTTGTAAGTTATGAAATAAACACCGTTTCTAGGTCAAAACTGCTTGTGAATTTAGGATCTTCTCCTATCACTATTTCCTAGCTCGATCCTTGTATGGTAAAATGACTTACCCTGTATACTTTAAATCTCTTTAAATTTGTTAAAATTTGGTTTGTCATATTTCCTGCCATAAATTAAATAAGGCTATAAAGACAGTACTATCAAGTTAATGAAAATAAATAGAGCATTCTGCCCAACATCAGCAAACTAATCTTTTGGTGTGAATACATTATTTGATACCTGGTATGGAAAGTCCTTCTGTATATGTGTTGCTTTTATTGGTTAATGAATAACAAAGCTGCTTTGGCCTGTGATAGAATAGAGTTAGATAGGAAAACTAAGCTGAATGCTGAGAGAAAGTAGACAGAGTCAGAAAGATGCCATGTAGCCACCTGAAGAGAAAGACATGAGCTGCCAGCCAGAACCTTCCCGGGAAACCATGAGCCTTGAAATAAAATAAAAAAATAATAAAAATTGGTTAATTTAAGATGTAAGAGCTTGCTAAGAATACAATAGCATCATTGACCAAGCAGTATTGTAGTTAATATAGTTTCTGTGGATATTTTGGGTCAGGGCAGCCAGGAACGATGAACAGATACCTAACATTGTTCAGCTTTTCATAGTCTAACTTATTTTTTATCTTACCATTCTATCACTTATTAGAGAAAAATATTGATGTATAAAACTATAAATAATGGAGTTGTCTATCTTTACAATTCTACCAACTTATCTTATGTATTTTGAAAATATATTGATAAGTTCACTAAATGTTCAGATCTGTATATCTTCTTGATAAATTAACCATTTAATCACTGTATACTGACTTCTTTGTTCCTGAAAGTCTTTACTTTGAGATATAATTGCAATTCTAATATAGCCATTCTATCTTCGTTTTGATTAATGTAACATTGTATATCTTTTCTCACAATTTTCCCTATAAAATGATACATTTTCACATTTAAAATAAATTTCATTCAAGTAGATGTTTTTCTTTTTATTTTATTTGATTCCCATCTTCTCTGCTTTTTAATTGTGATATAAAGATTGCGTGTACCTAACACGACTATGTATTGATTACATTTAAATCTTGATATGTAATTTTTAATAATGTTTGTTGTATATTTCCTCGTCTCCTTTTCTATTTTAAAGCTTAATTTAAGTCTATGCATCAGTTATATTTTCTCTTAGCTAACACACTACCTTACCAAAGCAATTTAGAGGATTGCAGGCTTAGTTTGGCTCAGAGTTTGATGGCACATTCCATCATGGCTGGAAAGTCATGGTGGCAGGCATGTCCAGCAGCTGGTCACATTACGTCCATAGTCAATGAGCAAAGGGATGACTGTTAATGGTCAAAGGGCTTCCTTCTTCCGATTCAGTCCATAACCACAACCATGGATGGCGTCACAACTGTAACTAACTTAAGTACTATCTACCTTTTTAAACCACTAACTTTCTCTTACAAATTAAAACATGACTTTTAATTGTTACATTGGAATATTCCAAATATACTTAAAGTATACATTATGAAGATATTTGTCATAGTACTAGATATCTGTCATGATATGTTCTAAAATATTGTTTTTCTTTAATAAAATTATTTACCATCAAAAATTGAATAGAAACATTTACTGTGTTTTGATAATTAGAAAGAAAACTTAAGACCAATGAGGTATTTAACAAAGCACTACTGTGAGTTATATGTTCATAAACATGCCCTATCATAAGAAAATGCTAGCAGGTCAACAATAGAAAGTAGAAAATACAATTCTGGGCTGGCAGGAAAGCTTAGGGGTAAAAAGGCTTGCTGTCAAGCCTGAAAGCTGACATTCTATCCCTGGGACCCAAGTGGTGGAAGAAGAGAAACAATCCCTGCCAGTTGTCCTCTGATCTCCACAGGCAACGTTTCACATGTTCAAGTACATGAATACACTCGTGTACACATATGCTAAATAAATGAATATGCAATGCAGTTTTTAAAAAGGAAAAAAATTCTTCAAGTGTGAGACAGTTGAGCTAGAAAGCAATACTACACTAAGAACAGAAAGACTCAGTAGAAAATACGCAACTCAACCCACCTCAGGCCTTCCAAACTAGGCCAGCAGCACTGCTCGCCAGGCCAGTCCTTTAGGTCCAGCGAGCAGGAAAATATCTAAAGCACTGGAAGAAACCTTCAGGTGTTAAGTCTATCTTTTAGGAGCTTTTCAAGCCCTTTCACTCTTTTCTTGAGATGACTGACGTCTTCGTGGGAAATCATGGCCAGTGTCTAAACCAGAGCAAAGTTGGTCTCTGAGGTCCCACGAATCATGTAATTGCGCTTACAGTGCCTTCTAATGCTGCAATCTTAGGGATAAATTTCTGACTCTTTTCTAACAAAACGGGCAAAGCTAACCAAATTCTCTAGCTGTTGGAGAGAAATGCTTCCCACAGCTCTCTCATGACATATACTTGGTGTTAGAGCCCACTTAGAACTTGACAATCTTCAGACTTAATGAATGAACCTATCTCCTTCTGCACTCTGCCCCGCTATGGGATGGATTGTGGCTAAGAAAAATGCCTAGCCAACCTCTGTCTGAACTGAAACTACTTTGTCATGTGGTAACTTGAAAGATGTTTTAAATCTAGAGTATATCTCAGAGATCAGTGGTTAGGAAAGGCTCCACACAATAGGCCTTTATCTTTTCTCCTGGATCATTAGTGTTCAAAGTTGGGCCAACTGTCCTGTTCAAATGGAAGTCCATGGGCTTTGCTGGACCGCACAGTGGAGAAATCAGCTTGGAATACAGCAGTCAATGTTTTACCCTTTTGCATGATTTCAAGATTCTAAAGAATGCTAGAGGCTGATTTGGGAAATGTTATGCCTGTTAGGCCCTGATTCGGGACTTTAAAGACCTACTTATAAGGGAAAATAATTTTTTTAAGAATTATGGCCAACATCTATTTAAAATGATTTCTTCCAGGGTGAATTTGTGGATGTGTTCCACTATTGTTTGTTATTCGTTATCTATGAGATATGAGATTCTAACACTTATTCAAACCCTGTGGCTGATTAATCAACACAGTAACATAAAGGAACCAAATTTGTCTTCCAGTGTCTTCTGAGTTACCAGGGAACTAGTTGCAGATGTCTGAACTCTACATAAAAGAAACGTGCTCTGACTAACTTTTCACTACACACGGCCACCCGATACAGACTCTATGGTGTATGACCATGACTTTGTACACACACCACCACCACTAAATCCATGAAATCTTAGAATCCTCTGGTGTAGAAGAATATCCTGTCATTATCATAGCTGAAAATAGAGTTTGAGATGATCGCGTCTGAAATTTCCACAGCTGAGAGAATCAAGGTAAATAATTTTGGAGCACACAGTGAAGGGACTCCAGCCAGCTCAGACACGGAAACGTGGTCCTCACAGGCCTTGCCCTTCTCTCCCACTTCCTCTGCCTTTCTAAAACCATGCAATTACATTCCTAAAGCTAGCCACCAAGGTCCCTTCTCTCCTCACTGCCAAGGTCTAGGATCAAAGCAGGAAGTCCAGTCATCAAAAGCCTGCTTTGACTCACTTAATTCATATACCCAATCAAAATTAAACACCTCATCCTAACACAGGTCCTCCACCTTTCTCCTTATAAACTGCTTTTTCCTATGGGTCATGTCTGTCCCCTCTCCATCCTTTGTACCACTCTGGGACAGATACCTTTTTCCCCTCTCCCTTGTTCCCATACCAGTTTCCCTTGTCCTCTATCTCTGTCTTTATCTCTTATTCCTTGCCCCCTGTCCCTCTGTGGCAAGTATATCTCCTCTGTGCTGAGAACCTGGTTTTAGGGATTCTGAGCTGATACCAATTCTTTCATCCTGTCTAGAGACAAGAGAAAACTACACATGATCAACTTAGCTTTGTTGAGTCCACAGTCTGTCACAAGGATGCACTTTAGAATGAGATATGGATTGTACTTTGGTAAAATTTGAAAGAAAACTTGGGTCTACTGTCAGTTATACAGGAAACAGACATCAGAAGGGATGTAGAATAAAAACACTTTTGTTTCAGAGCCATCACTAGGATGCCTCAGAAAATTTTGAGAGCATCTTGTCTTTAATCTTTGAAGCAGGGTATTTTTATTACTTATCCCAGTTAGAGTTTGGGTTTATGTTACTCACACGGTGAATTGAAGAAAATAGCTCATCTTGGCTCCAGCCTTAGAGAAGACCTATCTGATTACAGATGAGGGAGAAGAAAACTAACCATCAGTCTTTCACAAGCTGAACACTGAAGAGAAACATAAATGTTGTGTTTTATACCAGTAAGTTGTCATATTGCTTGTTACACAGCAATAAATACATAGAGCAATGAAGTTTCAAGATTTATCCTCTGGGTGAACACAAATAAAAAAACAGTCACACAGGAGACACAGAGTTCTATATAATGGGCTGACCCTTATGTTCTAATCCATTTTGCTTCCCAGAAAATATAATTAGATAAGACTTATGTTGTGATAGAGATAACCACCAATTTCTACTAATAGTCTGTGTTACATTGTTCTGGTCTGCCTATTGCTATTGTGATAATACTGACCGGAATGAACTTGAGGGAGGAGAGGGTTTATTTTAGCTTTCAAGTTCTAGTCCATTATTAAGGAAGCCAAGACAAAGGCTCAAGTCAAGAACCTGGAGAAAAGAACTGAAACAGAGCCCAAGGAGGAATGCAGTTGAGTGGTTTGCTTCCTCTGGCGTATTCAGTTACCTTACATAGATAAATCAGGGTAATTGCCTAAAAATCGTACCATCCAATATGTGCCATACCCTCTCAAATTAGTCTTTCTGTAACTCAGGACTCCTCTTCCAGAGGACCCAGGTTTAAATCCTGTAACACGGACAATAAAAAACCTAGTGACAGATATTGGGATTCAAGCTCAAGATAAGTAAAACAAAGCAGCCAAGCCACTATAGAACTCTTACCTCTATGAAATCTTCAGACTGAAAGGATAGCAAGTTTCTGTCTCATCCAGCCTTAGTATATTCCTCTCTAGTACTAGTATTAAAGGTGTGCTCCACCACTACCCAGCCTCTATGGCTAACTAGTGAAGCTGCTGGGATTAAAGGTATGTGCAAGCAATGCCTGGTCTATATGGATGACTAGTGTGGCTAGCTTTGCACTCTGATCTTCAGACAAGCTTTATTTGTTAGATCATAAACAAAATATTACTCTATTTCCCCTTTTGTCTAATATAAAAAGGTTATAACTAATATAAAGGCAGGCCACAGAATGGGGAAAGATTTTCATCAACTCCACATCTGACAGAGGTCTGATTTCCAAAATAAATAAAGAATTCAAGAAACTAGATCTCAACAAACCAAATAATCTGATTAAAATATGGAGTACAGATCTAAACAGTGAATTCTCAACAGAAGAATCTCAAATGGTCGAAAAACACTTAAAGAAAAGTTCCACATCCTTAGCCATCTGGGAAATGCAAATCAAAATGACACTGAGATCCCATATTGCACCTGTCAGAATGATTAATATCAAAAATACAAGTGACAGCACATGCTAGAGAGGATTTGGAACAAGGGGAGCACTCCTCCACTGCTGATGAGTGCAAACTTGTACAGCACTTTGGAAATCAAAATGGCTACTTCCCAGAAAATTAAGAATCACTCTACCACAAAACCTAGGTATACCACTCCTGAAGATATACACAAAGGACACTCTACCATACCACCAGGACACTTGCGTAACTATGTCCATAGCGGTTTCGTTTGTTATAGTGAAAAACTGTAAAAAACCTAGATATACCTCAACCAAAGAATGGATAAAGCAAATGTGGTACATTTACACAGTGGGGTATTACCCAACTGTTAAAAACAATGACATTAGGCAAATCAAAACAACTCTGAGTTTCCATCTTACACCTGTAAGAATGGCCAAGATCAAAAACACTGATGACAACTTACACTGGAGAGGTTGTGGGGTAAAGGGAACACTCCTACATTGCTGGTGGGAATGCAAGCTGGTACAACCCCTTTGGATATCAGTGTGGCAATTTCTCAGAAAATTAGGAAACAACCTTTCTCAAGACCCAGTAATACCGCTTTTGGGTATATATCCAAAGGATGCTCAACCGTGTCACAAGAACATGTGCTCAAATATGTTCATAGCAGCATTGTTTGTCATAGTCAGAACCTGGAAACAACCTAAATGCCCCTTGATCGAAGAATGGATAAGAAAAATGTGATTCATTTATACAATGGAGTACTACACAGCAGAAAAAAATAACAACATCTTGAAATTTGTAGGCAAATGGATGGAGCTATAATACACCATTTTGAGTGAGGTAACCCAGACCCAGAAAGACAATTATCATATGTACTCACTTATAAGTGGTTTTTAAACATAAAGCAAAGAAAAACAGCCTACAAATCACAATCCTAGAGAACCTAGACAACAATGAGGACTCTAAGGGAGACATACGTAGATCTAATCTACATGGGAAGTAGAAAAAGACAAGATCTCCTGAGTAAATTGGGAGTGTGGGGATCTTGGGAAAGGATTGAAGGGGAGGGGAGAGACAGGGAGGGGAGCAGGGAAAAATGTAGAGCTCAATAAAAATCAATTATAAAAACAATGATATTAGGAAATTTGCTGGCAAATGGATAGAACTGGAAAAGATCATCCTGAGTACAGTAACCCAGACCCAGAAAGATAAACATGGCATGTACTCACTCATAAATTAATATTGTACAGTGAAATAGAACCATGCAACAACCCACAGAACCAGAGCAGATGAGTAGCAAGAAAAACTCCGAGGGGCCGGGTGCTTGAATCCCACTGTGAAGGGTTAACAGAATGGACATTGCCAGTGGGTAGGGGAATGGACCTGGAAGGGGGGGAATAATCATGGGAACAGGAGGGATAGAGTTGGGGGAGGATGGAGGGAGAGAGTAATGGTGGAGACGACTGGAATCTGGGGGTTTCTCTGGGGTGAGTTAGAATCCTAGAACAATGAAAACTCCCAGAAATTTATGAGGGTGTTAAGATTCCTAGAAATAGGGGATACAGAGCCTGAACGGGCCATCTCCTTTAATCAGGCAAGACTTCCAGTGGAGGGTCTGGGACACCCCTCCAGTCACAAACCCTTCAACTTATACTTTGTCCTGCCTACAGGATGTGCTGGGATGAAGACAGCACAGAAATTGGGGGAGTGACCAACTAATGACTGAAAAAGTTGGAGACCCTGAGAGGGAGATCCCCCAGGAGACCCAGGACCCAGAGACAGGATACCCACAAAGACCTAGAATAGAACCTAATGCAAATGACCAAAAAAGAAAAAAAAATCAATGAAACAATTTTTGGTGCTGTTCTCTCATTCTCCTAGAGTATGCCTAGCCCAAGTGTCATCAGTGACTCTAGCAACTGATGGAGATAGACGCAGAAACCCACAGTCAAACATTAGGTGGAGCTCAGGAATCTTATGTAAGAGGGGGTGCAAGAAATGAGGACCTAATAGATTTTCTGTATTGTGATAATAGGTTCTCTCTACACACAGTAAGCCAGATCAAGACGAACTGAAAAAGTGAAAGTTCAGGTTTATTTGAGAAAAGCACCTTCTGGGTGAGTCCTCCAGCTCCAGGGATCAGGGCAGGGAAGTCCTGCCTGAAGTGAAGCAGTAAGCTTATACAGCCTATAGGCGAGGGGTGATGACGTGTCTGCCACAAGTTGGGCTTTTGTCCAAGCATGATCAAAAGCTGAGCACTTTAGGCAGGCACTCGGGCTGCTGGCATCTTCAGTGGAGGAGCTGCCGCGGTCACCAAAAATACAGAAATGGGTTGTTTGGCACCTTTTCTTTGTCGGAGATTCTCTGAGAGGGTGAGGTTTAGGGAGAGAGAGAGGAATGGGGCTTTCTGGATCAAGCAGGAGTGAGCAGGAGGTTCCAACTGAATTGGGTACGGTGTTGCCAAGGAAACACACATAACCAACTAACCTGGGTTCATAAGGGCTCACAGAGTCTAAACCAATAACCTGGGAGACTGCTTGGGACTGACCTAGTCCCTCTGCATGAGTGTGACAATTGTGCAACTTGGTCTTTTTTTCTTATTTTTAAAACAATCTTATTTTACATGCCAATCCCAGCTCCTTCTTTCTCCCATCCTCCGACGCCCCCCACTTCAACCTCATCCATTCCTCAGAGAGGGTGAGGCCTTCCAAGGAGAGTCAACAAAGTCTGTCACACCACTTGAGGCAGGACCAAGGCCCTCCCCGCTGTATCTAGGCTGAACAAGTTATCTCACCATAGGGAATGGACTCCAAAGAGCCAGTTCATGCACTGGGGATAAACACTGGTTTCACTCCTAGTGGTCCCACCAACTGCCCAAGCCACACAACTGTCACCCACATTCAGAGGGCCTAGTTCGGGCTTATGCAAGGTCCCCAGTCGTCAGTAAAGAGTCACTGAGATCCCATTTGCTTGGGTCAGCTGTTTCTGTGGGTTTCCCCACCATCTTCATGTTAAGATCCCTAACAATGAGAGCAAGGGATGTCTGATTCTGTTGCCTGCTTTTGGGACCCCTTCCTCCTACCAATTGCCTCATCCGACCTTAATAGAGGAGGTGCCTAGTCTCCCTGCATACTAAAGATGGCTGATATCCAAGGGATGCTGCCTGCCTCTGTAGAGAAACAGTCAAGAAGGGATGGATGGGATGGAATAGGGGGAGCGGGAAGGTGGGGAGAGGACCATGACTAAGAGGCGAAAAAGCAGAACCTGTCTGCTCTGGTATCCAAACGATTAGTCAGTTCTTGTCTCCGAAGTTCCAAACCACCAATTATGGCCCTATCCTAAGGGTAAGTTTTCTTTTCCATCAGTGGCTACAAATTTGTAAGCCCTGTTTGAAGAGCCTTGTTATATACACTATGATTCTACCTTGTAATATACACTATGATTCTAACTTATTTACAAACATCCAGTACATTTTGTATATGTATGTATGTATATGTATATATATATATATGTATATATATATATATATATCTTAAACATATTAATAAATATCTGTGGTGCTTTGAAAAGAATGGCCCCATAGGTTCAAATACTTGGATTTTTAGTACCCAGTTAGTGGAACTGTTTGGGATGGATTAGGAGATGTAGCCTTGTTGGAGGAGGTATATTACTAGGAGCTTTGCAGTTTCAAAAATTCCATGCCTTTAACAGCACTCTTTGCCTTGTGCTTGTAGCACGGTGTAAGCTTCAATTATTGCTCCAGCACCATGCCTGCCTGCCTGCTTGTATTCTGTCTGTCGTGATGGTCATAGACTCTAACCCTCTGGGACTGTGAACCCCAAATGAAATGCTTTATTCATCATCTATATTAAAAAACAAAACAAAACAAAAAAAAAAACTTCCGCCTTCTCCCCAGTGATGGGGTTTTCTAAAATAAAAGGGTTCACTGTCCTGTGAGGAAAAGTCCTACCAATTTCTATCACACTTACAGTACTTCTAACTGACAAGGTATAGCCTTGAACTCCGTGGCATTCATCCTGTAGTTGCTTATATAGGAAGCCTCCAGCCCTGGGGATCGTTTGCCAAACTAAGACTCTCCTCATTGCTTAGCTGTTGTCCTAAACAAAGGAAATAAAAATCTGGAAAAGTTGTGGAGTTGATCAAAATGGGAGTTTAGAAACAGAGCTGGGTTAAAGTTTGGGGGCCCAGCCTCCTAGAAGCCTGCAGTGATTTATATCCTTTGGCTCGGTTTCCTTAGCTACATGACCTGTGTGGTGTGGATTCGAACCCATGTTTTCTAACTTTTGTGGCCTTGACTTTAGAACCATCATCAGCGCTGAGCCTCCCCCCTCCCCACCACCTCGCATTAGCGCTCATCCTCGCTAAGTGCAGGGTGACAACTAGGCAGACAGGAAAACCTGATTGAGTTCACCACAGAATAGGCATTTTCTCAGAATATCTTCTCGAAAAGGATAGCCCAAAGAGTTCAAGTGTAAACAGCTCTGAGGTAAAAAGGACGAACCAGTGACTGAGCTTTTTCATCAGCTTCATAATTTCTGACAAACCACCAGTTAAAGTTGTCAAAGCAACTACTTTCTTGTAGATAGGCAAAAAGGAAAGGGAGTCCATATTCAATGGCTCTTTCTATGACTCCTACTGAAGCAATAGTAACTGTCCAGGTTGGAATATGTCTAGGCCCTGTGTTTAAATAATGGTTATTCTCCTAAGATTTAGAGGCTGCAATAAGTTTTCTTTGGCATACAGACCATGAATAATTCATTGTTTTGCCCCTACAAGTCAACACAGTAACTGGTAGAAGGTATATTTAAATAGTAAAAGTCAGGCTCAGGCAGGTTCATCTGGAAGCAAACTCTAATGCCATCCTAATGGTACAGAAGCTGTAGCTTAAACATGTGTGTGTGCCTGCACACACCACACACACACACACACACACACACACACACACACACTCACACACACACACGAGGCCCAAAGGTCTTTAAGTAATAAGCAATATTCCTACTACTAGTAGGAAAACGCTTGCGAGTGTTAGAGCCTCCTTTGTTAGAAAGATCTGAGAATTTTTAGATGTTATTCTTAGGACACTAGCAAAAAGTTAAAGTTATGGCAAAAGGCCATAAGTCCTTCTCTGAGGACTGTAGAATTCAAACAGAAGCCTCAGCTCTTGCCTAGCAGCTGTGTGTGATAAAACGCTGATACCTGAAGCTGCCCTCCCCCACACAACGTGAGGGGTTGCTTTTGTCTCCCAGAGAAAAAGTTTTCAGAAGCATTTTGCTATGGTCTTTCCTTTCTCAAATTCCAATGGCAAATAAATATTAGTCCCCAGCGGGCTCATAGAGTTCTCAGAGTCTAAAACAAACAACCCATGGGACAACATTCAATGTGGTGCATGTAGACACCAACTGAAGTGCCTGGGTTTCTTGGAGGAGTCATGAATGACCAAAGACTTACCTTTAAAGAGAATGTGACGATGATATCAAGTTTTAAAAAACCAGAAAGCCTGAGACCTTCCGGACCTGAGACTCAAGAATCAACAGAGGAAGCACAGTGAAGGGAAACAGATTCCTTTTGTAGATGGAGAACAAAATGTTGGCTAGGAAGGCTCAGGAAGGTCCACCAGGCACGGGGCACCATGTGTGAAAGCTAGCTGACAGCCAGATGTGCTGACTCATACCTGTGACTCCAGCAATCCGGAGGCTGGGGAAGAAGGGTTGTTTTAATATGCCAGTCTCAATCACACAGTGAGTTCCTAGCTAGTTTCAACTACTAGGAGAAAGCAAGAGAGAGACAGAGACATAGACAGGAGAAGAAAAGGAAGAAGATGATGAAGGGGATAAAGAAGAGGGAAGGAAAAAGAGACAGCAGGGGAGGAAAGGAGACAATGCTATCTGATTTTTTAAAAAGCTATGTCTTTTTAAAATTATTCAATACTGGTCTCCTGAGTCATTGGAATACCAGCTGTCCCTGTTTCAGTGCTGAGGAGTTCTGTCCAGAGAGGTGAGTGGTTGCTCGCTGGGGCAGTCTGTCCCGGAAGAGAGCGCAGCCCCCCCCCAGCTTCTGTGGCAGGGTCTTTGGTGTTCCACAGGACTCCTTCCTACCCCCACTGCCGCCGCCCTTTTGTCTCCTCTGTCGTTGGAATACCAGATGTCCCTGTTTCAGTGCTGAGGAGTTCTATCCAGAGAGAGCTGAGGAGTTCTATCCTGAGAGTGCTGAGGAGTTTCATCCAGAGAGGAGGAGATGGGCAGGCGCCAATGCAAGAATTCCTCCAACAACATGAAAGGCAACATGACATCACCAGAATCCAGGGATCACGAAACTAGAAGAATTGAACACCCTACTCCAGAAGAAATAGAAGAAATCGACTCTAAGCAGATCTTTATGAAAATAATAGAGGAACTTAAACAGGAGGTGAAAATCTGCCATAAATAATTGGAAGATAAGTATAACAAAAAGATTGAGGAAATGAGTAAAGAAATAGAAGAGAATTATAACAAAAAGTTTGAAGAAATGAGTAAATCTGTAAATGAAATTCTGGGAAACCAAGAAAAAACAATCAAACAGGTAATGGAAACAGTTCAAGATTTGAAAACTGAAATGGAGACAATGAAGAAAACACAAACCGAGGGCCAGCTGGCTATGGAAAATCTAGGTAAACGAACAGAGACTTCAGAAACAAACATAACCAAGAGAATACAAGAGATAGAAGAAAAAATCTCAGACACCGAAGACACCATAGAGAAAATAAACGCTCTGATTAAAGAAAACAGCAAATCCAACAAATTCTCATCACAAAACATTCAGGAAATGTGGGACACAATAAAAAAAACCAAATCTAAGAATAATAGGGGTAGAATAAGGAGAAGAATTGCAGATCAAAGGTCCAGAAAATATATTCAACAAAATTATAGAAGAAAACTTCCCCAACCTAAAGAACGATATCCCTATGAAGGTGCAAGAAGCATACAGAACACCAAATAGATTGGATCAAAAAAAAAATATCCCCTCACCATATAATAATCAAAACACAAAACATTCAGATTAAAGAAAGAATATTAAGAGCTGCAAAGGAAAAAGGTAAAGTAACTTATAAAGGTAAACCTATCAGACTTACACCAGACTTCTCTATGGAAACCATGAAAGCCAGAAGGTCCTGGATAGAGGTACTGCAGAAACTAAGAGACCATGGATACAAGTCCAGACTACTATACCCAGCCAAGCTATCGTTCACTATCAACGGAGAAAACAAAATATTCCAGGATAAAAAAAAATTAAATAATACATAGCTACAAATCCAGCCTTACAGAAAGTAATAGAAGGAAAATCACAACCCAAGGAATCCAATATTCCCAACACCGTCTACCATAACTCAGACATCTAGCGACCCTTCACAAGCACAGCTCAAAGAAGGGAAACATATACACTCTACTACCTCAAAAAAAAAATAACCGGAGTCAACAACCACTGGTCATTAATATCACTTAATATCAATGGACTCAATTCACCTATAAAAAGGCACAGACTTACAGATTGGATACGAAAACAGGATCCAACATTCTGCTGTTTACAAGAAACACACCTCAACCACAAAGACAGACATCTACTCAGAGTAAAGGGTTGGGAAAAGGTTTTCCAAGAAAATGGACCTAAGAAACAAGTGGGTGTGGCCATTCTAATATCTAACAAAATTGACTTCAAACTAAAATCAATCAGAAGAGATGGAGATGGACATTTCATACTCATAACAGGAACAATTCATCAGGAGGAAATCTCAATCCTGAATATCTATTCCCCTAATATAAACACACCCACTTAGGTAAAAGAAACACTTCTAGAACTCAAGGCAGTCATCAAACCACACACACTAATAGTAGGAGACTTCAACACACCACTCTCACCAATGGACAGGTCAATCAGAAATAAACCTAACAGAGAAATAAGGGAATTATTGGAGGTATTGAATCAAATGGACTTAACAGATATCTATAGAACATTACACCCAAATAGGAAAGAATATACCTTCTTCTCTGCAGCCCATGGAACCTTCTCAAATATTGACCACATCCTCAGTAACAAAGCAAACTTCCACAGATACAAAAAAAATTAGTAACCACCTGTGTCTTGTCAGATCACCATGGATTAAAGTTAGAGTTCAACAACAATGCTACACCCAGGAAGCCAACAAACTCATGGAAGTTGAACAGTCAACTATTAAATAACCCCTGGGTCAAGGAAGAAATTAAGAAAGAAATTAAAGTCTTCCTTGAATTTAATGAAAATAAAGACACAACATACTCAAACCTATGGGACACAATGAAAGCAGTGCTAAGAGGAAAGTTCATAGCACTAAGTGCCCAATTAAAGAAAACGGAGAAAGCACACATTGGAGACTTAACAGCACACTTGAAAGCTCTAGAAAAAAAAAGAATCTGATTCATCCAGGAGGAGTAGAAGATTGGAAATAATCAAACTGTGGGCTGAAATCAACAAAATAGAAACACAGAAAACAATCCAAAGAATCAATGAAACAAAAAGCTGGTTCTTAGAGAAAATCAACAAGATTGACAAACCCCTAGCCAAACTAATCAAACGGCAGAGAGAACATGCAAATTAATAAGATCAGAAATGAAAAGGGGGACATAACCACAGACACAGAGAAAATTCAGAGAATCATTAGATCTTACTACAAAAGCCTGTATGCCACAAAATTGGAAAATGAAAAAGAAATGGACTTTTTTTTAGATAAGTACTATATACCAAAGTTGAACCAAGAACAGGTGAACAATCTAAATAGACCTGTCAGTCGTGAAGAATTAGAAGCTGTTATTTAAAAACCTCCCTACCAAAAAAAGCCCAGGACCAGATGGTTTCAATGCAGAACTCTACCAGAACTTCCAGGATGAGCTAATACCTAAACTCCTTAATGTATTTCACAATATAGAAACAGAAGAGTCATTGCCAAACTCTTTTTATGAAGCTACAGTTACCCTGATACCAAAACCACACAAAGACACAACCAAGAAAGAGAATTACAGGCCAATCTCACTCATGAACATCAACGTAAAAATTCTCAATAAAATACTGGCAAACCGAATCCAAGAACACATTAGAAAAACAATCCATTATGATCAAGTGGGCTTCATTCCAGAGATGCAGGGCTCGTTCAACATACACAAATCTATCAATGTAATCCATCATATAAATAAACTGAAAGGAAAAAAACCTTATGATCATTTCATTTAATGCTGAAAAAGCATTTGACAAAATTCAACACCCCTTTATGATAAAGGTGGTGGAGAGATTGGGGATAGAAGGATCATACCTAAATATAATAAAAGCAATGTTCAGTAAGCTGACAGCTAACATCAAACTGAATGGAGAGAAACTCAAAGCCATTCCACTAAAATCAGGAACACAACAAGGCTGTCCACTCTCTCCATACCTCTTCAATATAGTGCTTGAAGTTCTAGCAATAACAATAAGACAACATAAGGGGATCAAGAGGATTCAAATTGGAAAGGATGAAGCTAAACTTTCGTTATTTGCAGACGATATGATAGTGTACATAAGCGACCCCAAAAACTCTACCAAAGAACTCCCACAGCTGATAAACACATTTAGTAATGTGGCAGGATACAAGATCAACTCCAAAAAATTGGTTGACCTCCTATACACAAAAAATAAAGAAGCAGAGAGGGAAATCAGAGAAACAACAGCTTTCACGATAGCCACAAATAGCATAAAATATCTTGGGGTAACTCTAACCAAGGAAGTGAAAGACCTATTTGACAAGAACTTTAAGTCTTTGAAGAAAGAAATTGAGAAGGATATCAGAAAATGGAAAGACCTCCCCTGCTCTTGGATTGGGAGAATCAACATAGTAAAAATGGCAATTCTACCAAAAGCAATCTATAGATTCAATGCAATCCCCATCAAAATCCCATCAAACTTCTTCACAGACCTTGAGAGAACAATAATCAAGTTTATATGGCAAAACAAAAAACCCAGGATAGCCAAAACAATCTTATACAATAAAGGAACTTCTGGAGGCATTACCATCCCTGACTTCAAACTCTATTACAGAGGACAGTATTGAAAACAGCTTGGTATTGGCATAAGAACAGAGAATTGGCATATGACCTATGGAATCGAATAGAAGACCCGGATATTAACCCACAAACCTATGGACACCTGATTTTCGACAAGGGAGCTAAAGGTATACAATGGAAGAAGTAAAGTATCTTTAGCAAACAGTGCTGGCATAACTGGATGTCAACCTGTAGAAGAATGAAAGTAGATCCATATCTATCACCATGCACAGAACTCAAGTCCAAATGGATTAAAGACATCAACATTAATCTGACCACTTTGAACCTGATAGAGGAGAAAGTGGGAAGTAGTCTACAAGATATAGGCATAGGAGACCACTTCCTAAGTAGAAACCCAGTAGTAAAGACAATAAGAGAATCAATGAATAAATGGGACCTCCTGAAACTGAGAAGCTTCTGTAAAGCAAAGGACACTGTCAGTAAGACAAAAAGGCTACCTTCTGACTGGGAGAAGATCTTCACCAACCCCTCAACAGACAAAGGTCTGATCTCCAAAATATGCAAAGAACTCAAGAAACTAGACACTAAAACTCTAATTAACCCAATTAAAAAATGGGGTACTGAACTGAACAGAGAATTCACAATAGATGAACCTCGAATGGCCAAAAGACACTTAAGGTCATGCTCAACCTCCTTAGCGATCAGGGAAATGCAAATCAAAACAACTTTGAGATACCTGTCAGAATAGCTAAACTTAAAAACACCAATGATAGCCTATGCTGGAGAGGATGTGGAGTGAGGGGAACACTCATCCATTGTTGGTGGGAATGTAAACTTGTGCAGCCACTGTGGACATCAGTGTGGTGGTTTCTCTGGAAACTGGGAGTCAACCTCCCTCAGGACCCAGCAATTCCACTCTTGGGAATATACCCAAGAGATGCCCTATCATACTACAAAAGCATTTGTTCAACTATGTTCATAGCTGCGCTATTTGTAATAGCCAGAACATGGAAACAACCTAGGTGCCCCTCAATAGAAGAATGGTTTAAAAAGGTGTGGCACATATACATATTAGAGTTTTACTCAGTGGTAAAAAACAATGACATCTTGAATTTTGCATGCAAATGGATGGAAATTGAAAACGCTTTACTGAGTGAGGTAACCCAGACCCAAAAGAGGAATATGGTATGTACTCACTCATAAGTGGATTCTAGCTATAGTTAAAGGTCTTTGAGCCTATAATCCGTGATCCTAGAGAAGCTAAATAAGAAGGTGAACCTGAAGAAAATCATATAGTTATCCTCCTGGATATTGGAAGTAGACAAGATTGCCAGGCAAACTTGGGTGCACGGGGGGTGGAGGGGTGGAAGTAAGGGGAGATGGTTAGGGAGAAGGGAGAGGGGGGGGATTGGGGATGGCTTGGGGGAATGAGATGGGGGAGAGTAAGGATGGATATGGGAGCAGGGAAGTATATATCTCAACTAAGGGAGCCCTTTTAGGGTTTGCAAGAGAATTGATTCTGGAGGGATTCTCAGGCCCAAGGAGAGGTCCCCAGATTGTTCCCTGGGCAGCAGAGGAGAGGGTGCCTGAACTGGCCTTGGCCCATTACCATACTGATGAATATTTTGCATATCACCATAGAACCTTCATCTGGCGATGGATGGAGATAGAGACAGAGAAACATATTGGAACACTGGACTTAACTCCATAGGTCCAAATGAGAAGCAGGAGGAAAAACGTGAGCAAGATAGGCAGGACCAGAGGGAACCTTCATCTGACGATAGATGGCGATAGAGACGGAGACCCACATTGGAGCACTGGACTGAGCCTCCAAGGTCCAAAAGAGGAGCAGAAGGAGGGAGAACATGAAAAAGGAAATCAAGACTGCGAGGTGTGTGTTCACCCACTGATACAAGGGGACTGATCGAATGAGAGCTCACCAAGGCCAGCTGGACTGGGACTGAACGAGCATGTGATCAAACCGGATTCTCTGAATGTGGCTGACATGGTGGCTGACTGAGAAGCCATTTACAGTGGCACTGGGTCTTGTTTCGTCGGCATGTACCGGCTTTTTGGGATCCTAGTCTGTTTGGATGCTCACCTTCCTAGGCCTGGAGGGAGAGGGGAGGAACTTGAACTTCCCACAGGGTATGAAACCCTGACTGCTCTTAGGACTGGAGAGGGAGGAGGAGGGGGAATGGGGGGGGGAGAGAGGGAGTGGGGGAATGGGAGGGTATGGGGAGGAGGGGAGGAAGTGGAAATTTTTATAAACAAGTAAATAAATAAAAAAATTATTCAATACTATCTGTTGTTTACCCAAATTAAGCTGTGCTAATCAAAGGGGATTAGGGACATGACAAGTAATCGAGATTGGACCTACAGTTTGAAATATTGACTTAAAAATCTTCAGGCATCACATCTTGAAGGCATTATTACTTCCACAAAACCTGACCAGTGACCAGTAAACTCATGAAATCCAAACTGGCTCCAGTGCTGACTGACATGTTTGACATTATTGCTATTGCATTATTCTTATTATTATTATTATTCACAGCTGATTTGAGGATTCTACCAATGCAAGAGAAACCATACTCATGTACACATGAATGTTGTGACTTAGCTCTTTAAAATGTGTGTTGTGTGACAGACTTCTTCTGAGGAGATTCAGCATGAACACATCTTCTCACCTCAGATAGGGTACCTACTGAAAGAATCGGTGGGTGTCAGCTCAGGACACCCAAGATCAAGTTCTCAGCACAAGGAAGATGTATTTGAGCCAGAAGAACAGTCTACAGGGGATAAGAGACAAAGCAAGAAGATACAGGACAACAAAGAAGGTGTGTGTTTCTAATATCTTTTTTTTGTCCAAATCCCCAGGGTAATGTGAAGACCTAAGCACATCAAAGGCCCCCTAGGTGTGTGTTCTTTTCCTATCCCAGTGAGAGAAATCTCACTTTAGTCTAAGTCAGTGGATCCAGTAGGCCTTGAATTTACACACATCACAAACTCGGTAAAATAAAACAATGTTGTTAGGTTTTATGCTTCTAAATTTACCTGGGCCATAATGTTGTGGCTAAAATTATACCTTTGTTCATATAACCAGCTTATATTTTTCTATATTAGGGGAATTAGAAATTATGCTTAAATGAGAAATAGAGCCAGAGGTTTGAATGTATTGATACAGGATAAAATTGGTATTTGATGTGGCTCTTTTGATGAGTTTTCTAAATTTCCAGGATTGGGACATTCCGACCCCTGGAGTCACTGTCTAAAATCCTCCTTGGGAGCTCAGAGCAGTTACTTCTGAGACAAGAGAGGAGTTTTTAAGTCTACAAGGAGCAAATATTTCTACAGAATATTAAAAGGTATCTAATAATAGTAAATAAAATATACTTGATTTCAATTATTCAGTATGTTTCTTAACCCCTCCATGAGCTCTGTATTGGCATTGTCTTTATTTTACTGAGTTTGTGATGTCCATAAATTCAAGGCATACTGAGACCCACTGGCTTAGACTCAACTGAGATTTCTCTCACTGGGATAGGAAAAGAGCACACATCTAGGGGCCTTTGATGTGGTCAGGTCTTCATGTTACCCTGGGGATTTGGATGAAAAAGATATTAGAAACACACACCAGCTGGTCTGGATGTCATGGAAGCATCACCGAGTTGCGTCTTGGCTTTCTGCAGCGTTCCCTATTGACATTCACACTGGGACTTAAAACATCCCTGCATGGATCTTACGGCATGTGCTAATTTGACCTAGAAACAGTCTCTTGCAAATATGCTCACAAGATATTAATACTGGAAACCTAAGACCCTTAGATCTGGTTCCATGGTTAAAACAGGATTCATATTTAGTAAATAAACTTCTCGGCTCGTTAACAGTTGTCCCACTTCAAATGCCCTGCCACATATTAGACGGAAGAGAACATTGCGTTCTGTAGGAGACAGCTTTGGTCCAGCCATGTGTGGAGATTCAGTTATCGGGTCAACTTGATTTACTTCTGAACTTCTGCACCCATCAAGGCAGAAGGCTACATTTGGAAGTTGCTCTAAGTATCATAAGTATAGCCACTGAAAATTAGGTTTAGGAAGGGCAGTGGCCAGGACTGGAAGCTTCTATCATGCGGATACCAGGGGAACTTTTCAAGATAGCAAACCATTAAACAAAGAATTTTTATAATAAACACTTAGATTGCAGTCAGTCCTTCTTGAAAAAAAAATGCAATATAAATAAACCCATGAAGAAACCCAATATTGTCCTAGGTTAATTGCTTCTAGTTATGAGCCATTTATTTTCTCAATTGACACTAATTCTGTGCTTTCTTATCATTTATGTTATTCCCCCCCCAAAAAAATTGATGACATGTCTAGTTAAGGGTTTTCTTTTATTCTAGGTCACTCATTTTCTTCATATTTGTTACAGAAAAAACATTACTAGTTATATTCTGTTAGCCACACTTTACAAACCACCTTGTTCCAAATCTTCAGTCATATATTGCTTCTATGCATAAAGCCCATCCCCAGCCTGGGCCATGCAGAGAATCCAGGACTATGGTGTGACCTCTGCATACAATCAGTGCCGGATTTTGGTTTGCATTGCCAAACTGACTCAATGACTAGAGTTCCTTGTGCAGATATATGTTCCCCACTAACACCGCTTTCTTCTTAGTCTCCTCCTCTTTCTACCAGAAAAGAGTATGTTGACTCGGTAGTCTTGATGAAACGTGGATCTGCCCTGTGATCTCTAAACTTCTGAAAAAGTGAATTAATTGGTTGAGATTGAGAGGAGGGTAGCAAAGGGAGATGAGAAATAGGATACAGCATTGGCCTGGAAGTTGGGAGTGTTAAGTAGGGCTGATTTTGCCCTTAACAACCCAGCACCTCCCAGAAAAAAACACTTTCATCTTTCATAAAAGTACCCCAATATTTTGAAAATGTGGGAAAAATTTGCAATCTCACCCTTCTCAACAAGATTGTCTATTAAATCATTTTTTGAAATAATATCGTACCCAGGTATCTCATTCAGTTCATACAAAGCAAAGCCTTGAGTCTCCTGAAAGAACAGTGTCTAGGGAACTCCTGCTACAAGTTTCATTAATTCTGTGACTATGAGAAACCCAGCCTGCTCTAATAACCTGCCTGTCACCTTCACAAGATTATTTTCTAGTTCCTTCCAACCCCCTGCCTTATATATCCAAATAAGTGTGCTTTTATTAGACTGGCTCCTTTTCTTTATGAAATAAAAGTAAGACAATGAACATATTATAAAGACCCGGGGGGCAGAAAGCCCAGAAGCAGAGGGTATGGTAACTCAGGAATATGCTTGAATCATCTTCTTTTTTTAAATGGGGCAGGGAGATAGCAAGACTAAGCTAGCTCCTAAAATACGGTTTTGGGCAAAAGAAGAAAAAAAAAAACACTCTCTATACAATAAAAAATTTCATGTACCCATAAATGATGATTTAAAAGAGATTTAATAGAGTCATTTAAATTAGTACGTAAGTAAACAGGGGAAATGAAGGAGAAATACGAGAATATTAAGAGGAATAGTCACCGGTCATCGTACCCTTTCTTTTGAGATTTTTAATCTAAAAACATGTAATACCTTTCACTGACAGCTTGACTCCAAGGAGAAAGCCCCTCTTTACTTGGGTTCTAAGAATGCCTTTGTAGTTGATTCATTACAAACTTTTACCAAACCTTCTCGCACTAAGGGAATCCAGCAAGGCTACAGGTGATGAAGTTGAGATACAGCAATCAATTGTACTTCTCTATCCATAAAGCAAACAATTGAAAGCCAAACTTTATTACCAACTCAAATAATACTAAAATAAAATAAAATCTCAAGTATGATACTCTTAGGTATACATCTTTTTAGAGCTGCCACACTTCCATGCAGTGACGGATTGGACCCTAAAACCATGAACCAAAACAGTCCTTTCTTTAAGTTGCTTTTGCCAGGTGTGTCATCACATCATGGTGAAAGTAATTGCTACACCTTCCCAGCCTCCTTTCCCTGGGTGTTTCTTATGCCTACATATCACCCTTAGGTATGGTGTCTACCTGGCTTTGACTTCTTTGGTTATCTTGGGTTTTGTTATTATTGTTTTGCCTTGCTCTCTTAGCCTAGGTTCTTCATTCTACCTTTATAAAAAAAGAAAAAATTACAAGACAAAAATTTGGGGTATTACCATCACTGTTAAATGATGTAAATTCATAGAACAAAGAGTTCCTTCACTCTCTGGTCTTAAGCTTTATATATACACCATTTGTGATGGGTAATCTTGTCAAGGGATTATTTTGAAACAAATTCCAGGAGTACGTCCCAGGTTTAGCACATGCCTAGTTCTGCTTCTTATAACTTCCTTGGAAATGGTAAAGAATAAAAATTGCCAGTTGATTTTAGCCAATTGGTTTTTGTGTTTTATTATGGAAATTTCTGAAGGATCCGGATCCAGATCTAATTAAATCATTTCTCTGATTGATTTTATTGCCAAGTGAATTATATTAAATTCAGATTCATAAATCAAAATAATCATTCAGCTAAAAGTCAGCCTCACTGGAGATAAATAACCTTTTGAAAATGAGTAATGTCCAATAGCGCTAACCCATAAGGAATATACAGTGAAGTCATCATTAATTTGTCAGCCACGTAATTGGGAAACATATTTAATTAGTTATTTATGGGCCATAAAGAAGGAAGGCTGCTGATTATAATCCCAGCCTCCATGTCTTGTGCTTTGTTTCATTTCTGAAAAGACGTTTTTTAAGGCATCTCTTAGAAGAATTGCACAAGATCAAGCCAGTCAACATTTAGCGTAGAGTGGGAGGAACTAATGAGCTCCCACTGCTCCTTGAGGAACTATCCACAGGGGAGGGCTTTGGGGGTGTAGAGAGTCAGTTATCTTTAAGAATCTGGTCCCTACTAGGCCAACCACACTCTAGTGAATGGCTCCAGACCCTAGAACATGGGTAGTGCAGACTACTGGGTGGGCTATTTTTCAAAGGAAAAAAGATGGTAGATTCTCCTCCAAGATTCTATGCACTTAGGACACAAAGTTCCACCTTGTCACTCGCACAAAAGCAACAAAGCCAAATTCTCATAGACACACACACCTCTGAAATCATGAGTCAATACATATTTCATCCTTAGAAGATGTTTTTCTTTGGTACTCTGTCACAGAGATGGACAGCTGAGAAACGAATCCCTCAGAGCAAAGGGTGGGCGACTCGGGCTCTCCCTGCTCCTCTTCAGGAGGGGAGCAAGCGCATGCGTGGCCTCGAGGCCTTTTCAGAGATACATTATTTTCACCCGCACCATCTTCCTGGGACCGATTACAGCATCTCTTCTAAAGGACATCGCTAAATTTAAAGTGCTTCCAATCACATGTTTGCAACAGACTAAAACATTCTGGCCCAGAAAACTGTGCTCTCCGTTGGCGTGACATAAGTACTGGCCTTGCCTGTACCCAATTTAGACATCAGAAACTTGTTCCATTTGCGCTCTGTGTTTATCCATTATACTCATTCGCTTTTCCCACGTACTCTCCCAATTATCCACCAATTCAGTCCATTTACTCGGGCTCCGCTACCATAAGTACGTCACCTATAGCATTTACCTGCACTCGGGTGGGACTTTCAAGGGCCTCTTGCAGGCTTTGGGTTGCATCTGTTTCCCCTCTTTCTGCGCAATTTTGTACTTAGCACTCATCACAGAAATGAATGCCGCGGCGGCAGACAAATGTATTGGCAGGGATCTAACTGCACAATTGGCCATTTAGCCCTGAAAAACATAATAATGGCTGCAAAATGGATCTGGGCCACGGGGCAGAAGCCATCCTTTAGCCTCATTCCGCAGAGCACCTGCTACAGAGCCAATGCGGTAACAAATTGTATCACGATGAGATGCTCTAGGTCTGCCTGCCACTTGCCGACCTATTATTCTTGATAACAGCAGTGCTTTAAAAAGGGAACAATGTTTCTCCCACAGCAGATCCAGGGGATTTAGAAAAATGTCCTATCATCCTATTTGAAAGGCCAATAAAGTAATCATTCCATTTTTCTGTGTTGTTGGGACCTTGAGAGATAATTATTAATTACTGTCGCCAGCCACTTGGCAGCTGTGGAATTAATGTTTTAAAATTACAGTTAGGTGCATCTGTCTTGTTTTGTGCAGAAATTATCCTATTCTGACATTTGGAAAGAGGACCTGTCTGACTGCTCTGGCTTACACACACTTTTCTCATACATCTCAAGACTTTCCCCATTGCCCCCTCTCCAGGGACCTTTTTTTTAAATAAGGATTCTGAAGGCTGAAATGTAATCTATTTATCTTTTTACGACACCCATAATATCCTGTATTTCATTATATATATCTCAGTTGTGCTAAGAAACATATCTCAACACATGGGACAACTCCAGCACTTGCCAATATAAACAGGATTGTTTTGCACTGTGGAAAATACATCATTTGGTAATGATTCAAAGCTTGATAAGAGAACCACCAAATTAATAAGACTCTTACAAAGAAGCAAACTCTTGGGAACCATGACCACTCATTTGGCAGCTCCATATGAACAGGATCTTTCTTGATGCGACCAGATGGGGGTCTAATAGACGAATTGATGATTTCTCCACAGGGGTTAGGCAAGAGGCAAGCCATAGCCAGCTGTTGTGGCTGACAACGCACACATTACCATTCACCAGTTGAGATCACGGAAAAGCAGACGGAAGTAAGAACTGCTAGTTAAGTAAATACCAGTTTGCATGTCTCTCCCATTTGTTACTCAGAAAATTTGCATTTTATCCATGGAGTCAGTGTGCACAGCTAAAATATTTTATTTCCGAGGCTCTCTGGAACTTGACATGACTAGATGAAAGAGGAAGTAACTGGGTAGTGCTGAAGAAGAACCTGTTAGCCCAAGGGGGATACCCTGTCCATCACACCTTGAACATAGTGAGGACCAGCACTCTGGAGGTCACTTAGGAGCATGTGGAATATGAAGGAGAAGTGCCAAGGATGAAAATAAAGATTAAGAGGAGACTGGTCTCATAAGAACTATGGTACTAAGTTTTTGATCTCTAGATCTCTTAAAGGGAAGAAAAAAGAAAATCATGGTGTGTCTGTGTGTGTGTGTGTGTGAGAGAGAGAGAGAGAGAGAGAGAGAGAGAGAGAGAGAGAGAGAGAGAGTCTCTGTGTGTGTGTGTGTGTTATGCATATTTGTGCACATGTGTGTAGATGCCCATGCCAATGAATGCTCTTGCAGAAGCCAGAGGTCGATGTTGGGTTTCTTCCTCTTTTCTTCTCCTCCTCATTTTGTGAGACAGTATCTCCCACTGGACCTAGAATTTGCTGGACTGGTTTCCCAGCACAGACCCTGTGCCCACTGCCCTCCATACTGTAGTTATTGATGTGTGACAGGATTTTTACATGGGTGCTGAGGATCTGAACTCAGGTCCTCATGATTGCCTAGCTCAGCACCTGTTAAACTAGGCTCCCAAGTCCCAGAAATCTGTATCTTTTGCACATCACAGTTGTTTATGGCAAGAAAATTTTCCAGTGCTATTGTGGGCCAGTCAGTAATCACACTGTGAGTATTGCACATGTCTTGGACCATGACTTACAGTTCCGTAGCAGAAACTGAGGTCATTGTTGCCTTCTGTCTTAAACCTTGCTTTAAGGAATGTACTAAACAGTAAGCAAATTAAATATTAAAACTTCTTTTAAAAATACACAGATACTCAGATAGTATTCTATAGCTCTGTCTCGGTGCTGGTTTCCATATGATGTTCTGATTTATTGTTGATGAGGTTATAAGGTCATTGGAAAAGAAACTGTTTAATTCATAAACTTTGTAATCTATCGGAACTTTCCAGTTGTGTCATGATCATACTCAAGTTTGCTGCTGACCTCTTACAGCCGGAGGTCACCCTGCACTTCTGTGAGCTGCCGACTCTCATCCTATATAGTAGATGCTCCTGTCTTGCCGCAGAGACCGTGGGCTTTTACAGCAGAGACTCAGGATTAACGCGAGGATCAGGGTTCAATATGACAAGCAGAACACAGAAGCAAAGGCTGCATGGACACTTTTCTTCTTAATATTCACTTTATGATCCATTTTATAGAGGCGCATGGTTTAGAAACAGTTTCATTTCAAGGGTACAGTTGAGTGAGTTTTGACAAATGTGTATATCTATGGTAACACCAGCTCAAGTGTGATACAAAACACTTCAAACAGGTCTCAGCCACCTCCCCCGCCATTGACAGGATTGGTCCCCGGTAATCACCGCTGTTTTCTGCTGTTGCTGGCTAGTTTTGCTTATTTTGAAATGTCATGTAAGTGGAATCATAAAGCACTTCCTCTTTTTAGTTTGTCTATTATCATTGATCATGTTGTTCCTGAGATTCCACTAGGGATTGGGGTCTATTTAAATGCATTCCTTTGGATCCCAACCTAAATAGAATTTACTGTAAATAATTGTAACTATCTAAAATGATATCGAGGGAAGTAACTATAGCCCATCTGGAGGAAGTCTAGTAGCGGGATTAGATGTTTTGTTTTAATTCCGCAATGCTAACTCTCCCTTACCCCTCTGAAGCACAATCATTTCCGTTGCTTAGCATCATGCAAAGGAACTGAGATCAGGATGCTGATGCCAGCACTGCCACACCCATTGCAGGATTAGCCATCATCCTACCCAGAGAGAACAGGTTACATGACCACCCGCAGATAAACAAATAAAAGCATGCACAGTCAAAACAAGGCTATTTGGCCTTCAAAGGCAGCAGGTTTTGCAATGTGTGACTACTGTGAACTACGTCACTGAAACTTGAGCAACGCTCAAACACAGGAGGCTGGTCGGTCACAGGGAGAACCTTGCCAGACTTCTTAACAGGAGGTCTTTGGAAGAGTTCACGTCGTAGAATCTAAGTGTGAATCGGTGGTTTCCGAGGTTGAGGCGACAGCAAAGTGAAGGATTGTTAGTTGTGTTGGTTAATATCGACTGTCAACTTGATCTAGACACCCATTTGAACCCACCTGCTGAGCATACCTGTGAGAGATTGTCTTGTTTAGATTAACTAAAATGGAAGGGCCACCTTCCAGTGATGGCCTAGGTACAAGGAAATTCCAGGGGGAAGTCTCTTGCTTTTTGCCTGATTGCCTTCCATCTACTGATGAATCTACCTATCCTGGGTTTGTGGTTGATGATGATGAGAAGGATGCCATCCTTTGCTGACATCTGAATCCAGTCTTCTAATATGGACTGAAGTCCAGTGGCTCCCTGGAATTGTTGGGGCCATTGACATCAGATAGAGACTGCTGAGACTCATAGACTGAACAGCTTTTGGGTTTCCGCCCTCTGAGTTTAAAGACAACCATTGCTGGACTGGTCTCACTGAAAGTCCTAATATGTATTCATTCTCTTGCTTCTGTTCCTCCAGAGAACCCTGACCGTACACCGATGACTGCACATCAGAGTTCCAGTTAAACAAGATGGATAAAATTTAGACACGTATTGTACAACATTGTACCTATTGTCAGTGACAATGTATGGCACATTGAGTTAAATATTCTTTACACAAAAAAATCAAAGCATAAGTATTTCGTAATTAATTCTTGATTATGTATTGACTGATATGTTTCTAGTTTTTTTACTAATTTAAACAAAACTGTTATGAATATTTGCATTTATATGCTATTGAGGGATATATGTTTTCTGGAAAATTAACGTCTAGTAGTGGAATTTCTTGGTTATCTAATAATTTTTTCAGATACTTCCAATTGTTTGCTAAATTGACTGCTCTATTTGTTGGCCCACAGCCTCAGGAATGCTTGCGTCTGTCTGTCCTGATAGCATCACACTGGAGTTTTAACCTATACATTTTCTAGACACTTACTGATGGTTGTTGTCTTTCCACACCCAACCGGCTATTCATAAATTCTTTTGTAAAATGCATTTTCAAAATGTTGGTCAGTTTTACTTCATTTGCATTTGTCCCTTTCTTATTCCATTCTAAGGGATTTTTCTGTATTCTAGACTCAAGTCTTTCTTCTAAAAACAGCATTTACTCCTTGTCTCTTAAGCTGCTTGGCTCACTTCTTCAGTGTCCTTTATGTTAAAGCCCATTCTGTAAATTTGGATATCACGAATTTACTTTTTCCACTTTAGAAGGCCATATTTTTCTTTCTGTTCTCCTGTGCATTATGTTCCATAGTTCCACTGAACTATGGCATGTTTGATAAGGCCTGTGAAATTCTCTTTCAACATCCATGTTTTTTCCATCATCTCCGTCTGATGACCGTGCCTGACTTTGCTCCGTTCAATCTCCAATTGTTGGTGCTACGTTCTGAATCCTACTTTTCTAAGGATCTGAATTGTGCTACCGTTCTTTAAAGCTGCGGTTCTCAACCTGTGGGTCGCGTTTGTGGGGTTGAATGTCCTTTCCACAGGGTCGCCTAAGACCATCGGAAAACAGATATTT
Source organism: Myodes glareolus (assembly GCF_982192425.1). Lineage (NCBI taxonomy): Eukaryota > Metazoa > Chordata > Mammalia > Rodentia > Cricetidae > Myodes > Myodes glareolus. Next base: position 29,751,773 of record NC_142040.1, read on the forward strand.
ACATTATGATTCACAAAAGAAGCAAAATTACAGTTCTGAAGTAGCAATGAAAGTAATTTTATGATTGCAGGTGGGGAGGGAGATCAACCTAACATGAAGAACTGTATTAAATAAAGGGTCACAGCGTTAGGAAAATTGAGAACCACTGTTTTAAAGCATATATCTTTTAATAGTTCAGTAAATTAAACTGAAAGGATCTACTTAGTCTTTTTGAACTTGTTTCTCGGCTTTCTTTGGAGGAATTCTTTGGAGGAGCGTTGGGTGTTGCTGAAGTTTGGCCGGAGGGAGCCTCTGCTGAAGTCTCCTCGTATCCAACGAGTGTCTCCACCCAGGATGGTGAACACTAGACTGTTTCCCAGCCCCACCTGACCTTTTGAAACTGGGCTGCTTGCAGATGCCAGATCTATTTTTGTCTCCAAGTGCCACCCTGCGTAGGAACCCAGCTTAGTTTTAATCCCAAACTCAAGGACCCCTCTCCTTCCCCACAAGCCTATTACTTCCAATTGCCTCAGTTCCCACCCTGATCTGTTACCTCATGGTGCGGGAGAATTGTCTGTATTTTGTCAATCATGTTTTAAATAAACACTGATTGGCCAGGCAGGAAGTGTACGTGGGAAAACCAGACAGGAAGTGGAAATGATGCAAGGAGAGCAGGAGAATTCTGGGGAGGAGGAAGTTGATTCCTCCCACTCCTTCCCAGATCACTGAAGCAGCAGGATGTGAGCTGCCCCACTGAAAAAGGTACTGAGCCACATGGCTAACATAGATGAGAAAAATGGGTTAATCAAGATGTGAGAGTCAGTGAGAGGCTAGAGCTAATGGGCAAATCAGCTTTATAAATAATAGAGATCTTTGTGTGGTTGATTTCGTCTGGGACTTGTGGCAGTGGGGAACTGGGCAGGACATAAAACCCCCAACAAACAGGCCTCCTCATGTTACAACCTCAATTCAGATGCTCTATTCTGCTTCCATCTCTCTGAGTAGGAAGAACACTTTCAGATGGAAAACCCGGTCTGCTCGAAAGCTCAGCTTGGTTTTTCTCCTATAAAAGGGTACCATCCTGCTTGTGGTTTGTATCTGAAAGCAGACGCTTAGTTGTTTGTTTTTTCAGATTTCTACACGGGGCAAGAAAGCCATTATTAATCACACCTCAGTGACCGGAAGTTTGTCCTAGAAGAATTATTTTCTTGTGTATGATTCTGGGTTGTGATGGTTACTGAGAAGACAACAAATTGTTATGTGAGGGAAGCAGGTATAGGCAAAAAGAAAATCTGAAAATGACTTAGCAGCCATTATGGTCGTTTCAATGTAACTGGCCCCCTTAATCTCACATGGGGTGCCACTATGAGGAGATGTGTTTTGTTGGAGGTGGTATGACCTTGTAAGAGGAAGTGAGTCACTGTGGGGTAGACTTTGAAGTTTTCTATGCTCAGGATACCTCCCAGTATCTCAGTGGACTCCTGGTTGTCTACAAGATGTAGGACTCTCGGCTCAAACAAGCATCACGTCTGACTGCATGCTGCCATGCTCCCCACCATGATGATAACTGACTGAACATTTGCAACTACAAGCTAGTCCCAATTCCATATAAAAGTTGCCATGGTCATGGGCTCTTTGCAGCAAAAAAATAAATAACTAAATAAAAATAAAAATAAAAAAAAACTAAGGCAGCATGTTTCCTTCAAAGAAGGAACTTCTAAAGTCCATGCACATTTGTTTCTGATAAGCTTTATGAACCCGTCATTTCGAGAAGAACAATCCATGGTAGTGGTGTATATATTCAATTATAAAGACAACACAACCAGTTCAAATAACTGAAACAAGAGGAGAAAATGAACGAGAAGAAACAAGGACATTCGTTAGTCAGCCCCTTAAAGGTGTAGGACAGAGATAAGCTAAGCATGTGAGGCAACCTTTTGCAACAACTTTCAAATAGCCCAGCTGCGTCCAATGGGGAAATCACCAAAGTCTGCCCCTGAATGTGCTCACGTCGAATCAGTCTGCACAGATTCCCAGGATACATTGTCCTCCTAACCAGCATTGCATCTCTGCTCCATAGATGAGTTAATATCTGCTAAGGTTCAGTGAAAACGGCAATGGCCTTCACAGCCATCCTCGATAGTAGCAGTAATAGTCTGCCGGAATCCTTACCCAAATTCCCAATGGCTGTTATCAAAACAGCTCTGTGATTAAATTAAAATTTATATTAAAAAAAAAAAGTGACTGTCACGGGTTTCCACATAACCTTTGCCCAGTTAAACTTACCTAACCCAGAGGCGACATCCAACGATACTATTTTATACTTAGATTTTCTATTTTAATAAGATGCCAGCAGGGCTGGCAGATGTTGCAATATACGAGGGGAGGTGTTCCAGGCCATAAATCTGCAGGGAGACAGTCGGGGCATCATGAAGAAAATGTGCCTCATTCACTCCAAGGTAATCATAGCCACTAAGATTTTATAACTAATTATAAATGCATGCAGATATTTGTAGTCCCCCAGGACAAACATCATGTAGTATAATCACAGACATTAACCTTGTACATTCTTATGGAACTGAGAGAACATTTAGGCATCGTGAATATTTTATATCTACCATACCAGATGGCTATAAGACTGGCTAAAAAGAAAAAAAAAATCACCACCTATTCTGGTCACAGCTGAGTCACGCGTTGCATGTACTACCTCGAGAACATGATTTAATACCTCCATAGACTTGAGTCTGTTTCTAAATTGATTTCATTATGCGAACCACCAAACAACCTGGTAGAAGAAAAGAAAACCAGAAGTTAGTTCTGGGGAAGGGAAGATCTAATATGTGTTGAAGGGAAACTCTTTTCCTCATTAAAAAGGGACATTTATTACACAAAGCAAAAGGAACCATTTTCAATATCTTCTGATATCTATTTCATGTTTAGGCTTTCACCGTCTATCAGACATTTTGTCTAATTTTCTGACAACTGTGATCATGTTAACAAAGCACTAGGAAGACATCCACCCTCCTTACCTTCTTATGCCCCTCCCCCCACCTCTCTTCCTTCCTCACTAGCTCCTCTCCTACCTCTACTCCGTTTTTGCATGCAGGTCTCCTGCAGACAACCACAGTCACAGTGTTCGTGATTGTATTGGCCGTGTCACTTCCAGAAGCCACCAGGATAAACAATATGGCACAATCGCACAGCACAAATCTCCCCCAGGGACACTAGACTGAAGAGTAAACATTGAAGAAAGAAGCAAACATGGCTCTAACTTCTTCCAATTTTTAAGAAAACCAAGGGCCATCAATCGTTCTCACTTCTCCCTGGAAAATACAATTTCTATGGATTATCAGTGAGTAATAAAATTATACTAAGAAATGCCATGTAGCTGGGTAGTTGAGTTTAATATTAAATAAAAGACTCAGAAAAGAATGTGACTAGAATAAAGCATTTAGTACAGAATACAAAAGATAAATTTCTTTTTGTATGTGTCTGTGCGCGCGCACATGTGTCTGTGTACACACACATATGTGTGCACATATGAGGAGGGCAGAGACTAGCCGTTAGTGATTTCCTCAAGTGCTCCCCCTTTCCTCTCGGTAGAATGACCTGCAGCTGAGTCAGTGAGCCCCATGCATTCTCTTCGTTTGGTCTTCCCAGAACTAGCATGACATGTACAATCGCCTTTTCTGTGGGCACTGGGTATTGAACCTGGGTTTATTTGCTGGCAAAACAATTACTTTTACTGACTGAGCCAATTCCCCAGTCCCAAAACTCTCTTAGAGGGAAAATATTTTTAAAGTAATATTCTCATTTCTAGCTCACTTAACAACTGCTTTCTGTCTTCACATCCTCATAGTCCATCCTTCAAATAAGACCAATGTCCTAACACTATAAAGGTAAGAATTTTATTAATTGCATATATATGTAATTAATGCATATATATGATACAATATATATATATATAAAGTAGGCATGTTATAAAACATTTAAAAATTACTTATTTTGAGAAATGTTATTGCTGTTTTCCTAATCTCCTAGCACAGTAGCAGTATATTAAATAAGTATATTACATTGTGCTTAAATATATTAAGCACAGTGACAGGTGCTTAATACAGTGTTTGAAGAAATAAATGCTAAGCAATGGGATCTTTTGACCAATTTCTCCCATTCTGATCTATTCCCAATGTTTCCAGCCCTCCCTGGTTGTTTAAAGCTGCCCCCAGTCTGCTCAGACGGTTATGTCTATCTGCAGATAACTAGAGAGAGCTGGGGAGAACAGGACTGTGAACATTATGCCTAACTGATCAAAATTCAGTCTATCCTGGAAAGCTTTCTCTGCAAAGCCTATGCAAAAGATGCTGTCCGATACCAATGGGAGACATGAATAAACCTCTGGGTTCATTGCTGAATGGGACTCAGCTTCCATTTGAAGAGAAACTGGGACATCTCCCCAGCCCCTAAGATGTGTGCACTGCAATCTTCACAACCAGAAACATGACTTTTATTTGAATGTCTGTCTCCATGGTAGTAGATAGTGTCAATAGTAATGATAACAGTGTCCGAATTACCCGAAACAAAGCAAAATAACTCTCCGTTAAGTACTTCAACTTCCCGGGCAGCAGTGTAAATATGGCTTATCCTTTCTGTTCTGCGACCTTGTGCTTGTTGGAATCACTGCCTCTAGGAACCATGTTCCTTGCACATTCTTCCCACAGGGACAAGATTTTCCATGTGATAATCCAAGGGTTTACAGTTTCTAGTGAAATAATTTAGGGGAATGGGATAAAATGTTGCTCATTTTTCTATTCTTTAAAGGAGTAAAATTCTTGGCTGCCATTTTAAAGCTATGAGTTTGAAAATCAGGAGAGTCAATTTCCAGCCAGAGGCTGGTTTTGAGTATGGCATTTAATCACTGATCTATACTGTCTGGGTTGGCCAGCTACAAAATCTTGGGGCACATTTTTTCTAAATATGAATTCTAGAAAGATCACCTGAATCAAGAAAGGGCTTGATATGAATGGATTAGGTGGCCTCTACAGCCTCATTCACCAGAAATATTTTGCTTGAAACATTTTGAATGAGTCATGGTTCGCACGATAAGGTAAAGGAGCAAGTGTCCCGAGATCGGCAATGGATTGTCTTCTGGCTTCAGGGTCTTTCATAAGGTGCAGCTGACATCCATTTTAATGAGCAGTTCTAAGAAAGACAACCTTCTTTCGGGGGGAGGGGCTAGAACCCCATCTATCTTACACAGCACCCTCCCTCAACAGACACTGGACAGAGCTAAACAGTCCTGTGTAGTGTAGTCAGCGTGCCCAGCTGGTAGGCTGTGCTCTCTCCGCCAAAGCCTGATCTTGGAGATGGTTGAGCTTAGGAAAACAGGAGAAATAGGTTTCTCCTACTATGTAGGAGACCTTTCTTGTCATATGACCTACACGGCAAAACCCATGAAAACTATTTCCTGTATCTAATATATCATATCGTATATATGAATAAATAGATAAATATAACCTGCAGAATCCTTTTAGCATGCATGTATTATATTACTTCAGGGCTGACCATTGGTATTGAATAGCCAAATAGGGGTCTCCTCCCTTAGGAAGACTAAGGCTCTCGCTCTCAATAGTTGTTAGTTGCCTATATCTCTTCATCTAAGGGAAGGGTTTTTTTTTTTATTAAATGACTCCTTTAGGTTGTTCTCTCCTTTGTTTTCAGCATATCCAGGAATAATTTGTAAGTCATGATTAAATAAGTCCTACAGTGATGAAATTACAAAATGCTTTAAGATACAAGAAAGTAAGGCTACCAGGAGTTCATAATGCACCTTAGACTTCCAAAGGAGTCCACAGTATGTCCAGTAATAATATAATCCTGTATGAAATGCATTTAATAATAATTTAAAGGTTTTTGTTTGCTCTTTAGAAGATCTCTAAGGAAAATTAAATAAAAATCGCAAAATAGACTGGGCCAGGGAATCAGATAGGCCACATTCATATCTTCACATCTCCCTCCTCTCCTCCAAGCCCAACTCCTCGGTCTCACCCCAAGTGCCATAGCAGACCTGCTGTGGTTTCACCTTCCTCTGCACCCCCATTCCCAGGGGACAAAGCAGCAGATCCTGGCAGCACAGCCCTCTTCCGCCAAGAAAAAGAATGAATTGGATAGCCCATGGCCCATTAGTGCCTCTTCAGAGGTCACTGAATACTTGAAGTAAAACACAATGTTTGGCTAGAAAAAAATTAACAAGGTGAAATTTTAAAATTTGGACCTATGCCATAAATGACAATATCGAGTATTTGAAAACGTGACAATACATGTACTCCCCCCAAAGAAATGATTTTTAAATCCCAACTTCAAAAGTATACTCCCAGAGACAGTGTCTGCCTTGCTTTTTCTTCAATAGTCACTTTTCTAGAACACTCTAGACAGCCTAAATTACTATCCCAGTCAGGGACTATCATGTCAAGAGTAATTGATTTTACAGAGTCTAAGCGGAACAATCAGAACAGTTTTCTAGAATTAGCCTTATTAACAGAACCTTTTCAAAGTTCTTGGCAACATTTTCTTTCCACACACTTCCACCAACAGGTAAACAATGAAAGCAGTCAGTTGTGTCAAACCTGTAGCAAATAGTTTACTTGTAACAAAGACTGAAGTGACAGAGAAGGCCAAAGCCAGCTCTTTGCTCCTCCTGTTGACAAACGAATCGCTGGCTCTTCCCATACTGACAGCCGTAAGCGTAGTTCTTAACATCATTCTATTAAAAAATAGATTCATTGTTTAAAGGCACAGTTTGTAAAACAAGATAACCAAATTAAATATTAAACAAATAGATATATACATATATATATACATATATATTTATATTTAATTTCTTAGAAAGCACTTATGCTTTGAACAATGGCAGCAGGTAGGGTAAATGCCAATCTTACTTCCTTTGCCTCTCCTCCAAATCCAATCCTTTGGTCTCATCTCCAGATCAGCAGAGCCCTGCCGTAGTCTAACCTGCATCCCTGCTTTCACCTTTGGAAAGGATCACATAGGTCTTCTGCTTCTTTGTTTCACTCCCCACTCTTTGCTTTACCCAGTCCCCAGCTCCGGCAGGCATTCCCTAGGAAACTGTAAGCAACTTCAGTCAGGGAAGCAGCTTGTTCAACTGTAGATCACCAAGTCTCTCTCTTCTAAATCCAATCCCCCAGTCTCAGCCCCAGCTCTGCAGTAGACTGCTGTGGCCTATCCTCATTGTCTACCCCCATTCTGAGGGGACTAAACAGATCCTGGTAATTCCCTCTTTTCTCCCTCATGGGGACACCTCCTGAGTATCAGCTCCCAATATCTAGAAATACATTTTACCCAGAACCGCCAGTGGCCACACCTATCAGGATTCCAGAAGAATTCTCTACCAGGCAGCACACAGCCACCACACTCTCCTCAGAATCAGAGGGCAAGGGGAGACAAGAAGCAAAATACCCAGTCAACAAAGACAAGACCAGATAACAGCCCCCAAAATGCAACCTTCCCAAACCCAGACACCCAGACACCAGAGTGAAAATACAATCGACAGCACCCAGGGTAATATGTCTCCACTACAGCCCAGCACCCCCACAACAGGAGTCACCAAAATTGCAAAAAACTGAAGCACAAGACAAAGACCTTAAACTAGCCTTTTTGCTATGACAAAGGTCCTTAAAGAGGAAATAAATAAATCACTTAAAGAAATCTATGAAGACACAAACAAACAGTGGAAGGAAATGGACAAAAGAGATCAAGACCTGAAAGTGGAAACAGAACCAACAAAGAAAACCAAACTGAGAGAAATCTGGAAATGAGTTATTTAGGAACTCAAACAGGAAATGAGGAGGCAAGCTTACCCAACAGGAAGCCAGAGATGGAGGAGAGAATCTCAGGCACGGATATAAGGTGAAAGAAATGGGTACCTTGGTCCAAAACAAATGTCAAAACTAAACAAATCCAGGCACAAAACATCCAGGAAATCTGAGACACTATGAAAGAGCCAAATTTACAAATAATATGGATAAAGGAAGTAGAAGAAACTTGAGCCAAAAGCACAGAAAATATTCCAACAACGTAAAAAAAAAATTCCTCAACCTAAAGAAGGAGGTGCTCATCAAGATACAGAACCATCAAATAGACTGGACCAGAAAAGAAAGTCCCCATGTCACACAATAAAAACACTAACCATACAGAACAAAGAAGGAATATTGAAAGCAGTGAGGGACAAAGACAAAAAAAAAATATGAAGCAGACCTATTAAAATTACACCTGACTTTTCCAATGGAGACTATAAAGACTAGAAGGGCCAGATGGGAGTTTTACAAACTCAAAGAGACCATAGATGCCAACCCAGACTATTATGCCCAGCAAAACTTTCAAATAAAAGAGATTGAGAAAGAAAGACATGCTATGGTAAAGACCAGATTTGAGCAGTATGAATCTACAAATTCAGTTCGACAGAAAGCACCAGAAGGAAAAATTCAACCAAAGAAGTCAACCACACCTAAGAACATACAAGGAATAAATAATGTCAAGCCAGAAAATCAAATGAAGGGGGTAAAAGCCCACACCGCCACAACAAAATAACAGGAATCAGCGAACACTACTCATCAATAACACTCAATGTCAATGGCCTCAATTCCCGAGATAAAAACAAACAGCCTAACAGAATAGCTCCTAAAACAGGATCCACTCTTCTACTGCATCCAAGAAACACTCCTCTTATCAAGTCTTACAAACGTAAGAACTCCTCATAATGGAGATTGAACAACCAGAACTGAGTCCTATGTGCTGTATCAATTCACCTGATGAGTCCCTACAGAGACAGAACAGATGGGGAAACGAGCTTGCCCAAGGAAGTCCTACCTTTGTATTTCCAACCCTGCCTTGAACTGCAACAATTGTCCTGGATTCTGCCATAACCCCATTCTCATCAAGTCCCACAAGTAGACCCAGGTGGTCTGTTTGCCAGGACCCCTGAGAGAAACCCTCCATGTATTAAGAGAGTCCTTGCTCACAACTGAAGCCTTGCTCCACAGGGCTTGCCTTCCCACCATGGGGGCAGCCTCCTGCCAATCTGGTGCTGTGACAGAGAGGACTCCAAGGACTAGAAATGATCTGAGCATGATTCATTGTCTTTCTTTCCTTTTGTTAACATTTTGTCTGCTCTTTGGCCATTTTGGTCTTGGTTTAGCAATGGGAAGCAAGAGGCAGGTCTATCAGGTTATAGGAAGTTCTCCTGCTGAGAAGTCATCACTTTCCTGAAAATAATTCCAATTTTTGTACACCTTTGTGCAACCTCAGAAATGACCTCCAACCCTCTGGCATATAAGTGGAATGTGTTGTTCCACCAGGCTTGGCCATGAGAACATCTATAGCATAAGATCCTTTGCCATTACTTCATCTTTTTTTCCATAGTTTATATCAAAACATGTACACGTGAAATCCCCTCTTTAAATGCCGCCTAGTTCTTAACCTTTATTTAAAAAAAAATTACGAAAATGTCTTCTCTCTGCCCTGCAAGAAGCATGTGACATTAAGACATTTCTTTATGCTATGAAAGACATACACTGAGAATTATAGGATTTTAGAGCATCACTTTTAACTCTACAAGCAGGAAGGTGTCTGCATGATTTAGTACAAATCCTCACTCACAAGACCAGAGGAGCTTTATATTTGGTTCAGCATCTTACCACCCTACTGCAATCCTGTCACCCTGGTCTATCAACAGATGGACTTTAGAACCTGTCAAAATCTTTCTCTACTCCTGTGAAACAATGGTGTTAGTCATCTGAACTACACATCTCATTACGTATATTATGCATGTCATAAACTCTAATCGAAAGATTCATCTTTTATAATATTAGTCAGCAAGTTTTAAAATTCTAATCATTTTACTAAGGAAAAATCATTTGGTGCTACATGAGGAGCAATATTTGAAAGGGGCTGCTTGCTGCACACCGTTCCAGAAAAGACTAGTGGGCGGTGGCTGCAGATGGGTAGGAAGAAAGATTCCCTTGTTCTAAGGGAAGAGCTGCGCATTGTGTTCACAGCAGTGATTGCCTGACTCTACATGTGGAACAAGCCCTCTTACAACGAAATGCCTACGAACAGAATACTCACAGAAGCTGGTTAATTGTATAAGGCCAACATGGATTTCTGGGTTTGATAATGAATTCTAGTTACATAAAGTGTTGCCATGGAGAACAGAATCCGGTGGCTAGCTGAGAATACAGCCAGCTCCCTGCCCCACTACTTTTACCACTTGTAAGTCTATAGCTACTTCAAAATAAAAACTTGAAGGAAAGTTTTGAGTTCATTTGATAATTTGCCTCTCTTGGGATAAGCCAAAGGCAAATTTCCCTGCTATAGAATGTTTACTTGATAAATATAAATATATTTTTTATTGTCCTTGCTTGGTCTCCTGTTTGAATGCTGAGTTACACCCACACTTATACTTGTTTACATTTATACATACATGTATATATTATGCTTACATATATGCATGTGTATATCAGAGATGAGGATCCACATAGGAAGGTGAATTGTGTTTTATTTTGTTTTTCTAAGCTTTGGGTCACTTTACTTAATATTATCCTTTCCAAGCCCATCCGTTTTCCTGGAAATTTCATAATTGCATTGAAGCTCGATGATATTCCATTTTTGTATATGTACCACATTTTCATATCCATTCAAATGCTGATGGATACGGAGGTTGATTCTACATCCTTGCTCTCATGAATAGAGCAGCAACCAGCACACATGTGCAAATATCTCTATAACAGGACATAGAACTCTCTGGCCATATGTCTAGAAGTGGAATAGCTGAGTCACATGCTAGTTTCAGTTTTTAATTTTTTGAGGAACCTCTGAACCGACATTCACAATGGGTGTATTAATATGCACCTTCACCAGCAGGGACTAAGGTTTCTTCTTTCCCCACGTCCTTTCCAACACTTGTCAGACATATTGATCGTGGTGATTATGACGATGGTGAGATGATTTAATTTGAAAAAGTCAGTAGGGATCATGGTCAGCTTTGCTCATCACAGACCACCATTTTAAACTCAAGCTAAATGCTACCAAGAGAAACACGCACATGGGGAAATTGAAGCAGGTGTTTGGGCTGACTTGTAAATACAAACTCCCTCAAACTCTGAAAAGCTGTCATGAGATTTATGGCCCATTCCAGGGCCACTGGGTCCATTGAGAGGATTCCTTTCCTTTAAGACTTCTCCATGCGCACATCCTATTTCTTCTCAGCATGCTCTTCTCTCTTTTCCTCCTTTACTTGGTAAGACCCACCAAACACTTCTCAGTAGTGGCTGGATTTCTCCTCAAAAAGCTGGACTTTGTGCAGCCTTCCCTGAGCACCACGGGTTGGGTCACGGATTTGAGATGTGTAGCGGAAGAGTTCCAGGAGGGTGTGTATACTCGCCGCGCTCTCTTCTGAAATGCCTGAACAAAGTCAGAGTTGCGTTTCGTATGTTCAGTAACTGTGTGAGCACCTGGCAGGACTCCAGCTGCGGCTCAGCCAGTTGTTGAGAGGAATCCTGAGCAAACCCTACATTGGTAACACGGTAGTGTGCTCAGCAGTGGGAACAGGAGCAGAGGAGAGATGAGGACACGGGTTAAGAACGAATAGGGAAAGTATGGAGTTCTCAGGGTAAGTAAGAAACTTCTCTCTGCCTTTGCGTTTCATCTATCTAGCAAGACTAGCGCTTAGGAAGCGCAATGACACTAATGCCATTGTTGAAAACATTGTAGTAAATTCAACAAATAATTCATGAGATAAAGAAAATGTATTCCTCTTATGATAGCTCATTTTGTAAGTCAAATACTTAGGGTTTAAGAGTTTCAAGGAGAGATGTGGGAAGACAACTGTCTTTCTGATTCTGTTCCTAAGTAGACACATGCGTTAGATCCCTGCCCGTTTGATCCTGGCCACAATCTCCAGACTAATTCTCAGAATTGTGCTGCTAAAAACTGGAAGAGCGAGAAATGGTTGACAACTCTAGGCCCTTCTTTGTGCTCAGTCCATACTGGAAAATTTTTAAAATATAAAACGTGTACTCTAGGCTCCAGAGATGCCTTGTCAATTACAGTGGGGGAGAGAATGTTCTCCTATCTTGATCTGCCTTTACACGGTAAGATTTATTGCCTGTGGAGGCCTCTGGGTCACCCCAGTCATATAAACAGGAAGCATACTTCGAAATAAAGAAGAGAAGAAGAAAAATGCCTGGAGCCAGCCAAGCACCGCAAGTACATTGTATAAGAACAATTAATGTGTTGCTAAATTCCTAGTTCCCAGGATTATGTGACCATGGGCTTCCAGTTGGTCTGAATGTGTACTGAGTTCATGAAAACCAGTCCTTGAGTCTCATAGTGGGCGTGGCACAGGTTTAAGGTTAAATGGAGTAGGTGTGGCCTATGGTAGACACTCAAGTGAGATTTTAATCAGCTGAGGTCAAGCTCCCATGTGATAGGGAGACGAGACAGTGGAGCACTGTCTAAACACAACCAGCACCCAGACAGTATACCAGGTACCAGGAAGCCAGACACTGAGTTAAACTCAATGATATAAGGACAGACTGTGAGGCTGCAGTGCAATAATGGAGAGAAAGTTGGGCCTATGTTGACACAGACAATTCTCACCCCACTCCATCCCCCCAAAAAAAACAAAAGAAAACATGAACAAATGTAATATTTTTATAGCCCTATATATTTTATCTTTCCACATACTTTACATGCTTTCCTGTGTGAAGTTACATATATTTGACTATTCTTAAATGTCTGTTTCATTGTCTCCTACCAATAGATACCAAAGGTTACAGGTTACACAGGGATTCTAATGTTACAGTTGTTCTAAATATTACTCTGATGAGGGCTTTTTTCTCTCTGATTTCTCCTTTGAACTTTTATGCTCAGCAGTGCCAAAGTCCTAAGATGATTTTTTCATTGAATAACATTTAAATTTGTCTCCAAGATTTAGTTATTGAGTACAAAAATAATCCGTTTTCAACAAGGAGACTAAGAATATGGGGCACCATAGATACATGTGCAAATAAGAGGAAGCCAGCTCCTGTTTGATGTGGCTAGTTTGATGGGATGTAGATGAATGGGTAGAATCTGTAGATACACTATGATTAACGCACATGAAGGGCCTGCCATATTGTGGAAATTTTAGGAAAGGTTTTCTCAGAACAAACTAAAAAACAAAAATGATCTGAGTCGGAACCAGATGATTTAAGAGTAAGTAGGTGAGCACGGAGAGGTTGTGCTGAATGAGAGAGGGGAGGAGAAAAAGGAGTGGTGGGAGAGGGGAGAGGGAAGGGGAAGTGGAACGGGGAGAATATGAGAGAGAGAGAGAGAGAGAGAGAGAGAGAGAGAGAGAGAGAGAGAGGAAGAGAGAGAGAGAGACCACCATTTGGTACAATAAGAGCAAAACCAAGTATGCAAATTGTCTATCATGGGATAATGATGTTGGGAAAAGGGTACCAACACACAAATAAAAGTCTTACCTATCTTAAGAATTTTGTATTTAATTTTGGAGGATATAAGTTGACCTAAAGGGATGAGGTGAGTTTAGTTTGTTTGTTTGATCAATTTATTTTCAAAGTGAGAGAGCTACTATTTCAGAAGATAAAAGAGTTCTAGAACATGTCCACAGAAATGAGCTACTGAAATAGAGGCAAAAACACTTAGTAAGTTAAGAATATTTGAGACTAAGGTCTACATGGATGTTGATGTGGTAAGCAAGACTGTAACTCATGTGAAGGGTCGAGTCAAGAAATGAGCGATGGCTTCCCGGTATGGACTTGGAAACAAATACTTTCATAGAAGTGTGATTGTGCAATGACCTGGAAGTGGGAGCAGACATGTAGAAGGACACATTTAATTTGGGGACACTGGTATGTGGCCCCTGGAAAAGAGGGAATAACCTATCAGGAGAGAGTGAGTAGGATTTTCCAAGATCTAAGAGATTTTAGTCATTGAAATAAACTGGAAACAGTCAGGAATTGGAAATGCAGAAAAAGGAACATCAATGAGGAGAACGGGATTGAAAATCAATTAGAAAAGGCAAGTGGGGAGAGAAAACAGCAAGAAGTAAGGGCGAGGAGCCCATAGAATGGGCTCATGGAGAAACTGATGTTTGGGAATGGTAGGGATGAAAGAGACAGAGAAAGGTGCATCACGGGATGTTACTCCAACAACTACTAAGGCTTACCTAAAACAGTTGGCCTTCACCCTCCACCCAGCTGGCAGATCAATGGAAATGGAATGAAAAGAAACATTAAAGTATTACAAGTAGGAGTTTGGGAGAAAAACTGAGAAGAATCAGTGCTGTAAGTCTTCCAAAGTAATGGGAGTGTATGGAGGGAGACATGACTTTTCCTGAGCCTCTGTTTGCTAATTCATCCATTGCAGTCAGACAGCATGGATGTGTCTCATATCCCTACCATTGGGTGCTCGGGGACAGCGGGTCATGTGAGTGTGCTTGTTTATTTTCAGTGGCTATTAAGAAGTTCAAAAACACAACTTTGGTCTTCTCCTATCACCCTTTTAACTGTGCATGTGTTTGGAAATAGAAATACATCCTAGACTCCAACTTAACTTTTAGTGATCGTTCTGCCTCCAATCGTTAATTTTCCTTACTCAATTCTCCCATTATGATTATTTTCAAAGATTTGTCCAGTCCACTTTCTTTAAAAGGAGCCTGTGTTTAAATATAAAACATTTTAATCAGCGGTTACTTCAAGTTTCGCACCAAGAACATACTTAAGGATCCAGTTGCCAACACTTGAGAATGAGCATTGATTGCAATTATGCTTTGAAGTGCACTAATGTTTCAAGAAGTCACACGTGCTGCCAGGTTTGTATCTTGGACATTCTTTAACATTGATGTGTAAGTGGCTCAGATAGGTTTAGGTTCAAAATTTCCATATGCCTCATTATCATTATGGGGCACAAAACCAAGTGCTTTTGAGAGTCATAAGGAACACTACTAATAATTATTCCAGAGAATAAATATATACTAGGACATATATATTGATCAACTTTAAGATTGCCATTTTTACTATATTAATTCTGACTACCCAAGAGCATGGGAGGTCTTTCCACTATATGGTGTCTTCTTCAATTTCTTTCTTCAAAGATTTAAAGTTCTTGTCATACAAGCCTTTCACTTGTTTGGTTAGAGTTACTCCGAGGTATTTTATGCTATTTGTGGCTATTGTGAAGGATGTTGATTCTCTGATTTCTTCCCCAGCCCTTTTATCATCTGTGTACAGCAGGGCTACTGATTTTTTTGAGTTAATCTTGTATCCTGCTACATTTCTGAAAGTGTTTATAAGTTGTGGAAGCTTTTTGGTAGAATTTTTGGTATCATTTATGTAAACTATCATATCATCAACAAACAGTGAGAGTTTGACTTTTTTTTCCAATTTGTATCCCCTTGACCTCCCTTTGGTGTCTTATTGCTTTAGCTAGGACCTCAAGAACTATACTGAATAGATATGAAGAGAGAGGACAAAAATTGTCTTGTTCCTGATTTCAGTGCAATTGTCGGGAGTTTCTCTCCATTTAGTTTGATGTTGGCTGTTGGCTTGCTGTATATTGCTTTAATTATGTTTGGGTATGTTCCTCTATTGATCAACTTTAAACATGCACTTATATTCAAAATTACCTCAGTTCTCTAAAGAAAAACCTCAGTTTTCTTGTCTTTGACCAATTGTATTTCATTTTATTTACAGGAAAGGGGATTTTTATAGGAGAGGACTGAATTCCAATGGCATTTGGAATGTTCATCAGGGTTTACTGACTTTTAACAAAGGATTATAAAGCTACTAATAGTGATGGCTGGGAACTCTGCACAGATCAGTCAACCAACTACTCAGCCCATTAAACACGTGGGGGGAAATGACACCTAGAGAGAGGGAGTGATTGACTCCTGACAGCTCTTCTGCTGTCTTCTCTGCATCACCGAAATTTTTTTCACTTGATTGCTCAATAAAAAAGAAAGACCCAGGAGTCAGAAGCGCATGGAGTGAAATAGCACATGGACCCTATGAACCATGTAGGGCTTGAAATAATTAGAATCAATTATGGCTTCCTGTGAGCTAACAGAAAAGTACAACTGTGGCCACTTGGACAGTCAGTTTATACCAGAGTCTAGTAACCTATGTGTCACCGCAAGTAGCTTGTTGGGTCTCACTCCTGTCTCCCACTGAAGTCAGAGAAAAATACAGAGCTCAGGTCAGTTAGGGGGCAGTATAGAACAGAGGGAATTTCTGATAGAAATATGAACTTTTAAGTTTCTCCTCCTGAATGGAATCCTTAAGACCACCCACCCTGGAAGGATTTTCCCAGCGCTCAAATTTGGGCACTTTCATTAAGTGTATTTAAAAAGGCATGTGATTTAACCTTTGGCTCTAAATGCTTGCTGAATGCTTGACCTATTTCTGACCATCATTCTGCTGTCCCCTCTCCTCCTAAGACATGTTCTTGAGGGTCACGATGACATAGATAAGAATTCTTATCTTTGTACTTGTACAGCTGAGGAACATTTGGTCCCCAAGAAGTTCGCAGGGCCAGGAGAGAGTCGGTCCCACAAATGTAAACAAACAAACAATTCAGCTGAATGTGGAGCTGAAACTCAAAGGGACACCAAGAATTGATGTCATAGAAAACCAAAGCAAATAGGTACCTATTTGGAATAAATTGTGGCAAGCTGGCCCATGCATTTGGATGACTTCCATCACTCTGAGCCCTTCTGTATATTGGATGTCAATTCATTTTCACATCTGTTCAAACTCAAGAACAGCCCAGATGGTTTGGATTACATTGATTGAGACTTGTCTCTCTTCAGATTCCTAGAAGTTAAAATAAAAAATGTACTAACTTGAGATTAAAGTTATTTAACAAGTATCATTCCCTATACAAATATGAGGGCATAACATATCACAGTTCAGTATTTATATAATTTTAAATTTATTATACATTCATAAAATTTAAGTTTATTAATGTTGATAGCAGTGGGGAATGGTGTAACCTTTAAAAAAAGTGCCAGCTCTATTTTAAGAGTAATCTCTTAAGAATTTTGCCTCATTTCTTTGCTAGTTTTGAATAAAATCATTAATCCACCACAAAGAAAAGTAACTCTGAGGCAGCTAAGACTAGAAAAAATTAGCTTTAAGTTATATTTCAATACTTATGTGTTTTTTTCCTTACAAATCAGCTCTTCTTTAACACCTAATATTATGCTCTTTGGTCTTCTCTGGAATTGGTACACTACACCCACACTTACACCTGTTTACACACACACACACACACACACACACACATACATATACATATACACACACGCACGCATACCTTACACACTGACCTTTGTCTGTGAAGGAGCACATGTGATTTTCCTTCAGAATTTGGGTCACACTTGCTAGTTTTCACAGTCAGTTCACAAGGGCAGAACTACCATGGAGTCCCTCACTCAGTTTTGAAAACTGAAACTACAGAGTGAAAAGAATAAGTTGGAAAAATTTACTTAAGAATACAAACTGATGAGTGAAAAAGCCACAACTGATGTCAGGATTTTTAGCCTCCCAAACCTAAAACTCCTAAATTTATTAATGACATTCCCTAAATGGGCCAATACAAATATTTTTATTCTTATAGCATGTGTAAAACAGATTAGCATTGAGGAGACTCCAAGCAAAGACTTCTCTAACTTCCCGCTCCTCCAGGAGATGTCTTAACAAACATGTGGTTGATATTAAAAACTCAGAGCTTCTGACATGACATTTAATAGTAATAAATTCTCCTCCATACTTTGGCCTTGTGGCTCCAGTGTGCGCCCTTTGCCTTCAGTCCTGAAGTCTCTTTTGTGGAAATGGATTCCCACTGTTTCCACATTAGAATTCTATATTTCATTAAAAGAATGAAACAATATTTGAATTTTCCTATATGTGGTAAATAATATTGTAACAAAGCATGAAGTTTGTTCTCTTACGGTTTTGCAAAGTATTCCCTTGGCTTATTCAGACAATATGTAAGTTGTAAGTCGTCAGAATTTCTGCAAGTAAACTATTTTTTCTTCATCATGTATAAGTAGCCTCAGACTTCATCTCTCAAGAATAATATAAAGCATTAGAAATTAACCAGAGAACATTTTTATGTGGACTTCTTCATGATAATCAACCCAATGGACAGCTATTGCCCTGGCCCAAACCAATCAGAAAGTGTTCATTGATCTAATGCAGCAACTCCCCAGGTCTTTAAAATTTCATTATGCTTCTCCAGTACTTGACTGCATCTAAAGGACCTCAGAAGGTCTCCTTCTGAGACTCAAAGATAACTTTCAAATCATTTCCAAAATTATCATAAGCTGAAGCTTCTCCAACAAGAATAAAGGTAAAGCCTAGTGCGGGAGAATTGTCTGTATTCTGGCAATCATATTTTAAATAAACACTGATTGGCCAGGCAGGAAGTATAGGTGGGTCAACCAGACAGGAAGTAGAAGTGGAGCGATGAGAACAGGAGTATTTTGGGAAGCAGAAAGCTCCCTCTGCAGTTCTACCCAAATCACCGAAGAAGCAAGATGTGAGCAGCTCCACTGAGAAAGGTACCGAGCCATGTGGCTAACATAGATAAGAATAATGGGTTAATATAAGCTACAAGTAGCCTGAGCTAATGGGCCAATCAGTTTTATAACTTATGGAGATCTCTGTGTGATTTTCATTGGGGCTTGCTGGCTGTGGGAAACTGGGCCGGACATAAACCCTAACAAGCAGGCCCCCTCGTGTTACAAAAGCCCTCCAGCATCCCCTTGACTTTTCGAGTGCTGGAATAAGCTTACTGAGAAGACTCCAGCACTCTCCTCACAGGGCTTCAGCTTCATTCCTCTCACTTGTGTCCACAACTGTCAAGAAAATGATGCCCAGTGCTTACTTCAGCCTCAGTTACAAAGGAAATTTGACTAGGATGCACTGAGAAATGATTAGCTACATTAATCATTGAAGACTATATAATAAAAGAGAAAAATAGAACAGTATGGTTTTTTCCAAGATAAAAATGTGTACTTAAGACAAATTTGCAAAGGACATTCCTTCCCTACCCAAATAGTCAGGTCGGTGGGCTCCAATAAAAAGGGAAAGAAGCCCACATCTCACTTTTTAGCTCAGCAGCCAGTTCAGGGGCTCCCAGTCACTTCTTAGGCAAGGTTTGCTCCAAGCTGACAAGATTCCTGGAGGAGTCTTCCTTGCCTCTATAGGTTAAGCTGTTCTCCTGTTCTTTCACATCTCAGTCAGTCTCAAAATGTAAAACAAAGACTACAATAATCATATATTCACAGTTATCCTGAGAATAAAATCAGATACTATGGCTTGGTGCTTAATACAGGCCCTAGCATAAGTAAGCAGTTCCTTAAATATAGTTTATTATTTTTATATGAAACCTTAGTGCTAAGAAAGGGTCACACTGTATAAAGGCTTAAAGGAGATTAATGGAATAGAAAGGGTTAAATTGGGGTGGAGGATGGGAGGTCAGGGTAGATTACAGACTAGAGGGAGGTCATAACACTGATGACTTTTCCAAAGAGTTATTTTGGGATTTTGGGATACTACTTACTATGGTAGAAGTTTCAAATACACACACACACACACAGACAGAGAGAGAGAGAGAGAGAGAGAGAGAGAGAGAGAGAGAGAGAGAGAGATAATATATTAACTTTTTATTACTTATTTGAGAATTTTGTGAATATATAGAGAGATTACATATCAATTATAATAAATATTATGTTGACAGATTATATATTCAAATACATTAATGAATTTCTCTTGGTCGAAGGCGAGAGAATTGAAAAGAATCATATATTTATCTGACTTTGAGTGTGAAATGAGAATGACCAATAGGAAGCATTGATGTTTCTGATCATGATTCCCCTTCAGGCTTAGGAGCCTTGGGGAAAGACAGGCCACCAGTGAACAGAGCCAAGCAAGAGCTAGCAAGAATCTCCACTTTTCTCTTGCTTGAAACAGTTAACACAGGAGCCAGTTGAGACCAGGAAACCAGAGCAATCTTTTTCCACAAGTAATATTTTGGATAGAGAAATCCTGAACCATTTCTAACCTAGCAGTAGAAGTATATGAAGAGTTTGAGAGGCATGAGAGAGAGAGAGAGAGAGAGAAAGAGAGAGAGAGACAGAGACAGAGAGAGCGCGCTGTGTAGCCAACACGGGTGTATCAGAAAAGAGAGAGTAGAAGGTACTGGCAGGTAGTCAGAAAACATCTAAGGGGGCCATAAGGAGAAGCCAATCCACCTACTCTGGGAGAAAAGCATAAGGTATGATGGGAAAGAACTTTTTAGAGGAAGACTGAAAGGAGTAAGTGTCAGGTCTTGTGTGAATGAATGAAGTAGCATTCTAAAATGCTTGGTCTCAGGAAATAGATGATGCCTTCATCACTACTCTGAGCTCTCCCATCCCTTGCCCTCCCCAATTAGAAGTCACTGGTGCTGGAGGGAAAATAATCGTAGAATTAGAGTTGGTGATTTTGATCCCCAGAGCTTTGAATTGTACACAATTAGCACAGCACATAAGGAACGAAAGGGAGGCTAGAAAACGGGAACAGAGAACACGGGGAGGAAAACTAACGGAGGGGAATCAGTAGGAACCTGTGGGAACAGTAGGAAAAGGGAAAGGGCACAGACCTCAAGGGAAAGGGTTGACCAAGGGCCCAAAGCTCTTGGAACGTTTCCAAACACAAAACATATGGATGGGGAAATAAATAATAGCAATTTCTATCTCTGAAATGAACAGAGTTCTCCATTTCCTGTGGAAAATTGGAGCCTACTCAAAACACTGGTTGCGATTGCGTTTGTTTTTCCTTACTAACGTTCGGCTGCAAGATGCTAATGCTAAATAATCTCCACGCTTTAATTTGCAGTCTCAGCTCCGTTCCAAAAGAGTTTCCCCTGTTCTAATTTTAGAACTCTACATTCTGAGAATTGGGATCCTGGAGATGAATGGGGCCAGCCCTTATCTGATTCATAGAAACCAGGCCTCTTGAGGAGCTGATCCTGCCTATGGGAATCAATTAAGCAATGCGGTCCACACCCTATGTATCCCCAGTGGGGTGTTATCCTGGGTAATTGGCCAAGGCCTCTGATTGAGAAATGTAGATTTCACATCCCAGCTCTCTAGGTACTGTGGTGAGCCACCACATGGAAACCCGGGGCTCCCCAACACTGTTAATGGTCCATACCGTTCAGATTGCCCTCGAGAAGTTATGCATCAGGGCTCACCTAGGCATTAGCCTTGTCTATGATTCTCATTGTAGACACTATCAGCATTGTGTCTCCTGCTCTGAAAATTAGGATACGAGCCTCACTCAACAACAGCAACAACAAAACATATGGGGATTCTTTAAAATCACACAGCAAGGAAGGTTTCCTAACTTCAGTCCACTTTTCGCAAAAACACAAAAGCGTTTGCTAAGGCAACCTTTACTATAAAACATGACATTGTATGGCATCAAAGAAATTACCAGAAAAATAGATAATTAAAATATACTGAAAGAAGCATGTATTGGTGGTTAATTTGACTGAATATGTTTGCTTTTCACTATATCTATATAACTTACATATAGATAGATATATAGATATCAACATATGTATGTGTATTGTATACATATAGTGAATCTACTGTCTTTTTTAATACTACAAATATGCCATTTGAAACTGGTATTTTAAGAAAAATTTTGCAAGAAGTTTGTGTAGAATTTAAAATATTGGGAATACGAAAGTAACATACATTTTTCCATGAGACCAAATCAGATCTTTCAAGCCCGTGGTAGTAAAGACTCTTGTAGTTACTATAGGCTGGTATATGACTGACATCCTTGCTAGGACAGAAAGCCTGACAAAAGAATCTTAAGGAAGGAAGAGTTCGTTGTGGCTCACAATTGAAGAGGAAGCTCCGTAATAACAAAGAAGTCTGGCAGCAAAAATGTGAAACAACCCACATGTTCTATACCCCGCAAGGAGCCAAGATGGAGAAGCGCTGGTACTCAGCTCTCTCTCACACTCAGTCTGAGACAGCAGCCTAAGAATGAGGCTGCCTGTGTTTGTGGGGATCGCCTCACCTCAGTTTAATATACACATTTCCTCACAGACACACAGAAAGGCTTGTCTCCTGTGTGACTGTATGCAAGCATGAGGACCCAGGTTCAAATCTCCGGCAGGTAAAAAGCCAGGCATTGCTGTGGGTGCCTGTAACCACACACACACACACACACATACACGTGCACGCTCACACATAAACACATGGGTATCAATGAGGAAAAATGGTATATGCTTATATGATGTTTTATAAGGCACATACCTAAAAACTTCCCAAAACATCATTTTGAAATTAGTGTCAATATTTACACAGTGAAAATATTATGAATCCCAGTCACCTTTCTTCCACTTGCTTGCCATATCCCCAGAAAGAAAAAAGGATCAGAAAGAACTTCTCTGAAATGTTATTTACAAAATTTCAAAAGCACCTCTCTGAATTGCAACTCTCAGCAGAAAGAAATCACTAGTCTGGCTCGCTTGGGACCTAAAACTCTTGAAATTGGGAGCAAAGACTTTGCATTCACTGATTTGAACCCAGTGACGCAATGGAACAATTTCACTGAAGTATTTCAGGGCCACAGTTCTGAGTAGAAGGTAAAAAATAAGTAGGACCTCGTGGTATGCATTGCTTCACTGGGCACTTCATGGAAGTCAGATTTCATACCCTCTGGGGAATGAATGTCCGTTTAGGAGCTCAGACCCACAGCCCCAGAGAACAAAGTCATCCCAGGACTTTGTTCAAAGCGATTCACACGGGCAGATCTTGTAAAGTGTTAAGGCCATGAAAACTTCAAATCAGTAGGTATCTTAAGTAAGTTATGCCAATATTGCTAGCTAGGTAATAAAAGTGAAAATAATCCAATTTGGGGAGTTCCATTGTTCCTTCTCTTCCAAGCAGGGGGAAATGACATTATTATCTTCAGTGTTGACTGTTGAGATCGGAGCCTCAGAACTTTTGGGTGAGGTTTAAATCAAGCGCATTTAACAAGGGCCAAAGTGGAAGCCTGGGGCAGGGGTGAGAAGAGTTCACGTGAACCTGTCCCAATTCGGTTCATATTGCTTGCTCTGGTGTTTAATTAATGACCATGTGACGTCCTTTGAAAATAGCAGTGTCTGCAACTCCCTTAACAACACAGAACCCAGGACTTCCTCCCATCTGCCATCAAGGTTCATTTTGAACTCCAGTTCCGTGAATCACACAGACACTCTCTGTTATGGGGGCTAAAACATGTTTGTGCACCCCAGGGACTAACTGTGCTGTGCAACAGGAATGTGGAATGGGGACTGGTCAAAACCTAATAACTGGGCAAGCTTGTCATAGTCACAGTGCACAGCGAATCATCTGAAGCCAGGCTTACATGCCCTGTAATAACGCCAAGGAACAACAGACTTAAGAGAAGAGGCCCTGCCGAGGTCTCAGCATCGGCATGAAAATTAAAGAACAGAAAGGAAAAAAAAAAGAGTAATTACCCAGTGCCTTCACTTTTGTATTCTATGAAAGGATTTTAATGTCATATTCTCAAAAGCATGCCTAATCCATTCGTAACCTGAAAAAAAAATACACTTTACATCAGAGGAAGGTAAAATACTTGCTAAATTGCAAAACCCCCCATGGGAAAGCTGGCTTCTTCTTCTAGCTGGCTGCCTGTTTGCTTCCACCAGCTTCCTTTGAGTCAATACTGCTGCTGTTGACGCACAGAAGAAAAGGAACTGCTAAATGATACATAAAGCGTTGGTGTTGCCCCACAGTACTAAAGGTATAAACGCATAAAGCCCAGCTACCCAGCCTTTGCTGCGTTAGCTCCAAAGAAAACCTTTAGATTTGAAATAAAATTCGATGGTGTGGCTGACGTGTCTGTTTCCAAAACACTGAGAAGTATTCCCACTTCAAAAATCTTCTTGATGTGTCTTTTCTGACCCTCATCTTCTATTCTCCCAAGCTTAACCATTTCAAATTAAAATACAATAAAAATTGCCCTTATTGATTTTTAACTAAGATTTTGTCAGTATTCCTTTTTGTCCTATATCTTATGGCAAATAAGATTATCTGTATTGTGGCTTAAATACTAGAGATTTTTCTGGACATGGCTATTGTGGAGAAATATATTTGTGTTACAGATGACTCGATTTTGAAATAACATCTAAACAAGACATGTTACAAAAAGGCTCAATCTGACTCTTAAAGAACCTGACAGAATATCAGAATGTCCTATGCATTAAGAACATAGTGCCAAGTTCCCAAGCGAACTTGATTGTCTCTTTCTTGTCATCAAAAGCCACACTGAAAGTGAGGTGGTGACAAGCTGAATTTGGAGAGAGGTGACCTAAGACCAAGCTTTAGTTTTGCCACGTAATAGCTGCAAAACAAAAACAAAAACAAAAAACAAAAACCAAAAACCAAAAAACAAAACCAGAAGCAAGTCATCTGAATTTTTTTTTATATACCTCAACTTCTTTTCCTACAGGATGAATGACAATGATGCCCTTTCATAAGGATGTTATGGAAATGCAGTGGACCCTGTCCCATAAACCTCATAGAACAAATCCTCGAGTAGACAAACCTTGAACAAATATGTTAAGGATTCTGACTATAGTTATAATATTAGGAACCAGAAGGCCTTCCCTATTCTGTCTCTCTTCCCAAAGCTCACTTTGTTGAGTACAGCAGGGAGCCTGGGAAAGATTTGGTGACACTCAGAGGTATGACGTGTATTACAACTGAGGTCTAGGTAAGTTGACAGGGAGGGCTGTCCTCTAACGCAGCCACTGGCGAGCACCCAGTGTCAACAGGGGCTTGAATTAACCTGGCTGCTACAGGAATGAAGACAGGCAGATGGGGCCTGAAGATACCATAAGCTCTAAGAGGAGCATTGTGAGTCGTTCCCTTCCCAGCACTCAGACACAGTTTTCATATAGTTCAAAGGTCAACCAGTTGTAGGAAAGCCTACATTGTTCTGTAACCAGCTATTCTGTTCCCCCAAACCCAACTTTTTTCTAATATCCACTACACTTCAAAAGAAACTGGAGCGGCAGATTACTAAGATCCCTTGTAGTTCTTAGGTAATGCTGTTTGGGATAGGATAAACATCATTTTAAAAGTAGTTTTCTTAATATATGTCAAGGTGATAGAGGCGAGATGGGAGGAGTATTGGGACTCAGTGCAACACTCTTCACGAAGGAGACAATCACAGCAAAGAGTGAAATTTGAACATTTGATTGAAATAGAAGATGAGAGACAAGCATTTTATTTTCTTAATTTTGTCAATAGCGTAAGTATTTGATCGTTAAAAAGCAGCCAGAAATGTGATCCAAAATGGGAGGAAAGTAACATAGGGTAAATATAAAAAAAAAATCATCAGAGTGTCTATTAAAATTTTGTCTTGGTTTGTCTTAGTCGGGGTTTCTATTGCTGTGGTAACACACTGTGACCGAAAGCAACTTGGGGAGGAAAGGGTTTGTTTTGCTCACACTCCCACATCCCTACTCATCATTGAAGGAAGTCAGGGCAGAAGCTCAGACAGGGCAGGGACCTGGAGGCGGAAACTGGCTTTCTGCTCATAGCTTTCTCAGTTGGCTTGCTTGCTTTGGTTTGTTTATTGTTTTGGTTTGGTTTGTTTTTCGAGACAGAGACAGTTCTAGTTACCTTAGAACTCTCTCGGTAGTCAGGCTGATCTTGAACTCACAGAGTTCCACCTGTCTGCCTCCCAAGCATTGGTATTAAAGACTTGCACCACCAGCGCTGGGCCAGTTTGCTTTCTTATAGATCCCAGGACCATTTACCCACGAGTGGCACCACCCACAAACGGAGATTCCTGACTAACACAGTCGACCAAACGTTACACCTGAGGCCTGCTGGTGGTGTTCGGGATAAATCCCCTCCCTTCGCTGATACTCAGCTGTGTTCTTGTCACTCTCATTTTGAAACGGAATTTGACCTCTGCCCACCAGGAAAATCGCAGAACATTCTGGTGTCTTAATTTCTTCATTCACTCTGTTAGTAAGCTGTCTACCACTGTGACAGAATACCTAAAAAAAAACGATGGACATGTAAAAAGGTTCTTTCACTCATAATTTTAGATGTTTCTGTCTAGGACCCTGCTCTGTTTCTAGGCTGTGGTGAGGAAAATTGTGGTGAGCAAGGCTGTTCACTTCATGGTAAGAAGCCATGGGAGCCAGGGATGAGATACAAACCCTAAGGTCACACCCTTCCCACAGATCCGTTCCCCTCAATTATGGATCAACTCCTACATGTCTACCACATCCCAACAGGCCATCAAATTATAAACTCAGGCATGAGTCAGCCTGTTGAGGACACCAGAGCCCTTACGAGCCAGTCATTTCCCCATAGCCCCGATCCTAACCATTTCTGTCCTTGAGAACCATGCTCAGGGCACGAGCCTTCTGCGGGCTGTTCCGGCTGCAAACCCAGACTCTCACTTCCTGTGCCAAGTGAAATAAGAGTCTGAGAAGGCCAATGGTTAAATAATGGCAGGTGGGCTTGTATTGTTTACAGTTGCATTTAAAAGAAGAAGCTATGGTTTCGCGTTCTCTCTCCACAATAGCAAAACTTTAGGGAGGATTAAGCACGGTCTCCAGTGATTAGCTCCTATAGAGTCCATTCACCTAAGCATCTTTCCTACAATGGGCTAGACAGCCTGTTCAGCCTCCTCGTGGGTGTTTGCTGATGTGATGGCTTTATATGGAAGATGTGTCCACAGGCAAGAAAAAGGACCAGAGGGAGAGATTACTAATTGGCTGCTATTAAGTAGCAGAGTCATTAGTTACACTACTTCTAGTAAACCTAAGATATTTGTGAGAACATCTCTAATTAGTCATCTTATATAAAATAATCTCTCATTATTGGACCTTCTCATGATCAGGTGCAGGAGAGATGCCGAAAAGATAAACAGGAAACCGAGTAATCCAAAGACAGCCTTTCCAATAGAGCAATCTCTATTTACAATTAAGCTGTGATTATAAGATCTAGCGAACAACAGAGGGATGTCCATCTGCCTCCAGCAACCATGCAACGCTCACCGCTCAGCAGTCCCAAAAGATTGTGAAAGGCTAATCCGCCCTCTCCACGCTAAACTTCCAGGGGAATCTTACATGATTGTTACCTAGTCCAGCTCCCAGGTGACCTCTGCAGGGTTTTTGCCCCAGGTTTGAATTTGGCCTTCCATCTTTAGGTCATTGCCAGTTTATGGTAGAACTTGAAAGTTAACAAATACATACAACCATTTCCTCTATGATGTCTTTACCTACGGCTCCCTGCGCTCAGGTCTACCCTGGATCATGCTGATAGATCATATAAAGATAGCTCTTAGTGATATGCCTCGTGAATGTGTCCACAAAGGTCCCATTTTGCATGGATGCAAACAGTGGCAGTTTCTTTGGGCAAAGTGACTGCAACTGCTTCCAAGAGGCACCCTCAAAGATGCACAGGAGAGTTCTCTTCTGTGACCTCTCAGCCAATTACATTTGGCTACCGATTTCTTGACCTGGAGGCTCTTGAAACACCCAAATACGGGCCAAATGGTACCTGTCAGGCTGTCCTCATTCATGTCCGCCTACAGGAACTGACAAACAGCATAAAACAGCCAGGAGAAAAACCACACCAAATGTAATTTTTCTTGAGCAAAGACATCATGGCCAAATCAGCACACTTTCCTTACAAACAAGTAAATGTACATTTAAAAGTCAAACTTCCTTTCAGTTTTGGTCTCCTTTTGCTTTCCTATAGAGCAGTGGTTCTCGACCCCTTTGGGGGTTGAGGTACCCTCTCACAGGGGTCACCTAAGAACACTGGAAAAACAAACATTTACATTATAATTAATAACAGTAGCAAATTACAGTTATGACAGAGCAATTAGATAATTGTATGGTTGGAGGTCACCACAACATGAGAAACTGTATTAAAGGGTCACAGCATTAGAAAGGTTGAGAACCATTGTCTGGGAGGCACAGTTCTTTCTCGTTTTGAAGGACCTGTCCCTTCATTAACTGGCTAGTCACCAACTCTCACACTTCTAGAAAGAAACATCAAGCAACCTACTGACCCCTACTGACTCCAGTGGAAGCCTTTTAAGTAGCAGGTCAGACACAAGAACAGGATGTCCATTCGATGCCTCCACTGATAGCCTTTTATAAAGCGGAACTAAAGGGAATTTAAGGAGGTCTTCAGAGACGGAGCTAGGATGCTGCATAAGTGCATCTAATATTTAAGTGAGCTGGGCCAATAATCTGTTCTTCCAGAGTTCACAGGAGGGAGCCAACAGGAGGCCCAGTCCAAGGATGAGCAGCCTGGCTGATCTCTGCCCCATGCTGCTCGTGGGCAGAACCTGCCAGAGGATCTAAAATCCCATTAAAAACACATTTCTTCAGGGTAAGTCAGTACTTGTTCCTAAATAACCTCTTTTTTAAACTAATCCAAATGTTAGGGAAGATAAGGTTATAATACACGATTGATCTGTAAAACCATTTTGAAATTCTATTCCGAGCTCCCTACTACCCAGATTGGAAAAAGTGTACGGGGTTTGCTTTTAGGTTTTTTCCTTAGTAGTTATGTGTACACAAAATATTATATCCTTCTGAGTGATGTGGCCTCATTTCAGAAAACAGGAATAATCTTAATGCCCTAGACTATTGTGCACATTCATTCATCCATTGAACAAACATTTATTGAACCCTACTTGGTGTCTGATACATCAGTACGCAAAACAGGCAACATCCTCATCCTCCTGGAGCAGGGGATAGAAAGGAGACAAGAACTAAGATTAGAGACAATAAGTAAAAGCTACCAGGTGGAAACAGCTGTAACCATGGAAATGCAGCTTTAAACAGCATCTTTACATAATTAACAATGGCTTCCAAATAGGAAGCTATTTGATGCAATAACCGTTCTGGCAGGAGACTCACATACAGAATCTCTGAGGCAAGAATATGTACACATTTCCTATCAAAGCAATGAGAACACCAGCCAGGCGGCCAGAGCAGAGTGGGGAAGAAAATAAGTACCAAGTTCAAGTCAGTGAAATAGAGGTGAAGACACTATATATAGGCTTTGAATGCCAGTGTAGGGACTGAGGTCTGCATCAGGTGGTCTCAGGTTTGCAGAATCGGGCATCGTTAGATTTGTGTCAGGAAAGCAATACTGGCTTCATTGATGTGGAAAGGGGAGGGCAGAATCAGTGAGTTCACTAGGGAGACCAAGGAAATGGTCTTGAGAAGGCAGGTATGGCAATGACGTGTGCAGGGTGGTAGCAGAGAGACAGAAGCCGTGGCTTTTGCTGGAGAGGCCGAGAAGGTAGAAGGGCTAGGTAGACAGGAGAAAACCAAGTTCAGAGTTCAGAGTCTGGCACAATAGGTGCTCTGCATGTGTTAGCTTTTTTCCCCTCTTTCTTCTTTGTAGACATTGGACACCAAGGCACTGGAGGATTTGCAGGATGGTCGTACAGACCGACAGGTGGTACAGACTGTGAGCCTGGGCACAGAAACATGACTGTTTCCTTCCTTCGGTTATGCAGCATGAGGCCTTTGGAGGACTTTGGAGTTTTGAAGTTTCTTTTCCTCTTGGTTTCCCCTCTTTTTTTTTCTTTATTCATAGTTGCATCATACAGTGTGATACTTTGACACATGCAAGCATGGCTAAATGATTACATCAAAACAAATTAACATATATGACTTTGCTTTGTGAAGATCATTTCATAATACATACATGTATTTCCAAACCTCGCATGAAACCTACTGATGTGCTCAAATTTTGTCAGTCACATATCAATAAAGTTGAAAAACAAAAAAAAATCAGATCTACTTTTTTAGTACTTTTTAAGTATGTCTTATTATTAGCAGTAGCCTTTATGCTGTACACTGACACTCCAGAACTTGTTCATGTTGTCTAGCTGACACTGTGGACCCTCTGAACACAGTCAGCATCTTCCTGCTTTCCTGTGCTGCTAGTGACCACCCTACTCCCTGTTTCTATGAGTACCACTTTGGAAAATTAAAGATTATTGGATAGTTGTCTTTCTGTGTCTGGCTTATTTCACTTAACGGGATTTCTTCCGGATTTATCCATATTGTTGCAAATAACAATGTCGTTTTTTACACTGAATGGCAGAATCTACTATTGGGAATCATGCTACAGTGAACACAGAATACAAATAGTTCTTTGATAGTTCTTCATTTTGTTTGGCCAATACCCCGAGATAACACCACCAGATTTTAGGAAAATTCTCATAGTATTTGAAGGTCCCCTACATTATTTGCTAACATATACATTTATTTCCATGCTCCCCCGTGGTGTTTTAAAGATATGTAATATCAAACAAAGCCACACATTCTCAGACAGAGAGAGAAAAAGAATTACGTGTGCACCTTCCTCATCCTCTGTGGGCTCCAGTCAGTAATATATTCATATGTAGGTGCATTATCACATGTGGGAGAGAGAACAAGAAATGCTAAGTGTTAGGAGATGAGAGGGACCGAACACAGGTAATGTACACACGTTATGAGAGAAGATATAAATCCATTTGTCTTTCTAACTCTAACTCTGTCATGGAGTTTTCGTATTTGGTAGTGGGTAGGTCCATAAATATATACCTTATTGTGAAATTCACTACAAAGCTATCCACGTGCCTCTAAAATGGCTACTCTAATTGTATAGATGTTCACTGAAAGGTGTGTTTTTATTGTCATGGTTTGTAATAAAGTTTATAAAGTTTCAAAACTAATGTTCTGGAGAAAACTCAGAGTTATAAAAATAATCAGTTTTTCCTAAGTAGAGAAAATAGAGGGAAGTATATCAAATATAAACATATTCATCAAATACAAATATATCAAATAGCTAATAGCTACATATGAGATCTAAAATACTGATTTCTATTTTCTCAATATATTTATTCACTATGTAAGTTTTCCATATTTTCTACAACACAGGTAAAAACTGTCATAGGGTTCTCATACCCACTGCACAGAGTGTTAGCATCCGTTCCCAGTGGCCTTTCTGCTGTGTATGCTGAACAAGGAGGTTGTATACGGCTGGTGAGACACATTAAACCCACTAAGCAGAATGTGGCAGAGGTTTAGCTCCGGCTGCAAAGTTGTTAGTTTTACTAAAAGCAAAACAAGCATGCATTTCCAGAAGGTGGAAAGCAATCAGTGAAGCTAGCAAATGCTTCCTAGAGAGTTTCCTGAAGTTTTAAGCCTCTCATGTAAGGCCATTGAAGATTTTAGGTTAATCCCAGCTAACGAGGATGGCGGTTTGCAAAGTCAGGTGAAAAGAGGTGATTTCTGTAAACCTTTAACTTGGGGGTCGTTTTTAACCCATGGGGATGATGTCCATGTGGCCGTCTCTTGGCAGGAGCCTGGGCTCAGTGCGGGTCTGTTGCTACAGATGAGAGAGGAAAGAACTCTGTGATTTAAACAACACCTCTGATCCCATGGATTCCAGGGCAGTTTTAAGTTGAAAGCAATCTGGAAAAGTGATTTGATGTGTTACAAATTCAAAGATGCTCAGATAACTTCACAACATACCCTAAAACACAAACCAAAATGACTTAAGCTAGCAATTAAATTAACTATTCCAATTAACAATTCAAAAAAATCAGTCTAACTTTTTTGCATGAAATTATGTGTGCCATACATGTATTTAAGAAAGGTGTGTGTGTGTGTGTGTGTGTGTGTGTGTGTGTGTGTGTCTGTGTCTGTGTCTGTGTGTCTGTGTAAATCAGTAGATTGATCATCTGGTCAGTAGTTCACAGATACATGCATGCACACACAAAACAAACAGCAGTTGGAGAACTCAGCAGTGCACAAAATAGAAACATAATTATTCTGTTATCTCAAAGATATTTAAGCTTCGAGAACCTTTGCTCGCATAATCTCCTTCTAGAGTCTTTGGGGGTCTTAGGAATATGCTCATTTTACCACATTATTTTGACAAAACTTGTATTTTTTCTTAAGGAGATTTTCTGATATTGTTTGTGATTTGGCCCATGAGCAGCATTAACAATAAATGGCTGGAGGGAGAGACTAGAAGTTGCAGTGTGCATTCACTGGGTGTTAAATACATACTGGACCAATAATAGATGAATTAAAATCTGAAAAAAAATCCCAGACATTCAATTCCCATCTGCCCCATCACTGGATTAGGGTGAAGTTAGTTCAGTTTGAACTTGGTTCTCACCAAAGACTGGTTCATTAGGTCACAACTATGGGCACAGGGACAGCGATAATGAAAAAGAGAGGCTGTTTTTTGCATCTTGATTCCCAGTTGACTTCCCCTTCCCCTTTGCTGACTTGATGACATTATACTTTATTAGTAAGCACCCTGTAGCTTTAAGTGCTTTTCAACATATGTTACCTGGTAAGGGCATGTTATGAAGACTATTTTATAGACCAGAAAAGATTCAGAAATGTTGGGTGACAATGTAGGTCATATGGCACAGAATACAGAATGGTCACATGAGACCGGGTTTTCTAACATCTATCTCCCTTGGTGACCTTTTCCCTCCTGCATCCCTTGAAGCAGTGTAAGAGGCAAAAGTCAAGCACCGCTCCCTCATGACACACATTAACTCCAGTTAATTATAAAAGCTACTACACTGGGGAGTTGGGGTGGGGGTGGCTGCTCCATGGCTAATCTTTCTCTTCCTTTGTACTTGGAGAGCATCAACAAATAAGCCCTCCCCAATGCAAAGAGAAAGCTTCCAAAACAAATGCTTGGTACCTAAAACAAAGGCACTGTCCTCCACACCACCAAATGGTCGTTTTCTAACTTCTCAAGACTTCTTCTCATTATGTGTCTTCATAAACATTTCCATATTTTGAAGAATGTGATCTTTTCTGGACTCTGGTCACATCCCACTGCATATGGAAGCCATGAACAACACAATCACGATGTCAAAGCAGAAGCTCTCATCGCCATCAAATCCTATTAAAATAATGAAGCTGACTATGAAGAGGGCCAAAGAGGCAGTCAGGCCAATTGCCCCCATCGTTTGTTTACAACTGTGAGAAGCAAGACCTGGTCTTCATAAGTCACTGAGTTTGTGGTACATCATGACAGAGGTCCAAGCGGACTGAGACTGTGGCCCTCTTACCCTATCAACATCTTTCTGAAACCTATCAACCTGCAACCTCTGGGGCTCACGCAGGTCTGGTTCCTGCCTCGCTTTCCTCCTCTTCTCTTTTTCCTCTTGATCTACTTAAAGGATCTGCTCATCCTGCATCTCTGCTTAGCTCTTTTCTCCACCCGGGGTGACAACAATAACAAGAGATGTAAAACCCAGGAGTTATCTCCAGCAGCCCTATCTGAGAGATAAGCCACGAGCTGAGCTCTTACTTGCAAATATGGTTCCCGGATTTATCTCAGAAAATACGTGAGAGCAAGGCAAGGGTCAGCAGCAATTTTCTTTGGGTAGAGGCGTGCATATTTTCATGCTTAATGAGGATGTCAAAGGAATCAGTGAAAACTCACAAACTCGTTGCCAAAATCTTCCCCAAGGATGGAGCCAACACTGAAACTTTTGAACTCTATTATGGATGGACCAAATATAAAGGACTCAAGATTTATAGGACCACATGCTTGATTTGTTTGTCTAATAACCAGGTGTGTATTGCTGATCAGTCAAAAGCTAGGTTGATACATAATTAAGAACACATTTTGTCAGTTGGCACTCTGCGGAGATCAGCATGTTTATCTGACAGAAGGGCAATATAACTAATGAATTTCTGATTAATGAAGTAAGAACCTCAAAGAGGAATATCCTTACCAGCAGGGCATCCCACTTCTACAGGACCCCAGAGCCATGTCCCCTGGCCAGGAAGAAATGCAGCAGTTACTTATTAAATGCTTTGTTGATTTGACAAAAGTAGAGATAAAATTATTGTTTTCTCAATAAAATATTCATTGAAAGTTAGTGAATAGCCCTTAGTATATGGGTCTCTTTATGACTCATTTATACAGCAAGCTAGACTAAGTCTACTAGTTGCTTTTCTAGTCCTGTGATAAAACTCCATCGCCACGGCAACTGTAGAAGAAATAGAGCAGTTAGAGTTCATGCAACAGGGAGACAAAGCATCACGCGGCAGCCATGACAATGGGAACAGGAAGCTGGGGGCTTACATCCTGAACGACGAGCACAGAGCCGAGAGAGGAAGCTAGAAGTAGTGTGAGCCTTTACACTTTAAAAGCCGGTTTCTAGTGACATGCTTCCTCCAGAAGGAAGGAAACTTACCCAAACAGTGCTCCCCAACTGAAGACTAAAAATGCAAAGACCCGGGACTATGGAGGACAGTTATCATTCAAATTACCACAGTAACTGAATTCTGATAACACTATAAGAAATGTAAATTAGAAATACTTTCTATAGACAAGAAAATGACAGGTATGGTTAAACATGCTCTTAAATGACTACAAAATAAATGGAAAGTAAACGACACAAGAACTATATAGATAAAACACCCCATTTCAGGTCTTTAGGTGTTAGTACAGAAGGATTATTTCTAATGCCAGTGGGTAGAGGCCATGAAAGTGAGGAGAGATTAGGGGACAAAGTATCATTTGCTGTGCATTGACTTCCCTAGTTCATTCATTCAGTGGACACTTAACTTGCTCAAAGTACAAGACCTGGGAGATCTGATGCTGAAAAACACACAGTGACCAAGTAAGTCTCTAGGCAGTTCTGAGCCCCATCAGGAAAGCACTTAAAAGGGAAAAAAATAGAAAATCATGCACTGGAAGTTGTAACTTGGCCATATTTGGGAAGGCTAGCGTTCTCCTATGTTCCATAAGTTTTCATTTTGTAGGCAGGAAGCCCTAGAATCTGACTATGAGTTTTTCACTACTTGCAAAAACAACGAAGTAAGATTCATTTATTAGCCAAAGACAATATTGGTGTTTAAGTTAACAGGAATCTTTCTCTACAGAGAGGGGAAAAATCTGGAATAACTGAACATATGCTGATAATTCTGTTGGCTATGAATGTGGCTTCAGACTAAACACTAGGCAATGTATCTTATAAGACATGATAATCCTCTTTACAAAAGCCAGACAAACATATGAAGTGACCCTATTAAGTCCCTAAGCCTCTTGATTGATAAACCCCAATGTTTGGTTTTTAAGGCCATTGGGTGGGCCCAGACTCATGGTTGCACATAATAAAAGATAATGCTCTAATTATGCCATAATAAGCAGAAGAATCATATCCATACCTCTTAATTCATTTACCTCAGTTATCAAAAACAAATTCATTGATAAATCGTTTTAAATTTACTGGTTGGTCTCTACCCGAACTGGAAATTCCTTTACAAAATTATCAGGGGATGTTTTCTTTAAAAAGTAAAGCCTCTATTGTTGTAGAATTATTACATGGTGATTTTTGTTTTAGAAAAATTCCAACTTTTCCTATAGCCTAAATAAATTTAAAAAAAAAATAATGTGCTTGTCCAATGATATGTCTCCCTGGTTACGGTGGAGGTTCTTGCATATACCTAAATACCTAACCCTAGGTTCCACAAGGTGGCTAGGGAGAATGGATTGAGCTCCACACATGTATTATAAACTGCACTTACTTATACCTAAACAAATATACACAAAAAATTAATAAAATAAATCAAATGTGTTGCTTACTTGATTGATTGATTGATTGATTGATTGATTTTCTCACTTTTTCATTACTTCAGCAAAAATTTGTTATGGTGTGCTGAACACTATACTCACGAAGGCAGGATTAGAAAGCATAGCCTCTGCCTTCAAGAGCAATTACCACACAGGACTTTACCAAGTAGCCCAAGTAGAAATGGATCTTAAGGAAGACAGTGTCATCCATGCTGGCCATGAATATACCAGGGCAAGATAACAGACAAAATAAAAAAGCCCAGAAGCTTATGGGAAGAACAATTAAGAAATTCTCATGTTTAGTGCTTGCTTAAATCATACACTAATTCAATTCAGTCCTTTTTTCTAGCATTTCATTAGTTTTTTTTTTTTTTTCCTTTTGCATTGTTTGACAGCTTCATACATCTTGTTTTAGTTTGGGTTCTATTGTTGTGAAGAGACACCATGACCACAGCAACTCTATTAAAGAAAAATATTTAATTGGGGCTGGCTTACAGTTCAGAGGTTTAGTCCATTTTTGTCATGGCAGAAGGCATCGTGGATGCAGACAGACATGGTGCTGAAGAAGTTGCTAAGAGCTCTATCTGGATGCACAGGCAACCAGAAGTGGCTGAGGCAATTCCTCCAACAATGCTATACCTACTCCACCAATGCCACACCTCCAGATAACACCACTCCCTAGGACCTGATGGGGGCCATTTTACTCCAAATCACCACACCTTTGTATGATGAATTTTAGCAATTTCACCCCCTATCCTTCCATTTCTCATCTCCCTCTCTCTCTACTGGCACCCTTCTTTTCAACAAGTCTCTATGTGCTCTGCTGAGTTTAGCTGGAGTTACTTGTCCTACCATAAGTGGGAAGGAACTCAGTGGAACAAGGTCAACCATCTACAGCTATGCTACAGAAGAAAGTAGCACTCTTCTCCTCCCCAATGAGTTTTATACTGAGTGTTTTGGGTTCTGAGGAAAGGCTAAAACTAGAGAGCACTGAACATGGGATCTAAGCATTCTGGTCAAACAGTCCTAGAAGGCTCGCCTTCAAGCTGTGTTCCAAAGCTTATGTAAAAACAGCCTTGTCTTTTCTGGATGAAAAACTCAACTCTTAATAAATCCTGAAAGCATATATTTACGAAGAGCCAGAACGAGAGTAGAGGGTCATGATGCTGCACAGATATCCCAGAATGACCCCAAAATAGGCATTGACTGTGTGGACACAAAATACGACTTGGCAACTTGATGTGCTTCGTTCCATTATAGCGAAGAGAGACAGCATTGGCTCTCAGCCATGAGTTAATGAGCATGCTTCCTTGCTGTCCCCATACCAATACCCTTGGCAAGAATGATCTACTGGGGTATTTCACATCCTAGCACTGAAGTCGAAAAGGTAAAGCATGTGACAGAAAGGGCCTGAACTCAGGACGGGCGGGTGGGGGGGGGGTGATGCTTGCTCCAAGACCAGCACTCAATCAAGTAGTTGGTGTTTGAGCTAGTCATGAATGATATTTTCCTAATGAGCTGTAAATCGGAGAGGAAATGAACTCTGAGTCACCTTCAGGCAGATCCAAGACTCTTCAAGTGAATGCTACCACTTCGTCAACTTGGAGAGACCAAGAACCAAGAAATCTCACAGGTATCATATCTGCTGTACAGAACTAGTGAAAAATCCCCTTCTTCTGTCCCCATCCTATATTACCAGAATGTCCTCTGTTGCGCTGACTAGGAAGACAGCGGGCTTTTTGTTCATGTTCATTTTTGTATTATCAGTTCATATTAATTTATTTTTGACTCCTAATTGCAAGCTTCACTAAATTTTGAAATGCATGATTTTTTGTTTGTTTGTTTTTGAAACAGGGTCTATGTAATTTTGGAGCCTGTCCTGAGACTGACTCTGTAGATATGGGCTGGATTTGAACTCATAGAGATCCTCCTGCCTCTGCCTCCAAAGTGCTGGGATTAAAGGCATGCACCACCACCGGGCAAAACTCATGATTTTATATCATGGCTATATGATGGTTTTATAGTGGTTATCCACTACTCTGGTAGAACCACAGAACATTCTCTTGTTCTTTATACCCTGAGACCTTTCCCCACTTCTGCTCCCACTTAGTTTGCACCCACAGAGGTAGGGCAGCAAAGATTTCTATAACCATAGGATGAGTGAGTACATAGAATTTTATGACTTTCATAAAGTTTCCTTACATATTTTCTGCATATGGTTTCTCTCCTCCATATACTGCTTATGCCCATCAGTGTTATTGGGAAGGTTGAGGCTTTGCTCTCTTTCGGGTGACTGTTCTACACTGTATGACTATACCACTGTGTCTTACACATCCTGTTGGGCTGTTTCTAGTGCTATGCTAGCAAGAATAAAGCTGCTATAAATATACCTGACTAATTCTTTGTAGGGGACAGGAATGTTCATTTCTCATGGGCCAGTATTGAAAAGGATCATAGAATAGGTAGATGTATAACTTAATATAATTATTTAAAAGTCGAAGCAATTTTTCCTCTGGGAGTTGTAGCATTGAGCCTCCCATTAACGATGTATGAGGCTGAAGTTGCTTCACATTGTCAGCAAAGCTGGCTATAAATTCATCATTCTAACTGTGTCCCACCTGGAAGATACAGGAGTATCTCATCCCGGTTTCACACTACAATCCCCTAGTCACTAATTGAATAGATGTGTTTTTATATTTATGGTTTCTTCTGTAAAGCATCTGTCAAAATTTTTCACCCAGTGTTAAACTGCATTTTTATTATTGAGTTGTAGGGATTCTTTATTGTTTATTTTTTGATCTGAATATAAGGCCTTTGTCAGTTAGACATTTTTATAAATGTTCCCTGCCAACCCTCAGCTTGCCTATTAAGTTTTTGGTGGATCTTCTGTTTATGATATGAAAGACAAAATTTATTCAGTTTGTTTAGTATTTTTCTATACAATGTCTCGTTATCCTATACTATATGTTGAAAGTATTTTCTTTCTTTATTGAATTACTTGAAAATTTGTCATAAATCAATTACAGAGCTCTGCCATGATTACTGAACTTACTTTTTTCCATCAACCCTGTTTTCTAACCGTAGTCCTTACTGCTCTGTTTCCTTTATCACTGTGGTACAGCCTGAAGTTAGGGAAGCTAAACTTTTTAACTGTGGTCTATTCTGAATGCTTTGCACCTTTTACATAAATGTTAGAATCAAGTTATTAATTTTATATAAACAATACTGATTTTTAATTGATATTATAATGAATTGTTGGAGAAAGAGACATATCACATAGCATCATCATATGAACCAGTTTATCTAATCAGTCATCTCTCATTTTACCTATCTAGAGGAAAGGAGAGGACAGAAGAGGAGAGAGAGAGAGAAAGAGAGAGAGAAGGAGAGAGAGAGAGAGAGAGAGAGAGAGACTGAGGCTTCTTTCTGGTTCTAACTCTCTGTAGAACTCTGACCAATATGCATGTAAATGTTCCCTCAGGATCCATGAGGAGAGATGGATTCCAAATCTCACTAGAATACTAGAAATCTTTCTATATAACTGGCATAATATTTGTTAGTGTGAATAATCTACGTACAACCTGCAATTTCCTTTAAATCTTCTTTAGATCACTTCTCATTCCAAATACAATCTGCATCACACAATCATGCTATATTATTTAGCATGTAACGACAAGTACAAAGACTAACCATGCTCAGCACCGATGACATTCCTTTCACACTGCTTTTGATCCACAGTTGGTGGAATCCATGGGTACAGAATCCATGGATGTAGACTGCCAACGGTATGCACATGTATCTTTTATGTACTTAATCATTTTCTAAATAATTTCACAAGCAAACAAATTTTACTCTAATCCCTTGTTTATCTGCATTCCACAAAGTTTATTGCTGTTATTTGTTTGCATGTTTCTGAGTTCTTATTTGACCCATTGACAAATATGCTGCTTAATTTTCAAACATTTTTGGCTTTCCTAAGCATCTTTCACTCGTTAATCTTTTCTCCTTAATAATTTAAAAAACATTAATTCAAATATCTTATCATTTCCACCCTTCTTCCTTTTAGCTCTGGTCATGCCCCCTTACTCCTTCTCAAATTCATGGTCTCTTTTTCTTTGATTATTTTTATTCATATATATATATATATATATATAACACTATATTTATGTGTATGATATATATATATATGTATATGTATATAAACATACCCTGCTGAGATCAATTAATGAGTTCATCCCTGAGGAAAACTGATTCTCCCTCTCTCAGTAGTCACTGGCTGCCTCTAGTTCTTTGTCTAGGAGTGGAACTCCTTGAGCATTTTCCCCGCCCACATTTTCACGCCTATTAAGGTTGTCATTGTCTTGGTCTTATTCAGGCAACCATATGGTTGCAGTATTTTGGGTGTAGCTTTCCTGTCATTTCTAAGACACAATCTCATAGCAGATGTCCTAATCCTGTAGCACTTACAATCTTTCTGCCCCACCTCCTGAGATGTGTCCTGAACCTTCTGGGCAGAAGTTAGTTATATTGTGTGTGATATCATCAACACCCCTTGATCACTTGTGCCCTGTATTTTTGCCCAGGCTGTCATTTTCTGTGATGATCTCCATCCGCTGCAAAGAGAAGTCAGTTTCCTTGACAAAGGGTGGGAGCTACACTTAGCAAAGAAATGCAACTCTCAAAACTCATTTAGTGATTACTAATGCAATTCTGACATTGTAAGAGTCAAATTGTTTTACATTTTCACAGCATTTATTTGTTTGTTTATCTTGGTAAGCCAGTGAGGTTTTGTTGGGTTTTTTTAACAGAGGTATGGATAGATAAGGGGTTACTTATAAGAAGCCAGAAGGACTTAAGCCATTGGATTGCCAAGAACTCTTTCCCACCCTGACTGATGAATCTCTCAAGAAAGTTAGTTGTATCTCTGAAACTCTCTTCTCACCTTCCAGCCTGCTCAGCAGTAGGAGGCTGCAGGGTGGCCTTCAGTCTCCTCTCCCATGAGCTCTTTACTCCTTTTTCCTGCTGGGGAAAGGTCCTTGGGAATCTTTCATGTTTCTGTGACCTTTTGTTTAGCTCCTGAGTCCCCTGAGCATCTCCATCCCTCCTGCAGGGGATATTTCAATTAGAAGGAAACTGTCATACAACAGAACCCACAGAAGTCACACTTACTGGTAATTAGAGTGGGGTCTTGGGGTGGCAATGAGGATTAGCTAAGTTCATGAGGGTGGAGTGTACATGGTAACACTGGTGGCCTTATGAAAAGGGAGAAAGAGACCAAGGCTGGCTGCATCATTTATTTTACAGCTTAGCACATGAATGCTGCTAAATGTTCTATGTAATACTGCAATGAATGTTTATC
This sequence comes from Myodes glareolus, assembly GCF_982192425.1. Lineage (NCBI taxonomy): Eukaryota > Metazoa > Chordata > Mammalia > Rodentia > Cricetidae > Myodes > Myodes glareolus. The sequence goes on from NC_142040.1 coordinate 29,792,866, forward strand.
AATATGTACTTTATAAATGTTCATTTGTTCAAGATGTGTAGTTTTGTTCAAATCATATAATCACACATGTGGGTTGTGTTGTTTATCCAACTATGATATAGCATCTACACATGCTGTAAGTTTAAAATTGATTCATATTTTATTTCAATTATTTGTCTTTTAAGCAGAGTAAGGGATATAGAATTTTTTCTTTATATTTACCCATTTTCTGGCATTTTATACTTCCTGCAGGTATGAATTTCTGGGTGATATCATTTAATAGTAGTCATAAACTATTGTCTCAGGTAGAGGTAATAAACACACACTCATTCATTTTAATAGTTCCTGTAGCACAATTAATAAAAAAAAACCAGGGACAGATATTGGGGTTCAACCTGAAATTCAGAGAAGCAAAACAGTCAGCCACCGGCTCTTATCTCTCTCTCAGTCTGAAATGGTGATTCTTCCTCTAGGAATCTCAGAATGAGACTGTGTGTGAGAGCTGTCTCTTCCCATTTTATATTTCTTTCTAGGGCTGGGATTAAAGGCGTGTACCCCTACCATCTGGTTTCTATGGTAAACTCATGTGGCTACTGGGAATAAAGGTGTGTGTCACCACTGCCTGGCCTGTAAGACTGACCAGTGGGGCTGTTTTACTCTCTGGTCTTTAGACAAGCTTTCTTTATTAAAATGAAATATCACTACAAGTTCCTGTAACAGTACCAAAGTTGGAGTGTCTGAATTTTGAGGGGCTAATTCCCAGCATGATTGAGATAGCAGTCGCTTCAATCCATAAAACAGACAAGTAGTTTTTTAATGGTTTATTTTTATTTTATGTGCATTGGTGTATATAGAAGAGTGTCAGAATCTCTGGACCTAGAATTTCAGACAATTTATGGGTTCTGGGAATTGAACTTGGGTCTTCTGGAAGAACAGTCAGTGCTCTTAACCACTGAGCCATCTCTCCAGCCCCTCAGACAAGCATTTCTTTATGGCCATACTTCTGGACATTTTAGAACACCACTTCATTTTGTACTCAGGGATTATTGCCATACTTATGCTTTGGTTTTGAAGCATAAGAAGAAAGACAAGGAGGAAGAAGAGAGGGTGAGAAAGAGACTTTGGTTTGGATAGGCATCACAGGCTGATTCCATCCCTTCCTTGGAACATTGAATATATGACTTTCAGACCCTGCTTAGGCCAATCGCATGATTTGTTACATTGCAGTGACTCATTAAGTGCTCTTGTGTGATAGATCAAAGTATTAAAGGTTGTGCAATTGGCTCCAATTAGTATGAACACTAATAGCTCAAGAAGACAAGGAAAGGAAGTTCACTTGAGGACTGAGACCAGCTTCTGCTAGACTTCATACATATCCTGCGTGAGAGACGTTTGCAACTCAAAGAGCCCAGTTCCCTGCCTTGGTCCCCTGATTCTACTTAACAGTTGTTCCAGAACATTTTACAGCCAGTCAGCAGTTTGCATTGATTTCCCTGCCTGAGCTGAGAAAATACGATCACACAATGTTCTCTTGCTTGATGTTTCAACGAGAAAGTATAATTACGCTCTTGAAATGTTGAAATGTTTCAATTTTATTTGTTCTATAGCCAGGGCCAGATAGGAAACATTTTTTAAAGAAGAAAGAAACTTCTCTGCTCTTTATTTCTAATCCGATGGAGAAAAAACAAAGTGTCTTCATTTAAATGAGTGATATAGGTAAATAATGATCTATGATTTCTCAGGGTGGCTTGATGGACTGATGTCATCTTTGTATAAATTGGCAGACAATAGTTTAAGAAAACAACACGGATGCTGCTTGGGCAGACTGGGTAGGGCTTAGAGATGCAGCACTACATTAGTTAGGGTTTCTATTGCAAGGATAAGACACCATGACCAAAAGCAAGATGGTCACTAGAGGAAGTCAGGTCAGGAAGTCCAGGCAGGATCCTGGAGTCAGGAACTGAAACACAGGCCGTGAAGGAAAACTGATAACTGGCTTGCTTGTTCATGGCTTGCTTAGCCCACTCTCCTATATGACTTAGAACCCTTCTGCATATGGTTGTCACCACCCGCAGTAGGCTGGGCCTTCCAGACTCAATCATTAATCAAGGAAAGGCTTGATAGACTTGCCTCTAGGCCCTCCTTATAAAGGCATTTTCTCAGTTGAGAGTCCTCTTGCTAAATGACACTAACTTGTATCAATATGGAAAAACATGAATTGGAACAAATATGAATTCATGGCATTATAGGAGCAGCAACCTCATAGCCCCCAGAGTTTGCTTCAGCACAGATCCCAGAGACTACATGGATGTATAAAAGATATTTATAATATCAATTACTGAAGCCTTAGAAAACAGTTTGTGAAGATCCTGTACTTAAATTTTCATCTTAGACCAATTAAAAACAGCAATAAAATTTCCTCAGACTTTTAATCCTGATATGAGAAAATTCTTTTTTTAAACTTAAATCAGATACAAATTGGAAGAAAAGGAAGAATTCCTCAGACTCAGGAGATGAAAGAGCACAGATAATGCCTATTACCTCCTTCTAACACAATTTTATTGTTGAGATTTGGTGCCAACTGAGGACAATTCCATCCCTTGAGTTGCCTCAACCCTGGCATTATTGTTGACTCTTGTGTTTTGTCTCTAACCAATCTCAGGAAATCATATTGCTTCAAATATCTCTGGAATTTGTCCAGTTCTTATGGGTACCATTTGGTGTCACTATCCATGTACCATCTTCTCAGCAGATTCCTGCATCATCCTGTTTCCAACTTTTACTTCTCTACAGCCAAGGCTCAACCCAACATCTGGAGCAACAACCCAACATCTGGAGCAAGCATTTTAAAATCAGTGTAGATCTGCTCAAAACTCTGCAGTGTTTTTGTTTGTTTCCTTTTCTTAAAGATGCAGAAGCCAAAGCTAAATCTCTGGACTTGGATGCATGGCTTACATCAACTGACAGCTGACCCCCCAATGTCCATCCCGGTGGGTGGCACAGATTCCAAGCTATGATTATAATATACAGGATAGAATAAGGTACTCCCTAGATCCAGAGGGTGATGGGGCTTTATGAGGTCAAAAGGTCTTCATCTCTTCCATGTGACTGCTTCATTCTCCCTGAGAGATAATAGAAATTCAAGCAAGACCATATAACTTTAATCTCTGTTGGCTAACAGCAACATATATTGCTGGAGATTTTTATATTTAAAAGTATGGGAACTTCTCTTCTTGCCAGTAAACTTGAACAAATGAAGAGTGTAAAGAGAGAAGAAAGCACAATAAAAAAATCTTACACAATAAAGACTACAAACTTTAGCTGAAACATAGTTTTATGAAGGGCCCAAACTAAAAATGATTCATATCAAACATTTAATGGGCATATAAAAATTCAACATAAAAATAATAGTATATGTTTATTGCAGCAATTCAATATATAAATACTTTTTCATTTACTTTCAAACTTTTTATAATCAAGTTGTCTTTTTTTTTTCTTAAAGAAACCACAGCCTTCCTTTCCCAAAACACATGGTTTTGCAGCTTGGTATATATTATATGCTTCTGCTGAGCCATACTTAAATTTAAAACAGACTTCAGTGAAAAATGAATTAAACTCTTTAGACTCACTTCCATTCTTTATTTAGGCTAAGGCTATTTGTCAAAACCTAATTATAGATTTCTACAAAATATTTGAATGTGAAAGAAAAAAACATAATCTCTGATTATGTCTCTAAGTCATACTTACATATATACATAAATATATACATACATGCTTACTGAGGAAGGCTTTGCATGTTTGCTTAAGTTTGAGATACTGTCAAAGTCCCGACATCCTTCCATAAGAAGAAACAAGATACTCCTTCCCAAGTAAGAATCTGCAGAAGTGTTATCCTAGGTTTTGTTTGTTTTTACGTTGAAACTACGAGAGGAAAAATGAATGCTAAGATCTGAAACTGTTGAAATTCTTGCTTCACGACAGGCACTGTGCTCAGTATACACAGGCCATGAATTAGTTCCTGAAAGGCCTCCAAATAAGCAGAGAGGTTAATAGATAAGAGAGGTGAAGACTGAGAATCTGAACTCTCACCCCTGGTGCACACAGAAGTATAGGGCAGGGCGGCATGGCAGGAAGCAGCTTGGCCTGAGAAACAGTGCCATGCAGGATTTAGAAGCCTAGGAATCTGCAGACAGCCAGAACAAGGTTCAAGTCAATGAAGGCTAGCTACCAACCACGTCATTTGCACTTTCAACAATATTAAATAATGTCTTTAGACTCAAAATAAGAACTAGGGTTTACTCAAAAGGAATTTCCAGAAGTCGGAGAATCTGGTCAGTTATTTCTTTGATTTAAAGAAGTGTCTACACAACACTACTTCCAAGTTCTAACTGTTTTTTGATTTTGCAAATATTTTTCATGCTTTCAGTAACTATGTTTTAGTTTCGTCTGCACAGGCCTGTAACTGGGAGGCAAAAGGGAGGGTACAAGTTCAAGTCCCACTGAAACTACATAGCCAATTAGGCAGCACAGATCCTATTTCAAATAAAATGAGAAAATGCTAAATTAATGCTTGTCTAGCATAAGCAAAACCCTAGGCATAAGCCAAGTTCTAAAAAATTGATTAAAAATTAGGTCTGTATTAAATATGAAATATAAAGTATATATTATATATAATATATGTATCTACATATACACACATAAAATAGAATCTAAAACATACACACACGCACATGCACGTGTACAGGCACACATTCACACACACACACAGATTCTTTTATTGAAAATTTATCTATTTTAGTGAAAAAAAATTCTCCTACAAAGCCCAAACTGGTCTTAGCCATGGCCTCCCAAATGCTAGGGTCCTAGGCATGTACCACCATTACCAGTTAAAAACAATCCTTTCTTTTTTTCTAAAATAAATGAAAATTACTAGTTTCCTTTTTCCCTTCCTTCCTTTCTTCTTCCCTCCTTTTTTTTCATTTTAGAACATAGAAGAAGAACCACAGTGAGACAGCTGCTTAAGGAAACACAGCAGAACATGACACTCTGCACCCACCTGGTAGTAAATCACATCCCTTTGGTCTTCCGGAGCCATTTTAGAGCATAAGAGACGAGGCAGATATCGAGAGCTTTCCTAGGATAGAACCAAAGCAGCAGTCAGAAGGCTGGGGTGGTATGGGAACTGAGAAGTTCTAGACTGGGTGGTATGAAAATTGAGAAGTTCTAGAGATGGGTATTATGGGAAGTAAAATGCCCTAGGTGGGAGAGGCCATGGAACTGAGTCAACGGACATAACTGGACACACTTAGAAGTTAGGGGAAATCATCTTCATTTATCAAACAGATTGTGACCTAGAAAAGATGACAAGTTCTATCTTCTGAGTGAACTCCATCAGGTTCACAGCAGCTGCTTGAAGACCCTGTTCTCTTGGAACTTAATTATGGGGCATTACGAGCACTTTTCTATCTCACAGGACATAAAGTAGGAAGGAAATTCACACCATGTATTTCCTTGCTATTGGCTGTAGGACAAAAGAAAGAGACAAACAGCTATGAAGACCGTGCTGTGTACCACACGTGTCTCACACCTCTTATTGAATAGTAATGAATCCATTGATGTAACAATCAGAAGCTATGTTTTGGAGATAAAGAAAACATTTCTCTGATCAAGTATCTTGCAGCCACTTACTAAAAGAGGGAAGAGTCCTAACAGAGACACAGAAAAGTGAAAGCACCACTGTGCCTGACCATTTACATACAGGAAAAGTGTGTGAGTTGGTGCCTGCCACTCAAGAAGGACCTGGGCATTCAGTGACCTCACATCCAACTGCCTCCAGTATTTCCAACGCTCCCTATTCTTGGATGTAATGTGCATTGGGGATTCTTAATTTTCTTTCTTCAAGATGCACTTTAAAATAAAGCTTTCCCTTTGCAAATTATTAGAAAATTTGAAATACAGTTTCCACAAATTCTCTCATTGTTCTTCCTGGAATAAGAGACTATTTTAGAGCACCGGAGAAGAAAATATGCTTGCCCAGGAGGACAGAACTCATTACCAGCTCTGTCAGTACCTGGGCCTGTATCTTGGTTTAGTCCTGCTTCCCTCTGGGCCTCTGTTTCCACCATAGGAAGTTGTACTCACGAATGCTGTAATTTCTCCAAGTTCAAAACCTACCCTCAATAGAAAAAGACAAGAAGTCTTTGCTATACTAAGCCTAACTAATATGGGGGGGTGATGTATGCTGTCAATATATTTTATTGCCATTGGCTAGTAAAGAAGCTGCTTTCGACCAATGGCTTCATAGAGTAAAGCCAGGCTGAAAGAGATATATAGAGAGAGTAGGCAGAGTCAGGGAGAAGTCATGTAGCTGCCAGAGAGAGATGCGCTGGAACCTTGCTGGTAAGCCACGGCCACATGGCAATACACAGATTAATAGAAATGGGTTAATTTAAGATATAAAGGCTGTATAGAAAGACACTTAAGCTATTGGCCAAACAGTTTTGCAGTTAATACAGATTTCTGTGTGATTATTTTGGGAGTCTGGGTGTCTGAGAAACAAATGAACAGCCTCCTACTACACCTAACAACAGCAACACTGGCGGGAAACAAAGAATAAATCTTTCCTTTGTTTCTTTTTGTCCAAATCATGAGAAACATTTTAGGACTTGTTTGCCTCCTGCTACCTGAAAGTTTTTGTTAGTGCCAGAGATCCAAAGACAGGCATGCATTCACTCAGGGTTTATATGCCAAGCTCTGACAAGAAAAAGAGGGTTATTTCAAGTTGTATCCATCAAACATGAGTCTGTTCTACACTTCTGAATAATGATAGTGCTTAAGTTAAATATAGGGCACCAAGTGACAATGATCCTAAAAGTTATTCGCATAAACTTCTGTGGACGGTAAGGAAGGCATGTTACTTCTTGTAGGACCACAGAGATAGTCTGAGTAATCTCGATTCACCAAAGCATGTGAGTTGACCTTCAAAGGGAAGCCATGATTGGAGATGGGAGAGAATGAGCAGTTAAGGAGGAGATGCAGGATGGCCCATCATCCGCAAAGCTCAGAGGTTGGAAGACACATAATGGAAGACAAAAGAAAGCCTTGTTCAGGCTGTGCTCCCAGGCCCTGGGAGAGAGGTGGTAGACAACGGAGTTCAGAGTTTTATTATTTACATCCTTCGCTTTTTAAAAGGAAAACGAAATCCAGTCATCTTTCAGATTAAGTATTAGTGGGATATCAGGTATGTTGAGCAAAAAAAGATGCCAGGGATAAGGAGGAAAATTAGAATGGCTTCCAAGACCCACCAAGAACTAACAAGAACCTAGCCCAGTGCTATTACAGGCACAATGGCAAAAGACATAAGAAGAAGTAATAATTATAATATCTACTAACATCTACAGTATGTTTGTTCTGTACTGAAAAGATGTGGCTAGCTTACTTAAACTTCACAAATAATCCAAGAAGGGAAGCTTTATGACTTTGCTTTTGCGTATAGAAAAACAGAAGCAAAGAAAGATTTTGAAAGACTTCCTGTGTTCAATGCTGATGCTTTCTGGAGCTTGGTTTCTCTGCAGAAATGAGATTGATATCACAGGCCTGCTGAGCCGTGACCCTCTGAGAGCCACAACTCATATCAGAATTAGTAAAATTTTCAGCGCATATGATCATCCAGCTTAATTGTCCACTTTCCTGTATTTCAAGTTGTCTGGGAGATTAGCAAGCCTCACCTATGTTGTCACTGGAAAGGCACTTCTAGAAACAATTGATCATGAGGGCTGTGATGTAATGAACAGATTGATTCATTGAAAGATTGGCAGTATAATGACTTGTTTGACAGGTGAGATCAGAGGCACCAGGCAGGTGACATACGCCTTTAATCCCAGCACTTGGGAGGCAGAAGCAGGTGGATCTCTGTGAGTTCAATGCCAGTCTGGTCTACATAGTGAGTTCCAGGACAGTCAGGGCTACACAGAGAAACCCGGCCTCCAAACTATTAAAAAAAAAAATTTAAATGTTTTTTAAAAAATGAGAGGTGGGGGGTGGTGTACCTTTTTGAGGAGAAAGTCACTGGGATGCAAATATGAGGATTCTATCTTCCCCTGAACCCTTTCTAAACTCCCCTTCCTGTGCTTCCTGTCAGCTCTTGGGTAAAGAAGCCCCTTCCATATGATGCCCCCACCATGCACAGTCCCAGAAACAGAGCCAAGGGCAGAACCCACTGAAACCATGAGCAAAAATGAATTCTCCCTCCCTTTAGCTGTTTCAGGCATTCCATCGCAGCAAAAATAAAACTGGCAGATACTCTGGATAACTAGGATACATAACTGATTAAAATGAATGGCCGTGCTTACCCGGAACCTGTGTCTGCCTCTTCAGGTAGTCAGTGGTCAAAGGTGAGCTCCACCGAGCAGAGAGCATCGGCCCTCCCTCACCGGCCTGAGTGAGGAATCCTTGCGTGAGTTCTGCTGGGGAAGATTTCTCACCTAGCCCTACTGTGTGATGGCTAATTTTGCCCCACTGTATGGGAAAGGATGAGGCTCTCTTATCTTTATCTCATGTACACTAAAGATGTCCATAGAAATCTCTCCCCAATTTCTCTCAGCTGGTCAAACTGGCTCACAGACCTTCCTCTCCCTCTTGGTAGCATAAGGCCAGCTTAAGCAGAACCAAGGACAAGGAATACCACATCCCCGCAAAAATACCACATCCCCGCAAAAATACCACATCCCTGCAGAAGGAGAGGAGTATGGGGTTTATCTTCCACTCTAACCTCCCCTGCTTCTCCAAGCTAAGACTTGCAGAAATGAGCAATTCTGCTGTGGAACAACACATCAGTATTTACACAGTCATTCCTCCATTTCTTTTCTCATTTATTTTATTGCATTTTGTTACTACCTAGCAATGACAAAAGCAACAGGGATGATGCAACAAAGGAGAAATGCACCAAGTGATTCAAATTCAATGGTATCCATCTCTAGATGAAATAAATGTTAGCTATGTAAATTTCAAAATACACACCATTGCCCTAGCAGCAGCCTTCCTTCAGTTACTTGCCCTGTTTTCTAGCTCTCTCACACCTATGTTCCAGCCAGTGAAGATCCATACAGCAAAGCACATAGCTGTCCTTTGATGGGACACTTTTAATTCCTAGCAGGGAAAATAAACTATCTTCACAATACCACTCTTCAAGTAAATATATTGTATGTGTAATTCTATATATCTACTAATTTGTTTTAAATTGACCCAATAATTATTGTTCCTAAATTATGGCAATGAAACAGCTTCTGCATTTTGAAAAGCGAATCTAGACAACAGGTGATTTTTGTGCCACTGTAAGTTTTCCAGTAAAGATCATCATCAGTTCATTGTGAGTAGCAGCTGTTTGGAATGCATTTTCTTTCATGACAATGGCTTGGTTGATTATTGGGGTTCCCATGGTACTATGTTGAGGATTCTCATCCACTGGGATTTGAAAAAGACACCATCAAAATCTTTAGTATTATCTTACATTAGCTCTTTCTGTCATGAACTGGCTACATAGGAACATTTTGGAGGCTAAAAAATATATAGATCTAAACAAGGCAATTCTGTATGACTTTAGTAAGATTTCTTCACTTCTATGAACGTACTTGAGCACAAGTCCTTATGGTATTATTGAGCATCTTTTGGATATATTCTCAAAATAGGTACTTTGGCTCTTGAGGTAGGTTTCTTCCTAATTTTCTGAGAAAGCACCATACTGATTTCCAAAGAGTCTGTGCAAGTTTTCACTCCCACCAGAAATGGAGGCGTGCTCCCTCTACCCCACATCCTCTCCATCATAAGCTGTCATAAGGGTTTTTGATCTTGGGCATTCTGACAGGTATGAGATGGAACCTCAGTGTTATTTTGATTTGCATTTCTCTTATGGTAAAGGATGGTGAGCATTTTCTTAAGTGTCTTTCAGCCATTTTAGATTCCTCTGTTGAGAGTTCTCTATCTGTACCCCATTTTTGTTGGATTAATTTTTTTTTTTCATGACCAATTTCTTGAGTTCTTTGTGTATTTTGGAGATCAGCCCTCTGTCCAATGTGGGGTTGGTGAAGATCTTTTCCTATTCTGTAGGCTGCTCAACTGTGTTCATAGCAACATTATTTGTAGTAGCCAGAACCTGGAAACAAACTAAATGCCCTTTGACTGAAGAATGGATAAAGAAGATGTAGTACATTTACACAATGGATACTAAACAGCAGAAAAAAATAATGACATCTTGAAATTTGGAGGCAAATGGATGGATCATATTGAAAGAGGTAACCCAGACCCAGAAAGACAAATATAATGTATATATTAAGTGACTTTTAGACATAAATTTAAAAAAAAACAGCCTGTAATTTACAACCCCAGAGAATCTAGGCAACAAAGAGGACCCTAAGAGAAACATACACGGCTCTAATCTACATGGGAAGTAGAAAAAGTCAAGCTCTCCTGAGTAAATTGGAAGCATAGGGATCATGGGAAAGGGTAGAAGGGGAGGGGAAAGGAAGGAAGGGAAGTGGAGAAAAATATATAGCTCAATAAAAACAATAAAAAATTAAAAATAAAATATGCATAAAATGTTATAAGTAAAAATCAGAAAATAAAACAAAAAAGATTTTTCCACTTCTTGATCAAAACCCGAAATTTTTGAAAACAACTAATTTAATCAAAGTATTTTATCTGAAGGATATTTTTGTATTTAAAGAAGAACAGGGGTTCTGCGGGATTAAAAGAACAAAATCTAAGATGGTATATCCCAGACCTACCACAACTTGAGGAGGAACTGACCCCTCTTAAAAGTGCAGAAGACACAACCAGTGTGAAATGGTCAGATATAGATGCTCAGTATTCAGCCTCACCCAGTACGTAGGGGGCAGGATGCAGGTACTTGCTGATGAACACATGTTTGCCTCTGAGACAGGGATGCAGCTGAGCACAGTGACCTCAGGGACACTCTATCCTCTTTGGGAGCCAATTCCAAGAGAGCATGATTGTCTGGCATTGCCTCTGCCCTAGCCCTACTCCCCTTACTTCTTAAGGGGGTTCAGCTGCATGACCTTTGGCAAGCCCCCTATTTACATTCCAAACATCTGTCACATCCATGAAATTATGTGACAGTATCACCTGTCTTGTGAAAACCTACTTTAAGGTTGTAGAAGAGACATCCTCATGTATTAGGCTTACAAACAGTGTAAGCCAGGGTCTCTCAACCTGTGGGTCGCGACTCCTCTGAGAGTTGACCCACCCTTCCAACACTGTTGGGGAACTGTCGGAAAGTCTTTCCTAAGACTATTGGAAAGCACAGGTATTTGCATTACAATTCATGACATTAGCAAAATTACAGTTATGAAGTAGCCATGAAAAGGATTTTATGGTTGGGGGGTCACCACAACATGAGGAACTGTGTTAAAGGGTTGCAGCACTAGGAAGACTGAGAACCTCTGGCATAGACTATCTCAGAGCATTGTCCAGAGAGTGTACGCCCTTACTAAACATCTCCGCAGGATCAGACACCTTGCTGGGTAAGGATAAAACACCACACCAACCCTCTAGAGCTGAGGTCGGCACACTGCTCTTTGGTGCTGCATGGTTTGGTTTTGTTTTTGTCTGCTTGGGCCTGTCTTGCTTAGGGTTTCTATCATTGCCATGACGCACCATAACCAAAAAGCAACGTGGGGGAGGGAAAGAGCTGACTTAGCTTAGAGTTTCACATCACAGTTCATCAGCTAAAGGACGTCAGGACAGGAACTCATACAGGGCAGGGTCCTGGAGGCAGGAGCTGATGCAGAGGCCATGGAGGGGTGTTGCTTACCAGCTTATTCCTCATGACTTTCTGAGCGTTTTCTTATAGAACCCAGGACCACTAGTCCAGGAACATCACTACCCACAATGGGCTTGACCCTACCCATCAATCACTAGTTAAGAAAACGCCCTACAGGCCTGCCTACAGCCCCATCTTATGGAGACATTTTCTTGATTGAATTTTTTTTTCCAGATGACTTTAGCCTGTGCCAAGTGGATGTAAAACTAATCAGCACAGGCCCCAAATGAATAAAAACTTATGCTTTTGAAGGATTTTAAAGAAAAACAAAAACTGGTGAAGGTATGCAAAATCTACAGCATTTACTAGGTTTTTGTTATTTTTGTTTCGTTTTGTTTGTTTATTTAGAATAAACTATGTATGTCCTAGTTCTATAAAGAAATGATTGGGTAAGGACAGTGGAGGAAATGCAACATATGGATTATATTTGAACAAGGATTCATGGGGTTGGTTAGGCTACATCGGTCTCAAAAGACAAAGTGGGATAAAGAAAGTAAACAAAACCTCTGTTCAAATAGTAGGACGGTGGATCTCAGAGCTTGCTGTCAGCGTGTTGCTTGACTCCAGACAGTTCTGTGTATAGGAGATGGGGAAGGATGGGGAGGGCATGGGAGGGAACAAGGAATATTGTAAAGGGCCTGACGATTTGGCTGAAGACTCGAGTAACTGGAGAGTGAATCGTTCTCACCAAAGATTTTTTAAAGATTGAAAAACTATAGCCAATACTTCAGACAATAGTACAAAAACAGATTATAAAGAAAGTTCAGCTTTGACCTCGGAGGGAGTAATAAGAACCAGATCTAAGTTTCTACCTGAAACAACTTTAGAAGACAGTCTAGATAAAATACACAAGTCAAGATTTTCAGAGATTGACAACAGGCAGTTGCCCCAAGTCTGTCGGGGGGAGAAGTTATATGTTTCAGGACAATAGGACAAAGACAGTCCGCAATGAGAAGTAAAATGAACTGATAACAACCAGAGAGAAGAGCAATGATAGGATTTGTGGCATCTATTTAAATTTGAGCCTTTATTCCAGATTTCCAAGTACGGAAGAAGCAGAGGCCCACTTGCACACCCTCACCGTGCCCTTGACATTTCGTTGACACTGCCCTTGACACTGAACGTTTGAAGATGAAAGACAAAAGGGAGAGCGAAACATACACTGCATAGGAATCACAACAACCGGACACTATGGGAAGCCGTCTCAGATAAAGCTGAGATGCTTTATGCATCTCAGGTCCATGTATCAGCTGGATGCTCTCCTGAGTCAAGCATCTGGAGCATTTTTAATTGAATCACACCCCGAATAAAGCCGTTAATTCAGACAGGTATGTCATTCCAGGGTAGGATAAGAAGAAAAGACCACGAGGCTCCAGACAGCTGAAATAGGAAAACAGTGGTAGTTTTGGGGGGGCACAGTTTTGTGCGGTAGGCTACACTCCCACTGCTTTGCTCAGCCACAGGAAGGTAGACTCTTGACTCTCTGGGAATCCCTCCTCATCCTCTCCTGATTACACGGCTGCTGTCTGTGATTTTACAGCTCACAAGAGAAAAGATGCCATGATAGGATCTCCGTTCTCATAAGAAATGGATTGCTTGCTTGGGAAGTGGTACAAGCAGACACTTGTACCATCTACTTCATTTCTAATCATTTGGGGATAGACTAACACCAAGAAAACAATTTAACGGCATAGCCCAGGGAGAAAGGTAGAATAAAAGAGCAGAAGAAAATTGATAGGCGTGTGTCCCCCAGAGGACAGAATTGGTGAGTGAGGGAGCTGAGAAACTGAAGATTCGCCAGCCACTTAAAATAGTGTGCTCCTCAGACCCTTAATGAGGCAGGCTTCTTTTTGAGTTTTGAAAGCTCTGGTGGTTTTTATTTTTATTGTCTCTTGTATTGAGTTTCTTATGTATTCCCTTGCCTTACTGCATGCTTTCATCTGCTTCCAAAGCATTCACAGTACTTGGACCTCCTGCACAATGCTCCTCAAAGGGATTCCGCACTCAGTTAGCAATGCAAGGAGACAGAGAAGTTTAAGTCTAGAATAACTGCTATTTTAGGAATCACAACATCCAATTCAGGAGAACGGAATGACTCAAAAGAAGCAACCCCTCCCCCCAAGGAAGTGTAACAATAACCCATAAAAAGTAATTAAACTATTCCTAGTATACTCCAAAGAGGTCACAAGAATTTAATTATAAACTTCATGGTTACATCATGAAAATTTACACCGACACCAGAAGCAAGAAATCACCAAGTCAGAAAGGACTTCGTCACACAGTGCATCTTGATGTCTCTCATGGAGAGTCACTTCTGAGTAGCTTTTACAGTAACCAATTCAAAGGCCCTGCAATTGAACCCCAGAGACACTGATGAGGGGGTAAAGCTTCTGTAGTTGATCTGCCATGAGGACATCTAGGCTGGTCAGAATCATCAGAGCATTAGCCTGTGGCTATGCCAAGCAAAACACATTCAATATGTCAAATGAGAAAGATGGGAAGGGTTTTTCCAAAGATGCATTTCTTTCTATTGCATCGTGTGAATGTTTTGCCTGCATGCATGCTTTACATCATGTGCATTCTTGGTGCCTGCAGGGGTCAGAAGAAAGCATCTTGGCCTCAGGAACTGGAGTTACAGGTGAGTGCCAAGTCAACCTGATTCTAATCCCTAAGGTTGTGAACAATTTCACCTTTCCCAAAGTACCTAGCTGTTGTCTGTAGTTTCTGTCCTGCCTGGTTCCCACAGTCGTTAAGTCCCAAAAAAATCACACAGAGGTCTACAGTAGTTATAAACTGATTGGCCCAGTAGCTCAGACTTCATATTAACTCTTATAACTTATACTATCCCATTATTCATGTCTATGTTAGCCACATGGCTCGGTACCTTATTCAGTGAGGCAGTTACATCTTTCTTCTTCCGTGGCTGGGTCACGACTGCGGATTAGGACTTCTTTCTTCCCATAATTCTCCTGTTCTCATTGACCCACCTTTACTTCCTGCCTGGCTACTGGCCAATCAGGGTTTTATTAAAATATAATTGACAGAACCATTGTCCATTGTCCAACACCATGTAGCAATAAGAAGAGGTTAATGGTTGTAGCAAATTTTGACTTCTTAGATGGGAAAAGGAAAGGAGGGGTGAAGCTGGCTGTGTAGAAGGGATGAGTAAAGGAGCAGTAAGTAAGAATGGCCCCCCTCTCTTTCTCTGTGTTTTCATGGGGACACACCAGCTGAAAAGACTCTGAGAGTTATGAAGAGGAAGCAAAAAGGATGATTGTGGGATCCATGTTACCCATGCTGAAGTTTTCTGTGCTCACCCATTTTAGAATCCAAAATAATGATGACTTGAGGTTGTATGGACCTATTTCAAAGTATAAGTCATGACCCCTTGGTGAGTGGCAAAAAGGGAAAGAAAATCACACCTGGGGGAAAGTCTTGGGAGGAAGTCTCTGAACCCCTGTGCTTGCTAACTGTGAGACACGACTGAAAACCATCATTTCTGATCCAAATGACGTAGAAAAACCATTGTTGAGAAGAATGTAGCTGAAAATCCTGTCTAATTGACGCCTGTGGCGTGTAATAAAGAACATACAAAACTCTAATAGCACAAGCAACCAAGAGTTGCAACTCACTATTGAACCTCCTCAGAAGCTTTGCGTCGTTTGAATTGAGGATATTTGTCTGTACGCACTTCCCACATATGGCTCCTCCTCACTAATGAGAGGGCCTGGCCAGGGGTGAAACACAGGCATGTCTGAACAGACTGGTGTATATTCTTTCAGCCGAAAAGTTTTGTGGGTTTTGACCTTTAATAACACGTATATTCAATGCTACCCATTTAGCACTCAGACATACATTGTTGTGTCTTATTAAAGGTTTCACTAAATTATTAGCCTTTGACAGAGCGTATGTTGCCGTGGGGTAGGTATTTCATTTCCTCTTGACGTAACTTGCCTTCCCTAGGTGTTCAGCTTAGAGTGAATACAGAGTTCCACTCTTTCTCCCTCCTTCTCCTCCCTTCCTCTACAACCCAGTTTTAAAAGGATTCAGATTCCAAAATTTTATCCATAACCTTGGACTTAAGCCGATTTTTTTCTCTTCATATAGTGTTTGAAGTAGTAGTGAGGTCTCCGGCGTACCTCACAAATGACTGTTTAACAAATAAGACAGCCAATGTAAGTTTGCTTTACCATAAACAGCAATAGAAAAGCCATTCTAATAACAGGTTGTAAGGATGAATTGGGAATCTCACGGTCTCTGACTACAAAGCGTGTCTTTGAAAATGAAACGCAGTCAGTAGCCACTATGGCAGATGTTCTACAATGTTAAAACTCCGAAAATTCAAAAGCCTGCAGACAGAAAGTAAGCGTTCTAACCTAAAGTGCCACTCATTTTTGCAATCAATAGCATTAAAAAAAAAACTCTTAAACAGGCTTTTTGTGGGTCAGCATAAGAAAACTCACACCCCAGCGTCCTCGCAGGTTCCAACCAGCAAACAGAGCCACCACTGCGTATGAGTTCATATTGCACGCTGGTTTGTCAAGAAAATCTTGGCAGACTTTCAGAGAGAAGAGGAAAGACGAGCTAGAGGGAATGGACAGGGCTGGAGGAAGTCCTAGGTGCTTGCCCAGCTAGTGAGGCCCATGCATTTGCATTGGTGTGTCCATGAGAACTATCCCAAATATAACTACCTGAGCTCACATGTTTAAATACTCCTGCGAAAGTCGTTAGCGGGAGGCATCTCTCTTACACTTGGGATCGAGGCCCCTGACTACCTATAGAATTTTTCTCTTCTCCTTTTGTGACTCTCTATTTTAGACAAAAAAAAAAAAAAAACCACTATTCCATCATTTGCCTGGTTGTCCATGTGGAACCAATCCTTAGAGGGAAATTCAAGTTGCCACACTGGAGAGGGGGGAAGCTTGCTCCCTCCCCCTCCCGCTTGTTTTGTAATTGGCCTCATTAACCAAAGGTGCTCATGCTAAGCCTGAGTGTACCCTGAGGTTCTCAGCCATTCTCTTCTCTGCAGCAAGCGCTCCAACTCCTCAGCCAGTCTTGAATCAAAGAGCCAATGTCTAATGTCTGGATTTCCAGCACCGCAAAACTGGATCCTAGCTGATCCTTACTCACCAACATGTTTAGTCAAAGCACACTGTCGAGCATATTTTGTCTGTTTGTATATAAAGTTTGTCTATAAATATTACGGTTGAGATGCCAATCCAGATGAGAATGTGGAGAGGATGGATATAGGGTACCATGAATCAAGGATCCAGGATTGAGCCTATAGCTCCAACAGTTGCAGTCTGGGAGAGGAGGACACTGCATGGAGTAAGTGTAAGAAAAAGGAAAGAATTTTAAAGTGGAGAGGATGGAAGTAAAAGAAAAAATGTCAAAAACAGAGAAGAACCAGTCAAACCCCTGGAAAGCCATACTGATGACAAAAGCAGGAATTGATTTTGCTTTTGAGACATTATTGATAATGAGAGAAAACTGTTTCTGATTTGGGACAGAGGTTCTATCCCGGCACCAGTGGCTTTCAAGGAAAACAATAGCATCTGACCCCTCTGCTTTGGACTGTAAATTCGAACTACTGAAGTGGTCTGATTTTCTCATGGATGTCTTTGCTAGTGATCCAACAGGCTGCGCATGATACCTGCCATCACCTAGGGGCTCACCTTCTTGCAGGGAGTGCAGGCTCAGGAGAGTCACACCTGTTGGCAATGGGGTGCAATTATAACTCCCATATGGCACGAAAGCAAAGGATGAATGATCGCCGATAATGCAGATCCCGTCAGTAAGTAAATACGAAGCTGGCAGGGCAAAGGTTCAGTGTTTGCATCTAAGTGTAGGTGCCACATAACTAGCACATCTCAAGATTCACAAGCCTTCTCCTTATAATCTTTTCTCTGAAGGAAAGAACTTAAATAAACTATGAATTTTTTCCCCTAGAATAAATTGTTTGCTCCCCACTATAACCCAGGATCACTATGTGTCAACTTTAGGTATCCCTTCTCTGATTTCTCTAAAAGAGTCTTTGGTGGACCAAATTCTTTCTTCTTAGCTTTCAATATTTGCATAAGTAAACACTTCATAGGCTGGAATTCTCCCTGGACAGTTGGATCAACAGCTATACATAAAACTCTTAACAATAGTGAGTTGAAATAAAAAGATATCCTTTAAAAGATTTTTCAATGAAAAACACACACTAGCAGATGAGACGATGTTTTTCCACATTGTGCTACACACACACACACAGAGAGAGAGAGAGAGAGAGAGAGAGAGCATGCTTTCACTACCACTAGCATGGAAGTTCATAATTAAGCAAATTAGAGACTGAGGGAGAAAAAGTAAGTCTCCTGAATCTCAAGTATTAATGACAGAAAAGCAACTGATCTGCACACCACTTTTTCTGAAGTCCATACCACTCTGTTTCAAATTTCTAATGAGAGACATATGGTGGGTGCTGGGAATGACCTCTTGTCCTTTTGCAAAAACAAGATTTGGATCCCATGGAATTGTCGCTTCTGGAAATATAAGAGTTCTAAGGCACGGTGCCATCCTAAATAATGTAAGCAGATAGGAAATGAGGAAGGAAAGGAGGACAAGAACAAGTAGTTAAACCTAAAGTAACCTGTAATCCCTACCTGCCCAAAGACCAAGTAACTTCCTGGAATGCTGGGAGTTGTAGTTCTATTTTATATACTAAATTAACCTGTAAACCTCACCTGCCCAAGGACCAGGTAACTTCTTGGGATGCTGGGAACTGTAGTTCTGGGAAAATAGCAACAAAGCCTTATGGGAAAGTATAGGGGCCTATAGGTTTTTTCCATATGAACCCTTCCATGTGACACCAGGCCACACAAGCTGAAAGTTTCCAGATGGTAATCCTGACTAACTTATATCTTGGTCAGTATTTAAAATTTTAATAAAAGCTTGCTTAAAACCATCAAAATGGTGGATTTTCTGGCTTTTTCAGAATTAACAGTGGGGACTCCATTCAAGTAATCTTTGAGATAATCTCTGACAGAGACCTTGGTTATCAATAGAAAAGAAAGAAAGATGTCATAGAGTAAAAATCCAAATTGTGAGTTACTGTAAGATTGAGGACATGTTCAATAAAAGCATGGAAACCTAGAGCAGAAGAGAATGTTAAGAAAAAAATGACTGAGATGAGTTTTCCGCCTCCCGAGTTGGAGTGAAGGTAGAGCTACCAAGGCATCTAGAAGAAGGAGAGCGAAAACTCACGCCCGAGGGAAATTTCATCCAGAGACAGCAGAGTTGGCACATTGTTTTCCTCCTAAAGGTGATGGCCACAGGATACGGGGATCCTTGTCACAGAAGTGTGGGTTTGTTGTTTTCATACAGGTGAGAATACATAGGATTCCACAGCCTTACACTGAAAAGTAGCTGCCAACAGATCCTGCTAACAGAACTTTGAACAGAAGACAGAACAAACATAAATGAAAGGAGAAACTATTTGTAAAGTTAAATTTAGAAGTCTTTCTAAGGTGACTGCAGTATAAACACACACACAAACACACACACACACATACACACACACACACACACACACACACACACAAAATTGTGAAATGACTGGTAAAAGCTTTTGTTTGTTTTTTGAGACAGGGTTTTTCTGTGTAACAGCTCCACTGTCCTGGAACTCACTCTGTAGACCAGGCTCACCTTGAACTCACAGAGATCCACTCGTTTCTGATTTCTGAGGACTGGGATTGAAGGTATGTGCCATGGGACAAGGGTCATTTATCCTGTCACTTGTATTACTTTTTAATAAAATGCTGATTGGCCAATAGCCAGGCAGGAAGTATAGGCAGGGAGACCAGGCAGGAAATAGAGGCAGGGCAATGAGAACAGGAGAATTCTGGGAAGAGGGAAGCTCAGTCTCCAGTCATGACCCCCAGCTGCAGATGCAAGATTTGGTCCTGCTTTGGGCCAGAATTCTCTCACTCTTCCCCTTTTCCCCCTTTTGGAATGGTAATGAATATTCTGTACCATAGTATGTTCAAAGTATATAATTTACCTTTAGATTTTACAGGTCACAATTAAGAGACCGCCTTGAGTCTCAGAAGGACTTCAGACTTTGAACTTTTAAGCAATGTTGAGGCTGTAAAGTTTGTGTTGAGGACTTTTAAGTTGGACTAAATGCATCTTGCGTTATGATTTGGCCAAGAGCCCAAGGGGGCCAAGGAGTAGAATGTGGAGGTTTGAGTGAGAAATGTCTCCCATAGTCTCAGACCTTTGGGCACTTGGTCCCCGGCTGGCACTGCTGTTTGGGGAGGTTTAGGTGATGCAGCCTTGCTGGAGGAAGTACTTCACTGGGAACGGGCTTGGAGAAAATCCCATGGCATTTCCAGCTTGATCCCTCTGTTTCATGCTCACGGCTGAGATATGAACTCGCAGCTTCTTGCTCCTGCCACCGTGCATGTCACTAGCCACTGCGCCATGGTGTGCCACTTGTCCTTGCCACTGACGTCATGGACTCTTACCACTCTGGAGCCGTAAGCCCAAGTAAACGCTCTCTCCTGCAGATTGTTTCGCTAGTGATGTTTTATTCTAGCTACAGAAAGTTAAAGAATACAGAATCAACCCTTCTCATCTTCGGAGATCCTGTCCTACTTTCTGGACAATTCTACTTCCAGTTGGGGCTCATTCCTCCAGGGATTCCCAACCCTAGTCTCATTTCCAACCCTCTCACCTTCATTTAATTTGAAAGGCTCAGGATATCTGAAAGCAGAATCGATAAAGACAACCAGTCGAATTATTTATGGAAAGGAAACACAAGCAACTTCAAACTCGCTGTTCCTACAAGATTGGAATTAATTTGAACATGCTCATATATTGAGTTACACACTGTCAAGATCACAGAAATGACTGGATCATTAAATGTAATTAACACAATTATATCTGGTCTATTGGGAAATAAAGGAAACCCATCTTTCTAGGTTGGACAAGCACCTACGCTTTAACTGTAAGTAGGGTTGCCAGCAGCCACCACCCAATTCCATAGGCATACTTCAGAAAGATGAATCAAATCTGAAATCTGTCAGAACTTTGGTTTTCTCTTTGGATTTCACACAATTTCATTTTGTTTCACGCTGGGAAAAAAATGAGGTCTCTTACTAAAATGATGTAGAATATAAGCAAAGCACACACTCACAAATCAAATGAAAATAATAATACATTTTTGAAATCAAAATATTTGAATGACAATGGATACAATATCGGGAACATCTCCATCCAGCAAGTTAAGTTAAGAATGTAACACACCATAAGCCAGGCTTGCAATGTGGCATCAGACCATACAGGCCTCTGGCAGGCTCCTGTCTGACTTGCTCTGGGGATAGCAGGGATTTAGGCTCCACAGGGTTCCTGTGCTTTTCTGTTTGCTTGTGGGATCTTCAAGTAATAGCCCACAGATAAAATAAGTAATGCTTTTATTTATACAATTCCTACCAAGTTTTTTTTTTCCTCACTAATCTTCTCTAATGAACAACTCTTTAGAGAAAAGCAAGCTGGCCATCTGGCAGAGCCAACCAGAGCACGTGTTTCAGCCAGAGTAATCGAATCCGGGGATGTGATGGGGAGAGGGGCACTGTGCTAAACAGGGTTGATCCAAGTCAGCAATTGCTGGTTAATCAGCAGCTAATCCCACTTCAGCTGCAGGAAGCCTGAAGCTGGCAGGGCGGGGGGGGGGGGGAGGACAACCTCTCAGCTTTCTCAAGAACCCAGGAGTCCCCTTCCAGAAAGAATGACTTTATCTGAGGTGGTAGACTGTGCTCGGCACTCCCATCATCCTCCTGGGCCTGGAGGGCAGTCTGAAGTCCCCAACCCTCCTCCCCCCACACACATGTTAGATTTGGGTGTCCCTTGCACTCCCCTCAAATTGTTGTCCAGCTGTCCCAACTCCAGTCTTTCAATAAACAAGACTATTTCTGAGTGGGCAAGAATGAATTCTAAATCTTACTTGTGTGGTGAAAGCATAAATATTCTTGGGGTGGGGTGGGGTGGGGGAAGAAGGGTCTACATCTAATTTTTGTTCAGTGTAATGTTCTTACACTGAATGAGGGCTTGACTGGTTTAAATGTAACTGTTTGGGTTCTCCAGCTTAGGGCTCCATTCCAGGCTCAGGCCTCACTTCTCCCACTCCAAACACCACCCTCAGTGCGCCAAGCAGTGGCCCAGACCCTGGAGCTGCCCTCTTCAAACTCTGCCCCTGAGAAAGTCTTCCTAAATCCAGCCCCTCTTGGGGCTGCTCAAAATCATGCCCATAGGCTACTTAAGACCTGATAGCCATATTTGTCATGTGATTCCTCTCCTGCCCTCCCGAGGGTACCCAGGAGTTGCTTTGCTCTGTTCATTAAGCCTATATTGAATAATTCTGTTTGTTTGGCTTATTATTGTTTGGCCAATGCAGCATCTGATTTCTGATAACTTATCAATAACTATTTATGTGGCGTACTTCCTCTACTGAGTATTGTAGAAATCAATTACCTGTTGAGCCATTTTATAGTCTCATCAATAGAATTTATTTTAAATTTGAAAAATTACTAAAATATTAAATTTTTAAATTAAAATATAATTACAATATTGCCCTCCTCCATTCCTCCCTCTAACCTCTCTCATGTACTCCCCGCACCTTTTCGAAAATCCTAGCTTCTTTCTTTAGATACACACACATGTGCGCACGCACACACACACACTACCACCTGCTCAATCCCTTTAGTGTTACTTGCATTTATATGATTTTAAGGATAACCATTTGCCATTTGATGTTGGACAGTCTATTAGGGGATTGTTCCTGAGGACAATTTCTTCTGCTCTCAGCATTCCCTAATTACCTATCGTTGTTTTGGCTGGTTTGTTTTTAATGTTGGGGTGGAGCGCCATGAGATTTCCTTCTTCCAGTTTAGTATGTTTATTGGTATTATGCTTCTTTGAGGCTTCTTTGAGGCAGCCATATTGTTGGGGTTCCATGGGTAAAACCCCCCTGCCGTTTCTAAGAGATACAACCTCATGACAGATGCCTTGGTCCTCTGACTCTTACAGTCTGCGTCTTTGTGTTCGCTGAACTTAAGCCCAGAATTCGTTTTGTAGATTGATCAACTGGGGCTGGACACACTATGAACACTTGTGTTCTGTCTTTTGACCAGTGGTTTCTTGTTTTGTTCTGGTTTTTGTCACAGTCTGTTGCAAAGAGAAGGTTCTTCAGTGAGGAGGGTGCTGCCCTTATCTGTGGGCACAAACAAAAGTATTTGTAGTGTGGCTAAGAATTATGCTGGTTTAGTCAAGTCGCAGTAAGATGGTCTCCTCTAAGATCCATGACTTTACTTGGCCCCGGTGGTTAGCTAGTTTCTCAGATCTCTCTCCTGGTGAATGGGTCTTGAGCACAAATAGAGAGCTGCTGGTTGCTGTCAATATAGGAATGCCACTGTTGAAGCCATAGGCTCATCCTGCCATGCTGATTGTCACTGTGGTTCATAGGCACCACGTCTGGATAGGAAGATTAGTTGTCGCCTTCCCTTGGAAGCTTCCATAGCCATAGTATAAAGTTAGTCTCCAGGAGGAGGCTTTTGGGTCAGATCCAGCTCAGATCCTCCAGGTCTTGTGCCTTCAGGAATAGGGACTGATATTTAGTCCCTTAGAGACCACCTAGGGCAGGAACAATGACCTCCCCTGACCAGCAGCTTAACGCGGGATGTCTCTCTCATGCCTCATCTTATGGTTTCTGTTGAATAGTCTATGACTTTTGAGGGGTGAGTAGGTGTCATCTGCACAATTGTGATATTTCATTCGAAACTGTGTGTGTGTGTGTGTGTGTTTGCGCATGTGAGTGTGTGTGTGCATGTGTGTGTGTGCATGTGCGTGTGTGCATGTGTGTGTGTGTGCATGTGTGTGTGTAGAATTATATGCACTGCATATAATTTAGGTAAATAAATAATGTGATTTTCTCTGGGATTTTCAAACCTCCTTAATTTTATTTATCCTCCCCCCATTCTTCTAAATTGTCCTCCCTCTCCCCACTTCAGCTACCCCCCATATTACCCATTTCCCCTTAAAAATTACTTGTGTCTTTCTATTTCCATCTCTAATGCCCTCCATGGTCCTACTTTTTTGTTTGTTTGTTTGTTTGTTTGAGACAGGGTTTCTCTGTAGCTTTGGAGCCTGTCCTGGAATTAGCTCTTGTAGACCAGGCTGGCCTCAGACTCTCAGAGATTCACCTGCCTCTGCCTCCTGAATGCTGGGATTAAAGGTGTGTACCACCACCACCCAGCTCATGATCCCATTTTTTTTTCATTTTCCTGATTTGTGTGTTTATTCCAGGCTACATATTCATGCCTGAAGACTAGGAACTACCACCACAGGTAAAAGAGGACATATGACGTTCGTCTTTTTAGGTCTGGATTGCCTCACTCAATAGGATACAGGAAAAAAAATGTTTTTGAAAGAGGAACAGATACAGAAATAAGAAAATACTGACAGTGCTGTTCCTTGTTTTCAGTGAGAACCAAGTCTTATTATCTCATCCTGGGTTCAGTTCCTTGCCATGGAGAATACGGTTCCTGGACTATGGCACTAACCTAGCTGAGATAATGTGGAAAAGGCCTTGGGACATGGTTCACCACTACCAGTTGAGAGATGTTTCCACATTCTGGGGAACACTGATTACACTCTTGGGTTTCTTCTTTATGGCTTTATGGTTTTTCATTTTAAACACTGCAGTGGACTTTTTAAAGTACCATGTGTACAATGCTGGGAAGGATTAAAGAAAATAAAATTCTCATACGCTGCTAGTAGGAATACAAATTACTGCACCTATGGAAAGAGTAGGGCTGTGCTTCCCAAACTAGAAATACAACTTCCACTGCTCGGCATATATCCTAAGAAATGTAAATCTGGATGTAGAAGAGACATCTGCTCTCACGCTTATTCAAAGTGCTCAGAATCAGGAGCAGTCTAGGTGACATCTGATGGGTGAATGAATAAAGAAAATGTGGTATGCATATATAATGGATATCATGCTTCCATTAAATTATTTAATTCTTCCATTTATACCAACATGGATGTGACCGAAGAACATTGTGTTAAAAGATGAGAGTCAGGGGGCTGGAGAGATGGCTCAGAGGTTAAGAGCACTGACTGCTCTTCCAGAGGTCCTGAGTTCCATTCCCAGCAACCACATGGTGGCTCACAGCCATCTATAATGAGATCTGGTGCCCTCTTCTGGTGTGCAGGCATCCATGCAGGCAGAATGTTGTATACATAATAAATAAATCTTTAAAAAAAATAAAGATGAGAATCACGCATGTAAAGACTAATACCCCTTGCTGCGGGAGTACCTTCCACTGCTTCAGCCAATAGTCGCTGAAGCACGAGCCCACAGTGCTGCGGGAGCGCCTTCCGCTCTGTCAGCCAATAGCCACTGAAATGCCAGCCCACTGGGGCGTGGTCTATTTCTCTTTAAAAGAAGAGCAGCAAGCTCGGCTTGGCCTCTTGGTTCCGGCTCCTGCTCCCGGCTCCTGCTCCAGCGACTAGGCTCCCTTCCTGATGGTTTATGGTGTATGTAAGTTTTACCCCCCCAAAACAAATACCCCTTTAAAACATAACTGGTGTGGGATTGATTCACCATTAACCCCTGTTCTCATTTATGTATGGAAGCTAAAGAATTGATTACAAAGAGGTAGAAAATAGTAGCTGCTGAAACCTGGATATGAGGGAGGAGGAAAAGAAAGGTTAATGGGTACAGGAGTGTGATGCTTAGGAGAAATACCTAATATTGTAGGACATAACACAGGGAGATAATCATCATTGATCAAAGATAAAGCTTTCAAAGTAGCTATTAAGGAAAAATATGAATAGTGCCAACACAAAAAAATGATAAATACACAATTGCCTGGTCTTATAATTACACATACATATGCATAGAAATATTCATTTTAAAGGAAATATATATATATTTACAAACACTGTGTCTAAAGCAACCATTCAAACAGTATAAAAGTATATCTTTTAGCAAGCACCCTTTCTAGCTCCCTGTTATAATCAATGATCAATGTTGACTGTATATTTTGTTTTTTTGCATTCATATGTTTACACACATACACAGAATATAAATCCACATAGCTGATAAGTTCTGGGTGGTCCAGCCATCTTATTTTAGTCAGCTCCGTGTTGTGCAGCAGTTTCCTCCACGATTAACATGTTCCATCATGGAGAGAAGCTGGTTAAGGCCCAGGATGCTTACAGTGGGGTGAAACAGCAGGATGCTCTCCTGGGAAGTGGAGCACTCCGTCCTGCAGCACCAATGGAAACGGCTCAAAATCTCTTCAAGACGCCTCTGAAATGGACCAGATTTACCAGGCTCCTCCCTTCCCAACCACATAGATGCAGAAGGACTGTTGAAAGATACACTCAAACAGCTGCCCGGAAGAAACAAACCTGCCTGGTAGAGGCTCAGGCCAATTGGTTCCCCAAAAGGACGCTTCCCAATTTGATGGTCTACTTCCAGGCTGTTCAGTGTTCCCCAGGTTTCCAGCTTTCATGATCTGTCCCCCATGTTGGGGTAGAATTTGGTGATACAACTGTTTCTGCAACATTTCAGATCTCCAAGTGACCCCTCACTTATATTTCTGTAAGCCACTCCAACAGAGCTCATTGGGTCACCAAGATGAACTTCGGTAGTATCCTTTCTTTGGTCTGTTGTTGGGTCTCTGTCTCAGGTAAGAAGATATTTGTTCTCATTTCCCCTGTAAGATCATCACAGAACACTCCAGAATGCGGATGTTGATATAAAGAAGTTGTTAGCTCAACTCACCACCAGCTGCCTACGCCTGGCCAAACCATTTCTCGTCTTCTCCCAGTGCTAATGGACATTTTCATAGCGGTCTGTGCGTGCATGCCAAGCACCAAGTAATAAGATAATGATGAATAAAGGGGCAGACTAAATCCTCTGATTATGAGGGCTCTGGCCTTGTAACAGTATGGCAATATGAATGCGATATGAGGAGAGCCAAATATTTGCATGATCGCATCAGCACATCGTAGTAATCTCTTTCACTCCTTACAGTCGGGCCACATTCATGGTGATGGAAACTAGGGCTTGATTTTCACAGGACTGAAGATGTTATACAGACAAGCAACACGAAAGGCAAGGGCCAATGCCATGAAAACAGAAAATAGCTATCATAAGCAGGTGGGACATGTTTCCTTGAACATTGTTTATACATTTTCAGGAGATGATATAAATTAAGAAAGAATGACTATTTCCTAAGTAAATGAAAAAAAAATATGATTTGTGCTAAATCAAAGGGTAATCAGAATAACCAAAATAAAATCTAATAAAATAATGGTTGAGATTAGTAACGATAGGAGAGGAATAAAATGAATTACGTGCTTGCTGCCTTGCCTGGTAGACAGCCTCCTTCGTGTGGGTCAACACTTACTTTAGAACTGCTGCAATATGTCTGTCATTCCAGACTACACCCAGATCAGCTTGGGTAGTGTTTGCGAACGCCCGAGAACTGGCTGTACCCTCCAACAGACAAGACTCTGATGGGGCCAAACTAGTACCTTCCAAAGTATCCATCAGTCAAGGGATTCAGTGGCCTTGTTGTTGGCACAGTCCCCCAGCTTAGGTCCCTGAGTCTGAATGTGAATTCAGCAACTTTCAATGCCAGTGGCACTCTCCTCTCCCAGCCTAGCTCTTCAGCTCTCCAAAATCCAGCAATATGGAGTTTTCAGCTTTGATCTACACCGTCTGGCTGAGTCTACAGAAAAAGCCGGAACACAAAGCACCCTAATCAGAAGCTGGACCTGGTGGTTCAGGCCTATAGCCCAGCTCCTCTAGAGGCCATGGAAGGGGGGGGGGTTGAAACTGAGAGTACATTCTGGACCAAAAAGTGACTTTTTGCCAGCCCAGACTCTCTAATGTGATCATGTCTCTGAATTAAAAGTAAAAAGACAATACATTTCTCTACCACGTATGAGGCCCTAGATTCAAGCCCCATTAGTGAAACATAAAATTCAAGGTGCAATAGCTAGACTACCCACCGGCCAGGCCCACTCCCTTTGCTGGCAGTACGATATGAGGCCATAGACGAGTCCCTGTGTCTGATAATTTTTGAATATCAACTTCAAGAGCCAAATAACTCACTGTCAATTTTCTTTTCTTTCTTACTACCCTCTCTTGTAAAAACTTGCTTGCGTATAATAGAACTCCTTCAGAAGAGATGACATGGCAAAGTATGATATCTGAAAGTTTCGAAACACATTCCAAAAATAAAAAAATAAAAGGCTGCTATTCTAATAGTCAAGATAAAAGATGGTTTCCGCTAATGGTTTCTGGTGCGGGAGAATTGTCTGTATTCTGTCAATCATGTTTTAAATAAACGCTGATTGGCCAGGCAGGAGGTGTAGGTGGGAAAACCAAACAGGAAGTGGAAATGATGCAAGGAGAGCAGGAGAATTCTGGGGAGGAAGAAGTTGATTCCTCCCACTCCTGCCCAGATCACCAAAGCAGCAGGATGTGAGCTGCCCCACTGAAAAAGGTACTGAGCCACATGGCTAACATAGATCAGAAAAATGGGTTAATCAAGATGTGAGAGTTAACTAATAAGTAACCAGACCTAATGGGCCAATCAGCTTTATAACTTTTAGAGATCTCTTGTGTGATTTTTCTCTGGGACTAAATAGCTGGGGAGCTGGGCGGGACAGAAACCCCCAACAAACAAATAGGCCCCCTCATGTTACAGGTTTCAATAGACAAAGAGCTGGAAATTGGTGTCGTTGAACGCAAGCCCGCGTTCTATCACCAGGCGGGCTGAATGTTTACCTGCACTCCTTGGCTAGCCCTAAAATCATTCAGTGTGCTCAAGGTCACCTCCCTGTCAGCTGCTTACAGAAGGAACGGCTGTGTGGGGAGGCAAGAGCATTTCAACCTGGAAACTCAGGATGGATGGAGGGCACGGGGAGGGGGAGGACAAGTGTTGGTGTTTATGGACCGGATTGCCATGAGACAAGTTACAAATAAGACCGCCTCCAAAAATGATGTAAGTAACAGAACTAAAATCTAAAATATCATCAACAAAAAGAAGGCCTGGAAAGTGCCCAGGTTCCCAACCTCAGCTCCAGAGGCAGGCACTACTGACTCTGGCTGTCTGCCCTTAAGAATGAAAATCGGGTATTGCCAGTAACTCTTGTTAATTAAAAAAAAATATCAGGATATTTCTATGAAATTTTCCTATTTTTCAATTTAGCAACTGATTCATGTTTAAGATCAATGTACCTTAGAAATAACACATGTGTGACCTAGAACCTCAATTCAATGAATGAAAGGTTCATTTCAATGGACCTTTTTGTGGCTACTGTGAGAAAGGGAATTTCTTTTTCCCATGATGCCTTTCTTCATGTCTAAACTCATTCATGTTTAAGATCAGTGTACCTTAAAAGTAACACATGTGTGACCTAGAACCTCCCAATGGACCTTTTTGTGGCTACTGTGAGAAAGGGAATTTCTTTTTCCCATGATGTCTTTGTTCATGTCTAAACAAACAGGAGATATATATATATATATATATATATACATATATATATATATATATATATATGTATATATATATATATATATATACATATACAATCAAACTCTCTCTAGATTAGAGAAAAGGGAACAGAAGCTCAGAGAGACTCCTGACTTCTAAGGGTCACTCAACTGCTACAGTAGCAGACTGTCTTTTCATCACCGGCATTTCTGCCTCAGGAGGTTATGGACTTCTACAGGTTTCCATGGCTCTCTCTGCTGGGGTTTGTAGAGGTGAGAGTTACCAAGCTCTGGATACAGAAACAGAGCAAAGAACTCTAAAGCTGGCTCGGCAGTCTCCTGCTGGCAAATTACTTTAGCTAAGTCTTTGAAACTTCAAGCCTTCATTGTAACATGCAGAACCTGAAGAATCCAAGCAGGTGCTTGAAAATGATGCATATCACAGGGAGGCAAACTTTACTGATATTATCTCCCGTGATTGGATCTTCATTTCTACCCACTGATGATGTGGGATTTCCCTCTGGATGCTGTGATTACCACTGATAAATAAAGGAACTGCTTTGGCCTATAGCAGAGATATAGGGGAACAGAGCTAGGTAAGGAAAACTAAACTGAATGCTGGGAGAGAGAGGGCGGAGTAATAGAGAAGCCATGTAGACACACCAGAGACAGACCCCGGGAAATGTAGCTGGTAAGCCACAGCCACGTGGCGATACACAGATTAGTAGAAATGGGTTAAATTAATATGTAAGAGTTAGCCAATAAGAAGCTAGAGCTAATGGGCCAAGCAGTGATTTAATTAATACAGTTTCTGTGTGATTATTTCAGAGTCTGGATGGCTGGGAACAAACAAGCAGCCTCCCTACAACACACTGAGGGATGAGAGAATGCAACACATACACACACACGCGTGCACACAAAGTTTGTTGTTACTATTGTCGTTGTTTTGTTTGTTCTAAGGCAGCAACTCACTATCTAGCCCACACTGGCTTCAAACTCACCCCTAGGGTCCCCCTATGGCTACCTCCCAAGCGCTGGGATTACAAAGGTATATTACCACTCTCACAGCTCTTGATGAAATTTTAAATTTTTTATTTTATTTATTTTTAAAATTAATTGCAACCATATCACTATAATTTTTCTGATAAAAAGTCTCCCATCTTCCTCCTTTATCCTTCAGGTACCTAGTTATTAATACAGGTTTTAAGCACTTGCTCGATGCTAGGCAATGAAGAAATGCGAGCCGTCAAGAATTATCCTGTCGGAAGAGAAATGACATCATCCACAGACAGATTGAAGAAGGAAGCTACAGAAAACATCTGTGCTGATTTATCTTCCCCGTCGCGCACAGCTCAAAACATAAACTGAGAAAGGTTTACATCCTCACATTAATCCAATTAATTTTAACAGAATAAGAAGTTAACATGTGGATTTTGATTCAGTGACATTGCTGGACTTTTATCTCGTGGTGTAAATTTAGGCTACTATTCATGAAACGGAACCAAATCTTATTTGGCGAAAGGTCTGCTTTTAAACTGGGAAACCGTGCGGAGCTCTCCAAATCTCATCAGCACAAAAGCCAGAAAGGTTAATCCTGATTTAGCCGCCTCGACATTCAAAGCTGATCAGCTGCTTCTGGCCTTTTGTTCCTCTCCACCTGCACAGATGCTCGGGGGCTCCAAGAACTCTGCTCTAATGTGTTGGGTCTCGGGAGGGCCCCAGGCTGGTGACACATGGGGACATAGAATGTTCCGTCTCCATTCCTGCTGTGCACACAGGGGCACTGCCCAAGGTCAGGTATAGTGCTCAGAAACTCATGAAAGAACTTCACCCATCTGCTGCAGCTTTGCATTAAGCACAGTCTGGACTTTTGTTAAGAGCAAAAAGAGAGAAAAAAAACCCACCAATCAGAGTCCTGCTTGATTGGGTCTTGGTGATTGGGCCTGGGACACCTGCAAACTGAGACTGTCCAGGAGCCATGGTGCTTCCGGCGTTAATACAAAACAAGCCCAGAGCAGTAGACGCAAGAGACTGATTGCTACGGAGCATTCTGCAGCTCAGTGGACCGTCAACAAACAAAAGTGGAAAACCATTTTATCCCGCACACTCATTTTGACGAATCCAAACAAAACTGAGGGCTTGTGGGCAACGGCGCATTCAAGAAAGTGATTGTCTTGCACGCATGAGGCCATGAGTTCAATTCCCAGAACCTAGGGTTTTAAAAAGCCAGATATGACATCATGTGCTTGTAATCTGAGTCCGTGAGACTCAGTGGCCAGCCAGCCTAGACTAGCCTTGTCAGGATTCTGGCCAAGGAGAGATCTTGTCTCAAAGGAGAGGGGTGAGGGGAAAATGCTTGAGAAATAACACTTAAGGTTGGCCTTTTCCCCCCAGACACACAAGCCCATGCACTGCACAGACACACACATACCCTCACACCATGAATACATACACAAAAATAAAAGAGTTAATTAAAGTAGGTACAGAACTGGGAGGGGGGTGAAGATGGGTGATGGACAGTCTCTAGTGTCTTCACAAAGAAAGAAAGACCTTCCATCGCTTATCCTGTTTCTCTCTTCCTGACATCCCCTTGGCTCCCATCCAGCTTCACAGGATCTGCTTGCTTTATGCTTGTGGGTCAATCACAGGCGTCCTCTGCCTCAGTTTGCATGACCTGTAAAAGGGAGCAGCAACAACGCAGAACTCACAAAACTATTGACAATATTAATTCAAAATGTATGGTGTTCAAGCAATGAGGGTCAATAGAGACCACAGCCAGTTGGGTCTTTAGAACAGGAAGCTCCTCATTAAGAACTGGCAAAGAATCAAAGTCCTAGAGAAGTTTTCCAAGAGAAACAAGGCTAATGGTGGCTTATACACTAGTGAGGAGAGACTTGAACTCAAAGATTTGGACATGTTGGACATGAAATCTGAGCAGGTGATTAAAAACCAGGAGAAACAAAAGAGCCCTCAGAGGTGTCCAGTCTGTGGGGGAAAGTGGGAAATCCTGAGGGAAGAGCTCTGAAAATCCTGACTGAAGACTTGGTGGGTGTGAAGTGGAAAAGCCCGTGACAGAAGCCAGGTTTATAAAAATGGGGGCTACACTGACAAGGGGGAAAGCAAGAGAGGCGGAGATGGCAGAGGCTCTGCAGAAGCTGGTGAGGGATCTAAACAGCTCCATGGTAACCACTGTGGTGTAAGTCTGAGCCTGGTCATGGAGGGAGGAAGGAAAGAGGATTCGGTGGATGATGTCACAGACTGCAGTGTAGGCCCAAGAATGATACTGCCATGCCAAAGATTTCATAGCCCAGGAAGCTATGCATAACAAAAAGATGGCCTCAAGAAGGAACATGGAGTAGATCCAGAAGGACAGCAAATGACGCCATCAATTGGTGATGACCCAATGTCTGAGCGTTCATTTCTACCTCTTGTCCATCTAGCCTCATGGCCACAACTGGTTCTCCTCTCCTGCCCCCGCTAGCCATTCTAAATTCCATTCTCATCTGTTGCCACCTATGCATGCTGTGGTGGCTCGCCTGCTGCTGTTACTCAATCTTTCATCCTTGAAGGAACTGAGCCCTTGAGAGTATGATACAATCCTTCTCAGAGATGCCACACATTGCCGCTCACCTAGTGGGCCAAGAAGCAGTAGGGGATGCCAAAGTCTACCAAAGGGCCACCTCTGTGTCCCTTCCTACCCCTGTCTCGGAAACAGCAGACCCATTCCCCCTGTTGCTCAGGACCTAATGCAATTTCACCACCAGGATGCTGATTCCCCTCGCCTGCTGGTTGTCAGCAAGGTTGTCTCACGTACATAGGCAGGAGAGGGAGCCTGGACCTCAGCAGCTCCAGTGGAAGGTTATGTTATTTGGAATCTGGCCTTCCAGTTCTGAGAACCCATAGTTTTACACATAAGAAGCACAGAATCCCCTGCAGGATGGAAAATGGATCATCTTTTATTTGCACACCTTAGTTCCCAGGCTCGTATAATCTGCTTAGTGTCCTAAAGGGAGTTTCAACTTAGTACATAGTGCATAGCTAGCAGCTTGAAGGATGATTCCTTTTCTTTAAGGAAAAATTGCCTCCAAATGTGTACTTTAACATTGTCTTTGGATGGTCACTTAAGGGCTTGTCGAGACCCGCTATTTTAAAGGGTGGACCACGCAGTTGGCGCTAATAACAATGAGTCCCAGATCACCATCTCATTCTCGGGCCTTTGCTAAGAATTTATGTATGTGTTGTGTGTCAGACAGAAGAGTGCGGCTTTCAGAGACAGTGTGAGACCCTAGATAGTGGGGCTAGATGAGGTCCTACATGCAGGAGAGGCAAACATACCTGGGGTGGGCTCCATCTGCGAGAGTAAACCATCAGCCTTTCCAGGATGACTCTGAGGCAAATGTCCTACCACCAAGCAGCCATCTGGAGTCTTCTGATATGCTACCCTGGCATGGACCTGGTTCTGGGGAAGATGACAGATCATTCAAAATGCACAGTTCACCCATGTATTTCTTTAATATACACTGTGCCATCATTGACAAATCACATGACCTTTTTCACGAGATGGTTTCCTTTTATAAATAATGAAGTGGCTTTGACTAAATGCCCCCTAGAATTCTTTCCATTTCCAGCCTCATAAAAATACCATGACCCAAAACCTAAGATGTCATTGGATGGGGACGTGGTATTGCTGGACCCCTGGGCACACACACACAGAGCCCTCACCTTTGCAGCCTGAAACACTGCTGTGTTCTAGATCAGAAGAAGCTCACAGCAGTCTAAATCATGAAATATCTAAAAGGAAGTTTTGTTACTTTCAAGTATGACTCTATTACACAAATTAGTCTGACAGTTAACCACCCAGTAAAGAATCAGTTTGGTCAAGGAAGAAAAAAATATAAGTTTTTACACACTAACTTTAAATTGTTTAGAAAACAAAGAAAACAAAAAGCAATTTTAAACATCTCCACCTTGCCTTGTCTTAAGTCTCATATTCATTCTAGAATCAGGTTTGTTATCAGACGTGGCTGACCAATGAAATAAGAATCCAGATGTTTGCTGAGCAGTGGTGGAGTTCTGGGGTGTTGGCCAGCCTTCTCTCTTGCGACCACAATTTTCTCTACTTCTGCTCTTCCTGAGACAGCCCAATTGTTTTTATTTGCCCTTACATACACCCAGTACTTTCTCTGTGGCTTCTGTTTCCTTACCATAAAATGAAGACAATTGTGCCTACCTCACAATGTGGCTCTGAAGAGTAAATGAGATGGTGTACCAACCAAGGTCAGGTGGCCTAGTGACTGGGGCATTCACCCTATGGTCTCTTCATTCACTTATTTGTTAATTGTTTTATTGTCTTTCTCTGTTTCCTCCAGCCCACTAAACAGCCAGATTCATTTGCCTAGGCTTTGGAAAGCCTGTGTATCTCCAGTTTGAACAGTTAGCTAATGGCTCATTGTGGCGTTATTCCAGAAGGAGCCATTTGATCCACATCTCCGTTTCTGTTATCTTCCATATGGGCACCCTGGGTCATCTGTCTAACTCCAAAGTCAGGATGCTTGAAGGGTTCTCATGTCAAGGATGCTCACTATTCATCTCTCCTTCCTGCACACAGACACTCACGTCCCTTTTGTATTACAAATGTCACACACTATGAAGAGACTTTGCTTGGCAGAGGTAAGCTGAATTTTGAATTTTACTCAAATTACTGAAGTCTGATTGGGGGAGGGGCCAGTGTTCAATGTGTGCTCAAAGCCTGTTATCTGGTGAAAATTGTCACTGAAATCAGCTTACGATGCAATCTCCCCATGCTAATTTAAAAGCAGTCCCAGGGGCTGTGTGTGTATAAGTCAATAGCAGAGTACTTGCTTAGCATTCACAGGCTTTGGATCCCATCCCCAGCACCATATTTAAAAAATTAAGATCAATAACAATGTCTCATTGAATCATTGCAGGCAAAGTTACGTTTCCCGGTGACGGCACCGGCAGGTGATGCCAGACTTGCTGCATTCATTATCAAGACAGGCAGCACTACATGGTCACAATGTTGGAGGCAAATAATGTCAGATCCACTAGTTAAAACTTACAGAGGCAGTTCCAGGACAGGCTCCAAAGCTACAGAGAAACCCTGTCTCGAGAAACAAAAAAACAGAAAAGAAGGAAGGAAGGAAGGAAGGAAGGAAGGACGGACGGACGGACGGACGGAAGGAAGGAAGGAAGGAAGGAAGGAAGGAAGGAAGGAAGAAGCCTTACAGAGACAACTACTCAGTAAATTTGAGTGGACACTGACAGCTTCACATCTCTCTCTCAGAGGCTCCTCGAGGTAGGAAATCTCAACTCAGAAGTTGAGCAAATCGTGGTTCTGAATCACAGCTTTGTTTTCGGCCCCATCTGTAACTTTGTGCAATTGCTTAAGTTCTCTGAGCTTTGGCTCCCTGGTTTCTTCATCTGTAATAAGAAACATTCCACATAGAGTTATTATTAGAGTGAAATAAATCATGCATTGTTGAGAAAATTCCCAATCCCCACCGAACTCCCAATCTTTTCTTCTAACAGTCCTCCTTTATCCCAAGATGCCCTGCGGCTCCTTGACACCTCTCAGAACACCAATGCCGTGTAACCTCTACCTTCTATGGTTTATCCCTATAATGAAGCACTTTAGGCATAGTAAGAGAGTAACAATAATGACAAAACAACAATTATAATGATATATGATAATTAATGGTCAAAATGTAAGCAGTTTTTGCTTCCGCAATTTTTCACATAGTATCTTTAAAGCAATATTGACTGCAGGGCACGAAGACCACTGTATACGAAGCTGTGGATGAGGAGGGTACTGCTGGCTGTGTGTGGCTGGTCGAGTTTACACAGCTTAGAGGGACAGATAAGGAAGCAGGCTCTGAGCAGGCACGCAGTCCAGCAACCATCAGAGAAAGGACAGGAAGAGTCTAAACCCCTCCTTATTTAGATTAGATTGAGGGCAACACATGCTTTCTGGAAAGGGAACAGTGGTGAATAGCTTTGACAGCCCCGTGTGTCTACTCCTGCCTATGCTTTCTTATTATGACCCTTTAATGATTTAAAAATAAGTCTTGGCTTTTGGGCCATACTACAAACAGGAGACGAGCTGAGATGGACAATAAGCCATAATACACCAGATTCTGCATTCAGCAGCTCTGCGGACATACTGTTTGCCTTTCGTTTTCACACTGTCCCATGGCCACACAACACTCAAGATGCCTCCAAGTTTTATAACTAGATTTTGTTTGCCTTTGTAGTGTGTACTCTTTGGGTTGTTTTGTAGCAATTTCAGGAGCCCTGGATTCTTACTGTAATAGTTAATTCTCTTCCCAACAGTTTCTAAAATAAACATAGAAGTCATCTGTCTGCAAACTAGCAGCTCTTGCTAAAACGGTGAATCACTTTTATTATATTTATGTGAGGGAAAAATATCAGTCTAATCCTTTTAACTGAAAAAAAAAGTCTTGTGTAGCTTTAATAGCTAAGGAGTTGCCATGGCGTGCTTATTTCCTAAATTTTCTATGTATAAGTTGGGAAGGAAATGGGCCCTCTGCACTGCTTAAAGGAGAACTGTATTTCTTGTCATCACCTTTAACTTAACCAGCAAGTCTCTGAAAAATTAATCAACACATGGAAGGAAAAAAAAAAGTGAGGGTGAAGAATTGAGTTCTTCTGTCAACGTTCACTTGTCAGGCCATAGAGTCTTCATGAGTTTTTTAGGGGTTAAAGAACATTTTCTATGTCAATTCGGAAAAAGCAAACAGGAAATCAATACCATGCTCATAAACACGGGGTGGGCCTGGGTAGACATAAGTCATTCCTCATACACTATTGGCCTCAGTCTATTGTGGGAATTGCTGTTCTTATATCCTGGAGTTATAGGAAATGTGGGTTTTCACTAAGCCAGATGCTGATATGACCTTCCTCATAATTGATTCCATGTGCTAATTGCTTTTGCAAACCCACTCGTTCCTCTTACCAGGTGGGTCAAAATCTCTTTAGTATAATGCTGATGAAAAACATACCCCATATGTTGTATATTACACACTTGGCATCCACACAATGGAGACAGGGTCCTCCCTCTCCTCTTCTCCCCCACGTTCCTGAAGGGAATGAAGGGTTGGCTGCAGTCAGCAGCTGGATGCTCTGTGAACCTCATCAGTTCTCATAGGTTCATTGCTAAATGAGGCCCCAGGCCCTGTCTTTCTGCATTCTACCCAACCACCTGTTTCTTCCTGGGGGACTTCTTAGCCATTCTCATTTATACATTCGTATGGCTTTTTCCATCATTTTCTTTTAAATAAAAGAGAATACCTTAGGCAATCTCCATAATATTTCAGATTTGAATCTGTTGTATAATCCCAGCCAGTAACAGTAACTATATCCCATTTTTAAATGAAATTCATAATCCATCTATATACCCTATGTGAAAGAATGTATCTAAATCACATAGAATTTTTTGTCTAAATGTCTCCTCACCTACTACTTTGGTCTTAAATGAATTATCTCTTCAAATAATTTTACTGTCCCTACAAAATCAGAAACATACTAAAAGGAATATTATCAATGGTCAATTTGAAAGGATCAAGAATTGTCTATGAGACCAGCCTTTGAGCATGCCTGCAGGATTACAATAGGTTAATCTATGTGGGAGTACACACCTTACTGATGATGCCATTCTGTAGGCTGGTGTCCAGGACAACATCAGAAAGAGACTGGGAGCTGAGCATGACAGTTTATTACCTTCTAATTCCTGTCTGTGGACACAATGTGACCAGCTACCTCCCGCCCCTGCCACCATTACATCACTGACACAATGGACAATAAATACTCCTGAGTTGCTTCTTTAGATTGCTTTCAGCGGGCATTTTGTCACAGGAATGAGACAAGGACCGTAGAGAATAGAAGTTCTCAAAATTTTGTGATCACAAAACCCAGAGAATGGCATGTCAGAAACATAGATCACCAAACCACTCTGGAGAGACTCTAACTCGTATCTGCAGCCTGGGAATACAGGCTTTGGTAAACCTTGACTCAGATGCAGTCCGTCTTTGGGTAAATACCAAACTCAGTGGGCTAAGACTCCTTGGGAGACACTCTGGGAATCACAGCAAAGAGGTGAACTGTATTTTCTCTCTACTACGAGAGAACAGTAACTTAATGATCATCAATTTGCATAATTATAGTTTGTAGAGGATATTGTATTAGCTAGAGTTCTCCAGAGAAACAAAATCAATTAGATGATTGTGGAGACTGCTAAATACAAAATCCGAGGGAGTTTCCCAGCAGACTGGAGACTCGGCTGCTCTGGAAAGAGACTTAGTTAAATACAGAACCAGTTCAACAGATGAAGCCAGGAGGCATCCGCTAGACCATCCACTGTGATGAGGCAATCCCCTTTAGTCATGCAAGCCTTCATTTTATTGGAAGACGCTCACTCACAGCATGAGGGCTCTCTGCTTTGTTCAAAGTCCACTCTTCAAATGTAAACCCCACCAGACACACTCTCTGGGCACCAAGACCCAGACAAGTTGTATGGCAATTTCTTCCAAGATTGAAACATTTTGTCCTGTAAGAAAGCTCCCTAAAACAGGAAGTAAAAAACTCAAAATAGCTTCAGGAAGTCTCTAAAACTAGCCAGATCCACTAGGCCCCTCCTTCCCAGTGATAAATAATAAAGACTGCTGAGAGCCACTCTTAGACAAGTTGAATTGCAAAGAAGACATGGAGATCAGACCAGCTGCCAGGAAGATGCAGAAACCAGCTGAGCTGCCCGAAAGAGGTTTGGAACAACTGAGTCACTTGGAAAGGACACTCTCCAACCTGTTGAGCTGCCTGCAGGCTGTGTAGTAGGCTGCAGGCTTCTAGCTTTTGGGAGCTGTCACCCATGTGGGTCTGGACTTTAGTGAGACCTTTGAGTCATTTCTGCTATTGCAAGTAACCCCTGACCCCCTATTCCTGTAATCAACATTAGTAAAACCCATTGGTTCACTAGTTTGAGTTTTAGTGGTATCAGTACTTTGATCTGTCATGGGATCACTATCTATGGTGAGTAGATATACTTGTTGCATCTCCCCAGGAAAATTCTCATGATATGACAGTTGCTGAATGACATTACCTACCACAGACATGTCACCCAATAAAATGAGCCAAGGTTAAGGAGTCATAAGTTATAATACTGACTCTAATCCATCCATTTTCTAGGTTTACTGCCATCTACAATGTCTCTTTTAGTAAGAAAACATTTGTGATTGTTGATGATTTTCAAGAGCAATGCTCTCTCTCCTCTCTCTGCCTCCCCTGTGTCTTCTAACCATCTCTTCCTCTCTCTTACATCCTCTTCTCTCTCAAAAGAGCAGAAAAGCTATAACTAACATTTCCAATAATTCCGAGATTAATTTCGAGGCATGGAGATATAGAAATCACGCTCATTTAGAGAGCAAAGGCCCCCAGTTCTTTAACACCAGAGTTTGATGAATAGAATTACCTGATTATCAGGAAAGGAAAGGACACACAACACACACACACACACAGAGAGAGAGAGAGAGAGAGAGAGAGAGAGAGAAAGAGAGAGAGGGAGGAAGGGAGGGAGGGAGGGAGGAAGACATGGGGAGAAGAAGAGAGAGAGAGAGAGAGAGAGAGAGAGAGAGAGAGAGAGAGAGAGAGGATATTACCTGAGGTCTTCTTTCATAAGCTGAAGATTCAAGAATTGAATCGACTTTAGTTTCTTGTGACATTCATTCATTCATTCATTCATTCACTTTTTTTGTTAAACTACTATCTTTCTCTTAGCCTTAGCATCTGGAAATACTGTAAAGGTAAGAGTTTCTGAGTTGAAATAGGTCAAAAAAAGAGAAAACAGTTATTGCAGGCATTAATAATATCTTAACTATTTTCTAGGTATTTATCACATGAACTGTAGTATATATTATTTTTCTTTCTCTAAACCTTTTGAAATAAAGTTTAAAATTACTACTTTATACCTTTCAAAGGCTTGCTTCTCTTTAGACTTTAGGTTTTCAAGGTGAGAAGCCACCTATTATTTTTCATTGTTGACTTAATGAAAACTGAAAATACCCACAGTTCTACAGGACTCAATTTTAGGAGTGCATTTTGTTCATTGTTTTATTTATGAATGTAGAAATCTAGCAAATTACTGACTATTGGAGGGGCTATGAATCTTCATATCCCCTTTTCAAAATATCTTGATAATTTATAACACAATCTCTTAAGTCAATGTCAATCAAATGGGCACCAGGGCCTCACGAAGAAAATTTTTGCCTCTAATAGGAACATAAATGCATTCTAACCTTGAGAGAGATTGCTTTTCTGAGGTGAGTTTAAAGAATAAATTGTATTTATTGTTGGACTAGGAAGGGGAGCAGTAAAATGGAAAGCCATGCCTTGCACAACAATTCCAAATGTCTGTCGTGTTTACATGTATATTTTAATGGTGTCTTCTCTGCAGGATACATCTTGGAGAAAGCTATCCAAATGACAACATAAATCTAGAGCATATAGTGTCAGGAAATGCTGTCACCTAGACCAGATACTCTACAGCAGACCTAATGCATCAGAAAACACTCATGAAAATCGCATTACAAGTTCAAAACTGTGGCAACAATCTTTTCTTTTTGTGTTAGCATATATTCAATGGACATAATACTGGACTTCAAAACAACGCTTTCATAAAAATGGTGTGCATTGAGCTCCTGAATATGTTCTCCCTCTTCTTGCCCCTGCCCCCGCCTGCTACTCCCCTTTGTTCCCCTAAACCAATAGTTCTCAACCTGTGGATCATGACCCCTCTGTGGTCAAACAAACCTTTCACACGGTTGCATATCAGATATTCTGCCTATCAGATATTTACATTATGGTTAATGATAGTAGCAACATTCAAGTTGTGAAGTAGCAATGAAATAATTTTATGGTGGGGGTCACCACAACATAAAGGTCTGTATTGATGGATCACAGCATTAGGAAGGTTGAGAACCACTGCCCTGAACAGTTTTGCCTCTGCTCTTGTATCATATACACTTAAAGACTTTATGTATCTATATAACATCGAGGAGTCATAAATAAGAGAAAATGCAATATTTATGTGTCATTCTGAGACTCGATTCATTAATAATTATCTCAAGTTGCATTCAATTTCCTGAAATAATATAGTTTTATTCTTCTTTATGGTTGAAAAATAATTTTATTATTTATATAAATCATATTTTCTTCATCTATTCCTCTGTTGATGGACACCTATGGTGGTGCCATAACTTAGCTATTATAAAAAGTGCTACAATAGTGATGGGCTAATGTCTGTGTGATTATTGACTTAGAAACTTCTGTATAAATGCCCATGAATAATTATGTGGCTCATAAGGTAAATCTAAGTTTAAATTTTTTGAGAAATATCAAGAGTGATTTCCACTGTGATTGGAATAGTTAACTATAGACAGAAGTTTAGACAGAAATTTCTGTCCTGCCCAGTCTCACAGCCATTCAGTCCCAAAGAAACACATAGAGGCTTCTGTTAATTTTAAACTGGTTGGCCTACTGGCTCAGGCTTATTACTTACTAGTTCTTACAATTTAAATTAACCCAGAATTCTTATCTATGGTTAGCCATGTGGCTTGGTACCTTTCTTCAGTAAGGCATTCTCATCTTGCTTCCTGTGTGTCTGGGTGGCGACTGATTCTCTACCTTTCATCTTCCCAGAATTCTCTCAGTCTGGTTGCCTTGGCTATACTTCCTGCCTGGCTATTGGCCAATCAGCATTTTATTAAACCAATACAAGTGACAAATCTTTACAGTATACAAGATCTGTATCCCACAGCAGTTAGCAGTTCAACCAGCAGTATAATGGCTAATCTTCGTTGTTGACCTGTTCTTCTCTGTAATTTATCCTAAAATCGCACAGTTGGACAGCTTCCTAAAGCTATTTTCCAGGAAGACCATCTTCTGAGTTGGTGGCACCTTCTGGTGTTGGCCCAGCTATACAAGGGTCCTGATGAAAAGATACTGCTTTTACCTTTCCTCATCCACTGACTGCTTGTCAGTGCATCTGCTTTGTTGTTGTCATTGCTGCTATTCCTTACTAACACCAGAATGCAACTTCAGCCTTTGACCAGCCACTGCGGTTCTTCAAAAATTTTACAGGCCTTTATAACCAGTTTGGGACTGCTGAACCAGTGGTCTGAGCGGATACCATGTTCCTAATCTCAACAGCACACTGATAACCATTATTGAACTACCCAGCTATATTCACGTAAGTCAATCAAATAAGTTCCTTTTGAAACACAGATTCATTGCAGTAGTTCTGTTCCTGCAGGGAGCTGTGACAAATGCAAGCAATGGGTAAGAGTTCCTTTTGCCTATGCTCTCCCCAGCATTTAGAAGTTGTTTCTTAGTGACTAACCTTCTGACTGGGGTGGGATTCAATGTCATTGTAGTTCTAATTAGCACGTCTGAGGACTAGGGATATGCAGTATTTTTCATATGTTTATTAGCTATTTGTACTTCATTGTATGTCGATTTTAAATACATTCCCAACTCCTAAGTATCGCCCTTGCCCTGCACCGTTGTTCCACCAAACATTATTCCATTTAATTTAGCCATTAACTCAGGCTTAGAGATGTACCCATCTTGTTAAGTAGTCATAGCACTGGATATTAGCAAGTGGGTTGTAACACGTGTGCACTCAAAGGTAAACACAGGGGAGCATGATGCCTGTTCATGCAGCTTACACGAAAGAAAGAAGCTGGTTTCTTTTTTCCTTCTTTTACCCTATCTTTATTTTTCCTTCCTTTCTCCCTTCCTTTCTTTCATCTTCCCTCCCACTTTCCGTCATTTTTCTCTCTCCTCATTTCTTTTGCTTCTCCTTCTCTTCCCTCTCCTCCTTCCTCTTCCTCATCTCCTTTTTTGTGTCTCTCTATGTGGCCCCAGCTGTACTGAAACTCACTATTTAGCCCAGGCTGGCCCTGAACTCACAGATATCTACTTTTCTTTCAAGTTCTGGGATCAAAGACATGTACCTTTGATATGCCAGGCTAGAGTTTTCTTTGAACATGCAAAATGAATGGGGGGTGGTGAGTATTTTCTCCATCAAATTTCTTTCATAATATGTTCAGGGACATAAAAATCTATGAGTTTTATTCATTAAAGAACTTAGCACTCTCTTATTTGGATATGTGTGTTTTATTTTCTTCCATGTCAACTGAAGCTTCCGCTATCTATCTATCTATCTATCTATCTATCTATCTATCTATCTATCTATCTATCTATCTATCCATCCATCCATCTATCTATCTATCATCTATCTATCTATTTATCTATCTATCTCTATCTCTGTGTAATTTTGCTCATGAGTATATTAATTTTTCTTTCCCCAAATGCTGAGAGATGTAACTTGATGTCTTAAAAGCCTGCATTAATTTTTGGATTCAGATGGTCAAATCAATTGCCAATTCTAAATGTTGGTTGAATTGCCATAACAAATAATTCTGTCCTTGTGAAAAGTTGCTGGGGTTATTGGTCAGATCTGCTTTGGACATTAGCTTTTTCCTGACAACTCCTTGAGAAAAGCCCTACTTCTTAGGGGGCCAATCCCCTTCAGATTCATCAATTTCTGAAGAAGTTAAGAATCGTCTATATTATAAAATTGAGTGATCAGTTTGCCTGTTGCAAACCAATTGTGATAGGCGAGAAATGTGTGTGTGTGTGTGTGTGTGTGTGTGTGTGTGTGTGAAAAATGTTCCTTCCAAACCCTCCCTGAGTTCTGTGCTCAGTGGTGTAGGATGCATATAAAATGGGTGTGTCTTCTCACCTCTAAGTGTGAAAATCTCCTGGAAGCAACAGACATATAAACAGATAATTATAGCGCCGTGTGAGGAGTGCCATACAGACATGTGAACACACTGATGTGGAGACTCCAAGGGGAGGAATTTTCCTGAGCCTGTGTGTGTTGTTCTTC
Organism: Myodes glareolus; assembly: GCF_982192425.1. NCBI lineage: Eukaryota > Metazoa > Chordata > Mammalia > Rodentia > Cricetidae > Myodes > Myodes glareolus. The sequence continues at coordinate 29,837,218 of NC_142040.1, forward strand.
TTCTTCTCGCTACCATCCCTGTCAACATGCTTCGTGACAAGTAGGCGCGGCAGAGTTGTCTCTGCTTTTGGAATTAGTGTGGAGAGAAGGGGACGCCTTTAGGGTGAAGCTGTCTGAGGTGAGCTCCGACTGTTTCTAGAACATTGCTCAGGACAGAGCCTTCTTAGTGGCGGTGCCAAGGAAACTATTGGGAGTTGCCAGTCATTTGAGAGACATGCCATGGAGCACTGAATGCCAGATGGCCACTGATGAAAGTGATGAAGGCTCACACTTAGAAGTGAAGTCCAATTCCATATTTGGGCTTCTCCTTCTCTCTCGTTTGACTGCAGAAGAGAACAAACCGTGAGGTTTATATTCTTGCCTTACAAAATTCCCCGTATCTTTTATTCTTTTAATGAGGGACAAGAGGTAGAGTCAAATTAAATTCACTTTATTCCCTTAGCTTCATAAGTCCAACGGGCCGTCTCTTGCTGTATCAGGTCCTGTCTATCTTACCTCTTCTTTCCCTGACTTGGAACGACGGTCAATGGAAGACACCCAGAATCTGCCTCCCATGACTAAATATTCTGTGATATACCTACACCTCACAGAAGAGGTAAAACAAAAGCGCTTCTGGAAGCAAGTGCCTGCTTTGCAGAAATTCTCACGGCCTCTGTTGAGAAGGACATCCTCCTTAAACAGAATTCTTTCACTAACTTTCTTCTTAGGAATAAATGTTTCTTACCTTTTCATTAGATAGCCTCATGCGGTGGACTAGCAATTCTAGTGTTCCTTCCCCCACAGCGGGAGGAATAAACTGGCTGATGAGCCTAGGACCTTGCTTGTTTTGCACCAGGCCCTTTGTCAGTCAGCTCTCCAATGTTATAACAAAATACCTGAGGTTCACAGCTTAAAAGAAAGAAAGGCTTGTTTCCTCTTTCTGAGGTTTAAGCCCATGGTCACTTGGCCATGTTGCTTGGGACCAGTGTAGTCACAGTTCATCATGGTGGGCATGTGGGATGGCTTGTTCATCTCATGGCATCTGCAAGCAAATGGAGAAAGGAAGAAACTGGAGCCCCAGCATGCCTCAAAGGCACATCCTCCAATGACCTAACTTCCTCTCACTAGGCTTCACCTCTTAAAGGTCCTGCCACCTCCCAACATGGTCACAGGCTGGTGATCAAATCTTTAGCATGTGGGTCTCTGGGAAATACTTACCAGACCACAGCAGGAGCCATGTCACTACTGTTGATGGTGTCAGTGACGAGCATGGGAGCCTGTTTATGCTACGTGCAATGTAATGTTGTTATCTTGTTTGTGTTCGCCTAATGAACTTCAAAGTCAAGGTTTATAGAAAAATGTGGCATCTGGTTCCTCTGTTTTGGGTACCCTCCAGGAACTCTGGTGAGAAAGAAGTAGTCCTATGCAGGCTAAGGTATTGACTACCCACCCTGAGAACATTCACAGCAGATAGAAAACACTGTCTATGGGACTACGACTCTGCCCTTAAGAGTGCGGCAAAGGACTATGGCTTAGTTCCTAAAGAGATCATACCTGGTGGCTCACAACTGCCTATGACTCCATTGCCAGTAAATCTGACTCTGTTCACGGCCCTCTTCTGGTGCCTGAACACAACACACACACATATATACACACACACCACACATACACATGCCACATGCACGCACATACATGTACACACACCATATACACACACATACCACACATACACATACCACGTGCATGCACACATACATACACATGCCACACACACACGCACAACATATACACACACCACACACATACACTCACACACCACACATACACCACATGCATGCACATATATATACACATATCACACATATGCACACACCATACATGTAGATACACACACACACACACACACACACACACACCCCAGAACTTGTCATGTCCCTTTCTGCTATTGATTGGATGTGTAAAAGACCTAGCTAAGAGCAAGGAGATACACTTTTCAATCCATTCTGAGTACACTGAGAGGGTTGGAGGGACCACAGACGTGCCCTAGTGTAAAATGTTTGCTTCGTGTACATGAGACCCTGGGTTCCATCACCCTGCACCACAAAACCAAGAAACAAAATAATAGGGACATGATATAAGGAATAATTAATTATAATAGCTTCTTTTTGATGATTTTAGCTTGACTTTAAGGGGGGAAAACACAAAATCATAATGGCATTTGAGAGTTGTGAATGTTCAAGTGCCTTGAGTCTCCCACTTCCTTATCACTACAGCACTAACCCCCTCCTACAGCTCCCAGGCAGCCTCCCCCTACTGCGCATGCAGGAGCAAGCCTTTAATCTTAGAGTTGGTGAGACAGAGACAGGCATGTCTCTGTGAGTCTGAGGTCTACCTAGTCTGTCTAGTGAGGTCCAGGACAGCCACAGGCTACATAGGAAGACCCTGTCTCAAAAAGAAAGAAGGAGGAGGGAGAGGAGAAGAGGCGGCAGCGGCAGCAGCATCCCCTCACCACAGAGCAACGTCTCCCTCATCAACTCTTCCCCAGTACAATTTGTGCACGTAATAGAAGAAACAGAAGTTCCTGTACTTGCTCATCTGTAGAAAAAAAGGCCACCAACTCAGGGTCATTTTTTTCTCTGCCAATTTTAGTCCAAGTGTTTCACAGGCTGTGTCCAGAAGCCTCCGTCGAAGGTCCCAGTTGAAAATGTGAAGAGCAAAGAATCTCAGAGCATGCACCTTGACTTTCATTGCCCTGAGAATTTCTTTACGCTGCTGCCAATTTGGGGGTCTGCATGACGCAGTCATTCTCAACCTGTGGGTTGTGACCCCTGAGCATCACACGGGCTATCCTAATATCGGGCATCTATAATACAGTTCACAACAGCATCAAAACTGCAGTTATGAAGTAGTAGTAAAATAATTTTATGACTGAGGGTCACTACAGCTGCGAAAAGGTTGAGACCCACTGAAAGGTCTTGACGCTTGGGACTTAGAGAGTTCTCCTCGCAGCCAGGTAGCTCAGATCTGCACTGGCAGAGGATAGTCAGACAAAGGGCAGCATTCCAGGCAATTCAGAGGTTGGCGCTCAAAAGCCCTGAGGAAAGCAATTTTGATGCCTGGATAATCACCCCTGCAGTTCCCGAAGCTTGCCAGTGGAAACCTGTCCCAGAGGTTCCAAGCTTAGAAAGTACAGCGATTGAAGCTTCATCCAGCAGGAGAGTAGCAAGGCAATTAAACAAGGGAGCAAGTGGGGCCTTTGCCTGGAGCCACTTCTGTCCCATCAATTGAGGGAATTTACTTGCCCTCAAAGGAAAGCTATTTCAGCACCTGGCACCCGAAATCTCAGTCTATGGGCTTTTCAGTCTTCTTTGATCTGCGTTTACTGGTTTCTGGATTATCAGGTGGTAACCAGGGCAATGAACATATTCTCTGCTGCATTTGGCCCACAGGGTGTGATCTGCTCCGCTCGGCTCAGAGGCTGTATCCCCCGCAAAGCTAGCCTACTTTGTATATAAGTTTGCTCATCAGGACTCCTTTCAACCTCTACTAGACAGAAGTTAATCACCTCTAACGTCGGACTGTACCTATGTCATATGTCACCTTCAGTTGTTCGTGTCTTTCATCTCCCAACCCGAGTAACAAGCAATGCAATCCAAAGAGGACAAATTACTTTGTCTTACTGCTGCTTGGTTTTCTTTGGTTAGTTTTGGGCTTTTTTTTTTGAAAGATGGCATCTTCAAGGTCACTTCAGGCCCTAGACACAAGTCTCAGTTCTATGAGTCAGAAAAGTATTTTCACTGATGTGTGACATGGTCTTGTATATTACATTTAGTATTAGGAGCAAATGAAACATTTTATTTGACACACTAGAACTACTAGCAAATAGTAAGTGTGCAATAAGTGCTTTCTCCATTCTTTGGTCCAACCCATTCTAGACTGCTGTTTATAATGATGCGCTCTGAAGAGGCAATTATTAGACTTTCAAGAGTTAGGTGAGTCTGCTGCTGTTGCATTGGTAGCCTGAGATAGGCCAGAATGCAAGTACATTTATCAGCCCACCAAGCAGGTCTTGGTGTCATTCCAAAAACAGCAAGAACAGCCCTTTCAGGCTTTCAAAGATACAAGCTAGCTAGTCATACTTGGGGCCTGTTGGATCAGAAACTCTGAGAACAGAACCCAAAAAGCAGTATTTTAATGAACCCCCTTAAAGGAGAATATGGTTGGCCTGTTCAACGATTAGTAAGGAGATTAATGTTTGAAGCGAAATGAGGCAGAGGGAGTGTGCAAAGGGATACAGTCAGAGGGGTGATAGGGTGGGTGCTGGAAGAAAGGTGCAGGGACCACTGCAAAGGAATGTAGGAATTCTGACTTGTATTCAGAGTGAAAAGGGTATACAATGTCATTTAAATCTCTGTACAACGATCTCATTGGTGTGTAGTGAGTAGATAGAGTGCCTTGGACCAGAGGCATGGAGATGCACTGGTGAGAAGTAGGTGGGGTCACAGTACAATTCAAAGACTGTTCATATGATCTGTTCAAGGTTCACATGTGGAGGAGAAGAAAAAGAGGAGAATCTGAGATGAATCATTCCCCGAGAACATAAAAGGGCAGATTTTTATTAAGCTATAATCGGGAAAATGGGCTGACAGGTGAATGGTTGGTGCTCAGACAATTGCACCACTTGGGACACTGTGAATTTGAGTGATAGATTCGACATGAATAAATGTTCCCCAGAACACTCAATATGAGCTTGAAATTTGGGGAAGAGGCAGGACTGGAGACTTCATTTGGAAGTCACCAGTGTCCCGCTGGTACTTAGTGAATAGGGATAAGACAGCTGAGGAAGTGAACAAAACTAGTGAGCAACCGATTCCAGTTCTAGGAAGTGTAGACATCCAGAAGACAGCAAAGTCAGCACAGCAAGCTACAGCAATGCGCAGCCTGGCGAGACGTACCCGCTGGCTGGTGCGGTAATAGCACGAAAGCCATGGGAGTAACCAACCACTTTCTGATTACATTTAAGGCCTGCTCCACAAGTTGAAACTTACACCTGGCACTGATATCAGAGCCAAGAATCTGTGGCTAGACACATTATAAGCCCTAGGGAAGAGCCAACTACTATTATTTTATGAAATGGACACGGAATTAAACCATCTCCTAATGACTTACCCTTCTACCCATAGATTAGTGCATCTCTCAGGCCTCATCAGAGAAGGTGTCTTTGCAGTAGATGGCAATCAACACAGAGACCTCCACAACTGACCGTGGTGCGGGGACTAAGAGATTTTGGAATACTCAGCCCTAAATGATTCCTCTTCCCAAGAAGGAAGCTCGGGGTTCATTTCAGAGGTGGAGGGAAGAGATTGTGAAGAGCCAGAGGCGGCAGATGACTACAAGCAAACAGAGAAATTAGTGTTTCCTAGACCCGGCACAGGAGCTGCAACTGTGAATTCACAGCAGTTGAGACAGCGTGCATGAGGCCTATGGGAGCTTAGACAGTATCCCTGGTGTGGGGAAGGGATGTGGGTACAAAGTTCTCACCATAGAGGAGGAGCAATAGTTGCTAGAAAAAAAGAGTCGGTGTTCTTTATGGATGTGTTCGCCATTGTGTTGACCACACTCCAGAGCAAGGTCACACATCCATGAAAATATGAGCAGCGCCAACTGCAATTGATGGATCAAAAAAAAGTGCACCAAGTTCAATAGGTAGGGAATTGGAGAGGGATGGGATCTGGGAGGAGTGAGGCGATGGGGGAATATGACAAAATACACCATATGAATTCTCATAGAACTAAGAGAAATGTTTTTAAAAAATTGTGAAGGGCCCTGAAAGGGAAGCAGTCAAGGACTATGAGGTCACTGCCTGATGGAGGCACTCGAGAGACGAAATGATGCCTTGCACAACCGCCGTACTTCAGAAGCATTGTCTTCTAAGCCCCCTTTTAAAAAAAATGCATTACATTTTTGTGTATATGTGTGAAAAGGGAGATGCACTCATATCTTCAGGTTTTCATCAAGTGCTTTTACCCACCGTGCCATCTTGCTGGTCCTGCTACTGCCTCTTACATGTCCTTTCTCAATTCTCAACTCCTGGCATGGTGCCCACACTCCTGGCCTTCTCAGTCAAGGTACAGGATTTCAAAGCAACGTTGAGCTTCATCTGAAGGGTGCGCCCTGAGATATCTGTTTTCTTATCACCCACCAAGACCCTGCAGCACCCTCTTTCCTCACAGAGTAGTTTACCCTAAACTATCCACAGCCACCACATGGCTGGGCTGAGCAATCTCAAATTATGTCTGTGTTTTGTTTGTTTTATTTTGCTCTGTTGTGGTGTGTATGTGTGTGTGTGTGTGTGTGTGTGTGTTTAGCATTTTTGCTCTATCAAAAAGAACATGTAAGTATCTTTAAAATATAACTCTTTCTTTAACACAACCTGGAACAGTGAAACCTCCTTCAGCCCAGAATGCTTTGACAGGGACAGTTTATTCAATTGCCTTCTTAAGCTTTTAAAAGTCTGTGACTCGTTCCAGCAAGCGAGAGAAAAAAAAAAAAAGACAAAACAGCAGTATTCCACTGGAAAAATATTGTGGTCATTGGCACAACAACAGGAATAACAACATGATAAAAGCATTGTGTTCCTCAAATCAAGTGGATGCCTCATCTTTTTCTTAAGAAATCTCCCTGCAGTGGGAACATGTGTGAGTCATGAATGTTTGTAAGCTACACAGTGTGGCCTTGGACCGGCTTATCTCACTGATCCTTAGCTCCCTCCTGAGCAAAATGGAAATCATTCTACCTACACAACGATGCATGTGGGGGAAGCACCATTGCAATACTCACACGCAGCAGTACCTGTCTCTCTATTGCTCTTCAAAAGAAAACAGTCATGAGTAGCTCACAGGACTGTTCCACACTCTATGGTACATGTCCCATGCCAGCGCCACCTTCCAGAGCCTCTCCAATCTGGAAAGAAAATGTACTTGAGATTGCTTGGACCCAAACTAAGTATCTTGCCTTTGTTATTTATTTGGAGACTATATTAGGACACAGTTTCATCAAAGGAGCTCTGGTCAAAATGGAAAAATGACTTTCTAAAGGATTTTTAAATGACGTGGCAAGCAGATATTGCTGACTTTGACCTGCCTTCCACGGCGGCCTTAACTCTAACCCTGATCCCCTTCCTTAAGAGATAAACCTGGATGTCTATTTCTCCTATTACTTGGGAGCAAGTCCCTGAAACCAACAGGTAAACAAGAAATATATGAAGGTTTCGGAGTTTTTAGCAGCCTTGAATGGGAGGCTGTTGCCTGGATTACCAGTTGTATAAATAATTGTGCATCAGTTGTTCTGTTACCCTGATTTTAAAATGATATTTATATCAAGTAGAGCAAATCCAGAAATTATTGGGTATTTCCTATTATTTTTAAGGATCTTTTTTTTTGTAATTTTATTAAATTATAAAAAGTTTCCATTTACGCCCCTCCTCCCAATGCCCTCCCACTCCCCCCCTCCCTCTCCTCCTCCTTCTTTGTCCCCAAGGGAAGTCAGGGTCTCCTGCCCTGTGGGAAGTCCAAGTTCCTCTCCCCTCACTCCAGGTCCAGGAAGGTGAGCATCCAAACAGACTGGATCCCAAAAATCCAGTATATGCAGAGGAAACCAGTCCCAGTGTCATTGTCAATGGCTTCTCGGAAAGACTGCAGGCCAGCCACATTCAGAAAATCCGGCCACATTCAGAGAATCTGGTTGGATCACATGCTCGTTCAGTCACGGTCCGTCTGGCCTTGGTAAACTCTCATTAGATCCGACCCCTTGTATCAGTGGGTGATAGTATCCCTCGCAGTCCTTCGTCATTTTCTTCCTCCTTTTGCTCCTCGTTTGGATCTTGGGGGGCTCAGTTCGGTGCTCCAACGCGGGCCTCCATCTGTATCGTCATCCAACGCCAGATGAGGGATCTATGGTGATAAGCAAAATATTCATCAGTATGGTCACGGGCCAAGGCCGGTTCAGGCACCCCCTCCTCTGTCCAGAGAACAATCTGGGGATCTCTCCTTGGACCTGGGATCCCATATATAATCAAGTTTCCTGTAAACTCTAATATGACTCCCTTAGTTGAAATATATTCTTCCCTGATCCCACATTCATCCTTCCTCCCTTCCCCCAATCCCGGTCAACCGAGCTTTCTCCATTCCTCCCCTACTCCCTTCTCTCTAACCCTCTCCCAGGTAACCTTGGGTGCATGGGGGGGGGTGGGAGGGTTGATGGAAGGGGAGAGGGTTATTTTTAAGGATCTTAAAGTCTAATCAAATAAGAGATGGACAAGAGGAAGAATGGGGCATAGGTCTACCCCATCATGCCCAGCAAATAAGAAATGTTGGCAGTTCTCATGGTATTAAACACCATTTGTGGTAGCAAATGCATTAGTTTAGATAACAATCTACTGTACCCATGCATTATGGACAAACAAGCCCGCCATGCTGTTCTCTTCAGAAATATTAGATCACAGAGGAAGGCGAGGACAATGAGAAAGAATTGCAAAGCAACTTCATCAGATAGCGTAACAAGCGAGACTGACCAAGTGTTTATATAGGGACATGACTTAGGGAAAAGTAAAGATGATCTTGCTGAAGGATATGATGGTTGAAACCAGATATGAATAAGAGGTGACATGAAGTTAGAAATTTGTTGGACAAGTCTAGTACTCATTGTGATTGGAATCCAAAGAGACACGCGCTTGGGAAATGGGAACAGAAGAGTGTTCTGGGATCCTGGAGTGTTGGAGTCTAGACTTAGAAATATGTAGAAGAGGGAATGCACATTAGTCAGTTAAGTATAAATGGAGAAAGGAGGAAAAGGTGACAGTCTATACTGTAATATGGCAACTCTGACCACGGGAGGGGGTGGTGTCTACCACAGAGAAGGTGGGAGTTAAAGGGCTGAGGCTTGCAATGAAGACAGAAAAAACTCATCCTTACAGGATGGGAACTGCTGCGGTCTGGATTGCAGAATCTTCCCAGAAAGAAGACTTCATAACTCATAATGTGCCGAGTTATCCAAAGCAGACTCTGTGTGTGTGGACACATGCAGGTGTTCAAAGAACACCGGGGAAAAGAGCAGGCTGGAGGCTGATACATGAGCTGTGGTCTCACCACCACTTTAGCTGAAACAGGAAGGACTATTTCTGCCAAATGCAGTTTTGACTTTTCAAGGCTGTTATTGTTTTGTTTTTCTTTTTTTTTTTTTGAGACCGAGTCTTGCTTTGTAGCCAAGGCTAACCTCAAACTCTAAATAACTGAGCCTCAGCCATCAAAGCACTGAGGCATGTTCTCATTTAACCGTGCCCAGTTAAAAGGGCTCTTTCTTCAAGAAAATAGAAAAAAAAACTGTCAGAAAGAGGTCTTAGAGAAGGTAAGACGGGACAGGTCTCTGGAGCAGGAGGAGACTACAAAGTATCATTCAGTACACCACTGGTATTGATAAATATTTTTCATGGAGTGGGTATGACATTTGTATATTTTAAGTTCATTAAGAGGGGGAGTTATCAAAGTTGTCAATGATGCAAGGCAATGAAGTCAAGTAAGAAGGAAACAAATTCATTAGCTTTGCACCAGTGACGTCATCTATGAGCGGCTGCAAGTTGTCTCAGTGGAATGACAGGGCTGAACTTGTGGGAAGTTACAATGAAATAAAACAATAATAGGAGAGAATTCAAAACTATCTGATGAGGTAGTAAATGGGGCAGTTCCAAGGATGCCTGACTTCGAGGAGGGGGACTTGTCATTATGGAGCGTTCTCAGAACATCCCCGTCTGAATAGATGCCAACCCTTCACAAAGACAGCCTCTGTGTAACGAGCAAGAAAGCAAGGACTTGCAACAGGCATCTTGGAGGAGCTGGAAGGAATGGAGTAAAGTGAAATAGGGATAAGCTATGGGAAAGAGGGGGTAAATACTTCTCAGCCTGCAAAGAGAACGTGAAAGGAGAGAAAGGCTAAAGATGATGAAGGTGTTCATATCCCTGGAAAGGAACTTAGGCTTCTGAATGTCCCTGTGGGCAATGCAAATCCAATCCCATTCTGTGTTGCAGGCCTGGAACAAATCAGAGTTTAGAAATTGATCCCTGTGATAAAAAAAAAAAGCATAAAGCATACTCTTTTGTTAGCTTCCTCATACAAAGGACATATATATGACTATAAAGATCTTGTGTACAATCAGTGTTTTTGAAAGAGGTATGCTTCATATCTGGAGAGATGTGTGAATTTTAATTTCTCTTTATTACACCCAAGAAGCCATGCAGAATAGTAACCTCAATTAATCTTACTGGCAATATTATGAGTTTCTTAAGAGTAGGGTTTATGTCTTGTATTTGCATGACTCAATATACACTCAGGGCTCAGGTCATGCTTAATAAAGTGGTTTTGAAAAGAGATCATGCCTCATTTGGACATATATTTCTGTGTGCTTATATATTGAGGCTGGTTTCTCTTTGTAACCCTGGCTCTCCCAGAGCTAGCTATATAAACCAGGCTGGCCTCAAACTCACAGAGATCCACCTGCCTCTGTCTCCCGAGTTCTGAGATTTAAGGCACACACCACCACTGTCTTTAAAAAAAATATTTAAAACTAAATAAACATATTACTCATTTATCAAATGTTAAATAATTTTATTCTTTTAGACTTTCTTACAGTGCTGTCTCTGCTCCCTCAGTTCCTTCCAGGTACCCCCTTCACAACTTTATGTCCTCTTTCATTTTTTTTTAAATTAAGCACATATTGTGAAATAAGTGTTCTCTGAAATTCTCAACACCACTGTAAGAAAGGTGCCACTTTACTATAACAGTTCATTATTTCTTTGATAATTTCGTAAGGCATATTTTGATCACCCTGACATCCTAGTCATCCCACAACTCTTTCCTGACCCCCTTCCTAACCCAAGACCCCCACCTTTGAGGCCTTTTTAAAAACTAACCTACCAAATTTAATTCATACTGCCAATATTCTTCTAGGAATGGAGCCATCCACTGAAACACGGTCAACACAGTAGAGGCCGTGCCATTAAAGGAACTGATTTTCCTACAGAGGCTGTCAATTGTTAATAAATCCCCACTTAGGGGCGGGACCTCATGAGCCCCTCCCTGCTCCAGGCCAGTGTTGACTGGCGTGATCGCCTACAATGCATCCTTCCTACCTCTGGCTCTTACAATTCTTCTACCTCCTCTTCTAAGATATCTCCTAAGCCTGGTGGGAAAGGGTTATAATGCAGGGGTCCCGCTTATGGCTGAGCACTCCGTTAACATTTATCCTCTGTGCTTTGATCAGTTGCAACCTTTTATGTTGACCACCACCCACTACAAAAGAAACTTCCCTGGTGAGGTCTGAGCACACACTGGTCAGTGACTCTAGAGATACACATAGAAAGAGAAGCTTCACACTGCGTCTGTTTAGCAGAATATCAGTAGGAGGGTCACACCAGGAGCTTCTGAGCTCCCCGGATGCTTGTTCCTGGACAGATTTACAGACTAGAAGTGTGCTCTCTCTTGTGCACTTGGCCTTTAATCCAATCAGAAAGGGGAAGGGATTTGTCATCCTCACAACATCCTAACATTCATGCCACTAATGCATCCGTGGGCATAGCATGTCACATCAGCTAATAGTTATTATTGTGGTTCACAGAATGTTGTTTATTGTTCATGACCTTTTTTCCTATAGGACTTTCTGATAGTATGAAAACTAGCTAGGATGGAGGAAGCATCCTGGGTACCAACTTGCCCTAGAGATCCCAAAACAGTGTAGACTGTTTTTTCCATTGTTCTTGGCTACCCACCAAAACTTGATGATAAGGCCCCATTGTTGACGATACCACACACTTGGTCACAGGCCTTACAAATTCTACTAATTCATCTAATATTTTAAATGTCCATATGCAAATACCAACTTTTAATTTTATTCTTCAAATCCTGGGTGCATCAGTTTACAAGGGAGAGCTAGGCTGTGCAAAGCTCTTGACAACGAAGAACCACCCATGTGTATTTATTTTCACACTACACACCTTGATGTTAGGCATCCTTTAAAATAATAGCACTTCTTAATGAATGTTCACACCTCAAAAAAAAAAAAGCAGTTACACTCCTCATGCCGGTGTGCTGTGTACAGCCGTAAGAGAGACAGTTTAAAGAGTGTAGCAGTCAGTTGCTAGCAAGCTTCTCTCAGAATGGCAGCAGAATTCTACCAATGCATTCACCCAGAGTTGCCAGGTACAGCACTGTCTGACCTTTATACATCTAGCTTACCCAATTTGTAGCCTTAATCCTCCTTAGCTGCAATTGTAATTCACTTCCACCTAAGGGCTATTTGTCAGTCGGGAGTTAAATATTGAGCTGACAAATTGGAAACACGTACCTGGATGTGCTCTCCCATTGTCACACAGCGCAGCATCTCAGAAAGGAAGCTGAGAATTTCTGACTCATCCTAAGCTGGGTGCATCTCTAGGTGTGGCCAGCTCAGGCTCAGTTGGGGCAGATTAACCTGTGGAGGGCCGGACCACATTCTCCATTGCTTCTAGGAACAAAGGTAGAGATTGACCTCTGTGACCTCAAGGTGTGGCGGTACACGCCTTTAGTCCTGATGCCTGGGCGGCAGAGGCAGATTGACCTCTGTGACCTCAAGGCGTGGTAGTACACGCCTTTGGTCCCAATGCCTGGGAAGCAGAGACAGGCAGATCTCTGTGAGTTCAAGGTGATGTAGCACACGCCTTTAATCCCAGCGCATGTGCTTGGTAACTCTCTACCGCTGCGTCCCTGCCTACTCCCGAGGCATCATCTGGGATAATGGGCAGTGGACCAATCCAAGAGTGACACGTCAGAAGCGAGGACTGTTTCCGTTATAAGGGCTGGGCTCCCCTCATTCTGGGTCTCCGCCATGTAAGCTGATGCTCTCCCTCTCAAGACGCATAAAGCTTTACTGCAGAAGAATCCTAAGTGTCCCGCGTCGTTCTTGCTGGCGAGAAGGCCGAGCGCGGGGCATTAACCCATGACCTCTGACTTCACTCAGCAGCAAAGCTTGCAGAGACATCGAATGCTCTGAGAGGAAACTGGTAGGCTAGTCTTCCCCTCTGAACCCTCCCGGCATAAATTATAGATGCAGCCTGATGACAGAGCTGAGATTGGTGGCTTTTTTTTTAAACCAAGACCTCCCTTTGGGAACCCCTAGCGTTCCTTTCCATATTCATTCCCACCACAGAAATAGGTGCTTTGACGAGCTAACTTCCAGTGATGTTCTTCTAGATCTAAAAGATCTGAGAGGCATAATAGAGGCATAGAAAAGGAATGAGGTGATGATTCAAATCAAACAGTTAGTGTAATGGCACGGAGGTCTCCTTGTGGGGGAATGACATCTTCTCTCCTGAGAAATTGAAGGCAGAATTACAATGGAAGTTGGTAGTATTTACCGACCCCCCTTCCCCAGCGCCTCCCATATCCACCCCTCTACTCGCTTGCCTCACTATCCATCAAACTGAAGTTTTCTTCTCCCCCTCCCCTTCATAGAGTCCAGTTTCTATTGTCCAACTACTTTTGGGAGTGGAGCATGCCTTGGAACATAGTCAAACTACTAGGGGTCACAACTTGAAAGAAAACTAACTCCCCTGTCAGCTATCAAATGCCAGTAGCTCCTCCAATAGTGACAGGCTTTGGTCCCACCTTATCCCCTCCACGTTGGGATGTTGGTTGGCATGTGTTTGCGCAGGTCTTGCGTGTGCTGTCACCATTGTTACAAACTCATGTGTGTGACCGCCCTGTTGTGTCCAGAAATGACTGCCTCCTTGAAGTTGTCCATTGCTTCTAGTCCATACACTCTTTCCGCCCCCTCTTCCGAAGGATCTCTAAGCCTTGGAGAGAAGGGTGTACTAGATCATCTTCTAAAAATGCTCACAGGCCCCCCCCAAATATCCCTTGCTTCTGGTGGCACAAGGAGTCCCCACACTTTCATTACACAAAAGTCCTATCCTTTTACCCCCAACAGCATCCCTTTACTTTTGCAGGCATTATAAGTTATCACAGCTCCCTTGGTAGATTTTCTCTTGGGAAATTTGTTATACAGATCCCAAAGCAGCCTCTGTTCTGAGAAGAATAGATCTTGCCAACACTTCTTGAGCTCTCTCTTTCAACACGTACCTCAGGACTCTCCAGTCACTATAAAGCCGGTATCATCATCATCTACCTAATAACAAACATGGAAGACTGAGTTCAAGGCCGTTAACCCCCATGCCAGCGCCATGTGTGGAAGAATGGCTAGTGTGGAAGGCAGCTAGCTGTGCGGTCCATTTGCTCTGGTTCCCATCTATGTTTGACAGTGGTACGGATGGAGCTCAAGTTCTTCTGCTGCCCAGATAACTAATGCGTCGGGGACAAGACATCACAGGCCATACACCAGGCAGCCACCGCAGTTATACTTAGGACATGGCTATGCTTTCTTACTTTTGCTTCCCATCAGCAACTGAGCAGTCTGTCCCTCCTTGGCCCCAGTCCTACCATTTCCAATAGATAATTTAATAGCGTAAGTAGTACGTCGTAGGTCGGCATCTACGCCATCATGTAGTCACCCTCCATGCCCTCGCTTGAACACCGAGCCCCCTGAGATTTAGCTGAGCCTTTGGCCACTTGCACCTAGAAATTTCTTCCTGCAGTCTCTCTTGCTCCTATGTGGCTAATAAAGGGAGTGGAGGTACTGGGTGGAATTCCCGGAACCTGGCAGGTTGGGATTATCTCACTCCTTCCTTCTGCCTTGCTCTGGGATAGCCTTCAGAGGGAGGAGGGGCCATAGCACACTGACAATGAAGAGGCACAGTACCCAAAAGGATAACAAGACAAGCCACAAGGGTGCCCCAGTTCTTGAACCCTCTACCCTGGTCTTCAGCCCCTCTGGTTGGCTACCATCACACATTTTCACATTAGAAGGAATTAAACTTTTTGCTAGTTTGAACTTGTCTTGCTCATTCTCCTTGGAAGCAGTCAAGGCCAAATCCTCACTCACACAAAGGGAGCGAAGAGAACTTAGGAACAGGAAAAAAAAAAATTAAGAAATCAGAATAAGTCTGGAGAAGCCAACCCACCAGTCAAGATAGCAAGGGAAGAAGTCGGATTTTATGTTTCCTTGTTTTAAAGTCTTCAGAAACACAAAGGAAGAGGAAGGAGGAAATCAAAGCCTGGGAAACAAGGAAGCATGCGGCCATTTTCTTTCATCCTGCCTCTCAGGAGGCTGTGAGGAACAGAAAAAGGGAAGGCGGGAGGAATCCACAGCTGTTATCAGAGTCCAAAAAAGGTTCCAGCTCAGCCTCCTGCAAGGGGCCAAGGATGTCATTCACTCAAAAGTGAAAGATTCTCAGGATTAACCACTGGTCCACGAGGGGCCTCTGCACAGGTGAAAACCTTTGTCAAGCCTGGATCAGACTCAACCTCTTCCCACGAAGAAGATGGAACCTTCCCTGGCTAGTCATTGTAGCTTCTACACTCCACTTCCCTCACAGGAAGAGCAAACCATACACTGCAAACGTGTGACCATTTCCAGCATCTTCTGAGAGGATTCATCTTTTGATGCATTCATTTCCTGCTTCTTCTGAGCAGGACATTGCCTGTTATTTACATAAAAACAAATACAGCGCCTCGAAATTAAGAAACCCATATGCTAATTACTGCTCCATGCAATATCTTCCCCCAGCCAGCTTTTCTGTGAGTAAACACCACTGCCTGCCTTCCAGGGCTTGGCAGAGCCCCAGTCCCACACGAGTCCCACACACAGCGCTCTCAGGCTGCCTGTCAGACCTCCACAGCTAAACCGCACTTTCCTGGTGCAATGGCTGTTGATGTGGCATTTTAGAAGTGACACACAGATCAATGGGGGAGTAAATTAGCCATGGTCAGGGAATGCTGGTAAGTGAGGGAAAAGGGAGACAGCGGACCATTTGAATCAGAGCGTACCAAAAGTTAAAAGCCAGCAGCTTCGGAAGGACAAGTTCAAATATTTGATCCAATTTCCCATCACTTCAGTTGTTGTATTTTATATTATTTATTTTATACAAGGTCTCATGTAGTCCAGGCTGGCCTCAAACTCCCCATGTAGCTGATGATGACCTTGAACTTCTTTGTCTCCCATTTGTACCTCCCAAGTGCTGTGATTGCTTGAATATACCACCCACTCCATTTACACAGAGATCCCTGCATTGTAGTCAAACACTCTACCGACTCTATATCTCCAGCCCCATTCTTGTGAGAAGCATCAGCCAGAGAGCTCGTTCTATAGAACTTCAAGAAACCTAATCTGATATTTTCATGCCTCTTCCTTTCTCGCTAACTCCCGATTACTCTGAAGATGCTTTACACATCAAACAAGTCCATCCTGGCTCTCCCCCTGCTACTTTAATCAACCATCTTTCTTGTTCTTAGCAATTGTTTCTCTCCAGTGGGTTTACTTCTGGTCCCCTCCCAGCTAGTTTCCTAGGAATGGCAATGTTGTCCTTTTTCCTGTCTACTTCTCATCCTCAAGAACAGGCACAAGTTTTCAAGGACTAGTGCTGGTATGTGAGCGGATAGCTGCAGGAATACACACGAAGAAAATCAACCGGTGACTGCTTATTAGTCATCCAAGGGGCCCCAGATCTGGCCATTCCTCAAAGGATAAGAACAGCGTATGCCTTAGACAGCCAGGCCACCAAGTTACTGTAGATGAAAGAAAGAAGCTCTTATTTGACTTTAACTAGATTTGGGGAGCTCAGGATCCGTGAGCATCACCATAGAATACAACTTCTTCTTTTCGCTCATCATTCATTGGATATCCTGGTCCACATCACTTATAGATGCAGCTTTGGCCTCAAAACAGGTTGTGTCCACATTATCAGGAAATTTGCCTCATTGTCCTAGACCTGAGTAGGCTTTAGCTTGTGCACAGTAATATATAGAATTAGGAATCAAAGCCTATATGCAGTTTCGGAAAAGCGACTATCTCCTGCAATCCCCTTCCCTTTTATTCTGATTAAAGTTTCACAAATACTGGGAAGGAGTAAAACTTGGAAGAAAATCACTGGGGGTTCGTGAGACCCTAACAGTGTTCTCTCTTCTCGTGGAATTCAAAATTGAAACAATCTCAACATGTAAGTATCACATCGAAGATTTCAACTAAGTTATCAAGTTTTTTTTTCTTGATGAGGATTTAGATTCTTTTTGTAACAAATTTTCAACTCAATTATTTTCATAAAATGCATGCATTTTCAGGCTTCCTTCTCTACTGTGTTTCCAAGCACACTCAGCTTACAGAGAAGCCCCATATTGGGTCTAGTGTCAGAAGTCCCAATGCCTCATGGGTGGTTAAGTCTATGAGCCTAGCAGACATTAAGGCTGCCGCTGCTTAGAGACCTGCTGATGTTCTCATATCCAGAGACAATGTCTATATCCTAACACAATCCCTCTGGAGCCTTCCTGAAGGCGATGGACTCTCTCGTTTATGTGTTTTCGCTCAGCGAACAAGATTTTGCTCCATCTCCATTACTTTAGAACAAATTCCAGCTCCTTCCTTCTTCTGTGTGCGTTTTCTCCCATGATTAAAACCGGAGGCAAAAGGAAATCTCACCTTACTCATTTATCCAGCAGCACTGAGCACCTATTGCCGGTTGAGCAGTGTACCCCTAAAATCCAAGTCCCCCCCAAAACCTCGGAATGTGACCTTTCTTAAAAATATGATTTCTGCAGATGTAATTATTTAACATGAGGCCATATTGACGTCGGCTGGATCCTAAATCCGATAACTGATGTCATTGCATGAAAAGGAGGTCGATAAGGGGAGGGGGCGGTTGCAGTGGAGACAGTGATTGGAGCGACACAGTTACAAGTCACAGAATTCCAGCTCTCAGTATCAGAGATGACCAGGGCATAGGGCAAAGAGATGGGGCAGCCTGGGCACAAGTCTGTGAAAGGAAACAAGCCTTGCTGACAGCCCAGCGTCTGGTCTTCACGCCCCGGAACAATAACAGTAGAATTTCTGCAGATTGGAGCCACCCAGTTTGTGCCAATCTGGTTTGGATGCCACAGGACGCTAACACAATTCCTCGTCTTCTCCAGTCAGAGCTTCCAGCATAACGTTGCAAATGAGCGAGGGCTCTTGTTCCAGTAGCTAGCTGTTCTCACGGAGAAGATAGAGGCATAGCAAAATAAACGTCTTCTTCAGAACCCGATCAATTCGATGAGCAGGAGAGGAAAACCAGAATTCCGTGAACATTGCAGGTGGAGCACTGTCACCTCGCGTCGGCAGTCGTCCAACTGCCCCTAACTCTCCCTTAAACCAAGCCCTACCTCGTAGACCTGCAAGTCTTGTCTCTTCTTCTTCCACACCACGGGCTTCTTGAGGCTCACTCCCACCCCCGCCCCCACAACCCTGCAAACCCGTTCTAATCCCCCAAAGTATCTTTTCCTTCACATGTTCCCCAGCTTGAACATGCACAAACTGAAGAATGCTTTTATCCCTGACCCCACCCCCATCCCGTTTGGGCATGATGGATAGTGGTGTGTTTCCTCACCCGTACTAGAGAGCAGATCCAATCTGACTTAATTACAGCTGGAGCTCTGTAAACAGCCGCTTGTTACTGCCGAGCCCTGCGGTTTTCCAAGAGAACACCACAAATGACAGGAAGCTGCGAGGGGAAAACAGTCCCGGCTGCCTGTGGCATGTTCCTTGTGAATACAGATACTTCCATTCGTCAACGACGACGTTGATGAAATCCGGGCGGCCAGGAGACTGGGCTGGAAAAGCGCGACCGAGGTCTGCTGTGGCTTCTGCGTTGTAAGGCTGAGGTGGTCTCTGAGGATGAATCCAAGATTCCCTGGGGAGCAGCCAGGCACAGAGGATTTGAGGGCCCCTCCTGCCGCCAAACATCCAGACAGGCAGGTGTCAGTGATTTCACCACAAGGTCTTGCCTTCTAAAGCGAAAATTTTCCACCCAACAGGGCAAGCTCTCACAAGATGAAGGATGATACCCCACCGTCTGAGAGACAGAAAGCTGTACAGGAGGGAAGAGGGCATAGGGCAGGGCACCGCCCCCCTTGTCCTCGGTGGACATGTGTGCATCAGGGCTAGGGGAAACAGATGAAGTGGTACTCGGAGAAGAGCCCAGCAACATTTGTTTTTAAACCTCATCCTATGCATGGAAGCAGGGCCCTTGTCAAAATGCAGATTCTGGTTCAGTAGACCAGGACAGGAGCTAAAATTCCACACCACAAAGAAACTCATAGGTGAGACGGGTATCCCAAGCTCTAGAAGCCAGACAAGAGGAGGACCAGAGATGGGGGTATTGAGGAAGAGTCCTGCCCAGGAAGACTCAGTGCCCAGGAGCCTGAGTCACAAGCAATGCTAGACACAAGCCCTCTGGTTCTGTGGACTATTAGAAGACGGCCAGAGACAAGCTATGTTGTGTGTTAAATGCTGTTTATCATCACAAAGTGTAAAATACTCCTACTTAATAAAGACCTCAGAATCCCACAATTCTGTACCCCACTGCCTTTGTTTAGTACCTGAGATCACTGCATGGATTCATCTCACATACCTGCCACTCTGGAACCTTTGACACTGATTGCATGAATAAGAAGCTTCTATCCTCTTCTAGAATCTGGATATTGGTGCTACCTCAGAGCATCTTGGACTCTCCATTCAGGTCAACCACAGTCGTATTTAAGTGGCAGGATCTCTCTCTTTTTAAGGATGTATAATATTCTGCTATATGAATGTATAGTTACGTGGATATCACCTTTTCTTTCATCAGAATATTTTATTTTTCAATTATTTTTCTTGTCTGGGAATTTCAAACACACATATTATTTTAATCAAACAACCCAATTCCCTTCTTTCCATTTCCTCCTCTACCTTCCTGTTACTTCTCCCTCCCAACTTAGCCAATGGATTCATTTAGTGCTACCTGTGTAGTCATGAATTTAGGAACATATACTGGAGTATGAATACTCACTTTGGGGAAACATCCCTGAATAAAATCGATTCTTCATCCCCAGCAGCCAACAATTGTCCATAGCTTCTCAGGCAAGGCTGGGAATTCACCAAACCCTCCCGTTTCCATGTTGGGGTTTTGCCTGATTTGATCTCACACTGGTACTTAGCAGAGAGTCAGAGCTACTATGAGTCTAGATATGCATCATTCCTGCCTTGTCTGGGAAATACTGTCTTGTTACAGATCTCTTATACCTCTAGCTTTTTTCAATTATTCCATCTTCTTAGCAATAGTCACTGAGCTGTGAGTGTGTGTTTGTGTGTTGAGGGAGTGATACAGATGTCCCATTTAGAGATGCATTTTCCAGTGTCTCTTTTCACATTGGTCTTTTATGAGTCTGTGTTAATCACCAGTGACTGAAAAAATAAGCTTCCCTAATGACGGTTGTAACATACCCTAATCAATGAGTACACGGGTATAGTCTTGGGGACAGTTTATTTCTGTCAATTTTATTTATATTATTTTGTTAGCAGTCTCTCAAGTTTGCTTCATAACTTGGCTGTTGTAAAAAATATTAACGTAAGAGTCAAAGTCTCCCTAATAGTTGATACTTTAATCTCCTTTGCTATATACCATAAGAGTAATTCCTGGGTCATGCAGGAATTGTATTTTTAATTTCACTTGGTGTGCCATACAGTTGTCAAAATGGCTCTATCACTTTACATCCCCACCAAGAGTGCACTAGGGTTCTTTTCCTTTCCTTCTCAACATGGTCAACATCTGTTTAGTCCATGTATAAGAAAGAGGCATCATAACTCAATGCGCATGAACCGTTGGTCCGTGCTGTTCAAGAACTTGCACATACTAGCCATTTTGATGCCTGTCTGTGTTGTAGAAATGCCGGTCCAGGGGTTTCCCGGTTTGAATTGGGTTATTTGGGGTGTTTGGGGCACTGGATTGTAAGAGTCCTTTATTCATGTGTTACGTTTGGTCTTCATTAGCTACATGAACTGCAATTCACATTCTCTTTTCATTTTGTTGGTTTGTCCTGAGGAATATGTTTAGTTTGATGTACTTATTTTTCTCTCTCTTTTGCAGCATGCGCTATTGGTGCAATAAAAACGAAAATCATTGCTAGAACTAATGTGGAGATTTTCTCCAATAGTCTCTTCTAGGAATATTTTGTTTCTGTTTTCAAGACTTATGCTTGAGTCTTTTAATCCATTTTTAGTTGATTTTTGCATATTGTGCAATAAGAATTAATTTCATGCCTTTTCATGTGCAAAGCCAGTCTTGTCAGCACTATTTATTGCCATATATTCTTTCCTCGTTGCATCTCCTTGTCTTTGTTACACTAACCATGTACATTTAGATTTATTTCTGGCCTCTCTACTCTGTCCCTTTGGTCTGCTTTTGTATTAGTACATGTTCTTTTGCTCACTATTGCTTTATAATTTTAATCCAGGAAGGAGGAAACCTCCAGCTTTGCTTTGCTTGCTCAGTATTGCTTTGGTTACTTGGGTTTGTTATTGCTTTTGTTTTTAATTTGTAAAAATTTGTCCATACAAATTTTTAGATTGCTTTTTCTATTTTTCTGAAGAATATTATTGGAATTATCATAGAGAGTATACTAAACCGTACATTGTTTCAGTGGTTCTCAACCTCCCTAATGCCATGACCCTTTAATACAGTTCCTCATGTTGTGGTGACCCCATCCATAAAGTTAGTTGCTACTTCATAACTGTAATTTTGCTGCTGCTATGAATCATAATGTAAATATCTGATTATCTGATTATCAGGTTATCTGATATGTGACCTCCAAAGGGGCTGTGACCCACAGGTTGAGAACCACTGCTCTAGATTATTTTCATACACTTAATGTGAAAATGTGTAAATAAATGTTTCGTTGTCCACTGATTACACTACTAGCCATGGGATTTTCATAAATGACCCTTATTATGTCCCTTATACCCATAATTAGTTAGAAATGTTAGCAAGAAAATATTCTGAACATGGTCACTTTTTTTCCTGTATCATTTGAGATGATTGTCTGGCTTTTGGATTTTATCCTGCTAATACAATGCATTGCATTGATTGATTTGTATGAATTAAAACCAGCTTTCTATGTCGCGGATAACTCTCATTGGTCATGGTACATGCTATTTTTGATGTGCTGATGAGGTTAGCTTGCTAGTGTTTTATTGAGGATTTTGACATCCATGCTTATTAGAAATATTAATCTGTAGTGTTCTTTTGTTGCGATGTCATTTTCTGACCTGAGCATCCACGGTAACGATGGCCTTGTATGATACAGTTGGAAGCATTCCCTGTAGCTTTACTTTATTTAATTGTTTTCTAAGTATTGGTAATTCTTTGAAATAGCTGGTAGAAGTCAGCCGCGACGGCAGCTGGTGCTGGGCTTTTCTTTGTTGGGAGATATTTAATTACTTCTTCCAACTCTTTATTGTTACTAGTTCACTCCAGCTTTCTGTTTCTTCCTAATTCAATCTAGGTAGGTTATGATTTCTGGGACTCCATCCATTTCCTCTAACTTATCCAATTTGTTGGCATATAATTATTTGTAATATTCCTTATGACTCCTTTTCGTTTAGAAGCATCTGCTGTGATGTCTTTCCTTGCCTTTCTGGTTTTTCTAAGTCTCCTCTTTATTTCTTAGTTTACCCAGCTTGGGGTTTGCTAGTCTCATTCTCTGGGGGGGAAAATAAGACTATTGATCTTACTCTTTTAAAAAAAATTTACATTATATTTGTTCTGAGATATTTTTAGTTTCCCCTTTCTGCTAACTTTGGACTTACTAAGTTATCTTTTTTCTATGCCTTTCGGATTAAATGATAGACTTTATATTGGGCCCTTTATTATTTTAAAGAAAGGTGTGTTTTGCTATAAAGATCACCTCAGAATTGCTTTTGCCGCATTTCGTACGTTTTGATATGCTCTATTTCAATTGCCATTTGTCTCGGGATAACTTGTCTTTATTTCTCTTTTGATTTTTCTTTGGAGCCTTGGGAACATACTTTATAATTGTAAATTATTTGTACATTTTCTATGGTTCCTTTCTGCTTTTGGCCCTTGTTTTATACCATGTGGTTGTGATGAGAACTTTTCCCCCCAGTGCTGACGACCGAACCTTATTCCTCCCTGGAAAGGAGTTTTATATACCACTTAACTGTGCCCCCCTCCTTGCAGCAGCACCCCCATTATGGTTAGAAAGTGTATTGCAGGTATTTTAATCTTCAATTTCTCAAATTTACCTTGCTCTCCAACATATGGTCTATCCTAGAGTTGGTCTGATGTGTGCAAAGGGTGAATGTACATTCCGCTGCTCTCACGGGATGTTCCGCAAAAGCCTGGTAATGGTCTAAGTGCTGCCCATGGCGGTATCTCTAATCTGTCTGTCCATCATTGAATTGAAAACAATTATTTCTTCTTTTGTTATTGCACTGCTATCCATTTTTGCCTCATGCCCCTTAATATATACTTTACCTTTTGGGTTTCTGGTATTGGGTACATACACACTGACAATTATGCCCTTTCGATCCTTTTATCACTAAGCAATTAATTCCTTTATCTCTTCTACCCAGTTTTTACTTGAAGTCTGCTTTATCAAATGTAAGTCTGGGCATCCCCGCTCTTTTCTGCAACGTGCTTGGCAAGTCTCCTCTAACCCACTAACTTTCCACCTAAATGAATCCTTAGAGCCTAAATGTGTGTCTTGCAGGGAGTCAGATTTTGTTTTATCTGTTCAGCCCCTCCATGGCTTTGGGTAGGAGTTGGAGGAGGCTTATTTACTTCCTTTTGCACTGATGGGGTCAAAGGCAGAACCTTTGACATTCTAGGAAGGTACTCCACAGCTAAACTAGGCCCGAGGGAAGAGTTTAATGGCTAGGCATTCCATGTTATTGCTGGTAGGGATAGATTTACTCCTGGTATTCTGCCACTTGTCCTCTGGGGTGAATCATTTGTTCCTTTCTTCTTTAGTTATGGGTTACATTACGTTGTTTTTATAGTGCCAGGCTTTGAGTTTCTTCTCTTGTCCGTATATCTGCTGTTGTCTTTGCTTCTCAGTTGCCGCGGGCTTTGTCTAAAACATAGTTATAATGGCTAATTTCAGCTAACAGCTTAACTTTAACCTTCTGTAAATATCCGAAGCTTTGTCCTCTCCTTCATTTATAACTTGTCATTCTTTACAATGTTTTACATTGTGTGTACCTTAATAATTTATAGTCACTGGAGATAATTTCCATAACTTTGAGTTTGGCAGTATATGCTTTTACCCACTAACCCATATTGCCAACCCTCAATCATTGTGTTCTTAAATGCTAAGATTTTTGGCTTGGTTATTTTTATGTACATCCCTGTTGAATGTCTCATTCTGGTCATGAATTATTTTCTTAGTTACATTAAATTATTTGCTATTTTGTATTTTTTGAGTTCCCTTATGATTATTATTTAAAATTTCTTTAAGGCAATTCATGAATTTCCATGGGGGGCTGGAACAAGGGAATTAATGTATACTGTTTTTCTTTTTTCTCCCCATGTACTTTTGTTGCATAAAGGAGCAGCAGGCTATGTCCGCCACCTGACTCCAGGCTAGCTTTACCTGAAATAATTACATGGAAACTGTATTCTTTTAAACACTGCCTGGTCCATTAGTTCTAGCCTCTTATTGGCTAACTCTCACATCTTGATTAACCCATATCTAATAATCTGTATGCCACCACAAGGTTGTGGCTTACTGGGAAAGATTCAGTATGTCTGACCTGGCAGCTGATTCCATGGCATCTGCCTCACTTCCCTTCTTCCCCACATTCTGTTCTGTCTACTCCGTCTATCTAAGCTGCTGTCCTATCAAAGGCCAAGGCAGTCTCTTTATTAACCAATGAAAGTAACACATAGACAGATGACCTTCCTACATCATACTTTGTTATCTACAATAATTGGCTTACCTAGACTTATAGTAGCTTTTATATAGGAAGCTTCCACAAATTGATGAGACATAAAGAATTATTAGCGAGAGACATTGTTTCTGGTCCTGTATGGGTTCAGCATTATAGTCCCCAGGAAGGTTCTTCAGCAATGATCAGTATCCGTGTTACATTCAAGACCCTTGGTGACTTAGGCTGCAGGGGTTCCTAGCAGTGTTTCTGGCAGGGTAGAACTCTCAGTGGCAATATTTTCTGGGTCCCTCTGTTCTTTTTTTCCCCCACAATGCAAAGTTTTAACAGGGATCTTGGGGAGCAGGCACTTCTTGGTATTAGGTCTGACACAGCTCATATGCAGCCATAGTGGCACTGTGCTCCAAGGAACAGGTGGTCAGAGTGGCTGAGGAGCTAGGGTCCTGGGCTCAGTGATTTGTTGAACTACTGTGGCATCCCTAAGGGGAGCTCGAGTTCATATGTGACCCAGCTCTCTCACTGAGCAAGGACTATGACTCTGAAGAATTCCCCGGTGAACCCATCTGTGGGCAGAGGTACCCCAGTCTGCTCTACAGACTTTAATTCTGGGGACTAAGACAACCAACGACATGGACTGAGTAAGACTGGAATGCTTCAGAGGCATGGGGTTCAGGAAAGAGCAATGCAGTTACGATCTGGGCCCCAGAATCAGTAGAGCGACAGCTTAGGTACTTCTGGCGTACAGAAGACAAGATATAACGTAAGCCAGTTTCCGATTGCTACCTCCTACCCAGGTTCCAGTTCCCAGGAGTGTGGGTCATTGGGTGTGTGCTCACACACAGGACGTCACAGCTGCTCTCGCTGCACAAGCACAAGTGTTTCCCAGTGTCCCTGAACCCCAGGGTAGAGTTTGCTATGTGTACTAGGGTGCAATGATCAGGGTTGCTTCCTGATCTGCAGCCCTGCTCCCTAGAAGAAAGTCCAAAAATCAGTTCTGGCTCTGACAGATGGCATCTCCACCGTGAACCAGGTCTAGAAAACTCAGTGATGGGAGCAACTGAAATAGAAACAGGATGCCTCCTAGGTTTGTTCAGCGATGCTGCTTAGTCAAGAAATGATGTGTTACCATGTATGTAAACAAGAAAGCAAAGTCTCAGTAATGAAAGGATGGAGTTGCCAGTGGCCTCACTAGCAGGGCATGGTCTACTGCGACTCCCATTTGAAACAAGGCAATAAAATAGAAGCCTCACAGGGATTAGGGCACAATGGAGGCTCTCCTTCTAGAGAAGTGTCACCTTGCGAACTCTAAGTGTTAGGAATTTTTCCTAACACGAGTTCTCTGCTGACATAAAAATCCCAATCAAGCCAAATCACAACAAGCCAAATTAAGAAATATCCAGGTTTATTGGGATTCCTGTGTTCTGGGGGGGGCGGGGGAGAGGCTTAAGGGGGAACTGGGAGGCTGCTAATGTGACCACCAGGAGAAAGGAAAGAGACTACTCTGGGAGCTCACTAAATACCCTGTGGCATGCTGGGATTTGGAGTCCAGACCAATACAACTCCCAAGCCTGGGGGCTGGGATGGATGCGAGGGGCTGGGGCCTATGCTCCCAATGTAACACTAAGCAGCTTCTTAAGCTTGGCCTAGAATCACAGAGAGCAATGAGATGATCAGTCGTGGTGACTGCAGGTATCTGTGGCAGTGATGGCGGCTTTTTGCTTCCATTTGTCCATTCGGAAGTCTCCCTTGGTTTGAGCTGAGTTCACTTGGAAGTGGGGAAGCCAAAACAAAGTGTGTTCTTCCTTTCTGTGGCCAGTCTGGCTTTCTGTGTCCCACACAGTTTCTCTTTCCTTCAGTCATTGGGGTAAAAATGTAACCGTTCTCTTGTTGCTTGAGATTTTTTTCTGTGTCAAAAGGTGGGGATTAGACACCTCCTGTTGACCATCGTCCCTAAATTCACAAGGTTCGTCCCTCCCCATGTCAGACAGATCCAGTCCTTTCACATCCCTGTGGCCCCTTTTGCCAGTGTTCTAAGCAAACATGTTCAGTGACATTGGCGTCACCTGGAAACTTATTAACAACTCAGTATCTGATATAGGAGTCCCCTCTGTGTGTTGTAATTATCATTAATGAATAAAGAAACTGCCTTGGCCTGTTGATAGGGCAGAACTTAGGTAGGCAGGGAAGACAGAACTGAATGTTGGGAGTAAGAAGGGCAGAGTCAGGGGATGCCATGGATCCTCCGCCACTGGAGATGGGCGTGTTGAAACTTTGCTGGTAGACCTCATGGTGATATACAGATTAATAGAAATGGGTTAAATTAAGATGTAAGAGTTAGCCAATAAGAAGCTAGAACTAATGGGCCAGTGATTTAATTAATACAGTTTCTGTGTGATTATTTCAGTTCTGGGCAGCCAGGAAAAACAAGCGGCTCCTTCCTGGTGGGGGAGAATTATATGTATACTGTCATATTTTAATAAAATGCTGATTGGCCAGGAAGGCAGTATAGGCGGGAAAGCCAGACAGGAAGTAGAGGTGGAGCAAAGAGACTGGGAGTATTCTGGGAAAACAGGAAGCTCCCTCTGCCACTCCTGCGCAGACCACTGAAGAGGCAGCATGTAACTTGCCCAGCTGAGAAAGGTACGGAGCCGTATGGCTAACATAGATTAGAATAATGGGTTAAGATAGGTCATAAGAACTAATAAGTATAAACTTTGAAAAAAAAAGAACTAATAAGTAGCCTGACCTAATGGGCCAATCAGTTTATAACCTAATGTAGACTCTGTGCTATTTTCTTTGGGAATTGCTGGTTGTGGGGTACTGGGCAGAACAGAAACCCCAACAAGCCAGCCCCTCCATGTTACACCTTCCCCTGCAACAAGAATCTCAGTCTGTCTATCTAGCTATATACCTACATACCTATCTCTATCTCTTCCTCTTTCTTGTTCTCTCTTTTACACACACATACACACACACACACAGCTATTGAATAAGAATTTGCATTTCAGCAAGATCCTCATGTAGTTAGTATGCAAGATGAAGCCCAGAAGCCCAGCTCCACACAGAGCCCCGGCCTTCTGGACAAATACACCCTGGACACCGAGGCAATCACCAAGCAACTCAAGAAACACAAAATGGAATCAATTTCTGGATGTTCTCTGGCCCCACGACCGTAGGAGAGGGGTCTGAGAACGCGGAATTGATTTACAGCATCATCTGGCGCTAACCTGATGAAAGCCAACTTGTCTTCCTCTGAATTGATATAATTACCAACATGAGGGAGAGCAGCTCCTTTCTTCAGGTCAAGTAACCTTGTTATTTATCAGCCTGGGCTAGCTCAGCGTCTGATTAGCAATTTATTCTGGGTAGATAGGTATTGACTGACCCAACTTCACTCCCGCTGTTTCACTTTGTTCCCACTGGTGATGATTATTTAGTGATGGAAACAAGGCTGCTGCTGAGCATATCCACACTTCCTTCGTGCTTTCCTGTTTCCTATTTTTCTTACCCCGGACAGGGTAGGACTGTTCCTCACAATGCCAGACAAAAGCACACTTAACAGATGACTCTTGTCTTGAGCCATTCCTAGCACTGTTAATCTCAATTGACTGTCTTGTGGCTTAAAAACAAAATTGTTCTCAAGCCGTGTTGGACTCTCCTCAATTACAGAGAGATCACGTGTCTTCCTGCTGTATTCACCCTGTACCGTAATCCAGGCACAGGCACAAGCAGCCGAGGCTGTGCTATCACCAGCTCAGAAGTCACGTTTAGAGTTTGTTCCAGAGACGCTTATTGGAACTTTGAGTGTGTTAGTACAAACCGATGCCTTCAACGGTTCCCAAGCTAGACCCCAAGAATGGGAAGTTATTTTCTTACCAGACCACTAAGTAACTCTGGCTAAATTAAATTAATCCAAATGGGTTTTTCATTAACCTAAGCTGGTGTTCAGGGAAGAGTTTGAATCGAATGGATGATAATACCCATTCTGAGTTGTGCATCCTCTAAAGAACTTTAAAGGTGAGTGCCTTTATTTCTTCGCAGTGATTTTTCCAATTAAGATTTCTAGTTTTCTTTTATCCTGAAAGACACGCAGGAATATTTTAATTCCTACAGTTGCTTTCCACAGATACAATCGTTCTGTGGCTCACAGGTAATAGAAGAAGAGAGAGGGGAAAAGAACTCAGATGTTTAGAGAGAGAAAGAGAGAGGAAAGAGGGAAGTTGCACGTGACTGCAAGCCTTGTGGTTCTCCTGGAGTAGAAGAGAGTTAAGGGTCGCACTGATACAGGAGAGATGGACGGCTTGAAGCAGGAGCCCAGACAAACGACTTCAGACAGGAAAGATCCACCATTCAATTACTACATTTTCTTTCAGGCAGCCATTTTCTAGCGTGGCGATTTTCCTCCAGGGCACATTTTGGTTTACAGAACTAGTGGGAATTACTTCTGGCATTTGGGAGATTAGAGTCAGAAATGATGCTTAAAATTCTACATGAGCCTGCATACTCCAGCTTTACCCCTGTTCTCCGACTCTCTGCTCCGGCTTCCTGCTGGCTTCTCACACACATCAGGTCTGCTTCCTCATGGCCTTTGCGCCTGCTCTTTCCCATCTTTTTTCGCAGAGTCAAGTGCCTTGCACCTTCATACTCAGTAGGGATTTGGTCAAATAGCATCCTTGCTGGTGGACCTTTCGTAACCTTCTTCTGTGAAATGTAACCCTGCATTGCACCTCGATCTGCCCTAGCCTTGTTTTCTCTCCCATTTTTCTACATAACACTGAGGACCTTCTGGTGGACTGTGTATTTTACTTATTTCCTTTTGTTCTGTGGGTTCACTAAACTGAAACCTTCATGACAACAATACTTTTTTATCTGCCCATTCATTGCTAATTTTTAGCACCTACAGCATGGCCTAATATACGAGATGTTTGGTATATATTCTTGGACAAATCTATCCACCAAGGAAAAGAACAAGATAAATTATAATTGAATTGAGCCTCTGAGATGGCTCAGAGGGTTAAGAGCATTGCCTACTCTTCCGAAGGTCTTGAGTTCAATTCCCAGCAACCACATGGTGGCTCACAACCATCTGTAATGAGGCCTGGTGCCCTCTTCTGGCCTTCAGGCATATATGCAGAAAGAATATTGTATAATAAATAAATAAATGAATAAATATTTTTTTAAAAAAAGAATGAGTTTCCTGCATCTCCAGCTTCAGAGATTTTGAAACCTTCTGCTTTCCTCTGTGGACTCCCATACTCATGGACACAAACCGACTCTCGCATGCACATATACAAACACAAAATTAAAAATAAAGTAAATTTTAAAAACTATAAAACCTGGATACATATTACTGCTTTTATTTCTGCTTCTGCGCTGAAACACCATGAGCAAGGCAACCTACTCAGCAAACTATTTCTTTGGGTTTATGGTTGCAGAGGCCTAAGGGTCCATCATGACCCAGTAACACAGCAGCAAGCAGCAAGTATGAGGGCAGGGACAGAAAGTGAAGAGCTCACATCTAGATCAGTAGCTATGATGCTACTAGAAGCGGGGCAGGACAATAAATACTCAGCGCCTACCTCCATCAAGAACGCACCATCTAAAATCCCCCCAAACAGTGCCACCCTGACAACCAAGTGTTCAAACAGCTGAGCTTACACAGGTTGTTCTCACTGAAACGGCTCCACTGCCCTTTAGAAATGCTTTTTTATTGTCACCGGTTTACAAGTACAGAAGAGGAATGTATTGGATACTCGCAAGCATAGGGTATAACATCTCAACGTGATGGAGCGGTGAGTTATAGGCAACTGCTGTACACTCTGTCACCTACAGTCATATATGACATAGGGAGCTTCTAAGTGAAGAAGGAAGATCTCACGGTAAGAGATCACGTAAAGGGACATCTGTTTGTGTGTCTCACCCAGAGGTGTTTGGAAAGTGAATCGCCTTAATTTTGAGAGTAACGCAGGCATTTGTACATCTTCAAGCTCGTTAAGGGGCACACATTGAGTGCGTGCAACTTGTTGGTAATCGCTTATGTCACTGTGACGCTGTTGTGGAAGAAAAGGAGAAAGATGTTGGCTTTACAGAGGCAAAGCTGTGGAAACAATAGGGAAAGCAATGTAACTGTAGCACTTTGCTGAGTGAATGAAGACTTTGCTGGGCGGAGCAAGGAAGAGGAGGCACTTCATCCAAGCTGAGCAATGTGCTCTGTGGACTCCAACTGTCTCCGAATGAGAAGACAGTTCCCATATTGCTTTTAACAAAACCCAGAATTAGGAATGAAGAGAGTCGAGGTCTCGGGCAAGAGTGGAAAACAAAAATGACCCTCCAGAGCCTGTAGCTCCTCCTGGCAATTCTTAACATTTTAGAGCCTCACATTTCCCCCCAAATGAACTTTTGATTCATGTAAGTGATTGTAAATGACCTACAGAGAGAATTCTCTAAGTCTCACAGAAAAGCGTGCTCTGAGACATAAATCAACGAACAATAGTCAATAACCTATGCCAGTTGATTGGTTGATTGATTGATTAATAAATCGATTGGAGACATGACATTGGTCTATATCTCTACATAGCCCGGAATTTTTACATAGATCTGGCTAGCCTGAAAGTTGCAGCAATATTCCTGGTTCTGCCTCCCAAGGCCTAGAGCTACAGCTGTCTGTCTGCATAGCCCGCCCCAGTTTATACCTATCTTAATCATATGTATCTTTCAGTCCTGCCCTACCCTACGTCTTATTTCAACGTTTTTTCTGGGACTGAGGAGATAGTTCAATCTATCTTCCAGAGGACCTGAACGCACCATTCAGCACTCAAGTCAGGTCGCTCAGAACAGCCTGAAACTCGTTAAATAATTCTATTCCTTCCTGTAGCTTCCACTAGCATCTACACACTCCTGGCACACACACACACACACACATACACCCAAGATAAAAATATTTTTTTAATTTTTAAGCATGGATAAATATGTGCTCCCCCAATTCTAATTCCTCAGTACCTGAGGAACCCCCTGAAGGTCAGAGTCACTCAATCACCTAGCTCAGCAGCCGCTATAAACTCCTGTCTTCATACCAGAATGTCACTCAAAATCCTTACCAGAAAGAGGCTGGCTGCCACCTGTGGAAAACCGCAACTATGAATAACTCTGCAAGGCTTGTGTAGGAAAGATGTGTAGCATCAAGAAGAGCGTCACAGAGGACGGAGAACCCCAAATGATAGAGGGCTAGACAGGCGGGAGTGTTTTAAATGGTGTTTTGAGTGTGAAAGGGATGTTGCTCAGTCAAGAGCAAAGACAAATCTTTCAGAAGCCAGCAGTAAAGTCCTCCATTTAGCCCTGAAGGAGAGATGACAGGGACGTGCCAAGTCCCCACAGGGCAGTGATAGCTGCTCTAAGGGTACTGTATCCCCGAGTGCTGCAGGTGGGGACAGATCACTGATAGCTTATTTGCTTTGTTAAAAAAAAAAAGCATGATTTGAACATTTTCAGAGCCTAAGACAAGAGTATAAATGGAAACCCACAGATCATATGCTTACATCATAAACCAAGCAAGCAAATTAGTCAATAAAAATGTTTTCTTCTGCCATATTAGCAAATAGTCCTCATTTTCTGAAAGTTGAGAGTCCAAGCTAAAATCTGCCCCAGAATATGGCATCAGAACATGGCATCTAGGACAACTAATCCCAGGCTCTGACCCTCTTTTCTCTCAATAGTCACCGTTAGTCCACACTTCTGTCCTATGTATGGTGTTTACCTTTCGTTAACTTGACACAAACCTAGACATATCTGAGAAGAAGGAATCCCAACTTAGAAATTTCCTCCATCAGATTGGCCTTCAGGAAAATCTATGGATCATTTTTTGATTAGTGATTGATATGGGAGGGCCCAGTTCCTTGTGGGTAGGGCCACCTCTGGACAGGTACTTGCCGAAGCAGGCTGAGCAAGCCTTGGAAGCAAGCCAGTATTCTTCCAGGGCCTCTGCTTTGGTTCCTGCCTCCAGGTTCCTGACTTAAGTTCCTGCCCTGATTCCCTTCTTGATGGACTGTAAACTGTACCATAATACCTCTTCCATTCCCAAGTTGTTATGGTTATGGTATTTTATCACAGCAATAAAAAGCAAACTAGATGATACACAAATGGCTTTTCCAAACTGCTGCCAAATACTGTTGTACAGAGAGTGTTCCACTGAGAGAGAATGCAATGGCTATTGAAAATGGAGCTAGTGACTCTTGCTTTTCCTTTGGAGCAGGAATGGGACAAGTCCTTTTACATAGTTCTCTTTCCCAAAACATGGTGAACCAAGTTAATTCTAAAGAGATAGATTAATGATATATGATAGAAAGAAAATAAATAGATGATAGATATAGATAGATAGATAGATAGATAGATAGATAGATAGATAGAAAGATAGATAGATAATAGGTAGACAGACAGATAGATAGATAGATAGATAGATAGATAGATAGATAGATAGATAGAAAGATAGACAATAGGTAGACAGATAGATAGATAGATAGATAGATAGATAGATAGATAGATAGATATTTGATAAGTAGATGGGTAGATAGATAGATGATAGATAGATAGATAGATAGATAGATAGATAGATAGATATTTGTTAGAGCAATCATCCTAAATTACATATAATTATTAAATAGAACACAAATCATTATTTTTGCCAAGAAAAATAACATAACTAGAGAAAACACTTAATTTTTTTTCCATAATCAAGATCTCTAAGTTGTGGCTGGGAATCAGCTCAAGTGGTAGACTGCATGCAAAAAGCCCTGTGTTCAGTCCCCAGCACTGTGTAAACCTGGATGTGTTAAGTGTAATCCCAGGATATCAGAGACATGGAGAAAGATCAGAAGTTCTAAGTACATAGAAAGTTTGACAACTACTCAAGCTACATGAGATGCTGTCTACAAAAGGAGGGGTAGGGAGAGTGGGGTAATGGAAAAGGCAAAGCTCTAAGTTTGTACAATGAGACCCTACGTAGTTTCCTTCCCTGGGCCTTTGCACAAATAAAGCCTGGTACATGACAAGACATAAGTCTTCTACTATTCTCCCATCACAGCCCAAGAGTGTTTATGAAAATAATTCATCTTTTGAACTTAATGCAAACTTCCTATGCTCCCTCTGTGTATGATTTCAGGTGAGAGCGTAGATTTACAAATTATTTAATTTGGAGCCACAGTTGTTGAATGTATACAGGATGCCTGCTGGGGAGGCCGTTCAGATAGACGCTCTTCCCCAGAGCATGGCAGGCTCTGAGTTCTGTCTGAGGATTCTTCTTAAGTTTGTTCCCTGAGCTTTATGTGCTCCATATTTTTCCTGTTTTATGCAGTTTCAAAGTGTAAACATACCACAAGTACTTCCTCTTTCTCCTCTTCTAAGCTTTATTTGCTTTCTTTGAAACACATGCAGACACTTCTTGATGTTCCAAGGAGCCATGGCTTAGTTTCCTGTCTGGAATCCGGCTAATTTTGACCATGGCAAGTGATCTCTTTGTGATCTTCTGAGAAAAAAAATCCTTCACCATTCTGGACTTGGGCAGTGCCAAGGCGTCATTTTATTAGATGAATGTGGGCCAAGGTGGAACTAGATGATATTGAATATGTTCATTTTGATAAGTCTCTAATTTAGAAAACTGTTAGATTTATGGAAAAGTTGCAAAGAGTAGAATCTCCATACACTCTTCACCTACCTTTAATTTGTTAGCATTGCCACAGTATAACTGCAAAAGTCAACAAATCAACCGACAGTACTGCTAGTCCTAGATTCTACGTGCACAACCATTTCCTCACCAATGTCCTTGGCCTACACCAGCACTGACTCCAGGGTGAACAATGCATTCAGTTTTCCTTAGCCTCTGGCATGTGAAAATTTTTTAGTCTCTTCTCAGTTTCTAAGACAGAGGAAGCCTTATGCCCACATACAGAAGAATCACTCAGAGCAGCAAAAAGACTGGAACATGAGATCTAAGACTATAAAGTGGCTAAAAAAAAAAAACAAGGATGAAGCCTCATGACATTTGTATGAGAAGTAGTACATACTTCCAAGCACTCACTTTTAAAGCACAGGCCATGAAAGCTACACACGCATGTGTGTGTGCACGCACGCATGCGCGCACACGCGAACACACGAGCATTCATAATACTGAAAGTTTTATTCATAGCAAAGGATATTATTAACAGCACCACAGCAGCCTGTGGAGACCAGGATAATGCTCAGTCACACCTATGACAAGGAGCTCAGTAGGTACAAGGAACTCAAGTTGCTCAACAACAGGAAAACAGATAAACATATTTGCTTACAATGAGCACAGCAGCTGAATAAACACTTCTCAAAGGAAGATACACAGATGCCCAGCCGTGATGAGCTGTCACCCACAACATGCTAGGTTGGTTATTATAAAAACTATGAGAGATAGGAAGGGTTGGCAAGGATGTGGGGAAAGAAAAACACCTGCGCACTGTGGGTGGTGCTGCAAGTAGGCACAGCTACTGTGGAAAACAGCGCGGTGTTTCCTCGCAAAATACTTCAGCCAGAATTACCATACAACTAACTCAGCAACCCGCTTCTTGGTATCTATCCATCTCACTTTTCCTTTGTTTCAACAACATGTCAAAATGCTTGCATTTTGAACCGATTTTAAGCAAAACCTGTTTATTTCTTTTCCTGTTTCAAGTGATGAGAAACAGGCCACTCCTTCCTGAGCTGCTGTTGGAAGATGGCATCATGGCGGACATTCACGGAGGAGCAGAAAACACACAGTGTGACAGGAAGCCAGGGAGCGGGCTTTGCATTAGGAGAACTGAGTTGTCCATGAGACGGGACTACAATTCCTTCCCTCCAAAGGGAGCACCCAAGTGACCTCACCGCCTGCTACTGGTCTCAGCTTTTCAGGTTCCCCACCTCAACTCTAGTACACCAAAGCTTCCAAAACATGTAGGGGACAAACCAAATTCCTAACAAAAGCCAAAGGAATCAGACTCAATGTGAAGAGACATCCATACTCCTATGCCCTATAGAGCATTGTTCAAAACAACCAAGACACGAAAGCCATTGCAGTACCCGTCAATGAATAAATGGATTTGAAGCTATTTCATATACACATGATGAAGTACTAGTCAGCCTTTTAAGGGTAGGAAGTACTATCATTTACAATATTAATGAAGCTAGCAGACATAGTGTTAAGTGAAATGAGTCAGGCATTGTGAAACAAAATTTAAGTAAACTTACTTATCTATGGTTTTAACAAATCAAATTTCTTGAAGCACAATGTAGAATAATGGCTACCTGAGGCTGGAGGTGGGAAGAAGACAGGAAACCTTGCTGAAATTACATGGTGTGGGAGAAAGAAATGTTCTCCAGTGCACATTATGGCGACTATATTTATTAATAAAGTGCAGCGGGGAGCGACTTCCGCTCCATCAGCCAATAGCTGCTGAAATACCAGCCCACTGGGGCGTGGTATATTTCTCTTTTAAAAAGAGAAGCAGTTTCGGATAAGGCTCTCTTGGTTCCGGCTCTTGGTTCCGGTGCTTGGTCTCGGCTGCTGCTCCCGGCTCCTGCTCCAGCAACTAGGCTCCCTTCCTGACGGTTTATGGTGTATGTAAGTTTTACCCTCGCCAAATAAATAACCCCTTAAAACATAACTGGTGTGGGATTGATTCGCTAATAGTATATTTCAACGTAGAAAAGGGGAATTTAAGTGTTGTAATCATAAAAAACAGCTGGATGGTTAATAAAGTGAATATGTTATTTAGCATGATTCTATTTTATAAATAAGAAACATATAGAAGCCACAAACATATTCATAATCTTCTTTTTTCTATTTTAGTAAAAGATTATTTTTTGATTATTATTATTTTATTGAAAGATTATTTTCTCTCATAATATATCCTGATCACAAATTCCCCTCTCTCTGCTCCTCCAAGTTCCTCCTCACTTCACATCCTGTTCAGGTTCACTCCCTTTCTGTCTCTTTTTAGAAAAGAATAGGCTTCTGAGAGGTAACAACAAAACATAACACAATAAAATATAATTAAAAAAACCATCACATCAAAGTTGGACAAGACTAACCAACAAAAGAGTCAAGAGAAGGCACAAGAATCAGCGATCCACTTGTTCACACACCCAAGAATTCCATAAAAACACTAAACTAAAATCCGTAACATATACTCAGAAACCCGGTCCAGGCCCTGTGCCTGCTACTTAGGTATCTGTGAATTTGTATAAGTTTTGCTCATGTTGATTCGGAAGGCCTTGTTCTCCTGGTGTGTTCCATTTCCTCTGACTCTTACACCCTCCCTCCCTTCTCTCTGGGCTCCCTGAGCTTTGAAGGGATGAATTGGATGGAGACATCCCATTTAGGACTGAGTGTTCTAAGGTCTCTCACCCTCGATCCTGTCTCTTTCTCTCTCTGTGTAATGTCTGGCTGTGTAATGTGGGGTCTCTGTATTTGTTCCCAGCGCCAAAGAAAGCTTCAGAAAGAAGCTGTTGCAGAAGGAAGCTTCTCTGATGATGTCTGAGCTAGGCATTGATCTATGAGTATAGCAGAAAATCATTAGGAATCATTTTATCATTACTTTTGGGGGGCATTGAGGGAGCAAATACAGGAAGGTACAGCTAAAATTAAGGGGCATTGGAGAGGTAGTATGAAATCTAATATAGTATAAGCATACATACATACATACATACATATATACACACACATTATATATACATATATATCAAACCAGCCACAAACACTTTGGTCTATGATTGTGTTCTGCCTGCAAGATATGTTAGCGAAATGGAGGCACTAAGCTTGTGTGAGTCACCAATTAATAACTGATTTGACCTAAGGCCCACTACACAAAATGGAACCAATACCTAATGGTACTTGGGTGAACAAAAACCATAGACTAGCTCAGAGACCTACGGAAAAAGAAAATACTACTGGTCTTCACACGCACATACACACACACACACACACACACACACACACACCACACTTTTTTCACTTTGTACATGAAACCTAAAATAAAGTCTGAATAACAAACACAGAAGAGTCACTGACCTTTTCTCATTTCCCCTATTGGATGATAAAAACAGGCACTCCTTATGGGAGGGACTCAGTACAGAAGAAGGTGGATAAGGGTAAGCAGGAATGGCAAAACACAAGAGATGAGATTTGATAGGGAAAATGGAAAGGGAGAACTTCTTAGGGAATAGACACAAAGGTAAATGCAGGAGGAGGGAAGGAGGTAAAATAGCAATAAGGACATCTGGAAAAGCCACAAGGAACCATATATTAACAATTTACCTTAAAAGCCAATAATACACATAACTCCATGTATAAATATACATATATAGTCTTAATCGACCTTTCTCATCTGGGAAGATGGTGTTCCCTCCAAGAGTCATAAACCACTTAACAGCATCCCCAATACTAGGTACAAGAAGCCCTCTTTTGAGATGTTGGCTAGGGGTCTATCGAAGACATCCTCAAAATATACAATCTATAGCACTTTCCCTTGGGTGCACAACAGAGAGAGGTAGAAGGCAAGTCCTTGTAGTAATAGACACCATGAGCTTCAGAAACAGGGCTCAGAGACCTCTAATATGGAATTGACCCAAACACCCCTCCTTGAGGACTACCTTTCATGGGACCAAAGGGTACCATGCTGATTACCATGACATGAGGTAAACAACAGTCCTATCCGGCTATGACATCTATGAACCACGTCAACATACAACACGGTGTGACAACCCTGTAGGTGCCAACCATTGGCTCTCTAATGGGACTTAAGCCCCGCCCCCACAAGAGGGAAGCCATGTGTAGCCCTGGAAACCTAGCCAACTTCCTAGTATTGGAGAAGAATCAACAACCGCTGCTTTACTAAACCAGCATAATTCTTAGCAATACTCTTTAAACATTTGTCCTTATATCCACAGATAAACATAGCTGTCACCCCTCATCAAGGAGACTTTTCTTTGCAAGAGATGGAGATCACTACAGAAAATCGCAACCAATGAAAACGCAAAGTTGTCCAGTCCAGTCCCGACGGATACCTCTACAAAATTTCTCCACACCAAAGGTTCGAGAAAGGAGAGCTTCAGAGAAGGCACAGAAAAGATTGTGAGAAAGTTTGCTGTTAGATTATGTCTTCTAGTAAGATCAGAAGCTACTCCCGTAAGTTCTATAGAAACATGACTGTCCAAATGTGAGCTGAGCAAGGTTGACACCATTGAACTTGTCAGTGTAGACAGCGAAAGGCCTATGGGGCCTCAACCCTACACAGACATCTATAGATAACTGAGGAGAACTGGAAATGGGAGAGGTGATCTCTTCTTGAAAAGAGCACACCAGTTTGTTGCCCAGTGGCAAATGGTCAGCCCTGAAAATATAGCCACAAGTAGCATTATACAATTGAACAAGTTCTAGTGAGGAATATGTATGTATGCGTGTATGCACACATGCATCCAATAACAATTAGTGAGAGAAAAAAAACCACAAATCTGAATGGCAGTGGGGAAGGGTATATGTGAGGACTTGGAGGGAGGGAACGGAGGGAAGAAATGCAGTAATTAAACTGTAATCAAAGAATAAAAATTAAAAATAAATTTTTAAAAAGGGGTCACATACCTTTAAAAATGAAGAAAATGAAATGAGGTACTAAGATGGTACTATGACCAAAATAATGTGGAAGACTTCAGAGTCTACACACAGAAGCACAGCCCATATCTCTCAGGAACACCACCATCACCCCTCTCTCCAATCCATGGGTCCCTGTGGGTAAACGCACATAATATAGGACAACGGGAAATAGGAAGAAAGCTGCCATCATACCTCTGACCAGGAATATGTGGTCCACAAAGCAGAATTCTCTGGCAAATCAGACAAACATCCTTAAGACAAATTGGAGACCTCAGTTAATATGACCTTTCCTTTCCAGGATCAGACTAAAGTGACAAGAGAACCAAGAATTAGGCGTCTGTAGGGAAAGAGAGCCTCTCTGGTGCAGGGAAACAGGAAATGGGTCTAGGCCCACCTTCCTGCTCTTCTCATTGTTCAGCTAGAGGAAGCAACAGAGAGAACCACGCCCATTAGTGGTACTCCCCACAATAATGGATCACCATCAGGAACCTGAAGTCTAAACAAGCTGTCTCAACCCAATTTCCTCTCAGAAAGGGAAATGAGAGATTGCCCCCAGATGGTTAATCTGAAATGTCAACTTGATTAGATTTGAAAGGCTAAGAGGTGACTGAAGCACACTTTTGGGGGGTCCATGAGGATACTCCCAGAGATGGTCGGCACAGCGACAAGGACTGATGGACCCAGTAGGTGTGGGCAACAGCATCTAGTAGGCTGAATAGAACCTCGGTCAGAAGGAAGAAGCATTCTGGGAGAGCTCTACTCCGTTCTTTTTGTTTGTTGGCTGCCTTGAGGTGCATTGCTTTCCTCTGTCATGATGCACTGCCTTGTCGGTGGCCTAGAAACCAATGACCAAATGACTATGGAATGAAAAGTCTGGAATAAGTTTACCCGCCTCTCAATTATTTTAGGTATTTATCACACTGACAAAAATCTGACTAGCCTAGCTGAGGACTAGAAAACTATTTTTCCCTAAAAAGAGCTCTCTGACTTTCTTAGGTGGGATGAGTGATGCTTTTTATGGTACCCCTAGGACAGGACAAACATGACAACGGTCCAGGAGTTTGGCTTTACATCACTGTTCTGGAGAAATATGACCTTAAGCAATAAGTAAACTGTGTTGAATTTTTTCCACAGAAAAATAACCGACACATTCCGTTTTGATTTATGATCCAGATGTTTGTTGAAAAATACCTCCAAAATAAATCTGGTCCCACACACAAATCACTCAGTGTTTAGAGGTTTTTACCACCTACATAACTCTCAAGACAACTTTTTCTTTCTTCTGTCTCGGTTTTATCAATATTGTGGTTAACCATTTCTGAAATGCTTTTTAGTGAGATTAAATTGGGAGAGAGAGAAAGAGATCTTCATTGTCAACTTGACTGGCTATGGAATCACCTAGAAGACACCCCTCTGAGTGTCCTTGAGGGAGCGTCTACAGTGTTGTAACTAAGGAGAGAAAAAACATCTTGAATACTGCTAGCTTCATCCCATGGGTTAAAGACCATAACTGAATAAAAAGGGGAAAGCAGATGTTAGCGCTTCTCTTTTCCTGGTAGGCTGAGACGTGAGCCGTCCCAGCCTCACGCTCCTGCTGCCATCAATCCATCACGCTTTCCTTATCATAATGCACTGAACTGTAATGATATTCTATTTGCATTTTAATAAACAAAGCTTACCTGAGGGTTAAAGTACTAACCTAAGCCACTAGCGGCCAAGGAGTGGTGTCACTCACCTTTAATCCGTCACTCGGGAGACGGAGGCAGGTGGAGCTCTGTTAGTTCAAGGCCACCCTGGGCCACACAAGATAGGTGCAGAAACAGATCCAGGTGGCGGTGGCTCACACCTTTAATCACAGTGTTTGGGAGTCGCCTTTAATCCTAGCACAAGGGAGCTGGAGACAGGAGTGATATGGCTGGGCCCAGAGATAAAGGGGAAGAGACAGGAACTCACTAGAGTGTTCAGTCTGAGGATTTGTGAAGACAGGACCTCACCCTTTCAGTCTGAAGATTTAATAGTGGTAAAAAAAGGTCTCTCTAGAAGTTGACTGCTTTAATTTTCTGATCTTCAGGTTGAGCCCCAATGTCTGTCTCTGGGTTTTTATTATCCATGCTACACTGTACCCCCTCAAAACACAAGCCGAAAAACATACCCTTCCCTCATGAGTTGTTGCTGCCTGATACATGGTCACAGCAATGAAAAAAAAAAACAACACACACACACAAACACAACAAGCAACACTTACTTGTGTACTGTATTGTTTAGCCTTTAGTTAAAGCTTAAAAGTGTATTCTTTTTTAAAACGCCACTATTCTTTAAAATGGTAACCAACATCTTACATTCAGAGGATCTTAAGAATTTAATGATTATTTAGTAACAATGCTTAATGGGAAACAGTAATTCTGACTCAAAAGTCTAATTAAGACTTGGTCACCAAACCAAGCATGTAAACCATCTTTACACTGTGACAATCAATAGACCTAAACCTCAAAAATAAGTGAGCTTGAGTTTGCAGAAGGATGTTCTAATACTACTGTGTTTAACTTAGCTTTTTGCTATCATGTATGTGAGACTAATTCTTTTCACTCATTTCCTTTCTTCAGAGAGTCAGCTCCTCTTCTCCAGCACAGGCCCCACTATCAGTACAGCTGCACACCGTAGAATAAAGATGAGATTGAAGGCCAGATTCTGGCCCCAGGGCATCTGCTCAGTAAATGCATGACTTAGGCAAGTAAATTCTCCAATACAGAGTAAGAATAGTGATTACATGTTACTACAGGGTCACTGTGAGAAATAATCTTCATTGGTTTATATTTATTCTTTACCAGAAAGGAGTTAAGACAACGGACCTGGATATATAAGAATAGAAGTTGGAACATACACAGAACAAGACTTGAGATATTAAATGAAACTGGGAACAGAGTTAATGCAACTTCAGGAAAACCTAAAGTTTAGTTCACTGACTAAACATGTAGATATTTGCGGCAAGTAACCCACAAGGTGGACAGTAGTCCACAGCAAGGGGCAAAATAGACAGACTTGTGCCTACTAAAACATGAGCCATTTTGTACAACCATTACC
Organism: Myodes glareolus; assembly: GCF_982192425.1. Taxonomy (NCBI): domain Eukaryota; kingdom Metazoa; phylum Chordata; class Mammalia; order Rodentia; family Cricetidae; genus Myodes; species Myodes glareolus. The sequence continues at coordinate 29,879,817 of NC_142040.1, forward strand.
TATACTTGTGAAAGCCTGGTCTTTAAAATCATGGCATCTCTGCGTGACCACTGGTTCTCTGTTCTATACTCTTAGAATTGGGAAAGTCTTTGCAACCAATAGAATAAACCCAGTCTCGCAAGCTGGCAAAGAGAAGTATCTGGAGCATGGCTGAAAGTTACTAAATGTTATTTTCCTTTCCCCTTTTCCCTTACTCATGTCAGCATCTCCTGTCCACGTGCCTCAGGTGGCTAAGAAGACTGTGAGAAGCTCTCTTTTAAACTACTGAATTACCCTCAATTTATCATTTTATCTATAATTATTAGCAACAGTAAAATGTCCATATCCACCTCAGTTACATATAATGCTTGCTTTTTTAAAAAAAAAAAGAAAAACACCTGTTTCCTCTCAAGATGTCAACCATGATAATAAAACCAAAAACACCTTTAAAAACTTGCTTCCAAGTACCTAACGCCATTAATGTCACATGCAATATATCAGAGTTGATTTCTTGACAGAAGGTTAATTAGTTCTTTCCCATAGGTTAGCATTGCCATAATTAAACCTATAACAACAACAGAAAAGCACCCTTGAGCAATTTAAGATATCCTGACAGTAATAAGAAATGGCAGTGGGCACTGGGTACCAAGGCGATTTTCTACTAGCTGTTGTTAAATTGTCTTTGGCATAAGAAAGCAAGACTCCCCATGCCAGTTGAAGTCTAGGCCCGAGGGAGCCCATTAGCGAGAGAAGGCAGGAATTGCAGCCTTCTCCTTGTCCTCTCTTTACAAACTGATGAGAGCAGGGGACCCAAACGTGGGTTCAGTCTGTTCTTGCTGTATGCCATACCATAGCTCATTTCCCATGGTAATGCTATGATTAATAGCATCTGTTCTATGACCTAATTAAAGTCTGATTTTTTTTTCATATTCCTATCCAGCCTGCGTGAGGTAGGTAGGAAGGAGAAGGAGCCGGTAGATGTTGAGAGACAGCCTGCATGGTCAAGTTCCTCTTCAGGGAAGCAGGAAACAAGACCTGTGCAAAGGTTGGTGGTTCGAGTACTCCCTGAAAGAGCCCAGGGACACACTTTTCCATCATCTGTTCAGTCAGCTGGGACTACACAGCTCTCCTAGGGGCACATTGCTCGTGCCCTGCAGAAGATTCAGGGTGTGGTATGCAATGGCCTTGATTCACTAGGGCACTCTGGGTATGAGTAAGAGATTCACAATTCTAAAAAGAGTCCATCTTGAGCCTCCACAAGCACATGCACCCATGCGTATACGCACATATCTGCATATATCTACATACACCCATATGCATGCGTTTCTGCCTACTTATATTCATGTCCATATGTATCTGCATACATCTAAATACACCCATGTACACACATATCTACATGCACATGCATACACCCATGTGCACATGTTTCTGAATTCATACATATACATACACACACAGAGGGAAGGGGAGAGAGATTCAAAGAAGAAAGCCGGTGCCATGTGGTCAAATACCCCTGTACCACCACTCAGGAGGCACAAAAGTAAGCACATGACATTCAAATACCAAACTTAGAAGTGACAAAAAGGAATACAACTACCCAAGGGACAAATGAAACTAAAGTGTGTGCATGTTATTGAAAATGCAACCCTCCACTTGCTTTATTCTGTTGACCACACTGAGCTGAGACAATGGCCAGGAGAGCTTAAACCCCACCGCCTTCAAGGCCTCGCTGAATATCTGGTGACTGATGGGCACGCACGGAACAGAATGCGTCAACATGGCTGCTCCGGGGATGCTTGAACTACACAAAGCTGTCAGTGTGGCTCCAGAGCGTGTCTGTGTCTAAGTCTAGTTTCTCTTCAGCTCTCTGGACAGTCCCTGGCAAGGGCAATTCCTGCAAATATGATCTTGGAGCAGAAACTTGGGCACTGAATGTGCAAGATGAAAAAGAGCGTGGTACCTCTCAAGCTGAAGCTGGTGTCATGCGCAGTCAAACGTCTAGTTTTCCTCCCCAAAGCATCTCTGTACTGTCCCGTCGGGTCTCTCATAGGATAACTGATACTCCCGTAAATACTTCTGGCATCCCTCGCAATGATGCTGGACATCCCAACATCTTGTCATGCTTCTTAATAGCTTCATGAAAAGCCAGATGTGCTGTAGTGAACTACACATGCGCTGGTCTGGGAATGCAATGCTTAGCCCACCCTTACCCCTTTGTTTTTTTAAAATTTTTTTTATTGGTTTTTATTGAGCTCTACATTTTTCCATGCTCCCTTCCCTGCCTCTCCCCTCCCTTTCAATCCTTCCCCCAAGGTCCCCATGCTCCCAATTTACTCAGAAGATCTTGTCTTTTTCTACTCCCCATGCAGACTAGATCTATGTATGTCTCTCTTAGGGTCCTCATTGTTGTCTAGGTTCTCTGGGATTGTGATTTGTGGGCTGGTTTTCTTCTTTAGCTGTTTCCCTCATACTGTCCCTCCTAGCCTCAGAAGCTCTAGCAATGGTTCAAGAGGGACCCTCAGTTGAAAAGCTGAGACCTCTGTTGCTGATGGAGCTACTGACATTGTCACCACCACCACCACCACAGACCAACAAACTCCTGTTCTATAACTGGACCTAGCCAGAAAGACCCATGAGAACCCAGTTGGGCTCTCAATGTGCCACAAAAATCAATGTTTGTCAAGCAAATAAAAGAGTGTACTCAAGGAACACAGGTATTTTAACTGTCATGATTTTTTTCTCATAGATCTGGCATCTGCTAACACATTTAATGGACTCCATGAACAGACAAACTAGTGACAAGTCTTTGGAGTCCCTGAGAAGTCATATGACCATGGTGCCACCGGTTAGTTTCTCACACATGACATTTCAAAGGCTATCTGATTGGAAGTACTTTCTGATAACCTTTATTAAAGTGTGATATAAGGCAAGGGTCAGAATAAAGCTTTAGCATTCCGACGTGATTAAAGTATAACCTTTGCTAATGCTGAGTAATTTACCATCAATTTCATTTCTTGTGCAATCAAGACATGAATTATTAAATTCAAGACCTCATGGGGAATAGAACAATAAGGCGCTGACCTAAAGAAGATTAAAATCTAGATGAAAATAATGAATACATAAGACTCAGCAAGATATGGTGCATGACATATTTCACGGGAGCCAAAAGAAATTAGTAACAGTGGTGTCTGGGAGTAGGAAAGTAAAAACATCAAGCAAATCAAGACACCTGCTTTTTCATCTCTCAGTAACACTGCACCCCTTCCACATACAGAAAGACGTTTTTGTGTTCTTTATTGATTGGTTCCTGATCAATACAACATCAATCAATAATTCATTTTCTGGCTTAATTCTAGCGCCTTGTCAAATAGCCACAGCTATGATTTCCCCAACATAAGTAGGCCACTTAAACAGATTATGAATGAGATATTCTGGTGGCATTACAATCCCAGAAGACAAACCAAGACCTCAAGACAAAAGGCATTTGACCTTATAAGATCTTAATCTTGCTGCCTTATATGTAGCTGACAGCATTCGTGGGCAAAATGCCAGATGCTCTGAATGAAAATGTCATTGATTGAATCTAACCTCAACATTGAAAAATGCATACCATGAAAGATAAACTCACTAGTCCGGGTCTAAACCAAAGGCCACTTGAAATTCAATTATGCATGTAGTAAATATTGGTGATTGAGAGAAGAAAATTTCCACACATGTAATACAACATTTTACATCCTAGACTTGCCACACTGTTGTTCACTCCCCCAGTGGCAGGACATTCTTGACTGTTACACCTGCTGCTAAAAGCAGAACTCTTGGAATGCACACGCCTCAGCCTTACCATGGTGCCTCATTGTGTCATCCCAGCCATCCCTAGGAAAATCACAGGTGGAAAACCTATACATACTAAGCCCTCTTTCTCTTAATCTTCTACCTTCTGGCTTCTCTCTTTTGCTTTCTCACACCAAAACCATCCAGTCCCCTCTTACCAGAAACATTGGTTTTAATTCTTGGCAAACTGTGTTCCATTAAGAAACCTCTAGATATGCATGAACCTAACCTGGCCCAGGCCATCAGGTGGGGAAGCCAAGGACAGAAATGACTGTGTATTACCTAGCCATTACATTGGCATAGATTCATTGGCAGAAAGCTGGTTCCTAATGTAATTGGACGTGACTCAATCACCAACGACTGATGAACACTCAACACTTACTACACTCAGATTACTGTACCCACTGATGGGCAGAAACGAGAGTAAAATGCGGTGCCTCCACCTGTAGACACACTGGGACACTATTATGGATGCTTTTGTTTTCTTTGTCGTTGTAAATTTTACTATAAAATTTTATGAAATTTAATATGATCAGAAATATCATTATGCCTCACTCTGGGCACAATTTAGGACATCTACCCAGCTTTTATAAAGTTTTTTAGCATGTACAAAATATATTCAATAGATATTATGTCATCTGCAACATGAATATCTCTTTCCATGAACATAACTATAACATTTCAATAATTGTATATAGTAATAATTTTACTTGTCTTTTGGCTACAGTGCACCTCAGGAAAGTGACAGTTTTCCTACCTGTGACCTGAGCTTATCACAGGTGCATTTGACTAACGCCCTCATTCTACGTCTAGGCTGAGACTCCACAGTAGACAGTATCCTGTATTAAAGAGCAACCAGAATTTACCTGAGCATTACAGGTCATTAGTTGGGTGACCGTCTTCCTACTACAGACAATCTTTAAGTAATGTGTTCTTTCTTTTTCCTTTTTTTTTTAAGCCAGTGTATTCACCAGAGTAAATATGCAACCTTAGTTCTATTGTGGCAGATTTTGCCAGAAAGACTAACACAACAAAAGGCCAACAATCAAACAAGTAATGGATTTATGTCCCTTTAGCCCGTTAGTGGTGATCTTTGTGCTAACTCGATTATTTTCACTTTTATTTCCTCGGTTACGTTCAAGGGTGTTTCTTCCATATAATAAATATTTCACTTACTGCACTTCTTTCTGTCTGAATCATTGTTCTAATTCTTAATGTGAGAAGCGACTTTTTCTGAAAAATAGGAGAAGCAGCAGCTTAGCATGGTAGAGCATATGGCGTATGACAGCCAATGGCACAGGCTCCTATCACAGGGCTCGGGTCCCAGGAGGAAATGGGAGGGTTCAGGGGAATGTTACACCAAGCCAGCCCTACTTTCTGCACAGAAAACCACAGACCTCCACACAAGAAAGGGAAATTCCTCAACCTCCGTGCCAGTTTCCAAAGCATAGAAGATGGCCAGCCATTCTACACCAGCTGCATTTTCAAAGACCTTTTCAAGCAGGCCTCACAGCTCTTGAATAAATCAGACCATCCTCAATGCACAAAGGAAGGTGCTGAGTCATAGGGGCTTGGCTAGCCGGCTGGGGAAAGTCCCTTCTTAAGAGCTCTCTGCAGGCAGAAGGCAAAGCTCCTGAATCCTTGTCCTGGACAGAGGAAAAGAGGCCACCCTGCTTCTTTATTGAGTCCGTCAAAGGAACAGAAAACCAATTGTGACTCTCCAACTCCCACAAAAAAGCAGTTTGCTGCACTGCCAACAGTGGAATCAGAAGAAACCAAGCCTTGTGCTGAGAGTTTGCTGACCACAGTGCTGCGCTCCAAGGTGAGAGCACCCTGACAGGGTGGCCAGGCCACAACAACTCAATTGCCTGCTTGCTGGGCAGTCCTCTAAGACGTGGCTTGCCAGTGGAAGGGGGAGTCAGTAGGTCAGTCATTCAGGCAATATTCAAGAAGAAGATACCTTGCATAAAGCCTTTTCTTGGGTGCAAATTAACTCTTACTTCTGAATCACACATTTGGACTCTCTGGAGGCTTCCAAGCCATGTCAATACTCCTGGTGACATAGTCTCAAGTTGCTTAATGTAATTTTGGCATAATATCTATATAGAGTTAGGGCTATACTAGTGATACCCATGAGACTGTGAATTGGACAATGAATTCCCAGAAATATTCTTTAATGAAAAAAAAAAGCCAAGGACCCAGTTTTTAAATGTTCCTCCTTATTTCACGTCAAACAAAATAAGGAGAAAGAAGTCCTGCCTGCTGCAAGTTTTTATAGCACTAGCTTTCACGTGTCTACTTGGAAATTTGCAGCAAAGAGTATGCAGCACAAGTTTTGGGAATGGAGCTAACTCTTTCAAAGCACTTCATCTGACGTGTTCAGCTCATCCCAAGCAAAGCGGGATCCATCCTCACCTCCTCCGCAGCCTGAGACAGCATGGAAGCTCCTGATACTTGGCAGCTCTCCCTAGCTCCCATTGGCAATAGACTGCATTTGCTGCCAGCAAGCAACCTCACCTCTACCCCACATGAATACATTCCAAAGGGAATGCTGTGGTTTCCCTTAGGCTCCCAACCATCCAACTCTTGCATGCACACGATTTCCAGAAGGGCAGATATATGAGTGATACTACTTGCCTGGTGCCTGCTTGCTGGATGGCTTGCTGACTTGCTTGCTTAGACATTCGAGGTTACTAACCCTTGGCTTCGACTGCATCTTCCCTTTGCTCACTCAGGCTCCTCCTGTAAGATGCATTAATATAATCCATATTAACTCGTTGCCCATGCTCCAGGATAAGTGTCAGATTGATAGCCCAAGAATGAAAAAGACAAACGCCTTGTTCTGGTTGAGCTTCTTTCCTATGAGAGAATGACAATAAACAAAAATAAAAACAAAAAGAATCAAGTCATACCAGCTGCCAGTTCTGTTAAGGGCTTTATTAAAAATGAAGGTGGGTGATTGAAAGAAACTTATGCTACACCAGGTGCCCAGGAATTTGGCAGTTGAGTTTTCTGAAGCAGAGCAATGAAGGCAGAAGACACAGCACGGAATTGCCTCAATGTTATCGTGGGCAGAGGACTGAAACATTTGTGGCTATGGACAAAGTTCCATTAGTTCCGCAAAACCCGTCTCCAGCTGTCAGGGTACAGCAGAATTGGCCTACGAGACAAATTTACCTTTGGGACACCTGAAGGAAAGCCAACTGTGGCACGGTAGAGCATCTCATCCAGCCTCTCATTTCACAAGAGCCCAGAAACAGAGCAGGATTTTCTTTCAGCCACGTGCCTTCAGGTAATAATGGCAAGCTCGGCAGGCAGGGTGGGGGCTCTGAGGACCTGGCAAATAGTCTGGCATGGGCTAGCCTTCCTGAAACTTCTAAAATAATGTGTTCCACAACAAAGAAAGATCGCGTTATCATAGAAGCTAATATAAATTGCTCGGGATTAGCTAAATTTTGCTGCAATAACAATTCCAAATCATACTGACCTCAAGCAATTCTTGTTCCATACCATCGATCAATAGAATGGCTCTGTTATAATAGTTAAATCCCTATTTGAAGTGTTCCCCAGAGGGAAGGAACAACTCTGCAGTGTCTCTTCCACCAGCACAAAACAGTACAACTTGGGGCTGACCCAAATCACTTTGCTCAAAATTCATTGTCTGTATTTTCTTGCATGATCTTTCTCAAACTTAAGGGGACTAAAATACGCAGACCACACATATAACCGCAAGAGAAAGCTGAAATGATAGCAGCAAGTTGCCAAAGTGCTAGTATTAGTAACACCCAAAACTATACAGTGTGCTCTGTAAGCTACAGGCTACGTCCAAAAGTGGGGAAACCCTCCGTAGGTACAAGGGACAGTCCTAGAAAAGCTAAAATGCATCCAGGAATAAAGCAACCAGAGAACATGATGAGGACTATCCAGGAAGTCACTGATAATTGTTTTGACGATGGTGGAAGGAAGAGAAGACATAAGGCTAACTAAAGAGCAGCCATACATGAAGAAAAGCTGAGAGCCCAATGCCAGAGCTTTAGGTCCTAGACCTAAAGAACCTTGTCCTAGTAGAAATAAGGTCTTTTTGTTTGTTTGTTTACTTGCTTGTGTTACTTTTGTTTTTCCAGACAGGGTTTCTCTGTTTAGTCCTGGTTGTTCTGGAACTCGCTCTGTAGACCAGGCTGGCCTCAAACTCAGAGATCCGCCTGCCTCTGCCTCCCAAGTGCCAGGATTAAAGGCGTGCATGACCACTATCCAGAGAGGAATTCTTTAAGGTGTTTGAAGTGTAGAAAGTGAAAAGCTTTATGTTATTTTGGAAGACAAATCCAATGGTGATGGCCTTGGTGAAGGTCTTATTTCTAGGAGATAATCTGCTCACTTCAAACCTTCTAGAGCCATTTCCTTGTCAGGTAAAACAGGTGAATTCAACCCCATGTATCTCCTAAAAACAGTTCAGTAGAACCTATTTAACCCCCTGATTTATAGACACCCACTTAGCCTTCGCCTTAGAAATAGGAGCATACAGATTTGCCAACTGTAGACACCTCAGGCATCTACAGCCCATCTGAAGTTCTCGTTGCCTGCTTCTCTTAGCCTTCTTGATCCTGTGCAATATGACTACATGATCTGGTGCAGTCTTTAGAGAAGCAGCAAAACCACACATGCTCTCCAGCCAGAGCATCACCTCTGAAGCCAAAACTCACGTGAATATTGAGGGATCAAATGATCTTCTGTTCTCTCTTTTTCCTAGCGGAAACACGCATCTCGGAGGGACAGTGCTGTCTCCAAAGCCCACAGTGAGATGAGTTTAGAAACTCAGTCCAAGGACACAACACTTCAAAGAAACCACACAGCAGTGTTCTGGTCACATGAACCCCAGGAATATGGTGGCTATTTTTAGATCTTCAAAATCTTCCCCCTTTTCCTATATTTATCAGTCCTTTGGGATCTTCTTTACCCAAACTTCCCAACTTGAGGAAGTATTCCAAATTCACATGAACCACATGGACTTAATGGCTGTGGATTGTTTCGCTTTTCCATGAAAAATGAAAAAAGAAAAAAAAAGGCTTTACAGCAAGATGCCCAAGCAACCCCATGCCGCTTGTTCTGCTGTATGAAACACTGGAATCCTTCTTAAAGAAGTTCTACCCAGTGACCTTTTCCAGCACATAATTGAAGTGTGAGTTTTTCATAAGGCATGTGCTAAGATGTTTCTCGTCTAAACCCATCAGAGATCTGAAGTCTCCTGTGATGACAGGAGATTGCTATGCCACTTCTCAGAGTTCAAAAGCTAAGCAGTCACATACCACGGGGCTTCGGAGACACACAGGGCTGATGTGTGTGCCAAGCTGAAATGCTTTCTCATTAGAACTACATACAACCTTCAATTACTGGCCCGGGGAGGCTGTTTAGAGACTCCATATGCATTTCCTTCACCTCTCAAAGGAGTCAGAGTTCTGAGGCCATCCCTACCCTCCTACCCCCTACCCCCTACCCCCATCTGGTTCCACTTGGTCAAGGTTGTTTTAATCCTATTAAAATGTCACATCTGCGTGATAAACCTTTCCACTGGGCCCCATGTATGGCCTTTGGAGGTATTTTTGTGCTGACTCATGAAATGCCCCCTGCTTGAGACGGAGGCTCAGTTCTGCTCCTGGCTGATGCTTATCCATCGGCTCAGCCCTGCTTCCCTCTTCTCACTCCGTCTCACCCCTCGGGTTCTTCACCACGGCCTCGCCTCGGATTGCAGCTTTCCTAGGCCGTTGCTGCAAAGGAAATGTTCACTCATTCTCCTCTGGCAGCTCACTTCCTCTGCTAAGCCCTCCCAGCGAGTCCACCTTCTCGCCTCTGAAGCAATTGCTCAAGGGCCATGCGCTACTCCAAGAAGCCACTCAAGATTCCCTCTGCAAGGGCAACCTCAAAGACATCCCTGTACAGTGCAATCCTCTCTGCTAATGAGAACATGGGTATCCCTGGGTTAGCGGTATCAACTGTGCCAACAGATCACAAAGGTTCACTCTTCTAAGGCATCGGGGGCGTCATGTCAAACACTACTCTCTTCCGGAGCCCAGATGCAGGATGGGACAAGAACGGGACAGCTACTATTAATCCTATTTTAGAGATGAGGACACCAAGGGTCATGGGGAAGTAATAAGTTCCCTGAGAATGAGTGCCAGTTAGAGATGGAAGCAGGAAAAAAATCTCAGCCTGTCTTCAGAGGTATCTCCTCATGGACAACTTTCTAAATGACCCCCAGAGAGGGATGCTCTACTGACTGTTATTCTACCCGTTTTCTTTCTTCCTATGGGACAAAAAAACTTGCTCATGAAATAGAATAGTAGGAACTGAGAGAGCAAGAAGCTCACCCTCCATCCAGCACAGAAGCCTGTTTATTGAACTCCCAACCAGACTGCAGCATACAAGGAAGACAGGCATGGTCCTATGCCCTGTGGAACCTTCTAGTACTTTCCATGAGCATATCTGTAGACACTTGCCCTGTAGCACTTTCTCTTGAAAGAAACAGTAACTACCTTGTCCTATTATGCCAGGATGAGGCTTAAAATGTCCCCCATGAGGGATGAGAAGGCCACTAACTAGACCAACATGTCTAAATCTTAATGCCAATGTTTATGGAGTCGAGACCTCTCTGGAATTCAGTCCTGTGGTCATATACCCATGGGCACAGATTGCTATCTCTATCACGTACACCCTGCATGTTTGGACTTTTTCTGCAGACTGCAATCCACCCTCCCTCATTCCTTGCTGCACTGAACCATACTACAAGGATCTCAAAATCCCACAGCACCTCAGCTCCCAAGTGGTCAGAATTCCAGAAGCTTCCACACCCTCCCCGGTTGGCACTGGGTATTTCCTCACCCCTGACCTCCACTTCACCTCACTCTCTCCTGGCACCCAGTACTCCATCCCTGATTACCCCTGCCCTTGGCTCAGTCTCACAGCCCCCAGGGTGTGAGGGTGAGGACTGCCCTGCGTTGGAGCCCACACTTGTGCCGATGTCAAGGCAAAATTACTAAGTAGGTGATGTGTCTCCATACACCCACCACATGTACCCAATCTGTCCCACTCCTGGCTTAGTCCCTGGACAAATTCTGGCCCTGGTCCCTCAGGCACACTCAGAGACCTTGAGTAACATTTTATGGCTCGTGGAATGAGTTGCAAGTTCTCCAAACCCATTCCAACCCTTTCCACTAGCCAAGTCTGGCCTTTGCTCTCACTACACCCTCTACCAAACCCTGTCGGTATTGCCACCTCCCCTACGACCACTGCTCTTGAGCTAACCTCTTCACCTCCTATGATTCCATATTCATCTCTCAATTGCAGTTCTCCAGAATCTCTTTCTGAAAATTTAGTTGAGAAAAATTGAGGCTTTTTTAACAGTAACTAATTTAGGCAGCAGAACACTCTATTTAACCTTGATGGGAGGTGGAATTTTAGCTACATCACCTTATAGTTGGAATTTTAGCTACATCACCTATAGAAGTATATTTTGTCAGAGGAAGTGACTTTGTGGTAGATCAGTACCTAGCACGTCGAAGTCTTGGTTTGATCCATCCCATGCAGCAGGTAAAATAATCCTTCCTGGTGCGTCCTCGGCCTCCAACAATAGTTGCTTGCTTCTGGTTTCAGAAGTACTCGTGCTATGAAGATGCCTCTGTGGATTAACAAGCATGCTCACATCTTTCTGGACCAAAGACTCCATGAGAATCCAGAAGGATCCAGAAACGAAAGGTTGCTACAAGTGCAAGAACATTTATGAATGAGATTTTTCTCCCTGCCCTAACAAGAGGAAGTGAGTCATTCTACCGCCCACCAGCCAGAAACCGTTTTCTTCAGATCTGAAATATTTCACCATTCAAAAACTTTCATGGCCAGTTGGGGAAGGGGAAGACAGTTACCCTTATGGCAGGTATTCAAATACACACACACACACCTCACAGACGGCACTGAGACAGAGAAGGAACAATATGGACAGAGCGTTTTATACACCAGCCTGCTGTAGAAATCAAACTCAATTTACACGTTACGGCTTGAGCGCTAACACTAACTTTAGTGGAGAGCCTCAAACCCCTTTCTGCTCCTTTGAGAGCTTACACCACTCTTCACTACACGCAGAGATGACCTGAAAATAGTGAGGTGCCATGGAAGCTGCAGATGCTGTAGGTCCCATCCACATCTTGGTTCAGCAGGGGCACCCTTCTTGGCTCCAAGTCAAATGCTGAGCCACTTCTAGGAATTGCTTTTCTCTTTCTTTTACTGCATTCCTAGAGGTGGGACTCAAAGGGAACGTGAATCCCACAAGCTATGTCCTTGTATTTATGTGTATATTCAAAGTGGTTTAGAAGAGAACTCCCATTTCAATAAACAACGAAAAGCTTCCGAAAGTCAAAAATTCACCATTGACTGTCCCCACCTATCTTCCATAGCAAGGAAACAGATCAAATCCATTGATGTATCCACAATTTGACATCACAATGGAAGGGGAATGAAAGAGGGAGATGAGACCTGCAAGGAGGAAACTGGTCATGAAGGGAACTATTTTGAGAAGTATACATTGTCCTCAGCTGCTTGTTTAAGTTCTCAGGGCTTCCAGAAATGAGTGGATTTTATGTCACCTGTGCCCACGGCCAGTTGTTCTGCCCAGCCCCAGGGCTGTTGGAATGGAAAGGGCAGCCATGGAGTGGAATATCAGAAACCGCCTTTCCTTCTTCAGGCTGCTTCTCACAGCCTTTCTCGGGCATTTATCACACTGAAGGAAACTGAAGCGCACACCAATCTTGTGGGTTTGGTTGGTCTGGTCTGAGGCCTCAGCACTGATTTCTGAGATTCCCCAAATCTCTGGCACCAGAATCCGTTGTGAGTCCTAATCCAGTTTTCCTAGCTTGCCGAAGGAAGCTGAGCTGGTCTGAATTCGCTCTCCCCTCGCTCCAGCAATCGAACGCACTTGTCTGTACTGGTCTCAGGTGTTAAGTTTGTTTCTCCAGGCTCTGGCATTGAAATGCTGTTGCCACCTTCCTGGCAAAGGAGAGGAGGGTGCCAGGCTCTCCAAGGCTGAGAACATTTTACTCACACTACCCTTGTAGCTCCCCTTTCTCTCTATACAGTCAGTGATGTGGCATCAAATCATCTCTCTGAAGACCAAAGAACTGCTTAAGGTCACACCAAGGGGTGTCATCTCCCTGTCCTTCCCTTGTCCCTCCTATACCTAAGCCCTATTTGCAACACCCTTTTACTTCTTTTAAATGGGTAATCTAGCCAGGAGGAACCACCTCCGAACAATTTTATTGTACCCTGGAATTAGCCAATCAAATGTTGACACTTCCGGTTCTAGAAACCTGACTCCCCAGATGGCAATGAACATTGCCTGGTGCGGTTGAGCCTTTGCTCCTGGATGTTCCAGAAGCAGCTGGGATAGGGGAGTCAAAGCTAAGTTGGGGCACTAGCACTAGTACCAACTCCGCCGTCCCTGTGACTCAGAATCTCAGTTTTCTCCCCTGGGAAGTGGGGCGAGCAAAGCTGAACTAATGAAATCCATGTTTCACATGGTGAGGTACAGCAGAGGGAAATGCAGTTGCATGGACAGAGCCGAGGGCCAGGCTTCAGCCTGGAGTCTACTTTGCAGGAGCCCCATACACAGAGATGGTTAGCCACCTAGATGGGATTATTCACAGCAACTTACATCACCAGCTGAGGTTTTGCTTGAATACCAGATTGAACTCTAGCTGAGTTATCTCAAGGGCATCTTCAACCTTTCTGTAATTCTAGTCCATTTGTCTCCTGTCCGAATGAAAGCGGCCACCGTTGTATGTCTATGTTTCTGCATAATTTTAAAATACCTAATTTGAAAAGAATAAATTGTTCTAGTTTCTTAAAGAGCAATATTCTTTGTATTTGAACTTTATGGTGATATAATTCCATGGTGCCAAAGATGAATTTGAGATGAACATTTGTTTGTCCAGGGTAAAGTTTTGCTGTCCAAGAAGAGGTTCCTACACACAATATTCTCTGCAATTTTAAATGGGAGGTCAAATTTAGTTCGGGGACAGGGATTGTTTGCTCGTTTTATTTTGTCACAGCCTTTTAAAAAATTCCCTGACAATCCTGACCATTCAGGTTATAACCTGAAATTTAATCTGGAAATATTTATTTAAAAATCTATAAGAACTTGAGGATTAATGTCAGTACACCAGTGCTCAGCATAAACAGAGGGTACGCTGTTGACCCAGGGCTGGGTTGGCACAGCACATCGATGCCTGAGCCCGTTCGACATGCGCCCCACAGTACAGAGTCTGGAATGTTCTGAAGTCAGACTCTCACTGACAGATCATTAGGGGAGCTCATACAGTCCATCAGGAAATTAGGAATTTAATATAATGTGTTTTTCCTGCTCAGTCATGTCACATCTTTCTTGCTGTGTTAATGACAGGATATGAATCACCCTCACCCCTGCCCTACATGGTCACCCTGAGGAGCTTCCTTTTCCAATTTTGGGGAGTTACTCTTCTGCAGGCTTTCTTTCTCACCTCAGGGAGGCCCCGAAATGTTTCCCAATACTTAGAACGTCATAGTTGCCTCCTGTATCTTGGAGAGATTTGGCATGTAAGGAATCCATGTCCACCGGGCTGGGATTTTTAAGCATCAAGCTTCCCAGAACAGGAAAGTATCAGAAATCTATGAATATTTCCATGTCTCCTGTTCCTCCCACTGCCCACATAGAAAGCGTGAAGTTTACCATCCCTGCATCAATCATGATGCGCAGTAGAAAAGCAAGAACTTGCCTGCCCATCATCAGCAAAGCTGTCATTAGTGAATTACAATGAACTTGTGCCCACATATTCTGGTATAGAGCTCCCTCCCACACAACCCCCAAACAACCTAGGTCACCTGGGCAAGGTTATGTGTTCACGGAGAAAAATAAACGAACAACCAAGAGCAGAGATTGAACATTAGTCAGTGTCTGAACATGCCAAATGCTTTCCTGAGGGCTCCAGGGGATATCCTCACTTCATTTAAAGAGAGAAGGCCTAAGACTGGTCCAGGCTTACAGCACATGACCTGTTCTATCCAATCACATTCGCCTTCTTGCAGCGGCCTTTGGGTAAGGCTGCTGATCTTAAGCTCAGACTCAACCAAAGGCAAAAAGGAAGACAAGGGGATAAGAAAGGGCATAGGCACCCAAACCAGTTTGTGCCGTGGAGGGAGAGTTCTTCAACCACCCACCCAAGACGAGCTCCATCCATCCTTCAAAGGAAGCCTGTCCCTGAACCAAAACTGAGAGCACATCCCTAGGATCCTTAGTTCATAGTTCTCAAATCCTGGGAGTTCTTCCACTGCAGGAAAATCCTAAGAACTGCAAAGACACAGAGAAGGTGAGGGATTGAAAGGGGAAAGGGTCCTCTTAAGAAGGGAGATGAAAAAAAATGAAAAAAAAAAGAAGGGAGATGATATGGAAGGAAGGAAAATAAGGAATGGTTATGATATACTCTGAGCTATATCTGAAGTCATACGATCATCTTCTTCTCTCCAAAGCATAAGTAAAGCGGTGATTAACACGGAGTTTGAAATCGTGCTTAATTTTATTCCTGGCCTTCTGTGCAATCCAGCCCCTCCACACATGTGCACAGATGGGTATGCACATGCATTGACACACACATACATACACAAGTTCTCTTTTTTAACCTGCTCAGATGTCCTGGAATCTGGATTTGAATTCTATCAGAATCACCAGAGGGCTCCCCTACCCTGCCTTCCCTCCACCCCCCATAACCTCGCTTGCTGCACAGGCCTATATTTCATTGACATCGTCTCTCAGAGTTCAAGTCAGCAAGTCTGGCCGGCAGAGAGATGCTCTGTGATTGATTTATCAGGGTAGTTAGGGATAAAATGTGTGTGTCATTACACAAGCACAGAAGAGAAAGATTCGCGGTGCACAATGGAGAGAGCGTGTCAGCAGATTCATGACTCAGCTCTCTTGTGAGGAGGAGCCATCTGTTAGCTTAAGTGAGTGCGAGATGCATGTCCCGTGTCTAAGTAGCAGTTGAAGAATGTGTCCATCAGGACTGAGTCACACTAGACCAAGCCAGGAGCACAAAAATCAAGCAGGGTCCTGTCTGCTCCCAATTTTAAAAAAAAAATGTAACTAAGTTATAACATCTTTTATAAAAACAAATGATTAAGTGTGACTCTTAGACAAAAAAAAAAATGAGCCCTCACTCCTGCTTTCTGATGTTATTAGTGGTCGAGATCATTGGCACTCTGACAAGACACCCTGGGTTTCTGCTCCTGGGCTATGACAAATCACATGCTATGACCTTGGGTGACTTACCCCAGCTCTCTGTGCCTTCATTGCCAAGCTTTTGAGTATAGTGGGGGGTGAAGCCAAGATCCTCAAGTTCTTAAATCAGTTGAAATATGTGAATCTGTGCACACACACACCAGTGTAGGACCGGCTCTGACATGTAAACTTTGAACATCTCGCTCTCATTCTACCACAATAAGACAGAGCGGGGGATATTCTGAGGACGATAAGGAAGTGTAGAAAGGTACCCAACCTGTTTTCTGAGAACTGAGATCACTACCAGAAATAGGTTCTTATGAACACACGGTGAGAGAGGAGGGCCTCAAAAAGTTTAAAATATAATGGAAGAATTGAATGACAAGCATTTGTTAGCTTAATCTTTAGTGGCTTACTTTCTTGGTCCATGGTTGAAAGTATTTCATTTTCAACAGAATTTCTCTGCTGTCCTTTATTAGCTAATATGGTAGATAGAAATGAAAGGAAATCATGACAACTAAGGTTTAATAACTCCCCCAGGAGGATCAGGAGGGATGTTGGTAATGGGGGTGAAGGACGTCAACAATTTCTCTCAGCAACCCTGCTCTTCTCCCTAATGAACTGAGCTACATCTGTGGAGGGCCTTAGCTGAGTTTGCTAAGAGGGCAAACCCCAGTGTATCCTTGAAGGGCTGGAGCTGCATCTGCTTCACGAGGGCACTGTCAGTGACAGTGTGGGGGATGGGTTGGGTGGGAGGGGCATGGAGAAAGAGAAAGGCCAGGACATTGAACTAAAACATGAGTAAAAAGATGTAAATGAGAACTGTGGCTTGGCCGAGAGGGGTGAAAGAGGGTGGTGGCTGGGTAGGAGGCAAAAAAGAACTGCCCAGATGTGGTGGCTATTTAGATGCCCTTTAGGAGACGAAATGATCCTAAGACTCCATCTGGAACAACCGGTTGTGTCAGATTCAAAAGAAAAGGTCCACAGCTTGAAGTCAGTGTGGAGCACAAGGGCAGTTGGGTAAGGACAATATTAATAAAGTACCCGGGTGTGATGCACTCAAGAAAATCAAAACTGTTTTAAAGAATACGAACTAGAAACAAGCATTCTTCTTTGGTTTTGGTGGGGGGGGGAGGTGGATTCAAATGTATTTGGACATACTGACTTTGAGAGCATGTGCGATGACCAAATGAAGGAGGTGTCCAGAGGTGGTTGAGACCGAGTCCTAGAGTTTAAACAAAAGGCTGAAGTCTAACAAGCAGCCACAAACATGGCTGTCCTGCAGACTGTGTCGGAAGGCATGGTGGTCAGGGAGAGCACATACTTACAGGAAGGCTTTATGGTAAAATCCCAGTGGACAGGTGGGAAGGGCAGCTGACAACGCGGTCTTGTGGGGGAAACAATGAATGTGAACTGGGAAGCCAGCAAAGAGCTGCTCTTGAACTTGGAATCTCAGACTAAACTCTGACTCTTTAACATTCCCCATCCACATGCTTGAAACAAGAACACGCTCCTCATTTGATCTCATGGTAAACAGGGAAGTAAACATTTGAAGACCGTGAAAGTTGGTATTGGCGTCCTCAGACACATGCCTGGCCAGCGCTTTCTTCCTCCCTCCCTCTCCTTTCAACAGAGCTCACCACTGACCCATGATTGTGTGTTTTATACAACCTAGGTGTAGAGTGGAATGCCTTTCACCTCCGCTGCTTTTCCAGCGGCGCCACCCCGGCTTGGGCTCTGGGCCAGCACATGCTGGCTGCACGCAATGTTCTCAGCATGCCACATTGCAAAGTATTAAGCTTCCACTGCTCTGAAAACTTTTATAATCTCTTCAAAGAATCTCCCTTGCAATGGACTTTGTGGTTTGCGTGTTGGGGAAGACAGGGGGACACTCTCTTATTAATTGTCTGAGAAACTCATCATCACAGGAATCAGATAGATTTGAACGTGGTCAAATCTTGCTAGCCACAGAATGTCAGATGATTAGAATTTTAGTTGCTTATTTATTCAACTGTGTTGGCCCATGGATTAGAGGCTATGGGTACAAAAACTGTTCCCTTTCTTTCTTCTAGCAAGATAAAATTGTTTGGTTTTTTTTTCTAATATCTATACACACACACACACACACACACACACACGCACACACATGCACAAACACACACACACACACATACACTGACTGCAGCAATGAACCTCAGGGCAGCTACTCCCACTTTTAGCCACAGGTGTGGATCTGAGAAGCCCAAGGGTAATTCTGTGTGCTTTTACAATGACTTGTTCAGAAACAGGCTACAACTATGTGGAGAAATCCTCTGGCTTCTGCAACAGAGCTACAGACAAGAGGAACCCACCCTAGATGTTGCTCTGCACGGCTGCCATTCTGGAGCTACCGTGGAGGTCCTGATTCTGGCCTTAGAATGGAGCTGTTGCCAGGATAGAAGACAGCAGCTCCTGGCCTCACATGCTGTATTGAATAGCTACATCAACCAACTCTGCATACTGCATGATTTTATGCTTTCTACCACGGAAGAGAATAAATAGGCTTTCCTATCATTTAAGCCAGCTTCCTCTGGAGAATACCATAACTGACAAGGTGGTGATGGCCCCTTTGTAGGATTATTATGAAAATTGTGATTTTGTGAAGAGCTTGGAACAAAGGGAGTGCTTAAGTAGCCGGTGCGAAGATTCGATCCTGTGATCCCTGCCTCTTCAACTCATCCCAGGTGTCCGTTTGCAGATTGCTAGAACTGACACATTCAGTCTTGTGCAGGTCACCTGGGGAACCGAGTCTGCAAACAGATCAATCACATGACTTTACTGTACAACCCTGAGCTGGTGAACTACTGAAGTCATAGTTTGAGCTCACACCACTTACGGCCCTGAGAACCTCCCCAGGTTATCTCTACAAATACATTCATTCCTGAGTAGAGGACAGCTACTATTAATATCCCATTTCATAGACGGCAAAACTTCGGCTAAAAAATGGATCTGAACGTAGGCCTGCCAGCCTTCAAAGGTTATACCTCCGTGCCATTACACGTGTAATTATATTACAGTGGAGTAATATATTACTTCACTGTGCTATTGAATGTGAGAACAATGCAGCTCATAGGCAGAGGGAAAGATCCAGGAGAATCCTCAGTTGTCTCCAACAGTTCCTCCAGGTATAAAATCTGTGTCAATTGATACTTCTGCCACATGGAGCCAGAGGACTACAGAGAAGGGAGGTTATGTAGACTCAACTGCAGAGTCAGGGCTCATCCTGAGAGAGGGGGCAGGAATGCTAGTGTTGCAGTAGGAAGGCAGATCTGAGCCAGCAAGCCAGCAAATGCCAGGTTCACAGGAAAGGAACAAAGATGAGAAAAATACAGACAATGCATATGTCTCCCAGGTAGGCAAAGCCCTATGTGTTCTACTTTGCCTATTAAAAGGTAAGCGTATAGTCATTTCTGGTGCATGCATAAATGTGTGCGTGGGGGTGTGCACTAACAAGAGCACTATAGACACACACAACCATAAAAAAATGAAACAAAAAAATCCACTCATAAAGAAATACAGTTCAAAAGACATTTCTTGGATGATGAAATTACACATTTACTTATTTATACATTTATTTATTGCTTTGACACATTTTCCAAAATTTTCTTTTCAAAATGATTTTATGTACATCAATTTTATCATTAGAAAAGTAATTCAGTTTCCAAAATGATGATGGCATGTGTATATACAGAGCTTCCTGTTTGCCAAACTCCTGCTCCATCCGTCCTGTTTCAGGTCGATTCTCTACTCTCACGGGCTCTCTTCTCTACCCTTTAAGGCACGTGCTTCCTTTCTTCTTCTTCTTCTTCTTCTTCTTCTTCTTCTTCTTCTTCTTCTTCTTCTTCTTCTTCTTCTTCTTCTTCTTCTTCTCCTTCTTCACTTCTCTTCCCTAAAGTGACGACTCCCATTCTGAGGGAAAGAAGGCAGTCTAGAGACAGTCGCTGGACCCAGTGGTCACGGAGCCGGGATCTACAGACCACGAGCCCCCACCTGTGGACCTGTGTCCTTCGAGTGGAATGGTTCACTGCAGGCAATGCCTCTGCAGTCACTCCTTCATCAGTTCGTGGTGGAACTTGGGGTAAAGGTGGTAAATAAATTATTCCAATGGGTAGCTTGATGGGAAAGGAAAGAGTCTCTGAAAATGCAATAGAAATATTTTTGTGTATCAGAAAATAGTAATCCAATACTTTCCAAGAAGAGGAGAGAAAGGGGAGGGAGGAGGGGAGGAGAGAGGGAGGGCGGGAGGGAGCAAAGGTGGGAGCGAGAGAGGGAGGGGAAAGTAGCAAAGAGAATCTTTCCTTCTTTGAAAGAATTTGAAAAGAAACTACCTCAGGAGGCAGCACCAGCATTCCCCTTAGGACACTGTCTTTATGGAAACATCCGCAGAAAACAGCACAAGACCACAGACTAGCAAGAGACAGGGTGACAATAAACTTGACACAAACGATATGGATTTCTGAACTGCAGACCATTTCAGCGGAGTTTATATGACATGTGACGATGGAAATCACCCTCCAGTTCCCCGTATCCTTAGTAAAGCCTACCGAAACTCAAACATGAATGTGCACACATAGAGATACTTTTGCAGAAGAAAAATAACTTTATCAAAATCAAAACGGCTGAGTCTTTTGACACAAGATAGGACCCAGAATCCCAAGGATGGAGAGCATTCTTATATAGGATGCAACTGCTGAGTTGGCATGGGTGAGACCCAGGTACCCAAGGATGACGTCATTTTTACAGGGATTCACCTAGCAGAAGCAGGAAGGCTAGTCCAGAAGTGACATCCATATAACACAGAAATGATTTATGCCCAGACCCCAGGTTTGCTCTCTGACTTCTATCTATGTGACCTTGGAGAAATTATTTATCTTTTTGGATCCCTGGTTTTCTCATCAATAAAGTGCTGAACCAGTATCTACTTCTTAGAATCACAGAAGTCATAAATGTGATAATGAAGCTGAGGCCTGCAGCAGAGGACCCAGAACGTAAGTGCCCAATAGACAGAGCCTTTTACATGCTGCCTGCAGTTAAAATGTCTACTGATGCTGAAGGCGCAAGTGAACAGCTGGTCACCGCCCACCTGCTTGGCCTCTGACTGTCAGGTGCACTGTCTGCAGATGGAAAACATCTGGTGCACTTCATTTAAGCCAGTGGGGTTTCAGCAACTAAAGTAAATATTGGCCTGGAGGAAATTTCGGGGAAATATGCATTCAGAAGGTCGCATTACTGCACGGCTGGGCACCCTGACTATTAAAAGGAAAAGTGGAACGTTCCTGCCACTGTCTGAATCTGCCGTGATTAGTTGCAGTCTGGAAGCTACACAATACCATTTTTCAAGGATTAAAGTTTCTCATTCCAAGTTCAACACACATGGTGCAGCTTTGCTTTCTATCTCCCACCAGGATTTGTAAGAGAGAGCCTGAACTAAGGCTAAACAAATATATAACAAATCCAGGTCTCAATTCCAGCTGAAGGAAACCGTG
Source organism: Myodes glareolus (assembly GCF_982192425.1). Lineage (NCBI taxonomy): Eukaryota > Metazoa > Chordata > Mammalia > Rodentia > Cricetidae > Myodes > Myodes glareolus. The sequence continues at coordinate 29,901,441 of NC_142040.1, forward strand.
AAAGTCTGCCTCCGTCAATCCAGCCCTCAACCTCCAGCCGGGCCATAAATGTCTGTTGCTGTCCCTCAGCAGAAACAGAGGGTCTGTCTTCCTTCTCTATGGGGAACCAAGTGAGACGAGAAACGGACCCAGAGAAAAGAGCCGATTGTTTAAAAAACTGCAAGGCTGGATGTACTTGGAGTTCTCAAAAAGAAGTAATTGCTGAACACCAGATTTTCAGCTATCAAAGGGCCACTGTGAAGGAGCTGAATTTCATCCCACAAGAGGGCTTTGACAACGTGATAAGAAATGCTTCCTAGGTTTTTTTTTCACCTATTTTGAAGAAAATAGCAAGAACTGGAAGAAAGAGAGAGAAAGAGAGAGAGAGGGAGAGGGAGAGAGAGAGAGAGAGAGAGAGAGAGAGAGAGAGAGGGAGTTGGAAAATGGAAGGAAAAGGTTAACTGTCTCAGCTTTGGAGAGCATCGAACTGCAGGGTGAACAGAATTGTCAAGTGAGCCTGAGGAGAACAGAACATTAAGATAAGAATAAAAAATTGAATATGTGAATTTGTAGCCACACAGTCATTTCTTAGTAAAAGAAAAATTTACTATGCTTTGGATGCAAAAGAACTTCAAATGAAAAAGAGGAAGAGAAGAGGAGGGGAAGGGGAAGGAAGGGAGGGTGGGTGAGATTTGATGGCTGCCAGAATTCCAAATAGTTGCAATTGAACTTTTATTCACTGGGAAAAAAAAGTGTCTATGGGTGAACATAAGAAGGATTTGCTATTACATCACCCAACTCAGGCATTAGCAGATTTTTAAAAACAGATATAAGCTAACCTTTAATGGCAGCATGGTGCCAACTCCTCTGTCAGTTTTCTTCACCCTGCACCTCAGAACTGGGCAGCCAATCCAGGTGCCAATTCAGAGAAAAGATGCCCCACAATTGAAGGAAAGCCACACCGCCTGTGATGTCTAATGAACAGAGTCGGAGAACACAGGCCGACTGCTCACCCCACAGCACCCCAACACACACACACTTCCCCTATTGAGAAGACTCCTGACTGTCTCTAACCACCCCTGAGGCATGGCGCCACACTGAGAAGGTCACTCATGGGGCAGAAGACATGGTTCTCAGAAGATTCAGTAATTCCCTCTCTGGGTCCAGCAAAATCCGCGGAACAAGCAACCTAAAAGAACGAAAGTCACGCTGAAAGTGAATTCTGAGACAATGACTTTTATGTATGCTGAACAGAGGATTATTTGGTTATGTTTTGCTTTGAAAATGCTTGTGGGCAGAATGGTCCCATGAGCCACTTCTGTGGGTGTCCCCAGCAAGTTCAGTCAGTGGGAACAGTGGGAGATCCACACCAGAAACTCTCTTTGCCGTAAAGACTCCAAACCTTTAGCTTAATCCTTTCTGACTCTGCATTGGGGATATATCCTTCAGCTGCCCCCCAAACAGGGGGTTGTCTCCCCAAAGTTCACTCCCCATGAGCTAATTGCTTAAAGGAAGAACTTTGGAATGGGTACACTGTAATAAAGGGCTAGAGTCACAGTGGAAGGCAAAACTGGTTCCCTGGGGTGGCAAGATGGTTGGGTAGGTAAAAGTGCTTGCCACTCAAGTCTGACAATCTTCATTCACTCCCTGGGTCCCCTAGTGGGGAAAGAACTGCCTCTGGCCTCTGCATGTTTGCATTGGCATGTTCACACATCTGCATGCACACATGTACATGCACGTACACACAGGCAGAGCATACACACAATCATTTTTTAAAGGCCCTATGAGTGACTAGCGAAGAACAAAAGCCTTCTTGGGCCTCACAACCTGGCTGACTGAGATCCTGCACGGGTAGACAGCCAGTCAGCGTCAGGACTGGCAGACGATAAAGAGACTCAAGACTCATACTTCCCAGCTCTCAGTTGTTTTGCTCAAGAGAGGCCAACTGATTCAGAGAATGAGAGCGAGGCAGGGACGCTCACATACCTGTCACAGCTCTCGGGTTACAATGGAAACAGGGCAGAGTTAGGCAAACACCAGCATGGCTTACCCCTCAGAACACATCAGAATAACCGAGTCACAGAGTCGGCTTGTGAGAGGCAGAGATGTTTATCAATCTAATCCAGGAGCTCTTGGTATTTGGGCAGCCAGTGACCATTCGTGGAAAAGTGGTAAAATTAGCAAACCTCTTCTGAGGTGGAAAGGGTCTTTCTAAACAAGATACAGCATACTACAATCTACTTCAGTGGCTTTGCAAAATCTCCTAAGGTCTCTCTAGATCGTGAGTAGAGGCCATTTAACCCAGTGACCTCCACCTCACTTCTACCCCATTGTGAAATGAGGAAGTTGGAAGCCTGACAGTTACAATAACACATGCTCATTTCAAATTACTCACATTCAGATATAGCCAAGGCTAGCTCCATTGTCCCCCACACCATTCCTAAAACCACCTTGTTTCCACAGATGTTCAAATCGCAAAGGAAATGTCTGCTCTTCTTACTTACGTCTCACATCCAACATACACAAAAATCTACGTCTTCTGCGACCACCCTAGCCTCAAGGAGCCTCAGATCGAAACGTTGAGAAACCTGGACAACTAAACAAAAGCACATTTGTGTTTGCATGCAGGTTCTGGTGACAGCTGCCTGGACACTCAAAGGGATCCCCCCACTGATCCCTGTCAGTCTGCTCTAGATACGAGGCATGACCCTGTGGAGATGTCAACCATCAGTCAGCCACATGGACAGCCACCCTTCTCCGCCACTGACTGGGTCTCTTTTTGAAGTGGTTTCATCTTATTCTCATTAGTTTTCTGAAGAGAGCTCTGTTCTCCCACCCGCTCTCTCTTCAGAACACGGGTTGCTGGTCTTTCTAAATCAGTGGCAAGCCATCCAAGTTGTCACAGGGCCAAGCCCCATCACCGGCCACACACCAACCCCCTGCCGCTAACTAATGTGTCCTCTTGAAATTCAGACCCAAATGGTCAACAATTATGTGGCAAAAGGCCCCTGGAAGCGTTTGGGTGTGCTCCTGTAGGATTTCAGGGCATGGAATATGTGTTTATCAGTTGGCTAGGGGTACTAATTAAATATTGCGATGTACCATTAGATCTTGGATTCCTTTTCTTCTTCGCTTTGCAATACCGAGTCCTTAGAGGCAAAGATTCTAGGAAAAACTAGAACACCAGTTACATAAGTCCTTTTAAACCCGAGTACATGGGATGCTAATCGTTCCAAGACTAATTATTATCTAGCATGCTTTGGTCATTGCTCAGCGCCAGTGGCAGGAGGCAGATCCCTGAAGTGTTAGCTGAACTTGTGCCAACAAGGGAAGACCATGTCAGAGACAACTTTAAAACACATAAAGTAACTGTCCTAAGCTACAATTATGGCTTCCAAGCCCATTCCCACTTCATCTGAACTCTCACCCATAGTTCCTCACAGCCAGGAAGGTTTGTACACAGTATCTTCTGGAGATCACGTCTGGGATCCTATAAGAGGCACGTGTTAAGACCCAGTGTCTGAGTTGGCTCCCAAGTGACAACTGAATCCAGAAAGCTAAAAGAAAAGTATTGCTCCTCACCACTTCGTAACAGCTTCACAGGCAGAACTCTCTAAGATCATACAAATGTCTCTTGTTCTTATACTCACACTGTAGCTGGACCATATCCAGGCAAGGAGTAGAATGTTATGGCAGGAACTCACCCAACAATGGAGGGGACAGGGAAACAGCCAATAGGCTTCCTCTACATGGTCTCTTTAAACATTCCCCAGGAGCACTGACCCTGGCCCAAGTGTGTGTGGGGGGAGAGTGAGGGAGAGAGAGAAAAAAAGAGAGGGAGGGAGGGAGGGAGAGAGAGGGAAAGAAAGAGAGAGAAGGAGGGAGGAAAGGAGATAGCGAGGGAGAGAGAGGGAGGGAAGGAGATAGGAAGGGAAGAAGGGAGAGAGAGAGAGAGAGAGAGAGAGAGAGAGAGAGAGAGAAGGGACCAGCACATAGTGTGTCAGTGCACATATGCCCATTGAACAGATTTCATCTTCCCTTACTGTTCTCCTCCTTATTGCCTGACACCCCGTCTTTCGATGAACTAGCAGTTCACGGGTGTGGGCTAAGATGGCTGGCCAGAGAACTCTCGGGATCTGTTTGTCTCCATCCCAATGCTGGAATGACAGGCATGCGCAATCATGGCCACCATGACATGCGGCTACCAGGGATCCATACTCAGCTCCCCACATTTTCAGAGAAAGCACTCTTACCTATATGAGCCACCTCCACAGGCCCTGCCCTAGCTACTGAAAGTCTTTCCAAGCTGGCTGTAACCCTCCAGAGAGTGCTCAAAAACATACTTTAACTCATCAGTTCTAAGCCCTCGTCTACAACAGGCCCATCCCTTTCTCCTACCCCTACCTTGCCTGGGTAACTACCCTAAGTTTGGGGGTGATCCCCTGTCCCTGCCCTTTCTCCTTTCAAATTGCTGATACACCTGCCTCAGAACCTTCCCTTTTAATATTAAGAACTTATTGTTCACCATTCCACTGGGCATAAACCTATGAGAATAGGAAACAATTAAAACGGCATTACATTCATATTTTCAGCATCATTTTTCATAAATATCTGAAAGGTAGGAGCAACTCGAGTGTCCTTGAAATGGATGAGTGAATAAACAATATTTGCCCCCTATATACAACAGAATGCTGTCCACCCTTAGAACAGTATTCAGTTCTGACACATGATATAAGATAGTTGAACCTTGGATATGGTTTTCAAAACAAAGGTTAATTGGTATCGAGTTTTGGATTAGGAAGATGGAAAGATCCGGAGACGGATGGTAGGATGCCAGTGATGGTTGCGCAATAACATATGTCTGCTTTACCTAACTGAACTGTTTGATTTTAGAAATATTTAAGGTTTAATTTTGGACCAAAAACAAACAAAAACCAAAAAAAAAAAACATGCAAAATGCCTTTCCTGATTGGAGCCCATGTGCCAAATACCCACACTGAAACCAGAGATGGATCTCGCAGATTGGTCCCTCACTTACTCACTCCCCTGTTGCGCTCCCCCTTAAAATGCTCTCAAGTTTCTAGTGGCTTCTAGAAGCCCAGGAGGCCATGGCATGACTCTGAGACACAGCGTGTCCCCAGAGTCCCCCACACGATGTAATTTTTCCCACTTGTTTCTGCTGGGGTGATAAGCATCCACAGAGGGACACTCTGAGAAAGATTACATAAAAGCCATTTTCCACAGTGCTATTTCTAGATTTGTGTGAGTCATTCATTACCTTCTGAAGGGCTTGCAATGCTAATGAAGGCTTTCAATGCACAATACGGCAAGGACCCTGAAAAATTCTACTGGCATGAGGAATAAAGAAATTGCTGTTTCATACTAGAGTTCAGCCAGAAGGGCTAGAGGCAAGCTGGACGGAGGAGCCAGCCACTTGGGCCGTGTAACCGCAATGTGTCTCCTTGTCACATACAATGCTTCTAAGGGTTTATTGTGCCCATGATAGGAAACACAATGCTATATTTTTTTTTCTTTTTCAGTGATATATTTCTTAAGGTAAGTCCAGCTCGTGTTGTGTTTACAATGGGATCTTTCTGTATGAACAAGGATAATTAGAAAGGCCTTCTGTACAGTACCTATAAGTGTGCTGTCTTAGTGTTGACAAGATCCCAAATGATCAATCTGAAAGTTGATCCAAATAGATTTGGGCCCTAGTCCAAAACTGCTCACTGATGGCTGTTCACAGCGCCATCAAAGGACTTAGACAAATTAGCATGTGTTGACCTTTCCACAGGCCTCTCACACAGAGCTAAGTATGCACGCAAATGAGATGACTTTGTGAAAAATTGAGAAGTTATTACCAAACAGTAAGAATTCCAAATAACTCCCATTTGGAAAGAAATGAGGAAACCAAGACACTCAACGCTTCAACCACTTGCCCAGGATGGCCCAGAGATGCTATCTCCTCATGTCACGTGAATGACACCTCATTTTCTCCTTCCTCACTCTTCCCTCTGGCAGCATGGCCACCGCCAGAACATCCCTCTAGGCATCATGCCTGACACTCATGTAAGTTGTCCTGGACACGTTATCTTCACATGGGATTCTTAGCTTCTCAGAACAAAAGACAGCACGAGGCATTCAGTCAGGTCCCAGAGAAGGTCACTGAGGTGCCCGAGATCACACACGCCTAAGTAAGGGCGCAGCAAGTGGCAGATCTTTCCTCTCTCTCTCTCTCTCTCTCTCTCTCTCTCTCTCTCTCTCTCTCTCATTGTGCAATCCATTACCTTTAGCTCAGTGGCATGGGTGCACATGAGAATCAGACAGCTTTGATATTATAATAAATGAATGGTTTTTATGGTTTTTCTGCGGAAACCAACCACTGTATATCTGGTTTAAAAAGTGGCACAGAGCGTATAACTGAAAACCATTGTTGGGATTAATAAGGACAGCAAACAAAAGGGACAAGACCCAATACTTGAGGATGCATTGTCCTTCTGATTACCTGTGTATTTTACTTTTGTTTTGTTTTGTTTTGTTTTTTTCAAGACAGGGTTTCTCTGTAGTTTTTGGTGCCTGTCCTGGAACTAGCTCTTATAGACCAGGCTGGCCTCGAACTCACAGAGATTTGCCTACCTCTGCCTCCCGAGTGCTGGAATTAAAGGCTTGTGTCACCACCGCCAGGCTCCCCGGTGTATTTTATATCGTCACACTTTGTGTAATTTGATGTGACAGTCCTGACGAGTTCTTGGTCTTACATGGGAAATTGTGTCCCGGTGCCTGTGTGTATGCACATGTATGTCTGTTTGCACATGTGGATTGCAGAAGAAGAAAGGGGGTGGAGGCAAAACCATAAAGATGGAGAAAAGATGTCACAAAGACCAAAAGCAGCTGTCACTGCAGCTCCTACGTCTGCAAGTCGCTCCGTGTTGGCGAGCACTGTGTCACAGCAGAAAAGAAAATGATGTAAGAAAAGTAAATTCTGTTAGGAACTCTGGAACCACGCATACACTCCCTCCCTGTAGCCCAGGAAACCTGCACAGTGCTGTGCTGTCTCCACCCACCTCTGAGCAAGCAGGGCAGAGAAGAGCAGCTCACCATTGGATGAACCAGGAACAGTGAATATTATCCAGGCTAGACTGTCTTTGGGGCCTTGGCCCTGAGCCCTATGGTGCATCACATTAGTGAAGGCTGAGGATAAGGCTGTGGTTGCCTGCTTACTAAAGTGTTGCCCATGACCAATAAAAACTATTGAGCCTTTCCAGGCGTCACGTGACATTTTGATGAAGACTGTCATGAAGGCATTTGGTCTAAAAATGGTTGTTCCAAGATCATCTCCAAACCTCTGTGCATCCAATAGAGTAGAACTGTTATTTTCTGTCTTCACTCACCAAAGAAAATCAGAGATGGAGCCTGGTTGCTGGAGAAACTATGGTCTCCGCCAAAGGCTGGTAGCATGTTGTGCAGCCTTAGAAAGGGCGGGCTCAGTACGGGCAGTAACAGGAGGATGGCACTTGTGTCCTGTTCTCCCTTTTTCTTATCCCTGCCCCTTCTACTCCTTTACTTGAGGTCAGGGCTTGAAATCATCAGAGCAAGGGCAAGGGAATGAAAGTCGTCCAACTCTAGACAAAACTAAATATTAAATCAGTCTTGAGTTGTGGTTCAAGTCTTACAAGGATCCTATTTCAAGAGTGTATTATATTCTCACGTGCAGAGCTATGCCTGACACACAGATGCTCTAAAGGGTGTCTGGTGCTACATGGTTCACAATAGCATGGTGTCACCAATGACACCAAAAGACAGCAGGGAAAGAGGGTTTTTACTGTTGTTGATTTTTAATTTCACAGCAGAGAAATGGACAAGACAAAGCTTGCATTCGGCTGCTCATCCCAGTGAGCATGTTGGCATGTTGACCCTCAGTGACTCGTCACATCCTCAAGTTTCTCTTCCCTCAAAACCACTACAAACCTCAGAACCAACAGGACTCTCAGAACAGGTGGTTAAGGAGGAAGACAACATCTCATAACCAGACTAGGGATGAGAAAAGAAGTTGTTGGTCGTCACTGCTTTGTTCCTGTACTGAGCTATATCACAAACAAAAACAGTCCTGGAGAGGACAAGAAAACCACAATGGAGGAGAAACTTCAGCGCATCAACAAGACGGTTGTCTGCTGTCTTCCTTCACCAAGGAAAATCAGAGACGGGGCCTGGCTGCTGACGCAGCCCTGGTCTCTGCCAAGAGCCTGGCTGCTGCTCCACACCTGACCCTCGCCTCTGGAAGGAAGCCTGGAGGAAATGTATTTCCGAATTCTGGTGGCACACTCAGGTCCTCTCCAGCAAGTCCTGCAGACCATAGTTGAGTATAGCCTATGAGTCGAAAATAATAGATATAGATATATAATTTATATATAACATATTATGTCATCATATATATTATATATATTAATGACAGGATTAGGGAAATAATATTTCATCACACTTAGAAACTACAAGAAATTCAAATAGTTCTATACCCAGAAATAAAATTAGACTTGAGCCCAGTCCTACTGACGTGTCCCTGGTTGACTGTGTGCTACGTTGGAAGAATTGAATACTTAAGAGACCCCACAAAGCCTAAGTAAGAAAAGTTGTTCTTCCCTCTCCAGGAGTATAGGATAAAAGAGTTGAGAAGAGGGTATTTCTGGCCTGGTAGCACAGGCCTCTCCTCCAAGTATAGGGGTATTGGCAAGAAGGGTAGGAAGGTCATAAGTTCAAGGCCAACCTGATGGCCTAAATGAGCCCTGTCTCAAAATTGAAAGAAAGATGGGGGGGGGAGGGAAAGAAGGAAGGAAGGAAGGAAGGAGGGAGGGAGGGAGGGAGGGAGGGAGGGAGGGAGGAAGGAAAGAAGGAAAGAAAGAAAGAAAGAAAGAAGGAAGGAAGGAAAGAAAGAAAGAAAGAAAGAAAGAAAGAAAGAAAGAAAGAAAGAAAGGAAGAAAGGAAGGAAGGGGCTAGGGATTTTGCTTAGAAGTACAGTGCTTGCCTAGCATGAACAGGTTCGGAGTTGGATCCCCTGTATACCATAAAGAAAAACATAAAAGTACAAGGAATATTCCTGATGCATTTTCCCAGGACTACAGTGTTTTCCTCCAAAAGAGACAGGGAAGGCAAAGCCCCCTGTGTCCCTGCTGCTCTCAGATGCTCAGACCCACGATAAGTAGCCTTGTCATGCAATTCTGACCCCTTATAATTTCCAAGGTCATGCAGCCATTAAACTCAGTGATCTGTGCACTTGCAGCCACTGCGTCCCTGTTGCTTGGGCCACCCTATTATCTCATGGTAAATAACAGACTGTCATCACACAAGGCTATAATTGCATCAGCTAAATGGTAAGGAAGGAGAAAGAAAAATGGGCCACACTAGGGGCACTCGGCTGAGAAGTCTGTCAGACATTCCACACGCCTCCCAGAAGAGACCTCTAAACTCCCCTTACTGGCGAGATTTTCCTGGATGAAATTTTTTAATTTGTATTAAAGGTTTGAATGCAGACTGTTTGGGTCATGTTCAGATCAAGGGCTGGGCAAGTGTAGATGTTGGGGGGGGGGGGATTGGTATGTTTCTACTGATTTGCCATGCAGGGTTTATACCCCAGCACTCAGGGCTTTGAAGAGCTTATAGGATATTTTTGGAAGAGCAAAGACAATGCAGGCTTGTTTGCCAACACCAAGTTCGATTCATCCCTTTGTTGACACGCATCTGAGGGACCACATATCTGTGGGCTAAGGAGTCAGCACAATTGGCATTGTTCACAGCCCCTTTGTTGTGGCTGCCCCATGTGCATGGGTGGGGGGAGGTTCCATATTAAAATCATTCTCCACAGTGCCTGTGGTTGGATCTCTGGTTTCGCATCTGCATATTTGGTGCTTCTGGACTTAGCAGCCCCAAGAGTAATGACTGGGAAGGAAGGGAGCAAACACAGCCATGGATGCCACCACATCTTGCTTCGACACAAAGTCTTCACTTGTTTTCACCTCCACACCTGGGCTGAGACTGTCTAACTGTGACTATGCGAGCTCCTTGAGCTATCTGCTCAGGATATCTTCTGTTGAAACATGTTCTTCTATGTTGAAATTTCCTGGCTGCCCCCGTTCTCACCTGACCTTCAAGCAAAGCCAAAAGACGGACAGATGTGCAAGATAGGATATTTCTTGGGATAGCATCTGGCTTTCACGTCTGACCTGCCCTTAGTTGTTCAGGATCCTAAAGAAAACACAAGGGCCCCGCACAGCAGGAGCAGGGGTAGGCCATGAAGGAAGAAAGAAAGGTAGACAGAAATGAGAAAGAATCCCGTTCATTTATGCCTCCACGTTGACGTCCAGGACCTGCTTCCAGGGGAGGTCAGAGCCCTTGTGGAGATAGCTGAGGAGACAGTCATCTGGGTTTGAGGTAGTGCAAGCTTGTGTCAAGTACAGGAAACGAAGTCAACATTAGAAATTTCACAGCCAAATCTTAGGAAGCTTCTGCTTCTAACTTCAAAAAATACAAAAGAGAAGTTCAGACGGATGAAGACGTTTTAAAACGTGAACTCGTTTACAGTTTTACGTAGGCGATGATAAAGGCACAGGAGATCTCCACCCAAGTCAGCAACCCTCGCCATCGGGTATCAGTGCAAGCTCACAATCACAGTTGGTCACATCACTATTAAGAAGAGCACCGCGTCTTTGTTCAGTGAGCCAACTGGAATGGACATCAGTGAGCTGACGTTCCTGTCTTAGCAACATCACAAAAATAACATAAAACGGGATTTTTTCTTTCTTTCTTTTTTCATTTTGTTTTGATTTTTTTGTTTTGTTTTGTTTATCAAGACAGCGTTTCTCTGCCTGACTGTCCTGGAACTCACTCTGTTGACTAGGCTGTCCTTGAACACATCTTACCAAATATCTACCTGCCTGTACTTTCCACAAGAAAGGTGTGTGCCACCACCACCCAGTTAGGGATTTGTTTCTTTTATGAAAATGCTTTTCTATGGAACCTTAATCATCAGGAAAAAAACAACAGAAACAAAACAAAACAAAAAGCCTCTTCCTTTCTGAATAATTCTAAAAGGTAATTCCAGTTTGAAAGCAAATTCCACTAAGATGAAAGATTATCACTTGGCTGGATCTTGTTTCTGGAAAAAGGGAAAGAGAAAGAAACTGACGGTGGGGTAGGAGGGACACAAAGAGGGGGAAAGATGAGGAAAGGGGCAACAGGGAAGTTGCATTTGAAGCAAGGCTCCTTCTGGGTTTAGTTGATTCCAAATCAGCATTAAAGAAGGAAAAGGGGGAAGTATTATACAAATACAAACCTGAAAAGAAAAAAGATTTTTAGTAAGTCAAGTTATATAAAACTATATTATATGTAAACTTCAGAAATAAGTAGAACCAAAAATATGAAGAAAACACATTATTCTAATACTAAACACATCATTATTATCAGATTAGTAGGTATTATAACAAAACTACAGAGCAATACCCTCTTGATGCTGTTGTTAAAATGCAAAATCCTTAACAGGCTGAACTAGCATTGTAGGAATACAGGGCATCATTGCCCAGTGAGAAATAGCCTAGCATCACACAGAGTGGTCTAACCTGCAAAAATCAATACATGCAGTCATAGAAATCAAAAAGTCATCCAACACGACTGCATCATCTCAACAGCTGTACAGACAAAACTAATCAAGTACCACATTTATTTATCTTGGCCTCTGGGTAAACTTGGAATACTGTTTGGCCAATAGCTTAAGCATATTTCTGGATAACTCATATCTTAAATTAACCCATTTCTATTAATCTTTGTATCACCATGTGGCTGTGGCTTTCTAATAGAAGCTATCCACAGAAATCTAGAGTTAAGCCAGGCGATGTATGCCTTTAATTCCAGCACTCAAGAGGCAAAGACAGGCGGATCTCTGTGAGTTTGAGGTCAGCCTGACCTACAGAGTGAGTTCCAGGACAGGCTCTAAAGCTACAGAGAAACCATGTCTCTAAAAGCAAAAACATAAAAGAAATCTACAGCTGTTAGCATATTCAATATTGAAAGGAAAAGACTTTCTTCCCACAGTTGGGCACAGAGAAAGTATGTCCCTGTGGCCTCCTGTATTTCATACCTTTCTGGATGATCCAGCTGGTGTGATGAGGTGACAAAAGATATAGAAAGTATTTATAATGGAAAGCTAGCAATAAGACTGCTTATATAAACAGAAAGTGTTTTTGCCTACATAGACAATCTTTTCTAAACTTCTCAAAAAAATTTATAGTCTGATGTGGGAAGTCCTTCTGTATATGTGTTGCTTTTATTGATTAATGAATAAAGAAGCTACTTTGGCCTGTGATATGGCAAAATAGAGCTAGGCAGAAAAACTAAACTGAATGCTGGAAGAAAGTAGGCAGAGTCAATGAGAAGCCATGTAGCCACTGGAGACAGATGCACTGGAACCTTGCCAGTAAGCCACAGTCACATTGTGATACAAAGATTAATAGAAATGGGTTAATTTAAGATATGAGTTATTCAGAAATATGCTTAAGCTATTGGCCAAACAGTATTGCAAATAATATAGTTTCTGTGTGATTATTTCAAGTCAGAGCAGCTGGGAACGAATGAACAACCTCCGACTACAATAGTCTGCAACTAATAAGTGGATCTGATGAGGTTTACAAGATTAACACCTTATAATAATGTTCATGTATAAATAACAAAAATTATTACAATTAATTTTAAAGAAGATTTACAAAAATACCTAAATGAATGGCAATCTACAGCGTGTCCAGAAATTAGAAGACTCAATATTGTTAGGATGCTGATTCTTTCCATATTCACCTATAATTTAATTAAAAACCCAATAAAAATCGAGAAGGCTATTGGGAAGAAACTGACAAACCAACTGTGAAAGTTAAATGGAAAAACAAAGGCCCTCTTCTATTCCATTTTCCTGCAGTCTTTACCTGGCTGGCCTATGCTGGCTCTTGTTCTGGATCCTTCCTAGGAACCCCAGACATGTCAGCCTTTGAACTCCACAGGAGTGTGAGAAACTGAGAAAGGGGACCTGAGAGTTGGTCCAGTTGCAGGAGATACAAAAGATGCTAGCAGAACCAGTCTCAGGTGCCCTGGAACAAGAGCATCTCAGGGAAGTAGAACTGGACGACGATGAGATGGTTGACCAGGAAGATTCCAGGCTAGCAGAGGCCAGGACTTGGCCTGAGGTGGTTCTCAGGGTCTTCAGATGCTCCTAGTATTAATTAGGAGGACACGGGCCTTGGGCATCCCTGAGCGAGCTTCAGGGACTCTGCCACCACTGGCTGAAGCTGGCTCTGAACTCCAGAAAGCCGAGTCTGGAGCTGTTCCTGTCAGGCCGCCCCAGTGTGCTGACCCTCCCGTGGAGCTAACCAATCAGGGATGGAGAGGAGCTAGTACACTGCCAGAGCCTGGGCACAGAAACACCACTAGTGGGAATTTTAGCTTCTGTGATAGCAAGAATCATCCCCCTGCTGACTTCATCTCAGAGGAACAAGGTAGCCTTTCTCAGGTCCCGAGGCGAAGTCCCTAAAGGGAGCTGCCCTTAGACGAGACTCCAACCCTGCATCCATTGAATGAATTACCCACATTTCAGTCCATGCCCACCATGATGGATGAACCCGAGGAGTGGAGACTTGCCTCAAGTTCAAAGTGGCCATTGAGCCCAGATCCCCAGAAGATAGCCAGTGCCTCCAAGAAAGCCATCCGTCCCAGGGTCCCTTATGGCTGGAGGAGAATTCCAGAAATCAAGAGCTGGTGACTGTTACTGAGTCCCTTACCTTTGAGGATATCTCTGAGAAGGCTTTGCATGCTTAACCCTCTTGGATTTGGGAGCAGAATGCAGAGAATGAGGAACGGAAAGTTGAAGAGTCTGAAGTGACTACCTGGCCTGTCATCATCCCAGAAGAGTCCCATCCAGAGTCCTGGAGTCTTGGGATAGCCTCTTCCTACCCAGACACTAGGGCAGTGAAGCTGTGGAAGTCAGAATAGCCTCAGAGTCTCAGGCAGTGGTGCCGTTCTCTCATGCAGAGCGTGGCGTGAACTTCCCTAAGCCGTCCCACCTCAGCGCACACCAGCTGTGATCTCCCCCAGGTTCTTCCTCCTTCCAGTGTGTGTGTGTGTGTGTGTGTGTGTGTGTGTGTGTGGTACAGGAAGACTGTTACACTCAGCTTCATCTTCAAGTTACACTTGCGTCCACACCAAGATGAGCGGCCACCCACCTGTCATCTCTGCAGCCACCACTTCGACCAGAACTCACCTGTGAGCTTGCTAATGCTACCCTCTGAGGCCACTTTCCAATGCGCTGACTGTGACCAGGGCTTCCAGTGTCACTCCAGCCTCACAGAACACCTGCTGGCACCTGCCTCAGAACAAACTGTGATGCTAGACCCAGAAGATCAGACAGAAGGGCCAGAGATGGCAGTTGCCCTCTGCTTCCACTGACGGCAGTCCTTCCAATGGTGTTCTAGCTTAGTGTGTCACCTGTGGATAGGACAACAGCAAGGGCCATCAGTCCTTAGAGGACCCTGGCAGCCTTCGGTCCTTCCAGGAAAGCAAGCCTTATGTGTGTGGTGACTATGACAAGGCCTTCTGATGCAGCAAGCACCCGGTGACCCTCAGCTGAGTCCATACTAGTGAACGACCCTTTCCTGTCAGCCCTATAGAGACCAAAAGTCATCCAAAGTTCCCAGCTAGTCACCCTCAGAAGCTGACTACAGGTAAGAAGCTCCAAGCCCGTCCCCCATTGCAGCAAACTCTTGGGGAGACGTACCGGCCTCACTAGCCATCTGTTGACCTACAGTGATCTCTGACCTTACCATTGTGCCTGATGTAGGAAAAGCTTTTACCAAGTGCAAGACCTGGGCCACCACCCTGCAAAGCCAGGGGAGTAGGGGTGGGGCTGCAAATGCAGCTGGGGCTATGAGAGTTTCAGCCAGAGTGCCCATCAGCAGCGCACCAACACATCCACATGCTTCTGACACCTGTGGTCACCGCTTCCGCAACTGCCAGCTCCAACTTGGCTCACCACTGCCATAGCTGCATTGGCAATCGTCCCTACTGCTGTCCAATCTGCAGTGCCACCTGGTCACACACAGCAGGACAGGACAACAGATATCAGCCCCCCAGGAGCATCTGGAATGTGACAAGAGCTTCAGTCACAGTTGCAACCTGCTGGTGTCCACAGGCGCCAGTGGGGCCTCACTCCTACATGCGGCTACAATCCCTGCCTGCTGTGCCAGCTGCGAATCTGCCCCCTAGATACTGTGCCAGTCTCACTCATGTTCCAACAACCTTGTCCCATGTGCATCTCCTTGCACATGTCCCCTTCACACATCTCCCCCGCCATTCCTCCAGGTTTGGCCTCCCCACCTTTGACCTCTTTTCCTGACCTGGGGAATGTGTTTCTGATGTTCCAAGTAAAGCTTCCCTCTCAGAAAAAGAAAGAAAGAAAGAAAGAGAGAGAGAGAGAGAGAGAGAGAGAGAGAGAGAGAGAGAGAGAAAGAAAGAAAAGAAAAGAGAGAACCTGAAGTAGTCAAACACTTGCAAAAAAAATTAAAAAGATAGAGGATCATGACTATCCAATATCAAGTCTTTCTATAAAGCAACTACAGTCAAAACACTGTGATTCTGGCAAGCAGATAAACGTATACAAGGGAGCTGAAGACAGGCAAGAAACAGGAATTCCTAGAAAATCATGAAAAAAAATTAAAATGCATGTCCTCATAAAAATTGTTTGTGAACGTTTGTAGCACAGTCAGGAATCAGAAACAACCCACATGAGAAAACAAACTGGGAAAGAAAGTGTGGTCCACACACAGCGAGAACTGTGGCTCGGCAGAAGAGGATGAACTATTTATTACAGGCAGCACGCAGCTTTCAAAGAGAGAAGCAGGCACAGCACCCCTCTGTGGGATCCCCGTTTTATGACGTTACTAAAGCAGCTGAAGTGTTTACCTCGCAATGAAGTATAATCAGGTCCATGGGCTCTGGACACTTGGTGGAGAGAAAAGATTAATTAGAAACGGTGTACAGGAACATGTGAGGTGACAGGAATGTGCTGGCATGCATAACTATAAATGCTTCTCATTTATTTATAGAATTGCGTGCCAAAAAACGAGAAAATTAATTGCATGTGGCTAATTACCCCACGAGCCTCTATACACACCCACACACACACACACACACACACATATATATAGAGAGAGAGAGAGAAAGAGAGTATATTTTTCCTTGTAAGCTATTTTCTCCCTCATGTATCTGTTTCAGGGAAAATGACAACAAAATACAGAATAAAAGCTATCAAGTCAGAGGAGCTTGACCCCTGATTTCTGTAAGGTATAAGAGAAGATTAAATTCAGGGCTATTGGATATCAATAAGATTTGTACAATTACTTTTCATGTTTGTTAGAAAAACCAATTAGCCTTAGATGGTCAGCAGAAAAAAAAGAAGCACTAGAGATGCCAGGCAAGGTAACTCAAGAGACCAGTTGCTTCCAATAGGCAGCGAGCAGAACAGTGTCTCCATGTAGACGTGCTGGGGTCCTCTCCTCCGGAGGCTGAGTGTTGGGTTACACAGCTGGAGTGCCGGGAGTGTGCTCTGGATAGTGAAGGATGGAAATAAGCTTAGTCTCTGGAGAGGAGCGGCTTGACATGATCACATGCGTCCTATTCTAAGGGAGGATGTCTGAGGTCCCAGAGAAGGAAGGTGACAGAGAGACGTGCTTCTATGATTATGCAGCCACAAGCCTGGGACTGCTGACAGCCACGGGGATGGCAGCCGACGCCACCACTTACCCATCTAACAGCCAGTCTGGGTCCCTTATTAGTGACAGATCCACCCTGCTCCAGGGCCATAACTTAAACCCTGAGATCAACACTCAAATTGTTGGCAAGTGTTTTGGCCACAGGTTCTCCAAATAACTGGATGGCTTTAATGGCTTGAAGATATCTGCAGCCATCTCCCATCTGTCACCCAGTTATCTTCATCGATGGAAGGGAGGGCTACCCTTCCAGCTGTCCCCTCTCTGCAATAAGGCATCCTTGGACCCAGAGGGCGTGCATTAAGGATGGGAGAGCAAAAGAGACCAAAGTAATGTGGAATCGCAGGAACAGTCCTGGCCTCCCTCGCCTGTTTTGCATGCATAAAAAAAGCAGACCTTGTTTGGTCAATCCAACTTTATATTGCATTACTGTAGACTCGTAACCGAAAGCAATTCCCAGCTTACTCTTGGCAAGATCTAATTAACTTTATAAAAATGATACTGAAACTAGAGAAAGTTAAGAATGACGAGTTGCTGATAGCATCAGCTTTCCTCTGGGTTAGCTTTCCAGAGAGCGAATTTGCTGATCTCATAGGAGATGTCTTTCATTTTGATTTTCTAATCTCTGTTTTCTTTTTTAGTTAGACTGAAAACAGGCAGTCAGACAATGTATATAAGTCACGTCTCTCTCTATCCCCTGAGTCATGTAAAGAGAGTACCTGCCTTTGCTATTTGTTCCAAATCAGGGAAGGGTTACCTTAACAGACAAATTGCCCCTGTCCCCCAGACTCTGGTGTTAACCCCCAACAGGCTCAAAGAACATCAAAGGTGTTGCCTTGTTCAGCCCTGCAATTTTCCATTTTGGAGTGACTGACTTAATAGACGTTCCAAAGAATATGGACATCTTTCCCTAGATCACTGTGAAAGACATAAATAACTCTATAAAACAGAGAAGTGCAAGCCCTTAAACTAAAAAAAAAGAAAGAAAGAAATGTCACCCAGATGAAGGGAGAGAACATGAAGTTAGGAATAATTATTGGACATTAGAAATGGAGCAGGTGTACGGAGGAGCATGAGAAAGAGTGAGGAAAGTTCTGGAAGAGGCTCTTGGGCTATGAGAGGCACAGAAACAACAGCCAATGCCAATGATGACTGTGCGTCTAGAGCTGTCTGGCTCCGTGCCTACTCACGAAGCCCTGTCCACACCACTTCACAGAGGGTCCCCAGGGGGCCATTTGAAGATCTCTAAACTCTAAGACCACAGCCCTTCTAGGTAGAGGCCTGAGGTGGAGCAGTTCCCAGATGCAGACTTGAAACCTAGCTTGATTCTTATTTGAATTTCTTTCTTTCCCATAATGCTTCTTAAAAGGGAGGCTCAAGCTGATTAGAGAGGCAGTTCGGCATCTAAGAGCGCTTGCTCCTCTTGTAGAGGACCTGGGTTGGGTCCCCAGTACCTACATGGTGACTCACAGCTGCCTGTAACTCCAGCTCCATAGCACCAAGAGACCTCATGACTTCTTCTGTGGGTGCTAGACATATACGTGGTGCACTTACACACCTACACATAGGCAAAACAATCATACAGATGAAATAAGATCAATAAATCTTTAAAAAATAAGGCAAAGAGAAGCCTTCTGACCTTGACTTAAGGTTCAACCTCCCGATTTTTCCGCAGCCTTCCAAACCAAGTGGTGACCAGTGTCAAACACATAGGCCCACAGGTGACATTTCATTTGGTATCTCCAATAACCTGGACATGTGCACATCTTTCAGTCACCTGCTTGATAAAGTAAGCGTCTGAATTTGACAAGTCCTGAGAGCAGTCAACAAGGGTCCAAGCCAACCTCTCTTTTCTCTGTCTATTCATTCGCTCCTTTGATGCTCTAATCCAGCACCAAGCCCCTGGAGGCTAATTCTACTCACAAGAGAACAAGAGTTCCCTCATTTATATGAATCAGTGTGTAGGGAAAAAGGCAGAGGCTGCGCGTGCACGCACCTCCTTCCACCATGACGGTCTGATTATACTTAGCTAGGGTCAGTTCTTTTCCTAAATGTAGTCAGCGGCACAATAATAAGAAAAATAGTGCTACTTTATTCTACAGATGTACACTACGCTAATAATTGAACATATTTCTCAGCTTCTGTGAGAATTGGAGTCGGCTTACATTTATACATGATTTACAGCTTACATATTACACATGATAAAAGATGCAACTGCTTCAATTATCGAATAAATAGGAAATGAATACAAACATTAAGAGACCACCAAGAAACAGGCATTTTCATCATGTAGATGGAAGAACAAAATGCTGCAACGTCTATTGTGAGGAGCAGAGTAAACTCTGGGTGTGTGAAGTCCTCCATGGAAGTATATTGTTAACATGGCCACAGCCATGCCAAGTACTTTAACCTCAGACCCATGGGAAAAACGGCTAAGCCTTCCCTCTGGTAGATATGCAGATGTTGACAGTGTGTGCAGAAAAAGTCTATTAACCTTCCGCCCACCCCTATCTGTAGATCCTGAAGACTGCTTCCCTACAAAGACTGTTCCTGCGAAGATTAGCTAGGCCTGCCTTCTTACTCAGCTGTATACCATAAACCCTTGCTCAATTCAGTTATGCGCGGTAACCCCGCCTCTCTGTTCAACCATACATCATAAACACACTGAGCTTTTGGGGTTCTACAGTTTCTCCATCAGAAAGCCCTGTGCACTTGATCCTACCCTTTCTGTATGTCCCTGTGTCTAACATTTCTTCATTCCCTTGCTGCCCCAGTCAGGCCCACTCCTAGAAATGGCAAGGACACAGCAATCTGGGGAGCAGAGTAACTAGAAGAATTGTAGAAAACCTTTCCACATAGACTGAAAATCCCCACTACTAGAAACATGTGTACGAGAAAAACATTTGAAGGAATGGAGAAATGGCTCAGCCCTTTAAATTGTTTGCTGCTCCTACAGAGAAATGGACTTTACGCCCCAACACCTACATCTGGAAGCTCACACCACCTGCCGCTCCAGCTCCTGGGGGTATAAACCCCCTCTGCTTGGCCTCTGTGGGTACCTGTGCTCATGTACACTTACACACACACACACACACACACACACACACACTTAAAATTTCCAAGTTTAAAGGAGAAATGACACATAAATATACCCCACTAGTTTCCACAAATATGGTGACACCTGCTTCAGTTTGCCTGCAACTTAGTTTACTGAAACTTGAGAATTTTGGTTCTGAAACTGGAGTAATACCTGGCAAAGTAGGACTGTTGTTTACTGGTAGCAAATAATCCTAAATTCCATCACCTTGTAATGATGTATAACTGGTATCTTTATTTCTCTGAGTTGGGAATCTGGATACAGCTTAGGCAGATCTCTGTCGCATGCTGCTGCCACCACTCCCAAAGCAGCAGCCAAAGTATCAGAGGAGGCTGAAGTCTTCTCCAGTGCATGAAGACAGGCGGTTTCCCAGTCTACTCAGGAGCGTGTTTGCAAGGTTAAGTCCCTCACAGGCTATTGGAACATTTGAGCAGAGGCTTCTGTTATTTGCTGGCCAAAGCTGTCCTCAGTTTCTCGCCACCCAACTTGCTCCATCAAAGTCACAATATCACTGTGTGAAGGACAGGAGCCACATGTTTGATAACCTGAGCAAGGACCAGGTACACCTTCAATGTCGCCGTATTGCATTGGTTGAAAAGACTGGAGGGAAGAAGAGAACATAGTCTAACTGCAAAGAGACGAGCTGCCAGATGAGAAACAGAGTCCTGGTAATGTAAAAGGCCAGTGCCTAGGGATCAGCATCGCAACACCGGAAGTAAGCTCAGCATCCGATAGATACATCTTTGTCCTACAATTCGCATCCTCTCAACACACAGCCGTCCACCACCAGCTTCTCCACAGAGAAAGCTCCAGAACAAAGGCTAACTTTCTCAAGGGAGACCATTCTTCTTGGGACAACTCTCTATCCATAGTGTCCAGGGTCAGGGACACCCTCCTAAAATGACCACCGTCGGGCAAGGTCAAAGCTTGACATCTTCCGGAGAAATGCATGGTTCACTTGTTTCCATTTTATTGTGACTTCACCATGTTTGTCTCTGGTGTCCAAGGAAGCCAGAAGATAGCCTAGGAGCCTACAGTTAAAGATGCATTGGCCCACTATGCAGGTGCTGGGAATCAAACCCAGGTCCTCAGCAAGGGAAGCAAGTGGTCTTAACTGTTAAGCCATCTAGCAAGCCCCTCCTGGTTCACTTGTATTTTCTCTCAGTGCAGATACGACTCAACAGCCCAGGATTATTTTTAATCGTCACCCATGCTCCTTGGAAATCGGTTTGGATTCTACTTTTTAAGAGGCTGGGAGGAAAATGAGCTCACAAGGCAACCAGTGCTTAAATCATCCCGCTGCCATAAAGACTGTCTTACTCCGGGCCCATCCTTCCTTCTACGGAGAAGCAGATTCTTTTCTTCTCCAGGAAGTGGCTGGCATGGTGGCAGGACTGCCCCCAAGGCTTTGGGTTAGCTCTCAGGGAAGCAGTGGAGGAAGAGGAAGACCCCAAGCCTAGCTCCCGCCATCCCCTGTACTTCCAAAGCTTGAAGGATGAAGCTGACAGTTTGGTTTTTTTGTTTTGTTTAGTTTTTTGTAGCTTGTTTGTTTGTTGTTTCTCTGTTTTAAACAATAGATTTCTGAAGCAACACCCTGGGGAACAAAGTGGCCAGGACCACTAAGGCAGAGCATAATTGTGACCCATTTAAAGTGCCCTGCAAATCAGACGAAACAAAAGGTCACCTATCAGGCCACATTATCCGTTGTTAAACTAATGGCATTTTTAAGGTAGCTAGTTTTATAAACTCAGGTAAGCCTCTCTGGCTGGGCTATAGGCCCCAGATAGGAGGAAACGTCTCCCTCAAAACTATTTTCCTCTCAGACACTAAGCCTAAAGACCCATCTTCTCTCTGTCCCTTTTCACACTTCATCAACTTCCCTTCTCCTGGAGTTTATTCCCACCTCCAAAGGAGCAGGACATTTAAGGTCTGTAAAGACCAACGGTAAATCTCCTGTGATCAGGCAAGGCCTCAAGTAGAGGGATTGGGACACCAGCCCAGTCACCAAAGCCTCAACTTACAGTTTGTCCTGCCTTCAGAGTGTGATGGAACCAGAGCCTAGCAGACTCCTCATCAAAGAGGCCAGAGAGACTTCATCCAGTAACTGTGGGAGCAGACACAGGGTCCCACAGCCCACATTAGATGGAGCTCAGGAAGTCCTGCTAAGGAGGGGCAGTAAGGCAGGAGCCAGAGGGGTCAGGGACACCAGGAGAACATGGCCCACAAAATCAATTGATTGGTACTCACAGGGCCTCACAGCAATCAGAGAGCCTATAGGGGTCTGACCTAGGCCCTATTCATATATGTTATGACTGAGGAACTTGGCATTTTTCTGAGGTTCCCAACAGTTGGAGCGGGGCTGTCACTGACTCTTTCCCTGCTTGTGGCACGTTTTTCTCTCCTGCTAGATTGTCTCATCCAGCCTTTGGCCTGATCTTATTATAGCACATTATGCTGTGTTTGGTTGATGCTCCTGGGAGGCCTGCTCTTTTCTGAGAGGAAGTGGAGGGGGCAGATCTGGGGTTGAAGGGAGGTGTCATGGGAGAGATTAGGGAGAGAGGAGGGAGGGAAAACTGCAGTTGGGATATAATTCATGAGAGAATAAAAATAATAAAAACAACTTAAAGATCAAAGGCAAAATTAAAGTCAACCATCTACTTTTACCTAGGGAGAGGGACAGCACCAGGAAACACCTACTATGGCACAAAAAGGGTCCCTGGCTCTTTTCTACCCCTTGGAATTAGATTCTGAAAAGGGTCCTTTGCTGCCCTCTTAGCTCCATGGCTGCCACATCACAGGGTTGAGGGAAGCAAAGAACTCATTCCACACACAAGTACTTTCCGTTTTCTAGAAGCCAGACGTGTTTGTCTGTGGAGAAGAGGGGTGTCTTTCCCATCCCTTCACCAGGGGTCCTGCCTCCCCTCAAGAGGGCACAGCAGGCCAACTCTTCATGAACACTTGGGTGTTTTCTCTTTAGGCTCTGTGTTGGCCTCCTCATGGCCGAGGCTCCTTTCGGTTTGAGGACTGCCACCAACCCAGCAGGGAAAGCTCAGCTCGTCCTCCTCTGGGGAGTCCAGAACTTTCCTTAATGTTTCTGGTGATGTTTCCAGTCAACTGTCCCAAGGACCAAGGATGGGCTCTGGGGTGAAACGGACACACCAGCCTCCATGAACAGAGAAGGGCCATACAGCCGCTCTCTCACGGGTTTATTTAGGGGATAAGATGAACTAAAAGGCAGCGTGTGCGAAGACCGAGTGAGCTGGGGACAGGCAGCAGACGCTGTCAAAGATCCTCTTTCAAGTTCCTGTGCGCTCGGAATCTGCAGATGTATGTTGGCAGGGCTACAGTCAGAGCGAGTCGGGAAGCAGGGGTTCACACATCTGGAAAGCATTTGCAAGGGGCAGAGTTCAGATGTGCTCTACCTCAGCTGCCTTCGGAGCAGGCCGGCCCAGCAGACTGATGCAGTCTGTAGGGCAGGCTGGTCCCAGAGGAGTCTCTGGGGTCACTTACCTAAGGCAAGGGTTCTCCTCACTATCAGCCCAACCCCATGGCGAAGTTGAAAGGATCATATGATGAGAAACAGGGCCTGGGGGAAGACTGGAGCCGAGAAGAGACGGCAACTCGAACTTCGAGAAGGTCTGGCCGCAAGTCAAGAAACAAAATGTACTTGGACTGAATCCAGTGCATGAGTTAACTTGAGAGCAAAGAACAGCATTCAGGGGAGGGGACAAAAGGCCACTCCACTGCATAGTAACACGAAGGGGTCATGCTCACATCACACTAGCTTTTCTCAGAAATCTCTGTACATTGCGCCTTCGTTTATTTCAAGAATGCAGAAGGTTTTCTTTATCCGGAGGGAATTACTTGCTCCCTTTGAAGAATTTATGGGGTTCTGCAGAACAAGAGAGAGAACGGGTCCCAAAATTATGGGTTATCACCCCAATGCTCCTCAGTCTCTTGCTGTCCAACATGAGGTATGAGCCTGCCTCCCAGAAGGACCAGGTCACCCTGAGGGTTTAGTTCCCCTCAGCGGAAAAGATTCAGGGTGAAGTCATGTCCCAGTTCAAAGGTCCTGCCCCACTCAACAGTACAAATGATATGGCTTACAGCAGCTCATTGGGTTTAGCTTGGGGCCTCATGTTCCTGTGTTTGGTAGTGTGACCCCTCAAAGTGTGATAACGACTTAAAGATGCTGGGGCTTAACCATATTGGTTACTGTGCTCCAGAGCCCCAGAAGAGTCAGAGTCTGTCTGGGGAGAGAACACAGGCAATAAAACGAAGATGAGTTATAAACTACAGGACAAAATATAGTGTACAACGGTTAGGAAATAAAACAAGTCTAGACGGATGTCCTCGGGCTCCTTGCCCTCTGCTCTTCCTGTCTTGATGAGTGTGAGTGTCTCACAGCCCTGCTTCATGTCTCCTGCTTCATTGCCTGCTCATCTAATACAGCCATTGGATACTATTGCTAGTATGCCCTTAGCATCTCTTCATGGGGCTGTCCCCAACTTCAACTCCCCACCCTCAATGTCCTAGCAGAATCAGTGCCACTGGTGACCGAGAGTTAGTCTCCCACCATTAGCATGGACCTGTCTGAGTCAAGGTCTATACTGGTTGATGCCATACTCAAGAGGTCTCAGAACTTTGGCTAAACCCTACCAAGAACCAACTGGTTGCAGGCACCCTCCGGACCCTGCTTTTCTGATCCCCCTGAGATATCATGCTGGCTTCAAATGCTGAGGAAGAGAGACATTTAAATCCAGATGCCAACTCAGCATGTCTAAGGTAAGCCTATCATTGTCTTTGTGTTGCCCAGTGCGCTGTTCCGGCAGCAATTCTAACTAAAACTAGTGCTTTAATAGGACACCTCTGTGCACATACAGTTCTGCTAAGCAAGTAGCCAGGAAAAGGGCCCGTCTAGATTTCCAGCATAGACGTGTGTCCATAATGTAGACAAGCATATATGTGTGCAAGTAAACAAACACACACACCCCTTTCAAGAGAAAGAGAGAGAGAGAGGGAGAGAGAGAAGGAGAAGCATTGCTACTGAAGTTCAGAGAACCTTGAATGGCACTCAACTCCACTCTGAAAGCCAAGTAGTGTGTGTCCTGGTTAAATAATTTAAAAGCCTGGCAAACTTTGGAGAGCCAGTGCAGTCCAAGAGACTTCTGGGTTTTCTGGCACTTAGTAGCGGATTAAGGTGGATATAGGGGTCCAATACTAAATTGTTGGCCCTTTCCTGGACTCTAGTTTCAAAGAGATCACTATAAATTAGCAGTGACAGGCAGGACACAAGGAGCACATGAGTCAAATCAGAGCACCCAGTGACCTCATGGGTGATGGTACCTAACCCTCCAGTTGGATCCTCGTGACAGCATGTCTCGTGCTCACCCTCTCACGGTGTTCCTACTTGCTTCCCTGTGTTCAGTTTCTTTCTATTGCCAACCTCCTGGCCACCACAGAGATGGAGAAGAGGCTCTCTGATCTCCCATCACTGTGAACCCTTGCTTCCTGCGCACCTTCCTTTCCTCTTGGACCATCAGCTCCACAGAGCCTGAAGACCCTTCTTCCTTTCCATTTTTGTAACACTGATCCCTCCTAGGATTCCTTTGGCTGCCACCCACGGAGCTGATGGGTCGAGTTTATGGACACCATTATTGCCAGGATCTCTTCCTTTCATTGTCTAGAAGCCTGTCTCCACTTAAGCCCTAATCCTTTTTACCACTTTTGACCTAGTTCCCATTATTTTATATTTTTTTCCATATTTAGTCAAATAAGTCACTTGTCAGCCTGCATTTACCTTATTGGCTCCAGCTCTTCTATTGGGACTCAAATGAGTGCCTGGTGGAATGGGGGGTAGGAGTCCCCAGGCCAATCCCAGGGACTCATTCACTTTCGCAGCTTGTGGACTAGATGGAAAACTTCTTTGAGAGAGTCACTAGTGTTTTTGAACTAGAAAAAGGGGTGCCATAACTCACTGCTACCCTGCTCTTCGCAACCTTCAAATGGAAGAGTGCATTTAAATAAATCAAATGTGGAAAACGGGCAACTAAGCCCTTCCTCTACAGCGGCGAAGTGTACCCATTCCTTTGTGCAAATCTGCTAACCATG
Source organism: Myodes glareolus (assembly GCF_982192425.1). NCBI lineage: Eukaryota > Metazoa > Chordata > Mammalia > Rodentia > Cricetidae > Myodes > Myodes glareolus. The sequence continues at coordinate 29,927,418 of NC_142040.1, forward strand.
GATAAACAGGTACTGCAGATAAGACAGAAGAGATTGAGCGAGAGAAGGAAGGCTAGTCTTGATGGCCTTCCTTCCTCCTTGCCTTCAGCCCTAGAGAACCAACTGTGTGTGTGTGACTGAAAAGATGAAAAGGCCCCACTTTGGAAAATATTAATTCTTGAAACAAGTATAACATGATCAGGAGTCTAAACAGAGATACTATTCAGGGTAAACAACCCGTAGACTTACCCCCACCCCTTCCGGGGCATGTTTGAGAAAGAATCATCTGGGCTGTTTGATGCGCAAAGGCTTTGAAATAAGCCAAGCTTTTAAAGGGTCTCAGAGCTGCTTTGATTTGCTGGCACTTGCCTGTCACCTAGGGGAACCTTTGGACGACGGAGAAGTGTTCGCAGGGGTTAGTCCTAGCCTCTCTTTTGCTTCAAAATCAAGCTACTGCAATGCTGTCCAGCTGGGCCGCATGTGAGGTGCTCCAGGATAACCCCCCAAAAGGGCTGCTGTCGGGGTGACTTTACAGCTCCACCCAGGTAATGGTGGCTGTGCACTCCAGAGGCACCATCTGATGCAGGCGAGCAGAAGGCTCTATAGTTTGTGACCCCTGACTAAGGAGAAATGGCAGTGATTTTTCCAGTCTGTACTGAACTTTTTTTATTCAATCCATTCACAAAGAGTTCTCCCCCTCAATAAAGTATCATCAAAATCTAAATATCTGTAATAGAGACAGCAAAAACATGGTGCGCATTTTTATGCATTATATCAACACAGCCATCTGGCAGGTGGTGATGGTTGCTGAAGGTGAAAGCCTTCGGTTTTGTGAATAGCCTATCTGGAGCCAGACCATCTAAGAGGGCCAGAATAAACACAGGTCAACCTCAATACAAAGGCTACATTTTCAGTTTCGCCATAGGATTTTTCTCAAGTCGACACAGAGAAATGTAAATCAAAATTACTATATTCATACTCAACAGAGAAAATGGTAAAACTTCTCAATGCATATATTCCCCATACACCCACAACCCAACAAGGAGGATGTGGAGTGTTTAACATGCTGCTGTGTAAACACTGTGTTTCCCTTTGATACATGCTTTGCCAAACTCATTAAAATAATTAATATGTTTAATATTCTGTGGTGATTCCAAAACCAGAATGTATGGAAGCTACCCTTAAAAATTATGGGTCTGTCTTGTTTAGCGTTTCAATTTCTGTAAAGAAACACCATGACCACAGCAACTCTTATAAAGGAAAACATTTAATTTGGGTGATTTGCTTACAATTCAGAGGTTCAGTCCTTTATCATCGTGGTGGGAGGTGGCAGTATGCCGGCAGACATGGTGCTAGAGAAGGAACTGGGAGGTCTACATCTTGATCCGCAGGCAACAAGAAGTGAATTGTCTACCACACTGAGTGTAGCATGTGCAAAGGAGACCTCAAAGTCCACCCCCAGAGTGACACACTTCTTTCAACAAAGCCTAACCTCCTCCATCAAAACTATACCTCCTAATAGTACCATTACTTTTGAAGGCCATTTTGTTTCAAACCTCACATGGGTCTTAAACAAGGTGCTAGGATAATATGTACTTTAAAGAATGAATTTTTAGACACATTTTTTTATTTCTTTCAGATAAATGTATAAAAGCAAAGTATACATTTCTCACACATTACCATTGAGGCATAAACAGGAATCTTCATTGTATTAAAATGTGCTTTTTGAGGCAAAGAGAGACTATCCAAATCAACAAAACAAGAAACAAAAAGGGGGACATAAGAACAGATTCTGAGGAAATCCAGAGAATTATTAGGTCAAACTTCAAAAACTCCACAAAATTAGGCAATTTAAAAGAAACGGACAAATTTCTTGATAGATACCACTTACCAAAGTTAAATCAAGATCAGACAAATAATTTAAATGGACAGATCATCCCTAAGGAAGTAGAAGCAGTCATTAAAAGTCTCCCAACCCAAAAATCCCAGGGCCAGTTGGTTTTAGTGCAAAATTCTACCAGACTTTCAAGGAAGAGCTTACACCAATACTCACCAAATTATTCCAGAAGAAAGATTGCCAAATTCTTTCTATGAGGCCACAGTCACCCTGATAGCCAAAACACACAAAGACTCAATAAAGAAAGAGAATTACAGGTCAGTTTCACTCATGAACATTGATGCAAAAATACTGAATAAAATACAGGCAAATCAAATCCAAGAACACATCGAAAAGATCACCCACCATGATCATATAGGCTTCATCCCTCCAGGATGCAGGATGGTTCAACATACAAAAATATTTCAATGCAATTCCTCATATAAACAAACTGAAAAAAATGCATAATTATCTCATTAGATGCTGAAAAAACCTTTGACAAAATCTAACACCTCTTCATGATGAAAGTCTTGGAGAGATCAGGGATACAATGGACATACCTAAATATAATGAAAGCAGTTTACACCAAGCTGAGGGCAACATCAAATTAAATGGAGAGAAACTCAAAGCAATTCCACTAAAATCAAGAATAAGATAAGGTTGTCCACTCTCTCCACACAGATTCAATATAGTACTTGAAGTTCTAGCAATACCAATAGGATAACTAAAGGAAATCAAGGGGATACAGATTAGAAAGGAAGAGGTCAAAGTATCTTTATTTTCAGATGACTCCAAAAAACTCCACTAGGGAACTACAATAAACCTTTAGTCAAACAGCTGAATACAGGATTATCCTATTAGTAGCCCTCTTATAAAAATAATAAACGGGATGAGAAAGAAGTCAGGGAATCAATGCCCTTTATGGTAACCTCAAATGATATAAAATATCTTGGTGTAATTCTAACCAAGAAAGTGAAAGACCTGTGTGACAAAAAGACTTTTTTGGAGAAGATATCAGAAGATGGAAAAATCTCCCACACTCATATATAGGTAGAATTAACATAGTAAGAATGGCAATCTTACTAAAAGCCATCTACAGATTCAATACAATCTCTATTAAAATCCCAAGACAATTCTTAGACCTTGGAAGAACAATATTCAACTTCATATGAAAAAACACAAAACCTAGGGTAGCTAAAGCATCCTGTACCGTAAAAGATCTTCCAGAGGTATCACCATTTGTGATTTCAAGCTCTACTGCAGAGCTATAGTAATAAAATACATAAATAAAAACACGTAGTGCTGGCATAGACAGACAGGTGGATCAATGGAATTGAATTGAAAACCCAGTTATAAATTCACACCCCTATGGACACTTGATTTTTGACAAAGAAGCCAAAATTATAGAATGGAAAAAGGAAAACATCTTCAACAAATGGTGCTGGTCTAACTGGATGTTAGCATGTAGAAGAGTGCAAATAGATCCATTATCTATCACCCTGAACAAAACTCAAGTCCAAGTGTATCAAAGACCTCAACATAAATCCAGATATGCTTAACCTAATAGAAGAGAAAGTGGAAAATAGCCTTCGGCTCATTGACACAGGAGATAACGTCTTCAATAGGATACCAATAGCAGACATTAAGATCATCACTTAATAAATGAAACCTCATGAAATTGAAAAGTTTCTATAAGGCAAAGGACACCATCAACAAGACAAAATGGCAGCCTACAGAATGGGAAAATATCTCTATCAACCCAATATTCAACAGAGGGCTGATTTCCAAAATATAAAAAGAACTCAAGAAACTAGACATTGGCAAACCAAATAATCCAATTTAAAAATGGGGTACAGTTCTAAACAAAGAATTCTCAACAAAGAATTTCAAACGGCCAAGAAACACTTAAAGAATTGTTCAACATCCTTAACCATCAGTGAAATGCAAATCAAAACGACATTGAGATTCCATCTCACACCTCTCAGAATAGCTAAGCTCAAAAACATAACCAACAGCTTAGGTTGGAGAGGATGTGGAGCAAGGGGAACACTCCTCCATTGCTGGTGGGAGTGCAAACTTGTAAATTCTCTTTGGAAATCAGTGTGGCAGTTTCTCAGAAAACTGGAAATCAATCTACAACAAAACTCAGCTATACCACTCTTGGGCATATACCCCAAGGATGCTCAATCATACCACAAGGACACTTGGCTAACTATGTTCTTAGCAGCTTTATTTGTAACAGCAAGAACCTGGAAACAACCTAGATGTTCCTCAACTGAGGAATGGATAAAGAAAAGAAGGACACCAGGAAATTTGATGCCAAATGAATGGAACTAGAAAAAAATCATGCTGAGTTAGCTAACCCTGACCAAGAAAAACAAACATGGTCCATACTCATTCATAAGTGAATATTAGCTCTAAAATACAGACCCAGAGAGACTAGGTAACAAGGTGGTTCATGTGGACATGCCTGGGACTCCCTGAGACGAGGAAATAGAAGAGATTTTGAGAATGGACTGAGGGCAGGTAGGAATGGGACCAGGAGCGATCAGATTGTTGAGGGATCATGGGGAAAAGTACTGAAAGAGACTACTGGAAGGGGGGAGCATTTCAGGGTCAGGTAAAAACCTGGCACAAGGGGATCTTGCAGGAATCTACAAGGATGTCCCCAGTTAAGACTCCTAGTAATAGCAGAAATGTAACCTGGCCACCCTCTGTGACCAGGCAAGACTTCAAGTGGGAAACCAACCCAGGCCACATAACCTTTGACCTACAGTCTGTCCTGCCTATGGGATGTGATGGGTTAAAAGTGAGCTAAAGATTGAGGGAATAGCCAACCAATGACTGGTCTAGCCTAAAACCCATGCCATGAGAGTAAGCTCACCCCTGACACTGTCTGAAGCACTAGGACTCACAGGCTGGATGGCCCAGAGGCCTAGGATAGACCGAAACACAACTGGAGAGGGGGGTGTCAATGTAATGATGCCTAATGTTATTCTGCTATATACATAGATTGAAGCCTAGCCCAAATGTCATCAGAGAGGCTTCACCCAGGAACAGATAGACACAGATGCAGACCCACAGCCAAACATTAGGCAGAGCTTGGTAAACCCTGCTGAAGAGGGAGAGAAAGAATTGTAGGAGTCAGAGGATCTGAGGACATCACAGAATCAATTAACCTTCATAGGGACTTACAGAGACAGAACCGACAACCAGGGAGCCTGCATGGGACTGACCTAGGCACTCTGCGTGTATGTTACAGTTGTGTAGCTTGTTCCCACTGTGGGACTCCTAATAATGGGAATAGAGGCTGTCTCCAACACTTTCACTGGCTTTTGGAACCCTACTTTCATACTAGGTTGCCTTGCCCAGCCCTAATACATGGGGAGGTTCTGAGTCTTAGTGCAACTTGACATGCCACGTTTTGTTAATATCCATTGGGCAACATGTCCTTTCCTAAACAGAAATGGAGAAGGAGTGTATTGGGGGGTACAGAAGGGGTATGGGAGAGAGAGACTGGGAGAAGAGGAAGGAAGGGGAAATGCGCCTGAGATGTAAATAAATAAAATATACAAAAATTAATGCCATTTTTGTCACGCCATTTGGGCATTAACATTTTATCATCTTTGTTCATTGAAAAAAGAAATCAACAAGATTCCACTGATGTGGATTGGGAAGATACCTTAGTCCTTAAAGGGTTTGCAAGCATGAGGGCCTGAGTTCAAATCCCAGAACTCATGGTACATTAAAAAGAAAAAAAGGCAGTGCACCCCGAGGAATCATGGGCCAGCATAGCTGAACTAGCCAGCCGCTAACCACGCAGAGGCCCTATCTCAGAGAACAGGGCAGATGACTCGTGGGGTGCACTCAAGGTTATCCTGACTAATATGTACATGTGCACCCACACAGGTATGAACACACACACATAGGCGATGTAACGATCCCACTGGTGATTTATTTGCTTGCTCTTATTTATGCAGACAGAATACCCACCCTAAATCCCTACCAGTGGAACCTGTGTAGCCCAGGATGGCTACAAATTCAAAACTATCCTCACCGAACCTCTCACATTCAGGGGAGAAGAGGCAGGTGCCGTCTCACCCAGCACCACAGTTCATTCTCCTTCCAGGGCCTATCACATAATTATTTTCCAGAATAAGGTGCCACGTACTTCTCCCGTTATTTTCATTTGCATTTAACTTCTTAGTTGCAGATCATTTAAACTTTCCTTTCCTGAGTCTTGGTACTGACACCATATTTAAAAACAAGCTCTCTTCGCGGTGTATTTTTCTTAGCATAAGGTATATTTTATTTCTTACAACTTATTAAGCCACCTGTCACAACTACTAAATGTCATATTTGCAAAACATTCTGTCAGTTCGCACCTCATTAAAAGCCATCCCCATCTTATACGAAAGCTGTGTATAAGCTTCCTGTGTTTACTCCTGGGCCCGTTGCTGCTCTGTGCCGTGGACTTTTTCCTGAGTTCCACGTGACTATTGTCGGTTTCAAGTTCTATAATTCTATAAATCTTATTCATATCTCAGAGGGAAATTTCCCCCTAATTATTATCAACTGTGCATGTATGTGAATGCATTTAGGAATTACCCTCCACACACCTGCCAAATTCTGTTTAGAATTGTGCTGCACCATTAGAACAATTGAAAGAACTGGCCGTTTTAAGGTTTACTTCCAGGACAAGTAAGTTGTGTCTACGCACCCTGGTTTTATTTGAATTCTCTCCGTTGGTGTATGTTCTAATGTCTGCTGCTACATGAATGGGATCGTCTTGCTGTGTTGATCTGAAACCTAGATTGATAGACGATAGCATCTTGCTTTCCACGGCACTGGGAAGCCACACATTTCATCTGCACTGCAGTGGCCTGCGGATTCTGTCTCATCCCTGCGTGGCTTGATTAGCAAACACCACCCTGCCACAGGTGTAGGTGCCTCCTGCCCGGGCTACTGCTTTCCTTGCAGTTTCCTAATGGATCCTCCCAGCTCCCCAGTTACCCTTTGTGTCCACTGCGTGAGTTTCACAAATGATCAAATCCCATCAATCCCCTCCATAAAATTCTCCAGGGATTTCCCATGATAGCCTGCCTAATAAAACTCTACAAGATCCAGCTCATCCTATCTGGGTAGCTACATCCTTCTTGTCTCCCCTCACATTGTGTAGGCTCTCCAAACCTTGTGCCCCCTTTTCATTTTCCACATAATCATTTTCTCCTAAGTGCTTTCTCATAAGCCGTACCTTCCACATAGAGGATCTTCTTCCGGATCAGTGATCTGTTTTATCATTCCAAGCTCACATACAAGGTTATCTGTTCAGCGAGGTCATCCCTGACCTCCATGTTTTATTAAGATATTTACCATAAAATTTATTTACTTATCCATGTGCTGACTTATTTGACATCTGCCCTAAACCTATCTTCTCTCACCATTACCTTAAAGGCAAAATTTTGAAACAGAATAATTTCTACTTCAAGCAACATTGAATTGCCAAGAACTATCAGAGTAACTGCTACTGTAGTAGGTACACAATTCAAAGCGGGCGGAGTAAAGAAATCAGCAATAAAACCTCCGATCCTCTGACTTTTCATGTGCGTTGCTTGTTGGTATCAGTGGCATCACAGTTCGGCAGAGCTGTGTTTGAATCTCAACGTCGGTCATTACTAGAGTCTTCGTGAAAAAAAAATAATTGAAAGTCCTAGAATATCACTTTCTCGCGCCAAGAAAGAAGGTGATTTGCAACCGCTTCATAGAACTGGCTTAGGAACTAAAGGAGAAAGCATATACAAAGCAGTAGCATAGTCCTGTGCACATAGTAAGTACCCATGCACATAGTAGGTACTCAAGGCACATAGTAGGTACTCGAGACACATAGTAGGTACTCAAGGCACATAGTAGGTACTCGAGGCACATTAGTTCTTCTCCCAACCCTGAGTTGGTTTTGCCTACTAACCAGCATCTTTACTTGCATTGCCTTTTACAACTGGAGAGCTGGTAATCCAGTGCCCAGAAAACCTTATTATTAGATTAAATTAAAAGTTCAAATGGGGGAGGGGCTAGGGAAGTGGCTCAGTGGGTAAAGGCCTTGCTTAATGAGTATGAGGGTCAAGTTCAAATTCCCAGCACCCACCTAAATGTCAAGCAACTCTAGGAGGAAAGAGACAGGGGCCCCAGAGCAAAGTGGCTAGCTAGATTAACTAAATAGGTGAGCTTTGGGTTCAATAAGAGATTGCCTCATTACCTAATGCAGAGAGTAGTCAAGAAAGAAATCAACTACCAACTTCTGATACACACACCCACACGCCCCTCACGCCTACAAGCCCGCATGGCACGCAGGAACAGGCACAAGCGAACCCTCACACACGTTGCAACAGTGGTTCCCAACCTTCCTAATGCTTCCACCCTTTAACACAGTTCCACATGCTTTGCTGACCCCAACCATAAAAGTGTTGTGTTGCTGCTTCATAACTGTAATTTTTCTACTATTAAGAATTGCAATGTAAATATCTGATAAACAGGAAGTCTGGTATGTGGGTCCTTGTGAAAGGGTCGTTTGATTCCTAAGGGAGTCACATTCACTACCCAAACATTGAGAACCACTGCTGTAATAGCTAATCTTGGATGTCAACTTGACACACGTAGGGAAGAAGAACCCTCAGGAAGGAATTACCTCAACTGGCTTGGCCTGTAGGCATGTCTGTGAGGTGTTTCATTGACTGCTAAGGAGGAAGGCCCAGGCCACCAGAGATGGTAGATCTCTAGGACAGTGGACCTGGGTTCTATAAAAAAGGTAGCTGATCATGTGCCTATGAGCAAGCCAGTAAACAGTGTTTCCTCCATGGGCTCTGCTTCAGCTCCTTTCTCCCGATTCCTGCCTTTGCTTCCTCATACGCCCTTCCCTCCCATAATCAGTGTTTAGTCACGGTAACAGCAACAACAACAAAAAAGCACAAGCTAGAACATACAATTGAACATGCATTCAGGCGTAAACACCACATATAAAAATACACACAAAAAAGATTCAAATTAGGTGCCAAACAGGAAGTGATACCAGCAGACAGGATAGACATTTCGAACAAGTTATTCCCGATCTTCAGTTAAAACACAAAGTTCAAGACAAGGACAATGGAACAAGTCAACAAATAACTGTCATGATGCCACAAGCCAACTTAGTGTAGTCCTGTGACCTTACCATTGCAGTAGGGGAAATACTGTCACTGGACTCACTGAGATTATAGAAGAGAGCATTAGCTTGATCCCCAGAGGAAGATGTGAGATTCAAATAAATTAATGCTTGTTAATCTCACCCGATTTCCACAAACACCCCCACATCAGGGGAATTCTACAAAGTCTGAATTATATGTAAGTCTTCAAAACACAGTAAAGTGGTTTAGTCTTTTTTTTTAAAAAAAAAAGGAAATGAAATGAATATTTTGACCTTGACTGTCAAACAACACTATTGATTCTTCTATACTTTCCTTTGAAGTCTATAATTGAGAAGTCATTTCATTTTAATGAAATTCTATTAGTAATGCATGTAAAGTTTAAGTTCACAGATGCGACTTTTCCCTAAATTTTAAGAGGGACAGACTGGTCACCAGAAAGACTAACAAATTTGATGTACAGCTCTCAGAATCAGAGGTGGCCCAAGGTGGGATTAGTGTCCACTCTGCTTGAAATCTTACCTGGAAAGGAGCAGATACAAAATTACAGCTCGCCTCTGCCGAAAAGAAGGTGCGTAGGCGCAACCATCTGCTTCTTGGTTTTCAGACAGGCAGGCACAGATAGGCAACACTGGAGTAGAACCAGCCCGTCCCAGGTGGAATTAGGACCAAGCAAGGGCAGCAATTGAGAGTGGAGTATCGCAAGTACACTGTACAGAAAGGGAGAATGGGGTATCAGGAGTAACAATGGGCTGTCAGGGGTAGACTGTGCAGAAGAGAGTGGGGTATCAGGAGTGACTTTGCAGACAGCGATAGTGGGGAGACTGTGTAATTGGAATTTCTCCTCCCCACTTTACTAGTTGTGTGAGCTTGGGAATGTGACGTTACCATTCTGTTCTTCCGTCTTCTTGTCTAGAAACTGGGGATGGCGATAGTGGTAGGAAATAGGTAAAGTGCCAAGGGAAATGTGTGCTGTTGACGTGAGCGCGGCCATGTTAAGAACCCCAATGCCTCAGCCTAATGGAGTGGCAAAGCCTTCCTTAGGTCCAAGTGCAAATAGCTTGTGCCGAAAATGTCTTCCACAGTTTTCGCCCTCCAGAAGAGGACAGCCTGAAGATTGATCCGCCTACAGAGTCTGCTCTCCAGAGATGGGCTAAACCCGTCTTTCTGTTCAGCTGTATGCAGCAACCCCGCCTCTGAGTCCAGTTGTATATAATAAACATACTGAGCTCCTGGGCTGTTGCAGCTTCTCCCTCCAAGAATCCAGGCAGCCCCGTGGCAGATCGTCTGTAAGTCAGTCCCTGGAGCCCTGCAGAGCACAGCGAAGACCAACTCCTACATCATGGGCTTGTCATGAGGATCAGTGTGGTAAGATTTGCAAGGGATTCGAGAAGCTTAATAAGGCCTTTACATGCCTCAGTGATAATTCAAGGAAGAGTGCCAGCGCTCTTGTTTCATGAACTCCTGCCCTAGGTATGAAGGGATAAGACTGACCCCACCCTCTCCTCTCAGTGGGAGGTGATGGATAAGGCTCCTTGATGTCTTATCTGATGAAATAAAAATATCTGAGTCAGCCACTCACATTTCTCAATAAAAAACATAGGCTTTGGCCATATTTATCAGGAGCCTACAGAGAAACAGAGCTGATAAAACTGGAGCCAGAGAGACAGACAGCTGTTCTTTTGCACAGGTTCCCTGACTGTAGATTAGACCAAACTCAGGCCAAAAATCACAAGGAAATACATTTTTCAGTACTTCAACGTATTCAGGCATTTTCCCTCCTTGTCATCAGCCGTTAAGTGATACAGAACGGCAGCTATCTGCAATGCCATACAGTTATCATCCCTTAAATAGGAGCATTACAGCATCACCACCAAGTCCAGAGGCAGGGGACCATTCTGAAAATAAGTTCTGGTGCATCCCATGAGAACTCAGATAGATACTCAACAGTGAGAGAAATGAAACAGCCTCTTGACTGTCTTCTTTTACAATGACTCAGGATTATTTTAAAGCTGTGGTTTTGTTGTTATTATTGTTGTTGTTTATTAAATAAAACTAAGGGTGGTGAGAGCAAGAAAAATTGTGGTTCCAGAACCTAACCCCCAAGGAGAGTACGAAAGAGCCCTTCGAGAAAATCACAGTGGTCGTGGCTCTTCCAACACCCAAGGCAAAGTCTCCTCCTCTGAGAGCAGAACTCCAGTGAGTGAGAACAAAGACATGTAGATGGGCCTTCTGTCTATGTGTTATTTTCATTGGTTAATAAAGAGACTACGTTGGCCCTCTGATAGGACAGAAAATTAGGTAGGCGGAGTAAACAGAACAGAATGCTGGGAAGAGGGCAATGAGGCAGATGCCATGGAGCCAGCCACCAGGTCAGACATGCTGAATCTTTCCCGGTAAATCGCCACCTCGTGGTGCTACACAGATTATTAGAAATGGGTTAATCAAGATGTGAGAGTTAGCCAGTAACTAACTCTCTAGAGATAATGGGCCAGGCAGTGTTTAAATGAATACAATTTGTGTGTTGTTATTTCTGGGGCTAAGCTAACCATGTGGGAGCTGGGCGGGATGAAAAGCAGGCCTGCCCGCAGCTCCTTCTACAAAGACATCTCCAGCCCGTTCACCACAACCATCCTGACGAGGAACCATAAGACAACAGCAGTAAGAGTAAGGAAAATAAAACTTTACATGTCAAAGAAGGAAAAAAAAACGCATACTGAACATTTTTTCTTGAACTACTGAGAAAAATTATCTTTAACCTTCGATGGCTTTCTGTGGCTCAGCCACAGAAATCTAATTGAGGGAGCAAAGTCCACAAAAAGCCACTGTCTGCCCTGACTGTGGCATCTTATCATCGAATGCCTTTGACTCCATTACCACAAGAAGCAATTATTGGGACCCACTGTTAGGTAGGCTACATCCCCCCTAAATGTTTTCCTCATTGCTGACTAGCTCCCTGCCCCCATTATCTCCAGCAAGCACTGGACATAGACATCTTGCCGGACGTGGAATTCCACTGGCTTCCAGAATGGCAGCTGGTGTGTGGAGGGGATGACCTTGTGTGTTTGTTCTTCCACTTGGCAGAAGATAAACCTGCAGCTGGTAGAGCAAAGGACGGCAACTTCTTCTGGACTAATCTTAGAGCAAAGACCTCAAAGTCTATTTTTTTAAGCTTTGGACTCAGTGAAGAGGTCGGCACTGAAATTGTTCACCGCTGTCACTGTTTGTTGGTGAGTTTATCTGTGCTCTGTACATTCTGACATTTGAATGAAAACCGAACTCAGTTCATCTGTACAAAACACTCTTCCATCAGGATTCCTAGAGTTTTGTGGCCCCTGTTCTCTGACTATTGGCAGAGGGAAGCATGTTGGCAAAATACAGCGTTTGGGATTGGGAAGTGTGCTCAACAGTCAAGGCCCTCAAGAAAGAAAGGAAGACAAAGTGACCTCGAGTCCCCTACCTAGTCTCCCATGAAGTGACCAGGAAGGGTCCTATTACTCTTCCTCTTCTCTGGGGATGGAGGACCTTCCCTCACTCATCCTAAACATGCAGCAGTGTCCAGACCATGTATAAATAATCTCTGATCTATCACAATATCTGTATTTATTTAGCACTTAATTTGCACTATTTCAGTCTTAATTTAATGATCTAATTTTTTGTCTAAAACTTACTGAGATTTTTTGTTAATATTTAATATTAAGAAAACATATTTTATTATTAATATTAAATTATTTTAATTAAATAATTATTTAAATAAAATCATTATTTTTAACTAAAAATAATTAAATATTTTTTTACATGTACAATGTAAATGTACAATGTAAGACTCTGACTATCAGTATATTCTGCTTTAGGGGACATTGTGGACTTACCCTATGTAATTGGCATAGGAAACTGCTAAAAACACAACACGATACACCACAGGAAACATCTATATGCAGACACAAAGCTAAAAAGGTTCAGAAAACCAATTCAAGGCTAATTTTTCCTCATATATGAGCAATGTCCTGAGTTGGCATAAAAAAAAAAAAAAACTAATCCTGGTAAAAGTTCAATTCAGAGGACAGAACTGAATTAACCAGTGTTCCAGCAACAATAAAAAGAATAATAAGCAAGTGGTGACTTACGCTAGCATCAGGCCGGGATGTCTCCCTGACATTAGAACATGTATTTGTTACCATTGCTGGGACTCACTCAGCATGCAGTCAGCGGAGCAGAGCACCCTGTCCAAGCTGGGTAAATAATCGTTAGTGGCAGTGATTGGGCTGACAGGACCTTCCCTGTGCCTGTGTCATTCGCCTGAGTTCCCTGTGAAATCTCACCGTGAGCACATCTTTCCGCGGCCCGCTTATCTACTCAGAACAACACATGGATGCTGATGTTGGGATTATAAACAGTGGCTGCTCCTTGTCTGGGAAGCTCAAACGGAGCCTTAGAAGAGTTGGTCTGTCCCAGGAGAAGAGTTAACTCGGAATACAGGAGAATTTTTCATAAGGCCGACAGTGCTACTTGACTGGATGTTAGCCATGGGACATCTAGGTCACAATTTAACAGTTTAACCCCTGGTTCATCTCCAGAACAATTTACAAAGGCGAGTTCCATGTGGGTTGCAACTGACTGCCATGGAGTTTAGCGGAAGCTCCGTAGACTTCGAAGGATGGGTTCAGGACAAGGGTTTTTGGGGGGAAATGAAGACTTGCACTGTAGAAAACGGAGGAAGCCCTGAGTGGGTGTGTGTTGTTGACACGCGCACCATGCGCACAGCCACGGCAAGGATCCTAGCCTTAGATCCATGGGGAAAATGGCAAAACCTCACCCCTCTCTCCCACCCCGTGAGGCTCAGAGGGAAATAGCAAACCATTCCCTCATAGTTCAAGTGCAAGTGTTGATAGTGTGTGTAGAATATGTCCACCATAGCTTCCTCTCCTAGCGATATTTGCAGCCTGAAGACAGCCTGAAGACTGCCCCCCTATGGAGACTGCTCCTACCTGAAATTTGCTAAGCCTATCTCCTTGACACAGCTGAATACCATAAACCCTCCTCTTTCTTTATTTGTATGTAGTAATCCCACCTCCTCGAGTTCAGATCTATGCGGTAACCCCAGCCTCTTTGTTCAACTGTAGGTAATAAACAAACATATTGAACTTCCATATCGTGCCACAGTTTCTCGATCAGAAAGTCTAGTCCACACAAATCCCATATGTGTGTGTGTGTGTGTGTGTGTGTGTGTGTGTGTGTGTTTCTTCATTCCATCAATGCATGGAACCATGCAGAGACTCAGCATTGCACAGCAAGGTTTATCTTCATCTCTGTGGAGAGGCAGACCAAGGCATTCTTGCTGGACATACAGAGTAGCTAACATTCCAGCTAGCCTTACATTCCTTCTTAGGGTATTTTGAGATAGTGGTCATAGAACTGACAGTATAAGATCCCGTGTGCCAGGAAAGTCCTAGCTTAGACATCTGTAACATGAGGGCTGGCTTGTTGGGGTTTCTGTCCCACCCAGTACCCCACAACCAGCAAGCCCAAAGAAAATCACACACAAGACTCCATAAGGTTATAAACTGATTGGCCCATTAGGTCAGACTTCTTGTTAACTCTTATAGCTTATATTAACCCATTATCCTTGTCTATGTTAGCCACATGGGCTCAGTACCTTTCTCAGCTTACGTGTTGCCTCTTCGGTGGTCTGCACAGGAATGCAGAGGAACCTCCCTGCTTCCCAGAATTCTCCTGTTCTCATTGCATCACCTCTACTTCCTGTCTGATTTTCCCGCCTATGTTGCCTGCCTGGCAAATCAGCGTTTTATTAAAATATGATTGACAGAATACAGACAATTCTCCCGCATCAGACATCAGATCAGAGAAGTCAAGCTTGGGCCACCACCAGTACATGGTATCACATTGTCAAAGCAACTCAGCGTAGGGTCCTAAGGTCATTTGCTCATACCTGCTCCCTACATTTCAATATGAACACATGAAAGACTGGAGATTAAGTTATACAAACTTGGATTCTCTGCTTCCCTGTGTCTTAGCACAATACAACCTTATCTGTAACATGAGGGCCGGCTTGTTGGGGTTTCTGTTCCACCTGGTACCCCACAGCCAGCATACCCCAAGGAAAATCACACACAAGACTCCATAAGATTATAAACTGATTGGCCCATTAGGTCAGGCTACTTATTAGCTCTTATAACTTATGTTACCCCATTATCCTTATCTACGTTAGCCACATGGCTCCGTACCTTTTCCAGCAGGGGAGCTTACATCTTTCCTCTCCAGTGGTCTGGGCAGAACTGGCAGAGGGAGCTTCCTCCTTCCTAGCCTTCTCCTGTTCTCATTGCCCCACCTCTACTTCCTGTCTGGTTGACCCGCCTATACTTCCTGCCGGGCCAATCAGTGTTTTATTAAAATACATAATTGACAGAATACAGACAATTCTCCTGCACCACTTATCAGAATGACTGTGTGATGGTGCGGGAGACAACCAACTTCAAGTAAGACATTTTACTATTCCGGGACATTTTCTCCTCTTAGAAGGAAATTTGCATATTCCCAATGTGGGAGGTTCCTCTATGTGCTGTGATTACCATTAATGAATAAAGAAACTGCCTAGGCCTGTTGATAGGACAGAACTTATGTAGGTGGGGAAAACTGGACTGAATGCTGGGAAGAAGAAGGCAGAGAGTGAGAAAGACACCATGGAGCCGCCAGAGATAGATGCTGGGAATTTTGCCCGGTAAGCCACTGCTATGTGGCGATACACAGATTAAAGAAGATGAGTTAAATTAATATAAAATTTAACCAATAGGAAGTTAGAGCTAATAGGCCAAGCAAGCAGTGTTTTAATTAATATAATTTCTGTATGATTATGTAGGGTCAAAGCTAGCTAGGCAGCCAGGAATGAATAAGCAGTTCTCTCTTCCAACATATTCCTCTACCTAGCAATACTAAATCCCTTCCTTTCTATAATTTCTTCATCTGCTATCCTAGCACCAATACTTCTGGGTAAAAACTGTGGCAGTTACGTTTGCCACCAGAGACCCCAGCTCTACCCTGTAATCTCTCTCTCTACTCAGGTTCCAAAGTTCCTGTGTCTCAACTTTGCCATGCTGGGCTCTCAGCCTGACATTCTTTGACCAGCAAAACATACTGGCTTCTGGTCCCATTCTCTCCTAAGAAATTGCAATTCAGAACATGTACAAACTGACTTTATTAAATATTTCAAATATCTAGTATGCAGCAAAACGAAGGCGGAGTGCCAATTCTGAACAATCAGAAACAGTATTTCTGAGAAAATCACACGTCTCTTACTTTTTGTCTGAGGTCAGTTTTACACTTAGAGGGGGATTAGCTTGTTCCCGGATCCAAACTAACAAAGTCGGAACTGCGACAGCAGTGAGCCCTTCTGACATTTCTGAAGTAGTCCTTTGGGGAAGCCCCCATCAGGCTTCCATCCTGGTCTATACCTTCTGACTCTCTCACTTCATACGTTACCTTTGCCTTGCTGCATGAGTTATCAGAACAGACAGATTAATTTTCTTCATGGGATCACTTACAGAGAAAGAAGTCTGTGGCACATCTGTACTCTGACGGCGGTCTGGAACCCTCATCTTAACTTCATAGGGCTCACCTAGTAAGCACCTACATGCTTATTTATAAAGCTAAAAATATGAACTAGCACTTAAGAGCCAAAAGTCTCAGTTCGATTCTGGGTTCTGTCTGCTTTGTTACCCTAAACTTCTCTTTTTTCTTTGTTCTTCTCCACACTGGAGAAGGATTGAAACTCCTAAAAGGAAGTGGAAAAGGCATACTTCACAAGGGATTAACAAAGACTGCAGATCTTGGCAACCCTTCACTATGAGGGGGGGGGGGGCGCAACTTTTTCAAAAGAGAAAATGATATACGTACTGAAATAACTTATCAACTGATTAAACACCAAGATAAGGTACATGATTCTTCAATCCCACTAGCAAACCCACCACTAGCCAGCTCCGCGCTGCTCTCTTACGGGCCTTTCAATGTTCCTTCAACAGAGGCTTCTAAGGTTTCCAAAATAGTTTGTTTGAGCCTGAGCCCAAATCAACAAAGTGCTCTCTTGTAGCCCCCACCTCTCAAGGCAAGTCCTGTGGGGGTTCAAGGCCTGACAGCCAGATGTGGGCCTGACACGGAAAACACAGAGCGAGCTGCAGAGCCCACACAGAGGAACGCCTGTGGCCTCGGAGAATCAAGCAGGTACCTGTCTGTGCCTGCTGTGGTCTCCTGGAGAAGGGAACTCGAGCAAGTCACCCCAAGTCGCAGCTGCCACAAGTCCTTAACCAAACAAGCAAAAGTCAACGGCACCTATGAGACCAGCAGGTAGCACGCCAACGATAATGCGACATGACGAACAGGACAAGCTTTAAAGAGCAGCTTTGCATAGCGACAGCAAGGGAGCCCTAACGCTCACTGTGGACCCACGTCTTCCAAGTCAGTTCTGCACAATCAGTCTTCTTGGCCCCTTTGAAAGGCAGGAGAATTAATATGTGACCATCAGAGCATGGTAACAAACAGCGTCTCTCTCCATGGTTCCTAGTCAGTAAAGGGCAGAGATGGAAATGTCAGCATAAACCCTAAGTCCCCCGCTTGGGTCACAGGTTTCTTAGAGTCAAGCGTGGTACTGGCACCTGGAATGCAAGCACTGAGGTGGCTGGGGCAGGAGGACCAGAAGTTTGAGGCCATCCTAGGCTACGTAGAAGCCTGACTCTAATTAATTTATAAAAGGTTCTTGATTGTTCTTCTACTTTTTGTTTGTTAGAGGGGGGGTTTAGGGTTTGGTTTTGATTTCTAGGGTTTTGTTGCTTGTTTTTTGAGACCAGGCCCTACTCTGTAGCCCAGGCTGGTCTCGAAATGACAGCCGTCTTCCTGCCTCAGCCTCATGAGAGCTGGAATTGTGCCTAACTTTATTACTTCTGGTAAGTGATTTTAAGATCCATCATGAGGGAATCAGATTATTTGTATTGTTTTTCAAATCAGCTTAGGAATTTGTTTCATTCATGACGGGTTGCTCAAGGATCCAGACTAATTCATCTTCTCAAATATTCTATCTTTTTTTTTTTAATTCTAGTCACCATGGGACACATGGGATCTTAATTTTTTTACAGCATCATCAAAGTATCTGGATAGTTTAAGTATGGTGTGATGGATTGTCCAGATGAACTATTTGATCCCCAATGAACTGTGGGAGCTGACACATAGAAAAGAAATACATGTATCAGGAAGAGCCACTGCCTTGCTCCAGCGTAAGTCAGGGTAGATTGCAAACTTTATGTCCTTCCCACACCCTCATCACACCACACACCCTCGCATATACACTCACTCACGCAAACACACACATGGGCGCACACACACATGGACACACACACACACACACACACACACACAATCTTTCCCTCCACATACCTTCCCAGCCAGACACAGGGATCTCTACAGGCTAACGGACATATGATTCAGTTAAAATGTCTAAGAATAAATACACAGTGCTGTTGACTACTTCAAAACAATTCAGAGTTATAGTCATAGTGGTTGTTTATACTGCTGCAGGTTCAGACCTGGCTAATACATTTTGTATCTAAATAAGGCACATTCCTCGGAGATTCCTATTTTAATTAGCGTCTTTTATCCCCCGAGTAGGGCTAATTTTTCTATCATGAGTTATATTTACATCTGGAGCCACGCCTCCACCATTGAGTCACCCAGGAGTCATCCCAGGCCTAGCTTCCATCAGCAACCTGCACAGGTTTCCTCGGTGACAGGGAAACCAGGTACCATCCTCGGGCCTCCTGCTGTGTGGATGACGGGAAGACACAGCAGCATGAGATGCAAAGTGATGGAAATTATAGGAGAGGAGAAAAAGGCTTTACATGCCCTTGGGCACAACTCACTAACAAAGCGCACGCTTATCGTCCTGGAGGTCCTGGGTTCAAACCCAGCCCTAAGTCTGATACAGTGGTGGTGGCCTGGAGTCCTAGCTACTTGGCAGGCTCAATTCTCAGGAGCATTTGAAGCCATGAACTCAAGACCAGCCTGGGTAACAGAGTGAGTCTTTATTACACAACAACAACAAGATACTTGTAGCTTAAACACACACACACACACACACTGCTCTCTATATAGCCCAGATCTCTTTCCTTTTCTTCTTCAAGTAATTCCCAATATTTTATTGGACTTTTATCTAAATAAAAATAGCAAAATATAAGCATTTCCCTTTAATATACCTGAATTTTTCTCTCTAAACAAGCTTCCAAGTTCAACCCCCTATCCTGCCATGCAGTAACGAAGTTGTCTAAATTATTGGGACCTTGCAGTAAGAACAGAGATGCTCTCATATCTCTTAATCTAGAAAGCTGCATGAAGGATGAGGTCCACAATGCAAAATCCTGTCCATCTCTGCCTGGCCCGCTGTATCACCTCCCACTGCTGCCTTCAAGAACAAGATTATCTGAACCATTCTATTGACACCCCATGTTCAATGAACACACTTGTGAAATGCCAGCTTTTCGTCTCGCTGTCGGTAAATGGATACCTCGTGAATGTACAGAACACTCAGACACGAACACGGTCACTCATCAGAACAGCGTCACTGACATCAGGGAGTCACATAATGGACAACAAGTTCCAAAGGACCAAACTATTTTCCACGGCGTATTCATTTACCAACTTCCTCCATGCCAATTTCTCAAGGCAGCCAAGAACATCTGTGACCCACAGGCTTCATGTTTCCCTTAATGGGGTACTAATTGTTTTCAAATAAATGTCCCCAGTGTGGACACTCCCGATGGAGAACAGAAGTGGGTAGAGGAATAGTAAGCCAAGCCTATCACTCTAATGTCTAAAATGTCACACTTGAAAAGTTGGCAGGAAGATGAGATGCGTGTAATAGTCAATGTAAATTTTTATCAAGTGTTAAAGTTCCTGTTGAATTACAAAAGTATCGACTATGAAACTTCTGTCTCCTTCCCCAACCGCCCCCCCAAAATTACCACTCTCTTATAATAGGGAGTATTATAATACATTACTCCTTAAAATGGAGTAATTTTCTTCCACACTCCACATACACATACAACACTAACACAGACTTCCAGGCACTCCTGGTGCTTGTGGACGCTGACTCTGGTTTTGATACAAAGTATTTTCTGCCTTAAAGGGCTCTTTAATTTTGTTGCCCTTGTTCACTATCTTTTTTTAGGGCCCTAAAATGAGGTGTTTTAACAGCGCCACCTTGTGGTTCTGAGCAATTTCAAATTTATACAACCAGCATAGTTTCCTTCTCAGGAATCTGGTTCTTTGAAACTTTGCTTTGATTTTGTTATTGTTGTTGCTTCTTTCCTTCCAGTTAATATTCAAGAGTCACTCTTTGTCATTACTGCTACTGAGGATAATGACTTCATTCGAATAAAATAAACCCTTTTAAAACAATAAAAGAACTTATTTTTATTAAGTCCTAATATAAGGACAGTAGCACCTGCACACTTAGGGATATGCCCCTTGTCAAGCAAGGGACCGGGGTGAAGGTACAGATTAGATATGTGTGTAAAGAAACCACAGAGGCCAGAATGACCACCAAGAGGGGATTCAGTTGAAAGCATTCCGGCTAAAGTTCCTTTTACATCTGCCATGGTTTTCTGGGCTGGAGCTGCTTTGAAAGCCAAAGAGCTCAGAATGTCAGGCAACTGATTCCAAGGCACAAAGAGGGGAATATTAAAGCCATTGATATTCTCCTCACAGCAGCGGGAACCGCAGCCAGGTGCTAAAGGAATTGGTTGCTTATGAAGAAATAATCAAATATCCTTCCTTCTTCCCCTCTCATTTCTGTAGCCTCGCACAACTCCAGGCCCCCCTTTCTCTGAGGAAAAAGAGTGCTTGCTACCTGGGAAGAAGAATGGTGTGAGCTCTTCCCCTACTTCCCACCCAAAATCACTTCAATTCCAGAATGAGTTTTCCTGATCCACCGGAAACTCAGTCCAGCGATGGGCATGGATAGTCGAGCACTGAGACAGGCAATCTTGTGTATCTGTTTTGGAGATTTAGAACATCAAATCCACCAAAAGCCCAATCCAGCTTTTGTAAATCCTAGGCTCTTAGAAATCTGAAACAGACCAGGAGGTGGGTTCACATGGTACAAATGAAAAAAGGAGAGGACTGGGGGCTCGGGGAAGCAGTGGCAAGAGAAGATTCAGTCACTCGTCTGTTCAGCAGCACCCAGGCTGCTACAGGGCCATCCCTGAGTGGAGGCCTTGGAGAAGGTGACCTGCTTTAAAGGGTGAGCTGAGTTACACTCCTAATTATGTGCATGCATGCATGCACACACAAGCCCAAGGGCAAAGATCCAGCTGTTGGCATACATATTGGGTTTCGCCTAAAGCCCTAGACTTGACCTTCTCTGGAAAAAAAAAATAATTGCTTTTTACATTCTCCAACCTGGACAAGATATCCACAATGAGGGCATTGGATTAAGTGCTTGAACGTTGCAATTTGGAGAAGGTGTTTAACAGAGGCAACAGCGTCACCTTGACAGAGGACAGTTGAGGAAATCACATGCCTGAACATGATGAGGATGAGATCGTGGGTGAACCACAGGACGTCCTGAGTGGGCCATGGAAATTGAAAAAAAAAAGTGTCATCCCATGAGTGAAGGTTCTGGAAGTTTTCCAAGTCTGTCAACTGTCCCAGCTGGGCTTTCCGGGTCTGACAGACTCAGGCTCCCAGCCAGAATGTCAGAACTATGACTTAGAAGCAAATTCCTGTTCCTTCCTGGTGACCCAGCTTTACTTTCCAGTAAAGCCCCCATGTGGTACAATTGTTCCTTTATCTGCACAGGAAGGGAATTTGTGATTCCTTCTGGAAACTGGAGAGTGCCAGGCCCACTCTCCTGGATGCTGGCTCAGAGTCTGAGGACACTCAGGCCTGGAAGG
Organism: Myodes glareolus; assembly: GCF_982192425.1. Classification (NCBI taxonomy): domain Eukaryota; kingdom Metazoa; phylum Chordata; class Mammalia; order Rodentia; family Cricetidae; genus Myodes; species Myodes glareolus. Next base: position 29,949,401 of record NC_142040.1, read on the forward strand.
AAGCCCAGTCCTGTGGAGATGGACCGCCATGCAAGAGCGGCTCTCACCATTGGACTGGATAAAGATTTTAATTCTTTAAGATCCGAGAGCCTCCCAGTGATCACCAAGCAGAACTTACCATGTGCTCCTATGGAATTCGGGCCAGCAAAAGGTGACCCACTGGCCAAAATCGGGCCCTTGCCTGTGTTTACAACTGAGTCGTTTCAGGAGTGTGTGTCTGTGCTCATTACCTTAGTTTCCTGTACTCTGGTTTCACTGCATGGCAGAGGTGGGCAGCTGCACCCGAACGCCTGTGCCCGCAAAGCCTACATCGGTTACTCTGGGCCTCCACAGGAAAAGCGTGCTGACCTCTAGTTCAACAGGGAGGCCATTCAGGAAAGGCGCTGTGGTGTCCTGAAGGACCCGGAGAAGGGACTCAAAGGCCTGAATTCCGGCTCTGCCTCCAGCAGAAACCAGTTCGCAAATAACCAAATGTCTCTTCCAGTGGCACATCATTCAAAAATTGTATGAATTGAGCTTCCAATGCCAAATTGATTGCCTGATACTTTTCATTTTCAAAAACAAACAAACAAAAAAACCCTCCTCTTCCCATTGTGACTCAAACATTGAATATTTAAAATAATTGCACTGGAACTGATACCTTGTACTTATAAAACATAAGTAAATATGAAAAGATAAAGATACAGTTTCCTGATTAAGAGCAATATCTGCTCTTTGAGAAAACAAAAGTTTGGTTCCTACATGGTATCATGTAGGATAGCCTACATCTATGACTTTAGCTTCAGGGGATCTGATCCCTCCTCTGGCTTCCACAGGTACAGACACACACATATACGTATAAATAATTTTTTAAAAAGACAGATATATATACACACATAAGTCTAGAGACATTCATACACAGACACCCTGAAGTACTCAGAGCCCCCTAATACACCCACGCTCCATGCATTGTCCCTCTACAGAGACACATGTGTCTTCTGGGGCCTCAGCATCTGTGGCGCTACGATCAAAACATCACTATTCAGTTACCAGCTAAGCACAGCTGTAGAATTACGGAGATGCGTTTTTTACAAAACCAAGCGATTGTCTGAGTCTGCCTCCCAACTGAAGAGAGGGGAAAGTCTAATTCACAGAACAATTCATACGCCATCGTGCATTTATATACAACGTACTGGGTGCTGTCCTGTTTACTTGGCTTTCATAGCATCTTTATTTAGTGTCTACTTTATAAGACTTGCAAATAGTTTCCAAACATCTCTAAATTTAAGGGGGAAAAAAATGTAACTGAGTGGAGCTGATTTAAATTAACTTAGCCTGGGTTCTTCCCAGAAGCAGAGCCTGAAACAAGATGATTTATTTTGGGAACCAATTTGAAGAAACAAGCAAAGAACTAGAAATTCAAACAGGGAACGGGGTAGCGGGGGAAGCCAAGCACAGGGTCCCTGACTGAGCTGGTCGCTAGATGCGGACAACCGAGGCTCCTTCTTCCTGGGCTCCTCTGAGCCTCTTTGTGGAAAGACTTCCGGTATGTCTTCCTGAAGGAGGCAGAAGGGGCAAGTCGTCCACTGACTCCCATTACTGCCCTCTGTGGATCTGTTTGGGCAGAAGTCAGATCAGCCACAGTCTCAAAGAAACTCTGCACCAGAAACCAAGAATTCTGCAATCCACCTGCAGGAGGCAGGTGTGACAACTGCACATAGCAAAGACTGCAGTCAAGCAGCAGGCTGGGAGAACACAAAGAAGGGCACAAAAGTGACCCATCTGGCAGGTGATGTCCGGTCCTCGCTATGCCATCTTGCCCAAACACCATCTCTTAGAATAGTATGACTACGGCAGTCCTTTACTGTAAGAGATGCTTCTAACACATGCTAGTAAATTCCCTTCGTTTATCGGCTTAAGCAGAACACTTTAGTGCGTTCAGATCAACGCTTTTGGTGAAAATGAAAACGGACTTCCTTCCGTTGCATAGCGAGCAATGAATGGAGGCTAGCCTGGGAGACTCCTTCAAAACGCGAGCAGTGCCATCAAGGTGGTCCAACAGACCACCAGGAGCTTTCAAGGAAAGAACAAAGACTGGGGTGCCTGTGAGAAAAAGGAAGAAAGATCAGAAAGGCTTAAATATGCACCTGTGGGGATGCGAGCAGCCAGGAGGTTGATGGGGAAGACAGGCCCTAGGTCACGGGACTCTTGAGCTTATGTTAAGAACATTGTGCTCCATCCATTGGCATCAGAGAGGTCCGGGGAGAGTGGAAAAGAAGTGAGAGTTATTGTTTCACTTTTTAAAACGATAAAAAGAAAAAAACATCATGGTGTTTAGGTCATCTCAGAGGAGTTTTCAAAGCAAACTCAAGTTCACTCCTTTTTGTTGTTTGTGTTTTGTGTGGTGATAGTGGGGTGTGTGTGTATGCATGTATAGCATATGCAATGCATGTGTGCATGCACGTGTACTCACCTGTGCCTGAGTTTGTAGAGGTCAGCGGTTGGCTTTGGGTATCTCCTTCTTAGCCCTCCACCTTAAGTTTCTAGACAGGTCTCTTACTGAACTTGGAGCTCTCTGCTTCAGGTAGATTAGCTTGGTCAGCAAGCCCCTATGACAAGCCCGTTTCTGTCTCCTCCTACATCTACTTCCTGGATTATGGTTTGTACACCAACAAGCCGGACTTTTGTATAGGTGCTGGGGATCAGAACTCGGTTCCTAACGCTTGCACAGCAATGCATTACCAAGGGAGCCATCTCCCCAGCTCAAGTGTGTGTATTTTGATGATCCCAAGATGAGAGTAGATCAAGTCTGTCAAAGATTTAAATTCACAGAACATGTAACAACCTGAATTTCTGTACACATACAGAGAAATATGGCTAACTTTAGCACAAGGCTAAACAAAATCCACAGCCAGGCTGCATCCTCCAGAGACTTTTGTGCAAGCACAGGTCTGTTATTTATTATTTCATACTCACCATGCATTACAATGCTAGCTAGAAATAATTTAAACCATTGGCCACTGCCATTGGCCCTTTAGTTCTGTGAGGCACTGTGATAATTCAAAAAGACTAACACCAGAACTCAACCCAGAAATTTCAACTTTCCCCACTCTGCTGAGAGGAAAATCAATCATCTTGGTATCTTGAGAACATGAATAATGAGTAGGCAATAAGCAAAGCTGACTTTCTCAGCTTACATCTGGCAAAACAAATTAATTCAAAGATCCTTTCAAAATGTTAACCAAGAAACAAGAGACAGACATGTCAGTGGAGGCATAAGATAAGGCCATGACAATTATGGGACAACGACAGCAGATACAGAGACAAAGGGAGGCTTAAAGTATCTATGCACTCCTGAGACCTCCATCTCCGTGTCCTGGAAAGTACCCTCACGCCCCACTCTGCTAGCCACAAGCCTGCTGTTGGTGATGATTAGCCAGGAAGGTGACCCACTTCTAAACAGTGCTACAGTAAACACCCAAGAGCACATGTGTCCTTGCATGCTGATTTCTGCGCCATTAGATATGTACCCAGGAGAACGACAGCTGGATCATGGGACTGCAGAGATGGCTCAGCACTGCTCTGCAAAGGACCTGGGCTCTGTCCTTTAGCACCCACATAGCACGTCACCATTGCCTGCAGTTCTCGCTCCAGAAGTTTCTGAATCCCTCTTTTGGCTTCCAGGGACACCAGGCATGCACACGGTGCATTTACATACTTGCAGGCAAACACTCATGCTCTAAAATAATATTGGGTCACTCTTAAAAGACATAAAGGCAGCTGGATTATAGAGTGGTTCTATCTCTGACTGAGGGGGATCTATATTGCTTTTCATAATGGCTGCACTGGTTTACAATTCTACCAGCAATGTCTGAAGTTCCCTTTCTTCATATCCTGACCAGAGCTCCATACTTTTCTCCTTCTGGGTAAAAGCCACTGTAGTGGGGATGAGGGGTTATCTCACTGTGGTTTTTTATTTGTGTTGCTTCAATGATTGATTTTTATACGCTTGGTGGTATGTCAGGTATTATCTTTTGATAAATGACTATTCGGATCATTTGTAGGTATTTCTTTTTTTTATTATTTCTTAAAAGAATAGACTTGGAGACAGAAAACCCATATGGAACTATGACTATCAGTCAAAATATTCTAAAATAAATTGTATGCTATACTAATGAACGTCTTTCCTTTTCAGTGTGTTAAATCGACTATGGAGATGGTAGTTTTTCACTGCAAATACTGTGCTGGGCCACAGGCTAGGTCATTGATTTCTTCCCTGTCAGAAATGCTTTTCTTAGAAGATGCAGAGAAGACTCCAAGTGCAGGGATTCGGGTAAGGTGTGGATAGGTGGCACTTTGGGAGGCATTGGGCCTTTAAAGGACAAGGGAGTAAGTCAAAGGATGGCAGATGTGTTTCCAAACTTTAAAGACATTTCCAGGGCAAGAGAAAGGCAAAGGAAGCAAACAACCTAGGAGATGGTAACTCCTTCCCTGCATGTGTGCATCGCCTTGGTGCGAGGGTCTAAATTAGTTCACTGCTTACCTGCCTTGTGATTTGACAAATCCATAATGTGACGCAGAAACTCTGCCTTCATAGAAAGCCTCTCTTCAGCCCGTCCCCAACCAGGCAGTGACAGGGCTTTCGGCTGTGGTGTACCAAATCCCAATTTTAATTCAGGAGCAAATGTGCCTGTGCCTGTGTGGAAACCCCCAGTGTCCTGTGCCTGTTTCCCATCAGTTGCACACCACATTTCCTAGTGGAGGCAAGAATCAAGGAAAAGAGTTGGACTTAGCACCTTTGGGTCTCCTGAGAAGTCAGCTTCAGGGTGGGATGCGTACATTTACAGGCATGCAGATCCTTCCCCAATCAAATACAGAAGCATAAAAGTAACTGGGGGTGAGGGGAGAGGACTTTGATCTCAGGGAACAGAAGAGCTGGAGGTCGCAATAGATAAGGAATTCTTCAAAGGTCTGGCTGTTTACAGGCTTTTATTTTGTAAAGGCATGGGGGGAGTCTTTTGTTTTGCAGCAGGACTATCAGTGAATGATAAAAACTCATTAGAAACTACAAGAATGTAGACCAGGACCTCTGGAGGTGTGTCACCTTGGGGGACAGGAGGAAAAGCAGTCACAGCATAGTCACTTGCTTTTAGCACAGGCAAACATCAGTTAAGGGGGGGGCGGTATTTTGCTTCGTGTTTCTGTGCAGAGATTTAGTCTGCAGTTAGCCAGCTCTATCATTCGGGGCCTGAGGAGAGAACATTCGTGTTAGCAGGAGTAGGTGGTAGAAGCTGCTCCCTTCATAGCCATCAAGAAGTTAAAACACATGTGTAAACAAGCCAGGCAGTGGTGGTGCACGCCTTTAATCCCAGCGCTCAGGGAGGCGGATCTCTGTGAGTTCGAGGCCAGCCTGGTTTACAGAGTGAGTTCCCGGACAGCCAGGCTACACAGAGAAACCCTGTTTAAAAAAGCACAGAGAGGAATCATGAGACAAGATACTTCCTTCAAAGACCTGTGCCTTCATAGCCCATTCAGAGATGAGGTCATCAAAGATGGACTCACAGCTGAGGCTGAAGTTTAAGACCTCCTGTTCAGTCATCTCTCAGTCTGTGGATTAGAATCAGGGTTCCCACACCTGCGCCTGTAGAGGCATCTCCTACTCAAATAGTAACAGCAGACACTCCGACAGCTAAGACTTGCTGGATGCTTACCTGTGACTGGCTTGGCACTTTGCATCTTTAACTAACTGAATCCTTCTCATAACAGCATAAAGAAGCTGCTGTGACGCTCTTGCTGTTAGGGATCTGGGATCTGAGGATCAGAGAGACGAAGTGCATAGTTGCCATGGCCAGGAATTAGCATCTGCAAGCCGTGGGTCAGCCGCTCCAACCACTTTCCCTGTTTGCTCCCCTCTCTTTCCGTGATAAGATTTGCCATGGTTCTACTTCGGGGCTGCGTATGGCGAGCACATTTGCTAACTGGTTTTGCTCTCTTGTTGCTATGAGAAAACACCAACTACAGTCAACCCAAGGAAATGGTTTCTTTGACTTACAACTTACAATCCGTCATGGAAGGAAGTCACAATGGGCAGAGACCTTGCCTGAATGCCGTTTCCTGGCTGGCTGTGCCTGGACTGTCCCATTTGCTTCCTTATACACCCTGAGACCACCTGTCAAGAGCTGGCACCACCCACAGTGCGCTGGACCTTCCCTCAGCCATCATTAATCAAGAAATACAACATTGGCATGCCCAGCTGCCAGCAATCCTTTCATGGGCGGCTCCCTCTTCCCAAGAGTCTCCAAAACTAACCAGTGTCCTCCATGTATTCTTTGCAAACTAAGCCACTGGAGACTCCTGCTCAAAGAATGGTCTCCTAATAAGAGAGTGGATCTCAGACGTGGGCTCTGAGGTCCTGGACTTGCTCAGAGCCTCCTGGCCACCATCTTACTCTTGCTTCCTGTTCTCTCACCAGGCCCACAGCTACTCTGAAGATCTCCCACTGTTTGCCTGGGCCTAACAACTCCTCAGGATCAACTCAGCATCTGCTGTAAAATAGCCCTCATACAGGGCCACTTCGCAGCAGGTAGTGACAAGCCTGCCACCTCGCCTGGCCCTCTGAGGTCATGGCACTGATCTCTGCAGGTAGCAAACATGGCCACACCACTGCTTGCTCAGCACTCTTCCCTGGCTTGCCTTCCTCCGCTGAGGCATTTGTGTGAAGCTCCATCCCGTGCTCCTAGTTCCCACCCTCCGCCATGTTCGCCTCCACTTTGCCCAAACTACGGCTTGTTCTCTGGAATGCCTTGCTCTTCATGTACGGCATCTCCTTCAAACTGCTCCTACCTCAGCACCGCTGAGTTTACCTTCCTGGCAAATGTCTTTACTTCCTACTTCCTTTGGAAAAATCCTTCACTCCCTTCTACTCACAGAGAGATTTGGTTCAAGAGGAAAATCAGTTTATTTTTTTTAAAATCAATATCCTTTTTTGTTTTTTGAGTTTGCTTTTTGATTTTTTTGTTTATTTTGTTTTTGTTTTCAGCTAGCTTTTAACATGATTCTTGAAAGCATTAAAGGGTTTGAATCTTTTCATTTCTCTATCCATAAAAAATGTGGCAAGTTACCGTACGTTGGATGAATTTCAGTGACTTGATCGTAGGAACCATGTTGTCCTGGGCAGAGCTGTTTGCTGAAGGCATTCTGTATGAAATTGATGAGCCTCATCTTCCCCCTTCTGGTTTTATGGTAAGAGCCTAACGTTAATGGCAAACATACTCATTGTTTTGGTTCGGTTAAACACCCTGCAGACCCAGCGTCAGGTGACCAACTGGTAACAAATGATCCTGCATTCCAGAGCACAGTGACTGGGCATCCAGGTTATGCTGGTTGCTTTTCACTAAGAAGGTAGTTTTCCTGAAAGTGAAATCCATTCTTTGGTCCTTCTTGCTGTTTCTCACAGAAAGGTGTATGAGAAAATATAGCACAGAGAAAAATAGATGAAGAGAAAGGAACCGAAGCAGAAACAATGGCAGAGAGACAAAGAAAGCACGGAATTAACCTGGCCAGTGGGCATGAGTCAAAGGCTTCATTGTCCATACCTGGACAGAAGGTTGAACTCCAGGACTAGGGAGAAGGTCCAAAGGAGCACAATGGCTGTCATCAGCCTTAGCCTACCTGCTTCCAGAAAGTGCACCAGCGTGAGCCCCATCCTTGTCAACCTTCCCCTCTGACATTTCCTCCTTAGGAAACATCTTCCACCTACTTGAGGGCAGAGTATAGCAAATGTCCTCATCCATAGGGCTTTTTTTTTTTTAAGGAGTATGACTAATTTGCTAAATGCCAGAGGGCCTTCTAGATTGTGAACACACTTCTGCCATGTTCACCTGCGGCCTATATCAGGTCCACATGGCTTATAATCACACTTAACTTCCTTCTTTTAAAGTGTTTCACCTCTTCTTCATCCCCGTAAAAGACATTATATTCATATTCTAAGTCGTGAGGGGTCCGTACCGTCTCACCCAGCTCGCTGATTCAGCTCAAAGCTTCTGTACCACAGGCTGAAGGGAAGTAAGCATTTCTTGTGGGTCTTAAGGTCCCTCCCCCAGCGCACAGCATTGTTTCAGCTTGTCTGGTTTGAACCGAGGCCAGTTGATTCTCCTCCAAGTTCCATTTTGGGTCAGATCTCAGGAGACAGCCTGTCTGGTGGTTCAAAAAAACAAATACCTTCCAGAATATCCACCCCAACCTGGAGTCAGGGTGGGTCGTCACTGCTTCAGAATCTTCTTAATACCTCCTGTGCCCTGGGCATCGGGGAGGGGGGCAAACTGAAGGTGGGAAGTGCTATAATTTCTCCAGCTGAGCGTCTGGGTTCTGCAAGCAGGCAGCCAGGCTGCCCAGCTTACTTCCCTATTATACAACCGGTGTCTCCTGCCAGGAGCCCTGTGTCATCTTCATTTTCTCCCGTTTACTCCTGGGCGTCTCCACTAGTGACCTCAAAGTACGTTTAGCTGTCTGCCGCTATTTAGTAGCTAGTCAAGGGGCTGGATCCCACCAAGTTCCCTGCAAAGATCACAGAGAACGGGAAGAGAGATTTTCACTTGCAAAGACCTTAAAATCCCGCAAGAGAAAGCTTCAACCGCAAACAGTGTCAGGCGCATGGTTGCTGTAGTGCATACATGTGTTATGTGGGCCTTTTGACTCACAGGTTCTTCTGTAAGCTGCTGAAATTGTCTTCAGAGCAAGCATGGCATGGCCATCAGGGCAGCAGGGTTAGGCCAGATTTGGCTTCCTTGTAGCCGTGCCAGCCCTCTTCCTACTTTAAACAACCCTCTTTTAAAACATTTTGGAGTTGAATCAAGTATTCTTATTGACTTACAATCTGACATAGTTATTTAATAAAAATTACTCATGAAGTTTGTCATTCTAAATTTGTCTTTTTCTGCAAATCTTTTTTACTTATTTATTTATTTATTTATTTATTTGATGCACATTGATGTTTTACTGATGGTATTGGGATTCCTGGGACTGAACTGGAGTTACAGACAGTTGTGAGCTGCCATGGGGGCGTTGGAAGTTGAACTCCTGCCCTCTGGAAGAACATCCAGTGCTCTTAACCACTGAGACATCTCTCCAGCCCCTATAAGTTTGTGTTTTATACCAGAAAGCTCAGAGCAACTTTGAAAACATTACATATATATATATATATACATATATATATATATATATATATATATATATATATATATATATATCAGAGGAATTTGGTATTATAAACAAGTTTTACATGACTTATATTTTGAATTCTTTTCCAGTTTTTTAACATGCATTCAGAATGCAGGGGAGGGAGCAATGCGTGTGTGGATGTGCAGGCACATAGGCCACAACGTGCATGTGAAGACCAGGGGACAGCTTTTAGAGTCAGGTATTTCCTCCGTAGGGACAGAATTCAGGTCGCCAGGCTTGCACAGACACACCTTTGTCCACAGAGCTATTTCACTGGCCCATGGATTGTTTTCTTTATCTGTGGCATAAATAATAACAACATAGGGCAGTGTGGTAAGAAAGACTTGGGTACTGGAACAAGGGGTCATGAATTTGAACCTGCTCTTCCCCCACCTTGTGGATTTGGAAAAGAATAATAACTTTCAGCTCATGGATTTTTTTTTAATAATGACAGGCTGGTGTGTATGATGTACATAGCACAGTGTTATGTATGCAGCTTTATGCTCGTCTGGAGTGCTTCTTGGAATTAGACAAGTATAAATCATTATAATAAAGCTCTTTGTTTACACAGTGAATAAGTGCTTGCAAACTAGCTGATTATCTTTAGGAATGAAAGTAAGCTCTTGGGTCTTTTCTGCAGATATGCGGTATGTACAACATCTGCACTGGAACCAGGTACGATTCGTACCTAATCACTTTTGACAAAGGTTTAGTGTTTCACAGAGGTTTAAACTAAAAGGGATGCACTCAGTCAGAGACAGAAGAACACTCTGTCCGATGAGCTCACTAGAGAGGGGCACTAAAAGTCCAGACACAACCTGGAGACAGCAAAATTCAAGTCCATCAATTGAGCTGAGAATCTTCTAAGCCCCATGGAGAGGTAGCATGGTGTCCTTCCTGGAAAGTTCATGACTCCATAGTCTCAGCAAGGCACTGGCAGTTGTGTGGCCCTCGGCAAGGTGATTGACTGTTTGAAATCTTCAGTAGCAATACTGCATGGAAGATTGGGCATGCCCTGTTAAAGGGCAGGCTGCAGCCCCCTGCACACTGCGGAGTTCAAACATAGGTTATTAGTAACTCTTCGGCGTCACTGTTAGTGCTTGCAGTCTCCTCATGCTGTTTGAGGGTCTCCCATACACAAAGCAAACTAAGACCAGCCCAAATCTAATTGTGAAAGAAGAGCCAGCAAACAAACAAACAAAAAAATGAATATTCTCTAGATAACTAAACAGAGGAAAGAAATAAAAATCATAAGTTGTACTAACAGAGCTAAAGAGAGACTATTAGTATAGCTCCTGCAGCCATTGTTAAGAACACATTTTAAAAAAAAAATCAGTTACGAACAAATCTGACAATTCCTGACAATTCAAATAAAATGGAAAAAAATCTTAAAATACATCTTAACAAATACCGAAGTCTAACCATAACTATTTTCTAATTTCTTTACTTTAAACATGTCTATTATTCACTGGCTGCTCTTTCAGAGGACTGGGACTCAGTTCCCAGAATCAACCTGGTGGCTTCCAACCATCTGTAACTCCAGATTAAGGAAATCCTATACCTTAGTCTGGCCTCCGTGGATACCAAGCATATAGGTGGTCCATACATATGGACATGTAGGCAAGCATACATACATATAAAATAAAATAATCATATGTTTTTTTAAGTGGTTAAAGTTATTTAAAGGATGTTTAAATGACTTTCATTTGTCTCGAAGTTTGAGGGTATTGACCAATGTGGCAGAGAAGTCACAGCAGAGGAAACGAGAGGCAGCTGGTCACATGGTATCTACAGTTAGGAAGCAAAGAGGGATGAGTGCTATACAGCTTGTGTTTCCTTTTTATTCAGTCACAGCCCCTAACCCGTGGAATGATGCCACCCACATTTAGGGTGAGTCTTCCATCTCAGTGAGCCTAATCTAGAGAGTCTCTCATAGACATACTCAAACATCTCCAAGGTGACTAAAAACCCTCTCAAGTTAACAATAAAGGTTAAATGCCACAAAGACCAGTTGGAATTATCCTTGGAATGCTAGATTAAATCAAATCATTTGATGTAATTTTCTTCAGTGGCAAAACAGAGAAGAAAACACAGAAGACCAGCCCATCTGTGAAACAAGACTACTGACAAGAGCCTACGTCCACTCATTGCAAAGACTATCAGTGAACTAGGACTAGAAATGAGCTTCCTCAGCCTGATTAAAAGAAAACTTTGAAAAACATACAGCTAGCCTCATATTTAGTCCTGAAACATTGAATGTATTTCCTCCAAGCGTTGGGAAGAAAACAGAGATGTTCACACACATCCGTCTGGGAACATCTCGTTTTAGCCAATACCAAGCTAAGGGCTCAGTCTGGAAACCATTACTTTTCAGAACAGCATGACTTCCTAACACATGTCATTTAATCTACCTTCACTAGTTCACACGATGTATTCTGATGACATTCACCCCTTAACTCCTCCAGATCCACCTCCTCACCCCACCCCTCTCAACCTTATGTCCTCCTCTTTTTCATAACCTAAAATGATGAATATGTGGTGCTCATACACTTCCTGGTGTGAGGCAGTCCGCTAAAATGTAGTCAGCAGATCAGTGCCTATACCTTTAAAAAGAAAAGATTAAAAGCTGGCCCTCCCTTTCTCAGATGCTGTCAACTGTCAATCACTAATCAAATAGGGATGGGGCTTGTCTTAGTTGGGTTTTTATTTATTATTATTTATATGAAGAGACACCATAACAACAGAAGTGCTTCCAAAGAAAACATTTAATTGGGATGATAGCTTACAGTTTTAGAGGTTCAGTCCATTATAATCATGATGGGGAGTGTGGCAGCATGCAGGGAGACATGGTGCTGGCTACATCTTGACCAGAAGGCAACAGGAAGTAGACTGACTGTCACACAGAGGGAAGCTTGAGCAAAAGAGACCTCAAAGCCCACCCCCACAGTGACACATTTCCTCCTCTTAATAGTGCCACTCCCTTTGGGGATCATTTTCTTTCAAACCACCACAAGGCTTGTGAGTCCTTTTGCACCCCATACTGGAACACTGACTGGCTCGAGTGTCTTGTGCACGAAACCACATTGGTTACAGTACATGAGTACAACCATCTGTCATGTCCAGAAGACGGTTTCATGCCAGTCCTCCCTGATCTCTGACTCCTACAGTCTTTATGCCTTTCCTTCTATAGTGGGAGGACTCTACTTTTAAAAGAAACTTATACAAAAAGTTCACTACAATAGTTGAATAGAGACAAATTCTGAAATCTGACTATAGTGTCTTATTGAAATGAAACTGAAAATTTTCTAGAAAGAACAGGCACTCTCTTCTTTCCTTCTCTTCATCCCACCATCAATTCATACTTACTCTGGTCCTGCTACTTTCCAAGAATCTCTGAGATCCATCACTTCAAGGATTCACCCTGCTAGCACCTCCACTTCGATCTGCGAGCTCCTCTCTGAGGCCCTCTGATACTTTTACCTGGCTTGACTAATGCTCGTTTCCTATCTAGTAATTTTATAATGCAACGCAAACATTACCCACATGCAGAGGGGTGAATGAGCCACTACAGGTGTCGTTTTATGGAAGGATCATCAAAGTAAATGGGGAGTCAACCTACATTGGGTTGCCAGTGCTCTTGGTCTTCCATGAGACATACAATTGTCCACGTGGAAGTCCATAGCTACCCATCACCACAAGCACTGCCTGCCCTCTGCGGGCTCTTGAGTGCTGGATGGATCCACAGCCTGAATGCCCATCTTGAGACTAGATCTTGAGCTCCAGACACACCTAAGAAACAAAGGACTAAACAAGTTGCCCAATTTGTCAGTGTTCGTGTCTCATTTTATACTCTAAGGTATCTCCTGTGAAGTTGTTAGATTCATGAAATAAATCCCAAAAGGAGGGGCAAGTATAAGACACACACATATACACACACACATAGAACCAAAGAAATCAGTAATGAACAGTACAGAAGATGCATGAGGTAAAAGGCTAAGCATAAATAAAAATATGTGTGATGTACAAATAAATTCTATTTTCAAACAAAGACATGTAAAGTTGTAAGGAAAAAGTTGGCTTCTCTTCCTATCACAAAATAACTTAAAATCTACTTCAAGAGCATCAAATGACTGCCCTACCCCAGGAGACTACACACACACACACACACACACACACATTCACACTGCCCTGTGCTCCATTTATGTCTATGCCCAGCCAGTGGTATGGTTCCAAACTCTGCTCCAGCAACCTTGCATCTCCAACACAATGCAGCCCTACCCTGGCCATTTCTGTCTCCCTCCCTCCCACTATTTCAGAATCAGGTTCCTTTTCCTCTCCTCGACTCCCACATCTCCTTTCGGTTCCGTCGCTCATTTCCTCTCTCACGGCTCCAGTCCTGTACCTTCACCTTGATTGTTCCCCTTGAAGAGCACCAGAGGCCCCCGAGACTCCCTGTCCCTAATTTCCTTGTCCCCACACCCTGAATTTTCAGCCTTGCTCTCTTTTGAACATTACCTCCAGCTTTTGAAGGAGCCCTAAGTGTAGGTCACTTATGTCACCAAAATGAGGAGGAAGGACAGGCTGTAGAATGGAGAGAGGCAGGGTGGGCACCACAGGCTGCTCCTTTCACCTCCAACACAACTACAGTCGCCAGAGGAAGCAGGCCCTGGGGGGGCAAGATAGCTCAGGGTCAGAATAATGGGTTTCTATGTAAAAAAAATCTATCAATTATAAAATATTATAAGTTGGTTGATTTCATTGTTTTTAATACTGAGGGTCAAATAAGATGTCTCCTCTGGTGTGACCCTGTGCCAAGGTCCCGACATTTGTAAACTGTGTTTCCTTCAGCTAACATTCTCCCAAACAGGTTCTCCAGACCTCACAGCACCTCTACAGGACTTACCTCCCCTCAGCTCTCCACTGCCTCCTGGGTACGTGACCTACTGTAAGCCAGACCCCTCGTTAAACAAATAGAATTGGGGTCACGAAACTGCCCTTCCCCTCATCACCTCATTGCCTTGCTTCCTTTAAGTGAGTGAGTGAGTGTGTGTGTGTGTGTGTGTGTGTAAGAGATTGAGTGTGTATAAGTGAGTGGGTGTGTGGGCTCCCACACATGAGGAGGCCAAGGGTCAATTTTGTTGCTGTTGTTGTTCCTTACTGCTTTGGAGACAGGGCTTCTCACTGGATCTGGAGCTCACTGCCTGAGCTAGGCCAGCCAGAGACAGAGACCTGGGGGAGCCGCCTGTCTCTGCACCCCTATGTCACCCTGCGCTGCTCTTTAAGAAGTTCTCTCAAATCTAGTCGGACTTTCTTTTGTGGACTGCCAGCTTCCTAATAATAACACAGGGGCTTAATATTAATTATGAAAGCTTGACTTTAGCTTAGGCTCTCTTCCAACTAGCTCTTATAACTTAATTAACTCATATATTTTTTTAATCTGCAGTCTGCCATGTAGCTCGGTTACCTCTTCTTAGTCCCGCACATTTGACTTCCTCCAAGTTTGCTGACGAAATCACAAACCCAGGACCCACACTCCTCCTCCCAGTTCCCCTCCCCCAGAATATGCAGAAGTCCCCGCTGTTCTCTCCTCCCTAGCTGACGGACAGGACATTCAACTCTTTAGTAAACCAGTCAGAAGGCGCCTTAGGCAGAGACACGTCTTTACAGTGTGAACAGTTATTCCAAGTCGCTGTTCCTCATGCTGAGATTATACAGCCCCTGAAAGGCTTCCGGGGGATCCAGGAGATGAAAACTCAGGTGTTCATGCTGATGGGCAAGCATTTTACCACCTGAGTCATCTCCGCAGCCCCTCTACCTTACCTTCTTGATCATCTTCCTTTTTTTTTAAAAAAAAAAAAAAAAAACCCTCTCATTGTTAAAAGAAAAAGAACAACAACAAAACAGAAAACCTCTTCTGGGATTTCAACTCTCCCTGATACAGTTAAGCCCAGCATCCCTTCCCGCATCTTCCCCTCCACTCTCACACGTGTGTAGACACTGTACAAGACTTAAGTCCATGTTAGTTCATCTTCTTTCTTTACTCCCTTACCTGGATGTGTTCATTCCAACCGTGTCCTTCTGAACAGCCAGGCTCAAATGGCACCAGCAGCTTTCTGTGTCCTGATATGCAGGCCGCGGCCACTGCTCTGTATCCCTTGGCCAATAGTCTTGAATAGCTGCCTGCTTTCCTCCTTCCCCAATTAAGACAGCTCTCCCCAGCTGGACTATAGCCCCCAAACCTCCAGATGCTTTCTCATGGGCTCCTTTGGCATCTCTTCCTTTATTCCACTGCAGTTTGGGGCAAGTAGCTTCCCTCAGTTTACATAAGATGGAACCCAAGACCCTGCACTGCTATTGGATGGTTCCGTATACTCTAATCATGTATTGTTCCCATTAGTCAATAATAAAGACTGTTTGAACAATAGCCAGGCAGGATAGGGTTAGGCAGAACAATCAAACTTAGGACTTGGATGAGGAGGGGCGAGCGGAGACTCAAGCAGCTACCCAAGAAACAACATGCCAGCAGACCACGGCAATACATAGATTAATAAAAATGGGTTCATTTAAATGTAAGAGCTAGTTAGCAATAAGCCTGAGCTTAGGTCAAACATTTCCTGGAACCATGCAGTTGGGACAGGAAAGCGCGACCTCCATTTACAAATGGAGTGGCACCCCAATGTGTGGCACCAGATAAAGAGAGAGTAAACTCTGTGATCCAGTCAGAGTTATCAGCAGGTGTCAATCAACGAAGTGCACTTGCAATACAGAACGAAGCTGCGGCCACTGTGAATCCAACCAATACAGCGTTGCCATTTCGGCCGCTGCCACTCATTCCCATCACTGCCACCAGTTCCAAAAAGGGATGAAAACCAAGCCACCAGCCACTCGTGTTCCTGTGGCTCGCTGCCAGCTTGCTATACCCAAGAGAGTATCCTTTGCACTGCCCTCAACTTTTATTTGGGTTTTCGGGTCACGTAACCCCAGAGAAGACCATGCCCATTAGGCCAAGTCGTCCCAATGCAATTGCCTGTTGGATTGAATTTCCACAACCCTGTACAGACTCTCTGGCCCTCACAGCCTGTCTCCCTACACTCCCATCCCAGAACCCTATATTACAAGCAACTATTGGTTCTCTAACCCCAACCCTATCTCAGTGTGTAGTCTGTTCTCTGCATGAGGTAGCCTTCTTTCCCTCTCCCCAGAACCCACTGCAACAGAACTGTTTCTAAATGCCCTAATTGCTCCTGACTAACGAGTCCTTTTCTTCTCTGAAACCCCATCACCCTGCAGCCTCTGTGCCTGCAAGCATGCTCAACCTGTGGCCATGGGCTGCGTGTGGCACTCTGCAGTTAAAGATAATGCTTAAAATACTGCAGTTAAAGATAAATGCTTTCCAATACAAAACCGTAAGCAACATGATGGATGAGATATTTTTCCAATTTTCAAACTGGACTGTGCAGTTCTCAAATGTAAACTTCATAGATGGCAATGTTGCGACACAATGTCAAAAGGCTGGGTGCCCGTGGTGGAGTTTCGAGGGCATGTGCTGTCTTTATCGAGAGGGTGAATCTTCTAGACTTTGACTCTCACGTTCCCAGCACAGACACTTCCTGCTCCATATATCTGAGGACTGTGTAATGGCCGATATCCCAAGCGAGGACAACAATAACTGCCTTATACATTGTTATCAATAGGATTTGAGTCTGGGAGCTTGAGAAAGTGAGAGGCCCTGTCTCATGAGGCGGCAAAGCTTAGGATTAAAATCACATATGCACAATGAGTTACAGGTGCAATCTCAGTTCTTGTTTTCATTCGACATGGGCAGACTTTACCTGCTACTTCCTGCCGTTGTTTCTCTCTCTCCTTACCCCCTTCTCTACCCCCACTTTCTTTTTTCACTTCCCTCCCTCCATCACTCCCTCCCGCTCCATCTTCCTCCCATAGAGCTCTAGATACAGTAATATGCTGGGCTTGCTCTCCCTGTAAGTCTCCAAGTCTCGTCTATACAGCTTTCATCTCGTTCCATTTCCAAACAAATGGGGTGACTTTTTATTGAAATAGAAGTGGTTCCCACTTGGTTAAAAATAATTCCAGGGTCAAGGCTCAGGCAATAAAACACTACTGCGTGGGTGTGAGGACCTGACTTGGGTCCTCAGCACCCACACAGGAGCTGAGCCTAATGCACTTATAACCTAACACTGTGGGGTGATGGGCAGAGACAGGCAGATCCCTGGAGCTTGTTGTCCAGTCTATTCTACCCCATCTGTGAGCCTCAGATTCAGTGGGAAACCCCGCCCTCAAACACTTAGATGGAGAGTGATGGAAGAAGACATCCAATACTGAACCCTACCTCCATACATGTGCGTGCACACTAACATTAACGTGTGTGCACACACACCTACATGATATATACATATGCCACATACACTACACACACACACACACACACACACACACACACACCATAATTCAAAGAGAGCAAATTTCATAAAGCGAAAATTCTCCTGCTTACACCCTAGTCCCTCAGTCCATCAACTCAGAAATAACTTAGGCACCCTTTTCTTGGTCAGCTTTCTTTTTTCCCCTCTCTTTGCAAATATACATACACACACAGAGAGAGAAAGAAACAGACAGACAGACAGACAGATAGAGACAGCCTGCAGAGGGAAATGGAGGAAGAGACAAAAAGATTTATGGTACATACATTTGTTGCTTTTCATAGAGGCAAAGGAAGCAAAGGAACACAATGCACACACTTCTTAGGAACCCTGGGTTCTTTCATTAACAGCAGTCAGTGGTTTATAAACCTATGGTAATAGATCTAAATCACTTAGAACAGTGTTGAGCTATAGTAAATGCTAAATCCATATTCTCTCACACGGGGGAGGTCAAGGAACAGGCTCCAGCATTCAGGACTCTCAGGACACCAAGCAAAACCTGATTCTTCTGGACAGGAACCCCAGGGATGCTTCTCCAGAGACAAGCCTCTGGAGACAAAACTATGACCTCTCCTAGTGCCTGTGCAGCATTTGAAAAAGAGGTTACCATCAGAGGACATACTTCCTCAAATGAAGTTTCACGTCTCTCCCTCCGGTACTGACACATCTAAACTAGGTCTGGGGAAACCCAGCTTCGTGGCAGATTTTGCCGCAACCGTTATCAGAAAAATGAGAAATGCCTTCAACACTCAATTGATTTCATCTTAGTAGCAATGTTGAACTCACCTAAAAAGAATGAATGACATTGAGACCCCAGTCTGGCCAAAGGTGGCTCAGCTCCATCCCAGGTCAGAAATGTTTCTGGAAGGTAATGAATGGGGACAGTCCCTTGCACTTGGTTCTGGTTCCAGATCTCCCAGCTGGGGTCCTCTAATTAAAGCAGAACTCGTGACAACTGTACATTCCGAGGCTAATCAAGGCAGGGCCAAAGGCAAGGCCTGAGAGGAGACCAGAGGTGTCTATTCTCTCACAAGTAGTTTTTGGTCCAGACTGCTTTGCCTAATGGTGTGAAAACCATGTGCTCTGGCCACACAATTTTCAGTTCCCCAGAGACACTTTTCCATTTCCTGATGTGGAACGTGACAGAGGCCTTTCACTTGTCCAGGCCATCTGACCCACAATGCACCTGTCACACTCAGCCACCAAGGTAGCCTAGGGGTAGGATGTGGGGAAGGGCAAAGGTTTTGAAATATGGGGTTATTTGGGTGTCTGGGGAACTTGAGAGAACTTGTGACCGCACTTAGGAGGGAGGCTGGTGACTTAAATAAACACAGATCATTCCAGAACAAATAATTGAGTCCATTTAAATTCATCAACATCTCCCCACCCCACCCCCCCGCCACCACCGCCAACGCTTTTTGTTTTAAATAGGCATCGCCTGTGTGCTGCTGGGGATGTGTACACACTCCCCAAGCAAAAGTTGGGAGAAATGCCAAATGGTAGCCCTCCAAATACTATCAAGAAGGAAACAAGAGATGCCTGACCCTCAGCTGTACCCCACGAAGAGGCTTCTGCGGGGTAGGGACTAGGTCAAAACAAAGCCAACTACTGCAGACAACTGTTCTTGCCCCCGCAGTGCCTGATCCACGTGACCCACATAGCAACACAGACACAGCGGGGCGCGGGGAGCAAGCCTACGCCGAGACAGCTGCAGTCCCTTCGTTCTGCTTGTCTTGTCAAACACCTCAGAGTCTGACAAGGAGATGTCAATCCAGGAGGCATCTGAGGCAATGGGGTGCAAGGGGCACTAATGAGAACGAGCGATAAAAGTCGGTCAGGCAGCTGAGGGAAGAGACCTCAAAAGATCTGTGTCCTTGGCCAGCACCTGGAGGTGTCCTTGGTTCTATTCTGACCAGAGGTTCCTGACTTCATGGAAGGACTGTGTGTCCATGAATATATGTCACCCTAAATCCTGAGTAAAAGCCCACCTGAGGCAAGAGCTAAAGCCTCCCTCAACCTAAAGGACTGCCGATTGCTCTTGACTGTCCCATACCAGGGCAAAGGGACAGGGCTGTGAGTCGCAGCCAAGCCAACCCCTGAGAACCCTGGGCGAGAATGAAAAGTAAGGAACAGACAGAGTCCAGGCCACCCTGTCCCCTCTGTTTGTGCAAGGGCCGAGGCTGATGTGGGCCGTGCCTTATTATTCCGAGCAAAGGGTTGGTCTGAGGCCAGCGCGCACAGATGGCGGGGAGGCCCAGTGATGGGCCTGAGTTTGGGGAAGGGATCAGACTCTCTCCAGGGAAGGATGGATGGCAAGGCCATGCAGCTGTTGCAAAGGACTGTGCTGTTCCAGTGGCTTTAGGGAATTAAGACACTTGGAGGGGGAGTTCAGATAAAATGCTTAATTTAGTCCGGCTTCCAGTTGCTTACACGGAGAACCTCTCTGATAGTGGCGAGACGCCTTGCTCTTCTGATCCTTGTTCTCCCTCCCTCCTTCCCTCTCATCTAATCTATCCAGAAGACCTGTTGCTCCTGTTTTCAATCTGCAAACAAAATCTGACCCTTCTGACAATTGATACTGCTGTCACCTCTACGCAAGCCATCCCATCTTTGACCCCCATCTCTGTGTCCGTCACTGCTCATGAGGCAGAGATATATTCCCAAGCTCAGAAGTGTCCCTCTTCCTCTTTCTAGAAACCCTAAAACGTCCCATCTAACTCGGAGAAGGAAGAGACTATAGCCCTCACATCACCCTAGAAAACCCTACGCACACCGATCCTGGTGGCTGCTCAGTCTCAACCTCCCACTGCTCCCCGCTTTTCTCACTTTCTCCAGACAGGCCCATCCTGCCTCTTAGTCAAGACCACTTGTACCTCAGGGACTTCCTGAAACGTTGTTGTCGCTGGGTCCCGGGGCTCTCTTTCCTAAAGGTCATAAGGCATCCCCTCTGTTCCTTGAGGTCTTTCCTCGGCTGTCCACTAGGAGGCTCCACTCCATCCAGAACCATCCCCTTTGGAGGTGCCCTGTTTTTTTCAGATCACATTCCACATTCTAATGTCATAAATGATATGTATCAGTTAAGAACAGATACTTCTAGTGAAGGAGTCTGTGAGTGACTTTTGCCATGGTGCATGCACTAGAGAGGAAGGAACTCACTCCACTGACCCGTATGCAATCCATTGTTGAGTGAAACATCATTTTGATGCACATGAATATGGATATGTATGATAAAGTTACTATGCATTTATTATGCATTCTTTCTCTCTCTTTTCTCCTAAAATGTAAAACACCTTGAGAAGGAGTCGGAGGGCCATTGACTAGAAGGGGAGCCCCTCCCTTGCTACACCATCCATCCTTCAATACAGGTGTAGAGTGTATTGATTGAGCACATCCACACAGTACCAGGCACTTTCCCGGGACCTACGAAGGTGTGCAAAAGCACGGAAGGTTCTTTTCTCCCCATCTCTCGACCTAGTGCAAAGAGATGCATAGTTCACAAATAAGGAAATATAATTGACTCAAGAAAGCCACTAAAACAGTCCAGGAAGGGCACTGTTGTTTGTGGGTAGGTAGGTGGCGGTGAGTGAAAATTACCGATAAGATTTAAGATTCACTTAGAAGATGAAACCTATATACATTATGAATGAATTGAGGAGAAATTTTATGACAGTGGTGGGTCCAGACTTTCTCATTCAAGAGTCTTGGTGGTAATTGCTAATAATTTAATTGGTAGAGAAGGCTAAATAATGGTCTTCCAAACATACTTGTACTCTGTTGTGGAATATTCTTTTAACTAGGAAAAGATTGCTGCTTTTGTTTATGCTGCAGAATATTCCGTTAACTGGGTAGAGGTGTGTTATTCTTGTTTATACTGTGTTTGTTTAATTGTGCACAGATGTGTGGCGTTTGTTTCACCTTGCCTGCCGAAGGCACCTGATTGATCTAATAAAGAGCGGAACAGGCAATAGCTAGGTAGAGAAGGGATAGGAGGGGCTGGCGGGCAGAGAGAATAAATAACAGAAGATCTCTAGGCTAGAGAGAGAAACAAGAGAAGGAGGAAGAGGAGGAAGCCAGGTAGCTACCAGTCAGACAGACAGGAGAAGTGGTAAAAGTAAGATATACAGTAGGAAAGAAAAGTAAAAGGCTCTGAAGCAAAAGGTAAAGAGAAACAGGTTAATTTAAGTTAAAAGAGCTAGCCAGAATTGAGCCTAACCTAGACTGAGCATTCAAAACTGATAATAGGTGCCCATGTCATGATTTGGGTGCTGGTTGGCAGCCCAAAAGAAAAAGCCCGGTACAGTATTCTAAGCCCTAAAATCTGTGAATGCTATTTTATTGGGGTAAATTGTTTTAGCAGATGTGATTTAGCTGAGGTTATTAAATGAGAAAATTATCAGATTTATCTGAGTAGGTGGACATGTTATCACATACATCACTCCGGGGAGCCGATAGGTGGGAAGGGTGTGATGGACCTATAATCACAGACTTCAAGGGGTTGAGCTAAACAGATTGGAAATTGGGTGTCTGGCTGGACTAAATAAAAAGATCCTGTGTCAACCTTACAAAATATAGGGTCAGAGGAACGCTTAAAAACATACACAGAATAAAGAGGCAGCAGAGAGAGAATTGATGATGCTGGCTTAAAGATTGAAAGATGTGGCCATAGGCAAGCTTGAAAGTTAATTTTACATATTAACTTGACCGTGAATGGGTTCCCAGAGGTTTGGTCAAATCAAATTCTGTGTGCCTATGAGGTTGTTTCTGGAGGCTACTAAAGCGATTGCCCTCCTGCTCTGAGCCTTGCTCAATCAACTGAACAGAACAAAGGAGCTGAGGAGGAAGTCATTTTTCCTCTCTGACTTCTGAACTGGGGTGCTGGTCTTTTTCTTCCCTCACCCTGGAACTTAGAGTGCTTGTTCCAGCTTGCTGACTGTAGGACATTTTACACAGCAGCCTCTGTGACTGCGTGAGCCAATTCCAGACTGATCGATGGATGAATGGATGGAAAGATAGATATACAGACACAGATAAGGATAATATACAGATAAATCATATAGGTTCTGTTCCTTAGGAAAACACTAATATATGAAAAAAATGCTAGCAGCCACCAAGCGCAGAAAGAGATGACCCCCTCTCAGAAGCCCACATAGAAAGGGTAGCCCTCTCGGCAGCTGGAGTTCAAATCCAGTGGAATCTATTTCAGATTTCTCTCCTGCAGAAGTTTGAAAGGTCATATGTGCCCTGTTGAGTCAATCCGTTTGTAGTGATGTGTCTCAGAGGGCCTGGGAAATTTGTAAGATGGAAAATGCTGTAAGACAGGCATCAACATTATTTTTGAAGCATGAACCAAGATTCCAGTCATATGCCGATTGGAGAGGCAGGCACACCTCATCTTAGATGTGCCACGTGTGTCTCATGGACTCTATGTAGGCATCAGGCTCCAAGGTCACCACAAACAGAAAGCCATGGGAAGGAGGGAAGGCATGCTATACCCCGTGTCTAGACTTCTTGACATCGAAAGACCTGGTGGAAGAGAAGTCTAAGGAAGAAACAAGGAAGCGTGGAGTTTTGGAGCCATGAAAAAGGGGAATTTTGGGTGGTACTGCAGTAGATTGCAAAGGGAATGGGGATGAAGGGCTCAAGGCCTGCTGTGTGCGCAGCTGATTCTTGTTTGCCTGGGAACGCACACAGACCACAGGCAGTTACTATGGGTGATAGATCCGGGGAAGTTTCTTCATTTCTTGACATGACCAAAAACCCGACTGTCCATCCATTCGCCCAACTACAATTGTTGGACAGACTCCTAATACCTGGAATGTCGCCAATTTCACAACTAAATAGAAGGAGATGCTCCAGAAAACGCAAGATTCAGAATCTGTAAATGCATTAAGCACAGGGGAAAATGGGAACCCTAACTTTTGTGGGACTCAGAGTTGTACCTGTGGCATGGGGCATGCTGGGATATATTCATTGTTCTCCAAACACCTTAGGGTTATGGGAGATGATGTCCATCTCTTGTCTCCAGAGGCAGCTAATACCATCCTCCAGCCACAAGTACACATCAGCAGTACAGTGTCACACCAGGTTCCCAGCAAGGACAGGCTCCCACTCTTCAGGATTAGCGGTCAGGTTGAGGTCCTGTAGCCATTGGTGGTTTTCTCCCGATAATCTCTCTGTGTGTCATTCAGAACGTGGCCACTAGGTGGCAGCTGCGTGCTGTGAAGAAACGAACCCGACTTGGTGCTCAAAACCCAAACTTGAGCAGACTCCTGAGACAGAAAGATGGGGAAGCCTGGGCACAGGATGGCGGCAACTTGCTATTTAATTTGCCCTCACCCGCTAGCCCACATGTAGACGAAATGAGCAACTGTATTCTGAACGTTGGATCTTAATTTATATGGATTAATTTAAATATGAAGGCAGATGCTCAGTTCAGTTTTTTTTTTGTTTTTTTTGTTTTTTTGAAAAATAAACTTTTAAGTCAACCTGGGTATGGAAACGGAAGTATGCCAGCCTACTTCCTCAACTCTGACTTCTACGGCAAGGTAGTTCCAATGAAAATACTGAAATTAAGCTGTGCTGAAAATGACAATGTCACCCACTGAGTTTTGAAGGCATTGTGTGAATTCATGTTTTTCCACAGACTTCAGCCAACATACTGCTTTGGTGTAGAGATGCATTATAAAATAGCTACTTTAATAAAATTAATTAATCTCGGTCACCCCAAAGTGTTACCATTTTGTATGTATTTGGAAAGATCTACCCTTCTAATAAACTTGACACTTACAATGTTTTAAGTATTCCTATTTTTCATTAGTTTTCCTGATTTTATATTAAGTAGCATTTGCTACAGTCTGTTAAGTAAAATATATTGCTTAAAAGAAAATTCACCTTCTTTCCTCTCACTGCTTGCTCTGGTCTGTTTGGGAGGTGCTGTGTCATTTCCCAAAAGAAAATAAAACAAAACATAAGAGTGGGGGCACACAGGGAGGGGACAGCCCTCTCCAGCCTCCTGCAGTCTCTGGTCCTTTCTCTACCTGCCCTAGAACCCTCCAGTCCAGGCCTCTCCACAGAGGCTACTTTCCTTCTTACTCACCCCAGCACGTTTTCCTCTGGATTCAAACAATGGTGGGCTTCTGGATTCTACCTCTCCTCCCTCCACTGCCACCACCTCCCTCCAGCTGGGTTCCACTGTAACTGAAGAAAGGACCCTTCCCAGCCTCTCAGCGCAGCTCGCACCAATCCTAGAGCTGACGTGACAGGTTCTAAAGCCCTCCCGGAGCTCTTACCGTCTACTCTGGAGTTGAGAAGAAAAACATCTGGAAACACAAATTTTTAAAAAGCGAAATGTGGACAGTGGAAGCAATGACAGATTTTTCTTTTGTAATAACGTTGTTCCCTTCTTTAATCTGTTTAATGTGGGCAGCAGGTTCATGTGAGTACCTGGCCAAATGAGGATGCTCTAAGGAAGCAGCAGGGTTAAAGGAGACTAGGCAAACACAGTAATAAGAAAAGGGCTCAGGAACCGAAGTCACAAAGGGACTAGCTGGAGATCGAATTCTCCTACCTTGTTCTGCTCTTGTCCTCAAGACTTGACTCTGGTCTAGGCTTCCTGGAAAGCACTGAGCAAATGTGGTTGTTCTGATGCTGCCCCACCCCGACCTCCCCTTACCCACCTAGACTTTTTCATTAGTCAAGAACCACTAAGAAATGGTTCGTAAATGACCCAGAATGTTTGCATCATGGGATTCAGTGATGTTAGGTTTTGTTTGTTTGGGAATCACAGGTGAGCAAGAGATACAGTTCAGCCATTTGATGAGGCAGGATGCTGTGCTTGTGTGAACGACATCAGTCAGGACCTGCGACTTGTGGTCAGAATGCTGTGATTGTATGGACAGCGACTTGTGGTCAGGATGCTGTGCTTGTACAGCATCAGTCAGGATCTGTGGCATGTGGTTAGGACGCTGTGTTTATGTGGCATCAGTCAGGACCTGTGACAAGTGGTTAGCCACTGGTCTCAGCTCCATAGTTCTGTATCCACTGGAGTTGAGGCTGAGCCTTTGGTGTTTACCTGCTCCCCACCAATAGGAAAAATCAGAATGGGTAGAAGATAGTCTATCCCAATCCAAATTCAACCAGTTCCCAAATAGATGGCTCTTTGGGGTTGTCATTTTTTTTCTTAGTCAAGCATGAGTCAGGGCGGACTTCTGAGGGGCCTATTTCTCACTGATGAACTATTTGCTTGCTAACATCTGCTATCGATAGCTTCAACGAGATGGGACAGTCATTGCCCTCAGTTGTCTACCCACGGGTGGCCCTGCTGTACTCCAAAGGATAATTCCAACCCAGTCATCACATAAATGGCCATGGTTGATCTAAATGGGTCACCAAGCAAAACCAAAAGTCATGAATGTGAGAAAGGACCAGGTATGGAGGAGGGGGGCATTGGTAAGGACAGAAGGGAGATAAGACAGAGTAGGGGGAGAGTGTGAGCAGGATGAATCACATGTACGACAATGTTCCAAAAAAAATCAATTTAAAAGTCAGCGATAGCAACAACAAAAGCAGACTATATGTGTCCTTTACATTTCAATTTTTATGGCAGATTCATTTAGCACCAATTCAATTAGAGAAGAAAGTGAAAGTATGGTTTCAGAATTTCTTCTTTCTCTTCTTGGTTTGTTAATAATAGATTGCAACAGGAACTCGCGGTGTTCCATAAAAAGACAACCATGCGAGAATTTTACAATTTTCTCCAAACCTGGAAACTGCTGATTGCATATCTGTGCGAGGCCTTTCTCTATGTATTGACATTCAGTTATTCCTGGTCTATCAGGACACATGCTTATTCAGCAATATAAAGGGAAAAGTATCAAACGGAAAAAATGTTACCAAGGAAGAGCATTTCCTCTTGTTGAAAAGTCCCAAGCTACAACAATTCTTAGCTTCCTGTTCCTAGTCTGCATTCTCCACACACACACACACGGTGTGGGTAGACACTTGTGCCCATAATTGCCAACATCAGGGTAACAGGCTTTTGACCCATGGCCGGGGTGGAGCCACCCACCACCCCTTGACTTACTGCCAACCGGGTGCATCCTCTTAGCCAGATTCAGCTGACCACTGGATTCCCAGACCTCTCCTGGAGGAAGCGCGAAGCTGAAACCCGTGGCAGAGCGCAACACGGACACTCCGACTGCTGACCCAGCCAGACATCTGAGCTCAGAGCAAACTCATACAAAGTCAATGTTTAGAAGATGGGAAACAGAATGGAGAGTCCTGCACCTTCTGGATTCCAAGTTGTGTCTAAAGAAAGGGGGATTTAGAGAGTCTATGTAGAGCAAAACAATGCTTCTCTGTGGAGTAAGAACGGGACGAGAGCTGGGTTCTAGGTCAGCAGAATTTGGTTCACTTGAAAGTTTATTGAAAGGATCTGAATTCCACTTTAAAACACTAACTGGTGGGGTTGACGGTGCATCTGAACAGCTGTTTAGAAAACACACGCAAATGCTTTTACGTTGCAGCCACCAAAGCTCTCCTTGAAGAATCTTGACGTTTCACTTTTAGTTTCTCAGCTCTACCCCGGCCTCTGTGTCCTCCGCAAAGGATCCTTCAAACAGGCTGAGGTCTTGCACATGGGGAAGAGCCTTCCTCATGGGGAGGAAACGGCGTATCAGAGACACTGGGTGGCCAATCTCGTCCGTCCCTTACTCGGCCTCTATGTCCACAGCGTTCGTCTCAGTCCTACCTAATGACCAGAGGTCATTATGTGTCCTAACTCAGAGGCTCTAAATCAATGATAATTTGGGCCTAGGGCAGCCACCTCCTGCCCCATCATTAGAGAGGCCTATTCAGAGTGGCCTCTGCAGACAGACCTTCTCAGCAGCTCAGATGTCATGGTTTAAGTGTTCATTGGTTGGAAGGCAGGAAATCAACGCTGGGAAACAGCATCAGACCCTCGGTGGCCTCGCATAGCTCCAAGCTGTGGATTCTGAACAATTCCAAAGTGTGTCTGTGTGAAGCAAGGGGAAGCCCACAGGCCAGAAGATCAAGTCAGCACGTC
Organism: Myodes glareolus; assembly: GCF_982192425.1. NCBI lineage: Eukaryota > Metazoa > Chordata > Mammalia > Rodentia > Cricetidae > Myodes > Myodes glareolus. The sequence goes on from NC_142040.1 coordinate 29,977,100, forward strand.
TTTGGCATTTCCTAAGTCCTTATGTCTTCATCTTCTGGGCAGCAAGTCAGAGCCTGTCCAGATGGCATCTTGATTGCTTTCCGCCCCATTGATTAAATTTCTAAGGCTGATCACGCTTTCCAACACGCTCTCCTTCCTGGGAAAATGTGGTTGTCCGAAAGGTAAGAGGAGGAATCACCATACAGGATTGAAAAGTGGGAGGTTCTGGGTGTAGATCCTGAAGTCCTGCGACTCCCAGGCTCAGCACATCTCATGCCATACGGTTAAGGTTAGGGGCTTACTTCACTACAAACAAGGTGTGACTTGAGGGAAATACAGTGGGGGCAAGTGATGTGGGAGTCCCCTCTATGTGCTGTGACCACAATTAATGAATAAAGAAACTGCCTTGGCCTGTTGATAGGGCAGAACTTAGGTAGGTGGGGAAGACAGAAGTGAATGCTGGGAGGAAGAAGGCAGAATCAGGGGATGCCATGGATCTGTTGCCAGAGATAGACGTGCTGAAACTTTGCTAGTAGGCCATGACCTCATGGTGATATGCAGATTAATAGAGATGGGTTAAATTAAGATGTAAAAGTTAGCCAATAAAAAGCTAGAGCTAATGAGCCAAGCAGTGATTTAATTAATAGAGTTTCTGTGTGATTATTTCAGTTCTGGGCGGCCGGGACGAACAAGCGGTTCCTTGCAACAGGGAAGAGCATGAATGTAGAAGCAGACACAGCCACTTAGGAGTCCTCTGTTCTCCTACCTTGGCCTTGCTCATAATGCTGAGCCACTGTGATCTTAGATTTATCTATACATTTGAGAAGAGAAAAGAACCCATGCCAGCAAGTTCTGAAAATATAAAGGGCGTGGCATGCCAGAAGCTTCTAAAAGGGCACCTGACACCTAGCAATTGTTTGCTCCATGTATTTTGTTGCTGCCCCTAACTGCTTTTAAGAAGTTGCTTCTTCAAGTCCTATCCGGAATGAGGACAAGAGTAGAGCCTGTTCATCCACACACTTCCTATGAGCAACCGGGTATAAACGTCATCAGCTTTCATGGTGGCCCTCTTTTCGGAAGCACTCTTGGGGGCGGGGAGGGGGAGCAGAGGAGGAGCCACTTCTCTTTCACAGAAGAAACTGGGACGTTCGGAAGTTAATGATGTGTCCAAGGTCACGGGAGGGCCTGTGTCTGAAGATTGAAACCTTAAAGGCTGTTGAACTCTGCTGATAAGCCTGTCAACAAGAGGGAAATCGTGGTCAGCCCAGCAATTTTGTTCACCTGCTCAACCACCCCAGAGTGTTTCAGGTCGGGTGGATTGGGCTGTTTCCGGAATTAGAATGAGGCAAGGATGCCACCGCATTGCTCTTTTGGAAGTTGTTGCCTACCTCTTCGCTGGTTCAGGAAAACTCTCCTTCCAGTGTTCACGGCTCGGGGCTAAAAGTTTGACGATGCACAGGATGTAAAAAATATTTCAAAAAGTAAAGGAATAGAGTATAAATACTCTTAACTCTTGGGGCAATTAGACTCATTGGTTGTTCATTTATAGATTTGTCTTTGTTTGGGTTTTTGTTTTTCGAGACAGGGTTTCTCTGTATAACAGTCCTGGCTGTCCTGGAACAACTTGCAAAGATCTACCCATCTCTGCCTTTGGACTGCTGGGATAAAAGGAATGCACTAACCTTATAGTCTTTCTTAATCGGATAAATGAGAGGGATGGATTAAGTTCCTTTTCAGCTTAGTTTTAGCTTTAAGGTTTCTGATTTCAGTGTACCACTCTTAGGACCACAGAGGTGGTTTGAATGAAAACAGCTCCCATAGGCTCATAGGGAGTGGCAATATTGGGAGATGGAGCCTTGCTGGGGTAGGTGTGGCCTTGTTGGAGGAAGTGTGTCACTGGGGATTGGGCTTTGGAGTTTCAGAAGCCAAAACCAGGCGCTTTCTCTTCCTGCTACCTGGCAATCAGGATGTAGACCTCTCAGTTACCTCTCAGTTACCTCTGCCTGCATGCTGTCATGCTTCCCACTGTGATGATAATGGACTAAACCTCTGAACTGTAAGCCAGCCCCAGTTAGATGTCTTCCTTTATAAGAGTTGCTGTGGTCATGGTGTCTCTTCACAGCAATAGAAACCCTAACTAAGACAACCACTTATTTTAGATATGAGAGCTTATTTCAGAATACCAATTCTTAGACCCACACTAGCGTCCCAACATCTCTGTCTTTTGATATTACGTTCATTTACAGTTTCAAGGGCAAACCCTGGGTATTCCTTTAACCTGTCCACCTTTATAAAACACACCCATTGAAGGAGAAGTTAATGAACTCATTTTGTAAACCAGGCTAACTGGACTAAAATTCAAAGATCTGCCTGCCTCTGCCTCCTGAGTGCTGGGATTAAAGACATATGTGTAAAGAAATAGACAATTTTTTTAATGACTATAATGTAACCAGAGGAAAGGAATATTTCCACTAACACCCAGTAACGATCATCTTGGGGAAAGGTGAAACCCCAGAAAAGAAAAGGCAGTTGTCCTTGCATCAAAGCAAGAAGGACTCCTTCCCCTGAGTACATAGGCCAGGGAGACTTGGTCTTGGGGGCACAGGAAGTCTCGAGGCATCTCTGATATGCAAATAAGCTATTCTTGCCACATGAAGACACTGTGCTTTTTCTGTTGGCAGCAGTGTCACCAACTAACTACATGCAGGACATCCCTCTCCAAATATGCCATATATTGATTGACGGTGACTGAGAAATAACAGAGTAGGAAGACGGTCTTGGAGTCCCCGTTTCCCAGAAGGAAGGTTTCCTCCTCCACCAATCAGATGGCATTCCCCTGGGGCAGAATCAGAACACCGTCAATCTTCCAGTAGACTCACCCAGGTTCTTAACTACTTCCCCACACCTTATTGCTTCTGCTCCAAACAGCATTTTCCTTTTCCTCATCACATTTCCCACATTTCCATAATGTATTAATCTTCATTAAAATGGTATCTGACCCCCCCCCCGTGTCTAGTTGTTTCTTTGGGATTTGGAGGATTTTTTTCCCCTATGGATCTCTCCAACCCATGTACCATATAAAAATATCAACATCAACAGAGAAATCCTATCTCAAAAACCCATATATATATATGTGTGTGTGTGTGTGTGTGTGTGTGTGTGTGTGTGTGTATACGCATATATATGTGTGTGTGTGTGTGCTTATATATGTGTAAATATATATATCAACATCAAATTCGATTTCAGCACTTTATGGCCTGCTCATCAGCTCCTAGGCTCCACCTGCAAAGCTGAGAGAGGAGAGGTTTCCCTTCGCTTCCTACAAAATCAAGCAGGACATGAGGGAAGCTCTGTGTGTCACCTCTCAAGAAAGGACCAGTGTTACTGGCACTGTGCAATCTGATAACCCCATAGTGTCCCCTTGCAGGAGATGTTTAGCTACATCATGAGATGCGGCAGCATACCGTACAACCTCAGAGAGAGGGAGTCACTTTGAGGGGAGCTCTACTTTGGGCCTTGAAGCCTGTATATCTTACATGACCACAATTGGCGCAACAATTTAGAAAAGTTATTAGGAAATATAATGATCTGAAGTAAACTTGACCATAAGCATATACAAAGAGTTAAGAATACAATTAGAAAACCATCGTGGGGGCGTGCAATGGGATGAGGAAGCAGACTTGAGCCAAAAGCAGAAGCAAAACCAAGTGTACAGAGGGGAAAGCAGAAAGCCATCGTAACGTCTACTGCTGCTCCCATGATAGAATAGAAATGACTCACACTGTGTTTTTCACATTTGGGTCACAATGCATATTTTAGCTTGTATATTCCTGAAAGTGAATTAACTTTTGGATAACCACGCAGAAAGGGCTCAAAGGACGAAGCTAGGTCTCTAGGATCCTACATCATTCTTAGATGCTAAAGACTGAAGGAAGTGGTTCTCAATCTTCCTCACGCTGCGACTCTTTAATACAGTTCCTCATACTGTGGTAACCTCTGACCATAACATTATTTTCGTTACTACTTTATAACTGTAACTTTGCTACTGTTATGAATCATAAAGTAAATATCAGTGTTTCCTGATGGTCTCAGTTGATCCCTGTGAAAGGCTGTTTGCCCCCCCCCAAGGGGTCGCGAACCACGGGTTGAGAACCACTGACTGAGAAGCACAGAAGTGACCATAAGACCTCACCAGACATGAAAAGGATCGGTTCTCTGGAGGCATCCAGTAAGTGACTACTGACCATAAAAGATGAATTCCATGGAGACCTCAGCAGAATAATAATATATATGATCCTTTATGTGCATCCATGTTATAGTTCACATAAGGACACCAGAAATTTATGAAAACTCATGGCTTCTACAGAGCTGTCTCCCTACTGATCTGGTAAGTGGTCAGTAGTATTAAGTGTTCCCAATGTCTTTTCTCAGCTTATCCCTTTCTCTCGGGAAGAAATGGTTCTCAGTGTGGATCACGGTTGTTCCATCTCCTCCTGGCCACCACGCCCATCATGGCACTATGAGTAGATTGGCATTAGAACGTGATAGGCCCAGCCCCATCTCCCTCCTCCAGCGAGCCCTTTCTAGTTTTTGTTTGCCAAGAAGAAGCAATACCATCTGGAGGAAGAAGGAGAGAGCAGACTGTCAACTCACAGCGGGTGTAACTCCATTTTATTGGCTCAAGCCAGCTTGGTTATATGAGTCAGTTGGAAATTATAATTTTGAAATAGACTAATGGAATTTTAATGAAGAAGTCCCTTGTAGAAAAAAGTAGTCTAGGGCCAGCGTGGTTGCTAAAGGTGCTTGCCGAACAAACCTGATGCCCTGAGTTCAATCCCAGAACCCACATAAAGATGGAAGGAAAGAACTGACATTTCAAAATTGTCCTCTAACCTTCACATGAGCCCAAACACATCAAACACATGCATACATCAATAGCAAATAAAATTTTTAAAGAAAAGAAAAACTAATCTAATTCCATCACCGATAGTCTCAGTAAGTGACAAAGATGGGATTCTAACTCAAGTCAGTATATTTTCGGTGATATTTGGGAAGTACTTATAAACAGGGGTTGTAATGCATGAGCTTGTGACACAGAGGAACTGAACATTTTTAACCTACAAAGGGGAAGGATTGGGGACGTTATCATTTTAAATACCCGTAGGACTGGTTTATATGAAAGGGCTTGAATTTACTCACTGGTTAGCTTGAGGAGACCAGGAACACTATGGGTGCAATATAGGGAAGTTTTTTTTACACTTAAGTAGAAGACCAGAGCTTACATATAAGCAGCTAAAATCGGCCAGAACCATTTCTTGAGAAATAGTGAGTTTTCTGCCACTGAGGCATTTCGGGGCAGACAGGAAAATAGTGCAGTATGTTTTGGTCTAACCAGAGCAGTGGAGCAAGGCCTGTGGAGGGGGGAACTGAGGCATGGAAATCATTTGAATGGGGTGACCTTTAGGAGAATATGATTCTTTACAATCTGGAACCAAATAAGGGTTTCATTCTTGCCTCCGAACTCTAAAACCTATCTTCCTATCTGTTTGCAATAGTTTAAATTTTAATCTATTTCATATTTCAGGGTATTATGCCCTGAATATTTGATTTGAATGCTGTGGCAGAAGGTCACTCACATTCATTTATTTTCTTTTACTCTTATACACTGGCAGTGAGTCTTTTGAATCCATTATGCAAACGCACGCAAATAATATGCAAATGCCGTGGCCTCAGAAAATGACAAAATCTTACGGCCTTAACGGAGCCATCAGACCTTTTTTTTAAAGACAGAAAGTAATATGCCTTTTCGGTGTCTCTGGGGTAGGGGACAATTTCCTGGGAGTGATATTTACATGACATTGGAATTGGTGGCTCAGAGCAGGCTTCACTTCACATTCTTTGTGTTTATGTAGGGCTTTAAGGTTAGGGAAGCATTTTCCTACATATCCCATTTGATCCTCATAATTACCCCGAGATGTAAGCAGGGCAGCTCTGGCTTTTCAGATTGAGAAGTTACTCTCTGAAGTGTAGTGTCGAACGTCACTCAGTTGGTAAGCAGTAGACTGGAGGTTTAGTACCAGACCCCCTTGGGTCCATACCATAATGGATGCCTTCTCTGAAGTAAAGCGGCCTGCCATCACCTTTATTGGCTTAGACCACGCTTTTGCAATTGGCATCTTCAGAGGTATGCTTGTTGTCAAGGATGGCATTTCATGAAAATGCCTAGGTACTGAGAGCAGCTGGACTGTAGCCCAAGTGAGATTTTCAGGCCCATTTTCAATTTCTGATGTGGGAGGTCCTTCTGTCTATGTGTTGCTTTTATTGGTTAATGAATAAAGAAGCTGGCTAGGCCTGTGTGATAGGGCAGAGTAGAGCTAAGTGGCGGGGGGGGGGACTAAACTGAATGCTGGGAGAAAGAAGGCAGAATCAAGGAGAAGCCATGTAGCCCTGCTGGAGACAGACACCCGAACACATGAGGCTATGTGTATAGCCTCATGGCGATACACAGATTAATGGAGATGTAATTTAAGATATGAGTTACCCAGAAATACACTAGAGTCATTGGACAAGCAGTGTTCAAAATAATATAGTTTCTGTGTGATTATTTCAGGTCTGAGCTGCTAGGCAGCCTGGAAACACACAAGTGGCCTCACATAACAAAGCCTGGCGGTGGTGACACTCGCCTTTGATCCCTGAACTCAGGAGGCAGAGACAGGTGGATCTCTGTGAGTTCGAGGCCAGCCTGGTCTACAGAGTGAGTTCCAGGACAGTCAGGGCTACATAGAGAAACCCTGTCTCGAAGAAAGACAAAGAAGAAGAAAAGATTGACAGGTGAACATTCTCAGTTCTGGGTGCTGTTTAGCTATTTTAGGAGGCTACTTACCCCTTGCCATTGAGAGCAGAAGTGTGTCTCTTCTGTGAGACCACCTGGATCTAGAGCCCCATTGTGCCATGCTCTGGTGGTGTAGTCTTCGAGAGGTCATTTACAGTTTCTGTAACTATAAAATGAGGAGAGAGAGAGAGAGAGAGAGAGAGAGAGAGAGAGAGAGAGAGAGAGGAACTCTGGGTTGCGGGCTAAGAAAAATGTAATAAGCGGTAGCGACTTTGGCCACTTTATTGATGGCAATGACAGCATGCAGCATCTAAGATCGTTGTGGAGTCTGAACTGGGAACTGGGTCCTTGGAAGCAGAATGGAAGAACAGCAACACCAATTATCTCCCATACATCCGCTGGTTCAAGGATAGAAAAAGGCCTGTGGTAGTCAAGTATTTGCTGAGTAAATACTTGAACATTTCTTCCCCCTGCCGCACCTCGACCATCTCGTAAGAATTACCACCCTTTCAAAGGGTTTTCTCTATTTCTTTTTCTTTTGTCTCTTGCCCCACTCCTCATGTAAACAGGGTTTTCTGTAGCCTGGGCTGACCTCAAACTTCTTATGACTTAAACGTCTCATCCTCTTGCTTCTATCTCCCTAAAGCTGAAATTAAGGGAGTGTGCCCACAACTGCTTTATTGGTGTTGCCGGGGGGGGGGGGGGGGGGGGGGGGGGGGGGGGGTGGCGGGGGGGGTGGTGGCGGGGGGGTGGCGGGGGGGGGCTGAACTTCGAGTTTCTTACATGCTAAGAAATTACTCTACCAATTCAGGTACAGCCCAAGGCTTCAAAACTATTTCTAAGGGAAAGGGGACCCCCGAGCTGAGGTTCTTGGTCCTGCTGCGTTGGCCAGGCTGCTGTGTCTTTTAAAAAGTTGTTTTGTTTAACTCGAGCCAGGTGTGCGGGCAGAAAGGCGGTTCCACCTGAGTTGTGAAAACAGCAGTCCTAAATCACCTGGGCGAGAGAGAAAGCAATCCCCTTCCATAGGAAGATCAGGAGTGCTCCAGGAAGTAGCTGAGGTTCAAACTAGCAGAGCTGTGGAAACTGTCACCTCCAGTCCGAGTTCCCTGTTTTGCAGCCCTCCCATCTGCTGGAGCCGAGCTCTCCGCCCTGCCAGCATGCTCCAGCACCTCTCCCAGTCACCCCGAAGGACAGCTAGCAAAGTGGTATCCTACATGAAGGCAGATTCCGGCATTTACAGCCTCTCACAGGGAGAGAGACTAGGAGGTCGGGAGGGTGGGCCAAACCCTTGAAATTGGCTTCTGGCCAATGGCAAGCATCACAGTCTCTAAGGGCTATACAACTTGTCCATGCTGGTCAGGAAATGCTCTGGGCCATCCTGGGGCAGGGTTCTCAGTTATTTTTGGCCAACATGGTTGGTATGCAAAAAGAACTTCCCTTTTCTTCTTCTGCAGCGCGGGCCCACAAATGCCGAGCAGTTCACACAGCGTTGCCGCTTAAGATCAACCTTCCGAGTACTTCTCTGCCTGCCAAATTGCCAGGGCGATTAGAGCGTGATTATACGGCTTGGCTCTGAGCATTAGCTAATCCGACCCAGCTGGGCTTGCTCTGGACCTGGGATGGCTCCGGACATCAGCTGCTTCTTTTTAGTGGCGCTCTTTTCAGCCAGCTGTGAAGCCATCGCCTCCTCAGAGCAGATGTGCATTGAGGTGAGTCCAAACCGTGTCTCTACCCAGCTGACACTTGCTCAGAAATTTGAGATACAGCATACAGACTCATGTGAACCTTGGTTTTAAGTCTCTACTGTCCTAATGAGGACAACGGGAGATAGCAACAGGGCTTGGGTGCCAAGAACAGACCCTCTCGATCCTGATACCCAAACCATGAGAGTCAATTGTGCGCCATCCCAGTACATGGCCTCTAGCCACAGAGTCCTTTGGTTTCTTGGCTGCCATAGTGTGGACTAGTAAAGACAGGCTCATTCCAGGCTTCAGAACAGTTAAAGGATCATTCTGAATGAGATTGGCTTTCTCCTCCAGTTGGACACCCGTCCGTCTGTCAGAATAGCCCACAGGAGTAACTGAGAACCAAGCCAACTGCCAACCTTCTGTTTGGAACCTTAACAGTGTTTATCACCCAGTAGGAAGTTGTAGAGAGAATGAAGAGAGAGAGAGAATGGCCTCCGTCATTCTACCTTCCTCCCGCTCTCCTTGACTCTGGCAAGTGGCCAGTCCCACGTGGGCATGCCTGACAAAGGGTACAGACAGGAAAGGATGGCTTGCTAAAACGTTGCTTTCTTACTTTGGGACTGAATGGAGACTATAAGCCAGGGATAGCTAGGGGCAAAAGGAATCTGAGACCACAGTTAGAAGTCAAACCATTGACCTAAAACTCAAGGCTAAGACTTGCCAGATGAGGGTATGAATCAAAGTCAAAGCCAGGACGTGAATGAAGTCTGAAACAGAAAGCTTGTTAGCCATGTATTTGAGTGGATTCAGGCTGTTCGCAGACCAAACAGATACGATACCCAGGAAAAATCAAGGCAGGGATGGAATATTTCCTCAGGCTTCCAGAACCAGTGCTACAGAGTAAGGGAAATTACATAATAGGATTTATTGTTTGCCATTTCTGGAGGCTGGACATCCAGGACTGGGGCTGAGGCAAGGTCGTTTTCCTCTGAGGACTTTCTTCTTGGTTTGTAGATGGCTGTTGCTGTAGGCTGGAGGGTAGTGGCAAGGTCGTTTTCCTCTGAGGACTTTCTTCTCGGCTTGTAGATGGCTGTCTTTATGTGTATCTAGTGTACCATCCCCCATGCTTAGCTGTGTCTAAGTTTCTCTTATGAAGACATTAGTTGTGTTGGACTAGGACCTGCCTAGATTTTCTCATTTTACTATAATCTATTTCAAAAGGCCTCGTCTCCAATTATGGTCACATGAGACACAAGGTCCGGGGAGTTAAGGCTTCAACCTAAGAAGTTCAGGGCTGGGAGAATGGGAGACAACTCAGGCTATAAAAGGACTAAAAGAAGAAAGGGGCTTCATCAGCCCCAGTTTCACCTCATTCAAGTTGGGAAGTTGATTTCACACATCATGTAGATGGCATGAAGGGATTGGGAAGGGGACATCCCCTTCTCAGTGACCAAGCGTGAATGCTAGTCATGTGCTGACAGCATCCCCAGATGGGATAAACCTCCCATTCAATTGCAGTTCCACAAAAGTGGGCTATTTGCAGTGCTCTGTTCTTAAGTGGGGAATTCAGTTCTCAAATCCCTGCACCTAGGGGAAGCCTGTGAACCCTTCTGAGACCACAAGCAGTCCAAAAACCGTCTAACCACCCATGGTGGTCACCAGGCTTCTGAGTTGCCAGTTCCCTTTTGTACATGACCCCTGCTTTGGCAAAGGGAAGAAGGAGGAGAGGAAAAAAGAAAGAAATTGCCTGCGGTAGGCCCTCAGTGCCATGCCTGTCATTCATGGGAGTAGGGCACAGTGTTCCAGGTCGCTAAAGGCCCTGTATGAAGACAGCGAAGACTTCCATTTGGGTTAAACACGTGGTAGTAAAATCCTCTAATACAACGTCCCCACCTCTAGCTCGTGGGTGCCCTCTGACACATGTCTGAATTTAAATAGCCTTGCAACTCATTCCATGAGCATTAGAGTTCTATTGTCTCTTCTCTCCTTTCCTTCTAAGCAGCAGAAGTTGAAAGTTGTTTAATGCATGAATACGATGGGGCCCATGTTCCAGACCTCTGTGCCACGAATGAGGGGGAGCAAGGCTGGTTAGGAGAAACGTGTGCCTTTGTCACGCGTGGTCCTCTCACATTCAAATCACCCTGATTCCACTCAGCCTTCTCCTTGCTTTCTTTCCTTCCTCGCCCCACTTCAAGCATGGTCAGGCACTCGTTGCCTGTCTGTCCTTGTGACCCACCATTGTGAGCTCGTCTTGCCCAGCGTGATAATAATAGTTGTGTTTAGGTTTTTGCCTTCTTTTCAGCTTATTAAATGTTGTTGAAGCAAAACACACATGCAGAAAGTTCCCAGGGCCTTACATAAGCAGTTAATTGCATTTTCACCAATAAACACAGCCCGGTATTCCACATACAACTCAAGGCACAGATGTACTCAGTACCTCAGAAGCCCCCAAGCTTCCTCCAGGCCATTAGTTCCTCGAAGACATCTAGTCTTGTAACTTCTATCATCATGGTTGCTAGTATGCTCTTAAGGAATAACTTTATACAGTAAGGGGCATATCGTAGGAACTCCTTTTGCCTGGCTCCTTTGACTGAAATTAAATTGGTGACACTTTCAGATGACAGGTATGATGGTGGTTTGTTGATTCCTACTGTTCAATGACACACTGTTTGGTGGAAGCCCTCATCATCTATTTATTTCTCTACTCTTAATAGGAAACTGCATTATCTATAATTTTTGGAAGTTATGTATGACACTTGTTTTGAGCTTTCTTGATCATGCCTTTCTTTAGAAAACAAATAAATTTATGTTATATGAGTACCTGAATAGATGTATTTCCCATAGTGTGTGTGTGTGTGTGTGTATCTTGTAAACTTCACAGATTTATAAAACATCACTAATAATTAACAGTCGTTGGCACTGCATGTGATGTTTCATTGCTCCTGAGTCTTGTTAACATTTGATAATAAATGTGAGCCATCATGATGGCTGGGAAGGAGTATTTCATTGGGATTCAATTTTTATTTCTCCGATGAATTATTAAATTGAGAACATGTTCACAGTTGCTTCCATAGTCCTCTCTTCTGGCACTGCTGAGAGCCAAACCCAGCGCCACCCTCCTGCTAGGTAAGCATTCTGACACTCATACACCCCCTGCCCTCTACAACATTTGTGTGAGTGCAGGGTTTAGGTTTTTTGCCCATTTTCTCCTTTGTTGTCTTGATTTGATAGCCAACATATTCTTCTACTCAGACTTCTCTTTCAACTTTCCTGAAGGTATCTTTTGCCAACTTGAAGTTCTTAATATTATTGTAACTTGATTGAACATTTCTTCCCTTAATTTTCAGTACATTTCTGTCCGTTTTAAGAAATCTTTGTTTACCCCAAAGCTATGATGATTATTATCCTACAGTTTCTTCAGGAAGATTCATTGTTTCATATTTCTAAGTTTTAACAGCTCAAAAACTGATATATATATATATATACATACATACATATACATATATGCATGTTGGGTAGAAGTCAGAACTGATATTTTAATAAATTTTTTTCTTAAGAAAAGTTCCAACCTACACCAAACTCTGAGAACATTATAATAAAAACTCATGACCACTCCACAGAGAATCCTCTGTTGCTAAATGCCCCATGTTCTCTGTATGCGTATAACAAAATTACAACCATGACCAGGCCTTTAGAGACTAGCAAATGTTCAGACGATCTGGAATGCAATGCTCTGTAATTGCTGCTGTTAGAATATTTTCAGTGTACTCTGAAATAGTTCCTTGGACCTGCAGGCTTGCTTCCCCCCCATTTCAAATGGGCTCATCTTAGTCACTCTGTCCACTCAAAACAAGGGTAAGACCAAGCAAGTCCTTCTGTTTCTAGGAATGGGGTGGGCTTTACTTGGCAGTGCCCTCTTTTGAAGAACTCCAGCTTCACAGATGCACTAGCTTCCCAGGACCAGGATGATGGGGAACGAGATGATCCCTGAAGTGGGCACTCCTGCTCAGGGCTAAGGCCCTCTGTCTGGAGACTTCTCAGTGCACACCTGTAGGGTGCGCTTCTTATCACTAAGCTACAGTTGGTAAGAAGGGAGGTCCAGGCAAAACAGTTAATGCTGTTAACTTAGACTTGGAGACCAGCAGGCTATTTCTGCAGAGTAGTGGTTCCCAACCTTCCTTATATTGTGACCCTTTAACACAGTTCCTTGTGTTGTAGTGACCCCCCCATCACAAAATTTTTTTTCGTTGCTACTTCATAACTGTAATGTTGCTATTGTTGTAAATCATAATGTAAATATCCGCTATTAAGGATAGCTGATATGTGACCCCTGTGAAAGGGTCGTTCCACTCCCCATACCCCCATACCTCCACCCTTGCAAAGGGATTGTGACCCACAGGTTGAGAACCACTGCTGTAGAGGACCAGAAAACAAAGGAGGTTTAATTGGAATGTCCTTCACCTGAAGGAGTCAGATTGACAATACAATCTTAGGGATGTGTCGTCCTGAGAGGTTTCATTATTTGTTTTGTTTTCTGAGAGTAATCTTTGCTCTGGAATTCAGCTTACCAACCAAATTGCTCAAGGTGTGATTAAAGGAAGGGGCTGGGGGTGGGGTCAGCGTTTCCTCATGCATGCATGTGTCAAGTGCACTAGACGGCTGAAAGGCTGGAAATAAGCATGCAAGGGAAATTCAAAGGCTTCCAAATTAGAAAAATGTCTCAACGCTTGCAAGAAGAGAAAATACAGTGGGATGGGAGCAGAAACAAAATAACATCCTGATTGAAAAAATGCAAAGGAATACCTGGAGGGAGAGGGGGTTGCAACTAGGAGGGAAACTTGCTCTAGGTAAAGAGGCCCAGCTCTGAGCCAAGCTGAAGACAAAGTAGCTGGCAGGGGTCCCAGTGCACCGCTGGTCCTAAACAAATGCTTCTTGACACAGAGCAGGATGTGTGCAGCACAGGCATCCAAGTGGCTTTGCAGCAGCTCTGCAGGGTGTGTGCAATTGCATGCATCTGAGTGGCTTTGCAGCAGCACTGCAGGGCGTGTGCAGTTCCAGGCATCTGAGTGGCTTTTGCAGCAGCTCTGCAAGGATATGTGCAGTTGCAGGCATCTGTGTAGCTTTGCAACAGCTCTGCAGGCTATGTTTAGTTGCAGGCATATGAGTGGCTTTGCAGCAGCTCCACAAGATGTGTGCAGTTGCATGCATTTGAGGGGCTTTGCAGCAGCTCTGCAGGATGTATGCGGTTGCATGCATTTGAGTGGATTTGCTGCAGCTCTGCTGGCACAGACATTCACATTAAGAAGGATGGGCCCTGTCTGCAGTGCAGTCAGCCAAGGTAGACAAGTGAAGAAGCAACTTCGGAAAACTGTCCATCTCCAGGTAGAATAATTACATGGGAACAGGTCAGCTCTATGGTGCAGCCCTGGAAGTACCAGTATAGTATCTCTCTCCTGAGTGCTTCAGTCAGTGAGGGGCAAGGCCAGTTCTGCCTAGTGTTCCAGTCCGTGAGGGGTAGAGCCCTATCCTCTCTGCCATTGGTGGTAACAGTAGCCAGGGACATTAACAGAGACCATGGCTGTAACAGAGCCTAAACCCAGAGGTGGCCCCAGCAGAAGCCCAGGTCCAGACATCACCATGGCCCTGGGTGGCAATGAAACCGCCCACGGCAGCCCACTCCTCATCTCTTTTGCCTCTTCAGATATGCCTCTGTCTACAGGACATAAACTATTTTGTCTCTCTCCCATTTCACTTCATACATTTGCTCACCAGAGTAGGCCTGTCTGCCTGGTGCTATGAGGGGCTGGGGTCTCCTTGTCCCGCTTAGAGTCTTATGACTCTGGGCAGGATCATGCTTTCTTATCACAAAGAGGTCAGAGTAGTGCCCAGCTGTCTGGGCTGGAGACCTCTCTAGAACCTGGGCTAGAAAGTCCAGGCTATGATCCGTTGAGTTTGGCTGGCTGGAGCTGCATGGCATGGGGTAGAGGGGTTTCTCATATATCCTTGTTCTTAATGAGGTAGAAACAGAATATCTGTAATGTGTAAAACATTCCATTCAAAAGGACTGAATGAGAGTGATTGTGTGTGTGTGTGTGTGTGTGTGTGTGTGTGCACATGTTCACACTACTAGCCTTAAAAAGTAAAATCAAGGTTCTCCTTTACTTTATAGCTAATATCCACTTACGAGTGAGTACATACCATGTTTGTCTTTCTGGGTCTGGGTTACCTCACTCAGGATGATTTTTTTTCTAGTTCCATTCATTTGCCTTCAAATTTCTTGATGTCATTATTTTTAAAAGTTGAGTAATATCCTATTGTATAACACATTTTCTTTATCCATTTTTTGGATTTTTTTTGTTTTTTTGTTTTTTGTTTTTTTTTTTTTTTTGGCTGAGGTACATCTAGGCTGTTTCCAGGTTCTAGCTATTACAAATAAAAGTGCTACAAACACAGCTGAGCAAGTGTTCCTGTATGACTGAGCATCTTTTGGATATTCCCAAAGAGTCTAGGTAACAAGAAGAGTCCAAGGTGGGGAGTGGGGGGAGGTGGCGAGGATCTCCCTGGAAAGGGGAAATAGAAGCAAAGTCCTGGGGTGGACTGGAGGTGGGTAGGGATGGAAACTTGGGGAATTGGATTTGGGGGTAGGGTGAGGGGAGATTACAGAAGATGAATGGAAAGAGGGACTCAGGGAAAATAAATACCCCCGAATCTACAAGGATGACCCCAGCTAAGGCTCCAATAATAGTGGATACGTAGCCTGAACTGAGCATCTCCTGTGATCAGATTGACAACTACCCCAATTGTCATCAGAGAGCCTTCATTAAGTAACTGATGGAACAGATACAGAGACCATCAGCCAAACATTAGGCTGAGCTCAGGGAATCTGACTGGGGAGGGGGGAGGATTGTAGGGGCCAGAGGGGCCAAGAACATCACAATAAAAGCCCAGCAACTATTAATCTGGCTCATGGGAACTCACAGAGTCTGAAGCAACAACCAGGGAACTGACCTAGGCCTTCTACACATATGTGACGGTTGTGCAGCTTTGTTTACTTGTGAGACTCCTAACAATGGGAGAAGGCGCTGTCCCTAATGCTTTGACTGGCTCTAGGGAACCTATTCCTCATACCGGACCATCTTGCCCAGTCTAAATACAAGGGGAGGCACTTAATCTTACTGCAATTTATATGCTGTGCTTTGTTTATCCCCATGGGGTATCTGCCCCTTTCTGAATAGAAACAGAAAAAGAAGGGATTGGGAGGAAATGGGGGAGGTCTGGAGGTGGAGAGAATGAAAAGAAAGGAGGGAGGAAAAACTGCAGTTAGGATGTAAAATAGATTAATTATACAAAAATCAATAAGTAAAATCAACAGAAAATTATCTATATGTTCTTATATGTTGCCAACTTTCATGGCCATAACAATTTTTATTGTAAAACTCTGATTGCAAAAAGTGCAGGGGGCAGGTGCCTGTGGAGCCCCAGGACCTTTGGTTTGAAATTCTAGGTCTTGCCATCACCCTTCCTCCAAGACATCAAGGGCAGCAGGGTCATTTCTGTTCCCATCTACATGAAGATTTGTGGACCACGCTTTGGCGGTCTTCCTGTCTGGCACTGGCAGACCCTGCCTGCCTCTCCTTTTTTTGCTCGGGTAAAAGAGCGATTTCACTTCCTTATCTTTCTTTCCTCCTACTAGAAGCTCCCTCGGCCCCTGGCTCAGCAGAGTTTCTGCAACCTTTACTTTCTGAATCCCATTAGTGCAGTAAAGTGCTTAGGAAGCCCAGGAGAGGCTGAACGAGGAAATAACTTCAGTGTCCTAAGCATGTATATTCAGAAGCGGAGAATCAGTAGCCTTAGGCCTTTCACTGTGGTACTATAATAGAGCCAGACAGATTGGCAGATTCCCCTTTCTCCCTACGTACATGAAGTCAGATATGCCAGTGGGAACCAGAAAAGAAAAATGTCTCCTCCGAGCTAATAAGATCCATAGCAACACTGAGCCCACAGCCGTCCACACAGGTTCTCTCTGGGTGAGCCACAGTTACGGGCACCAGGCACAGTCTTGTAGCATGCTTTTCCCCACCAGTCAGCTAAATCTAGGTTTTAAATGCAAAGTGTGCATTTCAAGGACATTATGTGGATGGATTTGTGACAGTGCCTAGAGGACTTTGGGTCTATAAACTGGAGAATAAATTATAGGGAAATATAAATATGGCATTTTCATCATCGACAGTTGTAATAGCCTCACGGGATATAAGGAAACCAGTGGTTTCCTGGAGATGCGCGTGTGTAGTAGCGCTATGAAAAAGGGCACCAAGCAGGAAATGGAGTTCGGCAGGGTAAATGGTGCCGTCTAGAGAACCTCACCATTTAGGAGAAAAGGAAGGTGTGTGTGCTTCTGTCCATCCAAGAAAAATCTGTTTGTAGTCAACAGTAGGAAGACAGCTGGACTAGAGTGTGGGTGGGGCACCCTCACGGACCACTGGAGAGCAGGCGTGTGGGAAGGAAAGACCAGAAGACAGTGGTTGTTTGAGTTCACTTAGGATGTGAGACGATCTGAGCACCAGTGTTCCCTGGAGCTCGTCTTTTTGTACCTCCAAGGGTATTTTTCTTAGCTAGGAGCCTCCCTGGGCCAGGTATACATCACCAACCAACCTTCCTACCCACCCCACCCCCACTCCTCAGTCACACCCACACCAGTCGCAAATGCTACAGTGGCACCAGATAACCCTTCACTTCTGCGGACTTCTAATGACTAGCTTTGCCTCTCTAGTTAGTTCCAGTTCTGCATCTCGGATTAGGGGTTTAAGAGGCAGTGCCCGTTGGATTTCAGGATCCTGCACTATGTTGGACACAGGGTGGGCTCATCGACCCACAGTCTGGAGATCCCAACAGGGAAATAATTTATATTTCAAGGTTGAAACCCCCAATCTGTGCTACTTCCTTTTCCTTTTAATAGTGTCTTAAGCAAATTTGTTATAAAGTTACCAGTGCTTCAAAGGCCCAGGAGGGTAAGATTTTGTCAGCAAACTCACCTACCCAGTTCTCCCTCCTCCCCACTACTCTGTTTGTTTGTATTCCTTGTTTGTTTGTTGAGACAGGGTCTTTCCCTATCTCAGAATAACTTAGAAGTCACAGAAATCCTCCTGTCTCAGCCTCCCAAGTGGTGGGGTTATGGAAGATTTCTCTCTTTTTTTTTCTTTTATATTTTCTTGCCAGAGTATGCTAAAGCAAATCTCAAACCTGTCATTTTATTTTTAGCTACTTTAATCTGCATCTAAAGAGTCTAAGACCATTTCTTTCATAAAATCATGTTAACCACTAATGTTACAAAATTCCTGTTCTCTCTCTCTCTCTCAAATTCATTATTTCTCAATATAATCAAATCCTGTCTTCAGAGTTCTGTGATTGTTATATGTCTTTTCCTAGCTTTTTAAAAATCATAACTAAGCAAGGGTTAATTATTATTTGCTTGTCTAAGTTATTATGTCCATCTTTTCTTTTAAAGTGGCTTTTCAACAGTTATTTTCTGGGCATGCGCAAGCATGTGACCACGCACCATGGCTTGTGTGTGGAGCCAACTTGCAAGGACAACTTGCAACAATTGGTTCTTTCTATCCTGTGAGTTCCCAGGGAGCAATCTCAGGCTGGCAGACTTGGTGGCAGCTGTCCTTATCCACTGAATCCTATCACCAGCCTCTCCTTTATCTCTTAACAAGAACTTTCTTTCCTCCTCCTCCTTCTCTTCCTTTGCCCCATACCTTTCCAGAACAATATAGAACGTCCCCCTTTCTGTCTGTGGGTGACTGCTGCTTATCGTGTGTTAACTGAAATCATCTGAGTCACTCACTCCTAGACATGAAGCCAGGTCTAAAGTCTTGACTTGATTCCAACTTATTCATTCCTTCATTTGGAAGCTTGTTTTGGGCAAGAATATTCCTGCAGGGTTCCTCTAAGGAGCACCACGTTTTGTTCAGCTGGACACATACTGATAATAGTATCGCTATTAACAATCTCTTTCTCTCACAGTACAGGAGGGTTGAGCTCTGGCTTGTGCCTGCTAGAAAGCACCCTTTGTTTGTTTGTTTGTTTGTTTGTTTGGGGTTGTTTGTTTCCTGAGACAGGATCTCGCTTTGTAGCTCACATCATCATTGAATTCAAAATCTTCCCGACTCCCTCCAATGTGCTCGGATTATAAGTGCACCCTCCACATTTTGACTCACAGCCAACACCTTGCTAACAAAGTGTGTAATTTTCTTAATATCGTCTAATCCCTTCATTCAGAGGTCTCTGATGGACTACAAATGTCTTTTACCAACGGATTTATTTGAATCGTAATCTAATCAAGAGCAAGCGGTTTATCATTATTCTTTGTGCTAGCTACTAAAGCCCTGTAATGAATAAGAATGTGCATATAAACATTTTGTGCTTTTGCAAGTTTATTTTTGGGAACGATAACTAGAAGTGGGACGGCTTCTCAAAAGGTAAATCATACATAATCTTGCTAGAGAGTGAATCAAATTACTAAATCCAATATTCATTTATATTGCTTCTCCCATCAGAAAGAAACCAACAAAACATACAACTGTGAAAATTTAGGTCTCAGTGAAATTCCTGGCACTCTACCAAACTCAACAGAATGTCTGGAGTTCAGCTTTAATTTCTTGCCTACAATTCAAAATACGACCTTCAGCAGACTCGTAAATCTCACCTTTCTGGATTTAACCAGGTAGGTATTTCAGCTCCTTGCACGCTCTTGACATTTTACTTAAACAAAACCATATTGTGCAATCCAAGCACTGCTGATGCCTCCTGTAGGGCCACAGATCAGCTGCTTGTGCATTCATCCTTCCCCAAGGAACACATTTCTGATACTAAGATATATTGTAAATTAAGGCCAGTCAACTACGAGGAAAGTATTTCAATGGTGCTGTTAAGGAAAGCCTAAGGCAGTGGTTCTCAACTTGTGGGTCGTGACCCTTTTTGGAGGGGGGCTGAACGACCTTTTTATAGGGCTCCCATGTTAGATATCCTACATATCAGATATTTACATTACAATTCGTAACAGTAGCAAAATTGCAGTTAGGAAGTAGCATTGGTTGGGGGTCACTAAGCATGAGGAATTGTATTAAAGGGCTGCAGCTTTAGGAAGGTTGAGAACCACTTTTCTAAGGGTATTGAGGGCAAAAAAGAAAAAAAAAAATCTTGACCAAATCAGATGCTGTATTATGCGGCATGTTAACCCAGTTGGCTATTACTGGGCAATGGCATTTTAGATGAAACTCACAGATATCTCTATTAACATTGTTTGGTTGCTGTTGCTTTGTTTGCTTTCTGGTTTGTTTTCTCTTTTTTTAAACATGGCCTCTCTATGTGGTCCTAGTTTACCACCAATTCACTATGTAGACCAGGCTGACCTTGAACTCACAGCTATTTTCCTGCCTTTGCCTCCTGAAGTATAGGATTAAAGGCAAGCACCCCTACATCTGGCTTCTATTAACTTTTGATTTATTTGTCATACACAAATTGGATTAAGAATTCCATCATCTAGTCTAGAGGCGGAACCAGGATTCCAGTTGCTAAACTATAGCCTGAAAATTGTATCTGACTGCTGAACCAATGTTTGAGAACAAAGAGGCAGAAGTATCAAAAGCCAAAGCAAGTGAGGGCATAAACTAGTCTGTGAGGAAAAGGAGGGAAAGGAGGCCGATGCTTTCGTGACATCCGCATCCCTTGTAGCGGCTCTCTGCACTGCCCCTTCCCCTCCTGCAGAGCGGGAGCCCAAGGGACCATGGTCACCTTATAAGTGCCACTGTGAGATACCGTGGTCAGTATCACTACCAACTGGTGGGTGAATGAGGGAACCATTAGCACGCACATGTGCCCACAAAGGGGTGTGCACTCCTGTGCATGTGTGTGCGATCAATCTAGTATTTTTAGATTAATATCAAGACGGTGTTTTCTGAGTCTTTACTGTTCTTCAGTTCAAGGGGCATCTTCCCATGTATCATTCGACACACGATAGTTCTTCATAAAACCCTTTTGTATTTAACTGATGAAAAGAGAGAGCAAGACTATATACCAGTGATAGAGGGTGTGCTTAGCATGTGTTAGGACCTGGATTCAATCTTTGCTGGCAATTCAGCCCCCCATGAGAAATTAATAAAAGTTGTATCTTGTTCATGGTGTTATACACATATATATAAATATATACACATATGTGTGTGTGTGTGTATAGTGTCTCCTATGTGTTCTGTGTGATATATTTTATACTAAATTAAACAGTAAATCACAGTTTGATTTTTACACTCACTGGTTTTTTTTTCCTTACCATTAAAAATAACCCCTGAGTGTTCGCTCTAAAGGAGCAAAGACTACAGAATAAATTCTAAATCAGAGTGTTCAGAACTAAGGCTATTCATTAACCCAACCAGTTATCCTGTGGGCGTGGAGGGGAGTTCTACTTCACTTTCTGGTGATGCTATTTTGCTATTGCACACAAGGGATTTCTTGATTCATTATGGTGCTGGTGTTTGTTCTCTTGTCCTCGTAAACATGACTGCCAAGTGCTCTTATCTCTTCGAGGTGCCAGATTTACTGGATACATGAAGATACCTTCCAAAGCCAGCGTCAGCTAGACACACTTGTGCTGACTGCAAACCCGCTGATATTTGTGGCAGAAACAGCACTCAATGGACCTGCGTTACTGAAGCACCTGTTCTTCACCCAAACAGGAATGTCCAGTCTGGACTTCATCCCCGCGCACAACTTGAAGAGCTTGGAAAGTTTACATCTTGGAAGTAACCATATTTCCTCCATTAAGCTCCCCACAAACTTCCCAACAGAGAAGCTGAAGGTTCTCGATTTTCAAAATAATGCCATCCACTACCTATCTAAAGACGATATGGGATCTCTACGGCACGCCACTAACCTGAGCCTTAACTTAAAGGGAAATGACATTACAAGAATAGAGCCTGGGGCGTTCAAGTCAACTGTCTTTCAAAGTTTGGACTTTGGAGGGACTCGTGACTTGCTGGTTATATTCAGGGGTTTGCAGAACTCTACTGTTCAGTCTCTCTGGCTGGGGACATTTGAGGACATTGATGATGGAGAAATTAGTTCCTCTGTGTTTGAGGGCCTCTGTGAAATGTCTGTTGAGAGCATCAACCTGCAAAAGCATCACTTCCTCAACATGTCATCGAATACCTTCCACTGCTTCACCAGCCTCCAGGAACTGGACCTTACAGCCGCTCACCTGAGAGAATTACCCTCCGGGATTGTAGGGCTAAACAACCTCAAGAAATTAGTTCTCAGTGCAAACAAGTTTGAAAACTTGTGTCAAATCAATGCTGCCAGCTTCCCCTCGCTTACACACCTTTACATCAAGGGCAATATGAAGAAACTTGCCCTTGGTACCGGCTGTTTAGAAAAACTAGAAAATCTTCGTCTGCTTGATCTAAGCCACAATGACATCGAAATGTCTGACTGCTGCAATCTGCAACTCAAAAACCTGTCTCACTTACAAAGCTTAAACTTGAGCTACAATGAACCCCTGGGCCTAAAGACCGAGGCGTTCCAAGAATGTCCCCAGCTAGAACTCCTGGACTTGGCGTTTACCCAATTACGTGTTAATGATGCACAAAGTCCCTTCCAGAACCTCCATCTTCTGAAGGTTCTAAATCTCTCCCACTGCCTCCCTGACACCAGCAATCAGCATCTCCTCAATGGCCTGCCAGCCCTCCAGCATCTGAACTTCCAGGGAAACCGATTTCCAAATGGGAATATTCCAAAGACTAACCCGCTTCAGATCCTGGAAAGTCTAGAAATCCTGATCTTATCATTCTGTGATCTCTCCTCCATAGACCAGCAAGCCTTTGCTCGGCTTAAGATAATGAATCATGTAGACCTGAGCCACAACAGGCTGACATCCAGTAGCATTGAGGCTCTTAGTCATCTTAAGGGGATATACCTCAACCTAGCTTCTAACAGCATTAGCATCATCCCACATGATCTCCTCCCCATCCTGTCCCAGCAGAGGACCGTTAATTTAAGACAGAATCCCCTGGACTGCACTTGCTCCAATGTTTACTTTTTGGAATGGTACAAAGAAAACATGCACAGAGTTGAGGACATAGAGGCCACTCTTTGTGCAAATCCCCCATTCCTGCGGGGAGTCAGGCTGTCTGATGTCACCCTGTCATGCAGTATCACAGCAGTGGGCATTTTCTTTCTCATCCTATTCTTGCTTTTGTTCACTGTTGCGTTGATTTTTGCAGTGAAATATTTTCTCAGGTGGAAATACCAACACATTTAGCTCAAGGTTTCCAGAGAAGGCAGAATTTATCAGAATTGTCCTAAGTAAAGGAACTGTCAGCTACAGGTGACCAGACTTTTCCGGTTCTTAGTGCTGGGCTGGGGCCATTGAGCTTTTCTGAAAATGTCTTACTCATTTGAATCTCCCATGATGCTGTGGCTAGAGGCCCATGCACTGCTGTGAGAGACAGAGCCACTTCCTCCTGTGAAAAGTGACCCACAACCTCTGAACCCCCAATTTGAACCCCACCCATGTGAGAAAGGAGAGCAACATGCATCACTGCCCCCACCCTCTGCCCAACCTGGCTATGCTGGGGCCAGCCCTGTCTTCTCTCTCTCTAACATCTGACATTTTGCTTGAGGCTGAGCTCTCTGTAATTGAGCCATTTGGGAAAGTTAGGCCCCAGCAAATTCTCAATGCTCATTTCAAATGACAAAAGGTAAAAAAATACAATGAATTTAAAAGACAAGACAAAGTAATAAATTCTGCTCTCAACTAGATTCTATTAGTTCCCTCAATTATTTGCTTTCTAAGGTCTTGAGAAACCCCTAGGGTGTCAACAGTACAAAACTTTGAAAGCTTCTCCCCGACCCATCCCTGAAGGTCAGATTTCATTTCCCGACAAGGAGGTTTCCCTCCCCCTGTCGGCTACTCCACCTCTCAGGTTGCAAAATTAGAGGTAGGCTGTGGTCCAAACAGCTCATTTTATTCTCCAGCTTGCTGGTCCTTGGACCTCTCTCCCACAGGAACGGGGAGATGAATGTCTGGTTCCCAGGCTGGCCTTCCAAAAGCCTGTTGCCTTCAGAGAATATTGAAGAACACCTTCACAAGGGAACCTTGTGTATTTATGTGTCCCTGCAGACTAGCTGTCGGGAACATGATAAGGGAGGAGAGGTTTCTGTTCGGTCCAGGGGTATTCCCAAAGGCTATGGCAGTGACAGACAACATGGCGTTATCAAATGCAGAGAGACAGAGAAGACAGGGTAGGTGACAATGTCACAACTTAATCCCTCCCAAGTCTCAAAATCCTTCTGATACAGTCTGAATTACTAGTTGAAACTCAGTTACCGTGATGTTTGCAATTACTGTCCCCTGAATCCAGGCAGTTAAGCAACAACAGACTGATAATATTTTTTAAACATTGCACAAATACTAAGTATATATCTTACTTCATTTCATCATTCCCTGAACAATGTAACTATGTACACAGCATATATACTATGTTATATATTGTTAGGAGACAATACAAAGAACATGAAAAGATCATGTGATTCATATGAAAATACTATTCTATTTTTGTATAAAGGACTTGAACGTTTGCAAAGTCTGGTATCTGTGAGGACTCCGGGACCCAATTTCCCCGTGAAAACCAAGAGACTCCTACATAAGACCTTAATTAAATTTTGTAACCAATTTGAGGTTAGAGATGTTAACTAATTATGAAATGCTGGTCAAAGGGTGAGTGATTGACCAATGGTGACATCTAATCAGAATGATAAGAGCAGCCACGTCTTCCCTCTGCCCCCTGGAAAAGCTGCTTAGACAGGCAGCAGCTGGGATGAAACTCTTCCCGGAGACTTAGGGACTTCAGCCTTTCTCACACGGTCGTTCCTTCCTCTGGGAGCCCCTCTGGAAGCAGTCAGTTCTCATATCCCTGAGACTTGCAGCAGGGTTTCCTCTTCGGAGAGTGGTTTTTTCCTACATAGCCAATTCAAAACCGACGGTGAATGACGTCACAACTAGCATGAACTCTTCAGCTCCTTTATCGTCTTTATGGCTCCTCCATGTCCGGAATCACGACTGGGACATGATATGGTTTCAGGGTGTGTGTGCACATGCTTGCCCATGAACGCTCACATGGACGCCAGATGTTGACGCCCGGTGACTACGTCACCATCTTCCTGTTCTGAGACCTGACCCCTCATTGACGATAGATCTATCTCCCCATCTTGTTCTACCCCAGCTCTGGAGTTTGAAAAGCATACGGCTCTACCAGTCTTTCTCATGGGTGCTAGGGAGCTGGACTCAGCCTGCAGGCTTGTGCAGAGAACACTTTGCTCACTGAGCCTTCCCCCACAGCCCTGATGGTTTATATTGTGAATAATTAATTGCTGAGATTTTGTAGGCCTTTGGTCCCTGAGGCTTTATCAGTGGTTACTACATTGGCCAAGCCTATCCCTGCTTACCCTTAGCTCTGGTCAACATCTCCAGAGCTTCCTGCAATGGCCCTCCCACACATTTCTCGCCAGAAATACCCAGAGCCATCTGGTAATAAAGGATGCCTATGCCAAGCCTCCGGTAATGAGGATATTGTGGCAGAGGTTAACCCTGGATTCCTAGTCAATGACTGAGTCCCTGAGTCCCTGTAACATTCCTTCCGACTCTTCATGTTTCTCCCTACTTCCCCCATCTCAAAGTACAGATGGATTCCACATTCAGAACGCCGTCTTAGGTAATGCCAACCCTGTCCAGATAGCCTCCAGAACCATTCCCACCTGAGTTCCTTCCACCCAGAGTCAGGATGTCACCTGGGCCCTAGCTGCTGTTGAGGGCCGTGTCTGGGTTCATGGTCCAGCTACACAGCTGGGGTCTGTGTAGATGTTTGGGGCCTGTGTCACCTCAGGAGACCTTAGGAACCATGCGAGATGAAATCAGAGGGCCATGCTGAGTCAGCCCCACCCTTTGCTGGCTCTGGGAAAGCTGACCTTGCCTCTCATTGGACACTACAGCAACAGAGCTGGCCCCTGCACATTACAGAGATGACACCCACTCCTCACCACAGGCCAGGGGGCACCAACCCTAAGGGCATGCATGCAGGGTAGCTGACTGACCAGCTTGGCTACCACCCAGGCCCACACTCGGGCCTTGGGTTGACCCCATCTAGGACCTGCTGGAGTTGGCGAAGGAACTGGTCCTCTGGAATGATACCCACAGGACCTCCAAGACTCGTGGCCACTATAGGATATCCCAGAGGAGTTCCGGTGGGGATCCAGTGATGGCGGTGTACCAGAAACCAGAGGCCTTAAACCAGACCAGTGACTCATTGCAATGAACATTTGCCAGTAAAACTGATGGGACAAATTGGTATACTATATGGCACACCGAAGCCCCCAGTGCCTTCAGGATGAATGGAGAGGTGTTGCAGAGGCAGGAGAGAAGGAGAAGCAAGGAGATTTTTTTCTATTATTGTGGTTTTTGTTTTGTTTGGGTTTGGGTTTTTTGTTTGTTTCTGCTTCTGTGTGCTTGCTTGCCTACTTTGATTTGTTTCCTTTTGTGGGGGGGGCATGCACAGTGGGGATGAGGGAGAATATCAGGGGACTGGGAGGTGAGCAGAATTGGGGTGCATGATGTGAAACTTCAAAAGGGTCAACAAAGAAGCTACATATTAAGTTAAAGATAGATAGATAGATAGATAGATAGATAGATAGATAGATAGATAGATAGAAAGAAAGAAAACACCAATCCATTGGGTTCCCTGTCTATTCTGTCAGATATCAGCTGATTCTTGCCTTAGGGATATAAACTGAAGATGGAAAATACTAATTGTGAAGCTAGCACTCTATAATACTTAACATATAACTTAGAAAAACCAAAACATTCCGTAGAAAACCTCTGCTTTGGATGCATTTTCCCAATGTCTTAAACCTTGGCAAGACCTAACTGCCCATCTTGTTCTCATTTGTCAGGCCCACCCCACTTGGTGCCCCGTGACTTGGCGTTCCAAAGCACCACACTGACCCAAGGCTCCGCGACAGCTCTGCTGTATTAAGCACCAATAAATTCACCCCACAGAGTCAGGAAGGGAGCTTTTTGATGACTGCTGTCAATGTTATTGCTTTATCTGGTTACTAGGAGAGGATCTGTAGACATCATGTGTTTATTGGTTTTATGTATGGCATGTTGTTGTGGCTCTGACAAGCTACACCTATAAAAATGTGTTATTATTGCATGATGTAGCCCAGTGAGCTGACCCTGCATTTCAAAGTGTACTGAAGCAAATAGCATCGAAGTCCATAAAAGCTGACTGGCCTCCATCACAAAGGACTCTCTGCGTGAGCTGCAGCTCCTATAATCCAGCAAAGAATTATACCCTTCCCGGGACCGGCAGCCATTGCTATTAACTGAGCACCGCACACTCCCAAACACAGGCATTATCTGAAAAATTCGAAGACAGGATGCTTTATATTGCTCTGATTTGTCCAACTCTCTGAGAGGACACGAGTGTAATTTTGAAGTTTACAAAAGAATGAAATAACTGGTTTGCCGGTGTAATATCAGTTCAGGGTGCGAGGAGAGTTCCCACCAGTGTTTCCTCTCTTTGAATGCAGAAGAGGCATTTAAGCACAGCAACAGAAAATGGTAATCTCTGAGCCGGGAGGCAGCTGCCGGGCGCGATAAAAACGCAACTGTCTAGCACAGTGGGGGTTAGCCTGTGGTAAAGAGGAATAGCCTAGCCTATTGCAGCTCCCAAGCCTAGTTGAACCCCGGAATCAAGTGGAGAATTCTTGGCAAAACAGAAGTCTTCAACCTACCTCTGGATCTCGGCCCCCACTTTCTGCCAAGTGATTTTTCTATAAAAATCATTTCTAATCTCTGTTTTATCAACCAACAGCAGAAGCACGTTAGGCTCCATGATGCACTAGAGGCTGTCTTCACATCCCAGGGAAGGAAGTTTTCTTCCAAAAGTTGGACAAAGGAAACTGGCAAGGCCCTCAATTCCGAGGGTCAACATCCCGCCAGGCAACTTGGCAGTGTCTCTTGCCATAACAGCTGGGCTGCAAGGCACTGCCCCTGAATCCCCCCTAGCTCTCTTCCCGACCCACCCGTGCCGCTTGCTAACAACTTGAAAATGAAATAAATCATGAATTGAATATTATGGAAGTTGGAAAGAACTTGTGGCTTATGGTGAAAGTCTATCGTTGCTCAGGAAAGATTAAGCAGGGAAGACCGTGGAAGCTCCTCTGCCCTTTCTATGTAATGTTCTCTGAGCACCTGGCTGTGGCTCTAAACCTGGCAAAGGACAACAAAGGGCAAAGAGGCCCTCAGGGCATTCAAGCACTCATCCCCCCCCACCTCCTCCTCCTCCTTTCGTTTGGCCCCCAGGCCTTCTTCACCCCTTCCTGTCCCTTCCTCCTCCCCTCCCTCGTTCTCTAGACTGAGCTCAAACTCATTATCCTCCTGCCTACCTCCTGATTTGGGAAATATGATGTACACTATCACATCCAGTTCAGTCCAAGAGCTCAATAAGTAGCTTGGATCTCCCTTTTTATCTTATAAGTAATCTAACCAAAATAATAAATAAGCGATTAAGTAAACTAGGGGATGGTCTGAATAAGTGGGGAGATACTCAGTGTTCTTAGAAGGAGGAACTTAATGCTGTAAGAATGTCAGTCCGGTGGAAACCAGAGAAATACATATCAAAATGGGATTAATATGAAAATCAATTAGAATAACACCAACAAGAACCTGAAAAAGTGGCGCTGGAGAGAGGGCTTGTGTGTTCAGAGTGCTTGCTGTCTGGAGTTCAGAGAGCTTGAGGTCTGGAGTTCGGATCCTCACACCCACATCAGGTGGCTCACAAATACCAATAACTCCAGCTCCAAGGGATCCGATGTGTGCTCTAGTATTTTCAGGCCTGGAACACATATACTCACACTACACACACTACACACACACACACATGCACACCCACAAAGCTAAGATGACGTTTGTTTGACAAAACAAATGGAAAAGGCTGGAGAGGCAAGGAGGTTGGGGGTGGGGTTTGAGGCACTACATGCCGTGCTTGTGGGGTTATAAATAGCGTGGTTCAGTCCCTTCTAGAACAATAATCAGTCAAATTCGTAACCTGAACATTCTCCTCCAGGGTTACATCCCAAGTCAGCTTCCTAGGTCAGCACAGACTTCCCTCTCAGCATTATTTATGGAGGGGAGATTCTCAGCAATTTGAGAATTCATCACTAAGAAAGCATAAAAGTTTAACAGGGAAGGTGAACATGTCACAGAAGACACTGTACAGTAGTTAGAAGTGATGGGTTAGACACAACCATAGTGGAATTTTATTGTAAATACCTTTACACAAATTAAGTTTAGACAAATTGAATTTGGCAGAGTATATTTGAGCAAAGGAGGATTCATGAGTTGGATATACTTTATTTAACCTGGGGCGGCTCAGAGCACTCCCTCCAGCAATGTGAGATTTATAAGCTAGAAGGGACAGTGACATGCAGAAACAGCTCCATTGGCCCAGCAGTCTTTGCCTTATTTAGGCAAGGTTTATTGAAGAATTTGCCTAGTAGGAACTAGTCTAACCAACAGCTTGTGACTGGCTGGAGCTAAGCTGCTCTGATTGACTACAACTCTGTGAGTATGTTCTTAGGTCAGCCTGTATTGTACCTTTGAACTTGTTTGCAATTGCTGTTTAGAGGCAGCTCAATGCAGGGAATGGAGAAAACCCTGAGGGTGAAATTCCAAGTGAATGTGTGCTGTGGACATGGACACAGGCATGTCCAGGACCTCAGAGCCTCGGGCCCTTGGAGGAACGGCAAAGCCTACCCTCTTCATGCCCAGGATGACGCTCAGAGGAAAATGGCAAGGCTTTCCTCTGGCCCATGTCTGGTGTGAATAGCAGTACAGAAAATGTCCATGGTAGCTTCCTCCCTCTGGGTGTTTATGGCCTGAAGACTGCTCCCCTACAGAGAGTGGCCCGACAGAGGTACACTAAACCTACTTCCTTGGTGCAGCAGTGCACTAAAAACCCCAACTCCTTGTTTATCTCTGTGCAGCAATACCCCCATACACACAAACTCCATTCAATTTTTTACAACAAATTCCCTGAGCTTCCAGGTGGTGTGGCTTCTCCAACAGAGATCCCAGACCACGGGATCCCAGCTTTTCTGTGTATGTGTCTGTGTGTTTGCCTTTTCCTATTCCCTCGCTGGCCCCTGCCATGTCCTCATCCCTAGGACCATGAGAGATCGTGTGGCTCTAAGTCAACATAAAGACATGCATTTTCTTCAGAGGCAAACCATATGGTGTGCTAATACACACAAATTTAAAGGGCATGTGTATAAAATGATACCTATTTTGAGAATATAACTCAAAAGATAAACCACCAACATGTGTGACTATTTTCTGGGAGAGGGGCATAGAAGGGAATGTCAGGATAAATTAGGCAAACTTTAGGGTAAGGCTGATATGCCCAGAAACTAAGGAGTAAGATGACCCCCACCCTCTGCACCAGTTATATATTCTCTCTCTCTCTCTCTCTCATACACACACTATGACAAGCATACAATGAAATATGTGCTCTCATAAATAACTACAGAATATATTTGTATTTTGATATTCAAGCAGATGAGGGTTCCCAACGGCAGACCCACGATCGCTTGGATATTCAGCGAACGGCATTGTATTTTCTCATTGCCAAGACAAAATCCATGACAAGTGCCACTTAAGGGAGGGTTGTTTTAGCTCAAGGTTTGGGGGAGCAAAGTCCATTGTTACAAGGGAGGCACAGGCAGTGGGAAAGCCAGGAGGCTAGTTACATTGTGTCCTGGTCAGCAAGCACAGAAGTGAATACCAGAACCTGGGGCCTTCCTCCTCTTCTGCCTTTTAACCAGTTTGGGATTTGAGTCTTTGGGATGGTGTCGATGAGGCTGCCCCAGTCAACTCCTCTAGAAATCCACATAGAAGGAGGTAAAAGTAGATGACTGGGTTTTCCGAAGACTTCTGTTTCTGCAAGGCAGAAGAATAAAGAGTCCTGGGCTGAGAGAACTGCACATCCCAGAAAAAGGACACTATGTTTGAAAATAGGATATCTTTATTAATTCTTTGAGAATGACTCACAACATAGTTCGGCATATTCTTCCCCTGCTTCCCTTCCTAACTCCTCACAGATCCACCCACTCCTCATCCCTCAAGCTTTGTCCCCCCCCTTTTTGTTTTTAAATAAACCATAAAGTACAGTTGGTGGTGCTCATGCGCTCTTGGGCATGGGGTGTGGGGCTCTCCACCAGAGCATGGTCAGCTTACTAGGAGTCCAAGTCTTAAAGAAAGTTGACTCCCAGAAGTCCTCAACTCTCAGCAGCTCCTCAGTTAGGGGTGGGACTAGCCAAAAGATACTATTTTTTTTAAATATTTGTATCTTCAAATTTAATGACTGCACCCAACCTTCGGGAATCACTCGGCTGTCTTCCTGCTATAGACAGGGGGCGCCATCACTACCGGGATGAGGAAGGGAAGGCATCACAGTGGGTCATTCACAAGAACCACTTTGGATCCAACAAGAATAGGTGTATCTCCAGCCTGGGAAAATCACTTTAACATAGCACCACTTAACAGAGAGAATATATTCTAAAGTGACAGAACACAGGGGCAAAGATATTTATTTAAGGTTAGTGCTTAAGGATATGGTCAGCCAGGCTGATACATAAATTCTCTCTGCAGCAGGCTTGCAGCGGGTCCTGCAAACAGCTTCATCCTTCACCTCCCTGCTGCTGACAGCCATCTCCAGGCAGAGCATAATGAAACAGCGGATGGGTAGATCTGAGGGATGGTTTCACCATGGCTTCACCATGTTAATAGACTTTCAGTAGAGCTGTGTACCCTGGCCAATGGGTCTTTCTTCTCATATCTGAGTATGCTGGACCAACATGGCATTGACTCCACAGAGACCTGGGCTCTTGAGACAGATTCTGCACCACACAACCCCTCCCCACCTTTTGCAGTGTTCTGCAAGAGTAGTATTGTGGTATTAAAGAAAAATTTGAAAGATAAAAGGATTTGGGCTAAGAACTCACAAAGGGTCTAACACCATAGCAATATCGTGTTTAATCACAGTCACTGAACTTTGGCTGGCTTCACAAGGCCCTGCTGCTAGATAATTAGGCCACAAACAACCAACTAGTTAAACGTAACCAGCTGGCTGAATAGTTGACAAGCTGCAGCTTTAATCCCTCGCTCCTGTTTTCTTATTGATACTCTCTGTTGACTGGGACTTCCCGGAGCCTGTTCAGGGAGCTGCCCAATGAGTCCGTTTCACTCGAATGTGACTATATATGATTGGCTGAAGGGCTTTTCAAAAGTCTTGAAGGAGTCCGTGGATCCAAACGCAGAGTCTCCTGACCCTGGAAGCCCTGAGTCTCCACACTCAAGCCTGGTAGACATATTGTGGCCACTGAGTCCTTGCTTCTATCTGGGAGTCAAAAGGTATGTTTTCTCTTGGCTTCTGAAGCTCCATGAGTTTGTGTTTTATGTTATCTGAGTTTGATTGAGAAAACTTTCAAATCGACACTGGGGTTGAAAGTTTTAACCAGAAACAATACCAGTTCTTCTTGAAGAAGTCTTCAAGGTCTGACTGAGTCAGCTAGATACTAAACTGGTTTCATCTGGTTTCAACTGGAACAGGAATAGGCCCTTTGGAGAGAGCTCAAGAGCCTCGTTTTCTTAGACAAGAAAACAGAGCTGAGTTCCCTAGAAAAGAATGGCTGGATTATGGAATCATCCTAGGTTGATTGTTGCTGAGAGAGAGGCATGACCTTAGGATGACTGCCAAGGGTCAGCTTGTGCTACAGGAAAACAATAAGACTGCTGTGGACTTTGTGGTAGGGAAGGTCCGGGGTCTGGAACTCTGGGTAATTTTACTGCACGAGCCTCCCAGCATGTGTTTATTGTTCTTGTTGTTTGCTTGATTTTGACACGCGCGGGTTGTGCTTCACTGTTTCCTGTTTCACTTTGTTCTCTAGAACTATCTTAGAAACACAGAGACTATACCAAGGGAGTTTTAATATAGATGGAATCGTTTATTTGTGGGGGAGTTTAGACAAGGAGGAAAGGCATCAAAGAAATAATAAGATTGTATATGTTGCTGCTATGGTTGGAGATGGAAACCAGGGTCTCTCTTGGGCTAACAAAGAGCTCCAGCGCTGAGTTATATCCCTCCGGCCCTTAGGTTCATATTCAGAGGGCACATAGAAAGTTTTTTAAAATAGTCAAATAAAGGAGAAGGAGAGCTGTTGTAGAGTTGCATCCTCGGATCAGCTAGATCTATTTCTTCAGGCAGCTTTATGATATAAGACACCTTAGTGTATTTCCTGCCCTTCCTATTAACAGGGTTTGTGTTGATCTCAACTGCACAAAGACTGGTTTGCAAAGCTGCCAGCGGTTAGTTATCCCTTAAGATCTATGTTTATTGAAGGGAATCTGCATGTGTAAGGGCATTCTATTCCTAAAGGGACCACCCTCTCTGTGCATGATAGGAGAGGGAAGATGACATTTCCGGATACTTTCCCAGTGAAAGAACAAAGACATCGCCCTATGTATCTCTGACCGGGTACACTTGAGTGGGCTTCCTGTGTGTGTTCATCTGTGTGTGTTGGTCTGTGGCCCTGAAATCTGATTCCAACTAACAACCAAAGGGAATAATGATGAGATCAGTCACAAAAGGGGGACACAAACTTTTGGTGAAATGAGTAAAATGGAAAAAGGGGCAAAAGAAATATCTTCCAAGTGAAGTAGTTTTTCTAAATGATGGAGAGGCCCTCAGAAGGACCCTTGAGATGGTTTTAACAAGTTCTGTCTGGTTATAATGGCATTTTCTGTCATGTGATAGGCCAATCTTTAGAGGACTCTAAGAGCTGAGTCCTTTGGGAGCCTCTGTCTTTAAGAAACTGGAGAACCGAGTTGGGTGGTGATGGCGGCAGATGCCTTTAATCCCAGCACTTGGGAGGCAGAGACAGGCAGATCTCTGTGAGTTCGAGGCCAGCCTGGTCTACAGAGCGAGTTCAGGTAAACAAGGCTACACAGAGAAACCCTGTCTAGAAAAAGAAAAAAAAAAAGAAGAAGAAAAAAAAAAAGAAACAGGAGACCTTTTGCTTTGGGGCTTATGTGGCTGCAGATGGAAAGAAATTTATAAATGGGTTTTTTTCCTAGTTTCTAGAATCTTTCTGAAGTCTTAGAGTCCAGTTGTAGTGAATTATGTGCTGAAAACTTATGAACTGTCAGATTGTTTTCAAATATTAGATACTAAAACAGGATACTAAATCAGAAGTATTAATTCTGATTTGATTGTGTGTTTAAGGAGGAAGTGAGGCCCGGTAACTTAGAGCCTGACTTTGGGGAATATTCCGATTACCTTTGACTGTAATAGAACACTAGAAATTGTTTTGAAGAAAACTATTTACTGTTTTCACTGGGAAAAAAATGTGTAAAGCGACTAATTGGAAAATATTTGAATAATGGAACCTATTCACTTAACAGATACCTGACTGCCCAGGTAATACATTGTATAGATACAGATACCCGACTGCCCAGGTAATACATTGTATAGATACAGATACCTGACTGCCCAGGTAACACATTATATAGATACAGATACCTGACTGCCCAGGTAATACATTATATAGATACAGATACCTGACTGCCCAGGTAACACATTATATTAGCACCAGGAACTGATGACAAGTGGGATGGATACAGTTCCTCTGTCACAGAGTGTCATGGAAGATCTACATATGTATATATTACAGGCAATACAACACAGAAAATTAGCAATTACGTTACGTGTTGCCAGGAGAGGCTGCCCATTCACAGCCCTCTGTGTCTGTATCTGCAGATTGCTAAACTGATCGGCTAAAGTCACAGATGTCTTTCTTCTGCCCTTTATTTAATATGATTCAATGTGCTGGTCTGTTAGTGGCCGATAATGGACAAATTCTGCTAGTGGAACATCTTGGAATCATGCAGTAGAGAGAAGTCAGGTGTTCTTGGGTCTGTTTGTAGTCACGAAAACAATTGTTTTATTAGGAAACGTTTCTAGACATCCAAGCAGCGTAAATCAGGAAAAATGCTGACGCCAAGTGTTCTCAACTGTTCATAAGCTTTCAGAGGAAATGAGTCTAAGAGGTGAAAACATTAACAAATGGTTATTGATTGTATTTCAACTAATGATTGATTGGAAGAAATTTTAAATTTCCCTTCTGATTGCCGCTGTAACCTATTTTCCTGAAAGTTCACTGGGTCTCTATGTCCTTGGGTAATTTTTTCAAATTTCTCTTGCTATTGATATCCAGTTTCATTCTCTCTAATTGGAAATGGTATAGGATATCATTTCAGATGTTAAACAGGTTAAAATTTCTTTTTCGACTTGATCCATGGCCTACGAATTTTTACAATTTCTTATTTATAGTTTGATAATTAAATTTATCTCCTTTCGCTTCATTCCAAAAACTTCCATTTCCCCCACTACTTTCCCCTCAAACTCTGTGTACTTTAAAAAACAAAGCAAAGCAAAACTCAGAGTCTCATAGCATTGCCTATATATGTGTATGGGTACAGAGACATCCATACATTTTTTAGATAAAGAATAGTGCCTCAGGGGAGCCATCATTGAAGAAAACGGATTCCTCCTCTCCCAGCAGCCATCAACCACTAATAGTTATGATTTCATGACCATCTCCTGACTCCGTGGTAAAATTTTGTAGGGACTGAGCTTCTGCCGGTCTTGCGTCTGCAGTCACAGCTACTGTGAATTCCTGTGAGCAACAGTCCTGCCATGGGAGGCCACCATGCTGTTTCTCTGCAGACCTCCACTGTCTCTGCCTCTTAACATGCCCCTCTGAAGTGGTCTCTGAGCCCTGAGGGGAGGCAATATAATATAGATGTGTCATTGGAGATGATCCGTCCACAGTTTTTTAGTCTCTGTATTAGACCAGCTGGAGGTCTCTGTAAAATTGCCATCTAATGTAAAAAGAAGCTTCTCTGATGAGGATTGGAAAATGCACTAATTTGTAAAGATAAGAACTTATGAAGCGGTCTATTACTGTGCCCATTTAGCAGAATATGAGTATTAGGT
Organism: Myodes glareolus; assembly: GCF_982192425.1. Taxonomy (NCBI): domain Eukaryota; kingdom Metazoa; phylum Chordata; class Mammalia; order Rodentia; family Cricetidae; genus Myodes; species Myodes glareolus. The sequence goes on from NC_142040.1 coordinate 30,012,763, forward strand.
TTGCCCCTGAGGACCCGTGACCTAGAAAGCCACGGGACTTTTACCAATAAATGGTATGAGGCATGAGTTCTGTTTTGTGTAACAGGCTTTAAGTCAGTCTGAAAGTTAGACAGATACTTCTACAACGTTTTCGTCACTATTATACCACTGGGCATATCTTGCCAGGCCAGGTTTCATTATAGGTCCTCAGGTTTACAGCGGGGTGTAACTTCCGGCCACTTTTCTCCCCCCTGTAGCATGCATGGCATCTTCTATCCCTGTGAAGGTTAGGTAATAGAGGTGAAGGGTCCATGTCTGTAGAAGTTTGATGTCCCCATGTTCTGTAATTCGGCAGAGTGGTCTTCCCATCCAGTTCTGAAGGGTAACAAAGAGCCATGACAACAGCTTGTAATCTTTGGGGGACGCTCTGTGAGATCTCATTGATCCCTGGCATTGGGCTGTTCATTGGTGATCTATGGTGTCTAGAGAAGGCTTTGTTGTTGCCCATGCCAGTAGAGGGTACCTACATGTAAACTATGTGTGTATTTTAGGGAGGTTCTGTAGTAGTGGGTTTCTATACAAAAGTTTCATTGGTGTTAGTTGTCATTACCCGTCCTTACTCCTCCACCCTGTCCTCCCATCCCCCACCACACTGAATCCTGTTCCGTTTTTCCTCTTTTCCCTTTATATCACTGTAGTCTATTTCCATTCATTTGCAAGATTGCCCCCCTCATACAGCTCTTCACTTGTTCCCTAACCTCTGTGGGCATTAAAACACACACTACACACCGCATACACACCACACACACACACACACACACACACACACACACACCATGAGCTAACATCCACATATGAGAGAAAACATACACTACACACCGCATACACCACACACACACACACACACACACACACACACACACCATGAGCTAGCATCTACATATGAGAGTTGTTTTTCTCCAACTGGGCTGCCTCATTCAGGATGTCCAGGATGACCATTTCCAGCTCTCTCCATTTACCAGCGCATCTCATGATTTCCCTTTTCTTAACAGTTGACTGTCATTCCGTTCTATAAATGAATCACATTTTCATTATCTGTGCTCCAGCACATGGCCATCTAGGCTGTTTCCGTTGTCTTGGCTATTATGAATAAAGCAGCAATGAACATGAATAAGTATCTCTGTACAGATACAGAGTCTGTTCGGTGTGTGCTTAAGGGGTACAACTGGATCACGTGATGATCTAACTTTTTGAGACATCTCCTCATTGACTTCCACAGAGGCTGGCCCAGCCAGCACTCTCACAAACAGCAAATAAGTCTTCCCCTTCCCCCATAAAACTTGCTATCATTTGTTTTGTCGTTTCGTTTTATCCTGGCAATTCTTTTTGGGGTAAGATGAACTCTCAAAGTAGTTTTTTGAATAAAAATGCATTTATTTTTATGTGTATGGGGATTTTGTATGCTATGTGCATGTCTGTATAGGTACCCCATGCAGACCTGGTGCCCATCGAGTTCAGAAGATGACATCAGATCTTCTAGAACTGGAGTTACAGACCATTGTGAACAGTTATAAGGATGCTGGGAACGGAACCCCGGTCCTCTACAAGAACATTAAGAGCAAGAAGTGTTCTTAACCCCTGACTCATCTCTCCCGCCCCTAAGAACAGTTTTAATTTGTGTTTCTCTGATGGACAAGAATGTTGAACCTTTTAAAACATGTTTTTAAGTCATGTGTACTTAGAGAACTCTCAAAAGTTCCATGCCACATTTTTAAATTGTATTGTGTTCTTTTTGTTCTGTTTGTGGGGGTTGCTGTTATTCTTTCTATGTTCTATATGCTATCTTTCCCCACCATTTTATAGACTGCCTTTTCCCTGGAACGAGGGTATCTGGTGCTGCACAAAACCATTTAGTTTCATGTAGTCTCATTTGTCAAATGCCGCTCTTAATGCCTGTATTAATGGCGTCCTATTCAGAAAGCCCTTTCCTGTTCAAGCATATTCCCTACATCCTTATTTGTGAGATTCAGGGTATCAGGTCCTTAATTCATTTGACATTGGCTTTTACACAGGGTAAAAAATAAGCATCTAGTTTACTACTTCTACATGCAGGTATCCAGTTTGATTGCAAAAAGATGCTGTCTTTTTTTTTTCAACTGTTTTTATTTTTAGCCTCATTGTCAAAAATCACTTGGCTGCAGATGTGCAAACTTATATCTGGGTCCTTAATTCTGTTGGTTGCTGTTTCTGAAAATCAGTGTGACTGTTAATATTGAGAATTATCATTGAACACAGTTTATTGATTCCTGTTATTTTGCTAGTGTGATGGCATTTTCTTAGAGTGAGCATAAATTCCTTAAATCTTTTTTGTTTCTTTTTTCATGGAAAGTTGCTTTTCCTTTGATTATGATGGATGATGTCGTTTTGCAGGGTATAACGTGTCTAGGTTGACATCTGTGGTCTTCCAGAGTTTGGAGAACATCAGTTCAAGCTCTTCTGGCTCTCAAAAGTATTCATTGAAAATTCATGTGTCTGGGGACCCCTGCAGAAGAGGTAAAGCCAGAGAGGATGGAGGAAACCAGAAAACAAAGCCCTCAAACCAACATGAGCAAAGCTCATTTTGAACTCAGAGACTGAAGCAGCATTCACAAGGCCTGCCTGAGTCTGTACCAGGTCCTCGGCACTTATGACGTCCAAGTTAGTGTTTTTATGGAATTCCCAAGGGTGTGAATAAGTGGGCTTTTGTCTCTTGTGCCTTCTCTTGGGCTCTTTTCCTTTTCTTGGTCTCCCTTATCTGACTTTGATGTCATAGTTTTTGCTTTGTTTCATTATATTTTATTGTTATATAAATATTTAAATGTATGAATTAATGAATGTAAACCTACCCACTAAGTAAAGGTAAAAGGAACTTCTATTATACCTGCTGGGAGAGGAAAAATCAGTTTGCTCCAGTTGAATGACAATTATATATCATCCACCTTAGAGAACAAATAATTGACTACAGATTTGTTGCTCATGGTGGTATTTTGGATTCTCTCTCTCTCTCTCTCTCTCTCTCTCTCTGTGTGTGTGTGTGTGTGTGTGTGTGTGTATGCACACGTGTATGTGTATGTTTGTGTGTGAGGGTTTATTTGGTAACAGTTTGGTGTTCTGTTTTTGCTTGTTTTGTTTTTAAGGTGATGTTGTTTGTTTTCTGGGTTTTAGGCATTTTGTCGTATTGGGTTTTGGGGTTGTTTGTTTTGAGAAAGAATTTAAAGTTGGGTAGGGAGGGGAGGAGGAGAGGATTTTGATGAACTTGTAAGAAGAAAGTGATCAAAAAATCTTTAAATCTAAAAAATTGTTTTAAATATTAAAGTTAAAAAACAGGTGCTATTCTAATGGGCCTGCCTTTTATATATGGCATGTCTCTTCTCTCAAAACTTTTAATATCCTTTGTGCTATACATTTAGTGTTTTGATTTTTGTGAGATAGGGAATTTCTTTTCTGGTCCTGTCTATTTGGTATGTGTGCCTCTCGCACCTTAATAGACTCATCCTTCCTTAGATTTGGAAAGTTTTCTTCCATGATTGTGTTGAAAATATTTTCTGTATTTTTAATTTGAGTTTCTTCCCCTCCTATTTTGCCTGTGACTTTAGGATTGGGCTTTTCTTAGTGTTCCAGAGTTCCTACATGTTCCATTCCTGTTGAATTTGTTTGGTAATTTTTTTAACTTTTTTTTTTAATGAGTGATCCATTTCTTCTCTTTCATATTGGAGTACTGGTATACTCTCTTCCATTTGAGCCAATCTGATGGTGCAGCTTCCCACCAAACTTGTTTGATTTCCCGAGTCTTTTATAGTTTCATTTTCGCTCATATTTTCTTCAGAGAGTCTCCTTATCAAATTCTATTTTCATATCTTGAATGTTTTCATATTTAACTGTTTTTACAGTCTTTATTCAGGCATTTATTCATATCATCATTCAATTCCTTGACATATGTTTAATAGTTATTCAGATAAATTCTATTTTTCAAGAAACATTATGATGGGGGTGTGAGTTTCTAGAGGAGACATATTATCTTAGTTATTTATATTGTTTGTATTTTGAGATGGGACCTTGGCATCTGAAGTTAGGTCATTGGTGGAGTTTCTTGCTATGGATACCTGGTCTCATTGTTGTTAAGAAGGTGATTGGATCTTTGTTGTTACCCCATTCTGTCAGGCTATGGACAGCAAAATGATGCTTGGGTCCAGTCTTGGTGCAACTCTATATTTGCAAATGTGGGGGTCAGAAGGGTCCCAGGTCAGATAGGGATGGTTGTAACTTCTGAGCCTAGGATCAAACCATTGTAGGTTTAGAAGGTTCTTGCAGCTGATCTTTAGAAGTCTGTAGAGGGTTCTTTGTTTTTCACAGGTGATCTTTGGGTAGCAGGGGTTGGGATCACAGTGGGAGTGGGGCAGGGGGCAGGATGCCACGCCTTCCTTACATGCAGGTGTATGGTATGGAGGCCCAGCTGAGGGCCCATATCTGGAGTCAGGGTTGCAAGATGTCATGTAGTTCAGTGCATCTTGGTGGACGAAGTGGTGGACTGGTCTGGGGCCCGGGGTGGCTACATGTGATGTGGCACAAGACACCATGCATTCTCCAACCTGAGCTGTGCACTGGGGTGTGGGAAGCAGGCAGGTGGGTGGATTGGTTCTGCCGGTGTCTGTCTGACTTCCTGGGTCTCAAGACTCTACATAGTGTCATAGCAGCATGGTGGATAGTGTCCCATGCCTCAGTTTTTGTTGTCTTTTTTAATTTCTTGTTTAGATTTTTCAGTTCAAAACATTGACCCTGTGTGTCTCATAAATAGCTGGTAAGAACCTTTTTTGCCCCTATTCTGTATGCTGCCTCTTGGTGTCCCTTTCTGTACAGAGACTTTTAGCTTCAAGAGGGCCCATTTATTAATTGTGGGTCTTAATGCCCGTTATTGGGGTCCTGTACAAATTTTATTCCTGTTCCTATGAGTTCAAATATTTTTCCCATTTTCTATGAGAATCAGGATATCAGGTTTATGTTTCACTCCTTGACCCCTGTGGGTTTGAGCATGTGCAAGTAAAAAAATTAATTTTCACTTTTTTACATATAGTTGGACGTTAGGCCAGACACCTTTAATCTCAGCACTGGGAAGGCAGATGGGATTCTTTGTGCTCAAGGCCAGATTAATGTACATAGGGAGTTGCAAGCCAGCCAGGGCTATATAATGAGACCCAATTTCAAATCAATTGAAATATTTAAGTGTATGTGTTTAACACACATATGTAGATGCCCACAGAACTCAGCAAAAGAAGTGCCGTATTCCCTTCAGTGCGAGTTACAGGTGGTTGTGAGTCACCCAACATGGGTGCCGGGAACTACTTGGATCTTACTGAAGAGCAACAAGGGTTCTTAGCCACTGAACCATTTCTACTGCTCTAATATGTGGTCTATACTTTATTCTTTTTTGTATGTGTTAATAAAAACAATGTAAGAATATGTTCTGTGGCTATTGGATAGGATGTTCTCTAAATAGTTTTCAAATCCATTCAGCCTATTATTGGGGAATATTATTTTCAGGTCTGTGACTTTTGTTTATGCTGCATTTATTTAACTCTGTGAAGCTGTGTTACCGTGCCTGTCTGAAACACCTGATGGTCTGATGAAGAGCTGGATGGCCAATAGTGAGGCAGGAAGGAGCAAGGATAGGCGGGGCTGGCAGGCAGAGAGGATAAATACAAGGAGACCCAAAAACGAGGAGAGCAAGGAGCAAACAAGAGAACAAGGAGAGGAGGATACTAGAGGCCAGCCACCCAGCTACACAGCAAGCCACGGAGAAAAAAGGAAAGAAAGGTACACAGAAACAGAAAAAGATAAAAGCCTAGAGGCAAAAGATAGTCTGGGTAATTTAAGTTATGAAAAACTGGCAAGAAACAAGCCAAGCTAAGGTTAGGCATTCATAACTAAGAATAAGCCTCTGTGTGTGATTTATTTGGGATCTGGGTGGCGCCCCCTAAATCCAAAAGAATGAAACATCATGCTATTTAGTTTAGAAGATTCTTAGATTATTAAGACAAAAATTGAGCATCAATCTCTTGTCAAATGTGTGGTAGTGTTTTGAAATTCTATGCTGCTAGAAATGGAGAGATGGTTCAGTGGTTAACAGCACTTGCTGCTGTTATAGAGGACCCAGGTTCAATTCCCACCACCCACGTCACAGGATTCACAATCATCTGTATGTCTGTAACTTCAGATCCTGGGAATGGAGCTTAAGCGATGCCTCAGTGGTTGGGGGCTTATTGCTATTGCACAATGAAACGGCACAGGTGGATTCCAGCACCCTCCCCAGGTAGCTCATAACTGTTTGTAACTCCAGCTCAGGTGATCCAGTACCCTGTTTTTTGTATTCATAGGCCCCTATGATTACATGTTCATATCAACACAGAAATGTGCATAATTTAAAATAACCCCCTTTTAAAGTATGAAAGACATATTCTTTTGTGATTTTTTAAAAGTAATTTTGTTGGTTTAAAGTTGAGTGATTGGTTATTCCAAAATGATTGAATGGATAGTAAGGCTGTAGATTTGTGGAAGATGAATCTTATGAAAAATCTTTGTGATCAAGCTGGTTAAAATTAGAAAGTAATTAAAGTGTCTTTGAGACACTTTAGTTGAGCATCCATCTTAAAGATACAAGTCTGCACGATAGTAACTTACTTGCTGTCTTACTCCATGAATAGTTTTATTCTGGAATTTGATAAAATAAACCTTTATTTGAACATTTTTGAATCTATTGAATGGAGATGAACATTAGACTTACTTGTCTTCCACAAAATTTAGCATGCTCAACAAATGGTCCTAGGGCTTCACTGAATTACATTTGTGTCACTATGCTAATGTGCCCCCCAAAACCATATGAGGGCTGTAGAGGTGTCTCAAGTACTGAGAACATATACTGCTCTTGGAAAGGAAATTGGTTCCATTTTCAGTCCCTACATGGGGGCTCATAACTGCCTGTAACTAACTCTGGGGAGCTGGTGCCCTCTGTGGTTTGCTAGATGCATGCGTTGCACATATGTTCATGCAAACTCACATACATACATAAAAATAAATTTAAAATATATGAAACGCAAATAGAAGCCTAATATTCCTGATCTGATCCCACCTAATAATCTTAGGAGATTGGAATAGGCACTGGATTTTCTTGTCCATTCCGTGACTCTTCTAGTGAGATCTCCTCTTGTCTCTAACCACAGTGTGTTGATATGAATGGACTCCTCCCTTCTGTAAGTGGCATTGGTCATGGTGTTCTATCACAGCAGTACAAAGGTAACTAACTGTGGTAGTTTGAATGTGATTGGCCCACAGAATCTCATAGGGTGCAGCACTATTAGGAAGTGCGGCTTTGTTAGAGTAAGTATGGCCTTGTTGGAGGAAGGTGTCACTGTGGGGGCAGGCTTTGAGGTTTGTTGGGCTCAGGCTACCGCCTAGGATCTCATTTGACTTCCTGTTGCTGTCATGTCATGCTCCCTGCCATGACGGAACCTCTGAAACTGTAAGCGAGCTCCCCAGATGCTTTCCTTATAAGAGTTGCCGTGGTCATGATGTCTCTTCCCAGCAATAGAAACCCTAACTAATACACTAACACATACAGTCGCCTCAAGCAACATCATTTTCTAGGTGGCCGTGTTCTCTGGCTTGAAGTGTTCTTATCTCCAAGTGATCTCACTGACAGGACCCCGTTATAGGTTTCTGACAGCATGAAGATCTTATTCTTGGACAAGGTAAAGAATTCCTGTAATACGTTATAGGTTTCTGACAGCATGAAGATCTTATTCTTGGACAAGGTAAAGAATTCCTGTAATACCAGTGGAGAAACTGTTCCTAGGGCAACCAGTCCCACATCAGAAAGAGGAGATGTTGACTGAAGTACAGGGAAGGCTTTTCTGTCTTTGCCCTAAGGCCAGATTGTGCTAAGACAGTTGACAGTTGAGATACACAATTCAAGTAAATGCCTCGATTGATCAAGTCAGTTTGCCTGTAGTGGCCCGCTGGAAAAGAAATTCCATGTTAAATGTGAACCCAGCGAGGGCTTCAAGGCTTCTCAATCTTTGAGTCTTAATTGCCACTGCTAAAGGCTCTGCACTCCGACAGGGAGTGCACAGAATAATTGCAAACATCGGGGAGAGGTGGAGGTGGTGTCTATTTTAAACCCTTACAACATAGGCTGAAACAAAGCTTCAGAGCTTTGAGTCTGTATCTTCCAACTTCAGGGAGTGCCGAGACTCCTCACATGGTGCTCCTGTTGAAATTTCAGGTCACACTGACACGAAAAACTTCCCAGAAGCTTAGACATGGAGTCATTCCTCATGATACAGAACAAGGCTATCACAAAGAGGCGGTTGCTCGCTTAAATTGTGTGTCCCCGTGCTTCTAACTCAACAAGACAAGGCAAGCAATTAAACCGCTAGATCCACACTATCCCTGTGCCAGAGAATTTACCAGCCTACCAGGGAGGGAAGGAGTCTGCATCACGAGTGATTTGTGCTGTATGTGCATAAGCACAATGACTGTGGATATTACGTTATAAGAGAATTAAACAGGCTGGGTAAAATGGGTAGACTCATCTGGCCTGTTCTTGAGTTGCCTGCCTCTTGATTCTTCTGAAAGACCCTGACGAAGAAACATGATCCAGAGACTGCCTCATAGTTTTAGTATTCTTTCTGAGCACTGTGCGCCCTCAAAGCTTTATTAGTCTCTAGCACAGGACAACTCAACTGTTTGATCATGAGGGCACCATAATCTAGAGATGATGTCTCCTGAGAGGGGAGGCATTGGCCTATCTCCTGGTAAGGTTCTCACAAGGCGGGGACATGGCCAAAAGAAAAATTGTTGAATAGGCTTTGTGGGAGGCATGGATTTAGACTTGGCACATTGAACTGAAGCCAATGCACCAAAAACATTATAGTATTATCATAGTACCTGAGCTTGCTAATAAAATGTCCTGTAGTCAGCTAATTGCTTAAGCTAGAAACGACGTATTCTATACTAATTGGCTAGGGGATTAAGTTGTGGCCAATGAATCTCTCTCTGCTTCTGTTTTCCTGCCAGTGTTGTCTGATCACTGTCAGGAGATGAAAACCTGCCTGATTCAAATCAGTTGTGGCTTTGTCAGTCAACTCCAGTAAACAAGACAAGGAGCCCATCCTCAACTGTAGCTGGAAAAAAATAACCTTGCCTCTTGTAATCTGTGGTTTCAGAATCCAGTGAGATGCTGCAGCATTTTCTATGTGAGGACAGGGGCTAATGATTCTAATTGGGAATATGAGCTTTCTGAACACTTGAGGATCTGACCCGAGTTATGATAGCTGGCTTTCAAATATGAAAAAGTAATGAAGCAAGAGGTTTGCCAAAGCCTTGATCACACCTAGTTTTTTACTGCATGAGGCGTGTGTGATATTTGATGAGAGTAGAGGAGAGAGAGAAAGAACACACATATATTGAGGAATGAACCAAACATACTAACTAGCAAAAAGGAGATACAATTTGAGTATTTCTTTACCATTGAGCTGCTAATATTTGATCGGTATTGAAGGAAGCAAGTGTCTGTAGTTAATGCTGCTAAATTTCTTCATGTTGCATTTGTGTTGTGAGCCAAAATTCTAGGTGGGAAACAGCTGATTTATTAGATCTACTAAAGGGAGTTTTGTTACAGAAAACAATTAGCTTCCTTTGCTTGTGATTTTCCACCAGTTATAAAATATGTAATTTAGTACTATATGGTTTTTCTGTGTTAAAGAATGATGGTTTAGCTCATTAAGAGCAGCCCAGCATTATGAGCCACTTGGTAATGTTTAGAAAGGTGTGTAAGCCTGTGTGGGGCTGTTTCCTCAACTGGATAACAAGAAAACCATGCTAGTTGAAGGGATTATGTAGCGGTTCAAGGAAGATAGTAGGTGGCCGACACTGCTACGCATATGACATAGGTGAGCAAACATTTATAGATGGTTGTGAGCCGCCACCTGTATGGTGGGAAGTGGAGTGTGTCTTCTGAAAGAGCATCCAGTGCTCGTAAGTGCTGCGTCATCTCTCCTGGACCTCCCTGGAGATTTTTCTTAAGTCGGTGACTTTGAGATGGGGGTCTCAGAATCTGTATGTTTGATGAAGATTCAAAGTAACTATCTCTGGAAAGCAATGCTAACAGAACTTCTCAAGCTTTGATGGACAAACAAGTGGGCTATTGTGTTAAAATGTAGAAAAAAACAGTGGGCCAGGAGGAGAACCTAGAAGCGGTTTCTAGCTTGCTCTGACATTCCAGAGACACAGGATTCTTGGGTATATTTGAATAGGGAGGGTCCTTAAACTCAATTATATGGAGCATATCTTAAAGCTCTATTGGTGATGTCTCAGGACGTGGTGAAGTGACTCAGCAAAGCTGTCGATCTATAGATGGGGTGATATGGGATGCCCCCCTGTATGCTGTGAATATGTTTACTACCATTGCCTAATAAAAAAGCTGCTTTGGCCTACGGCAGGGCAGAATAGAGCCAAACAGGGGAAAACTAAACTGAATGCAGGAAAAAAGAAGGTGGAGTCACGGAGACACCATGTAACTGATGAACGAGAAAGATGCCAAAACCTTACTGGATTAATTTAAGATGTAAGAGCTAGCTAGGAATGTGCCTGAGTCATGGGCCAAACAGTGTTGTAATTAACATAGCTTCTGTGTGATTATTCATGTCTGAGTGGCCAGGAAACTAAAGCACACTCTCCAATTATATAACGGTACCCACCATGTGGAGCATGGATTCACATAAGACCTAAAAAAGCCTTTTTTTTTCTTAAAAAAGGGCTTCTAGACCCACAAAAATGGGATCCAAGCACAGCTTCCTGATAGCTGCATTTTTTCTCAGATAGGTTCTGTTTGTTGGCATCAAGAAGGGACACAGTTCCTTTAAGAGAAGGCTTCCTAACTTAATGTTATCAGCAACAATTGTGCAGCTTCTTTGAAAGACAGCTTTTTGATTCATGCTGGCAGCACAAATAGCACTGGCTCTTTCAGGAGGCTGAGCACTTGAATGGGGTTTCTGGGCAGTGTACTGCAAGTTACTTGGTGGCAGCATAGGCCAACTGCTTCTGAGAGTTGGGGTGGTAAACATGGCTCCCAGAGCTGGTAAATGGACCTCTGCCATGTTGGAAAGCTGAGCAGAATGGAACCAACAGCCAAAGCGGCCACTCTGGTCCTAGCCATGCCTGCTTAACAGTTTACAACAGTGATCAAAAAAGGATTACAGATACCCAGTCATGACAGATTCAGACAGAAATAAACCTCTGAATAAGACACAATGTGTTTAAAAAATGTATGTAGGCTTGAGGAAAAAAAAAGGGTATAGGCAGTTATAGAAAGAAAGTTTTTAAAAAATAAAACAAAGTCTTTAAAGAGACAGTGAAAGTAGTATCAAATCTATGACAGGCAGTCATAGATTAAAAAAGTAAAGATAAGAAAATATTTTAAAAATAGAGTAAAAAAGCCATGTAAAGATGGAAAATATACAAAGAATATAGATTACGTATATTGTTTTCTTTGAATTTTTTGACTGTGAAGGAGCTAACTAGAGAGAGAGATTTCATTGTACAGGCTGCTAAACTAAACATATATATATATATATATATATATATATATATATATATGTGTGTGTGTGTGTGTGTGTGTATAAATGAAAGGTATATTATATATATATATATATAATTCTGAAGTCAAGATACCTTTAATAAAGGTATCTTGACTTCAGAATTAGAGTCTAAGAATATGTTACTTTGGAAAAGAGTTTCTGCTTTTGTTTCCACAGAGGATGGGAACCTGTGGATACCTTCTAGGCTAATGTGGTTTGATGTAACAAGATCCCCCAAAAGGTCTCCATGAATCCTAAAAATATTTCGCCCAACAAACAGCAGAATGCAGCTTGGAGAAAACAACACCCAAATTCTGAAAATGACTGTTTATAAATGTTTGTTTTCACTTAAAAGGGGTTAATTATAAGTGGTTAATGATCAGTCAATCTCTTTCTTAAAGGGGGGTGTAATGATATAGAAATGAATTCTTTACGTTGGTATGGACTTTGGTTTATTGATATAAATTTAAGGCCAATTTTGTTATATGTATATTTCTACTATTGTTTAAGATATTATGCTTATGCAGTTTATTTAAAAAGTATACTTAAGACATGTGATTTTACTACATTAAAGTTAAAACCTTCCTTTTTATTTAGACAAAAATGAGAAGAGGATGTGGGATGTCCCTCTGTGTGCTGTGAATATGTTTTATTACCATTGGTTAATAAAAATGCTCTTTTGGCTTATGGCAGGGCAGAATAGAGCAAGGCGGAAAAACTAAACTGAATGCAGGAGGAAACAAACAGTCAGGCAGATACCATGTAGCTGTTGAAAGAGAAGGATGCCAGAACCTTACTGGTAAGTCACAATCTTGTGGCGATACACAGACTAATAGAAATGAATTAATTTAAGATGTAAGAGATAGCTAGGAATATACCTGAGTCATTGGACAAGCAATGTTGTAATTAATATAGTTTTTCTGTGATTATTCAGGTCTGGGCAGACAGAAAACTAAAGTACATTCTCTGCTTACAATGAGGAATTGCTTGTCTTTGCTCTTCTACCTTGACTGTACATTAGAACACCTGAGGACATAGACATGTGGGACTGGTGATCCCTTGGTATGGCCAAAGAGACATTAAGTAGCATTTGACTCATTGAAGAGCTTATTAAATTTTACAAATTTTCATCTCTACTCAGCTTCCTGAGGTAGAACAGTCAACTTTCCCATGAGGCTCATGTGCACACTGGAGTTTGACTGCTAGGCTGTCAGTATGTTCACTGCCTCTCATGAGTCGGTTAGTGGGTTTGTTTGCTTGCTTTATTTGGAAGTGATTTCTTTTTCTCTTATCTAAGAAAGGGACTCTTACACCCATTCCTATGTCATATGCTATAAAAAAGACAATTTGTAATTTCTGAAAGCTATGCCCCTATCATCAGAGAGTCACTAAAAACAATGCCTTGGCCTCAAGAAAGGATGCAGTCCCAAGTTTGTTAGAGAAATACTATCACTTCAATTATTTAACTATAATTAACATTTTAAAATAAAAAATGGGAGCTGTAGAGAAGGTTCAGTGGTTAAGAGCACTGGCTGCTCTTGCTAGAGGACCTGGGTTCAGTTCCCAGCACCCACATGGTAACTGACATTTAGTACAGTTCCAGGGGTCTGATACCCATCTCTGGCTGTCATGGGCACAAGTATGTGTATGTACTCATAGACATAAAATCAAAATAAACACAGATTTGAAAATCTCAAGTATTACTCTATAGATAACACAGGGAGTTCTAAGCAGTGGTTATACTCAGAAAAAAAGCAAGACAGAGGAACAGGAAGCTTGGATCTCACAAAGATAAACATGGAGAAACAGAAAACAGCAAGATAATGCTGTGAATCCCATAGGCTGCCAGGAAGGCTTTTCTGGGTGCCCAAGCAATAGATATTTACTAGTTGGGGTTATGTACGCTGTTATCTTTGGAAGTAATTAAATGATGGAAGCTCAGTCCCCAGTAAGGCAGCACACTGGGAATACCACTCCTGGAAGGGATTAATATTCTCTTGGGCTTTGGTTTGTTCTCACAAAGGTCGCTTTTTATACAGAAAAAGAAGCCTGGTCTCCTAAGTCTCTGGTTTCCCATCTTGCTACATGATCTCTCTGCAATTGCTCCAATCACCATGAGAGCCTCTGCCATGAAGCCCTGGCAATAATCTGAGCAAATGGGACTAGCCAACTTTGGGTTTTTGGCTCCAGAACTTTTTATAAAGTACCAAGCACCAGGAACTTACTTAAAACATGATGGAGGAGGGTTAACTGTCTATGTGTTACTTTCATTGGTTAATAAAGAAACTGCCTTGGCCTTTTTGATAGGCCAGCCCTTAGGTGGGTGGAGTAGACAGAACAGAATTGTGGGAGAAAGAAAGCAGAGGCAGTCAGACGCCATGCAGCTAGCCCCCAGGTCAGACATGCTGAATATTTCCCGGTAAGCCACCACCTCGTGGTGCTACACAGATTACTAAATATGGGTTAAAGCAAGATGTGAGAGTTAGCCAATAAGATGCTAGATAATGGGCCAGGCAGTGTTTAAATGAATACAGTTTCTGTGTAATTATTTTGGGGGTAAGCTAGCCAGGATCTAGACGGGAACACAGCCCGCTGCTCCTATTTTTAGAGTGGCGTCCAACGTGGTAATGAACTCCACGGAAAACCTGAGAGGGCTTAAAAATAAGGGAAGGAGAGTTTAACACAGATTTTGCTATTTGCTAGGACGTGCTGTAGAGAGATTTCCTGTTTCAGCATTAGCGGCAGAAAAAAAGCTGCGCCATTTTAAAACACGGCTTCCTGGGCCCTGCTGCTGGTGCAAACTCCGGCTATGGAGCGTGGATGTTTGTGTGCCCACTTGAGGTAGGGAAGAAAGCACTCTGAGACCATGCCAATGGCTCAGCGCTCCCTGCCTTCACCTGGGCAGACAGCGGAATCAGGCTTAGGCAGGCGGGAGAGCATGGCAGATCTGCCTCCATACTGAGAGATGTTTCCAGGCTGTGCAGTGCTCTGCATGTCAGATTTGGCTGTAACTTGGATGAAAAGAGTTTTTGTGCTACACACTCAGTCTCAGAATTAAACTGCTGAGTGCAGCTCCAATGTGGACTTGCTGTGTGCCTGGAACTGTGTGCGGCTCAGGGGCACCAAATGGCTGAGGCAGGAGCAGCTCACCCTCTGCTCTGCTGTGCTGAACTGTGCTGAACTCAGTCAGGAACTATCGTAATTACCATAATAACAGCGCAATTAAGGTTTCAAGGTTTCGACTGGGCAGGACACACACGGTACCTTATTACCTCTACATGGTGCAACTTAAGTTTTTAAGAAGTGCTTAGCATTTTAAGAAGTGCTCCTGGATAGTAAAAAAAAATTACAGATTCACAATAGGACAAATTCAGACATAAAAGACCTCTAAATGGGTCATAGTGTTGGATGACTGTATGTAGGCTTGGAAGAGAGAAGAAAAAGAATATAGAGAATAAAGTTAATACCTTAAAAAAAAGGATAAAGTCTTTAAAGAGACAGATTACAGATAGTTATAGATTAAAAGAAATAAAGGAAAATAAGCTATGTAAAAATGGAAAATTCACAGAGAGTCTGGATTATGTACATTGTGTTTTCTTTAAAATTTTTGATTGTGAAGGAGCTAAGTACAGAGAGACATTTCAATATATGAGCTGCCAATCTAAACCAGAATGGATATCATAAGAGTATAATGACTTCAGAATTTGGGTCTAAGAATATGATGCTTTGGAAAGGAGGGTCTTCTTTTGTTTTCACAGAGGATGAGACCCTGTGGATTGCTTCTATCCCAATATGGTATGATAGATCACGTCCTCCTGAAAGGTTGCTGTGAACACCTTCAGAAAAATTACTTCACTCAACTGCCGACTGAGATGAATCTAGCACACAGGTTATACCATGAAAGACCTGAATAACAGTGCCCCCATTCAGCAAGAAGCAGTTTGGAGAGAAATAACTACGCCCATATTCCCAAATATTGTTTATAAATGTTCTTTTACATTTAAAGGGGGATATGATATAGATATGAATAATTTGCATTGGTATGGAATTTAAGGTCAATTTTGTTATATGTATATGTATTTCTGATCTTGATTAAGGTATTGTGATTGTATAGTTCATTTAGAAATGGAATGTATAATTAGGAAATATAGGTTGTTAATGGATAATCATCGATAATAGTCAAGCTTGTAGTCATGTTAGTTAGATTTTCTAGACATATAGAGATATATTTCAGTTAGATACGCATTCTTCATATCTTTCAAAGACTACAGAATATGGCATTTTAAATGTTTTAATAACTTAGGACTTTTCATGACAATGAGACACATCTGCTTCTGGCAGCACCAGCTAATTCAAGAGGAAGATGGGCATCAAAGAGGCTCCTTACGGAGTTTTATAACCATTTGGGCAAGAAACTGCTCTTGCCTGGACTGTTGCATAAACTGGACACAGAGAACCCACAGAGAGAGGATTGCTGAACTTACCTAAATGTGAGATGGTCTTTCGGGGTTCCTGATTCATGAAAGAGTCTGCGAGACATTCCACAGGACACAGCAGAAAGTGACTGAACTGTCTTTGAAATTTCCTGCTTCATGGAAATGTTTGCTGGATACTATGGGCCTGAAGGCCGAAGATGGGTGCCCCAACGGTACAAAAGAACTTTGGGTGACTGTACAGGCAGCGAGTTGTCTCTATCATTTCTAGAGGTTGGAAGTTGCTTATTTCTTATTTGCTTAGGTAATATTATATCCTTCTGGAGTCTTTGATGGAGTTGAAGAATGGTTAGTTATAGTTTTCCTTAGTTATGATAAAAGATAAAGTAGGTATAAATATTGTAACTGTAATTCTTGCTTGATAACTGTTTTGTTGTATGTAATTTTACTATGTTAAAGTTAAAGACTTTCTTTTTTGTTTAAACAGAAAAAGGGGAAATGATGGAGGAGGGTTAACTGTCTATGTGTTACTTTCATTGGTTAATAAAGAAACTGCCTTGGCCTTTTTGATAGGCCAGCCCTTAGGTGGGTGAAGTAGGCAGAACAGAATTGTGGGAGAAAGAAAGCAGAGGCAGTCAGATGCCATAGCTCTCCTCCCTGAGATGGACCCCGGTTAGACTCGTCCCGGTAAGCCACAGTCAAGTGGCAACACGCATTAATAAAAATGGGTTGAATCAGTATGTAAGAGCTAGCCAATACGAGGTTATAACTAATTGGCCAGGCAGTGTTTAAATGAATACAGTTTCCATGTAATTATTTCGGGTAAAGCTAGCCAGGCAGAAATGCAGCCCACCGCTCCTTTTACTAGAACATACAAGTTCCTAAAAGATGCACTAAGAGAATGTTTAAGGAGCTGGACTCTGACTACAAAGGTTTTTAAATATGTAAAGGCTGTAACATAGTATGTTTATCTCTCTAGGGACATTGTGAAAAACAGTAGAATGTGGTGGTTTGAATAGCTATGGCCCCCACAGACTCATGTGTTTGAATGCTTGGCCCATAGGGAGTGGCACTATTAGGAGGCATGGCTCTTTATTGGAGGAAGTGTGGCCTTGCTGGAGGATATGTGTCACTGTGGAAGCAAACTTTGAGGTCTTACATGCTCAAGCTAGGCCTAGTATGATATAGTCTCCTCCTGCTGCCTGCAGGTTAAGATGTAGAGCTCTCAGCTCCTTCTCCAGCACCATGTCTGTCTGCATGACTCCATGTCTCACCACAATGATAATGGACTCAACCTCTGAACAGTAAGCCAGCCCCAACTAAATGTTTTCCTTTATAAGAGTTGCCGTAGTCATTGGTGTCTCTTCACAGCAATAGAAACCCAAACTACGACAAAAGGCTAAGATCCAGGAAAACTTAAGGAGCTTATAGAGCCACTTAGGGAGAGACTATGACAGTATAAATCGAAGCTGCTCAGAGCAGAAAACGGGTAGGGCCAGCATCAAATAACAAATGTGAAACTGATTGGACAAGTGGGTTTTTGTTGTTGTTGTTGTTGCTGCTGCTGCTGCTGTTCTTTTGGTTCATTTTACCAAAGAGAAAAATCATTTAGGTAGAAGCTTGGGATGTGATCAGAAAAAGATGGAGAACACAGCATGGTTTGAGGGAAGAAAGGAACATTGAAGAGAATGGGAATGCATGTGTTTGATTCTTTTTTTGTTCATGTGTGTTGACATATGGGTATCCATGTCATGTAGTGACTAGGGAAATGAGCATGAAAAATAGTCTGTTTTGAACTAAAAGGAAGTCGTGTTGGGGAATGCTGGTCATTGCTGGGCCAATGGTCCATATAAACGATGTTGGGAAGTAGATTTTGCACATAGTCAAGTGGCACTGGCACCCCTCAAACCAGAGTTGACAGTATGTGGAAGTTACACCATGGTAGTGAGTGTGACAGAAGACTGAACACTATCAAGTTTAGATTCTTCTTTATGCCAGTACGGAAGGGAGCTGGGAAAGGGGGTTTCTGAAATTGGTGGTGATGGTTAGAGTGAGATCGTAGTACATGAGGGGTCATGGAGACGAGACCTCTTTCCTGGCAACGTGGTGAGCATGGGTGTGTATGCTGGTTGGGGGCAAAGCAAAATGGGAATAAGCTGGAGGATTTCCCTTCAAGACCAGACTAATTGTGTAGGGCAAAAAGAAAACAGGCAAACCAATCAACTCACCAAAAGCATTCATAAGGAATCTGAGTGATCGATCACCTGCAGTATTTGGCATGTATATGTATATAGGTGAAAAAACATAGAACGTATCAGTCATCTTTCATGCTAAATTTTTATTCAATGTTATGCAACTGCATAAGTATAAATATTTGTTCAATATACAACAATTATGACATTCATGGGGGGATTTCTTGGAGAAAATAAGACTGCCAACACTTTATTGCACAGATCCTAACAAACCGAAGCTGGTAAATCTACAGCTGGGAGTCCTACCGAGGGGTACATCTCACAACCACACGGAGACTGACCAAAGAGAACACAGGAGACATTCTACCAGCTGGCGGGGGAGATTCACAACAACAAACAGGGATCACGTGTAAGCAACCTTAAGTAAGTACTCTTTACTCATCCAAAATGCAAAAACATATTTGGCAAAATGATAATACACTATACAAAATATACATAAAAATATCCTTTGTAAACAAGCCGCTAATTGTGCTTAAAGAAAACTGGACAGTTAGAAAGGAAAGGGCTGTAAACCGTGAACTACCTCCTGGACAGACCTGTCCTGATGTCTGAGTAGAGAAGGATTGCGCGATTAGATCTGCCAACCAGATATGCATTATAAGTGTTGAGACCACTTTTGAGACCCATTTGAGTTCTTGTAAAAAATATGTTTGTTCTACAGTTTCACAATGTAGTGATGGGGGGTGTGTGATGTGCTGTGTGGGGGTGGGGAGACGGGGTGAAGAGGACACTCCTTTTTCCTTTCCTTTTTCTTTGCCAACCAGCTTTGCAACAATGGGCAACCAAGCAGTCAGTGATGCCATGCCTTTGTGTCTAGAGTGCTTACAACCTTACAAGGTTAGTTACAACCCACAGAGTGTGCTCACATAAACGAGCTTACGGTGGAAAGATACCAAGACACCCCAACGGGATCTGGTGCTAGATTCAATATTTGTAATTTTTTTCTCTTATAGAACAAAAGTCTTGCTATGTATCCCAAGCATCTTATAAAAACGTATCTGCATTGTGCCTTAGTATGTACTTCAGCGAGTGCCATCTTATAGTCCAAAACAAGCCATCAAAAAACTGCGACAACAGAAACAAATCAGAAAAACCCTCAGCACTAAAATGATCTGACAGACTCTACACATTTCATGGTATACAAAATTTAAATAAGGCTTAGCAAAAGTAAAAAGGATGGTCACATTCAAGCACCAAATAGCTCCAGTCTCTTTGTTACAAAATGCTGCTCTTTATTAATACAGTAATTTTTTGCATACAAATAAAGAGATCGTGTTATGAAATGTATGGAGCTACTCGATGCGTCAGAAATGAATGTGAAACCCAGGAACTTGCTAAAAACAGCAAGCTTCATCTACAACATAAGGCCCCAGCTATGTATTAAAATGTATCTGATGTCCTGATTATTCTTTAATATATATGCTATGATGCCAAAATCCACCCCACCCCCTTTTCCTCAACAAAAGCAAATTTAAAACCTCTTCCAATGCCTAATGCATATCACCCCACCTATGAACTAGCAGGTTCGTGTGCAGCCAGTGATTTTCTGTTTCCTAATGCGTATCACTCCACCCAAGTACTAGCGGACTGGTGTGCGGCCAGTGATTTTCCTGTTTCCTCATGGGCAGGGCTGGCGCAGCACCCACCATAACCATGTGCTTCTTGGACTCACAGCATGAAGGCCTGAGGGTAGGAGCTCAGAAAGGGACGGGAGAAGGAAGAAAGCTGACTCACAATGTGTTTCTAGTCTCTGTGTACCCTCAGGTGAAGACCAGACACAGGACCCAGAGACAAAGACAATTGCCTTTTTGGGCCACTTGGACCTGAAGGTCAAAATGTCCCCTACAAGTGGCTCTTCCTATCCTGGCCACTCACTCCTAAGAGAGGGTTCTGAAAGCAGCAGCTCAGAAAATACAGGTAGCCAGATTCAGTATGATCAGAGATCCTGGTTAAATAATACACACAAAAAACTCACCATCTACTGTATTTAGGGCTTTCTCTCATCTTTAACTCTACTTATACAAATGGAGCCTTGAACTATTCTCAAACCACAGACCAAAACACATAGGTGGATGTGTACATACGCGATCATGGGTAGGATTCTATTTTCACACGCACCTAGCCCTGACCACTTTGCTTCATTACCACACGATGGTTAAGTGGTTAAAAGACATATCTTCATTCAGAAAAGCTTCGGTCAGCAAGGCAGTCAGCAGCGAGGTACACACTCTACATCCCAAACCAAACACATTGCTAGGTATGTACAGAGAGACTTCCGCACCAGCACATGGCTGGAGAGGCAGGTTTTGTACAAACACTATCTGGCAACAGTTTTACCGGTTACGACTGGGAAGGCATCTGGAAGAAAGTTCCCTTTTTCTGTCTCTCCTCCTCTGTGAGCCCCGGAGCTCTGCTTGGAGGACATCCCCATACAATGCTGGTTTGTAAGGTGGCAACGACCCAGTTACACGGATGCTCTGGCGGGGTCTCACAGCCCTGTCACCAAGGGCCCCGTGTTAGGAGGCCTTTTTGTGAGGACTGCTACGCAAGCTCTCCTTGCCCCTCCTCTGCCGCACCACGTAGTCCTTCTCCGAGGAAAGAGCGAGGGAGCGGTCCGTGCTTTGGGTTGGGGGTGCTCTGGTCACCTCCCTGCCCACATTCTGTTTCCTGGCTGGGGGAGGTTGGGTAAGCTCTCTCCCTCTGGGTTCCCCTGTGGTAGCAGTTACCGACAGTGCCCTGTCTCGGTGGCCGGCTGTGCTGGGCATCTGTGGGTCTGGGAGGTGTGAATCCAGGGTGGAGTTGGAGAGACGGAAGGAGGGCAGAGAGTCACTCTTTGTCATTTGGTTTCGGCCATCTCCCCCAGACTGGGATTTCCTGTGGTCCCTGTTGCTGGGAGCTGAGGATTCTGAGGTACCCATGATAACCTTGGCCGATGAGGGGCTACTGGTGGCTGCAGTGACCTCTCGTGTTGCAGGCTGGGCCTCGGGAAAGCTGGCTGAATAGCTCAGAGATTTCTCTGGGGGGCCAGCTGAGCGGAGAGAACTCTGTGCTGTGGCAGAGGGTGACCGTTTCATACCGCTGGTCTTGCCGGTTTCAGCCAGTGACTTCTGAGGACCAGGCCCTTTCCCCTTGGCCTCTGAGAAGCCCTTCCCCATGCCCATGGCTAGCTTCTCTGGGCCTTTGAGTCGGCTCTCACCATGGTGGGGAGAAGGGCTGGCCTCCAGCTTGTAGCCCTCTGGGGTTGGAACAAAAAGTGCCTCTGTCCCTTTCTTCCCTTCCGACTTCCTGTCCCCAGGGGAAGCCTGCTGACTTGGGCTTTTCTCCATCTGTCTGCACAGAGTAGGGCAGTCTTTCACAGTGGATGGTTTGGGATGCTTTGGAGACAGGCTTTGCTTTTCACCAGCAGTGATAAGTTTCTGGTCCACTGCTTCACTGAATGTTGGATGTCCTTGTCTGGGAGGATGCTTCTCCTGCATCTCCTGAGGACAGCCTCCATTGGCGGTTTTCAGTTTAGCATCTAGAGGACTCTCTTCCATGTGGAGTGTGATAGTGACCCTACCTTCTCCCTGCCCAAACACATCGATCGCTTTGCCCTGGGTGGCCAGGATGGCAGGGAACATGTCCAGGGGACCCTTGCTTCCACCCTTCCCCTCTCTGCTGGAGCCACCAAGGGTTTGAGTGACAGGCTCTTTGCCTTTTGCAGACACAGCACTCAGTTTCTGCGAGGAGAGGGACCTGTCTGGGTGCTTAGACTTTGAAGGGCTGGGGTCAGGGCCAGGCCGGGACTTATGGCTACTACAGTCACTGTGCCCGGCACTGGGGGTGGCAGTGGTAGTGGTAACGGTGGCAGTAGCAGATCGGGGAGTGTCTTGGAGGCTGGTGCTTGGTTCTGCGGCAGTGGATTTGGTCCCCAGCTCCTTGGCAAGTGTGTGGTTTGGTGAACTGCAATGCTGCCAAGCTGCTGGGTTGGACAGCTCTTTGGTGGTCAGGGGTTGTTGAGGGCCATGCCTCTGCAGGGCCTGTTCCTTCCTGTCGGGCTCTTTGGGAGCCTGTTTCTGCAAAGACGGGGTGGTGGACGGCTTTTCGCTCTTCTCGCTCTCAGTTCCTGGTGGCTGAGGAGAGTGCCTGGTAGCAGGGACTTCAGGCTTGGCTTCTGGGCCTTTTCTTGCCCTGCCTACCTCCTTCTCACACAGAAGCCCGGCTGAGTACAAGGAGTCCTCCCTGGCCAGGGATTTCACCTCATCATGGCCATCTCTGGAGTTTGTTTTTGCACATGTCCGTGTTTTCTCTGTAGTCTGGGCCTGCATGCAGAAATCGGGATGAGTCCGTCCCCCAGGAGGGAGGTTTTTGGAACTGTCACTGGCTTTACTCACCTCTGCAGGACACAGCTTCACACAGGGCTCTCTGTATACGTCATCCCTTATGGCAGAGCACTGACTTTTCACCTTTTCAGCTGGTTCCTTCGGACACGGTTTCTCCTTGGAGGGGGTTACTTCTGGTGGCAGCGGGGCACGTATACCCAGCCTGGCTGGGTCAGCATTATGCAGAGTCTGCCCCGGGTCAGGAACACTGGCACGGTCTTGGTGTTTGGTGGGACCACCGTCTTTCTGCTGGAGCTGGCTCTCGGGGACAGCTGCTGTGCTCCTGGCCGCAGGATGAGTAACCTTCCTGTCCTGCTTTGACTTTGATTCTATCCCAGGGGCTGCTAGCGAGTCCTGGAGTCCCCGGCTCGGGGGCAGGAACCGAGCCTCCAGCAGGTACGATTTATTCACCTTTAAGCTGGCAGAGGAAGGCTCCCTCAGGCTGGTGGCGTTACTCTTTTTCCCACTGCTACTGGGAAGAGCTGCTGACCCCGAGGATCCCACACTGACACTGGGATGGGATGGGCTGGGGCTCTGTGCAGGCTCTGGGGAAGGCAGCTCTGTTTTGGAAGCATGAGGTCCAGAGAGGAGAGCAATGTCCAGCGTGCCCTCAATTGGCTTCAGGCATGAAACCGACCGGCCCTCCAGCTTATACTCAGAGGGGCTCTTCCTCACGGGGGACTCGGGAGCCACGAAACCTGGTTTCTCACCTCCATTTTCTACCCGGCCAGCTAAGGCCTTGAGAGGAACAAAGGAAACGGCGCTCATCTGAGATGTGTGGGTACTGTTGATGAATGCCCGGCTCTCGGAGGCTGGCATGGTCTCCTGTTGCCCAGCCATGGGCCGCACAGGGTTCCCTGGCAAACATTCATGGGTGCTCGATGTCATTTTGGGTTTCAGGATGGCACAGTGACTATCATCTTTGTCGTCCAGTGACATTTTCTTTCGGAGGTAATCCATATTGGCCAGCTTGCTGTCCAGCTTCTCGCTTCGAAGGAGCTCTTTGGCCTGGGCGGCCTTCTCTATGTAGTCACCTTTTCCAGAAGTGGATCTGTCAGGGATGTGACACATATTCTCCTGGAGGATGCTAGAAGCTGAGGCCCGCTTAAAGTCACTTAGAGACTGGCCATGCTCCCCAGGTGCCAGACTGCCTGCTGCCCCATCCGAGGTCACCCCTTCGATGGCCCGCACGCTGGCCTGCTTGTGAAGGGTGTCCTTCAGCAGGCTGCCCACACAAGGAGACTCTGCTGCTGTGTTCTCAAAGTGACCTGATCTTTCCAGCCCCTTGGGATACACTTTCTTCTCTCTCTCCTCCATCCTGAAGAGAGCATAGCTTTCTGAGTCACCACCAAGGCTGTGAGGTTTCTGGTGGGATTCATGTTTCTCCTCTGGTTTCTTCATTATGACCTTGGCCTTTAGCTTGTCTCGGTCCAGGTCATCCACAGACTCTTGCCTGCCCAGCTTCCGGGACACAGGCCGCTTCAGACAGCCTTGTTCCACTGGCCTGGCCCGACTGAGGGAAGGCGCGTCACATACATTCTCCTCCAGGCTCTGCAGCGTCACCTCCCGCTGGCACTGCTCCCTCTGCACCTCCTCCTGTGTCACCTCCAGGCTGTGCTTGCGAGAGCACAGGTGCTTCTTGTCACTGCCATAGGAGGGTGACAACTTCTCCTCAGACTGTACCCGCTTCAGCAGTGGGGAGCGGGGCGGCTCTGCACTCTTGGGCCTCACGATGTGTCTGACGATGGTGGGGGGAGAGTGCATCTTGCTGGGAAAGGCCTGAGTGATCTTGGCATTGCCCAGTGAGTGTCCCAGCAGTGGTGATGGCGACCGCTGAGGGGAGGTAGGCTGGGGAGTTGGAGAGGGTGTCCTGGCCAGGGGGGAGAGCGGGATGCTGCCAGCTGACTTTCGCCTTCCAGAGCGGTATCGCTGCCCACTGAGTTTGGGGGCCAGGCCGTGGAGGGTACTGGGCCGGATGTGCCCTGAGCCTGCTGGAGAATTGGGGGCACTTGAACTTGGTGAGCTGCTCTGGGAGGAGTTGGTACCTGGGGGTAGAAAACATAGGACTGTGAGCAACCAGGTGTCTTTCCTACACTTCTGTTCAGGTGGTCAGGGAAGGCTTCTCGCCTAAGCCTCCCCACAGTTCTCCTACCCGCTCTATTCCAATAGTCAGAATGGTCCCCCATCGTGTGCGCTCTAAATGCTGTCAGTCACGTGCCAATTCGGCCTGTTTTCCTCATCCCTGCCTGGTTTATGCCTCCCAAGACCTTTCCACCCTCTAGGGCCATGAATGTCCCTAGGCTAGGCTGGATCTACTCACCTGATGGGAAATCAGGCGTAGAGCGGTAGCTGGGTGTCGGAGACCGTGGCGATAAGCTGTGGGTAGGGGATCCCGGGAGGCTCTCTCCAGATGACAGGGATCGGTTCAAGCAGGAGAAACTTCGGCTGGTGTGGAGCAAAGGAGAAGGCTGCTTGGCTAGCTTCTTGAAGAGCGATCTCCTCCTGAGTAGAGACAGGAGCATGTCGTCAGAACCTGCTTTCAATAGCAATCCTCACGATGGTTGCATCTTTGGTTTCAGCACTGCCACACAGTGACATGACCACCGGCCTTTACTGACAGCTTCCTCACAGCTTAGGAAACTGACAGTATCCATGAAGGACCTCTTCATGCCAAACAGCAAGAAACAATAGGGCAAGAAAACCCTTCACCTGTGAGGACATTCAGGCCTTGTCTGTATTGGCATGACTTAACCAAGATGAGTCTTTTTCCAATGACTGTTGTCTTGGTTAGAGGCTTACATTAAGGCCGGAGGTTTTGGGCAGAGGTTTTTGTTTGTGAAGGACTGTGTGCTGTGCTTGTTCCACTGTGGGCTTGTAAATATGCCCGACACAATGTCCGCTGTGTCTTTACATGGAAAGCAGAGAGCGAGGTGAGGCTGAGGCTGGCGTATCAGTGGGCAACAGATGCAAAGGAGCATTCAGTGTGAACAGGGTTCATTATAGAAAAGTGTACGAATGCACAGCTGATCAGTGCCGTAACTGTCCAACAGCTCTTTTACCAAAGAGGCCCAGGACAGCCCTGGTGGTTGTCATAATGCTAACCATTAAAACATTTGTCCTATATAACCTGAAGGAAATGAAAATACAAAGTAACCAGCCCCCCAAAAAAAAACCCAAAGTGATCCTAGAACTTGTCTAAGAGGAAAATAAATGTATTTGGGATAAAATGATATAATGAGGGCCTAGGGAGATGGCTCAGTAGTTAAGAGCACTGGCTGCTCTTCCAGAGGACCCAAGTTTGAGTCTCAGCACCCACACAATGGGTCATGGCCATCTCTAACTTCAGTTCCAGGGAACCTGACACCTTCTGGCCTCTGGGCACCAGGCCAGCACATGGTGCATAGACACACATGCAAGCAAAACACCCGCACACATAAAAAGAAGTCAGGGGGCTCTAGAAACTTGTGAAGAAGCACCCCACTTTCTTCTGCCTCCAGAACGACCACATTCTGCTCCTACCTCTTTAGCATATGTATCTCTCCATAGCGTATAAAACTCTCTATAGTGTATAGTTATAGTGTATAACTGTAGCATATATATCTCTCCAGAGCGTATCTAACTCTCTGTAGTGTATATTTCACTTCATGGAGTATATAACTCTGTAGCATATTTAATTCTCTGTAGTGTAAATAACTTTCTGTAGTGTATATGACTATAGCATATATAACTCTCCATAGTGTATATAACTATAACTCATGTGTTTACATGGTTATTTTAGTTTTTCTAGGCTAGGCTTGGGGCTTATCTGTTGATATGCAACCATGAAAACTGAGAAGCTGAGTTAGAAAGTATAGGCCTGCAATCCCAGTGCATTGAAAGGCTGAGGCAGGAGGATCTCAAGTTCAAGACCTGTTTAGGCTGCACAATGAGTATCAACAAAGCTACCGAGTGAACTTAAGGCCAGCCTGGGACACTGAGACTTTGTCTCAAATCAAAACAATGAGAAAGAGCAAAAAGAAGGTCCAGGATGTTGCTCAGTGGCAGAACACTTGCTTATGTGAATGAAGCCTAGGCCCAATCCCCGGTGCTTAAAGAAAAGACCCCCAAAACATCACCATAGAACTCGAGTTAAACTTAGAAAGTCACTTTCTGACACCATATGTTGTTTCTCTCCTACTGGTCCTAAGATATCTAAAGCTGAAACACCCCACCCCCCACCAGCCCCCAAGCTGATGACGTAAATGACTCCTGCACCGTTTGTTCTCTGCCCCAGCCAGACTCCATACTGTTTTCTTGCATACGTAACTGTTTTTACTGAAGCTAATAAAACGCTGTTATTTTATCACTTCTCTTACAATTCTATCCAAAAGTCTTAGCATGAGACTCCCAGGTTCAAGTGAACACAGGAACATGACTCCGGCAGCTCAAAGGAATCATACCTGACTGGAAAGAATCGCCCCTTCTGAGCACACAGACTCGCACACACTTTAGTAGGTGTGGAGAACGTCCCATGCTTCCCTGTCTGCCACTGGGCGTCACCTCATCAGATCTCAGTCAGACAAAGGGCTGATATTTCCAGACTTATTTGAAAGGTTTAAAGATGCAGTTATTTTGTGATTGATGACATTAAAAGATCTTCTTAATCACTCATAGGACATTTTAACTGCAGATTTCATGTGGAAAATTGTCTGCTGGTCAAGTGTATCAAAAACTAGCTATCATGAAATGATGTCTAAAGACTTAAATAATCAGTGACCAAACAAAGGAGAACGAAAATCCAGCAGGTAAAGGTGCTAGCACACAGGCGTGACTACATGACCTCCTGCGGCCCAGCTCTTGAGTCTGTGGTGGAAGGAGAGAACTGGCTCCCAAAACGTGCCCTCTGATGCACTGTGCTACGTGTGTACTTATGTATATGAACAGAAGAGAATAAATATATATTTTTAAAACCAGTTGTCAACTTAACTACATCTAGAACTTAAACCCCAATATGGAGGGTACAGCTGTGAGGGCTTTTTTTTTTTTTTTGCTTAATTTGAATCCACTTCTAATCTGGATCTTTGAATTAGGAAAATAGGCCTTTAATCTGGGCCACACATTCTGTTGGAAGCCTATAGAACATGGAAGAAGAAGCGTTTGCTCTTTGCCTGCTTGCCCTCGCCTTGCCAGCAAGCCCATTCCTTCTCTGGTATTAGAGCCCAGTCCTTTGGGATTCCAGCATATACTAAAGACCAGGTGATACATCCAGCCTTGTAGACTGAACAACCACCGGAGTCTTGGACTTCACAGCCAGCCATTATTGGATTAGCTGGACTGCAGCCTATAAGACATTCTAATAAACCCCCTTCTGTGCACACAGAGAGGTTCATTATGTAAGTTGTGTAATCCTGGAGTCTAGAGAACACTAACTAATATAACCAGGAAAGGACCATTCATGGTATCCGTACATGCTAAAGAACAATAGCAATCTTTTTACAGTGAGAGCCAGGAACTCTTTCTGCTATACACGTAATGCATTGAACTTTAATATCTACTGTGAACTGTGGTATAACATTTCTCATAGAGAAATGCACCTTTCTCATCTATACTTGCTAAGGAATACATTTTATCCAACACAGGTGGCTATCAATCTTTCAGGAATGCTGACTCAACCTACCTTTCTAGACTTTCCTTCTTCTTAGACTTCTTGCTCCTTCTCACCATCCGGCTCTTGTAACTGTTCCTTCTGGCTGGTCCTGTTTTGATTGATGTGTTTTCAAACGGGGTAGTGGTGATTGACACCTTATTCCCACTCTATAAAGGAGATGAGGTCATGTTAAAAAGAAGCTCTGTGAAGAAGCAAGATCAGAACTGAGAGATTCAAAGACAAGCAACAAAAGAGACGTGTTGTGGAAGGGGGCTAAACAATGCCACAATCAACCAAGTCCTGACAATCCAGATGGGTGGAAGGTAAAGAAACACATCCCTTTAGTGAGTGTGCTGTGGGTGGGAGTCCATACATTCCACATATCTGAGTCAAAGCCAAGCTCCAAATATTAGCAGGATGCTTGCCCTACAAAGGCTTCTCATACACTCTACTAGCTACCAGAAGAACCGGCCATCATCTAGAGCTCAGCAGGGGAGTAAATGAGAGTTTGCAAAGCTTTTAACACCGAGTGTGACACATGGAAAGGCTCTATAAATAACAGCTATCTTCATCCATATGTATTAAATATAAATGTGCCCAGTAGCTGTCTGGTCTTGCTTGATATATTTTCTTTCTTTCTCCGTTTCATGTTTTTCTTTGACCTAGAAATCATAGGGCGACAAAACTGAATGAGACTTTTATTTGTAATGATGTTAGAAGGTTCCGTTCTTTTTGTCATAAAACCTGTCAGCTTGCAGAGCTGCCGGGAAGTATGTCACAGCTATGGGGAAAGCTCTCTTTAACCAGGTCAGGCACAGTGACATAATTCCTGGTGGGTTTCTGGGTCCTTTCACTCCATCTTGGGATGGGGCTTGCTAGGCAGGCTCTAGTGATGAAGGTGAACATCGAGTCAGCGGCCAGGCACAGGGATGCCAGGTTGGGTGGGCAGACACTCTGGCTGCTACAATTGCTCCTTGAATGTTGTAACAGCCAGGGGATAAATGCATTATTTCAAAGTCAGAGGTGGCGATGATAAACTGCAAAGGACAAGCCATCCAAGAACAAGGGCTTTGAAAAAGGCCCTTGCTAGGAAGACACCCAGATGCTAAGTTCATGGGATACCAAAGCATGGGAAGTCAAGTGCTATGGGAACAGGAGACTAGGAAAGCAAATCTCTGCTTCACCAATAATTTACCGTCTTTCTCCTTGATTGGGAAATATCCTATGCTATCATAAGAAGAAAATGGAAGAGCAAAATTAAAAGGGGGGAAATTATTGGAATTTCCACTCAGCTACCACTGGTAATATTTCAATCTATTTCCTGCTGGGTTTTAATTGCTTTTGACGAGGAAGGGTGAGAATCGGGCCTAGGGCTTCGGTACATGCCGAATAAACACTCTGCCATTAAACTACAAAGCTATATCATTCCAGGCCCATACTAGTCTTTCTTTGGGCATGTATAGATATACGCATATCTTACCAACTATTTTAATGTAAGATTTGGAGCTTTCTATTTTCCACTCACAAGTCTGAAAACCAATCATTAAATGTTCTTGAAGGGCATGTCTGTATTGGTTGCCTACTAATATCCCCCACTGTTACTCCTTCCTGGTTTTTAGTTTGATGAGTTGATGGTCCATTAGTTATTTATATTCCCTTAGGACATGGTTCTCAACCTTCCTAACGCTGCAACCCTTTAATATAGTTCCTCACGTTGTGGTGACTTCCAACCATTTTTTTTTTTTACTGATACTTCATAACTGTAATCTTGCTACTGTCATGAATCATAATGGAAGTATCTGATATGTGACCCTGTGAAAGAGCCAGCTGACCCCGGGAATTGCAACCCACAGGTTGAGAACCCCTGCTTTACAGACCACTTAGTTCAAGTTTTATCTCTAGTTTAGCACTGAAAAGACAATGGTTTATTATTGCCTTCATAGTTCGTTTACATATCACTTTAGAAGTATAATCTCATACCTAATAGATTTGTAGAAGACATTTTAGGCAGATGAGGTCTGAATTCTGACAGCGAGATAAGTTATGTCTTACATGCAAAGGCAAGACTTTTAAAAGTTTACATTTACTTTAATGGTCGAGATTGATATTTTGTTTCTTTCAGTGGAAAATTCACCACTGGAGACTTTTGGAAGAAGGTCTTCATAAACTGATTGGACTTATGATGACATCGCTTTCTTTCCACGGTGGATGAAAGGGGCAGCAAAGCAGCTTGGGTGCATCTTTCCCTGATGTTAGGATCACCAGGACGTCTTACCCCATAGTAATACTGTTTTCAAGTCTGGGCCTGTATTCAAGTGCATTTCAGCAGAGTCTTACACTGTATTGCAGGTTAGCCCAGAATTCACAATGTAGCCCAAGTTGGCCTCAAACTTGCGGTAGTCTTTCCTCCCCACCCTCCAGGGGGCTGGGACTTTTGTATCTTTGTAAGAGGTGAACAACGCCACCTGGTGCTTTAAAAACACAATTTTAGTTTTTAAGCCACTTCCACATAGAATCTTCCAAGATCTAAGGGTCACATGAGGTGAGGACTGTCATCCTTGCACAGATAACGACAAGAGTTATTCTTATTCTCAGAGTCAGAGTGGTAAGCGGGACAGTCAAGGCCTGGCCACTCTGTCCCTCATTCCCCAGTGCTCTCCTTCCCACCCTGTTCCATGTGGGCAGCAGGTGCTTGGTCCCCCTCTACCTCTCCAGTGCCTGGCATAGAACATGGCCTGCGTTCATCACAGTGGTGGTCAGCAGAACAGACACATGACATGTGGGGCATGCGCAAAGTATGGATCACTGAGAAATGGAGGCATAGGCATGATAAAATAGTAGAAGATAAATATGGTACAAATCGTGAATGTTTCTCATTAGAAAACAGACGAGCAGGGTTTGCTGACTCAGCACACTGCAAGGCTCTGAGTAAATGCCTCCTTCCACAAAAATCAGACCTACGTCTTCTTTTTCCACATACGACTTTTCAAAAAGCAGTTCATTTGGCTGATGTGCATGCACCAAAGACAGCCCCTCTAATAAGAAATCCACAAGATGCAGCGTGCAAGTATTAGAAACATCAGGAGACATGGTAAAAGACAAATCGGGTGCTATTTGTGAAGCCTGCCACCTGGTGGATCCACCTAGCCACAGCAGGAGCGCTCTGCACCACAGCAACCTGATGAAGGAGGGACCTCTTAAAGAGACAGTGAACAAAGGCTGTGTGAAAAACAATAGCAAAAGCAACAAAGCAGGCAGACTGTTAGGTGTCCAGTTCGTTCACTGTTGCTTGAAGCTGCTTTTGTGATTCGTGCACAGTGGGAGAGAAATGATTTGAAGCTGGCTGAACTGAGTACAAGAGCTGAAGTCAGGCTAGCAAGGTCTCAATCTGGCTTGGTCATTTTAGTAGTTGGCTTTAGGGTGGTTCACAGAGGACCTCTGGTTCTGTCTGATGGTCTATGGTAAGGCTCAGCTGGGGGACAGGATCTTCCTGCATCTTTGCGGGGCCCTGCTTCTCCTCTTCCATCCTAGCTCCAGCCTGCTTGCATATCTTACCCCTACATGAGCCAAGACGTCAACCCACTAGGCTCACTGTGTCCTTCTTAAGACTCGAGACCCACTCACGCACTTCACATCGGCACTTCTGCTCACATCGCCTGGACTATCCCGAGTCTACTTGTTGGCGCACGAAATCTCCGGCCCTCTCTCCAGGCCTGCACAGATGAGCCGCCAGTTCTCACGGGCTCTTTCGGTGCATGCTGGTAGAGAGCCATCTTTCTTTCTTCTGAGCTTCTGCCATGTTTACAGTCTGCTCCTTATGCTTAGCACTGTGATTAAAGCCTGGGGTTGCCACTGCTTCCTGCTGTGGGCATCAGACTATAAGGTACTGGTAATTGGATGCGTATGTTGGAGCGGTGTGCAGTAGGCGTTGAAAGCACAGCCTCTGAATCACACTGCCTGGAGAGAAACCATCCTCCTAGCAGATGGTGGTGGCTGCCTTGTTCATGTCTCTCTACTTTGGCTTTTGCGTCTGGAAAATGGGGACACTTCTACTTACAGCATCTACCTCAGAGAGTAACTGGAGGTTACGTGAGTTTATAGGAAACATAGCAGAGCCTGGGGGTGCCAAGTAGTCTTGCTTCATTAGCTGTATACATGTGATTTGTTAATGTTGTGTGGGATTGTGTGTGTGTGTGTGTGTGTGTGAGTGTGTGATATAACCATCTGAGGTCAGAAAACAAACATGGATGGCTTTTCTCGGGTGCTGTCTACCTCGCTTTGTTGAAGCAAGATCTAGAACTTCACTAAGCAGGCTAACCTGGCTGGCCAGCAAAACCAGAGGTCTCTATCTTTGCTTCCCCAGTGGTGATATTACAAGTGTCACTGCACCCAAATGTTTCCTCCTATGGCTCTAGATCAACGGTTCTCAACTTGTGGGTTGTGACCCATTTGGGGGTTGCATATCACATATTTACTTATCATTCCTAACAGTAGCAACATAATTACAGTTATGAAGTAGCAACAAAATAACCTTATGTTTGGAAAGTTACAGTATTAAGGAAGGTTGAGAACCACTGTTCTATAGACCAAACTCAAGTCCCCATACTTGCAAGGAAAGTACTTTATTAACTGAACTATAACCCCAGCTCCCTATTAGCTGGTTTTCTGTGTTGTTTTTGTTTTTACATGATGCTCGCAGTATTTAGCCCAAAGCTCTGGCTATATCAGCGTCTTAAAATATAGGGGAGGATGGCAGTCATGCCATTTGGTTGTTCCCTCCTCCATTGAGAAGCGCCCCAGAGCTCGTGGGAAGGAAGTTACTGAATCAAGTGCTGGCGATGTCTAGAGATTCTCTGATGCATCAGGAAGTGAAACAAATCAATCTGGACAACTGGAAAGTTTCCCAGTTGCAGAGGGTAAGCCTGACATGTGCTCCCTTGAGTAAGGACTGTAACTAGGACGATATTGTCTCCATCTATGACTGAAGGGTAAAGAAAGACCATGCAGATCTTTCGGAAAGATTGATGCTGTCCTGTAATCGAGTTCTTCCGGAAGGGAAGGTATGAGGGGATTGAATGGTGGCTATCATAAGCCACTCACCCTATCCCATGAGTCTACTCTGCCGACTGCTAGCTGACCAGCCTTCCTGTACATGTAAGCCAGAGTTGCTATAGTAGGTCTGCGTTGAAGCTGTAAGGGAGAATGAGGACAAAGGTGGAGCGGTGGAAAGCCGCGAATGCACTCAGTGTCCTCTGTGCAAAAGACAGACGCAGTTCATGGGATTCTACACAACCAGACTCCTAAGGACGCCACCATGCTGTAAATGCTAGGTATAAAAGATCATGGAAACCACAGTCAGGAACTAAATAGAGCTGCCACCCTGATGTGAAGCCAGCCACAGCGTGTAGAAGAACAGTGTCGAGGCCGTCACTTTACGCTCTTTGTTCACGAACTGCTGGTTAAGCTTGGGAGAAAGCTGCGTGATTACACAGCTCACTGGGACGAGAATTAAATCCCTTGCATCCTCTTTGTTTCATTACGTAGTAACTGCTCTTGAGTGCTTCCTTCGTGACCAGAGGCAGAATCTACTGCCTGGGTGGGTGACAGAGCATACTGTAGCTTCAGAGGGTGCCACGGCATGGTACGCTCCACCGTGCTTGCATTCTTTCCGCGGCCCTCAGTGACTCTACCCAGTGAAGGAGCTGTAAGCTGTAGAAGGTGACCACTGGCACTAGGTGAGGTCAAACTTCACAGAGGGGACAGCTGATTCTCTAAAGAGATTTCCACAAACCTTTGGGGAGAGGGCTATACATCCAATCTCACAGAAGCAAGAAAGGCATTTGGAAATCCAGAATCACATTAAGATATAAAATAAATTCAGCTTTTTTTTCTTCTTCCATAAACATCTGTATGGTGTGAAATAAACACAGGCTGAGGTACTAGCTATTTTGCACACAGTATACTACTGTTATGAAGAATGCATGATGTATATATATGTACATTATATATTACTATATTACTACACTTGCTAAATTTTTTCTTATAAATTTGACAAAAACTAAGGAAATCTAAGAAAAGGAACCCTCAACTGAGAAAATCAGATTTGGCTTGTGGGAGATTTTCTTGATTACTGATTGATAAAGCAGGGCAGAGCCTGGTGGGGCAATGCCACCTGTGGACAGATGGCCTTGGGGCACATACAAATGAAGGCTAGTGAAGCCAAGAAGCCCAAATCAGTAAACAGTCTTCCTCCATGGCCGTAGTAACAGTCCCTGCTTCCAAGTTCCTGCCCTTCTATCTCCTCATGATGTACCTTCCACCCCAAGTAGCTTTTGATCAGGGTCTTTATCCCAGCAACTAAGACAATTAGACAATTCCTATTGAAATTCCTTTAGCTTAAAAAAAATCATTGTCCTAAGGCACCAGTTGGATGGATGGCAACTAAGAGAATTTTTCTCCAGGGTCAAGGAACCTTGGCGGTAGTGAACTGCTCGCTTGCTGATCTCAACAGTCTCCCCTAAGCTGAAAGACTCACACACACGATATAGGAGACAAGCTCCCGACATTCACTCCCGGTTCTTATCCACAAGACAGCGGACCACAGGATCAAAGACTGGGGGTGAAGTGACTATTGAGGCTCTAAAATCTGTGTTTTTCCTTGACTTTGTCCTAGGTGTTCTAAGACAGTTCCAGGTGGTTTTCACAGACAGGATCTCAAAGTCAGCAGTTCCGCCCAGCCTCGCATCTCGGGGATGGTTGACTGGGAATGTTACTCTGCCCTTGTTAGAGAATTTAAGAGGAAAGATTGCTGCACTGGGCCAGAAGTGGCTATGTGGTCCTGTCCTCCCGTTGTCATCATTTGGACAAAAGAGGAGGATGCTGTAGCTATGTGGTCCTGTCCTCCCGTTGTCATCGTTTGGACAAAAGAGGAGGATGCTGTAGCTATGTGGTCCTGTCCACCCGTTGTCATCGTTTGGACAAAAGAGGAGGATGCTGTAGCTATGTGGTCCTGTCCTCCCGTTGTCATCGTTTGGACAAAAGAGGAGGATGCTGTAGCTATGTGGTCCTGTCCTCCCGTTGTCATCGTTTGGACAAAAGAGGAGGATGCTGTAGCTATGTGGTCCTGTCTTCCCGTTGTCACGTTTGGATAAAAAAGGGGGATGCCATAGCTATGTGGTAGCTGTCCTCCCATGTCACATTTGGACAAAAAGGAGGCTGCTGTGGTTCATTTTAACTCTATAAACTTACTGAACCCTAAAGCCAAGGCTATTTTCTTAAAAATTAATACTGTGAATTAATCAAGAGCAATAACTTTTTATCTATTCGCTCACCCTGGACCTTAGGATGTAGAGACTATTGCTTCTGGACCCTGGGCCAGACTCTAAATAGCTTGAGTTTGGGAAATGACAGGGAAGGGACCAGGAAAGACATTTAAATGCATCTGTTCTGGAAAGACCTGCACATCCATTCTTCTGCTGGTGCCTTCAAAGTCCTCATTTTCTTCCACAGCGGTGTCGCTCCCCTGGCATGCTACTCCCTGCTCTTAGAATGTTCTCGCCAACAGCACAATGTCCCTCTCTCTGCTTCAGCCTGGGATAATTAGGCTCTTTTTCTCATATGCATGCCCTGTACTCTCTGAGAGCAAAGTGCACCTCTCAATCCCTGCATCAACAATATCTACGCAGTCTCAAACATTACTGAAACCATGCACAAGGGTTTTACATTGTACACATTTATCCTCTGTCTCCCTAATTTTTTTTTTTTATGCTCAAATCTCTCTGGTTAGTCATGAAGTCAGAGGTTGCCCAAAAAATGCGTAAGGAAGGGACTATGAGTCTCACCTCTGATAAAGCAGCCCTTTCCTGAGAAAATTTAAAAATCAAATTCAGGTTCACTTAATTTAGTATCTTTGACTTTATAGTCTGGAGTTAGCACGTAGCCAGTTAGGACTCTCGGAAGAGCCGCTTGAGGGGGGGAATGTGCACACGGTTCTCCATTTATATTCCTGCTCTCTGGGATCTGAGCTGCCACAGGCTCCTTTAGATGCTCCTTTTAAGAACTGATCCCCATGAAAGTGTATCTTAGCTATGTAGATGAGAGGGGAGGAGCCTCGTAACTGCTCGGGTCATCCTTCCACTCCTCATCTAGAGCACATGTCAATCAAAACATCTGAAGTTCTGTCTTTGAGAGGAGCACCAGCCCTGAAACAGAACCTCTAGATCCGCCTTCCCAGTTGGACAGTACTCTGTCTCCTCCTCTAGCAGAATAACGTCTTCTGAGGTTCACCTTCAGAACTGCTGGCTCCCACAGGGGATCTACGATGTGAGGTATACAAACAAGGAGGACTCGTGTTCTGTAAGACTGGTAGCGAGAAGTAAATATAGTGCAGTCCAGGTTCAAGGACACCCTTTCTTTCACAGCACGAACCCAGAGAGCTCACAATAGCTTTGCATCATATCAGACTTCTGAGTACTGCGTCCCATCCCTTCCACTGGTGAGACGGACTCCAGGCCCCGGCCACAGAGAACCTGACCTCACAGTGCTTATTCCTTAGGGTTATCTACTGCCTCTATAGGCCAGGACATAGGAGAACAGTACCTTCAGCAGAAGCTCGATGACTTCCGTGTGGACGAGTCCATGAACCGGCTCTCCATTGATGTGCGTGATCAGATCTCCAGCCTTCAGTCCAGCCTGGTGGGAGGGACTTCCTTCTTCTACATTCTGTAAAGAGGAGAGTACGTATTCATAAGCAAACAAATGACAGACCCCAACACCTACTGTTTCACCTGTCAGAATACTCTGAATCACCTTGTGAGTGGGTCTAAGCTCATATTAAGAAGTCAAAAAGGTATGGCCCTTGTTCCAATATTGTTCTAAAACAGGATAATTCCCATGTTTCCCTAAAACTGTCTCAAGTGAGCAAGAATGAGTTTTGAAAACCAAAGTTAGGGGGAAAAAAAGAAAGAAAAGAAAGACATGTGAAGGACAGGGCTGGAGAGAAGGCCCACGGTTGAGGGCACGACTCTTGCAGAGGATCTGAGTTCACCTCCCAGAACCTATGGTAGGTGGTTCACAACTGCCTCTTAACTCCAGCTCTGGGGTAACTAATGCTTCTGACCTCTGGGCATTAACACCCAGACACACAAGTAATTAAAATAAAACAACCCACGTTTAAAGAATAATAAAGGGATATGAAGAAGATGGTCTTCATGTTTACCTGATTGCTACGTAAGAATGGGCAAGCAATTATAGAAACTGGGCAGAGTTACGAAAACTGACTGCTTGGTGATACACCCGATTCTACCACGGGAATAGAGAAAAGAGCTGGGTGGTGGTGCATGTCTTTAATCCTAGCACTCAGGAGGCAGAGGCAGGTGGATATCTGCGACTTTGAGGCCAGCCTGGTCTACAGAATGAGTTCCAGGATGGTCAGCTAGGGTTGCTACACACAAAATAATCCTGTCTTGAAAGAGAGAAAAAAGAAAAAAAAAAGGAAGAGAAAAGAACACTAAAAGGAAGAGGAAATGGGGTCCCACATGCACAGAAACGGGAAACACATCAGCATCATCTACGCTTTAGTCAATAGCGGCACTCTAGGATGCTTGGGAAGGAAAACTGACAAGAAAGATCTCTGCTCTTACCCAGACGATGTGGTGCACTGTGTAGATGTCACTGTCACCAACGTACACCCGGATGGCTCGGATGGTAAATCCATAGTTCTTCCCTGAGCTGTGGATCACAATGGGCTGGTGGGGACTGGCAGATGCGGCCGAAGAATCTCGGCTAGGGGAGGAATCCCGCGAAGAGGAAGGGTCTGAAGACAGGGAGTGCGGGGACATGGGACTTCCCAGTGGAGACACAGCAAACATATCTGCAACAAAGAAGCCGGCATCAAAGCGCATCCAGGGCACAGCCCCCCTTCCCATGGGAAGCCCCACCACAATTAGGGAAACAAAGAGTGGTCATAAAGCAGACCCCTTTGTTTCTAATGGCAAAAGAAGAATTGTGTAGAAAATGCTTATGTCAGTAACTACCATGGATGTGAAACTCCAGCCTGTTGAAGGACCATCAAAAGTCTTTCTTGTTTAATGTTTCTCAATACTCTAAAATTAAGAATTTTTAGTTTTTCTACACAGAGTTTTCTGGTTTTAGATTCTTTAAATTATTTCGGTGAAATAAATCATTTATAGATGCATGTATTTATAGTGTCTCGTTATAAGAGTAAACTAAGTGTATAATGAGATATACTCTTCTCCAAATCCTATACTGAACAATTTAACATGATTCTCCAAACACACGCATGGCAGGAAAACAAGAATCAATTACCAGCTGCTCTTTGCAACATTACTGAGTTAGAACTTATTGATACATTTCAATTGAGAAACTTAATTACAAACGAATGACTGCGGTTACAACTGCTTCTCTTCACATGGTAGCTTCCAAGAATAAGGTCTCTTCAAGGGTAAGGAGGGCCAGATACATGTTAGGAGCAAAGCAGCTCATGTCCCCAAATGCCATCTCTAGTCTGTTTCAGAAGCAATCGTCTGGGTTTGAGCATCTGTATTCTCCAAGGCTCGGAGACTAAAACCTTACCCCCAAAGTAATGGTATTTGGAGAAATATCTGGAAAATAATTAGATCAAGAGGACTCTGCCTCTGGCGATGGGGTTGGCATGTTTCTGGAAGAGTCCTGAGAGCCTTTAAGAGAGGCTGTCTATGTGGAACACACACCAGAGGCCTTGACTGGGCATCTATACCGCCATGAACAATAGATCCTACTCTTTATACTTTATATGAGTATAAGGTACTGTATTATAGCAGTCAGTGCAAATTAAGAAGCAAACGCACTGTTCTATTTATGCGAATGCATGTGGATCCTAATTAGTCATGAGACTGTGTGTGTTCTGAGAAGACAATTATCTATAGAGCATGCTGAGGTTTGAATGTGAACTTGGCTGGAAGAAGGCAGCCAGGTGCTATCAGAGACACGGGGACATGGTGAGACTTAATGGGGTCTCAGCGAGGTGACAGCATCCATCTCACATGTGCTCTGAGTCTTCTGTTGTCCCCACAGAGTAAAGCTATATGTATCCCTGGGAGTGTTCTCTGACTTCACAGGACACACTGATTCTCTTTACTGATACGGACCTGTGAAATCCAAAGGTCAGGTAAAAAGAGGTCACTGGTGGATGGGGCCCTGTGATGTGCGAGTAGAGGACAGAGCAGATACTCAAGACTCAAGCTGTGGGAAGGCCAGGACTCCTCTTCTTAACCACATGGTAGTCTCCGTTTCCTCTACAAATGGTGCAAATTCCTCTTTATCCAAAGCGCAGGCTACTTCACCTGCTTGTACAGGTGGACTAGGCTGCACCGAACTGCCCTTCCTTGTTATACATGCACATAGGGGCCACCTTTGAAGTACGCATGGCCATACAGACAACAGAGATAGGAGCCTGCCTCATGGGGCTCAATGGGATGTTTCCAAGCAAATGAATTTGTGTTATGCTTTTGAGAGCATTTGTGTATATCAATTTTTTGTACAAATATAAAATAGTAAGTAATCTCTTTGATACATAGTTTGTCTTCTTCCCAATACATGCCACCCATGAAAGAATTTAGTTTCCAATCCTATTCTCTCCTACGGAGTGATGTCATGACCATCAGTGTGTGCCAAGGGAATTACTACAGACTTACTGATCAGTACATGGAAAACCAAGCCATAGGAAAACACAGCAATCCCACAAAACCATAATTAGGTCTGGTTTTCCAAAACTGGGCGCAGATTAATTTGCCTACTAGCTGGAGAAAGCTTTGATGCTCAGTCCACAAGACTGGGAAAACATCTTATTTCATGCCTCCTATAAAGAAATCCTCTGCCATCTCCAGAAAGGTGAGGCTTATATTCTGTGTCGTTTCCTCATTAATTAGATGACGCAAAGCCTACCTAGCTTTCCAACATTCGAGCTGCAAGCAGCTCTGGAAAGTACGCACACAGTACGGGGTCTACAGAAGACGTATCCCAGGGAGGGAAATTCATTATTTAGCTCGTGGGGGAGAAAAAAAAGTCTTTAACAAATGAAATCCACCTTTACGGGAAGGAAACATCTCTCGTCTCACCCCCAGATACAGAAGGTAACCTGAGACAGATATGCACATGCTTTCTGGGTGCCCCGAGGTCCAGGAAGGGGAATTCACGGGTGTGTTAAGCCAAAGTTCTTGAGAGTTGTCCTGCAATCCCACCCGTGATTGGTGATTGCCTCATGCAATCTTGCATTTCAATTGGCATTCCAGGCTGGGGGAGGCGGGAGGGGGGCACATGCACAAATCACACAGTTTCATGCGAGTTGATGTCTCTCTACCTCCTGGGATCATGAGGGACAGGGCACTGGCAGAGAGGGACTTTGTGACTTTCCCCGCAAGTCTCTTTTTCTCTGTGTTTTCTAACCGCTGCCGCGCCATGTGGGAAGCGGGTTCACTGGACGGCTTTGAGGTGTTATCTGTACTGTCCACACACTCGCTTCGCCCATTTATCTGATCCAAGTGCTCTGAAAAACTGCCAACTGCACAAAGAAGAAGGAATAAACACGTTCAGGGGGGAGGAAGGAGAAGGGAGGGGGAGGGGGAGACAGAGAAAAGGATGGGCCAACAGCAGGAGATACTTCCACGTGGCGCCTCAGTCCAGATGTGCCAGGCTGAATGTGAAGAACTACCAGCTTGGGAGCAGTGCTGTGGAGGAGGCAGAGATGGAAGGGCTATCCATTCAGGCTTCATTCTCCTGTACACAGTTAAGCAAGTCCTTAAGGATTCCCTTTAACCAGGAGAATAGCTTTCCATAATTTGTATTTCAGAACACTCTGAGTCTCCTCCCATGGACCTTCAACGAGGCCATCCTATAAAGTCACTAATGTTCCCCTTAGACCAATGATTGGCATGGGTGCTCCTAATGGCTGTAATACCACTTAGTTACACTGTAGGCATGGCTGTGTCACCGCCTCTCAACTTCCCAAGATAACATGGGCCCAGTTGTGTAAGTTCGAGAAAGAATCAAAATGTCCCTTGGTTCCTTCCACATCTGTTTTCGCTCCAAGCTCCTTG
Source organism: Myodes glareolus (assembly GCF_982192425.1). Lineage (NCBI taxonomy): Eukaryota > Metazoa > Chordata > Mammalia > Rodentia > Cricetidae > Myodes > Myodes glareolus. Next base: position 30,054,177 of record NC_142040.1, read on the forward strand.
TAAGTTTCAAAGGACGAGATACAAGATACGGGTCACCACATTACTTAGGAGCAAACTCCATCTTCCTGGCTTTCAACGTAGACTATGTCAGATGCTGGCCCTCCCAATGTCGTCCTCCAGCCTCTACGACACCCCTTTCTTTGTAAGTTCGGGAACCCCTAATGTACAGTGGGGTTACTCTTAAGATAGAACATTGGGGCTTTCCATAAGAATGGAAACATGTCATAGATCGATGAAGCATGTGTGGTATGTGACGACATTGCAAATGGTCTTCTGAATGACTAGCCAGCTCATCTTAAAATGCTGACCACACAGCATTCTCTGTGAGAAAAAGAGTTGACCTAAATGACACACACCCCACTCAACTGCACAGCTCTTGTCTGGCTCTAGTTTGTGGCGGAGCATTCAGCTTGCGGGTCTGCCTACAGGGAGGCCTGGAAAGCCATGAGGGTAGAAGTGGATACAGCATACTTTGTGGCTGTCTGCTGTGCTGTACAAACATGAAAGGGTTTGGGGTTTCTACAATAGCACCCACTGGGCCAACAGAATAAGGAAATCTTAAGGCAGCTATCGGCAGTCTCCCACTTCCTGGGAAACACATTCTCATCTACTAGAGCATCTATTCTGCTCCCTCGAAGAAATACACTGATTGGGGGACGCGATCAAAACCGTTTCACTTGCCAGAAACTTCTTCGCTCTAAACTGAGGCTAAGCTCCAGATGAGCCACGTTCTCTCTGAGTGGGTTCAGGTGGGAAGAGTGCAAAACAAAAAGTGCAAAACAAAAAGCTGTGTCTTTTTACTGAATATTGTGCTGGGGGCATCTGAGCACCGCGGCTATGACTTCTCAACTGTGACTTCTCAAGGGTTCAAGTACAATGTAGTCAAGGAGAAAAGGGAAGCAGACACCAACTGTGCTTTCCCAAATGTCAGCAGGAATGCCCAATATTTTCTTCTCTCATCCCTCCGGCTTCCTTCCCCGACCTGTTTGACAGCACTGTACATAAGCAAGTGCCTCTTCTGCGGATGGCACCTAATGTCACCTTAATGTTCTCTAAATGTCAAGGGTTCCTTTTTTTTGATGGTGGAGCAATATAAAATTCAACAAATTTAATTTTACTACAGCCACGCTTTTCAGGCTCCTTAATTACCCTTGGCTGTAAGCAAATCAACTCTCATCTCTCTAGTCTGTGCAGCCCCCAAGGTCTTTGATTATTTTTAGTATGTGTATGGGGGAGACAGGGTGAGAAAAGGTAGGTTGACACTATTAATCAAAATGCATGGCAGGACCTTAGCAGATATTTTTAATTATGGAAGTAATCAATCAAGTACTTAGACATGACTCCTCCTCTCCCCCGTTACCTCCTACCTTTCTGATAGTGAGTAGGTTCGGGATACTGAGATACGGTAGACAAGAACTTTTAAATGGAAGTGACTATAGTCTATATTCAGGGTAAGGCAACGGAGAAGCACATAGAGATCCCTAAAACTACCAATATGAAATACTGAACCCCCTACATTTGATGTGAATAGTAAGAGAACCATGGTCAGGAGCCCTACAATAGTAAGATAGCTCTGCACTATTTTTGCAATGCTATTATCTTGCTTTATAGTTAGAGTCAATGGGATTGCCCAGGATAGAAATAGAACTGAGAAGCAAAAAGAGAAAAAAGAAACCCAGTAGTAATTTCCCAGGTCAACCATAAGCATATATGAAGCTCCACAGATCCATATATTTTAGGGAGGCTAAAAATCTAGCCTGAGAGATTTCTTTTAAAATGTGATTAAAGGAAAAAATAAAAATGACCTTTCACTATGAACATTCAGTTTAAAAATGTTGATGGGAACTCTTGGAATCATTTATGCTTATTAATATAGCAATATTAAATATGGCATAACGAAAACATTCATTACAGTGATTATAAGTCAGAGCCATCTTTTGCTTTTTTTTTAAAAAAAAAGAAAGCATTAACCGACTCTACTTCGCAGAAAGATCAGCCTTTATAAACCAAATGATGTCATAAAGGCACCTAAATGGCATATTTGGGGGGAAGTAAGTGGAAGTCTGGTCCTCTAAGGAAAGCACCTCCCTGGTTAAGGGTATTAAGGACTTTAAAAACTGCTGAAGACAATGGTCCTGTCGTTAGGAAGCTTATTTCACACAAAGGGACAGACACAAGAGAAGCCCACACTCTGGACTTCAGCCCAGCAAGAGAAGCTTCAGGAATGTGAGACTCCATTTGCCAGAGACCGAGAAGGGTCAACTACACGCAGAGGTGGTGGTTTAGATGCAATCTGACAGCGGGGTGGGGAGTCGGGGGGAGTGGGGGTGAGCGGTGGGATTTCTCACCCCCCACTGGTGTCCTGTGAGCTCCACAGTCCCAGTCCTTTGCTATAGTTAGTGTGAGGTTAGTGACCAGCGACTGGGACAATGATGTGTGTCTGGTACAACATGACCCACTAACAGAATCTAATTCCTTCAAAGAAGCTACCACAGAGCTCAGGGCTGGAGGAAAAGCTAGCTGCATGTTTCCTCTCATAGATGACTGGAGCCATTTTCAAAAGACACCGTGATGGTTGGTCTGAGTGACCTTGCACATCATTCTAAGTCGGATGCAGCTCGGCAAGCTGTGCCTTTGCATCGGCAGCCATGAACATGCTCCAGAATGGGTGGGTTCTGCCTGCCACCAGAGGACTGCACTGAGGCTGGCGGTCCAAGTGCCCCCGAGGTCCAGCTGAAGTCAAGTCCGCATGCTGTATGGTCTGGCACTGAGGATGCAGCTGAGACAGCTGACCTGAGTTCTTAGGAGTTTGTCCCTAAAGAAGTGGGGCCACGGGAGAAGTCTACAAGGGGAGAGACACTCATCCTGATGGTCTGGTTGGGTGAAGCCTGGGACTCAGCGTGCTGACAGTCACTTCCCAGTAGGTACGGAGCCCGAGCAGAGTGGGCACTGCTACCGCTTACCCGACAGCGTGGAACTGCTGATGGTGCTGGCTGGAGTGGTGACCTCAGGCTCCTCCTGAGTACACTCCTCGGGAGGGAGGACTGGCTTTTCCGGCTCCTCTCTGGGGTCTCCAGAGCAAGGGATGGCTTCATCTTGCTCTCCCTCTGTTGAGATCGCCAGCTTGGGAAGCAGGCCAGAACTGAGCTTGCATCTGTTGCTTTCTGTATCTGAAGAGTTGGACGTCGATAACTGTTGCCTTAATTAAAAACAAGAACAAGTCACATGCACGCCCCAGGAAGCCATGAAGAGCAAAGGCTTGAAGAAACCAGATAAAGCAGTGTGTGTCTAGGACAGCGGTTCTGGCGATATGGTACCCAGTGTCAGCTCAAGCAGGGGACACGGGAAGAATACATGTTCTCAGCAGCAGTCTGAGATCTCCTGTACTGGGGACTCTGGAGGTGGGTCTAGGATGCACTGCATAAGCAGCCACTGCTTATGTGGGCCCCTGGGAGGAATCTCACGTACACTTCCGAGTACTCGGAGCTCCAGCTGAGCGTCTCCGTGGACGGCAGAGTTGTGCTTTTGGTTTTGTCCTCGGTGTCGTCTTTGTCCTCTCCTGAATTCGGAGTCATTCGGTCTATACTGCTGAAAACCTGGGAGGCAAATGACCATTGCTTACGAGCTCCATCTAAAAAGAGCTTGTCAGGAAGAGCCCACGTCTCAGGAGCAAGGAGAAGAATTGAGTATACAATTCAAGTGTGAACTGGGGAAATGTGTGGGAAACCCTGGCAATGCTGTGCGCAGGCCACGAGAGCAAAGGCTCGAGGTGTGGATACATATGCTTTTTCAGCGCGGAGCTGAACTGACACGTCACTTTCACCACATCTCATGGACTCTGTCCGCGAAGCAAAATCATAGATGGACTTGGGTTTCTGGGCCTCGGGATCAACGAGGCTCTCAGGCTGCTTTCGTGCTCAAAACAGCAACCAGCAAGAGAACATAATTCAGACAAAAAGTGTCTGATGCCTGCCAGTCTGGAGCAGAGAGGAGAAACAAACTGGCATTGAGCGTGACTAGAGAAGAAAGTGTCGATCTGCATCAGTGCCTGGAGCGGGTGGGCTCTGCGGATGGAGGAAGGTTACCACCAGGTATACTTGCTTAGCCTCTAAAGGCAGGCAGGTAGGTACTGGTGTGGGAGGCTAGAGTTTAGGCAAACAGTCTTTTAGTCCATTTCTAAATCTCCACTCTCTTACAGGAATTACAGGAGGAAAGTGGGAGTCTGGAGAGCCCAGCATGGTGAGTACCCCCAGGTGTTACCCTCCAGCTATTTACTGTTCTCATGAAAATGGGCTTTGGGCATCCCACTATCTATAGCACTAGAAAAGGATTAGGTTAAAGAATGGGCGCTGGGAAAAATAAAATACCTTTCAAGGTAAAGAAACTACTTAAGGTGGGTTCTGAGAGGCTAGAGGATGGGTTAGGCTGTAAGCACCCACGGAATGGTAGTTAAACTTGCGTCAGGACACACTCATCACACATCTCCAAGGAAATCCCTACCCCTGTGTTGTTCCTATAAACAGAAAGGGGTAGGCCCTGCTGATTTGCAGATGTATTCTGGGTAATCACTTAGGAAACTGTACAGAGCACTTTAAAATCACGAATTGCTATAGAATTCCTAAATAACAATCATGCAAGATGCCATGGCAACCACAACAGCAGAAGGGAGGCAGCGTGCCCTCTGGGTTTATTTCCATTATTTCTGGGTTCCCACCCTATCTTAAAACATCAGTTTTGTTTGTTTCTAAATCTTACCTGAATTTATAGAAGGGCATCTTTCATAAGAATCAATTTTATTATCGTCTACGATTTCTAAAATTCTAGAGTGGCTTCCGATCGCCTTTTCCAGATAACTCATAACCTTTATTAATTACTGATCAAAATACTTTCTCTTCCCACAATCAACCGGCTCATGTCAAGAGCCAAGCACTATTCCTGTGTTGTGCTCTGTGTCACATGGAGGGAGATCTCTCTGCACCACGAAGCCTATGTTCTTATATAACAAAAGACATGGGCTGTGGCCTCCACAGCCTAGCTCTTGGCTAGACCTTAGGGCAGGCAAGCAAGTTCCTCAATCAGATGACAGCCATCATGAAAAGATGGCAATCTTCTCGAGTCTTTGCCTCAAAACAAAGCAGACAATAGCAAGAAAATCCCAAAGTGAGACCTTAATTTCCAGAGACACATAGTTATGTCTACAGGGTAGAAACTCCTGATCCTCAAGAACGTAAGACCATCCTTGCCAGCTGACTGGGTGCCAGGGACCTCACCCCCCACAAAGGGCAGATGCTTTCACAGGCTGGCCCAGCTGAGCTGCGTGGCAGCTAGTGGAGACCCTCCCAGATTCCTGCCGCGCCTCACTTACTTTTGAAAACCTGTGCGAACAGGAGGAGAACTGCCGGATCTCCACGGTGAAGTCCTCATCATTGGTGTCATCCTCCTCCTCCGTTTCCATGTGATGGTACTTCTCTGACCGAGCTGCGGAGGAATGTTTCGGGACAGTCTGGGTTACTCAGAGAGTTTCCGTTTTTAGCAGAGACAACTTCACTATGACTATCTGGAGCACAGCAGCGCTGCGCTTTCTAGAATTTGTGGGCGTGAGATCGGAAACTCAAGGTTGGAGATGAAATGTTTTTACATCGAGTAAAGGCCAAGGGATGTCAGATAATGCACATACTATCAAAATAACTTGTGTCATCCTCCGACTCCAGTTGGGGAATAAATTCCGCCTTCTGTCTCAGCAAACTGTTCCAGTCCAAGGAGCGGAAGAAGCGATGCTGCTTCACTTCATAGGCACCACCTGGAAGGGGAGCGGAGCGAGGCAGACGTGAGAGGCTGCGCCATCCTCCCAGCAAAAGGAAGCCCCAAGTCTTACAAAACATGTAAAATATTTATTAGCAGAGAAATAAAGAAGCCATGGAATCCATACTCCCACCCGCTTCTACAACCAAAACTTGAAAAAAAATTCCTCTAATTTATCAGCAGGAAATCTGATTTTGCTAATAGCGGTTGCTATAGCGCAGCTTTTCTCTGTTAGTTTTTCTATGACTTCTTCCATTTTTCATAGGTTAATGACATGGCCACTTAAAATCACATTATACTGAACCTGGGGACATGGATGCATGTTGGCCCAAAGCAGAATGGCTCATTACAAACCGAGAAAATCCTAACAAGGTACAAAAATGTGCTTACAGCAAGATTTTTTTTTTCTGGAGGGAAGGTTAATAATGATGAATTTTTCCTAAATATTATATAATGGTTACCTTTCAGTTTTATTAGATTGCTCATTAACATAGGTAGGAATCAGATTCTGTGGTTTAGATCCTTAAGTAAGGAACTGACAAACTGGTTAGACAGATTTATAATTCAGCTCACAGAATCAGTCATGACAGCTAAAGTTGAGACTTCTGTTTGCCAGATAATCGTAGTAGCACAGTTTGGTGAGAGGTTTTTATTTATTTGATGATTTTAAACAATGGCTTTGAATAGCAAGGCTCATCAAAAAATGTATTTCAGCATCCCATTAAAAAAGAGGACGGCCACATGGTCAGAGCAGGACCGCACCCTACCCCAGCACACACACTATAGATGGGAGAGAGAACGAAGACGGGAGCCTGGAAAAGCAACCGGAAGAACGTTCTCAATAGAACATCACAGGTCCATCCGGTTGGCCTCTCTGTTAAGCTTTCTTCTGGGGGCGGGGATGTAGATGCTTCTTTCTGTGATTGTCACCCCATGCCTTTCATCCTGTCTCGTGTGGGTGCAAAAGGGGCAGAATGGGAAAGGCAAGGGAGACAGAAGATGGGCTGGGGATCTTGGCTGAGACAGGGATGATATCTGTGGTAGAGAGACATAGCTCTGTGCACAGGTCCAGGTGTTCTGAAAACACTGGAATGGAGGGGAAAGAAAAAAGTGAGGTAAGGCATGCCGAGAGGGACAACTGGCTGTTTTTCACAAAGCACAGGATGAGATGCTGCCAAGATTCTGAGCAGGTTCTTTTCTCAGCTCCATGCTCAGTTCCAAACTGAGAAACCACGGCATCGGTGGCTTCCCAGTTAGAATCTGTGGGCTGATTCTGTGCCAAGTACTGAAGTAGACAGAAAGACAGGGAACATGAAGGGGGCATCAGAAAGGAAGAGTTCCTCAACCCCCAAGTATCTGGTCTATGTTTTGTACTGGCTGAGGGCCAAGAATTGCCATATGACTGACACAATCCAAATTTCTGATAAAGACTCTCTGCAAAGAGGAATACTTCCTTTGCTAGATATAGCTCAAAAAAAGAAAAAAAATAAAGTATTACAGCAGCAAGCAAATTATGCCTTTAAATCATTAAGGCCAAAATACATGCCTTAAGCACTCACACCCTAGGATTTGAGCCTTATTGTGCCCCTCTCTCATCCATAAGCCCAAATAAGCCTCTAATAAGTCACCCTGTAATTTCATTCATAAAAGGTAATTCTTATAGAAAAATAAGCAAAGCAGCTCATAGCTTCAGATCTTTACTTAATCTTTCAATCTGGCTATAAATTACAGCCTTTGAGCCTGTAACTCGCCGAGCCACAAAATCACACAGCTACTGTTAGGACACTTGTGTCTTTTTCTTAATGCCTGTGCCCTGATTCTGCCTTTGGGGGGCTGTTCTTTCCTTAGTGAACCCCAGCTTTGCTTCATGCTATCTCATCCTGAAATGCTTTGCTGCAGTGCAAGCGAGGATTCCAGAGCCATCTAAGCACTGAGCTCCTGTAAGAATCCCTTAGGTGGCATCCTGCCCTGACAATACTCAGTGTTGTAGTTACTGGGTTTCATCTACATAAGCAATGGAAAATAGCCCTAGATAGGGTTGGCATTATCAGCACCAGTTTTAGTTGGGGAAACTCGAGAAAGGCAACAAAACATGTTAGGCTAGCTCCTCCAGACGAGAAGAAGAAGGCTGCACTTCTGAAAGTATGCAGGCTCAGATGCAGTAACACAGTCTCACCTCTACACACGGGTCCCTTGCTTTAACTCTTTCTCCTGCATGAGTTTGGAATGGATCCGCTGTTGCCTAGGCCGGATAGCTGAGCCAGTTGGCACGTCTGTTCTATGGTACCCCCCCCATCCCATTCCAGCCCACTGTGCCCCTTGCTTCTCTTTTAGCTCCCCAAAAATGTCCTCTTAAAACACCTATCAGGGTCACTTCCTTCTGGTGCTCTTTTTATTTTGGAGGAGCAAAACACAAATGCCAAGCGGGTTTGCGCACGTCCCCATCCCGCGACCTCTGCAGGGTGATGACACCGAGATCCAGTCAAGCCCCCATGAGAGGCCCATGACAGGTATCTCGGGATGCTTAGCCCAGCCAGGGCTTCATTACCATAACTATCAATGCAGCTGCCGCTCATGGGACCCTGTCAATGACATTGCTCTGAAATTCTGGGCTATTTACACTCAGAGAAGCAATTTTTATAAGGTCAACGACTTGCATGGCACTACCAGATGATACTGCTCCCATCTTCTCCTATCTACCCATCTATGGAACTCAAGCTGATGAGAATTCTGCTTCCTTCCTGCGGACAATGCCAAGCGGGTCTTCCCCAGTGAGTCACATAAATGGAGGAGGTAGCTCACAGTTTCTTCACACGACCTTTCTGCCTTACCTGGGAGAGGCAGTTATCGGTAGGCTTTGTTTCTCATGTACTCGTGGAGTGATAAAGAAGGAAAGATTAAAGAAGAAAAACTGGGGAGATGATTTCGGGGCTAAACAATGGGTATTGAGAACTATGTGCAGATGGTTCATGCGTGCTAGGAGGAGGGAATGAAGGGGAAGGAACTGTCCTGGTCCCTTGGTGTCCAGCTAGTTCCATGTACTGGATCCCCACACAAACATCATTGCATTTTGTCCCTACACACTAGGAAACTGAGACTGATTACAAGGAAGAGAAACCCCTAAGCGCTCATAGCTGATATACAGTTGGGGCCACATCTGAACAGCTCTAAGGCCGGCTAGTGAGACAGGCTGCCACTCAACTCTCTCCAAGTTCAAGAGTATATCCAGTTTCCAGCAAAGCACAAGGTCCTGCAGTGCAAGTTCAAGTTTGGCACTTCTGCACTCCCTTGAGTTTCTCTTCTTTTCTGGAAGCTTCTTAAACATTCATTATGCTCTTTTACAGCCTTTTATTTTCTCCCTCAGCCTCTCCGGTGTCTCAGGCAAATGTGCCTTCACACATTTTCACAGTGCATTATTTTGCCTGCTAAATATTCACTGAACACAAGATACTGACGTTGGAAGCAGCATGGCAGGTCCAGGATCCACAGCGCTAATCTCGAGGCCCGACTGGTACCTATCACGTCAGCCCTGCCGGTTTGGAAATCACTTCCTGGATGTTCTAAGAGCTTGAGTAGGACCTTTAAATGTCTCTTTTGGGTTTCTCCTAGGGAATTCGCTCTTCAAACTGTCCGAGACTGACAGTAGCCGTCAATGAGAAAATGTGCGGAGAGCTAACTTGCAGCATAAGATATGTATACAGGGACCCTGCTGACCACAGTCTCTGGCCTGTCATAAGTCAAGCCTAACCAAAGATCTTCGTATTCTTAGAGAAGGGAGAGGGCAGACTATCAAGTGGAAAACCTCCAAACTGGCCCTTGGGGACTGCAGGGAAGGAAGGGAACTTTTGAGCTTTCTTTGGAGGGGTGTACCCAGCCATTTAAATGCACTTTTCAGTCAATGCATAGAAGCCCTTCTTCTGGGCCAGCTGAACAGGGAATCTGAATAGATATTTGTGCTATCCCAGGGCAATCTTGAGATGCAGCTGGTTCTCATATTTGGCAAAACTGAGTCAACACCTTCCCTTAGGACTTTGCCCCCTCCACAGTCTTGACATGATTTTTTTTTTTTTTTGACAGCTGCTCTTATCTCCTGAACCATAACACACACAGATCTATCTGAAGGCAGGTCACAGAAGGAGAGAAATAATTAGTCTGTTTGACAGGTCGGACAAGTGGAAAAGCAGATAAGATGGGAAGAAATAAACTTGTTTCGAGGATTACAGTGGGCTCCGAGGTAGTTGCAACACCGCCATGCCATGGCCCCTACCCAGAAGGTACGGGACTCAAGAGGGCGCAGGTAGAACACTGCGCTGGAAGCGCCACACCTGGCTCTAGAAATCGCTCCTGGGTGGCCTCCTCATCTCTCACAGTGATGCTCTGAGGGAGCATGGGTAAAGGAAACCGACTCTTGGCCCCACAGCCAAGATCTGGATGCTACCCATCTCAACCCAGTTTGTGCCCTTAACCTAGGTCTTCAATGCCCTTCCAAGGTAAAGCACACGCATTCTCTGAAAGGGGCAGTAGGGACCACGAAACTCCAGCGGGGGGCTCAGCTTGATAGTTATTTCCCAGGTCAGTCCAGATCTAAGCCTTCCTGGATTTGCTAACAAGAAGTCTGCAAAAATCCCATGGAAAAGGCTGATCAGTCCGCTGTTAGTCTCTGCAGGCTACAGAGTTTGTCATGACCACCTAGCTCTGCTGCTGTAGCATGAAAGCAGCCACATATGGTAAGCCTCATGAAAAGACATTGTGTTTCTGTGCTAAAAACCTTATTTATAAAAGCAGGGAACTGGACAGACTGGGCTTATAGACCATAATTTTCTGATCCCTGATTTAATGTATTATCATTAAAGCTCTAATGTAATGTAGTAAGCAGTATGGTTTTCTTTCTTTCTTTCCTTCCTTCCTTCCTTCCTTTTTTTTTTAATGAAACAGGGTGTCACATAGCCCAGGCTGGCCCTGAATGCACCATGTAGCCAAGGAAGATCTTGATCTGCTGATCCTTTTGCCACCACATCCCGAACTCCCAAATGCTGTGATTATAGGCTTGAGCCACTGGGCCTGGCCTTCAGCAGTCCATATGTAAACAAGAACAGATCCAGAAGAATCTGTGGTTCAACATGGAGAATGCTGGAAATATTTGCAATCCTCACAAATGGTTGTTATGGGAAACACGGGGGAGGAAATGATGGCTTCAGCCTGTCCTGATATTTCTACTATGATGGAATAGAATGAAACTTCTGACTATAATGAGCCTTCAGAATAGAATGACCCCATCAAACTAACAATTTTCACTGATAAAACTACTGGTTACTGTCTAGAATATGTGCATGTACATTTAACATTTTTGTCTTACTAAGATAGGCAGACACGGTATGTCTAAAGTGTGTCTATCCAGAATATCAGGGTGAGGGGAACGCGGGGTAGCGGTGGAAGGAAGCACATAACTGCCGGCTGTAAAGCTGGGGGAGGGGGGATATCAGCAAGAAACAAAGGGACTGTCTTGTCTATCTTCAAAGGCAATGGTTTAATTCCCTTTCTTGGGTCATGGTGCTGAGCACCACGATAGGACAGCATGGCTCAGCCCCAGGCCCTCATTTCTAGCCATCAGCTGGAGAACTGATAACCTATTTCAAAGGCTGTGGATAGAAGCCTGCTGGGTCCAATCCTCGTGAATGTATGTTAAATACATAACCAAAAAGAGCCCCACACATCTGATTTTCCATTCCCAATTATTTATGGTGCACATTTTTTGGGAGAAGATCTTCACATGCCCTGGTGATGCATTTACTGAAGCAAATTAAGAGTTTCAGCTTTGCAAAAGACAAAAACAAAGACTAGCTACCTATCCTAGCATATATGCTGTTCTATATCACACACACACACACACACACACACACACACACCAAATAATATTGCTCTAATGTGCTGCAGCTATGTCCAACATCAACTAACAGATGTTGCCTACACAGAAAACATTAGCAAAAGCCTTAGATTGCTCCAGAGAACATTATTTCTTGTATATTGGCAAAAGCAACACACACGCTCTCTAACCTGTTCCCAGCCTCTCCAGCGGATTCTGCCTGAGAAGCAATGTAATCAGATCCTGGGCATCTGGAGGCGGGGCCTCATCCTTTTCAGGCCAGTTGATTTCATCTGGAAGGAAGAAAAGATGTCTATAGCTTTATTGCTCAAAGGGTAGTCTAATTCCCCCAGCCTGGACATCCCCAGGAGGACTGTTAGACATGCAGACTCCTGGGCCCCATCCCGGACACACTGAACCCAAACCTGTATTATAAGATCTTCAGTGGACTTCTACATGGCCAAGTTCGGACAATACTATTTTACAAGGTACAAATAGCACCGTTTTTTTGTTTTGTTTTGTTTTGTTTTTTGTTTTTAGTTTAAGGAAGATTAGATTATTTCAACAAATAGAACCGATCATCTACTTTATTCCTTGGCAAAACCATCATTCACTTATTTCCAGTGACAGAAATGTTCCCTAACAAGTCACGCCTTCCGCTTATGAGGAAGATTTAATAAAACAGAAACTGACCACCTCTGTGTCAAGGGCTTACCCACTGGGGACCATCCAAATGTTAAGATTTTCTCACTAGCCTAAACTGAGAATTTGGTCCTGGCCACCCAGTTCTTTAGCTCCACGGAGGAAAAGGTTATTCTGCAGAAAGTAATTATTTCTAGAGACAAAGGTAAAGTCCAAATGTTAAGGCTGAAGAAGACAAAAACCCCGGGAAATCGTAGTAAAGAGAGTATTTAAAGTCTGTCAGATATATTAGACTACCTTCGTGTTCTGAAAGAGTTTGCCTGGAGATAGGTATGCATGCTCGCGTGTATGGAGATGCAATAAAAACATGAGTTATTTTTGTGTGCGCGTGCCTCTAGCTTCCTCTGCTGCAGTTTAAATCTGATTTGGAAAATAAAACATGAATATGCATCAGAGCCGTAAGGCATCAAGAACAAAGCCAGCGTTCGCTGCTTGTGTTAATTAAACAGTTGATTCCCCTTGCCATTCAGGCCTTGGTCTGTCAGAAAACAGCCTAGTTATAAATCCATAAACAGCTCCGATACTGCAGAAAGGGCTTTCAGGCTGCAGGCAATTCAACAAATCTACTCTGCTAAAGTTTACAAATGTGCCTGGCTTGCAAAGCCCATGTCAGAAAATAAAAGTACGATTAAGGACTTTTCATGGGCAAAATGAATTTACCCACATTTCCATTGTTGGCTGGCATAAGTGTGGTCCAGGATGGACCAGAGGTGGCTGATGGGGAGACCGGAGATAACCTTTCAGGTAGAGGAGTCTTTTCTGTCATCTATGCCTTGAGGGAATTTATAAAATCAGCCAGAAGGGGAGCAATGGCCCCCATTTAATTATCATTTAGGTGTGCCACATGCTGCATGACAACAGTTAGGGTCAGCTTGCAGGTCAAGATCTAAAGGTTATTGAATTTTAAATGAAAGATGAACAGCTGCCATAGAAATAACATTACACATCACAACTACCAATGACAGCATTAACAATCTGCAGATTCAATTTCCTGCCTTCCTATCCTCATTATTTATTATTTGGTAGACATTTGTTTTAGGGTTTATTACATGTTTGCTAATTTCTTCATTGCGCCATTAGCCATTTTTCCCATTTATGTAAATGTTGCCCACATTAACCTTTTCTTCCCTGGTGCCACTTTCCTATTACGAAAATGAAGACCAGCTAACAATAAAAGCATTTGTAAATCCCATACCAATTGCTTTGGGATAAAGTAGTACACAATTGGAAGTTGAACACACCACTAGCCCATTTCCAAATTCCATGTTAACAAAACTTCCTCAGATCAATTTCAACACACATCACTCTCTTGGGAACGCGAGAGTCAGTTGTGTGTTAGGATAAGCGAGTTCTTTTAATTTGTTGGCTCAAATGTTTGATAAAGGTTAACATTTTAGTGACACACAGCAGATTTACATTAAGTAGCTGTTTCCCAGTAGTGATGTAAAGATAACTCTTGATATTTACCACTGATGACTTGTCCAAATAGCTCTTCTGGAGTGTCCCCAAAGAAAGGCACACATCCAACTAGAAATTCATAGAGGATAATGCCCATGGCCCACCAGTCCACAGGCTTCCCATAGCCTTGTCTCAGAATCACCTCGGGGGCAATGTATTCAGGTGTACCACAGACCTAAAGTGAAATTGCAATATTAGAATAATTGGAATATTCGACATGAATTAAAACGAACAAGATGACTAAACAATTATTCTGTCTCAAATACACCTGCTCACCTACAAGGAAACACATGGACAGCGACCTCAAGAACAGATATTATAATGACAAAAACCATATTTATGATGCCTAGTTTCAAACTGCACACCTAACCTGTGCATGGCTTTATACAATAATGAGAACTGTTTTTTACATTGAAAAATAAGAGTGCATATTTAATCCGTCACTATTAAAGGTAGCTCAATTATTAACCAAACTGATGCTCACTGTGGTTATATCAGAAAGGCATGGCAGTTGAGATGGGTTTACCTTAAGTAACTTCACAATGAACAGATTGTGGGCACATGGTAATGAGGCATGCTTAGAAGGAAATGGGCCATAGCTCGGATTTTAGCAGCCGAGATTGCGCAATGCATCATGAGCTTCACGAGTACTCTATTGAGACTCCTGAATTCCTTACAAAAACAGTTTTCCATTTGTCTCTCTCACCCTCTCACTTGTGCGCAATTAGACCGTTCATCTTGCTAATAGACCTTAATGCTAGGGGAGGAATGCAGGGGGAGCGGACAGTTCAGGGAGGCCCAGGGAGACAGATGGGAACAGTTTGCACTTTATTAAATGCGAGGCTTATACAGACATCCAAACACCAGCACTAATGTGGAGAAAGCCTACGCAAGTGGATTCTGAATTCACTGGCTGCAGTGAGCTTTGTATCTCTCTCCACAGACAGAGCCGCCTCCAAGCTTACCTGTTTATCTAGGAACTCTCGGGCATCCTTCTCAATGTGACCTTCATAGAGATTGGTGGTCATGCTCATCAGCCCCACTTTAGATAAGCCGAAATCGGTCAGCTTTATGTGCCCCATGGAGGTGACCAACAGGCTGGGGGACAGGAGGACAGAGAGCACGACAATCACTTTAAAGAAATGCTATGGCTTTAGGTCCCCTTCTTTCCCCCTTTAGTTTGTAATACATCAACCATATTGCAAAATGACGCCTGGTAAGAGAGGGCACCGGGCAACGCTGTAGAGTACTGGCGTTTGAGAGCTGAGCATAATTCAGAACATAATTCAGGGCCAGAGCTAAGGTTCCGCTGTATGTGGTGAACCAATCACACGCAATATCATCATTTTTGCAACACTTAGAGACTCTAAAACCTTAAGCATGGAACGCTGGTTCCTCTCCATTTTCATATTTATCTTGGTCTATGGCCATACCACCCTGATTGTGCCTGATGTCAGATTTACTTTATTTTTAAAGTTACGTGTATGCGTGTGTGTATGGGGGAGGGGTGGTGGTCGTGTACATGTGAATGAGTTTGCCTGTGGAGTCCAAAAGAGTGTGTTAGAGCCCATAAAGATAGCGGTGGAGGAGTGAGCCACCTAATGAGGGTGCTGGGAACCAAACTCGGGTCTTCTGTAACGTCAGTACTCTTGGCCACCGAGCCACCTTTCCAGCGGCCTCTTTCCATTTTCAGAGTAAGAAAACATAGAAGAAATAATCCACAATCCACAGCATACACCAGGAATTTAGGCAAGTAATCCATTCATGACTAAAAGGAGACACAGATTTTAAAAAAAAAAAGAAAGAAAGAAAAACATAGTTTTTCATATTTTAACTTCCAGCTTTGATTTGAACTTCAACTTATTAAGCACACAGCTTGGGTTTATGAGTTCATGCAAGGAATTTATATTTGAATATATTAAAAGATTTCACTGTAAGTAAAAAATACCATTATATCAATTAAAAAGTAAAAGTAATAGAGGTTTTTAAAGGAGCTCCTAGAAAGAGGGCCGGTTGGTGGTGGTGCATGCTTTAATCCTATCACTCGAGAGGTAGAGGCAGGTGGATCTCTGTGAGTATGGGGACAGCCTGTTCCACATAGTGAGTTCCAGGACACCCATGGCTATATAGAGAGACCTTGTCTCAAACAAACAGATAAACAAACACTACTCAAAGGAATTTTGCCAAGCTTCTAACAGCTGTATAGGACATTGTTCTTCCCCTTCCCTGGGTTTTCCAAGCTATCTGATGAACATGAACTTAGTTTGTCACACACTTTTCAACACACTTAGCAGTACCTCTCATCAGTGCAGAAAGCATGGAATATTCCATACATGATGCCAAGATGAACAGCTTGGGAAAATCTACCCACATCTCAAATCAGAGTCTCCAATGAACTTCAAACTAACAATGTATGATTGAAATACAATATCCTCTCACATATATGGTCACAGCAAATGTAAGACTCAGCTAAGTATAATGCCAAATATCAAACACTCCTAAAGACAGCATTATTCTATGTCACTGTTCAAAGATTATATGATAAAAAGAAAATTAATTCTTGGTTTGGAGTCATTTTCCCTATTTCTCATAAGTTCTCATTATCAACATTATAGTCTCTTTCAATGATTGTATAAAAATTATCATTAAGTTACTATGAAAATAACTTGTTTTTATATTAAAGAGAATTTTTTTTAAATGTGCAAATAACCATAAAAACATTTCAGGCAGAAGAAACTGTTCAGTATTATGTAAAAGAAGACATTTGTTTTATCAGGGCACATACTTGTCTGGCTTCAAATCCCTGTGCACAATTCCATAGTTATGCAGGTACTCCAAGGCCAAGACTGTCTCAGCAAAGTACATCCTGGCCATATCAACGGGGAGAGGACCCATGTTTTTCATTAAGGTTGCACAGTCTCCCCCTGTAAAACACAGGACATAAACTCAGTAAAAACAGCATCAAGCAGGATTAATGAAGACTAGCGCTGTAGACCACGGAACCTCAAAGCAGAAACATCGCCTTCCTAAGTGGAGGCTTTGTGAAGTTGTCATGTTTCTCATCAAGCTGTGGAGTGAAGAAAGCAGTCTGACTCCGTAGTGAACTGTGTTCTGATAACCTCTAGCATAATTCGTGATGATAGTACTAATTTACAATGTACCGGTGTAAAACACAGATGCTAGAATTAGATGGCGGGGGTGGACGCCTCCTGGCTCTGAGCAGCTGAGAGCTCTTAGCAAATGAGCATGGCAGTCTTGGTTACTTGAGCGCAATGTCAGATTAGACATGTCACCCTTTTATAGCAGAGGCTCTCAACCTGTGGATGGCAACCCCTTTGGGGGTCGAACAACCCTTTCACAGAGGTTACGTATCAGCTAATGTAAATGATTCCTAACAGTAGTAAAATTATAGTTATGAAGTGGCAATCAAATAATTTTATGATGGGGGGTCGCCACACATGAGGAACTGTTATAAAGGGCTGCAGCATGAGGAAGGCTGAGAACCACTGCTTCATAGGATTATTTATTTGAAACTCTTTCTGTGACAAGGAACGAGGACATGGCCTCGCGCATACCAAATGTGATAAAGAGTCACTATAGGAACAACCACAACAGTTCAAAAGCTGCTGGTGTGGCAGGAAGAACAATGGATGGAACTCAGGCAAACTGTTCGGGCTCTGTCTAGCACTCAGTTCCCTTTCTTGGCTGTCGGTCCCCTTAGCTGCAAGACAGGAAAGGTTTAAGTAAAAATCTCTACTATTTCTTAGAGATTTACAGTGAGGGCATCCCTCCAAATACAGATCAGAGCTTAAACCACAGAGAGGAGGGTTTGCGCCTCTGCTGACCTATTTACTTTACTAACTTTATGTGAATAATGATGAGAGTGGATGGAAAGTCTCAGAAATTTAATGGAGAGAGAGAGAGAGAGAGAGAGAGAGAGAGAGAGAGAGAGAGAGAGAGAGAGATTACTTTGAACAATGCACACCACAAACTGTTGAGGAGGCTGGGCATGGTAGGTTGGACATGCCAGTAACCCTAGCACTGAAGAGACTGAGGCAGAAAAATTATAAAGTTTGAGACCTGCTTGGCTATAAAGAAGACTGTCTGTTTAAAAAGACAAAAGACGGGGGAAATGTGAAGACTGGGAATACTGGCTGGATTTTTAATTTCCTACCATAGGCTAAAAGGGATGTATTTGAAATGTACTTTTTAAGAAGACTAATTACAATGAACAGGTTTTATGATGTGTGATAAAAGGAAGTAGGAAGAAAAAGTCCTATCACCTATATTCCAACTTTAATGACCAATTGCAGGGAGGCAGTTAGGATTAAAAGCTATTAAAAAAAGAAAACAACCTTTTCCCAAATAAGACTAATTTCCCCTTTGTTATAGACACAGGCATTTTATGAGCAATTACCAGAAGATAATGCCTGGGAATTCAGCCACCTCACGGCTGGTTTCAGTTCCTAGATGGGGAGAGCTGTTACGTGGTACAAAGGCAGCTTCAGCGACAAG
The DNA here is from genome assembly GCF_982192425.1 of Myodes glareolus. Classification (NCBI taxonomy): domain Eukaryota; kingdom Metazoa; phylum Chordata; class Mammalia; order Rodentia; family Cricetidae; genus Myodes; species Myodes glareolus. The sequence continues at coordinate 30,072,517 of NC_142040.1, forward strand.
GACACCTGGGTGTAGGCCCTGTGCTGTGTGCGTGCGAGAGCCATGTACCTTCTACATACTCCATGACCATGCACAGGTGGCGTCTTGTTTCAAAGGAGCAATACATGCTGACCACGAAGGGGTTCTCCGCGAAAGTGAGGATGTCACGTTCCACGAAGGCCTGCTGGATCTGGTTCCGAAGGATGAGGTTCTGTTTATTGATCTTCTTCATGGCAAACCTCTGCCGGGATTCTTTATGCCGAACAAAGTAGACCGCCCTGAAATGGAGTACAGGAAGACAGAAGGTAAGGATGCTCAGGGGATACACAAGCCCCACGCTTCTGGGGTTTATAACAGTTCAAACTAAGTTGCCACAGCTGGGCTGGTGACTTGGAAACATCCTATTCTAGGCCAAAGTCCTTTGGTTAGACTGACTTTCTAAAAAATCCCTTTAATAAAGATCATACATAAAGCATCAAATTTGCCTTTGCTGCTCCAAAAGGGGGCAGACAGTCCCCAGAGAGAGCTATCTCTCAAAAGCTTAGCTGATGTTTTCAGTTTTTCCACAAACAAAACAAAATCCGATATATAAATCAGAACTGGAAAGAATTAACAAAATTACACACAGATCACGAGCGACATCCTTCCTAGCATTAGACATATGTTAGGCACGTTTTCTGGACTGACTAAAGCAATAATTTTCTAAATGATACCCTTGGGATCTGAAAAGAGGACCACAGCTTCTTAGAGACGCTGGTCTCCAATTGAGAGTAATTACTTCCCATGGAATCTCCAGATAAATGAGAAGTGTGTGCGGGGATATTTGAGATTGTTCTGCAACCAAGAGCAGCATTCTTCCCTCACTGCGGACTCCTGACGCACACCCTCTATGAACTTCAGCAGCAAATACATCTCCCAACATAACAGGGGAGGGACAGGCAAGGAGCGCATGTCTGCTCCCCCAGTCTCCTGGCCAAGCTATGAAGCCCCTTTACAGTATAAAATGAACAGACTAGGCCACACTCGGTCTTTGCTATGGCCTGGTCCAGACATCTCTAGAAAGACAGGGAAGCCCCTATGGCCTGGGATGACCAGGAGAAAGGAGTACTTAGGGGCAGGAGTCCTAAAAAATCCCCACTAAGAAATGAACAACAGGGAAAAGGCCCAGGATGCCCCCTTCCTCACAAGTCACCCCACTTGTTTTCACAGAAGGACAGCCGTGACCTTCCAAGAAGGCAGCGCTCAAGTAAGTGATTCCCCAAAGGACCACTAAGACTGTAACAGGCTGGACATGCTGTTCTGAGAACAAAGGCATTGATCAAATAAGAAGTTTATCTAAAAAGCCAATCATCCTGGTAATTATACATACATTACATACGTACGTGCATATGTACGTACACACACACACACACACACACACACACACACACTGATATGCCTTCAAAAACAAGGAGTTATGTGAACTTAGAAGTGTTTTCCACCAGTGAGCTCCGTATCTCTGAGCAATGGATGGCTGGTTGCAAAGGTGGCTGAGACACTTCGCTCTCTACTGAACCAGTCACTCGGGGCACTGACGTAAGTCTCAGTATTTTCAAATCTCGCTTCCTCCATATAGTGTTCACCTAGGGACTGTCTTTTCTCTCCCGCCTGTTTTATATTTTCATCATATTCCTCTTTTCTTTGTTCTCGGTGTCACACATCTGTGCTTCTCCATTGTCTTTGGCCTTGCTCCCTTTCTTCATTTATTTGGTTTTCTAGTTTTTCGTTCGCTCTATGATACAAAGGAAGGAAGGTCTCGTTGTGACCCTCCTCAAAATAACCCACTGAGCCTCCTGCTACTTTGGTTCTCACCGTAAAACAAAACCACATGAGAGTTGGCCAGCTGGACATTTGGTAAAAGCTAAGTTAGGGATCTTCTCTGGAATGCCTCGACGCTGGGCTCCTATAGGCTGTGTTTATTCCTTCAACTGTTCTGTTGTTTAGTCTTGATATCAAAATTATTTCAAGCACACGGGAAGAAGTTTGAAGATTAGACCTTCACAGTCATCCTTGGTCAGCAAATCTGAGGCCAATCTGGGCTACATAAGACTTCGTTTCAAAAAAGATTAGCTAAGGCAGATAAACAATTAAACCAATAGTTATGATTTGCATGTTAAAGATCCTCACAGATTAGTGTTTGATGACCCAGTCCCCAGAAGGTGGGGGTGTGTGGGGAGATCGTGGAGCCTTGAGGAAAGAGGGTGGCTGGATGGACCAGAGGTGGTATTTGCTTCCTGGCTTATGCAAGAGGTAACATGTGTGCGGCAAGCTGCTGCCAATATGGAAGGAGTTCAGTCACCCAGATCTCCCCTGCCATGCGGGACTGAGCTTCTAAGGAACAAGAACAAATCCTTCCTCCTTTAGGTGCTTTCCTCACGTCTTTGGTGGCAGTAAAGAGAAAAGTAACTAGTAACTAAGTAGCCAATGAAGTGTAACCATGACAACCAGAGGCTCTGTGTCACTAATAAGTGTTTGGAAGGTTTCAAAAGATGCAGATGACTCAATAAAATTCCTATTGGTTTCAGTAGGAGTGAACTTTCGAGAAGCTGATAAGACACTCAGAGGCCAACACTCAAGACTACCCCAAATCTCAGCTTCACCTTCAAAGCTGGGAAGCAGAAGCCATGTACTCTAAGTACGGCTCATATCAACTGTCTTCAAAGGTCTCAAAAACCTAAAGACAATATACACATGCAGGTTAAACTTAAATGTTTACCATACACACTTCTAAAAATTCCCTATTATTAGTGACTTTTAAATTAATGAGCCGGCTAATACATAGCTCTATATCTGATGAAAAGTTTTTTACTGTAATCTCCCTTTTAAAATCACTGGTTGGGATAAAATAAAAAGCCCAGATATTGAAAGCGGCATCTAATCATGATGGCAACAGAATATAGAGACAGTCACAGAGGAGGACACAAAATGACGTGGCCACCCCCCAAATACGATACACACTGGTTAACATTCGCTATTGCAATGGATTTCTCAAATGAGGGATCTATTTTTAAATAAAATCAAGAACTTGAAAGAGTAACACAAAAATGAAACCTTTTTATAACAGCTCACCTAGACTGTAATTGACCATCCAGCTTTTCCTTTGCTATTTCACATAAGGTCAGTGCAGAGGACCCTCAGACCTGTACTCCGAACTTCACACTGAAACTATCACGGGGTGGACGCTTTGGTTTTCAACCAAGTGTTGATCAAGCCGCTGGAGGACTTGAGAATTTCTGTTGCTGAACATTTTGTGGGTGAGGACTTAGGGGTCATTTCTGCTGTGGTGGTCACTGAGCATGGGGCCTTGATCATTTCAGGCAAGGAATCTACCATGGGGTGATATCCTCGGTCTCTATTTTATGTTCTTATATTTCTGTTTTGCTTTTGGGGTTTTATTCTTAATGCTAAAACTTATTTAGCAGTAACTGTATCCGCCACATACATCTGCTATCTTTTGCTATATGGCAATGTTCTAGATCTTCTCTCATGTCAGCAGAGAGCAAGACATTGAGGAAGAGACCAACTGATGAACAGCTAACACTGCTGAATGCACTCTGAATGTCCTAATGACCCAGCACGGCACTGTCTGCTAAGCCTCTCTTATTTCTTTGTTTCCTGGCCCCCAGCATTGCTTGGATGGACAAGGATATTCTGTTTCTTCCTCCACAGGTAAGCCCAAGAGTGGGAAATGACATGGTGGAAAGGCAGCTGGAGACCCTTACCCTCCGGGAGCCAGATGTCTTTCTGCCTATGTAAGGTAAGTAAGGCATCCCTGATACCCAGTGAGCACCTGCCCCAGCAAGCATGACTCTAAAATCCCAATGCACAGATGCGAGCCAGTAGATCTGTAAGTGCAAGTAGGGGAACATCAATGGAACGTAGAAAGGAAGGGCAATCATAGCATGTGCAAACGGTTGTGTGTCAGCTGGTCCCCATGGCTCTTACTAGTAAATGTCTCTGAGCCCTTGAGGGGTGAGAGAACAGTGTGTACCCAGGACAAAAAGAAGAGTAAAATCGGGGAGAACTGTTGCAACGTCAAGTGTTTCAATAACTGAGTCCATGTTATCCTTTCAGTTGTGTATAATAAGAGGATCAGGGGTTCAAAGTCAGTCTGCTCTACATGGCAAATTTGAGGCCAGCCTGGGCTAAACCAAAGGGGGAAAAATTTCTTTAAAAACATTTGAGGTCATGGCTTACAAAGCCAATCGATATTCAATAGAAAGAAGTTGGACCTTTGTTTCTCCGCTGGGATAACAAAATTTTAATCAAGGATACTTGGAAGGAGAGGAGAACTCTGCAGGAGGCTCTGTGGCCCTGAAAGCCTTTTCCACAGATATCAACAACCTCACCAGGCTCTTACTCAGAGAACACAGACACAGAGGGTAGATGAATGGAGGATTTACTAGCTTCCGTCTTCAAAGAGTACTATGGCATGATCACACATATGGTCAGCAAGACATAAGTGCTGTGTCTTACCATGCTTTTATCATGAGAGGGTTAGCTCCTAATGCCAGCAGCAGTGGGGGAGGACATAGTCTATCTGTGTTTATCTGAGTGACTGATGGATATAGTGACATCTTGTTACACAGATACCCAAGACAACAGGAAGAGCCCAGCTCCTCAACCCATCTAAGGGTCTATTTGTTCTGCTAGACAGAGAAAAGCATCATGGTTGGTTGAAATGACAGGGGTAGCTCTATTCCAATTTTAAATTAGAAATAATTCAAATAGAAAGGAAATCTGTCAGAAATGTAATGAGATATTACATCCGAGAAGAGAAGAGAGGAAAGTGGTTCTGGCTGATCAGCAGAGGCTCCAACAGGCAGCTTGTGAGCCCATTAATGACTTGGCCTGCATCCTGGGTGTTTACTAATTCACAGCTTGTTTAACTCCTTGTATATTCCCGACCATTCCCCAAAGTGTGATATACCTCATCTACTATACAGTGGTTTAATTGCACTACAAATGAGTTTACTCAACCAATTAGAACTCCAGATACTGCTAAGAAACATGCCCAAGATTTACAAAAGTCTTGCTTCCCAGAACATCTTACTCCAGAATTCATTTTCCTGCTGAAAAAAGAGCTGAACAGTGCTCCAACCCTGTGCCTACAAGATCAACCTGCTGGCTTCTTCCAGAAAGATTTAAAAAAACACACATACACATACACAAAGCAAACTGCAATAAACAAAACAAAGGCATACAAAATTGCATGCTAGAAAACTTTCAGTGAGGAAAGCAAATATTGCAAAAAGATAACATGTAAAAGCATTCATGGGCTGCATCAGAAAACATGCCATTTGACATAATCCTGAAAGCCAGTGAGGCATAGGGTGGGCTCACAAATATTTAAGTTCTTTGCTAAGTTAATGGTGTGGAAAATATTACAGGTGAAAAACCAGTTAGGAGAAACATCCCTTGTGGCACAATAAAAACCACTTTCTCATCTGCTCCTCTGTGGATAAATGACAATAAATGTCTCAGGGATAATTTATTGCTCTTCATATACAGATGGAATTGGGCTTAATACTTAATTAAGATAGAACTCTTGGGCAATCCATAATGGATTAGGTCATAGTTTCCATGTTAATCGCCCTCTATACTACTTACTGGTAACGCAGAATTTACTATTTACAATTTGCTATGGTCACCATTTACTCTACAGCCTGGGAAGGAAACTGTGTATTGCAGTGGTACTCAACCTTCCTATGCTGCAACCCTTTAATACAGTTTTTCATGTGGTGGTGAACCCCAGACATAAAATTATCTCCTTGCTACTTCATAGTGGCAATTTTGCTACTGTTATGAACATTATGAATCATAATGTAAATATCTGATAGACAGGATATCTGATATTCAACCCCTGCAAAAGGGTCATTTGACCCCACAATGAGTCATAAACCATGGGTTGAGAACCCCTGGTCTATAGAAATGGAACAAGGAATTCAACAGTATCAATGGTTCCCAGCATAAAGAAACAATAAATGTTTTTAAAAAATGAAAAGACTAACTCTGATGTCACCATTACACAGATACTGAAAAACTAATGTGTAACAGGGTACAGAAGTGTATCATGTGTGTGCAGTGCATGTCAACAGATAAAACACACACACACACACACACACACCAGCCAAAAAAAAGTTGAAAAAGCAATAGTGACACAAGCCTCTAATCCTGGCACACAGAAGGAAGAAGCAGAAGGGTCAGGAATCCAAGGTCATCCTCAACTACACAGTAGTTCAAGGTCAGCCTGCAATATGTGAGACCTTGTCTCAAAATTTTTGAGAAAAGAAACCCCATTGTACCCATTATGAAAAGGAATACTAAGAATCGGAAAAGAAAGAAAAGAGGCAGAAATTTAGTGCCTACTAGAGAGAGAGAATGCATTCCTTGAAGCCATTTGGATGACTCCAGAGCATACCTCTCTTCCTTCAGGAATAAAAATGGAGCAAGGAACAAATGCTATCTGTAGTTTTAGTGGTTCATCCAATTTAATAAACATGCCAGTATGTGAAGTCACATGCATGTGGTGCGTTTCACACAATATACAACATGTATGATCTCAACCAAGAGTCAAATGCCCTCAACAACAAGCACAGATTTAGTCATAGAACAAGGAATATAGAACATTTTTCTTCTATTTTATAAAATCTTTCCAATCTTCTAAAATAAGTCCTGGGTCATCAACTATGTCTTTAGTTGGGTCTTCAGAAGTTGATGTGGGAGTCCCCTCTCTGTGCTGTGATTACCATTAATGAATAAAGAAACTGCTTTGGATCTATAGCAAGGCAGAACTCAGGTAGGCAGGGAAAGCTATGCTGAATACTGGGAGAAAAAAGGGTGGAGTCAGAGAGACACCATAGAGCCACCACCAGAGACAGAGGTGCTGAAACTTTGCTGGTAGGCCATGACCTCGTGGTGATATACAGATTAGTAGAAATGGGTTAAATTACTATGTAAGAGTTAGCCAATAAGAACCTAGAGCTAATGGGCCAATCAGTGATTTAATTAATACAGTCTCTGTGTGATTATTCTGGGCTTAAGCGGCCAGGAACTAACTAGCAGTTTCCCACCAAGAAGTGACTCTGGCTTCATGTTACACCCAAGGGGGAAGAAATAGCCTTCTAAAATGCCAGTCCCCGAACAGCATCTATCAAGCATAAAGTAAAAGTAAAAACCAAATGTTGTACTCAGGTTCATTACAATATGCTAGAGGGCCTTGCTTGGATTACTCACCCATAGGCTCCATTGCTGATCAATTTAATTGTTTCAAAATCACTCTCTCGGGGTTTCCTTCGAAGTCTCAGAGAAGTATTTGAGCTCTGGGGAACAGAATGTGAACAGTTAAAATGCAGTTCCGATTTGGAGACAATTACCATAAGGCGCTGTTTAACCTGCAGAACATGGTGTTCTCAATAGAGGACCTGGGACCAGCTCCAAGAATCTCACTGCCCCAGCAGCAACTGAGCTGCGGCTCCAAGCGAGTCCCTAGTAGCTTCATTTAAGCAAGCCCGTGTTGCCAAAAGAATACGTGTGAAGGCTTTGGAAACTTAAGTTTCATCCTGGTCCTGCATTTTAATGCTAAGTCTAAAACGCCATACCTTCCCTCTGCTTCCATTCAGAAAAGGTCAGGACAGCTGTCACTTGTGTTGGGGGAGAATGCGGACCCTCCAATCCTGACCAGACTGTATCTTTTTCATTCAGTGGACTCTTCAATCCTGACCAGATCGTATCTTTTTTATTCTGTGGCACTCTACAGATGGCAGGTGACAGTTTCCTAGATGTGGAACGCCTACTCACGTTTACCAGAACTCTTACTATGGCTTAAATACCACCATTCTAAATGACAGCTCTCTACACAGTTTAGCTTAATGAACAGGAATAACCTTGTCGCTTTGAATGCTTTGAGTAAGTCTTTTGTGCCTCATTCATCTCAGCAGCCGCTTAGGTCCACCGAGTCCAGAATTCCCTCTCCATCATTCTGGAAGACCCATGAAGTTAGGGTGCACACAAGTCGTCAGGCCTGCATCTCTACCCCCATCACTCTGCTCATCTTTGGAAGGCTTGCACACCAACTCCTTACCTTCTTACTCTACTTCAGCTCTTCCCTTGTCCTGTCACCTCTACTTGAAAAATAGAACCAGTTCCTGGCCTCAGGGCTACCTGACCTCCTCAATCCAAACAGCCACCAGTCTCTTGCACTTCCTCTTAGTCTCTGGCTATAGGACCTCAATCTTATCATGACTTCATCTCTTCCATGGCTTCCTCTCGGAAAGCAATTCAAGCTGGGGACCACTTGATGGCTCTGCACAGGCCCTCTTGTCTCATTAACTCTTCCTTCCCATCACTGATGATGAAATCACTCGGATCTGCCACTGGAAAACGCTCCCTCCAAGCCTGAGTACTGCAGACTACAATCGCCAGTTTAATGGTTCTTGGAAATTTCAAAGAAACAGCAGTTTCAACACATATCAAATGTAACAGTTATGATAATGAAATTAGCATAGCAATTGTCAATTGGTACTTAACTAGGGGACACTTCCCTAGCCACTGCCCATGGAACACTTCATTTAGCTTTTATCCAGACGGAGAAGTTGGGTTCAGAGAACTCTGTACCCTGACTAGTATGCACACTTTGTAAGAGGTAGTTCATTTTCAACTCCAGGCAATCTGGATCTAGAATGTGGGTTCTCAGACCTCAGACTACAGAACATGCTCCCACCTTCCTACCCACTTGGCTTTATCCTGGCTTCTCTAAGGGTGCTCACTTCTTAGGAGAATGTCCCCAGTCATCAGGAACTCTCCCCAGTGCCACCAATGCTGCCTCTTAACTGGCATCCCTGTATCCCTTTTGCTTTCAAGCCATGACTCTGACCAGGTCATCTCCCTGTTTATTGTTTACTTCCTCCTCTCTTATATGCATGCTCTCCTCCATTGCTCAGTGGCTTCCTACCACCCTTAAAAAGAGGGAAACCTGCCAGGTAGTGGTGGCACCTGCCTTTAATTCCAGCGCTTGGAAGGCAGAGACAGGCAGATCTTTGTGGGTTTGAGGCCTGGTCTACAGAGCGAGTTCCAGGACAGGCTCTAAAGCTGCAGAGAAACCCTGTCTCAAAAAACTAAAAAAAAAACAAAAAAACCAAAAAAAACCAAAAAACCAGATAAATGTGAGCAGGACCCTACTGGCTAGTCTCCTTCAAGTTCTCCAGCTCTGGAGTCTTCTAAGCTGTTAGCCCTAGATCCACCTTGCATCTGGAGGTGTGTGCCTCTGTCCCTTTACATCCTACCCCTTTTCCCATTCCAGATCAATGGCCACACCCTTGGAAAATCTTCTGAGGCTGACCAGCTCTGAAATCTATTCATGGAACAATCTACTAGCTCATAGTTCTTGGCCATCTTTTCTTCCCAGATGTCATTCATTTTTACAGCTGCTATTTTGGTGTGTATGATGTCGTTTTATAAATTTCTGCCTTTTCTTAGGAGTGGGGCACTAAAATTATATGTCTCATGCCTTGCCCACGGACAATAAATATTTATGGAATAAAGTAATTAACACAGTCAAAAATCTCCAGATGCTAAGAAACAGAAGAACCGGCATCGTATTTTATCAGGAAAGATAACTTACACTCAGTGATTCATCCGTCTCTGGTGTTTCTGCTGTCCCACTATCATAATTCCCCAACTGAGCCATTTCTAAGTTTAAAAAAAAAAAAAAGGGAAAAAGAAAAAAAACATTGAAATTATATAAGGAGACAAAGCCAAAAACAGAAGAGAAAAAGTTCTCATTATTTAAAAAGAGAAAGAATATTTCAGTCTCTACACCAATATGCATTCTACAGCCCAAAAGTCAAGAATGGCAGCTGCCATTTTGAGCATGTTCTCATAACACTTTCTCTGGATCTCCAGTTTTATGAATAACCAGACCTGGGAGCATGGGCGACTGGGCCTCTGCTCCAGTGAGCAGCCACTGGCTCAAGCGCACAGTCTACCTTGCAAAACCTCGGGTGAGCTAGCAGTTCTGTCTATAATCCAGGAGAGGCAGGCCTTTCCAGGCTTTAACACGCAGCAAAGATGCACTGGCTACAGTTTGGAGACAATTCTTGGTTGCAGGGACACGAAGAATGTACAATTCATTGGAGGTGAGAATGGAGGTGTGAAGCATGATTAAAAAAAACTCCGGGTCAGAAACTGGGGTTCAGCCTGAAGATCTGCAGAGCAAAACAGCCAGCCACTGGTTCTTACCTCGACCTCAGTCTGAAACGGTGGTCCCACCTCCAGGAATCTCAGACTGAGACTGCATTCTGAGAGCTGTTTCCTCCTGTTTTACAATCGTCTCTAGGGCTGGGATTAAAGGCATGCACCACCCAATTTCTAAGGCAACTAGTGTGGCTATGGGATTAAAGACGCCTGTCATTATGGTTACTGGGATTAAAGGTGCGTTGACATTGTGACTACAGGGATTAAAGGTGTGTGTTATCATAACCTGGACTGTAAGGCTGCCCAGTGGGGCTGTTTTCCTCTCAGATCTTCAGGCAGGCTTTATTTATTAAAATACAATGGAAATGCCACTATACTGGTGGGCACCTGGGGATGGGGATGAAAATACTTGGGCTGCCACCTCCCAGCTTAGTGACTTTTTAGCTGCAGGTTCTTCTGAAAGATGCAAGCAATATTATGTCTTAGAGCTTGTCTGAGTAGTATGCGTGCCACTGCATGTAATGCTCTCAGCATATTCACTAATAAGAATTAAGTGCTCATTCAATGTTGGTTGTTATTTATTAATTACATTGTTCAGAGTAGTCAATTCTGGGCTGGATGCCCAGGCTTGACACCAGCTTAAGTACTTCCCTGGTGGTCTAGTTAAAAGTGACAAAGGCATCTAATGTCTAATTGCTCAGCCGATGGCTTGGAGAGCATCCTTGAGTTTACGTAAGTAAATGAGAAGGCCTAATGTATTCAATGTTCATCTCCATACTATCTTTAAGACATGTTTTATTAATAAGGACTATGAAAGAATTTTCTCCAAAAGCATTTTTAATTTTTCAAAACTGAATGTGTTACCAAAAAGTTATAGTTTTTTTTTAAGCCATTTTGTAAGCATCTAAGATTGCTCTCTGGGCCTTTATTTCATGTTGTGTTCTTATAACTGTCTTCTGAGAGCAGCAATTATCCATAACAGAGAGAAGATGTGAAACCACGCTGGAGTGCTGCCTTTAGGTGAAAATGTACAAATTCCGGGTCCTACAATAGCTGGCCAGTGGTGTTAACGTCCCCACTTCAGGTACAGGTGAAGTTTCTAAGTAAAACTGTGCTGAGAGCTAGTGCTTTCTCAGTGGCACAGGAGTGACTCAGACCTCAGTGTGACTGGCACCGTAGACGCTCAGACTTGGTTTGAGGGGCTCTCAAGCAATGAGATGAGATCTGGTACTGGGTAGCAAAGCTAGCTACAGGGATTTCTATTTGATACACAGATACTGTGCTGTCCCACACAGAGGTCACGTCTATAGAAGGGTGCTTCTCCCCCCCGTGACTTATTTAATTTTATGGAGGCACAAAGTAGTTTATGTATTTGCCCCAAGAGGACCACAGCCCAGCCTAGACCTCACTCCTATGTACTAAAGGACAGTCCTACTTTGTCTGTTTTGATGTTATTAAAAAAAAAAAGGAAGCAAAAGTATCTCAGGGTTTGTAATCAAATTACCTGGAGACATCACATTTTAAATATTAAAATATATATTGAAAAACTATTCTCAGAATGAGTCAAAAAATTATGAGTAAAGAAATTCCTAGAGATAAATTTACACAACTCAAATGTGTCAAAGATCACTACTGTTTTTTTGAACATCTACATATATATATATATATATATATATATATATATATATGAGAGAACATCACATTATTTATGTGCTAAAGTTCTTCCTATAGTGACATTTACTGCCAGAGCAGAAACCCGCAAAGGACTCACTGGTTGACAAGGCACTGGCCGATGCATCCTTAGCAATGGCGTGGGAAGAGTCGCTCTAACAGGCTCTGACAGCCCCTGCTCTCCAATTGTTTTAGAAAAAAAAAATTAAAAGATGGTTTTGTTTTAAATAGAATTTCAGCTAAATAACTATTATCTGGGAAATCCATATTATTTGTAAGCAGTGGGCAGTAATGGGATGGAGCCAGGAGTAAGCTTTTGAGGCAGGAGGCTAAGCCATCATTTTGTAATGCCTGAAGAGATTTTTTTAAAACTCATCTAAATACCATTAAACATCTGCCCTTTTTATTTCATTGATTTAAACCGTTTCTGAAGACTCATGATTCCGAAAGGTAAAGATGGTAATTTAAAAGCCATGGGAGAAAATCTCCCCCCCCAGGGAACTTTTCAGAAAGGCAGCCACCAGTCTCGGTAAGTGATGAATCTGTTGTGGTTCGCTTTCAGTACAGTATGAATTTATCTGGCATTATCTCCCAGTAACGCATGCATCATTTCACTAGAAGCAAAGATACAATGTCCGCAAGAGCAAACAAAGCGGGGAGAACAGGAAAGAGCAGGGCAGAAAGCCGAAGGCTCCCTAGCTTAGGACAGAAGAGAAAAATCTCTGCGCCGACATTTACCTCCATCACAAACAATTGGGCAGGTTAAACACTGCAAATTCAATTTTAATGAACCAGGAAGACAATCCGGAAATAGGGTGTCAATTGCTGTTTATGAGTCCTTTGAGCTGCTACACAGACTAAGTGCTGTACATATCAAAACTCAAGTGTTGGATATAACACTGATATAACTGTGAACCAGAAATGGGAGGGGATTGCAACATTAGATATTTTGAGAAACTGCTACAAAACAGGTCTGATTCCCTATACTTAACAGACTTTTTTCTCTTTATATGAATCAACCATGCGTCCTCTTGCAAGCTTTAAAAGGAGCTCCCTTTTGACCACTGGCTCTCTTGTACATATTGCGATTTTTCTTGCTTACTTGAGACAAGTAAGCTAAAAATGTACCTACCAATGCTGCTCTCAATTTAAAGCCATCCACCGTAGCGGCTTGACTCCTAGATTAAAGTGAAATGTCAATTTTAAATGAATGACGATTTTTAGAAACACTAGGAAAATTAAAAGTGCTCTCCAGAGGGAGCCCACTGAGCTTTGCAAAAGAAGGACTCAGGGAAGATGGAATCCACGTGCTCCAGCAGACAGCAAGCACTCCCGGGACTGCAGGGCTCAAGTCCGGCGAGGCCAGCCCCATCCTCTAGCTGACGCTCACTGGGGCATGTCCGATTTCTCCTCTGTACTCAATGATGGTTCTGTCTTTCAAATACTAACTGGTCTCCCCCAAGGGGGCTTTTTCATAGAGATAGCCAACATGAGGAAAGTAAAGACGCATTATGAAGTTCGTCTAGATGCCACGGTCAGAGAGAGGGCAAGGGCAACCCGACTAGCACTCACCTTCCAGAGGGTCCTTATTGAGCCCCAGCTGGCTGATGATGTACCGGGGAATGTCAGTTTTGATTCCCTGGCCTTCTTTGGCATGGCCTTCTGCGGCTTCCAACAGGTAGTAAAATTCTTCAGGATCAAATTCCTGGCAGGCGACAAGCACAGATTAGGAAATATTCTTTTGAGTCACATAGGTCTGAAGTTTTATTGCCTGCATCTTATTCACAGCAAAGTTGACGTGGTTGAAAGTTACATATGAAGAGAGGAAGCAGAGGCCTTTACCTAGAACAAAATTCTCACTTTATAGTTGAAGCCTATTCATCGTCCAAGGCAATGTATACACTAGATTGATTCAGTCTCAAAGAGAAAGAGAGCCAGGTGGTAGTGGCTCATACCTTTAATCTCAGTACTTGGGAGGCACACGCCTTTAATCCCAGCACTAGGGAGGTGGAGACAGGAAGGGGTATGGGTGGGTGGAGAGAGGAATATGAGGGAGGAGGAGACAGGAGCTCAAGGCATTCAGACTGAGGATTCATGGAGACAGGATCTTGCCACCTTTGGTCTAAGCATTCGGTAGAGGTAAAAAGTCTCTCTAGTGGCTGGCTCCTTTACTTCTATGATCTTTTAGCATTTGCCCCATAACTGACTCCAGGTCTTTATTATTAAGACCAAATAGAACTTGAGCTCCATTACTGTTGCTCCTTTTTGAGCCGAGGTCTCAGTGTGTTGCCTGGGCCAGCCTCAGATTCCTCAACTTAGATATTCAACCTTCCACCTTAGTCTCCTGAGCAGCAGACTATTGAGGTGTGTGTGTGTGTGTGTGTGTGTGTGTGTGTCACCATGTCCGGCTTGGTGTGTTTTTCCCCCAAAGTCGTCCCTGCTGTGTCTCATCAGGCACTTTTATGTATTTATGGAGCTATGAATATTTCCATTTCATAAAACGTGACGAATGCTAATTAAGGTGGGGATGAAACCAAAGCACCTGCGACCGCTTATGTATCGTGAGTGATGCCAAAAGCTGTCATACATGGAGAGACGTTAGTCGTCAGCAGAAGTTAAAGTTAATGTTTCTACTGTCTTAACAGGCCCTTACAGAATTCTTCTGCCCAGAGAATCAACTTTCTTTACAGTTTTGACTGAAATCTCAAAGTACCATAAAACCAGAAAAAAACTGGAAAAAAAGAAGACATGATCACTGACCAAAAAGATACGAACACTAAAAGTAGCCAATGTCTAAAAGTCTCTCCCTCCTCATCTGTATGATGTCTTTCAAATGGGATGTCAACTAGCATGCATTTATAACACAATGCATTTTAAAAGTGATAATTGTGCCGGGCGGTGGTGGCACATGCCTTTAATCCCAGTACTCGGGAGCAGAGGCAGGCGGATCTCTATGAGTTCGAGGCCAGCCTGGTCTACAAGAGCTAGTTCAGACCAGGCTCCAAAAGCTACAGAGAAACCCTGTCTTGAAAAACAAAAAACAAACAAAAAAACAAAAAAGTGATAATTGTAGGCATGGCTCACCAGTCTCTGACTTCCCTCTGATGAACCTTAGCAACTCCAGAAACATGAGGCCTAGGAAGCAGCTTAAATTAGCGGTGGCATACAGTTATCACACTGCAGTAAGGTCAAGCATATGATTTTATGATCATCCTGCAGGTTTGACCAGAATACAGTCTGACTACTGCTTAAGAACCACACCGCTGCCGGAATGCCTTCTCAGAATCAGAGAAGACGGGCCACATGTGGATGCCATCGTAAGCATTCACAGGCTGTAGGCCCTCCTGTCTCTTTCTATTTAGCGCCCGTGGACTGGAGCTTTCCGATGGTCGCTACTTCCCACAGTTAACAATAAATAGCACAGTCACATCTACAGGCAACTCACCAAGCACTCCAACAGCCGAGCGGGGCGGGCAATGACAATTAAGATCTTTCGGACTAGCTGTTTAATAAATGCCAGTTCTCCACTTTCGGAGCGATCATGAGCCTATGAAAAAGCAATGAGCAGAAAAATGATACAGAGGGCTCCACTAAATGGGAAAGAAAATCAGCAAAGCATGCTAATTAGGTAATTTCTTTTAAATCAGAAATTAAGTGACTTAAAAAACACTTTTAACAAGCATTATCTCTAACATAAATGGACACTATCAGACATCTACAAAATAGCTCTATTAGCTAAAGTTTAATTGCAAAACTTTGATTTATTGTGTGGTAGAAATCAAATGTAAGGATAAGGACCTGTTAACATGAGTCATGAATGAAGGAGACATTAACTTTATGTCCCACTAAGAATGGGATGCCAGCAGAGGCAGCTGGACAAGAACTTGGACTCAGCCGATGCAACACTGTAGGCGTGCATGTCTAAGGCAGATGTGGAATGCTTCTGCGATCCTAGCCGTCTAACATGGGCATCTAACATGCTCATGAAATGTAGTTTATGCAGACAGTATGATGAACCTGCAAGTTAGTTATTTTATCACCTGTGGGATGTGTGCAGTCCCAATGCACATGTGAAGTATTGTTTATATTCTGACATACACATAGATTCCATGACACTTGTGGAATAAATAACACCCAGGCACTCAGCTCAGGCACACTGAATGGGCTTAAATGTGTGTTAAATTTGATTTTACAAGTTGCCTAAACACAGTAAGTATTGCAACAGCCAAGGCTCAACTTGTTAATTATCACTGACATTTTTGATACTATTTGAAGGAATCTAACAATACAATATTAAGGCTGGCATAGGATAAAAATCTGAATGGAAACCATTCATGTTCATTTTTTAAGGCTTTCATAATTTTTAAGGTTCTTTTTGTTTTGTTTGCA
The DNA here is from genome assembly GCF_982192425.1 of Myodes glareolus. Classification (NCBI taxonomy): domain Eukaryota; kingdom Metazoa; phylum Chordata; class Mammalia; order Rodentia; family Cricetidae; genus Myodes; species Myodes glareolus. The sequence continues at coordinate 30,088,789 of NC_142040.1, forward strand.
TTTTTAATTGTTCTTATTGAGCTGTACATTTTTCCCACTCCCTTTCCTTCCTCCCTTATGCCCCTCCACCCTCCCCTTTGTCCCTCACTCAGCCATTAAAGGCTGGTTCACAACTAAAAATATAAGAAATTTTAAGGTTTGATGATACACATTTTTAAGGATTTAGGAAAAGAAACCAATGCATTTCTGGTGCCATAGGTTATAATTTCAGAAACATTAAGAAACATTTTTTATCAAGCTTAGGGTATTCACCGATGACAAGCCCTATCTTCAGTTGTAGACTAAACTTAAGAAAAATGATCCTAACATATATACTGCATTTAAGCTAATATCCGAACAACAGCTTGCATGAAAATAAAAATGAGGAAATAACTGTAGAATATGTTCTATATCTTTAGAAAAAAAAATACCCCTCACCTCAAACACAAGCAATCTTTAAATTTTCTTCTAATATTTGTTATGCAAAAAAAAGGAATTTTGGAAAATACAGTGAGTGCTAAGAAACATGGCATATTCCTTTCGTAGTTTATCAGTAACGAAACACAGATCTTCAAAGATAAATTGAGAAACATACAAAAAGCCTATCTAACTTCTCGGTGACACTGGGAGGGGGTGTTGCTACAATAATTGCTATCTTATGAATTTATAAATATAATGACTCTCTAGGACACTGAGGTACACCGTTGTCCTCCCCAAAGGGGATATGGCCAATTCAAACTGAAAATTTCCTTTCAAAACCCATAAACATGACGACACATCCCAACTTCTAACAATTATCCGCTATTTCTTACTGCAAGACATATGAGTTCTATCTATATATCATTTTATTTACCAAACTGGTGCAGGAAGACCCAGCGAAGGGGCACAGCATGAGAAGAAAGTGGCTTCCTGGTCTCTCGGGACAGCTCCAAAGGCACTAGAGTCCCTGAGTCGACATTGTAAGTGTTGGCCACCACTGAGAAACACCTGTGACCCAGATTTGAGAGCTAGAGTTTCCTTTGTATTGTGTCTTCTTTGGCTAAACACACCTCAGTGAAAAAGAGGTCTGCAGACATAAAAGCATTTATCTGAAATTGACCTCAACCCTGGGACTTTAAAGGGCATCTGTTAAATCAGGGTATTCGAACCATAGGGTGATCAGCGCCTGGGGTTATGCGTAAGATTGCCAAAGGAAAAGCGGTAAGGAGACAGGCTTGCTGGGCTCAGAGCGTCACATCTGAGAACGGACAAGAGCTCGCCAGAGAGGTCACAGCATGTTCCCACAGCTCTGCTCTCCCTAGAAGGAGCATGTTCCTCTCAGACAGGTTTGCTCCAGGCTCTGGGCTGATACTGGCAATGTGCCTCTCAAGGGAGATTGAATTGTTGTAAATGATGTGAAGAAACTGTATCTGTAAAGAGGCATAAGAAAACATCCTTACTCCTTCCCAGCAGCGACCTTTAGGCCACTGGTATATGTGCTTCTCCGGCTCAAAGAGAAATGTCTCTTAAAAATTAACCTTTTCATCTGTCACACCCGCCCACCCAGAAGATCCTTGAAATGCTAAGACTTATTTTTAATTGCCATGAAACAATCTGTAACGTCTGCCATATATCAACAAAAATATAGGGGGGTTTTCATCTAAGGAACTTGGGTATCAGATCTACCTCCATCAGGAACTGTCTAGAGAGGAACAAGAAAACACAAGACTAAGCTGGTCCTTATGATGCTACCATGGGTGGCCCTATAAAGGGACTAAACCTCTGGCACTGTAAACTGCCACCTGCCATGGCCATGGTGTCTTTTCACAGCAAAAGAAACCCTAACCAAGACAGAGGCAAAGCCCTCAGTACTCAAAGCTCCAGTTAAGAGTGTGCTAAGTTACTTGAACCACGCTGGAGTTACCCTCCACTGCTCCGGAAGGCTGCCCAAGTACAAAGCTCTCTGAGAGGCAGGTTACACGTGAATCTTAAGTCTGACCACAAGCTGCTGGCCTAAGATATGCACTGAAAGCCACTAAAGTCCAAGGCACTGTCATTCAAGATAAACAACAAGATCACCAGCAGAGGGAGGAGAAGCAGGGGCACACAGTGAGACTGAAAAAAACTCACTCATAGAAAATGCGAGCTGGGAAGGAAATCCTCATAACAAACAGGGAAGAAATGGATGGAGAGGTACCAAAATGAAAGTGAAACAATCAAGGGATGGAAATGAGATGGGTGTAGGCACTGCAGTAAAGGGGCCTGCTCCAGTAAACTGAAAGTGGATTCTATGGACAGGACATCGGTGAGTATCATAAGAGTAGTTCAGAAGTCATTCAGGGGAGAAAATATTTAGGAACCTCTACATGTTGCAAGCCATTATGGTATGCAAAACAAAACAAACCAAAACACACGGCTTTGCAGAGTCCTTATGTCCATGACTAGTGCTGGTCCGTGCATTGCCATCAGTGTACCCGTGGTGGGCTTAGCACGACTCAGCCTGAGCAGTCCTCCCAGCAAGTGCACATGGCCAGGATATGCAGGTACACAGCCATTCCCATGCACCTCCCTTTCCACTTTAGTTTACGGCAGAACTGGTTGTCAAACAGTCAACTAGTACCAGCAAGCCCGAAAGCTGTTTGTCCCCCTCCCTGACAATCTACGGAGCACTGCTTTCCTAATGATGTGCGAGGAATGGGAAGAACCATGGCGAAAATGCCGCTGGGAAACTTGGACGAGAAAAGAAAGGGAAATGGCAGCTGCCAGTCAGAGAGGCATCTTCTCATCCTGCCAGAACTCAGTTGTGTCGGGGGAAGGACAGATGGGTTTCTCAAAAGTAGGATGTTAGTATTTTCCTCCAGTTTAGTGGGATTACTTATAGTCATTCAGAGAAAAAAACAACTGCCAGGATTACATTTACACGGATATAATTTATGCCCTATGAGACACATAAGCACTATAAATCCACATATAGGTTAAATAGGTTTCCCGGGTAGGCTGCGGCCAATCAACTTTAGTCAGAAGAGCTGTATCATACACTAATGCTATTCCACCGACACACTCCCTTCCCTTCCTGGGTGTTATCAGGAGCCAGGCATGAGAGTGCTAGACGGATGGGACCCCCTGTTTATCTGTCATTTCAGAAATTGGCTATTTTGTTAGGGGAAGAACTAATACTCAGGAAAATAGAAGTTGCCATTTACTACCCAACAGCACATGCAGGTTAATTAATAGGACACACAGTCTAGTAAAAGCCAGCAATTTTCCATTTAGCTTTTTTAGATATTAAAATTAGATAGGTTCATCAAGCAACTCTCATCCACTCAGGCAATTTATAATTTTATAGGGAAAGTTGTGGTGGTGGTGGGGGGTAGGGAATGGCTGCTTAATAATCCTTCACAATCCACTTATCCTAGAGTCACAGATTGTTGGGTCCCAAGGTCCCCGTAAAGATGATTACATTAACTTTCTCCTACTATACATAATGGCCAGAGCCAACTCGCAGTAGGTCGCAAGCAGGTTACGTTTGCTTGCACACTTGCTGTGCATGCCTGTGCGTGTCCCCCCCCCCCACCCCGCACGCTTTCCTGGAATGTGAACTCCACTTTTTTTTTTTTTTTCACTAAGGACTCATAAGGAAATGGTTTCGTGAGAAAATATTTTGCCGAAAGAAAGGCAAAGCAAATCAGAAGCAAACCGCGTGCACGGCGCGTTGTCCTGACCTCCTGGAGCAGCTTATCCAGCTTGTGCTGCAACTCTAGAAAGTAACGTGACGTGATGAGGCCCTGGCGGGACTTGTCCAAACAGTCGCGAGCCAGTTCAATGATCTGATGGTGGGTGAAGCTCAGCACTCCGTCTGCCAAGGGGAGGACGTTGTCTGGGGAGTAGCTGGTGATGATTTCCCTTAGACGCTCTTCCATCTGAGCCGTAGCCTGTTGGGGGGAGACACACACAGGTGTAACACCAGGAGATAGGCACGAACCACGCAACAAGCACTCTTCCGTTCTCCCAGACCTCTCTGAGTTATTAAACAGACTCCTGAGAAAGAAGCCTCATTTGGGGGCCTGAGGTGGAGCTCACTGGCAGAGCACTTGGCTAGCATGAATGAGGTCCTGTACTCATTCTAAGAACAATAATAACAACACACACACCAGAGAAAAGAAACTTCCCTCCTGCATGCTATGAGCATGGCGCGCACACATCAGTTTACATTAGTTTGAGTCCACTGACCGAATACCACCAAGAATGAGTGTGAATGTTGACCAGGGGTATTAACGCTGCCTCTGAGAACCTCATCAACCACTGGCCAATGCACCAGTCTGGTGAGGACGATACTACAAGAAGGTGTGCACATGTGGGGAAGGAGCCATAAAGAAAATTCCTGTGCTTTCCATTAGGAAGCCAATACTGCTTTAAAAATAAAGAGAAAGGGGGTGAAGAAGGGGGAGATACCACCTCATCAAAGGGAATATAAATTATAAACCTTTGAGGTATCAAATGAAGACGTGTATTTCTGGTCATCGATTCCCCTCTGCTGATGTCTTATTGAATATAAGCTGGTCCACACAAGCTCCTTAAAATAACTCCAAGCTATATGCATAGACCCTTCAGATGGGTTATCAAAACAATAAAGTATTTCTTTAGTTGTTATTCAAAACTCAGGATTGTGCCCGAGTTACCCAGTGTGAGCCAAAGTTTGTTTTCTTGGTAAGGTTTCAGTGTGACAGGAATATACACATAGCACTTTATCCTTGACTGCAAACACTGTCTCCTTAGCTCATGGCCAAGGGGATACCCTCAAAAAAAATCTACAATTTCTTTTCCACCCTTCCTTTTCTTCCCTGTGATTGCCTACTGGCTAATCAATATTCCCGGTCTACAAGAGCTACATAGGCAGAGAGATTATTTCCTCTTCCCTTTGTTCTCCTCTTAACATTGAGCCTCATTAACTAAGCATAGTCAATATCAGCTTTCCTGGTGGGCAAGCGACACGTGGTAAACAGGTAAAACAGTGCTAATCAATGCCACCAATGGTAGGTTCATTACCAATAATAAGTACCCTGCTCCTTGTTTATGACTCCTAAGACCTCCCTCTGTTCTCATGTGGCTAGCGACAAAAGCAGTAGGTGATGGCCCAAGTGCTGTGCAGAGCAACATGGCTGAGGGGGCATGGAACTGAGGTTGGTTGAAGGGGTCCCTCAGAGAAGTGCTACTGGCCACCAAAGGACCCAGCAAGAAGCCTTCACACTGCACTCTGGCTTCGTTCTAATCCCTTTCACCAGCTGAGCAGCAGAACACGCCAAAGTATCTCTACTGCTATGGAGTAAGGTTTAGGACAGAAGATGGGAAAGGAAAAGGAGGTTTCAAAGAATAAAAACAGTGTTCAGGACACTATAGCCTCTGAGAAAAAACAAACAAACAAACCAGGTGCTCTTGACAATCGTGTAGTAGATGAGGAACAGAGTCCAAAGGGTGTAGAGCCTTTGAGAGTAGAGCCTCTCCTCCTGTACCTGCCAGGGCCCCTGCTGCTGGGTACCCACCAGCAACATACACCACACAGGGCACTGAGTTCTCAGCAGTTGCTCGCTTCACATCTGTTTATTTGCTTTCTCCTCCTAAGCAGGCTATGGTGCTGTTTAATTCAAGCACCGGGCTGGACCCTCACTTGTGTTAACAAAACCGTCTCGCAGAGGCAAAGCCTATGGTGCCCGATCAGTGAGATGCCAGGCTTCTTCAATCCCATCCATTTACCTTTGGGAACCTTTCTTTGTAGACATGGTTCATCATAATTATTTCATGGTCACAGCAGGCGGGGGAACGTCCAGGGCTGCAAGCAAAGCAAATTACCCTTTTAAACCTGCCACCGCATGAGATGGAAATAAGCCTTTTATTTACAAACAGCCAGTTGCATCGGAAAAAGTGCGATGCAACCCTCATATGAGAAGCAGCTGTCTTAGATAACGAACTGCAAGGTCAGTCATTGGCACACACATACACATACATACCTCAACTCACACAGACACCACAGATAGGATACATAACGTAAGCTCTGGGAGTGCAATGCCACAGAATAATTACAGTCACGGTACTCGGTCAGGAGATGGCCTTGCGGTGCGATTATGTCATGAGCTTGTGTAGTTGTGGCCACCAGTCAACGAGGTGCAGTATCAAACAAAACAGGGTGGCTACTAACGACAACATCCAAGATACATTTAACGGTGCAATTTCACACTTCGATCATACACCTGTGTTCGGCCACGCGCCACCAGAGAGGCGGGGAGCCTTCCATGGCACAGGTGCTGTGGGGAAATCCATTTTCCACTCTAACAAATATTTATTGAGGAGGCTGAGGTAGGCATTATGAAAACGGAAGCATGCAACTGTTGTCTTCTTCTTTACGGTTGTCACTTTGTGTCCTTTCTGGGGAGGTAGTCACACAGTCTGGGGGCACCTATATTCTTGGATAGATAGATACAGCTTAGGCCAGATGCCTTGGGTACTTCTTCAAGAGAATTAAAAGTGGAACCCCTGCAATAAACCATGGTGATGCTAGATACAGTGGCAACGTTTTTATTTATTTTTTAATTGTAAATCTCAAAACAATTTCATATATTCTTTATTATCCAGAATGGATTCCTTTGGTCCTAGTTTATGATACTATATGAAAAGGGAAGATACGGAGGGAAACCCCTTCTTAGTAAACCCTCATGCTGAACTCAATACCCAGCAAGCTAATCTTTTTAAACAATAAAACTTTAGCAGATCAACACATACCAATTCTGCCCATCAAGATCTCATGTTGTTGATGAGGAGACACAACGCTCCGACTCCATTGTCTAGGAAAGACCTGTGGCCCAGCTGCTGGCCGTGCCATCAACAGAAGCCTAGAGCTACCTATCTCTCTTCCAGGCTAGCCTCAGCTGTGGGAAGGAACGTCCCAGGGAGACAGGGCCTCCCAGGAGGCTGCTATGACAAGGCCAATGACTGAATGGCTGGAGCAAGGGTTTAAATGGAGGGATCCCAGGCCAAGGTGGGCCAAAGCTGATGGGCCTGTACCATATGGTGATGCCTCCTTCTCCCCAGGCCTGCTCCCCGCTTTCAATCCACCGATGAGAATCACCACAACACTTTCCCAAATATCCTGCACAGGCCTCCTGGATGGAGACACTGCCACCTGGAGACATAACTGTGAAACCTACAATTCTGGTGTGGGAGAATTGTGTGTATTCTGTCAATCATGTTTTAAATAAACGCTGATTGGCCAGGCAGGAGGTGTAGATGAGAAAACCAGACAGGAAGTGGAAATGATGCAAGGAGAGCAGAATTCTGGGAAGGAGGAAGTTGATTCCTTCCACTCCTGCCCTGATCACCGAAGCAGCAGGATGTGATCTGCCAGCTGAAAAAGGTACTGAGCCACATGGCTAACATAGATCAGAAAAACGGATTAATCAAGATGTGAGAATTAGCTAATAAGTAACCTGACCTAATGGGCCAATCAGCTTTATAACTTATGGAGTCCTCTGTGTTATTTTCTTTGGAACAAGCTGGCTGTGGGGAACTGGGCAGGACAGAAAACACAAACAAGCTGGCCCTCATGTTACAGATCAAAGCATGGTATGAGACCAGCCCTATTCAATACTCAAAGGACTGCATTTGACAAGCACAAAACTCAGAAAACACCAAGTCCTAAGAATGTGTTCATCATCTTGGAGAAAGTAAGACTTAGGTGGGAATACAGAATAAGAAGACTAAGACAGGTTTTATACTATAGAGCCTAGGGAAAATATCTTTCCATCTATTCTCTTCTTCCTTTCAGCAAACTCCTCCCACTTCATATGATTATATGAACTGCTCTTGCACCATCACTAGTTGACCTTGAACTTCCCTTTGCTAGACATTTTTATAGATCGTCCCCAAGGCTTTTGTAGCAATTAGTCTCTTGTGAAAACATAAAAGAAATATGAAGCCTGTCTATGGTAATTAACAATGTCATCTATTGATGGAATATTACACTCATATTTGTGACAATTCACAAATCAGGGCGCACACATACAAATTAAAGACATGGTCAAAAGCAAACAGTTCAAGTCAATACCAGTCTGGGTCAAGTCTACGCACCTGAGACTCCGGGAACGGGGACGCATGGGCGTGTTCCTGCATCGGTTCTCAGCGGCGATGCTCTCAGTGGTGCAAAAATGTTTGGACAAGAAGTGTAATTCATCTGGGGTTGGCTGATACGGTAACTGGTGCAACTTCTCCTGGGAGGAGCAGGATGACTGGAAGAAATCAAAGTAAAGTTAGCAGCCCGCCTCCAGAAAAAAAGATTCTCGAGAGATGAATGGGTGCTAGGCAAAGGCACTGTTTATGTTGATTCTCTGACAGCAACTATAACCTAGATGCATGAAGTGACTTCGCTCTGAGAGTTCAACATGCCTTCTAGATGTCCCCGACCTGCCTGCTTCCCAAAAGCAGTTTCTTTTCTGGGAGAAAACCAAACCCGTGAGATGGATAAACGCCAGCAAAAGCCTGAGGAAGAAAGCAAAGCCTGGAGCCAGCCTGCCATGATGGATCAGCTCTTGCTGAAGAGACTCCTGCTGCTGTTCCCAGCAAACACTCTGACTTGTAGTAAGTAACATGATTATACGCTGTGAGATCATAAGGCACTGAAAGCCCCCTCAATAAACACATGCTGTTCTTTGATGCCAATGCCACCCATGTGTGCTATGAGCGTAAAGGAAGGACAGAGAAGCGGATATTTTCCTGAGTGATATCACTTCTTTATTTGATTCTGGAGTATTTCTTTCCTTTTCTTATTGTGGGGTGGGTGGGTATGGGAGGGGGAGAATGTCCCTTCTCTACTGAACAGCTTCAGTAGTCCTGAGGCTTTACCCCTCACTATAGATTTACTCCTTAAAAACCATCCCTTGCCAGGAGGTGGTGGCACACATCTTTACTCTCAGCACTCGGAAGGCAGAGGCAGGTGAATCTCTGTGAGTTCGAGGCCAGCCTGGCCAATAAAGAAAGTTCTAGGACAGGCTCCACAGCTACAAGAAAACCCTGTCTCGAAAAACCAAACAAAAACAAAAACAAAACAAACATCCCTCAACATCTGGAATGTGATAGGAAGGCAAGCAGATAAAAATAGATTTTTAAAGAACCTGACTTTGGGAACTGCACAATGAAGGAACTGTTGGCTTTGGGTTTTAGGAGTGGTGAACTCAGTAAATCAATGCTAATAAAAGATGCTGAGAAATCTGGAATACAAGGAAACACAACTAGAAGAAGCGTACGTTTTTAAAAGGTACTCATCTGAAAAATGTCAGTTCAAGCAGAGTCCAAAACAAAACAAAAAGACAGAAAAACCGTCCTCACAAGAGAGTCACCCTCCATAAATACCGAATACTGAAGGACCGCAGCGCAATGGCACTCGAAATTAATGACCAGAGCTGAAAACAGCCCTGCACCTTGAAATTATAAAACGCCCTGCTAAGTCCACAGTAAGATAGACAGGGATTTTTATAATGTAATGAGATTATTTTATAAACCATAAAAATGAGAACAGTAGAAAAAAATTATGAGATAAACCAAAGCTATATTCAGGGTAAACAGGCACTCCTAAAATACTTCCACTATGAGAAAAGGAATAAAACACATGAACTAAATCAATTCAGAAAGTTGGGCAAAGAATCATAAACATCGAGAAGCAGAGGTGGTAACGGCAAAGATAAGGAAATTAACAAAATGAAAAATGGGAGAAATTTATACAGGGGGCCTGAGGACGCAGCTCAGTGGTGGAAGAGTTCACATGTGCCAGGCAACAGGCCCTAGGCCCAATCCCTAGTACCAGAAGAGCCCAAACCCAACACTCCCACACACCCCCACACACCCCCATACACACACACACACACACACACACACACACACACACACACACACACACGAGGGGGGGGAGTGGGAAAACTAAAAACAAACAAAATGTATACACTTGAGAGAGACAGAGAGGGAGAGAGAGAACTAAGAACAGAATGAACAGAATAAAAACTCTCTCTCTCTCTCTCTCTCTCTCTCTCTCTCTCTCTCACACACACACACACACACACACACACACACATACACACACACACCTTATCTGTATCTTCTTAGGAAAATCCGTGTCCACACTTATTTCTGTCTACAAACCCACTAAGTTTACAGCAGTCACTCTGAGTAGCAAAGCACCATCTGAGCTGAGAGGGAATTGTGGAGGATATTCAGTCCACTTAAGAGTGAATGTTGACTCAGGTTGCTACGGAAATACTGATATCCTGGATTATGACTTGCTGGTTCTGTGGCTGATGGGCTATTGTGTTCAGAGCAGCGGTCACACTGTCTTTCTGAAAGTGAAAGCTAATTTTCAAAAGCAGCAGGCTCAGTGTTTCTCACTGAGTGTGTATGTGTGACAGTCTTTCACTGTGCCACCTTAGGCTGGCTTCCCTGGTTTCAAATGATCCTCCTGCCTCAGCCTTGGAAGAAACTGGAACTACAAACATGCACCACCACACCTGACTCTCGTGTGTTTATTCAAAAGATATCTCTGTTGAAGAAAGCCTCCTTGGCTCAGCACTTTTAGAAGAATTTCAAGACAATACAGAAGTTTTCAAATATACTAAATTTCAGTGCTTGCTATTTCTCCCAGTGTGGGGCTAGTGTGTTTCATTAACTACTTTTGACTACACCAAAAATCAAAGCCACTCTCAAAGAATGAAGATTTACACTAAAAACTGCTACTCTTCCTTCATGCAATTAGACTTCAAATACATTCTCTACATAAGGACATCACTCAAACATCTCCTCTCTCGCAATAACCACTTTGTGAAGACTAGTCCTTATATGCATGCATAAATTCCTACTTGTTATTACTAAAAGAGTATGATTTAACAGCCATACCTCATATTTATGGGTATGTAAACTCTTATTTTCATTCTTTCCCTCAGTGGGAAATAATTTATCTGGTGAGAAATATCTCCCCACTACTGCAATTCCATATTGCTTATTTCAAAATTAAAAATTATGATGTGAATATTAGCATACAGAAGTTCCACAAATTAATTTTCACTACCAAATTTCACTCTAAAGGAACTGACAATACTAAATGTTCTCTGGGAGAACAGACTAACTGTATATGACAAAAATCTGTCTAATTTTGGAACATAACATTTTTTACACTTGGCAATTCTGCAGTCTCTGTAATAGCCAAAAGATATAATAACATTTACACTTCAGCATGAATAGGTCTGGAGTTCAGCTAATAACACAATTATTTGTGAACTTTTGAATTGCATTTGAAAAGGCTTCTAGTTTTATCTGTATATAACCTATATTCTTTTTCCTTTTAAAAAAAAAAAAGTACATTTTTGATCGGCTAAATGACCAATAGTTAATGAGACTTATATGAGTGATTCAGCTGGGGAGTGGGAAGGTAGAACCTCTAAGTCACCAGCAGACACAACTGTGCTGATATTTGAAGGCTAAGGACAGAAACCAACACAGAAGCTTTGTCGTTTTCCATTGTCCCTTCTAGAAATGAACGAGGAGAAAAGCTGCCCAATCTACACCACAGCGCGCATAGACCAGATCCAACAGTCCTAGTTTTTGGCAAAAAGAAAAATTATGGAAACTAGAATTTCATTTTGAAGGAAGAAATGGGAATTTGAGACCTATAATTGCCTCCTACCTCCATCAATACATAAATCATAAATGTGTAAGAGAAAAGCTATTAGAAATGCCTTGGTGTGTGTGTGTGTGTGTGTGTGTGTGTGTGTGTATAAAAATGGTCTCAGGGTTTCTTTTAGACACTTGATCTTTGGAGACATTTGTCTTCATGCAGATCACCCACAAAGCCAGAGAAATGCCACTCACATGGCCTAAAAAGAACCATGACATTAGGGTCTGGACCACTTGCTGTACTTGTATAGATAAAAATAATGGAATGAGTAAACAGTCCCTCAAATAATTTTCTCTGTTTTAGAATTCTGATACATAAAATGATGAACAACAACAACAAAACAGCAGCAACATCACACAATATATTGCCAGCATGAAGGAGCCCAGACGTTTTAGGGAGCTCAACAGTGCCTATTTTATAACACTTATAAAAGCATAATTTTAAAAATTATTTAGATCCAATGGTCTGATTCAATGTACCCTCCTCACCGTTTCTCCTTCACGTTAAGAAAACGACATGATACGTGATTCCTAGAAAAAGGTGCCTCTGTACTCTCGTTTTCCATGCAAAAGAGATTTGTCGCCTGAACTGTTGTTATGACCATTGACCGAAAGCGATGTAATGTGATAAAGTTGAGAATAAAGGAACCTACAGTCAAAAACCTTGAATTTCAGCTTTTATTATTAAATGGCTATAATTTAATAAAAGCTAAAATGAATGTAGATAAGGAAGCCACAGAGCTAAGAATGAGCACTCTGTTTACTTGTGGCATGGTCCCAGTGACAGGCACCCAAGGGTCTAGGGAGGGACAGCGCTTACTCCGTCTTAAATTACTCTGCGCGGAGTCAGCTCTATCACTCATTTTGGCAATCTAGTCCTACATTTTCACATCTGGGATAACCAGTGATGGCCACTGCTATAATGGTGAAGTAAAAGCTCGCTGGTACTTAGTGACAATTTTACCCACTGGTAACACCCGGGGTTTTACTGCCGTAAAGCCGGTGTGCCACGGAACCTACTCAGAAAAAATGACGCAAATGGACAGGAAACTCACCTAGCACAACAAAGTGAGAAGGAAGACAGGAAATAAATGACCTATCACCATGCACTACTCTAAGGGGGCGTAAAACGAGCCCAGCAGATGTTAGCAATTTGGTTTTAGAGGTGCCCAGAAATCCAACATTACACTCGGGCTTCTGGAAACACAAATGTGAAGGCCCCGGGGAAGGGGAGGGGAGACAGGAACTGATACTTGTTAGTTCATCTAGCAAGTTTTAGTTTCTTATCATTTGAGCATTAATCAGCGGCTACATGCTTAGCACAATGCTGCGGGTAGGCATGCCTGAACAGCAAATCTGGATTTTGACAAAAGAGGGGGGAACTGAATCAGAAAAGGCTCTATAGTCCCGGGGACTCAGTCTGAGTTGGTGGATGCAGGGCAGTCAGAACCCCTCATTAGGCATTCATTGAATACTGTGGGACCTCCTGGGTCTTTCCCAATGATCACCTGATTCCCAAAGCCCTATGGTTCCAGACACTCTCTAGCTTAAGCCAGAAATGCTTGTATCTAATCTACTGAACAGTTCTCAGTAACTGCCAGGCCTGGGTTTGAAATGTTCCCAGAGAGAAATCTCCTATTTCTCCATCCCTTCCCATGGATTTACTAAGTTACTTGCCTGCCTTTCTAAAAGTTGTTAGGGCACTGAAAAATTGATGACACTGTGTGGGGAGGGTGGGAGGGACATCCTTTGAAGGAGAGACAAAGCAAAACAAGCTTCCATATTAACCACACAGAAAAAGAACAAGTCCATCATAATTTAATGGTGTCTTCAGCATGACTACACCAGGCATGGAAGGAAAGCCATGATATCAGGCTGTGTTGTTTTCCCCAAACCGCACCAAATGCTATTAAAAGGAAGGCTCTCGCTCTCCTCCAGACTTGTCATCCCCGGCCTTGGACAATTTATGCCCCATAGTTTGGAAGCTTGCAGCAACAGTGTGCCCTTCTGACATTTGTTAGTCCACCATTTGACACACATCCCATACCAAGGTAGAAATGTGGGCTCCATCTTGGCCTTCCCACTGGGAAACACTCAGAGAGAAACACAGACTGCAGATACAGTTCTGTGGTTGTGAGATGAAAAGAAAACTCAGATACTTACAGAGACCGTGGAGCTTGGTGTATTTGTCCCATAGCCTGAGGAGGGGAGAGAAGCCAGGGACCAACGACGCCCATCCGTCCTGTGGGACAAAGCTCAGTTAGGTCAATGGTGAATAGCTGATACCAGAAAACCCTAGAGAACCCCGGTATCTCCAATCAAACAAATGACATCAACATAGTCTATGAGGATGTGGGGATGCTTGGCCAGGGTTAGGGTAAACAAACATTATACAGCAGGTTGCCTTTTATTTAAATGGAATCAATTCACCCAAACAAGTAGAAAGTGAATGGGTTGATCCATAGTATTGATCTCTCACTAATACACTTTGACAAAATGAATACAGGGGATAATTACAATGGTCAGACTCAGCAGATTCAAAGCAGCGCAAGCAGAAACAGGAGGGATCATGGTCTATGAGGGAACTGACAACCGGCCAATGATGTTCACCAGGGTCTTCATGCCATCAGTGGGCAAGGCCTTGGGGCAGACCTCTTATTTCTAAGGGTATGGTTTCACTTATTCTAAGCAGGTGGAGAGAGAACTGGGCTCCTGGTTACTTCACACTAAATGGCAAATAACTTTACAATCAGAAAGCTAAGCTTGGAACTCAGGTTTTGGGTTTTGGAAAATGACTGCTTTCTGACATGGCCTGGCTTCATATTGTTGGAGCAAAGGCCACGTGCAGAGTGTCTAAGCATGCAGCAGACCCTGACAAGTCACCTGAAGGGCCAGAGGAACATTTTCTAGTCATAATGGAAACTTATGCTAAGAGTGAAGTCTTCTTCTCAGTCTTAGAGACCAAACTGTTAGACTCCTCCAAGAAAATGGCTTCCACCCTGAATGGTGGCTAAACGGTGGCTTCTGAGCTGGACTGTAGGTAAGAGTTAGGGGCACACAGGGGTCTAGAATGAATTTATGCACTGGTTATCAGTGGAAATATTGCCAGCAGGACAAAGGGCAGAGAAATTTTCAGGGATTTCTATAATTCTAGAACTTTACCCAAATTTTCAAATAAGATCATACTGTATCATCAGTTACTGGGGAAACAAACACATGCAAAATATTTAAGGTGCAAAACAGGAAAAACATTTTATCAAAAAGTAGCACCACTACATTCTTAGATACAGGATCATGCAGAGATACTCTGCAATTCACAATCCTATTAATTTACCTAGGGAGCAACAACAGTGGACAAGGTTTAACATAAACACATTCAAAGGAAGTTGCTATCACAGAACTCCATGGCAACAGACTTGAGTTTGAGAAACTGCAGTTAGATGCTGATATAGAAAACTGCCACTGTAGCCTGAGAGTCAAAGGAAGGTCTTACAGGCTACCATGGATGCTACCTTCAGTAAAAGCAAATGGTCCACAGAAACAAGACGGAGGTCAAGCGAACACATCACAGAATGACTACAATAGATTTTAGTGAAATTTACCTGTCATTTCTGTGGTCATGATTGGAGAACAATTGAATCAAATGTTTAAAAAAGAAGAAGAAGAAGCAAAATGAGATGTTTATAAATATACCACAGAAAAGGAACTGGGGCAAATAAGTCATATATTTATTTAAGAAGACTTTTATACAAGTGAAAATGTTGACTATTTCTGAGGAAAATAATTAGAGTATGCACATAAAAGATACAGCCATCAGTTAAATGGGACAGGGGCAGATCTTATATTCAGCTACCTACTAAAATCTTTAAAAACCAGTGCGTGAATTTTATATTTTAACTATTTTTAATTTAGAAGAGAAGAGGATATGATTTTAAAAGAATTATTCAGTCCATTTAATAGCAATTATCAGGAACTTGTCTCTGGAAAGAGTGAGGGACTGAATTTCCCCCACCATGATTTTGATTTGTGATTCATTAACTCCCTTTCCCTCAGGTATACACAGATGTATTTCAGATGGATGAGCAGTTCCAAGAGGAGGCATGTTCTTATTAGTTCTGATGCATAAATTACATTTGCTCAGTCCAGAAAATACATAACTAGGAAGATGTTTAAACAAGAATGTGCTCAGTTCTTGGTACAGCCATGGACCAGAAATAATTCATGTCTCATAAAGTTCCCTAAGTTGCCTGTGTCTGTTTACTCAAATGGAGCAAAAGGACCGTTGTGTTCTCATTACCATGACAACCGCACATCAGAAGTTACTATATATGCTATACGCACTACTGAGAGGAGAAAGTGCCCCCTTTCCAAGGAAACTATCACACAGGCACTATTTGGATCTGACTAACAATGCTGTCTTTTCTGTTCGGTAGCTCCCAATAAAGCAACACCCAAAGACAACATTCGCATCTTCCCAAATCAACAAGGCTCTTTTGAAAAGAATCTTTTCTTTGTGGGAGCAAGTCTCAATGTTACATCAAGTAAAAGAAGTAAGAGAGGGAACCATCTGATGAGGACACAGGGCACAAAGAGATTATGGGGGGTGGTGAGGGAAATCAAGTCACAAAACATTTAGATTCAGGCACTACACAATAAAGAAAGAGTGGGATGCTCCAATACCAGCCTGACGATTTTAACTGTATGAAGAGGAAGCAAGTTAGTATGTTTAGTGATGATAGTCACCTGGGGCGATACACTTGTCTAGATAATGTTGGGGCAAATTAACCTGTACCAGTCACCAACGAAAAGCTGCTCCAGCTCCAGAGAGTTGTAAGACTGACAGGAGGTTACCCTAGTGAGCTGCTGGTGTTCAACGGTCTGAAAACCTGAAGTCAGAAGGCAAACTTCTTCTAATTTGCTTATAGATATATGTTCTGAGGTTTAGCCAGGCAAATGGCAACTAGGTAACGAGAAGACGATGAAGACACCGAATGAAGGGCATTGGATTGCCAATGAAAGCCAAGGCAATTTATAATGTGCCGATGCCCACCATCTGACAGTGGTATAACATTACCTCCATCTTACTGTTCAGCAAAAATGTTAAGCAATTCACAGCTAGACGAGCCCTGCAGTGTATGGATTAAGAATCCTTCATCGTTGGATGAGTATGGATTAAGAATCCTTCATCGTTGGATGAAGGTTCTTTGGACCAGAAGCATTTTAGGTTTAGGATTTCTGATTTTTTTTCTTTTAAAATATTTCCAAATCTGGTGAACATCCTCAATCCTAAATCTGCAGCTTTTAGAACAGCTCAGTGATTCCCAGTAAGTTTCAGACTCAGAGACCAATGACATGGCTCAGTGAATAAAAACATGTGCTATGCAAACCTGAGCACATATGATCCCTAGAAGCCACATATGCTGTGGCACACTCGTGAGTGAACACACATACACATATGTAAAGGGGGAGGGAATAGAATTTAAATTTAAGGGTTTCAGATTTTTGAATATTTGGGATCTTAGATTTTTCAAAATTAGGTTTTACATATACTGTAATTAACAATGTGAGCCAGGTGTTTGCGGTGCACATCTTTAATCCTAGCACTTGAATGCAGAGGGAGGCAGACCTCTGAGTTCAAGGCCAGCCTGGACAATCTGTCTTGAACAAAACCAATCTCTCTCTCTCTCTCTCTCTCTCTCTCTCTCTCTCTGTGTGTGTGTGTGTGTGTGTGTATGTGTGTAAAATATTTCCTTATTCCAAATAGAACACAACACTATAATTATTTTTCTCTCTAATTAAATTCAGTATGTTAAAACCTGCCTTGATAGGTTTACCCTTGATCTTTTTATTAAGTAACAGTGTGTGTCATCATAATTTACAGTGTATAATTGAACTATTATGCTACCAGGGGTAGAACAGGAAGAATGTTGAACACCTACGGTCAGAGAAGATTAGTAAGCTGAACCTTTATGCCTTCACCCCAAAATGATTTCAAAGACAGGGCCACCTTTCCTCTACTGGGCTAACCTCTAAAATAATGAATATAAAAATCTCAAACTAGCATACTTCTTAAAGGTTTGGTGACACACAGCCAGTGGGAGGCAATAGCGAACCCAGGCGGAAGGCCTAGGTTTCCTGAGGGGAAGCCGTCTCTAAACAGCAGGAGTCGGCAGATGTTAGGTAGAAGGCAGCGATCTGAATTCTCATAATGAACCCAAGGCTCTATTTACCTGAACAAAAGTGTAAGACAACGATCGCTCATGTCCTAATCGAAACTAATACTTTTTGAAGAGTGTGGAAGGAGCCCCAGCTGGTAGCTCCTGTAACACGAACTGGAGGGCTGCAGTGGTAATCTGCAGTCACGGTTTATGGTGTATTTGTCAAAAATTAACATGCTCGGGGGGTTGCGCATGTTTTTGTAGCACAGAAGCCAGATTCATCTGTCCTTCGGTCTCCCAGATAATTATTAGATGCTCTTCATTTTTATGAATCTGGCAGGATTAAGAGACTGTGGCTTCTGACATGTTTTAATACACACTGCAGTCAGATTTGCATTCACTTATTACGCGGGGGAATTGAATGCACCCACCCTCCGTTTTGGAGTACAGAGGGCACCTGTTTACTGACTGGCACAGCTCCCTTCCACATGAGGAGTAGCAAACCATCATGAATTAATTGTCACTGGGCAGACTGACTTTCCAGGGCCAGGCAGCTTTGGCATCTCTCTTGTAGCATAATAGTTAAAAATCTTAATTTAAAAAAAAAAAAAAAAGGTTGGATCTTAAGATCCACATATGGGTCCCGGCAAGCTACTTGAGATGGTCTCTTAACCGTTCTTGTACCCTCCCCACAGTTGGACACACAGAGGCCTTGAGCGTATGCTGGAAACTGGCTGTGGTAATGGAAGGACAAACATGCCTTCTTGGATTGGGACTTCGAATAGAATCTTAATCATACAGAATTCTGAAAATGCTGCTGGAATCTGAGTTATCATACAGAGTCCTGAAAATGTTCTTCCTAGGTTTTCAGAATATAAAACGTATCACCTGCTGACATGTGTGCACACTGCAAGTGTGCTCACTAGGAATGTGTAGAAGAACAAACGCATCTAAAAGCACACCTATACGATCTGTAATAATGTAAATACTATTCGAATTCATTTTCGGGTATAATTAAGTCTCTGAGAAATTCTTCCAAATAGACGGGCCATCCAGACCGTAAATTAAATTGATTCTGATCATTTGGAGACCTGAAGGGGCATTTTGCATTCTGTCTTTCCTGGGCGGAGAAGCCAAGGCACATATGCGAGAGGACTGAAGGGGAAGTGGAGACAGGATGTCTGTCTGAGGAAAACACAGATTCCGAATCAGAAGAGATGGCTGAGGCTGCAGCAGGGGACCAGCCTTGGCAAGCTTGGGTTTTTAGATTCTTCTAAGTAAGAACACTTCCTCTTAACTCAGTTCCCCAAGAACAGAGGCATAGCTCCTGAACGTTTGCTGCAAATTCTAAGAATAATATTAATAGAAAAAGAGTGCTGGGCAGTAGTGGAACACACCTTTAATCCAAGCACTCGGAAGGCAGAGGCAGGTAGATCTCTGAGTTCAAGGCCAGCCTGGCCTACAGAGCGAGTTCGAGGACAGCCAGGACTACATAGAGAAACCCGGTTTTGGCCTCCCCACCCCACCCCCAAAGAAAAGATCACAGAAAACATCCTAACGATCAAAGCATTGCTTTATCTCAGATCTGTCATTTAATGTAATTGCTGGTTAATGCCCCCAAACTCATACCTTGTAATCAGAGTCCGTTTTACACAACGTACAATATATGATAACAACAAAAGCTTGTACCAGGACATAGATAAATAGAGCCTGTATAGTAAGCACTCAAGAATTTCAGTAAAAATATGCTAAGGCTGAATCGTGCATAAGGCATGCTCTGCAGATGGAAGAAAACACAGAGAAGGACCTCCACGTCCTCACGGGGGCTCACATTCAGCCAAGGACCAAGAGGCACCCTCCAACTCTACCCCATGGCAGAAGTTTTGTGTTCTAGCTAGCACGGTGCTTTGGTAGGAGAAGCTTTATGTGAGAAGGAAAAGGATCTCCCAAGACAGGACCCTAGAAGAGTCGTGGGACGCAGTGTTGCGGGGGGGGGGGGGGGGGGGGGAGGGGAGAGCAGAAATGGGATCCCCTGGGAACCACTTTATTGCCCCACCCATAGGCGGTCCTTACCTCCGTGCGAAGGAGAAATGGGCTGAGGCACTGGGGGAGAAATTCCTTGGACTGTCTTGCGGGCTGTTTCCTGTGGAGAGCAAAGGAGACATGAATAATCTCACTTCGTTTTCCTACGTTTATCCACATCCAGAATCTTCTTGATAATCAGCTTCTTTACAGCCCCCACAAAATGTCATTTCCACTAACAATGTTTTAGCTTTGCTGGGAGCAAGGGATCTGGGAAGCCGGAGAGGTGGGGGTGGGGTGGGAGGGCACTGAGTTCCCGCACAGCTTCCCAACTGGGCAAGACACATGGATATGTACAATTCAGCACTATCGCCGGCCCCAGTCCTCTGGATCTCTAATAACCTAAGTATTTTGGTCTATAGAATAATGAGTACATATATATATATATATATATATATATATATATATATATATATATATATATAGTATTGTGCGTTCAGATGCTAACACTTTGACGGATGTTGAGTTCATGCCTTTTATTTGGGGGAGACAGCGTCAGTATGGGGAAAGAAAAAGAAGTCTTGAATATAAAGGCTTCAAAGTATACATTTAAATGATTGATGTGTCAAAATTAGTCATAAAGTTTGAGGGAGAATCCAGCCATCTGGACCTCTGTCTAAAATGTCCCAAGCTCTATCTTAGCACTGCTGGAAGAACCTGGCAGGATTACCCTTGTCAATATTTTCTTCAGCAATCTCTGCCTCTCTAAGCAGCTGGAATGTGACTGGCCAGGCAGACGCTAAATGCCTTGGCCACGCGGAGATGGCAGCACGTGTCTCTCAAGTCCCCCACAGAAGAAGAGGAGCACTGATTGCTCACAGGAAGGAGGGCAGTACCCCTGGGGCTTGTTACTTTCTCCATTAGCCAGCTCAACCTGCTGCTGATCATTGACAGGGCTTGGCAGGCAGCTGGCGAGGGCAAGTTCAGGACACTCCAGACCACGCTGCTTCCCCCTGCATATTTAATTAGAGGCACAGCGTTGTTGGAGGACCACTTGGGAATGGAGCTGGTTTCAGTAAGGAGGTGAGAAAAGGCTGCAAAGTAGCCCTACTGGTTTCTTGAAAAGTGGAAAAACAGATCATGGAGAGATAGATGCCTTTCATCCCTCAACAGCAAGGCCACTGCCCCATCATGGGCTCCTCAGTGGTAAGTGACCACTGTAGCCAGCTGTAAGGAATTCCAACTTCCAGTTTCAAGTCCCGCCCAGCTGTGAAGGTAAACAATTTGCTATTAGTGTGCTAAAAGAACAGCCCAACACCTCCAGGAGGGTGAGTTTAGTGCTACCTTGAGGACTTCTGAGACTGGTTACATCAGCCACTGAAATTTTTCAATTAACGTAAGGTTGCAAATTTTATAGTGTTGTCTTCAGCAGATGCTATTAACTTTATGACAGCACAATCAAAGCCATTCAACGGGAAGCGCGCGGAGAAGCGGTTTCTTTATAGAGAGCCAAGCAAGGAGCTGCTTCCCTGCCACAGTGAAATTTATCATGTCTGTGCATCTGCTGCTCCCGGGGGCCCCTGGAGGAATGGATTTTGCTTTTGCTGTCCAGTAATCCAGGATTCATTTTGTCTGTTTATCTGCACAGCAAATTAACTTATTTTGATTTCTCTCAACAACACTCCTTCTCCCACTCCTAATTTAGCTTGGGTACCGCTCGCTGCATTCTGTACAGAGCTCAATAATTTCAAGATGGCTAAAAGCCCTTGCTTCCTAAGGGGGTAATCTAATGCCTGGAATCACTGTAGAGAGGTTGTTTTTCTTTTCTTTTAAGTTTGGGGAGTATATTCATGTTGCCTGTACACCAAGGGGAACAAACTACCAGTAAATTATTAGTTGTAACAAAAACAATGGCTTACTTGAAGCCAAGACTTTCTGACAACAATTCTTTCTGCCTCATTCACAAGAATAAAGTAAGATCGAGGGAATCTGGCCCGATCCCTAGCCTGTCTTCTCTGGGCGGAAAACTCTAAAGCTGGGGGTTCAAATGTGCCGAGTGAAAACAAAGAGCCCATTCAACAGTTTTTACAAAATGGGGGTGGGGGAAGAACTGAGGGATGAATTGAAAATGACTGACCCCTAGGAAGCCAGGTACAATTTTATAAAACATTTTATAGCACGTGATTATCTTTGTTTGAGGACAGAGACAGACAGACACAGAACGCTGATCAAACCTGTCCTGCGAAGAAATCAAAGCTGCCAATACTAATACAAAGCTTCCAGTAGCCATCCCCAGACTTGGCCTCACCCCCTGGGCTGCCTTTCCAGGTACCACTGAAGCTTTATTTTCCTTCTCTCTCTTTCACTGCCATAACCCCAAACCCTAGGCTCTTTCATCTTCAACCTCAAGTGCCATCAGCAGAATTCTGCAGATGTAGGCTGAAAAGCTGAAGAGACATGTCTACACCATTCACAAGAGTCATGTGTCGCTTAAGAACTAGACTGTTCTGAGTGGAGTCACCGTGCATTTTTGTCAATGTGTGAACATCACAGCGTGAACGCCAACAAACTAAAATGACAGTATCAATAAGTGACGTGATGTTTCGGGACCACAGAGGTGCACAAAGTCTATCCATGTTTTGACAACACTGACAAGGTTTGCTGGGTTTGTGCAGAAAGAATTGGGATGCTGTTGTGACTGGACTATCACCAACGTACTATAAGGCTTCATAAGGTATTAGAGAAAGACAGGTACTCAGTCATAGGGCAGTTCAGCAAGCATCAGGTAAGACAGTAGGTGGGGACCTCCGAGAATTAGAAACAGCTCAGTTGGAAACACTACAAACATTAAAGCAGTCCCAGAGACAAGCTCTCCAGCTGAAGGAAATACAGAGGGGTACACAAAATGGCTCAGGAACTCTATTTATTGGTGTTAGGTAGTGGCAGGCTGTAGAGATGCTTGGATGCACCAAAGGAGACGGAGCTGGACCGGCACATGTAAGGTCAAGAGAAAGAATTTCTGTGGGCAAACCGAGAGTGATGGTGACGTGTTAGAAACAAGCCCAGAAAAGGAGAGAACAGGGAGTGAACCCCGGTGTCGCCACTGCGGACAGACTGCTGGGATGACACGGCGGAACAGCCCACTAATAGAGAATCCTGAGAGGTGAGTGGGTTCTGGCACTACTACAGGAAGGGTAAATGAGTATAAATGTGTAAGTCCTGCACCAAACAAAAATTCAATTGTCCCCAGGAAGAAACGATAAGATTCGTATGCTGGAGTTACGGAAGTCAATCATGGAAGGTTTCATTCTTATCTGAAATAAAAATGGACTTCTTTTCGGCCTCTCAAGATTTAGCCATACTATTTTGTTCGACAGTGTGCACACTGCTGCGAATTTGGGGAAGATGGGTTGGAATTCATGCCATCTGCCTTCTATGCAGTCCTCTCCGCTGAACACACGAACGGCGCCGGTTGAGAAGAGCTGGCGAGAGGGATCGAAACTGGAGTCCTCCACATGACCTTCACTCCGCTCAGCACTGCTCTCCTCATTCATCCACCCATCTGCAAAGCAATACCTGAGAGACTCTTGAGCAGAAACCGGTGCCAGTTAATTCTCTGCCCATATGTGCAGCACTTGCTTGTAACTCACATCCTGCCGCTCCAGGGATTTGCGGGCTCTTGGATGTTGGAGTGCTCGGACACTTTATGGACTGCCAGTATCCCCGCTGATGCTCCGACCTGATAAAGTAAGCCTTCGCACTGGTCAGGCACTGGGTAGGTAATTAACACCAAGATCCCCAAAAGGCAGAGGCGCGGCTGAGATGCAAGCAGTGTGTCGGAGCCTTGCTTTACCTAACAGCACTGCACAGGGTGCCTCATTTTAGAGGCAGTTATTGTGAAGAAAGTGATTTCCAGATTAATTAAATTGTTTGATTGCTTTGTAATTAGGCTGGAGAAGTCCTGTGTCTTCGCCACAGAGAAGCAAGCTGCAAATCTTTTTAAAAGGCATATGCTTTACCCACTATAGATTATTAATGTGCTTTTAATAGCTATCCGTTCACAAAATGTTTCTGATGCCTCAATTTTCCATAAGAACAGAGGGAATCCAAGAATTAATGACCACTGCCATTTGAAACTCCTGGTGGATCAAAGAGTAAGCCCCCCCCATTTGAATCCTCATTCTCATTACTTGATGATCCCCTCAAATGAGCTGTGACATTTCGCACCATAACAATCAGTGTGGTGTTTTCTGACAGCTTCGAGGGTCCTCAGCAACACATGGCCACTGGTTCACAGCCTAAAGAGCCGACTGCACAGAACCAAATCTAGGGCCTCCTTGCAGGATGAATGTAGAGCGGGCCCTTGTAAGATTTAAACAGGAACCTCCGACAGAATAAGCCATGAGAAATCACAGTTCAAGTCACCAGCAAACTTCGAGTGGATCCCACTGGACCGTAACAGGTGAAGTGTGAAGGAAAGTCGGAGATCTGCCTGTCACTTAGACACCTGTCTCCAAAACTGGCTCCTCTCCAGATATAACTGTGGAATATTAATTAAACCTGGGCAGCTGTTTAGGCCCTAAATAACCAAGGACTGACGACCTTTGATTAGCTGACAGTGGTGGTGTCTCTGGCAAAACAGTACATTGTTCACTGCAGGCCAGAAAATAAAGAATGGAAATACTGAACACAATATGGATGTTCAAGTCACAAGGAGATTATTCATAATGCATTAAGGTTTTCTTGTAATGCGGGTTTTCTCTGCCTACACCCATTGTGGTCAGAACCTCTGCCCACTGCTTGACTAAGTCAGGCAAGAAACATTCATTCAACCCCTGCTTCACAGAAGGGAAGGACACGACAGAGATGTTTCCAGCTGCTCTGTGGTCAGGGGGCCGCAAGCCGCTGGGACAAGAGCCGGGAGGTCTGTCAGGAAGCTGCCAGCACAGACAAGGGAAAGACAATTGTTTGGAAGCAGAACTACAGATTGCAGGGAGGTACTGGCCAGAAAACCGATGTGCTTTGGTGAAAAGTGGGACTGAATAGCTCTGGCAAGGGACCAATCAAGCATGGTTTGTTATACATCTGGCCGTAGATCAGTGCCTCACTCAGGCACCATCAGAGAAGCTTCTTGGTGTAGATGGGAACTAACGCGAGACTTACAACGGGACAATGTGAAGAGGCTGAGACGTTGGAGTGCTCAGTCCTCAATGGGATGACTCCATCAAATCCTTCCCCTTATGGCTCAGGGATCTATGTGGGGAAGAAGGGGGAAGATTTGAAAAGCCAAAGGTGGCGGCTGACTCCAAGAAAACACTTCCTTCCAGACTTAACCGACACACGTACAAACTCAAAAAGATTAAGGCAGCAGGCACAAGGCTTACACAGTTTCAAGCCACACAGGGTCCCAGCACTGAGAGCAGGAAGTGGACACAAGCTCCCACCTCTAATTAAGAAGAATCTGTAACCAATACTTGCTGGCAGAAAAAAATCACTTCTTCCCAATGGAGTTTCAATGGGTATAATAACCACACTTCATGGCATGCCTGGCAGTAGATGACCACTTCAAACTGAACTCAATGATAATTTTGCAGACCTTTTTGTTTTTTGTTTTTTTTGGCTGTGGAATAATCTTTTACACTGTGTGACTATATATCACTGTGATTCGTTTAATAAGGAAGTTGACTGGCCAATAGCTGGACAGAATAAGATTAGGCAGGAGAATCATGGAGAATGATGGGAGAAAGAAGGGCAGAGTCTGAGGACTCTGAGGGAGAAGGAGATAAACATGCAATGCTAATAAAGGTACCACCACGTGGCAGAGCATAAATAAGGAATATGGGTTAACCTAAAATATAAGAGCTAGTTAGTAATAAGCCTAGGCTATTAGCCAAGCATTTATAATTAATATAAGTCTAAGTGTGTTTATTTGAGAGTGACTGCAGGACAGAAAAACTCTACCTATACTTTTTGTCTTATTTTGGGCAATTTATGTCTTATTGATCGACTTACAGAAGCAAAACTTCAGGTAGCTGGAAATGCATTTAAATGCACTCATATTTACATGCATGCAACTATAGACATGGGTTCTCAAAGGTAACATTGCTCTCAGAGGTAACAATACTATTAGTGCCACCTAAATGTTTAATAACTTTGTTAAAGTTTTCTTATTACACCTGAGAACCAACAACTTTTTTTCCCTTCAGGTTACTTGTTGCCTACGGACTTAATGTCTTTGATTTGTTTTCAGACACTCAAACCAGTTGACAGAAGAGATATGTAGAGAACAAAAATTTCATGGAGTAATTAAAAATTTAGGTAATAGCTGGAGTTGTTCTGCCTACTGAAGGGAATACAATGATTGCATATTCTGTTTCACCTGTGTCTTGGGCTCACATATTTACAGTCCTAAGGGCCAATGATAAGCTCTGGATAAATACACAGATACATACAAAGTATGCTTTGACTTCTCGGTGCTTAACTTAGTGCCTAACATAGTAAACCTGAAACACATTGCTTTAGTTTTCAAATTCAATTAGTTTAAAGTTCTTATTGTGCATGGTGCATTGAGTCCCCGGTGAGAATGGAAAAGAGGTGAAGACACGGGTAACCAACAACCTACTGATAGAAACAGATACTGCATAATATCCACCCTAGATCATCTTGCAAAACCCATTCAGGAGCTTTACTCATTTGAAGAAGACATTTACCTAAATCAAAGTCATCAAATGTGTGCAAATCCATTGTCTAAAAACTCTCTCAATAGTGGTAAGTTAGAGTAAACATGTTTCACAATGGACTTATGACACTCACATATGTAATGTTTTCTAAGGAGTGAGTGATGAGGTTATAGAAACGGAGGGAGCAGAAGAGAGACCCAGCAAGAGGTCGACTCCTGTGCCCAGATGTCACTGTCTCCGTTCATGAGCCATTCCTCTGGAATTTGTGTCCTGCATTTGAGATGCGGCGGCACTGACATGGATCCCTTGGAGATGTGCTGTAATGGGTTCCTGAGAATGTTTTAGCTTTTCATTGACCCTTCCTTATTACTCCGAATTGATGTCACATCTCAAGGTGATCCCGAGTGAAGACTGGTGAACAGCAAGAGTG
Organism: Myodes glareolus; assembly: GCF_982192425.1. Taxonomy (NCBI): domain Eukaryota; kingdom Metazoa; phylum Chordata; class Mammalia; order Rodentia; family Cricetidae; genus Myodes; species Myodes glareolus. The sequence goes on from NC_142040.1 coordinate 30,115,740, forward strand.
ATGAAGAAAGGTGATTTGGGGCTGTGTGTTTTCCCTCCATCTTCAGCAATTCATCTTCTCCGCAATGGAGAAGAGATTGCTTTCACCCTTTGTTGAAAGTTCCTGAGTTGTGTTTGTGAGGTCAAGGAAGGGGAGAAGAACACAGTCACTGGAACAGATATTCCTAACTTTCATGCAATTACATGGAACCTGATTAGTGTTATTAATCTTAGATAACTAATTAGTCCCCGAATCTGGGTAAAACTGAGTTAAAGAATGCAGCAGTGTGTGCGTGTTATTATTTTTCCTATCTGACAGGAAGGGATTTCAATTCCTTAACATAATTAGATACAAAGAACTTCCCTTTTATCCTGGAAGAGGGGGATGTTATCAGGAAATTGGTTCTTAGACTGTTTGCTTCTACTGCTAAGTAATTTGCAGTCACAACAGAGGCATTTTAATGAAAGGCTGCACATCCATATGACTTCGTAAATGCACCAGAAAGGTGATTCTTATTATAAACCTTTTCCTTTTAGTCAAAGAATGAATACGAAAGCAAAGCTGGTCCTATTTAACAAATTCTAAATGTTCCTGTGGAATCCAGTGGGTAGGAATGTTATCTAGTGCAGCGAGATATATGCCAGAGTTTTTCTTTGAAATAATTATTGTTTGGGCTGAAAACTTTCACTAACCCATTCCTTCATAATAAAATAATATGGAATGAGCTGGGAGTCTAACAGTCAGAAACCACACGGTTCCTGGAAATCCCCAGGCACTGAGACTCTTCCTCCTTCTGTTACACGTTCCCCACACCTCTTCTTTGTGTCCCCTTAGATCAATGAAGGAAGGGCTCGCAATGTGTGCTGCGTACTAAAGCCAAGTGAGAAGCCTTATAAATGCTGATGCGCAGACCTGGCTGCACTCCCTTTGAACCACAAGGCTGTAATAGGTGGCGGGGCTTGCGAAGCATTGCTTAGGCTTTGGTGATGTACTGCAGGTCAGCCGTCCTTTCGAGCTCTTAACTAGGACATACCTGGATTTCTGTTCCTTTGCCCACTTTTCTCTGAAACTCACTTTCCCACTCTTGGGTATGTTAACTCAATGTCCCTTTCACATATTCCTCCCTCTGACCTCTAAGTATTCTCAAAAGGGCAGTAGCGCTGAAATACTTTCCTATCAACCCAAACAAATGCTATTGCCACGTCAGCACTTTCGATCCCACTTGCCCACACGGGGCTCTCTTGGGTTAATAAGAGAGGGCAGTGTTCCCGTATAACAAAGGATTCCAAGTTCCCGATGGGCTCCTGAAACCACAAATAGAACAAATACTATGTATGCTATGTTTTTTTCCTATTCATACATACCTTATGTTATAGTTTAAAATACATTAGGTACCAGAAGAGATTTCCAGTGTTATAGTTGAGTATATGAAGTATCCCTGAAAAAGATTCATGTGTCAAAGGCTTGGTGACACTATTGGGAAAGGACTGGACCATAAAGGCTTGGATCTAATCAGGAGCTTCATTCATTGATAAGTTCAAAGCTCAGTGGTGATGGAGGAGGGTTATCTGTCTATTGTGATATTTTCATTGGTCAATAAAGAGACTGCCTTGGTCCCTTGATAGGACAGAAAATTAGGTAGGCGGAGAAAACAGAACAGAATGCTGGGAAGAGGGCTATGAGGCAGAAGCCATGGAGCCAGCCACCAGGTTAGACATGCTGAATCTTTCCCGGTAAGCCACACCTTGTGGTGCTATACAGATTATTAGAAATGGGTTAATATCAAGATATGAGAGTTAGTCAGTAACTAACTCTCTAGAGATAATGGGCCAGGCAGTGCTTAAATGAATACAATTTGTGTGTTGTTATTTCTGGGACTAAGCTAGCCGTGCGGGAGCCGGGTGAGGCGAAAAGCAGGCCTGCCCGCAGCCCCTCACTACACAGTGGCCTATTCAGAGATGCGGCCTGTTTAGCAAGAGGAGGTCATTTGAGGTGTGGCTTGGAAGGGAATATGTTGTTGCTGGTCCCCTTCTCTCATTTATATTCTTCCTCCCTCCTTCTCTCCTTCCCTCCTTCCCTCCCACTCCTCGTCCTCTCTCCCATAATCCCACCATTAATTGAGCAGCTTTTCCCTGCCATATACTTCTGCTGTGATTCGGCCAAGATGTCACCTTACCACAGGCCCTTAGCGATGAGGTTCAGGGACCGTGGCCTGAAATCTCTGCAACACTGAGACCAGATGAAACATTTCTCCTTTACAGGGATCTTCCCAGGCATTTTGGCACAGTCACACAAAGATGACTAACGTAATCACAGTCACATCTATTGGAGTGTATGGCTTTTTTCCTGTTGTTTCCTTATTAACTGGAGAACGTCTGCCTTCTCAAACACAACACTTGAAAGCTTTTCTTTGGCTTCTCTAGACTGGAGTCATTATTCAGGGAAAGGAAGGAGACTTACCGTATTTCCCAGGATGCTGCAGACATCTGCCAAGGGCCATGACTAGATAATGGATGGGATGGACATATGAATGTCTTAGGCAGGATAACGCAGAGGAGCAATGATTCGCTCCTCCAAGGGCAGTGAAGAAATTACAGACAGTTTACCTCTGGGATGTCCACTTAATAGTTTTTAATACTTAAATTTAATATTTAAAGTTCACCAGGGCTAACTGACATCCCAGAGAGCAAACTCGTGCGGAAGGAGTTATATCCTCATACACGTGCGGTGGCAACTCTCTTCTGCAAACGCGCACACATATCTGTAATTTCTTCCTTCCTCTTAAACAGCAGCTCCCAACCTATGGCCTACGACCGCTCTGTGGGTAGAATGACCCTTTCACAGGGGTCCATATCAGACATTCTGCATATCGTATATTTACATTATGATTCATGAAATTAGCAAAAGTACAGTTATGAAATAGAAACAAAATAATTTTATGGCTTGGAGGAGGGGCTCCCCACAGCATGAGGAACGTATTTAAGGATGGCAGTATTAGGAAGGTTGAGAAGCAGCGCTCTCAAGCAAGGTCATTTACCCTACATGAGCTAAACACTAGCTGTAACTCGTATGTTTCCTGGGTTAAGACCTAAAATATCTTAAAAAGCAAAACATAGGGAGAATAAACCATAACGTTGTTTGTACTTTTTCTATTGACTTTAATCATTTTAGTCAAATCACTGTTCACTATAAACAGCATCAAACAATTCACGAGTCACATTTGACTTAAAATGTGTGCAATTCATGTTTCTCATTTTTCATGGCCTATTACTTTAGCCATGTGATATTAAAAATTACACTTATCAAGACAGTTAAAATCACCCATTCAGCTTGGTTTCAGCGAATGACTGTCAGAAGCAAAACTAAGGTCACTTAATCTAATAATCAAATTATTTCTTATAGAAAATATGCCCCAGAGGAATATGCTCATTTAGCTCCACATTCTGTTATGTCCAGACATGTTACTGTTTGCCTATGATGGTTTTGGTAAAGAACTTTAAAATATTGGTGAGTACGGAATGGTTTCAAAACATATATAACTGTGAAGCTCCTTAAGCATAAATACAAATCTTTTGAGAGTACTATCTTATGAAGTCACAGGTAGTACTATATTGAGCCTTCTGGGCATTCTGAGGCAGGAAAGAAGTTGTGACTACCCCTTAACAGGTACACTGGATATAGATTCTCTTCCAGTTATCACAATTCCAGTAGCACCGAGTAGTTAGCTCAGCTGGCACTACCAGGCAGCATTTTCCTCTTGTGGAACAGGTCTTAAGTACAATTAGAGATTTGTTGGTTGCCGTCAACTTGTGCATACCACTTCATTGCCCGTAGAGCCACGGTGCTATGCTGGTCTTTGACGTTGTTCTTAGACAGCAAAGCTGGGTAGAACTTTGGCTGCCTCCCTCTTCTGGGAGCTTGCATGGTGCCTTCTGGTACCATGAAAGCTAGGCAGGGAGCGCTGCAGAAAAGGAGACAGACTTTAAGAGCCTGAGAAGGGAGTTTGTTGTGAGACTGGGTCTTCTAGTAATGTCAGAGGCTACACCCATAAAGTCTCACCAATGTGACTGCCCAAACATGAACTGGACAAGGAGCACAACAATGGACATGCCAAAGTGGATGGGGTATATTCCACGAGGTGTCAACACTACACAAAGAACTACAGGCAACTGAAAAACTAGGAGTTGAAGAGGTGATCTTCCCCAGATAGGAGCAGACCAATTGATTGTCCAGTGCAAAATGAAAACATACATACAAGTAACATTATAATAACTTAGCAGGTTATAGTTGAGAATATAATATATAATAATAATAATTAGCGAACAAAAAAGGAGGCTATGAATTTGAAGGCCTTAATGGGGAGTGGGGAGAGAGAAAAGGGGAGAAATGTTGTAATTATACTCTGAAAATAAAAATAAAATAAAAGCATACTAGAACCCTGGAAACCTTCCTTTGAATGAAAAGAGCACACAAGGTACATATTTTGGCATCTAAATGAGTGAACAGTTTTTATCAGGAGTTAATTTAATCTAGATACTGCTAAATTTAGAGAGCCAAAGAGCAATGGTTCCCTATGCGCCCTTCAAGTGATGCTGGCAGAGGCAGTGGGCAACTGGAATGCTAACAACTCTGGAGACAAGGTTTAAGCCAGAGCTTTGTACTCTGAAAATAATGAAGAGACCAAAAGTGGCCCATGTTCGGATCAATAAAACATATGAACAAGTGTTCAATATCCCTAGCTATCACAGAAATGCAAATTGAAAGTACACCACGATTCTGTCTCACTCAGTCATAATGGGCGCCATTAGGAGAATAAACAACGAACGCTGGCAAGGATGAGGCCAGGAGGGACAATGGCAGACTAGTGGTGTGAATGTCAATGACTCCATCCCCTGTGAAGATCAGCAGGGAGGGGCCTCGTAAAACAAAGGTAGAACCATGTAGGACCCAGCTCCATTCCACCTGGAACACAGCCATAGGGGTCTTAAATTGGCACACCATGGGGACACCCGCACATCCACTTACTGTCTTAGATACAGTAGCCAAGATACGGAATTAGCCTGCATGTTCATCCACTGATGAGTGGATAGAGAAAACAAGATTGGGAGTGGAGTAATGGCTCAGTGGTTAAGAGCACTCGCTGCTCTTGCAGAGAGGACCCAGGCTCAGTCCCCAGCATGCATATCACATAGCTCAAAACTACCTGCAACTCTAGTCCCAGGGGATGCAAAGACTCCTGGACTCTGTGGACACTTGCACACATGTGTTACACACACATACACATAAGACACACACACAAATAAAAATACTAAATAGTTAAAAATGTGGTTATACACAATGGAATTCTATTTGGTCATAAAGAAGGAAAATACACAATTTGACAGAAAATGGATAGAAATGGAGATTATTCTGTTCTGCAAAATATGTAACTCTCCAAAAAATAAATATTGCATGATTTATGTCATATGTGGGACATAGATTACATGTGTGAAGAGACACAAAGGTGTGAGGGGACAATTTGGAAAAGGGAAGGGGCAGGCCTACGGAGAATGAATGTGGTCACAATATATGATAAAAATGAGTAAAAATGTCATTATAATAAAACTTACCATATAAACAATGAATGTTAATAAAAAGATTTTTAAATTAAAAATAAATAACTAGTATCTATGGAGGTCAGGTCAGGTATGGCTGTAGGATAAGAAATGGCCAGTGTCCAGGGGCGTCAGGTCAGGTATGGCTGTACGATAAGAAATGGCACCGGACCGATTCGCAGCCATACTGGGCACAGGGGCAGGCTTCCCCCGAGCTAGCCCATTACGGCATGATTTTCAGACTTTGTCAGACAGTAGATGGGAATCACCCTGTTTGACAAGTATATCTTTATGGGTTTTTTTCCCTCAGATTTGCTGCGGTATAGTAATAAAACTGCACTTATGGTCTATATGTTTTGCTGTACAAATATGTGATTGCCACAATTAAATTAACGTACGCATCATACGTTTAGCGTTGTTGAAGTGATTCTGAGTGAGGTTAATCACCTTTTAGCATGCTGACCTTTGTTATTCATTATTTTATTTTACTTTACTTGCATGGGTATTCTGCCTGTGTCTACGTCTGCACACTACTCGGATGCCTCGTGCCCACAGAGGTTAGAAGGGGGCATTAGAGGCTCTAGGACTACAGTAACAGATGGCTGTAAACTGCGTGGAGATGCTGGGGACTGGAGCCAGGTCCTCTGGAAGAGCAGTCTGCTTCCTTTCATGTTTTTTGTTTGTTTGGGGGTATTTGGGGGAGTGCAAAGTACCTGATTCATTTTTATTCACCCGGAGCTCTTGCTACCTCTCAGTGTTTCCACACTGAAGCAATTCTGACAACACATTGAGAATGTATTGCTCATTTCTCCTGTCCTTTCAGGTGCTCATGGTAACTTCCCTGGAAAAAAATCTTATTAAGCTTATGTATTTCTCCTTTATGACTACTAGGTTTTGAACATTATTTGGAGACTCTCCTTTCTTGAAAATTACTTCCTAAATGCATCCGTGCTGTTGCCTCATACTTTTATGATTCCTTTAAAAACACATATAAAAGCCAGGCATGGCGGCACACGCTGTTATTCCCAGCACTTGGGAGACCGGCAGCCGAAAGCTTGGTCTACACAGGCTGGCCAGGCCTACATAGTAAGACCCTGTCATATACAAGAAAACCACTTAAAAATCTACACGAGGGTGACCTGGTATCAGGTCTAGGGTGGCAGTCTAAGTTACCTCTTCCCAAGTAGTTCATGAACGGACCCAGCGACGGAGTCTTTACCGCTTTCCCAAGGATTCCAGCAGGATGCACTGGAGACTGTGAAGGGCTTGGCTGTCGCAGTTGTAGAACACTGAGACAGGCCAGGGAGGACGAGGAGAAGATGATGGATGAAGCCTGGGGCCAGCTGGATGGTCCTCAGGGCCACATTCCAGGTGATTCTTCACCTGGCTGAAGCGCCTAGTTTATCAAGTACTCCAGGTGGTTCTTAGGTACACCAGACCTCTGGAATCTTAGCCTCTTGAACGGTGATCTTAACCTTGGCTTTGCATTAAAATAGCCTGGGGACACTGGGATTCCCCCAAAGCCCAAGCCGCGTGGCAAACCAATTAAGGGGGAACAGGGAGGAGGTGACCGCAACCATCAGTTATTTTTAAGGCTTCCCAGGTGATTTCGGTGTAGCTGCTTCAGATTCTGCTTTAAGAGAAAGGTAAATTTTACGGCCTTAGTTGTCCTCCAGGCTTACAATGCGTGGGAAATCTCTAGAGAGCTTTTTAAAAGATACACAGTTGCCAGGTCAGACACCTGAAGTTTCTCACTTAATTGGTCTGGGGCCCGGATCTTTAAGCTCCATTGCTGATTCTGATGTATGCCAGGTTGTAGGCCCCACGATGGAGGAATTCTCTCCCTGCCAAGGCAGCACAGTCATCCAGATAGATGGGCACCCTCGTACTCCCATCCCAGAGCTGGGGTGGAGCGTAGGCAATCTATTTCTAAGTAGCTAGCTCCTGCTGCAGCCGCTGTCCTGAGGACCCCAATGGGAATCTCTCTGCTCTACGCCACACTCCCGAGCGTTTCGCTTTCATTAAAAGACATAATAAAGTTCCTGGTTTGTTTGGTTTGGATTCCTTATAAAGTAGCTTCAGGGTAGAAGAGAGGGTATCAATGGTGGTGGAGCATAGGCCATGAGAACACGCAGAAGAGGAATCCCAGCGGCTTTGGCTCTGGACTGGTAGTCGAGGTCTAAAGTCCACTTCAGAGGTAGGAAGGATGCAGTAAGAGGTAGTCCGGTATGGGGGCACACCTGCGTAATCTTGGTAGATGGAGGCAGAGGAATCAGGAGTTCAAGGTCAGCCTGAACTACGCGAGACTCGAAAATGTGAAACACAATAGACAGACTAGGTGATAGGCATGGTGCTGGGCAGCACTTGGATCTCAGAGGCCGGTGGCGCGCAGATGGAGAGTGTCACTAAACAGAAACAAGCACCTGCAGGCAGGAGAAGCAGAAGAACGTCTCTGCTAAAGATTAAGCTGTGGGGAATATCCGCGCACACCCACGCAAGAGAAAGCATACTGACAGGGCGCGTGACTCAAGGGATTCTGATGGTCACCCTGGGCAAGGGAACAAAAATGTGTCAGCATGGTGATACAGAGGGAGGAAAGAGTGGAAAAGTTCCCATGGTTAACTGTGTAGGCTGCTCAGGCTGAGGTGTGCGTGCGTGCGTGCGTGCATGCGTGTGCGTGCGTGTGTGTGAAGTCAATGGACCTGTCCACAGGGAGGTGATGGTGGGTTTCCTACAATAGGACACCAGGTGTGAAGGATAACACTAGGACACCTATGTGTTTATATGTGTGTGTGTGTGTGTGTATGTGTCTGTGTGAGTATGCATGTGTGCATGTGTCTGCGTGTGCGTGCATGTGTGTGCATGTGTTGTGTGAAGTCAATGATCTTGTCCACAGGGAGGCAATGGTGGGTCTCCTGCAGGAAAACGCTAAGACGCCAGGTGTGAAGGCCCAGTGGTGTGCCACCACCATTAATTTAGAGCAATGTGAAATCTGAGCTAGCTTCCCAGGGTGTTTGAAAAGGTCCTGATGACTGTTTTTCAGAGACAGATAATAAAGATAATGAATAACAACATCTACATTTGGTTTTTAATTAAGCTGCAATTTCAAAATAAGACACTTCAAATGTTCTATTAGTTAATGATATCATGGCATGATTTTAAAACCCTGTATTAAAAATGTGCTATCAGCTGTAAACTGGGTAATTTCTAAGCGAGGGGTTAGCTGTTACAGCTTATGATAGCCACCTGCTGGAAAAATCTCAACCTTTCTCCCCTAGTTCAGAGGATTTACAAGCTTGTAATCTTTACAAAGAACAAGCTTAATCAGGGAAGCTTAAGCATTTTACGTTTGATTAACATATATAAATACCTGAATACATGTATTTATTTAATGACACGATTTTTCTATGTACCTTCAGCAGCCTCACACTAGAAATCCTCCTGCCCCTACATCAAGTGCTGGGGATACTGTGTGTGTGTGTGTGTGTGTGTGTGTGTATTAATGTGATTCCATGTGATATTCCAATACATACATACAACTTGAATTGAAGGAAATATTTTTGTGACTAAAAATAAAGGAGAAAATGGATTCATTCATTTTGTCATGCTTTCAAGAGCGATTAACGCATAAAACAAAAAGACATTTTTATTCAGCAGCAGAAGTCATCACAAGGATTCCCGCCCTGGGTGAGCCGCCACACTCGCTGTGGCAGATGCACGCTACGAGCGGACGTTAGGAGGAAGGCACTGAAATCTGCACATCACCACCGTGGGGCTGACTACAGCAAACCGGAACGGAGGAGGAAGCGCAGCATTGTTCCTGATCCTGGGAAAGGCTGCCCATAAAACTGTCTAACTGTTAAACAGGAGGCAGATGGTGAGAGGAGAAGCAGGCACACACGGGATTGTTCTGCTAAAACGTTTAAAACCCATATGAAGGAACTGCTCACTTTTAAAATAACCTTTTACAATGTGATACGAAAGGTAACACACAATCATGATAGGAGACTTGGCAAATGCATTAACCAAAGAAGTGAAAAACTAATCCTTTCAATATATTTTTGTGATATTTTTCATCACCCTATTTTTGATAGTGTAAACATGCATATACAAACATATTTACATTGGGTTATAAGCCATAATTTTTGTGTTCTGTTTTTTATGACCAGGATGCAATTACAATTCTCCTACACACCATAAGCTACTTCTCAATTTGTTTTTCTTGATGATATGGATTTAGTCCAGGAGTTAACACGTGCTGAGGGCACGTTCTAGCCCTGTGCTACACCTTCGGCCCCAAGTGAAGAATTACACAGGGACATGCTGTCCTACTGTATGGGACACCAGTTTAATCCTCTTCTGGCTGTCTGATGCTTAGGTCAGCTTCAGATTTACAGTATTATAAATAATGCTGCAACCAATATCCCGAAATGTAGATTTTTGAGTACTTGAGTATCATTTCCTTCTATTACACTTCCTAACAGGCAAATAATAGTTTAAATAGTACGAACCCTTTTTAGGATTAGGTCATGGTTCTATGTGGAAAGACCCAATTTGCATGAAAAAAATACACTTCACTCTATGATCATTAAAATGAGCATTACGACGTTTATCTTTTAATGTTTGCAAAGCAAGTAAGCATGGATTCTCATCATTTTGATTTGCATTTATCTGATTGGTGGGACTAAACTGCTCATTTGGTCACCTGATGAATCGATGTCTTGCTTCTCTTTGTTCCTTTCCGGGCTCCCTGTTCAGGTTCTCTGTGCATTTACTCTGTGGGGCACGGGAGTTTTTTCACACATTCATTTTAAAGGGTCTTAGAAGTTACCAATACTGTCTTCCCATCCTCAGGTATGTGTTAATGCTTTGACTTTATTATTCGTGGTGTTTTTAAACTTACAGCATTCTAATTCCTAGTTAAGATATATGTTTTGTTCTTTAAATTATACATATGTGGATGTGTGTGGTGGGTCAATGTGCACAAATGCCAGTAACCATGAAGACCAGAAACACCAGATCCCCTGCAGCTGAACTTACAGATTGTTGCAAGGCACCAACATGGGTGCTGGGAACTGAACTCAGGCCTCTGCAAAGCAGTACGGACTTTTAAATGCTGACTCATCTCTCTAGACCAGTGGTTCTCAACTCCTTGGGGTTAGAACACCCCTTTCACAGTGTTTCCCAAGATCATTAGAAAACACAGATATTTACATTAAGAGTCATAATAGCTGAAAAATTACAGTTATGAAGTAGCAACAAAAATAATTTTATGGTTGGCGGTCACCCCATGAAGAAGTGAATTAGAGAGTCACAGCGTTAGGAAGGTTGAGAACCACTGCTCTGGCCCTTAAATTCTTGATATATTAATATAGTCAGTCTTTCCTTTCCAAGGAATTTTTCCTATTTTATCATGCTCTGAAATTATTTCTTTTATACAGGAGAAAGTATGCAACTTTATAATTTATATTACATATTAAAGGATTATCATATATTAAATGTTTATATATTAATTTTATTTTTCAGGGGAAATTCAAGTTACACAAAAGTTGTTTTAATATGTAGCATGTAGGCAGTTCACTTTAAAAGTTCCTCATTATCTTAATCAACAAAAGACTCTGGGGAAGCTGCTACTTCTTTCTCGTTAGTTCTGAGGTTTTGCTCACCACATTATCATCAATCCCTGTCAATATTCATGTTACATCTTGAATGATCGTGTGGGTTCTTTTCACCATGTGATATCTGTTCATTTCAAGCAAGTCAATTCAGACTCATTGAGTTTCTCTGATTAACTCTCTCTACTCAAGTTTCCGGGTGTACCCTGGAGTGATGTGTCAAGGTATCACAGTAAGTGGCTGTCTTCGTGGTCGTGTATTATGTTCTAGAAGCTTCCTCCTATAGGAGGAGTTCCCCCATCTTGCTTGAGTCCTTTCTTCCTAAGGTTGATGCCACTATCTGCTCTTCCAGATGTTCTTGTAGTTGGAAGACAGACCACAGCTGTGACCCACTAAGTCTAAACTTGACTTTGGATTCAAAGAAACCAGCATGAGGGTCTGCCAGAGGAATCTGCATTGATGGCAGAAGGGTGGCAGAAGTTTCCCTCTTGGGAAACATCAGTGTCAGAGTTTCTAGAACCCAGAACCCTGAGCAGCAATATCTGTGATTCCTTCCGCACACTGCTAACTCATTGTCTGGGTGTTTCTCCGGGTTGCACAGCCTCCAGTACTCACTCTGGTATTGCTGTATATTCTAAGGTCTATCACATTCTGCTTCCAACTGAGGAGTCCACTGTGTGTTTTCAGTGGTGGTAACAGAGTAATAGATATCACATAGTATATACACGCACTCCATGTGTGTATGTGTGTATATGTGTTTGTAAGTGTATTTGTGTTTATGTGTGTATGTGTGTATATGTGTGTATGCATGTGTGTATGTGTATGTCTGTGAGTGTGTGTGTGCATACATGCTCAGGAAACCCCAAGTCTCACAACATTTAGCCTTTTCTTCTATGAGAACAGTGCTTATCTTTCCATTAGTCAAGATAACTCAGCTTTCAAATATGCTTCTGGTTTTGTTGTTTTGTTTTGTTTTCATAACAATCCCTTTCAAGGCACCTTCACATTGTCATGACACATACTTCCTGCTTGTTGGGAGGATCTGGGGGGAGAGTATGGGAAAGAACACCAAAGGTAATCAAGAATTCGTTCATTTCTTCTATGATTATTTAGAACTGATTATAGATGTAATATATAACATAATTTCTTAATATCTGTCTCTTACATAGTTGACCTCATTCCCTTGCAGTTTAAGGCACATTCGCTTAGTTCCCTTGGATTGTCTCAATTATTCATATCACATAAACATAATCAAATTTAACAGTTTTGGACTTAAACATTTTATTTCAATTTTATGTATCACTTGAGTGTGAAGAGCTTCTAGAATAAAGTTAGACATTAATGAGGAGACATTTTAATAAAATGTTTCTAATATTTCGCTAGAATAACATAATGACCATTAGTCTAAATTAGGTGGTTTATTGGACTATGACATTCTCCATTCCTTCTCATTTTCTAAGGATTTTTCGTAGAAATGGATGAAGAATTTTGTCAGATGCTTCTGCAATGTCTACTTAGACAAGCACTTGGTCCATTGCTAAGTTTTAATATTGTTCATAATTAACCAACATTCCTGAAATAAAGCCCAGTTGTTCTTAGACTGTTCCACTCCATTTTAACATTTATATTTCAAAATGTAGTAAATTTGTAATTTTCCTACTCTTTACTGTGCAAGCATTTTTTTTATTTTCATTTATGACACATGAGGAAATCACTGCTGCTTTTCATTCTGGAAAATTACTACCTTGAAACATACACGAAGTACATCTGGACACTCGTGTACTGAAGTCACAAATTTAAGGGGAAAAATACGCTATGAGTTCTTTGCAACTGGATGACCTGGAACTCTCTAGACCAGGCTAGCCTCAAACTCAGAGAGCTGCTTGCCTCTGCCTCCCGAGGTCTGGCAATGAAGGTGTGTAGCAGCATGCCAGGCTGCCTTTCTGCTTTAGAAGTTGGAAGTGTTGATTGTTATCAGACCCTCAAATCCAAAGATCATGTCTTCAGTCAAGTACACAAAATTCACAGAAATCAATGCTGAGAACAGAGTTTTAAAGAGTGGGTAAGTGAATAAAATTCACTTGATTCTGAAAGCACAAAATGTAATAACTGAAGTTTTCCACTGTCCGTTTCAAGTGCCGATTCCAGTTGGATATAAACTCATGAAACTGTGTAGAACTTTGGCCTGGGTAATTTTGGTGTGTCATGTTTTCATTTATTTTCAAGTTTTCCATAATAAAGTTTATAAAAACTATTGAAAATGCAAATACGGCTTAGAAGAATATTTCAAACAATGTTAGAAAAATGAAAATAATCCAATCCCCTCATTTGATAGAAGAACAAATTAAGGCTAAGCCTGAAGACAAGAGAGAACTGTTCAAAATCATATTTAGTTGTGGGGAAGATTACGATAAAGACTCTAAGAATATTAATGTATCATGTTTATATAAAAGGGGGAAGGTAAGCCTACTCCATAAATGTGAGGCTGTATGTTCACAGTATCTAGTGCCGAATGAATGAAACCCTTCAAAATGTTTGTTCTCTATAGAAATTTGTAGGGGCTTTAGCATGGGAGGTTTTCCATCAGTCTGGAGGATGTTGGCAGGAGAGGATCCATGGTTTCTCTTAGAAGAAAAATTTCCTCTTCCCAACCCAGTGTTTCCTGGGTAGATGTTATGCCCTAAGACCATCCCAGAGTTGGTTAGTCATTCAGGAACATGACAGCTTTACCCTGTTCATCTGTTGACGCCGCTTTACATGCCATGAAAAGAAAGTTCATTTATAAAAGTAAAGCTAGAGGTTATTCTGTCTTTATAACTACTATAAAATTATGCACAACAACAAATATAAACGTGTGTGTTCCTTTTTGGAAAAGTGAAGCCTGCCATCCCCACCTCACTCGCAATTCTTTGACAGGAGGGCAGAAGACACACAGAGAGATGGTGAATGAACTAAATCTGCTGTGGAGATCTCCTGGGCTCCCCAGGCTCCTCAGCAAGGCATCTTCAGGGAACATTCCAGGGCCTTCCAGTGCAAAAGGTAGAGACTTGGGGAACACGGTTCAGTGCTGGCCCCAATTCTAAGCAACTCCAGAATACTTAGATGCATGGATTTTGGTTTTTCTAGAACTTGGTTTCCGTGTGTGTGTGTGTGTGTGTGTGTGTGTGTGTGTGTGTACACAACCAACTCTAACTCAGGCAAAAGATTATTCCAGGTACAAAATGTGACAGACTGAGCTCCTCTGAGAGAAGACAAATGTGGGTAAGGGAAAGTGAGGCCAGACTCCAGCACAGAGGCAGCCTGTGAGGAACTACTGAGGTTGTGCCCAAGGGAGCTAACCCCTTTAACACCACTCATTCCCAATCAGCTCTAGGTCAGACCACCAAAGGCAGTATGAAAACACGAAACTTTCACAGACGACAGCGTGAGTGTCCCTCCAGAAGTCAGCACAGAGGGACCACCTCCCAGTGACAAGGCCGGGCTCAATGGACCTGTGCTCTGATTTGCCACCTGCTTACATATGGCTTCTGTGTCACACATCAAGTGGATCATGGTACTACTTCAGAAGTTCCTTCAAACCTCATTCCGCAGCATTCCCTAATGCTTTGAGAGCAGTCACCTTTACACAGTGAGATGCTGCTCCAAGGGCGAGCTTTTCTACTCCCAAGGGGGAGACGAAAGACCTTCAGAAGCACCTGTAAGACAGCCCCAGGGTAGTGTTGCGCATACCCCAGGTCCACCATCTGTCACCTACATCCTTAGTTCATTGGCACTAGCTAGTGAGTCTAGAGTGAGAGGCATCTGGAAGGAGTCCACTTTAGTTACACGGCAACTCGAGGTTTCTATGGGATAGCGTAGTCCTCAGGGCCAGCGAGGAAGACAGCTCTGCAGCCTCAGGAAAGATCACCTCCTTCATTCCTCTAACACCACCAGGACACTAGGCACCCAATTCCTGGGAGCTTAGTACAACCGGCTATTGTTTTAGTTACAGAGAACACACTTAGGAGGTGCTCACATGGGTGTCACGTTATTTTGGTGCTCCTACAGCACATTCCTGACCCTACTTAAATGTCATTTGCAGCCAGGCTTAAGGAACTAGCTTCCAGAGCCTCAAACATTCAGGACAATAACGACTGCCCCAGTGTCACAAATACAAGACAATAAAAGGTTATAGCTTTATGGTTTTTACCTTTTTATTACATTTATATTTATATTTGTGGGGCAGAGGGAACAACAAGCCAGGACACAATGTGGAGGTCAGAGGACAATTTGCAGGTCTCAAGGATCAATCTCAGGTTGTAAAACTTGGCAGCAAGTATATTTACCCAGTGACAGTATTGCCAAGGTTAGCACTTTAAATGGCACTTCCCAGATGAAGCCAACAGACTAGTACTAGTTAACTGTTGATCATAAACATCTATGCACTAGGCTATCCATCGTAATGCTTCCTATAGGAGCAAAAAATTCTGGAAAGAGTTGAACTGTTACAGCACATTTATAAAATGGAGTATTAAGGAGATTTAATGATAAGGAAAAATACTCCCAAAATTGTATCTATAAACTCACATTTATATGTGTAGTATATACAATATATAATATGCTTATATGTGTATATATTTATAAAAATTCATGTATTGTGTTTATATAAGTATATATACAAAAATGTTACATATGTATATACAAATACATATATACAAAATATATGTATTTCAGTATATGCCCCCAAATGTTAAGTAATTGATTTGAGTAGTAATTAAGACTTTTGCTGAGTTTTATCCTCTGTACATTTTCATAACTTTTGCTAATATTTTACATTGAGCATAGACAGCTTTTAGAAACAAAAAAGACTTCTTTAAAAAGTTCAGAGAAAAATACCTAAATATTTCAGGTATTTTTTTTTTCAGGCAAAGGTTAATTCTTCCTTCTGAAACTGTACACCTTTCTTCCCGTTTCCTTTCCCGTGGAGGGAAGCCATGGCCTGCTCCCAGCTCCAAGGGAGGGGTGTGCCCGGCCCCTCCTGCCCACACTTGACCTCTACACTGCCTCTGGTTCCCACCTCAGAGCTCAGATACTTGAGTGTTTCATCGCCGGCTCTGTAATTACCCAGTGTTACTCTTAACATAAAAGCTGAGATCTTGAAAAGCCTGCAATTTACATGGCTTTTGTAGAGTGGCATTCACTTGCCGCTGTGGTAAACTCAACAACCTGCCTTAAAGCATCTTTAAAGCCGGAATTGTAATTACGCCAAAGTGAGCGAGTTCAAAGTCAGAGATGACATTGCTGTACACGATACTGTAATACGCCAGAAAGAGAAAAGGGCTTCTTAGACACATGTACTTGAATTTCAAGTACAGACGTTCACACTTTTTTACGGACACAAGGATGGGCGCTTTGGTTCTACTGAGCACGCGGCCTTCTGGAGACAGAGTCAAGACTGCTGGCCATGCCCCACAATAATTGGGGTCTCCAAGTCCTTTGACCTCTATGGAACAGTTAGTTGGATGCTGACACAGGCCCACAGATCCTCACCCGGCTTACTGAAGACAGTCTGCATTTGCATACAGCGGTGGGTCCCTGACTTCTGGAAGGACCTGAGGCTCAGATGAGGGTGAGGTAGAAACCCAAGAGCCAAAGCCATGGAGAGTCACCGTGACAGCTGCTAAGCTGTGTGGCCATTATGTCTGAAAACCTGTGGGCGTGAGGCCACCCAGCAGGGACTGTAAATGTATGGTTTAGCACACAGAAGAGGCAGGCGCAGCCATGTCAGAAGGCGGTTTCTCGTGACACACTGAGAGATCAGAAGAGCTTATTCCCCACATTAGAATATCTGAACTTGCAGAGATGTAGAAGTTAGAATCATGTCTGTTATTTATACGATTAAATATACTGAATTTAATTCACTATAGTCACTTACTAAATCTCTTCAATTTCTAATTATTAATATTTTACAAAATTTGAAAGTAAAACCATTCTATTCTTTGAAGAAAATTGACCTTTTTATTAAAAAATTGTTCTCTTATCTCTCTTCCTCCCTTCTCCCCCTTCACTGCCCACTGTCCCCCATTCCGTGTATGTGTGTGTGTGTGTGTGTGTGTGTGTGTATGTATGTATGTATGTATAAGTGCATGCCACAATATTTTATAGGTCAGAGGACAAATTTTGGTGAGTCAGTTTTTGCCTTCCCCTTGTTGAGGCAGGGTTCCTTGTCTGTCCCTACACCGCATACTCCAGTTAACTAAGCCCAGGAGCTCTGGGACAGTTCTCCTGATTTCACCTTCTATCTTGCAGCAGGATTTCTGGGATTACAAATGCATACCACGGAGGCATTCCCCAGGTTTGTGAGACAATGGCTTTGACTTTTTAAGCCATCTCCTCCGCCCACCGCCCAAACTGGGCATTTTGAGGCTCCAGCTTCTCCAGAATTCTTCCCTAAGCTTGGCATAATGATGCGTGCCTAAACCTAGTACCCAGGGCAAAAGCAGAAGGATCACCATGAGTTCAAAGCCAGCACATGCTACATAGTGATTTCCAAGTCAACTTGTACTATACAGCTATACAATAAGACTGTTCAAAAAAGGAAAAAAAAAATCTTCCCCACTAAAACTTATAAAATTTACAAAGATACACAGTTTCAGATATTCTTAGTTAAAGAGATGCTGTCTTGTTCTATCTGACTTCTCTTTAGATTTGGTAGCGTGTAGCTGGGTATCATCTTAGCAACTGAATTATTAAAGTCTTGGAAAGGAAGGAACAAAGGAAAGTTTGCTAAAAACCTCTTTTCTGTATCAGAATAGCCAGAGCTACACAGAAAAACCCTGTCTCAGAAATCCAAACAATTAAAGTAATTAAGATAAGGTGCTACGTGGGGCTTGGTGTGGAACGCAACATGGGGGGGGGTCTCTCTCTGTTTGGCAGGAGCCAAATTTCACCTTACAGCACGGCAAATTCTGCATATTTTTAGTCTTACAACTTTAAAGAAGCTGGGAGCATTTTACATGTATACAAGCAGCTGTTTGTCCAGAAAACATCTGCCAAGCACCTGACTTGATCCAATTTTCACCTCCTTTCCTTGCTTTCTCTTAGATTCTGGCTACATTTTCCTTTTGCTTCCTGGTGTTCAGCTTCCCTAGGGTCATTTGTCTCTCAGTACCTCTGCGCTGGAGGCCCCGCCCAGGCTGTTTTCTCCTTTCAAACTCTCTCCTTTCCAAGATTTCCTAGCCTCTCAAGGTTTTACCTGGCATCTAAGAAGATAACTTCCAAGCCAATGCCCATGGCAAAGACTCAGACTCTCAGGCACCAATCTACAGCACACTTAGATGTCTCATGGGCCTTTCAACTCAGTATGAGCAAACCAAATGCTTACTTACTACCTCCAGTCTGTTTTCTCGTTTCCTTCATCATGGGGACTACTTTCATACCCCTTCATACACTCAGCAAGACATCTGGCAGCCACCTCTCTGATCAACTCCCTCTCCCCCACTACAGCCAATCTTTCACCAAGAACTGTCAATTCGAACTTGAAAAGTATAAGTTGGTATAAGTATTAAGACCCAACTGGGGCTTCAGCAAACCTAAAGACAGGCCGCAGCTGATAAACACATCCATGCATGTAAGGGGGAGCGCGCTTGCACGCCAGCCACTGGTGATGCACAGGAGAACTGAACAAATATTAGCAGTCCCTTCACATAGCTTTAATTTATAATTTAGGAGAAAACTAAGAGCTAAAGCAAAGGCCATCATAGTCACACGACTCCTATACTCAGATTAAAGGAATCTGGAAAATGTTAGTTATTAAATTATTATTAGGGGCAGACCGCAAGTAAACATTGCAGTTTACAATGCAAGTAAACATTGCCGTGGACCAAAATGACAAATGCAGGTCACAGGGCAGATGGATCTGCCTAAAGAATTAGCAAAGAATATTGGTGTTGCACAGCCAATTAGTGATTCAATACAAAGAAATAAAAATTAAAAAAAAAAAAAACAGGGAAAATTGACTGACTGACGTAGTCCATCTGATTTTATCATGTTTTTTCCTTAAGCAGGAAGGGCAAGATGTGTCATGGCTCAAGCCAACAAACGCCATTACACAAAGGCTAAAGATTAACAAAACAAAACCAAACAAAAAGCTATGAGTGCAGCACGGGCTCGAAAGGTGGCTTTCTCCATAAGACAGAGAAGTGAATCTATGAAATATTTGAAGTAAAGAAGGGGTTCCTTGTAAAAACAATACAACCTTCAGATAAGCTTGGGGGCAGGCTTGCTGAATGTTTTATATTAGACGGGTCCAACGCCATCTCCTAAGAGCTTAATTAGGAGAATCAACTGAGGCTGGAGAGAAGTTAGAGGCTGAGACCACTGGCTGCTCTCTGAGGATCTAGATTAAGGTCCCAGCACTCATATGTAACTCCATCTAGGCGGATCTGACGCCCTCTTCTGGCCTCTCCGGGAATTAGGAACACACACCCAATGCACAGACATGCATGCAGGCAAACACTTTTACACGTAAAATAAAAATTAAAACATGAGAACCAACTGGCAAAATCATATAACCTGCTTATTTTAACCAACATTAAGGGAGGACTATATGTATAAGGAGGACTTCAAGGTACCCTGGACTAGAGACTGAGTTTTACAATTTAATAACAGTGGAGGAGTATATCCCAAATGTCTCTGGAGGGTTATGGAGATGATGGCTCAGTGGATTAAAGCATTTGCAGTGTGAGCCTAGCCACTTGAATTTGGTCCCTGGAACCCACACAAGGGCGAAGTAGGACACCACCTCTCCAACAGCCCCCAATCTCCACAAGCACACCATGGAATGAACGTTGCCCACACTCATACACAGATAACATAAATACATAAATACATATCCCTCTGGAGCCAAAACATTAAGTACAGACTATGTTTCAAAAAGCCACTGTATAGGGCACCAAGAAACTGTCTTCTTATCACGAGCGATAATCAATTTGCCTCTGAGGGCACAGGCTCTCACGCTGCCTATTCCCCAAATGCAAAGGAAGACAGCATTTCAGCGCTCGTCACGGGCAAGCACCTCTACACAACCAAAGGAGGTCACTGCCTTGCTGACTGAACACTTTAATAAGGACCTAGAAAGTAGGTTCAAAAGTTTGGTAAATAATATTTCATGCTCAGAAAACCTGCTCTAGGCATTTGAAAGTCACAGGATAAAGGGAAGGAAGGCACCGCAGGCCTCAAGGCTACGACCCTGCTGGCACCTGATTTCCACTGGTATTTGAGACGCAGCCACCTTTACTGGCCAAGTCTTTCTCACCAGCGACTGCAATTCAAAAGTGCTATTCTCCCCTGTGTGTGCTGCAAGGAAGCCACCAGGCATCAAGAAGTTGCTTGGATAACCACCCCCGAAGGCTGGCAACAGAGGGAGGAATTGCTTCAATGCCCAATTCAACCTTTCCTTCCTCCTGGGCTCAACTATGAAGTCCAGCAGAGGGTCAGAAAAACTCTCGCATGCTCAGATACCTGCTCCTCACTTGGGAAAACCATCGGCTTGCTCTGTAAGGCCAAACATACAGGAAGGAGGCAGGCTGTGAGGGTGAACAAGCAGTGGGTGGGCCGGCACACGAATGTAATCACAGGGAGAGGAAAGCGAAGGTAGAAGGAGCAGGGCCAGCTGTGGCTACATAGAGCCTTTCAAGCCAGCCTGTGCTACAAGTGACTTCATTTCAAAAACGGTGTGCAATAACAGAAATGGAAGAAGTTAGGGAAAAAGTAAAAAGACTAACAGATTGGGCTATTAAAAACTGAAAATAGGGAATAAGACAATTTCTAGTAGTCAAAAGAACCATGAGAAAAGACAAACGGCAAACTGAAGAAAACACTGATAAGATTACAGAAGTACTGATATATCATTTCTTACTAATCAGTAAAAGGGAAGTTTTATTTTAAAACATTTACATTTGTCTTATTTATTGCATACCCATGGACATAGAGGTGAACAGACAACTTTTAGGAGTTGGTTCTCTCCTTCTACTATGTGGGTGTTGGGAACAGAACTTACGTGGTCAAGCTGGTGGCAGGAACCCTTGCCCACTGACCCATCTCACCAGCTGAGTAAAAACAGAAAAAAATTCAAGGGAGCATGCAGGGGGTTTTCTCAAAGAGTAATAGTTAATTAAATTATAAAAAAATTAAAATAGTGGCCACAGATATAAAAAGGACCAAACAGTGGTGGCCCATGCCTTCAATCCTAGCACTCTGGAGGCAGAGGCAGGTGGATCTCTGAGTTTGAGGCCAGCCTGGTCTGCAAAGCGAGGTCCAGGGTAGCCAGAGCTACACAGAGAAAACCTGTCTTGAAAAAAAAGGAAACACACACACACACACACACACACACACACACACACACACACGGAGAGAGTTGCCAAGTATTTAGTTGCCACTGAAGGCGTAAAGTTAATGTTTCTCGAAGTCTCTAACCATCTATCTCCTAGGTTAATAGGGAGTGTGTGGCTGGCATGGAGGGAAGTCGTGGCGATTCACACAGGGATGACCCTTAGGCTGTGCACACCGAATTCTTTGGCACACCGAGTTCTTTCTTTATCCTCGTCTGCTCTGGCCCACCTAGGAAGTCCTGTGTCCCATCCTTAACCTCTGTGTCAGACGAGTGTCAATCAGCAGCAGCAGCACAGCTGTCTCTAGAACCACAGCCTCACCCCTAGCCATTTGGTGTGACATCTGATGAACGAGTCGTGTGGTCCAGATGAGCCCACAGAGAGCAGAGCCATGGAAGGGAGGGGCCGATTTTTACGTGTGGATCAAAAGGAGATGTAAAAACAAGTCCAGATGAGGAAAGCCTTCAGGGTTTCCTGCAATAATGAAAACTTTAGATATTTACATAATGTCTTAAGAGTTTCTCTCACCCTGATTTCATGATGAGGAAGTGACAATATCCAAGGTGTGCATGTCAAAATGTCCACAGTGATCTGTATGAAACTCACTGAGGCATGATGTCTCACCTCTACCCCTGTGTGCTGATGGCGCACTTTCTCTGTCTTTCACTCCTTGACCCTCTTTAACCTCAGGTACAATTCTGAAGTGGTGTCTGACGAACAGAGATGACGGATACAGTGGGGACTGATCCTTGGGAAATGAAAATCCTTCATAAACAACATAGATGTACACATGCCACACATAAACAACACAGATGTACACATACCACACATAACACAGATGTACATATACCACACATAAAAGTACATATAGAAACTATGTCATGACGTATTTACAATTTAATGGAGACTTTAGGAATAGTCCCTTTTGTTCAGGAATGCTTGCTTGGAGGGATGGAGGAGGAGCACAGAGGAAAGGCACCAGGCTAGCACCTGCGTGGCTCATGATGTCACTCTCAGAACCATAATGGTGGTTATAGTACTAACAATTCTTCGAGCTGCCCAATTAGAAAGACATAACCCTTTCTTTCCTCTGGAAACTCTCGTATAAGTGAATTACAGTCACTGGCAAATTCACTAAAACAAACTGAAGAAACAAAGGAATGAATATTTTGACCAACAGGGATAGACTTCTCTATCACCTTGGTATGCTAAAAGCCAGGTTCCTGGGTCTCTATTAGCCTCCATCTAGTCTGAGGGTTAAAAGCCACTCTCAAATCCATGTGTTACACATTTGAATTAAAATGTAAATGGAAGAGATGCTGCAATAGGCAGAATCTCCTCAAGATTTCCAATCCTTCGTTATCCAATCAGATGTGAACACAGGCCGGTACTGCGCCTAAGGGATTTTCCAGTTGTAATTGAAGCCCCAAATCAGCTGACCCTAAAATACAGAGATTATCTGGATGGGCTCTCTACAAGGAAAGAATTTTCTGTGGCTGATGGAAAATAAGTCAGATTTGAAGCCCAACAATGACTGGATGCACTGTGGCTGCTGGCTTTACAGTAGAGAAGGACGGGTTCTAGCTGAAAGCCGCCTGGGGACAAGACTGATCTAAATCTGTCTGCAACCTGTGTGAGCTTGAAGTGGGCACTTTCCCAGACTTTGGGTCACAGCCCTGCCCAACCAACACCTGATTTTGGTTGTATAATACCCGGAGCAAAGAGCCTAGGTGAGCCTGCCCAGACATCTGTCTCCACAAAACCACAAGATTAAGAAATGCATCCTGTTGTGAGCAAGCAAATTTTGGGGGATCTGTTACATGGTAACAGAAAATGCATTTTATTTCCTTTTTGGTTTTAGTTTTAAAGCCTTGTTTTTTTTTATTAAGAATTAATACATGCTAATTTCTGAACCTCCTTACTCTCTGCAAATAAACACTGCTCACAATTTCCCTCTTTTCACACATTCCTCATGAATACACAAAGTGTATACATGGGCCCATATACACTAAAATGGATACACAGATGAAATTACAACATGCAATTTCCCCACTTATTTGGGTATCTTTTTTTTCCCTTATGACAGTATCTGCTAGATTACATGCCTGATTATAAACCAGCTCATCACTGAATGGTAGGTGAAATAAGCAATGCTAGTATGTGCAATTTCTATTGTCCTAGAGGAATATAAAAAAGAAATTTTCCCATAAATAGATTTTTTTACGTCAAAGGGTAAATACATTTCACATTTTAAACAAAACTGCAAACAACTAACACATAACAAATTGCACTGATTCACACCAACACCTACACCAACGATTGCGCTGATTCACACCAACACTTACAGCATGACAAACAAGCTTTTCTCCATCTTGATGTTGTTATTGGATTTAACAAGTGCAAAGCTGTAGCCTCCTCTAGGTAAACAACAGCGTCTCACTCTCTTGGCTCAAATTTGTTTCAGGATGGCAGTGACATTACATGTCAAAACCAATTTTTGTCTCCTCCTCTCCCATGCCAGGCTATTTACGGCATTTTCTGTCAGCCCACTCAGCACTTGCTAAGCCATCGAGTCCAGCTCTCTGTGTATTAAAGCCATCAGGTGGGCAATTTCTTACAGACAAACATATATCCCACACTTGGTTTTCTTTCCACTTTTCTTATGACACCTGATTGTTCATTTCGGGAAATATACACTAATATCTTCCATTGGACGTTCTGAATGACATTTAATGCTTTGAGTCTTCCTAGAACTAGGAGCCTGGCATTTTTCTACTTTTCTTTTTTTTTTTTTAATGACTGTTTGTTCTTTCAGGGACCTCTGACTCTTTGAAACATCATATGAATGCTTCTCTTCCGCCGAACACTCCTGACATCAGTAATTAATGCAGATAGATCGGCACTGGACACGTATGTAAGATGAACGTGCCAGTGGCCAACCCGCATGTCCTTCCCTTAGGAAACAAGGAGGGGGCCTCAGGACGACAGGCTAATAGCACCTGAGAGTGGGCAGGCTTTCTTTTGCTGTTTTCACAGTGGCATCTAGCCATCCCTACCAAATCCCTGAATCAAACACAGGAGACAGGAGAGGAGATAGGCCATGGGAGGTGACAAGGCACACACTAGCAAGACCCCCAGGACTGTCCTTCTACTCATTTACATCTTCTTCCCTTTTACGACACAGAACTATTTACGACACAGAACTAGGTCTCTGGCAGACGGCAGTAAATGGCACTGCTCGCAAAACATCCGACAGACGTCTATTGCCTCTGAGTAGCAACCTGTTAGCTCCATCACGAAGAGAAACACCCAGACCCTGAGCAACAGACCTCTGCCTATTCAAAGCCCTCAAGATCACATCTAAAACCAATGCTGAGGTGGAAAAAAAAAATCCAAGCTAAGGCAATGCAGTAAAAAACAATTAAAGGATCATTAAAGTTTTAACCACATATTCTCTCTTCTCTCTAAAAGAGCTGAAGACAATCAAAGCAATAAAAGACTAATCAACAGACACATAAAGGTTGGGAAATGAGGACCAAATGCCACAAAGAGGAGGAAGATCACACACTTTAAAAAGCTGATGAGTTATACCTAAGAAACAGAATCTATCATTCACTTAGCAGTCAGTAAGACTACCAGGCCCTAGGTTGGATGCTAGAGGAACAGAATGGCTTACGGCACACAATTCCAGGCCCCAAGGAATCTGTCCTTGCCTGACCCTCTGTAGGCTTCAACTATTGTGACAATCATGTAACAGAACTGTTAAAATCCAGCTGGTGTAGTGGCACACACTTTTAATTCCAGCACTCTGGAGACAGAAGCAGGTAGATCTCTGGGAGTTCAAGGCCAGCCTGGTCTGCAGAGCAGATTCCCGGCCAGCCAGGGCTACACAGTGAGATCCTGCCTCACAAAAAGCAAAACATCAAAATTATAAACAGTAATAACTTAAAATAATTGCATACTCACTCATGACTTCGCTTTGTAAATATGTAAAATTACAACTGCCTCATCCTCTTTCCTCTCAGGTGCCTCCCTCGTGCCTCTCTAAAGAACTAGCAGAAAATTGGCCCTGAAAATTAGCTCATTTCCTCTATGGAGTAACCAAATAATGGTGGATACCAACCTCCAACTAGACGTCTATTGCCACCAAGTAAAACCTTCAGTACCAAATGGAACGTCTTCATCAAACCCCTCCCCTCAGAGCTCAGAGAACTACGTGGACGAGGAGGCAGAAAGACTGGAAAAGCCAGAAGGGATGGATGGATTGCACCAAGGAAACAGCGTCTTCCAGACTGACACACTACAAAGACTGTGGTTGCCGTGTCCAGGGCCTGCACAGATCCGTGCCAGTTGAAGTCCCAGTTCTGAGAGGGGGAATTGGATACTTTCTCCCATCCCTAACCAACAAGCTATCTCCAACTGACACCTACTTGCAAAGTAAAAATTAGTTTCTCCAATGAAGTCTTGTTGGACATACAAATCACACTTGAGGGCAGGTCCTACGCACAGAAGTAGAACACAAAATAAACTCAGTAGTAGTTCTGGGATTTTTTTTTCTCATATTGTTTTGTTTGGTCATTTCTTTTAAATCTTACTAGTCTTTTTCTTGTGTACTATGGTGTCAGGTTTTATCTTCGTATGTGTGTGCACGTGTGTGCGCACATGTGTGCACATATGTGTATATGCATTTCTTATACTTTTTCCTTCATCCCTTTATTTGTTTATTCTGGTTTGTTTGTTTATTTACCTGTTCATTTTCTACAGAGAGAGAGAGAGAGAAAGCAAGCTAGGTACGGAGTTGAAAGGGTGGGGAGAATCTGGGAGGAGACAAGAGAAGGGAAATCGTAATTATTATATGAAAAAAAGTGTTTTCAAATAAAATATATAACTTATTTCTCTTATTTGTCACTATAAACTTACATATATGTGTATATATATAATATACATAATACAACAGTTACATATTACATGACCTCATATACTTGTGTATGTGTGTATATATTTCTGTGTGTATTCCTAAGCAAAACAATACCCACAGCATCACATTAATTTGATGGGAATGGTTGAATGGTTAAGCAATATTCTTTTGCAATTTGCTTTTGTTGCCCAATACTCTATTTGAGTTTCATCCATGTAGACAAGTGCGGGGCTAGTTCATTTGCTTTCTCCGTGTGACTGGATCACAGTTCATTTATCCATTTCCCAACCGACTTGGGCTTTAGGCTGCTTGGAATGCTGAGCAACGGTGAGCGCCGCCACTGCTGGAGTTTAGCGGCTTCCCTGGGTACGCGCCCCTTCTCTAGAGCTCCAGCCGGAGACCCTTTCGCACCCTGTAGTCATTTTACTATACCATAATTTTAACAATCTTCTTTTCATCCAGCCACCTTTAAAGTTGTTTTTAATTTTTTCATTTATTTATTTAGTGTGTACGTGTAGGCATGTGCACAGCATATGGGCGCAACCAAGCATTTTTGGAGGTCAGAGGGCAAATGGTGACAACTGAATCTCTCCTTCTACCGTGTGTGCTCCAGGGGTTAAACCCAGGTCATCAGGCTTGATGGCAAGCACCATTGCTACCCACAGACCCTCTGACACTTTTTAGTTCTGATAATAGTTAAGGGGAAAAAATGTCATTCCAAAGGAACATCTGCCTGTCCTTCTCTTTGTCTACCCATAGATGAAGCTTAATTTTGGACTGTAAAGACCTCTGTAGCCAATTACTACCTGCTGGATAGTCAGGCATGCAAGTCTTGAAACTAAGATCGTCTGAGGTCTCATGGGCATCAGACTAGAATTTCCACTGGGAGCCATGGAAGCAGGGCTACTACCTCATTCAGGAACCCATCCTGAACATACCTCTTATAGCCAGATCTTCTACATCCTAAAAAGACAGGCAAAGCTCAAAGTCTTTCCACTCCTCAGTGTTCACCTGCTTCTCCATCTCTCTGTGCCTCACCAAGAATTCATTTTTCTTCTTGCATACTAATTTTATTCCTCATTAAGTGCATGTTCCAGATTAATAAAAATGGATTGGTGTATTAAAATAATAGTTAATGGTATCTTCTCACAAGCATACTGAGCCATTGCTAGACCTTAAAATGCGTAAGTAGAAATGAGTTACTATGTGTGTGCACAGGGTGCCTGCTTTTCCTGTTTCCTTAGTATCTCAAGCATGATCATTCCAAATGATAGCTACCTCCCGAGAGCCCTTTCTTTCATCTCTCTGCTACCTTCGCTGCCCACATCTTAGTCATTTTCTACATCTTGGTCAAGTGGGTTCTTTAAATTCTTCCTGATTTTCCTATCAGAATCAGACTTCTCATTCCATAACTTTCGACAGATTTGAAATAAAAAGCATAGACAGCAGATTCCACTGAATAGTTTTAGTGATATGCTTCTGCCTTCCTTATAATTGTATAAGGACTTGAGACCTCCAGACTCTCCTGCATCTTCATGGTCTAGAACAGCGGTTCTCAATGGGTGGGTCGCGACACCTGTGGGAGTTGCATTATCAGATACCCGGCATATCAGACATATATGTTATGATTCTTAACAGCAACAAGATTACAGTTATGAAGTGGCAATGAAAATAATTGTATGGTTGGGGGTCAGCACAACATGAGGAACTGTATTAAAGGGTCGCAGCATTAGAAAGGCTCAAAATCACTGGTCTAGACATTGACCAGCTATTTCAATACAAGAGTGAAGCTCAGTTTTAGGAGGACCAGGCTGAATCTTTCCGAACACTTCTCTTCCTCATACTGTCATATTTGCAACCCCTAA
The DNA here is from genome assembly GCF_982192425.1 of Myodes glareolus. Classification (NCBI taxonomy): domain Eukaryota; kingdom Metazoa; phylum Chordata; class Mammalia; order Rodentia; family Cricetidae; genus Myodes; species Myodes glareolus. Next base: position 30,144,081 of record NC_142040.1, read on the forward strand.
AGGTGTTCCTAATGGAGACACAGGTCAGATGGTGGTACAAACTTCAGCAACGGAGAAAACTTAATTGCAAAGAGCTTGATCTACAAAGGAATTTTAATCTGCCATTTCAGAATTAGTAGTAAAGCAACAGTAAAACCTAGGGAGATAAAAGAGACAGGTAGGATTGTTTTAAAAAGATAACAAAAGAAACCAGACTCCAGACAGAGTCCTCGGTTACCTGCATGAGCAGAGAGAGGCGAGTGTGGTCTGGGCAAAGCTGGTGACTGGCCATTGCCTATCAAACTTTTCCGGTTGCTTGTTCGGCAACTGTCAAAAGGAAAGAAAAAACCAGGTGAAGAAAAACACCAATAACATCAGAGCAAGTTCAAGGCTTCCACAGACAAGGATGCGTGCTCTCTAGGACCTCCTCATACTGTTGCTAACGGCACAGAGAGCTACTGTGTGCTCACTAACATGTGGTTGAAACCTATCCCCTGAATATGAAAGACCATAATAGGTTCAACACTTATAACATATTCATACAGCATAGCACCATCAATATTCCTTATCACAGCGGGGCCATAATCAAATGCCTTCTCTCGGCTCATGTCTGAATCTGCAAATATGTGCCATGTCATACAAGCAAGTGACAAATTAAGGATTCAGATTAGCAAACCACAGGTAGCATCTTTGCTGACATGAAATTTCTAATAGGAAATCATAGGCAACGAAGCGGATGACATTAATCTTACAATGATGCACTAATTAAAAATCTAATTACTTAGACAACTTTCATATTCATGTCTTTTGTCAATAAAGCAGTTGATGCCTATGATAAATGCAGCTCACACTCACTCATTTTTCACCTGGTATACTACATTCCAAATTCCCTGTTAAGGTACATGGTTGAAAACAGAAAAACAGACTCTAGTGTTTTAAAGCAGCAAGAATAACATCTTCTCATTACCACACTTGGCTATTGGCTTTAACCTGAACCTCCAGTGAATGGATTAATATACATGGATACAAGGCACCCACTTTTCCCATTTCCACCAGTAAGGAGTCATCAGATGAAGAGTTAGATAGTAAAGTAACATGCATGAGCATCAAAGACTACAGCAGAGTCGGGTGGTGGTGGCACAGGTCTTTAATCTCAGCACCTGGGAGGTAGAAGCAGGCAGATCTCAGTGAGTTCGAGGCCAGCATGGTCTACCAACCGAGTTCCAGGACAGCCAGGACTATTACACAGAGCAGCCCTGTCTCAAAACAAAACTAAAACCAAATCAAAATAAAACAAAAAGACTATAGCAAAAACAAAATCCAGTGATGGTAAAGTGGATATTTTCTTTAATTTGTTTGCTCTCCTTTGATATATATTAACCCATTTATTTTCCTTGACGAGTGCAGCATCCAGAAAGGGTGATGGATTCAAAGAGACACCTCCCTGATTTCACCAAAGAGTGTTCAGAGTATTCTGAGGCTACACAGGCACCACCTTCCTCATCTTAAGATTTGACTGTAATTAGCAGAGCCTTGATTCACATGAGTCCCCCATGAGGCCATCTTTCTGAAAGTCTCTAAAAGAGATTGAGGATTTGACATTTCACCAGCTATGTAGAAGACTAAAACCGAAGGATCACACGAAGACTAACCTGGAGTCCCCAGCAAGTTCAAGACCAGCATGTGCAATGTATTGAGACTCTTTCTGAGGGGGGGAGGGAGAGGAGGGGAGGGGAAGCTATAAAAGGGCCTGGGAAATAGTTCAGTATTGGGTGCTTGTCTATCATGTAAGAGAACCCTAGGTTCAAATCCTCAACAATGGAAAAATAAAATAGACTATTTGAAAGGGTTATTCCTAATCTTTAAAGAACACATTTCAAACCTGTTCCAATTTCTCTCAGTAACACTGGGGAGTTGGTTTACTTGATGTCTGTTGCCTGTTATCACCGCCAGGGCTCCCATACTTAGCATTTCTTAAGGTCAGACAGCATGGTTTTCTTGTCCGTGTTGCTGCAATCAACATCCCCTAGCACTATCTGTGAGTTTAATTAACATCATGTTTACTTAGCCTTAAAGAAGCTGTTGAATAATGATAGACCCCTGATAGTTAATTAGGAAGGTAGACTGTGATATTATCAACTCATCTATCAAGAACTGTATTCTCAAGCTATTAAATTTATAATCATTAAGTCAGATAGTCTGATTGTTTTTAAAAGATACTGCAGAATATTTTTGGTGCTAATTCAAATTAATGTCTCCTTTCCCTTCAGGAAGGGACCATGAAATGTATGAGTCTGTCAGTGTTTGTCAGAGAAATCAGAAATGGTAAACTCATAACCTGGAGATTTCAGCGAGAAAAGTAACTAAAATTTAGACTAGTTATTACAAAAATAGGCATTTTTATTTTTACATTTAATATTTAATCTATGTAATTTGTAAATACTCTCTCAGCATATTTATTTATTAGTGTTCCTATATGTAAATAAAATGAATGAGAAATGTGTGTCAACATGAACAGTAACCTAGTAAATATCTTAATTATGGATGTCGATATTAATTAATAATAAAAATGTCACATACTAATGTGAATGTCCTAAAGCTAAAATTAGGAAGGGTTATTTTGAAAAAAGAAAAAAAAAGTTTACCTTAAAAAATCAATGTAGACTGACCTGTATATTACTATTACAGGAAGCAAAATAATGGAAAAGTAAAATAAAAAAAGTCTCGCAATTACATCAGTTATTTAAAGTCTATTAGCAAGCACTAAAAGGATGATTTAAATACTCTTGAAAAAGAAACCTGTATGTAAATCCTGAAAGTGGGTTTCACTGAAATAATAAGAGGCCTATTAAAGTGTCCATAAGCTTTGATACCTTCCATAGGGGGCAGGAGGTATTATCAAGATTGTCACCCACTGGGAACTTTCTGCACTCTCTCAACAATCCAAGAGGAAGCCTTTAAACATAAGCTGCTCCAGTGTGGTAAAACCAGAGTGAGGAAATACAGGTCACAACAGAGTCCCACGAGTACACAAGACACACCTCCATATTTAGGACATAGGATTTTGACTTCACAATGACTTTATTGCTGAGATTCTTAAAGGTAAAGGGGCATTTGACTATACATTGAATCTTGAAATACCTGAAGCATATGTGTGTTTGTGGTTGCCTCCTCTCCTGCACACACATGCACACGCACACACACATGCACACATGCGCGCACAGCTCCTTCCCTTTCATCAGAGAGATTAAGTTCCTCTCACTTCTCCCCAGGTCGTTATCCATGGGAAAAACAGGGACATCCAACCAAGTCTAACAGTAAAGACACCTCTCTTCCTCATAAATCTCTCATAATTCATCCCAACTGCAGAACTGAATCTTGTCAAATGTTTTCTCTAGTTTGGATCCTCGGGTGCACAGGTGCACAGGGCGAAAAAGAAGCTGGAGAGACTTACACACTCATGCTGGATCTGCTCCACCCTGAAATGCACTCTCCCTGACTCTTTCAGATAAAGTCCTCTTCTCATCCTAGCCGCACGCTCCTATCTCATGGTCTAAGCCGTGTTCACCCCTCCAAAGCACCTCCATCGCAGTCTCCAGTGGAAGCAACCCAAAAGAAAACTTACTCTTCCAACACACAGTGGGCTCTGTTTACCTGAGAGAGTTCGGGGGTGACTGTCCTTGTTTAAGCCACACAATAACACACTATTAGCCCATCCTCATAAAGCCGGAATTTAGCAAGAAGACAGTTGTGTACAACTTGAGACAAAGGCAGAAATAAACTGGATTAGGACAGGGGCTGATCATCCACAGTTACCATTCTATTAGTCACCCTCTGGTTCCTCCCTGAAAAGATCCACCCAGGGACAAGGATGAAGTTCAGAAAGAAGTCTCTCTCTCTCTCTCTCTCTCTCTCTCTCTCTCTCTCTCTCTCACACACACACACGCACACGCACACGCACACGCACACACAAACACACACACAAACACACACACACGCACACACACACAAACACACACACACACGCACACACGCGCAGACACACACACACACACACACGGCACAGAAAGTGCACCCTGCCTACTGCAGACCTGGTAAGAAACAGGATGATGGAAAGATGACGAAGACATTTTGAGTGAGCTGGGCCGGCTGGCCACCGAAGACTGGGGAGGCACACAAGCAAGACAGAATCCTGAGTATAAGAAAGGCTGTTATTCTTTTGAATAGCAATTGTGGGCAAACTTTGGAGTGATGTGAAGCTGATATATACAATGCAGCCTTGTGACTGGTTGTAGGATTTTTGTGCTGGTATATGACATGAAGCTTGAACAGGATACTACTCCTGCCCTTAAGTTCCCTGCCATCCCCAAGATAGGTCCCAAAGCTTTTCTGCATGGTCATAACTACTAGCAGGCCTTCCATTTGTTTGGATGACAAAGAAAATGTACGCAGGTTTCATATCTAAGTCGGACCAGACTCAGTGAGGACTGAGACATTGGGTTATCGGGCTGATGGAAGGCAATTCTGGTCCAGAGACCCACACCCCATTTCTGCCTAAATTATCTGTAAGCTCAGGTTTCCCTCAGAAAGGCTTAGGGGCTCAGTGAATGTCTGGCATGTGGATAAGCCACTTGTCTCCTGGTGGAAGAACCTATTACCCATCACCTGCCAGGTCTCTGAAAGTCCAGCAGGCCATGACGTTTTCCTATAATTCCAAGTAGCTAAAATTCAGCTCAATTTTAATTTACATTTACCGTGAGACATGAGTTCTTAACATGTCTGACCATGGTAAGACAACCCAGCAGACAAACCCCCACTGGCAGGAATTTTTCATCTGCAGCTGATTGGAACAGTCAACACTGAGTACAACCTGGCACTGACCACCAAGAAGAGAGCAGAGAAGCCGGCTCCAGCTTATTGCTTTACCTTGATGAAGAGTTGGATAAATTTGCACGGGAGACCAATTACAGACCAAAGCTGCACTCTTCAGGAACATCTGGGAGCTATTTCCTCGCACCACAGTTGAATCTGACCATCTGAATATTCTTTAAACACAGAGGAGGGCTGAAGAGGTGGAGACCGGCAAAAACGGTCTAATGAACTGCCAGATTAATGCTGTTATATACACAAGAGATGCTTCAGCCTCCATATCTTCAAAGTCAAGGGGTTTGTCCACATGAGGAAAATAGTAAAAATTTAGTTTCTGGGTCCAAGAAATGTTTTAAAAGACAGAAAAGAATCCAATAGTTCAAACCACTCTAAGATGAATACTTATATCATTTGTTGTATCTGTTACAAATCTTTTTTTAAAAAAGAGAATTTTTTACTCCCTAAATATCTTTGGACTCATGTCCCCAAGCTGGCCTCAAATTTCTGACCTTCTTTCTATCTCCCAAATATGATGTGCTGAGATTCCTGGCTCAAAACACCACTTCTGGTTTATGTGTTTCTGGGAGTTAAACCTAGGGCTTCCTGCCCAATAGGTCAGTACTCTACAAAGTACATTTCTAGCTTCCATTCATTACTAATACTGCAGCATATGTATGTGAATGTATATCTATCTATCTATATCTATATCTATATACACACATGTATTATATATATATATATTAGCAGAGTTATGCTATGATTTTACATTTTTACTGTTGCTTTCATATATCAGGAGGAAAACACTGATAAGATTTGGAATTGCACACAAAGGGAAAGAATGGGTTCCTCTAAAGATCCACACATCTCAGTCTTCCTATTGACCATGCGACAGTAAAATGCACTGCAGTTAGAGCTGCCGCGATCTGGGAGTGACGCAATCGTTCCTGTCCCTGAGTGAGTCTGCTTGAAGTTCAACTGACCCCTTCCATAGAAAGATGACCCCAGACATTCAAAGTCCTATAAGACAGAAAGCGGCTTCACATCTACAAGCAAGTTCATTTCAGAATTTCTGGATGCATGTCCACATATGTCCATTTTTAAAAAAACTCATTTGTATGTGATTGAGTATGTACCCATTCCTCTAATTGATTGATAAATTAAATAAAATCTTTGAACATGTTCACTTCATATGACAGCCATGTTTTTAACTTTGGGATAAGGTATAGCTTAGCATGCAATATGCACTATATATTTTATAACAACTTCTTTTTCTACTCAACATTGTAATTTTGAGCTTTAACCATGGCAACATAAATATGGGTCTAATTCATTTATTTTTGAGATTATCCATTTGAAGAAAATTTTAGGACTCTTAAGTGCACTAAAATTATAGATTGTGGACATTTCTTTCTTCTCCTTGCAACATTGAATACATAGGACTCTGTGCTTCTGAAAATGATTTCGAAATTCTTAAGAACGTATCTAAAGGAAAAATATTGTGCAACACCAAGCCAATGTTCCTTAAGTCTGTGGACACTTTTCCCTACATCCTGGTATTGTTCCTCCCACCACAAGTCCCTATCTCTACCTTCTTCCTGTTGACTTTTCTCATAAATAACACTGTCTTTCTCCTGTGGATCAAGCAATTCCTTTTCTGGGCATCTTCAGTCGGTATCGCCAACACTTTAGTTCAATAGCACAAAGTTACACAGCCTGAGTTGAGCACAGTTCCTGTCTGAAGGACACAGAAAGTAAGCCTTCATGATCTAGCCCTCTGCCCCACATGTCTGTCACTCATTACAAGATGAAATACCTACTGAGGTCTTCCCTATGGCTCATTAAATCAAGTCTTCTTAGGCTTTTGTTAATTCGTTCAATAAACTATGTGCTCAGTGCGGAGATATATTAAGACAGACACTGTTTTGAACAAAGCCACGGCTTCCTTCTGGAGTGGAAGCAAATGCCGCACACAATATACAGCAACATTCATCACACGTAGAATGATGATGGGGTAGAAATAATTCACAAACTGGGGCTTGGAGTACAGGTATGACAAGTCATTGTTTTAAATAGATGTTCAGGAGAGGCCTCACTAGGGAGGTGGTATTTGGTAAGAAGAGGAAGTGGGAGAATAAGCAAAGGCCCTGGGGCAAGTGGGTTCCAGGAACAGAAGCATGGCAGCCTGCTAAGACAGGGATGAGCGGAAGAGTAGCCTAGAGATCTGGACAGCAGAAGGAAGACGAGGCCCAGGCCAGGACTGCAGACCACAGTGTAGGGAATCTGAATTCAATCAGATAAACAAAACCTGTTCAAGTTTCTGACACTGGTCTGACTTTAGGCTTAAGAAAATCATTCTGGATGCTAAGCTGAAGGCAGAAATAGAGCAGGCAGTCAGGAAGAAAGGCCGATGTGCATGCTAGAGACACTCCAGACCTCATGAGCCTGGTTTGAAATGTAACATTTCCCTTTTTGAAACTGAGCAAGAAGGGGCTGGAGAGGTGGCTCACAGGTTAAGAGCACTGGCTGCTCTTCCAGAGGTTCTGAATTGAATTCCTGGATCACATGGTGGTTCACAACCATCTGTAATGCGATCTGATGCCCTCTTCTGGCATGCAGGCATACATGCAGATAGAGTATTCATTCATGTAAGATAAACAAATAAATCTTTTAAAAAAAAACTGAGCAAGATGGCCCCAGATTCAATGAGAGCACTAAATATTATTAGCCCCTGCCTTCCAGGATGTTGGAGTGATAGTCAGTGTGGATGCTGTGATTGGACCAACCCAAGGGCTTTGGGCCATTTTGTATTTGCATCAGCACAATGACCATGAATAAGTTACAAGCAGATGTCTCTACTAACCAGGTTGATATATGAGATAATGTCTCCATTATGAGACATTCTTCCTAAAGGCACGAATCATACTAGGAATGAATAGCGGCTCGTACTGTCTCTGTTTATAAGCAAAAAGTAAAAACAGAAGCCAACAGCTACAAGAAAGTCTGTGTGTTTAAGCTTCAAATGTTCTGAGGAAAGTACAGGAAAAAGTATATATATTTATATATACACATATATGTATAAATAAGTATGTATGTGTGTGTATATATATGACCATATTCAGTGCTTCTTGGAAATACCAAGAAGATAAGCCCATCCTGAGGTTGAGTCTGATTTTCAGTCTTCACAAAAAAAAACACAGACAGATGAACATAAAGATATTAGGAAGGTAACTACCCAATGAAACAAGTATCTAAGGAGTATGTCTTTCCTACGCATTATTCTGAGAGGAAGAAAAGGAGAACCCTCTCTAAAGCCTCACGCATATGACTGTCCCACAACTACTTGTGTTCTCGGGCAGAACATGGAAATGAGGTGCAAACAGGTCTCACTGCAATCTGAAGTAGGAGATGAAGCACCAGTCAGCTCTTAAATGTATTTTCATAACAAACACCAGCATCCTTTGTAGCAAACAGTATATTATACACTGCAAGTTATCCAATCATTAACAGATTTCATTCATCATCTCTTAATGTATTTTTTAAACTTTATGTCTTCTCGGACCAATGAGATGGCTCGGTGGGTCAAGACACTGGCTGCCTAACAATGCAAGCCTGACACCCTGGAACCCAAATAAAGGTAAACGGAGAGGATCAGTTTCATAAACTGTCCCCTGAATTCCATATGTGCCCCATGTTATGAACCCTCTAATGATAATAATAATAAAAGTAAAAATTTATAAAAGTTTAAGACTTCTAAATTACTCTCCATTTTATAGCTCTTTCAAAGATAGACAGGCCAGAACAGCTACTGTGATATGGCTGACTTGATGAGCTATGGGGTCACATTATTACCATGTGATTGACGGTAGCCGACACTTCTAACAGGGTAAACATAGCTTCTCTCTGGGACCCTGTCTTCATTCAACATTAGAATCTGGAATTCAACATGGTGTTTAAATTTGAGAAATAATTTCCTGGGGAGAAAGATCATATTCTTTAAAATATCAAATCCCTTTGGTTATCTATAAAAACAGAGAAAATAAAAATTATTTAAATAGAGACATATTAACAATGTGGGCTGGGGACAGCACTGAGGACCAAACCCAGGTCTGGTACACGGTTAACATGTGGTCTCTCTCTCTCTTTCAGTTACACCTCAGCCAAAGGTACACTATTTTTTTATTTTGTTTTGTTTGATACAGGGTGTCACTAGGTAGCCTTGGCTGGCCTGTAACTTGCCATTTAGTCCAAGCTGGCCTAAAACTCACAGGCATCTGCCTGCCTCTGCCTCCTGGGCAGATGTCTACTTCTTAAACACATGAGCTACCACCCTGGCTATGAGGTATTTTGAGGGAGTAGCGAAATACAGTTCCTGCTTTGAAGAAGTTTATAATTTAAGTTAAAGTACTAGTCGAATTTATAATACTAAACTGGTCTAATGTGATAATTAATGTAGTACATTCCTGCTGGATGGAGTCAGGCTGCACAGGCAGCCAAGAACAACCTGGAGGCCTCTTACTGGAACACGCATCACTCTGAGAAGCATCATGATGGGGTCTGCAGATTAAGACAGGGTAAGTGCAGTACCAATATCAAGTAGGAATGTGAATGACAAGATGAGCCGAGAGCTGGGCAGGTTCAATGGTAGACGTAAGAGTCACGAAAGTGAGAAGACCTAAATCTCAACATCCTTCAGATTTTTAGTGTGGTTTATTAGTAACAGGAATCATAAGAGGTGCCTACCTAGGCTGCATGCCCTCTCCAGGGGGAGGACTCACATCACCAGGGTGAGCATCTACCTACATGGGTTCTTTAAAAGCTAGGCGAGTCAATGATTGACAAGACTGTTGGATTAAGGTCATGATGTAATGTACAGATGAAAGACATCAAATTAGGAGTGTTGGGTGGAGGGTGGGAAGAGGGGACTACAAAGGCAGATAATTATTATCTCTGGTCTAAGAGCTAGAAGGCTCGTCTTGGGAAACTGCTCAGAGGGCTGACTGCTGCCCATAGGTTGCAAGGGCTCATTCCAGACTCCAAAGGTTCTGCCAAGATAAAGAGATGCTATCACCTGGCTAGGCCTACTGGCCTTGGGGCCAGCAAAGTGACAAGGAGTAAGAGCTGAGGAAGAGGCAGACCTAGAGGAGCCTGTTTTCCAGCTGGAGGAAAGGTTAGGATTAAACTGCTAGGGTACAAACACCCAAGCTTTTGGTAGGTATGTCAGGTGCCAAAGACAACTCTATGGACAGACACGCTGGGGATTTGAGGAAAACTAGAGGCACCATTAATTACCCCGTCTCAACCCTTCCCAGTCTGTGTGTGTTGCAGGGAAGGGCTGGCCTCAAACTCCCGATCCTCCTGCCTCAACCTGCCAAGTACTAGGATTCCAGGTAGAGGCACCAGGTCTAGCTGCTTGTTTTTTTTTTTTAACTCCACGTTTTATACACAGTATGGGAATATCAGCCTCCCAATTTAATGTTTCTTTTCCTAAGTAGCAGAAACACTAATTCAAATCTGAATATAAAAATGATTCTAGTCAGTTTAGTGGCAGTAATTATCCCAATTAGTAAACGAGACATGATAAGAAATAAATCTTTGAAAATCAAAACTTTGAAAGTAGTAGGTATAAAAAAAATCCAATAGTTCAAATCTAATGTTCTGATCTTCCTTTATTAATCTTGTCCTGCTATATGTTTTTGTTTCTTTGAGACAGGGTTTCTCTGTGTAACCCTGGCTGTCCTAGAACTTGCTCTGTAGACCAGGCTGTCCTGGAACTCAGAGATTCATCAGTGTTGGTACTAAAGGCATGCACCACCACTCCTGGCTTTACTTATATTGATTTTAAGAAATGGTCATTAGCATTAGAGAGCTACTTTGGAAGGTGTTCTCATATTCAAATTTTTATTATATTTTTAAATATATATAGTTTCTAATCAAATAAATATATATCTCATATATACATATAATGCATATAATTCATATATGATACATGTAATTCGTATGTGTGTGTATCACAGATGAAATAGCATAATACTAATTTATCCATTCTATCCTTCTTCAAATGGAAACTTCAGGATGAGACTATAGCTCAGAAGCGAGCGTATGACGAGGATGTGTGAGGCCTTAGGTTCAGTTCCTACACGATAAACAAATACTGTCACTAGAGATACTCAATTATTACACATTATTATACTTTAGATGAACAACTGAATAGAAACCATTCTCTATGGTTTCCAGAACTGGCCCACTGAAGGAATCGTGAAATGGCTTTTGCGTGACACTCAGCAGAAGTTTACTTCAACCCAGAATGAACAGCCTGGAGGTTTAACACCTCCCAGCTCAAAGGCATTTCGCTTTTCTATCGCAGTTTGGCATACACGCTCTGCCCACCAGTGAACTGCCCCTGATCCCATGTGCTGCTGCCACTGGAACACAAAACACAAACACGCAAAGGCCCTATCCGAGCTCCACTTGGTTCTTTCTGCAAGGCAAAGTCATGTGGCAGAGTGCCAGCCTCTTCTGCTCAGTATGGTTTGTTGCTGGCTGCTCCTAATTCAGTATCTTGCAAAATGACATTCTGTTAATGACATGGATGTCAAAGCTGTGATAATGGGCAGAAGTAAAAGAAAGTGTTTCCTAAATGGAGAAGCAACAGGAGAACTGCCAAATGGGCATTAAAAGGAGTTGTGTGCTTGCCCCGCTTTTGTGCTTGGTCCCTTCCTATTTGTTTGCAACATGAAAGGGAAGGGGCACCTAAGGGGAGAAGAACGGCTCACCTTGGTGAGAGCACAGAAAACAAAGACACACAATAAAACAAGGGGTCAAGGGAATGTTTTCGCTTAATTAACCTGACAGATGTCTTTTCTTGTCCTCATTTGAATCCAATGATGTTTTCTAAGTCATTCTTTTCTTTGGCCAAGAAGGAATTGGCAAAATCCGTTCTGTTGCTGAAGACAGGAGGGCGGGTGAGATAGCAGAAGATCCTGGCCTGCAAACTGCTCCTTATTCAATCTGGGTGATGGATGCTCCTCCAGGCTATCAACTGCAAGCCCAATAAAAGAATCTGGGGTCTGAAAGAGGACCAGTGATGTATGAAGATAGTGCGACCCATTAGTGCCAACCATAGTCAAAGAAAGAGGCCACGTGGCTCCTATAACCGGGGCCCTAGACACAGGGGTACATTTAATGACTTCACATGTAAATGTATAATTCTGTTTTCACAGAGGTCCAACCCAGCTCTATTTTTACCATAATGGAGTTCTTAGAAGAAGAGACTCACAAAACAGGGGTTACAACCAGCACATACTTCAAGTCAATTAAAACCTCATAGCCCTATTGATCTGCAGAATGGTGATAGGGTTATCAACTGTCTGCTGGGTAGGGTCACTTACAAAGGCTAAGGCAAGATTACTGTTGGTCTGAGGTCAGCCTGGGCTACAGGATAAGATTCTATCTCAAAGGAGGAGGAGAAAAGGAAAGAAAAGGAAAGGAAAGAAGAGAAGGAGGAGGGTAGAGGAAGATATAGTACCAGCTAACACAGAAACTAAACTAAATAAAAATATGTAAAGAAATTATATCAAGAGTTTTATAGAGTTCTATGAATATTAGCTATAAAAAGTAAGGTATATATATATAAGTCATGCCAGCCTGGGCTATTTAGTGAGCCTGTCTCAACACAGACACGCGCGTATACACACACACACACACACACACACACACACACACACACACACACACAGAGGGAGGGAGGGAGAAAGGGAGGGAGGGAGGGAGGGAGGGAGGGAGGGAGGGAGGGAGAAAGAATAAACAAACATTTGGCCTTTTTCTCTTGTACATATTTTTCTCATATATCTACGCTTTCCTACTTTGAATTTTAAACTCAGGTTTTTCCTTCAAGGATCTTGGAACAAGAAGTATACCTTGTTCCACAGAATTACCTTTTTGAATCCAAACAATGAGTTACACAAGAACTAAAGAGGCCAATTCCGGGGCAGCAATGCTTTAGTAAATGTAAATATTAGCCTGGTTAGAGGAAGAGTATAAGTACAAAGAGGTTGCATTAAAAAAAAAAACCCAGACAAACAAAAGGTTCAGAAGCAGTGGTGTGGAGAATCCACCCATGCACTGGCCAAAGACTTCCAACTGTCAGAAGGAAGGGAGACCAGCAGTCTGCATTCACGGTTCAGACCAACTATCAAAGCCATGAGAGTCAGCCCAGCTTAACCCAAAGCCTTCACCGTTCAAAGCACCTAACATCTTTTTCTGCTACCATATGCTCCAAACAACCTTCAGAAAGTTCACAGAGCCCTCTCCCCATAGATGAGCAGCAAAAGAAATAATAAAAACTTTACACTGACCAAGTGTCCATTATACTCCAAAGATTTAATTTTTCAGAACATTCTATGAATTGGACTTATTTCAATTCAATATAATTATATTCAATTATAAATATGAAAACTGAGGAACTGAGAAAGTCCAAAACCTGTCCACAATCCCACAGCTAGAAAGTGGGTGACTGAGCAGCAAAGCTGGGCAGACTTATCTTTTGAGTCTGTGTTTTGAGCCATCTCTGCTGGTTGTCCCTAAAGTACACGGAATACTTGGATGAGACAAAGGTTAATACCAAAGATGTCTGCTCTTACAATTGAATATGCCAGCATTCTGCTGGGACATAAGCCATGTGTTCTTATTAACCGTGAACCCAAGAAGCATCAACACAACCAATCTTAAGTCTATAGCCTGAATGTTATGCAGGGGATGGATCAAGCTACCAAATATCACATCAGTTTATATTTGCTGAGAGGCAGTAAGCCTGACCCAGGGGACAGACACTCCAATGTCACTAAGCAGGGACAGTGCTTATTTTCCCAGGTTACACACTTTCACACCCATGGTACACACACAATAGGCCTATACACCGTTGGCTACTCATTCTTCCACAGTGTATTTTCACAGATCCACAGGTAGACTCAACACATGGATCATCCTCGCCCCTGCCCAAACTAGCTGGTCCGGACACAACCAGGGAAAGAGCTGTGTTGACACACGTGTGGCAGATTCCTTCTCCTGCTGTTTCTGAGGGACTTACCGAAACTACACTTCTGGATCTAACTCTTTTTAGGATGTCTTGTTTGCATCTTCATTTCCAGATCACTAATGCTGAAGATGTAAGAGTGCACAGAAATTCGGTGTGTGACTTCTAACCCCTCCCCTTTTTCATATAGGACCTTGCTACGTAGCCTAGGCTGGATATAAACTAAATATCCTCCTGCCTTGACCTCTTGATATTGGGGTTAGAGATGAGTAGAATGTGCCTAACCATACAAAGTATCCATCTATGAACTGACTTTGGGAAAAAAAATTCACTACCATATTCATAAGTAAATTTGTAAAAAGGAGACTAAAAGCATAGCATAACTTATACTAGCTATACTAAATGTGAGGTTTTGTAATAGTGAAGTATTCATCATAATGTAAGCCAAAATAAATAAGTAACCAATATAAAATCTACGTCTGTACAACTCTTAAAGCCTTACCCAAATTCTCCACCCTTTCCTTGTATAGTCTTCCAAAATGGCACTCCTGCTGGGAATAGTGACACACACCTGTAATCCCAATACTTGGAGGCAAAGGCACAGCGGACTGTGAACTTCAGCTTGTCTCAAATCGTGTACACACACACACACACACACACACACACACACACCATACATACATACATGCATACATACATATAAGATGTAATGTCTTCTATCGCTTATTTTCCCCCTTCTTGCCTCTACTCTGAGAGAACACATATGTGAGGAATCTGTATAAAAACATCCTGTGATTCAGATAAAGTTTGGGAGGAATTCACATGAGACAGCGTGCTTGCGTTTCTAGGGAAAAGCTCATCTCTGGCTTGCCTCTTCCACGCACGGGCACCTGTTCGCTGAGGCCCAGCCTTGTGTGTAATGAGCTGACCTCATCCATCCCGACTCTTGAATTTGGTCCTTATAAGTACCTTGAGCTCCAGAACAACAGACCGATTCCGCCTCTTCCCTGTGTTCAGCAGACATCCAGCCTACACTCACTCTGTATCCCTGCAGTGACTCGGGAGTTCCTGCCCATTGTGTTCCTGGGTTCCTGTTTATAGTTATGGAATCCTGGCCTCGCCATGGAAACAGGCTAAGCTGAAAGTCAGCGGCGTGGAGTGGGGGTGTCCTACTGTGGACGCTTTTCATAAAGAAGGGGGTCTTGAATAACCCACTGAAGTGAGATTAAACTGCACGCCAGGATGCCAAGTCTGGAATTACAATTCCCCAACATAATGAGAACAAGCCCTTGAGACTATGAAGAAAATGAATGTAAAATCTGTCCCTGCCAAGTTTTGCCCATTATTTTTCTAAATCAACCTTAAATCCCCTTGGAAGATCAAAACGCATAGGAAAACAAGATGCTAGGGCCATCCAGAAAAGGAAACCTGCCGAGATCTACCAAGGAAGCCATTCCTTGGGCTTTGTGGTAACACTGTATTTCCATTCACAGTATAATCATAAAATTGTAGGGCATATTCATGTAACAAAAAGCATTTTCTGGGTTCTTAAATTGATGGTCTCTCTACAAAGGCCTGGTCTTGGTGACACTGAGTGCTAGCTATACTCAGAGCCCCTATTTATGAACAGGGAAAATGAAATGCTAAGGTAAGCAGTAAGTTGTTACGGTCTCCTTTCAGTATGAGATGTGCTTGGAACTCATCAAAGCGTCAGATAAGCAGGTGACTTTAGGCCCCTCTCACCTGCTGGCAGCTGAAACTCGCCTGTGTCACAGCTCAGAGAGCTGGGAAGTGGCTGCCAGGCTGCTCCGTGACTGAGGCCAAGTGCGGCGAGCTCCAGCCCAAGGATCAGAAAGATTTGGATCATGACCCAATAGTACAAAACCTGTCATTCTGGGAAACACCATCCTATGGGGGGAAAATGCTGGACTTTCTCACTCTCTGGACCTTTAAAGACCCCTGGCTCAATCAAGCCTGCAATTAAAATGCCACTCCAGCCAGTTTTGCCTTTTCTTTATGCCTGTGCCCTTTTCTGCAGAACTGTATATTCCAAACTGCTTTCCTTCTGCCAGTCTCGTGAATTTATTACTACAGAGAACAAGACTTGTCTCTTACAGTATGGAGCAAGAGCACTGCAAGTGTAAGTTGCCTCATGAACAAGACAACAAACATGTGATACTCTACGTATCAAATAATAAGACGCTGTTTCTTAGCCAGGCCTGATGGCCCAGGCCTATAATCTCAGTTACTCTACTATACCATGAAAGGTTCAAGGCCTGATTGAGCTAAGTTCAGGGTCAGTCTGGGCAATCTAGTGAGATACTGCCTCAAAATGAAAGTCAAACCAAAGGTTGATAATGTGGTCAAAGATCAATGTTGGCCTAGCAAGCATGTGGCCATACATTCAACCTTAGTAGAAACAAATAAAAAAAGAAAGTCTTAATTTTATTGAAAATTGAATTATACAAGCACCTTAGCAGCTATTTTTTTTGCATGTAAAAGATTCAATATTTGGGGCTAGGGGACGTAGATCAGTAGTAGGACCCTCCCCTTGGAGTGGGCAAGGACCTGGGTTCAATCTTTAGCAATACTGAAAAGGGGAAAAAAATAGCCACTTTTAAATGCAGGGAAGGGGATGAGTAGCAAGCAATAGGCAGCCCTGACTTTTCCACAATAAAATGGTGATCAACAGCCTTGTACAGCAGGGAAGGCATCATGACTCCCATCCACCTCCACGACGCAGCTACCAAACTAGCGCTGTTGTTGCAGCTCAACTTGTTTTTCAGCCATGCGTGTAGCTTTTGTTACCTCACCAAAAATCCCCAACCAGTGTTTTGAAGGGTGTCTTGCCCCAGGCTGAGGAGGGCTGCATCCAGGATCTGAGAGACCAGCTCCTGAGTGTGCAATCCGGAAATCTGGGAAGGGAGACATTTCCCTGCATTTGAAAAGGGCTCTATTGTTTGGTTAGGAGACTTTGTGTAATAGGAGGGGGAAAAAAATAGACGAATAAAACAAAAATTGTTCTACCCCAGTTTTCATAGACACTAGGTAGCCACTGTTAAAAAAGAAATGATCAAAGACAAAAGAAAAGTCATCTAAAGTAGAGAGAGATTTCACTATGCAGGTGCAGGTAGGCTAAACTGCGTTCCTGTTTTGGGGTAAGACACTTTTGGAAGTAATACAGAAAGAAAGTGAACTAACAAAGAGCTTTTTTATGGAGGGGGGTTGTTTCAAGACAGGATTTCTCTGAGTTGCTCTGTAGACCAGACTGACCTTGAACTCACAAAGTGCTGGGGTTAAAGACTGTATAGGTCCACAGCCTGGCTAAAGAGAAAAAATTTTAACACTAAGAAATGAAGAAGGGGGCAGGGGTGCTGGACCGGTTACAAGATTGTGTCTTAAATATGTTAAACACAATGTAAAATCTTTCTACAAAGTAACTTTTAAAACTTTGTAATTCCATTAAACCTCAGTAGAACCAAAAGTTAATGTTTGTGAATTAATAATTATAAAAACTAACTCTCACCTGCAATCATCCTGGCCCATGAGCTCAGAGCCTTACTTCACAAGGTAGTCATTTTTCAACTGTTAAAACTTCCTCTTAGAGAAACAACTTTGATTCCTGACCCCTCCCTCTCCTGAGATACAAGTGTATCTCAGAAAACACTGACTAGCGCTTACCTCATCTAAGAGGAAGGGCTGACAGAAATGAGGCCAGCTGCTTCTCTAATCTCTATGTGCTGCTTTGTAATGGGCAGATCCAGGAATGGAGAGAGGCCTATGACTCTCCTTTAGCATTGTGCACGGTGGTTTGGTTAGTCTGGCCACCAAAGGCTTTGTACGGGAAACGGACTCTAGTTCCAAAAGCTAGAAACCACCCCATAAGAAAGACATAGTTGTCCCTGAGTTAGACTATCCAAAATTAAGTGACGGCAATACTGAATTGTGGAGAGAAGACCAGGCAGAGGTGCCTGGATTGGGTCCTGAGGAATCTGAGACTGAGCCCATGTCTGCTTCTCTCTGGAATACTCAGCTCCTCCCTGGAAATGATGGTCACCTCCAGGTTTTGTTTCTTGGCAAGCCAGCTTCCCAACTCACTCCTCTGAAACACACATCCTTTTTTTTTTTCTAACCTTTTTTTCTAAGATGGCATAAAGGAAAGGATCCGTAGGAAAAAAAATGAGTCTAAATAAATATGAGAAGAAGCTGCAACAAGGGTATAAATGAACACGCTGGAAAACTACTGAAGATGCTTAAAACACACAGGATAAAAATCACCGGCAAGTAGACGTTCACAAATCCTAACAACAGCCATGCCTTCTCAGTGGTACGAGCATGGGGGCAGGAAGGGAGGTACACGTGTGCTTTGGCTTTCAGAAAGTTTTATGATTATTCTAACCTCTTAATCTGGAAAATATGTGGCTAATAAGGGAAGAACCACATTACTTTGAATATTACTAGCTTTCATTCCTACAAAGAAACGGAGAGAGGTAGAGGCGGACAGCAGTGTGTTCTCTAGCTGGCTCATTTATTAAGCTATTCCTTGTGGTAACCTGTACCCTAGAGGAGAAGGAGAGGAGTTTTTCCTTCTCCTGTTCCAAGAAGCCTTTGTGCTTTATGTGCGGGTTCCTAGGCCTTGGAAGAGCCTCACAGGGTTTCCATTGCAGGAGGAGACACAGCAGTTGGGAGGCAGCCCAGAGGCAAAGCCTCAGGTCCTTCCCTAAGGAGAGAGCAAACTCACAGAGCTACAACTGCAGGAAGGGCAGTGGGCAGAACAGCCCGCCCAAGCCAAGATAGGATCAGCTTTCTTTGGCTTTGGCAGGGAAAGGGAGAGGCCCTGAGACCTGCCTGTGCAGTTGACGGTAGGAGAGACCAAGACTTTCTGACGCTGAGCCCAGGAAGCGGAAGATGACACGCACTGTGGTCATGAGTGTGACTTAGAGAGAGTAGAGCAGGGCACAGACTAAGAACAGGTGTCACCCTCATTTTGAAAGTGCCAGTTATGGCTGATCCTGTCCGTGGCCGTCACCATGGAGCACTATGTCCCAGTTTAGACAGGCTGCATCCCTGTATGAAGGCTTGGGCCACAAATGACTGCATGAGCCTTTGAGCAGGTCTCAATTCTGGGGTTCACCTCATCTGACCATACCATAAGGGCTACATCAAGTAGCTGCAGAAGAGAAAAATGGCTCACTTCCCCTTTGGCTGAGAAGTAATAGTCAGCCCTAACTTACTCAACAGCTACTGGAAATATCAGAGAATTAACTGCCTGGCCCAAGAAACTGTCCATACCTGTCATTTTATTTCAGACAAAGCCGATCCTCCTAAAGGACTTGACCTAAGATCTGAAGACACAAACAGGGAACAGAGCCTACAGTGTGTTCCTGGAGGGAACTGCTTGTACCCTTTAGTTATAGTCTAATAGCTACTGTTGCATAGCTACAGAGGTGGGAATAAGTTATTAAAGATATATGGAGAGAGATATAGCCAGACTGGCAAGCTGACAACCAGAAAGAATGAAGCCAAATGGAAAAATGTCTCCATTATTCAAAATTAGAAACAAAAGAACCTTAAATCCAAAGGAGACAACAGCTACCCCCCCAAAAAAGCTGGGTGACAGAGTTTGAATATGGGTGATTTTTAGGGTTCACTCAGAGCCAACAGACCTTCCAATGGACTGTTGTTTGTTTGTGCTTTACAAATTAACCCCTGGCTTCCATGAGGGCCTCCGCAATGAAAGCACTGTGCCATAAGAATGTTAACATTTCCTACGTAATGGCTCCAGCGCTCCAGTTAACCTGCTAGAAAATGAAGAACTCTATAGACTTCATCTTTTCCCAGTTTTATTGTTAAATATATTCATCCGTTTGGAGCCTTAATTACTGAATTTATATTTGGGTCGTGATTACCATACTGCGCTAGAATAAAAAGTGTCTCACATTCAATTTACAGAAAATGAACATTGTCGAAGCTACAATATGGGATGTAACTAAACTCTCAGTCTCCCATGGTAAGGAAAGACAAAGCTCCCAGGCCTGGGCTGTAATGAGGACTGGGTCGTCTGTCCCCGCTGCAGGGGGCATTTCAGAAGGCCACCAGCTCTCGCTGCAGAACTCAGGGCTCTGGATCTCACGGCGAAAGCTATAAACTAGGAATCGAGCATCAAAGAACGAACGGCAAAACCTTGAGGCTTTGGAATCCTGGCCCTGCAACTTCCACCCACCCCAATGCCTGCAGTATCCCTGGCAAGGACCCCGTGCAGTGTCCTTGGCACTGGCCCTATCCACTTCCCACCTGAGCCCTTTCCAAGAGCTGCTGAAATGCCACGCTTCTGTGGTGACAGGGAGCATGTGCTTGAGTCGCGTTGGGAGTTCAAGGCCCGGAAATGACATGCTGGCTTTCGGCACCCACATCTGCATAAGATCTAAGGAACAGCTCTGAATTCTCGAGGTGTGGCTTCTGAGGCCACCACAACAAAAGGCCTAAGCCTATTTAGGAGGGTTCTTTCAATGAAGAGATTGTACAAAGCCAGATAATGCATTTCATACTTAAGTCACTGGCCAACTGGCTTATATTCTAATCTCTTGCTTGAAATGTGATCTGCTATGAAGGGAGAGCTGCTCTCAAGGGTCTCCCTCAATGGAAACCAAATAGATGAGCAGGGCTGTCACAGTAGAACATATACGTATCTCCATATGGACCTGGAATGCAGACATGAACTAACAACGCAGGACTCTGTGATAATAAACTGGTTGCTTTTCTCTGAAATCAATTTATTTGATCAAAGGCTGTCTTCCCACAGCAGACCCCAAGTTAATCTGTTTCTTTTTGTTGCAAAAAACTAGATCATCCTAGCAAAATTCACAGGCTTCCACACACACCCCCCATTGCTTCCACAGCACAACGCTGCCTCACTATAGGCGGCCCCTGCGCTTCTCAGCTTCTCCCTTTGACCAGAAGCCTCCGTCTTTTGGTCAGAAAGCACAGAACATTTTCAAAACCATAAACCATGTCTGTGTTGTAATGTACTACCTACTTGGAGGTAGCTCAGCCTGACCCTGAGTTTGAATTTATAATCTCCTTCAAAAGGAGGAGTATCTGTAACAATCTTGGGAGGGGTAGAGAGGAACACAAAGAAATTGGGATCCCGATAAAGGATGCTTACAAGGCTAGCTCAGTCAGCTGATACTGAAATCCCACTCTGTCGCTTTAATATTGGTGGCTGCCACCTTTTAAACAGCACTATCGAGTCAGCAGGGGCTGCTTCTTCTTGTTGGGGTTGAGTTGTTCACAGTGAGAACTAATTAGCTGCCAAGAGTGGGCTGGGGTTTCAAAAGAATAGTATTCCACTCCTCAGACAGGGCCTTCGTTCACTACCATATATCTCCTTCTAGCAAGACTACTCATCCTTAAGCTGAAGGTTGTAAGGATAGTCAGACCAGGGCAAGAATATGTACTCATTATTCCAAGCCGGCAACTCATCCAGTATATGTATGCTAAGGGAACTGTTACTTCCAATACGCCACTGTCTGCGTAATGTTACAAATGGCATAAACAACTGTGTGTGCCCATCTGAAATGTGTAATACCTATCATTTTCGTGTTTTCTGGACCCAAGCCCCGTTCTTCTCAAAGAAGGCAGATCACGAGGCCCAGGTCAACACACGTGACTACACTCTCTGATTGAGATGGGCAGATTTTGATGGTTAAAAAAAAAAAAAAGAACCCAAACAAAGCTAGGCAAGCGGGAACCCGTTCGTGTTGGCCTTGCTGTGGAGTCTTCTGCCCTCCTGCAAACTCAAAATGGCATTTCAAGATAGTCTTGCTGGAGAGTCTCATCACCGCTCTCTGGGGAGAGACTGAAGGTCCCTGTTAGGGAGCAGCACCTGAGGCAATGCATGGTTTAACTGAACACTTAAAAGTTGAAGAATTAAGCAAACAAACATAAGGGTGGGGAGAGAGTTTTGTTTTCTGATCGTAGAGATAATAGTGTTTGATATAATAGGCTTTGATTGACCTTCCTTATCACTCCCTTAAAGTGGGCCAAGTTCCCATTTTGCAATTTTCTTCTAGACATCACAGACTTTTCCTTAGGAAGCAGTGGCTGTGCTGAGAATCATCCAAATTCAGACTCTCCTGACTCTCAGGGGCTCATTTTTAAATGGATGATAGGTATAGCAGTATTTACAGAACGTAGACAACCATACATCTTCTACAAAACAACCTATAGGCTAAAGGGTTAACCCCAGCACGGAGCATAAGGTCTTGGAAGGGAGACAGACTGCTTCTGACCAACAGGCACACCTTCAGCGCTGGAGACAGAAGTAGGTCAGGATGAGTAAGTGAATTTTCCACTGACTCATTTCCACATGTTCGGTGCAACAGGGGACACTGGGGATCCAGTTCCTCACCTGGAAGAGCCACGCAAATCTGTTCTCCAAGGAAAGCAGCCAGACCGCGAACCGCAGCAAACAACAAATCCAACGGGAACCTCCTGGCTTAGGAAACTGACAGGTGGGACTGTAAGGGGCAGAGAAGGGAGGTGGCTCTTGCTTTTCTCAGCTAGCACATCACCGGCATCTGGCTGAATGGGGCTGTCTCCCTTCACATATCGCTGAGGAATCAATCCCGGTAAGCAGTTTTTCAGTGTTTCATTTTGGATGCAAGAAAAGCAAGCAAGCAAACAAACAAACAAACAAACAAAAAAACCCTTCTACTTTTCGTGTGATAGGAAGAAAACCTGGCATTCTATTTCTAAACACCAACGCATTTATTTCAGCGCAAATGGAACATACTACTGTAAATGTCAAGTATTCGTTATCCGTTATGTAAATGAGGCCAAGTCGCTCTTTCCAACTTACTTCAAGTTCAACGCAGGGCTGATCGGAGGAGCCCCCAGTCCCGAGACAGAACCTACAAGATGTCCTTATTAAAACTTCGAAGGGCAATAAATCAGATTTAAGAAGTGACAAGAGATGTCACAAACTCTGGGTAACTCCTGGTGTCTCGTGCTGGAGTGGCCAGGATGCTGACAATGTCTGCCTGTGGAGGACACAGGTTGTGGTTACATGCAAAGGGATGGCTACTACCCACCAGGAACTTGTATGACATAGTTCTGTTGTAGAAACACGTGTGCTTAGCTCCCGTAAACCACTCCACACGGAAGTCCTTAGAGTGCCCTTCTTCACACGGGCGAAAGCACAGACCTTACCTGGCACCACTGCACCCCACTGACACCAGTTTGCTTTTCCCAGCACAGTTAATGAGCTCTGCAGCACCATTCAAACTTTGAAAAAAAGACGCCAACCATTATCAGCAAGTTCTAAAACAATCCCTGAAACTATAGAAAGGAGGGAAATTTCTTTTCATTGTCGCAGTTGATTGACGCAGGACCAACACCCATGAGCCCGGCCTCTTTAGCACAATGCTCTATTGAACTACAATTCTAAATAAAAATAGAGTTTGTGAGATACCTAAGGCTTTATAAAATGAGACATTGTTAGGGAGCGTGACATAAATATCCAAGTCAGGAAAACAGTGGGATATAAAACATTTAGAAGGCAGTAGGCACCCCAATATACCATGCTCACACCAGGTCAGGCTTCAGACTTAACTTCCTTCGAAACAAAGCCTCATAACAGAGGGAGAACAGTGTCAACTTGACAGAGCCTAGAGTCACGTGGGCTGAGGGAAGCACATGTGAAGAGCGGCCTCTATCAGGCTGACCCGTGCTCATATCTGGGACAAACTTTTTGACCTGACGTGAGCCCACTGGAGGGCCCACTGTGGGTGGCACCACCTCTGGGCAGATGGCCCTGAGCTGTATAAGGAAACTAGCTAGGCCTGAACCAGTAAGTGAGCTAAGAAGCAATACTTTTCCATGGGTTCTGCATGACTCCCTACCCTGACTTCTTCCTTCAATGATGAATTGCGACCTCAAAGCTTAAGCCCTTTCCTCCCCACGCTGTTTTTGGTCTGGGCGTTTAATCACTGCAACAGCAAAGCAAACCGCTTCCAATCGTGCTCTCACGTCTGATACAAAACAGGTCTTAGGGAAAGCACCATCCCCGGGGCTCTGATTTGCTTAAAGAATGCTCTGGGATAACATTTTACAGAAAGGAAGAAGTGTTTATTTTCCTAGCTAAAATGTCACCAGATGATCTATTTTAGACTCCAGTGCTATGGTTACCTCCTCAGAAACCAAAGGGATGACTGTGCCATTCTCCAGCAGCTATCTAATAACCATCAGATGCTCATCTGGGAACTCTTGCCATGGCTAACCTGGTTCAAGCTGAGGCTTAAGAAGAAAACAAGTCTACACGATCTAGTGTTACTGACTGGCGGTTCCCATGTAATCTAACCAAATAGTTCATTTGACTTGGAATTTAGTTTTACGGTTCTAGAGATGTTCTCGAATAGGCCTAACACCTGATATTAAGTCCTGTAACATCCTGGCAGATTCCAACCTTACATATGTCTAGGTTTTAATGTAAATGAAAATGGTTCATCACATGAAAGCCTGCAGCAGGTAAATTCAGAGTGGATCAGAACGGGTAAGAATGATGAATGAATCTTTTTTTCTCGGATTAATTAGCACAGCCTGCAAGTCCACAGCCAGCCACTCCAGCGATGCTAACAGCCGACCTCTCACCGGGAGTGAGCTGGCACTGTCTTCCTGCCCCAGCCTGTTCCACATGAGGGAAGAGGACGGCCTCGTACAATCCTCCGACTAGCCAGCCACCTCGTCACTTCATAAGGACACAGAAAACATACAGCCAACGGAGGCTCTGAAACAGGAAATACCTTTTGTCCTTGTCAAGAAAAGTAGGCAAACAAAACAAAAAAACAGGGGCTAACGTCTATATCTCTGCACTCGAAAGCCTGAAACAGAAGAAACCATGTAACTTTAAAACCAGCCAGGGTTATCATGGAATCCTTGGCCAGCCTGGGCTACAATTTTGATCAAAAAAAAAAAAAAAAGAAAGAAAAATCAACTCAAACTAATAAACAGAAACCCCATAAGCATCATCAAAAAACCCAGCAAGTAACAATCATTACTTTGCCACAGAATTTGTGTCTTCAATCCCTAACATCCTCTACCTTGACCTCGTGTTTCTGAGACTGAATGTGTGGGACTAAGAGTTTCCTCATATGCTCCTAACTAATGCCAAGGAAAATGTGAGTATTAAACTAAATTTCAGTTGTGAGCCAGATGTGATGGTGCATGCCTTTAATTCCAGCACTTGTAAGGTAGAGGCAGACGATCACTGCCAGTGTTCAAGACCAGCCTGGCCTAGATAGAGAGTTCTAGGACAGACAGAGCAAACAAACAAACAAATGTTAACAGTTCCTTCCATATCCTCCTATGAGAAAAGCTATTTAAATCCCACATAGTGTGGCAAACAAAACAAACAAAACACGCATGCCTATGGGGGCATAACTATATAGCTCTATGGCTGCCCCTCCTAGAACAGACTACTTAAGCCGGGGAAAAGTTGTCTCCCATTCCCATCTCCACTTCTTCTGGAACCAAAGAGGGCTAGAAAGATTAGAAATAGTTCTAGGTCTAGGCAGTTCCTGGAGAAGGAACAGTCAACACTAATTACCTTCAGAGCACCTCGTTCATCTTTATGAGGATGACTCAAGCCCCAACCTGGAACTCCCTGCTACATTCCACCTGCACCCATACAGCCAACAGCTCCAACTCGGATGTCAGCAAAACCCTCAGCTCGATGACCCGCAAACTGAAGTTACCACCTTCACCCAACCTGTCCTGCTTCCCTGGTCTCTGTTTGGTTCCAGGCATGAGCAGCAGTCTGTTGCTTGCATTGTCATTGTGGTTCCGCCTCTCTTAACTCATCCAATTAGTCACCTGGTCCTAGGGATTTGACTTTCTGAACATCTGCCTTTGCTTCTAAGGCCACCATTCTGTCCATGAGCTCATCCATTGTCTGCTCAGAAGGGTGTGATGTATACTTTACCTGAGACTCTCCATTGCCCAACTCTAGTCATTCTTCCTGCCAGGAACCTTTCTGTGTGTCTTACTGATGCCCAGGATAAGCTCTCAGGTGGTTCCCTTGCCCTCAGAGTACACTGCAGGCCATCTTTTCTCATTCTGCTAGAATCTCACCTTACAAGCCAAAGCATCCTCACACAGCTTCATGTTCTCTTTGCCTGCAACATTCTCTCCCATCTTTCACTGACTTTGCCAATGCCAACATAGTAGATAGCCTACTTTGGGGTAATGTTCCTCTTGGATGCTCTCAGAGACCTCTATATTACCCCACTATGGCAGAATTGGCAAGAGCAATAAAACTTTTGTGTGTGTATATATATGTGTGTGTTTCTCTGTGTGCATCTATGTCCGTCTGCCTGCATGCATGCATGTGCGGATGTCTGTCTGTCTGTCTGTCTGTCTGTGTGTGTGTGTGTGTGTGTGTGTGTGTGTGTGTGTGTGTGACTCCTTTGTACCTATGCCACCCTCAATACATTCATCAGGAAGCTCTCCACTTTCATGGACTGAGAAGGCATCTATCTCCTCAAGCTCTCCATAGCAAAATGCCTAGCACCTAGAAGGTGCCCAAGTGAGATTACTCAATCGGTGACAAATTAACACTGAAGACAGAGAGCCAAGCCCACTCAGTCCCACACTCTGAACCCCTTTTTCCCAGAGAGATCTCTCCTGCTATCTTAAACTTAGAGGGAAGATATTTTCTTCTGAATTGCTTAAAGGAAACAAGACACCCAACACCTCTTCTCTCCAGCTTTCTTTTCACGGGCAATCTATAACCTGTTTATAGATTGAAAACCTCTGAGCAAAGGGATCATCACTCTTCCGGACTGTAAGCCCTACTGTTCATTATGGCAAGGGAAGCTTCTACTCAGGATTACTGAAATAAAGCCCAAAGGATGCTCTTACATCTTTGATACGCTTTCAAGGACCAGGGGGTCATGTCTCAGACCTCATCACTAAATGATGCCTCTTCCTGCACTCATAGAGTAGGGTACTATTATCCCTCCCTAGGCTTTATAGACACTCCAAGTTTGCATGCACCTGTGGGCATAAACAGGGATTTCGGTACAGACAAGTCCACCTGGCTTCCTCAGCACAGCTGGGACTCTGAAGATGACAAAGCACATGTGGATGAACTACTGGTCAACACGGACATAATTTACTTTGCAGACTTAATAACTGCTACGCATTTCACCAAGTTCTGCAATACAAATAAATGTAAGTGGCAGGCAAACCGTCTATTTTAGTACCGCATTAAGAGGAAAAACTGCTCTTTTCTATGCTAATTATCTAAACTGTATCATTAAAAATGTACACAGCAAAATCCACACAGAGCTTTTAGCAACCACTCTCCTAATTTACAATAATTCCATAGACACGGCTTTCTGATGAAGGTAACTTTTAATAATCTTCTGTTAAAAAACCATTAAAAGTATATAACTATAGGCATACTATAGTTATCATGACATAGTTAGATGTCCACAAATAAAGATAACTGGCCAGGTTATTAAATCCAGGGGTTTTTTTTCCCAGAGAATGTCACATGCATATGCATCATGATTAAAAGAGAAAGAAGGCAACACAGAGCTAAGGATGCACGGGGTCCTTGCTATCTCCCTCTGCGTCACCCTCCACTCACTAAATATAGTGGATTGTTTCTCTATCTCCTTTGATAGAATTTTGTGGTCTCGAGGATTACAGGAGGGAATATTTTGCCTAAGGGAATATGATGTACAATTATTTTGTTTCGTGATGAGCAACATGAATGACCATGATAGAAAATTGTATGAAACCAAAAGAAGAGTCAATAGAAGATATTGATCCATGGGAGGAGATGCCCGAGAAGAAAAACGGCTTTCACTCTATGCTTCAAGCCTCCCATCTAATTTTGTAGAGGGCCTTTTAATCTGAAAGAATTCTGTGTTTACAAAGCATTCTTTTTAATGCACGGGGTTACCTCCTACAAGCACATGCGCAGATAGTACGGCAACACTCTACTGCCCTGTCTATCAGGTGGCATATCAGGCTATCCTGTGTGGCTGCACAGTCAAATTGCACGCCCTACTCCAAAAGAAAGGAACATGAGATGTTCTTGTAGTAAGTATATTGTACGACATTCATACACATTTGTAACTTTCCCATTTCTCTTATTTTTCCATCTCCAAAATGCAAAACTGGTAAGCGGATACTGAGAAGACCACGCCTTTCCTGTCTCAAAGGGTTTAGCCTTGTGTTGTATGCCACCTACTTTCTTCAAACATACTTGGACCTTGGTCATTCAAATACTCATGAATTCTGAGAAAGACACCTACTTTTAAGACTAACAGCAGCACTGGCTTTGGTGGTGCATACCTCTAACTTCGGCACTGGTGAAGCGGAGGTAGGGAGAGCTGGATCTTGAGTCTAGCAGGAGCTACAGAGTTAGACCTTGCTTTGAATAACAACAAAGAATGCTTTGTCATTATTGGTCCATACTAAAGTTTTCTATGTCTCTTGGAAAGGAAGTTAGCACAGTACATGGTATTTACAAAGCTCCACTCCACTGTGGGCTTATAATGAACATGAAAAGCCTGTGGTTCTAACATACACATAGGAAGATATTGAGAGATACAGGCTCCTTTGATGAATTCAAAGATACAAATTACTGCAAATATAGTCCTCCAAAGTCATCTGATCAGGGTTACCGCTACCTCGACTACTCTTGTGTTTCTTTCGAACTTTCCTAGCCACATGATAGGTGCAAGGAACAAGGCTGTGAGCTTCTGACTGCTCACTTCCAGGTCAGATGAGTCTCAGGTTCTGTTGCTGGCACAGCAGCCCTTCACTCTGCCAGCTCCCAGGGCTGGTGTCCGGACACCCCGGAGGCCATCTACACCAAGCATTTTCTGCTAGAGCCTCAAAATACCCAGTAGCACCAAGAAGCTTTGAATCCAGCTATTTCTAGTCTGGAGTTTATAGCCTTGGACAGAGGCGCACTAGTAGATTCACTGAGCCCACGAACTTGGGACTGCTTAAATGAAAACAAATTTAAAAAAGTAAACACATTAAAAACTCTATTGTTACAAACCAAAATGAAACTATCTGAATCATGACATTTCTTCCACTCACAAATGCTTATAAAAAGCCCCGTGTTGGAAGCAGTATGCTCCTGTCACCAAGATAAATGTTTTCATATGCTATGGCTGCTGTACATACATGGATAATAATATCTTATGATAGGGTATATTATTTGTGTTTTAATAAATAAAGTTTGCCTGAAGATCAGTGCAAAGCAGCCACACTAGTCAGCCATACAGGCCAGTGGTGGCACAAGCCTTTAATCCCAGCAGCCACACTAGTTAGCCAATAGAGGCCAGGCAGTGGTTGTGCATGCTTTTAGACCAGCTCTAGAGAGGAATATAAAATGGGAGGAGACAGGTCTCACATTCAGTCTCAATCTAAGGATTCATGGAGGCAGGATCACCTATTTTCAGTCGAAGGTAGAGGTAAGAGCCAGTAACTGGCTGCTTTGCTTTTCTGACCTTCAGGTTCAGACAATACCTGTCTCTGGGTCTTTATTTGTGCTACAACTTACCATCACTTCAGAGGGTCACTCCCAGATCTGCCTCTAGATCCTCACCTGAATGCTACTAAAGAACCAGACAAACAGGCAGTGGTGGCACACGTCTTTATTCCCAGCACTTGGAAGGCAGAGGCAGGGGGATCTCTGAGCTCAAGGCCAACTTGGTCTACAGACTGAGTTTCAGGACAGTCAAGACTACCCAGAGAAACTTTGTCTTGAAAAAACAAAACCAAACCAACACACACACACACACACACACACACACACATCACAAGTATTTTGATATGGCTGTGATAATTTTT
This sequence comes from Myodes glareolus, assembly GCF_982192425.1. NCBI lineage: Eukaryota > Metazoa > Chordata > Mammalia > Rodentia > Cricetidae > Myodes > Myodes glareolus. The sequence continues at coordinate 30,173,836 of NC_142040.1, forward strand.
ATAATGTCTGGTTTTCCTTATAATACAGTGTATCTCATTTTATGTATTACAAATATATTATTCTGAGGGGTTGGAGAGATGGCTCAATGGGTAAAATCACTTGCTGACCTTGCAGAGAACCTGGAATGAGACCCCCTCACCCACATCTTATAAACCACCTGAAATTCCAGTTCCAAGGATCCCAGGACGTTTTTTGGCCTCCATGAGCATCAGGTCCACAACCGCTAAACATACATACATGCAGACATGTAAAATACAAATAAATCTTTTAAAAAGTCGTGTTTTGAAAAGACATCCATACAGCCAACAGATGTCACAGTCTAAACAGCAACAAAAGCCCAAAACAAAAACAAAACAAACAAAACCCAGAAAAACAGATGTATAAAGTAAGCTCTAGAGGGCACAGAAAAACCAGTGTCACACGGCCAGCTAACTACAGAAATGTGACTCAAAAGAGGCTTCTTTAAGTCACACCTCATGTCGTCTCACATCTCTGTCATCGGCTACCACAGCTAGGCAGCAAACTCAACCAGGAGTTAGTTGCAGAAAAAGACCATGCAGAAGTGTATTCTAGCACCATGAGAGGCACGAGGTCTCTAGCCCACTCTGCCATAGCTGATGCCTGTTCTTTTCTATTCTCTCTCTCTCTCTCTCTCTCTCTCTCTCGCACGTGCACGCGTGCACACACACACACACACACACACACACACACACACCAGGAACCACCTTCTTTCAAGGCTCCCCAAACAAGCTGTGGTACTGACACACACCCCATAGTATTAAAATATGAGAACCAGAAACCCAGTTCACTTATTTTCCATCAAAGAGAATTACTCCCGATGATCTCAAAATAGTAACGGAATGTCACTGAGTAATATTTTAAGATTTCACAATCCTTTCTAGAAAATGTACTCAAAAGTCTTTTCCATTTGCCACAGGGAGCTAAAAAAGACAACATGCTCATATGAAAATTAAAACTCTTGAATGAATTATACATTCAGTAATGGCTACCATTAAAAAAGAAATAAAAAGAAAGTAAACAATAGATGCCGGTGGTGATCTGGAGAGACAGGAAAGCTTGTGTACCATTGGTGGAAATGTGAAATGGCTGTGATTCAAAATGGCACAGAGGTTCTTCAGAAGTCACAAAGAGAATCTTCAGGGGCTGGTGAGATGGCTCAGTGGTTAAGAACATTGACCAGAGGTCCTGAGTTCAATTCCCAGCAACCATATGGTGGCTCACAACCACCAGTAATAAGATCTGGTACCAACTTCTGTCTGCAGGGAGACATGCAGGCAGACCATTGTATATACATAATAAATAAATAAATCTAAAAAGAGAGGGAGAGAGAGAGAGAGGATCTTCGTATTCTTCAGCAATCATCTACTGGGTGCACACCCCGAGACACTGAAAATAGAATCCTGTAGAGTTTTTGCACACTCACGTTCACAAAAGTACAGTGTTCATCATAGTCAAAAGCGGAACAAACCCAACTACCCATGCAGGGCTACTAAGTCACCAAACGGGGGAAAATGTGCATGCAACAAACTATTATACAGTCTTTAACAGGCATGCTGACACATGCTACAACATGAATGAACCTTGACAGCAATGTAAGAAAAAAACTGTCAGCCACCCAAAGAAAAATACTGAATGATTCCACCCGAAGTACCCAATGGGTGCAGAAAAGGTAGGTGCTGAGAGGTAGTAGAAGAAGGCGTTATTTAATAAGTTTGGGGGTTCTGTTTTAAAAGATGGAAGCCGTTCTGGAGCTTAGCTGTAGGATGAGGAGAACATGTTCCACACCAAGCAAGGCAATGACTAGAAAAGTAAACCAGGATGAGGGCAGAACACAAAGCAGCTTCCCGCTACCCAGCCATCTCCCAGTCTCTCAGATGCTTTATTAGAAGGCTGGGTTAGGAGCATCCGTTCCTGTCCCATGATCCCCCCCTCCTTTCCCTTGCAGTGCACACTGAGAAGAAGCACTTGGCCTTGCTGTGGTGACAGAACACACAGGATTCATGGAGAGGCGTCTTCATACCAATTTTCCAGCCGCCACTGAGGTCTTTAAGGTCATCAAGGGACAGAGACAGAAAAACTGATTCCATAGCTTGCAAAAATCTCATAGGTGACAGACTGGGACTCCCACAGTATAGGCATGTGTTAGCATGTTACTGACTGGCTTCTCAAAGAATCTCCCAGACATACTTAACCAGGTTATGGCCCATAGGGTTGAGTTTTCCAAAAGGAAAAAAGAATTACCGGAGAGCTACAGCCAAGTCTAGCAAGCATTTGCTAACTCCTTTATATAGCTTTCTCTCCAAGAATTTAAATTTTAACCTTGAGACTGGATTCAAGCAGCTGGCAGAGAATATATAACTTAGAGCAATGAAATATATAACTTAGAGCAATTATATGTCATAATTCTTCAGAATATTTGTTGAGCCTCTTTATCCAACATGATCTTAAACCTCTAGCGCATAGTTGTAACGCAACAGTGCTCCACTCTGGTCCGCTTAGATCCCACCAACACTAACTACATGGTGACTTTGGTCATTTGAGTAACTGCGTTTCTCAATAACACACTTGCACCAAGAGACGGCTATGGCTATTCATCATGAGTAATTTATGAGGCTGCCACATACTAAGAGATGAGGAAAGCGAAAACTATCAACTCCCCCTCCCCCTCCAAAAAAAAAAGGAAAAAAGAAAAAGAAAAGCTAAGTGTTTCTCAAGGTCTCAGCATGGAGGCTCAATCTTATTTCACACACACAAATCAGATCAATTGAAGATAGAAATGCATTATACATTAGACAAACAGTTCCAAACTTTGATAAAAAGCAGACTTTGGAGTGGGCATTAACAGCAATTTGCATTTAGTAATGTTTCATATTTGAACATTAAATGTGTTAAGAGAGAAAAGAAAATTAAAAATACATACGCAATTGCATTATTGAAATATTGATTGCAGTCTGAGAATAGTTCAGAGAAGCAGCGAAATTCTGGGGGTGGGGGTCCCTAAGACAATATCCTTTATCCAGTACCTTGCGTTGGCTAACCATTTCCCTCTTTGCCTTAAATTCTACATGAGGAATTTACATTTTATAGAAAGGCTTCATCTTAAAGCATATGCAATGCTCATTCCAGACTTGAATTTGGCGACGACAGACCCACTGTCACTTTTCACTTGAGAAAATATGGGACACCAGACTGCCAACCTAGCAATAGTGCATCACTGCAAGATGAGAATCACAAACTTGGAAGCACCTCAAGTAGACATAAAAACTCCTTGGCGCAATGTATTAAGATTCATAAACATGTTCGCGTCACTCTAGCCTAGAAATCTCTATTCTGGGAATTTATCCTAAGGAAACAGCCCAAAAGACAGAAAAAGCGATGTGCCTGAGTATGTTCACCGAGGAGTGCTTTCAGTCAATAAAGCTTTATTAAGTGTCTATTATGTGCCAGGCTCTTGGCTGGCACAAAGACGACAGGCACCTCGAGACGCGCATGATCAGATGAAAATTCAGATAAACATGTGTGGCACAACAAGGCACTGGGATAGATGCTAACAGGGAGCTGATCTCCCAGAAGCACAGAGAGACTGGGATACGCTGGAGGAAGGCAGTGAACGCGGTGCCGGAGACTTGGCAGATTTTAAGGTCCTGATCTTATCACGTCTTCACGGTATTTGAAGGGACAAGTTCATGTTAAATGCTGGGCAAAAATCACTATGATGGTTCAGAGGGCAAAGGCACTCACTTCCAAGCAAGATGACCTGTTGGACCCCTGGGACCCACAGGGTGGAAGAAGAGACCCAACTCCCACAAATCATCCTCACTCTTCTTCTTTTTTTTCCTGTTTCTTTTTGGTTTTGTTCTGTTCTGAGATAGAGGTCTCACCGTGTAACTCTAGATGGCCTGGAACTATGTAGACCAACGTGGTCTTAAACTCAGAGAAGCCCACCTACCTCTGCCTCCTGAGTGCTGGGATTAAAGTTGTGCTCCATAATGCCCGGCTATAAATTGTCCTCTAACCTCCACAAGGGCTCCGTGGCAGGTGCTCATGTTTCTGAAAACTCATCATCCCAAGATTTGTGCGTGTGTGTTTGCATGTATATGTATGTGTGTGCGTCCTCACAGGTGAGGGTGTGTGTGCATACGAAGGCCAGAAGACCTCAGGTGTCGTTATTCAGGTGCACTCCACCTTTTGTGTGGTTTGAGACAGGTTCTCTGCCTGGCCTGGATCTCAACAAGCAGTCTACACTGGCCGTCTAGGGAGCTACACCTCCTCAATGCCCTCCAAATCCTTAAAGACAAAACTATTCTGTGTGTGTGTGTGAGAGAGAGAGAGAGAGACAGACAGACAGACAGACAGACATGTGTAGGGTGGATCATGTGCCAGGGCATTCATATGGAGACTGGAGAACAACCCCATGAAGACAGCTTCCTTTTACCACCTTTATGTGGGTTCTGGGGATTGAGCTCAGGTTATTGGGCTTTTGTGTCAAGCACTGAGCCATCTCACCAGCTACTCCAAAGCTAAAAAATAAAAAATAAAAAAAAAAAACACAGGAAAAAAAAAGCATATTGCGATCACAACAGCCTAAGTAGCTCCAAAGCCCCTCATCTTTCCTTTGCTTCATGGGGGAGGCCGTGATCAATCACAACTCTCTCCCAGCACATTCCACCACACTCCATTCCCAGCCTGAGTTTTCTACTAGAAACGAGGGTGTCCCTAATTAAATCTGCTGAGGAATTCTGAGTTCACTTTGCTTAAAAGGCAAAACAAAACAAGCACAGGAAAAGCCCTTGTTGTTCCTTTGAGAGCTCTATTAAATGTCTTAGTCGTTTCGGGAGCTCGGTCATTAAATTGCTCAAAGTCTTTTTTGAAATACGGTCTTTGCAATTTCTAAAGACTATAGCGTGTTCACAGATGAGAAGATTTCAGTTTTTAGGGGGTTAGGCTTAAAAGCCTTTGAAGGAAGAGAGATTAGACACATTTAGTCATCTACCAAGAGAAATAATCTCAACTAACAAGGGTATGTTGTAATCTACACTACCTGCCGGCACTTTGCAATCTATACTACCTGCCAGCACTTACGCATGGATTAGCAAAAACTCCACTCTATAGCAAGCATGGCATCCAGTTCAAGTCACTGCATGCTATTAGCAGTGTAGGGGAGACATGGAGCTGCACCCTTTGCCATTTCTGTCTTGTGTAGTGGCTCACGCTCCATCCAGCTCTATTCTAGAAAGAGGATGGTGTTCCAGAAGGGTTCCTGGGGAAGGCCCTGCCTCAGCTTCCTTTCTTCTGAACTGAGTGGCTAAAAGAATGGAACTTACTACAGAGGACGGAATTCATGACAAGCGATGGGAAGAGGAGGGAACATTCATCTTCTGAGGGCGTAAATCTGTGAGGCATGCCCTAGGCGAGCGGTGTGCTAAGGTTTCAGAAAAGGTCCACACTGTTTCTGCTCTGTAGCCCAGGCAGCCACAGGCAACCCTAAGAAAACGGCTGAATCTGAATTTTAATAAACATAATCTACAAACTACATCAGGCATACAAGCTGGAGCTTGCCTGCTCCTGCCTAGAGGCTTCACAATCTATTTTGTCTAAGGTCCAGAAAATGTTGTTTTCCTCAGAAGTGAGGTGACCTGCCATGGTCATGTGCCTAAGACGACGTGGAGTCAGGTTCCAACAGAGATCTGTCCAAACCCAAGTTCTTAAGTATTTCGACTCTGAGAGCAAGGCCTCTTCGGCTGAATCCAGATGAAGAGGGGTCTGCTGTGGGGTGACAAGGACACCAACTCAAAATCCGTTCCAGGTAACACCACCTGAGCAGAGCCCACCTATTCTGGAACAAGAAAGAACACAAAAAGTGCTGATGAGCTGGGCGGTGGTGGCACATGCCTTTAAACCCAGCACTCAGCAGGCAGAGGCAAGAGGATCTCTGTGAATTCGCGGCCAGTCTGGTCTACAGAGCTAGTTCCAGGACAGCTCTGGCTGTTACACAGAGAAACCCTGTCTCAAAAAATGAAAAACAAACAAACAAACAAAAAAAGTGCCTACGTGTGTTGTGGTGAGATGGCTTGGCAGGCAAAGGTGCTTGCAGCCACACCTGACAACCTGAGTCCAATCACCAGAGCCCACAAGGTAGAAGAAGCAAACTGACACCTGGCAGCTGTCCCTGACCTCCACCTCCGCCTCAGGCCACACGGGCCTGTGTGCATGCAAGCCTACACGTGCACACACACCTTAAATAAATGTAAAAAAAGAAAAGCAATACAGAAAAAAATACAGAGGGGGGGGTGACAGGCAAAACTTCCTCCCAAGTTTCTGGAATATTCATTACTACACTCTTACATTCTAGGGGAAAGGCATCAAATTCTTTGTCATCCTGCGCTGATGGTGGCAAACTTAAAACGTGGTCAGCTCCTTGGAGTTTTAACCCTCTCAGTTTTGTGAACTAACCCCACTGGTCTTCGCCTGTCCCATGGACTGAGCCATACAGATGTGCGAGGAAGGAACGTGGCATTTGGTCTTTGGACTCCGAGACAGACGGGAAGAAAGGCAGAGAAGCAAAGAAGCAAGCATTACCCACTGCTCGGAACTTTCACTCCTAAGCAAAAAGAAACTATGGGCTCCATAGGCAGAGGTTAGTGCCGGGAAACAAACCGGACGCTATGAGTGAACCTTAACCTGTTCCTCCCCTTTTCCTTCACTCCTTGAGGGATTAAAGACTCGCTTTCACAGGTTGTGCTACTCAAAACCTGATGGCAAGGTTCTCTGTCACTTGCTTTGGTACCTAAACATTAATTTTCTCTTCTTACAGTAGGAGAGGGTGTCAACTTATGTTCTTGGCCAGCTCATTTTTAACATAAAATGCAATACATTCAACTTGAGAAAAAAGTAATTCCCTGTATGAACTTATATGTCTGCCCATAAATTTTAAAATATAGCATGGAAGGAACAGTTCAAAAGAGGTTTCCATTATTAAAACTACAGTCCTTTCAAAACAAACAAACAAACAAACCAAAAATATCACTCACAGTTGTATAATTTATTTCTGAAAATTAAATGATTTTTTTTTCCCACCAAGGATGGGGGTGGGGGGAAGAAAGAGGTGGAGCAGATGGAGTCATTGTTCCCCTATGAAAAAGAAACATTTCTACACCTTACAAAAGTATATTAATTGGCCTGCCACCTGGCAAGCCTGCTCACATGCATAAGGGATAAAGTTGAGATCTTGAAATTTAACATTTAAGCCTGTGGGGAGGTGGCAGCTGGAACTGGAGCCAGCATTAGTAATCTTATGAAAATGGCTGTTTCCAGAGACTCAAGGGCAAGAGGCTGCAGACATACCTAGGACTCCACCATCCCCCACCTTCTTTTCCTTGATCCCGTTTTGATTTGGTTTGGTTTTTCAGAAATCTGTGATTGAACCCACGATTTTGCATAAGCCGAGGCAATCATCTGCCATGAAGCTATACCCCTAGTCCTAGTCATATTTTGACGTTCTAGTTTGACCTAAGGCCTCACTAAGTCCATCAAGTTGATTCTGAACTCACTCTATAGCCCATGCGGGCACTGAACTTGTAATCCTCAAATCTCAGCCTCCCAGGGAGCTGGGATTACATCAGTGACTACCAAGCCTGGTTCCCACAGTTTTTCAGTTATTTCTTAAACTTTCTATAACTCTAACCATTGTAAATCTAGGTATTTAGGAAGAATCTCAAAAGGGAGAAGCATATAATAAAACAGGCGGTAGAAAAAGATACGCATTTATGGTATGTGAAATCATTTATGCAAATAGTCACAGAGAAAAACAAAACCTGCACGGTTTTAAACCTGCTTTTATCCGAGCACTGGTTTTGGGGGTAATTTTTCTCCTTAGGGTGATTTTATCTTCCTCATTCCCATCAAGTGCAGGTGTCAAGTTAACACTCCAGTGCTACGCAAACTTCCCTGAACTTTAAATACAGCAAAACATTGGAAAGCCTTGGTTGTTTACAAAGCAAATAAGGCCCTTCAAAGTCCATCCTTCGTAAGATGCACGTTTTGTTCATTCTTCTCTTTCTACACAGACTCCATGCTTTCAGAACTTACCAATACCCACAACCCACACTCCAAACCCCCGGCCCTGCACACACACATGCTGTAAGTAAAATTTTTCCTTCCTGGCCCTGTTTCCGTCCCAAATAACAACCCCAAATTATTTTTAACCATTTCCCACTTGCCAAACTGGTTACCTATAGGTTTCTAGTCACTTCATCTATGTTAACATCAAAGGGGCTATTACATCTTAATATGAACCACATAAATCCATGTTTATGCTTTTCTCTCAAACATCACTGCTGTTTCTTCCTGCTGCTTCATTTGACATTACCAACCACGCAAGAACAACCAGATGTTATTATTTTCCCATAACAATTAAGTTTAAAATGGACGATAAATGTAGCAAGGTACTCTGGATGCAACCTGGAAACCAGAGAAAAGGACCTTGGGGAGAAACTATTAGTGTTGTTATTATCATTATTGTTACTGTTTCAGAGACAGGGTTCTAATCTGTAGCCCAGGATGTCCTGGAACTAACTAGGTAGCCCAGGCTGGCTACAGTCTTTCAGTTTTTCTGCTTTAGCCTTGAGTGCTGGGATTATAGGAATGAGCCATCACACCAGGCTGAGAAACTCTGAGTTTAATAAAGATCTTCACTGAAACAAAAAGGGTGCGGGGCAAAATGAAAATCCTTCTGACCCTATTTAACATGATCACATCATTAAAGTATCTGAAACTTGTTGAAGGAATAGAAACATTCTGTGTATTCCTTTTGGAATTGGTGACTGTTAACTATTAGAACTTAGTTAACACAATATCTACAAAGGGAACCTGGCCATCTATATACTATCTATATTAATAAACATGAATTCAGAACAAAATGAAACACATGCTACTATCTGAACTTTCTCTACAGTAAGTTAGCCCTACCACTACCTCCTTATATGAAGCCATCTGAAGTGGTCTTGGACTTAGGTCAGTAGTCACAAAAATACCTTTAGCAGTTAAACAGTACCCCAAAGGGAGACTGACCTCCTACTCTCTTTAGAAAGGGGACAATACTCCTTAGTAAGGGCTCAAATCCGAGAGAAGGGGCTCTGATGGTTTAGTGAATTTTGGACACAGTACTTATGTCTTCTGTATGCTGTAAACTATTTATAGCTTATTCTGATAAAGTTGTTTTATACATTTCAAAGCAGTTACTTCTTCGATCTCTCAATACAGTGATTTTCTCAGAGGAAAAAGTGTATTAAACTAAGTATCATCAACCATGGCCCTCTTAAAAAATTGGCTTAGCATATTTTCTTCTTTTTTCTGGTATTCTCCTGGTACTGCCAAATAAGATGCAAGAACTTTTTTCTGTTCTACGCCACGAACTACATGCACCATCCCACCGGCAGGGGTTTCAGATACGTTCAGAACACCCACGCTCATGTGAATGCACAGGCCTTTATAACAGAGGGGAATCTCGGGAAACTAAGGCTGGGTGCAGTGGGGGAGTCCCTCCCTGAAGAGGCTGTAAAACAGCAGCTGTTCAGAGCCACATCCTCAGTAAGGCCTCCCTGGAAAAGCACATTTCCCACTCAAACACCATTATAAGCCGTGATGCTTTAAGACAGGGAAATTGCTGGAGCGTACATATACAATTTCCACTAATGGGAAGGAGAAGCAGCAGGTGGCAATTTTAAAACAAAGTAAACCCTACTTCTGTTTTTCCCTCCCTCCCCTCAGACAGCAGGTGGCATTTCTATAGCAAAGTTCAAAATTATCGGAGCTCTCTGAGCCACAAATATCTCCCAAATCACCAAGAGGCTGCTTGTTCTGAAAAATTCACACACCACAGCCTGGCTTTACCAACATTACATTCACTAATTAGACCACTGCTGCAGCCCACTCCCACAGGAATCGGGGTGACCAAGCTCCCACCAGTACTCACCACTTAACACTGGTGAGAGGTGGGGACCACGGCATCATTTCTCTGAGTCTCCGCTTGTCATCCGTATCGTTGCTATGACACTATCACCTCTGCAGCACCAAGTGAGGATTTGGTGCCATTTCTACCAGATGCCCTCGGCAGATACTCTTCCTGCCCCTCCCCCTTAGCCAAGGCTGCTGGTCCTTGTACACCACTATAATTACTTGTCTACGTTTCTTTGTAACCCCACTGAACTGGGCTACTTAATTAAAAGGAGCGTGTCACATACTAGCTTTGCGTCCCAGAGAGTTATCACAACCCTGGTCATGCAAAAAGGCTCTGCATGAGTACTGGGGACAGAAACAAAAACCTGTGGCAAGGTGGCAAGCCCTGGGCCTAGTCAGTCCGCAGAAGTCAAACAGTGCAATTAGGTTATTAGGTTATCAGGTTTCAGAGGGTGATTCAGGCTCATCTGCAACCTCCCAGAGCAGTAAAAGGGTCACACCGAGATGTGTGACTCATAAGTCACCCCCTCTAAGTATTTTTAACTGTAATTAACTTCCCATGTTTCCGAGGTAACTCCTCCCGAGCTTGGCTTCCCTGTCTTCTGGCCCAGTTTACAAACACTTGGCTTCCCTTTAGAGCTGTAAGGCAGCAAAAGGAGTTACCTAGCCTCGGGACTGGGGTTCTCGCCCTCCTTGATTTAAGTCCTAGTGCATCTTTCAACTCTCATCTATGACAGAAGACAGACAGAACAAAGCAACAGCAAATCCAAAAGCACTTTAGTCTAATGACTTTAACGTAGCATTTAAGATGCATACACACCTGGGACTTCCCATTGAAGTCCATTCATGCTGGGCCATGAATACCCTCCAACCATATTAGTTTCTCTATTAAATAGATTTGAAATCAAACCTGTTAAGTGGCTGAAGGAACAGCTACAAGCCACTGCCTGCTGGACACACCTATAAGAATGGAAGGTTTGCAAACTCAGGCTGTCTCTCCAGCTTCTGGCTGAATGTGCCACTCACACGGGAACTAAAGAACTGGCTGACCGCAGGACTCCAACCTCTCTGAACAATAGGTCATGACGCGCTTCCTTAATGCCAGGGCAAGTGTTTAGAAGTGATTTCTGCTAACTGAAAGAAAGTGTAAAGGACACATATATTTACTCTGGCTTAGATTCAATACCTCTGACTGTCTCTCGGCGCCAAGAGTCAGAACCCTTTTCCCTCACGGATTCCCAACCTGGGTCCCATTCCACAAATGTGCTTAGGGCCTAGGAATGTCATAAAAAAGTGGTATCACACTAATGGGTAACAAGTTAAGTACCTGTATTGTAACCCACAGTTTACCCCCAGCGTGATGCGGGATGGGAGGCTAATAGTTAAGGGGATTTCTCAACAGGGAAGAACTCCCCAGACTGTTCATAGCAAGCTCCTGTAAGAAGATATTAAGTGATACATGATCTTCACAATGTCAAAAAAAAACCAGAAAGCCTGCCTGGTAGGAGTTGGCATCAAAGCAATCAGATCTAAGAAATGGGTTAAAGGTAGCAGGTCTCCAATCTAAGCCTGAATTCTTAAGGAAGTGCCATTGGGCTGATGAGATGGCTTTGTAGGTTAAAAAAAAAAAAAGCATTGTAGATCTGAGATCAATCCCTGGGACCCACATATTGGAAGGAGAGAAGGGACTCTTGAAAGTTGTCCTCTGTTGTGTCCACTCAGAGAAACACACACACACACACACACACACACACACACACACACACACACACGCCCATGCATGCATACGTACTAAACTAATTAACAAAATACTAAATTAATTAAAATTTTTAAAAGGAAAAGCAACATTGTTTTCCGAGCTTAAAATTCTTGATTTCTAAGGCTAATTTGCCCAACTTCCATCTACTGAGAAGTAATGGTACACACTAAAAATGTGGCAGCCAGTGCTTACTAAAGTCGTGACCTAAATATCTAACCCCAGACACAGAGCCCCCACAACGCACGGAGCATTATGATTCAAAAGCACAACACCAGTTTCTCCCACAGAATCTGTCATGCAAATGTCCACCCAAAGCAGTCTGAACTTCCCTCCATGCCCATCTGCCACTCCGGGCGAGGGAGACGATGAGGTCTCTCCCAAATCAGGGAACTACCATATACAGGAAATGTAAATTCACAACCATTTGTTCAAGATGCCAAGGCAGGTGACATGCAGGTGACTGGCCACCTGCCTGCCCTCCAGAGAAGTACAGCAAAGCTCACTTGGGGTGAATGAGTTACCTGTTTATGTGGCTGGGCATTAGGATGAAGGGAGGTAAATGGATAATGGATCCCCATGCAAACATCAAATCGACTCTGTCTATCATTAACTCTGGGGCCTGGTGTTTGGTCTAGGTAACCTATTTGGAAGATCCTTTTGGTTTTTGCAGCAAAAGTCTAGAATTTAGCCAAGTCAAAGTAATACTTTTACAGGAATTCTTTCTCAAGGTCCAAGATCAACAAGCCATCAAACTCAGACTTAGGAAACAACATTACATAATAGCCACTTAATGGCTATTGTTTTACAGTACAAAGGGTTCATTTGGCATTTCCTAGAGAGTTTTCCTCAGTTGGTAGCTTTTCCCACGACAAACATACTCTCCCTAGCCAGCTCTCCATGAATCTATAAAATCAAACATTTAATAACTGTAATTTCCAATGTAGAGACATCCAGCATAGTGCATTCTACACGAAACACATGTTGAATGCAAACGGGGCATACATATTTTTATGTAAGGTTTAGGTGCAGGGACTTCCTTCAGATTTAACAGCCAAGGAAGTCAGTGGTGGGTAGGTAATCCTCCAAGAGTGACTCTTAAAGAGCCGACACAGTCAATTTTGAGACCTCAACCTGTGCTGTGTTATTTAAAATTAGACAGAATGAAGCATGGCCAAACAAGCTTCTACAGTACTCATAGTGAAAAATGGGCCTGCTGAGCTCAGTGTTCCTCCCTCGAGTCCCATGACCGCAGGAGGCTTCAGCCACGTGATCCATCAGGTGAGTGTCCCCACCCCGGTGATTTGCCTGGAATCTAATTCATTATTTCAAAAGACGCTTGCAGAGTAAACTTCTGTGTCCGGTTAGGAACTCCAGAGTCGTGGGGAGCTGGTGCTCGGCTCCAAGGGGGTTGAGCTCTTACGTTGAGATGTGCATTTTACGTGACATCACAGTGGGTAAAAGACACTACACTAACAATAAACCACAGCCACTAATAAACTGAAGACCAAAACAGGACCGGGATGGAGAAATGCCCAGGGTTCTACCATAAAGCAAACAATGGGGTGCTTCAGAGAGGAGATAAACATTAACGCTGCCGACTCCTAGAAATCCATTTCACCGTCAAGGCTGATGAAAGTCTAAAGTCGGCTCTAAGTTCTTCTTTTCTTTATGGCAAAACAATATGACTGTTCGGTTTGACATCAGTGTAATTACCTTCTCTAATACGCATGCCCAGTAGCCATTAAGTCTAGCGAAAACTCCCTCAGGTCCTCCTATTCTATAACAAGGATTAAGGTCAACATTTTTAGAATTTACAGCCAAGTTCTTGATGGACCGTCCCTTCTTTCCAGGCAGATAGAGGAGAAAGAAAACAGAAGGTACCTGACCTACAGATATTCACAGCCCGTGGGAACTTTTATTTAGAAATTTCTCTAGTTACAAAATGTACCCATGTGCCATGACAAACATATATTAATAGACAGCCGGTTTCTACTGACAGAGAGTGACGGTTTTAATAGGTGGGGTTATGCACCCCATTCTTCTACTTTCATCCTGGTAGCCCCGGGCCCTTTCTTAAATATCTTGGCTCTTCTACTTAACTTTCAAAAGAGATTATTCAGTTATCATGATGTCATATTCCAATGACTGGAGGACATCTGGGGAAGCTAGGTCAGGTTAGAATAGCTTTGTGCATGCTCACACTAGAGCTGGGTGTGCCCAGGACCAGGCATGCTCACACTAGAGCTGGGTGTGCCCAGGACCAGGCATGCTCACACTAGAGCTGGGTGTGCCCAGGACCACGCATGTTCACACTAGAGCTGGGTGTGCCCAGGACCACGCATGCTCACACTAGAGCTGGGTGTGCCCAGGACCATGCATGCTCACACTAGAGCTGGGTGTGCCCAGGACCACGCATGCTCACACTAGAGCTGGGTGTGCCCAGGACCATGCATGCTCACACTAGAGCTGGGTGTGCCCAGGACCACGCTAGGGGGTTCATAGACTCCGATCTGAATCTTCCTAAGAGATGAGCCGCTTCTCTTCTAACCAATACAAAGGTGACGCACCAACGCAATACCAGGCCTTTTTCCTCTAGGGATGTCCCCACACAGGGACTTGGGATTTCTTGATTGCCAATATCTATCAGCTTTTTAGTCTCTATCTCAAAGTTATGACTCCCCTGCTTTAAAGATACTATTCAAACTCCTGATGCCAAGATGGATTTGTAAAGCAAACAAAGCAAAATCATAAAAGATTAACACATTCGATCTTCACGTTTGACCTGCCTGTATTAATATAGGAATATACTACTTCCCTATCACAGGCTCCTGAGACATAAAACAGCCAGACAGAGAAGCCCAAACACAGTATCCAGCGCTGCTCACAGGATGAAGACGTCACACCTCCCCTCAAAGTACACCTTCACATTTTCATGGTTTGTTTTCAAGAAGTTTCTTTGGAACCTCCTTGGTCCACTTTTCCACAACCCTCTCCACTGGTGTTCCTCTCCCACTCTTGGCCTCCCTCTCCCCTCACCAGGGCACCCCAGACAACCTGGGAGCTCCTGATTTATGCCAGACTGGCCTTGAGCCCATAGAGATCCACCTGCCTTTGTCTCCTGATTGCTAGGATCTGGTCGACTTTAAGGGGAAGCTCAGAGTCAGTAAAAAACGCCCTGTTCTACGAGGAAGCCTAAGCCCTCAGCACAGGGTATTAAGAACCATAAACACCAAGGTCTTGGAGAAGCGCCCTCTCTTTCCTGGCTGGAGTAGTCACCGAAAAGGTTGGGCAGGGTGTGGCACTGGGGAGGGGCTACAAGACAGCTCCAGGGCACATTAGCCAAGTTGGAGCTCACTGTGGCTGGGAGAATGGCAGGGTGAGGCCTGCAGCAATAGGCAAGGTAGAAGGGAGAATGAGAAGGCCGAGGGATGAAAGGAAGCGGTTATGAAACAGGCCTGGGCAAGGCAAGGAGTGGGAGGGAAATGGGCCCAGGGACTCAGGGAGGGGCCTAGCCTGCAGGTCAGGCGTGGAGAGGCAAGGAGGAGCTACACCTGGGGCCAGGTTTCAGCCACCTGTGGAACCAGCTGCAGGGGAAAGGCCTGGTGCCAGGGCTCAGGAGGGAGCTCCCAGACGATGAGGGGATTTAGGGACACCAAGACATGGAGCTTTGTGTGGTTGTGTATGTGTATTTGGGGACAGAGTCTCACTATTTAGCCCCGGCTAGTCTGAAGCTCACCGCGCAGACCAAGCCAGCCTCACACTTGCAGCAATCCTCCTGCCTCATCCTCCTGAGGAGCCACCACACCCACTTGACTCAAGGCTTTCAAGAGAAACCCCAGTTGTCAGCAGGGGTGGGAAGGGGAGACTCACAGGCTGTGGGAGGAACCTGAGCTTCCAGGGAGAAGAGAAAAAGGAAACTTCTGTCACTGCCAGATTGGGGTATGAGGCAGCCACGGAGGGAGCAACAGTGAGTCAGGGGATGTGATTCAGGAAGGCTGCTGGGCTGCCTGGACGTCTAAGACGTGCTATGATGATGTATGACCGCTGGATCTAGCTGCCCACAGAAAGTGGGCACCACCCCGTCTGCACTTCCTGGCTTCACTCCATTCCTGCTTGTCAAATGTCTACTCTGAGCGTCATCGGACAGCTGCTGATGCTGTGGGCACTGAGGACCCCACGTGCTAGGGGTAACACACATGCGGATATGCTTCATCCTTAGGAGACACTTCCCCCTTGAAAGTCATCTTTTCTGTCCCCAGCTTCATCTCTGCTCATCCCTCAAAGAGGCTCTGTTCCTTTCTCAGATTATGTTGATTTACACTTCCTGGGGTATAAATGATGACTTCCAGGTCAATGCCCTCCCTATACCTAAATTTCACCTTTCTGTCTGGGGACTTTCGTCTCGGCCTGTTTCAGAGCCTTTGATGTTCCCAGACAGTTGCCCCCAGATGTTTCCCACAGCCTTCTGTCTCCCTTTAAACATTACCTTTCCAAAAGACCTTCCTTGGCCAAAGCATTTAAAGCAGATCCCACTCCACGCCTACAAGGTTTCCCCCCCCCCCCTCTCTCTCTTAGTTCTTGCTTACAGCTATCGGAACACTGACCTCAATCTGGCAATGGCTTTTTTAGCTATCTGTTTATGGGTGAGGCTGACGGACATTGCCTGTCTTACCCACTAATGCACTCCTTGCCTCAGCCGGAACTGAAGGCAGAGATAAATTCTCTGTGGTCCTTAGAACACAATCAAAGTCCCCCAAATGTGTTTTCCACTGTCCATGGGACAGAAGGAGCAACTCCAAGTACAGGTTCCCCTCTCTTCTCCCATCCCCCACTGTCACAGGTTTGGTGGTTCCAGATTGCCACCCACATGGCCCTCAAGCCAAAAACACTTTTCAGAGCCATCATGGAATCCTCATTTGCCCCCTCAGAGCCAATGGCTCACTGACTCCCATCGTATCTTTCACTTCTCTTTGTTTTTAAACTTAGAAAAAAACGTTTCAGCAAGGCTAACGCAGCGGCTTACTGACCAGAGGTCCCCAGAACCACCAGACATCCCCCTTCCTCCACTGGATTATACACCCCCTCAGCTCTCCTCAGTCACATCACTGACTACTCATCCCCGGGCTGGCAAGACAGCGGTGATGTCAGCAGCTAAGATTTACTTGGAGTTTTTATTCACCAGTAATTGCATTAGGAAAATGAAAGGCTCATTAGCCAAGCTGGAACGAAGGAGAGATGAGAGGGCAGCAGAGGAGACCCTGTTAGGGATGAAAGGAAGCAGTAATGACACTCGCACACATAACCCAATAAGGAAGTTACATCTCCCTATTTCAAAGATGGAGTAACTCAAGTTCAGGAGAGTGCACTTGCCCAGCACCACGGGGTCCAGGGTTAAACTCAAGTGTACTAAGTTCAGATCCTCCTCCGTCTCCCATTGCCTTTTCACAGTGTAGCTCCGGCAATGGTCATTCGCGCTCTGGATCTTTCTGCTCCAACAAGACTCAGCTATGAGTCTTCCCTGATTTCTGCATTGGCACATCACTAAGCCTTTGTTAACAGCATTTCTGCCCACTTTGAGAGGGCCCTATCCTAGCTGCGAAATATCAGCTTATCTTTCAGAACCGCCTCTCCTGGCTCCCTGGATCCAAGTCCCGCGTTTGTCCCAGTGTGTCTGTGACTTACTGTGCCTTGGTTTATATGGATGTTCTTTGCATGTTTCACAGAAAGCACGCACTGGGCTTTCGGCTTTGAGTCACACACCCTGGTACACAGGAGATGCTCAACACCTGTCGCCTCACCTGGACTTCCAACCAGAGAGGTGAGTGCAAGTTTACCGTGGATGCTACTGTGGATGTCAGGGCAGAACGAAAGTCCATTTTCCATCATTCTCATATATGCTCGACCAAAACAAACAGGAAAACCCCAAATCCTACAGATGTTCCTGAAGGGAAGGGGCAGTGTTCACAAAGATTCAATCTATTTTGACAATTGACAGTTAAAAATCCTTGCACATGCCTGCTGCTCAGAACAACCCTAAGTAATGCAAACTCCGAAAATAAGGAAAAAAGCAAAACAAAACAATAGCAAGAAAACTTCATTTATTCCTTGGTTCTTACAAGTTGGAATCCTCAGAAAATATATTTGGAAGATTTGCTTGACGTGATCGAGAGAACTAGACTGTGTGTTTGCCTGGAGAAAGGTTTTCTTAATTTGGCCGGGAAGGGGCTGTCATTAGGGTTTGGAGAAAAACACCTAAGCCAATGACAACATGCCAGATTATGGAAACTGACAGTTAAAAATCGCCAGGCAGTGGTGGCGCACACCTTTAATCCCAGCACTTGGAAGGCAGAGACAGGTGGATCTTCATGAGTTCAAGGCCAGCCTGGTCTACAAAGTGAGTTCTAGAACAGCCAGAACTGTTACACAGAGAAGCCCTGACTTTAAAAAAAAGCAAAAACAATAAGAAGTGAAAGAGAGAAAAAATAGAGGGAGAGAAAGGAAGGAAGGAAGGAAGGAAGGAAGGAAGGAAGGAAGGAAGGAAGGGGGAAGGGAAAGGAAAGGAAAGAAAAGAAAAGAAAGGAAAAGAAGAGAAAAGAAAGAGTGAGTTAAAAATCAAGCACCTCCAGAACCTCTAGAGCATTTCAGGACGAGTAAAGACCGACCCAGAAACCCAGAAGCATGGGACCCAGAGGAGACACGGCTGCAGGACCCTTGACCTCCTCTTCGCCAAGTTTTTAATCCAATGAGAAAAGAAAATGCACTCGAACAGGTGCTGACATGGATGCCCACAGCTCCTTTCCATTGTAAGGGATTCTCAATGGATGGCAGACATATCTACAGGTCAATGAAGTTAAAGCTGCATGCAGCATTTACTCCATTCTGAGCTGAGAAGCTGGGAAGAGCCTATCTATGAAGTTCAGATCTGTGTCTCTCAATGCAACGGAACAATGGTATTGAGATGGTTTGAGGAGAGGGGAAAAGAAGGAAGGTGTATGGACAGACAGCTACACAGAAACCATTTCCAAAGGACTCTGGTCTTTAGTCTGCATATACTCAGACAACCCATGCCTCCCGTGGCTGTACCATGTTTGACGTACAAGGATTTTGGTGCCATCCTAAATATCTGTGTGTGAAAGTCAATCTGTGAGTCCCTTTCCCCGGGAACTCCAGGAGTTTCAGGCCAGGAAGGACGCTGAGTTGGTGTGAACAGAGTGTGAACGGAGAAATGAACAAGGCCGTGCCATGCTGGACCAGCAGGACAACTGTAATGAAGCAAACCCATGGCTTGTACGGTGACAGCATCTGCCACAGTTCAGGTTTTTACGGTGAGGATGAAGAAGCATCCAATCTTCTGTTTAAGTGGTACATCCGTCCTGTCCCAATGAGTTCTATGATGCTCACTGACAGGCTTAGAGCTAAATTTCACTCCTAGGAGCTGGTATTTCCTAACAGGTTACAACAATGTTCAATGTGAACCAGAAAAAGTAGCATCTATCATACAAGTCAGCTAGTGTGCAGTCAGGACAGTAGCCCAGTTAAAAGGACAGCACACTTAGGAATAAAGAGATCCTTTGGAAAGTACAGACTTCCCAGGTTGAGAGAGAGACTTGGAAAAATCAGGATCTGGATCCATTAAGAGACATCCCAGAAAGGGAAGGCCACAGGATATGCACACATTTCCCACAGGCTTGGGGAAGGACACAGCTGACCTGCACAGCCACACACACCACAGGAGGGGCTCTGCCCCTGCAGCCTTCCGTGTCCACAGACAAGCTGAGCTCCCTCATCAGAGAACTCAAAGACCAAACTGCCAGAAAATCATAAACTGAGTACGTTCCTAAGTTTTGGGTTTTAGAGTGGTTTCTAATTAAGGACGTTCCACCGGTGACATCTATGCACATATTCCGAACTCAACAATGTTCCTAAGCATTCTGGATCAGGGACGCTAGATCAGTAAGTAAGGCTATCCTGTTGATAGACAGTAAGTAGATGGGTGTCTGCTCAGGTGGACTGCGGGGCACATTTCCCAACCCCAGACTCCAAGAAAGAAAGAAGAGAACCCATCTTTCTGTTTCCCTGAACTGAAGATATAGGTCCATGACTTGGAGAGTGGAGACAGCTCTCCCCAACTCTCCTGGCCCAGGTTACATCAGACTTAATTGGGGTGAGCAGGCTAGACCAGATAATGTCCTAAGACACAGGTCTGTCCAGCCTGAGAATTCCTCACGCAGCAGACTCTTTCCATGGGACTATCAACAGGTGGGCAGGGACCAGGAAGAAAGGTTCCACCTGCTTTTCAGGACCAGACACACAGGTCCAATGGCAGGGCCTCTTTATCTGGCTCCAGGTAAGGGCAGAATTGTGGCACCGCCAGGACTGCCCTCCTGGGAAACAAAATGCTCTAACCAAACAGAACAGGTGAGAACCTTGGCGTTTAGCATGGCGAAACACAATGGCCCATTCACAGAGACCCTGTATTTCTCCTCAACTTTACTTGTTATGTTGAAAATTTGGGAGCATGGAGGACACAGTGTAAGAGGGTGGGGTAATCCTAAGAGATTATCTGAACCCAGGTATATCATAAAACAAGAAAAACAGCTGAAGAATCCAATGGGATTTAGGGATGTCAGCATTGTTCAAGTTGCATTAATATGATCTTAAAAACTTTCAGAGCTTGCTCTCTCTCTCTCTCTCTCTCTCTCTCTCACACACACACACACACACATACACACACACACACACACATAAAGAGAGAGAGATTAGCATGTACATGATTTATGGATATGCATATGTATGTGTGTATGTGTGTGTATGTACTCAAAGCTACAAAAAATACCTTAAAAATTAAAAAATAAAAAAGACTAACTTTTGGAAGCACTTCACATCTGCGTTAACACTACCCATAGTTACAGGTATTGCTCCACCAAAAGAGCTATTTTCTTGTATTTCTCTAGAGAGCAGAGCACAGAGATTGCAAAATTCCAAATCTGATAGTCGGCATCCTGTTTATCTGACTGGATCGTTTCAAACATGTTCACACGTATATGCCAAATCAAATTTTGATTTTAAAAAAGAAGCTGTATTTGCACAACGGAGGGGGTGTAACCCTCTAAAAGAACATCAACACTACTGGAAAGGGGATGAGATGCCTCCTTTAAATCATAATCTCACTCCAGCTGGCTGCAAACACACTCTGACCTCCCTTTCACTTGCAGGAGTCCCATCTCGACTCTCCACAAACTCTACCCCACCTACAGCCATTCTGTCAAATACATAGTACAAATGAAAGGCCAGCCCTATCTGAGTAATAAATGTCAGCAAAACAATAAAAAGTCAAAATGCTAAAGTTGTACAGATCTTCTTTAAGAGCAGTCAGAGAGAAATAGGATCACTGGGTTATCTCTGTAACACGGATTCGTATCTGACATAGGGGAGCCTCTCTATAAGGAATGGCAGTAGGCCCAGGTCTGGGTGAATGAAATGATAAAAATACAAGTAGATAAATGGTCAGAGACAAAGCGCCCCATTGCAAGGCAACGTCTGATCATCCACACTGCAAAAGAATTCTGAGCAGCATGCTCACGGAACCCCAGGAAGCCCCGCAGAGGAGAGGAACCACTGAAACAGAGACATTCTCTCCCTGCCCCAAGAAGGTACAAACTTTCCAAACAGTCACAAACAAACAAAATGCCAGGTGCGGTGAGGTCCCGGCAGCCCTCAGACTCTGGTAGCGAAAGCCTTCCCTACTCCAGGGGAAGATCCCGCGTTTTTTACCTTTGTGTGCGCCGAAGTCTGTTCCCACTCCTCAAATGAGGCAAAGTAAAGTTTGAGAGCACAGTCCAGAAATTGGGGTCAGACATATCCATCGCTTTCTTTCTTCAGTTCACTGTGAGTTCAAGGCCATGAGTTCAAGACGGAGATGGGAGGAAAAATCAAGGGGGAAAAAATATCCCAATTATCTGCTCGCTCCCTCCCGAGAAAAACGTGCGGTGAACTGTGGTCTCGGGAACAACTCGGTGCCTGTCGGAGAATTGCCCGTCCCGTGCTGCCCTTTAATTAGCGCACAGCCATCTGAAAGGTTCAGGAAACTTACTTCCTCTTGTGTTTGCCCTCTCCTAGGAAGCCTCGGCCAGCTATAAACAGTAATTACAAGAGTTTAGCCTGCGTTCTGCTCAAAATGCTGTCTCGGTGTGATTCAGTCCAAGGTACTTTGTCATCTGTTTGGCAGATACCATTTGCAGCTCCTGGGGGGAGGTGGTGGGAGGACTATTTTAAGTCTATGGTTCCGGGAGGCTGTTGCTTATCAGCAAACCCATTCACATCCGAACATGCCCAGTGCGAAGCTTCCTTTTAGCTTCTACATACAAGGAAAAGAATTTGTACAGCAAAAGCTCCTCCTGCCCTCCCCTTCTGGGAGAAAAAAAAAAAAAAAAAACAACAACACCATGGAAACTTGAACGCACTTTCAGAAGATTGGCCTATGGGAGGACTTGAATCTGACACCTTTATGTAGGGTCCAGCTGGAAGGAGGGGGCCCTGGCTCTGGCTCAGTCCCCAGCTGGGCCTCCTGGGGAAAAGAGCGGCTCCCTAGTTGTACTATGCCCAGGAGCAGGCGCAGGGAGCATCCTCGCAGCTCCCCTACCCCAGAGTCTGAAATGGATCCGTCCCTCAAAATAAATAAATAACTCCAGCTTCTGCGCGGTACACGAGTGGTGCTGTACACACCTGAAGGCTTGGGTGAGTCACCAGAGGACCTGGCACATTCGGAGGGAAGGCCACAATCATGCCTGATGACCAGGCGCTGGCACTACCTGTTGTCTGGGAAAAACACGCACACGCCATGCCACTACACTCACCAAAAACCTCAAGAGACACAAAATTCACGAGTTTACATCCATTTGATGGATGACTACAGTGCACACCTGTTCGGCCTCATGGACTCGAAAGATGAATCTAGTTCATGTTACTTACGGCATTAAAATTTACTACCTGGAACAGATTTAGCAACTTCAATTCTTTTCCTTTCCATTAAGTTAGAATTTGAAAGGAATTAAGGGGTGAATCTGATTGTTATTCATTTTGAAGAAAAGCACATTATTTAAATAACTTCTCAAACCACAAATATTCAAAAGTTTATAAAGAAAAAAATTACAATTTAAATTATTTGCTTTTAATATATTATATATTATTAAATCTTGTGGTACACGGAAATATTTTTTCACCCAAAGACTCCAAAATGATAGTTTTGTTTGTTTGATGATAATTTTTGTTTGTTTGGTTGGTTGGTTGGTTGGCTTGGTTTTTTGAGGCAGGGTTTCTCTGTGTAGCCCTGGCTGTCCTAGAACTCACTCTGGAGACCAGGCTGGCCTGAAACGCAAGAGATCTGCCTGCCTCTGCCTTCCAAGCACTGAGATTAAAAGCATGTGCCACAATCTGGCTGATTTTAAGTCTTATAAGGGGCATTCATACCCACAATACCACTTTATCTCCACAGATTTTTGCGACTTGTAGAAATAAAAGAAAATCATAGAATCCGCTCAATTTTACACACAAGAAACAGATTCTGAGCAGTTCAGTGACAAGAGACCTATTTTCCAAATTCCTAAGAGCTTTGACTCAGTGTCTTTGTCATCTCTAAGGTCATCTATCCCTTGTTGGTTTTTGAATGTTTTGAAGTACAGCCACCCTTTTGCACTGACAGCTTCAAGCATACTCACAGTGAAAATATGTAAAGAATAACCAGGTATGGTGTTGCACATGTGGAATCCCAGCTCTCAGTGGAGGCTGAGACAAGCCCCTGCCTGGGTTCTAGGACAGTCTGCTCTATACAGCAAGATCCTGTCTCAAGAATACAAAACCAAAGAAATAACAATCACAACAAACCTTGTAAATAAAACTGTGTGATTAGTGAACATACATGTTCACATTCCCAAAACAGTATGTTACAGCATCTACTTACTTAGCTTGCATATTTTATTTTATATTGAACATTATCTAGATGAGATTTACCATATGTGGGAGGATGTGGCATTCATATGTAAATATTCAATCTTATAAAAATTTTGTTAAAATTTTTAAATGTTTATTTATTTGTGTACATCTGTGTGCCTGTTCGTCTGTATGTGCTCCATGGCACACAAGTATCCCGCAGTGGCCAAAGGAGGGCATCACATCCCCTGGAACTGGGAAAACAGACAGTTGTGAGTCACTAAATGTGCTGAGAATTCAACGTGCAAGAGCAGCAAGTGTTATAAACTGCTGAGCCATCTCTTTGGCCCCATTTATAGAAGATTTGGGCATCACTGATCTCTGGTGGCCTTCAAGATCTCTAGAATTTGGACACAATGGATACCTACAGGTGACTGACCACTCTAAATGACTGTTCAGAGGCAGACATAAAGTAGCTCCCGAGTCACAGGCAGGCTTCACATTAGTGACAGTGTGCCTGGGCCCTTCTCACTAGTGACACAGTAGCCTGGGTCATTCTCACTAGTGACCCTGTAGCCTGGGCATTCTTTGCTTTGGAGGGTTTCCTGTACTTTGGACTCTTCCCGCTGGATAGCAGAAATGCCCATCAAACATGTCTGCGGATATTGTCAATGCCATTTTGTCGGGAGCCACTGTTCTAGACAATGTCTCCCTCTGAGAAAGGTGTCACGTTGTCTTTGAATCTGGACTCAACACGTAACGTAACTTTAAGCAAGTTATTCAATCTCTGTTTTTCCTAATTATAAAATAGGTCCCTACGAGGACCAACCTCTGGGAGTTGGCATACATAAAGGAAAATGAGATATAAAACCCTTCCATGTGCTGTCTGGCACATACAGTGAGTCAACACTGATGATAAAAAGACTCTTAAAGCAAGCTTCCTTCCCGGCATGCTCTGTGCTCATCAGGCCCGGAAAGTGGGTCTAAGGATGGCAGTCACACTGGACTCTGCTGCCGCCTTCCCTACAGCATGTGACTTGCTCAAGACTAAGGCCATGCTTTATTGCTCTCTACATTTCCAGAAACCGGACAGTTCCTAACTAACATGAACATTTTTAAAGATGCTTTTTGAATAGACAGTTCCAATATCCAAGTGTCTACTACATCTATGATACCCAAAAATGAGCAGTATGAACAGATTCATCGGTGCTCTCACAGAACCCCCAAATTCTTAATGATCCTACACGAAGATTATTACATTCTTAAGACTTTTTCTTACTGACTCATTGTTACCAAGGGATGGAAGAATACTAGAAGCAACATTCCTCAGCTCCTAGCATGGCATCGGGAAATACCACAACCAAACACAGGAAAAACTCCCGCTTAAGTACCATGCCCACATTCTACAGGCAAACCAAAGACTTTCCGAGATTTTTGACGAAGAGGGGTAACTATGGGTAACTATATATCATAGGCTGCCATAGAAGAGCAATCAAGAAGGTGAGAGAGGATTTGAAAGTATGCTATAAAAATCATGAATCCAAGTATATCTCTGCTAAAAGCAGACAACATTTGAGGGCTAAGGAGTATCAGACCAGCTGACAATGAGAGAAAACAAACCCCGTATGGAGCTAGGTTTGCATCCACAGAAGAAAGACCTGAACATCTATACTTCCCAACTTTCACATCCTCCATGGTCCTTCTAGAAAAGTTCATGTACTGGGCACTGCCTATGAAGATGGCAGCAGCTAAAATGAGGACGCTGATGAAATCAAACCTTTACCTTTCCTCTTCTCTGCCTCTGCTCTCCATTTTGAGGACTATCTCAAACTCTCAGGTACTAGTCACTACTGTTAAGAATTTTTTCTTATTATTTTTCTTACTATTTTTTTTCTTATTTTATTCTTATTATTAAGTGTGGGGTGAGCATACATCTGTGCAGGTGCCTAGAGACTCCAGAAGAGGGCGCTGGATCCTGCTGATCCAGAGCAACAGAACATGGCTTCTGAGAACCAAACTCTGGTCCTCTGCAACAGTCGTGCATGCTCTTAAGTGCCAGGTCATGTCTCCAGCCTCGATGCTAGTCATATTAACTAAATGTATTTCAATATTTTTTTTTTTACTGAAAGCTTCTGGGAAGATTTCCACACTGAAAACATAAGACTAGGTAAAGTACCCACACAGCTAGCGATGAATTGCCTAATACAGAGCAAGTTCGTGATAGATTCCCACACTCACTAATGGTAAGAGTAGGTGTGACACTCAAGTGGAAGGAACCTGTCTTCTAACCTGTTTGACTTGATTCAGGAACCTGTGATTCAGAAGACGAGGCAGTCAGTAAACACGGGATTCAATTTGTCAGAACTACTGACATTTTTCTACAGACAAAATAATTACAGAGACAGAAAAGGAAGCACGGTTGCATTGCAATTGAAACTGAGCTGTGACTGCAGCACCAAGAAGAAAGTTCTTAAGCAGAGAGCTGGCCTAGGCCAACACACAGAGACTCAGGCCAAGGGCTCGCTGGACAAGCAGTAAAATCGTCACAGCACTGGAGAGGGTTTGGGATGCAGACTGCTCACTCATTCATCAGGATGGCACGTTCTGCCACAGCGTTCCCGAGGAGGGGAAATGAGATGGGAAAACAAGCTTGTCATCCTAATGGGCAGCAAGCTCTGGAAGACAGGGGTGTACAATAGAAGGTCTCTTCACGATTCAGTCCCCTTGAATCTTAAAAACATATGTCCTCCTTACAGACTTCCTGCTCTCCCTCCAGATCAGTGCCACACAGAATGGCGTGACAAGCTGGTATCTACAGACTCTTCTCAGCATACTATGAGGGGACTACGTGTCCTGGGACAAGGTGTTAGCACTGGGATGCTGTGCTGGGGAGAAAGAACACAGAACGCAATGAAGAACAGCAGGTAAAAGAAGACTCTCCAAGTGTTATTAAACATATGGGCGCCCACAATACTTGAATATTAAAAAAAATGAATGATAATGAACTGGTAGGGATATATCTGAATGCTGAAACCCATGACAGCCAATAGTCACATTGTATCATCCTAGAAAAAGTTTAAAAAAAAAAAGTTGCACCATAAGATAAAGTAAAGTTGTGGGTAAAACAATTAATTTGTAAAGACAGTTGATTTCTCTTTCCTAACAATTTATCAGAGAAACACATAAACCTCACTGTTCCCATGAAGGACAAGTTGGAAATGGTTGACAGGACAGAATGACAGAAGGGCAAAATGGGGGGAGGATGCCATGTGTTCCTCAGGCGTTCTGATCCTAGGAGAAGCAGAAGTTTGCAAAGGTAGCAGACAGTCAGTAATTTCAATAAATCTAAGAGGAAAATGTGGACTTTTCTACCCAACGGAGCTCCTCGACATGTATGCTGGATAAACATGGTGGGTTGATAGGTATGATGGCTAAGCATGGTGGGGCAGGTCTGGGGAGCGGGCAGGGAAGCACTTCTAGGAAGGAGGCCCTGGCAAGTCTCTGCTCTGTCTAGCAGGGGAAGGCCCTGTGAGAAGGCCACACCTGAGCTGGACAGAGCGGCCCCCAGAGGAGAGCATGGCATGCTACCAGAAAAAGCCATAGGCAGGAGGTTACTGGGAGATCCATAGCTAAGTAGTGTGCAGATATGAATGAGAACAGCCTCCATAGGCTCATAGATTTGAATGCTTGGTATCTAGCTGGTAAAACTGGGAAGGATTAGGAAGTGTGGCCTTGGAGGAGATGAGTCACTGGCAGCAGGCGCTGAGGTTTTAGGAGTCCACCTATTCCCGTTGAATCCTCTTCCCCGTCTCTTGATACACCTTCTCTCTAGTGCCCCAACACAATTTGCCTGCCTGCCTGCACCATGCTCACGCTTCCTGCCATGATGACTACAGACTTTAACCCTCTAGAACCGTGAGCTCCCGCACTAAATGTTCCCTTTTATAAGCTGCCTTGGTCATGGTATCTCTTGCCAGCAATAGAACAGTAAGACAAGTGGGCTTCTTGACTCTAAAACAGCTGTCTGGGGTACATATCAGCGTTGTGTGATATTTTGATCACACTCTGACAATAGAGTTTGCTTTGAATCAGAGGGCAGAGGTAGCCACTAGCTGACTAAACTTAATCAAAGAAGTTTTGGAGGACTGAGGACAGACAGAAAGACAGGAAGTAGTAAGACAGGCTTAGGGATAAAGAAACAGATGAGAAAGGAGGTTACTGGTCGCTTCTCTGATAATACAGGCTCTTACCCTGATATCTGACTTCCAATTTTTTTTTATTGCTAAAGAATCATTAGATAAACACTACATATCAGTAAATCACAGTCACACAGAGCATGGGCCGCTAACAAGATATCAAAATAATCATGAAACAGAGGGAGAGCAACTCTTAGAGGTCACTGCTCTCTCACACACGGAAGGCCTCACTTACAGAGCAAGACGAGATCTTCCTCGCCTGCACTCAGCCCGTTTGTTCTAGATAGTCTCTGTGTAAGCATGACACCTGCAGTGGGTGAGACACACCTCTCTCCTGGGTTCTATCATCGGCAGCGCCTGCACAATAGAGTTCAGTCCCTACCAATATCCAGATTTGCTTCAGATCAGTTCTCCTTAGAGAAGAGTTTTTGCAGGTTGGGGCTCTCCTTCCTTCATCTTTAAATCTTTAATATCATCAGTGAGTTGAATGCTAAAACAAAGGAGGAGAAGCAAAGACAGAGAAATGAGCAAGGTGTCAAACAATGAGGGCTGTAGGGGTAAGTGAGGGTAAGAAGAGACTGAGGGTGAGCTTATTTACAGGTTAAAAAAAAAAAGGCAATAACAGCACAGTTACTGCCAGAAGTCTAATATTCTGAAGACTGACCCTGCTTATTTTTTAACATGTTTTTCCTGCCTATTCCTATTTGAGTGTCACAGATCCCTAAGTCCATTCCGTTATTTACATGTGCTGTATCCACCAAGAACATCTACCCATTATCTCAGACTCTAAAATGTCACAAAATAGGGACCTAGGCACATGCACATAATTATGAGACGGTACAGATATAAAATCAGTTAGAGATGAAATGCTAAGTGCTTTTTTTGGTGGCTGCAGTGAGCCCCAGTCAGTACAGAGTACATCTCAGGATGGAGCGAACTTCAAGGACATGGTGCTACTTGATCCAGAAGCCTGGGTCCAAGGTCCATCATTTCTCATTCAGCTTCCGAGTGTGAATTACAGCGCAATTATAAGAAGTGACAATTTGGTTGAAGAGAGTCAGTGTGGTTATATTTAGCCCTTCAGAGCGGACACCAAGACCTTTCTGTAATATAAGATTATGGTTAATTTATCAGTTCATCGTTTCTCGAGTATTTTTCCAGGTCAGATAACTATGGTTATAGAAAATTATCCCATTAAAATGGGAGGAAGGAGTTGCGATGAAAGTGCCACAAAGAAGTGTGCAGAAAGAGGTAGAGACGGTGCTTCTGCAATGAGAAGGATGTTGCTCCATTGTTAAAGCTGATTCAAACTGTCATGAAACAGGATAACATGTCGGTGAGGACATGCAAGTTAGCCAGGCAGTTTCCAAACAAGGTTCAGCTGAGTTTCTATTAAGTCCCATACTTTTGATACCAATAGAAGTTTTTGAAGAAATGTTAGTTTATAGGGGCGTAAACAAAATGTCAGCCATGAATAGCTATCGGGGAAATATCAGATATAATTTTTACCCATCAAAGATTAAAACACGATAGTATTCAATGTCAATAAGGGCACAGGGAGACAAGTACTCTGTACCAATTCTTCTATAATCAATTTGGAGGATAAAAACACACATACGCATACATATACACAAACACATACTGATAAACCAGCGTTGCCTCCATCTTAGGCTTGAAAGCAGTTTTGTAGAAAAGACAAACTAGGTTCATTCTTGTTTATGACTAAACTTCTGCTCCTCAAGAATTGGGCTATGCTCCACCTATAAACCTAACTATAAACGGTTCTGTACTGCCTGTTCCAGGAAACGGCAACCATGCCTTTGTTTTAAGAAAGTTGTTATGACTACCTTGTTAGAGCCACCTTTTTATGGCCACCTACCTTGTTATGACCGCCTTGCAAATGTGTCTTTGTTTCACCAGAAGTTGTTATGACCAGCTTGCTATGTTCTTGCTTCTGTAACCCCGCCCATTTGCCTGCCAAATCCCTCATTTGAAAATGCCCTTCCCCTGAGCTATAAAAACCCTCATCTTGCCTATGTCCAATGCTGACCTCTTGAACCCTGCCTCAGTGGAGGCAACCTGTATACAAGAATCAAAATGTTTGCTCTCATGAATTTAGCCACCATGATTTGGGTTGGTGGTTTTTTTCCTCACATCTTTGGGATTAACAATATTTATAGATGACAAATATATGTGTAAACAATATATAAAACAATACTATAGTATATGGAGAAGATTTTCAGGTATGGAAATAAATTCAGCACTGCTTATGAGTCACAGTATTGGTGTGTGTGTTGAGGAGGGTGGTTCTGAAGGTTCGAAAGAAGAGCAATTCTTCTTCAGTCCTAAAACAGTCAGTAAGTGGAACTGAAGGAACCGACCAGGACAGTAGCCTGGTTAATGGATTCCAGAGGCATTCAGGCTAAACTCTGGAGAGCCTGTGACGATGGTAACTGCATGACAAGAGCCATTCTGGGGATGTGATTAATGGAAGGGGTTCCAGGTCAACCACAGGAGCCCTTAGGTGCAATCACCACAATCTCCCTAAAAGAAGGGCAGAGGGAGATAGGAAGAGAGGTTAATGCCAGAGGTTAATGCAGTCAGAAAGCGGACAGATGGGGGACAAAAGCCCGGGAATGCAAAGAATGTGGCTGGAGTGGGGGCAGGGGGACTCCCGCCAAGCCCTCTTAGCTCAGTCCAGGGAAACTGACTTTGGGCTTCTGACCCCTAAAACTGTGAACTTGTGGAAGCCCCAAGAATTTACTTACTTTGTCTGTCTAGGTGGTTACAGTAGCCAGAGGAAGCTCAAACAATGTTTTTACAATATGGATAAAATGAGAATTGCTCCTGAAATAACTGGAGACGGAGCTCAATGACTGTTTAAAACATCATACCAAAAATAAAAACAAAGCATTTCGGAGAACATCGGTGTGAGATTACACTTTTATTATTTAAACATTTTACATTTACATTTCATCGATATTATTATTATCTGATCTCATGCAGACTATACAGGGTGACCTGAGCTTCCGATCCTCCTGCCTCTACCTTCCAAGTGCTCGGATTACAGGCACCATACTTGGTTTATGAGGTCCAGGAGAGCAAACCCAGAAGTTCCTACATAATAACTAAGCACACTGTCAACTAAGAGGTTCACTAGCTAATTATTTATAATTTTAAAAAAAGTCTAATTTCAATTTCCAAAACCAAAACATCGGGCTGTTTCGTTCACATGACTGTGAAGGTTCAAGCTCCTCCGAATGGGAGGCAAAGCTAAAGAATTTACAAAATTAAGAAAGAGTACACATTCAGTGACGTTTTCATAAAATGTGATTGATGTTTCTGACACATGAAATATGATGCATGTGTAAAGCTCCATGAGTCTTGGAAGTACATACTAAACTTGCTTTTCAAAAGCAGCCATTCCTATTTCCAGGACTTCTAGAGTATAAAAAATGAAAAATCTCACTGTTTTCCAGGCATAAATCTTTACCTGTCTGTGGCAACTGGGCAAATGGGTATTTTTGAAGCCAGCTGGGTTATAAATCTGCACAGTGTTTTGTTTTACATTGAATATATGCATTGGCTATCTGCAGACCGGTGAAGCTGTGCATTTTATGCAAACTGTTTTGAATTCGAAGCCTCCTTCTCTGCATTACACTGCACACTTTTTTCTTTCATTGCTCATAAATGACAGGAAGCCGCTTTGAACATTATACAGGAAAATCTATGTGAAACCAGACGGGCCTCATTGGAGCTACTGAATGGCTGTAATCCAGCACACATAACTTTGCTACCTTCTATGAGCCTAAACATTTCCAACTTTACTCTCTTTCATTACGTAGGCTGTGATGAAAAAGACAGCACCAAGTCTTTGGTACCAAAAACACATATACAATATATCAGATATATTGTCCTAGATTTTATAAAAGACCCTCATAACAAGCACCACGGTGATCACAAAATGGTTTTTAAAGAGATATTTTACTTATTAAGAATTGTAGCAAGAGTAACTAAAAGCAACCAATAAAATAGAAAACAGATGAAACCTGAGTATTTAATTACTGTGAAATAAAGACTGTTCCCATTAGTGACCCTTAGGAGATCAAGTGCATACAAAGTTATAAAGAATAATAATTCCGGGAAACAGTAGGGAAGCCAAGTGACACGCCCACAGAAGACACTGGAAAACCGAAGGGAAAACGCTGCTTGAAAGTAGCAGGAAAGGAGGAAAGCAGAAGGTTTTCATAGCACAGAAAATAATAAAAGAACAAAGCAAACTCTCTCTCTCTCTCTCTCTCTCTCTCTCTCTCTCTCTCTCTCTCTCTCTTTTCTTTTTCGAGACAGGGTTTCTCCGTGTAGTTCTAGCTGTCCTGGAACTCACTCTGTAGACAGGCTAGCCTCAGACTCAAAGATCTGCCTACCTCTGCCTCCCAAGTAAAACAGAACATTGCCTCTGGGCTCTCCCCAGGTGCCGGTCATCATTTCTGACCTGGATGAAGTCAGTGCCCCTCCTGCTCCTCAGTCTCCCGACCACCGCTGTGAAGCTGTTCCTCCGGCCCCATCCAGCCCTTACATCTGTGGTCCTATCACTTACCCTAGAAACAGCATTCAACAGCTCATCACTGCTGCCCAGTAACACTTCTTCAGGTGATCTCTATCTCCCAACACTGACTCATTTCAGACTGAGTAGGAAATTCCTGGCCTCTTTCTTGCACCAAATGCTTCAGTAGAGCTGAGGAGTCGGCATCACAGCATGTCAGGTGACTTCTTAGACTTTGCGAGGCACATCTCAAGCAAATTAAGATGTCTTCTGATAGGCTATTCTATAATGTCACCTGTCATTATCTCTCTCACCTAGTCCCTGGATGTGGGCCATCTCGTGGTTTATGCTTCAATAATACAATATGCACTTGTCCAACATACCACACTACTTTTGGCTCCCCAGACACAGTGAGCCCTGCCACACATTTAGCACGTTCTGGTCCCCGTTTCTAGCATTTCCAGCACCTTTGCTTGGGAAACTTCCATTTGTCTTTCAAGTGAGAGATGGAAGGTCACCCTCCAGCAAAGTTTGTTTGACTTTCTCCTGCACACATAGGTCGTTCTCCTGCAGGCTCCCCGATGCATTTATGCGTTGCATGCCTCCTGTCTAGCAATCATTCTTCTGCAGCATGATGGTGTGTTTACAGGTCTAATTCCCCACCAGGCTTTGAGCTCTCCAAGTACAAGGACAGATTCTATTCACCAGCGTGTGCCTCAAGTACAAAGTAGACACTCAGGATGAATGGATATACACATATTATTTTCTAAGCTTCTGGGAAAGAAAAAAAGCCAAACCTGTTAATTTTCTCCTAATTCCCCAGCTGCTACATACAAGCCACGAGGAGGCATTTCCAACCCCATGGTGCTTTTTGTCACTTGGCTAGCTAGTTTGTCTTTCTTAAATATATATATATATATATATATATATATATATATATATATATATATATATATATATACACACACACACACACACACACACACACACACACACACACACACACAAAAGTTCTGGTTGAGACAGGGTTTCCTCTGTAGCTCAGGCTGTCCTGGAACTTACTATGTAGACCAGGCTGACCTCAAACTCTTAGAGATCTGTCTATATCTGCCTCCTGAGTGCTGGGATTGAAGGCATGCACCACAATGCCTGGCTTGATTTGTTTTTATTTTTTAAAATAGCACTTTGAAAAAATATTTTCTGTGTGTACAGGTATCTGTATAATATGTCAGTATACCACATGTATGCCTAGTTCCTGAGGAGGTCAGGAGACAGTGCCTGATAACTGGGAACTGAATAGTTGTGAGAGACTCCATGGGAGGTAGGGATTGAACCTGGTCCTCTGAAAGAGTAGCCAGTCTCTTAACCACTCATCCATTCTCTTAACCACTCATCCATCTCTCTACCCTTAGTTTAATTTTTTTGAGCATATTGAGTGCTTAAATGTACAGATATGCATCATGTACATGCAGTACCTATGGAAGCCAGAAGAGGGCACTGGATCCCCTGGAACTAGAGTTACAGATGGTGTGAGACACTATGTGGGTGCTAGGAATCAAACCTAGGTCCTTTGTAAGAGAAGCAAGTGCTCTTAGCCACTAAGCCATCTCTCTAGTCCTCAGATAATTTTGTCTTAAGTGCTATTATTATAAACAGTCTTCATAATGAGAAACAAAAATAGCAATACAAATTTAAGTCCATGACACTTAGATAGATATTAATGCTTTATTAAATGTGTGAACTCCAAACTTGTATTAGCATCTTAATGCTCCCCTACAATAAAGATGGCTGAAGTGCAGTTTTGTTTTGTTTTCTGGATGGCTAAAAACAGGAGCTTGGGCAGGATGACCTCCTTCCAAGGTTGGAAACTCAATCTTGCTGGGAATATAATCAACACACACAACTCCAAAAGAGAACAGATGAGAATTCAAGGTTCAGCAGTGATCAAGGTTATGACCTGCTGGCCGCTACCTCACAGCCGACACCTTCCGGCTCACGTAGGTCAGTTCCATTATAAATTCTTCCATCCCTAAATGGAGAAGCTGCAAAGACAAACGGTCTAGTTGCCTGACCCGAGCACACTTTGGTACTCAAACACTTTTGTAGGTACCCTCTCCCTGTCACACCACCTCCTCCAGCTAAGGGCCATTCTACATCTTCTTGGTCTTCCTCCAAAATTAGCCATCTTTACCTATCACTTTAACTAAGAAGTAATATTTTAGTTGGTTATGGTGATGATGTGAACCATTCCCTGGAGTTGCGTTTTAGAGTTGGGGGTTTGAGAGACGAGTGCGAGATGCTGGTGATGGGGAAAGTCCGTTCTTCAAGGCAGAGTCTGAATTCAGGGAGAAATGCTTCAGCACCTACAGGGAAGCTTCCCAGCAGGCAATGGCCTCCACCCCATCTTCCCAGCCCTCCTCTCTGGAGCAGAGACACGGAGATGCAGAGCACTGAGATGTAGACACTCTATTTTCCTCAGTCAAGAGGGTAGATGACCTATCTGCTAACTATGCAGGCACCAAAATAAACGGCTCCTGTGAACTGATACTGCAGCATGGCAATCAGTCCACAAAAAACCCAATGGAAAAGGACTCTGTTATGCTTGTAACGCTAATCCTTTGGATACACAGGAAAAGACCTGTCGGATTCACAGAAAACTAAGAAATTTAATTATTTTATTCTTGATATGGTTTTCATGGGTCTTAAAACATTCTTAAGAAGTTTCCTAGCTGGGCATGGTGGCGCATGCTTTTAATTTGGGCACTCTCTACATAGTAGGTCTACATCAATAGCCAGGGCTGTTAGTTAGACTGCTTCATAAAAGTCATAATCAGACTGTTTCAAAAAGGAAAAAAAAAGTTTTTTTCTGGTATTTAGCAAGTGATGTCATCAGTTAGCCTGAACACCAGCTCATCTTTCTGGAACCAACTCCAGCTACTTTCAAATAATACTGCTTGACAGAAATCCAAGCGGGTCCAGGCTCTCTCCAGGTGTGTGTGGGCACCCCTCACCTGGCCCAGGAGTGAGGCTTTATTTGCCAGAAATGAAGAGCTAATCATCATCTACTATGTTGAATGGTATTAGATACGACTGTCAAACTCCTTCCTGTCCATTCTCAAACAACACTTTGATTTGTTTATACTAATAAGTTATACAAATAAGTAGTGCAGCTTCAAAAACACTGCTTCAGAACACCTGGCTTCAAAAGATCCAACTGGTAATTATCACAGAAAAGGCCTTGAGCTACTTCCGTGAGTGGCCAGGAACCTGCAGAACACAGTATTAATCCATTTCCTGTTGCTATAATCAAACACCGAAGAGTAGGCACTCTATGAAGAAGAGAGGTTAGGTTGGCTCGCAGTTCTGGAGGCTGAAGAGCATGGCATTAGCTTCCCCTCAGTTCGGGTGACGTCCAGCTCACTCCTGCCTGATCTGAGAAGCCCCATTCCTCTCTCCAAACCCCACCAACTCCGAACAAAGGGAAGACACCAAAAATGCCCACTTCGGTATTCTTGGTGGCTATGACAACTTCCTCTCCTGAAGTTGCCAGTCCCCCAAGTCCTTGCCTAAAGTGTTCAGCTTTTGACCATACTTGGGCACAAACCCACTTCATGTTTACAACCTATAAAGCCTTCACTATAATGCTTTTAGTCTGGGTGTGCGGCTTCTCTGGCCTTGATCTCCGGAGAACCTGTCTGGGTCCCATCTCTGGGCATCACCACTATGAGTCTCAAGCTCAAGCTCCTAACATGCGAATCTTTTGGGACAAATTCAAAAGGAACCACTGTAAACCTAAAAGGAGGAACTATTTGCTAATTTTAGTTTTACTAGAGAGTGAGACAAGGAGTGTGTGACAGAGGCCTGTTCCTGTCTCCAAACCAGAAACTCTCTCAGATGTGTTTCCAAGACAAGTTAAGGGAATTTCGGAAGGATCTGACTACCCATTCATCGGCATGTCACCAATGGGTTGCACCCATCGCTTCATATATAAATATGCAAATAAGG
This sequence comes from Myodes glareolus, assembly GCF_982192425.1. Classification (NCBI taxonomy): domain Eukaryota; kingdom Metazoa; phylum Chordata; class Mammalia; order Rodentia; family Cricetidae; genus Myodes; species Myodes glareolus. The sequence continues at coordinate 30,210,246 of NC_142040.1, forward strand.
ACACTTTTGAAAAGGGTGAAAGCAGGTTTTGTGGCATTGCCATAAATTCCTGACTTTTTTCAACATGGTATACTCAAGGGAAGCAAAGAACAAAAACAACCAAGGGGTCACGATGAACACATGAACAAAAAGAGTACCCAAGTCAAAAGAGGACAGCTGGTTTTGTCTTTTTCTTCTCAAAAGAATTAATTGTAATTATGTGTATATAGGTGGGTTTGTGCAAGTGAGGGCAGATGCTCTCAGAGGCCAGAAGAGAGTGTTGGATCTCCTGTAGCTGGCTGGAGTGGTTTAAGCTGCTTGGCATGTGTTAGAGTTGGTTGTGAGCTGTCCAGACGGATGCCGGAAACCAAAGCAGGGTCCTCTACAAGAGCAGCATGGGCTCTCCATCACCAAACCATTTCTACAATCCCAGTGGATTTTCAGGAACCGCACAACATGTACAGAAGACAGTGCTGGTCCTGAGGTCTCAGTGACAGCCATTCTCCCAAACCGCAGGTACTTGGGGACAACCCAGGCCATAGTCGCTTGAGCAGGGAGGCAAATTCAGCCCCTGCATCTCACAGCCACACTGTGCTGTCATTGAAACAAATCTAAACCTTGCTGGCTTTCCTTTGTCATCCAAAGGATCAACACTTCAGGATGGAACTCAATTCATAAAATGCTATTCTCTTTCCCAGATGACATCCAATCAGTTTACTAGATATCAAAAAAAAAAAAAATTCCTGGAATGCATTCCCATGCAGAAGTCTACTAGCCTAGTGACTTGTGAGAAAGTTTCACAAGAGATGCATCCAGGATGCGAGAAAGGGGGCTTAACAGTGAGGAACATGTGTTCTTGAGTGGATCCAGTTTCCATTTCCAGCACTCACATGTGGCTACAACCATTCTTAGGCATGCACGTGGTGTACATAAGATACAGGCAGAGAAAACACACACAAACACACACACACACACAAAACAGATTTTTTTTAAAAAAAAATAACATAAGTATGGCCAATCACATTTATGATCGGCTGAGATGAAGTGATACAGAGTAGCCATATGGCTCTCGAAATCTGAATATGAAACTGGCATAATAAACAGAAATAAACAAACCTAAAAAACCTTGACAGCTCCTAAGGACATAGATGATTGTTTTAAAGGGGTCATTATTTTATTGCTTTGATCAAAGAGAATAGTAAATTTTGACTGAAAATCCACCTATCAACCATTATTTTCAGTTTATGGAACAATCTTAGCCCTGGCCACATGAAATCCTGCAGAAGGTTGTCAACAATCAGTGAATTCTGAATCTCAATTTTACTTTCTGCAATAGGGCTAACTGTAGCGAGAATCAAACTACAAAGGCAAAGCTCTTAGCTGGTTCACGTATATGTGGTCTCCAGATATCTTGGCACAGATCAAAGACTTTTTTTTAATTTACAAAAATAAGACATAAAAAATATTTAAAATAGAGATTTTCGAGAGCCTAGAAATACTTTTATTTTTAACTAAAATAAAATTACCATGTAAATTTCCTTATTAAAAAAATATGTTTGGTTCCTTTGTTAAAAAAAATTGGTTTAGTGGTTTTTATTGTATACTTGGGAAGTTCCTGAAAAAGCTTATCAAAAACTGAATTACTTTATTAAGGAAACTGGATTCAGAAGGTTGTAAGGAAAGCAAGTCATGCTTCGCCATACGAAACAAAGATGTTCTCAGGACCAGACCTATGTACTGATGGGGATTTTGATCAAATCCTACTTCTGTACTGAGGTTACACATCCAGTCCCACATACCATAGGCTCCCCAACTGTTGACATACACCTGGGCTGCCACATGAATCATTGAAGAAGTGAGACCTCCAACTGAGCAGCGTCAAGCGGGTCTCCCACATGCCCAACACTTCCTTGTGAAGATGAGCATTCATGTCTCACAAGGACAATACGGAGCAGGGAGCTGGGAGGAGGGATAGATACAGAATGTTCCAGAGACTCAGAGAGAAGGCATAGCTATCATGGGGCCATTTAAACACACTGAGGCCCTACAATTCCAGCCTCTGGCAGCTTCGCCTGACATTCTGTCAAACACCACAGGATTCCGGCATCCTACATCAAACAGTTCTTTCCAACCCCATAAAGCATGTTATGCTTCACATTTTTGCTTTAAATCTCAGCAATCCTCACACATACTTAGAAGTCTGCAAAGATGTTGATGAAAACAGTTTGCAAATGTAATGCTTCTGTGGATGTTAATGCAGCTTCACGCTTAAGGAGAGGCGGTGTTCGATCTCATCACAGTGGAGGACACAGATGCTGGAACCCTTCCCTGGGTTCATAACAACAGCCGGGCAGGAGCAGACTGCAGGGATTCAGTGACCTTGCGGAAGTTGCTTAGCCCCTAAGTACCCCACCTCACAGGCTGCAAATAGGGTTAGGTTAATAACAGCTTGAGCATTTAGAATAGTGATTAATGTCCTAGAAGTTGGAGTCGTGACCCACCTAGCAGACAGAAGGATTCCCAGCAGGGGTCGCTGTGGCGGTTTGCATGAGAATGACTCCCACAGACTCATATATTTGAAAGCTTGGCCCACAGCTGGTAGGTCTGTTTGGGAAGGACTAGGAGGTGTGGTCTTGGAAGAGGTGTGTGTCGCTGGGGGAGCAGGCTTTGAGGACTCAAAAGCCTACCTCATTTCCAGTCAGCTGGCACCTTTCCTGCTTCTGATTTCTATCTTCAGAAAATGATGTGAGCTCTTGGCTACTACTGCAGCACGGTGCCTGCCTGCCTCTGCCTGCTATCACGCACCCGACTAATAGTCACAGACTCTAACCATCTGGAAGCACGAACCCCAATAAACTCTTGCTTTTGTAAGTTGCTTTGGCCATGGTGTCTTAGCACAGGGAAAAAAAAACAAACAAACAAAGAACAGAAAGAAAAGCAAAGAGTCCATTAGGAGCTGTCTTGAAGGAAATGGATGAGCATTTAATTCCACATCCTAGAGAAACATCTTTAATTCTACCCCTTCTGCCTCTTGATTCTCCTTAGGAGAGAAGCAGAGATGCCCCCAAGGCCAAGGACAAGTTCTTCAAAGAGGGGGGACAGGGTCAGAGCTACTTAATATCCTTCCCCAGAATAAACACTAGAGTCACTTCCCTCTAGTGGCAGAGGTATGCAATTACATCGCCGCCAGCCTTCCGCTTCTTCCTATCTGCAGTGATGGAAAAACCTCAGGACAGTAAACTCAGATAAAAGCCAATGTCAAACCAGTGGAGCAAGGCAAAGAAAAACAAAGCCTTGAGCTTTTGGAAAATAAAGCAGTATTAAACATCTCCACAGTACCACGTATTATGAACCTCAGCGTCACAGAGAGAGCAAACCTTAATTAAATGCGACCTCATTGCAAGTGCTTAATTCTGACTTCAGTGTCCTCGGAGTACAGGCAAAGCAGTCCACATGATAAATAGCTTTTTGCTTCCCTAAGTTTTTGTAATGGATGAGGCTCATTAGTTTACATAATCACCCCAAAAGTAGGACAGCGCTCCTACTGTCACTGCGGTAAAATATTAATCCTACCAAGCCAAATATTTGACATGATCTGCTGGGCCTGAGAATTTTCCTTCAACCATTAACTTCTTAGAGGAAGGAGGTGGCACACGAGAAAGAATGAAAAAATAAACTCGCATTTTCCACTACAGTTTTGTTGTATAAGGAATTTATTACAAAGTAGTTGGGTTTTTTTTGAGAGTTACTGAAATTATCATTAGCAGTTTATGTCCTAAACCATTTCAGCCACACCAGTGGCGTTCCCCTCTGAAAGACACATTGTACATGCCTTGTCAGGGTACATCATACGCTACCCAAGGAGGAAGGAAGGGAGGGCCACCAGAGCCACTGTAAACGGACGACTCACTGACAGCTCAATCCCACACAAAGGTAACACATGCCGCCTCTGAGAAAAAGAAGATCTTCCTGAACAAGGCTCTCTTGCTTCTTTCACACAAACATAGCTGCACCTTTTCCTTTTAGAAAGGGCAACCCCCCAAATTTCTGATCTAAAATGTGCCCATTAAAGAGAATATTTAATTTCCCCCAGCTATTGCTCTCACACAGTGCCATGAAAAATATAGAACTCCATATCATTTCAAACTCACTGAAGACCCTGTGATGCATAAGACAGTAACCGGACATGCAGGTGTATTTTGGTGGAACAAAATACAGGCAGTATTGGAGAGGGCAGAATATGAGTTTGAGAAGCAATTTATTTGATGTGGTAACAATTCACGTCAGGGACATGGAACTTCAGCATTTGGGCACACAGAGAAAAAATTAAATAGACAAGTCAGACTGATCTACACGGTTCTACTCTTCCTTCAATAGCAAAGATCAATTATGCTCCCATCTAAAGCCCAGGGTGCTCCACTGCCTGCGACGCAAAGTCCCTCCCAGTCTGTCTTCCTCTCTAGCCTAAGCCAGAAGCACATCCTCACCCCACCACGTGCTCCCAAGATCACTGGCTTTCTAGGCCACACCCACAGCTGTGCCCACATCTGTCCTTGCTCTGCCCCCTGCTTCCCCTCTAGTACCTCCTTTCTTCCTGACCGGCACTTACCCCCTTCTACACCCTATGGAAGTGGAATCTGATGGGATTTATTCTCCTATCCTGGGCGGTTACTATATTAGAGTTAACAGCTTTCCTTTGTGTCTTCCCCGAGGGAAGACCATGGCAGCCGAGGCTCTTCTGCTGGGCCATTATTGACAATCAATAAATATTGGTAGGATGAATAAGCAGTTCCATGATGTATGTCTACAGACGGGTGACTTCAGATCTTTTTCAGAAGTAGGGAGGATACAAGAACTAAAGGAGGCTGAGGCTTTTGCCTGTTATGTTATGTACTGTAACTACTTACTACTTAGAGTTTTTTCTTCCATATTTGAACTTGTGGCTGATATTGTTTCCTCCTCAATAATATATAGGAAATGTGGCTCTGCACTTAGAAACCCATTCTGTCTTGGTTCCACCATCCCCAAACTCCAATCTCTTATTTCACACATTACTGTCTTATTTCATCCTCCACATAAAAGGCCTGCTCTCTTGCCTATTTGAAAGGCCCCCTACAACTGCACAGACACGATACACAGGGTGATTATAAAACAAAGGCAAAGAAACAAATTGCAAAGCCATTCCAGGCCTACCACTCACCTAAGGCTGGCACAGAAGACTAATTGGATGCGAAAGCAAGCACAAGCCTTGGGGATCTTCAATGGACAAGAGCACTTCAATATCCCAGGGAGGAATTACTGTCCCTTTAGGATGTTGATGTCCCAAGGCCCACTGCCCTTTTTAAATTATTATCAATATTTAATTTATTTTTTTTAAAAAAGAAAACTATTTTTTTTCCATTTTACATACAAATCCCAGTTCCCACTCCCTCCCCTCCTCCCCAACTCCATCCCTGTCCACTCCTCAGAGAGGGTAAGGCACATTGCTTTGGGGAAGGTCTAAGGCCCTCCCTACTAAATCTAAGCTGAAGCAAGGTATCCATCTAAAGAGAATAGGTTCCGAAAAAGCCAGTACAAGCAGTAGGAATAAATCCTGGTGCCACTGCCAGTAGCCCAGCAGTCTGCCCAGTCATACAATTGTCACCCACATTCAGAGGGTCTGGTTTGATCCTATGCTGGTTCCTTCCCTGTCCAGGGGGAGTTGGTGAGCTCCCATAGCTCAGGGAAACTGTTGCAGGGGCCCACTGCCCTTTCATGAAACTCTTCCTCTTGACATTTTCACCATTTCCCTCTCTACTCTGCCCTCCAGAAAAAATCCCCAAATGCAAGCAGCCTATGTGCGGACTGGCGTCCATCAGCCTTTAGTGGCTAAATATTTGAGTTCTCCGACGCTACGCTCATGTTCATTTGGCTTTGGATCCACTTGCCTGGTCTTCCTTCCAGTCCAGGGTGGGTCTTTTCCAGCCGCTTTGTAGGATATAACCAAATGCAGAGTCTCAGAACTCTGTCCAGCAGTCACTTCAGTCAGCCCCCTGGTCGAGAGGCTTCAACTTCACTTCTTTAGCCTCACCCTTTCCTAGGAACCCAAACCGGCCATGGCGACAGTGTTGTTACCAAAGCTTGCACTTGACGCCAACAAAGTCATGCCCCGGTTTCCTTCCATGAGGCTCCACATCAGATGTCCTGACCATTGCAAGAGTTATCTATCAGACAAGCTGGGAACTAGCCTTCACTTACCTCATTTCCTCAGTGCCCTCCTCTGACACCCAAGTGGGTGAGTCCTTCACATTCTCTTTAGAATACAGCTGAGTCCATCGGTATCTCCCACATCATCTAAGCAGTGTGCCCTCTCTCCAGCTTAGCAGGCAGAGGAAAGTTCCCAAAGGCAAGGCTAAACTATTCTCCCCACCTAAGAAAGTCAAGCGCTTTCTACCTAACTTAAGGGAAAACTCAGCTCAACTGGCATCCTCAGACTGACTCAGAACTGTCTGCTCCACCCTCTCAGCAAGCTGTGCCCACAGCAGCCTTCTTTGGGTCGCTTGTACCACGCAGCTCTCTGTTAGTCTTTCTGTCATTCATTCTAGCTCACACATCTCTCGTTCGCAGAAAGGGAAATCCCCTCCCTAGCGTCTATCTGCAATTTTCCTCAGCTCACTAATATATTGATGGCATATCATGTAGGTACATCTCTGTACTTACTAAGATGTAAGTTCCACAAGAGCAGAGACCTTCTCCATCCCACTGGATCCTTGATTGATAGTAGATGATCAAAATCGCTTCTTGAAATGAAGGTTTGTATGATTTTCAGGGTACCAGCCACTGCCACTGCTTCTTTGTGTCATTCTTCAATGCATCCAACAAAAAGCTGAAAGATGTGTGGCCCAGGGCTCCTCTCCTGCTTCTCGGTACTCTCTCTCTCTCTCTCTCTCTCTCTCTCTCTCTCTCACACACACACACACACACACACACACACACACACACTATTTTACATTATAATATAATCTCAATTAGCTGATATTATAGGTGATACCTTGGATCACCTTGTATTTCCCTGAAATCCCCATCTTGCTTATGTTTCATAATAGTCATGCAATAAAAATAGCCCTTCTGCCATGAAATCACAATACAGTATAAGAGAGAGAGCAGAAAACATCCCTGCCCTTTTCGTTAGCATCATTGCAACTATTTACTCATCTTCTCTGTCCCTGACACTTATTCTGCGTTAAACTGATATAAAAATTGGGGCTCAAGGCCAAGAGAGAAGGCTTAGAAGGTGAAGGCACTTGCCACCAAGTCTGATTCAATCCCAGGGACACACAGGGTGAAGAGAGCTGGCTTCTGCAAGTTGTTCACGCATGCACACACAAGCACACACGCACGCACACACACACACACACACACTGAATACACATAGTGAAGAGAGCTGACTTCTGCAAACTGTTTACACACATACACTGAAAAAAAAAACTCAGAGGGATTATATAAATGGCTCCAAGTCTCTTAAAATAAATAATAAAGCAGCAAGTAACAAACACACATGTGCGGAAGGAACAGACATGATGCGGGATGGGCTGGAGCCAGGTGAAGCTGCACCCTTGCACCTGACGCATGTGTTCCCCCAAGACTACCACTGTGGGAAAAAGGAAGACTAAATGATGCTAAGGCAAATAAAGCCAAGGTGCAGGAGAAGCTACTTAGAAGATTTTCATGGCTGGCTGATAACCGTGCTCCCCCAAAGCCAAAGCCCAGGCCTAAAAAGGCCCCAGCTAAGGAGAGAGAGAAGGTACCAGAGGGAAAGGCGGAAAACAGATGCTGTCAAGGATAGGACCAACCTTGTAGAAAACAGTGGTGCTAGGGCTGGGGCAGCGATTCAGCAGGTAAGAGCTCTGGCTGCTCTTCCAGAGGACTCAGGTTTAATTTAACATGGTGGCTCATGTGGTGGTCTGGATTTCTGGGTCTGGGAGATCCACTGTCCTCATCCCTACGGGCACTTTGTGGTACACAGATACACACACAGGCAAGATAGCCATACATATAAAATAAAAATAAATTTAAAAAAGAAATAGCAATGACAAACTTAGGAGTCACAGAGAACCCAAGGGACTGGAGAAACTGGTGGAAGTGTGTACATTTTTGATGACTGTTGATGGCTGGGGTATGTAGAAAATTGGTATACCACTTTTCATCAAAAATGTAGATTTTTCTTTTACTTTCTTTAAGTGTTTCTTCAGTGTTCTTTAGGGAAGGGACACATCTCACTAACAGAATATCTTCCAAGCTGGATGGATCATGAGAAAAACACCTTTTTCTTTCTTTTCTCCAAGGGAAGAATGCCTTGAAGTTGACACACAAGGCTACCATGGTACAAACACCTTGAATGTGAGAAAAGGCAAACTTTGCTTTCATGCTGCCTCTTCTCCCTCCACCATCAGCACAGACGTTCCTCCCTTAAAGCTCCAGAGGCCTGCTGCTACTCACTCCCCTGGAACTGATACTGCTGGTGTGTCAGGGATCTGGTCTTTACAGTGACAGCCCTGAGAAGGTGTCCCTCAAAAGAACAGTGACTCCTTTTCTGAAAGACCATGGGTCTTCAAATTGGTCATTCTGCCATTATCATTTCATCTCCTGCAAGGCAGGGTTGGCCTGTGAAAAGCTGTTTAACAACATTCTCAACGTGACACATCAGCCCTCGCTCTAAACATACCGTGTTCAACAATGTTCTCAACGTGACATATCAGCCCTTGCTCTAAACAACCCGTGTTCAACGAAATTCTCAATATGATATATCAGCCCTCACTCTAAACATTCCATTTCCAGAGCACCACACATAGATGTCACTCGGTTTCATAGTAGCTTTTAGATTTTGGCAGACCATATAAGGGAGTGTGAAAGTCAACGACTGAGTCCCCGTGTCCTGTCCTGTCTGAGGAACAACGATCATGATGAAAGGGATCTTTAAGAAACCTGGATACAGACCGTCTGAAAAAAAAAAAAAGGTTCTTGCAAAGGGAAAATTATTCAAAAGGTCTGAGTGAGGAGGAATGGACTGCCAAATAACCTTCGAATCACCTCTAAGATAGCCTCTTAAATTCCAGCTGCTGTCAAAGCCAGAACAACAATATCCAGTCACATATGAAAACGTGGAGAAAACAGACTTCAGCTAAAACTGACATTGAGTAATGACACCTAGGCAAAATTTACACTTTATGTTTTTGTTTATTAGCTTGGTTGTTTTTGTTGTTGTTGTTTTTCTTTCTTTCTTTCTTTTTTTAACCAGGGACCTTATCCACAAGACGTTAACCACAGATATCTTCCAAAGCCTTTTACTGAAGAAGCTACATGCATTTATGTAGAACACACGAAAAATTCACTGGTAGCTAAAGGGTTGGATTCCTGGACTGTGTATCCTTCCTCATGCAATGATCCCAGTCTCATGGTCAAAGCAAGACTCACCATGGAGCATATTAGGGAAAAATGCTATATAAATGCTGTGTGCTAAATAAAAGCCGTAGGCCTCTGACGAATGGGATAGCGTTTCTCAACACGTATTTTTACTGCACTACAGACTGACATTAAAATGAAATCTAACTTGACAGTGAGCTCAGTGCAGCTCGGGCAAATTAATCGGCAGTGAAAGGGCACAGGGCTCCTACAGAGGCTGCAGACAGGCAACCGCCTCTGAACAAATTGCAGATAGGCGCTGTAATGAGGGAGAAAATACGAGCTAACATAGCTGTAGTCAAATCAGTTCCTACAGGAGGCAAAGCACATTAACTGATGTGATGATATCTGCCGCCAAAATACCAGCCAGGGGGAACAAGAGGCTGGCAGAGAAAGGCGCTGCCTCTTTGCCAAGACAGCCCAGGGACAGGCTTCGCTACAACACGGCGTCCTCAAGGGGAGTGCAGGTTTTCTTTCTAAATGTCAGCTCTTTAAGTGATTTTTATTGATGTCAATTTTTTTTTAAGGACTCACTAGTTATCCCTGACTACCAACAGGAGATTCCACCTGCTTGTCATGACGGCTTCAGCTGCACTCACCTTGATAAATAATAGAAATTTCCTGTCACCCTCAACTACTCTTTCATGACCACGGGATGCCAGCAACAGGGTCCAGATCAATTCATAGCACTCGAGTGCATGGTTAAGCAATCTTTCAGGCAAGGGAGCTACTTCACTAAGCGCTGGGTAGAATTGGTTTAGGACCTCCGGGCAGAAGAGAAGATGGAGATACTGAAGGCCAGCACAGGCTTCCAAAAACATACACCCATAGTCCAGAATGGGATACGGCTGTCGGAGAAAGAATGTCCTACCCACCAAAGCTAGACATGCAAGGTCACAGAAGAAGAGATCAGACCCTGCAGGGCCGTACCACTCGCCCATTTAGGAAACTCTTTCCACAAGTTATTTCCTCCTTGTAAAGCCTTACCCTCCCTATCTTTATGATGGAGGTACCACCACTACGTAGTCTACCCATTCTCTCCTCTCAAAGTTGAGACCTCAGATCACTTTGGGGCGGCTCAAAAATTACAAACAAAGGATTGGGCGAAGTTCAAATGATCAGAGTTAAGAAAGACCTTATTGGGCTTTCACGGGGTTTGTAGCAGAACTAGGATGTGGGAAGCGTCTCTCTCTGCTCTACAGAGTGCTTCACAATCATGGAGCCAAACTGATTCTGGCAGAATCTTGGAGTGCTTCATGCATCTCTGGGAGCCCAGCCACCCGGCAGTCCTCAGAACCTAAGTGGGTCAGAGAGTCTCCCTGGGGAACCAAAACCCCAGATTTCAATGGGGGGGAGTCAGCCTGGCTCTACTCTGCATTTCCTCTTAACCACAGAAATTAATTCGTGGAATGATGGACGTATGCCTTTTATGCACAGTGAAGTGGGAATCATTTCTAGAGCATCCTCTGGGTGGCTATGAAAGCACAGTGGGACTTTTCTCACTGATACAATCCCTCAGGTTCCACACAGGCATCTCGGTCCTGATCTGGGACGACGGTCTAAGGAGTGGGTGCTGCACACAGTGGGTGAAGAGCCATCCTCTCCCTTCCATTGCCACAGTAAGAATTGCTGAGTGAAAAACCGAGATTTTAGGCACTGAGTTCAAAATAGAGCCTCAGAACCTTCTCAACACACAATTCACTGTGGGTCCGTCAACATGACAATCAAAAGGAAACATCTAGCATCAGCAGTCTTTAGAATAATAGGTCATTTGTTCATCCATTTGCAGTCATTATGTATTATTCAAGTGTCTTTTCAAAAACTCTTTTTTCTACTTTCAGAGGATGAAGGCGCTGCATCACATAATTTTGTTTTTCAAATAAATATATTCCACTATTCTCATACATTTACAAGTAACTGGCATTAAGAAGCTTAAAAATAAACAGTGCTTATCCAAGTCACACATGGTATAGGGCACATGGGAATGGCAATGGATTCCAACATTTGGCCTGAAGAAACCACATATTTATAACCAAATAAGCTCCCCCACACTCATGTGCTTGATCTTGGAGGGTCACCTCAGCGCTATTTACTGCAGGCTCTCATTACTTGAGAAGACACAAGGCGGGTAACAACAAACCCATACCCTGGTCTCCCTCCTTGTATGAGAAACCCTCCTGTCTGCTAGAATTCCTTGGGTTGCTCCTAATATCAACAGCAGAGGTCTCTCCTCAACTCACCTGAACAGATCAGTGTAGGACTGCCAGAGCCTTTGTTCTGGGACTGCGGGCTTTGAAAGGGTAGCCGAGCAGAGTGGGATGTAGAAGGCGAGGCCAGGCATGATGTCACAGAATTCTCTACATTTCAGCCCTCTATTAGGTTACTGATGAAAAAGCAATGTTTTTAGACCAGCATCTAGAACCTATTCTTTCCAATGTACCACCATAACAAGGGCTACTTTATATGATGCTGTCACGTTTTCTGATGACTGGCTAAGGTCATCAACCATTAACTTAAACATTTCTTATAAACTTCAAACCAAAAAAAAGACACAGACAGTCTGGTGTGGTGATACATGCCTTTAATCCCAGTACTTGGGGGACAGAGGCAGAAGAAGTCAAAGGCCAGCCTGGGCTGCAAAGTGAGTTTTAGACCATCTAGAGCTACAAACAGGGACCCTATCTTTAAAACAGAGAAAATAACAGGGTTCCAAAACCAAAATGTTTTTTTCATCAAGAAAGATCAACTGTGTTTCACTGTGCCTGTGAGTATCAGAGATTCTTAGTGAAATATTGACATTAGGAATCTTACTCAAGGGTCAAATGTAAAAAATCCCAGATAAAGTCTGAGTTCTTGCTCAACTTCCTTTTAACAAAGCTGTTACAATACTTACATTTTCGTTATATACTCTGTGGGTCTAAGTTTTAACTATAACTCAGTCATCCATTGTTGAACTGTAGCTGGCTACAGCTACCAGGCCAGCCTTGGCACACAGGGCACTGACCTCTGCCAGATGTGAACATCCAAAGTGCGGTCAAAGCAAATCATTTACATCTGGCTCCCCAGATGTGATTCAGAAGTGACAAAACAGGTTTTTGGTTTTTTTTGTATCTAAATAGAATTTCATGCCCAGCCAAGTATCCTGAAGTTAGGGAGACATTTTTCTCCTCAAATGACTTCTCTACAGACACACACACACACACACACACACACACACACACACACACACACACACACAAATCTAGCATCACAGTGCATGACAATGACTGAGCCTTGACAAACTAAATAGGACAACACTCCAAAGTATGCTGAACGACGCATAACAACTGCCTATATTCACAATCTGCAGGCTGCCCTAAACTGAAAACAGTCTAAATATATACAGCCTCACACTCTTAATGGCTTCGCATGCTGCCAGGCTAGTTGAGTTTTAACAACTGGTTCTCACAATGCCCAAAGACATTCTTTAGCACTGTCTACAGAACACCCACCGATTAAATTATTACCAGCAAGGCAACCTGATGTGGTTAACGACCCTCCAACCCACATGACCCATGGAAGTTTCCACGGCTCATTCTTAGTAGTAGAAAATCAAAATAATTATGTCCTTACACCCACAACCAGGGACCCTTCTCTAGCTAGGGAATCTAGAAGGTGGAGGCTCCAGCTGGAGCTTTGACCATCTGAATGCTTCTCTAGGTCAAAGCTCTGGGTTTACTTCCTTGTGACTGGATTCATGAATTGTTAATGAAGCTGCAACTGAACACACTTGTGTTGGTCTTTCAGCGAATATCTGGCCAGAGCGCTTGTTGTTCCTGACTCCCAATCTAAACCATGGATCAGTGAGTAGCACAGGTTTAGCAGAGCACCTGCTTCTTGACTCACAATTAGAAAGGGCCAGCAGATTTCTGCTGGTGCCTCCCTACCTTTATTCATCTAAGAATACCACCCCCAGCTCAGGCTATGGCGCCAGGACATCCCTACTTGGTCTGGCCGCCACAAGTAGGACTGACATCACTCAACACAAAACAATTATCTAGCTACAGAATTGATTTTGCTCTCTTCTACGTGTATGTCACAATTCTCCTTGGCTATCTATCGATCTTCCAGTGGGTCCCATTAGCTCTTCCTAACCCTCTCCATGGTTCCCTTCTCTTCTCATGCCGCCTTTCCTTTCCTGTTCTCTGGGCTTTTCTGTGTGTCCCTGCTTCCACTACGTTCATCCCGAGCTTCTCCAGTGTAAAAGTCCTGGCGAGCTATCATGCTCACCACTTCATATTTCAGAATAAAAACCTCCAGACCCTTCCTAAAGCTAAAAAAGCAAATAAACAAAAACCCAAACCCCTCAAGACTGGCATATGAGAGTATAGAGTCTAATCCTAACCCCCCTTTCCATGAAGCCCCCTCTCTGCTCTTGTAGCATCCTCAGGATGTGGCTCGTTCTCATCCCTGAACATGCCGCCGGCAGTCCTCCCATGTCTGTCCCTCTGTTCTTCCCAAAGGACGCTCTCTCCTCCTTTCTATGTACTCCCTAGACATCCATCCTTCCTAGTCAGGTTCAAGTCCTGCTCCTGCACATGATATCCCCTGGTGACACCACTCATGTGACATTCCTAACACAACTCAGGGGCTGCAAGTTTTCCACGCTAAAAAAAAACAGCCTTCAATATATTTTCTGGCCAACTGACTATTATACTTCAGCTTACAAAGTTTTACAAAGAATTCCAAAGTCACAATTTTGCCTGCTAGAGAGGCAATTTTAGGGCAAACTTTTTTTTTTAGTAGACATGAGACTCCCCCTTCTACAACTCACATGAGGGCTTCCTAACCTTGTTTATGCTTAAACAACTGTGTGACTTCTAGAGAGAGGAAGAGAATAGAATGGTTCATTCTATTTAACTAGAAAGATTATTTCTGCTTCTAGCACTATGTTAAAAGGATCACAGTAACGTCAAGACATTTTCATTTCATTTTCATTCACAATCAAACTTACAAAGTGGTGTGATGTGGGAGTCCCCTCTGTGTGCTGTGATTCTGTTAATGAATAAAGAAACTGCCTTGGCCTGTTGATGGGACAGAAATTAGGTAGGAGGGGAAAACTGGACTGAATTCTGGGAGAAGGAAGGCAGAGAGACATGATGGAGTCGCCAACAGAGACAGATGTGCTGAAACTTTGCTGGTAGACCACGACCTCATGGTGATGCACAGATTAATGGAAATGGTTTAAATTAAGATGTAAGAGATAGCCAATAAGAAGCTAGAGCTAATGGGTCAAGCAGTGATTTAATTAATACAGTTTCTGTGTGATTATTTTGGTTTTGGGTGGCTGGGACGAACAAGTGGCTCCTTGCAACAGTGGTAGAGTAAAACCTCAAAATATGCAAACAATGTAAAAATTTATAGATGTGTGTAGTGGTATTTCATTTGTATTTTAATAAATAAAGCTTGCCTGGAGTTGAGAGAGAAAAACAGCCCCACTTGTCAGCCTTACAGACCAGGCAGTGGTGACACACACCTTTAATCCCAGTAGCCACACTAGCTTGCCCTAGAAACCAGGCAGTAGTGGCACATACCTTAAATCCCAGCACTAGAGAGGAATATAAGACAGGAGGAGACAGCTCTCAGGTAGTCTCATTCTGAGGATTCCTGGAGGCAGGATCACCATTTTGGACTGAGGTACAGGTAAGAGCCAGTGGCTGGCTGTTTTGCTTTTCTGACCTTCAGGCTGAACCCCAGTTTCTGTCATTGGGTTTTTGTTAATCGTGCTATACGTGTGATTTTTAGAAACACATTGCATTAGCTGATTATATCCAGAAAACACAAACAAAAACTACGTTGAAGCTTCCAAAGGGCAGAAAATGGAAACAAATTGCCTCTGGAAACAGGAACCACAGACGGTTCTGAGTTCTGAGTTCAAATTCAGTTACCGCTATCTCTCAAGATACCAAGGGAGAAGTCAGTTCAAAGAATTAGACACTGTGTTCTCTTCTTCCACCGTGCAGGGACAGGCACAGCATGTGACTGTCACTGCCACACCTGGCTCTCACACTTAAGTCATGCTAACTCTCTGGCTGTTTCCCCGACACATCTGAAAACTCCCTGAGGGAGACATGGGATCCTTCCAATAGTCTTCTCCCTAGGACTGTTCCTAGCTCTCAGAAGCAGAGGAACTACTGAGTAAATGGGGAAACATGAAGGGCCCATTAGCTGGGTGAGAAGTTGGTAGCAGCAGTCCAGGTAGCCAGTGCCACGATGCTCACAGCACAGGCCTGCAGCAGGGGAGGGCTGGCAGGCTGTGTTACCTCATCCATGTACTCTTTGGCATGTAACATGTCAGGCAGCCACTTTGCACATGGAAACCATGACCCCTTGAGAGAAGCACCAACATACTGTCCTTGAGATAGGAAGACTTGCGCTTCTCCATGCAGATAGACAAATCTAAAGTCTAGAACAGGATCTAACATCTAGAAATTATAAAAGTCCAATATGAAAATAGGGTAAAATCCCCCTGGCACACTGGTCATGTTCTCATTCTTTAAAGATCTATCCTTTTCTCCAAAGCATCCACGTTCCTATCACATGTCTGCGCCTGAGCCACAGTGGACTGTGAAACATCTCTGAGCCATCACTAGGAGCATCTCGTGCTGGCTCATCTTTCTAAAGGAAGACTGGGTGATCTAGCGAAGGGAGATCTAGGCTAAGAATAGGGAGGCTGGTCCGCGCCCCATGATCACAGGACTCCATCAGTCCTTGCTCCTGCTCCCACTATGCATTGTGTTGCCTTCATTGGGACCACTTGATGATCACAGTCAGAAGAAAGGTCTGGCCACCAGCACACCTGCTTTCCAGGGCTGCTCTAACACATTACTGCCAATTTAGGAGACTGCGGGGGGAGGGGGGGGAGGAAATCTACTTTTGTAAGTTCTGGTGGAGGCCAGAAAGTAGTATCAAGAAAGCCCAAATCAAGGTGACAACAGACTGTGGCCAATGAAGGCTCTGAGACAAAATCTGTCCCTTGCCTCTTCTAGCTTCTCCATGAGGTAAATCTCTCTGCCTCTCTTACTGTACATGTGTATGCATGTGTATACAAATGTGTGAACGGTGTGTGTCAATGTTGGGTATGCCTTCAACTAAACTCTGCTGTATTTATTTATTTGCTTACTTACTTAGAGACAGGTCTCTGACTGTATCTGGAGCTCCCTGAGTCCCCCAGACAAGCCCTTGCGATTCTCGTCAGTCTCTCCAGCCCTGGGATTATACAGCTACCACATTCAGCTTTTCCATCACTGTGAGGAATTCAGCCTCAGGTCCTCACGCTTGTACACCTAAAGCTTTGCCAGTGGAGCCGTCTCCCTACCACCTCCCCGCTCTCTCGGAAGAACTCTGCGTTTGAACTGAAGGACTACAGGACAATGTAGGAGAGATCGCTTCCTTCCAGGATCCTTCAGTAACCACTTTTTTCTTCATGTAAGGTATAGCTCCATCAGTTAGGATCTGGTATCTTCGGGGCCACCATTCAACTCTGACACGAAATCACCTCCAGTAAGTGGGCCATGTAACTCCTGCCCCTCACACTTCTCTTAATTCTTAGCATCTCAGTAGGACAGAAATTCTCTCAAGTCACATTATGCACATTAAAAGTCCCATTAAGGCTTTTATTACATTAAGTATAGAACGCCACCACCCCAGTTTAAAAGGTCCTCATTGTACTCAATTTTTAGTTGCCAGCACTAGATCTCATGCAAAAAAATTTCTAACATCGTCAAGTGTTACATTCTTCTTCTTCTTTTTTTTCTTTTAAATATCTAAAATAGCCAGACCTTCTGTTCGGAGAAGCTGGAGAGGAAGAATTGCATCATTAATGCTCCACTGTCAACTGCCAAGTGCTGGGATGAATGGCATTTGTAATGTATGGTTGGTAACAGCTCAGAGTAACCCCAAAGACAAAGTCACGGAACTGCTCAAAATTGCAATGGGCTCCTCACAAATGGCCATGAGCCACTTACAGTCTGTCTGATTCATCTCGTCAACAGATAATCTGGACGAACTTGATGTGCGCTGGCAAAACGGATCAACTCATTCATCTCTCCAGCGAGCCTTTGTGAAGGGTGCGGCATGCAATGCACACTAGGGACCAGATGGCAAACAAAACGGGCAAGTCCGGGATAACCTGGAGGTCTCATTTGGGTCAGAAACAATCGACGCCAAGAACAGCCAATGATGTCTGTCAGGCGAGAACATTCACTGCAGGAAGTGTCAAGAAGCAGAGGAAAGGGGCAGGAGCAATGAGATGTTCGGGCTGCTCTGCCGCAGAGACATTTAGTACAGACGGCAGGGGAGAGAAGCACTGGGGCCCTGTGTGGGTGATCCTGTAGTTGTTCTGGACAGCTCGAACACCTGGCTGTGCTAGGAACTGAGGACGCACTCGAAGACTAATGGGGTCATGTCAGAAGGACACAGAAGCAGCTTCAAAGGCTCCCCACCGATCGATCTTAGGGCAGCATGACGGCCCAAAGGAGGCATGATGGTGGTGAATCATTATATACCAAATAGGTATTAGTTTCCTATTTTCTGGTTGAAAACTATGTGACTTAACAGGAAGATGCCTAAGATTGATGGGAAAGGAAGGAGATAAAGTTCCTTAGCTGATGAATTAGAGACAGATTTGGAAAACTGTTAAAAACTTATCCAAACAAGGTCATCAATGAATGTCAAACCCAGGACAGGTTTTTTGTTTTTTTTTTTTTTTTTTTGGGGTGGAAAAATACTCACAGGAACTTAAAATGTCTCCCTACTAGTGTTTAGGAAAGCAGAAGGGACATGAATGGAGGGAACTTTAGGCATACGGCTTTAGGCCTCCTGATGAGACCATGGAAGACCATCCCCGCCGGTTCTTGCCAGGTACTGGGTTTCCAGCTTCCCGGTAAGGAATATTTCCACCCAGTCTCACCAAGTATCTTCTTGAATCTAGGTCTGAACAGGAGGGGGCCACTGCAGAGCAGAACTTGTGGCTAGGTTAGTCCTTCACTACAGAGTGGGGACACACGTCCAAACTGTCAACATTCAGAAAAGCAGGGAAGGGGGAAAGGATAATTTTGTTGGCTAAAAGAGGTAAAGGCATGTGACAATTCAAGGGAATTTCTGAGTTTTAATTGGGTCCTGAATTAAAGCAAAACAAAAGAAATAGATGAT
The DNA here is from genome assembly GCF_982192425.1 of Myodes glareolus. Lineage (NCBI taxonomy): Eukaryota > Metazoa > Chordata > Mammalia > Rodentia > Cricetidae > Myodes > Myodes glareolus. Next base: position 30,228,858 of record NC_142040.1, read on the forward strand.
AAAACAAAACAAGAGCAACTTTTAGGCCTTAATGGCGAACATTTACCTAGGATGCACAACGCTCCAAATTTTGATGCCTACTACCACTAAGAATAAGAACAAATACAAACAAAACTTTTATTGACGGCTGTGCCCCCTCCCCCACCAAACGGCCCAAATAAAGACCCTTGATATTACCACTGTTATAATGCTTGGTTTGGGGGTAAAATAATCACACTAAGGTTAGGAATGAAAACACTTCTTCCTAGGAAATGTGTGCTAAAATATTCGAAGCTTATGCTTGAGATGTCTGGAAACTACTGAAATACTTACAGGAGATGAAAGCGAAGGAAGAAAGGGGACAGCGCACAAGCGTGGTGACGGCCAGCTGGAGAATCAAGGCGGTCAAGGTACTGACTACAGTACTCTTCTAAAAGGTTTGGAGATTTGAATTTTTGTTTTTTAATCAAAGAAATAAGAGGACATTCCAGGAGTAGAAATCTATTATGTTCCAACACTGAAACCTGTTTAGAATAGTCAAGAGCAGGCAATGTGGCCCATGAAGAGGAATGAGGCAAGCTGGGAAATAGGACGTGAGCCAAGGTGGGAGGTCACTAGAAGGTTCTGAGCAGATGAATGCTTGACACTCCCAAAAGAGCTGGAGAGAGACAAACAGGACAAAGGCTGACTAAGCAGGAGGTCCGGTGGAGGCTATCACAGTCACCACGGCTGAGTGACGATAACCAGACTGAGCTTGTTTACTACTCCCTCCCTTCCCTTCCAACTCCTATATGAATTTGAGAGTTAATTCTCAGACATCCAAATGTGTAGCCTTTGAACACTTTGACATGCATTTCCTATGAATGAGTGTGTTTTCCTTTCTAACCATAAGAGAAAAGGAGTAAAGTCCATAACAGAGGCAGAGCACACTGTCTTCGTTTCCCATTTTGTGTTAATCTACCCTGACCAAAAGCAACTTATGGGGGAGAGGGCTTATCTGGTTCACAATTCCTGTTAGAGTCCATCACTGAAGGGAGGCCAAGGCATTAGGAACCTGAAGAAGACGGTCATATAACCACAGTCAAGAAGGCCCAAAGGGCAATGAGAAACTGAAGAAGCTGATCACATCATATCCACAGTCAAGAAGGAACAGAGTATGATGAACTAATGCATGCATGCTGGTGCATAGATCTCTTTCTCCATTGTATATCGTCCAGGACCCCTGCCCAGGGAAAGATGCTAGCCACAGTGGGCAAACAGGCGTGCCTCCCACTAATCAAAATGATTCTCCCACAATCACACACAAGTTCAATTTAACTACATATATCCCAGTTGAGTCTAGACTGTGCCATGTTGACAAAGCTAACCACGACATACCGTTAACAGGACTTCCCAATCATTGTCACACATACAGACCCTCACCGACACGCATGTGCACACTAAAAGAAAATTTCAAAGGCAGGGCATTAAAGATGACTTGTGAGCTAGGCCCAGGGGTAAGAGAATTACTGTGAGTTCAAAGCTAGCCTGGTCTTTATAGTGAGTACTAGGCCAGCCAAAGCTATATAGTAAGACCCTGTTTCAAAAGACAAAACAAAAATCCAAAATAAACTGATGAAAGTAATGAGTTTAGGACTCAGAACCTGGTCTAAAGTGGATGTAGGCAAATCTGTATTTTACTTAAAGAGCAGTGAAAAATAAATTTCTAATCTACAGTGAGAAAATAAATGCGCCTCTCACTTTGAGGTATCGCTATAGCTATAATGTCTTCTTGCCTGTAACCAGCAATGGTTCAGTTGAGTAAACGCCAAGGAAAAGAACGTGGAAAAGTAGAATTCCACGAGCTGCAGCTGATCTCCCTTTCTACTTGGGGCCATCAGCAAAACCATCCCACGCTCATCAAATCTCATCATTCTCTGTCACATGCAATTAAAATCTGCAGCATCTTCTGGAGCGAGGTTGGACTTTGCCGTTCATCTGGAATGCTGGGTTTCCAAGAACAATACGAAGCTGAGAATATTAAAACAGAGCACTCATCTGGGAACAGTTCACAAATGTTCCCTAATTAATTCTCACAACACCCCCAAGAGGTATTATTATCCGTGCTACTGCAGGGGAACCTGAGCGCTTTCTCCCCCTTCAATTTTGCATTTGTATGACTCCTCGAGCTGAGAGGTCTCTGTTCTTGACTATGTCACCATCCACGCTTTCACAGAATATCACAACTTCATTCTCTCATCAGCACAGTGGGTGTTAATGGCTGTATCCACATTTCTTAAATATAGGAAACAGTTTTTTTTAATGATGTAGAATGTCATTTTTTTTTCTGGTCACAAAGTGGAACACGGGACAGAGCCTTGAGCTCAAAACACACAGAAATGCACAGACACAGACAGACACACACACACTTGGTTACATGAACATACATGTACAAACGCACATTTGATAAGGTAGATATTACTTTATTTTCCTTCTTCTTTTATTTAATTCACTTACCATAAGAACAATCAGTAAGAGATAACGAAGAAATAATGGTGATAGCTCCATATGTTATTTTAAATATAAACCCAAATTCAAAGAGTGAGTTCAGTGGAGTAGTCAGAATATTTGGGCCATGAAAGGGGTCCATAATGGACAGAGCTGCCAGGGCCAAAGGAAGGGTCCTGGCCCCTTGCAAATGGAACTGCATACTTTTCTTCGGTCATGAAGAGGACACTCTCCTAATAGGGCTCAGAGGACCCGCCAAAGGTCACAGCAGTGGTGAGAACATTGCTACCCCAGGCAGCAGAAGGCCGGCCCAGCTAAGGGAGCTCACTGGCTCCATCCTGCTCAGTTTGCAGCAGCACAGATCTTGGGAGCTTCTGGGACCCATGGCCTGGCTACCAAATGAACCCAATCTGACCCACATTACAACATCTAGACTCGCTAAAAATAATCTGAAGAGGTGAAGGGGGCAGAGGAAGGAATAATGCATGCAGAACCAAGCAGCGGTTTCCCAGAATGACAAAATCCCGCTCTCTAAATGGAGTATTATATTCTGAAAACATAACTGCAGTGGTTGCGAGTGGCGGCTGGGGGGAAAGGGTGACCCAGCATGCGTATGCTACCGAAGAGCAACGAGGCTCTACAGCCAGGTGCTGAGGTGAGGACCACAGCAGAGCATTCCACACACTGGGAAACAGGAAGACTCTGGAGTTTTCATCTAGAGGGTGTCAAAGTGCAAGAGGCACACTATGAAGGCAAACATGATCTGGACCTGGGCAAAGTTGGAAATCCGATCTACAGACAAGCTCTCTCCAGGCCTCAAATGTCAAACAAATACAGTTTCCCCCACCTAGGCACAGTGTCCATGTGAGAAACACCCAGAGTACCACTAGACACGAGGCACGCTCTCTCTACCAATGCTGGAAATTAAGCCACTGCACACGCAAACACCTAGATTGCTGACTCTGGTGTGTGACCCATGTCAGTAAGCAGAAAGGCGAATGTAAAAATGTAAGCAAGTGACAGGCAAACATAGTCACCAGGACGAGTGTCTGGCTGCTGCTCCTAGGGTCAATGACACAAGCAAACACAGAGGGTCTGCAAGGACTGATATATTCCTGAGACTCCATTGTCCTCAAGGCCTTGCTTGTCATCTAATCCTGTAAGACTCTGTCCCCTAATTAGATTGTGTCTCTGTACAGCAAATACGCTTATGAAGTTATGATGTCCATTAAAACATAATACATAAATATGTGCATATATACATACATAGTTAAGCTAGGTGTGGTGGCACACATCTTTAATCCCATCACTCAGGACACTGAAGCATAAGATTTCAAGTTCAAGGACAACAAGGACTCTATAACAAGAATGACTATGCTCCAGCAAAACCAAAGGAAACCATGTCTGTTTTATGCATGCTCATCCATTGTCCATGCCATGCGAAATCTACGACCCGGCACTCATCCCTTCAGGGAACCACAGAGATGCGTTCCTTCTTTGCATCCTTACAAAAAACAGCTGTCTCCCAAAGGCGACGCCTATTACCAATGTGACAAGGATGGGACGGCTCAAATGCAAACAGGCTTGTCCACATTGCCCTTGCCACCTTTTCAGTGACATCCGAGGCTCTCTTCCTTCCCAGCTCTGCTTGAGCCACGCCCACAAGGTCGGCACAGTGTGTACCACAAGCATCACCTCTGGCGGGCAGAACCACTCTGCACACACAGACTGCACTACATCGACTTAGTGCTACAGAGTAATTCAGAAATAAATCTCGGGAACGTATAAGGCAATTCATTACACCATCACATTCACAAAAGCACAGGAACTAGCATCCTAGAGTTCAGAAAAACTACCATCTGCTGCCAGCTTTTTTCAGATTTGTGCAATGTCCTCTCCGCAGTGAAAAGGGGAGAACAAGCTGAAAAGACAAGTGGCCACATGCATCCTAACAGCAAACGCAATGGAAAGGGTGCAGTGACTCTGTAGTCAGGTGACACTCGAGTGAGCCGAGGACACAGTGAGGGTCCCTGTGAGAAGGAGACACAGAAGCAGAACATCCTGCCGTACGCTTGGTAAACACGATGTCTGCCCCTCACCATGGCAACAAGTGAAGGGAAGGGATCCAGGCAGCCGTGGGTACCCAGCAACATTTCCAGCAGCAAGACAAATGCTCTCGGAAGGATTGCATTAGCTGACATTGTTCTGAACGCCCTCCCTGCTAAGGCACTGCCTGCCTTTGTTGTCCACCACTCCTAGAAACACCACATGCTGCCACAATTTACACTCAAAGCTGAGACGCTACTGTTCTTAAGTTGCCACTGAGGTCAGTAATTCATATTTGGAGACTAAACATACAGGTCCAAGAAGTTCACAATGGACTCAAGGTCACAAAGCTTGTAGGCGTTGGGATACTGACCAAGACTCAAGCATTGTCCTAGTGTTTCCGTTCAAAAACTCAAATGCCTCAGACCAGGGAGCTGACATGAGTGAGTGACAGAATGAAGTGGTATCAGCTAAGGACTGGGAAAAGAAGCCTGCAGACTGAGGGCAGCAGTGACGCGCACAGAGATAAGATACTACCAGGGCAAACACAGACTCACCGAAGGGCTTCGGTTTCTTACAAGTAGCTCCCGATCCCTCCAATAACAGCTCTCTATTCTTTTTCTTTTTGTGCATATTTGTATATGCATGCAATTGTGTGTGTGTGTGAATATGTGTGCACAATGTGTAGAGGTCAGAGGTGTATGGTGCAAGCGTAGGGGTCGAAGGACAACCTCAGGTGTCAATCTTTGACTTCCACCTGTCCACCTGGTCATTGTGTTGATTTTATATATATATATATATATATATATATATATATATATATATATATGCATATATACACAGACACACAGACACACACACACATATATTACCACACTATCTGGTTGGTGAGCTTCCAGGGATTCTGCCCCTCTCCCATCCCCTTATAAGGATGCGGGGATTATAGACATTTGCACAACATGACCAGTTCTTATATGGGTTTGAGCATTCAAACCCAGGCCTCATACTTCCATGGCACATACCCACTGAGCTATCTCTCAGGCCTTTCTCTACTTTCTTCAAACCATAATCAACAACAAGGCCTTGATTTAGTATCTGGTATTGATGCCCCTCAGCTTATAATGAGGCGCTGTCCCAGGAAAAACCATAATAAATGGCCAGAACCAGCTATCTTCATGGCCTAGCAACAGCATCAGTTTGGCTTTTTCCCGTCATGATCACAATGCTGGCTAGGAGCCAGCACTCCCTTCTGCTGGCCAGAACAACAGACAAGATCCTACCACACACCACTAGCCTAAGAGAAGAACAATATTCAAAACTTGAAGTATGGTTCCCACTGAACACATTCACTTTTGTGCCATGGAAAAGTCACCATACCACTAAGTGGAGCCATTGTGAGTTGGAGACTCTCAGGACATGCTAGGTGCTGTTCTGGGTACCAGAGAGATGGTAGAAAGTGAGGCCCACTGGTCCCTTCCCTCCAGAGAGTATAATCCAACTCTCTTCCTCAGTGCGTCATGCCTTGATTTCTAGAACCCTTTCTCTACCCCTCACCCTAGTCCAGCACAGTCTCCAGAATATGCTGGGGTGCACCTTTCTTCAGCTGTATGTCTTTAATCTGTCCTCTCCGTACTGATAATTGCTGCTCCCTGGTCAGTGTTCACATTTTGATAGCCTTTGATAGCCGGCACTTACAATTTACAAAAGAATCACAATTCAAACTCTCTATTTCAAGGTTTCAGGACCACTCTCAGACACACCTGGTACAGAACCGCACATCATGTCCGGAGCACAGACTCAAATTCTAGGAAATATTACCATAGCCACTCACTAGGTGGATACCTGTTAATGGAGCCTCTCCTGTATACGTGAGAACTGTTGAGGATTGATGAATACGCGTGTGAAGGAGACAACGTGTGCTCTCCTGGCAGAGTTCACAACACAATGATGCTGATCTTCTCAGGAACAAGCACTACATTACACAGGAAATACAGCATGTGTGTTTCAGTCACAGCTGAGAGAGATGAGGGACGTGGGAGGAGCAAGAAGGAACAGAATCCGTAAGCACTGGTAGCATGGGAATTTCTGAACGGCCACGGCTATCTCAGAAGTGGAGAGGGCAGGCATGTACCGAGGACACTTAAGGTCCTCACGGTGCTTTCTGTCACACTGGAAGCTGATAAATTGATGTTCACAATTAAATTCACACCTTACTCGTTTAGGAACTAAGGGATGTGTTAGTATCACCTCTTTTCTCAGGATGGCTGGAAGACTACAAAACAAACAGTTCAGAGCGTGAGACCAGAAGGGCCTATGGACTACAGCCTCACGTTCTGCTTGTGCAGGGCCGCCCTCAACTGTTTCTGGGCTATGTGGGTATCTAGCCTCCCTAAAACTGATGGTCAGGGGTGGGGGAGCCCGTCATATCTTCAGAAATCTTTCTGAAAATGCTTCCTCTCACACGGGGCCCAAAGTTGTGTTGCTGGCATCTGGGCCCACACTTCCAGGCCTCGTTTCCCAGGGAGCGAGTTTACTCAGCAAGAGAGCCGTCTCGGAGCTTGCAACTCTCATTTCTGGACAGCCGCCTGGAAGACTGACCTGGAGAAGCCCACAGGGACCTGCTGGAGAAGGAGAGCTGACTCAGCCGTCAGTACAGCCTGCCTCCGGGACTTTACCATGAAAGGAGCAGACTCTTCCACCACCATATTTAGAAAGTGTATGTCAGCACCTCAAAGGGCACGACTGTCAGTCTCCCCTGCACCTCCACACACACTCACAAGAAGGGCACAGGGGAGAAATCTGACCCGTGGCAGCCCAAGGGGGAAGAGAGCCATCAGTGGTGTCATAGATACACTGGTTTTCAATGTCATAAACACATTTATATTCCTACAATTTATAACATCAGACCATCATCTTAGAGCAGACGCTTTAGAGGGCACTATCAGAAAAAACGTGTGTCCAAGCTTCTAATCCTATAATGCCTTCTAGAACAATCCTCATGTGTTCTGGGGCAGACTCACCTCTAGGTCCTGTCTCCCAAACTCTCTTTGGTTCTGGTCCAGCTATCCCTGCCGGAAACCTCAGCTTCTATCAGCCATTGAAAATTACCTACTGAATACCTACAGTCTACACCTCTCTTTCATCAGCCTCTTTGACAAAGACTGCCATTTACCAAACCTGTTTGCTCCTTTCCCTAAATCCAAGTGAGCCCTGTCTCATTAGGTGTGACCAGAACGCCACGTTCCTCGTGATGGACTGTGTACCAGCATCAACTACTACGTGCCATTCTCTATGAACTTCCAATCTGCCAGTTAGGTTTTTGTGCCCAAGGCAGCCTTGAAGGCATGTGTTACAGACACTATTGGTCCCTGAATGGAGCGGATCCTTTCCAAAATCCTAGGCTGGTGAGTGACGAACACAATTCTTTGTATGGAAGCTGTTCCACTTTCACTGGCTGGTGGATTTCGTAGCAGCACACAAGTTAATACATCTCCAGCTCTTATTCATCCATCTATTCTTCAATAAACCTTTCTCAAATGTTTACTGCATTCCATTTGCTGAGCAAGGCTCTTGGGAAATAAAAGAGTCTAAATGAAGGTCACGAGGTCTACCTAAACCAGATAATTAAAATTCTATTTAAATGATTTCATAGCAGTGTGGATGTCTGAAGTCACTGACTGTGGAGCGATGTTGAGACCTCGGCTTGAGTCTACACTATTAAGCCTCTCTCGGGGTTAGCATCCCTATCTGTAAGCAGAGGCAATCCCCCTTTGTGGCTAGCAGTAGTAGATGGAAGAGAGTGAAGAGCTATAGTTTAGTAGACGAGGACCTACATAACATGGTCCCAAATCAAATTAATCATATTCTTGTTTGTTTTGTTTTTGAGATGGTCTCATGTATCCCAGGCTAGCCTCAAGCTTACTATGGAGCTGAGAACATCACTGAATTTCTGATCCCCCTGTCTCTACTACCAGAGTGCGGGGATTACAGGTTGTACCATCAGGCCCGGCATTATGTGGTGCTGGGGATCAGATCCAAGACTTTGTCCATGCTGCTAATTAGGCATGCTACTGCCTCCTACATCCTCAGTAAATCCTAGTAATCTCTCTAGGAACAACCCTATGCTTTTCTTCCTCTCCACTCTCCTAATAGTCCTACCAGCTCACGATTTTCTAAAAGTTGCTATTGCATTTGTTTGATTGTGAATATATGAGTATGTGTGTGTCTGTGTCTGTGTAATAGTGCATATGTGTTCATGAGAGGGCGTGTGCACAAGCCACAGCACACGTGTGGAGGTCAAAGAACAACTCGCAAGAGTCGATTCTATCACATGGGTCCTGGGGATGAAATTCAGGTCACTGGGCTTGATGACAAGCATCTGTATCTGCTGTCTCTTTCCTCAGCCCCGTACTGACACAGTGTTTCTCTAACACATGTTCTTATCTCCTACATTGGCTAGACTGGCTCTTTTCTGTGTTTTGTTTTTTTTCCCCATCCCACATCCGCAGTGCTAAACTCCTGGGATAGTCCAGCTAAAGCGTTCTAGTTCATAAAACGTTTTTTCACAAGACTTCAGAAGCTTGCCTCCCTCTGCTACCACAGCATCCTGCCTGCTTGCACTCAGAACAGCATCCTGTCTTAGGAAAGACACAGAGAAGCGTGAACACTTAGAAGAAACGTCAGCACCTCATGCTTTGATCACCACATTTGGACAAATTACAAGAGCAATGGAATTCTCCAGAAAGAGAAAAACATTTTCCTATGTTTTCGGATCTATTACATCTAGATAATGTTTTATAAAAATTATTACATATAACTTTTAAGTTAAAATTTACCTTTACATTAATAAATATAATGCTATCAGTAGAAGACTAGAACCAAAGTTCAAAGTCATTAATTCATTTCCCCAATCAACTTTCCCACACATTTCCATTTAGTCTTACCTTATAAATAAGACAGAAACAAATATGTAAAACTATGTGAATACCATCCAAAGATTATAAGTTAGTATTTTCAAAGCACTTGTTATGAATGGCAAATGTATTCACTTGCTTATACAAAATAGAATAGTTATCAGTGTAAGGTTATCTTTCTCAACTGAAAGTCAACTTCAACCAGAAGATTGATTCTATGTTCTTCCTTAAGATTAAAAAGGAATAGCTACAGTGCGTTTTTGGGGTAAATATTCTGATTAGACACATGGAGGTTCAAAGATACTAAATTCAAGAAGGTCCATTAGAATATATATATTTTATAATACATACACACACACACACACACACATATATATATATATTATATATATATATATAATAATACAGCAGTTGGTATTTTCTATCATGCAACCAAAGTGTATGTGTTGAGCTTGGTCAACTGCTCATGGCACTGTTGGGTGATGGGCAGTCAGAGGTGGGGCCTAGCTGATGAAAGGGGAACGCACACTGGGTTCCCCGCCTCTTCCTGTCTGTTTCCTTGCTGTCAGGCATGAACAGCTTCGCCTCCCACCATCATATTCTGCCTCGTCCACAGGTTTACCAGATAAGACACTCATCTCTCCTGCTAAATGTCACTTCCATAAAAATAAGTATAATCCTATCAGTTGAAATGCACCAAAGTTCAAAGCCATCCATTAACCTTCACAGGTAATGAATTCTTTCTCTAAGATTCCACAGTAAGAGCCTGAAACCAGGAGACAAACTGCGTATTTCCTTCAGGTGGTTTACCTCAGGAATCTTACAGTAACAGAGATCACAAACATGGGGTTCTTTAGAAGTTTTTTTTCTGGTGAACAGAGGAGAAAGAACTGAAATCTGTCTATGGGTAGGGGGTACTTAAGTCAATGTCTGAAAAAATGATTAAAAAACCAAACCCTTTAAATAAATACTTGATCATACAAGTCATAGTGAATCAAATAGTTTGTGGGAACAGATAGTATGATATGACAATGTAAGTTAGGAAGTAGTAAATTATATCATCCTAAGGAACAGAACAAAACTTAAACAATTAATTTAAAACCATTTCCATTCTTTAAAAAGACAATTCTTTGAGAATTTCATACTATGTGCTCTGGTCACATCCATGGCCCACTCTTCGCCCTGACTCCTCAGGGGCCCAAGTCATTTCCTATGAAAACCTAGCAGACATACAGAAGTGACAATAACCCACAACCATGTGATGTCCCTAAGTTGCACTAGAGGGGACAAGCAAAGCTCTCAGTGGCTTCCCTGTAACCCAGCAGGCAAGGTCCACCAGTTCCCTCGCTGCATATGGGACCGGGCAGGCACCAATTCCAATGCAGGTCCCCCATGTGCTGTGTGTGGCAGACTGTTCCAGGACTGGGTGGTCCCTGGGAATCAGAGAGAAAGCAGTCCTGGCAGGCCCTGGGTGTACTTGCTTACCTCCAGAAGCGAAAGGCTGAGAGAGGACTAGAAGGGCTGCCCGGGCTGGATGGGGTTGGACTCAGGCTCCTCGGAGTGAGACTGCAAGTTAAAATAACATCATTCCGAGAGGGAGAAATGATTGAGGTACAAATAGCACGGCTCGCTAGAGGGACCGGGCTCCCCTTGGGCCCGAATCACCAGGGCCTGATTACCAACAACGCCAGGTAATCATCAAATCACGTGCCCCTTTCAGCTCTAGAATACAGAACAACGTGGCGGCTTTTCTGTGGAAAATTACATTTTAAACACTACAGCTGCCATTTGTATTTGAGCCTTTTCTTTGTCACGAAGCCGTCGGTCTGTTATCGCCATAGCGAATTTTGCATCAAGGGCAACTGGACGTTATTTCATATGGAATAGACATCGAGGAGAAGGCTTTGCTAGACTGAGACTCACTGGTGAATCTAGAGCAGAACTGGATGGAAGTGATGATCAGACAAGGCAGACAAACAATCAGGTTAAATACAGAAGCTTTCAAAAATCAGATATTCATAGTTTCATCTAAGACAGAAGTATTCTTAAGTACTCAGCGAAAAGCAAAACCTCCTCATGGCAATGACCCAGTATTGGTTTTTTTTTTTTTTAAGCCTCAAGGACAATGATTACAAGGCTTCTCATGCTATTTCATACATCACAGATTTTTTTTTTCTTTTTGCCAATACAACAATCACTGGGCCATTGCGAAACTTGCTCCCCAAACTCACCCCAAACCACCAAACATTTCCAGCAGCCAACTCTCAAATATTCATCACAAGGTGGTCCAAAAGATCCATTTAACCTCTGTGATTTGAGCTCCATGCCTGTTCACTGGTAGAGAGGTAGATACATATACTATATTATTTTTTTCTTGTGTGTTACGCGCATGTGTATGCATGTGTGTGCACACATTGTGTATATGTGTATGCAGGTATGTTTGCCCATGTGGGTGCACATGTGGAAGCTAGAGGCTGTCTTCAGGATGTCTTCCTCCAGACCTCTGCACTGTATTTCTGTGAGTCAGTTGCTCTTACGGAACCTAGCCATTTCACCCCTTGTTTTCACCCCCATAGTTTGGCATACACTTCAAGGCTTGACTTTTATAGGGTACTGGGAGTCAGAATTCAGGCCCTCATGCTTATACAGCAAATACTATGTCTACTTGGTCCTGAATACTATACATTAACGATTTTACCGATAGATCTTATTTTTAAAAATGGAGCTGATCCTTATCAATTCCCATTTTTTTTTTTAGCACGGTAAAAATTAGACAGAACATTAGTTATACAGCAACTAACTCTTAGGAAGAAGTGAGCCAGAGCGATGTCTGTTTTACCACTATGTACTTCTTAAAGGACCAACTGACTGCCTCTCTGCTGATGGGCGATGGTCCTACATCCTATCGTATCTTCTTACCTTAGAGAAAAGGGTCTGGGAACGAAATGGCAAAGTGAGTGTTTCAAACCCACTGCATCCTTCATTGGGTGGCATGGATAATTGGAAATGGTAGCCAAAATAAAATTTGAGTTTATTATTATTGGGACCTTTCTAATACCATCTTGGTCTCCCACTGTGTGTATAATTGAGAGTTGGCTCCATGTGTCACAAACTGAAGTGTGATACTGGCAAAACACCTCCATTTATTTCCTAAGACATTCCGATGAAGGCGAATGGCTCCGAAAACTACCATCCAGGTTGCTGCCAGGACCCAGGAAACTAAGGAGTTGGACTCCTTCTGCCCTCAGAGCACTTCAGAAGCTGCTGTTCTGAAATGTGCTGTACTTGAACTTAGCAGCTCATTGGAAACCTCTCGGGAATGCTCACAGATACATCACTCATTTTTATCTATGTCCCACAGAGGCTTATCTGTGATGTCCTGTCCTAAAATAGCCATGCATGGGCCCTGACGCCATACTGTCTCCAGACAGAAACACGGATGATGGGTGCTGTGAAGGGTTATGAAGCAGATGTTAGTTACTTTTATAAAAACTAAATGACTTTAAAGGAAGTAGAAAGTTGCCACAGATTTCTGCAAAAACTGACAACTGGATAATTTCTAAAATTTGTGTTTATTTAATATCTCACTTCTAGAACATACAGTGAAGAAATAGGAATCAGAAACTGGCCCTGTGTTTTTGGAAGATTCTGAATTGTATCTACAGGGCATAGAGGATGTTCATGTACCATTCCAGAGCTGCAGCACCTAGGGAACAAACTCTCCCGAAAGGAAATCAGATTGTGTCAGGAGATAGCGTTCCAAAGCTCTTCTAGGTTTATTTGGTTTGTGAGTTGAGACCTTGTCATGTGATCTCTAAATAATTACATTATATACATTATGTATGCTTTTAACAGTATCAGGATTATGGCTTTCTTCTAATATTTTTAATATTTCTCTATAGTGCTCAGAAGCTGAATTTACTCAAAGATTAGTTTTCTCCGTGAATGAATGCAAGGCTAGCTACATATATTACAATCTTATATTCCAAGGTAAACAAAATAAACGACATGAGACTACTTCAATGGCATGTACACATAATCCTGTATTCTGCTATCTATGGTCCTCAGGTGACCACGGCAATCTAGAGGCACAGTAACATTTGCTACCCAGAGACCAGATCAAAAAGGAGCCATCTGATATCCAATCAAAACCCAGGGAACCCCATACTCAGCTGACTCCTGTATCTTACTTATGTCATTATGAGCAACTTCATAAACACTGTGACAACCTCTCAGCCTTTCAAGCATAAAATGAAACATATGTAACAATCCATTGTAGTTTTTAATGTTATTTTAAATGTCTTCTTATAATATGGACAAGATGTTTAAAAACAAAATAAGACAAGAAAATGTCTAACGTGAAATGAGATTCATTTCTTTTTTTGAAATCCACAAAGAGTAAGGGTGTGTGACTCAAAACCAGAGGTACAATTCTCAGAGAAGGGCAGTACTCCTGGATCCTACACCTGCAGCTGTGGACAAGGGGAGGGAGGGAAAGGCAGAAGGATGCAAACGTACTGCTAAAACATTCCAACAAGAATACAACTGTGTGTTGGGGGAGGGGTCGGGTGGGAAGACAACCATGGCAATGGGCAAACCGTATTCCTGTGCCTGTTATGACAAAATGACACATCTAGTAAGAAGCTTGGGAGAGCAACCCAACTTTTTAATAAGTGAGTATTTCATTTGAATAAAACAAGCACAGATTTTTTAAAGGGAGGACTGGGTTTAAGGAGCATCTAGAATGTACAACTAGGATGTTGTACATTCAATGACGTATTAATTTGGACGATAATTTTATGGTGCACCTACAGAACTCAAAGGGAATGATGGACACTTAAGGGGCGGACCTAGTCCAGTATGACGTTATAGGGGACATACAGATCTCACAAAAATATAACCCCCTATCTGTGCCGTAAATGACAGAGATATTTATATTTTCCTACCCAATTCCTGTTTTACTGTTTATTCTTTGAAGTGTGTCAGCGCAGACTCGCTCGCAGCGTCTGCAGCTTTGACTAACAGATTTAAAATAAAAATTTGCTGACACGTCCTGCATCCCAGATGTCTAACTTCTGCGCCACAAATCTGATGTGGGCATTTTCACGTCGTTGCCTCAAATCAGAAGACAGTAAGATGTGTTAATGGGTTAAAAAAAAAACAATGAAGAAGGAAAGGAGGAAGAAAAAAAAAACTAGCTAAGCAAACACAGACCCCAACTAGGTAAACACATTGCATGCCATGGTTGGAGAATGCAGAGAAGATGCTAAATGTTCTTCAGCTCATTAATATTCTGCTGCACTGATGAAACATGGATCACATCTAATGACTATCACAAATAACCCTTCTCCTGCACGCTCATCCATCCTGATGTTTTCTATTATTCAATGCAGACAGGGGCCTTTCTTCAGAGAAAGGCATCATGAGCATAAACAAACAGTAAGAGGAGAGGCAAAGAAAGCCAGATATATGATGGCCTACTGATGCATTCTTTCACAATGAGCTGCTAAGATGTTTCCAGAACTGGGGCTCAGCAACTTTAAATATGCAGCGGCACCTTCCCTCCGACTGCAATGCAAAACGCTGGGTCTGGGTTTGCACATCGGCTGGAACCAAATGCCATGCATTTAAAACATGTTCCTCTACCTCACCCTGCAGTGCTCCGAGGCTGTCAGTGCAAACAGATGCTAAATAGCTATTGGTTCCCCGTAACGGGAAAGCGAGTGCCATGCAGAAAGCATTAAAATATTAAAGACAGACAATACTTACTCCAAGGTCAGCCCCGGAATCTGCAGCCTTTCCCGCTGGGCTTTCATGGTTGTTATATGTTACCACGCTCTATTGTAACCATGACACGCACTCTCTGCCAGCGTCCCGGTGATGACAGAGAGCCAAAAGGAACCTCTCTAAAGGACTGGACTAACAACCTCTCAAGGGGGAGGGGGATCCGGCAAGTTTGGGTCCTTCCACCTCCAGCGGAATCAAGAGCTGTCAGCGGCTTTCCTCAGGTTAACTGTGGTGCGCACTGCACTGATTTCGTTAAAGGAACGAGGCTCGCAGCTCTGCATATCAAGTAATTGGTTTCTGATTTTTTTTTTTTAAAGAAAGTCGCTCCACTCAGAGACCCACTTTTTACCTCAGTGAAAGGAAGAGTCCCTTTCCCAGTGCAGACTGGGTGGAAAATATATAACAACAGTATCATACACACGAGAGTTCATCGAAGCAAGATGTCAACTACCCCTCCCCACACAGCAACCCTGTGAAACTCAGGATCTCAATTCGCTACCCTGAGGAAGCTGTGCTTACCCCTTCCTTGGAGTTAGGAGCATCACTCATAGTCCACAGGAGATGAGGGACGGCGCCTGGTGAAAATAATTAGGTCTTTTTTTTTTCTATATATGGCAATCACCAGAAAGAGGAATAAACTAGCTGTGCTAATCTGGGGGAAGTTGAACTCTGTTTTCCAGCAGAGACTTCTCTGAACAGGCACAGGCGGTGGTGGGGAAGGTACCAATGAGAAACGCGAGAGACGGGAGCGAGAATTCTTAATTGTGAAAAGCTGATTCTTGAGAACACTGCAACAGCAATCTAATAGGAGTTGGGAAGGAAAGAGACAGCACATATTTTACGAGCCAGCAAGTTTCGTCCTGTATTTATTCAAGGAACACGAGTTTTTCACAGTATTCAAAACTTGGCACTAACTGTACTTCCATTGTCGTGTATGAAGAACACATCTGAATCACTTCCCCCGATGCATTTTAAAATGTTTTAAAGTTTGGCAGCTACTGGTTGGTTGAAAAGAAACACCAGAAAAAAAAAATCGTAACTTTCTTTCATCAATTCTTCTAAGGACTACAAGGTCACACACAAATGTGCACATAGACAAACACACACACACACACACACACACACACACACACACACACACCACCCCACCTCACCCTAGGTGATATGGCATGTTCACACAGCTACATCCCAAGACTGCGGCCATGCTTCCGGTACAGACAGTGGCACTGTGGTGCAGACCGTGTCCCATATGAAGGGCCAAGAAGGGAAGTGACTCCATCTGGCTTCTCTCCAGTCTTCACACCTCTCCTTGTATTCCCTTTCTGCAGCAACTGTAGCTCTCCAGAGCTGAGACTCGGGGAACAGAGATTCATGGGGAGTCCCAGGACGACACTGAAGCCCTTACTTGCCAACCTTCTCTGTGAAAATTGCTGATTTTTAGCTAGTCACCAACTTAGCCAACTATCTTTTAGAAGCATCAAATTCCAGCTGGAAGTGCATCCATTGAATCACCATTGTCTCTATAGGGGGTGCAATGGAAGAGTATAAAGCGGTTATAATTTAGTAAAAGAAAAAATATGAAGAAATAATCAAGAATTACCTATCACAAAGAGAGCAATTTTACTTACAAAAGCTGATTTAAAATTATCAGTGTTGTGAGTTTTTAAAAAGATTTTTAAAAATCAGTTACCTATAGCATAAAGAGTTAAGCTCTGAAATTCTTTAATTTTCATGGAAATTTTCATTTTAGAAAATATTTTCTAATATAATTTAATAAACTTCTATACGGAGATCTTCTCAAGTGACTTTTAGTTAGATATGCCAATGGGCTACAGGCCATTTCCATTTGCATTTCCTTTTAATACTTCTTACTTAATATATTCAAAATTGGAGCCACTAGCATGGCTGCCAACCCCCAGAGAAGCCTCCTTCCAATGTCTGATGTGTAGCTTCTCATGATTCTTTTGAAACTACCATATCCAAGGCACATGGTTACTTAGCTGGATTAATTTCAACTGATCTCTTCAGCGTTTTTCCTAGGTACCTTCTTTGTTGTAGGGAGCACAGAAAATCCAAAGCAGTCCTTTCTGGAATTGATCACCTTTCCGAGCAAAACCTCCAATCATTTCTCTTTCATTCTCTCTAAGAGCCAAACACCAAGACACTTGGATCCAGATGAGATAGTCAAGCATCAATAGAAACAACAACATAACACGTGTCTGAGGTCAGAAGCATAAGAAAGGAGGCAGAGGAAGAGGGAAAGAAGCGGGGATGCCAGGGAATGACCCCTTGGTGTTTTGAAAAGGGAGAGGAATCAAGCACCTCCCTTTCCCTATGCACTGTGCCCCTAGATAGGGAAATGACTCTTTCATACTGCATTCCCACCTGACAAAAGAGAGCTGGTGGGCCCAGAACAATGCTGCTCTCCAAGCCCTCATGAATCAGTAGATCCAGGCTGCGAGCACTGATGACTGCCGACACCCCGGAGAGATTTACACTGGACATTATATGTCTCCTGAGGCAACAATGAGATGTAGTCTTACCAAAAATGTCACCGAGCCCTGGAGGAAACCAAGCTTCTATATCAAAATATCAGTGTGCAGGAAGTAAATAATGTTAAATAGTGTCAGAGACGTGACCAGCCAAAGCTAGAGGTAAAAGTCCAAGCAAGGTTTTCTAAAATAATAAAAATTTGTTCTATACAAATATTTCATGCAATTATTTATATATAATTATTTTAATAAAAGAAACAAATTTATGTAATTATTTATTTAATATTTTTAATGATAGAGGAAGAAATTTAAAGTTGAACATATAAGTCTAAAAAAATCCTTATGATATATAGCAGCCAACTATAACCCATGAACCTTTTATGGGTCCTGACATCAAAGACTATAAACAGTTAATCAGACATTTCAAAAGTAATCAATATGACATAGATATTATGCACACATATTAAACAAACATGGAATATTTGCATCCATGTGCAGATGCATTTTAGCTGCTTCTCTGTGTCTGTGGCAGAGAACCCTGACACATGCAGTTTCTTAAAGCAGAAAGAGTTTATTTGGACGCCCACTTCAAAGCTAAGGTCCCTCATGGCCGAGAAGTTCGGATGGAAAGAGCCAGAAGCAGCTGGTTCTTCCACACCAGCAATCGGAAAGAAGAGACCTATAAATCCATGCGGCTGTTCAGCTGCCTTTCTCTACCTACACTAGCCAGGGAACGGCGCCACCCACAGTGGGCAGGTTGCTCCCCCTTCTCCCCTGTCAACAAACACAACCAAGATAATCCCCCACTGGCACGCAGCCCAGAAGCTCAGCTCTTACATGATTTGAGGATCTACCAAGTTGCCAGTGGGGATCGGAGTATGTAAATGTGTGTATACGAAAACAAATACACACAGAGTGGACATGTGGGAAAGACAGTTGCTTTGCATTGTCATGTCTCATGATCATCTTTAAGTCCTTATTTTTCCAAGATGTACAACAAAGTCACAGGTGAAATAACAAACATGAGGGTTTAGCTCCAAACTTAAAAAAAATGGAGAATATAGAATTGGCTGTGGTTTACTAAGGCTTTTTAAGCATGGGGGGATTGAATAGATAAGGGCTCATGTAATTCGAGCTGGTATCCAAAGATCCACATCCATGCCCCTCCCTTCCCCTCCCCCTCCCCCACAGCCCCTCACCCTGCTTTCCTCCCTGCCCCCACAGGTCACCATTTGTCACTGATGCCTGGTTCACATCTACCTCATTCCCTCTGAACTTATTCTTCTCTTACTATTTGGATCTTAAAGGTAACCCAGTGCCTGTTAGTCACCAAACTGTGGTACTACTTGAGATGGGGTGGAACCTTTGAGGTTAAGCCTAGTGGAAAGGAATTAGGGCACAGGCTGCATGGTCTTGAAGATAACAATAATACCCTAGCTCTTTTTCCTGCTTTGCTTTCTGGATGCCATGAGATTACAGGCCTTGCTGGGCCATGATGAAAGTCTTAGCACACTCACAGAACATTAGATCTAGATTACTGTGCTCTGGACACTGATATCTCTGAAACAATGAACAAAGCAAATCCTTCCTCATTTTCAGGTTATTTCCTCATGAAAAAAATGATGATTCACTACCTTGCTGCTTGGATTCTGACCTTTCTTCACACCCTGCCTGCCTGATCTAGCTGGAGCCACAACACTCCCGTGCCCAATGCTCCCTTCTCCTCATCTTGACAGAGTTTTCTCTTTAGTACTTGTCACCACTTAGTCTTTTCTGTATTGGGTTGTCTACCTGTGTGACTGGAGACTCCTAGAACAAAACTGGTATGTGCTATGACTGTGTATACCTCCAGTGCCAAGGACAGCCGCTCAGTGCTCCCCCAAGAACAAGCTAAAAAAGAAAACATGGAAGAATGGCTTTCTCTGTGTGGCAAAGCCATAGATTAGAGAAGTTCACCCAAGAGCAGTGTGGGATAAAGATAGAGGACACTGTTTTACACTGCTTTTAGGGAATTTTGGGGACATACAACAGGAGCCTTTTGTTATAGGGACAGCACACCCTTGCCTGATGTGGGATTTCCCTCTATATGCTGTGATTACCATTAATGAATAAAGAAACTGCCTTGACCTGTTGATAGGGCAGAACTTAGGTAGGCGGAGAAGACAGAACTGAATGCTGGGAGGAAGAAGGCAGAGCTGGAAAAATGCCATGGAGCTGCCAGAGATAGACATGCTGAAACTTTTCTGATAGGCCTCATGGTGATACACAGATGAATAAAAATGGGTTAAATTAAGATGTAAGAGTTAGCCATTAAGAAGCTAGAGCTAATGGGCCACGCAGTGATTTAATTAATACAGTTTCTGTGTGATTCTTTTGGTTCTAAGCTAGCCAGGCGGCCTGGAACAAACAAGTGACCCTCTCCTCTTACACTTGACATTATGCATTTTTAACAAATTCAGTGCCATGGCTTACATTAGGATCTTTCTACAAGATAACCTGAATAACAGCTGTAAATAAAGTTTTGCAATGTCTGGGGACAACTCTGGTTTGACTTTCTGGGATATGCAGGAGGACCCGCTGCTACTGGCATCTAGTAGGTAGAGGCCAGGATGCTGCTGAGACAGTCTACAAAAAAAGAGATGACAGCATCCCCACAGCAAAGAACTACGCATCCCCCATACAATCAAATAACAGTGCCTCTCTGGAAATTCTGAAGAGACGGGGCATCTGCAAGATGCTTAGCATCAAGGACCTGTTTTCAGCGTTTAGATTCTAGTTTAACGTCCCTCAGTACAGGAGGAGGTGGGGGTGATCATCTTATTTTTCACACTCATTTTACATTTCGGATTCTCAGCAACCTAACTAACCTCAAAGTGTATGGAGACTTTTGTCCTGTTCAAGGGGAATGGCTTTTTATAGCCAGAGCCCCAGAAGTACTTCTGAGTCACAGAAACCTAATTACCAAGGAATCCATGCCATTCCCAAACAGCAACCCAGATAAGAAACTCAGCTGAACAAGAGGACCCAATACCTTGTAAAATGGGCTCCACAGCTGCTCAGAGGGCAAAGTTTAAGAACTTTACCTAAGTGATTCCAAATACATACACCTGAGGTGCATGGACAAGATGTGTTCAACCCAAGTAATTTGGCGCCTCCAGTGAAATTTATGAGACAGATCTCTGAAATCAAGTATTTTTTTTTATTCTTTCCTCCTGAGTTGTGTGAAGACATTAGAGAAACACCATCCCTAAGATCCGTGCCAGACAGCTCTTGAGGCCTTTCTGCCAGTCAGGCAAAGCTTGTTCTTGCTGTCTACACCGCTGATTAAAGAGACATTAAGGAATCTAAGGTACCGGATTAACTATCAACATATCTCTTCTCAAGAAGCTGCGGAGGATGCGCTGAACAATGATGTAAACCATTCAGGAGAAATGCACGGGAGCAAGAAAAAGGCAGTATGCAGAGAAAGGCAAAGGGAATCCCCAGGATGCTGACAATGACCACCAAAAGGAAATCCCCACAGGAAGTTGCTGATGTCCCAAGAACATAGAAGGTGACTTGGCCCAAAGAGCAGAGAATTTAGAAAGCAGCTTGAATGTAAAACAGAGTGACAGTTTATCTGATGCCATTCAGACTGCAGAAAGCACAAAGGAAGGTTTCCTATCTCTGTAGGAGACTATGGAAAGTATTCATGATAGCTAAATAAAATCCAGGCAGAGGAAAACAACCCAATGATCACCTCCAAAAAAAAAACCATAAAGGAAAATAGAAATATGATTAGTGTGGTGATACATAACACATTATGCACAGAATACTGGCCCTCTGAAGATGCTGTTACTATGTCAACCTGTGCATAAATCATCTTTTGTTCCTTTTGTTCTTTATATTCAGGTTGCTGAGGCAAGAAGACGATCTTGCACTTTTGACATGCATTCAGCATAAACCCCAGAGTCCTTACAATGCAGAAGAGGGAAGTGCTAGAGTTGGAGACATGGCAGAAGCAGATATTCAGATGATACCCCCAAAGCTAAGGAATTCTAGAAGCTTCTAAATGGAAGGGACTGATTCTAGAAAGAAGACAGCCCTTGACTCTACGCAATAAGGCCCATTGCAGAGTTCTGGTCCCTAGAATTTTAAGATGACAACTTCGTGCTATTTTAAGACACCAAGTTTAAAGTAATTTGTCACTATAGCAATAAGAAACCAACATGAGCGCACCTGGGGTAACATCCTGAAAACTGATTTAACAAGAACAACAGAAAACCTCACCCTAACAGTGCTGCCTTGAGATGGGAAAATGGAGAAGAGAAAAACAGAACTAAACACAAGGTGATGTGGGATGAGGGAGCAGGAAGGTGCCTTCCTGTATCCTAAACGGCGTCAATATGTAAAGACTGAAACTAACTGATATTAGGAGCATCCTAAATACATTCCTGAGACATGTGGAGAATATTATTAGAGAGCTCCAGGGGGAGGTAGGATGGGAGGGTGGGGACGGGTGAGACATGGACTCTATTTTTCATAAAGTTATTTCCATTATTTAATTTTTAAAATTCTCCCTATATATTGTATTTTGATAAGAATAAAATTCATGTTAAAAAGAAAGATTAGCTGCCAGAGAGGCTAGTAATTCCTGGCTGTATCTCTGCATTCTACTGTACTTGCTTTTATTGAAACATCATCTAATTTCCTTACACTTTTTATCTATCATATTCAGCCAGACACAATGGTATTTTCAAAATGGGAGTAAAGCAAACCTTTTCCAACCCCTAAGATTTAGTGATTTTTCTCCCTCACAACAGTATCTTTTTCATAATCAATGCGAATAAGAGCCTTTGTAAACAGAAGGAGAGCGAAAGCAAGCAAATAAAATGCAAAGCAGAACTCAGAATCGAAGGGAAATTAATGCCCTCCATTCTCAGCACTGACAACAGTGGTTCACACCTGGAATCCCAGCATTTGGAAGGCTGCTGCAGGAAGGTTGTAAGTTCAAGTAAGATTCAGTTTTATAATATCAAGAGATGGAGATGTGGGACCCATGTCTCACGTGCTCAAGGCCACAGCAAAACTCCAAACAGAACAAAATCCCATGCCCTTCCTCATGTGATAAAAACCACCAAGATGCCCGACACAGTGGCATGAGCTATAGTGCCAGCACTGAGGAGGGAGAGGCAGATGGATCTCTGTGAGTTCCAAGACAGTGTGGTCTACTTAGTGAGTTCCAGGACATCTCAGCTACACAATGAGATCCTATTTCAAAACAAAAAGGAACATGCTAAGACATGATATCGCAAAGTGGGAAATTATAACTCTCTGGAGCAAGCAAGTGTGCTTTTTACCGGAAGTGCGCACCTATCTTTAGGATGCTCTGTGATTTTAACTTTTATTCTGCAGTAAGACTACAGCAGTCCACTGGAGCTACACCTAGGCTTGCTTTATTTATTTATTTTTTTCCAGCTGTAGACTAACAGTCCAGCAGCCATGCATCCTGCTGAGCCATGCTCCCACACCTTGAACTCCAATGTGTGGTGCTTTCTCTTCGTTCTTGCGGCAACTGTATTCTAAGTTAGTTTGGGATATCCCCTGGCTCTCCCTATCCCACCGGCTTTGGCTCTGGTAAACACTCTACGTGCGAACTGCAGGCTCATCCAGGCAGCAGTGCCCAGGGATATGTACATGATTTAAGTTAGGTTAGGGACAAAAGATAAAAGATTGTTTTCCTGCTACATGTCAAGATGGGAAGTTAAATGCCGTTGTCTGTCTTGTGACTATGAATCTGGTATCCACAACAGCTAGGCAGAATGAACAGAGACAAGAACAGACTTATGTGTTAATTAGTCAGGAATCAAGACCTGCTTGAAGCCTATACACCCAAACTTTGTGATTCTGTGATATAATTTCTTTTAGGTCAATGTTGGCAGGCTATATTGTTACCCGTCACACCAAGCTTAACAAATGAAGCAATCAGAAAGCTTTGCAAGCAGATAACTATCTTCATTTTAAGATAGTAACAAATAAAAAGCTATAGAAAGATAATATCTAATGATAAAAACTTAGTACGATAACAACGCTGTTTGGAAAAGCCCCAAACTAGAATTCACATAAATGCCAATCAATAGTAAAATGACTAAATACACAGAGACATGGTTACAGAAAAGAATGCGCTACAATGGCATGTAACACTGTCAACACAGTTACTGCTGGATGTGAAATGTCCCCCACAGGAACCCCAGTGGCTGGGGTTGAGTTGAGAGGGTGGATGATCTTTAGGAGGTAGGGTTTAGCGGAGGAAGTGGGTTGCCAGGAGTCGGACCTTGACAGTTATACCCCAGAGCCCACCTCCTGGCTCTTGTCTCTCTGTTGCATGACCTGCTGAGATTGAGCTGTAAGCCCCCATGAGCTACATCATGCCTTCCCCACCATGGCAGACTGTATTTCAAAATCCTGAGCCAAAATAAATCCATCTCCCTCGAGGTCACTTCTTCTAGATAGTTTATCACGTCAATAAGAAAAATAACTACTAGGAAAAATATCCTATGGGAAAATAAAATAGTACTGCCACTACAAAAATGCTGAAGTGATTCCTCAAAAACAAACACAGAAATACCTATGAGCAACCTATCCCACTGCTGGGTGGGTATATACCTCAAAGAAATGAAAACGGGACCCCAAGTATTGCTGTCCGATATGAAATGAATCCTACCATTTATCGGAGGAGTCCAGAGTCATCAGATTCATAGAGCAAGAGAAGGAAATGAATGGTCACTGCTAAAGGCCAGCAGTAAGGATGGTGCATTAGTGTTTAATAGTTTAGAGTCACAGCTGGAGTCCATGAGAATGGCCTAGAAATGGGCAATGCTGATGGTTGTACAACAGGATGAATATAAATAATACAGAATTACATAGTTAGAAATACATGGATCAAATGGAAATTTCATGCTACACATATTTTACCATAATTTAAAAAATACCCAAGGAAAAAGAAAATGTAGCTGCCTATCATTCTATTGGAATTATAAGTCAGGATTGACAGTGAGGGTTAAGGTGGAGAGGGAGAAATAATGACAGAAGCCACAGGTCTACACTGTATCTTACTTTGTTTTCCTTCTAAGTGTTGGTTGCCTGGGCATACTCCATTTGTGAATTCCCCCCAGGATTGTGAATCTGGGGATTCCTAAAGTCTCAAGCTCCTCCTCTAATTATCTATGTATAAGGTTTCCCAATCTTGAGGCTCCCCTTACATGCCTCTCTCTTTATATATTTACATTCAATGTCATCCTGTCCACAACCAGGTGTGGTACGGAAACATACACGTGTCTACTAAGAAACTACTTATTAAATCAACTTAAGAGGCAACATAGGAAGTGGAAGTAAATTAACACCAACAAAACTAAAACTGAAACTGAAAGACAACCCAGGGAGAAAACACAAAACTAGATATATAGAAAACACAGATGCCCAAAGTGGTACATTGAATGAGCTGTCTGTGGTCAACATAAGTATACTTGCCAACACCACATAGTGAGTGCATGAACCTGAACTTGGAATGAGATTTTCTCACACTGAAAGCTGCAATCTTCCGACTAAATGCTGCACTTTTCCAGATTGCAGTGTGGACATGTCATGTTTGACAAAATGACTCCAGGAGAATTATTGTAGATAATACATGCAATATATTTAAGTTAAGGCAAGATATTTATTTTTAGTAACACTTAGAATTGTATGGTGTCAAGTATGGACGAGATACATGATCCTAAAGCAATAAGTGTTTTTGAAGAACTATAGTTGTTGCATGAAATCAAAAGACACGGGACTTGGCACACACCTTTAATCCCAGCATTCGGGAGGAAGAGGCAGGCGAATCTCTGTGAGTTCGAGGCCAGCCTGGTCTACAGAGTGAGTTCCAGGACAGGCTCCAAAGCTACAGAGAAACCCTGTCTTGAAAAGCAAAAAGACAGGGGATTTCTAATAGCCTTCAAAAAACACCAACCACCTTTGAGGTCAGACCTGTTAAAACGTGTTTCTGCTCCATACTTCATAACATGATGGACAGCTCCTGTTCTGACAGATTAGCAGAGCTACGGTGGATGCTTTCCATTCTTGTCGACTGCCTTGTTACACGCAGTTCCATTCACTTTAAACCACAGAGTGGCTGTTAAAGAGTCCAACCTTCACTGGAAAAGGGGGTCCCTGGAATAGATTATCTCCATAACATCTGTCAATTATTTTACGTTTTCAGGGTTGAATAATACAGGGGCATTTGTATGTGTGATAGTCAGTGAGAATTTGCCAAAAATAACTACAAACTTGCCCAGCCTCTAAGGCTCTGGTTGAGTGCCAAAGGCAGAGTGGCATTCCTCCCTTGCCACCACACCGTGTCCTCCAAGCGTGCCATGACTGTTCTTCATGGTCAAGGAACATTCTGAACGTTTCACTTAGGGACATACACGGAATTGATTTAGCAATGAGAAGGAACAGCCATACAGCAATGCCAAACTACTGAGGAAATGTCATCTGCAATCTTTAGGGACACTGGATTTTGAAAGCTGGGGAACACAGCATGGGAAAAGGGACATCACCACCGAAGAGCTGCACTATCAAAGTCACCTTTCTCCAATTCTCCTCCCTTAATAGTCTACATCATTCCAAATTAACCACAGCTTTTCAATTGTAAACACCACGGTGACCTGACAACCTATATTAAGTAACGTATCCACGTGTGTTTTTGTTTGAAGCCATGGGAATAAAAATGCCAGATTTCTCTGACTAGATTCCATCTGTGCCATGGAGACTAGCAAAGCAATGGAAAAACACACTTTTTTTTTTTTAAGTATGGAATGCTGGCTAACTGTTATTCCTTTAGCAAAGACTGTGGGTACCACTACATGCCAACCACTAAAACAATAAGCTTAGTATTCCCAGTTTAAAAAGGTCTTATTTGCTATATCCTGGGGAAAGGCAAGGGGAAGGGGAGAAAGCGAAGGGAAAGTTGGCCCACACTCCTTTGCCTTAAGAACATTTTTTGGTGATACTTTTCTTCCAAGTTCTACTGGACAGATTAATCAGAAGACAGGACGATTAATGCTTAGACTTTAAGTACTGTGATAGCAACAGAGCAAACAATGCTGTACTCAACAACAGCCAGGCACACAGCACAGGGGCATGCTATTCTACACATGCTAATTTCACACCTTTGTCTGCATACACTTCAAAGTCTTTCAGAAGACTATGCCGTTTTCTCCCCCATCTTCCTGGTAAGTCAAACAGGCTGCAACAGCTACCTTGCAAGTATAGAGACAAGTTGTGTCTGTTTGGCACCACAAACTGGAAGAAAGCACGTCGGGAAGAAAGCAGATACAAATATCACTTTCTAATAAGCGG
This sequence comes from Myodes glareolus, assembly GCF_982192425.1. Taxonomy (NCBI): domain Eukaryota; kingdom Metazoa; phylum Chordata; class Mammalia; order Rodentia; family Cricetidae; genus Myodes; species Myodes glareolus. The sequence goes on from NC_142040.1 coordinate 30,255,943, forward strand.
ACAATTGCTCAATTCCCACTCTCCAGGAAGAGCAAAACAAAATTATAAACTTCTCAAGCAAGCGGCCCACCTACTTGGGAACAGCAGGAAACAGGGAAATAAACATCTTGCCGAGCCTACAGGAAGGGGATGTCACCAGCTATCAACTCATCACTGAGGCAGACATAGGAATGGAAGATTAAGATGCTGAAAAATACATGTTTATCAATTTCTCCGAATATCAAATAGTATTATAGTACTTGAGAGGTTTGTTAACTTCTAATTACATTTTTAAATATTCTAAATCAAAATTTATTCGGAAAAATGTTACTTCTCAATTTGTGTTTTGTGGATTCTATTTTAATATCTATAATTTCTAAGAATGTGCTAGAATGGGTCCTCCATTTAACTTTTATACCTCAGTTTCGGGGGCTCCAACCCACCATCATTATCTCTATTTTAAAGATGAAGAAATGATAGAAAACTAGGGATTTGTGAGTCTAAGGTGAATCAACCAGGAAGAGGGTTGCTGCTGTTGTTTTTGAGTCATGGTCTCATGGATCCCAGGCTGGCTGGTCTTAGACTTTCTAGGCTGCGTAAGATGACCTTGAACTTCTGATTTTCTTGCCTCTTAAAATGCTGGGGTTACCGGTATCACCACACTGGTTTATAGACAAGAACTTTTAAAAGCATGCTTGGGTGCCAATATTCCTGGGGGAATGACACTTCAGGGATTTACCCTTCTCACCCACTTAAATCTATGCCTTAATATTCTTCATCATCAGTAACGGACTGGAGGAGTATGCCTTGGACAGATTATTGATATTGCTTTCCATAGTCTAGGAGAGGGCTAACTGATGGATCGTCTCAAGTACAGAAGGTGCTATAGGAAAGCATTGCCTGCATCTGTCGTGTACACATTAAGCACAGATCCACTCACGTCCACACTTGTGGGGATCTGACGCCACGCCCACTCACTTCCTAGCACATTTTCCTAACTCACTCTAACACGGAGAATCTGAATTCAGGTATCATTATTCTCACTCGGAAATACCTTCATTCTTTAGGGGTGCATTTGTTTCCATGCGCTAGCATCTCTGTCTTCAACTATGCGACCACCAGACTTACTGATAACCCTCAATGCTCTTCCCTTTGTCATGGACTATGACCTACAAACAAACATTTGATTCATCAAGAGTGGTTGTTTGATCGGGTGTATCTTAAGAACCATAAACACCACATATAACATGTATCTGTTAAATACCAATGACTTGAAACACTTTGTGACCAAAGACTCCCTAAATTTTATCTTAGAAAAGAATGTCTTGCCCTCCGTCATCATATTACTTCAGTATGATATTCACTTGCTTAAACATGTTTCCCTTGACCTAATCTAAGCCAGAAACCCACATCTTTTTTCACTACAGCAGCCTTCAATTCTCCCATCAAAATTAGGAGCAATTTAAAGTAATAATAAATAAAATAAATTTAAAATAAAGATAGGATGACAAAATTCCCAGGGGGTGCAAGACCAAATACTTCATCACTATTTTATAGTAAGTGTTTTAACACAGGACACAGAGTAGATAAAACTTAATTTGTCAAAGTGAAGAGTTTAAGTATTAAAGATTGCAAAAAAATGTTTAGTCAGTTTGGGCATCCTTTGTGAGTGCCAACAATGGCAGGCCAGCTCATTAAGTGCTCTGGAGAAGAAGGGTGCCCTGTGTTAAGAAGGGCGGGAATGCTTTGCTGTTACTGTGGGCATGAAGGAAAGGCAGAGAGGCAGAATTATAAAACATAGATTTTGATGTCTGTATAGCCAAATCTACTCAAGACAATCTGGGTTCATTACCCAGAATTTGCATGTGTTGACAGGAATCCTCTACTCTTTCTCAGATCCCCTCAAACTTGAAGTCAGATCATCTATCCTCACACGATCCAATACAACTCAGACTTTGGTCCCATACCAGGGAATCCACTTCAGAGCAGGCCGCAGGTTCTCATCCTCAGTCTCTCTTTCCCTCCTATGGCTCGGGAAGTTCAGGAAGTCGTTCCTGAGCTTGCTTATTCCGTCCTATGGGCCGTCAGGCTCCTTTATTGCCCAGTTCCTTCCTGACCAACAGAGTACGGGTGGAACAGGGTCTGTGGTGCTTGACCATTGCTTAGAGGCACGGCCTTCTCTACAGGAGAACCTTGCCATTTTGATGCTGTATTCTCTTTGCATTTTAGATGGGAGATACAGTAGAGCCGAGAAAGTCTCTAGATTACATGAGAGAGTTGAATGCGTATGAAGATGCGTTTTAACCAAATTTACATGTTGTAGCCTCACATCACACATGGCACACACTACTCGATCTAAATAAGAATCCCTATGCTGTATTGGAATTTTCTAAATAGCTGAGGCTAGTATTGAACTCTGGGTCCTTCTGTTTCAAACTCTCAAGTGCAGGGATTATAGACACGCATTCTGGAGATCTAACATTAAACTGAAACCCACCCATGAGATAAAAAAAAAAATCTAAATTCCACCTGGACATCTTTCTGATAGAGTCTAGGCACACAAACCATTCATTTGCTTTCTTTTGCTCTAAGGAACAGCATGGCCAAAAGCAATTTGGAGAGAAAATGGTTTCTTTCATCTTGAAAATGACTGTCACTGAAGGAAGTCAGGGCAGCAACTTGAAGCTGAAACTGTGGAGAGATTCTGCTTACTGGCTTGCTCCGACACTCACCTTCAGCTATCTTACAGAGTTCTTCATTCCTACATCCTACATAGGGATGGTACTGCCCACGGTGGATGGGGCCCTCCTACACCAATTAGCAAGCAAAAACCTGCCCCTAAAATATGCCCAGAGGACAATCTAACGGAGGCAATTCTTCACCTGAGGCTCCCTCTTCCCCATGTTAAGTTGAAAGCCAACATCAGCAGTCACATTGTCAACTAGGATTCTGCCATGCCTATCACACTTACAGGGTTATTCTACCTCTTGATACAAGAAATGCCTTGCAGGCTGAGCAAGGATTAGAGCCTGAACTATGGACAGTTCAGAATAATAACAACTCTAGAAAGAAGAATCAGCAGGGCCACAGAGCACCAAGTAGTTACACTAAGATGCAGGCTAACTTTCCTTGTGTGGACAACAAAGCAAAACCAAATCACTTGAGCTCTAAGCAGTCAAAGAATACTGTTAACCCATTGCTTTGTGCTTACTGCCAAAGATCAGGGACTTGGAATCCAACCGGCTTTCTAAGAAAGAAAAGGGGGGAGATGTAGACATGTGTTCCTTTGTGGAGAGACAGATACGTTATACAAAAAAAAAAAAAAATCCAGAATAGCAGGACTCCTATCATTCCATTTTCTGCTTGGTCTGATCTGAACGCTATAGGGACCATAAACACCATCTAGAATAAATCTGTGTGTGTGTGTGTGTGTGTGTGTGTGTGTATTCCTTTTCCAGAGTCCTACTTCTTCTGGGGCAGAAACAACAATAAAGAATCTAGAGGCGAAAAGAATTAGTGCATCATAAAAAACAGAAAAGAAAAAAAACCCACTCTGCATTGACTGCCCCTAAGAGAATTTACTCACACACTTAAATTTATGCAGCGAGTTACCAGAAGCCTCATAAATACTGGACCCGTAATCCAGCTGGAATCATTCATTTTATTTACATTTCATTAGGGGGCACTAAGGTAATGATCTCCAAAAGATTTCACTGCAGCCAATGAAAAACTGAGTGGACCTCCAAAGGGGCGGGCATAAAAAGAGAATGTCGTTTTGTCCCAAAGGCACAGAATTATTAAAAACAATCTGTTTTAAAAGTTACTGTGTGCTTTTTTTTTTAATGCATCCTCGACGAGTAATTGCATTCTAAGTTATTTTCACTGTCCACATTGCACGTGAGGTAAGACCCGAATCTCTGACTAAAGAATTTAGGCTGAACTTGCAGCCTTACATGGGAAACAAACTTGCATGAAATAGAGCCTGCAACAGAAATTTCCAGTACACCTATAGCGTTCACCATATAGTACCACTTGTCATTTACTGCTGGCAAAATCCATGACAGCCTCCCAGGCTCTTCCACGGCAATTTGAATAGCAACACAAAAGGACAGCGCACAGATACACTGAATAAAACATCCGGCGCCTACATTACTCCTTTGAAGGCTGCCAGCCATACATTTTGAATCACCTGAAATGAAGATCAAAAGGGAAGCGAACTTATTTATTTATTTTACCAGAGGCAGTGGATGAAAAAAAAAGTGAAATTTAGGATTGGAGAGAGGGAGGAAAGGTCTAAATTTAAACAAACATCAACACCTTCTTCATAAGATCCATAAAGAAAGCTAACAGTTGAATCACAAAGTAGACCAGAGCAGTGGTTATAGGTCAAGGGTAATAAAGGCAGGCATCCCCTCCTCTGGCTGTCTGCCTTCATGGTTGCCCTTCACCTGCTCTTCCACAAACACACCTCCTCCTGTATGCAGGGAAGAAGCAGAGGAAGGATTTTCTTTCTTTATTAATCTTTACTTAATTTTTTTGATATAATATATTTTGATCAGACCATTTCCCCTCCTCTGACTCCTCCTAGTATCTCCTCGCCTCCTTACCCACCCAACTTTATTTTCATTCTCTCTCTCTCTCTCTCTCTCTCTCTCTCTCACACACACACACACACACACACACACACACAAACATAGGAAGAAACAAAACACATAAATGAATATAAAAACAGATTTTCCCCTTTCCTGGCAGCTATCAATTGCAAATAGCTTCCTGGTTGGGGGTGGGATAGGGGCTCTCATTTGTGACTGAGAGCTACACTCTCTGAGTTGATTCAATGTCTCCCTCTTTTCCCAGGAACATTTTAAAGATGGGAAGAACGTGACAAAGCTCAAGACAATAGCAGAGAAAAACAGAGTGAACCATCTTGACACTCTCCTGCCTCAAATGCGCAATATGCTGGAGGAAGTATTTCAAGAGACCTGAAGGAGAGCCATGGGAGCCCAGTAGGGCAGCGTATATCCTATGCACATGTGTATCACGCATGACTGGGAAGTATTCTACGATCAGATATCAGATAACAATATGCTCAGTGTAGTACAGCTACAAGTAATGAGCTAAACTTGATTCCCAGGCTCGGTGCGGAAATGCTTTGCTACCTAAAGAGGCATGGGAACTGAAAGGTGTGAGCAGTGCCTGCTTTGACCACTCCCTGGGCAAGCAAAGCCTTGCCTCTTCCCCCTCCTGGGAGGTGCTCTTCAGGAGGCGGCCATGTGTGTCAATCTCCACAGGGATTAAGTGCCCAAAGTTAGATTTGTTCAAGAGAATGGGAATTTGCCTATCTTGTGTTACCTAGCTCCCATGGGGAAATGAATTCACATTTTTTTCTAGAGCCACTCGAATTGGGAACGGCTTTAAAAGAACTCATTGGAAATCTGTAAGTGTCCATGAAAAACAAACAAACAAGCCTAAACTCAAAAAATGAGAGGCTTTCTTAAGGGTTTTGTTCCTATTATTTTTCACTTGGCCTTTTATGTCAGTGAGACTTTAGGGCATTAAGTCTCTGAGACAAAACCTCTATGCCCCTAACCTTTATTCATTTGTTATATTTTAGAAATTATTTATTTTTAAATTTTATGTGCAAGGGTGTTTTTCCTATATGCACATCTGCGCAGCACATGCTGGCAGTGCCCACAGAGACCGGAAGAGGGCATCAGATCCTCTGGAACTGGAGTTAGAAACAGGTGGAAATCGCGCAGTGAGTGCTGGGAACCAAACTCAGGGCCTCCAGAGGAGCAGTCAGTGCTCTTTACCACTGAGTCATCTCTCCAGCCCTACCTTCATTCCTCTATAAAGTAAACGTTTATGACATCATCGGCAAGCAATGTATTTTTTTTTATTTTGAAAGTCAAGGGTATGGCAGGCGGAATTCTCAGAAGGCCTCTAGTGCCCAGCATTCTGGAATCAGACTGCTGGTGGGTCCTGAGTCCTGCGGACAGAACCTGTGAAACAAAAATGTAAGCTATGGCATCCAGGAAGAAGTTATGGATCTGTAAACACCCACTCGACCCCAAAGCAGCCTCTCTTGGGTGGATCCTTCCAGTCGATATGAAGCATCAGGAACCTGCCTCTGTCAGCCTCAAGGGCCAAGCAAGTTCCACACTCAAAAGAGACTGAATTCTGCCAGCTACTGGGAGAGCTTGGGAGGGGATCCCGCTGAGAGAGCCTGTCCAGACTTCTGCTGGGCTGAGCTGTGAGGCTAGAAGAGGCTGCTATTTTAAGCCCTGCGATATATGATAATTTGCTACACTGTGAAATGAAATACTAATGCAGACTACGGCATATATTTATGTGCTTATACAACCAACCTCGGGGATGCGTGATCTCAGAAGACACTCAGAATATAGACACTAGCAAGAGAAAGAAAGGGGAGGAGGCAGAGATGAGGTTTTATTGCATGAGATACTGTGGTAGCAGCTTGCCAAATATTATCTGTTATGAGAGAAACTTAAAGTAGTAGCACTTTCTATTGCTCTAATGCAGAATTCCAATTGATTAAAATAACCAGCTTACAGGTTTCACATCCTTTCGATGGAATTTTAACTTCCTTACTATGACAGGAGCCCTGGAACAAGCAGAAGAACAGCGTCCAACCCTGGCCTTGAAGACTTGCATGTTAAAAGCACAAACAGCAAAGGGTACAGAATTGTGACATTGAAGGAACTACACAAGCTTGTTGGTTTGTCACACGGGGCATTCAGGACCAATTTTCTCTACTGGAGAAAAAAATGTATCTCTCCAGTAGAGAAAATAATGTATGCATTATTTTAGAAACACATGCCACATAATTCATGCCGCATCGAAGAAAGCATTAGCAACGCCAAAGATATTCAGAAGAAATGTGAACAGTGAGCTAGTTAAAAAAAAAATGCAAAAGCGGGAACTTGAAAGAAGAAAAAAAGCAGTTGTATGTTGTACATACAAACTTTAAAAAGTCAATAAAGCATGGCCAGGCAGTGGTGGTGGCACATGCCTTTAATCCCAGAATTTGGGAGGCAGAGGCAGGCAGATCTCTGAGTTCAAGGCCAGTCTGGTCTACCTAACGAGTTCCGGGACAGGTTCCAAACAACACAGAGAAACCCTGTCTCTAAAAATTAACTAACTAAATATTAATAAAGCAAAAAGTGAGGAGTGTCCCTGGAATCTAAAAACTCTTGACCTCAACATAAGACCCACTAGCACTACAACAACCCCAGGGTGTCCCTAAAAGCTGACTTTGACTTTTTAGGGAAGACCAATGAGTGCAAAACACACACTGCTATTGCAAAATTATCTCATCATTTTTACCATTTATCACGTTCCATTCTAATCTGGTTTTTAAACATCTGCCGTGTATGCCAGTCATTGCCTCAAAACACTTGAGAACACCACTAGAGGGGAAATGAACCCCTATTTCCCACACGAACACGTCATAGCAGAGCAATGGACAGCCCAGCGTTCCTGGGGACAGAATGAAAATATTCAGATAAGTGCTACAAAATTTTAATGCTGCCTTAACAATTCCTGCTTAAAGACAGGAGTGGAGGAAAGGCATTCGCCATGTAGCTAGTAGTTAAAAGCACTGGCTGCTTTTCCAGAAGACTTAAGTGTGATCCCCAGTACCTACATGGTAACTCACAACCAACTGAAACTCCAGTTTCATGAAGAACCAACACCCTCTTCTGGCCTCCATGGGCAATGCAGATTTGCTACCAGTGACAAAAGATGTGTTAATAATAAGACCATCTTTACGTGAAGACAAAGATAAAACACAATGTGGGAAAACTGTAAGCAAAACTTTTAGCAGTGTACATTTATTGTTCAAAGTGGTAACTTTCACTTAAATATGAATGAGGTGAAAAAAATATGTGAAAAAATATTATGTAATTTACAAATTTATTCTGTTATATGGTTTGTCAAAATATCTCTTACACTGAGTACATTTTATACCCATAGATTACACTCATCTACCCTGGGCACCAGAAGCGTTCTAATTATGTTACCTGCCATCTTCATTCTGAGTGACGCCCCAAGGATGGCCTTCAGCATGGCAGGACAAACTGGGAAGGTTAGTGGAAAGAAAGTGTAGAGAACAAAAATTATCCTTATTTGTACATCATGTAATTTTATATTTGTAAAGTCAATTGGAGTCAACCAAAAATTGATTGTTGAAATTGATGTGTTAATGACCCATTACATATGTAATGTTCAACAGATTTGCTACCAGTGACAAAAGATGTGTTAATAATAAGACCATCTTTACGTGAAGACAAAGATAAAACACAATGTGGGAAAACTGTAAGCAAAACTTTTAGCAGTGTACATTTATTGTTCAAAGTGGTAGGTTTCATAATGACATTTTTCTATAAGTCTATCATATACTTTTAGCTTCTTATGTCCTACTTTCACCTCTTTCCAAACAGGCTCCGTTCTATTTTCATGTTATATGTATGATCACTATGTGTGCATACACATGGAATATTACATAGGTTCCATATATAAAAAGAAATGTTATATTTTTTGGAGGGGTTTTTTTTTGCTTATTTTGCTTGATATATTATGGTAAAATCTTAACAAGGATGTTGCCTACTAGAGGTGAAAGAAAAAATATTTGTCAAAGAAAACCTAAAATTAGTGTCAGTAAAGTAAACGTGAAGAATTCACAGACAGAAACAGTGGCTACCACAGGATAAAACTCTTCTTCCTAATGCAATGAACACTTTGGTTTGTTTCCAAGTGGGAACTGAACCAGGAACTTAATCCATCAAGCAAGCATGCTACCTCTGAGCTACGCCCACAGACACATACATTAATACGTCACTTAGGGATATGCAGCATGGTGGGAACCCCAGCTACGATTGCTTCATTTATCTGGGGGAAACAGCTTTAAAAAGAGATAAATCTGAAAACCAGGAGCAATTATGGAAACAGAAGTCTAGAATCATACAAAACAGAGAAGTATACTTGTTAATGGAAAATATGGATCACGAAATGGGCCGCATCTTAAATGGAACGAGACAAAATGAAAGATTGAGTAAAGGAGTATCACCTGGAAACAGGAAAAAAAGAACAACTAGTTAACAAAATGAAAAGTTCGTTCAAGTATGCACTGACATAAATAAAAAATATATTAGACTACATTTGTTTTGTGCTTACAGGGTACCAGACTCCATTAGGTATCACAGATTCAACTATGAAGATTAATCTAGTATATAATAAATCAAATAGTACATAGGAGAGAACACAGGCACACACTCAACCCTGCCAGTAAATGATGCTATGGTCTGCACGAATGAAGGAACTTTAGAGAATTTATAAAGGGCTGTTTGGGTTCAGTTCACTGTGCCTCTTTAATGCCTTCACACAAAAATGTAAAGCACCTGCTAGCTAGAAGAAACTCCATTTATAACAAATTGCAGTAAAAATTCTAAAATAACATGACTGTTGTCTTTTCTGTACATAGAGGCTGGGTGCTTGCTTGCCTTTCCACCTCCAGTGAGTGGAAAGTCCCTACGACTTGTCATTTGCAGGACTAAGGGGAGAGCAAGCATGAGGGCGTGTTCAACCCAGAAGGGCTGAAGTGAGGAGATGGGAGGGAGCAGGCAGTGACTGGACAGTCAAGAAATGGGCGGAGGAGCGGAGACAGTGCAGACACACAACTGAGTAGTCAGAGAAAGGCATGAGTACGTCCTCTAAGTAGCAAGGACTGAGGGCATAAAACTAAGGATCCAAACACGTCTGTGTTGTGACTTTCTGAAAGCAAGGACTGGCAGTCAGGATCTCCGTGTGGAAAACATCCTAACAAAAACCGTATTTCCAAGAAAAGAAATAGAGACTTTATTTACCATTGCCTTATAATTTACAGTCAACTTGTTCTGTTTGTTTAATAAACCACAAAGCTTCACACATTACCAGGAAGAGCTCGAGAAACGTCTACAGTTGTGTCATCTGTCTTCGTCAAATCTCATGAGTCAAGCATCATGACTACCTGTGCAGTGAAACCATGCTGCAAACAGGTGGCTTAAAACCCAGGTGGGTACAGATGTCCGCTGGAGGATTCCCTTCATCCCAAGCATCATGTCTCACCCCAAATAAACACCTTCTACTTTGAAACCTGAATAGTACAAGGATAAGACAAGGGAACCCGGGAGTGATCAAGATGGAAATTCGAACCCTCTTCCTTTCATCGATGAACTATGAGACACAGAGCTAAGTTTAATGACACCCCTGGGCCATGATTTCTACTCTGCAGAGATAATGCAGTCTAGCCTCAGAACTCCAGGAAAGTGTGCAGACGGAGAAGCACCTAGCATCTGTAGAATGTCGAGGCTAGAACTTCAGGGTGTCGGCTCACAAGCTGGTGAAGCTCCACCTGGGCAGTCCACAACATAAACAGAAGAAGAGGCCAACTAAGAAGATGGCTTGGGGAGTTTGAAGGATATGAAGGACAGGCAGGTCAGAAAAGGGCAAAAGTGCAGATTCCAGGGGCTTGTAATGAAGCTACCGGATTACAATATAATTGGCTTCCACCAGCAACTTGGAAGATGGTAATCTGCCTCATAAAAGAGCCGGTAAGAGGAGTGCACCAACTTGCATGGTACAGATATCATGACACGTAGCATCAAAATCTAATGACTAATGACAAGCTGAGAAATGGGGCTGGCTGCGTCAGACACTTGTGTGGCCTCTCTGCATATAAAATGAATCAAGAGGCTAATGACTGTCAATGTTTTCCTTGCAATCCCAGCAGCCCACACTCGTTGGCACCCAGCATGTGCCATGCGCAATGCACAGCAACCACACCACTGCTCGTGACTCACAGTGACTTCTGTCTTTCTCATTTCGGCAGACAGGAAGTCACACAGCAGCCAAGCAGCAGAACCGGACTGAAAGAAAAAAAGGATGTGATCTCACAAATATGGAGTCTTCTGGAAACATCTTCTAGAGACAGAATGAAATCTGTGAGTCAAGATCACTGTATGTCCACTGCCTAGAGACCCTCCCCCGTTTACTGCTCCTGGGGCGGGGTGGTTCTGGGCTCCCCAGTGCAGCCCTTGGACTTCACCTCTGCTTCCAGGTTAGCTCACTTGCAGCAGATGACAAAGGTCTAAGCAAGGCTAGTTTCCTAACAGGAAATCAAAAAATTCTAAGTACAAATAAAAATGTACAGTTTTGATTCAAATAATTGTTCCAATAAAGAGTAAGAAGACAAATATTAATCAAGTACAGGGTAACTGACTTAAAGTATAAATATTAAACAGTCTATGTATAAGTCACATTATACCCAATTAACCCATCAAGAGTAAATTTACACCCGAGTCTGGTCCATAGTTTATTATATACCAGTTTTCCTCAAACCAGTGTTTGAAGGGAATTTTGACAGGACTATGAAGAGCATCAGCCTAACAAATTTTGTTGCCATTTCTCTGTTAAGTCTTTTCAAATAGGAACCACGTGATCACTACCCTTTAATTTCAGACGGCCCCATAATCTCCTCGTGGCACTTCCATACATACTAACGGGCAAGCTGGTCAAGTGTGACTATTTCAATTGCCCTGAGCTAATGAGAAAAGACCAGAAGCCTAATACATCATGAAGACTGAACGACACCATGGGGCACGGTGAAGTGATCACCCCCGGCTTTCCATCAGCAAGGCTACAAGAGGAATGAGCCTCACAGTGAGTAGGAGAGGGAAACCCACTAAAAGCAACAAGCAGCCGACAGCACACCCATGCTGTGAATCTTCCAGCAAAGCAGCGTTAATAAGGAATCCTAAATTGGCATTGTTTTAAATTCTGCTCTTTTTAAAACTGTTACCCTTATCTTAATCTATTCTCATTGGACACAGTTTGCCACAGAAGTTTATGCCTGGCCTTTTTCTTTGTATGTAAGACAGTAGTAAAATATACTATGTCAGTATTGGGGGGGGCAGTATGAAGAAGTCTTTTTTTTTAGAGTTTTTAAAATTTATGCATTATTCAAACTTGAGGAGCAACCTCTACGTCTTAGGATTTAGACAGCAAATATGCCGACTTGCTCCGTTTGGCAAGCACTGACTCCAGCCAGCAATAGGCAGATGTCTTCATCAGCTGGTTTAGCGTTAGAATGCAGAAACGCACGAAACAAAGCGAACAAACAAAATAAACAACAACAAAAGCCACCAACCAAAACAACAAGAAAAATCCTTAAAGCAAAACAGAAAAGGGAAGAAACCCACTTATCAGCTTAGATATCCTACAACTGACGAATGGATACAGAAAATGTTACATATAAACAATGATATTCAGCCAGACAGACAGAAACTGTGCCATTTTTAGAAACGCGGATAATCTTGGGGACCACCAACCTAAGCAAAACAATGCATTCATAGAGAGAAGAAAGTCACATTTCTACGTGGACTAGATGTAAAGTGTGTGAGCCAGACATGAAAAGAGAAGGGGGTCCTGGGCGGAGGGAGGCCAGCAGCGGAAGCAGGGCTGAGAAGGGAGGGGAGGAAGAAAGAAGGTCGTGAACACGGACAGAGAACGTGACGATGCATGTGCGAGGCTGTCACCAGAAGCCCTCCCTTTGCACAATTCATACATGCTAATTTAAAACGTGCATGTGTAAGCCAGGGTTGAACCCCAAGGGACTTAAAGTCCAGGCAAAGGAAATGATTCACAAGAGGGAAACTCAAGGATCCTTAACTGCCTACAGCCAAGGACACGGGTTTATGTGAAAGCTACACTATCCAGACTCTAGAATGCGGACCACCAGGTCCAGGAAGAAAACACCTGGGCAACGAGAGAATCTAAACAGTGGCATGAAGTGGGTTATTTTAGTCAATTAATACATAGAGAAGAGACGGTGGCATGTAACCAAGAAGAAAAACAGCAGCTGGGGTCAAACCACTGAAAACAGCATTCTGCATCAGGGGAGGACTCAGGAACAAGGGTTGATGAAAATTTAAACACCTGACTCTAAACCTCTGGATCCTACTGAGCCAAATTAAACCAATTCCTCACCATCCAGGAATTTATTAGTATTATTCTTTTTAAGACAGGGCCTCACTTAGCCCTGGCTATCTTTGAATTCTCTTTATAGAAGATGCCCGCCTTGAACATGTGACCTTCCTGCTTCCACCTCCCCAGTGTTATGACTGCAGGGCTGCTGTACAAACAGTTCACCAGTGGCTGAGGATCAAACCTAGGGTCTCATGCATGCTCGAGAAGCACTCTACCGGCTGAGTTACATCCCCAGCCATCCGTGAATATTTTTATTTATATAAAACTTTTCTATGTAATAGTGCCAGAGCAGCACAATATAGACTCAGGTAGTTATGAGACATTTAAGCATTTAGTTTATTCCAAATAAAAAGAGACGGACAGAATGTATACATAGCTGAATGTAGCAATAAATGATGAATGAGATATATAAAAGGTCAGCCATAGCACACTCAGAAGGGCCAGAAACCCCCTGGCTTCCCAGGATCTACTGCTTACAAAAGATGATTCCCGTCTGGAAGAGAATTAAAGAAAACAACTACCAGGAGACTAGAAATGAGCATTATGAGCTGTGTTTACTGGATGATGAAGAACCATGGAGCAATGTTTTGAAACCCTCAACGCAACGTTTTGTTGAGACTTACTTAAACCAAATGCAGACTCTGAATAAATGAAAGGACTTAATTGCTAAATTTCATGGTGCGTCACAGAGAAAATAGCAAATTTCACTCTACCTAAGATTAATAGAAAAATCAGAAAGAAAACCTGTGCAAATTATTTACATAGCCTAAGTAGATATCAAAGATTGCAGACATGCTCCGAGAAACAGAACTAATCGCCAGCCTGTGACCCATGCATAGCTAATTACCGAGCCCAAGGTGGAGGAAAACCACCAGCGCGGCGTGCAGATCCGGGCTTCATTATTTCTAGTGTAAACAAGAACCTGCCATGCAGAGCGGTTAGCTCCAAGTGCAGTCCCGACACAAGTTCATTACACTCCGCCTTTCTTCCTCTTAGTGTCCAGGAGAAAACAATGTTCTGCCCTGACAGCCATGACCTGTGAACACCTGAGTTCTCACCCTTTTCCAGGAACCAAACAATGTACCTGAAGACTTTTACAGAAACAAACAAACAAACAAACAAAAACCTTATGAGGTTGCCACCTGATTAAGCAAGTGAGGGGAGAAAAATGAGACACTTATTTCAAGGGCTAAACTCCCCTCTTTATTCTTCAGCTTTCCCAATGGAAAGGCCAACAGCATGGAAACGATGAAGTTTCTGGATCTTTCTGATGAATGTGGAAGAGCTTTTCTTCCTGACGGAGACTTCCCAACTCAAGCAATTCACTTTGCGGCTGACAAAGGGGGCTCATCCATGAGAAGCCTGCCTTGGTTAAGATTTCATAGACAACTGAGAAGAGACAGTGAATTGAAGGGGTCACATGTAACATTATCTTAGACATGAGAGCATTAAAGGTGTTCCTGGACCACCCCATTGTTCCCCTGGGAATAAAATGATAAATAAGATCCTGTTTACAGCATGCCCACAATTCCCTACAGTTACGAAGGCTTCCGCATCCCCTCGATATACTTTGAAAACTTCAGTGAGACAGTCCAAAGGGATCATCCGGGGACAATTCTGACTCCCATTCTGGTTGTGACTTCAATGGGAAGAGCTCACAGCTCTGCACTTGATCTTCCACGGCATGTGTCATGACACGCTGGCTTCCTAGAGGCCACCCCCTTTGTCAATGTGATCTGTAAATAAAAGAGTGGCGGAGGTCGAGGCCAGCCTGGTCTACAAAGCGAGTTCTAGGTCAGCCAGGGCTACACAGAGAAACCCTGTCTCAAAAAAACAAAACAAAAAAAAAATGGTGGAGGTGATGAAGAGCATGGGTTACAAATCACAAATGACCTTTGGAGTGTCTAGACGGGCTCACATTGGAAGCAGTAATTAACCAATGAAACCCAATGTGATGCTGAGCTGAATCCCGTTTTGCTGGCAAGTGCCAACTCTAACGGCTTTGTCAGCAACATGTTAAGCAGACTGAATCCAAGCTACTACTCCCCACCAAGAAATACAGTATACAGAAACTAGAACACTCCTAGCCAACCAGCACAGAAATTCTTCCCTCAGCACAGAGACTCTTGGTTCCCAGTAAGAACTGAGAAAGTGAACTTACAATTGCCAAAGTTGACAGTCTGGGAGAAAAACTAGGGAGACAGGAATGGGGGTTGGGATAAATTTTGAAAAGTCTTTGTGAATATAAGGTCAAACGCAGTCAGGATTATGGTACTCTTTATAATAAGGTGAGTTAATGAGGAGCAGGTATTAACTGCCACATCAGTTACCTAAGCAGGAGGTACTGGTTAGGGGATCATGTAAGGGTGACTCTCAATGACACACTTAAGAACTGACTGCCTTGTTACAGATAAAATAAGTTCCATGACGTTCCATTTCCTTTAAATCTTGTACTCATGAAATTGTTCATCTCTGGGGACTTTGCTGAGAATCCAAAGACACAGAACAGCATGAATAATTTAAGATGGATAAGGATGTTTTAGAGCGACCTTTATGTACCCTGCAGCTGTAAAGAGTGGGTTCCCTTCACAGGACCCAGAATCAGACATTGGTCCTGACACAATAGTCTTGTACGCTGGCATCTCTCCCCCTTACAGGCTCCCACAGCACTGCAGCACCACACTCCTGCCTCTCCTGGTTTCCTCACGGGGTCCTGCTGCCTCAGAGAACATGACTCTGGCACTAAAAACGAAGGGGGCCCAGATGTGGTTCCACAGAGGCAGTGCATTCCTGCCTGAGACAGGAATATACACATAAACAAAAAGAGGCAAATGTTTATTATCAGAGGAGTTTTTGTTCTTTGAATTATTTCAAGCTTCCCAATTATTCTCCATTTACTCTGCTCTGATACATGTCCAATCTGCCTGCATCCTTTGTCTTTCTATTCACAGCCTCTCTCCTCTCAGCCTCTCCTCTTTCTGCTCTCTCTCCCCCCTCTCTCTACTTTCTCCCCTCCCCCACATGCACATTCTTATATTTTACCAGCCTAAATAAAATGCATGTGTGACTTAAGATAAAGACCAGTCTTTTTTGGAAAGCACAGTAACTTCCCCATAGGCTCAGTTGCCTGGAGCTCATGACGACTGCTCTTCTTGGCTGATTATCAGCCAGTAAGAGTCTCCATCGTCTCCTCAGCTCTGTGAAATGATGACAGAAAACAGTGGCGTGTTCTCAGCAGGGCTTTCCTTGCCAACGGGCTGCTGCTGTCACAACTCGATGTTTTCTGGCAGGAAGTGGCCATGCCAACACCATTTATGGTGGCAGGCAACAGAGTTAGAATACAGAAACATGAGCAGCTAAGGAGGACACCGCTTCACAGTGTTCCTCACCAGCTCACACAAAAGCAGCCTTGGGGAAGAGCCGCCAAGGGGCGTAGCAGCCCAGGCCTTCTTCTGCTCCTAGGAAGAAGTTTTCTGTCCTTCATTTTTCTTGGACCTCTTCTGTCCACGTTCTCTGTAGGGTAGTGACTGGAGATCCTGTGGCAAGGATCTCTGTGGAATAGGTATAGCTATTAATTGGAATTAACTGATAATCCTAATAAATAACTCAAAAATAGATTAATGTTTTCTAAAAGAGATTCAGGAGCAGCTGGCCAGTCCAGGGATGCATTAGTGGCTACCAAATCATCCCAGTAAAAAGACCTCCACTTTCCAGTCAACCATTCGGAATGGTCCAATCTATTCATCATGTTTGCCTCATGGGCCAAACTGGTTACTGGGGCTCAGCCAACACAATTATATTCCCTGACAGGAAGAAGTGGAGAAACTAAAGGGTCACTGCTAGCTGGCTCTCCCTCCCAACAGCTTCTGCTTGTATGTCAAGGGCCAGAATACAGTACATACACTCTCACAATAGAGTATAGCTATACATTTGTATAGCTGAGAAAGCAACCTGACAGATACAGCCCCTCAGCTAGGCGCTTTGTGTGTGTGTGTGTGTGTGTGTGTGTGTGTGTGTATAATCAGAGTTTATCAGTAAGACAGAAGGGAAGCCTGACCATCAGTGTATAACTGGGTGTATTTACCAGCAAGCAGTCACCTCTACCTTGGAAAAATTTGAAGCAGGAGAGCATCTTGACTCAGGTACCACGGAGACACGACTAGTGACTACGATGACTATATTCTAGCAGGGAAACGTGCACAATAAGGTTCCCTATTGCTTTCCCAGGGAGCCCCAACACGGGAAGAATGTTCAGACTGTTAAGATAGCTCCTCTGCCCGACTCCAACTCCCCAGCTCTTCTCAGCAACCTGCACGGCTGTGCTAAAACCCATTGTCCAAGCGGTATTATAAACGTGGAGACTCCCAGGCACTCCCACACAGCACTGTTGCACAGGTAATGTAGTAGAAATAATATTCATTTGCCATCATCTAATGTGGAATTGATTGGATTTCAACAGATTAGTCTCTGATCTAATGAGGTGTAGAGAGGGTTTGAAGAGAAGGAAAAAGAAAGTACATCAAGGACCAACTTATGTTTGCTCCTTGTTTTGCTACCTGGCAAATGCCCTTTCAGATGTCTTCTCCCCAGGGAGAAGGCAAAGACACTCTACCAGCAAAGACAACCTCACCCTGGGAACACACACTGGCAGGTGAAATCTGCCTTCCAGCCTTGAGCAGTAAGATGTGAAAGGGGGGGGGGTTGTCACTGTTCAAGCTGCATTCCTTAAAAACTTTCTAACTCTCCAGAACTTTCCTTGAGACCTTATCTGAAACCAGTCTTTGCAGATGGACTTAGAATGGAGTCCTTGGGGGTGACTTTCAATCAGTATCACGGAGTCCTTATAAAAGGGAGAAATCTGGACACAGAAAGGGATGTGCCATGAGAAAAGTTAAGCAAAGGTAGAGCCAAGGAGAGACAGAGGCTGCCAGCAAGCCACTGGAGGTTAACTTGTGATATCCCTCCTACTATTAATACGTTCTTTGTAAGGGGTCCCACAGTGATGGTCAGAGAGATGTGGAAGAGATTCTCTGCCACCATCCTCAGAGGCAACTGCCCCAGGGACCCCTTGAGTTCAGATGTCTACCTGTCAGAATGGAAGACAATAAACGTCCATTGCTTAAGTCACCTGGTTTGCAGTGCACTGTTACAGAACCTGAGTAAATGAAAGGGTGTGGATGGGGCGCCTTCATCCTCTCTCCGGGTCTAACACAACTCTTTTTCTCTCATGAGACCCAATCTTCACATGCATCTCCCTGCCCATCTGTCTCATTCTCAAGCTACTTCTTGGACTACATAATTTTTGGTCACCATCACTTATATGCATAGGACTACGCCATGAAGTGGTCAGGGATGTCTCTATGAAAATCACTGGTTGGCAGGCAGGTCAATAGTAAAATAAGACAGGGAGCTTTCTACCCTGACAATGGTCTTCCTCTTCTATAATCGGGATGACTAGAAGCCAGCTACTAATGTTACCCGTGTTTCAAAATCTATACGCATGCTAGCACACAGATACATAGATATCAACAGCGCATGTAGAAACAAACGGTTTGGATGAAGGAAGAATTAAATGCAAACCATTATTCATACAGTAGCTGCCCAGTTATTCAACAAGCTCAAATATGCACATGCATTTTATACTGCCATGTCTTCTGAAGGTAATTTTCTGCCTCTCTAGCATCCCATTCATTCCTTCTGCTCCCTGCCCTGTGAGATGCCTGGCAGAGGCTAAAGGATCTGGAGGTGCAATCAATATTCTTTAACGATCCTTATCAATAGACTGGGGAAATACCACTCCCATGCATATCCATCCTCTTTTATTGTTTTCTTAATAAAAAAAAAACCCTAAGAAGAGAAGAGCATGATGAAAGCCTTCCTGTCCATAAATAACCCAGCTTAACTAATCAGATACACAAAGAGCTGAAAGCCCCTGGACACCCTTCCCTCTCCTCAGCTCCCTTCTCTTAGCCCAGAGAATTTGGTGACTTCTGTTCCTGAGTGTGTTTTTATACCTTCCCTGGAAAAGCAATGCACCTCAAATGATGGTGCTTAGATGCCACAGTTCCATCGGCTACTCCTCCACCCCCTCAATCCCGCTTCTTTCTCTTATCTAGGAAAACCAACCAGATTGCACCAGCTAATAGCTATTCTCAGCTGTGTGACCCTCACCCCCCATAAAGTGGTGATGCAGGAAGCTCCAGCCTGTTGCACAGGAAATACGCTTTGCACAGCATTTAGTTCTCACCTATTCAATTCGTACGTATGTTTCCTCTGCTGAAAATGTTGACCAAAAACCTCAGCATGGATAAACTGAACCTGAGATGACAATGAAATTAAATTAGTCTCTTTTATATAGAGGCCTAGAAGAATAATCAGTAACTAATCCATCACTATTTTCTAAACTTATAGATTGACTGATTGATTGTGTGTGTGTGTGTGTGTGTGTGTGTGTGAGAGAGAGAGAGAGAGAGAGAGAGAGAGAGAAAGAGAGAGAAAGAGAGAGAGAGAGAGACAGAGAGAAAGCATGTGCGTGCACACAACTGACCATGAAGACAGAGTGCAATTTGTTGGAGTCAGTTCTCTCCTATTACGTAGGATCAGGGTTATCAAACAAGTCACTGGTGAGGCTTGAGAGCAAGCGCCTTTGCACACTGAAACATCTCATCGCACCCCTTCCCTACTTTTTAGTTTAAAATTATATTTTATATGTATGGGTGTTTTGTCTGCATCTATACACCATGCATGTGCCCTGTACCTACAAAGGCCAGAGGAAAGGGTAGGACCCCTAAAACTAGAGTTATAGACAGTTGTGAGCTGTCATGTGGGTCCTGGGAATTGAACCCAGCTCCTTCTGAGGGGCATCCAGGGCTCTTAACCACTAAGCTGTCACTCCAGTCCTCACTTTCAAATTCTTCTAAAGCAAATCCATCAATCTCTCGAAAAAGATCTGAGATAGAAAACTAAACTATACCAGCCTAGAAACCTAACTAGAAAACCCAAATTCCAGCAGTGCATCTGGAACACAGCACACTTCCCATGAAACGAGGTATGGAGGAACTCCAGTTACCAATTACTCAAGTAATGGATGGGCTTTTGCCATGAAGCTGCCAAGAGGTAAAGGAAATACATGACTTCAAATCACAGCAAACCGTATTCTTCAGGTATCTGCGGGACACCTGTTAGCTGCTGGGCACCATTCCAGGCATGAACGACACGGCAAAGACCCTGCTCTTGGGGACCCTCCACTCTGGCAGGACAGTATATACACTCTGACATGAGCGATACCAACGGAACAACTCTGAGGCTCCTTTCACAAGCAGTAAGTCACATGACAAATCAGAGTTGGGCTAAGAAAGGCTGCTGTGCTGTTCCTGGGAGCTCTCAATGTTACTGCCAAACAAAGACAATTGGTTCTATTCTCTGAAAAGACACAGAGTCTCTGTTGATTCCGGGAATCTATTAAAATGTGTTTTCCAGTGCATAAGATGTAAAACCTTTCTGGAACCTAAGCTCACCTCAACAGATGAGGGAAACTATCACCTGATATTTCATAAAATACAACACTAAAATTAAACACTGTCTGCTGTGCCCCCAAAAGGTGGATATGACTTCTATAAGTAGCCAGCGCACAGCTCTCCTTCCAATGTCTATCTGAAGTAAAAAAAAAAAAAAATATGGCCAAATGGAGCACTGGACTCAACGACAACTGGTCAACCCAGAAACTACTTGCCAACTGGAAAGAAAATGCATGGCAAGAACCAAGGATCATCAAATAAGGAGCATACAGAACACAGACACCTGGGAAATGTCTTAAAATGTGTGTGCAAGTACCATTTTATTCCATGTATTACTATCTTTTTCTACGATGGAAGCAATCAGAAAAAAAAAATGTATCAATGCCTTCTTATCTGTAAGAATTTACCATGAAAAAATTTCACAGTAAAATAAATTGCTACCTCATTTCTCAAATTTAAGACTATTAGCACTAGAAGAACCTGAAGGACACGTCACTTACTGCACAAAGCACAGCAGTGGAAGCTGTCCGTTTTACTGATTTCTCTCATATGTATGAGTTCTGCCTGCTTACCGTGTGTGCCTGGTGTCCGCAGAGGTCAAAAGTCACAGACAATTGTGCACTGCCATTTGGGTTTTGAGAATTGAACCTAGGTCCTCTGGAAGAGCAGCCAGTGCTCTTAACCACTGAGCTACCTTTCCAGCCTCATTTGGTTGTTTTTAAAACTTTATCCCTCCCCCCAAGTGATAAGATCAGAGCGTGCTGAATGCAGCACTTCTGTCTGTCTGTATTGTCTAGACCTCCTACACTAATCGCCTGTAAATTTGAATTTTGTTTAGATACTATTATTTAAATTAAAATGTTCTACAAAGAACAATTATCTCCCATTAAAATAATACCGATGTTCTATTTCCACTCAAAAGATGGGCCACAATAACAAGTATATATACATCAACAATTCTCCAACATGATCCTCAGAAATGCTTCCAGGGTGAAATTACTTTCCTCTTTGAGAGGATCATAAAAGTTCAAAGAGGTCAAAACATACAAACTCTTCTGAAATTAGCTATTGGAACGAAATAGCCTGGTGCCGGCTCCCCACCACTTCTGCTGTGTCTGCTCATCAGCCTGCATCTGAGGAGGCGGGGGAGAGGTGGCAACAGGGAGACAGCAGGAGGACCAGGTGGCTTGGTTTTTAAACCCCTGTCACATGCTGTTCATTGCAGGATTAAAGGGCTTCTGGACGGAAAAAAACAGCTAACTCTTTTTATGATAGGCTTTTTCTTCCTTTGGCTGCTGGTGAGTTGGGATTCGAAGAACAATTTGTCACACCTATGAGCTCCTCTGCCTCCAAGGCCAAGTTTCACTGGCCCCCACTGAACCACTTGAAATATATGACCATGTCCTTAGGCGCAGGCCAGTGTGCAAGGTCACACATCGAGACAGAGTGATTTCTACAGCAGCCACAAACCTAAGAGTACCTGCGTCCACTCTGTCATCATACACACCACAAAGGGATGCAGGAGCCATGGGTACCCATATGGGTACCACATGGAACCTTCAGGGTTTCAGGAGGACACTGATCCAGGACCACAGTAATAAGCTAACGGGCCGACAGCTTGCTATAACTCCCTACTTCAGAAAGAACCTACAGCCCCCAGAAGCATCCCCCCTGCCCCCGCTGATCATTCCTTGCCTCTGGAAACACCCCTTCCTACAGTGACCGCTACAAAGTGGCAGTTTGCATTTCTAAGACTCTTGCTGCCAATATCTGGCCATACTGTCTTTGATTGACCACCCCCAACACGAAGAGGCAGGCATGAGATTCCCTAACATTAATGCACCCCAAGAGAACAATTCTTTGTGCCAGGCTCATGTTGAGTATGGAAGCCTTCAACTACCTGGCATTCCTTTTAATCAGTTACCCTGCTTTGGGGATCATTTTACAAAGCCATCTGGCTTTGCAGACATCAATGCAAGGCCGATGAAAACCCCATTTTCTACTGTGGCCCTCAATGGGGAGCAATGAGCTTCAAAGTGCGTTGAGCTCCCATGGTTCTGCTGCCCAGAATAGCTTGCTCAGATTCCTCATTGTTCAGGCTTCCAGGAGACCTGGCCATCTAGGAGATAAAAAGGATACTTTTGAAAGCTCCTTGGGAAAGAAAATATTTGTTCAGTCAGAGTGTCCCCACAAATGTGATCTTACGCTCCACAGCTGGAAGCCTGGGAAGATGAAAACGTGGCGGTCTTCACGGACGTGGTGAGGACCTGGTCTGGTAAATGGGAGGTTGAGGACATGTGCTTCTAAATTGGAGGATGCTAAGGTATCCGCCTTCCTGTGAATATCCCACTCACTCTGACACCTTTCTCCACACTTCAGGATGGCATTAAACAGAAATAGTTTGACTTTTTTTTTTGTTCACCACTGAATACAACTGCAATTATATTTAAAATATCTTTACTTTCTATCTCTTGGACACATTCACTTTTGAAGTTTTCTATTCATGCATTTCAATAGCTCTATCTCTTTCCTGGCAGTAGTATACTGGCCTTTAACAAATGCAATCCTGAGAAGGGAGCTCTCTCTGGCCCTATTTTTTTTCTTTGCAAGTAGTTTTCTCAGTCATTAGAATATGAATGCGAGCAGAAAGGACAGGAGAAAACAGAGGAGACTGACATTTAAACATTCACATGGATAGAGATGTGTGACGACTTACAGTGAGGGATCAAATCTGGTGTCATTTAAAAGGTGGTCCTTTGACATGGCTTAACCTAGAAGCTAAATGCAGCTGGAGATACATGTCGCCAGCTCACAATATGTTTCCCAAATGACGGAGGCAGCCATTCTGCTTTAAGGCACAGAGCATAAGGGTCAGCAACTACTGACCCAGTGGCTTTAACCATATAAATGGAGCAGTCTGGATTTTTTTTTTTTTTTTTTTTTTTTTTTTTTTTTTTTTTTTTTTTTTTTTTTTTTTTTGTGGCCAGAAGACCAGCCAGCGGCATGACAGACACTCAGATGACAATTGTAACTGATTTACAATTTCTCCATTGAGCCAAGGGACAGGGTAGGGCCCGGTTCTGAAAGAATTGATCTCTCTGGGGGAATGCCATGCACTTCAGCCTAAAGTCAGCTGTTTAAAATCTAGGCAATATGGAAGTCGGCACTGATGCATCAAGATTCTGTGACCTCCTGTGTGGAGGAGACTTGGCATTTTCTCGTAGTGGACTAAGTAATACAAAATAAAATAGGAGGATGGTGCCACTTCATTTCTAAGCAATTTAAGATGATGCCAATGAATGCGGTACTGAACAAGAGAAGCATTTTATAACAAGATCAGGGCAATAGGATTTGATTAAAACCATGCTGAGTGAAAACACAGCTAGAGGCAGCTTTCGCAAATCATAAACTGATAACTAACACACGTAAGCCTTCCTCTTAGTTTTAATTTACTTTTATTTTATTTATTTATTTTGAAAGTACAATGCCACACGGGTTGTTTCCATTCAATTAGATCTGGATGAAGAATGCTTATGAATGGGGGCAGGAGAGACGGCTCAGTGGTTAAGAGCCCTGGCTGCTCTTCTAGATCACTAGGGTTCAATTGCCAGCACCCACACAGCAGCTCACTGCAGTCTATAAGGTCATTCCAGGAGATCTGACTCCTCCTTCTGTCCTCGCCAAACACTGTGCACACAGAGTACAATGGTGCACATGCAATAAAATAAAATAAAATAAAATAAGAATGCCTATGAATGAAGGCTCTTAACTCTTCAGTTCAGAAAGATTCCCCTGACCTTAGGGTATTGCTTTGAACATAACACCTAAACAGACCTGGAGGGACAGTGTCATTTTCTGGTCAACAACAACTTCATTTATTTCATATCTGTATGCTAAACTCTGGGGCTGTAATACAACCATAGCTGAATGATTTAAATAAATGTGCAGGGCTGGGGGGTGCAGCTCAGAGGGTACACAGAGTTTGTGTAAGATAACAAAGGGCCTGGGCACTGATGCCCGTCATCCCAGCACTCAGGTGGAGGCGGAGGGATCAAAAGTTCAAGGTCACACTCAGTTACACAATAGCAAAGCCGAGGTCAGTACAGACTAGATGAGACCCTGCCAAAAGCAAAGGGCCTGAAAGATGGTTCAGTGGGTGAGCATGCTTGCTGATTAAGCCTAGCAACCTCAGGTTGATCTGAGAACAGACTCCATGAAGATGCCCTCTGCTACACACACACACACACACACACACACACACATACACACACACGCACACACATACACACACACGCACACACATATACACACACACACATACACACACACAATTATAAAAACATTTTAAAATGAAATCAAAACAAATAAATACATCAGCATGCATGATTTTTTTTTTAACTCGGTGCTGTGGTTTAAGAACACTACATTTCTTCCTAATTCCCACGAGAATTATTTATTTCTATGACTGTCGTTTACCTCTTTCCAATCAATCATTTCATACGTGGCCATCATAAGTAACCTGTGACACCTTGTGCCCCTGCAGTAACTACAGTGTTGTCCCTTCAGGAATACACAGCATGCCATGGCCCTCTGCCAAGCTGTGCTCACAGGTGGTTTTCCAGGCTTACCTGTTTAAAAAAGAGATCCTCTGCCCTAGTTTAAACGTTCCTATCTCTCAAGGAGTGGGTACCCTGGGACCAACTGAAGACTTTAAAGACTTAAATTACTAGGAAAGAAATTTTGCTCTCTGTGGTTGATCTTACGATGTACTCTTTGGTGTTTCTTTTTTGTTTTAAATCAAGATTTTTCACTACTGAGATTCTGTCTACACTCTAAACAGGATTTTACTTTAAGATAACAATGTGGAGTTTCCACAGAGACACATACAATTATATCTGACATCTACTCTAATTATATCTTTTTATATTTATGATTATCATCTCTGTCAGTTGTAATGATGATTAGAACTTGGGTGCAGGAAACACTCTTGAGTTGGTGAAAACAGTTTATATAGAAACCAGGAAACGTGATAAGCCTTTTATTTAGCACGTTTTGTATCATTTGTCAATCTTTGCATATTTCATGACCAACTCTTGGCTTTCAAGAGGCTTGTCTTGTTTTCATGTCTTATAATTGTCATTTTCTTGATGCTGGTTATGATACTGACCAGCAGCAAATCACTCCTTTTGCTCCATCTGCCCTTTATGTCTGAATTGCCGCACATCACTGAAAGCATTCTTGCTCTTTAGCAAAAACAGAGAAAAACAAACAACAAAAAACTTCTACAAACAACAACATTCTGCCTGTCTTAACCAGGACCTAGTTACGTTTCAAAAAGGAAGTCCACTGACTATTGCTCACTAGTGGAAAGCAAAATTAGAGAAATAAATTGGAGAACAGAGCTATAATCTGAATGGGTACATAAAAACTCACAGACAGAAGAAATAGCTTCATCACCTTCTTTAGAATAAAAATTTACAATTAATGATCACATAGAGAAAGCTTCAACTATTATCATCCATTTGAGTCTCCGAATAACTTAATGTCCCCCTTTTTTTTTCTAAGCTACCATCTTTATTACTTATATGTACACACAGAAGTGTCTTCCCAATCCATTTCTAAAAAAAACTAAACTACCATTAAAATTAGCAAGGCTTTCCCCTTTTCATTCATACCTGTATTATGTCTAAGCATAAAATTCAATGCTTATAATACATGAATTATTACATCACCTTAATAATGGTAAAGCTAGTGATTTTTTTTAATTTAATCAAGTAAACACAGGTAGAACCCTACCTGGGAATGTCCTTCTATTTCCACAAGAACAATACATGCCTCACCTTTATTTGCATATACATTAATGTATGAACTAATATTACCATTATTTTATTAACAGGTAAGTGTGTATGTGTGTGTGTTTCCTTAGACAAGGTCTCACTATGAAGCCCTGGCTGACTTAGAACTCACTGTGTAGACCAGACTGGCATCCAACTCACAGAGATTCATCTGCCTCTGCCTTCCAAATACTGGGACTAAAAGGTATATGCCACCATACTTAGAAATAACAGGTGATTTTAATGTGTAACTCCAGTATTTAAAATATTTTTAAGATTTAATTTTATATATTTATGGGCATGTGTGTAAGAATGTATGTATATCTAAACATGTGCATACTCAGAGAACTAAGAAGAGGACCTCAGGCTTTTGAAGCCTGAGTTACGTGCATCTAAAACCACTTGACTTGAGTGCTGGGATCCAAGTCCAGCCTTCAGCTTGAAGCAGGAAGTGCTCTTTTTGTGTATGTTATGTGTGTTGTTTTGTTTTGTTTTTTCGAGACAGGGTTTCCATGTGTAGCCCTGCTGACCTCGAATTTGCTCTGCGGGCCAGGCTGGCCATGAACTCAGAGATCTGCCTGCTTCTGCTTTCCAAGTGCTAAGATTAATGACATGTGCCAGCACTTAACCACTGAGGTAACTCCTATGATCCTCATATTCTTCTTGAAAACAAAAAAGTATTTATTACTTTAACACTATGCCAATGGAAGTTTACAAAAAACAATTAAAGATGCTTGTGAATACAGGTAAGCCAATGTCATGTGACTACAAATTAATAGTCAAGAATTGTTTTAACCGACTCAAATACTAGACAGTTTCCCCCCAAAACTTCAAGGATGACTGTTTCCAAAATCCACAAAATGTTCCATGTTAAGCTTAAAAAGAACCAAATCCTAAAATAGTTTAAGAAAACTGTTATGCACTTCAGAGGTAGCTCCTTATCCTGACCATTGAGTCTGCGCTCTGCACCAGGTGAGGACCAGGGGTCTTCATGGTTTGTGCAGAGACAGAAACGCCCATCGTTTATGTCACCACAGCCACTGAAAGCTGTAAGCACATGGATCTTAATGCAATGATGTCACTCTCCAATGGATTTGAATGTCCTGTTTGTTTCCCTAGTTCTGCAACTTGGAAGGACCGAGAAGGTATCATGCAGAAAACAAAATCACATTTAAAGAATTAGAATGAATAGAAGAAATAACTTGCAGTTTATGGAAAGGTATTATTCTAATCATTAGTATCAGGAAAAGGGCCCCTTCGTGCTGAGAAATATCACTTCTTGGTTCTAGCCACTCTGTTTTATTACTTTTCAGATTTAGAACATTTGTGAGCAGGGCACAGTGGCACACCCCTCTAATCCCAGCACTCTTGGGTCTCTGTGAGTGCAGGCCAGCCTAGTCTACAGAGTGCGTTCAGGCCAGCCTGGTCTACAGAGTGCGTTCAGGCCAGCCTGGTCTACATAGTGAGTTCCAGGACAGCCAGGGTAACAGAGTGAAAACCTGTCTCAAAAAATAACTAAGTAAGCAAACAAATACAATTTAAAATAAAAAAAAAACACAGGAGAAACAGTTAAACATCTATGTTAAAATTTCTCTAATCTTAAACTGTAAATCAGAATATAGAAAATTAAAAACAGTTGTGACACAGAGGAAATCAAGGCTAAAAATAACTTACCATATAACTCAGGTTCCTAGAGAGTCCCAGCATAGAACTGGGTCAGTACAGACAGACACAGAGTCATCAGTACAGGCAGTTGAGACGTAGACCCAAACACACATGTCATCTTTATACGTGACAAGTGTTAACATTTCAGTCCCATGAAAAATCAAGGGTCTTGGAACAGCAAGAACCTGGATCATGGGTTATGCATCTGAGAAACAAAAAGATACAGGATCCTACCTCATGTCACGCGCAACACTGAAAACTGGATTAACATCTGGATTTTATGTTTAACGAGGCAAAAATATTTAAGATGATTTCTCGTGATCTTGAGGTAAGCAAACCATGCGGAGCACAACAGAAGTCTCGGAAGTCATAATGGAAAAGACATATTTGATTAAGCAATTAACAATTTCCATTTGACAGAAGATATTATATCCAGAGGTATGAAAAAAAATCATGAAGATGTTTTCACATACGTAACAAACAATTAACACCTTGAAAGGCTGGAATCCTAGAATCTGAAAATGTAAAGATGGGCATAAAAATGGAATGAAGACAAAAGAAAAACAGACATCTGACACAGAACAGACTCAGCCTTAGTGGCAGGAGAGAAAAATAAAAATCAATCCTTAGAGCAGTAAGGCCGGCAAGAATTTAAAAGGGGGGCATCCAGTGTTGGAGAAGATGCAGGAAATGAGAGGTGGCTTGCTATTCCTCTGGGCAATCTAGCAATATCTATTAAAATTAAAAACACACATACCGTTTGACCAAGCAATTCCACTTCTGGGAATCTACCCTATAGGGGAAAAAAGGACCAGTATGTAAGTGTGTTAGTACAGACACAGTCATGGCAGCATTGCTGCTGTGCACAGGGGCTGGCAAGGGCTTATCTCACTCGTATTCATTCTTGGTAGCTTGCCCATATCTTTTTTTTTTCTGTTTTCTTCTCTGCATGTTCACCATATAGATTGGGCAATGCAGACTATACTCCGTTTCCAGGGACTCCTAAACTGCTTCTAAAACACTGTTCCATGGGAAACAATCCCAAGTCATTTACACAGCTGTAAACCTTCTCGTAATCACGTTTTTCTATTTTTTTTAAAAGTAAAAGTAAAAGGAATTTAATAATTCTAAGATTTATAAACTAATATATCTAAGAATGGACCCAAACTGCATTTAAAGGCGTTGGCTTTCTGTGTGTGCTCATGTAGATGGGCGGGGACAAATGTGGCCCCGTGGAGGCCCGTGGCCATGGTGGGTGTCTTCTTCGGCTGCTCTCCATTTGGTTGTTTTATGTCAACTTGACACAAGCTAGAGTCACCAGGGAGGAAGAAGCCTCAATCGAGAAAATGTCTCCACGAGATTAATCTTAATTAGTGATTGATGGGGGAGCGCCCAGACCATGGTGGATGGTGCTAATCCTGGGCTGGAGGTCCTGCGGTCTGTAAGAAAGCAGGCTGAGCAAGCCATGTGAAGCAAGCCAGTAAGCAGCATCCTTCCCATCACCTCTCCATCAGCTCCTGCCTCCAAGATTTTGCCCTGTTTGAGTTCCTGTCCTGAGACCATGGATGTGGATATGTTCCACTTTGACCAAAGGTCAGAGAGTTCTAGCCCATCCTGCTCCTTCAAGAGCAATAAACAGGAGATTTGACCCAGGGTGTGGCTGCCGACAGGATGCTTGGCCTAAGGTGTGGTCACTGCATGTTGTGCCTAAACAGCAGAATACTTAGCTCAGGATATAGTTACTTAATGTTTTGGGTATTGAAGAGGTAATTACTTTGTTCTTTGTCTGTATCATGGTAAAGATGCCTTGCCTTCTTCCCTCCCTTTTGGACCGGGTTATATAAAGCATATGGAAAATAAACGTGGGCAGATCCAGTATTCACTGGGCTGCCCTCCTGACTCTACTCTGTGTCTCTATCTATTTCTTTTGTATCTCTGTTTTTCCTACCTGCCATTTCTCAATCCTCATGCTTCCCTCCAAGCACGAACAAATAAACCGGGTACAACCCAGCTGATGTTGTCACCGGGACATGGGATATGGCAGACTTCCTTCAATGATGAGCCGCACTGTGAAAGTGTAAATGGAAACACCCTTCCCTCCTCGCTTTGTTTTCTGGCCACAGTGTTTCAGCACAGCCATGGAAACCCTAAGACACCATCATTGTTTCTGAGAAAAGATCTCTCACTGAATCTTGTGTTCAGTGATTGGCTAGACTGGGAGGCATTTGAGCCCTACGAATTCTCCTCTTCATCTCTCCACCACTGGGGCGATAGGCAACCTACTTTCTACATGAGTGCTGGCCATTTCAACTCGAGCCCTCATGATTGAGACATCCATGTAGTCCAGTAAATGTAATTTTAATATCTCTGTTCTAAGCAGAGAGACACCCCCAAATTCTTTCATTTCAATGTGGCGTTAAAGAACTACGAGTGAGAAAACCCACATTCCTTCATATTTCAACACAGACTAGCCTAATGGCAAGAGCTCAATGTATTCATGGTTAGGGACAGAATTTAAAATGGACCAATCAAAGGGAAACTATCACGACAGGAGAATAAAAGTTATTGCCTGGGTGAAAATGAAGAAGGAAAATAAGAGTCCTGGGGACAGTTGGTGCATGGCAGTTATACAAATCCAGGTCAGCATGAACAATCCTGACCCTGCCTGTATCTGGTATGGAGTCTGGACTTTTCAGTCATCCGATCTAGTTAGCGCTCTCTCTGTTTGACAGACACTTTGGGCTAGGTTTTCTATTGGTTGCAATCAAAAGCTGACCAGTCAACCAAGTCCTCAACGGATACCACCATGTCCACACAGAACTGTTCTCTGAGCGGAGCTAACTCAGATGGCCCAAATTCCTAACATTCTACTCAAAAGACCCTTGCGCTCAACTACCTTGATCTGGTAACATTTGGGAGAATTTTCTAAAAAATCCTTAGTGGAGATCTTCAGGCTGATACTTGACCACCTGGGGCAAGTGTCTAGTGACCATGAGGGTGAGGCTCTAGACGTTCCAGGCCCAGGAGTTCTCAGAGCAGCCGTCACCTCTCACTCTGATTCCACTTCTGCTTCTGTTCCTTCCTCCCTAGATCATGTTTTCCCACACGCTGGGCTGGTGACTGTTGGGGGCTTGGGACAGTGGTTTCCATGTACACACTAGGACATTGAACATTATTCTTGGCTTCTTTTTACTAGAAAGGAAAAGTCCTGTCAATCCCCAATAATTAGGACAACTCACGATCTCTCTAGACAAGGTCAAGTATTTCCAGGAAACGGAAGACTACAGCAATTACTTTGGATTTTCTCCTGTCCTAGAACAACAACCAATTCAATTGGGCAATAGACATTGCTGTGCTTGGAGTGTGAACATTCTTCAAGTGTGTTCTACAGCACAACCTTTCTAGGCCTTTCCTAGGCCACTGAACTTTGTCTAGCCAATCATCCTTTCTCACCATCCCCTTATCATGGAGCCTGGACTCTCATTGCTGTATTTTCTTTCTGGAAAAAAAATACGGCGTCTTCCTTCCAATTCTAGATTCCAACCGCTGTCTCTGCTATTCTAAGAAATGCCCTCCCAGTCACTCCATTTGGACTTCTCTGGAAGGGATTTTCCAATGAAGGACATGCTCACTTCCTGGGTCACTGGCTTCATTTGAATGCAGTCAGTTCTGTCCCCACCTCTCCATACTACCCATTAATCCCTCTCACCCATCTCTGGGACTATGATTACGTTATAATTACTGCAGACCTACCACAGCTCCTTAAACTGACCTGCGGTTCCATGCAATTGCAGGAGAAAAAAATCTCAGATTTTCTTGTAGAAGTAGACAGACTTCCTCTAAAGTTTAAGAACCCCAAGCAGCTAAATAACAACTCGAAGTTGCATAAAGTTGAAGGATCAGTGTCACCACCACCAAGGGACAATTGAGCTTTGACAAAAATATACAGAATTTCAATGGCCAAAGGACAGTTCGTTCAACAAATGGTACCAGAAGTATTAGATAGGTATCTAGAAAAATAGGAACTTTCATTCACATCTCTCTTGAGGGGTAAAAATCAACTCAAAATTAAGCACATATCTAAACATATGAAACTCCTGAAAAACAGAGGGGGAAACTTTTATAATTGTGTCGATTTCTTAGATTCAGCACCAAAGCATTTGAAGAATAAATTAAAAGACCATCAGAATTCAAAACATTTGCTCTTCTGATTATAAAGAGAATAAAAACTCACAGGCTGGGAGACTTCATTTACAGATTCAACATCTCTTATCCAAAATGCTTGCAACTTCAAAATTTTCAGACAGCTGACTATTTTAGAGTTGGGGGATTCTGATTAGGGACGCTCAGCCTGTAGCAGATTTATTTCTAAAGGCCACAAATTACCAACTTCCCAAGTGTCATCAAGAAGCGAATGGATAGTCAGACAGTGGCATCGCCACGCAACAGAATATTACATAGATAGCAATGGAAAGGATTAGTGGCGACATACGCAACATTGATTAGAATGTGGGTAGACTTGAAAGTAGCTATGTTAAGTGAAAGAAGCCAATCAAAGCAGGGGTGGAGAGTTGTTATTTCCATCACATTTTAGGTAGAAAGCGTTGATAGCAGCTTGGCTGGGGGACACATGGAAAGAAGGGACCTCACAGGGAAGATGGGCAGTCCACACTTGCTGCTGCTGGTGGCTGCACTTGCATGCTTCATTTCTGTATTTTTTATTTTGCAGTTCTAAGGACAGATATGTAATCACACTCATGTGAGGCAAGAACTCTATCACTGGCCATCTACAAATCCCAAATGTGGACCGGAAACTAGGTGCACTTTCCTATATGTCAACGAGGCTTCAATCAAACTATCTTCTTAGTGGGAATAAAAGCACAATTTCATCTGGTAGACCATGTAGGGCTACCACGTTCTTGGGGACAGCTGATGTGGGTTCATGCTACATGGGATTCCAGGAGAGGAAGCAATTGGAGGAACTGTCTGTTTTTAGGTCTGCTCTTTTAAAATTCTGCTGTGGCTTCAAAGCAACAGAATTCTCAGTTTTTCCGTATGTGATGTAATGCAGCCTAGGTACTGTGTAGTAGTAGATGTGACGTGCAATACACTGGGAGTGACTAGGCAGAGCCTGGGAAGTGCTGAGTAGAAGATCCTTGCTATGATTCTCCTCTTAGAACTGCCAGGACAACCACAGCCATCGCTATTAATTGCTCCTCATGATGTATAAATGTGGCCACCTGGAGCAAAACACATGGAAGAAGAACAAAAGGAAAGATGGAAACAAAACAGACCGGGTTTAAAACTAAGGAGTCTGAATTCTCAAAGAGAATAATTAAGTTATATGCTTTACCTGATATTTAAGACAATATTTGTCCACGATTCCACCAGAACCATCTACATTAACATACAAATTAGTACCTTAGAACGGCACCTTAAAAGGCAGCACAGTTCCCTTAAGACTGGAAACCCGCATACTGAGCTATTAATTCATCTCAGCACGTGATGTCAAGTGCATCAAACACCCTTCAGCTCTTCCAAGTGCTGTAGCCCACGAGGGTTGTTTTTAACATTTAAACTACTGTACCCTAGACACGGGGGATAAAATCCTGTTGGTTTTTTCTTTCTCTAGATTTAACATAGTAAACACTGTGTTGTGTCCTCAACTACAAACCCCTGGCGAACACACCTGTGTGCCCCTGCAAAACAAATACAAAGTACTTGTAGCTTCAGTAAGGAGACCAAGGGGACCAGAGAAAAGAGGAATCCACCAGCCAGCCTGAACCTACCCAAAGGGTAAGTCACTGTTCCCTGAACCTAAACATTATCATTTCTTCAAAGCAGCTACACTTGCGGAAGTCACACAGGACTTAGAGCAATGTCTTCTTCGGTTGCTTAAAAAAGAAATCTCAAAGGCAACCTCTAAGCTGACTTGTCTCACTAAAACTCATCGAGTACCACCACACTGAAGGCCCCCCACCATAGAAAATCCACATGCAGGGGGAGCTGGGACACAGCACTGGAGTCTCCACAAGGTTAATCCTATGGATCTCTCTGACATACCGAAGGTTAAAAGTCAGTTCTTCTTGTGTATTAAGGGTGCAAAGGCCAGCTGACATTATTTCTTTTTCTTCTCCTTTTCTTAGACAGGGTCTCACATAGCCTCGGCCGTCCTTGAACTCAGCAAAGGGGACCTTGAACTCCTGATCCTCTTGCCTCCACCTTCCTAAGAGCTAAAATTACACAGCACTGGAGACTGAACACAGCCAATGCTGTTGGCCAAGTGCTCGACCAACTGAGCAATCCCCAGAGTGCAACACAAGTTTTTATGTTTTGTTTTTCTGTGTGTGTGTGTGTGTGTGTGTGTGTGTGAGTGCACGAGTGTGTGTGTATGTGTGTATGTGTGAGTGCACGAGTGTGTGTGTGCGCGTGTGTATGTGCGTGTGTGTGCAAGACTGCACGAGTGTGTGTGTGCGTGTGTATGTGTGTATGTGTGAGTGCACGAGTGTGTGTGTGCGTGTGTATGTGTGAGTGCACGAGTGTGTGTGTGCGTGTGTGTGTGTGTATGTGTGAGTGCACGAGTGTGTGTGTGCGTGTGTGTGTGTCTTTTAATAAAGCAAGAGCACTTTCACGAAAGCAACTACAAGATAGCCAACTTCTTAAGTATTTGTACTTAAGTACTCGTATTGTAGGCATTTCAAAAACACTTCCCAAAATTCTATCACATATTTAGACTTAGTAGTAGTAGTAGAATCTGCATTCTGGGGACTAGAGAGATCCGTCAGCAGGTAAAATGCTTGCTGTGTACGCATGTAAACCTGAGTTTAGATCACCAGCACCCACATAAAAGCCTAAAGCAGTACTGCATGTCTGTAAATTCAGAACTAGTTACTGCAGCCCAGGGCTTTGCTGCCTGGCCACACCAGAGAATAACTGTGAATTTCAGATTAACTAAGACCTTGCCTTAAAAAAAAAAAAAGGAAAAGAATGACAGAAGACTCTCAACATTTGCCTCTGCTCCCACATACATGGATGAGTACCCACATACACACAAACACAAAGACTTTCCTATCTAAAATATTAAAACACAACTTCCTATGTAAGATGCCACCTATTTATAGCTATATGACAATCAAACTTATATAGT
The DNA here is from genome assembly GCF_982192425.1 of Myodes glareolus. Lineage (NCBI taxonomy): Eukaryota > Metazoa > Chordata > Mammalia > Rodentia > Cricetidae > Myodes > Myodes glareolus. The sequence continues at coordinate 30,291,129 of NC_142040.1, forward strand.
CAATCAAACCATTCGTTTCCTCTCACTCGTGTCAAGAGGACTATCTGTGTAGAATTTCCTCAGAGCAGAAATGTTGTCTGGGTACTATGTGAGAGGAAGCAGGGCTCACATGGCCCTTGCGGAGGAGGGTGGGGTAATTAAAAGACTCCACAGGCATGACTCACATTCTAACATGTTAGTACAGGGGTGTCCTCAGTTTTACACGGAAGAGGTGCCTTTTCATAACAATAGGTTAAAGACAAAGCATGTATAGTCTTGGGGGGAAAATGTCCCAGCCAAATCTCAGAGGGTGAGGTTCCCTTTTCAAAAGAGGAGAGAAAGAAACCCCCAAAGTACCTTTGATTTTTCCCAGATCCTTATGTCTGCCTGTTACCACTCCAAAAAGTAAGGCAAAAGGACTTGGCACCTTCTAAAGAGACACAGACACAAGCGAAGCCCCACTTCTTCCTGTCTTCCTGTCAGAGGGCCCGATTTGCTTCTATACAATGGGGTAAAGAGAGAACAATACTGAATTCAGACGGTGGCTCACATGTCTAGTTGGGTAACCACAGCTGGGCACTACAGCACCCTGACTTGGACAGCTGTCATTGGTCTCTTTATCCTCCTGGGGTACACTTTGTTCCTGGTGGTGCTAGGGGTCTGACTGGTTTGTTTTCCACCAGAAGAATAGTAAGTGGAAAGCTGTAAGGACCCGCGGACTTGGAGGATGTTAAAAGACGTTTCACTGGACACGGTGAGGGAAGGCAGATTCTGTGAAGCCTACTCATTGTCTGGTCCACACTGTGGAGGCCGATGCTAAGCTTTCCGTCTCCAGAAGAAGTACCCACGGACTCGCTAACACTCAAACACACTGGTCTCAAGATGAAAAGATCACACCTCAGTCCCCGCTGTTGGGAACCCCAAATTCTGCTCATATCTCACAAACAATGTACTAGTTGAGCCCCTCAGGCCCCATCCCCTCTGAGTTGCTAGTTACTCAGTGATCTAATTTATCAAGTTTAAGTAAAGTTTCTCTTAAGGATTCTCCCAGCTTTGAAATCCTATGACTATATTTTTTCCCATGTTCCTCAACAACACTTACCTGTCCCAAACCACAGTTCCAAAAAATGTCCTTCCATAATGCTGAGGGAGAAGAGATTATTCTGGGAAAGAAGCTACTAAGCACGGGGACCTGGTACTCTCACCTCACGGTGATACAATGACTGTCGCCACTGTATAGGCAGAAACCTCTGGTTATCTGGGTTGACCATGGCAGTGCTCAGTGTACAATGTAAATCATACCCAAAGCTGTAAGGTCATCTGCCCTCTTCAGTGCCCCTCAGAAAATGTAACAAAATAGCCTCCTAGAAAATGCTACTAGAAGCCATTTGGCTTTAGGAGTACTTCTTCAGGGCTGGAGAGTTGGTTAGGAGCACCACTGCTCTTCGAGAGGACCTGGGCTCAGTTCCCAACACCCACACAGAAGTTCACAACCATTCGTAACTCCTGTCCCAGGGACTCTAGTGCCCTCTTCTGACATCCATGGACATCAGACACGTACATGGTGTACAAACATGCATGCAGGCAAAATACTCATACACAGAAAAAATAAGTAAATCTTTTAAAATATTTTAAAAGAAAAAGATAAAAAAATTATTTCTGCTGTCAATAGGCTACAAATGACATACACTGGGCATGTCATATTTCCTGCTCCCAGCCCCCATGGCCACACTGTATGAGCTGAAAAGGAATTGCCTACAGAAAACACTTCCCAGATACTGCTGAACTCAAATTTGCTAAAGTTATTCTAGTAAGTGTGATATTTCTAACTCCCCTTCATGCAGATGAGGACCCCCAAACCAGAGGACCAGCTTTACCAGCCTAAACCCCAAAGATTGCCTTTAAAAAACAAACAAACAAACAAGAAACATGGTAATTCTCAGCTTAAAATGCTGTTTTGAATATCCTTTAAGCATTGGTCCCAAATCTCCATGCTGAGAAGAACACATGGATTTTGGTGATCCTAAACCTTCCCAAGATAACCCAACCCTCTCCCCTGGAGAAGAAAGATGGTTTTCCTTTAATTTCCGAAGGGAAACAGCCCCTGCCACCCGTCCCTGCATTGTTTTCTTCTCCCAGCCTCCTCTCTCCCCACTGCAGACAAACTCACGCCTGAGAAGAAGGAAGGCTGCAAATGCATGCCAAATGCCACACTGGCTGCTCGATGAATACATAAATGCAACTGACATTCTCCACAGCCCGATTCCTGCCTTCACTCTGGGATATAGTACACCACCCGCGCTCTTTTTATACAAACATGCCACTTTAAATGCTAATTCAGATGCAACACTCAATTTTTTTCCTTCGTTTTGTTTTTGGATTTCTAACATTCAACACGACACTGGACTTCCATTTGGCTCTGACAGTAGATACTCTGAGTTCTTCAATATTTGTGGGGGTAGGAGGGTTAGAGAGGGCTACGGAGAAAATAAGTTTGTTTCAGCACATAGCCAAATATGGTTTCTACGTTCTTTATTTTGCTTGAATTAAGTCACTTTCTTCTCTTTCCAGAAATGTTGCCTTCATTGTGCTGAAAATCTCACAAATCTTTCTCAAATCTATTGCAAAACCAAGGTGATACCCTCTCCTTGCATTTTGGAAATAACCTCATTTTACCCAAACTACTTTTTGAAACAGCCAGGCAAGGCATTACACTTTTAAGTCTTTTTAAAAAGCACACAGAACTATACATACCAATTGCATCCACCCAAGCCTGTTCAATGACTTAGAAGGTTACTATCTCGCTTGTCTCAGGATGAGGAATCTCAAGCTCAGAATGCCCTGATCCAGTGCAGGCAACTTCAATGCAACGCCTGTAAGGCACACTCTGGTCTCAAGTCTGGCATTTCAGCTCCACCCGGGCTTCCAGGGACCAGCCCTACTCTCTGCTCCGAGGGTCCTAAGCACCCTCAGACAGCAACCTCCCTCTCTGCATGCTTATTTCCCACAGAGAGCATATCCTGGATACCCTTGGCTCTGCCAATGTAAGGAAAACAGCCAGAAAAAAAAAATGAGTAAGCGTGTTACCGCTTGTGCATTTATTCATTTATTGATATAGCAACCATTTTTCAACATCGCAGACCTCTGTTGGACTGGTCTCTGGCCACTTTTGCTAAAAGGCAAGTGACAGGGTCACTAAGTGTGTGGGAAAGCACAGCCGTTGTGCTTCATTCTGTGTCTGTCTCCTTTACTTCGGTGATGGCACAGGGGAACAATTAGTGAGGCCACACACTGGTGAAGGCGCGCTTATCTTGTTGGAGGAAGACCGTTGCCCTCAAGAGATGGATGTTATGAGGTCACCTTGCAGAGGCAGGACAGAGACTATGAGCAAGCCGACTGGGCTGTGCTGGGTCTACCCTCATCTGTTCTCCCCAGCCTATGAACCTCCATTCTCGCCCTTCCCTTTCTTAGTCAGTCTAGAGGTTCTTTGGAGCGGCTGGTGCTCATTTTCAAAAACCCGAGTTGGCCAGTTGTCTGACAGCAGGTTGGGTCCCTTATCTTTGGGAGGTCTGCTGGGCAAAGTGGAAGGTCTTCTGAATTATTTCGGGATCTGATGGTGTGATCAGAAAGCTTGAACTGTATGATCTGTGTGCTGGAAAATTACCAGGGGATATTGAGGTACACAGAAAAACAAGTATCTCTGAGATCTATACTGTATATTATACAGACATGGGAATACTAAGTTTATGTTTTCTTGGGGCTCTCTAGGGCGAATTCTAGCTGACGAGTCCTTTGTAAATGTATGATGATTATCTCCGGATATATCTTAAATCAGTGTATTCTCATGTGCCATATTATGTATTAGCATATTTTGTATGATGATTGAATTTGGTGAAGGCTGATAAAACTGATGTCTGTAGCAATGCCCGTTTAGAGGTTCACCAACAGGAAGGACTTCCGGACTCTGAAGAGAAAGATGCTCCTCTTGGCCCACTCTAGGTATCTCTAAGTGACTAGGGTCTTAATAGAGGTATCAGAGATGCAGGATGCCACGGTATGTAGCACTCTCATAGAGATTTACAAGAACGATGAAACTGACTCCCAGGATCAACTTGGGGGTGAATGGGTCCCTTTAACGTTTCTATTTTCAATATGGCTACTTTGCTGCTTCTTACAGTTATTCGCCTCTTCAATCGGAATGGGGGGATGGGTGGCCAAACCTAACACGTTGAGGCAGCCAGATTTCAAGTTCTTAACCTAAAACATCAGTCCCACGGCCAGCTCACCAGAAAGCGCCCATTACAGAGACTTCTGCTGTACCCAAAGGCAGGTGCATGTAAGTAAAGAACCAAAAGGAAAATAGCTTCACGTGAATGAATTTCTGGTTCTAGGGAGTGCGGCATCAAAGTAGGTGGGATGGAGGTGGGCACTGCTTTACATATGGATAAGGAGCTGGGCTTCCTACAGGCCTATCACAGACTATTTAGACTCCTACTGTACGTGTGTCTACCACAGCCGGCATTAGTGCGCTGAAGCTACTTTGGGAACAGTGAAAGGAAAAGGGGAAAGGAGAAGATGTGGGTGTTGGTGAAGATGTCAATGCTGTTACTAGATCAAGCGGTTAAAATGGAAGAAGGCACTACAACTGACTCTCAGGTGCCATCCCTCAGCGTGTTCACACCCCTTCTAGAGCCACCATAGACATTAGGAGCTGCTTCTACTTCAGGTTCCTGCTGCTGGGTACCCCTAAAACGCACCTCTAATGCTTCTGTGACCAAATATATGAAGCTGAGAAACCACCCAAGTATCATTCCTTGCTTCTACAAAAATAAAGTGGTAACTGCCCTGCTTTCATACATTCCCAGGCCTACAAGGCTAAGGCTCCATGCAAGAACATGCACGGCAAAGCTCATAATTAAACAAGGAAGAGAAGGCCGTGTTAAATAGTAGGCAGAGCCAGGCGGTGGTGGCACACCTTTAATCCCAGCACTCAGGAGGCAGAGGCAGGTGGATCTCTGTGAGTTTGAGGTCAGCCTGGTCTACAAGAGTGAGCTCCAGGACAGGCTCCAAAGCTACAGTAAAACCATGTGGAGAAAAACAAAACAAACCAAAACAAAAAAGTAGGCAGAATCTACAGCTAAGAATAGTAGGACAATTCCTTTTGCTTTGTGGAGAAATCTGAAAGCCCATTTAAAAAAGCTGGAGGGGAGGAGGTGGGAAGAGCTGGATCCAGCCAATTTCCTACTCCTCTCCAGGGCATAAACACTACAGAGACACTCTAGGGAACTCCATAAGAGAGAGAAAAAAGCCTCTGTCCTAGGGAGCTTTATTTAGGCAATTAACAAAACACAAAGGAAGCCTTAAAAAAGAAGTGGCAACTGCCAGGGATGCCTGGCTTTTGTTCCTGACTATCCATCCCCTCACATCTTTGCCTTTGTCACTCTTCTCACTTTCTTTGCTTAAACAAAAAAAAAAAGAAAGAAAGAAAGAAAGAAAAGACAGAAAAGAAAAGAAAAAGAAAAACTCCTCTGCAACAGTGTTCTATTTTAAAATGTTAGGCAAGGCCTCAAGAGGAGACCGACAGTCCTAACACAGAGAGTGGTGATCAACCAAATGAAAACCAGGCTGAATTGATGACACCAAGGATGCACAGCTGCTCTCAGCCTCAGGATCTCTGTCCTAGCAGACAGGTGTGGTGCCAGGGCAGGCCGCCTGACTAGTGGGAGGTCGGCCTGTGTCTATCTCACAAACAGCAATACTGGAGACATTCTTGGGTCAGGCATTTGCTGGGCAGGAGAACAGCCCGAGTAAAGTTCTGAAGCTCAAAGTTATAATTCATCACCATAAATAAAATGATCTAATTTTCCTCCTTTCCTACCTTTGGGAAGCACATCAGAAGTGATTTTATGAGCCCTCAAATGTAGTCACACTGCTCAATGTATGTTCTGGCATTAGCCAGTAGAGTCCAACACAGGGAACTTAAAATATCATAAAACAGGAGTCATGTGGGGCAATCTTCAGCAAGAGATCAAAAAAGAAAAAAAAAGCAAGAAAAACAATATACTGTTGTGATACACCCTCATACTTGGGAAGATTTTTTAAATATTAATATCAATGTAAGTTATTTTTAACCCTAGGCAAAGGTTTGGTTAAAAGCTTGAATTGTAGTTTCACCCAATCAAGAATGTTGTCATAGAAGAAGTATTATAAGCACTTACATACTTAACCACCACAGCCACATTAGTAATACATGAAGCTCCCTTATAAGAGCCACATGAGGAGCAGGACTGAGCCAGGGACCTAGGCAAAAACAGGCCTGAGGCAGCAAACTCTACAGGAGCAGGACTGAGCCAGCTACCAGGGACAGAACAGGCCTGAGGCAGCAAACTCTACAGGAGCAGGACTGAGCCAGCTACCTGGGACAGAACAGGCCTGAGGCAACAAACTCCACAGGAGTAGGGCTGAGTCAGTGACCTAGGCTGGAGCAGGCCTGGGATAGCTGAACTCCACAGGAGTAGGGCTGAGTCAGTGACCTGGGCTGGAGCAGGCCTGAGGCAACAAATTCCACAGGAGTAGGGCTGAGCCAGTGACCTGGGCCAGAGTGGGCCTTGGACAGTGAACTCTGCGGGAACAGGAGCAGATCCAGACCAGGGATATTTGAGGAAGCAGGATTGAGCTAGTGACCTGGGCTGAATCAGACAGGAGACAGCAAACAACACAGAAGCAGATACAAGGGAGCAACTGCTGAGCGAGTAGGCCAGAGCCAGAGACCACTGCAGTCCAGGCATGAATGTGAGACTTTGGAGAGACCTGAGTCAGGACCTCTGCGGGTCCAGAAGTCAGTCTGGGACCTCTGAGGGAGTAGGCAGGAAGCAGAAACCTCTTCAGGTCCGGGCATGAGTCTGGGACCTCTGAGGGAGAAGATCGGAATCAGAGACCTTTGCAGCTAACCCCAAGCCAGGGACCTCCGTAGGAGCAGAACCAGAACAGGGACATTTACAGAAACAGGTCAGAGAAGACAACCTATGCCAGAGCAGGCCTAAGACAGCAAACTCCACAGAAGCGAAGCAAACCCTGGGAGAGCTGAGCAACCTCCAGGAACATGGAGGGACCAATGGGATAACTAGAACCATGGCACAGACTGTAACACGAGGAAAAACTCTTTGAGCCTTGGATCCAATGGCACCTAGAAGATTAATCACCAGAGTCACAGACAGCCCCAACAACACCATTAGAGGAAAAGATGAGTAGACACGGTAAAAACACACGCAACAACACAAAGAACAACATGACACCAGTAAAATCTACAGACCCTACAAGAAGACATGAACAACCAAATATAGATGAAGCAGAAGAAAAGGACATAAAAAATAACTTCAGGAGAATGTTTGAAACTCTTAAAGAAGAAATGAGAAATTCCCTCAAAGAAATGGAGGAAAAGACAAAACAAAAAATTGGAAAACAGCAGTAAATTCCTTAAAGAAAACCAAGAAAAAGCAATCAACCGTATGAAAGAAAATATTCAAGACATGAAAACTGAAATGGAGACAATAAAGAGAACACAAGCTGAGGGAATTATAGAAACAGAAATCATGAGAAAACAATCAGGAACCACAATGCACACATAAACAGCAGAATACAAGAGATGAAATAGAGAATCTCAAACGCTGAAGATACAATAGAGGAAATAAACTCATCAGCCAAAGAAAACATTAAATCTAACAAAAGCTTAACACGCAATATCCAGGAAATATAGGACATCATGAAAAGACCAAACTAAGAATAATGGTATAGAAGAAGGAGAAGTTCAACTCAAAAGAGCAGAACATATATTTAACAAAATCAGAGAAGAAATTTTTCCCAACCTAAAGAAAGATATGCTTATGAAGATACAAGAAGCTTACAGAACATCAAATAGACTGGATCAAAAAAAAAAAGGTTCCCTCGCCACATAATAACAAAAACACTAAGCATACAGAATAAAGAAAGAATATTAGGAACTGCAAAGGCAAAAGGCCAAGTAACATATAAAGGCAGACCTATCAGAATTACACCTGACTTCTCACTGGAGACAATGAAAGCCCCAAGGTCATGGTCAAGTGTTATGCAGACATTAAGAGACCACGGAAGCCAGCCCAGACTATTATACCCAGAAAAACTTTCAATCACCATAGAAGGACAAAGCAAGATATTCCATGACAAAACCAGATTTCACCAATACCTAGCCACAAACCCAGCCCAACACAAAGTACTAGAAGGAAAACTACAACTCAAGGAAGTTGGTAACACCAACAAAAACACAGACAATTGATGATCTCACAGCAACAAATCCTAAAGAAGAGAAAATGTACAAATTAACATCACCAACAATGAAAACTAAATTAACAAAAGATAGTAATCACTGGTCATTAATATACCTTAATATAAATGGACTCAACTCACCTATAAGAAGACACAGGCTGACAGATTAAATAAAAAAAACATAATTCATCTTTCTGCTGCATACAAGAAACATACCTCAACCTAAAAAACAGACATCACCTCAGAGTAAAGGGTTGAGAAAAAATTTTCCAATTAAATGGACCTAAGAAATGAGCTGGTGTAACTATCCTAATATCTAACAAAATAGACTTCAAACTAAAATCAATCAAAAGAGACAAAGAAGGACATTTCATATAAGTCACAGAAAAAACCCATCAAGAGGAAATCTCAATACTGAACATCTATGCCCCAATTACAGGGGTACCCTCCATATGTGAAAGAAACACTTCTAAAGCTTAAATCATGCATTAAACCCCACACACTAATAGTGGGAGACTTCAACGTTCCACTCTCGTGACTGGACAGGTCAGTCAGACAAAAAAAATGAACAGAGAAATAAGAGAACTTACAGATGTTTTGACTCAAATGGACTTAACAGACATCTATAAAATATTCCATCTAAACATAAAAGAATATACCTTCTTCTCAGCACCTCATGGAACCCTCTCAAAAATTGACCACATACTCGGTAACAAAACAACAGATACAAAAAATTAAAATAACCCTACGTATCTTATCAGATCAACATGGCTTAAAACTAGAATTCAACATCAACACTAATTCCAGAAAGCCCACAAACACATGGAAATTAAACAGTGCTCACCTGAATCATCAGTGGGTCAAGGAAAAAATAAAGGGGAAAATTAAAGACTTCCTAAAATTCAGCAAAAATGACCACACAACATATCCAAATTTATGGGACACAATGAAAGCAGTGTTAAGAGGAAAGTTCAAAGAACTAAATGCCTACATAAAGAAGCTGGAAAAATTCCACACTAGTGAATAAACAGAACATTTGAAAACTTTAGAAGAAAAAGAAGCAATCTCACCCAAAAGAACTAGAGTGGCCAGAAATAATCAAATTGAGAGCTGAAATCAACAAAACAGAAACAAAGAAAACAATACAAAGCATCAATGGGACAAAGAGTTGGTTTTTCAAGAAAATCAACAAAACAGACATTTATTCAAACTAACCAAAAGGAAGAGAGAGAATATTAAAATTAACAAAATTGAAAATGAAAAAGGGGACATAACAACAGACATGGAGGAAATCCAGAGAATCATCAGGTCATATTTTGAAAACCTGTACTCCACAAAATTGGAAAACTTAAAGGAAATGGACAACTTTCTGGATAAATATCACTTACCAAAATTAAATCAAGATCAGATAAGCAAATTAACCAGACCTATAACTGTTGAAGAAATAAAAACAGTCATCAAAAATCTCCCAACCAAAAAAAGCCCAGGACCAGATGGTTTCATCTCAGAATTCTACAAGACTTTTAAACAAGCACTAATACCAATAATCCTAAACTGTTTCACACAATAGAAACAGAAGGAACATTGCTAAACTCTTTTTATGAGGCTACCTTGATACCCAAACCACACAAAGACATTGCTAAGAAAGAGAAGTACAGACCAATCTCACTCGTGAACATTGATGCAAAAATACTTAATAAAATACTGGCAAATCAAATCAAAGAACCATCATCCACCATGATCAAGTTGGCTTCATTCCAGAGATGCAGGAATGGTTAAACATATGAAAAATCTGCCAAGGTAATCCACCATATAAACAAACTGAAAAATAAAAACCACATGATCATCTCATTAGATGCTTTCGACAAAATATAACATCCGTTTCATGATAAAGGTCTTGGAGAGAGCAGGCATACAAGGAACATACCTAAACATAATAAAGGCAATATACAGCAAGCCAACAGCAAACTAAATGGAGACAAAACTCACAGCAATCCCACCGAAATCAGGAACTAACTCTCTCTCTCCATATCTATTCAATGTAGTTCTTGAGGTCCTAGCTAGAGGGATAAGACAACAAAAGAAGATCAAGGGGATACACATTGGAAAAGAAGAAGTCAAACTCTCACTATTTGCTGATGATATAATAGTTTACATAATCAACCCCAAAAATTCGACAAGGAACTTCTACAACTCATAAACACTTTCAGTAATGTATCAGGATACAAAATTAACTAAAAAAAATGAGTAGCCCTCCTGTACACAGATGATAAACGGGCTGAGAAAGAAATCAGAGGAACATCACCCTTCACAATAGCCACAAACAGCATAAAATATCTCAGAGTAACTCTAACCAAATAAGTGAAAGACTTATATGACAAGAACTTTAAATCTTTAAAGAAAGAAACTGAAGACACCAGAAAGTGGAAAGGTCTTCCATGCTCTTGGGTAGGTAGAATTAACATGGTAAAAAATAACAATCTTACCAAAAGCTATCTACAGATTCAATGCAATAACTAGCAAAATTCCCCACTGATCTCGAAAGAACAGTACTCAACTTCATATGGAAAAGCAAAAAACCCAGGATAGACAAAATAATCCTGTACAATAAAAGAATTTCTGGAGGCATCACAACCCTGACTTCAAACTCTACTACAGAGATCAGTACTGAAAACAGCCTGGTATTGGCAAACAGACAGACAGGAGGACCAATGGAACCAAACGAATACCCAGATATTAATCCATACACTTTCGAACACCTGATTTTTGACAAAGAAGCAAAAATTTCTAATGGAAAAAAGAAAGCATATTTAACAAGTGGTGCTGGCATAACTGGATATCATTATGTAGAATAATGAAAATAGACCCCTATCTATCACCATGCACAAAACTCAAGTCCAAATGGATCAAAGATCTCAACATAAAACCTTATAGAAGAGAAAGTGGGAAGTACACTTGAACTCATTGGCACAGGAGACTACTTCCTAAATATAACCCCAGTATTACAGACATTGAGAGAAACAATTAATAAATGGGACCTCCTGAAACTGAAAATCTTCTGTAAAGCAAAGGACACAGTCAACAGGACAAAATGACAGCCTACAGAATGGGAAAAGATCTTCACCAACTCCACATAAGACAGAGGTCTGATCTCCAAATATATAAAGAACTCCAGAAACTGGTCATCAAAAGAACAAATAATCCAATAAACAAATGGAGTACAGACCTAAACAGAGAACTCTCAACAGAGGAATCTAAAATGGCTAAATGACACTTAAGGAAATGCTCGACATCCTTAGCCATCAGAGAAATGCAAATCAAAACAACTCTGAGATTCTACCTTACACCTATAAGAATGGCCAAGATCAAAAAACACTGATGCCAACTTATGATGGAGAGGTTATGGGGGAGAAGGGAGCACTCCTGCATTGCTGGTGGGAGTGCAAGCTGGTACAGTCCGTTTGATATCAGTGTGGTGATTTCTCAGAAAATTAGGAAACAACCTTCCTCAAGACCCAGTAACACCACTTTTGGGTATACACCCAAAGGATGCTCAATCGTGCCACAAGGACATGTGCTCAACTATGTTCATAGCAGCATTGTTTGTCATAGCCAGAACCTGGAAACAACCTAAATGCCCCTCAATCGAAGAATGGATAAGGAAAATGTGGTACATTTACGCAATGGAGTACTATACAGCAGAAAAAATGACATCTTCAATTTTGCAGGCAATAGATGGAGCTAGAAAACATCATTTTGAGTGAGGTAACCAAGACCCAGAAAGACAATTATCATATGTACTCACTCATAAGTGGTTTTTAAACATAAAGCAAAGAAAACCAGCCTACAAATCACAATCCCAGAGAATTTAGACAACAATGAGGACTCTAAGAGAGACATACATGAATCTAATCTACACGGGAAGTAGAAAAAGACAAGATCTCCTGAGTAAATTGGGAGCACGGGGACCTTGGAAGAACACTGAAGGGGAGGGGAGAGGCAGGGAAGGAAGCAGAGAAAGATGTAGCGCTCAATAAAAATCAAAAAAAAAATTTGTAGAAAAAATAAGAGTCACATGAACCTCATCTCTGCATCATTTCCTATAGTAGTAACTTTTCATATAAAGCTGCCTCCCATGCATGCCTTACACTTTTATAGTTAAGTGTATTTAGAAATGTTAGACCCTAAGTTAACCTGTAAGCTCTACCTGCCCAAAGTCCAGGTAACTTCATGGAATGTTGGGAGTTGTAGTTCTATGTTAGATTCAACTTAACATGCAAGCCCCAGCTGCCCAAGGACCAGAAAACTTCCTGGGATTCTGAGAGTTGTAGTTCTATGTTAGATCCAAGTTAACCTGTAAATCCCAGTTGCTCAAGGGTCAGGAAACTTCCTGGGATTCTGGGAGTTTTTGGAAAATAATGACAAAGCCTCATTGTAAAGTATGATGGTCTATGGATTGTGTCCATATACGGTCTGATAACATGTGCCTTGAGGCCATTTAACTGGAAAGTGTGGTGGTCCTCACCAAATTCCATCTTGGTCAGCATTTAATCTTTTAATAAAAGCTTGCTTCAGTTTGGTCAAAATGGTGGAGCTGGTTTTTCTCTGGTTGATTTCAGGATTACCAGAAACTTGTTGTATACTTTGACACTTTATAATGCCAACACTGCCTTCTCTGGGACTTGCTCATCACTGTATCCGTCTCAATATTTAACCTGCTGCGTACTACCCCTTTGCCGAGCCATACCAAAGCCACGATTTCCATGGACTGCTGGCAGAGAAGGAAATGGGAGTTTGGTAACTTAAGGTCCCAGGAAGTGGAAGGGAAAAAACTGCTCTGAGAATCAGGGAACAGAGAATCCTTGAACAGAACAGAGAGGCTAATATCTGCCTAGCACAGCCATCTGGAGCAGCGACGAGTTCTGAGGCCTTAGAGAAGTTTGGAGATGGAAAGCCTCCGGGAAACCTAGCTGAGGTCACTTTTTATCTGGTAACATCTTTCCCGGAAGGCAGCTCCCTCCACCTTTCCTGCCTCTTGTTCTGTGCGCTAGAGAATAAAGGCCTTAATCATCTCTGCCACCTTTTAAAGTCTACATAAGGCCACACAGTCTTCATGTTAGCTCCCATGGAAATGATTGCAAGCAAAAAATTAGAGGAAGGTAGGTCTGAATTATGTTTCCTAGAAAATACCATTTGCTTTTATAATCTCTCAATCATGAGAAAGCTTTTCTTCCTGTCTTTTATTTATGATAATTTGATTTTAAACGTAGCATATGTATAGTTTTAGGAATGCAGAGACAAATGTCATTTTTAGCTTATTCCAAATAATACTCAAAAACCATAAAGAAAGCTAACAAATTCAATTAAGTTCCGAAGTAATAAAAATGCAACTTTAAAAATCTTCAAGTGAGAGGCAGCAGATACATCAAACTAAATTGGCCTCTTCTGAGGGCACAGCCCCTCTGGCAAGTTCAGCCTGTGGCTTTGGGAGCAAGGACAGTAAGGCCTAGGCTGAGGCCTGCGCAGTTTGGTCACTGCTAACCTGAAGGGGGGGTAGAGGGGGGACCCAGTCTTCTGCAGAGGAGCAAAGGAGCTGAAAGCATCCCTAGGAGGCATTCTTGCAGTAAACAAGGTAAGGAAGTGCCAGCAGAAAAATTATGTTCTGGGACTCTCCTAAAATCAGCACCTAAAAGCTGTGCTGTCGGTCTTCCTCAGCTTTGGATTAGAACGCGCCTGGCCCTGTTTTTGAAAGCATTTCTTTTTCTCAGAGTTATGAAGGACCATGCAAGCAGAGAAGATTTAGTTACTGGCCCTCTGTGTGGCATTCACTGAGAATACCGAGGGCCATGGGGTTCTGAGCAGCCACATCAGGCCCTGTTCATTCTTTGAGGCTAATCATGGCAAATATAAAATTGTGTTTTCAGGGAGCTTGACTCCTGTGGAAACACCAATTTTCACAAAATTCACTAAAGTAGGTAGCTTTGTGTTGACGTGTCTGACATGTTTCATTCTACCACCCAATAAATCAATTGATTTTTATTAGAGAAGGGACTTTAAACGCCCTATATGATTCAGAGACGCCCAGGCTTCAAATGCACTTATTTCATTATCCTTTTTTTTATTATTAATGATTCCATTTTTCTCAAGTGAAGAAATATATATTTTATTTCTCTAGCAAGTGTTTCCACATCATTCACGGCCATGAGCTAACGAACATTAACGGAACTGAGACTTTGCTGTGAAAGCAACATATGGCTCTTATATAGATAAAACGGATTTCATTTCTTAATTTATATGAGTCCTTGGTAGTTACTAGAAGCATACTAACACATCTAAGGATGACTATAAAGGCACAAACCAAATCTGACGAAATGCCTACAGTTTTCAAATAAAGTATAAGAGGAAAAACCCAGGGTTTTTAAGAACTAAATAAAAAGTAGAGAGAAAATAAGATTGTTTGCCTACAAAGAGATCTCATGTAGTTTCTCTACTTTTCCCACCTCTGATTTCTCATTATGATGAGAAATATCAAAAATGTAAGTTGGGAACAGGCTCCTAACCCTGACAGGAAAAAGAAAGCATTTAATCCAAGGATACATCCTAGTGACGGACCAAGCCATTAACTTCCAGCCAGGAGGCAAGGCTGGAAGCTGGAAACAGTTAAGAAAATTTTGCAGGAAGCCTAAATGTGTTTCCGAAACAGAAAAAAAAAGGAAAAAAAATAAAATGGTCTACAAAGCAAGTTCTAGGACAGCCAAGCCTACACAGAGAACCCCTATCTCAAAAAATAATAAAATAAAATTAAAAAAGGAAATAAAATGTTTGCGGAAGATGCTGTTTAGGTTTCTGACACAATGTCTGACATTTTATAAAATTTCACCTAAAAGGTGACAACAGTCACCACATAGCTTTTTATTATTCCACAGTGGGATTAGCTAATTTTATCTTAAACATTCTTTATATCTTATATTTCTAAATAACTTTAAAAATTAAGTTTTTTTTCGAGACAGGGTTTCTCTGTAGCTTTGGAGTCTTACTAGAACTTGGTCTGCAAGCTGGCCTTAAACTCGCATAGATCCGCCTGTTTCTGCCTCCTGAGTGCTGGGATTAAAGGTGTGTACCACCACCACCTGGCAAAAATTTAAAAATTTTTAAGAGTAACTACACCACAGACTTCTTTGACACAAACCAGATAGAAAATCTAAGAGTTGAAATTCAGCCTTTATACAGTGTTGCTCATGATAAGAAAGCTCGGTATTCTACAGGTAATGAATAAAATATTAAAGGACAGTTGTACTCTGGAAATAACAGATGAATACAACTGTTTTTTGTGTAAGTAAATAATTGGCCTTAAACATGAAGGGTGGAGACACATTACCAAGAATCAAGTCAAGACCTGCAGATCTAGTATTTGAACACAACAGTGTTACATGTACCCTTTCAGTGACACCTGGTTCTAACATTAGGAAGTGTAACTGGCTCAAAGACCTCATCCATCCAAGTGCACAAAAATCCATAATATAAAAAACAACTACAGATGTTCAGAATCCATGGACAATCATTAACTCCTGATTAAGGTTACCTTGTCTTATCTGCAAATTAAATCACAGGCTTTGCTTGGCTATATAATGGTATTTTTAAAACTTAAGATCCTCCTAGGATTTAGTAAGCATATGAGTTTACAATGCCCACAAACAGATCCAGCAGATTATAATGAAATCATTACTCTTTGACGTTTACCAATAAATTCATGTTGTTTTGTTTTGCTGATCCGGTAGCTCATCACTAATTTGTTAATCACCATCAAAGCCCGACAGATAACGATCACATTACAAACTAGACAAAAGAGAGTCAGGAAAGAGAGTCCATCTACTTACAGGCTTCCTCGTCGGGGGAGGCTCAGCTCCTTCTGCAAAAGAAAAGAAAAAACACACATGGGAGATGCCACATCAATTGAAGTCATCAGGACACCAAGTAACACGTTTGCACATTCGTTATCAGACTTGAGTTGGCCGTGTTGAGCCACCAAAGACTTTGATGACATAATTTTCTCCTGGATCCCTCCCAAGCCTGCTCTTGTTACACAAGAAAAGAGGTCTGAAGGGCAGCTTATACTACAAACAGGTTTATCTGACTTTGAAGCATAAAACCATTTGACCTTCAAAAAGCAACCTGAGTCAAATACTGGGCTGAGCAGCACTGTCCTAGGACTGAGGAAAGTGGGAAGAATCAGGGGACCTATGCAAACAAGAAATAGACAGAGGCATGAGAAATTTCAGAGAGTTATAACTAAGAGAAAGGTGAAATGAAAAGGGCAATTAAATCAGATTATTTAATCAGGCCAACTTACCCTCCAAGGAAACAAATTCAGGCAAAATACTATGCATATGAAATACTATACTCTGTTATTTTAAAGAGAGCCTGCAAAGGGCTTTCTTCTGGAATTACTTCTCAAAACAAATGGCATTTATTACTTAGGTATTGAAAAGTAGGTTAATGAACCTCTAAAAGGTAGCCAGACAGCCACAATTACTGGAGTGTTGATATTTCTAAAACATGCTCTCACACTTATCTCAAATTAAGATCATTATCTACAGAATCACAGAGAAGCAAGGCGGGAGTGGCGGGGTGGGGGGATACGGCAACCAAGCAAGAACCAGGCAAACAAACCACACGCAAAATCCTGACTCAAATACTTGCACCCGCTACAGAAGGTCTAGAGACCCACTCCTGAAAAAGGGTTACTTGATGGCAATAATTAAAGAATAGGAAGTCGTGAGTCAGCAGCCAACATAAACTCCGAATTCAGGACACTGCAAATTTAGAAGAGTCTAAATTTGGTCACTCATCCTCAGAATTCTCATTTATTTGGTATCTTCCAGAGACTCCAGCATTCTCTTTGGAAAGGTGTTTCTTCTGGGGCCACACCCACCTTGTCTGTCCTCTATTTTTATTGGCTCATGAATGTGTGTCAAGGACAATGGCCTCCATCACTTCTAAACAGCACCGCTTATAGAAAACGGCCTGGAGAGCACCCCAGGAGAGGCAAGGGGTGATATGTTACATGGGCTCTATGTGGAGTTACCGTAACATATCTCTGGTCGGTGCTGGGGGAACAATCGGTGATTTCAGAAACAAAGCATCCTCCCCCACACAGTGAACATTTTTCTTCTGTTTATTTTTACATTTTTTCCCCCTTAACTCCTTGATTATCCCCCAAGAAATTATAGTGTTTGCGAGACTGGCTTCCTGATTCTGAAATGGAAATGCACCTTCATTAACCAACAAGAAGTCAGTTTTTACCCAGGATAGTCTTCTCAGGGGCTGAAATGTACTCAAAAACCCAGTGAACAACTTTCCGTATAGGAATTGTTGATTAAGAAAACACTAGAATTAGTTTTGTATTTGGGCCTTTTATTTTTCTCTTACAGGACTCTCTAGAAGTCATAATTCATCAGATGGTGTCTTTTAGGAAACAACTGACTCCTTGTACAGCCAAAGGCCTAGAGCACAGCAAGTTAGCACTGCTGTGGCAGAAGCTTGATCGGAGGGCAGCAGAGATGATACCAGAGGCGTTATTAGTAAGAGCAAGTAAGTAATAAATCAGATGCTATAGCAACTGTAGATGCAAATAGAAGACCCGGAAGACAGAAGAAGGACAGAAGTGGGTGACTACAGTTCAATCAATCATATTCCCTGAAATGACCCGACCATAAACTGGCTGTTTTGCTCTCGGAAAAAGCTGCTGAAATAGCAAGGTAAGGGGATAAGGACCAACTCTGTTTTTAATCAGAAGCCTTTCCAAAAGCCTGGAATTACAAGTTCTAAATAAGGAGAAAGGTTACTCATGCCGCTCCCCTGCACCACAGGATGGAGCCTGAGCTTCCGGCATGAGGAACAGAGGCCGTTTAACAGGCCACTGTCTGCTGACCTGAAGGCACCATGCTAACCAAGCTGAAGGGCTAATCCACCTGACGGCTTGAATGTCAGTCTCAGGATGAGAAACTCAATTTGGTAGCAAATTGGAATCAGATGTGATGGTAATAAAGCCGGAGAAATGAATGTGCCATGGCCAAGACCTGTGAACAATGGTCTGCAAATACCAGGGCGGTCAGCAATTGAGGCCGAGCAGGCAGCAGCTACCACCCTTAACGTATGGAGCCCGCATGCTAATAAATCAGAACAGGTCAGACATAAATGCACAGCACCCTTACTGCTTAAGCCCCC
Organism: Myodes glareolus; assembly: GCF_982192425.1. Classification (NCBI taxonomy): domain Eukaryota; kingdom Metazoa; phylum Chordata; class Mammalia; order Rodentia; family Cricetidae; genus Myodes; species Myodes glareolus. The sequence goes on from NC_142040.1 coordinate 30,309,636, forward strand.
ACGGTACTCCATGTAGGTGTCTTCATTTGATTTCCTTAATGTCAGGATAAGGTCACTAACGCATACTTAGGTAACTAGATAAGCGGTGAGGTATTGGCCCAGGCCATAAACCAAAGACAGAATTTGGTATATAGAGCACATGTGTTAAAAGCTGTATTAACCAAGAACTAGAAGTGGGAGGATGTGGGATACAATGAAAATGAAGTGGCAAGAAGCAGCTATCTCAACTAAATATGTTTATTAATTATTACTAGATTGAGAACATATTTAAGAAGATTAAGGTTTAAAAAAATTGTTTTCATGGATACTGATTATTCGGTGGCTGTTTTAGGCTTATTTTTTGCTTGCTTGTTTATTTGGTTTGTTTTAAAATAGGGTCTCGGGTTGTAGCCCAGGTTGGCACACCTCCCGTCTCAGTCTCTCAAGTCCAGGATGATAGGCCATGAGCCACCATATTTGTTCTCAGTGGTTTAATATATTTTAGAATGCCATTTATCATTATTTTCTTCTTTGTTCCATTTGTAAAAATATTAAATACTTATGTTGAAAATCATTATGATGTATAAACTATCTTTTCAGAGACTTGTCTTTTCTTGAATCTCTCAGTAATATTGAGAGTGGCCATGTACAGTATGCATATACATAACCCTAGCACTAAGAAGGCTGAGGCAGGAGGATATCTCCTGCTGATAGTGTTTAGGTATTAGGTAGTATATATACACAAAGCAATACCACTGCACACCCCACATATATTTAGAAAATTTCTGAACTACTCTTTTAAGAAATCAGAAAACTGAGTCTACGAGTGAATGGAGATCCACAGAGATCCAAACAGTGTTGTAGATTACCCCCTCCACAAAATGTTAGTCCTCAATTTGCTTTCCCTTGAGGAGGGCTGCACTCAGTGACAGTGACTCCCTTCCAGGAGGATGCCACAGACACCTCTATGACCAAATGATCCTTCAGTTCAGCATCACAGGGGCGGGTCATGATGACACCAGGTACCCTCTGATGGAAGATGAGGTCACTTCTCACTTTAGTTGTCTTCCTAAAATTTCCTAACTCCACTGGCAGTAGGTAAAAGCATCATACACTCAGAGAGAGAGAGAGAGAGAGAGAGAGAGAGAGAGAGAGAGAGAGAGAGAGAGAGAGAGAGAGAGAGAGAGATCCCAGTGCCTGTAAAACAAAGCTCACAAAAATCTAAGGGAGCATATAAAAGAAACCATCAGAGATCAAAGCACACTGAAGAGGTAGGATGCTAAATTCAGTGTAGAATAGAATCTTGGCTTGGATCCTGGATCAAGAAAAGCATATCAGTTCACAGTCCAGTGATAAACACAGTTGAGCAGAACGCAGGACTAGGTCGCCAAGCATTTAACCCCAGCACCTGGGAGGCAGAGGCAGGTGAATCTCTATGAGTTCCAGGTCAGCCAGGGCTACACAGTGAGACCCTGTCTTCCAAACAACCAACAAACCCTTTTACCTCTAGTTGAGTTCTTAGCAAAGCACGAGTGTGACTTTCCTCGTCATGACAGTGTATCGAGGTTATGTGACATGCTATGTTGACATTTGGGGAACCTAAGAAGAAGATATACAGGCAATTCTCTGATTTTGAGAAATCTAAAATTACCCCCCATTCAAGTAAATTAAATGGGGGATGTTGGGGGTGATAGAGGAAAGGGATGAGCAAGTAATTAAAATATTCAAGTTTGTCGGAAGGCTTTATTTAGTGCTATGATTCAGAAAGCTATAGAAATGGTCTAAGTGGGAGAAGACTGTGTGGACCAGCAATGAAGACCAGGTACTTCTCTATGAAGAATGTATCTACACTGTACTAACTAACGAGCTGGAAGGGGAGCATAAAGGAAAACACACAGAGGAGTCAAAATCAGGGGCCTTAGGTACACGGAATTTGATGGAAGAGAAGGTCAGCATGAATGTGTGACACCAAAACTGTCCCTATGGGGCTGCCATACTGAAGGGTCTGCACAGGCGGACGATGGATGAATCTGGGTTCCAGAAAGGGGCTGGGACTAGAGACGAACAGTGGAGTCCTCAGCACCTAGGATGGGAGGGAGAGTAATAAGCGCGGGGGGCAGGGAAGAGAGGAGAGTTGGAAGGAGATAAGATGGGCAGGAGAGGGACCCATGGAGATGCAAGAAAGGGGTGCCAGACTAGCACGAGCTGGGGCTCTTTAAAGCAACAACAGAAACTTAAGGCAGCTGACATGGAAAGATATTTTTGTGGGCCCAAACCACCATGCTCTACGGCAACCACATGACTGGGCAGCTTCGGAAATCAAGTCAGAACCTGGAAGTTCAAGTTCAAGAACACTATGGTTAATGCACCTGGAAACATGTCAGAGAGCGCCTCCTGCAGGCTGTGCCTTTAACTGTCCCCACAGCTTCATCTCGTGACTTGTGGCAGGTTCAGGTGTCATATGGTTGCTTCTGGGTGCCTTGCTCCAGCTGCCAAGTGGGCCATGAAAAGGAATATGGGCTTCTTTCACAAGTACAAAAAGAAGTAGGGCTAAAGCCACCAAATTCATGCCCAGGGGACTTCTCCAGATAGAGTTGGGGGCTTGAAGATTGTGCAGCTTGCTTCCCCACAAACCCTGAAAACAAACAAAATGCCAACAACCAGAACAAACTATCTCCCAGAACCTTCCAGAAAGGAGGAGGCTGTGTCTTCCTTTAGTCACCAACATCTTCATCTTGACACTGAGGGAGACGACACCTGCCAGCCACTGTCTCCCTATTCATTTAAAGAGAGTTCAAAAAGCCAGGATGCGCACAGCAGTAGCAGTGGCATTTCAGGCCACGGATGGGAACATATGAAACGGGACAAAACGAAATGCAGCCTACTTAAAAGCTACTCAGGGACACAGACCCAGACGGGCAATGAACAAAGAGGCCTCGGCAGGTGCAAGACTGCACAGTCTCACCTGGATGTGCAAACACTAAGAGGGGAGAGAAAATGACAGGGATGAATCATTCTGCTCAAACAGAAGTTCTGAGCACTGGTCGGCTTGGCTGAAGCGGAGATTCTGAAACCTGACTATACATTAATGTCACCCAGGAAGTGACATTAAAAATGCCAGTGCCTTAGCACGACCCTTAGAGAGCCAGAGAGAGAGAGAGAGAGAGAGAGAGAGAGAGAGAGAGCTGTAGCAACTGTTTATTAGAGGTTAGCTATTTTAAATCCCTTCAAAGTCTACTAGTTTGCATAAGCCTTATGCTTTAAGAATTTCTCTTTTCCTTTTAGGAAACATTAATTAACTAGGCTGTCATTTCAGTAGTGAGAGCTAAGCTGTGCTGTTACTTCCTGCGTGAGTGGGAAGTGGTATAGGTGAATGACCTATACACCAGTCTGTCAGGCACGGTGGCACCATCCTACAGCAAAATGCTCGCTGCCAAACACGGGCAGAACAGCAGTCAGGGGTGGGGTCACCCAGAGGGCAGCCCTCCTAAAGGCAGGCTTGGCTCACTTTCTTGACTCTGTTACCAAGTGTTAGGCCTGAAGGCAGAGGACAGAAAGGCTTGTGTCACAGAACTGAAGCACACACAGTACTGCTTCCTTCTGAACCGGAGAAGAAGGCAACATTGATTTTCAACCCTTGAAAGCTTCAGGGTTTAATATTCACCTTAAAAGGTCAGGTGTGCACAATACACCCGTAACCGTAACTGTTGGGGATGGAAACAGCAGAATTGTTGGGGCTCACCGGCTGCCAATCCAGCACCAGGCTCAATAAGAGACCCTGTTTCATGAGGTAAGGGTGGTGACAGAGCAGGCCACCACACTCCTCTTCTGGCCTCAATTCACATGCACAGGCTTGTACATATACTACACACACACACACACACACACACACACACACACACACACACACACTACATATATCCATTGTGAAAATAAGAGGATGTCAGAACACTTCCCATTGCTACAACAAAATATCTACGGTGGAATCGTTCTTAAACCTAAGAGGTTTGTGCAGTTCACAATTCAGGAGGCTGGAGATTCAAGTCAGAACATCTCTTGGCCTCATGGTGGATGGTAGCAGTGGTTAGAGCATGCGCAGAATAGAGTATATGGTGAGAGAGAAAGTCAGAGGGACTCGGGGGCCAGGATAACTCTGTATAATAGCCTACTCTTGTAGGACCCAAGGTCCCATCAGAGGTATGGTTATGCCTCTTGCAGTTGGCATCCTGTATATGGCCACACACCCCTGACCATGTCTTATCCTGTGAGTACAGCATCCCCGATAGAAGTAACTAATTACTTCTCAGTAGGTTCTACCTTTTAAAGGTCTCCTCTTCTCTCTATGCAGACATGCCAAGAACCAAGCTTCCAAGAAATAAACCTTTGGGGAACACACCAAGAAACCTTATCCCAAACCACAGCCAGCGTGCTAGAGAGGTGATGTGAGAGGCTGAAGAGAAGCGGGGCCGTCAAACGATGGTGAGGATGATGTGGAGGACAAAGCGGACATCAGCTCTGCCCCGAGCATAAGTGAAACGGCCACATTTTCAGAGTAAACGTGAAGCTATTCACTTGCGGGTCTATAAATTCAGTTCCCGTGAAGGCAAAAATCTTCTGCCAAGGGTGAAGACAAGGGCACATTTGGGGATTAAAGCAAGCGAAATGGGTTTCCTTTATTTAATCACACACTTTTTAGTAAAGGTTGACATGGCAGAGACCATGCCAGCTCTGGGAATAAAGGACTCCACTCAGTGTAAAATGCAGTGTGAAAAGGCCTTCAATGTATTCAACAGCAAAGGATGGGGATGCTGGGTTTCCTGAGGGTCAGCACTGCCCCTCGCCCACGTGACATGCCATGCCCTGTTATACAAGATGGCAACTTCTGTTGCAACCAACATGGTCCATAGCCTCTAGGTGGTTCTCAACCTGGGAGTGAAGCAACCCCTTCACAGGGGTTGCCTAAGACCATCAGAAAACCCAGATATGTGTATTACAATTGATACCAGCATTACAGTTATGAAAAAGTAATGTAAATAATGTTACTGTGGGGGCCATCACACCAGGAGGAACTGTTTACAGGGTCTCAGCACTAGGAAGGCTGAGAACCACTGCTCTGACTAAAGCGAGCAATAGCCCAGCGCATTTTCCTTGACCAAAGTAATGAGTTGAGAGACAGCATGCGGTCCAACCTGGACAAAGCGGATGTAAAACCACGTTTGCTTGGGGAACCCAGGAAAGAGCATCTCTTCGCCTCATGGTGGTGGATGGTAACAGCGGCTGGAGCGTGTGCCTCATCCAGGAGAGTTAGCAGGAGAGGCAGGGAGCTCATGATGGGCATCAAAGGTAGATGGGGAAGACGGGGAGCAGTCAGGCACTGGGTGACCCTTGTAAAACAATAGGTCCAGCCTTGCATATTTCTGGACTTTCAGGATACGTGAACCAAAGAAGTCTATTGTGGCTTAAACCAGTTGTGTTTTGTTTTTATGATTCAAAAATTCCCAAGGGACACAATACTCTGCTTGTGTCCTTTGCGTGTTCCTTGTACTGTAAGGAAAAGGTTAGCTAGGCAGCCTCAGGGCGGGCTGAGGAAGTACTGCAGGGATGGAAGGTGGAGGGCAGGATGGGTAGGGGTGAACCCTGAGAATGGCTGAGAAGTATAGAAGAAAGAAAACTCAACAGGACAGAGTGCAAAGGTGGGGGTGTGGCCACATTATGGACTCTATTCAAAGAGCCTGCATGTATCCTGTGCAAGGGGGACTCCAGGGAGCCCATCAACAGGCGAACATGGCCAGGTGACAGATGGCAAATGAGTGGGGCTGTCTTGGAGGCTCGTTCTAATATCCTGAGAGCATGGCTGGGCACTAGGACCAAGGATGAGGTAGAGAAAGGCAGGCAGTATTGGGCAGGCAGGACAGGACACACAGCATCGCAAGGGTACGAGAAGACACGCTTGGCTTCTGGGAAAGTCAGAAGAGCCGTGATGGACAAGGAGAGGGTGAGGAAAGGGGGCTTGGGGGTGTAAAAGCACAGAGGGCTTTCAGAAGACAAAAACTGAAAGTCTGAAATGGGCTAGGAACAGTAAAATGTGTAAGTTACCAACAGGAGCAGGGACAGGGCTGCAAAGAAACGGGCAAAGCCAGTCTCCCAGGCTTGTGTGGAAGTTAGCATCGTGACAATCTCCTTTCCTATTCTACAGTTTTCACGTAAATGGTGTGTGTCTACAGTGAACTCACCTACATCACAAATATAATGTGGACGCTGACTTATTTCATCTTCACCATTATTCCCCTTTCACCAATGAAGGAACGGTGGCAAACATCTTAGCATATCCTTAAATCCACACCTGCCCCATCCAGGAAACACAAAGTGCCTTCCTTACCAGGGCATAGCTGGGTATATTTGTACCAGCCTCCCCTCATGTTGTCTTCTAAGGGACTTCAGAGTGGCTAGTACCCTGCCAGCATCTCTCTGAAATGAGAGGCAGAACTGATTTAGCCAGCTTCTTCTAAGCATATTTCACACTTCAATTGCTTTTACAGACTCTGATTTTACTTGAAGCACAGTCCTGCGAGCATGTTACTTTCTAACACAGACTTTTTCCTCCGGTAGAAAAGGCATAACACGCCAAATAATCAGCTAACTCTAAGTAAATGAGCAAGTAAAACAAGCTTCCTTGCCAATCAATTACTGTGGTTTGGGAGACTTCCTAACGCATTATGCCCTTGATGTCAGAACATCAATCCTGGAAATCAGGCACGTGTGTTCTCAGTATTGCCAAAGAGACGTCCACTGGAAGGCTAAGTTTGCACGCTTCTCTGCGGGGCTCTGCTGAACAATAATGGACACAGATGTGATTGACAGCCGCACTTCACTGAGTGTCTACTATGTGGCCTGCCATGTGCACCAGCGACCTCAAGGTTAACAGCTTCTGGCCCAGAGCCATATTGTACATGATGTGTTCCATTTCACAAAAAACAAAAGAACTTTTTCTAGGGAAAATTTTTGTGTCAATTTCAAGAGTTACAGAAACTACTGTGGGTCATACTGGAAAATCAAGCTTTTTGAAACAAAAGAAGCCATAACAGAAAAAAAAAAAAGATTAGAACCATTGGGGTTAATGTTTAAAGATATATTTATTGTGTTGGGGAGATGGTCCATTGAAACACAAGAATCAAGCCCCAGAACTCAAGTTAAACAAACAGACAAACCAAACAAAAAACAAGGAGGTCCCTTCTTAAATTAGCCCGAGAGGTCCTTTTTTTTTAAAAAAAAAAAAAAGTGGATGGTTACTTAAGGAACATCATCTGAGGCTGTCTCTGGTTTACACACACACACACACACACACACACACACACACACACAAACCACAAATCTATCATACACAGAAAGACAAACTTCCAGCCACAGCTTTATTCCAACCCAAGACAATGCTACAAAGTGCCCTGCAGAACCTACCATGCTTCCTTCACAACTCAGTCTCCTGAGTTACAAAACTAGGCTCGCCCACCTTATCCCTGGACACATCCTGGACCACAGCAGCGTGCTCACGCTGCTCTGTGCTGACAGTTCCCAGCACCCTAGATACCAGCACTTTCCACCTACATACATGCTCAGACTCTCTGAGGGAGGCAGGCAGGCCTACGGAACATGGGTCAAGGTCATGAGCAACAGTCCAGACGCCTTCATCCTCCTGGTCCTGAGGCTTGAACCTGGCCTCAGTTCAGTGAAGACTCCAGCAAAGACACACCCAGTTATTTCATTAAGAGGGCTATCCTCTGTTTGGACATCAAACACCAATGCAAGATGTTGAATGTAATTGCTCTTAAGAAGATGCAAATTGGAAGTTCCTTCAGTGTCTGTATAAAAGCAAGGTCACTGTGAGCAAGATTTGACTTCTCTTTCTGTCCTTAGAATAAACTTAGGAAGCCTTTTTGATAAATAAGCGTATCAACCCTGCCACTTAACTGTGTTTCTTGCTACTGGGGCAAGCCTCTGACCCTCAGTGAGCTGAGATAAAAGGCCACACTGCACAGCTGTGCCCCACAAGGCCCCACAATGCTTTCCCTTCTCCCACTCATTACCAGCAAATTACAGTAAATTCAAAATATTGATCTGCAAACCCCTATATGGGAAGAAAGTTACCATCGACTTTTATTGCTTACTGTTGGGTCCAATTCCCTGGAATCAATAAAAGCTACAATGTTCATAAGCTTCTAAGAAGAGAGTTAATATAGTGGATATGAGACACCTTTTAGAATCATTCTAAGTCTATAGAATTCTCCATCAGCACTGGGGCAAGCATCTGCAGTGTTCAAAAGCCCGATTTGATTTCAAAGTCTTCTCATTACCCAGGAAAATGCCCTGGGAAAGAAGTGAGTATCAATGCCAGGGAATGAAAACGAAGCAATTAGAAAGAACCCCGCCAGGCAGAGCCTCACTCCCGCCTCCCGTTCTCTCCTTTACGCACACCCAAATTGCTGCCCCACCCACCATAGATTACTAATCACTGTGCTCACTTTCTAAACAGCTCTCAAGCCGGACTTCAGATGGGTTTTACTGACACTGGATTCCAAGCCCCATCCAGAAAGACCAGTTTGCCAACAAGAGTTCTCTATAAACAACACTTCCACTGACCCTAATATAAAGAATCAATATCCTTTTATGAACTGATTTTCAAAAATCAGATAGTAATTCAAAGGTTCCATTAAAATTACTGACAACCTTAATACAAAAAGAAAAGGCTTTTTATAGAACTCGGAAGCAGGGCAGGAGAAGACTGTCTGACCAGGGACAGAGGGTTTAAACCCTCTGGTGAGATGAATCATTTTTATTTACTAAGGATACCTCGTGGTTTATCCAGCAGTCATTGTTCTGAAGGACTGTTTTAGTGAGGAAATTTATTGGTAGATGAGCTCAAGGGAGCGCTTGAAAAACTATACGAAGCTAATACCCACAAGTCTACTTTCTTCGGGCTGTTCCTCTCCATCTAAATGCAAAAGACAACACAAAATATACATGCAAAATGGATGCAGGCCACGGAGATTAATGGCTCACATATTCAAATAATCGATAATGTGAACGTAAGCCTCTAACAGGACTGAAATTTATTGTAAAGAGAGATGGCTCAGTAACATAAACAATTGATTTGGATGTATTTCACTTAGGAAGTAATAGATCCTATTTGTGACAGAGTACAGAATCTGACATTTTCAAAAGTATTTTTTAAAGATTTATTTGGTATGTGTGTGTGTAAGAAAGAAGCTAAGTGCTGTGTGTGTGTGTGATGTGTATGTGGTGTCTGTGTGTGTGGTACGTGTGTGTGTGTGTGTGTGTGCGTGTGTGTGGTTATATACACACGAGTGCATGTGCACTCAGAACCCAGAAGTAACAGATCCCCTTGGATTTCAGGCAGTGGTAGGTCTTTCCTGCCCCGCCCCCTACCGCCTCCCCTCATGTGGATGCTGGGAAGTGAACTCGGGTTCTATGGGAAAGTAATATGTACCCTTAACTGCCGAGTCATCTCACCAGTATACTGAACTTGAATATTTTTTCCCTTTCCTTTCTTTTATTTTTAGTATTTTCTCCAGTGTACAGATAGAAGCATGCTGGAATTGGGACCTGCGAGGAAGATGGGTGCCCTGTCTCCTAGATCACACCTTTGCTCTGGCAGCACTAGCAAAAATGGTGTTACCATGGCCACTACTGCAGGGCTAGGCTGTGCTAAGTGTGTTCTCACTGACTTCTAGGAAGCCTGACCACTATCCTGAAGCATGGCAAGATTACCAGTATTTTCCAAATAGGGAGGCTGAATCTCAAAAGCTGCGTGATAGTCCGCCAATGCCCAAAGCATTGCATTAAGGACAGCGGAGAGTGGACAGAAGCAGCCTCTGTCCTTGACGATGCTGTTCTAATGCTGCACACTCACTGTGGACAATTCTGTCATACCCATTTTCATGTGCGAGAAAGAAACCTCCATCTAAGTGGTTCATTTTCTATTCCTTGCAGATAAGGACATGCCGGGTTAGACAGCTTCCAAAAGTCCTCCCCACTGACTTCTACCAGTCAGCTCAAACTGTGGACCGTAACACACAGCACATGCCAAGACAGCCCAGATGCCCTGAGTGAAGGCCGCTGTGTTTCCCAGAGAATAGGACCAAGGAGCCTGTAAGTTGACCTATGTTCCATCAGAGACAAGCCTTGGAGACATTGATTACAGATCTGTCAATTTGTTTCCCTTTTCCTAAAATAAATTTGGGGGAGCTTCACAGTGTGCACTAATGACTTTGAAGTTAACCAAAGAGACTCGGAGCTTAATGGCATCGCATTTGTGACAGTTAATTAGCAGAAAATATTTCCATGCAGGGAGGTTTTCTGCTTTTTTTAAGCATCAAAAGCGATAAAAGGCTCTGGGGTTTTAATTGCTTCTTCCCAAAGACTGACTTCTGATCCTTTTGCTGAAAGACACAATCCTCCCTTCGAAGTCAAATGGTCCCTTGTGACTTCCGTGATCACAAGGACCCCGAGACTGGGGTGAACATTTGAATCTGAGCTTGAGGAAGATGTTCCTAATGGATCTTATTGTTGTTATCCAAACTAGAAAGAGATTTCCAAGCGGTAGCTCTCTACACTTGCCCCACATGAACACAGCCACCCGCAACACTGGTGAAGGGGGGGAGGCGTCCACTCTGGTTTCCATGGAACTGCACCTAGAAGGTCCTTTCACAAACTTAACAAACACAGCAGACAGCACTGGCTTCATGTGTACACTGCATGGAGCAAAGGTGTACGTCCTTGGACCGAATTCTCTGGATTGCCTTGCAAGTATGAAATGGACTACTGAGTCCGGAATCTTTCCCATGAAGACAGCTGAGAACACAATGACAGGGCCACACGATAATGTCTAAAAATGTAAACAAAGCGTTGGGCAGGGGAGGGGGACAACAAACTTGGAAGCAAGACAGATCTGAGCCCCCTGAGGCTGGGGATCCTACAAGGTCACTCAAAGCAGCTCACTATTTAGACAAGTTGATAAATTTGGACTCCCTCCTTTTTTTTAAAAAAAAAAAAGTCTATCATTTTCATACTAGGTTTAAACAGAAGAAAAAGCAAGCAGAATCACACACATTTAACTGTATTTTCAGTCAAAATTCCAAAAGAGTGGCTAAATTGGATTGAGAAAGACTCACGTGCCATTGAGAAATATACATACATAATTTAGATGTTAAGTCCCATATGACAACCCATGCATCCTTGGGACCATCAGGATGAATGTGCTGATGGGGGTGGGGTTGGTGGGCAGAGTCTCCCAAAATCAGCAAGGTTCAGTGGATCAGAAGACTCCGGAGTCTACACAGCGCCAGCCTCATTTTGCCCATGACTTTGGGCAACTTGTGTGCCCTGTCTGTGACTTTCTTTCATCAGTGGCAATCACAGTTCACTGTTGTTGGGAGGATCCAGTAAAAGAATACACATATAACGCCTAGCAATGGATGTGGCCCAGAGCAAGCCTTCTCTCCCATTGTTACCATTGTATCTGAAATATGTATGCACAGATCTGACACGACAACCCCAGGGTTTTGCCTTTGCAGAGTGCCAAGTATTCAGCCATAATGAGTTATTATGCTGATCTATATGTTCAGCACACCGAAAGACAGATTAAAAACTAGTAACGAATTTAAATACACTCTAAGCCTACTTCAATGCAAGCTTAGAGAATCTATTCCATTCTTGTATTATTGATAGGACTCTCAGGTGCTTTCCAAATAGCTCTATTTAAACCCAAATGGATTATCTAGGCACTTGAAATTGCCATTTATCAAGCATGAAGACCACCTCTTAATGAAAAGCAAACTTCTTAAAGGGCTCCAATACCATCCAAACACATGCTACACACACCCGCATCTGCCCCAAGTATTCTATAGCCATATATTTTAAGCAGCCCTTGTTTTTTTTTTTTTAATCTTATGTGGTTTTCATTAAATTACAAAGAAAAAAGATTATTGTTTACTATGCCCAGGAACTATATGCTAGATCCCTTGTGTGGGATGAAAATGTGGCTGCATTTTCTGGAGCCCACCTTTCGTCAGTAAGCAACAGTGTTGCTTTAACTAAAAAGTGTGGAAAATTCTGATTGAATTTTCCACTTCAAAGTACACAAAATCATTTCATCTAACATGCTGTGTTAGAAAATCTATGCTCCATTCTGACCTCCTGTTGCAGCCCATTTTGAGAACTGGTGATATACCCTATCACCCTGCATGGCCGGCGGAGTAGAGTAAACATATTGGCTGCAAAATGTTTTGAAAAAACCTCCTAGTCCACATAGATCCCAGCTATTGTCAAAAATCACAGACATGTTTGCATTCTGTTTGTGCAAAAGTATGACAGAGCTTTAAGAGAAATTCCCACAATAAAGAAAAGTAGCTACTTGCAGAACACACCACCCAAGTGGGACGACCAAATGCTTGCAGTGAGAGGGGAGGGACAGCAGCCCCAGTGATACACCTGGAGGCGGGTAACAGCAGACACTGCTAACTGTGCCCTTCTTTAACTCATGATTAGAACAGAATGTGATGAGATTTCCACAGACAGTGCTGAGACACAGTACACAGTATTACTGCCTGGCCTCAGTACACGCAGAAAGGAAGGTAACACATTGGTGGATTTTCCCTTTGCGCTGCGGTCTAGGTAGTTTGCTGTCTTTTTTCCTTTGGGGGGATATGACAGCTTATCAGCTTCTTTTCCTGGACTGGGAAACAAGGACAGTCCCTGAATAAGGTTGGCAGCTGAGAAGAGCACACTCAATGAAATGCATTAGCGCTCCAAGCAGGAACACCTAAGGAACGCTGTTGGAACTAGAAAGGCTTCCGGGGTGAGAGCACTTCTCCCAGGCCCTCACTGGAGGCAGTGAGAGAGATGCATTTCAGGTTCGTGGAACAGCCACCTAATTGGGAATTTTTCATGTTCCCTGAATCAGAGAGGCACAGAATCCACTGAATTTTACATTTCTACAAACTATGTTCGGAACTTCCATTGATGTTATGATCTGGGGAGAAATATTTAAAGTCTACTGTGAAAACATTGTGTCCAAGAAAGATTGATGTGGGATTCCCCTCTGTGTGAATATATTTTATTACCATTGGTTAATAAAGAAGCTTCTTTGGGCCTATGACAGCGCAGAATAAAACAAGGTGGGAATTCCAAGCAGAGATAAAGAAGAAAAGAAGGCAGAGTCAGAGAGACACCATGTAGCCGCCTAAGGAGACAGATGCCCTGGAACCTTACCGGTAAACCACAAGTCTCATGGTAAAATACAAAATAATGGAAATGGGTTCATTTAAGATATAAAAGCCAGCTAGCCATATGCTTAAGTGATTGGCCAGGCAGTGTTATAATTAATATAGTTTCTGTGTGATTATTTCGGGTCTGGGTGCCAGGAACAAACTAACAGCCTCTGCCTACACAACATACTGCTCCTGACCTGTCTAGGAGCAAGGGCATAATCTGCAGGGCTTTCCTATTAACTAGGACCACAAAACATCAGCTGGGGACAAATGCCATGCTCTCTTCTCCTCTCTCTTTCTCTCTCTCTCTCTCTCTCTCTCATAGGTTTAACTGAGTCCTACTTTTAGTATAATGCTAGAATAACCACAAAGAAGACAAGCCGGTAAGATCAAAAACACTGATGACAGCTTATCTTGAAGAGGGTGTGGAACAAGGAAAGACTCCTCCAATTGCTGATAGGAGTGCAAACTTGCACAACCACTTTGGAAATCAATATGGAAGTTTCTCAGAAAATTGGGAATAAATTTATCTCAAGACCCAGATATACCAATCTTGACTATATACTCAAAGGATGCTCAATTATACCACAAGGCCACTTGCTCAACTATGTTCATAGCAGCATTATCCATAATAGCCAAAACTTGGGAACAACCTAGATGCCCCTTAACCAAAGAATGGATAAAGAAAATGTGGTACATTTACACAATGTAGTATTACTCATTAAAAACATGGTTAAAAAAAAAACAATAACATCATGAAATTTGTAGGCAAATAGATGGAACTAGAAAAAAACATACTGGGTGAGGTAATCCAGACGCAGAAAGACAAATACAGTGTGTACTCACTCATAAGTAAATATAGATGTAAAGCAAAGACTAACCAGGCCAAAATCCACAGTGCCAGAGAATCTACAAAACAAGGAGGGCCCTAAGAGGGATGCATGGATTTCCCTGGGAAAGGGAAATAGAAGAGATTTCCTAGGTAAACTGGGTGTGGGGGAATGGGAAAACGAGGGATCAAGTTGGGCAGGTTGGGGGCGGGACAGAGGGGGAGAGTAATAATTGGAGGAGGGCATTTCGGGGGTTAGGGAGAAACCTGGTGCCAGGAATCCACAAAAATGACCCCCAGCTAAGATGCCTAGCAATGGAGGAGAGGGTGCCTGAGTTTACCACCTCCTGTAATCAGATTGGAGACTACACTAATTGTTATCAGAGAGCCTTCATTTAGTAACTTATAGAAACAAATGCAGAGATCCACAGCCAAGCACTGGGCAGAGCTCTGGGAATCCTGTTGAAGAGAGGGAGGAAGGCTTGTACCAGTTGAGTGGTGGGAGAGGGGCGTGTCAAGATTATCACGAGGGAACCCACAGAAACAATTAACCAGGGCTCATAGGAGGTCACAGACTCTGGACCTACAGTTAGGGAGCCTGCGTGGTGGGACAGATCTAGGCTCTCTACATATGTGTGACAGTTGTACAGCTTGCTCAAAATTTGTGGGACTCCTAGCAGTGGGATCAGGGCCTGTCCCTAACCCTAACGCCTGAGCTGGCTTTTAGAAACCTATTCTCCATACTGGTTGCCTTTCCCAGCCTCAACACAAATGGAGGAGCTTCATCCTACCTTAATTAGATGTGTCATGCTTTGTTGACACCAAAGGGAGGCCTGCCCCCTTCTAAACAGAAACAGAGAAGGAGGGGATGGAGGCAGCAGGAGGGATGCAGTGGGGTGGGGTGGGGGACAGGACAGGGAAGAGACTTGGGATGTAAAATAAAAAGAATTAATTCATAAAAAAATTAAGAAAGACAACCCAGCTTAATGTCAAACTATGGACTCCCTATATGCTTAGTGAGTAACTTTAATTCATAGTCTTGAGACTCACAGTGAAGAAAGAGGTGAAGTGACCTGTGCTGTAATTCAGAAAGGTGTTATATACAACTCGCAAGACTGCAGTAACAAATCCAGATGAATCTGAAAACGAGGACCACAGAAACGAAGGCCTCGGTAACCACAGCGATCAACTCCCCAAAGAAAGAAATTCGAGTCACACAAATACATGACCATCACAATGGGTCTACAGTTTATGTGACAAGCACAGTGAACATGGACTGCTACTGTTCCAATGTGTTTCTACCAGTGACAGGAAAGCAGAGCATGGATATCATTGTTCTGTCATCAATGGCCAAGGCTTGTCTTTGTTCTCCTTTCTCTACGAGAATATTTCCTCTTTCTAAGACTTCTATTGTAATGTGGACAATGACAGCAAGGCAGTGCTCACAGCAATGTGACCAAAGCTTAGAAGCAAAGTTCAAAAGGAAACATACAAGCTTGGCTGGTTCCTCCTCCTATCATTCCACCAGGATTGGGAGTGGCCATGGGACTTTTCTGTCCTTTAAAGAGGTTTATTACTACTCAAAAACTTGTAATCCCCAGTTTCAATCTTGTTGTTTTGTAAGATGGGAGGGTCTCACTGCGATGTGCAGGCTCTTGGTGTTATCAAATAAAACAGAAAAGCAGTTATGCTGCAGGACACAAGCAAACACATGACGCTATGAAAGAAGACAGAGACAATTTCTGCAGAAAGAACTAAAAGTATGAACCAAAGGGGAAAAGCCAGAATTCAGAATACATCAGAATGGGGCTGGAGAGATGGATCAGTGGTTAAGAGTCTGGCTACTCTTCCAGAGGTCCCGAGTCCAATTCCCAGCAACCACATAATGACTGACAACCAACTAAAAAGAGATCTGTGCCCTCTTCTGGTCTGCAGGCACACATGCAGGCAGAACACCGTACGCATAATAAATAAATAAATCTTTTTTGGAAAAAAAAGCGGAGGTAGTGATGATGGTGATCTACATTTAAAAAAAAAAAAGAATACACCAGAATGAAATGGACAAAACAAAGGGTTGATGCTGAAGTAAAAACAGTAGAAATCATGAAAACTAAAATGCCAAGAGAAAAAGAAAAATCAAGACAGGAGTTTTGAGGATCTGTGGGACAAATCATACCATACAATCTATGCCTGGTTGGAATCCCCAGAAGAGAAACAAGTCAGTAAGCCATGGCCAGTGTGTTCCCAAACTCAGTAGAGGTCACCAGTCCACACCAAGAGGCACGATGAAGCCCCAGCAGAACCCAAAGAAAACCATATTTAGCCACTTTAGTCAAATTGCTTTTTCAGATAGGAAGCGTGCCCAAAAGTAGGAGGTAATGGGATTGGGTGTTTATCAAAGTTACACACATGCACCCCACATACATACACAAACACACATACACTCATACTGGAAAAATATGCCGAGCAGGCGGCTGTGTGCCTATCATCTCTGTACCTGGGAGGCAGAGGCAGGAAGAGTCTGAATTTGAGGCTAACCTGGGTTACACGCAGTGCCAGGTCCACTGACATACATGGTAAAATTCTGTGTCAAGATGCTAAATGAATGATCTGGCAAAGGATAGGTCAAGACTCTGAATCAATTACAGAAAGATTAGCAAACTGGACTCTGAGCAGTGGCCAGTGAGTGCCTCTGGGATGCTCCCCTAGAGCACTGCCGGGAAATGCTCCTTCCAGAACTCTACCAGAATCCACAGAAGCAAGAAAAGACTCAACCAGACCAGCCTGGTCACACATCTGGGTTCCTTTCCAAAGCCGTCGTGTTCTAGAGCGATTTGGTTCCTGCCTCTCGGATGGGTGCGCACAGAGATACAGAGGACCCAGAAGCCTTTGAAGGCAAAGGGATCCTTGTAGTTCTTCTTCATAAATCCAGAAGCCATAATGAGTAGCCAATAATCTTTTCACCGATGAATTTAAACATTCTATTCTCATGCCAGCAATCTTCCTGGACCACAGGTCTTTGGTGAGCCTAACTCTGATGACTCTGAGAAAAGGCAACATCTACAACTGTGTTTAAGACCTAGAAAAATAATTCCTCCAAGAACAAGAGCAGTTGGGCAGTAACAATTTACCCATGTATATCAGACCTTTATCAGCCACACAGATAAATAAAGGGCACAGTACAGCCATATCTCTTGGAAGTACCCAATCTCAATACATATCCAACCACAAGCATGGTGGAATGAGCTAGTAACTAGGGGGGAACTGGTTTGGGAGCCCTGGATGCTGCAAGCAAGAGTGTGCGAGGGAGAGCGAGGGCCAACAAGACAAGACACATGGCATTCGTACATTAGGAATAAAATACCCCAAATGAAGAAATCTTTATGATTTTCATCATAACATGCAAGTGAATTCAAATGTAGAAGTTCCAATAATTGAAATAGTAGAAGCCACAACTACTATCATCTTTGTTCTTGCTCTTCAATATAACTTGCAACCCAATTACGGCCTTTCCTTAAGCGCAAAGGGGGAAAAAAACCAACTGCCACTTTATTGGATAATAAATTAGGATGAGGCTACTTACATTCCTAATTATATAAATTTATTGGACACTGTGTGATGATCTCATACATGTATATAATGTGTGGTGGCCAAAGTCACATCATTAGCATCTCCTCCTTAAAGTTTGTCATTTGCTTACGTTGGGAGCCCCTGGATGCCTTTTCCTGATCTCTTTGTGAAACAAGTAATAAATTCTCGTAAACGACGGACAACTTACTGTGTTGTCGAACATTAGGACATATGCTTCCTATCTGACACGATTATGGCAGCCATTATCTACAAGCCGCCGCATGAAACACAAAGACTTTGAAAAAGACAGGAGAAATTCAAAGCATCCTGAAAACCCCTAGTGACATCACAAGGGGAAGTTCTGGGTACGAGGGGGTATAAGTGTTTCTATTATCTTTCTCTGGGTGCTGGTTACAGAGTTACCATTGATCTGTGACGGTTTACTGACAGTTGCATTCTTCTGGATGCATATTACTTTACAGAAACAGAGTGTCTCACATCTAGCAGATATTTCCTTACTTGAAACATTTCTGTGTGTATGAGAGGTAGGAGGAGGACAGGGGGGAGAGAGATGAAGGGAGGGAGAGAGAACGGCAGGAGGAGGAGGAAGAAGATGGCAAGGACAATGAGGATGACTAGGACCGGATTGAAGAGAAAGCTGACTGCACTTGCCTTCAAGTACAACTACCAAGTCCCCAGACCCAGCTGCAAAGATGATGCTTAGTAAGAATTAATGGAACTGAATTCCAAAAAATATGTTTCAATTTGTCGTTTTGAAGGGTTCTAATATAAGCCTTGAGGGAAGCAAGTGGAATCCACTTTCCATAGAATTATCTGAATAGGTTAAGTAAGACATCAAGTTAGAAAATGCTAGGATACATTCATGGCCCTTTCTTCTCTATCTTGTCTGGAAGTCTCCTATCCTTTGTTATAACAGCTTGGTGAATATAGGCAAGATGGTTTCAGTGGGTAAAACTGGTTGTCGTATGAGCTTAATGACCTGAGTTTGAGGGCCAAAATGTACATAAAAAGCCAGATGCCATGGCACATATCTGTAATCCCAGGTTGCAGTTTCTCTGTGATTATTTTGTGTCTGGGCAGCCGGGAAATGAACGAACAGTCTTCACCTACAGACTCCTACGCTAAGAGTCAGAGTGAGGAAAACGGCCTGGAAGCTCACAGCGTACAGAGAATGAGGTGCTGCAGCCTAGACAGACATCTTTTCACAAGGGGGGCAGTGACAACCGACTGCTGAGAAATTGTCCTCTGACCTCTACAACATGTACCATGGTGCTTATGCCCTCTCATGATAATAATAAAGGAAGGAATTAAAATTTAGAAATGAGCGGATATGTTTTAATAGTCCATTGTCAGAAAGATCTAGTTAGGGGGCAAAAGTGACCAGGTGCCTATGGGATATTTGGAAGTAACTCAGGAAAAGAAGAAATACTGGGTTAGAAAATTCTGGGGTTTTTTTTCTTAAAATAAATTCTCTCTCTCTCTCTCTCTCTCTCTCTCTCTCTCTCTCTCTCTCTCTCTCTGTGTGTGTGTGTGTGTGTGTGTGTGTGTGTCTGTGTGTGTGTGTGTGTGTGTCTGTGTGTGTGTCTCTGGGTGCGTGCTTCTTTTGTATGTACAGCATGTATGTGCCCATGGAGGCCAGAAGAGGGCATCTGATCTCCTGGAACTGACTGCGAGTCTCCAGATAAGGATTCTGGAAACCAAACCCAGGTCATCTTGGAAAGTAGCGAGTACTCTTAATCACTGAGCCATCTCTATAGCCCTGGGGTGTCTTTTTCCTTTTCTCCATCTTCTGTTTCCCCCCCTTAGGCGGCATCTTGCTACATAGCATAGGCTGTCCTGAATTTTTTAACTCTCCTGTCTCTACCTTCTGAGTAGAATGTCTGGAATTAGTAGACATGTGCCAGGAGGCATAGATTTGGACTTCTTAATGTTACATTTAAAAACCATAGATGATGGGTCTGTTCCTTTGTTACACAACAGTAACACATTTTACTGTATGGAGATGGATATACACACCCATAGTATCATAGATGTGAACTATATACATATGTGTGTGTATCATTTTATACACCTTAACCATAGACTGTGAAAGTTAATTAAACTCAGCCTTGAATAAGTAATATATTCACATGTATAAAGAGATATTCATCTTTTTTCAAGTCCATTTTATTCATTTACTATGTTCCTCTCCCAGACAAAACCTATGTTTAAGGAAACATATTAAAACTCTCTCTTTTTATTCTTCCTTGATCAGATATTCCCAGGAAAAGAGTATTCATTTTCTCTCCTAGCTCCATGGCTCCTATGGACCAAGTGAACTACAGTTTATCCACTCAGTTAACTTCTGAAAAACATTTGGGCTAATTCCAATAGTTTTATATTAAAAGTTATACTGTAATGAATAATCTTTTCTTTGACTCATTTCTCAGGGATGCTGGTGTATCTGACAGCTACCCTTCCTCACCAAAACACTCGTGTGTCCAGTGGTACACATGCATGTATTTTGGATTATCTCTGCTAAATGTCTTTCTGAAGAGCTGGTAGTAACTCATCAGTAACATTAAAAAAAAGTTATGTCCATAAAAAACATTATTAAACTTTTAGATTTCTTAGAATATCATAGAACATACTGTAATTTACTTCTGAGGGCAGTTGAGACTTATTTCTTATGCAGAAAGTCATTTTTGATAATGGCTTTTCTTTATTTTGCATGTGTGTATGCGTGAATGTGTGCATGTGTGTTTGCAGGTGCACCTATGTCTATGCGAAGGGGGATTGTGTGTGTAGCAACCGAATGTTGGGTGTTCCTCAGGAGCTGCCCATCGTGTGTGTGTGTGTGTATGTATTTACTAAGGTCTCTTTCTGGGAACTGGGGCTTACTGATTAGTCTAGGCTGACTGGGAAATGTCTCCCTCTCCCCAGCACTGAGTTTACAAATGTGTGTCACCATGTTTGGCTTTCTTTTTTAATTAGAGGCTGTTGTTGTTTCTAGTGTGCGCATGTGTGTGAGTTTGTGTGTGATGTATGTATAAGGTGTGCATGGAGTGTGCACAGAGAGGCTGGAGGAGGATAGGAGGGTAGCAGATGTCTTGTCCTATTATGCTCCACTTTATTGCTTTGAGACAGTGTCTCTCTCTGTCCCTGGCATTAGGATGGTTCCTAAAAAACCCCAGTGATTCTCCTGTCTCTACCCCACACAGAGCGGCGATCACAGAGGCACACACATCCATGCCAGATTTTCATGAGGCTTCAACTCCAACCCTCACGCCGGCCTAGCAAGTACTCTTACCTATCTAGCATCTCTCCAGCCTCACATGTGGCTTCCTACACTGGTGCTGGGGATCAGACTCAGTCTTCACGCTATTATCAAACCCTGTATCTGCTTTTCTGAGAACCCTCTACCTATGCTAATGGTTTCTTCACCAGTGGAACTGCTTTAAGTACAAAATTCTTTCTAAAGTCAATAGAGAAATATAAATTGGGACAGACATACATGGGAACTCTAAGAGGAATAAGGATGTTTATGGAAGCCTTGGAGCATTACCTAGGTCTAAAGAGCTCTATCTACGCCAAAGGATTTCTGTGGTGCATGAAATAAAAGGAAGGCAGAGCAAGTGCTGGCTGCTGAATGCCAAGTCCTGCTTCTCTCTGAATACGATCCCTGGGAAGGTGTCAAGCCATGGCATGATGGCTGACGTCAGAAACCACCCACTCTGAGCTTGGCCTCTCTTTCCTCCCCTTTAATACCTGTACCTCTTGGGTGTTCAGGGAAGGTGATTCTTCTACAACGAATCTTTGCTGAATCATTGGTTACAGGTTGCTGAGGTAGGCAGGAGACATTCAAAATGGAACATGGAACTTGGTCTGAACAGAGGATCTAGTCACCTGAGATGTGGGCAGACACTCTCCTGGTAGTGTGGCTTTGTCATGCAAACTGCTAAAGATGTCCCAGGAGCCAAAACTGGACATCAGAGACAGTTGTCTCATCGATCTGAAGAAGGGCCAGAGGACAGACGAAAGTGTTACCTCGCTGGCCACTGTGAGGTTTTCCTGACGATCTCAACCATGGCGGGCATTTATTGATCCGGTTATTTGTATCTAACTAATGCTGGAAACAACAACTGGCTTACCTTCTAACAACAGGAAGCCTTTCAGCTCAGCAATGGGGTCTACTTTCCCTCCCAAGTTCTCAGCTCTCAGACTGGAAGGGACAGACTGGGGGGAAATCAAGGAAATGACAGTCTTCCTGCGGTTTCTGTTGCTTCCACTTTTAAAGCCCCATCTTTTACAGAGTGCTGCTTCTCAGCATAATAAGCTATTGTCCAGAGAAAAGAGCAGGCATTTGATTTCCTGTGTCTTTCAATAGTGCCTGTCACCTTGTTTCATGACCTGAATGCTGTTAGCATATGATTGCTCAGTTTGTCAAAATTTCTCAAGCTGTATCCTTAGGAAACTACACTATATTTTAGTTAACTGTCTTGTATACATATATATGCACTGGAGAAAAAAAAAGTAAAAAAAGGAGCTGGGCAGTGGTGGCGCACGCCTTTAATCCCAGCACTCGGGAGGCAGAGGCAGGCGGATCTCTGTGAGTTCGAGGTCAGCCTGGTCTACAAGAGCTAGTTCCAGGACAGGCTCCAAAGTTACAGAGAAACCCTGTCTCGAAAAACCAAAATAAATAAATAAAATAACATAGTTGTCATTGCCAGGCATGCCAAGAGGGCACCATATATGCAAATTCTCAGACCCTCTCTTCATTGGTTAGTAATGGCCATCAGAAGGCAGCAAGGGACTCAGGGTCTGGAGAGATGGCTCAATGATTGAAAGCATCTGCTGGTCTTGCAGAGGACCCACGTTCAGTTCCTGTAGCAAGAGAGCAGCTCATAACCATCTGTAACTTCAGTTCCAGGGAATTCAATACCCTTTTCTGACCTCTACAGTCATAAGGAACACACAGGGCACATATATACATATTTAGGCAAACATTCGATTATCATTTTATATGTGTGTGTGTGTGTGTGTGTGTGTGTGTGTGTGTGTGTGTGTGTATCTTAAGGAAAAGCATAGATTCGAGCTACATGTGGTGGTTCATATCTATATGAGGCTCATGCATGCAGGAATCTGGGGCAGGAGGGCAACCTGAGTTACATAGCTACACAGCAAGAATCCATCTCAAAAATCCTAACGAAGGATGAATGAGATGGTATAGGAGAGGGGAGGAGGGAGAGAGGAGAATGAGCAGAGGGAGGAATCACTATGTGAGGGGAAGACTACGAGGAATTTATAAATACTTCCAGCCCCCCCCCTCCCGGCAGTCCACAGCCTATCTAGTCCTAATGAGAAAGACAGTGTTATTCTTGCACTGCATTGGTGATGGGGGTGGGAGAGAGAAGAAGAGAACTCTAGGGTGAACCAGCCCTTGCTAGGCTTCATAGCTAAAGTAGATCTTTGTGATTTCAAAGCTGGAGTGCGACCACCACAAAGAAACACAAGAGGACGCCTCCATCTTGCCTGGTATCACATTCCTGCTGTTAATCCTGAGATTCGCAAGAGAAAAACCAGTTCCGCAATTTTGAGCCAAATTTAATGCAAGCTTTAAGTTTTAATTACATACTGACCAGGATGAACTCTGGTCAGGACCACTCTCTGGAATTCTAGCGACTGGGGACGAGTCATCTGGGATTTTTAAGGACAAAATCGTAGAGCCGCCTTACTTCCCACGTGGCTTTGCTACTTTCGAAGAACTACAATTCCCAGCATTCCAGGAAGTTACCTGGTTCTTGGGCAGGTGAAGCTTAGCTTGCAGGTTAACTTGGGTCTAACATAGAACTACAACTCCCAGCATTCCAGAAAGTCACCTGGTTCTTGGGCAGGTGAAGCTTGCAAGTTAACTTGAGTCTAACACAGAATACAACTCCCAGCATTCCGTGAAGTTACCTGGTCCTTGGGCGGGTGGGGCTTACAGGTTGACTTTGTCTCTTGTACAGTGACTGAAAATCTGCTGCAGGTGATCACAGAACACGCATGACTAATTCTGATGTTGTTTAAAAATTCCTAGCCCTCAAAGTCTTTTCTGACCCGAACTCATGGATCTGTCCCTGCCCAGGATCAGAGTCATGGGGGTGCTGTGACCATGCAGTTTATTGTCTCTGTTTTATTTATTTGCCAATTAAACAGTTGGCAGGTATAAAGTTAAATCCTACAAATACATTATTTCGTGCCTATCTTATGGGTTTATAGTATTATGTATTAGTCCTCAAAGACCTTAATATCTTAAACCCCCATTTTACAGACTAGGGGAAAAAAATCCAAGAAAACATAAACAACGTTTATCTAAAGTGGTAATTAATATTGTTTATCAACTTGATAGGATCTAAAATTACAATGAGATAAGCCTCTAGGCTTTTCAATGTAGAACTGTCTATATCTCATTAATTGAAGCTGGATGACCCACCTTAAATATGGGCAGATGCAATTCATAGGCTGGAGCCTTGCACTGCATTAGAATGAGAAAGTGGGTGTCCATTGCTTTCTGCTCCCTGACTGAAGATGTGGAATGGTCAACCACCTCACAATCCTGCCACCATGTCTTTCTGCCACGAGGGGCTGTGCCCCCTCAAACTATGAGCCAGCATGAACCCTTCCTGAAGTTTCTTTTGTAGTTTGTCACAGCAATAAGAACAGCAACTAATTTATATGCTATGTTAATAGTAATCCTAATTTAAAAGGATTATTACAATTTGGTACTAATTTGTACTGCTTTAACCACATGGTCATTATCTCACCAGACTCTCAAAGGCAACATGATGAAATCGACTCTGTTTTGGTCTCTGTTTTGTGAATGAGAAGACTAACACTAACTCAGAGTGATTAAGTAATTGGTTGCAGGTCACAGTTAATAAGTCTCAGGAATGAGATTCATGCTCATTTTAGTGGGAATCAAAGATCACTGGTACATGGCTGATGTAGAAGCACACAAACAGAAACTATAAACTCCCTCGAAAATTTCTATTAGAAATTTATGAGCCCTAAAGTCCTTTACTTAAAAAAAAAGTTTCCATAGTGCAACATTTTATGTTGTTAAAAAAAAAAACCTTCTCAGAATAATTATGGCAACCAATTTTCTTCCCTTTCACATCTTTCTAGGCCCTTAAATATAGCAACGAGTATCGCATCCTCCAAAAAAAGAAAAAAATTTTTCTTTAACACTTGCAATTCCTGGGACTAGGAAGGTGTTAATCACCATCTAGAAGCTCCACGCATAATAAGGCTCCAAAACGCAGAAAACTTAAAGCCTGTCCCCTCGATGCTCAGGGGAAAAAAGTCAACCTATTTTCTTTTGATATGTCAGAAAGAAAGGCAATCCTGCCATCCCCACTGTCTGTTTACACCATTTCTGTAACTATGAATTCTGGTTCCCTCTGAACAGGGGTTTTTCTAAGGTCTCAGAGATGTTTACTCTTCAGGTAGGTAAGAATGAAAAAGGATCAATCCTAAAAGGTTTACACTAAGGAAGAAGAGAAGACCATCTGCTCTGAGATAGCTCGGGGCTGATTTTCCCAGCAGGGAAGCCCAAGTTTTATAAACCTCTTTCTCATTAGAGAAAAGGAGAGAAAGTGCTGAGAATTCATATAAAGGATTTCCAAGCCCTACAGCCGGTTCAAATGATATATCTTCACAGGCAGATTGCAGTGGCTGGATTAGCTGTGTACTGGGGTAGCTTGGGGGGTTTTTTTCATAAGGAAAGATAGAAAGTTTCAACACTTCTGGCCTTGAAATGTATTCGATGCTCTGCCTCCCACCATTTGCCCTCACCTGCCCAAATTTTCAATACAATCTCTATGAACCTATTTATTCTGGATCAGCAAAGCCTCCGATGTAAAATGACAGCTCATGGAGAATAAATCTTCATCATCCTTTTGTGCTGAAATGCCAGGAGATTTGAAAGCTAATCCCCTGTGAGCCTCCTGTCCTCTTGTGCCCACCCGATCGTGTCCTCGATGCTCTCGTATCAAATTGATTTTTATTTAACAGAAGCCTTTAGCAGCTCCCACAAATGACAGCTCCGTAGTCTTTGAACTATTATTCCTACTGGCCGTTTTTTGCTGCATTCTTTGTTCATTCACTGTGTTAACAGCCTTCCAACTGGGGGACGGACAGGTAAGCATATTCTCAAAGTGGAAGATGTTTCTAGTGGTCCTGGTGGACAGGCTTAGCCAATATAAGGAGCACCACCTGTCTTTGATCTCCCTTGCATTCTTTATTTTTATTCAAATAAAATCAGATTTAAAAGTTTGTTTTCCTAAGCCCAAAGCACAAAAGGCGTTCTAGTTTCTCAGGCAATGCAAAAATCTAGGCTGGGGTGGTAATGGTGTATGTGTGTGTATGGGGCGGGGGGTGGCTGGACGCTCTTTGAGCATAAAGTGAGCTTCCTATTTTCTGGTCTGTATTTCCCCAATAGTATGGAAGTCATTTCTCTTTTTAAAAAATTAGCTTCCCCGGAGACTCTGATAGCAGTCCACCTAACAATGAGACTGCAGGATGCTGTGAGAAGTAAGGAAGGAAGTGATTCAGAGAGGGATTTTAGAATCGAGACCTGCCATTCCAAAGTCCCAGAAAATGGTAAAATGGATAGATAGCTTTAAGTAGGTTTGATGGAGAAAGAAACCAATCTCATACACTGATTAAGAGAACATTTTATACGCTCTCGTGTCAAAGAGAACACTTAGGACAGAGGGGCTCAAAGTTAAATGACTACCCAAGGCCAGAGAGCTGGCTCATGACAAAGCTTACAGTAGAAGTCTAGTCGTTTTCTTGTTGTTGTTTGTTGTTGTTTGTTTGTTTGTTTGTTTGTTTTGGTGCCATGCCTCTCCGCGAGTGGAAAGCTGTTCTACCTGGCTATGTCTTCTTCCCAAAATGTGCAAGGCAGATCCTGACAATAAAATTAGTATTCTCTAAAGGCCTGACTGTGGGCGTACCACACATTGCTGCTGACCCCTGGAACACGGGTGCCTGCAATTTCTAAGAATTCTTTGCAGCAACTCAGGTCACCCAGTTAAAATGACGCAGTGAGGATTAGAATCAAGGGTGCTTACAATAAAAGGTCACTGCGTACACGGATGCCCACTTCTGTTTCCCACTTATTGTCCAAGTCATTCACCCATGGAGCCAACAGTGGCTTTCCCCAAATCTCCTTAATAATTAGGGGGGAATAGAGGCACTTCTCTGATTTCCATTTCTGCAGTGTTTTGGAAAGAGAAGGATCTGACCTTTCAAATCTATTTGGTATCAGGGATGAACCAATTCACACAGCACAGCAAGGCGCCAGACATCTTCACTGCAGTTTAATGAGGTCCTCTGAAAGTTTCTGTAGATAAGAGGCCGTGATTCTTACTCTAAATAGAATTTTTAAAAGCCTTTTATTTTTTTGGCCCCAAACAGAAAATTAGTTAATTTCTAATTGAGTTCATAGCACACTGCACATGAGACATGGTATCTCTCAAAATGCTACCATAGAGAGAAATGGATACCAGACCCGAAAAAGACAAAGGTTGTATCAAAAAGACCAAGTTGTATCCTTAAAATACCAACGACCAAGAAGTGTGCGTAACAGGACATGCTTATTTACACAGTATCTTAGCCATATTAATTATATCTCATAAGTGGGCATTAAGTGTACTGCATTCTAACCTGTCATCTACATCAGGAAAATACACATAAAAATTAATTTTGTGTCAGGGGATGTGTATGAGTGTGTGTGCACGCGTGCAAGAGTGTTTATGTGCTTGTGTGTGCTGATGTTGTCAGATCCCCTGGTGCTGAAGCTGGAGTGTCAGGCGGTTTGGCTTCTTGAATGGAGGTCCTAGGAGCCATCATTTGAAAGAGAAACAAAGACTCTTAATTGCTGAGCCATCTAATCTACCCTGTCATAAAAACACACTTCTTACACAGTAAAGTCATCAGGCTTCCTTATAGCTACTTTATCTTTTTTTTATACATATTAACAGGTTGCTAAGTAGTTGACCTGGGGACAGTCAAGACCCTTAATAACACGGCAAAGGGCCATGGCATCTATGTCCATTTTGAAGAAATTGTAGCATACACAATGTAGTGCTACTAATGGATTAAAATGATAGCTTATACAAAGTCAGTAGTTCTAATCAGGGTTTTCTTGTTCAGGGTGGCTGGCCAGTATTATATGGAGATACCTGCTGCAGCTTAGTCCACACCACAAAGCCTGGCATACTGAAGGGAGTTTCACTGGTAAAATAAAAGTTGATGAGGTGGATGCCTAAGAGAGGCTTTTGTTATTCAAATTAGTGATATTTTAAAAAACATGTAAATTGGCACAATTATTATAGAAGGTATAAGACTCCAGGAATCCTATAACTTTTCCCCTCAGATATGACACCTGAGGTTCTGTTATAAATGGCCTTAGGTCCAGTCAGTGAGGGAGAAGAGTCCATGTGATACACACTGCAGAGTCCTACATGTGACACCCACTACAGAGTCCTGCGTGTGACACCCACTACACAGGTAAGGGAATCGGGTCCTAGAAAGTTGTCACACTGAACCCGGGCAAAACTTTACAAAGCAGATTTGAGCAGAGTGCCTTAAAAGGCTGGCCGGGCCTTCACTGAGTCACAGGGCAGTCTGAGAATGCTGTCCCCCACTGACCAGGACTGAGTTTAATAAAAGGCTATGAGCGGTGGAGCTCAGGACCCTTGAATTGCTGACTTTCGCAAATCTTCACCCCAAACCTCAGGCACTTCCTGTGGCTCCTGCAATCTGTCAGAGAGCTCGGGATGATCAGAAAGAAACAGTTGTGGTGGGGACCTGAAGCAACAGCCTCTAGAGAATTAGCAAACCTCTAGGAAAACTACACTGAGAACCAGGGCAGACTGAAGCCCTGGCAGCCCCAGAAAAGGGAAATCCACCTGCCAGGTATAGAGTTCACAGAGTTCTGACAACTTATCTCACATCGGAGATCTCCATACGCACAGCCCTGGCTTTTGTTTCAACTGTTCTATAACTTTGTAAGACCAACCTACAAGACAAAGAGAGATGCTAACATTTTTTTCCTCTCCCCAGCTCTGAACAGACTTGTAAATAAACCCACCGCCATTTTCTAGTTCCCATCTCCCACTTCTTCTTCAGAATGGTGACGAGCAGAGGACCTCACTTTCCAGTTTGTGCTAACAGATGGGCTTCAGATCTCACTACACACATCATAACTCCAGTGCTGAAGCCAACCCACCTGCTCTCGGTAAACTTTCAGGGTTGTCCTAAGTCAAACTTTCAGGGTTGTCCTAAGTCAACTGCTTTCGTCTGTTCATTTATTTGTTTGTAGTGATGTAGATGGAGCCTAGAGCCGTGTCCATGCTAGGCAAGCACTCTATGGGGGGCCCACACCCTTAACCTCTTGCAAACAAGTTATTATGAAGACAATTATTAAGCTTAATGTTTATGTTTACAAATAGGTACACTTGTGATAATTAATTTTGACTGTCATCTTGGTGGGATTAATATAGCCATGGAGGATGCTAATGAGGCACATCTGTGGGTGTGTCTGTGCCGGCATCTGCAGAAAGTTCTCACTGAGGCAATGAAGCCAATGCAGGATGTTTCTAGCGCCATTCCACGGGCTGGAATAGCAGACTGAACACAGAGGGGAAAGGAGGAAGTGAACTGAGCAGCAGCTTCATCACTATCTGGTTTCTGATCTGCCCAGACGGAAGCAGCTCTCACAAGCACAGCACAGTAGCTCTCCTGCTACCATGGATTCCTCCCCAGGAAGAATGTGATTGGTATTTATTGCCAACTTGACAGAAGTGAGAATTAACCAGGGAAATGGACCTCCGAGCATGCCTGGGCCACTATGGGTAGCGTAACTCTCCAGGCAGGTATGCTGGCCTGTATAGGAGTAGAGAAGACAACCTGAGTACTGCCATGCATACATTCATGCTTTCTTCTGGGTCTGTGGAGCAGTGTGATAGGCTGTGTGGTGATCTGAAGAGGAATGGCCCCAAATGCTCATTTATGTGTCTGAAAGCTTGGGCCATAGGGAATAGCAGTATTGGGAGGTGTGGCCTTGTTGGAGGAAGTGTGTCACTGTGGAGGCTGGCTTTGAGGCCTAATATGCTCAGGCTATGCCCAGTGTGGGACCTAGTTGTAGGACTCTCAGCTCTTTCTCCAGCACCATGTCTGTAGCAGGACTCTTTTATCCGGACCATCAGCTTACAAATAATGACACTGAGACTTATTATTAATTGTAAAAGCTCAGCTTTAGCTTAGGCTTGCTTTCAACTAGCTCTTATCACTTAAATTAACCCGTTTATACTAATCTACATCCTGCCACGTGGTGTTATCTTTCTTCCACACCTCCTGTTTCCTCTCTGTCTTGCTGGTGATTCTGCCTTTCTTCTTCTCTGAGTCCTCTCTGTCCCCAGAAGCCCCGCCTAACCTCTTCCTGTCTAGCTATTGGTCATTTAGCTCTTTATTAACACAATCACAGTGACGCATCTTCACACAGGGTAAAGGGATATTCTGCAACATGTCTGTCTGCATGCCACCATGAAAACAATGGACTAAACCTCTGAAACCGCAAGCCAGCCCCAGTGAAATGCATTCCTTCTCAGAGTTGCTGCAGTTGTGCTGTCTCTTCACAGCAATAGAAACCCTGACTAAGACAGTTGCTCCGAGTTCCAGCGGCCACTGCAGCGCCGTTGTGTTGGACAGTACTTTGAACTCTCATCTAAAGTAAATCCTTTTCCTTTACTTATTTTATCACAGCAGCAAGAATAGAAACTAAGACAAAGTCCATGCCCCCAAATCATAAGGGAAAGGTGGGGAAAGTGACTGAGACAACACATAGGATATAAGGGCAGCTGACACTCGGAACTAACTCACTGCCTGAGCTTTGGGAAGCTCTACCTGATGGGGAGACACCACATGGCGATGCTCTACTGGGCATCTCTTCCCAGTTCTGAGTTCAGTGACATCACACAGGTCCTTGACAGTGGCCTTGACTGAGAAGACACATGCAAGGAAAAAACAGCTCCTGCCATAAACCATGGTTTGTTTGGGCTCAGGGAAGGCTGTTAAGTGTTTACTGAAACATCACTGGTGTGTATGGTCTTGAATATAACACTTCCCAACCCCACTGTCACAGAGGGACCACACTGTCATGCACATTGGCCGCCCAAGGCGACAGGACACACTCACTTTTGAAGCAGCTGGGTCCACTAGTCTCTGGCGATGTCGAGCTGAGTTGAAATGGCTCTTCGGAGGCTGCCCTTCCTGACAGCGAATGGAAGATGGGAAATGAACGCGAGGTGGGAAGGGAAAAGTGGGCATGGGATGATGGGAGAATGGCCAGAAAAGGAGAGGGACAGTGTTTAACGGTACTGTACTTTGTTTAAGCTGAATATCCAATAAGCATGCACACATGCACACACACACACACACACACACACACACACACACACACACACTCCATACCAACTCCCCCAAAATGACATAACCCATGCAAGTCATTATGTTAAAATAGCCAATATATACATTTGTGTAATAATGCCACAATCCCAGTCTAGGATTCAGATATTTCAAAGCAAGTCTCTCTTCTGCTATCAGCTGATCATACCAAAGAAAACTAGAATACTATATTCCTAAATCTAAAATCCACCTTCCTAAGAAAATGACATTATGGAGCTTGTTTATGGTCAAACTTCATACCAAGTTGATGTCACCTTAATGCCGTAGGGATGGCAGTCTTCATCATAGCTATGAAAGAAATCAGTCTTAGAAACATCTCTGTCAGCCCAGCAGAATTCATCTTTTCTGACAACCATCAATAGCTTCCCCTAAATGTGTATTACCAGTATTGGTTTTAATAGGGACTTACATTAAGTTTATTATGTACATTAAAGAGTGGTCTCATCTTGAACCAAGTCTGTTAATGGTCACATATAAAGACAAAGGAAGCAAGCATGAATGGAACACACAGAAAGCTTAACCCTTACCACCCCTCACTGTATAACAAACATACAAACCCAGAACCCATTGGTTTAGACTTGAAAGACAAAATTGGGAACAGAGATACCCCCAAATGACACAGAGTCCACTTGTACCTTTCAAAGCTGTACAGTAAATAGTAATAAAGAAATGTTACCCCCAATAAGTATCAATGCCAAGGAAGGCAAAATGAAAATCAACAGAGATGGTCTCACAAAACCTCTGGGCTGGGGAAGTGGCACTGAGGCAAAGGTCTTTGCTAGCATGTGCTAAAACCCTAAGTTCAATCATCCCCAGTATTGCCAAAACAAAAACAAACAAAAAATACCTCTGACCTTTGAAGACGCAGTTTGTGGGACACAACAAACAGGTAGCTAAATGACTCGGAGATGAAAAAGAATATTTGCTCAACTCTATTTTAAAAAGAGAGATGGAGGAGGGGGAAGAGAAAGAAGTCGGGTGCACAGGCTTTTAATCCAGCACTGGTGAGGAAGAGGCAGGTGGAACTCTGTGAGTGAAAGACTAGCCCGATCTACACAGTGACCCCAGGTCACCCATGGCCACAGAGCAAGACTCACTAAACAATAAATAAATAGATAAATAAATAAAAAAATAAAAATTAAGGAATGTTAAAGACCTAAGGCTGTGGAAACATAACAGGTTGATGTAGCGCTTGCGATTCTCTTTGAAACACTGTTTCCTCCTAGCAAGAATTCCTCTTAGAAACAGCTCTGTGACTTTGAAGACGGCAGTCACACCTGCTTGAACTGCAGCCACTCTTGCCACCATGTGCAAAGCATAGGAGGCAGACAGGTCAGGATCATTATTTTTGATTTCTAGAGCCTATCCTGGCGACATATATCTTTTCTCTATTCTTTTCTTCAAAACAAAACAAAAAAAAAAGTGACAGAATAGTTTTGGACCCAGCTGGCTAGAATGCCTTCCAAAGCTTCACTTCCAGAGCTGATATTCGCAAATACTCACCATTTGGCAAAAGTATGGCGTCTCCTCTCAACAACGTAAGTAGTGCTTTTAGAGGAGGAAAAAAGTTTTTTTTTTTTTTTTAAAGAATAGCACATTATTTTGTTTGATAACTTCAAAATTATCATTGAAATTTAGCAGTTTATCAGATTGGAGTTCTGGTGCCTTTTTTCTCTCCACAAAAGAAGCTATCAAATAAATACCTGTTTGTACTAAGGCATGTGGAGAACCCCCACCCTGATTGACCTTCCTGAGGAGTGATTATAGCTGACTTAAGATTCCAGTGCACAATGTCTGGCTCCCCTACATCTGGGGGAAAAATTAATCTCAGTCTTAAATATACAATTACAGTCAATGTGCAAATTAACTAAATCCTGAGCCTGTAGTTTATTGCTCTTGTTCTGACTTGGAGGTGAAAATGTTATCTTTTTTTAATTAGCTAATTGTACCGTGAACTCGGCAGGAGGCAGGCATGGATATTAAACCTGAGATCTGAATCCTTAAACTCCCACCCGGCAGAAGGCTGGCGTAGAACGAGCACACACGCCCTTTGGGAGGTGAGGGTTTGTGGCTTCCTTCCTCATTTATCACCAGGACAATGAATCCGTAACAACGGGCGGCGCGATGAACAAATAGGTGTATGAAACAATCAATGGAGTTACACAGACATCTCGGTCATACATCTTAATGGAAGCCAAGGAAGAGCCTGCAGGATTAATGTCATTTTAATGAATTGCGTATGGGGTGAAAATAAAGGAATGGTGAACTGCTCACGGCACGTTTTCCTCCGCACAATTCTTAAACTTTACCATTAGTTTTCCATAAACACGCTGGGTTTTCTCTGGAGTGGGGAGCTAAACCGCTCCCAGGCTCCAGAGTTAGTTTGGTGATCTTGAAAGTCTGTGGAATTTGCAAACGTAAGCCCCAAGAATCTAGGTGGAAATTCTGGAGGCCTTTGTTCAACAAGAAGGAAGGGATGCCTACCCCTTCATTTTCAGGGGCCCTAAATGAACATTTTCCCTTCCGTTTTCCCACTCTCACTACTTACCATACAGGGGTGGGGTGGGTTCCAACAATGCACGTTCTTGCTTAGTCATGTAAGCTTAATAGTGTCCTTTCAGTTCTGCATTAAATGTGTGTGTGTATGTGTGTGCGTGTGTGTGTCTGTGTGTGTGTGTGTCTCTGTGTGTGTGTGTGTGTGTGGTGCGGGGGATGAAACCAAGGGTTGCATGGATGCAAGACAAGCATTTTATCACTAAGCTACATCACCAGCTTGTATGTCATATATCTTTTTTAAAAAGCAAATAAAGCTTAAACAGTTTCTCAGAAAACCAACTTTCTGTATACTATGGCGTAAATACCAAAAGGTTTGGGTATTGGAAACCTCATCCCTGCATTCATATTCCATGATTATTTTAGGGTGGAGCCTTCTGGAAGGACTTACAATTAGATAAAGTTATCAGGGCTGGACCTCCACAATGGCATTGGTGACTTTACATAAAAGGAAGAAAGATCTGAGCTGGCATGTTTGCCTGTCCCACCTGTGGATGGGCTCCCCAAGCAACGAGACAGCAACGGCGGTCTTAGGAGCTGAGGAGCAAAGGACAGGGCCACGCTCTGACCTTCCAGCTTCCAAATGGTGAGCAGAGTAGAGAGATGAGAGATAGACAGATGGGTAGATGATAGAGACATAGACAGACAGATGAGAGGCAGATAGATGAGATATACATAGATAAATAGATGATAGGTAGGTAGGTAGATAGATAGATAGATAGATAGATAGATAGATAGATAGATAGACAGACAGACAGACAGATGAGAGATAGAGGATAGGCAGACAGACAGGCAAGCAAAACTTATGTATTTTCTATAAATTATCTCATCTCATCTCTTTTCTCATAGCAACAGTAAACACACTTATTTGCTTGAATAGTTTTCTATATTCAAGAAAAACAGTGAACTCTATCACTCACGCCAAAATCTGTGTCCTCATTTTTTCCCTCATTTGCCACATCCCAAGAACTGGCTCCTCTCCCTAAACAGCAGCCCTCAGAGTCCTGGTATCTGTCACTCCAGACTGAGACATCAATCTCTGGATACCATTTACCTCCTGCCTAATGACACCAACATCAGCAAAATAACAGATTGGACCTGGGTGGGTCCCACAGGGTTCGGAATTAAATGGCTTATTTACATATGCAAATAAAAGGTCTTCGCCGTAAAGAGCTGAGGAGGAGGGGGGCTTGGGGAGTAGAATGCCTGGCCATTAGTTTCAAGGAACAAGCACATTCCAAATTTGCTTAGGTGGGCTCAACCAAAATAATTCTGCGATGATAACCACTAGTGGCAAAAGCAGCAATCCTCAATTATGTAAATAAACCATTAAGATGACAAAGGAAAGGGAGTTGGTGTGGGCCCAATGTAGAAATTTAATGAGACATATTTCACTTGATGGTAAATGCTCCCACCAAGCCTTCACCCATTTGATAAACTGTTTTAGAAATTATTAACATCCCTTAACACTACAGATCATGCTTTTTAAAGAAATTATTGTTCCCTTGACATCGCAGATCTGATAGCTTAGTACTTTAGCCTAATGTGCACCACATAAACATATTTACAAGACCGCTTTGTGGGAAACAATACATCAGGTGTGGAGTAATGGGTGCCCAGTGAATTTAGTTGCTCACAGCCAACTATTTATAAAAGTCTAATTCTTTAAATCACACGTAAGTTACTCTTGCTCAAAATAAGAGCCTCAAGGAAAATTTAAAATTAAGTGTACCTATAATTTTCGGCATGAGTCTCATTTTTCAAAAAACAAAAATCTATCCTTAGATATTTCCTGTCTCGAGACTTTCAAACGAGGCAGGGAGAAGGCAGAAAAGCACACAGTGGCGCATAAATCGCTCAAGGACTCCTAGACCACTCCTTCAAAGTCTATTCAAAGTGGTTTCCATTCTAAAAGTCAGCACGTGCATTCTCCACCCAGGTCTGAGATGGTCTTTGTCTGCCATGGGGACCCTTTGTGCCCAATCAAAGTTCTTCTTCAACACTATACTTAGGTACAACGAAGCTTATTTCAAATAGTTACCACTACAAAGGCACTTGAACATCAGTAAAGCAATCTAGATAGGACCTCACAAGGTTAAAATACTCCATGAAGATAAATTGATTGAGAGAATTCATAAACCAGGGAGACTGAACAATTATTAAGCATATGAAACAGGATCAGGAAGCCGGAGCACTGAAGAAATTGTATCACTAAATGACGGGGCACCTTTTCCACTGTGGCACCACAGTTTTTTAAGCCACACGGAACTTATCACATAATAATTTATTAAAACGTCTACACATTAGTAATATTATGAGGAAAAGATCAATTCTGTTACATTTTTTCAAAGTCAAGTTTTTAAATTAGGTCAAGAGGCACGATGGGGGAACCAGACCATGGAAAAGGCTACTCACCACCCAAGAGCAGACCCTAGGACGAAGGCCATCTCGGGTCTTCCCACGACTAACCTCATTCTTTAGATTGTGAATTAATTTTCCAGCACAAGCACTGTTTTCCTTGTCAACTTTATTCTTTTTAAAAACAAATGCTGGTCTCTATCAGCTAATCTGATGATGGGATGGTCAGCTAAAATCAGCTGTGCTTTAGAATGCCTGCTAAGCAGAGAGAGATGCCCGGGTCCACCCCAGCACAAAACACAAAACCAAGACCACAAAAACTCTCACAAAAGGAGCGGCTCACACGGTGTAGTGAGACTGGGCTCATGTGGTAAAAGGGTTTACTAAGGATGCTTTAGGTTGTGTACTAAGTCTCCGGTCATTAATTTTTTTCTCCCTCATGTCCCTATACTTCATGTTAAATATTCTACATATACTCTTATTTTTAAAACACCTTTATTTCAGAAAAATGATTCATTTTTAAAATAAACTAACATTGTGCCTGGTGGCAGTGGTGGCACACATCTTTAATTCCAGCACTTGGGAGGTGGAGGCAGACAGATTCCTGAGTTCAAGGTCAGCCTAGTCTACAGAGCAAGTTCCAGGACAACCAGGACTGCACAGAGAAATCCTGTCTCAAAGAACAAAAACAAAAGCAAAACCCCCACACAAATAATCCAATATTTTAAACTGTGACAAGGAGCTTCATGGTAATATCTTGAAATCATGGCTTTGTTATACTAGTCACATTTAGTTCCTAATGCATATTAAGGATGTATAATAAGTACAAAATTAAAAACATCTGTGCACTGACTGGTGCTATTCCATATATACTAAATAAAGTCACTGTAACTAATAGTGTCTATTGAAATCGGTTGACTGCATTTTGTTTAGTAAATATATTTATATAAATATTAATGTATATAGAATATATAACTATATTAGTTACTTTTCTTATTGCCGTAACAAAATTCCTGAGAAAACCAATTTAAGGAAGAAAGAGTTGATGCTGGCTCAGGGTTGGACAGAACAAGCCACCAAGGCATGTTGGCAGGAACGTGAGGCAGCTGGTCTCATCACTCCATAGTAAATAAAGAATGTCGGGGGCCACCTCAGATTCCCCCATTTCTTCTGTCCAGGATACCAACCCACATTTACGGCAGGGTTTCCCGCTTCAGTCTTGAAAGTCACATGCTTTGCTCTGGCCATATTGATCTTTAAATTGTTCCCAGGGCTCCCCAGATGCTTCTGGCTCAGGGTTTGTATAGGGTTGTACTTAGTGGAAAAGTCTCCCTTTCTGTGTTTTGTCTAAGTCAAGGACACTCGCGTGTGCCCCTCCTGAAAGATGAACATCCACTTTCCTTCTCTCTTCCTAACATACCTCACACAGCAGTGATTCTCAACCTGTGGGTCACGAACCCTTTGAGGGTTGAAGGACCCTTCATGGGTTAGCTAAGACCAGCAGAAAACACAGATATCTACGTTACACTTCATTCCCATAGCAAACTTACAGATATGAAGTAGTAACAAAATAATGTGATGGTTGGCGGTCACCTCAACATGACGGACTGTATTAAAAGGGTGTGGCATTAGGCAGGCTGAGAATCCCTGCAATATAATATCTATGTGCCTCTCTCTCCTCTCTTTCACAAGACCAGAAAGCATCTCTCATTTGTTCTCTGCCTGGTCCAGCTGATGCCCATCAACACTTTTTAAATCAGTGATTGAAAAGAAATTTTATATATACAGTACAGAGTCACACACACCTGGGGTTCCAGGCAGAATTTTGCAGGATAGAGAAGGCATTTTGGCTTAGGGGGAGGGGTCCTCAAAACCAATTTACCGAGTGCTTACAAAGGAATAGTGAGTATCCTCTATGCTCTTAGGCATGAGGGGAAAAAGGGGGGAGGGGGCAGTGTTGCTTCCAAAACCTGAAGCAAAGAGCTGAGAAGGGGGGATTTTGTAGGACAACACTCAGTTAGCCTATGCCAGAGCCACAAGGAGGGAAAGGGACAGTTGTGGGAACTCATTTCACTAATAGCCTAGGGGTAGCAGCCTTAGGGTAGGGCTTCTTGTCTGTGGGCAACAACTTAAGGGGACAGAGCGAGAGGTCGGGCTCTCTTGGTGGTGTGAGGTTGGGCAGCTCCCGTGGGCAAAATGGAAGGAATCTGCAACTGGTTAAACCTTGTCCTGTATCAGTGAGTTTGTTTCCCCACTGCATCCCTTAATAAATACACACACACGCATGCGCACACGCACACACACACACACACACACACATATCTTTGTGGTACACGTTACAAGCAATGACTTCCTTTTTCTTCTTACTGCTTCCCTCCAGTCTCCTGCTGGGATCTCCACACAGGGCCAAGGCCCCAAAGACCAGGAAGCCTTAGTAGACAGTAGCTGAGGTAGGAAGAGAGGAGAGACAGCCGAGGAAGAGAGTGAACCAGGCACAGGGGAGGGAGATAAGACACAGAGACAGTGGCAGGAGTCAAAGAGAAGGCAGAGGTGCCCGGCAACTCTGAGTCACAGTTGGCAGCACCACGGGGTCTGCCATTCCTCCTCCCTGCCCGGTCACAGCTTCTAAACCCTTAAACCTCACTTCGCCTTCAAAACTGGTTTGCTCTTTCAGAAAAGCTGTGGACTGCGCATCTGCCAGGAAGAGAGGAAAACAATTTGGGTAGAAAAGCCACCTAGTGCTTTTCTTCCATGGCTTTCACGTTCCAAAGACTGCTGAGGATGCAAACTAGAGATTATGCATGAAGCCCACATCTAATCACGGGATTTCTCTTTCGTCAAGGTTTCACGATAATGTGATTCTCGGAGGTCTCAGTCTCAAGCCCGAAGAAAGCCTGGGATTGGATTCCTGATGAAACCCTTCCTTTGAATGCAAAGTTGCTTCATGATGCTGCTGTACCTCAATTTGACTTTTCAAGTTATTCAACATTAAGAAAGGAGAAAAGCCAGTCAGCCTAGAATCCACTCATCTCTTGTGTGAGGAAGTCAGCAGCCGGGCCTCCTCTGAAGGAGAATGAGAGGAGCAAACCCTACTGAGAACAGCCTCCACAGACTCCAACCAGTGTTGGAGAGCCTCCCTGGCCACTCAACCTTGGCTACAGATCCAGGCATGTGGACAGGGAGGTCTGGAATCCCAAGACCTCATCTAAAAGCCAGCACAATAGTGAAAAGTTTCTAAATGAGCAAATCCAATTATTGAGTTCATGTCAAAGTTCAATTTTCTTACAGGCTTCAAAATATGTGTGTTTGGGGAGTCGCCATATCGATGACCATTTAGAAAATATTACTGCTCATAGTTAACTGTCCACAGAGAAACACGGCTTACACCACACGCTACCTATCAGTCAATGATCCTTTGTCAGAGCGCTTTGGAACATTATATATTGATTCAAATTAATGAATTTCATGTCAAAGGCCAGTTAACATATTTTACCATACACACTAAGTTTATGGATGTAATTACTGACTGGAGTTCCAAAAACAGCACAATTCCGCTTCAGCACATATGTCAACCCACTTAAGTCGCTTCAATTTAGAAAAAATAAAAAATCTAATGAAATCACATGCCACACATTTTTAATGAGAAAAATTACAAGATACCTAAATTAAAAGAACCAATCCCCCCCAGGGAAATCCGGGGGGAAAATGTTTTAGGTAAACCAATTTTCTGAAGGCAAAATAAAAATTTCAACACCGCTCTGAGTCGTACCCAAAGCAAATTACTGCCAGCAAGCAATAAGGCTCTGATAATGAGACCTGATTAGGGTGGAAATTAAGCAGGAGATAGAGCAGACTCTTCAGAGCTGTTCTGATGGAGTTCATCAGTTTAGCAGGGACGAGGTGAATGACCAGGGTCCCCGGGAAGAGTGGCAGCCCAGCCTCGCAGGCTGGAAGAGGACGCCGTTTAAACGGTCTCACATCTGGCAGGAGCTTCTCACGTGGGCTCGTTTATAAGAAAGATGAGCCACCCCCACACACCCAGACCCCCCATCACAGATACCCGCCAGAACTGCAGCTCGGACTACCTGACACAGTGCTGCTGAGGTAGAACACCCTGGCCATCCTTCCTTCTCCTAAGAGCATGAGCAGTGTTGTGCACTTACACAGGCTGCATGAGGGGTGAACGCGTCTCTCCCACTCATAAACAAGGACCCAGGATTTAGAAGACGCAAACATGGCGCACTTTAACCAAATACGAAGAGAATTAGACTCAAGTTCAGATCACAACATCGTTATCATTTTATCTTCTCGTCTTCAGTTAAAACCTACTTGGATTGGAGGATGGAGAAGAAAACCAAAACCAAAGTATATTTAGTTTCTTTGTGAATCGAAGACACAGCCTGACCGGCACAGTAAAGAATGTCTGGGAGATCCGTGGTGAGTTCCATACTGAACCCCAGCTTCTCCACGTGTAAACCGGGGCTATGACAGCTACCTCCAAAGGGTCATAAGACAAAAATAAAACATGTATCATGTTCAGCACAGATCTGGCTTGACTCAACATGTAGCTCGTGCTGGGTATTAATGGTATAGAGGGAACTCGCGGTAACTTTTCATTTATGCTACCCTAGCATTGGCCCAGTTCACTTCCTTTACACATAACTGTTCCTACGGAGTCTTGAACACCTTCTACATTGCCATATAAATAGCAGCAGAACCTACACAGGACTTCAGTCCCTGGCGTTGTGAGAACCACCAACATCTCAGGTGGCCTGTCTTCACCTAAGGAACCACTTCAGGCAGAAGCAGTTAACAGGGACTCCCCGCCACCCATTTAAGGTAAAACCCAGGCCAGCCTCTGCAAACAAGTGAGCAGACGGCAGGAAGCAAATGGCCACAGAGCTACCTGTGAACACCTGACAGAAAGCAGGGCCTTCTGTTCTCTTCCAGCCTGCTCTCCTGGCCACAGTGTACCAGACCACGGCGTCTTTCTCAAGCTGAGTCTTTCCAGTCTGGTTGTCCCAGGCGCCCCCACAGCCTGCAAAGGAGGAAGGAAACGCGCTGCACAACCAAGGGGCACAGTTCTGTTGTTCTTTTTGAAAGGCAGAGGGTGGGAAGTGGCAGGAGGGAAACGCTGCCCCGCATGGGAATCCGTGAGGGCAGATGACAGGGAGAGCAGGCACAGGAAGTGTTAGGAAAGAAGAAACAAGAAAGGCTGCTGACGAAAAAGACTCTAGCTAAAAAGGAAAAGGTGTTCCTTGCCAAGAAAAACATGCTAATCTTATGCAGCTGAATGAGATATTTAAAGAAACATTGTAGGACTTTTGTCTTTAACTCCTTAATTCTTAATCCTGAAGGCGTACTTAGTCCAGAATGACCCAGGACTCAGTGCTCTGGGTGTCACCTAGCTCAATGTGAACCTCATATTTAAGGAACAATAAAAAAAGGTCAGGATGATGTATTTTGATGCTTCAATCAACTTGCAAGCTCCTTGAAGCAAAGTAAAGTTTCTTGCAGATACGTGAACATACACACATATACATAGGACCACACACACAGGAATACTGATACTACATACACAGGAACACAGACACACAAACACACACACAGGAACACAGACACACACACAGGAGCACAGACAAACAAATAGGAACACAGACACACAAATATACATACACACAGGAATACAGACACACACAGGAACACAGACACACAAACACACACACACAGGAACACAGATGCACAAACATAAACATGAACACAGACATACACATACAAACACACACACACACAGAGGAATACAGACACACACACACAGGAGCACAGACAAACAAATAGGAACACAGACACACAAATATACACACATACATACACACAGGAATACAGACACACAAATATACACACATACATACACACAGGAATACAGATACACAAATATACACACATACATACACACAGGAATACAGATACACACACAGGAACACAGACACATAAACACACACATGAACACAGACACACATACAAACACACACACAGAGGAATACAGACACACACATGAACACAGACACACACACAAATGAACACAGACACACACATACAAACACACATACACCACACAGGAATACAGACACACACAGGAACACAGGCACACAAATACACATGCACATATACACACAGGAACACAGAAACAAACACACACACACACACACACAGGAACACACACACGAACACACACACACCATTACCATGTGCTAGGATCAGCGGTACCCTCTATGTATTAACTAATATTTGTAACGACCCTATGACATAGGCCCTAGTGTTAAGCTCATTTTAGAGGAGAAAATAATACATGCATAAAGAGGTTTTAGACTGGGAAGAGTACCAGGAGGTTGGGGAAAATGGGAGACAAGGAAGGAAATTAAAAAAAACTCACTAAGAAAAACAGACTGGGTAGCTGGGGAACCCAAAGCAGCCCTTCACATTTATGGGAATGCAGCCCGGCACAGAGACAGTACAAGACACATGAAGAAAAGACATGCTTAACCAGGGAATGATACAGCGAGAAGCTCATTTTGATTCTGGAAAGAGAATTTTGATTACATTTCTTAGCATATTCCCCTATAGAATCAGATAAATAAAAACTAATTTCAAAACAAACTCTTGAGTTGGGTATGTAGCTCAGTGGTACCACAGGTGCCTAGCAGACACAAGGTCCTAAGGTGAATCCCCAACATTAAAGAAAATATATATAAACCAAGGTAAAACAACAAAATAATTTCATACCCATCACAAGAGTAAAAATTAAGGAGAACCAAAATACCATGGGCCGTTGA
This sequence comes from Myodes glareolus, assembly GCF_982192425.1. Lineage (NCBI taxonomy): Eukaryota > Metazoa > Chordata > Mammalia > Rodentia > Cricetidae > Myodes > Myodes glareolus. Next base: position 30,352,556 of record NC_142040.1, read on the forward strand.
CTATAAGAGAAAACTGTGACCTGCTGGCAGAATACACTGGCTCAGGAACTTTGCCAAGTTTATTCTCCATATTGATTGGGCTGCAGATGTATATGCCAGGGCCAGGTGTAGTGGTACCTAGGAGGCAGAGGTAGGTGGATCTCTGCATTCAAGGCCGGCCTGGTCATCACGGCCAATCACAGTTACACAGCAAGACCCTGTTCAAAACCAAAACACAATAACAACAACAAACAAATTGTAGATGCCAGAGAAAGCAGTAATCCTGCTTCCTGGCCATATCCTAGTCATATTCCTGTGTCTTGCTATGTTTGGCTCCATCTCCCATAAGTCCCAGTTGGCACCACTGTTTTGGGGAGTTTGTAGGTGGGGCTCAGCTTTAGGAAGTGGGTTAGTAGGGAACAGGCTTTAGGAATCATAGCCTGGCCCACTTTGGGTTCCAACTTTCTACTTCCTGTTGTTACTGGCTCCTTCGAGTCTCCATGTTTTCCCAACCATGCCCAATCTTTTGACATCACAACACTATCCTGCCATCTACAAAGCCTATGGGGGAAATCATGCAATTGAATTACTGCCACCACCACCATCCCAAATCACAACCAAATCTCACCAGGTTTTAAGTAAGTTTTAGGTTTTATGTTGGGATACCTTCATAGAAATCCACATGGGCCACAACTAGATGCCCCAAGCATCTACTTTCTAAGCCATGAGCCAAAAGAAACCTTTCCTTGTCGAGGCTGGTCCTGTTAGACATTCTGCCACCCTGACACGAAAGGTAACCGCACACTGACGGACAGCAAGAAGCCCCCACATGCATGCCTTCTGAAGTACTCTTCGCCATGGTAAACAGCAAACAAGGAACCCAAGAAACACTCGACAGCTTTTATTGTGAGAAAGAATAAGAAGAAATCAGGGCATATTCATATGAAGAAAAATGAAACAGTACTTAAAAATGTATGCACTAGGTCTATATGAATATGAATGTTTATACATACACACACATATATGTATATATAGACATATACATATCTACATATATATGAACAAATTTGAGTGACAAGAAAATAAACTGCAAAATATTTGTGAAAGACTAAGAATACCGGCGAGATATACACACCCATACCAAATGATGTATGTAACGGTGGCTGGTTCCCACTGGAAGAGCAGAGAAAAGAATAAAAGACTGGAGCAGGTTCTCAGTCATTTTCATCTCTGTTCTGTTGCAACATCTAATTGCACTCATTTAAAATGCTATCCAAGGAAAAATGACGAATGGCAAACATTCCTTATGTTTAGGTTTCAGCTGTAGTTGTGATTGTTAGATCATTCTCAAGTTTCCAGAATTTTATGAACTTCTCATAAAACTGTTTTATAAGACCACCCTTATAACTAAACTGGGCAGCTAGAACTGTTACCTAGGTCGAGACTTTAAGCAGGACATTCCGATTTAATAAATAGCATGATCAAAAGATTATCCGTAACAGCACCAGAGCTGTCTTTGTGCAAATGCACAGCATTCGACTCCCGTCAGATAAGAACAAAATCAGAATCAAAATCAGGAAGGCCATCACCAGACCGCGTGTTTCTTCCTGATCGAGACAACACACAGGCTCTCTAATCTTTTCCTCCAACGGCACTGACATTGACCGGCATGTGTGAGGGCAATTAATAATTCCACACTGAGACCCCTATCTCTCTTTTCTTCTTGGCCAAGTGCAAATAGTAAAATAAAACAGCAGAAAACTTCCGGGAACTCCAGTGTAAAGGAGTTATTATTTAAATTGTAGGTCTTCTATGTGCCTCCCTGGCCCATCCTATCACAGATGAAGGTCCCACCCGAGACTCAGCCTTTGGCCCCTCTCTGCACCTGAAATGGATAGCACAGGTGGCCTCCATGTCATCCCCGAGGTCTCCCTTTGGCCTCCCTGAGATGTGTGAGTCTCAACAGCGGCTAAATGTTCTCCAAACTCATGAGAGCCTGCCAGGCCCACAGTGAGGTGTGGATTCCCATGGGTCAGGCATCAAATGGGGTGCAGGAGCAGAGGTGGGATTAATGCTTCAGCTTCCTAAAGTCTTTTTGTGGACCATCTACGAAGGTTCCTTCAATGTTTCAGGAGGTCCTAAGGCAAAGGCATCCCTCACGATTCACTGCAGTGACTTTATACTGCCTCTCCTTCATCTTCCTCATCCTCTTCTTGCATCTCTCTCCCTGAACCTACTACGTGAGAACCCCTCCCATAACAGACCCTCAAGTCCTCCACCAGGATCTGCTTTCAGAATTCTATTGAGGAGAATGAATTTCCCTAGTTTAAGTCTAAAAGTTTTCTTCTTTTTCTTCTTCTTTTTTTTTTTTTTTTTGATTTTTCGAGACAGGGTTTCTCTGTGTAGCTTTACGTGGATAGTCTCGAGTGTGTGTATACACAAACACACACACAAACAAGCACATACATACATTCTGTTGTGCCAGCTCATACCAGCATATGCAGCTGAAACAGCAATGCATGAGGGAGAGACAACGGCTTCTGCCTGTGGAGATCTCCCAGGTTGTGAGCTGTTTGTTCCACTCCAACTGTGGTAGAATCCATTCAAAAACCTGGCATCGTCCTCTTTTGTAAACACCTATCCATGGGTGTTGGGTGTGGTATTTAGTGATTAATTCTTTGGTGGTCTGAATAAGAATGGCACCCACAGACTCATAGTGAGTGGCATTATAGGAGGTATGGCCTTGATGGAGGAAGTGTCTCACTGGGGTGGGCTTTGAAGTCTCAGATGCTCAAGCCAAGCCCAGTGGCTCACTCTTTTCTCGTTGCCTGCTTTCCAGATGTAGAACTCTTAGCTACCTCTCCAGCACCATGTCTGCCTGTGTGCCGTCCCGCTTCCCATTAACCATGATGATAATGAACTAATGAACTAAGTCTCTGAACTGTAGCAAGCCCCAGTTAAATGCTTTCGTTTCTAAGAGTTGCCATGGCCATGGTGTCTCTTCACAGCAACAGCAAACCTAACTAAGACAACTTATAAGAAACAAAACCGATAAGGTGTCCTGTCTGGGATTAGTTTAGAAAAGCCTGGGACTTTCTTGCATTGATCCTCTCTTGCACTTAGCTGTCTTAAGTGAGTCTCTTTGGGGAGAGACCAATTAAACAAGAAGTCAACACTTGACTGAAGCTGAGGCCTTTAGTCCAGGAATACCACTCAAAGGTGCTTGAACCAGGTCTCTCACCAAGCTTGGATGATGGCATCTCCAGCCAGTATTTAATGTTAGCTAGATAAGAGACTCTGGGCTACATCACTTAGCTTAAAAAAACAATCAACAATATGAATAGAGACTATATGGAGTTTAACAGAAGTCTAGTTTTGTTGTATCATGCTCTTATCCAAAATACAAAAGGTAACTTAAGAAAGAAAGAAAGAAAGAAAGAAAGAAAGAAAGAAAGAAAGAAAGAAAGGCAGAAAGGCAGGAAGAAAGGAAGGCAGGCAGGCAGACAGACAGACAGACATAAACCGGGCTGGAGAGCTGGGTCAGTGGTTCAAAGCACTTGCTGCTCTTGCAGAGGATCTGTTCCTTTCCCAGCACACCTATCAAGCAGTTGACACCTGCTTGTAACTTCTTCAAGAGCATCAATGCCCTCTTCTGGTCTCTGCAGGCGCCTTCAGACACACGGCGCACACACACACACACACACACACACACACACACACACACACACATTTAAGCCCACATACATGCTCATACACATAAAATAAAAAATAAACAGACTGGGCGTAGTGGTGCACATGCCTTCAATCCCAGCACTTGGGAGGCAAAGGAAGGTGGATCTCTGAGTTTGAGGCCAGCCTGGTCTACAGAGTAAGTTCCAGGACAGCCAGAACTACATAGTGAAACCTCAAAAAAAAAAAAAAAAGCAAAAAGCAAAAACCAAACAAATTAATAAAAATGGCATGGTTCTAGTTTTTGTCCAAAATATAAGTTTGGCAGCAAACATATTTATATAACTTCACAGTCACTTTAAATCATAACTTATTACAGTTGCCTAATTAATACTAAATCTATACGTAACTATTAAAAGTACAATTAAAATACACTTTACTGATACGCACACTTTATGTTCAATGCAAGATACTTTAAGGTTTATTCCATCTGCTCAGGACACAGTATATATTTAGAAAAGAATTCCGATTTTCTTTTCCATGAAACATCCTACAGGAATCAGGCCTTTTCCTTTTATTCATTCAGTGAGCTATTCCCACAGGCAGAGAATGCACGAGGCAGGGAACTGAAAGACGTCATAGCCAAACATTCTGTAATGGTTTCCAAATCATCCGCATGGAAGTCTGTTTTCCTCCTTCTGGTGGCCTCTGTCCAAACTCAGTAATGTCTAGGATAAGTACGGAGAGGTGGCTGCCCTCTGTGGTGTCACCAGGGTACAGAGTAGAAAGGACACGCGTGGAAAGGAGAGCTCTTTTCACTCCTCAACAGATACTTTTTGGTCCCTCTCCTTTTTGTTTTATTTTTGCAAGTTTATTATATAAAACTTCCAAAAGAAAAAAATTCCACAACAAAATGAACCAGACTCAAACATCAGTTAATTTTAAAGCACAGCACCAGGCTTGCCCTGCTGCACCAGGCTGGCCCCGCCGCACCAGGCTGGCTGCACCAGGCTGGCCCGCAGCACCAGGCTTGTCCCGCAGCATCAGGCTTCCCCACAGCACGGTGATCGGCCTTTGGAAAATGCAGAGAACCATGGCCATTTTGATGGGGAAGAAACAAAAGACACAAAAATTGGACAGGAAACAAAGGGGGCAGATCTGAGAAGAGTTTGGGGTGAATGATGAAAATTCACTGTACCAAATTCTAAAAGAATTAAAAAAAAATAACCGTAGCCATTGAAAATAAATGAACAAAGACAGGTAAGGAGGAACAATTATTCAGTGAGGAATTTCACACCCCCCACCCACATACACACCCCACACACGTTTATCAGTAAGACTAAAACAGATAAGTGTAACCAAGGCCTATGATATAGAAAATATATGATACATATGCTACAAGCCCAGCAAAAAGGCTTTCTGAGAACACTTCTTTCTTACCCTTCCCCTGGGAAATCCACTTTAACTAACATGACTTGATCAAAGGGACATGCTCATGAGAAGCCACACCTTCCCTCTCCCACTCACGACACAAAGCCGCAAATCAAGGAATATAGACAGCAGGATCTGTGGCCTGGTGAATCATAAAAAGCCTCGAGATTGATATTCATGTCACCTGTTTATTTGTTTACTTATCTGTGAAGCTGGACTACATTTCCCAGGCTGGCTTTGAATGCTTCTGCCCTCCCCTCTATAACTGGGAATACATGTGCACACCCCTGCATCAAGCCTACACTGCGGAACTTTTAGCCTCTTGGTCTCACTTCAAGTTCCAAAGCAAAGGACCTCAGTTGCTCTTAAAACAGTACCCCATCTGCATCTTCACTATGTAGCATTACACTCTTTCATCTCATCTCACATCTTCTGGGTACCCTTGTCTTCACTCATGAAAAAAATGCAGATAATGAGAATCCTCCCTAGGGTGGAAAGAGTTTACACTTTCTTGGGTTGCCCTTTCAAGATGACCGGCAGCTCTGCAGATTTTCTTCTCAATATACACATTGAGCTTTAAGTCTGTACTATAGTTATAACATCTATGTAAAAGACCTATTTTTCCTTCTAATTTGGAGGGGGGACAGATAGAGCGCAAAACAATCGACATCAATCTCGGATGTGCAAAATAAATGTCTTTCATATCAACCTCTCTCTCAAAACCACCAGGATCAGAACAGAGTGTGAGCAGGGAGCACAAACACAGGAGTTTAGCAGGTCTGTTCAAACAGATGCAACCCATGACGTCCAGGGAATTTGCTGTCTCTGATGCTCAGCTCCCCATTCTTAACCATGGGATTAATAGTGCCGACCAGCATCATTTTGAATGTTAGGGTCAATGCACAAGGTTCCCAGCAAAGACCATAAGGCTTATCAATACATAAAGCTGTTGTCTATTTTCAAAATACTTTACCACCCTTTGCCCAATACTTTAACTCGAGGGAAATTAGTATTCATTAAAAATACCAGGGAATTAGCTTCCTTAGGTTATAGGAGAAGATTCAAACTGAACAAAGTCCCAGAAGTTTCGGGCTCTAAAAAAACCACAATAAAAGCAGGCACCACTTAGCAAGTGTGAGAACAGTCAAGGAAGGGCATAGATAGAAACTGTTCTCAAAAAGAATTTCTCCACAATTTGCTCCCGTTTATCTTCAGAGGCAAAACTGCACTCAGGAAACACTGGTACAAACAGAGACTCAACAGAGAAACTGCAAACGCTGTAATAACCCAGTGATATGTAACCGCTATTAAAACCAAAAGGGTTTTAGATATGTAGCACAGGTTTTTAAGACATTAAGGAAATGGTAACTCTGAAGAGTCATTTCCTAAGGAATGAAAAAGACAATAAGCAGCAACAGTAGTTCACACAAATTAAACTGTCCTGCAAGAGCAATGGCCAGTGTGCAAAGAATGCATCTGAGGCTACTTAAAGCATCCTCGTGGCTCTTGCTATGGGTGTTAAATTTCCTGGAACAAAAATTGGTAACTAACAGGTTGACTCAAATTGCCGGGCGGCCTCATCAATTAGAAGGCTGCTCTTGCCCACTTTCCTATTAAACTTCTGTAAGGAGTGGCCCATGGTTTGTGATGTGTCTTTGCATAGAAGGACATAAATATCAGTTAGGTATGTAGATAGATATAGATAGATAGATGATTAGATAGATGACACATACATATAAACATTCATGCATATATACATACACGGACAGGCAGACAGACAGGATTGAATAATAGTTCATACACATAAAAACTCGGTACTAAGCTGAAACTGTGCTAAAATTCCATTTGCTCGTAGGATGATGTAAAGCCGCCTAATAAAGACTGGGATTTCCATCTGTGGGGAACGCTAGTGGTCCTGCACCAGTATAATATATTATACAGCATAATAATCACTGAGCATCGGCATCCGTGGGAAAGCCCATCCTCTGCTCCAAAAGAAGATCCCTCCCACTCATGTACAATTACTTTTTTAAAGTCTTAAATTTGTTTAAATGTTTAAAAATAATTAAGAGAGCTAAGGTATAAATGCTCAGTTTGTATAGGCCCTCAACTAAACCCAACACCCCGCAAAATTGCTGACAAGAGTTGCAAACACAAGGATGTGTGCACGCACGCACACACACATACATACACACACACACACACACACAATGTTTTCTTGAGCCTTGAGTTTGCCAAATACAAATGGGATCTGAATGTCTTTATTCAGAAGATAAGCTCTCCAGTTTGCCCACAAGCTTTCCTTTGCGCCTCCTCCATTGGCATATATATATATATATATATATATATATATATATATATATATACCTCCATTTTAGGCCTAGTCTTGGATTGCCCTCACTCTCTAAAATATAAAGCGAAACAATCTAGAAATACAAATTAATTCAAATTACAGACAACAAATAGAAACCAAAACTTGGGACAGGTTTTTAGAATTTGCTAACTATGAAGACTCAGGTTAGGTAAGCTATAAATGAACTTTCTGAAGTGAGATAATATCTGTTAGGGACTAGTCTCTTATTTAAAACCTAGTGACAGCCAGGCAAGGTGGCTCATACTGTAAACACAGCCCTGGGGAGGCTGAGATAGGAGCATTGGCAAAAGTCTAAGGACAGCCTGGGCAACACAGTGGGAATTCCAGACCAACCAAAGCTATCGACCAAGGCCATGCCTCTAAACAAAGCAAACCACATTAAGCCAAATAAGAAAGTAAGCTGGAGAGATGACTCAACAGTTAAGAGCACTGGCTGTTCTTTCAGAGGTCCTGAGTTCAATTCCCAGCGACCACATGGTGGTTCACAACCATCTGTAATGAGATCTGGTGCCCTCTTCTGGCCTGCCGGCTTAGGTGCAGACAGAACACTGTATACAAAATAATAAATAAATAAATATTTTAAAAAGGTAACTGTTTAGTGTGACCATGCAGAAGGACAAGGACCAGCCATGTGCAGAAAACCCAAGTGGCCACCTAAAAGAAGACTCAAGGAGCCTGAATGACCACACGTCGATCCTGACCTTCACTATTTCCACACCCAGGACTCCATCACATCACTTCTCTGCAACTCAGTATTCTTAGCCAAAGGATGAAATGATTAAGCAAGACCGAGATTTCCTCTGAGCCTTAAAACCCTAGTATTCTCTAATTCTGAATAGACTGTACTTGGTGAGGAAAAATACCTTTTTCCTTCAGTATTTGGATTTTTTTTTTAACAGTAAAGATCTTAAACTGCACCCTGGAAGGGAACAGAAGCAATGAAAGATAGACACAGCAAATTCTTCAGCAGGAATTCTTTAGGGAGCCAGGATGTGCTGAGACAAGAACCCAGAATTTATCATCTTTATGCAGGCTGATGTAACCACCACAAACAATTGCCTCATGCCTGTGAGGTAATGTACTCTGCCAAGGACCCCACTGCTCTGGATGTGGTCCTGGAGGCTCTCCTGCTTCATACATACCTTTTATCAAATTAAAATTCTCTTTAAACTTTCTGGTTATAAGATAGTCTATGATGTAGTATCACAAAAGAATGGCCCAACAACACAAGGAGAATACTGATCACCTCACATCCAAGCCCCTGAAAATAATAAACATCATCTGCTAATTTATCACACGCCCGGCCACACGGTGGACACAAGAGGGGAAAAGACCGGTTTTCTTCATCTCAAGAAGCAGATGGGCAGAAGGTAGAAAAGGAGACTGAGAAGTCACAGTGGAGTCTGATGAGAACAGGGCAAAGGGCTGGAGCCCTCAGGCGGGGAGAGAAAGGTAAAGAACTGAGGTATAGAAAAGGGAGATGAGATGAGGCATCAGGGAGGGGTTAATGCAAGAGAGAAAAATCAGAGCACAGGGAAGATGTGGGCAGGGAAGAGGGAAGAGAAAGGGAGAGGAGAGAGGAGAGAAAAGGGAGAGAGGATGCCTGGGGAGGGAGGAGGCTGTCCCAGGAGGAAAGCAGAGATGCCTCCTGGGCACGCACCGGTCTTGATGGATTTAGGTTGTCTCCAGTGCCTTCCCCTCCTGTGAGGACAGGAGACAGAATGCAACAAACTGGGTGAAACTAAGCACAAGTCTCCAATCTCCACCAACTCTGCGAAACACATTTCAGATTCAACCTCTAGGTCACTGAGCCTGTTCAGTTGATGGAGCCCTCATCATAAATCAAAGATGCTCCCAAAGAACCGAGAAAGTCTTTAACAAGGGCACCCTCAATTAACCAGCATTGGGATTATGCATGTAATTATTTCTCACTGAGCCCAGCAAGGATCCTAATGTTAAACTCCATCTCATCCATGAGGACATGAGAAGCACACACTGCTGGGTATATCGCATGCAAAGCAAGTCCTGTGCCTACGATGCTCACAGAGGCACAGTGGCCACATATGAACGCCCAGCCTCAAGCATGCTTTGGTCTGCAAGAGTGACTATGGGAAGTGAGTGCCAGACCATAATTCTGAGAACAGTTTGTGAAGTACATGTGCTGGGCAGGAGAAGAAAAGTGGGAAGAAAAGAAGAAAAACAAAACCAGCAAAAACAAAAACCAGCAAGCCATCCAGGCGGGATTTCCTTGGCTGCTACTTCCACCCGTCTTGGAGTAGTATCTGATAGCTGTGGGATGAACACGATTCTGGAGAGCAGTCATAGTTCAGCGGCATTAAAGGAATAATGCTGCAGGCTGCCTCATGGCTTCTGCTATTTATCACTGACAAATCGTTTAAGTTAAACATTATAGTAACGTAGGCTGGCTAAGCATCGAGGAAGGCATGCCTGGTAAACCTTTCCTTGCCAGGCAGTGGAAACCCGCTGGCATCTAAAAGGCAAGCAGAGTTAGGTACACAAGCGTACCAATTCCTCAAGGGAAAAAGTCTTGAGACAAAAGTAATTGGACAATAATAGATTCACCTTCTATATCGTGTCCTTTTTGATCTTTTCTAATCCATTCAGAAACCAAGTACCTTGTGGAAAGACGTATTCACATTGTGCAATCACAAATACACGTAGACAGGTTAAACAAGAAAAATACAAGGCATTTCATTTTTAGGTGGCCACAGTGGCCACATTGGCCACATTAAATATATAACAACAAGTAAGTACTAAATACTGAAAGAAGAATTTCTACCTTAAGGAAATTAAAACAGCAAACTTTGAGAATGCATTTTATTCAAGTGACAAATCTCTTGAGTGACTTTGATGAAAAGGAGGATAATGGATTTGCTTCTCAAGACTGTGAAAGACTGACCCTCTGGTGTAACTAAAGAGCCCATTGAGTGTGTGCGTCAGGACAGTGTGACACGCAGCCTTAGGCTGACTCTGAGGCCCTGTTTCTTTTCCTCTCCTGACTGCTCTTTGCATCTGTAAACTTCCTAGAGCAAGCTTTCTTCCTATGAGCAGCTCTGTGCTGCTGCAAAGCTCTGGATTCCCTGTTAAAATCCACCAAGAAAACCTATCTTTCCCAGAGAGCAGCCAGGGTCTAAGGAGGTGCCTAGGAGAATGGGGGCCCAGGAGGTCTTCAGTATCAGGGGAACACATCTGTAAATGCATGCTCTTGATGTGGTCAGTACAGCCATGGAAAGGCATAACTCTAATTCAAAACCATTTTCCACAATGAAACGGATGAACTTTCCTACATGAGCCCCTCAGACGGTTGCCTACAAGGGCTAACGTGAGTTCAAACAGCAACGGCGATTTTAAGTCTCATCTTTACTGCCTCGGTCATTTCTGTGTGCCGGAACGGCTCTCCATCAACCAGCTGCTCCTGAGAGCATTCCAGACTCCAAGAAAACGGTCTAGGAATTTTACAGCACAATATACCTTCTTCTGTTAGAATTACATAATTTTTAAATTGTGAATTAGGCCTATATTTTCCAGGCCCCAAGTTACTCAGCCTAGAAAAAAAAAACAAAACAAACAAACCAAAACAACAACAAAAAACAAAACTAACTTCACTCCCACAGACCACAGTTCTGACTGATGTCCACTTCACCCCCCGCACGACTCAATCTCCAAAATCCGCACTCTCCCTGTAAGCCTACACTGGGAAATTGTAAAGTGACTTAGATTTTTCAAGGCCATTGGAAGAGTCAAGGTGAGCGAGCTCGGGACCGTTTCACTGTGCAGCCACACGCAGACACTGTGCCACATTTCTCTCTGGCTTTCCGTGGTTTGTGTCTCTAATGGAACACTTGAGGCCTGCTACTTATGGCAAAAAAGAGTTTATTTAGCTCGTGGTTCCAGAGATTTAAGGGCAAGGTGCTAGCATCAGGTGGCCTCTGAGAAGAGCCCATTTGCAACCAGGAGGCGCTTTGGGCAAGGCGGGAAACAGCAAGGAGAGTAGGAGTGACCAGACTCAGCTAACTCAAAACAGCTAACGGGGATCCCATAGAAATGCATTAATCCCTTTCAGGGTGGGTATCCACCAGTGATCCATGGGGCTCTAGCTCTAAAAGATCTCATCAGCCCCACATCTCTAAACCTGAGACCAAGCCCCAGACACACGGACTCTCGGACACATTTAAATCCTAGCACACGTTACTCGGTGTGCAACTTCTAGTGAGCATGTGATAGCGGGCTAGCCTGCTGACCCCAGAGAAGCAGGAAGTACGAGGTTCTCAAGAATGAGGCCAGCCCACTGTGATTTTAATCCAGACACCTTGGTTCATAGCTAGTTGCTGTCACTTACTAATTCTAGGAATTAATGAGAGGCTAGGCAACTCCACTGTTTCCTCCTCTGAAGACATAGAAAAGCACTGCCCCCAGGGGCTGCTGTAAAAATGAAATGGATGATACACATGAAACAGTGAGGATGTTGCCATGCACTTAGTAGCGCAATAAATGTAACATTTAAGACGATTACACAGGATGCTCATTTTCGGGAGCATCTCTGGGGTCCCGGGGAAGAGGAAGACCAGATATACACTGTGCAGTGCATGACTGCTGCTTACTACTTTATCTATCCCTTCATGAAATGTTACTGGACAGTGGAACGACTGTCATCATTTCATACTTGTCCTTCTTCTCAGCTTGTGGACACAAGCTTCAGAAGAAAAGCCTTTTTCAGTCTTCTTTGTCCTCACAGTCTCCATAGTGGAGACCAGAGGCCCCCTCAGAGGTCCCCCCTCAGAGGTCCCCCCTCACTTCTCCCGCCTCGTGTTTACTGGAGGACTTCATCCACTCCATTGACATTAGCAAGTGAGTTCAATCACAAGAACTTATATGTATTGCACTATCTAAACATGGGCCCTGACCTACTTTGGTCTACATATCAAAATTTCCGTGGCTTGGATTGTTTTCTTTTCCCAAGCAAGCAGCCCTTCCTGGAAATAACAGAATTTCCCAGAGTGTAATGAGAGCTGATAAGGTCACTTCTGATGCGGCTCCCATGGCTTTAATTAGTGCGTCTGTGATAATACCACCTGTATCTCGGCCTCCAGGCTGGCTTTGGACCCATGTCTCCAGACCTACACACATCCTTCTCGCCTGCCACGCATCTCCTCTCAAATTTTCCATTGAGACCCAAAGTTGAACAGCAGCAGGTGGAAATCAGTTGCCAGTCTCCACCTTTGTGGTCATGCTTCTCATAAGACATTGGACACGCATCCTCTTTAGTGCCCACACAGCATTTCAACACGTCCACCCATTCACACAGTACTTACTGTGTGGTGGACAGGCTAGCAACCACTGTGTGTTCAGTCTTTCACTTCCATTTCTGACCATAAGCTCCCAGTAGGCAACAGGAATCTAGTCTTGCATGAACATCGTATCTCCAAGCTTAGCAAAGCCCCAAACTGCACAGCAAACACCTGTTGGGTGAGTGGCTGAACGTTCCTGAAAGACTGGCCAAGTAACGTGGCCAGACCACTACAGCACTCCCCACAGACCACAGGTTAATTCCAGGAAGAGATGGGATGCCAAGAAGAATGTAACTGACCCATTTTGCTTGTTTGTTTATTTGGTTTTGGTAGGGCTATAAAATCCAAAACTGCTTCCTGAAATCAAATCAACACAATGTTGTGTTCCTAAAGGAAGGACGTCATTTTTAATACAGATGGAAATAATAGTCAATATATGTCTATGTCTGAAAATTTAAACAGTAATGAGAGTCCGGGAGCGAAGGAGCCCAGTGTAGATGTGAGATCTGCAGACGCCAGAAACCAACCGTCCATGACCCTCATGCCGACATGAGGGTTCCATAGGCACACACACAGTCCAGACTGCCTGAGACCAGCTGTTAGGGATGAATGCCAGACTTCACACCAGCTTCCAGTTCAGAACAAGCTGAGGAAAGTGTCTAACAATGACAGGAAGGACTAACATAAAGAAGGACGCCCTCCTAGTGGGGAGGCAGGAAATGATGCTTTCAGGCTCCGCTCAGTGTGGCTGCTGCTGCTCACCCAACTTCTACTTCAACAAACCAAAATGGGGGGGGGGGGGGATGGATGCGAACGGAAGCAATGCATAAAAGTCAGTGAGAGAGTCCAATCCCGGCAATTTCTAAAATCCCCTGTGTTCCAGTCCAGGGCACTGGCACATCTTGGTCCACATTCCCACGAACATTTGCTATTTTCTCTGAGCAATCAGCCCTTCTCAGAAATGACAGAACCTTTCAGGGTACAAAAAGAGCTGACCAAGTCCTTTTTGACATGGCTCTCACGGGGTGACAGAACATTTAATTCAAAGGACTACAAACAGTCCTCCCCAGGGGTGCAAGCCTTAACAAAGAATTCCACTTAAGCCTGTGTTCCTTCTACCAAACCAGGGCTGAGTAGTCTTGGATCAGGTAAGAAAACCACTCTTCTTGTGAGTGAATGAAGTGGCCACAGCTTAGGGAGACCGGCAGGGGGAGAGGGAGGAGGAGACAGTGACAGTTTGGGGGTGGGGGTGTAATCGCAGAGCAGATCAAATGACCGAGGAATTATGTTACTGACATACAATATATTCTCTAAAGAACTTGACAAATGAAGTCACAGGCTCGAGAACACAGGTGAGCGGACAGTGGAGGAAAGAATACTCCCTTTCAGGACCACTAATGTAACAATTCTCATCCACAGAAAAAAAGCTTTGACATCAGGGCTCCATCTCACAAAAGCCTTTTAAGTGTCACGTACAAAAGGGCAAAACAGCACAAAGTTGCTTTGATTCCTTACCCATTTTGCAGGGAGGAGATTTAACAATAGCATTGCTCACGCGCAGACCTGGGTGGGTATGTAAATGCATACACGCAGACACACATAGGAACGCATTTAAACCCTTGATTTTCAGTTATGTTGACTGGTTAAGCTCTCCTTGGCTAGTGTAGTGTTAGAGATGCAACGCTTCATTCATGAAATTTTAAATAATAGTAATAGGATTCATTGAGACACACAAGCAGAACTTATCTATAAAGCACATGAATAAAGAATGCGCATGAATTTTGAATGCTTATTTTTCAGAAGAAAACAAAGAGCCAAACGTCTGACTTCTTGGAGCCTCGAAGCATAGCCTGGATTTGCATTTCAATAGCTTCAAGGTAAGCTCTGTGAAATTGGCCAAATGTATAGGCTCGCTTCTCGCCTCCAACCCAAATCAGCCAATTAGTTACTAGAGAATGTGGCAGAGGGAAGTTGATAGCCAGGAGCTCAAACTCCAGCCCCACAGACGCGCACCAAAGTCATCTCAAAGAGGACACGGTTCTCAATAAAACAGTCCAGAGTGGCGGCACAGAACGCAGGCGCAGCTGATATGGCCAGGAAATGGACACACACACACACACACACACACACACACACACGAAAGCAACAGACAAGGAAGAAACAACAATACATACAAAAATGGGAAAACATTAAATAAGACGATTGAGGGCCCAGTCTTCTGGTAGAAAGGGAAGCTTGTTCGTCTTAGTCTATTTAAAACTAAACCAACTTCAATGCCATCTACAGTATGTATAACAGGTTAATATAGGCATGCTATACACCAGAGTACCTTGGGACTCACCCCTCAGCCCTACCCAAGGTGCCCTGTGGCATGTGGGGAGGTTGAGTGGGTCCTAATATGAATCCTGCAAGCCTGAAATGAGGCTTTGATGGACTCCATGAGACACGCCAAGTCCCTCCTCACACCCCACCCCTACCCCATCCCCACTCTTCCTGCATTCCCTTATTTCAAAGTACTAACCTTTTGAAAGCCCAGATAGCACCATGCTAGGTATTTGAATAACCTTCCCAGTGCGGGGGGGGGGGGGGGGGTTCTTCCAAGGGCAGTCCTATTCTTTCCTTCCTGTATTCCCCAGGCTTTCCTACTTCCTTTTAAAAAAAACAGGGTTGTTAGATACTGAGAAGCCCAAAGGATGAGGAGTCAGGTTCCAAGCAGGTCCCTTGAAACTAAAAAAAACAAGACTTAAAAGAAACGAGATTACATAAGGAACGAGAGAATGTGTGGACAGTAAACATGGCAAACCTGCATTGCTAACGCCATGGTTAGTGCTGTGGTCTTAATGGATGCGTCCCCTTCCTCATCCCAGACATTCACATGTTGAAAGCCTCCTCCCCCCTCCTCCGTGTGATATTTCCAGGTGGGTCTTTGAGAGTACGTAAGGTTGGGTTAGATCATGGGGTGGGGAGTTCAGGATGAGACCAGGGCCTTTACTAAAATGAAAGACACAGTATGTCTTTTCTAAACACTCAGCCAGATAGCTAGAAAGGGACGCCAGACACAAAATCTGCAGGCCCCGCGATCCTGGACTCCTCAGCCTCCTGTGAGCCATGACTGTACCGTTAAAGGCCCTCAGTCTTCCTTCTGCTGCAGCAGTCCCAAGGACCAACAGGGAAAGTTACCTGCTTTAAGTCCTCATAGCAATCCTGCCAAGGAAATGTCACTGTTTCCATACAGCAGAGGAAACAGAACCTTGAACAAATGAAAGCAGTGCTCCAGAGTTACATGTGGCAGAACCTTCTGGAAGCAGACACAGAAGCCCACACACACAACAGTAGCCACAGCCACTATGCAAGATCGCAGTGCATCCTCCCTGTCTCCTTGACATCGGCCATGGTAATTTACATGCACACGTCATGCTTCTGTCTACAACACTGCCCTGAGTTAAGAATCATATCTTGCTGATACCAAAAGCAAAGCTTTAAAATAGCACCGTGCCTAAGGGAAGAGAGCCAACACACCGCGGGTCAACACGCCAACAAGCTCGGGAGGCCCTGCAGCCACTGCTCTCAGCCACACAGAAGCCTGTCCTTGTATGAGCCTCTCCTGTTGTCATAAACCCCATACCAGACGGCAAAAGTCAGTACGTAGGTCTTCAGGTCCACAAGGAGAATGTGAGTCTGCTGGTTTTGACGTCAGACTATTAATGGACAGCGGATGCTCTGGCCATGTTCCCCTCAGGAGAGGTCCCCGGAGACAACCCTGTGAAGCTGCACACACAAGCATGAGACACACAGATGACTGGAAATAACAGAGCTGAGCTGAGAGTCAAGCCAGGAAAAGGGACCTTTGCTGACCACAAGGCCACATGAAGGGGACGGATCTAGAGCTCTATTAGAGGGAATAAGGATTACTGCACGTCATCAAATTTGACTCATCTTACATCAATGCCTCATAGTTCTGTTACTATACATAATGGGAAATGAATCAGTGAGTTTCACCACTAATATAAGGAAAAAAGCTTTAATGGAAAACTGCAAATACTGTCTCAAATAGAAAAAAAAAACAAAAAAACTTGCAAATAATGTAATCAATAGTATTATTGGTAAATAGTGTCATCAATAGTACTATTCGATTTATGTTCACAGTAATCTTAAACTGGGAGAATATGTCATATGATAGCATAAATTATTGTCTCATAATTAAATATATATGATCAAAATCACTAAATGAAATAGATCAAGGCCTATTTCTCTTTAAAGGTATTTTATTTTTAATTATGTGTTTCTGTGTGCCTGGTGTGTGGGTTTGTACACATGAACGTTAAGTACTTGTGGCTGTCAGAAGAGGGCGCCAGATCTCCTGGAGCTGGAGTTACAAGTGGTTGTAAGCCATCCAATATTGGTGCTGGGAACCAAGTGAGGGTCCTGTTCAAGAACAGTAAGTTCTCTTAAACACTGGGCCAACTCTTCAGTCTCCCATCCAGACCTCCTTCGAACCTGGAGCATCAAGTTTTTCAAAGTACTAGTGCTTCCTACAATCATTTGGAACTTGTGACCTAATCTACACGTGAGTACCCACAGCTTCCCTAAGGATGTGCATGTTCTGGACACAGTAAATGCAGGGAGGACTGCTAACAAAATGAAGCCAGTATTCTCATGCATTAGCCTCTCAAAAAAAAAAAAAAAAGAAGGAAAGAAAAGAAAAAAAAGCTTAGTATTTTTATTATCAATATGACTTAATGGCTTTGTGTACACACTCACAGGTGCAGAAAGAAATTGGAAAGAGTGTCAGAAAACTGATAAAATGGCCCCTTTCATCACACGCCTTTCTAAGTTGAACCCTTTATCTTCAATTACAGACATTCCATTCAAATGGAACAAAAGTTTCAGCAGAATTTGATGCAATCTCACTTAGGTTTTAAATTCCCTCACTGTTTCAAGCAATATGGCACCAGCCCCATCATCTTCATTTAGGGACGAATTGCCTTTTCCATTCCAGCCTCGCTCTCATCTAAGATACTTCATTCTGCTTTTCAAAACTGTATTGGAATGAGACTCGTAGGCAAGTTGTCAACGTTAGAAACGATTTTCAAAAAGAAAGAAAGAGAAAAAGAAAGAGAACTACACACCTTCAAAACCGGATACATTAGTTTCAAGGTGTGCCACTAAAAGAATTAACCTGTTGTGCGCACGCGAATTCTAACCATTCCTGCAAAATAAGCACTGAGATACTCATGGTGGTATAAGTCTCAAAACCACTCTAACGTAAATCTGCTCATCTGGGAGAATGTGTATTCCCTCCTTACTCATGGTCCAGGTCAATTATTTACTAGGGCTGACGACATCAGACCCTCCTCTAGACCTCTCTCTCAAGAAGACTCCAACGACAAAGGCAACCGGTCCCTGCACGCTGCTGCCGAGTGGCTCCCACAGGTGCCATGCATCTTCTCAACATCCAAGTTGCTTCTACTTCTTGTTTTTATTTGTCTCCTACTCTCGAACCCCCAAAGCCTGTGAATCACCTTCTGTCTCTCCCATCCATTCTTTCCTGACCAGTGACAGGTCACTGCATCCTGTTGACATCACCCCAAATTGCCTTTTTTTTTTTTTTTTGTATTTCCTCTGCTAGCACCTCAGTCCAACAGTGCCTCTCACCTCTGCACTTCCAATCTGACTGCTGCTTACTCTGCTTCTAGTACTGGGCTCCTGCAAGCATTTCCCATGAACAGCTTATAGCTGCTAAGATATCTGTCTCTGTGCTCTACTCAGCATCCTGCAACGGCCTCCTAATTTCAAGTCTAATCCCTCTGTGTGACACTGTTACTGAACTTGGTCCTTCGTTTCTTCAACGCACTGTTTGAAGTCCCCTGTAAAGGGTGTGCCTACCTATCCGCCATGCCTTGCACACACTGTGTATGCAACCTGCCTATGATGTTCTTTTGGCCTACCCAGTACTTACTTGGCTTCCACTATGTGACAGAGAGATTCGACCACCTTAAAAACATGACGAGCCGGAAGTCATGCTGGTTGAAAACGGCTGCCACCCTCACTACTCTGTAAGTTTTTCCTACGTCAGTTCCTCATTACATTCTTTTTGCTCTACTAGAGTCTACAGGAAATCGACCAGAGTATATACTGAAGACAAAACACGGTTCTCTGGAAGAGACCGCTCAACAGAACTGTCATCGTCTCATCATTGCTGTTGTCTTGTTGTTAAACGTCTCTGGGATGGAAGGCAACAGATAGGGGCTGTTACTCGCTGCCTGAAGGAAAAGCAGACACAGTCGCAACCCAAGTAAAATAATAAATATAAGAACTAAAATAAGCGTGCTGGTGAGGAGTGGGTCCATTCAAAATTGGGAGCATTTGTTATCTCTGGCGTTTGGAGCATGCGTCCAGGAGCGAGGCAATTGTACCCCTGCGCCCTGAGGTGGTATTCTGATGCACACCATAGAGCACATGGCAAGGACTGTAAAAAATGTACAAGTGCACCTGCACACTGGGGTAATGATCTAGGGCTGCCTCTAGCCACCCCCACTGCAATAAGCGTGCCCCCGAGTGGGGGACTCAATGGTTTGTGTTCTCTCGTTACTGTCACTGATGTTATCTGGGAACTCAAGAAAGAATATAAAGAGTTTACACATCCTTCCCCTACATGTCCATTAAGAAAACACATCCCACATCGCTGGAAGAAAGGAGACCGGACACAGTACTTCCAGTGATACAGACGTGTGTGACTTGAGGGTGACATGGATACTAATCCCCCATCCCTGCCTGGCAGTTCTCTTTCCAGAGCACAGGCAACAGGAAACTTGGTGACAGCAATGGGACTACCAAAGTTTCTCTTAAACAACAAAGAAATAAAAACAGTCATTTGTCTTGACCATAACAAAATACATCGTATGTTTATTATAAAGGGTATGAAGACAAAGACAGTTTTCTCATACCAACCAGACACAAGAGAGTTAATCTGTTAATGCATTGGGTGATCATGGTGAAGGAAAACAAAATACATGTTAGAGGTTAGGTATGACGGACGGGTGGTTTTCAGTCTGCCGATAGCTGATTGTGATCCATCTTTAAAAACTCTGCAAATAAGTGTGCTGCTGAGATCACACCATTAGCAAGTGGTAGAAATGAGATAACTTTAAACACTCCAAAGCACAAGCAGGCTCGTTCGTTTCTTGTCCCATTAGGCAGGCACAGCCATCCACACTCATCCACATGCATGCACACTCGAGTGAGCATATACACATGCACTTACCCCTGCCTCATAAACATGTATGTGTTTGCATGTGTGGGTGGTACACATTTGAAAGAAGCTTACATGGTTCACATAGCTGATAATCGGCTCTCTTAAGCACTTGATACACTGTCAGATTTCCCCATGTCACCGAATGCATCTCAAAACCACGGTTTTAACAACAGTCCTGCCCTGGAACGTGTGTACCTCGTGGTATCTGCCAATCTCCCTGCTAACGGTGAATGCAAAAAATATGCAATTCTAAGATATGGTAGTAATTCCTACTTGTGTCTCATAATTTATTTGAAATATGTTTCTAGTAAATCCAAACAGCCTATTTGCTTTTGTTAGATTCTAGTGCCAGCAATAAAATGATTGGTTGCTTCATGCATATCGATCCTTCTAAGTTCATGTGATTCTCAATTTTTATAGTTTATTGATCAGTTTGTCTATTATCTTCTTTAGTCTTCTCCCACTCTTTTTAGTAATTTCATTGTTTTGAGTGCAACACCATCAAAGTTTAGGACCTCTCTACTCTGAGGATTTCTTTTCGATTTTTAAAAGGTAGAATAAATAAAACCGCATGACGCTTCAAAGAAGCAAGCAAGAGCTGAAGAATAAAGTTCTGTCTGCTACACATGTAGTCAGTTCTGCGCGACTAGGGCACAGATGTGAAGACAGGCTGGTGGTCACAGGGCTCTCATCTGGATTAAAAGGTGCACACTGGCTCACCTAGGGAGCAAGGACAGCCCGCTCATGGGTCAGTTCATCATATGGGCCTAATTTAGGGACAATGCCCAGCAAAATGGGCATTATACAGAACATGAGAGATGATCTCAGTCATTTTCTTCATCAGCCCCCAATAAAAGGACTTAAGTGTTGGGCAGTCGTTTTGCAAAAAGGCCTCTGTGAGCAACCAAACAGACGAGGTCAGTGCTGGAGATCCTGCGCTGGGACCTGCTGGAGGGCGATCTGGCAGAAGAACCAGCAGAGTTCTCCTTGGCTTGTCCCTTTCCACAGCACTGGGCCCCCGAGTCCCTCTGCCTGCTAGTTTCTGATCATGCTTTATTCTTAGGGTTCACTACAAAGGGACAGAGGGGAGTAAGATGGGAGAATCTGTGTCATCACATGGTTGACTCTATCTTCTTGACCTTTGAGTTCTATTACCCGCTCTTCCCTTTTGTTCAGGAGATCGAGTGTCCCTTGTTGCTTCTGGTTCCTGCAGGATCACGTTAGCTTTTCTCATGCTTCCCACACGGCTTCACTCAACCTCTCAAACTAATCTATGCAGACCATGAGTTTAGTGCCTGGACACGGACAGTTTTATTTACTTAAAATTGCACTCTAGAAGACTTTGTGATAACACGGAAGAGAGCTAAAGTTATCAGGGAAGCTCCCATGTGCTCACACTGTGCTAAGAGACTGGCCATCCCTCACTTCAAGTGTTCATCTCTGCTTTGCAGATGCAAATGCTAAGATTCAGAATGGTGAAGACCTTACCCTGGGTGTGAAGATATTCCACATCACTGAACACAAATCTGGTTCTAAAGCCTTTAATCCTCAATAAGTCTACAGCTTTAGCCTAGGCTACTCACAAATGAAATAGTTAAGTAATGTAATAATTTAAACATATAATAATTTAAATATGATATAGGATTATGTATGCTAATAAAACAATGAGATTCTGGAAACATTAGAATGGAATGCAGTAATTATGAAAAATTCTATGACAGAGGCCAACAGACCTCTGTAAGTTCAAGGACAACCTGGTTCACATAGTGAGTTTCAGACCAGCCTAGGTTATGTAGAAGGAGACCCTGTATCAGAGAGGGGGGAAAGGAGGGAGGGTAAGGGATGGAGGGAGAGAGCGGAAGTAATTATAGGAAGACAGGATGCATGTGCATTAGATATCCTAAAGCATGATGGGAAAGGAGAGAAGAGGGGTGATGGAACTGAGTCTTGGCAGGCAAGAGATAACACTGGAAAAGTAGGCAGAGACCACACTAAGGAAGGCACATTCATTCTTATGCTATCCGAGAGTGTGGTAGGGACTTCGGGAAGAGGGTTGAGAAGCAGGCTGGACAAGATAGAGCTCTGAACTCTGAGGATAGCAGACATTTTGCCAATCCGGATGTGAAGAATGCTGGCCCTAGACTCTACATACGTTCACAGAGATCAACAGGGCTTGGTAAGAGGATGCAAGTGATGGAAAAATAAAACCTGGGAACCAGGGTAACACAGAGAATTACTTTACCATGCACAGAATTACAAAGATGATAATGTGCTAGGTCCTTACCTATGCAAAACCAAGATCTAGTATGCAAATTGAGTGATGATTGATTTTTTTTCAAGACAAGGTTTCTCTGTGTAGCCCCCACTGTCCCAAAACTTGCTCTACAGAGCAGTCTGGCCTCGAACTCAGAGATCCACTTGCCTCTGTCTTGAGTACTGGCATTAAAGGCGTGTGCTACCAGACCCGGCTACAAATTTATTTATTTTGACATCAATAACATTTTTTTATTACTAAGATGAATGTTCCTTAGAAAAGAAGCTATTTTTTTTTTCAAAGGTACATCAGCATCACCCACTGTTGATCAGGAAGAATCAGACAGAATCACATCTGTCTCCAATCCTAGCAGAAAGGGAACTGCTCTAATGTATAAGAAACACCACTCATGTGTGCTTCTAGTCTGTCTAAAAAAATCAGGTGGTCATTCATAGCAAAAGTTCACTTATGACCTTGATTCTTCTGGTCCCAATGAAATCTGAAGGTTTTTATCGGATTGCTGGAGAAGAAAAGTACGTGATCCCAATGAGGAATTAACGTTACCTTGAGTGTGTCTACTATGCTCTTCTAGCTAGATGACTCCAAACAGCCACCCAGCGTCTTCAAATGAGGAAGGGCGGAATGGTACTCCCACATAATGAGAGTGCTGCTGAATTTCAGGTAAGGTGTAAACACACCTTTAATTACATTTAAATTGGCACGGAAGGGTCACTGAGACGTTATGACCGGAACGACCTCCCCTCAAGCACAAAATAGAGGTGAGCTGATACACGGTACAAACAGATAGGTCTGTCTGCTTCCCTGCTTTCTAAACTTCAATTCCAGACGAACATCAGAGGCACTTAAGACACAGGACACAGAGGAGTTCTTTATTGCTCTTCCACCAAGGGGTGTGTTGGGGGTGGGGTGCAGTGAGAGCAGCTAAGGACAGAGAATCAAACAAAGCTCAAGCAGACTTACTAGGAGTCTGAAATATGAGCATCTGGGTATCCCATTCTGCATCACGAACCAGCTGAGGAAGACCTGTTTCCACAGCCACATGGTACCCGCCACCTTGGACGTAGACTTTGAATGGGAACATTTAGTGGAGGGAAGAAGGGCAAGAGAAGACCATGCCTAGCTGGGCTCGGCTCAGCAGGACTACAGGGAGGGAACTGTGAAAAAGCTTTCCTCAGAGCCCCCATCCCTCTCAGACACCTGCAACTGCCTCACCGATGCTGGGGACTCATTGTTCTCCAGCCTTGGAGCCCATCATGCGGAGGTACATCCAGAGACTCTCATTAAAACAAGTAAAAGAGAGACATATAACGGAAATCACTGTAACAATTAATTTCCCGAACAGTTAAAAAATATGACCCACAGATGAGGGATATTAGGCCTGAAAGGAGCCAGTTCTCCTTTGACAAATTAGACCTGTCTAGAAATTCAAATTGTCCCAAATCCATGGTCTGCCCAAGTCCGTCCATCTGCCACTTTCCCCCCGTTTGGAGATGCTGTCTGAGAAGTTTCCAGAATCTACTAGTGGAAGCCACTGGAGCCTTCCCCTCCCACTCTCACTTCAGAAGCAGGGGCACAAGTACCACCAGGAGGAGTGGACACTAACAGTTCACACACAAGAGGGGAAGAAGAGCAACTCAGTGTGGCTGCCACTGAGGAGACAGCCACACTCTGAGAACTTACTTTCTCAAACTCCGAATTTGAGAGACATTACCAATATGCCTGTTCTGAAGCGCTAGAGGTACCAAGCTCTTAAAATAAGTTTCAAGCACACTGAAGGATTCTGCACTGAACACATATTGCATTATTGTAAAATTAGACTTTCGGAAATTAGAATATTGTGTACTTCAGATTTCTGACACTAAAGCTTGAAGTTATTTAAAGAGTTGGCTGGCTCCATGCACTGTTCATTTATTCAATGCATAAAGTCTCATTCTCCATACTACATAAAACCCTACATATTTATAATCACCATGATCTCTCTAATCAATGTTTACTAGCTTCCTGATAATTGTTCTAACTTAAAGATAATATAATACCTGATATTTATTGTATTAGGTGGCCTTTAACTTTAAAACCTCAAATATAGTCACATCTTTATTTAAAAAAAAAAAGCAACACTCAAGAGTTGTGTGTTATGGTATGCCATATTACAGAAGAGTAAGCAGAGCCCACAAGAGATACGGCTCTCAGTCAGAGGCGGGGGGGGGGGGGGGGTAAAGACATGTAGGTTTGCTCTTGGCTCAGCTCACCCAGGCGTCTCTCGCTAGCACCCAGAACGCCCCACACAGCGCTATGGAATGCTAAGCCCACTAGGTGGCGTTGCTCTTACAAGTTCTCCAATAGCGTCTGTTGTAATGCAAATGTGGAGTTGCTTATTGTGTTCCTTGCCCACCCTGGAATTTCTTCCAACAGCCGTTCCGCTCACTGTGTAGGACTGCTTTGAAAACCACCAATTGCCCGCGTATATGAGGCGAGGCAAATGAGGCAAAGCAGGCTTTGTTTAAGCGAGTGGCCAGTTGGAACGGAAGAACTTTCAGACACTTCCACAATGCTATGACTCAAGACGCGAAGACTCCGCTTCTCACTAACAAAACAAAGTAGACACTCGGGAGCCAGGATACACTAGAGGACAACAGGGACCCGGGGCAGGCTCACCACAACCACGGTCTAGATTAGAAAAGTTCCTCTGCTTTGAAAGACACAGCTCTAATACTTTAACTTCCAAAAATGACTCCTCTGTTTCTAACACTGAAAGTCAGTGGAACCCCCAGCCCTGCAGAGCACCCCAGCTTTCCGCCATCTCTTAGGATGCTGTTAAAATACATTATAGAATGGGGAAAAAAATACAAAAAATTTCTTCTCAGACGTGTATCTTAGAAGCATCTAAAGTAAACTACAGGAAAGAAAACACTGATAAACTGCTATCAATTAATAACGATGGGCACTCCTGGAAGTTCAACAGCCTATCGCTGATTTAACAAAGAGCCTTTTCCATATTTAACCAGTGACTCTGGAGAGGGCAGGAAGACAGACAGCTGCGTCTTACCACAACTTTATGGAGAGGACGAAACAAAGAAAAGGAAGTCCACAGCAGT
Source organism: Myodes glareolus (assembly GCF_982192425.1). Classification (NCBI taxonomy): domain Eukaryota; kingdom Metazoa; phylum Chordata; class Mammalia; order Rodentia; family Cricetidae; genus Myodes; species Myodes glareolus. Next base: position 30,377,943 of record NC_142040.1, read on the forward strand.
GACTAACCACACTGTACATTCACAAACAATGACCACAGGACTCCCAGAGAAGGTCATCTGTTTACTTAGGTCCGGAACAATAGATGGCATTGAACCCCAAATGTTTTCAATCCCTCTTTTGTTTACCCACAAACAATCCTTTGGCTTGCCCACAACACTATAATGTTAACTCAATGTACAGAATGTCAAATATTAGCGACTGGCAGGACCCAATGACTCGAAAGGTCGTCCAGGAAGCCTTTCTAGACGGGCCACCTAGTCTGGACCCCCAGGGAGGCATATTGTCTTAATTTCAAAAATTATGAATTAGAGTTCAATGACTGTTAATAGTCTTCCCTAAAGGAAAAAAAAAATCACTTTTCTACAGCGAAGAGAGCCACTGGGAGGTAAACATACTAATTGTAAACACATCTAAGCTGTGGCTTCCTTAAACTCAACAACTGCCAAGCAGACTTTTTTTTTTTGTCAAGTTTTTATATTTGCTAAGTTTTCACTTGGCATAAACTTATACATTAAGAGACAGGGTAATTTAGACAATCTTGGACACGGAAAAGCCAGCCAGGAGACACACTCCTTTTCTGGCCTTTGAATCACGGGCAACTTTGACCCAGTTGCCAGTAAAAACTTTCATTCCGCTGACAGGTAGACGCTTAACAGCAGCAGACAACAGCCCAGCAGCCACACAGATGCCACCAGGAGGAGGTGACCTGGTGCCAAACTGAGTCCTGTGTTCCCAGAGTTGCTTCTGCCACAGACTTCTCTGACACTTGATAAACCCCCCTAGCTGCTTATCAGCTTTCACCACCAGCTAAGACTGAACTATTCCTGAACAACCACATCAAAGTGTTGAACTAAACGTCCTGCCTATTGTCTCTGACAAAAGACCCTCCCTCACTGAACCCCGCCAAGGGTCAGCCCTGTGACTAGAGCCCCAGCAGACCTCGGTGCCAAGTAGACAGTAAGAACTGAGCACACAACCCGTGCCCAGCAAAGGAATGACAGAGGAACTTTGAAATCCTCAATGGCTGGCCCCTGACAAGGCTGCCTGTCAAGAACGGAAGGTTCGCCTACCTGGAGCCCTCTCCGTCTCAGAATGCTGGACTCATCCATCTCCCTCTTTGCTTTCTCTGAGCCTGTCGCCACAGTCTGGCCATGCTGTACTACCTCTACTTGGCCACGCTAATTCAGAGCCTTGCAGCTGCTAAACACTTACATCACGCTCTAGCTGATTGGAGCCTGAAGTCAGCTGGTCCCCGCTTAGTTATTCTCTCCACCAACTTCGGAGATCACGGATGCTCGCAGTTCGCCGGGAGAGCGCAGCAAGTGGGCTCCCACAGACACCTAATGTATTTCTCCAGCAGGCAGAGGAGGCTCCCTCGCTATCAGACTGGAAATCGTGGGATCCCTGTTTTGTCCTTCCAAACGCTGAAGGGTGGTATTCCAGGCAAGCAGGTAAATGGCTTTCAAAGCGGCTTTGGGTCAAGCGCCTTCTGAGGTCAAAGTGGCTAAGTAAATCAACGCTGACACACCACCTCTGTCAAAGCAGCCGCTGGTTGGGAACGCGAAGAAGGAAAAAAAAAACGGAGAGAGAGAGAGAGAGAGAGAGAGAGAGAGAGAGAGAGAGAGAGAGAAAAGAAAAAAGCCAAGCAACCGACAAACAAGCAAAAAACAGGGCAGCACAGCTGGTCAGTCCAGCGGCGCCACCACACCTGGCGCTTGTCTTTTCCACCACTACCGAAGAAAATAAAACGTAGCAGAAAAATCTAAGCCGCTGCCTGGAATCAAACCGGAGAGCTCAGGGCGCGGCTGCTCCCCAGCCCCGTCTCTAAGGCGCACCCGCACCCCACCAGATCTCCATTCCTTTACATAAACATCTCTCCCAGCCGGCCAGATCCCGACCCGACCCTAAGACACACAGGGAACAGGTTTTAATTCCCCCCACCCAGAACTTAGTTCTGATGATACCTGACCAACATGGAAAAGGGAGGAAGGCAATCTAAAGCCTGTCATTAGCCGGGATATTAACCTATTCACAGTCTTATAGCTGCTGGGGGAGGGTGGGGGGCATTTCCGTCATATGCAATTTCACAGTTTGTTTCAGCTTGTTTACTCCCCTCATCCTCATCTTATTGCAATTCAGAGCAACGACGAGATGAATATTAGGTTTTCATTACTGGCATGGCACAGGAGTAACAATATACGATGCCATCAATTTATAATAAATTATTCCTCCTGTGTCTACTCTAAAGATATTTAAATTGAGGGAACTGTTTGGTCCTCAGGGAGACAGGCATTCACTCAGTGGTATGCCTGAGATCCAGCTCCTCACTCATCCTGTCCATTCACAGATTTGTCTCCTAGAAAACCATGGGAAAGCTGCCATAAAATTATTTAAGATATCAGCAATTCTTGCATTTCTAGCCAATCCAGAGATCTCGAGATCTCTAGGTGTTGGAGGAGAAGAAAGGTCTGGTAGTCTTGTACAGACCCCCGCCTCACGGGCACTCCTTTTCTGGCTGTCAGCATGCCGGTAGCCTTGCTATCAATTGATTAGATTATGTCATTAAAAATAGCTCTGGGATTTATGAATCTAAGCACTGAGCAAAATTGATTGCATTTTACATCGCCAGTCCTTGCATACATCCGCTGACATACAAAAGAAGTCCAGTCGGATGTCCCTTAGCAGGGGCTCAGCACAAGGGTCAGAGCATCTGCCACTTAGAAGTGTTCATTTGATACCACTTGAGGTAGAAAGCCTCGGAGTTTTTAGCCCTCGCTTATATGTAGAGAAATGGTGCCACCTCTACAAGAAGGTGGGGGGTGAGGGGGGGGGGACAAAACCAGCCATCACACAAATCAAATCACACCAATAAACTTGAGCATAAGCCGCAGTTCGAAAAAGATTCACTTAAAGCTGTAAATTCATGTTTAAAATTGAAGGTATAAAAATAGTCTGCTCTTTCTTTCTTTACAGAAGAGAGAAGCCCAAGTTAAAGACAGCAAAACAGGCTTGTGGAGGTGCCCGGGGAAAACGGCTCATGTTCTCACCACCCCCACCCCCAGCACTTTGAACTCTTCCTGGAAAGTGAAGACAGAGAGGCCTTTTCAATGGCGACCACAGGCAGTGTCCCCTTCACTTACAAGAAGTCCTGGGAGAAGCACCAAAATCTCCCTGAATTACAAGAACCCTCTTAGACAAAGCCCGGGCAGCCGCATACCTGGTGTCTATGCCTTTGAAAGTCCTTGCTCTCTGCCCACAGACCAAGAAGGAAGGCCTACTGATTTTAGGGGAGAAACGCCCTTTTTCTTTAAACCAAAAAGCTCAACTCTCAAAAGCAAAAGCCAATCATGGTTCTTTGACTTAACAAACTAATGAGTTTGTTTGAGCACACCACAGTGCAAACACAGAGGGCAGAGGACTTCTGAGTGGGGGCGTCTCTCCTTCTGCCTGTCGGATCCGGGGACTGAACTCATGGCCACAGGCTTGGAGGCAATCATCTTGACTGGCTGAGCCTCCTCAAAGACCCCCTTTCCCCAATAATATCTATCTAACATCATCTATCTATCTATCACCGATCTATCTATCATCTATCTTTCTATACATACATACTTTGGCTTTGAAGAATATGATCTTCAGTCTGCCAGTGCCTCTAGAAAAAGTATAGTCTTTTGGTAGAGGGACCAAAACTCCTACTAAAAAGAGGAACATTGAAAACATTTTTGTTCTTGGAATAAAGACCATATTTTCCCAGCGGAGTAGGTGGGGAGGGGGGGTCAGAAGTGTCTTTTATGGGACCAGTGCTGGAAGCTGGTTGAAAGTACTACAGGAAAGAAGATGTTCCGGGGACACGCTGGGGACACACTGTCTGCTGATGTGCATCCCTGATAAGCAGAGCCCGGGCAGCAGGCACCTTGAAGGTAGAGTCGCCTGATGCATCGGACTAATAGGAGTGTAGCTGAGGACACAGAGTATGTCTCTTAACAAAGGGATATTCTGAGATAAAAATCTAGGTTAGCATTCTCCCCTTAACTAAGTCTAAGATGAAGATTATAGCCATCAAATCTAGTATGAAAAAAATATCGATTACCTGTCAAAATGTATCACTTTGAGAAGTGATAGGCGTACATTTAAAAAAAAAAAAAACAAAAACAAGCCAGAGGCAAAAACATCTGGGACAAAAATGAAAGGCTGCTGAAAAATCATATCAGGCAATAATGGCTCAGCAGAGGGAACAGTAAAGGGGAATTGCTGCATTTACCCTTTGCTATATACTTTCTCATCAAGATAAGCCATGTGTTAAAATGCAATAAAAACCTCAAGTGATGACACTATTCACAGGTAATAATTGGGATCCAGACTAATTTCCATTAATAAACTCATTTTTTTCCTGTGATTTTATACCTTCCCAGAATGTGTTCACAATATCGAGAGTTAGTTCCACAAAGCACTTTCGTCCGCACGCACCACCTTTACGCTTGTATTCAAATAAGAAAACCCAGTGGGCTTTGTCATGCACTGAGTCTAAATCAAGAGGCTTTGTAATGTTTGATTTAAAAGTATTCATATGAATACAGCACAAACCCATCAACTATTGGCCTCGTTTACCCCATGAGATGCTCAAAATCCATGGTCCATACAACAAAGGTAAATATTACACTTCAATAATTATTGCAGCTCAGCATCTCCCAAAGGCAAAAACAATTCAGAATTCCATCAGGAAAAGGGGTGTTTGGATGCTTTCCACAAAGAGGGCAATGGAGATTTGTGGCCACCGTCACAGTGTGGCCTAAGGATTCGGGTCTGGCTCCCGTGAGGTGTCTGTTTACAGCACATTTGGAAACCTGTCTGCAGGAGATCTATGGTGGTTACCCTGAGTCAAGGTTTCCTTTGATTGGATCCATCCTCTGGCAGTTGAATGCTCACTGAGTTTATGAGAATGCATGTTTGTTTTTATAAAGCAAAGGGGTATGAAGTTTCCAGACCTACCCTCTGGACCCCACTCCACTGGCTCCATCTACTGCTCTATGCAAACTAAGCCTTGGCCTTTGAACATTTGTATACCTAGAGGCCCAGTGTCAGGGAGGGGAGAGTCTCACCCCCACCCTCCAAAAGAAGGCTGGTTCTCCCTCCTACTTGTTACTTGAGCCAGGAGCACGAAGGCAGAGGAGTGCCAGTGTGTTGGCTGCCCCCCCCCACCTTATCCCTCAGAGTCTGCAGAGTGCTTTTAGCGTTCTAGTAACCTAGATGGGTTCCTGAGTAAGTGTGGCGACAGCTACTTCTCAAGTTGGGGTACAGAGAACCAAACATATCCCAAGCATCATATCCTGTCAGTTACCTAAAAGAGAGATAAGGCTTCAATGTCTTATCTGTTCATTTGCCAGGGAAGTCAATGTTGCCAAATGGATACATTCCCCCCATTAAACCAGTAATCCATTCATAAAATCACCACTGCTAGCCAATGAATGTGTTTGCTGTCTTTTTAATTAAAAAGTTATGGGTAACATGGAGCACAAAGGAGAAGATCACTCATGAGAAAGCATACCAAGACCTACTGCGGTAACAATGTCCCTGTGTTAATCTGAATGCGACAGAGAACCTTGAAAGGCAGTAAGAGCAGGGCCATGAGCCAGGTGGTGATGGCGCACACCTTTAATCCTGGTACTGGGGAGGCAGGGGCAGGTGGATCTCTGTGAGTTTGAGGCCAGCCTGGTCTACAAGAGCTAGTTCCAGGACATGCACCAAAGCTACAGAGAAATTTTGTCTCAAAAAACAAACAAACAAACAAAAAAACAAACAAAAAACCAACAGAACAAACAAACAAAAAAAGAGCATGGCCATGAACTTCATTCAAGAGCTTTGTTCAAATGCATATTTCTGTGCTCGTACTTTAGTTCCTTCTTAATTTCTGTATTTCCATCCCTTTTATTTATAAGTAATAATGGTTGACATTTATTGATCAGCTACTATCTGCCATCCAGTCACTTCTGTGAATCCCCACAACAGCCCTACAAATCAGGCAAATCCACCCCCACCCCCACACACTACAGATGAGGAAAGTGATACTCACAGAGATTTTATAACTTCCTTAGATGATACGGCCAAGGAAATACAGACAGGACTGAAGTTGGCATCTCTGCCTCCATCTTTTCCTCCTCCATAGTGTTTAAACCAAGGAGGGAAAGACCTGTGAAAGGCACTGGGTCCTTTAGCCCCATAGGCAACCAGCGATCAGAATATACCAGCAAGGGCATGGCACTGTACGTGGCCTGGGCTTCAAGGAGAAAGGGACCAATGGAGGAAGAACTAAAACCCTGAGCAGGAATGGCAGAGGAAGAGGGCATTGAGAGCCAAGCTAGCAGGGAGTGCCTCTGAGTCTCCTCTCAGTCTGAGCAACCCTTGGGTCTCTGACTTCTCAATTACATACCTCTAAACACAACCAGCACTTAGTTACAATCACACTACCTACACACAGCCAAGGGCATTCCCTCAGTTGCTGTGCCAGGCACAGCATATGTCCCGGGGGTGGGACAGTACTGGCAGCTCTTTATTTCCTAGTTCAATAACTGTTTTTGGAATTTACCACCAGGAGAATGCTCCTTAAATCTCCCTTTCCTTTTCGGCAAATGACTCAGAGCAGGGCTGCTCTCCTCTGAGCAGGGCTGGGAAGAAGAGGGGAAATCCCAGTTGTGACGTCACTTTGTTTTCCAGAAGCTGCCCTGCCAGCCAGCACTATCCAGGCTCACTCCCTGGAGCCTCCCTTTCCCGGGTGTCAGGGTACCACGGTTTTGGGCAAGAGGAAAGGGAGGAGGAGTGAGCTGATGGGAAGTACGGAAACTAGCACCTATGTCCTCAGGGGAAACCCAGTCCTGCCCTGTCTGGGAAGTCTCGGCCTTCCCATTCCCAGGCAGTGCACAAGCAGGATTCATGCTGGTCTTCTGCCTTCCACACATGATCACTGCACAGAGCATCTGCTTCTCAAGGCTTCTGGGGCCACTGTCCTGGCTTCCATTCTTCGCTTCTGCTCATGAATCCACCCACTAGGGCCAAGGCATCCCATTAGCACGTGGCCGTGGACTCACTCTCACCAGTAGGAAGGTGGAGTGCAGCCAACACCGGGGAGCCGGAGCGTGCCTGCCTTAAGGCACACTCTGATGCTGCCTCTGATGAGAGCAGACCACACTCTTAGAGGAGTTGGACCATTCACCCTTATTACTGCCCAGAATGCATACTGAGTTATGATAATATGAATGTTACCAGGGTTGATTCCCTGAGAGTGTTGGCCACTTATTAAAAGAACACAGAAATGAACCAGGTATTAACTACAAGTGCCATTCATGCTCATAAATGAACAGCGCCCTAGAAATGGATCCACTCCATCTCAAGTTCCAGCAGATTCCACTCAGGGACAAGCACTGTAGCCACAACTGTTCCTCTCTTACATTTGAGAATAGTCATTTGAAATGGGATAATTCTAACCTCTAAGGTAAGAATGGATTTGTTTAACATACACACACACACACACACACACACACACACACACACAGAGCATACCATATAAATCTGCTCCCCCAAAACGATTTGAAGTCCATCAAGAAGACTCAAACAAAGGGCAGGATGCCTTCCTTGTAGCCTTCTAGAGTCAGGCATAATCTTCCTCACTCAAACAGAACATGAGGACCTAACACATTTCCACTGACAAAACTCCCAGAGTCGTGTTTTTCAAAATACATATCATTTAATCCCAATTGCAGGTGGGGTCAGAAGCAAGCATATATCCATGAAATATGCTACCCACCCTTCTAGCATTGAGTTCCCTTTCCACCCCACCTACAATCTAAAGACTGCTTCAACGTATGCAACCCGTGATTCCCGCTAAGAAACATGCATGATTTCCCTTAAGGCGTTTCACAAGAAAGCTGCATTGTCTTGACGTCTGCATCACCATTTTTTATCTAATTATTTCTGGCATATTAGCCATCAAATCACTACTGACAGCATGATAGGAATCATGGGATTGAAAAAATTATATCCTAGGAGGAAATAATAAAATATAAATCACATACATAATTTTCTTTTGAACATTTTAACAATGACACCCTCATATACATATGAAATATAGCAGACTATCCTCATAAATGCCCTAACATCAATCACAGCAGGAAAATATTCCCTACTTTGCGAACACACGGATCCAACAAAATGTAGCATTTCTAATAAAACCGGGTAATACAACTTCATTTTTTTCATATGACATTTATGAAGATCTGACAATTGGAAAGAGCACCGATATATTTTTTCAATTACGTCCCTGCATCTCTACGTGACGCACAGCCAATGAACAATGTGGGACAATGAACTGGCACTTATCAAAACTCTGTGTTTCGTTTCAATACATAATGGGAACGGGTGTGTGAAGTGACAGCTAGTGACGCTGTGAAACACTTACCCACCACACACACTTCTGACACTCCTATGCTGATACGAGACCAATTCTAAGGGTGCCTGAATCAGCTAATATTTTAGCAATCTGATAAAACAGATATTCCTAAAATGACCACCATGAATAAGACAGATCTAGAGATAAAATTTAAACGCTGCATTGTTTTTAAACTTCCAAACAGTATACCTATCATACTATCATAGTAGATTTGTTGATTCAGAGATTATAAAAGCACTATCAGGTTATATACATTCAACTTTTTATATGTATGTGTCTGTATGTCTGTGTATGAATGGATATGTGTACAAGTACATAAAAGCACTGTCAGGCCATATACAGTCAACTTATTATATATATATGTATGTATGGATATGTGTACAAGTGCTGGTACCTGCAGAGGCCAGATGCACCAAATCCTCTGGATCTGCAATTATAGGCAATTTGAGCCACCAGTTATACAGGTGCTGGGAACTGAACTTGCGTCCTCTGGAAGAGCAACCCAACCACCGAGCTAGCTCTCCAGCCCCACATCCTCTTTTTCTTTTTAAGCCTACAGTGACAAGATACAAAATTATAAGCTAAATGAAATGTTTCCTAGCTGAACTTCTTTGAAAATATCTAACACAAAGTGTACAAAAAATATACAGAAAAAAAAATCTGAAGTTTTTTGTTTGTTGTTACCCTGAAATTTAAAAGCTTAGTGGGTAGGTAAGCTGGTCCGGTGGGTGAAGGTGCTTGCCACACAAACATGCGCACCTGAGTCAAATCTCTGGCATCCACCATAAAGGTAGAAAGAGAGAAGCAATCCCACAAAGTCTCTGACATCCTTCCACACGTGTTGTGGCACAGTGCTCACACACATGTTTCATCCATGCGTATACACACACACACACACACACACACACATTCACTCTAGGCTTTTCTTTTCAGGCACGAATACGAAGGTTAAGAAGCTCCCCCTGGATCTTCCTTCTCGTTCCACTATAGCTCACATTTTCTTGAACTAACTTTCAACCTGCACTAATATGTCATCCAGTTCAGATACCAGCAGGAATAGGGGTGCCACCTGCCAACCAGTTTGTGGCTGGAAGAGAAGTTCCCTTCGGGACTCTAACACATTGCACAATGAGCGCTGTGAGCCCCACTTCTCTGCGGCATTAGCTCTGTCTTCCAGCATCACCTAAATGAACTCTTTGAAGAAACACAAAATGGGCTCCGGATGCTACCTCATCAATCCTCATTGGCTTCCTGTGAGCTGCTGGAAAGGGAAGAAACTGGTTCAATTTACCAATGTAGAAAGTGAGACAAAGAGGCTCCAAGAAGAGCCCAAGGTCATGAAAATAGTAAAAGGAGCCGTTAACAGGAAAATCCATGTTCTCTAGCCATGACCAGGGTCTGTGCAACCAATGGACCCCAAAATAACGTCCTTGTCCCCCTCCACTTTTCCCTTCCACCCACGAGGGTAACAAAGGCCACTCAAGGGCAAAAACTGCTCTGTAAAACTCTTAAGCAGTCAAACAAACAAATGGAAAACCAAATATATGCAAAGGCACACACACCGGTGTAGAGAGGAAGAAGCCAGCCTTAGGTGATGATCAGACAGGTTATGCACAAAAGAAGAAGTCACAGTAAGACCACCCAAGGTCACACTCTGTTAATCTCATTAGGGGGAAGAGCAAGAAAACACGGTGCTTAAATCCTAAGTGAGCAGAACACAGCTAAGTCGGCTCTGGCTTTCACTGTTAGTGTCTCTACGCTGTAAACACACATCGCTATGGCAAATATCCTGTGGAGTGGTACTGTGCATTTCATCCTTGGCTCTGCCGCAGACCCTGATGAGTGGTCTCACTCTTTTTAGCTTCCGGAGAACAGACACGTGTGTAGCTTTCTAAACTGTTTTAAAAGCTGTGATGTTATGGACGTCTACGGTAAACATCCGCAACATATAAGGATGAAAGTAAGTATATCTAATTTTAAAGAGCAATGATTTATGACATTTTAATATGAATATGAATGTACTTTGTGATATACAGGACCTAGAAATTCATATTAAAAGTTCTCTTAAAAATTGTTCTTAAAATTAAAAGATGGCTTCCTTTAACCAAAGTCAATTCACAAAGATCTTTTCAAACAATGATAATAAATGTTCAAAAAAAAGTTAATCACTGGGGTGGGCAATTTAACTTCTTACATTTATTTTCTCTCTAGTGTATACATGAATTCCATAGGAGTGCTAGCACAGTGTCCTTAAAGATCAAGGAATCTATTTCTCTAGTTTCACTCACCGATACAAAGTCACTATGTTCTATCTGAAATCCCCAGCTCATTCATTTATATTCATTAATCTTAATGATATCATTAATGCACAATGTGTTTCGCAGAAACTAATCGTATTTTGCCAGAATCAAACATTAACAATTATGCCTCCCATTATCACCTAATAAAATAAAGTAAAATGTGAAGTGTCCCAGGCACACCAGTGAATATTTTGATATGGCAACTGATTTGCATTTTTAATGCTACAATAAATTGGCCAGATTATCATCAATTAGAGAAATTAATATTCTCTAGGTGAAGCACTGGGAATTACTGCTGGAGGTCCACCACATTTTCCACTTGATCCCTTGATCTTTATTGAATCCAAGCTTAGCCCTCCTTGGACCCCTTATCTAAAGCTGGCTTTTGTGACTCAAGCTAATACCACCCAGCCCAACATATTCCTCTTTAATTTTATGTACTTATCACTGCTTTAAGGAACGACAGGAGATTAGGGACTCTGTGCTCTTCAAGTAGAAGAGAAGTATCTCCCTATTCCTAAGTCAGAATGAATGAATCGATCTGATGAAATCGCAGCCTTAGTAATTTTTATCCCCTCAATTCAGAAACCAATCACTACGCATCAGATGTCACAATGGATTTTGAGAATAGGGAGGGGAAAAGACTCGAACTCTGGTTCTAAGACACATTAATGAACAAACAAGAGAGAGGGAATGAACAGAGAGAGAGAGAGAGAGAGAACAGTGTCCAGCAAGGCAGTGTGCTGCTGAAGTCTGAAAAAGAGAGGGTGGTGGGAGAGCAGGCTGGGAGTAAGGAAGGGTTTGGCATCCGAGGTCAGCACAGCCAACACTGGCGACTCAGAGACTTATCTGTACATCAGGTTAGAACCACTGAAGCATCCTGGATAAATCCAAAAAGTTGAGGCCATACCTAGGCCGTCAGAATCACCATCTACCAGGGCAGTACCAGGCACCAGGAGTTTCTGACAGTCCCCAGGAGGGAGTAGAGTAGATGTGTCAGGAACTGCAGGAACCGCAGGAACCGCAGGAAAAGGAAGTAGAAATTCTCAGTGAGGCAGAAAGGATGTGGGCAGGAGCTTCTGGAAGCTTCTCAGGCCAGGAGAACAGTGGGACAAAGGAGGGTAGCAGTAAAACGTGACAGTGGGCGGGACACAGTGGGCCTCTTTACCTAAAGCACCTGAACTGCTACCTAAACGGCAGAGAGCCTTCTGTTTTTTATACTCCTGCAGATTTAGTTCCAGTATCTTTGAGGCCATTTTACTACTTTCTCTCAATCGCCTTCTTCAGGAAGAGGGGGATGGCTGAAGGAAGCAGAAAGGGAAAGAAACACAGAGTCTTGTGGCCACAGAAGAATGTGGCTTTAATCTCCTTTTAGGAAAGACCTGCGTTGCCACAGGAAGGCCAGGTTCTCTCTGCAAGCCCTTCCTCTAGGACCCAAGGTCACTGGAGTGGGCCCGTCCTGCCCTCTTTGGCCTTCCTACCCGCACTACATAGCTCGATTATTAAAAGTAAACAGGATCCTTCGTCTCTCCTTTCTCTGTGTGCTTTCCAATGCCACCAAACTCAGGTGACAATCTCATACCTCACCTGACAACCTTGAAAAGCTGTCACGGCTCTCCTCTTGAGACAGCGGGTAAGGATGTCTGTGAGTAGCCTGTTAATTGTATTCTTTAACTGTCCTCTGCAGAGAACAGCACACAACAGGATGTGGATATCTGGGCTGTTTTGCCTGCAGATAAAACCAACAGATTAAATCGGATTCTACGGTAGATTCTTTACCCTGAATTGTCAAGAAAAATACAGGGTTCTTTCTGGGGAAAATATAATGAAATATAAAAACTGACTAGAAAAGCAACGAAGGGAAAAACAATCCTTATTTTGGGTCTGAAGGACAAGTTTTAAAAAGTGTGTCGTTAATTTTATGATTTTATTTCCAGAAGGGAGATTTACATAAAGAAATGCAAATATCTACTTCCTTCACTTGTTTCTAATGAAGTACCTTTGGCCATTTTTATATAAAAACCACAACTAATATACTCTCAGCATGGAGCTATTCATTTAGCTGTGGAATTTAGTTATGCATGAAATGAGTTATTGATAAAACATCCAGTAACATGAAGTCTACTCCTTCAAAAAACAAAACTCATACCTAACGTGTTTCATTAATTCCCTTTAAGTTACTGGCAGGAATTTCTCCAGCTCAAATATATATACCATCTTCTGATCCTATTTCAAATATGGAAACCTAGGATATAAAAGCTTTGCCCACACTTTATTCCTTAAAGCTCAAAATACTATCAAGATGAACACATTCTCTCCTTAGTGGCAGAGCTCTGAAGCCAATTCCTGTGGGGAAAATCTCCATGTGACGTCATAAAGCATTTTAATCTCAGATTATCCCTTCAGTTTCAAATGAATAGCTTCGTGTGTTCTGCTTCTCCTCAGATGGCTTTGTGAGTCACCTTGTAAACAGGGTGCACCTTTCTTTCACATCCATTATGGATGCGTCCTTTGAAAAAGAAATCAACTGTTTGGCTTGCAGCCACTGCAGAGGCCATTTGCTGATGCGCCACCTCGTGGACAAAAGTAACAACTGCATCGGTTGGCTTCACTGAGGCTCCTTCCCCGCCAGCTTTTTAAAAACTCTTGGCTAAATGAGATGAGGGAGGTGAAAATACTTCCCAGGTCCTGAAAGACCCACAACAGGGCACAGAATCCTAGGTCCTGAAAGATCCACAACAGAGCACAGAATCTTGAGGCCTGGAGGGAAGTGACTCGGGTCGCCTGTTTCTCTACTTACAGCACACAGAACTCACAGCATTATGACGCAGTAACCACTTCCTTGCTTTTCCCAAGGGCCATTGCATCAGCGAGGTTAAGACTGTCACGAACAGGTTCTATGACTGCATGATTTGTTTGCAGATCAGGTATCTATCTGGGCATTGTCTTGTTTGAGGCTCCAGGAGAGAGAGAGAGAGAGAGAGATGAGATGGTAAAATGTGACAGGCGAACCCCATTGTCCCTCACTGTAAAATCACCCCCATATACCCCCATCTGAGCCCACGGGTCTGGGATTAGATGTGGAGATTTATTTACAGTGGGAACAGACCAGGAGGGCAAGTTAAGACCTTCTCAGACTCTGTGCAGTGCACACCATATGCTTCCAATGAAACAATTGATTCCGTACGCAATCCAAGAGTAGGATGTTCAGTGCTTATCCATCTGTCTATGAGATCATCAGGGTGTGTGTGTGTGTGTGTGTGTGTGTGTGTGTGTGTGTGTATACACGTGCGTGTGCATGCGCGCAATCCTTCTGAACACTGCATATTATAGACTCAGTTTTGTTTCAAACTGTAAGAAAGCAAGATTCAAACTCCAGACTACCCATTTTTTTTCCAGTGGGTGAAACATTTACCCCCCAGTGCTACTCAATTAGCAGAGGCTGGTTGTTTAGTTGGTTAGATGGATTTGAGTGTGTGTGTGTATGTATTACACACACGAGTACATGTGCATGCGTTTGTACATGTGCTAAGCACATGAACCCAGAACTTGGTACGGGCAAGGAAGGAGTTCTATCACTGAGTCACCCCACCCTCTAAAGCCCAAATTTACAGTTCCGTAAAAGGCATACTTAGACACTGATCTCCTACATCTTTTACTTTGGTCATTCAGAAGCAGAGATCCAGAGGAGCGCTGCCAGGTTCAGCAGCAGGGCCAAAAGAAACTCCCTTCTTCACCCGCCTTTGCTTTAGGGAGGGGAAATGGCATAGAAGGTACAAGACAGAGTCTGGGGTCGAGCCATCTATAAGAAAGTGCTCACTGTGTGCGCACGAGAACCCGAGTTCACATCCTCAGGCACTGACCTCACATCTGTGGTCCCAGGAGCTTGCTGGCCAGCTAACTACAGGTTCAGTGAGAGACCCTGCTCAAAAACTAGCCAGACAGCGATTGAGAAAGACACAGATGTCAACCTCTGGCCTCTGTAAGTATGGGTGTGCACACACATAGTGAGAGAGAGAAAGGTAGACAGAGAGAAGGGGAGGGAGGGAGGGAGCACACAAGCACATGAGAAGGGGAGGGAGGGAGCACACAAGCACATGAGAAGGGCCACTGAGCAAATGAAACCTGTCCCCAGTTCTTTCCCACACCCTTCAGAGCCCTTGGGAAGATACTCTAATAAATTGCTTCCTTTGATATCTCTTAGTTTCCTTAAGGGAAGAGAAAACACATTTGCCTGTTCTTAATTCCATCATTTTAGTTCCTATGGCTTTTCCAAATCTATAGAGTGTAAGACTAGAATTTACCCCCTGATATCCACCAATTGTGTACATTTCTCTGTGATACTGTAGATACTTGAGAAAATACATTCTAAACAGAAATGGTTTTTCAACTTTATAATGCATCTTGAAATAAAAAGTTCTCCCCCAGAAGGTGCTAAAAGGTCAATAAATACATGCTGAGAAAGACAGCCTGGAATAGGCCTTTAGGAATCACGCTATTAAAAAAAAAAAATAAAGTCTCCAGGAAACACTTCTTTGATTATGACTGTCCAGGCTGAACTCCAGCATCCTTCCCTTTCAGAGCATTGAGTCAGGCACTTCCGCCCTTCATCTGGAGATGCGTCCACTTAGCCGTTGCCATGCCTCACCAGCACTAGCTCCGTACAGACAATGCACTACTTTACTATGAGAGAAAGACGAGAGAACAGCAAAGGCAGGGCCTGGAGGGAGGACCGGGAAGCAGCCAAGCGTGGTCAATAAATTCCATAGCAGACAGCCTTCTGAGCTCCACTCGAGGGCAACACTGAAACGCTGCCCTCCACAGTAAACCATTGCAAGATCTCAGGGTCCCCCCTTGCCCTCCTTCAAAGGTCTGTCTTGATTCCTATTGCAAACATTTATGGATTCCTCTTTATAACTTCTGCTGTTCATCTTTTGACGACCTAAGAGCAAAGATCTGACCGAAGCCAGTGGTGGTGGTGGGGTGTGCGGGGGGATTCTTACTTGTGGTGATGTAAGGCTTTGCAAGATGGCTAACTCTTTAGCAGTCTCAGGCAGGCTCTGCTGAGAATATCTATGCAAGTTCTGCATTTCACAAGCCATCTCTTAAGGTGGCTACTGTTGTGACAGGGTCACAGTGGCCCAGGCTGGCCTCCAGCCTGCTGTGTAGTTGTTGATGACCTCAAACTCCTGATCATCCCGCTCCTATCTCCCAGGTGTTAGTATTACAGGCATGAGCTACCACGCCTACTTAGGGCTCAGGGTTTAAGCTTCTGCTAGTTTGGTCCCATCCCAGAAATAGAAAGGCTTTTACAAATTTTTACAAAAAATAGCTTGATCTGGTGGCAATCTCTACAACCCTAACGGTACAAGATGCTGAGGAGAAAGATGTCAATTTTAGCCTAGCAACTTACTGAGACCCTGTCTCAGAAAAAAAATAAACACATAAAAAGATGGATGTGGAAGTAACTCAGACTTATCTAGCCTGCAGGAACTTTCGTAGATTCAACCCCAATGCGGCAGGAAACAGACGTTTCCAAAATCTCCTTACAAAGCAGTAGAATATCAATGTTCAGTTGCACATCCTGCTGCGACTGTGTCCCTGACCCAGTGTGCCCAGCAACCAGCTCAGTATCCACTGGCTCTGTGCTAAGAACACCTAGCAATTGTGTGTTAATATATAAGCCCACACACTGTTTCCAACTGGCTGTATGAAACTTTTTTTTAAAGTTTTTTTATTCAAAAACGTGTTATTTATGATTATATTAACTGTGTGTGTGTGTTCTCATGCAGGTCTGTTCAAAGGACAACTTGTACTCAATCTTCTCCGTCCCTCATGTGGGTCCCAGGGATCAAACTCATGACCTTAGGCTTGGTGGTAAGCACTTTATCCATTGAGCCATCTCGCACACCGTACCCACGGCTCTTCTGCCAGTTTCTTACTATGCAGCTCGCTACTGTTCTATGCATCCTGACTCAAGCAAGGCCCTGGACAGTGGATAAAAGGCTGAGTTGACTGCCAGCCACCAATTGCTTCCCTGATAAACCAGGATGGCCATGAACTCCTTCTGTCTAACACACTGAGATGCGCTGATAAATTATAGCGGAGATACACACTGCAGTACTGATTCCTAAAGCCACCAGGTCCTCTGTCAGTCCCTGTCACATTTGCAGCTGTCTTCTCAATATCTTTTCTCCTTCCTGAGACAAGTGTCTGAAAACCTGGCGGGTACCACAACTTAAGGGATGTGCAGTGCCTTCGTCACTTGGGAGTCTCGAGTCTTTGCGGCTCCCCTTTGTCTGCACGTGGCCCTGTACATATGACTGGCTGCACTGAGACCCAACAGATGGCTAAATCATGATGTTCACCAGATTATACTTTCTGACACGACCAGCCGCTAAAATGCTTAAGATAACAGATGTGAACCTATCTGAATGTATTATATTTCCTATCAAGACATTAGGAATACTCTGTGGCTTCCCCAAGCTCCGAAACACATCCAATTTATCTGACTAAACACAAGGAGTGGCCCGGGGGAGGGGGAGAGGCACAAAGGACAAAGGACCTCTTTCCCAAAGTTCCCAGGATCACTTCTGCTAAGCTTTATGTTTTAATTTAGCTTGCCTCTTAGGCATTTATTTCTCCAGTTGAAAACATCCATGGATCAAGAAGATAGCTAGTCCTAAAATCTTTCATTCCCAGTGCTGCTATTGGAAAACCAAAGTCAGAGCACTGATGTAGGGGTGATACATAATCTTCACTAATTCTTAAACGAGCAAGCTGCATGTGGCCAGAAGCCATTTATCCTGTGCCACAGCCAGGCTAGGATTCCTCTGCAGTGGAGCCAAGGGCAGCAGAGCGTTGCTGACATCTCTCTCTCTCTCTAAAGCTCAGGGGCCAACCATGCAGGAGCCCAGGTGGTGGCTCAGAGAGGCCAACACAAGCCCCAACGCCTGGCAGATTCTCCAGGCCTCTGGCCAGGACTTGTACCGACTTGGCCACCAACTGGGAAGGTCCCAGTGATGTTTTTTCTGCAAACAGTGACACACAGAGGGACATAGGGAACGGGCCCTCGGTCCTCCTAGAGAGTAAAAGCGGCATTGTCATAACCTCTGCTTGCACAGCAGGCCCCAGGTCATCAGCGAAAGCCTATCTACGCAGTCAGCTGCTTCCCTTTCCTCCCCAGGATCAGGCTCTTCTTTACATGAAGACCTCTGCATGCAGATGATCTCCTACCACAACTCTGCACGTGGAGAAGAAAAGTACTGATTCAGCAGAGAGCATCCCTTTCAGACACAATTCCAGCAACCCCCAAAAGAAGGCAGGCAGCCCTGGGGCACCACATCTGCTGTCTGCTGACATCTCACGTCTGATGTCACTCAGATTCATGTCTTTGACTCTGTCAACTGGCCACTTATTTATTCATCAAACCCATTTCCTGTTATTTCTGGGTAGAATACATCTCTTAGCCCCCAGTATCCCTGGATGTGGTTAGACAACAAAATCTGGTCAGGTGTACCGATCCTCAGGATCTGCCCCAATAAGATTTCTCACATAGGCCTGACTTTTATACTCCCCATTTGTCTTCTGGCTCCCCTAACACAAAGACCACCGTGACACACGGTGACGTAGCTTGTCTGTCAGCCTGAGTTTCTGAATGACTGTGTGGAGCAGAACGTGGCCAACCCACACAGCCTGGAGGCAAGTGAGGAACAAATGGCTATGTTAGACCAGAGAGAACCCTGCTGCGTCTGCGTTTCCTAGTCTGCCTCAATACAACCCAGAGCATGCTATGGTATCCTGTATCCCTATTAAATACTGGGAGAAGACTTACCTCACCAACAGCTACACTCCCACTCACTCCAACTAAACAGATGTATCTCCCACACAGTCTCACATCAAACACAAGATAAGTCACAACCACAAAGCTTCACAACTATGGTTTGAGAGTCTAAACCGTCGGGGGCTGGCCGGCGATGTGATGGCGCTGCCTGCTGCTATTCAAAAGGACACCTCAGAACTGCACATGTTGCTATGGACGAGCTTCAGGTTAAGGTAGAAAGGCAAACAGTTAACGCTGCTTTAAAACGTTAGAATTAGGGGTTGCGGGGCTGGTTCAGAGGATAAACTGGTCTTGCAGAGGAACCAAGTGCTGCTCCCAGTATCCACACTGGATTGTATACAAATGCCTATAACCAGCTCCAGGAGATCTAACACAGCTGGCCGCTGCCCGCCCCCTGCCATGGGCACCGACATTCACTGGCACATACCTACACACAGAATGAATGAATGAATGAATGAATGAACCTTGTCTGTCTGTCATGTGTGGTTTTGGGCGATTTTTTTTCTGATAAATAAAAAGAAACAAGCAATGATACCTGTGAGGAGAAGGTTGAGGGGGATAAGTAAATTATTTTATTCTGTACCCTTCAGCATCCTTGGAATTTTTAGTATTGTATTTACATTAATTTTTACCAAAAGGTCAACAGGAATAGGAGCACGGCAGTCTCTTGTTCACACATCCCTGTATTAGAAACAAATTACTGTTCAAATGTAAATCAGCAGCAAGGGGAATCACAGCAACAAAATGGCCACACTTCCCCTAGAAGTCTCCCAGAGAGATTGACTCTCAAATGAGGACCCTAGGAGACTGCAGATCAACTGCCAATCATAACTATAAGCCCGAGTCTGCAGGGTGTCGGGGTCATCCCTGACACCTTGCAGCAGCCACAAACACACTCCCACTTCCACTAAAGATAATGAGTCTCACCCAGTCTTCCACAAGGCTTTAAAGCCTAAGGTTGGGAACCCAGCCCCTGGGGACTGGTCCCCAACTCAGGGAATGATGTTTCCACATGAACAAAGGCTCCCCCGCTGAGTACGAGAAAGGGGACCAATGGCAAAGGCATTTCTGATGACTGGGGTCTGGAAACGAGCCTGAAAGCCAGAGCAGGATGCTCTCTTTCAGAGGAGCTGCAGGTCTCTCCTCCAAGTCCAAAGGTCTCCGCTAGTCTACACATCACACTCGCAGGTGACACTTCGGTTTCAAGCTGTGAAAAAGGCTATCAATTTAAAAAAACGTGGCATGAAGGGGACTTCAAGATGCTGGCACAGAAGCAGGATAGTAAGTTTGTAGTGAAAAAAAAAACATTTGGGGAAAATTCAGGGTCTCATTAAAAAAATATCCTTCAATACAGAAAGAACTTCAACCCGTGCAACTCCCCACAATAGACCAAAGTGCCTCTTAGAAAAAACGAAATCATTAAATTTGCAGGCAAGCGTAGAGACCTAGAAAACAGTAAGGGGTGAGGAACCCAGGCCCAGGAAGACAAACGCTGCACGCTCTCTCTTATCTGCGATTCCTAGGTCCTTGCCCTCAGACCTGAGTGTACAGAGCAGAGTAACCACAGAGTAAGAAAAACACAAAGAGATGATAGGTGTGTTAGGGGACATCTGGGGAGCACAACAGGATACGGGTGATGTGCAGGGGAAGCTGAGTAACTGCATGAGAGCTCTAACTGCAGAAGGGAGGAGTGGTCAATACAGGAGGAGAAGGAGGAGGGATGGGAGGAGTGGTCAATACAGGAGGAGGAGGAGGAGGAGGAGGGATGGGAGGAGTGGTCAATACAGGAGGAGGAGGAGGAGGGATGGGAGGAGTGGTCAATACAGGAGGAGGAGGAGGGATGGGAGGAGTGGTCAATACAGGAGGAGGAGGAGGAGGGATGGGAGGAGTGGTCAATACAGGAGGAGGAGGAGGAGGAGGGATGAAGGACAGACAGCACCAAAGTGTCTGATAAAGTTGCAATGAACTATACTGTTTGATATTTCCCTAATATACACATCCCATAAGTATATGTATATATACATGTGCATACACATATATATGTATGTATGTGTGTACATCACATGTATGTATGTGCATCTTAAAAGAAGTTAAGACACTTGGGCTGACAATGTTTTTCATAAGAACCACAGATTAACAAAAACTGCAGTACCAGACATGAGAAACCTCCTTATAAACAGTTAGACAGGCTAGTCTAAGTGACTCCCAAACACTATAGGTTATAAATGTAGCCCTTGGTTGCCTCAGAGTGAAGGATGCCCCCCCCACCGCCCCATTACTGAAGACTGCATACACTTAGGCCACAGAGCAGGGATGGCTCAAGCTGAATTTGACCTGAAAGTCACTTTACTATGGTCTAGTCTTCATGGTTCCAAAAAATACTATGCAAGCTGCCGAGGGAGGGAACCAGTTAAACAGTCCACTCCAGCTGTAAAGGAACCACGGCAATTACTATTACTATATGAACAAAGGTTCAATAAGAGGCACCCACATTAGTGAGTTAGTGGCAACCAACAGTTGTCTAATTGGACTTAAGGCCCACTCTACAGGAGGAAAATCATGCCTGGGACTAGGAACCTCGTCAGCTTTCCGGGGCTAGTGAGGTCATGGACCTTAGAAAAGAATCCACTACTGCCACCTTGCTAGACTGGCAGAATGCCCTACATCTAAAGCTGAATCTCTCACCCACAGCTGAGTGTAGCTACCACTCCTTGGTGGAGAAACCTCTCTTTGTAGCAAATGGAGACCATCACAGAAGGCCACAGTTGGACACAACGCAGAGACCAGGGAACTGTGGGAACCTCAGTCCAAACATATCTATATCATAGCTCCTGCATCTGTGGCTCAGGGGGCACCACAGCAAGGGGGGCCACGTAAGAGCCAGAATACCAGGAAGTCTACTGTGAGACAGTCTCACTTAGAAATAGCTGTACAAACAAGACTGGAACAATAGTAATATCAATGGGCATAATATTAATGCAGAAAGGCGAAAAGTTTCCTGGGATTCCACCCCCAGACAAACTACAGGCAACTCTTGACTGCTGGGAGAGGGAGAATTAGCCTCTGCCAGGGATGAGTCCCTTTATTTGTGGTCCAGGGCAGAGTGGTTGGCCTTGACATCATATATACATAAACATCTAAAATATACTCAGAAGATTATATATATATATATAATATGTATATTATATACACACACATATGTGGGGGCATACACACATAAATGTACATGTGTAACAAATAGAATAGATAATAGGCTCTCAACTTGAAAGTGGGGGTAAGGGAGGGATTCAAGGGAGAATAACTGGAAGGGGCTAGAGAGAAGAAAGAGAGGGGGAAGTTATGTAATTCTTTCAATTAAAGCACATTATCTACATCTATCTATCTGTCTGTCTGTCTGTCTATCTGTCTATAAATAAGTGCTTCTTAGAATTAAGAACCTGGCTCTTCTCTTTGGTTTGAGTTTCAGTTCCATAGCAAAGGAGAAAAAGCTGACCCAGAACATGACTCCGTATCTAGAATAGTGGTGTCCGTAGAATCACTCCTGTTTAAACCAAGAGAACACCATTCCCCTGGCACACACATTCTGAAACACAGCAAGCATTTGCTTAAACACTATGAGATGTGTGTTTGTGAGACAGCAGGAGACACCAAGTGAAGACCAGAAAGCTGTAATGTGAGTGGGTATCAGGCACTTTCCCATGCAGATCCTGGATCTCACAGGCTTCAGGGAGTGCAATGTTTCATGGGGGAGTAGGCATGCTAAACAAAGGGAAAGACTAGAGATGCAGTCCAGGGTGAAAGCTTGCCAGACAAGCTCAAGCCCCTGGGTTTGATCTTCTATACCTAATGAATGAGCAAACGAATGAATGAACCAATAAAGAAACATGTGAGCTAGTAAAAAAAAAAAAATGCCACAAAATAAACAGTCCTTAAAGAGCTGAACATTCTTTTATTTCCTTATTTTATTTTATTGTGAGACAGGGTCTTAAATTCAGAATCCCTATGTAGTGAAGGATGACCTTAAATTTTGGATTCTCCTGCCTCAACCTTCCAAGTGCTAGGATTTCAGGCATGCACCCACACATCTTTCCTAGCCAAAACTATATCTGATTATTTTATCCATGGCTATAAATATTTGATATCATGTTATGTTTCTGTTAGTATGCATTAATTAGACTTAATAGTGGAATTCATTGTGGCATTTTTATACACCCATATAACATTTTAAACATACACACACATACACACATGCACACACACGAATGCATAGCCCCCAACAATTTTAAGTTGAGATGCTCAACAAATAAACAGTGGCATAACCCACAGCACCAGATGTGGCTCAGGGACGGACCATGTCACCATCTCAGTTACTGTGTCATCCAGAAGCACTGTGCACAAGCCCTAGCAAGCAGTCCTTTGAAAACGACTAGCCCAAACCCTCAGACTACACCTTAAAGCGATGTTTTTGTAATAAAGCTCCTATGGACCGAAGACAACTGAGCAGAGATTCCCAGCTCTAGCTTGGCAAATTAAAGACCTTGACAAGGGATGGATAGTCCCCTTGGAGACTGTCTGGGTAGCTTCAAACGCACCTGGAAACAAAATGAAGGGCAATGTGTGTGGCAGAGACCGAAGGCAACAGCCAACTCTGTTTTTCTTATGCTGCCTCTAGGCAGAGTGAAGGAGATGCTGCCATCTAGAGCTATCTAAGGATGTAGCTTTGATAGCAGTGCAGCTCACAGGGAAAGGGGGGCAGAAGCAGAGGACCTCGGACTGAGACCAGCATTCTTTCAAGATGATTTTGCCCTGCTTGTGGAAACAGCAAGGAGCCCACAGCTCCCATGACTGCATGAACGCAAATTCCCCTGGACGAAGAAACTGGGGAACGGAGAAGAAAGAAGTCAAATAAATGAGATTTTGTTTTGTTTTAATAGCGAGAAGAGGAGGATTGGCAGCCACAGTGAGACACGTCACCAGGGACCGAGGGTCAGCACCTCTGGAAACGACTGGACTCTCAGAGTTATGAACTGCAGAAAAGGAAAATGAGGTTAGAGTGAAAGCCACAGGGAAGAATTAAAATCACACAGGCAAGAAAATAAGGCAATATGAAACTCAGCCCAAGACTGGCATCTTGGGGCAAACAAGAGACGCAAGTAATGAAAAAGTATGTATTCGCTATCACAGGGTAACAGAACCCACAAGGTGATAAGGGAAATCCTCCCGTACTTAGAAAAGAGGTTAAAAATGACTGTACATCTATGATTTCCAGCCTCACTTTTAAAGCAAATTCTCGCAATCACCGATTGGAATTTACCCTACTATAATGAGAAATGGCTGAATTGTAATTTTTTTAAGTGAAAAATGACATAATGATCTAGCCCTGAATTTCCCGAGTGACAAGTGTGACCTCAGATCCTGAGACAGGAAGCTAAAGAGAGTTCTACCAGATCAAAGGCCATGCCTTTATTTGCTCTGATAACAGGCTCTAGTGAGAAGCTTGCTCTGTTGATAGCAGTCAAACTACAGTCATAATCCCAGCGCCCGTCTGTGCCGCCCGTCAGCCTGTGACAGGTGACGCGCTTCCCGCTGTAAGAGAACACGAGCCACGAGCAATGTCAGCTGCATCTACTTCATTCCACAGCAAATGCAGATTGGCTTAAAACACCAGATAAGTGGGAACCATTTGGCGATGGCCAAGCCCCTCCCCGTTCTCATGGGATGAGAAATCCAAGGGCTGTCAATATGATAGATGAGGGGAACTACTCCTGGCGTGCTGTCGGTGCCCATCCCCCTCTGAGCCAGTCGTCTCATCAGCACTACGGCCCAGGGATGTTCTGGGCACCTTAGGATGGAGGAGGCAGTTTAGAAAAACAGCTTGGCACAGCAAAGTGGCACTCTCCCACCTACCCTTCCTACTTCTGCTTTGGTTGGCTCTTGCAACACTGTAAGCAAATAAGTTTCTATAGAGGAAGCCAAGTGAGTGAATTCCTCACTACAAACTACAAGGAAGTCTGATCTCTCCATTATCAGAGCCCACAGAAGCTTTCACAATCAGCAAAACTGGCTACCCAGAGGGCAGCCTGGTCTCACAATCTCGGCCTCCAAGCTCTTGACTCCTGGAAAAAGTCTCGAACTCTAGAGACCTGCCGCCTTTATGACCCAGTCTCACAGCCTGGTTGGTGTCAGCAGGAATCAATGGGCACCACCCAGGGAATCAAGGACCCCATGAGAACCAGTTTTGTAAGGACCCTGGTCCAGCACAATGCAGATTTAGGCACGAAACGGAAAGCCCAGGTCCCCTCCCATCGATCCAGAGTCCAAGGACTCTGGCTACATGAAAGAAGCTGCAATTCAATAGTGTCACAAGGGATTTATTTTTCCTTGCTGGCTTTCAAAGAAGATGATGATGTTATTTATGGGGATAAAAAAAAGGTTTAAACGGAGGAAAAGTCTTCACAATATAACCCGAAATAAATTCAATTCCAAAAATTCTGAGGCTCCCCTACTAGCTAAACTAGATGGTGCACGTAACAGGAGCCAAGAAATTGGATGGTGTGGTACAAATACAGGAAGATATCCAAATTAAAGGGAAAACATACAATTGAGAATTCAGCATAGGCTAAAAGTGGTGTTAGAGATTACAGAGGGAAAAAAACCTGTGGAATAATTATGCTGCAATAATTGAATGACCACCTGGAGGAAGAATAAAACATGGAAATGCTCTTTATTCCTTAAAAAAAAACGAAATAAGTCTCTAAATGCTAAAGCCAACATGCAAGGATAAGAGAAAAATAAGAAAATTCTTAGAATCAAGGAAGAAAAATTCCATCTTAAGCATCACTTCAACTCAAAGACCACTGGAAAAGAATAGAAAAACCACTGACAAAATTAGCAAAAATGTGATGGAAAAGATGATACTAAATAACAGTAAGAATGGAAAACGAGTCTGGTCTCCTAGAGTTGCAAGCTGTTAAGTCCAGTACTCTGGAAGAAAAGGCAGAAGATCTCTGTGAGTTTGAGGCCAGCCTGGTCTACACATCAAGTTCTAGGGTAGCTAGGGCTACAGTAAGACTCTGTCTCAAACAAAACAAGACTGAAAAAGGCCTCAAAATATCAGATACTACCCAGAAATCAGATAGGAAAATAAGATAAACTTTTAAATGTGCACAAAATCACAAAATACCAAACTTAATCAAGGAAAAATGTTAAATATGGTCTTATTACTAAAAATGTCCAATTTGTCAAAGTTGCCCTACAAATAAAAGCAAATCTGACAACTCTAGACAACATTCAGAAGACAAGGTAGACCCATTCATAATATAAACATAAAAATATAAAATAAAGGAACTTACTCTGTGAAGATAAAATTATTGTTAATAAATACTCACGCCTCCACCCTCCATACCCCACTGATGTCTGACTATAGGCCATGCTCTGGTCATCAGGGAAAGTAGCATTGTGACATCTCCACGTTTAGTAGCAGTCATGGAAGAGTGTCTGCATGTATAGGGTGAACCATACACAGGTCTGTGTCCTTCAGCCAGGAACCCAGAGAAGATGTACACAGACATGACTAACCTGCAATATGGACACAAGCCACCCAGGCCATAGGTCCAGAGCTCAAAGCACAGCCAGCGGCAGCTGTTATGCCTAGACACAGCCAGCCACTCTGAGGCCTGCCTTTGACACGGACTGGTTACACAACATTACAGCCAAGACAACCGGATGATAGACATCCCTAGTTTGTTCAGGGGGGTTGCCTTAATATTAAAACCAAAAAGAGTGCAAGGTAATATCATTTGCAAACAGATGGAAAAATCCTCAACAAAATGCTGCTGTAAAGCAATTTATCATGATAATGTAGTATTTTTCCTCAAGAATATGAACTTAATGATTTTTAACATTGCCTTCAATGAAGCATTTGGTGGCTTCAAAGAATTTTATGGTTGTGTTGGGCACCAAACCCAGGGGCCTAAGCATACTGAACAAGTGTTCTATACCTGAGCCACATCCTCGGTCTAGATTCGGGATACTTTTAAAAATCAAAGCCAACAGGAAAAGGGGTACTGTCCACATGAAAAAGAGCTCGCTCCCCCACAGACCACAGCATTCACCATTGCTGGCATGAAATGATGAAGGCACTGAGTTTATAATAAAGACAAGGATGTGTTCTATCACTGCTCCTGTTCAGCTGAGTCCAGCAGGCCCTAATTAAGAAAAGGAGAAAAGTCTATTTCAAGACCGGAAAATATAAAAATGTTAGTTACAATTGTCTACGACTCTAAGCCTAACCTACAGATAAGACTAAAAGTTACGAGGCTTAATTAACTTCAAAAGCAGCATCTTGAAGCTGATTAAATTACCCTCATACTTTAGCAAACAGGTGAAAATGTTTATTTGTAAAAGATATTATTTAAAGTCCCCAAGGGCAAGCTTAGCAAAGGGTATACGAATTCTAGAAAAAAAATAAACCTTATTGAAAAAACACTAAAGAAGTCCTAAGCTAATAGAGCAATATACCATGTTCTAGAATAGTAAAACTCAACATCATAAAAACGTCAATTTCCCCAAATTGATCTACAGATTTAATGTAATTTTAATCAAAATCTCAATCAGCACACAGAATTTCACAAGTAAATTTATACAGAAAGTAAAAGTGCCACAGGGCCCCACACGCCAAGGAGCTGCTGTGACCTAGGGGACCTTGCTTAAACAGTCATTAAGACTTGACATGAGATCCCAGTAATTAAAAATGTGTGACACAGAGACAGACAGAGGGATCAGTCATGGGATAGAGAACCCAGAAACGGTCAACTGTACTGAGACCCACGCGAGGAACGCCTGCACTTGGCCGTCTGTTTTGGTATGGCTTATTCTGCAATGGGCAATAATAATGCCAAGATTATCCATACTCACACCAGGACTCCATGAGGTTCAGTGATAATCCTCCAAATTGACACAGTGAAGAAATGTCATTGCCAGCATCTAGTGCAAAGGAAGCTTCCCAACCTCAAAGAGGCCAGCCTTCGTCAAACGTCGCTTTGTTTTAAAGTACAGCTACCAAGTAAAGCAAGACAAAGAGCCCGTGCATTAAGGATGACAGTAGGTCCTGAAAAAACAAATCTCAGCAGGAAACTAGGTAGAACCTAATAAATGCAAGAAAATTAGACAGTGGTGATGTCATAGTCAACCACTGAAGAATGGAAAAGGATGGCACAACAGACGTTACACTGATGAACTGCCAGTGTATCAGCTCACTGAGGGTCTGGCTGTGGAACAGGGATTGCTCCACTTATTTCAGACCTGAGCATTACAACAATGTGTCCCCTAAGGCTTCCTTTCTGGGGATGGGCTGACCCCACCCAATCCTGTGACAAGGAGGAAAGAGGACAGCAGAACATTCAACAGTAAAAACACCGTGCCCCTGAGAACTGCTCAGGTGAACCAGGTCCAACAGGAGTTCCACTTTCAGTCTGGGATATAAAGGTGTCTGCAGTAGGAAAATTGGGCCATGGGTAGGTCATCCATGGCGAGAAAGTTCAATTGAGAACAACCGCTGACTGCCTCAACTCCCAAGCTGGTTTCTGCTGGATGCCCAGGGGCTTGAGTTGATGTTTTCCTGTCGGTCACTTTCTATTTGTTCTTTTACTTGTTATATATTTAATAAGCTCGCTCATTCCAAGCAAAAAGGAAGGCTATCGGAGACCACCCTCTGAAATAAAGCCAACAGGAAATAGTCTTCTCTTCAGAGAAAACCACACACAAGCCAGACCACAAATCCATGTAACTGAGGGAGGGAAACTGAGTCATCGAGTATGACCATGACAGGTAAAGTGCTGGGATGATCTAGGTGGGTCACAGCTGGAGATCCACTGAGCCCCTCTTCCCCAACATTCACTCGAATTAGAATTTGGCCACTCACACTGAATCTTCCACGGCGGGGGGGGGGGGAGGGGGGACCCAGATCTCAAGCTCAGCATCCGTGCAGCTGTTAACCCTAAATCTTCAGAGCCATATTTAACACTTCATGCATACAAGGCGGGGGTGAGGATTTAGAGTCAACGACACAAATGCTATATTTTAAAATCACTGGAGGAGAAGGTAAATCAGGTACACCTTGTACCATAAAGTTTGTTTCCACAGAGCTGTAATTCTGTGGCTGGGCTCTCAAATACTTAGTTTCGTTATGTGAAATTCCTATTAAAATGTTTTACGTTCTGAGTTCGGTTAATAGCTTAATTTTTTTCCTAGAAGTTTGTTTATGCCTAGCCTCCATGAATACCAAGAGAAGCAAGCTTTAAATAAAAATGAAACACATGAAAAATGGCGTTTTAAAGAATGGAAATCAAATTAAAATCTAAATTGCAAATTTCGTAACATGTATAAGAAAGCAAAGTTAGAATGCCAAGAAATGCTGAAGGGGGATATACTTTGGAGGGTCATAAACCAAACGATAATATTAATTGCAAGAAGAAGGCTTATTTAAATGAAAAGGCCCAAACCGAGGCTTTTCATAAGCAACGGTCCCGACTTCCAGGCCTAACGCGCCAATACTGTCGTACTTCCTTTTACATAGCTAACCAATTAGAGTGAATTTCCAAAGAACCGGCTTTATTTGCCGGCGATAACTTGTTATCTTAGCTAGTATTCTGCAGCTTTTCGGGCAACAAACGCATGTCTTACATCAGAAAAAGAAAAATGAAAAAGTGATGGCATGATGTTTGAAAACACGCAATTACAGCTGTGTTACATTCTAGTTAACATAATTCGCTATGAAGCAGTTCTCACAATAGCCGTTGACACTTGTGGCAGTTTAGTGGCAGTTAATGACATGTGTAACAAAAATGTTTTTCTTTCTACTTAAATATGAAATTAAATTCACCTCTTCAATAGAATAGATGGGTCTGGCTTCATGCCATTCAAACCTCTTTTCAGTAATTAGGCTAGACATGAAGAGGTTAAAAATTTAGGTTGTCAGGATTGTCGGGAAGGGGTTTTATCAACTAAACCATTTCACTGGTCCCAGTTCCTAATTTTTCATCTCCTTATTTATTGTCACTGATTTCAGACATTTCATATCAGTGTTCACGCTGTAACTTGGCTGACATCCATCAGAGATGAGGGCTAATGTCGCTCCTCCCAGGTATGTAAATAACTTCAAGCCGTCCATGTATATCCATTCTCCCTCTCTGCCTAACCCAGGACACTCAGCCTTCTTGACCTGGCAACAAAATGGTTGCCACGTGGCAAACTCCTGCCTTCACAGCCCTCCTGAAAGCCTCCAGCCAAGGTATTCTCTGGTAGGTTGCTAGTGGGTAGTATCAGGCGTATCAGAATATTTTGAATACTATCTGTACGTGCATGAAAAAAGCATTGGTCTGCATTTTTCTTTTACTGTGTGTACATACATGTATACATGTGCATGCCACAACACACATGTGGAGGTCAAAGGACAACTTACAGGAGTCAGTCTTTGCCTTCTAATATGCTTGTTCTATCATGCTTCTATTATTCTGAGCCGTCTCAGCAGCTCCATGAATATCACTTACAAATTCATTCATATATTAGGAATTCATACTGAAGAATGTTTCATCAATGCGGTGGGCCACAAAAAATACCTGAGGCCCAATAAGTATCATCTAATTATGCTATACCTGGCAAGTAACAGCAAAGTCTGGCGAGGTAAAGGAAAACCAGAAATAATCACAGTATCTTTGGTAAAAGAGATGTTACTGCTTCAAAGATCCAAATGCCCAGGCACCATGCAAATGCTATGCAAGATGTCAGCTGACAAGACAGCAAGCGTCTACGGAAGTCATTCCTCTACTTAAATGAATAAAAGCTGTCCTGGGATCCTGGTTAACACTTTCTGCTGTCCATTAAAAAGAATGAAAAGAATGAATTGGGTTTATTTTATTTTATTTTTTCCCTTTTAACTTCTAATCAACTTTTTATCTTTTTTAATAGTACCATCCTCTTGAGGTTTACTGATTTCTGAAAATGTCACACTCTTCCTTCTTCAGGACCCCTGATCTCAAGCAAGTTTTATGCCTTGCAAATTATTTTGCAGAAAACATGGAAGACATACCGCTCTCTGAAACTGATTTTAGAGGGGCAGATCTTTCCATGGCTAGCACTTTAAATATATTTAACCATAAACCTTAAGTATGCATTTAATAAAATAAAAACAAAATTCCCTGATTCAATAATAACTCCTTTTATTCAAGAAGATAGTATTTAATAGTCAACAGTGACTGTGTTAATTTTTTTCCTTTTTTTTATGTGAATGGGTGTTTTGCCTGCATGTATGTCTGCGCAGCATATATGTGAAGGCCAAAGGAGGGCATCGGATCTCCTGAGACTGATGGTTGGAACCACCCTATGGATACTGGGAATTGAACCCAGGTCCTTTGAAAGATCAGCTAATGTCCTTAACCACTGACCCACCTGCCCACCCCTATGGCTGTGCTTTTATGTGCTCCAAGTGGATGCTTTTGCAAGTATGGCCTCACTTGATGCCAGAAAAACACACAGAATAGTGCTATTAATATTCCTGTTGTTGAGAGGCATGGAGGAGTTAATTCCTCGGTCAAGGTCATGTATCTGGTAGGTGGTTCAATAAGATTTCAACCCAGGGAGCCAGGCCCTGGAGCCCACACTCCCAAACATCGTTCTCATTGTATTTTCCCCTGTGTGTGTGTGTGTGTGTGTGTGTGTGTGTGTGTGTCCACGTT
This sequence comes from Myodes glareolus, assembly GCF_982192425.1. NCBI lineage: Eukaryota > Metazoa > Chordata > Mammalia > Rodentia > Cricetidae > Myodes > Myodes glareolus. The sequence continues at coordinate 30,409,258 of NC_142040.1, forward strand.
GTTGTCAATCTCTATTGCTCTCCATCTTATTTTTCTGAGCCAGGACCTATTACTCACTGAGCCTGGAATTTTCCCTCTCAGCTAGGCTGGCTAGTCAGAACAAACCTGCCTCCACTGCCCACCTCCCTAAGAGCTTGGATTATGCAGAGACCTGCACCACTACACTTAGCATTTAATAATTAAGTTCTAAATCAAGTGCTTTGAAAACATCACAATTGAGATCAGGTCACTGTCAATCCTGGTCCCTCTGAGGAAGGGGAGAGGGTTACCTGTAGCCTGGTTCAGCCATGACAGTCTCCAGTGGCGGGGTTTACTCTGGAAAGTCAAGTCTTTGTGTTAGCTTCTGTTCTCATGACCCGACAGAAGCAAGTGAAGTGAGAAGTGAGAGGCTGAAGTGGTACCTCCCCTGTTTTGTTTTTATTTGTCTGACTGATCACAGGTCAGGGGATACAGTTCATGAAGGTGAAGGCAGGGCTGCAGGTGGCTGCATCCCCAGCTGTGGGTGCCTAAGACAGGACTTACTCCTTACAATATGGGAGAACGCAGGAGAATGCGTCCTGAAAGAATGCAGGAGAAATGGAGCCAGGCTACAATCTTGACCCACTACTCCCAGCTAAGCGCTGCCTCCTAGGTTCCTCAATTCCCCCAAACAGAATCATCACTGAGGACCATGAGTTCAAACACAAGAGACTACGGGGGACATTTCACATTCAAACCACAGCAGCCTTCAAAAGCCAGGTTAAAGCGGAGAATGGTCAGGACAGTGGTTCTGTTTCCACTAATTCTTGCAGGAAGAATGATTCTTCGGGTACTTATACATTTATATATACGCATCTATATTAACCCATGACACTGTAGAGCCTGGGCATTACTTAGTGAGTAGTGAATACACACTAAAAACAGGGGGAGAAGCAGCTTCAGTTCTCAGACTTTGCAGGACACGCCAGCAGGACAGCGATTCAAATTCTATCTAACGGAAGGTCAGACCACAAGAAAGGTACGTATCCAAAGAAAGATAGATGAACGGTTGAAGAAACGAACGCTGGAAGTTAGGAGGATACAGAAGGGAGACGCAGCAGGGTTTGAAGCAAACATCATCTGTAGAATGAGGTCAGAGCCCCCAAACCTCGAGGCAGGTCTCTATACTTCTACACAGCCACACACCCGAGGCTTCATTTGTGATTGTCATAAAAGATAGAGGCTGATGTGCCCTGACCAATAAAAGAAGACAAACGACAAGGTGGACTGGACCACATGGCTGTTCTTCACAGGAGAGCAAATTCACCTCGTATCTGATTACAGAGAAGAGACTTCAGCGGATCTAGGAGACCATTACTAACAAAACAGACTTAATTTCCTTAGACAAAAATCCCTGAAGTATATTTTAATAAAAGACAATGCACTCTTTCCACCCTTGGAGGCTTTCTAAATAAAAAAGAACTCACTCCATTGGCTGGTTGAAGCTGCTCCAGCCACAACACAGGAGCATCCTTCAGGCTAGGAGGAGGGATGTTGATGGTGTTCTGGCTTTCCAGGGAAACCCACTCCATTGCCATGACCCGGGAGCCTTGGAGTTTTCATGTAGTCCTCTGACTCCTGACTAAAACCATCATATAAGAAACAACGTTGCCCCGTCCCTTTCCACCCCTTCTGCCTATCCCCACCCATGGTATCCATAGGTCCACCATGATCTGAGGCTTGCCTGCTCACTTGGTAGTGGTCACAAAGCATTTCCTGAAACCCACAGCCTGAGTTGTTCTTCAGCTTCCACAAATTCTCCCAGCTGTAACTGCTGCTGCTGCAGCTCTAATTTCCCAGAATTCTTCTTTCAACCAGCCTTACAGTTCTTCAGAAACAAGAACAATGCTACATCGCTTCTTTTAAGGCTTCAATGGTAGTTGTGTAGTAGGGCCCCCAATAATAGTCTATTAAGTGAGAAATGAACATAACATGGAATACAGCCATTCAGAATCTAAAACCAGATTGACACTTCAGGTGCCAATAAACAAAGGATAAATATAGTTACTGATTTTTCTCATTATACCGGCCATAGAAGTGTCTGTAACAAATCTTTTTACTAAGTGCTCAACTCTTAGAGCACATCAGAAAATTCATCCTGGAAAGAAAATGCATTTTTAAAAATAATGTGACCTAATAATTAGCAGTATTATAAGGTTACAAATCACAACAGTATACACAATAGAAACATAAACAGCCAGGAGTGGTGGTGCACACCTTTGATCTCAGCACTCAGGAAGCAAAGGCAGAAAGATCCCTGAGTTTTGAGTTTGAAGTCAGTCTTGTCTACAGAGCAAGCAAGTGTCAGGTAGCCAGAGCTACACCGAGAAACCCTGTCTCGAAAAACAAACCAGATAAACAAAAAAGTCAGAAAGAAACAAAGAAATCTGTGAAAGTCTTTAAGGAAGATTAAATCTTAGAAAATATCACCAAGTTTATGTTAAAATAAAATTGCAAATGTTATTGTGAGAAAAAAAGTAACAAAGGTGTCGGGCGTGGTGGTGCATGTCCTTAATCCCAGCACTCAGGAAGCGGGGCAGGTGGGTCTCTGAGTTGGACGACATCCGGTCTACAGAGTGAGTTCCAGAACACCCAGGGCTCCACAGAGAAACCCTGTCTCGAAAAACAAAAACAAACACACAGCACCTAGCAAAAACCAAACCGAAACAACAACAGCAGGAAAAGAATAAAGACTGGGACTAGAGAGATGGCTCAGCAGGGAAGAGCATTTTCTGTTCCTCCAGTGGACACAAGTTCAGCTCCTGGCACCCACACACATTCACAGCACTGCTGTTCTTGACGGTTTTCGCTTCCCTCCACAAAGGCATGCAATTAAAAGAGGACATGCATTTCTCGTCTTTAGCCGCCATAGACTACGCACACGGACACAATCCCAATCCGCACCCCTCCCCCAACTTTCTCAAATGCCCTTGGATAACAGGAAGCCCACAGGTGGTCGGCCTGTGCAGGCACACCCACACAGTGAGCTGCGCCAGCAGGCACCCCGTCCTAATGAAGCACAGTGCACGGACCGAGAAGGAAATGCTTTCGAATCTTTTTCAGGATGAACGGGAGGAAAGACTTAAGACGTGGGAGGTTTTAAATGACTATTCTAGGTTCAATTTTAGCCCAGAAAATAGTAACTCCTCAACACATGGCATTCTTTCTTCCTTCACAGGCTGAGTTACAATGCTCTTCCCACGTAGGGTGCTAATGATGCTGTGGGCATCTAAGCACACTTAGCATAAAGGGTACACACTAGAGTGTCCCTTCACAGAGGCAGGGGTTAGATCACGGTGAGGATTTGATAGTCCACGTTTAAGCTGAGTTTTGATTTACGGACTCATGTTAAAGGGCTCCTCTGTGGATGGGCCCAGGTGAGCCCATAATGAGATTTATCTTTGTGGATTAGGCCTGACCTGTAATAATCTGCTCAGGGCCCCCTATTGCTATTTCAGCACTGAGTTATGGAAATCCCTCCCTTCACTATAAACAGAACCACGCTCAGAGGGTAACGACTGTGAGATGTATGACTCTTGGAATACAGGCACTCCTGAGACCCTGATTATAATGTCCACAGCTAAAGGCACTGTTTCACAATTGAGATTACTTCTTTCCAGATGAAAAAAAAAATTCTGAACTGTGGAATATAATGCCTTTAGCTACACATACTGTAATCACACTCAGCGATTCCTGGATCCCAGGAGCGATCCAGGTTCCCGACAGAGGGTCTGGTAAGCTGATTTAGGGAATGCAAGGGAAATGGGAAGGAAGGAAGGACTAACAATGCTTATTTCACACTTGCTACATCTGCTGACTTTGTGTAAGAATTCAGTGCGCCTAAGAGTTATATTGACTTTGCAAATGCATATATTTAAAAGAATAATTATTCTTTCCTAAACAAGGCAGAGAAGTTCTGTTTTAACTTTTTTAAGCACATACTAACTGCTGGTAGGAGTATATGCAATACACTGTCTTAATATATAAACAATGCCACAAAGTTAGACAAACCCTCACAATCTTATCTGTTCTGCCCTAATAATCTCGCTGTAAGGATCAACCCCAGGAGATGCTCTGGGGTGAACAATGGAGTGGACGCATCACCATTATTAACAGTAGGAAAAGCTCAGAAATAATCTAAAGAAGATTTGCTGTGATAAGCCCAAGCACTGGAATATTATGCAGCCTTTAAATTGAGTCATATGGCTGAGGAGAAATGCTAATTCAGAGATGTATTCCACAACACTTGTTAAGCAATTTATCCAAGGGCATTCAAACCGCTCCTACATCAATATTTAATAGGCGCACTCTTGGAGTTAACTAATTAGACTTCAGATCAGGTTTTTGTTTTTGAGCTATGAGGCTAATGAAGTATTGATACAATATTAAATGACTGTAAATAAAGACTGCACCCTAAATTGATGCTGGCATCCTGTCTCCACATTGTGGATGAGCCTAAAAGGGGAAATGCATTTCTGCATACGTTTAGTGAATCTTCCCAGACTCCTCACAATACATTTTTGCAAATGTAAAAGATGAATATTCATTAAGGCTCTTAGAATATATTACAGTTTAAATAGTTTGGTTTTAATATTTATAGTACATCACGAAATATAATTTTTCCATTAAGGGAAATGGGTATGATACAAAAAGAGAATCACCAAAGAAACAGAATTTCACCACGTAACCAAAGCTGGAAGCTCAGAAGCAGCACTTGACAACGCCTTCCTTGTTTAAAGATGCCTGCGGCCTGGAAAGCGCTCTCCGGTTGTTAATTCGGTTTTGAGCACAGGTGGAAAACAAAGAAACAATAAGATAATCCAATAGCACAGACAGAAAGGCCATACCTAATTATCTGGAGAATGACTTTCTTTTGTTCTTTCTAATAGTGCCATCCCAGCTAAGCCTAGTTCCCAGCCTCACCTCCAAGACACGCTCTCTCCCCAGCAGCTACAGAACCACAGAGGACGGAAGGCCTCTCGAGCGGCAGGCACAGTACCAAGCTCTGCCCGAGAGTCTACTCCGTTACTCCCTATGGAAACTGGATAAAGTTAGGACAGCCCTGAGCCCCATTCCACAGATGGAAACCCTGAGGCCCACAGAAATCTATGTGGGGCTAATGAAAGGGAGTCTCTGGACTGGGCCTAGAACAGTATGTGCCCAACTGCCCTGCCCTCCTCCTCCTCTCACTTCTAAATGAACAATTAAGGCTTAGCTTCCACGCGCATGTTCACTAGGAGCTTCCCTCTGCCTTGAAGAGCAATGCCTCAGCACGCTGACGCAACACAAACCGAAACACGGCAGACTAAAAACAGCACGTATATGAGAGTCAGTTCTGGGGCACCAAAATGCACAGAAAGGGGTTTCTTTGGTGCATTCAGCACATCTTCTGAGTTCCCGTGATGAGTCCTGCACTATTCTCAGTAACACCTTTGCCTTTGCCTTTGTGAAAGTGGCGTCCGAGTAACAGGACACAGAGTGAGTCTTCTTCATGCCTGGGTCCTGCATGTACTCAACCGGCTACAGGCAAAACCATGTCCGTACTGCACGTGAATACACTGTTTTCTTGCCAGCACTCCTGATGCCATCCAGTGCATGTACAGAACACTTGCAATGCATTAACTATTACAAGTGGGATGAGTTAAGGTACACGGGGGGTAGTCATAGAAGCTATACAAATAATAGGCCATTTTCAAGAGGCAACAGGAGCATTCCCAGATCCCTTCCCCCATGGACACATGGCTACAAACAAAATAATAAATGATACAGCATATTTGAAGGTGGTGGAGTTAGAGGTAAGATTAAGGCTGTGGGGTGTATATCTTGCAACATAGGGAGCACCTTCAGACAGGTGGTCCAGGGAGGCCTCTGGGATAAAGAACGTGAGTGGAATCTTTAGATGAGGCAGGCAATTCAGGTCAAATACAACTGGAGAGATATGTAGGCACCTGATTTTCCAAGTCCCTCCTCCATCCATTACAGCAAGTACACAACCAGTAAATGTTTCTTATGATTGGCCACATCCACCATTTCGAAACGTCAGCCACTGAGGCTTACAACCATATTTCCCAACCAGGTCTTAAGCAGGACCACCTTCTGCCTCCTGGAATTTCCATCTCTCCTGCCAGAAAGCAGCATCTGCACAAATCCCCCAGCTCCTGACGACAATGACTTCTTTGATAAACTACCCATGTGTGTGGGGAGGGACAGAAAGATGGAGACAGCAAATGGGAAAATGAGTTTTCCCCCTTCAGATTAATGTATATGAAGTATACATCTGACACCTCATCAGCTCTCCCGGCTGGGGTCCCAGCGGGCGGACACTGGCTGAGCATGTATTCTGCCAGCTACCAGGCTACTTAGGATGAATTGGCAACCTGCCATTTATCTGAAATGCCCAAAGTGTCTGGGAACACAGCTACATCTAGCATTGCCAAGGAAAACTAGACACTTCGGGCTAGAAATTAATCTCCTCCTTGAGAAGGTAGTTAGCAGAACCTTCAAATGTGCCAATGGCTTTTTAAACACTACAGGTCATGCATTTGCTAAAATTCATAGCCGCCAAATCACACAGCCTTCATTAATATCTTGCTAGCATGGTCTCAGCTCTCAGGGAAAAGGTCCATACTGAGATGCGAGTTCTTTTGATGCGACAGAATTTTGTCACGTCAAACGTGGTGCCTTCACTTGGGCACAACCACTCTGAATATCTTTATCTGATTCTCCTACACCTTGACAAGTATCTCTTCAACTTAGTTATTAGGGAAAAAAAATCAATAAAAAATTTAAACCACCATGACTACATAGCTACACGAAAGCAGATTAATGAACACCCCTTGATTGTGGACAACGATAATCATGTTACAATTTTGTCATCATATATTTTGAGTGGCTGACATGCACTAATTGGGATTTGGCCTGTTACATGGACTTTTAAAGCTAGTCATGATTGTAAGATACACATAGAACAAAGCCAGAAGTTTTAGATGGATGATATTACTTAAGCCACCAATCAGAGCACGTACTCATACCATCATTTTACCTTGAGGCTAGAGAAACCTGACATTTTTTCATGAATAAGTATCTTTTACTTCATTACTATTTGTTGAATGCCTCCTACATGGAAGGCACTGTGCTAAGGGCAGGAGCGGACAGAAAATGGAGTCATCTAGTAAGCCTGTCCTCAAGAAGCTTCAGTCGCACAAGGAGAGAGAGGTTTAAGCATTCAAAGGTAAGCCACGACTGACTCTAAAGGGGTTGGGAAAGTTAGCTCAGAGCTCTAAGGGGATCCCAGAGACAAGGCCAGAGGCCAGGAAGGCAGGAGCAGTCCGTGGGGAGGCATGTTCCACGACACAGAGCAACCCCACAAATACTGCTCATTTGGAAAATGATTAAACAAAGAGAAAGAAGGAAAACTACAGGGAAAGAAAACGAGGCATCTGACAGTTGTCCATTCCCACTTCCTCAGCACCATTCTCCAGTCAAGCTGTTATTCTTAATCAACGAAAATAACTTAAACCCACCCCACACCAAACATGACAGACAAATGGAACAGGCTAAGCTTTAAGGCGGTAAGCTATGCAGTCACACAAATGACCCTGGCAACCAAACAGATCTTTGTGTGCACCACAGAGACATACTGAGGCAAGGATCTGGGCATACCACAACAGACCCAGGAAGTCAAGATGGGGCTTTGCCTAGCAGGACACCTTGACAACCCCAAAGCAGACAGCTTAAACATATTCTGTGTTCAAATTTAGCCACAGTTCAGACACCACAACTTGAAGCTTTATGAAGCTTGTGGGCAGACCAGCTAGCAACGTAAATGATTCCTTGCTAAGAATGTTCTCTGGCACTTTTTAGAGGATATTCCTCTGCTGTGATCTATGAACATCTCTTATCTTTGGGTCCTAGTCCCAGATACTTTAGGCTGTTTGGTATGCATGTGAGCAGCAGAAACATCAGTTGGTGTCTGGGCATGTGATCACAACATTAGGTAATCTGAGTATCTGGGGCAGAGATGCTTTCACCAGAATGATTGACCTTCCACAGCAAGCATATATATAATATTACTATTTGAATGTGAGGATTGCACTGTTTCAAGTACACTGTCAAAAAACATAAAATGTGAAGTATTTTTGTCTGAGAAAAGTAAATCCCTACAGAGAAATATTTTAACAAATTCCCCCTCAAAAAGCAAGAGGGAATGGTGAAGGAGGAGGATGAGACTCCCCACTACCGCTTCCGTATCTTCTCTGGACATCATTATTCCATACATTCAGAATGCTAATTTTTCTGAAAGAGCCAAAAATTTCAGAGTCAAATGGGCTTCACAGATGTTGAATGTGTCTGCATTCTGCAGTTACAGATCAGGTTGACGGGGTTGAGGAATTAAGACTTGTCCAAGTTTATACATCTCTTAAATGCCAAAGCAGGACTTGAGTCTAGACCGGAATTACATCTCCATGTGCTATATCATGTCCAAATAGCCAATATAAGTTCCCATCAGTGAATAAAACTATAAACTACCACAATATACTGATTTATATGTATTATTTATATTTTTGTCAATAAGAAATATTTAAAAACCTATTATCATACCACACAACTTGACCACTGACCCAAAAATAACTTTTTTGTATAGACTTTTTGTTTTGTTGTATGGTTTCATAGTTTTGTTTTTGTTTGTTCGGGTGCACAGGAATAAATCCAGGGTCCCACACATGTGAAGGAGGAGCTCTACCATTGAGTTATAACCCCAGACCAAGTGGGAAAGATTTTACATGAGTTAGAATAGATATGTAAGTATCTGCTAAGGAGTCGGGGGAAAGACTCAGCAGATATAGTGGTTGCCACTCAAACATCAGAACAGGAGTTCAAAGCCCCAGAACCCAGCATGGCAGCTGACTGTAATCCCAACACTTGGGAGGCAGAGACAGGGGCCCCTGGGCAAGCTGGTTAGCTATGAGAGCTGGAATCAGTGGAGTTTCAGGTTCACCAGGAGACTCTGACTAATAAATAAAGTGGAAAGTGACCAAGAAAGACAGTGATGTCGATTTTTGGCCTACACACGTGTGCATATACATATACACCCACTTTTGGGAAACCACATACATGTGCCCATACTACATGTGCCTATGTATGGGCACATGTTGCACACACACACACATTTTTAAAAAGTTGTCCTGCAAGAAAACAAAAATCTCTAAGCATATTGGCTAAAAATAAAAGTTACGCTGGAAAAGTAAAAAAAAAAAAAATTCAAGTCTATGCTTGCAACAGATTCATAAATATGTTTTTCCTAGTAAACATGGAGTCTTTTTTTTTTTTTCTGTGCAGGGGATGAAATCCAGGACTTCCCACATGCTAGGCAAGTACTCTACCACAGGGCTCCATTCCTAGCCCTCGATATTTTTAATCAACATAAAAAAGAAAGATACTTCCAGGAATCGTCAACAGATGCTGAATTCAGGGGAAGTTTTTGGCAAGAAGCTGTTTGTGTAGCCTGGCCTATCTCCCCAGACAGCTCCTGCATGCGGGAGAAAGTCAGTGGTAACCACTGCAGAATAACCAGCCAGCACCTTGACGGGGCTATCCAAATTAACAGCACAGTGAGGGGCAGAGAGGCATCGTGTACCTGTCAAGAACATGTCCTGAGGACACATCACCAGTTCTCAACTTGGAACAGGAACGCGCAAACCAGAGTCTCGCCGTGCACCGGAGTCTCGCCATGGGAGATCAGCAGACGAGCACAGTATGAAAACACGGCTATAAACTTTCTTCAACAATGCTGATGTCAGGAAAGACAAAGCAAGGCTGTGGGAGCACACCAGATCGAAGGAGAGCAAAGAGATGGAGACCAGACCTCCACAGGCCTGGTGTCACACTGCCTCTGTCGAGGGCAAAGGACACGGTCGAACCCACTGGTAAAACTGAACCAGACTGCTAAGCAGACACTGGATTGTATGAGTGAGAATACTACGCAAGCTGACAATTGCCAGCAAGGACTGTGATGGACACACATCTTACACTCAGATGACTCAATGCATGCCTGCATAAGTATGTTCACACACCACATACACATGTATACATGGAAAACAATGAAGTATGCTGGGCAGGCGGTCTGATAAGGGACAGACTGGCCCCACCTGTGGTTTTCCTACTCTTGGACTTGTCCACAGTCTTCTAATTTTTAGAAATGCTTTTGTTGGTTGTTTGGAGTTTTTAAAGGCTAGAAACATTTTTACTTTTTATGGGGGGTGAGGGGAACCGACGCAGAACTAAGTAGAAATATTCCACATTTTGGGGTGGGCAGGGAGAAACTGGCATGCAGAGACACAAACATGCCCATTGCCCAAACTGCGGCCAATGCTATGTGGATGTAAGAGCAAATCCGGTTATACTTGACAGATCCCAAGGAGATGACCAGGGCAACTCCAGCAACACAAAAGATCACTCACCAAACTGGCCGTGAGGGAGGGAGCCGACTGGCCCAGGGCCTGGCTGCGCATGCGCACGAGGTTGGACGTCTCAGCTGAGGCAGGCCAAGCCTGTCCTGCCACGGGGTTTGGAAGGAGGTACCTCCCTGTAGAGTAGAAAAGAAAAAGAGTAAGCAGCAGGCCCAGGGCATAGTGTGGAAACAGTCGACAATTCCAAGCCTCCTTTCTTCTGCATCCTTTCTACCATGCTCAGTAGCTATGCTGATTACTAGCAACCAGAGAAAAATGTTTTCATTAGGTCTGGAGACACCATGGCTGGTTCTGACCCTGACTTTCCACTGAAACCCAAGGAAATCACGTCATATGGTGCATGGGGGGGGGCTTCATTGCCATGAGAATGTTTTGAACACATATGTAAATACACAATGTCCTCTCTCATCATCACAAAAATAATGTGCTGTTTATGTGATGCTGTCTAAAGTCAATCTAGCATGGAAAGCAATCCAAAAACAAGCTAGGAGGGGCTGTAAAGTGGAGGTCGTGACCAACAAGGGTGGAGTTCTCTCAAGGTGAAATGGGCTGGGGTCCCTTTCCCCAGCTTCTCCCGGTGAAGTATAGGTGGCTGTCCAACCGTGTCCATAGGATTCATAATGGTATCCATTTACATAAATTAGGACATCAGTGTCGGTCTAGGTTCACTGTGCAATTTCCATCAACCTTCTACTCTAATATGCATACACAAACACACATACACACACAGACACACACACAGACAGACACACATACACACACATATACACAGGCATCTGTGCCTGCGTGCGCGCGCGCACACACACACACACACATATATACACACACCTGCACACAAACATACAGATATTCACACATCTGCACACATAGATACATATACAAACACCTGCACACACACACACACACATATACACACACACCTGAACACACACACACATAGACATTTATCTGTGCACATGTGCACACACATATATACACATGCCTGCACACACATACACATATATATACACCTGCGCGCACACACACACATATATACACACACACCTGCACACACACACACACACACCTGCACACACACACACACACACTTGCACACACACACACACACACACACACACACACTTTTAGAAGTCGGCCAGCTGACAGATCCACACTGTGTTTCTCAGGACACAGGCTAGCATGCTAACAATGCAGGAGTTTGATTTCTTTGATTGAATGAAGTTAGAACGCCCATGACTATTAATACAGGAACAATGCTTAATAAATGCAGTGTTGGATTTTACCTGCTCTGACTCACTCCTAGTACAGTGATTGTCACTGAATGGCGCAAAGAGGAGTGCCATTCCTTCAGAAACAGGAGAATAAACAGAGAGACTCTCGTGTGGATGCTCCAGTGGGCTCTGCAGGCGCAGAGCTGCTCGCCCTGTGTCAGAAGGGACACAGGCTCTCCCCCCCCCCCCTCAAGCATGTACCTACCAGGCATATCTGACAAGTTAAAAACGACCGTGACATAGTACGTAGTCTATCACCATGGTGCATGCTGGTCCCCGGCACCACAGAAGCTAAGCATTATGGGTATCATCCACCAACCATCAGGTTAAAAGAGCTAATGCTTTATTAACCAAAGTGCTTTCGGAATTTCAAAGTACTTTAATCATGGAAGAGAAAATGGCTTCTTGTTTTGCGAGGCAGCACAGTTACTCATCGCACAGTGCAGAACTAAGGATGAACTAGCTGTGCTGGATGGAAAGGAGGCTGGAGGGCAATTCAGTCACCCTTTCTTGACACTGGTTTCTCTATCTCTAAAACGGACCTGCTAGAATCAACCTCGGAGAGTTATGAGGGGGTTTTGAGTGAAGGACTCAGTACGTATTGCCCACTTGGCTATAGCATTAAGTAGTATAATGGAAAAAGATATTTTCAGGTTCGATTTTCCTTCTTATCACTCAAAACTAGGAAATGTACATATGTGGGAACAAAATCACCTGGACCACAGCAGAGAAAGTCACTCTGGACACGCCTGTGTCTTTCCTTCACACGTTCTATGAAATAGATTTTCTTGAATACATGAAATCACACTGATCAGTTGCTTCCCATCAGCTCCACACACACAAAAAATATGGCTTTTTTCTCTTTCAAGACAGGGTTTCTCTGTATCTTTGGAGCCTGTCCTGAAACTCACTCTGTTGACCAGGCTGACCTCGAACACACAGAGATCCGCCTGCTTCTGCCTCTCAAGTACTGAGATTAATGGTGCTCACCACCACTGCCCAGCTAAACCATGACTTTTTAAAGTACTTACTGATTTCTGTGTGTGAGTACAGGTACATGCCGGCATGTCCATGGTAGTCAGGGGTCAACCACTCTAGGGTCATTCTCGCCTCCCACATTTATATGAGTTCTGGGGCTTGAACTCAAGCCATGAGGCTTGCACAAAAAGCGCTTTATCCATGGAATCACTTTGCCGGCACCAGAATATGACTTTTCTCAACCAAACACACAACTAGAAGATGAAGGTCGCCAGCGGCAACTCACACATCCTTAATTGCCTCTGTGCACCTGATCCCTTTTGTGGAGGAATGTTACATTTAAAGTCAGAAGCGTGAAATTTTTCTCCTGCCTTATCTTGAAACATGAGCTAGAAGCTCTACTAAGACAGGCTTTAGGACCTACCACTGTGGGTCCAGAAGCAGGACATCACTGAGCACCGAGAGGAAAACCACAGGCTGTATGTAGGAACACAGCATTCACACAGTGTGAAGACACAGTTTCTTTACAACTCAGACGTAACTCTGAAAGCTATAACCTCTTCAAACCATACCAGCTAACTGAGCAATCTGAATGATAGGCTTGGGGAAGGACATTTGTAAGTCTTTTCCTGTACCTTACGTCATCACTTCCTTCAGGTTTGGAGTTTTGGAGAGAGGGGCTACTGAAGCCAAGCATTACTAGACAGCAAGGCTAATGTGGTGTAGGGAATCCTTACTGGGACTTTCTTTAAAGATACACTTTTTTTTTTAATCCAAGAATACGAAACACTTAGAAAACCTGATTGTTAACAAGAGAAAGATATTTTAGCTCACTTAAAAAAATCTATAAATTAGTTTTCTTATAGTAGAAAGGAACTATTAGTGTGTTGCTGAGATCCCAGATACAGGAAACAGGGTTATTCAGCTGTGGTCCTCCAGCTCCTGAGAACGGGATGGCCCCTGGTACACGTCCAATAGCTGCAGATCGATGGGATACAACTTAACGGTACCAGCCAAGGAACACCTGACCTGGTCTAAGCGGGAAGCGTATCAGTGAGCGGATCACCTACAATCCAGCAAGGCTTTGGTACACATCAGACTCCGCAACATTCCAACAGTCTTGTGGGTAGAGACTGTCATCTCCACTGTCAATGTAGATGAGTTCTGTAGCGAGGCAAGGGCTCACAGCCAAGCAAGCAAGCTGGCAAAACCGCTGTGCTAGCCCCTGGGCCCCCATTCTAAAGCAAGAAAATAGTTACCACATATGTTTAGGTGGAAATATGTTATAAATTGAGAGAATGAGTTCCACTCATAAGAAAAGTGTGTGTGTGTGTGTGTGTGTGTGTGTGTGTGTGTGTGTGTAAGTGTGCATCACCTGGAAAAAAGGAACAAAATTATCCAAGCAAAAGTCTTGGAATCAGAGAAACTCGGCTTCAAATCTGGTTCTTCCTAGTTGTGTGTTGTCAAATTGTTGAGCTTCACACATCACAAAGCCTGGCCCTCCTCCTCCACCACAGCTGTGATAAAATACCCTCTGTTGGCTGTGTTCTTAACCAGGTCACTTAAGACAGAAGGCATGATATTGAGTAACATTAACATAAGTTAACATTTTTTTTTTCATGGAAATAGCAAAATCAACATTCTCTCTGTAGAAGGAAATGGTTGCCTTGGAAGCCTAGCAACATCGAGTTTGGTCCTCAGAATCTATATAAAGGTGGGAGGAGAGAATCTATTCCACGGAATTATTCTCTGACCTCCACAAGTATGTGTGGTGCACATGTGCACACACTCAACAACAACAATAATAGTTTTAAGAAGAATGTAGAATTTGAAACTGATCTGCCAGGCAGTGCATTTTGCTAGTTCAACTTGAAAGCCTAAATAGAGAAGTGTTTGACTTGGGGCTGAAAATCTTCCCATCCACATGAGCCTGGAAAGAGCCCCAAGTGTTGTGGCTACAGTGACTGGGCGGTGTATGGCATTGTACTGAATGATCCTGTGTCCGTACATAAAATTTTATAACTTTCCTTTGGATGTTTTATCAAAAATGTGTTTCCTATTATAGCCCAGCAAACAGTCCCAAACACATTCCTTCTACCCGTCCAACTGACATTTCCTAAGTGACAGTGGTACTGGTAATGGTTACAGATGGACGCCTAGAGTCAGGAAGAGGTGACGGGAAATCAGAGCAAAGGGGAACCAAAGGAGCCTCCTCATCAGAGCCAACAGCTCCTGGCTAACCCTCTGTACGGGATGCTAATCTGTGAAGATCCCAGATCATTCCACTGAGGCAAAGCCGGACTGGACAGAAGCCACGAACAGCAGAAGGAATGCCAAGAAGAGACCAAAGCCAGTGTCCTTTTCTCACACGCGCTGACCTTCCCTTAGAAAATCCGCCTCTTGTTAAAGTCCCCAGGAGTTTTTGAAAATATGGAGAGGCCTCTGGCAATAAGGCCTAAAAAGGCGCTACCTTGCCTTTTGCTGACATCACTATTAAAGCTAATTCCACACCTTATTTGCTGCTCTCATACATAGATTCTACCTCATTATGAAGAACAAAGGTTTGCCTTCAATTTTTTTGCCACCTCAACAGGGCCTAACCCAGAAAACGACACTTAGATTTAATAACTACTCAGCCACTTTCTGTGCACATATCTTAGACTCTCTTTAAACCTAACAGGATGTAAAGGCCACTGGCAGCCATAGTAAATAATAACCACTTTGGCTGTGGGTGACACTAAGGTCAGACTTCTGCATCTAATGGATGAACCCCAAAACTGATTCTTTTATTTATTTCATAACCTTCTCCAAGCCTCAGGCTCCTCACTTGTAAAGTGGAGGAAAACCAACAGGCTTGTTGTAAATCTAAAGCAGAAAATACATTACAGAGTTCAAGACTCAATCAAATCAGCTTTACTTATAATGAATACAATACAGATTATAATGAACAAGAAAAACAAGTTATGATACTAGGAAAATTAATTAGTAAGTACACAGGCACGTACAGAATGAAATGTTTATAAGTCACGGACTAGGTTAGAGCGCAGATGTCACTATTCTTGCATAGGTCTTATCCTAACGAATCATACAAACGCTACAAATTAGACGGTCTGTTAATACAACACATGGGATGCATCCTTCCTGCCTGGACCCCTCTTAGTGTTAATAGGGAAGAGGGAGTAACAGATGGGTCTAAGGCGATCATTAGAAGGTACTAACACAGTGCTGTAGCTAGGAGCGATCACATCAAACTTCATATAAATTTACTTTCTGATGACTATCAAGGGCTTCTAAAAAGTGTGTTGCTGTTACATTCATGCATCATTTGCTGCCTACAATTTAAGAAAACCAGCATCTGTCAACAGCATTGTTCAGCTGCACGGGGTGGAAATGAATGGATAATACCACTTCCAACGTGTCGTACGAGAGGTGAGCTTGCTTAGCAATCTGGCTGCTTATTTTAATACCAAATGGCGCTTGTTGTCACAACTGGAACCGTGATTAGCACCAGGCTCTTGGAAAACCTGTTTCTAAAACCCCACGGTGTGCACTAAAGCTCTCCTCCCTATACTCTACCGACAGAACTAGGGGCGTGGAGACACGAACCAGGGGCCCATTTTTAAAGGTAGAACCAGTTGATCCCGATCGATCCCAGAACCTGACAGGTCTCAAGCACTGAGGTCTCAGCTACATCGTTTGGACTACTGTAGTTGTGTTGGCCACGGGGACTCGTTCCACTTAACCGAGAGAGCCAGAGCCCTGCCCTCATCTAAGGTTCACACTAAAGTAAACATTACTGAGCAGAGATGCAGGCCATACCCTGGTTCTATGTAAGCTGTGTATCAAAGACTCTCTTGGAAGGGGCTTTTGTTGCTACCCTAAATTCCAAGACAATGCATAGGCAGCAACTTTATAGATGCATGCTTTCAGACATGAGATACGTATGTGTTTTCAAATCACCCCACAGGTGGGACTATCCCTCAGAAACAGGAAAACACCAATTCAGCAATAATTTTAACAGAATGGCCATATAAAGAATTAAATATAGCCTCGAGAGATCTCCTTTATTATCAGGGAATCATGGTACCTGACTAGATTTGAGAGTTTCCATTAAAAATGTTCCCTACCACCTGGAGGGCCTCATAGATCTAACCATCAGTCTACAGCCTTACATTTGGGGTTATTTCTTTAGGATTATAACCAGGATATAGAAGGGAAAAGAAGGCTGAACAACTGCATTTAAAAAGTACTGCTTCAGTCTGGTTTCTCGTACTCTGTTTCTCTCTCTCTAAGGCACCCACCAAGAACAGTCAGAAGGTAGGCAGGGTAGCCAATGCCTTGCTCTTGGTGGTTTTGAGGAGGCAGGGGGACCATCTTAGGGGTATAAAAGAATGGATGTACCATTACAGAGGCTAAGAGGCTAGGGTTGTTTTGGCCATGAGCAGGCAAACAGGGCCATGTTCTCTGGGGAAAAGATTCTCTCAGGCAGTACCTTACGAAGTATATAGGTTTCTAGGCTTTGGACAGCAGCCTGCTGCTCCCCTTAGCATCTCCTGAAGCTCTCAAGTAGCCCCTAAAATCTCACACTCACCACCACACTGGAAGAAGCTACAGTCCGACCACTCAGCCCCTCACACTGCCTAAGAAAATGGCCCTTGCTTCACGTCTACTTAGGAACATACACAGAGGGTGTGAAAGTCACTGTTTGCACACATACCCCTCTCCCCAGCAGCACTATGCACAGGAGCAAAAAGGAGGAAGCCACATACCCATAGATGAGCATAGTTTATTAAAGCAATGGAATATAAACCTATAAAGGGAATGGAATTCTGACACTGGTCAGTGGTTCTCGACCTTCCTAATGCGGCAACTCTTTAATACAGTTCCTCATGCTGTGGTGACCCCCAAACATAAAACTACTTTCATTGCTACTTCATAACTGTAATTTTGCTACTGTTATGACTTGCAGTGTTAATATCTGTCCTTTCCGATGGTCTTAGGTGACCCCTGTGTTGTGGGAACTCCTTCAGCCAATAATAGTCTTTAAGCTACCAGCCCACATTGGGTGTGGTCTCATGTAGTATTAGTGCAGATGAAAACAATGTGAAGCCCTTTTTTCTGCTGGATTTGGTTTCAGTTCCCAGTGCACACAGAGGACTGAGGATCGCTACCCTTACTGGGAGTTTATCCCCAAATAAATAAACCTTTGCACACTCCATTCCAGGCTACTGTGGAACTCTCTGGCACTACTACAAAGTGGTGCCCATGTGTCCTGAGCCACGCCATTGCCCGGGCCTGTGTGTAGCCTCCTCCCCCCCATGTGGCTGAGCTACCCCTCTGGTACAACTGCTCATGGCTTGGCTTGGTTGACAGTGTGACTTAGCACCCCTGTAAAAGGGCTCTCTGACCATCTCCAAAGGAGTTGCGACTCATAGGTTGAGAATCACTGACATGAACAAACCATGAAGATATAATGCTAAATTAAATAAGTTAGCCAGATGTTGTCTGATTCCCTTCCCACAAAGTACCTGCAACAGTCAGTTCACTAAGACAGTGTAATGGTGGCTTCTGAGTTTGCGGGAGGAGAGAGAAGTCCTTGCTTAATGCATATAGAGTTTCAGTGCGGAATGATGGAATTGTTCCAGAGATGGAGAGTGGCGGTAGTTGTACAATGATATAAACGTACAAATGTATTTAATGTGGTGAAATTATGCACTTAAAATGTTGAAATGCATTATGTATCTTTCACTGCACATTAAAAAAGTCTCCTTGGCTTAGCTAAAACCCCCACATCTTTTATATTAAAAAAAAACCCACAATGAGATACTCAGATTTTGTTAAAGCAGATAGCTACACAACCCACATCAACTCCTCCTATTGCAAATTATACTTAATAGCCCACACCCTTCCTGCCATAAGCAGGGAGTGAACCTTTTAAGTGCTCTCCAAACTTCAGAAATGGAAAGATTCAAGCCCACGCCAAGTTCCTGGCTGGATCTGGGCAGAATCGATGACTCGGCAGCCACTGCCCTGGGTATCTTCCATCATTACCCAGGGATTCCTCTTCCACACCCCATTGCTCACTCCTAAACATTTGCTCCCTTGTCGTCATGACTCTCATCCCCACAGCAATAACAGCCGCCCTTTATCCATCTTCGGCAGCGCCACAGCAACACGGGGACATGGCTCCCTCCATCTTCCCGCGCACATGGCTGACTGCCTTCCCATTTCTTGTCCTCCCTGCAAAGGAATGACTAGAAAGCATCAACAACTCTGCTAAATCACTCTTCTTAATGGCATAAATAAATACAACTTGAGAAACCAGCAGACAACTGACCAGAGTGCTAAATTTCCCTTATTTCTATATTGAGCTGCTTTGCAATCCTTTTAAAAATCGTGTAGTGTTTTGTTTTGTTTTGTTGACACGAGAGAAGTCCAGAGCACAGCCTTGATCCGCAGTCCTTGATATCACTGCCCACGCGCCGGCAATCTCCAGCTGCCACAGAAATTGCAAACTGGATACAGGAGCACACACATTTTCCGTTGATGGTGTTACAGCTGACTTGGGCCTAATAGGGCACTGAGGCCTTCCCTTCACTGGCCATGTGACACGGATTCACCAAAAATACTTCCTGTTCCTTTCTGGAATAGCACCAACAACACACTGTATTTAACATAGTCAGAGGCAACACCAATAAATAAAAAAATCCAAAAGCCAGATTAAGAGAAATACTTTGAAAGAAGCTTAGAGCACAGGGGGCAGGGGACACCGTGGTGGGGAGGGGATTGGAGGCCAGCAATTAACAATTTCACATACCTAGAGAGACTGGGTAGACGACAAAAGTTTGGGAGAGGAGTTAAAGCCCAGGACCACGCTGGCAGAGTGCTAGGAACTATGGGAAAGCAGCAGAACACATAGACCCACAACATGAAAACCAAAGCCTTTGGGTAACCATGAGGCTCTGGAGGCCAGTCTGAAGCTGCCCCTACCACTGCCAATCACAGCTTCAGCTCTAAACCAAAACCAACTTCTGGCACAGGTACTATGGTGAGGCACTTCAAAGACACAGCGGTTCTGCACACTCAATCTAACACAGCCAGCCTGGCACTCATGCCATTTGATGACGAAGGGGCAAAAACATCACCACGGTGCCGTTGTAAAGGGAACAACTCAAAACGGTACTTACGCAGAAACTTACTTGGCTTTCGGTATGTTTTCCCTTAACTTGTACTTAAAGCAGTGTTTCTTATCTACCCAGATTACCTCATCATCTAATCCTAGGATCAAATCAGTTAATGCACGCATGTAGCAGGACATAGTAGGCTGCGCTCCCAAGATTCACCTCCATCACTGCCCTTGGCTGAGGTAACATGCAGCAAATTCTCCCACTCTGTAAAATCATCCAACCTCGGCTACCAACTTCCCAACTCTACCTACAACAAAGGGAGTCTCCCCTTGGGCAGTGCTTGTTTGGATTACAAATTCTTATTAAAAAAAAAAATACAACTATTGGTTTGGCTCCAAGCTCTGCTTGCACAGATCAAAAGCGAAGGGGCAACCGGAAATGGGCTTGGAAAGCCGGGTTAAATAGAGCCCTGTCTAACAAGGTCACTTTAGCAGGCCACAGACACCGGGCAGCGCTGCCTGGAAGGACTGGGTGAGCGAGGGCCCAGAGGAGGTGGGTGGTAGTGCTGGTAGCAGCTAAGTGACGCTGGGCAGAGGTCAGCGTTAACGTCTGCAATCTGGCCTCCCTCCATTCGGGTATTGAAATATAATTCAGGAGAATGAATTGCTAGACATGTCTAAGCCTCCTGGGAAATGACAGATATTGATGAATGCTGCTGGCAAGATATATGGAAGGAAAAGGCAAATAAATAGAACAATTTTTTTTTTCCCCTCAGAGTCATTTTGTGGCTGTGCGGAGCAGCTGTTAAAGCACTGAGCAGCCCGCCTCTTCCTTCCTCCTCCCTCTCCGTGTCTGCTTCTGTCTCCCCTGTCTGAAATCTCCCTGAGGACCAGCACCTGCCCTCCGCCCCAAGATGAACATTAAACACCCAGGAATCGCTTCTTCCGTACCCACCCTGCCTGTTCTCAGCCCAGTGACCGGCGTCCCCGCCATAATTTCCTTCCATCTGAATGTGTTCATTGGCTCTGTCAGATCCCAGGAATGTGTCCAGGTTCTTAACTCCTGAAGTCAGCCTGCTGATTCCAGTCCCACCCCACTTGGCCCCAGTGAAGAGCTTCACAGGCTAAATTTAAACCCCTAGTACCGCGGTAGCTGTGTGACCTAGTCCAGGCTTTCTGACACTTAAAACTTCCATTTTCTGAGACTGCTGCTCATTTCAGAGAATGACGACAAGAACTACCTGGAGAGGTAAAAAGAGAAACCATCACTTTGTGTGGCAAACCAAAGCCCACAGTAAACCATAGCCTGATGTCCTCTCTGCTCTCCCAACTAACTCTTTCCCACAAGAATTCTGCCTGTGTCATGCCCAGGATGGAATAAGCTCACCCCAGATGTGGGCACTTTGGGATCACTGATTCTCATTTTAGTTGGACTCAGGAGTGCAGCCGGGCAAGCAGGAGGCATGCGCTTGTATCCTGGCTCCCCATTGGCTAGCTAGGGAGCCCTGGGTAAACAACTTTCTCCTCTGGCCTTGATTTTTCTTACATCTAGTCATGATGAAAGCAGACAATATACAGAAAATGCACAATACTCGGTGAACACACAACCTGTGCTCAGGAGCCATTCGGGGCCCCTCTGGACACCTCGCCCTTCTGGGCATCATCGGAAAGGCAGCTGTACTTCTAAACCAAAGATACTGCTTAGTCTCTCCCATGACACTGTGCCCTATATGTGGGCACACAAGTACAACGATACTTATTTCTAGGTACCAGATGCTCTGCCACCTTGCCAACTCCATGTCCTCTAAGACTGCAGCCCGCATCACACTGAGTACAACACCACAGCCCATACCTAGAACCCACTGGACTTTTGGAGAATCACACTCACACCTCCGCTCCTCTCTGTCTCATTCATGTTTCTCTCCCGGATGTCTCTCATTGTTTCACAGGTCCCCGTCGTCTGGAATATTAAAATCTGGTTCCCTTCCTCATTTTATGACAGCAACAACAAAAACCCTCAAAGGCCTTAAACTTAATATGGAAGGCACCATGCCACTTTTCTGGCTTTGATTTTTATCTTTTAAGAAGTTACGTGCGAGAGCCCACCACCTCCACAATATACCGCAGATTTCAGAGGGAGCTGCCTACTCTCAATAGACTAGAAAATGACTTGCTTACTATCTTGCTTTTCAAAGAAGTTATGAAGCCGACTCAATAACACTCCTCTCCATGACCAGATGCTTTGATTGATGTCACCAAATGTCACCCACAGCCCTGTGATGCTAAACACTGCTGACAATTGCCCTACATCCCAACAGCTATTATAAAAGCCAAGGAGAATATGGGGACCAGGAACCTTACACGATAAATAAAAAGAACAAAATCAGTCTTAGATGTGATGAAATAAACTCCACAACACCAAATAGACAGAAATTTCCAGGCAGGTCCAAATTCCTTAACAGGCTTCCTATTTAAAGGAAAATTCTATACACAGTTTTTTTTTTTTTTTTCCACATAATCTTGTGTATTTCCTTGGAACAGAAAACAATTCCATGTTGGGCCTACTCTAAACAGATTTCAAGTTCTTTCATCTCAATAATGATGCCTAAGTATAACCCATAAAGGCCGTTATATTTTTGTCTTAAGAATTGCTTGTTAATGTTGATTAATGGATTAAACAAGAAATCTAGAGTGATCTTTATATGGTTTATTTTTTATGGTTATAAGGCAAACATTTTTTCAGAACACCACATGGATCTCCTCTCTCACACCAATGGCAAATATTTCAAGGTCCCTGTGCCTGTTGTGAGAGGTCCCTGTCAGAGCTGTAGAAATTGGTCTCCAAAGTTAGCAATTGCCAACCCCACCTGACTCAAAACAACAGGATCGGGCGGGGGAGGGGAGCATTGTTATCCAAGCTGTAATCCCGCCTTGAATTAAATCGTCACAAGTCCCTAAGTGCTTCGGAAGCACATCGCAAGAGTACTTTTACATTGAAGGAAGGAAAACCCCAAGCCCAGATTAGCATCATGATTATCTCAGCACTGTCTGAAAATGAGCAGCAGTGGGGCAGGAATTCAGCCTTTCCATTTCGGGTCTGTTACTTAGCGACTGACTACTTCTGAAATCTCACAGGACATTAAGTGGCTGCGAACTCCAAGGGTCACTGCCTTGTATTGTACAGTAACAGAACAACCAGGCTCCTTAATATTCTCTCCTTTTTTTTTCCTTTTCTTTTTTTAAAGAGAGAATTCAGCCATGTTTATAGGGAAATCAGTGGGCTGAGATAGGGTAAGGTTGCCATGTGGCCATTCCTACCAACTTCCGAATGGTCATCTCTCAAGTCTGAAAGCCTGATTATCCCCTGCTAGCCATCCCTTCAAATGCGTTTATTCTTCAGTTATTCGAATCCACAGAGAGCCTCGTGAGTACTCAATTGCGTTGTAATAGGGCATGTGCACACACCAACTTTCACACTGAGAAGTCTATCATACATCAGATCTGCCTGGAGTCCGTCATCTGTCATTCACAAAAATGGTCCTGATTCCCACGTAATGAAGAGGCTGGTGGGGAAAACAAAACATGCCAAGGACACTAAATTAATGTCTGTGTGTCATGCCTTCAGCCCACTGTCACTCACGGCAAACAAAGACCTACGAGACACCATGTCTGACAATGGCTAAATACAGAATCAGTCCAATGTTTAATGAAAAGATGACCAAATTTAAATACAAATACAGAAGGCCGAAGGAGATTTGAATTCAAATACATCCCAAATATTGCACTGAATGCGCATAAACTAAAACAGCATTTCTTTATTTAAGATGTAACTGGGTAGCTGTAGGCTACCTAGCAGCTCGGTTACTGAGACTCAGTACTTGAAATACGTGAGGCTTTGCTTGGAGGATACAAGAAGTCCTCAAGGAATTCATAAGCAAGTGAAAGGAGTGATAGGTACGCCAGCGATGGAGTGTAGAAGCAATTTATCCACCAAGAAGAGGACAATACAAGAAGATGGCAGTGGGAGAGCAAGAGAAAAGTGGCAAAAATCAACAAAAGCAATAGAAAGCTGTTTGGAAGGGAATTTTGTTTGGTTACTGCTGCCCAGATCCAACCCCAGGTCGCACACATGAGCATCAAGACTGGTCTACACTGACCACTGAGCACACCCCAGTCCCGGAACAGAAAGCGAATCCAGGAAACGTCGATTCATTTCCCCTTTATACACCAAGGGGTGGAGAAGCAACACTTACCACTCCAGGCACACACATAGCTTATTGTTTTTCTCTTAAAAAATGCTATTTCTGTATACCAGTATAGTCAAAAACGAGCCAAGGAAAACAAACCCCCATTCGTTAAGATTCCTAGCAACCAGAGCACAGAGAGGAACACAGTGGGTTCCCTAGCTCTTATTATTTAATAAGAAAGTTCAAATTAATCAGGTCATTCTAAGCCTTTGCCTTAACCTGACTTCAGGGAAATGCTTTAGAAACTTTAACAAAAGGGGCTCCCATCCTTCAGCATAACTTAGAGCAAAAGTGGAGGCACCCCTTCCCTTAAAGACTAAACACAAACCTAGTGTTAATGGAGTCTTTGTAGAAATGCATTCAACACATCAACATCCATGCTTACCATTTTTACCGTTTACACAGGGCTTGCCTTAGCAGTCAGGGAAGCTGTCTGCCTTTACAAGGAATCCTTCTCAAAGTTGTACTAAAAATTTACACTGGCTGTGACTTTTTACTCAGAACCTAAACTAGGTGATTTGTAAAAATAAAGTAATTCTTTCTCATAATTTCAGAGGAAGTCCATGAAAGGATAGCTGGTGTGTAGTCTGATAAGGGCCTACTTGTTATGTTTCCCCTGGCACAAGGCAGGTCAATTAACAACCCACTTACAAGGGCCTTTACCCCATCGGCGAGACAATCGTCCCCAAGACAGAATCATCCTTAAAGACCCACCTCCTGCTGCTATCCTATGGACTACTCTGGAATTTTGGGTAGAATTTTCAAACTAAGTGTGTTCCTACCAGGAAGAAGGAAACAGATATTTAAATGCGACCGTCCCCTCTTCTTCCCGTGAAGAATGAGCAGAAAGCAAGGAGGGGCCTTACCCCTCCCTCCACCTTCCCTTCAGACTCAGGTCTGAGACAGGTACCTGAGATGGAACCATCAGAGAACAGAGATTATCTGTCTAGGCGGACACAGGAAAATAAATTTAGCCCTGGCAATATGCACTGATTAAGTCCCTGCCTGACAATGGAACGTGACAATGACAAATGCAGGCCACCACCGCCAGCATCCTTAATGCATCAGAAACACTAATTTTTAGACATCTTTAAACTTTCCCACTGGTGGCGTTTGCACCTCTTTGCCTTCTCTTTCGCCTGGGGA
This sequence comes from Myodes glareolus, assembly GCF_982192425.1. NCBI lineage: Eukaryota > Metazoa > Chordata > Mammalia > Rodentia > Cricetidae > Myodes > Myodes glareolus. Next base: position 30,434,513 of record NC_142040.1, read on the forward strand.
GCTAACTACCAGCTGACTTCATTTCCATGAAGTCAAAATAATGTGGACATCCCCAAGGGCTCTGGATAATGAAAACGAGTTGAGAGAGAGAGAGAGAGAGAGAGAGAGAGAGAGAGCGGGCCTGGCAAGTTCAGTGTCTGGGCAAGGGACAGGACTCCTACTGGCATGTTCCACTAGAGGAGATGGCAGGGGTCTCTCCAGAGCCATGAGGGAAGTGTGCTGTGAAGGGGACGCGGGAGGGGAGATAGAGGTCTAGAGTGTGAGAAAAATTAAGACATGCTGTTCCCATCAAAGGGTTTCCTTCCTCCCTCTCTCCATGGGAGATGAAATTTACTGCTTACACAGGAGACTGAGAAAATAAGGCAGGTGTGCTTGCATACCACAGGACGCTTGCTCAAGCTTGAAGCCCAGTGTAATATTCTTAAGCAGCGGGGCCTTAACAGATAAGTTTAGTAACAGTCGGGTATCATGGAAGCCAACTCTCTCCAGACTGGGGTATTTATCCATTAATGCAGGTTTTACAACTCGATTTGTTTTTACATTCATTTATTTCATGTGTTAGCGTCCATGTATGCATATGAACACACATGACATGGCACACATGTGGAGGCGAGAGGACAACTGATGGAGTGGGTTCTTTTCTTCCACCATGTGGAATGTGGGGATGAAACTCGGGGCAGGGGGTCAGGCCTAGGGAGAAACGCCTTCACCTGCTCAGCCATCTCACCAGCCCCAGGCATCACAATTTTAACCATAATATTATCAACTTAACTTTCCCAACCCCCCTTCCCCATTTTATACTGTCGGCTCTAAAGGAGCTACACAGTTGTGGTTCTAATAGAGAATATGATGTCATTGGTCTCCTTTCCAAAGCTAAAAGCATCTAATTTATGAAGGGTCAAAGAAACAGGCTCTGCTATCACAGCCGGAGCACAGTCAATTTCTTCGGCATGGAGACCTTGTAGACACTAAGAAAAAGAGAAGCAAATGGAAGCAAGCTTGTGAATGTGAGTCCCTGGCTCTGTCTATCCCTCCCGCTACCATCACTCAGCAAAAGAGAAAGAACCCAGATAGAAAATATCAAAAGAGCACCTTGAGGATTTCTCTGCCCCTTTTAAATATACCAAACTTCAAAATATTAACATTTCAGAGACTGCTGATGTTCAACTCATCCCAGCTACTATTCACTGCCAAACACCACCCGAAACCCATATTCCAGAAATATTATTTTTATGAAAATATGGGAGGGAGATGCAAAACAATGGACAGTAAACGACAAAAGGAGCACAATCATGCTTCTACCAAAAATATCAATGCCTCAAGTCAAGCAGGATGGTACGCACTTTTGCACCTGTGATTCAAGCCTGCTCAAGGCCAGCGTATGCTACACGAAGACATGCCTCATAGAAACAGCTTTCTAAAGTGCTAAACCACAATTGGTGTCTTATACTAAAAGAAACTTCAAGAGGAAACAACTTGAATTTTTGATAAATGGATTGAGCAGATTGCTAAATCCTCGGGAAGAACCAAAGTCCATTACGTGCGGGAACCACCTAAATCACGAGCAACACCTAGAACACAAGAAATGCCTAGAAGGCAGAAATAACTAGGACAAAAGAAATTAGCAAGAAGGTGGAATGAGGGAGCCTCAAGCACTCTGGATTTAACATTCTACAGATTTTTAGCTACTTTATGTTAGATTTACTAACCTATCTGGTGCAGACAGGCCCTTATAGAAATACTTAGATGCACACCATTGCTGTGGTACAATGGTTTGTACCCTGTCAATTGTATTTTAATAAAATGCTGATTGGCCAGTAGCCAGGCAGGAAGTATAGGCAGAACAACCAGACAGGAAGTAGAGGCGGTGCAATGAGAACAGAAGAATTTGGGGAAGAAGGAAGTCCCATTCTGCAGTTGTGACCCAGCCACAGAGCAAGCAAGATGTGACTGCCTTGCTGGAAAACGTACCAAGTCACGTGGCTAACAAAGACAAGAATAATGGGCTAATATAAGCTGTAAGAGTCAATAAGAAGCCTGAGCAAATGGGCCAATCAGTTTATAACTAATGTAGAACTCTGTGTGATTTCTTTGGGACTTAACGACTGTGGGAACTGGGCAGGACAGAAACTCCTCAGTTAACACACCATCTTGAAAAATCACACCAGAACAAACTTTAAACCACCAGTAGACACTTTCTTGTTTGGTGGCCTTCAACTGGATATATTGGATATGGGCCAAGACAGCAAACTTGTACATAAACATGTGTAAGTTGCCCAGGAAGTTATTTCTGTCCCAGTGGAATTTCAATGCCACACTAAGCACAATCTGGGTCCCAATCTAACCATTTCCTCTACAAAGAATACTTCAAAGACCTACTGAGAAACCAGACTTCCTGCGAAAAACATCATCTGAATCAGCACTCAGGACTACACCCTAAGTTTTAAGTTTTTTAAGTGTTATCAGGTACATTTTGCAAAATGATTTCTGAGGGGGCCAAATTGGTCTCTGGCGCTCCTTCACATTCAAAGAAAATAGCTCTGGCTTTTCTTTATCCTAGGGAAATGCAAGCAGTACTTCAAGTCCTCATCAGCTTCTTCTCTGGTCCCATCACTCCTGACCTCTCACCTCCTGCATCACTGGTGCAATACAGCCAAAGGAGAGATGTGCACTTCCGTGAGAACTGCATCACTTGTTTGGGAACATGGTGCAGCCACTTGGCAGCTCAGGGCTGGGAACTGGGGTGTGGGCAAGCAAGTTAGAAAGGCAATGACTCCTCAACAGGCCATCTGCAAAGGCGACGAACGGTAGCAGAAGGCTCTGTGTCAGTGTCGCTGGGAGGCAGCATCTGCCAGAAGAGCCAGCTGACAGCTGCGTGTCCCATTAAGTCTAGGTCTCAGGAGATCGTCCCCCTGATAAGGAAAAACTACAGACACTTTCACAAATGCATCAAAACATTTGCCTTCAATGGTAAATGCCTGGATGGCACAGAAAAAACCCAGGACAGAAAGTGGCACCCATTCTGTGAAGACTACAAATGGTTCCAATGGCTTCTTAAAACTGGGTGCTCTTGCCAAGGTGAAGATGCCAATACGGTCACCTCTAAGTTTCCCAGTGATTTCCCAGTCTGAGCACAGACATCCTCTTGCTGATGGACCACACAACTTTGTACGCAGTACAAAGGGGCAGCACACAACTCAGAAGAATCCCCGCCCTTGGTCATGTGCCTTCAGCAGAGAGACTCTGTAAGTACTGAGAAACAGAAGAGCAAATGGAAGCCAATGCATTAAGTCAGCAAAATTGTGGATGTGAATCGTGTGTAGATCTGGCTTTGCCATCTCTCCCACAATCACCACCAGCCAAATGGGAAAGAACCTAAGTTGAGAGTATCCAAAGAGTACCACAAAGATTTCTCTGCATCTTAGTTTCAAAATATACCAAACTTCAAAATAATCACACAAAATAATTTCAAAGACTGCTTCTGAGCAACTCAGTCCGTCTACTACCCATTGCCAAACAATGCCCAAGTCCCACGTTCCAGGCTACTTTCCAAGATTCCACCATCTTTGGCTCAATCACTGCAGAATGCCACCATTGATGCTAAAACTTCTTCCCATTTCTACATAGCTCAGGTCTGCCTTTCCTAGCATGCTCCTGAATAACTCTTGGCCAGGGCTGTTATCTGCCTTCAGTGGGACTAATGCTCCCAAGAGACTCATCTCCCTAGAGTCTGAACCTTGTCAAACACAGAGTTGGGATTCACTTCCCATCATGCCTTAGACTGTAAGAGGGTTCCCAATGCTCCCAAGAAACCTAAATTCAAAATTCCTTCCTATTTCCTACCAATCATTTCATAGTCTTCTCTCCCCATCTCCCAGAGAACCCTTCTAACATCCTCCCAGGTCTCAATACAATGAACCTCAAAACTTATTAAACTGCTTTGACTTTTTTTTTAAAAAAAAATAGTAAGCTCATTAAAATCAGCAATAAGGAAATGGACATTAAAAATTAAACTTCTTGACAACCTACAGTCCCCTCAAGCATCACATTCCACTTCTCTGTCCCTACAGGTCTGGCATATCATATGCCAGAGTCTAGTTCAGTCCTGTGGGTTATGATTCCCCTGGGGTCAAACGAACCTTTCACAGATCTCTCATATCAGACAGCCTGTATATCAGATATTTATATTATGATTTATAATGGTAACAAAATCACAGTCATAAAGTAGCAAGGAAATAATTTTAAGCCTGGGGGTCATTACAACATGAGGAACTGTATTAAAAGGAAGGATGAGTTGTATGATTCCACCTGATCTTCCCATTCACATACCCTTTCAGATTTCCAGGTCTATGTGGGTCCCACAGGCAGTTCCTTGGCTTACTATAGGTATACATACTTGCATGGACCCAAATGTAAATAACTTACAGGCCTTTCAGGCTTTATTTCCAACATTTCCACCCACCCAATTGCAAAAGTATTGCATATCTTGCACCAGGATAAAGTTGTAGAGAACCACCAATCCTTCCCCCTCCATGTTCCCTTCCAACCTCCACATCTATGCTCAAACTCAAGGATAGTACCAGAACACATATGTTGCATGCTAGCCCATCTCCTGAGTCTACCAGACTTCATTCTACCTAAGCCATATCCAACCTTCAGGCTGAATATGGCCAAATATACGTGTTTCGCAATAACCTGCTGTGATTACATCAGACTGGAACTAACAAAAGAAGTCCACAGCTCCAGATATCATCACAAAAACATAAATAATATGAAAGATCAAGGCTGCATTCTCTTGAAATCCACTAGTCCTTCAGAAATGCTTGCCAATGTACGTCACCTAGATAAACCCCCAAAACACAGAATTTAAAAGAGAACAATCAAACTTCATCAAAGAATTCAAGGAATTTAGTGAACACACACACACACACACACAGAGAGAGAGAGAGAGAGAAAGAGAGCTCAAAGAGAATAAAGGCCTGAGTGATGTTCGAGGAAACAAATGATGAAAACGACAGAGACAATTCAGGATTTGAAGACAAAATTTAATAAAGACTTAGAAACACTGAAAATAATTCTAGATGGAATTGAAAAACTCAATAACTCAACTAGAAAACTCAAGGGAAAAATTTACAGGTAGAATCAATCAAGTATAAGAGAGACTATCAGGACCCAAAGATAAAATAGAGGAACTAGATGAAATAAGCAAAAAATATGAAAAGTTTAAAAACACAGGAAAATAATACACAAGAAATGTAGACACCATAAAAATATCAAACTTCAAATTATAGGGACAGATGAAGGAGAAGAACCCCAGGCCAATGACATAGACCAACTCTTCAACAAGATCATAAAAACGTCCCTAAACTAAGGAAAGACACACCTATACAGACAGATACAAGGTGCACACAGAACACCAAACAGAACACAAAAACAAACAAAAACTTCCCACAACATAGTTAAAAGTATACAGAACAAAGATTATGAAAGCTACATGAGAAAAAATACAGGCCCCATACAAACAAAAACCCATCAGAATCAAAACTGATTTCTTAATGGATAGTTTGAAAGTCAGCTTGAAGCAATGTAGCAAAATCCCTAAAGACTATGAATGCCAAACTAGACTAATGTACTCAGGAAAACTATCTGCCACAGTTGAAGGAAAAGGAAAATTTTTCCATAATATGAACACTAACAAATTTATATACAGCTGATCAACCTTTAACAAAATACTGGAAGTGATACTTCGGGTTACCAAGAGGAATGAACATGGCCAAGAGACTATAGAAAGACTATAATTACCACTGACAACAAAAATAACGAAACAACAATACAATGACGGCAATCAACACAAACCTTTTGAAAATAGCTATAACTATTAATGGCCTCAATTCTCCAATCAAACGACACAGACTGCCTGAATGGATCAAGAAACAGAATCCATTTTTCTGCTGTCAACAAGAAACTCAGCTTTAAAGATAGCGCTACCTTAGATGGACAAAAGTACTCTGGTCAAACGGGATGAGGAAGCAAGCAGATGTTGTTATCCTATTATCTGACAAAACAGACTTCAAACTAAAACTAATCAGAAAAGATTTAAAAGGACACTTCATTCTAAAGAAAGGAAAATTTAACCAGGAAGGTATTATGATCCGAAACACATGTGTTTCAATCCCTGATGTACTCAATTTCATAAAAAGTGTATACTGGTATTACAGACATAGATTAACAATAATCCATTAGTAAAGGGTGATTTGTATACCCCACTTTCTTCAATAGATACGTCATCTGGACAAAAAATAAGAGAAACATCAGAAGTAAATGGCATCATACATAAATGGACTTAACAGTTATCTGCAACATGTTCCCCACAAACACCAAATACACATTCTACTCAGCAGCCCATTGAAGCGTTTCTAAAATAGACCATATTATATTCTGGAACACAAAAGGAACCTTAACAAAATCAGAAAGACGGAAATAACTCCATGTGTCCTTGCTGACAATATGCAATAAAATTTAAAATAGTCGGCAAACGAATCTCTAGTACGTACACAAAGTCACAGAGATTAAACAACTGGATGATGATGGGTCAACAGAGAAACCAAGAGAAAAATGTCACCCTCTGCACCCCCACCAGGCTCCTGTCTCTTTCGCCATACCATCCCAGCTCACACCTTTCACAGTACAAGTTCTAGAAGAGCTATGGATATTATTGTTTACCCACGTATTTGCTTTCTCCAATTCCCTGTTTCCTCTTTACCTACATCCCCCTAGCATATGCCTGCACCCCCTAGCAGATGCCTGCAACCCCTAGCAGATGCCTGCACCCCTAGCAGATGCCTGCACCCCTAGCAGATGCCTGCACCCCTAGCAGATGCCTGCACCCCTAGCAGATGCCTGCACCCCCTAGCAGATGCCTGCACCCCTAGCAGATGCCTGCACCCCCTAGCAGATGCCTGCACCCCTAGCAGATGCCTGCACCCCCTAGCAGATGCCTGCACTCCACTGCTCTCCCCAAGGTCACTCAGTAACCACACTGTTAATTCCAGTGACCTTTTCTTATTTTCACCTTTGTTTGCTTACATGACATGGTCTGACATGATTTCCTCAAAATGATGATTCTCTCATTTCTGTGACTCCACAATCCTACTGGGCTTATGAGTTTAACATGTTTCATGGGTACGTCAAACCAAATTCCTGTCCTATGACCTTATTGAAATTTACTTCTCCCCAAACTCTTCGACTTGGTGGGTGCTACCCTTCCTTTGCCTACATGTATCTGGACTCTAAGCTATAGGACAGCAGGCTCTCATTTCCAAGAATGCTACAATACCCACCTTAGGGTAACCTGTGATTAAATGATAATCCTGATAAAAGTATGTAGAGAGAAGTGAGGATGTCTCTGTCAGCCTGGCTTTCTCCTTTCTTTCCACCTTAACCAAATGGAAATTGCATTGTAAAAGGCCAGTAAGAGCCTACCCAGAATGTGGAATGTGAGCATGTAAACCACCATAAAGAGAGTAATCTAGCCCAAAATATTTCCCTTCAACAGTTACAGTGTAAGAAATAAACTGCCACCGTGCTGAGATACTGTTACTGTTGGCTTAACTTAAGACAGAGACATTGTATCCCAGTGAATAGTTACTAAATACTATGGGAGCTTTAATTTGAGTATTTTCCGATTTATCAAATAAGCTAAGGAACCCATTAAGTGACTAAAGAGAGACTCACTCACTCTAACAAGATGACCTCCAAGCTAACTCTAAAAGGGAAAAATGCTCCTTGGGAATTGTGTTGTTTTTCTTTTCTCTCTTCAAGTAAGATGATTAAAATATTCCAGAGCTAGGCTGGGAGTTTAACTTGGGGGTAGAGCATTTGCCTAGCATGCTTGAAGCACTACAAAAATAAGATAGTCAGAAAGAGAGACAGGCTTCATTTCTAAAGTCCAGGAAAGCAAAACTTCTCCACTTTCCCCAGTGATACAGAACATTCTAACAAGTTTTAGAAATACCAGTCAATACTGTCTACAAGTTAATCCGTTAATGCTATGCACACATTGCATTCCTGTACAATCTATGGGAATATATTGATCCTGCTTTTCTTTATAGTCTAAATGACCCAAACATCCTTTAGAAAACAGAAGTGACCCCCTCAGGAAACGGAGCTTTTATTCTGGTTGTTAAGGTTACAACACACATGACAACCGGGGGATGCAGGATATGGAGTGGGGGCAAGGGAAACCACTCATTTGTGTATCCAGAAGGCAGGATTCAAAGATTCTCAGGTCTGCAGCTACCAGGTTGTGAACTGTCAGGCACGATACCGTGTATCTCTGCCCAGACTAAAGGACCTGTATACTGATTAAAATAGCACTTTCCTTCCTCATCAGGGGGCTCCAAAGCTCAGTCACTGTTTACACGCTGCTCCTATCTAGTTAGCAAGCAGCAGGCCATGAAGACAGAAAACATTAGCTTAAAAAAATATCAGAACATGATGGGCATAGTAAGCTGAGTCTATTGTTTAAATGTCAGCCCTGAAAGAAAAAAATAAAATCAGTGACCAAACTATGTTTATTTCCCCCTTTTTAATCTAATACTCTGGTGATACAGATCTTTAGTGTGGGAAGAAGAATTTCACAATTTCAAACATGGATATTATTAATTCAAAACATGGTACAACTACAGGCCTTCTGATTTTTCCTTTGTGAGGCTTTGTCTTTTCTAAATCATCTACACTGAACACATACTTTGATAATTCAGAAATAGATATTTTTATCATAAAGAACTGCTTTAAAAGACAGGAGCTAATTATGGTGGACTGAGTCATTGTCTTAGCATTACATTCTACATCCTCGCACAACAACCAGAGTGAAATGTGCGTCCACAACTTGACTCATTCTAACCAACAGAAAACTAACAGCACAAGACTTACAAATGTTTGAAAAGAGTTTTCACAGACGAACTTCACTTCTCATGCCCCTGACCCTATTACTTGTGTAGATGCTGATCTGAGAGACAGCGGACCAAGAGCAGATCAGATTCCAGGCGAACACTGTAACCATGCCTACTAGAGCTAAAATAGGGTTCCACATTCCAGAACCCCCTCAGCCATGTAGCAAGAAACTCGGAGTTGTCTGCCAATGAGCATTCTGAGAGTGTATGGCATGAATATTGTTGACATAGATCGCTGAATGATGCAAATGAATAGTAACAACAACAAAAACCTTGGGGGAAATTTTCCCTGTGGATTGAATTGCAGGGTATAAAAAAGACCAGCGCACCCTTCACACGCCTGTATAAGGGAGCCTGCTTAACCATCAAGCCAGTTTGGAGAAAAATTCTTTAGCACAGTAGTTTTCTTCCCCCTTACCAAATATTCAATTGTTTAATTTTAATTATAGGAAATCTTATGAAGCATGTAATAGTGTGAGAACATTCAGCAACAAGATTTCACATTAAATATTATGACCCTGTTGCAGTGTTCAAATTTATTTTTTACAACATGATTTTCAATGTTTACAATTGTTTTCCACTCTGTATATATTCTATAACATGTTTAGTCAATATCCTCTTGGCAGATATTTAGATGACATGTAATTTTAATTATTATAAATAGAACTGCTCCAAACATCAGTAGTGCTAATTTTCCACACATATTCATGACTGCTTGCTTGCAATGAATTCCCAGAAATAGAATTGCTGGGCTAACGAATGTATGAAAATAGAGGTTTTTTTAATATGCATTAATTACTCAGATTTAATTTACTTTAATTAAAGGACTGGGAGCCCTACAGATTGAGTCACATTCCCGGATTCCAAGTAAGCAAAGCTTTCCCTATCTAAAATTCATTCTAATTAATCCTGCTGGAATTTAAAGTTTATTTAAGACCTGCTGGGTACCTGCTATGCTAAAGTGCTTCTGGGTGGCTGTGCGCCTGCCTGGGCATAATCCCTGGCTCTCTGTTCACAAGCACCACGCCTGTGCCTCAGTGTCCCCAGCTCTACAACAGGGCTGAGTGCCTCCCTGTCTCGTGAATTAGATAAGTCAATAAATGTAATTCACTGAAAGTATCCCTGCCCTATTAAGAAGAATATTTTAATATTCAGCATCATTATGGATAAGTAAATGACTAGATCACAAATTTCCTGCTGAAAACTAAAAGTTTAGTGAATTTTTCAGTTACAATTAAGCAGTAATGTTTTCAAACTGTAAGCTAGGCCTTCAGAAAGTATTTTAGCTTAATTAGGTTCTGGCAAGAAAGAGTCCAGGCTGGCCTCGAACTTGCTATGCCCGTAAGGGACCCAGACCTCTTGGTCCTCCAGTCTCCACCTCACACCTGGCAGTTCACTGTTGTAAGTATAACACTACCAAACCAAAAGATCCTGGGGCTGAGCCAAATTCAAGCGATGGGAAAGTGGTTGGTCTCTGAAGTAAGATACTAGGCCAGGCATAGGGTTCTGGAGGCAAAACCAGCTTTCTCACTGCATGCTGAGCAACAGCGTATGGCACATGGTGACGTCACATGATTAGTGTTGCCTAAAACTAGAAGGCAGTTTGTTTTTGAAGATCAAAAACAATGCTTTCTTCTCTGAACCCCAATACCCTTTACTTGTGCAGGCAGGACACCACACAGATCTAATACTTTAGTCTCACATCCTATAACAAATCCTGTAACCACAGCACTCAGGAGGCTGAGGAAGAAGGGTTTCCTGAATTTAAGGCTAGTTTGGGCTACACACTATGTCCCAGGTCATTCCAGACTACAGGGTGAGGCTCTGCCTCAAAACACAGAAAAAGATTTTAAAAAGCAAAAATCAAATCAATGAGGGCATCAAGCTGACCTTAGCAAGTTTACCTTCTTGCACCAACTCCAAAGCCCTCGTTTGGTTATTCACAAAGATAATGCTAACAGCTGCCCGTTGCTAGGCTACGTGCTTCATACATGTTTCCTTAATAAACCCTTACCTAAGCTATCTAGAGGGCCAGTTACCGGTGCTTTCTCCCACCCCCAATGTCCCAACTTTCAAGAACCTCTTTTCCAAAACAGGCTGTTGTTCAACGGTTGTTTAAAGATCTTCTAAGGATGATTAAATGTTTGGTTTTTTTTTAATGATCTCACCTAAGATTTAAGGTCCCAGAATAGCTGTACAGCATCCAAACTGTATGAGGACAGACTCGTTAGAGTTGCTAAGAATGAGAAACAGGAACGAGGTGCAATTATCCATTCTCAAAAAGCTAAAGGCCAAGTTCCATGCTCCGAGTTGTACTGCTGCAATATCTTGAATCGTTTGAAACTTTTAATAAACTACTTGGAAAAAACAAAGGTGAGACTAATTACTACCCAGCTGTCAAAAACAGTTCAATTAAAACAAACTTTTTAATTAAAATGACTAAATGGGGTGAATCTTAACCATCAGATTTTCACTTCCCTTCCCATCGGGTAAGAGTTCAACCAGGGTGAGACTTAGCCCTGACTTCTTACGAAGGTGATCTGCCTCTGTGAGTGGAAAGCAAGAACGGTCCTCACACACAACAGGGAGAAGTCAGCAGAAGTCTATTGAAAACAATGGTTTTTGAGACAGGGTCTTGATACATAGCCCAGGCTGGCCTCGAACTCAGAACCTTCTTGCCTCTGTCTCCCAGGGCTTTTATGACATTCATGCACCACCATGCATGCAAAGTGTAGTTGTGTGTGTGTGTGTGTGTGTGTGTGTGTGTGTGAGATACATGTGTCACGTGGCTATGCTCACACATCTACATGTAAAGTGTCAAAAGCTGACAGTAGCGTCTTCTGCTTTGCTCTCCATCCTACTTTGAGACGAGGACTCTCGCTGAACCTGAAGTTCACCAATTCTGCCAGACAAGTTGGCAGCAAGCCTGGGACCGTCCTTTTCCCTTGTTCAGTGCTGGGAATAAAGATGAACGCTTCTTCCACATGGGTGGAAGTACCTCCTGCTCCCACAGGAGCACTTTACCGACTGCGCCATCTTGCCAGCTCTGTAGCCTTTTCTTTTTTCCTTTCCCTTCTTCCCTGGGCCTGATCCCCTCCCTCCACCCCGGCAGTGTGACTCTCGGGCGAACTGCCCCAGCTCTCCTGACCATGTGGCAGCAGTATTTCCTTTCCTCAGAAATTCCATTACCAGGAAGTCAAAGCCCATAATTCTAAAAGAAAAAAAAAACATAATTCAAAGTATTTTCCAGACCATTTATGAATCGGCAGGCAAAACTATCCTATGTAGACAAAACTTCCTTCAGGGCTTAAAACTAATGATGTTTCTTCAAAATATTTATGTTTAGAAGAAAAGATCACTAAAATGAAACAGAAAAATATCTAATCTGTGATGTGTTAAAGTTGAGTTCATCACGAAAGATTAAATGTGAGTCATTTGTAGGGTATGCTTTAACTTATTTTTGGCTTTTTTTCAAAGTAGAACAAAAGTTATAAATAAAAGTATTTAATGTAATTAACATATTTGTATAAGATACAAATATGCATAGAGGTTATTTGTGGGGCTTCTCAGATTTGAGAAAACTTCACTTTTAGATGAAACATTTTCATCTCCACTTTGTATCTCTAATACATATTTTTATGTTCAATAAACACATAAATATACAGACTCACAGACTACAATGGACACATAAATATACAGACTCACAGACTACAATGTTCTTCTCTTTGTTTCATTTTCATCTTTATCTCTTTCTTTTCGTGGTACTGGGTTCAAACCTAGCGTCCATGAATGCTTAGGCAAGCGTCTATCACTGAGCCACGCTCCAGCCCTCTATCATTTTCAATGCATGCTCATAATACAGAATGGCTAGATCAGGGTAACTGTCAAATTTCTAACCTCCAGCACACAGCACTCCTGTTAGGAACATTCTAGATCCCTCCCTACTTTCACTTTAAAAATGGAATTCTTAAAAATGGAATTGCTGCCAATCAGTGGTCAACTGTGTTACAGAAGAACAGTTATTTTTTTTTCTGTCTAGCCTGCCAACTGTTCTCTCTGCAAACCCTACTTCCCATGCTCTCACCCTCACTCCCTCACAGGTGGTAGCTTCCATAGCTCACTCAGAAGCAACATGCAATATCTGCTGCTGTGCCTGACTGAAACAGTTAGATTACTTACCTGCAAGTCTGTGTTAAACACAGGGGGAGAGATCTGATAGCTATCACACAAATGAAGATATAGAAGCACTCAACAGAACATGCTCCGTGTTACCTACATGCTATAGAGCATGCCATATGTGGTTTCTAAAGATCAAAATGTTGAATGATCCAAGACTGGACCCAATATGGTGCTACTGGGAAACGGTGACCTGGAAGAGTCTCACTGCAGGTCTTCAGGTCACTGGGGTCATTCTCCTAAAGTGGCGCATGGAAGCCAGTTCCCTCATCTTTCTCTCTTTACTGATCAATCTTATTCCACTGTGTGTTTCCAACCATAATGTGTTGATTTGCAATGAAGCCCAACGAAACCTCTTTTTATAATTCAATTATCTCAGGCACCACTAGAGTAATAGGAAGCTGACAGAAAATACAAAAGAAAACCACAGTATCATAGGACCATGGGAAAGACTAAATTCACAAAGACTGGCCAGACCACAGGCTGCTGAGGATGCACACAAATCGCTCTGCTTTCCTACTGCTGGAGGGAGTATACAGTGGTTGGATCTGGGTATCCTGACAGTTATGAACACTCACTATTGATACAATAATACATACATATCTCTACAGGTATGCTAAGCAATGGAAAGTGGACACAGCACACAGACCGAGTGGCCCATGTAACACAAAACACTTAGGATAAATCTCATCTACATTAGCTAATCGACAGTAACCTTGGGGTAAGATGTATGTGTGTGTGTGTGTGTGTGTGTGTGTGTGTCTGCATCTATACTGGGTACATAAACATTTTATATTTTGATCATGCCGGTAGTAACACCAAAATATAAATTACACTAAATGCATTTGTGTATGTGCAAAATATGACCAGGTCATTATATATAAATTATATTCCATAAACGTTTACTGCTCAAGTTCTCAATTTAAGCCACTTTCCGGACTAAAGGATCTGCAGGCAGGCTTCAGGATCCTGCAAGAGAAGCACAACTCCTCGGCTGACCCAGGTCACCTGGACTCACCAGTGAGGGCTCCTCCCAGGCTCCCTCGCCGCAGCTGCTTCCCGTCGGCACTCAGCTGTCTCTTATACTTCAGCGACTTTCCAAGGCCACAAGCCACGTCTGGGTTGCTGCATTTCCGAAACGGCATGGGTGGCGGAGACAGTATGTGGTCGAGCTGGAGAGAGAAGGGCGGTGTCATCAATTCCGGGCACACTCAACACAAGGGCTTCTCAGGCTCCCCTCTTTGCACCTCCTTTCCCAAACACACTCCATCCAACCCCGTTCTTAATTTTCCTAGTTTGGAAAGTTCTAGATTTCATTCTTCTGCCTTCCTTCTGAGGAGTACCAGGTTTTGAAGGCAGGTCACAGCACATGAATAGGCCCTGAGATTAAGTTTAATAGATTATGACCACAATTTTTATTGCAGCTAAATAATTATCAAATTCCAACATGGGCTGAAAAAATGGCTCAATCAGAAAAGTGTTTACCATGAAAACATGGAGCCAAGTTTGTTCCCCAGAATACATATTTTTTTTAAACAAAAAAGCCTGGCATTGTGGCACAGGCTTGTAATCTCAGCCCTGGATGGGTGAGATTGGTTTATGGGCTTGCTGGCAAGCCAACCTATCCTAACTGGAGAGCTCTGGGCCAGTACCTGGAAAGTGATTCCTGAGGTTGACCTCTGGCATCCACATACACACACAGGTACACCCAACCCACCACACACACACACACACACACACACACTGCAAACAGGAAGGTATCATTTCATCACTGAATTATACATGTATGCATTGTATTCCAGACCCCTATATAAAATATGTACTTCTGTGGACCACCCCCATATGAAACATTGCTATATAAAAACAGATAAATTTCATATATTGCTCACACATATACACACACAAGAGAGGAATTTCTAAGCACCGAAGCCCTTAATGGAAATCAATACTCCTTATATCACTCTATAGCTCTTCAGAAAAGAAAGCCTGTCACAAGAATCAGAGAAACCGAAGTCACTTCAAGAGACAGCTTTCTGCAGAAGGATCCCCTGGGCTAAAACACTCATGTCACGATCTGCCCCACTTTCGCGAGAACACCTTCTAGACCTTAGGAGAGCAATACCTCCTAAATGTTCACCTGCAAGGAGCAATACCCGTGTGTCTTCTAAGACAGTTATTAAGGACAAAAAAAAATTTCTGTGCACATACGTGTGCCCTTCTCACTATTAAGAGCCCCGAAATATTTACAGAGTGTCACAGAAATTCCAGATGCCACACCAAAGGGTCAACTTCATACAGTTTAAAAGGCAGGATAAACTTGGACAGCACAGCTAAATGCCATTTTAAGGGAGGCTTCACCAAAATCTGTTTTGTTTTCGTGGGAAAAGATTGGCACTCGGGTGTCACTATCTGGTTTGTTTTTAAGACTATCATAGATGTTCTTGTAGGAGGAAGCCTGTCAAAGGCTAAGTCATCCATTTGTCTGTCCGTGTGCTATGGTACATTCAAAATCGCTGCCTAAAGAAAGCAGTGCCTGCTGCTGGTACTCCCTCCCCACACAGTTGAGACTGAACCTTCAGTGGTTCAGCGTCACGAGATATGAGCTTTCTCTCAACCTCGACTGTGTTCGTCAGCAGCACGCAAAGGACTTGGAGCACTTCTATTAAGAACCATCTCCGTCTCCCAGACACTTGCAGTATGTCACTGCCAGCTGGTGTTTTAGTGAGAGGACCGTGAAGAAGGAGCAGTCCACCCCCTCCGGGATCAAAGCCACATCAGGAGGGGAAGGGACCCCAGGGGAGCACTTCTCAAAGAAACAGTTCTTTCAAAGGAGGAGCTGTAGTCATCTGAAGGTGTCAGCCCAGGCTGCTGTTCATGACATTAAGTGTCCACTTACGGGGCCTCCAAGGAGAGATTCCTGTCTAGCCTTAAACATTTTGCCCTTAAATCTTACTCCTGAGCGACTGATGCAGTGCCCCATCTGTAGTCCGAATGCAGCCATTACGTCAGACCACACAGAGGATATTGGGGTCCTATTGTTCCCCATTGTTGGTACCACTGTATGTCCTTACTCATGTGTCTTTTTTAAACTGCCAATTTATTATTATTATTATTATTATTATTATTATTATTATTATTATCTTGCACTGAAAATTTTCGGGAGAAAACTTGTGCCTATGTAAGTACAGAATGAATTAAGTGGGAGAATGAACATCCTCTGTCTGTGTACCAGGGCAGAAATGATATCCTTTCCTCATTGGCTTTCACTCCCTTCCCCAGTACAAACAAGCATGTGCAGCCCTACCCCCCTCACAGTGTCTTCCCAATCAATACTTTAGCATGCCTCTTCGAAGAACATAGATAATCTCTTAAACTCATCTCTTTTATAATCTACATATTCTTATACAGCATCTCCAATTTTTTGGATTAAGGTCAAATGGAAGAGCCAGGAAAACTACAAAATAAGGCTCTTTTATGCAGACTTAATAGTAAATTGCTCTTTTCCGTGGCTAGGAAAATTGCAGCCACAAGGTGGCAGTGTACCATAGACATTCAGCAACATGTTCCCATGCCAGTTCCTACTAGTGAATGTACAAAGAATGAGAGACCGCCCGCCCTCAAGCCATCGAACGGGTTCAGGTCCACTCTACTTAGCCATTTTCTCTTAATTACTAGTGGCAGCTGCATAAAACACAAATATTTATTGTTTAAGGTCCATCAGCTTCTGCTACCCGTTTTTCATTCCCTTGCAGAATTACAGTTAATTACTCTGGGGATGAGTGTTTTATCACAAAACAACAGAGGGTAGAAAAGAAGTAGAAGATGGGGGTGGGGGTGGGGGGAAGAGGTCTTTCCTAAGTAGGAATAGTATGATCTCCTTAGATATTTTCAACAGTCACAAATGACAAGGGACATCTGTGGGGGGGAAGAGAAGGAAATTAAAGACAAAGTGTGTGTGTGTGTGTGTGTGGAGAGAGAGAGAGAGAAAAACAAGCTCCTTTTTCCATTACAGAAATGAAGTCCACAGGCCGGATTTTCCATCAGAATCACAGCCTCAAGAGGAGACTACTATTTTAAACCCGGGAAAATTGAGGCAGTGACCAGTGAGGGCTGGAAATGTCTCAAAACCAGGAGAAAACCTATAAAGAGAACAACACTCCCAGAAACCATTTCCCTCCTCTACCAGTTCACACTCCCAATAGGGCTCTCTCTAAACATATCATTTTTCCAAATTTTCTGCATTGTCAGTGGCTTTAGTCTTTCTATAACAATTAATCAAAGCTTCTCAAAATGGCCCGCTGCAGCCTGGCACTTCATTTTCCATTTTTTGCTGGGATCCCAACACTCACGATCCCTTAAAAAACACTTCATCACACCCTAGAGCTGACGGTACGTATCAAATCTGTCACTTAGAACATGGCCATTTAACTGATCTCCATTTAATGTTTTCCAACTTTTCCATACCCCGAAGACGGTGCTCTGCAAGTTTAACAGAGGATGTCCTGAAACTCTCACCGAGGCTCAGGGACACAGACGCATGGCTTTGCTCTGCTCAGTCAAGCATTTCCGGTGTCCCTCCCTCAGCAGACTGCAGGCTGCTCCAGAGCCCAAACCCCGTCCTGTGTCACCTAGCGTGCCATTAGCCATGAGCACCTTGTCATGGAAGTCATCATCTGAAGATACACTTTTCCTTTATCCATCGATAGCAAATCGGGATTTTCAGGGACCGACTTCCTCAAAAATCCCTACATTGGTTTTAACAAAGCTGTTTTCCCAGTATGTTTAGGGTATACTGGGAACAGGTCCATTTGCATATTACTAAATTTATAATTCAGACAGAGGTGCAGCATGCCACCACACGCCAAAGATGGACCACTCCTTTCCTTCGAAGCCTGTTCAAGGAAACACAAAAGCATCCTAGGGAACCACAGGTGCATGACCAAGAGAAACCACGTCTGGATGTGAAGGGAATTCACAAAATGCCTGATCCTGGGACTGCTGATCATACACAACCATCTGTGTGTCCCGTAACTGTCTCCTTGTTTACTGTCGGACAAAAGGCTGAGAAGAATAAAATCCATCACGGTTACATGTGACTTCTGTCTTCAAAGACGAATACAAGGTGAATACATGGCGTGTGTGAGAGCATCTAATCTTCAGTTCCTCTGCCTTTCCCATCACTTACACCATCTGCAGACAAGACAAGGACCATGGGTACATCCTCCTCTGCCAAAGCCCCTCCCCCCAGCATGGCGCCACCTACCTACCTCTCTAGTGCACACTGTAACCGTCCACAAACACCAGCTTCCAGCTTATCTACTCTCTCCCGCTAGATCTTCAGACACTGCCCCGCCAGGCACGCCAATCGTCCCACTCACGGTTTCTAAGCATTTACAGGGATCTCATGAGGAGAAGGAGACACAGCTCAGACAGTAAAGAACCAAACTCACTTATTCTCACTCTTCAGGATGCAAAGCTTACGGTCAGTACTAACTTCTCTTTCTCATCCCACATTCCAACAGTGCGCCTGCTAACTCATCCTTCAAAATACATCTCCAAACCTACTCACCTCATCTGTCCCACTACCCACCTTGTCCCTGGCGACCTCTTCCAACAACCTCCCAAAGGCTCCTCCCGCCTGCTCACTAATCTCAGGACAGTCACCAGTGGCCGTTTTTCAAACATATGCCAGATTCCCCAGCTGGTCGGCTGGAGGAGTTCTTTCTTGGTTTGTCCTTCACCCAAAACAAACTCGGTGCTGACACACTGGCCTGCTAGGACCTCCCACCTGCTGACCCCAGCCAACACTCTCCACTGTTCTCACCCGCACCTCCTTCTTCTGCAGAACCGCAATGGCTCCGGACATCTTCCTGGGAGACACCCTTAGCTAGCCTGTCTGCTCCACATTTCCAGGACTCTGTTCAAGTGAGTCTCTCTGAGAGGCTCCGGCGCTAACTAACTACGTAGATGACCATACTCCTCACTCGATTCTTTTTCTCATAGCATTATTGCCATGTCATATATGAGAGCTTTTTGTTTTTTGTCATTCTCCCTCGGCATTGGTGTGAGTAACAGGAAACTTTATGTCTGTTTCTTCTGCAGCTTTATCCCTACAATAGCACTCATGGAAGAAGGAAGGGAGGGAGGGAGGGAGGGAGGGAGGGAGGGAGGGAGGGAGAGAGGGAGGGAGAAAAAAAGAAAGGAAGGAAGGGAGGGAGGAAGGAAAGAAAGAAGGAAGAAGGAAGATTTTTAGTATGAATAAATGAGTTGCTAATGTCTGTTACATAGAGGTATTTAGTCAAAATATAACAATAGTAAACAGAGAACACATGCCATAAAATACACAGCAATAA
Source organism: Myodes glareolus (assembly GCF_982192425.1). Lineage (NCBI taxonomy): Eukaryota > Metazoa > Chordata > Mammalia > Rodentia > Cricetidae > Myodes > Myodes glareolus. The sequence goes on from NC_142040.1 coordinate 30,453,996, forward strand.
AAAGCCTTTATTGCTGAAAAACTTAAGAAATTACATCAAATGTAATCAACATGAAATTCTGTGAGTCTCCAGTACTTTGACAAAATTGAGCGCTTCACGTATGGGAAGAGCCTTAGGTTATATCAAATGGCCTCCTTTAAAAGAGCCTTTTATATATACTAAACTAGTATGTTAATTTCTGAACAGGGCTATCTCTGAAGGTGATCCCTAAATAATGAATCACGCAACCTTTTAACTGCATCCCTCCTGGCGTATGCACTCGTGTCCATCAATCCAGCGTCTCCCAGCATCATCTCTCTTTCCTGTAATTCCGCACGCGTTCCCACGATGTGACACACGTGCATTTTAACGACATATCCAGAATGCATGTGCCCTAAGGCTGAAGTTCACGAGTTCAAAGGGATCACCAGTGTCATTTGCATTCATAATGGATTCTGACACTGTAGTGTCAGACTAATGAGGACTCACTAGCGAAGTCAAAACTAACAGGAAAATGTAGCTTAGTTATTCCGATTCTTGGTATTAAGTAGTTTAAGAATCGAAAATCAAAAACACCTGAGTTATGAAGCTGTCTCGATCTTGCTTATAACTCTATAGTTGCTCTTTCTTTTCCTTACCACCCAATAAAGAACCCAATAGGAAAGTTGAAATGACTTTACTGTGTTTTATAATTAGATTTTACTGTTAAGGCAAAGTCTACAATCAATATTTTAAAACCTGATAGGATAGCCTTCTGTAGCTCACACAGCCATTACAGGATTCACCTTAATTCCACAGCGGCTGGACGATCAGACCGGAGCTGGCACTTAGGTGTCTCCATTAAGGTATTTAACCCTTAACGCACCTATTCTTCACCTTAGAACATTACTAATGCTCACACTTACCTTCTCAGCTGGGCATGAGCACTGACAGATTTCACACGTGTAAGTACTGGACATCCAGAAGATAGAAAGTGCCCATTCGTGTGTGCTGGACTTACTTTCTGCTTTACAGGCGCCTCTCCCATTGCCTCCGTGAAGTTTCTATGTGCAAATTAAACCTGCTATGACTTTACCCAGGACTCTGGTTTTTGTTTGTGTAGCTGAAGTGAGAGTTTGGTTTAAATTCCCCTACAGTTATCCCAGGTCAGATGCCTCCATGTTGGAGGCCAGGATGCCTGATATATGAGAAGTCACATTTTCTTGTCCTTGTAAGTCTTCAGCCATACTATCTCATTTAGGAGGAGTCTTGAATCCCTCCCAAATGCCCAGGGACAGAAAGGCCACATCCCAGGCAAGTTATTCTGTCTGAAGAGACGATCTCAGAGGTGGTGAGGACAGAGGGATGGTGCACGAAAGGGACAAGCACATCCAAGCAATCCATAACCTAAAATATCGGTGCTCACTGTCTGGCTGCCTTCCCAGGCGCACTTCAGTTGATCCTTCTCTTAGCTGGCTGACAAGGGATGGTCCCTTATTCTGCCCTTCAGAGCCACACCTCCCAGGGACCTTACATCTGCTCTGCACTATTCAAGAATACATTTAAAAAACTACTTCTCATTCTTGGCACCGCCTAAAGAATATGCTATGTCCCCTTACTGCATCCTAATATCTAAATATTGACCGGCCAGGCCACCAAGAGAGTGGCAGTCCTGACCATTCTGTATTGGGTCTGTTAATTGATTTTGCTGACAATCATTCTGGATTACATCCCCCAGAAGACAGGCTTCCGTGTAATGATGCTATACGCCACAGTCCTACAAATCTGGCTGCTCAGACCCATCGTGGACAAGAAAGGGGTGCATACCACCGGGTCCTAGTCAATGCTCAGCTCCATTTATGAGTATTTACTAAGCTGTTTTGTTGTTGTTTTCTTGTTTGAAACAGTCTCTATTTCCAAGTAGTCTCAAGTTCAAGATCTACCTGCCTCGGCTTCCTGAGGATTAGCACAGGTGTGCATAACTGTACCCAGTTTATCACGCAGCATTATCGCAGGCTGAGTGCTAGGCACAGGTGTAGGCAAACAAACAGTAAACAATACAGACTCACTAGGGACTGCTTTCAAGGCTAGGAGGGAAACACCATAAAGATGTTTTTGGATGTCAGCACCAGAACCAGTGTTGCTGCTGCTGGGTGGTGGGTGGGCTTTCTCCTGGGAACTATATACCTAGCCAAGCTTCTCAGACACCTGTGGCAAAGTCCCTCACTCCTCATCAGGAAGTGGAATGTGTCCCATTCCCAATCAAAACTTTATATAGACAGACTTCACTTTATCCTCCAAAGTAGGATTTTCAGTTTGTGGAAATTTTTGTCTTAACATACACACCCTTCTCTCTCCCTCTCTCTCACACATGCACGCATGCATGCGCGCGCACACACACACGCACACACACATACATAAACATCCACACACACATACACAAGCACACACATATAGATATACATGCTTTCTCTCTCACACACATAGACAATCACATACACACTCACATATGCACATACACACAAATGCATACATAAACAAACACATACATTCTTTCTCACATACTCACATATACATTCACATACACACATACATACACACACACAAACACACATATACCCATACATTCTCTCTGTCATACCCCCACACTCCCCGCCACATTTCAGGGTCAGTGCTTGGAGTCATTCTTGGATTTAGGATAACTGTCATGGCTGAGTCCAGAGATGCTAATAAATTTATCTGCTTATCCTGCCATGCACAGGGCAGCCCCAACAACAAAGACTTATTGGAGCTGTATGTCAAGATGTTGCTGTTGGGTTCTCTTGCTCTATGCTTGCTTTCTTTTTGTCTGTCTTCAGTTTCGAATTATTTCCCCCACAAAGTTATGTGCTGTAGTAGGTCGCCTTAAAACCTTTGAGAACAAGCTGGGTGTGGTAGTTTGAATGTAACTGTCCCCTAGAAGAACATAAAAAGTGGCACTATTAGGAGGTGTGGCTTTGTTGGAGTAGGTGTGGCCTTATTGGAGGAAATGCGCCACTGTGGGTGCAGGCTTTGAAGTTTCTATGCTCAAGATACCACCCAGTGTCTCAGACACTGTGTTGCCTTCTGATCAAGACATAGCCAGCACCATGTCTGCCGCACACCACCCAGCTCCCTGGCATGATGAAAATAGACTGAACCTCTGAAACTCTGAGTCACCCAGTTAAATGATCAAGGTGTCTCTTCACAGCGACAGAACACTTGCTAAGACACTGGGAGATAGTGACACATGCCTGTAATCCCAGCACTCAGGTGGAGCCAGGAGAATCAGAGTGGAAGGCCAGCCACTGCGACATAGTATTTGAAGCCAGCCTATGCTACAACTTGTCTTAAAAGAACTTTTGAAAATAAATGAGAATGGTAGAAAAAAATAGAGTCAGCAAAACTATGTTTACAAGGTCTGATAAGTCAACAATTCCCCAAATAACTCGTTCAAATGATTTTACTCTTTATTGAGATCACTTTCTCAATGAATGGCCACACTGATAAAACAAAAACCAAAACTCTTCAACAAGAATATATTTAAACTGGAAAATGTACTGGATACCAATATCATCTTCTACCTTTGATATCTGGTGGGGATGGGGACAAAATCCAGAAATTTGAGATTCACCTGTCTCATCTTCCAAAAATACTGGGATTATAGGCATGTACCCCCATGCCTGGCTTCCATCTCTGATTTCACAATTACTTCCTGGGACCACAAACTTCAATTAGCAATATGAAATAAGTTTCAGAAATGCCCTAAAATGCATTGTTAGATCAAACTACAATGGCCTAAACAGAGCTCTGAGCAGGTTCCCTGCTTAATTTAAGCCTGTGGATTATTTCCCTTCCTCCCTTCTGAGTGAGATATGTAAATTAGCGCTTTGATAACATTCTCTCATTTGTCTGCCAACTCAACTTCAAGGAGGTCAATTCCTTAGCCCATGAGCATCTGCATACATACACATCAACCAGCAGCAAGAGCGCATGGTCACTGCCCAAGGAAGGGTGCCATGCAGCAGGCATTTAACTGCAACTGAGTATGATGTGTACATTAAGCCGTGAGTTCAATCACTGAAAGATGTGAAAAACAGAGCCAACAGTATTTGACAGCCTCAAAACATGGCATTTACCCATGCACTTTTCAGAATATTAATTGGTATTTAGTGTTTGGTTAGGAACAATGACACAGGGGAAAACAAGGGAACCGTACAACTCGACTTTGCATATATAGATCACCTGTTTTCCCGTCGCTTTAATATTCCGGATGTTTCCCTGACCTTTATTTAGGAATCTAATCTATGCCTGCAGTTGTTTACTTATCTGAAGTCATTAAACTCCCTTGATACCATCCTGTCCCCACCAGCGATATAACTAAAGAGTCTGACCCTGGTTAATAAGCAGGAAGAAAAAACACTTCCCCCAGGTTATTTTCCTTCAGCATAAACCAGAATGGAAAAGTATCACATGGTCCCACAGAGCTGACATTATATGCCTGCTTCCTCTTTTCTCAGCATTAGGTTTTATTAATATTCCTAACTTACTAAATGAGGAAGGAGAGATGCAAGGGTTCAACATCTTCAGCTCCATAGGACATAACCTCATGGATCAAGACCAATATGGCTGACTCCAAAGCCCCATACATTTCAGTGTTCCAATCCATCTCCCTGACAGGGGCTACCATGGTAAAAAAAACTGAAGAATCTGGGGAGTCAATGGAGAATACTCCCAAGAGAAAACCTGATGCTGAAATCCTGGTGTCACCAAGTACAAATGATCCAACTAAACCCTAGGTGGTGGCCTATCAGAAGGCTCCCTTAACAGTGTGTTCAAGAATCACAATACATTAGCAGTGTAGAGCAGAAAAAAATGTATTTAATCCAATTTCCTGATATTACTGGAAGTCCAAGGCCCATGAAGATACAAAGACAGTTGGCACATGAATCTAGACCAGAACTCAAATGTCTAGACCTGATCCATTGTAGTATCGGCTGTGCTTCCTTGGGATCTTTGCTTCTTGAAGCCTCAATGTACCCAGCATGCTGTTGCTCTTATAACTAACTTAAGTGATTCCCTGTGATTTTCTAATTATCCACATTCAAGCAATCCAAAGTTGTTCTAAAAGATGACCCGAATGCTCATTATAGATAGACAATGGCTAAGGACTAATGATATGAAACAAAAAAGATAATGTTCGCGAACAAAACCGCTACCACAAAACAGTAGGAACTGAGATGAATTGGGTCTACAGAACTCTAAGTACAGTTGTGGTCTGGCAGCTTATGAATTAATTCTCCTTACTGGGTTGTCAGAGCAATACTACATCACTCACTGCCTTCGCTCACAATTGCTCAGACAGATCACAGTCAGCAGCTTGGAAGCTAGAGCAGGAAGGAACATGGAGTATCCGAAGACGTGCTCATTTTCCTTATTCCTTGGAGCTTCCCCCTAAATGTCTATCTTTCTTTAGCTATCAACTGATCCACCAGGGCCAGGTCCTCAGAAGCTGCCAACATGCGGGAACCAGGAACGTGGCAAGGGAGTGGTCTGCACTCAGAAGCAAGTATCTAGAAATGGAACAATTTTTCAAGAACTCTCTTACTTTCATTTATGTAGACAAGTGTGGCCTGTGTGTACGTATGTGCAGGTACCCACAGAGGTCAGAGGAGGGCACTGGATCCCCTGGAGCTGGACTGACGGGTCACCTATTGCGGGTAGAAGAACTGAATTCAGGACCTCCTCTGGAAGAGTAGCAAGTGCTCCTAAACACTGTGCCATGTCTCCAGTCTAAATGCAAACCACTTTTAATTCCATCTAGAAAATAAAGATAACTATCTTCCTCATGGGATTCCTATGGATCGCTATGAAACCCTGAGTGTAATACAGTAAGACAATAGAATGCCGACTCTTTCCCATTCTTCCTACCCCTTCTCAGACTCATCTTTTTTACTTTTGCCAAATTTGGGACTTTTCTCCCATCACATTCACAAAACTAAAAGTAAAAAATCGTACGAGTTGTATTTACTTATAATTTTGGTGTGGGAGGGCAAAGATAGCACCTCTTGTAAAATAACACCTATGCTTTTTCAACAAACCTATACAGAAATATTCATTTTCTAATTTCACATTAAGAGAAAACAGGCTTTTGGGGTATGTCAGCAGCAGAGTTGAAGCCTGAACTCTGACCCAAAAGGCCAAGTGCAAGTTCTTAAGAATCACGTGTCACAAATTCCCAGGAGCCCAGGGGCATCATCAGGTTAAAACAGACACTGCTGAGAAAGACAATCACCAAAACTGTGGCAAACAGTAATGGTGAACGGGCGGCTCCAGGGACTGCGGTGGGCAGGGAGGGAAGGACAACAAGGACTGCCTTTATCAGCTTTCTTTCCTCTTCAGGGGAGGAAGATAGCCAGGGATGGTGATAGGAGAGTAAAAGAGAGAGAGAGAGAGAGAGAGAGAGAGAGAGAGAGAGAGAGAGAGAGAGAACTGGGGGTGAAGAAGAGAAAGAGAAAGATCAGTAAGAGAAATTTAGAAAACACAGCCAATGTCCCGAGTGTTCCAAGCTTGCGAGTCCCCCAGAGTCCCTCCCCTTCCTCTCTTGCTTGTCTGCGAGAGGAGCAAAGAAGACCCAGCCTCTCTCTTAGCAAAAATAATACAAGAAAGCGATGTCAACACACATTTATTATCTAATTTAAAGGATGGGCTGTCGCGATGCTCTACAATTATCTGGCAGGTGAACTTTCTAGGCGTGTCTACAGTTGGTCCTCTAGACTACTTCAGTTGTGGTGAGAAGCCCCACCCACTGTGGTGGCACCATTTCCTGGGCTGAGTTTTGGACTGAACAGAAAGGAGGGACACTGAGCAAGAGCCTCCCTCTGTTCTGCTCCTTGACTGCGGGTGCGGTGGCCGGCACCCTGAAGGGTCAGCCAGTGCCTTCTCCCGCAAAAAGAAAAAAAAACCTGCAACCTTTTCCTACAAACTAAAACAAGCCCTTAGCCCCTTATGTGTTTCTGCCATAGCATTTTATTACAGCTACAGGGAAGGAAACCAAGACAGTTAGGAAATGTTTACTATGAAATAAACAATGACAAATAGATTTCACAATAATAAGTTTTTAAATGATTTTTTAAAAAATTTAAGATAATAATTTTTCAAATTTCAAGGCCTTGAAGAATCGGGAGCTCCTCAGCTTAGCACACGGTAGGCCCCCTGCCTAATTTCTGGCAGACCAGGTTCCTAGCCGGCTGTCTACTTTGTTTTCTGGAGTAGAAATTTTTTTGCTTTGTAATTACTACTCTTCCTGTCCGGTGCTCCCAGAACTTGAGGTCTGTGGACTACTGGATCTTGGGCTGGCTTTTCTCATCGCTGAAATGCAGTCACCTGAGCATCTGCTCCACCATGATGGTAAATCCCCATCCTGGCACACGTGGCCTACACGGTGCCAAATGTCTGCCTTGCTCAACTGAAGCTAGGCTCTGGACACTGGACTTGATAGAACTCTGCTGAATAATGCTGGTGTCTAGCTTCCCTGTGTGTGGTTTGTTGCCCCTGAAAGCTGAACCCCAAGTCATCCTTCCGCACCTGGACTCCCAGTCCCTGACAGTCAGGCCACCTGAACTGGAGAATCAGAAAAAAAAAAAAAAAAAGCAAATGGCAGAAAGTCGCACAAAAGGAAGCAAAGAGGATGTGTGCATGTGTGCGGGAAAGAAAACAGGGAAAGAGAAAAGAGGAAGTAGCTTCTCTTGGAGCAGGCTGACACTGGAGATGAATCCAGTCAAATGGATCTTCCTGGTCTACTCTTCATTTGGGTTATGAGCATGTGTGAGATTTGACTGAGCCTTGAAATTCTACTTTGTTCGCCAACCAGGAAGCAAACTCTCCCGCACACGTTTCTTCCCCCTTGGAAGGTGGAGCTCTGCGCAGGACCAATGCTATTTCTGCCAGGAAGAAAGTCTGCTCGAGGCTACGAGAGCACAGGGTGGATTGAAATGTTGTCGGGATCCACATGCTATCAGGTTTGTTTTGCCTTTGGTACAAGCTCTTGACTCCACAAAAAGAAGTATTCTTCAGAGCCGCATATGGGGTGGTAAAGAGAGAAAAGCATTCACTGACAAGAGTCTCTGGAGTCCTCCAAGCTGCCCCTAGGGACCTGGAGAACTGTCTAAATAAGACCAACGGGACTGCTGGGGGGCAGCTAAAAAGCGGGGAGGGTTTATCATGGGCTTTCTTCCCCCTCACGTGCACACACACAGGAAATCTGGACCTATTAGTTAAAATCACACCCAATTTTAGCTAATAAGGGTGAGAACACTTTAATCTCCCCTCCCCCCCAAAAAAAAAACTAAAACAAAAATGCATCAGGGCACAAGACCTTCAAAGAAGAACACTGACAAGCTACTGTGTAGACCAGTTCCCACCTCGGAAAGTGTGGCCACGCTGACCTCTGACAGAAGTCTGAAAATGGACTCAGGTGGATGAGCCACGGAGCCACTTAACACTCAGTCTCCGACCTAACTCGGTCTTCCATGCCCTGGGTCTATACTTTACCTTCCCACCACATCTCACTGGTGAGAGGATTCTGTGCCGAACTTGTGTGTATCTGAATGTTGAAATCAAAAGATACGCTAAGAGGAAGTTGCAGGTTTGAACTTCAAATCTGTCTGGGAGCAGAGAGAGGCCTCTGCAGACACCGGAGTGTGCTCTTCAACCGATCTAATGCTCTGGGAAGGAAGGGGGTGGGGATGTTGGGAGAAGGGACAGAAAGTGGCGAACAGATGCAATGGATTGGTGGACTTATTTCTAATGTTCATTTATGTTATTTGTAACCAATATATTTAATTTTATATTTTAATTAGCCAGTAGAGGAATCTCAATGCTTTCCACACAGAGAAATGATATTAGTTTGAGGTCATGGCTCTGCTACTTGCTCTAACCTGATCCTAACACACTATATACATGCATTTCAATATTGCAATGTGAACATATGTACAATTATTATGAGCTGATTAAATGTAATTCTATTTTTCTTATATGAGGATTTTAAGTAATGGTTTTCTCTGTCATGTATTTATTTAAAGATTAACTAAACCCAGCGCACACCATGGGAAGCACAGCTTTGACTGATGAGGCCACACCTATTTGATGGATCCAGGTGGGGAAGCCCAGCTCTCATTACCCACGCATATCATCATGGATGTCAGAAGCCAGGCTGCCACCTCACCAGCGTTATGGTCTTTGGTCTCCCATTCCACATTTCTCTAGAAGCTAAACTATCCTTCTCATCTCTAAGGTGCCTAGGTACAACCTATGTTAAACCACCATAACCACTAACATCCACCCTTGACCTTCACCATTAATGCCATTCCAGGCATTGGCAAAGCACAGCCGTGCACCAAATAAAATGCTGATGGACCACTGATCCACTTATGTCTTACACATTCAAAGTATGAAAGTGTGTTTGAGTAGTGTGGCAGTGATAAAACCCACAAAACTTAAAATATTAACTGTCCAGACTTTTATAGATCAAGTTTGCAGATGCCTGGCTCATTTAATACATTCACCAAGCATTGACTATGCTCCAAATATTGTTGGATAATGTGGTCACTAACATGAAACTTTCTTCACGTAGTAACACTGACGGTAAAGGAGAGAGGAGAAAAGGGATCAGAGTGAGGACATTTGAACACTGGGAGTTAGAGGTGATTGCTCTGATGGGGTTAGGGGGAAGAGACACCTGCTAGAGACACAAGAGATGGAAGGCAGCTCTGCAGAAAGTGAGATTTCCAGACTAAGGGAGTGTGGAGTACCTGGCCCAGACATGAGAACGAGTTTAACATATTGGGGGAAAAAAGCAAGCAAGGTGACTAGGAAGTGTTGTTTATCTGTGCTCTCATTGCCTGACTCTCCCCCACCACACCAGGTACCATTGCAACTTCTCTCTCCAGGTCACCTCACTGATGCTCTGAAGCCCTCTGACACACAGTTCCATCTGGGAGATTAGGTGATTCAATAAGGGTATCGATGTTGTGATCACTGGTAGCTGCTGATTCCAGCCCTTCCTGCACCGCTTCCCTCCCATTCAGACAGGCGGCCCCAGCACCCATGGTGTCAGCCATATGCTCGCAGCTCCAGCTCTAAGGTACTGTTGAGGTTGGCCCACACTGACACAGGCCGACTGAGGCATGAAAGAAGCTCCTTCTCTTCAACTGTGTGTGCGTGCATGTGTGTGTGTGTGTGTGTGTGTGTGTGTGCTTCTCTTCAACTGTGTGTGCGTGCATGTGTGTGTGTGTGTGTGTGTGTGTGTGTGTGTGTGTGTACGCGTGCACGCTTAGTGAGGGTCTTACTGTACTTCTGGACCACCTCCACTCCACTATTCTCTAAGCCCCTAAAGACTACCCCCAAAAGAACAGCTGAACTAGCAGAAACTCCCCACAGCCAGGAAACCACACAAGAAAGAAAGGGAGAGAGGAATCTGTCTTTGCAGCAAGTCTGTGAGCAAAGACAGCCGCAGGGAGATGAAGTTCAGAGAAAATACCCAAGTGGAGAAACGATCTGCCATGTGCATTTCTGTGAAGCACAGCGCAGAATGTGCTAAGCAGCCCTACAGCAGGCAGGGTTTAGACAAATGAGACTGTACATAGCCCCGCACTGTGCAACTCATGATCAACCAAGAAACAAGGCAGATTCCCAGTCTTCCTTGTTCTAGAGTGTATTCTCCCATGGTCACTGCCCTCCCCTCCCGTGTCTCTTCAGAATTTACCCCAGCCTCTGATGCAGTGGCTCCCAACCTTCCTATTACTGTAACCCTTTAATACAGTTCCTCATGGTGTGGTGAGCCCAACCATAAAATTATTCTGTTGCTCCCTGATAACTGTAATTTTGCTACCATTACGAAGCGTGATGTAGATGTCTGATATGCGACCCCCAAAGGGGTCGGAACCCACATGTTGAGAACCGCTGCTCTAATGCTTTCCTCTCAAGCACTCACGTGCGACCAGAGTGCCCTCCAGCTTAGATGAAAAGAAACACCTACCCACAGACACACCCAGCTGCCCTTCAGTCAGCTAAGCCTCCCGATGATGGCTCCTCACAATTTCCTCTGCCTTCCCAGAAAGACACATGGATAAATTCACATTGTAACCATCAATATCACAACACCAAGACATTCCCAAGCCCTTCATAGTAAAGTTGCACAGCACAGGAACCAGGGGACAAAGAGCTCCAAGGATGTCACCTACAAAAAGCAGAAGTGCCGAAAGAGGTGGGAGTAATGGGGAAAAGAACACAGCCTATTTGGGAGGAAAAAAAAAATCACAAAATACTACACTGTCATCTGGGTCTAGGCACTTGGTGCAGAAAAACACAACGCTGTAACTTGGTCAATGCATGACTACCTCGTCTCAGGCCTTATTGCTCAGCTAAGTGGTGGGCACAGTCAACTTGGTACAAGAGTCACTCAAGGTCACAGATTCTCCAAGGGACAAAGAGATGCACCATGGAGGCAGAAGAAAAAGACTGAAATAAAGTTGCAATGCCCTTTCCGATAGGAAATGACGCCACTGGCCACTTCAGACTTCCTTAGTGGGGGGCCCAGTCTCTATTACCTTGTGAAGAACCACTGCCATCTCTCTCCTCTCCCACAAGAATCCCTGCCCCCAGAGGTCAAGGAGAACAAGCAAAAGTGACTGTTCCCCACCCCACACATAGATGAAGCAGGATGGAGCTAAATATCCCAGAGTCCTCAAGGAGGGAACAGTAGGATTATCTATCCTGAAGTATAAGATAATTTTACATCTGTGTTACATAAATGACATTTCACTAAAATGTGAAATAAATGTAGCATATGTAAATACGTGCCCCCACTGATGAGAATAGGAAAAAGCAAGAAAGTCAACCTTGAGAATTATTTCCGAAAAACTTGGAAATGGTTGTTACACAAATCACACAAACACAATTAAGTGGTGGCATTTTTCATCTGTTAATAAGGCACAGTAGCTAATTAAAGAAAAAGAAAGATCTATAGGAAGATGACAATGAAGGCATCAATAATTCAAGACTTCAATAACTGCTCTCAGAGAGGGAAGGAATCTACCTGAAACCTTTCAAAGACTTTTATAATTCAAAATCTCAAGCAGTCACAGTATCTCATGCTCCAAATTTAGTCAAAACAATGGCACTTAATCAAGTTTGAAAATGGAAGGTCAGAGAAGTTACATGAAAGGAGTATGAGCAACCAGAGTATTCAGCACAACCAAACCCCAGAAGTCAGGGAGATGGCTCCCTCAAAAAGTGCTTGCCACTCAAGCATGAGGATCCATGTTCAACCCCCAGAACCTACAGTATAGTTTTAGAGTGTGGTAGAATGCTTGCAAACACAGTACTGGGGGTAGGGACAGTGACAGGGATCTCTGAGGGTTGTTGGACAGAAGCTTAGCCTCAACAATGAACTAATGAAGTAACCCTGTCTCAAAACAAAGTGGATGCACCTGAGGAACTATACCCAAATTTGATGTTTTACCACCATGTACATGTGTGCATATGCACCCCCAATACATTCTCTCTCTCTCTCTCTCTCTCTCTCTCTCTCTCTCTCTCTCCAGAAGACAGACCCAAGTCACAACACTTTACTGTAGAAGAGAACACATTGAGATCACCTAAACTGATCTACAGAAAAATATGCTCAGAATAAGGATTTCTCCCACTCCCACCTCTATCAGTTCCTGCTGCTTTATTCCCAAAATTAGAAGCTCTTGTCTGTGTCATTCTCTGGTAAATCTTCAAAGACTGAAGGAATTCGTGCACACAGTAGATGCTGGAACCACCAGTCCTGAAGAGACTATTTTGAGTGTTCCACCTTGTAGATACAAAATAATCAATCATGGACTCTACCCAGCAAGTATGAGAAAAACAGACGTGCATCTTGCCCAGGCTAAAGCATATAATCACATGCTCACGAGCCCTTCCTCACCCTGGTTTCATCAACTCTGCATAGGGGCAGGATCATCAGCATGTCCCAGACTGAGGACAGAACCAAGCAGAGTCCCAGTTATGAGACACGAATCAGAAATAACTAAAACATACACACAAGAAGCCACCCAGAGTCCAAGGCCCTTAACTGCCCCTCTTGGTTTAGGGAGCGGCCGTGTAACACACTTTGTAGCTAAGTGGGTCTACCAGGCTTGACAGGCTCCTACGGTGCGCTCTCTGAGGGGATCTGCTTACAAGCAAGGCAGCTCTTTCCTTCCAGGTACTAACCGAATCAAATCTCTGCTCTTAAAGAATGCAAATGACAGGGTAGAGTCTACTGCCGAACAGGTTTTCATCTGCTACACTGCCTCCTGCCTCAAGCCTTTCTGAAGACTGGTTTGGCGGATCAAAGTCAAGAGAGCGACTTAGAAGTTACGCTGTGGGAAGTAATCAATACCAGCAAAAGAAAGGCAGCTCTTGCAGGTGCTGTGCTCAGAATCCTCTAACAGGCTTCCAGATCCTCCCAGAGAAGCACAGTCTCCCAAGGACGAAACACAATCAGGATGCTCTAGACCCAGAGATCGTCCAGGAGCCTCTGATGAAGGGACTGGTACTCAAAGGCATCCAGCGCTAAACTGAGACTCTCTGCTGGTCAGGGGTGGTGCTACAGGAATACCACTCTGGGGAACTTCACGGGTGACATTAACAGCTTCTTCCTGGGTGCAGGCCACAGTTTGGGACTTACTTCTAAGTGCAGAACACGGCATAAACGACGTATGACTTCTAAGGCCTGGTTACAAAAGGCCAACTCCTTCCTTGCCTGTACTTCCGCTTCTTCTGTGGACTCACACTGGAGCTCCTCCTGCCTCATATTCATGCAGAAGAAACTGCTATCGTACTCCAAACAATCAGCCAGCCCTGTGGAGCGGTCCACCTGGGAAGACTGACCTGACAAAAGCCTGCAGCAACGCGCCTGCAGTTGTGAGGAAGCCATCTTGAAATTGGCCTCTCCAGCTCCAGTCCAGCCATGAGTCGGCTGCATTCCTGGCCAGAACCTCAAGAACTGATCAGGAGCAGAACAGTTCAGTTAATTCACTCCAGGTTACTATCTCAGAAAACTTTGTATTCTAACTTCTTGGTTTTGGTTTTGTAAGCTGCTAAATTTAGAAGGTAATGTTCTATACAGCAAAATGTAACTAATATGTCAAGAGTCCTCTGGTCTAAATACATACATGTTACCAAAGTCGCATGTTCACGGTGACTTCATGCAACCAACCACACGACAACTCTGCCAACATGTCCAACCAACTATAGCATCGGCCGCTTCTTCTCATGGTTTCTGAGCTATCCTGTTTAAAGGCAGAAGAGCAGTCCCTGTCACAAAAGCATTCCCTGTCAGCCTCCACCTTTTGAAATCGGCTTTTCATGTACCACATACAGAAGCCGGTTTCATTTCTTTCATCACACCCTCTAAGTGGGCCTGCACATCATCATGATTGACAATACATAAATAAATAAATAAATAATAGCAAAGAAAATAGACAGTATTATCTGTACCTGATGAAGAAATAAATACTACTACTTTAATCCTTATTCATTTCTCCTCTTTCCCCAAAAAGCTTTGTAACAGTCCTAGCAGGGACCTCTTTCTCCATCACTGGCCCACTGTGGTTGTTATCAATTTGTTGAAGTTCATCAGAACCTGTGCTTCAGGCTCTAAGTAATTTATTATTCGCAAACAGGATTTCAGTGACTGACAGAGTAGAACATACCTTGGATTGTGCATGAGCAGACAGGGAACTGCATATGAGCCAAGGCATACACAAAAGAGCAGAAATAAATGCACTGGGGCACTCTGCTTCTCCCAGAGCTGTGTGCCATCTCCTGCTCTTTCCCAAGTGGGGTACATGGGATAGCAGGGGGATCATTAGCAGCTGGTCAACACTGTTGGCAGAGTCACTAGCCTATTCCGGATGGAACAAACAAAACTCGGGGACAGTAGCTCACCTTCAGGGTCTGGTTAAGATGAGGCAATGCCAAGGCCTACAGGACTTGTGAAAATAAGCAAGGACGAGTAACTCCTCCAGACCCTCTGACTCTAGCTGCTAGTTCTAAGATGAAGCATTCTCTGTCACTCTGTCTCAAAGCAATAAAGGAAACCTAACATCAGAAGTTTGAAAGGCGAGAAAGGTCGTCAAAGATGCTTTTGGTCCAGAGAGAAAGAAAGTGATGCGGCATGCATCACTACAGAGGAACTGTTTCCAATTCCATTCCAAACTCATTTATTGAGTCCTTGTTCAGTGTGAAGACACTAAACCAACAAAGAGTGACAAACCAAAATCGCCTCAACCGCGGCAGGTCTTGGGTCCCTGAGTAAATCCTCGACAATCATAGACCCTCTGCTCAAGCAGATACGTGCACATAGAGATACAAAACTTTATGCAGCACTGGAAGTGGTCAAGGTCCATGGATCCTGGCACAAATAATTCCTCGGTATACAGAAAGAGAAGAAATGGAGAATAGAATCAAATTTAAAATGTACATCATATAGTTTCAAACAATAGACACTAGGATAGCCTCTCTTTAAGGCAGATCAACCATCATCTTCAGCTTCATCCAAAACTAAAAATCAGGGGACAAATTACACGTTTATGAAACTAATATCATACAAAAGTCACATCCACTAATTTTCTGGCAATACTGCTTATAGATATTACTTTATCTGACCCATTTGGAATATAAAAATATTCTGCAGTCTAAAGACAGAAGCTGGGGCCTCTCAGTATTTTCAGCAGCATAAATAATTTTTGGTTATAATATCGGTAGAAAAAATCACTTCAATTTTTCATTTTTCAAAAGGCCCAGTTGCTCTAGATAAACTATATTTATGCTGTCAGAAAGAAAACATGAATGACAACTAAATTGGGCACCAGGGATTTAAAAACAAATCCTTTTTCACGGTTGCGAACTGTCTTCTGTGAGACAATTCTCAGGTGCAGTGCAAAGACTGTCCTAAGGGTGAGGCCCGAATGCTGACAGGTGTCAAGTGATAACCGACCAAATGGCCAAAACAGGGACAAAGAATGGCAGTGAGGCTCGTGGGCCTAGCCGGGACTCTCAGAAAACAGACATGGAAGAAAACACAAATAGATGCCTTTTCTGGCTCTCCCAAGTCTCTCTAGAGCAGGACTTTGAGCCACACCTGACTGGGTAACTCTAAATTCAAATTTCAGTTCTCAGTTGTGCCAATTTCATTTCAAGATCACAAAGCCACCGGTGGCTGCCATATGGGGCCCGCTGCAGAAGACATATTCCCACCATCTCCAGAAGTTCTACTGTGGGTCTCCTCTAAATAAGGGGAACCTAGAAACTTGGAACTCACTTGATCTCAATCAGCAAGTACAGGGATTCAGAGATAATCACCTTTGGTTAAGTTCTACTATTCGTAGAGAACAAAGAAAGAATTGAGACAAAGGAGCTAGGGAAGAGTTCAGAGTGAAACTTCTCTGAGTGCAATGAAGAAACCGCCCACAGGATATGGTACTACGCGTGGAGCTGAGTCTCATCTAAGAGGCAGGGTTTCCAGGCAGAGGATTATTCTTTCCTGTCAGACAGTAACAACATTTTCTGGATTTCTAATAACACGCCCTTCAGAGAAAAGGAGTTTTGAAACAAGAGGACGTGTTTCAAGAACTCAGCAGAGAAGGTTGAAAAAGGAGGAGAGGAAAGAAGGATGCAGAGATGAAGGACCATAAGGAAGATGGGAAGGAAAGGAGAAAAGATGGAGAGAGGAAGAAATACAGACACAAGACTTATTTCTAGTCCTCTGATTTTCCATGACCACATGCTGAAGTCACAATGTGTTTAATAAGAAGCACCTGAGTGCCAGGCACATGCCTTTAAAGCCAGGCAGAGGCTGGCAGAGCTCTGTGAGTTTGAGGTCAACCTGATATACAAGAGCTAGTTCCAGGACAGGCTCCAAAACAACACAGAGAGATCCTGTCTTAAAAAAATAAAAACAGTAACAACAACAACAAACCCTGAGGGTGCTGTGTGGCACAACTATGCCTGGGGAAATGCAACATGCACTGCAGATAGAGGACCCACGACAGAAAGATGGACAGATACCAAAGTTCAACTTGGTGAACCAGTGAGTTTTATTGGGGTCAGTTAGGTGAATATGGGTAAAGGGCGATTTAGAGGAATCTGAGTGAGGGGTTACTTACAGGAGCAGAAATGACTCAAAGCTGCATCATCAAAGCCCACTCTGGCCTGGGTGACAGCTCACAAAGCTGGGAACCTGGAGCACACGACACAGCCTGCAGGCAGCTCGACAGGTTGGAGAGGGTCCTTTCTAGGCACCTCACCCTGGTTTCTACATCCTTCAGAGTCTGTTTTGCAGCTTGGCTTTGCTCGTGAGAGGGGGCTCTCAGCTTTCATTGTTTACTCTGGCAGGGAGGGGCCTAGTGAATCTGATCAGTTTCAGGGAGTCCTGAAGCTATTTTGAGTTGTTTACCTCCCTACTTAAGGTTGCTTCCTGCAGGATACAATGCTTCAATGTAGGAGGAAACTGTTACACAGCAGATGGAAATGCCTAAGAGGATCACTACCCATGGAACTTGGATTTTCATTCACAGATTTTCTTCTTCAGAGAAAAACTTCATAATATGCCTCTTTATTCCTTTGCTGTTTCTGATGATAAAGTCTGTTTGAAAAGAGGATCTTTTGTTCATGTATATCTTTTTATAATCCTAGCACTGAGGAGTGGGAGGTGAAGGAAGGAGGATCAGATGTTCAAGGTCAACCTCCACTATACTAATTAAAGGCTAGCCAGAACCATATAGGATCCCCACCTCTAAATAGACAAATAAATAAATTAAATAAATAAATAAATAAGTAAATGAATATTGGTCAAGAAAAGAAAAAAAGGGAGGAAGAAAGAAAAAAGGATCTTTCTGGAAATCCTCACTTTTTCACCCCAAAATTAAGGCACTAGACAAATCATCCAAGTCTGCTTGTCATTTTGGGTCTGTGCTGTGTGACACTAAATGTTATTCTTTTGGTTTTGTCCCTTTAAGGGGCAAGCCACGCCCACTCCCAGCTACTTCTGACCTCTCGTGCCATCTTAACTCCTTCCTTCTGTTCCCTTTCCTGACATGTACACACATGTCTCCTCTATGCCTGTCTTTATGTCTCTCTGTCTCTCTTCTTCCAGGCAGAGGCCTCTTCTTTAAGTAATAAATGTTCAGCTTTATGTTTAGCCTTACGTCTATTTACTATGTCCTGTAAGCCTTTTATCCACCACCTGGTTCACCCACCCGCCTGACTCTCCCGGCCACATGGCTGGTACCAGCCTGCCGCACAGGGAATCTGCACCGTTCTGGCGGCAGCCTCTGCCTGGCTCGCAGGCTGCTCTGGGAACATGCCAGCATTATTTTTTAAAGAACAAAACTAAAGCCTATCCCCAAACTGTTCTGGAGCTTCAAGAGATTGCTACCCTGTTGGGGACTGTAAAAATGCCTCACCCAGGAACCAACTGGTAAGGGGAACATGTCTAAACACACGACAAGAGAGTAACAACTGTTTTTAAAAAGCAAAAACGAAAAGGTGACGGCACAAAAACAGGACAAGCAAAGTTTGAACTGCAGTTTTTTACATTTCTGATAAGAAGGAAGGTGTTAGGAAAGCCTGGCGACAAGGTTAGGTATCACCTATTATCTTGTCACAGACGGGATCATAAAGAGGTAAATCACAGAAAGATTTAAGAAACTTGGTATTATGTAACTTTAACAACAACAAAACAAAGCACTAAGAGAAATATTTTATTGTCTGGAATGCATCCCACTGAAACAAATATGTCCAATTATTTAACTATAATTTTATTCGAATGCAATGTTTTTGATAGTCCCTATGATAATTTCATTAGGCAAATATAAATTATGACCCATTAAATTAATTATATGACCAAATTACAGGTTCTAGCCTACTACTAACTAAGAAAAATTTTTTGCTGTGTTAGGAATTGGTAAATGGTCTACTTAAAAAGAGGGAAACCATATTTGTAGAAATACAATTAGGAAAACACATGTATGTATGAACATGGTAGTAGGGGATAAGGGTCACAGGAATAAGGAAAGCTTTAGAAATGGAACTATGTTATCCCAAAGGAAAATAATGAAAGGAACAACTTAGCTGGGTAAAGGCCAGAAGGAAGCTGATCAACTCCACAAATCACCCTTGTCTCACCAGATCCATTTCTTTTTCCACACAGCTGGAACAGTTTGCCTGACCAATCCAGGGACCAAAGGAAAATCCTGTGTCTCGGCCCCAATACATACAAATGTCAAACCATCTGTAGACGTATGATGCACTCACTCGGTGTCCATTCAATGAACCCAGTGCTGACTTCCTAGCAAGTGCTGCATGTACAAATACCACCAACAGTGTCTCTACCCTTAAGAAACCTTGGTTCTAAAAACTAGCATGCTAAGTAAATAATCACCTCACAAAATGATCGGCATTAGAATAAGGAAGTGCACCACCAACCCCACATCAGACAGAGGTCTCATCTCCAAATTATACAAAGAACTCAACAAATTGGTCAACAAAAGAACACATAATCCAATAGAAAATAGATCATAGACCTAAACAGAGACCTCTCAACAGAGGGATCTAAAATGGCTGAAAGACACTTAAGGAAATGTTCAACATCCTTAGTCATCAGAGAAATGCAAATCAAAACAACTCTGAGATTCCATCTTACACCTGTAAGAATGGCCAGGATCAAAAACAGTGATGACAACTTTTGCTGGAGAGGTTGTGGGGTAAAGGGAGCACTTCTGCATTGCTGGTGGGAGTGCAAGCTGGTACAGCCCCTTTGGATATCAGTTTGGTGATTTCTCAGAAAATTAGGAAACAATCTTCCTCAAGACCCAGTAATACCACTTTTGGATATATACCCAAAGGATGCTCAATCGTGCCACAAGGACATGTGCTCAGCTATGTTCATAGTAGTACTGTTTGTCATAGCCAGAACTTGAAAACAACCTAAATGCTCCTCAAACGAAGAATGAATAAGGAACATGTGGTACATTCACACAATAGAGTATTATACAGCAGAAAAAAAAATGACACCTTAAGATTTGCAGGCAAATGGATGGATCTAGAAAACATCATATTGAGCGAGGTAACCCAGACACAGTAAGACAATTATCACGTGTATGCACTCTTAAGTGGTTTTTAAACATAAAGCAAAGAAAACCAGGCCACAAATCACAATCCCAAAGAACCTAGACAACAATGAGGACCCTAAGAGAGATATACATGGATCTAATCTACATGGGATACTGGAAAAAAATAAGATCTCCTGAGTAAATTGGGAGCATGGGGACCATGGGAGAGGGTTGAAGGGGAGGGGAGAGGAACGGAGGGGAACAGAGAAAAATGTATAGCTCAATAACGTCAAGAAAAAAATTTAAAGAAAAAGAATAGGAAAGTACACAAGTTCCCTGAGATGTCCTGCCTGGGGCAGCAAAGGCTTTTAGAAAGAAGAGATGATGTAATAAAGCCTTTCTGTCAGAGCCAATGCCTGCATAGACCAACAAAACCTAAGTGGGCATGGTATGTAGAGGACTTACACAGCGGAAGAAGAAAAGAGTGTTTGAGGGGAGTTGAGCAGTAGGGAAAAGAAGAGAGAGACAACGTGGGAACAGGAGGAGGAGAACAATTTATAAAGGATATTGCGAGCAGTGTTCTATGGGCAAGTCGCATCTCAAGTAAAACACACAGTTCTCACTCAAGACATTGAACAAATCAGGTGCAAAGGTTGAAAGTCTGATAAGCAAGTTAGTATACAGAGTATATATATATACTCTGCCAAGACCACTTAATCCATGGTCTAGAGCGAACTGAGGAGTGGAGAGAAGCTACCACAGGAGGACAGTAATTCAGGGTCAGGAGGTAGAACAGCAGCTACCAGGCAAGTCGGAAGTGAGTTAGTTGTCTTTGTGCCTGATTGGGCAGGCCCCACAATGAACAGCATGAAGCCAAGTTCCCTATGAGGCTCTTGACTGGGGGAGCATGGATGATTTGGACTTGAGGAGCAAAGACATACATTTATTTCTTATTGGTTTAGGTCTTGAATATTTGGGGATTTTGTTTTTGTGTGTGTGTGTGTTTTAGTTTTTTTTATTTGTTTTGTTTTTGTTTTTTAAGACAAGGTCTCATTATGTAGCCTAACCAAGCCTTGAATTCCTGGTCCTTGAACTCCTTGTTGCTGGGATTACAGATCTGATGTACACTGGGAAAGGCGTTTATAACCCACTAAGCTGAGGGTCAATTACCCGATTCACTAGAGGTAGCTCCTTTAGCTGGGAGGAACAGAGAGAAAGCAGGGCAGAAGCAGCCCGCCTACAAATAAGAGAACGGGAAATAACATGAGCATGCAAGCAAAGAGAGGCACCTTCTTTAAGTGAGAGGAACAGACACCAGAGTATAAGCCGCAGGAAGACAGACTTTTCTTCTCCAGGAGAGCTGCCAGTGAAGAAATGGCCGTTTAAAGAGCAAAGTTAAACACCAAAGGGAAGCCAAAGCTGAATGGGGGCCACACAGGGTTTTTTTTTTATTTTTGTTTTCTCCTGCTGTTATGTTTTAGAGATGAACAGATGTAACCTAACAAGCAAGTGATGACTGTTAAGGCAAGAAAAGTTGGTAGTCTGCCACGCACTAGACACTCTTCAAAGAATCAAGTGACATCCCTGGGAAGATGGCACAATTAAGCCATCATGGCACGTTCACAGAACACCTTACTCTCTATCTCATGTCTGACAGAGGCGTGTCAGTGACCCCGGGGCAATAGCTACCCTGACAGTTGAATATTGCTGTTGCACCCAAGGCTACTTTGTCATAACGCACGCCATGATGAAACATGGGTGTTTGTATATAACTGTGGCTCTCCTTAGAGGTCAAAAATCCCCCTCTCTTCCATCACTCAATAGTGGTCCATCCACGATGGTTTCTACAAACTACCGCTTCAATATTTTCTCGACATGGGTCAGTGTTTGCTTTGTTTTTGTTGAAACAGAATTCTTGCTAAGTTGTTCACACTGGTCTTACAGGAATTATCCTCCTGCCTTGCTTCCCCCTCCCCCAGTACTTGGATTACAGGCATGTGCAACATACACAGTGAGTACTTATTTTAAATGTAACAGGGCTAGGAGGACGGCTCAGTGGGTAAGGGCTCTTGTCTCTAGGCTTAGTTCCAGCCATGGAACCCACATGGTAGACAAAACTGACTCCCATAAATTGTCCTCTGATCTCTGAGAGCACATCATGACATGTGTGCATACACATGCACACAAAAGCATGCACGAGTGCAACTGCGTGCATGCATACATGCACACATGCATGTACACACACACAAATACATATAAAAGATTAAATTATAAGTGTAGCTGGTGACAAATTAGACTAAAAATCCCAAACTCTACTTAGATGAGAATTTGATAACTGCTTCTATTTTCAGGATAATTTTTAGTCAATAATCCCATTTCATTCCAATTTATCTTTCATTCCCTACAGTTTGCTTTACGATACACTTTTCTCTTGTTGGCACTTACAAGTTGGTCCATAAAGTCAAGTGGCATGTGATCAGTCTGCATGTCCATTTACGATAGTTGAATTAAGTAGTCATAAAACCACAGTAAGGAAAGGTGCAGGGACAGTCACCTTTGGTATCGTATGATCGACTTCCAAAGTCTACCTTTTACAGAGGCCTTGAAAGAATTTTGTAATGTAGGCTATCCTGCTCTGAGCTGATTAATGTGAGGAAAATGCTGGACCTGAGCTCCTGCTCAGAGTCCCCTTAAATTACCAGCGATCGGCAATCCGTCATCTGCAAATATGCTGATGTCAAATGTCCTTATAATAAGCTATCACATTTTCAAACATTTTCCTCCATTACCTAACCACGAGATTTGCACAATGCACACAGCCTGCAGAGAGGAGAGTAAATGAAATATTGGATCTTGGTTTAAATGAACAAACCCTATCCTGAACAGAAGGGGCAGAAGGAATGTATAAATTGAGAAAAGAATTACCTATTCATCTTCATCAATAGGTGACACCATCATCATTTGGGCCTCTAAAAAAAGATGTTTTAATTTGCCAGGAAGAATACATCTCTTCAGGGAGGAGATTTGGGGATTCAACCATGAATAATAATGAAGTAAGCAGACTTCCTTCCTATGTAAATCCTTGTGCTGGTCTTTCAGCACAAATGAGATTCTAAGTTGTGGGGCTGGAATGGGGGGGATGGGGAGCAGGGGCTTCAGCTTATTTATTCCAGTCCATGTAAGCACACTTCATGCTTATCAACCATATCTTCCTTCCTCTCACTCAAATTAACATTAAGACGAGAGAAAAAAATATAAATATTCCCATTGGTATTGGCCAGCTTGTACCAACAACCCTGGGTTCAAAGAACAACCACTGTTCATGAGTCTGCTCAGAGCCCTGCCTACAATGTTCCTCTTGCAGGAAATCCAAGCCCTGATTGACAGATTCCTCTCATCATTACCCTACTCCCTCAACTAATGCAAAACATTCTCTTGGCATCCCCGGCTTGCAATAAATCATTCAGATTCACACGAAAGCCCAAGCTCAGCATTTATTAATTTTAACTTCCTTCTGATACCTATTATCAGTTATGGACAATGACAATATTTCTCTAAGCCCATTAATTTCTCCTTTGCACCTCAGAAAGCAGAGAGCTGGCAACAGTGTGTCTGACCTTTCGTGGTTTCCTAATCATCACAGCCTCCCGAGGGGGTGAGGGGAATTAAGGGAGTCCCAGAACATTATGCAAGGCAGGTAGACAGAATGCGAATCTGGGTAAAGCAGACTTAGAATAAGGGGCCTTCAATATGCAACACTGAAGTGATGTATAAATCAATACAGAATGATTAAAACACTGCACTGTGAAAAGGCTGCATAGTTAATATACATTCCATTATGAAAAAAAGAATGTGGCCGTCACACCAAATGCTTGGGCACGCAGAGCAATGGGAGTATGACCCAAACTGTTGAAATACATAGGGTTTTAAGGGACGGAGCTCATCAAGACCATCGTACCTTCCATTTGGCTCAATAATGTCCCTTCAAATACTCATTTGTTATTTAAATGTCCACATTACACATACATAGGCTCCCGGTCCACCCAGAGCCCCTGCCTTCTAACAGTCCAGCATTTATCAGAGAGCCCCGCTTCAAAGCTCAGCATCAATAAAAGCCATAGGATTCCTACCGACTATAGCGCAAAATCCATACCTAAATACCCCTAATTGTACAATCATCGCACTCACTGGAATAAAACATACACTTACCCTTGCCTTCCTCTGAAATGGAGCGCATTAAATGCTGTGCCACCTCTCTCCCTCACCCCCACCAGAAGAGCTAAATATTGTGAGCTTTTTCATTCAATTAACTTCCTTGAAACTAGAGTATCATGTTTACAAAGGAGCAGAAACTTCCAAAAGGGTGATGGTCTCTGGGGCTTGAGGGGAATCAGAGTGATTCACCCTGGTTCCCCTTCCATTGGACCCACTGAGAAGGGACTGATCTTTGGATGTTATTTCTTCCAAAAGTTGTATTTACCATTGACTGGAAGTTGCTGGGGAGCAAAAAAGGGAGGCATCACAAGTTTCACTAGGGAACATGTGGCGTGTTCTTCCAAAGGAAAAATAATGCCACCTCATCTTGTCTCCTGCATTTTTACATCAGAGTGAATGGGAAAATGTGTCTCAATACAAATTTTCCTGATGGAAAAGAAAGAGCCTTTGTTAGTGCCTAGTTCCACAGATATTTTTGAGCTACCTTCTGATGCCCACTGCTCTAAAGGAACCAGCTGCATACAGTCATGATTTTCCCATCATTCAAAAATTTTTTTCATGTTCATAACACCGAACTCAGTCATACGAAACACAGTAGAAAGCCACCATGAAAATAACAATAGAAAAGATAAACTAAATGAGTCAAGATTTTTATACTTAACTATCATGGAAGGGGCATAAAGCCAGCAATGCTGAGCAGTTCTGGTCACTGTAAGCAGATTCATGTGTTATGGCAGGGAACTGATGTCCCCTGGAAGCCACCCACAGAACTCTCTCAACTTGGATGTACTTTAACATCTTTCTTCTTCACCTCAAACGCAGCTTTATTTTTCATGGAAATTTCTGCTCTGTTAAAAATTCCAGCACACACCAAGAAAGGAACTTTAATTTTAGTTCCTTCTATATCTGAGACTCAGAACATTTCCACATCTCCTGTGCTGCTAAATGAAACAAAACACTGAGACCTGATATCGGGAATCTAGCAACACAAAAGAAAAAATGGTAGACATCACTTAGAAAGGGTACTCTGTGCGCACAGTGCCATTAACCCCCCTCCCCCACTAAACAATCAGACCAAGCAGACGGCCTCAGCTCCTGTTTTGGAAGTGAAAAAACTAAGTCATTTTCTTGGAGAAAACCAACAATGGTTTGCATCATGGCCCCAGTTAGGCCCCACAGACAAACACCAAAAGTATAAGCATTCTTTTGTCATGCAGCCCCCACTGACAACTCTAAAAAGAGTACCCATGTGAGAAATAGAAACTTAATAGCAGTGGTGACATCTGTGGCGACATCACTAAGCCCCTAGTTTGGATAATGTGCTGGGCATTCATGACATTCAGGCCTTTCCAGCACCTGAAACCTGCCATTCTGTATCTGGTTGTGGTGGGGGGCTGTTTTAGTAAACAAAGGAATGGAAAGAAGAAAATCAGGACTCTCTTCCTGCCCCTTGCAACAAGCCAAAGCAAACCTATGTCCACACAACTAACCACCTCTCAGCCTTGGCAGAGACAGTCTCTCGGCAGCTGGCTGCGGCACGTGCACCTCTTCCACCAACTGCTTTCACTGTGTCATGGACCAATAGGTTGGCTCAGTAAGTACAGTATTTCCTCAGATAAATATTTCTATCCTGCACTGAATCTGGAAATGTCACTGAGCCCCACCCTTCTCCCCTCCCCTCCACAGGCTGTACAGTGTCTCCCGACTGAGCACAAAGGAGCTCTAGGATGAGGGGACAGCTCACTCATTGGAGTACAGTAGAGAAGCTGACCAAGTGTTTTCCAACACGTGGAAAGGAATTTAGTGAGTCAGGGGCAGCATGAAAGAAACTGAAGCAGAACGCAGTAGAAAGTATGAGTGTGCAACACCTAGTAGTAAAAATTAAACTGCTTCATAGCAAGTGTAATACTATGTAGTCTATATATATAATATATATATATATAAATTATGACATATATATATATATTTATTTATATTTACTACAGGCTAATAGCTACTTGAACCCTCTCATCTTCCAGCCTCTGATGCAAGCAGGTTCTACTGGGTATACTTTATATGTCTATCCTGACCTCTCTGGCCCTTCCCTGTGCACACTAAATACAAGAAATGTCAAGATCTGTCACAGACCCATTAGAACAGCCTCAAGTCAGCCTCTGTTACATTGCAAAGGAGAGTCCCTTTGTCAGAATGATGCATTCTAAATGCAGGCCTGACCCCATCGATGCCCAATTAAAATGACATTCCAGGTCTTCCCTCAGATTTCATCTCAGACTTCCCATTCTAGATGAAGCTTCCCTATCTAAACCAGACCAAAACAAAGACAATACCAATAGACATGATAATGTAAAGGAGAAAATCTCATGAATACCCCAACCATAGACAAAGAACTACAGGCAACCAATGCTAGAGTGGGAGGCCAGTCTTCTGCTGGGATGAGTCCATTAATTGGTTATCCAATACCAAGTGGTTGTTCCTAAAATCGTATTTGTACAACTAACACTATATGCAGCTTGTATTTATATTTTTAGGAGTGTGTGTGTATGTGTGTGTGTGCTTCCAATTTCCTGCTTACTTTCTACTTCCACAACCAAGAATGCTAGCTTAATTTCTGTCAGTTCTATTACGGCTATATCTCAATGATTAGCACACGAGAGGGCCTAAAAAAATATTTCCTTAATGAATAAATGATCAAATACTATAAGATCAGAGGTCAGGATTAATTCAGCTGAGTCTGCAGCTCTCATCATACCACCTATTGCTTAATTAGTATGCAGTAACTGTATCCATTTTTTAAAAAGTGAAAATTGAAGCAATGTGATAAATATAAGTTTTTATCTCATATTCTTGTCCTTTGGATAGAATAACATAGTGCTAAAAGTTCAATTATGTAACTAAAAAAAAAAATAAAGCAGGAATTTTAGGAATCACCTTACCCATGGCGTGGATTAACCATCTAATTTTTTTTTATTTATTGAAAAATTTTCAAGTTTTCAACAAATAATAAATATATCACTTCGCCCCTTCCCTTTCTTCCCTCCAATTCCTCCCATACCCTCTCCACTCCCTCTCAAATCTATACTTTCTTTAATTAATGTTACAAATATATGCACAAATTATGTAAATATAAGAACAGGGGGTCCATTTAGTGTGGCTTAGGTGTATATGCATATGAATTTCGGACTTAGCACTTGGAACTGCATAACCAACAAGGGGGCCATCCCTGGGAGAGGCTAATTCTCCCTCTCTCCGCAGTTATTAGCAGCCTCTAGTTCTGTCTAGTGGTGAGACCCTGTGGGATTTCCCCGTTCCGCATTAGCGTGTCTACTACTGTTATCTTTGCTCAGTTTTTGTTAGGCAGCCATATTGTTGAAGTATCATAGGCTCAGCTTTGCTGTCATTTCTAGGAGAGACAATATCACAGCGGACTTTCCAGTCCTCTGGTTCTTGCAATCTTTCTGCCCCCGCTTTCTCGATGTTTCCCAAGCCTCAGGTGAAGGAGTCATGTTGTAGTCCTATCTGTTGGGGTTGAGCTTCTCCACGATCCACTGACCTCCTCTCTGAGCAGCTGTGGTTTTCTGTAATGATTCCCACTTACTGTAAAGAGATACATCCTGGATGAAGGGTGAGAGGTGCATTCACCTGGGGGCATAGGATGGGTTTTAGGACTTACATTGGTCAATAAAGCGGTGGAAGTAGGTTCTTTTCTGAAAGACCCATGACCTTACTAGCCCCAGGAAGGCAACTAGGTTTCTAGTACCAGGCATGACTTCCCAGCTGTTGAGTGGGCCTTAAGTCCAATTAGCCAGCTATTGGCTACTGACAAGATATAAGTGTCACTAATATACCTTTAGAGATCATCTTGTCATGCTGGACATTGTTACAGTTCATAAGCATCACACCTAAATAAGACTACTGCCTGCTTCCCTGCCTGGGCATCTTACATAGATAGAACTTTCTGGTACTGTCAAAGCAGACTGCAGGAAGGAGACTAGACTTTCCCATTAGATTCAGCATGAGTCGTCTGAGTCCTGGGTCTAAAGTGTGAGGTACCAATAAAGACTTACTTTCACCCTCTGAAAGGCAACCAAGGACAACAGCAAAAATCTATATTGTTTTGGGAGTTACTTGGACAACCCTGACCAGCAACTTGAACTTGGGGTTTATGGCTCTTGCAGTGAGCACTGTCATCCCAAGTGGTATGAAATCTACACACACGCACATGCACACACCATGTATAATTTCAGGTAAATATAAAACAATATGATTCCTTGAGTCTTTATCAAACATCCTTGGTGTAATTTGTCCTTCTTCCTTCCTCTCCTGTACCGGGCTGTCTCCTTCCTCCTTAATTAAAGTCCCACTCCCATTTTTTTCTTATTTCCCCCTTCATATGACCTGAATCCTGCTATTCTCCTCTCTAGCCTTCCCCCTAAGAAAATCCTAAATTAATTACTATTCTTTTGAAAAATTCTTTCTTGGCATGATGGTGTAAAAGGCAAAAGCTTCTAATATCTGTATTTTTCAGCATTCAGTTTTTGTTGATTCTAGGCCCATAAGCTAAAGACAGTTCGAGCATATGAGCAATCAGGCATCTTAATTCTGAGGGTGAAGAAAGGTTTTGCTTAACAATAAGCCATGAGCACATCAAATATGTATAACCATTTAAAAAATCAAATTAAGATTGTAAGGAGAATGATAAAATATGCATATGCTCTTGAAGTTTAAAACTAAATCTCACACATGTACTTAAGCAATTTCTCCCAAAACGCAAATTTGTGACTCATACTAGCAACTGAAAAATAATGTCACACCCTTTCTAAAGTTGATTTCTATAGACATTATGATAAAAAGTGCACCCTTTTGTCCTCCAAACAAAACTGGCAGGAAATAAAATGATAAAACCTGAGAAATCGTATAATCAGAAAACTATTACAAAAAGAAATTGCGGCCTCTTTAAAACAACATATTATTTCAGCAAGAAAAAGGCACTGTCAGGTGAACAACTAAGGACACAAACTTTATATCCTCAAACAGAGAAGAATGAAACCTCTGAGGAAATAGAGATGGTCTACAGTGGGACCTCACACTTAAACACGCTGACTAGCAAGTATCAGGTGGTCTATGGTAGGACCTCCCACTTAAAACATGTCAACTAGCAAGCAAAGTATCTTTATTTAAAAAAAAAAAGCTTGAAAAGACACCCAGGTATATGGCCTCCCTCTGTTGCCATCTGTACACTAGGTGACAGGTCTACATTACATAACGCACACAAACTCTCCCACTACTTAGATGAAGCAAGGGAAACTCGAACTAGCTCTGGAGTGCCCTATGGGTAACCACATTTCTCCTGGACAATTTCCTGAGTGTGTTTTGAACAGAAACTTGACCTCACAGTAACATATGGGTTAACGAGTGCTGATAGCCCAATACACAAAGCCCTGCTTCTGGGCACCACACCTTGTCGGTATATTTTAAAGTCAATAACTTGCATCCAAGAATTTAACATTGTATACCTTACAAAAGAAGGTAACAATGAAAGCATCAGGGGTGTTTCCTCTACGGGGATAGAAAGTTCCTGTTAACGTGTTACTTACCAACCTGGGAAATACATAAGCTCTCTATTTGCTGGAAAATAAAGTAACAATGGCATAAAACAAAATGACAGCTCTTATATTTTATACCTTTGAGTCAAACTTCCATAATGTCTCCCCTGTTTCCTTTCATCCCACCATGCCCAGAAATAACCAAGCCATGGACTGGCAACAGGAGTGGGCTGTGGCGACGTGACTGCTTTGGGGAGAATTTGCATACTTTAAGTTTCACCATTACCAAATGTTCTTCCCAAAACAGTTCCACTGAAGGAAGGCGGGGAGGGGACTTGATCTAAGAAGTCAACTTCATGAGGCATAGTAAATTGTATTATTTCCTCTTAAATTCTTCTTAAATTTCCTGGTTAAATGGGAAGAAAAAAAATATGCAAAGATTACAAAGTAACAAGGTTTTCTGGGGTGTTGTGAGGAGGCATACAGGGTGGGAGTTTGGGGGTAGGACAGTGAGTAAGAACATTTATTATGCAATGCAACCAACCCCTGGAGCCCAGAGTTCAGATCCCGCATGACGAGATGGGTATGGTTTGCACAGCCTCTAACGACCGCACTGAGGAGGGCAGGAGGCTGGAAGATGTCTAGCGCTTGTCAGGCACCTAAAGATACAAATGCCAAGTTCAGGAGAAGCCCAGCCTCAAATGCTTAAGGCACAGGACGATAGAGGGCACTCTTCTCTAGACTCTGCATGTGTCCATAGTTGCATGCACCTCCACACACATGTGAGCCTATACACACATATACACAAATGAAGAGTCAACCATTACTCTGGACAGAACTTCCAAAAACTCAAATCATTGACTGTGCCTCTTGAGTTAGGGGCATAGCTCAGGGAGAGAGGGCTTTCTGCATGATAAGCAAGCCCCAAGTTTGATCTCTGGCACTATAACAATGAAAAAAAAATAAAGTGAACTAGTAGAGCCCTGGTGTTTTTTATGCTATCTACTTAATTAAGTTCTTGGGGCCCTTGATTCCCAATTTCTCAGTAAAGATTTATGAAGGAGAGAATCATCTTATTATTATACATCCCAAAGCCAAGGTTGCTGAAAACACAAGTTCCTGCTAGAATCTCAAAAATGTCTAATGTGATGAAAAGGCAAAAATGTGCCCACGGGAGCTGCGGCTGCAGCTCCTTTGCTAGACTGCTTGTCCAGTACACACAGAGCCCTGAGTCTGATTTGCAGTACCATCTAAATCAGGCATGGTAGTATATGCCTGTAATCCTAGCCCTTGGAAGACGGAGGCAGAAGAAATCAGAAGCTGAAGGTCATTCTAGAGGACAGCACACATTTTAGGCCTGCTGTATAGCAGTTTCCTTGGAATTGAAGCATCTGCCCCAAGAGGGAGGAGGATCAAGGGACCCAGGAGGTAAACAAAAGCCTGGGAAACTGGAAGCTTGAAAGACGGATGCGAAAAGAGGCAGAGAGAAGAGATTGCTCACCAGACTGGAGAGCCCCAAGCTTTTGCAGCCTTTGGGAGAGGTCGCCATGTTGACGTGGTTTTTCAGGGATGGATCTGCTTTCAAGTCATTTTTTCTCTGGAAAGTAACACCACACCCAGTGACCCCAAACACTGATTCACCAAGTTGGTCTTTGGGGCATATGTTGTGTGTTTCTTTTCTTGGATGATTAGGGGTGTGTGTGTGTGTGTGTGTGTGTGTGTGTGTGTGAGAGAGAGAGAGAGAGAGAGAGAGAGAGAGAGAGAGAGAGAGAGAGAGAAAGAGAGAGAGTGTGGTGTGATGTCTTCCCAATGGGGGAGGATGGAAAATAGGAAGGGAAAGGAAAAGAAGAATAGCCACGGCCTACTCACAACCCACCCCAGCTCTATCTCATTAGCAGACTTCATTCATTGAAGGTGGTAGGAATTTGCTTTCTAATTCTACCACTGCCCTGATTCAGACACAACCCTTTCTAACTAAACATTTGGCTGCAGTCTCATTCTCTGCTTAAGATGCTGAGCTGGGTACTGCTTCCCACAAAGCTTCTCCCTCCCTGAGCAATGATGAGTGCCTCCCTAAATGGCCATCTCTATCCACTCTGAGTTTCTACTAATCCCAGAAAGCTAGTTAGAAGCCGAGCACAATGAGGATGCTGAACATCAGATTTTATGAGCTGCAGCCAGTATTTCTCACAACAAAGCCAGGGCCTTAATTTACTCATTTATTTGACACATATTCATTGAGTCCCCTCTACTGGAACTTCGTGCTGAGGAAATACTGGTTTAAAAACAAAGCAAAACAAAATAAAAAAGAGACAAGGATCTCTGCCCTGGAGATCCCTGGGATTTACATCCTAATAAAGGAGGCAGACAATGAACAAATTACTAAATCTTATCATTTCATAGACAATTAAGACGAATATACAAAGACACAAACCAAAAACTCCCTAGACCTAGGCTGATAGGGCTGAGCATTGAAGAGAGGCCAGTGTATCAGTTGGTCCATGTTAGATCCAGGAGAAGACAATATTTAGTAAAGTCCCAATGGCTGAGGTAATTACCTCTTGCATGTCTAGGGAAGAGTTCCTAAGAGAGACTTCAAACATCCATGAGGCACCATATTCCCAGCCTATCAGAAAGCAGGAAAAGCCTGGCTGGAGTGGAGTGACAGACGGAAGGGAAGAGTGGGTTGTGTCTGAGAAACAACAGTTTGACGTGAGAGCATTGGCTCTTGCTGAGTCCACCTGGCTGCCATTTTGAAAGGATCCTTTGGGCAGCTCTGTTTAGCTTATACCATGGTAGGAACACCAGGGGGGTAATGGGATTGGGAAGAGACTACAACGGTATAGGATGACTAGTTAGAAAACCCCCGATCCAAAATGTGGCAAAAAGCCTTATCTTTTTAAGCCGTGGCATAGCACAAGCTGAAAATTCTACCCTTGGCCTTATGTGACAGATTATAGTCAAACCCAAGTATGCTAAAAATATCATTTAACATTGCCTGCAGAAGCTGGGCAGCGGGGGCGCACTCCTTTAATCCCAGAACTCAGGAGGCATAGGCAAGCGTATTTCTGAGTTCATGGCTAGCCTGGTCTATGAGAGCTAGTTCCAGGACACGCACCAAAAATACATAGAAACCAAAAACAACAACAAAAACCACATTACTTGCAGGCTATATGACTCTGATAAGACTGTGTTTCTTTATGCAAATATCTTGTTATATATGTAAATTTTCCAAAATCTAAAAGCAAAATACTTCTGGTCTTCTGTAAGCTTTGCAGAACTGAGAGACACTGAGGGGATTACTAGCACACTTCTGGGTGTGTCTAAGAGGGCATTTTCAGGGAGTATTAACCTACAAGAAAGCCAATGAAGAAAGGCTCACCTTGATAGGGAGCACCATCTCACAGGCAGGAGCCTGAATAGCATCAGAGCCGGGGCGGGGAGGGGGGAAGCCAGCATCTACAAGCTCCATTCTCCCTAAGAAAAGCATCTGCTATTGTGGCTGGCCACCACCTACAGACATCAGGCTTGATTCCTTCCATCCTTCAGTGCAGTATTATACAATGGACTCTCCAGAAATATTTTTTGGGGGGGAGAGGGGGACATTCAATCTTGGATTGGGATGGCACTGATCTCCCACGATCTGAGGCTGTCAGTTTCTTTAAACTGAAAAATTACCAGATTCTCTACCTCTCTAGCTTGTAGACAGCCACTGTTGGGCTTCCCAACCCCCATCACCTAAGACAATCTAATCAATCTCTTTCCATAATTGTTGGGTCTACTCCTGTACAGATCCTCAACTAGTATAGATCCAGGATTGTTGGATGAAATACTCAGCCTTCACTTTCCCTAAAAGGTAGTTGTGATGTAAACCATAGCAGTAGGCAGTCACCAGATCCTGGCGGGGGTGGAGGGGGGGGGTTAAAGAAACAAGAGAATTGTGTAATGGCTTGGATATGAACTATGAAAGAATAGCCAAAGATTATCTCAACACTGTCTACAAAACTGGGCAAAGGAAGCAGCTGCCACTGGAGGGGAAGAGACCGGCAGAACAGCACTAAGGGGTGAGTGAGAAGCTCAGATCAGGACACTCCGAGCTAGAGGTACCGCCGAGGCATCTAAGCCAAAACTACTGAGGAAACAGTTGTCTGCAGTTGTCTGGAGTCTTCGATAGGTCAAAGGCTAAAGACACAAACTTGAAGTCCAGGCGTAAGTAGGTTTGACCACTTTACTAGATGAGATCTCAAAGGATGGGGTAGAGGTATACAAGATTATACACCAGGCCTTCCCAGCACCTTGAGATCAAGGAGGAGAGGAGGAATCAGCAGAGGGAAGCGAGAGTTAAGAACACAATGAGGTAGGAAGAGATCAGGAGTTGGAGAATTCCTGAGACTGAGGGAGGGAGAGCCACACAGGACAAAAGGGCCAACACCAACTGTGTCATGTAAAATCTGATGTGAGAACTAATTGTCTTTCATAGTTCAGTGGCCGCTGGAGGCAGATTGGTCTAGGTTTGATAAAAGAGACTCTATGGAAAAAGAGGGTGAAAGACTTAAAAAAAAAAAAAACCCATTCGGGATGTCAAATGACCCTTTCACAGGGGTCACCTAAGACCACCAGAAAACACAGGTATTTATGAATCATAACTAACAAAATTACAGTTATGAAGTAACAATGAAAATAATTTTACGGTTGGGGGTCACCACAACATGAGGAACTGTATTAAAGAGTCACATAAGGAGGGTCGAGAACCATTGCCCTAACAGAAAGTCAAACCTTGTCAAAACGCAGAGAATAACTGCCAGAGTGGCCAACTCAGGTGGACACATCCACGACACAATCCCTACAGCAATATCTTGGCAGCCACCACAGAAAGATGGGCAGAAAGACTAAGGGTTAGACGATCAGAGCACCTGCTGTGAGGTAGGGCAGGGAAGCTGCGGCCATGAAATAAAAACAAAATGGCTCTCTAAACAAGACCCAACAATGGCAAAAGCAGTTGAGATGCTGGTGTGAATGGGGGCGGGGGGTGGGGATGGGGGTGCAGATCTCACAAGGTCCCACTCCCAGATGAAGAGCTAAAGGAAATTAATGACTTCTAAGGGAGGGAGAATGAACTTCGGCAGGGATGAGCCCCATATTTAGTTATCCAATATCAATCAATGGCAAATGGTCAGCCCTAAAATCATACACATGGAGGCAACACTAAACAGGCTTAGAAGGTTGTGTAGTGTGTGTGTATGTATGTATGTGTGTGTGTAAAACAATAATAATTAAAACAGAAAGCAAATGGAGATAATATATGAAAATGTAATAGGTTTTGAAGGTAGAGGAAGGAGAATGAGGGACAGAAATTGATAATAGAGGATGTAGTTGATCAAAGTATATTGTATATGTTTGACGTGTCATAATTGACCCATTAGTTTGTAAATGTTATTAAAATGAAAAGGGGTAAATAAGGAACAGAGATGAAATGGCTCAGTCAGTAATTTTGCTCCATGAGGGTTTCAGTGTGGTCCTCAGAAGCTACATAAAGAAGCCGTAGTCGTTTAGGCTTCTAATCCCAATGCTAGGAAGATGAAAACAGGCAAACCCTTGAGGCTTCCATACTGCTCCTGAGACAGCACACCTGAGTTTGACCTCTGACTAACACACATTCTCCCAAACACATACACAGAGGCACACGCACACATTCAGTAGATAAAGTGGTTTTTAGTCACCTTAAATTTGTTAAATAAGGAAAAGTTAAGTTAGTCTCCTTAACAGAATGGGAAACAAAGAACCACTGCCAAATAAACTTAAGAGAAGCAAAAGAATCATTAAAAAGATAAAAGAAATTTGAGGATTAGACTATAAACAGGAGAACAGCTGTTCGTGGAAAAGATCAATAAACCACGCAAATCTCTTGCAAAGCTCATTAAAGAGAGAAGAAAGAATTTCACAATGTCAGAAATGAGAAGATGAATAGAGTCAGAGAGACAAAGGAGACTTAGCACATGGACAAAGGAATGCATACGCTGTTGCACGGAAACTTATTAAACCTTTGGAGGAGAAAGATGAGTCATGAGAAAATATCAAAAGTGACTCAAGTCGGCTCTGAATATTTAAGTAGCTACAGTGTTAAGAATTAGGACGATGCTGTCAATGACCTTCTATATAGAACAGAGGACAGCGCCCATGAAATCTCAATGATACACCGCCTATACAAGACCTGGGATCTCAAAACTGAGAATTACTGAAATCTGCCTAAATATGACCTGAAATCTTTCTTTTTAAAGTTCAATTTCTCTCTTTAAAAAATATTTATTTGTTTATTTATTTATTTATTTATTTATGTATTATGTATACAATAGTCTGTCTGTGTGGATGCCTGCAGGCCAGAAGAGGGCATCAGACCCCATTACAGATGGTTGTGAGCCACCATGTGGTTGCTGGGAACTGAACTCAGGACCTTTGGAATAGGAGGCACTGCTCTTAACCTCTAAGCCATCTCTCCAGCCCTGACCTGAAATCTTGAAATGGAGAATTATTATGCTATTTAAAATATGGGAAGAGTTGGGTTTTTCATCAGCAATGTAGTCCCCCCGACAGGCTGCCTACAATTCAGCTGGTAACCCTACTCCGTGCACACACTGGATCCGGCAGCTTTAAAAAAAATGTTGAGAATGGGTGGGAGGGCTTAGTAGAGTTTGGAGGAGAGGGAGTAATGATGAAAACATTATAAGTATATATAAAATTCTCAAACAACAAATATTTAAAAACTTTTATAAGGTATAGAAAAAACAAGTAATTTGTCACTTCACTTTGTATAACTCAGGGTAATCATAATATCACAACTTGAATAAAAGAGCACAAGAAATAATAATACATATGTATATGTAGAAATAAAAAATACTAGAACAATTGCCAAATCACATAATCACATGCAGTAAAATGGGATCACACAGATGTCAGTTACATTTGAAACAAAAATCATTATTGATTTAAAAAATGGACAAATTCACATGTTGATCACTTAACCAACATCTGAGATCTTAATTCTCAAAATTCCAGCACCTTAGAAACACAGAAAAGGACTCACTGGGGGCAGGCAAGAGGCTCGATGGGTAAAGGCACGCACCACCAAGCCTGACAACCCGAGTTAAGTCAGTGTAGCTCATACAGTGAAGGAAAAAACTGCTATCTTGTGCTGTCCTGTGACATATCCCCCCCCCCGTCAACACACACAAACATACATGATGTAAATGAAGAAGTGTAGAAGATAATTCCAAAGTGCCCATCAATGTTAGCTGTTGCATTATAACTATGGTTGCAGTCAAACAAGATTGTTTACTCCTACTACAGATAGTTAGCTCTGTAAAAATGTGATTCCAGTTCTCAAGGCAGATGATGGCATAATGACCATGACTACTCATGAAAATTCTGGAGTATAAATTCAGGCAAGTTGATTATAAATCTTTCTGAAATACAGCACCAAATGCTTTAAGAAGAAAATCCTAGACTGGCTGCATTTTAACTATAGAGCATATCTTGGTGTTTGCTGCAATTTCAATAGGGTCAAGCAAAGTACTCAAGCAAAGACTTGAACAGTGAGGCGATACTATTTCTTTTGTGAACAGTTTGTGGGGAGTGAATAATCTATTAAACATTTGTTTTTAGTGTCCACTTAGCTGTTTAAAAATTAGAAAATCTTCAGCTCAGAGGTGAAATGGCAACTTTTAAGGCTTTCCCCCAACCCCAGATTTTTTTCTCATGCTTTCCTATTTAGTGAGGGCTCACTGGAAATAAACTAGTTAGTCTTCAAAAAGAGTTAGCTAAATCCCTGGTGCGTAAATTGGTTTTTTGTTGGTAAAATATCAAGGTGAAATGAGTACAGGTTTATTTTAGCTCACGGTCTCAGAGGTTTCAGTGTGTGTTAGGAAGTTATGAGGAGATAAGACAGCTCCCACCACAAAGCAAGAGAGAGAATTCCTGTGTTCTAAGGCCTCTTTCTTCTTCCCTTTTTATTTCACCTCAGTCCCTAGCCTATTGGATGGCCCTGTCTGCATCAGTGTGGTCTTGACCCTTAGCTAATTTTTTTGTGGAAACACTCTGACTTCAGTAAGTTTTAATAACCTCCTTGGTGCTTCCCAATAAAACTCTTCAGGTTTGAGAACATTTTACAGTTGCCAAACAGAAGGAAACATCCAAGGTAGTACTTTCCAGAGGTAGTTATTCCTACACAAGGCAAGCCCACACTGTCAACGGTAGTTGGAAGGCTCATTAAGAAAGGAAATCAATAACTCAGAATGGCTTCCGGAAGTTCCTGAAACTAACTAGATTCACTAGGTACCTCCTTCCCTGAGAATATATAATTAGTGCTGAAAATCATTCTCAGACCAGCCAACCTGCACAGAAGACGTGTAGAAAAGCCCAGGTGCCTGGAAGGAGGAGAGATCAGCAGAGCTGCCTTGAAGACTCTCAGACAAGCTGAGCCACCAGGAAATGACACCCTCCAGCCTGTCATGTGCCTGAAAATTGTGATGTGTGCTCCAGGTTCCCAGCTTTTACGAGTTGTCACCTATGCTGCAGTGATCTATGGTGATGCAGCTGTTGAGAGATTTCTGCCCCTGTACAGAACCCACAGACCTGCAAGTAATCCCCAAAACTCTCATTGTTCACCATGTTAGACTTTTGTTTGGATTTGTATCTGTTCTTCGGTCTGTTACTGGTTCCCTATCTGGAGTGAGCACATCTGCTCACGTCACCAGCAGCAGCCCCTTCTGCATGTGAAAGGGCTCTTGCTTCTCCTCCTATGTTGGTTTCTGTTATTCCACTGGTGATAAACAGCCACAGAAGAGTGAAGTCGAGGCAGCTAAGCCCATGCAGACATTAGTGAGAATCATGTCAGGTTATTATTTTGAAATCCCAAGAAGCACTGAAAAGCAGGACTGGAAGTCAAGCAAGAAGCACAGAAGAGAATAACTATATAGTACAGAGAAGTATATACTATATAGTAACTATATAGTAACAAAGAAAAACTATATAGTAACAAAGAAGAAACAAGACCTCAAATACGGGGTACAGTTGAAGAGGAGCAATTGCGATGAGCACTGTCAATGTGATACAACCTAGAATCACCTGGGAAGATAGTCTCAATGAAGAATTAGCTACACTGAGTTGGCCTGGGAACATGTCTGCGGATGACTGTAGAATGATTGTCTTAAGGCAGAGGGTTATGTGGGAAGACTCAGCCCGCTGGGGGTGGCACTACTACCTGGGCAGAGGGTCTTGGACCCTGTGAGAGTGGAGAAATCAGCGGAGCACAAGCAAGCATGAGTGCATTAGTTTCCTTCTGCTCTTGACTATGCGCGTGATGAGCTTCTCCGGCTCCTGCCACTGTGACGTCATTCCTATGATGGACCCGAACCTGGACTTTCAAGTCAGATGACCCCTCTTTCTTCCCTAAGCTGCACTCGGCCAGGGTCTGTTCTAACAGCCACATGAATGAAACTGAGACACCAGAGATGGCGTATCTCGACAGATCTCACAAAATTTAGAATTAGCCAAAATCCCACAGTCAAATGTTTTGCAAAACAATCCATGTTATTATTTCCAACAAACACTGAACAACTCTGGAATAAATAGCTTGCAGGTAGTCTTTCAAGTCCTTAGGTCCTTTCTTGGAGAAGTACTCACAGAAGACAGAGTAGACTTGATAGTATCACAGGACCATGCCAAGTGAGCAGTCATGACGAACGCCCCCTTCTTACAGTGAGCCAATCACACTCCTGACAGACTCATGACAACTCCCTGTCCTTACAGTAAGCCCTTCACACTCTTGATGGACTCATGACAGACTCCCCCCTCCTTACAGTGAGCCAATCACACTCCTGACGGACTCATGTTAAACTCCCCTTCCTTACGGTGAGCCAATCACATTCCTGATGGACTCATGTCAAACTCCCCCTTCTTAAGTGAGCCAATCACATTCTTGGGCTTCAGTATTCACTATGCAGCTTAACAGGTGTCAGACCCTACTGGGGCCTCAGACTCAGCAAACCCTAAAAGAGCCTTAGCTAAAAAGGGCCACTACTATGAGGCCAGACATGGTGGCATCTGTCGGTTATGCCAGCAATGCTGAGGCTGAGGAAGAGGAATCCCAAGCTAAAAATCAGGATGAGCAACATAGTGAGATCTTGTTTTTCGTTTTTCTTTTTTGTTTGTTTTCATAAAAATAAAATAGGGAGGAAAAATAATCAACTAACAAAATGCAGACGATGGGCGAGAGAACAGGAACCCAGTTTAATGACCTTGGTGGTGAGCTCAAAAACTGTGCGAACACAGGAAGGCAAAAATGGGAACTTAAAGACAAGCTCCAGACAGTTTTTAAAAACTGATCCCTCAAAATGCATCCCCTTTTCTTCCAGAGCTTCCTCAACAGGTTTTCTGATTCTTAAATGTCTGTAGCCTGTGTGTTCCTCACACCACATAAACCCACAGGATTCTGCAAAGAGTCTTCGGAAGCACATTTAAAAGCCACACAGGATGTGAGCTACTGTACAATGGCCAAGAGCAACAAACCCCTGTCCCTGCTGAAATGCAGTCCCTTCTGTCCCACTAAAGGCTCAGCCAGAGGAGGTGAACAGCTGTGGGGAGGTGGTGGGAACCAAGCCTGCGCACATGGTCTCATGGCTTCCTGCCTTCCCTCAGGCAATGAAGTAGCAGCACCCTGCTCCACAGGGAATGACCGGCAGAGGAAAACCTGAGGATGATTCAAGTCAGTAGAAGGAGAGAACCACCTAGGAGTGTTTTATAAACACAAACCTGAGGGAGACATCAGCCTCTGCAGTACTAAACTGAGGCCCTGGTAGAGGAACATGGCAGATTGGAGCACTAGGAAGAGCTATTAAATGTCTTGCAAGCTCCCCAGGGAGAGCACTGACAGTCACTCAGAGTGGAGAGAGAAATTCGTTTCTGAAGGCTGCTTTCCAACTTGGGAAATTTAGCTCTCTGCTTTTGTAATCCCAAGAGACTCCACGGCTGGGGCCGCAGAGGGTGTAACAATGTGTCAAAATGAATATATCCGATATGCTGCTCACTCGCAGATCACTAGAAATGAATCACAACTAAAAGCAGTGAAGGAGCCTCTGCTTTCTGGATCTGAGCATCCGCTGCTACTATGAGATATTAAAATATTCACTTTGTCCTTGGCCTAGGTAAGAAAATAATTTAAAGAAACATT
The DNA here is from genome assembly GCF_982192425.1 of Myodes glareolus. Lineage (NCBI taxonomy): Eukaryota > Metazoa > Chordata > Mammalia > Rodentia > Cricetidae > Myodes > Myodes glareolus. Next base: position 30,495,098 of record NC_142040.1, read on the forward strand.
TGAACAGTTATAAAAGGAAGGAACACACACACACGAACACACACACACACACACACACACACACACACACACACACACACACGTCTTCCCAAAGTATGAGAAGCAGCTTTCTCTCCATCCGAGTGCCAGCCATCTGTCCAGAAGTGAATTCTTTCTCTCAAGTTCCAGGACACAGAGAAAACTTCCAGTGCCTGGCTATGTTGTCTATAACGGCCTAAGCTTCCGGGTCCAAGTTCATCCAGGAAGAACCCTTCTCTTCAGGGGTCTAGTGAGCTCTGGAAACCTCTGCTTCCCTCAGAGTTAGTGCTCCTGTCAGGGAAAGGCCTGCAGGCAGCTTTCCTGGAGGAACAATGAGGTCCTCGTTTGCGACAGGCATTGACTTCACTAAGAATCAACTATTCGTTGATGGAGAACTGCCTTATTTTGAATGGCCTCAAAGCACAATACAATCAATAAAGGTGGCATACATTCTGATCACCCTGCTCTTCTGTACTGATGAGTGGCATCAAGGTGAGGGCCCAAAACAGAGCGAGAGACGACAAGAGCAAGCCATGAAGACTGGACTATGGAAGTGTCTGCCTCCGCCTCCCCCAGAGCATTATAATACCAGCTCTGCCCTAACGAGGTTCTCATCTAACATCCAATACTGTTCATCTTAGGTGTAAACAGAGGTGTGGAGTCTGGTTTCTGACACTGTGGGAATACTGACATTTTAAAACAAAACAGCTTTTACTCCAGCTTTTAGACATGCCCATTGTTATTTAAACATCACAGTGATTTCGTTCCTATGATCCATATTTAAAATACAGCCTTTCCTTTCATTCCCAAAGCTTCAGTTTCCTCTCAAGTGAGTGTGTACTTTCATTCCATTCCCACCACAGACTTTTACCCTGATGCAATAATTTGATGCTTTGAGGTTTTATTGATCACGCCGCTGTCAGGCTTCTCTGCAACAAAATGTTAGAAAACTTAGCTGCTTCCTATGGTCAAATGGATCGAAGTGTCGTGAACTTCATGTGCATTTGGGTACCACTCTAGCTCTTAAACGATGCAACTTAGCAGATCTTGTAGTAATCAAAACTTAAAGTATAAACATAATTGTCTGGCAATATATGTGTTTTCAATGTGCTAAATAAGGATGTTATCTTTTCTCTAATTGGCTCAAGTATCCATGACAGTGTTTTTACTACTGGAATGTGGAATGTTCCCACAGTAGCCCTCTTCTTTGTTTGGGACTAAAAATCCCTACTCATATAAATAAATTGACAGGCACAAAAGTGTTATATGATTAGTATTTAATTTTTTTGTCCTCCGTACATTTCTGCCCCTCCAATTACAGTGATGAAGTAAAATCTTACCTTTTCATTAGTATCTGTTGACAAACTTGTCAGAATCACCTTCAACTTAATTTTTAAAAGTCACTCAATTTGCAAAAAGATTAATTTTCACGTTAATATATTCATTCCGTTCCTCAACACTGTGAGGATATTCTGACTGTCCTTGTATCTGGTGCCCTCCCTCGAGGAAAAAGTTTTATTTTCCAGTGGCAATCTGCCATACCATTTGAGCAAAGTAGAGCTGGGCATGGCAGCATAGACCCATAATCCCAGCTACACAGGAGACCAGAACAGAAAGGAATAAGGTCCAAGGCCTGCCTGGGCTACAGAGCCACTTAGTGAGGCCCTCTTTCTAAAGAAAATGTCAGCAACAACAAAATGTGACGGTGATGTAGGACGGCTGCCAGCTCCAGATTACAGCTCTGGGGGAGATTGTTTCTTAGCATTTGGAAGATCCTAGGTGTGATCTGCTACACACACACACACACACACACACACACACACAAACACACACACACTGCCCCCCCCCCCCGACTTTAATTTGATCTGGGCAAGGTAAAGCCAAACAACACATTCCCACAGTGGTAACACACAAGTGTTTGTTCCTAGGCAGAACTACATTAAGAGATAAACGTGCCTGTATGAGAGAGGAGCACACATACCCTCACCTCTACTTAAGGAGCTATTAGCAGCCGACGGCTACCCGGAGAGGGAGGAGCTATTTGTTGCCAAAGTTGGGTCCTGGGAGGTCGAGTGGATGGACTCACATCCATACACATAGGAGCAGTACTGACTGGACTTAATTTTTTAAACCATGGATAAGCACATAAAAATATAATTAATAGTGAAAACTTAAGTTCCACAGTAAAGCCCCACTAGTTTAGAATGACTCTCATCATTGTGCAGATGTTGACTAATATATACACATTTGGGGTCAATGTGTCTGTCTGGGTGGCTTTGTTAATCTCACTGTGCAGCATTCCTCTTTCCAAATTATTTACAAGGAGGTGTTGTATATTTTAAAGGGAACATGAAGTTGCAAGGGAATTTGTTGTATGTTAGGTGTTCAAGAGGAATTGTGGGAAGGGCAAGCAGCTATGATCGAAACACAATGTACATATTCATGAAATGTTCAAAAATATGTTAAAAAGAAAGAATTCACAGAGAAGTTCCCGGCTCAGAGTATTTCCACAGTGCTCCCTGAGGGCACAGCTCTTTGGAAAGTCATCTTGCAACCTCAGGGGTTAATATGGTCACATGTGTTGACCCCAGAGACCAGGACGCCAGAGGCCTGTCCCTAGGTGGAAGACACAGATTTGCATAGCCAGAAGCAAGAGAGAATGAGAGGCCAGCCTGGTTTACAGAGCAAGTTCCAGGAGAGCCAGGCAGTTACACAGAAAAACTCTATCTCGAAAACAAAGAAAGAGAGAGAAAGAGACTATGAAGACAGAGAAGTCAACCCTGTACTGGAGCAAAATAAGAACAAGCCCAACAGCACAGGTAGGATCCCAAGCACAGAGCAATGACTCTTTAGTGGCCCCAAAAACGCAAGTGTGCAGGGGGACAGGGCGCATGGTCTCGAGGGAGACGCCAGAGAAGAGGCAAAGAGCAACAGTGGTGATGGTGAAAAGTTCCAGTTCATCATCTTTAGGTTTTGGAGTGTTCAAAGTATGGGGAATTCCCTTCCAGGAGGGATGCCAGCAGAGCAGAATGGATGCCACCTGGAGGAAAAACACAGGCTGAAACGAGATGTAGAGCCAGGAGAGAGAGGAGCGAGTCTGTGAGCCATGTTGTAGGGTGACCCGAGGCTTGAACCAGATGCCAGCACACACACCCAGTTCCTTCCTGCTATCTTCTTCTACCAGTAAAACATTCTTCTCAGTTCTGGAATTTCTAAAGCCAAAAACTCCACTCTTATGTTTTCAAAGAAAAAACACCCGAACCTGGTAGATTGATTCAGGACTGGATGCTTACAGAGCCATCCAGGCACCAGGAACAAACAAATATGATTTTCACATATTGGCGTAACTAGGGTGTGCTCCTTCTACATTAAGTGGTTGCACAAGAGAAGCCAGCGGCTCCCTTGTGGTACCTATAATCTAATATGTCAGAGAAATCATGACACTAGTCACGAGAAGAGAGAGAGGAAAGGACAGAAGGGGAGAATAAAAGAAGAGAGAGGGGGGGAGAGAAAGGAAGGGGAAAGGGAGTTATAAAATAAAGGAGGGACAGAGAAACAGGGATTAGGAAAGAGAGCACAATAAAGTAAAAGATAGCACAAAATACGTGAACCATTTATGGAGCTAGAGAGGCAGTTCAGAACAAGGATTAAGAAAATGGTTTTATCTAGACTGGTTGAATGTGGATGCTGGCTTCACCACAGAACCAGGTTTGCACTTGAGAAGTGTTCTATCTGCAGAATAGGGATACGAGAATACCTCCCTTAGGAGATTATTGTAAGCACCGAGTGTGCTGATATATAAATTGGGGATTTCCAAGAGCATTAGGCACATGGAAACGGGTTTCAACCATTACATGTTTGTTTGGAGAAATAAAGGGGGCAGGAGTGAGGGAACGGGTGGAGATTTACAGACAGGGAAAAAACTACAAGGGTGAGCATTTCTGGATGACCCTCACCAACCCTGCTCCAAGTTAATAGGAACTATCTTTATATTGTGTTCCTTGGTGAAAATTTAAGATACAATGATGCAAATTCATGTCCCCCAAAGCACAGGCTTCAGTAAAGGAAGGACTAGAGACAAGCAAAATTGACCCATTTCATCACAGTCTATACATCTCAGCGGTACATTATGCAAAGGGCATTCAAACGCCGGCTAATGACTTTCCTCTTTAAAGAAAACTACAACTCTCAATACCTTTTTAGTGAAGAGCACTTGGAGTGATGATTTTTGCTAGGGTTCTCAAAGCTATTCCTTGGAACTTTATTTATTCGAGACCTCAAAGGACTGAAATTAAGTCAAAGTTAAATCCATTTGGAAGACTTACGGCAAGCACAGAAAAAGCCAAAGGGAATTAGGACTGTTAACATGTCACCTGCAGAGTGAGTCTCCCAGCAAGACTCAAATTCCTCTAAATAAAAGACGCCCTTTCTCCCACCGTTATCTTTCAGGACTCCACATAAACACACAGTGGAAAGAAAACCCTAGACTCTACCCAAAATGTCTAAAATGGGGGCTGTCACTAAGTTCAATTGGAGAAAATTGGTAGGACCACTTTGGATAACTAATTCTTTCTCCCTGTGTTCAACGGTTGAACTTAAACTTTTTTTTCACCTATTCCCTTATAAACTAATGGGTCCTATCCATGACATGAGTCTCTTCAGTGATCCAATCAAGGTTTTCAGCTTATTGATAGTCCAATATGGTGTGCACCAGGGAAAGTTATATTCTGAATGTTGATCAACAGCCTGATTTTCACTCTTTATGCTGAGCTGCAGCAGCAGCCAGCACTAGGACAGCATGGGCAAACAATCATAGAGAAATACCGCACAGTTCATTATGATGCTTGGCAGAGAGCGGAAAGTCTATCATCATCAGAACAGGTAAAGGACAGTGGAGTCCACAGTGAGTACGGGGCATGGAAACTGACATCATCACAGCCCTGCCAAAATATCCCCAGGCCTATTCCTTCAACCTCTGAACATTAATGTCTGTCCTTTGATGGTGAAAATAACCTGAATTACCCTCGGAGAAATCAGCAGAGGTCCCATAATGAGATAACGGGATCTAATGACCACCGAGGTTATGAGAAACAGTGGGTAGTGGGCTGCTGTACCTTGAGGGTGGAGGGGCCACAGTGGATGGATGCAAGCAGCCACTAGAAGCCAGAAAAGAGAAGAAAACGGCTTCTCCTCCCCTAGCAGGTCCCAAAGGAGCAAGCCCTAGAAACATCTGGAATGAAGCTCAGTGTGGCTTACTTTGTACTTCTGAACTCAAGAGCTCAGGAACAATTAATATGTACTGTTTTAAACCACTGGATTTATGAGCATTTGTGACAGTGGAAATAGGAAGGTAAGATAATAATGCAGAAAAAAAGAAAGATAGAATATTGCTTCGTGCCACAAGAATTCTCCCAAATTTTTAACAAAGGAAACCAGACAGCCGAGCAACTAAACGATGACAATTCATATCAAGTTAGAGGCGAGCCAAATTAATTCCCAGAGCCAGAGGCCACAGTGGTTTCCTCTTGGAAGATGTGCTGACTTGAAGGAGGTCGGGGATGCTTCTTACTTAACACGAACACTCTTTACATGAATTCCACAGAAATTCAGATTAAATACATACAGCATGCATATATATATACATGTATATGTATATATTAGTAAAAGTAGTTTTTCCCACACTTTGTTGACTTTGGTTTTTTAATCATTACATCCGAGTGACTCATAAAATAAGTTCCTCTTGGGAAAATCATGCCTGGAAGGAATCCCAAGCTGGACTGTTCTCACACACCAAGGGAAAGAAACAAAGTTATGTCCTTTGACATCCCAAAGAGCCTTTCCAACAGGAAAGGGGATAATGAAGTCTCTGGCAAGCAAAAATCAGCAATGATTCTAACATAAGGAAGACAAAATACCTTCACAACTAAAAAAGAAAAAAATAGTTTAAACCCAGAATTCTATTTTTCAAAAAATAATCAAATTTTATATGAATAAAAATGATCTAAGAATAGAGTAGAGAAAAGGCAGTGAGCTCTGGGCTAAGGAAGAAGCAGTCTGTGTGCAGACCCATATCTAAGGAGCAGGAAGAAGGGGAAGGGGGTAAACAAGACAACATCTCAGTTCCCTAAGGTCAAAGCATTGCTGCTACTATAGCTTCCTCTTTAGCAATCTTGTCAATAGGAGGGTAAAGTCTCAAAGCTTTCACCTTGACAAGGGGTGTGTGTGTGTGTGCACGCATGTGCTTGTGCACGCATGTGCTTGTGCATGTGTGTGCGCACATGTGCGTGCATACAAGCGCACGCGTGTGTGTGTGCGCGCGTGCGTGCGTGCATGTGCGTGTCAGGACACACACTACAAATCACCGAGAGCGCTCAAAACAAACATCTAATTCTCCCTCTAAAAACATCAAACTTTGCTTCCCTCAGCAAACCACACCAGAACAGATCGGCGCGTGACCACGCTCGCTATTTTGATAACTATAAACGACTAGCACATAACAAGTAGAAGCAGCTCAAGAGAAGCCCTAACAGTGGGATCAGAAAGAGGCTGGGCCCCACCAACCCCACATGGGAAACACTTCAGCCAAGTGCCAAGAGGTAGCAAAGGCCTTCAATGTTTTCTCGCCTTTCATCACAAAAGGCCAGCCACGTTGGTCAGCTAGAAAACGCAGGTGTGTGAGGCAGTCAGTCTATCCTGAAGTTAGAAGCACACACGATCCACTCACACATAGGTCACCAAATTCTGACAGGGTTCTTCATTTTCTGAATCTTCCTGCAAAATTCACCACCACTATATGAAACTCAGAGAAACCAAGAGTCACAAAGCTACTGAGCCTAGAGGTGTGGCTTCAGTCTGGCCAAGCTATCAGGAGCCATCTTGCCACTGGTGAAGCAGTGTCAGCATTAACAGGTAGATCTGGTACTTGGCCTCATGCTGCACAAACACAAACAAATGTGGGTGTAAAAAGGCACTACATGTAATCAGATTTAATTTGAACTGTGTAACCGAATATAAAAGAAGTGTTGGGATGGAGAGATGGCTCAGCAGTTAAGAGCATTGCCTGCTCTTCCAAAGGTCCTGATGGTGGCTCATAACCATCTGTAATGAGGTCTGGTTCCCTCTTCTGGCCTGCAGACATACATGTAGACAGAATGTTGTATACATAATAAATAAAAAAGAAAGAAATGTTATTATACTTATAAAAAGGAGAAAGCTACATAGTTAGAATGTCAACTTGGCCATAAAATTCATTTTGATGTTTCAAAATGAATACCCCTAAATGTAACAGTCAAAGCCCCAACATCCTTTCTCCGATGCCTTAGAAGGTACAGCACTGAAGACTTTAAGCTTCAAAGACCAGAAGATTCATCAATGCAAGCGAAGGAAACAAGTAAAGCATAGGTAGTGTCAGATGCTTCTGGTAAAACCATTCTGGTTTTAATCAAAATACAGCAAGTGTGGAAACAGAGAACCCCAAGCTTGAAATCACCTGAAGGCCTAATCAAAACCCTTACACTTTCTGTCTGCACAGATCAACATCACCTTCCAATGTAAAATTCTTGCTGATACTAAACACGCTTTCCCATTATTTTGCAACTTTCTAATGTGATGTTTCCCCTTATCACATACTTTTGAAAATACTGCCAACTACTCTAGGAAATTAACCTATTTATGGTCCAAAGTAACTCATGGAAATCTGAAACCATGGCTTCAATGGTCTTCTTGTTGTTTTAAAAGGTCGGCGGCTATCTGGGTATTCGGGTACATGCTTCAAATTCCAGAGCTTAGGAGACAGAGGCAGGAGGGTGAGCAGCTCAAGATGCACCTTTGCTATACAAGGGTCCTGGGTTACAGTAGACCTTTCCTGGGAAAAAATAAGACAACAGCACACATCTCAAACCTCACCATCTGCCAGATGTGCTGCGGCTCACCGTCCCCCAGGGAAATGATCTAATAACAGCAACTGGAAGGCCAAACAACACAGAACTCCAGTTATAAACTCAGTCCTGACAAAGGGATCGGAACAGCCTACAATGGCTACTGTATGCCGGGCACTGAACATTCTGGTGGTGTGTCCAGAGTCGGATGTGTAATGAACTCCAACACTGGGTTGCCTTGGTCATCATGGGACACCACTTTTAACAACAAAATACAACACAGTCTAGTTACACCCTCTTTCCACCATCTGGTGATGGAGACTGAACAGCAGTCCCACTTGGTAGATAAAGAAACTCAAGTCTGGGCAGTTAATATTTGCATCAAGGTAGCCAGACTAGGTGAATAAGCAAAGACACTGACCTCATCTTTCAACTTGCAACCCTGTTCTCTCTATCCACAGTTCCATCTTTTCCGATAACTTTCTTTCAATGTTGGAGATTTAACTTAGAACCCTGCACGTGCTAGGCAAGCACTTTACCACTGTGCTATTCTGTACACATTGCTTATGTAGAAAATGGATCTACCACTACCATCCTCATGCTTGTGAAGATCGGAGTGCATGTGTAAAAGATCTGATGCACGCGGAGCCTCAAATGGTGGCTGTTGTTATTACTGATGATAACACAGTCTGGTCTCCTAAGAACCTTCTCACAAAACACGATCGAGTGTACACTACCACATGAAATCAGCCTTATGTAGTAGCATCGTTTAAATGTGAAATGTTCCCACAGGTTCATGTGTTTGAAAACCCTGTCTTTAGATAGTGGAAATCTGGGGGATGTTACAGGACCTTCAGGGGGGTGGAACCTTAATAGAACTGCAGATCATTGGGAAAGCTGTGGGGGTTGCTAGCCAGATCAAGCTTCTAATCCAAGTGTTTTGCTGCTTAGTGTTTCTGGCCCACTGTGGTGAGAGGAGTCCCAGTGGTATGCTCCATCAGCATGAACTCCATCATGTTTTCCCTGTCCTGATGTGTCCTGATGTGTCTTGATAGACTGTGCTCAAACCATGAACTCATAAATCCCCACTTCTTTAAGGTGCTCTGTCAAGTATTTCGTCACATCAATGAACTATTTATGTCTATATAGAAAGTAAACATAAGCAGAATCCAGGGTGTCGGAGCTACCACTCTGCCACAGAGCATGCCTTTCCCTGGTGTCTGTCACTCTGCATTTAATACTGTCCCACACTACCAGCTGAAAAGTGTCCTCCCAATCCTTAAAGCTCTGTATGCTAAAGTTCTAATCCCCAGGACATCAGATGGGCTGTAACGGGACAGAAGCCTTAAAGAAGTGATGACGGCTAAATGAAGTCATTGGGTTGGGCTGTAAACTACTCTATGACTCACTGTCCTGATAAGAAGAGATTAGGGAACAAGTACAAAAGAGACCAAGAAAAGCCACCAATAAGAAACAGCCAACTCTAAGCTAGGAATAAGGCTCCAGGATAAAGTCAATCCAAACTCAAAGTCATAACAGGATTTCCAGCCTCCACAAGAAATAAAAAAATTAAGTTTTTGGTGTTTAAGATCCTAATTTGTGGAACTTTATTCTGACAGCCCCAGCAAGCTGTCTACATCTACCAGAGACAGCTCTCATCCCCACTTGTAGGCCAGGAACACAACACATACCATGTCACTACACCTGGTACCCAAGGACTCGTTCGGCTAGTAGCCAGATAGAAATGGGTGGCAGGCTGCAATGTCAGACATTTTTCTAGTCCCAATTGAAACAAGGACCAGTATCTCCCAGCATTTGTAACATGACTAGGTAGTTCACAGGCCTCCACAAAGAAATCCTGAAAACCAGGAGCAGAAATGGGATGCTGGTCTCAGGCTGACACCTCTGAAGAGGGACGGGGTAGGGGGTAATCCTCAGGTCTTTCCTCAAGAAGCAAATTAAGACACTGATGTAGGATTCCCCTCTGTATGCTGTGAATGTGCTTTTCACCATTGGCTAATAAAGAAGCTTCTTTGGCCTATGGTAACACAGAATAGAGCAAGGAGGAAATTCCAAGCGGAAATAGAGGAAGAAAGGAGAAGGAGTCAGACAGATGCCATGTAGCTGCCCAATAAGCAAGAGGTAACAAACCATGAGCTTCACGGTAAAATATAAAATAATAGAATTAGATTAACTTAAGTTATAAGAGCTAGCTAGAAATATGCCTGGGGCATTCACCAAGCAGTGTTATAATTAATAAAGTTTCTGTGTGATTATTCGGGTCTGGGCATCTGGAAACGAAAGTGCAGTCTCCATTTACAAGACACAGAAGATGTGATCTTGTCATCTGAAAGCCAAGAACACCACAGTTTATACAGTTAAGCCCTACAGTTTCCTATCAATATGAGTGGCTATGAAGGAATTTTATTTTTACTACATTTACTACTCAGCATTCACATGTGGCCTAAGGACAAAGTTTTTCTACTCAAAAAATTAATAAACAATGAGTGATTCAGCATCACTATCTAAAAGCCTAAACTGGACCCTCTTGATTGTCACTAGAGAAGCAAATCTATTTTGCACAAGATGGCAGTGATTCAAATCCACAGGGCCAAGAAGGCGGTGACCTAACTGCGGATGAAGAACACTCAGGAACTGCTCTTTGACTTTTGGCTGATTCTTTCAGGAAAGTAGCAAAGTCACTAATTTTCTCTTCTATCCCTACATCCTCCGAACACATATTCTCCAACAAAAGACATTCTGGGAAACATTCATTGTAAGAAGTAATAAAGGTCCCTTCAAGGAACAGACAGCGTTGGGCATGGTGGCATACACAATGAGACCCTATCTCAAAAACAAAAACATAAGGAATAATGCTTAAGAGGCTTCTATTCTGCCACGTCTTCCCGTGCATTTCAATGTCAAATATTGAGCTGCATTCCATTTCACGTGCTGCTCCAAACAGGGAACATCTGGCGCTTGGCTGTGTCCTCCGACTCACCTTGGAGGCGTCATCAGGCGTCTCTTCCTCCCCGGGTGTACACTACCGTCATCAGCAGGTGAGCATGGCTTAGCTCACCTCGCTCTGTGTGCTCCTGAGTCATCTGTACTGTGGAGGATGAACTAGACTCTGGAGACAGGACATTAGTCTCTCTCGAAGGTAACTTCCTGGATCAAGTTACCAACAAGGCTTATTAAAGTGAAGATTCCTGGGCTGCACGTAGACTTCAACTTCAGGTAAGGCTCCAGAAACTTCCTATTCCTCCAATTCCCAGACTGACTCTGACAGCAGCAGGGAGTACCTGCTAGGATCTGACAATGCTCGCCACACTGTGGCCCTGGAAAAGCCACTGCTCTCTAAGCCTTGACTCTCCCTACACAGGAGAAATAACAACGGAAGCTCCTCCAGAGAGGTAATGAGAAAACAACCTACATAATGCCTCCGACAACTGCCAAGGACAAAGCATTCAGAGACACCGTTAGCTACTATTATGATATGCAAAAAGGACTTTCGATTTATTAATTTTAGCTGACTGATTAGCCTTTTATTACAGCAAAATGAATGTACTGGAAGGGAGCCGGGGGAACATGTTTGCCGGTGACAGACCACGAAGCTCCGGGCACTCGGTTATTAACTAAAATTTCACAGCAGATGCAGGCGCATGGCTGCAAGAACACGCAAATGCAGTTTTGCAGTCAACGAGGTTTTCATCTCGCTGCCTCTTAAATGGAGGTGTCACTGCGGGCTCAGGGGACCCCACAGTCATTGCTGTGAAACACGATTTGACTTTACGGCCCAATATAACATCACAGCATTCGTTAGATAATTATGTATTGTCTCAGTTTTTTTTTAATCAGTTATATCTTTTGTTTTCATCTTTTAAAAAAAAATCCCCATGTACTAGTAAAGCAGAGATGAGGAACACACCTGGGGCTCCTGTAGGCCTGAAGCTGCACATGTATTTAATTACAGTGAGGTTTCTGCCATTATCATTCTGAACATGCTCACACTCTACCCATTAAAAACAGGAAAAGAAGGGGGGGAAGCTATAGGGAAATGCAGACAGCACACAGTAAGTTTAATCTTTACAGGATCTCAAACGAATTTGTGCAAGCAGAATTCTAAATTAACTACACATAAATAAAGCAGGAATCCTGCCCGCTCTGACCTCTGCTCCCCAGAGATGGCTTCTGAGGCTTTTCTAGACTCTCCTCCAGGAACTAGGTCACCACATGAACCAGAGATGCTGAGGGGCAGCAAGCAATTCCTGTGGCTTGGTCGACACAGACATCCCTAGGCTGATCCAGGCCAGCACAGAGTCCAAAGCCCTCATGCTGGACTGACTGACAGGACCTCTGGAGCTCACAGTGCATTGCAATGCACACAGCATCTCTACTTCCCTGGAGGACAGTGAACGGAGGCTCTCACAAAAAGGCAGGGAAGGAAGGAGGAGCAAGAGGAGGAGGAAGTCTGGAATAGGCTGCAATTCTGATGAACTTGTCACAAGTGAGCAGAGCTGTCGAACAACATGACAGAAATGAGTGTAGGAAAGAAGGGAAAATCCAGAAAGTCTCTGTTCTCATCCAACACCGGAGCAAACAAGCCAGGAACAAAACTCTAATGCTGACGAGAACACATCTACTTGGCCTTCTTTCTCCCTACTAATCACTAGCAAATGCTGACAACCCTATCTGCCTACAGCAAATAACCACTTTGCATAAAATGCCAATAAGCAGAGGGTTTTTCATGTGCTAATGTTTCAGGTTCTTATAAATGTTTTAACTCAAAATAGTAGTCTATGCGTTTCCAAGACGTCTCCTAGTTTCCGATTGCCTAAGGAGTTCACGCTGGAGCACAGACAAACACGGAGTTCAGCCTGCGAGCGTAGGGCTATAGTCTAGGGAAAAAATTTCTGGTCTCGCTGGTCACAAAATTGCCTAACCCTACAGCCTCATTCTCACCACTGATTCAACTTTCAATCCAAGATACTACTTAAAGCATAAAACAATTTAATAAGAATTATCATATTTTAGCCAGGCAGTAGTGGCACACATCTTTAATCCCAGCACTCGGGAGGCAGAGGCAGGCAGATCTCCGTGATTTCGAAGCCAGCCTGGTCTACAAGAGCTAGTGCCAGGACAGCCAGAGTCGTTACACAGAGAAACCCTGTCTTGAAAAAACAAACAAAAAAACCCTGATCATATTTTATATTTTATATTTCTTTTGAACGCCATGTACCTGAGAAATATGCACTGGTGATCTTTACTGAAATTTCACTTTTTAAAGTTTTAACCTGAAAAGTCTGTTTCAGTACTTAAAAAATTCCTTGACAGGTAAAAATTCAGGTTTCTGGGCATTTTCAGTTTTTTTAAAAAAACAATAAGCTTACAAGGTTGGTCAGTGTACTCACCACTTCCATTTGGAAAAAGGACAGAGGTTAGAGGTCAAGTGCCTCACTCAAGACCATGAAATTCTGACATCAAGATTTGTCCTCTAAATCCTTTTCTAGATTCATCATGACTTTTCCCCTTATTCATGTTGTAGTCATAGAAAACCAAGGTTTTAAAACAGGAAAAACCTGCTAGTAAATAAAGCCTTAGAAACGAAAGCACACACCTAAATAGTGGTGTCCTTGAACTCTTGTGCGACTCCCTGGTGCTACATCATAAAGTCAAAGTTCCCATGCTCCAGACCATAAAGAGGCAGACACACCTGGTGCTGTCGAGCATGAGGTACAGAACAGCAGGAGAGCCTTACAGGGAGCCGGACATAGGATGCACAGACTTCTCTAAGAGGTAGATGCTAGCATGTGACTCACTAATGATGAAGGAGCAGAGGCAGGACACCACCAGAAAAATAATAGCCAGATACTGCTAGAGGTCATATATCAGAGCCAAAAGCTTTTGTAATGCACCTAGTATGAATCTGTAGAACAACAAGTTGCATAATTTACCTCCAAGGTCATGAGAATCACCATGAGCAGACCCAACCTACTTCAGCTCAGCTCGGTTAGTTACTAAAACGCTCAATTTAAGTTACTTACCATTTGCTGAAATATGTTCAAGAATATATACTAGTGACTTCAATATTAGTCCTGTATAACGATAATCAATATCTATTTTAGTCATTGCTAAATTATAGTAATGACTTATTCATGATTAATAGGATATAAATTATATTATCAATAACTACAAGTCACATTTATAACACAAATATTTAAAACATTTGATCATCACATCATAAATCATGCCCACATTCTCCATCTTAGTATATTAATATTTAGAGATATATTAGATTACATATTGAGCCATTTATCTTATGCAAGCAAAAGAATACTTAAAGCCAGGCATGTTGTCTCATAGTTGTAATCTTAGAACTTTGGAGGCTGAGAATTGTCACAAGCTTGAGGCCAACCTGGACTTTATGGCCAGTTCTGGGCCAGTCTGAGCTATGGTGTAAGATCTTATCTAGCAAGTGGGCGAATGCTTTGAAATGTATCTAGAAATTGAAGTGAAGCGGCACGTTTATTTGTTTGCCTTATTTGTTCTGTTTGATTTCACGGTTTCATTGGCTGCTAGAGGTAAGGGGCCTTGAGGAGAAATGTGTCCGTAGCAGGAATACCTTCGCTCTAGGCAATGCTGACTCTCCCAAAGGCTAAGCCTGCCTACAAGCATTGCGTGGACACGCTGGAAAAGACAAAGTAATGCTCCTTAAGGATGAAGAAGCCTTCCACGGAGCACGCTCTTTCTGCCTCTGTGGCAAAATTCCAGTGGGCTACTCAAGCTTAACAAAGTCGAACAATTTCAATTCAAAACATTTATTCAGATCATATCAAAATTTAAGACTTAAGGGGTCTTATCAAGATTATAGACAATTTAAATACTAAAAAGGGAACAAATATTCACATAGGGTTCCCACCGCGACGGGTAACGCATCAGAATGTTTCTTTATAATCCACCCCATACCCTTCTACCCATAGATGTGGAATCTAAGAAATGCAAGGTGATTATTCCATTCTTAGGCTGCAATCATTTATTCTCTTTGCTGCCCAAGGAAAAAATACAATTAGGAGCTTCCACAGTGTTCCTAAGGCCTGTGAGCCACAAGGAAAGACATACCTAGCAGGTCAGAGGGGCAGCAGGACCCAGGCGACATGAGGAACACTGCAACTGACTACATGGCTGTGACCACTGCAGTCTCTATCAGAGTTATAGTTTGACAAGCCAAGCTATACTGATCATTCATTCAAGAAAAAAGAAGCATTGTGTACCCACATTGAAAGAAGTGCTTTCATGGAATGGTGACTTGGACAAGGGCTAACAGGACAGGGCACGAGGGCCTTGAAGATCAGGAAGCAGGGTAACATGTTAGAGTGGAGGTGTTACTTTAGCCACGCCGTCCAGGAAATTTTTGCAAGAGTGAACATTTGACTGAGAAATAATGAGGTCCAATTGCAAGATCTAAGGCGTAGCCTGACAAGAAACAGCAAATGCAATGGCTCTGATATTACAGGTGGGTAGTAGTGAGGGAAGAAGCACTGTGATGTGGCTGTGGAGATTATGCCAGACGGAGTCAAGGGTATGAAACCTGGGTCACACAGAGCCAGGATGTGGTAAAAAGATGGTCTGAGCCTAACCTGCACTGAGATGTCCTAGCAGACAGTATGCACAGGAGAGACACGGCCTGGTTTATGCATTGTGCAAGCCATGAGATAACTGATGGAGATTAGACTGGAAGGAAGAAAAGCTGAACGAAGACAGACCACAAAATCCAACAGTTCAAAGTGGGCGTCCTAGATTAGGGTTCAGCAGTGAAGGAAGGTTTTAAAGGCAGAGACCACAGAACCTGCAGGTAGAAGCAAAAACCACAAAAGAATTAAATGACCCAGAATTTGGGATCTGAGGGTTCAGGGCGGTGTTATTTATGAGATGATCAACCAAGAACTCTAGTTTGCTTATGAAGATGTCTACTCAAAATCAAAGTGGGTCTTAAAACTTGAAGTCATGGGGAAAATCCAGGCTAGAATGAAACATAAGGAAGGAGACACAGCACTGACTCCCAAATGGAGCAGTAAGGCAAGAGCTGGATAACAAGTTTCTTAAAGGAAATGGGGCGAGGTATCCAGACTTCTTTTTTAAAAAGTCATCTAGATGAAGAAGGGAATTAAAGTCAAATGGCAAACTATTCCAAACCTGGTCAGATGGCCAGCATGAGAGGTACCTATGAAAGCAATCTATCTCCAGGGAAGGAGAAGGCAAGCAGGATCCAGAGGCACAGACTATATTCTAAGAAGGGGAGTAAGGTGGACAGGAGAGGGTGAGGCTTTAGAGTCAGGTCAAGAAGAGAGAGCGGAGGTGAGCAGTCATCTCAGAGAATGGGGGAAACGGTACGGCAGTGCTGAACCTGGACCAGTGATGCTGACCATGCTGCTATCTCCAGGCCACTCAGCTACAGGTACTGAAAATGTGGCTCTGCGGATTTCACCAGGCAAGGTGGGGCTAAACCCAACCCACTAGCAGAGTAAGAAATGTAAGACAATTTTTTCTTTTATTTAATTTATATAAGACATATTTTTATTTAATTTGCTGAGTCAGTGGAGTGATGGACAGAGAGGTAGAGGGAGGACAGTGGACTGGATGTATTAGTGTACAGATGAGTAAAGGGCTACGAAGAGGTGGTTAGACAATGAAACTTCCGGTCCTTATACGGTGGAGGTGTGTGTGTCCCCTTGGTGTTGTTGCTTCAGAACAGCAGATCTTGAATGTGTTGGCTTCCTACGCTTTGGGCACCTTAAAGGCTATCAACTGATACTATTTATCATAAAACTCGTAACACGTTCAATATGTACCAGATTAAACATAAAGACAGACCTTTTAAAATTCACCATCATAAATAAAAATTCCATGTTGAATTTTTTTTAAAAAAAGGGCATTGTATCATATGTCAGGAAACCTCTTTGATATCTGGCTTAAAAGAAGACATTTACATTCTCAAATAGATTTCTGACTTTTCCCAGGGCAGTACACTGAAATATAATAAAAACAAGTTATTTTACAGTAGAGTTTGTTAATGAGGGGAATTCACAGTAACTCCTAAAATACTTGTAGGTACTCTTCAACACTATACTAAAACTCAACAAGTGTAATATGAGGTCCTGCTTGTTTGTATTTATGTCCTGCCCAGTTCCCCACAGCTGTTTAGTCCCAGAGAAAAATCACACACAGGACTCTGTAAGTTATAGTGCTCATTGGCCCGTTAGGTCAGGCTTCTTACTGGCTATCACATCTTGATTAACCCATTTTTCTGATTTATTTTAGCCATGTGGCTCAGTACCTTTTTCAGTGGGACAGATCACATGTGCTGCTTCGGTGGTCTTGGCAGGAGTGGGAGGAATCAACTTCCTCCTCCTCAGAATTCTCCTGTTCTCCTTGCATCATTTCCACTTCCTGTCTGGTTTTCCCACCTACATCTCCTGCCTGGCCAATCAGCGTTTATTTAAAACATGATTGATAGAATACAGACAATTCTCTCGCACCATTCTGCACCAAACAAGTGATAATTTCTTCAGATTTAGTCACAGTTGGAATTTGAAACCATATGAATAAAATTTCTATGGTCTTGAATCTGTCAGTTGGCATTGCACTTGGACAGCTCTTCTGTCTATGTGTGATTCTGTGCCATCATGTGCCATCATGTGCCATCATCTGGAGTTACTCAGACCTTCCAGAAGCTCATATCTCAGAAGAAAACATTCCAAGTAGAGAAGCTTGGAAGCTCCGGACAAAAGATCTAAGGTTTCTGAACTTTTAAGTTTCATGTGAGCCTTAAAATGTATGATAAGCAACCAAATGTATACTAATTGTTTTCCCTTGAAATAAGCAGCTTACTTCTTTACTTTTGAGAAAAAATCATGCCAAATGCTTCTGTTGGCTAATCCAATTATTATTGCCGAGAGAACTGTGTTCCACCCAGGGAAGAACATGGCTTGCTGGGCTCACAATTCACACAATCTCATGAGCACTGTTCCTTGAGAGGGCCACCACTTTTCCCTAGGCAGAAAAGTTACAAATGGTTCTCACTTAACCTTGACAAATATTAAAGAGAAGTACTCTTAGGGTGGAGATGTAATAAAAGTTGATGATTTTTTTATTACAGCTTCATCAAGCAAGGCTGGCATGATTTACCGCACATGAGTGACAGTTCGTGAGTACAATGGCAGCCACACGGTCCGGTGCTGAGGCACCAGCAGCTTTCCTCACAGGTGCTTTGGCCGGTTAGTGTGAACGCCCAAATAGCACAAGAACGAAAACAAAGTGATTCTATTGGTGTGGTAGGAATTTTGACCTTGAATACTCATAAAAGAACATAGTGAACTCCAAGACACCAAAGGAACACACTCGTAACCCCACTAGCCCGAGGTGTGAGTATGGTGAGAGTATGGGGTTGGGTTGAGGTCAGGGAGAGGGCACAGCACAGCTGGATGGAGGAAGTACAGCACCTTGGAAGCAAGACTGCTGATTTGATTCTCACCGGGAGGCTCACAGGAACCTTAAGATAAAGGCAGTTTAGTGATAATGTATTGGCGAATGCTGGGTGTGACCAGGAGTCTGAAGCTTTCTGATGCCCACAGTGGGTGTTATGGCCTGATGGTAGGTTATTCAAAGACCTGTGTGATTTTAGAAAGGACAAAAGGAAGGGAATAATAGTTGACAAGTAAGAAGAGCCAGGGGCGGCGAGAACCTCTGGGCTTTGGCAAACGAGGAAAAAGAAAGGGATTGCAGCCTACAGGAACGAGCAAGGGAAGGGTCCCAACACTCCTAGAATCGGAGGAACCTTGTCTGGGGAGTGTGTGTCTGGGTGTGACACTTCTAAACACCTTTCCAGTTGAACTTGGTGTGTAATGTCTATAAAGTTTCCATTCTAAGCCAACTTAAATAGACCTTGACCCACCACCTCCATAATCGTGCACATATAGTCTATAAAACCTTATTCTCCTTATAACCCTTCACTACCCTTACTTCACAATGCAGGCAAATTCCACATGTTCTATATTTTGGTGCCGTTTGGCTTTAAGTTGCGTTATTTGCTTTTTGGTGACCAACACAACCTTGGGTAAGGGTGTTCCAGCTCTGGAAGAACTTTCTAGACTGTTGCTCTGCCCACAGCTCCCTCTGGTGTCATCTAGACTGAGAACTTAAGAACCAGGGCTAGCACAGAGTGCCATGCTTTATAAGAGATGGCACTAAATCACTCGCTAAAATCACAGTTTGATCATCTTATTACTGACTATGGCAAGTGTATTTCTCGCATATCTTTCTAGCAGAGGAAAAATCGAATGCACTTGCTTGCTCAATATTTTCATTTTCAAATCCAGACTTTCTCTAAAGGATTGATTTTATGAAAAAGAATATGGAAAATAAAGCCATTATTTTTTAACTTTCATTACACATAAAATTTTCACATATGCAAAACTATTTTTGATTTGTGGTGTTTATTTGTCTTACAATATGCTATCTATGTTACCTATATGATTCTGATGATTACAAGCAATCCTCAACTGTGTATTGAAAGCAAGCTACAATGTAAGTAAAAATTATTGGCAAGTGTGAGGGTTTGAATGAGAATGGTCCCCATAGGATCAGATATTTGCATGCGAAGTCCCCAGCTGATGAACAGTTTGGGAAGAATTGAGAGGTATGGCCTTGTTGAAGTAGGTGTGTCCTTGTGGGAAGAAGTGTGGCAACTGGGGTGGGCATGAAGGTTTCAAAATCCATGCCAGTCTCTCTCTCTCTCTCTCTCTCTCTCTCTCTCTCTCTCTCTCTCTCTCTCTCTCTCTCTCCCTGCTGCCTGTGGATCTGGATGTAGCCCTAAGCTCCAGCACCATGTCTGCCTGCATTTGCGCCATGAGGACAAGAGACTAACTCTACGAAGCCATAAACAAGACCCTAATTAGATGCTTTCTTCTAAAAGAGCTGCCTTGGTCATGGTGTCTCTTCAGAACAACAGAACCACGACTAAAGACAGCAAAGATGACTCACTGGCTGGGCTGGGCGCTTCCCAACTCACAACAGAGGCCCTCAAACTGACATTTCCAAAAACAGTATAGAAAATAAAATCTTAAGAAGTCTTATAGTAATCTCTACACTTTATGGTAATTCATTATTAGAGTTCATCTGAAAGTTTCTGATGAAAGTAAAACCCGAAAGAAAGATTTGCATTCACTCATGTGCTTTTTTTTGTGATAATCTTTCATTATTCATTTTATAAATATGGTTGTTTAACACCATGTCTCTTCTTAGCTGCTGGACTGCTGCCCCCAAACTACTACAAAGCAGGCTGGAATACTTACTGCAGAAGAATGGGAGAGCCAAAGGGTGATGAATGGAATACAAGCAAGTTCACTGTTACACTGGAATGTCTACCCAGTGAGTTTAATCAGGCCACTGCCTGGGAGCAAAGATCCACCTGCGTGTCCCATGATGCACCTCTCCTACACAAAGAAACACCACGGATGGCAGCAGGCAATATGTTGTTCTGCAGAGCAAGACTAACCTGCATGGCTCAAAAGAGCTGGAAAGCAAATCTATTGAAAACAGACCTATCAAAAGTGAGCTTGAAAAGACGTGAGCCCAACGGAGGTGACGCAGGGAGTCCAGGGGTAGGATTGGTAATGAGAAACATAAGTGTGCACAAGCCAACTCTTCACAAAATAAATCCTATGTGTGGCTTTAGATGCTTGAATTTATATTCACACACAATGCACTCAGGGCTATGAGTCAAAGGGAATCATTCATTAAACTATATAAATCAATAAAATTAAGATTATCAGCTTAGACATTCATGATCATTACCATAAATAAGGGCAAATGAGCTCAAATAAATAAGAGATAGCCACTCTTAGTGCAATAGAACACACATCTGTCCTCACTAAGGATTGCTAGGATGACCCCTAACCCCAATGCGAGGTGTGAGCACATAAGGCTACGTCGGGCATCAAGTTGTGAGGACATGACCTTCCTGAGAGGGACTGGTACCTCTATAATTTAGGTCCTGAATGTCCCATGAAGACCTGTGTACTAGGGAGTAGGTCTCTGGGGTGGCACTGTGGGGCAGTGGAACCTCAAAGAGATGGAACCTAGTGGGAGATGTTTAGGACATGAGAGATGTGTTCCTGAAGGAAACAGTGAGGCCCCTGACTCTTCCTCCTCTGTGCACCCTAGAATGTGATGAGATCAGTGGAGTTGAAGTGCCACACTCTGTGGACCATGATGTGACTCCTTGGTACAGTCCCCAAAACACTGTGGTCAGCCAGTCACAGACTACAACCTCCAAGTCTGGGAATCAAATAAACCTATAGCCTGTAACCCCTTCCCCTAAGGTTCAAGAAAAATCAAAGGGAGTAATGGAAAAAAATTTTAAGAGCCAAAGGACCAGGACGTCTGCTCGAAGAGAGGGTCCTCTCAACATGGTATGGTAGCTACACCATGAAATCTCACAATATGGTTGCCTAGACAAGACCCGCATGAGGATACCAGTTGACATGCCAATAGAGTTGGGGAAATCTCACAATATGGTTGCCTAGACAAGACCCGCATGAGGATACCAGTTGACATGCCAATAGAGTTGGGGAAATCTCACAAGGTTCCACTCCAAGATGAAGAGCTACAGGCAATCAATGGCTGTTGAGAAAGGGAGAACTGGCTTTATCCAGGAGCTAGTCCCTTAAGAGCCCATCCAATCCCAAGAACCAGGCCACATATACACAGGAGATACACATGAGCAGTGCCAAATGGACTCAGTAAAGTGCACGTACACATATACACATAATTTCAAAAAAAAAAAAAAGAGGTCATAGGTTTGAGAAGGAGTGGGAGGCATGGGAGGAGCTGGAGGTAGAAATAATGTAAATACAGTAATTGTGCATGAATTTTTAAATTTAGGTTAAAAGAAACTTTTCTCTGCAAAAGTTGACTACCTTGGGTATTTTGTTACGTGACAGGAAGGTAGCTAGGACAATGTTCTTCTAAAAGAGACCTCGAAGAATTTTCTCTCCTCTTTCAATAGACAAGAACTCAACCACCTATGAGTCAGAAAGCGGGACCTAGAAAAACATCAAGGATGCTAACAGTTTGATTTCCCCTTAACATGTGCTTGACTATGGGAGTCTGATAAGACTGTAAAATGAAGCTGTTAATATAATTTTCGACACCTGTTCTGAATTTGCTAACTCAATTAAGTCTGTGCATATTAAACATGACCTGAGATACTTCTGTGGACTTAGCACAAATAAGGACGTTAAGGCACTTGGAAAACCAGGAACTTAAAATTACATCATAGCCAATCACACTGAAAGGCACTGTATCCTCAACAAATCATCTCCAAGGCAACCAGAATTCCCTATTTTTCGTGAGAGAATTCTTTTAATGTATTCAAGCGTACAGTTTTTATTGTACCAACTTTTCAGAAAGAAACTTACCCAGTACTAATGAGAATCATTGGCAATGTCAGTTCCACCACTAACCTGGGTCTGGACCCCTGGGCAAGGTGCCTTGAAGTTACTTTCCATAGTGCTGTCAATGTAAGGAAGTTATGAGGAGGATGAACTAAAGTTCTGTGGGACACCATGATATGTTACTAGCAAAACGCACCCAATAGTCACAGAATACCTATGCTGACATAAAAAGGCCCAATTCTTGTTTGTCAGTCTTAACTGAAAGCAGCGATCAATGCTTTGCTCCAAGATGCTCCACAGGCCCCCAGTGCTGGAATAAGACTCGCGGGTCCTCACGTGGCACCACCAGGAGAACCATGTTCACACTTCTTAAGTTGCAGGAGAAAGTACTGCAGCCTGGTTAGTACCTCCACCAAAGATCTCACTGCCCTGGCTCTCCTGGTCACACCCCCAAACTTCCAGACAACATGGAGATAGATACCAGGGCCCTTAAATAACTGCTCTCTTCTTTCAGAACACAGAAAAACTATCCAAAGCCCACAAAATTGTCAATGGTTTGGAAGAAGTGACCATAACTAGGCAAAGAGAAGGGAGCGTGAGTGTAATTCAGAGCATTTTAATAGTTGAAGAAAAGGGAGTTGAAACCTTCTGGAAATTGATGGCTAATGGTTTAGTAAGATGAGGATCAGCCAGGAGTGGTGGACGCTTAGGCAGGAGCCTGGAGAGTTCAAGACCCGGGGCTGGCTTGGGCCATACAGACCCTGTCCAGAACGAGAAGGGAAGAAGGGAAAGAGAACGGTGTTGCTGCTCAAGACTATAAATAAAGTAACAAGTTGAAAAACATAGGAAGCATACAATTCCTCAGTAAGAGTTACAAAGTTTTTTGTAAGAGAAACACAAAAATTAATCTCTTTCTAAGATCTCAGAGTCGTATAAATACTTAAGACACAGTAGCATTAGGTTTTCCAGTATTCAAACATGTCTATGGTCATTAATGGACCCTTAAACTGAAGATTCTGCTAGAAATAAAAAAAAAAATTAGAAAGCATAAAAAAGTAAAATGACTTCGCCAAAGTCACATGTGAAGTAAGCTGGGGACACCAGAAGTGGAGCTTCCTTCAGTCAGCATTTCTCTCACCTCACACAGACTATTATTGCTAATGGTGGCTAACACATTGGAAAGGCTTCTGAGTTAGCCACAGCACCTGCCTGTAATACACATACTGTTTTCCAGCAGAGGGAGTCAAATCCAGGTAAACCAAATCTTATGTGAGAGATCCAAAGTCTAAACCATCTATGGTATTCCTCAGAGGGCTTCAGAAAACATGGTCTGAGAGCCCACAATCCCCTTGCAAGACATATACTTTCCTTATGCATAGTTCCATGCTCGGTGAATGTAGTCAGAAAGGCAGAGCCAATGTTATGTGGTCACTGGAGATGTTATTCATCAACCCCAGGAGTAGACTAACACCCCAAGGTTACCCAGCATCCCCTGGGCAAGGGCAGGTTTTTAAGCCCAAATAGCTCGGGAGACGCTGGATATGTAGAGATCAAGGTGAGCCCAACACCAGACCGGTGCTGTACTGAATTAGGCAGGGAACATAGAGCTGGTGTTGGTTTAGAAAGGAAAACAAAGTGAGCCAAGCTGACCATCCACAAAGAAAAAGTTCAACTAACAAGAGATCAAGAGCCTGGGTCCCCACATAGCAAGAGGAGATGGAAGCACGGAGTCCTCCACAGGGCTCCACAGAAACCAGGCCCACCCAGCTCCGCAGGGAACTGGGCCTGCCTAGGGTGAGCATTGCCCTCTTTAAGAGCTGAGAGGTGTTTCCTAAGAGACCAAAGTTAGGATGGCAGTGCAATGTGAGGTCAGAGAGCGTGAAGAAGAGTGCGGAGTGGCACTTAACAGTTTAAGAGTGCGATGGGTTTTCACAGAGATCAAAGTAACCAACTGTTTTCACTAAAGCTTAAAATACAAAACAAGCAACTGTGCAAACAGAACAGTTCCAATGCATGAGACAGTTACTCTGGGACCTCAAGATGCAGCTTTTCAACCTTTTCCAAGAACAGAGTACACACTGAAATGCTTGGGGAAAGGTCATTTTGTGGTTCTACTTATCTATCTATCTATCTATCTATCTATCTATCTATCTATCTATCTATCTATCTATCTATCTACATACCTATCTACCTATCTCCCTATCTGAGATTACAATTTACTATCTATTTGAGATTATAATTTAATTGTATTTTAATCTTACCTTTCCTCCAACCAAACCCTCCCATATGCCTTTCCCTGCTCTCCTTCAAATTCATAGCCTCTTTAAAAACAACTAGTTGCCTGTTGTATGCATATTATATATACATATATGCATATATGTGCATATGTATATACACATACATGCACTGCATGTATATGTATACATACATGTATGCACACATATATATGTACATATTTATGTATGTATGTGTATAAATATTCCTAAATTAAACCTGTTCAGTCTGTATAATGTTACTTGTATGTATGTTATCAGGGCTGACTATTTGGAACTGAACCAGCAATTGATGTACTCTTCCCTGGGGAAGGCCACCTCCCCCGTTCCCAGCTTTCCTCAGTTGTCTATAGCTTATTATGTACGGCTGAGGCCTCGAGGGCTTTCCTCCATCCACACCGGCATGCTCACTGGTCGGTGGATCTATGATGCTGACGACACATCAGGGCTGTCAGTGGAAAAGGAAGACTTTTCAGCTTAATTACAAAACGTTCCTCCTGCCATCATCATGATGTGTCACCAGGAGATGATCTCAGGGAATTAATTAGTTCCCTGACTTTGTCATACTGTAAGAGTCATCATGAGATGACAGAACTGATCTCACTTAGACCGAACAACGGCTTCCTGTGCTCTCCCACAGCCTAGAGAAGTATCCAGGAGAGTATCGCCCCAGCTCTCTGTCCTGAAATCACCCAACTTACATGACAACCACTCCCGTAAGCAAGTCCTCCCCAACATGGCAGTCATGTGCACCTCCTATTATTCCAGAATTACACCTTACATGACAACCACTCCCTACAAGGGAGTCCTCCCCAACACAGCAGACATGTAGAGCCTCCTTCTATTATTCTAGAATCACAAAAAGTAGGTTCTATCTGCAACTAGAAAGCTTCTGGGAAGACTGTTTTTCTTTTTTTGTTGTTGTTGTTGTTTGTTTTTTGTTTGAGACAGGGTTTCTCTGGATAACAGCCTTAGCTGTCCTAGAAAGCAATCTGTAGACCAGGCTGGCCATGAACTCACAGAGATATGCCTGTCTCTGCCTCTTGAGTGCTGGGATTAAAGGTGTGCAAACCACAGCCCGACTAAAACTGGTTCATTTCTAATCCAAGGAAACAGAGTCAGGGGTACCACCATTCTTCCCTCCCGCTCCCTATAGCTTTAGGTTCCCAGGCATCCTCACTTGTTCTGTCCCTGCACAAGTAAGACTCAGATCATCTAAACTTAGCCCATTTCCTGGAACATATCTAAAATGAGACAGGACTCTTAGAGGCACGGCTTCTAGAACATTTCTAAGACTGATTTCTAATAGGTGTGAAGATGTGAAATCACTGCCAAGTCACCAGCATCAGAGAGCCATCTTGAAAAGTATATCATTTCCTTTGGTGAACAGACACAGACTTCAAGGCAAGAGGTATCTGAACACAGAGGAAAGAGAGCTAAGGAACAGAATCTGAAAGATTGCATGACCTTACCTGAATGCTGAGTCATGCTGCATTTGTGTACATACCAAGCAAAAGGTTTACTCAACAGAGAGTATGTTGTTGAATATTTCTAATACATGCAGTAGACATATGCAACAGAATAGCCCTATATTGGATATAGGGCTGCTCTAGCTCCTTATATAGCCACGCAATCACAAGGTGACAAGTGTGCTACACCTGAGCACCTACAAAACTGACAGAGCATCTTCAGGCAAAACACCAGCTAAACTTAGGGACACTGTTTTACTTGCTTTTTTACTTTTTGGGATTTCTCTCTCTCCTCTCTCTCTCTCTCTCTCTCTCTCTCTCTCTCTCTCTCTCTCTCTCTCTCTCTCTCCATGGTACCTCTAAGAAGGTTCAAGAACAACTTGTGGGAATCGGTTATCTCCTTCCACAACATAGTTTCCAGGGATTGAACTCAGATTATCAGAACTGATGATAAGCACATTTGCCCACCCACAGTCATCTTGTTGGCCTCCACTGTACAGGTTTTTTAAAAACATAATCTAATTACTTAAGAACTTCATGCATACATACAATTCATTTTGATCATATTCACCCCCAACTCCTCCTAGACTCCCTACTTTCCCACACCCTCCCTTTTATCTTTAGTAATCCACCCATTCCAATCTGTGTTGCCAATATATTCGTAAGTGTGGGGCCACCCAAAGGACCATCACTTGTCAACCAGGTGCCACTCTTAAAGAAACTGACTCAGTGATGGAGAGAAGTTTTCCAGAGGGCCCCAGTTCAATTCCCAGCAACCACGTGGTGGCTCACAACCAACTGTATGAGAGCTGGTGCCCTCTTCTGGCCTTCAGGTGTACATGCAGGCAGAACATTGTAGAGATAACAAATAAACACATCTTTTCAAAGAAATAGAAAGAAAACTGGCTCTCCTTCCTCAGAAGCCACAGTCAATAGCTTCTGAGCTAAGAGTGGGACTTGTGAGCCTCTCCCCACTCCATGCTGGTTTGGTGATGGATTGCTATTGTGCAGGCAACCACAGCTGCATAAAGTTCATGAGTTCAGCTGAGTGCTGTGCCCACAAGACAATGTCTCCCTCCACTCCTTTACTGGAGTTCCCCTACACAGGGGAAAGTGCTCCTATAGGGAGCCAAATAAAAAGCCAAATGATGGGTGTGGGATACCTTCCCTCTTGTTGGTTAGAGGTGTCCCACAGACCTCCAAAACAATACTATTGTCATTATACTATACTCTATATAGTAATAACTCTGTCAGTAACAAACAAGGCTATTGTCCTGGCTTATCCACCAGAACCTGGTGGGAAGACCCTACTGCTGAAGTCACCACATACTTTGGTCACAGGACATAGAAAAACAAAGTCAGTACTAAACAGGAAGCTTCAGCCCTGGCGACAGGCTTTCAGAACACTGAAAAGCACTATGCAGGTTCGCCCAGCTGTGAACCTGATGCACTACAGCAGAGACAGGGAGAGCTATACAGGGACAGGCAGAGCTACAACGGGGACGGGCAGAGCTTCAACCGGGACAGGGGACAGGCAGAGCAAGCTATGCCCTTGGGTGCAATAGTGGTGTGAACTGGGGAGATAACAAACTACACTCTGAATGGGTGTAGGGTCTGCTCCAGGGGAGGAAATGCCTCACTGGTACTGTAAATCTGGTCAAGAACTATTAGGAAGCTCATAGCTCCCAAGGGTGAACCTACTGCTGCTATCTTGCTAAATGTACATAGTTTCAAACTGCCGTCTAGATTCAAATGTCTATATCCGTAGATTGGCGCAGCTCTCAGACTTCATCGGAAAAGCCCTTTTGCGATGTAGATGGTGGTTAACCCAGAATCTCACATCTGGCCTAATTGTAGAGAATGTCACAGGAGCGTTCAGCCACAAATGGACACCTACATCACACTCTCTCCGTGAGTCTCAGGGACCATGAGGAAGAAGGGTGGAAGACTGTAAGAGCCAGAGGTCAAGGAAGACCAGAGGGAAACCAGTATCTTTTTAAAAATCTGGTCTGTCCTTTTGAAAAGATGGCGACTGTCAGCCAAAAGGTTATGAAGCCCAATAACTCACTGAAATTAGAGTTTCTACTTGAGTGTTCAGAACTATATATTTAAAACTTTGCATTTCCAGTGTTTGGGTTTACAAATAGCAAATAATGCAAACCCTTTAGAAATAAAGGGGAAAACTTAGCTAGGTAGGCTAAAATATAATATTTATATTTTACTTTTTAAATTGATTAAATCCCTCCTATGTGTAATTCAACAAATCAGACAGGTGGCGTATATGTATAAATTATAATGTCTATGCACAGCAGTCACGAAACATTATAAGTCATGGGGAGGGGTAGGGCAAACAGGAAAAGCAAAGAAAGGCATAAAAGGTGGAGTTGAGTTCAGGAGAGAAGCAAAGGGGAAGAGCTGCTGTGGAAGCAATCCGAATCCGAGCGGGACTTTTACAACTGTGATATGTGCTGCTCTTAAAAGTACAAGAGAGAGCTACCAAGGGCAAGTCGCCCTCCTTGGTGTGGAGCTAGCTGAGAAGCAGAAACAAGGGGCCCTCCTTGAAGTCTGATTAAAATACCTTCCGTTCCATAGCGGTGTTTATTCAAGATTTAAATCTCCAAATTAGTAAATGTTAGGACTCTGGTTTGTTGACTCAGAAAGGCTTTCCTACGCCTGTGAGCATCTTCAGTACCCAAAGCATACAGAGCTACAACTGTAATGACAACACTGTTACTGGATAACACAAGTTGAACACAGATCGCCACGCCAGATGCTCTTCTTGGCATTCAATTCTTGTCTGAGAACTGAGGCAAATCCTGATACAGGCTGTCTTTACTGAGAGAGAAACTGAGGCTCAGGGAGGTTAGCAGTATTAAAGTCACCAACTGATTAGTAGACCCAGGAGATTCAGTTGGGTGACCTGACCCCTGAGTCTTTCATGTTAACCTCTGCCATGATCAGTAAGACCCTTTCCTGGGAAGGAAACTTCACTAGAAAATATACTTCTCCTTGGAGCAAAGGATACCAGGTTAGAGCTCTTCCCTAGCTATAGCTCCCCAGGACAAATCAAAGGGCCAAGACACAGCTATTCTAGTTCCTTCTATGAACCCTCCCCCACTGGTCTGTAGAGCAATGGTTCTCAACCTGTGGGTCACAACCCATTTGGAGTCGCATATCAGACATCTTCTATGTTGGGTATTAACATTATGATTCATAACAGAGCAAAATTGAAGCTATGATGCAATATGGCGGGGGGGGGGGTTCACCACAGCATGAGGAACTGTATTAAAGGGACACAGTGTTAGGAAGGTTGAGAACCTCTGCTGTAGAGGACCACTCTCCCAACATGTGTATTTTCTTCTATTACAGAAGGGGAAAAAACCCTAGAAAGTCAAGTCAGCAGTTACATTGTCTCCATTAAAGCAACAATTCAAATGTTCTGCTTCTTCTTCCAGCGCTATTCTGTATCTTCTGGTCCTTGCCAATCCACCACATCATCTGTGCAGAACTCTTCTGGCCCTGCAGGTAAGAAGTCATACCTACTTTCTTGTTCTCACCCTTCCGAAACCTACTAGAACCTCAGCGGGCAGCCTCAGTCTTCGACCTGCTGCAAGAGGGCGCGGCTGTCATGGAGAAGCAAACGCTAAGTAAATTCTCGCTACTGCACACTTCCTATTCCTATTGTTGGCAGTTTATTTTTGGAGATGGTCTTTCTGTACAACCCAGCCTGGTCTGAAATTCCTGCAGGAAGCATTGCTCCTGCCAGGGCCTCCTAAGATGCTGACAGTAGGCATGCGCCAGTTTCCCAGACCGCAATATTTCTAAACCAAGGAAGTAACCTTTCCTTTAAACTCTTCCCCAGTTCTCTGCTGTAACCTTAAAAGTTATTAGCCTTACTCTTCCCAGGAACCCTGTGATGCTATTAAAAAAATCCCTCTGCTTCTCACTGACAAGGCGACTGCTACATTTTGTATGGGAGGCTAATTAGACATGTGACTGGCACACGGTTCTTTAGGCATTTTCCAACTCAGATTCACAGGCAAATATGTATGTATAAAACATATATACACACCTACAACTACATTCACAATGCATATATGTAAATATTTAAATTCCTTCCAAAGCAATGTATGCACCTGATTTCCAAACACGTTTAATTGAACCCCCTGTCGCTTCAAATGAAATCTCTACTTAATTGGTTACTGTGTGTGAATTATTAACTAGTGCTCCTTGAGAATAGAACGTAAAAAGGAAGAAGAAAGAAAAGCTCCTGGTACAGTTGGAATTGGTAACATCTCCCCATCTCCATGGCTGTACAACAGATCCATTCCTTCCGTCCTCCAGTTTTGTTTTCAGCCTCCGTGAGTTCTGGACAGGCAGTCTGCATAGGCATGAGGGAGGAGGACCACTTTAGACCTGCATCCTCTTCTGATGGAAAGATGCTCAAAGTCTCCGCAGAGCCGGCACGACCTCAACTTTGCCAGAATATGAAGAGCAGACACCAACACTCCTTTATCATGTCCTCTGCCCCCTGTGCCTTTTAGAACACGTGGCTACATTTATTAAAGTAGCAACTGGGGCTGGGTTCCAAATACCAAAACCAAAACAATACTTAACCATCATAGAAACATCTCTACTCCAGTACTGCTAAGGTTTCAATGTGTGCACCCCCAAAGTTGTATCTTAATAGCTTGAAACTGAGGCCTTGGGAAGCTATTAGGATTATGGGTGAGGTCATGGGAGTGGTGACCCCAGGATGGCATGAATGTCTTTATAGAGAGGAAAAGAGGCCCAAGACAGCACACCTGCTCTGTCACATCGGGAGATGTCCTTTGCCGTATTAGGACACAGTAAGGAGACCAACAGGTTTCAAGCACATGCCATGCCATGCTCTTTAGCTTTCCAGCCTTCAGACCATTGATTCTTTATCCCTGACTCAGTCATCGGTGTTTGTTATAGGAGCGAAAGCAAAGCTCTAAGAGATGAGGGTAAAATGGCCATAAGACCCGGGTGCTCTGGCACTGTGTCTTCCTTCTCCACCCCATCCCCCACCTGCCACCTCAGGTCTCCTTTTATCATTAGTTATTGCCTGTGTGTCAAGCAATCGTGAAGCCCCACAGGAGATCCCAGCCCATTTTACTGGGCCAAGGGGAACACGTATGTTT
Organism: Myodes glareolus; assembly: GCF_982192425.1. Taxonomy (NCBI): domain Eukaryota; kingdom Metazoa; phylum Chordata; class Mammalia; order Rodentia; family Cricetidae; genus Myodes; species Myodes glareolus. The sequence continues at coordinate 30,526,353 of NC_142040.1, forward strand.
AGCCTTGGTCTACTGGTGGCCTCCAGAGCTGGAAATGAACACTAAGAAGAAGGGCCTATAGGGTCTAGCTTACTGGGTAGTTCACTTAGGGACAGCAGCGTGGATGTTTATGACAACAGGCAGCAGATGCTGGGATAGTCTAGGAAAGGCATCTAACAATATATATCTTATAAATATAAGTGTCCATTGCCAACAGAAACATTTATCCACCTAAAAGAGCTGCCAAAGGAATCACGGCCTCTGTGAAGACAAGAGTTCTCACTGGCTTTCTTGTTTAACCATTGGCAAAGTCAGTAGGTACACTTTCGTATCTAGGAATGGGAGCAAATGAAATTTATTCTTTAAGTGGTAGCCAGGATGATACTGAGAAGGCTGCGGTATCTTGTGTTTAGAGCCAGTGAGGTAGCTGCAGATGGGTCAGAAGGGAGTCAGCTCCTGCGTTCAGAGCTCGGGGTCTCGTTTCCTGGTCAAGGTAAACCCTGAGAAGGAAGGGGGTCTTCCTCCCCTAGTTCCCTTTCCTCCCAGATCCCACTGTCCCTCCTCCACACTCTCCTCTACTCAGGATCACCTATTACCACCAGCCAAGAGAATAGCTAAAGAGTAAAACAGAACATACAAGGCCACCTCTTCAAAGACTGGCCTTTGCAGAATTAGAAGCAGGTGGTCTTATGTGGCTCCCGGATGATTTGTCCCCACTCCCTGCTGCCCCTTCAGATAAGCAGGTGGCTGCCAGTGGTACCTGCTCTCAGACGGTTCTAATTCACCCCACTCATTGCCTCCTGACCGGCAGGACTACCTGGCCTAAAAATCGTCCCAGCGCCATCATCTAATTCAGCAATTAGATAATAACTGAAGATAGGGCCCACTATCGTACTCCTATTCCAGTTATGAATCACAGGAAAGTCTCGTTCAGAGCAGGCCTGCCTCCACAACCCTCACAAATCTGAATCTGCCTTGAGTTTTAGATTGTCTTTGATGACAAGCGAAGATCCCAGATCAGCACCAGGACCACACCTCATGTGTGAACACATTCACAACCTGCATCATTCCTCACTCCGGTCTTCAAGAAGACACAACCAGAAGAAGCCACTCAAAGCGCAGCTTGCATCTGGAGCAACGGGGATTAAAACCAACTTCGGTGTCCCTAGAGATGAGAGGTCCAGCAGGGGGGCCAGAAGTTCTGACACACTGTAACCCACTTCTGGGAATTCTAACCTAAGTAAAGGTCAGTCTTATTTGTTTCTTTGCTGTTCTTATATACCCTCCTCTCTTCCCATTCCCCCCAACACACCTCACCTCTCCCCAGACCCACGTCCCCTTCACACCACAGGGACTGGTAGCTGACCTGTGAAGCCAGACACCTTTAAAGAGGAACACGTCAGAGGACAAAAGTGCAGGGTCTTTATTATCTGAAGCCTGGCCACCTGTTGGCAAAAATGTAGGTCACACACCATACATCCCCACTCGTGACGTACTGCCCAGCTAGCCAGTTTTCCTGTCATTTCTGAGTCACTATTAACTAAACGCTGATGCCACTCGAGGAGCCCGCACAAGTTGAGCTAACAACAAGCAAGGCCATTTGGAAAAGCAAATGACAGTGAGAAGACAGAGCTCCTCGAGAAAGCGGTGACAGCTGAAAAGAAGTTTTTGTTGCTCTCCTTCCGTGAAGAGGCAGCGTGGAATGACAGAGGAGGCGGCTGTGTTTGGCACTAACCGTCGCTGTCACCGGGCCTCCAGCCCTTTCTTCTCAGCCAGGTTGTGCCTTTTAGCATGAGAAGCACAAACAGAAAGCAATTAGGGCCAAGGCAGAACAATGAGGACGTCTGCAGGGAACAAGGGCAGAACACTAGTTAATCCTGGTGGATTTCCGTCCTGATTTCAAACATCAGCATGGTGACAAGACAGCGGAGGAGCTTGCTGGAAATGCAGGCCGCAGATCACCCCGCCTACCCTCTGCTCTGGAGGAGGCCCCAGGTGATCAGATGCAGGTGGCCATACTAGGTCAAACTCTGACTCAAGTCACCTTTCCTGGCAACTGGGACAGCTAGTCTGCATTCATTGGCTGGGAGGCCTGAATTTAAGTGGTAATTCAGTTGCTCAGAAATTACAGGGCCTGCGGTGGGTCATTTCGTCTTTCTCGGCTATTCCTACCAAATGAGGAGGGCAGAAATCATGAAGGGCCGCTGAGAAACACTGCCCTTGGAAGCTGGCTTTTTTTCTAAAGGACCCCAAAGAAGATTTAGCTCTGTTTCAGAGACCCACAGAGCAAGTAGCGCCTCTGGCCTGCATGTCTGTGGACCATACACAAATGGGAAGGAAAGACTGAGCTGGAGACTAATACCTCACAGAATCACATACATTCTCTACCTTAGTCACCGGGGAACCAAAGGCATGAACCACCATGGTGGGGGGGATCATAGCTTCACGGTGCTACCCAGAAGGACGTCACCAACCTCCATGACAGGAGGCCCGTTCCCTTGGGTTCTGCAGACAGAGCGGCCTGCCTTCATGTGCCCTTACTCTGAGTCAAGATAAGGATCCTGGCAGATTGTGTGCGAAGAGAACTTTGGTCCAAACCACCGGCTTGTTAGTATAGTGGTGCTGCCTGTCCTCTACGCCAGGGTTGCCTTTTGGAGAGCAGGTGACATCCCCCCCCCCCATGAACAAATGCTTCAAATGGAGCGGCACCATGCAAAGAGCCTCCCTCCCCCACTGGAAGTGCGGTGCTGTTCACTGTTCTCTCTGAAAGCAGGGCTTGTTTGTTCAGTAAAGTAAAGCATCTGAGTTACTAGGGGATTTAAAGATGCTAGAGGGGAAAGGCCGTGCCCTAAAACAAGATCTGTGGTTGGCTCCAGGTCTCCCTGAGAAGTGAAACTGACATCCTCATTCCCTCTTTAATTACTGGAGGGGGGAGCACTGGCAGAAGGAATGGAGGGGACTGCCAATGAGGTTAGGAGAGACCCTGGAGGACAAAGGAGACAGTGAATGACAGCACCGACAGGGGTTTGCCAAGTGCGACTTCCCCCTTCCCTTATTTTCTCCCAAGACAGCCAAATAAATTAGATCACAAACCAGTGAGTCCTATAAGAAAGCAAAAAATCAACAGAATCCTGCCTCATTCGGTATGTACTTCCAGTATGAGAGGAGCCGGGGACTAATAAACATCAAGGAACAAGGGCTCAGGGCAATTCATTCCCGGTCTCTCCCCAGCTTACCCTCCCACATAGGTGTGCTCCTGTAGGCCTGCCCAGAAGCCCACTCCACTAAAGCTAGGTAGGCTGTCTGCTCAGGATCTGAGGTCCCCTTTCTTCTGTAAGGTGCACATGGTCCACATTTATTGGAAGAAGATGTAAGAAGTCAACTTATATGAGAGTTTGTGAATTCAGGAATAGTAGATAATAATATGTTCAGTAATACTGCTGTTAAATTTAGAATCAAGAATACTTCCATGCTGAACTTGGGAGTTGGCACACTGCTGTGCCATGGAAGATGATGAATTCTGTCCACCCCATTGGTCTGGGTCAAGACTAGAGGAGGCCTGCATATCCGTGCCTGCTGCAGAGGCCACGTAGGAAGTCAGTGAACTCAGAAGCAGTTAATCCCCATGCCACACTGGGGAGCCTCAGCCTGTATCCCCTGAGACGCCTGTCTGCCTGCCCTGCCTCCCTCAGCATCTTTGGAGGGAGAAGACAACCAGGCGGTTCTCTGCACCAGGCTGCTGCAGGGATGCCTCATCTACAAGAGCTAAGTAGTGGTAACGGAATGGGGGCTGGTAATTAAGAAGAGGAGACTCCAGCACCCTCTGCAATAGGCAGGTCACAATTTGTAGTCCTCTGGAAGGAAAAACATGCAGGGAAGCCTCTGGGAGTCCCCAGGCCACCTTCACAGCAAGGACTCTGAAACATCTCCCTAAACACAAGGCACCCTGGATTCCCGCCAGAAGCCAAGGAGTTACCCAATTGATTGCTCCCGCCACATTTGATCGGTTATTCTTTAAAACACGACTTAGCTCTGCCCTTTCCTCGCCAGCCCCCACCACAGCTTTGCTCCGCCTTTCTCTTCCCCTGAACTATCACAAGATCCCCGACTCCAGCCTCACAGCATCTCCTCCTCACTTCAAGGTCAAGGTAAGCCTTTCTTCTCCCAAGCTTCATTATGGTTATAATTGAATCTTTGCCACACATCAGACAGAGAATTAATTTCTGGAATACATCAAAAAATTTTTAAAATATTAAATCCACCAAAAATCATCCAATCAGTAAGTGTGAATGAAGAGAGAATGTTCAAAGACTGTACAATGGCCAATAAGTATATTTAAAAAAAAATATTCCCACATTTTTAGCAGGGAAGTGCAAATCAAAACTCTAGTGAGATTCTATCTCACACCAGTCAGAATGGATATCATAAGGAAAAACTATAACTTCTAGTGAGAAAAGGTGGAGATGGGATCCTTTACTCTGCTGGTGAGATCATAATTAAGTACCATCACCATAGAAACCAGAATGCTCCACTCTTGGCTACCAGGGAACCTGAGTCAACTATGGACAGAGATGCCCATGCATCCATGCTTGTTGTAGTGCTGGTAATAACAGCCAAGTAACAGAGTCAGCCTAGATGCTCGCTAACACATTATGGATAAATAAAATGCTGTATGCAGGCATAAGTGGCTCACGCCTTTAAGTTCAGAGCCAGCCTGGTCTACATAGAGAGGTCCAGGTCAGGGAAGGCTACATACTAAGTCTCGGGGGGGGCGGGATAATAAGAAAATATGGTATATGTATACAATGTTTTATTCAGCCACAGAGAATAAAATTATGTCATCGAACCATTTGCAGAAAAATGGATAAAACTGGAGATGATATTAAGAGAAATAAAGCCCAATACAAAGAGGCAAATATGTTCCCTCTCTGCTGTAGAACACTTTCCTCCAAGCACATGGCTTGAAATGGAAGCCATGATAACCTGTACCAGACTCTGCCAAGATTGGCCCCACTAATAATTTCCCATGGGAAAGATGAATAAGACATCCACAGGGCAGGTGTGCATAGGCCTTCCCCAGAGGTCTGTAAGTATCAGTTCACAGTCCTGGGGAAAGGAGACTCTTTGTAGGTGATGTGGATCTCCAAAATCCACCCATGTTGTGGTAAGTAATCTACTTCTTCACCAGTGCTACTCTAAGTAACCCTGGTTTAACTAACAGACTCACTAAGCTAGACCTGGGGTGACATGGTTACTCTCGCCTACTGTTGCTACCCGATCTGGGGTGAATATGTGTTTGTTCACACCACCCTAGGATTAGCAGACAAGCACTCATATTTGTGATCTAGACTTTCACATAAGACATGAAATGGAAGGGACAGGACTGGAATGAAGAACAGGACCAGCTGAAGAGATGGGCAAGACGGAGAAAATGGGTGAAATACGAGTCACGGTGTATTTTGCATATATTGTCATAATGAGGCTCTGAGCTCAATACTCTGAATCAAAAGGAAGTTATAATGAAGTCTATCACAAATATGTGCTAGCAAAACACAAAACTGCATTTATAGTGCAAACAATCTGTAGGTGTATATATTTTATAATAATTTAATCACGAGCCTATCACCTCATATACTTGTCATGTTTGTGGTGAAAACATTCAAGCAGGGCCTATTTATCAATTTCCATTTTTGCATAATTAACTGGAGTCACTTTACAACAGTCCATAGGACTACATGATTCATCCCTCTCAGATTGGCCCCTGACAATCACCATTCTCCTCTCTGCTTCTCAGCATAGCGTTTTAGGTCCCACACATTAGTGAGTCTGTGTTCCCTATGGCCTGGCTCATTTCACTCGGCAAAATCTGCTCCAAGCCTTTCCATGTTGGGAAAGAACACACACTCTAAAAATCTCACTTCTAAAAAGCTCACAGGCATTAGATCCTTCAGTCTCCCAATTCTGATGGAAACAGATTCTCAAAGTGCCGGATGTCACAGTCAGGCAGACCTGGGTAGACCTGGATGGCGTCACAGTCAGGTAGACCTGGACGATGTCCATTCAGGCAGAGCTGGATGATGTCACAGTCAGGTAGATCTGGATGACATCACAGTCAAGTAGACCTGGATGACGTCACAGTCAGGCAGACATGGACCCACCTTGTTCTGGTTTGTGATTTCTCCCCTAACTGAAGCTGAAGTTTAATTTCCCAAGTCTCATGACAGTGATATTAGGGTGGAAACTTGGTGTTTAGCAGTGGAGTCTCTGGGAAATGGTTATAGCAGAACACCAGCATAGAGCCTCTATGACTGAACTCCCATGGTTTTATGAGAAAAGGGAGAGAAACACGGAGCTGCTAGCGTTCCTGCAATAATAGGATGTAGATGTAAAACGCCCTTACCACAACCTCTGCCTTGCTTTTTGGATCTCAAACCCCAGAATCCTGAGAAAAGACAGATCACCTTTTTCTTTATGAAATATTTTGCCCTAGGTGTTTTACTTCTTAAAGCAGCAAATGCTAGCTAATACACACTACCAGAAAAATCATCTCAAGGGAGAGGATATTGTACAGTTGGCTCCCACAATCTGCATTTTGAATGACTTGTCTGGCTAATTCTGATAGAGCGTTACAAGAATCCTTCCCTGTGGTTTCAAATACAGGTTTCCCAAGTGCAAGACCAGCAACCCCATCCCACCCCCAGTCTCTGCAGGTGCTGTCCTGGCCTCTCTCTGCCATGGGTCTGGCTATTTTCTATATATTGTCCAGATGGCTCATATATCAATTCTATGAGCTCACCTCCTCAAACGCACAGTTTTTCTCTGTACACCCCAAGCTTCACATGGCTAGTATAACATATTTAATTGCATTCCCCAACTCACCTACCAGTCCCAGAACTGAGAGCATGACCCTACACATAGTAGGCACTCAACAATGTACCCGACCAGCCCTTGTTGTTGTTTTTAAATAAATGAACAAGTGAATAAATGTTGAGCCAATCCAAAATGGCTGGAAGGCAGTGTTTATTCTCGGATGGTCTATCATTATCTCAGAACAGTAAGCTCAAAAGACACACTAGAGAGCGAGGAAGAGAAATGCCAAAGGAATGAAATTAGCCCCGCGATCAACACGGACCTTTTACAAGGCCGTTTTTGGTGACTGCATGCTTGCAGTTGTTCTAACTTGGGGATCCTTTACAAGGCTGTAATTTTCAGCTCCTGCTGCCGGCTAACTACTTTTATGCTAATTTCTCTCAATAAATACGATTGCTGGCGAAGACACATGCGCTTGTTTGCATCGTAAAGGCCAAAAACCTTGAAAGCACCGCTTTTTCAACTTTTAATTTCCAAACTGGGTGTTGGGCCATACTCTCCTCGGGCGGAACAATGGCTACAGGAGGCGCCATAGAAATGTCCAGTAAGCAGGGTGGTGATGACACACGCTGAAGGCGTACAGACCCTCCCCTAGGTGACCTTCAAAAGGGATATGTTTTATGAACAAACAAAACCCAATGTTGGACCTGTTAGTCCAAATCCCAGTATGGAATGATAAATCAATATGTAATTTTCTTGACAGAAGCATTGTTTTACTACTTCTTTATATTTTCTAAAGTATGAAAGAGACTTCTCAAGGGTTCAGGCAAAATAAATTCCCCTAACAATTACCTTTATAATTTATTTGATAAGCCAGGAAATTTTAACACCTTCAGGTTAAATATCAGCTTAAAATAAAATACCTTCGGTGTGGGGGGGGAGGTGGCTACTCACCTCCTAAGGAGACATCACTTGTGTGACGGCAGCCTAATGCCAATTAGGAAAAGCCTTTCCCTGCGCAAGCGCCTGGATGATGGGTTTATGATCCCATCTCTTCAAATCAAATATTTATTGTCTCGTGTTGCTCTTTATTAAGGCATTCCAGTACAGCTTTATGATGAATTAATATTCCCAGATCTGAAAACTCTTCTGAGTGTTCCACAAGCACCGTGCACATATTAAAATTTTCAATAACCTGCCGAGGAAAAAGAGCCTTGGGGAACATCGTCTGCCATTCTGGGAGTCTGAAGGCCCGTGAAATTAATAGGAGCAAAATTGCTTGTGAAATCTTTAAATCTCCCTGATGAACCAGCTGGTCACACTAGTCAGTGGTCACCAGTGGCCTGCTGCTTTCTATTCCCCCTCACAGGCGGTCAGCTCTTGGTACCGTGATCCCTTCTCTTTGCATCTGACATCCATCCACAGCTTCTAGCTAGTCACTCCATAGTGTGGCTTCTGCCACTACCTACACTTCTACCTCCAGATACCTGCCTATATTCATAGAGAGCTGCCTCATCTCCTGGCTCTCCAGGGGGAACAACTCATTGTTCTATCAGCCCTTGTACATCAAGCCTTCAGACACACTTATACCTAGGTCACACTGTCCCAACCAGCATTCGAGAGTGTGCCCTAATTAATGACTATTTTACCTGCCATCTGAGCTACATAGAGTAGAATGGGGCAGGCGCTTCTCTTGTGATGGTCACTTTATCTCCACTAGCATATACGATGGCCACTAGCATTTCAGGCTATTGGCCCTTGCTCCGTGTTTTCATTCAACTGAAGGGATTGAAATATTAAAGGGATTTTCACACACACTATCGCTAAGTGGCTATCTCTTTATCCATTTCATAGAGGGGTCTCAATGTTTGAGCATCAGAACAAGATGTAATATTTATATTCTATTAAGTTCCAGCCTGTTAAATTGAGATCTTTGTTTCATCTCCCAGGGATCTAGTTGGATCCTAATTCTCTTCATCTCTTTCAGTTTATCGTCAAAAGCAGATCTGATGAGCCCTCCCCGAGCCCTCCCCATGCTTTCGGCCAGTTCATTAAGGGGTCAATTTTCCTCCCTTGAGAGGCCTAAAGGCATCACGCACAGTACCAGTATCTGGCTTCAATTATGACTTGTATGTGAGACTTGTGGGTCTTTCTACCATTAAAAATAATCATTTCATAGCATCCTTTAACTGAGTATGAGTTTCAACTGGTAGGAATGGCTATAGTTCACTATGCCATCTTCCAATGGAGAAGTCGTCCTTCCTTAGGATCATTGTAATGACCATCTACCATTCCTTACCAAATGCCCAGTGTTTGAGTGTCCTTCCTATTCCTGGGGCTTCTGCCCATGAGATAGATCTCATGGGGACTGGAGATCTTCACCTTCTATTAGGGAAGAAAGAAGGAAGACATATGTATATATATATATATACATATATATATGTATATATATATATACATATACATATATATGTGTATATATATATATATGGCCTTCCCAAGGCCAGGCAGCTTAAGCATGGAGAGCCTCAGTCAACAGTTATGTCTATCAAGGCCTCTGGGTTTCGAAGGAAGGCCATTGGCAACTCTCGGCATGCATACATGTTATCGACATGCAGAATCAAAACCAGCAAGCAGAAGTGCATGCTCAGACCGAGAGACTCCATTCCCTCAGGATGGGCTGGCTTCTTTTAAGCTCCATAGCCTCTCTGAGAGCCCATGACCGGCTCTATGGATTTCTAGACAAAACATCCAGTATCCATCTCATAATACCCAGAGAGTTTCTGCTTTTGACAACCAAGGACTCTGACCGATAACAGAAGTCACAACTGACTTGGTTTAGAAGTCGGCCCAGAGTCCTTATCAACAGAGCAGAATCCATATCTCAGCCTTTTTTGAAAACGAGACATGACCAATGCTTACTCTCCAGTTCTCAAGGACTGCCAGCTGCAAGTTTAGCAATTCCAGCCATGGGTTTTCTCAGGACACTGGGACCTAATCCATCCAAAACAAACACTCTGAACTCACTGAGACCAAAGGTGCATTCATGGGATCCTTTCACCAGCCTTACATTTCTAATCCCTCTTGCCAAGGTTTCCCCCACCTTCCCACTCAGTTTATCACCCTTTGTCTTTAGCTAAAACAGAAAAGGCAAATTCCAAACAGAATGTTCTCTTCTCCACAAACTGTAGACACTCCAAGAAGGAGCCTTGTATTCCCAGGCTTGTTCCCCCAGTGAGTAAGTAGGTTTTGTCCACAGATCCCAAACACACTCACAACAACCCAAGTAGGCACAAAGGAGAATAGTGACTTTCTCAAGACTTTTTACCTCTCCTCCTCCAACAAAACTTAATCATCACACTTTGGTCTAGTGTAAGTCCATACAATGTTTAATTCCCACGCCATCCACCCAAGATCAGATTCTCAAAATTCCAATGCAGCACTTTTATTATTTCTTAGGAAAACATCAGAGTCTATGACTCAAGAATAGCCACACTGGCAAGTTTTAATTCTCACATTATAATTCAAAAGTCTTCTTAGCAGAGATCAACTTAAAGAGACACACTTGACTTCCCATTTTGTACATCATATGTGCTATGCAATGGTAGAAACATACCATATAATTTTTTAATGTTTACTCATAAAAATTCAAGATGTAATACTCTACAGACAACCACTTGCTTGTGCTAATAAAAGATGAATACAAAAGCCATGCAATAATATAAATAAAAGCAATATGAAATATAGAACGTGATGTATAAATAACATTCAAACAGCACTGTGCAGAGGCCCATTCAAATAAAAGATGCACGCTAAAGTAACTACCCGTGGGAAATGGAAGGAAAATAAAAATTGACTACGGATAAGAGGGGAAGGAAGGGGACACCATTTAATAAACCCTTCAACTAACAAAGCAAAGGCAATATTCCCTGCCATCAGTACTCTGGGGAAGATTTTGCTTGGAAGTGAGGAAAGCTGTGCATGGACACATTTGATTAGGGCAAGTCGCACACACCAAAACTCATGTACATGTGTGAATGTCAATCGCTTTTTATTTTATGTTCTTGTTTGTTGAATATGATTTGGACTCGAAGCAAACCAAATATTACATACCATGGACTATGTGTTTAAACAACACCTAGACATTTGAAAGGATGGGAAAGAATTAGAATAACTGTATACATTTTGATCAGTTTGCAGCTGTGCTAGAAAAGAGAGGGATTGGAGTTTGCCAAGATACGACATTTGACGAGGTGTTTTTATAAACCAAACGACACTTTTTTTCCCCATTGTTAATTACATAAATATCTTAAAAGAGTTGGTTCTTAACACGATCTAGGTTTCATGGAACACACATTCTTGAAACAGTCGGTGAATCAATTAGCTTCATTTTCAGGATTAAATTAAGGGAAAAATTAACTTGGACGTGTGTGAGGTCACTGCTCCTAGCTGGATGGAGCTCAGTTTAACTTCTCATAGTTTTCTCTCAGCTATGAATGTTATAGGAATTGTTTTATAATGTTAAAATGTTACAATTCTGTGGTGTGTCAGAGGTTAACCCTTCAAAAAAAGAGAAGCTAAGATCTTACTTCTACAGCAAACAAACCAGTATTTTATAGACACAATGAACACCTACAAAAAAAGGCATTTATACCCCTTCTTCCTTCTCCACACACTAACACTGCCTCTCTGACAACGGGTGTAAACACGGGACCCAGTACTGATCAGTGAAATGCTCAGAAAAGTTACTACTTGAGTCTTAGGGAAATTTTTTTAAAAAATAAGGACAGATTTAGCTGACAAGGGACCTTTGCCTTCATCCCTCCTCTGCCTTGTGACTGAAACACAGAGGAGAGAGCTGGAAATACACCAGGGAGAGAAAAGCATGAGCAAAGTTGGTGGGAAGGAGAGACAACGGCTCCTCTGAGAAACAGTCCACCAGCCCAAGACACCTACTTCAAGATTTCTTATTAAGGGCAACAGGTAAATTCCTTACAGTTAAAGCCATTATTGTTGGAGTTTAGCTGAATACATTTCTACTGAATAGAACAGCAATTGAAAATACAAAGGCTATGCAGTGCTGTAAAGAACATTTCAAGCACCAAGCAAGAGAGACTACAATGGTATTTACCATGGTAACAAATTTATGAAAATGCATCTGCTCAAAGATTAAACAGCGACACCCAGAGGAAAAGAAGTCGCACCGGGGTGTAGACTGTGTGTGTGAACAGTGACAAAATAATTTCTTTGCGGATCAGCGTATTTTTAAGTGGAAGGGAACACTATTGATTGATGCTTCAAGAAGGAATGAAGACCATCCCAGGCAAGCTACAATGTAAGGACCATCCCAGGCAAGCTACAGTATAAAAACCATCCCAGGCAAGCTACAGTATAAGGACCATTCCAGGCAAGCCGTAATATAAGGACCATCCCAGACAAGCTACAGTGTAAGGACCATCTCAGGCAAGGCTGTAGTGTAAGAGTAGTGTTTTCATCTACTAAAAAGCTTTCAAGTGCCATCTTTATCTCACTGACTGAATTACAAAATAGCAAAAAGTAAAACTTTCTTTCCTCTCATTAACCATGTAACGTCAGCACTTGGCCTTCTTTGGGATATGCCCTGCTCTAGTTTACAAGGGAGTTAGTACAACAGAGCCACAAAACATGAAGCTGGACCCCTCCATGAAACAAAGATCTCTTCCTAATAGATACCTATATGCCACTGACTAAAACTAGCTTTTCAGAGAAATTCTCCAGACAAAATTGCCATGCAGACTAACATATTTTTATCTGAAACATGAGAATATAGTTAGCATAATGACTTTTTAAATGGCTTTCAAAATCCTGCTTTATAAGGAACTATGGAGCAAATGATCTACCCATGAGAAAAGTAAATTAAAGATTAGATGTGAAGAAATTGCAGGAAATTATCCTGAATGTGATAAATAACATTTGAATAATGTTTCCTAAAACTCAGATCCAGGCATGACCAAAGGAACAATGAGCTATGACTAGCCCAAAATATCAGCACCTCCAAGGGTCATTTCTGCTCAACCTTGGAACATTTATTCCTTTATTTCCTGTTAAATAAGATGAGGACACATGAGACTGCCGTGCTCTATAATAGACTCGCGGAGTACAGAAGGTTAATTATCACACCTTCCCTGGGACCCACCCCAGTTCTGCAGCATAAGCCACCAAATCTTCAACAATGGCATTGGGAATCCCTGGCCAGCCCCTCAGCAACTTGGCTTCCTAGACTCATCACTCATCCCCTTGCCCACTCCCTCAATGCTGAACAGACACCCAAGCTCACATCTGGAAGATCACCTCTGTCCCAGTTTCTCCTGGAACACTCCACTTTCCTCAAGGCTCAACTCAAGTGTCACCTTTTAAAGGCCGAATCAAGTGACCCAAGTCAAAAGCCCAATTTCTCTCTCTGTGCCTTCCACTGTTCTCTCTCTCCCATCCTAGAACTACTTCCCCATGTCCATAGATCCTCAGAAGTTTCCTCTTCCCTGGGGCAGGACCAAAGAGTTGCATTGCAAAGATCCACTCCAGCTGAGGCTCTGGATTTGCGTTCTTCTCACCTTTCCAGACACTGGCCTCCACTCTGTTCTGTTCGCCTGACCCTTCCAGCGAGCTTGCACACACAGCACTGCACCACCCTTGTACTGTAGAGAACCCCCACCAGATCCCCTCCCACAGCCACCATCCCTGACTCTGGTCATCTCCCAAACAGCCCTAGGCACGCCTTAACCATGAAGCCACGTTATTCAGCTTTTCCATCACTGTTAAAAAAAAAAAATGCCGGGGACAATCATTTTGCCTCAGTTTTCTAGAGAACAGTCCAGGAGCAACTGGGCCCATTTGTTTGGGGCCTGTGGTAGGCAACATGACCCGAAAAGCAGCATCTGGCGGAATAAAACCACCCAGTCCATGGCCAGCAGGAAGCAGAAGTGAGGAAGGGACCAGGGCTCCATAATCTCCCAACGACCTAAAGCCTTCCCTGGATGAGGTATCAGGAAGCCACCCAGCCAGACACTCTGAGAAGGCAGGAGGGCAGCTCCTGTCTCTTCAAGACTGGCTCCCCGGAAATCAGTGTGAGACGTCACAGATGCTGTGCGTCTCAGGCCGTTCAGTGGTCTGTCTCCAGAGGAATCATCACACACATGCGAGCCTAGGGGCAGTTAGAACAAGGAAAAGGCATTGTGTATGCTGTTTTCACTGTTACTAAACTCCTCCTCTGAATTCTGGCCATTTCCTGACGGCTGTTAATGGTGTGTGTGTGTGTGCGTGTGTGTGTGTGTGTGTGTGTGTGTGTGTGTGTGTGTGTGCTTCGTTGTGGCAGATGTGTGTTTTGGGGGTGTCTATGTAGGTGTGTCTGTTTGAGACAGGTGTCGCTTTGTTTACCCCCTGGATTCCTCCACTACAGCCTGGGTGCTCTGCTAAGGTCCACTGTTTGCAGCCTCCCAGCAATGTGTCAACAAGCTTCACTCTTCTTCCAGATTCTCTGCACCGCCTTTAATTATGAAACAAACTATATGTGAGGTCTGGAGAGATGGCTCAGCAGTTAAGAGCACTTACTGCTCTTGCAAAGGATTGGGAACCATTCCCAGAGCCCACATGGTAGCTCACAGCCATCTATACTTCCAGTTCTAAAGGATCTGGTGCTCTCCTCTGGCCTCTGAGGACACCACGCTTGTACATGGTGCACACATACATATGCAGACAAATGCTCATGCCCATAAAATAAAATTTAAAGATAAAAGTATATTTCACAAACAGTCTTCCTCGGACAGCAAATCTGATGTCCTGTGAGTTCCCTTAAGAAAATTATAAAAGTCACATTGCAAATATTTCAATATTTACCCAGTACCATACACTATGCTAAGTGTGTGGCTTGAGTTAGCATTTAGACTTCATTGCACCTAGGGATCAGTGCTGTTAGGGTACATAATTAACCCAGAACAAGATCCTGCCTTTGTAGAGCAATTCCACTCTGGGGCCAAGGGTCTCTGATCCTGGAACATGCCCTCTGGCACAGCGGCTCTCCACAGCCCTCCAGTCCTTTCCTGTACAAGCACTGTACTCCACCCCTGTCTTACATGCCCACACTCACAGGAGGGCTCCTCACACCAGGTAGACCTCTCTGGACACTGCCACACAGTCAAACCCAGAGGTATGACTCTGACATGATTCCACATCCCATCAGGCTGACAGTGAGGACCGATCACCAGGGGCACAATTATCACCCCAGGCAGGAAAGCCCTGCTCTGAGGCCTTTCTAAAAAGGCAGAAAGAGACGCTGGGAGATGGGGTTCCATGTAGCTTGAAAACGTGCTTCAAGCAAGGAGACTGAATGGAGTCGGCTGGCAATTAAGCCGAGGAAATACGAACACTCAAGAAGTTTGCGAGTCTTTCTCAAAGAAAAATTCTGTACAAAATTAGAGGTAACTATTACATGAAGTTTCCTGACCATGGATATTTTTTGCTATGTGAAGAATGTGGGATTTCTAACTCTAATTCCTTATTTACAATTCTTTAAATCACAAAATTGAATGCAACCTGTGGACTGGTTTGTGGTACAGAGCCATGGGCCAAATCTCTGGTCCCATGGGGTCACTTCCTCCTTGACATTCCAGGAGAAGACTTCCCTTAATACTTGGCAAACAGGAAAAGATTCAATAAAATATGCAATAATATTCAAAGCATGAGTTATAACGAAATCACCAATTGTGATGTAATATTTTTTTCAAAACTCACTTCACTGTTGACAAAGGATGGGACATTTGATTTGTGATGAATAAGTGAAAAGAAATTACATCTTCAGGACATTGATAGCAAATACAATTGTCATTTACTGGAAGAGAGAGAGAGGGAGGGAGGGAGGGAGGGAGGGAGGGAGGGAGGGATGGAGAGGGAGAGGGAGAGGGAGAGGGAGAGGGAGAGAGAGAGAGAGAGAGAGAGAGGAAAAAGTAACGGTAGGTTCATTCCAAAAACTGAGGTATGGAGCAAAGTGATCAATGATATCACTGGCAGTGCTCAGAGTGAGGTAGGAGTTGAGCAACAAGGGAGAAAAGAGGAGCTAAACCAAGCTCAGAATTTATAACTGGGGGTCAGGGAGTCACTTTAGATACTACCGCAAAACTGGGCAGTAGTGGTGCACGCCTTTAATCCCAGCATTCTGGAGGCAGAGGCAGGCGGATCTCTGTGAGTCTGAGGTCAGTCTGGTCTACAAGAGCTAGTTCCAGAACAGGCTCGATAGCTACAGAGAAACCCTGTCTCGAAAACAAACAAGCAAACAAACAACAACAACAAAATTAGATACTACCCTGAAGCGTTTGGGGGTCGGTAGGGGCCACAAAAGATGAGAGACAGTAAGAGGACAGGGCCGACAGAAATAGATAACCAAAGATCACCACACAGCTCAAATTACACTGGATCTCATAAGAAAGAAAAACATAACAAAAGCAGATCCCCTCGTGGAGCCAGATGCCGTGTAATCCATTACAGTACTTCCAGGCCTTGGGGGGGGGTGGCTCTAGGATTTCCCCCCACCCCAGGAAAGCAAATGCACTGATGTTTAAGTTCTTTATACAAATCAGGGAGGCATCTACACAGAATATAGCACCACCCTCCCTGCTAGTTATCCTGATCATACATGCACACAACCCCACACTGATCCTCAAGAGTGAGATTCTGTTATCCTTGATTAGCAAGGTTCTCTCATCTGACCCTTTGGCCCACTATACCAAAAATGTTTTCTAGGCTCAACCCTGCATTTCCTATAACACTGAACACAGTGCAGTAAATGCCATGTAAACAGTGCTTATACCGGATTACTCAAGGAGCGACAAGGGAAGAACTAGGCTGTTCAGTATGGGCAGGAGGCTTTCAAGTTTTTTCAGTATGCAATCAGGTGAGTCTAAACACACACAGCCCATTGCTGTGGAGGGCCAATGTCTTCCTCAGTGAAGCAATGAATAGGTCTTGAAGGCTAAGTCATCTGAAAAGAGAACAAGGGTTGAATCAAAGACATGCTCACATCATCCCTTAACCTTGTATCGTGCCTTAAGCAAGGGACGGAGAACGGTGTGCATAACCGTGCTCCAAACTAGCTCTTTTCTCTGAGTAAAATGGGTGCTCTGAATACAAGCTAAGCAAAAGCAGACAGGCCAGGCAGACCTCCCTGGTCCTCATGCTTTCACGACCCTGGAACATACCTTACTCTGAAGCCCCAAACAAGGTTCTGGCCTTTGCCCTCTAACTCTGCTGCCTGACAGCTGGATACACACAACCACATTGCTGCTCTGATCCTACACATGGCCTCCTTCCCACCAGTCCTGGCGAGCCACCCTACTACACGTGTCTGTACAACCCAAGGCTTATCTTACACTAGCCTTTGCTGCGCTCCATTATAAATATCCATTTAGTCACGGCCCCTTTACCAGCTATGTCAAAAGTTGATTCTGAAATTTCATTTCCATGTTGTAGTTTGCAAATGGCCTCTCATTTCTCAGCGCTGTTAATTTATGGAGAAATACTATTGAAAATTATAAAGTCCCAGCCTCATGAGTTATAGGGGCTTCTGTGTCGATCTGCGGGCTTGTAAATTTTATGGAAAAACAGCAGCCCTTGAAAGGAAGAGACACTAAAGTGGTTTCGTGTTTATTTCTATTAGATGAGACACTCCAGCCAATTTCTCCACTAAATTAGCTTTCCTTGCCATACCGCAGCCAACGTGATAACAATGGCCCCAAAGGCTATATATTTTAAGTCATAAGAAAATCAAATGTGCAGGAGTGAAGATTCCATTTTGGTTTTGGCATACCACACAATTCATTTGGTGTGATTTGTGCAATTTCTCCAACGCTGGAGTTTCCAGCGAATCATACAGCAAAATGTAGATGATCAGATACAACATTTTAGAAGGAGTGGTACACTTCTTCCTGCTGTCCAGGACTGTGTATACAGCAGCACCATCACACACATTTCAGAGTCGTTCAGAATAAATGTGTGGCCAAGTTTGGAAGACTCCAGTCAAAGGACATTTGTAAACACAGTCTTGGCAACTGCAAGACAAGCTCAGAGATTCAGGAGAACGTGAGGTCAGAAGACTGAGGTCATCACCTCATCACCTTCTTGGACCACAGTGTCCTCGACGACAAACTGGAACTGTCATGTTGATAATAGTCTAGGGACCTGACCCTAGGAAAATTAAAAGAGAATTTCATGCAGTAGAAATCCAGTACTAATATTTAAATTCCTAATGGGAATTTAACACACAATGTAAAAATAACTCTTCTACCAGAGAGAGTGGGAAGAAACTTTTATGGAATATTTTCTGTGTGTGAGATGCTATGCTAGGAACATGTGTTGGCTCCCTGTTTCTTTAAAATGTTTTTAAATTTCGAAAAAAGATTCGATTTGTGTATTTTATGTGTGTGAGTGTTTTACCTGCCTACAGGTATATTTGCCTGATGCCTGTGGGGGTCAGGAGAAGGTGTCGGATTCCCCCAAGGATTGGAGTTACAAACAGTTGAGAGTGGACATATGGGTGCTGTGAATATAGCAGGGGTCCTCTGCAAGAGTAACAAGGGCTCTTAACCTTGAGCTTCTTCTCCAGTTCCAGTATTTCTTATAGTTCAGACATGAAAGGTCCCCGTTTACCCACCCAAGAGCTATAGAAACGGATAGTTTAGAGTAGGCACCACTCTTGGAGGGGCCAAGTTCTGTCTCCAGCATCCACATCCTGTAGCTCACAACTGCCGGCAACTCCAGCTACAGGAGACCTGATGCCCTCATCTGGTCTTCATGGGTACTACACTCACACGCACATATTCCCACACAGAAACACACAGATTTTTTCCCTCTCTCTCTCTCTCTCTCTCTCTCTCTCTCTCTCTCTCTCTCTCACACACACACACACACACACACGTACACACACACATACAGACACACACACATACAGACACACGTACACACACACACACACACAGAGAGAGAGAGAGAGAGAGAGAGAGGTTCCACTAAAAGCCTCATGTATTAAAAACTTGATCCACAGCTGGCAGCTCCACTGAGAGGTGAATGAAGCATTAGGCCACTAACTGTACCAGTGCATTAATCGACTGATAAGCACACAGCCAAGAGGATTCTTAGGTCTAGGAAATAGATCACTAGATGCTTGCCTTTGGAAGTTTATCTAACCTTTTTTCTTCCCTTCCTCCCCCTCCCTCACTCCAAACCACCATGGAGTGTAAGCTCTGCTCTAACACGTGACCCATGCAATGATATTCTGCATTACAGACCAGAAACAACATAGCTAAGTAACCAGAGACTGAAACCTAAAACAAATCCTCCTTCAAGTTGTTTATCTCAGGCGTTTTGTTACAGCAATGGAAACCCGAATGCACCTAAATGTAGATACTAATATTCCATCCCACATTTCACCAGTAAGGGAACTGAAGCTCTGAGAGGCTAAATAAATTCCATATCCAACCAGTGAAGAAAACGTGATTCCAACCTCCCACTGTCTGTCTCCCAAGGTGGTTCTCTTAGCAATGACTCTGCAGCCAGATGCTGGCACTAGAGGCATCTCCGAAAGCACCAAGCAGGTGTATCCATATTCAATAGGTCTCTGGGGGTGCGGTGGGGTCGAGGCATAGGGACAGCCTCAAGTTAAAGGTCAGAATGGACTACTCGGTGAGTTCCCCAGGCCAGTCTGAGGTAAATCATACCCTTCTAAGGAATCACACTAGTAGGTCTAATTTCCTCATTAATTACACAATTTAGAGCTAAATAGAGACCCCAGGGCATTTAAGCAGAATGCCGGCATCATCCTCTCCACTAGATGCCAGCTACTGTTACCTACGAAAGGCCATAGTAACCTGGACAGCACACTTATAAGAGACAAAGGAAGATAATGAGCAAGCAAATGAAAGAATATGAAGTCGGACAAGCAACTGTCCCCACCACTTCTATTCCAGAAGTTTCCAGCACTTTTCCTACAGTGTGTAAGCAAGTCTAGCATCTTCAAGAGAAGACTAAGCTTGTTAGTCCTCAGGTCTCAAGGTCTCAAGCTATTACCTCACTTCTTCCCTTTTCCAAAAAAAAGTCCAAAAGTTCTCTCTCTCTCCATAAATATGTGTACTCTATTCATCTTTTCTGAGTTTTGAAAGTTTCTCAATCACTATCTCTTGAAATACTGCTCTGTCCTATTTCCCCTTTCTCTTCCTTTGGACTCCAACATGAATGCTAAGCCCTCTTACCTTGTCTGAGAGATGGATATAGATGGACAAACAGATCTTCCACTCTGTTCTACACTTCAGAAAGAAAGGTGATTGACTTACTTCCAGCTAAGTAATTCTCTTTTCAAGTGACTTATCTTCCAAACCATCCTTTCAGGACTGTATTTTTTTTTTTAAATTTCCATTCTGACTGTAACAGTACCATTGTTTCTACAGTCTCATTTTGTTCTCTGACAAAAATCTCAATTGTATCTTTTCATTTTTGTAAATAATGATGGTTATTTAAGTTTGTGCCCATTTCCTGAATTCCATGTTCATCTGTTTCTATTTCGGGCTCTTAGTTTCCTCTACACCCTTGAACAAGACTCCTTTTCCACCTTGTTATCCATGTACAATCACACTACCTTCACGAACTTATCTGGTCTCATGGGTTTACAAGTCTCCTATGGTGGTTCATTCTCATTATCAATTTGACATTACCTAGGTCACACATGTCTGCGTGTATCTGTGAGGGTGATTCCAGAGAGAGCTAAATGAACACCGAAGACCCACCCTGACTGTGGATGGCACCATCCCATGAATGAACATCCATGAATGAAAGATAGAAAGAGAAAGAATAAAAGGAAGAAGGAGAGAGGGAGGAGGAACAGAAGGAGGAGGAGAAGGAAAAGAAGGAGGAGGAGGAAAGGGAAGAGAAGGAGAAAGAGAAGGAGGAGAAGAAGAAAGGAGGAGGAGGAGGAGAAGGAGCAGGGGGAGGAGAAAATGGAGGAGAAGGAAGAGAAGAAAGAGGAGAAGAATGAGGAGGAGGAGGAAGAGGAGGGAAAGGAGGAGGAAAATGAGGAGGAGAAGGAAGAGAAGAAGAATGAGGAGGAGGAGAAATGGGAGCTGGAGAAATGGATCAGCATTTACAAGCACTTGCTGCTCTTGCAGAAAAACAGTTTGATTATCAGCCTCCATATCTGGCAATTCACAACCACTTATAACTTCAGCTGCAAACGACCCAAAGCCCCTTCTGGTCTCCATGAACATGTGCACACGTGTGCCTATGCAGACACAGACACATAAGCAAAATCCTTTAAAAAGAAAAACAGAAAAAGCAAGCAGAGCAATGGCATACCTCTCTCTCTCTGCTTCTTGACTCTGTGAATAGGTCTCATGCTACCAATGCCACACCTTCACTGTCTAGATGGACCACATATCCAAACTGAGTCAAAAGAACCTTCTTGAAGCTATAAGTATTTTGTCACAGCAATGAGAAGAGCAACGAATACATCTTTCTGATGCCATTAGCTTCCAAATTAACATTTAAAGCCCCTCCTTAGGTCCACATTTTTAGATCTCATTATTCAATACATATCTACAGATGGCCACCTCATATGTATTAATATGCCCCAAATTAACTTGATGGTTTTCATCCCCTTCTCCAGTGCAATCTTCCACATACTGGTAGACAGATCGCACTCTTACTCCTCAGACCAGGGCCTCTGGAACCTTGATCCTCCTTTTCTCTCACTGGCTCACTGAAGACATCACAATGAACTAGAACCCTCACCACCTCCAACAGCCCCGCCCTCACCACCCCCCACTCACCCTCACCTCCTCCTGCACTCACTTCCCTGCTGGCCTCCTCCTGGTTCCCCTTGTCTTGCCACAATCTATTCTTAGCACAGTAGTAAGTGTGGCCTCAGCTCCACAAGCTAAGAATACCATCCACTCCTTTGCGGAAACCTTCTGTTGTTCCGTCTTTTCACGCAGCCTACCAAGATGTTAAGCTGGTCCAGGGGTGCATCATGACCTTCCTCTTCACATCTCTGAATTCTCCCGTCTCCTCTTTGTCCCTTGCTCACTACTCGCCAGTCACAGTTCCCTTCTAGATGCTCCCTAAACAGCTCAAAACGTGAACATTCTATCATTCCAGGGCTCTGCATGTTCTATTCATGTTTCTCAAAACCATTTTCTCCTTCCCTCTGTCCTGATCAGATGTCACATTTTCAGAGACCTAGACAAGTGACCATCAAAATGAGCAACTGGTCCCCTCACCTAAAATGTCTCTTAGCCTTCTCTCTTGTTCCACTAACAGAATCGTGGCTTCCATTGGAAGGGGAGAAGGAATAATCCAAACTGTATTTTTCTATACACAATCCCAGTGATCAGACTGTGAAGAACATAGCTGATGTTCTGGAGTACATATTCTGAGTGCAGGATTCCCATTGCCACTACTTCACAGAGACTCTGGAGGAGCATCGGATGCATACGGATTCGGTACCCATGCAGAGTAGGAAGTATTAACGTCCAGTGCTGGTGCCTGCATGTAATTCCAGCACTCGGGATGCCGAGGCAAGACAGTCTCAAGTTTGAGATCAGTGTGCCCCATGAAGGAAGAGCCGATCTCAAAATCAATTCTAGATTTCAAGCTTTTTGATGGCAGGAATTTTAATCTGTCCTGTTCGGTTACTGAAAAATCAAGGAGGCATGAGGTTGAGTCCTAAGAGGAAAAAAAGGATACTGATTAACCAGAACCTGAATGAAATACTTTAATGACAGGACCATTTTCTGTTTTGACTTCTTTTTGAGGTACTAACACATCTGCACATACCATACACAGAAAAGCATGAGAATACAACAGAGAGAATTCAGCAAAGAAACATCAAAATCATCAAATACTCCACAACTAAAATAAATATCTCTATTGAAGCACCTTTTTTTTTCTTTTAAAAGCACATTCTGTAGCTAAACTATCTATGGTCGTCACATAGATTTGTTCTTAATTTCTTCTTTTCATTATCTTTAAACAGATGGAAGCAATAAAAAGCATCCAGCATGCTCAGCGTTCTAATTACTAGGCTATAGCTCTTTTAAAATGACACCGTCCCTTTGACTTTAAACTAAGCTCCTTGCATGCCCCAAATGCAGCGTATTAAGAGCTCTTGAGCATATTAAGAAGTACCTAAGTAAATGAAAACCCTTGACTGCATTATAATATTTAATTAGAAAAGAAAAGGATTCTGTAATTATGGGACTTTCCATGATGGAAATGTGAAATAAAGAGCTTAAAATCAAATGATGTGGCAGACTATTGAAGAGAAGTCTTTGCTCTCCCAATGTTTTGATTGTCTGTTTTGCATGAGGAATTGAAGACTACTGCTTAATTATTATGTCCAATGAACAAACCACAGAACTCTAAAGACAGTAACACAAATTGGAAATGGGAGTGAGAATGATCCAAACTGTATTTTTATGTGAATAATCCCAAGGATCGATCAGTGTGTAGAGACACAGTGCTATAGAGTGCATATTCTGAGTGCGGAGTTCTCATTTTCACTACTTCATAGTCAGGATATATAGGAATGCTCGGTCCATAGTATGTGATCACAATCTCCGATTGGACTTCTCAACAGGAGGTAAACCATACCTAGTTGGCATGGGATTCCCCTCTGTGAGCTGTGAATATGTTTCACTACTATTGGTTAATAGAGAAACTGTTTTGGCTTATGGCAGAGCAGAATAGAGCAAGGTGGGAAATCCAAACAGAGATAGAGGAGGAAAGAAGATGGAGTCAGAGAGACACCATGTAGCTGCTGAAGGAGAAAGACACCAGAACCTTACTGGTAAGCCACAGCCTTGTGGCAATACACAGATTAATAGAAATGGGTTAATTTAAGATATAAGAGCTGGGTAGGAATATGTCTGAGCTGTTGGTCAAGCAGTGTGCAATTAATAAAGATTTTGTGTGATTTTTTGGGTTTGGGTGACTGGGAAAGAAAAGAACAGTCTCTGCTTATATCTAGTAGAAGAAACCTAACCAACACTCAGGCCTAGTGAAGTCATGGACCTTGGAGGAGAGACTACAACCACCACTTTACTAAATCAGCATCCTCCCTAACTACATTCTAAAGGCGTCCTTATGTCCACGGGTAAGTGTAATTCTCTTCCCTTCAAAAAGGAAAGTTCTCTGTATGACAGACAAAGACCATTACAAAACAAAAACAAAAAGACACAACTGATCAAAATGCTGAGTTGTGGAGCCCAGTCCCAAGGGCTACATGGCTCAGTGATCATTTTGTAAGAGGGAATGATTGTAAGAGCCAGAGGAACAGGGAATTCGTTGTGAGATTGTGTCTCTGAGAAATATTAAAAGGAACGCCCACGGAATCTCACCAGATAGCTGCTTATTTATAGCCTGGGGTGACACCAGTAGGCATGCTAATGTGGAAAGCAGAAAGGTCAGCAGGCCACAATCTTAAAGAACTACAGGCCACTGAGGAAAGCTGAGACAGGAGAAACAGCCTCCCCCATGAAGAGAACACCAAAAGGTCAGCCCTGAAAGCGTGCACGCATGTGCACACACACACATAATGCAATACAGACTAAGCAGGTTGTATTTATGCATTGAGGAATGTTGAGATATATAGATAATCAAGGAAAAAGAGACCAGAAATTTGAAAGAGAGTAAGATATCAGTACATGGGAGCATCTGGAGAAAGGAAAGGGAAGGAAGAAATGACACAATTATAATCTCAAAAATAAAAAAGCTGTTTATGAAAAAATATAAATCACATAACTCCACAAAGCAGAACAAAAGATAAAATCTATTTTTAAATTCAACAAAGTACAAATACCACTAAAACATACTAAGTGTTAACCTCATATGCATGACTTTAATTCCAACACTCAGGAGGCTGAGGCAGGGGTATCTCATGCTTGGGATCAGTGTGTCCTATGAAGTGAGACCCTATCTCAGAAACAAAAGCAAACAAAAGCAGGAGTGTGCCAACCAGTGCACTAGGTACCAGGAATAGTGGTACATTACAGACCCATAATATCTTAACTACCATCATCACCAGAAAAGTAATCGCCTATAATCCATGGCTCCCTTTGGCTTTATTAGCATCTATAATGTGAATTTTAGGCACATTCAAATAAAAAGCAAGCATATACAAAGTTCTACTACAGTTTTTTCGTCTATCTTTCAAAATAAAAATTTATACCACAAAACACACCTCCTACATCTGAACCATTGCTAAGTGTGTGAACTGCCACCCTACATTTAGAAATATTAAGAAATTTCTCCTGCAGGCTATTTTCTTTTCCCAGCTACCAAGGGCACATGCAAGCGCCTACTTTGGTTTTATTTTATTTTATTTGTGGGTCGTCTTCTCACTGGATGGAATGTTCATTGCATCATCCCAAAGCTGACGTGGCAAACAGTCTCACAGGCTTATTGGAAAGTCCGCAGCCCTAGTGTGAGAACCCACCCTGGAGCTGCTTGCCCACTGCCTTTTTCTGATCTCACTAGCAGAGTTCAGACATACTGCAAAATAACAACATGTCCAGACAGCCCCCTGCCAAAAAAAGACAAAACCTCCACATTCCTCCACATTCTCACATCTTTTCTGCAGTTGAGTGTTCACAAAATATTCCTAGCCAGTGACATGAGTTAAAATGTTTTGGGGCAATCAGAGAGAAGAGAGGCGTGACTCTGACCTTCTGCCTCACCACTCCTGGCGAGCAGAGGCAATACCACAAGTGTAACAGCCATCTTTCTTTTTTTTTTAATTTTTAAAACAATCTTATTTTACATATCCATCCCAGTGCCCTCTCTCTCCGGTCCTCCTGCCCTCCTCACCTCCTCCCCACCCCACCCTCCACCCACTCCTCAGAGAGGATGAGGCCTCCCATGTGGAGTCAACAGGGAGATGTAACAGTCATCTTAAGGAAATGAAGAGACAAAGCTCTGAGAAAACCTGAAGGACCCAGATTCCACAAGGCCATACCAGCCAGGAACTGCTACACTCTTTCCCGTCTCATGAGAAAAGGTGGACGCACTGTGTTCAGACTGTCACGAATTCGAAGCCCCCGCAATCTACATATCACTGATAACTGATGGGCTGGAGGAAGCAATCTCCTTCAGTAACAATTTCCCTAAAATGTATAATGCATCGTGTTTTCAAAAATAAGAAAGCGCTGGATGGGAGTATAAGATTTGTCATATTTTAGCAGGACAAACATATTGGGAGACTGACTGTACTCCTCTAGTACTAAGAGAAATTAAGCATTTAAGAAGAAACAGTCTACCGGGTGGTGGTGGCGCATGCCTTTAATCCCAGCACTCAGGAGGCAGAGAGGCAGGTTCATCTCTGTGAGGCCAGCCTGGTCTACAGAACTCCAGGACAGGCCTCAGAAGCAACAGAGAAACCCTGTCTCAAAAAATAAAAGAGAAAGGGAGGGAGGGAGGGAGAGAGGGAGGCTAATAAAATTAACTAGAAAAAAATTATACTGGGTTTGGGAAATCCAACCCCCATTAATGAAAAGTCTGAATTATAGTATTTAATTGCTTTACTTTTATTTTCATATTAGTAAGATAATTATATGCACATAAATAATGCTTCTAAAATATATGCTACCACTCCCAAAAAGTTTAATCATAAAAATTAAAACCTCACCCCAAAGCCACAGAAACATCTGACTTGGCAACAGAAAGTGAGTGTCCCTGGTACGCAGTCAGCTCGTCCCAGCCCACCCGCAGTTAGCACTGACATAAGACAGGACAGGACCTCTTACTAAGTGCTCACACATGTTCTTCGGGTGAGTGGCGGCCAGCCTGGAGATGATGGGGTGAAACTTTACTCTGAGATCCCACAGGTAGACCAGAGAGGTTCAGACCCAGGAACAGCCCATCTCTCGACAGTTACTATGCACAAGCTGTATACAGAATGTAGCCCACCTCCGTGACATTCATGGACACTCTTCTACATTCCGAGGGAGACTGCCCACCACTCTCGACCAGAAAATGGCTTATTGTAGAAGACCCAGAAGAAATGCCCGTGCTCCCGGACATTTATCCCCTCAGTAATTGACATCTTTAGTGGTGGGTATACGAGACACAGCAGCTATGTTGACATAGCGCTGGTCCTCTGGCTGGACTATACACTCCTCATTTAGATGTCCTCTTTGCATCTCTAGATTCTATGAAAAGAAAACCCTCAAATGATGACTGAATGACTTTAATTATGATATTCCCTATTGCCAACATTAGAAAAATGCATCCAATTCCAAGTTATTATTGAGGATACTTAAAGCCAAGCTGCCTAAGGAAAAAGTTGCTTGGCCTGCCTTTTGGCCTAGAAACCATCTAACTTTGAGCATCACAGCACTTCCCATATGAAAACCACTTCAAAACTCAAGTATGCATATGCGTATTCCCTGTCTAAGAGGTAGATGGGTGGGTACCACCAGCAATTAACAGCTGACAGGTTCCAAACAGCATCTTCGAGTCTCAGTACTACTTACTTCCCACCTGTCAGTCAGAAACATCTTCCTGCTGTGGTGAGGATTCATGTCCTTATTCTGCAGCACCCCGACACCAGGGAACAGAGCCCAGCACTTGTGGGGCATTCAAAAGTAATGAATGAATGCACCTGAGAAGAGACAAGCATTGGTCCTGAAAGACGTGGCCTTTCCCGCCACACCCTGC
The DNA here is from genome assembly GCF_982192425.1 of Myodes glareolus. Classification (NCBI taxonomy): domain Eukaryota; kingdom Metazoa; phylum Chordata; class Mammalia; order Rodentia; family Cricetidae; genus Myodes; species Myodes glareolus. Next base: position 30,553,866 of record NC_142040.1, read on the forward strand.
ATGCTCAGAGTGTGTACTTTATCAAACACAACTTTTCTAGGCATTCGGTTCAACAACACGGCTAACTCCCTCTCCTCTCTGGACTGTGTTCTACTTGAAAGACTATATGCCAGTTGTTGCCGTGGCAATTCCACTTGCTTAGCTTTAATTTGATATTGATTCAAAAGGAACAAAAAGGAGGGGAACCCCACAGCAGTTCTGTAATTAACAGCTGGGCTTACATAAAACTTGGTTGGAAATAGGCTGGTCTTTGTGACACTGACGCTGTTTTTCTCAAGTGGGAGCTGCTGTCCCCTTCAGTCTAGACAGGCTAATCTAAAAGGTTCAGCTTGACAATCACGGGTATGCTCACAACGGTGTCTGAAACCACATGTAGCACATAGCCTATGCACACAGCTTTGTGCCAAAAACTGTCAAAAGCAGAATCACAAAGTCCCAAATTCTCTGTTACTGTTTGGTACCCTAGGAAGACATACCATGCCATGTTCTCCTTGGAGATCACTGGCTCCTGCTGATGTGTCATTAGCAAGTCATCTGGCCACCAAGTTAACTATGTGGACAACCATCCTGTGTTCAACATAAACATACGTCCCCCAAGAAAGCACTGTGGAGGACTTTAAGAAACTCTTTCAATATCAGTATCATACATCCTTCATTTACTTTCTGTTTTGGCACCCCCTTCCCACACTGCACAAGCACGTTCCATTTTCTAAATCATTTCTAAATATTATCACACTGGATTAGAATTGAAGAACCCAGATATTATCAGTAGCCAAAGGTGTGTTTTTCCCATCATCCCCACGGTTAAAGAAAATGACAGGCAACAAAGCAGAAAGGAAGGACCTAGAAGCAGCAGCAGGGCCCACCGCTGTGTGGGAATTACACCGCCCTCGACGACGGAGCTTACACATGCATCTTCCATTCGGGACCATACATTTATGGAAGCAAAATCCGATTAACTGAAAATGTATACAGGGAATTATACTGCAAATCCTGATTTCACTTTCTGCTGTAAAAGGCTGAAGAGAAATATTGCTACTCGATCAGGAGGAAATGGGATATCAGCATATTAATAAGGAATGTGCAATTTCTTCTCCCAGCAAGATGAAGCAACGTGATATTTATTCTATGAGGGCACAATTAGAATGTTAAAGGGTCCCTGGGCATTGTCCAATTGTGATCGGTGTGCAGATTGCTAAAGGATTCAAGACTCCAGAGATATTCTCTTTGGTGATAAGACAGTGTCCTCTGTTAAAACAATGATAATTTTTATCTATGCTTGTCACCCAGCAAACTAGATAGGCTATTGATTTAGGTTAGACATCCCAATACCCAAACAACGACAAATGCTGACTGAATTTGGTCATTACTAGGAGGCCAAGACAGATATTTTGTTCACCAGATCAACACTCAGTCTATGAAGTAAAAATAATTTACACAACCTTTGAGCATTTCTTTTATGTTTCTTATTTTTTTATTGAATCTTCTCAGAAATGCAGGGAATATTTGCTCTATAACTGCAAAAATAAATAAATAGATGAAATAGAGATTTGATACTATGAGGCAAAGTAAGACATATGGACTCTCAAAATACAATTTTGCTTGGGAAAAATGAAACCAATATACTCAATATTTGAACTTACAGACATCATATACCCAAGAATTTCATCTTGTCGGTATAAACAAAGGCGTTTTTTTTTCCTTCTCAAAGCACATGAGAAGGAAAATATTTCATTTTGTAATTTAGAAAATATATGTGAACCTAACATTTAGTGTGCTTCAAAAACAGGAGGGTTTTTTTTTTCCAGAAAGTCAAGTCAGATGAGGTGAGGTGTGTGCTTGCTATACAAAGAACAACCTTAGAACGGTCTCTCAATTGAAGAGAAAAACCAGCCAACCTAATCAAGTGGGGTTATCATTGTTTCCTTAATCGAATCTAGAGTCCCACCCACACTGTCTTCTGATCAATAAGTTCAATGCTGCTTCTTTCCCAATTACACACACACACACACACACACACGGATAACCCTGAGACAGATGGCTGATGCACACCAACTCTTCTCACTGCTAAGCGGAGTTAACATACCCAGGGAGGCTGCTGCTATCACTGAATAAATGAGAAGGGGTTAAATGTGGAGTTTAATGGCACCGAACTGCACAACATCCTCATCAACAGGCAAACAGGCAATTTCTAAGGAAAATGCGCTCGAGGAGGCAGATCCAATGCAGAGCACAGTCACATCAGTTCAGGGGGATTTAAAGGAAAACTCTAAGTGAATGTGATAGGGAGTGATCGGGCCAGCGCCCAAAAAGCACAGACCCAGAGGGTCTTCCCTGCACCCGGTCCCTCTGCAGAATCCCCCAGCAGTTCCTTCCATCCCAGTGAAACTTCCTGTCCTCCTGTGACGTCACATGCCTCATTTTCTTCATTACCAGCATCTTGGTTCATCTCCTTTGAGAACCCATTCCTGTCAGACACCACTGTTGGACTTTTGAAGTCATTAAACATTTAAGGGCTTAAATTTTCAATACTTTCCAAGTTAAAAAAAAAGAAAAAGAAAAGAAAGAAAACCCAATGGGGGCCTTATTATTAACGGCTTGCGGGTTTCATTTCTTTTTTTTTTTTTTCATGTTAACACAGCAAAATCTCCGCATTCTGCCATTCTTTACACTCGGCATAGGTACAGCCTACCACACTTCCAGCTGCATTGGCCTGTTTATTAATGAGCCAATCCTCTCAGCATGAATGCTAGCACAGATGCACCTCGCACTTATGAGAAAGTGCAGAACAACTTTGGAGTGATGCTTCTTTCAGACTCCTTCAGAGAGAAGCTAATCTGGGTGTTTCTTCTGGCAGAATACTATCTTTTCTATTCTCGCTCAGGTATTGACATTGGAGGGCAAGCTGGCTCAATGATTGGTTTGGAAAGGAGAGGAAGGGAGGGGAGGGAGGTAGAAAGAGAAAGTGACAAAGAAAGACAGAGAGGGAAAAGGAAGGAAGGAAGGAACAACAACCTCAGACAAAAGATTGCTTTGCACAAGGTCACCAAACTCTGGCAAATTCGCTCCCCAAAATGGACTATATACTAACTTTCCAAATATCACTCTATTAACTCCCTTTTTTGGAAACGAAACACCCAGATTCTGATTTTGGCTCTGGCAGAAATCATACAATGAGTAGATTTACTTTATTTTCCTATTGTCAGAAATACTCAAGTTACAAAATGCTTAACCTACTCTGTGAAAATTCTGTGTAGCGTAATTATCATTTTTGTGAGTATGCATCTGTATGTGTTCATGGGTATGTATGTGCATGTGTGTACAAGTGCATGCAGAGGCCAGGGTTTAACCAGATGTCTCCCTCAATCACTTATTTCTTATTTATTTCTTATCATTCAATCCTATTTATTTATTTATTTATTTAATGCATGAGTGCTCTGTCTACATGTATGCCTTTAGATCCAACTACGGATGGTCGTCAGCCACCATGTGGCTGCTGAGAATTGAACTCAGGACCTCTGAAAGAACAGTCCATGCTCTTAACCGCTAAGCCATCTCTCTAGCCCTCCATCTCATTTCTTAAGACACAGTCTCTCCCATACCCTAGAACTCACCTAGACTGGCTGGCTAGCACGTCTGGGTGATTTTTCCAATCTCTCCTCTCCAGAACTAGGATACAGGTGTGCACCATCATGCCCATATTTCTTACATGAGTTCTGGGGATTCAAACTCAGGTACTCACGCTAACACGTCAGGCTCCTCGGCAGAGTCATTTCCTCAGCTTCTAAACTTCCCCTCATGAAGCTGGTACACAGGTTCCTCTACTATCTCTACTCCACAGCAATCACAATCCTTCAAATCCTTGGCTGATCTCTTGAGAGAGACCAAGGGAATGAGTTATTTGACAGGCATGACTCTACCTTCCACAGCCTAGCAGAGGCTCACGCAGTATCACTTCCATTTTTCTATACCCAAACTTCCAGTATCGGGATATTCTTAAGCATTACTTCTCACATGGGTCCTGTACCCATGTGTGGTGGTTTGAATGAATATGGCCCCCACAGGTCCATAAGGAGTGTTTCTATTAGATGTGGCCTTGACAGAGTAGGTATGGCCTTGTTGGAAAAAGTGTGCTGGTGGGGATGGGCTTTGAGGTTTCAGATGCTCAAGCCAGGACCAGTGTCGCTCTTTTCCTGCTGCCTGAGGATCCAGATGTAGAACTCTCTGCTAACTCTCCAGTACCACATCTGTTTGCATGTTGCCATGCTTCCTGCCATGACAATAATGGACTAAACCTCTGCCCTGTAAGTCAACCCCAATTAAATGCTTTCTTTTATGAAAGTTTCCATGATCACTGGAGTCTCTTCACAGCAATAAAAATCCTAAGACACTGTCCCATCTAAAACCAGTTTACTCCAGCCCAGTTTCCTCCATGGCTAGTATTTATTTCATTTCGCTTCTTTAGCCAATATGTAAGATCCATGAGGGAAGGGATCTAGATTCATTCAACAGAGAAATCCAGATATCACATCTAATGTCTTAAAAATACAAAGCAAACAGTCAACACATATCATCAATTGGATAAGTCAAAGAAATCTTATGGTGTTCATTGCTATATGGAGCTGGGGGAAAGCTTCTATATGAACCTTAAAATGTCCATACTAGAGCAGGATGGATGGCTCAGTCTATAAGTTTTGCAAGAACAAAGACTTGAGTTCAGTCCTCTTAATTCTCATACAAAAGCTTGGTGTGATGGTGTGTGCTTACAACCCCCACACTGGGGAGACAGGCAGGCAGCTCTTTGGAGCGAGCTCACTGGCCAGCTAGCTAGTGGTGAGCTTCTGGCTGATAAGAAATATTGTCTCAAAAGAGGTAAATAGCCGTTTTTGAAGATGACAACCAAAGTTGTACTCTGGTACCCACATATAAGCATCTGTACACACACACACACACACACACATATGAATGCATGCATGCATGCATGCACAAAAGTATGATACACTATCAGAAAAATATACAATAAAGGAAGTTATATTACAGGTTCTAGGCACTCAAGAAGAACGGGAGGATGGATGGACGCTGCAGTCATCTGAAGAGAGATGCACCAAACTGCATTATGAGAGATGAATTAAATTATAGCTGGAAAAAACTTGAGATGGCCTTTCACAATGCCAGGAAGCTGGCCAAAGCATATGTTAAGGATAGAAATGTGAATACTCTTGACCAAAACAGAAGGAATGCGAGTACAATTCATGGTACAGGACAGAGAGTTTCTTGGATAGTACATGATAAAGGGCAGACTGGGGAGAGCCTTGGGAGCCAGGCTGAGAGCTTGAGATGGAAGTATTAAGACCTGACACCACAGTCTAAGGCTTCTACAACTTTGGTAGAGGAAATCGTGTTTGCCCTTGAATGACAAAACAAGTAAGTAACAAGAAAAAAAACTGGAAATAGCAGAAACATAGAAGTGCAGGGATCACTCGGGTAACAGTAGTGGACATAGAGAAGTAACAAAAACACGGCTCTAAATTCCTTCAACTTGTACCCCTTGATTAGGAAAAAAAGAAGAAAAGCAGGAAGGGAATGGTGTAATTTCAGTGGCAATGAGAACCAACGTGTATTCTCAATGTCAGGTCAATGCATATCACTACACTACAGCATAGCACGATCAGGATCAAATGAGCAATAGTAATAATCATATACTGAGTGATAGCTACACTGGGCACAGTGGTACATGACTGTAATCCCAGCCCCTTGGGGGGCTAAGGCAGGAGTATTCCTGTAACTGGAGGTTTTTCTCCTGTCTACCACTCTGAGGCTTAACATTAACTACAAACTTTTGACCTATTAGCTCAGGCTTATTATAACTAGCTCTTACAACTTAAATTAACCCATTTCTACTAGTTAATATTTTACCATGAGGCTCAAGGCTTGTTACCTCACATCTTGCTTCTCTGGAGGCTGTTGGTGTCTCCCAGATTCTCCCTTTTTCCTACCTGTATCTCTGTTTGGATTTCCCACCTGATTCTGTTCTGAATAGCTATTGGCCAAATTAGCTTCTTTATTAACAAATGGTAGTAAAACATATTCACAGCACACAGAGAGACATCCCACATTTGATTACCATGACTTCAAAACCAGCCTGCAGACGAAGACACTTTTTTTTGTGAAATAGATGACAAGAATTACTATTCACACCTATTGGGGATCTAGCATAATTCAGTCCCTTTGGACAAGCCATGACATCACAGATACTATGTGAAGAACAAAGTCACATGGCTTTTCAAAGGCAGTTAGGTAGCAAAACTTAAAATCTCACTAATTTAAATGATCTAGTGATGATTTAGTGGGGAGAAGCAATGAAAATGTTCACCTTAGCAGAATAAGCTTTCTCCCCTCGCATACACAAAAATAAAGTTCAAGATGGTATCTGTTCGTGCCCAAATTTCCAAAGGTAATTCCCAAAGCCAAACATATTGTTAAAAGAAAAGCAGGCAACATGGCTAAAATAACTATCATTTTAAAAAATAATAATAAAGAAAAACTATGTTGGTTATCTCTCAGCTTGTGTTAAAGGCTGAAGACTGTTTGTTGGGCACAATAATATTTCGGAAGATAAGTGGATATTATCATACTGCTCGTCACAATGTTTCCCGAAGTAATGGAAGGATTCTAATTATGACTGCTTTGCTGACAAACTATATTTCTGTAGTCTTAAGATGTAGGTAATAGAAAGCAATTATTTTAAACAGGTTGGAATAGTATAAATAATCCGAGTTGATGGTCCTTTTGAGCTTAAAAAGCATTTAAATGTTTGCTATATTGTGCTCCGCTACCTCTTTGTTGCCAAGGAAATAAACACAAAGGAAGCCAGAGGGGCAGGAATAATCGACAAAGGCATACCACCATTGGCATTTAGCTAGTTATTCTCTATAAGCACAAATGGAATGCAATTAGCCCTGTAGGGTTATCAATAGGGGGTTGGTCCAGCATCTCACTTAGATCCCCAAATCTGCAACTGCTCAAGTCCCTTTGGTAAAATGAAGTATTTACACAGCCTCCCCATGGCCTCTTGCATATTTTGTTCATTGTGACAATGTTGAGGATCCAACCTAGAACCTCACAATACTACCCAAGTACCGATGGGCTACATTCCCCCTCCTGCATACGTTTAAATCACCTCGAGGCTCCTCACAACAAGGAACAAAGTGTAAATGCTACATAAACACAGTTACACTGCATTGTTTAGGGGTGATGACAAGATAAACAAGCACACTGCACATGCTTCGTGCAGAGGCCATTATCTTTGTGAACAATATCTATCTGCAGCAAGTGATCCAATCTGCTAATGCAGAACTGCAGATGCCAAGGGCCATCCTTACAAACGTCTGGCACCGCGTGGGCTGGTGGAGCCCCAGGGAACCCCTTTTGTACAGTTTACACTTTGGCACTCACTCAGACCCCAACATGCCCAACTCTGAGGTAGCAAAATGCAGTTGAAGAACATACGATGTTGCATTCTAGTACCCTGGCCTTGAAACAAGGCCTCTCCAGTTCCTCATCTTCTAATCTGCAAAATAATAATAATTAATAATAGTCAAAATAACCCCCTCACTGAGAGAGCAATAAGAAGCCAAAGGACATAATTCATATGTGGGTACTCTCTTGTTCACCATACTGGGGCTTGAATCAAGGCCCATGTGGTACACTGGTGAGCTATATCCCAAACCCAGCTGGATACTTTCTAAAGTATTATTACAAACAGATAAGTGGACAGATATACAGCATGAAGGATACAGTGGGTATTTAAGAAGGAAATTTTGTCCCCTTATGTGCTACACTCATTACCAGGCACTATGGATTCCAAGAGCGAGCAGCGGAGCACTGTGATGTATGCCTGCTGGCCGAGTACCTGGACTGCTGAACGGCGGGACGGAAACCCCAACAAGCTGGCCCTCATGCTACAGAGGAGAAAAGACTGTAAAGCCTGCCTTAATCTGGGGAGGGACGGCAGGAATCAGACAAGTGCTTACAGAGAAAGGCAAAGAGGAGCATGTGAGGGGAATGTAAACTCAGGATGCAGAGGCAGGAGAAAGACAGGCGAGCATGGATGTGCACTCCTGTATACCTGGGACAGCTTCATGGGACCAGGAGAGACTTCTCCCGTGGAAGCGATCCTTGTGCTGAGAATGAGCTAGAGTCCAGTCAGAAACAATAAATACGAAGTACATCTCTGGAGTGGAAAGAGGCAGAGATCCTACAAGGACACTAGGCAACATGTGAGAAGTAACTAGGTGGAAATGACTCACAGATGGCCTTAGATCACTCCCAGGGTGAAAGGCTGGAAGAGGTCCCATTCGTCCACATAACCCCAGAGATGTGCACACACTCAGGCATGGACGGTCACTCTTGTTCATCATACTTGATGTTTTATCCATTTTTCTGCTGCACAACCCTAAACACATCCTTGGAACAAGACTCAACAGTTCAAATGTGATCAGCATTTCGTATGAGCATCTATACATCAGCACGGTTTACAAATGGCAAGACTTCTGCACTAAAGGACCCAGCATTTGCCCATGGGTTGCAGGAAACACTACATCACAAAAATAGGAGAGCCCTGTGCTCCAACCATGGGGAGAAGGCCGACATAGGAAACATCACCCAGTTTTAATAGGTCGTTTTAAGTTTCCAAAGCACAAACCTATTACTTATGCTTTAAATATAATATCCAAACTGCCAAGTTAAAATGAGCAATTTTAAACAGAAAAACTCAACTTGAAGCTTTCTCTTAAATTTAACCTTTCTTTTTTAAACAACTTCAATTCATATTGAATGGCAAGTCATCACAAAACAGCAAGTCCTACAAAAGAATGTTGCTTCAAAAATTAATTTAGCAAGTATGACTACTCTGCAAATAATGTAAAAAAAATAATAAAAAACCAACTTCATTTTAGCCACATGGGTAAACCAGGCCCAGTAAAGTCATTCTGCTAGATGACAATTCAAATATTGAAACACAGGAGGAAAATAGAATATTTGACAAGGCTTTCATTTAGAAACATCTCAGGATCCAGTTCAATCAGGCACAAATCTATTCTTCTGAGATTGTTAGCCTGCAATGAAATATTAAAATTAATAAGGCCATTTTCTTAGGAGACACGGGTAAAAACTCAATAGAGATGCCACAGACAAGACAGAAGAGTTTAATTTAACAAAGAGGAAAGTAAGTTAAATTATCAAGCCATTACTGTCTTTCTCTGTTACCATTAAATATACACCTAAGGCATTTTTGATATGAAACCCAAAATACAAACTGTGGAGGTGACATAACTCAGTGCCCTGCTTTATTTCCCGGCTTCTACTGGATATCCATCTTGAGGATCCTGAATATTTGATTCCTTTCCCAGCAAACATTTTTCAGCTCAGTCGCCTCTCTTTCATGCCAAGTTAAACTCTCCTAAGTCTTCTTGTTCTAATCATAGCACACAGAACTCCAGTAAAAATAACCGAGTAAAGCCTCCCCAAAATGACTAGAGCAAAAAGAAGTTCAGAACTGAGATGATATTTTTCATGTTATGTCCACAGTTTACCACATCACCACAGAACCTGAAATAGCATGGAAATAAAGACGAAACACACACACACACACACACACACACACACACACACACGCACACCATGCAAATGAAGTCACTTCCCTCAAGTTATAGAATATCAATAATATAAATTACTTATCAGATGTAATTAAAGTACAGGTTATTAGGGCTAGGTCTAATTCCCAAGCTGTCTCCACTCTAGAGTTCAGCTAAGAAAAAAGAACCATACTTTGTCTTACATGCGAAAGACGGCAGAGGTGAAGGCTTGCAGCAGAATGGGACAAAGCAATTATGGTAACACAGGCCGCAAGAGGGAGGAGTCAGCAGAGCACAATCAAGTCTTCTCCCCTCCCCCAGCTATTGCATATTACTTCCCTGTCAAGGGAATTTTGATTCTAAATATCATCTTAGGTTATGATACAACCTCTTGGGCTACAGTTAGATACTTTTATTTAACCATTCATGGAAATAAATCCATTCTAGATAATTCTTTGTTTTGCTATATAAAGCATTACATAAGTTAACTTTGCACCTTCCATATCCAGCAAACACATATACCTTTGCTCTGATCATACTGAACACCAATGTCACTTGCTAAAAACAGCCTCCTGGGTATTTTAAAACTACAGAGAAGACACATTTAGATGCTGTGCTTAAGGACACAGGGCAGCCACAGGGGAGCATGAGGGAGGGGGTCTCAGAGGGTGAAGTAACTTTCTCCTGGAGAGGGCTCTTCCGGCCAAGCATTTCTTTAAACATCTGAAGAGTTACTGGGTTAGTACAAACATTTAAGTGAGGTCCCAATTGACGACCCTGGAGCCAAGCTGTTGAAAGCATACCAAGTTTCTCCAAAGAGGACGAGGATATGGGCTATGAAAAGGCTGTCCACTTGGCTCAGGACGCGGGAGGTAAAGGTCACTAGAGCTTGTTTCTGAGACGGGGACATTTCCAATCCCTTAACTTCAGCAGTTAAGTACACTGGGGAAACCAATCTTCAATACGTTATATTTAGAAACAGAGTTCCAGTTGGGAACCAACAGGAACGGCTTGAAGACACAGCAATAGCATGGTTTTAAACTGGTTTCAAAAGGCATGCGAGGTGCTTCAGAAACGCTTCATCCGTTAAGAGCACCGGCTGTTCTCCCAAAGGACTTGAGTTTGATTCCCAGCACCCACACGGTAGCTCACAGTCGTCTGTAACCCCAGTTCCAGGTGATCAGATGCCCTCTTCTGGCCTCCTCAGTTATCAGGCACATGGACTGCACAGACATACACATAGGCAAAAAAATATCCAAACACACAAAATATTAAAATAATAATTTTTAAAAGTCACGAATTCTTGCTCACACTGACAATAAGCTCTTCCAAATTATAGCCTTTGTGCCTAGGCATTACTAAAATGCATGGTATGATCTTGGGTAAGGTCTTTACTTAGGGCTCTAGCATCATGGCTTACTAGATCTACTCCTACAATTGTGATAAATGATTTCATAAAGTACTTGTGACACATCTGACATCATCCACAGAACTGAAGAATAAGCTAAGCACGGTCTGGAGCTAAATGGAAAATAAAGGGCACACAGATCCTTGGAAGCTTGGTGTTAAAGACACTAAATAAATTAATAACGTCCCTAGGAACATGGATAATGAGGGTCCTATCCTTGCCCACCATAATAACATTGCTTTCCGGAAAAATCACATTAGAATTATACCTTATAGCATGTTTTTGTTATTCCTACATAAGCTAAAATGACAAGTTAAGCAATGACAGAATGTCACTTTTTAAAGCTAGCAATTGAAGACCATTTTTAGCACTTTAAGAAGTGCAAGGCTTCCGCGAGAAGCATTCAAATCAGAGTCTATAACTGGCACTTAAGATCTGTGTTGTGTCACAATTCAATTTCTGATGTCTGCCTGTAACCAGGGGCATCCTTTCTCTAAAGCCAATCAAAATAATTTAGCACAAAATATGTTTAAAGCATAACCTTTAATCGTGATTAATGACCAGAAAGTTCTCTCTTCCACATAACCGACTGAATGGCAGGAAGAAAGGTTTAAAGATTAAACCAGTTCAGGCTGGCAGCGAAACAAGCAGGAGGAGAAGGTGAAACTTAACACAGGACATTGTCTCAACTGTCATCTAAACTCTGCCATATCCTATGCCATAAACCTCAATTCCAGGACATTTCAATATGTTCTAGTAAAGTCAGGACATAAGGAACGCAGGATAAAAGATCTGACTACCTGAATCTTACATGAATAAAGAAGATATTTTTCTCTGAAATGCTTTATGATCCAAGGTGTGAAGGAGGGGGATGAACTGAGACAAACAACTTGTGAAAGGAGGGAGACGAGAGAAGAGAAAGGTGGAAGGGACTAGATTTTGAAGGAAAACATGTGGATGTGGGGTTCGTGTCAGCATGTGTGAGCACAGACACATGCCACACCATGGTTCAAGTATAGAGATGAAAGGGCAACCTTTAGGTGTCGGTCCTTGCCTTTCCACCTTGATTGAGACATGTCCTTTTGTCACCGCAGAAGCCAGCTTAGCTGGCTCTGGACTTCTGGGTTGTTCTTCTCTTCCCTTCCATCTGGCTTTAGGGAGACACTTGGATTGGAGATATTCCTGCACCAGGCTTTTCCAGAATGTCTGAGGATGCAAACTCAGATCCCCCAACTTATGCAACAAGTGCCAGCCAACGAGCCACCTCCCAAAATTTGAACATCTGAAAAGTCAAATTTCACAGGGCAGTTCTAGATGGTGCAAGAGAACCTAAGCAGTCCAAAGTGGCTTATTATAAAAACATGTAGCTTTATACTGAACTTACCTCTGGTCCAAAACGCTTTGTATTGTTATACACATTGGGCTTGATGACATCACATATGCACAGATGCAGTTTGTTCATATTCATCCCCATATTCATCCCCATTGCCTGCTCTTGCCCCCTCTCCACACTCACGGATTCTCTTCATGAGAGAATTCTTCTCCTCCTCGTCCTTGTCCTCATCCTCGTCCTACTCCTCACTAGTCTCCCCTCACGCCCTTGTACTTTTTGGTGAGCCAATGAGTTGAACCACCACTGCTTACAGAAGCATATGTGAGGGGTTGTGCACAGCAGCACAGACCCCCTTAGCAGTGGCCACAGTCCTGAAGAACATGTCTCTCCCTCCCCCATCAATAACTAACTTCAGATAAATTCTCAGGCGAGGACTGAACACCTCCTCCCTCCCTGATGGGTGAGTGTGTCTGGTGTGCAGGCGACCACAGGCACCGTGAGCTCAGGAGTGTAACAACCACGCCATGCCCAGACAAGTATTCCACACACCCCACCTCGTTCTCACACTTGCTCTAGCTCCTGAGTTCTTCCGGAAACTCCTTGAGCCTTAGAGAGGGTGCTAGAGATTCTCCATTCATAGCTCAGGAGTAGACCATCATTTCTTCTCACCACTTTAACCATTTGATTCTCTTTCGCTAGCCCTGCCCCCAAAAGAAGATGCTCTGTGACCAAAGCAGACAGCAGCGCTCATCTGTGCACATGAACAGTTACTCAGAAGACCATTTGACCGGCACATCATATCCATTTAGCAAGACACGATCAGTAGCTTCCCCAGCCGTGACAGTTGGCCTGGGTTTATAGTGTCAGACATCAGTTCCCTCTGTGAGAGACATTTTAAATCCTATCAAAAAGCTGTTGGTTACCCCAACAGCAGACTTGACACTTGGGCACCCGTACACAGTCCCCATGATCACCTGCATGACAGATACGCACAATCCCATCTTTCTCTGAGAAGTTATTTGAAATTAATGCTTGATGGGGTCAGGAGAGACAAGTCCTTCAGTGCTGTAGGCACCGATAAGGTGCCCAGGATCCGGTCTTGGCTGGCTAGTCAGCAGTGGTCAGGGTCCTTAGCCAAGTAAGGTTATTGACGAAGATTCTCCTCAAGTAACCTCCATGACACCTTCTGATTGAATGAGGGTTAGCCAGCAAGGACAGTGAACAACCTTGAGTGATTTTAATTTTTTTTTAGAAAAAAAATGTGTTAAAAAGTTTTTCTCAGAGCTGGGGGAATGGCCCGACTGGTAAGGTACCTGCTACACAAACCTATATACTTGGGTTTGCATTGCCAGGAACCCCATGTGAATGCCAGCCATACCAGCGTGGGTTACCGCACTGCTGAGGGGATAGAGACTGGCAGATCCCTGGAGCTCGCTGGCCAGTCAGTCTAGTCAAATAGGTGAGCTCTGGGTCAACTGAGAGACCCCACTGCAAAAAAAATCAGGTAGAGCAACTAGAAGACACATGGTTTTGAACTTCTGGCCTCCACATGCATGCATACACATGCACCTGCCTAAGTAACACACAAAGACACCACAACATTGGTGCACACATATGCTCTCAAGCTTCCCTATGTGCAGGTATCTACTTCATTAACTACAGTGAAAACACTACAATGTTCTACTCGGTGGTCAGTTAAAGCAAAACTGAAAATAAACATTCTGTAACTGAATAACCAAATACGCCACCGCCTGCTGTCAGCGGAGTTCTTACCTATTAAACTTGGCCACCATTTTCCTCATCATTTTAACAAACTGACTAGAATAAAATTCTCCATCCCTTTCAGTCTGGGGGGGAAAAAAACTAAATTTAGGATGCTGTATTTTAAATAGCTGTCTATAAAATCATTGCAGATACAAAAATAATAGACAAAAAAAACCCCAGGAACAGAGAAAATACAGCTTGTGTCCTCAGATCCTAAAATAGCTTTCCATGGTGCCTCTAAGAAATGACTCAAAGTGCAGCTCCCCAGAGCCCTGAGCCTCAGTTCCTTGGATTCGTCGGATGTAAGGTAACAGAGCTAGGTGATGGTGGTTCAAATCCCGCCCTGCTCACATGCTCTGGGACACCTTGTGAAAGCCTTGTGATTCTCATCCACCCTCGACCCTCCAAACAGACATGTGTCCAATGTTTTTTCTGTAGCTCTAGGGAGGTAGATATCGCCTGCTCCCTGAAGCCGTCACCAACCTCACCTCCAGTCCTTTACTGGGAGGTTTCTAAGACCCCACCCAAGTCTAATTTCATGCACGGTTACCTCCGCACTCGCTCCCCAAATTAGAGGACTACCATCCCCACCACAGTCACAGCACGGCTACAGTGATGGTCAAATACAGCTCAGACAGCAAAGAAACCACCCAAATATCATGGCCAATTTCACTTTTAAAAGTCAGCTATTTCAGTTTTGATTATAGTTTTTGGGGGTTTCTTGACTTTTTTTTTTTTTTAACATGGTCTCACTGTGTAGCCCAAGCTCATGCCACGAGCCCATTACGTTCCCTCTCCAGCTTTCCGATCACTAAGACTGTGGGTGTGTAACGCCACACCCGGGAAAATCTACTTCTTGCAACTCAGCTGTCTGAAACAAAGAATGCCACTTGTTAGAAAGGTGTCCTGTGCTTGTCTCCTCCTTAGTACGGCCTGGGAGATGGCAGTGCCAGTGTGGACCCCAGCTCCTTAGGGCCTGACCATTCCTATCTGTCATCCTTGGAAGTCAGTATCAAGGAATGATGTCTTGGCGAGGGTCACTGTTGCTGTGAGGAAACAACATGATCCAAGCGACAGGGGGCGGGGTTATTTAGCTTACCCTTCATCAGTCATCGCTGTTCATCCTCAGAGGAAGTCAGGACAGTTACTCAAACAGGGCAGGAGCTGACAGAGACTGTGGCCGAGTGTTGCTTACTGGTTTGTTCCACGTGGTTTGCTCAACTTGCTTTCTTAAAGAATCGGGACCACTCGCCCTGGGGTGACCCCACCCACAATGGACTGGGCCCAAAGAAAATGTCCGACAGGCTGGCCTACAGCCCATCTCATGGAGGAATCTTCTCAAGTGAGGCTCACTACTCTCCAATGACGCTAGCTTGTGTCGAGCTGACATGAAACTAGGCAGTACAAATGAATTCTCTCCCCCATGGAGTAGAATTCTTAAAGCTGTGGTTGCTTCTTTCCTAGAACTCCATATAAGCTGTGGTGAACCAATTAAGATTTCTCTCTCCATAATCTGAATTAACAAATTAATTCCAGTAAGATGGTGGGAGTTTGAGAGCTTCGACTGCTGCCCCGAGTGAAGCCTCTGGTTCACACTGTGAGAGTTCATAATAAATATTTTCATCCTTTGCTCTGTCTATTGCAAACTGGCCCCAAAGCCAGGAATGTGCTAGATAGTCCTCAGCTCTAAACTCTGGGGAAATGAAGGCCTGATCACTAATCTCTTTCACATAAAGTTGTTTGCTAGATTCCAAGAATTTAAGATTTGGCAAGCTCCTGGTATTATTCATACATCCACCTCAAAGAATCTAAAGTTTCCACTCAATCTGAAGACAAGAAGAACCCTGTCAAACTGAACTTCCCCTCCACTGCTAAAAGGCTGTGGATTCAACATCCAAAGGAAAAAAAAAATCAACTTGAAAATGAACATTCACTGAAAACCAAGGACTTGGGATCACCAGACTTGGCAACTCAAGGAGCCAATAGACACCACTATAGCCTTTGCTCAAAACTCATTTTATCGTCTTCTCCTTTGCAAGCTTTTTGGGTCACTTGAAGGTGATAAAAATCATGTCAGGATTCTCTTTCGAAACAAGTGCCTTAGAATCAGGGCCAACAGCAACAAAGAGAGAGCGAGTGAATTTTCCATTTGCATTTAAACTTAATCATGGCTTACACAGAAAGAAAGCAATTTAGAAATTTAATATTTGGTGGGAGATTGAACTCACAGGAATTGTGTTGTTCAAAAAAATGTTATTTTGACTAGCAAAAGAAAAAGATGTCAATGGAGGAAAATTTGGCATAGAAAAAGCAGCTGAAGTCAGAAGGAAATTTAAAAATGCAGCCTGAGCCCTGGTGTGAAGGTGACGGGACACGGGTATGTTACACTCAATATCACAATCCCTAAGAAGATCATCTTTTCCCAAATCCCTCAACTATCCACTGTGTTTCATTTGTTTTACATTTATTTGTATGTGTGTATGCTTGTGAGTGTGCATGCATGCATGTGAGAACATGCACATGCATGCATATCGTGTGTATGTGGGGGTCTGAGGAAATCTTGCAGCAATGGGTCCTCTCCTTCCCCCATGTAGGTTCCAGGAATCACTCAAACTGCCAGGCTTGGCAGCAAGTGCCATTCTCCACTGACCTATCACTGCCTGTTTTAGATTCTTACTCCGTTAGTTCAATTGCTTTCTTGAACATCACACATGGGGCTGTAATACTGGAAGCATAGATCTGTGTGGGCATCATAATGCTAAAGATCACAGCACACAGTAATCGCTTCATGAAACAATCCATCAATATGAAGGGGAGTACCACACAGGTTTCCCATTGTCAGCACTCCTATGTATCCAAGGAGTCCCCTTCCTTTAAGAAATATGATCCCCTGACAACAGAAACAGATTGAGTATCTTCTAAGTCTACCACACATGACTTTTTAATATTTAATTCTATAATGTTAGATAACTGACTTACCCACACAGAGAAAGGGAGGGGGAGAGAGGGAGGGTGGAAGGGAGGGAGAAAGGGAGGAAGAAAACCATTTCTGTCCTGGAATCCAAATCTGAACACACGTCAGCCATCTATCTGAAGTATCATTCAGTCCACTGAAAGAAAACTCAAATGGTCCATATTCTGACATCTACACTGAATGGATTTTCATAGCAAAGGGTATGAGTTCAATGTGGAATAAGAGCCTAGTGTGTCTCCTTCCCAGCATTCCAGCCACCTAAGCAGTGGCAAGGCAGTAACCACAGCACATCACCCAGTAAGGCACGGTTAATGCTGTGCCCATCCTCAACCCCAGAAGAGCAACACCCAATGGTAGAGGCAACGCAGCCCAACTCACAACCTATAAATGATGAAGTGCCAAGTGCCTTATTTTGTTTGAATGTTCCCAGAATCGAGAATTCTCAGGATGTATAATTATGGATAGTAATATAATTGTATCTAATAATCCTCAGGGAAAGAAGAATAGGGATAATTTTACAAGATGTGAAAAGTGTCATATCTAGACGAAGTGGAGAAGCAGTGCTGCCTCTGCTTGTAATTTGTTATCATTCTCGTTCCTTCTCTGTCCCACCCACTGGCCCACCTTCCCAGACATCATTTCACTACACCAATAAATTTCAGGATATGTCTCTCCAAGATGACAGCTCTTTTGAAATGTAACTGCAATATGGTTATCACAGCTAAAATTCTACCATAATTCCTTCAGAGCAAATATCCAACACCAGATTTTTCCCAATTGCTTCAAAATAGCTTTTATCTGCTTGGACCAAGACAAAAATAATGTCTACATGCTACAACTGATTGAAATGTTGGAATACTTCTAAGTCTTTTTCTAATTCTGAGGTTTCTCTTCCATGTTCGTAGTCCCTGTAATTTATTTAACTTAACCTTGGTTCAGATTTTGCTGACAGAATCTCCATGGCCACATGGCAGTTAGATCCAAGATTTGAACAGCATCTGGTTCTTTTTCATTTGTAAAATAAAATAAATCAGGCCAATAAGATGGCTCAGTGGGTAAGGGCACTTGCCACCAAACCAGAGAGCTGGAGTTTGGTTTCCAGAACCTACACGGTGGAAGGAGAGAATTGGTTCCAGCAAGTTGTCCTCTGACCTTTACACAGTGGAGCATGCACACAATATAACAGAAAACAAAGATAAGTGATCCCACTAGGTGTTGTATATTTCCATCAATAGGTATATTATGCCTACATGTTGTCAGTGTGTGATATTAGTGGCAATTAATGACCCATTATTTCATTAGAGTTCACAAAACTGTAATATTCCATCTATCAGTTCTTCATCTGTTAGCTAAACAAACAGAAACTCTGATCAATTATGTCATCATACTGAAGTACAAATCCAATTGGAAAGGCGGGATAGATGATTCTGTCGTCTATCCCGACATTTATGTCCCCCCATTTATCACTTTCATAGTAACAAGTTAATTTCTCCTTTCAAAGGTTGACTAATAGTTGTTTTTATACCATTACGAAGCCACAGATTTAAATACATTTGATGTATTTCAGTTCAGTAGGATTATTTTTATTGACCCTCAGACTTGCACATGGACAGCAGTGAAAGACTCCTGAATCCTTCTGACAGCTCCTTGTAGACCGGGGTTAGCTCCTTGCTCTCCGGAGTAACAAGCTGTTTCTCATTCATGATTCCCATTTCCACTCCCAGACCTAGAGTCCACTATACTTCCCAGAAGCCCTAACTCCTTTAGTAGGGGTTAGTAATTAGAGACAATCTAGCTACAGAAATGCTTGTTAAAGCTGGATTGCCAGTTCCAGGCATTTATAGTGGGTAAGCAAACAAACATATTTTCAAAATAAACAATGAGCAACCTATACTATACATCTAATAAAGGGCTAATATTTCAAAAATAAAGGCAGCTCATCAAACTTAACACCCAAAAAATGATCAACGCTTAAAAATACCTTTTCTATGTATTTCTATAGTGGTGCATGCCTTTAATCCCAGCACGCAGGAGGCAGAGACAGGTGGATCTTTGGGAGCTCGAGGCCAGCCTGGTCTACAGAGTCAGTTCAAGGACACAAGGACAGCGTGTGTGTGTGTGTGTGTGTGTGTGTGTGTGTGTGTGTGTGTGTAGCACAAGAGTCAATTCTCATTAGAAGAAATTCAACTAGCAAGAAGACATATGAAAGGTGCTTGGTGTCTGTAGCCATCAGGTACAGGCAAAGCAAACCCCTACGTGATATCATCTCACATCTGTCAGGACGTCTCTTATCAAGAAACAAGAGTCTAGTGCTGCTGAGGGTGGAGAAAAAAGGGAACCTCAGTATACTGTTGGCAGGAATGTAAATTAGCACGGCCACGAACGAAGACACTAAAAACAAAAGTGCCCTGCAATCTAGAAACCCAGGAACTGTGTCTGTCAAGACATGAAACCAACAGCCAAACAACACACCAACCAGAGATATCTACTCATCGTGTTTACTCAGTTTACCCATAATAGCCAAGAAAAGGAGCCTAGATGACCACCACTGAATTCCCAAATAACAAAGGTGGAAGGTGCATGTGTATTATATATAACATATATTTTAATTATTTATAAATTATACGTAATTTATAAACATAATGAATGTTATATATAATACATAAATGAATCTATAAAGAAATACAAAAACAGAAATAATGTAATATTATTAAGCCTTTAAGTAAGAAACCCTGGGATGGGGATGTGGCTCAGAAAGTAGAGCGTTCGCCAAGGATGGATGGAGACCTATATTCGGTCCCCATTGCCATATGAACCAGATGTGATGGCTTCCTACCTATAATCTCCATAGTTAAGATTATGTTTGGCTACATGTTGAGACTAAGACCAGCATAGACTATATAAGACCCTACCTGAAAAGAAAATTAACTTTAAAGGGAGATTGTTTTGTGACAATTTTTGGCAATATGACTAAAACAGAAAGACATTATACTAAGTGAAATAAAACAGGCACAGAATTTTTTTAAAACTGCATAATTTCTCTTATCTGTAGAATTAAATAAAAAGAAGTACATAGAAAAAGAAAGAGCTGAAGGGGAGATGTAGGTCAGGGAATATAAGACTCCAGCTATGGGCAATACATCTGTCTAGAATGAAGAAGGCACAGTGTGAGGACAGCCATTCACCCTGTGACAGAAACTTCACTGAGAGTGGAGTTCAAATGTCTAACGACAAAAAGCACATGGGATGTTGGCTATGCTGATTAGTTTCACCGTACTGATCTTTCAGTGTGCATATGTATATCAGATCATGGTGTATACCTTCAATACATAGTTTTTAAATCATGGATTCCTACTAATGTGGACTTCAATTTAAGAATAATGGCTTCTCCATCAATGCAAAACACGGCATCAATATCCCTTTTCACAGGCATCCCAAAGGTCCCAGTTCAGAATGGCAACAAAACAGTTAACTTGCTTTGTCTCAAGTTCACTTCTTTCTTTCCCAAAACCCGTCTATCGGAGCGCCTAGGGTTCAAGCCAGGACTCCATCTCTCCTCTCTGCACCCGCTCCTAAGCAACTCATCAATGGCTATACCACTAACTGTCTTTATGTGGGTAGTCACAACCTGACATCCAGTGCTAAAGGTTCCAAGCTCTTGACTCAGGTACCCAGGGATATATACAATTTTGGCATTTGGAGGTCTAATAGGCATCCCAAACTTAACATGGTCAAAGAGAATCCTTACCCGTGAAATAATACAAATCTCCTTCTCTGCCTTAACCCATGTTGGTAAAAGCCACTGTTACTCAAAACAAAGCCCAAGTGTTGCCCTTGGCCTCTGCCTCTGCTCAGTCTTCCAGTTCTGTTTTCAGAAAACCCTGCTTCTCCCCTGCTTTCAGGGCTCGCATCTCCCTCTCTGACGCCACCTTCTCTAGCACGCCAGCAACTTCAATGGCCTCCTCACATACCTCACTCTACATGATTCCCGGCTCAGCATCCTTTCATGTGGTCCTTGTAGGTACTAATTGGATCCTACCATCCTCAAGTCGAAAGTCTTTCTTTTGCACACTGAATGAATTCCAAGCCCTTGCCAATATGCAGAGATTTTTTTTTTCCCTGCTTCCTCTCTGGCTCTTTAATTAGGCCACCGAATTCCCTGCTCTACACACCGATTCTTAGTTGCTGCCACCCAGCCATCAAATGTGCCCAACTCTTTGTATCCCAACCGTAATGCACATGGTTCCTTTACCTGTGTGACTGCTTTACAGAACGCTGCTTCCATCCTGACCCCTCCCAGCCTCACATCCTTCCAGGTCTGTGCCTCAGCATTCTCCCCCTCCAAGAATTTTTTCCCAAAGGCCCTGCTAACTGAAGTCACCTCTACTATTTTCACTTTCATGTAGTTATGATCCATCTATCATATTACCTTATCTTATAGAAAGGGTCCCGTGTTCTCTCCTGCTTCAGTGGGAAACCAAACCTTACACACTATATTACCCACTAGTAACCAATCTCACAAAAAGTGCTCACAAACTATCAACCCCAGCCTCTCTCTGGATTCATTGGCCCTCTTTTTCTAGTTTATATGGTAGCTGAGTCTTTTTATTTCCTCTAGAAGCAAAGAAACATCCATCCCAAGTCCTGATTTTACTTTGCAGTCCCTATGTGAAGGTCACATGACTATTCCACTTACTAATAGAAAGGATGAATTAGCAGAGGGAAGACCAAGCAGCAGCAAGAGTGAGACCAGGGGCCATGAGCTGGGACAGCAATGACACCTCTGTTCTCCTCGACCTAACATCTAGCATCCCCCCTCACGAGGGCAGGCTAAAAGTGAACACAAACCTGAGGCTTCCACACCACATTATAGTGTAGAAATCTCCAGCCAACATCTATCCTTATGACAACTCAGAAATGACAGCAGTTATTAGAGCTGCTGAAGACCTCATCAGCCAACGCTTTAATCAAAAAGCAGATCTTTTTCTAGATGCAGATTTTTTAATATTTTGATAACTGTATTTCACAAACTGAGTTTCAAAGTATTTCTACTTCATTAGTTTTTTGAAATAATTTGAAAAGGATAGGTATTAGACCTTTAAATTTCTAGTAGATTTTTCAGCATTTTGATGATAACTATATTTCAGTATAATTGGTTTCTTTGGGGGGTTGCGTTGGGGCATTTTGCTTTTTGCAGTGCTGGGTATCTAAGGACCTCACGCATGCTAGACATGCACTCTACCACTGAGTCACACTGCTAGTCCTAATTAGCCTTCCTCAGAACTTTTGTTTGTTTTCTGGATCCCACATTTTGCCAGGGACCACACGCTGATGGTGAAGTGGGACACGGGAGGCGGAAAAGACCCAAGGGAGGGAGAAGAATCCTAGCTTTCACTGGCTTAAACTCATGCCACACATGGCCACGGAGAAAACAAAACCACCTTGTTGCTAATTTTAATGTTGGCCTTCCGCTTTCTCGCAGCCAGACACCTTGTTCTGCCTGCGCTGAAATGAAGAAACCCCACAGCTCCTTCCTGAGAACACACTGCACCCACACTGCCAGAGGACATGACAGCCCAAGGAGGCTGGGTAGCTACTGAGCTAAGGCTTGCACCAAATTTGAGAGCAGGGAGCACTGGAAGATTCCTAATGGTGTTGGTGACACAGAAACAAACCATCAAAAGCAAAAGGACACAGAGAAATATACCTAATGCGGTATTTCAAAAAGATAATGTTTTAAAATAAGAAAAAAAACTAAACAAAACTTTTAAGTTCCAATAAAATGGAAATTTTCATCCACAGTATATTGCTAACTTTACTGGAAAGGAATCAATAGTCTAAAAATATACAAAGTCTTTTACATGTGCGCGAGAGAAGGGATGATGGCCCAGCAGAAAAATGAGAAATAAAACACAGCAAGCTAGAGAAGGACAAACTGACCATAGACATTCTTTCCAGCTTAGTTAGTCATCAAATGGAAATAAGAGGATATTTCATTTCTAACAATAATTAAATGGTTAAAGACTGTGATTTGTCACCTTACCATATTTCAGGGTAACAATGTGTTTAAGAAATAACACCTCTGAAATTGGGTTGGCAGTATGAGAAAACGGCAATCTGTGACATTGCTTCTCTCGAGGACAATACGGAAATGCTGATCCAGCATCTCACAAAGGTTCCCATTCTTTGTCCCGCCAATTGGACTTCCTGGAGTTTCCCCCAGGAGGAAAGGCAAACAAGTGTGCAAAGACTGATGTGAAAGTGTAATCTGAGTGTGCTTTACATCTGCAGCCTTAAGGATGGAACAGGAATTATCCTGTGTCCAACAGGAAATGAAATCGTGATGTATCTATACAACATGAAATCATTTTCTAACAGTCTTGTTTTCGCTTGTATGGAAAAATACTTATTTATGAAGTGAGAAAAAACTAGACTACAAGATCATGTGCCTTTCATGAATCATATCTTGGCTTTACAAAAGGTCCATGTGTGTACATAAAGTAGGCAGCCAACGTGTTCACAGCGATGCTATCTCTTGGTCAGGGGTATCATTTATGTTTATATTTTAATTGTCTAGAATATTAGCAATGTATTCTTATAATATTTGAAAAGGTAGCATTTCCATGCTCCAAATATTCTAGGACAAGGAGAATAACAAGAGAGTCCAAGGGCAAAGAGAGTTTCCCACAGGGCCCTCAGCTCCTCACCTCGCAAAACAGTCTCTTCAGGACTCAACTTGGCTGTGTGTGCCATGCAAAATATATGGCAAAAGGACACCGCAACCTGTGTGCTCCGTACATAGCAGAGGCAGACAACCCCAGGGTGCCTTCAACCAATGGCTCAGAAATCTGGGTTGAGGGACTGTGGTTGATGTGACATGAAACCCCCCTTCCTTCTGTCGTCTGTATCAACTTTAGGCCACTGGAAAAGCAATTTGGGCTTCATGGCTGGTTTGTTTGTTTAATTCATTTTTGTTAGTGCATATTAATTATACAAAATAATGGATTTCACTTTGACATGTTCATGCATGCATGCATATAACATACTTGGATCATATGATCTGCTCTTGCCCTGGACCCACCAAGGTTTGTCACAGAGAAGGCCGCCACTGCTTTCCCTCCACAGACAGAGTGCCTATGGAGATGCTCTCTCCTCCCTCGTTGATGTGTTATAGAGAACAGTACACAAAGATGTACTCCAGCTTCCATAAAGCCGAGCTGAAGAAAACTCAGATGCAGGAGATCACCATGCGGACCAAAGAGAGCACTGAGCAGGGAAAGAGAAGTGAAACTCCCTAAACACCTAGACTGGAGGACTTCCCCACTCCACCCCGGGATTGTGGATGTGCGAGTTCCCCACTTCACATCATCTCTGAGACCCCCTTGTGATGTGGAGGAAGCGCCACCAGCAAGATGGATGCGAGCCACAAGATGCACTGTGCACTCCGGTACTCCACGCTGATACCACTGACCCACAGGTCTCTGAAGGGGAACCTCCTACACGCTGATCAGACTGACAAATTTCACCGGTTTTCCCTATTATATTATAGAAAATTATTTATAGAATTAATGGAAATAAAGCATGTCCCATGGCAAAAAAAAAAAAAAAGATTCCCTACCTAGTGGGGAGCCAATGCACCCGCGGTCACTGCCGCTGTCTATGAAGGTCTAAGCAAGGAGTGCGAGATCAAAACTAAAACTCCGACTCCAATCAGGCAGAGCACAGAGCCTCCTCCAGGTAGAACTCAACTTTTCCAGGGTTACTGAGAATCATCAAACACCTATCTCAGCCTAGTGTAGAAACCACACACCCACCCCCACAGTCTGAGCCTGAGGACGGGGTGGGAGAAATGGGTGCATGCTTCCTTCTAGACATGTTTCAAAGTCAGCACCACTTCTTCAAAAAGGACTTGTTCATTGGGATAGTCAAAATCCCCACTGGGCTCCCAAGGCCAGGCTTCTATAAAACACTCTAGGTATATATATATATATATATATATATATATATATATATATATATATATATATATATATATATATATATATTATACCCCTCCCCACCCCTTACCCCCATGTGCCGCTTGCATAGCCTACAGTTACGGTGACAGCGGCCAGGCGTTCTTAAAACAATCTGTCCTCTCTGGATAGACAAGATTATAGCACTGGGGAAATGATTCTGTATTTGTACCAAATCAACCCCACAATTGGGGAAGATAAATACCAAGCAATAACAACTGGTTAGTGGGCTACAAAGAAAAATTAATATAAATGACTGGTTACTAGACAGAAAGGAAAGGAAGTGCCTGTACGGAAATAAATAATATAGCAAGAAAATGCACTCTGTGTCAAACTTGAAATCACCAACAACTTTCAAAAGTAACATAACACCTTGCTGGAAATTTGTCATGAAAGAGGCACTGTCTAGAGTGGACTGGTGGTCTTTTCTGAAAATCAGCTTAACTCTGTGTGTGTGTGTGTGTGTGTGTGTGTGTGTGTACGTGTGTGTGTATGTGTGTGTGTGCGCATGTGTGTGAATGTGTAGTGTGTTTGTGTGTGTGTATGTGTGTGTGCATGTGTGGTGTGTGTATGTGTGTGTGTGTGAATGTGTAGTGTGTTTATGTGTGTGTGCATGTGCGGTGTGTGTATGTGTGTGTGAGTGTGTGTGTGCATGCCAAAAGAACAGGATCCTTATAAATAAACGGCATTGCAACAAAAGCCAAGCCCGTGGGTGAAGTTCTAAACGGTCCACTATGATGTGGTCCAGGTGTATAGCTTGTGGACACTGAGCGTGTGAAATAAACTCTCACAGTTTTGGAGAGACCTTTGTGCTTGCCATCCAGGCGAGGCTCCACACATCATTTCCCTCCAGTTTGAGTTCATTTGGATATAAGAGTTGTAACCACATAAGCCTCTGTAGGGACAAACTCATAAACAGAGGCATCTCTAAGTCCAAACACAGGAAGGACAACTGGGCTTTGGGAGGAATTCAAACCACAAACAGTACACTGTAGGAATCATGACGTCAGCTCTATAGTTTCTCCCACACACTCAAGAGGCCCGTCTGTATTTTCCCCACTTCAGCCTCTCCTTGACCACTCTGCTCACTCAGCTGCCTGCAAGTGACCCCCTGAGGCCAGGTCCAAAAGATGGCCTTAATGCCAAGTTACCATGACCTCTCAACCAAGCTCTCTCCCCAAATCCAAACAGAGTCCTTGCTGACAGCCTGATTTTAACATTACGAAGCACAGCAGCAGCACACTGATCTGGACTCTTGTCTTGGGCTAGTGTGTGATCCCATCTTCTCTTCTGCCACTGAAGAGCAGCAGGGACTGCAAACCACAATCAGGAAGGGAAAGAATGTGCCCTGCAGGGCTCTGGGTGGCTGAGCCATACCACTCCATGGGAGCATCTGAACTCTGGGTGCTGCTCCCCAGCCTGAGTTGCAGGGTGATGTAAAGAGGTAAGGCTCCTGAGCCCCTGCAAAACCACAGAAGAATCTGCTAGCTAGCCTCCCAGTTCCCAGTTAACACTGAATAACGTAACAGTGACTTCTTTGCAACCCTTCCTCGTAGGGTTCTGCTTCTGAGAGCTTTCTCTCTATTCGAGGGCTTATACCAGTGGCTTCCAAGCACTGGTCTGGCTGTGGACATCCATCTTCCTGCTTCTAACAAAGACACTTTCCTATCAGGTCAGACCTGTGCCCTACACCAGCATGAGCTCATCTTAATTCTATCAGCAATGACTCTTTCCAAATAAGGCAACACGCTGAGATACTGGCCGTGAGGACTTCAAACTGTAAATTCTAAGCAATTATAACCCACAGTGCCCACATTCTTCGTATGGATATTTTGACAGGAAAATAATCCAAAGGAGAACATTTTACAAACGGAAAGGTTTAGTGATCTATTGTTGATAATGACCACCCAGGAGCCAGCAGCCAGGAAAGACTCTCGAACATCCCTCAAGACAGCAGAGCACAGCCTGTGTCAATTGAGAGTCTTGAGTTTTACATCCTGCATATAGTTCAAATCTGGATCCTCCCTGGCTAGCTAAACAGCCCTGGCCAAAACACTTAAATGCTTTTGGTGGAGTTTCCTCGTCTGTAAACTACAGAAAACCCTTTCCTCATAGGGATTTTATCAAGGATTCAATAGAATCTCACTATGATAATGATACTAAGGACCCAAATGTTAAGTTATACTAAATAGATTTTGCTATTGTCAATTACATGTAGAGCAAACTTCTGTTATTAGCTCCACAATGTCCAATGGTCACCAACGGCTTTGTATCCAAATCTGTATTATCTGTAGGCGTGTTACTGGGGAGTGTGCCACCAACACAAAGCCTCCACAGTGTTGCCTAGCACACAAAAGGTATTAAATAAATCTCCCCTTTCTCGCCCACAGCTCACTGCCACATGGAACCTATCGGGCTTCCTCTCTTTCACACAGGCGTTCTAAACTATCGCAGGCAAACTTCGTAAGCAAAATGTATTCAAGTTGAGAGATCAAAGAGGACATACTATACATGAAAACTCCAAACTCCGGGATTTTTTTTTCTTACAGTCCTGCATCACAGCTTCGCATGCATACAACTCCTGGCCTCGGTTTAGAAATCACCACCCAGCCCCCCATACTAGATCATAACTGAAATTATCAAGTCCATGTACTGCAATTCACTGACGTCATTCCTAAGTCTTAAAGTTCTTAGTGACAACATGCTCATTATTAGATCCAGAATCCAACTAATTGGAATACCTACTTTTTCATTCCATGAGATTGAGACAAAAAGAATTCAAAATTTGTAAAAAGGAATAAACTACTATGGGAAAACTATTTTTGAAATGGCAAGACAGACAGCATCTAAGTCAGAGGACAGCCAGACAAAGGGCAGCGCATCCTTTCACAATGCTTCCAAGTGCAGCATTGATAGGGCTGGACACCAGCTCCTCTAGTGCCAGCAGGGCACGAGTATGAATCAGCTCAGTCAGAAACCTATATGGCAGCACAGAGTCAGACACCATGGAAATACCTTAGAGTTCTGGTACTGTCTTCTAGGATGAACTCTGGTGTATAAGATAACTCGTACTAGGATAATCTTTCCTCAAACGGTCCCAGATAGTCACAGTTTAACTACATAGAATGAGATAAGAAAAACCAATGAAGACTTTCTAGGTAGAATCGTAAAGAACCTTCAGAGAAAAAGACATAATTAATACATGAATTTTTTTTCAATGTGTGCTCTCAAGAGATTGTCAATTTGTTTTATCACTTTACTAAGTTGCCCTGACAGCTTTGTTTATACTGTTTCAACAAAACTTGAAAGCGAAGGCAGGGACAAACTTAAGTTGCGATGCCTCTCCCCATGATAAGATCCCTTCACATCCCTCCCTGTCTGTTTTCCTAAGTTGCTTCTCTGTTTCTAGGCTCTCTGAAGCCACGCAGCTGACTTCCCATGAGGCTGCAGGACAGTACACGCGATCGAGTTTGAAGAGCCTTGCAACCCTTTCCAGGCAGAACTCTGGACTGGATTTGGTCTCCCTGCATCCTGATGGCTGGTCTGCAACAGTTCTGAGCAGCCACTCCCACCCTGCTGAAATCAGCATGTCCCCCAGGAGTGCAAAGCAACACAGAAGCCACATTTATTTAGTCTGGAGTTAGGCCCTATTTTCGGTGAGGGTGGTAGTGATGTTTCAGTTTTCCTAAAATTCTCAAATGACTTTAATATGTAAACGGGGAGAAAACTACTACTCTGATGTGGTCCTTTCTCATCACTAAAGGTCAGGTTTTAAATGAGTTTGGAGCCTCCGCCCCATTCTGAAACCTACTACTCCAACCTTGCTTCCTGCAAGTTAATAACTAACTTGAACGTTTCATTCAAAGTTTCTGAACAAAGATGCATCCTATCTATTCAAACATGAACACTAATTACTCCTAGGCAATCTTCATGGATGATTGAAACTGTTAAACACTGGCTTTACTGAAGTTGTTTTAATATTGGCCAAAGCATCCCTAGTCATTTTTGCAACAGTTCCCAACAGCCAGAGACAACGAACAAGGTCACGATCTGACACCATCTCAAAGTGTTCCCCAAAACACTGAGTTATACCAAAGACACAGATGGGAGGCAGCAGATGGACGCCCCTTCAAAGGCTGAAGAGCACGAGCAAGCTTACTGGAGACCTCCACAGAGCTACAGATGGATGGGCCCAGGCAGAAACAGTTCATAATGTTAACTATGAGATGCTCATCTATTTGCTAAAGTGGGAACACAGTCAGACAGCTTGAAACAGAGAAAAAGGTAAGTCAGGACTCCATCTGAAGCTTGCCCAGGTAAGATGAGGGCAGGGCCAGCCATCCAGGATGGGACAAGAGCCCTAGAGGACAGAGGCTCACTCGCTCGTTCTCCAGTGTTCAGGTGACATCAGTGCTGAAGTCAGCACTGACAACAGGTGTCCTTGTACACGGCTGCATGTGCTGTGTGTGTTTCCTTTTATCTAAAGGAGCACAGTAAAGGCAGCTAAGCCCTCTCGTTGCCCCTCCCCGGTACTGATCAGCATCCACATGAGCACAAAACCCCACCGAGCTTCTTAAATTCCTAAGGGGCTCAGGAAGCACTCTGACCAAACTGCCAGACTGTCATGTAGATGTTCTCTCCCAAATGCTAGCACTGACTGAGCAGCTAACGTTAACTGTAATTTGATCCTGGACCCTTGAACGTCAAACAAAATTCCATGTAACTCTGAAACACGTTATTAAGATTGTCCCTGAGGACACTCTTCATTATCTTCTAACAGATTGTTTAGGTTAGCACACAAAGTAATAAACCCAGGGCATCTTCATGCATGTGTCTTTAGACTTTGTTCTCAATTGTTCTTGTACCCCACCCCGTCCTACCCTGTGCTTGCTCTGCACACGATGCTGCTTTCCTTCCGCCCTTCACAGCCTTCCCTTCTGCTTTCCAAGTGCATGGATTCCACTTTCCAACCTTTCTAATTTCATGATCTATAAATGCACATACAGCGGTACCCATGCACATACAGTCTTAGATCTGCGTTCTATGTGGAAGAGAAAACACAGCATGATCGTCTTTCTGAGTCCAACTGATTTCACTTAACATGAAAATTTCAGGTTCTGTCTAGTTTCCTACACAAGTCACCACTGCATTCTTTTTAACTGTCTCTAGAAAATTTAATTTTATATGAACAAAACTTCAAATGTCTACATAAAATTCCATTGTGCATATATTCCATGTTTTCGTCATCATGATTCATTCATCTGAAAGACACCTATGCTCGTCCTGTTTCCTGACTCTTGTCAACGAGGCAACACCAGATGTGGCTGTGAAAGTTTCTCTATGGCACGTTAAGTCCTTTGGGTATATTTAGCCAAAATATATTTAGCCAAAAGCCATTTAACTGTGCCATATGGTCGGTCTATCTTTTACCCTTTTTATTATTTTATTTGTGGTTTTTTGAGGCAGGGATTCTCTCTGTAGCCCTGGCTGCCCAGGAACTCACTCTGTAGACCAGGCTGTCCTCGAACTCAGAGAGATCCACCTGCCTCTGCCTCCTGAGTGCTGGCATTAAAGGTGTGCACTACCATTCCTAGGCTATTTTTATGTTTTTGAGGAACGACCACACTGACTCCCATGATGACAGGACAAGCTTACATTCCCACCAGCAGTGAGTAAGGGCTCTTCCCTCTCGGTCCTTGCCTGCATGTGTTGTCATTGCCATTCCTGATGACAGTCATTCCAACCGGGGTGACTGACTCTCAAAGCAATTAGGACATTTCTATGCTGATACTCAACGTTTCCCATTGGTCACTGTGGGAAACTTCTCAGTCTTCAATAACAAGAAAGGTGTCTTCCAAGCCATAGCTACCCTCAGAACACGGAGTCATATAAAAATCCTGTTTTCTTCCTTGGTTACTGTGACAATTCATCTTGTGACCTTGGTTGGATCGAGGGGCAGCTGGAGAGCGCCACTGCACAGCTCTGGCTGGCTGTGTCTGTGAGGATGCCTCCAGAGAGATTAACGAAGGAGGGAAATTATGTCCCGTGTGTGCGCCACACTGGTCTGTAGGCTGCAGGCCCAGGAGCATTAAAGGTTGGAGAGGGAGCAGCTGGCTCAAGCATCCTTTCTGTCTCCACCTCCTGTCTGGCAACAGGTGAACTGCTCTGCTCCCATCGCCTGCTTCCTGCCATGACGTTCTGCCAAACCATGAGCCCAAAGTAACAGAGCCAACAGACCCTGGACAGAAATCCCCAATTGTGAACTACCCCCCAAAAGCCCTCCACTTTATAGTAGGTACTGTGACATAGCACTAAAAACCTGCCCAGGCTGTTAAATGCTCTGAAATTCAGAACCAAGTATGAGGCCTCTTCAAATAAGCACACAGAACCATTCTTGCACATGCTTTACACACTAAATAAAACCAAGTTTTATTTTCTACTCCAATTGAAGATCTCCCCTTTGCTCGAGTTCCTTGATCTATTAGCTTTATCATCTGCATGTATGTAGGGATCTCGTCTATGATCTGCGAAACAGAATTCAATCTAAACATGTCAGGTAAAATTACTATACGTAATCAACTTGCAATTTCAGCAAATAGATTTGGCAATCATTTCCTCCTTCCAAGCATTAAAAAAAAGACTCTTTTCATTTCAAAACACTAAAAGATGGGATACACCAATGGCACTATATCCAAAGGAACTAAAACATGTGTCTAAAGTCTGTTCAAGCTCCCAGAAAGTCTGAAAGAGACACTGTGAACACACCACTGCTATGTTTCAAATAAGCAAGACCCCCAAATCACAGAGCTGAACCATGAAAAACCATTGTAAACGCTGTAAGAGTACTGTTGGCCTTTGGTTTTGCTTATTTAAAGGCCCTGACTTTTACTATAGAGCAGGGTTTCTCAACCTTCCTGATGCTGCGACCCTATAACACAGTTCCTCGTGTATTATTTCATTGCTACTTCATAACTGTATCCTTATTATTGCTATGAATTGTAATGTAAATATCTGATATGCAGGACATCTGATATAAAACTCCCAAGGGGTCTTGACCCACAGGTTGAGAACTGCGGCTATAGAAAAGTGGCTGATTCTTTAGTACTAAAATAATGATACATGGTTTAGACCAAAGAAAAGATGTCAATGACTAATATACCTCACAGACACCCAACTGAATACTAATAAGCACAAAAAGTCCTCTTCACAAACATTTTGCTTCTACACTATCATAATATCCTTAAGAGAGGACCTCCCCCCATAGTGAAGACTCAGTTCTGACTCTCACTTCCCTTGACCTCTCAGCAGTACTGAACAAGTTGAACATCGTATCTCCCTCCTCAAAAGTCCACCTTTGCTTGCTTCTACCAGACCACATATCTTGGGCATTCAACGTGGTCTCCTTTGATACTCACAAAGAATATGCTTACCCCTTTAAATGAAAAGACATTGTTCCTCTGTGTTTTTCTCTTCCTGATGAGTATCTCTTTAGCCTCAGAATCTGCTTCAGATGATTATAATGAAGTACTAGGGGTATTTAAAGGAAAGCAGTCATTACGTCTCAGGGTTCGGAAGCTTCTAGTCCAAGGTCACGTGTCCCTATTGCTTTGGTCTTCTTCTATGCACATAATAGATGGTACAAGCACCTGGTAAGACCAACTGCTTACCTCATGAGCTAGAAAACAAAGAGGAAAGGCTGGAATCCCACAGTCCTCCTTGAAGGCAAAGAATAAGGACCCTCATCTGGTCTCCACCTCCTAAAGGTACCACAGACTGAATAACACCATCCTTTGACACTTGGATGCCTGAAGAGTGTTCATGCTTGTTACAGACCTTGGTGTCCTCAATGGCGTTCATACTCATTTCTCCAACTTCCTTCTTCATGGCTTTACTATCTAATTGACAGCTCTGCCCCAAAACCTTGTAAGGATTGTATACAATTCAACACAGCATTTTAAGCACTTCTCTAAGGCTCCAAAGCATCAGTTCTACTAGAAACAAATCATGCCTATGCACATACTATATACATATATAACTGCCCACAAGCCACCATACATTTGTAGACACTCTGTAGATTTGTTTGTACACACTTTACAGTACACTATAAACTGACGTGACTATCATGGACCTGAATGGAACTTTACATGTTATTTATACACACAATGACAGAGGAACCCATGGTTCTTAAATTTATTGAGATATCATTGACAATCTAAATATCACTGATAACCTAGATACTGTATATAGTCAGGAGTTGTACCACTTGGAATTTATACACACACACAGTAAAATGATTATCAAGTTTAGCTAATCAATAAATCTATCACTATCACCTCTATGGTGTTATTATGTGTGTGTGATGAGAGATTGAAGACCTAAATTAGCAGATATCAAGCATACCATCCAGTATTGAAAATTCTCAGCAGGCTGTTGCCAAATCTTCAGGGCTTATCCATCACACATAAGACAAAATTTAGACCCCTTAGCCAGCATCCCCCTCCCCAAACTCTAATAATCGTACTCTGTTCTGGATTCCGCACACCCATGAGATGAGTTTTCCTGCAAATCACTTTACTGAGCAAACTGTCCTCTAGCTCTACCGTGCTGCTACAAATAGGATGTCCTTCGTTAATCCTGAAAACAGCATCCCATTACCCACATATACACGTTCCCGACCCAGTCATCTGCTGAACAACATTTAGATTGTTTCCATATCTTAGCCCTTGTGCATGATGTTGTTTACACAATGAACATGGGAAGCAGTTATCTCTCTGACTTTAATTTAACTTTTATTGTATGTATATGTATAGATTTGTGTGTGTGTGTGTAAACAAATGTACAAATGCAAGCACGCACATGTGCACATGAACATACATACACACAGACATTCCCAGAAGCAGGATTATTGATCATATGATAGGTCTCCTTTTAATTTTTGAGCAATGAAGCTCTTTTCCACAATGCACTGACTTCTATTTTGCTAATAACGTATGATGTTCCTGTTCTCCACATCTTTTATTGTTTCATGAATTTCACTTGATTTTTGCCTGATGATTGGCGATACTGGGCACCTTCTTGTCTACTTGCTAACTATTTGATTTTGTTCACAGAGTCTTTTTAGATCCTTTGCCCTTTGCAAAACTGGAACATTTGTATTTCTGGTATAAATTGTATTAATCCTTGAATGTTTATCTTCTCAGATAATCACAAATATTCTCACTGGCTATACTGTCTTCTACAAGGGTTATAATCCTGCCTAACAGGATAGCCTGGGGTAACAGCGTAGTACCTAAGAGTGTTTCTACGACAATATACTAAATTTATAAAATGGAACACTTGTTGGAAACATATTTTTGCTAACTTAAATACAGAAACACAGACCCTTGGAAGCGTAAGGGAAACTAAAGAGCCATAACCTTCTGGGTCTTTCTATAGTCTGGATCCACCCC
Organism: Myodes glareolus; assembly: GCF_982192425.1. Classification (NCBI taxonomy): domain Eukaryota; kingdom Metazoa; phylum Chordata; class Mammalia; order Rodentia; family Cricetidae; genus Myodes; species Myodes glareolus. The sequence continues at coordinate 30,588,444 of NC_142040.1, forward strand.
ACTAATTTCAATCAATTACAGACTACAGGATGTGATTTGTAGAGGAGGTAAGAACCAATCATATACCCAGGAACAGAAGCCACAGAAGGACCAAAGTAGAGGCCAGCATTACAGGAGAAAATACAAAGATTCGTGGTCTGGTTTCTATGAGAAGGGAGTGCCATGCTTGTACAATAAGCCCCGATAACATGTTTCCATGTTTCCTCAACTGTACAGGAGATATTTAGTTTGGTATAATCCTCCTTGACTATTTCTGCTTTTCTGTCTATGCTTCTGGTGTCATTTTCAGAAAATGTTTGCTTACATTGAGAAGTTTTTCCTTATATTTTTTTTGGGGGGGTTACAATTTCGAGCCTCATATTTAAGACTCTGAACACCCTTCACACACCACATACAAAGTCAACCAAAACTAGGCCGATTACATTGTTTTACACGCAGATGGTGTTCTAAGCACCATTTGTTGGAGGCTTCTCTTTCCTTTTGTGTTCTTTTGTTGTTGCTGTTTTGTTTTGAGACAGGGTTTCCCTGTGTAACAGCCCTAGCTGTCCTGAAACAACCTCTTGTAGTCCAGTCTGGCCTTGGACTCAGACATCACCTGCCTCTGTCTCCCAAGTGTTGGGATTAAAGGCATGTGCCACCACCACCAAGCAGCCTTTGTGTTGGACCTCTGTTCAGAATGAGTTCATGACAAATGTAGAGATTTCTTCCAGGCCCTCCATTCTGACAGACCAGTCTGAAAGTTTTATGGCATTAGCAAAAGGTTGTAATGATAATGGAATCTGAAGTCAGAAAGCATGACTTTCTGGTGTCGTGGTTTTCTTATTCGAGAGTGCTTTGGCTGTTTGGGGTTTTTTGTGGTTCAATCTGAATTTTAGTATTTTTCTATTTATGTAAAGAAATTACTTTGATAAGAACTAAATGTTATTATTAATATTATATTCTAAATAAAAATACGGTTTGCTTTTTAGCGTGGCCATCTAGCAATATTCACCCTGTCATTTTCCAAGCCATTGTCATCTCTGTCTCTTTTCTAGATTTCAATAATGACTTCTGATAGTCTCATAGTTTCCAATCTTACATGTTTGAATCTAGATTCTTTCATTGTTTTGTTTTGTTTTTGAGACAGGATTTCTCTGTGTAGCCCTGGCTGTCTTGGCTGTCCTGAAACTCACTCTGTAGTCCAGACTGGCCTCAAACTCACAGTGATCCACCTGCCTCTGCCTCCCAAGTGCTGGAATTTCTGTGCAATCCAGGAATTTGAGACATCTTTTCCCGGTGTAAATTTCCTCCTGTACCTTATGCTTAATGTGTGCGTTTTTATCTTTTAAATTTCTAAGTGTTCATTCTTTTTGTTGCTGCTACAACTCAATTTTCTTAACCTCCCTTTCATAGTGTTTGTCATTAATATATAGATACAGACATTAACATGTAAAAACGGGGTTCTCTTAAAAATAACATTAGTAGGGTTACAATTGTTTTTCTATCATTTAAGACTTTTCATATGATCATGATATGGAATCAGCAAATAAAGGAAATTTTTGTGCATTTTTTTCTTGCATGATTGTTCTGCTTAAGACTTAACATTATGTTAGTAGAACTATTTGAGAGGGCATCCTTCCCTTATCTATCCTGCATTTAAAGAAGGTAATATCTCGGTTCTCTTTTATGCTAATCCCAGTAAATATGATGCTAGCTTTTGTTGTCTTCGTATATGGTCTTTACTGATTTGAAGTAAGTACCTTCTATTCCTACTTTGTTGAGTTTCATTCATAAAGAATGTTGAATATTTTTTGAATGTTTTCCCTCCATCTGTTAAAACAAGCATGTGGTTTTGTTTTTTAAATCTGCTCATGGAGTATATAAATCGATTGATTAATGTGTGTGGTCTCATCTTTTCACTGCCGGGATAAACCCAACTTGGCCATACTACATAATCCTTTTAAAATGCTGTAAATCCAGTTTGATAGTATTTAGATGAGAATTTATGTATCTATGCTCACTAGAGATTATAATCTGAACATTTTGGGGGGTTTGTTGTTGCTTTTTGTTTTTGTTTTTGTTTTCTACCATTACCCTTAGTGCCTGGTGTCTTATAGGTACCTAAAAGTTTGTTTCAGTAGAGAAATAAATGAATGATGAACTGGAATGTATGGGCTAGTGACCTTGCATTAATTTTTATCATGAAACATATAAGAAAATGCTCAAACTATAAAAAGTGAAGGAAAGAAATCAGTATAAACACTTAGTAACTACTGCGTAACTAGCTAGACCTAGAATGTGGCCAACATCTCTCTGGTTGGGTTACTCGGTATGTGGCTCTCATAGGGGAAATTAACCAAAATTCAAGGTGGAATTAAATCTGCAGAAAAATATTACTTACTTTTAAGAGGTCCTGGTTTTCTGGCCACAACACTTAGTCATCTCATCCCTTTTTCTCATACACTAGAGTATTTTAAAGCCAAAGGACAACCCCAGAAGCTCACCGTGAAGCCACTATGTGGCGACAAATGCCACTTACGTGAAATTGCCTTAGAATGGTGTAACAATCTCCTATCACTTGAGGTCCTCAAGACTGAATTCCACCCTGCAAAGTTCTGTGTAAATCTCATCTCATTTTCCTTAAGCATGCCTGACCTCTCGGAGTACAAAATTAAGACAGTCACCCTCAGCTCCTCTTGTATAGCTTTCCGATTTTATTAACAGGACACTGCTGGCGGTACCCAGAGAAACCAAGGTGGGGGGAAAAAACAATCTATTTAGAGACAATTCTGACCTAACTGCCGTGCCATCTCCCATCCATGTCTCCCCTGCTCTGAATTAGGGGAGACATATGCATTAAAACAGAATCTCTCTTACTTAGAATGCACCTGCTCAAACTGATTAAGCCCAACTGAAGTCATAATCCTCCACTTTTGAAACCACCGCCCCTCTAACAAAATGAGTTATCACTTCTGGGAGAACCGAGGAAACAAAAATCAGAAGTGTGAAAAAGGGAACTGCCTGGATACAAGGATGGGGAAGAGTGGGGCAGACAAGGGGCGGGGATGGGAGACCAGAGAACAACGTCTAGCAAATATTTCCTCCAGAAATTCGCGGAGACGGTAAGACACAAGTCACAGACAATTAGCACTCCATCCAGGAGGTGAGTGCCCATGGAGGAGCTCAAGTCTCTTCCATCAGAAATGCTCAAGGCCATCAGCTAAGGTTGGCTGCCAGAAGCCCAGTGTTACAGCCCGTCTGCTCACACCAATTTCACACAGTCATGACTTCCCCGTTCATAATCGGAGGCGAACACTACAGAACTTTGTTCAGAATTCATCCCTGGGCTGAGCTCTTGAGATATATTAATTTGCAGGCATGATTCCAAGCAGTTTTAAATGCGGAAGCTCAGCAGCTAGCAAGGCAAAGGTCCGTGTATTTCCCTGGCTCACAAAGATGTACCACAACACAGTGTAATTGCTCTACAATAAAAATGCTACCAAGGGCCAAAGGCTCCACCCTCCTACTGCATCAGCTTACATGGGTAAGCATAATGGGACTCGATCTGTCCTGCACAACATTTTGAGAACATTGTACTATAATTACTGAATCACAGTTACTTTTAAATATTACTCCTATGTTCAGTTCATCAGAAAGAAAAAATAGTTAAACCTTTCACTCAATCTTTAAAGTACTAAAATTTAAAGTACTTTCAACACCTTTAAAGTGCTGAAATTCTGCTGTAACACAGTAGCCTGACTTCATACATTTTTTTCTATTTTTAAGGTATAAGAGCATATAGTACAGGGGTAAATTTACAAACTGGGGGCCTGGAAAAATGTCTCCATCAATAAAACGCTGGATGCTTGAGTTCAAATAAGGACATAAGAAGTGTGCATTTTAACAAAATGGCTACAGGTGTCTGTAAGCCCTGCATTTGGGATTACAGGTTAGGGAGAGAGACATGTGGATCCACAGAGCTTGCTGGTCAGTCAATCTAACCAATGATTGATTGTCAGGCTCAAGGACAAACCTTGTCTCAAAATTCAAGGTGGAGAGTGACCTAGGAAGACACTGACATTGGTACAGACATGTGCACCCGCACACACCACAGGTGCACATATAAGAAAAACATACACTAGATACACACTGCAAAGAATTCATAAATTGGTTGTTCCTAACAACGAAGAGTGACATCACTACAACTCTTAAAAAAAAAAAAAAAACCTAAGGGACCTAGGAGATTGTACAGTCAGTAAAATGCTTTCATTGAACTCATGAAGGTCCAAGTTCAACCTCCAGCACCTAGGAAGACAGCCAGATGTGACGGCACAGACTTGTAATCACAGTCCTGGGAAAGCAGAGACAGAATACTGGGGGCTCATTGGCAAAACAGTCTCTCATAACTTGTGACGGCTAGGCCAATGAGGAACCATGTCTCAAACAGGCAGGTGAGATAACATTTCAGGTCAACCCTTGCCCTCTATACACACACCCACACATACAAACGCACTCATGCATGCACATGTGCCCATGCATACACATGTGCCCACATACACAAAGCACAGAAAACAGATCCGCTAGATAATATTTTCATTCAAACTACACAGATAAACAGACTATCGCTGTGGTAATAAACGGGTATGCTAAGTAGTCACCTAGTAGCACATGCACAAGTTTATTGAAATATAAAATATCCCCCCAAAATGAAGCCTTCTGAGAATATGCATAGGAATATCTTGGTTACATGGAAGCATTGGGAGGAAAATGAGTTTATTTCATTTCTCTTGGCAAACTCACTTAGGCAGACACATGAGCCTCCAGTACAGATTCACCAGCGCTCGTCTGTGCCCACATATCTGAGGACAATGTATGAATGACAAGGGGAGGGTAGACACAACCCACAGAATTCTACAGGACCCTGCGGGCATTAATACCACAACATGAATTTTCATGAGTTTTCAAGGAGGAAAAAAAAATATGCCCTAACACAAGGCTGATAAGACCTGACAGCTTCCAGCAAATGGAACTTACGCCCTGGGGCTCACACTCACCACCACAGCCCTGCTTCATGGGTGGCACAGGTGTAATCCAGTGCTCAGCTGGTCTTCATTGTGTTTAGGACTGAGACTGAGGGCCTCGGGAGTTGGAACCTGAACAGGTCCCGACACTAAACTGTTAAGGTTCAGACTTTCTGTGAATCAATATGCTAACAACAACCAAAGAATTGTGTGAGCACCTGTCTCTCTAACTGCTTCTGGCTTAGTTTTTGCTCCCCCATCCTCCTCCACAAGGGGTAGCCTTGCCATGGGGTGACAGGCCAGCATGAGAGCTAGCTATGAAAAGAACATTACATCTGTGCACGGCCCTTCTGCTGGAAAGTCCCCTTCTGCGGTTTAGACATGGACACCTTGAGAGAGTTCTGGTTTTTTCTCTCGTCACATCACCAAACAACCATGGGTCCAGCAAAATTAAACCTGAGTAACAAAGTCCTCCTTTTACAAAATGTGAACTTGGAATTCTCAGGCGACTCAAGGAAACAAAAAGCACCACATTCCTGATAGAATGGCACTGACAGGCATCTTGCTGTCTATCAGTTCGCTCACAAATGATCAGGGTAGACATCCAAAGACAACATCCTGTTATTCGGTGACCTTTTATTTTATTTTTATTTTATGTGCATTATTGTTTTGTCTGCATGTCTGTCTGTAAGGGTGCAGCCCCCCTGAAACTAGGATTACAGGCAGTGTGAGTTGCCATGTGGATGCTAGGGATTGAACCTAGGTCCTCTGGAAGAGCAGTCAGTGCTCTTAACCACTGAGCCATCTCTCCAGCCCCTTGGTAACCTTTTAAAGCAGTGTGTTGCTCACCCTTCATCACAGGAAAAGGTGTTTTGATCTATGATGAGAAGGTCTTACTCCTCTAAAAGTCAAGTTGGGGTAGGAGTATAAACACACGAGGAATTTTCACATACAAAAGAACTCACATGCATACAGTGTATAGAAACATGAAAAACAATGTGGACAGAGCCAAGAACCCAGAATCTATGACTGTCACTGGGGAAGTGTCATTTGCTGAGGGTAACTGCAGGACACAAAGTGAACTATTGGAAAGTCAAGTTCAAGTTCAAAGCCCAGCCCCTCTTCAACCAAGAGTAGCAATGTCATGAGCTCTCTGAAACCTCCATGTCTTCATCTGTCCCTCCTCTCACAGACCTCCTGAGAGGAAGGAAATGACCGACGCACACGAGCACCTTGAACAGCACCTGCTCCTCACAGGCCCATCCATGGCACTGGGCAGTGAACATCTCTCTCCACACAACAGAGAGCAAGTCTACAATCTGGCCCTCCAAAGAACTCCAGTCTGCCTTGACTATGTGCAGACATGCCCTATCAGGGTCACCCAGTCAAATCCTGACACAGCCAAAGGCCACAGGCAACACCGGTGTAGCCAAAGAGCCCAGAGTCACTCCCCGGCACCAGGTCCCTGTCCAGCTCTAACTGCCAAGAACACAAGCTAAATATTTGGTTTACTGTGCTCCAAACCTTGTCTTCCTGTCTTTATTAGTTTGACTTTTAGTTCATGAATGGCCATTGACCTTATCACGCCTCTGTCACGGGAGAGCTCCCTCCAGGCACACTGTGGGAAGGGACACACTGAGGCAAGCGTGTGAACAAGCATGCAGGAGAACCAGGAAGAGCCAAGGCTGAGAGCCACCATTCACTGTGAGCAGGCTTTCCCAGACCTGTAGAGCAATCACTTTTAGCTGCTGAGCCACCTCACTGGCCCTTTGTTGATAGATTTAAAGTCTTCCTTTCCAGCCATATGTGAATGAGCATTTCCAAAGGCTCAGCCACAATGGTAAAAGAACATTTTTTTTCCTGGCTTTCTATGTTTTTATAGTACGTTATTACACAGATTATTGAGCATTGCAATTCAGCAACCAATTGTGGAAAGGAGCTGCCAGCAAGCAATGCTGTCAAGGAAATTAATTCGTCTGGGGAAAGAGAGGGCAGTTCTTAAGAACTCTTAAGAAGAGTCCGTCTTCTTGCCCAGGATTTTGCAAACATGTCTAAATGCCTGTCTGCTCAGAGACTACAGTGCCGAGTGCCCATGCCCTCTTCAGAATGTCCCCTTCATACAGAGGCCACTGCCAGCCACTCACCAGGAGCTTGCGAAAGCAAAACCCTGCTTCGGCAGGCTTTCTAGAATACAGAGAAGAAATTCTCACCTTCATGGGGGCCATTGTGTGGTTTTCATCGTCTCTACCAGAACTCTCTTGAAGACAACCAAAATTCTTTCAGACATCTGTTTGCCCCAGTCCCTAGACACTTACCGGTCCAGCTGGTCCAATTCCAGGAAGCTCTCCCTAATGGGTGACCACTGGTCAACCAGAACTCCAGACCTCAGGGGGCGAAAACCATCTCTGACCCTGAGTTGCTCATGTTGATCTGGGGACATGGACTACAATGTGAAAAGCTTCTGCTCCACACCTATCCGCAGTCCCCGAGGCCCAATGAGGGGACCCTGTCCTGACAGCCTCCTAGCGGTCTTCTGGTGGCCCGCACTCCTTTGGGGGCTGTCAAGTCCCTTGGCCTACAAAGTGTACTTTCAGCAGAGATGTGTGGCACCGTGAGAGGCCACTCATGTGTCTATGACATCACAACCCACAGATACAAGTGTGTTAGTGGATCCATGGCTATGCCCAATGTAATGAACTGCTCCTGTGTTGGGACAAGCAAAGGGGAGGCAGGGAAGAAAACGGCCAACAGGTGACCTCTCAGATAAGACCCACTGAGCTCTGGGAGCCCTCTCCAATGTCTGGATTTCAATAATTTAACTAGTAACAAAACCGCACTGGGTAGCCAGACCAGATTTCAAGTCATCTAGGCATCTCTGGAACCCAAGTATCAATCATGGGTACAGCAGTCACCATGTCACATGTGGCTCCCACACTGTAACCTAGACAGTAGACAGAATGGGGAACACTTAGGGATGAGACTCCCCAGAAGGCTCGTCTCCCTCCCTATCTGCAACTGCAAGGAGCTTGCACAGTGAGAGGTATGAGGCTGGAGGACTGGAAATAAAGTCAGAACTCTGTGGACTTAGAAACCTCAGGAAGCTCAGGACCATCGACAACCACAGCCACAACTACATCAAGATAGAATCCATGTGGGTCTTCACAAGTGAGGGCTATTCCCACCAAAGACTGACGGGGGCTAGGGGGAGGCTCCATAAAGAGAGGTGGTAGGGGTGGGGGTATTGGGTGACTAAAGTGGTCTTTGAAATTCCAACTTGGAAAAAAAGAAAGCATTACTCTAAACTGGGAGAAACTGGAAACCCTGAGAAACTAAAATTTCTCTTCAGAGCCAGAGCAGAAAATGAATCCTAAGTAAATCCTTCAAAAGATAGATCATCTGGTAAATTCTTACCAACTCAACTCAGGCCCCACAATCAACAAAAACAAAGACAGAGATTAAAAACATATTGGTGCAAAGGTTGCTTACAAAAGATAGATCGTCTGGTAAATTCTTACCAACTCAACTCTGGCCCCACAATTAACAAAACGTCCCTCAAGATAATCATTCTTAAAAAGTATTGGTGCAAAGATTGCTTAATTACCTTAGGACACACAGATCCTTGCAGAAAGCATAGCAGTAAGTCTACTTAGAAAATTATGAAGCCATAAATAAGCATCTGGTTAATTTCACACCAGGAATTTTAAATTGGACAGGCACAAAGAATCACCCAAAAATACAGGCAAACCAAACTGCCAATTACTATGCTTACAGAGAAAATTGGAAGATAACGCTAAGAACTTGAGGGACCCTGGGCGAGGCTTTGGGGATTCCTATTACTAGAACTCATCTATGAGCTATTTTCATGGGTTTTCTCAGGAGCATACCTCACGGACCAAATGAGTTAATCATAGACAACTTCCCTTCATCTTTCTAATGCTTAAAATGGCCAACTCACGACGGACAGTCTGCTTCTAGAGTAAGTTGTTAGGTCTATTATTCTGTGTCTGGCTCCTGCCCAGGGCTTCCTCCCCTTGGTTTACCTACTCCTGACCATCTCCCCATTATGGTCCTCCTCTTCCTGAACTTCTTCCTACCTCTGGCCTTCCTCTACAGCTACCCCTCCTCCCATCACCCATCCCATCTTCCTCATCTTCCCCCTTCCCATCATCCTTCCTCGACAACCCTACTTCTCCTCCTTGACCTTCCTTCCCATTCCCCACCTCCTCTTCTTCCTTTCAGTCCTCCTCCCCACAGTCCTCCTGCTCCCACAATCACCCTCTACCCCTCAACCTACTCTTCTACATTCTCATCCTCCCTTTCCCTATGGTCCTCCTCTTTGGTCCTCTCCCCACCCCGGTCCTCTTCCCCATAGCTATCTTTGATTTGTATCACGTTTTCACCTGCAGTTGATGCACTGTGCACATCAGGATTAAGTACTCCACCAGAGGCACACCGCTGCACCTGCCTCTGACTGCTCTAGGCACATAACAGATCCCTTTTTCGTGTGCTTCTTATTCCCTTTCTTCCCCAGCCACCCACTTTTACACTGATATGCAAGCAGGGCAAGTCCTTTGTGCCCTGACACACACTTGGGGGGGGGGCATCCTTTCTGCCCTGACACACAGGCAGAAGGGAAAGGCATACTTTCCACAGCAGCTCTACCCCCAAGGAAGGTTGATAGCCAAAGGGGTGTGGGAGGAATACCAAACTTCATGTGCTCTAAGCGGCTCTTCACCAGGATCTGCTGCGTGAAACACTGTGAGTGAGCACCCTTGCTCTGCCACATCCTCTGAGGGCCTAGCCTCAACTCCAATGCTTCTTCCATTTCTGCTCTCAAAGGTGTAAGCCAGGGGCTGGAGCAGTGGTTCTCAACCTGTGGGTCTTTACCCCTTTGGGGGTCGCATATCAGATATGCTGCATACCAGATATTTACAGTATGATTCAAAACAGTAGCAAAATGACAGTTATGAAGTAACAACAAAATAATTTTATAGTTGGGGTCAGCACAACATGAGGGACTAACTGTATTAAAGGGTCACAGTGTTGGGAAAATTGAGAACCGCTGGGCTGGAGAAACAACTTGACTGTTAACCGCGCCTGTTGCTCTTACACAGGACCTGAGTACGGTTGCCGGGATCCATGTCAGACAACTCACAACTGCCAATGACTCCAAATTTGGGGATTCTGATGCCCTCTTCTGGTCTCCTCAGGCACCCACCTGCAGAAGTATAGCACACATCCACAGGTACATAAACACATGCACATGAGAGAGGAAAGTCTTCTAATAAGTCAAAACCAACAGGCAAAGAGAAGAAAGGGAGTTCCCAAAACAAGAGCTGAGCCCAAGCAGTTGCCTGGCCCCAGCCAGCTCATCACACTATCAGTGAACACAAGGGAACTGCACCATTGAGTGAGAATTAAAACATGAACTGAAGGCCCAAAATCTCACGCCAATCAAGCCCTTATTTTCTCAGTTCCTAAGCAACTATTTGAACCACAACAAACTTAGAGCTACCTGAAAAATCCAGATTACTTTGACTGAGACCAGTGGTGAATTCTTCAAGAGTTGCTCGCCCATCCAATGGGGCTAGAGCAAAAGTTCAACAAAACATACTTAGCTATTCCCTCATATAATCTCCTAGTTCATGCCCAAGCCAAGGAAAATTTAGAAAGCAGCAGTCACTAAATGTACATCATCAGGTGTTCTGAAATATCAAAATAAGTGTCCAAACCCATAGATAGTGTTGTCATAGCCACCTGCAATGTCTCCAGCTGACGACAGGTTTTTCAGGGCACCGTGAATGTTCAGCTTCTCAGCAGGGCCCACACCTGTCATCACGATTCATTTGGTAAAGCCTTATTCATCATTTAAGAAAATCTGTGTTTCACTTTGCTCTTAATTACCACCAAAGATCTCTAAGGGACCTGGGGGAGAGGCTATGGGATCACTCACAACAGCCTGGCTAAAGCAATCTGGACACAGTCTCGCCATCACTTTAAAAGAACAAATGCACTAATTCACAACCCATTTGTAACTTTATCATGAGAAAAGGACAGAAACTGGCTAGCCATACTTGGAAAACTGAGTATGGTTCTAAGCACAAAAAGCCCCCTAGACACACACGCGCGCGCGCACACACACACACACACACACACACACCACACACACCACACACATGCACACACACCATATACACACACATCACACCCATACACACATACACATTCAAATGTTTGGTCCCCTCTGGAATGAGGCTCTTACACAGTTATTTTAAGCCTCCTCTGTGAACTAAATCCCACTATCCAAGGGCATGAGAGAATTTAATGGCTGCTGGTACTGGGGAATAGGCACACAAATTAGAATATCGGTTGTATAAAAGCATTTCATTCACAAAGAAAATACTAGGTACTAATGTCCCTTAGTTTTATTTCTAGTAATGGTAGCTGCCACATTAAAAAGGAATTCTTAAGGGGTCTCTAAAGGGACAATCCTATCCCACCAACATGGAGACTTTGCTGTTCTCCCTTCTTAGAAGTAATTCTAATTGTGGCAGAAAATGTTTTGCTTTGTTTTAAAATTATTTGTCCACCATAGATGGGGCAAATTCTTAAGCATTCATAAAGACGACCCAAAAACAGAGGAAGGTCACTGTCACATCTCCAGAAGGTTCCTTGGGGTCTGTCTTAGTTGGGGTTACTCTTGCTATGATGAAACACCAAAAGCAAGTTGGGAAGTAACCGGCTTCTTTAGCTTAAACTTCCACATCATAGTCCATCACTGAAGGAAATCAGGACAGGAACTCAAACAGGGCTGGAACCTAGAGGCAGGAACTGATGCAGAGGCCATGGAGGATGACGCTTACTGGCTTGTTCCCCATGGTTTGCTCAGCCTGCTTTCTTATAGAACCCAGGACCACCACAGATGTCCAACACCAACAATGGGCTGGGCCCTCCCCCATCAATCACTAATTAAGAAAATGCATTATAGACTTGCATAACACCCAATCTTATGGTAACATTTTCTTGACTGAGGCTCCCTCCCCTTAGATGACTTTGGCTTGTGTCAAGTTGACAAAAAACTAGCCAGCACAGAGTCACCACATGGCTGAGACTGGAGGTTGACTGTGTGGAATCTTGGTCCTAGCTCACCTGTTCCTTATCCAAGAGCACCTGGAACACGGGGCTGTTCTCCCTGGCAGGTGGGGGGCGGTGTAAAGATTGCAACCTACCTGCAACACAACCACCTGACCCTTGACGCCACTGAAACAGCCCCACACTGCAGCATCTCAAAAGGAACTCACCACTCATGTTAAGAACAAAAACCAGGCTGGAAATGTACTGCCCGGATTCCCTACAACTGCATTATGAAAGAACCCGCTGATAGCGTAGGCAAGAACCACAAGCCTCTGTCTTGCACATCAGTAAAAGGCAAAGACTAGTGAGTTCTGATATATTTTAGCAAACAATGTATCCACAATGAGGGCAGGAAAACTCTGGGGTCCTGCAAAGGACAGAGGCACCAGGTACCTGGGAGACGGAGGACACACAAATCTTTTAAACATGAGTGATCAGAAGCTATTACTATAGGCTTTAGGCCTAAATAGGCTTGTGACTTGGAGCCTATGAAGAATAACTGCGGGAAGAAGGCAAAGTCCACACTGGTTTTGTTGGTTTGGATCTGAAGACCCTACTACTGATTCAAGAATCCACAGAGAAAAATCCAATAGAAAGAACCAATTCTTCAACGACAGGTTCTTGGGGCTAACACTACAAACGACCCTTTCAGATCCCACTGAGAAAAGTAACTGTTAGCATTGAGATGTACATCTCCAATTTAAACGTGTCTCAACAGATAACTGCGTCATAACACTGCCTAAGAACTGTTCTACCTCAAACAGCAAAAACTGGCAGGCACTGGGAAGGCAGAGGCAGACCCTTCCCATTTATTAGGTTTACTGGGTATGCTGAATCAATGTGAAGCTTATAAACAAACCATGCTTCGTGAGCTTAAATCAGACCAGCCTAAAAGAATCATGAATAAATATACTGACTATTATTTCTGCTAGAATATATGCACAATTCTTAAATGTCCACACACACACACACACACACACACACACACACACAAACGCTCAGCAGCCAATCAACTCAGATTGTGTCACGATGCAAGCAGGAATCAGAAGATGACGCACTCCACCATAAACACATGGTCTTACTGATCAGTTGCATCCTGGCAAAGTCTGTGGGGAATGATCGTATGCTCGCGTTCACAGACCAGGAACGGCAACAATCAACTGTCAAGTGTGTCCAAAGAAAAATGTTACTAATCAGTTCTAGAACTAATCACACGCTGATAAAACAGTGAATTTTAGAATTTTTACAGAAAAACTACCACACCAAAAACAAAAAGAAAATGGAGCAGAGCTAAATGGATTCTGGCTTCACCATAGGAGAGGATGAAGAGCTTAACCATTTGCCCAGCAAGGAGCCAAGGCAAAAGGCACCCATACGCTGCGGACAGAACACCCAGCGGTCCTGCAGACATGCCCGCTTGTCCCCAGACTGGTGGGCACAGCTGAGGATCGCTATCAGCCATGAATGCCACCAGAAGTTAAAGCGTTTGAGATTATGGCTGAAAATGGCTTTTTACTACATGTAATTGTAACGGATAACCAAGAATTATCCTCCCAAAAGACAGCCTCCCAAAGCCAACCGTAGGATAACTAGTTTCTAGTCAACTTCCTTCATTTGCAGACATGCACTCCAAGCCATTCACTGATGACCTAAGCTCCAGGAATCTAAGGAAAATCCTCCAGACTGCACACTCTTCTGTCACCTGATGGGGGCCCACGCCTGCTTAAGTGGTAGTTTGTTAACACAAGCATTCATTTTTCTCAGTAAGCATTCATTCACACCCGCCAGTCACAGCCACCATTCGACCATTCAGCCAGCATTTATGTATACCGCCTCACACATCCAGGCCACAGAGATAGTGATGAGGACGGCAGGACTGTAGTATCCCTTTATCTCCTCGTACCTGCCCCTTTCCCACGTCCGCCCTCCACTGTCCACGTTCTACTTGTATGACATACAGGGTAGAAAGTGAACCAGTTTCATTAAACATTACATTTCAAAGACTTTTGTGAAAACTAAATGGGTAAGTGCATGAAAAACCTTCAGAATAGGTCAAGTTTGCAGGTGGATATAAGTAATCTCCTGAGTTCTAGAGGCTGAGGTACGGCTATCACAAGTTCAAATCCAGGCCAAGAAACCCTGCCTTAAATTAATCAATTAATTCAGAATGATACTGATTGCAACTTGTACAATGTGTAATTACCATTATCCACTAGAAGCCATGGGTTCTCCTTTCTACAGGAATATGAGTTGATATGATATTGTTCCCATCCTGAAGATCTCAGAACCTAACAGGCGGGAAGAATGATCAACGCTAACCTGTGTGGCTAAATTGTGTACACAGCAGGCATGAGAAAGCAACTGCAACAATATAAAGGGAGTTGTGCAAACTGTATGTGCCCTACGAATCATCCAATACCCAAAATGACACAGGAACAACCCTCAGAACACAGAACTGCAGCACAGAATGTCAGAAAAGGAGAAATGAAAAGCCCCAGCTGTATGAACGGCACGCATAATCTTACTCCATGTTCGCAACCTCAACAGTTCTCAGAGATGACTGACACCCAGAGCGAAAGCCCCAAAGCCCTAAGGGGCGGCCAATCATGAAACGAACGGACAGCAGCAGCAACCAAAAAAGCTTGTTCAGCACAGAATGATAAGGCAAGAAAATGCACAGCGACAACACAGAGAAGGAAAAAAAAATGGTAAGAGCAACAGAGCTTTCAAACTCATCCTTAATGACTCACTGGAGTCAGTACCCAAAAAGGGGCTTTCTTCCCAGAATATTCTGTTTGACAAGGGTTGTACTACTGTCTTGTAGTAAAGTTATTTATCATAGACAATGAGACCATGTTTTACAGACGATTCTTATGACCAAGTCAGGAATGTGAAAGAAACGGAAGAATTAGAATAAGTGACAGGTAATCTAACTCACAGAAAATGATGACTCAGAAATATTATATTCATTCCTTGAGAATTTCACACACATACACGGTGTGTTTTGATCATATTCATGCCCCATCTTCCACTTCCAACTCTCCCTGGACCCACACATTTTTCTGCTTCTGGATCCTTCAGACTCTCCTGCCCCCCAGTATACTCCTCCCAACGCCACGCTTTTTTAAAAAATCCCACAGAGTACAATTAGTGCTGCCCATACCTGCCTATGTGAGTGGGGCCAGCCATGGAGCGTGGCGACACACCAGTGACCCCACAGAGAAATGGCTTTCACACCCACAGCGGCTTCAACTGCCCACAGCGGCTTCAACTGCCCACAGCTCCTCCATCAGGGATGGGCCGTCCTGAGCCCCTGCCTCAGTCCTGCCGGGATTTGGGGGACTGTTACTGACTTCAGCCCATACTGGTCTTGCGCGTGTAACTATAGCAGCCCCATGAGCTTAACAGCCAGGTCATGTCCAGAAGACAGCAGAAATAATTTAAATAGAACGCAAGACAGTAAGAACTCCGCAGTCCAGAAGTGCAGAGCGTAGCCAGTGGACTAACTCCTTAGCCAGTTCTCCTCCCCCAACAGAGCTCTGATCCCCGGGTAGAGTGACCCAAAACCTGTACCACTCCCCACAGCCAGCCCACTCTGTCTTCCTACCTTCAGGCTGCTCACATATCTAAGCCAAGTTCCTCCCAACTGAACGCATTTCAGTTTCAAAAGTGGCAATGTGTAAAGCCAAGGTGCTAAGGACATTTTGAGAAGGAAACCCAGGAGCTCCCAGGGTTCTCATTTCTGGTGAGTCTCTTGTCCTCTACCCACAGAATTTGCTTCATAGCTAGGACCTACGCATCACAATGGACTAGAGCTCAGTTCTAAAAGGTCTTAAAGGCACCTTGGGGACTGTCTCCTCACTAGTCAATAAAGAAAGAGAACAGCTTCTGAGGGTATGTTATCTGGTGGGGGTTAAAGAAAAAGAAAAAAAAAGAAAAAAAAGATTTTCCAAGAAAAGCAGTGTTATCTCAAACACCACTATCAAGGCTATTTTTCAAACAGTAGATAAATAATTCAAGGTACTGTAGCTTAGTACAGTAAGACAGATACATAACCGGTGACTCTCATTCACTGGCGTGCACTACTTTTTCTTCTCTAAATGAGGTGCTTCAACTTACTGCTCTGATAAAGGCCATGAGGACGTGAAGGTCCATGTATCCTTGGGTTCTTCCACCACGTAACTTGACTCATTTGAGGCCAGCAATGTCCTAAAAGTGGACCTTCCTGCAGTCCTTTCTCAAGATTAGCGTCCGGGGCTGTGGAGCGCTCTGAAGAAACTTCTGTGAGAAGCCTCAGAGGTGCTTCTTAAAATCTAAATCCTGGGCGAGGGCTCAGATGATTTCAATGAAGCCAGTGGCGTTAACGCAGCCTGAGTGAAAAGGCAGATCCACTGAGTTAATGTGGTGTCTGTCTCTATGGAACCAACAGATCCACAAGAACTCGCGATATTTGACGTCCCCCCTTCATGCACAGAATGGCTTTGACTACATCTGCGTACCACGTCACAGTGAGTGGGGTCCGGCTGCCATCATCGCGTGACTCCAGTTTTAGAAGTATGGCTTCTCAGAATGTAAGTCTCAAGAACAGAACAACACAAGATTGACAATGCTAATTCCAACTTGACTTTCTTTCCCTACCGCTATCGCGGTATGGAAGCCCTTCCTGAATTGCCTAGCAACCCGGTGTACAGAAATACCTGCAACGGCAAGTGATCCGAAGGCCAAGATGTAACAGTATCTTCAGACAAACACAGAAACACACAGAATCACCACCCAGAAAAGAACACCATAGTTGACTTCCCCGGCAGATTAAAAAAAGGAAACTGAGTTCTAAGGCAAAAGCTCAATGATCCACACCTTATGGGAGTTAGTTAATTCATGCTCATCCACCCAGATCAAATTGGGCTCACTTGGGAGGTTGCTCTGTGCCGAGAAGTGTTAAATGGCCAAGTTCCGAACGTTAGAATTAAAATTTCATTTTCCACATGATAGCCTATGAAATCAGTACGGAAAAGGAGCCAAATGTGCCCGCATCTCTATCTTCCTTCCGGCACGCCCACCTTCTCCCGACAACCCCCAATATCATCACAAAGCATTTGGGCTGAAAGGTTCAGTGCAAGTGAGCGCCATAATCAAAATTATATCGACTGTGTCTGAGCGGAGAACTGATGGGTTAGCAAAAGACTATGGGTTTGGAATACACATTGCTAAGCTGTCTCAGACACGTGTCTAGTTAGGAATATACTTCATTAAATAAGCAAGAATATTCTGCAGTGAGAGAACCCCAGAAATTCCGGGGGGGGGGTTCAGGCAGGTTCTATACCCTTCCACCACAGGGGGCCACACCCTGTAGAGACTACTGACCACAGTCCTGAACCTCCAATCTGCTACTTTAAAGGCTGGTTTCTCCGGACCCTGGAGCCAGGTAACTCCTGTGCAGTCCTCCCCAGGAATTCTGGGACAGGTGAAGGAGCACAATCCTGTTTTTCACACCAGGACTTCAACCTAAAGTAACACTAGCAGATACGAAGCCACGGATAAACAGTGGGGCACACAGAAGACAGCAGAAACCTCTGAAGTCAATGAAACAAAGCTGTGCAGGCGTCATCCTGAAGAAGCACAAGGGCAGAAGCCCAGTCACTAGAGGGGAGAAGAGCACCACTAGCCAATCCTGCAGTGTTGAGATAGAGCCAACAGCTCCCAGGTTACTGCAGGCTCTAGTGTGTATACTGTCTCAAAGGAAGAGCGGGAGGATTTTTTTATTGGATAACTTTGCATAGATGAGCTCTTGAATTCTCCAAAGCTCCACTGATTGTCCAGATTTCGCCTCTGGAAAGTCAGGGCTTCTCACTTCGTCACCCCAATACTTAGGAGAACTGGATATGACCTTCAAAGCAACAGTAGAGCTCCATCTTACTCCCTTCTCCACTCACCAACCTTCACTTGGAAGCTTGGATGAAGTTCCAGTCATCTTCCTTTTCCCACCACACAGCTGACATCACATCTCTGTCTAGTGACCGGGTAATTTACATATTTAAAGAGTCCTTCTGAATATTGATTGATGACTGATCACTAAGAACAAGTTCCCCATGGAAAAGAGAGGCGGCGTCTTCACAGAAGGGCTAACCAATCATGCACCATAAAGCTTGCCATTACAATTTCATAAAAACGTTCTACCCATGAAATTAGTGGCAGTACACGTCACATATCTACCTATGCAGAAAGGAGAGAGTCTGCTAGGCTGCTGTCAAAGCGTCCTCACAGCATAGCCCATCCAGGGAGCAACTTTGGGGCGGTGCTTTTCCCTTTCTATGGTGGCGAAGGCACCAACGTTCTTCATAAATCAGCCTTCCCTATTCTCAGAAATAAAGCAAACATCATGCATCATGCTGGAGAGGAACCAACGGCATCACATCCTCTCAATGACCCTCAGCAGGAGGTAAATGGACTCAGCACTAAGAAACCTAGATGAAGTTGTCTTTTCTAAGTGACTGGACAAGGATCAGACCTTGAACCACGGACTGCTTGCTCTGAAGGGATGAAAGAAATGCGCACAAGGCCGTTCCAAGCAAAGCCGCAGAACTCACGAGCATAATGAGAAATGACAGGGGGTGCCTTTTATCTGAAAACACAATCTTCTTTCCTGAGAACATACTGTCACCTCTGCTCAGCTCTCTCCTAGTCCGGGCCACATGACTATGGACCCTTCCTATTATTTGCCACAGTCATTCATATCTGTACCTCAGAAGGCCAAACTAAAACACATGAACAAATGAAACCCTCTGAACTCACACTCTGTACCCACGAACTCCGAGTCCTCAGATAGACTCCTACCTGCTTGAAGATATTAGCAAGGTGTAAATATCTGCCGTGCCCTGGAATACCAGACATGACAAAGGAAAAGTCTGGGCCTTCCCTCGATAGGAAAAGTCATCCCAACAAGCCAGACTTTGGCGCATATGTTGGCTTGCTAGCTAGCACCATGATTCCTGCCCACAGTGGGCACAATCTCAGAGCCCACTCCTCTCTACCAGGTTTTTCACAGGTAAATCTGTTTCTACACCTACTATGGAAATTAGCACTTGTAAGGGAAGACTCTCCTTGAAAAGCCTTCCTCTCAAAACACTATGTAATACAGAACAGTCGCACCACGTTCTCTGGAATAGATCCAAATTCTTTCATATCTGTTTACCTGGAGCCCTTGAACTATCTCCTCCCTCTTCTCCTCAACTCCTCTCTTCCCCTCCACATCTTCCTTTCCCCATTTCCCCTCTTCCCCTCATCTCCTCTATTCCTCTCCCTAATTCCCCTCTTCCCCTCCCCATCTCTTTTCTTCCCCACCCTAACTCCTTTCTTCCTCTCCCCATCTCCCCCTCCTCATCTCCTCTCTTCCCCTCCTCTCCTCTATTTCCCATCTCCCCTCTTCCTCTCCCCATCTCCCCTCTTGCCCTCCCCTCTTATCCACACACTCATCATTACGGGGCCACTTTCTGGGATTCTCAGTTCCACCTCAGGAACATGTAGACAGGCTGTTCCTTCACTTCTCAACACAGGCTTTGAGATGCCCGACTTCCTTTGGATACAAATCTCATCAGGTCACACTTTGCTTCAAATCCTCCAGCGGTTCCCAGTGCCCTCCCTTCGTATGAAGTCCACAGCCCTGTCCGGCTCAGCTGTCGCTTTACCTCTCAGTCACCTGCTTCATGCTCTCCTTTGCTCCAAGCGGAGCAAGAAGCCCACAGTCCCTGCAGGAGCTGCCTAGCTTCTCTGCCTCGGTGACCACTCATGTCTGCTCTTTCCCTTCTTCTCCTCCATCTAACTTCTGCTCATCTTCCAGGTTTCGGCTCATGGATTTCCAGAATCTGATCGCATACTCTCTCACAGCCGGCTGCCTCGGTTGTCACCTTTGTCACCAGTTAATTAATAACCGTGTGTGTGTGTCTACCCCCTCCGTGTAGGAGAAGCCCCGTGATGTTAAACCCAGCTCTGCCCAGGATGACGCCTCAGGGCGGGATTACATATATATTGGTAGGCTGACTGCTGTTTTAATCTCATGGCTCACACTGAAGAATCCAGTCAAAAAGCAGACTAAATAATAAATATGCCAAGATTCATGCACTTCTCTCTTCAAATTATGTAGCTTCTGTGATTAATAAAATATAAAGTCTATGGAAAAGCATGACTGAATTCATGGTTTCTTTTTGTTATTTATTCTCATAACCAATAAAAATCCAAAACCTATTATATAACTGTCATGTGGGGAACCCCAAAACACAAACCCCCTCCAAATGAAGTCCTCCCATTTAACAGAACAGTTTAGAACCACTTCCCAATTGTGCCTATAATTAATAAGGGACACTTTCCCAACTTCGGTCAATAAAATATGTGCCTTGGTGCAGCAGAATACAACCAGCTGGTATGCAGTAAGCTGAGAAGCCCTTCAACCACAAAGCCCCCTCTGGCCATTCCGGGTGGCTCTGGAAGCTTCAGGTTCTAATACACAACCTGAAAAGCAGGTGTACCTGATTTGACTTTGTTCATTTTTTTTTAAATGCCCTAATACTTTGAGCCACAAAGTATCTGCTTGCTTGCCGGTTTGTTTGTTTGTTTGTTTTGTTTGTTTTAATGGGAGAGGGGCCACGAGACTGGTGCATCCACATTCACAACATACAAACAGACACGTGGTCAGCCACCCTTCAGTCAAACAGACCACTAGTTTCAGAGGCGTTTGACACATGTTTACCAAGTTCTCACTCATTTATTAGAGGCAGGTGTTAGACATCCAGGGTAAAATTCCTGCTCTCAGTGAGTTCCCCAAAACAGCGACCAACCAGTACCTCACTGGGATCATGAGGTGCTTTGGGGAAATACAAGGTAGAATGCCTTAGAGGCCTGTGGTCCTTCTCCTTCTCACACCCACAGCTGAGGACCAAATCCAAGGTCTGTTCCTGGGTAAGCACTCTACCACTGAGCTAAATCCCCAATCGTGTGGTGGTGTGTGTGTGTGTGTGTGTGTGTGTGTGTGTATGCACGCGTGCACCATGTTTCTTTTTCTTTTTTCATATCTTTTATTAAAATAATTTATTTTTTATCTTACATACCAACCCCAGTTCTACTTCCCTCCCCTTCTCCCCTGCTTTCCCATCCCCTATCCACTCCTCAGAGGGAGTGAGAGAGCCATGGTTCTTAATTTTCCTAATGCTGAGACCCTTTGATACAGTTCCTCGTGTTGTAGTAACACCAACCATAAAATTATTTCTCTTGCAACTTCATAACTATAATTTTCTCTATTGGTATGAACCATATTGTAAATATCTGATATGCAGATGGTCTTAGGTGACCCTGTAAAAGGGTTATTTGACACCCCCAGAGGGTCATGATCTATAGGTTGAAAACCACTGTTTTGGGGCAAACTGCATAAATGGGAGGGAGGTTCAATCCTCCAACCCAGATTGCCGATCAGAAATGCAGTGTGCAAGCCCTCAACATAGAGAACCCCACATCCACAGACTTGCAGCCAGGACTTAAAGCTGGTTTTGGATTTGTTTGCTGTTTGTTTTTGTTTTTAACAAAACTAAGTCACCCCTCGGCTCTGACTCTTGTGTATAATATTAAGTATAAAAACGGCTGTGTTGGTAGCCCAGTGGTAAGCGCTGGCCCAGTGCATGTGAGACTGGAGATTTTCTCTCCACAGCACAGGATGATGAGAGCAAATCACAACTTCAAGTATCTATCAATGCCAACATTCAACTAGTTTTTAAGACACCAAAGCCCACGGGTCTGGCTGAAGCATGTGAGACTTGGTCTGTGTACACACGTCTTAACAGTGAGCTAGCCCGTGACACAGATGGAGGGAGCACTGTGACCCTTACTAGATATATTCAAAACAGCGTTAACACTTGTCAGAAAAATCAGCACTGTCGGAATATGCTAGGAACCAGAATTTCATCACATTTTAAACGCAAATACAGTGAGTTGGTATTTTTAAAAATTCTTTGGAAAAAAAAGTGAATCTCCCAAGTTACACAGCAATTTTTAAATTGAAATGAATTCCTTACCATCCTATGAGTTGCTCTGAAGCCTTCTAATGTTTTATAGCATGGGCCTTGCTACAGTAAAACTAACTCTAGACCCAGGCGCCTTGTCACAACACAGCCTGAAATAAACAGAAAGAATCCCCCACACACACTTATACCCGTAGAAGGGGAGTGAGCCAAGAGCTGGAGAAACGGCTCAGCAATTAAAAGCAAGGGCTGCTCTTGCAGAGGGTCAGTGGTCAGTTTCTAGCACATGGGGTGACTGACAACTGCTTGTAACTCCAACTCCAGGGGACCCAATATGCAATGCCCTCCTCTGGAGTCCAGCAGCGCCTGCACACACGTGTGCACACTGCATGCACATCATTTAAAAATAACAAATCTTTTAAAAACGGGGGGGGGGACTTCAGATTCTCTCAAAGTACATTGTACATAAACTATGCATTATTGGAGTAACAAGTCAACCCAAACTCTGCAGTTCAATTTCACAAAATTTTATGAGCAATAAACTTAAAAGTTAATATTCACTGACATTTACTTGGCACTCAATATCAGTTTACTATGCTGAGATTAAGTCAGATGATGGGTACAGGTGTGTATAAAATGTCTCAAGAGTGTATTAATATTGCTCCCACTTTAGAGGTGAGAAAACTGAGGCTGACAGAAGTCGAATGATCCGCAAGCAAATACTTCCAAAACCAGAAAGAAGTCAAACCCAGGCATTTCCATGAAATGGGGTGTTTTTAGCCCAACATTCCTGAATCTTCTACAAGAGTAATTTAAAATGTGTGGGTTTTTCTACACCGGGTGGAACTGTGGTGTACCGCATCAACCCTGCATCAACTTTTAACACTTCTCCCACTGCTCAAGTGTAGGAGCCACCGGACTTTGGTTTTGTTTTAAAATCCTCAGGGCAAGTCAAGATTTCACCCCATCACCCCCTGTTAGGCTAAGTCATGCCCTGAATTGCAGCACTGTCTGTTTACATCCAGTTCTGAACTTCCGCAAACAGTGATCAAAATCACTCAGCCATCCTACTCTGAAGCACAAAATATGTCTCACTCCACCATTCTTCACTGCTTTGATATCATTATGTCCACTTCAGAGGAAATAAAACACTGTCACCCTGAGGGGAGGCGATAAATCAACTATGCAATCAGGATCAAAAATGAGAAGTTACCCACCCCCATCCCCACAGTTTCAAGACCTTGTGTATACCATGTCGGCTAAACAGAATCACTAGGTTAAGATAGCCCGTTACTCAGAGCCAACATGCTACATCAAAGGGAGATGTACCCAGGAGGAAGCACTGCTCTCTGCCAGCATCTAGGGTGGGCGTGTCACTCGACCAACTCCTGGAATGACTAAACTCAATCTGGAATTTAGAGCTATCCAGAATTCCAGATCAGAAACAGCATTCGCTGTCAGCGTGAACTTTACCTTGAAATTCTCCACTTTTGACTACAGAACGGAACACATAAGGAATGAAATGCATCCAGGTCTCACAATGGAGAAGCAAGACTCCTAGAAAGCAGGTCTCCATGGAGACACCTGCCTGAGATCTGTGCAGTCCCACGGGTATTCAGGAACAAGTCATGGCTACCACCGGAGACTTGGCCAACCACCAGTCAAGGCTGCTTCTGTCTTTGCCAGGCTGGGATTTGCCTCTGCTAGCATTGTGCCAGAGCTAGCCCCGTTTCCAGGCTGGGCACCCAGGGGGCTAGTACCAGGACCCTGGATTCTGTTTACTTCTTCTAGGGATAAAGGCAATTGTTTCCTAGCGCTTACCCCAGCAGAGACTGGAAAATACCAGCCTGGCACTACAGAATTAATTTCACAAGGAGACTATGCTATGGTTATGTTTTATTTATGGCTCTGTCTGATCAAGATGATTTCTCTCAAAAGAAACATCCAGAGCAAACAATCTTAAAGACGTGGAGAATCTTCCTTCTCTGTCTTCCAAAACAAGAAAGGCTGGGAAAAAGCAAGCCAGATACAGCAACCTAGGGGATCATGAAACTCAGTGTGTCAAGAAGCGAACCAGAGTTTTGGATGCACAGCCTTCCAGGAATGAGGTTGGACAAAGTCCTCTGAAGAAGGTAAGATACCCGGTATGGTGACTGCGCTCCTCTAGACACTAGAGTCCGAATAGGAGCTGTAGGCGCTCATGCGTGCGCAAGGGGCTTAACGTTGGGCTTCCTCAGCCCCAGGACGGAAGGTGAAATGATCCACCAAAACCATCCACAGGCGACCCCAGAAAACCCTAGTCTCTGACACCCCAAAAGTGCAACCCGCAGCTGCCACTGCCACCCGCGTCCTACGCTCCGGGTCTCCCGCTCCACCCAAGATTTCAGTAGTTAGCGACTCCCACTTCGAGAAATCGGATATGAGTTGCAGGGACAAGTCAAGCTTTCAGATCACATCCTGATGTTGGCAACCCAAGCAGATGCAGATATGAAGGGATTGGCTCTGTGACATTTCCAAAGCACACCGTCGGGTAGCCCATGTAGAAAAGCGCTCGGGAACAACCATGAAGTCAAGGACCCTGGCCCTCACTATCCCAGAATGGTTAGCTGAAAG
This sequence comes from Myodes glareolus, assembly GCF_982192425.1. NCBI lineage: Eukaryota > Metazoa > Chordata > Mammalia > Rodentia > Cricetidae > Myodes > Myodes glareolus. The sequence goes on from NC_142040.1 coordinate 30,613,195, forward strand.
CCTTTAGTTCCCTCCCCTCTCCAAGAAACCGGCGCGAGTGCAACTGCAACGGAGTCTGAGGTGTCCCTGCAAGGGGGATCTAGAGGGTTCGGGATGTGGACAGGCAGGGCCCACCTCCTCGTCCTGCTCCTCCTGGGATGCGCTGCTGACCCGGGGTACCGGCAGTACCGCTCCTCCGGGGGGCGGCAGCGGCAGGGCAGGAACTCCACGCTCCAGTGCCACGCGCGCGGGAGCCCACGCGGCGGGCAGCCGGGTTCCCAGGGCGCCGCCCGGCGGCCGCGGCGGCTGAGACCTGCAGGAGAAGCGGCCGGGCTCCCCTTCCTCCGACAGAGTTTCCGAGCCCGAGGACGACTCCGCCGAGGAAGCGCCCTCCGAGGACACGGCTGCCGCCGAAGGGACTAGGGTTCGGGTGCCGTGGCCGCTGCAACCACGGGGCACCGGCTCAGGCGCCTCGGAAACTTTCTCCTCCATGTCCCTCTCCGACCCAAAGTGCCGCCCGATGGGTGGCGGGACTCTTGGCGCCTCCCGGGGAAGCCCCGGCTGCTCGACTGCGTCTGGATCTTGCTGAGGCTCCCGTGCTGCGGGGAGCGCCGCCGGCGACTACATGACCGAGGCCGGGCCGCAGGAGCGCGTTGCCAAGTTCACGTCCACCGTGGCTCGGCTGCTGCCAAGGAGTCCCGCGCGCAGGGCCATGCCCGCCGCGATCGGCGCTCCGCGCTGCGCCCGAGCCGCCGGGACTGCGGCTTCTCCTGCTAAACCTGCCTCCGGGACGGAGCGGAGGAGACGGGCAGCCCGCGGAGCCAATGGCAGCGCAGGCGCGCCGGTGGGCGGAGGCTACGGAGCAGCTGGCCGCGCGGGCGTCAGGTAGGGGAGGTGGGGCCAGGCGCGGGCCACCCGATCCCGAGGGAGCTCTGGGTATGCGGAGCAGCCCCGCGGCGCGGACCCAGTGGGACGAGCACAGAGCCCGAAGGCTCAACCGGGGCTGGGACTCCGAAGTGGGCGGGGGAGTGGCCGTCAGTCCTTGGGACGCGCGCGAGAGATGGCCTAGTGAGGTCAAATCTTGGAGAACTGGACTTTGTCTCCAAAAAGTGGAATCAGGGAACCTGAGCAGGAGGAGGCTTCGTGAAGAAACGGAAGCGCACGGCCTGTCACGCGCGCGCTAAAACTCCCAACAGTGTGCAAAGAGTGAAGTCTATGATGGAGCGTGGGCATCCGGACGGGGCTGATCTCCACCCTGCTTTCTGGTTAAACTTCTTGGGCCTCAGTTTCCTCAATTGTAAGGGGGAAACATCGACGCCGCTGTTGTCTGGCAATGAGACTAGAGAGCAAAATAGCAAAGTGCGTGGCTTGGGCACAAGCCAAGGTCTCCAAAGATGATTTTCTGTATTTCTGCTTAGAAACTAAAGTTAAGTCAAAGACACGCGCCTGTAGCAGAGGAAGAAAACAGCTCATGCCTTGTGTTTAGAACTGAGCTCGGTAAGAACCGGCGGCCCTGGCAGCTGTCTGCGGTTCTGCCGCTGGGTTAAAAACATACTCCTCCTGACCGGCTTTCTCTAGCCATGGATGACAAAACCACGATACGCCAAACCTGGCTTCCAGGTTTTCCTTCCCTCTAAGAACAAGGAGAAAGATCTTCCACCAAAGGCACCAACACAATCGCCTTAACCTTTGCAGGGTCGTGAATTCCTGGGAAGCCAGTGCCGAGTTAGGCAGTAACTAATAAATGATTCCTACTTGCCTTCAGCTCCGAAGTCGTCTGAGCTCCACACTGTGACCTGGGGTATAAATTCAGCCGGCTCCCCTTCGGCAGATGTTGATTGAGATGTGTGCCGGTTGGTTGCAGGGGATACAAAGATGAATACCGGCAGGTACCCTGCCCTTGAGGAACTTGTGGTCGGGGGAGAGATTGATACTGCATAATATCACCCCATTATTCATGTTTAAAAGCTCTGGTAAGTGTGCCGTGGGAGAAGAGGGGGAGAATTACAGCGAAGCCATGGCAGATCTTCAAGTCCAGGAGTCCTCCAGAATTTTACATTTCTGTCACAACAGGTTTGCCAAGGGTCCTTAAGAAAGGGACTAGAGTTGGAAGCCCCGTTGGCTAATGAGCTCCTTTATGCTACTGAAGTATTTACAAGTGACAATGAAAAAAGGAGGCGGGGGCTAGCTATCTAGCCTGGGTAGGCGGCTTTGTCCTGAACACTTTGCTACTGTCTCTGAAGGGGAAAGCAGTAGGATGTGACCCTCTGGCTGCAGACAGCTGTCAGAGTGGCATTGTGACATGTCGGAACGACACAAGGGGATGGGAAAACCTGCTGAGGTAAAAGGACATTCAAGAGACTTAGCTAAGTGGTGATGGAGAGGCTGAAGAGCGCGCAGTGGGGCGGTCTGAATCCACCTCCTGGGCCTCACAATGACTTCCCTCCTCAGGGTACCGGCCTTTATCTGAGCCCCTATGTGGTTGATTCAGCTCAGGGGACTGAAATACAGATTTAAGCAAGCCATTCACATCAAAGAAGAGGCGGGATTGCCTCTCAGTTCGGGAAGGGTGCAGGAAGGACATGATTTGAATCCTAACGGCAAAGACAGGGGTTCATAGAGCCAGAGCTTCTTCAGGGAATGACCTCGGAGTCCTGGCAGACACGGGATGGGACACATTCTGTTGGTAACACTTTAGGGATGAAGCCTCGGGGTCTATAAAGACAGAGCTGGTCAAAGGTCACACAGCACGTGAGCAGTGGCACTGTGGTTGGTACCCTGAGGTCTGCTTGGGAGAATGCCACACAGAACAGACAGTTTTTAATAAAAATACACATGTGTGCATACTAGACTATAAATAGCCATAGAAAAGGAATACTGTTGCCTTGGTTCATCATGCAAAAAAAAAAAATTCACGTTGATCACTTTTTTTTTAACCCACATAAGTGGGTTAAGTGTCATAAGACACTGTGCCAGGCAAGGTTTAAAAGCACTGTACACAAGCTATTACACTTAAGTCTCATGTTGACCCAGTAAGGTAGCTACATTTTTTTGATCTTTCACAAATGTGAAATACTGAAATCTAAAACAGAGAAGTTAAGTAGTTGGCCTAATGTCACACAGCTAGCAAATGTTAGAGCCAAGATTCAAAATCAAATAGTATTCACGCTCCTAACCAGTGCTATTCAAAGTCAAAAATTAGTATTTATTAAATATTTATTTCAAACCCTGATCCTAATAAATACATTTTACATTGAAAATCACGGCACACAGGTGCAAATACGAGTTCATAATTTAATGCCTTTTTGGTAAACAATGCAGCCTGAAAATTTTATTATTTTTTTTTCTGACAATAAGCCAGCTAGTTGTGGTTTACTAAGTGGGTTTCACACCCTGTTGTCAAGTTTACAGTTTCAAAGCAAGCTTGGTCATCTCACTGACCGTGTCTGCTTGGGAAAAAACAATGACTGTAGTTTAGGCTAAGAGTTTCCAGAGCAGAATGGGGCAAACTCAAAACATGAGTAGAAACAGACGATGGTCAGAAAGAATAGGTCCCTGAAATTACCCCAAGCAGAGACACAAGCACAGCCCGGGATATGGCTAAACCGCCGGTCCCAAATCAGTTTACACGTCTAAATCCTGCAATTCAACTTTCCTTTCTTAGGAACGTCTAAATCCCTTCCCCTGTTTACCCACAAGTGTCTCCTCCAAGAGAATGCTTCAAAAATGTCCCCAGTGTTGGAGACTTGGAGGCCGGAGAGGAAAAGCCTTGGCCCCCACCCCCCACCTCTGCGTTTTCATTGCAGGTATAAGTCAGGGGAGAGAAATGAAAGACATAGTTATGACGCCTGTGAGGCAGTAACACATCTTCAGGTGAAGCACCAGAGCAACCACAGGAGAAGAGGGTCAGAGCAGCCAGCATGCCAGATGTATGTCCTCAGCGATGAAGCCATGGCCTCTGCACCCATATGGTCTCTGCCTGTCCCTGTTGTGCGGGCAGGGCCGGGTGAGAATGTCGTCTGACTGGCAGATGAATGATATCCTAGCACATGGCATCACCCGCTTCATCGATTCCCAGCACTGGGGCCTTTCTTCCAAGCATTAGGTTTAGGGCTCAATAAAAACAGAAATCGGTTCTTTTTCTTTTTTTTTTCTATAAAATGAGATCATCATAAACTCAGAATGAACCTTTTTTTTTTTCCTTTGCAAAACCCAGTTAATACGTTCCTAACTACTTAATGCACTGAAGCTGTTAAGTATCAGCTTGTCTTATGAAAGGTGATGGATTATCTACCTTTGCTGGGTTAGTTTTATACGTGCTGTTAATGCTGGGCTTTGCCTCCTCCATCAGGGCCGAGAATCTGCAGGACTGAGACAGAGTGAGCACTGACCAGAAGGCGGCTGCTGAGGCATCTCTGATAGATACCTGACTACACCGCATGGCACAAACGGGACAGTTTCTGCGCAACCATCCGCAGGTGGGGGTGAGGGAGACCACATCTCGTCTCCTTTATTTTGTGTCTGAGGCTCTAAGGAAGGAAGGGTTACAGTACAAAGTCCCAGAAGGCAAGTCGAAGGATTTCGAAATCTTGGTAGAGAAGGCCTGAGAGGAAAGACAAAAAGTATTATAGCCATCAGAGTCACTCACCTAGAAGGTGAAAAGGGTCGGAAACCCAGCTCTTTTAGCTAATGAAAACACACTGTTGATGAACCAATAGCCTGTAATTTTATCTAATGCATTTACATGCCTGTTAGAGGTAGAATGTGTGCCAGAGATCACCAGGGAAACAGGGATGCTTGTTCCCACCCAAAGATGTAGGTTTCTGCATCTTCATAGGACTAAGCACTCTTCAGTGAATATACATTGGGTATCTGAAAGCTGAAGGGATGCTACAGATGACCCTCATTTGGAAAATCAAAGTTCTTTGGTAAAGGACAAAGTGCATGGGTCCATAAAATCCAGATAAATGTGACTAATTGCAGTTAGTTCTTTCTGGACCTTGTGTTACTCTCCTGGAGACCAGCCACCTTGGAGTAGCTTAGTGGCTGGACTGGAATATGTACAAGCTAAAAACAGCTGGGAAAACTGAGCTAATGCAGAAAAAAAAAGCCAAAGACAAGGTCCCCAAAGGGTTATGTTCAAACAAAGTCCAACATCATGACCTACTTCCCACAGCAGACTCCCACCTTTTGTATCAGTCTTTTCCAAGATGAATAGCCACATCTGGGGTTTTTTGGTTAGGCTTTCAGCCTAACAAATAATGCTCCTTTATTATCACTCTCCATGTTTCAAAGAGATGTATCCACGACCTGTTGGGACAATAGAAGACAAGGAAAACACTTACTATTTTTTTGTTCATTGTGGTGGTTTGCTTTCAGAGTCAAACACTGCCATTTTCCATTTTCACTTCTTAGATCAGTCTTGACTTTGTCTACACTGTGTAGCAAGAAGGACCCCTTTGCCATGCATGCCAGCTAATTGGAAAAGAAATGATGGGGGCAGTGACATAACAAACACTTGTTTTCTCAAAGCTGCAAGGCCTTTGCAGATCCACGAGTGATTTTTAAGGTGCATGCTACTGGAGGTCATGCAATCCAGCCTTCTTTGCTTACAGAGAGAGGAGTCTGCCCAACAACCATGATAGAAAAGCAGAATCTAGTCTCTCACCCAAATCTGCAGAAACAGACAAGATCCCCAAAGGTTTGAAAGACACAGGAGAGTTAGAAAACACTGCTCAGATCCATTGGTTCTCACCACAACTGCACATAAAATTCACCTGGTACCTTGACCAAATCCTGGTGCTGAGTGCCACCCCAGAGATGCTGAGTTGGCTTGAGATGTGATTTGAGGATTTAACGAATTCCCTAAATGGGAAGTGATTGGTTGGTGCGGGAGAATTATCTGTATTCTGTCAATCATGTATTTTAATAAAACGCTGATTGGCCAGGCAAGAAGTATAGGCGGGTCAACCAGACAGGAAGTAGAGGTGGGGTGATGAGAACAGGAGAAGGCTAGGAAGGAGGAAGCCCATTCCTCCATTCCTGCCCAGACCACAGAGAAGCAAGATGTAACCTGCCCTGCTGGAAAAGGTACTGAGCCACATGGCTAACACAGACAAGAATTATGGGTTACCATAAGATGTAAGAATTAGTTAATAAGAAGACTGAGCTAATGGGCCAATCAGTTTGTAACCTAATCTAAACTCTGTGTGATTTTTTTTGAGACTTGCCAGCTGTGGGATACCAGGCAGGACAGAAAGCCCAACAAGCAGGCCCCTTCAAGTTACAATTGGTGTTGGGTGCTGAGGTAATGGAAATAAAAGGCAAGCCTGGAACAACTCTCGGTGTCCAAGTTCAAGAACTGTTCAAAGAAAGATGGCATCAGAAAGTGGCAGGAACTAACCTAAAGGAGATCTTTGTGGCCAAGGCTGGGAGAATTTGGGATCCAAACAATGATGCTGTTGGATTTTAAACCACAGGCCAAAATAAATATCCATAAGTCCAAAGTCATAATTAATGAACCACAAAGTAACTAGCAGCATGAGATATTGTTCAGTGAGAACTTTTTTTTACCTAGTGTATATGAGGCCCTACATTTGATCCCACCCCTATGGTATATGCCTGTTAATCCCAGTATTCCAGAAGTAATGGCAACAAAATTTATACTTCAAAGTTGTCTTTAGCTATGTAAGGTGGTTTAAAAGAAAATGGCCCCCAAAGGGAATGGCACTGTTTGGAGGTGAGACCTTGTTCAAGGAAGTGTGTCACTGTAAAAGTGAGCTTTGAGGTCTTTTCTCAAGTTTCCATCAGTGTGACAATCAGTCAACTTCCTGTTGCCTGCAAGACATAGCACTCTCTGCTGCAGTGCACCAGCGTGCCATGCTCCGATCATGATCATAATGGGCTGAACCTCTGACACTGTAAACTCAATTAAATGTTTTCTTTACAAGAGTTGCCATGGTCATGGTGTCTCTTCACAGCAATAAAAATCCTAACTAAGACACTATATAGCATGTTCAAGATAAGCCTAAGGCACACAGTACTGTATTCTTAAAAAAATAAAATAAAAGTAGTATTTAGAGAAACAGAAACTTCTTAAAACAGAATTCCAATAAATTTTACTGGGGAGAAGAGCAATGAGAGAAATAGAAAGAAAATAGCAATAAAGTGGCAAGACTCAAAAAACAAGATCTACTAAACTGTTCTGGCAGAAGTTTGAGGACAATAGGATTCACATAGACCCAGTGTTCTGTAGCAAGGTAGTCATCAATACAAAGTGAAGGATAGTGACTTCACAGTGGAGAAAGCCAGCAGAAACCAAGTTAGCCAATTAAAAGAGTGTCACTAATCATAAGATATGTAAATGCCCAGACCCATTGCTAGGATAGACAACACCATCTCTCTAGTACACATAACAAATATACATAGCCTCACTTCATCATGAGAACTGAACACATGACTAACCCAAATGAGGGCATTACAGAGAAGTACTTCAAAGGTCTCCAGGTCATAGGAGAGAAGAAATGTGTGAGGAACGGTCACACTAACTCAGAAGCTACAGAGAGATGGGAGAACCAGGAACAAGAGAAAATTACCTCAGTGGTGAAATTTTAATCAAATACAAGTTTGAGTAAATGATATTGGGACAATTTAATCTCATCTTCTTGATATTTGTGGGTATAATTATCTCCTTAGAGGAAGCAGGGTTATGGATATTAGGAACTCTACATTTTAGAACTTTTGTTGAGTGTAAAATTGGTTGAAGATACATAAGTCAAATGCAAAATTCCTTCTGTAACCCATACCCTCCTTTCAATGGCATTCTTCTGTCTTGTCCTCACCAAGAGGCCTTTCTTGGGGTCAGGAATAGTTATAAAAGAAGCAGTATCAATGATCCTAGTCAACATCTGCACAGGAGGATGTGCATGGTAGTTGCCATGGGAACCACACCATTGGAGCAGCGGCATCATGGTAGATGTCTTTGGAACTGGGTCGTGGAACTCTGCTTTGCTTTCTAAGAGGATCTGTGTTACTGTGAGTTTTCATTGCAGTGACGAGTATCTGAGCAAAACCCGCTATAAAGAAAGAGAGTTTATTTTGGCTAAGGTTTCAGAGGATTCAGTCCATGATTGCCCGGCATCCCTGCAGCATCCCTGTGGTGAGGCAGAGCAGTACAAGAGAGTGTTCCTAAGCAAAATTTGCAGCCCAGGGAAGCTGGGGAGCAGAGGGAAGGGGGCGGGGAGAGACAGGAAGAGCACTCATTTTCCCCAGTGATGTCCTACCTTCCATACTTTTGCCACCTCATCTCTATTCAAGTTTTAAACCCACCAGTAGCTTGAACCATTTATAATCTCCTGTGACCCCATCACTTCTGCAAAGTCTCACCTCTGAACATTGAACTAGAGACCAAACCTTCCAACATAAGAGCCTTCGGTGGGGAGGTGGTACCATATCCAAACATAACAGTGTCCCAAACTATCCTTGAGCTATTTCCTGTATCTGCTTGGGCAGTCATGGCCTTGTGACTCCGGGAGTGAGCTATTCTTGGATTTCGAATCTTGACAAGTGTAACTGGGTGACAGTATTCTGTGAACAAGAGTATGGGTTCACTCTTCTCAGCTCCACCAGAGAACATGGTGCCCTCAGTTCTTTCTGGAGACCTTTTCTCCAGCTTTGCTTCTGATTCTGTCAGACACCCACGGAACTTCCTTCTGTTAGCTAAAGTACTGGCACTAATAAATCAGGGATCCTAAGAAATATGGATTTACTGACCCAAGTCCACTGGTTACCTCTCCAGTTAGGAATAAGCTCTGTATAAGCAATTCAAAGCATATTGTGATGCTGAAATTACAGATGCATCGCTGGCCTCAGTCCAGGTGCTGATTCTATACAAATATTAGGAAATAGTGCATCAGGTATGAGACAGAATCTTTCTTCCTAGAGATTAAAATAGTAAGAAAAACAATCTGCCAGCAAAAGAAAGCCTTCCCAGCCCTGAGAGAAGCAGATCCTAGTCCAACATGATGTTGGAATTGTCTGTCTTCCTACTCCATGGTGAGAGTCTTGAGGGAAAATTGATAGCGGATCTTACTTACCCAGCATGGCATGTGCGCTAAGCCCCAACTCAACACCCGGCACATGACAGTTCATAAGAAATAATTGTTGAGTGAATGTATATTATTGCTGCCATGTGACATGGAACAGCTTTACTGAAAATTTATGTGTATCAAAACTGTTAAGTCAATCGATTTTAGACCTACAGCCAGGCAGTGGTGGTGCACACCTTTAATCTCAGCACTCGGTAGGTAGAGGCAGGTGGATATCTGTAAATTTGAGGCCAACCTGGTCTACAGAACTAGTTCCAGAACAGGTAAAGCTGTTACACAGGGAAACCCTGTCTCAAAAAAGGAAAAAAAAAAAAACTTCCACATATCTAGGTTGGTACAAAGAAGCCAGAGTCCTTTAGTAAGGGAAATCTTCTGTTTATTCAGTAAGATAAACTTCATTTCAACCCACTCTTGTGGAAGTTTTCTTGCCTCTTTAAGCAGCCTTCTAAGTGTGGCTTGCAGGTGGTTAAGAATAGGGTGGGATCCTTGAGGACCTCTTGAACCTAAGGTTGTAAGAACTCCCTGCTGGGAACCAAGAGGCCACTAATGTTGGGCTGCAATGGGCTTATCCCCTTTATTTGTAGAAAGTCTGGTTCTTATGGAAAATCCATCCAGGTATGGGAATATTACAGTGTTGTTTGTTTGTTTATTTGTTTACACTTAGCTCATCATAAAATCCATGCAAGGGCCCGTGACAGGTAAGAAGAAAAAAATGAAATGGTAGAATATTTAGCATCAGGAAAGTTGGGGTCTCTGGAAGAATCAAAGACAGAAGCTCTGGAGTGAATTTGCAGAAACAGGCCCCAGAACCTCAAAGCAAAGCTGGCAAAACTGGGAGAAGCTGCTTTTGATGACTCCAGAACCATGCTGCCTCTCTACCATCTGTGCCTGCAGAATGGGGGCCCTGCACCCCTCCTGCCTCTGCACATAATCCTCTCTCTAGCATGTGCATCTGATTAGCAGAACTAAGTCAGATGACTGCATCCCAGAGGCAAAGGAAACTGAGAAATGTGGGGGTTTCGCATTCTATCTTGGGAAGGCAGATTCACACCATGGAGAACCATCACGATGCAAGAGTGTCAAAAGATTTGGCTAACAGGGAAGAACCAGAAGAATTTAGACTTTATAGAGCTCCAGTCCTGGATTCATTGTGCCAGTCAGCTCCTGGCAGTGTGTCTTTAGCCGGCAGGTAGGTGTAGGCCTGGGCATCAGCTCCAGGAGGACTGCTCCCAACAGCTCACTAAATATCTCATACAGGGAAAGAGTGGTCATATATACTGAACGTTACCTCCATTCCAGACTCTGAGCTAAAATGTTCTGTGTACATTATGTGTTCCTTGATAGCCCAATTCGAGGGTATGGTTCTCATTTTACAAATAGAGAAACCTGAGCTGGGAAATTACGTAGTTTTTCTCAAAGTCACACAGTAAGTTAGGGTTAGGATTTAATGCAAATTCTGTGTCAAGCCCATAGTCTTCCTAATATATTAAGTTTTTAAGAAAACAAACAAACAAAACAAAACCAACCCATGGAGCTGTTGAGGTGGTAATGGCTTTAGAAACCATGAAAATATGAAGGCTTGGGGCAGATCACTTACAGCTACCCGGTCTCAAGAGAGGCAAATGATCCCCAATTTTGTGAACCACTGTGTTCATTAAAGTTGCAGCAGTGTCTGGAGCATGGGTACACTCCAAATTAAATTCTTTCATTGTGCCAAAAAGCAACCATATAGCGTGAATTCTCTTAACAAAGAATTGTTTGGTATACTTCTGGTAACTAAGGGCTTGGTGTCATACAGCGGCGCTCTAGACATTTCTCATTTTCTATGGCTCAGACTTTATGTTCATTGAACAGCGACTCCGCCTCCCTCTCCTCCCAGCCTCTGGCAACCAACAGATTACTTTGTGCATCTCGGCGTTTAACTGTCCAAGTAAATTTTTTGGTTTTGATCTGAGCACTTATTCTTGTGACACTGTTTTGCAAATTTAAAATTGAGAGTGGGATCTCCGTTTCCTGTGTGGGAACGAGCAGGGGTTAATCCTGACGCCAAAGGTTCTTTCTGATGGATGAAGAAGGGCTGAGCAAACAGGGAACATATTTTTCATTTAACTACTGAAGTCCTAGCTGTACATCAGAAAGCCTGGCATCTATTTGTGACTTTGCCACCAACTCCATTTATCAGGGCCTCCATCACCTGTGTGATAGGGGTAATATAAAACCTGCCATCATTTCCTCCATCAGAGTGTTATGAGATTGTTTTGAAAGTACTTTCATTTCCCCAACAGAAAGGCATTATAGATCTATATATATTCCTGTTATGACTTCTTTGGGGGAAAGGAAAGCACTTTGGAGAAGTCTTGGTTCACAACTTCCAGGACTGAGTGATTTCAGAGCCTCACAGGCATCCATGTGTGGGATATTCTTTATGAAGCAAGGCTTGTTTCTCTTTTCTCCACTCCTTCTGGATCGTTTCTTCTCTTCCCATTTGTTGTGGGTTTTTTTTTTAATTCCAGCATAAATAAACCTTTCAGATTGTTTTCCCTAGCGGAAATGTTGCTTTAGATGGGCTTTGTTATTTATGCCTCGATGTCAACATGCATGATACTTTATAGAATTCAAAACAAGATTACGATTGGTTTAAAATAGAAAGATGCAAAGGAGCCGGGGAGGGCCGGCCCCACTCGCTGGTGGAGCCTACCAGGAGAACTTTGTGCCGTTTCATGAACAGAGTCGGTCTTCTGAGTGTGAAATGTCCCCTTCTTTGCCGACTAGTCCCCCAAGCAATCAGTTTTCTAAATGGCATTTTAGAAAGGTAATGAATATCTGCTAACACTGGATGTCAACTTAATTTCAAAGCTTTGGAGCGGACCATAAATAAAAACCGGAGAGTGATTTCCATAGTTCTGCCAGCTCAGACCCACCAAAGGTGGATTACCAAGAGGCCGAACCAAAGCATCTTGAACAAGGTAAAAGGGAGAATAGAAAGTATTCTCAATGTTATTGTTATATTCTGGTTTTCCCTAAGTGTTTTTTAAGATGGAAAACTATAAAGAAATTTACAGTTATGGTGATAGGACATATATTGTTCCAACATATGATATGTTTTAAGTAGGTGATAGGAAGGAGAGACAAAGGAGCTAGGAAAACAGGTTTTTCAAGTTCCTCCCCCCCAAAAAAGACTAGAAACAGATTTCCCTTGATATCATATCCCAACTGTTGGATTCTGAGTTGTAAAGCACAACCTTACATAGTATATTGCTTAAATGAAGATTAATTATCCCTATTTCAATCAAATGCGTAAGGTAGGAACAGGAGCTTCCTCCCTAGGTGAAGAATTCTTCAGATCCCCATGGAACACTGAGCTGCTTCTTTCTTACTGTCCTAAGAAAGCAAATGACTCTCCAGCTGTCAAGAGCCCCCTCCAGCCAATAAGAGCCCCCTCCAGAGAGAGCCTCTGCCAGTCATCAAGAGTCCCCTCCAGCCTGCAAGAGTACCATCTAGACACCGAGAGCCCCCTCCAGTCAGCAAGGGCCCCCTCCAGACAGCAAGAACCCCCTGCACTCTGCAAGAACCCCCTACAGCCAACAAGAGCCCCCTACAGGCAACAAGAGCCCCCGACAGCCAGATAGAGTCCCTCCAACCTGCAAGAGCCCCCTCCAGCCTACAAGAGCACCCCCCAGCCTGCAAGAGCATCCTCCAGCCTACAAGAGCGCCCCCAGCCTGCAAGAGCCCCCTCCAGCCTACAAGAGCACCCCCTAGCCTGCAAGAGCCTCTAGCCTATAAGAGCACCCTCCAGTCAACAAGAGGTCCCCAGTCTTGCTGTTGTTTTTTTTTTCCCCACAACATTCTCCCATTCCTTCCTTTTCATATTAAATTTCACCCCTTTACTCAGGCAGGGCCCCAACTTCTCCAAGATCACTATAACAGCCTTATCAATGAGTTCATTACATATAACTTAGCCTGTCCAGTTTCTGCTGAACCCCAGGCTAGGTTCTAAAATTAGTTCTTCGACCATGCTCCTCTTCTACGTGTCAAGAGATGCTCACTGCTGGCATGAAAGACCCTAAGCTGGGATGCCAGCAGTTGGGTACCTCTCTAGTATAGCCGAGGGTGAATTCTGTCCCTAACACCAAGGAGAAGAAAACACTGACTTATTAGCCTAGCATGCAAGACCCTGCTGTTTTCCCAGCATGGTTTCCCAGCCCACCCTCTGCAAAGGGTATGTTCTTGCCAACTGGATTATTCATTGTTTGTGACTCAGATTCTGCTCCAGCCCCATATACCATAAATGTTTATTCAACCAGAATCCTGTTTAGTCAATCTCTCAACCATTAAAATTCAACAGCTATCCAAAGCCCCCAAATCTGAAGGAACTTAACCGAAGTCCATGTTGTCCAATTCTTTGACGTGCCTCACTTTGAAAGGCGTCTTCTTAAGTCTGGGTGGGCTGTGAGGATTTCCTTTCTCCCAGCAGAATGCAGCAGAAGGGCTGTTATGTAAATTCTAAAGTTCTGCCAGCAATGGCCATGTAGCTTCCATCTGCTTTTCTTGGAGGGCTTGTGCTGGTGAAGGTAGGCACCATAGAAGTACAGATACTCTGAGCCTCCCATGTGGCAGAGACCACAGACACCCGGTGGTAAATCTAGCTCCTTCATAACTCACAGTAAGGGCGGTGGCAACCCCATCACTTTTCCAGGACCATGCCACCCCGCCCTTCCTCAGCTCCTGACTCCAGAAAACAAGCAAAAGGAAGAACAAATTTAACCTATTAGGTTTTAACGTCATTTCTTATTAGGTGCACTCCATAAATTCTCTCATTGGCTTCTGAATTGGAGACTGTCTCTCATATCTTTGCATTCCAGAGTGATTTTTCTCCTTCCTTCTCGCTCCTTCAGAAGACATCAGCTGAAACACATGATACAGTAAGTAGCAGACACTGCTGGATGCTTGGGAGGGCAGCAGGTGTTAAGAACACTAACCCTGTGTCTTTGTTGGTTCTCAGCCGTCATAGCAGAATCCTGGAACTGCGTAATCTGTGAAGGAGTTTGTGTGAGTGACATTTCAGCAAAGGAGAGAAGTTCAAGACTGGGTTGCCACATCCAGTGAGGGTCTTGTGCTAAGTCAACTCGTGACAAAACACAGAAGGGCAATCTGGCATGGGTGGGAGAGAGAAATGGGGGCCTAACAAGAAGAGCTAAGCCATTCTCACAGGAAAATCAGTCATTTCCAAGGGCTCTGCCTCATTATCCAAACCCCTCCTAGGAGACCCCCATGTCTCAGACTCTTTGGTCTGATCTTGGGACCTTTTTCCTCCTCCTGTGTTGCCTTGTCCAGCACTGGTATGAGGATTTGTGTCGCGTCTTATTGCATCTTGTTGGATCATGTTCAGTGGATATCACTGGGAGGCTTGCTCTTTTCTGACGGGAAATGAAAAAGCAATAGAGCCAGGGAAAAGGGAAGGTGTGGAGGACCCAGGAGGAGTGGAGGAAGGGAAAGCTTCTGTGGGGATGCATTGTATGAGAGAAGAATGAATGAATGAATGAATGAATGAATGAATGTCACCTTAAGGACCAACACTTACACAGGAGTTTTGATGGAAACAAATTGAATTCAAACCCTAACACCTTATTGTTGAGATCTTTATAGTCCTGCTATAGATGAACAACAGCCAAGTCCAGGCAATTGTGGTGCGTGATCAACTACATCCAGGATACAGAGCTGAGTACCCGTTTTGTGACAGGCACCTGTACCATTGTAAAATGAACTGAAAACACTGACTGAGAGACTGTAGGACATCCATGAGGAACTCTCCTGGAGACCGCTGACTCTGTGAGTCCCGAGGTCTGGATGGAAGTAGACGAGAGGCTGAAGTCAGTAGAACGTCAGTGATAATGAAACCTCTGCCTGAAATACCCGGGGACTAGATCAGGGAAGGCAGTGTTCCTCTGCAAGAATGCTAAGGCACATGAAAGGAAGACTGTCCTTCAAATGTGAAGAAGAGCCAGAAAGAAAGAGGAAATCAAAACCTCAAGGTTTCTAGGAATGGGGGGAAGGGAGGGAATAAGCTATGCCAAGCGCTTAAGGTAAGTCTGAGCTGCATGTTGATAAGTGTTTCTAACATCTTTTTTTATTGGAGTCTTGGGCTTTTGTTTTTAAGATAAATTTAATTAGTATGTGCTCACTAAAGTATGTTTGTCATAGCAAGGGATTGTTTATGTTACAAATTTGAATTTCTCATAGTTGTGGATCTCAGATGTGCAAATTGGAAATACTTTTTGCTAACTGAAAATTAAAATCTTGTCCCATTTCTGATAACAGATTCAAACTTGCCCTTGTGCATGGAATTCAGCTCCTCTTCTTCAAAACACACGTTTCTGGCTGGGGGAAGCATAGCCAAATCCAAAGTCAATTCATCCTACACTGTCTCACCTTCTATGTGGATGTTCCGGGCGCTCCAGATGCCAGTGTATTGTCCTCACGTGAGATCAATGTTCTGATTGAACTCTGCTAGGTACAGCTCATTCCTCCAGGCCTTGAGGGACAACTTCCGTTATCACCGAGCCTACCATACACATTAGAGGTCCTATCACAATCTCTAGTTGTTTGTAGAAATAAACTGAGTTGTTGCTGCTCTTTTTCTCATATCTGCCTATTAACCCTTTCTTGCTTTCTTAGATGCTTTCCTTGTCTTCTATCATGGTAGATACAACCCTGGGTACCTGAACATCTCCCCCTAGGGACCATATTCAACATGGGCCTCCTTCAGTGTTTGTGACATACATTCTTGGTGTGGGAGGTCCTTCTGTCTATGTGTTGCTTCTATTGGTCAATGAATAAAGAAACTGGCTTGGCCTGCTGATAAGGCAGAACTTAGGTAGGCAGGGAAAACTGGACTGAATGCTGGGAGAAGGAAGGAGGAGAGAGAAAATGCCATAGAGCCACCACCAGAGATAGATGGGCTGAAACTTTGCTGGTAGGCCACGACCTCGTGGTGATACACAGATTAATAGAAATGAATTAAATTAATATGTAAGAGTTAACCAATAAGAATATAGAGCTAATGGGATAAGCAGTGTTTTAATTAATACAGTTGCTGTGTGGTTATTTCAGTTCTGGGAGGTCAAGATGAACAAGCAGCCCCTCCCCCAACACATTCTCTAAAATTATGTCAGTTCCAGACATAGAATAGAACCTGATACATAAAGTCAGGTTTTCAGGAACCCTCCCCAAACTTCTCCCATAAAAGACTGGCCTTAACCAAAATGGTTTTGGCTTGAAGATTGTTATTTTCTCTGCAATGGACTTTGAAGACGTTCTTAAAAGTGAGAGTTGCCTTATTCTAATTCATGGCTAATAAACATATATTAATATAATAATAAATTGATACAATGAGGAGAAAACAGAACAACAAAAAGTTTAGGAGAACAAAAACATATATCTGATGATGCTTCGAACATACCATGTAATCATGTACTTCAAGTGGAACTGAGCAAGTCATGGCTTTGAAACTGCTGCTGATGTTTCGCTGAGACAAAGACACTTTTGGAACTCAGCCTTGGTCCACTTGACATTTGCTCTCATTTGATGAATTTGTATTTTGAAGGTCAATTCTTAAAGGACTCTTTATGCCCTTATTGAAAGTTAGGCTGTAAGTATTTAAATTATAAATAGCGTTAGCTGTCATTGGTGGCTATGGCTTGGCTGTCCTAAGAAATGATGCTCCACAAGTATCATTAGACAAGAAGCAAAACATTGGTACTTTATGTGAAAGGAAAGCTCTTCACAGAAATCGCCAAACGCAGATGCTCGTCAGAACCACACTGCAGTTTGTGAGGAAGACACGGTTGTGCATGGCTGAAAGAGAAGTCAGTGGATAGCTCCATGTCCTCCTTTCTAGTTCTCTGTGTTGTTAAACACTGTTTAATGTAATCCCGTCTTCATCCTGAGTTCCAGTGGAATGGACATGCCCTTTATCGCCTCAAGATCAAAGCTCGAGCTTCTGGGTCACTCTCCCCTTGACACATCTTGGGCCATTTCTCATTCAAGAAAATCCCTGTTGCTGCTTCTTTGTCAACGTTGTTCTCCACAAGCTCCCTTCTCTTTAGAGTTCACTCTTACTCCCTTTTCATCTCCCCAGAAAAGCCTTAGCAACAACGGAAAGAAAAGCCGGCCATGACTCTGCAACTGGAACCTACGTGCTCTGGGGGTGGTCTCTCCCTCAGAATTAGAGGGCCGCTATCCCCCATCTACCATCACAACACAGCTTCTCGTGGGGAAACCTCACTCTCCCCTCTCATGAAGTACTCAGCCCTGACCTCTGATTTTCATGCGTAAAATGATATCTAAAAGGAGCTGGGCCAACAAAGCAAGGTTTCTGAAAGGTTTATCTGCCCACGTTAGAGTTGGTGACTTTCTGAAAAGAGAAAGAAGCACTGTCATCTCCTTAGGTTAACAGTCTATTTTCATGTAAGGGTTAGATGCATCCCTTCCCCAGCATGCTTTTTGCTGTGCCTTTCCGCAAAGAACAGAAGGTGGGGAGGTTTATAAGAGACATCAGTTCTGGATGGTACAGCAAGGTTGGGAAAACAGTGTTGAAATGAAAGCAAAGCTTGAAAAATAAATGAGAAAACAAAATCTACTAAACATGCATGTGCGCACACGCGCGCGCGCGCGCAAAAACACACACACACACACACACACAAAGAGAAAGCTAAACCTGGCTGTTCCAAAGAGGCCAACTGGCTCAAGTTAATGAGGAAAGAATAGGCAGCACTGGCATGGACTCAACAATAGGACTCACTAAGGCTGGGTAGGTAGCTCAGGAGTAGAGCACATGAGAAATGGGTTAGCACCTCAGGCTTGATCCCTAGCACAGCAAGGAAAACACACACACACATACACACACACACACACACACACACACAAATCCATACATACAGATGCACACTCACACTCATTACATTACACACAAACACACACACACACACAACCCTCAAAAATATGGAAGTAAGGAAATATTGGTGTTATGATTGACAACATGACTTTGCGTGTACTGTTAGGATGGGTGGAAGTATTAAAAATCGATTGCCTGATATCTCAGCAGATCATCTTGAAGAATCACTGCATAGTCGCTGGATAACAAAAGCTACAGTTGGGGCTCTGAAAAGAAGCTGGGCTGTGTGGATGGGAACAAACATGTAAATATTTATTTATATGTCTGTGTGCTCATACCTCTCTCTCTCTCTCTCTCTCTCTCTCTCTCTCTCTCTCTCTCTGTGTGTGTGTGTGTGTGTGTGTGTGTGTGTGTAGCATGTTTGGAGGTAAGAGTGCAACTTGCAAGAGTTCATTCTCTCCTTCCATCTTGAGTCTTGCCGCTTGAACTCTTGTTATCAGTCTTGGTGGGTGACAAGTGCTCTTACCCACAATGCCATGTCACCAGCCCAGTAGCCTAAGCAGAGACAATGGAGCTAGATTATATGAAAGGGGTGTCTGTGGTGATATCCCCTCTGTGACCTACTCAGACCTCTAATGGATGCGTTGATGGTTTTGATGCCCCTCACACGGCTCCAGCTGGGTAGTTTCGTGGGACACAACACTGAAAACCAACATGTTACCGCATGTCTTGAGAATCGTATTGAATGTTTTCTCTCCTCGTAAGCCACTCCTTCCCCCTCTACCTGCTTCTGGTGCTAAAAGTATACAACACACAGCCACAGAGATTGATAGACTAGGCATTAAGCAAATGCACCCTCTAGTGATTTTCGGCACTTTCTCGAGTCATTTTTGGAGATTCAGGAAGGTGGTTGTTTCATCGAAGCAAAGCAGCTCGTCCTTCTCAAATGTCTTTCATTGGCCTCAGCATCAGTGGTGACATTTTCCCTCCCCATCAGGCATAACCTAAATTTACCAAAATGAAAGCAAGCATCGCATTCACTTTCCCAACAGTATTTCCTACTTCCTGTGACCCCTCGAACACTTTCCTAATACCTTCCTGGATATCAGATGTGTTCAGCATAAGGAGGTCATAACATTATCTGCTTCAAGAGCCCATTTTCCTCATACGCCATGTGAAACAAAAACATCCTGGGCATTGTGCCTCATGACAACCCTCTAGGGAGTGGAGACTCGGAGGTTATAGTCGAGCAAGATGGTCCATGTGCTGGTGTTAATTGCTGGGGCTGGGTGATTAATGTAGAAGTTCATTGCTCTATTCTGTGTTCTTAATTACATAAAATATATGCATGAGAATATTCACGGTGGCAGAGGATAGTTGTAATACTAAGAAGGGGAGAAACTGGAATAGTCAATAAGAAGAGAATGACAGGGAAAGGGGGAGGCAGGAGGGAGGGAGGGAGAGAAATGACGGCTTATTCAAAGGGTAAGTTATCTTGTAGCCACTAAAAAACTCATCATATTTTTCAATGAATATTTAATGCCCTGAAATAATGCCTACAATTTACTAAGTGAAAAAAACCTCAGTGCAATACATGTGGACAATAAAATATCAATTTTTAAAATGAATTAAAATATAAATGATTGGAATAAAATTCTCCAGGTTGGCTCCGGTACAATTTTATTCTAAAAATAACCCAAACTGTATCATTAAAATTATGTAGGTATACACACGCTCATTATAGAGTCTGTTATAATAGAATCAGAAATAGTTTCGAAATTGATCAAATTAATGTGGCATATCTAGTTAGTGGACAATAGTCATTTAAATTTGCACATTGAAGAGTATTTAATTAAACTAGAAAATGCCTGTAAACCGGTGTCTGCGCCATAACTCCAAGCTATATAGCATAACCCGTGCTTATTGGAAAGGACGCAGATGTATTCATTGGGAATTTTCCGTTTTTAAGTGCAGGGGTCAGAAACTGAAGTAGCTGGTGATTGCCTAGGCTATAACTATCTTCAGGGTGTGAGTAAATCACAGATGAAAACTCACTTCACTCCCACCGATTCTCAGTTATGTTTTAAATCATGTAAAACCAACCAGATTCCCCTTTCTGGTCCAGGCTGTGAATCAAAATCTTTCCCGGTCACTATGGGAGATAAAATCTCCCAGTAGGGCTCCTTACTTGGTCCTTGGGAAAGTCTCTTGGTTCTGCTTTGGTATCTATTTGTAAATGCTCTAAATGCTTACTGAGTTCTGTGATTGGTCCTCTCATGTCACATGACTGCCCCACTTTGTCTCCAGTGTTGACAGAAGAGTCAAAACACCAAGAAATGGGACTGAACACGCTCCAGCCTTGCTCTACACAGAACTGGGTGATGCTCTCGTGTGGCCCCGTGGAATGCAGGAAGGAGCCCCACATGTGTCAGTGGCCGGTTGCCATTTGCCATAAATTCCCCCTGTCTTCATATCTGTCTAGTGTGGGACCTTCAGTGTTCTGCTTAGATGAGGTCCAAAACTCAGTCACCATGACAGTGGACTCTAAAGCTACAGCAGACCCTGATTCCTAGGGCTGACCCACCATTCTCAGCATGAATGTTCATTAAATTGGGGATTTTTTTCCTTAACAGTGAGGGTTAGTAACACAGAGCAAATGACCTGAGAGACGTGGTGTATCTGAACAGCACACCCTTTCCTAAAACCTACCCACCACCCGCAGAACTGCAGGTAGGACCATTCTGGGAATAAATTCCAAAGTCTTTCTATTTTCCCAATTGGCTTTTGGTGTTGCTTTGCTTTCTCTTTCAAATGGCTTAATCATTTTAAGAAAAAGATCCTACTTTTGATGATCTTAGAAAACAAAAAAAGTTTGAAAAATTACATTTTTTTCTATTCTCCTGTACAGTATGTATGTATATGTGTGTATTTGTGTACGTGTATGAATATATGTTTAGGTGCATGTATGTGTGTATATGTTTAGATGTATACATGTGTCTATGTGTATATGTTTATGTGTCTATGTGTAAATGTTGATGTGTGTTTGTGTATATATTTGCATGTGTGTATGCCTGTGTGTATGTTTGTGTGTGTATGTTTATGTGTGTATGTATTGCATGTATGTTTGTGTGTGTGTATATTTGTGTGTGTATGTTTGTGTGTGTATGTGTGTATGTATGTGTGTATATATTTATTTGTGTGTATGTATGTGTGTGTGTATGTCTGTGTGTGTGTGTGTCTGTATGTTTGTGTATGTTTGCCTCATCACAATTTTTTAGGTATAAGCTCAATTCCCAATGATTGTGACCATTCCTCCCAGGCTGTGCTTATCTGGACACCAACCTACAGATTATTTATGGCAACAATCTTCAACTTTCTCTTCAACTTTCCCTTCACTGCAGTGCAGAGCTACTCTGAAATTCCCTTTTCTGGTTTTAGCACATTAGCACAGCCGTGTATGAGGAAAATGAAATCCTTAGAAGAGGAATCACCAAATATCATGCTATAGCTTTAAAATGTAGAGTCAACTTTTCACTCATAAGTATATAGGTATAGATCATTTTATGTCTTAAGCCTCTACGTCGGATCGCTACTGTTAATTATAATTTATGAGTCATTTATTTTGCTATTTTCACCCTACACTGAACACTTGCACATGTGTCAGAAATGACAAAGAGGATTTTTGTTTTCAGGCAGAAGCCGATGGAAAAAGAAAATGGGTGGCTGGAATAAAGATAAATATGTCCGAGAAGAATAAGGAAAAGGTGTTGAAATAGCATACCATGGCCCTGACCCATCAACAGCTTGAGCCCCCGCCTACAGAGAGGTCACTGGCCCAAAGCTCCTGATAACTTTCGCTCAGCAAAGGAAAAACAACCCAGTGTTTCTCCAGCCTCCTCCATCCTCCATGCCCAGCCCCCAGGTCCTACAGGCCTGCAAGTGAGTGCACAGTTGAGCCAGTCAAATTAACTGCGGGGTCTGTACGGCCTGCCAGCATCGGTCCATGTCCTAGAGGGTACAGCACCGAATGGTTGGTTCCTTGGGAGACCTGGAATCCTGCTTGGTCCTCAGAGCCAAATGAGTTTCATGATTATCCTTTAGTCCTGCTCCAGAGGCTCCACGCGAAATGCCTGCTTCAGAACTGATTCTTGTCGTTTCTAGCAATGGTCACACCAATCAAAATCTGTGATATTAGGAAGTTCGGAAGAGCCCTGGGGGGGGGGGTGGATAGGTGGTAGTTCAGCCTCTTCACTTGGAGCAATATTACTCTCCTGGTTAGCTGTTGGGCATATTATTAATAGGTTCTTCAAACACGGGAACAACAAAAAAAACCTTAGGATAAAATTTTAAAAATCGTATATTTGACCCATCAAATGCATTGTAAGAACAGTATACAAGTATTGGGGTACAAAGATAGTCACTAGGGATTGTAAGAACAGTGTACAAGTATTGGGGTACAAAGATAGATAGTCACTAGGGATTGTAAGAACAGTGTACAAGTATTGGGGTACAAAGATAGTCACTAGGGATTGTAAGAACAGTGTACAAGTATTGGGGTACAAAGATAGTCACTAGGGATTGTAAGAACAGTGTACAAGTATTGAGGTACAAAGATAGATAGTCACTAGGGACTGTGAAGATGGCTCGGTCAGTAAGGTGACTACACAAAAACATAAGGACTGAGGTTTGGTTCTCGAGCATCAGGTAAAAGCCAGGCATGGTGACAGGCATCCATAGTCCTACACTGAGCTTAGTGTCTGGAAAGGAGACAGACGGAGCTGAGGAACTAAATACCTGAGAACTTGCTATCCGAGAATTTTGCAGGCAGATTGGCCAATTAATGAGATCCTGGCTCAGTGAAGAGCCTGTCTGAAGAGATGAGGTATAGGAAACAATCAAAAATGACATCCAATATCGAACCCTGACCTCCACATTCACGCACATACATGTGCATGGACACTAGCATGTGTATGTGCACACACACAAACACACATTCACATATACACAACACAATACACACAAATTTTATAAAGGACTAACGGGAATGTTTCTAGGATGCTGGGTAGATGGTTCGGAAGTTAAGAGCATGTATTACTCTTTTAGAGGACCAGAGTTCAGTTCCCAGCACCCACATCAGTGACTCACTACTGCCTGTATCTCCAACTTCAGGGACACTGGCCACCTCTGGCCTCCAAGGGCACCTGTAAATACCCACACAATGACATACACACAAATATACAATTAAACATCAAAATAGGAACTGGAGAGATGGCTCAGCAGTTAGAAGTGCACATTGATCTTCCAGAGAACTAGAGTTCACTTCCCAGGTGGCTTATACTCACTTACGATTGCATGTGACTCCACCCTGGAGGATCCAATCCTGTCTTTGGGTCTTCATGGGCATTGCATTCACATTTGAAACCCCACACAGAGACCCATACATATACACATGTAAAAATTAAAATAATAATAAACATTTATCATTAAGACATTATTTATAATCCCAAAGCATAAAATCTTATGACACAATGATGGCAAATGCTCGCAATGGAATATTGTTTATCTATGTAATATTATTGTTAAATTATATTTATTAATGTCTAAATATCATCAAATGAAATAAATGTAGCTAAAACCCCCAAAGGATGCACATTCATACCACAAGGACATTTACTCAACTTTGTTCATAGAAGCATTATTCATAGTAGCCAGAACCTAGACACAACCTAGATGCTTCTCAGCCAAAGAATGAATAAAAATGTATGGTACATTTACATAATGGAATATTACTCAGCGGTAAAAGAAAAAGAAAAAATGACATCTTGAAATTTGCAGGCAAATGAATGGAACTAGAAAAAACCATTCTAAGTGAGGCAACCCAGACCCAGAAAGACAAACACGGTATGTATTCATTCATAAGTGGATATTAGATGTAAAGAAAAGATAACCAGGCTACAATCTCCAGCCCCAGAGAAGTTAGGTGACTAGGAAGACCCTAAGAGAGATGTGCATGGATGCCCCTTGGAAGGGAAAACAGATAAGATCTTCTGAGTACATTGGGAGGGGGAGTGAAGGGGAGCAGGGAGGAGAACATGAGGGAATGGGAGAGGGAGAGCAAGGAAAGAGATGCCTTGATAGAGGAAGCGATTATAGATTTAGGGAGAAACCTGGTGCTCAGGGAATTCCCAGGAACCCACAAAATGACTCCAACTAAGACTCCAAGCAATAGTGGAGAGGGCACCTGAACTGCCCATCCCCTGTAATCAGATTGATGGCTACCCTGATTGTCATCATAGAGCCTTCACCCAGTACCTGATGGAAGCTGATGCAAAGACCCACAGACCCACAGCTAGCACTGGGCAGAGCTCCTGAAGTTCAGCTGAAAAGAAAGAGGAGGGATTATATGGGCAAAGAGCTCAAGTTCATGATGGGGATACCCATAGAAAAAGCTGGCCTGAGCTAGTGGGAGCTCACTGACTCTGAACTGTCAGCTGGGGAACCTGCACAGGACCAAACTAGGCCCTCTGAATGTGGGAGACAGTTCCGTGGCTTGGGAAGTCTGTGGAGACACTGACAGTGGGACCAGAATTTATCCCTAATGCATGAACTGGCTTTTTGGAGCCCAGTTCCTATGGAGGGAGACCTTGCTCATTCTCAATACAGGGGAGAAGGGCTTGGTTCTGTCTCAACTTATACTTTAGACTTTGATGTCCCATGGGAGGCCTTACCCTCTCTGAGGAGTGGATGGGGAGTTGGGTAAGAGGAATGTGGGGGGAACAGAAGGAGAGGAGGGACAAGAAACTATGGTTGGTATATAAAATAAAAAAAAATTAAATAAAAATGTAGCTACAACCAATGGAGAACAGTATGTCATAAAGTTTATATATATACACACACACAAAACATTCTAGAAACTTCCATACTAGTATTATTATAGTACTAGCATTATTGTTTTGTCATTATCATTGCTGTGATCAAGCACCATGACCAAAGCATCTTGGGGAGGAAAGGGTTTATTTTACTTACCCTTCCATATTGAAGAAAGTGGGACAGGCACTCAAACTGGGCAGGAACTTGGAGGAAGAAGCTGACCCAGAGGTCAATGGAAGGGTGCTGCTTACTGACGTGCTCTCCACAGCTTACTCAGTCTGCTTTCTAATAGAATGTAGGACCACCAGCCCAGCGGTAGCCCTGCCCACAGTGGGCTGGGCCCTTCCCCATCAATCATTAATTAAGAAAATGCCCTAGAGGCTTGCCTGCAGCCTGATCTTATAGAGAGATTTTCTCAATTATTTATATTTGGTGTAGGTAATATGAGTCACACTCTCATCTTTATAACCCTCCCTGCTGACTGAACAAAGCATTAAAAAAAAAAATCAAGTGAAAAAGAGTCCATCTTTACCTTCCAGGACACAATTGGATTTATATGAGAATGATAATTCGGACAGCTGACATGACGTTTTCTGTGTAACATCCTATTTGTGTCTGCACTGGGATGTAGTATCGTCATGTGTTTAAGTTTAAACCAAGCAGTAGGAGTACAGATACGGCATACTTTATTTTCCAGCTTATTGGCTCTGGCAAGTCTGAAAATTATTCTGGCTTGCCGCAGAATAAAACTGGGCCCGACGACATTAGCATCTTATCTCCGTGCTGTCGGGCTATGCTGTAATCTTTTGACTACAATCTGGAAACCTCATGGATGAATGGCTCTATTCATCAGAGGATGTTATTCAGGGATTAGAAATGTGTGGCATGACCATCACCACCAGCTCCTCTCACAACCAGGGCAGACGTCATTAATCACACTTTGTCCAGTGAACCCAGATGTGGCCTCAAAATCCTTTCCAACACAGCTGTCGTAGGCAGCCCCTATCAATCACTTGTTTCAACCCAAGTTGAAATCTATTAGCCATATCTGCTCTGATTACCCTGGCTGGAACATTATTATTTCTTTGACTAGTTCCCAGGACTGTGAAGTCAAGAAATGCGACCACTTTCGTTCACAGTCTCTCTTTCCATTAAAACGTTTAATGCATACAAAAGTGTCCCTGGCGAGAAGCTAAATCTTTGAGCCAGGCAGCATGTTCTAAAGGTTCCCCACCTCTCGCGAGAAAAGAGGCAGGCAACCGTAGAGAGCGAGGAGAGGAGACACAAGCAGCATGCCTGCTCATCTTTAAATCTAAATCTCCATAAAAGCAGGGCTACCTGAAGGATTAGAGTCTGTGGGAGGGGAGGAGGCACAGAGTGGGTAATGATTGGGTGAATTTGATCAAATTTAAATTGCATAAATTTTAAATTGAATTAATTATTTTAAAAATGAACTAATTTTAATCAATTGATCAATAAGAAAAGTGTTCCCTACCTGCAGTTATGAATAAATGAAAAGAAAAAAACCCATCATTTTAAAAAATCCATGAGATGGAAATTTAGACCTTATCACACTTTTGATAACTGAACTTACTGAAAAATAATAGGATATTAGAATAGAATAATGGAATTTAAGGTCATAAATATTCACATAAAGTCAAGTCCAAAAGGAATATAGCAAACTGAAATGGAGAACATGGCAGAGTGGTACAGGAACGATGTCTGAGTTCCACATCCCGAACAAATCATGGTTGCTTTCAATATTTGACAAGGTTAAATACTTTGAAATCCCAGAGACTGCCCTACATGTGTGTAACAGTCGGGAATCAGCCTCAGATCCAAAGAAAGAACCTGGCAATCTCACCTGTCCTCCCGATGCGCTTTCCCTCCCTTCCAGTGAAGCTCTGAAAAAGAAGAAACAGGGTGCCACTTATTACTAAGGAAGAAAGCATGTCATCGGGAGAACCCTACAGCGAGTGGGAGAACATTAAACTGGCAAGGCCAAACTTTAAAACAACATTAATAATATAAGAAAACTCCCAGATGGGTGTCTCCAGGCTGCAAGCGCCCATAAACTGCTAAGCCGCTTGGAATAGACATATCTTAGTAAAATGCTGGACAGCAAGAACGAAGAGAGTGAGGGAGAGAGAGAGAGAGAGAGAGAGAACAAAGAAGAGAGAGTGGGTGAGAGAGAGAAAGACCATATAAGAGAATAAGAACGGATTTGACCCCAGGTTTAGAAATACTAGGTGATAACAGATCTGGGGAACCTCTTCAAAAATCAACTTAAAGAAATTTTTAGTGTGTGTATGATGTGCACACACACATGTGCCTGTTTGTGGTGTGAGTGTGGGTGTATTCTTGCCAAGTGAATATGAATGTGTGCTCATGAAAGGACATCCTTGGGTGTCGGTCTTCACCTCCTTCCCTGTTGGAGACAGGGTCTCTTGGCTGTTGGCTGCTGTGTGGGACAGGCCATCTGTGCTATCAGCCTCCCTAGCTTCTCCTGTCTCCAGTGAGCACACTGGGATAGCAGGCAAGTGCTACCATGCTTGGCCTGATGGGAAGTTCTAGAGACTCACACTCAGGCCTGCAGCAAATGCTCTACCCACTGAACCATTTTCTCATCGCTTCTTCAGATTTTTAAAAGGGAAAAAAACTTTATTGAACAGTATATTCCATTCCTAGAAGTATCAATATTCAATTTGGAGGTCAATTTTAAAAGGCATTTTTAAAAACCCAAAACCAAAAAACAAACATTACTTTTAAAGAATTACAAAGAATTTACAAGGAACTACGGTTTAAAAGATTGAAACAGGCTGGGCGGTGGTAGTGCATGCCTTCAATCCCAGCACTCGGGAGGCAGAGGCAGGTGGATCTCTGTGAGTTCGAGGCCAGCCTAGTTCCAGTACAGTCACCAAAGCTACAGAGAAATCCTGTCTCAAAAAACAAAAATAAACAAAGAAACAAAAACAAAAAAGAAACAAAAAAAGATTGAAACATTTGAGAAATCATTTTAATTTGAACAAGAGATTTTGGTTGCTTTTGAAAGAATTCCTAACAGAATATTTGATGTAGTTTCTCAAGACTTATATTTAAGGGAGAAAGAAGAGAAAATGACAAATAGGAAGGAAAGATGGAAGAGCAAAGGGGAGACCAGTGGAAATTTGGGAATGTGTTTGTATTTTGTAACTAGAGGCACGCTGGTGTAACAATTACTATCCATTAGTAACTTCTATTGAAGTGAACAAGTTTTGAAACAGTTTCTTCCGCTTGGAATTTGGGGTATTCAGCTTATCCAGTAAGTGTTCCATCCTTCCTCCCTCTCAACAGCAAAGACCAAGGGTCGAGAACTGGATCCCTGCAGAGCCTCATGGTCTCCAGAGAAGCAAAGTCCAAACGGAATACAGCTAACTGAAATAAATGGAATATTTAACTAACTGAAACAGAGAATGTGGAGCTGGCAGCAGAGTCCAGGCTCCTGAGAGGTTTTATGAGGCTTTCATCACTTACGGAGTCAGGGGACCACACAGGATGTTGCTCGTACAACCTGTGGCCGGAACACTGGCTTCTCCACGATGTCACAGAAGAACAGCTGCTGATGCACGCTTGACCTCCTTCACCTTGGTATAACTCGACCATTCACTTGCAGTATTCTCTTGACCCTGAGCTATGGTAAGTAAAAAGATCTTCTGAGGGAATCCTGGGGTCATCTCGTGAAATCGTCACAGTCAGTTTTGTGCACAAAGAGCTCTCACACAAGTGTGATCCCAGTCTCAGAAACAGTCCTACAGGGTTAGAGACATCATTTAATCTGTTTTCCTGACAGAAGAATTATTTGAGATCCAGAAAATTAAATGAAGCACTCAAGAACATTCAACAGGTTAGTCAGTCGGCCTGGGTTCCTGAGAACTTCCTGATTTAGACATACTGCTCAGAACATAGTATTTCAGGCTCTGGAGAGGCTCTCAACTGGGGACATGGGGCAGGCCAGGGGGAATCAGTGATGAGCGCGTGGACAGAGAAGCAACTTTGAATGCTGGTCACCTTCAGAATGTGGTTTGGAAAGAGGACAGAAGATGGGAAGTTGCAGAGGATGACCTGGTCTTGGCTGTGAAGGATTTGAGTCGTTTGTTAACTGCAACTTGAATGCCGAGAAGAAGGTGGGCACCCAAGGATGTAGGAGAGTAACGACCTCTGCTCAGGAGCAAGACTGTTGCCTCAGGAACAGACCTGATGTGTTAGAAGGTTCATAGGAAAGGCCACTGCATTTGGAATGAAGAACAGCTTAATAGAAAAGAGGGCCAGTCATAAATCATGAGATGGGTCATGCTAAGGAGTTTGGGTTTTATTGTGAGCAATGAAGTTTAGGGATTTAAGTCTTTATCGGGGTGTGTTATGCACATATACAATTCAATAATCCAAAAATGTCAAGTATGCAATCAAAAGTTTTTATAACTTGAAGAGTGAAACTATGACCATAAGTCCATTTGAGAACTTTCTACTCCTCCCAATATCACATTTTCTTACCCCGTTCAACTAAAATCTACACTTTGACTCTACAAGTTTTCCCTTTCTGGAAATGTCAAAAACTGGAAGCCAAAAGCATGGGATTCCTGGCCTCTGGCTTCTTTCACTTAGCATTTCTGAGGTCCTGTGGCACACATCAGTCATTTCTTCCCATTGCCAAGTAGCGTCCCATGGTGTGGCTATACCACAATTTGATTATCAACTAATATGCTAATGACCAGGCAGAGCATCTCTATCCCAGCCAGTGCCGCTATGAGAACTGTGGGCAAATCCTTATGTAGACATGCTTCCCACTATCTCTGGGAGATGGCTATCAGGAAGTGGAACTGATAAACCGCACAGTAGTTTTATGTTTAACAATTCAGAAACTGCCAAACTATTTCTGAAGGTTACCGTGCTATGTTACAGTCACTGCATTGGTTGTTGTCGTCTTATTTATAACAGCCATCCTGCTGCGTATCAAACCACGGCCTTAGTCTGCATTTCCTCCTAACTAATGATAATGAACACACGCTCTTGTCCTTTTCACTAATGGAGGAGCCATGAGCAGAAGAAAGATACGATACGGTTTATGATTTCAAATCTAATCTCTTTCTAGATGGCAAATAAATGACAGGCAAGAGGAGCTGGTTAGACCATCATTGTGAAGCACCAGGGAGGTGATGGTCTTGTGGGTGGGTTATAACTGCGATGGCAGAGCAGACTATGCGTACATTTGGGTCACAAACTCAGCTAGTAGATTAGATGTGGGCTGGGCAGAAGAGAGATATTTAGCAGAATATCCAGGAACGTGCTATTGCCATTTCCAGCCACTAGTTGGGCGTATTAAGGGAAAACAGGATGGTGTCGTTAGGGCTCTGGAATCAGTGCTCATTTCAATCTTACTACACTTTCAGTGCCTATTAACTATACAACACAGAAGTTGGCTATGTAATTGAGTATAAAGACCTGGCACTCAGAAGAACGTCTCGGTAGAAGTGGAAACTTAAGAGTCATCAGTATAGGCGGGTATTTAAGGCCCTGGGATCCAGGGAGAGAAGGAGGAGGGGGCGGGAGTGGAGCAGGGCACCCAACAGCCCGGTGTTCTGTAGGAGTTGTTGGTAGAGATCAGCGGGGAAGTGTGGTAACTTGGAAGTGGGACGGAAGGGGAGATAGGCCAAGAAGGTCATCTAAATCACATCCGGGAGATGATGAATCCATCCCTGTGGCATGATGCTGCAGTCCCCAGCCACATGTAGCTAAGGGAACCTCACAAGGTGTATTGTCAAGACAAGTGTCTACATATCAAACGCATGCTTCGCTGCTGACGACAGGATAAACATAAAATCTCATTAGTTTTTTTTTAAAAAACAACGGATACTTTCTGAAATATCATTTTGGATGTGTATTAGGTTAAATAAAACTAATAGTAAAATTAAAATCCACTGGTCTCTTTATACTTTTCTAGTGTGATCACCAGAAAATCTGACATCGAGGAAAAGGCTCACACTGTATATATATGTACATTTATACATGTGTATATATATATATAGTATATATATACTATATATAATATATATTGCCAGCACTGGTACAGTATTCTTTCAGCCTCAGCCTGATCTTCCAGGATGGGAACTTGCATTTATGTGAATTCTGTGGTTATTTGCTTCAAGCCTTTCTTAAGATGCAAGCAGACAGAGATAGCATCTGGGACTGAGGACTTTTGGCGCCTTGCATACTTTGGTATATGTTTACCGTGTGCACACAGACCTCTGTTTTTGCAATGACAGCGCCACATGGCTTATCTGTTCCTTGCTGAACCAGGAACTAGGGCAGACCGTGAGATATCACTTCCTTGATCTTTACAAGATTTGAGGTGTCCTTGCTGACTTTGAAAAGGATCCAATCAAATAAATGTCTAAATGCCCTCTTCCATCTGGTTAAATGTAACTTGATTAAGAACAGAGATACTTAATTGCTTAATAAGGTCACCGTGGGCTAGAAACTACTTCATTTTTGCTTCATCATCCTTAAGATTCCCTGGTGTGGGAGAATTGTCTGTATTCTGTCAATCATGTATTTTAATAAAACGCTGATTGGCCAGGCAGGAAGTATAGGTGGGTCAACCAGACAGGAAGTAGAGGCGGGGCAATGAGAATAGGATAAGGCTAGGGAGGAGAAAACTCCCTTAGTCACTCCTGCACAGACCGCCGAAGAGGCAACATGTAAGCTGTCACACTGAGAAAGGTACTGAGCCCATGTGGCTAAAATAGATAAGGATAATGGGGTAATATATGTTATAAGAGCTAATAAGTAGCCTGACCTAATGAGCCAATCAGTTTATAACCTTATGGAGTCCTGTGTGTGATTTTTCTTTGTTGCTTGCCGGCTGTTGGGGTACTGGGAGGGACAGAAACCCCAACAAGCCAGCCCTCATGTTACATATGGCGCCCACGTGGATAACTGAATCCACAAAAAGTTTGAGAAAGCTTGGGAAAGAATAGAGTAAAGCTTGTTTTCTTGGTAGCAGCAATTTCTTGGGTCTACTTTGCTTGCTAGAGGCAAGCAAGGCTCTCATCTAAGAGAGGTTTCCTGACTCAGCTTTAGCTGCAAAACCCTGCAGGTCATTAAGAGGTCCTGCCACGAAACACTTAAACGGTGTTGGTGAAAAGCAGAGCGCATGCTTTTCGGTCGTAGCAGGAAAAAAGCTGTGCTGTTTTAAAGTGCCGGCTTTCTGGGCTGTCCTGCCAGGACAAACTCTGACTCTTGCAGGCAGGCAGTCCGACTGAGTGTGGTCTGTGAACAGAATGATGCAGCTTGCTTGCTAGCAAGGACCTTGAAACACGACAAGTTGTGGCAGTGAACACAGCTGTGGCTGGTATCTCAGCTATGAGTCTGGAAAGCTAAGGAATGAGCTGGATCTAGCTGTCAAAGCCACGGCTTCCCATATTGCTTTGTAAATTAAAGGCTCATGTGGTCAGAAAAAGAGAGATAAACAGTAAAGAGAGGTTCAAAGATGAAGAAAACCTCTAAATATTTTACAGTGTGTTAAAAATATATACAGGCTAAAAGTTAAAGTTCTTAATGTAAAAAAAAAGGAAGAAAGAGAGTAGTTGGGTGTGGTGGTACACACCTTAAATCCCAATGCCTGGGAGGCAGAGGCATATTGACCTCTGTGACTTCGAGGGACAGAGGTAGAGATTGACCTCTGTGACCTCAAGGTGTGGTAGTACACACCTTTAATCCCAATGCCTGGGAGGCAGAGACAGATCTCTGTGAGTTCAAGGTGTGGTAGCACACACCTTTAATCCCAGCACTGGGGAGGCAGAGACAGGAGGATCTCTGTGAGTTCAAAGACAGCCTGGTCTACAGTGTTATTCCAGGACAAAGATATACAAAGATCCTGTCTCAAAAAGTAAAAGTAAAAATAAAAGAAATAGAGGTTAAAATAAAGCCACATAAAGATGGAAAATGCACAGAGAATCTTCATACTGTATGCTATTATGCTCTCTTTAAATTGTTTGATTGCTGAGGAAGGAGCAACAACTGCTAAAAGACTTTTGTTTATAAATGCTGCAGAATTAATCCAAGATAGACATTTTGAAAATACCTTGGCTTCAAAACTGAAGTCAAAAGGTTTGTTACTTTGGAGAAGAGATTTTGCTTGTGTTTCCACAGAAAATGAGAGCCTCTGGATTTATTCAGAGTTAAGAAAATTCATCTTTGGCCAAGGGAGACCACCTGAGCAATCTCCGGTAGGAACAGATGGCCCAGATGTCTGAGTTCTACATACAGAACGGATTCAAGGCGCTGCCTGAGATGATCAGGTCTCACAGGATACTCCAGTCAGGACTTGATTATAACTCTAAATTTTCTTTAGGTCCCCATAAGATCATCAGCGCCCCCAACCAGCAGGAAGTAGCCTGAAATACTACGCCCACATTCCCAACAAATGGACTATGGGTATTTTCTTTTGTTTAAAAAAAAAAAAGAGGGAAATGGTGTGGGAGAATTGTCTGTATTCTGTCAATCATGTATTTTAATAAAACGCTGATTGGCCAGGCAGGAAGTATAGGTGGGTCAACCAGACAGGAAGTAGAGGCGGGGCAATGAGAATAGGATAAGGCTAGGGAGGAGAAAACTCCCTTAGTCACTCCTGCACAGACCACCGAAGAGGCAACATGTAAGCTGTCACACTGAGAAAGGTACTGAGCCCATGTGGCTAAAATAGATAAGGATAATGGGGTAATATATGTTATAAGAGCTAATAAGTAGCCTGACCTAATGAGCCAATCAGTTTATAACCTTATGGAATCCTGTGTGTGATTTTTCTTTGTTGCTTGCCGG
The DNA here is from genome assembly GCF_982192425.1 of Myodes glareolus. Lineage (NCBI taxonomy): Eukaryota > Metazoa > Chordata > Mammalia > Rodentia > Cricetidae > Myodes > Myodes glareolus. The sequence continues at coordinate 30,646,900 of NC_142040.1, forward strand.
CTGTTGGGGTACTGGGAGGGACAGAAACCCCAACAAGCCAGCCCTCATACTACAATTCCCGGCATGACATAGAAACGAGTTACATAAATCTATTTTCCAGTTGCAGTTATGGTAGGAGTTTCCCTTATGAGCTAACAAAGTTTCTCTTTACAGATCCTAGAGGCAGACTGTGCAGGTGCAGTTAGGTAACCTTTTGTCCCGGACGGCAGGGATTAAGGCCATATGAACACGGCAACCCTCTCCAAGGTATAACGTTACAGCTTGAGGTTTCCCATGACAGCTACCCGGGTGGTGATGACACAGACCTTCCTGCTCATCTTTATGGTCACAATCAAGAATTTTCCCAAATGCTTCAGATTAAATGATGGAGTCCGGGGATGTAGTTCATCCAGATCATAAAGGGGCTGGTGGATGAGCTTTGCATCAGTGACTTCTTGAAGCATTAAGCATTCCTTTCTAAAATATGTTACCCGATACCTTGCCTCACTGCTGGGCCAGAGCAGCATCCTGCCATCCTTGCCTGGCATCTCTGGGAGGCAGCTGGTTGCAACAAGACTCCTGAAGTTGTCTAGCAACCAGGCGTTCTGATTCTACACTGCCGCTGGCTTCTCCGTTGCTTTGGGCAATGATAATTAACCTCTCTGGGCTTCTCTTCCCCATTTGTAAAAGGAGGCGTGCAGTTCTTAAAGACGGCTGGGGTGCATCAGAGAGTTTATTAAAAACACACACTGCCCTGCCCTGTCCCCTGAGTTCCTAACCCTTAGGTCTGAGAAGGAAATCTGAATTTCTGATCAGTTAGAAGATGGTGCTGACACAACTGGTTTAGAGACCCCTCTGGTAGTTTCTGCCACCCTCCCATCCTACTCTTTCCGTGTGCTGCGTGGATGTTTGTGCGCGCACTGGCTCATCTGAGGCAGACGCTCCCTAAAGACACCGGACAACCTGATAACTCTAAAATGGGTTTTTAAAAAGCAGAGTAGTCATCAGAGATGCCGGCTTCTCTAATTTTGAGAAATGGAAACTAGATTGTTTTTATTAGCATTCTGAGATCGTACGTAAAACACACCTTGCCGTTTGGAGAGGAGATAAGTCAGTATTAATTTCTGTTCTCAGTGTAGCAATTACTGCTTATCCATCTAACCATTACATTTCAACAGAAATATAAATTTGGGAATACACGCAGCATAGACTGCTTAATCACTCCCTGCATGGACCTCTGAGACGTGAGAGGTATCCCCCCACCCCTTAGGTTGCATCAGCTTTGTATAACTGTGTTTTATTTCCCTCTCTGTTGCAGTAAAACCGAGAATCAAAAAAGATGGTTTTAAAGTTCCAAGTGATAAAATGATTCTTATTAATTAAGATATCCATGATGGTGAGCAGCCACTTAATGTGTTCAGCAATAAACCAAGATTGCACACTTCCCATGCTTTAGATGCTGGATCTAGTTTCAGATACAACAGAGGCACTTTGAAATGTCTTAACCATGGTGGAAAGTTCCAGCAGAGTAAATGTTAATTGTGATTCTGCCAGGGATCTGCTAGCTATATCTGAGAACAGCCATTTGCTTGCTCTCTCGCCTCTCTCTTGTCAATATCTGATCTAAAACCAATCTTTCTGTGCAAAATATTCATTGAGGATCTATTTCATTCTCAAGCAACATTGTTCTGCATGATACCAACTGAATAAAAAGCTATGTTCCCCATCAGAACTCCCTCTACCAAAGTGTGGTTTCTGAAGGTGCCCAGGAAGGTGCACGGAGGGACAAGACTGCTTCCAGGGGAGCCATCCAGCTGGAGACCAGTGCGCAAGCTCACCTCATCCCCAATTCCACCATAACAAAGAAACTCAGACCACCAAGAATTCTTCCTTGGAAAAGACCTAACACATAATGCCCAATACTGGCTGCACCCAGTGTTATTAAGAATGATAGTGGATAAAGCCAGCCAGGAAAGCGGTTTGGCAGAAAGTATTGAGATCACTTCCTTTCACTGAGTAATCCCCTTTCTAGGAATCTATTCCCCAGCAAGTGTCACAGGCACTAACAGACATCTGTAGCCACAGCGCTCCTTCAGCACCCGCTGTGATCCTGAAAAACTAGAAAACATAACAGACGAAGGCTAAATAAATAATGGCTTGCCAGTGTTTCTAAATTAGTTTGGAAGTATGTCCACTGATATAGGCAAATGCCCTTGTTGTGATGCTAACTGAGAAGCCAGCAAGATCACAGAAAAGCCCATAGGACCCCTGATTGGCATGCGCTGACCAAGTCGGTTAATCTGGAAACAATGGGTTTCATGGGAACTCTTCCTTACACTGGTCCAATTCTCTGAATGAGATTTAGAAAGTGAAAAATCCACAATGCCATTTCTTCATTGCTGCAAGTCTCTGTGACAGGAAGAATAAGTTCGTCTGGAGAGGCAAGTAGTGAGCTGAAGCTGTCCTTAACTGTCCATCCGGCACGTCTTGCTTCTGGCCCCGCTGACCATGCAGCTCAGTCCTCAGACCAGCATCAATGCTTAACTACACCCTGCAGGGGCAGCGGTGCTCACAGACTTCTCCAGGGATGGGGCTCCACTGCTCTCTCTTTGTGGCTGGATGACTGCATTTGTTCCTTCTTATTCCCTGAAAGACAGACAGACAAATCACTGTGAACTCAGCAGGGGCTGCAAACAGGATGTTCTCACTCTCTTACAGCTCCAGGCCAGATACCCAAAAGCACCTTTGCTGATCTACAGAACACCATCTGCAAGGCTCGTATCTCCTCGAGGCTCTGGGGTAGAATTTATTTCCTTGTCTTCTGTCTAACATGTGGAGGCCACCCTGCAGGCCTTGGCCCGGGTCATTCTTATCCTCGCCACATCTCCTGCTACCAGTTCCTTATCTCCCTCTGTCTCCCTTTGAAAGGACACTTGGTATCACATTGACCCCTGTGAGAAATCCAGGTGGGACAGCTGCCTTCTCAGTTGACTCCTCCCTTCCCCCTGTCACTCACACAACTGGCCCTGACTTCTTCCCTTCCACAATTATCTAATGCCCAATTCCTAGAATAAATCAAATAACATAGCAACTCTGCCTCCTTCCCATTCGAATGCCAGCTGAGAGATTGCCCCCCAACCAATAATGGTGCTTATTTGGAAGTAGTGAAGGGTTGTAGTTTGGATACACATCCATGAAATCTGTGAGTGCATCTGAAGGGGATGAAGCAAGAGCCAGATTGACAGACAAAGCTGAGGAAGGATGACATCAGCTCTCTTGAAGTCATGAGGCATGTCAGTCTGAGGTAAGACAGATGTGGGCAGATATCCTTGTCAACATACTTTCTGAGACACTTACGGTGCCCTTTGAGCAAGGTTGAGGTTCAAGAAAAGTCCCTGGAAGAGTTTGAATTCGATGCTCTTCTGTATGGCCCTGCTTTTACAAGCCTCTCAGCTTTATTTACTGGCGTGGTTTTTCTTGTTGCTGTTGTTCGTTTGTTGGGGTTGATAGGAGTGATTCCATTTTGATTCTGACAACTTGCACATCTCTTTTGAAAAGCATACTTACCAGTGACACATAAAAGTCTGTGGATATGTGTGCAAAGCACTGAAATCAATCTGTTATTAGCACTAATCGCTCAGCCATGAAAATGTAGCATAGAGAAGAAGGGGAAAAGGAAGAGGAAAGAGGGGGCCTTGAAGGAGTGGGTCACGAAAGAAAGAATTAAAAGCACCCAAAAAGAGACAGCTCAAGTAGGAGACAAGACGGTGTAGCAGAATGAACAAGAAAGGCGGTGCACGGCAGCAGCTGAGCCTGGAGGCTCGGTGATAGAGACAGATAATTACTTTTTTGTGGATTTAGGTTCCTCTGTGAGCTGGAAATGAGTTCACATGCTCAAATGTGGGAGAAGTAGCCCTGCCTGACATCTGGGGAGAAAGAAGAGCCCTTGGGACACTCCTTACAAAGAATGGGGGAGAGCTGGAGGGAGCAGGGAGGAAAGACTTACTGGTAAGATGCGGTTTAGAGAGATGAAAAGGGACAGCAGCCATGGGCCTGCTCCTGCTATCCTCACTCAGTAGCTTCAAGAACCTGGGTGTCAGTGAAAGAGAGAGGGCAGCTAGTATTCAGGAATTCAGAAGGTAAGGCAAAAAGATGTTCGTGCAAGGAAATTTAGAAACTCTAGGGCAATTATCTATGCATGTGTGTTCCCTGCTCCTCCATGCTTGGGAATGAAGAAATGGAGGGAGGTGAGGTGTTAGCGGTAGTGTGCCTGGTATACACAGACTCTGAGCTGCAGATCCTGAGGGGCTCCCCATGTTCCAATAGATTGTTTTACAGTCATATTCACTGAGTAGATTCAGTGGGTTTGAAAAAAAAAAAGAGCTTATGAATTTGAAAGGGAACAATGGTGAGTGGATGGGAAGAAACTTGAGGGGAGGATAAGAGACGGGATTTGATTACAGTGCATTATATGCGTGTATGAAATTCTCAGACAATAAAAAAGCCAGACTTGGTTGTATATGCTTGCAATTCTAGTTGAAGCTTAATAGGAAGTTATAAATGCATTCAAGGTAGGCCTGGCTATATATCATCAAGGCCCACCTGGGGTATATAATGAGAAGGAAGAGAAGAGAAAAAGAGAACGTGAAGTCAAAACCAGGGAGTTGAAATGACTTGTCCCAAGGCACAGACCGATAGGCAGACTTTTCTTTCCTGCCCGCAAGTTCACATATAATGAACATGAAGACTCAATATTAATTATAAATACTCGGCCAATGGCTCAGGCTTGTGACTGGTTAACTCTTACATTTAAATTAATCCATATTTCTTATCTATGTTTTGTCACGTGGCTTGCTATCTTTTCTCAGTATGGCATGCCCGTCTTCTCTCTGTGTCTGCTCACGACTCCTGACTCTGCCCTCCTTTCTCCCAGCATCCTTCTAGTATGGCTCCCACCCAGTCTCTTCCTGCCCAGCTACAAGTCAGTCAGTTCTTTATTAACCAATGAGAGTAATACATATTCAGAGTGTACAGCATAGATCTGGTAGAGTGGTGTGTGTGTGTGTGTGTGTGTGTGTGTGTGTGTGTGTGTGTGTGTGAAGGATGGGAGGCTGCTGTTAAAATGCTGAGTCCTAGGCTGTGGTTCTGTTTTCTTGATTCAGAAATACAGATGGGTGAGCCAGGAATTTAGCCAGCAGCTCCAGGGATACTAAGGCTCAGTAAGGTTCAGAAGTAGAGTAGGTGGCATCCTTGTCTTGGGGATGGAGCATAACAGCAGGGTTAGTGTAGAAGCCCCTTGAGGGAGAGATAGACACCGCTCGATGTCGAGTAAAAACTGAAATCTGCAGAAGAGAATGGATAAGATGGCTTGGGTGTGATATCAGATGATAGGCTAGTGAAAGAAACACAGTTTGGCCCTGAAACTGGAGCCAAATCTGTCCCCGGCCAACTGAGCATGAAACCAACCAATACCTGAGCAGGAAACCAATCAATCCCTGAACACGAAACCTAGCACCCTGACCCTGAACCTAGAGCCAGTGAAAGAAACAAACTCTGGCCATAAAACCCAGAGCCAGTGAAAGAAACACTTTAGCCATGAACCCAGAACCCAAGAAACACACCCTGATGCTGAAACAAGAGAAACACACTTTTGCCCTAGAACCAGAGTCAGTGAAAACATATGCCTTAACCCTGAAAATAGAGCCAAAAGGCTAAAAGAGGCCAGTGAAAGAAACACAGTTTGGCCCTGAAACCAGAAACAACTCTGCCCTCCACCAACTAAACCAACCAATTCCTGAGCAGGAAAGCTAACCAATCCGTGAGCAGAAAATCTCCCTGGGAAAACTCCACCCCTAAGACACCCTATATAACCGCCCCTACCTGTTCAGTTGCTGGCTGCCTTTTCCCATCCTGGAAGAGGCAGCCACTCTTCTGGACTCCTCCTTTCCAAATAAATCTTCCTTGAAAGACTTTTGGGTGACGGCATGGAGCAGAGGAACCTTTGCCGAGATGTTTCTGTAGAGGAGCAGAGCAGAAAAAACAAAGGACCTTTTCTTAGGTGTTCCCTGAGTGGGGGCTGAGCAGAAAAAGTAGCAACATTTCTAAGGAGCAGCAGAAGTAACATCTTGGGCCAGGAGCAGAAGAAGAAAGTACTAGATCATCTGAGCAGAGCTCAACTATAAGGCCTCCCTCTAGGAGAGAAGCAGGATTGCTACATCCTGCAGGGAGACCATCCCCCACCGTGCATCCCAGCTTCAGGCATCTCCTAACTTCCTAATGAGTCAGGATACCTTTCTCTCCAGAGCTGTTCCTTTGCAGCTCCAGGTAAAGCCTGGCTTCCCAACAAGGCAGGATACCCTTCCCTCCAGAGCTGTAACACTTGCAGTCCATATACCTTGATTCTAAGAATTTACTGAGGTTCGGTATGCACTCGGCTTTCCTACTGATGAAATAGCAAAAGCCAATAGTATTGCCAGCCAACTTGTAGGTCTGTCACTCCAGAAGGGTGGTGACAATAGGCAGGGCTCCTTGACTCTAATACGTGTGGGCTGCTCCCAGCTGGCAAGGGACCTGTTCCTAAGATGGCAGGACTCAAACCCCATATTATTTGACAGAAAAATCCATGTTTCTCCTTAGAATAGGAAGTCTTAAACAATTTACCCCGTAAGACATCTACGTTAGAAGCTATTTCACATGGTGGAGATTTAAAGGGAAAGCCTGCCTTGTCCCTACATCATTTCATATTTGAACTTTTTCATTGTTTTATTTTTTTGTTGCTATGAGAAGATCCCCTGATGAAAGCAACCTACGTGAGAAAGGGCTAGTTCACAATTCCAGGCTGTGGTCTGTCCCAGCAGGAGGGTCGCAGCAGTAGGAGCTTCAGAAAACAAGTCATAGCACATTCACACGGTCAAGCACAGAGAGCAGTGCGTTTAATGCATGATGTCAGTGCTCCGCGGATTAACACATCATGCTAATCACCAGGTCGTTCTCTCCTTTTCATTCAGTTCAGGGTCCCCCATGAAAACAGGACTCCTCCCATTCAAGGTGGGGCTTCCCGCTTCAGTTAGGCCGATTATGGAAATCCCCAACAAACAGGCTTACAGACCGATCTAACCCAGACAATCCCTCACTGAGATTTCTTTCCCAGATGATTTTATAGTGTGTCAAGCTGGCAATCAAAACTAAACATCACAACCACATTTACCTAAAAGAAACAATTAGGTTAAAGGTATATCATGGCGGCAGAACTTTGACCTACATATGTGTGAGACCCTGACTTCAGTATCCAGTACTATACACATATATATATATATACATACATATATATGCATACATATATATACATATATATATTACCATTTTCTCAGAAAAGTCAACAGAGATTCATGCAAGGCTGATAGCCAAAGAAAAGGGATTTTTACATCTTCCTCATCCTTCTGTTATCCAGTCATCAAACCCAATCTAATTAACTATCTCTCTAATGAATCACTCATTCCTTCCCACTCCTTCATCACGTTTGGCTAAGCCCATGCCACCATATTCACAGCCCTGGCTGCAGCAGCCTTCCCTCTTGCTCTTCCTGCCTCCAGCCTTGTCTCTTCATTTCATCCCCTAGAAATTTAATCTTGTCTTGTTCCTGTTCAAAGACCAATATTATCTCATCTCTTTCATGCCTTCCAGACAACATCTGGGCTCCTCATTCAATAGATAAGGTTCTCCATGGTCGCCCCCAGCTACCACCTCCTCCTACTTCCTCCCTTTTCCTTCCAGGCCCACCCCTTTCACACGCATGTGGTCCCATCCCTCAGCCTTTTGTCTCCCTGCCTCTGTATATACTGTTTCGCTCCTCTTCCCACTTCCCTGGCTTGCAGGCACATTTTCAGCATCAGTTCTAAGATCTTTGGAGGGAATAGTCGTTAAACATTCCCTAGGATATTTCATACTTTAAGAGCTAATGAAATAGAACAACAGGATGCTCCCTTGGCAAACATAGTACAGTATTTCTCTGTTTCTTAATACAGAGACACAAACATCTTAGGGTATAATCAACTTTCTGAAAAATTCTACTATCTAGCAAAATGTCAGATGCTTTCAACCTTCCTGGGCTAAGTAGCCCGTCTCCGATCCCATGGTGCTTTCCTCCTCTGCCTGCATACTGCTATCAAAGTTTTGTTCACATGCTTCCACAACGCTCTGACTCTCTCACCAGGCAGCAGACTCCTCGGAGACAGGAACGCTGTAATAAGTCTTTGCATCTTCGGCCTGTAGTCTTCGGCATCTTCTGCTGGCTGCAGCCTACCGGACAGTGGGTGATTAAAGCACACCTCTGAGCCATTCCCAATCCCTTTCTAGCAGAGCGTGTGTTAAATGGTGCTGCAAAACTGCAGTGGACTCGTGATCCTGAGCAACGACAAAACTTTTACACCTTGACATCCAAGTAGGAAATGACTGTTTGGTGCCAAAGGTTTCTTAAAAGACCCCACCCAAAACCACAGGCCTAAGAAGAAAATTTCACAGAAGGAATATTTGGAGACTTTTCATAAATAAGACCTGGAGCAGTCCTCCAAGGTTTGGAAACAAAGTTTCTCTCTCTAGAGTTACAGAGCAGTTCCCCCCACTGCCCCCACACACACATGTGCGTACGCACACACACGCATGCATACACACACATATAGACACGCACACGTGCACACATATGCACACACGCACACACATACACACATGTGCACGCACACACATGCATGCACACACACATGCACACGGGGTTGAGGAGAAGGACAGAGGCAGAGAAAAAGAATCTCTGTTTATGCTCATGGACCTAGGTTCCACTAGATGTCAAGAATTAGGATTCTAGTCTTCAGGATGGGCGAAACCTGGTATATAGTTTTTCACCCACAAAGGCCACCCCATGTCTCCTTCTCATCCCATATCCCCATCAGACTGGGTCTTATTTTTAGGGTTGAGTTCAAATTTAGTACACAGCATACACACAAAACTGACGCTCAAGGCTTGTTGACTGAAAGAAAGAATGAATAATTGACATGCACACGGTACCTGCCAACACCTCAGGTTGTACATCTGAACATTTTATACCTCTACCACTTCCTCCAGAACAAGCATAAATCTTGTAAATGGATTTCATGTATTTCCACTCAGTTATATTAACAGCCAGATGTAGCTCTAATGCCAAACACTGTATTTTCGTCTACCATTAATCTTTTCCCAGCTTGTGAGCCTGAAAAGTCATAATGATGAGGGTTGTCATAATGAACCAAACAGTAATTGTAATAAGAAAACGGAGGGAGAAAATTGAAAACGAAAATGTCTCTCCCACAGCCCCAGACAAATGACCGTATTCTTCCAGTTTCAAATCCACACGGCTATATTTGTTCTTGTCAAGATCATTAGGCACCAAAAGATCATTTGACACTGGACGGAATGATATTTTTAATAGGAGTAATGGATGGACATTAAAAGAGCATACCTCTTCCTTCTGTGGGCTCCCATCTAGCCTGCTCAACCTCAAGAGTTAAAAACGCATCGAAAATACTTTATATCAGGTTTCGATGAGTGAGACACGCAAGTAAGTAGCCTGTCTCAGCCAATTTTCTTAAACCGAGATAAGCAATTACTTCTAATAAAGCAATCAAGGGCTTGAATGAGAACAGGTTTAGCGCTCACAGAGTAAAATACTAATTGTGGGGTTTAAGGCACACTCTGCAGCTCTTTTCTCCTCTCAAAAAAAGGAAGGGGGAGAAGAGGTTTTCAAAGTCATCCTCAGTCACGTTGATAAGTTTCATCTTTCTTTCATACTAAAGCCTTTAACAGTGGAAATGACTAGAGAACGTAGGGAAATTTATAAGGCAGCTAAATCATCCCGACACCCTCTAGGTCCTGATAGATTTAGTAATGAGCTCTACAATGAGATCCCAGACAAATGAAGTAATTAAGTGCTTGATCCCCAGGAAAAAGAGTGGCCTCTTTGTAAAGCATCAACAACTTAGCTTGGCATGATTGCTTGTAAGCATTCCTGCTACTTAGCAATGGGGTGGTAGACAGACGGTATTGCTGACAAACTGATATTAACTTCACGGTGTCTGTTTTCTCCACAGCCCATGGCCTTGCCCTCCTAGTGTTCAGCCTTCTTTCAGGTAAGTTACTATTAAAAGGCCCAGATCTTGCCTCACTATTTAGACTTTAAGAGTGTGAAATAGGTATCCATTTGTCTGTGAACTTGCTTATTTATTTTGAACGGGGCTCCATTCTGTAGTCTAGGCTAGCCTGGAACTCACTATGGAACTCAGGCTGGCCCAGTACTCCTGGCAATCCTCACGAGTGCTGAAGTAGGAGCCACCACACCTTGCTTATTCATGCTTACAATAGAGAAAATATTCATACTGCAATTTCTTTTTCCTAACTCCCTTTTTCAAGACTACTTTACATTTGGCACAATTCTTAAACAAAAATCTGATGTTGGAGAGGCACTGGTTTCAGACTATGATTTTTCAGTCATATCTGCACACTATTGAATTCTAGAAACCTCCCAATAGCTAGCTCTCATCCCATGTCAGAGTACCTGGGAGGATGGGGAGGGGGTGTCTGTCCCTGAGGCTCTTGAAGGATGCTACCTGACACACAGCACTCAGAATCTTAGGTGAGTAGATTTAAATTGGTGGACTATGTGCCAAGATTACAATAATCTGTCGATTTCCAAAAGAATTCTGTAACCCTGCACAAGTTCAGCACTGGGCTGTGGATGGGCATCCCTGGTCATCTATGAACAGCTTCTTCAGCTGTGAGTCACAGCGCTATGGGGCCACCTAACTGAACATGAACGTTGTGAAAAATTAGGCAATGATAATAGACTTCTGAACAACTAAGATGCAATCCAGAACCAAGCACATAAAGAGTTTGCATTCTGTTCCAACCTGCACTGTGTTGGAGCCGCTTCCCCAGCCCAACCCCAGATGTTTGATCTCAAAAGTTATTGTTGACAGTCCAATACGGAAGGGCAGGGAGAGGAGCCCCAACTCCTAGCTAGGGAGCTATTAACAGTTGATGGCAGCCGTTGAGGGAAGGGTCAGCCCTCTTTAGTCATGTGGTCCTCTGCTGGTTCAACATGGTTCAGATATGTGACTCCTCAATTATGCATTTTTATGGGCAGCACTAATTGGCTTCAGTGAATACATACATGCATACATACATATATACATATATATATATATACATACACACACATGCATGTGTTTAAAAGTTGCTGTTTGAGTTGATGACTTGAGTTTCAGGGTTTTTTTTTTTTTTAAGTGAACTTTGGCTTGATTTATGACAGAGATTCCAATGGGTTCGGAAATGACCTCAACATACTTTCCCCATTATATACTATGTATTTATGCAAAGTGGCACCCTCAGAATTGATGATTACAAAATCAAAATATCAACCAACTCTGGAAACCAGGGAAGAAGCTCTGTGTCCTGCAGTGCCGCATGTTCAGCCAAGATTTAATTCTTTATGAAGAGCTAAACAAATGTAGGCAACTCATTACCATGTGACTTTCTGCTCATCTTTCATAAATGGCGAAGTTGTATATAAAAGAATTATTTAAAAATAAATCTCTTTATGATTTATTATCAATAAATCTTTGATACCTATTTTACATATTGACAAACAAGGGCCATGTAAATTTTTCTCAGGGGCCAGGAGTGCAAAAACTTCAAGTGGCCCAGACCTGTGGCATTAAAAGACTGTGAGGGTGCCTTACATTTGAGGAAACTATCTACAGAAAAAGTTTTAATTTCATTTCAAAGACCTTTCAGATTCATGCACAATGCTAACTTAAAGGTCCCCAGAGACTTACTGAAAGGGACCAGTCAAACAAAAAATGACGGCACTGTTGCGTACACACAGCTTCCAGGACCTGCTCTCTTCCTTAGCTGTTCCTGCAGAGAGACCTCACTGATTTACCTACACACAGCTTCCAGGACCTGCTCTCTTCCTTAGCTGTTCCTGCAGAGAGACCTCACTGATTTACCTACACACAGCTTCCAGGACTGGCTCTCTTCCTTAGTTGAGACCTCACTGATTTAAAACTGTATTCTATGCAAAGAATGAGAGAATGCTTAGGAGAAATGAAACCAGTTTCTTTTTAAAAAGAAAAAAAAGTGGAACCAGGCAGTGGTGTTGCACACCTTTAATCCAGCCCTGGAGGATCTCTGAGAGTTCAAAACCAAACTGGTCTACAGAGCGAGTTCCAGAACAGGCTCCAAAGCTGCACAGAGAAACCCTGTCTTGAAAACAACAACCAAACCAACAAAACAAAACAAAACAAAAAAAAAAAGAAAAAGAAAAAGAAAAAAGAAAACAACGAGGAAAGGAAAACCTACCCAAATTGAAGGCGATAGCCTTGTCACTACCATATCCCTCGTGGCTACTCTACTCACGTGACATGACTGGGTTCAAGGACTAGCGATGGGGCAAATGACCAGGAGCAAGACAGCCAGAGGTGGCATGATGAAGGGTCTCCTGAATGACACCTTCAGGGACTCCCTGTTATACTGAAGTAGCACTCAACAGTGATAGGTCATTACCTAGTGAACACACCTTTGTAGGTTGGGGTGGCAGGTAAGCCTATACTCTGAGGTCAGATTGTTACCAGAAACTTTGGGGAGTCCACTCATGGTTGCCAGATGATATTGGGGAAATATGGGTCCCTTTTTAAGGTTCTCGGTCTCAATCACAAAATAAACTAAGAATAATTATCTAAATAATCTAAAAAATAATCCAAGAATGAATTTACACAGAAGTTCAAGGATAATTTTATCAGTGTTCAAAAGAAAAATCCCAGAGGGGCTGGAGAGATGGCTCAGAGGTTGAGAGCATTGCCTGCTCTTCCAAAGGTCCTGAGTTCAATTCCCAGCAACCACATGGTGGCTCACAACCATCTGTAATGAGGTCTGGTGCCCTCTTCTGGTCTTCAGGCATACACACAGACAGATTATTGTATACATAATAAATAAATAAATATTTTTAAAAAAAGAAAAAAAGAAAAATCCCAGAGAAGGAAAGTTGTACATTGTAGCGGCTGCTCAAAGGAAGAGAAAAGCTTGTTAAACTGGCATGGAGGTCAATCACGTGACGTCAGTATGGCGGAGAGTGGTACAGGTCAGCCATGTGGCATCAGTATGGTGCAGAGGGGTACTTCAGAGAAAGAACAAAGTCCAAGGTGTTAAGAGAGGCATGCTTAGGAAAAAGAAGAAAATGAAAAGTTACACTTTTCTGGAAAACTGGGCAGACATAAAAAGCACCATAGTCACGTTCTTAAGAGACTGCACTAGGGACTGAGAATTCTGGGAAGGAGAAGTACAGTATATCATTAGCGGGATAATACTCTGCCTGTCTCTTAAGCATGGGTTACTGTGAATCCATCTTCCTAGAAGTGGTCCTGCCTTCTTGTGGAGAAGCCATGTCATTGACCTTGCCCACCTGGAAGGCTAGGTCTCCACCCAGGCCACATATTTTATCTTTTTGATGAGAAGGAAGTCATTCTTTTCCTTAATGAGGCCATTACTGCTTCTGGGTTACATTGTATCTGTACTTCAGCTCTCTGAAAAGCTCTGCCACCATCAGGGCCAGTTTGACCCTTGACAGTCCTGTGTCAGAGTGTTTGTTATGTGCCCAGAAATTAGCATGGCTTTCTCCACATTTTACCATGTTCTCTGTGTTAAATATAAACTCTTTGAGGCCTTCATTTTCAAGTTCTATGCAAGCATTAAAGAATCAAATGTTTTTGGGAGGGAACAAGGTGTCCAAGGGGAAGGAATTATGGAGATGGAGGAAGAGGAGGAAAGAGGAGGAGACAGAGGAAGAGTTGCAGGGCAGTCTTAGCTCTCTTCCTGGATTAATGATTCCTGGCACTTATCTCAAATTTTCTAGTTTTGCTATTTACTGAAACTTTTGGCCAAGTGTTTATTTCTAATAAAAAAAAACAATTAGGTTCATTTTTATAGACTTTCTAAAAGAAATTGCTATTGTTTTCACAAGCTTGATTTTTAAAAGTCTTAAATAGGCATATATTTTAATGCAGAAATTCTATTTCTATGGAATTGAATTTCTAAGGAAATAAATACATATTTATGCAGAGCCAAAAATCAGCTACAAGGTGTTTGTTGCAGAGATGTTTAAAAGAAGGAAAATTTTAGGATAGGAATGGTCTAACTGACAAGAGACTGCTTTATAACATTATCTTATGACATGCTGTCATGACCTTACACTCAGCCATTACTGTGTGTGGAGAGGAAAGGAAATAGAGGGGCCAAAACTGATGGTGTTGTACAAAGGGTGCTTGTTTGTCCCAGCCACGAAATAATCACACAGAAACTGTATTAATTAAATCATTGCTTGGCCATTAGCTCTAGCTTCTTATTGGTTAACTTTTTTAAATATTTATTTATTTATTATGTATACAATATTCTTTCTGTGTGTATGCCCGCAGGCCAGAAGAGGGCACCAGACCCCATTACAGATGGTTATGAGCCATCATGTGGTTGCTAGGAATTGAACTCAGGACCTTTGGAAGAGCAGGCAATGCTCTTAACCTCTGAGCCATCTCTCCAGCATTATTGGTTAACTTTTACATTAATTTAACCCATTTCTATTAATCTGTATATCACCACATGGCAGTGGCTTACCAGCAAAGATTCGGCATGTCTGTCTCTGGTGAATCCATGGTGTCTTTCTCCTACTCCACCTTCCTTCTCTCAACATTCAGTCCAGTTTTCCCCACCTTCCTAAGTTCTGCCCTATTAACAGGCCAAGGCAATTTCTTTATTCATTAACCAATAAAAAGCAACACATAGACAGAAGGACCTCCCACACCATGATGGGACCTTGGTGTTCACCAGGGTCCTACATTCCTGTGTCAACCTCAATAGGTTCAATATTATAGGTTATATATTTATAGGCTATATGTTATATGTTTCCAGGCTATATGTTATATGTTTAGAGCTTATATATGGAGTGGTTCTTTCTAGAAAATTGGTTCTGCTGCCAAAATAGTTGGAAAAAGACAGAATGTTATCTTTTTTGTTTCCTATAAAATTCTTAGTATTTCAGGTTTTCCAGCTATAATGACATATAAGTCAAGTCAACAGTTGGCTAGCAAGTTTTAGACATAAGTCTAACTTCTGTGTAAGAATCTCAAAACCTTATTGTTCTATAAACTTAAGAGGTAAAAGGATTGAGAGGGGACTTCATTCTGTGAATTTCTGCAAAACCGAGACCCGGTCACCGATTCCTTCCATTGTTCCTTTTCCAAGTTTAAGTGTTTCAAACGGGACCACCCAGCTCTTCAGTTATCCAAAGCTGAGTGCATCCGTTGGCAGATAAAAGAAAAATGATACACTTCCACAGTCAAAACACTAAATTCTTGCAGATTTTGTGCTTGCTGAAATTATAAAGTAAAATTATGTCTCTGAAAAATGAATACAACTAGGGACAGACCTAGACCCCAAGGTAAGTGGAACCTGGCAGGCAGGGCACGCTGTGGCCACTGGGAGGTGCTGAGGTGGTAGAGGCCAGGAGCTTTGGGAGACACTTCTCTGTAGGTGCTGGTGGTGTGTGATGAGGTCAGTGACGATGACCATGTCACTAACCCTGGAGATGCCAGTGTGTCAGAGGCTCCACTCCTAATCCTCACTGTGTCCCTGTGAGATGCAAACTACCCCTTGTCCCGTTTTCCTGAAGAAAAGGTCAAAGAATGGAGAGACTACACCACGCCAACGCCAAGATTCAAAGGGCTGCATTTATTTTATTACCAACAGCATTTTCAGTCTCAAGTGCAAATCAGACAGATTGACTTTCTTGTAGATGCAATACATATCTTACACACACACACACTCGTGCACACACACATGAATGCACATTACACATGCACACATACACATGCATATTACATTCACACACATGTACACATACATACACACACATACATCACATGCGCATGCACCCATAAACATGGTGTAATGGTGACAGTCTGCAGATGACAACAGACCTAGGTTCTAACTCTGACTTTTGGTTGATTTTCTCCTCCCATGCCAGTCTCCATGGCACTGAGAATAAGACTCCACACATCAACCCTTCCCCAGAGCATGATGAAAGAGACCTCTGGATGAGTGAGAGCAGATATTTTTATTGAGGCAAGAAAATGAAGCAGGAGATTTGCCTGAACAAGGGTTAAAACGATTTCATTACTTTAAAAAAAAAAAAAAAAAAAACCTCTTAGATTGAACGGACCTGGAAACAAGTGTGCTTTCACGACTGTGGGCATGACTGTCAAGGAGACGCTGGAACAGAAAAAGAGTCTTCAAGAGATTGTACTGGGAAGATAGAAAAGGACTGACCTAGACAAGTTGGGACAAGCTGCCACACATTAACAACGGTTGTGTGTCCACAGCTGGGAGACCTTTGCTAGACCCTCTCTGGACCTGTCTCAGTCCATCCTATGTGTAACTCTCAAAACAATGAAAAGCAAATACACGGACCAGATGTGGAGCTCGGTAGGAAAGGGCTTACCTTGCATGAGAAAAGGCTTGGCTTTAATTCCTGCCACTGCAAGAAAAACGAAACAAAATGAGTAAATATGTTAGTCAGTGTGTTGACTATCTTCAGGAGGTTACATATTTGTGCTGTCTTCGTTCAGAGGCATTACAACTCTTAGGCATTATATGGAGATGCTGGAGAGATGGCTCCACAGTTAAAAGTACTTGCTGCTCTTCCAGAGGACAGAAGTTTGGTTCCCAGCACCCCTGTTGGGGTGGCTCAGACTACCTGTAACTTTGGCTCCTGAGCATCTCACGCCTTCTTCTGGCCTTCAAGGGCACCTGTACTCACATCCACACACTCATACCCAGATTCCGTGTACACGTTATTAGAGATAAAATAAATTCACAAAAGAAGAATTTTTTAGAATTATCTAGGAAAACCAGTCCTTGTCAGGAGTGCACACCATAATAGTACCTTCTGTATAGAAATCCCCTACTACTGTGTTCCCAGAAGGAAAGACTATGTTAAGTGGAGGATGGGGCAGCAACACTGCACTGCGGTCCTTCCTCCAAGAGCTGCTGCCGCCTTAGTAGCTGATGTCGCCTTGCAGCCTACCGACAGCTTCCACATTCGTTGGCTTGCATACTGCATCTTTCTTTTCTCTCCCCCCCCCCCACCGCCTTTTTAGACAGGGCCCCATTATATATCTCTGGATGGCCTGGAATATGCTCTGTGGACCAGATTATCCTTGACTTCACAAGGATCTGCCTGCCTCTGGCCTCCCAGAGTGCCGCTGGGATTAAGGGTGTGGGCCGCCAGGCCGGCCCCAGCGCAGTGGTTTTCACTTAGTGAATTGCAGAACTTCAGAGCGCGTGATGACTGCTCCCTTCATTTCAGGCCCAGAGAGCTCAAGGGACCACGTTCAAGGCCACACAATCAGCTAACTATAGACGAAGAACTGGAACCCAGGGCTGTGCTCACAGCATGCTTTTTTCCCACTGTTTTACAGCTATGTCTCTATGGTAGAGAAGTTTCAAAAATAACGCAGCATTCTAGACTTGTGGTTTTTGTCAGAAATAGAAGAGTCTCCTAAAGCAGTCTGCAGCATCATTTATAATTATATGTATCTTTTTCAGTTCTTTTTGAGAGACAATTAAAATTAGATTTATGTCGACACTTAAAATTCTCTATACTGGGCAGGTAATAAAGAGACAAAGCAACCCGTATGCAGCTAGACCTGACAGCAAATGAGGCCTTCAAACCTGGGACATTTATTTCCCAAGTTGACACCGATGAAGACACAAGAGGAAAAATGAGCAGACATCCCAAGCCAGAGTGAAGAGGATGAGGAGGAAAATCTCATAGTGAAATCCCAGCTGTCTTAGTATTCCTACATGACCAAAAACAACCAGAGGAGGACAGAGTTTGTTTGGGTTACCTTTCCAGAGCACAGTCTATCACTTGACAGGAAGTCAGGGCAAGGACCTAGAGGTCAGGAATGATACAGAGGCCATGGATCATTGTCCATGGCTCACTTAGCCTGCTTTCTTATAGCATCCAGGACCACCCGCCCACGAGCGACACCACCCATAGTGAGCTAAGTCCTCCCGGACCAACTACTAATCAAGAAAATGCACTACAGACTTGCCTACAAACAGATCCAATGGGGTTATTTTCTCGACTCAGATGATCTCTTCCCAAATGTGTCAAGTTGACATAAAATTAATCAGGAGACCAGCAGATGGGAAAATAAGTGAAAAATATAAATGAGAAGCAACCCAAGATCATTTGTTTGAATTATTTAACTTCCACGTTTCTCTGACCTTTATATCTATGATGTTGTTTAGGGTGATGGGGTGAGAGAGCTCTATGTGATGTCTGGCTGACAGAACACTAGGAAAAACCTGAGAATGATTTTTTTTTAGAAAAAAAAGCACTCTTCCTTTAGTATACATATGCCTTCATTGGGGATGAGGAAATAGATATATCAACAAACAGATTTATTTGCAAGATGCTGAGGACCTGGACATTCTTAGCCTCTGTATATGACAGCATGTGATGGTGAATGTGTCATGGTGAATGTGTCATGGTTCATGTATGGTGATCAAAGGTCAGCTTTCAGGAGCTGGTTCTCTCCTTCCACCATGAAAGAGGGAGCCCTGACTTTTTCCTCTTGTGAGATAAGGATCTCCAAATTTATTTTACTCCGATAAGCTAAACTGAAAATTCTCACCAAGCCAGGACAACTGGGTAAGAAAAGGAAATGAAAAACATTCATCCTAGCAAAGAAGAAGCAAAACCATGCTGCCTGTAGATGACATGACCTTGAATTCAAAAAATGCTGAAAAGTTTTGCTCCGACCATATTGAAATGAATAAGCGAGCTAAGTGAGACATCAGGGCATCAAACATCAGGACATGAAGGGCATCAGAACACAATAGCAATGATTGAAATCAGTTATATTTTCATGTACAAGGAGTCAACAACTCAAAATGAAGTTAAGAAAATAGTTATGAGAGCATCAATAAAACATTTAGAAATAAATTTCACAGGCAAAAATATACAAGAAATTCACTGCAAACTATAAAGCAATGCAGAGGAAGCTGAAGGAGACCTGAAAAGATGCAACTGTCCCATCTTCATGCATATGTCATTGAATTATTGAGATGGCAAGTGCCACCCAGACTAAGCTATGTATCCACCCACTGACCTGACCTACAAGGTCACAATTAGCTTTTTTTTTAATTCACAGAAATTGACATGATTGTAAAATGCATATAAAAATGCTAGAATCTACCCCCAAACACAACCAACCTTGTTGGAGGCTTCCATTTCCTTCTGTTAAAACCTATTACAAAGCTACAGTCATCAAAACAGTGTGGTGCTATCGTCCTTACAGACATGAGGGCCCATAGAATGCGTGAAAGTTCATTTATGCTCTTTATACTGATGCCTGATAATTTGACAGAGGAAAGAATGGTATTCTTAACAAAGGGTGTTGGAATAACAAGATAGCCACATGCAAGAATAAGTGGAGTCTTTGTATCATATCATACACCAAAAATAATCGAAAGATCTAAATGGAAGAGGCAAAATTATAAAACTTAGAAAAAATAGGTAAACCTTTGATCTTGAATTAGGCAATAATGTTGCAGATGTGCAAATAAAAACCACAAACAACAAAAGAAAAAATAGAGATAAGTAGGACTTCAGCAATATTAAAAGCTTGTGCTTTCTTCATCAGAAAAGGGGAATCCATGAAATGAAACAAAATATTGCAAATATTATCCAGAATGTACAGAGATCTTATATATTAGCTGTAAAAGGCTAAATAACCCAATTTGAAATAGACAATTTGATCATCTCTCCAGAGAAGATATCCAAATGGTAAACAAGTACATGAAAAAAATGTCCAGCATCATTAGCCACATGGTATGTCCACAAAATGGAATATTACTTTGTAATGAAAAAGAATGCAGTATAGTTCATGATACATGCTACAATTTTGAAAATATGGAAGAGTCTAGCCACAAATTTTAGGATGATGTCAATGGGAAATGTTCAGAATAAGTCAATTCATAGAGACAAAAACAGAGTGATGGTTGCTGGGATTGGTGGAGGAGGGGGATGGAAAGACAGGTGCTGAGTAGAGAGCTTCACTCGGGTGTGGAATGTTCTGAAATAAACTGGTAAGGATGGCAGCACTAAGCTGTTAATATGTAAATTATATGTGAATATGCAAATCCTGTTTTTAATAAAGTTGTGGTGTTACTCTTTTTTTTTTTTTTAAATGATCACCAAGTGAAGTGCTGAGTAGGCCTGGCACTTAGGCGGGTGTAACACCCTGTGATTATACCTCTGGGAGCGTAGTGGAAGCAAATCCGTCAGGTTTGGAAAAACCACACACCTGGTGTAGCCCTTTCCCTGCCTGAGGTGGTTGTTGGTCATCTCCAAATGACTCACAGCTCTTACTCAGATCTGTTGTGTAAGACAGACCAATTAAAACGAGGGAGACTCGTAAGCATCCATGGGTCCCCTGTCAAATGTTGGAGAGACTGTGATCATCTACGACTCCACTGCTCACTGTCCCACTTGCCCTTCCCTTGGAGGAGGACAGTGAGCCCCAGACAAAAGTGAAGCCACACATAACATACTTAGACATACGTCGTGGGCAGGCACGACGTGGCTGGGAAGCAGTCTTGTAGAATCCTACCCCATTCCCAGAGCAGTCACGGGACACTCCCAGGAAAGACATCCTTCCCCCTGACCCAAACACACTCCCCTCTGAGACTAAAGTTGTAAAGTAACTTGGCGCCTCAGGGAAAGCCTCCATCAGACACTAAGAGTGACCTGAGAAACAACCCAACAGCATACAACACCTACTACCAAGTGACAAATTGAAGTCTTGGCTACCTTGATGAAAGCCGATTGCTTACACACAGAGTAACTCTTGCAAGAAAGTCTTGTTACTCACATCTTAGTAGACTCTAAAATGCTTTGAAGAGGTGGTGGAATGTTCTGGCTGAGGCAGGGGGCTATTTGTGAGTTCAAAGCCAGTTTGGACTACAAACTGAGTTCCAGGTCATCCAGGGCTATACAGTGAACCTTGTTAAAATGGGGTGGGGGGAGAGAGACTCTCCTTTACCTAACTACGACATCAAACTTGAAGTCTCAGCTTCCTTGTTTATAAAATGAGTATAGCAATAACATTGACATCACAGGATTATTGAGAAGACCAAAGGATACACAGAGCAGGACCAGGTTCGGCTAGTGCCTCCAACACAGCGAGCCCTTCAGTGGGGCTCTCTATGGGGTCACTGTACTGAGATGTGGTGGCTGCCTGACATGCCCCCTTCTAGGTTCCTTATTTAACAGAATGCAGTATAGAAATCTTAAAAGTAGGTAGAGTTATGAATTATCAAAAGCTGATAAGTATCACCAATATCATGAATTATAGGACAGGATACTGATGTTGTGAGAGGTGCTGGCAAGATTACCACCTCATCTTTGATACCTGTCTCTCTCTCTGTCTCTCTCTCTCTGTCTCTCTCTCTGTTTCTCTGTCTCTGTCTCTGTGTGTGTGTGTGGGTGTGGGTGTGTGTAAGCCAAAGGTCAATGCCAGGTGCCTTCTTCGGTTTCTCTTCCTTTGCTGTTTTTTGAGACAGGGTCTCTCGTTGTACCTGGAGCTCAGACAGACTGGCTCGCTCGCTTGTGTAATTGGCGAACCAGTCCCTGAAACCCATCTATTCCCAACCTCTACTCCCCCAGTGCTGGGATTCCAGATGTGTGTTGCTGTACCCAAACTTTACATGAGTGCAGGAGATCCAAAATCAAGTCCTTGGACTTGTATAGGGAACACTTTAGCAGCTGAGCCGTCTCCCCAGTCCTGGCTTCTGACTCTTTCTTCTAGAATGTGAATCCTGTACAGAAGCTGAGCACTGACCGAAGTCCCTCTGTCCTGTGTGAGAGAAATCTGTGTGGTCGGCCGCTGTGCTGGAAGGTTCTTCCTGTTTCACAACTCTGACCTCAGTTATCCCTTTCTAACTTCCTCTGCAGTTTCTTGCTCAGACAGTGTTTCCTGTCCAGAGGAAGTCTTAGGAGATGGAGATCTGGAGGGGGACATGACTTTGAGGTGGCCCTGGAGTCTGAGTTAGAGGATAGGACTGTTACTGCTTCTTCTCTTTACCTGGAAGTTGAGCCCAGATGCTTATAATCAGGACCAGGAACAGCCTCACTGAGGTCAGGACAGTTGGGGAGAGGATGTGGCAGCCAGCCAGCCTCTCCTGTAGCTCCAGGTTGAGCACCAGACGGTAGGGTACAGCAGTGCTCCTGGGCTTCTCATGCAACTTCTGCTTCCTCCAGAGTCCTGGAGTGCATGCTCAGCCTTGGAGGGACCCCAGAAGATGCAGGAAGATGCAGAGCAGTTGACTACAAAGCCTCATAGCATCCCTGTGAGTCTGATGTGTGCAGAGTAAACGGGGTTAAGATGGCCAGGCATCTTCAGGAAGGGCAAGTTGTCTGGCATTGCTCAGAGAGTTCTGGGAGGTTTAAATAAGCAATGGGAAGCCAAGGGAGATTCAGGAGCTTGTAAGAAAGGAGGTTATACTTCCTTTAGAAAGGGAAAGTGGGGAGGACTGGAGCAGAACTTTGTGGAAGAACACTTGCTCAGTATTTGTGATTCAAGGAGTTCAAAACCCAGCACAGCCAAAAACAAAACCAAAAAAAGAAAGGAAAGAAAAGGAAAGGAAAGGAAAAATGGAAGAATGAAAGGAAGATAGCTGAGTGAATGCAGTTGAATGCAGTAGGTCCGAGAAAATGATTACAGGAATGACCAAAGCCACGAAAATAGTAGGCTGGGGCTGGGAGGAAAATGTGGTCAGTGAAGTGCCGGACTCACAAGCATGAGGACCTGAGGTCACTCCCTCAGAGGCCATGGAAAATGCTGGGTATGAGCTGATCGTAGCCTCAGAGCTGAGATACTGGAAGATGACTGGAGCTCCTAGCCTGGTAATCTAGCCTAATTGATGAGCTCCAAACCAGGGAGAGACTCTGAGGACCCTTGAGGTTGCCTAGCAAAGGCAGGCTAGAGCTGTGATAGTAACTGAGAAACGAAATTACAAGCAACAATTAAAAACTAACATTAATGGAGCCTACCCACAAGTCAAGCACTGTGACAAATGTTTCCGGAGTCTTAGTTATTTAGACCTCACAGATCCCCCAGAAAGCAGAAGAGGAAACGAGGACTTCTCGACCTTATGCCCACCTCGTACAAGATGAGCGACAGGGGCTAAAACTCGAAGGTGTGTTGTAGGAAAATGATGATAGATTAGACTTGGGGTAGGGAAAGGAAAAACAAACCAAAATGATGCTTGATGAATGATGAAAAAGGAAGACTTTTGGGTGGATCAGAGACCACGTAATGAAGCAGCATTTGCTGGGTACCTACCGTGAGTCAGGCTCTGAGAAAGAGAAACACTGAGGCAGTTGCTTGACCTTAGAGATGTAGCCATCAGTGGTCCTGTCGGAGGGATCTGGGGTGATGTTGAGAGACAATCTTGGTTTTATTACTGTTGTGACCTGGGTCACAGGATGAGAGCTGATTATGGAGGTCGTGATCCTTCGTCCCTAGTAGTAGGGATGGGCACGTACGTAGGCGTTCATAGACAGCTCCAGTCTAAGCAAACTACACGGGCAGAGGCTGCAGGCACCCGCAGGCATTTTTGAAAAATACAGGAGGAAGAGTAAATAGGATGAGCAGCCACCCAGTGGGGTATGGTTGGACATGGATAACAAATAATTCTAGAAGTTTCCATTAGCAAACACCCAATACTTAACTTGGCTGGTTTGGAAAAACCAATGTTTAACCTGAAAATAAGACATGAGCTACATAAGGCATTCTGTGACTCCTTGGATGCATGCCCTTCCCATGTGTCTTGTCATCTATTTCTTCATCTCCTGATTCTGTCTTTGGCCACGAATGAGCTTTAGCCCATGGGTCATTAACAAACAAGACACAAGCAGAGGCTTGAACACCGATGATATTCATTGAGGTCACCCATTTCCACAGCAATCAGCAACCTCTTCCACCACTGTGAAATAAGCCTATTATCCCCTAGAGATTAAAGACAGAGGCCACATCCAAGTCATTCGTAAGTCATCTAGACAAGAGATGAGTAATTCAAATCACTTGACTTCAAATAGTGTGGCCTAAAATTCTTAAGATGTCCACAAAGCCCAGCAGAGCAGTGAAAATAATGCTTATTGCTTTAAGCACTGAAGTTCATGTTGGTTTGTTACCCAGCGAAAAGTAGCTGATCCATGGGCCTGTTTACTCTGTTCATCATATCACGAACAGGGTCGGGAATATTCAGAAGTGCTTACTCACTTTGGCTGTCTTAGAGTTGGTTGAGGGAAAGTAAATAGAAGAAACTAATCTCCCACGCAAAGGTGCCAGGCTCCTATTAGGCTGAAGGATTCCAATACCCTTAGGACTTTTGAGGAGATCAGGACTCTGCAGAGCTGCCTCTAAGCTATGTAACTCTAACTTACCTTTGCTGAGGCCGCAGTTGAAGTCAGGTTCAGCTGCAGTAACAGCAAAGAAGCGTCATATTCTGACTACGGGGAGGGTCCCATCTCATACTTTCCAATCTGCTGTCTTTTCCTGCCTTTCTATCACTTATAGAGGAAGTGTGGTGAGGCAGTGGGGGACTGATTTATTTTTTCTGCTTTAAGGAGAAACACCCTGGTTTGATTATTATTATTTATTTATTTATTTATTTATTTATTTATTTATTTGCACACATGAATGTTAGGCCTACATGTATGTATGTGCACCAGATGAGTGCAATCCCTTTGGAGGCCAGCGAGAGCGTTAGAGGCCCTGCAGCTGAAGTTATAGACGGCTTGGGGCTGCTATGCGGGCCCCTTGCAAGAACAGCAACTGCTCACAACCTCTGAGCCATCTCTCCAGCCACCACCCTAGCTTACAGTCAGTCCATATACACCTATACTGCAATCATTATTCTACAAGAGTTGTGAACCCTTTATCCACAGTGATCCCAACTGAGCAAAGTCTGGGCTTCCCCGCCCAGTTTCCACACTGCTGAATCCATCTGTTACTGTCATTAGCTAATCTGCAAAATATGGGAAGGGTGTTGGAAGGGCCTTCACAGCGTGCAGTCTCTCGGGGGAAGTCTGGAGTGCTGCTATGGAAAAAAAAATAAGTGTGAGGCCCGTCCTTGTCCACTTCTCCGCTCCCTCTGCCCCTCTTCTGGGAAATGAGTAGAGATACAACTGAGAGTTGTCCATTTTGGGCAGGTAAAACCTGTATAATAAAAACTACCGAGTTTAAGAAGATAGGTTTCTTGAATGTTTTTGACTTAAACTCAGACAGTGGAGACAGAGGGCTACAGAAGCATGCTAACCTGTAGACATAGCTCAGAGTTTGGAAGCTCCAGAGAAGACCGCAGGGGACCAATTTTTGTGACAGGGACAATGGTGTGGTTCCCATTGCCAAAGTGAGGTTCTTCATGGGAAGATTAGTAAAGCCCCCACTGGAGGGCAGACATGGAGGCAGAAGATTCACTGCCTTAGACTCCAACTCTTCAATTCACATTCTGGAAAGATCATTTATATTCTGAACTTAACCCTCACCTTGTCTAAAAGACATCCTAACTATTGCACCCCATAAATGAGCTCATAATTACTTTCATGTTCTTCCTCCGTCAGCCTGCCTTACTGTACACGCCCTCACCCATCTGCTCATCCAAGAGACTGAAAATGGCTTAAGGTAACAAGGGATGGGAGTGGGGGAAAGGGTGCTGAGAGATGCAGTCTTCTAAACGTGGGATCACTGTGGTGTCCAAGAAATCACAGCAGCGTGGATCACCTGCATGAGACAGACTGGGGCTTATAAGAGCTTATTGGCAATTAATAGCTGGTAGGGAAGGCAGAGCCATTTTTCTGGAGTTTTGTAGCCACTGGTAAGTTCTCCATTTTCCAGTAAATAATTCCACATTCATGCTCATGAAGGCATCGCGAATTAAACTCAGTGTGCCACTGATAAAGGAAGAGGAAATAAATGAGAGACACGGAGCTGGAGAGAGAGAGAGCTCACAAGAGCGCTGGCTGCTCTTCCAGAGAACCTGAGCTCATTCCCGGCACCCACATTAGACACTCACAAGTCCACCTGTAACTTCAGCTCTAGGAGACCCAGCACCCTCTGCTAGCCTCTGTGGCTACCTGAATGTATGTGGCACACACTCACACAGACACACAGACACATAAATAAAAACAGATATTTTAAAAGGACACGGAAAGAGTACAGGGATTTATTGGGAAGGAGTCCAGAGTGAGTGGAAAGAAGAGAGAGCAAGGGAGTCTAGATAGGATCAAAATATATTGAGCACAGGTATAGAGTTATCAAAGAACAAGAGTAATTTTTTTAGGCTAGAAAGTGGAGCAACTCAAACATCCTTCATGAGATGCTTAGGCACTTCTCTTGTGCTTCTCAAGAGATGGAACAAACAGAAGGTGAGCACTGAGTCCTTGCTTTTCAAAGTGTGGTGGGTGAGTCAGCAGACAGAGAAGGACTGGGAGATGGTTGAGAACACAGAGTTCCAGCCTCCCTGGGCCAGGTTCACATGTTATATCCACTAAACGTAGAGAGGAGCTGATCTCAGACAGCAGCATTCATGGACGACAGCCGCTTGGAATCCTCTGGGAGGTTTTATAAGGTACTGATAGCTGGGTTCTAACCTTGGGGATTTTAATCTGAATGCCCAGGACCTCTTTATGACTGAGGTAGCAAGGAACTAGTCAACAACCTGCCTTAAACAACATCAACAAAGCCGGGCGGAACACATACATCAACCACCTCCAATGGCTTGAACAGCTAACTGCAAATCTCAGTAACACAAAAGACGATACATTTCTCTGCAGCATTCTGTGGTTCCAACTGAAGTGCATCCTTGGCTCAGGGTCTCCTATAGCTTCAGTGAAGCTGCTGGCCCGCCTGATGGTAAACTGGGAGAAGAGCGATTCTCAGCTCGCTCACACGGTCGCTGATGAGATAGAGTGCTTGCAGGGAGTTGAACTGAGGACCTGAGGTTCTCGTTGGCTGCTGGTCAGAGGCTGCCCTCAGTTTCCTCCATGAAGAAAGAACTATAACATGGCCGCTTGCTTTAGTAAGTTGGGAGTCAAAGTCTTCGGCACCTCAGTCATAAAAATGCTACCCTATACTTCACCATATCCTGTTCGTTAGTCATGAGATTGTTTCCAGAGGAAGGGCATCACACAAAATAGGAACAGCAGAAGGCAGGTATCACAGTTTAGGTATTGTTTGCCCCACAAAGCTCATGTACTGGGAAGCTGATCCTCATGTGTTGGGATGTGAGCTTACAAAAATAGGACCTGGCAGGAGGGTTAGATCATTGGGGGTGCCCTTGGGAAAAAATTATGGGATAGCTCTCTGGCTTCAGGTTCTCTCCACATACTCATCTCCCTCCATGATGTGACACAGCCAAAGCGTCTTTTTTTTGAGCTAACCCAACACTATCACCATGCCCTGGAGTCTCTAGAACTGTGAGCAAAAGAAACCTAATTTCTTTATAAAGTCCGTCTCCTCCAGCATTTGGTTATAGTAACAACAACAACAAGACTGAGTACACTTTAGATCTTTGGCAACCAAGAAGAAACTTCTTATCACAGATATTGAACAACAGATGTCGCAGGACCAGGATTCCTGACAGAAGGAAGACTAGAAAGCCAGCTGAACCACTGCACTATCTCATTGCTGGGATACAGTCTGGGCTTCGGTGCAGAATGAGGGAAATCAAAGTCCAGTGGTTCTCTATAGTGAGGCTGCAGAGGGAGGGAGGTATTCGGGGGCCCCGGGTGGTAAGACTTTTTCACTGAAAATCTAGCTTCACAGGAAAGCCCAGGCAATCCAGAGGGCACCTCTGAATCTCCAGCCGTTACTGAACTGGGCATATTAAAGGATAAACTCCCCCAGGTCAAGGAAATACCCAGAGGACATTTGGGTAGGACAATTCCCAGAGCTCTCCTACAGAATGAGAAATAATTCTAACTGAGAGAGAGAGAGAGAGAGAGAGAGAGAGAGAGGAACAAAGATAATTTTTAAATAGATGGTCGTATTTGATGAAATCTATAAATTTGAAGATTCATATCATAAAGAAATATCAAGGCATCTTAAAACTGAATTACTAAAAGTCGTTGATAAGTGATGAGATTTCAAAGCAGGCAGAGGAATGGTCACAAGAAGATACATATCTAACTCAAGGGATTCAACTCAGCAGGTGACGGAGAGCTGTGCCTGAGCTATGAAAGGAACAAAGGATGGATATGAAAGTCCTTACTCAATAAAACTCTTCCCACTTTGGAAGTGAAACCAAAAATACTTCAGACAAACATCATTTACCACCACCAAACATGACAATATCAGCAAAGAGGAAGGAAGCCCAGAGACATCAGAAGCCCATAAAAGATGGTAGTGGCCGGAAACAGGAAATATGTGGGTAGTTAGGAGAATGTTGCCTTTTTTTCCTCTTTCAAATATTTCCTTTAAAAGATACCAATTCTGCCAGGTGGTGGTGGTGCATGCCTTTAATGCCAGCACTCAGGAGGCAGAGGCAGGTGAATCTCTGAGTTCAAGGCCAGCCTGGACTGCAAGAGCTAGTTCCAGGGCAGGCTCCAATGCTACACATAAGCTCTGTCTTGAAAAACCAAAAACGAAACACAAAAAAGAGACCAATTCTAATTCCTTAAAGAGTCAACATTTTTCTGTTTTAATATCAGAGCAAACCTCAAAAAGAAAACTCCCAAGATACAAAAATCCTAACTCCAGGAATGCAGGGTTGGTTTAACATTTGAAAATCAATGTAACTGACAATATTAGCATTTTGAGAACAAGGAAAAAACAAAACAAACAAACAAAAACCCAAATACGCGATGATCTCAAGTCAGGAGAGAATTAACAAACTTCCAAATCTGTCCAAAGGCAGTTCTCAGCCAGTCAGGAGCAGAAGGAACATCCTTGGTCTGAATAAAGAACAGGCTCTGAAATTAAAATCATGACAAGAATCAAGGAAGGGAGCCAGGCAGTGGTGGCGCACGCCTTTAATCCCAGCACTCGGGAGGCAGAGAGAGACAGAGACAGGCAGATCTCTGTGAGTTTGAGGCCAGCCTGCTCTGTAAGAGCTAGTTCCAGGCAGGCTCCAAAGCTGCAGAGAAACCCTGTCTCGAAAAGCCAAAAACGAAAAAAAGAAAAAAAAAATCAAGGAAGGTATCAAGGGCACAGTAATTGCAAGGAAGAAGTGGGTGACAGAAAGAAAGAAAAACCTGTACTTCAGACAGGAAGAGGCAAAGCCTATGTGGAAATTCAAAAGAATCCAAAAGAGGACAAATATAACACCTAAGTATCAAGAGCATAGACTATAAAAACCAGTTCAATTGTATTGTATCGATTCCTGATTTTCTGAGGGAACCACCATGTTGATTTCCAAAGTGGCTGTACAAGTTTGCACTCCCACCAGCAGAGGAGGGGTGTCACCCTTGTTCCACATCCGTGCCACAATGAGCTGTTGCTTGTGTTTTTGATCTTAGCCCACCAGATTGCCTCTTCCAGACTTAATAGGAGAGGAAGTACCTAGAGTAACTACAACGTAATATGCCATGACTGGTTAATATCCACGGGAGGCCTATGGAAGAGAAATGGAGGAAAATGAATGAATGGGGGAGGGGAGGAACTGGGAGGAGAGGAGAGAGGGAAAATTGCAGTCAGGATGTAAAAACAACAAAATAAATACAAAAAAAATATTTTAAAAAAAATCAATCCCAATTCTACATACTATCAAGGAATAATCAGAAATTAAACTTAAGTCAATGTCATTTACAATAGCAGTGAAATCAGAAGGCTATAGGGATGAATTTAATGAAATATATACAATATTTGAACACTAAAAGATGTAAAAAGGTGCAGAAAGGAAGCTAAGGAGAGAGGACAGGCAAGATGACTCCGTGGGTAAAGGCACTTACTGTGTAAGCATGGTAACCTGAGTTCAAACTCTAGAGCCTA
Organism: Myodes glareolus; assembly: GCF_982192425.1. Taxonomy (NCBI): domain Eukaryota; kingdom Metazoa; phylum Chordata; class Mammalia; order Rodentia; family Cricetidae; genus Myodes; species Myodes glareolus. The sequence continues at coordinate 30,677,013 of NC_142040.1, forward strand.
CATAAAGGTGGAACAGTTGAACCGACTCGAGGAAGAGTCCTCCAGCTCTCTGAGCACATTGGAGCATGTGCTCCCAACATAAACATCACATACACAAGACAACAACTAAAAATAAGATCTCCAAGGACATGTAAATTGAAGAGACACTACTACTGCACATTGTAATACTCAATAAGACATTGGTTCTTCGTAAATTGCTCTACAGGTTGAATCCAATTCCAAACAAAATTTCAACAGCAATTCTGTAACCTATGGGCTTTCCCTAAAATTTATGAGGAAATGCAGATACCCCCTAATTGGTAAACTATTAACCCAACTTGGAGGGTTTGTATTACTTATTTTCAGATGTACTGTAAAGCTCTGGTAATCAAGCAGGTGTGTTATTTAAGCAATAAGAAGCAATTAAGTCAATGGAGCAGAAAATAGTCAATAAACACACTCACTCCTACATGGTCAGCTGATGTGCAGTAAAGCATCCAGGCAGTCTATGGGGAAAGAGTAGAATATATGGAAATTCATAACAAAGAAAGGGACCTTTACCCTGACCCACAGCACCCATGAAAATTAACTCAAAATAGACCATAGACCTTAATGTAAGCATTAAGCAATAACATTTCTCAAAGAAATCATAAATATTTATGACCTTGAGCTAGATTGCAATTTCTTAGAACCCAGAAAGCACAATGTACTAGGGAAAAAAATAGTAAATGCAACCTCGTCGAAATTAACCTTTGAAAGACTAAAGTGAAAGTCAGGCTTATTCTTGGAAGTGTGGCTGTAAAACAGACCTTTGAGGGATGCCCTGTACCTGGATGATAGAGAGAACTCCCACAATGCAATAGTCAGAAACCAGTCTGAAGAAACAGCTCATACCTGGATTAACACTATACCCCAACCAAGAGGTTCAAATGACAAAACGAACATGAAAATGTCAATACAGTTACTCCTTAGAGAAGTGCAAAGGAGGGGCCACTGCACATTCATTCACGTGAATGACTAAATTTTAAAAGACTCCAAATGTTGGCAAGATATTGGTGAGGGAGAATTGTCTGTACTTTGTCAATCATGTATTTTAATAAAACTCTGATTGGCCAGGCAGGAAGTATAGGCGGGTCAACCAGACAGGAAGTAGAAGTGGGGTAATGAGAACAGGAGAAGGCTAGGAAGCAGGAAGCTCATTCCTCCATTCCTGCCCAGACCACAGAGAAGAAAGATGTAACCTGCCCTGCTGGAAAAGGTACTGAGCCACATGATTAACACAGACAAGAATTACGGGTTACCGTAAGATGTAAGAATTAGTTAATAAGAAGACTGAACTAATGGGCCAATCAATTTATAACCTAATATAGACTTTGTGTGATTTTCTTTGGGACTTGCCAGCTGTGGGGTGCCGGGCGGGACAGAAACCCCAACAAGCTGGCCCACATGTTACAAGATATGGCCCAAAGGAACTCCAGTGCATCACTGCCAGAATGCAAGATAATGTCTGTTGCCACTCTGGAAGCAGCTTGGTGATTTTGTTTAAAGTTAAATATGCACTTATCACCTGACCCCTTATACATTTGTTCAAGACAAAGAAAATTTATGGTCCCATTAAGGCTTGTACTTATATGTTCACAGACACTATTCATGTTAGCCAAATATCCATCAGTAGACTTATGAGCAGGTAAATTACCATATACCCATAAAATGGAATATTATTCAACAATAAAAAGGAATATGGTGAGACATGTAACACAAATCAATCTCAAAAGTGTTCTCTTAAATAACAACAAACAAAAATGGACTATAGATGATACGAACTATAAAAGATATATAGTATGGACTATGTTAACTATAGACCATATGAACTATAGATGATATGAACTATGACAGTGTATATTATAGATGATGCATACTATAAGTGACATTTACTATAGAAGACATAGATTATCGACTATATGGACTACATATAGTTGATATAGGCTATAGATGGTATAGGTTATAGACAATATGTATTATAGACTATATGGACTATTGACCATATGTACTACAGATGATATAAACTATAGACAATATTGATGGTAGATGATATGGATAATAGACAATATAGAATAGAGGTGACGTAGACTATAAACTATATGGACTATAGATGATATGGTTCTGTTTATATGAAATTCTAGAAAAGACAAGACTCTAACAAAAAGGATGTCACTAGAAGTCCTGTCTTCTGAAACAAGGCAGAGGATGACAGAAGAAGACACCCAGTGTCAACCTCTGGATTCCACATGCACATACACAGACACATGCACCTGCACATACATGTAAATACATAAACTCACACATGTACACACCAAAAATTAAGAAGGAAGGAAGGAAAGTTGGTCAATGGTTTTCACGGACTGGAATAAGGGAAGGGAACTGATTACCAGAGAGCAGGAAGGAGCCTTCTGGGCTACTAAAAATGTCAGAATTATTATTATGATGGTAAGCAATTGTCTACTTTCATTATTGTCTGTAATGTGCATCTCATTAGCTGATTAAAATGAAATGCCCTGGGGATAGTGCCGGGCCTGCCGGTTATAAGAGCTCTGCAGAGGATTCCAGCATGACGCTGTGGTAGAGGACCTACTGACCCCCACCCGGAGTCGCTCTGGTCTTGCGTCATCCTGCCTCTGGAGGAGAGTGGGATCGACTGACTTGCCTCTAACAAGTAGACATCAGCAAGCAGTAAGCCAGCATTTCTGCTGCTGTAGCGAAGCTGCCTGCTTCCCGATGGCTACAACTGTGTCTGGCTGACATGCTCTCTTGCCTCTGGCTGGCTCACTACACACGCTGCCACACAGCAAGATACTCATGGGGAGGTCATGTGTGAGGAACCAGAGGAACCAAGTGGGACCCCAAGCCAGCCAGCACACAGGAGCTGAGACCTCTGAGCAGTGACCCTGGAAAAACTAAATTCTGCCAGAAGTCGTGGGCCTGGATATGGGTCCTTCTTAAAGAGAAGTTGAAGCAACTGTAGCCTTGCTTTAGACTCCAAGCTAGAGGACCCCGCCAAGATACACTCCCATTCTTAACACTCAAAACCTGTGAGGCAGGACATGTCTGCATGCCCCCGTGTTTGGGTAAAACTTGTTACACAGCAATTGCTGAATAACACACCAGTCGGGATTGATAACTGCTGATCTAAGGATAGCTGGTGAAGAGAGTCCTTTACCTTGTTCTGTCTTATCTGGAAGAAAGAGCCCAAGGCTCCACCCCTAGCTGAGGAGCTGTTAGCGGTAGACAGGTGATAGGGAAAGAGTCACTTTTTCTTTGGGGGTGCCCACTGCTAGCTAGGTTGTCAAGGTCTCAGTGAGTAACCCCAGACCCATGCACTTATGGGACTAACTTACTGCACTAACTGGACTCAGTGAATTATTCTCTAAAAAGAAAAAGGAAAGGGGGCCAAGAGGTGGGAGGGAGATGGGTTAGGATGACCCAGAGGGAGTTGGAGAGAGAGAGTGAGGCTTGGATATGATCAATATACAATGTATGAAGGTATGAGAATTTTGAAGAATAAATAAATGTTTGATACGCTTTACTGAGTGAGGTAAGCCAGACCCAAAAAGAGGAACACGGTATGTATTCACTCATAAGTGGATTCTAACCATAATTAAAGGTCTTTGAGCCTATTATTCGTGATCCTAGAGAAGCTAAATAAGAAGGTGAACCTGATGAAGATTATTTAGCTATCCGCCAGGAGGTAGGAAATAGTCAAGAGTCCCAGGTAACCTCGGGTGCATGGGGGGGGGTGGGAGGGTTGTTGGAAGGGGAGAAGGTTAGAGAGAAGGGAGTAGGGGAGGAATGGGGAAAGATCGGGGGACTGGGATGGGGGGAGGGAGGAAGGATGGATATGGGATCAGGCAAGTATATACCTCAACTAAGGGAATCATTTACAAGAGACTTGATTATAAAGGGGATCCCAGGTCCAAGGAGAGATCCCCAGATGGTTCTCTGGACAGAGGAGAGGGTGCTTGAACCGGCCTTGGCCCACAACCATACTGATGAATATTTTGCATGTCACCATAGAACCCTCATCTGGCGATGGAGGGAGTTGGAGGCGGAGACCCACGTTGGAACACTGGACCTAGCTCCCTAGGTCCAAATGAGAGGCAGAAGGAAAGAGAACGTGAGCAAAGAAGGCAAGGGCAGAAGAAACCTTCATCCGACGTTGGATGGCGATACAGACGGAGACCCATATTGGAACACCGGACTGAGCACTCCACGGTCCAAATGAGGAGCAGAAGGATGAAGAAAATAAAAAAAGTAATCAGGACTGCGAGGGATGCGAGCACCCACTGATACAAGGGGACTGATATAATGAGAGTTCACCAAGGCCTGTTGGACTGGGACTGAACGAGGACTTGATCCAACCAGATTCTCTGAATGTGGCCGGATTCTCTGAATGTGGCTGGCCTGGAGCCTTTCTGAAAAGCCATTGACAATGACACTGGGACTTGCTTCCTCTGCATATACTGGATTTTGGGGATCCAGTCTGTTTGGACTCTCACCTTCCCTGGACCTGGAGGGAGGGGGGAGGAAATTGAACTTCCCACAGGGCAGGAAACCCTGACTGCTCTAGGGGATGGAGCAGGAGGAGGAGAGGGAGTGGGGGAAGTGGGAGGGTGTTGGGAGGAGGGGCTGAAATGGAAACTTTTATAATTTAATAAAAAAAAAGAAGAAAAAATAAATGTTTGATAACGGTAACTGAACTGGTGATGAGCTTCAGCTGGTAGAGGACTTACCTAATATGCATGTAGCCCTGGGTTCCATCTGCAGAACTGCACACCTCAAGCATGGCAACACATGCCTGTAAGCCCAGAATGTGAAGCGGGACATTCAGAACTGTGAAAGGTTATCCTCGGCAGCATACCAAGTTCGAGGGTAGCCTGGGCTACACAAGACCCTCTCAAACAAATCAATAAAAATAAGAAGATAACTGTTATCATCAGAAGAAAGAGGTTCGGCAGCCCCGCCATCAGAATCTGGGGAGTAGGTAAAGATTAGGGTGAGGACCCCCACTTGATTGTTAGCTGCATCCTGAGTTTCCCTTAGGAAGAGCCTAGACCAGCAGTTTCTCACAGTTAAGAAGTATCTCTTACTTTGATCACAGATCCAACTGAGCTGTTCCGTCTTCTGTTTTTACATAATGTATCTTAAAAAGAACCAAAGTGAACCACAAGTAAAGATGAACAAATTAACATTCACTCATTGAACCCGACTTTGTTTTACTTAACTATAACTATGAATCCATTTGCGTTCATCCAACAGCATCTTTGAGCTGATGTAGTTTGGAAACTTAATTAAGAAGAGGCCAGCAAGAAGGTTCAGTGGGTTAGGTCACTTGCTACCAAACCTGATGACGTGGGCCCATGTGGCAGAAGGAGACAACTGGTACCCCGAGTTGCCGTCTGACCTCCACATACATGCCATGGTATACTTGTGCTCATCTCCAATAAATAAATGTAATAAAAAATTTTAATGCAATTAAGAGTAACAAACCCATGCCATACTGCCAAATTCTTCAACCTTAATGAGAAATGGAGATGTCTGGTGGCTTCATAGCCTGGACACTTAGCAGGCAGGAGGTTGAAGATGTAAGATTCAGAGCTATGTCTTGGGGAGTCCGGGGAAGGAACTCTACTACTCAGGACCCACATTATTAGAGCAGATATATATATATATATATATATATATATATATATATATATATAATGTATTAGTCAGGAGTCATAGTCTAGACCTGAGCTTTCAAATAAGGGCCTGAAAGCCCAGTGTTGCGGGGACATGCCTACAATCCCAACACCCAGTAGACTGAGGCAGAAGGACCAAGGTTTAGAGGCAAGTTTGGGCTATACAGCAAGAGCACAGTTAAAAGCAAGTTAGAGGAGTGGAACTCACATCTGTAGGGGAAATTTAAAAAAGGGTTGGAGGTAATTTTGCATGGAAAAAGAATAAGATAAAGAGTGACTAGCTGTCTTCCCATAAATTAAGAATAATTACCAACAGATAATGAACAGTATTGCTCATTCCCCACACACCGGACAGAAACAAGAGGAAAGGCATTTAAATTGCAACTGTGGCATTTAGTTACACTGAAAGTAGGATTTATTGACCAGAAGAGTGATTAAGCACAGAGAAAAATCCAGGTTCCCAGAACATTTCAAGCAGAGCTATGTACTCCTGACAGCCAAACATCTGGTGATGGCAAACACTTCATCCAGCTGACGGTTCAGAGACCTGTGTTGGAAACATCTGGATGATAAGTGGGATTTTGTAATAGATTAATTGAACTGACTAAATGTTTTGTGGCTTTGGGGAAATTTTTATCTAAATAATGAAAAGCAAAGGAGTCTACTTGGCCACACATGTTTCGGAATGATTTATATTGTATAACAAGAACAACCACCTCCGTGACAGGGGGTTTATTCGTTTCTCAGGGCTCCACCTAATTAGCCATCTTTACGGCAAGTTTGAAGTCAGATTTGTTTAAATTGCTCAACGTCCTGACTCCCCAGTGACTCACTGACTTCTACCACCTATAAGCCAGGTCTCCTAAATTCTCACAAAAACCCAGAATAAACTCATTCTGTTTTTTGGAACTGAGGATTGAACATTTTGAGAATTTTCCTATTTTGAACTTGTTGCTTTCTTGGATTCAGGCAAGAAAGCTCTTTGCTGACTAGTGTCTGGGGCGTGTGAAAGCTAAGACATAGTGACGTTAAAGGGCTGACGTGCATCTAAAGGTACTTTCCCTGAAGGCTCATCACAAAATGGTGAAGACAATGGTTTTCCACATGTTTCCCAGGCCAGAAACACCATCACCTGGGAACTTGCTGGAACTGCAGAACTTTGGGTCCTACCCAAGATCTGAGGATAATCAACAGCTCTGGGGATGGGCCAGCAGTCTGTGTTATAACCAGTCCAGGTGATCACATCTGTCCTAGGGCTAGACAGCCTCTGGATTAAAGGAAATTGTAATTATTCCCAGCTGTGCCCGACCTAGGCCTCCGCTCTGGCTGCTTTGTAACTGAGGGTCCTTACTGGTCTCTTTCTCTGTGAGCTGGAACGCAGAGGGTGTCAAGCCGCCAAGGTAAAGGAGGGGGACCCGGAAGATGGGAACACGTCGAGATGTCTAGGTATTCATTGTGATGGTGTGGTTTCTAAATCTGCTGGTTTATAAAGAAATGGAAGTTGCACGTAATAGAATCTACAAGGATTTGCTGATAAATTTGATTCAATCTAGTCTTTTGACTTAATGAACAGTTTCGATCCCCAAAGGAGGAGGTGGGCCAGAAGGAGAGTGGTTCATTAAAGCAAAATTAAATGGAATGAACCAAACAAATGTTCTGTAATGAGACCTGGCACAAAGCATCTGCTGCAGGGCTGAGCCCTACCTGCTCTCTCAGCCCTGGGGTCTGGCTGACCACTCCTAGACTCGTGAAAGCCTAGGGGCTCTCAGAAGGTTGGGGCAGCTCTGAGGGAAAGCAGCAGTAGAAATACTGGGTAGAAAATCAAAAAGACTCACATAGCTCCTACGGTCTATCGGTATGACCTGGGTAGAGCATCAGAAAGTCTCACATAGCTCCTACAGTCTATCATCAGTATGACCTGTGCTCCTTATGTACAGATTGGTATCATCTGGGACCATCCAGTTCCAAGCACAGAAAGCAACACTGAACTAAAGAGTGGTGAGAATGTAGGGTTACTCAAGTTCTCTCCCGAGTGTTATCAGAGAGGAGAATTTAAAGCAATAGAAACTGGTGTAGGCTTCAGATTCAAGTAGCATAGCGGTTGTCATACCCAATAGATTAGGTACTTAGTGGTGTGGATGATGTGAAAACTGTGCACACTAGAAAAAGAATCGCTTCCCTTGGAGCTGTTCTACATGGCAGAAGCTGCAGGATCTTCCAAACACTCAGCAGACCAGAGTGTACGAGCCAAGGCTTTGGGTGGATCGTGAATCAGGAGTCAGCATGGAGTCACTGCTTTTATAGCTCCAGTCATCAAACATTTATGAGAGCTCCCTGTGTGTCAGCAACTGGGCTGCTCATCAGAGCCACACAAGACCTGGCCTGCCACTACGGGAGCCACCAGCCATGTGTGGCTATCGACATTCACTTTCTTGTCACACTCCCTGTTTCGAATGCTCTGTATTTCCATGAGGCTAATGCCTACCTTATGGAACAGGAAAAACGCACGGGGAAAGATCTCCCCAAGTCTTAGGTCTGGGCCTTTCCTACTCCATGGATAGTGAAGTCCCTGCTTCCTTGAAGGTTGGTACTGCCCCATGTGTGGTCCACAGTATTCACAGACCCTGTCTGTGTGGATGGTTTTGATTAGGGATCATGACCCAATCACAGGAGACGTCTAGATGGATGGTTTTGATAGGTCTTGAAGGATTCTCGCTGTGGTGTTCACAGGTTATGTCTACATGTTCAGGTCTTAGTAGGTTTTGGGGAGGATCTGGAGGCAGACACTGTCTTCTGTGGATAGTAAGCCTCAGACAATATGCAAAACCCAGCAAGGCCTCATTCTCTTTCCACTTCAACCATCATGTCATATAGAGTGTCGCAAAACTTTCAGGCTTTCTCTTGATCTTTATTTTGTTGCTTTTATGGATTCCTTTTTAAATCGAATTTGTTTAGTTCCTGTGTGGGCATTTTGGATAGTTCTTGTGTTCCAATACACACGTTTGGGAATAATAAGACAACCTGGTAGAATTGGTTCTCTCGTTCTGTCTTGTGGATCCTGAGGCTCAAACTCAAGTCGTCGGTCTTGACAACAAGCACCTGAACCCACTAAGCTGTCTTGCCAGCCCCCTTTTGATTTTTTTTAAGAACTGTTTTACAAATTATAATAAATCTGGAATAGTGACAATTTCTGGTGTCTCTCATTCCCACTTTTCTGCTTGAGGCAATGCGGACGCCACTGTCTGACGAAGGGAAAACCATTTATGAGGACTGGAAGGAAACAAAAGCACAAAGATTAATATTTCCAGATACTATCCTGCTGTTTCAGATGTGAAAAACGCGGTTTTGCCTCTCAGTTGCCTACATAAATGGGAAAACATGAAAAATAGGAAACTCTATGAGAAGTCAGAGTGAAGTAATCCCGTGAGCAGAAAGGGGACTGTCACCTGGGTCTGGCTCTACACAATGAGTAGGTAAGGGCCTCTGGGGACCCGTGTGTGGCTTCTCACAGAAAGATGATGTCTGAGCAAAGTGTTAAGACTAAAATAGACACAGAGAAGGCAAGGGTTCAAGTAGGAAAAGACAAGGCTAAGTGTGCAGGTGCAGTGTAAGGGCTGTTTAAAGTATGAAGAGTCTAGTGAGGAGAGGTAAGGATGACGAAATAGCAGGGAAGACCTTCCTTGACCATCCAAAGGAAGCATTTACCACACTGGAGGGGGAAAAAGATGTGTTTGCATTATTTGAATAAGTATTTTAATCAGCTTCCCATGACTGTAACAAAATGCCTGAGATGATTATAACGAGAAAAGGTTTATTTTCGCTCATGGTTATAGAAGCTTCCAGTTTAAGACCAGATGGACCGGTTGTTGCTTCAAGCCTCTGTTGAGGGGTCAGATCCAAAGGTGAGTGGTGTGTTGGAGAGCAAACTGCTTGTCTTGTGGCCAGGAAGCTCAGAGATAAGGAAGAGGCCAGATTTCATGATAATCTCCTCCAAGGGCATGACCCCCAGCAACCTAAGAACCACAAGTCTCATTTTCTCTCAATGGCACCACCCTGGGAATCAAGTCTTTAACAGATTGACTTTTGGGAGAGGGGGTGTCAATCAATGCCAAGAAGAAGCTAAGGCTAGTTTTTGACAATGAATCTACATTGAACCCTAGCAGCCATCTGTGTGTGTATCCAGGAACACTGAAGGAGGGGCACGCTGAAGACAGAACCCCCTGCAGCAATGGAGGCAGGAAGTGATTGGGCGTGAAACCTAGTGCAAGACCGAGACCGTGGAAGGAAAGTACCAACAGGGCTTTGATTCTTTGGAGCAGAGGGATAGAAAAAAGTCAAATCAACTATGAACTTTGGGAAATGACCTAGCAATCCGTGAACCAGTGATAATAGCGTTCTACAGGTTTGCTGTCTTTCGGATATGAACGCAAGTTAAGTCCCCTTTATGAGGTGGGACGGCCTAGGGCTCACTCCTCCAGTCCAGGGTGGAGGCCCAGGGAGTGGAGAGCCTGGAAGAACAGCACGAATAGACCTGCACTCCCTGTCTACACTCAGCCCTCGTATGGACAAATCATGGTCCTGCCACAGCTCACTCACGCTGGGTTTTTGCCTTCTTAGCCTCAGCCAAGTACTGTTTTTGGGCCAGAACTTGCCAGACTGGGATAGAACTTGCCAGAGCATACTGGGACCCTCTGTTGCATTTTAAACCATATTTTAGATCTTATTTCTGAACCCCTCTCCTAATAAATAAAAATAAACTTTGAGTCTCCGCTCAAAGTTCTAGTATCCTTGTGTCTTTTATTGCCCCAAACATCTAATCTCATCCTCCAAGCCCTGATTTTTAATCATCTTCAATAAAACAGCAGATTTATTTAGAGCACAGTATTCTACATTCCTTAAATTTATAAGGAAAAATATGAGAAAAGATGCTATGAAAATGCTAGCTATCAATTGTTTTTAAGGAAAAAGAAAAGAAGAAAGCCCAAGCAATAAATTCTTTTCTTCCATTTATTTTAAATATTTGTTCCTGAGAAAAGTCTGGTCAAGGACAGATGAAGCCTTTTCTTAAACACGTGAAGTACTTTCAAGTTCTCTCAAAACTGGAGGCCCTGAGCCTTTTCTATTTAACTCTCCATCTCTGCCCGCCCATTTGACTTGAAGCGGGTTTTCTGTAAGTTGATGAGATTGGAGCTGCGTGTGCTTCAACCCAAGAAGAGAACCATGGTAATCGGGTGAGCAAAAGATTTTTGACCCGTAGACAGTAAAGACGCATGGGAAGGAACATCGACAACAACAAAGACAAGGGGAGTCCATAACCTCCCATCATCACCAGGTGATGTCTTTGGCAATTCAACTTGGTGGTAGTCTACCGGTCAGATGTTGTAGTCGATCCATTGTTGATGACAGGCAGCTGTATTGTGTGACTGTAAAGAGAAAGCCGGTAGCATAGTGAGAGTGTCTATGCTGGAACCTAAGAGAAAATGAGTCAAACCATGAGTTTGACTAATGTGGATTAATAAATATGGTTACATATAAATAAATACATAATAAAATGGATGAATTATCATAAAGAATCGGCACTCTCCACTCTCTACCAAAAGACCCAGGCCCTCTGAAGGTCATGGCTGGACCAGTGTGCCACACAGATGCCTGCTGGACCATCCATCACTCCCAAACACAGACTAGGAAGGGCTCTGGTCCATTTCAGCACCCTGTTCTGTTGTCCTCTTATCCAAGAATGCTGCTCTAAGGGATGGCTTGGTAAACACAGTTATGCAAATAGGAATAGAATATTAATGAGCTAATCTACTGTGGCACTTGTATTGAAGGATGATTTCCTAGAAATAATTATTTCAGCTCCCAAAGTTTCTTGCCAGTGTTGACAGCTCATAAAAGAAGTCTGGACAGAATTCTCTGCCACAGACCCTTCTGGCTCACACCATGGAGTGTTGATATTTCCAGGAGAGGAAGCAGGGAGGAAAATCTTGCTTTACCTCCACAGTGGACCCTGGTTAGAACCCTGGGAGATGTCTCATCAACTGGGGTGCATTGCCCAATTCATAAAGTCCATAGCAAGACTCTTGCCAGTTCCTGGAATGGATAACCAATTGCCTCTCCCCTGGCTGCATGAGACTGGGGTGTTCTTGCAACACAGTAATCCCTGTATGTAACTAGAGCCCTAGGTGAACGTTGAGAATTGGTCACCCCCACATTCCTTTCCACCTATGTCGGGTCCCGACTTGAGTGGAGAGTGCTGGGAAAGAATACATGTCCCCTGGTTCCCTGCTAACAAGGAGGATAGGACTCAGTACTCGGTATGCCTTTCGTATTTGTGAGTTCCACCTTTGTGGGTTCAACTAATCCTAGGCCAAAAACGTCTGGGGGAAAAATGTTCTATACTAAATGTGTACAGGTGCTTATGATATTCCCCACAACAACACGGCACAACAACTAATTACACAGTATTTACACTGGATTAGGTATTATAAGTGACTCAGAGACAGTTTAAAATATTCAGGAGGAGGTATGGGGGTTATATACAGATTTTTACACCATCTTCTTGTGGGGGTGGGAGTTCAAAATTCGACCCCTTGGTAGCAACATCAGAGCGGAGCTCTGTGCATTGGTAGCCTCAGCCCACATTAAATAGGCTAGTCAGAAACTGTAGCAGGCCACAAAAGCATTCCATACATTTTAAAACCCAGAGTCTGTGCGTCTTACAGGTTCTGAGTCTGTGGTTAGTTATAGCATTAATAGGCTGCGTTTGAAAAGTACAAGGCTGGCCCTAGGCAGAATTCTAATGCACCTATTTTAGGTGTCTCAGACCCATCACTTTCTCCTTTCAAACCGAAGCAAAGTGCTTCCCACTGGCTGTTCCTCCTAGTAAAACCTGTTCCTGGGGAAAAAAACTAATACCAGCCATTTACTCATTAGTGTGAATGAAGTGCTGTCTCCCCAAGGCTGATTTAAATTGTTAAGCCTTATCTTTAATTATATTCTTCCATTCCTTCTGCTAATAAATATTCGCTGAGAGCCTCCGATGACTATGCTGGGATAGGGGAAGTGAGACTGATGCTCAGCCCGCCCCAGGGAACTTACAGTCTGTGGCCCCCACAAATTCTAGGCACCAGCCAGCCCGCCTTTGGGGGACCGGAAAGCCTTCCTCACTGCCTTCAACAAGGGGGCTCCTAGGATGCCGCCGACGGAGATGGCCACGGTTATGAGTTGTGAGAGCCCTGTAGGAACTAATGGGGTCCCCAGATCTTCTCTCATTCCTCTATTCTATTTGTGCTAAAGAGGATGTGGGGGTTCCAAAGAAGTATGGGCTGGAACAAAGCTGAAAATGAGGACCATTTTAAATTGATAAATGTGAATTTTTTGTTTGGGTTCGAAAAGTAATTAGACGTCAAGTGTTGTGCCCAAATCACCCTAAGAAAAACATCTGATGCACACAGTACAACCTCCGTATCTGAGATAGGAACCGCTGAGCAAACGTGGTCCAGTCTACAGTGGAATTTAAGGCATCCGTTTTTCAGAGTAATTATAAAAGGCAGTGTAACACGGTTGGGAAAATATGAACATCTTGGCCTTTCAAATTTGGATATGAAAAATTACATGGATAAAGATGAAGAAATTTGTACAAGCATATGAACAAGGATGATGAAGGAAAATGGAGTGGCTACAGGCGGAGTGGCTACCAGGGCCCCATTTCTAACATTTCCCATTGTAGAGCTATTTGCAATTGATGGCTTTGTGGGGAAGAAGAGTCATTTTTCTTTGAGAGTAAGTAGTTGTCCATGCTCCAATGGATGGTCCCATGCATGGACATCTAGGCATTACTAATTGGACGCAGTAGATTGAAAAATATCATTTTATATATAAATATATATGTTTAAAAATGAATGAAGAGCTACAGGCAACTAATTAGTGATTGCTGAGAGAGGTAGGATCAGTCTTCCCCAGGAATTAGCTCCTTGATAGGTTGTCCAGTCCCAAGAGGTCGGCCCCACACAGATGGACAACACTAAATGAACTTAGCAGGTTGGGTTTATGCATATAGTGTGTGTGTGTGTGTGTGTGTGTGTGTGTGTGTGTGTGTGTGTGTGTGTGGTGTAAGAATGAGGATTCAAGAATAAGAGGCCATGAATTGAGATGGGGAGCATGGACGGAGTTGGAGGGAAGAGAGAATGGAAACATGATATAAATACTCATATATGAAATTTTCAAAAACCAAATAAAAAATGAAGATGTTCCAATCCATACAAAAATGAAAAAGCAAAAGAACTAAAGAAAAAATACACACAAAAAAAGAGTGCTTGAAGTTGGAAGGAAGATGTGTGTTAGGGAGTTCCAAGGAGAGCTGCAGGAGAGTCGTTGGGGGTGGATGTGATCAAGACACATCGCACACCTAAACCGTTACTGATTCCTTAGCTCATGTGTTTCATGACAGAAAACGCCGCATGCTTCCTCCGGTCCTCCAGCCCCAGGCATGCGTCAGCTCAGGTCTTCTCCTCCACATTTTATTCAATTTGGAGACATAAGATGCAATTAGGCTGAAGCCAGAAGAGAAAAAGTCGATTTTGCCTGTTCACATTGAACTGTTTAGGTATATCCTCTGAGTTTAGATCAGGATCCCACCACCTGCTTAATTACTCTTAACCTAATTACTTTAACCACACTGTAATTACTTTCTTGACCTTCGGTCTAACCACTAAGGAAGGCAGTGAAGAATTAATTTGACTGAGCCATCACCTATGAGCCAGGTAGGTATATTATGTACATGACTTTATTTAATCCTATGGCTCAGTATTCCCATTTTATGGCTAAGCAAACAGGGGTTCGCTTATAATTAAGCACAGGCACCCACAGACTGGTGTTGCCCGAGCTGGGCCCCAAGCCAGGAGCGTGGCTTACCTGGGAGTGCGACTTGACCGTGCTACTGACCCAGCCTTCCCCACATTCAGAACATTGTTGCAGAAATGTTCACTAGAAGCGTCTGTCATCCTGTCTCAATGCAGGCCCTCCCCATGTCTGTCGGGTTTGTTTTAGAAAACAGAGCTTCTCCTGGGGCCTATGACTGCCTGTTCTCAGAATGGAGAACCAATGTAACCAGCAACTTGTTTCAGAATCAATGGCTTCACAGCCTTGATAGAAAGAAAATTGCACCCCGGAAGATATACAATAGGCTTTCCAGATGGGATTTAGGAGGGTTAGAGTCAAGCTCTTTCTGGATTGTCCAGGGGACCCCAGGCAGTAGCAATGGTCCTTGTATGAGAAGGCAGGAGGGCTGGGTTGGAGGAGATGGGGCAATAGAAACAGGAGATAGAGAAAGATCTGACCACACCCCTCAAGGTACGGGCGCTGAACCGGATGAAGGGGCCGTGAGCCAAGAATGGCAGGCTGCCCTAGAAGCTGGAAATGGTGAGGTAACTTACTGTGTGGATGAAACTTCTACCTTCCGTTTTAGAATTTTAACTTCCTAAATAATGTGTTTCTGAGCTGGGCCTAATGGCCCAATCCTGTAATCCCAGTTGCCTTGGAGGCTGAGGTAGAAGAATGATAAATTCAAGGCTAATATGGACTAGACTACAGAATGAGTTTGAGACCAACCTAGGCAACATCGTGAGAAGGTTTCAAAGTAAAGAGTAAGAAGTGGGCTGGGGACATAGCTTAGTGGGAGAATGATGCCCAAGTCTTAGGCTCAACCTTTAGTGCGCATGTGCACACACACATACACATACAAAAGAAACAAAACAAAAACAAAAAACCCAACAACAAATGTGTTTGTGTTGCTTTAAATCATCGAGTTTGTAACATTTCTCCTCTCTCTCTTTCTCTCCTCTCTCTCTCCCCATTGCTGTAGTTCTCACTCTTTTTAAAACCTACATTGATACTTGTGGTTCTCAGTCCCTGGAAGCTTGACTACCCCATGTTCTCCCACAGTTGCGCCCCTGGAACTTGCTTGAAGAATCTAGAAGGATCCTGCATTTGAGGTTAGAAAAGCTCAAATGAAAAACAGCCTCCTCAGTCAGGGAACGTCAGCCTCTCAACTGGATGTGGCACTGGGAGGAACACACATCAGGTGGTAAGGAGGAGCTGCGTGCCTAACCTGCTGCCTCAGCTAGATCAATCCGATAATCAATGGGGTGTCTGTGAGCCTTACAGCTCTGCGGGGAACGGTACCCTGGTGGTTAGGAGCCAAGGAATACCACAAAGTCCACTGTACAACAACCCTCACACAAGAGGAAGGGGAAAAACCAGGAAGATAACTCTCTCTGCTCAAGTGAGAAGCAGTAGAGAACGGAGTAGAAGGCGGGGGTTTTTATACGGGGTCTCTTGGGGGGCAGAGTTTTTTCAGGGTGGCGATTTCCAGGGTAGGGATTGGTGACATTTCAAGTACAGAGTTTGGGGTGTGTTCAGGGATTGGTGGGATTTCAAGTCCTGAACTTGGTTGGACTCTTTACTCAGTAGGGTGGAGGCTGGGTCAGGCCATTAAGGAAGTTCTATGGGCAGAACCTGGTGGTTGGAGGTCCCCAGGAGAGGGGCCTGGTCACTCATGTGCCTCAAGGGGCTCACAGGTAGCTGGGCCTCATATCCTCTGGTGATTTTCTGCAGCAGCAATAGGAAGGTAATAAAACAGCCTTGAGCAGTCCCTCTTTTTGAATAATCATTCTCTATTAAAGAGCATCTCCAGTCCGGCGGTGGTGGTGCATACCTTTAATCCCAGCACTTGGGAGGCAGAGGCAGGCAGATCTCTGTGCATTTGAGGCCAGCTTGGTTCACAAGATCTAGTTCCAGGATAGGTTCCAAAGCTACAGACACATTCTGTCTCGAAAAACCAAAATGAATGAATGGATGAGTGAATGAATGAATGAATGAATAAATAAATAAATAAATAAGAGTATCTGCAGAATTGCCCTCATGCAGGAGCCATGAGCCGACCTCCGCCCTGCTGGTGACAGAATGACAGAACCGAGATATGTGGGGGTCACTGGCAGGCCTAGGACTCAGGAGGGGATAAAGACGAAGAGGGGAGAGAGAGGAAAGAAAATGGGGAGAGGAGAGGGAAGGACAGATGAGGGAGAGAAAGAATAAAGAGGGAGGAAAGGAGGGGGAAAGGAGAGAAGGAAGGAGGAGGAAAAGAAGGAAGCGGAATCAAGAAGAATGGATGGATAAAACCACAGCAGGGGAGGAGGAGAATGTTTAGGTGAAAATATTTATGAGCAATAAATATAGCTGTAACTGTAACAATAAGACAGGCTTATTTCTGGGAAGACTATTCCTGAATGAACTCACAGTGTCAAAGCTAATATTTCTATAACGTGGTACCCGCAGCATGTGTTAACTGGATTCAAACTGTTGGAAGTGTGGGGGGAGAGGAGGCATCTGACCACCTGAGTTTACTTCAGCTTTTTATTTTTTTTTTTTTCCTTACTATAGACACAACCCAAGGAGGGTATCCGGAAGTCATCCTGAGAGCAGGGATGACCTTGAGCTGCAGGTGCAGGGCCCTCAAGTTCAAAGCCTGCCTGGGCGAGGAGCACAGCCCCTCCACCCTCCCCTCGTGGATAAGCAGCCCTCCAGCTGCCTGCCTAGAGGCAAGGACTTGGTTCCCTCCTACCCAGCTTTTCTAAAGCTAGGCCCTCGAAGAGCATGTCTGCGTGAGGATTATCCATGTACTCTGAGGTCGAGGCAGCTCGAAGCAGCTGCTGGAACAAATTGATTTCTACTTAGGTGCTCTGCCTGATTAGGGCTTTTGTCTTCCCGTGAGATTTGCTCACTTATCTATACCAAGAAATAACCTGGCTTGAGCTGATACCACCAAGGCCGCCATACAAAAATGCCCCAGCACGTTCTCCCCAATCTAATAGCTCAATGAAACTGCCGGAGATGCTTCTTTGGTTCAAAGAAATCACAGAAGGCGAGAGGGTGTGAGATCTCATCAGATTTATTTTTAAGGAAATACTTAGCAGTGACTTAGGATTCTGCATAGGCTAGCAGCCAGCTCAGACGCTTATGACTGTGTGGCCTGAGTTCCTTCTTCTCCCTGCCCCCCATTTCCCTCAACTGCTGTGCTCCTATGCTGTCTGTGTGATGTCTTTGAACCAATAACCACGCAAAGGGCTCCATTTCCTGCCTGTATCTCAGTGGCACCTCCGTTTTCATTACACAGAGCATATGTTGAGTCACTTGTTAGGAAACTTTCTTCAATCCCAAGGAACACGTCTTCTCTAAGTTTGAAGTCAGTTCGCTTTCCTCTGCCTTCCTTCAATTCTTCCTTTAGGAGGAGCTCATCATCATGGTAACTGAAATGCCATTCACGAGGATCTTTCCCCTGGTCACAGAGGAGGAGAGGGAAGGGAGAGAAGCCAAGCTGGACAATCAGATAGCACAAATCGCTAACAGTGAACTTGTTTTCAAAATTTTGTAATTTAGACACAGAGACTAAATGTTACAAAAAAATTATGGAGCTAAATGGAATAGTTTGTGCACTTAGGATAAATTCAAAATACGGTGGGGGTTGGGTAGACTGAAGAGCGGTGGCGTCTGTTCCTCGTGTGGTGGTGAGCCCCAACCGTAAGATTATTTTCATTGCTATTTCACAACTGCAATTTTGCTGTTTTGTGAATCATAATATAGATATCTCATATGCAGGATATCTGATACTTGACCCCTGGGAAACGGTCATTTGTCCCCTCCCAAAGGGGTCACGACCCACAGGTTGAGCCTAGAGCCTGTACAAGAGGATGCCTTGGGTCCTCCATGTGGAACAGACAGGAATGCACAGGCAGGAAGGATCCAAGCCATTACCAGGTCTTGGCCATGGACTTAGGAGCCCTACCATGTCCTTCTGTGAACTGGGGCCCACACCTCTCAGTTAAGTCCTAGAAGCTTAGTTTTTGCTTTCTCTTCCCTAACAAGACTGATCCTCTATCTCCCTGGGGACCATGGGAGGCTTGATGAGGTAATGTCTCCTAAGGGGAGACTATTCACAGACACTTCTGGTAGAATACAAATTATAACCAGGTGAAGTCACATGGTCTAAAATGGAAATTCTAGAGGTATAACTCTGAACTTAACATGGGGCTCACAACCTTCCTCCCTCAGACAACTCCAAGTACATTTGACATGTCAGGTTTCCTCGCCTCCCCTACCACTCCTAACACTGGCCTGTGGCTTCCCTGCCACATCTAACACTTGGCTCGTGGTGTGAGTTTTGGGCTCTGGAAAAGGCACAACTGGCCTTCTGTGAGCGAGGAGTGGTGTTCCAAAGGAAGTCAGGACGTACATAGATCGGGCAGACTCATTTCGCTGGCTCTGTGTTTGGCCAGATGATGTCAACACTTAGTTTGCGGTTAGTCTCGTGCCAGTTGGCAAGCCGCATCTGCGCAAGTCATGGGGGTTGCTGAGAATCAAAGGCAGCAGTGTGAGTTCGGAGATGAAGTGTGGAAGAATGAGAGGAAAGCTTCAGTCCCCGCAGTGACTGACAGATCGGCTCCTTCTCAAACTTCAATCCGTCCTCTGCATGAAAGCCTACGGAGGAGCCGGGGGAGCTCTGCTTAGCGGATGTTAGCAAAGCCTATCTCAGATAGGAACTTCTTTCTGTGCCAGCTCTGAAGAGCGACCCATCTGCAAGGGCTCCCTCCGAATCTGCGGTCTTCGAAAGTGTTGTTAAAAGTGTCAGACTCACCCTCTCCCCACAAAAGTTCTCTTTTTCCCTCTCATAATAAGCCTCCCTTTTTCGATAATTTAGGTAACGTAGCAGAATTTGTCATCCCAAATCCCCATGTCTTAAGACAGCCATCAGACAATTTGGTAAACAAAATACCCTATTTTTGAAGGCGAGTGCTCAGGGTTTCAGCAAACTGGACGGTCTGCTTCCCTTCTTGCCAATGTTTCGCCCCATCATTTGAATCAGAATAGGAATTATACAGGATGTGACTGGTTCCTGGAGAAGGCAGCCGGAAGGTGGACCTCCTAGCTCAGCTTTCCGATGATAATGGCTCACTAGAAGAAACGGTGGACGCCAAGTTGGCCACAGATCATACACCGCACCAGTCCTGACTATACGGTAGGGTTCTCTTCCAGGTAAACCCAGGCCTGGGCTAGCGAAGACAGAGATTGTAGTCAATCATCCCTCCCTCCGCTCATTCCCATGGTCGTCACCGAGGCTCCCCATAGTATCCTCCTCTTTTATACCATGCCTATAGTTTTCAATTAGAGACTGAATCCTCCCACAGGAGAAAGAGAATGCTCACCGCGGGTAACAATAACTTAAATACCAGCATTTCTTTCTAAATCAAAGTAATTTGCAACAAATTACTAGCTTCTGTTTCCACCTAATGTACAGTTCAAGTATGTTACGGAACTAGTGAGACAGGGAGATGGCGGAAAACCAGTTTATTCTCTGCCTTTTGAAAATGTCGTTGACATCTTTCCCCAAAAGTTTCTCATCTGGTAACCTCATCCCTGATTCATTTTGCCAGTCCGCATACTTTAGCATTGTCAAATCTATTAACTTTGCATTTTTGTTTCTGTGTGGTTTTGAGTCTTGTTAGGACACAGTATTCAAGATTGCAAGGATATTTTGGTCTACTTCTCCCCATTAGCTTTTAACTGGTTTACTTTTTTAGACTTAGCTTTTCTTTGCTTTCGTTGTTCAGCTGGAAGGCTGCCTGCCTGCATACTTTACACACCACCGTAGTTTCTATTCCATGGTTGTAGACGGCCCCTTGTCATATCCCAAATGCCCAAGCGCTCACGAATCTTTCAGTGTAGTTTCTTTCCGTCTCATCACATCACCTGCCTGTTTCTCAGCACCGCTTGCATCTCTCCTTGTCCTGTGGCTTTGTAACATATTCTTTTTGTACTTTTATCTTGGTATCAGGTAGGATGACACATTTCTGAAAAGCCCTTCTCATTGTCTGAAGGCTATGGTTTACTCAGCTTTGTGTTCCTGCATGGCTAGTCTACGGTCTCATAGCCCAGAGATAGTTGTTCAATGCATTGCAAAGTATGTAGAGATGAACTATGCTCTCCATATCCAGATATTCATTCACTTGGTTGTAAACACTGGAATATATATATATATATATATATATATATATATATATATATATATATATCCCACCATAATCTCTCCACCAGCAATACTGAATTTACTTTTTATTGGTTGGAAAGCTGACTGGTTTTATAGTCTATGCAAGTACAAATGTCCATTCCAATTTCAAATATGCCTTTTTTGTCACCTAAGTTGGAAGGTCTTACATGAGTGGCTGAGGATGCTA
This sequence comes from Myodes glareolus, assembly GCF_982192425.1. Taxonomy (NCBI): domain Eukaryota; kingdom Metazoa; phylum Chordata; class Mammalia; order Rodentia; family Cricetidae; genus Myodes; species Myodes glareolus. The sequence continues at coordinate 30,698,014 of NC_142040.1, forward strand.
CGGGAACTAAAAGGTGCCAGTTCCTCATTGAACACATTTTGATTACCTTCAGTTTCTTTCTGTTTTAAGTTAAGCCTTGTGACATGACACGGACATTTTTATCATTGCTTTTTTTGAAAAATAATTCAAGTGAGGAAAAAGCAGAGTTCAAAATTTACTTCATCACTGTAAAGGTTTTAAGAACAGAATTCTCCTGTTGCTCATGGGCCCGGTGGTGTGTAAATCCCTCCTCCTGAGGAACACGGAAAGAGAGAAATTTGGGGGCAAAGGCACACAGCAGAAAGACATGAGAGGAGCCAGCCTTGGTCTCTTCCCTCTGAGAGCACTGACAGTGAGATCCAAGTCATTCGAGCAACCGAGAGCTAAGCAGACACTTCATCAAGGGAATATAAACGGGACTGCAGGACCCACTGTGACGGAGGAGCCCTGATAAACATCCACAGCTATGGCTGGAACCCCCAGGTTACCCTCTAGGACCAAGGTGAGCTGGAATAATAGGGCACACTCCTGAACTAGCGTCAACTTCAGTCAGTGTCAGGAGTCTTAGAACAGCCAAGATCACCTTGTTGACTACCAGAAACAAGATTAGATTGCTTAGATATCATGTTATTTCTATGTTAGAGCATGTAGTGACCAGTAGATGGTCCGAAATAAAAAGTAGCCAGAGACATAGACTGAAAATTTAAAGAGGAACAAATGAGAAGCAAGGCTGTTCAGGATCTGGGAACATCAGCCACCGTCTACAGATGCTGGGCCATGCCAGCAAAATACTCAGCAAAGCGTCACAAGGTGATGTAATGAAACTGGGAACAAAGCAGCGAAGTAGAACAAAGTGCAAGCATAAACGCCGCAAAGCCTAGTTCTTCCAAAAGGAGGCTAGTAGACAAAAATTAAACTTATTCCCCAGAATATGGAAAATCTAAATAAAACAGAAAAATTGGCTCAAATGAAATATCTGCAAAGTAGAATTGTACGTTCAGAAAAATGCTTTCAAGAATGAAACAGATACATGTTTTTCAGAATAGCAGATTTTCTTATAAGCAGACATGCCATAGAAAACATTAAAGGACCCCAAGAGGAAATTCTCTCAGAAGAGAGAGTGAAGACATAAGAAGGAATGAAAAGCAAGCAGAGCAGTGTGGAAAAATCTTAATGAACAGTAGCTGTACAAATCTTTGGTAATGATTATCTCTGATATGCTTTGAATTATATGTAAAAATTAAAATGCATGAAGAATGGTAGATATGTGAGAAGGGAGACATCCCTGAGGTTCGTGGGTTTTTTCATCAACCAGAAATAGGCAAAAGTTATATTTTCTATGAAACCTGCTAATCCAATGTACATTTTTTTTCATTTCTTAGCAATCAAACAAAACAGATGGGCAAGAAAAAGAAAATGCAGTGAGGAAAGCCCCTCTCTCCCCCTTCCTCTCTTTCTCTGAGTTTCTTAGAGATGGCCACAGCAATCTACATCTTCTCACACACTTCGTGCAATGTGTTTTTATTTTGTGGCCTTGACTCTTTGCTGACTTGGAACAAAATCTATTTCCCCACTCCTTTGAACCTAAGTGGCCCCGTGACTGCTTTGACCCGTGGAATATGACAAAGTGTTTTTGTGTCAGGTCTAGGATAGCCATGACCTGGCCTTACATTTATCATTTCTGCCTCTTAGAAAGTGACCTTCATTTATACCACATATGCCATATGTGTGCCCCAAACAGCTACACAGTAAGAGACATAGGTCAAGTGGAATCTGTAGAATGAGACACTAGTTGAGGGTTTGTGGAGAGGGAGAGGAAGAGGAGGGAGAGTGAGGGAAGACAGAGAAGGAAGAAAAGAGAGAGTGAGGACGGGGGGAAGCCAGCTGACCCAAGAATACCAGGATCCAGATATGTGAGGAAAGAAACCATCTTAGATGCTGGTCTTGCAGGAGGGAAACCAACTGCCTTGCAAAGTTCTTCTTGAGTTTCTGACTTACTAAATTATCACCAAACTAGCATGCTGGTTTTTAGTCATTGTGTTTTGGAGTGGTTTGCTAGATAGAAATGAACAATCAGAATATCCAACAAATTAAGGACCAAGTAAGGAATAGAAGAATAAAAACTATTTTTCATCTAAAGATAGCAAGTCTCAAATATAAACAATGATATAAAGTGAGCTAAATGTTTTAATTAAAAGCCAAAGAGCACCAGACAGCTTTATAACATAAAACAAAGCTATCATTCTTGTGATAGGAGAAAACATTCAAAGTACAAGAAACAGAAAGATCCACGGTGAAGCATTGAGAAAATATATACTAACCAGAGTGAAAGGACTGTGACTACTTAAATACAAGATCAAGCAAAGTTCAAAGCAAAAAGTATTATTAGAAAGTAAAAAGTTATTAAAAAGTCAATGACAAATTAATAGTTTCATCATTATAAATGACAGAATGTCTAATTCAGTAGAAGAAAAAGAAAATTCTAATTTCTGGTTACACCATTAGCTTACCAGAGCAGGGTAAGAGCAGAACCTGCTCCAAAACCAGGGCCACCCACCACAGGACAACCTGCCGGAGGCACAATATGGGCAAGCCCGAGGGCTAAAAAGAACTCCTAGGGACCAAGTCATGGGCAGACCCCACACCCAGTTTTATCCCCAGCAACTTGACTAGATTCCACGGTGAATGTTGGAGAAAAATCGACCTGTGCCTTTGACAAGAGGAAGATGAAGGGTCATATCCTGAAATATTCCAGAACACTTTTGGGACAGACCAGTTAACCAGAGCATGCTCTTCTATGGTTCTTTGGTGCCCAAAAGGAGTTCAACTCCTTCCTGAGATACCATCCTATCCTAAAGAGAGCAGGAAAGGGCTGGGAGTTCAGTCTAGAGCAGTGGTTCTCAAAACTTCCCAATGCTGCAACCCTTTAATACAGTTCTTCATGTTGTGGTGACCCCAACCATAGCTATTTTTGTTGCTACTTCATAACTGTAATTTTGCCATGGTTATGAATCATAATATAAATATCTGTGTTTTCCAATGGTCTTGAGTGACCTCTGTGAAAGGGTCATTTGACCCAAAGGGGTCATGATCCACAAGTTGAGAACCCCTGATCTAGAGTCACAGGGTCACTAAATCTGTGTGAACACAATAATATCTAAATATATAAAGCAAAATTTCAAAGCACTTTCAGAAGTCAAGGGTAAGTCCATAACTAAACTGAGAAATTAGCACACATTTAGAATAAATCCATGGGCTCAATTGTTCATTTACTCTTATTTATTATTTTTCATGTCACCCTGCAAGTGAGGGATGTGGCAGATTCTTCGTTGTTGGTGGAATACAAAACCTAGTGAAGAAACTATTGTATGGTCGTTCAAGTCAAAGAAATGAAGCTGAGGCTCAAGTTCACTTTGAAATCTCCTCTGGGCAACCTTATCCATCCAGACACTTCTCTGATGGGCGCAGGAAGAGCTGGGTGCCTTAGATCTCAGGGAGAAACTGTTCCATATCAGTCTAATTATTGACTTGTAGGACTTTCTCTGAAAACCAGAAGGGGCCGGGGGAGCAACCCTCATGTGCAGTAAGCAGTTATGAGGTGTCGCATTACAAAGAGGTAGCAGCCTAAGAGAAACTACACTGTCGCTCAAGACAGTCAAGACACACCTACTGGTTCTCCATTGAGGACTGACTGCGCCTGTCCCTCCATAGCTCAAATGTTCTCATTGTATTTCATTGCGGTAATGATTCCTAATGATCATAATTATTCAGCTTACACAAATATTCAATTAACAGCCAGACTGTCCTATTTCACTGCCTTCTACTGGAAAAGGCAGCTGAATTTCCATAGAGTGCTTATCGACATGGATAATCACTCAGTTGACAAACAAATGAAATACCTATCCATTAATGCACCCGCGCTGATAGACACTATGATAATTGCATGTTGAACCATTCGTTTAATCGCCCTTGTTCACGATGATTATCTCTGTTCCTACCATCTGTTTGTTAAGGAGAGAGAGAGAGAGAGAGAGAGAGAGAGAGAGAGAGAGAGAGAAAGAGAGAGAGAGAAAGGAGAGAGAGTTTTCTAAGGACTGTAAACTAGCAGGAATTATGAGACTTTGCCCTATCTTAATAAGAGACAGGCTCTCCTAACCAAAATCAGAAGTATTCAGAAGTCTGACTTTGCAGTCATGTTTGCTATGTTTCCACTTTTCAAGGTGTGTGTGTGTGTGTGTGTGTGTGTGTGTGTGTGTGTGTATGACTCAGCACAGAGACAGTTCTGTGTTTGAAGTGTTCTGGTTCAGAGGCAGATATAGACTCCTGGTATCTAGACACAGGACTGGCAATCCCTCACCCTCTATGCCATACAGGTCTCTAAATAGAGTCTAGACAAATCTGTGCAGTGTCTCTTGCCAAGTCTCTCCACCATGACTTTCTACCGACACACCATGATCCTGGTTCTCAGCCAGCCGTACACTTATTGAAGTCCGCTAAATTAAAACTCAGGAACAGGTTTCTCGCTCTCCTGCCAGGTAAACAGCAAGGGTGGCTCATTGAAGCACAGGCAGAGGGCTTTTCCCATGAAAAGACTGCCGATGAGCTGTGGATCCCGCTAGGTTCCGGGAGGGCTCCTCTAGGACATAGGCAGTCCACTCTCTAAAACCTGGTAGCTAAGCTCTAGTATGCCTGTGATGAAGCCAGTTTAACCACTGCCTCTGCCTTATAGGTAAATAAATTCTGCTCTGGCCAGTTTGGTTGGTCTTTGTTTGGAAACTAGCAAAAGCACCAAAAAGAAACAATGTGCGTTCCCCTCTCCTGTGCAGGGACAGTCTACCCTGGTGATAGTTAGCACTCTCCACTATGGTGGGTCTGAGCTTCGATCTGCCAATACAACTGATCTTGAATTCCTATTGGTTTTCATGCACCTTATATTGAGGTTTCTTTCTCTTCCGTGATTTTGTCTAATTCTCTCTTGCTTGTTGTTTTAAATGTCTGGCCTTTGAACTCCCCAAAGGGTTTGCTTTCTACCCCATCTCCCTTTCTCTTTTCTTGCGTACCTTCTTAAACTGATTAAGAAAGCTATTCATGTAGTGTTTTAGAATGTGTGACAGAGGGGAAAGCCACCGTGGCAAAGAAGCACTGGCATAGCCATGGCTCGGTTAGATCTTAAAATGTGCGCCAATGTCCCCAGGTAGTCAGTCTGTGGCTGCCTCTGTTCCAAGCAAGCAGTGTCTGTTTTCCACATCTTAAGAATGAGCAAAAACAAAATAAGTGTTTAATGTTGTGCCTTATTTCTGCTGCCTTTATGGTGGCTCCCTGGTTTCAAAGATGCCTGCCAAGACATGGCACTGCTAAAATCTTAAGAGTTCCACATAGTAAGCTAATGCCCCAACTTCATACACCACTCGGAACCCTTGGCTTTGTAGTGGCGCTGGCAGGACTGGCAGTGGATGTGAGTGGCGGCAGACGGGAGTCGGCACACAGACACTGGCAACTGCCAGCATCAGTAGGAGCCTTACTAGGAGTCTGGGCGCTCGTTCTTCCCTCTCCGTGGAGATCGATGACAGACTCTCTCCTTTGCCTTAAGGAGGCTATGGCCAAACGCAATGAAGAAGTCAAAGTGAGATAGTGCCTGCCCCGGGGCACCACACTGTGTGCACAGTTTATAAACCAACCTTGGCTAATGAGTAGCAGTCAGCTGAGCTGCCTCCCTCACTTCAGTAAACAAATAATGCGGAGGAGATGGTGTTCAATTCACTTTTCCAGGGCTTTGGAGGCTGATTAGGCGGGTGATTATCATTAAGGTTAATGACCTTCCCTAGGTTAAACTCCTTAGATCCCAGGGCCACTAAAGCTACTATAAGGTCTCTGCTGATGTCCAAATAGGCACAACTCCCCCTGATTCACCTCTGGCTTGGCTTCCCTGACATGCTAACAACAGCTTCTAAATGACTCGGAGGAGAACGTCAGTTTCCGGTTGGCACCAAGCACTAAGATGAGCCGATGATCAAGGCAGGCAGAGAGTCTGCGCACTCCTTATGAGGCACAAATGAGACGGCATCTTCTAGACACAGCAGGGAGGGAAACGGAGCCAGCTATGGAGGTGGGAGCAACTCAGGAAGGTGCCATGAAAAATCACCTGTCTACGGAAACGACAGCAGAAACAGCATGCTGGTGGATTTAAGGGGGACTTTCATGCAGATGGGGACTTACTCTTCTCTGCACCTGCTGTCAGCAAGCACTAGACCATAAACATGAGCAAACATTGATTAAGCATATGGCTTTGATGAAACTTCAGGTGAACGAAGAAAGTGGTTCCGCAGCTCCCAAGACAAATTGCTCTCGGTGTAGCAATTAGAATGGGGGAAAATTGCCGCTCCTTCTTTGAAAGAGCGCTTCAAGCTCCGTTCTGGAGACAATCTAATAATATCGGCGAAGACTGGGGAGAAAGCCGAGTGTTCTCATTATGGCTCTGTAATTTTTTAAAAGTCCTTCAGGTATGTAAAGTGCTGCATGACCAAAATTGAAAAGGCCATCTTGCTTTTCAGCTACATCTCAAGTGAGAGGCTTAGAATAGTTTGCCTCAAGAAATGTGTACTAGATTCAGTAATGTAGCAGAATACAAGATTAACTCAAAAAAATCAGTAGTCCTCCTTTATACAGATGATAAACAGGCTGAGAAAGAAATCAGAGAACTATCACCCTTCACGATAGCCACAAATAACATAAAATATCTTGGTGTAACTCTAACCAAGCAAGTGAAAGAACTATATGACAAGAACTTTAAATCTTTGAAGAAAGAAATTGAGGAAAACACCAGAAAATGGAAAGATCTCCCATGCTCTTAGGTAGGTAGAATTAACATAGTAAAAATGGCAATCTTACCAAAAGCAATCTACAGATTCAATGCAATGCCCATCAAAATCCCAGAAAAATTCTTCAAAGACCTCAAAAGAACAATACTCAACTTTATATGGAAAAGTAAAAAACCCAGGATAGCCAAAAATTTCTGTACAATAAAGGAACTTCTGGAGGCATCACCATCCCTGACTTCAAACTCTATTACAGAGCTATAGTACTGAAAATAGCCTGGTATTGGCATAAAAACAAACAGGAGGACCAATGGAACCAAACAGAAGACCTGGATAACAATCCACACACATACAAACACCTGACTTTTGACAAGCTAAAAATATAAAATGAAAAAAAGAAAGCATATTTAACAAATGGTGCTGGCATAACTGGATATCAACATGTAGAAGAATGAAAATAGACCCCTATCTATTGCCTTTCCCAAAACTCAAGTTCAAATGGATAAAGACCTCAACATAAAGCCAGCCACACTGAACCTCATAGAAGAGAAAATTGGAAGTACACTTGAACTCATTGGCACAGGAGACCACTTCCTAAATATAGCCCCAGTAGCACAGACACTGAAAGAAACAATTAAAAAATGGGACCTCCTAAAACTGAGAAGCTTCTGTAAAGCAAAAGACACGGTCAACAAGACAAAATGGCAGCCTACAGAATGTGAAAAGATTTTCACCAACCCAACATCAGACAGAGGGCCGATCTCCAAAATGTACAAAGAACTCAAGAAACTTGACATCAAAAGAACAAATAATCCAATAAAAAAAATGGAGTACCGACCTAAACAGAGAACTCTCAACAGAAGAGTCTAAAATGGCTGAAAGATACTTAAGGACAAGTTCAACATCCTTAGCCATCAGAGAAATGCAAATCAAAACAACTCTGAGATTCCATATGACACCTGTCAGAATGGCCAAGATCAAACACACTGATGACAGTTTATGCTGGAAAGGATGTGAGGTAAAAGAAACACTCCTCCATGGCTGGTGGGAGTGCAAGCTGGTACAGCCCCTTTGGATATCAATATGGCAATTTCTCAGAAAGTTAGGAAACAATCTACCTCAAGACCAGCAATACCACTCTTGGCCATATACCCAAAGGATGCTCAATCACACCACAAGGACATGTGCTCAAATATGTTCACAGAGGCATTATTCATAATTCATAATATCCAGAACCTGGAAACAACCTAGATGCCCTCAACTAAAAACTGGATAAAGAAAATGTGGTACATTTACACAATGGAGTACTAAACAGCAGAAAAAATAACGACATCTTGAAATTTGCAGGCAAATGGGTGAATCTCGAAAAACCAATATTAAGTAAGGTAACCAAGACCCAGAAAGACAAATATAATATGTGCTCACTCATAAGTGGCTTTTAGACATAAAACAAAGAAAAATCAGCCTACAGTCAACAACCCCAGAGAACCTAGACAACAAAGGCCCTAAGAGAGACATACATGGATCTAAAGAGGAAGTAGGAAAAGACAAGATCTCCTGAGTAAATTGGGAGTGTGAGGGTCATGGGAAAGGGTAGAAGAGGAGAGGCGAGGAAGGGAGGGGAGAGGAAAGAAACACATAGCTCAATAAAAAAAATTTTAAAAAGGAAATATGTGCTAGATTGAACCAGATGAGAAAGATGTAAGGGATGCAGCAACCCCACACTTCCCAAAGTAAAGTCTATCCTGGGCTAGACCTGGGTCAGTTTTTCTCCTGTATGTCAATAGCATGAATACTTCACAAGCACCATCATTTTGCTTATTTATGTGCATTTGTTTCATCTTCCTCCTTTTCTCAGACAGGAAGGAAAATAAAATTCACATGTATGATTTATTTGCTGTGTGTCGGACTCTGTGCTGGGAGTCCTGTATGGTTCTATTCAGGGTAGCTTAGTGATAGCATCTGTCCTCAGAAGTCAGGCAGCAGGGCTCTGTGACTAGTGTCCTAACATCTGGTAAATTTAACGTGTCTAAAAGAAATGCGGACACTAAGAGAACTCAGTTCATGGACTATCAGGCTGATTCAGCCAGATGAGTTGTTCAAAGTGCTCAGAATAGGGGCTTTGTACTGTTCAATGAGGTGACATAAGATCTCAATTAGTATGACAAAAGTTCTGCAGAGTGCATAGCATTGATCTTATTTATAAATTTGAAAAGAGAGGGTAAAGAAAATGAATCAGCTTCTCCATTCAAAGCTAGTAATGATCTCTCTGTGAAAAGATTATGCAGATTTTCACATACATGAACAACTGTGCTCACTTAGGGAATGCTAGCTGCTGTAACAAATGAGCCTCAGCTTGCTTCCTTCCTTTCTTCCTTCCTTCCTTCCTATTCTATGCGTCTTTTACAACATGTATCTTGATCCCATTCGTTTTCCCATTCCTTCATATCTTTCCTCCACCCCTACCCAGCCCCCAAATAAAACAGAATTTAAGAGAAAAAAAGGAAAAAGAAAAGAAAGTGAAAAACTTAAAAATCTTGTCAATGACACGGCAGTGTGACACAAGGAGTCACGTGAACCCCGTTGTCCATTTATCTTTACCTGCAAGTGTTCATTGCAAGGAGCCATTGGTCTGGTTCAAGGCCTCTGGCTTCTACCACCCTATCAATTTTGGGTCTTTGCTCGGGCTCCTCCTGGATATCCCGCTGTTGCCCTGTGTTGTAGAGATCCTGAAGCTTTGGGCCTACATGTCAGGTCCCTTTACGTGCTCCAGCAGAACATAGATGGGGTGAATGGTGGGGTACACCAAGTTATAGCCTTGCATCTGGGCCTGGCCAGCTGTAGGGTGTTTGGTCAGATGCGAAATTGGGACGACTCTCCCAGGCTCACAACTTCAGGGCAGGTTCGCCCCTACCTCTGCTAACAGGGTTGAGCCTCTGGTTTCCAAAGATTCAAATAAAACAGAATTTTAATTTTCCCCTTGATGTGGGAGAATTGTCTGTGTTCTGTCAATCATATTTTAATAAAACGCTGATTGGCCAGGCAGGCAGTATAGGCGGGAAAACCAGACAGGAAGTAGAGGTGATGCAATGAGAACAGGAGAATTCTGGGAAGCAAGGAGGTTCCTCTGCCACTCCTGCGCAGACCACCGACGAGGCAGCATGTAACTTGCCCAGCTGAGAAAGGTACGGAGCCATTATGGCTAACATAGATGAGAATAATGGGTTAATATAAGTTATAAGAGTTAACAAGAAGCCTGACCTAATGCGCCAATCAGTTTATAACCTTATGGAGTCTTGTGTGTGATTTTCTTTGTTGCTTGCCAGCTGTTGGGGTACTTGGAAGGATGGAAACCCCAACAAGCCGGCCCCCTCATGTTACATCCCCTGTGGCTTTTCATGGTGAGTTTTCCTAGCAGGCAAAAGACTCTGCTGTCTAACATGACTGAGATAGCCAGGTTCCTTCTGTACTAGGGCTTACTCATTCCCTAGCGACTTCCAGTTCTTTGAGTCTACCAGCACATGCAGAAAGAGCATTGGACGGGCATAAAGACATCATTCATTCATTCATTCATTCATTCTTTTATTGAGATGGGGACTTGTGCAGCCCAGGACAGGTTCGATCTCACTAGGTAGTTAGAACGAACTCCTGATCCTCCTGCCCCCATCTCCAAGTACTGGGGTTACCAGTGTGTACCATTATGCCCACTGTAGAATGACTTCTTGACTTACAATAGCCAATGTCACTTCCATTGACACTGCAAACACATTGACACTGGGAGGGAAGGTCCTTAACCACACAACAGCTTACCAGCGTCAACTCCATTCCAGGGAAGGGAGACTAGAACATCCCCATGGCCAGATGGCATCGTTATGTGCAATGGACAAGACTCAATTTGACAGCCATCTTTTATTTCCTCCTTTTATTTCCTAAAAGTTTCCCAAACTAAAACTATACTTCTATCTAATATTGCCCTTATTCCCTGGCAAGGGAAGCTCAGATCAATGTATCTCAAGACCCTTACAGGCCAACATAATTGCACTTCCTAATGAAGAAGAGACCAGGAAGAATCTAACCAATTCAGTGCATAGCCTGGAGCTTGTGGTTTTTATGTGTGTGCTTTTTCTGGGCTTCAGATATTGATAAGGACGAGCAAATGAGTTTCTCTTTAAAGAAAAAAATGTCAAGCCCTGTACTGATTGTGAACCAGAGGGGTTTTTGCATTGAATGGCTAACTTGAACCCACAGAAAAACATACTGGATGCCTGGGAGTGGAGTTCAGCTAAATGAATAATTAAATAAGACCACACACACAATCAATGACCCCTGCTTCAGTTATTCAGTTATTGCTGTGGAAGAAACCCCTTCTAAACAGAGGCTTTAGACAAAAGCCATTGCATTATCCTCATGTTCAGGGGACTGGCTGGGCTCATTCAGGCAGTTCTCCTGCTCTGTGCACTGCCAGCTGGGCCTAGGGTGAGCTGGCGAGTTGCTCTCAGACTGGAATGTCCAGGCTAACTCTTTGTTATGAATAGTGCCTTGATAGAAGGAGCTAGAAGATCCCACCCAGGGCTCTCTCTCTATGTCTCTTTCTCTCTCTCTGTCTCTCTCTGTCTCTGTCTCTCTCTCTCTTTCTCTCTCCTCTCTCACTCTCATTCTCCCCTGCTCCATACTCTCTCAATGAGAGGTCTCTCTGTGTGATCTCTCCAGCAAGGTGGCCACATTTCCAATAAGGCAAGCTCAGGATTCTCCAAAAACCAGAAAGGGAAGCTGCCGGATCTTCTTGTGGCTGAACCATGGGACCAGCATTGGATTTGTACCTGTCCTTGTAGTAGATGCAGGTCATGCCCAAGTTCAATGTGGATAAGAACATGAAATGATGCATACTAGATTCTTTATAGCACATCAATATCCTCATCAAGCATCAATAACAAAAAAAAAATGATGCCAAATACAAATACATAAAATACTAGGGGAGACAAAAACATAAAATATCAGGATGCAGAGCAGCAGTCAGATAGTAACATAATAAGAACAGCAAATCCAGCGAGCACCTAAGAGCAACATCATAGGCTGAGAGCCCTGGTGCTCCTCTACCCAAAACCTGATGAGTCTGAGATTTGCTTTGATGCCAACAGGCTTTCCTCAAACATTTAAAGATATAGTCTGCAGAGTTTGATGATTTGATGACTCATGGCTTTAGGGAGAGAGAAAAAGTAATCACCAGCTCTACGAACTTAAATGATGGGTAGGATCCAATTCAATCCCAAGAAAGGAGAGAGAAGAGGGGGAATATGTGAGGGACAAGTGATGGGACGTTCACTTTAGGGCTCAGGGTCTGAGCACTTTGTGGGAATGTATGAATTTCTGTGGAGATGTTTGTTTTGCCTTTCTTCCTCATTTAGTCAAGTTACCTAATACATCTGCCTGCTTGTGTAGGTAGGAAATTTCTCACTAAAAAGAGAGCAAAAAGGAAAAAAAGCAAGCAAGAAGAAAAGAAAGAAAGAAGGAAGGAAGGAAGGAAGGAAGGAAGGAAGGAAGGAAAGAGGGCAGCCAAGGACACTGGAATTGGTGATGTAAAAGATATATCCAATGTCTAAGAAGCCTGACTGGTCTACTTTTAGTCTGATACCAAGATCGTAGAGAACCTTCGATGACAAGCTTCTATCTAGCTTGATAACAATTTAATATAATTGTTTGAATGGCAACTGCTTAAATGCATTTTAATTAATTGCTATAAATGATTGTGTTTCTTTTCTAAACTAAAAGTTGTGTGTGTGGTTTAGTTTAAAATCTGGGTCACAGACTGTGACTGTGTACAGAACAGGGGGAAAAAGATATATAGCGTAGGCTCCAACCTTCCTCCCGTTCAGATTGACTTGGCATCTGGAATAGGAATGCTCCAACACTCTTGTGGATTCAACAATGTTATAGAAAGGTTTATTACATTTGTTCTGGCTTTTAACGATTGTTAATTCTTCCATGGGTTTTCCAGTAAGAGTGGCCCTAGTGAGCTACTAACGAAATTGTTGTTTCCTGAACCTATGCCATCATGTTCTGCTGGCCTGCGGGTCTCTGTTCAGCCAGGAAACACAATCATAATTCTATTGAATCAAAATTTTAAAAATGCCTTGCAGTTCCTTTGGCCTCCCATGCCTCTAAATCAACAGACAGAAAAAGAATTGTGTTCTCGCTAGGTGGATAGCCCCCACTACTAGGGAGATGTGGCCTGCTGTTCCCTAATGGAGGGAAGGAAGAGTTATGTCTGAAACACATAATGCTTTAGTAGTAGATCATGCCCTGGAATTAAGGTCAATGGAAAAGTACACTGCAGTCTTGGCAGACCTACCAATGAGCCATGCCCTTCATCCAGGAATGAAGGTGTGTCAGCCTAGCAAGCAAAGAACTATAACTAGAGAAGATGCTTGGTGGGGGCAAAGAGATTAGGGAATGAGTTGTGAAGAAGAAACATATATGACAGGTATGGAGGCATACAGTTGTAATCTCAGCTCTCAGGGGATTGAGACAAAATTCTAAGCCTGAGCATGTATCAAACCCCTATTCCAAAAAAGGACTTAGCTATAAATATAATCTACAACCATGTATCCAGTTCTAGAACTGAGGGTTCTGACTGTTGGCTTTCTTTTTTATTTTGGTATAAATAAGTTTTGTGTCTAGACATCTTTGTTTTCTTCCTACTTCTAGATCCTTATATGTTATATGATTTATATACAGGTAATAGTATATAATTATTGTTAATGTTATACCAAAATATTTTAGTTGCGATATGTTTAAGCCAAGTGAGCATGACCTAGGAACTTTGTATATTTTGTAAGAGCAAGTACATTTCAGATATATGCAGGATTGAGTAGTATTATTTCATGTGAAAATATGACTCTGTTGCTGTCTTTATTTGAAGATTAAGTATGGTTTATCACAATGCATGTGTGTGCAAAGATGACAAGAGTCAGATTTAAGATGATTCATTTTAGGTATCAACTTGATGTTTCCAAATATGTGGTCAAATATTCTGGATTCCTCTGTGAGAGTGTTTTGCATGAGATGAACAGTTATTACTGAATTTTGAATAGAATAAGTTGTTTCACATGATGTGGGCAGTCCTCTTCCATCTCTTGGAAAACTGTATGCTTGTTCCACAGACTTCCCTCTGGCAAGAAGGATTTTTGCAAAGACAACCCATGGGCTTGAATTGCATCAGCTCTTTTGTAGGTATTTAGCCTGATAGCCCACCCTGCAGATTTTAGACTTGCCTCCCTAATAGTATAGATCTTCTAAAATCAAATCTCTTCCTATCTATGTCATATCCTATTTGTTCTGTCTCTCTAGAAAATGCTGACGAGTTCAGGAAGTGATATGATTATCTGTTTGTATTGTGATTGCTGTTCAAGTTAGCACAAGCAGACTGTGGTACTGGAAACATGGTAGGTACAAACGGACTGTAGTCCTGGAGACAAGAGGTTGACCTTCCTGGCACCTGTGGCTGGAACACATATGTTTATGTGATGCCCAGAATGAAAGATAAGAATTTAATACAATGCCAGCAAGATGACTCAGCAGGCAAAGGATTCCAAGTTTGATGACCTGTGAGCCGAAGGAGAGAACAGACTCCACCCAGGGAGACAGCCACACATGCATGTGTGAATACTCAGAACAAATAATTTAAAAGTTAATACAATGCTTTGAAACACAAAGAGACACTAGCCTTGGAAATGTTGAAAAATTTTTCCAATATGGAGAAAATGTTTCATATCCTAATTCTGGGTGTAGCTACACAAATCTATCTCTGTGCACTAAAACTGAATGACTGTAGAACCTGAAAATGGTATTTATGTGATATGTTTATTATTTTTGTTAGACAGGAGAAATGATAAAGACATGAAACCAGAGCTTTTTTTTCTGTTGACACAGCAGTAATGAGAATAAGGTATGGACTGAAGTTGGGGAGATAGAAGAGAGAAAAACACGGTGGAGGGAGCAAGAAAGAAAAAGTAAAAAGGCGGGGAAGAGAGGAAGAATGGAAGGATAAGGTGGGGATGGCAGGGAGAAAGAAAAATGGCAAGGAAGAAAGGAAGCCTGCATCACACACCAGCATGTACTGCAAGTTGTCATGATTCACAGGTGCAGAGATCATTAAGGCAAGAAATCAGGTGCTGTGAGACAATGCTCCTGTACACTGTAAAGATTTGTCACCCATGTTGGTTTAATGAAACACTGATTGGCCAGTATAGCCAGGCAGGAAGTATAGGTGGGGCAACCAGACGAGGAGAATTCTGGGAAGAGGAAAGGCAGAGTTAGTCACAAGTCAGACACAGAGGAAGCATGATGAGAATGCCTCACTGAGAAAAGGTACCAAGCCACTTGACTAAACATGGGTAGGAATTATGTGTTAATTTAAGTTGGAATAATCCTGAGTGATAGGCCAAACAGTTGATAATTAATATAGGCCTCTGGGTGTTTCTTTGGGACTGAATGGCTGTGACAGAAGCTTCTGTCTACAATTAGTCCCAGATATATGAAAGTGTCTAGAAAAGGCAAAATTGAAACTTCTGGGATGAGACCTTTCTAGAACCAGGACCCACTAAAATACTACATGAAGAAAAAATAAATCAAAGCACCTTAAGAAGATCCCACAGACATAGACATCAGGTTAAATACCATAAAAAAAAAATGAAGTGATTAAAACACTTAAAGTATTCCAGTAGGCAGCTAGACAGATGGTTTAATTACTAAGAGTAATTACTTATAGAGGACCACAGTCAGGTTCCAAGCAACTACACTGAGTGGCCCCTTGCCTTAAACTCCTGCTCCAGGGGATCTGATGCCCTCTTCTGGCATCTACAGGCAATTGCATGCTCATAACACACACAGACACAGAGACAGACACACACACATACACAAACACATAATTAAAAATAAAATATATCTTTTTAAAAAACCCTTTAAATTCCTAAGATATGTATAGAACAGATCAAATACCATCATAGAAAACAACATTTAAGAATTTAAAATTAGAAATGGAGAGATACTCAGCAGTTAGAGGTAATGGCTGCCCTTACCGAGGAGCCTCAGTTCACCTCCCAACACCCACATGGCAGCTCACTCAACCATCTGCAGCTCCAGTTCCTGGGGTCCAACACCCTCTCTGACTTTCGAGGTCATGCATATAGATGGTTCATGACAAACATATAGGCAAAACGCCCATACACATAAAACGGAAATTTAAAGTGTTTATTTTTAAAAAAAAAAAAAAAGATGTAAGCTAAATTCTTTTAAAAACAAAACTGCAGCCATTTTTAAAAAAGTCTATGAGTATATTAAATATTTGGTTATGCATGATTATAAAGAAAATTTATTAATTAAAATATAGCCTCAAGAAAACTCTCTAGAATGTAACACAGAGAGGTAAAATCAGAGGAACGGCAACAAGAGATGAATAGACACAAGATTTAGGATGAAAAGTCTCCTTATGTGTAATACAAGTTCCAGAATGAGAGCCTAGAGCAGAGACTGACTCCCATGTTCCAAATAAACAAACAGCAAATGTTTTAGGTTCCCAATGAGCTAATTAGTCTGTTTCACAGCCACTCAACTTTGCACAGTAGCATCTATACACATTGTATACACAATGGGTGTGACTTGTCTCAATAAAACTTTATTTATACTGGCCAAATTTGGCCAGGGGTGTATGATTTATTGATTGTTATCCATATATAGCAGATGAAGCTAATGTTTGAGAAAAGGGTAAAGAATTTTAAAATGCTTCATCTTCAGGTTGAGCTCAAATAAGAGAAATATAAACAAATTCACATTGCATTATACTGTGGTGAACTTTAGAGTGCATGAATCAAGGGGAAAATCTCTATAAACAAGCAGAGAAAATGCAGGATTTATAAAGCAATAAGCCAGTCACATATTTCTTATCAACAATACACAGAAAAAAAAGCAATAGAATCAAATAATCACAGGGCCAGGGAAAAATAAGAAGGAACTTACAGTTTTACACCCTGAAATCCTATCAATAATTCAGTAGAGAAGCAAAAATAAAAAGAAGAAGATATTTGAGAGAAGTACTGAAAGGATGTAGAAGCCCATGCTATCGCCTAGGAGGACAGGTCAGCTTTGGGAAGAAAACAAGCAGAGAGAAGGAACTTGGTACAAGGCTGGGTAAAAAAGGCCCATTTTCTTTGATCAGTTTAAATGTACTTTTTAATAGTATCAATTAATTAAGACTTTAAATAAAAGAAATCTAAAATGCTACACAACAATAAGTTGCGTGTGTATTGAACTTTTAAAAAAGGCAACGGGATGCATAATTTCAAGTCAAATATAAAGATCAAAAGTTAATTTTAAAAAATCTAAATCTAACAGATGAAAATAACTGTGCAGGGAAAACACAAAAGGTGGAATAAATCAAAATACGTCAGAAGTTCTGTCAGATGGAGATGGGTTGACTCCCTTCTCGGGTTTTGCTGATGCTTAAAAACTCAATCCAATTATGCTTGCCATCTTTCTATCATTATGACAACCCCACCCCCATGACAACTTAAAAGAAGGGAAGGGTTAATTTGGCTCATAGTTTCAGTCCATAATTGGTTGGTTCCGTTACTTTGGGGCCTGTGTCAAGGCAGTATATCCTCATGGGCATGCATAACAAGAAACTGGTCACCTTAGGGTGCTCAGCATCAACCAGGATGGCAATCACACCCCCCACCATGGCTCAGGGAGCTTAACAAACTGGGGAGCAAGAATTCAAGAGCCAAGGATGGGAAGGGGTGCTGCAAAAAGACGCCTTCCAGACTTGACATTGCCGCTACACTCAAGAACTTGCTGCAGCCAAAGACTTGAATTTGTCAGGGATGAGGGAAGAACCCATGAAGCCCCACTCCTCCCAAAGAGACTATCTTCAACTAAGGCGTGGGAAGAAGGGAACCCCTTTCTTCAGTGGGAGGAAGAGGAAGATGACTGAAAGGAATGAGAGATGAAAAATACAAAATTCTTTCTGTAAATGTGTGAAACTATCAAACAATAAAAATGGGAAAATGGGCAAAAAGAGAAACTGTTTACTTCCTAGCAATGAGAAATGAGACAGAGAGTACAAAACTGAGAGAGAGAGAGAGAGAGAGAGAGAGAGAGAGAGAGAGAGAACACCTCTTAATGATTCTGCAACTCCCCAGTGGCCTCACCACCTGGCAACCGAGGCAGACTTTAGGATAGGAGCCTTTGGGGACCAATTAATACATAAATCAAATACCAGGTACAAGCTATTTGAAAGAGCCATACATAAAAATTAGCAACATATAAAGTACAAAGTTAGAGGGCAGTGAATCGTGGGATCCATACAGAAAATTAGGCCAGTGATGGTGGGAGAACTGGGTCCTGCAAGCTGTCCCCTGACCTATACACACAAGCCAAGCACACACACACATGCACGCGTGCACACATAAATACAAAATTGGAGATATAAATGATGTGTCAAAAACGTCTAATGAGATCCATAGTAAGTATATGACTGTTTTACTGTCTTTTGTCAATTAAATGCATGTGTCCTTTTCTCTTAAAAATAGTTGACAATCATGCTATTGTATAAACTTTAAATGGTGCGATTTAGGTCTGAAATAGACTATTTCGCTCTGATCAAAGGAAAAAGTTAAAGTCTCAAGAAAACAAATATGGGCTTGTATATGTCTAACATAATCTCATGAAATACAGAGTGAATTTGGGCAAAACTGCCAGCAAGCGCTAATAAGTCAAGAAGATTTTCATGGTTTATAAACGTTCAATTTTTTTTTTTTTTAGTTTGCAAAGTGTGCTGGTGAGAACATGCAGGAGAGACTAAAATGCACTGCTGTGCTAATGATCACAGGTGTGACGGCCTCACCTGGCATTCCTCCCTGTCTGACCTTGCATCTTCTTACTGTGTGCACACTGGGGTACAGGAGGCCTCTGCTAATATCTCACTAATACCTCTATGCAAAAAAAAAGAAGGTTAGCTTATAAAATAAACAATCTAGCTAAGACACGCAGAGCCAAGAAATTCCTGTGAGGATTCAGGGTGGTACGGGAGATCTCAGCTTTCTGGGTAAGAGGCACGGCTTCTCGCTGAAGAGACGGGGGAGAATGGGGGTGGATGCAGAGAAGGTGTGGAGCTGATTTGGATTGGACTCGGAGTTACCCAGAGACAATAAACTCTAAAGGCTCTGATTAGTTGTTGCTCGTGTTCACCATATGGCCTCGCCAACTGAGACAGGCGCACAGTAGTTGTTAGATAGATCGATGAGCTGTTGGGTACTGCCATGTGGTAGAGGGCAGGAGACAGTAAAACAGAAAGCATAAGGAAGCAAGCAGGCAAGCAATCAGGGAGTTTGCAAGGGAGCTGAACCCCAAGTACCTTCGATCAGATTCTGGTGGCAGGCGTGGGGGGAGGCAGGGGATGTAAATGGTATGAGGGACAATCTTAGAAGCAGGGATTCTAACTGGTGATTTCACTAGCAGGAGCATTTCAGACACAACCTCTTACAACCAAAGGAGAAGAAAATGCACTGTGCCCTGCGACCCCCATAACTGCCTTCATCGCCAAGGACCCCAAGTGCATACAGTAAACTATGGAACGGCTGCATATGGAGGCTAGAGAACCCTGGAGAGGGGCAGAACCGGGGTTGTGAGCTTTAACAGTCTCTATCGCATGCACGGATGTGGATTAGCATCCAACCCCCTTTCCCTAACATTCTCTCTTGAGTCATTCACACTTATCTTTACACACCTCCTCCTTCCAGATCGCAGAGTTTCTGCAGACTTCAGCGTTTCCGCAGAAGTTGATATCAGCCTTTTAAGGAAACTCAAGCACCTTTAGAACATTGGGAGACACCCTTGTCTTAGCCATGCGGCACACAGACACACACAGATCATTTTCTAGACTGGTAATGACAGTTTCCCCGGGTTTCGACACACACTGCTTTTTGCCAATTAGCTTCCAAAGGCAGCATCTTATCTTGTCAAGAAGAAAGTCACTGTGGACTGTACAGTGCTGGAAGTGTGGATTTCAAAATATTTTCACCTTTTCTCAGAACCAGAGAGACCCAGCTATTTTCCTGCAACACTCAACGTTTTATGGAGTTTTGATACTTCCCTGGCAGAATACCCTAGCCCTAATTTAGAATTAGGTGTTACAGACATTGGCAGATCTCAGAGAAGTTGCTACTTCTGATTCACACACACGATTGTCATTGATTTCTCATTAGAGGCTGTAAGGAAGACACATTAGGCCGTCCCTATTAGAAACAGGCAGCTTTCTGTTTCATAAACTCATATTAGTATTTGATTAGCAGCCGAGCGCTTTTCCAGGGTATTACCGGTTTCAGCACAGATCAATCTGGACAACTAGTACTGTATTAGTCAAAATCTAATAATAATATCAGCGATCTGCCCAAATTCAAATGCCTCAAGGAAACAAAGAGCACAATTTTCTCCCAATATCTAAAGTGTTCTCGAATTACACCATCATCCTGACTTTATCCTTAGTCAGGTTCTCTCCAAATGTGGTCCACAGGAACTTCAGGTGTATACTGTGTTTGAACTCCCCGTCCCAGTAAGAAGAGCAAGAATCACTTTTCCCTTCCCATCCACATCAATCCCTGAAAGTACTCTGTTTCTTCTGGCATTTATACTCCACAAACTACTCTGTTTCTTCTGGCATTTGCATTCCACAGACTACTCACTAAGTTCAAGGGTTTCAATGATCTGACTGGTCCACCCCTGATTCCATGATGAGAATGCAAGACTACATGATTGGCAGACATCTCCCAAGACAAAAGATAACTGGCAGATTAAAGCAAGCAATACTTCTCTTTCAGATGCATGCCACTACCAGAGACCTGCACTTGAATAAACTTCCACATTGCTGGTTAAGCAGGGATCTTCTCTTCTCATATTTCTCTCTAACTTGGTAGCGTGTGAGGTTGGAGAGCATCTGTGTAAAGCACAAGCTTGCTTCTTCGCTGGATTCCTGCTCATCTCTGTCCCCGGTCCACAGCGAAGGAGACACTGCTGATTGGCACGGCTCTCTGCCCTCCATCCCCAGCTCTCGGAGCAGTTCTTGGCTGCCAGGAAACCTCGTGCAATGAATCCTCATAACACTTCTCATCCTCTTTAACCTGGCCAAGTTCTTGTTCCATTCTTGGTCGCTGACTCACTAGTGGCTCCTCCCCACCCCAACGGATGTGTGACCGACCCGTCAGTACCAGGAAGTGGACGGCTGTTGAGACAGAACTATACGGACAAAGAGTTTCTTGTGGAGTGACACTGGGAAGTGGAAAGGAGGAAATAAAGTTGGGTGGGTGAAACCTCAGACTGATGTGGAGTCATCTGCTACTCTATTAGAAGTTACCCCATTGAGGGCTCCGACCTGTGGTGGGCGAGAAGGTGGAAATGGCTTGGCCCTCCCACCACCATTTTCCTCAACCACTGGCTAGAAACCATGTAGGAAGAAAAATGCCCTCCCAGCTGCCATTGTTGGTTCTGACCTTGGCTGAGGATGTTCAAGTGAAATGTGACCTTGCCTCAAAAACGGAGGTGATCCTGAAGGAACAGCTGCAGGCTGCTGTCTCTGGAGATCTCCAAGGCTGGGTAGGGGCCTTCCTCAGAGACTGATCAGTGTATTCCTGCAACATTTGACCCACCTCCAAAAGCCTCAGAGGACAGAACACTTTAGAGAAGCAATGTCTGGTCTCAGAGGAGCATCTTGTTCACAGTAGGAATACGCAGGGAACTTCCAGCTCTCAAGCCACACAACAGTAAGGAGATAGCATAGCATTAGCCCTCAGGGTGAATCTTGGGTCCTTCCAACTCTGCCAAGTGGATCCTTCCATCCTTTCTGGTACCTTCCAGATTTAAGCTTGATATTTTCCCCAGTGCTGTTCAGGGAAACATGGACTATTAGAACAGTCTGGCAGCTGAGTAATGAACGTTGCTGTATGGTGCACTTAACCATAATTCTTAAGTATGATATAATAAAACCATTGTCATTTTATAGTTTAAAAAACTGAGTTGCAGTAAAGATAATGAAGGGACCTAAGAACCATCAATCGGCAAATGGTTCTCTTTATATCCAAACTCATTTGACTTCCAATGTCTTCACTCTTCATTTGATTAGTTTATATTTAGAAGAAGTATCTCACTATATTTGCCTGAGTGAACATGTGACATCACACTAACTGCTCTGCCTTGTCTCCATTGATCCATTAAGACAATATGTAAGATAACCTCAAGAAAGTTCTTCATCTAGTATGTATTTAATAGGGTGTACTTGATGTGTTGAATTTCTGTTGTCTATTTTTTTCTTCCTGAATTGAAACACTCCTTCCTGGCATGGGGTAAGTAGCTCACGAGACTCCAGAAACTGAGCTTGGGAGATAGATTCAATGGTGAGGTACTTGCTGTCCAAGCGCACAGACCTGAGTTCTAATCTCCCAGTTCTCACACATGAAGCCAGGCATGGCAGTGTGAACGTTTTCGCACAAAGTGTTGCAAAGTAGAAGATGTGTGGATCCCTGAAGTTCACTGTCTAGTCAGCCTAGCCAGGTCAGTGAGCCCCAGGTCCTGGCTAGAGAGACTCTTGTAAATAAACAGGATGGATGACTATTGACAGATGACCCCCAAAGGTTGACCTCCGGTCTCTGTGGAGAGGGGGGGGGGAAAGGGAGAGGGAGAGAGAGAGAGAGAAACTTAGGAGGCACACGAAGCTCAGAAAATCTATAAGACCCGTAAGACCTTTCAAGGTTATGTGAGAAAGCCACCGTGAGGGAGGGAGACTCTTAAGTGACAGGCTACATCGGGCCCACTAGTGACACAGTTAGAGTCATTATCCCCGTGGGTGGAGCCTTTTGGCAATGCAGCTGAGTCACTCATGTTCCTGTAAGGAAGCTCAATAAACTCACTGGCTCATCAAGTTAGGCTTGGGTAGCATCAGGTTGTGATGTATCTCCACCGCCCGACTCAGGATGGATAGATTTGACTGTGTTTCCCCAGGAAAGCCACACAACATCTGCCTCTTCTTTATGCTTCATTATCTGGAATGACCCACAGGGTACAAAGAAATGCAAGCTTAAGTCCCTCACGAACTTGATGCAGGGGTTAGCACAAAAGTGATCCAAAGCAAGCTGTTTTGTAAGAAGATTAATATGCACTGGCTAATCTGCTGGATCATTCTCTTTAAATTTTGAAGGCTCTACCTCCGTCTCTTCTTTCTGCCAAGTGGTATTACGGTTTCAATTGATGTTAGCCATGACATTGAGCATTTGTGAATGCCCGGTTGACCTAAACTATCTGATCCTTAATTTGTTATTCACACCATATCCGCTCTGTCTTTGCAAGAAGCTAATATACATACAACGATACCAAGGTTCAAACCTACTCCCTGAAATGAGCAAGCCAGAATTACTACAGGGACCATATCAAAGCTTCACTTATGCACAGTGGACCTTAGTTAGCTACTTTTACTTGTGTATATATTTAATAGAGGCTGACAGCTTCTCTTCGTAAAAGCTCTGTTCGAGGCACCCTGCTTCCCCTCCCCCCATCAGGAAGAAAGCCTATGGTGACCCAAACTCTTGGCCAGTAAGGACAGAGGTGCCTGATACCTGAGACAGAAATTCAAAGACATCAGAGGGATTGAGAATAGGTTCGCTTAGCCGCACGAGTTACTGCTTCATTAGCATCCTGTTCATTGTCTTGGCTGATCTCACGTATTCCGGACACCGGTGCCCACAGCCGGAGATGCACAGCTTCTTACTATAAAGCAAACATGCCTCAGGAACCGGGGATGTGCACTGAAAGCCAATGTCAGGCCTGCGTGATGCATAGATTATCGGTAAGACAAAAAAGTCATGGCGTGTTGTTGTGTTCTTTTTCCCAATGCCCTAGACCTGTATCGATCAAACCGAAGAGTCGATAAATATGTTTTCAGGTCACCTCATATTAAAAGTCACCTCAACAAAGTGGGATACAAAGATCTGCGGCTTTCTAGCGAGGTGAGCCTGAGGAGGTTGGTATAGGTTGTTATTGGACAGTTAGGGCAGGTTTGGGGGGTGGACGGCTTGCTTGCATGTCTGGTCCCACTGTGCCCTCTGAGCAGCTAGTGTGAGGCACAGCTGATCTCCACCACAGTGTTCCTCTCAGTGCCCCTGTGGCTCAGTCGGTTCCCCTTCTTCAAGCTCTGTGCTTGTATCAATGGCACAGGCCTACACAAAACTCGACTCACTCCTTAGAGAACCTTACGTAGAAATTTACTCCAAAAGATTATATACAATACAAACACAGCTTAAGGCCCAACTACAGCAAATGCCCTAATAACCATCAGGCAGACTACATTTGCCAGTGACGCCCAAACTCCATCATGGACCCAGTCGTAGCTCTCCTGAGCTCTTCAGAAGTCTCTCTCGTGCTTATGATTGATATCACACAAGTAATAAAAATTATAATTTAGGCCTGCTAATGTTTGAAAGGATTGTTTTAAGTCTCCTTTGAGCCATAGGTGTCCCTGATCCCGGTCTTCTCCCTACAACTGGTCTGATGAGTAACACAGGCGATGTGATGATGCCATCTGCTGCCACATGGGTTGGCAGAATTGGGTATATCAGTGGTGTGGTCCAGCCTGAATCTCTGCCAGCAAAACTGCCTCGAGACAGTTGATTGGCTTTTTATAAGTATGTTTACCAAAATATCTTTTCTCTCACTTGCCCATGGCATAGGCAGTTCCCTCCACGATACAGCTTGGCCTCTCTGAACGCTTCTCTCTTTTCTGCTTCTGGATTTCTCTGCCAGCCTATCCCTCTGCTCCAAACATCCTGCCTTCCTCGCCTAGAAAACAGCAAAGAGGTCCCCAAGACCCAATTTAAATGCCAGTTGTCACTTGTCACTTTGGTGCTACCTACGCACATTCTCTAAAAGCCTACACCCCCCAAGTGCCCAACATGCTTTCATTCGTCTTTAGGCCTACACTTCCTATGTTAAGAAGTAACGGCCTAGACTTGTGGGGTCTCCTTGCTACACTCCATCCTCAACCCATCCCTTTACAGAACACTGGCAACTTTATCTGCACTACCTGGTACAGGGATGTTCTGTTTTCATCCTGTTGCTGTGACAAATCCAAAAGCCACAGAGGGAAGAAAGGGTTTATTTGGCTTATGCTTTCAAGTCACAGCCCGTCATCGGGGGAAGCCATGGCAGGAACTCAAGTAGGAAATTGAAGCAAAAACCATGTGTGAACTCTGCTTGCTGGCTCACTCACTGGCTCACTCTTAGCTAGCTTCCACACACAACCCAAACAACCCACATAGGGATAGTAACACCCGCAAGTGGACTGGCCCTTTCTAAATCAATTAATAAGACAACACACCACAGACATGCTCCCAGGCCTATTGATCTAGGCAATTCCTAAACTGAGGCTCAGATGGTTCTAGGCTATGCCAAGTTGGTAGTTAAAGCTAACCAAGGCACTTGGCAATGACTACTATCCTACCTTATGGGGAGCACTTAGATTTCTTTGACTTCCGGTGGCGGTGGTGGGGTGGGGGGGCTCATAGGGCACATCCTTGCTTTGTGGTCTACCTTCATGGTACATTTAGGGTTAATTCCTTTCGTGGTACCTTCAGACTTCACTCTTCTCTTTTTCAATCTCTTTATTTCAGGATGGAAAGAATGCTTGCCTTGATCCAGTCCCCTCTTCTTTTCTTAAGAAGAATTTGTAGTCAAACCTGCAGTCAGCCTGGAACTTGGCATTGAAAGGGAACAGGTGATGCTAACCTAGCCCCGTCTCCTCTGCAGATGGCGCTTCAGTGTATTCCTAGTGTGACATTACCGTGTTTCAGTTACACTGTTAACTAACTTGACAAAAGGCATTGTATCAACAATCACAAATTATACCCACGCACAACTACGTGCCCCAACCGATGAGGGATGCATCCTCTCCCTCCATTCCATCAAACTCTCGCTCACCCTTCAAACCTAGCTTCAAAATCAGCTTAGAAGGGCTCTGCTGATTGCCTTGGCCCACTTCTCTCCATTCCTCCACTCAAGGTGCCTCTCATTAATTGTGTACCTAGAGATTTTCCTCCATTCATACACTTTTGATGTGTTATTCTGGGCATCTGTTCATTTCTTTCATGTGCATTTTCTCAGGACAAAGGTCTGGTCTTGCAGTTCCTTTGAATCCCTTCCATGATGGCAGTTCACATTTCTGCACAGACATACCCAATAAATGTCACTGTCTGATAAATGCACGAGAATGTGAATGTACCTGCACCCTTGTAACTTTTTAATACCAGAAGCTGAAGGAGCCAAGGAAGTGAAGGCGTGAGGCTATCTAGCCCAGGCACATGCTCTGCAAAGTACCTGCATTTCTGTCCCAGCACAGGACCCCTTTTGTTCTTGCTACCCTGCTGAAGTGTGCTGTTGTGTCAACCTCCTGGATGCTTTAAATAAATTCTTACCGAGCAAGTTGTGACTTTTGAAAGAAGGGTTTTAGAATCTAATTTAAAGCACTAGATGTGGTTAAGCATACCATTTGGGGCATTGCTATTGCTATTTGTGTTCATTGTAAATAAACAGCAGATTATTGTTTTTCATCAACCTATAGAATTGCCACTAATTCTTCCAACCAGATTCTTTGACATAGTTCTGGTTTCTGTTTGGCAAGGGCCCTAATAACACTGCGGTAAGTTTCTTTGTTTTGTTTTTTTTTCCAGTTTAATGTTGTTGTTTTCTTTAATGGGTTTTCTGAGTGTATGGATTACAAGATACAAGTTCAGGCACCCTCTCCCTTATTGCTAGGAGTCTTAGCTGGGACCATCCTTGTTGAGTTCTAGGGAATTCCCTACTATCAGGTTTCTTCCGAATCTCATAAAGGCTCCCTCTATCAAGATATCTCTTTCATTGTTCTCCCTCTCTGTCTCTCCCCACAACTTGACATCCTGTTCCCACACATTCTTATCCCTCTTCCTTCACTCTCAGTTTGCCCAGGAGATCTAATCTATTTTCCCTTCTTAGGGCTATAACAAAGAGAGTGGGAAGCAACCTTGAACCATTGGCACAGGAGGCCACTTCCTAAACATAACACCAGTAGTATAGACACTGAGAGCAACAATTAATAAATGGGACCTCCTGAAACTGAGAAGCTTCTGTAAGGCAAAGGACACAGTAAATAAGACAAAATGGCAGCCTACAGAATGGGAAAAGATCTTCACCAACACCACATCTGACAGAGGGCTGATCTCCAAAATAAAGAAAGAACTCAAGAAACTAGACATCAAAATACCAAACAATCCAATTTAAAAGTGAGGTACAGATCTAAACAGAGGATTCTCAACAGACGAATCTCAAATGGCCAAAAGATATTTAAGTAATTGCTCAACATCCTTAGTCATCAGGGAAATGCAAATCAAAATTAATCTGAGTTATCATCTTACACGTATCAGAATGGCTAAGATTAAAAAAAACACTGGTGATAGCTTATGCTGGAGAGGATGTGGAGTAAGGGGAACACTCCTCCACTGCTGGTGGGAGTGCATACTTATACAGCTACTTTGGAAATCAGCATGGTGGTTTCTCAGAAAATTGGGAATCAATCTACCTGAATACCCAGTGATACCACCCAAAAGATGATCAATCATACCACAAGGACATTTGTTCAACTATGTTCATAGCAGCATTAGTGGTAATAGCCAGAACCTGGAAACAAACTAGATGTCCCTCAACCAAAGAATAGATAAAGAAAATGTGGTGCATTTACACAATAGAGTACTATTCATAGGTTAAAAAAAATGACATCTTGAAATTTGAGGTAAATGGATGAAACTAGAAAAAAAATCATCCTGAGTGAGGTAATCCAGACCCAGAAAGGCAAACATGATATGTACTTACTCATAAACAAACATTAAATGTGGGTTGTTGATAACCAGGCTACATCCCAAGTCCCAGAGAAGTTAGGTAACAAGGAGGACCCTACGAGGGACATACCCTGTGGTGAGATTTTGTATAAAAGTTAACTTTGTATAATTTAACTTTTTATTTATGTTTTACATTCTAAAGATTGGGGGGGTTGCTTTTTTTTGCTTTAGTTTTTGTTTTTCAGATTCTGGATTTATAAGCTTTTGATAGTTTAGGAAACATTTTGGTACTTTTTTGAAGATGAAAGTAATTTGTCCAAATTTGTACCAAAGAAATTTGAAAATTCTTCTGAGAGAAAGCAAGCCACAGTTGACTTGAGTCATCTCTTCATCTACCCAAAGATCCCCCTCATCTCTCTCTCTCTCTCTCTCTCTCTCTCTCTCTCTCTCTCTCTCTCTCTGTGTGTGTGTGTGTGTGTGTGTGTGTGTGTGTGTGCAAGAGAAAATGTTCTCATTATAGTTAGCAAGTTAGAAGGTTAGGAACATGTACCTCACTCACTACCAAGCTGAGGAAAGATATCATGCATTCTATAGAAGGAATAAGAAGTTACTCAAGGCCTTTATTCATATTTTTTCAGTGGACAAATTAGGAAAGATTCCAGGCAATGACAAAGCAGAGCCGAAGATGTGGCATGTTCATGTTTTTCCACACTCTTGACTTGTATTATGAAGTCACTTGTGTCCTCTCTCTTGTTTTGTAAATATAGACACTTAGAGCTATAAATTGCCTTCAGGATTATTTTTAATATGTTCCAGGGGTTTTGTGGTATTGTGTTTTCATTATCATATACTTCTAGAAGTTTCTTTCTTTGTTGATTCCTTTTTTGACTTAAACGTCATTCAGTAATGTGTTGTTTAATTTCCATGAGTTCATGTGACTACTGGGATTCTTTTGCTGTTGATTTTAAGCTTTATTGCATTATACTTCAGAGAGGACACTTCAGCTGTCCTGTATTTGTTGAGATTTGTTTTGCATCCTAGGGTGTTGTTCACTTTGGAGATGAGTTCACGGACTGCTGGATCAGATGTATATTCTTTGGTGTTTGGATAGAGTATTCTGTAGATATCTGTTAAGTCTCTTGATGTATGATGCCCTTGACATCCAACATTTTCCTGTTAATTTTCTGTTCAGTTGGCCTGTCTACAGGAAGAAGTGGGCTATGGAAATTACCTGAGTTGTGGTCAGTCTTTGTCCTGAACTCCAGTAGTGCACATCTTATGAAACTGGGTGCACCAGAGTTTGGTGCATATATGTTTAAGATAGTAATGTCTTATTGCTGAACTCTTCCCTTGATCAGAATAAAGTGTCCTTCTTTATCTCTTACAATGAATTTTGGCTGGAAGTCTATTTCATCAGATATTAAGATAGCAAAGCTTACCTGTTTCCTGGTCCCATTTCCTTAGAATATTTTTCCACCCTTTTATTCTAAGGTGATGCTTATCCTTAAAGGTAAGATGCATTTCTTGTAGATAACAAAAAGATGGATTTTGTTTCTTTTTAAATCTTTTTTATTCATTTTTTTATTTTAATGTACATTGGTGTTTTGCTTGCATGTATGTCTGTGTGAGGTCGCCAGATTGCCTGGAGCCTTAGTAACAGTTATGAGAGGCCATGTGAGTACTGGGAAATGAACCCTGGTCCTCTGGAAGAGCAGCCAATGCTCATTATTGCTGAACTATCTCTCCTGATCCAGGATTTTGTTTTTTTAACCTATTCAGTTAATTATTATTATTATCATTATTATTATTTATTATTTCATTATTAATTCAGATTAGGGAGTTGCAGATATTAGTATTGTTTAAAGTTATTGTTGGAAATTGTATATTGATTACTGTCATTTTGGTTTTTTGTTTGTTTGATTGTTTTTTGTTGTTGTTTGTGATGTTAGTCCTATTTTGTGTTTCACTAATTATAGCTTCATTTATTTATTTCTGTATTCATTTGTCTATTCCTATTTCTTTCTTTGGTGTGAAATATTACTTTTAATATTCACTGTAGAGGAGGTTTAGTAGAGAGAATTCTTTTAGTCTGTTTTGTTTTTTTACACTTTCAACTATGGCAGATGGTTTTTATTTTTGTTTTAATACATTTTAATAAAAATAAATTTACATTGCTTTCCCCTTTACTTTTTCTATCCATAATCCATTCCAATTCCCTCCAAAGGACAGATTCTTTTTTTGTTGTCTCCTTATACATTTATGTATGTGTACACATATGTATGTATGTATGCATGCACAAATATAAACACACTACCTGCTGAGTCTGTTTCTGCTGTTTGGGTGTGTTTCAGACTGGGCGCAGTGATTGGATAACCCATAAAGGGGCTTACCCCTGGGAGAGTCTAACGCCCCCTCTCCCGGCAGCCATTAGTATGCCAGACTTTTCTGGGTGAAATACTTGAGTTGGCCTCTATTGTGCTTCAGAATTTGCAGTACAATGCTCTGGGCTCTTCAGGCTTTTAAAGTTTCCATTAAGAAGTCAGCTGTTATTCTGATGGGTTTTCCTTTACATGTGGCTTATAGTTTTCCCTCTGCAGCTCTCAGCACCCTCTGTCTTCTGTACATTTTGTGTTTTAAGTATATGCGACATGGAAAGTTTCTTACCGAGTCTTGTCTATTTGATGCTCTGTGTGCTTTCTTTATATGTCTTTTCTTAATTTAGTGGGGTTTTTTTTTCTCATGATTCTGGTGGAGATCTCATCTATGTCGTTAACCTAGGGTTTGTATCTTTCTATGCCTGTTATGCATAGATTTGGTCTTGTCATGGTATGCCATATTCTTTGTGTGAGTCATTTTTTTAATTTGTCCAATTCGCTACAGAGTGGTTCAATTCCTCTACTTTGTCTTTGGGTTCTGATATTCTGCCTTCTACTTGCTCCATTCTGCCCATAAAGCTTCCTCTTGGGTTTTCTAATTGACTTGTTGAGGCTTTCAATTCCATGTTCATTTCCTCTTGAGTGTTCCTCAGTCTTTCTATCTCCTTACTGTATTCAGTTTTCAAATGCTGAGTTGTCTTTACCACTCCACCCATACACTTGTGTTTTCTTGGTCTTCACTTGAGAATTTATTCCTTTCAAAGTTCACTGAGGAAAATATTCTCTTTAATCTTCACTTCTTTCATGATGTTTATTATTGTTCTTTTAAATTCTGTGCCTTATACTTTGTCTAGGTAATTCTCAATGGAGAAAATCTCTATAGGACTAGTGGAGTGGGGTAGGGGTGACATGCTGTCCTGGCCTTTCACAGGGTTTATATTTTTCTGCTATGATCTGGCTGGGTGTGTGGGCTTCTTTCATAGGCTGTGTCTCTGATAGAAGATTCTAGCCTGCCTCTGTTGCATGGAGCTTCGGTTCCGCTTTCAGTGTTGCCCAACCTCAGTTGATTTCACTTCAAATAGAGAGTATTGGCAGGTCAGTCTTTCAGCCCCTCGGTGTTTTGGATCAAAGGGTCAGAGGTGATCTCAATCCAGTAGTGACCAAGAAAGCAAGTGAACGTGACGCCTGGTTGGTTCTGCCTGGGCCGGTACCCAAGCTGCACTAACCGAGGGAGGCCTCAAAGTGTAAGGACAGGTGGAGATCTGAGTCATTTACCAGGCCAGCCTGGTCTGAAGGTTGCACAACCAGAATGAAACCTGGGAGTATGAGGATGCCACAGGCAGGCAGGGATCTGGGATACTCACCTGGCTGGGATAGTGCAGGGCTGTGCACAGCCCCAGTCAGGTCTGAGAGCATGGGAACAGCAGCAGTGGGTGAGGTTCCGGGCTTTCCGTTGCTGGTGTGCAAGCTGTGCACCTGAGCTAGGCCTGTGAGCACTGGGAGGGTGCAGGCAGGTGTGAACCGGGGACTCACAAGACTGAGCTGGTGGAGAGGTTGAGCAGCGGGTGGGGGAGGGCTGGGTGGGGATCTGAAGCACCCACCAGGCTGGGCTGGTAAGCACGCTATACAGTATGTACGTGTAAACACATAATAACTGCACAGGTGCTTAGACGCAAGAGCCCTGCTGTGAAAACACGATTAACTTAAGAACCCTTCCCCAAAGTGCAAATCGCCATCCACTTAAAGGATCAAAGCGTTCAGAAAGAAATAGGACACACCTGTAACCAAGGCTTTAGGGAATTTGCTAGAAGCATCTGATTAACATAGATTACTTTTCAGTTTCTCCCATCAGGCCATGCAGTCCTTGCTTCTCTGTACATCCATTTTGCTATCTGCAGCCTAGCCTGGGATGGACACACAAGAGGAGTCCCAGAAACCTTTATTCAGTGTATTTTTAAACAGATTCCCCACTATTATAGTTTCATAGACTCGAGTACCATTTTCCAACATGACTAAAACGGCTTTTTGGTTCATTTAATATTAAAGTTTATATAATTATGTTCTGTGTCCTTGTTTATTACCAAAGTAATTATATTTCTTTCATGTTGCTTTGCCATTTACTTATTTTTCAGCATATCTTTGATTCTCCTACTGTTTAAACGTCTCTGAGCTCTGCTCTCCACCCTGTTTTCATGAAGTCAGAGTGATCCCACCCCGTTTATCAGACACCATCTTTCCCTTGATCCTGTTTTATCCCCGGAGACCGCCCTCCCAGCACTTCTGGTCCTCGGCTGTAGCACTGGACCCTCCCAGAGCTGACTCATCCCTAGCCTTCAGTTCCAGCTACAGATCTCTTATTGTGTAACTCTTTCTTTTTAACTGAAACCTTCCTTTCTGGAGCAAGGTAAGGCTCATAAAAGCCAGGAAGCTAATGGAACTCACAGAAGTGACAGAACTCACAAGGCCTCCTCCTGAAGGTTAGAAACCCAAGGCCCAGTTGCCGGGAGAGCATTCTCCTGTGGAACTGCCTGTAAGTTGGGCAGGGAGCCCCAAGGATGTCATCCAGGAAGTAGCCCTAATAACTTTTAGATTGGTTCTTACTGGAGAACATCTTTCAGGGGCTCTTGGAGAAAGGGTACGTGTGACATGATACCATACAAGTATATAAAACTGATTGTTTACACACACACACTCGATGGGTAACTTGGCTGGATTAAGTGTCTAGGTTTGGCATTGACCTTTTCTAAGGTTTTGTAGCCACGGTCCTTTGTTTCCTGCCCTTTGTGTGGTGCCGATGGCAAGTCTCTTTGATGCCTGATCTTTTGTATGTAACCTGCTTTCCCTCTCTGTAATGCACATTAACACAGGTCTTTTTTGAAATTCTTCTTTGTGCCGAGTGCTCGAACCCTTTATGTCTGGAGATGTGAGGCCTTCAGTCCTGGGAATTCTTACATACTTCCTTTAATAATTCCCTTCCCATTTTATCTTTGTAAAATGCTTCGATCCTCAACTCAACTCTAATTTTCTCATTTTCTTCCTCTCATTTTCCAACTCTTTGTCCCCCTCCCCCCGCCCCGACGGCTTTTCTAGGAGATTTTCTCAATTTTATCTCCAGAACATTCTTCAGAAGCTTTCATTTCTGCTGTGATTTTTCAATTCCCAACATGTTTACGGCTCCTTTTGTTTCAGGGTTGCAATATCTCTCTGAGGATTTTAATTAAGAGGAGATTTAAAGTTCCGTTCCTCCTTGTCTGTTTCCTCAGGGCTCCTCTCTTCCATGCGTGGATATTGCCCTTTGTTTCTTACACACGGCTGTTCATAAGGAAGGGAAAGATGCTCCAATGCTGCCGGAAAACTCTGCATCTGGCGGAGAGGGGAGTTTCACAGGCAGGATGGATAGGTCTATTGTGGAGATTTCCACTCTCCCCAGAGGAACCTTACCATCATCTGCCTTAGCAGACATAAACACAGCCCTGACATCTAGGAAGGTTGTGGGGAGAAACCTGAGACTCTGAGTTCTGGGTTTTCTTACATGGCTGTGGAGGGCACTGGAGGGTCCTTCTCAGGTGCGGAGAGAGGTCTGGGCTCTGGGACACTAAGGTATGATTATAAAGACGGAGGAATGTCCTCTCCTGTACCCTCTCTGTAGCACCAGCTTCTTGCCATCCTGGGGAGAACTGGGAGGTCTGACTACTCCCATTTTCTAAAGGGTTTTATCTTCTTACAGAATCCCAGGCTGAAAGGAGCACAGAGATGCTCTGTCACGGTCCTGTTTCAGCAGCATCCCTCACCCCTGCCTGCCTGCTGCCCTGAAACTGTGGAGGATCAGTAGGATGGCAGGCTAGACCTGTAGGCTCTAGAGTTGGGCACTTGCCTCTGCTCAGACTGTTCCCCATGTCTATCTGCCTTAAATCTCAGGACAATTTATGGTCATCTTGAATTTTTTGTTGTCTCCATGTTTCTACTCTTTGGGGTCCCGGGTTTAAAGTATTTTAGTTCCTTACAGCAATTACGGTGAGATGTGGAGCAGAGATACTACACCGATAGCCAGAAGTCCATGAAGCTTAAATACGAGATAAATAACTACAACTAGAACCACATAGATTATCAGTCAAGATACCACGGAGAATAAAAGAGGCACAGAGAGTAACTGTGATTATATGATCTTTACACACCCCAAACTGTTAGCTTGGCCAGATGTGGAGGTGTATCGCTATAGTCCCAGGACTCAGAAGGTAGGAAGTCAAGAGTTTAAGGCAAGCCTGGGCTATCTACAGTGAGATCCCATCAAAAAACAGATAATTTGCAATCATGGGAGTAGTGGACCTAGCCATTCAATCTATTTACAAATATAAATCGTCCTAGAAGATGTAAATTTTCTATATCCACAAATAGGTACACTGTTTCTCAAAAATTCTTTACGCCAATTATCTGGAATTAAAGAACAGAATCAGGATTCCTGGGTCATATTTGTGTATTTCGATGTGTATTTTAGACTACTATGTTCCTAACAGCCTGACTGCTGTTTACCTGGTAGTATGTATTCACAGCATACTTGGTATAATTATGCTTTGTTCTTTCATAACAGCCAGTAATATTTTCAAATATGAACCTATGGTTACTAAATTTGAAACTTTAGCTGCTGCTTTGGGTTGACTTTCCTCCGTAGGCTGTGGCCTTTTATGTTAGGAACTACAATTCTATACAGGGAGAGGTTCATGGGACACTCAGGGCAAATCCTCCCACATGGAAGACATCCTCAATTCTACCTTTGTAAAGCGTGATGTATAAGTACTTGAACTTGTACTTTCACAAATGCTATCTTTTACCTTTTTTGAAGTAAGAATTTTTTTGTAATTTTTTTAAGCCAAAATGTCAAATATTTTGTTATTAAATGCTCAGGATTTTTTCATAATGCAACCAAAATTTAAAGGACTCTTTCACAAAAGTAAGGCAAAAACAGAACTATATCACTTGGGTAGGTTTATAAAGTAGTTCCCCAAAGGGCCCCAGATTTTTCTAAAATTCTAGTTATCTTATGTATATGA
Organism: Myodes glareolus; assembly: GCF_982192425.1. Classification (NCBI taxonomy): domain Eukaryota; kingdom Metazoa; phylum Chordata; class Mammalia; order Rodentia; family Cricetidae; genus Myodes; species Myodes glareolus. The sequence continues at coordinate 30,733,131 of NC_142040.1, forward strand.
ATTTCAGTGTGTTTGAGAGAAAACATGTACAACCAAGTTCAAGTATCTTTGGGTGTCCAATCTTGGCTTTGTCCAAAGCATTCATGTGTTTGAGGAGTAATTCTAAGACGAGCCCCCCCCCCAATGCAAACAATTCTGATCAAACCAGATTAGACAGAATCAATACCCATGTTTATTGCAGCGCTCCCTGGTGGCCAGGAAAGCATGGGAGGAGGGACATGACAACAGAGGAAGGACAACAGAGGAAGGGCCACACAAAACCCCAACATTGTGTGTTCTTTTTCTTAGCTGAAGCCTAAATAGCCTGTGGGAGTGGTCCTGGCCCTTCCTGAGAAGGGGACAGCGCTTGGTGGACTTTTCTGGGGGTGGAGTCTGAACCAAGGCAACTCCCAGGGGGAGGGGGCTTGAAATGGAGCTTTCTGCTCCATTTGCGCCACAAGAGATGAATGCCATGGGCTAGGGTGACACTTTCAATCAATCAACCCAGACTCCTTGGATATAGGAGTGTTAGAGGGCTGGGGTCTCACTATCAATGAGCCTCTCTCATTGTGTACATACATAAAGAGTATCTGTGAAACCATTTATTTAGCACTGGCATTGAACGCTAGGCCTCACACATGCTGGATAAGCATTCCACTACTGAGCTACACTCTCAACAATCTCTTTTATTTTATTTTGAGAAAGACTCACTAATTTACCAGGACTGGCCTTGGACCCACAATCTTCCTGCCTCACTCCCAAGTACCTAGAATTATTAGTATGTGTAATTACACAGAGAATATCTGTAAATTATGGCATAAACTTCTGCTTCGGTTAGTAGGGTATGAATATGTGTTGATGGTTGGTTATGTGCTCATATGCCCCTAACTGCAAACACACTCTGCTCCATAGCTCCCTGCCTAGCGAGGGACCTTCACTACAGCTACAGTGCTGAGCCCTGCCAGAATTTGTGCTTCTTTTATCAACAGGAAGTTTCATCAGTAGTGTTAAACTTCTGAACTGGATTTTAAACCACACTCTTGGGCTGGAGAGATGGCTCAGTGTTGAGAACACTGGCTACTCTTCAGAAGACCAAGGTTAGATTCCCAGCACCCCACATATGGTGGCTCACAAGCCATCTGTAGCTCCAGGTCCAGGGCATTCAGTTCCCTCTTCTGGCCCCCCACAGGCATCACAAGCATATCATGTACAGACACACATGCGATCAGACAGCCATATGCATAACTTTTTAAAAATCAAAATAAAGCCACATCCATGTCAAAGGTATCTAGTGCAACTCAACTTCTGAAGACATCCTAAAAGCTTCCTATAACTTGAATTTGTTTTATAAGAAATGGAACCACTGCTTGCATTAGGTTGCCTGCTTTTCTGTCTGAAATACCCAATGTCAAGGTATAATACAGACAACAGGTAATTACAAGGATCTTCTTTCACCAAGGGAGTCAACATGTTGGCAGTAATTGCTACAGTTCTTTATGTATACACAGGATAACTTAGAAGAAGTAGACATTAATTGATAAAAATGCCCTTTGATTTTAAAAAGTCAAATTTCTGGGCATGATAACATATTCTCTGTCACAGTACATGCCAGGTTATCTCTGTTACAATCCCCTTAGAATAATTACTTTTTTTTGGTTTTTCAAGACAGGGTTTCTCTTAAAGCATATGCTTTAAAAATAAATATTGACTCTATCTCCATCCATTGCCAGATGAGGGTTCTATGGTGATATGCAAGATATTGATCAGTGTGGATGGAGATAGAGACAGAGACCCACACTGGAGCACTGGACTGAGCTCCCAAGGTCCTTATGAGGAGCAGAAGGAGAGAGAACATGAGCAAGAAAGTCAGGACCACAAGGGATGCGTCCACCCACTGTGACGGCGGGGCTGATCTAATGGGAACTCACCAAGGCCAGCTGGACTGGGACTGATGGAGCATGTGATCAAACTGGACTCTCTGAATGTGGCTGTCAAGGAGGGCTGACTGAGAAGCCAAGGACAATGGCACTGGGTTTTGATTCTACTGGATGGACTGGCTTTGGGAGAACCTAGGCTGTTTGAATGTTCACCTGTCTAGAAATGGATGGGGGGAGGACCTTGAACTTCCCACAGGGTAGGGAACCCTGACTGCTCTTTAGACTGGAGAGGGAGGGTGAGGGGGAGTGAAGGAAGGGCGAGGGAAATGGAAGGAGGGGAAGAGGTGAAAATTTTTAATAATAATAATAATAATAAACCTGGGAAAAAAATAAAAAGTAAAAAAACAAAATAAAATAAAATATTGAAAGTTCTTCAGGAAATGTGTATCTCTCATGGCCAGGTAGTCAGGAATACCACCGCTGCCTTTGTGATAAGTGATAGATTTGTGTTTTCTCTCTCTCTCTCTCTCTCTCTCTCTCTCTCTCTCTCTCTCTCTCTCTTTCCCCACTCCCCGAGGTTACATATCCACTATTAATTTTTTGAGACATTAGAAATTCCAGTTATAAAATTTTCATCAACATGTACCTTTCAAAAGTTCATTGCTGAGAGAAAATGTGGGTGATGGGCAATAAAAATAACTGTCTAAATAATCAAAAGTTTCATTAAAAAAATTGAAAGGTAACTAAAACATACTACCAAGCACCAGGGATATTTATTTTGGAAACAGAGCTGGCCTTCTTGTGTCCACAGCTCAAAAGTACCCTTCAAAATAACAGCCCACATTCTCCATACCTCCCAGAAGAGGAGAGTTAGAAGCAGACACCAGTCAAGTTGGTCTTAGTCTTTGTCCACTGCCTTCCTGGAAGGCTTTCTCAGAAAGTTGGTCTTTACCTCATCGACCTAAACCTTAAACTGATATAGGGCTAAGGACTCAAAAAAAATTATGAATGAATATTTTAGTCCTTGCTGCCTGAGATAAAATTAATATTATATAAATGATTACTCTGAGATATTTTATGTTATTTGTGACTATTGTGAAGGGTGTTGTTTCTTTGATTTCTTTCTCAGCCCTCTATCATCTGTGTGAAGGAGGGTTAATGATTTTTTTTTTTTTAGTTAATCTTGTATCCTGCTACATTACTGAAGGTGTTTATGAGTTGTAGAAGCTCCTTGGTAGAACTTTTGGGGTCGCTTATGTAAACTGTGATATCGTCAGCAAATATTGAGAAGAAGTTTGACTTCTTCTTTTTCAATTTGTATGCCCTATATTTGGTTGTTCAAGTCTTGCTGTTGTAGGGTCACCAGTGTTCATTGGTGTCATGTTGCTCTTTGTGGTGTTGAGTCTGTTCTTACTTTGTCTACCCATCTTTTCCTCTAATTGGTGTAGCTGGGGCTGTGTTTCTGATGATCAATATTCCAGGTGCCAGTGGATCCAAGGCTCAGGTGGTTGCTTCTCGTGGTGCAGTCAGGGCCACGGTTCCAGTTACCCTGGAGGTCACTTGCTGTTCCTGGAAGTTTCTCAGTGCTCCCAGGGGGTTTCTCTGCAATCCCAAGGGTCGTTTGGGCCTACTTCCACAGAGGTTGTTGCTTTGGGCTTGCTCCTGCTGAGATCACCCACTCAGGCCTGCTACCTCAGAGGTCGCTGATTCGTGCACAGTCCTGCAGAGGTCTCTGGCTCAGGCAGTTGCTCCCTTGTACCTGCTCCTGTGGAGGTCACTGCCTCAAACCAAAACATTGGCTTTTCAAAGACTACTATCAAAAAAGGAGAAGGCAACTGCAGAATGACAGAAAACATTAAAGATGTGATGAAGTTTAGCAATTTTGCTTGCTGTCTTTAAATTTGTTATTAAATATGTTTATTGTAAAAGGGAGCTTCATTATGGCATTTTATACATACATATTTTTATCATATTCACCTCTCATGTTCCTGTTCTTTTTTCCTTCCACCCAGTCCATTTCCTTCCTCTCTTTTTTCTTTCCTTCTGTCCTTCCTTCCTTCTCATGACTCACTATATTTCATCTAGGTTACTACAGGGTCCTGGGGCTCTTTACCTGTAGTTATACTACTAAAGAAAATATTTCTCTGTCCTTTGACAACCAATAAATATTTATAAATATTCAGGGAGGTACAGAACCTCTTGAACCCCTCACCATTCACTACCAGTATCAACCTAGAGCTTCTGAGTCTAGGGTGAGAGATTTAGATATATGGGCAGGTCTAATCATGCGTGTGTCTTCTGCAGGCGACAGCTGCTATGACTGCAAGGGTGATGTTACAACATCATGGATCCCTGATAGGCCACTCAAGGTCCAAAGAATAGTGGCCTCTCAAGTATCTCCATCCCAGTCTAGCTGGTTGGGCTCTTTGAGAAGCTTCTTGGAGAAGAAGCAGTCATCACATACAAAAATTGTCCATTTGTATTTCATTGGTTGGGTGTTTTCCTGAATCAAGGAATTCTTAGGGATCCAAGCTTAAATTTTCATTTATCATTCAATTGTTGGATTTTCATAGACATTATGGTCCTTTAGAAGGTACCTTCAGGGTTGGAGAAGTGGATCAGCCATTAAAGGCTAGGTTCACGACCAAAAATATAGAAGGTAACTTCAGTATGTGGCATGAACTTCATAATTTTTAAAGCTGGGTAGAAATAAGTATTTTGAAATCTTTTAGACACCAAAATGATGTTTTCAAGTATGAATAAAGAAACCTAGAAGATTTTAGATGTTCTATACCATGCCCTCCTGAAGCACACTGAAATAAGTCACTTCTACGGGAGGAAATGCCTACCGGATCAGCTGTTTGTGTTTCTTTGGATCAGATCATAAAGTGAAGGCTCCAACACAGAGATCTGACTTGGCATCCTACCATCAGAAGCCCCAAGACGTGTCAGCGACGGAGCTTAAAAACAAACAGGCAATTGCTCCGCTTACACATGAGAAGTGACCCTGCAGAACACTGCAGTATTTGTAAAGGTTTACATTCAACCCTGGACACTGGGGATCCACAGGAGACTCTTGCACAGGTAGAGGGAAGCTGTTGGCGAGGAAACTTAGAAAGGATGCAACCTGAGAATTACTCACAATTATGAACTGTGGGTTGAGGTTCCGACTGACTGTCATCAGGCTGAGGGGGAAGCTTTGCAGCTTATGGTACAGGTTAAAACCCCTTCCTTGGAAAGTTAGGGGATAAAAGGATCAAAGTTCTGTGTCCTAAAGAAAGGGACAGACATTAAAACCAAAGGAAACATTGTTTTCTGCTATCTTGGCGTCATACGGTGGACGACTATAGTACTCCCTACAAATATATTTTTCCTTGGTTTCTTGTGTGAGCTGCCAGGGGTGAAGCCCAGAGGCCAGTGGCCAGGCTTTGTGTGACGGTGGTGGGGGCTGAGAACACCCAAACACAGGAATACCGCAGGGAAGGGAAACACCGCCACAACTGTTGTTTAAAAAGGTGGAAGAAAGATTCATTTGTTGTAGGCAACCGCAGCAAGGCTGTTTTGTCCCCTCTGGTTTTGTTCAAATTCAACACTGTCAAATCCCTTTTGGTTCAGAGTCGAAGACCTAAAACAAAAGTCCCATCTATTGTGCTCTGATAAGCCAGCTGTTCAGTTTTACATTAAAAATCAAGAGCCTTAAACCTCTGAAGAGCCTCTGCTTGGACACTTGGAGTCCAATTTCCAGCCCAACCCGCTGGGCTTAACACTGTTTCATTCTAGTGTTTACAGCTCTGACTGCAAAGAAATTGCAGCCCCACACACATGCACACACGCACACACACGCACACACACGCACACACACACACACACACACACACACACACACTGCATGTTCCCGCGCTAACACAAATTGGCGCCATATGTGGAAGAGCCTGCGCTATTTATGCCTGGACCAGATGCTCCCTTCACCCACATTATATTTGCAATCAATCATATTTTAGCTCTTACTTCTGATGCAACGCCAATTTAATGAAAGAATTGTGCCTTCCTTTCTTCTTCTTGACTATGAAAGCTCTCACGACCAAATAAGCTATCTCCTCTCAGAGAGGTTCCCCTTGGAATTAATTACTTTGCAATCAAAGTATTCCTGGGCTCACAACTCCTTTTAAAAACATCATTGGCACTTCTTCCTAACAGATTCTCTCCCATAATTGAATCAGATCTTTACTATGATGTCACAGAGAAAGGCAGAGCAATAAAAGTATATGACGTGCCATTACAAGCTGACCCGGGCAATTACTCCATGCTGGTTTTCAAATGGCATCATTATCTAATATTATAAATGCATAACAATATCCTGCCAAGGAATTGAGCCTAAGATTGAATATGAACACACAGGGTCATGGAATTCTGCCTTGATTGGAACATACAACATCCATATTGGGCAGGTACATCATAACTTCTTATTTTAAAAGAGTATGTTACATAAAGTCTGTGTAAATTATTATTGGGAAAGTGCGTGTCAGGTGAGTCACAAATAACAAACCTATTCTTCAAGTTCCCCAGGACTATCACAGATATATTTTAGTTTGCTGTCTCTTAACTCTTCCATCTTTCCATCTTAAGGAGGTATAGGCCTCTTTCAATGTTGCCTGGTGAAAATTCATCTTTTAGATCCTTCTAACTTTTTTCAATCATGGTAAAATTGTATGTAACATAAAAATTGCCATTAGGTATTTAGTCAGACAGCATTCAGTACACCTCCATGGTTACCACAAGCACCAACTACCTCCAGAACTTCTGCGATTGAAACTTAACTACAATCCCTCCATTGCATATGGAGACCAACCTATTACACCCATACTCTCGGCTTCAAACGAGTGAGTTTATTAACTGTATTGTAAGCAAAAGAGCAGGTAGAAAGTGCAACCTGCTCAAATCAGGAGTTTCCGCTATCCAGCAGGGACAACTGGTTTAGCCTGATGGGGAGAACCAGCGAAAGTAACGTTATCAACCAGGACTCCTACATCAGCAGAAACACCGGGTAAACCGTGCGGAAACAATGATGCTGGAGTTTCCAACTGTAAGATTTCCGGGCAGGGCGGAGCGTTCTTAGCATCAACAGGCTCCGGTTTCCTCTTCTCATCCTCACTGCTGACACTTGATTTTATGCCATAGGATAAACAACAGTAACTAACGCCTGTTGGAAATGGCCTCTGCCTTTCGCTGGTCTCAGGGGCATGGTGGTTTTACTGTCTGCCCCTTTTCCTTTCATCTTGTCTCAAGGTCAGAGAACCTGCCTGTGCCTAGAAATGTGGCCTTGGAAGACACTCTGAGACAAACACACTCAGATAGGAATGGCTTGCAAACACACTCAGATAGGAGCGGCTTGCAGAGCCAGCCTCTCAGAGAGTCTAAGCAGCAGCAGACTGCTTACCAGCATATCTTGTATTACACTGCCTACTCTCCGGCCTGGCAACCCTGATTCTACTTTCTGCTTCCATTAATTTAACTGTACTGAGAACCTGACTCAAAACCATTGCAACCCTGTGAGAAATACTGTGGTATTTCACCCCAAATTAAAAGTGTACATTACCATAAGATGAAACAGTTTCCCTTCTAGAAACCTATCTGCTTCTGAGTTTGACTGCTGTGGACGACTCATTACGATAGTTAACCACTTATGGTTTCTTTTGCTTAGCATGTTTCCAAGGTTCATTCAGATTGTGGTATGTGTGAGAATTTACTCCCACGATTGGCTATGAAATGACCCCACTATTTGTCTATATTTTGTTTATCTGCTCGTCTTTTGGTGAACATAGGGTTTCTTACATCTTGTGTAACTAATGGCTGTGAACATTGCACAAATGGCTATGTCTTGCTGTCATTTCCTTGGGGTATACAGCCAGGGGTGAAACTGCTGGTTTATGCAGCAATTTCTGTTTTTTAGTAACCACCATATCATTAAAAAGCACTGCATCATTGTGCATTCCTACCAATAGTACCCATGTGTTTGACTTTCTCGTCCTCATCAACAACCACTGTTATTATTGTTGTTGTTGCTTCTCTTTAGCCATCTTAATGAACATCCACTAGTATCTCGTTATGTATTTCCCTAACAAACTAGGAATGCTGGCTACTGTCAGTGTGTTTGTTCATCATTCAGATACATATGTATTCTTTAGAGGATTATTCGGGTTATGAGCTCATTTCTAAAGTCTGGTGGTCTAACTGTCGTTCTTCATAACAATCCCATATCCTCTACATTATTCACAGCTATTTTTCTCTCATTCTGTGGGTTATCTTTTCGCTGTCTTGATAGTGTCCTTCGATGTCAAAGATTTTAATTTTTATCAAGTACAGCTAATCTGTGTTTTCTTTTGCTGCCAGGACTTTGAGTATCATGTCAAGAAATCATTCCCAGGGCCAGAAAGATTAGCAGTTAAGAGCATGTATTGTGCTTGCAGAGGACCTAAATTTGGCTTCCAGAACTCTCCATGTCAGGCAGCTGGTAACTCCGGCTCCAGGAGACCTGACACCCTCACAGACACCTGCACTCATGCATATACAATAATAACACAAATCTTTTTTTTTTAAAAAAAAGGCATTGTCAAATTCATATTGTGAATCTTTCCCTTATGTTCTCTTCTAAGACCTATGTTGTTTCAATCTTATATGTACGTTTCTGGTAAGTTTTGAGTCAATCTTTGTGTTTTGCTATAAGGTAAACAACAACAATATCAAAACAAACAAACAAAAACCCCTCACTTCTTTTGAGTTTCATTACTAAACCAAGTTACTTCTATATTATCTTCCCACTCCTACTCTTCTCTGCTTCCCTGATCAATATGTGGGTTGCCTTTCCTGCCCATCAATTGATTTCCATCTACATATTCTTTGTCATGGAGTATGTACTCCATGAGGGAAGGGAAGGGAATTCTTTTTTTTTCTTAGTATTCAATGCTGCAAGTGGTTCTTCACAAGTCCTTTCTGGTCACTGTGATTGCCTCAGTCAGGGTTCAGTGGCAGAAAACAAGACCAGACTTAAAGGTTTACTGTTAGTGTTAGCTAACTTTAGAGAGCTGCTGTAAGGCAGTGGACTGGGAGAAAGAGCTCAGCAGCCTCGGGAAACTGTGGCTTCAGTCAGGAAAGCGGAGACTCCCATGGCTCCCACTGGAGGGGCTGGCTTCTCAAGGGCACCCTGGCAGTGATGCAAGGGAGGAGGAGGACATGATTGCTGCTGCAACAAGAGGCTCTGAAGTCACACCTATACCTGCTAGAGGAGAGGTAGGAGGCGATGTTCCACAGTCCACCTCTTGATACCCTTGAAGCCAGAGACTAGTCATGGCAATCCTCTTACAGAAAAAAATAAAGAAAAAGAAAATCATGTGTTCACAAGTATGTTTTCCTGCAAAACACTGCAGGAAAAAAAAATATCCCACGCTTACTTTTCAAACCTCATTTGGTGCAGCCAGTTGGAGAAACCTAACTCTTAACAGGAAATTTAGCTGCAAGAGAGGCCAGCAAATACTGTGAGCTTTCCAGAATCGTAAGAATGGGAGGACGTAACAGAAGTCGAAAGCCAAGGGCCCATTTCCTGCCATTTGCACTAGACTCAGGATGATGATGACAACACCCACCAGGTAGCAGCAGCTGCCTTCATGGAAAAGATCTTGCAGCATTTGAAGCTACATGAGTAAACTTCTGATTATCAAGCTTCCTTTAAGATTGCCTTTGGGCTCTATGTGCTGATGCACACCAGTAGGCAAATATTGAAGGGGATGAAGCAGGCGGATCATGAGTTGGAGGCCAGTCTGGGATGAGGTTGTAGCTTAGTTAGTGGACTACTTGTCTAACATGCGTGAGGTTCTAGGCTTGATCCTCAGTGCTACATAAATCAAGCATGTGGTGCATGCCTGTAACCCCAACCCTTGGTTTGGGAGAAAGGCAGAAGGATCAGAAATGCAATGTCATCTTCAACTACACAGGCGTTCAAGGCCATCCTGGGCTACATGAGACCCTATCTCAAGAACATACATACTGTGCTATTGGGTAGTTCTTTTTTCTGTTATCTAAAACATGCCAAAATTATCTCACAGGAGGACGGGTGTGTGTGTGTGTGTGTATGTGTGTGTGTGTGTGTGTGAGAGAGAGAGAGAGAGAGAGAAGAGAGAGAGAGAGAGAGAGGAGAGAGATGACATCCCAGAGTCAGTACCTGCAGGCTCTCAACAAGCTGTTTCCAGTCAGCAGGCTTGCTGTTCTTCTCATTCACACTGTTCTTCACAGACCTCTGGCCTCTCTGGCCTCTGTGAAAGAATCAAGCATTTGGAGCAAGCTAGGGTTTTCAGGATCCCTCTGTAGCTTCCCACTGTGACCCCAGTTGCTGGTTGCCTCTGTGCATCTTATATCTCTCAGGCTTACTTCTGGGTTGTGTGAACCTGATTTGTACGGAGAAGCACACAGGAAACAAACTCCTGAAAAACTCAGGAGCTGCATTGGGAATCCACTTTTGTCTAATACTTTTGTCCAGTGGGGTCAGAATCCTTCTGGAGATGAAAGGATCAGGAGATAAAAGATTACACGGATCTTTGCCCTACAAATAATGCTATATTCCTTTAGCCCCTTGGTTCTCTTTCTATTAGTCTCAGTTTTCTTGATACCAAAGTGTTTGTGATGGAAGAAAGGTTCAGGTCAGCCTCTTTTTTCTGCTTAGGTCCACTGAAAAATTTACTCTGTACTAAAACATAAAAAAATAAATTAATTAAAAAATAATAGGGGTGTGGGTTATGATTAGAATCTGAGTTTGAATAATTAATTCAGTATAGTTGCTTTTCCTGCTCCTTTGGCTGAGCTTTCTGCTACACTGATGGCTTAAACCCCGCGCCCAAGCCCAGTGTGATCTCAGTCCTCCTGCAGTGGTTCAGTGTACACAGGCTTCAAGCCTTTCAGGTGGGCGAAAGAAAGAGCAAGGCTCTTTGGAAGGCTGGCTTAGGAATCTGAAATTCATTCAGACTGGAGCAGGTTGGACCACTTGACATCACTTAAACCAATCACTGTGGCCTTGGGGCTATGATTCAAAGATTGATTGGCTTAAACAAAGAACATGAGCTCCGCCTTGAAATCTTGGGCAAAGACTCCCAAATTGTATGGATTCAGCCCAGAGGATGGGTGCTCCAGTCCCCGCCCCCAGTCAGTAGAAATCAGAGCGGGGAAGGTTGTACAAGGTTGACAAAGGACTATGGGGTTTCTATCTACCCTCTATAGCCTTGAAATCCAGCACAGACCCTGCAATAACACAGACCAGTCAATGAACCGTGTGTAGCTGTCATCTTACCGCCTTGCTCCAGAACAGCATGTGAGTGATAAAAATGGCTTCATGATGGATTGGTAGTTCAGAGTTACCCTTGGCTACCCACTGAGTTGGAGGCCAGCCTGGGTTACATAAGAACTTTCAAAACACTCGGTGGAGCCAGGGGAACCCTGTAAAATGTAGGGGGGAGCGGGAGGCAGGAGCCAAAGGGATCAAAGACACCAGGAGAACACAGACCACAAAATCATCTAAGCAGGACTCATAGGGGATCACAAAGACTGAACCAACAATCATGGAGCCTAACAAGAGAATGGGGGCGGGTGGCTCTTGACTCTTATCCCTGCTCTTAGGACCCTTTTCCTCCTACTGGGTTGTCCTGTCCAGTCTTGATATGTGAGGGTTTGTACCTAGTTTTATTGTAACTTGTTATGCCTGCCACATTGGGTTGATGTCCCTGGGAGGCCTGCTCCTTTGGGAGGGGCTGGGGAAGGAGGAGGAGTGGATCTAGGGTAGAGGGGGTGTGGAGGAGAGAACTGGGAAGAGTAGAGGGAGGGGGGAGGGAAAGCTGCAGTCAGGATGTAATGTATGAGAGAAGACTAAAAGGGGAAAAAAATGAACCTCGGAAAACAAAAGGAAACGAAATAGGGCAAAAGTCATGACGGCTTTTGAGCCGGTACCCACTGTTGCTTTTCAAGCCCAGGTTCCTCATTTTTTTCACACTACCAGACTCTGTCTGAGAAGGCGAGAGTCAGAGTCCTCTGCGTTACTCGGCAGCACTCCAATTGTTCCTGGAGAAATCAGGTCAAATTGGGTCGCCTGTTGATATCTTCAAGGGCAATTGAATGGAGTCTGAAAGAGTTGGAAGCAACTCAAATGCGTTTGAAAAATCTATTCTTACTATTCAATTGAGCCGAAAAATTTATTCTGGCTTAACTTCATGCCATGTAATAATTCTCTACAAGCTAGGCAGCCTTGGAAAGAGCCTTTCCAAATAGCTGGCCTGCGATGTTAATCTATTTTCCAATCATCCGAGTAAGTCTGAAAGTTTTTAGATGGCTATCAGGAAAGCTAGTGGGAGCTTCTCTAAGCAAATAGCTATTTAAACAGGTAGAATTTCGACCAAAGGCAGAGACAGAACCAGGGGGAAAATTAAAATTCAAAGTCTAGAGGAGACAAGACCCTATAGAGGAGGAAGGACGACCTGGTAGAAAGGAACTCTGTGTGTGAGCTGCTGTTTTCATGGGCGTCCCATGGGAATGTGTTAGTTTAGATATCATTTCAAATGCAGTCCATACATAGAATTATACACCATAACCTATCGTGAGGCACACAATGAATCTGGTGTAACAAGGGTTAAGCACATTCACAAATGGATGTTTGGCACTTTGTTTTTATTACTCTGACTCTGAAGGCCTGTGATGTTTACCTTAGGAGTTTTAACTTTGTCCTTATCACTTCTGACTCCAGGTTTGGTGTTTGTTTGTTTGTTTGTTTGTATTAAGTAATCACAGGATCCCTTTGTGGAAAATGGGATTTTATCCCCCTACTTAGTCACCAGGACCAAGTACTCAGCATCAACAGCCTCATCTCTCAGGATGCTCCATGGCTTGGGTAAGTTGTCACCTCTCATGTCCCCAGAGCACACGTCCTTCTTTCCGCCCCACATTTGCTAAGCTGTCCACTCACTTAGCCGTTTGTAACTGGTGATGGCTTCACGTGCTAGCTAACCTGATAGTGAATTTTGGTGGGGATTGGGGTCTTCAAGTCTCTAAGCTTAACTAATGAAATGCCAGCCCCCAATCACTGAGGAGGCTGAGCCCCACATAGGTTTGGTAGCAGTGTGCCTCTCATTTGCATGTAGGTCACAGAGGTGTGTTTGATTGGATACTCAGGACATGCTCGGTTTTCTTTGTGCATGCTAGACTTCAAGTCAGCATTGTTTGAAAAGCAGGAGGTCAACAAGGAAATCTGCATTAACGTGTGGACAAGGAAAAGCCAGAGGAGGAATTACAGTGGTGAGATCTGTAAGACTTAGCAGACGACAAGATATGACAAGGGAACCAGTGTTTGGGATGACAGCTACACACATGGCGTTGGCACCACCCAAGGCACGGAGAGGAATGCTGGAGGAAGAGATCAGTGTGTGTATGTGTTGGGGTATGTTCCTGTGCTTTTGTTTAACATATATTAGCTTTGGGTCGTTGAGGCAATAATAGTTTAAAATAGGGTCAAATAATGGCAAAAAAATAAGCCTGAAAAACACACATTAATCACTGGTGTGTCCATGGTAAATAAACAATATTAACTGAAAGGCCCCAAAATACAACTGAATTAATTCTTTGAAAGACAAATGAGATGAGGTTGGACCACTAGGGAGCATACGTATTACATTAAAATTACATATTGATCCAGAATTGAAGCAATATAGGGAACAAGAGATGGGGGAATAATTGGACTAGGTAGGTGACCAATACCATAAAATTAGTCATTGGGCAATTTCTCAAGATATTTTAATGGAATACTATTTGGCTAAAAGAAAATGTATTTGCCTTTTCTAACTGCCCTCCCAAACATTACTCTCTGTTTCCGAGCTTCTCTGTAACCCCAGCTCTTGGAAGGAGTTGAGAGGAGGAGGAAGGTATGTACAGAAGGGGACGAGTGACCAGAAAACCTGGGTTCTAGACCAAGGACTGAGTCCAGTAAGTCAGGGGGCTACTTCTTGCTTTGTAAGCTTGACTTTCCTCATTTGTTGAATGACTAGGTTGAAATAACTAATTTTTAAAGAATCACGAATGATTCCAACTGTTGTATTTCTGTTACAACTGAATGACAAAGTCCCCACCTTTTGGTTACTAAAGCAAGAGAGGCACAGGGCATGCAGACAGAGTGCAGAGAGGAGGGAAATGAAAGTTGCTGGAGAAGCAAACTCTTGACATCTTCCTCCCAGGATGGGTCACCAACCCATCAGAAGAGGTGCCCAGACATAAATCATCTATGATCCCAAACCCTTGTAGGATACTGGCCAAACATGTAGCTCCCGAGGTCCTCACTGATTTGCACTGGTGAACAGTGTATAAGGAACAGCCTGAGAAAGCGGGCTTGAAATTCCATTTCTTTTGAACCCAAATATTCCCAAAGGCTTATGGTTGAGGCTGGCACTGTTGAGAGATGATGCAGAATTTCAGAGGTGGAGCCTAACAGGAGGCCCTTAGGTAATTTGGCAAATGTTCTTAAATGTAATTGTGAGAAATCAGCGATTTCTTCCTGCTGATGAGCTGAGGAGTTCTGCTTCCATACATGTTCCTACAATGATATGGTGCCTCAACCACAGACCCAGTGTAAAGAACCCAAACGGTCATGGGCTGGAAGCTCCATATCTAGGAGCCAAAATAAACTTTTTTTCTTTGTAATCTAATTGTGTCTGGTATTTTATTATAGCAACAAAATACTCACTAACATACAGTGCAGACTCAGCACACTTACATTCTTTTACCTAATCAGCAAAGTTCTAACTCTGTGATCTTGGGGTCATTAATAAGCTTTTATGTTTGTTTCCTTATTTATAGAATGAAAATAATCATATTGTTTGACAAATAAGTTTTTTTAAGTTTTAGAGAAATACTTGGTACATGAAGAACACATATGCATTCTAGGGAATATTATTTCTGAACAATGACCGAGGCCTTGGGTACTCTGCCTTCTTCTACACATGGAACTGAGTCTTGCTCACTCAGACAAGTTGAACCCACATGGGCAGTTGTGATGTTTCTGAGAAACCATGAATTACCCTCATAGAAACTTAGAAATGCAATTAGCATTTCAGCTCATCTAAATAAACTATGGACAAAACCCAACTGTTTCACATACTTTCTGAAGTTGACCTCACAGTGGGAGGAAGGAACCTTTGATTGGAAACCAAACACCTTTAACAGATGTGATTGTGGTTGTGGCTAGAATGGCAAGGAGTTCAAAGGCATGTGCTGTTTTGGAGCAATGTTTGAGGGGTTTGATGAAAATGCTAACTGAGAAGTAGAACTTGGGAGGAAGAGACACTTTATTTGTGGGGAGAGGTCTCATCTCTATATTCTGAATAGACTTTTGTCTGGGCACTTGCTTGAGTTGTTTACAAGAGCCATTATTTTTGTGGGAAAATAAAAGAAGCCCTTAAATCACAGAGGAAAAAAAAAACTACAGAAGATACGTGTAGCAGAACAGAGGAATCATAAAGTATTTTCTGTGGCTTTCAGAAAAATATACATGTTTCACAATTTATAAAAACCTGCAGAATTGAAAACTCTACAGATGGCAGATACCAACTTAGAGGTAATTTCTTATAAACTGTAAGGAGATGGATTGGAAATTAAATTTTCCAGCCTGTGGTCTAGAAGAAAGGGGGTGGGTGGCAGATCAACCTGGAATATTGACCATACTTAGTATCTCATGGCTCAGATGTCACCATCATAGCCTGGCACAGTCCCATGAGACTCGATCCACTAAATGCCCCATATTCTCAACTCTTTGCTTTCGTCTTTGTAGAGTACTTGTTCCAGGAACAACCTATGAGGGTCTCTGGCTTTCTCATTCACCGACTATTTCTGCACTATATGTAACTCAACTGTTTCATTCTTTAATATACCCCTGTTCCTAGAACACAGTAAGAGGCTCAGTACTCATGCTAAATGAGCAAGTGAACGTAAGAAGGTGACTGTTACAATGACCACTGGAATAAACTGTTGGGTCAATTCAGTGCTGCGCATGAGCAGTCAGTCAAACTGGACACGTGATAGAATTGACAGGGATTTTGGTCAAATTAAGCAGATAAATCAATGGACTTGATCAACCTTGAAACGTCATTCAGAGGTTTAGAATACACTTCTTCCAGCTGTCATTTTAAGGGGGTGGGGGTCAAAGTCTCTGATAAACCTCCTGTCCAACAATTCTTTTCTAACTGGTTGGTCCGCAGACATAACTGATAAAAAAAAAATATGTGTTTAACTGCAGAACAATTAAGTTGTTGAAGCAAAGTAACTGATTTAAATAATTCAGATCAAACCAAGGTTCAATGATTATAGAGCCATGGTCTGTACGTAGTCAGGATATTGACCGTAAATCAAACCGCTTTAGGGCTTTGACAGGACTTGTGACACATGACCACACTCTGCTTGTGGATTCCAAATGCCTAGAAAGGACTTACTGGTGCAGAGTCAGACTAAGTGAGACGTACATGGAATACCGTTCATTTGCTCACTTTTGTAAAGAAAAATTTCTGAGAAGATTGGAAATAAGGAATAAGGGTGGTGGCAGGCAGCAACACCCACGGCCACTCTCACCATTTCCCCACATCTCATACAAATGAAAAAGATACTCAGTTCCCTAAAATCCAAAGCAGTCACAGGGAGAACGGAGCCATACTGCCAAAGCGTGTTACCAGCAGGAGCCTACAAACAAGGCCGGGGTCAGTGTCCATGGAGCTGGCTTTGCTGTTGCTATTGCTTAATTTTCTGCGACAGGGTCTGCGTAGCCCAGGATGGCTTTAGTAAGCAGCCAAAGATAACCTTGAAGTTCAGATCCTCCTGCCTCTACTTTTTGAGGGTGGGATTACAGGCACGAGTCAATATACTGGCTCTTAAGAGGTTTATCTTTCTCTTTAATTGGGAACAAACATAAACTTTCTAGAAGCTGGCTCCACTGTTGGAAACTTTTTCTCAAAAAAAAATACATTGTATCAAATACAGAGTCAGTGAAGAGCCAGTCTGATAATGTGAAAGAATGTGAATTGTTTTGTGTGTTTGGCAACTCTTTGCAGCTCTTTGTGCCCAAGGAGAGTGCTCTAACCTCATGGTCGAAGTCCTCACCGAACATCACAGGGAGCATTTGTTCATATCATAGCAATAATGATTACTACAGTTTTTTACTGGCAGAAAAAAATCTTCCTGTACTGTTGAAGGAAAGATATTTTCTCCCAGGGGTTAAGTTGTATGACGCCCGTTCCAGCTGATCCAGGGCATTGGAAAATACATGCAGCGAGGACCAAAAATAAAATCTGGGCTGGGAAAGGGAGAACTGATTCATGGGTTGTTCCATATATAGTGAGGGAGGACTGCGTAACAGAGGACAACAGGCAAGAGCATTTTCAAGTCAAAAGTGGAATGTCTTCTCGTTCATGGTACTTGAGCAATGTAAAAATTAATCATTCTGATAACGCACCCAGTGTTCATACTAAATATTTTGCATAAATCACCCCCTCCCAGCACCATAACAACCCCGTGCGGCCAACACTGCCATTGCCATCCCCATTTTGCAGATGAATCTATAAAGTTCAAGGTTGAGCGGCCGTTAGGAAGCAGAGCCAGCTGGTGGTGAAAGCCAGCCCCCACCTCACACCCCCAACGCAGTAGCAAGTCTGGCTTCCTGGAGAGTTCAGGAAGGGAACAGAGAAAAAGAGAGCCTCAAGAACACAACCTGGGTGCAGGGGATATGTGTTCCCGTCGCGAGCGGTTTCAACCTGTTTGTGTTTGTGGCACTATCATGGACTCAAACCGATCGAGAGGGGTAGCAGTCACTCTGACTTGTCTAGGCACTTCACTGGGATCCAGAAGCGAGACTGACATCGAGGGGACATCGAGAGAGGCATCGTGCTGGGATCGCACGATGGCTCCCATCTAGAGTTGTTTGGTCAGATTTAGAGGAGAAAACCAGAGCCCTGAGAGGGTAAGGAGGGTGGGGCTGCCCCAGACACGAAAACAGGAAGAAAGTGGAGACGAAAATCGAGACCTAAAGAAGTAGTTTCTAAGTACAAATGAGAGCCGCAGACCAGAGCCGCGACTGTTGCCAGCCTGTGGGGGACAGTACGCACTGGGGGAGACTGATTAAATTGAGGGGACATTTGGAACACTGCGGTGGCTAGGTGCTCTTACTTCCCATCATCTAACTCAGAGGGAAGGACGATCCAATCCATTTGGCAGGAAGCAAGCCACCAGCCTCCCGGGCCTCTCCTTAGATGTGTGCAGCCCTGCTCCAGCTGCTTCTCCATGATTTCTGAGTCTACATCCTTGTCACCAGCAAGCTGAACGCCTACCTCTGCGAGGCGTATGGCAGGGGACAAATGAAAATCAAAGGAGCAGAGGCAAGGGAACTCCACGCTGTCTGTCAAGAGGCAGGAGGAGCGTAAGCATAACCTTGTAATGAAGTGATAGAAAGATTGTTAAGACATTCCAGGTACAAGATAAATCTTCATCTCGCGGGGGTGATTGCCTGGTTCCCAGGCCGACGATACTCCAGGTGAAAGATTCCTTGTCTGAGCAAAGCAATTGTGCCCTGAGAAAGAACAATTTCCCTGCATATTGCAGAGGAAGTTAAAATTGGCACTTTGGAGAAAGAATTGAAAGTACCTGTCACACACATTCCCATAGGATGCCTCACTCCTGAGCTCCCGGAGCCTTACCAGCATGGAGCGTTCTTTCATTCCGTTCCAGTGTGATCCAGCACTTCAGACTGTCGACAGGACCGTGAGCCTGCCTGGAACTGGGATTATCCTGGCTTTGCTTGACAGAAGCCTAGCTGTACGCTGCCACAGCCTAAGCTGGAGATTCGGAACTCTCTCTGGAAAGCGTGGTGCCTCTGGCACCTAACAGGGTGAACAGTGAACTTGAACAAGCATTTCAACAGCTCACCTCCCTTGACTAATTGTTTACTGTATGTAATGAGGACACATCCGACCCCAGAGTGAAGAAGAGATGCTCGTTAAGCTTAATGAGTTGCTGAATGCCACACTAAGCGTGTCCAGACTTTGAAAACAACTGTCCAAGGCTGTTTCCATTGCACTAGAACAAGTGAGGGAGGCCCAAAAGTGTCTCGCTAGCTCAGAAAATGAAGCCAGAGCTGGAAAGGGTTTGGGTGTGAAATCAACAGGATGGCTTAGATGTTCATTGTGCTGCATACCTGGTCCTGAAGGGCACAGCAATGAAGGGGCAGGGGTGTGGCATGGACATAAAGACCTTCTCAGTAGCCTGGGAGCAATCATCACATGGAATCACACCAGCATCCCTACCCTAGTCTTCTTCCTGTTCAACAAAGGGTTGAGCAGCCAGAGTAGTGGCATGCGAGGCACTCGGAGCAGATTGGGGGACAGAACGAGGAACATTTCCCTCCTCTCTAGAAGCAGCTAGATGACTGGAGTAGCCTAGGACAACATCTCCTATTACAGTAAGGTAGTTTAGATTCACTGTGCACGTTCAACTCTAAGATGCATCCTTTAAAAAATAAAAAACTGGTTATTTTACTCCTGGTGTGGAGGGAGTCAGATCCCTTGGAAATGGAATTACAGATGGTTGTTCGCTGTTACATGGGTGCTTGAAACCAAACCCAGGTGCACTGAAAGAGTACTTACGCACCAAGGCAACTCTCCAGATTTTAAATTCACTATTTTATCGTTATTTCATTTATTAATCCATTTATTTTGATTACATTTTTACTTTTTCTTCCCCTCTCCAAAGTCCTCCCAGATCCTCCCTACCTCCTCCATAACCAACTTCATGTTCTATTTCTTGTTCACACACACAAATAAATGAAAACAACAAGAATAAAAACAGTAACATTGAATCATAGCAAAAAGGCACTGTGCACACACAGAGAAAAAACAAAAACATGGAGTCAGTGTGTGTCAGTCAGCCACTCCTGATCATGAAGCCGTCCTGGAGTGTGGTTGATTTACCCAGTGTTGCTCCATAGAAGACTGATTTTTCCTCACCCAGCAGATATCAATTGAAAATATCTTCCTGGTTAGGAATAGGGCTTTGTACCCACTTTCCCTTCTTTGCCCTGGGATTTTGCTTGAATCTATGTAGGTCTTGTACATGCTATCACAATCTCTCAGTTCATATGTACATCAGCTCTATTTCCTTGGAGACATTCACCACATCTGCCTCTTATAAACTTTCCCATCTCCTCTATTGTATAGATCCCTGAGTTCTGAGGGAGGGGTTGATAAAGGACTGAGTGCTCCAAAGTCTCTTACTCTGCACATTGTGCAGTTATGGGTCTCTTTGTTAATTAATTGTCATCTACTCTAAGAAGAAGTTTCTCTTATGAGGGCTGAGAAATTCAATGATCTGTGAGTATAAAACACACACACACACACATATTCCTTTCTTTTTCTTTTACTGTATACAATTGACAGAATAATATTAGTAGGGTTCATGACCTATTTAGTCTCACGTTCCTCCCTCATTAGCGGTGTCAGGCACGTGTTTTATCTCATGGAGTGGGCCTTAAATATAATTTTAAAATGTGACCGGTTACTCCTATAATGTTTGTGCCACTATTGCACAAATGTTTCTTGCAGGCAGGTCATTGCCATAGATCATAGAGTTCATAGCTGGGTGAAATTGGTGATTAATTTTCTTCTCTAGCACCGTGTATAGTGCCTTCCAACATTATGAACATTAGTCAGTAGGGATAAAGTTTCTAGCCAGGTACCAATTCAATTTCTCCATGTTTGATGACATAAGTAAGCAGTGTCTTCTGAAAAGCTCAAAGATCTCCCACTAAAATCAAGAACAAGGCAAGGTTGTCCTCTCTCTCCATTCGATATAGTTCTTGGAGTCTTAGCTAGAGTAATAAGACAACTGAAAGAGATCCAGGAGACACAAACAGGAAAGGAAGTCCTAAGTAAAAAGCATATTTATTTGTAGATGACATGATTTTACATATAAAACCTACACCAGAAACTTCTACAGCTAATGAACATTTTCAGAAAAGTGGCAGGATACAAAATTAACATACAAAAATCAGTAGCCTGCCTATATACAAACGACAGACTGAGAAAGAAATCAGTCAGTTACCTTTCAAAATAACCTCAAAAAATGTCGTGTAATAACTCTCGCCGTGCAGGTGAAAGACGTGCCTAATAAAGATGTAAGACAATGAATAAAGAAATCAAAGAAGATGAAAGAAGCTGGAAAATCTCCCATGCACTGCCAAGATTAATATTGTGGAAATGGCCATCCTATTAAAAGCAATCTACAGATTCAACTCAATCCTCATCAAAATTCCAATATAATTCTTCACAGAAATTAAAAAAAAATCTTAAGCTTCACATGTACACACATACACACAAAAATACAAGCATACATACAAAAATGAGGATAGCCCAACCAATCCTGAATACTAAAAGAACTGCTGAAGGTGTCACCATCCTAGATTTCAGACTGTATTACAGAGCTATGAAAATAAAAACTGGGGAGGGAAAAGGGAGGTGGGGAGGAGGTGGAAATTTTTAATTAATTAATTAATTAATTTAAAAAAGAAAATAAAAACTGCATAGCGTTGACACAAAAATAATAATATTGATCAATGAAATAGAACTGAAAACCTAAACATAACCATACATAATATGGATACCTGATTTTTGGCAAAGCCCGAAGTGCACACTGGAGAAAAGACAGCGCCTTCAACAAATGGTCAAATTGGATAGCTACATGTAGAACAATGAAAATAATCTATATCTATCACCTTGAGCAAAACTCAACTCTAAATGTATCAAGGATCTCAACATAAGGCCAGATACCCTGAATCTGATAGGAGAAAAAGTAGAGGGTAGGCTTGAACTCATTGGCACAGATAAAGACTTTTTGACAGGGTACAAGTAGCACAACCATTAAGACTGGCAATAAATAGAACCTCATGAAGTAAAAAGTTTCTGTATAGCAAAGGATACCATCATTTGGGTGAGGAGATAGCCTACAAAATAGGAAAATATTTATCAATTAGACATCTGACAATGGGCTATAATCTGGAATATGCAAAGAACTCAAGACTAAACATCAAGAAAAAATAAAGCAATTAGAAATGGGGTATAGAAATAAATAGAGTTCTCAAAAGATGAAACACAAATGGCTGAGAAATACTTGTAAAATGTTCAACATCTTTAGTCATCAGGAAAATGCAAATTAAAACAACTTTGAGATTCTATCTTATCCCAATAAGAATGGCCAAGATTAATAAAAACAAATGATGGATAATGTTGGAAACAATTTAGGCAAAGGGAAACATTTTTCATTGTAGGTGGGAGTGCAAACTGGTACAGCCAGCATGGAAATCAGTGTGCAGGCTCCTTTAAAAGCCAAAAATTGTCTACCACAAGCCTCAGGTGTACACTCTTGGGCACGATACTTGCTCACTCATGTTCAATGCTGCTCTATTCATAATAACCAGAAACTGGAGACACTCTAGATGTCCATCAGCTGATGAATTTATATGAAAATGTGGTACATTTATAAAATGGAAGATTGTTTAGTGGTTAACAAAATGAAACTGTGATAAAGGGATGGAGCTAGAAACAATCATCCTGAGGGATGCAACCCAGACCCCAAAAGACAAATATTGCATGATTTCTCTTATGTGGGAGTCTTAGATTTTAAGTTTTAGATATGTGTGTTTCACTTTGACTGTACCCAGCAGTTAGGTAACTTGTAAGGGACCAGGGTGGAGCAAGGGATCTTCCAATGGAGGAAAAATATAAGACAATGTTATAAAGAGGAAAGTAGAATAGGAAGATTAAACAGGAGGAAGAGTCAAGGCAAAGAAAGGAATGTGAGTAGGGACATTAACACTAAAGCCACATGGAAAGCCACATGGAAGCCTACTACTCCAGAAGCTTCCTGAGTTATATAAAATAATTTAAATGTAGTTGCAATAAAACAGGAGAGACAATGTTTCAATTAAATACCGTTTGCTACGAAGTACAACCCAAGTATTGAGAACAGGTTACATCTTGTTGAGTCATTGGCCACAAAGGTTCCTTGGCCTTGGCCTCCCCTCAAACCTCACGGGCTATTGTCAATGCTATTTGTTGCCCTCTACAATGCAACAGCACAATTCAGTTGTGGGAAGAGTTAAGCATTGAGGCTAGACTTATAGCACCTGAATTTGACTCTCTTGGTCTCCACTCAAGCACATCATGACCCCAGGCACGTTGCTGAACATCTCTTCTCTCATCTGGCTAACCGGGGCAAGAAGAATATCAAGACTAGGTCATTACTAGGAGGAAGGAAGGAGAGACTCCACTGTATTAAGGACTGTAAGAGACAGTTCACTCGTGTGTTATGAGCAATGGTGGGCACATAACAAGGACTCTGTGATGTCACCTCAGGTCCCCTCCTAAAATTCATCCTCATGCAATTTTACATTTTAAAACGTTCTGTGGGTGTGGTGGTCCATTGTCACCTTCAACAGTTTGAGAAGTGCCTAGGACATTAGTGAGGCACACTTTGGGGTGCATCTGTAAGAGTGCTCCTAAGGATAACTAAGGGTCAAAGCTACCCTGAGATTTGAGTGACATCATCCCATGGCCTGGAGGGGTCCTGGAATGAATAAAAACATGGACTGAGTCCTGGCATCTTCCTTCTGCTGGCCTGCTCAGATCTGCCAAGACACGAACAAGCTCCTGCTGCCATGGCTGCAAGGTCCATGACTTTTCCCCTCATAATGAACTTCATGCTCAGACCACGAGGCCCAGAAAATCTTTCTTGATAAATTCATGCATATCAGGTATTTAATCACAACAAGGTGAAGGGAAGCTGGCACACTGATTTGTCCTGGTGATCCATCTCTTTAAAACCATCCTCCATCCCATAACCCATATACTGTTACGGGTCTTTTCTTCAAACAAGGTCCTGTCGATGCCCACATTCCCAGGATTTCCATGTCCAGGACTCCTGCAGAAACACAGGGCTATCCAAAAACTTGATTGAGACCCTGCTCCTAGTTCAAGGGCAGTTGTACCCGCCCTGGTACATCCCGGGATCCAGATGTGGCCCAGGAAAACAGCTGTAAATAGAACAGCAGGACAGCCTTGCCATGCTGAGCTCTGTGGCAGGGCCTCCCTCCAAGTCAGGTATTGTCAGGAAGGTTGGGAGGCTAAGCTGTTTTGTGGTGAGACAGAGACATAATGGGATAAAACAGGCTGCCTACTGCTCCGTTGACCTTTATTAAGCACACAGAGGTTTTGTATAAAAACAAGCGTGCGCGCGCACACACACACACACACACACACACACACACACACACACACGCACGCACACACGCACACACACACTACTAGAATGAATTCTACTGAGATAAAGGCCAACACAGATTGGCCTATTCATAAAAGATTGCCCTTTATTTAACTACCAGAGAAGTTTATAGGAAGAGGCCCAGTTTCATCCATAAAACGAGGACTTGCTTTATATAGGTTACCCAGGGGCCTCAATTAAGCAGTGGAAGAAGGCTCATGTCCCCACTTGGATCTGGGTACTCTAGCTAAGAGCAGAGCTACTCTGGCCCCTTTCCAGTCATGGAGGACCACATCTCAAGTGTTCAGCTAATTTTCCAGTGAGAGAGAGAATATTCTCTTCTCTTTTTAAGATTTAGTTTCCTTTTTAAATGTGTGTCTGTGTAGGGGGATGAACACGTGAGTGCAGGTGGCTGCAGAGGACAGAACAAGTCTGGGAACTGAACTCAGGTCCTCGGCACAAGCAGCATGTGATTCTCATCTCTGAGCCTCCTTCTCCAGTGCCTGGCTTCTTCATTAGAACTAGAGAACAAAAATTACGATGTTTATTTTGTCCTTCTCTCCTCTACTTCTTTTCTTCAGTACGTGGGGATTAAAGCAGAGAACTTAAGTTAAGTTTTGAGATAAGCTGTGTCCAAGGAAAAAAGGAAGACTTCTTCTGAGTAATTAACTGTCTGCTTACCAGAGCGGCACTTAGAAATGGAACACCACAGAGCTAGCTGTAAAATGATGCTTTCTACCCAGACGAAATGCAGAAATGTTGGTGACATCACCTAACCCGCAAACTTTCCACCGGAGAGGGAACTACAGGGCTGCCACAGTGAGCTCAGGACCTGCCTCTCTCTTGCACCTTCCCCAGCATCCTCTCTGCCCTCTGTTGATCCACCCAGGCCTCTGTAAACACATTCACACAGGGAGCAAGAGGTATGATCCCCTGCTTCGGTAAAAGGTTCACTCTGGGTTTATTACCGTCCCCTCCCTCAACCCTGGTCTCTTGTTGGAATGTGGGCAGTCTCTTAGTTTCCAGGTATGCGTGCGGCAGATATGGCTTGTCATTCATCGGCAGAGGTTTATAGCAGGGATAGAAGGATGTGATCGGAAGGGATAGGCTGCAACAAAGAGAGAATAGGCTTCCTGCTGTTCTCCTGACATTTATTCAGGTGGAGTAGGGAGTGTGTTTATATCAATATGAAGCAGCTGCCACACAAACAGCCTGCCATAAAGAAGCAAAAAGAATGAAACGAGGGTGGGAGGGGGGGAAATGACTGAGCCTAAGATACTTGATAAGAGAAAGTCAGTCTCAGTCTCTCTCTCTCTCTCTCTCTCTCTCTCTCTCTCTCTCTCTCTCTGTGTGTGTGTGTGTGTGTGTGTGTGTGTGTGTGTGTGTGTGTGTGTGAGAGAGAGAGAGAGAGAGAGAGAGAGAGAGGGGGGTGGGGGGCTCTATTCATCAAATACCTTAGGTACAGAACTCACATAACGGGTAAAGAACTGCTAGTTCAGTTATTAAATATGTAATTTGGTAAAGTTCTAGTAATCAAAAATATGAATTGTATAAATGGCCAGACCTTGATTTTCTCAAGTAAAATTGGAACTGGCAAAAGTGCTGCGTTGACAGCTTTGCACGTAGAAATTTGCAACCCGCAGCTGGTCCAGGGGTCTCCGCACAGTTCCTGCAGCCGGAATCGCCGTTTGTGGTAGGCATGAGTATGCTGGCACTTCCGTTTCAATTTGTGAAATATTTGAGTGCCACTCAAACCTTGGCAGGGCCACACAGAAGCCACCTACTGGCCTCTCTTTCCCCCCTCTCTACAGGTTTGTGTGGGTGAGTGTGCACAGGTGTGCATGCATTTGTAGACACGTGCATGGGGAGGGCAGAAATGGATGCTGTGTGTGTTTTCTTCAAGTACTCTTCATCTAATTTGGGGGGTTATAGGGCTGCTCACTGAATCCAGAACTCATCAGTTAAGCTAGGTGGTTGGCCAGTAAGCCTCAGGGATTCTCCTGTCTCTATCCTGTCAGCGCTGGAATTACAGACACTCCACTCTGCCCTGCTTACTTGTGAATGTATGAACTCAGGTCCTAAGGTTTTCGTGGCAAGCACTTTACCAATAGAGCCATCTCCTGGCCCCCAGTAGCAGTTTCTGCTCATTGCTGTGTGTTCGAGGCAGAAGTCTTAATGTGAAAGCATTCACCTTGTGTGGGAAGGGAGTCTGATGGTCAAAACTAGAAATCAATAATGAAATCCAATGTCTCTTGCTGTCCCTGAAGGTCTGTTTACACCTCTCAATGTCTAGTAAGCACTGGTATCATAGGAGGTGACATTAGAGATGACGTTAGACCACCCCAGGACTCCCCAGAGCTTGTAACTTGTGTCTCTGGGTGAACATGGACTCTGTATTTTAAACAAGTTCTCAAGGGTACTGGTTCTGGACACAAGGAGAACTGCGACATTAGGGCACCTCAGAGGAGACCCCAGAAACACAAGCCTGTATTGCCTCTGGTATCCCGAGGGGAGTGGGCGGATCTGAAAGTCTGCTTGAATCTGGACTCACAGCAGACAGGAAGGAGCCTAACCCCTCAAAAGGAGACAGGAACATTTGAGATAGATGCCTGCCCATGGACCCAGCTTGAAACGTTTACAGGTCAGATAGAGCCAGAGTCCTCGATGGACCACGCAGACGGACAAAGAAGCTACACGTCATTCCTCATTTATCTCTGGAGTGGAAAGACCCGGTCAGCAGTTCCTTCCTCCTCTTATCCAGGATGGTTCAAATTACTTAGAGCAGAAGCCCTCAGGAGACAAGAATAGAAACGCATGAGTGTGAGATACCCCTTCCTCTTGAACACGCGTCAGGACTATGGACTCACCAATGAGCCAGGCTCATATCACAGACCCCGTTACCTCTGAACTTACATGCCACTCCTGCTTTACTTTTTGCACCATCAGCATTAACTACTTCTCATTAAAATAAATAGATAAACACACACATAAGTAAATAAAAAGAAATGGGGCTGGAGAGATGTCTTAGCAGGTGAGAGCACTTGCTACTCTTAAAGAGGACCTGGGTTTGGTTCCCAGCATCCACGCAGTGGCGCACAACCACATACAACTTCAGTTCCAGGGGATCTGACACCTTTTCTGAGCTTCTCAAGAATGACATACATGTACCAGGTGCACTTGTGTATACACAGGCAAAAACTGATAAACATAAAAATAAACAAATGTAAAAATAAGCAAAAAGTAATACATCACAAAGTTCCTGGATGTTCCACAAGTATTGGACTTCAAAACCAACTTGAACTGTGGGTGTTCACTTGCTGGCTCAGGGCTGCTCTCTCCCACGCTAACCTTGCAGTATGTACTCCGTCAACATTGCAACATATCATGGAGCTTTGAGGTTGCAAAAATAAATGCCAAGTTCATCATGTACCAAGCACTGACCAACCTAGCTTGTCTCAAATTCTGGGTTCTAAGCCAGTCTCTCCGAGAACTGGCCATGTGACCTTGTACAGGGCATTTCATCGTCCTGGGCCCCAGCCTCCTTATCTCTTTCATGTGGGCAGTTCCCTTGACCTGCCGGAAGATGGCTGTTTTGCAAGGCTGTAGATTCCATTGTTGGTTAGCTCACGAAGTCAAAAGATTCCTCTGTAATTTATGCTCATGTCTGCCTCCGCTTATTGTCCACTCACTTTTACTAATTGTGCCCTCTGGAAAAACACAGATAAGCCTTCTGCTCTTTACACACTTGGAAGCAGCTGTCAGGTTCCCTTTAAATCTTTCTTGGTGGTATGTCTGGAGTCTCTCCCTTCCCTGCTGTTGCCCATAACACACCGCCCTGAAACATACCCTAGCTCTTAGCAAACAGGATATGGTCAATACACATAAGTTAAATAAACGAATGAATAAATGGAGCTGGTAATGACATGCACATACAGTTCCCAACATTCAAAAGGCTAAGGCAAGAAGGTGGTTACTAGCTCAAGGCCAGTACAGGCTACAAACCGAATCCCAGGTCAGCATGAACAACAGTATGAGATCCTGTCTCAAAACAACAACAGCAAGCACACGGATGACACATGGAGGACATATGTATGTACATACATACAGCCTGTAAACTAGCTGACGTTCTTCTTTCATTCTTTTAAATGAGGTGCCAGTTCTAGACCTAATAGACAGTCACCAAGTTAACACGTTACACCCTCAATTATTTCTTAATAAGTCTAACTTTTATACAACACAGTAATCTTGGGTCATGGACAAAGCTTACTTACTATGATGGCAGGAGGTTGAATCATTTAAATCATCTAGCTAGTAAGTGAGACCAGCTGACTCTCCAATGTCCAGAGCTCAGCTTGACTTTGCTACATAGGTACTTCATAGGTGCTGCAAAGCATTCTGTAATGGTATCAGAAATTCTGGATATTTGTGATGATCTTAGGTCATATTTCTCTCCACTTATACAAGAAGATTTTTCCAAGTGGGCTGATGGGAAATCCAGTAGGATGGTAATTCTGCAGGGTCCCATCTCTATATTGTTCTGAGATTTGAGCTTCCAGGGTATTCTGGTTGTTTAGTTGATTTTTTTTTTTTTGGTCAGCTTCTCACAAACCTAGACATATCTGGGAAGAAAGAATCTTAATTGAAAAAAAATGCCACTGTCAGATTGCCCTCCAGGCAAGTCTACAGGGCATTTGTTTTAATTAATAATTGATGTGGAAGGGTTCTGCCGGCTACGGGTAGTACCATCCCTGGGCAGGTTGAGCAACCCCTGAAAAGCAAGCCAGTTAGAAGCATTTTTCCATTGCTTCTGCTTCAGTCCCTGCCTCCAGGTTCCTACTGGGCACGAGAAAGACCAGCTGGCTACTCCACTAGCCCTCAAACAAAAGAACAGACTCCATATCTGATTTTTGAGCCAGAAGCTCCATAACAATAGACAATAGCTGATTTGCTGCTCAGCTTTGGTCTGAGTCACACAATCAAATCCCTAAAAGACAGGTGTGGAAACTAAAATACCCCTTTAAATTTTCTGATTGAATCTGTATTTTGTAAAGACTGTGAGAATTCTGTCTCATGTGAAGGAGATCTCTTCTAAAAACCAAGGGAACTGAAATAGGGTAATTGATGTTTACTTCTTAAAGCACAGAATCAAATGTTCCTGAATCGTAAATATCTCTCTCTAGTACTGAAGTCCTTATGACATTGATATTCTGCCTTTCTCCCTGGGTCTGAATAAATACCAACCAGACCCATTTCTCGTCCTCTAAACTCCAGGCAGTGCTTCCCCCTCCTCCTATTTTTCTAGAAAACAGATAGAAGTAGAGATAGAGATAGATGATAGATAGATAGACAGACAGACAGACAGACAGATAGATAGATGGGCCTAGGTTGTAACTTTCTTAAGTCATAGTCCATTCTTGAACTTACTAGTTCTGTATCAACAATATTGTTAGACTCTGTCTCTTAATATAAATGACCTTTCATCCATTTTAATTTTCAAATTATTTTAATTTTTAAGATAGATAGTACATGCACATGTTAAAGAATTATTTTTTAAAAAGTAACTCCCAAAGAACAAACAGTAAGAAGTTCTCTCCCAGTCCCGATTCTGATCTCTTCCACGGTTACCAGCCTCTTGGATGTCCACACAGAGATAATGTACCCATATCCTTCTCTTTCCTGTTACATGACGGTAGCACACAACATACTTTCCTTGCTTCTTGCTTATAGATTTACACTGTGCTCTTTATCCTTGGCATCGAACGCCATTGTGTGGATATGGCCTATTTATGTAATTAGTCCCAGGAACAGTCACATTTAGATAGCTTCCAGGTCTTTTTTTTCCATTGCAAAAATGGCTACAATAATAATAGTGTTGCTTAATTAACACTGCACACCTGTGCAAGTGTATCTTCAGCACCATTTCTAAATGTACTCTTCCTGTAACTGATGTTGCCTAATATGTCTCCATAGCAATGATCTGATTTATATTCCTACGAACAGTTTACGAGGGTGCCTGGCTATTCCCACACACTCACTACACGGGAAATTCATTAGTTATCTATTGCTGTGTAACAAATGACCGCATGTTTAATAGCTTAGAACATGTCCTATCTCTATTTCTGTGAGTCGGGAGTTTAAAGGGAGATTGGCAGAGTGATATCATCACGGTAGCTCAGAAAGCTGGCCCCGGGGGGGGGGGGGGGAGCAGTCATTTCAAGACTTAGGCAGAGTGGAGGGATCAATCGTCAAAATGTCTCACACAGGCGCCTCGTGGCAGAAAGCCTCAGTCTCTTACCCAGCTGACATCCTGGGGACTCTGCGGTGTCTTCCCCAGAGAGAAGGCGAGCAGGCATCAGCCGTGTCTTTCAAGATCTGGTCTCAGAAGTCACAGCCATCCTGTCTGAGACCTTTAGAAAAGCAAGTCACTAAGTCCAGCCCATACTCAAAGGGGACAAAGCTAAGCCTAACATCCTGAGGGGCGAGAATTCAAAGGATTTATGAATATATATTAAAACACCACAGTAAGTTACCGGCTGCTTTTGTACGCTCATTTACACGATGTGTAGAATGAATTCGCTGTGATTTAAATGTACACTTTCCTTATTATGAGTGACTGAGTATATTGGCAGCGTTATTAGGGTATAATCCACATGCAAAGAGTTATACATACAACTGTGGACATTTGGATGAGTTAGAATACTTCCTATAACTTGATCCCATCACCACAATCAAGGTCAGAGACATGTCCAATTCTTCCCAAGAAAAACAGTGGTCACAGAACTTTAAGCATATTAATTAAGAAAAAGGAGAAAGCTGGGCAATGGTGGTGCACACCTTTAATACCAGCAGAGGCAGAGGCAGGCGGATCTCTGTGAGTTCAAGGCCAGCCTGGTCTACAAGAGCTAGTTCCAGGACAGGCTCCAAACCTACAGGAAAAACCAAAGTGTAAAATCAGAAGTGAGGAGGCAGAGAGATGGCTCGGCAGTTAAACACACTTGCTGTTATTCCAGGCCCCACATCAGCCTGATTCATAATCACCTGTATCTCCAGATCTAAGGAGATCTGACACATTCTGGCCTCCAGATGCAGCCATACGTGTGATATACAGTTACAGTCACACACACATACACACACACACACACACACACACACACACGTATGAGCACACCAATTAAAACCAAAATAAATAGAAATATTTTTAAAACAAAAGTTGAAATATTATGACTAAAATGATGTAAATAGAATTTATAAAAGAATATCTTAATATCAGATGCCAGAATAAATGGATGCCTACACAGCACTGGACCACAAAGAAATGGAAGGTTTGGACAATCCAATAATTGGTAAGGAGCTTGAATTTGTAATCAGAAACTTCCCAACTGAGAAAATCCCAGGCTTTATTAGAGAATTGTGAGCGCTTGTTTTAAAGGCCCACTTATCTTTCCCTTCCATCCAGGATCTTTGTTGTTCTTCCTGCAGGGGTCTTGGTGTTTGTCTAGAGTTAAACATTCCAAGCACTTTTCCTGTTTGTTGACTTCCTTCATGGTGGGATTTTTTTTCACATTCCAACTCTATTATGAAATCAAATTTTCAAATGTTTCTATTGTCTGCAGCACGTTAAAGATTAGCAATATCTCAATTCTGAGATTGTGCTTTAAAATATGCCATGTTTTCTTATGTATTTCTATGACTTTTTTTAAGTTACTGATTATCTGAGACATGTTTTAATATAAGGTATGATGTGGGGACTCAAAGGCTTTTTCTCCAGAAGCCAATGACCCATGATAACACCAATATCAATTATTCAATGGTTATTTTCTTCTTAAATCAGCTAGTGTGCTCTCAGGAAATCTGAAAGTATTCTAGATATGTCGAAAAGAAAATAATTTAATACAAAGATGTTAGAAGAGTGAAAGTAAAAAAAAAAAGGTAAGGGATTTTGTTGTCAAGAAGCTGTGGGAGCCTCGGGGCTGGGCACCACCAGGCTGTGCTCACAGCTGAGCTACATGCTATACACACACACACACACACACACACACACACACACACACTCACACACACAGGTGTTTTGGGAACCCGCATCACAGAAACCCTGAGACCTGAACTTTAATGATGCCGCTAAAACCACAACCATCTCATGAATTCCCATAGCATGCGAGCTGCCTGCCGCTGGTGACGCTGCTGCTACCAGAAGCAGCCACAGTTGGGTAAAGATAGCTCAGACCTGCCACTGGGCTTCTTATGTGATAGCTCTGGTGACTGAGAAAGGCATTTTCCCCCATTATTGGGTATCTCCATTAAACTCTTTGTATGTGTGTATATATATATATATATATATATATATATATATATATATATATATATATGGGTATGTGTATATGTATATTTTAAGAAACTTCTATATTAGGTTTTCATACAGCATTTTCAAAGTCCATTATTGGGTGGCTCCATTAAACTCTGTGTATGTGTATACACATATATGGGTATGTGTATATGTATATTTTAAGAAGCTTCTATATTAGGTTTTCATACAGCATTTTCAAAGCTCTTTAGTGGTAGTTACCCCTCTCCATACTGTCTTCTATGCCTGGCATCCCATCTCTGCTCCATTTAATCCTTCCTGTCCCATCATTCCCCTTGCTTCCTTCATGCTCTCTATGATCGATCTCCTTTCCTTGAAATCCCCTCCCCATCACGGTCCCTTACTAGTTCTCTGCCTTCCGTGGGTCCTCCAGTTTAGATCCACATATTCAGTTTAGATCCACGTATCCAGTAGAACTAAGTGGACTCAGTGTGGGGAAAGAGAAAAGAAAGTAGAGGCTATTAATAGAGCAAGCAAGCATGTAAGTTTGGGAGATAAAAGTGGTGGAGAAATAGGAGCGGGATTGAAAGGGAAGGAATGGGGCTGGGCTATATCAAAACACATTGTATATGTGCATTAAATTCTCAATAAAAATGAAAGAAGCTTAGAGGTGTCTTCCCCCTGCGCTCAGTACCAGGCTCATCTCGGTTGTAGAACCTAACTGAAGGCATCTGAGGATCGGTTCTGGGAATGCAGCTCGCTGGCTCCCAGCCAGGATCTTTGTAACAGAGAGCCTGGGAGGCAGGAACAAGGCTAAGTGTCACCATGCAATCAGCCCACCCACCAATGTGAAAGACACGTTTATTACACAGTAAATTCCTCCATGCTCAGAGCTCTATCTTCAGGCAGATTTTCCACTAGTCTGTTTATTTAGTTAGGTCCAGTGTCACATTGTTTTGAAGATTACATTTTCCTATCTGATAGAGGCAGTCATGTGACAATTATTTTTAATTTTCAGAATTTTCCTAGGTCACCAAGATTGTTTACTTTCCAGATGAATGCTATAACTAGGTTGCCTAGTTCAAAAGCAATCCAGTTCACATCTTACCGAAAGTGTACTTTGACTTTTCTTTGTCTTTGAGAGAACTAAGGTCTTCGTGGAGATGCTGTGTTAAGCTAGTCCCAGTTCATCTGTGCCGGGCCCACCCCTTGTGGTCACGAGCAGTTCTTACACTGTTCTACCTACAGACCTTTTAGTTCTTGCCAGGCTTCTTCATTAGTGTGTAAGTGCTTTGCCATTTGTTTATTTCCTATTGGTACAGTTTATAAATATGAGGGTTACTGGTTTCCACATATGATTTTTGTTCCATTAACTTACTAAATTGTCTCACTAGACAATAGTTCCATGTATTTCCTGCTACAGACTTGAGGCAGCCATGATACCTGCCAATGATTATAACTGTGTGCCTTTATTCCAAATTCGAAACGTCTTTGGATGTTTGAATTTGGAAAAAACAAATTCGAAAGTTCTGGCATCTTTCTCTTCTTGGATTGTGTTTAGAACACTGACAACTGTGACAATTGCTCAAGAGAGGGAATGTCCTTCCCCAGTCCCCAGTTCGTGGATGTTTGCTTCCCCTCATTCCGTTAGGCATGAAGCTGGAACTTGCAGAGTAGGCTAATATGTACGAATTCTCCTTTTGAGCCTTTTTTAAAAGTCAAGAAGAGGTGTTGAATTTTCTCAAAGAGATTCAGGGAGATGGACATTCGGTTCTCCCATCTGATCACTAATGTGAAATACATTAGTAAATACAAATATTGAAACATCTTCACATCCATGAAGTAAATTTCTTTGATCATGCAATATTAATATTTTCATCTGCTTTCTGTTTGCTCATGTTTTATTCAGAGTTATGTAGAAATTGTTGTGAGTGAAGTATAGGCTACAGCTGTGTGTGTGCGTGCACACACATTTGTATGTGCATGTGTGTGCACGTGTGTATGTGCATGTGTGTGCACATGCACGTGTGTACATGTGCATGTGTGCATGTGTGTGTGTGTGCATGTGTGTATTCATGAGTGTGTGTATGTCTGTGTATGGGGGTATGTGGGGTTGGGGTAAGTGTGTGGGGTGGGTGTGTAAGGGTGTGGGTGGAGGTGTGGGGGAATGGGTGGGTGTGTCCATAGGGTCCATGCTCATATTAGGCTGCTTTCTTTTACAGCTTCACTATCAGATACCCTTGCTACAGGGGCCCCCTGCAATGCTGATTATAATGACATCCATCTTTGGACATAAATACTTGACTTAATGTTTGTTCCTGATCGTTCCATTTTGATGCTTTTGTTTATCTTTTTGACTTCTGACTTTCCTCAAGAGATTCCGCTCTGTGAGTTAAAGAAACAGGGGGCAGATGGGTCAATAGCTAATGACAGGCCCATCAACTCCCAGGAGGAAATGGGAAACTGATAAGGACTTTCCAAACATGAAGGAGAAACACTCCAGAAGTGCCTTCTAGAGGACTCTCTTATGGGCATTGCCCATGGCTAGATCCCATTGCCTTGGGGTTTTGTTCAAACCTGTGACTAGGGAGGAATCATAGTAGACACATCAGACTCTAACACACCTGCCGAGGTCTCCTTAGGTAATACGGATGGGTGAACATGAAAACTGGAAGCCTAGAGACTCTCTCACGGTAGCATTTTGGATTCCAGAGGTTCTCATTAGGCAGAAAGCAATCTGCAAGCAAAGACAAAATGGATATCATTAGCATACAAGCTCTGTACCGCAGGCCTGATTTACAGTTTCAAACATTCACATTCCACTCCGTAGAGTCAGGAATGAAGAACCAGCCCCTGAGAAACTGCCTGCTATATTGGCTCATAATGCCTTCCCTCAGGTGGTAAGGGATGAACACAGACAAGCAAGGACACTTCATTAATTAGGAAACAACCAGGAGTTACTTTGGTAAACTATAGGATAGGGTACGGATGGCCTTTTCCTATTTTAAATGGTACCAACTTTTAATCCCAGTGCTCGAAAGGCAGAGGCAGGCAGATCTCTGTGAGTTCGAAGCCAGCCTGGTCTACAGAGTGAGTTCCAGGACAGCCAAGAGAAACCCCGTCTTGAAAAACAAAAACAAACAAACAAAAAATTAGAGAGAGAGAGAGAGAGAGAGAGGAAGAGAGAATTCTTTATCCCTCTCCACCCTATTTTCTGTCACAGAGTCACTTACTACCTGGAGCTAACCATTTCAGCTAGGCCACTGACCAGTGAGTTGTCCCCCCCCCACCCAACCCCCCACGCCTACACACACACACACACACACACACACACACACAATTTCATCTGGGATTATAACTAGACCTCCAAGTTTGCTTTTACATGGGTATTGGTGATCTCTCCTCATACATGGGCAGTGTTCTGTACAATCCAGAGAATGTTCTACAAGAACCACAATGTTGGTTGAATGAATGGGTTTATTAAGTATACAGCTAGCCAAAGCAAACAAGTAGCAGGCAGGCGACAGACAGACAGACAACAGACAGCAAAACATCATCAAATCAGGTGCTCAAACAATCCAGCAAAAGTCGAATGGGAAAGCCCCTTTAAGGTTGCCAGCTGAAGTTCCTGATAGAGCACTTGGCAGAGCAGAGTGTCCCCTCGTGTGAGGTTGTCAAGTGAAAGAACAAATAGCAGCAGCTAGAAATGACATCACCAAACTGGACACAAATGACATCCAGCAGAAACTGATCGGGGAAGTTGGGACCATCAGCTGAAGATCCGAGGAGGGCTGGACTTTCAGGTTCTCGGTCCCCCTGCGACTGTATTTTTATTATGGGATAAACAGCAGTAACTTCCGCTAGAACCAGCTTCATCTTCTAGCTGTTCTCAAGAGCACCACAGTTTTTACCCTTCGGCTGTTCCGCCCTGCGGATCACAGAGTTGGGGTGGACCGCCCATTTCCAGACAGTGGGGCTTGGCAGACATTTTGAGATACAGTCACGTGGGTCTGCAGCTGGCCCTCTTTCAGAGCCAGCTTCTCAATGATCTTAGCACAGGGTCGTTTCCCAACATAAACGTAGGTTAGAGCAGCGAGCCCTGTGCTCTGAGCCATCTCTCCATCGCATAACTGTTTATTTCTAATAAGGACTATTATTCTTTTATGCCTTTGCCTAAGATGCTCAAAGTAAACTGTTTTGAAGACAGCAAAACAAAACACATGGAGAACATTTTTTAAACATGTTATTAACAATTGCAGCGACCTATCACTTTAACCATGAGGATGCTCTCTGAGAACAGTGTCTTGGGCAGTTCCATCCTAGTGTGGACATCACAGAATACTCTTATGCAAACCAAGATGCCTACACAGTCATGAAGTGGTTCGATCTTAGGGAACCACCGCTGTGTGTTTCCCCTTAATCAATGCATCACTATGCCGTGTACACCGGCCACTTTCCCACACTACAACAATGGCCCGGCATATTTTAGAACTGTTTTATCTTCTGTGTGGATCAATACCCCTTTCCTTTCAACAGTATTCCCTGTTCTGAAATCATCTTTGTTGAATATTAACATGGCACTCCGTCTTTCTTATTGTTTCTACAATCATCTTTTTCTCGTCTTTCAATGTTCACATATTAAAGTGTGTTCCCTGATGCGTTTAGGTAATTTGCACTGATTATTGGTATGACCAGATTAAGTCTGCTGTGATATCACTTGTCTTACGTCTATCCTAGCTGGTTCCTCTACCCCCATCCATTTCTGCCTTCTTTGGAATTATCTGAATATTTTTAAAATCTCATTTTATCTAATAGTGTTATAGCCGTGCCTCTGAATCATCACGGGTTTACTGGTTACTCTAGGGATTATAATATGACTGCCTAACCTGTCTCAGTCTATTCTGAATTAATATTTTATCACTTTTAGTAAAACATAGAAGTCTTACAAGCCTGCAGATCTCTTTATCCTACACACTGGCCTCTGCGGTACAGTCGTTGTGGAGATCTGTGTGCGTATTCGTGTGTGTGTGTGTGTGTGTGTGTGTGTGTGTGTGTGCGTGTGCGTATCTACACTTGTGCTCTTTAAAGCTCCATGAACAGAACCTCCTGCACAACGATGACACAGTTCATATACTCTTTGGTTAACGAAACAAAACATTGTCCTCTATTATTCAGAGAAGCAATAGAGACATTATTATTATCATTAATGTATTGCTGGATAATTTTTATAAATTTAAGTGTTCATGCTTACTGACTTTTATATCACATCTAGTTGACTGCGGAGCCAACGCAGCAAACTGTTAAGTTCAGATTTTTTAATTTAGAATTTTCACAGTACTTCGCATCATGCAGTTTCTCTGAAGCTGCCTACGTTCACATCCAAGTACGTTGCTATATTCCCTTCCTTAAAAACACGTGCATTTCAAAGTCTTTGAACACCTGAAACTCTGATGTAAGTGCATTGTTCTCGTCTGACTGTTTGAGGGCTAGTCACATTCCAAGGGTCTTTCTATATGGAACAAACTGGAATGTTTCCTAGCAACGTGGTGTGTGGTGTGTGCAGACTTGTCCACTTAAAGTCCACAGAACGCAAGCAATCTCATCCAGTTTAGATTATAGACACTGTTTTGCATTTTCTGGTGGTAATTTCAGTCTCGATTCCGTTTTCAAAAGTCCTTACTTGACTGTTTTAGGTCTATTCCACTCTTGTACAGTTCAACATTAATCTAAGTCTCAGGCAGAGATTTAAATATTACTTCAACCTCCAAAGTCGTCTAGGCTGCCTTGAATCTGTTCTGTATGTATGTGGCTGCAGAGGCAGCTCAGGACTTCTATAGGTTCACACAGAAAAATGGAGTAGATGTTACTAAATTTTATTATACATTATTACATTTTCCCAACTTGTATTAGTTAACATTTTGCTAAAGATTGTGTATCTGGGCGCTGGGGAACTGGTGCAGCAGTTAAAGGCCCTACTGCTCTTTGAGGGGGCCTGAGTTTGATTCCCAACACCCATGTCAGGTGACTCACAACCATCTACAGCTCTAGCTCCAGAGGATCCAACACTTTGCTGTCTCCATGGACACTGGCACTCCTATGCACACACAGACATACCATTAAAAATAAATGAAACTTCAAAACAGATTATGAATCTGTATTCAGAAAGATAATGGCCTATAGTTTTCTTTGTTTGGATGCACTTGGTCTAATTGTATTAGAGTAATAAATGTAATACAAACCGACTATGTAAAATGACTAGAGATTACTCCTCTCTCTTCTGGCTTCTGAAAAAGATTGCATATTTAGAAACTTTTCCAAAGGAACTGTTTATACATGGAGATTCATTTTGGAGAATCTAAAAATTACTAATTATATTTCCTTAATAATTACAGAACTATTTAAATGATACCATATCATACTATACCCTACAAATATGCAAAATTACTACATGTCAATTAAAAAAATAATTTTGCTTATTGTGACAGCTGTATTTTTGAAGAAGTGATCCATTTTGTGTATAGTGTCAAGTTTATGTATGATATGTATATAGCTTTTGTAATATTTATTTATTGACTCCTTTTATATATTCTTGCATTACACGGATATCTTGTTTCATTCATGATATTGACAATTTGTATTATCTCTGTTTGTCATTGTTGCCAAGGGATCATTACATTTATTGATCTTCCCAAAGACCTAACTCTGATTTATTGAGCTCCTTTTAAACTGCTTTTGCTGTTATTTTCAATTTCCTTCATTCATGCCCTTATCTTTATTTGGTCCTTTTTATTTTTTGTTTATTATGTTCTTTTTTATATTTTTATTCTGGTGTGAAGACTGGACCCTTGCCCATATGCTTCCACTGAGATGTACTTCTGACATTTCCCTTGGTGCATGATACAAGGGTTAGAGTGGTAGTTTTAGATTTTTCCTTTTCTAATATATCCACTTAGGGATGACAATTTTTCCTCTTAACACTGCTATCTGTGTACCATGAAGTGGAAATGTCGCTTTTTTCATGTAGTTCATTGTATTTATTTCCTTTGACAGCTCTTTGACCATTGAGTTATTTAGAAGTCTGTTGTTTGGGGCTGAGAATGTACCTGTGTATCAGGGTGTTTGCTTAGCATGTATGAGATTCTGGATTTGATCTTCACCACTGGAAAAACAAAAACCATAAGCCTAACATCTTTGTTTGATTTTATTGAGCCAGAAAACATATTCTGAGGTTTTGTTTATTTAAATTTTGAAGAACATGTCATGGCCCAGGATATAGCTTATCATGGTATAATTTGTCCTGTTGTTGAATATCATGTGTGATACCTGTTGATTGGATCCTGATAGTTGATGACATTGTTGAATTCCTCTCTAACTTTGTCTAGTTGTTCTATTAACTGTTACAGAAAGGGAAATAAAGTCTCTGTGGTTTCAAAAAAATGACCCCCCAAAGGGAGTGGCTCTATTAGGAGGTGTGGCTTTGTTAGAGTCTGTGTGGCTTTGTTGGAGGAAGTATGTCACTGTAGAGACAGGCATTAAGGTCTCATATGCTCAAGCCACACCCAATGTCTCAGTTCACTTCCTGCTGCCTGTGCAAGATGTAGAACTCTCAGCTACCTCTCCAGCACCATGTCTACCTAGACGCTGCCGTGACCCACTGTGATAATAAACTAAAATTTGAAAATGCAAGCCACCCTAATTAAATTTTTTATAAGAGTTGCCGTGGTCTTGGTGTCTCTTCACAGCAATAGAAATCATAAGCGAGTCTCCAGCTGTAACTCTGGGTTTGTTAATGCTTCTCAGGTCTTTCAGTGTTCTGTTCTGTATATCATGAATCTCTATTATCCTGTGCATACGTACTTAGGGCTGCTATGTCATCCCAGTAGAATGACATTTTTCAGTTATACAATATTTTTTTGTCCCTGACACTCCGATCTGAAATCTGTTTTATCCGATAGTATTGAATTCACCAAGGGGGTGAATTCTATGAGAACCTGAGTCTGAGTCCCCGGAACTTCCCTGAAGCTGGGTGCAATGGAATACATCTACAATCCCAGTGCTCGTCTAGCGAGATGGGAATTGGAATCAGAATCCCCAGAATCCGAGGGCCAGCTTGCCTGGTGCACCCAATGGTGAACAACAAAGAAATCCATTTCCAAACAAAGTGGAAGGTGAGGACAAACACAGATGCTGGCATCTAACCTGCATCCATGTGCACCAAACACACACAGAGACAACACACAAACAAACGCACATGCATCATACACATGCATTTTAATTGTCATAGAATGTTTGTATCATTTTATCAGTTTCAA
Source organism: Myodes glareolus (assembly GCF_982192425.1). Lineage (NCBI taxonomy): Eukaryota > Metazoa > Chordata > Mammalia > Rodentia > Cricetidae > Myodes > Myodes glareolus. The sequence continues at coordinate 30,773,966 of NC_142040.1, forward strand.
TGAAGCATAAATGTATTGCTCTTTTATGTCCCTTCCCCTTCCCCATATTTAATATAACTGCTTTAGATTCTCTGTACATTTAGAACCACAGCACAGTTAAAACTTTCACTTCTACTCTCAAATAAAATCCCAGAAAACTCAATAACAGTCTATTGTTTTACTTACAGTAATCTTGTTTGCTGTGATCTTGATCCTGATGTCTCAATGTTCCTTCCTATATCTTTTCTGTTTATAGAACTTCCTTTAGCTATTCATCTAATATACATTTACTTTTTAATTTAGGTTGTTTTGGTTTGATGAGGGGGTTGGGGTTTTGGGGGAATTGGTTTCTCTTCATTCCTGAAGGTTATTTTCACTAAATAGAGGATATTTTTGCTGACAGTTTCCTTCTGTAAACACCCTAAGAATTTTTTCCCTGGATCCTGTTGTTTCTGTTATAGAACCACCATGATTTGAATTTGTTTTTCCTATGCATGAGATAACATATCTCCTGCTGTTTTCAGGATTTTCCCCCTTGCCTTTAGTTTTGAACCTAGCTATGACATGTATTGGTATAGACTTCCCTGCATTATCCTGCTCAGGGTTCACACAGTTTCTTGAATATGTGTTTTTATGTCCCTGTCAAATTTGGGCTATTTTCAGACGCTATTCAACTATGTTTCTATGCCTACTCTCCTTCCAGAATTCACAGGACACAAGTGTTAGAATTTTAGGTCCATGTCCCTGTGGCTTGCTCCATTTTTAAGCCCGTCTCCTCCTCTCTGCTGTTCAGGTGAGAATCTCTATCGCTCATCTCCCAGGTCGCTGCCACTTGCATGTCTTCTCTGCTTAGCTGCTGAGACATCAACTATGCTTCTTACTTTACTTTTAGTAGTTTTCAGTTCTAAATTTCCATTTGGTTCCACTTCAAAGCTTCTGTTTCTCTAATGAGTCTTTACAAACCAGCTGATTTCTCCCCCTTGCCTCAAGAGCATTTGCAATCACTGGAAGCATGTTATGACCTCACCTTTAGAACCTTTGTTGGGTAACCAGAGATGTTAAAATTATCTAATGGATATGCGTTCCATTCGGATTTAGTTCTTACTGGTTCTTGTTATAGCGAACGATTTTTGCTGGCACCAAAGTATTTTGGATAATGTGTTATGGCCTTCGCATCTCATTTAAACATTGCCTTAGCTGGGGTCCGCTGGCACTATTCTGGAAGGAGAAAACGGGGTACCAAATTATTATTTCCAGTGGAAGTTTATGCTTTCTGCCGCCTCTGTTTGCACCAAAGTGCATGGAGACAAGGCTCCTTGCCATTGCTAGGGTTGGTAGAGATCTTGATGCCAGGGGCCCCCAGGGGTACCTTGATACTCCCCAGCATGCATATAGAATGTGCACCTTGCTGTCGCTCCTCAAGTAAGGGGCTCCTCAAGTGGTCTCCACTGATGCATGGTGGGCAACGAAGGTACTTATTATCACCCAGAAGGCATGAGCCCTGATTCCCTACTGAGCGCCCTATGACACTGCTTTAGTAAAACATCACATGGTGCCCTTTTTAGTCCAGACACCTAAGTTCATTCTTAAACAGTGTTGGGGAGCGAAATCACAGCTTTTTCTGTTGTGTTTGGCGTGAATAGGACAACTCTGGTACTGCTAGGTTGTCCTTTTCCAAGTCTCTAAAAGAGCAGGCCTCATTGGAACTCTGTGTCTATTGTCATTAGTATGTCTTCATTCCCAACTTTGGAATGTGGGTTATACAAGAAGAAAGCCCAAAGAAATTACCATCGCACCTTTTTCTCTTTGTTTTCTACTGTTTCATAGAAATATAACATATAGAGTGATTATACTCACCTCCGTTACCTCTGGATGGGACCTGATGGGCACCCCCTCTACTCATGATCACAGCATCTTTTTATGAGTAATGAGGACTCTCCCCTGTCTGTCTGTTCTCCATTTCCAGAGTCTTTGGTTTGCTATATATATTATCCAGAGACTTTAGCCTTACTTAAGGAGTACAAAGAGAAAAGTATGTCTGTTCATCTTTCTGGAAATGGAAGTGTCTTTCCTGGCATTTTCTGTTTAGATTCAGGTTTGGTTAGGTTTCTACACCACACAATTATTTGCATGTTTTACCATGGGCCAAAGAAGCTTTGACAGATCTTGCTGGTGATCATTTCCATAAACTGGAATAGTCTAGTTGGAAATATTGAAACCAGCAGACTCTGGATTTTCCCACATCTATTCTGTCCTCCCTGAAGAAGGAAACTGCATTCACATTCCTCTCATGCTTCCTATTTCCAGCCGTTATCCTTGCTTCTGAGAAGATAATGAATAAGGTATTATCCTCACCCTCAAGAAGTGTCTGTCTATCTAGCCAGGAAGATGGAGAAGTAAAGTGGCATTTTCATGTATATTAGGAAGAGATCTGAGGAGGATACATCTACTGGAACAGCCACCTGAGCGGGAGCTTAGGTCCCAGCTCATCTACCAGCCTTACTGTGATGATACAAAAAAAGACAACTGACCCCCTTTAGTGAGAGATGCCAGGCATTTCAGTTTACCATCTATGTACAAAAAATAAAGGAAAAGAGAGAACATTTTCCAGATGGAGATCAGGATACCAAGGCAAAGGTGGTGGTGCCATAGCAACCACTAAGCAGAGACTCATGAGTAGGGAAGACATAGCTGGTCCTAGAATTGGAGCATGGTTTGCTGAAGAGAGAAACTAATGTGTTCATAGTCTGGGACAAAAGCAAGCTTAGACAACTAAGGTTGTGCACGATTTCTGAGGCACAGAGCCTGAAGAAGGCGAGCTGTCAGAAAGAGGCCAAGGGGGTGAATGTAACATCAGGGCCAGCTTGTTGGGGTATCTGTCCCGCCTGGCACCCCACAGCTGGCAACTCCCAAGGAAAATCAATCACACAGAGATCTCTATAAGTTATAAAGCTGATTGGCTCGTTAGCTTAGGCTTCTTGTTAACTCTTACAGCTTATATTAACCCATTATTCTCATCTGTGTTAGCCATATGGCTTGGTACCTTTTTCAGCTGTCAGCTCACATGTTGCTTCTTCAGTGATCTGGGTGGGAATGGCGGAGGGAGCTTCCTGCTTCCCAGAAAATTCCTGTTCTCATCGCCCTGCCTCTACTTCCTGTCTGGTTGACCCACCTATACTTCCTGCCTGGCCAATCAGCGTTTTATTAAAATACATGATTGACAGAATACAGATAATTCTCCCACACCAGGTGAAGACAGAACTTGAGAAAAAAAAAAAAAACAAGGACAAAAAGACACCCCATCTTAGGGCTAGTGAGAAAGCTTATAGTTTACCCCGAGGATGTTAAAGTGTTTTATGTAGAACGATGACATTTTTATTTCTGAGAGATGCCTTTGGCTCATGTCATAATTCAGACACAGATGAAGGAAGCCTAAACCAGGATGATACCAAGTAGATAGAGAGAAATGATTCATTAGATTTGGGAGAAGAAGGGAGGAGTGAGTGAGTGGAGACAGATGAGTCCCAGGCTTTTGGCTTACGTTGCTACATGGATAATGCTATGTATAGAGAAAGGGAATTAGCATGGGACAGACTTAGTTTAAAGCAGACTGCTGAATATATGAAAGTCGGGAAAGGGATATGACAAAGGTTTAGGTTAGGTTGCCATCATCTCATTCCAGCCATGCTCAGCTCTGTGGCACACGTGTCTCATCCAGCCGCGCTCAGCTCTGTGACACGTGTGTCTCATCCCAGCCACACTCAGCTCTGTGGCACACGTGTCTCATCCCAGGTATACTTTGCATGGTAGTACACATGTCTCGCTTGCAGGGCCTTGCACACCACTGATGCCTGTCTTGCAAAATTCAGATTCCAGTGTCTCCTTTAGCCACTGTAACAACTACCACACATTAAGAGCCTTAAAAAAAACCAAGCATGTTATCACATACTTAGGCCGCAAGTCTCACACAGGGGTCAGTACACTAATTCAATCTGTCAGCAGAGCTTCCCAAAGACAAGGTTCCATGGACCCCATGTCCTCCGTTGACAAAGGCAGTAAGAGCATCTCTGTGCCTTTTACCACAGCCATGTCTCCCTCCGGCTTTCTTCATTTTCCCTCCACCATTTTCATGAATTTGTGGGATTCCACTTATGGCTACTCTAGATGGCCCAGGATAATTTTTCACCCTCAAATCCCTGACTTAGTTACTTAGATAGTAATTGGTCCTGTATGTCTTAATCCAGTCTGTTTCTAAGAGTACAGGCCCACAGAGTGAATAAGTTTTACAGAAATAAAAAAGGAAGTTTTCTCGGACTTCTGGTTCTGGGGATCCAAGTCAAGGGCTTGCATCAGGTGATGGTGTTTTTCTTTGGTTTAGTTTTGCTTTTTTGAGGGCAGTCAGGAAGCTGCTCAGAGCATCACCTAGTGTTACTGTGTGCACACGCGTGCGTGTATACATGTGTGTGTGTACGTCAATCTCCCTGTTTCTTTTCTTATCAACTGAACAGGTTCCAGAATGAGGGCCCTGCCCTGATGACTTCGTATTATCTAAATCACTTCCCAAGACCTCTCCTCTGAACAGCACGGTAGGATTAAGTATCCTCCCTTCTCCCACCTCTCAGTGGAGATCAGTCTCCAACAGGAGTTTTGAAAGGAACAGACTGTATCTAAACCATAACACACAGGGCATCTTTGGAGGCCACCTTTCTGTCTCCAACACAGGGAACCCCCTTTTTAAATACCCCAATTCTGCTCAGCAACAGGATTAAGCAGCACCTGGAGGAGAGCACGGACAATAACGAGGTTGACGGTTTGGGGTTTGGTTTGATTATATAGCTGGGGTGTTCAATCATAAAAATTAAGCAATTGTGAGAGCCCTAGCTGGTGTTTTCAGTGGTCAGTTGAATCTTGATACTGAAATTATATTGAAGAAAAACAATTACTTTCTTTCTTTTTTTTATTTGCTACTAGCTAAAATCTGCCCAGAGCTCTTTTCTCCCTTCATCTTTCCTGGCAACGTGACACACTAGAGAAGTTTCCAGACCCACAGCTGTAATTAAAGGGATGAGCAAAAGATATGCGGCGGCATGCTCGAGGTGAGCCTGAAGATACCCAAGCCTAGATTTATGGAAAATGAGCTTTGCGGGGCCTGAAAGTGAAGAGGTTAATCAGAAATGAAGCCCCATTTCTCCAGCGCCGCGGCCTGCGGTTACTTGAGACTGGTCTTTTGTCAGCAGCGGGGCCTCGGAAATGAAAGCATGCTCCGCCGATCAGATGCCAAGATGGTCATATTGTGCAGGGAAGGCAAGCATGTGTCTTGGTTGGAACAGGGAGGAGTGTTCGATTAATCTGGAAATGTTTGCACAAACAAATGATGGGCAGAAAGAAAACCCAACTTGAAAGGGGACCTCAGTCTTCAGGATGAGCCATCCCCACCAGCCTGGCAGCCATGAGACAAACACATCAGCCAGCCGGGCTGCAGCACAGAAAATGAGGAGTGAGGGACCGCACACTTGGACAGTTTTCACTGAAGGCATGGCGGTGTGGCAGATGGACAGGCCCCGGTGCCCACTACCACCGACTCTGAGGAGAGTTTCTCCAACTTTTCTGGGATTCAGGCACCAGCTGCTTCCCTTTCGAAAGGGGCCAAAATGGGGAGGGCACACCTCCAGACTGTGTAGGCACCTCAGTCCCTGGCCAACAACAGGGGACACAAAGTATTTCAGTCCCACCACCCCATCTAAGTGAGGCCCTTCCTCAGTGTACTTTATGGTTTCTGCTGTTCTGGCCATCTTGGAGGGTCATCTCAGACATGACCCCTTCCATCTATCTATCTATCTATCTATCTATCTATCTATCTATCTATCTATCTATCTATCTATCTACTATCTATCATCTATCTACCTATCTATCATCTATCCATCTATTTACCTATCACCTCTCTATTATCTATCCACCTATATATATTCTGCTTAAATAATTGCCTTATTGTCACATAAAAATCAAATATCCTCACTGCTCCTGTCCCTGTTTGCGTTGGGTCATGAAACAGAAATCTCCAGAGGCTCGACTTGTCCCTGCTTGACAGGAAGACTGCAGCCTCACAACAGTGACTCCGATCCCCTAAGGCAGGTCACTTAATAATTGCTCCGTATCGAGCCGGTGCAATGTTTGATTTGTGTCATTGTACAAGGCTCTGTGGGCTGCTGGAGAGGGGAGACACCTGGGACCTGACAGAGTTAAATATAAAGAGCACCAAGACATAGAGAGTCTCTGCCTTGCCCGCTTGTCTTCTCAGAGCCGAGATGCGAATCTGGTCCACCCGTGGTGGGTCTGGATCTGCAGATTGCTCCCAGACTGCCCCCTGCTCCTGCTACCAAGGCAGTGTTCCTAACCACGTCCCACCACGCAACAGAGCATCACTTCCTGCTGCCAACACCTTCTCCCTCAGAGCTGGGTCAAACAAGACGAGGTGGTGGTCCCGATCATGTTCAGTCCAGGTGCATTGTATCTTTGTTGCTGCCCACAGGGAGGTCTTTGCTATATTTGGTACTTAGGCAGCACCGTCTTCAGAAGCCCTTATTGTGTTTGGGATGTTCTAGTGTGTTGTAATTGACCTAATACAGCAATCCCATGTGCGGTATAATCCAAGGTGACAGACCTCAGGGCCAAAGAGAGATGGAACCCTGTTGACAACTGGATCAACAATCAACTGAAAGCCAGTCCAGAATGGAAAATGATGTCAGTTTTTCTAAACTGAGCTGTAGATACCTATGGTCCCCTGCAGAGACCATGAAACCTTAGATTTGAGAAAAATCTGCTTTGCCCACAACTCAACTCAAGTGAAACCCAGCTTTCTTTCAATGGGTGTATGCCAGGTTGACTTTTTCTGTCCCCTACTTTCTATCCTTTTTTTTTAATGTTCTGTTTTGATTTTGGTGCTGAGAACCAAACCCAGAATCTTACCTAGGTAAAGTAAGCAATTAACCTTTGGGCTGCAACTCCAGCTCTTGAGTATACCATATGTGTGTCTTTGTTGACTTTTTATTTTATTTTTTATTAAAAAATTTTTTAAGTTTAAATATACTTTGATTATTTTCTTCCCCTTCTCAACCACTTCCAGATCCTCCCCATCCACTCAACTTTAAGTTCTTTCTCAAAAAACCAAAATCCCAATATAGCAACAACCCCCCCCAAACCCAAGAAAACAAAATAGAACAACAACCAAATAGGAAAACAAAAAAAAACAAAAACAAACAAACAAAAAACCCCACCAAACAGAACCAAATGGAAGCACACACACACACAGAGAGAGAGAGAGAGAGAGAGAGAGAGAGAGAGAGAGAGAGAGGGTGCCTGAACATGAGTCCTGCCTTGGAGTGGTCGACAGACCCAGGGTCACTCTGTTGGAGAAAGCTGATTTTCACTCCCCTGGAGGTGTAAATGTCAGTTCAGTTGTTAACCTTCACCCTTGTAGCTAGACTTTCATTCATTCATTCATTCATTCATTCATTTGTTTTTTTAAAAACACAACAGTAAAATGTAATTAGATAAAATAAAAGCTATCACATTAAAGTTAGATAGGTCAAACCAACAGAAGGAAAAGAGCCCAAGAGAAGGCACAAGAGTCAGACACCCAATCATGTGCACACTCCTATAACCTGTAATATGTATAGAGGACATGGTACAGAGCTGGGCAGGCCCTGTGTGTGCTGCCTCAGTCTCTGTGAGTTCACATGAGCTTTGCCCACGTTGATTTACAGGGCCTTGCTCTCCTGCTGTCCTCCATCCCTCTGACTCTTATGCTCTTTCTGCCTCCTCGTCCATGGGGTTCCCTGAGCTCTGAGGGGAGAGTATTAATGGAGACATCCCACTTAGGGTGGACTGTTCCCAGGTCTCTCACTCTTGATATAATCTGACTGGGGATTTCTACGTTTGTTCCCATCTGCTGCAGAAGGAAGCTTCTCTGATGATGGCCGGACAAGGCATTGATCTGCTTCTCCGGCCAGAGGGCTTGTGGTTAATTTGGTGTGGTTTGGTTTAATCTAGTCAAACAATCTACCTTTTAACATGTGAACTCAATATGTTCAAACTCTTCTGAGGACCGGTATAATTGAAGTTATTTTTGGCTTTCTGCTTCATGTTTCTGCTTTATCTGTTTCTTTCTTTTACTGCCTTCTGAGAGATGGATAATGTTTTTTCTACTTTTTTTCTCTGACTCTGCTAGCTTATGACCCATAAATTTTGTCTTTCTTCTTTTGGTGGCTAGCTTTAATTTTGAAACCATAACCGTTCAAATGTAAGTTTTCTCATGAAGTCTCTGTTGGTTCATTACTAGTATATTCCTCTAGCTCATGAATAGAATTTCACACTTTTATAATAAATCTTGCTTACTCCATGCCCTTGTTGGTTATTTATCCCTTTTTAACACTGACGTTTTCAGCACACAAAAGTAAATTTAATTATTTTGAAAGCAAATTGTTAAATGTAGCTCCTTTATCTGTAAGCTCCTGTTGTTTTCTGTGGCCCCGCTTTCCCTCCTGGCTTAGGTTTATTCTTATAGAAGATTATTTTTTAATGATTAATTTCCAAGGTTGGCAAAGTATCTCAGACTCCGAGTCTCTAGAAATTTTACCGTTTCTCTCTCATTCTTGAATGGCTGTACTGTGAAGCTGGCAGTTACTCCCCCCGTGAGCTGCAGACGTTTATCTCCTCTCCATAAACAGTGCTGTGGAGGCAAAGACTGACATCAGCCTTCCTGGTCTCGCTCATAGATAAAATGTCTTTTCACTGTGAGTTTTAAGAACTTTATTTCTGTATCTTTGGCATCTTTGTTTCCCCACCGTGTCTCAATGCGGGTTTGCTGTTATTTTCCCTCTTGCTCTCTGTGTGACCTGTCAGTCTTCCTCAGTTCAGGGGCATTCTCCCCCAGGATGCTCTCAAACACTGCTTTCCTGATCCTCAAGTCCTTCCTCAGCAGCCGTGTTTAGATGTGCCTCCCAAATGTGCCTCCCAAATGTGCCTCCCAAATGTGTCTTCGGGTTCTTAAAGTGCTCTGTTTATCCTCAGCGTCTCTTCCTGGTTGAATTCTTTAGACGTTGTATTTAATTCCATTCATTCACTGTTTCCTTATGGCAAGTCTAAAGTTTGATCCATCAGTCAGGTTTCTCAATCTCAATTTTTGTTCATTTCCAACAACATAACTTAGTATTTTCTTTATATGTACCTCTTACTGTTTTTCTACTCATTTATTGCTATTTTCCTGTTGCACACTATGGATATTCATTTTTTATTTTGCCTCTTTAATTTCTTAAGTATTATTATATAGACCGCCATCGCGTTGTTTTATGAACTCATTTTATTTGAAGTAAATTCTCGTGATTATTCACAATTGTTGTTCACTATCACTTTCAGCATTTTATTTTACCTGTGTGTTTTTTTTATTTAATTTGCTTGTGTCTTCTTTATTTTTCATTTTTATTTCTGTCTAAACCTTTGATCTCATGCCAACACAGATTTCTATGTGTGATTTTTTTTTTAATTTCCTGGTCTTAGAGTAACATAGCCAATCCAGAGGTCAGATCAGCAGTCTGTCATGACATTGCTCCCAGGCCTAGAGCTTCCAGGAAAGCCATCATCCTTCAAGAGAATGAAAAGGGACTGGAGAGACGGGTTAGTAGTTAAGAACACTTGTTGTTCCTGCAGGGGACCAGAGTTCAGTTCCCAGTACCCACATGACTGCTCACAACTGCATGTATTTAACTTCAGCTTCAGGGGATCCAGAACCCACTTCTGGCCTCCACTTGCACCAACCGTGGATACACCCATGCAGGCAACACACTCATACATATAAAATACAACTCGAAAAAAGAACTATTTAAAGGAATAAAAATGTCAGCTTCCTTTCCTGAGGAGGGAGCCATATTTCAATCTAAAGCTTTAAAGCACTGACTCTGACCTCTATTCCATCTTATATCAAGCACATATATCAAACAAGAATGAGACACACGGTCACCTGTGTCCAAATCTGGCCTGAAAACTCAGTGCCCTATGATCTCAGCCTGGCTTCATTGATAATCCACTTCCAGTTGGTGGAAATGTTAGTCATTCATTCATTCACTCATCTGCTATAGCATGAACACAGTGACTCTTTGGAGTCACTGGATTCTGTGGAATCCAATAGCAATCTCCTTATCTTATCACAGATAGTCAGCTGGTATAAGCTATTTGGTTGGTCTCTGCTTCTGAAGATGCTGAGAACTCACAGAAAAGAATCAATCAACTCAGTCTCAGGGACAGATACAGCATGCTTCTTTTGTATCTAAAGAGTCTGTTCTTTCTACACCCATTGAGATGATATAGCTGAAGATTTGACCCCTAATCTAATCATTCATGTTGCCCAATGATAGCATCAAGTAAACACAAAACAAAACCTACCTGTGTCTCATGTATTATCATTGGGACAGTTACTCCACCGGGCCAAGACCTGACCTAGTAGAATGCCAGCTAAGGGGTTGGGTAGTGGTGGGGGGGGGAGCAGTAAATATCAATTATGGCTTTGTGATCTGTTGCAGACAGGAGGACAGGCAGCTACACATATCCTTATCGGGCTTCAGTTTTTCATTTCTTCCCATATTGTGACCAGTGTGATGATGTTTAACTTTACAGTTAAGTCAATGTCATCATAAGAAGTCATATCCAGACCTGTGGAAAGGGCTGTATAAGCTGGAAAGAGAGCTCTTGATGCAGTTATGCCATCTGATGGGATCTTGGGACTCCCTTGTCAGGAGAGGGTTCCAACATTTTGGGTGGAGTGAGGCAAATGAAAGATATGTTAGGTTGCAAAATGGCAGCCGTGTGAGCCAGTGGCATGATTACTTTTACCCCTCCTTGTTTATTTCTGAGTCCCTGTGCTCTCTGAATTGGCTTTCTGAGACTCTCTCCCTCTTGACTTGTAAGCAGTTAAGACTACTGGAAAGTGATGGGAGACCAGAAGTTGAGAGGAGGAGAGAGGCTAAAGGCATTCCTCTGCTTTTGGTGACATCGTCAAGAGTGGCTACATTGGAAAGCCTTCCTTGGTTCCTGCTCCCAACAGGGACCCCAGTACCTGGTCTCTGAAAATAATGTCCCCTTAGTTTGTCCCACCAATGGGGTGCGCTTTTACTCTTGCAGTCAATTTCCTGTGCTACACTCCCTTTGATTTACATGTTTGCTGGGCTTCCCGTCTTCATCATGGAGTCTGTTTGGCCAAGTTATAAAAAGATGTGATCTATTACTCTCCATCTTATTCTTTACTCCTCCAAGGTATTGGGGACTTGCTTCCATTTCAGAGAAATGGAGCCAACTCATTCTAAAAGACAAAAGCAAGCAAACAAACAAACCCTATCAATATATAATTTACATACCATACCCATTTAAAATTTAGAACAAAGTGATTAATTATTTAAATCAACTCACTAGTATTTAGCATATTGTTCATAAATTTTGCAGCCCTCTTTTCTAGTTCCAGAATATTTCATCAGCACTGAACGAATCCTCACACCCCCTGACAGTCATATTCACTCCCTTCTGAGCATCTTGGTCTCTGAAACTACAGATTTATATCTTCTCTAAGGGCTTGCCTCTTCAGGACACTGTGTACAAATGGACTCCCATGGTGCTTGGCCCTTTGTGTCCAACTCCTATCTGTGAACATGATTACTTTTTTATTTTTTAAGATTTATGATTGGGCAGTGGTGCACATCTTTAGTCCCAGCACTTGGGAGGCAGAGGCAGGTGTATCTCTGAGTTCAAGGTCAGTCTGACTTCCAGGATAGCTAGGGATACACAGAAACCCTGTCTCAGAAAACCAATAATAATAATAATAATAATAATAATAATAATAATATTTATTTTACTTTACATATATGAGTGTTTTGTTTGCATGTATGTATATGTGCCACATGAATGCCTGGTACCTGAAGAGGTCAGAAGAAGACACTGGACCCCTTATGATGGTTGTGAGCCACCACATGGGTGCTGGGAACTGAAATCATGTTCTCTGCAAGAGCAACAAGTACTCTTAACCTCTGAGCCATCTCTCTAACTTTCAGCATATTATTAAGCTTCATTCCTTTTCATAACTGGAAAACACTTAGCTATATGGACATATCATAATTTGCTTATCCATTATCAGTTGATGGATTGAGGGGATTTCTACTTTATAGCTATTGTGAATATTTTGCAGGCATGTTTCCAATACTTGGGAACATTCTTCTGGATCCTATGATAATTTATTTAACTTTTTCAATTCAATATATAAGGTGTCTTTTCCCAAGCACTTGCACCATCTTACGTATTAAATTCATTCTTTTCAATAGCTGCACAAAATTTCACAGTAGGGCAAGAAGGATTTCCTATAATTAATTTGACCCTTCTATTATTAAATACATTTAAGTTCTCTCTGCTTTTTCATTATCATAATTAATCATGCCCCTCCACAGACATATATTTCATGCCTCTTCACAGGTATCCTTATATTAAACTGCTACATCAAAGGATACACTTTTGCTTTGAAATGTACTGAAATATCCCCAAAAGCTTGTTGATTCATCTGTAATCCTACAAGGGCAAATGAGACGGAAGGCTTTCCCACACCTTGCTAACAGACTCGTTCCTGGCTTTGGTGAGCTGGCAGGGAATCGTTTGGTCTTCGCCTCAGTTGCACTGCTCTGCCCGCAACCAAGAGGCACCATCTCCACAACTCCCCTTGCCTTTGTTGCCCGAACAGGAGCAGCTGGATAGGACGCTCTCTAGAACTCTTGAACAGGAGCCGCTGGATAGGACGCTCTCTCGAACTCCTCACAGCTTTGACTTGTGTCGTTTCTGCTCTCAGAAAAAGTGTTCGTTTTGACAGTGCTGAAGCCAGACTGACTGCAGAGCACATGACTGTTTCACGTGTGTCGTTGGCCCAGCCACCCATTGGAGGCAACTAACAGCCACATCTTTTTAGAATTAGCTTGGAGATAGGGGGATATGAGAGACGGGGGTTGCCAATACAAGTGGGAAAGGCTAGAATTAGCAAAGCCAGGTGGAATTAGGGGAAAAAAGATGAATGATTTAATAGAACATTGGCCTACACATAGGCCCCACGCGATAGCTCAGCATCTAAGGGTGTTGGCTGCCAAACCTGGAGCCACCTGAGTTTGACCCTGGAACCGCACAGTATAAGGAGAGAACTAATTCCAGTAAGTTGTCCTTGGACCTCCCCTCCACATGCCCACCGCAGTAGCCCTCATATATGTGTGTGTATCTATACATACATATAAATGTGTGTGCGTATATGTATATATGTGTGTGTACGTAGACGAGTGTAGATAAATAATTCAAAATTTCCCACATTTACATAGAGCCCGCTATTTTCCAAAAATTGCACCCACATACAAACAAATTTTGAGGCCTCTTTGTATCAGCAGGTGCCATAATTTTGACATTCTGTATGCAAACACTTCCCCAACATGACCATTTAAATAATCCAGATAACAACATAACTCATGACCTTTCCGACTGCCAACTTCATCAGCGCAGAGTCTCTTCAAACAGAAAGCTCAATCTATTACCCTGATGTCATAAGACAGCTCAATTCTGAATCCAGCAGTTCTTGGCTTGGGCTTTGAAAAGCTTTGAAGTGTGAGAAATAGATGTTTAACATCAAAAAAAGAAGTTACAACAACTCTTGCTTGTGTGGTACTGAAAATTACCAGGAAATATGAAAGGTTCAAAGAAACACTGAAAAAAATCAAAGGCGCCTTGATCAAGAGCTTACAATTGAAATGGGAAGACGCATTGCCGATACAAAGGACCCCACTCCATGGCTGCATGTCTAGGTAGCGCGTGAGTAGATGCAATAGAAGAGTTGGCAGCTAGGAATGTGCTGGACAAGGGCTTTCCTTGCATACACAGTGCCTTGGCAACAACCCCTGATCACCTTCAAAGGGTGAGACTCTGCAGTGAAGTTTCAAAGAGCGCATAGGATTTGAGCTGACCTTACATGCACGGTAGAAGTAAGAGACAGAAAAGTCAGCGGAAATTGAGCTGGCCAGTCAAGTGCTAGCAGATTCCAAACACCTACCCCGTCTTGAACACTAGGAATGAGTGTTATAAACGTCACGAGCTACTGTATCTTTAAGATTTATTTTTCTTTTTACTTATGTGCACATGTTTATATGAGTTATGCTCTCTGAGGCCAGAAGAGGACATCAGGTTTGGACTAGCATTACAGGCAGTTGTGAGCTATATGATGGGGATGCTGGGCATTGAACTCAGGTCCTCTAGAAGAGCAGTGTGTGCTCTTAAGCTCTGAGTGTCTCTCCAGCCCAGAAGTTGTGTTCAGTTCTCTGCAAACCATAGAATTGCACATATACCCAGAGAAAGACCCAGGCTACCGTGTATCCTTCCCAGAGGTATCCAATCCTCCTCTTTTCCCATGACCATGTCCTCAGGCTTCAGCTACACAAATGTCACCTTCATATTTTTATTCTAAAATGATATGCCACTTCCATATTTCAACATAATGTTTTTCTTTCCACTGCCTCTAATTGACCTCTAATCAAAACATAGCTGCAAAATTACGTATACACTTTCTTAAAATTGTGAGTACATAAACAAATGCCTAAGCATTCAAGGTTTTAGATGACATTCTGAATTGCCACCACTCGTTCAATTCCCATTGGTTGCTTACAGATTGTACCAGAATAATGTGGTTGGTAGTTCAAGCCATAACCCTCAGCTCCCCTGGATTCCTTGATTCTCATATCTGCTCCTTCCCCCTTGCTTGTCTCTTTTTGAGACTCAATAACTGATGAACTAGTATTGCTACAGTCAACTCTGAAATCTTAATGGTCCAGCAAAATAGGGGTAGGAGTCTTGCTTACTACACAGGTGGGACAGTATTCTTCCAGTGACTTAATCATGAGGAACACAAATCCTCCAGATTCCATAGAGTGATGAAAAGCTAGAGGACCTATGGGGCTATTAAGGAACCAATCCCACAGGTTGTCTATGTCATGGGTAGGGACATCGCATAAGTGGTGATTGAAAGCTCGCTGAGGGGGACTGGGCAACATAGGACACCATTTGTGTTTGACGGTCACTCAGGACTCTGTCACAAGAAGTAAAACCAGGGATTGACTTGGAAATGCTCTGGGAAACTGCTCCAAGAGTTATCTCAGGGTAGGACTGGTGAGTAGGAATCAGATCTCAGAATCATCAGCTTGACTGGGCAGATAGTAATCATCAAAGTGACCCCCAGGAGCTCAGGCCTCCCTCTTGCATGCCATCTTTAGGGAAGGCAGACGGACTCAGTGTTCCCCTTTCGCTCCTCTCCCATCTTGCTCTCAACCTCCAGAACAGAGCTTGAATGGCAGTGGCTCCCATTGTGGCAATAGTTCCCTGTGTGACAAGTTACCAGTAAAATTCCAGTGTGCTTTCCTGGGCTGCAAACCAACTTGTATGCAGGACTGCGTTCTCTTCACAGGTCCTCGGAATCAGGACGGACTCAGCTGTGGGAGGCCACTTCTCTGATTTCAGATTCCTGCAGGACATATCTAGTCCGTAAGTAGGTTCTGTTTGATCAGATCAGTCTGCCATTATTTGGTGGCTTTTTGGTTTTTGACTTTTTTTTCATATTAACATTCGGGTTTTTTTTTGGGGAGGGCTAGTTTTGCGAGACAGGGTTTCTCTGTAGCTTTGCATTTAGGGATATTTTTAAATTAAATGCTTTTAAATTGGGAGAATATATAATATTCATGTTCAGCTTCTCTTGGAAATTCGGATCTAGAAACAGGACTCAGAGACGCTTGTTAAACCATTGTGGAGGGGGGTGACCAGTAGCTACCTATATACATGGGGCACTGGGCTGTCCCAGCCGCCATGAACGCTAGCACCTCCTGGTACCTATCTCCCGAACCTGGCTGTCTCCTTAATATTTGCAGACATTATACCAAGTGTTGCACCCGCATCTGGATTCCAAACTGCCATTTTCCTGTCACTGGATGTGACCTCCCCTCTGCTGGCAGCACATCTGTCCCCTCACTGAGATCTCTACCCCAGCTCTGAGATACCATGGAGTCTTTGCCCTGATCCTAGGAAGCAAGCAGGCCTATGCTTAAGGAGGGGCATGCTGCATGTCCCTGTGATACAGACATGCACGGGACCCTCAGGGCTCTGTCGTAAACATGGGACAGAAGGGTAGCCTGCAACAAGTGACGAGTTTTAAATCACTGCCTCCCAGTAACACCCCTTCTTTTTCTTTAACTGCACTCCAAGCCCTGCCTTCAGCCCCTGGAATGAGATTTCTCCTAATGAATATCTTCATTCTGATGACAGGCCTGATGCTGGCTCCCCTCCAAGCCAGCTTCCGTGTCCTAGTGGGCTTGCGTGAAGGGCAGATCACTTTGCTGCGCGGCGCGCAGCTCCGATGCCCCATTAATAACTATGCGGCCTGTGCTCAGTCTTCATCAGCGAGTGCTGTGCTGCCGGCCTGGCGGAGATCTTCATTACCAAGCGGGCCCACGGCCTCCTGATCCAGCACCCGAAAGTCACATTAGCCAGGCTCCTATCACAATCCTTACAAACTGACGGTGGGAAAAGGGGACCTTCAAATCTGAATGGTGCCCAAACTCGCCCAAACGTTCCAGAGCGGAAAGCTAGGAATAGATGTCCTCCCAGCTCCTGTCCCAGGTGCTGGTTACTCTGAGGCATATCTGCTTTCAGTGAACACTTTCCCTTAAACCAACTGTATAGAGACTTGCTTTTCCTTCACCCATCCTTGACAAAGCAGCCATAAGAGAGAAACGAGAAGCACATCTAAACTAAGCTATTTGATTGGTTCCCTGCCATCATCCTAAGGCTAACTGGGTACCTATCTGTAGCTACAGCATCACTGAGTTCTTTTCCACATCTGGACGGCATCTCTCTGAACCGTTTACTCTCATCTCACCCCCTGGTTGAGAGTGGTAGAGTAGAAACTCTAGACTTCCCCCCATATGGTTCTTGAAATAGCCCTTAGCTTCAAATGGGGTACATACCAGGGGGCTGGAGGAAATCAGCTTCAACCCAAAGGCTGCAAGCTCAGAGACAGACACAGATCTCATTTTAGAGCCAGAAAGAAGATGGAGAATAAAGCAAGTGTCCCACCCATGCTCACACAAGTCACCAAGCCTAAGACTTGGAGCAACACACCTGTGGAACCACAAGAAGGGGCTTCAGGTTCAGTTGCATTGAAGCCCAGCTGAGAAGCCCCAAGAAAGTGTTTTCCAGCTCTGGAAGCCTGGGTCCAAACATGCAGAGAGAGGAATTAGAAGTGCTAACACAGACTCCGGGATTTACTCTGGGCCATCCTGTGTCTAACTCAGGCCAGTTTCCGTGCCTCTTCCTCCAGAGAAATGAACACCACTGTTTTCTCTTCAGTATCTCTTTCTCTCTCTCTCTCTCTCTCTCTCTCTCTCTCTCTCTCTCTCTCTCTCTCTCAACAAATAATAGAGGGGAGAAAGTTCTTGACATGGTGGTGAGCCTGCATCACTCCCTCTCAGGCAAGTCCATATCCAGGGACCTGTTCCCCAAGAATGCAGTGGCATGGGACCAGCCCTTGGTAGCAGTACTGAGACTAGGGGAAGAGTTAGCGTAATTGTCAGTGGCCTCTGGGGAGCTGGCTGGGGCATTGTGGGCATGTTCTTGGGATTCTGTAAAAGCTTATGGACCCAGGCACCAGACAGTTCCTCTCTGGGAGAGAGATCAACACTCTAGGTGTTGGTGACAAAAGTCCGTTTAAGACCTGTGAAGGAGAGTGTGCTTAGCAGCCCATCTGTCACCCACCCTCTTCAAACATTGAACTGTGTTTGCATGCTACTCACAATGCAAATGGTGACAAAGAGCTGTTTGCCCACCATGAATCTGTCCCACTGAATGATGAATGAATCCTAAATGCCAGTCACACAAAGATGGCTCCACTGTGGAGATACAGAGGGCAAAGGCTGCCTCAGAGGCATGGCTTAGACCTGGTGAGGGATTACAGCTTTCCTCTGCTCTTCTCCATCACCAAATAAGGGTGAGAGGGTGACATCTCTCAACAGGGAGGCTCCCAGCTAAAGGAGAGCAGGAAAAGCAGCAGGCTCTCTGCTCTGCCTTGTACAGTTCCGGCTGTGGTCTCTCAGCTGCCCCTCCCCTTCCCTATTTTGGTTTCCTGAATATTCTCAATCCACCTTCTGCTGTCCTCAGACCCCTTCAGGTCTCATGTGGAGAAAAAGCAAGAACAGCATATGGCAGGCGATGCATAGGCTGGCTGACTCCTGACCCGTGCACCAGGCCAGGGATGTATAATCATTAAAACGTTCAGCTTAACACAGAGATCCGCACCACTGTATGGAATCTACCTGCCTTTTCTGTTGGCATTCAGGGCATATTGTACAAACTAAGGATTTCTCAGGCACGTGCTGATCAACAGCATGACAAAGGAACACTTTCGTTCTCGTTCCTCTGAGTGTCTTCATTTCATAGGCTGCCACTGAAACAAAAGCACCACATTTACATACAGAAATCTCTAGAATGTTTCTCACTTGTATGCTAATGTAGGAAAGGTCTCAGTGAAACGTCATGTTGTACTCTAAAAATTAACTTAAAAATACCAAAAATAAGGATACAAGAATCGTTTCATAGTAGAGTTACAGAGATGGCTCTCCAGATCTACTTCAGTCTTGTTGGTGGCTGCAGAATATTTATCCTGGCGTTACACTTTTAGTTACTCATAAGCCCTATATCTGTGAGCTCTTAGCTTGTGTCCTGACTTGTTATTTCACATAGTCCTTACAGTGAGCACACATGTAAGAATCATTAAAGATGACTTCCCAGAACTGGGGTTGTGTGTCAAAGGGTGGGCACATTTAACATCGGTGTGTTGGGTAGAAATCATAGACACAGTTCTCACTAATAACGTGAAGAACAGAACTCTTAACAAGCCAGAGTCCTTACTGTGTGTGGGTGGGTGCATACCCCCTTCACAGCTTTTCTCTTGCTCTATGCATTGCAGACAAGACATCCATGCCTTATATGGTTTCTGCAATGAGAAGATGAACAGAACTTTCTGAAATCATTGGTCGGGAAATTAGTAAAATGAATCTGTCCCCAGAACACTGAAAAGCAGCCTCTGCCCAGCTAGTCCCAGATATTTTCTCTCCAGCTCAGCCTGGGTAGGCCTCGGAACTTTCTGGTGAGCACACAGCATGTGAGCCATGGGAACCCGCTAGGGCACCCGAGTTTTAGAGCCCACCATTTTCTCCTCCCTCAGTTTTAGCCTAGTAAATCCATTCCCCTTAAATGTCTTAATGCCTCTTTCCTGCTTTATATATGAACTGGATCTACAGGATTTTGATTTTCATTTCAAAAATCAATTACCTATTGACATTCTCACTAAGCAAGAATAATAGGTTTATGGCCGTGTTCTGCTAGGTTTTGGAGTTGGATCAAGACCACTTAGTGCCAAAACTGCCTGACCATCTGCTTCAGTGTCTCCAGCCTGACTGTGTGGAGTCTCAAAAGCATAATCATAGACGAAAACATGAGACTTATTTTCTCGCTTTAAAAGACCTGGAGAGAGCTACTCCGGGATCTGTGTGCCAGAGCCTTGGGGTGTCACAGACCCCAGGTTCCTGTATGTCTGTGGGCCTGTTTCCGTCCTCAGCGTCAATTGCATCGCAAGACGACAGCTGCTGGAGCTGCAGCCACTGCGCCCACGTAGACACACTGCCACAGGAATAAGGTATCACAGAAGGATAACAAGTGTCTTCCACCTAGGATGGTCTCCTGGAAGAGGCCTTCCCAGAAGTTCAACTCAAACGTTTGCTTACATCCCATAGTCCATAACATTTCTATGGCCCTTCCGGTTATAAATATAGCCAAGAAAACAAAAACAAAACAAAAAAAAACCCTTTTCATCAGCAACAATGGGCTCTATTGCTTGGGGAGACGACGTCGCACAGTAGGGAAATACACGTTTGTCACCTCTACCCTGGTTTGACACTCAGGGCCCAGGCTTTCTGTCACTCTCACAGCTCAGCTGTCCAGGTTGGGACTCACACGGGCAGTTCTATCCTGCCATCAGCCAAACACAGACCCACAGCGCCCTGCTCCAGGGGATGAGGGGCCACCCGTTATCACTGCTGCTACTTACTTATTCCACAATTTCATTCCCTTTTTTCCCATACCCCTCCAAAGTAGAAGGATTGGGACTTTGAATTTCTCTTTCTATCCGTGTTCCCGATGCCCCATCTATGTCCCATCTATGTCCCCTACTTCCTTTCCTGGGGATCAAATGGGGACAAGAGCAGCTGGCGGGGATTACAGGAGAGAAAATTTTAATGCGCTTCCTAATATTTTGAAAATACTAACCCTACCACAGCAATATTTCTTTCGTTTATAAAGCACATTGTAAGTGGAGGCCTTTTAGGTCTACAATAAAGTTGAGATTAACACGGGACGTTTTGTCACAGTGTACAACAGAATGTAAGGACTTACAGATGCCAGCCATTACTGCCATTTCAATGATGAAACGGTCTACCTGGGTCTTCCTTTACTCTCTTTGTTGCACGGGCATACAATACAGACTCCACCTCACAAGCTCAGTCATTACATCATGCCGGAGTTTCTGTTTGGCTTGGGTTTAAAGCCCATTTTCTAGAAACATGGGGAGTTCTTTTTCCCCTAAGGAAAGGAGGAACTACTCAGAAAGCTAACTTGTAATTAACTCTGTTCCTAGGTGCCATGAGACTGTGGGTAAGTCAGAGGTCTTTAGGGAAGGGGGCTAATTGGAAGAGGAAAGATTGATGGAGGTCAGCGTAGACAGCGACATAGAATTATGGCTGGAGGCTGGGTCAGCTGATGTCAGCCCTTTCCAAAGGGGATCTCATCGCAGGAGTGTAAATGACTTCTTACCCCTGGTGACTCCCCCCCCCACGCTTATGCTGTTTGTGTAACACAAACTCAAGAGAGCATGCGAGTTACATAAGGCAAGATGAGGATTGATCTATTGACGGTCAGTTGGGAAACTGACTCCGGGAGTATGTCTGAAAGCCACCAGAGGGTCTGAACTGGAATTGAGTTTCAATAGCTTTGAAGAAACATTAGAAAGAAAACAAGGGCATACATTCAGTTTTTCCAGGTCCACATCGTCCTGAATCTACCAAATCAGTAGACTTTCCTGGGAATGAGCAAGAAATCCCTAGAGATCTGGACTTGTGGGCTTGTCTGTATTTTCAATTTAGAGAAAAATATAAATGAGAAAGCTTGCAGGTTAGAGGCCCTTCTAGTACAGCCCCTAGAAATGAAATAACAGTGTAAACAGACACTGAAAACAGTCACCGGCTCAGTCAGACCCGAGGTCCATCCTCCGCCAGGAACTTCTGAGATTTAGCAAGCTGTGGGAAGCTCCGGATTGGGCCAGAGAAACAGGGGCTTGGAGTAGGGGTAGTGGACAGGATTTGAGAGGCCAGAAGAGGCAGCAGCAGCAACCTGGGAATGAGAATCTCCAAAGAGTCAGGAGGAGAATTTGCCCCCATTTCTCCCCAAAGGAGGAGAGTGAAGTGTAGCCAACAAAAGATGGGCAGACATGTGCTAAGGGCCCATCTCCTCTATGGGAGGAGCTTCCAAGGGAATGCTAGGATCTATTGGCTAGAGGGGTAAATAAAAGGAGTCTGTCCACCTGGGTAGAATGGAACCCCACACTAGGGTTGGCTCAAAGAACGGCAGGGAAAGGACAGAGGAAGCCTGGGTTTCCTGGTTGTGCAACCATACTTAATGCATAGTACAAACAGATAAGCAAGTAATGTTGCTATGTCCATGCTACAGAGGAGGAAATCGAGGCACAGAACAACTGCAAAATTGATGTAAAATGACAGATTTTTGTACGAGCGTTTTGCGTGTGTGTCTCTGTGCACCACGCCCAGAACTGGTGCCAACAGAGGCCCAGAGTGGATGTCTGCTACAAGCAATTGTGAGTCACCATATAAGTGCTAGAAAATGAACTTTGGTCCTCGAGAGGTGAAGCCTCTTAAGTCCTCAAAAATGTGTAAAAAGGGGACTAGGGAGAGAGATGGCTCGGGAGTTGAGGCTTTATTCCCAGATACAGGTTCTAGGTTAAAAGTTCTTTATTTTTTATATAGGTTTCACAGAGTAGCCTACTGGTCTCAAACTCATAACAATCCTCCTGTCTCAAGCACCCAGAGTGCTGACACTTAAGGCATGAGGCATCATACTGGCTGATTTTGTTTTAACATTAGGTGAAAATGCTACATTAGAATAAATTTTTGGTAAGGCAGTTTCCAGCTAATTACAGAATTTTTAGTTCCACTCAGAGCTGTTCTTTAACGTGGCTAGGCCTATATTTTTGCATAATTTTCTCTGGGCTTCTCCTTTTTAAAAGCCCATATCCACGAGTAAGTTCAGAACAATCACAGAATGACGAGCTGCCTTGAAATCACAGCTGGGGCACCAACTGAGGTTTTTTTTTTAATTATTTCTTTTATTTTCAGAGATTATAATATAATTACATCACCCCTTCCCTTTCCTCCCAACAATCCTTCCCGTGCACCCCTCTTTGCTCTCTCTCAAATCCATGTCCCCTTTTTTCATTAACATTCCAACTGTGTTTTGAGGTTATTCTCTGACATCCTCTCTTGGGGAGTCCTACAGTACCTAGCATGGAGTCTGGGCTGCTTAGCAACTGTGGGCTGGAAACAGGGTGGACTCCACATGGCGCCCAGCTCACATTTTCACTCCCTTCTAGTAAGCTGTCAGCTTCCCTAAGAAATTCCAGCTTCACTGCAGAAAGAAAAACAGCCTTGGCCATTTGTGTTCATATTTTACAATTCATTTTGAGAATTAATATTTTATAAGAAAATTATTTTGATTTAAAATGTGACTTTTAAGATGTTTATGGTCTTCTTAAGTGTAACTTTCACTATGCCTTGGGGCCAGCAGTTTTTCTGAGAGGAATAGACACTGTGATTATTGATGTATTCTTGCCCTTGTAGTTTTCATGTTCTTGGGAAAGAACATGAGAGATTATTTCCGTACATAGATCACTCACTTCCACTTCTGCTGCTCTTGTGTTCTGGCTGCTTTTTTAGTTCATCCTATCTGTGAAAAATAAAGTAACCACTTGTATCAATGGGTGATTTTTTTTTCAACTTAAAAAACAAAGAACTAACAAACCCCGTTTTAACCAAAGTGGAGTTAAAAGGAAGAGCATATCCTCATCAAGGCCTAGAAAGCCAGATGTGCAAACTAACTCTCACTCCTACCCACCCGGTGCCCTCTTCCCTTGCCCTCAGTTTCCTTCTGCCTCCCCAGTATGCTGGGACGATGGATACCATGTTTTACTTCCACATGAT
Source organism: Myodes glareolus (assembly GCF_982192425.1). Lineage (NCBI taxonomy): Eukaryota > Metazoa > Chordata > Mammalia > Rodentia > Cricetidae > Myodes > Myodes glareolus. Next base: position 30,797,365 of record NC_142040.1, read on the forward strand.
GTAGAGAAAGAGACGTGCTGGCAGCAGCAGGAGCTGCCTAACGCCCTTCTGGAGGATCTAGAAGGTGAAAAACGCCACACTGAAATTACAGGCCCTTGAGTCATTGATCAGTGACTGGGACACAGTAAACCACCCAAGACATGATTCAAGTCAAAACTGTTTCTCATGGTCTCTGGAGCCCGAGGAAAGAGAGTCAGGGTTGTCTGGTCTGAACGAGGCTGGCACAGGACAATTCTTCTCCTGTCTATGGTGCTCCTCTCCCACTTCAGCTGATGTGTTTGTTTTCCAGGTGGTGGCAAGAGGTCAAGAGAAAAGAAGGGACATGAACACGCATGGGTTGTTCAAGCGTCTTCTCGCACCAAGTTTATTATCTCATCTTCCAACCCTGAAATTAAAGTGGGCGGGACCAAGAGCTTCAAGGCAGAGAGCCTAGTATTGGGAGCTCAGTGATTTACCCCACCTTCCCAAGACTCCAAATTAAAGCCTCAGGCTGGGCAAAAAAAGGATCATTTTGGAAACAAAATAGAGTTGACCATCATTATTTGTGGGTTCCATGCTTGCAAATTTGCCTACTTGCTAAAATGTATTTGCGACCGCAGAACAGTGACTCATGGGCATGCGCAGAGCTGCAGAAGCGCTGACTCATCCAAGGCACGAGTTTGCCCGTGAGGACCAAAGCCAGGCTTTGCATCCCTGCTTTGGCTCTGATGCTAGAAGCAAGTGTGGTCTCAACAGCATCTCTGCTTCCACATTTTTAGCAGTTTGTGCATTTTATTAATGAGTCCACTGTGTCAGATGGCCACCAAGGGCAGAACCGCAGCGTTGGCTGGTGTTTCTTAGAAAGAGGCTGTGAAGGACCTCATGGAGAAAATATGTGTGTTAGGTAAGCTTTACTCAGGCGTGAGTAGAGCGCTGTGTCATGAGAGGCTGAATGTTTATAAATCAATTATGTACTAAGCTAAACATCTCTGTACAGATAAATACTGAACTTATGGGACTGACAAAATATGGCCAGTGTCACATGCACCTGACTCTCTATTTCCCCTGGAAACAACTACTTAGCAGTCACTCAAGTGCATGCTGACAGTGACCTGATAGGACGTGACCACATGAATAATGAAGACCACCAGTGCCTCCTGTATGTGCAAAGTTCTCTTCAGAAATGATATCAAAATAGCCAACACTCTAGCCTCATAGCCAGATGAAGCTGCATCCTTCCAAGACAACTCTCTCAGGCAAACAACTCTAGGACATCACATGAAACAACTTTAGAGTAAGTCTAACTTGAGGAAGGACACGAATCAGTGAGACTCCAAGTAACTCCCTTTCTGATTTCACCCTATGGGCAGCTCCAGCTAAGACCTAAGTCGGCAGTAAACACATGAAAACTGTGAGAATAATAAGGGTTCCAGAGAGTAAACAGGGATGCAAACTGTAGTTCTCAGTCTCTAAATGAAATATTAATTGGGAAAGAAAAGCAGCATCCTAAAATAAAAGCCAAGGAAAAACTTCAATACAGTTTGGGGGATATTTATATCATATGAGGCGTTTCAAAGACCTTTGTCTTGTTGGGAGAGTGTATCTCCCAAAGCCCTGAGCCACCCGGAGATACATTTAGGCATGCTAAAAAATTCCAGCCATGTTTCAAAGCAGAGACTCTGTAGTCAGCCAGACAAGTATCTGGGCTCTGTCATTCTAAAGTTAGATGACATGGTAAAAGACTCCTTAGGAAGACCGCCACTTTCAATCAGGGATGGCGGTGAGAAGGTAACAAAGGAAATATACTTATACTCCATGAGTGTCAACAGGATCCTGATGCCTGGCTGGGAACTTGGCACAGAGAGTTACTCCAAGGGGTACCATCACTATCCTATTTCATTCACGAAAAGATGGAGGCAGTGAGGTTAAACAATTTTGCCGAGAATTGGGGTTGGCAGAGCCAGGAATTAACCCAGGGTCTTTGACTCTAACTACCTCCATTGTATTGTCCGTGAGAGAGGCATGAGATAACGGACATGAAGATGCTTGGCATGAAGCCAAGAGTACAATAAACACACTTTACAAATACTTCAAAGATTCTCTTAAGTAAGAACGTGCGTCCTTCCTGATTTGTGCTGTATCTCTAACAGCTCACAGCAGCTACACAGAGGATGTGTGGGGCCTCTGAAGCACCATGGGAGAAAGTCCTGTCCTGCCAGGAAAACCCTTCCTAACACACCCTGGAGAAACTGTTATCTGACATCATGAACGGAGGATAACAAATAAAGTTAGACAATGAGATCCATGGTTCCGGTTATTAAAAATAAATTTTGGGTGATTTATCTCATCTTTCTTTAAGTATCTTTATTTAAATGATCTGATTTGCTAACTTGCTTTTGTCCAAATCTCAGATGTAACTGTATTGTTTTCATTAGAAACATAGTCAGCATGAGTGAGGCCAGCTGTGTAAACTTCACATGTCACAGGCTAAAACAAAGTGCACCGGGAAAGAACTTGAGAGCAATCTTTGGCCTCTGTGCCCTGCATCTGCTGCAATAGACTCCTTTGTCATCCTGATGCCTGCTTTATCAAGTCCTCTGGAGCTAAGGCTGGACACATGAGCAGGGATGCATATGTGAGCAGGGACATATGAGCAGACATTACTGCCTGTCCTTTCACCTTGAGAAAATAAAATGACCACTGTGACTGTCTCTGGTCTTCAGGGCAGCCTGCCAGCTCCAAGAGTCCTTGAGTTGGGAGAACACATAGAAAAATTTTAAAGCAAAATCAAAACCATTCAGGGCCCACTGCTGACTGAGGACACCTGGACTGTCCAACAAACTCCAAGTGTGAGTGGCGGGAGCATCCTGTACAGCAGCAAAGCTGAAGTCAATGGGTGTGTGCTACGATAGAGCCACTCCCGCCGGCAGCGTTCAGGGAGAGAACTCAGGCGTGTGGGTATGAGTCTTCGTCCACGCCCACTACCGTAATGGACCAGCTGAAGCTAGAGAATGTGTTTCCTTTAACTCCCAGTTTTAGGGAGGAAAAGTCCAGATAGGATGGCCCTCTTCAGGGAGGTCACCGTAGCTAGGCCACATCATGGTAGATGACATCATGGTGTAATCATGAGTGTGAGGAAAGGGTCACGGGACAAGACAGAAAGCTAGACTAGGGAAAGGCCAACCTTGTTCTTTAATAACCACTGTGGTGATGTAAGAACAAACTCAACCTTCAGGACTACAGTGTCCTCATGATGTAATTACCTCCCACGAGGCCACACCTATTAAAGGTCCATACCGCATCCCACTAAGAGATCAGCACGTGAGGCCCTTAGAGACGCAACTCAAACAACTCAGACCCCAGCTCAGCCACAGCACAATCATCCTGTTTGAGTCACAGAGCCATGCAGACTCTTGAGCCTCAATGACAGACACAAAACTAGTCAGTGCGACAGCTAAGCAATGGACCGTGCTCCCAGAGTCCAGTTGAAGAGAGGGAGGAGGGATTACAAGGTCAAAGGGGTCAAGATCATGATGGGGAAACCACAGAGACAGCTGACCTGAGCTAGTGGGAGCTCACTGACTCTGGATTGACAACAGGGGAATCTGCGTAGAACCAAACAAGGCCTTCCGAATGTGAGTGACAGTTCTGTGTCTTGGGCAATCTTTGGGGCCACTGGCAGTGGGACCAGAATTTATCCCTAGTGCATGAACTTGCTTTTTGGAGCCTATTTCCTATGGTGGGATACCTTGCTCAGTCTCAATACAGGGGACAGGGCCTTGGCCCTGCCTCAACTTGATATGCCAGACTTTGTTGACTTCCCATGGGAGGCCTTACCCTTTCTGAGGAGTGGATGGCGGGGGTTCAGTGGGGGAAAGTTAGGAGCAGGAAGAGGGAAGGGAGGGGGACCTGTGTTTGGTATGTAAAATGAAAAAAAATCTCTTAAATAAAAACACCTAGTCAGTGTGGTTAGCTCAGCAGAAGAGGCAGATATGGTGGAAGAGATCTTTTTCAACCTCACGCCATTTTGCACTACTGAAATTTTGATTTGAAAGACTATTCGAATGCTCAGGTGTCAAGAGACTGCACTGAGAACTATTCGGCCCTCTCATCTGCAGTCGAGGAAAAGCAGAAACCTCAAGGGGTGAGTTCAGGGCAGAGGAAGAGAGGTCTGGGAAGAGCTCTGAGAAGATGAACTGCAGGCTGCCACGGCTCCTCCATTACCATCCTTCCAGATAGATCCGCCCTTCGCATAAGTGTCTTGTTCGGCCACCATCAGAGAAGCCTTCTCCTGCAGCAGACAGGAATAATGTTCCCACAGCTGGACAATGTTCAGAGAGTGGGAGACCTTGGAACCCTCAGGGCTATATAGGATATCCTCTTCATCAATTCCCTTCTATCACGGGTCAAGGAACCAGGTAGAAGAGGGGGCAGAAAGACTGTAAGAGCCAGAGGGAACGGAGATATGGGAAAAGAAGACCTTCTTTAGATACCAGGACCAATGTACATATGAACTCAGAGACCGACAGCATGCACAGGGCACACTGGGTGTGTGCCAGTTGGAGTCCCAGCTCTGAGAGAGAAGTAGACACATGCCCCAATCCTTAACCCAGAAGTTGTCTAAAATAACCACTCTCAAATGAAAAATTAGTTTTCTCCAATGGTCTCATTGAATATACAAACCACTCTTAAGGCCAGGCCCCACGCCCAGCAGAAGCTGGGCAACACACCATGAATTTAATGGTGGTTTTTTTTTTTTTGAAGGTTCTTTGTATCATAACACTTCATCAGGATTTTGTTTTGTTTTTTTTGTTTGTTTGTTTTTTTGGTAGGCTGGTTCATTTGTCTTTTTCACCTCAAAGATACTATGCATACATATGTTTTTAAAGATTTGCTTATTTATTATGTATTCAGTGTTCTGCTTGCATGTATGCCTGTATGCCAGAAGAGGGCGCCAGATCTCATTACAGACTGTAGTTAGCCACCATGTGGTTGCTGGGAATTGAACTCAGGACCTCTCTCTGGAAGAGCAACCAATACTCTTAACCTCTGAGTCATTCCTCCAGCCAATGCATATATATTATGTTTGTGACTTTATGAGATTCCCAATTATGCAAATCTGTGTGTCTCTGTGTGTCTCTTGACCCTTTTCATTGGCTCTTTCTCTTTTGCTTGTTTTTGTTGTTGTTTAGTACGATTTGGGTTTGCTTGCTTTTATTTTATCTCATTTTATTATTTTTTTAGATGCCTGTTTGTATCCTAATGATCCATACTGTATCCAAAGAAATGATATGGATCTGGGTGGGTGAGAAAGTAGGGAAGATTTGGGGGAGGAAAAACCATAATCAAAATATGTTGCATTCAAAAATCTACTTTTAACATAAAATCTAAAAGAAAGAAAGAAAAGAAAAGAATGTAAGAGATGGTCTGTGTAGAGACGGTGCATAGGAAGTGGGACGTAAGTCTGCAAGGCCAGGAGAAGACTATGAAAGAAAGAACTGCTTGGGAGAAAACACTTTTATGTGCTTGTGGTCGATCAATAAGGGAAGCTAACAGGTTCTTCCAGGGGAAGACAAAAAAGAAAAGAAACCATGGAATCGAAGATTCGCGCATAAAGCAACAAGAAGTAATAAACTGAAGGCTGAACTGGAAGAAAATTTTAAAACAATAAAATATTTCCATGAAATCACATTGGAAGAAGCAAAACCAGGTAATTCTGAATGTAGAGATGTAAAGGGATAGCACAGAGAAGTCAAGCAATCAATCAATAAATAATAGAAAATAGAGTATAGAGAATAAAGCATCAATCATCATATAAAATGAAAAAAAATAAACTCAGAGAGAGTTGGGGGAGGGAGAGAGGAAGAGTGTCTCACATGATTGCAAAAGGTAGACTATACTTGGGGTGGGGAGAAGATAAAGATTTGGGACAGAAAGGTAAATAAGAAAGGGTTAAGGGGAGAAGGAGAGGGACAGTATCTGTTTCTCTCAAATGTAGAACTCAGATGTTTATATACAGAGAGAGAGTTGTGAATACATATAAATGTGCATACACATTTAAACATAGATTATAAAATGCCTGCTATAGTACAGATAAATAAGGCTATATTATCAAATTAAACTGTCTTTCTGTGCTAGGCATGGTGGGTATGCCTAAAATCCCAGTGCTTGGGAGACTGAGGCAGAAGGATGAATATGGAAGCAAAAGGGAGATTACTGGAAGGAGGAAGAGTCGGGGCGAGAGACAGTAATGGAGAGTGGCTACGAACAAAGATATATATATATATATATATATATATATATATTTAATATAAACATATTAAAATGTCACCATAAAGACCTTTTCTTCTGTGCACACTAAAAAAAATTAATAAAAAGTTGAAAAAGAATTGCTTTTGAGGCAACGAAGAGAACAGATAATGTGAAGTAGCCATCATGAGCTGCTACTTCTTGACAGAATGGTTTTCTTCAATTGAAAAGCACCAGTATTTGAAGACATAGAAAAGAAAATATTTCTGAGGTAAAGAGATGAATCCAACTGCTTACAATCCCCCAATATGAAACTTTCCTTCAAGGAAACATACAGTCTCAATCTCTTGAGCCATGCTTTAGAGGGGTCCCTGAAGTTAAAAAAAAAAAATTTTAAAGAATCTTATAGGCACTCTGGAATTAAAATGCATTCCCCTAAAGGAGAACTCTAACCTTTTCTTTAGTAACATTTAATATATTTGCTAGAACAGTATTTACAAAATCCTTCTGATGGAGCTGGAGAGATGGCTCAGCAGTTAAAAGCACTGACTGTTCTTCCAGGAGACCCAGGTTTGGGTCTGGTACCCACATGGTACAGTTACAGATGCTGAACATCTGCAACTCCAGTTCCACAGCATCTGGCGCTCCCTTTAGACTTCCTTGGGCACTGCATGCCCATACTGCAAAGACATGCAGGCAGGCATAACACCCCATACACACAGAATACAAATAAAATTTTAAAAGGAGAGATTCTCTTTTTAAAATTCTTATGATGAAAATATGTGGATTGATAAGTATACACCTTATGTATAAAGCCTGTAGAACAAGAGTTGCTTGTTTTATTTGGCTTTGCTTCTGCTTTTGAAATGGTCTCATTATGCAGCCTAAGTGGGCCTCAACCTTATGGTTCTTCTGCTTCCTAAATGCTGGGTTGACAGGTGTGTGCCACCATGCCCAGCACAGATGGATATGCTTTAATAATGCAAAGTTCCTGATGTATAACACTTTGTGAGTCCTTAAAATAAAAAGCACTGCATAACCATTTCTGATAAGTAGAAATATTTAAAGTCATGCCATGAAGGGGAAGGCCATGGGCGGAAGGACTGTTGGTGACCACAGGGTGTGTAATTGCCTTTCCAGAGTTCAGCTCCACTTACGTTATAAATTTTGGTATTATATAAAAAAAACTAAGAGTGAGATGAGAGGAAGGACCTAGAAGTGTGAATATAATTTTTTCTTATATTCAATGTGTTATAAAAGCTGTCTAAGACTGATTTAAAAATAGAGGTGTAACTATATCAAGGTTTTAAATATTATTATTATAAGGCAAAAGAAAGTATGGAAGAATTGATGTAATAAAAATTAAGAAAATAACATAAAACAAAATACAATCAAATAAATATAAAAACTACATGCAAACACACACACACGTGTGTGTGTGTGTGTGTGTGTGTGTCCTTAAAATGCAAAGAGGTAAGCCTACTGATTTAAAAAGAGAAACTATCAATTGTATTAACAAAAGGTGTCTTCAATGCTAATAGCAAAGCAAAATATGGAGACTTGAATAAAAATTATACAGCGCACTCAGGCATTGTAGTCTGAAATCACTAAGAAAGCAATACCTGTATAAGAAATGATGGACTCCCAAGGACTGCAAGACCTTCCTCCTCCATAGACCACACAACTCCTCCGTGACATCTTTCCTGGGCCCTCCCACTGCCAACCAGTCCCCTTTTCCTCTTCGGTATTAGGCTTTCCAGCTCCTCACCATACTTTTTCAAGACCCAGCATAAATGGTACCACCAGATAGACCCATTTCCTTCCTTCTCCCTACACTACCCAGCTCCCCGCCCACCTTTCCCAGGACCTCAGGCCAACAGGGAAAAAAAACAAAGCCAGGCTAGAAATTAATAAAATGGAAACAAATTCTAAAAAGTGATATAAAGAATAAATGAAATGAAGAATTGGCTCTCTGAAGAGATAAACAAGATTGGTAGACTATTAGCCAAAGTAACTAAATAAACGGAGTGAAGACACAAAATTAGAGATGGGCAATGATAAATCACAACAGATACCTAAGAGAACTGTAAGGACATACTTTAAAAACCCATGATCAAATAAATTGACCTAAAAATGAATGGATTTCTAGATATATTTTACTCACCTAAGTTAAATCAAAATGAGATCAGTAACTTAAAACAGACCACAGTGAGCAAGGAGACTGGAGCAGTAATAAACTCATGAATAAACAAAGCCCAGATTCAGATAGATTCATAGATGAATTCTACTAGAACCTTAAAGCAAACCTAGAGCCAGGGTCACTCAAGTTATTTACAGAATAGAAATAGAGAACTTCCAAATCCCATCTATGAAACTACAAGTATGCTGGAGTAAAAACTCAGATAAAGCAACAGAAAAGAGCACTATAAACCAATATCTTTGATAGACATAGACACAAAAAATCCTCAGCAAAATACTTACAAACTGAATAGAGGCACATACCAAAATAGATCATTCACCCAAACAAGTTAGCTTTATCCCAGGTATGCAGAGATAGTTCAACATATGTAAGTCAATAAATGTAGTAAATCATATAATCAAACATAAAGGCAAAAATCACATGATCACTTCAAAATATATATTATATACTATTGACAAAAATCCAATAACTCTTAATGATAAATGTTCTAGAGAAAATATGACTGGAGGGCTCCTACTTCAATATGGTAAAAGCTATATATGACAAGCCCAGAGCCATTATCACCATAAATAGATAAAAATTTAAAGTAGCCCCATCAAAATCAGAAAAAAAAATAACAGACTGTCTCCACTCCTATTCAATGTAGTGTTTTGTCTAGAGCCATAAGACAAGTAAAGGAAATAAAACTAGTACAGATAAGAAAAGATAATGTCAAAGCATCTTTGTTTGTAGATTATATGATGCTATATGTATAAGATCCTAAAGATTCCACCAGAAAGCTAGAAGTTTTAACTAATATTATCATCAAAATTACAAGATGTACATTTAGCATACAAAAGTGAGTAGGGGCATCTAGGTTGTTTCCAGGTTCTGGCTATTACAAATAATGCCGCAACGAACACTGTTGAGCAAGCGTCCTTGTGGTATGAGTGTGCATCCTTTGGATATATGCCCAGGTGTGGTATCGCTGGGTCTTCAGGTAGATTTATTTCCAATTTTCTGAGAAATTACCATACTGATTTCCAAAGTAACTGTACAAGTTACACTCCCACCAGCAATGAAGGGGTGTTCCCCTTACTCCACATCCTCTCCAGCATAAGCTGTCTTCAGTATTTCTGTTCTTAGCCATTCTGATAGGTATAAGATGGTATCTCAGAGTTATTTTAATTTGCATTTTCCTCATGACTAAGAATGTTGAGCAATTCCTTAAATGTCTTTCAACCATTCAAGATTTTCCTGCTGAGAATTCTCTGTTTAGCTCTGTACCCCATTTTTTAATTGGCTTATTTTGCATTTTGATGTCTAGCTTCTTGTGTTCTTTATATATTTTGGAGATCAGTCCCCTGTCAGATGTAGGGTTGGTGAAGATCTTTTCCCATTCTGTAGGCTGTCATTTTGTCTTATTTACCATATCCTTTGCCTTATTGAAACTTTTCAGTTTCAGGAGGTCCCACTGTTGCTCTCAATGTCTGTGCTATTGGTGTTATATTTCAGAAGTGGTCTCCTGTGCCAATACATTTAAGGCTACTTCCCCCTTTCCTCTTCTATCAGGTTCAGTGTACCTGAATTTATGTTGAGGTCCTTGATCCATTTTGGACTTGAGTTTTGTGCATGGCGATAGATATGGATCTATTTGCAGTCCTCTCCATGTTGACATCCTAGAAATAACCTAGATGCCCCTCCACTGAAGAATGGATAAAGAAAATGTAGTACATTTACACAGTGGAGTATTACTCCGTGGTTTAAAAAAAAATGGCATCATGAAATTTGCAGGCAAATCAATAGAACTAGAAGGAAAAAAATTCTAAGTGAGGTAACCCAGACTAAGAAAGACAAACACGGTATGTACTCACTTATAAGTGAATATTAGATGTAAAGCAAAGGATAGCCAGACTACAATCCACAGCTCCAGAGAAGCTAGCGCCTTTATCCAGCAACTGACAGAACCAGCTGCAGAGATCCACAAACAAGTATTGGGCCAAGCTCCAGGAATCCAATCAAAGAGAGGGAGGAGGGAATATACAAGCAAGGGAGGTCAAGATCATGACAGAGAAATCTACAGAGACAGCTGAACCAGCTCATGGAAAATCATGAACTCTGGACTGACAACTGTGGAGCCTCCATGGGTCTGAACTAAGCCTTCCATATGTGGGAGACAGTGTTGAAGCTTGGACTATCTGTGAGACACCTGGCAATAGAACCAGGATATATCCCTGTTGCCTGAGCTAGCTCATTGGAACCCACTCCCTGTGGGATGCCATGCTCAGCAATAATGCAGTGGGTGGGGCTTGGTTGTGCTCCAACTTAATGTGCCAGACTTTGTTGACTCCCCATGGAAGCCCCATACCCATTGGAAGGAGTGAATGGGGGTAGGCTCAAGGGAGGTGGAGGGGGCAGGCAGATGGGGTGGGGGAAGGACTGTGGATGGAATGGAAAATGAAATTTAAAAAATAAATTAAATTTTTGTAAGCCAATAGCCTTTTTAATGCACCAATAGCAAACATACTGAGAAGGAAATTATGGAACAATCCCATTCACCTCATCCTTACCCCAAATAATCTAATCAAAGATGAAAGACCACATTCAAAACTTTAAAATGGAGAAAGTAACTAAGGGAAAGAGTAGAAGGTGATAGGACCTCTTATTCTCATGTTTGTAAAATTGAGAACTTTACCATTCTACCAAAAACAACTTACAGATTCCATGTAATCATAATCCAAATCCCCATGCTCATCACAAAATAGGAAAAATCTTAAAACTCATATGGAAACACAAAACACCCAAGACAACCAACGAAATCCTAAGCAAAAAGAATACTGCTAGAGGCATTATCATATAGAGTTTCAAATTACAACATAAAGATATGGTAACCATAATGGTAGAATACTGACCCAAACAAACAAAAAAAATAGAACCATGGGAACATAGTTCAGTGGAACAACATGGAAAACATGAATTTAATTCCATACTACAGTCACCTAATATTTGACAAAGATGCCAAAAATACAGAATGTAGAGGAAAAGCATCTTCAAGAAATGATGCTGAGAAAAGTGTCTGTGCAGGAGAAGGAAACTAGACTCTCACCTCTCACTCTGCACAGAAATCAGCTCTGAAAGGACTGAAGACCTCGGCTAAAACCTAAATCTCTGAAACGTGTGGAAGAGCAGGGAAACCACAACAGTGTACAGGAACAGGCAAGGCCCTGCTAAGCAAGACTCTGTTGTTCAAGTGATGAAGCCAAGAACTGACAAATGAGGCCTCATAAAACCAAAAAGCTTTAGTACGGCAAAGGAAACAGTCACCAGAATGCAAGAAGCAGCCTAGATAATGAAGGAAAATCTATGTCAGTTAAACATCTGAAGGAGGATTAATATTTAAAATGCATAAATATATATGCTCACATATATATATATACATATGTGTAGATATCAACATACAAAACATCAAGTAAAACAAATAACCTAATCTACAATGGATCCATAGATCTGAACACAGAATTTTCAAAATAAGAAATATGACTGGCTAATAAGCACTTTAAAAGTTTTCAACATAGCTGGGCATGATGGTGCATGCCTTTAATCCCAGCACTTGGGAGGCAGAGGCAGGAGGATCTCTAAGTTTGTAGATCAGATGATCTACAGCCACATAGTGAGTTCCTGGACAGCCAGAGAGCTACATAGTGAGACTCTGTCCCCAAAAAACAAACAACAAATCAACAAACATACAGAAAAGAAATCACATCACCTTCTTTTAAGCCAGGTGGTGGTGGGCACACATCTTCAAACCCAGCACTTGAGAGGAAGAGGAAGTGGGAATGTCTGAGTTCAAGGTCAACCTGGTCTACAGAGCAATCAGGGACCTGCAAATTCAAATCACTTTAAGATTTCATCTAAGGCCAGGCATGGTGGCACGTGCCCTTAATCCCAGCACTTGGGAGACAGAGGCAAGCAGATCTCTGTGAGTTCAAGGCCAGACTTGTCTCCAGAGCAAGTTCCAGGGCAGTCAAAGATACACAGAGAAATCCTGTCATAGAGAAAAAGATTCCATCTTACCTGAGTCAGAATGGTCATCAGCAAGAAATCAAGGGACTACAAATGCTGGAGAGGATGTGAAGGGAAAGGAACCATTGCTCACGGTAGTAGAAGTACAGACTGGTAAACAACAGTGGGAATCAGTGTATAAATTCCTCAGAAAGCTGAGGATAGAATTACCATTTGACCGAGCTAGTCTCCTCTGGGGCGTGTACCCAAAGGACTCTGTATTCTCCTATAGAGACACTTACTCATCCGTGTGCCTTGGAACTCTATTCACAATCGCTGAGAAATGGAATCAGTCACCTGCCCATCAACTGGACGCATGGATAATGAACATGTGTTACCTATACACAATGGAATTCTGTCCAACTGCTAAGAAAAATGAAATCTGAGATAAATGAAGTAACAGGGATGAAAACGTATTGAGTGACGTTACCCAGACCCAGAGAAACAAATGCCACATATTCCCCCTCATATGGAAATCCTAATTTCAAGTCTCTCTAATTTTGTATGCTTAGCTTGGAAGATGTATCCAAGCCAGAGAATCAGAAAGAGGTCATTGGGAGGGAACTAAAGTAAGGGGCGGGGGTGACGGATAGTAGGATGTAGGTGACATAAAAATAGAGAAGGAATACTGGGAGTGGAAAGCAGGGAGGGACTGGAGGGGTGAGTGAGGGGACAAAGAAGAGGGTTAATTCAATCAAATGTTGTGTAAAACCATATGGAGACCTACTATCTTAGAACAAAATTAAAAAATAATTTATAATCTTTATTAAATGATACAGTTGGTGAAGTGACTTACTAGTAGAACATCTGTCTCACAGGTGCACGGCCCCAGACTTCATTCCAAGCACTGAAATAATAATGATGATAATAACAATAATAATTTTTGATGTGGACATGATGGTATGTGCCTATAATCGCAGCTCTTGGAAGGTAGAGAGACGGGAGGTTTAGCAGAAGTTTAAGGTCAGCCACAGCAAGTATGAAGTTAGCATGCTACATGGGACATGCTTTGAAAAAATGGAAGACTGTGGAAAGAATCCCAGCAAAAATTAACAGAGAAATATTGAAAAGACAACGGGTATTACTCCATTTGTATTTCATGATGTATGCCATAAATATACATTTGATACACTTACACATCTGTCTGTGTATATGAATGTGTTTTCCAATATGGAACTATGTGTGTTCAGTGTGGTAGCCAGGGGGTGGAGAGCTGGGGAAGGATGCTCAATGCAGGAAGGGGTGTATTATCCGACTTGTTTACAGTTCCTTATGTGAGGAGCTAAGCAAGAGCAGATCAACTTCCATGGAGCTTCATCTCTATGACTCCCTTTGGACAGTGCACCTCCTTTTCGCCTGTCACTGACGATGGACAATTTCCAATACTCCCTTGCCCTTGTTAAAACCTGTAAGTTTGTGTGTGTGTGTGTGTGTGTGTGTGTGTGTGTGTGTGTGTGTGTGTTGCATAGCTGAATTCATACACATCACACAATGTTGGTTGGACAGTGTTAGGGGACACAGGAAGAAGAGAGAACCTATAGATTTTCCTATTTCCTATAGCATACAAAATTCTAACAATGAGTTCAAATATAGTCAAAATAGCACCCATTTTATTATAGTTTGAATAGTAAAAAAAAAAAGAAGAATGTGTTAGCTGTAGCTGGCAAAAGAGTCACTGTACTTGAATACCAAATGTCATTCAGTGATCCCACCAGACACAGCACACATGAATGCAGACCTAAGTTACACAGCACTTACACGAGACAAAATAACCCACAAGAGCTCTCCTAACACAAAAGACATCCCATGAAGATTTTCTGGGAGAATTAATGAATTAATTTGGCCAAAGAAACCTTCTCCCAGCCATGAATTTCAGGAGAGGTTACCTGAATTCTATAATAAATGACACTTTCAAAACCACAAAAGATAAAATACTCGCAAAATGACCCTTTACTGCAACCACTCTTGGGACTCTCCAGGCACCACATTCGGGCTTAACTACTGTTCTGCCTTCCTTTAGGGAGCTCAAACAGGCTCTCACGCTGCTTCCTGGAAGTCTGAATAATAGATACTCAGTGTTTAGAGGATGAAATGAAAGTGATTTCCACCGTATTCCTCAGACCCATCTCTTCAAGTGACAGATGTCTTAAGTGGCCTTTAGCGATGACGAGATTGCCAGCCCTCTCATAACTATATGAAGTGCTGTGTGCATTGTAGGTGTCTTAAGCTCTATCCGTTCTCTTCAGACACCCGCTGAGCTGGAGGCAGGATTGATGTTGCATTCATCTCTTTAAGGACTAATTTACTCAAGTCCATGGTAGCAATGAATTGGGCTCTACTGCTCGGGTAAGAGTTTGCAAAAATATCCAGACTGACAAGAGTGGGCAAAACACAAAGCATCTGTCTTTTTCCCTCACATTCTCACCAGAACCCCTGGAGACGAGAGGGGAGAGCCTTAGGAGATGTTAGGAGCATGGGGTCATCATTTCCAAACACTCTAGACAGAGGAAGGGGCTGATGACTCAATCTCAACTTTTTATAGTGTCCTGGAAGGTGGAACAGCAATGGCAAGGACCTCGTGCAGTTTCTGGTGACTTAAGCTGGTCCCCAAGGGCTGAGCATCAGGCTTCGTTTCAAGTGAGAGTTTGAAATACGTATTCTTGCCTGCTGGTAGGGTCAAGGACAAAGCACTGAAAGAACTAGGAAGCGACCATGCAGTCATGTGTCCATCACAGCGCTGATGCTTTGATTCAAGTTGCAGCATCCCAATCAATGTGAATAAAAATCTGCATAGTCTTCTCACTCTATAAAACAGACTGGGACTGGGGACTAAAAGACTCAGCCTACGGTGGCTGGTACCCAGCACTAGGTACCTACCATAATCATTTCCCATCATGCATTTTTGTGGCTTAATTTCTATTCCAATGAAGAATGGCATAAAGCTGCTATGAAGGTATTTATTTTTAAAAAAAGAATAAATGACTTTAAGTCACAAATTTGGACATCCTTTCACCCTCTGGGGGCCTGCCTCGGTGCCCTTTCTTCAGATACTCTTTCTTACTCCCTCTTTCCTGTCATACAGTGATCGTGGGGTGCTGTGGGGTGGAAGCTCTAGACATAAAGGGAAGGAGATCACAGTGCATTCATGTTCCTTCACACAAATGCCTTTTCTGCACATGAGCCCCTAAGAGGGTGTAAGAAGATCTGTCCACCCATACCTCTCTCATCTTTCCTTTGATATGAGCCCTTGGCTGCTTTGTTTTCTGTGTTCTGATATGGCTGATGACAAGCAGTCTAAGGGTTTGTGTTTTAGGGGATGGATGAATTCCCCTTAGATGTCTAGCCTAAGCCAAAGATCCCTCTGAACACTGGTGTGGGAGAATTGTCTGTATTCTGTCAATCATGTATTAAATAAATGCTGATTGGCCAGGAAGGAAGTATAGGTGGGTCAACCAGACAGGAAGTAGAGGCAGGGCGATGAGAACAGGAGTATTCTGGGAAGCAGGAAGCTCCCTCCACATTCCTGCCCAGATCACCAAAGAAGCAAGATGTGAGCTGCCCCTCTGAGAAATGTACCGAGTCATGTGGCTAACATAGATAAGAATAATGGGTTAATAAAAGCTACAAGAGCTAATAAGTAACCTGGGCTAATGGACCAATCAGTTTATAACCTAATGTAGAATCTCTGTGTGATTTTCTTTGGGGCTTGCCAGCTGTGGGGAACTGGGCAGGACATAAACCCCAACGAGCCCGGCCCTCATGTCACAGAACACTTTCTGGCATGTTAATACATCCCAATTAGAAGTTTGAATCCTACTGCCATTGTCCTCTCTAAATGTTCATCCTTAAGTAGAATCCCAGGAGAATGATCTGGTTAAGGTAGGCCGTGAGGGTCCTACTCTCCTGTGGAGACATGAATATAGTAAGCGTGTGAATACTTAAGGAGCTGAAAACACATAAAAAACCAAAGCACCTGGGAAAAGAGGCCTTCAATGTCTCCATAACAAGTAGCCATCAGAAATTGTTGCCTCAAGGAGCATCTTCTGAGAATTCTTTCTTAAAGAAAGAAAAGTAAGTAGAACAGAATGGGATCTGGTGATGCCAGAGAATTCCAGTCATGGGAGGGGAAAAGAGATCAGTGAGCAAAGTATTTGACCCATAAGCACAAGGACCTAAGTTAGATCCCCAGGACCCTCATAAAATGGACAGGGAAGCACACAACCTATAATCTCAGGGCTGAAGAACTGGGGACAAGAGGATCCCTGCTGGTCACCAGCCGACCAGCCTAGTTCTAAGCCCAGTTCTAGCAAGGTCTAAGCCAGTGAAAGAGCCTGTCTCAAAAGACACAGTAGATAATGACAGATAAAAGATACCTGAGATTAGCTCTGGCCTCTGCACCCCTGCACAGAGGCACACACACCCACACACTTGCGCACATGCACATGCACCACAGAAAAAGAATTCTAGTCACTGAAAACTCCTATAAAAACTGCTGGATTTTTTGGTTTTGTTTTATTTGTTACAAAGTATGATATGGCTCCTCTTGTAAATATTCAAAAGGACTTTATATATACAAATATATTATTATTAGAAGCATTCTGAATTCATTTAATGTTAACTATTTTTAGTTAATTTTAAGTAATACATCAAAAATATAATTTGAAATACATTTTCCAGATCAGATACTATTGATTATGAAAAGGTTAAAAGGAGCCTTTTATAACTGAGTTGATTTAAGCAAAAAAAAAATTTTGAAGTATAAGTCATAAGCTTTATTACATAAAGTCCGGCCAGAGCTCCTATGGCCCTCTTAATTTAGACTGCCTTCTGTGCAGCAGGCCTGCCACGAGCTGGAAGTCACTTTTTTGACATTCACAGGAGATTCCAGAAGATGCCAACAAGTGCACTACCATACACCCTAAATGTTCTTTTTTTTTTTTTAAGACAGTGTTTCTCTGTGTAACAGTCCTAACTACCTTGGAACTTACTCTGTAGGCTGGGCTGGTCTCAAACTCACAAAAATCTGCCTGCCTCTGCCTCCCAAGTGCTGGGATTAAAGACATGCACCACCACCACCGGGCCTAACTGTTCTTTAGGTGGCAAGCTGGTTTTCAAGGCTGATCTTCCTGCCCTCCGAATGAAATCTTGTTGTGGGATATTTGTTTCACCAAACAAGGATGTGTTACACCTGCTCACGCTGCATTTGTTTAATTATGTAAAGATACGTTGGGTTTGTTTCACCTTGCCTGCCTAAGGCACCTGATCGGTCTAAGAAAGTACTAAACAGCCAATAGCTAGGTAGTAGAGGGACAGGCAGGGCTGACCAGCAGAGAGAATAAACAGGAGGAGAAATTTAGGATAAGGAGGAAAAACAAAAGAGAAGGAAGAGAGAACAAGGGACATGCCCGGGACAAGAAGTCTCTAGTCAGACACAGAAATAGTGAAAGTAAGTTACACAGGAAAAACAAAAATAAAAACAAAAAAACAAAGGTAATAAGCCCCAAGGCAAAAGGTAGACAAAGAGAAATAAGGTTCATTTAAGTAATAAGAGGTAGCCACAAATGAGCCTAAGCTAGGCCAATCATTCAAAACTAGTAATAAGTCTCTGTGTCATGATTTGGGAGCTGGTTGGTGGCGAAAAAAAAAAGCCTGGTACAAAACCTCCCTGCATCTCCCTGCAGAATGCAGAACTGCCATAGGAGGCATCAGCGTGTGGGGGAGAAATTGTTGGCTTCTCTGGAGAGCTGATGATGAGTTCCCCTCATCCCAGGAGGCTTCCCAAAATCAGAAGAGAGGTTCTAAAGGCAACCAGGTCCCTGTGGAGCATGGTTAGCCCCTAATCTAGACCCTTAACCTGAAGCTTCCTGTTTCCCATATTAAAAGACACAAAGTGGTGACAGGAAAAAGAAAGATTTGGGGGGGGGGGCATTTTAAGATAGGGTTGAACTCACAGAGATCCAGCTGTCTCTGCTTCCTGAGAGCTGGGATTAAAGGCGTGCGTCACCACTGTCCGGCTAAAAGAATATTTTTTTAAAGGAATATGACCCAGAACTCTACCAAGTACAGTTACAGCAGTGGAGCGAGTTCTAACTAGGAAAGACAAGCTAAACTCCAAGTGCCCTGAGTACACGGGAGCAGGGGCTCGACCAGCAGAGTCTCTCTGAGTGGTCGCCCCCTGAACCTAAGATGAAGATTCCCTCAGAATCTCTCATAAAGCAGTAGGGGGCTGTTTCAGACAAGTGACAGACAACAAAAAAACCATGGCAAGAAGCTGTGATGTCCATAGTTGGAAGCAAGATTGGGAACATAAGACAACGTCTTTCAGGAGTCTCAGGGCAGACTGTACTCTGAAAGTCAAGATAAGAATATTCAGGGCTGGAGAGATGACTCAAAGGTTAAGAACACTGACTGCTCTTTCTGAGGACCAGGGTTCAATTTCCAACACCCACATGGCAGCTTACACCTGTCTATAACTTCAATTCGAGGGGATCTGACACCCCCACACAGACATGCATGCAGGCAAAACACCAAAGCACATTAAATACATTAATTAAAAATTTAAAAAAGAATATTCAGGCCAGGTGGTGGTGGCACACGCCTTTAATCCCATCACTCAGGCAGATTTCTGTGAGCTTGAAGCCAGCCTGCTCTTCAAAGCGAGTTCCAGGACAGCCAGCACTGTTACACGGAGAAACCCTGTCTCAAAAAAATAAAAAAAGGGAAAGAAAAGAAACAAACAAAAGGCATATCCAGATGTTCTCGACCTAAGAGCATGGTCCTGAATAGAAACTCATCCCCAGTACCAGTCAGAGGAGAACTCAACACTGTTTGGAGATCTTAGCGCTGCTAGGGGTCAGCCCCCTTGTAAGCAAGGCTAACAGTAAGTGGCCCCTGACCCGCATTCTGTCATATTTGTATCATAAAATTCCAACTAGATCTAGAAATTGGGAAAGCCATTCCTTGAGCATGTACAAATATAGCAGACAAGGGGAGGAGTGAACGGTGTGGTAGAGGCAGGCATCGCTCCAAGACGAAAGCCACAAGTAAAGAACAAGAAATGTATGTAGGGGCTGGGTGTGACAGCTCATGGGTACAATCTTAGGAATCCGAGTCCAACCTGAGGTACACAGTCAGTTCCATAGCAATCTGGGTTGCACAGACAGACCCTAATCCAAAAACAAACAAGGAAAGGGAGGAGAAAAGGAGAAAAGATAAAGAAGAGAAATATTTGGTCCTGAAGTCCGAACCGCCACAATATGAGAACCCCAAACCACTCACCCCAAAACCCTGAACGAGTTCTCCAGAAGTGCTGAGTGCACAGCTGCTGAGGTGCCCGCTGTCGCCTTCCAGAGACCTTCCCATCACACCTCCATCCTAGAACTTGGCTTGGATCCATTTCCAACATTCGGGAAAGCCTAATAAATTCACCAGAGCCCTCAATGGAGCAAGGCCATGGACCAAAACCAGTTGTCACATCCTATCTAAAGGACCATCATGAGGATTGTGGGTAAGGAAGCAGAGAAATGGGATAACAATGCTGGCTCCAATCGACAACAGAGAAGATGGTCCAAAGTCAATGACCAGGAGCCTCAGAAGGATGAAGTGAGTTAAAGAGGTGGGCACCAGGAAGGTTCCTGTGAGCATCTATTCTAAGGAAGACTTTACCAGCGGTCACATGTCCCTTGGACATCATGGCCTGAAAGTCTTTGGTGCCTTCTGGGCTGGGTGGTGCCCTTGCTCCAGCATCCTTCGGTCACCCTTCACAGCAGACCCTGCATTGTTAGTGTTGTCTGACTTACTTGCCTCTGTCCCTGTGAGGCCAGGCACTATGTCTTGTTTAGCCGAGTATTTAATAACCAGCATGCAGTAGGGTAGCAGAGAGTTGATTCAGTGAACCCGAACCGAACTGGCAGGGTTCCAGCATGACCAAATCACTTGGGAGTCCCTGGGGCAAGGTTATCACGGGGTTTCATCTGTGTTTCAAAAAGCAAGCGTCTGCTCGCCGATTCTCCCGGGTGCTCGTGGTACAAGAGAGGCACCTTCGTCGAATCCACTTCCGTCCTGTCACTGGGGTCTGCCGTGAGCACCATTGTCCCTCTGCTCGACATGAAAAATGTCCTCTAGAAAATGCAATCACTAATTACATCAATGAAAATAATTCTCTCAAAGGTGCGACGATTAGCTGCATGCAAACAATTATTCAATAACAGTCCCCGGTCTTTTGTTTTCCACATAAGTCAGCTTTCTGCCTACGTAGTGGGTTTTCCTAGAACCCTTTAACGCTTGCGCCCACTGTCAGTCACCTGGAGAAATCCTCCAGCCCTGCGCTAATCCGTCCTGTCTGAGTCACTCACAGAACTGCTCTCCCTGGTTTCTCTCCCAAGTCCTTCCAAATGCCCTTTTCCTCTAGAGTCTGAGTTTTCTGAACCTCTAACCACTCTTGGCCATCGATTGCTAACCCACCTGCCTCAGAGATCTCCCCTCAGTGACCTGCCCATGTGTGGACTCAGCTGTGAACCAGAGTCCTGTGCTCCTTGTCTCTCACCATGAAGGTGGCCCTGGAGCTACTGAGGTGGGAGGTGCGTATGGAGGAGGTGAGAAAGGCAGAGGAGGTGAAGATGGCAAAGCAAACAAGCAGGCAAGGGGAGGTGTGTGTGGCAGAGGAGGGGAACACGGCAGGAGGGAAGCCCTCCTGTGTTTCGGGGACTCCCACACCTCTCTCAGAATGTCCTCCAGGGCCCACCATCTCTGTACGATACAGACAAATCTGCAGTTCATTCTGAGAGCCCCTGCCCCCTGTGCTAAGGTGGAGGTGGAGAGAACAACCATTGTGATAGGCTGCTGACCTCTGGGTCTCCCCTAGCTAATGCCCTTCCATTCAAATGTCACCTTCTATGCCAAGGGTTCCCTGGCTGTCACCTCTTCCTCTTTGACCCTACAGCCCTTTCTCCATATTTCTGTAATAGCACTTATCCTGTACAAGGACTTCACTGTACATTATGCCCCTCCCTTGTGATTTTAAAACTGATGGGAACATATATCCCCAGGAGCCTAAGAAATGGAGCTCATACTCTCAGCTTTAGGACATAACAGATGAAGCTGGATGGGAGACAGCACCAGCCCTGCAGCCAAATGAGCTTCCTAATGTGGAGCCCGCACCCCGATTGGCCTGCCTTATCCATCTGACCACACTGAGCATCTGGAGAACTTCCCGCCTCCCCGACAGAGCAGATCAGTCACGCAGAGAAGTGTGGGGCGGGCGAACACACCTGCTTGGAGGGAGCCGCTCTCAGAGGGAGGAAAGGGGCACTCACTGGAGAAGAACGACCTTTAAATTAACACATCACTCTTTCTAACATAGAGCCGCGGATGTCAATACCCCCTCATGCCAGCTAAGAGCTAAGTCACCCCTCCTGCTCCAAGGGAGGAATGAGTGGTGGGTGTCAGCAAGGACAAAATCTTGCTTTCCGTGTTGTAGAAAATTCTGGGGCACAGACATAAGAAGTAAGATGCAGACAATAGAGGCACATGTGCACACACACCATAATTTTCTGTAGATGCCTATCTGTTACACTAGACTTTGCCAAAGGCAGGGCTATCTGATTCATCTCTGTGCAGTTAAAGACAGTCATCTGGCTACCACAAAGGCTTTGCTTATTCAGTGTCAACTGACTAACTGAGTAAGCTCAGCTCCTGTCCTTGCCCACCTTGGTAATGACATAAATCATAGACCTCAGTCTTACTGAAGTCTCATGGGTGACTCATCATCCTGACTACTACACACGTCAGTAGATGGAAACTGTAGCAGGCTTCCTTTGGGCCACCAACCAGCTCCCAAATCGTGACCAAGAGACTTATTATTAGTTGTGAATGCTCAGCCTTAGCTTAGGCTCCTTTCTTGCAAGCTCTTGTAACTTAAATTAACCTGATTCTCTTCATCTACATTTTGCCTCGGGACTTTTTACCTTTATTTCATTCTGTAGGTCCTACTTTCTCTGCTCCCTCTGTGTCTGGCTGGCTGGCAGCTGCCTGGCTGGCCCCAGGCCTCTCCTTTTTTCTCCCTGATTCTCTTCTTTCTCTCTAGCCTGAATTCTTCTTCCTACCTATTCTCTCTGCCCACAAGCTCTGCCTGTCCCTCTACTGCCTAGCTATTGGCCATTCAGCTTTGCATTAGACCAATCAGGTACCTTAGGCAGACAACACATCTTTACACCATTAAACAAATGCAGTGTAAAGAAACGTAACATAGCTCCACGTAGTTAAACAATTATTCTGCAATACATCTTTCCATGATTAAACAAAAGTTCTATTCCACAACAACAGGAACCCATTGGTGAGTGGAGCCCTACAGAGTCCTTCTAATTGTCTTGGCTAGATACTGTTAAGCTATCTCATCTTCTCCCTGAGACACGGAGATGTCCTTGACTCCCTAGGGACCAAATAGACAACATGCCATGGCCAAGATGTTGACAGCTCAGAAGTATGCAATGCAGGATACATACAAGTTATGACTGTGCCCTGCTTCCATTGCAGACGGGAAAGGTCTCCTGGAACATTCTACTTAATGTTCTAGCTCTCCAAATTCAACAATCCCAAACATACCTACTTTGAAGCTTCTTGAATGAAGGACCCAATATTTACCATAAGAAATTCTGGCCTTCAACCTAAAACTGTGGCTTTGCAACTCATATACTTCCTCTGGGAGTAAAGACCAGGTACTTCCAAAGGGAAATTATCCTTCTGACCCAATGGTGGGGAGGGGTACATAGCTCTGTGTCCCCAGGAACAGGAGCTGTAGAGACAGTGGCACACCACCTTCTGGGGAGGTGTGCCCAAAGGGAACGGTGATCTGCAGTGCAGCCTGACAGGAGCTGGGTCACTTCCCTCTTGCTTCTCGCTCATCTACGTGTAGAACAGAAATAGTAAAGCAAGTCTCTGGGGGCTGCTATGACAAACAAGCCCTATACATCATGCTCAAAGGTGACCAGCTGCTGCTGTTAGAAGCTTAATAAACTCAGAGAAATTTAATTGGGATTGTTATTCTTGTCTCGATTTTATGAATTAAAAAAAAAAACCCCAAAGTACCAAGGGGCTAGGGGAGGTGGCCCGGTCTGCAGCTTAGCCTCTGGTTTTACTGCCAGCTCGGTGAAGCCTCACTCAGAATGGCCCGTTGATTTGAGGCCTGTGGGTGCCGTTCACGTGCGGTTTCCTTTTCCCTGCTGTATTTCAGACAAGGAGGTCAGTGTTCCTCCCCAGCTCACCTACCATTTCAGACTTGCCAGACTCCTTTCAGTTTCCTCCATAAAAATAAAAAGTGCAGAGCTCAGAATAGAACGGCGCACTGGAAAAGTCGCCCGACAAAGGGAGGCCCAACGGTGGGAAACGGGAGTTAGCCTTCAACTTGGCATCCACTTGACCCAGAGATAGAAAATAGTGATGTCATTGCTTCCCAAGCTGACCCTGACCCTGCAAACAAAGAAGTTGATGAAGACGGGAGAGAGAGGGTAGCAGGCCCCACTGATTCCTTACAGCCAGCACATTACACAGACAGAACAACTTATGTTCAAAATCCTAAAGGAATGCCTGCCAGGAAAATATAGTTCTTTCCCCCCCAAGTCTAGAATCTCCCACTCCATCCCTGCTATGTCTGGAAGTCCAGACCCATCTCCCCATACTTTCTGGGGGGAGGGGGGAGAGAAAGTGGTTTTATTTTTGAAACACAGTAACTTTTTCCTTCCTCTACCTGAACTAACAGACAAACAGCTGCCAGAATCACGCATCATTTTGGAAGACCTATGAATGTCAAACCTAAGATTGTCGTAGCACTCAGGCACCAGGGGGATGGGGCAGTCGACCACGGCTGCTTATAGATACCCCTTCTCCAGAGCCAGCCAGGGCTTACCTTGATGAGCCAAACTCAACCGTGAGCCAAGTGTGGATTGAGGCAATGCAGCATTAGTTCTGCCTGCAGAACTCACGTTTTACCTGCAAGTTCCAGGGACTCCAGAAGCTAAAGAAAGCACCATGATGGCAGGAGCCGCCTTTCCTAATGCTCTTACCTAAGCAGCAGGAGGTACACTAAGTCTGTGAATACATTATCTAATCTGCACCCAGTCTCAGCCCTGGGTGAAAAGAAAAGGAAAGGAAAGAAAAACTAACGATTGCAGAGCAAAGTCGCTTGGGGTGCTCCGGTAGCGAATGGAAGGGCTGGAATCTGAATGAGGGCCTGTGCAGCCTCCAGAGTCCATGTTTTATTTTACAGCTCTGTCGCTCCTTAGGCGCAGCACCCGCTGCAGATGTCGCATGTTGTCTCCATCAGAGAGCTAGTCACTCGTTCATCAGTTCTATTAAGCATCCACTGCTGGCCAATAGCCGCTAGATACAGAGGCTGAAAGGTGACCAGAGGCTTCCAGCTTACTGAAGAAGACCTAGAAATTGAAGTCAACAAGCAGCGTGTTTTGTGGGGGGAAAAAAACTTGAATGCTTAAATACATTTCAGGAAACCCAGGAATAAGAGAGGGTAGAGCTAGCTAGCCTTCTATCAGGATCCCTGAGACACTGGCAAACCCAACACACAAACTCACCGAGTGCCCCTGTCTAGAGTCCAGGACTCCAGGGCAGAGATCAGCTCCCTACTGTTCCGTAGAGGTAACAGCTGTGGGTGGTGCAACCATCTTCTCTCATGTTTCAAGGAAAAAGCTGGACAGAGTCGTGAATATGAGCTATGGGGGTCAGAGTGGTCCTGAGACAGAGACCTTGGCTGTTTCAGTGCATGTCAGTGTGGGGTTCTTGACAGACAACCGGACAGCAGTTAGAACCTGAATGCCAGCCCAGAATGACCATGAACTCAAGTGACTCCATGACATCCCCTGGTAGGAAGAGCATCTATCCCTGCCAAAGAGAAAGGAAAGGGAGGAGATGATACACTTGATTCTGACCAAGTCTCAACCCAAATGGACTGTGAAACTGATAAATTTTTTTAAAATTATCTTTTTTAATATTTATTTATTTATTATGTATAAAATATTCTGTCTGTGTGCATGCCTGCAGGCCAGAAGAGGGCACCAGACCTCATTACAGATGGTTGTGAGCCACCATGTGGTTGCCGGGAATTGAACTCAGGACCCTTGGAAGAGCAGGCAATGCTCTTAACAGGCAATGCTCTTAACCACTGAGCCATCTCTCCAGCCCCCCAAACTGATAAATTTGACCCCCACTAAACTGGACTTGACTAGGGTGGGCTTCTTACATCAGTCACCGTGATGGCTGGAGATAAAAGTCTAGTCAAGCCAGAGGGAAATATGTTAAGCCTCTTCTCTGCACATGAGAACTCGGAACCCAGCCATGAGAGGAGCTATGATACTCCAGTGAGCTCTGATGGTGAACCTGACTGAACTGAAGAGGAGGTAAGGAGAAGCAGGCTGTGTTAAATTACCATTCAGAAGCAGTGTTTTGGGGACACCCTGGAGAACTGGCCTTGGAAATGATGAGGATCATGAGTTGA
Organism: Myodes glareolus; assembly: GCF_982192425.1. NCBI lineage: Eukaryota > Metazoa > Chordata > Mammalia > Rodentia > Cricetidae > Myodes > Myodes glareolus. The sequence continues at coordinate 30,823,338 of NC_142040.1, forward strand.
ATTATGGATCCCTGAAATCCTCATGTTGATATCCACTTCCTTAGGATGTGGCCTTGCTTAGAAACACAATGGTAGAACTTGCAATTGGGTAAAAATGGACTCAACTGGGGCAGGGTGAGGCCCTAATTCTTTATGAGTGGTGACAGATTACAAGTCCTTGACTGACAAGGCTGCATGTGCCTGTAATCCTGAAATTTAAGAGACTGAGGCAGGAAGATATTAATCCAAAGCCAGCCTAGGCTACTCAATAAGAAAATGGGGACGGGGGTAAGAAAGAACAAGAGGAGCAAGAAAAGGAGGTGGGCACGTTACAAGAACAGAAACAGCAAAGATCATGGCGGCCTATGTACCCAGAAACAAATGCCAAAATTGTCCGCAAAGCAGCCAAAGCTAAGAGAGAGCCATGGAAAAGAACCTGCTTGACACCCTCAGGAGAAGCCAACCCTGTGAGACCTTGACCTGCGACTTCCACCCTTGAGCAAGCGCTTTGTGATGATAAAGGAAGCCTTCCAGTTGGAGTCACACTGTTTGGCAATTCCAGCAACTGACCTAGAGGGAACCTCCACTCCCATTTCCTTTCGTCACACATTTCCCAAGAACTAACCAGGGGAACGGAAACGCGCAAGTGTTCTGATGAGTCCAAAGATGGGCATTTTCCATGATAGTTGTTTTCAACCCATCCCAAGGGCCCCAAGCTCATCAGCTTCCTTGGTCATTGGAGGCAGATGGTAGGAAATCACCAGGCCCTTCCAGAGGGTCACTGATGGCAGAAAGCTCATGGTCACATAGGCACACTAAGCCACACATGCCTTGAACTGAGTTCTCATCCAAGGCACAAGTGCCTCTGCCTGTCGGTATTTCCTGATTCAGTTTCAGGTTCCCCGGTAGATCAGGAACATCTAAGCATTCCTTCCACATGGACCCCTGGGAAACTGTTTTTACTCCTCTTTGCTTTATCTGATCCCTAATTCTAGGGCAAGATTCCCCACCCCAACCCTTGTCCTTGTCATCTGGCTTTTGTCTTTCTCCTCTCACCCCAGGATACATACAGGAAATGTCTCTCCTAGCAGAACCCAGGCCTGGGTCTTGTGCTTCTGGAAAGCTGACTTACCCTATTCTGGAAGCAAAGGCCTGATCCCTGGTCTTCTCTTTATCTCTACACTTAGAACCTAGGGAACCCTTGCCTGTTCTCTGTAATGGGAAGAGAAGGCTTGTTCTGAGCATCCTTTTTGCCTACAATTCAGTCCTGGAGCTCAGCTGATAAATACTCTAAATGTCCTTTTCTCTCAAGGTTGTTCTATTGCTACTCTTTTGATATTAAAACTCTTATTTTGACACTGCAAAGCAGAAGGAGTAAGCGTCCTTCTCTACATTGCTGTCAGAACATCCTGATATTCCCTAGTGCAATGGGAACTTCTGAAGAACACACACACACACACACACACACACACACACACACACAAATGACTGGCTGTATTTTTCTACCTAACTTCCTGCTGTTAGACAATAAGGGTAAGTGACTGAGAAATGGGCTAAAGAGTCAAAGCCTTACCGGGGAAAAAATGGAACTGTTTACCTGTATTTTCTTCCTGCTGAATCCTTACCATACCTTTCTCCCCTTTACCACCCCAGACTCCAAGGACTAGCCGTTCTTCTGGATGGTGCACTTGAACTGCATTCATGGAGAGAGGAGAACATTTTCCTAACTAATGGTAAAATCCATAGGACCAGCTAACCAGGGAACTCCTCATTTGTAAGAACCCAGGCAGAGCAAGAAAAGATGATAGAGAGTAACAGAGAAGCCTCTGGGCAAAACGGTGTCTGTGAAGTAGAATCCAGATCTGCGGGGCCAAGATGGGTTCAGATGAACCCCCAGGAGGAAGACGAGGACATGGAGAAAGAAAAGGAAGAGAGGAAAAGTGAGATCCTAACAGAGAAATAACTGTAACATGACTGTCTAGACTCTGGAGAGTCTAAGTTCCACTCTCTGGAAGAATGAAGAAGCTGGATTTTTACAGAGAAGGTTGTACATGACATTTCTACAGCATGCCTGTTGTATGGCTTGAACCCACTCATCTCACTATCAGTTCACTCCTGTTCCTTCTCTGGGCTTCACAAAGTCCATGCTGTGGTCACTCACCTTCTTCTCTGTGTGGATAATCTCTACCTTCCTGCAGCACAACACCTTATTCTCCGCAGACAGCCACTCCCTTTCGTACCACGTGATCACCAGCACTCTGACCCATGCTTAGACGTGCGCCAGCTCCTTGAATGCCCCTCTTCAGACAATTTCGTGGCCACCAAGAGGGCCCATGCCTATGTCTGCCTCCACGCCCCGCTCAGCCGTGAAAGTTACTGCTCCCTTCAGAGACTTACTGTGTTAGTCAGCTCTCTATATTTGAGGCAGTCAACTTATGAAAGGAAAAGATTCGTCTTGACTCAGTTTTGAAGGTTACAGTCTATAATCAGCTGGACCCTTTGCTTCCAGTCCTAGGATAAAGTAGCAGCATTACCGGGATGCATGGTACAGCAGAACTACACACCTAAGTCAGGAATCAGCAAAGAGAAAGAGGAAGAAACCAAGGCCTCATATCCCCATCAAGGGAACTTCCCTAAAGACCAAAAACCTGCCAGACATCACAGCCCCTTAAAGGTCCCCCCACCTGCTAACACCACCATGCTGGGGACCTATTTCTAATACGTGAACTTTCCAGGGCCACTCAAGATCCAAATCATAGCATCACTCCACGTTTAACTGTTTGGTTGGGTTTTTGTTATTGTCACCTCCTTCGGTATACAAAATTCAGGAAGGCACTCAATATTGTCATTCTTATTTAATCTTCTGTTTCCAGGGACTAGCCCGGTGCCTGGCACTCGTAAGCATTTGTCAGTTGAAGAAATGAATGAACCCCAGGTCACCGCCAAAGTCACTTCTTGGATGGAGAAAGATGAGAAAAGAGTTCTCTGCTGATGTGGGTAATGCCTGACAACATCTGTTTACAGTACCCAGGGGAGCCTTTGGCTTTAACAAGCTCAAGAATTTACATTTCCAAGAAACACATGTGGTTACTAGTGACATTAAGCCAGTCGTGAGCAACCTTTTCTGGTTGAGAGCCAACTCAGGAAAAACACTAATGTTTATGATCAGCATTTTAAAATTTAATGTGGAAATGTCTTTAGTGAACCCTCTGGGGTGGGAGGAATAGTGTCAAGTCTTCCCATTGAGATGATGTACTTTGCTGATTGGATAAATATTAATGAGCAAACAAACATTATTTTTAAGCTTCTAAAATGTGAATATGAGCAGCAATCCATAGCTAATTATGATATAACAAAAAGATGTCTTTTGTGTTTGTCTCCAGTTCCTACCACAGAACTTGGAAAATCTTTGGAGTTCCCTGAATGGTGAGGGTGACAGGAGCAGCCACTGTGGTTCCTAGCCAACCCCTTTTCAATCACTACACTAACTACAGCTGTCTGGACTATAGGATCGATCCTGGCTGTCAAAGGAACCAACCATGTGATTAGGAGACTGCCAGACATCTGGAAAGGGGAGAAGGACAAGAGACTGGCTCAGTTACTGATGGCAGTGACTCAATCATACAGACGTGAGAACTTCATAAGAGCATTCAGGAAGGAGTTCGGGAGCTTAGGAGTTGATGCATGACCATGCACAGGCCTGGATGGTCTGCACCCTTCCCCACACTTTCCCCTGCATCTCTACCTTTATCTGTTTCTGACTGGTACCCTCTACAACAGTGGTTCTCAACCTCTCTAATGCTGCAACCCTTTAATACAGTTTCTCATAGTGTAGTGACTCCCAACCACAAAATGATTTGCATTGCTACTTCATAACTGTAATTTTGCTACCATTATGAATTATAATGTAAATATCTGTTTTCTGGTGGTCTTAGATGACACCTGTGAAAGGGTCATCTGACCCCAAAGGGGTCATGACCCCTTTGAGAACCACTGCTCTACAACAAACCAGAAGTGGCAGCTACAGCTTCACTGTGTTCTGCAAATTTATTTCTGAACCTGAAGAGCATTGTGGGAAACTCTTCAGTGTGTAGAGGCCAGACAGAAGTACCATTGACAGCTCTGTGCCCAGCATCTGAAGTAGGAGCAGTCAGGTGGGACTGAACCTTTGATTTGTGGGATCTGATACTTAAAGCCAGAGTCTTGTGGGTAAATAATGCCAGAATCAAATTGGATTGTGGAACACCCAGCTGCCATCTGAAAATTGAAGAGCTATTGGGGGGAAAATGCTGCACATTTGAAGCCAGAAATGCTGATCTTCTCTGCAGTTAACATACAGAAGAAGATTAAGTCACAATTATCAAAATAACCCAAGTGCACACCTCTTACCTATTAACTATACTATAACTTTCAATCTTTTTTATTATTAAAAGATACCCTGTATAAATATAGAGAATATATGTGAAACTTTAAAATGTATAAATATGTATACAACAGGATACATAACACTTCTACAGATAAGAGGACATGCTGAAAAAAATATTGGAGAGTCTCAAACACTTCTAATTAATTCTTTCTTGAATAACACTGAAACCCTATGATCCACACTAAATAGATGGGAAAACCAAGCCTTAAGGATGAGCTGATGGGTCCAGTGTCACATGACCATTGAGACTTGTCCATGACATTTCACTAACATCTCTACCACCTGTTTATGCCAGTCTCTGAGGGAAAGTGTTAGGGATAAGAATACAAAGAAGATATATTCCCCAAAACATATGCATGCCCCCCTCAGCCTGAGTCCCCTCCTCCTTCCACCAGGACAGACTCACTGCTCTGCCGGACATGAGAATCTGCAGAAAGACAGTGGCCATCACCAATTTCCTAGGGCTCTTCTCTCCACAAGCTTCCTGCCTTTTTGCCTCAGCCCTTGAACTCACTTCTCATTCTGTGAGTTGGCAGCTCTGCCTGAGGTAGAAGACCATTTGGGTGTGGCTAGGTGAAACTCACTGATGTGTCAGAATAGGTTTGTTCATAGAGAGGAACAAGTAGATTGAATCTGGACTGCAGAGCGTTTGACTCTCTTTGATCAGAATGAAGACTGTATGTCAGGGCACCTGGCTCAGGTTCATGGCAGGATGGAGGCAGAACCACAGTAAGGGTGTGTCTTAAGAATAACAGGGATGGAGGCTGGAGAGATGGCTTAGTGGTTGAAAGTACTGGCTGCTCTTCCAAAAGTCCTGAGTCTAGTTCCCAGCAACCACATGGTGCCTCACAACCATCCACAATGAGATCCTGTGTCCTCCTCTAGCAAGCAGAGAAGCATGCAAGCTAAGTACTCATATACATAATTAAATTTTAAAAAAGAAAAACTCAGGAATACACTCAAGAGAAGCAGAAGCTTATTAATCAGGGAATGAAGCAAAAGCCAAGTTCCTGGGACTGAAGCACAAGGACGCCATGGGCTATCGACTCTGCTGGCTTATTAGTCACTAGTTGTCCCCTTAGAAAAACTTCAAATTCCTATACTTCAGAACATAAATTCTTTCAAGAATCTAGGGTAAGGCAAAAATTAGAAACAGTGGGGCATAAGCCTTAGACAAATATTTGTTGATAGTCAATTATGTGTCAGTCACGACACTGCAGGGGCTGTGTATGACTGCATACAGCAGACAGCCTTTCTTTGAAGAGCTTCACTTGCAGGAAGCATACAAACACATCTATGATGTGACATACCAGGTGCCGAGAAGGGACAGGAAGTGATCAAAGAGATTTTATACTTTATCAAGATTAAAAGATGCAAGCATATTCATTGATGGAAAAGAGCCCACAAGAGGCAAAGATAGTACATACAAGGGTGGGGTGGGAATGCCAGACAGAGAACCTCAGGATTCAAGATACCTGGGGTTCAAAGCCTTCTAACTACGTGTGGCACTGTGTTTTCTAGTGGGCGCTATAGCTGCGTCTCAGCCAGTGATATGTAAGAATGTTCTGCTTTGGGGCTGGAGAGATGGCTCAGAGGTTAAGAGCACTGACTGCTCTTCCAGAGGTGCTGCGGAGCACCTTCCGCTCCTTCAGGCAATAGCTGCTGAAATACCAGCCCACTGGGGAGTGGTCTATTTCTCTTTTAAAAAGAGTGGCAGCACTCTGCTCACTCTCTTGCTTCCGGCTCTTGTTTTTGGCTCTTGCTCCAGAGACTAGACTCCTTTCCTGGCTGTCAGTGTTCTATAAGTTTTCCCCTAAAATCAATACCCCTGTGAATCCAAACTGGTGTGGGATTGTTTCACGCATTACAGAGGTCCTGAGTTCAATTCCCAGCAACCACATGGTGGCTCACGGCCATCTATAATGAGATCTTGTGCCCTCTTCTGGCATACAAACATACATGGAAGGAATGTTGTGTACATAATAAATAAATAAATCTAAAGAAAAAAAAAGAATGTACTGCTTTGAGAAGGAGAGCGGATTGACCTGCACTATTGAACGGAAGGACTGGTTTCAGAAATCTGAGATTCTGCCAATCTCCCAGCCATTTGTCCCAGTAAACTTGGGGCAAATCATTTAATATCTTTTTGCCTTCGATTGGTTGCTTCCTGCTGGGACCTCATCTGGACAGAATTTGATTCAGCATCACCCTTGATTCTTGGCACACTCTCGCTGTGAGTCCATCATATGGCACAGACTCACTCCCATCATTGCGTATAAATTATCTTTCTTGGAGTGTTACATAATATCTCATTATGTGACTGTAGACATGGATCTCTGATCTGTGTCAGAGTTGGCAAGATGTATCTGTGAAGAAAGGAGAAACTGTTAACTAAATAGAACTGTAAAATAAAATAATTGTCCATATGCTGTAAGATAAAAGAGAATCTGCTAAATGATCCCATATGTAAAAATCTACTCCAGATGAATAAAAGTCTTCTATGCCACAGTCCCATCTCTGGGACTCCACAGACATTCCATAAGGCGACGTGAAGTGGATGTAATGCCTCAGGAACCCAGCTTAATCCAGCAGAAAGCCCACTCAGTGCCTAGCATTGAAACAGGACAGTATTACAGCATGGAGAATGGTGTCTAATGCCCCCTTAAAAACTGGGAGATCAGCGCATGTGCCCTCAAAGGCTAACATTCAGTCACATGTGGCTACCTATAAACACCAGAATTGAAGGTACCACCCCACAATTTCTGTGACCCACATTCCTGTTCCACATTTAGGTACATGATGCTGGCAGAGTCAGGAACCAATGCAGCAGCTCCCATTGCCCCTTGGTCCCATGCTCACATTGCTAAGGGGCTTAGAAAAACACCTCAGTTTCTGCCTGTGCCCCACGGTCACAATCCATATAGATACACAGGGCTGACAGGACAGAGTGGCTGTCACAGACAGGGCACTGTGGTCCCTCCACCGCTCCTTTCCATGCAGTGCCTGGGTCTATGCCAGTGCCTGCTCAGAGAGAGTGAGAAGTCAGAAGACTTGCCCAAAGCAAAGCGAGCATCCACAGAATCTTAAGAAACACACATCACCCAGCTGAGACCACCATTTCCGTCATAAGAATATCACATAGTGAATACTCCCTACCGACACCTGCTTACACCACAACCACCTTCCTTCACCCCTGCCTCCTCCCTAGAGATAGTGTCTTTGACTGAAGCATGCTGGGAAGGAAAGTTTGTTCAGCTTACACTTCAATGTGGCTGTTCATTACCAAAGTTAAGTCAGGACAGGAACTCAAGCAGGACAGGAACCTGGAGGCAGGAGCTGAAGCAGAGGCCATGAAGGAGTGTTGCTTATGCTGGCTTGCTCCCATAGCTTGTTGCTCAATCTGCTTTCTTGAAGAACCCAAAACCACCAGCCCAGGGATGGCACCACCCACCATGGCCTGGACCTTCCCCCATTGATCAATAACTGATAAAATGCCTTACAGCTGAATACCATGGAGATATTTCCTCAGCAGAGGCTCTTTCCTATCTGATCACTCTGGCTTATGTCAAATTGACACACAGAACCAGCCAGTACACTTCCTATAAAGTGTATCCTATAAAAGTGACAGAAGTCATTGATCCGTAGGATGCACAAATCTCAAAATAGGGGCACAAGAAACACACACCGAAAAACTTAATACAGTCAAAAGAATATAATAATCTGAAAACAGATCACAATGAAAATTACATCTACAAAATGCCTGATAAAATATTATAAAAAATAACAAAAAAATCTAAGTGAGATAGAAGAAACAGACAGATAATTGAAACAAAAGAATGAATGATACAAACTTAAAAATTCAGTGAAAAGATAGAAATCATGAAAAGAATCAAACATAAATCTTGAAATGAAAGTTTAATAAGACACATAAAATACAGTCAAAAGACACAGTCAAGATCCAGATAAAGAAGGAAGAGAATCTGAACTTGGAGATATGTATTCTGAAGTATTCCACTTGGAAAAGAGAAAGTTAAGTGCAGGAGAGGGAAGGAGGGGGAAGGGAGGAAACGAGAGGGGAAGGAAAGGAGGAGAAAAGGAGAAGACAGACTGTCTTAGTTTGGGTTTCTATTGCTGTGAAGAGACACCATGACCACAACAACTCTTACAAAAGAAAAGATTTAATTCAGTCTGCTGGAGGAGCTGAGAGCCCTGCATCTGGATTGGCAGACAGCAGGAAGTGAGTGTCACACTAGACCTGGCTTGAGCATTTGAGTCCTCAAAGCCGACCCTCAGTGACACACTTCCTCCAACAAGGCCACACCTCCTAACAGGACCACTCCCTTTGGAGCTAAGGCGACCATTTTTAGTTAATCCACCACAGAGACAGAAGCAAAGCAAAGACAACTACCAAAATAAAAACCTGCGAGTACAAGTCTCACTCAAAGACTAGATACCCAAAAGAGAAATAGAAAAGAATCGAGTAATATCAACACAGTCTCAACCACCAAACCACAAAGATGAATGAGAGGGAGAAAGAGAGAATAGCCAAAAAATTATAGAAATGTAATAAGATCCCAGAATAAGCCTTTACCTCTCAATAATAATCATAAATACAAACAAACTATATTACCTAATTAAAAGATTCAGACTGCTTAAACGAATACTAGAATAGACCCAACTATACACTGCTTATAAGAAACTCACCAGTAATGATGCACACAGCCCAAAATAAAAAGATAGAAAAAGTCATTCCACACTAACGAAAACCAGAACTGAGCACCAGTGAGACAGACAAGCATGAGACTAGCTTAGCAGCCCAGGACTCAGCTTGGCTTGAGCTGTCCTCACAGTTCTCCTCAACAATGCACTTCAGCGACCTGAATCCCTGACACACTGGCAAGTACACTCTGTTCCAAACCATACAATAGATGGTTCCTCCCTTAGCAGACCTTTGGCCACTCTCAATCACTTTCCATCCATAGATGCCATGAAACCACTGGGGACCTGAAAGCAGGGGGCTCATCCGGACTCAATGAGTTTTGTTTAAAAACAGATACCTCATGGGAAAGGACATGCATGTCAATTCAAAACTTACAAGACCCACGCCTATCAATCAAAATAGAGAACTATCACACTACTTAGTAACCAGCTCCTCCTCCTTCTGGACCCCACAAAAGAAAGCCCCAAACAATAACTCAGGCTTCCAGGTGCTCTGGCTCAGGAAAGCTGCTGCTTCTCACAGCTTGTCCTTACTACCTCTTTGCATAAAATTCTTGCTGCTTTGCTGTTTGTGTGTGCTTTTCCAGTTCATGGACTAAGTCACGAAAAGCTTGAAACTATCTAGTCCAGTCTGAGACCAACCATAACTGAGTTGGGTTTACCTGTGGAAGATTAAATAAGGCAGACGCAGGAAAAGAAGTACCTGTGTCCTGCGTTCTCTCACACACGTGAGAGGGGTGTGTGTGTGTGTGTGTGTGTGTGTGTGTGTGTGTGTAACTAACCCAATAACTTCCAGAATATTCTTTTCTCCTCCTGGAAATGTGGTGCATAGAGTGGGTGTTGGTACAGTAGGATGGATCAGGAGACCAGTTTGCATTTTCTACTTCCAGGTTTCCTTCCCTCACTAACTGCGAGGATCTGCACCAGTCACTCAGTAGTTCTGAGTTTCTATTCTGTCATTCTTCAAGTCAGACCATCATTTGTCTTTCTAATGCAGAGAGGTATTGCAGAACAAAGATTTCAAACTATGGTAAAAGACTTAACACAGGGCCAGTGAGCTGGCTCAGCAGATAAAAGCACTTGTCACCAACCTGACAGCTTTAGTTCCAGCCCTGAAATCCAGGGTGGAAGGAGAGAACTGGCTCCCAAGCTATCTTCTGACCTCGTTACATCATTGTATACATACACACATAAATACGCATACATGCACACACATACAGATACACACACGTACATGTACATATACTCTTTCATAGATACAAACATACACACACATACTGCCATACAGACACACAAATATACGCACACACTCTCACACAGATGCACACTTATACACACATTCACAAAGATACACAAACATACACACACTAAGTGAATAAATAAACATTTTAAAAGTTATTAATTTTGGTGACTGAACGTAGAGAAATCAAGTCGACACAAAACTAGAAGCTTCCTCCCAGCTTAACTTTCCCAATGCCAAGGTATGGCAGAGGCTGCAAAGGGAGGAAATGGGTCAATTGTCTTGCACAGATATGGAACCCATGAGCTGCAGTAATTACCTGCCTGGAAAGACGCCCACTAGTACAGCAATGGTATGAATATTATAAGCATAACCAGTTGCTTCCTGATTGGATTTGAGGCCCATTCCACAGGAGGGAACTTATGATTGGTATGGCAAACTTTGACAAGAGCCTATGGCTAGGAAGTTCACAGATCCTAGGGTAATCTAATATAGTCATTTTGCTAAATGGACATGCTAGCAAACTGCCTTCTGGATCCTTGCACCCATAGATCAGTGCTGTTCTCAGCCTTCATCAGAGAGACTTATTTTTGCAGTGGAAGTCAACTGATACAGATGCTTACGGCTGGTCTAGTTGTTGGCAATAAGTGACTGTTGAGTGCCTGGTCTTAAATGGAGCAACTATATCAAACCAACGCCCGAGGTTCAGAGAACACTGCAGAAAAATGGGATGACAGGGATGTAGGAGCCAAAGGCCTAAGAGGAAGCACTACCAAACAGCGTCTTCTGGACGTTGCATGACAACAACATTCATGAACTAACAGTAACTATGGTAACCTAAACAAGACCTTACATTGAGCCCACCGATATTTCATCATGCATGAGGGAGGGATTCATGAGGCTCCACCCTCCTGAGGGACTATAGACAGTTAATTGTGGAGAGGTTAGAGAGTGCCACCTTCTTCAGGAGTAAAGGCACTGATAAGTTGCCCATGTGTCAGCTTCACACGTGTCTATGCAAGCAGCCCTCATTAGACTTGATATAGGTCAGAGAGCGAGAAATCAAAGTAGGCGTCAGGATAGTGAGGAGTAAGAAGAGTCAGTGGGAAGAGGGAAAAGAGTGAGAGATGGGAACTGTGGAGTGTAAAAATAATCACAATTCATTACGCACATGTACAGCACTGATATCTTTTTAGTCTATGTTTAAAATGCCTCAGTGGCTTGAAAACCTTAATGGGGTAGACAGACAAGGGGCAGACAGCACTTTACCCAATCCCATAGTGCCTGCTCACCAGTGTAGCTGTGCCTGGGCTGCGGGCCAGATGCTAAAAATGAAGCTAAGTTCGGTAGCTGTACCCTCTGAGGGTCGCAGGCCAGCGGAGGGGATCCTCGGTGAGTACACCATCCCACTGCACAGCCGATGTGGGGGGACCCGGAGGAGCAAGGGGAACTGCCATCATCTCCGCCTCTCCTCCACCCCAGTGAAGACAGGCGAGGCGAACAGGCTGCCTCCTACCCGGGTGCCCCGGGCTGCTTTTTTTTAGCCCATCTCATCTTCTCTTGGTTTTGTTCAATTTTCTGCAAGCTTTTCTATCTGGTTCACTTATCTCCCTTTATCCCTCAGAACCATCTGGGTAATTCCATTGACTGGCAGGGACACTCCCGTCAAGCAGGGCGGCACAGTGCTAAAGCCCCCTCCTACGCCCTCCAACCTGGTCAGTCCCACTCCCTGGCTCTTAAGGTTAGCTGGGGCCTTCCACACTCAGATCTTTCTAGGTTAACTTCTTTTTAATTTCTAGGTGCAGGGTTTCTTATCTTTATTACATTTGAGGCTACATTTCACAGAATCAAAGGCAGACTGCATTGTTTGGGGGTTGTTTTATTGATTCGTGTTTGTTTGTTTGTTTGTTTGTTTTGTGACAGGGCCTGGCTTTTACAGCCCAGGATAGTTTCAAATTCTCATCCTGCCTGCCTCAGTTTCCCAGTTGCTGTGATGCTACCACTGGTTTTAAAGTGAGTTAAGATTCCATAAGATGAACCTATTCAGCTTGAGGTCCACATCACAGCCAAGGTAAGTTCAACCCTCTGCAAATAAGAGAATGAAAAATAACCAGCCAGAGGAGAACCATGGGAAAGGTGCTGAGTGTGAGGTCAAGGAACTGGGTGGGAAGCCATGGGGTCTTCGACAAGTCATCCGGGCTATTCTGACTCCCAAACCTCATGCCTCATCGCCTTCATCATGACTTAGGTGTCAGAATCAAACTCATGAACTGCTTTAAACAAGGCCTTATAAACTGTTAAAACTGTTCATTAAGTAAATATCCATATCAAACATGGAGACACTGGCACAAGGTGCCCTTCTAATAAATACGCCAGCTCCATGGAAGCAGGGCCTGGGTCAACTCTTGCTCTTTATGTGCCTCGGGTCTTGGCAATGGTAAAGGAAAGACAGACAAACAAAAGCATCCATGGAGGATGAAATGCCAGGTCTTTACATACGTGTGAAGCTTACTGCTGGCTGATTGGAATGAAAATACAACCTGAGATTTCACTGGTGTTTTTTTCTCTGTGTTTACACTTATGACTCAGATCCCATTTGGGTGAAGTGTGGGAAAGCCGATATAGACCTGTGATCATTCTGTTGCAGATTAACAGCAAAAGTTTTGACCCTGAGTGCCTTCATGGAGCCTGCGGTGAGAGTGCCAATACCAGAATAGCGATGACGCCTTTCATTTACCCAGTGCTTTGTAGCTGACCAAGCATAAACCAAACTAACACACACTGCTCTTCAAAACGGTATGTAGGTATGACTAATCATTCCCAGTTTCTAGAAGATACAGACTCAAAGAGTAAAGAAACCTTGACCTCATAAAGGCTGTAAATAACAGAACTGGAATGCAGATTTCATTCTGTCAACCCCTTAGCACATTCAGCTGCTGTGAAAACAGTAATGAAGATGTTCCTTTCCTGAGCTGAGAGCCTGCAGCCACCAGACCACTTTCATTTCATCTTCAGTTTACTAGAGTTCCTATTACTCCTAAGTGCAGTGGAGCATCTTCTGAGCAAACAATGGTAACAAAGCCTTCTTGGGGTAGGATACACAACGGGAAAAGTAAAATAGCTTTGAGGTCATACGAAGGAAAATGGAGGAATAATAAAGAGAGAGAGGTTTAAGTGGGGAGAAGATAGGCAGATGAGTAAACAGAATGATGCTTCCCTGGAAGTCATGGGTTACCAATAGAAATCCCATTGCCAAGTATGGAATTCTTCCCTTCAAGAATGTCCAGTTGTTGGAAGAAAAAAGCCACCCATAGTCTTACCCAGCTGTGGACCCCATGAACTACAGTCATGACTGCTGTGGCAAGACATGCCCATGAGTGTGATGGTGACACGGTGGTAGAGGGTGACCAGCCACGTTCTGGTTGGACTTAAGACCTGTTTTACGAGAGGAAATGCAAGCCTGGTTCTGTGAATCTGACCAAGAACTCATGGTTGGGGAGTTCACAGAACCCAGGAGTACACCACTACTCTTATCCTGCTAAGTGGATATAGACTCAAGCTGCCTTCTAAATTCGTGTCTCTATATCCACAGACTAGAGCAGCTCTCAGACATCACCAGCCAGCTTTCCTTATGTGACGGATGGTGGATGGTCACAGTGCAGGGAGGAAGTGAGGATGCTCAGCCACAAACGGGACATCTCCATCACCCCCCCCCCCCAAGGCTGAGGAAACATTACTGAGAAGAAGAAAGACGGTAAGGACCAGAGGCTAGGAAGGATGGAGATGAAAACAGCGTGCCCACTCTGCTCGAGAACTCACAGCAGCTGTGGCTACCACTGCAAGGTAAAGTCATTCCAGCATACAGGGGAAGGGTTCACTGGTCTGCACTGCTAATTGGAGTAGCTATGGCTAGCTGATGGCTTTTAGGAGAGAAAGAGTTGCGTTTCTTTAAAGATGTGGCCCCTCGTAGGCCAACCATGCTCCAGTGGATGTGCCCACATCAGAAATATAGGTTGTATGAAGTGGAATTTTTTTAAGAACACAAGTGGGGCATGGGATAGGAGTAGATCTTGGAGTACAGAGTTGGAATAACGGGGATGAATATGATCAACATTCCTTGTGTGAAATTCTCAGAGAATTAGTAAGAGGGACTACATCAAAAAGATAACTTCTAACATTTGACTTTACCAATAATCAACTGTAGACTCAGTATGTGACTCAACAGCAGATCACTTGTCCAGTTCAATCCCCAGCACTGCAAAATAATAAGCAACTACAAATGTGCTAGCGAGTTTATGTCAACTTGACACAAGCCAGAGTGCCCCGAGAGGAGGGAGCCTCGACTGAGAAAATGACTCTGTAAGATTTGGCTGTAGGCAAGTGTATAGGAAATTTTATTAGTTAGTGATTGCTCAGGGAAGGCCCAGCCCATTCTGGCTGGTGCCATCCATAGGTGGGTAGTACCAGATTCTATAAGAAAGCAGGCTGAGCAAGCCAATAAGCAGCACCCCTCCATGGCCTCTGCATCAGCTCCTGCCTCCAGGTTCCTGCCCTGCTCAAGTTCCTGCCTTCACTGCTTTAGATGATGAACTGTCCCATGGAACTGTGAGAGAAACAAGCCTGCTCCTCCCCAAGCTGCTTTTGGTTCTGGAGCTTCATCACGGCAACAGTCACCTGACTAAGACAGCAAGCAATGACGAAGAACCATTTCTCCTGCTCTGTTAGACTAACAAAAGTCAGCTCAATGAGAAAGTAGCAAAGTCTACATGTAGGTTCAAAGTGCTGAACATCCAGACAAGCTATTGAAATCTGTTCTTCCATACTTAGCAGCAGCTATGACGTTGCTCACATTCTCCCAACCAGTAACCTTGAGTCTGAGCCCTGGTTGTCAAGCTTTCCCTTAGATAGCAAGGAGGTTTATCACGTGATCGTTTTCATAAATTTGGTTTTTTGTTTAAGCTAGCATGAGTTGGTTCCTTGTTGCCTGGAACCATATCTGTCATTGCTACAAATACATTCATGCACAAAATAGCTAACCTGAATATTAATGCCCGTCCTTCCTTCTTTCTGATCCAAGTTGACCTTTCTAGCCACGTGAGAATGGCTCAGTGCCCCATTCTTCTACACTCATCAAGTTTTGACCAAAAGAAAACTCTCTTAGTTCTTGAGAGGCCAACAATGACATGTTCTTGACCTTTGAGAGCCTGAGAGTCACCTAGAATATTGTTTTAAAAAACTGACAAACCCATTCATACCAGACACCTGCCTTCCCTCAGCTTTATGACTGAGTTCTGCTAAGGTCATGAAGGAAACTTCTAGCAAGTTCCAGGTCATGTTGGTTCTAGAAGCTTACCTCAGAACCACTAGTTTGAAGTGACGCCTCAACGACCTTTTCCCAGCAAGTTCTTTCTAATCAACTGAGTCCCAGATCCTCCCTCCTCGCAGCTCTCTCAGGTTAGAGCTGTTCCCGTGGTCCCTGGGCACAGGAACACATAATAGGATGAGAGCTGCTGTATCCTCGGTACCAGCTCCACCCACTGTGGTGCTGGTCCAGGGCTTCAGCACCTCCATGTCCCTCAAGCTAGCACCATGCTCGGCACACACGGGGCGGATGAATGATTCTGCACTACCTCCCTTAACCGGAAGTCATGACTGGCTCCCGCTCCCCCAGGACCCATTAGCATATTGAATAGCTATTTTTTAAAAAAAAAAATGATTAGCCACGATAGCAAAAGAAGAAACATGAGCTGAGCTTATTAGTTTGCCAGGCTAGTAAATATCACTTTGCTTTGCTCTCTAAACTCCCTAATGAAGATAGCCGCGCTCAGGAAGATAAATAAAACATTAGGTTGACAGCACACAGCGCATCACAAGCACGGCCCACTAATTTGCTCATTGCTGAAGGACATTAGCCACCTTCAGGCTAACCGCCCTAAGCGCATGGCCCAGTCTCCCCTCCTCAACGATCAATTGTATCAGCCTATGGCTTTCGCATTTTTCAGTGTCTTATATGTATTTTATTTCAACAACTTCCTAAACAGGAAGATACCCATCTTAATCACACAAAAACTATTTTTTAGTGATTGTCCTAAAAGCCAATTCCTTTTCTGGGGGTCTGGGGGGGCGTGGTGAGGGAGGGCAGGCGGGCATTATTTTGATTCACAAAGTAGCTGGGCGAAACAGCGCTCTCAGAATAGTAATGTGAGCTCAAGCTATTAAAATGTCATGGTTAACCTTTTAAAAATCTAATTAAATTAAAACAATAATATGTAGAACAGTCTCCCAGAAAGGAAAGGCTTCTTTTCAAAGAGTCTGTTCCAAGTCTCAGAACTCACACCTTGGAGCCATGATAGGAAGGGGAGTTTACACGCAGACAAAGGGAGCCTGCCTTTGCACCTGCTGAGATTAACTTTTAGTTGTTGCTAAGACTTAATTATTGCAGCATGCTGGAGGGCAGGGACAATTTACTTGTCTGATCTCACCTAATAAGATGTGTTTGCAGATGCCAGCATCTCCTGGACTTAATCAACAAATCCAAGACAATCAATGCTGTTGGTCCCCATGTCCTTGTCTTTTTTCCAAATTGAAAAAAAAAAAGAAAAGAAAAGATAAAGCTCAAGGGCAGGGTGCTACAGAGGGAGGCCTGCTGCTCAGAAGACCATGGTTGTCTAGCTAGTACCACGCTTTCCTCCCTCCATGGATGGCCAAAGCCATATGGGCAAGGGTTTGTCCACCCTAAGGCCTGAGTCTGTTGAGTGTAAAGTTGAATCCACACACCCCAGGTGGAAGGAGGATGCTATCCGCATACTCCGACACCCCTTGGTAACTAAGCTCCGCAAGACTTCCCTGGAGTGGCATCTGTTTTACCTCGTATGGGAAGATTGTCACCCCAAGGCACTGCCCTCACATCTTACTTCGTGATGAATGCATTTCTGTTCCTTTACTTAATCATCTACGTGTGAATCCAAGAAAAACAGTTTTGAAAGACAAAAACTGGCTACGATATCAAACAGCTTGGCAAATTACGCCAAACAGCATGCCTTACTTCCTACCCTGTTTCTTGGTAGGCTCCGAGACACCCTGGGGAAGAGAGATTAGACCACATGTGGACGTGCAAAATAGGGCGGGTGCTGCCGTCCACCAGGCAGTACAGAGAAGGGATGGCAGGAGCCAGCCCAGGGGCCACTGAACAGTAAGCCAAGACTTCCGCATAACTGGTCCATCTTGAATAACAAAAGCTGGCCAGCATTCCGCATGCACACTCGTATAATTTTGTATAATTTCGCTCACTCAATAATACACATCCATTTGCACAGCCATACTTCGCACCAAGGACTATGCTGAGCGTGTTCCTGGTGTCACTAAACGTGAGTTGTGCAAGGCTAAATTCATGGTAGTTTGCTTGTCCTAGGCAAAGCAACATTGTGACAGCATTGAGGGTCTCTTTCTGATTAAAAAAAAAAAATCCAAAAGATGCAGTTGCCACCTTCATAAGTGGGTCTCCTTTCTGTGATATCAGTTACCCACAGGGACAATCATGACCCCAAAGCATTACATGAGAAATTCTACGTGTAAAGAATTCAAAATTTTAAATTATATGCTATTCTTCAGATCCTGGTGGGATCTTGCAGCTTCCTGTTCTGTCCTACCCAGAACATAAACCATCTCTCTGTCTCAGTGCATCCATGTGCTATATGCTACCCACCCATTACTCACTGTCTAACCATCCCTCAATGACCAAATCAACAGCTGTGGTACCTTAGTTCCGGTGAGCTTTCCGGAACAACCTAGCACTGTCCCAATGCAAACTCATTCACCTCATTTCATCTCATGATAGAGGCCTCCTCCTGTCTCTACCGTCACACAAGGGTGGCTAGAAGATAGAGCAAGAGACCACATTCACTATTATAATATAAATATTATATTTATATATAATATATAAGACTAATATAAACTATTGTTTATAGCATGTGAGAATTCTTCTGTTTTATTATCAGTCACTATTGTCTATCTCCTATGGTATCTAATTTATAAATCACACATTGCCCTATATATGTAGATATAAGAAAACCTAGTAAAAGAAAAATGTGCGTATGTGTGCTGTGGGGGGAGTATGTGTGGGGGTTGTGTATATGTGTGTGTGGTGTGCGGTATGTATGTGTGGGAGGGGTGTGTATGGGGACATGTGTGTGCAGTGGTAGAATGTGGAGTGTGTGTTGTGTGCATGGTGTGTGTATTGTATATGTGTGTAAAGTGTATGTGTGGTATATGGTGGGAGAGGGCTTTGTGTGTGATATGTACGTGTGGTGTCCAAGTATGCATAGTGGAAGGATAGGGAATGTGTGTGCGATGTGTGTCATGAGAGGATGTGGAGTGTGTGTGTATGATATGTAGTGTGTGTGTGCGTGTGTGTGTGTGTGGTGGGGATGTTGGGTGTGGATGTTTTAGGCATTGTGGTGGTTTGAGTAAAATAACCCCACAACCTTATATGCTTGAGTGCATAGCCCCCAGTTGGTAGAACTATCTGGGAAAATAATTAGGAGACATGACCTTATTGGAGGACATGTGTCATTTAGGGCAGGGTTTGAAGTTTCAAAAGCCCACACCATTCCCAGTTAGCTCTCTCTTCCTCTTGCTGTGGATAGGGATGGAAGCTCTCAGTTACTGCTCCAGCCCCACATCTGCCTCCCTGTGGCCGTGCTCCCTGCCATGATGGTCATAGACTCACCCTCTGAAACTACAAGCCCCAGATAAACTCTTTTCTCTATAAATTGCTTTGATCATGGTGTCTCTTCAAAGCAATATAAAACTAACAAAGACAGGCATTGAAGTGAACAAACTCTCCAGAGTGACTGTCTGAATACTCCAGAAATGACACATAAAAACTTACATTCACAGACCGCTGGTCAAAACTATGCCCACACCCAATCAAGAAAAGCTGGGGAACTCTTTCTTAATTATATTACCAATTAAAATTCAGGAGGTCTGTTACCCTGTGACAGAAGAGGAAAAAATGAATTTAATGTACTTCTCTGAGGCTGGAGAGATGGCTCCACGGGTAAAGAATTTTCTATGGAGGCATAACAAGTCGAGTACAGAGCCCAGAATCCATGTACAAGTCAGACATAGCAACATCTGTGCCAGTGCTGGGGTGTGGAGAAAGGCGGGCCTGTCGCTGGCCAGTCAGTCTCTCTGAAACAGAGCGTTCTCAGTTCAGTGAGAGACGATATCAAAAATCAATGTGGACAATTGGTTATTCAGTACCAAGAGGTCAGTCCTGAAAACTACATACAAGTAAAATTATACAGACTGAGAAGTTTATTTAGAAATATATGTGATATCCATATACATATACACATGTAGCAAAAATTAAGGAAAAGAGGCCATGAATCTGAAAAAGAACAAGGAAGGCTATACGGGAGGGTTATTAGGAAAGGGAAGGGAGACGATTTAATCATATTATAATCTCAAAAATAAAGGAAAGATACAATATAACAAAAATTTTATAAAATTAAAAAAAATAAGGTAGAGACAAAGGAAGACATCTGAACTTGACCTCTAACCTCCACGTGTGCCTTCATAGGTGAGTGCGCACATACACTACACACACATGTGTTGTTATTGTTAAATATTTGCTTTTTATAAAGAATAATATAGTGTCTAAATCTGGTAAGTCAAGACTTTGGGGCATTTTCAATAGACTATTGACTTAGAGGGTCAGTCAGGAACCACCACCCATCCTGACTTTGAGATCATGGTTTCAGTTGGGTGGGTTCGTGAAACCCTGAAGAACTCACAAGTAGACCATGTCAGAATCACCACTCAGAAAATCATCAGAGAAGAAGAAGTTCTGTCCTGATCATGTGGGGGTTTGTAAGCTTGAAACTAAGACTCATACTGTGGGGAACAGATGAAATCCTGAGTGAATATGTATTATTGATATAGCCATATCAAGGATCCCAAGAATGCTTCTGAATCAGACTCATGGGAATGGCAAAGCCTTCCCCTGGGCTAAGTACGAATGCTGAGGAACGGGTGACTACTACTACTGTGTGCAGAATGTATCAACCACAGCTGCTTCCTCCTGACGACTGCAGCCCCAAAATCCTTTGCTACAGAGATACCCCTATACTCCATCATCCTATACCTACCACCAGAAATTAGCTAAGCCACCCATGGGCTGAATTTCTGGGTTGCTGCTCATGTGTCTCCATCAGAGTCCACAGCCCACCTGATCCAGCTTTTCTGTTTGTGTGTGTGTCATTTCTTGGTTCCCTGTCACCTAAGACATGTCAATCCCAAAGCCACTCTGCAGAGCTAGCTCTGATTTGAATTTTCTCCATAAAACCCTTGTATCATTAGGAAGGAAATGAATTCTTAACCCTGTTATGTTCACTGACTGGGCACCTAGGAATTAAACCAGCAAAAGAAAAGACAACATTTACACATATCCCCTGGAAACCACAAGAAGATGTATCTCAAAGAATCCAGTGCTTACACACCATCTTAACAAGGGGCAGAGGTTCGGCTCTCAAGAGACGGGAAATAGTGGGAAATGCCTAAGAACTACACGGAAGAAACAAATGAAAGACAAATAAAATGGTTAATTTAATTTGTGAGCTTGTCTGGGTCAGTGGGTGACCAGATAATTGGTTGAACATTATTTCTGGCTGTGTCTTTGAGGATGAGAAGAGCATTTGAACTGCGCCTCACCCTAGTCTCTGAGGCTGTAGCAGAGCGCCTGGAATGGAGGGATTCACAAGGAAGCACAGCTTACTCCAGTCGTGGTTGTAAGGGCTGAGAAGTTCAAGACTCA
The DNA here is from genome assembly GCF_982192425.1 of Myodes glareolus. NCBI lineage: Eukaryota > Metazoa > Chordata > Mammalia > Rodentia > Cricetidae > Myodes > Myodes glareolus. Next base: position 30,844,518 of record NC_142040.1, read on the forward strand.
GTAGCCACATCTAGTAAGGCCCTTTCGCAGCTGATAATTCTCTGTGGAGTCCCCAGAGTCATGTGGAGAGTCGTATGATAAGGAGAATGCAGGCAGAAACAGAGCTAAACTGGCTTTATAGGGAACCAGTTCCCAAGACAAACCATTAACCCTTGAATGAACAAATCCTTTTCCAAAGGCAGGCAGAGTCCTCATAACCTAATTGCCTCTTAACATCCCACAAGGTCTCATGTCTTAGCATATCACAAAGAGGGCTGCATTTAAGGCTGAGTTTGGGTGGGAACACTCAAACCCCAGGAAACCAGTAGATGGAGCAAAGCAAATCATTCTTCCCAATGAAGAAGTGATAGGGGTAGGAAAGGCCCCTTGATAGAAGCTATTTGGGAGCTGGTAGCTCAAGCCCCAAGGGTGGCATGTCACTGTAGTGGATCGTGCTACCGTTTGATGGCCCACAGTCAAGATCCCAGACATCAGGGGAGCAGCAGCCAGGAACAAAGCAAGGAAAGATCTACACAAGACCAAGCCAGTTAAGAAACCCAGAATGGATGAGGTAGGGTCTCCCACAGCCCCACCCCTAGCTGAGGATCTCTTAGCAGTCAGTGGCTACTGTGGGAAAGAGAATCCTTTTCTATTAGGAGTGTGGCCACTGGTAGCTCCTTGTGCCCCATGTACATCTGGCCAGCCCTAATTAGACTTGGCGGATAAATAAATAGGGCATAAAGTTGGGAGGAAAAATAGATGAAGGGTGGACATGACCAAGATACATTGTATCAATGTACGACATTTTCTTGAAAAAAAATTTTAAGTTTGAAAAACACATATAAAAGCAAAACAAACCCAGCTGGATAAAAATAGGTATGATACTGCCCAGGTACAACTGGGGCAGGGAAGCAGGGTACAGCCAACAGTGACCACAGTGGTGGAAGGTGGATCTCACCCACCTGACTGGAAACTTTTAAAAGGCTTGGTGTTCTTCCCTTCCAGGCCTGACAACCCTCTGGTTGGTCCCATTTTATACCTTATTTATATATACCCCCATTCAACCAATCAGGGTCCACTTGGCTCTATATACGTGAGCAGATGAACTCTGGAGACACAGTCTCATCAGAGAACTCCTCTGAAAAGGAAGGTTATCTTCAAGGCTTAACAGAAACAGACTGGTTAAAGGTTTACGTGACTCACACAGGCCCTTCTCCATCCACTGCGGGAACTGTAACCGTAGCCAAGGGGACTCATTCCTGCCACAGCCTTCAAGAGCCCATGGTTCAGCTGCAAAGGGAAATTTATTCCTGCAGCTATCTATATCCAGCCTCCAGGACCCTCTGCTTCCGAGATCTGCAACTCCAGACTTCCAGACTTGCGGCTCTGAGACCTGCAAGGGCTGTAGCACTTCTCCCAGATGTAACACTCCTAACAGCTCCCGGTTAGCATCCCGCTGCTGGTGAGAATTCAGATCTCATTGTTCCATTTGTCACTCCTGCCTTGTGACCTATTTTTTCCTTTTTAAAGTTATTAATCCCAAGTTAATTAAGTTCCTCTCATGTACGCAGGCTTTGCTGTCTGCCCACTTGAAGAGCAAGGCAAGAACTCAGCTGGATACAGGAGACTGGTCTCTACTGGCCATCTTAGAAGGACACTGTGCGATCTGCTGATGATATAAAAAGAACACAGCAGAGGAGTAAACAATTTGCTCCCCGCCTGGCTCCTTGAACTGAACATTTATTTCTTGCCCTTGGCTTGGACTAACACCAAAAGCACTCAAATTCTCAGGTCGTCAAGTTTAGACTGGAACTTATACCACCATTCTCCTGGTCCCCAAACCTCTGGAGCTGGGTGGGAGTTATAGCCACAGCTCCCTCAGGTCTCCATCTTCCAGGTCATGAATCTTCATGGCTTCTATAACCACATCAATCCATTCCTCTCAATATAGTGAGGTTTATTTTCGTGAGATCTCTTTGTGAATAAAGCGCTAATGTCTCTTCTCGTCCTTACAAGGAACTTAAGCAGGGCACGTCTTCTGCAAGGCTCCGCTTTGAGGCAGATACAGGAATCAAGCAACAGCCCTTCCCACATCTGCTGATTCTCAAATGCCTGCAACTCAAAATAATCACCAAGTTATGGTAACAGTTTCTGACCCAGACGGGTCACGTCCAAATTTCATGGACTCTTTTATTTTAAAATTAGAAAGAAATAAAAGGGAAAAAAAGAAATCAGGACAGAAAAAAAAAGTACTGGCTATCCTGAAATATTTTTCTTGTAACTCGTGAGTTTCAAAAAAAATAAATTACATTTACAACACCCAAAATCAATCATGATTTACACATGTATGTGCATGTGTGTGTGCACATGTGTGTGTGTTATAGTTTTCTTTCTGTTGATGTGATAAAAACCCTCTGATCCAAAGTGATTTAGGAAGGAAAGAGATTATGTCAGCTTACTCTTCCGGGTCACAGTCCCTTACTGAGTGAAGTCAAGGCAGAAGCTCAAGCAGTAGCTAAAACAGAAACCATGGAGGACACTGCTTACAGGCCTACTCGCTGGCTCGTGTTCAGTTACCTTTCTTCTACAGCCCAGACATACATACCTACCAAGAGAGAGTGTCTCTCATAGTAGGCTGGGTCCTCATATGTCAATCATCAAGACAATCTCTCACAGACATGGCCACAAGCCAATCTGATCGGGGCAGTTCTCCAATTGAGATTTCATCTTCTTAGGTGACATTGTAAAAACTAACTAGAAAACTCCATCTCTTGTCAACTAGACACACAAATACATCACTGTTAATAACCTCTCTTTTCTTGATTGCCCATAAGATCTCATGCTAATATTATTCTATAAAATACAGTATAACATTAAAGTCCTACAGTCTTTAATAATTGTAACACTTTAACTGGGAATACTCAGAGCACATAAACAATTAGATCAAAACAAAACCAAAGTCCAGTAATGTAAATCAATGATCTATATAGCCAAGGGTCTGGCTTCTTGGACTCACTCATGATCTTCTGGGCTCCCAAAGGACTGAGTAGTCCGACTTTCCTGTCTCATGGGCTTGAGCCAACTCCACTGCACACCTGTTGTTGTCCTTGGCAGACATGGCATAATGCCATCTCCAACATGCTGGAGTTCACACTGCAACTCTGTACCTTCAGCACCAGCCTGCCCCGGCATCTCTTTAGGGACTCTGACCTTGCCACACATGCTGGGCCTCAGCCTCTCCTCCATGACTCCTCAATCTTGTATCTCTCATGTCTTCAAAACCAATACCACATGAAAAACTCTTACTCACTGCCAAGTTCTGCTTCTATGTGCTGACCTCGAGGAAACGCATTCCTATTCTCAGAATATTTCTCTTCAGTGATGCCCATTTCTTATCATTACAGCTGATCCTTCATCCCCAGCTAACCAACAACCACAGATTTGCAACCTAAAATACCAACAAACAACCCTACTAAAGTCTTTGTTTCCCTCTGAAACTTCACAAGCCAGAACTTCACTGTCTGCATTTCTTTTAACGTTCATATCTTCTAAGCTTCCATTGGACAGCCCATTAAGCTCTGAGTACTCAATAAGCTTTTCCAGTTCAAAGTTCCAAGCACTTAAAACAAATAAAATAAATAAACAAACATGGCCAATTCTATCACAACACTACACTCTCAGTGGCAATTTCTACTTAATGTATATATATGTATATATATACACACACATATATATACACATATATATACATACATATATATATATGATCTGTGTATGAAGGTCAGAGGTCAATGTTAGGTGTCTTCCTCAATTGCCCTCCACCTCTTTTTCTAAGCTAGGGTATTTTGCTAAACATGGAGTTCACCACCTGCTTAGACTGACTGGCCAGTGAGCTCCAGGAATCTACCTGGCTACACCTACCCAAGGCTAGGATTACAGACCCATGTTATGCGCCCAGCTTTTTACATGGATGGTAGGAATCTGAATTCAGGTCTTCATGCTTGCATGCCAAGCCCTTTACCAACTAAGCCACCTCCCCAACCCCTCATTGAATGGTTTTTAACAAACAACAGCGGGGGGGGGGGGAGACCTAAATTGCATCCCAAACTCTCTTGGTAGGATTTCGTGTTCGAGGTAAGCCATTCTCTACCTGCTGTGTGCCTGCTCTAAACAGACAATCAGAGTTGTAAGCAATCTGCCATGATTTTTACTCAGTATTGTATAAGTGTGTCAAAACTTCAGAAAATATTGAAGAGAGACTTGCAGAAAAAAAGAAAGCCTGGGAGAAAAAAATATATGTCACTGGGGAAGAAGAGGGGTTTACAAGGCACAGGACAATCATTTGCCAGCCACGTTAATAGCCAGGGATTTGCAGGAAATGTTTTAGACATTTTGCACCCTAAAATCAGAGTCTTTCAGTCACATGTAGGCATTTTTTACTGTTTCAGCTTCTGTTTTCAGAAATTGCTTAGAGATTTGGGGGCTGTTGATGTGTAACACATTGTAATTTTTCCCACTTCCAGTAATAAGAAATGGGCTCCAATAACCCCTATCACGCAGAACATCTGATTCTTAGAAACAAATTACTGATGTTAAGTGGGAGGGACCTGCATTTTAGAAACTGGACTGAAAATGACAGAAAATGCTATGGCTCTTTAGGAGTTTAGCATCCCTTCAGCAAACACTCGGCCTGCTACAGAGTCACCCCTTGGGCTAGTGGGGCAGACTGCAGTGCAGCCGCAAGGTCCCTGTCTGGAAAGATCTTATCCAGTGAGGGAAGAGATTCCCAAGCCTAATTTTGATTACAAGCAATTGTCAACCTCCGTGTCAACTTTCGAACTCAACCTCAGAAATCTCTATCGTTTTTGGAATGAATAAATCCTAATGAAATTGGTCCCTACCTTGAGCAATTTAAACCACCCCCCAGTTTAGACACAGGGGGTAGACAAAGAAATCAAGAGGGGGCTGTGCTTCCTGAGCTCCTCTTGCTGTCTCCTGTCCAACGCAAAGCTAATTTAGTTGTCCATCGCTTCACTCCATTGGCCTCGCTAACCAAAGGCAAACGCTGCTTCCATCCTGCCTGGCCTAGAGTGAACCGAGCTGGCCTGCAAGTCTGCAGCTAGACAGGCGCAGAGCCCCAGAGCTTGAAATATAAATGTTCCCATTTCTTAGCTCACCAACCCACCACCTCTCTTTGAGCTCAGGCAGGTCCATTCACCCTGCTGGGTTTAATTTCAAAATCTGCACAACCAATGAAAAATGGGAGGGATTTGCTCGCCCAGCTCTGCACAGTTTCATCGGCAGTCTCTGGCGACTGCACTCACTGGCTGATCTTATACTAACATTCTCCTCGCACTTCTTATCCTGACACGTATTCCAGAGACTTCCCAGTGGCCTGCGGAGATCTATCTGCGGTTTTGAGGCGCTGTGTGAGCACCAAGTCCCACAGGGAGGATTCTCTTTCTCTAGTCGGGCATTTGCCAATGAGCTGCGATCTTGTGTTCCAGCCTGCTTGTCTCTTCTTTCTCTCCTGAAATCAGATCATCTTTTTGTCTTCCAACTACAATTATATATTGAACAGTAAACATCACAGCGCTATAACACGCATGATCCTGCGCTTATTCTGCATTGGGATAGAAAGAGGGTGTGATTGAACTGGGAAGCAGCGCCATTGGGAAGACAAGAGGAAGATTCTTTAGGAAATGTCCTCATTTTTATTTTTAGCTTGATGCTCGCATCTCTAACACACCTTGACTGTTGACTGTGCACACCTATACACACACAAATACCCAAATGCACATGTATACACACACTCACAAACACAAGGTGCAAGAAACATTTTTGAGATCTTTAGTCTCTGATCTTATTCTTTTCAGCAAGCGAACTATAGCCTCCATAGTCAAATAAGCATCAAATGAGCAGGGCTTCCCTCTTCTTCTGCTGATGCTAAATACAGGTATGGAGATGAGTAAACAGTGGGAAGCCCTAAGCAGCTCACTCGACTCAGAATAGGAGCTTCCAAATGGAGGCTCCAGTTAACAGCAGCGTTCTCAGAATCTCATCTTTAAATTGTGATTCCAAAGGGGAAATCCCTCTGGTCCAGCCAGCACATACAATCAATTCTCCACGTTATTTATGTAAAAATCTGTCCTGCTGAATATTCTGGAGGTAGAAGTGACAACTTCAAAATGAGATATGCCAAAGCACCGCCCCCCTGCTTTGTCCCCAAAGGGGAAGACTCGGCAGAACTTCCTCTTCGGGTCTCTCAATTTATTCTTCATCAGAAGTCAACAGGAAAGGAGTTGAATTGAACAAGATTCTCTGCTGGACAAAACCACTAACTGAATCCCAGCTCAAGGAAACTGAGAGAGGGGCTTGAACCAGAACGTGTGGGCAAACATAAGACCTCAGACTGAGGAGGCCAGGCCACAAAAGCTGGGGGAGAGAAAGTGGGCCTAATGAAGTATCCAGGCTGCAGGGCCTGAGAGACAGCAATGATCTTCTAAACAAAGGCTCCTGGGTGACATTACCTGCCACGGCACATGCAGCATGCGTGTCAAGCATAGTAAAATGAGTGTATGAACCTTGCTTTTGAAAATGAGGAGAGTACTGAGGTTTTATTTTACATGGTTTCTGCAGTGTTAACTAGATATGTCCTTCTCTGCAGCTCTATGCTCCTTCCCAGAGGGGCACTGAGCAAGTGTAAAAAGTAAAGCATCCTCTACACACATGAGCTCGCCCCAACTTCCGCTTACCTATGTTCTTCTAGCCTTGCATGTGTATGTCTGGGGTATACATGCATGTGTGCATACATATCTGCATGTGTGTGTGTGTGTGTGTGTGTGTGTGTGTGCATATACATGGGTGTGGTTGTAAAGGGTCACTGTCAGGTGTCTCCCGCAAATGCTCTCCACCATATTTACTGAGATAAGGTCTCTTGCTGAGCCGAGACCCCACTAATTTGACGAATCAACTTTCCCTGAGTTTCTCCATCTCTGAGTCCCCAAAACTGGATTTATAGGTGGGCTGCCACACCTGCCCTGCTTTTGCGTGGTGTTAGGGCTCTGGATTCTAGTCCGCATACTTGATGGCAAACACTTTATCCATTAAACCATATCCCCAGGCTCCTTAAAGTAGGGGGAGGAGATAAGGAGAGAGGGGTGGACCTGTGAGGAGTTGAGGGAAGGAGTGGGGCATGAATACGATCAAAAGACATTGCATGGAATTCTCAAGGAATAAATTAAAATATTATAGTTTCGAAGAACTTTTAAACATGGAACATATCTTCAGTTTAACTGGGCCCTGTAAATCATGTGACTGGCCCCTCTCCCTTACTGAGATGGAGGCAGTGCCCCCCTTCTCCGAGTCCTATATCCTGAACTGATAAATACAAATGCCTCTCTCCTATCCCTGTCTGTGGGCATACTAAGCATTCCAGGTGTGCCTCTGCAATCTTCAGACATGTTTATCCACACGGCATTCTGCAGCTTCCCCAAGTTTGCAGCGGGGCATAGGGGAGACAGGACACTAGCTCATCCCTCTCCTTCTAGAGGGAAGGCTTCCACCCCATGAAAGTCATTTCCAGAATTCAACAATGCTCCCTGGGAAATACCATATCTGCTGTCAGTTCATCAAGTTCTTACTGAGTACCTACTATATACCTAGATTTCAGCCGGGCTGCCCTGGACCTGTATTCCTGGCCACCAGTAAATCACACTTCCAAAGGTTGAGTGTGTAGCATGAGTAATCAAAACTAAAAGAAGAGCATTTCCCTAGCGTGAGATAAATCTCCCAGGCAATTTGACCTGAGAAAACAGAGCAAGCTTCTGGAGGAGAGGTGAGAACACGCAGGCAGAACTGCGTGCCTCCAGGGTCTGCATGAGGCAGTTGGGTGGAGGCTGCAGACGTGCAAAGGCTCCCTGCCCAACGTCCACAGGCCTCCGGCCTATCACGAGTATCACTGCTGCCGACTGCTCACCATCCTCTAGGATGCCAGCACCATGGCACACAGGGAGGTGTCTGCCTCCTTTGGCCTAGATTCATTTCTCCTGACGGTCAGTTGAAGGGATAAATAAGAAAGAAAAGGCAATAGTGGGTACTTTCCGGTGGGCCCAGCCAAGGTACACTACTAAGCATACATGCCATGCGCAACAGAGTTAGTGCACAAGGTTTATTGGGAGAGGGGGAAGCAGAAGAGTGAAAGGCCATGTTGGAGTGGGGACTTGGGAGAGGCAGACAGACAAGAGGAAGAAGAGAAGCAAGAGAGAAGAGACAAAGAGAGGAATAAGAGGCAAAAGAAAGACAAGAGAGGTAGAAAGGGTGACCTGTGCCTGGCAGGCACTTTTAAAGGGTGCACATGTCGTGCAGCTGACGGTGGAGAGGCACCTGGCAACAGGTGATGGTGTAACTGCTTTGGTGGCAGAGGCAGGCCTCTGTTGTGGCGGCAGAAACTAACACTAGGGGGGTTCAAAAGCCCTGGGCATTTGCAGGCACAGGCAGGAACAGAAGGACTTGAGGCCATCTCAAAGGAAGTAGACAAGAGTGGCCAGAAGAAACAGCGTTCAGCAATGAGATGTTGGATCCTGAGGCTAAGATTACTTTTCTTCCTGAGCCCAGTGCTCAGTGAGTCAGGCACCAGAAGGAAGTGGGTCTCAGGGGCTCCTCTAGAGAATATCAGGAAAAGGCTTAATTCTTCAGAGTTGTTGGACTGTTAAGTCATGACCAGCAAGGGGAAAATAGCTCCATCCATCTCAGGAGAAGCAGAGAACGGAAAAGGTGAGAGAAGTTCCAATCTCCCACATAAGCCCTAAGCCAGGGCCTTTTGGCATTTTCAAAACTCCATATCCACTTTGTGATAGATGCAAAAATCTCTCGCCCACTTTCCGAGCAGTGCACAGGAAGGAAATTGGCTTCGATCAAATAAGAGACACAAAGGTAACCCAAGAATGTGCTTGGCGAACGAAGCCTGCTGCCTTATCCTGTTCCCTCAACTTCCCTACCAAGATGGAGTGTGTGGATGGAGAGATGGTGAGTGGGTGGACAAATACTGGGAACAGACAGATGAGTGATGGACAGATGGAAGGGTGAGGCAATTATCTGCTCTTCTTCGGGACTCAAATTCATCATGTGCTGTGACCCAGGGCCCCAAAGGGTCACATATGATCCAGGACAAAATGAGGAGAATGGACCACTCTGGAAGATAGACGGAAGGCTGGTCCCCAAAGAAGACAGACAAGGCTTTCTTTTTAAACCTGTTTTTATTTTGTTTGTTTGTACATTTCTTGGAAATAAGCTGCCTGCCAAGGCCAGAATCCTCTCACCCAGGCAAAGCCCTATCCGTTAGACAGCCACCAGTTGTAAGTAGGCGCAGGACAACTAGATTGTGTGAAAGACAATTCCAAAGCATCAACAAACTCGGCAGCACACACGGCAGCACCCAGTCCTTCAGTCGTCTTAGCTCTGACCAACAATCAGAAAACATCTCGACAGAAAGGACGGAGTCTGACGCTGTGTTCAGCGATCAACAACGAGAGGCCTAAGGATACAGAACTGGGGAAGGAAAAAGAAAACAGCAGGACCAAGTGTGGAGGAGGGAGCTGGGTCAGGGCTCTCTTCGGATATCTGAATGACAATCTAGGCAGCTGGACACATCTAGAGAGCAAACTATGGCTCAGGAAGCAGTTTCTAACACTTAAGGCTCACCCTTAGTCTGCCCTCTGTCCTCACATCGCATACTCACACACACTCTAGAGTCAAGAGAGAAAGAGAGAGAGAGAGAGAATGCCATTTTTCTTTTTTGATCTGACTTACTTCACTTAAATATAATTATCTCCAGTTGCGTCCACTTTCCATCAAACGCCACAATTTCAATCTTCTTTATGTCTGAATAAATTCTATTCATAGTCATCATTGAAAGGCCTATCTGTAAAGTTCTCTGCCAATGGAAAGACGGAACTGAAGATGCTAATCATCTTTCTGGGCTATCATGAGGGGGATGCATGGGGGGAAAGAAGGTGGGTTCCTGACTCAAGGCCTTGGCCGTGATTCAATGGTTCAGAGAGGCTCCCATGCCACCTCAGCCCTCACCCTCCCCATCACTGCTAAGATCAGAAAACAAAGCTTTTATTCAAAGGTCTGACAAAGAACTCAACACTTCACATAGGATTTTTGGATCTTTAGACTCTGAGCTTTGTTCCTGGAAACTTTCTGCTGTTGGTCTTTCTCGGGATGTACAGATCTGAACGGCACACTCACTATAGAATGGAATCAACCTGTATTTGTGAGGGTACCCTCCAACTCTGCTTCTGGATTTCTCTGTCTCTGTTCCCTTCCTCCCTTCACATTGTCAGGCACCAAAATGCTTCTCAGAAAATGTTTTGGAGATGTCCTCATTTGAGCCCTTCTCTAAGTCCACCCTCTGGTAGGATACTTTATTGTCTGTCATTTCAGCTCTGGAAAACAGTTCTTAGTGATATCCCTGCCTATCACACTTAAGAACATACTAAACTCTTAAGAAAATAGCCCCTGGCCTTAGCAAGACACAGGCTCACCTTTAAGTTATGATGTACCTGTTCCCACTGCTAACCTAACCCACCTAAGCCTTGCAGTGCGGAACCCTTTGCCCTCAGGATTTTAGTCAGTTTTGTGCCATCAGTGACATGGTTCATCTTGACATTTTCTGAGAGTTTTCTATGTGTAAAATGGCACAGTTATGTAACAAAGGGGCATTTCCCCCAACTCCTCTGTTCCAGTAAGAAAACCAGAACCCTGGGTGGTAGTTTGACTTAGCCAAGAATAGAAGAGACCTTCAAGCTCTACCTCAGGTTTCTGTCTGTTTCCTCTTTCCCTCCACACTCTCATACACTAAAGGGCTTCCCAGCAGTACATTGGAACGGTCCTCACTTGGGTCTCTTGTCTCTAACTTCATCCAGGTCTTCTGCCTCCTAATTCGATCTCCAGTGTTGCCTCTCCTGGACCAGGGAGTAGTCCTAGGGAAAGGAACTGAAGAAGACACACAGAAAAGGCATAAACCGCGCTGTGGGACAATGGTTTTACCCTGAAAACATTTGTTTCTTGTTCTTGTTTAATAAAATGCTGATTGACCGGTAGTCAGGCAGGGAGTATGGTCGGGGGGGTGGGGGGGAAGCAATGAGAACAGGAGAATTCTGGGAAGAGGATTCTGCAGTCTGCAGTTGTTACCCAGATACAGAGGATGCAAGATATGACTGCCTTGCCACATGGCCAACATAGACAAAAAATTATGGCTTAATATAAGTTATGAGAATTAATTAATAAGAAAAGCCTGAAATACTGGGCCAATCAGTTTATAATTAATGTAGACCTCTGTGTGATTTTTGGGGGACTTAATGACTGCGTGAACCGGACAGACAGAAAACTCAGTCAACATAAACGTGGACTAGAGTTCAGTCCATGACTCACTTTGGTATAGTGCAGAGCTGTAGGGACCCAGGCTGTGGTTACCAATCCTTCCTTTCTTGAGACACAGCCCCCCAGACAGAGATCCAGGTCAAGCCCAGAATGAGCTCCCCGGGTTCTCTGCTTGAGCCTGTGCTCAGATCTGAAGCAATGAGCACCAGAGAACCTCTTCCTTCTGAATTTGATGTTGCTGCAACCCCTAACTAGGTGTGTGTGCTGAGGGGGCACTGGGCTGACTTAAGAGATCTCCTGAAGGTGTGGTAAGCACTCTGCAAGTGTACGTTAAGCAGCTCTCACCGAACACTTTGAGCGTTATTGCCTCTCATGGGCAGCTAATCCCCTTCAGCCACAGGAGTGTTGATTGCCTTGTATGCTAACAAGGAGACGTCAGAACAAGAGAAAGCAGTCCAGTCTTGAAGGCTGGCTCAAGTACTCTATGCCACGGGGCTTTATTTTAATACCGTTTCCTAAGCGAAAGCGACCTGTGACTGCTTGGCTGTGGCCGTGCTGTAAAGTTCTGCCAAATATTGTGAGCTTTTAAGCACAGAAAGAAAGCCCTTAGGTGATTGTTAGAACAGCCACTCTGACGTTGATAAGGGTTTTAATTTAGGGCACGATCCTCTGTTTCTGCAAGGCTGTCTGCGTTTGACTTGAATGATCTGATTTATCGTCAGTGTTTCCACGACTCAAGTCAGAAGAGCAAATCATACAGGCATGTGATGCTTACCCTTTCTAGCTACAAGTAATTTGGAACACCGCCTGTCTCCTTGGTGACCTGCAAATGGTTCTACCTGCAGAACATCATATGAGACTTTTGATAACAGCCTAGATATTGGCAAATGTCAAGTAAGGCTGGCATAAGGTCCCCTTCTCAGAAACCTGGCACTAGAAACATCTGCATGGCTCCCCAGGCCGTGGACTAAGAGCACATTACATACTCCACATAAATAAAATCTCTCCACAGTGTTTGCCCCAGGACTCTTCCGAGCCTTGTTGCTAGGATGCCAGGATTTGAATAGATGTCCTCCAAAGATCAATGACTTAAAGACTTGGTCCCAGAGTTCCCAGAGGCTCTGCGGAGAAGTGGTAGAACCCGTAAGAGGTGAGGTCGAGGGGTGTGAGGGCAAACGGAAGGAAGCTAGCGGAGACACCACAGCCCAGGAGGACACACAGCAAGTGGCCTCCCGGAGGGTCTCTTTATGGTAAGGGTTCCACTTAGCCTTGTTCCCAGACTCAAGCTCTAGGTGTCTAGGTGGTGTGGGAAAATGGAGGGAGGAGCCTGTGTGGCCAATAGTAGCAGCGATCTAGGACAAGAGATCCAATCTCTGCAAGCTTGGAAGAAGCAGATGAAAGTTGTACCCAATTCTTTGGGGACAATACTAACGGTTCATAATGCAAACTTAATTGGATTTAGAAGCGAGGCTGTTTCCAGAGAGGAGTAACCAAGGGGGCGGGGGGTCCTCACTACTCCAGAGGCTAAGGAGAGGGAAGGAACAATGGGGGGGTGGGAGAGGAGAAAGCGGCCTGCACAGGAATCCCACACCTGACTTCCATGAGGTGACACACCCACCGAGGACCAGACATCCTTGTCACCGTGGCCCTCTGCTCAAAAACATGGAGCCAACGAACTACGGATCAACAGTGCTGAACCCCTGAGCAGAAAGACAAAACTTCTCCCTTTGAGTTGTTTCTGTGGGTGTTTTGGTCACTGAGAGGCAGCTATAAGGAGCACAGGGTCCGGTTACCAAAGAAGTCAAGTTTGTTTTGTTTTCCTAGCCAAGCTTGCTGACTTTGTAAGCAGTCAGCAAAGTGTGGCTCTTAAAGTTTTATTAAATAGAGCAAAGCTTCTATGCCGACACACACTATAAATCTCGAAAGTTCTTTTCCATATTTTTTATGGCTGCTGTTCTCTAATAAAACATGACATTGTGGCTTTGTTTATTTTAGCATATTATGGTTTTGATGAAGCCCCGAATCCTTACATCAGATCTATTCTTCAATGTCAAAAGGGCACGCAAAGAAATGTTTCCGAGTGAAAGATTTATCGTTTATCTGACAGTGATGATTTAACAGGTGCTGATCTCTTCATCCTCTTTTCCATTAAAAAAAAAATAAAAGTTGAACAAAATTACCTTTCTTAGAATAACAGCCCCTTTAAAAACCTGACTACTTTGTCATTACGCCTGTAATCTCCCTTGGAGATCATGGGCTATTCATTTTCTCCCTGACTCCAATTTGCCTTTTGATATTTTTCTTTGGTCTGTTCAAACGGTCCCCCGATTGCCCAGCTCATCAGAGCGAGGCCCGATCGTGCACTGCAGCCCAGTGACACGGTGTGTCGCCCCACGCTCCACCGGCTCTGAGCCCCTCTGCGCGCCGCAGAACGGCTTTGAAAATGGTCTGAGAGCTCCTCGTTAAAGTTTTCTCTAGCTCTGATCCCCATGAGATCTTTTATCTACACATCATGTCAAAGGCTGCAGTTTCATACTACAAAAAAAAAAAAGGAGGTATAGTGACTGAGCAAGAGAAAGAAAAGAAAACATGATAATCTGATAAAAAGAAATGTCTGGAAGTATGAACAAGTTACATATGTGCACTCGAGGCTCTGTACACAGCTGTGCAAAGGGTGTTTGCATTGAGCCTGAAGACACAGCAAAGAGATCTGAAATGCTTATGTAAGTCTACAGTGTGTCCCTTCTTCCTATAGAACCAACAAGCCTTGGGTCCAAAGCAACCTGCGTGCCTAGCAGACCGTTTCTATGGGATGTGAACTTGCACCAAGAATGGAAATTCTCCAGCTGCTTGTTCCGTCCCATTCAGCTGGTGTCCTTAGGGTTGTTTTTCTTTCGATCCCTCTGTGTAGCTTCATCTCTGAGCCTGGGACACTCTGGCAAGGCTGCCATTCAGAAGCAGCATAGATTAGAACAGATTCTCACACACCTCCCGACTTTGCTTGCCCAGGCCGGATAGAAATGTCTCTCTAACAGCATTTCATCAGTGATGTGGATTCAGACGCACTTGCTCAGTGCTTACTGAATTTCGGATGCACAACCACATCCCAACACATCCCAGCTCATTAGGGACAAGCAAGCTGAGCCATCACGCATGGTGCACAACCCAGGAAGGTGGGCTGGGCTATAGCCCTGCAGCCAGGCTGGGATCCGCACACCAGCTGAGCTGGCTTTTCCTTTTCTTTTAAGCTGTATTGATCTCAGGGAGAACTGAACGCCCGTGGAAAAAGTGTGGGAATCAGCTCAACATACTAATTTATGTATTATTTATGGTCTTAAAGAAGCCTGAACCCCCAGCAACAAAGAAAAACTGATAGAGAGCCTTGGAACAGCCACTGAGTTCAACTGCTATAGCCACCTGACAGAGCAGGAATGTCGGGGGGGAAGGGGGGAGGGACATGGAGTTGGAAAATCCTCCTTCTGAGAACAGAAGCCTGGGCCTCATTTTTTTAGGTTGCTGCTCTTGTAGCCCTGAGATGGAGGCAGTACATCTCTTCAGGGTCATCTGGAGAATTAACTGGAAGAAATGAATATATGGGTTTCGAAGTGGCTACAAAAGCCTGCTGGGGTACCCTGTGTGAGGGGGCACCTGTCCAACTCGCAAATTGCTTGTCACAGAACGGTTACACTCCCCATCCTGGGACACGCTTCCTCCAACAAAAGACACACCTCCTAATCCTTCCCAAAAAGTTTCACTAATTGGGAACCAAGCATTAAAATATATGAGCCTATTTTCATTCAAACCATCACAACCTTTTTGAATTCTGTAGCCCTTTCTGGACTTAAGTCCTCTAATGAAATGTGAATGTCTCTGGCAGCTGACCTTCTCAAATGTCATTTCAGTGGAGAGAACTGCTTTTCCAAGCCACATAGCCACACAGTCACACAGCCACACAGTCACACATCTACACAGCCATACAATCATACAGCCATATACAGCCATACAGTCATACAGCCATATACAGTCATGCGGCCACACTGATGTCTTCTCAGTTACCCTGGGAGCGTAAGTTGGGCAGCCTAAACACAGAAAAAGAACTCAGAAAAAAAAAGAGTATCTGAGGAGCTAGTCTGAGACTCAAACTGACTCTGTACAGCCAGGAACCATTAGACAGAGGTAAACGAGGTGCCCAGCAGTGGAATATAGCCCGGATCACAGACGTCTCCTCTTAGATCTCACGCTGTCATGTCCTCAGAGGTAGCATAAGTACATACTGGCAGACACCCAGAGCCTGCCCGTCCTCCTCAGCTTCACCTCCATTTGACAAGGCAAACTGTATCCTTGGAACTCCTGTGATGCTTTCTGACCCTGGACTCAATTGACACAGGGAAAGCTGGAAGAGCCAGTGAGTTAACCCAGATGCAGGAATAGATAAAGCACAGACGGCCTGGGATAGCCTACACTCCTACCTTCTCCCCAAGGCTGAGATCTGGGCCCCTCGGTGCACCGTCTTCTGACTTCCTTCCTTGTATCCCTTCTCTACTCCTCTCCAAGGGGCTCCAAGGAGCTCCCGGATATGCTGGTAACTCAGATCCATCCTTCTTAGTCCTCTGAATATGTGCTTTTACTCCGAACTTTCCCTCTGTGTCATTTGCCTTCTTCACCTATTTAAAGCTGTTATCGCCTTAGTTCTTACTCGACTACTTCACTGCTTTGTACTTGGTGTGGATGCCTACACAATCCTGCTATCCTCTGGACACATAGACGCAGCCTATGGAGACACAGGAGCCAAGGAGCTCCAGCTCCAAGAGACATGCTTTAGAATGAGTTTAACCTCAACAATTTCTATCCAATGGGCCTAGGAATGGTCACTGAGCTCTGACTCTGTAACTTACTCTGCAAGATGCTGCGGGTGGTAAAAGGAATAGTCACAATTCTTCCCCCTAGAAGATCTTAAAGGGACTATGATGAGTCCTGCCTGTCTAACACCAAGTCATAAAGCCAAGGCAGCACATGGTAAATTCCACAAGGCAGCACATGGTAAATTCCAAAAGGATGCTGTGTGCCTTCAGAGTTCAACGAACAGTAGAGTACATTGAAATTCCAATATCCCATCAAAGAATTCAGAGTCTCGTCACTGGCTTTGCTGTCTGCAAGGCAAACAGCTTCCTAGCACAGGCATCCAGTGGCGTGTCTGCTATGTTCAGGGAAGCAGCAGAAACAGGGCTGTAGTCACAGATGGATCCTTTGTTCGTCTAGAATGGGCTTTGGGACAATGAGAAAAATATGTCATTATCTGTCAAGGTACCTGGACTTGAGGGTTCCTGGCAATGGTGTGACCTCTTCGCATGGAGTACTTGGTGGTCACTTAGAGGTCCCTGTGCAAGTGTGTTTTCCAGGGTTTAACCTGGCTCTAGAGATTAGCGCCAACAATGCATGATTTGTGAATCGCAGAGCTGGAAGAGACCTGAAGACTCTTAACCACTGCCATCCACTGGCCACTCCTGATGACCCCAAGCTCACTCCTATTGCCATTCCATTTCCTCTTCCACTAGCAAAGGTTTCCTTGGAGTTAGAGAAAAAGATAGCTACACTTAAATTTTAGTTTTAAAATTATTTTCTTAGTGAACAAAATAAGGGGTTTTGTTATTACCTTTTCATACACACAGATTATTTTACCTTGAGATTACTGATTGCCAGCTGCTAACCTCCCTGTCCCCCATAAAAGCCACCCTTTTTCTGTGTTTGTATCACACACACAGACTACATAATCTAATCTTGAACCTGCATTTAAGAGAAAACATGTGACATTTCTAGATGACCACTTTCTACAAAGATGAAGATTGCCATAAATACTGAGCAACACAAGAAATTCACCCCATCTAAGAGAAGGTCAAGATCACATGATCCCATCCCAGCAAAGGTCAGCCATGCTGAGGAATGATATTGAAGGTGTGTTCCTCTATGTTTCCAGAAATCTGTGCAATATCCTTCAACAGGGAGGCGTCTAAGTTTCTAAGAAAGTAAATAACTTAAAACCACTTGGAGACCAGGTATCCTGAGTGGGTCCAGAGATATTATAAACATATCAGAGTATGCTGGACAGAAATTGGGGATGAGCAGACCCAGAGAGGCAGCTACAGTGACTCTGGGACCTCCAGAGAATGAGAAAAGATAGCTGTTTGGAGGGACTAGAATTCTCAGCCAAAATGCGGTTGAGTACAGTCAAACCTGCAACTGTAAGAGAATTCCTACCATGAGCTTGATACAGCAAAATCTTGCTCTCAGAGGACTACATCTATGTATTTTTCACCCAAGCTTTTAAAAAACATGTATTCATTGTCTAAAACAATAAACTTCATTATGATCTGTTCATGCAGACATATTATGTGCTCAGACAATAACTAGTCCTCCATCGCCCTCCCTTGTCACCCTTTGCCCCTCCTGGGGTCCTCTCCCTCTTTCTAAATAACAACCTCTTACTTTCCTGTCTTATTCACCCACACCTTTGATTGCCTCATAGCTACCGCCTTTAGATCGATCCAAAATTGTAATACATGCATTTCTTGCTTAAAATTTTTTTCTTAAGTAATACAAAGAATAGTGGAGAAATATGTTAAAATTCCATATTATCACCACGAAGAATTAATATTTTCTATCTCTCTGTGGGCCTCATTCCTGTACTGCCTCTCTCAGTCCCTCACCATTGGCCCCAGAAAACTCACAAACCCGGGGAAAACCGAGGTTTTTTTGTTTTTGTTTATTATTATTATTATTACTATTATTATTAAAATTTTTCACCTCCTCCCATTTCCCTCCCCCGAAAACCGAGTTTAATGTGTGCATTTCAGCCCTTTTTCTCAATACTTTTATATTTATACTCCTTTATTATCTGCTCCTGACTTCACATACTCAGCTTCTATTCTTTCAATGCCTACTCTTCAGCTTTTAAAACTGTCTTAACTTTGTGTTCCTAGGACCAAGTACAAAGCTACTGGCCTCTGTGTCTGCCTCTGAAATCCCAGCCTACATTAATTTCACTCCCCTACTATTTCAGTCCCAAATCTTAGTTGTTTTATGAACAGAATTTTAGTTATATTTTCCTTTTAAGCAAGCATCAATTATTCCTTGTTTCCTGCATTCTGGGTCTTCCCTCTCGGTTTGTTTTCCTTCCTGCCCGAGGCCGTCCTGAGTGGTAACTTATTCAAGTTTCTTTCTGTCTGAAAACACCCTTGCTTCTTCAGAACTCCTTAAGATATTGTGCTGATGGTATGCGGTTCACAGTTTTCTCTAAGACATTTCACCAGAGATAGAAAGCCATGTATCGTCTATGGATGTGTGCTAGTCACAGTCTTGAGTCTCCTCAGTTAAGACTGGGGGAACTCTGAGCAATAGCAAACATTGAAAAGGTGGTTCATTAGAATTTGGAACATCTCATTCACTAATGTGCCTGCCGTCTATGCTGGGCGACAGCTCAGTCAGAACCTGACTAACAAGCATAAGGACCCAAGCTTGCTCCTCTGGAGCCCACACAAAATGGGATAGTGTCAGGGCTAATGACGTCCTAGATCTTGGAGTAGAACCTGCAACCACAACTTCACTAAACCAACATAACTCCTAACTACGTTGTAAACATTTATCCTTATACCCACAGATAAGTATAGGTCTTACTCCTGCTCAAAAGAAAATCGTAAAAATGTCTCCTGCGGCAGATAGAGACCATTACAGAAAACCACAACCAACCCAAAGGCAGAGAACGAGTGATCACGTGGTACGCAGCCCAACCGATCCATCTACCGCACAACTGCTGCATCCGAATCTCAGGGGTCACGGTGGAAGAAGAGGTGGAAAGGTTGTAAGAGCCATAGGAACCTAAGTTGCCAGAGAAGCTACACTGGGGAAGTCTCATCAGCATGGCTGCCCGAACAAGGCCTGAACAATGACGGCACCAATGCGCATGTGGAATGGGGAAAGCTCACAGGACTACAGCCCTAGACAATGAACGAAGAAACGCCAAGAGTGGGAGAAGCAGTGTCCCCCAGGGAACAGCACACCAACTGGTTATCCAACACCAACTGGTTATCCCTGAAGTCATATTCATACAAATATAAATATGTGACCTGGGAGGGTTGTATTTATGTAGTAAGAATAGATTTCTATATCTGTAAATTATAAATTATATCACTTATTTATACAATTATAATTTTATTGATATATTCCTTATAAAGTTATTTATTTATTTAATAAACTTTTCGTTATAAATTAAAGAGATAGAGTTCATGAGTTAGAAAGCAAGAAGGGGTGCATGGGAAGGGCTGGAGGGGGAGTAAAAGGAAACAGTGACATAATTAGATCTTAATTTTAGAAATTATATTAAATAAAATAATTAATTTGGGTATCATGGAGCATACTTGTAATATTCTAAGGAAGTAGAGACTGGGACTCACTGGCCAGCCAGTCTAGTCTAGTTGACAAGTTCCACGCTAAAAGAAGACCCTGTCTCATAAAAACAAGATGGAGGGTACCTGAGGAGAACACTGAAAGTTATCCTCTGGCTTCTACATGCACACATATCTGTACACACAAATGTACTTGTACTCATTTGACCACATACCTACACACCTACATGCACACACACACCTACACACACACATACACACACACACACACACACACACACCTAAGTAAGGTCTGGTAGCCCAGGCCTGAAACTCTAACAACTCACAATGCTAAAAGGATCGTGAGTTCAAGGCCTGCCTGGAATATAGAGTGAGTTCTAGGTCAGTCTTGGCAACCTAGAGAGTGTTGCCTCAAAGCCAAAAATGTTTTTTTTAATGCTTTATTTTGTGTTTTGTGTGTGCGAGTGTTTTGCCTGCCAGTATGGATTGCACCATTTGTATACCTAGTGCTGGCAGAGTCCAGAAGAGTGTATTAGATCTTCTGGACTGGAGTTACATGGCAATTCTGTAACTGTGGGTTACTGCCATGTGGGTGCTGGGAACTGCACCCTGGTTCCACTGCAAGAGCATCAGACACTTTCAGCCACTGAACCATCATTCCAGCCCCAAAACGCAAGGTTTTAAGACAGGGATGAGGATAGACTTGAAGGGAAAACACTTGCCTGGTATGTGAAAACCACTGGGTTCAATTCTCAGTACTAAATAAGAATAAAAATAAAAGACTCCCCAGAAGCAATTTCTGTGAGCCCTAAAAATGCCAAGACTACACAGAGAGCAAGATAGTCTAGAGTTACCTTTTATTGTTAAAATAATTGGTGGTCAGCTATGTGATGTAATGAAAAACACGCAGGCCCCTTACTCTGTTGCTGTGTGAACAGGAGACAGAAAATAGCCCAGAGCAGCAACTCAGCCCAGGCAGAGCACTGGGCCCTCTTCGACCTGTGACTCAACACTTAATAAAAGATTCTATCACTTAATGGAATGGAAAGCTGAGCTGTTCATGGATACCATCATATCTGCCTCTAGAGAAGCTGTGTACAAGTCATAGGGAGAAATCTCTAAAGGATGGAGAAGGAGAATATCATCGATTTTATAAAATCACATAATGATCATTTTTAACTGGCAAATTAAAAAAAATCTTCAGTTGGGGCAGGATTTAGTTTGAGACCTGACTTCACTGTAATGTTCTACCTGGTAGCAAGTACAGAAAGAGATCCCACTCTGCGGTAATCACCGAACTGACCAGAAGATAAAGCCCAGTACTGTTTAAATGCGCCCGTGCTATTCACCGATGGCATGAGACTGTGGGTACCAAGTGTTTAAGTATCCGTTGT
Organism: Myodes glareolus; assembly: GCF_982192425.1. Taxonomy (NCBI): domain Eukaryota; kingdom Metazoa; phylum Chordata; class Mammalia; order Rodentia; family Cricetidae; genus Myodes; species Myodes glareolus. The sequence goes on from NC_142040.1 coordinate 30,865,678, forward strand.
CTCTTGGCATCTGTGATTATTCTGCTGTCTGCCTAAATGCCACCATCTTGTAGGTAATTCCAGGATTTTATTTTATTCTTTTTAGATCTTTTGAGAAGGGTTTTACTCTATAGCCAAGGATGGCTTAGAACTCACTGAGTAGCCCTAGTTAAACTGGAACTCATGATAAGGTTCCTGTTTCAGCCTCTTGAGTGTTGGGACCGCAGGTGTAAGGAACTCCACTGGACTTTCTTAAGGTTTATATTATGTGTTCCACCACAATGGAATCCATCAAAGGATTCTTTTCCAATCCTTCTTGGCTGTCAGTTCTTTCTTCTAAATTACTAATTCTCTCCTTATCTGTATCTACGTTATACTACGTCTCATCTCTAAGCTTTTTCCCAGTGATTCTATTTTCTCATCTTTGATTATTTCCACTTTAACTGAAAAAGTTACTCTTTTCCTTTTGGCATTTCTATACGACAGAGATAGCAACAGAGTCTCTCAGTGCGTGCTCAGTCTGACCTTGTGACTTCGAAGTTATCCCCTTAATCCCTTACTATAACTGGGAATAGGATTCAAGGCAGCTTGATTTGTAAAACATACAGTGGTAGAAACATGAGGGAGGTACCCAGAAGCTATTGATTGTTAAAATCACCATGGAGCTAGAGAGATGGTTCCATGATTAAGAGCTCTGGGAGTTCCTCCAGGAGACACGGGTTCAACTCCCAGCACCCACATGGCAGACACAACCATCTCTAACTATAGTACAAGGGGATTTGACATCCTCCTCTGGTTTCGCTGATCATCAGACACACATGTGATGCTCAGACATACATGCAGGCAAAACACATCCATGTAAAATAAAAGTAAATAAATCCAAACTAAAAAGAAAAGGAAGGAAGGAAGGAAGGAAGGAAGGAAGGAAGGAAGGGAAGGAGGGAGGGAGAAAGAAAGAAAGAAAGAAAGAAAGAAAGAAAGAAAGAAAGAAAGAAAGAAAGAAAGAAAGAAAGAAAGAGAAAGGTCATAACCAGGAGAGGGACAATAGCAAAGCAGGAATCTGAAAGACTTTGGACACAATAGAAACCACAATGACCCCGTGCTCTCTAATCACAGGTAGAACTTGGCTTTGAAGCTCCAAACCCTTCAGAGAAATCTCTGCTGGAAAGGCAGGGCGTCTGATCTCGTGCATAACAGCTCTGAAGGAACAATGGGAAGCAGGTAAGGCAGCGAACGCTAAGCAACTAGATACACAATGGCCTGGCGAGCTCAGGACTCCTTGGAGACAGCTAATTGGAAAGACAGGACCGCGGGGTCCTTCTGCAGACCTGGGTCATCGGCGGCAGCTCTGCTTCTTTCTGTTTTCTGCTTTGGAATGGATTTGAGAGAAGGGGCCTTTCAACTGGCCAAGAATGTCAAATGGCTAAACGAGATTGACTCTCTCAGCAGCCAACGAGCCACAAAGAGAAACATGCATGGTCTGATGGAGACGTGACAGAAGGCCAGGGGGTAGAAATTTAGCGGCCACAAAAATAAAAGAGCAAAAGTAAACCCCACTGGTACAGGTACGTTAATGCCCTAGTCTAAGACGGTCTCACCTTAGTGCTAACTTCCCCGGAAGCTTTACAGCAGCTGCCATAAGGAGGGTTCAGGCTGTCCACCAGAATATAACAATCCAGTCAGCCCTCACTGTGACTCAACACCCTCCATGCTAGCAAGCATGCAAAACATCCTATATAAACTATACAAAGAGGACTAGGGATCCAGCTCAGTTGGTAGAGGACTTGCTTAGCCTGCACAGGGTTTAATCCCCAGCACCACATAAAATCTAGCATGGTGGTGCATAACTATAATTCCCCACATTATAGTTGTATGATGATCAGGAGTTCAAAGTTTTCCTCAGCTTTATAGAGAGTCAAAGGCCATCCCTGGATATAGCAGACCCTGTCTCAAATGAATAAATAATCAAAAGAATACACTCTGAGAAATACTGAATTAGACTGTAGTACAAATTATGCCCAAAGTAGAGTGGATACTTCAACTCAGCATTTAAATCAAATAATTAATGACTAGTAGCGGTTTCTCATTTCAATACATAGATCAAGTTTCCACCATTGGGGGAAAACAAATGGAAAATTAGGCTAAGTAGGATTCCATGCTCCCCACACAGGAGAAGAGCAGCCTATATAAGCAACTTATTCCGAGGCGCTCAACCTTGGCCACATATTCCATCAACTGGGGCACTTTAAAAAATACCAATGTCTGGGCGCTACCCCAAACCAATTAAACTCAAACATCCAGAGAGGGAGTCCTGGTATCAGCAATTTTCAAAAGCTCACCAAGCAGTTCTTACGTGCAGTCAAGGTCAAAACCCAACAGCTCTAATGAAAACTGAAGGGCTGGGTCTTGAGAAACCGAACCTGGGACTCAAAGGCAAATATCACCGTCCACTCTCACATGGCCCTCAGGCTGGACCTAAGAAGCCAGTAGGTATCTGATACAGAAGCAAGAATTTAACAATTTAATAAGAAAGCTAGCTTTTTGGGGGGCCCATAAGCATACTGCAGTTAGGCCCTCCTTCAGAAGCCAACCCAGGGAGACATTGCAGGAACGTCCCTTTCCTTTCTCAGTCAGATACTGGCTAGAGCAGAAAATTAGCTTTGTCGTCATCATTGATTGGGAAGTATTTTTCAAAGCCTCCATTCATCAGGAAAGGGGTCCTACTCAACAAATTAACAGATTATTTTAGTGATTACCTAGTGGTTCTCATTGGGTTAGCAAAATGCTTTATAGACGCAGTGCAGCCAGGCATGAGCCGCGACTCTGACAAAAGCAACCTCCCCGTGCAGCCCCAGGACCAGGAAGACAGGAGGAGGAACTACAGCCATTGCCAGTATGCTTCCTCTTATAGTCTAGTTGGACTTAACAATATTCGGATCTCATTTTCTTTCTTTCCCCCAAAGAAATAAGTACAATACGACGAACTTCATCGTCTCTGATTCCTCTGTGGTTGGTGAGGTATTTCCACAAGCTTTCTCTATATACTCCATTTTTCAAATCAGCAACGGTGTCAGCCAACTATGCCAGCCAAGCAATTTTTCAGATGGCAACACATGCCTTGAGTAGGTCCCTTGGCAAAGGAGGTGGTTCGCAGCCAAAGGACCAAGCAAGGACACCTCATTCTTGTCCCGAAATCACTAGCACCAAATCTCTTGCCAGCCTGGCTAAAGGGTCCATTCCCTATAGCCCTTAACAATTCCCCCTACATGTAGCAGCTGGAGACCTTGAGAAGCAAGAGAGCTCAGAGCCCAGGAGGCTGGAGATGCAAGTTTTTATAGCTGGGAGACCTTGAGCCAGCCATTCAACCTCTCTGACCTTCTGTTTTCTCTTCTGTAAAATGGAAATAAAAATATCCATCCTGTCTCCCTGAACTGACTGCTGTGAGAACAGGGTGATATGATAGATGGGGGACCTCTGTAAATTGTAAACTCCCAAGTTTTATCTTTGTAGCATATGATCCAGGCACCCCTGAACCCATCCTTCATGGCAAAGAGAGCCGTCAACATCAAACACGCACTTGAAGGGTCCCTCTGGGGACACAAGCTCGCCTTCCTACTGTCTAAGTTACTGATGGCGATAGATATTCCCAAGGCATAGAAAATTCTGCTGGCCTTGGTCCCCTGAGAGCTGTCACAGAAACTATGACAAGGAAGCTTGGAAAAAGATAAAGGGATTAAAGGGCTTCAGAGAAAGAGGTTTTGTTCTAGCAAAGATCTTTTCCATAGAGACCATTAGAGTAGTTCAGCTTTCTGCTCACCCTGGATGCTTCACCGGAGGTCCTGTGGCAGGCCCAGATGGCCGGGATGACCGCTAGAAAAAAAAAAAAAAATCACAGATTCTGAGGAACCTAAATCATGAGCCTCGCTATGGGGATTTCAGTAAGTCATGTTGTACTTGGTCAGGCAAAACCAACCAGAGAAGAAGAATTTCACTCATGTGGGAAGCAGAGCCTGGGGCTAGGGAGATGTTCTGTTGGTAAAGTGCTTGCTGAGCAAGCACAGAGACCTAAGTTCGGATCCCCAGAATCCATGTAAAAAGCCATGCATGGCAGCCTATACCTATAATCTTAGTGCGGAGAAATCCTAAAGGCTTGCTGCTCAGCCTAGCTAGCCAACCAGCAAATCCCAGACTCAGTAATAGACCCTGTCTCAAAAAATAAGAGCTACTGCGGGAGATACAAACATTGCTCTCTGACCCCCTCCTTACCTTAAAAAAGAAGGAAGGAGGGGAGGGAGAGTAGGAGAGGGAAGGAAGGGAGAGGGAGATCTTTACCAGAGTATGTTCATAGGAAATGAGATGGAAGAGAGGCCAGAGAATTTACTCCAGAGTCAAGCAGGATGACGCTGTGCCCCTAGGAATGAGTGTCACATTAAACATAAAAGATTCGATGCGGAAAACCCAGCCAGTGCAAATGCACCTTTTAAACATTAATAGAACGAGAGGCACAGAGGCTCTCCGGGCCTCCCACCCACTGTTTCAAGAAGCTTGATGTGCAGTGACATCTAGTGGTGTCACATATGAAAGGCCGCTGCGTATTTTCTAGGAGAGTGGAATTAACCAAACTTTGTCTCCCAGCGGGAGTGCAGCCTTTTGCGAGTCTCACCTTCACCGGCCCATTCCCCGGGACTAGAACCTCGAAAAAAATCCCATTCAGTGGTAAAACATGACGACGGAAATAAGACGGGAACCAAGCATCACTGGGCTTGCTGCATTTTTATTTTTATTGAAATTGGAGCTTACCCTAAGTTCCTGTCTTAAGATAACGAGTGTAGCGGCAAGAATGTGTCATTTATGGGCCAACAATCTAAGACATATTACCTAGATGAAGAGAGGAAAGCTCTAAAGAATAACAGTGCAAAGAACAAACAACAGCCCCCCCCCTTTGAAATACAGCTTTTAAGATGGATGCATCTTATCTCAAACTAGCAGCATTTTCCCTTTTCCCAGCGAACTCACAAGTTTCTCTTTAGCATTGTGTCATCCCAAGCTGACCGGCACAAACTGCCTCACTGTTGCAGGTACCACCAGCAGGGAGGGATGGCTGTAGCCAGGTTAACACCTTTCCTGGGTGTCTCAGAAAGCTCAGAATGTTCCAGTAGACAATGGTTTTCATTTTAGAGACATCCTCTCCAATCAAGAAACTATTGAGGGTCCCTACACGTGTCGGGATCAAGCAGAGAAGAAAGTTTGCTGCCTGGGGTTCAGGGAAAGAGCAATCGGGTCCATTTTCCAGCCTCATCCTTCATTAGACATGGTTCTCAAAAGAAACAGAATCAACAGACTGTCAATACATTATAAAAGGGGAGTTCTTAGCTTGGCTTTCAAGGAATCTAAAGAGAAACCCTTTTAACCTTCTCTAGGCTGCTCAACAATGGCGGCCTGCATGCCTGAGAGGCTGAGATGCCCCAAACTGCTAGGTTGATGCCTCTGTTCAAAATGGGTTCCCAATGCCTATAAGGTCCCTTGGAAGAACAAAACGTCTGGCGTTTGATGCCTGCAGAAGGTGGTGGCGGCAGTGACAGGCAGACTCCGGAAGAGACTCACTGAGACTGGGTCTTCCCCACTTACTCAATCCTTTCTGAAGTCACCCTCACAGAGACACCATGTCTCCTACGTGGATTCTAAGACCCACCAGATCGACAGTTAAGACCAGCACATCACACATCACTGAAAAATCCTTCGTTCAACAAATAGTTCAAGGTCAAGATTAGCACAGAAAACCAGAACACAATTCTTCTCCGCAGAGCGTTTCCTTGTCTTGGTCACTGCACTTGTCAGATGAAATGGCTTTTGAGCCCGAGCTAGGAATATAATTTGAGTTTGAGTAAGTCTTTGAATCCTGTATGGCATTACCACAAAGAAACATCCACCCACACAGAGCAGCATTTGGTGCCTCTAGCTAATCCAGGCTGTTTAGTGCTCGGCAGCACCTCCTAGTGGTCATGAGCGATATCTGCACCAGATTGAGCTCTTAGGTCCTGGCTACCACCCAGCTGAAAGATGTACGGATTGATTTGAGGAACGTAAGAGAAGCTGGAGGCTGAAGAAATCCTGTCATCCCGTCGTCACTAATACACTTGACCTCGAGCCAATAACACTATCAGACAGGCATCTCCCTGCCCCAGAAACCACCCAGGAAGAGAGAGGTTATTCCCTTACGGGTCAGGGGACATGTTCCTCCCATGCCCCGATACATGGTGCTAGAGCTGGTAGGAGAGGCACCCTGGAGAGCCGGTCAGGTGTAGGAAGCGTCCATGAATTGGTGCCGGCTCTCATGCACACTTGTGTGAACGCTTCCTCCTCAGAATGACCTTTCCTCAACATCTACTCCAAACATCCCATCTGCCCTGCTCACCAGGTTAGGTCAGTCCTTTCCTAACCTCTGGATCTGAAGTACTTGCCGCTGTCCAACATGACATCTAGATCAGTCATCCTCAGCCTTCCTAATGCTGCGACCCTTTAATACAGTCCCGCGTGGTGTGGTGACCCCCAACCATAAGATTATTTTCGTTGCTACCTCATAACTGTAATTTTGCTGCTGTTATGAAACATAATGTAAATATATGTGTTTTCCAGTGGTCTTAGGTGGCCCCGATGAAAGGGTCACTTGACCCCAAAGGGGTCACGGCACACAGATTGTGAACCGTTGATCTAGACAGTTCACAAGAATTTCATGTCTTGTACAAACCGAACTGGCCATCCTACCTCAGATCTGCTCCGCTCCCAGACTCCCATCTCAGTGATGGACACGTGTCCAGCAGCCATTCTCTTGCTCCTCTCCCTCATCCGAGTTCTGCCAGCCAGTCCTAACCCTGATTAGCTTCCGGGTTCTGGTATGCCCATGATGCCATGGCTATAGATATGTCTTTTTTCCTCACTTCCCCCTCCCCTGACCCAGACAGTCACCAGGCCCTGCTGATTTGTCTGACGGAACTTCCCTCTGCTGGACCTTCTACCCTGCCTCTGTCCATGCCCTCACCCCTTCTCCCCTGACATGGCTACAGGACAGTCACCCAGACTTCAGACTCACCCTCTCTAGTGTATTCTCCTCACAAAACCACAGTAGCCTTCCTACTGACTAGCTCCTCCTCCCATGAAGTCCAAATTTTCCCTAACAAGGATGCTAGGGACCATCTCTAAACAGCCCTCACGTGTTCTCCATGTCTTGCACAAACATATAGGATAGAAGTTTTGAAACATGTTATCCTCTCCTATGCGTCTGTACCCTTGCATGTGCTGTTCCCCCCAGGTGAGATGCCCTTCCCTGTATCCCCCGATGTCCACACACATCTTTCTATAGAAGTCGTTCTCAATTTGTCGGTCCTGACCCCTTTGTGGGGTCAAATGACCCTTTCACAGGGTCACATATTAGATATCCTGTATATCAGATATTTACATTAACAGTATCAAAATTACAGTTGTGAAGTAGAAATGAAAACATTTTATGGTTGGGGTCAGCACAACATGAGGAACTGTATTAAAGGGTCACAGGACTGGGAAGGTTGAGAACCACTGCTTTATACATTTGGTTGCTCCTTTCTCATCTTCTTCTATGTTCAACAACCATCTGCATTTCTCATAATAATTGTTTTTACCTAGTCTTCTCCACTATAGTGCAACATCTTCAAAGGAGAGCACAATCTCTTTAATATTCTTTTTTACCTATAGAATTTGCCATAAATGCTTAACATTGATTTAATAGTTCAATAAATATTTGTTGAAAGCCTGGGGAGCTAACTTAGTTGGCAAAGGGCTTGACATGCAACCACGAGAGCCTGAGTTTGATTCCCAGAACCCAGAAGAATAGTCAGACTTGATGGTACACACTCATAAGGCCAGCACTGACTAACACTAGTGAATCCCTACAGTTCACTGGCCAATGGCTTGGCCTGCTTGGTACATTCAAGGACAGTATGAGGCCCTGTCTTAATAAACAACTGGACAGCATCTGTAGAACACCCAAGGTGGACCTCTAGCCTACACACATGCACACAAACACACACACACACACACACACACACACACACACAGAGAGAGAGAGAGAGAGAGAGAGAGAGGAATAAAATAAAGATTTGCCGAATGAGTCAAAATGAAAAATAGCCAGTTCTCTAACCATGGTAGAAGGCCTTCTGAGTCAGAACTTGGACTTGCGGTTTCCACTCTGCTAGCCGTAGTTTCCATCATACCAGCGTTCCTTCTTCTCCCTGGTGACCGAATCCTTGATTCCCTCTGGGGAAAACCCTCTTTCACACAGCACACATGGAAAGCAGATTTCATTTCCAGGTTCAGACAGTTCCAAAGGTGGCACGGGTCTATCTCAGTGATTGGTTCCAGCAGGGCATTACTGAGTTTGGACTTATAACACATGAAAAAAATATTCTTGCAGTGATTTGGAAACAACCAACCACAAGATCCAGCAATACCACTTTTGGGTATATAACCAAAGAATGCTCAATCGTATCACAAGGACATGTGCTCAACTGTGTTCGTAGCAGCATTGTTTGTCATAGCCAGAACCTGGAAACAACCTAAATGCCCCTCCACCAAAGAATGGATAAGGAAAATGTGGTAAATTTACACAATGGAGTACTACACAGCAGAAAAAAATAATGATATCTTGAAATTTGCAGGCAAATGGATGGATCTAGGAAACATTATATTGAGTGAGGTAACCCAGACCCAGAAATACAGTATCATATGTACTCACTCATAAGTGACTTTTAGACATCAGGAAAAAACCAGCCTACAATTCACAATCCCAGAGAACCTAGACAACAAAGAGGACCCTAAGAGACACATACATGAATCTAATGTACAGGGGAAGTAGAATAAGATCTCCTGAGTAAATTGGGAGCATGGAAACCATGGAAGAGGGGAAAAGGGGAGGGAAGCAGAGAAAAATATATAGCCCAAAAAAAATTTTAAAAAAAGAAGGTAAGAAAAAAAAGAAAAGAAAATAGAGAGTGGTCACACCTATTAGGAGGTGTGACCTTACTGCAGGAGGTGTGTCACTGTGGGGGCAGACTTTGAGGTTTCCTATGCTCAAGCTACACGCAATGTGGGACACAATTCACTTCCTATTGCCTGAGAATCAAGATGTCGCTCCTTCTCTAGTACCACATCTGCCTGCATGCTACCATGTCCACCATGATGATAATGGACTAACCCAGTGAAACTACAAGCAACCCCCAATTAAATGTTTTCCTTTATAGGAGTTGCCATGGTCATGGGATCCCTTCACAGCAATAGAAACTCTAAGTAAGACAATTCTTTAAGGGTTTCTCAAAGGCCCAGGGGTAACTCCCACTTCCTTTTTTGGACTCTGTCAGGCGAAAGTCCTGCTCAATTTCCAGCCTAAGGAGAAACCAAACACCAGCAGATCTGAAAACACCCCATGGTGATGAGGCAGAAACCCTTGAATTCAGCTAGCACTGATATCCACTCTTTCTCTGGACTTCCAACCTTATGAATCCAATAAAGCTCTGACCAGATCCCTTAGTTTATGCTGTTACTCTTACTAATAATCAAAAGCATCAGCTGAAACATATATTCAAGATAACAAATGCATTCAGACATACATTTGAAAAGTAGCCATCACTCATGCCCTGCTTGAGTCTCTGAAAGTAAACCATCTTCCTGGTTACCACTCTCTTCATTTTTGAAATACAGAACAGATTAAGGAAAATTGGAAGTACTGCCAGGGTCAGCTCAAGTTCATGATGCATCCACAGGCAGTGTGGTCACACTTTGACAAGCTTGTTTAAAAGCTAACACTCCAATGAATGAGACAGCCTGTCAGAACTAAGTTCAAGGTCAAATTTCTACCACTCTTCACTGCCCAACATTTTCTTTCCTGGCCTTCATCACTGGAGTTTATTGATATGCCCATCACCTTCCTGATGGATTGTCAAAGGATGAGGAGGAGGAGGAGGAGCAGAAGAAGAAGAAGAAGAAGAAGAAGAAGAAGAAGAAGAAGAAGAAGAAGAAGAAGAAGAAGAAGAAGAAGAAGAAAAAGAAGAAGAAGAAGAAGAAGAAGAAGAAGAAGAAGAAGAAGAAGAAGAAGAAGAAGAAGAAGAAGAAGAAGAAGAAGAAGAAGACAAATCAAAGTTGAAAGTTAAGCGAACAACAGCAGCAAACTTAGGCTCCATGAGAGCGGCCGTGGGGATGGACAGAAACATAAGGGTTAGGTTGGTTTTCACTCAGGAAAACAAAATTCTTGGGGACTTTGGAGGAGGGGGGTGGTGCAGGCAGGGTCTTAATGTATAACCTAGGCTAGTCCTGACTTCCTGATCCTCCCAAGGACTAGACTGCAGACAAGGGCCACCACTTCAAGCTGCCTGGGGACTTCTGGAGTAGAAAAGAATGGCACAAGGAGGTAGTTACAGACGTGACAGCAGAGCTGGAAGAACACAAGTAAAAGTGTAACAAGGCCGAAGAAGACTAAACTTGGGGATCAGAGAGCTGGGGTCACCTGTCGACAGAAGCCGTATATTCTACTATGCTGCAAAAGGAACTGCTCCTACCAAAAACCAGAAGCTCTCCCATGAGCTAGCCCTGTGAAAGCCACCATAACATGCCTGATAAAACTGTCAACAACCACAACTGGCCACTAGCTATAAACACAACAGCCATTCACCTGATCCCAATCTATGGAATGCTGGCCGCCACAACAGTCAAGGTGGCTCTGACCACTCTTTCCCATGTCACTAAGGCTAAGTGACATAAAAAGAGTAATTCATTTTCTCTTGCTATAATGAAATACCCAAGACTGGTTACCTTAAAGAGATTCATTTCATTTGTTTGTTCTTAAACATCAAATAAAGGTTCAACTGAGTTACCAAATCAAATTTGAAAGATATGAGAGCAAAATTGTAGTTGTAGAGGTCTAAAACCATGGTGTTGGCTTCAAATCAGCTCTGGATATCATGATAGATGGTGTCATCCCATGTACACATGAAAATAAACCACATAGTAAGACTGTAGGAAGAGACAGATCCAGGGGTGCTTTTCTTTTGTAACAGTTTTTATACAGAGAAACTAACCAGGTTTCCACAAGAACTGCATTAACCCAATCCAAAGGCAATAATCTCAGTATTTCTCTCTAGGTCCTGTCTATTAAGATTCCAATACTCTCAATATCATATCAGGGGCCAAACTTCCACCAAAGGAACAAACCGCATACAAACTACAGCCTTTAGTCTCAGCTTTTCCACTGGTAACATTAAGTGGTCAAGCTCAATAACAACAATGCTCCAAGCTTTAATGATGCCGACCCTCCAACAAGGTACTGCAATTATTCCCCCTCCATGGAAATGGTACCAGTTTAGAGAGGCCAAGGGGCCAAATAACATCACCTGTAAAGTGGCAAACTGAGACCTCAAGTTCAACGTTCTGACTCCCAGGCTCATGCTCCTTCCAACCACACCAGTTCCCTCAAATAACCCTTGTGATTTGGCAAGTGTGAAAGTGTGAAAGTCAATGGTGTGTGTAGCTGTCTGTTGCTCCCAGTGACTGGATTTATCAAAATAAAGATCTCTGTTCTGTTCCTGGGTTGGCATCTGCCTGACCAAGGTCACTGTCCTGTTCCTGCCACATCCCCCTGGCTTAGCTGATTTTTTTCAGCCTCATTGCAGGGTCTTCAGCACACATCAAGCAGACCCGAGCATGAAGGAAGCAGAAATGGGGATTGGGGTGGAGCCATGGCAGGAGACATGACTTGGGCCATTGACTAAGACTGATCACGCTGACTGGGACAGAGACTCCCAGAACACTATACTCACTGGTTCTCAGAGGCCAAACTAACAAAATTGTGACCTGTGAAAAACAGGACCCCTATAAGGATAATTTCCAGTTCATTGTCATTGCCCATCCTTTCCCATGTGTGAAAAGGATACAAGGGTGGAAGGAAGCAGGATAGACAGTCAAAGTCATTATGCTTAATAATTTGTCTTCCTAGTTCATTTAGAAATGCCATTGTTCTTTAAAATGCTTTAAATTTATCATTTAATTCAAAATTAATCTCTATAATGAAGTTCTTCAAGCAGGAACAGCTCAATTTTATTATCACCCAGGTAACAATAGTTACCTACCTGCTCACCAACACTTCCTTCTCACACTGGACCTGAAACCAGAGGACGGAAGAGCCTTCCTCTAACCACTGTCAGCTCCCTGCACCCGAGTCCATCTCTCATGACCTTGGAGCTGCTTGAATCAAGAAAACATCAGAACAATATTCTTGTTCAAAATGCCTCTAATTAAATTTCAAATCACCATCTACACTTATGACGGTAGCTCAGTCACAGTGTTGCCCCAATACTTAACTGATCAACATCATTCTGGGTACATAGATGTGGGTTTGGAGGACTCAACATTCCGATCAGTAGACCAAGCCTAGTAGATTGTCCTTCATGATGTCGGTGAGCCTCTCCCATCAGTTGGGCAAGAAGAGATTCAGCAGAAGATGCCTCTGGACTTAAACATCAACACCAGCTCTTTCCCATCTCCTACCATTACCCAATGCCCCTTGTTAACCTACAGAATCAAGGGAGCAGCGAGTACCTTAAATGAACCCTCTCTCTTTCCCTATTTCTAGTCCCATTCCCCACATACAATGCATGATGTAGGTGTTGTTTTCATTGGTTAATTAATAAAGAAGCTGCTTGGCCTGATAGGTCAGAACATAGGTGGGTGGAGTAGACAGAACAGAATGCTGGGAAGAAGGCAATGAGGCAGTCGCCATGACTCTCCTCTCCGAGACAGATGCAGGTTAGGATCTTTCCTGGTAAGCCACCACCTTGTGGTGCTATACAGATTACTAAATATGGGTTAAAGCAATATGTGAGAATTAGCCAATAAGAGGCTGAAACTAATGGGCCAGGCAGTGTTTAAAAGAAAATAGTTTCCATGTAATTATTTCAGATAAAGCTAGCCAGAAGCCAGGCGGCGGGAGGCGGCCTGCCGCTCCTCATTCTACAAATGCATCCAATTTCTCTGAAGAATCCTGACAATTACAATACACAAGGTGCTGTCTTAGTCTCTTTTCTATTGCTGTAAAGAGACATCATGTCCAAAGCAACTTATAAAAGAAAACAACAAATCGGAGGCTTGCTTACAATTTCAGAGGGTGAGTCTGTGATCATCACGGTGGGGAGCATGGCAGCAGGTAGGCAGACAAGGCACTAGAGAGGTAATTGAGAGCTTACATCTTATCTGCAAGTTAGAGGCAGAGAGAGAACAAGACTGGGCCTGGCATAGGTTTTTGAAACCTCAAGGTCCACTCCCAGAGACACACCTCCTCCAACAAAGCCTCCTGATCCTTCCCAAAACAGTTCCACCAACTGGGATTCAAACACAGGTGCCTGTGGGGGCCATTCTCATTCAAATCACCACAGTGTTTAACCATAAAATGTCTCTGGTTTCTGTTGGGAAGTAATCTTTTTGTATGCTGTGAAGATGTGTCACTCTGATTGGTTTAATAAAAACTGAAAAACCAATAGCTAGGCAGGACCTCCAGACAGAGAAGATGCTGGGAAGAAGAAGGTGGAGTTGTCAGAAGACTGAGCAAGCAGAATGGGCAGTAGTATACAAATGAGGTAATAAAGCCGTAAGACAGAAAGCAAATTAATAGAAATGAGTTAATTTAAGTTATAAGTGCTAGTTAGAAACAAGCCAAAACTAAAGCTGAGCTTTTATTATTAATTTAAGTCTCCATGTCATTTTCTTATGAGCTGGTAACCCACAGGAAAGTCTACAGGTCCCCTTAGGGGTGACAAAAGGTACCGGAGCAGAGACTGTCAGAGAAGAGGGAAAGAGCTTCCAGTAATTAAGGACCAAGACCTGGGTCACAGATAAAAGGACAAAAATGGGTGAACTAGGAAGACAGAGACATGAAAATAAGAAGATAAACATTTAAAATGGCCCAGAGGCTGACGCACCCCTGCCTTCCTCTTACCTCTTAATCAGATGTGTATGCCCCTAACTCTCCCATGGCTGTCCACCCAGGCCAGTGTCCTACGCAACTTCTGCTGGACTGACCACAGAGGGACTGAAGGCACTGGAGGAAAGACTGCAGAGCTTGTATGGTATCCACAGTAGTGCTGCATTCTGCAGGTCGACCAGTACTTCACCGTGCTAGCCTCCTGGTTCTCCCTGTGCTGGCTCTGTCAGTCAAGCCCACTGCAGAGACTTCCTCTACCGTGATCATGGCTGCCTACTCCACAAGCATCAATCACCAAGTCTGAAGTCACCCCTACCAAGGAGATAAACCTCCAGTCTCTGAGACTAAAAGGCCTTGAGCTCCTGTCAGTGGGCACTGCCAAGGAGTTGCCTGAGAGTGGACCTGACGCTTCACAATTCCACTGGTGTTGCCTGAAAAAGCTGGAATCCTTTGTTGTCTACTGACACTGCTCTGCTCCCATTCCCTTTAATAACGTGTGCTGGTCCCAGCTCCTAGCTCCCTCCTGGTCTACACCAGGAACAGTAATTGGCTATGAGAAAGAAGCAGCAGCACCTCAGAAGCTGAGTGGGTAGCAATTGGGTCGCTAGGTGACTGTACGTTCTCAGAATCCATGGCAGCCATGTGGATGTCAGTCCATTCTATCCTTCCTCTCCACCTTTTTACCCTTGACAGTGGTTCTACAGGGCCTTCAAAGTAGAGCTGAGCCTTTGAGAAAGTCCCCGTTCAAGTTACAATCTATTGCTCTGACAAACTTTAAACACTAAGTGGGGGCTGAGAGGGGTACAGGGGGGCTCCCTATACTTTCTACATATTTTATATACCTATGAATGATCTAAATGTAATGGTCTGTCCTGTCCCTTAAGAGACAAGCCCTGCCCGCTCCCCCTCATCCACCACGGAGGCAGGCAGATCTGCTTCCAGTCTCAGCCTTTTCTTTCCGTCTAGCTCCCAAAGAGGCAGCTTCTGCCTCGCTCCCTTCTCCGGACTTCTCCCCTCCCCCCTCCTCTCTCTTTCTCTCTCTGCCTCTTTCTGCTTCACCCCATTCTCCCTCCCTCTCCCCTTCCCTTTCATAACCCCCTAAATAAATATCCAACCTCACTCTGCATGGTGTGCCTGTCTGTTTCAGTCTCTCACCCACCATGAGGCTCCCTGCCTGAGACTTGCTGCCCCTCGTGGCCCATGGCCACTCAGGCACCCCCTGCCTGGGACCTGGCTGCCTTTGTGGCCTGCCGTGGTCTCGTGCCCGCTACCCACTGCTACCACTCAGGGACCTGCAGCATTTCTGCCGCTGCAACCCTCAGGGAACACCATCATTTTATTCTTACCATTACATTAAGAACAGACTATTAATCAATATTCTTAAGGACTTGTAAGATGGGTCCTATGTGATCAAACAGGGGTTCATAGAAGTGGGAGGGAGGGAGGGAGGGAGGGAGGGAGGGAGGGAGGGAGGGAGGGAGGGAAGGAGGGAGGGAGGGAGGAAGGGAGGGAAGAGAAGGAAGAAGGGAAGAGAAGTAAAGGGAAAGAAACACAAGTTAACTGAGCAGTGGGCACCCCAAGAGCTATTCTAGGGGTGTGTTCTCAGCCTCTTCCTGGTGTGGGAGAATTGTCTGTATTCTGTCAATCATATTTTAATAAAACACTGATTGGCCAGGCAGGCAGTATAGGCGGGAAAGCCAGACAGGAAGTAGGGGTGGAGCAAAGAGACTGGGAGTTTTCTGGGACACAGGAAGCTCTCTCGCCACTCCTGCGCAGATCACTGAAGAAGCAACATGTAAGCTGCCCCCGCTGGAAAAGGTACTGAGCCATTATGGCTAACATAGATAATGATAATGGATTAATATAAGTTACAAGGACTAATAAGAAGCCTGACCCAATGGGCCAATCAGTTTATAATCTTATGGAGTCCTGTGTGTGATTTTCCTTGGGAGTTGCCGGCTTTGGGGTACCAGGTGGGACAGAAACCTCAACAAGCCAGCCCTCGTGTTACATCTTCCTGTTCCATCCCTGCTGGAGGCAAATTTCTATCCATCAGCCATACCTAGTCCTGTCATGTATGACATTTGCCCATTGTGGAGGACCAAAAATGTGAGTCTATTTCCACAATTGACCAAAGGACAGAGAGATGGGACTTACCTCTATTCCTTCAAGGTTATTGTGTTTCTACTGCAAACAAAAGTTCCACCTAGATTTAGGGCAGAGAGTTCGGCTCTCTCAAGGTTATTGTCAACAAGTGTGACTAATAGCCAGACCTTGTACTTCAGGAACAGAGAAGTAGATATGTTTCTACCAAAAACAAAAGTCTAAGAATCCAACTAAGTTCCAGTTCCTTTAAGGAGATAGCATTGGATTCCACCCAGGGAGTGGTTTGCCTACAGAATGTTTTGGTCTAGGATGTGAGTGTGACTTGTTTTGATCTAGCAACAGAAGTTTAGCTATGAAAACAGCCCGCAGCCTTCAACTGGTCTGTTCATTTCCTTGTATCACGTTAATGCAGGTGATACTTTGTCTTACTCCTACCATTTGGGGTCAGGGGTATTTTAAGCCATTGGAAATTAAACGGCGCCGATTTCAGTGTTCTAATTATTATTAGAAATACTAATATTTCTAAATACTATTTATAATAATAAATATTATTAGAAATACTAATATTTCTAAATCCCAACACCCCTACCCTGGAAAGTGGTATTTTTGTCGAGGCTGGCCCCTGACAGCCCACATTTAATCCAGTCTGTTCATCATTCTTGCACTTGTCTCCCTCCCTCTCTCCTTCCCTCCCTCCCTCCCTCCCTCTCTCTCTCTCCCTCCCTCTCCATCCATAAAACCAGCAGGGGGGCAGTAAAGAACTGAAAATGACTTGAATTGATCCAAAGGTCTAACCTGGTTCATCTCAGACTCACAAACCTCCCCTTGCAGCCATGTTCATACTGCTGAGGCCTCAGTCTTGGGACTCCACTAGGTGTCAGAACATCAAGCATCCTGGGTGACCTTCTCACTGCCCTTCAGTTCAGATCCCAAAGGGGCTCTGAAACAGAATGCCAGGACGCAGTCTTTAGCTTTACTGGGGTCTAGGAGAAGTATACCAAACTATTCACAAACTACTCAATGGGACCAGTTTGGAATTCACATGCCACTGTGAAGCCATCAACATAATCAAGATAACCAACACCTCCATGACCCCATCTCCCCTTCATGCCTTCCATGGGTACCACTCCTCGGCTGTTTCCACTGTGGCTTGCTTTCCATTGCCCAGTGTTCGCAGACATGGCGTCTTAGTTAGGGATTCTGTTATTGTGAAGAGACACCATGGCCACAGCAGCTCTTCTAAGGAAAACTTAATTGGGGTGGCTCACTTACAGTTTCAGAGATTCAGTCCATTATCATTATGGTGCATGGAGCATGGAGGCGTGCAGGCAGACATAGTGCTGGCTCCATCTTGATCAGAAGATGAAACTGATCTACAGGAAGTAGACTGTAACACTGGGTGGTATCTTGAGCATAGGAAATTTCAAAGCCTGCCTCCAAGACGTACTTCCTTCTATAAGGTCACACCTACTCCACCAAAGCCACACCTCCTAATAGTGCCACTTCCTATGAGCGTATGAGGGCCAATTACATTCAAACACCGCACATGGTGTCTCGCAGTTTCTTTCACAGATATACAGTCTTCCCGTGTTTGTCTCTCTTGGCATCTTGACGTGTGCCTCTTGCTGGACTGTGTTCTCAGTCTGAAGGTATCATCAGAAAAACTGATAGAAACATTCTGTTCTATCAAATTTGGTTGTAAGTGTATGTTCCATTTCTTTGGTTAAACACAGGAGTGGAAGGGTTCCTCTGTGCATGGTTAAGTGGATAGTTAACATAAGAAACTGCTAAACTATTTTCCCAAGTGATTGTACATTTTACATTTCTACCAGCAATGTATTAGTGCCAGGCACCTCACATTCTTGCCAGTGCTGGGTATGGTTAGTATTTTGTTGTCTGTCAATCATTCTGAGGAGTGAGGTGTAGCATACCATGTTGTGGTTTCATTGTTCCAACATTTCCTTCTTGAGTAGCAATACTAAATGCATCTTCATTGGTTTGCTTTATCTTTTTAATCTATGTTTGTGTATCTGTGTGCCTGTAACCTTTCTGTATGGTCAGGAGCAGGGAGATCTGCTGTACTTTTGAAAGGAAGGCTCACCCCATGCTGAGGAATGTGCATAGGGGAGAAAGCCTGTGTCCCTGCTGTGTGGCACTCAGAGGGTCTAACTCAAGTCCATCTTTATCATTGCCATTGACTGCCTCCTCCCCCCAACCCAATGATGAACATATAGAGGATATTCTCCTGCCACAGCTCCACAGGTCCAGGACTGGATTGGGAGCTTTTGGGTGTGGCTAAAGTCTGCAGATATCTAGAGCAGTGTTCTAGGTTGTTGTGTTCTGTTCATGCGAGCTGATTGGAGATCTTACAAGCATCTGGGAGAGAACCAAGACTGTCTTTCTACCCAGCTCCCAGGTGACAGGATGCAGCAGTCTTGAGACACCAGATTGGGAAGGAAGGTCCACTGCAAAGGGTTTCAAGGTCAGCACCACTTAGCAGCCACCCCCGGAACTTTCCAGAAACACTAACTGCTGGGTCTGACACAGATATCACTCAGCAGGAGCTGCAGAGGTGAGCTCAGAGATCCACAGGTCCCCAAACCCCTCCAGTGATTCTGAGGTGTGTGACACCATAGAGTGTCCTCTGGCAGATGAAGCACACTGCAGGCTGGCCTCCCAAGATGAGTGCCTGAACATACTCAGTGTGAGGATGGACACATCTGTTGCTTCAAAGTCCTCACAAACAACTACATTCCAGAGAAAATCTGTGCAACCCCTGACTTTGTAGACACTGCTTGCTGGCAGCCATGGTCACCCCCACCGAATTCTTTGACATCACTATCAATGGCCCTTGGGCCACAGCTCCTCTGCAGACAAAGTTCCAAAGGCAGCAAAGGCTTTCATGCTCTGAGCGCTGGAGAGAAAGGCTAAGGATTCCTCCTTTCACAGGATTATCTGAGAATTCGTGTGCCAGGTTGTGGACTTCACACACCATAATGACACTGCCGGCAAAGACCATCTACAGAGAGAACTTTGAGGATGAGCACTTCACTGTGAAGCATCCAGCATGGGTCCTGGCGTCGTATCCAGACCAAACACAAGCAATTCCCATCTCTGCCTCTGCAATACAAGGACCAAGTAATGGCTGCATGGTAAACACGTGACCTTTGGGAAGGTGAAAGGAGGAGTGAGCGTGGGAGCCACAGAGTGTTCTGCGTCCAGGAAAGGCACGAACAGCAAGATCACCATTGCCAACAGAGGACAGTGAATGCTCTCTGTTTCCAAGCATCTTACTCCCAAGACCATTTCTCCTGCAACTCAGAAGAGCACCCCCACCCCGTGTGCTCGCAATACTCCCAAACCTCTGCTCTCGCTGAAGTTCTTTGGGGTCCCTTCCAAGTCTAGCTGGGTTGCATTAAAATTACTATAAATAAAAAGTAAATAAGAAAAAAATCTGTATAACAGAGTTGTCTGATGTTTTTCTGTTGACTTAGCAGCTGCACGTGAATCTACTGATATTTTAATTACCATCTGCGGTCCCACAGCTGGTCACTCAGGCTGTGGTCGTGAGGGTCTTCCATGCCAGTGGCCCCGGGCTCTGTTGCAGCCTCAATATGTAGGTTTAAACTAAGTCTCTATTGTTCTATTTACTAACAAAAACTTTGAAGTCACATTGGAGGGGGGGTGAAAACCTGCTAGATCAGAGAAACCGAGAAGCAACCAGCTGACCTTGCCTTTGTCGGGAGACCCAGTAAGACCAAGAGATGTGTATCCATGTCTTTTCACTCTCTCGAAACCAGCCGGAAGCGCTAAACTCAAGTCCTAGCCCTTTTCTTCCTGGGTGTCTTCTCTATTCAAATTCCTGGCTTCTCTATGGCTAATTCCAGTCAGCTAGTCCCTAGCTCTGCCCCCAATTTAAGAAAAACTTTATTTATTTAACAGTCCCGAGTATCACAGTACAAATTTCCTGCAACAAGTGTCAGAGCAAAGAAAGAAAGAAAAAAAAAAGAAAGGAGGGAGGGAGGGAGGGAGGGAAGGAAGGAAGGAAGGAAGGAAGGAAGGAAGGAAGGAAGAAAGAAAGAAAGAAAGAAAGAAAGACAGACAAGGATTGGCTGCTGCTAAGCGTGGAAATCCGTGTTTGAGCCCCAGGCCCCACATGGTAAGAAGAGATAACCAACTCTCACAAGTTGTCCTGTGGACAACACACACACACACACACACACACACACACACACACACACACTTAGGGAAATAAAGAGAAGTAAGAAAGGAGTCTGAGAGCTGAGGCTGTAGCTTAGGGCAGAGCTCTTAGCACGTGTGAGGCCTTAGGTTCAATCCCCGCTACTGCTGGAAAGAAGGAAAAATGGAAACGCATCTCCACTCCACTACTCCCAGCCTGTGGCTAGGCTCTGTGGTCATACACCATATCGCCTCCTATTTTCTACCCTGCTTCCCTACGATAAAACAGAGTTGTTCCTGAGAGCCCCTGCCCTGCCTGCCCCCTTGCTTCCAGGCCTCTGCAGGAGCAGGCTCCTCCACCCTCTGCCTATGAGATCCAAGGCTGTGATAAGCATTTTTTCATCTCTTCAAACTACCCGGGGAAGCCCTGCGGAAGCGGGCAAGGCCTGACCTGCCCCAGTCAGTGTTCCACATAGAGTTCATCCCCTCTACATATGTTTTCAGAGAATGAATAGGGACTAGGCAGGGGGTTACATCACTATAGAAAAGGAAGGAAAAGACCACATCCCTCAGGCTGTTCTGCCCAGGCCTTCCTGCTTGAGCTGAGGACACCTAGAAAGGACAGCTTTGTCCCTCTTGTCCCGTCCCACTCTCACTGCCTCCCAGGGTCAGTACTGACCTCTTATGCCCGCAGCGAGGCTATGCAGCCCTCGCCCTCCTCCAGGCTTGATGCCCTGAGATAACACCACAGCTCCTGAGGCTGGAAACGCCCTGACGATTCTGCCCAGCGTCACACCTGAGCCGTCAGCCGCCCACACTCGTCCACACCTGTCTTCACTCCTCCAGGTTCCTTCCAGCCCCCAAACGTAGACATTGCTCTATGCAAGCCCCAGCAATAACCGTCTCGCCTGCTTCGAGACAGAGATGATGTGATTCTAATATGCTCCACTCATTTACTAAGCAAGCGCTTACAGGTTGACACCTATAGAATTCCCAGAACTGTGGGAACATAAACCAAACGAGATAACTGGGTCGGGGGAGGGGAGGAGGGAGGCTTGGAGGTCACGTCAGGATTCAAACACACCGCAGAAAGGCTTTTTCGTGTGCTAACTTCTGCCGTATTCACTGTCACCTAATCCAGATGTACATCCAGGCGTTAAATGGAGTTGGAGGTCTTTTAACCTCAAACCATCTGCCACATCATTCATTATACCTAGAAACCAAACCACAGAGCGGGGCTTAATAAATATTTGTCATGGGCAATGAAGACTTCAGCCTGAATACCTACCTGTGAGGTCACCAGGACGGTTACACAGCTTCTGTCCTCTCCGGAGATGGCGGGCACCACGGTGCCTTCCTCTGCCGGCCTCTCTGCTTGCAGGACTCCTGGACTCTGACTTAATGAGGAAAGGGAAGGCAGGACTCGTGCGGCAGCCTGCTCCTGTTAGCAATTATTGCTTTCTGCTCTTTGTATTAGAAAATCGTGTGCTTGGAATGAAGGCCTGTGCACCTGCAGAAAAAAGGCCAGGTATGACCAGTGGCTGACCCCTTGACAGTCAGCCGTGGGTGGCAGCAGACATTTAGGCCAATGGTGAGGGTTTGGTGGCGAGACATTCTGAGCAGCTAGCAAAATATTAGTAATCTTAGTTCATCTATTTGTATAAATGATTTTTTATGTTTAAAAAAAACAGGAAGCTTAACTTAGAACAATGGTTCTCCACCTTTCTAATGCCGTGACCCTTTGATACAGCCCCTCATACTGTGGTGACTCCAATCATAAAACTGTTTTGGTTGCTGCTCCATAGCCATAACTATAATTTTGCTACTGTTTTGGATCACAAAGTAAATATCTGATAGACAGGATAACTGATATGTGACCCCTGTGGAAGGGTAGGTTGACCCCACACACACACAAAGGGGTCATGACCCACAGGTTGAGAACCACTGACCTACAGGCATGAATAATTTTTGTCACCAAGAATTTGAAGAAAGGAACTGAAGCTTACAGAGTCTCCGCTGGAGCACTGTACAGACCCTGTACCTTCTGACTCTTTAGCCTTCACAACAACCCGACAAGGTTGATGATGGATAGAAACTGGCCCTTTAGGATCTGGAGACAGCAAATTGAAGGACCCACAGAAAAGGAGGTCAAGACTGGCCTGACATGTCCAACGCTCGTGACTAAATGGTTTTAGCAACAGAGTCTTAAAGTCTTGAAATTACTGAATTTTTCAAAAATGTGTGTGTATGCATATATAAAAACACTTTAAAAACATAAGAAGGACTGCAAGGATCTACATTAATATGACATCTTAATACATTGTTCTACACTGTCATGGCTTACATCTTACAAACATCATCACAGAATCCAAGTTTTTCTTTTGCAAAAAGCAAGCACACTTATATGTGAATGTATATGTATACATCTTTTTACATACTAACTCCTCAATATCCTTGGGGATTGGTTCCACGGCCTTTGAAGGATATCCAAGCCCTTCATATAAAATGGCACTGTATCTGCACACAGCCTGCCAACACGCTCCACATACAAACCGTCTCTGCATTACATATGCTAACTATGTAAATAGTTGAAGACTCTATTGCTTATGGAATAACAACAAAAGTAGCTCGGGCAGGTTCCGTATGGATGCAATTTTTTCCTGGATGTTTTTCATGTTTCAGATCAAACCCAGGGCCTCACTCACGCTAAACAAATACTCTGCCTCCCAGTTACAGATGTGCCCTAAGTATTTTCAAATTGAGGTGGGGAGAATCTGCAGATATGGGACCATGGCAACAGGGAGCCGTGTGTGTGTGTGTGTGTGTGTGTGTGTGTGTGTGTGTGTGCATGTGTGCATGTGTACAAGTCAACTTGTCTAAACATGACTCTCAAAAAATATAAGCCAATGATACATTTTTCTCCCTACAAAGAGATTGCAAATTGTCTTTATAAAACTCTTTGTACTTCTTTGTAACTTTTAAAAATAGAGTGAGGGACTGAGGAGATAGATGTCGTGGTAAAATGGTGATAGATAGTGGTAAAATAATTGCCACGTACCACCAGGACCTGAGTTTAACACCTAGCATTCATGTAAAGAGTCAGGCATGCTGGTGATCCTAATGCTTAGGAAAAGGAGACAGAGGGATCCTGGGGTTCACTGGCCAGCCAGTGTATCCTGCTTGGAGGGTTCTAGACCAGTGAAAGACTCTGTCTCAAAAAAACAAGGTAAATGGCTCCTGAGGAATAACATCCAAAGCAATCCTCTGACTTACACACACACACACAGAGAGAGAGAGAGAGAGAGAGAGAGAGAGAGAGAGAGAGAGAGAGAGAGAGAGAGAGAGAGATATTATAGGCATAAACCACCCTTTCAATTAAAATTATCAAGCTTAAAATGCAATATAAAACCAAGCAAATCAGAACAATGGAGATGTAAGCTTTTTGCCCTTGATGAGTTCGCTCCTATTAATTTTCTCTAAAAGCATATGCAATCTAATCTCCAGAAAATTCATTTCTTCGCTTACCCCTTCACTCAGCCAGGCAGTGTTTGCAGAGCGATAAATTACATATTGAAGCATCCTCCTGCATGGGGACCCTGCCCTTCTGGGTCACAGGAAGAAAGGAAAGAGCTACAGTTACCGCTTGTGCCGTGCCGTAGCTAAACTAATAAATTGGAAGCATTAACCTGGGCAGTAAAAATAAAATGTGAGCTATTGGGGAAGATGTTAAATATGGAATTTGAGTAAAACTTGAGTTAAAACTTTGAATAAGTCTTGGATTTGCTTCTGTGAGTATCACCAACATAAATTCACTGTGTCGGACTTTTAAAGTTCACACAAAAATTTTAATAGTCACACATGCTTCCTGGCCAAGTGCTTCTACCCTGACCCTTCAAATCTGTGAAAGCCACATCAGTGAGAGAGTTTTAGTCAAATAATTATTTTAAAGCCATTCTGTAGTCTTTGAAAACCCCACAAAGATTAAAATCCTGTTTTTAAAAGATCTAACTACTCTTTCTTTTCACTCACCAACATAATATTAAAGCATACAGTTTCTATAAAGAAGAACATCTAATCTGTCCATTTCACACAGCATACCATCCAGTCCAGGCAAGAGCATTTTCTTGCCCAAATGGCTAACAAACTCCATAAGGAGCCTCTTCGATGCCCATCATCTTCTTGAAGTAGACTGGTCCTGCCAGAAGTGGACATGTCTCACTGTTGAGAAAAGTCTAAGTTTTTTAAACATTTTAAATATCATATTCTGTAGGTCCTTAAAGCGTTGAAGATTATCTATCTAACTGAAATATAGTTCTGTATAACTAGGAAACCTAACTAACATGACTACAAGTTTGACTATTTTAGATAACTATCTATTACTCTGTAATTTTTAATTATGCATTATATTTTTTAATGAGCTATATGAACATGATACCTTAAACAAGAACAAAAATACATATACATAGTGTAACAAAATCAGCCTTAAATTTGTATCAATAGACCAAGATCCATACCAATGCAAAGTATTCATCCCTATAGCATATCCCCCTTTAAATGAAAACAAACATTTATAAGCAATCATTTGGGGAATTTGGGCATAGTTTTCTCCAAACTGCTTCCTCTTGTTTGTTGGGCGAAGTATTTTTAGGGTTCATGAAGATCTTTCAGGGGGGTCTTGTTCCATTAAACCACATTAATGGTTCCACAGGATTTCATCTTCTGTGGAAACAAAAGCAGAACCTCTTTTCCAAAGCAACACATCCTTAGACCCAAATTTTGAAGTCAGGAAACCTTTAAAATATATATGTTGGTTTAACTTAGCAGCCCCCAGAATCAAATGTCTTTCTGCAGTCAAAAAATTCAAAGAAAACACGATAATTTACATAATCCAGATTCTCTGCATATTTTCCATCTTTATTTGGCTTATTTTTTATTCCTTTAATCTATAACTGTCCATATTCTTTTTATTACTTTTACTGTCTCCTCAAAGACTTTACTTCTTTTTACAACTGTCTATACTCTTTTTCCTCTCTCCCAAGCCTACATACATTTTTTAAACACACTGTGTCTTGTTTAGAGGTCTTTTATGTCTGAATCTGTCCTTTTGTGTATCTGAAATCCTTTTCTGACAAGGAGCATTTCAAAATGGTAAGCAGTGTAGTTGTGACAGCCCTGGCCTGGATGCTGGCTCCACCTCTCTTGGCCTTTCAATATGGCGGAGGTACATTCACTGCCTCTCTGAACCATGCTCACTACCCCAGCTCCAGGGATGCAGTCAGTCTATGTCATCATTAGACAAGTTGTAGCATGCTGCTCACAAAACCCATTTAAGTGCCGGACCTCCCAAAAGAGCCAGAGTTCTTTCTACCAGCACAAACTGGGAAGCCACCATTTTTTTTTAAAAAAGCCACACAGTTTTTACTGCTAATGGTGAGTCAGAAAGCCTTCTCTTACAGGAGCTACATCTCTGCTCATTGCCAGTGAACAGAGCCTTTCTGGAAAAAAAAATGTGACTACCAAGAAGCTGTGTTTAACTCTGTTTTTTTGTGTCTAGAATTCCTTTCCAAACGCTCTCAGTTTTTATGTGGATGTAGTTGTCCCATGTTGGCATGCTATTTTGTAAACAGAAGCTGCTCATTCATTTCCCAGCCACCCAGACCCGAATAATCACACAGAAACTATATTAATTAAAACACTCCTTTGCCTATTAGCTCAGGCTTCTTATTAACTAACTCTTACTTCTTAAATTAACCCATTTCTACTCCTCTGTGTATTACCAAGAGGCTGTGGCTTACTGGAAAGTTTCCAGGTATCTGTCTCCTTCAGCAGTTACACAGAGTCTTCTTGACTCTGTCTACTCTCTCTTTCTATCTCTTCCAGCCTGGCTATATTCTGTCCTGCTATAAGCCAAAGCAGATTTATTCATCAACCAATAAAAGCAACACATATACAGAAGGACATTCCACATCAAACCTGACCAAATACAACTTGGGGAAACAAGCGTTTCTTTGGCTTACGCTGCCAGGTCATAGTCCATCATTGAGGGAAATCAGGGCAGGGACCCAAGCAGAAGCTGGAAGAAGAAGCCATTGAAGAACACTGCTTTCTGTCTTGCTTCCAGGTTCATGCTTCACTGGAGGTCTTCACAACTCAAGACTACCTACCCAAGGAACAGTATCACCCACAGCAGGCTGGGCCCACCCACATAATTAACAATTAGCTAATTCCCCATAGACGTGTCCACAGGCCAGTCTTACCTGGGCAATTCCTCAATTGAGATTCCCATCTCAGATGACTCTGGGCTGTGTCAAGGGACAGTTAAAGGTAATTAGGATAGTAGCTATCCTGGAGCATGTGTGACCCATGAGAAGGTTGGGCATACCTAATGCTGCAGGTGTCAACACCAGTACTGCATCCCCATGGGGCCCAGGAATGTAGCACTTTGCAAAAATGCCAATGGAAATAGGCACTTTTGCAAAGTACTAGATTCATAGAAATAACTCTCTCTCTTAAGGGTGCTGTTTATTTCAAAACACAGAAATAGCTTCACACTTCATTGTTCTGTAAGAAGGCCTGGGTTGATTGTATTTTGTTTGTACTTCAGTAATATTTTCGTGCCTGTGGTGGTTTGTATGAAAATGGTCCCTATAGGCTCATATATTGGTATGCTTAGTCCGCAGTTGATGAACTGTTTGGAAAGGATTAGAAGATTGTGGCCTTGTTGGAGGAGGTGTGTCAGTGGGGGATCAGCTTTGACATTTCAAAAGTCCATGCCAGACCCAGTGTCTCTCTCCTTCTCTAGTTGTTGCCTGTGGATCGGAATGCAAAAATCTCAGTTACTTTAGCTCCATACCATGCCTGTCTGTTTCCCACCGTAATGATAATGGGCTAACCCTCTCCAACTGTAAGCTAGCCCCTAGCTGAAAGCTTTCTTTTCCAAGACTTGCCTTGGTTGTGGTGTCTCTTAAAGACAGTGCCTTTTATAGTCATTGTCTTGATATGGCTGACCCCTGATCTGGTTCTCACAAGCTTGTGTCTTTCCTGCTAGAGAAAGTGACAGAGATAAATACAGGGAAAGGCGGACAGGTAGACAGGCGTATCATATCTTCTCCTGGAGAGGAATAGCTAATGAAGACATCCTCAAGTTTCCAAGGTCAGCTAGCCCTATTATCCTCAGGTTGCCTCTCAGCCAGAAGGTCCTGATACAGCTCTGCATCTGTACTGGCTCCTAGGGGCTCCTTTGACTGCTGGGCATTGCATTGCCAGTTGTTAAATAGTTTTTCTCTAACCCCTACTGGACCATTTCCTTGACATTTGGCTAACACTAGGGAAGCAATTTTTCAAGGGCTCTGACATGACCATTAAGAAAAGAGATAACCAAAGAAAATAAGTTGTGAATTTGAATATATACGTAAGAATATCTTAAATATCTAGTATTCATTACCCCCTAAGGAGGTGTTCAAAACCCTTTAGACAAGTTTCTCCTTTGAACAATCAGCCATTTCTATACACCAACACCAACTTTTGTGAGCCTTCTATACCTCGTCAAAGTCAATCCTCTAGCAGGTATAAAAGGATCACTTTTAATGCCTTTTTTCCCCTCTCTCAAAGAATAAAGAAGAAAACAGAATGTCTGAGAAATAGAAGAGTGTGGCCCCATCTATCTCCTGTCTCCAACACATTGTCCCTATAACGCGTCTGTTGAAGATTTCCAAAGCCTTTTGAACACCGTGTACAGGTTATGCATTAATCAGCAGCCATTCCTAGACAGAGGGGGCCATTGTTCCTGGCCATAGACTGAAATTTTCTGGAGAAGTTAAATATATCACTGTGGCTCAAACTAAAGATAAAAATAGCATGTGCAATGCAGTGTTCTATAATAATACCTGTATTCAGGTTACTGTTTACCAAAGAATGGACCAAGAGTATAACACACTAAGAAAATCATGTAGACAGGTTTGCAATATTATTGACCCATGTGTAATGTAGGATTTACAGACTTCAACTCCCAAACACTAAAAAGTCCATACATAACTTTCGACTTCCTAAACTTAACTACCAATGCTCTATTTCTCTTCAGATAACATTTCTTTACCTTACAGATTTATCTTTACTTGTTTTTTATATATTAATCCATATTTGTATTAGTTGTTTTTCTATTACTGTGATGAGACCCCGTGACCAAGACAACTAATAGAAGGAAGGGTTTACTGGAACTTACGGCTGTAGGGGGAGAAAGTGTCATGGCAGGGAAGCTGTAGGCATGGAGACTGCAAGTAGAGAAAGCACCTTAGGACGGGCATGAGTCTTTCAGTCCAGAGCCGCACCTCCAGTAACATTGTCCTCTCAGCCACAGAACTTACTGGAAAGACAAACCATTTACACAGAAACCATCAGCAGCACTCAGAATTTTGCATGGACACACGAGCGTGTGAACATTCCTCAGCACCAACCAGAGTCAGTTGTGACAGTCTTAGAGGTCAGGTTGGGATGGTAGCAAGAGCACTTATCTAACCTGGAGACGGTTTCGAGTTCAATCTCCAAGAAGGAAAAGGGGGGGGAGGAAACCCATTAGAGTTTACCACCGTGAACACTGCTCACAAGCAATGCCTTGTGCAGTGTCTAAGTGTGTGGACACTTAGATTTTCACATACTTCACATACTAAGTGATAAAACATGCTAGTCTCTACACATGTGCATTTATATCATACCTGACTCATAACTCTTTTTCAGTATTTCTATATATCAAATTCATCTGTGAGTTTCTACCAATTCACAGACATTTCTTATAAAGGTTCACATAGGAGGGGCCATGCAGTACAAAGGGACAGATTTCTAGTCCAGAGACACTGCTTCCCTGTCCTTCCATGCTTACTTACACACACACACACACACACACACACACACACACACACACGAAAACCGGCAAGACACTCAGAGTGACAGGATTTCCCCTTAAGGACTTCTCTTCTTGTCTTAGAAGAAAAGGCTCCTGTGAGACAGTAAACAAACCCCTTAGAAGAGAGAGAGAGAGAGAGAGAGAGAGAGAGAGAGAGAGAGAGAGAGAGAGAGAGAGAGAGAGGCCAGCCTCCTGCAGAGGGCTAAATGCCCTGCTCTGCTCAGACGAAGGACAGCCAGGGTGAAGGTATGTGGAAACTGGGTGTGGAAGTGTTTGCACACACATGAGCATGCACACACACACAGGCAGGCCTGTAATCCCAGCACTGGGGATGGGGGGGGGTGTGGAGTACAGCGGAGGAGGCTGTGTGAAGAGCTCAGGTCATCCTTAACTATACAGTAAATTCAAGGTCAGCCTGAGATGTATATGCATAAGACTCCAAATGTGGAATTGGTTTGTGGTCTAGTTTAAGGTGGACTAAATGTATACATGTAAATTAAACATATGCATCATTTTAGGAGACTATCCATCCAGCTAATAAAGAATAAAATGAGAATCTAAATAGGGTACAGTGTTGGTTCTGCTGGTTGGTTACTGGTCGCACAGGCACTTTTTCGCTACAAAAACAAGGGTGATTTTCCTGCCCAGTTTATTTTGCAACACCAACAGATCTCAAGTATGTTAATTTTTTTCATAGCTCCTAAGCCTTAAACAGAGCTACTGAGACTAGGCTAACCATGGTGGTGGCTGATCAATGTTCCAAAGAGAAAGGCAACTTACCAGGTAATTTATCTCACTAAGTCACCAGCTGAGCCCCATAGAAACCCATCTTGCTATTTTTTTTAGGCATACATTTTTTTCACTAAAAACAAATTTTTATTACAAATGAAGCCTTACCTTCATTTGTTCATTCCAATGCGTATGAAATGAAACATGAAGTGTATATTTGAAATAAATTCAAATGCTTCTTATAAGTAGATACAAAGACTGTATTTAAAATAAATGGGGGTGTGGCTTATCTTGGGAGAACAGTTTCCCTCTGGCATTCTTTAAAATTTCCAGTGCAAGTGATAAGTATAAGAACATGGACTTGGAGAACCTGCTAGCTCTTTGGAAGGGCCATTCTGCATTCCCTGGCATACCACAGTCTTAGTAACTGTCTCAAATTCTTTTTAGAATGAGACCAGCAGAAACGAATGGTCACAAGTACACCTAGGAACTAAACACACCTAGGAGATATATAGAAACCTCAGAACGCCACCAGGAAACCATACCGAAATCCAAGACTCCAGACAACCACTGCTGGTTCTTTCTACCTCTGGATTTCGCTCTAAGGGAATATAACTCTTCTCTCAATCAAGAGAAAACAGTAATCCTTCACAAGAGTTTGGCAGGGTCCCATGGCAACTTTTCCCAGGGAGACTTTCTCTCAGCCTTTACACTGTTGCTGAGAGCCCCAGCCCAGGCCCTGCTGACTCTGAAGGCAAAGTCCTATGTAATGCTTCCAACACTAAAGAAAATACTAAGAACCTATGTTCTGAAACCCTGCCTTCCCAGGGGGTTGTGAACTTGAGCGGACCAGGCCAAGGAGGTCATGGAAGTGAATAAGACCTGCAGCTAGTGGAAGGACCGTGGCAGACTGTAGCTAGGTAGAGGCTGTGAATTTGAAAGTGTTCTTGTTCCAGATCACAAAGATCATGTTGGTGACGATGGGAAGGTCTCGGGTTGGAGAGATGGGTTTGTGTGTGGCTCTCTCTGCACATGCATCTGGAGGCTGAGGCTGACAGAAGAGTTCTTCAACAACTCCCCACTTTATTCTTTGAGGCAGAGTCTCCCAGTGAACCCAGAGCTCATGGCTATGGCTACTCTTGCTCAGGACACCATCACTGCAAGTCCAAGTGGCCTGTCCTGCCCACCCAGCATTTACATGGGATCTGGGGAGCCTACCAGCTACCACCTACACAGGAAACTCTTAACCACTGAACAATCCTCTCCCAATCCAGCATCTTGTTTCTGGGTTTTGTTGGATCGGCTGGTTGAGTGGATGGGTGCCTTGTTTTGTTTTCTTCTTTGCTCTGCTTCTGAAATACATACTTATATGTATAATCAAAGCACCACTTATTGCTGATGTTGTTTAGGTTTTCTTTATACACCTAATGGCATTTTCTTTCTGCAGTTTAAAGTAATATATAGTTTATAAAGATTCATGACAGTTAATGGATTCTGACAATTTTATTTTAGCAATATAAAATTTTCCATAGCTCCATTTAATTTCCTTCTTAAGTTCTGCTTAGTCATGTTAATACTGCCCCTTGGTATTTCTTTCTTTTTCATTATCATTATTTGCCTCTCTATTTACATTTAATTATTTGCCTCACTTAATTTGAGCTTTTCTTTTAACAGCATAATGCTAGATTATGGGTTTTCATGGGTATTTATGCTGTAGCTGTTGTTTTGTTATTTTTTTTTAACCTGTTGTGAATTGATTTCTCAAATTTAGGCTATGTTTTCTAAATGGTCATTTGGTTTTAAGTCTTACTGTTGGCAGTTTTTGTCCATGTTTGTGTGGTTAGCTTTGACTTATATAGCAACGAATACTCTCTTTTCCAAGGGGGAGGCTCCAAGACACCCCAGTAGATGCCTGCAAACACATTTAGTACTATAATATATATAGTATGATTCTACTATACATACACACCTGGAGCGATGGCATATATATGTATATATATACATATATACATATATATATATATATATCCTGCAGCAATGTCTACTGTATGTATGTACCTGTAGAGATGTCTACTGTACATACACACCTGTGGAGATGTCTACTGTGCATACACACCTGTGGAGATGTCTACTACTGTACATACACACCTGTGGAGATGTCTACTGTACATACACACCTGTGGACATGTCTACTGTACACACACACCTGTGGAGATGTCTACTGTACATACACACCTGTGGACATGTCTACTGTGCATACACACCTGTGGAGATGTCTACTGTACATACACACCTGTGGAGATGTCTACTGCACATATACACCTGTGGAGATGTCTACTGCACATACACACCTGTGGAGATGTCTGCTGTGTATACACACCTGTTGACAATGTCCACTGAACATACACACCTGTGGCGATGGGCACTCTCTTTTTTATTTGAAGAAACTACTCTGTCCCAATCTCCAGAGTTGCTATTCCGCATGAGTGGGGGCATACTAGTAAATATAAATGAGGATTATTTGAGCACAAACACTGTGTTACAGGGACAGTGTGTCTAAAAGCAAATATATGCCCTTTAGTACTGTTTTCTCTTCTTTCAATGAATCATCTGTCTAGACTCTAGACAAAATAAATTTATGGTTGGGGTCACAAAAACACGTCTAAAGGATTGCAGTGTAGGAGGGTTGAGAATCCCTGGCCTAGATGGAGAAAGGCTGGAAGAGGAGCATCTGGGAAATATTAATGGACTTTTGCAACTTCCAGCACTGGCTGCAAGGGATGCCAGTCTCTCAGGCTGCTTCCAGTTTCACGAAGGCTTTTGGCTACGTATCTTCTAATTTATTTCCTATTTACTTCATACATTTTCTTCCTTCTTTTTTTTTTACTTGAACCAGTGAAGTATAAAAGTCTCCCAGCATGCAGTGGTGCTAAAGTCTGCAAGTCTCTTCTCCTAATTTGAACCTATAGTCATGGGGATTATATCTTACTTGCTTACTTGCCCCTTCATGAGGACTAGAGTCTGAATCCCTACAACCTTTGTAAATGGCAGGTGGAAGTGGTGGCTCACCTGTAATCCCAGCCCCTGAAGGAATTACACTGAAGCAAGCGGACTAGCAAAACTAGCCATATCCGTGTCCTGTGGGCTCAATTGCAAGACTCCTCCTCAATGAACAAAGTCAAGAACAATGACTAAATGCATCACTCACACACAGAGAAGCAGGAAACATATTGATGATTTTTTTTTTATATTCTTAGTATTTGCCTAGATCGGTGTTCTCAACCTGTGCGTCTCAACCCCTTTAGAGTCAAACGACCCTTTCACAGGGGTCACCTAAGACCATTGGAAAAAACAGATATTTACATTATGACTCATAAGAGTAGCAAAATTACAGTTATGAAATAACAACAAAAATAAATTTATGGTTGGGGTCACAAAAACAAATCTAAAGGGCCGCAGTGTAGTAGGGTTGAGAATCCCTGGCCTAGATGGAGAAAGGCTGGAAGAGGGGCATCTGGGAAATACTAATGGACTTTTGCAACCTCCAGCACTGGCTACAAGGGATCATTTTCAAGAATTCTATCTGACCTTTTTCAAACTATACAAAATTTGGGTTCTCTTGGTGAGAGGACAGGTGGTTTGGAACCGGGTGCTGTCTCCTGGATGCCTCTTTTCAGGCAATCTGCTCGGAAACCAAAGCAAAGTTTTCTTCTGTCTCTTGCCCCAATTCCATCTGCTTTTAACTCTCAGATCCTTTAATTGGATTGTATGATGTACTAAATGTTTATGCCCTGCTCCAGTTTAGATGATGTTGAAATCACAACCTCCCGAGAAGATGGTACAATGAAATTAGGGCCTTCTGGAATTCACTAGGACAAAGCCCTCATTAACGGAACCAGAGCTCTGAGAAGAGACTCTCACCCCCACCCCACCCCGCTGCACCTTCCACTATGAGAAGCCACTGTTTAAGAACCAGGAGGCCCTGGACAGACCCAGAAGCTGCCAGCATTTGGACCTCGGTTTCCCAACCTGTAAGGTGTACACTTCTGCTGCTTATAAGCTACCCAGTCTCAGTGTTTTGTTACAGCAGCCTCGATGGGCTAAGAGATGTTGGGAGCGTCTATTGTCCTGGGCCTTTGTACACATTTCAGTAAGAAACAAAGCAGAAGTCACCTGATCTCATTATAGTTTATAGTACTTTCTCCAACCACTGCTCCTCCAAGCTGTTCAGCTGTCTCCATTTCACTCCCTACACACGCACACACATACACACACACACACACATGCACGCACGCATGCATGCGCACACACACACCATTGCTGCCAGACAATCTTTTTCCATCTGATTTTGATGTCAAAGATGGTTTTTAAAAAGATAATGTCTCATGACGTCAACCAATAGAGTGCCCACCATTGGGTGTTGGTGGACTTATCATATGGCATAGTGGCCACCCACATATTGAGAAGTCTGAAGGGTGACCGAACACAGGCTCAGGAAATGCGCGTGCTAAGGTTGGTTGCTGTGTGCTCTGTGGCTCCCTCTTTCCATCCAGGGAATTCATCCTGGCAAATGATCCTTCCCACAGGCCTGAGAAGGGGTCTCATGTACGAAAAATCATCACCCCCCAGCTGATGAGCTGGCTCAGCACATAAAGAACATAAAGACACATGCCTTCAAGACTGACAACCTGAGTTCACCATCCAGGACCCATGTGACACAAGAAAAGTACTGACTCCCACAAACTGTCCTCCAACCTCCAGATTGTGACATGGCATTCAGACACACACACACACACACACACACACACACACACACACACACACGTAAATAATAAATAAATTGAGTTATAAAATTTTTACAAACAAATACCACTAGGACTAGAGAGATGGCTCTATGATTAAGAACATTTGCCCCAATGGATGGAGCTAGAAAACATCATTTTGAGTGAGGTAACCCAGACCCAGAAAGACAATTATTACATGTACTTACTCATAGTGGTTTTTAAACATAAAGCAAAAAACCACAATCCCGGAGAACCTAGGCAACAATGAGGACTCTAAGAGAGACATACATGGATCTAATCTGCAAGGGAAGTAGAAAAAGACATGATCTTCTGAGTAAATTGGGAGCATGGGGACCTTGGGAGAGGGTTGAAGAGGAGAGAAGAGGCAAGGAGGGGAGCAGAGAAAAACGTAGAGCTCAATAAAAATCAACGATCGATCGATCGATCGATCGATAGATAGATAGATAGATAGATAGATAGATGATAGACAGATAGATAGAAGAGCATTTGCCCCTGCTCTGACAGACCTGAGTTCAGCTCATAGGACCTATTAAACAGCTCATAATCACCTATAACTCCAGCTATACGGGACCTAACACCCCCTTCTGGCCTCCATGAACACTGGTATACATGGCATTCATGCCCATTCACACACACATACATAAGTAAAAACTGAAAATAATAAAAATAAAGCTCATTGCCATTTGCCCTTTGAGCACCAAAGGATGCCACCCCCTGCTGGGTGCTGCTGCAGTTGTCACCTTTGAGTCGACTTAATCCAAACCTTTCCAGACATCACAAATGCCCCTGAGTTGCAAATGCAGTGGCAACAATGTACTAGAAAGGTCACCTGACCTTCTGGATGCCAGGGAAAATGGTGGATCTTAGAAACCCACATCACAAACCATTCAAGACATCAGTTATGTGGGTCCATGTGGACTTAAAGAACTGAGAGCAAGAAAAACCCAGACAGCCAAAGGACAAGTGTGCTACCCTTTGCTGCAAGTGTGCTACAAGTGTGATTAACCCTTTCCTTTCCCTCTCCTCTTCCTCTCCTCTTCCCTTCCTTTTTCTTTTGACTGCTTGGTGAACTGAACAATCTGAGTGGCTATAGATCATTAGTTATTTCCAGTAAAACAGAATCCAAAGAACCCCAGCCCCTGTGAGGATAGCGTGTTAAACAACCTGGGTATGACTGCTGTCTATTCTGTAGCATGGGAACAAAAAGAGAAAGAATAACCCATCATCTTTATCATCACGGGAAAATGAAGCAGAAAAGCCCCTCCATGCATGTGGAAGGCCGGACCTAGCCGCAGACCCGAAGTCCACATCTGGCTGGTCCCACTGATAAACTGGCCATGATCAGAACATCTGGGAAGTTGGTGTTTACACCAGAAAAGAAGGTGGTTTCCATCAATGTGAGCAGGGAAGCTAGAGATCTCTACCGGTGAAACTTCTAAAATGAGGGGTGGAGAACAAATGAGAACCCTCCTATCATAGAGGGGGGCTCGCTAACACAGCCCTGGCCCACCACTCAACCCCATCCTCACTCACCACACCTTCTCTCCTGAAAAGTTCTCCCCACCCAGACCTTTGGCAAACAAAGCACAAACTCTGAACCCTGTGTCCGCCTGAGTTCCTCACGGCTGGAATCAGTCTCAGCAAAAGCACCTCCTCACTCCCACCTTCCATTTCCTCAAGGCCTGGCTGGGCTCATCTTAAAGAGGGACTTCGCAAACCCAGGAAGGACTCATGGTTCAGCTTCAGAGGGACCTTGCTGCCCGCTTAAATGCATGCAAGATGCTCCCCTGAGAGGCTGGTGTGAACCCCATGTCTCTGATGCATGATCAATACTAACCAATAGTCAATTCTAAAGAACACTGGCATCAACCATAAGGCACTCCCAGAAAGAGAAAGAAGAGCAAGCAGTTTGTATGATAGGAAAGGGACAGTGCCTTCGAGTCCTCCAGACCGGGCCCATCTTTATGAATACAAAGAGACCCTTGTCAGGGGAGAACTCCAGGATGACAGAAGAGATGTGGCATCTGGTGTCATTTTTAAAAGGCCTCCGAGCACGCTAGGCATGCTTCATGTTTTAGCATCTGGAACGCTGTGGCTGCTAACTCTTGAGGTTTATTTTCCTTTTTATCACTTATATTTTATGGCATTTAATTTCTTCAATTTTCCAGGCTGGCTCAGGTGCGGTAATGAAATTCTAGGTCAGGGGTAATTTTCACACATGAACACGGTCTTTTCCGAAAAGAGTTGGTTCACCTGAAGTAATTAGCCAGCAAGCCGTTCCTCGCGCCCGTTCTCATTACCGCATATCTCTTCCTGCCAAAATCAGACTTGTTCTGGAATCTGAACCTTCACGTGGGCGCCGCTCCCATTGGTGGGCCTGGGGGGCAGCCGAGGGGCCACCGGCTTTCATGTGCCGTGAATGAGCACCCCACAGTTGGAGCGAGGCTTTCATCGGCAGGCCCCACTGGAAACCTCTCGGTGCACACGGCTCTGCCAGGCATTCATATCAAAAATCCACAGGCTTTATTTAACTCTCCCTGGAAGCGGGGGGATAAAGGTTACAAAATAATGAGGAAGTGCTCTGTTGAGCAGACACCCAGGAGTCACAACCTCTTTGTTAAAACTGACAAAAGAACTTGAAAGATAAGCTCTTCCAGGGGTGGAACCAAGGCTGTTTAGCCTGCCGAAGGGGAAGCTGGGAGGGGACAAATATCCCAGGCTTCATGCAGATGAAGGTCTATTATAATAAGGGAG
Source organism: Myodes glareolus (assembly GCF_982192425.1). Classification (NCBI taxonomy): domain Eukaryota; kingdom Metazoa; phylum Chordata; class Mammalia; order Rodentia; family Cricetidae; genus Myodes; species Myodes glareolus. The sequence continues at coordinate 30,903,125 of NC_142040.1, forward strand.
GTGCAACCCCGGCTCCTCTAAGGACGGGTAAGAAATAGGTTTTAATAGCAGCAGAAGGGCTGGTAGGCATTCCAGCACCTTGGGAAGAAGGAGCATTTAGACTTGGGAAATGGGAGCTCTGATCCCTGCCCCTCCCTCAGACAACTGACAGCCCCGGCCTCGTTTCCCTGGAAATTAGAGTGGGGTGGCGGCGTTCCACCTCGCACCTTAGGAACGCTCTGAAAATAAAAGGCACGAGAGTGCGTTTCAGATGTAAAGAATGTTAGAAAAAATTAAGGGGCTGTGATCTCTGCTTCTGGCAAATGATAAAGACTTTGAGTTATCTTCAAACAACTGCCCTAACTCATCCGCAATCTTACTGGGAAGAACATACCCAGCCGGAAGATAAACTATTTCTCAAAAGGAAAATGAGAGCGAGAGAGAGAGAGAGAGAGAGAGAAAGAGAGAGAGAGAGAGTGCAGATGCATCATGCTTGTCACAGGCAAGTGATCTTCCACTGAACTATACCCTCAGCCAGTTAATAAGTTTGTTCTACTACAGCCACACACACAAAAAATATATATATATCACATTTTTAAAAGGTTAGGAATTTGTGTATTAATGCATTTGATACCAAATGTGTGGTGATTTGTCCAGCTAAAGAGAACTCTGGAACCTGTCTGAGAAGTTGAGAGACAAGGGAGAAATTCATGGAAGCAGCGTTTCTGGGAGCAATACCAGTTGGGAGCTGCAAACACGTGCCACAAACACTGCCACCGATGGTGTTCCTCTGCACGAGGTTCTCAGGGCGACAGCAAAACCCATCAGGTCCCAGACATGGCCTCACAAGACTGCAATCCCAGCACGTAAGCTGCCAAGGCCAAGGAATCACAAAATCAAGGGCAGTCTCAGCTACACTGCAAGACCCTGTCTCAAAGTGAACAAACAAATTACCAGGTCCAGGGGAACAATTACCTTGGGACTTGCTGTCATTCGAAGACTTTCCTGGGACCACTGTGAACACCAACCGGCCAAAACCAATGGACAGATGGAGAGACCACAGTGCTTCAACCTCCACGTCTTGTAACCTTCGACTTCCTCGTAGAAGGTAGAGACTGGAGAGATTTCAGTGGGAGGGCGTGGTCGGTCATGTCACAGGGGCTCGGGTGCTTGGTGAAGGAGGTGATCTCCTTCCCTGTGTCTCTACTCCATCCACTGTGGACGAAGGAACTTTCCTGATTACCAATTTCTATTTAACACCACTCTTGTTAGATTTGTTTTTCTCCTTGAGCATTAAAATGGGGGGGGCGTGCTACTGTAAAGCAACAATCATGAACATGTGTTATAAGATTTTTATTTCTTTCTGTTTTGGCTAGACGCTCATTCAGTAAGCATGGGCAAGATATCGAACTCGGCCTTCTGTGAACTCTCTTTTCCCGTCTATGAACTCCAACTCCCTCTTCATTAAATATGGATGGTGTTGATCTCTGCCTGCTGACTCCCCCACCCTGTGCTGGTATTTTATATTCATGGAAGCTCAGCAAGGGACAAAATATAGGATTCAGTGCAGAGCTATGCATTGGGTTTTCATTCAAAATTCAACAGGTAGACAGAACACCTGCGTAAGGAAAGGATGGGGGAGATTCAGGGAGGTAAAGCAAGGCTATGCAGCAATGATGCTTGATGCAGACTGCCGGGACTCTAAGAGCCAGAGATGTTTTTTTTTTTTCAAAGAAAGTGAGTCAGAGATATGGATGGCATATGCCAAGGTCATGCCAAGTGAGTTAGGAAGTCCCCGCCAGCAGCATCTGAGTCAGGCAAACAATAAAGTGCCATTCACAGCCTGGAACCAAACTGATGTCTTTGTGCTACTTTTATGGAACGGGGTCAAGTAGAGCTGTTACCAGCTGCACATTGGTAACTGTCATTTACCCACAAAGTAGCTAGATCTAGGGCACCAACTCATGTAACTGGCATGTGCAGCAGATGGCAGAAAAAGCAAGCGGTATATTGGGCAGGTCCCAGCCCTCATGGCTGACCATGCTGTTGGTGAAACTGTTGTCTGTGGTTTGAATGCGTCTCTTGAAACCTCATGTGTTCATATTTTCTGGCATTTGAAAATACTTGTTCAGAAGGTTATCAGGGTTAGATAAAGCTGTGATGTCATCGCACCCCACCCCCCAAGAAGAGGAAGACACGTGACATGCTGGCTCTCCCACCACATGAATGCTCCACCACATTGTGCTCCAGCAATGAAGACTCACAAAATGCTCTCATCAGACTCTTGGGCCCACAAGGTTCCTGAACCATCAATTCTGAATTTCTATCCTCTGGAAAGGATGCAGTCTTAAGCTTTTGTTACATGGACAAAGCCATGATGGAGTAAAATTGAAAGACAGCATTGAGCAACCACAAGAAAAACAAACAACCCAATCAAAAAATGTGAAGGGGCATGATCGATCGATAATTAACCAGGCCAACTCAATACAAAAAGATTTAGGTTTTAATAAAAGGGGAAAACTTACATGACCAGAGATCCCACGAACACCAGGTGAGCAAGGAACCAAAGAGAGAGGAAGTGGCAAGGCACTTCAATCTTTTATTTGTTTTATGTGGCCCCGGGGGGGGGGGGGACACACCTTAAGCAGAATGTGATTGGCTGAGATTTCCCATCAAAAATGGCTAAGGAACTCAACTGAGGAGAAATACAAATGGCCAGCAGATTTTTGCAAAGCTGTTCAATACCCATAGCTATTGGGGAAATGTGGATTGAAACTGCATTATCATTCTCTCACCAGAGTCAGAATGGATGTCTTCCCGTCCAGAAATGATGGTAAGGGTGTGGAGAAAGAGAAACCTTCATTCACTGTCGGTGAAAGCACAGACTAGGGCAGCCACTGTGGAAATCAGAGTGGAGATTTCTCAGAAAGCTAAAAAACAGAACCAGCATATGGACTAGTTAGCCCGCTGCTGATCCTGTTCCCAAAGGACTCTCTAGCCTACCACAGAGACCCTTGTTCATCCATGATCAGTGCTGCTCTGTTCACAATAAAGAAGAAACGGAGTTGGCCTAGATGTCCACCAACTGATGACTGAAAAATGAAAAATGGTACATATACACAATAGGATTATACTCACCTATAACACAAGTAAAAGAAAAATATGGAGGAAAGTAGGTAGAACTGGAAATGATTATATTAAAGATGTAACCTAGACTCAGACAAATACCTTGTGTTCCCTCCTACACATGGTTCTTAGCTCCTAATTGTTACAGAAGTATGTTTCAACGGAAAAAAGTAATGACATCTTGAAATTTGCAGGCAAATGGATAGATCTAGAAAACATCATATTGAGCGAGGTACTTCAGACCCAGAATGACAAATATTCTATAACTCATTTATAAGTGGCTTTTAGACATAAAGCAAAGAAAAACCAGCCTACAATTCACAGTTCCAGAGAACAACCAAGAGGACCCTAAGAGAGACATATATGGATCAAACCCACATGGGAAACAGAAAAAGACAAGATCTCCTGAGTAAATTGGAAGTATGTGGATCATGGGGGAGGGTAGAAGGGGAGGGGAGAGAAAGGGAGGGGAGCAGAGAAAAATATATAGCTCAATAAAAAGAATTTTTTAAAAATGTGTGTTTGTGTGGGAATGATTGACATGCCAGGGAACTAGAAAAGGGCCATGATGAGGTGGCTTCAAGGACAAGGGTTAGAGAGAATAATAAAACTCATTGTGAGGTCACCTTTCAGAAAGGAGGAAGCCTACACCCCAGAGAAGAGCCCAGGAGAAGTTAGCCCCACTCCCAGGGAGGACCCTGCTCCAGTAGAGAACCAGTCCCTGAGCCCAGAGCCCTGCATCCTTCATCTGAGCTGACAGCATGTGGCTTCAGTGTCCCCTCATCTGGGCTCTGACAGTCCAGCCCTATGCATTCTCAGAGACCATACCCAGCTACACACCATATCTTCTGTAACTGCAATCACATATAACTCTTATGGCAGTGGCTTTCAACTTGTAGGTCATGACCCCTTTGAAGATCACATATCAGATATCCTGAATATCAGATATTTACATTACAATTTATAACAGTAGCAAAATTACAGTTATGAAGTAGCAACAAAATAATTTTACAATCGGGAGGGTCACCACATCATGAAAACTGTATTAAGGGGTCACAGCACTAGGGAAGGTTAGGACACTGCCTTAGGGCAATATTGCCCAGGCATCTGTATTGCAATGCCCTGTACAGCAACAATCCAGCTTCCTGGGGTGAGAGTGAGAAGCAAAACCCAACTATTAGTGAGAACTTTATGACCATCTCAAGCCCGGCTTCAAGGTAAAACCTAGTGAATCTAACCCACTGCCTAGGGTCCCTGGAGCTGGGCCAGGCCTGGAACTCGTGTCCAGACTTGGGGCCTGACCTGCATTCTTTCCCTTCTCAGCTAAACTGGGAGCCCTTCAAGAAAGAGCGTTTAGCCCCGTCCCTGGGCCAGCCCCACATTCTGATTTGTCCTATGTGCGGTGGCCGGTGGCAGAAAGGTATCATGGAGAAAGGTGGCAGGCCTTGACAATGACCCGCTGACCTGAGCCCAGCTGCTTGGCATGGCTTCCCATCGCCATCCACATTCTCCCATCCGTCTCACCTGTACCAGCAGGATGCCACTCACACAGTTGCTCCTTAGCAGAACCTGCTGGCCTCCTTCTCTGCTCTGTCATCAGCAGCTTCTCTGCTTCCTGCAGGGCATGTCTCCATACTCCACTGAGCTACAGTGTTTGGAACACAGATAGAAACACACACAGAGACCAGACACACACACACACAGAGAGATCAGACACACACACACACACACACACACACACAAAGAAACACACACACGAGACACACACACACATAGACACACACATGCACAGACACACACACAGACCAGACACACAGACACACACACACATAAAGAAACACACACACAGACCACACACACATAGAGACACACACATACACAGACACACAGACAAGACACATACATGCACAGACACACAGAGACACATACAAACATAGACATAGCCACCACAGAGACACATGCTTAGAGACACACGCACATACAAACACAGGCATAGCCATGCAAACAGACACACATACACACACACACACACACACACACACACACACACACGTAACATGGAGGCTGACTTGTTGGGGTTTCTGTCCCGCCCAGTACCCCAACAAGCTGGCAAGCCCCAAAGAAAATCACACAGAGATCTCCATAAATTATAAAACTGATTGGCCCATTAGCTCAGACTACTTATTAGCTCTTGTAGCTTATATTAACCCATTATTCTTATCTATGTTAGCCACATGGCTCAGTACCTTTCACAGCAGGGCAGGTCACATGTTGCTTCTTCGGTAGTCTGGGCTGGACTGCAGAGGGAGTTTCCTGCTTCCCAGAATACTCCTGTTCTCATCTTCCTCTACTTCCTGTCTGGTTGACCCACCTATACTTCCTGCCTGCCCAATCAGTGTTTATTTAAAACAAGATTTGTAACACCTGATTCTGTGTTACCCCCTCGGTACAGTTCATGCGCCACTGTACCATACACAAGTCCAGCAAGGGCCTGGAGATTGAAGGAACACATAAGAAACCTGGGCACTATTTCATCTGCTAGGTGAAGATGATTGGGCTGCTTTGTGCAGCATCACGCACTCCCCCTGCCCTTGCTCCACCTTCCATGCGTGCTCCTCGGCTCCCCTTGCCCTCCTCGCATTAATAATTAAGTGAAAGGGTTTAAGCCAAGAAAGAGGCCAGAAATTAGGGAGAAGAGGTGGTGGGAAGGTTCATGTGTAAAACTAAGCATGTGTAAAATACCAAGAGGGAGCCGGAGAAATGACTCAGCGGTTAAGAACACTGGCTACTCTTGCAGAGGATCCATTTCAATTCCCAGAAACCACACGGTGGTTCACAACTATCATAACTCCAGTTCCAGAGGATCCAGTATCTTTTCTGATCCCCAAGAGCACCAGGCATCCATGTGGCGCAATACATAATACAGGTAAAAACACCCCTACTCTTCCACACACAGCTGCTAGCGTGGGGCTTAACAACTGGCCTCACTGTGGAAGATCCCAAAAGCCTTCTGGATCAAAAGAAGATTCAGCTCTATAAATTATATGTGAAGTTATGTAAGTTTGGTTTTGAGTGTACCTGAGAATGTTCTGATTCTTTAGAAGTTTATAATTCATAGCTGGTAGCTATAGTAACATCTCATTAAGCGAGACTCAAGATGCATCCCTTAATGTTTTTTCTGCCATTATTTTATCCAAAAAAAAATCACTCAAATCACATGGCGTTGTCTTACTGATTAAATTATATTAAATTATAAAGAAATCACTCTACTTACCATTGACCTCCACATTGTCTTGCTTTAAGTCAGTGGTTCACAACAGACCCCAAGTTAAATCATTCAGGAAATTTAGTAAAGATATACCTTTTGAGATGGTGGTTTAATTGATACGAACTGGAACCTGAACACTGGGGTTCCATAAAGTTCCCAAGGGCTCCTCTGTATCCTCGTTATTGCTCACCTGGTTCAGGGACTGAGTAATTTACCTGGGCCCTTTCCTCGGGTTTAATTCTTCTCTTCTCCTTGTCCTTAAACAACCGGGCCAAGATCTTATCAATGCCCTTCCTGCCTTAAAACCCTTCACTAAGTGATTCTGCTGAACCTTTTAATCCTTCTCAATTTCTTCTCTATGCATACTTGTATAAAATTCCCAGTGATAAAGGGGGCAGTGACAAATAAGAGAGACATTTTGAACCAAGGAAGGAGCCTGGGAAGAGAAACCAGGCCAGCTCTAAGCAGCACCAATTAACACTGCAGTCTCCTGGAAGGGTGTCCGGCAAGGGGAAATGGCATACCACAACACCCTCAGAGGCTACCTTGGGTTCTGATGCTCCTCCCACTTGGGAAATGATTTCATTTCACAAAAAATAAAACTCCCGTGTTAGGTCTTATCCCAGTACGTCAGCACGTGCCAAGAGGAGGAGCAGTTCCCAGAGGCAGTCAAGTTAAAACATCAGTGTGGTGTCCTTATGAAAGGGGAGACATTTGGACCTGCATTTAGAGAGACAGTCCTGTTTGGGATATTTAATCTCAAAGGTCCAGAGAGTTAGCACACGCGTGTGCACACACACACGCACACACACACACACACACACACACACACTGGCTTCTTGATCTGACTGCTCTGCCTCTCCATCCACTCTTGCCTCTGCCCTTCCCCCTCCCCAGACTCTTCCTCTAACCAGTCAAGCCTGCTTCAACATCCCCAGTGGAGCACGTTACCATGTTCATTCCTGCTGTCCCCATATACTGTAGTGTTCACTCCCAGCCCCACTCCTACTGGCCTCAGGAAGGAGTCTATCAGAGCTGAGATCTCTGTAACCACTGCTCCCCATCTCCAGGCATTTCCAGAGTTAGCTGCTCCTCTTAAGACAAACCACCTCTAGAGTTTGTCCTGTCTCGACCTGGCCTGTCTTCCCATCCCCACAGTCTGCCTCTCCACCCAGCCCAGTGACTACCGTAGCCCATTCCACTGGCTGGAGAGGCAGCTGGGGTCTGACTGTTCTCCTGAGCTCACACCGCTTTGCTCCCCCATTTTCTGCTGCTGTCCTCCTCTGCTTGCGGACAGATGTGCTGGGCATGCACGTGTGCCACCCTCTCAGCTACAGGTGAGAAACTGCTCATGTTCTCCGCCTGTGCAAACTGTTCCCAATGCCTCCGCTGTTGCAGAAAATTGAACGGCGTGGCCAACTCCGAAACCTCCTTATGCCTTGGTGTTTCCACTCCCTGGTCTATGCCCCAGCCCCTCCCTTACTATTGTTCCTTATGATCATGCTGAAATAAACTCACTGTATGCATACTGTGTCTTCTTGAGGTCAGGAAGGATACCCTTTTTATTTTGGCCTCCACAGCATCAGTTCCCGTGGTCTCTCAGTAAATGCTAGCATGTGTTAGCATCTTGTCAGGGTACCTAAGAAAAATTAAGGTAGATTAAGGAGTATTCTGCAGTAACGTTAGGAAAATAAAATCAAACCCCCACCTTATGTAAAAAAAAAAAAAAGATGAATTAAAGAAGCAAAGCAAAATTAAAGTCATTTTTATTCCTTTTGCCTACCAACCACAGTTCACCCTCTCTCCCCTCCTCCCTCTCTCCCCCACTTCTCCCTCCCATCCCCCATCCACTCACTCCTCAGAAAAGGTAAGGTGTCGTCCCATGGGGAGTCAACTAAGCCTGGCATATAAATTGAGGCAGGACCAAGTCACTATCCCCTGCATCAAAGCTGAGCAAGATATCCCACCATAGGGAATGGGCTCCAAAAAACCAGTTCATGCATCAGGGATAAATCCTGGTCCCACTGCCAGGGGTCCCACAAATAGACCAAGCCACACAACTGTCACCCACATTCAGAGGGCCTAGTTTGGTCCCATATAGGTTCCCCAGTTGTCAGTCCAGAATCCATGAGCTCCCACAAGCTTGGGTCGGCTGTCTCCGTGGGTTTCTCCATCATGATCTTGACCCCTGCCCCTTGCTCATATGATCCTCCTCCCTCCTTTGACTGTACTTCAGGAGCTTGGCCCAGTGCTTGGCTGTGGATCTCTACATCTGCTTCCATCAGTTGCTAGATGAAGATTCTATGACGACCATTAGGTAGTCACCAATCTGATTACAAGAGAAAGCTGCTTCAGGCCCCCTCTCCACTATTGCCAGGAGTCTTAGCTGGGTCATCCTTTTAGATTCCTGGGAATTTCCCTAGCACCAGGTTTCTCCATAACCCTAGAATAGCTCCCTCTATCAAGATGTCTCCTTCAATCTACCTCAAAATCCAGCAATACCATTCTTGGGCATATACCCAAAGGATGTTCATTCATACCACAAGGACACTTGCTCAGCTATGTTCACAGCAACATCGTTCATAATAGCCAGAACCTAGAAACAACTTAAATGCCCCTCAACCAAAGAACAGATAAAGGAAATGAGGTATATTTACACAATGGAGTTTTACTCAGCAGTAAAAAAGCAACGACATCCTGAAATTTGCAGGCAAATGGATGGAACAAAAAAAAAAAAAAACACATTGAGTGAGGTAATTCATACTCAGAAAAACATACACGGTATGTACTCCATCACAAGGGGATATTAGCTGTAAAGCAAAGGATAGCCAGGCTACAATCCACAGCCTGAGAGAAACTAGGTAACAAGGAGGACACTAAGAAGAACACACAGATTGACCCTGGGAAGGGAAAATAGGCAAGACCTCCTGAGTAAACTGGGGGTGTGGGGGGAAGAGGGGAGGGGATGGGGGATGAGTGTAGGAGGGAACAGGATAGTCCTGCGGGAGGACTGGAGAGGGAGAGCAATAAAAGCCGTTTTTAAAGACCAAAGAAAACATCCGTGCTCTAGTGAAGAGGCAGTTAAGAACCAAAGGTCCTCTATGGAGCAGGAAATGGTCTGCTAGCAGAAACTGGGGTTGGGGGACTGGAAAAGCACTTAAGTCAGGCTGGGGTTCAGCAGGTAGCCAAGAGGGGTGACAGCTAAGCTAAGTTCTAGATCTAAAGAGAGAGAAGCCAGGAGAACTCCGGGTGGGGGGGAAAGGCTGTCCCGGGAAACGTCTGCAAAAAGAGTCAAGCGGGAGCGGCCAAAGCGAAGGCCCTGAAGCTCTCCACGTATGTGACGAGAACCCGTACCGGCGTGGCATCCGGCTTGCAGAGAGGGCTGTCAGTCAAATCCACTGGAGTAGCAATTGTGCTTCAGATGTGACCCTGGAGTCTAGTGACTTCTTTGGGTGAGCTAGTATATGGGGGGTGGGGCACAAAGTTGCCACCTCCCTGAAGTATCAATAATCCTAATCTCCACATTGACAATACCTTTAGGAAAACTGACCTGGCCATCCAATTAAGGGCCATGCAGAGTCCAGGACCCATACAAAAACACCGTTCACTCTCTGATGGCATCAGAGAGAGCTGCTTCAAAGCTCCAGCATTGTGGTTCAAACCGGCAGGGATGGTCTATTACTCCGTGGCCAAGTCAGACAAGGAGCTCTGCTGGGCTCCACCAGAGAGGGGGCAGGGAAGAGGGAACAAGCCAGTCCCACCGTTGAGTTTCAGTCTGGATAAACTGCAGGCTCTGGGTGCTATATTTTAGGGCCCGTGACAACTGCAGCATCTCGACCTACACAAAATCTATTGTGTGTGTCCTCTTTAGCCTCACAAATTGTTCTGAGTAGTGAAACATGTTTCTTCTAAATTCAAACTGATAGCTTAAAATAACTTTGGAAACTTTCCTAACCCAAGAGTCAGGTAAATTGAGTCAAATGTTGTGTAATAGCCATGCAGTATTCCAGTGTACAGGGTCCTTAAAGTCCACATACAACTAAGCAGTGGTGGTGCACGCCTTTAACCCCACCACTTGGGAGGCAGAGGCAGGCGGATCTCTGTGAGTTCAAGGTCAGCCTGGTCTACAGAGCATGTGCAACGTGCAACGACAGGCTCCAAAGCTACACAGAGAAGCCCTCGAAAAACAAAACAAAAACAAACAAACGAAAAAATCCGCAGATAGTCATCAGTGCATTTTGCCATGAAATCCTTCACAACCAGAGAGGGGTAAGCAGCAGAGCACCCCACAGTACTGTCCCACAGCAACAGTGACGAAGGGATGCTGGGGGGACACTTGGCTGCATTGGCCACTTGTCATCAGCAGGCAGGCGCCAAAGCAACTCGGCTTCAGAAACTCACTGCCACTAGAGGATCAGTAGAAGGGTACCTGTATTTTTCAAATCATCTATTTTTAAACGCCTGCCTTTGGCCACCTGTCTGCTTTTTTTCCACACATCTGATAAGACAAATTTGGAGGAGACCGATCAAATAATACCACGGGTAACATACTCAAGGGATTTTTATAGTCATAGATTCTGTGGGTTACAGCTGTGTTTTATTTATGACTCATATCACACACACACACACACACACACACACACACACACACACACACACAAAACCTACACCGTGGGGCTTCTGTTCTCCAAATCCCCAGCACTTTATTTACCCCAAATTGTGCTCGTGTTTAACAGCAAGATCCACAGCAATGAAGCAAGAAATCAAGAAACTCAGCATTGGGTGTCAGCCATTTAGTGTTTTTAGCTATCTGGGACGATCCGGAGGCAATCACACGGAGAGGCTTTGGGTGACCCTGTCGCCACTACAAATCACTGTGATCTGAATGAGAATCGTCTCTTCTTCAATAATACATTACAGACTCAAGTGCATTTATGCATCCTCGGGGGTTTCCCAGTAGGAACTAAGATTATTCCGGCACAAACTTCCTTCTTCTTATCACGCAGCTTCCATCGATACATTCACAATCCCGCTAAAGCACGCAACAGAGGAGCAGCCATGCCTCATGCACGCGTCTGTCTCTTAGAGCTCAGATACATAAGCCAATAAGTCATAAAGAACTAAATAAAAGTACTAACAAACATTCCTGCCCAGGGTGTGCATGCCTGGATGCTCACATTCAAGATCAGTCACAGTAGAAATTAAATAAGAACAGCAGACAGATTCAAGCTAGAAGAGGTGACCGGTCAAGTCACGGCAGCAGACGGGTGGCCATCACAGGTGGTGCCGCAGGAGACCAACGGCAACCTTTGGCATTAGCGGTGAATGACTACCCAGACCAATCATGCACGTTTCCACCGGAGAAATCTCCAACAAAAAGCAATAAAATACAAATAGAAGTGTGTTGTGTCCCCTTCGGACCCAGAGAGAATACAACAAAGCCATACTGAAATGTCAGTGCTGATTAGACACCTAGAGTCCTGCTGAGCTCCCAGTCAGATGCCACTGCCCCCATCCTGCACACACACACTTTCTGCCTAGCATCCTCCTGAGTCAATTGAGTCCCACACCATGGGAACAAGTCAGATCCTTCCCTCGGTAAGATGGCAAATTGCTGGGTGTCGTGTGCATACACAGAAGGCTACAGAGAGGGTTCCATGCCGGCTCAGAAACAAGGGTTATGCTCAATATGACCAATAGACTTCTCATTTCATTTCTTCCCCAATAGAATGAAGCACATACTATTACCAGCACCCATTTTATAGATGAGAAGCTCAAGTTTAATGCATTCAGCAAGGCAAAGCAGCTACTCAATTCACAGTCATTTACCCATTGCCATTGTTAGAGGATACAGTCTCCAACTGTGCAAGCCAATTCAACAGATCCCCTTTTGTTCTGTAGGTCCTGTTCCTCTGGAAAGTCCTGTCTGCTAAAATAATCTTTCTTGGCTGCTAAGATCTTACCCTCCACCTGCCTTGCTCCCTCACTCCTACGACCACATTCTAGGCCTTATCATTCATTGCTAATACCAGCATCACAGGAAAGAGTGATATGAAACCAAGGGTCCCCACTTTGACCTTGCCCAGTTCTGGGTTCCAATTCCAGCCCAGCCTCTTGATGTCTGTGACACTAGGTCACTTGTTCAACTGTTTTGAAACTCAGATTGCTCAGCTGTCAGAAAAAGGGGGAAAGCAGTCATCTGGGGTTGTCACAAAGGGAAATGGGACCGTTACAGGTAGAGTAGGCGTGAAGCTATCCGATAGTGATGGATATTGTAGTGAGATGGTCCCTGTGACTCCCCCGCTGGGTGGCTCAGTCCTTGGAGTCAGGGGCTCTTTTCCATTTTGAAGTCTCCTTAGGCAAATGGAAGGATGCCTCCTTTCACACGAAGCCTGGAAAGTTCTGAACGCAAGACGCAATACAGATATGTTTGGAAGTGAGGCAGGAAAGTGCTTGCTGGCCAAGCATGAGGACCCCTTAACTATCCAGTACAGCAGCAGAGGCTGGGCACAGTGGCACGCATCTACAATTCCAGCACTGGGGGGAGGAGGGGCAGAGACAGGCAGATCCCTGGGACTCACCAGGCAGTCAACCCAGCGAAATTTAGTGAGACCCAGTCTCAAAAACTTAACTGGAGAGCAACCGAGGCAGACATACAACGTGAGTCTCTGGCCTCCACACACACATACACACATGCATATGCATCTACACACACATGTATGCACAAACACCTGTAATGCACAGTCAAGTTCTAGAAGCATTTAAATCCAAAAGGCCTGAGAACACCGTGGCTGTAAAATTAGGTGACGTTTAGTCAATAGCACTTTATTCTTGTTTTCTCGAGCTTCCCATGGGCCTGGGGTGGACACTGCAGACTGTCTAATGCCTCACGCATTTCCATGTAAGCCATATGCAAACTATGCTGCACATAGATGGTGAACGTTGGACTGTATGTCTCCTGGTCCCTTACAATTCAGGCTCTACCTGAGGACTAGCTTCCACAGAGTAGACTGGCAAGGTGGCCTTCTGTTAGGGGAGCCAAGGGGGTATTTTCCTGTCTTGGGTGCTGCTGAAACCACAGTGTGCTGCTGTTGAGGTCACAGTCTCCAGAAAGGTACAGTCACCTGCATAGACTAATTCTGCAGTGTTGATCTATGAGGATTAGAGAGCTTGATTCTCCAAACATCGCAATAAAATGTATACATGCCCTGTATGAAAACCACCAGCCTCCTCAGTCACTGAGGTCTGAGGACCTGACAGCCATGGTGCCTCATCAACCAGTCTTGATTAAGCTTCCTTACAGTGGAAGGAGATTGAAGCTGTGGCCCTTGGCGGGTTCCATTCAACCGGAAACTCTTCCACCTCCAATCAAGTGGAATGTAGGAAAAAGAAAGAGGTGAGAAAAGGTTTAAACAGAAGCAGGCTGTGAGGTAAGTGTTTTTAATGATGATCTGTTCTAGAACAAGCGACTAAGCTTAGCAGGAAAGGTGCAGAGCCTTGCTGCACATGGGAGCCTGGGTGCATGAACCTCCCTGTATACTGGAGCCTGCGTGCCTGAGCCTCCCTGCACACTGGAACCTGCGTGCCTCAGTCTCCCTGCTCACTGAAGCTTGTTCCTTGATGCACACAGGAGCCTGTGTGCCTTGGGGGTCACAGTAGGGAAGAGCTCTGCCTGGTAACCTAGTGTCCCCTGACACATGACTATGGGGTGATCACAAAACTGGCTCCCCTAAAGGTTTTCAGAAATGACTGTAGAAGGGTGATGTAAAATCAACAATCTGGAAAAAGGGAACCTTGCTTTTCTTTTCTTTTGTCAGAAATAGGAACAGTTCTTGTGGCTCAGAGAAAGCCTTGCTACCTTTTGATAGAACATCATGGCAGTGGCCTGCAGTAGAGACCTCATGGCCTCCAAGAAGCAAGGAAAGAGAGGAAAGGGCTGGGTTCCAATATTCCCTTCGTAGGCATTCTCTAGAGGACCCGACTTTCCTGCCACCTCCCACTAGTGCCAGTCTGCAAATCAGACCTTCAACAAATGACCTTCAGGGGACAGTCAAGATCTTTCCTTTCCTTTTCTTCCCCCTTTGGTTTTTATTTTATTTTATTTTTGCATGCTTTAAATTGGAGTTAAGAAATACATATGGGACTGGAGAGATGGCTCAGAGGTTAAGAGCACTGGCTGCTCTTCCAGAGGACCTGAGTTCAATTCCCAGCAGCCACATGGTGGCTCAAAATCATCTATAATGAGATCTGGCGCCCTCTTCTGGTATGCAGGCATACATGCAGGAGGAACACTGTATACATAATAAAGAAATTTTAGAGAAAAAAAAGTACATCTGAATCCAGAATAAACCACCTCCGTGCACCTTGTGGTCACTTACTTTTACCTTTTATTTAGAAAAACTTATTTATAACCTTGTATCTCATTTTTAAAAAAATATTTGTTCACCTTTCCCCGTCTGGCTCGCGCGGTGGAGGCGGCTCTTTCGGACGCCGGGTCTCTCGTTTCCATCGGTAGATGCTCTACTGCAAAGATGGTCAACGTACCCAACACCCGAAGGACTTTCTGTAAGAAATGTGGCAAGCATCAGCCTCACAAAGCGACCCAGTAAGGCAAGGATTCCCTGTATGCCCAAGGGAAGCCGCGCTACGATCGGAAGCAGAGTGGTTACCGTGGGCAGACAAAACCAATTTTCCGGAAGAAGGCCAAAACCACAAAGAAGATCGTGCTCAGGCTTGAGTGTGTGGAGCCCAACTGCAGGTTCAAGAGGATGCTGGCCATTAAGAGATGCAAGCATTTTGAACTGGGAGGAGACAAGAAGAGAAAGGGCCAAGTGATCCAGTTCTAAAACTTGTGTTTTCTGAGAGGAAAATGCCGAAGCAATAGGAAAATTACCTGTTAGAAAATAAAGTTATTGTTATTGATATCTAAAAAAAAAATATTTGTTCACTTATTTTACATGCATGGATGTTTTGCCTACATGTGCGTCTGTGCATCACATGCATACACTGTATGCAGAAACTAGAAAAGGGGACTGGAGTCCTTGTCAGCAGCCATGTGGGTGCTGGGACTTGAACCTTGGTCCTCTGATCAAGCAGCCGGTACTTAACTGCTAAGCCATCTCTCCATCCCTTTTCATTCATTTGTAATTATGAAGGTATGTCGATTTCCCACACTGTTGTGATTTTAATATGAGTTCACACACACACACACACACACACACACACACACACACACACACACACGCCATAGGCCCTGTGCTTGAACACTTGATCCCCAACAGGTGGTACTGTCAGGTGTTCTGAGATGTTGTGGCACCGTTGGTAAGTGGGGCCTGACAGGAGGAAGCAGAATGGCTATGGGGGTGGGCACTGAAGGTATGGCTGACTCCACCCCCAACCAAGGTTCCTCTCCCGCTGAGATACAGAAAGCTGTCCCACCAGCTCCAACTGCCATCCAGAGCCACCCCAGCCATGATGGACCGCTCCTGACACCCCAGCTGTGATGACTGTGCTCCTGACACCCCAGCTGTGATGACTGTGCTCCTGACACCCCAGCTGTGATGGACTGTACTCCTGACACCCCAGATGTGATGACTGTGCTCCTGACACCCCAGCTGTGATGGACTGTACTCCTGACACCCCAGCTGTGATGGACTGTAATCCTGACACCCCAGATGTGATGACTGTGCTCCTGACACCTCAGCCATGGCGGACTGTACTCCTGACACCCCAGCTGTGATGACTGTACTCCTGACACCCCAGCTGTGATGGACTGTAATCCTGACACCCCAGATGTGATGACTGTGCTCCTGACACCCCAGCTGTGATGGACTGTGCTCCTGACACCCCAGCTGTGATGGACTGTGCTCCTGACACCCCAGCTGTGATGGACTGTGCTCCTGACACCCCAGCTATGATGAACTGTACTCCTGACACCGCAGCTGTGATGGACTGTGCTCCTCAAACTCTAAACCAAAATAAGCCCCCCTCCTTTAAGCTGTTCCTGCCAGATATTTTGTCACTGAAATGAGAAAAGTAACTAATACGTACAGCAGCCGGTCCCCATAATGTAATAATGACACTAAATGCATCACAATATCATAATAACTCTCTTTCATTTCAGATCCCATGGGTTAAGGACTTGGTTGTACCAAAGGCTTCCACTTCAACACCAGTCACAAGTGGTAGGTTCCCAGCTACATATGCTTTGGTCCAACTTAGTTACAAATTAGGGTTCCATTGAGGGCCTTCTCATGTTCAATAGTTTGTTATAATATCTCATGGATACTATAAAGTGATTCCACATTTAGAGAAGCAGAGGAAAAGCATGAGGGTGAGTATGGGACAGCCCCTAACCCATGAGTTTCCACCCCTGTGGATCGGGGTACAACTCTCCTGGTACACTGATGCATCTCACAAACACAGAAACTTCCTGAACCCCAGACTTCTGGGACTTCGACCAAGGCATCCTCACATAGGCATAAGCATGTATTAACTCCATCTTTGCCTCCTTACCCTTTCCCAAGGATGGAAGATAAGCCTGGGAGGTCCAGACTTCTTCTGGGGCTAGGTCTTCCTAGTGATCAGTCCTTACGAAGAGTCTCCTGACTAAACCAAAAATGAGGACATGCTTCTGCACCATCAGTGGAAGAATTGGGGCTCCCTCAAAGAAGCAACAGTGCTCACTGGTCCAGAATTGGGTTAGTTGCTGAATTCTAGACAAAAGCCCACATCAAGAGGCCAGAGAGATGGCTCAGCACTTAAGAGGACTTGAGGGTCAGAGTTCAGATCCCAGTGCCCTTATAGCAAACCAACCCCCCTACACACATCTGAAACCCCAGTAGGGAGATAATGGTTGTTGGGGTTTCTGACTTTCAGCCTAGCCCAGAAAATGCAAGTCCCAGCTCCGAGGAGAGACCCTGCCTCAGAGGAGAAGTGGGGGAAAAGTGACAGAGTTGTATACTGAATGCTTCGTCTGGCCCTCTGTGCATGTGCAGGCATGTGCACCCACACTTGTGCACACACTGATGTGTACATACACCCATGCAGATGTGAACAAATTATAACTATGTTAAAGCCAGCAGAGAAACTGAGAAAAATTAAGTAAGAGTAATTACTGACCAGGTGGTGGTGATGCACGCCTTTAATCCCAGCACTCGAGAGGCAGAGGCAGGCGGATCTCTGTGAATTCAAGACCAGCCTGGTCTACAGAGCTGGTTCCAGGACAGACTCCAAAGCTACAGAGTAGCTCTGTAGAAGGAGCAGCGGGCTGTGTTCTCACCCGGATCCTGGCTAGCTTACCCCCGAAAAAATTACATGGAAACTGTATTCATTTACACACTGCCTGGCCCATTGTCTCCAGCCCCTTATTGGCTAACTCTCACATATTAATTAACCCATTTCTAATAATCTGTGTGTCACCACGAGGTCGTGGCTTACCAAGAAGATTCTAACCCACGTCTATCTTGGATAGGAGAGCCATGGCGTCTGACTCATTGCCTTCTTCTCAGCATTCTGTTCTGTCTACTCCACCCACCTAAGGGCTGGCCTATCAAAAAGGCCAAGGCAGTCTCTTTATTAATCAATGAAAGTAACACATAGATAGAAGACCCTCCTACATCAGTAGCTCTGTCTCAAAAAACTAAAAAGAGAGAGCGAGAGTAATTACTGAGTAAGTGGATAAAATCCTCCCATAAACTGCTCTTGTTATGAGCATTTAGAAATAACAGTGTGTGTCTGTTGGTGAGGCTGGGGCATGACTTTGTTCATGCTAGGCAAGCTATACCCCGGACCCTGGTGTTTTTAAACATTTCACAGGGTCAGCTTGTATATTTCCACAGCTACCAACGGGCACTGATTTCAGTTTCATAGGCAGGAGGACTGAGGCTAAGAGGTGCTAACTAACTCATACAGGGCCAAACAGATAGCTGGGTGGAATGATTTGGGCTATAGACTTAGCATCAGCCTCTACCACCTGCTAATTTTATGATCAAATGAGGTGTCTCCTTACAGAAGAAACAGAAAACACCGTGAGGTGTCAGGCTTCAGATGCCTCTGGAAGCTGGGAGTGGTAGCTTGTACCTATAATCCCAGGACTCAAAAGGTTGAGGCAGGAGGACTGTTGTAAGTTTTAGACCATTCTGGGCTACCTAGTGAGCTTCAGACTAGCCTCAACTATAGAGAGGGACCTTTTCTTAAAAAAAAAAAAAAAAAGGAAAATGCTCGTGAATATACCAAAAGGATCACACTGCCTTTGTATAGATGCAACTTCCTCTATGTGTCTGTGTGTTTGAGATGGGTTAGGCAAGCCCAAAGGACTCACATTTTGCTTTGGTAAATGGAGAGCCAGCTACTCCCATCAACTGAGGGAAAAGCTAAGGTGTGCCTCAATGCCAGCCCAGTTCTCAGGCTTGCCAGCTGCAGAGACACTGCACTGGGTCATGAACCAAGTGCTGGGCTGACTGCGGTGACAGGTGTAGAGGCCCAGGTCGCCAGCCCAAAATGACAGCTCACGGAGGCTGTCTGCTTCTCAGTTCTACTGTCTATGAGACTCGTTCTTCATTGCCAGAATGATGGATTACCTTGTCATTGGGAGAAACACACACACACACACACACACACACACACACACACACACACACACGGTGCTTCCAGGAAGCTTGGCTTCACTTGAAAAGCATGAGATGGCAAAAATGGAAGAAATCTGCTTGCAAATGTACCTCCAAGTAGGAAAAATAAACTGCTTCTTATGATTAAACCAAAGGATGACTTAAAACGTGCGATTGGAGTATCACCTCTCCATAGACAGGATCATCGTATAAATGCTAATCCTCGAGACATGGGGCCTGACACAGCCCATGGGGGATGTCAATGTCATTCCTGGATAAAGTGCCCACACTCCTAGGACTGCAGAGAAATGAAAACAGCCAGGCAGTGGAAGGCAAGTGGCTGCGTGACTGGAAAGAAATGTCAGCTCCATGTTGACACTGGCCTTTGAGCAAATAATATACGATATAGCAACCACAATTACTCAAATGCCTTACGATAAAAACCCAACTAAGGAAACTAAACTATGATAAGACTTACAAACGTGAATTTGTTGAGGGTCTACTTAAAGATGATGTATATTTGTAGATGGGAAGTTGAATCTTAGGGAGTCACTAACTGGCACCAAAGCGGAGAACAAGTGGCCCCAAGGAGGCTGGGTCTCATAGCTGACACAGGATTATGTCCACTGCACAGCCAACACATAGTCAAAGTCAGCAGATTCAAGGGATACGGACATTGCCCCCAAGTGGGCACAGGCAGATTTGCAAATCATATCGCAAATATGGTTACAGGAAAAGGTAGGAATGAGTCTATTCTCATCAATAAGCATGAACAGTATCATGCAAATGAGACATTAAATATTTTTATATTTGTCTACATATTACAAGCAGATAGAGAAACAGACTTGCATATTCTCACACACATGTGTATATTATTTATGAGCTATACATGGCTATACATCATTTGTATATAGATGTAAACCAACCTTTAAAATCTATTGAACAGATAATGCATAAATGAGAACACTTGCCAATAAGTCTACAAAAAAAAAAAAAACCTAGCTGGCAGTGGTGGTACAAGCCTTTAATCCCAGCACTTGAGAGACAGAGGCAGGCAGACCTCTGTGAGTTAAAAAAAAAAACCCTGGTCTATAGAGGGAGTCCAGGATAGGCTCCAACGCTACAGAGAAATCCTGTCTCAAAAAACAAAAAAATAAACCTCAATACCATTAGTCACTATGGAAATGGAAATTAAAACAGCCAAGCACATCTAGTTACCCTACAAAGAGCTACAATTTAAAAATTGTCCCCTGACATTCACATATATGCTATGGCATCTACATGCACATGTGAGCACATGTGTATGCACACAAACACACACATACTATATAAATGTAGTTATTAAAAAGGTTTTTTTAAATAGTCCAGATCTACAGAAATACTCATTAACAATAGAATGAAAAATAAATGGAGGGTATTTTTTCACAAAAACTGAATTCTACAAATAACACAGTGACCAATAGCGTTGATGATTCTAAGACAAAAGGTTCGAAGCTACAGAGAAATCCTGTCTCAAAAAACAAAAAAATAAAAATAAAAATAAACCTCAATACCATTAGTCACTATGGAAATGGAAATGGAAATTAAAACAGCCAAACACATCTAGTTACCCTACAAAGAGCTACAATTTAAAAGTTGTCCCCTGACATTCACATATATGCTATGGCATCTACATGCACATGTGAGCACATGTGTATGCACACAAACACACACATACTATATAAATGTAGTTATTAAAAAGGTTTTTTTAATAGTCAGGATCTACGGAAATACTCATTAACAATAGAATGAAAAATAAATGGAGGGTATTTTTTCACAAAAACTGAATTCTACAAATAACATAGTGACCAATAGCGTCGATGATTCTAAGACAAAAGGTTTCTGCCCTAGTTTGTATCTCTGATGCTACGATAAACACCATGAGCAAAAGCAACTGGGAAAAGAAAGGTTTTACTTGGCTCACGGGTATATTCCACCATTGAGGAAGGCAGGAACTCAAGGCAGGAACTGAAGCAGAGGCCATGGAGAAATGATGCTTACTGGCTTGCTCTCCATGGCTTTCCCAGTCTTCTTTCTTAAACAACTGAGGACCACCTTACCTGGGCAGCACCACCCTCAGTGGGCTACATCAGTCAGTAATCAAGAAAATGATCAGGCAAAGCAGTTCACTCCTTTAATCCCAGCACTGGGGAGGCAGAGGCAGGCGGATCTCTGGGAGTTCGAGGCCAGCCTGGTCTAGTGAGTTTCCGGACAGACAGACAGAGGTACATAACAGATAACAGTCTCTCTCTCTCTCTCTCTCTCTCTCTCTCTCTCTCTTTCTCACACACACATACACACACACACACACACACACACACACACGAGAGATAAAAGAAAATGTCCCTATAAGCCTGTCCACAGGCCAATCTGATGCAGGCATTTCCTCAACTGAGCTTCCCTCTGCCCAGATGACTCCAGTTTGTTCGAGTTGACACAAACTAACCAGTGCACTGTTGAACAGTTAAAGCAAAAGGTCTGGAAAAGTCTATCTGTATAAGAAATTTCAGCACAGGGGAAAGCCCCTTTGGTTACAGAAACCATGACAGTAGTTACCTTTGGCAGCAGGGTGGATCACTCAAGCACAAGAAAGACCTTTAGAGTTGTGGTTTTACATTGTAAACCTTCAAGCTATGGCACTGGGTTTTTGGCTACATATTCTACTTTGTAATAGTATGATTACCAAAAGAACAGAAAGAACAACATTTGTTTCCAAGTGTCTCTATAGAAATACAAATGCATCTGAGAAAGGTCTGGTTTAACCCATCCCAAACCCTGTTGAAGCCGGATTAGGTGTATCAAGAGCTACAGCATTGACACAGAGGAGATCCCAAGGCAGCCAGGACCCAGAGAACACACTCGTCCAGTCCTGGCCCAAGTTAAACCTAGCTTGAAGTTTTGGTTTAGGCAGCTCTCTCTTTTCACCTCATTCCCACTCTGTTCCCTGACCTCTGGGCACGAGGTTCAGCTTTCATCATCTTCTTGACCCTTCTAAAATCACCACCCACCATAGAACAGAGCCCTACAAATAGGTCAGGAGAAATGGCTATGCGCGTGGAGGGACCTGCTTGCACCCAGTTGAAAACAGCAAGACCAGGGGCTCTCTTCCATTTTCTGCCTGCTTCCCTCCCACTTCCTCCAGCTAATCCTTCACTGTCAGCACTTTCAAGATCTTCTCATTGATAGAAATGAGATCCTTGTTCCCTTGGCTTGAGGCTGTCTGATGGGATTTGGGGACAGGCTGCTACTGCACAAGGAAGGATATAAATAAAGAGAGCAAAGTCATTCAGGAGGCCTGTGCCATCAGGAAGATTGTTAAAATAAATCACTGCATTTCCAAACCAGCAAGGGATATTTATCACTGCATTCATCCAGGCTGTGCCCAAGAGTCTGGAAATGAGTACCAGTTTGTCCCCATGAGTGGAGATACGCATGATTTTAACCAGCAAAATATGCAAATGTGACTGGTCGCTATCAAGGATGACAATACATTGATTCTTATTAAAATGTAGCAATGTAAGGCTCTGCACCCTGCCAATATTAATCAAAGGAACATAGGAAAATCATAAAGTAATTTTTTAAAGATTTCTGTGCATTTATTTGTTTATTTATGTGTGTATTATTGTGGGAGTCTGAACATGGACAACTTGAAGGAGTTCACACTCCTCTTCCACCATGTGGGTCCCAGGGGTCAAACCCATGTAATCAGGCTTGGCAGCAGGTGCTTTTATGCACTGAACTATCTCTCTAACTTTTATTTTATTTTCAAGTGTGTGTGCATGGGGAAATGTATGTATGAGTATGAGTTTATGTATGTGTATGCATGGGGAATGTGTGAGCATGTGTGTGTGTGAGAGAGAGAGAGAAAGAGAGAAAGAGAGAGAGAGAGAGTGTGTGTGTGTAAGGCTACATAAGTGTATGTATAAGTATGCATATATGTTATATGTATGTTTATATATTGGGATGTATGGGAATGTATGTGCATAAGATAGAGAGAGTGTGTACAGGGCTACATGTGTGTATTATATGAATATAGATGTTTATGTATGGGGCTGTATGTGTGTATATATAAATGTATGTGTGGGGTATGTGTATGAGTAAGTGAATATGTACGTGTGTTATGTGAGGCCACTAGAATCTGTTAAGGGTTCTCAAGAATTTATTTAGGTATAAAATAGGGGTAAACACTCACTGACACAGAACGGTTTAGATGCCACCATAGATCCAGATGTCTTCGTCCAGGTGTTCTGTCCAGAGGTGAAGAGCAAGCCACCTACTCTGCTCTGACCACCCAAGACAGCGCATGTCCTAGAACCAGATTTAACCAATACTTAGCCACAAACCTAGCCCTACACAAAATACTAGAAGGAAAACTCTACCCCAAGGAAGTTGGCTACATCCACAAAAACACAGGCAATAGATGGCCTCACAGTGGCAAATCTTAAAGAAGGGAAAACACACACAATAACATCACCAACAATAAAAACTAAAATAACAGCAGATAACAATCATTGTCAAGGGATTCAAACTGGAAAAGAAGAAGTCAAACTCTATTTGCTGATGATATGATAGTTTACATAAATGATCCCAAAAATTCTACCAAGAAACTTCTACAACTCATAAACACCTTCAGTAATGTTTATGAGTAGCAGGACACAAGATTAACTCAAAAAAATCAGTAGCCTTCCTTTGCATGATGATAAACGGGCTGAGAAAGAAATCAGAGAAGCATCACCCTTCACAATAGCCACAAATAACATAAAATATCTTAGAGTAACTCTAACCGAACAAATGAAAGACCTGTATGACAAGAACTTTAGATCTTTGAAGAAAGAAATTGAAGAAGACATCAGAAAATGGAAAGTTATCCCATGCTCTTGGGGAGGTAGACTTAACATGGTAAAAATGGCAATCTTACCAAAAACAATCTACAGATTCAATGCAATGCCCATCAAAATCCCAGCAAAAGAACAATACTCAACTTCATATGGAAAGGCAAAAATGCCAGGATAGTCAAAAAAAAAAAACCTGTACAATAAAGGAAATTCTGGAGACATCACAATCCCTGACTTAAAACTTTACTACAGAGCTACAGTACTGAAAATAACCTTGTGCTGGCATAAAAACAGACAGGAGGACCAATGGAACCAAATCAAAGGCCCAGATATCAATCCACACACCTAAGAATACCTGGCTTTTGATAAAGAAGCAAAAAATATCAAATGAAAAAAAGAAAGGATCTTCAACAAATGGTGCTGGCATAACTGGATATCAACATGTAGAAGAATGAAAATAGATCCATATCTATCGCCCTGCATAAAACTCAAGTCCCAGTGGATCAAATACCTCAACATAAAGCCAGCTACACTGAACCTCATAGAAGAGAAAGTGGGAAGTACACTTGAATGTATTGGCACAGGAGACTGCTTCCTAAATATAACCCCAGCAGCACAGACACTGAGATAAACAATTAATAAATGGGACCTCCTGAAACTGAAAAGCTTCTGTAAAGGAAAGGACACGGTCAACAAGACAAAAACGACAGCCTACAGAATGGGAAAAGATCTTCACCAACCCCACATCAGACAGAGGGCTAATCTCTAAAATATACAAAGAACTCAAGAAATTGGTCATCAAAAGAACAAATAATCCAATAAAAAAAATGGGGTACTGACATAAAGAGAGAACTCTCAAAAGATGAATCTAAAATGGTTGAAAGACACCTAAGGAAATGCTCAACATCCTTGGCCATCAGAGAAATACAAATCAAAACAACTCTGAGATTCCATCTTACACCTGTAAGAATGGCCAAGCTCAAAAACACTGATGACAACTTATAGTGGAGAGGATGTGGGGTCAAGGGAACACTCCTGCATTGCTGGTGGGAGTGCAAACTGGTACAGTCACTTTAGATATCAGTATGGTGATTTCTCAGAAAATTAGGAAACAACCTACCTCAAGACCTAGCTGTTGACAGAGATTTCTGTCCCACCAGGTGCCATAGCCATTTAGTCTCAAATAAACACACAGAGGTCTACATTAATCATAAACTGGTTGGCCTAGTAGCTCAGGCTACTTATTAATTAATTCTCACATCTTGTATTAACCCATTATTCTTGTCTGTGTTAGTCATGTGGCTTGGTACCTTTTTTTTGCAAGGCAGTCACATCTTGCATCCTCTGCATCTGGGTGATGACTGCAGACTGACTCTTTTCTGTTCCCAGGATTCTCCTGTTCTCCTTGCCCTGCCTCTACTTCCTGCCTAGTTGCCCCGCCTATACTTCCTGCCTGGCTACTAGCCAATCAGCATCTATTTAAAATACAAATGACAGGGTACAGACCATTGTCCCACAGCACAGCAATACCACTTTTGGGTATATACCCAAATGATTCTCAATTGTACCACAAGGATATGTGCTCAACTATGTTTATAGCAGCATTGTTTGTCACAGTCAGAACCTGGAAACAACCTAAACGTCCCTTGATCAAAGAATGGATAAGGAAAAATGTGGCACATTTACACAATGAAGAACAACACAGCAGAAAAAAAAATCATGACATCTTGAAATCTACAGGCAAATGGGTGGATCTAGAAAGCATCATATTGAGTGAGATAACCCAGACCCAGAAAGACAAATACCATATGTACTCACTCATAAGTGGTTCTTAAACATAAAGCAAAGAAAACCAGCCTACAATTCACAATCCCAGAGAACCTAGGCAACAATGAGGACCCTAAGAGAAACATACATGGATCTAATCTACATGGGAAGTAGAAAAAGACAAGATCTCCTGAGTAAATTGGGAGCATTGGGACCATAGGAGAAGGTTGAAGGGAGAGGGAGGGAAGCAGAGAAAAATATACAGCTCAATAAAAACAATTTCATAAATAGATTGTCATGTCTGCAGACAAGACCACACCCTAGGATTCATAAGCCCCAAAAGCCATTGGCTAAAGGGATTGAAATCCCACAAAATACATGAATGTATGGGGGCATGTGTGTTTGTATGTGTGCATGTATATATGTGTATGCGGGGTGTGCATATGTGTATTAGTAAGTATCTGTGTATGTATACATGTATGTGTGGGGTATGCACATGTGTGTGCAGGTACCTACAGAATCCCCTGAAACTGGAGTTTATGGGTGGCCACAGGCTTTCCAGCACAGAGTGCTGAGGATGAAATTCCCTCCTCTAGAGGAACAGCACACAGTCTTCCCTTCACCCACTCCCCAGCCCTTGGGAAACTAATGTTTGAGGTGAAATAGCAAAAAAGAGCTACTTCTTCTTGGGGAAAACACCAAACCACAGATGATGCCGGTGCAGCAGGATGGCCCTAAGGACCCGGGGACCCAGGATTAGGAGGCGTGGAGACTTCTGTGGGGGATTTGGCAGCAGTTTTAGGGGATTCTAGGTCAAGGGTCAAAGCCACCAGGCTCACGGAGGTAAAGCCAAAGACAAGGAGTGATCCCGGTCTTCAGTCATCAAGTTGGATGGCCTGGTCAAGGACATGAAGACCAAGTCCCTGGAGGAGATCTACTTGTTCTCCCTGCCCATCAAAAAACCTGAGGTTATTGAATTTTTCTAGGAGCATCCTTAAAGGATGAGGTTCTAAAGGTCACACCACTGTAGAAGCAGACAGGCTGGTCAGTGGACCAAGTTCAAGACTTTAGTTGCTATTGGGGATGACAATGGTCATGTTGGTCTTGGGGTGAAGTGCTCCAAGGAGGGAGCCATTGCCATCCGAGGAGTCATCATGGCCAAGCTTTCCCTCCTTCCTGTGCTGAAAGGCTCCTGGGGGAACAAGACTGGCAAGTCTCACACGGATCCATCAAGGTGACAGACAGGTCCCTGTGGCTCTGTGTTGGTGTGTCCCATCCTGTCCCCAGAGGCATTGGCACCATCTCTGCTCCTGTGCCCAAGAAGCTTCTGATGACGGCTGATATTGATGAGTGCAATACATCAGCCAGGGGCTGCACTGCCACTCTGGGCGACTTTGCCAAGACCACCTTTAATGTCATCTCCAAGACCTACAGCTGACCACCAACTTTTGGAAAGAGACTGTATTCACCAAATCTTCTTAATAGGAATTCACTGACCATCTTGTGAAAACCCACACCAGAGTCTCTGTTCAAAGGACCCAGGCTCCAGCTGGGACCACCACATAAGGGTTTTTATACAAGAAAAATAAAGTAAATTAAGTCTGTTTTTAAAAAAAAATTAGCTAAGGCTACACAGAGAAACCCTGTCTCAAAAACTCAAAAACAATTTTTTTTCAAACAATTTGCTTTTGGAAAGACAGATTCTTTGCAATAATTCAGTGTTTACTGGCCTTACAAGCCTCTAGCATTCATTCTCCTTGTGACCATATATGACTATGTTCTAGAACAATGTAAACAAAACCAGAAACTGTTTGGCAAGTAGATTTGGAGGAGATTAGGTTGGTGTCATTCTGACACCACCATGTAAACCAGCCAAGGTTCCAGTTAAATCCTAACCCAAACAGTCAGAGGGGTACACATACCTCTTCCTAGGTCAAAGTCAGAACACTGTCCCAAGGGCCTACCTAGTGGTCCTACCGCCTTCTGATACGATGTCCTGAGTGCCCTCCCCTATAATCCTGACACACTGATTCTGAGCTGGCACCATGTGCAGCCTTCCTAGCAACTCAGCCCTCATCTCGAAGATCCTGGAGTTCAGAGTGGGCATCCCGATTGAAGGAAAGCGTGTGGTTCTGTCCAATGTAGGACATATGTGAAGGCTGTATCCCACCAGCTGTGTTTGTAGGAACTGTATCCCATAGTCTGTGTTTGTAGGGACTGCGTTCCATAGTCTGTGTTTGTGAGGGCTATATTCCTCCAGCTGTATTTGTAGGGACTGTATTCCATCAGTTATATTGGTAGGGGTTGTATCTCATCGCTGTATTTGTAGGGGCTGTATTCCATCAACCATGTTTCTAAGGGTCATAGTCTGGCCTGAAACCTAGTCTTTGAAGGTTTGTTTAAAGAGATTTTTGGTTTCAGCTTTTGTTCTTTTCATGCAAGAACTGGAGATGGGAAGAAAACAGGGAAGGAAGGAACAGAGGAAAGTCGGTAGGCAAATGTCTATGGAATCCTACCCTGTCTGCATCTCACAGTATGAAGTCCCAGCAGCACTGGGGTTGTGCGTGGCAAAGTGAGCTGGGGTGGGGAAAATGTGGGGACAGCTGGGCAGCACAGTAAGACCCTTCTTAAAAGGCAAAACCAAACACAAATAGATCATCATCTAAGCGTGTCAGTGCTGTGGCTGGGGTCACAAGGATAGCCGCTGAGATGATCAAGCACCTCCTGGAACCTGCAAATATGTCCTTAGGAGGCACAATTAAATCGAGGACCTTGACACAGAGAGATCATCTTGGCCCTTAAATCCAAGCACAATTGTTCTGATATGAAAGAGAGAGAGGAAGGGTTTTTGGTTTGGGTTTTACATTTGTATGTTGTGTGTACACATATGGGCATGCATGGTGGCATGTGTGTGCAGGTGTACATGTGTATAGTTGATATGTGGATTCTTTTGGAGCCCACCACCCAGCTCTGAAATAAATACGTGCAGACTTGTTCTTATTTATGAACTCCCGGCCTTAGCTTGGCTTGTTTCTAGACAGCGTTTCTAACTTAAATTATCTCATTTCTCTTTAACTACACTTTGCCTCTGGGCTTATTACCTTTCTTTAGTCTATATATCTTATACCTCATCATTCCTTCTGTGTCTGGCTGGGTGACTGGTGGTTAGCCCCTGGTGTCCTCCTTTCCTCCTCCTTTCCTCATTCCTCCCTTGCTCTTCTCTCTCGAGCATATGTTTCTCCTCTTATTTTTTCTCTCTGCCTGGCAGCCCTGCCTGTCCCTCTCCTGCCTAGCTTTTGGCCATTCAGCTCTTTATTAGACCAATTGGGTGGGATTTTTTGTTATTTTTTGTTTTGGTTTGGTTTGGGTTGGGGTTTTTCGAGACAGTGCTTCTCTGTGTAACAGCCCTGGCTGTCCTGGAACTCACTTTGTAGAGATCAGGCTGGCCTTGAACTCACAGAAATCTGCCTGCCTCTGCCTCCTGAGTGCTGGGATTAAAATCATATGCCACCACTACCTGGTGCAATCAGGTGTTTCAGGCAGGCAAAGTAACAAAGCTTTACAGAGCTAAACAAATGCAACATTAAAGAATGCAACACATCTTTGCATCACTAAACAAATATTTCACAGTATAAACAGATGTAACACATTTTTAACTAATATTCCACACTATTTTCCCCTTTTTATCTAAGTAAAAATAAAAGGTTTTAACTTCAACATAGTAAAAACATACAACAAAAGCAATTATCAAGAATTACAATAGTCAGTCTATTTGTATTTAGCAAATTCAGAGAAAATACTCCATTATCTTTCTTATTTTAGTGATTCCAAAGTTTTATACTTAATTTACTTTCTAACATAACTAAGGAAAACTATAACTCTAACTATTTAGTCTTTAACTCCATCAAAGACCCAAGAAGAATATTACCTAATAACCAAAACATCTGGTTGCCTGGACAGTCACCCAAAGTTTCTCTGCACCATTAGGGCATCCATCTTTGGCCTACAGGCCTAGAATATCTGGAAGACTCTTCAGTGAAGCAAGAAATTTGAAGAACTGTCCTGCCTTATATTGACAAAATTTACCAGTCGCTTTCCTCTGTGCCCTGCAGAATGTCTGCAGACTCTTCTGTGAAGCAGGACTCATGAAAGACTGTCCTACCTTGTCTTGGCAAAACTCAACAGTCTTCTTTCTGTGTCCCACTAGTCCAGTCTGGACAGCATACTGTCAACAATCAAGGCAAGTACAGTTTCTTGCCAAATGGTTAGCCTTGCACATTGAAAGCAAACTCTATGTGGAGTTTCTTTAATGCCCATCATCTTTTTATGAAGTAAATTGGTGCTACCAGGAGCAGATGTGTCTCATTGTCATGAAAAACCTTAGGTTATTAAGATCTTAAATGCCATATTCTGAAGGTCTTTGAAGTGTTTAAAAATCATCTGTCTGTCTAAAGTATCCCTGTTTAACCTTGAAAACACACGTAATATGACTGCAAGTTTTATTATTATAGATTAACTACTAATCTCATTTCTTAATTATTGGCACTGTGGTTCTCTCTCTCTCTCTCTCTCTCTCTCTCTCTCTCACACACACACACACACACTCACACACACACACACACACAAGCAGAAAGAGAGAGAAATAATCATAATAAAAATACAAAGGAAAATAACAGAAAATTGGACCAAAGTGCTAACAATAATTCTAAAGACTGAATTGCTCACTGCATTTCTGTAACGTAGCCAGATGGAGTTTCCCTGCCGTGTTCCTATAGGAGGGTAGCGCAGTGCCTCCTGGTGGCTCTCTCCAGCTCTAGGACTGAGAGATAGATGCAGGCCTACTCCCGCTGCAGTTTCTCAAATCCCCTAGTGCCTCATTAACAATTGCATCCTTCTAGCAGAGAAAGATCCTGAAGAAAATACACCCATAACCTCAAAGTCTTAGCTTGAAAGTGACCTGTTCCTACACCTCTGGTCATGCCTAGATGCAGGTGTGGGCTGGAAAATATATTCCCAGACTGATTATAGACAAACAAAAGAAGTGAGATTTTTGGTGGACAGGAAGCCTTTTTTGCCACGGGAGGGGGGGGGATTTAATCTTTATTTTATAAATATTCTACAGTGAAAGGGTGTGCTTTAATGATCAGGAAGAGCAGCTAACGGTGTGCACAGGACGGGAGTGATGGTATGGGAGGATGCGCTAGAGAGAAAACGGTCACAGAGCTGCATCGCAGGGCTGGTGCTCGGGACAGAACTGTGAGCCGCACAGAGGCAAACGTGACAGAATACACAGTCCACTTTGGGAAACACCTTCACCCAAGCATCAAGTGCTATTTTCAGTAGGTATGCACGAGACGGAAACTTAAATGGAACTTTTAAGTTGCCTCTTTTAGTCTGTCAGATGAGAACATATATTTTAAGAGATGATATACAATTTGATAAAAAAAAATGCAGGGGTATTTTAACATTTGGAGCAGGTATATTATTGCTTAGGGATGAGTTGAGAATACGTTCAGAATGCCTTTGTCCTCACAATCAGATGCTAGACTTTGTCCTAAAGTTGGGTATAAATACGAAAGTCACTTCTATGGCTCTAAGGGGCAAGGGGTGACAGTTGGCTTTTCCTCATAAAAGAAAAAATTATGAGGAACATCATTTTGTAATTTCTGCTTATTGAAGTATATTCCTATACATGTGTACACTAGAATACAATGAAGTCACCTTAAACTAGTTGGATGAGTTCCCAGGTTCAACCCCCAGTACCAACAAAACAGGAAAACAGGATACAACGCAACCTTTTAGAATGTACTATAGAGCGCTGCTCAATGGCACGGAAAATACACGTACCTTCTTTTTAATATTTGTATGATTTTACATGTATAGGTGCTTTGCCTGTATGTAACAGCACTTCAAAGTAGCTACTCTAAATAAATTTTTCCTCTATCAGGTGATGTCACCCACCTATAGTTCTCAACAGTTTCTGAAAAGGCCTTCGGCATTCTTTCCTGTATTTTAGGGCAGTGTTACTATGTGAAACGGTGTTCTCCACGAAAGCTAAAAGGCACTTCACCACTGACGGTGATGAGTTCAAGATCTCTGTCAACTTTGAACAGTGCTGAAGATGGCCTGCGTCCTGCAGCACCAAACGTTCAGCCAAGACGTAATTCCCTATATAAAAATGGCACATCCATCTCATTAGTATGCATGTTTGCTCTGTCATTAATAAGTGGTAAAACTATATGTATACCAAAGAATTGTTTTAAAATAAATGTCTCTGATTTATTAACAGTAAATATCTAATTTGCATTCCTATTTT
Source organism: Myodes glareolus (assembly GCF_982192425.1). Taxonomy (NCBI): domain Eukaryota; kingdom Metazoa; phylum Chordata; class Mammalia; order Rodentia; family Cricetidae; genus Myodes; species Myodes glareolus. The sequence continues at coordinate 30,935,063 of NC_142040.1, forward strand.
ATAAACTATATAACCAGAGGTTTGCAACAACAAAAAATTCAGGCAGAAAGGGGTCGGTGAGTGGGGAAAAGCTTTAAAAGCCCTGTTTTAAACCACACTTAGTAAGAAAAGAAAAAAGAAAGGAAGGAAGGAAGGGAGAAAGAAGAAACACACTTAGCAGTGGAAAACTAGGGTGATCACAATGTCTGATGGGGGCTTGTTATAAGTAGAGGCCGTCTCTCAGTTGACTGCAGCAGAAACAGGGGTTGAAGGGGCCTGCCCTGGAGATGCTGCAATGAGGACTTCATGGCTGTGTATTAGTTACTTGTCTCGTTGCTATGACAAAATATCTCTCAGAAGCATCTTGAAGACGTTGGGCTCACAGTTTGAGAGGTAGAGTCTACCATACCTGAGACGGCATGGCCTCAGGCAGCTCCACAGAAGCAGGACTGTGTGATCGGAGCCCCTTATCTGCTCACATCAGTACAACATGAAGCAGAAAATCCAACAGGATTCTAGCTCGCTGGGCTATAAATCCTTATAACCCAGCCCACAACCCACCTCCTGCATCAGGGCTCTACCTCCTGAAGGTTCTGCGTTGCGGGGGCCATCCTGACCAGCAGGAATGAACGCCACCAAAAACGAGAATTCCTTCTCTGGTCACATCTTTATTTGGAGCATTCCGTTGAGGAAAATTGAGGGAAGGGAAGATAGAGCAGGGACAAGAGAAAGCTTAGAGAGAGAGCGTTGGGCCCCGAGGCAGCTGCTTTTAAACGGTGGAGCGGCTTGAACGCTGTCCTGATTGGTTAATGCCATTCTGCTGGTCTGAGCATGTGCAAGCAAGGGTGCAGGCAAGGGTGCTCAGCCCCACATGGCTACCTCCAAACTGCAGGACCACCTGTGCCTCCAGGTGGCTCCCTACATCTCCCTCTTCTCTTGTTAATAAGAGCAATAAGGCAAAACTATTTCTTCAATCTGGTCCCCACCTCATGATGTGTGGACCGATTAAAGAAAAGAAAAGCAAGACACACCCTTCCCGTGCAATGGGACAACTACTTCCCTGGGAGTGCTAGGGCTGTGTCTGCACACCCTCCGCCTATGCATACCTTCCTCCATGCTTTGTGGGACTATCTGGTTCCTAGAGGGTGCTAAGGCTATGCATGGCTAATTGCCTATGAGCTCTTTAGAAGCTGAGAGCCAAACTTGGGGTGAGGATACACATACCAAGACTGTGTTATAAAGACCTTGTCCCTCCTCACTTGGGCTAGCAGGTAGCACACCAATCAAGGACATACAGCACTTCCACCTAGACACAGCATGCCAAGAATATCTCTGCTCCCACCCATTCCTAAGGAAGGAAAAGGCAAAGTAGAGTCAGTCAGAAAATTGTTAAGAGATAAGAGGTTGCACAGGGTGTTGCTCAAGTCGATGGTGTGAAACAGCTGCTCTTGGCACCGCTCAGAAGGTCATCACTGCTGTCTCTGCACGAATCTTCCACAGCAGGACACTCAGCATCCACTGGGTCATCTTCTTTATCTCTCTGGTCGGTCTCGCTGGCATCCAGATGTATGTCAGCATTCCTAGAAAAACATAAACAAAACTCTCCTCCCAAATAAACATTTAAGAGTATTAAAAACTCTCAGTGTAAAAATTTAGCACAATCAGTACTGGAAGTAGGCTGGTTTTGAACTTAGAGACTTGCATGTCTCCGTTTCAAAGAGCAAATCTTGTTTGCCTGTACCAGCAAAATTTTGAATTAAAAATTAAGTGTATAGAATGCAAGAGAAATCCTTTCTCTGGGGGAAGCTAGTCCCCCTCTTTGTCTAATAACCAAAACAGTTGTCACTGGGAATTGAACTCATGACCTTTGGAAGAGCAGTCAGTGCTCTTAACCTCTGAGCCATCTCTCCAGCTCCCCTATTCAGATGGAAAAACCTCTAGGTAGCATTGTTTTATTCCACCCGTTGCCAGAGGCAATAGGTAATGGTAACCAGGTTGACGCGCCTTTATTATGATAATTAGGACCAGTTCTTTGAGGGAAAATGGACGTTGGCATTCGATCTGACTACTTCCTGCTGACAAAGGGGCGATGTTTGGGGGATAAATGTTTTTATCTGACTGAATTTTTTGGCGACCTTGGCTGAGGGCGGCGGCAGCAGCAGCGGAAGGCGACAGCTCCGTCTGCCCACCGTGGCGTGCTCCGCATGGCCCAAAGGCATGGCTCCGCCCCGGGCCGTGCGCGGGCTCTCCGGTTTATCCTGTATCTGCAAACTGTGCACCCTGCCTCGCCTCAGGCAATGAACTCGCACCGCCGGCCGTGCTCCGGCGAGGGGGGCATCCGCCCACCCGTGGGGGGGCTTCTCCTGCCCGGTCTGCCCGCACGCGGAGCCCCGTTCTCTGGGAACTCATCTCCGCCCGCCCATGTTGCTATGGAAACACAGTTCAGAGTTTGGCCCCTCTCCGTCTTTAGGTCTTTAGCGGCGCTGCCACGCAGCTTCCGCCTCTGCCTCCCGAGTGCTGGGATTAAAGGCGTGCGCCACCACCGCCGGCTACTTCCTCAAACAAAGTTCAAGTTTTCTGTACGTGAGAGCCAGAGACTGAGCTCTCTTAACAAAATTAGGCGAAAATCACCTCCAAAAGCTCTGTGGCTCTTTAAGAATAGGGAAGGCAGTCTTCGAACTCGATCAAGCCCGCCTCCCTACGAGACTGTTGCCTCCAGTCTCTAACAGCAAGTACGGAGGTGGACGGAAAGGGAGCGGAAGCCGCGGTCTCCCATACCCCATCGTCCTCATAGTCCCGCCTTAGTTACCTCGCCTTTTTTGCTGCTGTTTACACTCCTCCTGCACTGAACTTAAGGAATTTTTCTTCCCCGTTGCTTTCTGTACCTTCTTTCAGATACCTTAACTTTGATTTTCTTTTTATTTTTTTTTCTTTTTAGGCCTATACTTTGAAATTCTTTTTCCTCCCCTTTCTGGAGGAATTCAACTGACGTCACTCACCGCTCCACGTTCTCAGAGTTCTGAAATTCACGGCTCTCTGTCCTGGTGTCTGATTTCAGCTTTTTTTTTCTCCCGGACTTTCAGCACGTTGCTGGGCGCTTCCTTCTCAGGGTCCCCCGGCGTAGTTGTCAGGGTCCCTTGGCGTCCCGGGGTTTCGAGCACCAGTTGCGGGGGGCCATCCTGACCAGCAGGAATGAACGCCACCAAAAACGAGAATTCCTTCTCTGGTCACATCTTTATTTGGAGCATTCCGTTGAGGAAAATTGAGGGAAGGGAAGATAGAGCAGGGACAAGAGAAAGCTTAGAGAGAGAGCGTTGGGCCCCGAGGCAGCTGCTTTTAAACGGTGGAGCGGCTTGAACGCTGTCCTGATTGGTTAATGCCATTCTGCTGGTCTGAGCATGTGCAAGCAAGGGTGCAGGCAAGGGTGCTCAGCCCCACATGGCTACCTCCAAACTGCAGGACCACCTGTGCCTCCAGGTGGCTCCCTACACTGCATCACAAAACAGCACCAACAGGGGACCAGGTCCTTTTGATTTTGTCTTTTGCCTGCTGGAGTGTGTATGGTGTATGCGTGTGTACCTATTTGTGTGTGCACCTGTGGCTGCAGGTACAGGTACACATGTGCACATGTATGTGGATGGAGGTCTGATGTTGACACTGGATGTCTTCCTTGATCAATCACTATCTTATTTTTTAAGACAGGGTTTCTCAGTGAATCTGGAGGTCACCAATTCAAGCAGACCAGCTAGCCCACAAGGATCTTCCTATCTCTCTGGCTTGGATTACAGGTGTGCCCCACTCTGTGGGGCTTTTAAGTCAGTGCTGGGATCTGAACTCAGGTCCTCATGCTTGTGAGGCAAGCACTTTACCAATTGAGCCACCTTCCCGGTTCAGTAATCAAACTGCTACAAATTGGAAACACACTCGTGATATTGGTGTGAGCTAGAGCGAAGAGTCTTCACAAAGTCCCGTGACCGAGGGCCCTACCTACATCCTCCCTCTGGGACCCAACTTTATCCTTCTTTCCTTCCTTCCTTACAAATCCACAAAGCCTCCCCACCTGCTTTCATGGTACCCTCCCTCTCTGGCCATTCATTTATAGCCATCACAACTTTGAAAAAAATAAAAGTAACTCGTAATAACAACAATAGGAACCACCAAGTAAGTATTGTCTTTCTACTATATATTGTGCTCAGTACTTAACAAGCATTATCTTAATCCTAACGGAGATGTAGATAATACTGTACCCACTTGACAAAAGAGGAAACCAATTAAATGTGTTGCGATAATTTTTACGGTGTTCTATCTATACTAATTAGTAATTAATCTTAAATGAGTTCCACCCATTTTGTTTTACCCATTTTGGAGCATCTTCCAGGTCCAAAGGATCCAAGCCGGAATGACCTTAGCAGCATGCTTGTACTAGAATCCTTAAGTCTACACCTGGCAGCCTCAGACTGGTTGAGATGATTTTGAAATTGAGTTCAGCCCGTAAACCTGAAAGAAGTACAGGCCACTAAAACGTGTGTGAATTCATGGGTCCAGGCCGTGGCTCTTAAGCCGCCCCCAAACAAGGAAAGGCTGAGTGAGTCGAAGGCATTTTGTGCGCCTGCAAAGCCAGCCTTGACTCTCTCTGACATCAAGATGAAGCAATTTCTGTTTCAGAACATCGATGCCTTCGACTGACCTTGCTGCTAAATACTGACCGTGATTTTTGTGCAGCAAAACATTTCAAGTTCAAAGTAAGATGGATACATCTTAGCGATCCATGGAGGAGGGAAATCGATTTCTATGATAAATGCTGTGACTGTGGTCCTGTCCTAGGGCACTGTCGGCAGTCCCATCAGAGCGCAGCGCATTCATTCCTGAAAGGCAGCGTTCCCTGGCACCCCAAGTGCTTGTAAAACCCCGGGATGTTTTCGGCTGCCCTGCAACGCGCAGGGAAAGACAAGCATATCTCTCCATCGGGTTACAACATCCCAGGGAACTTTTGATCCGGAGGCCGCTGTGCAGAGCCATGAAGGAGAAATGAAGTTGGAGGGAATGGGCGCGGAAGGCATTCTGGGTAGTGGAGACACGGAAGGAACCGGGAGTGGGGGAACGGGGGAGGTGGGGGACGGAAGACAAGTAGGCCAGAGTCTGGAGAACAGAGACAGGATTAAAGGAGGCAAAAGGAACATGGCAGGGAGCATTGACGTAGCAGGGGTGTTCTGTGGCGGCAAGTGCAAAGCAATTCAAATTAGGTGGATCAAAGGAAAAGTGGAGAATTCATTCCCATTCATCTGGGTGTATGTGGAGCGGGGCGGGGGCAGGCAGGCCACCGGTGCTTTGCATGCAGGTGTTACACTTTGCCTTCTTTGTTCTCTCTTCTCCCTGGCCTCAGCTATGCTCCCCAAGCGGCACTGGCCTCAGCCAGACTCTCCTGTGGGTGACTTCCTCCAGGCAAACGAATAGGTCGGTGACCAAAGTGCGATCACTGCTCTCAATCATGTCCCCTGGCATGCCATCTCTTCGGGACTTTGTTCGGCAGGCACGGAAAAGCCACTAAACTTTACGCAGGGTTTAGAAAGACCAGTGAGCAAATAAGAGCGACGCAGATGGGAGAGAGACTTCGCCACAAGGACCTGGACCATAGCAGTAGCCCGTAGTGACCACCAGCAGGAGCTGGGAACAGGAAGGGACACCTGGGCCTTCGGTTGGCTTTCAGGTCTGAGCTGCTGCCGGATGGTGACATTGGTGGGGAGGGGAGGCCGGGAAGGACTGCTTTCTGGAAGTCGCATCTAAAGTTCTAGCTCTTTACCTATTTACACCCTGTGATAGAATGAGAGTCTATTCTGCTGGTGCCAGGGAACCAAGGAAGCCTGGCAGCCCATTAGGTGGCGCATGGCTCCTGTCAATCCCAGTCTTTGACTCTCCCTGAGCTTCTAGGAAATGCGTCTTCTCCTTGCCGGCACATGCTGGTTTTCTGGTGAAGGGCCGCTGTTCACTCACATTCGCTCATGAAGGTTCTCTGGCCTCACCAAAGAAATCAATTCTATTGCTGCCAGCTCCGTTAAGCAACCTTCCTCGGCCCTGAGCTCAGTGCACTATGGCACTCAGGTCCAAACTATTCAGATCCTCTCTGAGCCCATGTCTCAGTGTTCTGCCCCAGGTGTCTATGTCAGGAGGGCTTCTAGGTCAGTCACCCCGCCCCCACTCCAGACCCTCCAACCACCCTCAGCCCCTCCCTAGCCAAGGTTTGCCCGCCCATCTTGTTTCGATCTTGCAGTCTTCTCTCTCAATGCAGTATATCATATCTATATCGGACTGAACTGCAGCCATCTCCGGTTTAGGTCGGTAGACAAATCTTGGAGGAAACAAGGGCCATCTTGTGAGGCTGTGCATGTAGGGTGTGTGTGTGTGTGTGTGTGTGTGTGTGTGTGTGTGTGTTTGGTTTTGGCTTTATGTTTGTATGTTTTGTTTTTTAAGACAGGGTTTCTCTGTGTAGCCCTGAACATCCTGGTACTCTCTCTGTAGACCAGGCTGGCCTTGATCTCAGAGATCCACCAGCCTTGGCCTCCCAAGTTGCTGGGATTAAAAGCCACCACGGCCCAGGTTGAGGCTGTACTTTTTTTCTAAGAGTGAGGCAGGTTCCCTCAGTTACCACAAGGATCAGGCATGAGCCAGAGCATAGAGTTCTTCCAAAGGCACTGGCTTAGCAATTCCTAACTTTGGCTCAGTCTTACACTGCTAGGAAATGCTGGGATTGAGCCAGTATTTGCCAGCATCTCTGGTCTCTCCACTGCTGCACCAGCTAAGAGTGTGAGCAACCCTGGCTCCCTCCAACCCAGAGTCCTGCTGAGAACACACCGTGGTGGAAGCTGGGCTCTGGGAATCCAGAGAGTACACGAAACCATTTTCAAGCTTGTTAATTTTGAGGCTTAGAGCTCCAGAAATGAATTCAGAAAGAAAATGAAAACCATAACAAGACAGACAGCAGGAGCGCAGTTGCCGCTAACAAAAGCCGTCAGCTGAAACCAATTTGGACAGCTCGGCTCAGTCTCGGCTCATGAACTTCACTTTGCCTTAGAAAAGCCTTTCAGCACGTGTGCTCATGGGTGTGCGTGTGTGCGTGTGTGTGTGTGTGTGTGTGTGTGTGTGTGTGTGTGTTTGCATGCATGTTGTATTGTGGGCACAAAACTGTAGACTGGCTTTAGGGGGTATTCAACACAAAAGCAACAAAGGAAGCTTGCTTCATTTTGGAAATGATATCAGTGGGTTCAACCTCAGTAACTGATAGTACGATTTATAATTAAGAACTGTGTCTTTTCGTGAAACACCAAGAAGGCACAATGGGTTAGTTAAAAGGCATTGCTGCCAAGCCTGATGACCTGAGTCCAATTCTTGGGAGCTATAAGGTGGAAGGCAAGACCTGACTTCAGTAAGTTGCCCTTTGACCTCCACATAGGTGCTGTAACACGTCTCCCTCCATCCACTGTTGTAGAAAATTACTTTAAGGTGTATTACTTTTGTTTATGCTACCTTTGTTTAACTCTGTGAAGCTGTGTTACTTTGCCTGTCTAAAACACTTGATGGTCTAATAAAGAGCTGAATGGTCAATAGCGAGGCAGGAGAAAGGCTAGACGGGGCTGGCAGGCAGAGAGAATAAATAGGAGGTGAACTCTTTGGGAGGGGGCATGACGACGAAGGAGCAAGACAAAGGAGAGGAGGACATCAGGGTGCAAGGTGTTTGTTTGTTTGTTTGTTTGTTTGTTTTTTGGCTATAATAAGCACCATGACCAAAAGCACCCTGGGAAAGGTGTTTAATTCATCTTAGACTTCCAAGTTGCACTCGACCACTGAGGGAAGTCAGGGCAGGAACTCAAGCAGAAACCATAGAGGAACTCTGTTTAATGGCTTGCTTCCAAACCCACACTCACCTTCATTTCTTACACAGCTCAGTTCACCCACCTAGGGGGATGGTACCACCCACAGTGGGCTCTAGGCCTTCCTACATGAATTAACAAGTCAGATAATGCTCACAGAGGTCCACAGTCCAATCTCATGGATGCAATCCCTCAGTTGAGATTCTCTCTTCCCAGGTGTGGCAAGATGACAACCAAGACTTAGCATCACAAATGCTGATTATCTTTCAGAGTCTTAGAAGACTTGTGGCCAAGTCTCCTCAATCATATGAGGGACCAACCATACGATAAAGGGGTAGGAACTCTCATCCCTTACCCCTTAGAAAAACGAGGGTCTGAAAGTTGATTGCCGTCAGTCAACTTTCTGTCACTATGACAATATGTCTCAGACCAAAATCTTATGAGGAGGAAGACTTATTTCACTCGGTTTCTGAGTTTCTGACCTGGTGGCTGACCATTGCTTTGGGGCCTGTGTCAAGGCAGGACAGACAGTAACAATACATGGCAGAGTGAAGCTGTTCACCGTGTGGGGGCCAGGAAAGACAGACAGCAAGGAGGTGGGTTCCTAATCCCCAAAGACTTAACTTGCTTCCATCTCTCAAATGCTTCACTGTCTCTCAACGGAGCCAGTGGCTACACACATCCCATTAATACTCAGGTCTTTAAAGGTGCCTATACAAGTCATAAAGCATCAATAACCATTCAATCAGACAGGTGAATGGAAAGAGGCCACCAGGAAAACTCAAGTGAACAGGATTCTGAGAGAATCTGGGCTGCAGAACACATAGACATAAGCACCTCCAAGGTCTACTCTACACACACACATACACACACAAAGAGAGAGAGAGACAGAGACAGAGACAGAGACAGGAGGAAGGAAAAGAGGGAAGGAGGGAGGGACAAAGGAAGGGAGGGAGGGACAAAGGAAAGGAGGGAGGGAGGGAAGGAAAGAGACAGACCTTTATATTTCTTGCATCTGCAGCATCTCTGTGTATCTCTTGTGACATCCCTCACAAAGGGCCTGTTAACTGTTGAGGGCTTTTCAAAGTTCTTGGAGACACTCCATCCAGCAAATCACTACACCTGAGGAGGGGATCATGGGAACCCTTAGTTCAAACCATTGTGTCAGAAGCACAGGCTGAGATCTGAGACGGCATCTGAAGTGGGCAGTCTTGTGGGACTGAGCCCTTGACCATGAGACTTGAGACTCCCAGAGGGCCAATATCTGACTGCAAGGACCCTCGTGCAGTGTCTGTGGGAGGATGGATTGCTGGTGGCAATCCCATAACACACTTGGATGAGCAGAGGTGAGGGGTTAGGCTGAGCGCTGCCAGCACAGGAGAAAAAACTCCATTTGTCTCACTCCGGCTGGACAGATGTTCCCTCCTTACCGTATCAGACACTAAATTATTTCTTTGCACTCTGTCCTCAAGGTCCTTACTCCCCAGGCTTTGCCATTCCACATGTTGGTGCCGCCTTCAAATCAACTGCTCAGGCCCCGAGAATCGTCACTGTAAAATCTTTCAGTTTCCCACGTATGTTCTATTTGGTATCCTGACATGCCACCTCCAAAGGGAACCAAAATTCACTCTCTTCATTTCTATTTCCCACTGAATAAGCTGGCATATGTGGATTAGGAAGTATTCTTAAGATATTTTATGTCCAGCACTCAGAAATGTTTGGAAGCCATTCATTGTCCCATCAGGTTATTAAAGACCCTTAGGAGTGATGGGTCTCGGGGGGTGGAGGCCTTATAAACAGAATTCGTGCCCTTATGAATGGGGCCTGAAGTAGCTAGTCCCTTCCACCATGTGAGACCTCAGAGAAGGCACCATCTATGAGGAAGTGGGCTCTCAACACACATTAGATCTGCTAGGGTCCTAATCTTGGACTGCCCAGCTTCTAGAACTGTGAGAAACAAATTTCTGTTGTTTGTAAGTAACCCAGGCAAAGGTATTTCTTTATAGTTATAGAGATTCAAACAAAGACACTGCATTTGCTAATTTTTCCTCACAGAAACCTGTGGGTTGATCTGCATACTTCCAGTGGAGTATATGCTGAAGTCAGGAACAGAGTTTGTGTATGGCACATCTTACTCCCGGTTCCTAAAGAGGCCGATGGAAAACCATGGTGATTGGTGCCAGTAATGGTACAGAAGTAGTAAGGTTGCATGCTGTAATGTACAGAAGTATGTCCTCAGAAATTCTACATTCTAACCACCGTTAATGATGGGGCCTTATTTGGAAACAGGGTCACTGCAGGTGTGCCCATGCAATCAGCTAAGGTGAAATCATTTTGGCACAGGCTGTTCCCTTTTGATGTCTGCAAAAGAAGCAGAGGGATGCTACAACATTATACAGTAATTGCTCAGCTACCTTTTCACGAGCAACTTATCAGAGTCAAGGGCCTTGGTAAAGGTTAAACCAAGTTTCAAGGAAACTTTGGCATTATTGCTTTGTAGATAAAGTTGCTGTCTTGTGCTGCAGATTTTTGCTGTAGTTAACGCTCTTTCTGCTACACGTTTGGGAATTAAGTCCCACAGTTGAGAACTGTTTTCTATGCCTTTGGGGGCTCAGTGATCACATTCCCCTAGCTACTTGTGAAAACAGTTTCCCACTGCCAGGCCTTCGCTCCTCTCTCCTAGGTAAATGCAGAGATCTGTCTTCCTGCAATTATCTATCAGCAGGCATTTGGTCAGTGTTTAGGGTCCAAGCAAAAGCATCCCATTGAAGACATCCACAGATCTCCAAGGACCCAGAATTACTACTTGCCCAAGCTGCTGATTCATGGCTGCTTAGATAAATAGAGTAAGTATGCTCTGATTTTACTTTACCCCATTTAAAAAATTCCTAACTCCTTACGCTCACTTTCACCTTAGTTTACTGATGATTTCAGGAAATTTACTGCTTGTGTTTTACTCTCAAGGACAGCAGAAGAGATAATTAACCATAATCCAGAGAAAGACCCACAACGACCATGATCAGAACGGCTGATGACAGTATACCCCGGAACTGATAATTTAGAGGCCTGGGTCTCGTCTTTGTTTCTACTGCTTAGAGCAATAAGCCTGACTCCAGACCTAGGCCTGTAGACATTACAGTGTCTGGTGAATGTGCTAATCAGGTCAGGAGCCATTAGCTTTAACTGTTTATGTAGGTTGTCTGGTTACCTGGAATCCTCTATGCATGCTGGGAGAAAAGAAGCGGGGCACTGATTTAAAATACAATCTGTGCCCTATTCATAATTTTACTGAAAATAAACCTTTTAGCACTTTACCAACCACCTAAAAATGTAGTATAGCACACTAGCCTTCCCTTCTAGAATCCCTGATGATTTAATTCCTTTCTTAACTTTCTCCACTAAGGAGTTCTCCCGACGTGTACGACATGTACTAACTACTCTCACCTTTGAGCTGACAGCCACAGGTCTCTCTGTGTGAAAACTTTTATCTGGTTTTTATGGGGCAAAAGATTGGTCCTAGAACCTGCTAGGGCTGGGAAATCGCTGGTTATAGGGCATATATGACTGGGAACCTGTGTGATAGGGATGAAGAGAGAAAAAATAAGGAAAGATGGATACAAAGAACCTGCTGTGAGTAGACTTAACCCTGAGATTTCTAGCCCCTTTTCACTTATTGTGGAATTGTTTTTTTTTTTAAGATGAGCTTTCTTTTTTTTTAAAAAAAAAAAAAGATTTTATTTTATTTATTATATATATAGTATTCCGTCTGAATATATGCCTGCAGGCCAGAAGAGGGCACCAGATCTCATTACAGATGGTTGTGAGCCACCCTGTAGTTTCTGGGAATAGAACTCAGGACCTTTGGAAGAGCATGCAGTGCTCTTAACCACTAAGCCATCTCTCCAGCCCTGAGTTTTTTGGTTTTTTTTTTTTTTGAACCCTGAAGAATCTCAAGAAGCTGAACTATTAGGGACCCCATTAGAGGGAGTTGTGAGAATTGAGTCAGAAAGATAGTGCAGTGGGTGTTCAGTTCCTGCAGAACAAGCATGAGGACCTGTGTTCATATCTCAGCACCCATGTAAAAGCTGAGTGTGTACATGTGCATACCTGGAACCCCAGCACTGAAGCAGAGACAGGAAGATCCCGGGGACTCGCCAGTCTAGCCAACTGGTGAGCTCCAGATCCACTGAAGAGAATCTGTCTCTGTAGCACAAAACAAACCCAGAGACAGATATTGGGGTTCAAGCCGAAGATCAGAAAGGCAAAGCAGCAAACCTCTACAGAGACCTTTTACCTCTACCAATTTTTCAGACAAGATCCTGTCTCTACAAATCCTCAGGCTCCACACTCTACTGAGTTCCTGTCTCTTCCCCTTTATTCCTCTCTCCTCCCAGCCATATCGCTCCTGTCTCCATCTCCCTAGTGCTGGGATTAAAGGCATGAGATTTCATTTGTTGAGATCACTTTTGTGTGAGCTGTTTCTCTTTCAGACAGATTCAATCTTGTGTAGCCCAGGGTGGCCTTGAACTTAAAGAGGTCCGTCTGCCTCTGTTTCCCAAGTCCTGGAATTAAAGGTGTGTGTCACGACTTCCTGGCCTGTATGGCTGACGAGTATGGCTGCTTTGCCCTCTGATCTTCAGGCAAGCTTTATTTATTAAAACATAAATAATATACCACCATATTTCTCAGAAAATAAGGTGGAGAGGGATGAAGGAAGACACTGGGAGTTGACCTCTGAGTTCCACACATGCACTCACAGGGCAATGCACCTGCACACACATATCACACACATCACATAGATCAACAAAATACTAAGAGAAGAGACACAGGGAGAAAGTCACTTGCAGGCAGGGACTGGAGTCTTGCACTCATGAGCCAAGAAGTGCAGGACTGCCCAAAACACTGAGTCTACAGTGAGTGCAGGCCCCTGATGAACTTTGACTTCTGACCCCTAACTTGGACTGGGGGAAAAGAAACTTCGGTCAGTTTAAACCCTCTCCTCCTGTTGTCCGCTACTTGGATAACATGAGAAGATGAAAATATCTCAAATAAAATCTACCTCTAAGATTTGTGATTTATGAATTGTTGGACAGAGTAGACTGAAACACAATACAGGACCCAGGGAATCAGGATACCTCTAAAGTAGGTCTTAGTCTGTGAAGGCAAAGCAATGCAAGCAAAACGGCTGCGTTCCATCTGAGCCAACATCACCCCAACCCTTGCAGCAAACAACAGACCTATTTGTTTCATCAAGCATTGAAAGTGCTCATTAAACTTCTGGTACCTCATCTGGGATTAGAGAAAAATCACATTACAGCAATGCCAGAATATGTTCTTATTGTTTATTTTAGTGTCTGTAATGCTTCTAAAAGTCGAAGTCTAAACATGCCGGTGATAAAGTTATATCAGCCTTTCAGGACATCTTTGACCATAAATTGCATTAACTCAGACATCTCCCTTGATTCACCAAGATTAATGGAAGCAGCAGCAGCAGCCCTGGCGTCCTTGAAGACTGTCTTTTTAAAATGCTATCATGTTCACAAGCCCTGGAATGTGGCACCAGAGAACCTGCATTTTGAGTAATTTTTACATAGGTTTTTAAGCTAAGCAGCACTTTGAAAGAAAATGTCTCCAAATTTTAATTTATTAGAGTGGCAAACAGTGGGTCTTGGGTGAAACACAAGCCTGTATTTTTGAGTCCTACTCAGGATTTGCTCCTTAGCTGGTAGTGAGACATGGTGTACACTTCCTCCTCACTGTACTGTAAAGTAAGAGTAGGGAGTGAGGAGTGGGGCCATTCCCATCATCCTCTCCTGCCCTAAATACTGTTGCCCAAAGAGTTTATTCCTCAGTGGCATATCTGTGTGGGCTTAGTCTCACATTTGGTTTGCTTTGCTTTGTTTTTAAGACTGACTGTCATATAGCCCAGGATAGCCTAAAATTGATTTTGTATTAATAGCTGAAACCATTAATCCTCCTGCCTTTGCCCCAAATTTTGGGATCACAGTCATGCTCCACCATACCCTGCTCAGTTTTCATGGGGGAGGGGGCATTATATCTCTCTTTAACTTCTCAGCCTCGGCATGCTATACAGGCTGGCTGGATGCTAGCACCTGGAGGAAAGATTCCTGACGCCAACGCCCGCCACAGGCGCTTCTACCATTCAAGTCTGTGCATTGCACACTGCATAATGCAGGAGACAGGCAAAGCTGAGCTCCACTTGCTACGCCTCGCACCACAGAATCCCAGCACCCAAAGGCAGCAGCACTTCCTGACTGCACAGGATGCCAGAGAGGCTAGCAGAAGCCTTGTTCCTACTGTCATCAGCTTCAGACTGTGGGAAGCCACCAGGTTCTTCCTTTGCTTCCAAGAAGACTGGAAAGGAATATATTTTTGTGAGAAGATAGTGGAAAAATATACTTACTTTACTGCCCTTAATTTATTCGTTTATCATCGCTATTCTTTTGTTTTTTTGAGACAGGGTTTCAATGTAGTTTTAGAGCCTGTCCTGGAACTCGCTCTTGTAGACCAGGCTGGCCTTGAACTCACAGGGATCCGCCTGCCTCTGCCTCCCGAGTACTGGGATTAAAGGCGTGCGCCACCCCCACCAGGCTTATTATCACTATTCTTAAGACTCGGTGAATAATTTACAAGTGCGTGAATTTAGAGAACTTGAAGGCCAAACGGACTAGCTGTATCAAATTCTAGTGCACTACACTGGATAGACGGCTTACAAAATAAGAACGCTTGGTGCACAACTATGAAGGCCTGATTTCCAACCCTCAGAAGCCACATTAAAGTTCCTGATAGCCGGGCAGTGGTGGTGCACACCTTTAATCGCAGCACTTGGGAGGTAGAGGCGGGAGGATCTCTGTAAGTTCAAGGTCAGCCTGGTCTACAGGAGCGAGTTCCAGGACAGCTAGAGCTGTTACACAGAGAAATCCTATTTTTAAGAAAAATAAAATAAAAACAACAAACAAACAAAAAAGAGTTCCAAGATAGCCAAGGCTACACAGAGAAACCCTGTCTCCAAAAAAAAAAAAAAAAAGTCCCTGCTGGGTGGGGCAGGTGGAGACAATAAGACAGCTGGGGCTATCCGAGAGAGACGCTGTCCCAAGGGAGGGAGATAGAGAGCAGACACCTGGCATCTTTCCTTAAACTCTACATGTGTATACTAGTGCAACCACACCCCTCTGCCATGTAGTCACATACACCGCACACACATAAAATTCTAATGCAAACTAACAATGCTTTACAATAAGCCAATCTAAGTCATTGGTTAGAGTTTAAATTGTCCAGCTTAAGTAGTTTCACAGCCTGTTCCATCATTAGTTTAATATCCATTCAACATCTGCAATTTCATACCTTATATCAAGAGTGTTTATCTACATAAGCTCCTGAGCTATCTGGAATCCAACCCTGGCAATGGGATCAACCTCTGGCTGAGTCAGATTCCTGGAATCCTTAAGAAAGTGAGTTTTCGTGATCTGCCCAGAAACCAAGCCTTATAAAGCCTACTTCTTCACATTGCAAGGTCAAGATGCTCAAGAGGCTGGGTAGAGGCATCAACCCTGCTAACACCTGCTCCTTCCTCTTACGGCCTGGGAAGGAGTCACTATGAAGTCTCCATAGTTTAAACCTACATGTTCTGACCCTTTCCAAGGGTTTTTGGCAATATGCCTGCACAGTCCTTTTTTGTTGCTGCTGTCTGTTTTTAGACAGGGCTGTGCTATGCAGCACTGACTTGCTATGTAGCACAAACTAGCCTTGAACTCACAGCAACTCTCCTGCCTTAACTTCCTGAGTGCTGGAGTCACAGATGCACCTCCACACCCGCCTAATTTGTGTGTGTGTGTGTATGTGAAGTAATTTTTTGACAAACAAAAACAAAACAAGTGTGCAGTTGGGAGGGGATGTGGCTCAGAGGGTGATACTGCTACCTCTGCAAGTATGAGGACACAAGTAAAATCCTGAGCAGCCAGGTAAAATGCCAGGATGGTTGCACATGCCTGTACCCCAACACTGAAAAGCAAAGAGGGGTGGATTCAGAGAGTCACTGGCTGGCTTATCACTGGTTAGTGAGCTTCTGGTTCAGACAGAACCCTGTTTGGGAAGCAGTAAGACTGAGAGCAAGAGAGGAAGACATCTGCCATCTTGCTCTGGACTGTGCAAGCACCTGAAAAGGCATGCACCTGCACACCACACATATACCATACACAAGCCTATCTACATATAGATATATCAATATACATAGACACACACACACACAGCATACAGCCTAAAACCATAGACTAAAAATTATGAGATTTCTACTTATGACTAAAATAAGAGTAACAAGAATTATAAACTACATGTACCATTATATTTGATATTGAAAAAAATATATACAATCATTGAGACATAATAGCTCGATAGGCAGGTAGTCAGAAAGATAGAATCAGAAACTGAATGTCAGACATTGCAAGTCAGTGAGCATGTTGTCAACAAACAAGGTAGGCACTGCCTGCTCTAGGTTACTGTAGAAAGGTTACAGCTAAAGCAAGGGAGGGGAAACCAAGGCCCAACCTATTCATATGTGTTAAGGAGATGAAGTGAGAAGGTCCACTGAGGTCAAGGTGGCCAGAGATTATAGGACAGAATGTGGAGGAAAGGTCTGCATAGAACAAGCTCTGGAGATCTGCAGGCCACCACAGGGCCACTGTGTTGCCAACTGAGGAACCATCAAGCTACTAGCCAAGGCCCCAAATCGAGAGAAGGCTTAGTCAGCTAGTTATGTGCAGTCCAAACATGAGCCCCTGAGTTCGATCCCCAGTGTTCCCCTGGAAAAACATGGCATGGTGGTGTGTTTCGGTAATACCAACACTGGGGAGGCTGGCACCCCTACGGCTCGCTGGCAGTCACCCTAGCTGATCCAGCAAATGCCAGGGAGAGGCCTTGTCTCCAAAAACAAGGTGAATGTCTCCTGAAGAACCATACTTGAAGTTAACTTCTGCACGCCCCCTCCCCCATGAAGAAAAATCCTCTGAACAACAGTCTCACCAGAGCTGGAAGAGCTGACAATTATAATCCTGAGAGAGTGTGTGGGGGTGGAGGTTCAGGGACAAGGAAGATAATTCCCAGAACAGCAGGTGCTTGAAGAGTTTCTGCCTTGGTAGTGGGATAAAATGAGTCCTACAGAAAAGGCCAATCAAGGCGTCCTTAACAAAACTTTAAAATCTACACTTTGCCTCAGGAAAACACATACACACACTCCTACTCAAGAGTATCCACAAGATACAAAAATACCCAATACCTAATATAGTAAATTTTACAAATTAGATGTTACTATATTTCACATTTAAGCCTGTAAAGATATAAAGGAAATATAAATTTGAGCTGGAATTATACAACACAGTATCTGAAGCTTCAGCTGTTAGTTCTAAAGTGTACTGGGTAAGATTAATAGCAGATAAGAAACTATCATCATGGGCTCAGGATGTAGTTCAGTGATAGAGTGCTTACCCAGTATGCACCAGTGTTCAATGTTCAATCCCAATATGGCAAACAAACAATGAAGGACAAAAACTACAAGCATGTGTCTGTCGATAACGTTATGGTGCATGGCAGGCACACTAGTAAGAAAAGTCACACTTGCATCAGCCTTGTTAATCACAGAGTACTAGTGAACTCAGAAACACCACACTGTAACTTGAAAAGAAAGAGAGATTAAGATCCAGCTTGTGTTTTGTTTTTGTTTTATTTGCTTTTGGTTTTTCGAGACAGGGTTTCTCTGTGTAACTACCCTGGCTGTCCTGAAATTCAATCCACCTGCCTGACTCCCAAATACTTAAGGCATACACTACCATGCATTACCATGCCTGTGCAAGACCCAGTTTAAAAAAAGAAAGAAAGAAAAAACCTATACACTTCTCATAGGTGAATAATTTCAATAGTAGCATGCTAAAAATTTGAAGTAAAATAATGGTAAAAGATATTACACAAATGCAAAAAATCCTCACAAATTTTTAAGCTATTAGTATCAGGGAAAGATTTCAAAGCAAAGAACATTCTTAGGAACAAGAAAGGCAACTTAATAATGATGAAAAGGTCAGGTTAGTATGAATTATTTGACAGTACCATTTATGAGCCAAATAACAGAACTTCAAAACAGATAAAACAAAAATGAAACTAAGACCTCTCACTGACAGAAAGCAAACAAAATTAAGAATATAAAAGAAGTTACAAGTTACATCTTTATAACAAGTACACAAGAACACTTACCAAGTGGAATTTATAGACCATTAAACAAAAATAATTAGGAATAAAATCATACAAATGTTTCCTAACTACAACGAAATTAAGATAGATTTTTGACAAAGAGAAGAAAGATCTTTGGGATTTTCCAAATATTTTGACAGTAAGTAGCACAGATTTAAATAACTCATGAGTTAAAAACAAAACCCATGGAAATTCTGAGTGTTTGAATTGATGACAACAAAGAAACAATGTACTGAGATTTGTGCAGATGCAGGGCATTAAGATGTCAGTACAGAAAAGGTCTCAAGTCAAGGGCTCCAATTCATACTTCAGGGGGAGAAAATAAAGATAAAAAGTAACAAAACACCTGAACCTGTAACATACAAAACTACAGAAAGACAATGAAAGCAATGTGACTTGAGGAAAAAGAACTGACAAGTGTCCTACTAAACTGATCCAAATAAAAGGCTTAACAATGAGGACCCCACAACAGAGCTTACATGTTTAAAGAAAACACGAACAATTTCACATAAATAAATTAATCCATTTAAAAAGAATCACACAACAGCTTATTTTAAAATACCACAGGTAACCCTAAGTCTGCTTGTTAACACTGAATTTTCAATAAAAAATAAAATTAAATTAAAAAAAAACTTCATGGTGAGATGGGTCAGCTGATAAAGGCACCTGGGAACCTAAGTTTAATTCCCAGGACCCCCCCCCCCCACAATGGATTGTAAATAATATTTCAGGCTCAAATAGCTTCACTGGGGAATTACACTTAACAATAAAATACAAATTCTCTCAGAAAATTAAAGATGAAAAACACTTAACTTAAGCAATTAGATTAGCACACCCTTTCATCAAAATGAGAAAGCCTGGCCAGTTTAAGGAAGGTTAATTAAGTAGCAACATACACTGAAATAACTCGGGGTCAGACCAATTAGGGCTCTACAGAAATAAAATTAAAAGGACTTAACTTCAATACTATAATTACCTTTTTGCCAGAGGAATTTATCCCATGTAGCTACAATCATTTCTGATAAAAAGGCATGTGGAGATATTTGGGGGGAGATGGACTGGGCGGTGGTGAGGCCTGGCAGCCCAACAGTTCAAGTTCAGCCAGGCTACACAAGACTCAGTCTCAAAACAACAGTAACAAGGGCCTTTCAGAGGAAACCAGGATTGAGAGGCTTAGCAAAGGTGAATGAGGGTCATGTCAATTCAGAAATCACTGTGGCAATTGAGAATTAAAATGGACGGTGGTACTGGTGAACTGAAGAGCCGAGGCACACACTATGATCATTCAGTTTGTAGAAAGAACAGCTGATGTCACTAGTAAGCTACCCAGTCTTGTAACACTGACAATAACTGGAGACTGGAACTTAGGAGAGGGAGGAGAGGCCATGCCTCTGTGACTCCACTTACAACCTCCAGCTGAGCACACTGTGACTAAGACATTAAACACGGGCATACTCTAAAGAGAACTAGCTAGTCATTTGCATTTAGGCTGGCTTTCCTCACGTTTAAAAAATAAGTTCTATTATAAAAAAACACACTATAATACTATAATTATACTTATGATCCAGTGTCTGTCAGAAGTGGCTACTCCAACTTGGTGTACCTATATGAAGTCAAATGAAAAGAGCCACATACTGCAGCCTATGTCTGTTACCAGAGAGCTTCTCCAGCCCCTGCATATGCCATATAACCCACTGGAAAACCAAACGGCCTAGTTGTATCTGAGAGGGCAGCTAAGACAAGGGCCTCACTCATCACAGATGGGCCAGTCAAGCCACAAGGTCATACTAAATTCTAATACATGGCTGGGAGTCTACTGCATTTGCTGTACACACACACCATGGCTAACAAGATGGAAAATGACTTGGAAATCAGCTCTTTCCTACCACCACAAAGGCCCTGCTGACCCAACTCTGGTCTCAGGGCTTGTTGGCACATGCTCTTATTTGCTGAACCATCGCTAAGGTCCAGTTAATTTATTATTAAGGAGGCAATTTTGACGAACTGGTTAATATCACTCCCAAGGCCACCCTCAGCACACAGGGAGAACTGCATTCCCCCCAAATCAGAGAAAGCATTCTCTTGCTATTAAGACATGGTGGCATCTGTTGGCACATAAAAATCTCCAGGAAGCGGATGCCATGAACAAAAGAGACTCCGAACAACTATCACTGACTACCACCAAATGCTTGATATGGAAAGCCTCAATTATAGTTCCCATAAGAAGGGCTGACCGGTATGTGAAAACCTGCCATTTCTCAACCCTGGAAGAGAAAAGCACGGTTCAGTTATAAACACAAGCTGTGAATATGCAAATATCTGTCCCAAAAATGAAATTACCACACCACAGTGAACTTCAATATTTTCATTTTATTAAAAATATAGCAGCATGATAGTAGCAACTTTTGATAACTCTTTGACTAGTACCATGTAAACGCAGTCCTGCTCACAGACACATCCAGGCATTATCTTTACACTTACATTAACTTTTCCCCTGATGATCGACAGCACTGTTCTATTAAACTACTTGAGACCAAGAGAGTATTTTTAACTACTAAATTGACCTATATATTGAATATGCGCAGTATATTCAATCTTGTATGGAAATCAGTCCTCCGTGTTACTCTCCAATCATGTGCTGCCCACGGGTACTGATTACTAGTAAATCCTACAATTCTCTTAGTATGAGCTTGATGAACCTGCACTTACAGTCAGAAATGTCTGTCAGCAAATAAAGGTGAATCAAGAATACAGAGACCGCTACCCAATTTTGAACCTGGAATTTATATGTCTTATCTCCCAAACTGGCAATTTTCCAAATTAAAGTGTTAGCTGCCTATAAAATTAAGTATCAGGCTAAAGACTAAAAATATATGTTTAAAAAATTGTTGTAAGTTGGACTGCAGTTCAGTGAGAAAGAGAGTACTTTGAAGCCCTGGGTTTAATCCCCAACACCCAGAAGGAAAAAAAGAAAAAGAATCAACCATAAACAAATTAATTCCAGAAACTAAAAAAGTATCTTAGCTCAGTTTGTAAAAAGATCTATTACTAACTCTAACCTGATTATGGACCAGAAGTCACAAATGGCTTTATTTTCTAATCTTTTAATTATGTATCATTCATGCCACAGGTGAAAACAGCATTAACTATATAATAAGAAACAAAAGGAACTGAAAAGCTGACCTACAAATTAAGTAGGAAACAAGTTTTATTTTAAAAAGTTATTTTGTTACATGTATAGTAGACTCCTATTCCCTGGAATAGGATGAAGCCTTTTGAAGAACACTAAACCTGGAATTTAAAAATAATTCGACTATTAGTAAGTAAACATGAGAAAACATCTTGGCGGGAAAACATATAAACATATAATGAACAGTCACTGCATTTCCCTGTCATAATCCACTCAGTTAAACCCTGTTTCCAATGACACCCAGATGTTCCCTTACCCAATGCATCCCTCCAAAAGACTAATGCTAGCTGCTAACTCAACTCCATCTGTAATGCACTATAAGTGGGAAATACTTTAAAGCCTACTAGTGAGCTCCATAACCCTTAAAGTTAAATATTCTCATAGGTTAAGACAAGTGTAGATAAAAAGTCGGGTCTTTTTAAAAATCCAAAAATAAAAGCAACACAAAGGAATTAGTATCCTAAGAGAAACTTTTCTTGCCCCCCCCCACAAAATAAACATCTCGATTATAAACATTGTTTTTTATTTGTAACTGAGTATACCAAAATTTAATCCTCTAACATAAAGATAAATACATAAAAAATACTAAATCTGTCCAGAAAAAAA
Source organism: Myodes glareolus (assembly GCF_982192425.1). NCBI lineage: Eukaryota > Metazoa > Chordata > Mammalia > Rodentia > Cricetidae > Myodes > Myodes glareolus. The sequence continues at coordinate 30,956,960 of NC_142040.1, forward strand.
AAAATCTAAACATGGGAGATTACTGGCTGAATAATGTTTTTCTGCCTAAATTAACTAGATTAAATGGCAATTACGGCAATAGTCACAGAAGTGAAGGACCTGTCGCGGTCTACCTGTAAAGCCACCCAGTCAGTGCGCACACGAAGACATCACAGTATCAGATCCTGTCCAGAGAGAGGGAAAGAACCACCACACTTGCTGTCAGAGGGAGAGGCTTCTCTTATCTTACCTCAGGTTTTCCTGACAGTATCTTGGGTGACAATATTTGTTTGTTGAGGCAAGGTTTTTCTGTGTAGCCCTGGCTGTCCTGGAACTTACTCTGTAGACCAGGCTGGTCTCAAACTCAGAAATCCACCTGCATCTGCCTCCAGAGTGCTGGGATTAAAGGCATGCGCCACCATAATATGGTTGATAATATTTAATTTTATTTATTTATTATGTATACAATATTCTTTCTGCGTGCATGCCTGAAGGCCAGAAGAGGGCACCAGACCTCATTACAGATGGTTGTAAGCCACCATGTGGTTACCGAGAATTGAACTCAGGACCTTTGGAAGAGCAAGCAATGCTCTTAACCGCTGAGCCATCTCTCCAGCCCGGTTGATAATATTCTTGAAAGAAATAAAATACCTTAATAGAAAACAGCAAATGAATAAAAAAAAAAAATGTGGTTGCCTCCCTGCATGCCTGCCCCCCTACACACACACACCAATCCCACAGCCTCTGACTTTCTCTTGTAACCCTACTTCTTCTGAATTTGTAAACCTCTTCTGTGTTAATGATCAATTGAGTAAAATAAATACCTACATAAAAAGTAATCAGTGGTAGAATAATGCTCCTTTCCACCATGAAAACGTCTGAACAGCGCAGGACAGGAAAACACCTCAACTTAATTTAAAGGGCTGTTTTAGACAGTGCACAAGGCTGCTCTGGCCATGTCACAACCCTATGTGCACCACGCAAACAAGAGTGGGATAAAACTGAAGACTCTTTCCTCTAAAATACTGAACTTTATTAGAGAAACGGTCCTAAAAATAGCAAAGATTCAAACATTTGCTCTAGTCTACTTACATATCATAAATAAGACAGCGGTTGAAGCGAGACACACTCCTTCACAATCTTTCCACAGGTGCCCAAGCATTTCTCTATCAGAATAAGATGTTACTAGCCAACTGTATGTGGCTAAATGATTAAAATGGCCATTTATACTTTACATAGTAAAGCATTTTCCAAAAGTTTAATGTACACAGTGACAGAAAAGAAAACACACACATACACACAGTAATCTGAACACCTGAAGATGATTAAGCAGCTTCATAATCGAACCAGGCTTTATGACTCGCAGGAAGGGCTTTTCTATTCTTCAAATTACAGTTTTAACAGTATTAATAGGAAAACAAGACTCAAGTTGGAACCAAGCAACTAAAGTGCTACTTGACTTTTTAAATCTGTGACAGTAACCTTCCCATGAGGTAAGGGAACTGAGTAATTTGATTGTTTAGGTTGAATTAAATAAAATTAAAATTGGTTTTAAAATAAGATTTATGAATGAAGTGTTTCTGGTTTTTTGAAAATGTAACAATGAATAGTGCATTAACTAGAATTTATAGTTTTGCAGAACATGAAAACATGAACAGTTTTCACTTTACTACTTGCATACCATACCATCTATGCAAAGGTGAGCCTAAGATTGGTGGATGACCGTGTATCTTAAACTCGCATAAGCATATCATTGAACAAAAGCCACCTCTGTATGCTCCTAGTCCTTCCTTTAAGTATAATTTCTGTATCATTAGAAGAAAATGATTGCGAGGTAATATTAAGGCTATCCAATTAAGTCAACTAATAGATTTCCTCTGATTTGAAGTATTTCCTTTTCAATCATCACAGTAGAAAACTGGTGGTCCCAAACTACACTGCTGTTTCAAACTTAACAAGTCTTATAAACAGGACTTCCTTCTCTTAACTAAATTAAAAAGCTTTCGACACAGCCCTCGCACACTTCTCAATGGTTGTGAACAGGATACAGCCATCTAGACTCCATATGAACTGAGCGTGACTAGCACATACAAAATCCCGGAAAGCAGAACACCACACATTGCAGAAGGCACTAGAGCTTCAGCTTGTGCTCCCATAGCCCATTTTGAAAACTCAGTCTCCTTTTTATAAGGGCATCTTGCCGCCTACAGTTGACAAGTCACACTGCAGTATTATTCATGAGCTTGGAAATGTCATGAAAGTTCAAGAAGAAATGCTCATTTTGTGGCAGACCCAATGGTTCTAAACACTGAATACTAACACGCTGTTATTGGTATTCGAGAGAGCTGCTCTTCTTCTCAAAGAGAACAGTAGCATGCATTGTCAGTTGGTTTTTAATCCACTTATTTAAGCAATTTTAATCTGTAAAACTGTTTTAAAGAAAAACTGACGTCCAAAACAGTGAGTAAAAGAAAACACAATAGTGAGAACTTACCACAATCACTGTTAAGTCCTGTGAAGTAAATGTTAAAACTCCTTACATATTTTGCACTTTACTTACAAGAGTGTGTATATATATTTGCACAAATTTCAAGCACATCATCAAACTGTATATATTGAAAATTTTTTTTAAAAAAGTAAAACAATACAAAATTCAGTAACTAGCATTTTCTTTAGGAGCCTCCAATGTTCATCTCCAGTCTTAAGGGATAGTTCAACTCTGGACCTGTGATGTTCAATTGATTTGCAATGCTTCTTGGCAAACACTAATGAACCACATGACAAGTGTGCCAGCCACCACGGAAATGCAGACTTCAGAAGATGGTGAACTCGGGTAACATCTGATTATTTCCATGATGTCCATGCTCAGTAACAAGATATCCACAATGTCACCTCATAGCCGGAAGAGCTGCTAGTTCCCATATGTGGATTTCTTCCCCATTTACACCTTGCTGCAAACTGAAAGCTTTGGGTTTGATCCCACCGTGGAGGGAGAGATGCAGCAGGCAGTCCTATGCCACGTCGGTTTTGTTCTCTTCATTTGGTTGACAATTCCCATTCTGCTGTACTTTGTTTTCCTCCTCAGTCCTTGGGGAGTCCTTCTCGTCGGCATCTTTGCTTACACTTGAATCTGTCTCTTTACTGTGTTCCTTCTACAACAAATATCAAGTGCATGTTCACTATTTTGCACAATAATTGTCTGTAATTATGTATGGCTAAATGATTCAACTGTCTCTTGTGAATAAAACTGTATTGTTTTCTTTCATTAAAAACCCATGAAAGAACATGTATCAATTTGCCCTTTGTAAGTTATTTCCAACAATAGATGGATAACTCATGGTAGCAGAATCAGAATACAACAGGGAAACAGAAATTCCAGCTCTTCACAAACAGCCTTATAAAAACCCCCAGAAGCCAAAGTGCGTTTCAGAACACTACAAGAAATAAGTGTGAGCACGCACAGGAGGAAGCCACTGCTCCTTAGAAAAGCCTTCAAAAGCAGTGCAAATTCTGCTGAGGCCTAAGGAAGAATTACATGAGAACAAAGAATGCCTAACAAGGAAACATGCTTAATAAATAATGCCAGTGTCACTGATGATGACAACTTGCCATCAGTAGCAAAGTCAATTCCAGAGCCTATATTTCTAAGTAGAATTATACAAGATAGTAAAGAGAACTGACATAATTTGTAATTACTTTCAATTTCCAAGAAAAAGTTTAATTAGGGAGTTTTAGTTTTCGATTCTGTACTTGTAAAGGAATTTAGTTTTCAATTATATATTACATAATTGAACAAATCTAATTATGTGAACAAATTATGTGAACAAATCTAAGCTTAACTATGTATTACAAAATCAATGACAACAAAGTCTCATCAAATTTGCTCAAAGATATGCTGAGGAAAGCAGCATCGGCACAAATTCAACCTCAATACCATAAACATCTAATACATTTGTTACCCAGAAGTTCTCTACAATTTTCTCACAGTACATTATTTACTGATTCTCCAAACAAGGGATTAAGCTGCTTATGTTTTAATAGGTTCTCATCTCTCTGAAATGGAATCTACAGGTGAGGCAGCAGTGCCCTGTGCCCCGGCTGAGCAGCTCACCTTAACAGGTGCGTTGGTCTTCTCCGCCTTCTCCTTCCCATCTCGGTCATTAGAACTCTTTTTTGTAGATGTGGAACGCTCTCTTTCTCTCCTGTCACTGATGTGGTCCCGTTCTTTTTCTCTCTTTTTATCTTTCTTATTTCGGCTATGTTGAAAACATAGGAGTTATCTTTCAAGAATTTAAAGACCCACTGTACTCTTGAAAACAGTCCTTTATCTAACACAGGCTATCCAAACAGTGTAAATAAGCATAACAGTAAACTGGATTGAGAAAGTAACAAAGACGGGGCCTACAACCTGACCTCTTCCCGCCTTTGCTCAGCAGCCACACAACCTGTACTGTCAACTTACTACATTTTTTTAAAAAAATATATTCTGTGTGTATGTCTGCAGGCCAGAAGAGGGCACCAGACCTCATTACAGATGGTTGTGAGCCACCATGTGGTTGCTGGGAATTGAACTCAGGACCTTTGGAAGACCAGTCAGTGCTCTTAACCACTGAGCCATCTCTCCAGCCCCCAACTTAACTACTTTTTAAATGTTTGAGATACACTTTCTCTACTAGAATAAGGTTGAGATAAAAACCAACTATAATCAGTCTATACTCTAATGATTCCTTGTCCCTAGGTTCACCCAACCACAAATCAACAATATGGAGGAAAAGTTGCATCTGAACTAAACACAGACGCTTTTCTTCCTGGTAAGGAAACTCTTCCACTGAATCTCTAACCCCTGCACTTTTTTTTCTTTTTATAATGCTCTAAATATACTATATACTATTATATAACGCTTTCATATGCACATTCTCAACTTAATATATGGACATTCAAGAGGGAGTAAAAAGGGACCTGTGAAATGACATCAAGCATAATAACATGAGTTTGAGACCTGGGACCTACAAGATAGGAGAGACTCAACTGTCCCTAGGTTACCTTCTGACTCACACATTCACACAAAATAGGCAAAAAAAAAAAAAAAAAAGTTTAACAGAGAATAAAAGGACAGAAAATCAGATGTGTGAGAATAGATACTAGCAAAACTTAGAATTCCAAGTAACCTACTACGTCACTTGCCCACCTCATCTACGATTAGAAACAAGAACCACCAATTCGAAAGCAAACATAACACATACCACCACACTACTTAAAAAAAAAAAAATCACAAACCCCTAAGATAATAGAGGGGAAATTCTGAATATTATTTGAAAAACATAAGTGCTCCTGATCTAGCTGAGATAGCTCTAATACAGAACTATGAGCAGTTCCCTGTTAGTATCTTAAAAAATAGATATAAGACTAATGGAACAAATGAAGGCAACTATAAAGCAGATCCAAAAACAAAGGAAAATCTGGTACAATAAAGATGACATTTCAAGCCACTGGGGAAAAAGTATTTTTTATCATAGGAGTTTTGGGGACGACTGTCTAGTCATTCGCATGGTAATAAAATAGGATCAGCATGCCATTCTACATAAAAGAAATAAAGCAAATGGATTTAGAGACCCAACTTATTTTTAAAAGAAATGACTATATACTGGAAGCAAATCTGGATGAATTCTAGGTGAAAGGAAGTTTTGGTCACAACTAAACCTCCAAATACATAAAACAAACAAACAAACAAATCTGTAAATTTGTTTGCAAGAAACCTTCCAGGCAAAACAAAGCAAAACAACAACAACAAAAAACACCTACAAAGCAAAACCATAGGTCTTCAAAAGAAAGCATTTTTGTGTGTATTATATGTCTTCATATATGTCTTCATATATGGCTTCAAAGTCTAAGGAACAATACAAAGGAAAGGAACATCATAAACAATAAAATACAAGGACTAGAAAGGTGGTTCAGTAGGTAAGTACTGTTCTTCCGGAGGACTGGAGTTCAGTCCCCGGAACTCCAGTCAGACAGCTCAAGATTGCCTGTAACTCCCCATCCTCTTCGGGACTCTGCAGGCACTGTGTGCACATGAAGAAACACACACACACACACACACACACACACACACACACACATATAATTACAAATAAGAATTTTAAGAAAATACAATCAATTTAACTAAAAATAACAAAAACAAAACAATTTGTATACTAACCACCATAACACAATAATGAAAGGACTCACAAGACTTGAATGCCATTAAGAACCCCAGCAGAAACAATACACAGACTTAATGCAATTCCTACAAAAACCACTAACAGCATTAGCAGCAGATACAGGAAAAACCTGTCCTAAAACTCATGTGACATCTTGAAGGCTCTCCATAAAGCCAAAACGTTCTTTTAAAGAAGAGCAAAGTTGAGGTTGGAGAAACGGCTGAGTTGTTGAGAGCACTCGGTGCTCTCAGAAGAGCCCTGTTTGGTTTCCAGCACTCACATGGCTCACAACCTCCAGGGCCAGGGAAGCTGACATTCTCTTCCCACCTTCACAGGTTCCTGCACATGTGTGAACATACATACACTCAGGCACACACACATAAAATCAAAGAGTATATAAATATTTTTAAAACAAAAGAAAAAACAGGGTTAAGTGACTCAAAATTTCTCATTTCAAAATAACTACAAACTACATTAACTGAAAATACGGTGCTAGCTAAGGACAGACATATAGGTCTATGGAAAGCCTAGAATAAACTCTTGCATACCAGATCAAATGATTTCCAAGATGGGTAAATGGATGTTTTCAACAAAAGTGCCAGGAAAACTTGAAATTCATATGCTAAAGAATGAAGCTGAAAACCTACCTCTAACCATATACAAAAATTACCTCCAAACACATGAAAGGGTTGATGAAAAGGCTCAGAGTAACAGCCTAGAGTCCAGTGACCTGAACCATGTGTCCGATTTCTGGAACCCACATACAAGTAGGAGAGAACAAATTTCACTGGGGCACAGGCATTTCCCTCCATGTATATCACACACAATAAAAAAAAAAATAAAAGACAAAAATCAAAAACAGACATGACAGTTCATGCCGTGTTTCAAGGTTAGTCTGGTCTAACCAATGAGACCTAGTTATTGAGCACACAAATATTCAAGCATATGCTATCCTTTGTGTGGAGAAATAAAAAGTTGGAAAATATCCATTTGCCTAACTTTAAAAAAAAAACAAAACAAAACAGACAAAAGCTGAAGCAAATAGCAAATAGGAAGAAGGCAGAAGAAAAATAGAACTCAAATCAGGCCTAACTGCCACAGAACCAGTCCCAACATCATAAAAAGCAAAGGGGACATTCTCTCACCATATGGAGACATATCTTACAATTAAGAGTGGCAGAAAAGTACAGCCCCCACCTATCTCACACTTTTCCATCTTGTAACTATACAGAACTGGAAAGGCGGGAGCAATCCCTACATGGACTGAGTGGATGAGCACATGGCTGGAAGCCGTTGGTCTTAAACACTAGCATCTTACATCAATTCTTAGAATACAAATGGATCAGCCACTCAAAAACCGAACTTGAAAGCAGATTAAAGAAAAAATTCTTTCCCACATTTTGCTTCACCAGATGCTTCCACCTACCCCCTGGGAGACGGAGACCTGGAAGACTTTCTCTTTATGGTCTTTGATGTTCTTGGAGATCTGGAAGAACTCCTGCTCCTCCGTCGCCGCCTTTCCCTGAAAGGCAAAACATGTCATTTTCTAAAATCAGCAACTGAAATAAAGGACAGTTCAAATTATAAAGCGAAAGGGTACCCAATCCACTGAGAACACCTCTCTAAGACTAGTTTGATTACTTTATCTTCTTACTGTTTTCCAGACCTTGATACCAGTTTCAGGCTCCCTAGAACTGATATCTGAGTCTGCTTACACCGCCAGCTTAGCTTATCCTTTGTATAATCGGGAGAGGGGTTAAAGGGATTCTGGGGACCAAATCCAAAAGACAAGTGCTTTGCCACAGAGCCATTCCTCCAACCCACTAAGAGCCCAATAAACTCTTTTTAAAAAGCATGTTTTATTACCTGATTTAGTGCAGAACAAATTATGTACCATAAATTTTATCACTGACAAAAACCATCATCTAAAATTTCATGAGAAATTAATTTGACATACTTTAAATGCTTTCTAATTCTTCAAGTTAGTATACAAAGTGATGGGTTTCATTAGATGTTCAAATATCTTCTCTCTTAGCAACCAAAATCTTTCCCATCAGATCCTCTATGGTGCCTCTGGCTCCTCCTTTCTGCCACTCCACAAAGATTTTCTAAAAAAATAACAAAGTCTGCCAAAACTGAAAGATAAGCCATCTTGCTAGGGTTGAGATGTGTCAGAAAAATAAAAAAGCATTTAAGAAACTTATTGAGAAACCACTTTCTCCTCTAGCTTGGTATCATTACTATTGTCCCAGTAATTTAAAATTGAATGTGAAAATTTATACAAGTAGTTAAAATCTGAAATTTAGGTAAGGAAATAATTACCAAAAAGAAAGATAAGTGATAAAAAATTTAACACTAATAAATAATGCACATTCTAAACTATCATTTTTAATAGTAGTCATTAAAATAGTAGTCATCATGCCTAAGGGATGAGGTATCAGAAAATATTTATCAAATGATTAATTAATATAGCCAATAATCTTATATAAGAAGTTCTGACAAGGGCTGAGAAGATTTTTTCAGTGGATAAAGCATTTGTGGCCCAAGGACCCATGTAAAAGGCCAGGCAGGGTGGCACATACCTGTAATTCAGCACCAGAAGGCAGAAACAGGAGGACTGGGAGACTTGCTAGCCAGCGTGGGCAGTCAGCGAGTTTCAAGTTGAGTGAGACCTTGTCTCAAAAAATAAGCTGGGGAGCGATAGACGGAGACTTCGACAGAGACCTCTAATGGCAACACATACACACGGGTGCACAATCCCACACACACAAAAGCAGCTGCTCTGATAACCACTGACCACACAACCAAAACAGCAATCCTCTGAAATTCAAGTTTTCCTTACTAATGCTTTTAGTTTTCTTTCATAAAATTTAAGCACATGGATAATTAGTTGCATATCATTGCCATTTTAAAGGGCTAAAAATAGCAAAAATCTGTAACAACACAAATACTGTTTAAATTGGGTCTACTTTTTCTATCGGAAACAAAGAAAACACACAGACAATTCAAGACTTACAGGGCTATCTGAGGGCTAGCGGACAGCACCCGTAAAGTATCAGGAACAGAGCCTGGCACATAGCAGGTGCTCAACAGACAGATTTTCTTCTCTTGAGGGGAGTGCAAACAGAATGTTGTAGAAATCAAACCCAAATCTACTCACTTATGGTAGAAAGCACTGACCCACTCTTTCCGCCTTTCTTATTCTTTCTTCAAAGCAATTTCCAAGCGTTTGTATTTGTTTGTTTTTGAGAAGGGTTTCTCTGTGTAGCCCTGGCTGACCTGGAACTCACTGTGTAGACCAGACTGACCTGGAATTCACAAAGCCACCTGCCTCTGCCTTCTAAGTGCTGGGATTAAACATATGTGCCACCATGCCTGGCTGCATTAAACTTTATTTATTTTGTTTTTTAAAGAAAGCCTTTCTCTGTAGCTTTAGAGCCTGTCCTGGAACTAGCTCTTGTAGACCAGGCTGGCCTCCAACTCACAGAGATCCATCTACCTCTGCCTCCTGAGTGCTGGGATTAAAGGCATGCGCCACCACTGCCTGGCAACTTCACACTTAAGAAAACAAGGCATTCCACTTCTGACAGCAGAGCAGGGGAAAGGCCTGTCTTTACCAAGGTGTAATAAGTCTCACAAGCTTGCTGGAAGGACTAAACAAGGTGAGACATCAAAGTCAGCCAAGAACTAGAACTGTCCTCTTATATCAACGCCCAATAAACACTGCAACTAGCTTTTATTATCTTTTAATAGGCTAGCATAAAAAAATACACCATTAAGTAACTTTTTTTAAAAAAGGAGATGTATTCCTTTATCAACTTGTTTGCAATAAAAAGCCAACTTTAAAATTAGTTGAAACTGTTATTTTTAAATATTTTTAAAAGACTAAGCTTAACTTATCATAGAACAACCTGAAATAAGGGATAAGAGGGTTAAAGAACCTAGAGGAAGATTCTCATTTTGTAGCTGTTACTATAGCAACCTGCTGCCACCTGGTGGCAGTGTATCTATTAATAAGTGAAAACAACAATCCTAAGATCTAATCCTTAAAACATCAAGAAACGAAACTTAAATGTCATACACAAAGCTTAATGGAAGTAAAAGTTAACTCAGGATGACGGAAAGGGCTCACACTAGAGTTTTAGATATCATTAGGACATGCTAAGATTTACCGCACCATTCTAGAGAAACACCAAAGCCTCAAAGGTCAACTATTACACTAAGAATTTTAAATAGAAAAACATCTTCCTCATCACATGACATCCTCTAGGAAAAATAATATTTAAACATTGCATTATGAAAGACAGCTAAGTCAGTACAAATATCTAACTCAGGAGGTTCAATGATGTAGTGACCTCTCTGCTGTTCAATTAAGGGTAAATGTTACTACTTTTATACTTGCATAGAAAAATCTTTCCCCCTTGGTTAAAAATGTACTCACTGGTCACCAGCAAACCTCATGGAAAGAACTGAAGCAGGGTGCAGTGATAGCTCAGTCGGTAAAGAGCTTGTAGTGCAAACACGAGGACCTGAGTTCTACCTCCAGAGCCCATATGGAAAAGCACAGAACTCGAGTCACTGTAACAGGGCATGGTAGCATGCATCTGTAATGCCAGTACTGGGGAGGAAGACACACAGACCTCAGGGTTCACTGGTCAGCCAGCCTAGCCTACTGTGTCCTGGCCAATGAACCAGACCCCAGCTTGCCCTATAACCTCCACACACAAACAACCACAGGCACGCGCGCCTATGCACACACAAACCTGCTGGTACTACGAGATCTTCTTGATGCATTGTAACTTCTGGGTGGAGTTCTGGACTTCTTATCCTTCTTCCGTTTCTCATCTGCCTCTTTGGATTTGTCTTTTTCCCGCTCCTTGTCTCTGTCTTGTTCCTTGTCCCGCTCCTTTTCCTGGTCCTTTTCCTTCTCTCGGTCTTTATCTTTGTTTTTACCCCGTTCCTTGTCTTTTTCACGATCCTTTTCCCTTTCTCTCTCCTTCTCTTTCTCCTTTTCCTTCTCTCTCTCCTTCACTCTGTCCTTTTCCTTCACCTTTTCTCGGGTATCTTTTCTCTTGTCCCTTGAAAAACAAACAAATAAATTCTTAGCTAAAATAATTTTATCTCAAAAAGAGAGACGTCTCTTTTTCCATAACTACCAATACAATATCATCTGCAGTGGCTACAGACATTAGAAATTTCTGTGTAACTTGGATGTGGACCTGAGATTACAGAGTAGACAATCACCAGGCTGACCTGAATCACACTGATCATATCTGCATCAGAGGCAATCACTATTAATCCTAGACACTAAAGAAACAAGAAAGTCTTATTTCTCTCATGATAAACCTAAACCACAATTTCAAATGACTGAGAACTGACAAATTTTAAATTTTCTTTATATCTCTGAAACTCACCGTGAACGTGAACGACTCCTTGACTTCCGCCTCTCCCTAGACTTCGAGCGCTTTTTATGTGGACTCTTGGATCTACGTCTATCTTTCTGTCTTGAACGTGACCTGTTATGAGATCTACTCCTAAAGAAAAACAAATTGTAAGGAGATCAAAACTTAGAATTTCAACTGTAAAAAGTTTAGTTTTTTAAATGAGCCTTCTATAATGTTTTAGTTATAACACCAGAAATTAATTTATTGGATGGAAAATTTACCAGCTATATTATTGTGTAGGACACAAAACAAAATTTAATGGTTATTTCCTATCAGAGGAACTATTCTCAGGGATAGCTTTCCCTTTCACCACAGCATTACAAGCCTCAAATCTGGAGACCTGAGTTTTCTTTTGCCTGAGTTTTCACATCACTAGCTGTCTTTAATCCTGGCTTCCTTGCAAACTGCTTTTTAGTCCTGAGGGGAACAGGTTATATGCTTTAGCAATGTCTACATTGCTATTTGTAGATAAATGGTCCTTCACTTTTAGGAAAGCAACTTTTGAAGCTCTTTCATGGGGAAGCAAAGTTCTAGAAACATCTGACATTATAAATCTACACTACCCTGCTAAGTCAGCTGGGGAGTAGGGAAAGTGTAGGAAGATTCTTTCAGGTCAAAACCCCCAAGTCTTATGTATTTAATGAATGATTCCATGTCTCTACTTCAGAGGTAACTCATTCTCTTTTGTCTTTAGCCTATTTCAACATGCATGTGTAAAATATGTTGACCATGCATGTGTGTGTGAATATGTGTGTATGAAGAGCCACTTATTTCTAATATTAGCCTCAGATGCAACTATATGAAAGTTCAGTCATGAATATCAAGAACTGCCAAATTTCAATTTATACACAATAAACAGAATAGTGATTCTCAACCATTCTAATATTGTGATCCTTTAATACAGTTCCACATGCTGTGGTGATCCCCAACCATAAAATTATTTCACTGCTACTTCATAACTGCAATTTTGCTACTGTTATGAATTGTAATGTGAATATCTGATATGTGACCCAAGAAGATAGGTTGAGAACCATTATCCTAGAGAGAGAAAATAGTATGCAAATTCAGAGACCTTAAAAGTGGGTAGCAGACAGGACAGATACCTCAGTTATTGCCCTAATTTTTAAAAGCATGGAAAGTTTCATCAATTATCACAGAAACTAATGTTAATGAACAAGTATTAATTTTTCTCAACCTTAGAGTTTGGCTCTCCTTTATAACCATTCAAAACAAGACTTGGGAAACTAGTTGTGGGGGTTTGAATGTTACTGGCCCCCATAATTTCATAAGGATTAGCACTATTAGGAGATGTGGCTTTGTTGAAGTGTGTACAGCCTTGTTGGAGGAAGAGTGTCATTGTGAGGGTGCACTTTGAGGGTTGCTATGCTCAGGATGCTGTCCAGTGTCTCAGTCCACTTTCTGTTGCCTGCAAGACGTAAGACTCTCAGCTACTTCTCCAGCACCACGTCCGCCTGTACGGAGCCATGTCCGACCATGATGATAATGGACTGAACCACTGAACTCTAAGTGAGTCACCCCAATTAAATATTTCCTTTATAAGAGTTGCCGTGGACAGTGTCACTTCACAGCAACAGAAACCCTTACTAAGACAGCAGTCTTTATTACTCTTCAGTAGCTTCCTATTTCCTCAATCTTCTTTACCCTGTCAACATGTGGGAATCCATCCATCATATATCCTGGTCTTATACTATTGTATCTGTGTTACTTTCCTGCTTTGACTCTGGTTCCTACTGCACTTATTTTCTGGGTATTTTTGAGATAATGTAAGTTTGGCAGATCTGGTATTTACTCACTATGTAGACTACAGGGGCTTAAATATAAGGCATTTGACTTTGAGGTTTACCTCAATAAGAGCTTGAAGATAGTAAAGTCCTCAAAGGAGATTTTGTAAACTATATATGTACCATACCATTAAAAGGGCCAGAAATACAGTTTACTAAAGTTAAAAAACAACAATCTATTTTCCCATCTCAGTTTTGAATCTCCTTCATCACCACAGAAATAGAAACAAGATAGAAGGTGTGGTGCGGGAGAATTGTCTGTATTTTGTCAATCATGCTTTAAATATGTTACAAAGGTGTGTGCAGCTTCTCAAGTCCTCCTCCTTTAATTCCCCTACTTTGCACATGCATGCACACATCTACGTCATTCTCTCACGACGCGAGTGATTCAGCAACAATGAAGACTCACTATATGTCAGGCATTGTGGTGGCCAATAGGGGGTGGTACTATTAGGAGGTACTGGAGGAAGTATGCCACTAGGAGTGGGGTGGGTTGAGGTTTCAGAAGCTCAAGCCAGGTACAATGCCTTTCTCTCTTCCTGCTCCTTGAGGATGCAGACGTAGAACTCTCTGCTACTTCTCCAGCGCCATTTCTGCCTGGATGCCACCATGCTTCCCACCCTGATGATAACGGAATAAAGTTCTGAACTACATAAGCCAGCCCTAATTAAATGTTTTCCTATAGAAGAATTGTCATGGTCATGGTGTCTCTTCACAATAATAGAAACCCTAAGACAGACAGGAGTCTCAAAGAACTTCCAATCAAAGCAGGACAGGCTGCAATTTGCACGCTAAGGTATCCTTTGCACCAAACACAATACAATTACACATAAAAGAGAAAAGAAGGTCTTTTGATCAAAACTAAGAGAAAAAGAATTTAAGAAAAGGACGGCATTGGTTGGCGCTTGGGCAACAGCGTGACTGGAGACTCTGAGCACTGCTCCAGCATTAGCTTTTCTCAGAATGTACAATGAAAACACTTCCTGCTAAGTATGTGTGAAAGGCTAGCTTACAAGAAAAAAAAAAAAATCAAGTACAAAACATATGCAAATACAAAAAACACTTCTAAAATTAAAGATTTAAAATATGAAAAATTAAGAAACAATTTGAGTTGGGCAGCAGTGGTACATGTCTTTAATCTCAGCACTTGGGAGGTGGAAGCCAATCTCTGAGTTCAAGACAAGCCTGGTCCACAGAGCAAATTCCAGGACAGGCAGGGCTACAGAGAAACCCTGTGTCGAAAATTCAAAAACTAACCAAACAAACAAAGAGAAAAGAACCAATTTGATAAACTTTCTTTCCTTTGAACATAAAGTAAGAAATGGGCGGGGCAGTAACTGGTGTACCCATAATTAGACCACTATTAGTAGAATATTAGCTAACAGTAAGCATACTACGAGGTAAGCAAACACTAATGAAAATTTCTGAATTCTAATACTTTGACATCTAACTATTTGGAATACAAAACCAATAAAACATTAAGCATTGAGAGTAGAGAGTCTCACCTGTGCTTTGACTGTGATCTCTTCCTTCTAGAATGGGATTTTGAGCTAGACCTGGACTTTGAGCGAGTGTGGGAACGAGATCGACCGCCTTTCCTTTCATTGCTCTTTCCAGACTCTGGGAGGAAAAAACCACTTTGCAGCGTAAGCTCAGAACAATTAAAGATCCCAGTTAATAATTAGGCACAAGTGGAATATACCACATATAGTGCAAGGGGCCTACTCTCTGTACATCCTCCTCCTGTGCAATTATCCTTCAGAAACATCCAAGAAAGTCATTGCATAAACTCGTTGAGTGCAGCCACCCTGCAGCAGTACATATAAACCAGATGGTTATAAACAGCTGTTCGTAGTATTTTGTTGCTGCCATAACGTACGATTAAAACATGTCTGCAATTCCTAGGACACTGAGGCTAAGACCTTCCTGCATTTATTTGTTAGAATTGAAGCTAAATTCCAAGTGTTAATTTAGGAAATCTAATTAAAGTTAAATTACATAGACATTTTTAGAGTGGATTTTACAGCACTTAGCAACACAAAATGAGTCAGTTTTCCTTTAATCTTGTAAGACTAAGTGTATTTTTTGAAATCATATGCCCTTTCTCTTTATCTTAAAATTAAAACTTTGAGGGAAAGTCAAGCTGCCTATTTTTAACATTTTACACATTTTTTTTTCTTTCCTTTTTGGTCTTATAATAACACTCATACTGTTTCTAGCAAACCAACCTCAACACTGACTTGCTGCCAGAGAAAACTCACTAAGCTAAAGTGCGTCAGCTCAGTGTTAGGGAAAAGTTGGTTTATGCTGACTTATTCTGAATAATCCACTTACTATTTCTTGAGTTTCAGTCTTCTTATTTGTACAATGAAGGAACTGAGCAGTGTAATCCTAAAATTCCCTCCAGTCCTAAGACTCTCTCTGACTATATAACAACACTGTGGCCTTACCTGGTTCAATAGCTGCTGAGATAAATGACTGAGCTTCCCGTACTCGCTTCATTACTTCTTCTAACTCCTTAGCTGCAGCCTGAGGTGTCATCTCAGGAGGTTTTACTATTGCATTGTTGGAGTGATTTATTCTAAATTAAAAATATTAGTATATCACAAACACACCATAGTTTATAAAACATGAAACAATTGTTAGTAACATATACACATTTATAAACCTGAGGGTATTGCAACAGCACATAAGGAAATAAAATAGCTAAATACAGAATAACCAACAGCAATCTCAGAAAACCATAATTAATCAATCGCTCATCTACACCTACCATCAGTTCTTGCTAAGCAAAGGAAAAAGAAAATCTGAAGTCTATCTAACTTCTTCAACAAATGAATAGACAATTGAATTACAATAAACAATTACAAGTGCTTTTGCATATACCTTAGAAAACTAACAATGCTGATCCCAGGATTAACATGGACCACTTCTCCCCCAACCCTGCTGGTTTTTTTGGAGTCATCGTTTACTGCGCAGAATTGGCTGTCCTAGAACTCACTCTGTAGACCAGGCTGGCCTCAATCTCCCGAGCGCTGTGATTAAAGGTATGTACCACCACCACCAGTCATGGAACACTTCTAGTCTTAATTAGATTCTGCTATTAACCTGCATACCCCAACAGAACGAAAGGGAAGCTAACCATATGACCATTTTATTCAATACTGTCCCATATCTGAGTCAGGCATAGCTTCAGAGTTGAAAGGCATCTGGTAAACCTCCCCTAGGTCAGGTGGGCACATACAGACACACCTGCTTTGTCTATTTTACCCATTCTGCACTGAGAAGACTGAGCATATAACAGTGACTTATCTTTTAAGAGTAAAATCTCATCAAACTATTAAGAGATAACTTATAAAACTCAAACCCACATTTACTTTAATAATCTGTTTGAAATACATAATTTCTGGTCTTGAGTATCTGAAAAGCGATATATAATTTTTACCAACACAAGAAGATTAAGTCACAATGTCTGATTTAAAACACTTCTAAATACTTAACACTACTTTCTTCATAGGATTTGGAATTCACCAAAATTCTTATTACAAGAAGCTCTGTAGTTCAATTACAAGTTGCCCTTAATCTCCAATCTTCACAAAACAAACATGACTTACAGAACTATACAGAAAAATACCTGAAGCCATTATGTATTATATACAAAGAGTTAATGGCTAACTAGATATTAAACACAGAAGAGATGTCTTCAAATATAACATGCTATGGTATCATGCATTTCATTTATACTTAATAGTTTCTTCCTATCCATAAATTGCCAATAACTAATCTTTTTAAAGCCTTAATCAAACATGTTATAACTTTTTCAAAGCCATTAAAATTTCTTTGTTGAAGATTTCTTACTTCAGTGGCCTGTCTCCAAACATAACTCCATTAAAAGCAAGGGCCCTTGGTACAGAATTTTGGTCTGCAAATTCCACAAAAGCAAACCGAGTTGGCTGAGTCTCATCACCTGCCATCCGAACAAACTTCACTTCTCCAACTTGTTTAAAAAATTCAAGTAGTTGATCAGCTGTCGTTGTCTGAGGAAGCAGAGTAACACTTTAATACAGTATAATCTTTTTTTCTTTTTAAAATCAGGTAAATAAAGCAGCTAATGCTTGTAGGGAGAGGGAAGTATTTTTTCTTTAGTGACAGGGCCACTGGCAAGGTTCCCAGGCTCCTGTCAACGGCCCCTTACCTATGCTCCTTTAAGATCATGATTACACTTCCTGGGTCACAAGATACGCATGATAGTAGAAGGGGGACTAGATGGGAGGAGAAAGGGGACCAGTGGGGGTGAGGGCGTGACAAGAGAATAATGGGAAAAATGAATACCATCAAAATATATGCATGCATGAAAACATAATGAAACCTATTATATAAGATATGCTAATAAAAATAAAATTTAAAAATAAGTAAATACTACTTTATCAACAGAATTTGTAAGAAGAATGAATAAGCATATAGTGCCACTCAGTTTCTTCCTAGTTACCTGCGAATTCAAATTTCCAACATAGACTGTTCTCCTAATTTCATCAATTTTGGAAGGATCCACATTTCCCATAAGTGGTGGCTGTGGGATCTCTCCAAGTGTTGTAATATTGGGGTCCAGTGCTGCTGCTGGTATGGCTCCCAAACTGCTAAGTGAAACACCAAGCTATAAAAAAACAAAAGTAAACCATAAGGCACAGTTTTTAATAGTGTTTCAAGTATTGTTTTCATCTTGCTACCAGTAGATCAACTCATCATGAATGGGAGGTATAAAAGGACCCCTTGTTTTAAGCTACACGTATCTCAATTATTAAGCGTGAAATCACATTAGTTTTTAATAACTTTTTAACTACCTTTAAACTGACACTAAAAATGAACACTAATTTTTAATCTTCAAGGTAGTTGCATTCTGTGATTTCCATTAAAAAAAAAAACAGTATTATTGTACACTGTAGGAAAGAGGTGAGGTTAAGTTTCTAAGAGCCTGTAGTCACAACACCCCTGTCCATCAAGCATTCAGTACAGTGCCTTTCTGTCTGATGGTCCCTCAGTCAGTACATGTTAACACTGAATACATACATGGTCAGCAAAATAACTCTGAAGCTTTTCTACATTTTCACCATTAAGGACTGAGCGTTTTTGTTTTTTTTTTTTAAAGCACTGTGTGGGGGAAACTATTTAAAGAGCAAAATCACATACTGAAAGAAAAAGAACAAAACTTCAAATCAAACTTCAAAGAAACTACAATCACACTCGTTTGCAGCATGAGTACTGAAACAGGGCAGAAAGTGCTTGGAAATACATGTACCATGTGATTGAAGTTTGTCATTACTCTAGAGTATGTGTCCACAATTACTAAGTGAATCAGTTCATAAATAATCCTTGTTATCAACACTAAGAGATCAGTACTACTAAATCCAATTTTATTAAGAAAAACTTAAGTCAAGCAAGGTGGCACACAGGTGTAACAACAGAAAAAAAACCAAAAACATTGTATCATCTTTTATGAATTTTTAAACATTTATGTTTATGTGTATATTTATGAGTTTATGTGCACCACAAAGGTGCCAAAAGAAGGTACTAGATCCCCTAGAACTAGAGTTCCAGAAGACTGTAAGGCACCTCACAACAAAGGTACTCAGAACCAAACCCAGGTCTATGCAAGAGCAGTAAGAGCTCTCAATTGCCAAGTCATCTTTCTAGAACATTCATAAAATCAGTTTTCAGAACATGTAATAGGAAACATGTTTATTTTAAGGTATATTTAAATTAGAAGAGATAGAAGATCTCAGGACTTGAAAACATTCTCTGCATTTGGCAGAACAAAAGATTTTTTTTCAAGGAAAAAATACAATCAGTTTCATTTCTCCTTGTGCTACTCCATAAAACTGATTAACTAACAATATGCGCAAATATACTGTAAATGACCAAGATTTAACAACTATTAAATAAAAGCAGTTCCTAAAGATGAAAAATCAATGTCACTTACTCTTGTCATAGTGGTCAGTCTTATTCTTTGGAAAACATGCTAGAGTCTAATCAGGTTAAAAATAAAATCCAAATGCCTTTCTATGATCTAAAAAGCCCTACAAAGTCATTATCCTATCCAACCCCCTATACCTAGTTCTCTATCCTCACTATGCTACAGCCAAATTGACCAGCATGGGTTCCTAAAACACAGCAAGTTCAATTAAAAATCATTTTGAGGAAAAAAAAATTTGCAAAAACTGGCAGTGGGGGCACATGCCTTTAATCCCAGCACTTGGGAGGCAGAAGCAGACAGATCTCTTTGAGTTCAAAGTCAGCCTGGACTACAGAGAATGCTCCAGGACAGCCAAGGCTATAGAAGGAGAAAACCATTTTGGAGGAGGGAAAAAAATCATGTTGCTCCATGAATCATAGTGAAGGTCTCTAGCAGAAGAATGCTGGGCAAGATTCAAAGTTTCAGAAACCACTTCTTTTATCAGGACAAACTGACCATCACAGTCACAAAGTTTGTGCGCTCTCTAGGAAACACTAGTCACAGTCCTGACCTATCCAATGGCCCTCCTTTAAAAGGAGTAGGACTGGATAGTTCACGCAAAAACTAAAAGCCCAGTAATGATTAAATCATTCTTTTACTAAAAAAATCACAAGATATTGATCATGTTTAATTCTACACAGAAAAATCTCAGGTGTTTGTCAAACCTTGTTCCATCTTCTCAGTCATCAGG
Source organism: Myodes glareolus (assembly GCF_982192425.1). NCBI lineage: Eukaryota > Metazoa > Chordata > Mammalia > Rodentia > Cricetidae > Myodes > Myodes glareolus. The sequence goes on from NC_142040.1 coordinate 30,977,086, forward strand.
CACTTCCACGACTAACACTAAGTTCCTGTTTAAATTTCTTAGTCCTTCCGGTCTTTCTGAACTGAGGAGTGATCTAGTCTGTGCTATCTAAAGCACCAAGTTCTGTAAATGATTTTTCTAACAAATAACCCTTTTTTGAATCCTCAAATTTAAACAAGTCCCAATTATTTCAGAGTAATTCCCAAAACAAGCTCAAGTAAGACGATGTGGGGTAAATTTTTATGGATGGATTTTGGATGGTTGTCACTAACACAAAGTGAAAACAACTTCTTCCTCCTTCCTCACCAGTTTCCACAGTCAGTGCTCACCCACTGAAAGGACTTACACTACTCACTGCCGTCAGAGGGCTGGAGGTCGGGATGGGAAGCAATCCTGCACCAGGCACCAGGCTTGTCATGGTTGGAGCAGGAGCCAGTAAAGAAAGGGCTTTGGCTTCCTCTGGGATTTTACCTGCAGAGGCAAGTTCCAAATATTATGGAGAGCAGAAACACCACACCAACTTTACACTATGATTTTACAATTACCCTTGCACTTAAAAAATGATAATAATAAATGAATCTATCTAGCAGATCCGTACAAAGAAACAAATAAGAACATAAGTCTTTCCTTTTATCCTGCTCTATTAGGAAAAATAAAAGTGAGCAAAACTTCAAAGACTAACAATCTCATTAATGGAATATTATTTTTAAAAACTGAATAATGTAGACAATTATTTAACACTTTGAGCTATGGGTCACCTGTACTGGAAACTTAATGTTCATGAACCAAACGATATCAAGCATGGACGCTTTCCCAGGACGCTGTTTTCGCGGTGATCGAAAGTTGTGTTACACATGACAACCGTTCGTGTTGGCTGCGTCACTAATAGCACACAGAACATCAGATACAGAAAAGAAGAACATTTTTTAAAGTTTAATCCCCAGAAATGGCAAATAACCAAATTAGTCAAAAAAAAAGAAAAAGAAAAAAACAAATATGTGCGAATTGAAATTTGCTCCATAATGAGTGTCTCTACCCTGTTACTAAAGCTACCTACTGTGAGCAGACGATTCTGACAATTCTCCACGACTCCAACTCAATTTCAGATAAACAAAAGAAACAGGAAACTAGAACATGCAATCAGCTTCAATGGTCCATACCCATTCATCAAAAAGGCACCTCACCAACATCAGTAATGCCAGAAAGAATCCAATCCCAAAGATCCTTAGGCAACTGATAAAAAAAAAAATTCATGGGATTGAACAACATTTCTCTAGTCTCAGAAAACTTAAATTACTAACTTTCAGATGCAACTTATGTACACTTATCTGAATAATAGTAACTAGTACTTAAAAATGCTTTTCTTATACAGTCTGTAACTTTCTAACAGAATAAACTAAAATCTCTTTAGAAGTGAAGAAAAATGCCTGCAACTTAAAAAATGAAAAATTTACTTTTAAGTTCAGGACCTACCATATTTAGTCTCTGAATTAAAAAAAACTGACAAACTAAAACTGTCACATTTCCCCTAACTTCTTAGCAAAAAACACATATATTTCTCAAACTTGATTGCATACATAAATAACCATTTCTATTATCAATTAAGAATATCTTAAAACTATACTTTAAAAAAAATCACAAAGATTGGAATACATATGGCAAGTTTTCAAAAGTATTATGCCTGTTTTCCGTGGTAAAATCCTATTTAATACAACCAGATGTAAGAGAGAAATCTCCAAACAACTTTTTCTGGAAAGATCTATAAGGATGGATGGAATTCAAGTTGGAATTTACAACTTTAGATAATGGTTATAGCTTATCTATAGAAAGAAAATTAGAATTAGTTTAGTGGTTTTGGCAAATGCATACTTTCTAATTTTACAGCATCTAAATTTAACTAATTTCAAAAACGAGGCTTTTACTTTAACTTCTGGAGAACAAATTTCATAACATGCAGAATGATAACAAGGTAGGCCTTACTGACGATATCAAATAACAATGAACTATCAATTACCACTATTACTATACATCTATAAATGCCATATATACTATACTATTTATAATAATTATCACATTCATTTTATCTATTAGAAATATAGAGTATTTTTTAAGGTTTAAAACGTGAACACATCTGATGAGTAACTGCTGTCCTAAGGTGGGCACTCTATGCTTCATTACCCTAATTTACGCACCTCAAAGAGTTCTAAGTTTAATATTATTTGTCAATAACCAAATCCAGCTATTCATATAGTACAGAGGCTACACAAACAATCATGAGCCAAGCTCACTACTTAGTACTGTGAGGCCTCAGTTCTATCTTAAATATCAGCAGGCTATCAGATTCTCCCTGCCGTTCATGACAACAAACTATTAAAAATCAATAACTATAAGTTGAATATTATTTCTGTCTTATTCTGTTAAAGATACTTTAAGAAAAGTTCCATTGCTTTATTTCCAAAATAAAATTATCCTCTAAAATTCTACCAGAGTATGTAGAAGTATAAAACACGTAAGCATTTAGCATTTTCCCCAAACTACACTTCAAAGAATACTGAGGGAAACATCTCTCACGCTATGAGTCCTGACTTCAGAATCCATGTAAAAAGCTAGTAACCTCTGAAGAATTCTCAACAAAAAAATTCAAGCAAACAAACAAACAAACAAAAAACCATGCATGCAAATAAATAACCAATAGTTTTTTCTAATATCCATTCCCCACAGAGGCAGCAAAAGGCTTCTTAAAGACCAAGCTAATAAAAGTCAAAGACCTCCCCCTACCTTCAGATTGTTAAAAGAAATGTACTTAATTTTCCTTGCTGGTTTTATATGCCTATAGTTCTAGGGGAAGGATACAAATAAGAAGCCATCAGTTGGTTTTATGAGAGATGTAGACTTGGGGAAAATAATAAGCACTGAGCCCATCACAAATGTCCCTACGATTCCGGTAAGCGTTTTAATGTTTGAAGATCAAAATGTACCTCAACCCACAAACACAAATTAAAAGGCCCTGAGCATCTTCCCAGCACTGCACTCTAACTTACTGCATGGCAATTTAGTTCATCTCAAGGTTGAGTTCTGTTAATCATTCCCCCATAAATTTGCAACACGTTATGAATTCTTAATGGAATACCATTTACAAAGAACTGGAAAACCAGCTCACAAGCTAAAAGTGAAAGAGATTTAACAAAACAAAAACAAAAACAAAACAAAACAAAAAAAGGGACAAAATAAAAAAGAAATGAAATTAAAGTAAAACAATAAAAACAGAGACAGGGCGTCCATCTTCTGCGGTTCAGACTCCGATCTCATTTCCCCAATGAAGATTTCACTTGGCGGCAGGTTTAGTGGCATGGCAAACAATGCCTGACTCAGGCAAGTGTAACAGGTCTGCCTTGGCCAGTCTAGTCATCTAATAATGCACAAATATCACATAGAGAAAACATACAAAACCAAATTAATAGTCAAAATCCATCTACCAGAAAATGTGGACATAAAGTTATGACTGATGATTAGGCTGACACCTTCTATGCTGATCTTATTTTTTCTAAGTGTTAACATTTATAAAAGAAAATCTGAAATGTACGCAACAACAAAAAGAGGTCATATCTAGACAAGTATAATGAAAGTATATTTTATTCAAAATGGCATGTTTTATTAGCAATAGTTCATGCTCAATAGGTATCAACACCACTTTTTTCCACCCTCTTCTACATTACTGTCTGAACTAAAACCCAGCAAACTGAAAGAAACTGAAAACCCCGGTAAAATGTTTTACATGGCCTTTTCCATTTACACCACAATGCTGTTCCTAAGGATGGAGGCAAGCAGTGAGCCAAGTGCACAGGGCACACAAAGCACCGCTCAGAGCTTCCTCCACTCACACTTCCCTTCGCTTGCTTCTCTCACGCTCTTTTTTAATAGAGCAGTGCATTACTTCTTTGTTGGCAGTGCATAGTCAGGTTTAACAGCTATGAAATTCCTCAGCTGTATGTGACAAAGCTAATGAAAATGTGTATCAGTTTCTTCCCGATATAAACATGGAACTACAAAAATGCAGTAAATGTTTAGATATGCATGTCCAAAATTGATAAAATTTTCTTTCAAAATGATAGCATTAAAAATATTTAAGGAGCTATAATTGATTGTGTTTTTATAAATTTCTTCCAAGTAAAATAAACAACAGACTTCCATGTACTCATAACCTTGACAGTTCCTTACAAACCAGAGCTTCTCTGACTGTATGGGATTACAGCAAGGTTCCAACAATGATTTAAAACTCCTCTTTCAAAATCAGTAATGATAAAAGTCTCTGCTATAATCTGATATTTCCAGTTAGGAAATCTATGAGTAGCTCCTGTGCAGTTTCAGGGCATGAAACTGTTGTAGAATTCTTATCTCTTCCTCTCCCATCTTACTCCCCAAGTAGGTGCTCACTATGCTCTTAACGAGTGCCAGATAAAAACTTACTTGGCAAGTAATTTACTTTAATCCATCTTCCCTCTCTACTCTAACATGAGAAATATGCTTTTAATTTATCTGGGGGTTAAAAAAAAAAAGAAACCAGAACTTCCTATTCTGGAATTTCAAAATTACCCATCTGAGAGGAGCTACATAGCTCTTAACATTCTACAGCAAGAGTTCTGAAACAAGCATAAAACTCACAAAGTGCAACAAATTCCTGATGCACTAAGTGATTTTAATGTTAACTTAGTAATTACAACAAGTTTTAAAATCACATATGAAAAGCCCATTAAATTGTTTCTAGCATACTTTTATGCTATAAAATAGTTACTATCAGTCAGCAAAAAAAAAAAGTTCATTTCTAAGGACATTTAAATTTAGAAATAACCAAATTTTAAAATTTATATATATAAGTCAGTCAGTACTCTAAGTTAATTGTACATTAAAATTGTTGAAATCAGAAACCAATTATACACTAAATGACTCTGGGAAAACCTAAAATTTTTTAATAATTGGCTCTTAAAGCACTACAAGACATAAAATTTAACAGATAACTAGAAGGCCTTTGGCCCTGCTCCCACCTTTGACATCACTCCTTGACGGAGGCTTTAAAAATTGCTTTCCAGTTGCCCTCCCCAATAAAAGCCAATCAAAGAAAAAAGTTCTAACTGTATAGCAAAAATTAGACTAAATATAAAACCATATAGTCTTGTAACAATTGAGAAAAACTACCTTAAGAGGATATTTGAAAAAATAAACTGAGCATTTTTCAAATGAATATAAAAGTGTCACAACCCCAATTTGGCTGAATGTGTAGCATTTTGCTTGAAAAACTCCTAACTCTGTCCTATTAGTATATACTTACATAAGCATTTTAAATACTTTTCCATACCAACTTAAGTTTTTAAAGTCAAATGGCTCTTCTTACAATCTGCAAATTGGTTACAAAAAAGCCAAAGCCAACTATAAAAGGCAAATATGCAATAAATTTTTTAAGTGTCCAGTTGTAAAATTTCAAATATCCATGAGTAATGAATTAACTACTTCAGTATAATTTTCTATCTGGTGTGTTTTTAGAGTACTGGCCAATTTCTAGGAAAGTCAAACACACAGGACAGATATTAAAACAATAATAATAATTAAAAAAAACCATGAGATACCAACCTTCGGCACAAGGAACTACTATCAGAGCTCTGTCAATAAAAACCGTGTTAGTTAGATGCTGGGCCACACCAACACTTGATGGGTCACGAAACTTAATATAACATACTTTGGAGGAAAAAGCAAGAGGTGTGTTGCTGCAAGATAAAAAGAAAACAAATGGATTAATAAACATTTGCATGGTTTTATAATTTTCATTTGCAATTTCTTTCTCTCACCAGACTTAGGTAATTTTCATGGCTGAAGACAACACATGAAACGACAAATTTCAGTCATTTACTGCTGACTTGTCTGACAAAGCAGAAGTCAATCTGGGGTTGTCTACAAAACCTGACAAGTGAAATTTAAAATCAATCAGTCCTTGAGTGACATTTGAAAACAGCTAACATATTCTCAGGTAAAAATCTCTTTAGAAGATCCAGTTCTCAAGACTTCAAACTGTAGTCTCTCCCAATCCTAACTGAATACCCAACATTTATGTCACTAAAAACAGAAGTAAAGTCACAGCTAGTGGGAGCACGGGAGGTCCTAGGTTCACCGCCAACAATGGAAAAAGAAGTCACTGAAAACTTCATAAACCATAAATCAGGTAATACAGAATTAAAGGGTTTTTGCATATACCAGATGGAGGCTACAGAGAAATGTGCTTTTCGGACAAAAACAAAAGGTTTTAACAAACAAATTTTATGTAATTTATTTTGCAAAACAGTAGACACTCTAGACCATTTGATTCAATTCAATCTAGACAGATCTATAATAAAAAGGAAACAGCATGTTGAAAAGAGTTTGTCTATAATAGGATCTTACCTTGTTATATTAAATAAAATCACTACCTTCATGGGTTATCTATACTACTTCTCATTAAAACACTGAATAATTGTTTAACCAGTAATTACAAGGTCACCTTTTTTGTTGTTGTTGTTGTTGTTTTTGTTTTTTTCAAGACAGGATTTCTCTATGTAGCTTTGGTGTCTGTCCTGGAATTTGCTTTGTAGCCCAGGCTGGCCTCAAACTCACAAAGATCCACCTGCCTCCGCCTCCTGAATGCTGGGATGAAAGGCATGTGCCACCACCACCTGGCTATAAATTCACCTTTTTAAAAAGACATGTTATTTTTAAGTGTGTGGACCTATGTGAATGCTGGTGGCCATCAGGTCCAGAAGAAGGCTGGAACTGGAGTCCCAAGTGAGCTGCCTAAGAGGGCACTGGGACCCTAACACTAGTGTGTGCTCTAACCAGAGTCATCTTTCCAGTCCCCTACACAGTCATTTATTACTAAATCTGTTCTCTGTAATCCTTCACATATAGCAATGTAGAAACAATGTAGAATGACATTAAATGATTAAAGCTACAGTTACACTGTTAACCTGTGATGTAACATTGCTAGTCTAACTAACTGGATCCACAATCACTAAGAGACAGTTCTACGCCATTATTATCTGGATTAGAGTGGTTGAAGGGGCAATATTCTCCGGGCTAAGGTTCTATATACAACATAAAAAGGAGAGAGCCAAGTGAGCACAGCATTAAGGGCTCTGCTTCCTTACAGTGGACTTAATGTGACCAGCTACCGAATCTTCTCCTCCATAACGGACCATAACCCTAGAACTATAAACCAAAATAAATATTTCCTTTCTCAAGCTGCCTTTATCACGGCAAAAAGACTGATATCCAAACACTGTAATAATATTTGCATTTAAAACTTAAGTCAATGTTATAAATATAAGTAGTGGAACCACTTAAGTTGTTTTTAAAAATAAGAATTCTTTCCTATTCGGCTCAATTTCCTCTCCCTCACCCACCTAAGGTCACCAATTCACAACAGCCCTCACTAAAAACCCCTCCTCAGCAATCACCTAAGCCAAAGCCTACTCCAGAGTGTCACAGAAGTAAACACAACCCCATTCAGATTTAAGCCACTACCTTTACATTACCAAATCTCTAACCTAGGTCTGTCCTGAGATCTGAACAACCAAATCCAAGAGTCTGCCTGCTGAATATTAATTACACTTTGATGCACCCTTATCTCAGTTAGCTCACAATCCATTCACTACCTTCTCTGCTTTTCAGTCCTGCCCAGTATCCTATATTTTCTATTTAGTTAAAAGTAACAGTACATTCTCTGTTCTGGTATCTGGGAGTCACTAATGTGACAGTAACTGACACTATTCACCAAAATTTTCAATGCTCCTTTTAAGTGCATGGTAAAATTAGACTTTTCTACTTCACGAACTTAGTTGTCCAAATAATTTGCCTTGGTGGATCAACAGAACTAACATCTGGGTTCGCAGAAGCCTTAAACGTCACAGTTTAGCCCCTTTCCTCTGCCACAGCCACCAGTAATGCTCAAGAGACAGAAAGTTGACGGTTCACTTCATCTCAAAGTGCTTCACTGAGGCCAGTTCTCATTGAGAACCACCAAGGCGTGTTAGGAAATAACCTCTCTTGTCAAACTGAGCCTTCAGGTTGCCAAGCCTGAGTCACTCCTGATCCTTGACCTTTCCAACTTCCTCATCTCCCAAATACAAGTCCTCCTAAGTCCTTCCTCATTCTCACTGCTGGGGTCTTAGTTCAGGACCTCAGCAATGCACACCTGGATTATTTTACAGTTCCCAAGTCAATCACTCTTTGTCTAACTTTAATCCCTTATTAATGGTCTTCCACAAAAGTACCTGTGTGATCCTTAAACCCTAAATTGCATCACATCCCTTAAGACTACATTTCCTTGGAGGCACCTTTGTGTTCCGGCTTCATTTTATATATATATCCAAAACTGCAGACATACGTTCTGAGCATGGGGACTCTGGGCATGCTGCTGCACTCAGGGAATCTGATTTCCTCTCTGTCTCTCCTTTACACTAATTCCACCTTTCTTTAAGACTCAAGTCTCAATCCTCTGAAACCATCCAAAGCTATCACAGGCCTCAGGCAGCCCTTGCTGAGCATCATATGCAGCTTCAGCAGGGCATTAGCACAATTTATTTGAACCCCCCCCCACACACACACACAACACATTCTATAAGTTTTTCTAGCCACTTGCCACAAGAGTCCACTTCACTGGCTGAACAGCACCACCTAAATTGGGTAGGCAGGCTTGAAAAGATAAATGAACTCAAAACAATCAGATTCTTTCTAGAAAGAGGCTTGTGTCCATGTGGGAGTAGAGAGTAGGTCCATAAAGAAACAAAGAAGATACACAAAGACAAACAGCCTCTTGAGAGGAAAAAGGCAGAGTCACTTTGATTGTAGCTACCTTTCTGATTCCCAGTCCCAGGACCCAGGAAGCCTCACTGCTCTATGGTCATTACAGCCTTTATTCTTCAGCTTAGCAAAGATCTTTTTTTTTTTTTTTTAACAAACAACGCCAGTACTAATGGGAGATTGGTAACACTTTCTGTCCTTCCCAGCTAAAGCAAGTCAAAAGCCTACTAAAGCCCTAGGAATTGCAACAGGAATATGTTCAGCCCTCTCTCTAATCAAGAATCTGACAAGTCATCCATCACTAGAGCTACATTTCCTAAGTTGGCAGACCTTTTTGTGAAAAAAAAATGCATACCTAAATTGTCACTACTGAAAATGAAAAATGCATCCTCAATATCTCTACTTCACTTTAAATTTAATATTTGTGGACATAGTAAACAAGCCCAATTTTTAAAGAAACTACATGAAAGGTGTAGGAGCAAGATTGAGAAACTTGGGGACTGATTTAAAAGTGGTCTACTCTGAAGAACACAACCATGGTACATACGTGTAAGGTATATAGTACAGTGGTTCTCAACCTTCCTAATACTGAGATCCTTTACGACAGTTCCTCATGTTGTGGTGACCCCTAACCATAAAATTATTTTTGTTGCTACTTCATAAGTATAATTTTGCTACTGCTATGAATCATAATGTAAATATCTGTGTTTTCCAATGGTCTTGGCAATCCCCATTTTAAAGACTATCAGAATCACACGAACAAATAGTTTTATGCATGAAATTATTAACCAATATAATATTTATCTAAGGACTCCAATAGTAGCACTTTAGATGGCACAATTCTAAGCCCTTCTTATGAACTGCTGACACCGCCTACAGACCTTCCAATCACTACTGACGATCAAACACTTCCAAATGCACCTAGTTTAAACCCCTTCATTTGTAATTAAAAATTAAAATGATGGCCAACATACAACAGAATTTTAAAAAACACTCAACACAGCACGTGTCTTTAAATATTACTGTAAAGCACAGTAATATGCAAAATGCTTATTATAGATTAAGTAAAAAAGGCTTATAATCACAGCGTATGAATCCTTTGATTACACTGTATTATAATAAGCACATACAGGGAGTCAGAAGGAAAAACATGCTAATGGAAGGAGTTTGGTGGGGTGATGCTAAGATCACAGACTTTAACCAAAAAAAAAAAGGAAAAAGAAAAAAAAATTACAGACTTTCTTGTTCTCCATTCTATATAAAATGGCTGCTAAAGCTAGGTTATGAAACAGCCCCCCAAAGGGCTCTGGTGTGTTGAAGGCTGGGTCTTCAGCTGCTGGTGTCAGTTAAACAGGTGAATGCACTATTAGTATTAGGAGGTGGGGGCTGGGCTAAAACACTAGGCTGTAGCTTTAAGGAGATTTTATCTGGCCACAGGCTGAATCCCAGCCAGTCAGCACAGACTGAAACCTCTGAAATTCTGAGCCAAAGTAACTCCTTGCTTTACGATCTTAGGTGTTTTGCCATGGCAACAAAAACTAACAGACACAGCAAGTTACTTCTTTAATTAAGTTACTTTAAGTAGTTAGACACTTTAACTTTGGTTCTTTGAACTTGAAAACCAGAGCAAGCAAGAAAGTTTACACTACCGTGAAAATCTCCCTAGTGTTAGAAATCAAAAGAATTACCCTTGGGGGTGGGGAGGGGCGGGGGGCGCTCTAAAGGGGGTAATCAACTGAAGGAGGGCACAGGGGAACTTGGAGGATGCAGGTACTTCCCCACTATGTGCTTGCTACATAGTTGTTTAACTCTAAAAATTCATTGAGCTGCATACCATGATGTCCATTTTTCTGTATGAATATTTTCTCACAATGAAAGCTTACTGAAAAAACTATTTGTTTAAATAGGTATTCATGGACTATGAAATTCAACTATTGTGCAAAAAAACTGGACAGTAATTCTGGATACTTAATTATCTGGCAACAAAAAATTGATGTTCAGTGAATGTCTACATAAACTCTTCTGCACTGTCTGTGCAAGCAGGTGCACATGAGGTGTAACTGTAGAGATGTCAAGAGTATAGCTTTCAGGAGCTGACTTCTCTCCTTCCACGGTGATTGAGACTGAACTCAAGATAGCAGGCTTAAGAGGCAAGTCTTTGTACCTGGTGAGCCATGTTACTGACTTGTTTACATGAATGCTTAGTGTTTAAAAATTCCAATGAAACTGGCCCCTTGGAAGACAGTTCAGCCGGTACAGCACTTGCGACAAAGCCTTCAGTAGGATCTGTAGGATCCTGATACTCACAGAAAACAAGGTGTGGGGTATGCCTCTGTGGCACCAGGGAATGGAACCCAGCAGATCCCTAGAGTGAGCCAGCTAAGCCGGTTTCAGGGTCGTGACCGAATGTTTTAAAAACAGTGTAGAGCACAGAATACGAAGACACCCAATGTGGGCCTATTTTCACATTTCACTAAAGAAATGTATTTCCAATTTTAACGCGAATAACCACTCAACTTCTAAATATTAATTACAAAACAATGTCTATATGACAATCAAAACAACTATTACTGTGTTTGACATACGTTCTACTGACCCCACCAAACTGCACAACTGCATCATGGAGAGGAAAACCTGCCAGTAATGTTGTTGTCAGTGTAGCTGCAAAACCAAAACCAGGCTCCACTCCTGCACTTGTGAAAGGGAAACATTTGTCTGGCAACAACTTTGCCAAAGGAATTGATTACTTTGTGACATACTGACTCTATTTTAATACAAATAGCAAACCTTTTCATTCCCTTTGACCTTTAAACCCCAAATAATAACATTTTCCCATGCAGGAAAAGAAAAGAGGGTTTAGGGGCTGGAGAGATGGCTCAGTGGTTAGGAGCATAACCTGTTCTTCCAAAGGTCCTGAGTTCAATTCCCAGCAACCACATGGTGGCTCACAACCATCTGTAATGAGGTCTGGTGCCCTCTTCTGGCCTGCAGGCATACACGCAGACAGAATATTGTATACATAATAAATATTAAAAAAAGAAAAGAGGGTTTACTCAGGCCAGCCCTGAAAACAAGAGGGTAGACTCTTCAAGGTGCATCTTCCCAGGTGCCAGTTAATACCTGGCAGTACCACTTAAACCCAAATTTCAACCACCGCACCAATGCGACTCACTGGGAACGAAGTATATCCTGTGATATATCTCCTCCTATACTCTACGGTCCCAAAGTTAATTTACAAGAGCTCAAGGGCAGAGTATTTTACAGGCTGGCTTCCAACCCTTCCAGGCCACGGTCCTCCCGAAGCACTCCCCACTACTAAATGGAGAGCACTTAAGAGAGTGCTGAAAGCACCTTCAGACGCTAAAAGACAACACGAATTGTAATGTCACGGCTCAATCAAACCTTGTGCTCATGCATTTATGAAGTATTCTTATCAAAAATATACTGCTTGAATCTCAGCATGATCCAATAACCTGTATAAACACAGACTATATGTCATTCTACAAGATAAGCTACCTCATAAAAGATCAACTTCATGAAAGACTTTTTTAAAGCGAGGGAGGGGCCTATTCTAGACCTGAGATTTAAAAAAAAAAAAATGTGGCCTCTGAAGATACACTAGAGAAAAGAGAGGAGGAGGAATCCCACTTTTAGAACAAATGAACTTTTTGTTATTAGCTCTTTTGTTTCGTTTTGTTTTTCAAGATAGGGTTTCCCTGTATAAAGAAAGTCCTGGAATTCACTCTGTAAAGTAGGCTGGCCCTGAACTCAGAGATCCACCCGCCTCTGCCTCGTGAGCACTGGGATTAAAGGCGTGCACCACCACACCCAGCTAGAACCGGGCGTGAAATTTTAATAGCCAACTGTACTAACAAATCAATGAATTTGAGTGAAGAGAATATGGATGGGTATTCAATGTCATATTTCAACTTTTCTGGATGTGTGAAATATTTCCAAGAAAAAAACGAAAACATTTCATTTAAAATTGAATATTCAAATGCATGGGACATCAATATGTAGTGGTTCCAATACTTACAGATAGATGGTAGGGAGGAAAAAAAAATGCTCTATATGCATCACTATGAAATAAGACGAATTCTTTTACTAAAAATAAATCGTAACAAGTACCCTTTTCCTTCAAATGACTTTAGCATAAAGAACAAAATACTGCAATATTTTTCTTAAAGTTTGTGAGTACAAGAATTTTAAGAACGGGAAAACCATTACGAGTTATCTGATTAGTTAACATTGTATAAGGAAACGTACCACTTCAAGTACACTAACTGGGAAGCGATCTCGACATAAAAATGCCCATTAAGACCTGATTTTTAAACACACAGACGCAGCAGAGATAATTCTGCACTGACTTATACTTTTTGAAAGGTTTGAGCCAGTGTGACCTTCTAGGAGAAAAATTCAGGCTGCTGCCAAAAGGAGGTATTGACGTGATCTTTTAAGATCGTAGATACGGGCTCGGTGAGAAACACCAAAAAGATAGTAAATGTCTGTGATCACCCCGGGGAACAAAAACAGCCCTGATTCCATGTTGTCAAAGGCATTCTCAACAGCACTAGCACCCTGACACTAAAACCTAGAGATCCGGGCCATTGCAGGCGTTCTCCACGATTTCTCCCAGTGCAAAAACGTTATGAGCATTTGCCATGAGGGCCCACCTGCGGCCATCTTAAGTTGGGGGAGGAATAAGAATTGGGGGCACCCAGTTCGAAGCCCGGACATCAACCACAGTCCCGGAGGCTCGAATGGGGAAGCCAGTCCTAAGTCCTTCGCAGGCATTGCGCGTCGAGGTTTATCAACAAAATCCCAACGCGGGGAGCCGGGCAAGCGGCCCGGTGCCCTCATCAAACATGGCCGCCTAGGGAAGCGCGCGGTCACGTGACGCCCGCGCTCCCCCCCCCCATGCCTCCGCGCCCGAGGTCTCGATGGCGGCGCGCCCCTCCCCCCGCCGGGCTCCAGCACTCACTCTGGGGGGTAGAGCCGGAGCTCCTCGATATCGCCTAGGAAGGAAAAGAGCGTCCGCATCTGCTCGCTGGTCACCGCCGACGAGAGGTTGGTCACCTGAATCACCGCCGTAGGGAAAAGGCCGAAGCCTAAGCCCAAACCGAAGCCGCCGCCGCTGTTCATCCCGGCCCCGCTGCCGCTGCCTTCCCGCTCCCCAACGTCCACGACGCGTCAGCGACGGAGCCTGGGAAGCGCAGACGCGCGGCCGTGAGCGCGCTCCCGCGGGCTAATTCTCGGCGCCGGGCACGTCTAGCCACCCGCCGCGCGACTCTCCTGCTCTGGGGGCTGCGCGCGCCGACCGGAAGTGTCGCCCTGGCAACGCGGCGGCTCCCCCGGGTCCCGGCCGCTCCAGCCTCCCGACCTGGTTGCGGCGGCTGCTGCTAGGCGTCACTGTGTCCCCAGAGATGTTTCCCCGCTGCCGCGGGCCGAGGGGCCGAGGTTGTCCCCTGAAACTACGGCACTGCTCTGTGCGTCTGTCATCGTAGGAAGCCCGCTCCTGCTGGTCGGCTACGAACACGGAGGAGGAATCAAGAGGCCTGGGCTGCAGTGGGGAAAAAGGCAATAACGTCTGGACAGTACAAATAAATACCTGACCAAACAATAGCTTCCTTAAGTACAGGCTACTGCCACACTTAACCTGTTTTTAAAGTTGGCATGCACCCTGATTGTGAGAATTCTTGGAACTTTCCACACCAAGTATGGAGATTCCGACTGAATTAAAGTAAATGAGTAGATGTCATTGCTTATAACATGCAATTTATTCATTAGCAGGCCTTGACATTTATACTGTTAGACAAAGGCACCTGCGGTCCACATAGAATTTGCACCTTAATATGGCACAATACTATTCAACCAGAGCGGCTATATCCAAAGTGCATGGTCTGGAGTCCATTCCTGTGGGCCCAAATATCGAAACATAATATTGACACTTTTCACCTTAACATTTGTACTTATGGTCTAAAAGTAACAGTAGGGCTGAGGGTGTAGTCACGTCCCTTGAAAGCCCGGTCTTGATCCCATAAACCTGAAACTGCCTGTACCTGTTATCTCAGTGCTGGGGAGGTGGAGGTAGGGCGATTAGAAATTCAAGGTCATCCATGACAACGAAGCAAGTTGAGGCAAGTCTGGGTGGGCTACGTGAGATTCTGCCAATAGATGGACATATGGATGGATGGATGGATGGATGGATGGATATAATGGTAGGTTAAAGGACTGACAATCAGGAAGCAAGGCGTGTTTCTAAACTGAGTTCTGTATATTCTTCACCTCTGTCCACTCACACTACACCACTACACCAGCTGTAAATTTCAAGTAAGCTCCTTGTAAAGAAATGCAACATTGATTTTTTTTTCTAATGCACCATGTACTGGCCTTGAATTCATAGAGATCCATCAGTCTCCCAAATTCTTGAGATTAAAGGTGTGTGCCACTATGGACCTGGCTTTTTGTTTGTTTGTTTGTTTTTCTTTCTTTTTTTTGTGATCAATGTAAAACAAAGCAAGAACTTCTGTACAGGTAAAGTAGCTGTCCCCAGCAAAACACTCACTGTATCACTGAGTTTTCAAACGAAATACAAGGTTTACTGAACTTGTATATGCCACATTGAATACTGTCAGTATTTAAAGTCGCTACGCCTTGTCTTCTGACTCAGCACACGCTTTATCATGAAGACTATTCTTTGTGCACGTGAGAAGACTGTGCCTTCTGCAGTCAGAGTGTTAGGTCACTATTCTAGTTTGCTTTTCCATTGCTGTGACAAACACGACAACCAAAACAACTTGGGAAGCAAAGGGTTTATTTGACTTAAACACTTCTGAATCACAGTCCATCGTTGAAGCAAGTCTGAGCAGGATTCAAGCAGGAGCAGACAGGAACCTTGTGAACTCTGGCTTGTTCACAGGCTCAAAGTTCAGCTCCCTTACATACCCCAAGCCCACCTGCCTAGGGATGGTACCGCCCACAGTGGGCTGGGCCCTCCGTTACCAATCCCAGTTAGCAAGAAAACCCCCACAGGCGTGTCCACAGTTTCAATGTGGTTCACATAATTCCTTCAGGCTCCCTCTTCCCAGATGTGTCATGCTGAGAACCAAAATGAGCCATCCTGTCACTTGGGTCCAGCTGGTTGATAATGTTGCTCAAGACTTGTTTCCTTCTGTGGGATGCGCTGTAGGACCCAGACTAATGACACTGCCCATGCTGTTAAAGCATGGTGGGGTATAGCCTCGTCCACTGCAGTTTCTGATGAACCCATTCATTACACAAGCAGTGCCCAAGTTAAAGCCCACCAGGATGGGGGGGGGGGGGGAGGATTGATTCTTTTCTGCCGTGTTGAGTCTCTAGCACCCTCTGTTGACAGTGTTTAATATTGCACCATCAGACATTCATTTTCACAGCGCTGAAAACCAAAGGAGAATTTGGAAAAGCAACTAAACGTGTCTCCTTTACAGTATGTGACCATTAATGTCTCTCTGTAGTTGTTTTAAATTCTTCACTTCCATTGGGGGCTGGAGAGATGGCTTAGCAAGCACTGCTCTTTCAGAGAACCTGGGTTAGAGACCCAGCACCCATGTCAGGCGGCTCATAACCTCCTGGAACTCCAGCTGCAGGGGGTCCAACCCCTCTGGTCTCCGTGGGCCTTGTTCTCACATGACACACCTACACGCACTTAAAAACAATAAAAAACAAATCTTGAAAAATAAAACTCTTATTTTAATGTGCTAGCTTGCTTCTTGGATTTGGCCCTCTGTCTGCATAGCCTAGTAGAGAAATGGATTGAGGAAGAGCAAACACACCTGCATGGGTGTGTGAGACACTGGGAATCCAAGAAGCTTTCGAGTCCATCCCAAAGGCAAATTTTAAGATTTGGTTTTGTTTGCTATTTGCCTGCATGTATAGCCATAACACATGCATGCATAGCCATAACACATGCATGCCTGGTGTCCACAGAGGCCAGAGCTGCATTCACTCTGCAGCACAACAATCAAAGCAAAAACACAAGCCAATGACAAAGTGTTTTGCTTTTTCTGCTGCTGTGACAAAATAGTCTGGGCAAATAAACTTGAAGGAATTCCAACTCATCGTTCCAAGTTACAGTTCACAGTTGTGGGGACGTCACAGCACCAGGTGTGTAAGCAGTTGGTGTTCTTAGACCTGCAATCCAGAGGCAGAGGCAGATGGGTTCCTGTGCTCAGCTCACTTTTTCCTTTTTATACAGTCCAGAATCCCAGCCCAGTAGGCATGTCTTCCCATGGAGTTAACCTAGCCATGGGAGTCCTCCACAGGCATGCCCAGAGGCCTGTGTCCTGGGTCATTTCATAGCTCATTAAATTGCAATTAGTCACCACACAAAGGAAACCTAGCTTTAAAACATTTCAGTTTAATTCGGGTGTATTGTGTTTATTCAAAAGGCAAAGGAGCAAAAAGAAAAAAAGTAATTTAAAAAGTATATGAATTTAGAATCCTGGGAGGCACCCCTCTTCTCCAGGGCTTGGGATTGCACTCAGGACATCTCTCCTGTTAAGAACTTGCTCTGTTGCTCTGCGACTGAGCTGCACCCCAAAAGTGAGTTTAGTTTACAAGAAGGACCTTAAGTATATGACGTGATTTCCTTAAAAACTGCACTGTTTCTGCTGACAAAGGGAAAATGAGCTTTCTCCAGAAGGGTGACAGTGGGTATATCAACCACAAACCAAGGCAGAACCCATGTCCAGAGTAGCCAACAGTAAAGGAGTTCTGTGTTTGTGTGTGTGTATGTGTGTGTGTGTGTGAGAGAGAGAGAGAGAGAGAGAGAGAGAGAGAGAGAGAGCGCATGCAAGCCCACGCTTTTTTGAATTATTACTTGTTTTGATTTTTGTTTTTTACTTGAGGGAGGGGAAAAAACATGAAGTTGGGTGAGTAGGGAGGTAGGGAGGATCTGGAAGGATCTGGAGAGGAAACAGAATAGGATTAAAATAAACTGTATGAAAAAATTTAATAAGTATAACTAAAGTAAAAACCAAACTTCTTATATATACATACACTGAAATATGCAAAACATGATTACTTTGGTGTGGGAATCTCTGTATCAAATGAGGCCGGTCTTCTAGGTACTTGAGTAGGTTCTTTTCTCTGCCCGCCTGTGTGTATTTGCTTTGTATTGCTTTTAAAGATGTTTTATTATTATTTAATGTGTGTGTATAGGTGTCTTGCCTGAATGTATGTTTGTTCACCACATGTGTGCCTCATGCCTCCCACGGTGCGAGAGGGTGGCAGAGCGGTAGAGAAGAGGTCATTGAATCTCTTGGAACTGGAGTTACAGATATACACGAGCTGCCGTGAGGGTTCTGGGAACTGAACCCAGCGGTGCTGCAAGAGCAAACCAGTACTCTTAACCACTGAGCATCTCTCTAGTCCTGTTTTGCTTTCTGAGGTGGAATCTTGCTCTCTAGCACAGACTGATCTCCAACTCTAGAGCCTCTTCTTCATCCTACTCAGTGCTGGGACTCCAGTGCAAAGATTCCAGTGCAAGGACATGCTGGGACTCAGGAATGGGACTCCAATGCGGGGACTCCAGTGCGGGGACTCCAGTGAGGGGACTCCAGTGTAGGGACTCAGTGCTGGGAGTCCAGTGTGGGGGACTCCAGTGCTGGGACTCCAGTGCTGGGACTCAGGAATGGGACTCCAATGCGGGGACTCCAGTGCGGAGACTCCAGTGAGGGGACTCCAGTGAGGGGACTCCAGTGAGGGGACTCCAGTGTGGGGGACTCCAGTGAGGGGACTCCAGTGTGGGGGACTCCAGTGAGGGGACTCCAGTGCGGGGACTCCAGTGAGGGGACTCCAGTGCAGGGACTCAGTGCTGGGAGTCCAGTGTGGGGGACTCCAGTGCTGGGACTCCAGTGCGGGGACTCCAGTGCAGGGACTCAGTGCTGGGAGTCCAGTGCGGGGACTCAGTGCTGGGATTCCAGTCCAGGGACTCCGGTGTGGAAACTCCATGCAAGCACCACCACCCTAGCTAGTAACTTGGTTTTGTGTTACCACGATAGTTCGTTAAAGGGTTTCAAGAATTTTTTTAGGTATAAAACGGGAGTAAACACTTCACTGATAAAGATTAGACGCTATGGTAGTCCAGCTGCTGTGTCCTGCTGCTCTGTCCAGGGGTGTTGGGGCCCAACCACGCGAGCAAGGAAGCAAAAGAGCTCAACCCCTCCCCCTTAACTTTTAAGCAGACAAGACCATGCCCTAGAACTTGCTGCCCCAAAGATCATTAGCTAAACAGATTGAAATCCCAAAACAGTTTTGAATTATAGAATATGAATTACTTTAAAAAGTAATATGCAAAATAAATTCCATGTGCTCTTTTCTCTTTGTAATTATCCAATAATTCAGAATTAAGTTCCTCTGCCTTTAAAGGTAAGACTATCCTTGAAGGAAGCCAGGTGTGCTGGCAGACCCCTTTAATCCCAGCACTTGGGAGGCAGAAACAGGCAGATTTCTGTGAGTTTGAGGACAGCCTGGTCTACAAAGTAAGTTTCAGGACAGCCAACGCTGTTACACAGAGAAACCAATCTCAAAAACCAAAATAAAAAGTAATATCTCCTTAATATTCAGAAAATATACAGAAGCATAAAGCAATTCATGTATTATCAATTATTTAGAAGATCATTAACTGTATGGTGTACATTCGGCATATATGTTTTGTATAAATATGTTCATATATTTCTCAAAATGGCAGTATGCCTGCCCCTAGCTTGGGTTTTGTGCTTCTTGAATTTTATTTTCCTTGCTTTCTTCATATTTTGTTAAAGTATATCCTTATGTGTTTTTCGAAAAGGATTTTTGTCACTAAGAGTCCTGAGTCTATATGTCCCAAAATGGTCACTGCTATGGGATATTTGTATATTATGTGAAGATGTTGCTGTGATCGGTGTAATAAAAAGCTGACCAGTCAATAACTAGGAAGGAGATATAGACAGGACTTCCAGGCAGAGAAAGAAAGGAAGAGGAGGATCAAGGCCCACAGGAAAAGCCAGGAGACACAGAGAAGAAACAGGACATACAAAATGGAAGAAAGGTAAGATCATTAATAGAACATAGATAGTTGGGCTAACTTAAGTTATAAGAGCTAGTTAGGAATAAGCCTAGGCTATAGACTGAGCTTTCAGAATTAATATGAAGTCTACATTTTGCTATCTGTGAGCCGATGGCCAAAAGGAAAATACATCTACGGGTCACCTGGGTAGCAATGGGAAACATGCAAAGCGATTTATTTGTCCTCTACTACTCAGCATTATTAACAGTTAAAAATCTTCAAAGGGTTGTCTCAGCTGGTGAAGTATCTGCTGTGCCAGGATGAGAGTTCAGTTCATTCCCCAATGCCCATGTAAAAAGCCAGGCTTGAGTCAGTGAGAAGACGCAGAAGACAAAAATGCTATTGCTGCTCGAGCCTGGTGAACTCAGCCTCTAGAAACCATATGAAAAGCAAGAAATTGGCTCCTGAGAGCAATCAGTGAATTCCAGGGTCGGTAAGAAACCCTGCCTCAAAAGAAGAAGAAAGAAGAAGGAGGAGGAGGAGGAGGAGGAGGAGGAGGAGGAGGAGGAGGAGGAGGAGGAGGAGGAAGAAGAGGAAGAGGAAGAGGAAGAAGAAGAAGAAGAAGAAGAAGAAGAAGAAGAAGAAGAAGAAGAAGAAGAAGAAGAAGAAGAAGAAGAAGAAGTGGAAAAAACACCAACTTGACCTCTGGCCGCCATGAAGATGTCCACATCTATATACTTATTTATCACACAGATAAAATAAAAATATCAGTCAGATATGCATCCATAATATCAGTAATCGATTTTTCTTCTCTGAGCCTTTAGAATTCACCAGTAAAACCAGCTCAAGTCTCTTTTTTCCTTTCTCACCGCTCCCTCTTTCTTCCTCCTTGTTTGCTCCCCTCTCTCTGTGTCTGTCTCTCTCCCTCTTATTTTGAGATGGGGGAAAAGGGAAAAAAAGATTTTTAAGTACAATTTATTTAATAATTTACTATTCATAGAAAATATCAACTTTCACACATTTTCTTGACCCATAACTAAGTTGAGGCAGGGGACTGCTCATGAAATGGCCAAAGAGTAAAGAACTTGAAACGCAAACATGGGACCCTGATTTAAAATCACCAGAACCTGTGTTTAAAAAAAAAAAAGCAAAGCCAGGCACGGTGTACACATGCTTGCAAGCCCAGTGCCCTGCAGATCTGAAGATAAGAGAATCACAGGACTTGGCTGTCAACCTAGCTCCAGGTTTACTGAGACATTTTATCTTAAAGGAATGCAGGAGAAAGGGGAAAAGCAGGACTCCTGTGTAAGATTCACAACACAAAAGGGACCTTGGTGGGTGCCAGGGCAGGTGGGGTCCATGCGGGAAACAATAAGCCATGCAGAGAGGGCTTAGGTATGGAGAATTTATTTAGAGGGTGTTGAGAGGGTATGGGGGTGAAGAGAAAGAAAGGGAGAAAGAGAGGGAAGAGGAGAGAAAAGAAGAGAAGGGGAGACATACTGAAAGCTACCTCTTCAGAAGAACAGCAGTGGGGGAGAAAAGGAAAAGAGCTGAGATCAGCTTGCCTCGGCAGGAAGGGAGAGATTGGGAGTGGGCAGAGTTGGTCTCTTACAGGGACATGGTACTAACAGGGAAGGCCAACATAATCATAATATTCCCGTCTTTCTCTTATCATAAAAAGGTGAGGCGTTAGGTGTGGCAGGTTAAGGTGATGGGGGCGTCAAGTTCTCAAGACTGCTTCCTGCTGATTTGTGGGCATCGAAATCTTGGAAGACCTGAGAAAGCTGGGACGCTGGCCACGTCCTGGTGTAGCTGGTTGCTGTCCAGGCTTTGTGGTAGGGAGGGAACTGTCAGGTGTCTCTTGTATCTGTTTATGGTGAATCCTCCAAGTGAGCTCTGAATTGAAAATATTTGAGACTTACTGGTTTTTAAGTCTGAAAGGAGATACAGTGAACAGAGCTCATTAGTATTAGCAACGTTTTCTAACAGAGCCTCTCCAATGGCACAAAGAATTCCAATCAGACCAGATTAAGCCAAATTAAATGCCCAAGTTTACTAGATGGCAGACTCCTGGGTGGCCAGGAGCATGGCAGAGGGAAAACAGAGGGGGTGCAAACGAAAACCCAAAACCACGTGTTCCTTCTCTGGGCAGCTGCCTAAATACCCTGTGGGAGGGGACAGCGCTTGGCAGGCTGGGAGTTGGAGTCCAAGTGCATGGCAGGCTGCGAGTTGGAGTCTGGACCAACATTCCAGACTCTTTGGATATAGGGGTGTGACAAGGAGCTGAGGTGATATTTATGACCAACATTTAGGCTCTCTTTAGATAAAGGGGCATTGGCTCAAGTCTGGCTACTTCCTGTGGGCATGGGGCGATGTGGGAGAGGGGAGAGCTGGGTATTGGTGGGTTTACACTCAGTGAGAGGTGTGACTGTGGCAGCATCCTGTCTGCTGTCATCCTGGAGTCTTTAGGCAGCTGTTTTTTGAGGGAGAAGAGAAGGCAGGTGGCTAGGAGAAAAAAAAAAGTTGTTATTATAGGCCCTGTGAAACGGGGCTAGCCATGGGATGGGCCACAATAGCAGAAAATGGCTGCAGTTAGCAAAAGGCTCTGGAGATTGTTAGTTTTTTGTTTTTTTTTTTTTTTTTTTTTTTTTTTTTTTTTTTTTTACCAGATCTGATTTTGATACAGCAGTGGAACTTTTCCAGGAACCTGTAAGAGAACTGGAACTGATTTACATCTTGGTATCATAGCAAAAGGCTATTAAACTCAGGCATTTAATTTGGCTTAATCTGGTCTGATTGGAACTCTTTGCACCAGCGGAGAGGCTCTGTTAGAAAATATTCTTAATAGTTGGAGGTTCCACTGAGATGGGTCTTTTTTTTTTTTCCTGCGGGCCCAGGGTCCAGGGTCCAGGGCCCAGGGCTGTGTTAGAAAACGTCCTTCCCTCACATGCCTTCTGCCAGACTAGATCAGCTTCAAAATTTGGTGAGTTTCCCTTCTTTTGCTCTATGCCGGTAGGGTCCCCTCAGGTGACCCATTCGCTTTTCCGGCCTGATTCACATGGCAAAAACCAAGCCTTTCACTGAGATGGGACTTGGGTGTCGGAGACGTCCCTCACCCCACTTCTCATGCACTCGTTTGTGACTCAAGGGTTCTGTTTGGTAGAAACATTGCAACAGGCTTGAATCACACAGGCATGAGCCTCCAGTGGGCCCTTACAATTCCAAGCTGATTATTCAAACGCCCTTAAGCAGCCTTTTACAAAAATCCTGTTAAATTGGGGCTATCTAACCTAAATTAACAACGCCCCCCAAAGCCCATGTATTTTAGATGTGCACTCTTCCGTCTCTCTTTGTCTATTTGCGGCCAGCAGTTTGTCCTGTCCCAACTTCCATTTCCTCTGCAGGTGTTCTTGCCCCCCTACCTTCTGTCTCTCTCTCTCCCTATTCACAGCCAGTGCTCTTGTGTGTGCCCCCCCCCCCCCCCCCCCCGCTTCTGCCTCTTCTTTTCCGCTGATTCTTACCACTTGGTTTGTCCGGTTCTCCCTTCTGCCTCTTCTTCTCTGCTCATTTGTACCTCGCGGTTTGTCCCACCCCCACTTCCACCCCTGCATAGCCAGTGGGGCTCCAACGCCTTGTCCAGAGGTGTGGCAGCTCTTCGTCCCTTCCAGATTCAGGAATCTAAACCCGACTCCCTTTTCTTCGGCCGAGGACAGCAGAGGCCTAACTGTGCCAGGAGTTTTAGTTTGTCAGCTAAAACAGTTTCTAAAAATGTTTTGTTTAAAATAACAGGTAATGGTACCTGGTTTTCAAGTGTCTTTACAGATCTGAGGGCATGGCATTTTAACAAGAGCTTCTAACACAGACATGCAGCTTCCACAGCATCCTTTAGCTCCTCCAAGAAGACAGAAGAACTTCCGAATCCAAGCCTTGCCTTTGGGTTTGGTATAACTCACACAGCAGCAAAAGGTGGCCTTTTACCTCTCCAACTTTCTGGATGCTTCACCTGGGAATCGATCTTCTCATCCTGCCAAGCCAGGTTGACTAAATCTTCTCCACACAGGAAAAATCTTTGGGCCTCTTGTACTCAGCAGCCAATGACAAGCACTGTTTCTAAGGCTAGTGTTCTCCAAGGACTAGGAGAGGATTTGGGATTACCCGTGAAGCTAAAAAGTTGTCTCAGTTTTGATCTGTCTAATGGCATTTGACAGCCTAAGTACTGTTAACTTATTACTTCATCCATGACATTTAATGAAGTTTCCTGCTAAAATACAAACAGGTGTGCCTAACAAATAGGACTGCCTAAAACAGTTTTTAAACAGTAAGTACATGTATACATGCAGTTGAATTTAAGTTAACATAAAGTTAAATGAAAAATGAGCAGGAGAAAGCTGGTTTTTTTAAATCTCTGATTCACAGTTTGTAACAATACAGACGTGTGTTGGTCTTTGGAGCAAAGAAAAAATTGAAGAATCAAAGTCACACATTTCTAACAGGTAAAAGAGAACAGATCAGCTGCAGGTGAAGCAGGCAGGTGGGCAGAGTCCCAGCAAGCTAGGAGAGCTGACAGACAGCAGTTGTGTGGTCGCCCACAGCGAAGACGGTGACCAGGTCATCTGACCTGCCCTCCCTGCCCCTAGCCATGATAGTGATGGTCACTTGGTCATCCATAGCATAGATGGTGCCTGCCAATGTGTTGCAAGGCATAGAGAAATCACATTTTTTTTAAGAGCAGCTCTGGGAATTTTAAACAGATACAAACAACAAGAGAGACATATACATAAAACATACATTTAAAATAGTCACTTCCAGGTGACCACACCATTCACACATTCTTTCATTCATGAAGTAGACAGGAAAATTCCTCAGTTCTGCCATCCCACAGTAATTGGGTGGGAAGAGGGACCCATTGGCAGTAGTGGTGGCAGAGACAGGACTCCATGAACGAATAGGATAGGTAGGAGAGTCAGATTCCACCAAGACAGGCTTAGCTGGTGTAGGAGGGTTTTCTTTCTATGTGTTGCTTTCATTGGTTAAATAAAGAGACTGCCTTGGCCTTTTGATAGGACAGCAGCTTAGATAGGCAGAGTAGACAGAACAGAATGCTGGGAGAAAGGAGGCAGAGACAGAGAGCCACCCACCATGAAGCTGCCAGGTCAGACATGCTGAATCTTTCCCGGTAAGCCACGAGCTCATGTTGACATACAGATTATTAGAAATGGATTGAATCAAGATGTGAGAGTTGGCTAGAACTAATGGTCCAGGAAGTGTTTAAATGAATACAATTTGTGTGTTGTTATTTTGGGGTATAAACTAGCCAGGAGGCTGGGAGCTGGGCAGTGGGAAGCGGCCCACCGTTCATTTTACAACACTTAGCCATGGTGGGAGGTGGCTGGCGGGACAGAGTTTAGCTAGACTGGATATATTGGAACTTTTCCATATGCCTGCTTACTGACAGAAATTAGAAAGCTTCTGTGTTGGGGTCTGCTGTTAGGTGGCCACTTTAGGTCAAGGCCTGTTTCCCATAACTGAGGTAGAAGGAAAAAAATCAACGAGATCCAATGGCTAATTTATTTTGGGCATCCCTAAAATAATGTGAGGGTCGAGTGAAATGGTCCAAACCAATCCAAAGCCCATTGGCACAGGGAGTGGGAACCAGGGCTGAGGAGCCCCAAGGACAAAAGTCTGAATGAGAATGAAACCTCAGTCATCGGCCATGGGAAACTGGCAGAGATGAATGTCAGCGAAACAGTTAAGCTGACCAGAAGGGGGAACTTGCCAGTAGATGCCAGTGTTGTACGCAATGATGCAGTGGCCTGGCAGATGGAAAATGAGCAGCTGTGAATGAACCTGGTCCAGGGTCCCAGCCCCAGGAGAGGAGGGGTTCTGGGAGAATGTGTGGAGTTCACCAATGAAAGATTTGGCATGAGTTGGGACCTTGATAGTCCCATGGTGGATGGGGGACTGTGCAGGAAACAGAATACACCATACAGAAAGAGCTTGGGGAGTATGAAGTTTTATTCAGGAAGAGGGCATTGGGAAGATTTGGGAGGGTAGTGGGGAGGAAAGGAGAGATACAGAGACAGACAGAGAGAGAAGAGGAGGCAGGAGAGGCAGAGAGAAAGGCTGGTGGAGAGAGAAAAAGGGGGCTGAGGCGAGCTTCAGTGGGCAGACAGAAACTGGGAGTGGGCAAAGCTTGTCTCTTAAAAGGACAGGTACTGACAGGGAAGGCCAGCATAATTATAACAACCCGATGGCCTCCTCTGGACCACACACACACACACACACACACACACACACAGTCGTGTGTTTGTATGAGAATGCCCCATACACTTGGTCCCTAGTTGGTGGAACAGTTTAGGAAGGGTTAGGAGGTGTGGCCCCCACCTTGTGCTTGTGGACTGCTCTAGTGTCATGCCTGCCTCTCTGTTGCCATGATCCTCAATCCTCAAATTGTGATCATGGACTACGTATTTGTATGAGGGAGAGACTGGAAGGAGGAAAGGGAGGAGGGAAAGTGATGTAACTATATTTTAATTTAAAATGTATATGTGTGTGTGTAAAAGCTTATTCAAATTCTTATACGTTTGAGTTAGGATCGTTCTATGTAATCCAAACTGTCCTCAAACTGAAATCTCCCAAGTTACCAGGACTGCTAGGATTACAGGCCAGCACCAAGTACAGCCTGTATGATTTTTTTTTCTTTGAAAGATCTGTGATGGCACCCCATTCTTTACTTACTAAACCTTCTTTCTTCTATGTTTGGTGGTAAGCCTAGTCTTTAATGGCTGAGCCATCTCTCCAGCCCCATATCTTCTTTCTTTCATCAAGAATACCAGCAATCTTATCCATTTTTCAAAATGTATATTCTTTCTGCTTTGTAGTTTTTCTAACTTGGATTTCCTTTATCATTCCTGTATCATCCTCCCAGAACAACATATGCAATATATTCAGTGTCCAAGACTTAGCTTATATTCAATAACTCCTTAAAGGATTTATTTTTCGTGATTTATTATTTATTTTTGTAGATGTCTGTGTGCAGGTATGTGCATTTACATGCAGATACATGTGGAGACCAGAAGGGGATGTTAGATCCCATAGAGCTATAGAGCTTAAGTTACTTACAGGTGGCTGGGAAGCAGCCTGCCATGGGTGTCAGAAGCCAAATTTCATTTCTCTGCAAGAGCATCAAGTGCTCTAATTCATTGAGCAATCTCTACAGCCTCCATTAACCATCATTTTTTATTAAAATTCCATTTTAAATAGTCATGTAAATAAAGTTGTACTCTTACACAACTTGGAAGTGGAAGGAGAAGACTAAGTCTATAGAGTTACTCTCGTCCACACATGCACCATGGCACATGTGTGTCCCTCCCTCACACATCATACACACACACACACACACACACACACACACTAATAATAATTAGTATTTAAAAACAACTGAAACTTTGGTTGTTGTATAATATCCAATCTCAATATTTAAGAACATTGATGACAAGATGTTCTCTGTGGATGTTTTTATTTTTCTTGGTAAGTGCCTGATTCATACAACTAATTAAAAAATCATTATAACTGGGGGGTATAGATCAGTAGTACGATACCCAGCTAGTGTGTACCAGGCCTTTGCTTCAGTTCCAAATAGCTGAGGGAAGAAAGGAAGGGGAGAGCGGAAAGGATGTGGAGAAGGACAGTATCAGACCTGAAAAGTGGAGGTGAAGATGCCCCATGTTTCTGTATCTTTCCGCCGCTGCTGTTAATTTGTGTCCACGGCTGCATGAATGATCTTAAGTACTGTGTTTCCAGGTTGCTAGGAAACAGGGCACAGAGCACTCACTGTTATTAGTGTAGATGTAGCAGATGCAGAACTCTCGCAGCAGATTCCAATCACTGGAATATAATATATAATTAGAGTACATATATGTATATATAAGCATATATATGACTGTAGTGGTATATTATCCGTGTTTTAATAAATCAATCTTTCCTGAAAAATCAGAGTAGAAAGCAGTCATACTAGTCAGCCATACAGGCCAGACAGTGGTGGCACACATCTTTAATCCCAGCACTAGAGAGGAATATAAGATGGGAGGAGCCAGGTTTCAGTCTCAGCCTGAAGATTTGTGGAGGCAGAATTGCACATTTCCCTCTGTGGTAAAGGTAAGAGCTAGTGGCTGACTGCTTTACTTTTCTGATCTTCAGGTTGAACCCCAATATCTGTCTCTAGGTTTTTATTATTCATGCTACATATGACTACATGTGTATAGAAGCATACACATATGTAAATAACCTGTTTGTAACGGTGCTCATGGCAGCTCCAACATGGATTCACAGATAAGACAATGCAATTCCTGAGCTATAACTTACAGGAGTAATTTCCAAACACAATAGCTCACTACCAATTGTGACAGGAAAAAAAGTAGGTTAACTTTCTAAAAACAAAGTTCTGAGAGCCATTCCAATAGATGTATCTTGATATCAGTCTTGCACTGGTTTTTGAATTTTTTAAAATTTTCTTTTTAACGTAGGAGTGTTTTGCTTGCATGTTTGTCTGTGCATCCAATACAGGCCTAGTATCCTTGGAAGCCAGAAGAGGGTGTCAGATTCCCTGGGAAAAGAATTACAGACATTTGTGAGTGACCATCTAAGTGCTGGAGCTTGAACCTGGGTCCTCTGGAGGAGCAATCAATGCTGTTAACCACTGAGCCATCTCCCCAGCCCCCTTATAGTGATTTTATAAGCACCAGTGTCGTCATGTTGAACTCTCTCTTGAAAACTTCAGTCATATCTCTGTTTTGTGTTGGTATAACTTACATACTTAACACTTTGTACTTTATAGAGAAAAGAGGTTTATTTAACCCACGATTTTGGAAGATCAAGAGCATGGAACTAGCTCAGCTCTGATAAAGACCTCATGCTGGTGGCATGAGAGCTGGGACCTGTGTCAAATGATAAGACAGAAATCAAGAGAGAAAGCTGAGACACCCAACTTACCTTATATCAAACCATTTTCATGTGACTTAAATCTACATCTCAAAACTCGCATTAGTTTCTTTGGAGAAGGACCTAATTAATTAGTCTCAATTAGGACTTCTACCACCTCAACAATATACCATAGTGGGGAACTTTCTAGAACTTTAACTTTTGGGGGATACCCTTCACCCATAGCCAAACCATGGCAGAGTTCCTGACATCTGATAAACATATACTGAATTTAAAATAGAGGTACATATACCTAAAAGCAACAACTTGCTACAGAAAGCAAAGGCCAAGATTTTTGCACAGATTAAGGCTGAATTTAGAGCAAAAAATAAGCAGTGCTCTATACTTTATGAACATGTGAGCTTCAAAAATCTTTGAAGATACCACTTAGAATTTTTAATGTTATTTATTTTCCTCTTATTGTTGGTTATTTTACTTTTTTCTTTAAGAATACTATCATATATCTTGTATTTGTCATCAACTTACCAGGAATGGCTGGTATTGGGTATGATTTTAACCTATTATACAAGTGGTCCTATTTCTCCATGGGTCCCCATACTAGAAAGTTTTCTTAAGAGTTCATGTGTAGAAGGTATCTTCTTATAAGGTCACCAATGTAGAAAAACCAGTGAGCCAACAGTCAGACTAAATACCAGAAAGAGAAACCTCTTTGTTCCTGAAATAAATGCATGACTGCTGCTGGCACGTATGGCCCAAGACAGGGATGTGGTAAGATCAATTAGTCATGTACAGACCTTAGTTCATTTAAATCATAATGAGGTAATCTGATAGTATTGTTGCCATGGCAATCGAGCTCAGTGCTGCAGGTTCAAACATTTGGTGTATGTGCATGACTGAGGAGCCAATGAAGTGAAGCTGCCATCTGTGAAATTATAGCTGGGTGCCTCCGAGTCAGAATCCTATCCAGGTGGGAAAATGTTTTTCACTGGCCAGATGTACCAGGACATTGAGTCCAAAGGAAATCTCACTTATGGAGTTAAATATCTGATTGTAGCAGCTGGCCAAAACTTGTTACACAGACAGTGTCAGATAGATGATTCTACACCTATAAGATGATGGAAAGATGAAGCAGAGAAACCATGAAATTGTGTTGGGTTTTGGCAAATGATTTTTCTAGATCAAGCATGATAGTACTCCAGGAATGCAAGGGTGGCTTGTGATTATTATCCTTGGACTATTCTTCTGGGTTCAATGTACTAGAATTTTTGTTGGAACTTTTCATATCTATGTTAATAATGATACTATCAATAATTTTCTTATAATGCCTTTGTCTTTTTAGAATAGACTGATGTGAGATTCCTTTCTGTATGTTGTGAATATGTTTTATTATCATTGGTTAATAAAGAAGCTGCTTTGGCTTATGGCAGGACAGAATAGAGCTAGGCAGGAAAACTAAAATGAATGCAGGGGGAAAGAAGGTGGACTTAGGGAGATGCCATGTAGCTTCTGAAGGATAAAGACACTGGAACCTTACTGGTAGGCCACAGTCTCATGGTGATACACAGAAAAAATGGAAATGGATTAATTTAAGATATAAGTGCTATGTAGGAATATACCTAAACCATTGGTCAAGCAGTGTTATAATTAATAATCTGTGTGATTATTCGGGTCTCGGCAGCTGGGAAACAGAAAAGCAGTCTCCATTTACAATAGACATCAAAGAGTTTTAACAAATGAGTTTCATGGTGCTACCATTTTAACAAACATAAAAAGTATCCCCATCACCCAAAGCATTCTTTCATGCACCCATCTGTAGTTAAACACTACTCGCCTCTCTAGTCCTTGACATCCTTTCATTGGGTTCCCATCTCTACATGTCTGCCTTCTCTAGGATGTCACGGAAATGAACCCATGTAGTGCATAGCACGTTAAGACTGCTTACTATTTGGTATAATGCATTTGAGACTCACCTATCTTGTTGTGTATAGTGACAGCTTGTTTCTTGTGGCTCTGTAGGTTTTTATTTTTCTTTGTTTTTTGCATCAGTCTTGCTATAACTCAACTGTCTGGGTGCTTATTGTTTTGATTAAAACAAAGATAGATGTATATCACACCATGGCTCCTTTTTGTTTTGTTTTGTTTTTTCTCTTTGTAGCCCTGGCCATCCTCAAACTCACAGAGATCCACCTGTCTCTGCCTCCAAGTGCTGGGATTAAAAGTGTATGCCACCACTGCCCAGTTGTAAAGATAACTTTTAAAAAAGCAAATTTTAGGAATTTTACCTTCATCCTCAGCTTTTCTGAAGTTTCACTATGATGAGTTTATCTATGAATTTCTTATTTCTTTTCCTCCCTCAGAAATTTTGATTTCCTAAATCTGGATATTGGAGATACACCTTAGCCTCCAAAGACTCAGCCTTTGAGACAAGCACTTAGTCAAATTCAGTATGAACCCTATTTTCTCTCCAACTCTAGGTTCCTGCTTTATTTCTGGATGTTCATTGCTATTTCCTGTGTGCATATGTGGGTGGGATGAAGGGAACAGAGGAATGGGAGGATCTTAGTTATGCACTTAATATTTTTGATGTTTTGCATAGAATTTCCTAGTGTTTGTAATAGGCAGTCTTCAATTTTCTCATAGTATCCAGTATTTCTAATATTTGGACCCCACTTCTCCCTTTCCCTTTACTGTTGAACTTCAGCTTCCACTGTGCCACAAAAGAATGTCCCACGCTCCAGTCAAATAGCTCTTTTCAGATAAAATCAGACATTCTCCTTCTGTAGGATTGGGAACTGTGATTTTTTTCTAGAAGTTTTCTGTTCTCAGTCTTATCACTTTTCTCCTCCTCCCCTTCCCATGTCCATTTTCCACTTCTTTTTCCTTCTTTTCCTTTTTATATTTTGACCCCTGTGTTGGCCCACTTTTTATTTTTCTTTCTACCTGCTCATATTTGTCTTTAGTTTTGACATTTACACCAACAATTCACAATCAGTGCTTTCCACCCACACCTGTACCCCAAGCCAGATTTGAATACCTAGAAATCCCCTAGTCACCTCCTCTTGATATCCCATTGTTAATACTCAAAACACCCCCAAAGAGATCTATTATCATTTCCTGATCTGCATGTGAAGCCTGTTGCCCTTTACCCTTGTCAGTTCCCTAGCTGGGATTACATTCCTTCCGCCCTCATCTCCAGGGTGTGCTACACTCCATCCAGCCTTACTCCAGTGTGCCATACTATTAGTCATATTTGATGTCCAGTGATGTCTGTATTACATAAGTGTGATGGGAGATATTGTCTACTTGACAGGATGTACTGAACAAGATCGGTCATACTTGGGAGGGGGTAGTATATACTAAACTAACCTATGGGTATATCTGTGAGGAATGCTTGGATTACATTTGCTGAAGGGAAGACACATCCTGAATGTGGGGGCACATTCCAACAGCCTTGATCAGTAGAACATTTTTTTCCTCATTTTTCTTTTCTTTTCTTTCTTTCTTCCTTTTTTTTTTTTTTTTGCCTTCTTGCCTTTACACCTTGGTGTCCAGTCCACCTACTCAGAAGACAGCTCTTTCCGCTCTCTAAGTGCTCCGAGGACCAGTGACTCCCCAGGCTTCTCTAGGTCTTTAGTGCCAGACTGGGACTGCTGAGGCATCCCTAGCGATGAGTAGCTGCCATGTACTCAATGTGAAGACAGTCACTGTTAGACTACCCAGACTTTACCCTGGAAGCCAAGCTAAGAAATGCTTCTTTAGTATGTACATCCATGCTATCATTTCTATTCCTCTAGAGAACCCCAACTAACAAGTATGAGAACTGAGGCCATCCAAAGTTCATTGTTCCTAACCGATGCCTATTAGTACTTGAGACTATGAAAAAGGCACAAGAGAAAAGTCTGATATCCTCATCTCTGAAAAGAAGGCTGTCTGGGTCTGGTCAGTTGTCATTGGTAAGAATATGGCTTTCAGGAATGAGACATAGTGCTTCTTAGATGCTGACTTGGTATCTCCTGCCTCAGAGATAACTGGAAGATGACATTGGATCTAGGACTATTCCAAGTGTGACTCTTCTCATGACTTCAGCTCAGGAACTCTCTCCCCAAAAGCTGGCACATGAGAAATAATGCACCTCTCATATTTTCTCCTATGCCTATGCATGAAGTTGGGGATTTTATTACCACCTTAAACATTTTATTCTAGGAAGACTAGTTTACAAAATAAAAACTTTTATCTAATTGTTTTAGAAAGGACAGTAAGCATTTATTCTTGGTTTATGATTATTTGCTTTAAACAAAAGCACAACATTTTTCTCTGTGTTTAAAGTGACCTGTACCCAAGTCATCTATCAGCCTACTAATATTCATTTATCATGAATTATGTCTGTGTATACTTCTGCATACTAGGGTATAATCGATGAAGACCTTTAAATAAAAGTGCTTGAATCTGACCCTAAAATGAGTACAGCTTTAGCTTTTGATTTTAAGGCAAAAATCTATTTGTAAAGCAAATTTTCATATTTAGGCTGAGGCTCACTTCACTTTTAGTTTCCTAAAGGAGACAATTATAAAATAGAACTTCAGTGAACACCCTCTAGCTTATGTTTTGCCTTGCTTTCCCAGCACTGCTTCATTGGTCTGGGGCACAGGTTGCTCAGGTTGCTGTAATGAAGTGCTATAAACCAGTCAGTTTAAAGGACAGAAATTTGTTGTCTCACAGTTCTAGGGTATAGAGTCTGAGAGCAAAGTGTCAGTCAGACCATACTGCCTATAATGGCACCAAAGAAGGAACTATTTCAGGTCTCCAACCACACTTCTGGTAGTTCCTTGACTTGTGGAAATCTTTGAGAGAGCCTCCAATCTTCGTACAACATTCTTACTCTGTGTGTCTTTGTCTGTCTCTCTGAGTGTGTATGTATATGTTTATATGTCTGTACATATATGTATATGTGCATGTTTCTAAATTTTCCACCTTTTATGAGCTCAATGAATTACCTGTTCAATGACTTTATTTCCAAATAAGGTCTCATTGTAACATAATGGTGGACAGGACCCTAACCTGCAAATTAGGAGGTGCACAATTTAATTCACTGATGTGGGAGGTCTTTTTGTCTATGTGTTTGCTTTCATTGGTTAATGAATAAAGAAACTGCCTTGGCCTATTGATAGGGCAGAGCTTCAGTGGGTGGGAAAAACTAAATGGCATGCTGAGAGAAAAGAGGCAGAGTTAGGGAGATGCCATGGATCTGCAGCCAGAGGCAGACATGCTAAATTTTGCCAGTAAGTCACTGCCACATGGTGATATATAGATTAATAGAAATGGGTTAAATTAAGATGTGACAGCCAATAAGAAGCTAGAGCTAATGGGCCAACTAGTGTTTTAATTAATACAGTTTCTGTGTGATTATTTCAATTCTGGGTGGCCAGGACGAACAAGCAGCCCATCCCCTAACAAATCGGTGCCCACATGACCAGCTAAATCCATTTAAAACCTGAGAGATTTTAAAAAGAAATTCTAGACCAAAGGAAAAAAATATAGAGTTTAACACATCTTCTTGCTGTTTGCTGGTGGCTTGCTACAGTTCTTTTAAGAGAGATTTTCCTGATTCAGCCATAATAGAAAAAAAAAGCTGCACAGTTTTAAAATGCTGGCTTTCTGGGCTATGCTGCTAGTGCAAACTCTGGATCTTGTGGGAGACAGAACATTTAGATGGGCTCTGTGAGCAGACTGATGAAGCTTGCTTAATGGTGACATGGACTAGCTGTGTGCTTGAGACTGGGGCGGTGTGCTTGGCTCAGAGGCACAAGCAGTTCTGTCATGCTAGACAGTGCAGAGCAAGCAGGAACTACTGTATACATCATAGTAATCGTGCAGCTTAAGTTTTAGACGGGGCAGGTAAACAGATGATACCATATTACCCCTAACAATGGTACAACTGAAGTTTTTAAGAAGTGCTTAGCATTTTAAGAAGTGCTCTTAGACAGTTAAGAATTATAGATTCACAATAGGACAGATTCAGACATAAAAGACCTCTAAATGGCTCACAGTGTTAGATAAATGTACGTAGGCTTGGAAGAGAGAAGAGACGAAGTATAGAAAGTCATAAAATAAAGTTAATGCTTTTTTTTTAAAAAAAGGTAAAGTCTTTAAAGATACAAAGTATAGATAATCATAGATTAAAGGGAGTAAAAAAAAATAAGCCATATAAAGATGGAAAATTCATAGAGAGTTTGGATTATGTATATTATTGTGTCTTCTTTGAAATTTTTGACTGTGAAAGAGCTAAGTACAGAGAGACATTTCATTGTATGGGCTCTAAGCTAAACCAGCATATATGTTCTAAAGGTATCTTGATTCCAAAATTTGAGTCTAAGGATATGTTGCTTTGGTGAAAATGTTTTTCTTTTGTTTTCACATAAGATGAGAAACTGTGGGATACTTCCAGACAGATATGGTTTGATAGATCATGCCCCCCTGAAAGGTTGTCATGAACACCCTCCAAAAATTACTTTGCCCAATAAACAACAGGAAGCAATATGGAGAAAACTATGCACATATTCCCAAATATTGTCTATAAATGTTTGTTTACATTTAAAGGGAGATATGATATAGATATGAATAATTTGCATTGGTATAGATCTTGGTTTATTGATACAAATTTAAGGTCAATTTTGTTATATGTATATGTATTTCTGATCTTGATTAAGGCATTGTGATTGTGTAGCTCATTTAAAAATGTAATGTATAATTAAAAATATGTTAATAGATAATCATTTATAATAGTCAAGCTTATAGTCATGTTAGTTAGGTTTTCTAGATGTATAGAGATATAGGTATTCTTCAAATCTTTCACAGACCTTCAGAATATGGCATTTAAAATGCTTTAATAACTTAGGACTTTTCATGACAATGAGACATGT
The DNA here is from genome assembly GCF_982192425.1 of Myodes glareolus. Lineage (NCBI taxonomy): Eukaryota > Metazoa > Chordata > Mammalia > Rodentia > Cricetidae > Myodes > Myodes glareolus. The sequence goes on from NC_142040.1 coordinate 31,012,774, forward strand.
CTGCTCCTTGCAGTACCAATTACTTCGAGAGGAAGATAGGCATCGAAGAGGCTCCTTAGCCATTTGGGCAAGAAACTACTCTTGCCTGGACTGCTTTACTGGACATGCAGTACCCACAGTGAGATGACTGCTGAACTTGCCTAAAGGTGAGATGATCCTTTGGGGTTCCTGCTTCATGAAGGAGTCCACAGTGGGGAGTACAGCAGGTGAGAGCTCAGATCTTGAGACAATAACCACCAGGCAGCAAGAACTAACTGGGAATGGCATGGGCTCTTGAAACCTCAAAGACCGTTCTCAGTGACACACCTCTGCCATGCCATCTAATCCTTCCCAAACAGTTCCACCAACTGGGACCAAACACTCAAATATATAAGCCTATGAGGGCCATTTTCATTTAAACCACCATACAGCATTTTTCCAGCCAGACACAGCATTTGGGAGAAATCTGTTCATGAGATCTGTACCATCTAATATAGTTACCACTAGCCACCCATAACTGTTTAAATTCAAATTACTTCATATGAATGTAATTTTAAAATTTAGTTCTCACACTAGCCACATTTCGAGGTTCAATTGTGACATGCAGCTGCCAGCTATGGTATTGTACAGCACAGGCAGAGAACCTGTACATAATTTCAGTAATTCCTACCAGAGGGTCTCAAGCTAGATGGTAATAAGCCTTCAAACATTTTTGTTTATGCATACATGTGTGAGTGAGTGGGTGTCACTTGTGTGCAGGGGCTCAAGGAAGCCAGGATATTGGGTCACATCCCCTAAAGCTGAAGGTAAGGTAGTTGTGGGCCACAGATAAAGGTGATGGCAACTGAGCTTGGGTTCCCTGCAAGAGCAGCAAACCCTCTCAACTGCTGAGCCATCTTTCTAGCCCCAGAAGCATGGTCCTTGAGGAGATAAACCTTTGTCAAAGACACACTCACTCCAACATAAGATAAGAGTAAGTTAACTCTCTGACCTCAAGGAACTCACCATTCAGTACTTATCCCTTTCATGATCATGTCCTAACTAACTTCAGTAGATCTGCTGGAAGGGGGTGTTTGTTACATCTGAAGATCATCTACCACAGTGAAAGGTAAGAAAACACCAGAAATGTCTTTACCACTATTCTCCAGGAAGTGGTCACACTCTTATTCTTGACATGAAATGAAAGTAGAGTCCACATTTTCACCGTACTTGTGAAGGTCATGGTTATTGTGTACACATGCTGACCCCAGTGTGAAGAGACAAAACAGTACCACACTTTACAATGAAAAAAAAAACCAATTGTTAACTTGAGCCTTTTTAGAGTTTAGTACATAGTTTAGTATCTCATCATGTTACAGATTCCAGTGCAAACATGATTAAATCAAACTAAATTACCTTTTACTGTTTAGAAATTTCCGCATAGCATTTTACGCTTAACCATCATATCCATAGACTCTGGATCTCATGAAAATCAAGGAAGAAACAACTTTGCAATGACATATGGCAAAACCCCCTCAAGCTTCCAATTAAATGGCAAGAGACTGAAGGTCACCTTATACCTCACAGAGTGTGTTTGTACAAACATTCAAGATGATCGTGTTAAATTTCAGAACAGACATGGTTTGTCCTGCAGACAAAAGTAAAAATATAAGACTGTCACAATCAAGTGAAACCATTTAGAATGAAAAATAACTTTCACGGTGTAGTGAATTCAGAGGTAGGTGTACTTATAGAATACTTCAAGCTTTTTCAAAGAATATATACACAGGATGCGGTTTCCATTTGGCCTGTGTTTTCCCACAAACATTGTTCTACATTGCCTTTTTACTTTCCTAATTTCTATTTAGAATTTTATGAACTGACCAAATATTTAGTTTATTTCATTAATTATACTCATATCATTATCTATTTGTGAGGCTACCAGTTTGGAAGTACTAAAATATAAGGCTTAAAGAAAACAGAAATCCTTTTTTTCTTTTGGTTATAACCAATTCAAAAGTCAATGTTCTAGGCTAGTTGTGTAGCTCAATGGTAAATGGTAGACTGCTTGTTGAACATAATACAAGGCCCTAGGTGTTATTTTTTTTTTTTAAAGATAAGGTGCAAGGAAGGCGGGTCCCACAAGGGGCCATGGCAGGTCACTGGAAGCTTTGGTAGGACTGTGGCCGGTAACCCAAGTAGTGGTGGGTCACTCGAGGCCGGGGGGGGGGGGTGTCAGCTGGTGGGAGACCACAGCCCGTCAGAGACAGACAGATATGCCATGCAGAGAGAGAGTTAGTTTGGGTATAGAGTTTATTTAGTGGGTTATGGAAGGGAAAGGGAAGGAGAAGGGGAGAAAGAGAAGAGGGAGAGAGGCAGGGGGAGGGGAGTAGAGAGAGAAGGGGGGAGAGAGAGGCAGCAGTCACCTCTTCAGAAGAGGGAGGGAGGGAAAAAAGGAAGGAGAGATAGAGGGAGAGAAAGAGAGCACTGGCAGACTAGAGAAGGCTAGGAGATCCATTTATCCACTTGCCTAGGCAGAAAGGGAGGGTTGGGAGTAGGTGTGGCTTGTCTCTTAAAGGGACAGGGTACCCAGGTGATAGGCCACCAGATCATAACATTTCCATTTCTTATAATAAAAAGGCGGGAAGTTAGGCACAACAGATTAAAGGAATTGGAATGGCAGTTTCTCAAGACTGCTTTCTGCTTACTTGTGGGCATCGACCTGGGGGCAGGACTTGAGAAAGCTTGGTGTTGGTCACATCCTGGGGTAACTGATCTCTTTACTCCCGTCCAGAGTTTGTGGTATGGAACTGTCCGGTGTCTCTTGGACCTGCTAAGGTGTTGGTAGAACAGAGGACACAGTTAAGTTTAGGAAGAAAAATTTTTTCAGGACCAGGGTATTGAGAAGGGTATATCTGACCTGTTTAAGGTGGATCCTTCAATTCAGCTCCCTAGAGCTCACAAGAATGTTTTGGGTTTGTGAAAGCATAAGCTTTAAACAGCAGCATATTTATATCAGAATGATTGTGACAGATATTTTTACATAATGAAGAGTATCTATAAGACTATGAAAGGCAGAATGAGAGAGGAAATTTGATAGCTTGTACTTGTCCTCACACCTTTATAACTTGCAGGCACACACCTTAATAACCTGTATTTGTATTTTACTGAAATTTGTTTGGTGAAGATGTCCTTTTAAACTGACAAAACCTCAGCTGTCAAATTGCATCAGAGATCTTTGAGAAGGATAAAATTTTACTTGAGTTATTGATTAAAACACGACAGAGAACTTACTTGGTTGGCTACCTAGAGTCACTCCTCAGGGTCCTCCATGATGGTTGAGGGTTGTATTTGCCTTTTGCTGTTTAATGCAGGGCCTGAGAGACTCCAGAAGATCCTGTGAGCTAAGAAATCTGTAGGAAGAAAAGCCTACCTTGACCTGAGCAGCTAGGTTGTTGATTCCAGCGATTCTGTCCATTGTCTGGAGATCTTCAGTTTAGACAAAAGACAGTCTTGTCCAGTGGTCAGTGCTTGGCAGTTGATGAGGCTAATTGCGAATGGACGTTGTTCTGTACCAATCTGTCCTCTGTGTTCTTTGGAGGAAGTAGAGTGTTGCTAGGGGCCAACCTGTCTCTGTTATGAAAAGTCTTTTAATAGTTAAACATTTAAATGCCATATTCCCCAATCTCTGAGCGGTTGAGGGCTGTTTATCAGGTATAGTCAAGTTATAACTACATTATAGAATCTGCCTGGAGAGCTGGGTCATATGTAGGTGACCGAGCCCACACATGTGCACAAGGGCTTACATAGCTGCGTCATGTATAGGTGACGTGACCATGCTGCACGTAGGTCACATAGGGCCTGAGGACCCTAGGTTGTTACGTAATTTGCCTGAGTGTTTGTCAGCGCATGCACGGCCCTGGAACCCAGAAGTGCTGGCCACAGCGCCGTGTGACAAGAACTATGACACTAGGTTCTATCCCCAGAACTGCAAAATTGAAAAAAGCCGAAATTCTAACAGACATCTCCCCTCATCCCTTTTATACTTACTAGAGATTAAAATAATCTTGATAACATGAGATTTTAAAATTTGACTAGTTCTAAATATACAGAATATTATTTTATAAAGCCTCTTTAAGATTTTCAGATGAAGGAAATTTTTAAAAGTTTTGTTACTGAGCAAAATAAAAGTTGCCTGGCCATTAGTGAGGTCAAATAATAAGTTAGTATTTAATTTTCCTAATGTACTAATTCAGTGAAACCCTTCCCTCTTTTAAGAGTTTCGACAGAAATTGACTTTTTCCTGTGGGTCCCAGGGCAGCCTGGCCACGCATATGGGGCTCAGGCCACACAGCTTCCGTGGTAGGTTTAATAGGCTAAAAATAGGCCTGAATTTCTCAGTTTACTGATGACAGGCAGCCCCTGGTTCCAAAAAAAGCATTAAACAGATACCACCCAAGGAGGGCCAACATCTAAAGAGAAGCACCCGACATTCCAACCATCAGGTAAGATTAGATAAGATCACCAGATGTCCCTGAACCTAAGACTCACCTACTTTTGCTAAGATACCCCTAGACAAATGTCATCCAAAAACCCTACCCTGCCTGGGCTCGGCACTCTCTGTTCTCAACAGCTGAGTTGGGCAGACAGAGGTCCAAACTCAAGCTTGACTAAAGGTTCTTCTCATTTTTATGTATGGGATTTTGTCTCTGTGTTTCTCTCTTGGGAATCCCCCTGACCCGGGCAAACCATTCCAATTTATTTGTGCACTTGTGTACATGTGACTGTGGAGTCCAGGGCAATCCAGGTAGCATTCCTTAGGCATAGTTCATCTTTTGAAATTTGCTTTTGAGACAGGGTTTCTCACAGGCCTGCAGTTCACCATCTAGGCTAGGCTGGTTGGCTAGTGAGACCCGGGATCTGCCTCTTTCTCTTTTTTAAAATTTGTTTTTGCTATTTCCAGCACTGAGATTATAAGTATTCACCACTTTGATAGTCTGAACGTAACTGGCACCATAAGCTCAGAGAGAATGGCACTATTGGAAGGTGTGGCTTTGCAGGCATAGGTTTGGATTTGTTAAAGAAAGTGTGTTACTGTGGAGGCAGGCTTTGAGGTTTCATTTATGCTCAAGTCACACCTAGTGCCTCAGTTCACTTCCTATTGCCTGCAAGACGTACAGTCCTCAGCTACTTCTCTAGCACCATGTCTGCTGCATACCGCCGTGTCTCACCAAGACAATAATGGACTGAACCTTGCTACCCCATTAAATGTTTTCCTTTGAAAGAGTTGTTATGGACATGGTGTCTCTTCACAGCAATAGAAACCCTAAGACAACCACCATACGTTTATTTTTTCATGTGATTTCTGGGGATCAAATTCAGGTTCTTGTTTTTGCAAGGCAAACCTTCTACCAACTGAGCTATTTCCTTGGCCCCTGTCAAGGTATTTTATAATACAAACAAATGCCTGATAAATGAGATTCTTAGCTTGTTAGCAACACATCCAAGGCAGAGTACAAATAATAAGAGTGAAAGAGAAGAGATTACAGCTGCATACATTTCTCAGCACAGTACCAGGGGCGTCAAAAATATTTAGGTAGGGCAGTTCTATGCCCTGACATATGTGTGGCTGCCTCATTGATCAACAAACTGCATGAAAATGCACAGCCAGTTAAATCTAATTCATTTTAAAATTTAAAAAACAGTGTAATTAAAGCAGGGATCTTTTTGCCTTTGTTCCTAGAATTAATGAACATGGTACTCATTTGTGAGGAAACTGAGGATGGGGACCAGATGGGATTCTTGGCAGCCATTAGGCAAGCCTGACTGTTGGCAGTGGGAACTACCTAGTGCTCTAGCATACGGTGCTCAAAATACCTCAAGCAATTAAGACAGTGTCACCTGGAGTCTGCCAGTGAGGAGACATCTTAACCTACCGCTTCGGAAGCCAAGAATAGCTCTTTTATAACCTGTGAGGCCAGCCGGCCAGTTTGGGATTCACTTTCTGATTTACTGATGTCAGTTTACAATGAATTTACAAGTTCCTGCCTACAAACATCACTTTTGTGAGCACAGTGCTGTTGCCTATGGTAGTTTGCATACCAAAGAGCACATGCATAATTTGTTCATTCATTCACAAATTGTACTGAATGCAGAAGCTGAGTACTTGTTTTGAAAGCAAGTTAGCATAAGGCTTTTTGTGAAAGCCCACAGCACTTCTTCCTGCCTTTCTCCTTTTATCATTTTCCTTTTATATTCTAGCCATTCTTACAATGGCCTAAAAGCCAATATATATGAACCCCACTAAGTATCTGATATGACCTCTTCACTCTTCTTTCTCCCACCACCTTCAGCCTTGACTATAGAGGTGAAGTGTACAAGTCACTTGTCAGGGAACAAAGTCCTTCAGAGAAAACCTAGTGCACACCCAGTGTGTCAGAGTAGACCTAGAAGGATTCTCCAATACCCTTCTGAGACTCAACAATACACATGGCAATATGAGAATCATACTAGGACATATGGAACTTTTTAAAATTCGTATTTCGCTCTTTAAGACAGTCTTGTTATGTAGCCCAGACTGGCCTTTATAATTATCACCACAACTGCATAAACACCTTAAAGTTATAGTAATATAGTTTAAATTAATAACTTCAACCACAAATAATCTTATTCCTGTGTACCTCTCTGCACTTAAATGTTTTGCTTCACTGCATATACATTTAGATGGCCTTATAATTGCTTTAGAATTCTTTGTCTCATTTACAAATGAACTACATAATTATGATACTACCAGGTTCTATATTTACCTGTACACTTACCTGTATTGAGTTCAGTATTTTAATCTGGTTTTGCATTGTTGTTTTAAGAACTCTTCTGAACTCTGTTGAGCATTCCTTAGAGGATAGGTTTAGTAGTGATACACTTTTACTTTTATCTGGGTAAATTTTAATTTCAACTTCATTTTTGACGAGTTTTTCATTAAGAAATCAGACGATTATCTAATAGTAGGTGCCTTGTACAGAATGATGTGTTTTTATCTTTTGTTTTGTTTTGTTTGTTTGTTTTTGAGACAGGGTTTCTCTGTGTGACTTTGGCCGTCCTGCAATTCTATAGACCAGCAGGCCTTGAATTTAGAGATCTTCCTATTGTTGCCTTCCCAGTGCCGAGATTAAGGGTACACACCATCATGCCTGGCTACAGTGGTTTATTTTTCTCCTCATTATTTCGGTGACAGAATGTTATGTAACTCAGGCTGGACTCCCTATTTGCTATGTAACAGAATACGACTTTGAACTCCTGATCTCATGTGCCCACATACTTTGTGAGGTCTAGGGATTGAACTCGGCCTCTGCATCCTTGGTAAGCATTCTGCCAACTAACTTTATCTCTTTGTAATTCTTTTTTATGGAATGTTTTGTTGTTGGTGTTTTTATTTCCTTTTTTTAGTTGGGGTTATTTGAACTTCCTACATTTGCATAAACACTCTTACCCTAAGAGATTATGGGGAGGGAGTCAACACTATTGAGTGACTGGTTTATTCAGTTAAACAAAATCTGTTAGATACTGTGATGGATATCAAACTTGAACACTTCTGACACTTCTGACTTTTCTATTCTCTAGCTTGTTATGATTTTAGCCAACCGGCAGGGTTGGCACTTCAGAATTCCAGGGCCATGCATGTTCAGACAAGCCCTCAGGCAAAAATACCTAGCCACCCCAGGGACCTTAGCGGCATGGTTGTATCACCTACATATGACGCAGCTATGTAAGCCCTTGCTCCCATGCATGAGCACCATCATCTGCGTATGATGTAGCTATGTCATCCCCCTGTGCACATGTGTTAGGCATCCTTTAAAAGCTGGATGCACCATCTTCAGCCCTCTTTCTGCACACTGACTTCACCAGGCCTGTGCACGTCTTGCGTGTTGCGTGCTTCCTTCTCACTCGCGCCAGGTAATTTCATTGGTGCCGTGAGAATCGGTAGGCTCTCCTGCCCCTCTCCTGGGGTAAGAATCCAGAACCGGGTATTTTTTCCACAACAATGTGTTCCATCTGCCTGAGTGCGACCTCTACACATACCGCTGGCTTCAATTGGTGAGTTTTCCCATTCTGGTCAGCTTAACTGTTTCTCCGAACCCAAGGAATTGACTGTTGAGCTCCTGGCAATGTTCTGGTGTTCTTGGAAATGGGAGGAAAGTCCCCAAGCACAGCCATCATGGCTACGGTTGAGCCCTTCACTGACATTCATCCCTGGTTGCTTTTCATAGCTAAAAACATGATCAGACAATCCAGGGTACTCCACCGTGCTAGCACTGCACATGCTGAGTGCGTTTACCTTGGTGCCCACGGTCCCTCAGATTTTTCTTTTTATTTTCTTTTGGACCACTCATAAGTGGTCCCTGCCATGAGAGATCACTCGGAGCGGCTGATAGCCTCTCTGGCTTCTGAGTCGCCAGGACCGGAACGAGTCAGGCTACAACAGCCTGCCTGTAAAGAAGAAATGTCTTCCTTCCTATAGGCTTTGCAGTGTTGCTATTTCACACCCTGCCTATAGAAAGGAAACGTCCTCCTATAAGCTTTGTGGTGTCGCTGTTCTCTCGGGTTTTCATGGTTTCAGCTATGGAAAACAAGACATTGAAGACTGTCAACCCCCCCCCCATGCCCTTTAGAGGCCCCAAAACTCCAGAAATTGACCTACTTACAGATTCCCACACTTGTCCATCTTTGCTCGAAAAAATGGCCTCATTACCATTTAGATAACAATTTAAAGTGGCCTCCTAATGGTACCTTTGATCCCAATATTCTATGGGAGCTTTCTAACTGCTGTCAGCATACAGGCAGATGGAAGGAATTTTCTTATATCCCAGCCTTTTACTATCTAAGTGCTAAGTCTAAGCCCTCTGTCCTTGCAAGTTGTTCACCTACGCACATGTTCCTGGCTATGCCATCTGAGACGGAAGAACACTCCACTTCCGCTCTAGACCCAGCTAACAAACTCCCACCTTTCCGTTCTCAGTGGGCAGCTACTTCTGCTTCTCCAGCTCCTGATCTGGACCCCGCTAAGGAACCCACACCTTTCCAACCTCAACAGACAGATACTTCCACTTCTTCACTTCCTACTGGCTCTCTGCTTGCCTCGCCACCTCTCTCGGTTCGCACTCATGCCGTGCAGGATCCGCTACCCTCTTCAGCTCTCTCTTTATCCCCACTAACTACTCCATCAGCCCCACTGAATAATTCCTCCTCTCCAGTGCCAGGCTGCAGCAGCTGCCTGGCTCTGCACGCACCTTTACCCCTCCTCTCACGTACTCACATGCTGCTATCGAACCCAACCTTGAATGAGCCAAGCCAACTGCAGTTCTTCCGTTGTGAGAGGTGGCCAGTGTCAATGGATTGGTTAAGGTACACCTCCCCTTCTCCCTTTCAAAACTCTCCCATACAGAACAAAAACTGGGCTCCTATAGGTCTAATTCTACCTCTTTCATAAGCAATTCCAATATATTACCCAGTCTTATAATCTCATCTTTCATGATATTTATATGATCCCATCTAATAACCTACTTCCTGAAGAGCACAGACGAGTTTGGGAGCAGGCTGACTACATGCAGATGAGGTTCACCAAACTCATGCAACACACCCCCTGGGGGCAGAGGGACCGGTTTTTGACTTGCCTTCTGGTAGGTCTCCATAAGGCTGCCTTCAAGCCAGTAAACTATAATAAGCTCTCAGACGTTGTTCAGGATATGAAGGAAAATCCTTCTGCATTTTTGGAATTTAGTGCAATTTTCTGCACTAAAGCTCTGTTACAATATACTAACTTAGATCCAGGCAGACAGTTACTCATGACTCATTTTTTTTCTCAGTGCTACTCTGACATTAAGGCTAAAGATGCTTGGAGAAAGGCCCTTGATCCCACAGGCAGAAGTCTTAGAGTTGGCTTTTAAGGTGTACCATGCAAGAAATGACAAAGCCCGTAATCATCATTGTCACATGCTAGCCATTGCCCCCCAACCAGCTGAGGTGACAGACCGCCCCATCCATGCTGTCTGTGCTGCTCCCTTGCACCCCAGGGATCAAGAAATACCAGGTCCGTGTTTCAAATGTGGTAAAACTGGTCACTGGGCCCGAGCATGCCCTAATCCTCATTTTGGTTCTGCGACACCTTCCAAAATGCCATAGGGAAGGACATTGGGCAGTTGATTGTCCTCATGCACATCGTGGCATGGAGACATCAAACCCAGAAAATTCCTAAGTTGGCCTTCTAAGTCTGGCCATAGACAAGTGAGGCTTCCTGGACTCCTCTGACCCAACCACAACCATCATCTATAATAGGGAGTGACGGGTAAACTTCACAGTATCAGGATAGTCCATCTCCTTTCTCTTGGACACTGGAGCTACATACTTGGTACTGAGGGAATTCTGGGGGCCTATCTCTCCTAGTTTCCCTATTGCTGGGAAACAATAAAGCCTTATCTACCTCAGCAGACCCCACCACTTAACTGTATTTTTAGGGGTATTTATCCCACTCATTCATTTTTAGTCATGCCAACCTGCCTGGTACCTCTTATGGGAAGAGATTTTTTTTAAAGTAAAAGTAGGGAGCTTCCATTTCATTTGTTCCTTCTCTTCACCTTACCCCAGATTTGCCAGCAGCTCCCCTCCTCCTCCTTCCTCCTTCTAGCCTCCCAACCTCCCAGCTCCAATGTGTCTTTTCCTCTACCAGCCTTTCAGGTAGACCCCAAAGTCTGGGACACCCAAAACCCCTCTTGTTGCTAAACATCATTACCCCATCGTTATCCAATTACATGATCCAAGCTCAGTACCTCCTCTCTCTCCAGAGCCTTGGGGGACTTAAGCCTATTATCTCTACCTGCTAAGAGAAAAGCTGCTTTGCCCCACCTCTTCTCCCTTTAACACCCCTATACTTGCTGTTAAAAAAACCTAATGGAACCTATTGCCTGGTTCAAGACCTCTGGCTCATTAACTCCACAGTGGTCCCTCTTCATCCTGTAGTGCCTAACCCTTACACACTTCTTTCCACTATTCCTCCAGGAACCTCCCACTTCTCAGTTCTAGATCTCAGGGATGCTTTTTTTTTCTCTATTCTTCTCCACTCTCAATCTCAAAATATCTTTGCCTTCACCTGGACTGACCGCAACACTCACCTCTCCACACAGCTCACCTAGACTGTCCTTCCCCAGGGATTTCGGGACAGCCCACACCTACTTGGTCAGGCTTTAGCTTCTGATCTACTCTCACTGTCTCTCCCTAAGTCTAAACTCATACAGTATGTAGATGATATTTTACTTTACAGTCTATCCTTGGAGATTAGCAAAACTGATACCTCCACTCTTTTAAATTTCCTGTCCAAAAAGGGCCATAGAGTCTCACTTTCTAAGATCCAACTATCTACCTTCCAGGTCATTTACTTGGGATTAACTATTACCCCAATTGAAAAAGCTATTACCCTAGACAGAAAAAAGCTAATTCAGTCCCTTGCAGTTCCTTCTACAAAAGAAGAGGTTTTATCGTTCCTAGGAATAGTTAGCTTCCTGCATTCCTGGATAACCTCGTTTTCTCTCCTCCCCACTCCTCACATATACAGGAAGGCAAACTGTCCCAGGACACTTATACCTGGTACACAGATGGCAGCTCCTTTTTATATGAGGGAACCCATAGAGCAGGCTATGCCATAGTGTCATGTAAAAGGAGTGGCGGGCCGTTTCCTGCTGCCCGCCCAGCTAGTTTATACTGGAAATAATTACACGAAAACTGTATTCTTTTAAACACTGCCTGGCCCATTATCTGTAGCCTCTTATTGGCTCTTACATATTGATTCAACCCATTTATAATAATCTGTATGTTACCATGAGATCGTGGCTTACCAGGAAAGATTCAGCATGTCTGACCTGGCAACTTCATGGCAGACAGCTCTCTGTCTCTTCTTCTTTCTCCCAGCAATCTGTTCTGTCTACTACACCCACCTAAGGGCTGGCCTATCAAAAAGGTCAAGGCAGTCTCTTTATTAACCAATGAAAGTAACACATAGACAGATGATCCTCCTACATCAGTGTCAGATACTGGGGTGGTGGAGGCAAGGCACTCCCTACCCATACCACTAATCAACAGGCTGAATTAATAACCTTTACCCATACCTTCCAGTTAAGGAAAGGGACAATGCCCCCACATTGGGCGCCAATTGTTGCAGTGGGGCCCACTTGTTTGTCTTAGCCACCCAACTAGCTCAGCCCTGAAATAATCACACAGGAACTTTATTAATTAAATCACTGCTTGGCCTGTTAGCTCTAACTTCTTACAGGCTAACTCTTACATATTAATTTAACCCATTTCTATTAATCTGTATATTGCCAGATGACAGTGGCTTACCAGGTAAAATTCTCAGCATCTGTCTTTGGCGGATTCATGGTGTCTCCTTACTCTGCTTTCTTCCTCCAAGAATTCAGTTCTGTCTTCTCTTCTCCACCTACCTAAGTTCTGTCCTACCAGGCCAAGGCAGTTTCTTTATTCATTAACCAGTAAAAGTACACACAAAGGGGACTCCCACAACAATCTTTAAATGTTTACATTTAAATATGTAATATATGCCTTTTATATCCTCCTGTCCCATGCAGCTATCTGGAAAGAGTGTGGGTTTCTTACAATGAAAGCAGGATCTATAACTAACTCAGGTTACATTATGAACTTGTTAAAAGCCTCCCATCTTCCCATAGCTATAGGAATTATTCACTGTCGTCTCATCAGACCCACAGTTACATTATTTCCAAGTGAAATAACAGGGCTGACCAAGCAGCTAGAACAGCAGCATTCTAGGGCCCAAACCTACCTCAACCACCTCAGGGAATTCATACAGTACAGCCCAAATTCCTGCAGATGCCCCGACACCCAGCAAATTCTGTCCTACCTACATCACCTCTTTCATCCTTAGCGTACTTAGCAAAGCTCTGCTTCATTTTGTCAAGGTTCATCTCCAACCCACCCCCGAGTTCTTAAAAGCTATCACTGCCTCTTGTAAAATCTGTCAAAAGTCAGATCCCAAGATCAAATACCATAGCTTTCCTTTCCCCACCCACAAGGCCAGGGGCTCCCTTCCAGAAACTGAATGGCAGCTTGATTTTACTCATATGCCCACAGTCACTTGAGTTAAATATCTCCTGGTCTTGGTGGACACCATGTCTGGGTGGATTGAAGCATTCTGCACCACTAACAAGAGGGCCCAGATATTTTCCGATGTTGTTTTTTGAGAAATTATTCCATGGTTTGGAATCCCAACCTCCCTTCAGTCAGATAATGGCTGAAGGGAGTTTACTTCCCAGATTTTTCAAACTTTGTCTAAGGTTCTTAACATTCCCTGGCATTTTTTATATCCCATACCACCCTCAGTCTTCAGGGAAGGTAGGACGAGCTACTCGTTCCTTAAAAAAATGTTCTTGTTAAGATGTCACAGGATTTTACCTTGACTGGGTAAAACTTTTACCTCTGGCCCTTCTAAGGCTCAGGGCTCTCCCCCAAAGCCCCCTTTCCATCTCACCCTGTGAACTCATTTATAGGCAGCCGGTTTTAACCCCCAGCCTCTCACCTAAAACCTCTCCCTTCTTGATCAATGGCTTACTCTATTGTTATCCCATCTTTGCTCCCTATTATGGGATTTTAGCAACTATTCATTACCTCAACCATGTGCCAATCCATACCCACTGCCGATTAAAATAGGAGAGCAAGTACTATTCTCCCCTCCAGCTCAATACCCCTCAACCCTTTCCCCTAAATGGCAGGACCCCTTTAAAGTAATTCTTGTAACTCCCACAGCTGCCAAGCTTGAGGGACTCTCTCATTGGATCTACCTGTCTCATCTTAAACTTTTTACTCTTCCAGCTCAAGATACCCCCTGTATATGGTAACTCAAACAGGGCCCTGCTCCCTTAAGTTCCAGAGGACACCAAAGTCAGCCACTTTTTCGCCAGTTCCAGAAGAATAAAAGTCTCATCACCATACTCAATTCTCCTGTGCCAAAACCTCCATATATTCTCCCTTTTCTTCTTCTATCTGTTTTATCAACTTTTCTCTATCTCCAATGTCATACTTAAATTTCCAGTTAACCACTCAAATGTTATCAGAGGGACCATCATTAAACATAGAGCCGGAGGTACAAGGACTGCTAAAAAGTCCAGGTGGGTAAGAAACAATAATGAGTTTGAGGACATTTGCAGTTCCAGACCCCAAAAACTCAAACAGACTTTAACGTAACAGGTTTATCACTGACTGCAGCAGTGTCTCTTGGATGTAAAGGTCATACCATGATGCTAAAGAAAACAAGTGCCTTAAGATTTGTTTCAGGTAAAACATTGAGAGGTCTAATAATTCCTCTTTCTAATAATTGTAATATTTCTAATAATTCTAATAATTCCCCTTCTTTTTCCCCTCCATTCCAACACTATACTATTATGATCATAAGCTTTTAATACGTCTAAAATTTATTTCTTTTCAAACATTTTTTCATAAGCTCCAGGGAGCCAATTGGACCTATCTAAATAGACCAGACTTGTCCAGAATAACTATCATTTAATTCTTCCCTTATCATTCCTGGTCTAGGAAACCCCTGGGAAATTCCCTCCTCTATCCCAACCTCTCCCCCGCATCTTCCATCTTGAGACTCTCCTCCCTCAATCTCCAGGATCTAAAATTTTTCCAGACATAATTTTCTGCCTTTCCAGCATCTTGCGAGGTCCAAGCTGCCAGTCAGCCAGTTCCACAGAGCCTGAAAAAACAAAAAGTAATCAGCCACCCCAGGATGTGGCCAAACACCTCAACTCTCCGATGTCCACAAAATCAGCAGACGCAGCCATGAGAGACCTTACAATGTCCCATTCCCACCCACTAAAGAACCCCAAACTCCCCAAATTTTTAGAATAAACAAAAGGGTGGAATGTTATAATTCTAGCCAACCGGCATGGCTGGCACTTCCAGGTTCCAAGGCCACTCATGTGCAGACAAGCCCTCAGGAAAAAATACCTGGCTTCTCCGGGGACCTTACAAGGCCTTGCATGACCCATGTGCAGCATGGTTGCATCACCTACGTATGATGCAGTTACTAAGCCCTTGCGCGCATGCGTGAGCTCTGTAATCAGCATATGACGTAGCTATGTCATCCCCGTGTGCATGTGCTAGGCAGCCTTTAAAAGCTGGATGCGCGATCTTCAGCCCTCTTTCTGCACATTGACTTCCCTAGGCCTGTACAGGTTTCTTCTAATAAACTCTTAAATGAACTTGTTGCGTGTTTCCTTCTCACTTGGGTCAGATAATTTCATAGCTGATATTACTCACAAAGTTTGATGGCACATCTGTAATTCCAGCTCAGCAACTTAAGACAGAAGCACTGCCATGAATTCAAGACCAGTCTGGGCATCATACTGAGTTCTAGAATAACCTGGGTTAAAGAGAGTTCTTATCTCTCTCTCAAAAAAATTATTTATATTCAATCATTTCTATTCTTTCCTGAACACATAAACTTTAAAATATCAGTAGCTGGGCATGGTAGGATATGCCTGTACTGCCAGCGCTTGGGAGGCTGAGATAGGACTGCGATGAGTTCTACCTTAGACAAGGCTTCACAGATAGTTTGAAATGACCAAAACAGCTAATGTAATTTCTCCTTAAATTGTTTTTAAGTGATGCAATTATCAGTGTCAACATTTTATAGAGGTATAATTTAAGGAATTTTGAAAAAAAAAACCTACCTCTAAGCAACAGCATCAAAAGAAACTGATAGTCTGTCTATACTCTCATAGGATAACCAAAAGTGCAGGTATGCCAAAACTGACATTTCTAAGATACAAAATAGGCAAAATTCTCAAGAGTTTCATTTTAAAAAAAAAGTTGTCTCTATTCCTCGTTTCTGTTCCATAACCTAGACATTTTCTCAAGGTAGTTAATTTAGGGATAACTATAGGCCATCCACTCTCTTCCCCTTCCCTTTGCACCACCATTCTCCACTGTCTAGCCTATGTTCAGTAGTGTAAAAGTCAGTATTTTATATTTTGCCTAATTTTAGTTATTTTCAGAAGGATTAGTCACAACTAGAAAATGAAACATAAAAAACTTACCGTGAAACACAGGGAAAAGAAAATCAAGACAACCAAAAACAGGAACAAAGAGGAATTATCCTTAAGGCAATGCAGTTTGGTATCCTCAGACTGTAAGCATCAGTAGCCCCCCGAGATCTCACTAGAGATGTAAATTCCTGGGCCCTGTGCAGGTGACTCAGACAGATGCCATAGGAGAGATGTTGGCATAAAATATTAAGATGCATGCAGGTTTTACATGACACATAAAAACAGGTACTACAGTAAGTAATGAATGGAACACAGACAGGTATTCACTATAACTTTACAACTTTTGCAGATGCTCAGAACTCCTGTACATACAGGAACTTGATACATGTTAAAAGTTTACATTGCAGATCGCAAGAAAAGTAGGTTTGGGGCTGGAGAGATGGTTTGGAGGTTATGAGTACTGACTGCTCTTCCATGGGGCCTGGGTTCAATTCCCAGCATTTACATGGTGACTCACAATCATCTCTAACTCTAGTTGTGTCTCCGTGGTCACTGTACACATGTGATACACAGACATATATGCAGTCAAAACACCCATACACATAAATGTTTTAAAAACTACTCTTGTATAGTTGATGCAGAGAGACCATGTAGATGGATCTGCTTTGAATACAACAGTCAGTGATAAATACAAGAGGGACTAAGGGTCTATATAGTAAAGAAAAATTTATACCGTTAATAAAAGTAAATATGGAAGAGCTTTGCGACTTGGGCATGAAGATTTTATTAAAAATAAATGCATAATGAAGCATAAATGAGGTTTCATCATATGTTAAATCTTTAAAACCAAAAAAAAAAAACCCCAAGATATCACCAACAATGGTGACTATATTGTGGACTGGGAGCTGTTTTGTAATATAAGAATATAGTAAGAAATTCAGGCACTGAGGTACATGCCCGCAATTCCAGCACTAGGAAATCTGTGGCAGGACTCAGACCTCTAGCTACACATTGAGTTTGAAGATTCCCGGGCTATATATATAGCAGAACTCCGTCTCAAGTACTCCTATGACAAAATTTAAGAAATCAGTATTTAAAACCTGTAAGAAACTCCTGCAATTTTGTCTTTAAAACTTCAGAGGTAGAAAAAAGTCAAAAAGGCCAAAAAGAGTAAGGAAATCTTAATAGGCACCATGATGGGCAAATCCCTATTGCCAACTTGGCTGGATTTAGAATGACCCCTAGGTGTCTTTGAGGATTCCAGAAGAATTTAACTAGGGGGTGGGGCACCAGCCCACAGGGGAGGGTAAGCAAAATGCTTCTGGGGTGCAGCGGCAATGTGATGGTTGCCTAGAGACTGGAATGCACCTCAACTGCAGAGCCAAAATAAGCCCTTAAGTGCTACAACCAGGAGAGGTAACTAATTAGGCACCTAGTAACTGACACTTTCTACACACTCCAGAGGCAGAGGAACCGAGTTTAATGAACACCAGAATACGATGTGTAAGTGTTCATACACATCGATGTGTAAGTGTTCATGTATGCAATGTGCATGCACTAGTTGTGAATGGATGGAGGCTGGTACTGGGTATCTTCTCAACAGCACTTCACCTTACAATTTATTTTTCATTTTTTGAGACAGGGTCTCTCACTGAACCCGAAGTTGAGATTCTGCTACACTGGTTGGTCAGCGTGCTTCAGGGAGCTGTCTGTCTTCTCAGTGCTGGAATTATAGGCATGTGCTGCCACACTTGGACTTTTATGTGGGTCCTAGGGAACCACTCCTAGGCTCTCATGTTTGTGTGGAAAGCACCTTATAGACTGAGTATCTCCTAAGTCATTCACTGACCATCCAGACTGGTACAATTCTCTACTAATTGGGGTACCACATTTGAACAGTTATTACAAACAAAATGGTTGCACAGTAGTGGTCAGTTTTGAGCATGGTCATCACTACAATTTAGTAAACAATATAAATTAAAAGCGGCTTCTGTGTTTCTTCAAATGACACGGATTATTAATCAAACTCTGTAATTCTGTTTTAACAAAATTCTCACAAAGAGTAATTTTAAGCCCAACAAACCCCCCATATTCTGCAAGAAAACTTTGCATATTATTTTAAGGACAAAATTTCATTTTTTACTTTTACTTTATATCATATGCTATTCCAAACTTTGGCAACAAACTTTCTTATCCAATTTTCAAGAATACTCCAAAATTAGCCAGGCGGTGGTGGTACACACCTTTAATCCCAGCATTCAGGAGTCAGAGGCACGGGGATCTCTATGAGTTCGAGGACAGTCTGGTCTACAGAGCTAGTTACAGGACAGGCTCCAAAGCTACAGAGAAACGCTGCCTCGAAAAACCAAAATAAATAAATAAATAAATAAATAAATACTCCAAAAATGAAAAGGACAGCGCAATAAAATGACAGAGTATATAACATCTGTTGTACTCACAATAGTTCAACAGGAATATGTAGGGTAGATCACTGAAGAAGCCCTGATTCTGTGAAGCCTAATTCCTTTTGCAAAACTATAATCAACAATTCTGGTTTGAGTTAAGACCATTGAGAACTGTACAATTATATCTATTTTACTTATTTCTAATTAAAGTGGCTGTGAAAATGTGAAGTCAACAAAGGGAGAGTGTGACTATCTTACAATGCCGCCATAAAGTAAGAACAAAGGGAACACCGAGACTTATATTAAAGAAGCTGTTTGTCATTCTTTGTTTTAGAGATTACAACACATACAAGTGAATTTTATCAAAATACAGCACATTTCTTCTACTATATTCATAAAAATCAATTCCTATGTAAATAGTACTGAAAAATCAACTAAAATGAGTTAAAATTTACAAAGAGTTGTTAAAGGGTTTCAATCAAAATTATGAAAACTATACAATACCCAATTGATAACAGCCTGAAAGAAGTGCAATTTGAGTTCAAATGTTTTAAAAGTGCTGACTATTCTGACTAGAATGGAAATGCTTCAACTCACTCTGTAAAAATAATGCAGGTGCTGTTTTAGCTAGTCCAAGATTCTCAACTAAGTCAAGGTTGAAGAAAAAGCGTATCACATTAAAAATACCCAAATTATGCATATGAGAAATTTAAAAATGAATCTGAGAAATGAATATTGCTCTAATAAAAGTTTTCAGACTAGCCTCAACTAAAAACAGTTGCTGGTCTCCTATGGCACTTTCCTTGGTCCAAATAACCATGCATGTCATTTGAATTTTATTTGATTACATAAAACAAAAGCAAATAAAATTAATGGTTTGGATAAACAAAATAACCTCTACCATCAAATACTTGTTACAGTAACTAGGAACAAAGGCAGTTGGTGGTAAAACACTATTACACTGTACACTTAGAAACCCTTTTAAAGACTCTCAAGTGTGGAGTTCACATTTAACGTGATCTGGAGGAACAGCCCTTGACTTGAACCCTTTCCACACTGGTAGGCCTCAGGGACCATCCCTTGCTCCACCGCTCTCCACAGCACTTCTCTATCACTGCGCAGTCTCACAGACTTGCTTTGGTTTCCTAGCTCCATGCGTACTCCACAGTTCCTTTCACTTTACCAAGGCAACGCCAGGCCAAACAAAATCAAGAGGCTTTCCTAAACCTTCTGACACTTCGTATTATAGGCAACAGACACAATCTTAAAACTGGCCTTTTGGGTTTAATTTGCTTCTTAAAACAAAAATTATAAATTAATTATGGAGTACTAATTATAAAAATTAGATTGCAAGTACCACCATTTGCTAAAGAAAAAAATATCAGAGAACTTCGTAGTATGGGAAATGTGTGGACATGCATCTACATTAGAGTTAAAAACTTCAGTAACTAAAAAAATTAAAAATTGAATCACCAGTAGCAAATGTATAATCAACAGCTAAGACAAGAATCGATCTTGCAGAGCTCATAAAATGCAATTATTGTCTTTTAAAAAGACATTATGTATTTTATTGCATTACTCTATTAATAAAAATACATTATCAGATAACTTTTTCCCACTGTTAGCCTCAGATTTTTATAGGAAATAATGTTTTATTCTGGCCTCGGAAAGTGAACCCACCAGCACCAACTTCATCTAACCACTCTTCAGTATGCACATAGCAAAAGCCAACACTTCAAATCTCTTACCCACATGGAAAAAAGTAGTTCGGCAGAAAAAACATTAATACCAGTTGGATAAAAATAAGGGCACAAAAGCTATGAGATAGATAGCTCTGCCATCTGTCTCTGGGCTACAATCAAGGCTAACTATTGCCTTGCATACAGTCAGTCATGTGTATGAAATCCAAAAATAAACCTACGTTCTATACAAAAACAACATAATTTTGTTTTTGTAGCCTCGATTTGCTAAGCTTAAAAACCTAACAACAAATTTCATATGATATAAATTCAACAGTCTCTTTTTATCTTCTGTACAGTGGTTCGTTCCCTCTAACCACAGTTCCATTATTATTTCAGTAATGTACAAGTTCCAAGCCAACTGTCTGAGTTCTTCTTTATATATAAAAATAAGCAAAATAGTCATTTCCCCTCCAAGTGTCTTCCAATAAATCTTGCTATCTTCCCCATTTGTTTTTTTTTCCTTTTTCCTTTTTTTCCTTCTTCTTCTTCTTCTTCTTTTTTGTCTATAGTCCTTATGAAGAAACTTCTCGTACAATGATGAGTTCTACTGTGTTCTGGAAAGTTTTTAACAAGGACACTGCTTGTCCATGTTCAATGTTGATAAAACTGTAGCCATTAGCCTAGAAGAAAGAGGGAAAATAACTTTTAGAAAAAAAATCTCAGAAAAATATCTGCATTTCTAGTTGTAAATTTCTGACAGCCAGTTCATAACCTACTAGAAAAAAGGACCAGTCCAGCAATTTAAAACAACACACTGGCTGATGGAATGATTCCATCTGACTCCACGCTGGGGAACCATTATCACAGAAGGAAAAAACTGACCCCTTCAAGTTGTTTTCTGACCTCTGTACTCATGAAGTTCAGCACATGTGTGTTGTACACATATACACAAAATTAAAAACACACACAGACTAACAGTCCCTACATTCCATACTTAGCAGAAATAAGATCTCTATAGAAATAACCCAGGAACTTGTATTTTGTTCAGGTTATCAGATGATTCTTTTAAAATAAATTTTATTTTATTAAGTTAGGTGTATGGATGCTTTGCCTGCATGTGTGTTTGTGCCTGGTATTCAAGAAGGCCAGAAGAGGGTATTAGATGGCCTGGAACTGGAGTTACAGATTTTTGTTTCCAGGAACCCACCTGGATCCTCTGGAAGAACAGCCAAGTACTCTTAACCACTGAGCCATCTCTTCAGACCCTCATACAATTCTAATACATTGTTTCAAATGTTGGGAAGTACTTGTCAAGACAGGATCAGATAGGGTATTTTATGTATGTGTTAAGGTAGACCCAGGTTTACCAAACTTCAAGGGTAATTGCAGGCAGTGTCTAGACTTCTTATTCATTGGAGCCATTGGTTCAAGATCAGCAAACAGGTTATATAAAAGATAGCTAGCATTTACTGAATTCTCACTCTGGACCAGACAGACATACATACTGAAGTGTTTCATATGAATTAAATCCTTTCATTCTTAAAGAGAACACTATAGATTAAAAGCAACACTACAGACTTATCTTATTTCAGAAGACTGAAAACCCAGGAATGTCTGAACAGAAATAATAACTTCCTGCCACAAAACTGAAAGCATGGATTCTCATGTTATTCAGAAAAGTATGTGTGTGAATGTTTATGTGGGGCTATCTATAGAGGGAAAATAATACTGTGGAATATTTGTTTGACTAGGCAAAGATGTTGTTACATTTGTTTATAATGCATTTGATCAACTATGTAAAGATGTGTTACATTTGTTTATGCTGTATTTGTTTAATTATGTATAGATGTGTTGCTGTTTTGCTTTGTCTGCTTAAAGCACCTGACTGGTCTAATGAAAAGCTCAACAGTCAATAGCTAGGGAGTAGAGGGATAGGCGGAGCTAGCGGGCAGAGAGAATAAGTAGGAGAAGGAATCGAGGCTCCTGGAAGGAGAGAGAGAACAAGGGAAAAAGAGAGGGAGATGCCTGGGACCAGCCATACAGAATGAAAGAAAGGTAAAAAGTCCCGAGGCAAAACGTAGATGAAGAGAAACAGGTTAAAATAAGTTATAAGAACTAGCAAGAAACAAGTGTAAACTAAGGCTGATTATTCTTAACTAATAAATCTGTGTCATGATTTGAGAGTTGGTTGGTGGCCCAAAAGCAATAAGAAAAATGGATACTAAAGATAGTGTGGCAAAGCATGATCACTTTTGTTACACAGTTCCTGTGAGTTTTCTGAGTTTGAAATTATTTAAAAATCAAAACCATTAAAAATTTTATCATCATGAATTTGCATGTCATCCTTTAGTAACTCCAATTTTAGTGTATGTGCTGCTGAAGCAGGCACTGAGCTAACATTAAAAAGGGCTGGGCAGGGATTTGTTCTGAGGTGGTATTTACTTTCAACTACTAAACTCTATAATGTCTCTATCATTTTTGGTTTGAAGGCTTCTTCGTATTATTATCTTAACTAACAGTAGTTCATGTAGGAAGGAGGAAGTGGACTATCCTTGAGAACTAAGAGACTGTCAAACTGCGTGTACTTAGGTATAATAAAGTTACTGAAGTAATATAGAAAAGGAGTGGAAATACCAAAATGCTTCTCAGATTTAAAAATTTTACTATCTGATATAATGACAACTAGCATTCAAGTAGATCCTCTTAAATTAGTAAAAACATTTCTAAACTTAAAATGATGCATCAACATATAAACATGACTTTCAAAGAGTAAAGTAAAACTATTTAAAACTCTAAAACATTTAGAAAGTACTGTAAAATAAAATTATTGCAAAATGAAAGAAAATAAAAAAGGTTAACTTCATTACCTGAATAATTTTATCACCTGGCTGTAGTATTTTTGATGCTGGTCCTTCAGGCTGTACCCTTGTTACAAATATACCCTTTAATGAACAACCACAAAAATTATTAATTATTATTATTATTTAAGGCCAAACCACAAACTGAAAGCATGACTCAGGAGCAAGGGAAAACCTTTTCAATACCATGCAAATACTTGAACATGGTGGAAGCTGTCTCTTGATTTTTCAGAGTATCCCTCTAACAGGTCAACATAATTTCTCCCTCTAGTAATTCTGACTTTAGAAATGCAATGAAATCACTTCTATGCAGTTTTGGAGAAGCAGTACCAAAACTAAAAATCACTTGGTAATATCAATATTCACATTTCAGGTAAAATTCTTTATTTCAAACAACGTGAAATAAGCAAATTTCAAAAACAAAGATAATAAAGAAAGAAAAGAGATGAGAGACCCAGAAAATTTACATTAGATTTTCACTCATTAAGTATGAGATTAATAAATGAGACATTATGAATGTACAAGGGAATTATTTTTTTTTAAAAAAAACTTACATCATCATCAGGTCTGAAAGGGTTTCCTCTACCCCCAACACCTCCTGATATGCTAAATCCAAGTTCTGGATCCTTTTCTACTCTTACTCGAATCTGATTTAATATGAAAATAAAGGAAATATCACTATACCAGAAAAAATATACAATAATATCCATATTTAAATACTGGTGAATTAAGTTCAAGCAGATGAGGTGACACGACAACACAGAGCACCATTATTCATGTTAATGAGTTAGTGAGGGAAAGGCACAGCGGAATTACAAAGCGTGGCTCCTAACATTACTTATGACTTCAGTCAATCAACTGACACTGGCTCTATTTTACTTTTTAGTCAGCCTGAATT
The DNA here is from genome assembly GCF_982192425.1 of Myodes glareolus. Lineage (NCBI taxonomy): Eukaryota > Metazoa > Chordata > Mammalia > Rodentia > Cricetidae > Myodes > Myodes glareolus. The sequence goes on from NC_142040.1 coordinate 31,036,642, forward strand.
TTTAATTTTAACATCATGATGCATATCTACAGAACACATATGCACATTCCCAACAGTCTTCACTTACAGACCACTTAAATTACATGCTTACTGTCTTGTGCCATAAGATACTTAACATTGAGAACTGGCTTTAGAACTCAACCCTTCACTCCCTCTGTTTATAACCTTCAGGGGAATTAGGACTGTAAGATCAGACTGACTAACAGCAGTTTTTATAAACTACTGTAAAATAAAAGGTGTAGAAATGTTTTCTTTTCTTGAGACAGGCTCACCTACATATGTAGCCCTGGCTGTCCTGGAACCTGCTGTGTAGAACAGGTGGACTTGAACTCACAGAGATCCTCCTGCCTCTGGGACCTAAATGCTGGCTTGTTTTGTTAACAAAGGGTCTCACTAAACAGCCTAGGCTAGCCTGGATTGTCTGATGCATCCAAGTGGACCTTGGACACACTACCTTCCAGCCTCAGCCTTCAAGGTGCTGGTATAGCAGGTTATAGAAGCTAAAGTTCTGTTAAAGAATGTTGTTTACCATAGACTTGCTCAAAACAAAATGTATACCAAGGGTTTCAAGGTTATTACTTCATGAATAAACCATTAAGGTATAAGAAATTATGACCTATACGTTTTGAAGATCAAACCCTCAACATGGTCTGGAGACTATAGCTGAATTTCTTAATCGAAAAGCTCAGACTCTGGTGTAGAACAGGACCACTTCAGCTTACTGGTCTACTATTTATAGTCTTAGAAGAAAATCTAACGGAGCACCATCAATCCACTTGGACAAGCAGTTGATTTAGAATTAAAAAAAAAAAAACCAACCCACACCCCCAACACTAAATCCTATGTTACATGATCATAAAGTCAAGTTAAAAACTACAAAGTCTAACACTTTAGAAAACTAAACTTTATAAACTTAAAACAAAATGGTAAAAACTACTGTTAAAATTCTATATGAATATATTGCTATTAACCTGTAAGAATATATGGAAAACCTAATTTCATATTTCAAACAGTCTTGATAATTCTTACCTCTTGCTTTGCCAGCTCCTGACCTTGTCTAGGAGAACAATGGGGATGTGTATATGGAGGCTGGTGGGCCACTTTCAGCATCAAATAATCAATGAGTTGTTCTCTAGAGGGATGCCTTGCCACAGATGCCTGAGGGGGATGATGTATTTGACTATAATTTGCCTGAGGCCTGAGAGGCTGGCCCATCTGTCCATTACTCAAAGGCATCTAAGAAAAACATGAATTATCTTTAAAATAACCAGTAATAATGTCTTATTACAAGTACTTGGACATTCTTCTTGGAGCAATACAAAAGCACTAGAGTTTTAATATTATACACCATTAAATACTGAGTTACTCTCACTTATTCTTCTAAGTTTAAAACTTCCAAAAGAAAGAAAATTATTAATATCTAGATTCTAAACTTTCTTGAATATTTACTGATTGAATCCATCAGCAAACTTTTAAAAGAAGGCCTCGATCTATATTTTAAATTGCTTTTCTGTTATATATAAATCTACTATTACACTTACCAATGTTAAAGTAGGAAATAAGTATACTGGAAAACTTTAACTATTGATATACATAAAACAAAATTTTTATATATAAGAAATTAAACTTAAGTTATCCTACTAGAAGGTTATACTTTTCTCATACCAAATCATAACATACATAAAAGGTGAGTGTAGTTATGTTTTTTCTCAAGAAAAAAACTAATTGAGTATAATTTTTTCTTAATTTGAATATATTTTAACTTTCTTACTTTTCAGAAATAAATTTCAGCTATCTACACAGAAATTAAGTGATTTATTCTTTATGCATGCATATATTATCAGTAATTTTCAAGCTCTCTAAATAGTAATTCTATGGAATATTTAAAAACACAATAGTCAAAATACTGATATTCTACTTTATTTACTACAAAATAGAACCACCACAAATTTTGTGAAATTATTAGTTTGCTAATGAACTAACTACATTTAATAACCCCCATGTATTAGGAAACTGAACCTGAATTTTAGACTTTGGATTACATTTGTAGTAAATAGCTTATTTTATTCTACAAAGAATGTAGCTAAAGAGAGCCTGTTTCTGTTATTCATCATTTAAATTTCCTTGTAGGCTAACTGAAAAGAATTTCTGCCCAAAGGACATTAGAAGAAAACTAAAATTCCCCCCCAAAATCATCCAAACATAGAGTTTGACAGAAGTTTCAGAATTGTATACTGTGAACTTCTATCTTGCTAAAGATACAAAAAGGTTTGTTGTTTAGAAAGAATATATATATATTAGTCAGTGCATGCATGCCATGGCATATGTGAAGGTCAGACTACTTTCAGGGGTCTGTTCTCTTTCCACCACGTAGTTTCCAGAGATTGACTTCATTCTGTCAGACTCAAGGACTGCTGCTTTTATTCACTGAGCCATCATTCTTCTTCAGCCTCCCTGACCTCGTAGCCCATGTTGGCCTCAAACTCTTGACCTTCCAGCCGTGGGTTTCAAGTGGTAGGACACAGACACGTGCTATTACACTGAGTCTCTCCTATTCTTAAAAGCTGCTGATACCTGGATATTCAGTTTTGTCTAAACCAATCTTAAACAATAAGAAATATATTAAGCTATGTTTAGTCAATGACTCATGAAAAAAAAGTGTTAAGAACTAAGCTGTAAGGTGCATGTTAAAAAAAAAAGAAATTGAATGACAGCTTTGAATTAAAAGGAAAGGGATAAAATAAATAAGCACGTATGAGCTTAAATATCAGATGGCTGGATGCCTATCCTCAAGAGCAACTTAAAAGTTGTATATAATAAACGTGAGTAATAACTATTGTACCTGGTTACACTAGAGGCATGCAAGTGGGTAAAGCAAAAATAGCTGAGAGAGAACAAGAATTATCTTTGGCACTGCTACAAATATTTTATCTGTAAGGTTTTTCCTACAAAATACTAAAAAAGACAAAATGATCACCTCTTCTACTATATACATGGTCTTTCAAGATGATTTCTAATTCTATCTAAAGATTTTCAAATGTTTTTAATTAACAATAAAATATTCTAGAATGCATAATTTAAGACAAAGTCATTGTCTAACTCTCCAAGTAGGTTTATTGTCAAGAATGCCAAACAGTTATTAATTCAAATGCTAAAATAAGCAGATGGAACTGTAGCAAGCAATGTAATTATAAATCGATTCTCTAGTGTGAAAAATCACAAAATAAATCAAGAAACAGCAGAGTCAAATTCTCTTGCATTTACGAATCATTTAAAAATAATCCTACATAATAAAAGCAAGCCTTATAAAGTATTTCCAAAGTACATATGAGATTTCAAATTACAACAATGAAAACAGTGCGCTCAGAGACGCGGCTCTGTTCACCGCTGTGAGCACCTACTTTCACCACGCTGTCTGGAGGGTCTCTGAGACTAAGTGCACCTGATGAGTAGCTCTGCTCCCCTGAGATCAGTCTATCATCTTGGCAAGAATCTCCTGGACTGCATGTCTGAGGATGCTTCAAATGAGGGAGGAAAAAAGTAAACAAATAATATACTTTAAGATGTGAAACAAAACAATGAGATGCATGAAAGAAGCTTAAGAAATGCTGCTTGACTGGAGACACAGAAGACTCAAGTTAGATACTATCATCATCACTGTCATCAGGTCTTTTAGCTTCCTTCAAAGGTACATAGCAAAACATTTGTTCCTGTAACATGTTAAAAAATTTAAAAAGACAGACATTTTTAATCTTTATAATATATACCATTTAATGTTTTTTCTTTTACTTTCATTTATACTTATAACTTAATATCTTTACTCAATAAGTATAGTGGTTAAAGCTAGCTAATTCTCTCCAATTTTAAGAGCAACTAATAAATTATTGTAAAGCACTAAAGAAAGTGTTTTTCATTAAAAGAAAATGAACTGGTATGCTTTGATCTCATGACACCACCAAGAACACCCCTTGATTACAATGATGTGCAATGCCCCTAAATCCACTGTATAAAACTCACTGTGCTATAATTCTGTCATATTAACATTGGTTCAATACTTTAAAGGCACTGTTTTAAAGAAATGCTTTAACATTAACTAATTCATACCTCCATATGCTAAATTATAGTTTAACTTAGTGATAACCTTAATGAAAAAAAGGCTAAATGTCATTATCCCTGACTGTTTTAATAAATATGATAAGAATAAAACATCTATATTCACCGTAAGTTAATTCTAAGCACACCTAATTTAAACATCTATATCCACCATGAGTTAATTCTGAGCACACCTAATTTAAAAACAAAGCACAGTATGTTTCACTGCTGCTTTCACTTCTTTCAAGACATGCTTAGCAGCAAAAACATTAAATTTTATATTGAAAAATAACTCAAAATACACTCCAAAATAATACACCATGGAACACATACAATTTTAAGAATTTGTATTTAATCTAAAAAAGTAATACTTGCAACTGACATATCGTGTCCAGCTAGTTGCTAGTTCAAAGCATGGCTTAGCATTTTTCGGTGTGATTTGATCTAATTTGTCTACTAACAGTACGTATTTAATTTTTCTTCTCTTTTTGTGATATACATTTAGAATATATAATCAACACAGCTCAAAGCTAGAAACTTATACTCAAGCCTGAATAGACAACTACACTTACGCATGATATACAAAAGCACATTGTAAATGAAAAACTAAAATTCAAAGTCTGTATAAACTTTAAATCCAAGGAAAATAAGGACAAAATATTTTTGTAAAACAAATTTAGAAAGAACAACTGTCTAGATGACTATGAATGGCAAAGATTCCCAAGTAATAAAATCCACTCCGGGCATGTTGAAGTAAAGGCTGACTCAGCAGTCATCAGCCTGTTTGTTCTTCTTCTAAACTAAGAAGTTCGATGACCGCTGTTGGCACACAGCAAAGACACCAAGTAATGGCAGATGGCGGAGCGCAGGGCAAGACCAGCTCAGAGCAGTCACAGCCCACTGAATCCAGAAAACTGTTCCTGCTCTAGAACATAACAGAGAACATCCAGGGATGAAGGTGGAAGGGGTCTGGGGAACAAGTGAAGAGCCAAGAACAATAAAAGAGTCAAAATGGAAATAAACTATGAGAAGGAATAAAAGAAGGTTGTAGAGAAGAAAGGTCATTCAGGGCAGAAGGGGAGATTTATTTAGAGGCTGTGAGTCCTTATCAAGCCATGACAGCCTTGTTTTTGTTCACTCTTGGCAGTCCTTATAACTAACTCTTAAATGATCACTAAATAATAAATCTTCCACCACTAATGACCATGATGAAATGTTTTAAATAAGTTTTGGATTTTTTCCTTTCTACTATACTTTTACAACTTCTTCAGTCTCATATTTAGTCATATTCAGTGAAATGGGATTAAACTTTGGTGCATATAGTGTTTTTTATTAGCTGATTCTTAATTACTGGACTTATAAATTTATATCACCTGGCTAAAAATCATTAACTTATGATCAAAAAAATTAAAGACAGAAGTTGTAGATCTAAGCTATATAAAAAAAAATAACCCAGAAAATACAAAGATTTCTAACTTACAGAACCTTTTCCCCTAGAAATGTCAAAACACTTAAGATCCGAATGTTCTCATGTGTGCAAAAAGTACTAGCCTACTATCGGTACTCACTCGAAAAATGTGCCCACCAGAACCTCTTCCGTCTGCAACACTCAGGGCAAGGCTGCCCTGGCTGCCATGCAGATCCCTAGAGCTGCCATAGTGAGAGCTGCTTACAGCAGTAAGAGTGGAATTAAAGGACCTTGACAGCATACTCTATATAAAGAAAGGGTAGATTTACAGAAGATTAGTGTAGCATGCAAATTCCACAAGACATGTTATGCACACAGATTTATTTACAAGTAACCCCACCCATACCACAAACAAGTATCATGCAACACTGAATTCAGAGTCAAAAAGAAACTGATACATACGGCTATATAACACATACATAAAAAACAGGTATAATCATGTTTAATCACATGCTTAAGAATCAAAGAAGTATAAACATATAGTTGCTTTTGTTTATTAGACACTACCATTTCCTTTATGTCTATTAGTATGTCTGAAACAGAAACTGAGCACACACTCAGGTATGTGTTTATTTATATAAAGTTTTACATAAGCAAAATTTTCAACATCAGATGAATTTACCAGCAATCAGTAATTCTCAGTCAAATAAGTTTCTAAAGGATCTATTTAATTCTACGGGAATTCTACTATTAAATAATATCAACATTTAAACATATATGCTACAGCAAACTGTCTCTGTGATAAACACCTGGTTACCAGTCATTTTCATTCTTTCAAAAACTTATTTTCCACATTTTGAAAAATATTTTAAATTGTAGAATGTAACTTTTAAAAATATTTTATTATTTTTATTTATGTATATGTGTTTGTGCACACATGTATGTATATCCAGTATATGAGTGGCCATGGAGACCAGAGAGAGTCATCAGATCACCTGGAGTTGGGGTTATAAAAGCTTGTGAACCACTTTACATTAGGTGCTGGAAACAAAGGTGAGTCCTCTGTAGAGGTGTCTGTCATTCTGTAATCATCAAAACAATTCTAGAAAAACTTTATGTTGACAAACATTTCCCATTCAAGTAGATGGTTATTGCATTTTGGAGTTAGTGGTGGCCCAATAAGAGTATCCTTCTACAGTTTGGGTTTTCATGAAGACCCTTGTATTTGACCAAAAATTAAATATGCATTTTAATAAAAACACTTCTGATTTTCATCATTCCTAGATTTTCAATGTGGATGGGGCTTGATAGCTTAAAAAAGGGAAACCACATTTTAGGCAAAACCCGTTACTAAAATAGAGAAATGAAACAGCAAGCATTTACATATTACTCTTCAGAAATATATTCTCTTAATTTTGAAGTTGGTAACTAATACCACAAAATAACAGACTCCCAAAAGAAAAAAGATCTATAAAATTATTACTCCTTAGGTATTTTGTGGATTCTAAAGTATTGGCTTTAGCATATTAACTTGACTAAATGCTAGGCACACTGTACTAGGCACTGTTGGTCAATATGCCTGATGGTTATCATGTAGAGAGAAAACAGGGCTGAGTACAAACCTCTGTGTTAGCCAGGCCCTGGAAGAGTGGTGCTCAACATTCCTAATGCTGCAACCATTTAGGACAGTTCCTCATGTTGTGGTGACTCCCAGCCATAAAAATATTTTCATTGCTACTTCATAACTGTAATTTTGCTGTTATAAATCATAATGTAAATATCTGATATGTAACCTCCTAGGGGTTGTGACCAAAGGTTATCAGTGTACTAGGTGGACACCTATTATCTAACAAGAACAAGTAAATGAGACAAGGGCCACTTTGTACTAATATGGTTTAGAGTACTTTATATCTGATTTTTTTATACAGGTAGGGATATCAGCAAATGGTAGTATTAGTGATAATTCAACTCTGAAAGGAAATGGTTTGACTAGCCTTGGACTCACAGAGATCTACCTACCTCTGCCTCCAGAGTACTGGGGTTAAAGTTGTACCACCACCGCCCAGCTTAATTCCTTTTCAAATTTTCTTTGTTAATTTACTTAAGTCAGTGGTAAGATCTTCAAAGTAAAATCTATTTTATGTGTTTGAATTCTTAGTACAGTTATTTTATGGATAAAGGAGAGGGTTATAACTAAAAGGTCACAAATGCATATGCTTCAATAAACTACTATGCAAAGCAAAAAATTTGAGTACCTCAAAAGGTAAGGGAAGCATTTTCCCATGCTGCCTCCTCCACCACCTTCAATTATGCATGTGTGCATGTCCACATGCACAGTGCCAAGGAAAGAACGGGGTCCTTTAATATCTGCCAACATCTTGAAGCAATACTTTGAAGTTTACAGTTTAAATCTTGTTGCTATTTAAAGTAGCTAATTAGTAGCATCATTATGAAGTACTTGTATTGGGTATGTACGCTACTATTTCACACCTAATGAAAAACTGCCAGACTAAAGCATAAAGTAGTTTCTACAATTAAAAGTGTCAACTTTCAGAATCTTATATAATACTTTTAGAACATTACTGAACACAAGAAAATAAAGTATGTCTCTGTACTATAATAAAGATTAGAAATAATTTTATGCCCTATTATCACATCAAATTCAATTAACTCAAAACCAAGTAAGTTATATCTTGCCAAATCTCCACACAGTGTCACAATGCTTTAAAAACTCCATTCTCAAAACTATTAGAATTAAAAAAAAAGTTGATGATCAAGTAAAGTTTTTAAATTTCTTTCTTTCACTCAGGACTAAAATATATTTTAGGTTAGTAAGGATAGGGTACCAGCAAGCATTATCCCTGGTATCCCTACAAGTTTTCCTCTGACTACTGTATACGTGTGTTTGAATTCCTAGTACAGTTTTTATGGATAAATGTACACATGTACACACACACACTCTAAATGTAACTTAAACATTTTTTTAAAATGACATTAAAGTGTATTTCAAGTTGATCTCTACAGAATCCATAATCTTAGGTATGGTATGAATCATCAATTCATGCTGAACACATTTGCTTGAAAAATCCTAAAATGCCTCTTTCATCATTATCAATCATCATGTTGTAATAAAAAAAATGGTTTCCTGTAATATTCACACGGAAAATTTCCTCCTGAATTTTTAAAATTATTCTGTTCCTGCCATATAATATAGATTATCCTGGGTCAGTTACTTAGCTGTTTTGACCCTCAATTTCCTTCATAAAATGTGGTGATATGAAAGAGGAAAGAAGGGGGTTGGGGAGGTGGTCTTCTCTAGGGAAAAGTACACCAACTGGTTGTCCAGTACCAACAGTCCTGAAAACATACCTACAAGTAACATTACTATGAACTGAGAAGGTTCTATTTATGAATTAACATGTGCATACATTATATGCATGCAATAATAAAATTAAAAAGAGGACTTACATTTTAAAGAGTGGGAGAAATATATGGGAAGGTTTGTTTTTTGAGATAGGATTTCTCTGTAGCTTTTGAAGCCAGTTCTGGAACTAGCTCTGTAAACCAGGCTGGCCTTCAACTCATATGTTAACCAGGCTGGCCTCGAACTCATAGAGGTCCCACCTGCCTCTGCCTCCAGAGTGCTGGGGTTAAAGGCCTGTGCCACCACCACTTAGCAATCTCAAAAAAATGTGGTGGTAAGAGTATCTTAAGGTTCTGTTTAAGTTTAGAACTATTTTACAAAAGATAGCTATACTATGCTATCTTATGTAAAATTAACTGTTAGAACATTCTGTTTCTCCTAACTCAACCAACATACTATCAATTTTTTTCAAAAATAAATAAATCCTTAATTCAGCCAAGGTGAACTGTCTCTCCCTATTCTCTGCATTCGTACCCAAGAAACACTGTTTGTTTCTGAAACAGGGTATCATGTAGTTCCAAGCAGACCTTGAATTACTGTCTCTACCGCATCTAGTGCTAAGATTACAGAAGTGAATAGTTGAGGAGAAAACTTTTCATCTCTCTCTCCCTCTAATCAACAGCGGATTTGAATTCAGCCTTTCAATTTTCTTTCTTGCAAGTGTTCTATTTCATAAATCCAATGAATTAATTGTTGACTTTCAGAATACAACTATAAAACCACTGTCATATATTTTCTAAGAAACTGTGTATCAAATTTAAAAATACATAATTTATGCAATGGAAAGAAAAAACTAAAAGGCATATTCAACAATGAGATAGATGCTGCTTGCTTCCTATTTACTGAAGTTCAGATACTTCTCTATCAAACAGAAGAGTGGGAGAATAAGCCACTTATGATGTAAACTATACCAGATAAAAACCATCTGTACCAGCAATCCCTCCTTTATCTCTGATAATAGCAGAATTCCAAACAGTCACCTATGCAAAGCACAAACCCTCAAGTCTTGTCCCTTATCCACAGTAACTAAGTACAGGAGTATTCAACTACAATCAAACTTTGAGGATGTCCTCATGAAATTCATTCCTGTATCTCCGTCCTACTAATAAACACTTCATTCATTCTCATTCAAGTCTCTGAAACAGCCTCTTTGACAACCTTTTCTTCTAAAATCTACTTCCACATGTGAAACACAAGTTCATTATAAATTAGACCCATGTTCCTCATCTCAGCTGTAGAAATTTTCAAATTCCCAACAAAATGAACACAAATTCAAACAGCCTCAACAGTGTGTTAGAATTATAGCAAACAGAAAGGATGAAGATGAAGTTAGCTACAGCTGACAGATGTTAGCTAAAAAAATAAACATATTACAAATGACTAGAAAGAAATAATCCATACTTTGCATTTTTTCCTATAAATTAAGGAATTTATAAAGCAACAGACTACATATATTCAGCTGTATTTAAAAATATACTATAGCTTTAATAAATAGAGAAAGAGTAATTTTAAAAAGAAAACCTAGAGAGATACATAAAGCCGAGTCTTAATAACAAAAAAATCTTTGGTTGGGAGTGGGAAGGGGAAATAAGATCTCTCTTTGTAGCCCAGGCTGGCTTCAAACCTCTTCCTGCAGACTGCAGTTACAGGTGTATGATACCAAGCCTGGCATAAGAATTATATTTTATATTTTTGGGCCACATAACAATGTATCCTTTCAAAAGACACAGATTTATAAATAAAGTTATGAGATGGACATAAGCATTAGCGATTATACCAAGTTTTCCAAGTTGCACTATAGCCACAAAAACACTCAACTGAGTTGTTCAAAAACATCAGAAATATAATTCAGCAAAGTAAAAAATAAATGCCATGCTGCCAGAGTCATCTGTGTCAGTGATGTTAGTTCATTTAATATAGACTGCAGAAAAAATTTTTGATGAAATATTTACATTTACAAATATATTTCATTATCTTAGTAATTATACAGTAAACTGGTATTTTCCTTACAACATTTAAACAATCAGCATTGGTAGTAATCAGTTCAGAAAATGCTGAGCATGGCTGTCTATATATATACTGAATCCAGTTTGTGAGTACAGGCTAAAAGAGACACACAAGCATAAGGAGACTGCATGACCATCAGAGACTTTCAGGAGTAAAAAAGCAGTTTGTACAATCATCTCACTTGTCTGGCTTAAGTTTAAATATAGAACTCTGGTTCCAGCAACAGGAAAAAACACTTACATTGTAAGTAGAAAATAATTTGGACTGTGTTATTTCACTGATTAAAAACAAAGGATAAACCATTTCTAAGAAAAATAAATAAATTCATAAAGAATTTAAAAAACTCACGTTCAATTACCTTTTCTAACTTTTTGGCCTCAATATGTCGAAGTACTTGTTCTCGCCAGTCATGAGGAACTTTACTTTTTCCTGGAGGATCTAATAAAGAATGTTCAGAACCAACCCTTGCATTTGGTCTTTTTGAGGGACTAGTCCGTGAGTAATTGAAATCACTAACTGACATAGTTCTCTCTGGTATCTCATTAATAGAGGGGCGGGCACTCTGAGGTCTTGAAGTATTTGGGCCATCAATGCTGTATGCTCGTGCAGAAAGCGGTCTCTGTGATCCTGACATCACTGGCGTTCTTCCCACTGAATGTAACTCTCTGTATGACAAATAATCTCCTTCAGAAATCTGAGCACGCCTCGTGAGACCAGGATCACCAAGATTCATAGAAGCTGTTGAAGATACACTACTCTGTCGCTGAACTGCAGTCCGAGCTCCTGCTGGAACTAGCCGGTCATTTGGGGAAACAGCCCACATTTCTCCATGTCTGGCTGGAGCAAGTCTCTGGTGTAAATGGTATGCAGTATTGGCTCTGACATTGTTATGGTTAGAGAAATTCATATTTGCAGAATGCTTTGTGTAACTGTGATTTTCGGCACTCTCTGATCTAGGAAGGCGCTGAGGAGGAAAACTGACAGGATCTATTTGTGAATTTTGTTTAGGGTGCCACAAAGTCTCTTTGACTGCAGCACTGCCACTGTACTGGACGTTATACTGTGGAGGACCATACAGTTGAGGTGTAGACTGTGGGGCAGTTACTATGGGACCTCTTAATATATTTGAATCTTCAGGGTTATGATTTGAATCAAACTTGAAAACCGCCTTTGTACCTGACATTAAATCAGAAGACGAGGAAGAAGCAGTGAAGACCTGCAGTGGCTGGTCATACAGTAGTGTAGCAGACTTGCTCCTGACTATGTTCTTCCCGTCCACGGAGGATGTCATTTTAACTGCTGCACTTGGTGGCTGAGGATCATCATCACTAAGAATGTCATAGATCTTTAAGCCTCCCAGTCTCCATGTTAGTTATACTATGAGACTTCATGACAGACCCGACTGGACCGCTTCTTAGAGGGGAGAGATCTTCAGTGCTTTTAGAAACACTCATGTCAGCAGAAGAAGTAGAATTCTGGGGTTCTATCCTACCAAAAGACTGTGGGACTTCCTCAGGAAGACCATTTATCTTATTTATGGATTCCAAATTCGGATACTTATTTCCATTTTCTGTATGTTGAGCTTCACTTTTAGGATGAACACTTAAAAAGCCTGTTCCGAGTACTATATCTTGTGCCTTTGATCTTTCTGTGATTTCTGGCTGGCGCATATCATTTGTCACAAGTTTATTAAGATTCATGTTGATACGGTCTAACTGGCGAGATTCATCAGATGTGGATTTTGAGTCATCTTTTTCAATTTTAGAACTAATCGTTCTTCAATATTCAAATCATACTCAGGCAACTTAAAATCCTTTTTATCATTAACTTTGAATTTTTCTTCTGGTGAATTGTTTAAAATATCTCCATTTTGTAAAAGGCTGTTAAAATTTTCATCTTCTTGCCTAAAAGAATTTTATGAGAAAGTAATAAAGACAAGTTTTCTTGGTAACAGAAAGTCATTAATAACTATTTGATCTGTTGATAACATACATTAAAAGAATTGATGGAGCGCCAGATAAAGACTTAAATTATAATATACAAGTATCAAAACATCACTATAACCTACTGATATGTACAAGTTTTATGTTTTTCTATCAGTTAACATTAAAGTTAAATAAAAAAATGTTAAGTAGTGGAGATTTTTATTAAGTGAGAGAAAAGTAAAACAGTTAAAAATCATCAATAATATCAAGATTAATGCTGTGAAATAATCCTTTTGTATACCATAAAGATTTGTCACTCAAATTGGTTTAATAAAAAGCTGATTAGCTAGTAGCCAAGCAGGAAATACAGGTAAGACAACCAACTAAAGATGCTGGGATGAAGTGGAGTCAGAGAAGATGCCAGCAGATGCAGATGAAGCAGGATGCGCAGAAAATGAGGTAACAAGCCATGAGCTTCAAGACAGAAGATAGGTAAGAAATATGGGTTAATTTAAAATATAAGAGTTAACTAGTAACAAGCCTGAGCTATTGACCGAGCATTTATAATTAGTATTAAATCTACACGCTAGTTGTCTGGGAAGCAACCGCTGGGACACAGGAAAACTCCACCTACAGACTAATTTTAATCACCATGTTCAATCTAACTTGTTACAAAATAGATTACCAGGGCTAAGCCAAGAACAAGAACAGAATGGTATCTTCTGTGTCATTTCACAAATGTGCTAAAACTTTAAATGCTTCAAGGTGGGAAAGCTACATTGAGAGTCAGACAGTAACTTGAGTGATTAAGTAAATGGCAGAGGACTATTTTACAAGTAAATTCTGAAGCTTTACATTAATGTCATTAATAATAAGTAGTTATTAAATGCAAATATATAAACAATTAAGTTAAACTAAAATAAATAACTGTATAAACACCTAAGTTCAAAAAGGGATCAAAAGAAGAAACTATATAACCATTATTCTGAAATATAATGTATTTGGCAAATATTTCATAAACGTGTCATTCTAAAACTATAGTCACTATACAAAAATCACAGTTCATTATTAAAAAAGCATGTAAAAAGTATTGCTTTTCTCCTTGATTACTACCCTTACTTTTGTTATATTTCCTATAATATTGAGGACAATATATAGCACCAAACAAGAGTATCTGAATAAACCCTTAAATGGCACCTCCCTAGTAAGATCCACATATCCATGGTGGTCTGAATGAGAAATGCCTCACATAGGCTCATGTGTAGGGACACTTGGGTCTCCAGTTGATGATGATATTTGGAGGAACTTTTAGTGCATGGGGGCCTTGCTGAAAGAAGCACATTGCTAGGGACCAGCTTTAAGAGCCTCATTTCCAATTTGCTCTCTCTTTCTAGCTATGGTTGGAGATGTGATTGATGTGGAATGTCCTTCTGTATAGGTGTTGCTTTTACTGGTTAATGAAAAAAGTTCCTTTGACCTATGGCAGGGTAGAATATATCCAGAGAGTAGATTGAGTCAAGGAGACACCTCATAGCTGTTGAAGAAGGAAGACGTTGCAACCGTGGGAACTTTTCCAGTAAGCCACAGCCTCATGGTGATACACAGATTAAAAGAAAGGGATTAATTTAAGATATAAGAGCCAGGTAGGAATACACCTAAGCTATTGGCCAACCAGTGTCATAATTAATAGCGTTTCTCTGAGATTATTCAGGTTTGGTCAGCCGGGAACAAAGGAGCAATCTCTGTCTAAATGTGATCTCTCAGTTGCCTGCTGCCACGACTCTCCTTTAGGAACCATAAACACAAATAAACTCTTTTCCCCATACATCATGTTTGGTGAAGACAAAAAAGCTAAGACGGGGGGCTGGAGAGATGGCTCAGTGGTTAAGAGCATTGCCTGCTCTTCCAAAGGTCCTGAGTTCAATTCCCAGCAACCACATGGTGGCTCACAACCATCTGTAATGAGGCCTGGTGCCCTCTTCTGGCCTGCAGACAGAATACTGTATACATAATAAACAAATAAATAAATATTTAAAAAAAAAAAGCTAAGACAGAAGTTGGCATCAGGGAGTGGGTTGTTGCTGTAAAGAATCTGACCAGATTGTTTTTGGAGGAATGTGGAGGACTGACCAAGGTCGTACTAAAAATTAAGCAGAGTTTACAGGCCATTCTAGTAGAAACCTGGAGACAGTAGCACTAAGAGTGCTGAAGAAGGGAAAAGTCTTGCTCAAGAGGTTGGAGGGAAGCAACAACTGTCTTAGTAACTGTGCTATAGGCCATTCATTGATATGTTAGCAAAAAATTTGGCTGCCTTCTCTTCCCAAAGAACTTGCCTGATGCTAAAATAATAATAGCCCGCTGTGACTATATACACCTTTTATTCCAGTACATGAAAGGCTGAGACAGGAGCATCTCTGTGAGTTCAAGGCTAGTTAGGGTTATGTGGTGAGACTCTGTCTAAAAACAAAACAAAAAGTAATGAACTAATTTCTTTGGGGCATGAAATTTCAATACAGTATAATGTAGAGTCTGGCATAGTTACTATCGATTACAAACAGGAAGTAGAACAAAAGAAATGAAAAATGCAGTTTGGAGAGAATAAAACACTAGAAAACTTAATACTACAGCCAATGCAAGTGCTAGAAAAGGGATATGTTCTAGAGATATCACCATTAAGGACAGTGCCCTGCTCTGCATTAGAACAATGACAAGGGTGTCTTCAGGGAGAACTGCTTCAGTATACAAAAGACGCTACTAATGTAGGGCGAGGTATCAAGGGCCCACTTGAGCTGTCAGTTTAACTTGTCAATGACATCCATGGGAAAATGTAAGAGTAAGGTGGATTCCTCCTATATTGTTTCAGAGCCACTGAGGACAGGCAAAGTCCAGCAAGGAGGTGTTTCTTTTTTTTTTTTATTGGAGTTGCTGTGAAAGGGCCATGAGAGGCCACTGCGTGGAACATTTAAAGCAAAGCCTGGGTTGCAGTACAAACTTCAAACTGTTACAGATACCAGAGTTATGGGACATCTGTCAAAAGCTGACTACAGAAAGATGTATACAAAGAGAGAGTTGTACGCAAAGGTCACAAAGCTAGACAGGCAGAACTTGACATTGGACATGGAGCTGTAGGATTTGGAGTTAGCTCTGCTGAGTTTTGGTTCAGTGTTCCCTCACTATGTCCTCGTTTCTCTCTTTTAGAATGGTATTGTATATTTCGTGGCATAGCATGCTGAAGTATACTCTTTTTTTTTTTAAATTTTATAGGTTGGGAGGTCACAGTTAAGAGACTGTATTGAGTCTCAGAAGAGACTTTAGACTTTTGTTAAGACTTAAAAACCATGAGAACTTTTAATACAGACTTAAATGCATTTTACCTTATGATATGGGCCATGAGCCTATGGGAGACAGGGAATGGAACCTTGCTGGAGGGAGTACATCACCAGGAGTGGACTTGAGGATTTATAGTCTCACCCCACTTCCAATTTGTCTTCTTTACTTTCTTCATGTGGTTAGAGGTATGATCTCTTAGCTTCCTACTCTAGTTGCCTGCTGCCATTTCTTCCTCACCATATCTCTTTCATAAGTTGCTTTGGTCATGGCATTTTATCACAGTAAGAGAAAGTAATTAACATGAATTATAAGGATAAAAATTACTTTCAATATGAATTTCTCTAAAGTGGCTGTTTATATATTCTGGCATCTAGAAATATTTATATAAATATTTGTTCATTTTACCTAGAAATTAAAAATCTACTATATTTTGTTGTTTCTTTCTCAACTAAAAAAAGCTATTTTAAAACAGAACTGTGCTAGGCAGTGGTGGTGCACACCTTTAATTTCAGCACTTGGGAGGCAGAGGCAGGTGGATCTCTGTGAGTTCCAGGGCAGTCAGACTGTCACACAGAGAAACCTTGTCTAGAAAAATCAAAATCAAAACCAAAATATCAGAATTGTAAGTAACTAATAATCAACAAGTTTCAAAATGGAAAGAAATATATTGCCTAAGCAATTTGTATATTTCTGAAAATGCTTATGTTTAGTCCTGTATTTATTATTTGTATTACTATTTCTATTTATTATAAGTAAATAATATTATTAAAATGTTCACAAACCTTATTTTGGAGTTACTACCAGTAGGAATTTGTTTCACTGGAGAACAGAGTGAGTTGTCTTGACTACTGTCAGTATTAAGAGAAACTGAGTCAGACATCCGAGATGGAGAAGAACAATTGCTGTTATTCTGATTGCTATTGTGTGTGACTTCATCTGACAAAGAATCTGTATCCTTTGCATCATCTGAAACAACAACAAAAATATTTAAGAGCAATAATAAACTCACTAAGAATTTACGGAAAGTTTTTGTATTGATTCCATGTACAAGGTGGTAAACAGATAAGATAATCAGAGGCATTTCTGAAAATTAAATCCTAAATATATACAAAATTCAAGAATTTTAAAGTTGTGGTATCATTTTATAATGTAATCAAATTTAAAAATACTTAAGATTTGATTTAGCTTACTGATAAAATGATGGGTAGTTTTCAAAGCCTACCTACTTGTTTTGGTAAATGTTCTTTCATTTTAAGAACTCATATAATAAAAACATACTTAACATTCACAACCTTCCTACAGTTTATCTGGGTAAGAAATTATTTCCTATGCACATGGAATATTTTCAATTTGTTTTTATAATAAAATTGAGCAATGTTATCAATACATAAGCAAAATTAATGATTTTTAAAGGTCAGTTCCCTTACTTCTTACAAATGTTTAAAGACTTATTTTCAATATTTTCAATATAAACACTTATTTATATATGTGTGTTCATTTGGGTGAAATGTCTATAGAGCTGAAAGGTATCACTTCCTCTGGAATTGAGGTTTCAAAGTGAGCCACCCATTGTGAGTGCTGGGAACAAACATGGGTCTCTGTATTTCTCCAACTTTAAGAACTGCTTATAAAGTGGTAATCTCTCAATTTGTGATGTGCCTGTTTATCTACCAATGAAAAAACAAGCAAACAAGTCAGTATTTACATTCCACTAAGGCAGAAGTGTAAAAAGCAGTTTTGAAAACAGTCCATAAAAACAGCTCTTTTTAAAAAACTCAATTCTAGGCAAATCAAGGAACTAGTATACCCAGACATAGCTACAGAGCAGCATATGATTAAAGGTATGTTTGTTGTTCTTATAAGCATGGCTCAAATGGTCTAGAAATCCCAACCTCAAGGTACTTGAGTCTTGGTTTCTTCATTTATAAAAATACCATCAGATTGCCTTTGAAGTTCTTTTTATGGGGCGATTACAACACCCAACTATTTAGCACAATAGTACCTAAGCAACTGGTAAATAAAGTACTCAATAGTTTCTAAGCATCATTATAAACCACCATGGTAGTATCATTAGTGCGGTGAAGGCAACAGTCTGGACAGCTATTTGGTAGAGATAATGCAAAGTTAATCAGGCACTAGTTGTAAGAGGTTTGTGACAAGATAGGTGTTTGCTACAACTTACTTTATTTCTAAGAGTTTATTATTTTCTTACATAAAAATTAGTTGACGCCGGGCGTTGGTGGCGCACGCCTTAAATCCCAGCACTTAGGAGGCAGGGACAGGTAGATCTCTGTGAGTTCGAGGCCAGCCTGGTCTACAAGAGCTAGTTTCAGGACAGGCTCCAAAAGCTACAGAGAAACCCTGTCTCCAAAAAAAAAAAAAAAAAAAAAAAAAATTAGTTGGCAAAAACTAAGGAAGAGGGCTTAATACCATTCTAGAACAGGTAAGACTAAAATAATGTGCGCATCTAGCATATATCAGGTACTAGGCTATTTATTTTATGTAAAATCTTTAGCATGCCTCATTGCATTTCAAAATTTTCATGTATTTATGAATAAAATTAAGCATACAAAGGATAATGTATTTAGAACGTAAGCAAGAGAAATGGAATTATAATCTATAATTATATCACTCTAATGTCCATGACCTTACAAACAAAGTCTGTGTGGGGTAGGGAGGACCCACTGATATTTTCCTGTAAAAATGGGAAATAACATTTTGGAACAGCAGTGTTTAAAAATGGTTCAATAATTTGGCATTCAGTAAAATATACTCCCACAGTATTAATATATCTTATTTAGGTAGTTTCTAGTCTTAATGCTTTACCCTTCAACATCTAACCTTTTTTGTTATTACTAAGTGCTACAACTTTGGGCTGGTTAATCGAGGTTTCAATTAATGGGGGCCGCATCTCCGCCATTTTCATTTCTTCATCAGAAGAAAGATCTTCAGATTCCTGGTTTAAAAAAAGGGGGGAGGGATAATATAAAAATTTAATTTTGGACTTTTTAAATGAGTAAATACACTAGAAAAACATCACAGGGAAGACAAAGTATATAACTAAGAACATATATGAAATTGCTTTTTAATGGCAATAGTTAAAAATCTGCATGACTTAATCATTTCAAGTACAATAATAAAACTGTAGCAGTTATAAACAACATACTAAAATATTTACTGTATCATTTTGAAGCTATATTAATAATTATTACGTGCCAGAGCTATGTGAGGTTACAGGTAAACAAAAATGACCAAAACACAGTCCTACCTTTGAAAGATTCAATTTACAAAGAGTCCCTCAACGGAGTCTCTCCCTAATTGTCAAGTCTAGTCTCTTCAGTATGCTTAGCTTCTAAGATATTTTCTAGGCTAGACTGCTATCAATATGAACTAAGAAATTCTCACTTATTTTGAAAATGGGATTGTCCATGTTTATTACCAATATACCACAGTTGTTCCAGATTACTTACTACTGAATAGTGTCAGCAAAGAAAATTACTTGCCAACAACTATTAACAGAGAGTTTAATATCATATAGTATACATGAAAACAGAACTCTTGCTGGCTAATTCATTCCTAGGCAGAAAAATGAAACTAAAACAAATTCTTTACAAAACTTGTTCCCCTGAAAAAGAAAGAAAAACAGTACTAAGTACTTTTATTTTTTCCCAAGTGCCATAATAAAGGTATGAATAATGGAAATGGCTCAGCAAATAAGAGCACTTGTTGCTCTTGCAAAGGACAAAGGTTTATTTTCCAGAACCCACATAGAAGCTTCAGTTTTTGGCACAAAAAAATGCTGTCATTTTCATGAAATAGTTTGATAACCTCTATTAATATCTTTAAAGATGTGTTTATTTTTATTGTGTATGTGTGAGTATTTTGCCTGTTTGTACGTCTGTGTATCATGTGAGTACATTACCCATGGAGGCCAGAAGAGGGTTATGGAGCCTCTGGGACTAGAGTTAAGAGATAACGAAAACCACCATGGAGTTCCAGCTAGGCATGGTAGTTCACACCTATAGACCTAGCACGAATGAGGCTAATATAGGAGGAATACCACAAGTTATACCAACATGGGCTACTTAGTGAGCTCCAGATCATCCGGGGCCACAAACTGAGATGTAGTTTCAAAAAGGTTAGAGTTCCATATATGTTTAGCAATCTCATCTACACCTGAGACATATATATTCAATATAATATTATTCAGCAATAGGAATAAGATGCAGTACTGAGAGATATCACAAAATGAAATTCAAGACAATATGGTAAATAAAAGAAAATGTAAAAGACCACATATTAGGCCAGTGAAATGGCTCAGTGGGCATTTGGCAGTATTAAACAAAAACACAAAACAAAACATATTAAGTGTATGATTTTGTTTATACGAAATACCAAGAATAGGCAAATCTATACAGGCAAAGTAAGTTTAGCTGCTTAGAGTTGAGGGAGAAGCAAAGCCTGAAGAGGTACAAAATATATGAGATTTCTTTTTCTTTTGTGGTTGTCAAAAATATTCTGCAAGTAATTGTGGAATGGCTTTACAACATTGTAAACTGTTTAAGCTGCTGAATTATATACTTTGAAGTATTAAACTGTGTAGGTTTGAGATACCTCTCAATAAAGCTTTTAAAAAAGATCTATAGCTTTTACTTATTCAATATGAGAAATACGTTCTTAGACACTGAACAAGAGTAACATGTTCAATGATGAAAATTTATGTAATGATCGAGTATAGCCATAATAGCCATAACAGCATAACAAAAAGTTGTTCTGTTTGCTTTCTTATACAGTGCTAGGGACGGAATCCAGCGCTGTACGCAAGCTAGAACATTGCTCTACTACTGATCTACATCTTTAGCTTTTCATTTTGACACTACAGAAATAAAAGTAAGATCTGGGGATGGAATAAGATAACATGGATCTGTTATGGACAACAAACTTGAGTTTAATACTCATTACCACAAAAATAAATAAAAGCACTTGTAATTATTGATTTTAAGTAACATATCATAATCTAATTTACCAACTAGTCATTTACTCACAAATACAAAATTTTAAGCTTAAAGTGATGAGTGGTATTTTAGCAGTGTGAAATTTTTTCAGGATTTTTCTGAAATCATATTAGGCTTCTAATGTTAACATCAATAAAATATTAAATTGGAAAATCTGATTATGTCAGAATCAAGTCATACCTCAAAAACATCATCATGGTTAATATGCTTCAGGTTCCCAGACACTTTCATATTTGCAGTCACTGGTAAATTTCCAGGACTGGTCTCAGCATCAGGTTCACTCATCTTCTGTACAGAATTTATATACTTTTCTCTTTCATCAAGTGTGCTTTTCATTGTAGTACTTTCTGAAGTCTACATAAAAGATAAAGACCTCAGATTATATGTTTTATGTTTATTTTTTATTAAGTGTTATATAAAATTTAAGCAATCCATCAACTTCCAATTCTAAATTAGTACTAAAGAAACTGTGGCCGAACAGTGATGGCACATGTCTTTAATCCCTATAGTGTTATATTATTTGTGTTTTAATAAATAAAGTTTGCCTGAAGACCAGAGGGCAAAGTAGACAAACTAGTTAGCCATATAGGTCAGGGAGTATACACGTTTAATCAAAGGACTTGGGAGACAGAGGCAGACTGATCTCTGTGAGTTCAAGGACACCTTGGGCTTCACAAGACTGAATCAGTCTAAAAGAGAAACAGAGCTCACACAAAGAAGATTTCCAGCATTTAGGATCACATGCCTTTAATCCCAGCACTAGGGGAGGTGGAGACAAGAGCAATATGGCTGGGTAGAGAGAGGAATATAAAGGGGAGGAGACAGGAACTCAGTGTACTGTGGAGTCTGAGGTTGGTGAAGAGCATTGCAGATCGCCCCTTTGTTTGTCTCCGGTGGTTGACTGCTTTGCTTTTTTGATCTTCAGCTTGAACCCCAATATCTGTCTCTGGGTTTTATTATTCGTGCTACAAATTCCAGCACTCTGGAGGCAGAGGCAGGTAGATATCTGTGATTTTGAGACCAGCCTGGTCTACAGAGTGAGTTCCAGGACAGTTAGGACTACACAAAGAAACCCTGTCTCGAAAAACC
Organism: Myodes glareolus; assembly: GCF_982192425.1. NCBI lineage: Eukaryota > Metazoa > Chordata > Mammalia > Rodentia > Cricetidae > Myodes > Myodes glareolus. The sequence goes on from NC_142040.1 coordinate 31,058,932, forward strand.
AAAAAAGACAGCAAAAGAAAAACCAAAACCGAAACCAAACAAAAACTGAGAGCATGTAAATTAAGACCTGAAGATAAAATGTCAATTTGGAGGGCAGATGTCCCATAGATAGCCATGATTTTATTAAAATGCATAATTTAGCAAAAGTTACTTTCATAAATCATTTCATCTGCTATGGAATGCACAGTGACTCTAAGACACGACAAATCTTTGATTTGCGGGTGGGTGGCACTGAGGAAAGTTCTGAAGCATTCCAAGGAAACCTCAATGTCTGCAATAACAACTGACTGAAAATCAGAATAAAGTGGATCAGAATCATCAAAGTAGGAGGTAACAGTATTTCCAGAATACAGATGATTGTGAGCCATCATGTGGTTGCTGGGAATTGAACTCAGGACCTTTGGAAGAGCAGGCAATGCTCTTAACCTCTGAGCCATCTCTCCAGCCCCAGGTAATGACTTTTTAAAGGCTATCTTGACACTATCCTGATAAACTAGACATTCTGTAGTGAGAGAACTAGAAGACAAGCAACTGGGGAATTCAAAGGTTTACTTTAGGCATCTAATAACAAAACTATAAATTAAGTAGTATAAAATTAAGATTATTATATCAATTCTCTCAATTTTTAGGTAACTTCAAACACTTGACATCATTACTTGGAGTTGAGTTTCTAACCTTCACACCCATATCCTTATTTACAACTTGCTGATCTTCATGTTTCATATCTCTCCCAGACTCCTCATTAGTCTCTTCATCTTTTAATCTATGTACAATGGTCTGAACAGTCTTGACCATATTCTTAAGCTCATCTGGGTATGGTGTTGGATATCTCTTTAAGTTTCCCTCCTAGAAAAGTAAGAGAAACATGAAGTATTAGTATTTCTAACATCAATCTCAACTTAATATATAAGAATCCACCAGAACTTTTAGACATCTGGCTCATAGAATAGTGCAGACAGATAACAGAGTCACAGAAATTCTGTTTCATCTATATATATATATATATAATATTTCTATTTATATATAATATAAAATATATACATTTCAAATTCAGTTGTTTTGTTTTTTCCTTTCTTTCTCCCAGTGCTGGGGATTAAACTCTGGGCCTTTACATGACAAGAACTCCACCAATGAGTTATATCTCTCCTCAAAATGTACCTTTTAATGGCAATTTTGTACTGTTCTCAAACTTTTTCATAGGTGAAATATTTTGGTTAAATAAGTGCTTCGAGGGTACGCAATGAATCCAATACTTAGAGCCAGAAATAGCATCATACAGGTATACAATACAAACTTCAGTCAGCACACCTGAAGTAATGGCTGACAGACTCACCCTGGGTGGTGCCTCTCTTTCATCTTTGTCTTCATCACATTCAAATGCCACTTGGGCCCGTTGTTTTCTCTGTTCTTCCCACAGTGCAGGATTAAAACTTTCATTATCTGATATGAACATAACTATGGCAAAGTAGAAGAAAAATTGCTATATTTTACAATAATCACAGAAACTATTACTTACTCATAATCTGCATTATAAAAACAAGTCTGTGGCAGTTAAAACTGGTTCAGGATAAACAGTAACAAATTCCAGGGTTAAGAAACAGGCACTGGTTTTAAGATTTCTTTACCATAACCAATGCAACTTTTGTTTCCCAGAAGCTGATCAGGCTTTTGTTACTAGAAGGATTCATGAAGTTGCGAATCTAAACACTACAGATACATAGCTTTCATGTAGGACCCTAAAAATTTTAAGACAGTAAGGCTACCACATCTTCCAATTCTGGAATTCTTTTTAACATTAACAGTCCAATAAGCATGGAAAGAGTTAGTCCAATGGCAAAATAAGATACCTTGTTAAAAAAATGAGAACCCTGAACTAATAGTCCAACCAGTTTATGATTGATGTAGACCCCTGTGTGTTTCTTTGGGACTGAACGACTGTGGGACCTGGTGGGACAGAAATCTTTGTCAACAGATATACTTCAGTAGAACGACTTCCTGAGTTCAATCTCAAACACTAAATGAACCCACACGCCAGGCAGGTGGCACTATGCCTCCAATCACAGCACTGGGGAGGGAGAGGCATAATATAGTATGTTCAAGTTCATCCTCACATACATGGCGGGTTGGAGGTCAACCAGGTCTACGGGAGACACAGGTCCAGAAGACAAAGAAAGGCAACCAGAGCCAGGCAGTTTTTAACAGTTTACTTCTAGGATTCATGAAAGTAATTCACTTAGGTTAGGTAGTAATCTTTAAAAATCTTTCTTGTCATTAGAGCATGTGCATGCGTGTGTGCGTGTGCGTGTGTGTAGGCGATTTTGTGGGTTATGGGTTATTTCCCCCCCTTCTACCTTTACATGGATTCTGAGGATAATTATCATGCTTGGTTGGCAAGTACTTTGATTCCTGAGTCACTGGTAGTCCTTGGGTAGCAACTGCAATCACCAGCCCAGCCTTCAAATGCTTAAGAGTTAAAGCAATTTTATCTTTGCTTTATTTGCAAGAATGTACTCAGAATCCCAGAGTTTGTAACTCTGGTCATGGCTCTCCGTCTCAATAGCTACTGGTTAATTACATTTCTTAGCATTTTGAATAAATTCCTTACCTTTCAAGGTTCAGGGTACCAGGTAATATGACTTCCTGCTCTTACTTCACAGTTTCACAAATCTGAATGTTGAAGTGAATTCATTCAACACTCCTGTATCTGACTACAGGTCGTTTTCAAGATTTGCTATATCCTGAATAATGGGAATGTCTGATGATGCCATCCTACTCTGTAATCTTATAGTTCCTAGACATCTTCAATGCCAAAGTTAATCTTCACATCAGATAAGGGATTCATAACCATAGTCATACTCAAAATATTCCCAATTCTGTCACTGTACCCTCCTGCTAAATATTAAGTCATGTTCTGATTGTTGGTAAATGCTCACATTTTTAGCCATCTTTCTTTTCCAACATGCAAAACCACTCTAGGTTTTACTTCCCTCTTTAATGAAGTTTCCATTTCATGATACACTATCACTTCCTTCAAATGTCCTTTCTGAACCACCAGAAGCTAATTTCTTTCACATTACTATTACCCTTTAAATCACTATTGGGGCAGGGAGTATAAAAACTCTCAGAGAGATACTCTAGATTGATATTACCCCACCAGGCTATTTTCCAAGTTATCTATATTTCATATACAATATGTACCTAAATAATAGAATAGAGGTAATTTTTAAAAACAATCATACATTCCCTTCTCCCTGCTTAAGTCTAATTCCATTAGGCCAGACATGGTAGTACACCCCTTTAATCCCAGCACTCAGGAGGCAGATGTAGGTGATTCACTTTGAATTTAAAGAATTCTAGATTAGTCATGGCTACAAAGTGAAACATTTTCTCCAAAAAAAGACTAATTCCTCAACCTAGACTGACATTCTCACTCCTAGTCTTTCAAATTTTCTCATCATTATCCATCTTTAGATTCTGAAAGGCAAGTGGTTTTACTTAGCTCAATAGCACCTGTCTCACAGGATGACAAAACCAGATTAAGTTCAATTTAACAAAGTGAACACAATTTCTCTCAAGCTGGCATAAAGCTTCAACTGAATAGTAATATTCACTACATGAGTCATCTATTTCTTTGAGGAACTGGGATAAAGAAAAACATTTCCTGGAAGTTCAAAGGTAATTCAATATCCTCTTGATAACACTACTGTAATTTTTTTCTCTTAGTTTTATTAATTGCATGTGAATATGATGGTATACACATGAAGGTTGGAGAATAACTTACACAATCAGTTATCTCCTTCCATCAAGTGAATTACAGGGATCAAACTTAAGTCGTCAGACTTGGGGTTAAGTTCCTTTACCTGCTGATCCCACTTTCCAGCCCCAAATACTACAGTTTCTAATTTGAGATGTGAGTACATTATATTCATGTATACCTATGGTAAGGTACTTTAAAGGGCAAATGAACTCCAAGGAAATCTAAGAGTTTTCTGATTAATTAATGCATTGCAAATTTCCAGACTCTAGCTACCTTTACCTTAAAACAAATTCCAAAATAAAACCAAAATTATGACAGCATAACTCTGATACTCCTGTTCTGTCGGTCAGATCTGAACAGCACCTCCTTATCTAAACAATCATCCTTTAAAAGAAGAAATCATAATAGGAAGTCAGCTACAATAGTGCTAGATAAAAAAGGCCAGGTGAATTTGAATCATGAAAATAGGAAACAGTAAAATAAGAGGTTGAGGCATATATATTTGTGGTTAAAACATTCAGAGTTTAGAAAACATAGAGAATGGGCTAGCGAGAATATTTCTGAAAATGATCAGAGAGTAAATACTCTAAACTCTATAAACTAGAAGCAACTAATGACATAGTATATATGTTGGAAGACAGCTGTAAAGTTGAGACGTTACAGGTATAAAATATTTAACTTTTTTCAAAGTCATTCAAACTGATGATTTTTAAGGGCAGACTTAATGAAATGATTGGAAATAACTAAACAGATTAAAAATTTAACCCATCTAACTTGTTTCTATCATGTGACAAAGAGAACATTATCATCTCTGTAAGAAGAAAGACTTGCTTTGATAAGATTCTTGTTTCACAGGTATTTTCTTTAACACTTATTTAGGAACAGCAAAGGCTATTCAGACTTTGTGTTGAATCCAAGTTAGGCTTTTGATATGCCAAATATAAATAAATTCATTAAAAGGTCTATAATTAAAGTTCTAAGAATAAACTTAAAAGATACATCTATTTAAATTTACTTTTAACTTCATTTATCAAAATTATAAATTGTAGAACTGTTTCCATAATGTACTTATTTTAGTTAGTGTACTTATTTTTAAACTGTTAGTACTGACACTTTGCTAAATGTTGTGTTGACTACTTTCATGTCAACTTGCCATAAGTTAGCCATTTAAGAGGGAACCTCAATTAAAAAAAATGCTCCCATCAGATAGGTCTATGCTGCATTTTCTTGTCTGATAACTGGTGTAAGAGGTCCAAGCTCACTGTAGGCAGTTCCACTCCTGGGATGGTGGTCCTGGATGGTATAAAAAAACAAGCTGAGCAAGCCATCAGGAGCAAGCCAGTAAGCAACATTCCTCTACAGCCTCTGCTTTTAGGTTCTGTCTTGAGTTCCTGACTTGAATTTCATCCAGTGATGGAGTGTGGCCTGAGTGTAAGCTGAAATAAACCCTTCTCTTGCCAAAAGTTGCTTTTGGTCATAGTGCTTTACAGTATAAACTCTAAGACACATGTAAATAAAAATTCTGCATGTTAGAAATGAAGTTTGGCCAGGCAGCTGTGTCTCATGCCTTTAATATCAGCACGGGGGAGGCAGAGGCAGATCAAGGCCAGCATGGTCTACAGAGCTAGTTTCAAGAAAGTCAGGGCTACAGAGGGAAACCGTCTCAAAAAAACAAAAACAGAAATTCAGTTTAAATGGATGTGCAACACTGGGGTATAGCCCACTGGTACAGTGCTTGCTTACCACTTGTAAGTTCCTAGGTTCAATCACCAAAACCACAAAATAGATAAAAAAGGTAAATGGGAAAATACTACTTATGGTACTAATAGAACAGTACAGAAAATGATACCAAATATTTGAACATGTTAACCAAACATTTGTTTGCTTGCTTTTATTCATCAGAACTCATCTCAATTTTTTTCATTTTTCCTGATTTCTGAAGATTTATGAAAATAGGAAATAGCACTAAGTATTGATTTGAATATGAAATGTTTCCCACAGGTTCACATTTGAACAGTTGGTCTTAAGTCATACTATTTATTCTAGGAGTCTGTGGAAACCTTAGGGCTGGGCTTGTGCTGGAGGAAACATGACTCTAAGGGTAACACCAGGTCCCCAACCTCTTCCTTTGCTTCTGTGACACCTTGACAGATATTGCTCTGGATCTACTCCATCTTCTTACTAAGATGAAATGAGATCTCTAAAGATACATCTTTCTTTCGTTGTTTCTCCTCTTCATAATCCTAACAACGTAAAGCTTGACTGACACAGTAAGAAGGTGTGAGAGTCCTGTTATACAATGTCATCAAGTAATCATCCTTTTGGTAGTAAAGAATGTTAGTATAGTACTTAAAACATTTGTAAGGAAAGACAAGAAATGATTTCTTACTTCAGAGAAGAGAACATTTTAATGTTCTATTCACAAACTAACATACTATTTCATACTAACACCATTTAATGATATATTAAATGTACTAATTAATTATATTAGCACTCAAGTATAGACTGGAAGCTGGTTCAAATGGAACTGCTAAATTCATTTAAAAATGAGAAAATGGAAACTCACTCACTTAACGTGCCATGGTTTAACTTATTTTTATGTTATGTGTGTGTGCTTTTTACCTGCATGTATGTCTGTGTGTTACATGGATGCATGGGGCCCATAGAGTCCAGAAGAGAGAACCATATACCCTAGAACTGGAGTTGCATACAATTATAAGCTGTTAAGTGGGTGCTAAGATTTGGAATCTGGGTCCTCTGGAAGAAAAGAAATATTCTTAGCCACTGAGCTACCTCTCCAGCCCCCTAATTATCATTAAGACTAACAATGAAGTTACACTTTTCTTTAACATTTTATATTGAGTTACTTTCTAAGTAACTTCAGACCATAGATGTTTACTGTCTTCAGAAAGATTAATACATATATAAAAAGACATTTAAGTGTAATTTTGGAATGTTACACACACACACAGAACACAACAAAATATATTAAAAATAATTTGGTCCTCTGTCTTCACACAATAATCCACAAGTATACACTAGCAGCCAGTATTAAAGAATATATTCTCTCTTGCTGGGCAAAACCTAGGAAGTAACTTAGTAGTGACTAGCGTTTATAGATTGTAGCTTCACAGATAACCTTGACCTAGTGTGTGGACTCCAAGGGTATTATATACAATCGAACAAACCATGTCCTGGTTGAATACTTCTAATCACACAATGCTTCACAGCATTCCTAACATTTAGTCAAGTGTGATTTGAAGTGAGGAGTGCTACAATTGATAACATTATCAGTGTTACATAAATAAAGCACACAATACATTTCCACACCTCTATATTCAACTTATAATGTTACTTATCCATCTATTTCCTGAAAACTTTCTGATCAATATTTCAAACTCCAATGAAGTAATAAAAAGTTTTGGAGCTAAAACTTCTCTTGGCACTTAAGGGGAAGGGGAGCAAGTCTTTAATTCCTACCTTCTTCAGTCCTTGGTTGCTGAGGGAACATGTAGTTAGTAAGCACCATTTTCTGAGTCTCTGAATCAGTTTCTTTTTGAAGAGGTATCAGAGGTTTGGACTAGGGAAAGAAAACAAATGGTTAATTTTTAATAAATCTTTAATTTTCAATAAAAGAAAATACATATCTAATAATCCCTACAAATAACCATCCACCAATTTTATAAACTATCAAGGTACAGGTTACAAAAACAAATTTGTATATATACAAAAGAACACTTTTGAGCATTCATTTGAAACCACACAGAAATCTAGAAAGTAAAATTTTAATAAAAACCAAATTCAATATATATTATTTATCACTGAAACAATTATAAAATATTTCAATATGCTAAGAATACCTATAGCCTATGAATTATTTACTACACAGAGATTTTACTAAAAAGGTTACAAAACATTTTCCATTATATTTTATTTTGCTGTCTCTAGTATATCCTTTTGTAAGATGCTTTTTAAGGAAAAAAAACATTTAGAAGGTTTAAATTAGTTATCTAAACATTTATTCCAGTTAGCTGCTAAACAAACAGTGCTTAAAAGTAATCAGTAAGTTGAACACTGCTTCTCTTCTGTCTCCATCAATGGCACCAACAAGACACTTGGTGGAGCCACCAGGTATTTTAGAATTCATTCTTTTTTTAGTATCTTTCTTCTAATTGGTTAACAAATAGTATCAATATCTGTTCTAATACAACTAACTCTTATTTTTAATATACTCACCTAAAATTCTACCATTAAGAGTCTTAAATAACTCCAAGTAGGTAGGAATTACCCAGTCTTCTCTTCTATATTATCTTTCAGTTTATTCTCCAAATAAACTCTTGTGAAAACCTGATTCCATCCTGAAATCTTACTCCCAAATACTTAAAAATTTTGCGACTTCCACCTAGTTAAAAACTAAACTGTCCTATAATCTCAAATAGTCTAACCACTTTACTTGACTTCCTCAAATAATGGAAGTGGTAAGCCTACTCTTTCCTAAAAATCTGCTTCCTTGAAATCTCAAGGGCAGGCTGATTCTTCACTCACACTGTTTTTGACAAGAAGGACGGAGATGACAGTATTAACACTGCTCTGAGAGCTCACCCTGGTCTATCGTCAAATGTAAACACCCAGCCCTGCACACATCATCCTGGTTTCTAAATTCAATCTCCTTATTATCCGTCAATCTCCTCCATGCCAGGTAGAGTATAGTTAATTAAAATATTTCAAAATATTCCAAAATCGGAAAACACTGAGCACTGACATGACTGTCCAAGTAGAACAGGATACATTTGACGTCAAGAGAAAGTTTATGCTAAAAAATCCCTAAAAATTAATTTTTAAATGCTACATAAAATTATTTTCCATATATGTAAGTAATATATGAAGCATTAATAAAGTTTATATTTAGATTTTTATTCCTATCTTATTTTTTAATTGTGAATATTAAAAAAAAATTCTGGGAGGTAGAGGCAAGTGAATCTATGTGAATTTGAGGTCAGAATGGTCTACAGAGAGAGTTCCAGGATAGCCAGGGCTACACAGTGAAATCTTGTCTTGAAAAACTGAAACAACAACAAAAAGAAAATCCCAAAATCTCCAAAATATCTTATCCCAAGTATATCAGATACGGGATACTCAATCTGCGTTCCCTCCTCTTATATTAAGTATTTCCACAGTCGAAAGTAATTCAACAGATATAAAATATAAAGAACATAGATAAGCTTTTTGGTCCAGTCGTTTCTTAGGGTGTAAAGAAGCAGCCCCTTTAAATGGCAGTATCAAAATTATCTAGGACATTTGTAAAAACCAATTTCCCTGAAAATATTCTGCTATTATCCTTTAAACAATCCACTGCATAGATCAAAATCGGCATATTTTAAGATGGGTGAATTGAATGGCATATGAATTATACTTCATAAAATTTATAACCACTGCTATTTATGGAGTACCTGGGCGAGAAAAGAAATAGTTTTCTAAGCTTTCCCCATACCTTGAATGCCTAACTACCACTCTTTAATTTCATTTAATTTTAGATACTCCGTCAGTTCTCTAGGTATAAAAACTCAAGATGTCACCTGTTGGTGTTCTTCCTCTGAAACCTAAAATCACTCATTCATCAAATACTTACTAACATATTTTATAACAAAGCATTAACACAGAAGACAGAGCAAGACAAGTATGTACACTGACTTCTTGAGCCTGCAGTATCTAAGAGTAATAAACATCTGACAAAACTGGCTATTACAACAGACACAATCACAAGTTGATAAGGTATAGGCATTAGACAGCATAGGGGCATTCATTCACTGCTGTCTCAGACAAACAGGACAGCATTTCTGAGAGGTTTAAGGTGAGGCGAGGAAAAGAATAGGCAGGTAGGACAAAGAACACTCTGAATGAGAACTCATCTGGTAGAAAGAAAGAATGAATGAATGTGTAAGAGGTAAACAAATAGGCGAGGTCTATGATATCTGGAAACCCATCAGCGTTATTTCAAGGAGGTTAGTGTGAGTTTAGGATTGAGACATCATGTGAGATACAGTATTAGGGTGATAGAGGGCTAGCAGGAGCAAGCAGATAACACAGGAGACAGAGACTCAGTACACAGTTTGCCAACAATCTAAATCAGCACTGTCCAATTTGTAATTGTATAGTAGCTATACTTTTTTTTGAAGGCAAAAAAATGATAATAGTATATAGGAGGCTATCAGTCTGAATCCTAGTATTTCAGGGTGGGTTGAAGCTGAACATAGTAGCATATGCCTATAATCCCAGCATTCTACAGACTGAGACAAGATGATTTTGAGTTCAAGGTCACCCTGGGCTAGCAGAAGCAAAAACGGGGAGGTGGTCTCAAAAGAGATAAAAAATACTTTAATAATGTATTCAATTTAACCTTATTTTAAAAATTAAAAATTTTTAGCATAAAGTCCAAAATAAAAATTATGAATGCAAAATTCACATTTTTATTATCACACTAAGGCAAAAACTTCAGTATACAGTTAATTATAAGGCATCTGACTTTGGATTAACTACATATGATACTACTGGGCTCAGTACTGGACCTACATATGATACTATTGGGTTCAGTACTGGACAGGGCAGGTCTACATAAAATGATGAAAAGCACACACGAAGTATTCAATATTCCTGGACTGGCAGTACAGGGATGTTATTAGTTAAAGGTTATACTCCTGTGTCTGTGAGGCTATAAAACATTTCTCAGTGAGCTAAGAATCCCAAGAAACATTTGGGGCAGAAGAATATAAGCGTTTTAGGGAGAGTTGATCCTGAGATATCTAAGAGTCAATGTTAGACAGACACTGGGCCATATGTATTATTCAGGCACAGGTAGCACACTATAGATATTATTAGAAATAATGAGGATATGGGAAGTAATTTGAAGGACAGTTTACAGAAAATAAAACAGAGTCACAAAGAGAAGAACCAGGCCAGAAAAGCAGACTGCAGAGTAAGCAGTACAATCAGGTGAGGACAGCAGGCCACTCTCCAGACCTATCATTCTCACCTGACTTGCTAGTCACCTCACCAAACTGCTCAATTCCTCACTTTTCAAGTCTCTTTCACATTGGCTCCTTTCTTTACAATGTGATAACATTTAATCTCAAACCACTCTCTTCTCAATAGCCAAGATCTCCTTCCTGTGATGTCCTTCTCTTACACGTGGGTTGGCAGTTATATTCACAAGCCAGGCATAATAATGCACACCTTTAATCCCGGCACTCAGGAGGCAGAGGAAGAGGCAGGAGGAACTCTATGAATTTGACACCAGCCTGGTCTACATAGGAAGTTACAGTCCATGCAAGGCTACAGAGTGAGACCCTGTCTCAAAACCCCAATTAAAATATTTGTATCACAAAACTGAGCAAACTAGTATCATTCCACTTTTGACCTTTAGGACTGTCTCAAAATTAATCATAAAAGCATTATTTTCTTTTTCCATTACTATTAGAGAATTTTGCTCACGTACCTCACTACAAATCTATAACATTATTCTCAATAGTTAAGGTAAGAAACAAGTTAATGGGGCATGAAAGACAGCTCAGAGATTAACAGCTCTTTCAGAGGACCTGGGTCTGGTTCCCACATGGCAACTCACTCTAGCACCTGTAACTCCAGTCCTAGGGGATCCTATGCCCTCTTCTGACCTTTGGCAGGCACCAGGCACACATCCATACATGCAGGCAAAACACTAAAAAACATAAAATAAACTAATCTTTTTTTTTTTTTTTTGATTTTTGAGACAGGGTTTCACTGCAGTTTTTGGTGCCTGTCCTGGAACTAGCTCTTGTAGACCAGGCTGGCCTCGAACTCACGGAGATCCGCCTGCCTCTGCCTCCCGAGTGCTGGGATTAAAGGCGTGTGCCACCACCACCCGGCTCAAATAAATTAATCTTTAAGAAAACAGAAATCATCCTAAGTGTCTATCAATGAATGACTGGCTAAGGATAGTGTTAACACATACACATAATAAAATACAGGTCAGTCTTTAAAGAAAAGGATTATCTTGTGATTTGAAACAACATAAAGAACCTGGAATACATTATGCTAACTGAAATAGCCTAAACACAGAAAGACAACTATCACATGATACTGTACAAAGAGGAAAACTTACAGAAAGATCACAAACATTAACTAACAAGGGCTTGGGTTGAGAGCGGATTGGGATATGCTGGTCAGATGCACAAAACTGATAGGAAGAATAAATTCAAGGGCTCTACTGTAGACTATGGCAGTTCTCGTCAGAAGCACTGTATCATTCAAAACTGCTGAGAGAACAGATTTTTATGTGCACTCAAAAAGAAGTGACAATGGTAGTAAGTCATGGTAAAAAGTTAGGTGGAACTGAGTCTGATTCCCTGATTTCTACATTTTTATGGGTTTGAAAACTTGCTAAAATATAACAAAATCACTTATATATCTGTATCTGTGTTAAAAATTGGTTCTAAATATGGTAAGATATTTCTTCATATATAGAAAAATGCATCTTTACATGTGAACAAAGGTATAACTGCTCTTACGTGGCACTATATTAATTAAAGGGTATAATTACATAACACAATTGGAAGTCCAGCAAAATACTAGGTCAGAATACTCACCTGATTATCTGAGAGCCACATAGCAGTCAACTGTTGCAGCTTTGTAAAGCTAAAAGGCAAATTCTTTAATCTGATTGAAAAAAGACAAACAAAAATTATACTTAAAAATGAGAATATTTCAAATGACTAAGAGGTTACATTAGAAGTGCAGCTCAGTGGTCTAGTGCTTACATAGCATGGACCCTATCTTCCTACCTCCTAGTAACACCAAAAAAAAAATAATTAAAATGAAAACATAAGTTATCTGAACAATGCTGTATACTGGCATATACAGTTAACATAAAAAAGTAAAATTAAATGCACACTTTTCTAGTTTTAAAACACAATTCTCTATAACAAATTTAATTCAGCAGATAAAAGTATAACCCAGTCAATAATGAAATTTAAAACAGAAACAAAACAGTATATGCACCAGCCCCGAAGGCGGCTGTATTTCCCGATGATTGTCAACAATCTAAGACTTGAAAAGCTATCTCCAACGTTAGTATAAGACTTTCCAGATTATCTGACAATTTATTTTAGGACAGGCACATTAACCTGTCTAATATGAGCATCTATACTTTTTAATTGAAAGAATGAACAAACTTTATCTGATGTTACTTATCATTCTGTGAATGTTATGGTTCATTTTGAGCCAATATAATTATACAATCTTTATTGTATGTTAAAAAACAAACAAATCTGTTAAAAAAAAATAAAAACTGTCCATGCCATAAAGTAAGGTAAGGCCACCCTGAGTACTCACTCACTCACAAAACTGTTGTTGTTTCTGTATTTAGAGAGAACTAATTCTGTAGGAAGACCTACTTTAAGAACACTGTGCTGCTCCACATTTTAGTGAGCGATTACTATTTCAAAATGATAATATGTAAAATAAAGTGATACACTTATTAGAGTAGTAAGTTAAAATAGGATTCTATTTAAAATAATGGTTTTACTTAACCCTTGCTATCTTAAACCTAACTAGTCTTCTGTGCACACCTTTGAAGACAGAGTTTGAACAGCTGGTGGTCTCACTTGGAAAAAAAATTACGAGAAGAAACAAACTTTACTACAGAGGCAGAGGTTCTTCTTAAATAAACTGTAGCTGTTAGGACATTTTTGACAAGTCAGTCAGAATACTGTACTTCAAGTTCTACTTTACAAACTATGTGAGCCTGAAATTTCTCCTACATAAGAGAGAAACCTACTATACTATTACAAAAGGATTATGTTTGTATTTTGTAAAGTATTACAAAATAAAAAACATTCTGCTGTGGATTAATGCTCTTGTACACTGTAAAAATTTGTCACTCATACTGGTTTAATAAAACGCTGATTGACCAGTAGTCAGGTAGGAAGTATAGGTGGGGCAACCAGACAAAGAGAATTCTGGGAAGAGGAAAGGCAGAGTCAGTCATCATCCAGACATAGAGGAGTCAAGATGAGAATGCCTTACTGAGAAAAGGTACCAAGCCACATGGCTAAACATAGACAAGACTTATGGGTTAATTTAAGTTGTAAGAGCTAGTTAATAATAAGCCTGAGCTAATAGGTCAAACCATTTATAATTAATATAAGCCTCTGTGTGTTTATTTGGGACAAAATGGCCAAGAGATTGGGCGGGACAGAAACTTCCATCTATAACTTTCTGCAACTATTGTTTAAACAGCCTTGGTCTTTCCACTCCAGCAATCACAACTCCAGTCTGGGAATCTAGAGCAATCAATCTGCTCTGCAATTTGGCATTTGTGGCCCAAGCTGTATGAATGAATCTTTGCCTAGAAAAATATAAACAAAGATTAAATTAAAAAATTGCTTTGTTCAGCAGCAGTACAAAGGTGAATTTGGGATTATAGGAATTAAAAGGCTATATAATAATGAAAGAATAAAGGTTGTATAATTATGTTCGTTCATAATAAACCATGAAAATCACAGTAAGTAACATCAGATAGCTTGCTCATTTTTTTCAACTGAAAAAAATTAAATATATATAAAATGAAATAAACACCAGCTAGCATAGTGTATTTCATATCGAATTTTAACTTCAATGTATTCTATAAGCCAACAGATGATTACAAACCTATTATCACTTAAATTAATGACTTTTAATTTTTGCATATCACCCATTTCCTCTGGAAGTGTCTCTAGTTTATTAGAATGGAGAAACAGCACAGTTATGTTTTTCCAGTTTCCAATCTGAAAGAGAAACAAACTGGAGATCACAAACCTGGCCTATGGGTCAATAAATAAAATTATATTACTATATCTGAAAGTGGTGAAAAATAACTCTTGCATTTATTTACAAAAGTATTACTTTTGTAGTAACTTTAACCTCTCTCTCCCTCTCTCTCCCTCTCTGATTTTTCAAGACAGGGTTTCTATGTAGTTCTAGTTGTGTTGAAACTCACTCTCTAGACCAGGCTGACCTCGAACTCAGAGGTATGTCTGCCTCTTTAATCCCCAGTGCTGGGATTAAAGGCAGGCACCACCACCACCTAACTTTAATTACTCTCTTTAAATTACTAACTTTCTTTTAAGGAAAGTGTTTAGGAACAGCTTCAAAGCTGCATAGCCTGTTATTATTCAGATTATAAATTGATTAATAAACTATTTTAAAAAGAAAATAAAAAATATTTAAAGAATATGTTTAAAAGAAGACAAAAATCTGACATAATGTTAAATACTGTACCTCTGGGGGTAACTGTTGTAAGTAATTGTGATCTGCAGCAAATGTTCTTATGTTTGTGAGCTGGCCAACTGATGAAGGCAAAGCTTCAATTTCATTGAAACTGCAATCCAGTTCTTCTATAGACCTTAGACTATAATTATAAATGAAAACACAGTGTTTTTAAAATCTATACTATACCCAATATTTAAGAACACATCAACATGAAATTAGCAAATAATGAAATTTGGCAAAGCTAAGCTTTATCAACAATAAGCCAGTATATTTTTATTACTATTATATAGTAACAAAACTGCATGCAGCAAATTACTTATTTTGAATGTTTGTGGAATCTGCTTTGATGTTTTTTATGTAAATATCTAAAATGCATGCAGAGACACAAGCTGAGTTAATAACAGCACTTTCTTTGTCTACACATTCACACACAACTCACCCTCCTATTGAGTCTGGTAGATACATTAACTGGTTTTCATCTATTTTAAGAGTTGTGACATTTTTCAATGAACCTATTGAGAAGAAGTAATATATCATTTTCAGCTTAAAATATAAAACAAATTCATCAATAATCAATGTGAAACACACTAGATTTGATAACATTTAAAAGACATTACCAATAAAATCCTACTTACAAAAGACAGTATACCCTATCATCGCCCACTCTCACCCAATATTTCTATTTTAACCCACCTCATACCTGTGTGTGTATATGTGTCTACATGTGCATGCATGTGAAAGCCCGAGGTAAACCTTGGTGTCCTTACACAAGAACCATCCTCATTTTATCATACTAGGACCTGGGGCTTATCTATTAGGTTAGGCTGGCAGGCTAGGAAGCCCCAGGGATCTGCCTCCTCAATACTGGGAACAGAAGTGCACACACCACTAAGGCTAGCTTTTAATGTTAGTGTTTGTAATCAAACTTAAGTCCTTATACTTGGCAGGCAAGTCTTTTACTGACTCTCTCTCCAGCCCCCACTGCACTGTTTTAACTTACTACCCAACCCCCAAGTAAAATATAAGCTTTCTAAGAAGACATTTTGTCTCCAGTGTTCACTTCTGTATCCTTGTTCTAAAACAAAGTCATGACATAAAGAATTAACCACAATCTGTTAAATTAATAAAAACATAGCAGTGTGAATTGTCACTACATAACAAAATAGTATGTAAATAAATATATTTCAACTCAAAAATCAAAAGTATTTATTAGATTAGAATAAAATTCTAAAATGTAAAATGTGTCTTAACTTTAAAATTGGTGTAATTCAACTGAGAAATATGATAATTTAGTTTTTCTATTATATCACTGTGAAGATTTAAGCATTGAGACTTTTCATCCAAGTGACCTATCTACCTCATACTTTATCAAACAAACTTCAAAACAGATCAAGTAAGAATTGTAGATATATCATGAATTTGTTAAAATCCTCCTGTTTTCTTATCTATCATTCAATCAATAGTAAAGTAATGGAAAACAGTTTCCAAATAAGGGCTAGGGAATCCAAGAAAATGAGCAGGCTAGCTTCTCTGTCAAGAATTTATTAAAGTTATGAAAATAGAACTTCCTTAGAATAAATATAAACAGTAATAACAGTAAAGTAGTAAACTGTACAATGGAGCACATCAGGGAAACTTCAAGGAATATTTGTAAGTGGTGGTACAATAAAACATTAACAGAAAGATTTTGAGTTTCTATAAAAGATTTGAATAAAAAAGAAGTCTTTAAGAATTAAAAAGAAATTGTTTTGAAAGCAATACAGACCAATAGTCTCAGGCAGCTGCTGAAGCGAGTTACTTGATAAGAGGAGGTCTTGGAGGTTCTCACATGTTGAAATTCCTTCTTCAACCATTTCAATGTTATTTTTAGAAACATCCAAATATGTGAGCTGTCTCAAACTACCAATAAACTGTAAGTAAAGGACAGAAAATGCCATTATTATATCAAATAATTTCGTTTTGTTTATTTTAAGACCATGTTTCTCTGTGTAGCCCTGGCTTTTCTGGAACTTGCTCTGTAGATCATGCTGGCCTTGAATTTACAGATCGGCCTGTTGTGCCTCCTGAGTGCTGCTAGAATTAAAACACACACCACTATGGCCAGGATCAAATAATTTTAAAAATTTAAGTAGTAACATGATACCAAGTTTTAATTAATAACTGAATGTGAATGTTTTCTCAATCACCAGACATATTTAATAATGAAGATGTGGAATAATTTTATTCAAGCAGAATGATAGTTTTCTTAGGTTAATATTCATCACCTCCGATGAAATGGCAATTCTCTTAAGTCTTCCCTAGATATGGTGATAAAACAGAAATCATTTTAGTTTAACTATTTCTAGAAAGACTAAATTTAGTATAACTCTGACTGGTACTAACAGAATGCGTATGTTCTCAGTAGTAAAAAGACTATTTTTAATATAATTTGTTATGGACGTTTTCACGTGTGTACATGGTTTTTAACAAGTACAATTTGTTTCAAACTTTTGCTTAATAAAAAATTAAGTAAAAATTCACCCTTTAAATGACTAAACAACTTTTAAATGCACATTTCAAATACTCAGAAAGAGAGAAAGTAATAAATGGAAAGCTACTGAAATTTTCATATACATACCCCTGGAATAAAAGTCAGTCTATTACCATCCATCCAAAACTCTTTCAATCCACTTAGTTGCTCAAGTACTTCAGGCTGTTTGGACAGAATCAGAATAATTCAATTAATTTACATGACTATCTACATCTGGCTGAAGAAGCCCAGGAATTTCCAAGATAATCTTTAATCAAAACATTAAAGGAGAGAGGAAAGGGAAGCACCACAAGGGGTGTGCTTCTGTACAGCACCATTGTTACCACTGGGAAAACCAAATTCCACAAAGGTAGAAAGATTTGTGAAAGTTCTGGATTACCCAATTGGGTCAAGTATTCATTGTTTTAAAAGTGTGTAATAAAAATACTCTTGTTCATTATTAATAGATATACATAGCCTTTTAGAAAATCTTAGGAAAAAAGCTCAAAAGTACAAAATACAATATATGATTTACTCTGTGTGTGTATGTGCATGTGTGTGCGTGTGCATGTGCACCAGTACACATGTGTGCATATGTGCATAAAGGATCCCCCTGAGCTACAGCTACAGGTGTCTCTAAGCTGCCCAATGCAGGTGCTGGGAACCACACACCAGTCCTTTGATTGAAAGAGGAACATAACAAGAGTATATTATTATGTGAACCAGTAGGAAAACAGGACTGTATAGTGGGAAATTATATTGATGCTCAAAGGCTAAACTCACTAACCCCCTTAAAATGCTGTGAACCTTGGTATTCAGGTAAACTTGCTTTGGGCACTGGCCATTGGAGGTGAATGTTTGAATGTCTCCTTGAAGTTGTTATTTCTCTCAGTCTAAAGAGTCATGGCAATCAGTAAGTACACAACGGCAAAGGGTACTATCATAACCACTCACCGCAGCAAGTCAGGCATTCAGATATATAGTTAATAATATTGGCAAGACATATAGGTATAATTTCATTCTTTATAAGTCTTTATCATTGCAACCCAGTAGTAAGCTTTATGGGTTTGCTTTGTTTTGGAGACATACTAGAGGCCCTTTATAACAAAGGATGACTTTAAAATTGATCCTCCTTGGCTCCATCTCCTATATGGTGGGATTACAAGTATATATCACCTAGCCTGTCTTTCTACTATTATTAAGTTTTTGTTGTTGCTGTTGTTTTTGTTTCTTTTCTTTTTTGTGGGGGGCGAGGTTCAAGACAGGGTTTCTTTGTAGCTTTGGAGCCTGTCCTGGAACTTGCTCTGTAGACCAGGCTGGGCACGAACTCACAGAGGTCTGCCTGTCTCTGCCTCCCAAGGGCTAGGATAAAAGCATGTGCTGCCATCACCTGGCTTTTATTTTTCCCCATGTGTGATATTAATAGAGATCAAAATGGGTAGGAAAAAAGATGATTTTTGAAAGCCAATAGGATTCACAAAACTAGTAAAACAAGATTCACACTGCTTTATATTAAAGTTAATACATTAAAAAAGAAAAGATAAGGTCATATAGGGTAACTTAGGAAGCAAAGCATGTACTTTTTCACAATAAGTAAAACTCTGCAAATACAGTGAAATCTATCAAAAACCATCTTAAATTAGAATATGAAAAATTAGGCTGGAGAGATGGGTCAGTGGATAAGAGTACTGGCGGCTATTTCAGAGGACTTGAGTTTGATTTCCAGAACATGCTGGCTCAAACTGTCTGTAATTTCAGTTCCAGGGATCTAGCACTCTCTTTCAACCTCCTCAGGCACCAGGCATGCAAACGGTAGACAAGTCACACATGAAGGCAAAACACCCATACATATAAAATTAAAAATTTCAATAATTTTTTCAAAAAGGATATGCAAAAGTACTTTAGAAAAGGTTGTAAGGTCAAATACCACAGTATCATACTGATTACAGTTGAAATGCACAAAACCCACAACAGAAATTCTTATTCTTAACATTACCATTTGAAAGATGCCCTAATTTTGAACAACAGACTTGCAATCAAAAATTTTAGGTGAACCTGAAGAAAATCATATAGTTATCCTCCTGGATATTGGAAGTAGACAAGATTGCCAGGCAACCTTGGGTGCACGGGGGTGGAGGGGGCGGTGGGTGGAAGGAAGGGGAGATGGTTAGAGAGAAGGGAGTAAGGTGGGATTGGGGAAAGCTTGGGGGAATGGGATGGGGGGAGGGAGGAAGGATGGATATGGGAGCAGGGAAGTATATATCTCAACTAAGGGAGCCATTTTAGGGTTTGCAAGAGACTTGATTCTAGAGGGGTTCCCTGGTCCAAGGAGAGATCCCCAGATTGTTCCCTGGACAGCAGAGGAGAGGGAGCCTGAACTGGCCTTGGCCCATAACCATACTGATGAATATTTTGCATATCACCATAGAACCTTCATCTGGCGATGGATGGAGATAGAGAGAGAGAGACCCACATTGGAACACTGGACTTAACTTCCTAGGTCCAAATGAGAAGCAGAAGGAGGGAGAACATGGGCAAGGAAGTCAGGATCAGAGGGAACCTTCATCCGACGATGGATGGAGATTGAGACAGAGACCCACACTGGAGCACTGGACTGAGCCCCCAAGGTCCAAATGAGGAGCAGAAGAAGGGAGAACATGAACAAGGAAGTCAGGACCGCGAGGGGTGCGTTCACCCACTGATACAAGGGGACTGATCTAATGTGAGCTCACCAAGGCCAGCTGGACTGGGACTGAATGAGCATGCGATCAAACCGGATTCTCTGAATGTGGCTGACATGGGGGCTGACTGAGAAGCCATTGATAATGGCACTGGGACTTGTTTCCTCTGCATGTACTGGCTTTTTGGGATCCTAGTCTGTTTGGATGCTCAGCTTCCTAGACCTAGAGGGAGGGGGTGAGGAACTTGAATTTCCCACAGGGCAGGAAACTCTGACTGCTCTTAGGACTGGAGAGGGAGGAGCAGAGGGAGTGCGGGGTGTGGGAGGGTATTGGGAGGGGAGGAGGGGCAGAAACGGAAATTTTATAAACTAATAATAATGATAATAAAAAGAAAAAAATTTAAATGTGAGTTCAGTTAATGATATTTCTTTAAACCCATTTGGCTTACTTTCTGAGAACTTACTTAGATACAAATCTGCATGCTTACTCCACTCCTTATAAATCCAGTACCACAGTTCACTCAGAACACAAAGAACAAATTCAACTAACGGACCTCAATGCAAACTTAAAAACAATTTCCTATTTTGTCTAACCATTTCCAGATTTCCCTTGGGTTAACTTTTCTCATGGACTGGAAAGTTCAGGTTAAGAATTTTCTTTAAAAGCATGTGCAGTTTCTCCTAATGTTAATTCTGCATCGTGCCCCTGAACAAATGCAAGACTAAAGACTGGTGAGACTGGTGAGGACTTACCACTTCTGTGAATTCATTACTTCCCAGATCCAGTCTTTCCAGCTGGGTCAGTCTATTCATGGTTCTATTGACAATGGAGTAACAAAGAATTAATGACACAAAAACATAAATTACATAGACACTCAAACCTTATAGTTTAAAATATACTTATATGATGTGTAGACCTTTCAGCATACTATTTCCAAAGAAAAACATTTTTTAATATTTACATAAGCTGTCAATTTATCGCTTTAATTTCAACTTTTCATAGAATAAGATATCATATAATTAGACTATTTGGCAGATGCATAATCATTACCACCACAATTTCAAGAAGTCTTTTTTCTGGGCTGCTTATACATTTGTAAAACTTAAAGACAACTATAACTCTAAAAAGTAATTTTCAAATGTTAAATTACTCCGCATATGCTCAAGCCAAATCAATACAATTCAAAGTAAGGGTTTGTTAAGAATCCAAGTAGAATTAGATATTAAGTTTATTAAGGCAATATGGGATGGAGAGATGGCACAGTTGTTACAAGCACTTATTCATCACGCAGGACACTTGGGGTCAATTCCCAGAACCCACAGCCATCCACAATTGCATTTCTAGGGGATTCAATCAATGCTCTCTTCCGAGCACCACAGACTCATGTGGGTGCAGGCAAAACACTCACATAAAGTGAGTAAATCTAGTAAGAAAAAATTTTTAAGTTAAAGCAGTAATATATCATGTTCAACTCCCCCCCCACACACATAAATGTCAGTACTTCTCTATAAGAAAAAAAATTAAAAAGGAAAGGGGAGTTGGTTCAGAGAACCCACAGTCAGTTCCTAGCACCCACATGGTAGCTCACAACCATACCTAACTCCAGTTCCAGGAGATCTGGCCTGCCACTCTCCTGATCTCTGGAGGCACCAGGCACATACAGGCAAAACACTCATACACATAAAATGAATAAATCTAAAAACAAAATAAACTAAAAAAATAACAGATTCTGAAACAAAAAAATATGCTGCAATTTTATTTCTTCTTCTACAAGAATATCTTTTAAACAAAATTAACTGTGAATTCATTCAAATGTGTATTTATGCCCTTGAATTGCTTAGAGATATCTTTTTATATACACTGAGGCACTATCAACTATACAGAAAAGTCTGTGTTACTCATAACATTAAGACTTCATAACATTAAGGCAAAATAATGCAATGTGTATCAAATTATCATTAGTATAATATATTCAAACATTATCTTGGAAATGAAAGCTTAAAAAACAAAGAAACTTAAAAATACAGTGAAAGATTACGGAATTTTATCTTCTTTGAATGTTCAAATGTGTAAAAATAAAAAGTAAAATTCAGTTAAAATGTTTTTCAGCTTTTCAGTAAAAGAATATACATCATACTGTGATGGAACAATTTTATGGACCTAAATTGAATATAGCTACTTTTTCCAATCCATACATTTTAAACATAACATTCCTTAATTCTTAACATTCTTTAATTTAATAAAAACACCTCCTCTTTAATTCATTTCACAACACCTATCTTTATCCAAGTCACTTTATGTAAGATTTACCGAGGTCCTATCTGCTGGACTACAGTTCTATTTCCCTCATTCATGTTGACCTTTGTCTACAAAGCCTACAAGTTCTAGTTTCCTTCATAAACCACACAAAGAAATTCCAGGGTCTTTATCAAATGTATACAATCACATGCTCTGTTATCAAGTTGCTATCTTCAAACTGCTGTGCAGGTGGGGATCTGAGAAAAGAGGGGTGCTGGGAGGAGACACCTGAAGAACACAGACCAAGTCCTGTTCCGACACTGTCAAACTGACAAGGTGACGGAAATTTACTTGTAGCATCAGGATACATAATAAACAGGAGGGCTGCTTGAAGATAGTAAACCTACCACTTTCATTTCGTAGTACAAAGACAAACAGCAGAGCATTGGAAAAGCTCCACTACAGACACTGGAGGGACAGAAGGAGGAAACCCATTACAAGTAATCTCCACTTACTTCTGTTGTTATTAGCAACTTTGGATCTACTTGTATACTTCAGAACTTCAGGGAAAAATGCAAACTAGAATAAGAACATGTCCGCTAATTCAAGGAAAAATTAGACTGCCCTTCAAAACTTGTCAGTGCCCTTCAGACTCCTTTATGCAATATTAACTTTCATTTATATATATTTAACTGTATATGTAAAACAAGTTGTCATCACAAAAAGTTAAGTCTGAAGGAAGACTCGGTGGGTGAGGACACTTGCTGCCAAGTCTGACAACCTGAGTTCTACTCCCAGCGCCCAGCTCCCTCTCACTCTGCACACAGTTTTTTCCTTTCTTTTTCAGGGTTTCTCTGTGCAGCCCTGACTGTCCTGACACTCACTCTGTAGACCAGGCTGACCTTAAACTCACAGAGATCGCCTGCCTCTACTACTGGGCACTGAGATTAAAGACATGTGCCACCACATCCAACACTTATTTTTTAAATTTAAAGTCTGGTTACATAGTCTAAGCGTACATGTATATCTTAATAGTAAAACTATATCTTATAAAGTTACAAACATTTTAATCATATAGCTTCAAAATAAAAAAAGAAAAACATTTACAAATTCATTTATACAACTTAATTGAATCTCTAAAGAGTTAAAATTCAAATGGTCCATCAGGTATCAGATGGTTCACAGGCTACAGATTGCATCTCCTATGTCCCCTTATAGGTCTATATGTTGTAGGCTTGGTCCCTAGCATGTAGTATACTCAGAAGTATGCTTTAGAAAGGGGCTTCGTGGAAGTCACACTGGTGGAGGGCAAAGAAGAGGTCATAAGGACCCTTCTGTTCCACTCCTGTTTTTCTCTGTAATTCTAAAATGTCACAAGGTGAACCTTGCACTCCTCACCAAAGTGTTGCTTCTCCACAAAAGCCAAAAAGCCAGAGATCAACAAACATTATGACTAAAATAAACCCTTCCTAAAAAGTTTGTATCACAGGAACACTTGCCACGAAGCCTGACGACTTGAGATTGACTCGCACAGCCCACAGGGCAGAAGAAAAGAACAGCCTCTGGTAAGCTGTCCTCTGACTTCCACAATCAATGGCATAAAGGAACACAAGAACGTGCGCATGCGTGCACATACAGATGAGAGAGAAACAAAGAATGAATGAATAATAAGTGGAAACTGCACAACTGCTTTCTGTCCAAGTGTTTGGCGGGAAGTGTCTGTATTAGTTACTTTTCTCATTACTGTGATAAAATATTTGAATAAAGCAAAACAGTTTTTATCAGGCATTTTGTCACAGTGACAGCTAGTTTTTGTCATTAGCTATTACAATTTTTATCTAGCTTTTTCACGTTTCTTCTTATCCAGTAGAACTTTGAACTAGGCCAGGACCAAATCAGAAATATATCTCACAAAATCGTAATATAAATTATTCTCTAATTTACATTTATTTGCACTACCACAAACTTCATTCACATAATAAAAACAACCACTAGGCTTAGCACAGTCACTTTAAGATTTATTAAGATTTATTTATTTATTTATTATACATACAGTGTTCTTTCTACATGTATGCCTACAGGTCAGAAGAGGGTACCAGATCTCATTACAGATGGTTGTGAGTCAACATGTGGGTGCTGGGAATTGAACTCAGGACCTCTATAAGAGTAGCCAGTGTTCTTCACTGTTGAGCCATCTCTCCAGTCCTAGCACAGTCACTTGGAATAAAAAATATGGTCTCTGTCTTCAAAGACATATAATCATGTGTGGGTAGGAGTATGTATGCATGATGTGTACATGTTAACCAGAGAAGGGTATAATAGAAATAAAGATACATTAAAATTTTTAAAAAAGGAAAAGAAAAAGCAACCAGAGAAAATTTAATAACTGTGGATGTGTTCCACTGAAATTTTATTTCTAAATATGGACTGTATATTTATATTTAACCATAGACTAACTACTAAACTATATAGCGATGCATTCAAGGTTCTATATTCAGTAAATGGCCAATGACTACAGTCTATTTTGAATTGGAAGTTCTGTCTTTTAAATACTCTTATATTACTATTTGCTCTTATGAAGCCCTTTCTTCTTGGTGTCAGCTTATATTAGAGAACCAAAGGCTCATTTCTAGATTTACAACAGACTATAAAACCATACAATAAAGTTCTGTAGTTACAAAACGTCACAAAGATCTCACGAACCACTCTGAATGATGTGCAAGTATGAACTCTCAGATAGAATCTCTCTGTCTGAGATTCAGATTTTCTTACTCGATATTTTCACTGCTATGTCACATATAAAAAGATTGTGGCTCAAAGAAAGATGAAATCAGTGTTATCATACTACCATATTGAAAACCAACAAATTCATATATTTTTACGTTTAATACCAAGAATTGTATCAAAACATGCCTTTCAAAATAATGTATGTTCATATTTTAAGTAAAATTTGTTTTATGGCCTAAAGATTAAAAACTCTAATTGGATTTTTTTTTATAATAAACAGCTTCAAATTCTTTTTTTTTTATTTTTTATGGTTTATTTAACTTTATTTTATGTGCATTGGTGTGAAGGTGTCAGACCCCCTGCAACTGGATCTTCAGACAGTTGTGAGCTGCCATGTGGGTGCTGGGAATTGAACCCGGGTCCTCTGGAAGAGCAGTCAGTACTCTTAACCACTGAGCCATCTCTCCAGCCCCTCTAATTGGATTTTTAAAGAGAAGCATACTGACTTACTTAGGCAACATTTTCAACTGGTTTTCTCTAAGTTCTAGTATCTGGAGCTTAGTTAATCTGTAAAACAAAGAATAAAGCAAGACAAAAGAATCAAATATAAGGAACTGCATTAACATTTGTCAAATTCTAAAGTAAAGCAGCATCAACTACATAGTTACTACATGTAATATTAAATATGAAAGAAGAAAAATAATTTTAATAGAGCTAGGCATGGAGGTGCAGCCTTTAATTCCAGCATTCTAGAGGCAGAAGCTGGATCTCTATGAGTTCAAGGACAGCATGATCTACATAGAAGAAAGCTCTAGGGCAGTTGGGGTTATACAGTAAGATCTTGATTAAAACAAAACAGACTGCTCCTCAAAATCAAGAAAGAAAAAAAATAAGCACAATTTAAAAAAAACATTTTTGTTTTTGATTACTGCATGTGCATTCTGTGTTTTTGTGTTCACATGCCACAGTACACATTCAAAAGTCAAAGAAAAACTCTATGCAGTCAGTTCCTTCTTTCCACTTGGCTCCAGAGGTCTGGCTCAGGATACAGGGCTTGCACAGCAAGTGCCTTTACCTGCTGAGCTTTCTCACTGGCACTAGGTAAGCCACTTTAATTCCTTTTCAAAGGAACAAAGTGGTTATCCCTAATTTTTCAATCCTGGAATAAATTCTATGTCTTTTACTGAAAATACCTACAAAACTGCTTGCCACCTCAGGATTATAGGACAATAATACACATCTATATGAATAAGGGAACATTAAGGACCATGAAGGAAAAACATTCGACAGTTGAGGGTGGATACAGAAAGATGAAAGAGACCTCAGAAATAGATTCCCCTTTCTTAGAAACTTTGGTTTCTAAAAGGAAAACTGCTAAACTGTTAAGTCACTTTAGAGTTTCATAAATGCTAACACAGTATTCAGTATCTCAAATATAGAGACATTGCTCCCATTAAAAACATCTGTTTTTTCCAGTTTTAAGAACATTAAGTCTGCTTAAATTTGTATTTACTATTTATTTGGGATAGTAAACAAAAGTAGAAATGATTCAAAGGAACTACAAGAACTGCAAAACTTGGAAATAATTACAAAAGAAAGGTTTATGAAATGAGTGTTAGCAAAGTACTTTGCAGTCATGTGAATTTTACAGAAGCTAACAATATAAATAAATGTCTTTAGAATGTAATTTACCTGCCAAAATTAGCTGGTAAGAATTCGAGGAAAGCATCATTCAGATATAATTGGGTCAGGTTTAGCAGTTGAGAAAACCCATCAGGAAGTCTATGTAAAATGTAAAAGAATTAAATTAAGTGTATTTGAAAACGTCAGTCTCTTGCCAAAAACTTCACTCAGTATAATAAAGATAACTTCTCAACAAATAATAGTTACCTCTTAACTTTTATTAGTGATCTTTACATTAAGCTTTCTTTTTCTAACAACTTACCTGTTGTAAAACTAGTAACTGCATGTTTTTGTACAAAGGAAGATAAAATTTGTCTTAGTATCATAAAATGTGCACAAAATAGTACATTTAGAATGAGCCAAAAATACAGAATGAAGAACATAACTATAAATCATCAGGTACCTTTCAAATATATCTCATCCAGCATAAACTAAAAGGACTACATAAAGAATTTCTAAATACTAATAATGTAGCAAGATGAATGATTCTGTTTTGAGAATTGGTCCTGTAGGATGTAAAGCTATAAACCCTGATGCTACAGTTAGAAGCCAGTAGCATCAGTGTACACACACACACACACACACACAATCACATGCCCACTGTGAAAACCAAAATCTCCAAGGATGCCATATTTCCTAATATTAAAGAACCACTAGGTTTATATTATTTTCAGTTTCAAGTTTTGATCTATAAATGATTAAGGCTGTAGAGCTTTATAATGAGCATAGGAGAAACTGAAGTGGTGAATGACAGATTAAGGCCAGATAAGAATACATGTTCTTTATACTTCTATTACATATGTTCATAAATAAGTTACTGATGTACAACTTGATGTTATAAATAATATTTTCAAATGAGTATCTATTTCATCTTTAAATATTTTTATTGGATTGTGACAAGCATAAAATCCATGGTGCAAGACATATCAGACTCTGACCTGTTTATTTTTCCTTTACTCACAACATTCCACCATCTTCAATACCAAGTAACGCAGCTCTATTTTTGGTAAAACTTACCATGGAATGAGTATTCTGGTTATACTTTCAACATGGTTATACTAAGCTGTGCTTCATTCTATTTACCTTTAGCATCACTAACATTACAATTTTGCAAAAATTAACAGCTCTGGTACAAAGAAAACTGTTTACAGACTTTACTATCCTAAAAGAACACATAACCTCAGGTACATATTGTAACCAATCACCTGTATTTTTCTTCAGTTTTCTTTTAGTTTGTTTTGAAAGTGCCCCATCTGATTGCATGATATAGGCATATATTAGTCCACTTTTTACTTTGATTATAAGACCTAGAACACTCATATTCTTTCTTTTGGATCTCAAATTTATACCTGTAGTATACTGGTTAGAAAGATTATTAGAAGGTGTCTAAAACTGAATCTCCACGGGGCTGGAGAGACCACTTAAGAGTTTGAGAACACTGGCTGTTCTTCCAGAGAATACAGCTTTGATTCCCAGAACACAAAGGTGACTCAAAACTATGTTACTTCAGTTCCAAGGGATTGAAGGCCCTCTTCTGGTCTCCTCAGATACCAGGGACATACATGGTACATAGACCATGCAGGCAAAACACTTTGTACACACTCATATTCTCTCTCTCTCTCTCTCTCTCTCACACACACACACACACACACACACACACACACACACACACACGGGGTGGGGAGCACATATGGTAGACAGACATACAATCAGGTAAATACACACACACACACACACACACACACACACACACACCAAACAAATAAACAAAACCCTGACTCTCTGTATAACTAAGATTGATCCAATTTTTTTTCAAGTGTCTAAAGAAACAATCTACATTCTACTACTGCTCTGCAATTGTTTAAAGTCAAGAAAGTAGTTTATAATTTAACTGAAAGACTTACTTAGAAATAGGGTTTACACTGGCCTCCACAACTGTCAAAACTTTACAATTTTTAATATTTTCAGGAAATTCTTGGATTCCTAGAAAACAAACAACCAAATTAATAGGATATATTATAGATACGTCAGGCTTGGGGAAGAGAGGTATTACAAAGGCCAAAATAATAATAATAAAGACATTGTGGCAATTCAGAAACTAATTACCAACTAATCAAGAACTCAGGAAACTGACACATCAATGCAAATCTGGCCACTCTCACCACAATTTGTCTATCTCCCTTTCAATTTTCTTTCATTTGCCTCTCTATGGCTGCTAAATACTTTGATTAGTTTTTCTGCCTTTTCTTAGCACTTCTGGAAATCAGTACCTTTCCTATGAACTAGTTAATGATAAAAGATGCAAAAGGCAAAACATTTAACATTCTATTTTTTCCCTCAGGGAAAAAGAAAACAGCTTTTAAAATGGAGGGTTCCAGATTGGGCTGGTCCCTATGTGTATAAAAGGAACAGAGATGCAAACAAACCTTCAGGAGGAAAGGATGGAAAATATACCCTAAAATGTGCCCTAAGGCAGTAGTACTGTCCACTTCTAATATAAACGGTTTCCCATACCTTCCCATGTTTTCACTTCCCTTTTCTTCGAACCTTCTTACTTCACATAATCCAGTGACATACTTACAATGTAACTATTTAAGGGCCACAGTGATTTCTGCACACTATCATGCTTCAAAAGACCTACTGGGCATTTTATTTTCTACATGTTCTTCAGACCAGTGAAGTAAAAGATTTTTTTTAAATTTCCAATCTGTAATATACCTGTATATTTGCAATATACCTTTAAATTACTGTGATGTCAAATTTTAACTTCATTAATTTATCATACCAAAAATATAGGAACAATTAATTGGTGATTGGCAGCAGACCACAGATCAATTTTAATTACTTGAATTATTCTTTTCTAAATGAACACTAATTAGGAACTTTTGAAAAGCATCTTCTGAATGAATTTTATATAGCCTCTTTCATTATCATAATGATTATCCAATAGAGTTGTCACTTTAGGGTTATTTAAGATCATATCAATTTCATCACAGGATCCTACGTAAAAAACAAAAAATAAACAACAAATTTGCTGTGACACTAAGTGTGGAGTTCTACATGATAAAACGAATGATGCAAAATCCACAACTAGCATACTATTTTGGTCAAAACTCACCAATGAATTGGGTGTGGTAGGATGCGTGCTTAACATATGCAAGGTCATCCTGGGTTTAATCTCCAGCATCATCAAAAAAAAAATCACCAATAGATGCCAGAATTAGTAGGTAAAAGTACAGTATACTGAAAACGATTCCCCTACAAGATACTTTATAGAATAACGAAGAGTAACTGAATATGATGAGCACCTTCTAAATGACATGTTTTAGACTTATTAGCAGTTACCAGTTAGCCTCGTCATATGGCAATTGAGAAAAGAATGCAAAAGCATACAACTTGAATTTAATGATGGGAAGCATCAAAGAAAAAAAAACCTCACATTAAGAGAACTTTAAAGAAATGCCAGTATAATAAAAATTTATCAGGAAGAAAAGCAAGTCCAAGGAACTAGGAAGAGGAACCTGTCTAAGAGACCTGACCAATTGCAGCACATGAAAGTACAAATTCCAATATGGACGCTGAGAATATATATATTGCTGATAAGAGCACATAGTCAACTATAGAAAACGTGGTGGTTCCTCAAAATGTTACACACAGTATTATAAATGACCCAGAAGTTCCACTAGGTATATATGTAAAAGCATGTAAAATATATGTTCAAATTAAATGTTATACATGAATACTCATACTATGTAGAAGAGCCCAGATGTCCATCAATAATAAATGAATGTGTAAGCATAATGAACATAATATAGTATGTTCACACAATAGAATATCAATATATGGTACAACAAGGATGAGTACTGAAAATATGCTAAGAGAAGGAAGCTGGACACAAAAGGTCATATAGTTTTGTTTATTTGAAAAACCAACAATAAACAAATCTTTGCAGAATCAAAGAGGATAAGAGGTTATCTGGTGTTATGCAGCTACTTCCTCCAAACTGAAACTTAAAATTGAGGTTCACAGACTTAGAAGGCTCATCAAACTTTAGAAGAGTCACAACCTTTCCCCAAGATTATATGTAAATAGTAAACAATCTAGGAAAGAAGAGACTCCAGTGGAGCTTCCCTACAAGCTCAATAGAAGTCAGGTGACAAATCATGAGCTGTCACCAGCTTTTGGTGATACAGCTGCCCTTCTGGGTAAGCAATTCCAGTAAACGCACTGGCTAAGAACACTAGACCTTGGAATAATTTCTTTGGTCTGTCTTTGGTACACTATCTGAGGTGAGGAAAAAAAATGTTTACCCACATCTCCATAGAAAAAAGTCACACAACATGTTAGGCAAGGGACAGGAATTCTTTACAGACTGATGAAAATATTCTATATAGTACTGGTAATGGTGAAATAAAACTTAAAATGTGCTAAATTCTACCAAATTGTATAATGTAAGAGATGTCTTAGCCTTCAAAACTTTATCTGTAATTTCTATCCTTGTCTTAATGTTATATTAACACTTTTTTTAAAAAAAAACTAGGCTTTGTTCAAGTACCTCAAACTCAAAAATATTTTTACTTTATTATTCAGCAAACATGGTCCAAATACAAAGTGGAAGACATGAACTACAAATACTAGGACTTTATCAAAATTTATATTTGGTAAGTGGGCTGGGGAGATGGCTCAATCAGTAAAGTGCTTGCGGTTCAAGAATGAGGTTATGGGGGCTGGAGAGATGGCTCAGTGGTTAAGAGCATTGCCTGCTCTTCCAAAGGTCCGGAGTTCAATTCCCGGCAACCACATGGTGGCTCACAACCATATCTAATGAGGTCTGGTGCCCTCTTCTGGCCTGCAGACATACACACAGACAGAATATTGTATACATAATAAATAAATTTAAAAAAAAAAAGAATGAGGTTATGTGAATCTGGATCTTCAGCACTTGTGTAGAAAAGTCGGGCATGAAACCTCATGTCTGTAATCCCAGCTCTGGGAAGGTGGGGGAAGGAAGGAGCCAAGGGTTTGATATATAGTTATTCTAGCCAAATCAGTCATTTCCAGGTTCAATTAAAGGCCTTGTCTCAAAGAAGTAAGGTGGTGAGCAGCTAAGAAAGATACCTGACTTCAACCTACGAATTTCATGAGCACACATGTACAAAGACAGACAAGACAAGAGAGGTAAGCAAGCAGGCTGGCACACACACACTCACTGGCACACACACACTCACTTGCACATGCACACAGTCAGGCATGCGCACACATCAATGTAGTAAAGAAAATGATTTTATCATACTGGTTACTTCCTATCCTTTTTCCTACTCTTCTAGATCTTTTAAGGTTGTAAGGTACAATTAGGCCTCATTCTTTGGGCTTTTCCTTTAAGGTTATGACCTTAGTGAATACACCTAATCTTTGTCCTGACATATCACCCATATGGTGACAACTTTCAAATGTATTCCTCTAGAACTGTTAAGTTTTTATAACTTAACTCAGAACTCTTACAAATAACTGGATAAGATGTTGGTATCTCAAACAAGAAAGCAAGCAAGCAATTAAGCAAAAACTCCAAGTTCCTGAAATAACCTAGAAAATGGGGGGAAAATCTTTGTCAGCTATATTTCAGACAAGTGTTTAATATCTAGAATATATAAAGAATTGCAAAAATTAAACACATACACACATATATACAAACCTGCAATCAGAAAGGTAAGTAGTCAATGAGCTGAACACTTCTCATAGAAAACATATATGGTCATCAAAGAAACATACATTACAACTACTTTGAGATCTACCTCATTCCAGTCAGAATGACTACAATCAAGAAAGATAAATGTGGGGGAGGGTATGAGGAAAAAGTAATAATAAATTTATTCACTGATACAGTCACTACAGAAATCAGTGTGGAAGCTTCCCCAAACACTGAAAACAGAACTACCATACAACCAGCTATACACTCCATGGAATATACCTAAAGGGCTATATCATACTCAGAGATACTTGTAAATCCATATTTATCACTGATAACTTAAGAATAGTAAAGAAACAGAATCAGCCCAGATGTCCACCAGCAAATGGATGAATGGATAATGACAACACAGGATATAAACCAAAGATATTTAATTCAGCCACACATATACACACAGAAAAAAAAAATGAAGTTAGGAAATCTACAGGAAACGGGAAGAACTAGAAAGCATTAAGTGATGTAACTCAGGCTCGGAAGGACAACCACCATCTATTCTCTTGCATGTTCAAATGCCAGTTTTAAGTGTTCTTTTTATTTTATGTGTGTGGGTGCATCTTTCCCCTGTATGTGTATCTGTACACCACATGCATGCCTAGTATCTAGAGACCAAAGGAGAGCATCAGATTTCCTGAGAGCAGCTGTTAAAGCAGTTGTGAGCACTGACCCAGGTCCTCTGGAAGAGCACCCAATGCTTTTAAGAGGTAAGTCTCTCTCCAGCCCAAAATGGGCCAGGCTGGCCTCTAACTAGTGAGCCTCCTGCTTCCTTCTCTTCAGCATATTCAATCAGTGTGAGCTGCTACAACCTGCCAAGTCCTAGGTTCTAGTTATAAAACCTGTGCATCTAGGAGGAAGTAAATAGGACCATAGAACAAGAAACTAAAAAGGGGCCCTTGCCTGGGAAGGGGGGGGAAGACAACAGAATATGGAATATTAATGTGGAAGGGGGAATACTGTGGGCAACAGAATACAAGCAGGGAAAAGGAGGGGCAAGAAGATGAAAGAATATCTTGGAGGCAGGAGGATCAATCAAAACAAAAGGATGTATGAAAATGTTATAAGGAAATCTGGTATTTAGTAATTTAATTGAAAACCATCCCTGAGTTGCCCCTTGATATTGCAACTGCAGTGCCTACCATTCCTCCATCACAGCTGGCTGCAATTTTGTCTTTCCAGTTGCAAGATAAAATCAACGAGGTCATTTATAACTCTCTTCTCACATGTACATGCAATCCATCACCAAACACTGATTCTACCTTCAAGGATATCCATAGTCTGCCACACCCACGTCTACCACTATTACCTCCACAAACTTAAATTGTGTTTTAATTGGTTGTTTTTCCACCCATGTACTCACAAACTCTTCGTACACATAGCTAAACCTAAATATGAATGTTCATACAAATGCCTACAAGGCCTACATTATCTTCTTCTATAAATCCCAACCTCTGCTTTTATTTCTAATATAATCTATTAGCTTATCACTCTGTTTTTACTACCCTGTCCCTGGGTTTATCACACATGTTAAGGACACTAGAATATTATAAATGTTAATATACTAGCTATTTTCTCTTTCTAGTGCACTTATTTCAGATACGTACATGGCAAACTTCCTTACTTTTTCAAGACATTCCCAAAGAGGTTTACCTTCAAAGTATGAGTATTATCTAGTCTGAAGCAGAAAAGAAAGACAGGGAAAATTAAAGGGACAAAGGAAAGAAACCCCAAACTCATCAAAATGACAAGCATCCCTTTCACAATGACTTTACTTAGATGATAATAACTTCTTTGCTGTGGTCTGCCACTCCTATAGACAAGATTTAAGACAGCCAGTCCAGAGTCAAAAGCTCCAACAAAATTAAGAAACTTTGCTGTAATGGTTATCTACATAATCAATATTTCTTTTATAAAGACAGAATATTAAAATACTTATGAATCATGCTTATGGCCTAAACATGTATAACCAAGTTTGTTCTTTCACAGCTCTAAACCTAAAAAAAAAAATTTATAATCTCACAAGAAACTCTATGGACTGGAGAGATAGCGCAGTGGTTAAGAACATTGGCTGTTCTTCCACAGGTCCTGAGTTCAATTTCCAGGAACCACATGGTGGCTCACAACCATCTACAGTAAGGTCTGGCACCCTCTTCTGGTCTGTAGGCATACATGCAGACCAGTGTTGGAGGCCGCTTGTTTGTTGCTCAGCCCTGAAATAACCACACAAAAACTGTATTAATTAAATCACTGCTTGGCCTACCAGTTCTAGCTTCTTACTGGCTAGCTCTTACATCTAAAATTAACCCATTTCCATTATTCCCAGACTGACTTAGAAACCATGCAACTCCCGTGTGTCAGCTTTCCAAATGTTGGATTACAGGCATGAATGACTATACTCCACATGTCTTAACCCCCTTGTGCAACCTTTCTGTTACGTAGTTTTACCTAATCAGATTATTCTATCAAGGCATTTGAGAAGCCACCCTGGGGTCTCACATACCAAAAAGGAGGAGAATGGGAAGATGGTTCATTTGTCACATAAGAATGAAGTACTAAATACAGATCCTCAAAACTCACATTAGAAAGAAAAGAAAAGAAAAGAAAAAAGGAAGGAAGGAAGGAAGGAAGGAAGGAAGGAAGGAAGGAAGGAAGGAAGGAAGGAAGGAAGGAAGGAAGGAAAGCAAGCAAGCAAGCAAGCAAGCAAGCAAGCAAGCAAGCTGTATATCACTGGCAGGCAGGGGTGCACGTCTTTAATTCCAGCACTGGGGGTGGGGGCAGAGAGGCAGGCAGATCTGTTAGTTCAAGGACAGTCTGGTCCACAGGGCATATTCCAGGGTAATGAGGGCTACAAAGAGAAACCCTGCTTCAGGAAAAACAAAACAAAACTATGAGCACCTCTAATCCTATACTAGTGAGGAAGAGATAAGAAGACCCCTAGGGTTTGCTGGCCAGCCAGTCTAGCCAAATAAGCAACCTCCAGGTTCAGGTAAGAGAAAGGTGTCTCAAAAAATAAAAAAGACAGGGTCCAGGTGTGGTGATGCATACCCTTACCCCAAGAGGAAGAGGGCAGAGGCAGGCAGTTCTCTGAGTTCTAGGCTAGCCTGGTCTACATAATGAGTTCCAGGACAGCCAAGGCTACAGAAAGAGACCTGTCTCTATAAAATATAATCAAATGAATGAGGACATTATCTGATATTGGGCTCTGGCTCCATTACACATGCACATGGACACATACAAGAACATACATACACAGATGCACAACAGAATAAGAGGGGAAAGGTTCCTCAGTAACCTTTTGAGGTAAAACTTCAGAAGTCACTGAAATTTTATATATATGATAACTGCTAATACAATGAAGTGTGACTCTGTCTGGGGAAACCCATATCTACACTTGGGTATGTTCTATCCTGAGTGCTTCTCTATTAATCAGTACGCTTAAAGCTATGTTAAAAATCTCATAATAAACTGACTCTGCTTCATACTAGCCTGTTCTAAATGGTACAATGAAAAACCATAGCTTCACTGGAGTAGTGGTCTTGTGTAGATTTCACAAGCTGCTACAGACATGCCCCATGGCCAGTGACATGCAAAGTCAGCTCATTCTGTTCTTGTAAGTAAAAAATAATTGGAATTTTGTTATAAAATACTTAATCCTGTGATAGTTTAACCATCAACAGATGGTTGATCCTAGTAAACCTAGCCAGGCATCCAGAAGGAAAAATTAATGTTCTGATGAACTACTTTATAGGACATCAGTATCAGACTAGGCCACTCTGTAACCATGACATATCAAGAGAGGAAAAAAAAAACAAAATAACAACAACAAACAACAACAAAAAACATGGGACATTAAAGTTTGGGCAATAACATTAAAATGATACTATAGTTAAAATTAAAATAGACCCAAATCTGTGTGTGAATATGGTTGTGGCTTGCCTTATTATTTTGTTTTGTTTTTGTGGGATTATTTTTTTGTGGGAGAACAAAGTCTCTCTCTGGAACCTGGAGCTTGCCACTAGGTATGCTAGCCAGTGACTACGTGTCTCTACTTCTAAGTGTTGAGATTACATGCTCACACCACAATACCAGATTATTTTATTAGGTGCTGGGGCTCGAACTCAGGTTTTCATGTTTGTGCAGCAAGCACTTCTTTTTAACTGACTGAGCTATCCTCAGCACAGACAAAATACTATTTTCACAGCTTGTAGGGGTTTGAATGAGAATGGCCCACATGGGCACATCAAATATTAATGGTCTAGTAAAAAATTAAAAGATGAGGTCTTTTTGGAGACAGTATGTCACTGGGGATGGGCTTTGAGGTTTCAAAAGCTCACTGCAGGCCCTGAAGCTGAATGCATAAAAAGGGGATGGGGGATGCAAATCAAATAATCCCAAACTAACTCTAAAAGATTCCAAGACTATTCTTTATTGTAAGGGAAAAACTTAGGTTAGGGAACAGGAAGTCCAACCTCAAGGTGTGGAGTACAGGAACGAGAGAGAGAGAGAGAGAGAGAGAGAGAGAGAGAGAGAGAGAGAGAGAGAGAGAGACCGAGAGACCGCCATGTATTTTCTCTGGGTACCCAAAAGGTCACACCCCAACCTGCTCCAGCCTCTTAAAGGTCATTGGCTGAAGGAGGTTCCCTGGTGCGGGAGAATTGTCTGTATTCTGTCAATCATATTTTAATAAAATGCTGATTGGCCAGGCAGGCAGTATAGGCGGGAAAGCCAGACAGGAAGTAGGGGTGGAGCAATGAGAACAGGAGAATTCTGGGAAGCAGGGAAGTTCCTCTGCCATTCCTGTGCAGACCACGGAAGAGGCAACATGTAAGCTGTCACACTGAGAAAGGTAATGAGCCCATGTGGCTAACGTAGATAAGAATAATGGGGTAACATAAGTTATAAGAGCTAATAAGTAGCCTGACCTAATGAGCCAATCAGTTTATAACCTTATGGAGTCTTGTGCGTGATTTTCCTTGGGACTTGCCAGCTGTTGGGGTACTTGGAGGGATGGAAACCCCAACAAGCCGGCCCCCTCATGTTACAGTTCCCCATTACCTTCCCCTTTTGTCTAAAGAAGAGCGTTCCAAACCTAATAGAAAACTATATACACTAGGAACAGATATCAAATATAAAATTAGAATTAGAACCAGCATAAATGATATTAAGCAAGAAACGTATGTTAAAAAATGTTTTAATAATCTATCCTAAAGAGTCTAAATCTTGCATTGGAAGTGGCTTGGCTAGATCATAAGAGGAAGGTAACTATGACTATTTAATCTTCAACCCCACTGAAGGCCTGGGAAGGAAGATAGTATTAGGTAGGAAGTGCAATCAAGCAGCTTCCAAAATGTGAAGTATATGACAAAGACATGTGGTATTAGAAAGTTATTCTCATGACAGTCATTCTTTTTTGTAATTATAAAATATATGTTCATTTAAAAAAATTTTAAGAGTTCATTTTTTTCTTCTCTCCTAGCCTCTCTGAAAGATTTTAAAATTTAAAATGTTATCTTCTATACTAGATATAGAAAGCTAAACAAAATTATTCCTTATTTGTTAGTGATTCATTATTCAGAAATCTGTGCATGCTTCCTGAGTAGAATATGGAAGGAAAATCTTTCAAATTCAAAATATTAACATCTTTTAATAACTTTTTAAAAAGTCACACAGATTAATGATAGTTCTATTTCTCCACATAATAAAGACCTAATATAAATTCACAACTAACATCATGTTCAACAACTAAAAGTTCAAAGCTTTCCTTCTACAATCAGGAACAACAACAAAAAAAAAATCCCTACTGTCACTACACCTATTCAGCACCACAAAATGCTTCATTCAACTATCAACCACACAAGCAACAGCTATCTATAACACTGCAATTGAAAAATCCCTACTCTCAAATGCTGCAGTAGGCTCCAGTGCCCAAGTACAATACATTTACTCATGTATATGTGGTGATACTGGTGTAAACAAACCTGTTCTGTCAGTTATAAACAGTATATAATGCCAGTTTAACGTCACTGGTTTGTATATTTACTGTTATATACTGTTACTTGTTGTATTAATTTTAAAGAATACTTGTTATGATTTGGGCCTTACATATTTCCAAAGATTTTATTGACAACTTCTAAGGTTGTTAGGAAATAGTGGGACCCTCAGATAGGTAGGGTGTTTTAAAAGGAAGTCAGATAGTCGGGCCACGGTTTGAAGAAAAAAATGTAACACCAGTCCTCCATTCTCTGCTTGCTGTCTGGCATAGGATGATGGGACCCCAACACAAATCCCTGCTCTGATGCACTGTGCCACCAGCCAAGAGCAATGAAGCGAAACCATATATATCTCAAACTGCAAAACTGTGAGTCAATAACAATCTTTGCTCTTTGTGACATTCCTTTCTCGGGTATCTTGTCAGAGCAGTGAAAGAGCACAGAGCTCTTCCTACTTATTAAGGAAACATTTGCTGTAGTACAATCCAAGTCACATTCTCACGCACCCTATGCCTACCATTGCTTGATTACATCAAGACCACATAAGCTACCAGAATGGCAGATAACTCTAAGGGTGCAGCAGGAGCACTCTTACCTTGGTGGTATGGACTCTCTCATTAGACTTAAGACCTACACAACAAGAGGAAAATCATCCATGGTAATGGAAAACCGGACAACTATCCAGGGCTAGTTAAATGATGGATCTTGAAGGAACCTACACCTGGTTAATAAACCAGCCTGATCTAAAACTACACTCTAAATATTTATCCTTATGCCTATAGATAAGCACAGTCCTCACCCCTCATAAAGACAAAGAAGTAAAGGGATCAGGTGTGGTAGCACAGCACTTGGGAGGCAAAGGCAGGCAGACCTTTGTGAGTCTGGTCATAGTGAGAAGTCTGGTATACACAGTGAGTTCTAGAACAGCCAGGGCTATGTAAAATGATCCTTTCTCAACACCACCTCCCACAACATACATACAAAGAAAGTCTCCAGGCAACTAAGGAATATGGAGAGTGGGAAAAATAGTCTTCCCCAGGGAAGAGCACACCAAATTGGTTATCCAATACTAAATGATCAGCCCTGAAGTCGCATAAATACAAATAACACATAGGCTGAGAAAGTATGTATTTATATTTAGGTAAGAACAATTAAGAAAAAGAAGCCATGAATTTGAGAGGGGAGAGTTACATGGGAGGAAGCAGGGGTGGAAAATTATATAATTTCAAAATATAAAAGATTATTTTTAAAAGATCATATTCTATAGTGTTTACCAAAACACAATTACCTATGATATATTTCTCAGAGAAACTTCTAAATACATGGTTATTAAGTTATGCATAGCTGTATTAAGTCCTAACCACAGCAATTAGGCAACAGAAAGAAATGAAAAGGGTCAACACTAAAATGGAACATATAGAAGTCAGTCATACTTTTATATCCTAACAATAATCTATCCAAATTTTTTCTTTTAAAGCAAAATCCTATTTATAATAGCTAACAGCAAAAAAGGAACTACACTGAAAACAACAAAGCTCTGATGAAAGAAGCTAGAACTGTAAATAAATAGAAAGAAAGATTCCCCATGTTTCCAGATTAGAAGGAACAAAACTGTTAAAATGTGCAAACCACCCAATGTCCTGTTGATCCAATGTACTATCAAAATTCTAATGACATTTTTCACAAAAACAAAAGAAAATAATCCCAACAGAGTATCACAAAAGACTCCAAATCAAATATGATCTTCAGTAAAAAGAACAAAGCTATGGACCTCACCTCATTTAACTTCAAAATTCACTTGCAAGATCTAACAAGAAAAGAATACTATACCGGTATAATAGAAAAATGCCAATGAACAGAACAGAGGGCCAAAAATAAACCCACATATGTAGAATCAATTGATTTCAAATGCTACCAAGGATACATCTGTTGCAAGATATTTGATTACACCATGTAAAGGCATGTCACTGTGATTGGTTTAATAAAAAGCTAAACAGCCTAGCAGAAACTTCTGGACAGAGAAAGCTCTAGGAAGAAGAAAGTGGCCAGCCAGATGCAGAATAATCAGGACAGGTATAATGGAGATGTGGAGTGTGTGGAAGAATGCAGATTTAAAAATATGGGTTAATTTAAGTAATAAGAGCTAGTTAAAAACAATTCTAAGCTAAGGTGGAGCTTTCATAATTAATGTCTTCATATTGTTTTTTGTGTGCTGGCAGCTCAAAGAAAAATCTGCCTATACACATCACAAGAAAAGGGGGGGGTCTCTTCAGTGGGACTGGGGAAAGCAGATGTCACTGTGGAGACCAAAGGATTCTAAGTATGAGACCAGATACTGTAAAACTACCTCTTAAAAAGAAGCTGCTGCAGGTGCTGGGGAGATAGTTCAGTGGTTAAAAGCACTGACTACTCTTTCAGAGAACTTGTGTTCAATTCCCAGAACTCACACGGCAGCTTACACCTGCTGGAACTCCAGTTCCAGGGGATCCGACCCTCACACAGGCATATAGCTGGCCAAACACCAATGCACATAAATAAAAATACATTTTTTTAAAAAAAAAAAAGGTTGGGCAATGATGGTGTATGCCTTTAATCCCACATTTGGGAGGCTGAGGCAGGCAGATACTAGACCAGCATAGTCTTACAGAGGAAGTTCCAGGACAGGCACCAAAGCAACAGAGAAACCTTGTCTTGAAAAACAAAACAAAGCCAAAAAAAAAAAAAAAAAAAAGAAGGAGGAGGAAGGGGAAGATAAGGAGGAGGGGAAAGGGGGGGGGAGAGAAGCCTCCTAGACAATGGTTTTCTAAAAACATGACACCAGAAAGATAGATAACAAATAAAAAAATAAACCAGTTTACAGAAAACTAGAAAGCTGTGCACACCCAAACAAGTCAGGGATACAGTTGTCTGAGTGGGAGAAAATGTAAGCCATACAACTTCTGACAAAAAAAATGTCTGCATGTCTGTACTCACTGCAGTGCTATTCCTGATGGCTAACATGTGGACTCAACCTAAGCTTCCATAAATAAATGACTCAATAAAGAAAAAATGTATATATGTATGTAAAGTAAAACACCCTTCAGTCATTAAAAAAGGAGACCTAGTCATTTGCAACAGGATGGATGAACCTAAAGGACACCAGTTAAGTAAAAGAAATCATGAGTAAAAACATGAACATCCTGAGTTTTCCAGTACTGAATAGTAAACGGGCAAGTTCACAGAAGCAGAAAGTCAAATGGTAGTCAGCAGAAAGCAGGGTAAGGGGGTGGGGTGATTAAGATGTTGATCCAAGTTAAAACTTTCAGTTAGGAGGAATACATCTGAGAGGGCCATTGCATAGCATGGTCTATAAGAATATATTTAAAATATGCTTATTTTCCAGCTATTTTGAGGTATCACTGATTTTATATTTATAAACAACTCTAAACCGAAAATACGTCATTAAATTTTATTGTATTTGACATAAAGCAGGTAACAAAACTTTTGAATGGGAAAAATGTTACTATATTTATGTAAAATAGTTTCTAGATGGATGTAATATATTACAATATACTTTTAAGCATTTGGAAAACAGAAATCCTAACAATGAAATATGTCTCAAAGGACAAGAATCTGGAAGACTTACCATTTTTGCTGACATCCAGTTCCCTGAGATTAATAAGGTTTGCAATGGATGCTGGTAATGTTGTTAAATCATTGTCTGGCAAACTTAGTTTATGTAGAGACTGACAATTAAAAAGTTGCTAGGGGAAAAAAAGAAAGGATTTCAATTATCTTTTACATTTCTTTAGTTATTTCATGGACTAATTTATATGATAAATATCCATATTAAAGCTGAATGAGTTAGGCCTACATTAACACTAAAAAAGGCTTTACATTGTTCAGATTATGTAATTGTGAATCTGAATAAACTTGAATCACTTAGAATGACTTATACTTCTAGCCTCCATCCAGTGAGAACCAGTATATAAAATATATGGCTATATTCTTTGTTGGAGCTATCAAAGGGTAAGTGGTAGTTACAAATTGTAGCTTGTCTTTCAATCAACCTTATAAGAAAGCCATATTGAAGAGTATCCCTTGAAAACCATTAGGTCTGTGGCAGGTACATGTTCAGTTACTTGCACTGTTACAGTCAGCATCTCTCTTATACATGCTTCCGCACTGAGGTCCTAATTCATGACTAACCTAGGTTTTCCATATTCTGTCAGAGAACTAGCCATGGCAAGTCACAGAATTGTTGGAGTACACAGTAACGAAGAACAGTAAATTACAAAGTACACTACAATCACAGTGTAGGTGTGATTCACAATCAGGTAACTGGCAATGTTTAACATTTTTCCATAGCTATTAAAGACTTCACAAAATTATCAAGAATAAACTGGGCTTAGTGGCTCAAGCCTTGAATCCCCAGATGTGGGAAGCTGAGACCAGAGCTGGAAAAGCTGAGACAGGAGGGTTACAGTGAAGTTTGAAGCTAGACTAACGAAGCTAGACTAACTACACAGTGAGATTCTATCATAATAAAATTTATAAAAAAAATAATTACCTAGGATAGCATTGGCTTTCCAATGCTTTTAGTATTGGTCATCATGGTTAAAAGCTGTCATCCCAGGTGTTCACAAACATACAAATATCTAAACCAACTATTTCATAAAATAAGGTTTATAAACAACATGCTTTATTTTTCTGTTATGCTACAGTTAGGGTTGCTGGATTAAATACAGGATACCCAATTAAATTTGAATTTCATATAATTTTTTTAGTATAACTTTATCTCACATACTGCATGCTTATACTAATTATTTCATGTTCGTCAGAAATTCTTATTTAAATAAGTCTCCTATAATTTTATTTTCTAAATCTCACAGTCCAAATTATAGTCTATTTCTCAGGATTCTACTAACACATATTAAGTTGTTCTTTGGTGGCTATGGCTGGCTGGTTTTTGAAACACATATGACCCAGGCCAAGGCAGAACTCACTGTGTAGCTCAAATTGACCTTGAACTGGAGATCGTTCTCCTTTAGGGACCACCAGGCTCAGCTCTAACCAGTTTTTTAAGCCACCAATTTCAAGACTCCATTTACAGCTTCAAAGGGTATGGTGATGCACACCTTTAACCACAGGCCTTGGAAGGCAGGAGCAGGTGTTGCAAGAGCTGCTTGTTTGTTTCCTGGCCGCCCGGCAGCCTAGACCCCCAAAATAATCACACAGAAACTATATTAACGATATTATTTAAACCGTTTCTTGGCCCATTAGCTCTAGCTTCTTATTTGCCAACTCTTACATCTTAATGTAACCCATCTCCATTAATCTGTGCATCACTACGAGGTCGTGGCCTACCAGCAAAGTTTCAGCACATCTTATCTGTCTCTGGTAATGGCTCCATGGCTTCTCCCTGACTACTCCTTCCTCCCAGCATTCAGTTTTGCTTTCCCTGCCTAACTAAGTTCTGCCTTGTTATAGGTCCTCAGTTTCTTTATTCATTAATGGTAATCAAAGTATACAGAGGGGAATCCCACATCAGGCAGGGAGATCTCAAAGAGCTGAGGACCACCTAGTCTACAAGGTGAGACCCTGTCTTGAAACAAACAAACAAAAACAGCCATTCAGATGGCCCCTAATAAACTATTTAAAGCTACTGCAGTTTTTTCATAAAACATAAGAACAAATACAGGTAATAAGAGAAAAATAAGTAAGTGCATACTAAAGAAATAAAATGGTAATGTAAAAAAGAACTTTACAACATCAATCTTTTCCCATCAGATGTAATGAGATTTCAAAGATGCATGTTCTCCAAATCAATTCTAGACAAAATGGAGGAATGCAGAATCCCACCTCTAAAAACTTATTTAACCATAAAAGCATGATGTGGTAGCTAAATAACAACTAGCCCCAATTAT
The DNA here is from genome assembly GCF_982192425.1 of Myodes glareolus. Taxonomy (NCBI): domain Eukaryota; kingdom Metazoa; phylum Chordata; class Mammalia; order Rodentia; family Cricetidae; genus Myodes; species Myodes glareolus. The sequence continues at coordinate 31,103,446 of NC_142040.1, forward strand.
AACACTGCATATAAAGGGTTTATAGAATTTACAATAAGTAAAATTTCAGTTCTTTGACTAGTAAAATCTAATAGCTCCAGAAGTTGTATTGATGCATTATCTATTTTGATGGTTATAATATGCTTCAATTAAAATAAAAAAGTTATTAACATGACTACTTAAACAACTTGAATAGAGGTAAAATCTGTATCATTTGAATCATGTTTACAGTAGGACTAAACCAGTGAATGGGAACACATATGTACAACAATATAAGAATGTAAACATCTATGGAGACATTATCTAATGTAATAATTGACAGTATTAGCACACCTTGGGAAGCTCTTCAATCTGATTAGCATCTAAATAGAGCTCCTCCAAAGTTTTTTCAAAGGTAAAAATCTCTTTGGGAACTTGTTCCAAGCTGCAATGAGAATAATCTAGAGTAGTGACCGTCTCTTCTTCTCCTCGTAGACAGCGACATGGCACCAACCGCACAAACAAACTTCGTTTTGTAGTCATTTTTAAAAGCTGCAACATGTAGATAAAAACAAGTCAAATTATATACAATATAACAATCTGTCCAACAAATTACCATCCATATAGCTCAACTCAATATGCCACAGACAAAATACTTCCTCACCATCACACACACCCAATTGAAGTTTGCTTTAGTATCTATACTTATATTATCTACTGGACTTCAAATTAAACTCAAGCACTCCAGTACTTTAAAAAACAATCCAAGAAGTAATCATTCATATTTTTATAAAACCGTGCTTTGTGAATTCTGCTTAAATCTCAAAAACAACAATATGAGAGAGATTTCTCTCTCATTTCTGGCTTTAAGAGTTGTTTCTTAGGGAAGAATTGACTATATGCATTTCTGAATAGGAAATGACTACATAGAAATTTTCAGGTCTTCTTAACCACCCATTAGGGATCAAGCCTCATTTAACTTTCCTATGTGTGGTGGTTTGAAAGAAATGGCCTCTAAAGGGAGTGGTACTCATATGTGAAGTCCTTCTATATATATATATATATGTTGCTTTTATTGGTTAATGAATAAAGCTGTTTCAGACAGTGGCTTAGCAGAAGAGAGTGAGGCAGGAAAACTAAACTGAATGCTGGGGGAAAAAAGACAGAGATGAAAGCCATGTAGCTGCTGTTGGAACCTTGCTGGTTGGCCATGAGCCTCATGGTAAAATATAAGATAATGGAAAGGGGTTAATTTAAGATATAACAGCTAGTAAGCAATACGTGTAAGCTACTGGCCCAACAGTATCGCAAATAATATAGTTTCTGAGTGATTGTTTTGTGGGCAGCCAAGAACAAACAAGTAACCTCCAACCATGGTACCAATAGAAGGTGTAGCCTTGTTAGAGGAAGAGTATCACTGTGGGGGCAGGCTTTGAGGTCTCTTTGCTCAAGCTTCCCTCAGTGTGACTTCCTGTTGCCTGAAAGATGTAGCACTCTCAGGTCCAGCACCATGACTGACAGCAAGCTGCCATGCTCCCCATCATGATAATGGACTGAACCTCTAAAACTGTAAGTGAGCCACCCAATTAAATGTTTTTTTTATAGAGTTGCTATGTTCATGATGTCTCTTCACAGCACCGAAAACCCTAATTAAGACACTATGATTCTCCTACATGAAAATTCCCATCTACTTCAAGTATAATTTTGTTTCAATCAAATACCAGCCTATAGTTTTTAGAAGAGCTTAAAGATTCTAAAATTTTTAAGACTGTATGTGAGTAAACTCACTTTAAATACAGTCTTTCAGTTACAGAAAGCCAGGTGTGAATTAGTAAAAATTCACAAAGCCAATTTTATTAAGCAAACATTAAACTAGCAGAGTAATAGTTTAATATAATGAGAATGACTGCCAATTGGTAAGTAATTCTTTGTATAAAAATACAATTCTTGCACAGAAACAACACTTTTAACTAGCACCAAATCTGACTTAAAGTCATAAAGACTTCAGGTACAAAATATAAGTATAAAAACTCAGTAAGAAAGATAAACACCTTAAAAATTTTAATTACTGAAAATCGATGAATAAAATGTCAATGTTTAAAAAAAGACATAATCAGCATTATTTTTTCCTTGACTTGGGATCCAATATGGTTCTGCAAGGCACTACACTAATGGTTCTACTCCCCACTTTATGATACTTCAATGTCTGACAATAGGCAGGGTAAGCACTCCCCTATACTTGTTCCCACACTATGCCTTTACTAAATCACCAGGCACTATGCTAAAATTCTTTGGATAAAGTATGTAAATATTTTCTGTATTACAATTTCCTAGGAAATGTCCTATTGTTTCCATAGAGAAATAGAGTTTTAACTAGGAAACAACAGCCTGAAATTAAAGAAAGATCTTGAAGGCAGTAATTAGTTTTTCTTTTTTAGAACTACAGACTTGTAGATTTTTGTAAAAGAATGTAATATACATTTGAAATAGAGCCTCAAAACCCAGTATCAACAGGTCTACTTAAAAAGATTTTTAAGAAAATCCAGTCAGTCAAGCATCAGATGGTTTTACCTGAAGCTGAAGGTTCAGTGCAATGATAAAGTGCTTACTTATCAGTCATGTAAGGCTCACCCTGGTTTAGAACCCCAGCATCACACACCCAGAAGATTTACATCTAAACTCTTTGTCTAGAAAGAAATATAAAAAATGAAGCATACTGAATTCTTACTAACAAAATTCTATGTCTAAAGAGATGTACATTTTTACCAACAGAAATAACAGTTCATTCAATGAAGAATTTAACTGCTAAAGGGATTAAACATTGATATGGGATATACTTCTGTATATATGTTGCTTTTACTGGTTGATGAACAAAGCTGTTTTGGCCAATGGCTTAGCAGAGTAAAGCCAGGTAGGAAATCCAAACAGAGATATATAGAGAGTAGGTGGAGTCAAGCAGATGCCAGTCAGTCCCTGAGAAAACAAGACATGTAGAAAATGACGTAACCCCATGGCCACGTAGCAATGCACAGACTAATAGAAATGGGTTAATTTAAGATCTAAGAGGTAGCTAGGAATATGCTTAAGCCATTGGCCAAACAGTATTATAATTAATATTGTCTCTGTGTGATTATTTGGGTCCGGGCAGCTGGAAAGCAAAAGTACAGTCTTTGTTTACAAAATAACACCCAACGTGGGGTTAACACTGGGTGAAATGGGAGAAAGAGAAGGAGAATGCTTCATCTGCTGTGGCAAGAGGTAGAACAGATGAAGCAAAGGTGATGTATGAGGAGCAGGATGATATGGGTAGCCAGCTTGCCACCTGGGGCCATGGTATAGTTCAGGCCTGTGCTGCTGCCAAAGGCCACAAGGATGTCCAGTGTCTGGGCTACCCTCTGTGGTTATACAGGTGTCAGACGGCCAGGCCACCATAGAGGCCTTACTAATCTTGAGTGGCCTGCACTGCCACACTGTGCTGTGGTGACATCCAGGACCAAACTGCAGCTGAGTGCCATGTCTGGGTCCACAGTACTACTGTAATCAGGATCTGAGTTGATGTCCTTGGCTCCTGTTACAAGCAAAGGCCATGGGGATACCGGGGGTCTGGTCTGCCTCCTGAGGCCATGTTGGTGTCTAAGAGTCATGCTGCAGCTGTGCCATGCTGCCTGCACTGCCTCTAGTGCCCTTGATAATATTCGGGCCTAAGCTGCTGCAAAGGGCCATGTCTGGGTCTGTGTCCCTACACCAGTTGGGGTCTGTATTGATGTCCATGGCTTCAGTTGCCACTGAAGACCTTGAAGCACCAGTGACTCACTACAATGAACATTTGAAAGTAAAGCTGATAGAACAAAAATGTATTGCGTGACACATTGCGACTCCTAATGCCACTAAAATGAATAAAGAGGTGTTGGAGAGGCAAGAAAGACAGAGAACCAAAGTGAGTTTGTTTGTTTTGAAATTTTTAAAAACTTTCTTGGGTGGTGAGGAAATGCTGGAAGGGTGAAGGGCAAATATGAAGAGACCAGAAAATGAGTGGAATGATGTGTAATTCCCACAGAATCAAAAAAGAAATTATATTAAATTAAAAATATTGAATCCTCAAGATAGATAAAAGATACCTCATTTAAACTGATATTGAGTCAGGCCATTTAAGAACCAGTTATCTGTTCTATCCAGTATGGTAGCCAGTAGATACATGTGCTATTTAAACTTAATATTAATCAAATAAAATCTAAAATCTATTACTTTATTCCATTTTAGTTCAAATGCTCAAATGCCACATCATACGAGGGATACCAAAGTGAATCAAACCGTTTCTATCATTACAGAAACTTCAACTGCACAGAGCCACTTCAGTGCCTCAACTACGACTCTCCCCAACTGCATGTTAACAAATATGTCTGGACACACAATTAGACAGTGTGGAAGAACTTGAATGATATGACTTAAAATAAATTTATGTCCCAGAAACCATTCCAGAGTTGGGAATATAATAAATGAATGACATGAAATGTTATTACCTGATATATGTTAATCTGAAAGAAAGCATATTTATTTTGGATATCATGTAGGTCACTTGACGTACAGGGTAATTTATAGAGCAAAGTAATTGTTAAATTGAAAGTCCCCAAGATTTTCCTTCATAGAGTAAATAGATAAAAAATTACAGCAGGACAATTAATTCAGAAAAGGAAGAATAAATGTGTTCTTTGCTCTAGGAAGCTACAGAGTGCACATTCAAAAGAAACTTTTGTGCATGAAAGCTACAAAGAGCAATTCAAACATCAGATTAAATTCAGACTGGTCTCTTGGAATCAAGTGAGTATTCAGCCTTAGATGTTAGGATTATGCCGAACAGTGGTGGCACATGCCTTTAATCTCAGCACTCGTGAAGCAAAGGCAGAAAGATCTCTGTGAGTTCGAGGTCAGCCTGGTCTATAGATTGAGTTCCAGAACAGGCACCAAAGCTACAGTGAAACCCTGTCTCGAAAAAACAGGCAGACAGACAGAAGTTAAGATTACAAGCATTTGCGATTATGTCAGACTCTTAGTCCTTAGTAAAACAGAATTCAGCCAATACAAAAATAGATCTGAATTCTACATAGGTCTACAGATAAGACAGTATGGAATGAAAGTTGCTAACTAATTTAAAAGAAAAACTAAAGAGACTTTAATCCTTGAGAGAAAGGGATAAACGGAAAGCAAAATTACCTAATGCAATAATAATACAAGGCACAATGCATAATAATACAAGACAGTTACCCTCAAGAAAGACAACCAAACCAGTCTGAATAGAAATGATGCACAATTAAATTGATGGACTGCTAATGAGATTTTAGGAAAAGCTACTACATAAACCAGAGGTGACAATGGAGTTAAGAATCCCCGCCCACCCCCCACCCCCCAGGACTGGGTTTCTCTGTAGCTTTGGATCCTGTCCTGGAACTAGCTCTTGTAGACCAGGCTGGCCTCAAACTCACAGAGATCCACCTGCCTCTGCCTCCTGAGTGCTGGTATTAAAGGTGTGTGCCGCCACCGCCAGGTTTGGAGTTAAGAACCTTCTAATCATAAAGGAAGAAAAGTAGTTAACCCAGAAAAGGAGCATAAGAAACTGACAACTTTCTAACAAAAACTAAAACTAGCCATGGTAGTTCATGCCTTTAACCCCAGCACTTGGGGAGTAGAAATAGATCTCTTTGATGCCAGCCTGGTTTCCATATTGAGTTCCAAGCCAGCCAGAGCTTGATAAGTGAAGGAGGCGGGGGGGGGGGGGGGGAGAACGGAAAAAGAATCAAACAAAAAAGAAATTCTACTTACCACTGGGTTGAATTTATCTCCCTGATGTTTCTTAATTGAGCCAACATTCTATAAAAAGCAAAAGAAAACCAAAATTAACAATAAAAATGTATTTTTATAACTAAGGAACATCCTTCCTAATTCTTAATTTACAACAAAAGCTAAACTGAAATTTTAAAATGCTGACCACCATAAACTGAAAATATAATCAAATACGCAAACCAACACATCAGCTGAAGTGGACTTGGCAGCCTTCCCAGATAGGTTAACCACATTGGGCTCTCACTTTTTACTGACAGGATACCTAGTATTCCTGAAGACCAAAACCAGCCATCATTCAATTAACCAGTTTTGGCCAGTCAAAAAAGAACTCCCAGAATACAAGTGGACTACTGGTAGACAGTAAGTGACCATATCTACGTATGTCTCCTATCTTGACTCTTCTCTTGCTTCCTGGGATTTTATAAAACACAAGGTTTCCTGCCCTGTGATACAAGAAAACAACTATTTTCTTCTGTCAGGCCTACTGTTCTGCTTTTCTTTTACAGCTCAAGGACTATTCCTAGAACTCAATAATTGTTTTTATTTGGATGCATCTTAATACATCGGAGAACTTTTAATATACAAATATAGTTAAATTTATTTGCAGCAACTGTGCTTCAAAATCTAAGTCTTTGATTTGCGGCTATTCAAAGTAGAACCTGTATGAGACTAAGTAAGACTGCTGCTTTTATATCCATAAATCTAGACATATAAAACAAAATCTCCCAAACAGCATCAAATGTGCAAGTGATTTAAGGAACAAGGAACAAAAGGTTTTCACTGATGAACTTTTAGAACCAATGTTATACTTGTCCAGGCTGCTCACACTTCTAGGACCACTGGCAGTCACCTTACTCTTGGTCCCTGCATTTTAACCTGTTGTCAAGCCTGTATCTTCTAGAGCTATGAGTTCCAGCTGAGGTGATGCTTAGGAAAGCCTTCATTTCCAGCTGGAGAAAGTTCCCATCTCAACAGTCTTCTGGACAAGGCAACAAAGATGTATCTACCAAGACTGCTACTGCTTCTTAAAAATACGCGGGTATATCTGTATACACAAATTTGCTTATTTCTAAGGAAATGGCTAGTTTCTTAAATAAAATTGTTCATATATTTGTAAACTATTGGGAGCCTTCATCTATCAAAATAAATGCCCAGGTGATATGGACCTAGGTGATATAGCACATGCCTAATCCTAGTACTCAGGAGGAAGAGTCAAATCTCTGAGTTCAAAGTTTGAAGCCAGTGTTTGGTCTACACAGTGAGTTCCAGATCAGTCAGGGGTACAGTGTGCAGTACCTTTGTCTCAAAAAACCAAAACAAAGCAAATATTTTTTTCACTAAAATGTCATTTGAGCTTACTAAAAATTAACAATTTTTTCCATGCAAATAAATCCCAATCACCAATTATATTTCAATTTAGCAGACTTGAGGTTCTATGTGATGAGTACTGCTAACAGCACTAATGTTAAGTGGGTTGAGTGTTCTAGACTAAAAGAGGTGGACACGAAAAGAAGACATAAGTAAAATCAATGACTTATACAATATTCAGTGACACTGTGGCTAAACAACAGTTTTAGTCCTTCATTTTCCTACTCTTAAATCACCACATAATGACTAGAGTTGCAAAAGTCATCTTAGTACAAAAAGTCAATGAATAAAAGAATTAAAGTCTGTTTATAGATAAGTCTTATCAAATATCAAGTAGAAAGACAAAATGAGCTGAGAAGCTAAACCAATACCATTTCTAGATTTCTCAGTATGTCCTGAAACTAATCTATTTGCTTAAACAACTGTCAGACTCCAAATGCAGCCAAACATGATTAAGTAACACAATCTAAACCCCCAACACTGCATGTTTTCTTTCATCTACAGGATCTAGAATAAAACACACACACACACACAAATACAGAGATAAGTCAAGCATAATGATTTAAGCCTGTAATCCCCAAATTCAGGAGGGAGAGAAGAAAGATGAGTCCCAAATTCAGTTCCATCGTGGTCTACATAGGAAGTTCCAGGTCCTCAGCTATAACCATAGAACAAAACATTCTAAAATAAATAAAGTGGGGGGGGGTGGTTTGATGGGTACAAGACTTTGCAGCAAGAGCCTGACTGGGAGCTCAGAGCCCTAGAATCCACGTAAAGAACATGCAGCAGCACAAGCGTCTACACTGTCCTCACCATGGGGGAGATGGGAAGCAGAAGTGGGGTATTCCCAGAAGCTCCCAACCAGCTAGTCTGCAGAAGCAGCCACAAAGAGACCCTATTTTCAAACAAGGTAGAAAGACAAGGGGGACCAACACATAAGGCTGTCCTCTGATCTCTGCCATGTGCACACAACCACACACACACACACACACACACACACACACGTAAGAAAGGAGACTATGTAAGAACATGAAGATGACCAGAGAAAGTGGGAAGTAGGACCAAAGAATCAATGAAGAATACAATCAAAAAAAAATTTAATACAAATAAAAAAAGAAAAAAGACCAAACAGAAGATATCCATGGTATGTTCTCTAATTTTACAATTGCTCTCATCAAATAAAGCTATTTATCTCTGTGCAAATGGTTTAGGTCTGAATTACTTAACCGTCATATATTGCATGCCACTGACACACAATACCTTTATGTATAAGCTAACAAAGATGGGTCAGGCGGCGTGGCGCATGCCTTTAAAACACTCAGGAGGCAGAGGCAGGCGCATCTCTGTGAGTTTGAGGGCAGACTGGTCTACAGAGCGAGTTCCAGGACAGGCTCCAAAAAGCTACAGAGGTCTTGAAAAACAAACAAACAAAAAAAGATAGTCACTAAATCTTATCATTCAGTGTTTGTTCAGATGTGGCAGTATAAGCTGATAGAATGGAGCTTGCTGTAACCTCAAATGGCAAAGATCACATCAGTTCTTGGATATAAGAGAGATGAGGTATCTGTATTTAAAAACTTGGGCCTGAAGTTCCTTAGAGATACACAAACGTGACCCAAAGCTGATAATTGGATATAGGCATTTAGAGATATAAAGAAAAGACTCATACTAAGAATATAAATTTGCAAGACATCTACTTATAGTTATTCCTTAAAACAGTAAAAAATGAGATGAGATCATCAGCACTATGAGGACAGACAGAAAAGAGGGCAAATAACTGGGTTCCATAACACTGTGAGACTATACAGATTAAGAAAAAGAACCCACCAAGGACTCTCAAGTATCATTAACTCAGGCAAGACAACACTGCATTCCAGGCATGGTGGGGACTAATGTCTATATTCTGTCAATTATATTTTAAATAAACGCTGATTAGCCAGTAGTCAGGCAGGAAGTATAGGCGGGACAACCAGACAGGAAGTAGAGGGGGGTGAATGAGAACAGAATTCTGAGAAGAAGGAAGCTCTTTTGGCAGTTGTGATCCCACTACAGAAGAAGATGTGACTGTCTCGCTGAAAAAGGTACCAAGCCATGTGGCTAACACAGGCAAGAATAATAGGTTAATATAATTTATAAGAGTTAATAAAAAGCCTGAGCTAATGGGCCAATCAGTTTATAACTAATGTAGACCTCTGTGTGATTTTCTTTGGGACTTAATGATTGCAGGAACCGGGCAGGACAGAAACCCTGACAATACAGGCAAAAGTGCGATTGCCTAAAAGCAAAATGGAACATGTTTCAAGGTAGATGGAGTAATAAAATCTGTCAAAAACAACAATCTCTGAATATCTCAACAAAATCACTTTTACTGGAAAAATAAATGTTGGGGGAGGCATTTAAGAAAGAAGGGAAGGTGGTAGCCCTAGTGCAATGGTGTAGCATCTGCGAGCATGCATAAAGCCCTATGTTCAATGACCAACATCAAAGAAGAAGAAAGGGGGCAAAACTGAACATTCAAAACACAACCAGGCAATTTTACTTAAAACAGATTTTTTTTTAAAAAGCCAGTTGGCAAAACACAATATGCATCAAAAGATACACAGTGAGTATGGAGGCAAAGAAGAAAAATCTAGTTAAATGAACACAAATTAGTGGTACAAAGCAATGAGTGTCATTGTGTCATATTCAAATATACACATGCTCTGAACAAGAGAAGACAATTATAAACTTTTTTAAGAAAGAAAAAGACCCTTTTTATTTATTTTTTATTAAGTATATGCAGTATATGCCTGAGTAAGTTTATGTGTACCATGTACATGCAGATGCTCATGGATGCAAGAGAGGGTTGGATCCCCCAAGAACTGGAGTTATGTGCTTGTGAGCTGCCCCATGTGCATGCTATAAACAGAACCCAGTCCTCTGCAAAAGCACTTTTAATTAACTTTTGATTTTAATTATTGAGCCACCTCTCCAGCCCATTATAAACTTTATAAATAGGATATGGGTAGCCATCCATAAATTGCACTACACTAGCAAATCCTCTGCCATTAAAAGTTACTAAAGAAGAAGAGGCGGGAAAAATCACAACAAAATAAACCCTTGGTGAAACCTTGTAACTAAAATTCATCCAGAGAGAGGGATGCATATTGCTCAAAGACAGAGCTTGCTTTGCATTCATGAGGCCCTGGGCCCAATCTCCAGGTTCTCTGAAGAATGGCTAGTACTCTTACCCCACTAAGTCATCCTTCTGGTCCTACCTAAGTCCACTGATTTTTTTCTAGATCTATTTCTTGTACCTGTGATTTACACTTTTTGTTTTTTAGGTTTTTCTTGATATTAGTAACCAATGCTCTTTTGTATCTTCCTGTAGCCTAATTAGAAGTCAAAATCTCCACATAGATTTTCAATATAAATGAAACACTTCAATTTACAGAAAAAAGTACTCTAATGGGAGAAATACTATCTGGCTTACTCGGACAAGTGTAGAAGAATCTGTGGAATTCTCCACCTCAATTTAGGGGGACTGATACACTTTAAGGCACAAGAGACCTTCCAATTACTTTGCAAAGTCTTTCATTCTACAATTACAATACTGACTATCCCAAAGAAAATTAACTATTAAAGGGTTGTGCCAGAGCATTCGACAACCCTAAAGCATAAATGGAAGTAAACAGCTTAAACTTGGGAAGCAGAAACAGTACACTGGCTCCTATCAGAGCTGACTGAGTTTTCAGCATCCAGTTGACAACAACTAGGCAGAGACATTTTATTCAATGTTATCGCAAATGTGTATTCACAAAGTAAATGCTTTACCATGGGAAGGATGTTCAATGATGGCCTTCTCCTACAGTCTTGACATTAGTTTATTCGCCATAAGTAAGAATCCTGCAGCAGGATTCTTTATGTAAATGCCTTCAATTTTCTTTACTTTCTAGTGTTTAAATCTATGCCAAAGTGATGTGGGATTCCCTCTCTGTATGCTGTGAATATGATTGGTTAATAAAGAAAGATGGCTTGAGCCTATGACAGGATGAAACAGAGGTAGGCGGGGAAGATGGAACTCAATGCTGGGAGAAAGAACAGCAGAGAGAAGTCATGGAGCCATTGCCAGAGACAGATGTGCTGAAACTTTGCTGGTAGGCCACAACCTCGTGGTGATGCACAAATTAATGGAGATGGTTTAAGATATAAGAGTTAGCAAATAAGAAGCCAGAGCTCATGGGCCGAGCAGTGATTTAAATAATATGATTTCTGTGTGATTATTTAGGTTCTGGGTGGCAGGGACAAACAAGCAGCCTCCTCACAACACCAAGGAAATTCTTAATCTTCTTTGTTTCTGTTAGTAATCTGTAAGAACTGTTTTCACTTCTAAGATTCATCAAACGTGATTGAGGAAGAGTCAATGAGAATAAAACCAGGTGACTATATTAAAATCATGAGCAATGTTAAGACAATCATCCCAGAGATAACAGGAAGTACTTTTTTAAAGAGAGCCAGGAGAATTAGCTCAGGTACAGATCTTAGGCTCAGCATCCATAAGACCTTGGATTATGGATTTGCGCTTCAGTACCACATTTAAATTAACTGATTAAATTGTAATTGGCAAAAAGAGTTTGATCATATGCAACATAAACAAGACATATTTTCCCTTCCATCTTAAGAAAGAATCTCTTTCAAAAGCAACTCTGTTCAGTTATCAGACCTTTATCCTGCTCCCCTTTACAGCAGAATCCCTCAAGGAGTTAGTTGTCTACATTTACTATCTTCATTTATTCTTTCCGTCACACTTTTTTAAATTCTTATTTTTTAAAAGGATATGTGCATGTACGTATGTATCTGTGCCATGTGTGTCTGCATGCCTGCAGAGGCCAGAGAGGCCCAAAGAGGGTATCAGATTTCCTGTAACCTGAATTACAGGCATCTGTGAGATACTCAATGTGGGTGCTGGGAACCGAACTCGCATCCTTTAGAACAGCAGTAAGCACTCTGCCATTGAGCCATCTGTCCACTCCTAGTCCCCAGTTGTTTGTTTTTGTTTTTCCCAAGCCAGGGCTTCTCTGTGTAACAGTCTTAGCAATCCTGGAACTAACTCTTGTAGATCAGGCTGGCCTCAAACTCACAGATATCCACCTGCCTCTGGCTCCTGAGTGCTGGGGTTAAAGGTGTGCACCACTGCCACCCAATTGTTCTTAATTCAACCTCAATCACATTTTGTCTTATCATTTCTATTAAAACTATCCACACATCCTACTTCTGTTACTACACTTGAGCATGTCAAAGTCTCCTTTGCTTGTTGATTGATCCTCTTTAAAATCAACACATAACACAAATCTTATTTCTCTTTTACATATACTCAAACCTGACCAGAATAATCGCTCAATTTCAAGGTTTGGATTATCTATTTTCTAAATACTAAGTACTCATGAAGCTATGAAATTTTTTTAGGTTGTTTATTTTTGGTGTTGCTTTTCGAGATAGCGTTTCTCTGTAGCTTTTTGAGGGCCTGTCCTGGAATAGTTCTTGTAGACCAGGCTGGCCTCGAACTCACAGAGATCTGCCTGCCTCTGCACCACCACCGCCCAGCTTTTTTTTTTTTTTTTAGGTTTTAACGCTAATGAAATTATAAATGTTTGGAGACAGATATGTTTAACCCGACTTAACAATAATTCAGTGTTGCCACATCAGAATATCATATTACTCCATTAATATGTACAAATGTATGTTTTTGTGTACCAGTCAAAAGTAATTTAATTGAAAAATAACCTAATAAATACAAGTGAATGTTGTCTTTGTTTGGGTTCCAACTTGTCCTTCAAATTGGCTAAAACTAGAATATGTAAAGATTGATATTTGAGAAATTAACTAGAAGAGCAAGAAAAGTAAGGCAGGGACAGAGTAAATCCCAATACAAAGAATCGTATATTATCAAAGTCTTCCATATGATGGAACAGGGGCTTGTTCCCCTTAAACCTGCGTAGAAAAACACAAGACTACTCTGAACCCTCTACCTATAGAATGAATGAGAAGCTTTTATCTACTGCTCTTCTCAGTGGGAGACAGGAGCCGAACTGCTTCTATGGACTTTAACTCTTCCTTACTACCACCTCCTTGCTTTCTAATCCAGGCATCCCACAGTGAAGTCATTGAGACATTGAGGGGGGGGGGGAAGCCTGTCTGAGGCTAAAAGTCAAGGGTGAGCTAAGAGAATACAATGCAGTCCACAAGCAATAACAGTTGCACTAAAGTTGAGTCCTTTTCTAAACTCAAACTTGCACATCTAACTCTCCACCCAACAGCCCCATTTAATAAGGGGACTAACAGAAAGAACGACTAAGAGAAAGAATACTAGGCACAGGTTCAGGTACTCGGTAAACAGAAGCAGAAAGAACCCAAGTTCAAGACCAGCCTGGGCTAAAAAACAAGTATGGGATCAAGATGTAAGTGAACAGTACCGTCTAAAGCAAAAATTTTAAAAAGATCCAGAAACCTAGCTTAGAGCACTTGCCTAAAATGTGTGAAGCCCTACATTCAATTCCCAGTGCTGGTGGAAAGAGAAAAGAAGAAAGAGGGGAGAGAGAAAAGAATAAACTGAACGAATGGTTCTGATTTCTATGAGAGAATATAAACAGGAAGACTAGAAAGGAGAATTCTAAAGAGAGTTTCAGTAGGTTCAGGCCATGCTGCACAGCATGAGGACCTAAGTTCCCAGTCCAGCATCCAAGTAAAAAGACAATCGGCCATACACACTTTAACCCTGGTACTGTACAAGGAGGAAACAGGAGGATCACTGAGCTCTAAGCTTGGATGAAGACCTGTCTCAAGGGAATAAGGCAGTTAGATAGAGGACACCCAACATCTTCCTCTGATCTCATGAACAACTCTTCCTTCCCCCCCCACTTCCACCCACACAAGCATGGACACCGTGCTAACAAAAATAAATTTCAAAAAGCAGTGTGTGTATGTGTGTGTGTGAGCGCGCACGCACTGCAGAATATCTGATCACACTATGAATCCTGAGATTGCGATATTTACTGGAAAAACCTGTTTCTAGTTGTGGTGTGACTTGACCCTAGAACATACAGCTTTCTGATTGAATTCTGTAAAAGGATTAAATAAAGTCAACCATAGGTCAAAAGGTGGAGCAAGCAACCAGCTGACAGAAACATAGGATTACTAAGAAAAAAACATAGATAGTGAGAGGGAGTCAGGAGGATGGAGAGACATACAAGAAGTAGAAGGGAGGGATATTCAATTTGAGGAAGTTCTAGAATATCAATGAAGGAGGATGGTCAGCTTTCTCTATCATTCTGAGCTAGCATCTAGCTCCCGAGACTTTACTGGTAAAATCAAACCACTGAGATTTTGTTAAATACATCATAAATAAAGTATTTTTAATTATCATAATAATTATTACTAATTATATATGGGAGAGCTAGGAGTGTAAATCAGAAGTAGAATGTTTACTTCAGCAACACCCTCCCAACCAAACATGCATACAAGTATTTTTTTAGGTGAGGGTGGGTCAAGAAGTTAACAGCATGGACATGTACTTGGGATATCTTGCAAGTTCAAAAGATAGATAATTTCTCAGAAGACTCAAAGATACAAAATGTGAAAACAGAAATAAGAATGGGCATTTAGTAGTACAGACAGAAAAAGTTTAAAATTCCTAAATTCAAATAGTTGTTACATTTTAAAATATGCATAGCTTTTAATAAAAATGTTATAAAATTAAATGTCATTTCCCAATTCATTATTATAATTTCAATATAACTTTGACACTGGTATCTTCAAAGTTAGCATTAACTAACTACTTAACATGCAGACACAAGAATACTTCAAAAAAGAGGCTGAGGAGGTAGGATGTCAAGTTCAAAGTCAACCAGTATTATTTACTAAGGCCTTGTATTTAAAAAAATAAAAAATAAAAATAAAAAATTAGAGCCTGTCCTGATACATATCCCAGCTCTCAAGAGGCACAGCCAAATGATCAAAGCCAGACTGATCAACACAGAAAAAACCTATAGTTATCACCACTTTTTTGTTTTAAACCTGTGATAGTTTGAATTTAATCAGCCCCCATAATCTCATAAGGAGTAGTGCTATTAGGAGATGTGGCCTTGTTGTAGGAAGTATGTCACTGTGGGGGTAGGCTTTGAGGTTTCCTGTGCTCAGGATACCACTCAGTATCACAGACCATTTTCCTGTTGCCTGAAAGATGAAGAACTCTCAGCTACTTTGCTAGTACTGTACTTGTTTGTTGGTGGGGTTTTTTTTGGGGGGGGGTTGTTGTTTTATTTACTCTTTGCTCTTTGGGTGCCTGCCATCAATCTCCCAAATAAATACACAGAGACTTATTCTTACTAATGAATGCCCAGACTTAGCTAGGCTTGTTTCTAGACTACAGCTTTCTTAAATTATCCCATGTACCTTTTGCCTCTGGGTTTTTATCTTTCTGTGTTCTATGTCTTTATATCTTACTCCGTTGCTGGCTTTGTGTTTAGGTAGCTGACCAATTCCCCTTCTCCTTCTCTAGATCCTCCCTCTCCTTGTTCTTCTGTTTATTCGCTCTGAATGGCAGCCCAGTCTATTTATCTGTCCCACCTAGCGATTGGCAAGTCAGCTCTTTATTAGATAAATCAGGTTTTTAGGCAGGCAAAATAACACAATAAACACAACATAAAAGAATGCAACATATCTTTGCATCATTAAACAAACACTCCACAGCATGAACAAATGCAACATATCGTCAGCTATTTACTCCACAACAAAACACCATGTCTACCTCTATCTCACCATGCTCCTCACCATGATAATGGACTGACCCTCTGAATTGTAGATGAACCACCCCAATTAAATGTTTTTCTTTATAAGAGTTGGTGCAGTCATAGGGTCTCTTCACAGTAACAGAAACCCTAAGACAAAACCCTACATCATATAAAGCAACAATGCCAAGACAAATGAAAAACTATTATCAATATATCACAATATCAGATACAAAAGAAGGAAAATGAACTTTCCCCCTAAATATCAAATCACGTCAACATAAACAAAAATCAACATTCATTCTTGACAAAAATTTAAGTAAATTAGAAACAGGACTATATCCTCAGTTAAGAAACTAACTGAACTATCAGTATCACCTCCAAGAATGAAACAAACACAAAGAGACACTGTCAGTAATTTTTAAAAATATTATTACTACAAGAAAACTGAAAAGACACTCCACAGAATGGAAGAAACATCTTTACATAACGTATCTGGCAGCGGGTCTGTATCTGTAATAAAAGAACTCTTAAAATGCAACAAGAAATGACCACATGGGCAGAGATATAGCTCTATTAATAAAATGTCTGTCCAGCATAAGGTTCTGGTTTTAATTCTCAATACAACATAAATTAAACATGGTGGTACATGCCTATGATCCAACATTTGGGAAGTGGGAGAAGATAGATTGGGAATTCAAGGTAATCCTTTGCTACAAAAGGATATTGACCAGTAGTTAGAACTCCGGTCTCAAAAAAAAAAAAAAAAAAAAAAGAAAGGAAAAAAATTATTATTTGAACAGGTTTTTCTCCAAAGATAAACAAAAACCAAAAGCACATAAAGATGCTAGCATCTTTAGTCATAGGAAAAAGAGAAATCAAAAGCCCTAGTAACTCACCATTATGCAAGTAGAGGAATTATTATCAAGACAGAAATAAATGTTAAGGAGGATGTGCAGAAACTAGAATTATTGTACACTTTACTGATCGTAATATAAAAATGCTACAGTCATTTTGGAAAACAGATGAGCAGATCCATATCATTAAACACAGTTACTGTCGAGCTTGGTAGCGACTGTCTTTATTCTCAATACTTGGGAGGCAGAGGCAGTTAGATCTCTTTGAGTTTGAGGCCAGCGTGGTCTACAGAGTGAGTTCCAGGAGAGACAAGAAATAAAACATCAAAACAATTACTCTATGATGTCAATTTAACAATTTCACTACTAGGTATGAAACAAAAGTGCTAAAAACAAATATTCTTTTAAAAATATCAGTAGTATACCATTATTCAGTGAGCAAAATGTTGAAGCAGCCCAAAGACTTATCAATTAACAGATTAAACAAAATGTCACGTTCATATAGTAGAGTATAGGTTAGCTATTTTAGAAAAAGATAATGTACTGAAAACATCAGGTCTCTTTAGAACAGCTTCTTACTCCAAAGTGACTTCTCCTTTCTCTAAAAATAGTCACCATAACCCATGTCACGCCTCTGTGCAAATATTCAGGCAGAGTATGTGGAAGTACATATGTATAACAAGCAGCTTGCCCAATAGATCAGCATTGCTTACAAGGCTGTTCTCCCATCTGAAAAGATGCTTCCCAGATCCACTGTAGAACTACATATCAGCAACACTGTGGCCAACCAGAGAAGCTAATCAACCATCTTCTCTCTCCATAACATGTGAAGACCAAAAGACAGCTCCTGTGGAAGAAACTGCACAGCATCAGAACACTCTCACTGAAGAAAAATATGACAAGATGCACCTGAATTCCTGAATACTTTCTAATTATTAGTTCTAATTCCTTCCTGAAACAAACCGCTTTCTAGACCTTGAGTGCTCACAATTGAAGTCCTTCATAAAATCCCGTTTTTCTAGTTTCTCCTTATTTGATAAAAAGAAGGGTCAGTTACATTGATAGCTTTATAGCCAAGCTTTTGAACTTAAAATTGGAAAAAATTTCAAACACATGAAAAGTTTAATATAAAAAGTATCAATTACTTTTTAAACCACTGTCTCTATTCTTCCATCCATACTGAAAGACTCAACACCCTTAGTTCTGTATCAGAACCCACGTAAATGCCAAGTGGGTGTAGTAGCCTGCTTTTAATTTCAATGCTAAGAAAGTACAAACAGGAGATCCCTGGAGCAAGCTGGCTATTTAGCCAAGCCTTTTTGTTCAGCTCAGTGAATAAGGTGGGAAATGATCAAGTTAAAACTAAAGATGTCAATCTTGGGCCTCGACATACGTCAACATACATATTAATGCATATACACCACACATTCCACACAAATAAATATGCAAAAAAAAACCAGTAAAGGAGTTAGAGCTCTGGCTCAGCAGTGTAAGAGTGTTTGCTGTAAATCATGAGAACCAGAGCTTAGACCCTCTCTCATAGGTACCAAGCTGGGTGTTCCCTGAATGCCTGTAACACCAGTTCTTGGGGTGCAGAACAAAGACAGAAGAATTATTGTGGCTTTTGGACTTCCATTATAGCCAAAAAAAAACATGAGCTTCAGGTTCAGGGAAAAACCCTGCTTCAAAGGAAAAGGCAGAGAGTGACAGAAGACATTAATTGTGTAAAAAGTTCTCAAGACCCAGCAATACCACTCTTGGGCATATACCCAAAGGATGCTCAATCATATCACAAGGATATTTGCTCAACTATGTTCATAGCAGCATTTTTCATAACAACCAGAACCTGGAAACAACTTAGATGGCCCTCATCTGAAGAATAGATAAAGAAAATGTGGTACATTTACACAATGGTAAAAAAAAAAAAGACACCTTAAAATTTGCAAGCAAATGGACAGAACTAGAAAAAAAACTTACTGAGTGAGATAACCCAGACCCAGAAAGACAAATATGTATATATTCACTAATAAATGCCCCTTAAACATAAAACAAAGAATAACCAGCCTACAGTCCACAACCCTCTGGGTTGTTCTCTGGGTTGTTCTCTGGAACATAGACAATAAAGAAGATCCTAAGAGAGAAATACATGGATCCACCTAGGAAGGAGAAAAAGACAAGATCTCCTAAATAAATTGGGAGCATGGGGGACGAGGGAGGGAAGTGTGAAAGGGGATAGGAAAAGAAGGAAGGAGAGTGGGTAAAAATGTATAGCTCAACTAAAAAAAAATAAATTATAGGAAATAAGATGGAGAACTGCTGTGGGACAATGATCATGCACCCTGTAAATATTTATCAATTGTATTGCTTTAATAAAACACTGATTGGCCAGTAGCCAGGCCGGAAGAATAGGCAGAGCGATCAGGCAGAAAGTAGAGGCAGGGCAATGAGAACAGAATTCTGAGAAGAGGAAAGACTCAGTCTACAGTTGTAACCCAGATACAGAGGAAGCAAGATGAGAATGCCTCACTGATAAAAGGTACCAAGCCATGTGGCTGACACAGACAAAAATTGTGGGTTAATGTAGGATGTAATAGTTAATAAAAAGCCAGAGTTAATAGGCCAACCACTTTATGATTAATATAGACCTCTGTGTATTTCTTTGGGACTGAACAACTGCGGTACCAGACGGGACAAAAACCTCTGTCAACAGAGAACAATAGAGGAAGATACCTGAACCACACTGTTTTCACATGTGCATGATAGGGTATACACCTAGACACACAAATATACCACATGCATGCTTACAGACACAAACTGTTTTAGGCTGCCCTTTACTGAATCACAATAATTTTAGTATTAATACAAGAGATTATATTTTTACAGTCTTCTAAAACGAGTTCTTTAACCCCCTCCCCCAACCTGGAGTGTGTAGTAAATGCAATAGCACACCTGCAGAGGTCAGAGAATAACTT
The DNA here is from genome assembly GCF_982192425.1 of Myodes glareolus. Lineage (NCBI taxonomy): Eukaryota > Metazoa > Chordata > Mammalia > Rodentia > Cricetidae > Myodes > Myodes glareolus. Next base: position 31,123,204 of record NC_142040.1, read on the forward strand.
TCAGAGCTAGTTCTCTACTTTACCATGGACTCCAAAAATCAAACTCAGGTCATCAAGCTTGCACAGCAAGGGCTTCTATCTGCTGAATCATCTAACTGGCCCTGAAATAGTTTTTTATGTGCACTGACTGTCATTACTAAAAAACTTTATTAACTGAGTAGTATTAACATAGGAATTTTGGGAAGTGGGAAGCAATTGAGTACATAGAAGGAAGTTGCCATCACTTCCACAGTTTAATCAAAAGCTTTAAAACTATCTTTGCATGAAGTTCTTTTTTTTTAAAAAAAGAAATATATATTATTTTACAGGTGAATATTGTTTATGCTGAAGTGTATTTACAAACAAACAATAAAATTTTAAAGCAGATTTATAAATAATTTGCATTTTTTGGTGAACCTCTTTCAAAAAAGATAAAAGTAGTAATGCGGCAAATAAGAGATCTCTTATGATTCAAGTCAAGCAATAGTTATTTTGCCAATTCAGTACTGTTTATCTTCTGAATATCAGTATGAATTGTTTTTGAAGAAAATTAAAGAATTCAATAAAAATTACTAAAACAGAGATTAAGAGTACAGTCAGGAGTACAGCACTTACCTGGAATGCATGAGCCCCTACTTTAATCAGCTAATATAAACTCTTAAAATAGGGGAATGATTTATGGTATTAAAACTAAAACTATGAATATGAAACACCTGCATTTATAAAATGCTTCCATATAAATATATCTTCATGCACTATGCCACATTAAAGTTACAGAAGCCTAAGCAGAATCAAAGTAAGCAAGTGTACAGCTTCCTCTGCCATACTGCTTCAGTTCTAACATTTCCTTCAAGTTGTCCACAAACTGTCCATAATAAAAACACACAAATACATCTGCAAACTGTATTTTAAACTCTGAAGCTTTACAGATGAACATGACATTTTTTCTGGTAGTTTAATTTCTCCATTCTTCCAGTAAGATTCTCCAAGTAGTAATTAACTCAGAAACAAGATTTATGCTTTAATCAAACAAATTTTATACAAATAAAGAAGTGAAGTCACTGATTTTTCATTCAAATGGAAAAAATCAGTTGAGTTTCTTCAATATCATTTTTATATATTACGCATTTACAACATGACTGTTTTTCCAACCACATGACTTTATATATTATTTTTTAAATATTTATTTATTTATTTATAATGTATATAATGTTCTATATGCCTTCAGGCAAGAAGAGGGCAATAGATCTCATTACAGATGGTTGTGAGCCATCATGTGGTTGCTGGGAATTGACCTCAGGACCTCTGGAAGAGAAGCCAGGGCTCTTAACCTTTGAGCCACCTCTCCAGTTCCCCCATATGACTTTGAAACTCAGACATCACCATTTGTCTGCATTACTCTCCTGATACCAAATTGGCTGGTTGTTCTCAATGTTGACAAGTACCCCTTGGCTCAGAGGTTAAAGAGTGATATAGATATGAATAATTTGCATTGGTATAAATCTTGATTTATTGATAGAAGTTTAAGGTCAATTTTTACATGCATATGTATATTTCTTCTCTTGATTAAGGTATTGATTTTGTAGTTCATTTAAAAATGGAATGTATAATTAGGAAATACAGGTTTTAATGGATAATCATAGATAATGGTCAAGCTTGTAGTCGGTTAGTTAGATTTTCTAGATATATAGAGATATATCTCAGTTAGATTGGCATTATTCATATCTTTCAAAGACTACAGAATATGGCACTTAATAACTTAGGGCTTTTCATGACAATGAGACACGTCTGCTCCTGGCAGCACCAATCTACTTCAAGAGGAAGATGGGCATCGAAGAGGCTCCTTATGGAGTTGGTTAGCCATTTGGGCAAGAAACTGCTCTTGCCTGGACTGTTATATAAACTGGACACAGAGAATCCACAGAGAGAGGATTGCTGAACTTGCCTAAAGATGAGATGATCCTTCAGGGTTCCTGATTCATGAAAGAGTCTGCAGGATACAGAAGAAAGTGACTGAACTGTCTTTGAAATTTCCTGCTTCATGGAAAAGTCTGCTGGATACTATGGGCCTGTAGGCTGAAGATGGATGCCCCAATGGTACAGATTAACTTTGGATGACTGTCCAGGCAGCAAGATGTCTCTGTCATTTCTAGTTTTGGAAGCTGCTTACAATGTACTTCCTGTTTACTTAGGTAATATTATATCTTTCTGGAGTCTTTGACAGAGTTGAAGAATAGATAGACAGTTATAGTTTTCCTTTGTTATGATAAGAGATAAGAAAGATCTAAATATTGTAACTGTAATTCTTGCTTGATAACTGTTTTATGTAATTTTACTATGTTAAAGTGAAAGCCTCTCTTTTTTGTTTAAAGAGAAAAGGGGGAAGTGGTGTAGGAGGTCCTTCCGTCTGTGTTGCTTTCATTGGTTAATTAAAGAAACTGCCTTGGCCTTTTGATAGGGCAGAATTTAGATAGGTGGGGACAAGGGAACTCAATGGCGGGGGGAGAAGGAGGCAGGCAGAGAGAGCTGCCATGGAGCCTCCAGGTCAGACATGCTGAATCTTTCCTGGTAAGCCATGACCTCATGGTGAACACAGATTAATAGAAATGGGTTAGATCAAGATGTGAGAGTTGGCCAAGAAGAGGTTAAGACCAGGTAGTAATTTAATTAATACAATTTCTGTGTGGTTATTTCCGGGTTAAGCAAGCTGGGCAGCAGGTCGCAACCCGCCCCTTCTACAACAAAAGAGCAATTGCTGCCGTCCAGATTTTAGCTCTCAGCACTGTCATCTGGTGGCCCACAACTCCAGCTCCAAGGAATCTGACAGCCTCTTCTGACTCTGTGGGCACCTGCACTCACACACATGTGCACATACCGCTATACCAGTGGTTCTCAATCCTTTGGGATCAAATGACCCTTTCATAGGAGTCACCTAAGACCATCAGAAAACACAGATATTTACATGTCAGTTCATAACAGTAGGAAAATAACAATTATTAAGTAGCAATAAAAATAATTTTGTGGTGGTGGGGGGTCACCACAACATGCAGAACTGTATTAAAAGGTTGTAGCGTTCGCAAAATTGAGAATCACTGCTCTACACAAGCAGACACACACAAAAAAAATTTTCAAGTTCTAAAGTGCCCTCCCCAGCAATGATACCTAAAACTTATCTCACACATTCTCTAACTCAAATGGAAATGAACAATTCCTTACAGAATAAGGAACTGACACAGCAAAGACCACATATGAAAGTGGTTCTCACAGATATGATAGTAAAGAAAGAGCCAAGAGAAAAGAATGGGGGAAAAAACAAACAACAAAGGCTGGCCTCCAGTTCACAGAGATCCTCCTGCCTCCTGAGCACTGGGATTAAAGGTGTATGCCAGCACTGCCTAGCTGAACTCAAAGTTCTTAGTTATGACTGTACATTAGAGTCCAATGCCTAAGCCATCACTTAAACAAATTAGATCAGAATCTCTGGCAAGCGGGACCTAGACATGTACATATTTTCGTTTCATTTCTTAAAAAATTCTTACTATATTCGTTTATTTACTGGTGGAAGAAGACATGCCATGACACACAGAAGTCAAAGGAAAACTTGCAGGAATAAAACTCATGTTGTCAGGCTTGGTGGCAAATGCCTTTATCTACCGAGTCATTTCACCTTCCTTTTTGGGGGGCAAAATGTCTATACAATGAAATGAACACATCTTAAATGTATATACGATTATACTGGGGTTTCAGGACATTTTCATTACCCAAAACCTTTCCTTAAATCCTCTATCCAGTTAACATCCCTACTATCCAGAGGCAATCACTTTTCACATCTAATGTTAGAGCTGGAGTCTAACATTTCGTAGTAAGTAGAATCATACAATATTATACTCTTGTGTCTGGCTTCTTTCATTAAACAATGTTTTTGAAATTCATCTGTGTTTAGTCAATTATTCGCTCTTTCTAACTGCAGACTGGCATCTCCTTCCATTTGTTTATCTTTTAATTAAATATTTGAGTTCAGTCACTTAGGAACTATACAAGCTGCTCCCAACATATTTTAAATGCATGTTTTCAGTTCTCTTAGGCAGATGGGAGTGGAACTGCTTGTTGCAGGTATATATTTAATTTCAGAAGGAGTGGGCATCAAATTTCTCAAGTTCTCTACAGAATACTAATATGCACCTTTAAAATACTTAATGACAGCTGGGAGGTGGTGGCCCATATCTTTTATCCCAGCACTTGGGAGTCAGACGGATCTCTGAGATCTCTGAGCTCAAGGGTAGCCTGGTCTACAGAGTAAGTTCCAGAACAGGATGGGCTACACAGAGAAACTGTGTCTAGACACCCCACCCCACCTCCAAAAGACTTAATGACATTTTCTAGATGTGATCATGGCAAAGTATATGGTTGTAACAATAATACTGCTATCTGTTCTATGTTCTAGTTAATAGAATAGGTTATTTCCCCCACCCTTAACCTTGTAAGTGGTTTGGAAGATTAAACTACCTATGATTTTCATTTCAAATAAAGTATCTTAGTCAATTTCCATTGCGACCAAATGTTTAATATTGGTACTTTTTAATGAAAAGTAATTTACTTAGCTCAAAGATAGGACTGCCTGATATGTGTGTGGTGTGTGTGTGTCCGTGTGTGTGAGAGAGACAAAGACAGAAGAGACCCACTATGTAGTTGAGCTGAGAAGCAGACAAAGAGAAAGTCTCACTATAGTCTAGATGGTCATTAATTTGCAATCTTCCTGTCTCAGCCTCTTGGATGTTGAGAGTAGAGGAATAAACTACCACCACACATGGCTCAGTGCTCAGAGTTTTCAACGCTGAAATCCAAGTGATAGTATACATTAAGTAGAAAAGATATAAATAAATAGATTCACAACTACAAATTTTATCTATGGTGAAATGTCATCCAAAATTTATAACACAGGAGAATTATCACAAAGCATGGAACAGCTTATGTAGGTCACACAGTCATGATGAAATCTCCACTTTCTGGACTGGAAAAGGGTTCAGCAGATAAAGGTACTTGAGGCCAACGCTGATGAACTGAGTTCAATCCCCAGAACCAGCATGGTCAAAGTAGAGAACACAACTCCCACTGACTGTCCTTTGACCTTCACATATACTCGTTAGTACACAAACACACATAAGAAAAATACAACCACACACATACATGAAAAACAACAAAAATATTTACCTAGAAAGACTAAGGAAATGCTTCAGCCAATGTAGTGTAACCCTGCAGAAAAGGATCTGCGCTAGACTCCCAGAACCCACATGGTAGCACAAGCTTATGTTCTCAGTCATAGGAAGCAGACAGGGGCCATGGAGCTTATGGCCAGCCAGTTTAGCCATATCAAAGAGCCACAAGTCCCAGTAAGAGACCTTGCCTCAGCAAACTGGAGGAAAGCTTCGATATGAACAGCCTATTTCAAAATAAACAAAACAAAACACAACACAACACCTCAAGACTCAGTAACATATAGATCAAACAAATTTTAAAAGTTTAAAATGACTACGTTTGATTTGCTAACATATTTTTTTGGATTAGTGATATAAACCTTCCTGGCTATGCCATAGTCTCTTACATGCGAACTCCTTTAAGTTGTCCTACAGGAAAAAAATACAGAAGTATGGTAATATACTGGACAAACTTTTATGAAGGAAGTATCTCCAAAGTATCCAAACATCTCTTCCTTAATATCCATATGAGTCTTGATATTTATATTAACATATGTCTTAACACTTAGTTCTCTCCAGAAGATTCAACTTAGTTTAGTTGGTCCAATTTCCCTGAAAAGTGGGCTGCTTCTAACAAATGATTATAAAAAGGAAAAAAAATAATAATCTCACAATGAAGAAACTTGACAGATACTATCTTAACCAAGTGATCAAAGTTACATCATGGTAAGATTGCATATCTTTCTTAATATGTCAAGAGCACTTCCCCTGTATAATTCCTAAAACCTCATTCTAATGAGGTAGGGAGATCAGAGACCTCAATTTAGGATCACTACAAAAATACTTAGGCAGAACGAACACACACACACACACACACACACACACACAAGGTCATGTAAAAACAATGAAACAATGAAAGACTGAGTTGGGCTTCTTGTTTGGTTTGGTTTTCCGAGGCAGGGTTTCTCTGTGCAGCCATTAAAAACCAAATGCTGCCATGAAACTGTAATTCTGCAATATAGTATCACTAAGGTAAACAGAATAGAAAGTACACAGGTCCTCACCGCAAAACTTCTTTAGTTCTTGTCTCCAGGTTTCTACCATGAGTTCCTGATCTGACTTCCCTTCATAATGGACTACAACTATAAGCTGAAATAAACCCTTTTTTCCCAGTTGGCTTTTGACCGTAATGTTTTATCACAGCAACAGAAAGCAAACCAAGACATGAATGGTTCCAGAAGGGTAAGAGTCCATCACGGCAGAAGGCATAAAAACAGACAGCAGGCATGGTGGCAGGAGTAGAAATCTGAGAACTCACATTCTCAACCACACTACCACTCAACGAGTAAACTAGAAGCGGCATGAGGCTTTTAATTTCAAAGTTTATCACCAGTGACACACTGCCTCCCCAAACAGTGCCACCAAACTGGGGACCAAATGTTCACATGCACAAGACTGGGGAGGAGGGTGCATTCTCATTCAAACCACTATCAGGTTTCTCATGTCTGGTATTGGGGTTCTTGTTGGATAGTCTACGGTTCTTGTTGGATAGTCTATGGTCTTGGGAGGGAGCAGTGTCAGCCCAAACAGCATAACTTCATTTCAGACACATAAACGCTTACATGTATTTTTTTTTATAATTTCAGGGAAGTTTAAGATATGATTGGTTATCTTTTTCAAACATCCTTAGTGTTGTTTGTCCGTCCTCCCCTTTTTTCTTTTGTATTGGTCCCCCTCCCCCTTCTCCTTCCTAATGCCCACCCCATCCCTTTTCCTATTTACCCCATCCCTTTTCCTATTTCCTTCTTCATACAATTTGCGTTCTATTATTTCCCTCTCTAGCATCGCCCATTATCTCCCATGATCTCTTTTTACTTTCCTGATTTCTGTGATTACTCCAGGTTCTGTATTCACATCTGAAAGTTTGGAGCGAAGAACTGCAGATGAGAAAACATAGAGCATTTGTCTTTCTGGGTCTGGGTTACATTGTAACTGAAAGTTTCTTTCCTGCCTGCCAGTTCCTGAATAACCACTCTGAGGCTTAATATTAATTACAAACTGTTTGGCCTATTAATTCAGGCTTATTATTAGCTAGCTCTTACAACTTAAATTAATCCATTTCTATTCATTTTATTCTACCTCACTGCTCATGGCTTGTTATCTCACATCTTGCATCTTCGGCAGTTGCTGGCATCTCCCAGACTCCACCTTCCTTCTCTGTCTATCTCTGCTAGAATTTTCCACCTGGCTCTATTCTGCCTGGCTATTGGCCAAATCAGCTTTTTTATTAACCAATGGTAATGAGAGATACTCAAGGCATAAAGAGCTATCCCAAATCACTATCTCACTAGATATAATATTTCTAGTTCCACACATTTACAAGTAAATTTCATTTTATTTTTACAGATAAGTTGTAGTCTGTTGTGTATATGTACTAGTTTTACTATCTATTCATTAGTTGACAGGCATAGGTAGTTTCTATTTCCTAGCTATTTTGAATACAGTGACAATGAACATGGCTGAGCAAGTATCTGTGGAGTAGGGTATGGAGTCGTTTGGGCGTATGGCAATCAGTGGTATATAGTTGGGCCATATGGTAGATTTATTTTTCGCTTTTTGAGAATTCTCCACACTTGATTTTCAGATTGGCAGCACCAGTATGCTATCCCACTGACAGTGAATGAGGATTTCCCCTTTCCCCAAACCCTTGCCCACATTGGTTGAATTTTTTTTTTTTTGATCATAGCTATTCTGACTTAGGTAAGATGAAATCTAACTTATTTTGTTAATTGTCATGGCCATGGAGGAACATTGCTTGCTCAGTTTGTTTGTCTGGTAGGTTTTTTTTTTCTTTTTTGAGACAGGGTTTCTCTGTGTAACAGTCTTGACTGTCCTGAACTCACTCTGTAGACCAGGCTAGCCTCAAACTCTCAGAAGTCCACCTGCCTCTGCCTCGGAGTGCTGGAATTAAAGGCATGTACCACCATCACCATCTCCCGCCCTGGGCAGTTTACTCTTTTTATATAACCCAGAACTACCTGCCCAAGGGTAGCACTACCTACAGTGGGTTGGACCCTCCAACATCAATCTTTAATCAAAAAAGAGTACCCACAGACTTGCCTAAAGGTAATTTGATGGAGGCATATTCTTAAATGAGGTTTCATCTTCCCAAATGACCCTTGCTTGTGTCAAACTGACAACAATAACAGCAGCAACAACAACTAACCAGCACAAACCATAAACCTTAATAATCTCTTCTATAAATTGCCTTTGTCATGGTCAAGAAAATTCTAGTATCAGGCTTACTGTAGATAAACCCTAAAGACATTATACTAAAATACATATCATATAATCAAAAATAATACAGACAGGGGCTGGAGAGATGGCTCAGAGGTTAAGAGCATTGCCTGCTCTTCCAAAGGTCCTGAGTTCAATTCCCAGCAACCATATGATGGCTCACAACCATCTGTAATGGGGTCTGGTGCCCTCTACTGGCCTGCAGGCATACACAGACAGAATATTGTATACATAATAAATAAATAAATATTAAAAAAATAATACAGACAAAAAGTAAAATAGTAGTTGTCTGGGACTCAGTGAGCATAAAGTTACTTTTAATAAGATGTTTCAATTTTATAAGACAAAGAATACCAGAGATAGATAGATGATGGAGGCATGTATGAAACACTATGTGCATAAGACTAAAACTGCATGCTCTAAAATGATGAAGCCAGAAGTGGTGGTAAACGCCTGTAATCTCAGCACTAGAGAGGTGGAGGCAGGAAGACCAGGAATTCAAAGTCAGCCCTCAGCCCTTAGATACACAGCAAGTCCAAAGATAGGCTCAGCTATATGAGACTCCTTTAGTACCTTCACTCATGTGGCCAGCAGTCAATCTTAACAAAGTACTCCTTTCTAATCTGACTATTGCTTGAATAAAGTTTCCTTTCCACCTTTGGGGAAAAGGGAAAATCAAAGTGAGTTTTATGTGTATTTTACCACAATCAGAAAGCTGAAGATAAAAATCCCAGGGGTGGGAGCCTCTGTAAATATTGGGAAGATGTGTCAATGGCAACTATGGTACTTGAGTTGAACTAAGTCAAAATTATCTACAAGTTGACAGCAGTTGTAGATAAAAATCTCGGTTTTCATAGTAAACACAGGGCCAAAGCCTAAAATCTCAGTTCAGTTTCAGCTACATAGTGAGAATGTTTCAATAATTGATTATTTTGTTTTTAAATGCATCTTTCACTTGATCTGTAAGCATTTTCCTATTTCTCAGAAATAAAACAAAATAATGTTTAATTTCAACTTTCCAGACAAAAATTACCAAATGTTTAGGATTTTATTTCTTCAAAACTACAAGTAATTTCACATTAGTAATATATTATTCACATGTAAGAGTCAGTAAAAGACAACTGGATCTTAGGTAAAATGTCTTTTGATCCTCACTGTCATCCCTAATACCAATGCTGCCATTTCTTTCATGTAAGTCACATCACCGAATACATTATTGCTAGTCTTAGTAATAATGATAGACCAAAGTCATTATACATTGCTCAACAACAACAATATAACATACAGATCAAAGTTTAAAAAAAAATGAACTCAAGTTAGTAACAATATATCAGTATTAGCTTACCAAGTGCAAGGAATGTACCACAGGAATACAAGATGCTAATAACATGAGAAATGGAAATATGGCATGGTATTTCAGTTGATAGTAATTTTTTTTGTAAACCAGAAACTACACAGAGAGCTTATATGTATTTGGAAAAACAAAAATCTGAAATCATGTTGGAGAACTGCATAGTGCTTTAAAACAAACTTCTCTGTGGAACTTACTGGCTCAAATATTGATATTAACAATTCTTGTATAGTGAACTGTGTTCTAGCTATTTCTAAAATTTAAAAACTATAATAATGGCATTTGCCAAAAAGGAAAAAGTATATTAATCCAGAATTCCCTGACTTAAGTGAACTCCAACATTTTTTCTCTAATATTAATTCAATCTTTAGGAAATAGTACTATTCTAAAGAAATCATATTTGTCAAACATACTTAAAGAAATACTAATATAAGGGTGAAGCAGTAAAGTTGGGAAAACTGGATTTGTATTTCCAATTTTACTTAATGTTACTGATAAACTAAATTATCTCCAGACCTTCATTACTCCACTGAGCTAACAGTTTCCTTTTTGTTAACCAAAAGAAATAGGAGTTCAAGGAAAATGTGTGTAGACAGTTGGTGTGGTTTTTTTTGATTGTTTTTCGAGAGAAAAAGAATCAGTACAGAAACAGTGCTCAAGAGTCCTCAGATGATTGAAGAATTCTTCAAACACAGAAAGGACCAACTCTTATTAAAAGAATTAACACGAGAATCTTTTTTTCTCTATAAATATTCAGAATTTACTAAGTTTCCTTTTGCTTCTTATTTTCACAGTTGAAGATGTTACAGAAAGCAAGTGTGAAGTAGTTCAATGGAAGCCCCCAGGCAGCAATAAAATCTTCCTATGAGGGTTTGCAGATATATAGCCCAGTTGATAAGGTGCTTGCCTTTAATACAGGACAGCCAGGTCTATACCCAGAAAATCTGTCTTGAAAGAAAAAAACAAAACAAAACTGATAAGACTACAAACAATTTCCACAGCTAAGAACAATGGTAAAGAAAGTGACTACAGATGATTGCCAAGGGACGGGTTCATAGGCTCAGCAAGTAGCACTTGCTGCAAAGCCAGAGCCCACATGGTAAGAGAGCATCAACTCTCACAAACTGTCCTCTGCTCTGCCCTTCACTGTGGTACCTGAATGCCCCATATCCGACCCACACACACTAGTAATAGTAAAATTTCTAAGTTAAAAAAAAAAAAAGAAAACAAAGTTTGCTTGTTTGCTCTTTGCCAAAAACAGAAAACAAAAAACAAAAACCCTAGTATGATCTCTGGTTTAGAAATGGCTTTCTCTTACCTACGACATATGAAACAGTATCTTCTATGTATAGCTCCCTCCTAATACACAGTACACCAAGACAACCACATTTCATGAAGTCCCCAGAGATCACAGGGCATCTAAAGTCCATGAAATATTTTCAGGATGTTTGGTTGGGCCTTTCCTTTAAACCTAAAAGTAGATCTACTCACATAAGACTATTTTTTTTGTTTGTTTATTTTCTTTCTGTTTTTCTTTCGAGACAGGGGTTCCCTTGTGCAATAGTCCTGGCTGTCCTTTGTAGACCAGACTGGCCTCAAACTCACAGAGATTGCCTGTCTCTGCCTCCCAAGTTCTGGGACTAAGGGCGTGCATCACCACCACCTGGTCACATAAAGCTATCTTAGAACGCTCCTCAAATCATGTCCAAAATTTCCAAGAATAGGAAAGTCCAACCTATTAATTCTAGGGCAGATGACAGAGTGACAAAAAAGAGATTCATGTTTAGATTACAAGTTTCTTACATAGATCCCAATGTAAACACCTCCACTCCAAAGTTTAGAATTGACCTGTGGTTTGAAAACCAAGGCCATCAGTATCATGTAGGTGTATGCTTCAAATTCTGGGGTGATATAAACAATAGAATTTCAACATGGTACAAGAGGATCTAGGGGAAAAGTTCCATGAGTGAGAGAGAGTACTTGCTCTGCAAGCATGTGTGTTCATATCCCCAGCATTTGGGGTGAAGCCAGCCAGATGCTACCTGCTCCCTTGCTAGCCAGTCTAGTCAAGAAGGTGGATTTCCAGCTCATTAAGAGACCCCCATCTCAAGCCAATAAGGTGGAGAACAATAGACACTAGACTTCCTGATCTGACTTCCCCCAACGAACTCAAATGCCTGCACCCATTAACAACTCCCCCCCCCAAAAAAGGCATAGATGTATCAAAATCACTGCATTTACAGTAAATGTAACAATCACCTCAATAAGGAACTAGTCTAAGGCCAACAGTAAAAGTACCAAATTCAGGTTGGACACAGCTTAGAAAGATTACTTAACCTAGCATGTTCAAGGCCTATAGGGACTTCCAGTTCAGAGTACCATTTTAAAACAGTCTGCCTTAATTCATTCTCCTCCCCGCCACCCACACACACACACAAAGAAGAAAAACTACTTTTCACTGTCAGCGATGTTATAAATACTGAACAAAGATAGACAAGGAATGAGCAAGGTTTAGTGATAAAACGTCTGTAATTCACTGCTGGGGAGGGAGGACTTGGAGGAACCTGCAGGAATACTGCTACAGAGTGAGTTCAAAACTAGCCTGAGCAATTTAGTAAGATATTTTTTGAAATACAAAGCAAAAAGAGAGCTAGATACAAGTAGAGGTTCAAGTCCGACCCCCAGTAAAGCAAAAGAAAATGTAAAACATAACTAAAAAGTCTGTTTGTGTAGATTAGAACTAGCGTTATTGTAAACTCGTAGTCTCACACAGATACAAATACAAATATGAGTCCATAAAAAGATTCCCTTGCTCTGTAAACTGGAAGGCCTGGGGCAGCAGCATTCTAAGAGCAATAAATACAAGTACCCAGACACTGGGGAGTCTGGAGAGATGTCTCAATAATGAAAAGCACTTCCAACAAAAATCCTGAGGACTGGACTTCAGATCCCAGTACCTACAGATTAAGTCAGGTATCCTGCACAAACCTGTGAGCCCACCCTAGGGGGTGGAGATGGGAGGCTTGCTAGGCTTGCTAGATTCCAGCCTAGAGAAAGAAAAGAACCATGAGCTTCAGATTCAGGGAGAAAACTGCCTCAAAGGAATTGGCAGGTGGAGAATGATAGAGCAGAACACCAAACAAGGATACCTGCGGGCCTCTGCACCTGCACATGTATGTGTACATACACTCCCACATACAAGACAGGTAAACCTTTAACAATCAAGGAAGTAGCAGATCAGTTAGAATATCTACAAAGTATAGCTGTATTCTAAATTAATTAATTTAAAAAATAAACCAACTAGAAGAAGTTCTCACTAGCCAAATCAGTAACAACGTGACAGCTGGGAGCACAGCTAAGTGAGAGCTGACTGGACTACCATGCTCAATTACCAGCTCTGCATTAAAAATAATAAACATCAAAATTAATGAAAATGAATCATAGCCCTGTGGATACAACAGGAAACCACGAGTCTAATTATAAGTAAGTTAAAAACTGAATGAAGAAAAAATATTTACATGTTTCAAATCACCTATCTTCATATTACTAATTACAAATAGGGGAAGAAACCTTGAAAAAAGAAGTCTGGGAGTCACAATCCCTGTCACTTGAAGTTAGTATCAGTAATGGACAAATTAAATTGCCTGGCACTTGATGCCATGAGAACACAGGAGAGTGTAAATCTCTGATAAGGATACTGAAAAGCTAATCATAACAATCTAATTATGAAACCCAATATAATAACTAAATATGAAAAATATCAGGCAACCGAAAATGAAGGAATATTCTGATGCCATGAGAACACAAAAAAACTGTAAATCTCTGATAAGGATGCTGAAAAGCTAATCATAACAATCTAATTATGAAATCCAATGTGAAAACTATCAGACAATTGAAAATGAAGTAATATTCTACAAAATAATGAGGCCTGTAGTTTTTTTAAGTATTTATTTATTTGCTTATTGTGTATACAGTATTCTTTCTTCAGTCCAGAAGAGGGCACCAGGCCTCATTACAGATGGTTGTGAGCCACCATGTGGTTGCTGGGAATTGAACTCAGGACCTTTGGAAGAGCAGGCAATGCTCTTAACCTCTGAGCCATCTCTCCAGCCCCAAGGCCTGTAGTTTTTAACTGTATCAGTGCCTTGAAAGAAATTGTTCCACATTCAGGAGTAGAGTGACATGCAATTGTAACATATAAAGACAACTAATAGGGTTTAGAAGGTCGTGTTTGTCTTACATTATAACTACGACAGTCATGTGATCATGTGACATATCCTTTATAAGAAATAAACATGCAAGTATTTCAGAGCAACAGGGCATCAGATGAGCAATTTATTGTCAAACAGGTTAAAGAACAAATAGATTCAACTTTTATGTCTTGTCATTGCCTGTAATCACAACACTCAGGAGATAAATCAGGAGTTCAGGGTCATCTTTGGCTACAGAGTGAGTTTGAGGTCAGTCTGGACTACATAAGACCCTATCTCTCTTTCCCTCACACACACATACACCCCCCCCCAAAAAAAAAAACTCAAATAAGAAAGCTTTCAAGAAGTCTGTGGCCATTTTAAAAACCTCGAAAGAATATATCTACAAGGCAATCTGAACTACCAAGGATTGGCAAGGAAAGGTGACATCAAATGCAGGTTACAGTTCTACGGCCTACAGTTTCAGTTACCTGAAGTCATCCATAGTCTAAAACTATTTGACAGCAAATTCCAGGAATAAACAATTCTAAGTAAAAGCTCACACTGTCCCTTTCCAGTACATCCATACTGTACATATTCCCTACCTGCCAGCCACTTAATAGCCATTTAGGGTATCAGATACAGGGCTTGTGTTCATGTAAAGCTTATTTTTACTCAATGGACCAAAATGTAAATAGGCTAATAAGATGAAGAAAAGCTAGTTCCTTTTCAGTAAAAAGTAAAAATTCTCAATAATAAAAGAAAAAAAAACATGCTGAAATTGCTAAAAATCCACATTAAGAATCAGTCCATCTTCTGGCCAGGTGTAGTGGTACACACCTATAATCCCAAGCACTTTTAGAGGCAGGAGGATCAGAGCTCAAGGCCAACCTCAGTCACACAGTGAGTTCACGGCCTAAGCTACGCGAGACCCTGTCTCCAAATCAACAACAGGAATCTTCTTTCTATCTGTGACTGTACAGAAATTTACAGTAGTTTGCTATCCCACCTTAAACAGCAAAGGTTATAGCTACTGTAGCTGGGGTACAGCTACATGGTAGACTACCTGTCTAGCAGGTAGGGACCCTCAAAATCAGTATTTACCACTTAAAAAATTAAAACTATAAAAAAGTTACAACCACAGTATGTAGCAAGCGCTTAGTTAAGACAGAAAAGGCATACAATTATAGGGTTTGGTACCATCAGTGGCTACAAGCATTTGAACCTTTTATAGCCAAAGGATAAACAAGTACTGCTATTACTATACATATGAGCGGTAGATGTTAAAGACAAGCATAAAATGTATCTCCACAATTACTAAATTTTCTTAGCAAGGAGGACTGGAAGAATTGTGACTGAGCAGTTGGTCAACTTGTAAACAAACTATAGTAGAACGTGCTGAAGCTCCAACATAGCTATCTGTACTGTGGGAAAACTGACAAGCCAGGAGGATTCTGAAAATAGGAAGGCATCTCCTGAATGGCAGAAAACACCTGTACCAACAAGCCAAGAGATCCACGCACATATCCTAAAGCTGAAACACATCAGTACAACACTCCTCTTCTAAGCAATTACCAAAGCAAGAATAAATATTCACTTGGGTTGGGAAAAATATGCTTAAATGACCAATAAGGTACATAGTAGACCATTAATAAAAACTTTACCCACTACCAAAAAGTAAAATACAGTATTTGAAGAAAACTCAAAAGCATTAACAGATCTACCAGGCACAATAAGATCAAACTTCAAATAAGATACAGAAGCAATTAGGCAATATCTCAGAGATTCTAAATTACATGTAAACCAAAATACAGCTGAAAAATAAAAACCAATTTCTGGGGGTGGGAGGAGTTCTTAGAAACTGTATTGCAAAAACAAATTATTAAGAACTGAAAACCAATGAGTGAGCTGAAAGAGTAAGCCTCAAGATTCTCCCATAACTTAAAGAGTCCCCATAAGTATCTAAAGAATGTTTGAAAACAGCCCTCCCTTTTCTAGAAATGTAACTATAAGGAGTGAATTTTCTTCATATATTTCAATCAAAACAACATACCACAACAGATGGAAGAAAGTGATGTATGAGATTTGAACTCCTTTCCATTAAGCCTAACATAAGTAACTTGCAAAAATGCAAAAACATCCCTCTTTTTATTACCACCTGTCCTCCAAATCCCTAGATTCAACCATGTTGCAAATTCTTGGGGAAAATTGCACCCATACTGAATATGTACAGATTTTCCTTTCTTGTCATCATTACCTAAGCAGTACTTCACAGTGTTCACCTAGTATTACCCTGGATTTAGTACACAAGTCATCTGAAGCTGCTCTAAGGTGTCTCAGCAGATGTGCTTAGGCCACAACAACTACTAAGCCGTTATAAAGAAGGGACCAAACTAGTCATGGAGAAAGTGGAACAATTCACCATGGACACCATGTCACAACTGTATTTGTTCTGGAAAATCATTACATTTTTTGCTCAAACAATGTTAGTATGCAATGGCTTGCTGTTATTTTTAATTTTTGTTTTAATTTCTAACAGAATAGTAACCAATAGCTGGCACAAACCCAAACTCTTAGGGGGTTCTCAACGTATAGAAGTATTGGTGATTCTAAATTCAAAACACCATACAACCTTAGGACTAATACGATTTCTCATAATCAAACCACTTTACAACAAATGACTTCTCTAACCTGCAAAAGAAATGTAAAGAAGGCATTCTGTCCCAAAATAAGTGGTTCAGACTACAATTGGTCTCTGAAATAACAAGATTCAATTTATGGCTGTTTCACTTTACAACACATAAAAATGATATACACTCAACAGAAACTACGTGAAATGATCACTTCTTCAACCATGAAAGCTATTTCTTAGGAGCCACAAGAATAAATAAATACATACATACATACATAAAGGTACCCTACAGTGACCTGGGTTGCCAGAGTTTTTTGATACGGGCACTCAATAAATTACATGAGATACTAAACACTGTTTTAAGCTAAGCTTTGTGTTAGATGATTGTGCCCAACTGAAGTATTTAGTAAGTGTTCTGAGCATGGGTAAGGTAGTCTAGGCTAAGCCATCATACTCGGTAGGTGTGGTGTACTGAATGCATTCTTGATTAGTTTCAGCTATCAGCATGCAAACCCATCACAAGTTCAGGAACATCTTTACTTTCCAAGTTATTTAATCTTCTTTCCATTTTCCCATTCTCTCACTGTAATACTCATTAGTCATAATTTCATGGTGCTGTCAATGTGCCTTTCTCAATTCTTCTAGCACAACAAAAAGAAATAGCTTACTATGCACAAAAATTTAAATAAGGGTGTCCCTATAAATAAGCTTCACAGGCTTTATTATACCTACTTTTATTATACACATGCCATTTTGTTGTTGTCTAGGGTTTCTTAAGACATACTATATAAACTTAAATTCATAGATACATTTCATATCAGTAGAGCTTTATTTTATGTTTATTTTCAAATGTTATTTTCTATTCTCTTACATATTATCATTAATAAAGCATGTCAAGGCCTTCATTCAATGTAATAAAATTGGAAGTGACAAAAATAATGTCTGACAGAATACCAATGCAATTATGGATGAAGACACAAGAATATAGACAACCTGAAAAAACTACCTGCAGAGGCACTCGGGTAGAAAAAGAGAACTTTCAGAACTGCATAAAAACAAAGCAGTGTGCTAACAAACACTGAAACACTTCCGTGTACACTGAGTTGGAATGCAAATATCAAATTAAATAAATTGATCAAATCAATTTTTCTGTTTCAAAGTGTTTCAAACACTTTGAGGAGCTATGATATGCATGGACTAAGTACTTTTAGGAAAGAAAGGCAAGGCAAAAAAATAACTAAATAATTAGTAAATATAAAAAATAGGATAAACAAGTAACATTAATTAAAGAAAAATTTAAAAACTAAAAAACTTAGAAGAGAAAGTTGAATAAAATTAGGAAACCAAACACTGAGAGAGAAGATAAAATGTAAACTGAGAAATGGGAGTTACTTATTCTGAGTAAATAATAAAAGGTACACAGGGAAGAGAAACTATAAAGTGAAGGGGGAAACAATTTCCCTTGCTAATTCAGAAGTAGATATTATAGAATACAGTTCATATATACATGTTCTACAACAAAAAACAAACAGTGTGCATTCAAGAACTAATCTATCATGAACAGTTACGGAAGAATAACACTACCATCAAGAAAGAAAAGGAAAGCCATCCTGTGCTGCAGTTGTTTCAACAACAATCAAAATATCATAAATGGATGAATAAGACAGAGTCAAGATTAAAATGCAGGAAACAAAGTAGGTATATTTAAAGAGACTGAAGAAACAGCAATTATAAAGAAATGTATTTGATCTCCAACATCATTCAAATTCTGTTTAAGCCTAAATGCTTTGTAAATATTGTGATTATCTATTTCTACAACAAAAAGTTTAAACTCTAAAATCATATTATCATTAAGCAATTATTTCAAATAATGCTCAAATAAATACATAATTTTTTGAAAATTTAAAGTATGCTCCTTGGCAGATAATGTTCACTATGAAGTATTTTTAAAATTCAAAAAATAAAAGTCAAAAATAAAAAACATAAAAAGGTCTAACACAACCAAATCTCACTGATTTATTACCAATAATAAATGTAAAATGCCTCTAGAGTAGTCACTTGGCTAAGAAACAGTACACAATAAAAACTGTTTCCATTCTTGAACCTCGCTAAGCATTTTATACATGACGCTCAAAATAGCTTGTTCTTAAATGCCAAGGAAACGTAATAATACCAAATCAGGAGGAGCTTTGCAAGCCCAAGATTACCTTCATTAACAAGTCTCTCTATGCAAGACAGGCAAACACACTGGGAAGTACTTTGTTTCACAATTTAGTCCAGCAGGGGAACCTCCCTCACACAATACTGAAAACACATAAAATTTGAGTCTTTTACAAAAGAAATCTCTCTTCAAACCTTTGTTGCATTTTAAACAAGACTTCAAAAATATTTGGTTAGAGAAGAGTATAAAACCTAAAATTCATTAGCTAATTTGATGCTAAATTTACCTTTCAGTAAAATGCAAAATAATGTCTTGTTGAGGAAAAAGAGGGAACCAAAGGTGAACAAAGATGGAACACCTCATTTTGAAAATGTCAAAACCTAAACATATTACTCTCTCTAAAAAAGAAAAACAAAGTCCTTCTGAGTGGGTGGGGGCGCTAAGCAGCAAAGCCAAGTGTTGTCATCTGCATCCAGAAGTAAGGCAGTGCCTGTCATCTCTGCAAAGGGTTTCTCTAGACTTGCTCTATTAAGGCGCTATTGCTCTGAAGCCAACCAGAAGCCATAAAAGGAAACCGAAGTTCAATGTCATTATTTTGTTCCCCTCTTTCATATGCTCAAGAATAACCTCTTCTGCTGCCTAATTATATGTCCCCAAATCATAAAGTCCGCCAGTTATGCACTTTAAATTCCTTCATAAAGCAGTCGGACTTTTAATAGGAATAACTTGATGGTTCACAAATTTTACCAATAAAATAAAAATGAAAACAAAAACTCCAGAGACCAGGCCCTAATAACAAAACAATATAAATACTGAAATGATTCTCTTTTTGAAATATACTTCATAAAAGCGATACAGCCAAGAACAAGCTGTGAACTAATTTGATCCTGATCTTTAAAACCTACCTTTCCTCTCTCAACTAAAAAAAAGTCAACTCTTTTTCCTTG
This sequence comes from Myodes glareolus, assembly GCF_982192425.1. Taxonomy (NCBI): domain Eukaryota; kingdom Metazoa; phylum Chordata; class Mammalia; order Rodentia; family Cricetidae; genus Myodes; species Myodes glareolus. Next base: position 31,142,956 of record NC_142040.1, read on the forward strand.
GGTTTCTATTAATTATTTTGGTAGCATCTGATTAAGCTACACCCACCTATAATTAATATTTACTTTTTAAACACAGTATTTTCTGTCACCTCCCTTTAGCACAAAAGCCCTGGGAGGGGGGACTAAACTTAAAAAGGCACGCAGCTGAAACACGACAACGGGGAAAGACAGCAGATTTACTGCAGTCAAAACTAGTTTCCCCCATGAAGACGACCCCCATTGGTTCAGAGGCGTTCCTAAGTCTGACTGGTGGAATGTCGGCCATGCTTCACGAGTTCCTGCTCGCACAGTCCGTACCTATTCACTTATTAGGCAGAAGCAAACAAAAACAGATGGGCCAGCGCGAAAATCTGAGAGTCACACAACAGCAGACAGCGCCGCTCTTTCCCACAATGTGCCTCCCCGAGGATCTGAAGCGTTTTCTTTCTCTTCCCTTCCTACGTCCCTACTCGGAACTGCACACAAGTCCTGACCAATCAACTACTTGCAGGTGTTTAGGGTTTTGCTTTGTTTTTGTAGCCAGATCCTCCTGTCTTTACCCGTAATCTTCACGACCTCGTTCTGCTTCCTAGAACACCAGTTTCAAGAAAAAAATCTAGCAGCTCCATGTCTCCAATCAAGTAACCAAACAAGCACTGTAGTCTACTGACTAAAAAGAGCACATTACTTACGACTTAGCCTCAGCTGTCCGGAGGAGCCAACCAAGAACGGCAGACAGATGGGTTCTAAAGTCCAAAGAACCCCAAGAGCCCTAACAAAACGAGCTCCACGTAGGATTAACGCCAGGGCCAAAACAATCGGCACCAACATAAACAAATGTGGCAGCCATCTCGGTAAGAGCGAATCCGTCTCTCCCGGCAGAGACTTAAGTTTCTTCCGAAACCAAAGTTGCAGGGCTCAGCGATTTACTATACATTGTATACGTCCCGGAACCCTAAAAACTTATGTACCTTTGGCCAAACAAAGGCACTCTTTCTTCCGATGGCTGCAAACTTTCCGTCCCACAGCATTCTTACAAGCCCATCTCAGAAAGAAAGGAATCCAGACGGCAGACCGGACAAAACAAAAACCCAAACATACATCAGTTCCTACTACTCAGCGGCTAAAATACCAAACCACTCCGACACGAGAGCAAGAAGCGAGGCAACTCGGGCAAAGCGAAGCCGACTAAAAAGTATCGTTTCCGGCCCACGAACTTGGCGGCTGCTCGACGCTTTTCATAAGAATTTTTATTTTTTTTTTTACCTCTCGGGGTGTCTCAGGGCAGCCGTCTCGAGGCTCGGCTTGACATGATTTCCTGCCCTTCCTCCGCGGCTCCGGGCCCTGCCGAGGCTCCCGTGACGGCGAGGCGGATGTGGAGCTGCCTCCCGCAGCAGTGCGGCTGCTCCGGTGGGGGCTGGGGTGCGCGCTGGCTTCCTGCTCGCCACTTGTGTCAGGAGTTTCCCGGCCCCGACTGGGTCCTCCGCCGAAGGGAAAAACTTTTCACTCGTGACACCACCCGGAATTGCCGTGTGAAACTCACTTCCTGCCTGGGTGAAAAGCAGGATCCAGCTCGGTGCCCCGGGAACCCGGAACCCCGGGGCGGCGCGCCTCCGAGGGGGAGGGAGGGGACGGCGCCCGCCCCGAAGCCGCGGGACCACGCGCGGCCCACGGGGGCGAGGACGCGGAGCTCGGCCGGGCCTGGGCCGTGCTAGGCCGCCGCCCCCACAGCCGCGCCGCGCGGGTATTGTCTCGAGTGCGCCGGCCGCGCCCTGCGCCCGCCCGCCCGGTCGCCACCGCTCCGAGCCGGAGCCGACCGGCCGCGCAGGCAGGCTCCGAGGCGGCCGTCCGTCCGTCGGGCCGTCCGTCCGTCCGGCACGGCCTCTGCCCCCTCGCCTTCCCGTCGCCGTCCCCCTCGCGGCCGCAGCGGCGCGGTCTCCTCCGGGTCTCCTCCTCAGGAGCTCGCTGGCCCGCGCCGAGGACCGAGGCTGCGTCGCGCGCCGCCGCGCCACCTTTCAGTCGAGCGGGAGACGGACGGGAGAGGGGAGGCGAGGCCAAGAAGAGAAAAAGAGGAGGCGGACCCGGGCCGGCCCGGGGTGGAGGGAGTTTCTGCCTCACAGGCCGCGGCGGCAACAGCGCCACCGCCCCGGCGGCTAGGGGGACCGAGGCTGCGAGGCGGCGGTGGGGGCGGGGCGGCCTCCCGCGGGGGCGCCCCAACCGCCCACAGCCGGGCGAAGGCCGGCGCGAGCCAGTCAGCGCGCGCGGGGTCGACGCGGCCGACGTCGGCGGCGGGGGGCGCGCGGCGGGAGGCCCACCCCCCACCCCGCCGGCGAGGCCCGGTCCCCGCCCCCCGGCTCCTCGGGACCCCGCGAGGCCTCCGCCACCCCGGCCGATCGAGTTTCTTTGTACGGTCCTAATTGGTGCAAAGAGGTTGTTGGGGCGCAGCCCCGATTTGCAGGCGGCAGGTATCTCTTTTCAGCCGCGGCGCTCCGACAGCCTCTAATGGCACGCTCAGGTTGCAGGAAACCACCTCCGCTGCTCGCTGCAGCTTCTTCCCACGCCGGGCCGAGCTGGCTGCCAGCGGCTGGGGCCCCTCCGAGGAGACAAAGCTGGTGCTGGATGGGGGGTTGGGGGGGGGATCGTGGCCCGCGAAATTGCCTCAAGACGGAGCCTTTGTTAGGGGAAACATTGGATGCGCTCCGAACGCGGCGCAAAGCCTTCCAGCCCCTACGCTTTTCGGGCTTGCAAGTCGTTCAGTCGCGCTGGCCCTGGTACTTCTGCCTGGCAGGGTTTGCGTTTATTGCAGGGAGAGACTTAAGCATTCTGTCAACACATATGGCTTCGAAAGCTTCAACCATAACATTGCCGTTTTTACAGTTACTGCTTTAAGTATGTTAGCAGACAGAACATCCTTGTTTTACCCGAGGGAATGGATTAGATTCTGGGCAAACCATCGTCCACCCCCACTCTGCTGTATTAACTATGCATAGGGTTGGTAATTAGCCTCTGGGTCCCTCCATCCACTGGTTCAGTTCTTCCGTCTGTAGCCCAGAGATAATTATTCATCACCAAGTTTGAATAAAAAGCTGTATGCTTTACAGATGAGTTTTGGCTCGCGTCCAGAGGAAAGAGTTCACGAAGTCCACCCAAGGATTATTTACTAAAGTGAGTTCTACGCCAAAGACAAATACTTGGAATAACTCCAGAGATATTCAAGTCATTTTGAATCGAAGTGGAAGCATTTTGACTACACCCAAAACTGCTAGAATTAGCACAGGCAGGCGTTAGTTTCTGCATAGAGCAGTAGGTGAAGATGGACCGTGGTACCGAGGCTTCATTGCTGCCAATGAGAACGTTCACTGGCAGCTCTGAGCATGGCGCCGAGGTATCTCTTTTACACTAATATGGCTCTTAACCATTGTATATTTAAAGAAAACAGTGTATTCGTACAGACTGTTTCAACCGACACGAGAAAGTTTTGTTTTACTCCACTTTGGAAACATGTCAGGAGTTTGATCAGGACTCGGTGCAGAGGCGGCGATCAAAGAGCATAACTCTCCTAAAGCATTCTGGATAGAGCAGCTTCCATCCGGTGAGAACTCCTGCAGCCTATGGGTTCCCTAGGTAGCTCAGTAGTAGAACCTAGCACACACATACCCTGGGGTTGATCCCCATTGAAGACAGGGTAGTACAATGGATTGAAATAAACCTACGTGCAGCGAGACCCATCTCTAGGCTAAAACTTGCCCTGGTGCTAACCTTTTTATTTTATTTTATTTTTATTTTAACTCCTACTGGGGACCATTCTGACTACCACGCCATCTAACAGTTGCTATAACTCACCTGAAATTATGTCAGTAGCATTTATCCCCTCAGGACTTATTTCTCTAGAGCAAAGCCATAATCCCGGGAAAGGTAATATTTTAAGCCTTAACGGTCATTTATACCTAATTCATCAGATTGTTCTCTAAAGCAGTTTTAGAGGAAGGAGAAAATAAGGACAGCATCTGTTGGTGCTGAGTAAATAGAGGACAATGAATCTCACTACTTATACCAGTATAGGGAGAACGGAGGAACAGGGCAATAAAATGAACTCATCATTGTTATCCATCACTGTTTAGTTCATGAACAGCACACACAGAAATAGCCGAACCTCCTGTCTGGACTTTCTTACACGCATTCCTGTTCTGTGCTTGATGGATGCGTTGTCTTTGAAAACCCTCTCCCAAGACCTTGAACGATGGACTGAGCTTTTATTTCATTTATGGTTAACCGGGAAACTAAAATCCCACCTTCAGCAAGATGGCCTTAATGTGAGTCCGTAGTGACCCACTGGCCTCTAGGATCACCTTCAAGAGTAAACTAAAGTCTGTTGATAGCAGTTCAGCGTCCCCATTGGGATTCCTCTTCCCAAACCCAGAGTTGAGGGGAGCGCTGCCTGAGGGAAATAAGCCACTTCGCTGAAGAAAAGTAACCCCAAATGAGGACATTGGCACTGTTTTTCCTTTGTTTACTTTGGTGTTTTGGTTTGGTTTGATTTTGGTTTGGTTTGATTTTGGTTTTTTCAAGACAGGGTTTCTCTGTACAACAGTTCTGGCTGTCCTGAAATTTGCTTTGTAGACCAGGCTGGCCTTGAATTCACTAAGGTTCACCTGCCACTGCCTCCCAAGTGCTGGGATCAAAGGTGTGTACCACAGCCACTCGGCTTGGTTTTGTTTTTTTGAAACAGGGTTTCTCTGAGTTTCTCTGAGTGGACTTGCTCTCCTGGAACTCACTCTGTAGACCAGGCTGGCCTTGAACACACAGAGATCCACAGGCCTCTGCCTCCCCAGTGCTGGGGTTAAAGGCATACACCACCACAATGCCTAGCTGTTTGACCGATTTTTTTTTTTAAAAGACCCTTTGCCAAAGCCCCATGTCAGCCAAATCTGAGGAGGAGACATTGGAAGATTACAAGGAACAAGCATTCTTTCTCGGCCTTTGACAAAGTGTTAGTCATCTAAAAAGTTTTCTGTTTTACTTTTTTTTTCTTTTAAATCACGGTAGCGTTTAGGAAAGCAAACCTTCTGACTAGCAAGGGGTTAGACTGAAAACAAGCCAAGACGCTGTAGATGAACTGGGTCAAATTATACCATGTCATTTTTTTCAGTGGAGATTTCACTTCCCTCTTCTCACTTCCCTCTTAGCCTCTGGACAGAGAGCAAGGGCACAAGGTCAGGGAGCGAGTCTATGACTCAAAAGAGGCATCTCAACACCTACAGGAACCAATACTAGGATTTTTAGATAATCCTTTGGGAGCAGAACTACCCCTCCCACAACAAAAGGAAAAAGGTTTAGTACTATCTTATGAATTACGGCCAAAGACTATTGGTGAAAAGGTTGCCATCCAAGTTTCGGAGTTTCCACGCCAGTAGAGCATTTCCCTCTCTTGTACACAGAAACATTCCCGGAATCCCACCAATGCCCAAGACTGCATACAGAACTAGTCCTGGATGCATTGTTCTTCATGTGCATGCATAAGGATGAGGAAGTTCAGTTTGTAGACGAATTGCACGAGGGATTGGCAGCAACAGTAGGATAATTGTAATCTAATAAAACCATGTGAGGGCCAGTGAGGTGGCTCCGTGGTGAAAGCGCCTGTCCTCAGGCCGGACTTGTGACTCACGCTCAATCCCCAGGACTCACTGAGAAAGCCACCTCTCAAAAGTCCTCTGGCCTCCTCCTCACACATGCACACATACACAAGCCCACTAATAAAATGTAATTTTTTAAAGCTATGTTGAATGAAGTCTTTCTGAACGTCTGTGTAACACTCACATTCTTGGGATGACGGAGGATGATAGTGTGGCAGAACACATCTACGACCCCAGAACTCACAAGGCAAATAGCAATAGGATTAAGGCCAGTCGGGGCTATGTAGGATATCCTATGTCAAAAACAAACAGCAACAACAAAACAACCATAAAGCCTACATGATGAGAAAAGTGAGATAAATTACATGGCACTGTGATGGCCTATTACATAAGCCTTCCTTGAACACAGGCTCTAAGATACCACGGCAGTCAGTGGTATCACTACAGTGACTAACGGGTGCATAATAGACACGATGGGAATACATGGGGCAGAAGAAAGGTTTACGTCCCTATCAGGACAAAGCAGAGCAGCACACAGTTGAAAATGTAAGACGTGGCCACCTCTAGAGTGTTCCATACAATATTTTCAGACCGTGTTTGACAATAGGTAACTGAAACTGGCAAAGGTGAAAGTGTTGGATAAGGGGGAGCTGTTATGTATAATTGTTCATCTTTCCCCCCTACCCTATCCATTCGTGAGCTAGAAAGGTTCAATTTATGATATCTTTTGAATATGTTTAATACGAGGGGATTATAAACAATGGCTAAAGATTATATGTGTGGCTTCTGAAAAGTGACTGAATCAGAAACACGGCTATTGGGTGATAGGGGCCAAGTTCCTCAGTCGGTGCCAGCATAAATGTGAGTGTCCCCTTCAGAATGGGGACTGTGATAGCAGCTCCACGACAGACGATTGGTTGGCAGTACTGAGCAGAATCGCTAGCCAAGTGCTGTGCGCATTGCTTGGCAGACTCATGGGTTAGTGGTGACTTTAAAGTCAACTGACAACGTGTATTGTGTTCCGCCGTTTCTAAGACCCCCATAGTCTACCAGGCAAAGCAGCACCCTTTAAAAATGGAAGCAGACATGATTACACAGGGTGACAAATATGAAACCCAAACTGTCCTGGGTCTATAAGCAATTACGCGAATCATTTCCACCTCTGCTTCCTTGCTGATCTACTTCTTCCTAGCATGAATTATAGTCTATTTCTATCCTATTACAATATACATTTAAAAAAAATTTTAGCAATGTTAAATCAACAAAAATGTAAATATTGCTATGCATTGCTCATCCATGCAGGCTTGCAATTCCAAGTGAGGCAAGAAATAATAATAAATCTTTCTTTAGGTAACAAAATTACTCTTCCCCTACTTAATCAAGTCTACATTTCATTAATTAAAAGTTTTCTTATAGCATTTTATTTAAAAACTACTTAAAATACCAGCAAAATAGCACATGGATGAATAGGCATTAAAAATAATTTGAGGTACAGTAAGTGGCTTAATGCTCTGCTCTAAAATACCAGCTAAATTTTTAAAAAGCTGTCTTCTAGTTAAGGCTTGTATCTTTCCCATCTCAGAAAAAGTAAAACCTCTTTACACTGTTAAAGGCTGGCATATCATAACTGTAATACTGGATAAATCTTGTCTAAATCTGGTTTAGGCAGTATTTGGAAAAATGATATTTCTCAATTAGGTCTGCTAAAGTAATTCTGGATATGCTTTACTAGGCTTAATTTCTTCTCTTACAGATAAATTTATTCTCTGGAAATAGCCTGCAAATTTCCTTCCACACTGCTGTCCAAATAGCAACGTAATTTTAAATGTTTCATCTCTCTTTCCTGTTTCCTCTAATCCAATCTCTTTATTTTTATGCCAGTTCCCCATCCAATCTCTTTATTTTTATTTTGAATTAATGTCAACCATCCCAGCAGCCACCTATTTCAGCTTTCTTAGTTTTTAATTATTCCTGTTTTTTTTTTTTCTCTCCCAGTTTTCCTCTATGATAGGTGCTTAATTTCTTTCTCCCTCTTGAAACTCCCTTGGAGATTATTTTCTTTTCTTATGTGGGACTTTACATAGCATAGCTTCATTTTCCTGCTATACTGCATACTCGACTCCTAGTAAAAGACAACTTACCTTCCACCAGGTATTTTGTCATACTTCTGTATGTAAACACAAACATGCGGAGAAGAAAACGTTCTCAATATCTTAAAATACTTTGTTTATAAATTTCAAAGAATATTTTGTTTTTATACTTTTCCTTTTTAGGGGGTCTCTGTGTGGCTCAGGCTGGCCTAGATCTTCAGCCCTTCTGTTTAGCCTGCTGAGCGCTAGAAGCACTTCCTCCCTGGCTCCTTTTCATGGCTTTTGTTTGATAGATAACTCATATTTCTATTTCATCTGCTGCAGATAGAATCTTTCTTATCAATATGATCATGTTGTAGAAAAGTTCAGGGATTAATACCAGCACTTACTAGTTGAGAACCGTCTAAAAAAATCACTTATAAAATGGGAAATTAAGCCCTATTTTAACTATATTATATGAATATACACGCACATATATATGGTTATTTCAAGTGCCAAACAAAGTGGTGGACATTCAAGCATATTGTAAACACTACCAAAGTAAACCATCATTTGTTATATCTAAAACAACATAAGCAATATTAAACGTTCATTGACTTGGCAACTACATGGCGTATGTTAGGATCTGACTCTGAACATCTTCCTTGAAGGCCATGTGTTAAAATGTTGCCAGATGATGGACTTCTGAGAGGTGATGGATCATGAGGGCTGTGTCGATGGTTAACACGAGGCCACCAAGAGGGTTCATTTAAGAAGTATACTAGTCTCTGGACTCTTCCTTGCCTGTCTCGGCTTCCCAGTGGCCCAGACGAGGTGAGCCACTCCTCTTTAACCCAGGCCTCTGCTGTGTTGCTCTGCCTGCCCCAGGGCCAAAGCAATGGAGCCGTCTGACTGTGGAATGAAACCTCCAAGGTAAAATAAGTTGCTTATGTCCCTTAGGTTATTTATCTCAAGTATTTTGTCTCAGTGACTAAAAGTGACTAACACAGTATGGAAACATTCAATTCCATGTTAAATGTAGTGCCTCTTTTTTTTTTTTTTTTTTTTTAAAGAAAGTCTGTCTTTCTGAATGTGGCCAGATTCTCTGAATGTGGCTGGCCCGAGTCTTTCTGAAAAGCCATTGACAGTGACACTGGGACTTGTTTCCTCTGCATATACTGGATTTTTGGGATCCAGTCTGTTTGGATACTCACCTTCCTGGACCTGGAGGGAGGGGGGAGGAACTTGAACTTCCCACAGGGCTGGAAGCCCTGACTGCTCTTAGGGATGGAGAGGGAGGAGGAGGGGGAAGGGGGGAATGGGAGGGTGTTGGGAGGAGGGGCGGAAATGGAAACTTTCATAATTTAATAAACTTTGAAAAAAAAAAGAAAGTCTGTCACCTATAGAAGGTATTAACTCATCATGTTTTATATAAAAATTCAAGTTATTAACTCAAAGACCAAAAATTTAGTATTCTTAATAATTTAGGCAGTAGCTAGATATTATACTCTAAAAATACTGATAGGTAAATAAATATTTGTCTTATGAAGAATGTTTGGTCTCCTTACAGAAAATAAGCTCTTAAGCCTGGCAGTGGTGGCCATGCCTTTAGCTCCAGCACCTGGGAGGCAGAGGCAGGTGGATCTCTGAGTTTGAGGGCAGCCTGGTCTACAGCAAGTTCCAGGACAGCCAGGGCTGCACAGAGAAATCCTCTCTTTTATTTTTCTGTTGGCCTATGTGGTCCGATTTCAATATGATGGTTTTTGTTTTATCTTATATTTTATTTTGTTGCTAGAAATTTTTTTTAAAAATTAATAAACATTAACATTAAAAAGAAAAGTAAAAGGATTTGAAAAAAGAGAAGAAGCTCTTAAAACTAGAAGTTGTAATTTTAAATAATCAGGAAGAAGTCATCTCGCTTCAACTAATTTTATAGGTTGAAAAAAATCCCATAGGTTTGACAGTTGTCCCTGAGTCACACTACAAGTTAATTAAAGCCTGGTTCTCTGAGGATGGGGATATTGCTCAGGGGCAGAGTGCTTGTCTAGTGTGGGTCAGGGCCTAGGCTCAATCCCTAGTGCTGCAAAGGGGTGAAGAAGAAAGGTGGAGGAGGTGCAAAGAGGAGAAGAGAGGAGAAAGAGCCCAGTACCCGCTCTTCTGCCACACTGCCACCACAGAGGAATCCAAACATAGAACAATCCAGCAAACACCAAAGAAAAGACTGACAGATACAACTACTTGAAATTTTCAAACTCCTACTGGCAAAAGACATCATAAACAAAGTTGAAAGATAAATAGCAGGCTAAGACAAAAAAAGATGTAAGATATAGTAGTTAATATCTGTAATATATAAAAATCCCTTATGAGAGAGAATAACAGTCCAATGAACAATTAACAAAAGACATAGACTGGTGGTGTACACACACACACAGTATAAAGAGTCAATGACCATTTGAAAACACAGAAGGGTAGGAAGGAGGCTCAGTTGGTGCAATGCAGGCCTAGCAGGCTAGAAATGCTGACTTCCATCCCAGTGCCCCATAAATGGGTGTGTAACCCTAGCACTCAGAAACTCAGGAAGTAGGGGCAGGAGGATCAGAAGTTCAACATCGTCCTCAGCTCCATAGACTGAGGCCACCATGGGATACATGAGATTCTATCTCACTAAACTATTATTAATAATAGTCATAGTAATGGAACCCGAACTCTGGGTTGAACAACCCCATTTGAACCTAAGATATCTAAACCCCCTGCTGGCTTCTGCTAGTTGGAATATTTGCTTTTCAATATTGTCAAGCAAAGAGAACTGTTCTGAGCCACAGTCCAAGGGAGCTCCAATGATGTGGACACAAAGGGAAGTAGCCCAACTTGATGACAAGCCGACTGGAGTTAAAATGCTTTACCCCTGGCCCCAGAATGTAGACAGGGTCTTTCAGGTGTCACTCTGAATGACACATGTAAAGAAGTTGGAGAGTGGTACCCAGGAAGTGTCAAGCTTGGGCATATTCCCTCCACCTAAACTACCAGGCTTCTGGGCATAGGTTTTCCATAGTTTATCCAAATTCCGGTACTATAGACTTTGGAAAACACGTTTTTAAAGATACATTGGCTTTCAATATCTTGGCGTCTCACACGGATTCAACAGACTGGAAATATTGGGAAGAAAAACACTTTATCTGCACTGAACATTTGTAGACTTTTTTCTTATTGTTCCCTAAACAATACACTATAACCATTTACATAGAATGCACATTTTATTACGCATTGTAAAGCACCTAGATTTATTTTACAGTGTGTGGGAGGATGTGTACAGGTTACAAGCAAGTACTCTGCTATTATACAGGGGACTTGAGCAGCTGAGGACTTTGGTATTTGCAGAAATTCCTGAAGCCCATCCCCAGCAGGAACACCTGTATGAGATGCTTCCAAATAAGGGTTGAACAGGATGAGATAGTGGCAAACAATTCTAGCAAACCACAAGAGTTGGTCACATAGCAGCCCTCCAGAAGAATAGTGCTGATGAGTTTGAGCTTCTAAGGGAAGCAACTTCGCAATTCTCTGCCAGGCTGGTAGTGCACAGTTCGGTGAGTCCTGGAGACTCCCGTGGGAATATCCAAGGAAACAAGTGTGGAGCTGCTTCAGGGGCTCAGAGGAAGGAGAGAGACTCCTTTCTTGTTACCATGGGCTTGCACTACTCCCCACACACCCTTGGATTTGCTTCTTGCAGATTATCATTAAGACAACTAATGAGAAAGTACCCGGATCTGAGCAGAAGGCGAAGTAAGGCTTAACATCATTTTTAAAATAAAAATAAAAGGGCTGGAAAGATGACTCAGCAGTTAAGAGCACTGGTTAATCTTCTAGAGGACCCATGTTCAATTCCCAGCACCCACATGGCAGCTCACAACTGTCGATAACTCCAGTTCCAGGGAATCCAGTGCCTGATTCTGACCTCTGTAGTCACCAGATACACACATAGTATCCAAACATATATGCAAGCAAAACACTCATATATATTTTTAAAAAGTCTTCTTAAAAATCCTATAAAATTTTAAATAGACTAAAGTATGCCCAGAATGAGAGATTAAAATAAAAATCTCTTTATTATTATTCATTTCAATTTTTGAAATGGGATCTCATGTAGCCCAGGGGTGTCTCACACCCCTTATTTTGGTTTCTATTTGGTATTTTGAGACAGGGTTTTTCCATTTAGCCCTGGCTAAGACAGGAACTCACTCTATAGACCAGATTGGCCTCAGACTCACAGAGTTCTGCCTGCTTCTGCCTCCTGAGTGCTGGAATTAAAGGCATGTGCCACCACTATCTGACAAGATTTATTTTTTTAATGTGTGTGTATGTGTGTGCTTATGTGAATATCACATGTGTGCAGGTACCCATGAAGACTAAAAGAAGGTATCAGATCCCCTGAGAGGTGCTTGGAACCAAACTCGTGTCCACTAGATGAGCAGCCAGGGCCCTTTAACTGTCAAGCCATCTCTCTGGTCTCACAAACTCACTATGTAGGCATGGTGAGTTTTGAATTGCTCATCCTCACACCTCCACCTCCAAAGACCTGCATGTATCTCACGCAGAATGAAATATCTTGAAAACTGAAATAAATTTGTCAAAAGCAATGTACGAGCAAAGAGAGGAAGACAGCTAAATTTTGCTGACCGAATCGAGGGGAGTTTAGTATTACATTTTCCACCAAAAGCAGAAAACTATTTATGTTGTATGTATAAGGAGGAAAGCTGAGTTAAAATTTGAAAAAAATCACCACTCTTTATGGTGTAAACTTGTAATCCCAGCATTACAAGGGAGGTGGAGGTTCAGGATCGGAAGTTCAATGTTATCTTCAGCTACATAGCTGTGTGAAACAAGGCCCTGGACTACATGAGACCCTGTCTCAAAATGACAGCAAAAAATATATTAAATAAATGGCATGACATTAAGTATGGTAATTTTTATTCCCCCACTCCAAGAGAGGGTTTCTCTGTGAAACAGCCTTGGCTGCCCTGGAGTCGTTTTGTAAACCAGACTGACTTCAAACTCACCGAGATCTGCGGCCTCTGCCTCCTACGTGCTGGGAGTAGAGATGTGTATGACCACCACCCGGGGCTAGTATGGAAATGTTTAATCTGTAATAGAAGACATAACAAGGCTACAGATATAATTCACTTGTAGAGTACTTGTCTAACATGCACCAAGCCCAGGGTTCCATTCCTGGCAGAATAAATTCCCGTACACATACAGTTCTGCATTTGTTAAAAAGAAAGAAAGCAGCTGGAGGCAGCTTTTCCAATGCTTAAGTTGCCTGGTTTCACCAGGAGACAAGATCCTCAGCCTCCTGAGCAGAGAGGTGAAGAAACAAAAGGCCTCTCTGAAAACGTCCTTGGACTTTAAGGTTCATGGCTCCCGCTGTCCTCGGCTCTCTAAGGAAGTAGCTGACTTACGTCTGCAGCTGACACAGCAGCACAGACTGCCCTTTATACAGTTCTCCCAAGCCCTTCACTTCACTCTCGTCTTCAATGCATCCTTATTAGAACAGTAAGTTATGACGCCAGTTAATAGATAACCTGTCTGCAAAAGATTAGGTAGCTAGGAGACTACAGGGCTGGGATGTGAACCCAGCTACCAGGGAGCAGCCCATGAGCACCAACTATTAAACTACCTGTAGCCTTTGAATTACTTTTAGTTCTGGTGCCAGTAGGTTTTCTATACTGACAGCAAGAAAACATTTCACTTCTAAATCATTGGGTTTAGGTCTGGTTTTTTTTTTTTTTGCATAATTCATAATCTGTTAAATGAAAGCAAAGGAATTTCAATTTTATTTTCAAATATTTCCCTATCTTTACCTTTTTCATATGCTCTCTCCAAACAAAAACTGATCTCTTTCCTTTCTTTCTAATATATAGGCAATTTTTCAGTATTGATGTAGATAGGCAGTTTATGAAGTATACAAGGGGAGGACAAAAACATTCCACCCTAAACAGCCTAAAATAGGACCTTATTAACAGTGTTATTCAAGTGCCTCAGTAGAACAGGGTAGATAGTGATTAAAGACCTTTTTCTCTCTGATTTTTGGACTGTTATGGTTAATTGTCACTTTAAGAGACAAGCCACGCCCACTCCTGGCGACCTCTCCCCCTCCTCTCACCATCTTGATTCTCACTGTTCCCCTTTTGGCGTGCGCACTCCCTCTCTCCTGCTCCCCTTTCTCTTGCTCTCTCTCTCTTTCTCTTCTCCTTCCCCCCCCCCCTCCTCTGAGTAATAAATATCCAATTCTATTCTGTACGATGTGTCTGTCCATGTGCCTTCTACCCACCACCTACTCACACCCCTGGGCTGGCTGGGACCAGCCCGCCCGCCATGTGTCTCTGCCTGGGACCAGCCACAGCTCGGGAATCGGCAGCCTTCTCTGCCTGGTACTAGCTGCTCTGTGGGCCCGCTGCCTACTCCCCCACCATCTGGGGTGGGGGGTCTTGCAGCATTTTTAACATGGACTGCAGCCATTGCTAAGTGAGAGAGCTCATAACTAAGATCTGTAGCCAGCCTTCTCACCAACCAGCTCCCAAATCACAACACAAAGGCTTATTATCGACCACAAAAACTTGTCCTTATTTTATGCTTGTCCCGTTAGCTCTTACAGCTTATATTAATCTGTTTCTCTTCATCTACGTTTTGCCTTTGGGCTTTTTATCTTTTTTTCATTCTGTATGTCCTATTCCAAGAGTCTGGCTGTCTGAATAGCCCCCCCCCCTGTCTGTCTCTCAACTACATTCCTCCTTCTCCTTATTCTCTCTGCCTGCCTGCTCCACCTATTCCTCTCCTATGTAGCTATTGGCCGTTCAGCTTTTTATTACACCAATCAGATGCCTTAGGCAGGCAAAGCAATACATCTTTACATCATTAAACAAATGCAGTATAAACAAATATGCCACATTTTTGCATAGTTTATGTAATATTCCACAACAAAGACCAACACATACACACATCCACACACACATGCATACCATGCACACACACACTCTCTCTCTCTTTGTTGCAGCTGTTTACCTGTTTTATATGTCTGATTTGCTTTTATTCTTTTGAGATAAGGGCATTCCATGACCCAGACCTGCCTGGAACTATGACAGCCCAGTCTGGCCTCATGGTACTCCTCCTGCCTTAGCCTCGTAAGTCCTGGGAGTGCATAAATGAGCCACCATGCTCACTTTGAAATAAAGACTCACATTTTCTTTCATTATTGTTGTGTGTGTCTGATATGTGTGGAATGAGGGAAGCACAGGCCACAGTGCACATGTGGAGGTCAAAGGACAACTTTGTGGAGTCCATTCTTTTCCATCAACTTTTACTGTGGATTCCAGGGATCAACCACAGATCACCAGGCTTGCCGAGCAGATACCTTTGCCCACTCACTGAACCATCCCACGGCCTTTTCTTTTTCTTTCTTTCTTTCTTTCTTTTTATTTTTTTAAAGATGTGTATTTTGTCTTAACTTTATTTAATTAAATCAAGTATCACTGCACTGGAATGTTTCTGGTAACCGCTCTGTACACTTGCACAATGTAACATAAACAAGGCTCAGTTGATACTTACTTTCAAAATTGATGCCTTTATCCTTGGTCTCCTTTCCAGTCACCCGTTTAGGACTCATTGATGATTCTCAGCCACTAGAGTAGAACGTAGTTTTAAAATCATTACCCAAGTAAACTCCCATTCACCTTTTACCTGCTCACATTGCCTTATTGAAAGCCTTTGTTTTTGAAAGTACGTAATAGCCCTGAAAGAAGGTTTTATGTGTCTCATCTGTTGCTCCGAAAGAAGCGAAGAACTAGCTTGTTAACCTGCTGTGTAATCCCTGCACAGACCATAGCTCCTTTCAGTGGGAAGCCAGGCTCTGCCAAGATCGGGGAGGATTGCAGTTTAAACATTACAAGGTCAAGTTCAGCGTTTGTTCCATTCACAGAACTCCCGTTGGCATCAATGGTGCTTCTGTGTAGAGTGGGATTTCGTGCTCAGTGACATGATTTCTGGAAGGTCTTCTATTTTGCCAGAGTGTATTCCACAAAGAATGTAATAAAGAAAACATTTGCAAAGCTCCTCTTTTTAAATATATCTATTCTTGATTTCAATAAAATGCCATCTACAGAAATATCTTTTTCCTACAGGATTTATAAACCTATCTTCAGCAACTGGAAAGAATCTTCAGTATCATTACAGATTCATCTGTTAGTAAGTTTTCTTTTATCTATCTATCTATCTATCATCTATCTATCTATCTATCTATCTATCTATCTATCTATCTATCTATCTATCTATCTATCTATGTTTTTAAGACAGGGTTTCTCTGCGTAGCCCTGGCTATCCTGGAACTCTCTCTGTAGACCAGGCTGACCTCAAACTCACAGAGATCCACCTGCCTCTCCCTCCCAAGTGCTGGGATTAAAGGTGTGCAGCATCACTGCCAGAGAATTTTTATGTCTTTTTAACATGTGACATAAAAGGCACAACTGCACTGAGCCAACAACCTTTGAACCTCTAAAATTTATGCCATAAAATATATCATAATTGGCTGATTTGGAACATGTGATCCTTAAGTCTAGTAAACCAAAATGTGCGGATTTTAATATCAGCGCCACAAAGATCCCTAGGTAAGTAAAATTTGCTAAATGGGAGAAATAAAGGCACTGAAATCTATATAATTGTTGGAAGGACCAGCAATTTATATCAGTGAAGTACTAGAATGCTAGGTCATAGCTCTATTGTTAAGTATTATCATAGCACCAAGGGAAATTAACTATTTAGTAATCATAATTTATAATTAACTCATTGTTTCTGTGACATGTTTTAGAAAACTTGTGTTTTTAATTTTTTAAAACACGTATTATTTATGGGAAGAGCACATGTGTTACAATGTACTTGTGCAGGTCCTTCCTCTCCTTCCTCCACGTGGGTTCTGAAATGGTGGTTAGGTCATAAAGTTTAGCAATAAACATCTTTACCCACTGAGTTTTCTCACCAGCACAGGAATATGTAGTTCGGTATATAAATTTTATTGCCTTGAATAGGTGTAAGTGTTATCTGATTCAAATTATTGCTTGGGGAAATTACACATAGTTTTTTACTACAAAAGAATCGAAATGTCTAATAATATATTTAAGGATTTTTAAGATTTCAAAAGAACATCTGAAGTTTCTTTGAGGCCAAGGAAACACTGTAGACTCAAAAATCTGGTGTGTTTTGCTTAATCTTCAGAAATATTTTTAAACAGATTGGATTTCAAGCTTCATTAGCTTTCTCTAAAAAGCTTTGGCATGATTCATTCACACGTCTTACAAGGGAAACGCTGTTGCTTTTGAAACAGAGACCTAGGAGCTAGAGAGATGACTCTGCAGTTAAGGCGCTTGAGGACTGGAGTTCATCAATGTCCAGTGGGTGTGGTGACCTACTCATCATTCCAGCCTCAGAAGGCAGAGGCAGGGGATCCCCAGAGCAAGCCGGCTAGCAAGACTAATCAAATCTGTGAGCTCTGGGTTTGATTGAGAGACCCTGACCCAATGAATATGGTGGACAAGTGAGGGAGGATGATTCTTGATGTTGGTGTGTGCTGCCAATACACACACACGCACACACACACACACACCCCACATACACATGAAAAATAGGAAAATCAGCAAAACATCACTCTGTAATTCAAGCTCTTGGGTGACTGAGACAAAAGAAACTTTAGTCTGTGGCCAACTTGATTTATAAAGCAAGATCCAATTTTCAAACAATAACAAACAATAAAATGGCACTTTTGTGCACTATGTATTTTCTTGGGGTGTCATTTAACTTGTTCCTTTATCTCCTGAACTGAGTAAATGATCACTACCTTTAGAGTGCTTACCAGACCTGGAGGCAACACCCCCGACCCTCAGAGTACAAGCACCCATCAGGAGGCCCGTATGCCTGGGTTTTCCTCTTCTGAAGACTGGCATAGTCTTACAGCCTTAGCCTCCTTGGTCAGCTCCCATCAGCCTTCCAACTGCTTCAACCAATGACAATTGTTGCCTGAATCATAATTTACTTCATCACTGCTCTTTCAATTACTGAAACACATACATAGATACTCCTCAATTTATAAAGACTTATGTTGCCAACATGCTAAACTCATTAGAGCTTGAAAATACCAAGTCCAAATTAATATACCTACTCTACTGAACACGGTAGCTCAGCCTAGTGCTTGTTACTTGACACATGCTCTGAGCATGTTATGAGGACACAGTTGGGCAAAATCATTTACTACACAGCTTATTTTATAAGAAAACAGGGAATACTTCATATTATTTACAGAATACCTGCATAAACAAAAACAAAATAACAACAAAAATAAACTGGCATCAAAGCCCACTCTAAAGAACTGACATTTTTCCTAGGGTGACCTTACGCTGACTGGGAGCCTCATTCAGTGGTGCTCCTCACCCCTTAAGAGTACCATCGTGTCTCCAGGCTAGATCAACCTTTAGAATCTGCTGAATCCATGTCTCCTTGAAGTCCCTGGAAAGCTGTAAAACAGCAGTCAAATCATCATTAACTCTAGGACCATCTATGTGGTCCTAGTAGGGAAAGGAAATGACCACAGTAATAATATTTTCTTTTTTTCAATTTTATAATCATTGGTATTTGCCTGTCTGTGTGTCTGTGTGGGGGTGTCAGAAGCCCTGGAACTGGAGTCACAGACAGGCATGAGCTGCCATGTGGGTGCTGAGAATTGACCCTGTGTCCTCTGGAAGAGCAGCCAGTGCTCTTAATCATTGGGCCATCTCTCCAGCCCCAGTAATGATAGTTCTAATTCAAATTTAATAAGGAATTCCTATAGAGTCTTTCCACTTCTATTTGCTGGCATTTTACTTTCATCATTCATGCTTAAGAGCTTTATGTTAATGACAATATTATTCATTTGCATTAAATTCGTGTGTGTGTGTGCATATGTGTGCACATGTATGCAGATGGGCATGTCTGAATGTGCACATGTGGAAGCCAGAAGTCAAAGTGGCGTGTCTTCCTGTTAAATACTCCTAGTGTCTGAGACAGGATCTCTCAGTGAACCTGGAGCTCACTGTTTGGGCTGCACTAGCTGTAGCACGAGTTCTAATTGTTATTAATAATAAAAACCCGCAGTCAGATATTAGTGGGTGAAAGCTAAGAGATCCGAGAAGCAGAGAAGCCAACCACTAGAGTTCTTACCTCTCTACCAATGCTCAGACCAAACGGGTGATCCTATCTCTTCTACGAATCCTCAGACTGCATCCATCTCTACGAATCCTCCAACTGCATCTCCAGACCACATCTGAGCTCCTGTCTCCTCCCATCTTATATTCCTCTCTCCACCCAGCCATACCACTTCCCACCTCCATCTCCCTGGTGCTGAGATTAAAGGTGTGAGCCACCACTGCCTGACTCTGTTTCGTCTGAGTCTGATTCAATCTAGTGTTGCCCAGCGTGGCCTTGAACTCACAGAGATCCCTCTGCCTCTGTCTCCCAGTTGCTGGGATTAAAGGCGTGTGCCACCACCGCCTGGCTTCTGTGACTAACTAATGGCTAGCTCCATTCTCTGATCTTCAGGCAAGCTTTATTTGTTAGATTACAAACAAAATATCACCACAACTGGCTGTGCAACAATTAGATGCATTTGGACTTGATTTTTTTCAAGTTCTAATTCTAACTTGTTATTTTTTTTTTTTTGGCTTCCCACTTTTAATTTATTTAAGATCACCTCCTTACAATTTCCAAAGAGAAAATACAAAAGAAACAGACTTGGTTTCAAACACATAAACAGTGGCTGGAGTTGAAAGTGTTGCTGAGGACACTGTCACAGGACGTCAGCGCACTCCAGGGCACTTCAGTATTCCTGAGGAATAAACATGGTTTCTCCTTCTTCCCGCTGGGATGTTCTCAGCATAAGTCACTGCTCTTTGACAAATTTTCCATGTAGAAGATACGGAGCCTGTAAGTCATGCTGACAGTTGGAGTAGGCCATCCCCAATCCCACGCCAGAACCAAAGGCTAATGGCCACATTTTTTAAAGAAGGTGAGTGAGAAAACAACTCCTAATCCAAAACCAGTACCTAGCTTCACCACCGCGTCGGCCATGCACCGGTCCCACTTTTTGCCGAGGTCGGACTCCGACATGTTCCCCACCGGCAACTCCAGAGCAGCTCACGGCCGGCCCCCGCGCTCTGTCTTCTAACTTGTTATTTTAAAATGATCCCTTTCTTCCTTCTCATTTTCCCTTCCTTTTCCTCCTCCCTCCCCCCTTCTTTTCCCTCCCCTCCTCCTCTTCCTGGAATCTGCCTGGTTCTGCCCTCCCAGGGAAGGGCTTCAGTTCCAGTGTGATTCCTTTGTTTCCCTTGGCATTAGAGTTTTATAGATTTTATTTCAAATTTTGTTTGTAACGAAACATTTAGATATTTACATGATCAAGATATATTTGGTTTCCCTGCATTCCTTTCCCACCACCCATTCCATTCCTCATGTTTGAGTTTGTACACTGTATCTTTAAAAGATTTTCATTTGCTGGGTGGCAGTGGTGGTGCTGCATGCCGCCTTCAATCCCTGCAGTCAGGAGGCAGAGGCAGGCGGATCTCTACGCTGGTCACAGAGGGAGTTACAGGACAGCCAGGGCTGTTTTCACAGAGAAGCCTTGTCGCGAAAAACAAAAGCAGACAAATAAACAAAAGTTTTCATTTATTTTTGTTCACTTGAGACACTCTAGGCGGTGGGTGGAGCTGGGCTTTTGAGAGTTGCAGGTTGAGGAAGAATTCATCCTCAGATAAGGTGGTCTTTGTAAAAACATTTTTTTCTCTCTCCTCATTGCTTCCCCGTAAAAGCCTTTTAAACCGAAGATGTTGTTTTCTGACCATTCTCCATGGCCTTTTATCAACTTTGCTAGATAAAGAATTTTTAATGGGGGTAAAGAAAATGAACTTAAAAATTAGTAATAGGTACTACAGTTTTATTAGATTTATAATCCCATATACATATGTGTTTGTAAGAGGAAGGCTTATCGTGACTCTATAGTAAAATGTTGATGCTGTTTGCTTATTTCATTTTTCTTTTTACATGTATTTTCTAAGTGATAATTTTAAAATAGAAATATGCTTCATTTTACATAAAAGATAAAATAGGGACTTGAGAGATGGCGCAGGGGTTGAGAGTGCTCTCTGCTCTAGCAGAAGATCCAAGTTCAGTTCCCTCAGCCCACATCAAGTGGTTCACCACCAGCTCTACCTCCAGCTCCCTGGGGTCCAGCACCCCTTCTCCCTCCCACAGGTCCCTGCACTCACATTCCTTTCCACATCCAGGTAACTGAAAAACCAAGAAAAGTGTTAAGAAGATGAAATAGGGCAAGGAGAGATTTCCCAAGCCCAAGGCCTGTGTTTTCCACATGACCAAGAAGAAGCAGAGGAGGAGGAAGGGAGAAAAAGAAAAATGGGGAAGAGTAAAAGGAAGGAAAAATGAGAAGGAAGAAGAGGATCATTCTAAAATAACATAAATTAGAATCTTTTATTGTTTAATAGATACAGGGTTTTTGTTGGGGATGGAAAAGTAGTTACAGCAAGAAGCATATTGTGATAGTATTTACAACACTACAAAGGTACTTACGGTCACTGGCGCACACAGATGGAATGGGATGTGCACTTTCCCATGGTAAAATAATAGATATGAATAGGAGTACTACAGCTTGGATCAGCGCCTTCCAAAGCTCATGTGTGAAAGACTTGGTGACAAGTCTATGGTCCTACTGAAATATGGTGGAAACTTTAAGAGGTGGGCCTAGTGGTAAAAGTTAGGACATTGAATGTGCCCTTGAAGGAAATATTAGAACTCTGGTCCCATCTTTTCTTTTCTTTCCTTTTTTTTTTTTTTTTTTTTTTTTTTTTTTTTTTTTTTTTTTTTTTAGCTTCTTGGCTGCTGTGAGCTGCACCTTCAACTACACCTGCCCATAATGATGGTCTGCTATAGACCCAAAAGCAATGCGCCAACCAATCACGGACTGATACCTCCAAAACTGTGAGCCAAAGTAAACCCTTTCTCTTATAACTTGACTTGCCTCATGTTTCATCTCGGTGATGGAAAACTGACACAGGGTAGCAAGTGTTCTTATTACAGATCAACCTTGGCATTCAGTGAAATGTATTAAGTGCCATGATCTTGCCGCGCTCACTTATATCCACGGCCAAGCATCCAAACCACTGCTCCTTTCTTGATTATATAATAAAGATAAATATAAGTGGTAGATTGCTTAGTTAGCATATTTGAGGCCTTGGATTTCACCTCTGAAACCAAAAAGTAACAGGCAAATAAAGAGATCAAATACAAACCTATTTACTGAGGCCTCCACAAGCATCTTACACACACTGTATCACTCAGTATTTCTAAAAGTTAAACCCCAGTATTTCCTCTCCTTTTTGAATATGAAAAAGCTGAGACTAAGACAGTTTTATGTAGGTGGTCAAAGACCACCTAACTACTAAGGGGCAAATCAGGGTTTGACTTGAGGCCTGTTTGACACCAGACCACTGTCCTTTACTGCCTTGCTTTCCAGAGTTTGAGTACACCAGCTCTTTACCGCCATATGTGGACTATTTTACACACCGTTCCTGCGGCTATAAAAGATTCTTTGCTAACTTTCCAGTTACGAGTTTACGTAAGGAGACAGCCGTGTTTACTTTACAGCTTTCGAGTTTCTGCTATGTTTCTTTAAAAAAAACTGATTAATAGAGCTTTGGTGCAAATTCCTCTTGTTGTTATCAACTTTCCAGGCTTGTGAAATAATATTAACTACCCCCTTTAGTTTGGTTAGAGGTGGCGTCAACATGGAGATACAGTCTACGATGTATTTTTGAACCCAATTTTCCAAGGTGAAATCAACAGTTTTCAGGAAATCCAGGAGAAAAAAAATGTCACCCAATTACCTTCCTGAATCCACTCCAGAGTCTGGAGGAGAAGATGGGGGTTTGAGTTACGGCCATGCTTAGGAAATATACCCCATGTGTTACCCCCTGTTTGGAAGCTTAAAGGAACACATCAATAGCTGAGAGTAGACTGATTCTAGGGCCCACACTTCTTTATTATGCTCTCCGTCGACTAGGAGTGCATTCTTGTTGGACGTTGGAAAGATTTTGACCTTTAGCATCTTCTGGTTTTGTTTACAGCACCTGCAAAGATCCTGGACCAGTCCTCTCCCTTAGAGACCAGTTTAGACAACCATAAGAGTTTGAATTCTGACACACCTGTGGTCTTGTTCCTAGGTGGACAATTAACAAGAGCATGTGTCTGGGTCCGCTCGAGCCGATCCTTCAGATGCTGAAGGCTCACACTGGGAAGAGTTGTACAGGAATCTTGCTCCCAAGATAGCGGCTCGCTGATGTCTTTCCTAAATAAAATGCCGTAAGTTCATTTAAGATGAAAAATGCTGTTTCAAGAGCTGTCCAAGAAATGGAAATCTAGAAGCACTACAAGCTCACCATTGAAAGAAATGTGAACAACAAACTAACAGTATGAGGGGCCAGCAAGATGCTTAGTGAGCATCATCTCCAGGACCCATGTGGAGGAAGGAGAGACTGACTCGTGTAAATTGTCTTCTGACCTCTACATGAGGGCTGTAACACATGCATGTTTACACACATTAAGTAAATACATGCAATTTAAAATTTTAAATTATGTATATATGTGTGTTCTGTGTGTGGTTATGTACACCTGAGTACAGTCCCTTCAGAATACAAAAGAGGGTGAAGAAGGTGTTGGATCCCCCCAGACTTGGAGGTATAGACAGTTATGAGCCGCCAGATGTGGGTGCTGGGAGCTGAATCTGAGCCCCATACAAGAGCAGTAGGCAGTCTTAACCATTGAGTCCTCTCTCAATTTAAATTAAAGCAAAACAAAACCAATCACAACCTGCCAGCATTAACTAGAGTTGCTGAATGCAGCAGCACGCCTCTGGATTTTCTAGCATTTGGGAGGTGAAGCAGGAGGGTCAGGCATTCAAGGTCAGTCTCAGCCACACAGCAAATTCAAACACAGGCCTGGATTACAGGATACCTTATCTAAAAATAAATAAATAAATAAATAAATAAATAAATAACAAAATTAACCACACTTTCAGTATGAGGACGAAAAGGAAAGTTTATGCCAAGAATTTGTGCAGTCATGCAGAACCAAGCATGCAAGCAACTCAGTTCATCAGAGTCAAATGAGGATACTGAACAGGCCTTTCATGTACACACACAGAATATACAAAAATTGGGTGAAATAAAATTGTAAAAACCCATAGGCTTGACCCTCTTACAGGCTGAATGATCTGACATGGAAAATATTTTCCACACACCCTAGTCAAGAGTCCCTGAGATCTTCTTTACATGGTTTGTCTGCTGCCCATGATCAAGCTCCAACCTTTCAACAAAGGCCAGCACATTCCCATTTGCAAAGAGGGGAGGGGCAGGCTTATCATCCTAATTTGAACATTATACATCCTTGAATAACCATCAAAAGACATGCACAGAGATTAATAAACACGCATGCAATGCCCAATCTCCTTGTCAAAGGAGGACACCTGTGGAATAGAGGGTCTAAAGCTGAGGATAACTTTCCAAGTCACGTGTATTTCCAGGTAAAAATATATTTGCTAATTGTAAATCACTTCCCTATTCTTTATCTTTATTTATACCAGGGCTTCCCAACCTCAATACTACATACACTTTGGACTAGATGATTTCCATAACGGGGCATCTCGTAAATGAAGCAGTCAGCACTTCTGGCGTCTGTCAATGGAAACATGAGATGGAAAAAGCACCTCCTACAACTGGGACAACCAAATATGACTGCAGATACTGCCAAATGACTCCCCCACTGATTTACACCAATATCAAAATGAGTTTGACTTTGCAGCCCTGCACACACCAGCTGGGTGGTAAGAAAAGTAGTCTAAAAAAGTACAAGAGGCTGGCTCAGGACAAAGAAACTTTATGACAGATAATCTGCAGTGTAGATAATCAACAAGTCATTCATGGGAATTAAACACAGGCCTTGGAGCATCTTATTAGAGCCCGTCGGTAGACAGTGAGTGATTGAGGTTGATATAAATACCGGACACCGTATAATCACCTTCCGGGCACCAGAGCCTGGCCACTAAAGAGCAAATCAAGTATTCCGTTTATAGAACTGCATGACTTGATACACATTGTGCAACTGAGTGCATGCTTGTTTTTCAGTCGTTGACAGATGGGCTCCCAGAGAGGCTGCCAGACGCTTGGGCCTTGCAACCAATCCCATGAAGCCTGCTGGGCCTGAGGAAGTTAGCAAGGCGCTGACTAAGGGATTCAAGAAGTAATCACTTCTAATTTAAGCACAAATTTGATAAGGGGTCTGCTGTTTTTAGCTCATTTTATATGTCCATATATATCTTATGGATTAAAAACCTATTTCAACAAGAAAATCTTGGGCTTGGGCTTTCAGACAGGCTGCTGTGTAGTCCAAGTAGGCCTCAGACTCACTAAGCAGTTGAGAACGAAGCTGAACAAGCTCCTGCTTCAGCCCTGACTGCTGATTCTCGGTTCGGGCCCCCAGGAGACAGTTGCTTGAATGATGATAGCCTGGGGGCTCATGAATTGCTCTTCTGAAGACAAGTATCACAGGACACAAACCAAGGCTGGGGATAAATGTCAGTGCTAACGCACTTGCCTGGTGCAAGAGAGGCCCAAGGGCAAGCACCTGCCCTGGAAAAAAAAAAAGAGAGTAAAAGTCTCCTTCCAGGCACTACTTCCTCCAGGAGGAATCACTAGACCGGTCTTAGCAGATGACGTCTGTCTGCTTCGTATTTTATGTAAGCAGGATGATACAATGCGTGCAATTTCACATGCAGCTTCCTTTCTTGACATTCTTTTGTGAGACTCATCCAAGTTGCTGCATATAACTAATTTGTTCTTTTCTTGTTGCTATATCGGTTATGATGAGCTAATATACCACAATTATTTTCCCTATTATTATGTTGTTTTCAGTTTGAGATTATTAAAAATAGTTATTTAGCTGAACATGGTAATCCCAGTCAGCATTCAGGAAGCAGAGGCCGGTAGATCTCTGTGAGTTCCAGACTAGCCAGGACTATGCTGTGAGGCTCTACCGCAAAACACAAACCACACGCGCGCGCGCGCGCGCGCACACACACACACACACACACACACACACACACACACAAGCACACACACTAAAGACGGCAGAAAAGCTTATACTTTTTGGGAATATGTTGACTCTATTTTATCTTCTTCCATTAGTTGTGCTGAGCTCTGCTGTCTGCTTGGTATGAAGTGTTTGTTTCTTCCATCGAGAGTCTCTGGATGGTATATCTAAGAGAGCCTTGATTTCACGAGTTCAAGTGATCCTCCTGCCTCTGCTTCACAAGCAACTGGGGCAACAGCTCAAGCCCACCACGCCTGATCATAGTGAAGAATTAATAAAAAGTGGTACAGCTGTGGGCCATGGCTATGGCTCAGCAGTAAAGCATTTAACAGAGCATGGGCAAGTCTCTGGGCTCGGTCTCCAGCACTGAAGAAATAAAAAAGTTACTCATTGTGCAGCTATGCCTGGAGCGCAGGACCTAGTTCGCACGGTTCTATTTGTAGCAGGTGCAACAGTGCTTCTATTTTCATTAGATGTCTGTCTACTTACCCGTTCCGAGAAAGAGATGTACTTAAGGGTAGATTCTCCAGCACAGCCTATGAATCAGAGTCACTGGTGGATTTCACGAAGACGTCGAAGGCACTCATTGGATGTGCAGATTGGCACCCGGGAGGCACGTATTTGTTGAGTGATGAATAGCATATGACCAAATTCAGGGTA
Source organism: Myodes glareolus (assembly GCF_982192425.1). Classification (NCBI taxonomy): domain Eukaryota; kingdom Metazoa; phylum Chordata; class Mammalia; order Rodentia; family Cricetidae; genus Myodes; species Myodes glareolus. Next base: position 31,169,519 of record NC_142040.1, read on the forward strand.
ATGTCAATGTGATTAGTTTTTCAAAAAAAAGTTATTTAAGAAAATATTGAGATTCTAACTGTATAGAAGTTTGCTGAGATGTATATAGACTTTGGGTCTTGTTAATTTTGGTTTGTGTTTTTCTTTTATTGGCAAGTTCTTTACAATTAAATTTAAATGTATGTACGTGGTTTGATGAACTGGACTATTAGCCCATCTGACTTTACAGCACTTAAATTCCTTTTCTCCCCACCCTCCCCTGCTTTTTCCTCCTCCCCTTCTCCTTCTTGATACAGTTTCATTCCCAGGCTGGCCTCAAACTCCCTATTTTCAAGTATAACCTTGAACTCTTAAACTTATAAACCAGGTAGACTACACAAAAATTAAATAAATACTAATTGTCATAAATAAGCATTCCCGCCTGTAGGAGAGAGAAGTGTGTTGCACTACTACAAGGTGGCACTTGGTAAAGGTCACCATTCACATCGGAAAGACAGCTAATGGCTTTGGCTACCCAGTCTCCGCTGGGCCCCTGGTATGCTGTAGTACGGATAAAGGTAGTGCGACCTGGGGTCATGCTGGTCAGCCTATTAAGTCTGCAATAGTCTATCAACCCATCGCAGCAGCTTCCGCTTTGTGTGCCCTGAATCACACGTTGGACAGAATGTTAATCTTTCGGTTGCTTGCATCTGTGCCCCATGTTTTACTACCATTAAGAACTAAGAGAAAGTGAGCAGAACAGAACAAGAAAAATGCATCGTTTTTAAAAATCCATGTGTGCATGTGTGTGCACACAGGTGTATGGCTGTGCACCCACCTAGCGCAGGCCAGAGGACATCAGTGCCCACTCTATCATGCCCCACTTCATTGCTTTGACACAGGACCTCTCCTTGGGGTTCACCCTTCTAGGTAGTTTGGATGGGGTGGGGCAGTCATCTTTATGTCTCTGCTCTGCACTGGGCTAGGTTTACAGGTCCAGAGCTATGTGAAGCTTTTTAAGTGTGTATTGGGGGTGGAATTCCAGTTCGCATGCTTCTCAGGAAATGCTCTTACCCCTGAGCCATCTCCACCATTCCAGACATCAATTTCAACCTTTAAAACTCTGCTTCAGGGCCATTTCTTGTCTTCGGACCGTTCGCCCTATCTAGCTCACATTCTGGGTTGCCCCTTGACTGCCCTGACTTGGGAAGTAGCTATTACTGAGGTTACTTTGTACCCCAAAGCCCATGTCAGCAAGATCTATTCCTAAAGTGGTGCGGGAGAATTGTCTGTATTCTGTCAATCATGTTTTAAATAAACACTGATTGGCCAGGCAGGAGGTATAGGTGGGGAAACCAGACAGGAAGTGGAAATGATGCAAGGAGAGCAGGAGAATTCTGGGGAGGAGGAAGTTGATTTCTTGAACTCCTGCCAAGATCACCGAAGCAGCAGGATGTGAGCTGCCCCGCTGAAAAAGGTACTGAGCCACATGGCTAAAATAGATCATAAAAATGGGTTAATCAATATGTGAGAGTTAGCTAATAAGTAGCCAGACCTAATGGGCCAATCAGCTTTATAACTTATAAAGTCCTCTGTGTGGTTGATTTTATTTGGGGCTTGCCGACTGGGGGACAGGGCGGAACAGAAAACCCAAACAAGCAGGCCCGGCCTTTACATGTTACACTAAAGTTTCTGGATTGCATCAAGCCGTGGCCTCAAGTATTTGGGAAGAGGTTTAGTAATTACTATGTTATAGGAATCTCATTAAGACAGATTTGAATTGAGGGAAACTAACATAAAGATATATCTAGAAAATACAACACACATATACATTTGGTCTTAGCCAATAGACTGAGGAAGAATTCGTTGTCTGAGCAAAAGCTGAAGTAATCAAAGGTGCTTAACCTGGACTTAAGAAAAACAATGGAGCCGGGAGGTGGTGGTGCACGCCTTTAATCCCAGCACTTGGGCACTTGGGAGGCAAAGACAGGCGGATCTCTGTGAGTTTGAGACCAGCCTGGTCTACAAGAGCTAATTCCTTGACAGGCTCCAAAGCTACAGAAAAACTCTGTCTCGAAAAACAAAAACAAAAACAAACAAACAAAAAAAAGGACAATGGTACAATTGTGTTCTAAGTGAACACCTGCCATGCAGAAGTGCAGAAGAGGAAGTGGGAGTTGCTTCATTTATAAGTAGGCAATATAAAATAGGAAGATGTTTTAAACTGACTTTTGGAGCTGGATGGAAGGACAAACCATTCAACACAAACCAGTTCCTACCCTGACTATAATATACTGTCAGTTTAACTACACAGCTTAGAAGGAGGGTTGTTTTTAGCCTTGAGGCTGGAATGGAGCAGAGGCTAAAGCAGAGATGAGGATGCCATAGCACACTCAGGTCATGCTGAATTTTCTCCAATGATTGGAGTGTTTTAGGACTGGTCACTTGGAAGAGATTGCCCTTTAAAAGTTCTGAAGAATAGGATAGTGGTATTTCCAGGGAAACAATAAAAGATTGTTCTGCACCATGCAGCTGGGATTGAGAGAAGCAGAAAAGAGCATAACAAGAGGTCTCCCTGACCAGTGGGAACAAGATGAGTGTGGGACAGAACCGGTACAAAAAGTATCCCCATATGCTATTAAAATATCATGTCTTTAGATGCTTTGTCAGTAAGTCTATGGAAGTGTTTAGCAACTGGAATTTCTAAAGTATCAAAGCTGCCTATGAAGGATGGGGACACTGTTCTTCAACACACTCTATGTTGGTGACATGTCTCTGGAAGAAGATACAAGAGATTGGTAGTGACTGCCTAGGAAGGACATTTAAATGTAGCATGTATGGGCTGCTTGTTAGGGTTTCTGTCCCACCCGGTCCCCCAGCCCTTTAGTCCTAGAGAAGATCACACAAAGAGTCTACATCAGATATAAACTGATTGGCCCATTAGCTCAGGCTTCTTATTAACTCTTATAACTTACATAGCCCATTATTCTTATCTATGTTAGTCACATGGCTTAGTACCTTTCTCAGTGGAGCAGGTCACATCTTGTTTCTTCAGTGATCTGGGCAGGAATGGGGAGGAATGGGCTTCCTCCTTCCCAGCATGCTCCTGTTCTCCTCGCCCCGCCTCTCCTTCCTGTCTGGTTGACCCGCCTATACTTCCTGCCTGGCCAATCAGTGTTTATTTAAAACACGATTGACAGAATACAGACAATTCTCCCACACCATTTAAAAAGGCAGGTCTTCCAGTGGGAGGCAGAATTTTCCTGTCCTACTTTTTGGTATTGTTTGTACTTTATACCATATGTCTTTTTCAACATTTGCTGAATATTTACTTAATTAAAATGATAACATTTTATCTTTGACTTTATTGACATCCAGTTGAAATACTACCTATTTTTTTTCATTGATTTACTTTGGTGTTTTTTACTGCTGGCTTTTTTCTTTCTTTCTTTTTCTTTTCTATTTATTTATTTATTTATTTATTTTGGAGGCAGTGTCTCACTATGTAGTACTGACTGGCCCCAAACTTAGGACTTTCCTGCCTCTGTTTCCCATGCCCTGGGATTACACATGGAGGTCTCCACCCTTGCTAATGTTGTTTTTAATCTCCTTTGCTTTCCACCTACTTTGGATCTTGTTTTGCTGACCCAAAGCACAGCTTTGGTTGAGAACAAGATCTTATTCACCCCTCTTCATTCTTTTCCCCTCCAATATTTTCTCCACGGTGGGGCCAGCAATCGGCTTCATGCAAACGGTGGCATATCCGTGAACTAATAATTATAGCTCCAGAAGTTAGCACAGGCCCTGGGGCGGGCGGACATTGGAATCAATTAGAATTGCACAATTACAATCGTGTGATGAAGAATAAAATTGTCGTTCTTTGTGATGGAGACTGGCCTGCCAGGAACTGCAGAAGAGAAGGATCTGATTAGTGTAGTTTATGAAGCCAGGTTAATACAGCTTTGCTTATGGACGTTATCTTTCTGGATTCCAGGAAGGAAGGCACTAGGATGCTTCCTTCGGATTGAAGGTGTGTTTGTGTTCGGGCACAGTAGTCAGGCGCCTTTGATGTTGGGAAATTCTGTTCTCTGATCATCCTCACTGGCGTGAGGTGATAACTAACGCGCTGTGGTTCTGATTTGCATTTCTATGATGATCAGTGGTGTCGAGCACACCGCATACTCATTGGCCATTTGTACATCTTCTTTTGAGAAATGTCTTCTGAGTCTTTGGCCCCTTTTTCAGTTGGATTGGGTACTTCCTGCTATTGAGTTCTGTTCATAAACTGGCTCTCGGCAAATGCTATTCACCCACTCGGTAAATTTACGCTGTTGATTGCTTCCTTTGCTAAGCAGAAGCTTTTTAGTTTAATGAAATCCCATTTCTCTATTTCTGCTTCGACTGTCTGTGCTTTTAGAGGCTTTATCTAAAAGGTTCTTGCCAGTCCAATGCGTCCCACGTCCCGAACTGCTTCCCAGATGTATCCAGTCCAATGTGTCCCACATCCCGAACTGCTTTCCTCTATGTATCTAGTCCAATGCGTCCCATATTCTGAACTGTTTCCCCTGAGTATTTTTCTAGAAGTTTCACAGATCTAAGTCTTACATCTAATTCTAGTCCACTTTGAATTGATCCTCATGTGCCGCGACTCAAACTCAGGGTCCTGTGTAGACGGACAACTCCGCTGTTGGGCTGCATCCCCAGCCACTTGATTTTCATATGTTGTAAAAAGACAGAGGCCTAATCTTTGTTCTTCTGCCTATGCATATCTATCTTTCTTTCTAGTACCATTTACTGAAGAGACCATTGTTTCCTCAGTGTGTGCACTTAGCAACCTCGTTGAAGCTAGTTGACGGTGCATGCGCTCTCGAGAATGTGGAGCCTGGAGAAAGGCTACACATTGTGGGTGGGAATGCAAATGAGTACTCCCTTATAGAAAACAGGACGAAGGTTTAAAACAAAATGAGGTAAAACACGGCCTTAAAATAGGACTGTCATGTAACCTGGAAGTCCCACTTATGGGAGTTTCCCAAAGGAAATCAAGTCAACACATCAAAAAAATATGTGTACTTCTACTTCATTGCAGCTGTGTTCAGAGGAGCCAAGGTTCGGGTTTGAGTTGAGTGTCAAATGAACAAACACAGAAAATATATACACAGTAGAATGATATTTGGCCATAAAAGATCAAAACTCACCATTTACAACATGAGCAAACCTAGAAAACGTTATGAGAGGGGAAGTAAGCCAGATGCAGAAAGACAAAAACCATGATCTCACCCATACTTGGAATCTCAAAATCAACAAAACAAATAAGAGAACTCATGGAAGCCAAAAGGAGAACAGCCTGAGACCGGGGAGGGGGAGGGGAGACGGGGAGAGGATGTGGAACAGGCACCACATTACAGTTGGGTGGGCAGAGAGAATGCGTTCTGGAGGGCTATTGATCTGTCAGGATAGTGATTTTGCAGTGTGTATTTCAAAATAGCAAGCAGAAAGGAATCGGCTGCTGCCTTGGAAAGATGTGATGGATGTTTAAGGCAATGAGCACACTGGTCACATTGACTTGATAATTATACCACACACACACACACACACACACACACACACACACACACACAGAGACGCGTGCTCGCGCGTGTGCACACGCGCCAATACATCTTGTGGTAGCCCATAAACTCGTATGATTGTTGTGTTTCAATGAAAAATAGAAATAGAAAACTGATGTAGCACAGGACACGTGAGTATTTAATGTTACTTGATTGAGACTTCAAAAAGCTTTTCCAAAAGCCAACTTCTCTTGTCCCAACTATTTTTCTGGTAGTTTTGCCTTTGTATAAAGCTTTCCTCACCAGCCTCTTTCCGGTTCAGGACGCTGCACACTAGCATGAACACACTGACTTTTACCCGTGAGTAAAGTGATATACAATCAAATTATTATAAAATTGCATATTGCAATTCTTCATTTCTAAGAGACCAAATAGTTGTTTTTCCTTTTCTTTTCAAGGAAGGCCAATTCCCAGCTATACATGAGAAGAATCTGGTATACCCTGTATTAGTTTTCTTCCCATACTCTTCTCTAGTCCTCAGGGTCCTACCTAGTTTCCCACCTGTGCCAACTGTCATTTTTGACCCATCCCTGTTTGTCATCTCTTCATCCACATGCCAAGTCTTACACATTTTGCTCATTAAACAGACTCCAAACCATTTCTCTGCATCATCAATGCTACTAACAGTCCAGGCCACTATAATGTCTTGCTGTAATCATAGCAAAAGGGTCCTAAATCACCTCTTTGTCTTCAGTCTGTCCTCAGGGACCCAGTCTACACATAGTAGCTTAGAATGATTGTTTAAACCACAACCTAACCATGTTGTTCTCTGTGTTAATATATGATGCCCACTGCCTTGAGGATTAAGTTCCAATTTCTCAGCCTGGCTTTGTAGACAATCCTCATCTGGTCCCACTACCTGTTTCTGGTCTCACCTCTCCTGGCGTCCCTTCCCCCAACCTGGCTGCAGCAACAATGAGCTTCTTTCTGGGCGCCCTGGCATTTCCTGGTCTTTGCATATACGGCTACGCATTTACCACTTGGAACACACCAAGTGTTCTCTGCATCACCAGATTTTGCTATCAGGATCTTCGTGCAAACTCCACAATTCCTGGGGAGGCCTTCCCAGCATCTGTTCTAGACTGAGGAAGACGTCCCCCTCCATTCCCACAGCACTCCATTCTTATTCCTGTCAGAGTTGTTCATTGCACACTGGATTTTCATTTTCTGTTTATTTTTGTCACCCTTACTACACCGCTAACTCCCTATGGACAGACACGGCATCTTGTTCAACGCTGTAAGACGATAGCCTGAAGGTCTCGTAAAGGACCCAGGAGAGGCCTGGAACCAGTAAGCTCTCATTTCCTATTGACTGAACTAATGAATGAAGTCACAGAAGCGACAGGCTCCCTGGCTGCTAGAGTGGTTACAAATAGAGCTTGAGTTCCTTCGACTGGATTAGCAAGTAAACAAACCTTCCGGCCTGTGCCAGATTGGGGATATCAGGACTTTGATTTCTCATGGCCTCGGCTGACCCGATCCCACAGTTGGGTGTCATGGCTTTAACAGTCAAAGGCCTTTGAACTGTAAAATACTCTAGTTTTTTTTTTGTGTGTGTGTGTGTGTGTGTACTTGTGCGCACACGCCTACATCCGTGTGTGCATCCCTAGTGTCATTCCTCAAATGCCACTCACTTTGGTTTTTGAGACAGTGTCTTTCACTAGCCTGGAAATGGCTAAGTAAGGTAGGCAGGCCATCCATGAGTTCCAAGACCTGTCCATCTCTTCCTTCTGGGTACTGGGGTCAGAAGTATTTACCACTGCACCTGGTTGGCTTTACACTATTCTGGGAATGAACCTGGGTCCTCATTGCTTGCACGGCAAATGCTTTGCTGATGTGGGAGTCCCCTCTGTGTGCTGTGAATACCATTGGTGAATAAAGAAACTGCCTTGGCCTGTTGATAGGGCAGAACTTAGGTAGGCAGGAAAAGCAAAACGGCATGCTGGGAGAAAGGAGGCAGAGTCAGGAGCAGCCATGTAGCCCCACCAGAGACAAACACTGGGAACTTTACCCAGTAAGCCACAGCCACTGGTGATACAAAGATTGCTAGAAATGGGTAAAATTAAGATAGAAGTGTTAGCCAGTAAGAAGCTAGAGCTAATGGGCCAAGCAGTGATTTAAATAATATAGTTTCTGTGTGATTATTTTGGGGCTGAGCAGCCGGGAACCAACAAACAGCCGGGACCTGACTAGCGACCTCTTTACAACAGTTTACCAGCTGAGCTGTCTCTGTCCTGATAGAAGATATTTCATCCTCTAAATGAGTCATAAACTAGGCAATTTAAACCTTCTCTCTCTCCTCTCTCTCTCTCCCCCTACCCCCCCCCCCCACTGTCCCTCCCTTTCTTTCTCCCTTCCTCCTTCTCCCCCTCTCTCTTTTCTTTAAAAAGCAGTTGTTAGCATTCAGTGACTTTTGCCTAAAACCTTCCATCTTCCTTGGCGCTCTCCCACTGAAGAACTTGTCCCTTACAATGGTACAATGACAGACGGCTTAGGAAGTTTCTCCTTCTCTTTCTCCCAGGACTCTGTAGCAGCCTTAGAAGGAAGAGGTTTCTAGTACACCACATGTATTAGTTGGAGTGCTCAAAAGCGAGAAAACTGATAGCGTGTGCGCGAGCACACACACACACACACACACACACACACACACACACACACACACGCACGATTGGCTTACAGGATGCAGTCTGGGTATTCCACGATAGCTGTTTCATACTGGAAAGACAGAGACTCTGACGGTTGTTCAGTTCAGGAGGCCGGATGTTGTAGCACTTCCAGCCCAGTGCTAGGGTCCCGGAAGATGGCTGGAGAGCTGCTTCTCTTTAGTCTGCATTGGAAGCCAACCTTTCTGGGACCCAGGTGTCTCTGTTTCTGACCTGAACACCACGGAAGCATCTACTGTCTCTGCCAGAGGGTCAAGCCAGCAGACTCCAGAACACCAGTACAAGGGCTGGGTCAGGATGGGACTCGAGTCGCAGCTCTCTTCCTTGCTGGAGGGTCAACATTAGACTCTAGAAAATCAAAGATCATTCTGGAGAATGAGCATGGACAGAGGGTTCGAACTCATGGATTGAACATTTGGAATATTTTAATAGAAACATGCCAGGGGCAGGCTTAAACAAGAAACAAGCCTTCTGCTGGTAGACGAGTCTAAGTCACCAAAGACATCAGTAAGATAAGATCAGAGGATATAAATGCTATGATGTCATAATGGGGTGATCTGATAGAGGATGGGGGGACACTTTCTATACGTGTTCTGGAAAGTCCTCTTTGAAGAAGGGACCTCTGAACTGAGACCTGAATGGTAAAAAGGAGGGAGGTGGAGGAAGAATAATCACATTGGAAGAAATAGCAAGTGCAAAGAATAAATTTGCAAGTTCAAGAGACAGGAAAGAAGCGCATTTATGACAAGCCTCAAGGTTGCCGGCGAAGGCGGTTTGCAGGCTGCAGGATTGGATTTGAGCACCGAGGAAGCATTAGAAACTCTAGGCAAGTGACTATTATTTTCAACCTCTCCCACTGGAACTAAAAACCAGTTTGTTTGTGCCTTGTCAGATTTCAATACTCAGAATGAATTGTTGACATATTAAAATGCATTTGTAATATGTTTTATGTCTGTTACTGACTCTGGGTGAAGAATGAATCCTCTCTGCATATTTTAATTCTTTTTTTTTTTTACTGTTCCTACCCAATGGGAGATTAGAAAGTAATTTTGTTTAAGAACTAAAATTAAAGCAATTACTAATTTTAACCTATTCTCCTCCCAGGCGGCTATCGCAATTAAAATCAGAACCTTTAACAGCCACATCAGTGAGAACACAAGGCTTTCCAATCCTTCATTTCAGACCTTTGGGTGAAGGGCTGAGGTTTTGCAAATCTTCTCTGTTTAATTGCAGCTTATGCAGCCTTCCTAGCGAATGCATGAGGTTTAAAGGTGAATTGAATCCGAGGGTAATTAAAAAGTTGTGTGTGCAGTGCTCCTCGCTAGGAAATGCGATCCACACGGTGTTTGTTGATAATTATCAAGTTGGTTTGTTATCTACCATTCAGAAACTTCACAGGGCTCTCTGCCAAAGTGCGAGCGTAATATGTTGTGGTCCTGAAAAAATATTTTTGTGCCCGAGTACCTTCGAGCATTTCCCGGGTGGTTTTTCATTGGTCCTCACCATTTCCAAGGTAGATGGAAAGAATTAGGCACAGACAACACGAGCAGGAACGAGGCCAAGAGAAATGAACGAACATGCCCAAGGTCACGGACTACGTCAGCAGCAAGGGAGGGATGAATCTCAGGTCTTTTAATTCCCAGGGATCTGGCATTTTGTAATGTCAACGAGGTAGCGAACCAGTTTAGTTCATCTGAGTCTCCATGTGTACAATTACTGTGGAATAATAAGACATCTGTTTGAGGTTATAGCCCCACGCTTTGTGTTTGTGTTGGCAAGGATCCGTAATGGTTATTTTTAGCTGCTTGTTTTTCTTTTTTCAAACTGTTGTCTATAAATGATGGCATCTGAGGTTTAAAATGTGATAATATTAAAACATTTATCTCATAAATTGTATGTAGGCTGTCTGTCTAGGAACCTGAGCTGGCTATAACAGTAACCTTGCTGTTTTGCTAAAGACTAGATTTATTGCCTGTCGTTTAAGAAACTAGAAACACACACACACACACACCACACACACACACACACACACACACACACACACACACACTCCATTGTTCACCGAATGACTTTCTTCCATAATTGGTATTTAAGCCTCTGGATGCCCTAGAAGAAGTGAAAGCAGCTTGAGCTCTGGATTCTAGGCATACTTTTGTGTTTATATATCCTGTCACTCTCGAACACCTTTGTCCCCACCCATTTTTTGAGGCAGGGTCTCACTGCCTCGTAAGGCTGGTCTTAAACTAGAAATCTCCCTGCTCAGCTTCTTGCGCGATGTTCCTCTGTTCCCAGCGCCCTTTTTGCTGCTTCCTCCTTTCTCCCATTCCTGCATATTTAGCATAAGAAAGAAAAATTCCCAAGCCTACACAAGTGAAGGAAGATTGGCAATCGCCCTCCACATGGCTGCCACCTTGACCACATCACATGTGAGTATCGTTATGCAGGGATAGATTTTACCACACTTGCTTCTTCTGCCGCTGTTTGTCAATGTCAATCTTTTCCAAACCAGATCCCGGGGGTGGAGGGAACACCAAGTCACCTCCCCTTATAAACTTGATCTCTGAATCGCTAAAAAATAGGAATCTCAGTCCACAGTTGCAATGTCATCATCACGCAAAGGAATTAAGAAGCGTCTCTATACCATGTAAAATCCTCAGATGTTTCACTAGACCAGGCTTTCCCATTTGTGTGCTCAGACTTGGGTCCCCAAATGCCACACATCTGCTGAGCCACCCTAGCCCTCTAGCACAGCCCTCCCCTGCTTCTTGCCACATCCTGCCATTGACTGACTGCAGAAGTCAGGTGAGTTGCCTAGACAGTGCCCGCAGTTTAAAATAACCTCTTTGCCGCTATTTCTTGTGGGTTTTTAAATTTGTTTTGTTTTGTTTGCTTTGTTTAGGGTTTTTTTGGGGGGAATTGTTTGGTTGGCTTTGGGGGTTTTGTTTGTTTGTTTGTTTTTATGACTGGAAGCTTCTAACGACTTGACAAGATTCAAGCTCAGTTTTTTGTTGTTGTTTTTTTTTTTTCATTGTCACTGAAAGAACATTTCAAATGGGGTGCTGTGAGCCTTCTTCCACACCCCACAGGGAAGCCACAGTGCCTGGCTGTTCTTCCCTCAGTATGCTAAGATTAGCCAGAAGGCCCGTGTGCCACAGCCTGATCTCTCTGTTGGAAGACTCCCACTAGCTTTTAGCTACAAGATCGATGATCTTTGCCTGCAACAGATACTTCAAATGATTTTCTAATCCTGTCGTTCTTCCTCATTTAATTATGAAATTCTTCCTAGAGGAGCTTCCCTCATTAACCAAACATACAAAGAGGGAGTAAGTGCTTAACTGTTTGCTGTCTTTTGAGAAATCGATAATTCTAGTTACATTTGGTGATATCTAATGAGATAAGCTTCAAATAACTGCGCTCACAAATCTTCTTGAGACTCAAATTCTTGAACTGAAACCTTGTTTCTAATGTTCTTAATGAAGGAGTACAAACAAACAGAGTATTTGATGCACAATGGAACTGAGAAAAACACATAGATGCCCAACCCAAGCATTGGTCTTCCTAGCTCAACTAGACCATTCCTTCTATTTCCTTTGGCTTCATTCTGCTCCCGATTGTGTCTGAATGTCAAGCAGAACCAAAAGGACGAGAAAGAGCTAAAAAAAAAAAAAAAAAAAAGTTTCAGGTAGAAACAAGAAGGTTGGGGTCAAAACAAAAAGATTAAGCTCTCCTATGAAGAGGGAAAAATACTGCTAGAGAGTGTGGTTGGGGTGCAGCTGGTGGAGTACTTGCCTAGACAGCTGGGTCGCCTGGGTTTAACTGCTAGTATGCAAACAAACACACTCTTCCACCTCTAGCCTTGAATACAATGCACAAATACAGACAGTACCTTATATTTCCGCTAAAGCAAACACCACTCCGCCTTGTTAACTTTTCTCCTCCGTATGTGTTTACTGACAATGCTGAGATGCCGGTGACTGGGCTTTCTTATGATGTCAGCATCTTCTGGTTGTGCACAGCAATGAGATCACCTGGGAGAGATGGCCTTGTGCACTCCGAAATCATGGTGCACCCTGCCTTTGAACTTTCCTCTGAATGCCACAGTTTGTGAAATTAACACGGAGCTACCACGGGCTCACTGCTCAGAGACCATCTTTTTGATGACACCCTTTATTAAGAAAACACTTTCACTGTGCATTTCAGAAATAGCTCTCTCCTAATGTACAGCATGGGGCTGGGCTGCCTGCTCTCAGCAGAGGAGATGCATAAGAGCCTTTTCTCATCTTTTACTACCAGGGAGAGCCCAGGACTCATTGCTACAAAAGTGAGAGTGATTTGTCAAGCTCTGCTTCCTTTATAAAAGAAACAAAGTATAAAGGTAATACGTAATATTTTTGGAATGTCCCAGAAGTTCATATGAAAATATGGACAGCTTAGGAAGGGCTTACTTTCCACTCACATTCCTTTGACAAACATTAACCCTTAGGATGTAAAATTTCCTCTGCCCTGGCAAGTTCTACACCCCCAAATCAAATGTGATGACACAGGCTGACTTTCTACAAAGATAAAAATATCATGGTTAGAGAGAGGTCTTAGCGCATTTGAAGACAGGTGAAAGTAAATTATAACCCTTTTCTAGAAAATAAGCTGAAACTGTTTCCTTTTGTCTTCGTGAAACTGTTGGAAGGAATTTTGGCACTTGATTCTGCTGTTGCTAATCACAGTCTTTGCAGGGAAGCTGCCTAAAGAGAAATCAGGAAGGCCAGAATAACTATGTCTGGAAGTTAAAGAGGAAACCCTGATTTCACTAAGTAGCACACCTATTTGTGTATAGCCATGTGGGAGTGTCCGCAAAGGGTGAAGATCCCTGTGTCACCCATTAACGGTCACCAGGAATGACACACCGAAACCAAGGGACTCGGTTGATATCAGTCAGTGTCGTCCACCATCCCATCGCTGCCATGTTGGGCACAAGAACAGAGCCACAGGAAAAACACAGGCCACTGTGCCACCACTGCCACTCACAACCCTGCCCCATAAGCCAAGAGAAGAGACCAAACAGCCACTTGATGAGCAGCTAAAGGCGATGGGTCCCCGTGATCAAATCTGTTCTGATGGAGAGCCTGGAGAGATGGCCAGCTGATGTAGGAGGGTCATCTGTCTATGTGTTACTTTCCATTGGTTAATAAAGAAACTGCCTTGGCTTTTGATAGGACAGCAGCTTAGATAGGCAGAGTAGACAGAACAGGATGCTGGGAGAAAGAAGCAGAGTCAGGCAGATGCCATGGAACCAGTCACCAGGTCAGACATGCTGAATCTTTCCCGGTAAGCCACCACCTTGTGGTGCTACACAGATTATTAGAAATGGGTTAGTCAAGATGTGAGAGTTAGCCAATAAGAGGCTAGAACTAATGGGCCAAGGCAGTGTTTAAATGAATACAGTTTTCATGTAATTATTTCGGGTAAAGCTAGCCGCAAGCTGGGCTGCAGGAATGCAGCTCGCTGCTCCTATCACAACAGCCAGCAGTTAAGAGCATTCACTATTCTTCAGAGGACTTCAGTTTGGTTCCCAGCACCAACAAGGTGGCTCATGGCTGTAATTCCAATTCTAGAGGATCTGATGCCTCTCATCTCACTAACACCCACACAGACACATGAATAAACATATCTTAAAATATTTACTCCAAGAACTTTACTTACCCATGCCAGGAGTCCCCCTGGTGTTACCACACACATGAAGCAGAGCTGCTGGACAGAGAGAATTGAGCATATTTGCTGAAAATGTGCTGAAGCACCAGTTCAGAGTCCCTGTAAGAAGGGACATCATCCTCCAGGGTGTGATGTCCCTAACAGAAAGAATTTATGGACTGTGAACCACAGGATTAAAACCCTCACTCTCTGGGGAGGATTTCTGCCACCTGTCCTCATTACATTTCAGAGCTGGGCATTCTGAGCTTCAGAGGGGAGCACATTCCTAGCCCAGGAACACACCTGTACCAATCACCAGCACCCAGAGGCTGGGGTAGGCAAATGTCTGTGAGTTGAAGACCAGCATGATGTAATAGCAAGTTCTAAGACAGACAGGGCTACTGCGTGAGAGCCTGTAGTCCTCCCCACCCCAAAGTCTCTAATTGAATTATAACCAGGCCAGCCCTGAGCACTTTGAGCACCCTGTGTTAAGGGGTCATTAGTATACAGGAAAGGGAGTTCCAACAAAGCCAGGAGAAAGCAACCCTGGCCCTTGGAGGTTGATGAGACCGAGGGCAAGTGAGACTCCCTTGTGGAACCCGGTGGCAGCACACATTCTCTTGCAAACTATGCCAGAGACAGGTTAGAGAAGGACACCCAACCTGGGAAGAAGAGTGATCAAGAGCCTAGTCTCTTTAGGAGTGAGTCTGTGTCGTGGCATTTGGTAAATCACCCCAACCAGGAGAGATGTTAGTTGGGGTTCAGGGGCCTCTAGAACAGGTGATGGGGAAGGTAATTGATTACAGCACCAGCCCAGTTCCCAAAGTTGGGAGTATAGTTTTTCCACGAACCGTTTCTTTTTTAGAAAGAGAGGCCCAGGCTGGAGAGACAGCTCAGTTGCGTCAGTATTTACTGCTCAGGTACAGGTATCTGAGTTCAATCCCGAGAACTAACCCCTTGAAAGAAAACAAGGTGAGATAAAGCTGGGAAAATAGAGACAGGCAGATTTCTGAGGCTTACTTGCCAGCCCGTTTAGCCCAGTGAAAGATGGTCTCCAAAGAAAAGGGGGGGCCTCAAGAACAACACTCAATATTGACCCCTGGCCTACATACACACACACACACACACACACACACACACACACACACACACAAAGGAGGGGGTGCCTGGAAAGCAGTGTGTCTAAGCAGTACTGCGGTAACCTATGTTGAACATACATAGAGGGGAGCTTCACAGATACACCTAGGAAGAGGTGCTCTCTCGGGGCTAGGAGGTCAAATGATGGCCGCCTTCAACTGGCAGGCCTTGTAGGTCCCGTTCTTCCAGAAGCAGTCCACATCCAAGGACGGCTGAGGTGAAACCACAGCAGGTGACTCTTCCAGCCTGAAGCGAGACCACAGCAGTGTGTTTCAGCTCTGCACCCCAGAGCTGAACAACTGGCTGAAGCTGCCATGTTGGCCTCACAGTTCAACTTTCCCTTCTGCTTGATGCTCCTCTCCTAATAAATATCCCAAATATTAATCTCAGGGTCTTCTTCCCATTGGACTCCAATCACAGCTATCGGTTACAGAGAATTCTCCTTCTGTGGATTCCCCACACATGGGTTACTGTTAGCCACGTGGTCTATGGACTCCCCGAGCACCTCCCACCTATGTTGCCTCTACCTATGTTGCCACCTCCGCCCTAAATTTAATCGATATAGAAGTCAGGACATAATGCCGAGTTGTCCTGAATGTTAGATAGCATGTCGGGTCTGTCTCACTCTGCTAACCAAAGGATCTTTTCCTCAGTAACTTTCATGTTTCCAGTTCCTAGGGAATTATCAGCGCTCAAACCACATGGTTAAACGGAGATGAACGATTGAGAAGGGCATCGTTAAGCCAGATTTTCCTTATGACTCACTCTTGAAGTCCTAAGCCCTTGAAGAAAAACGGATATCTTCGTTAGACTGCCCACTCGATTTGGCTCTCTGGCCAGGAAAGTCCTCCTGTTCACGTCAGAACTTCCCCTCCTCTGTGCGCGAGTATGAGTCCGGTGGGAAGTGGTTGTCTAGAGCAGAGGCAGGTGTTCCAGGCAGGAGGAAAGGGTGAATGTGTGCTGCAAACGCCACTGGCTGTAGTCCCAGAAGCCAGCGCTTCCTGCTGACACGGCAGTTGTCAGTTACTGCTAAGCCGCTGTTCACCGGGCACAATGCTAGGCCCAGATGTCAGCGAGAGAAAAAAACACTACGCTCCCCTAGGAGGGCTGAACTAGCTCAGAAGATGGATGGGTAATAGGATCTTGGATACCAACGAGCTAGCTATGTGCTCCCCAAAACACCTGTGACAACATTGGTGCCAGGGGTGAGAGCCAAGTGCCAAGCAGCAGGCAGGAGGCCTTGACATGAAATCACAAAATCCAGCCATAACTAGAGTCTCACTGGGAACATGTTTTCTCTCTAGTCAGGCAGGGAAGGAGTCACAGACCTTTCTAGAAGAAGATGATTAAATGAATAGCGGGCTGTTCGCTAGGAAAAGAAAGCTGGCTGTTAAGGGAGAAGTCTAGGACGGCAGAGCTAAAGGGGAGGAGGCTAGGGATGTGGCTCGGTGCAGAGCGCCGTATCCTGGGGATGTGGCTCGGTCCGTATCCAGTACAGACCATGGCTGTGGGTTTGAGGCGTGGTCCTGCAAACAACAAAGCAAACCCAGCAGCGAATAACCCGAGTCTGAGTTCTTTCACGCTTTCCTTTACTTAAGACAGAATAAACTCAGCCTAACAAAATAAGAAACCACCAAGCCAGTTCTCAACCTTCCTAACTCTGCGACCCTTTAATACAGTCCTTGTGGTGTGGTAACCCCCGATCATAAAATTATTCGTGTTGCTACTCCATAACTTTAATTTTGTTACTGTTATGAATTGTAATGTAAATATCTGCTATGTAGATGGTCTTAGGCGGGGGTCATTCCACCCCCCAAAAGGGGTCATGAGAACCCCTGTACTTGGCTAATGGTAGCTAATCTGTGTCTCCATGCAGAGGGTGGAGAGGACTATCGCTAACCCCACGGAAGAAACTGTGAGAAAGCTAATGCGTCCTCAGAGGCCCACAATTTCAGTGTTCAAAATGAGGATGCCGTCGCACACCAGTGGGGCTCACTTTTGAAGAACAGCACTGGATCTGTTCTGTCAGCCCTGCTCCTTTGCTCTGTGTTCGGGAGTGAGAGCAGCCAACTGATCAGGAATTAGCAAGATCCATAGTTAGACTTTCACAGATCATATGGTCGGGCGGAAACGTGTCTAGGCAGGTATCATGTTCAGAGGAGGAATGTAACCAGCAAGAAGCCAGCAGATCTGTGGAACACAGCGGCGGTAGAAGGAGAGCAGGAAGCTCTGGCGTCACCCGTGTAATGACAGCAGCGCCCGGAAAGTCACTTTTAATCCTTGGTCTAAAGCCAACCCGCACTCTTAATTTGTGGAACTAGGCTAGGTTGTATGGGAGCCGCAGCAGTGACTCTCTCGACCTAAGACCCAGCCTGAAACCATACTCTGTATCTAAGCCAGGACTGAATCCTGATTCCTTCATCCCAGTGATGAGATGGGCCAAGTAGAAATAAACCAAAGAAAATTCAATCAGTTAAAAGAAAAGCTGGCTGGAGTAGCACATGGAGCATATGGAGAGGCAAATGACATCCTGGGTGACACTTTGTCAGCTGTATTTGACATAAACCTAAAACCCCAGATTGTGAGAGACTGAGGTAGGCGGGTCAGGCGTTTGAGCCTCACTTGGGCTAAGTAGCAAGATCCTGCAATTAAAAAAAAATCGTAATACAACATTGGTGAATCTCAATTGAGGAGCCTGAGAACAGAGACATAGAAAGAGTACATTGATTATCCTTGACTCCAGTTCAAGAACAGCAACACTGAAGGATGACAGTGACCATCTAAATAGCAACCTCAGGTCTAGGAGGGCAGAGCTGTTGGGTGCCACCTGGGAAAGATTCAGGAGCACTTTCTGGGTTGCAGGAAATGCTCTGTATCATTTTAATCTGGGTAAGGATTACGTGGATCTACTTAATATGTAAGACTTCTTTTTTTAATATGTAAGACTTCTAATGAACCTACCCTTCATCAATAAACTATATATATGTTAAGCCTCAAAAACTATTACACAAATCTGCACTCAGGGAGGGTGTTGAGAGGGACAGTCTCACTGTGTAGTTGTGACTGTCCTGAAACTCAATATGTAGACAAGGTTGACCTTGAACTCAGAAATGCACCTGCCTCTGCCTTCGGTGTGCTGGGATTAAAGGAGTACCACCATAACCAGGTCCAAAATAGTACTTTTTGAAAAGCAGAGTCTGGGTAAGTTTCTGGGGCTAGCCTAGAACTCACAAAACAGCCCAGGCGGTCCTGAAACTTGCTATCTTCCTACCTTCGCCTCCCAAGTGCTAGGATTGCATGGGACTGCCGTCACTCCTAGGAAAAGGACGTGTTTTAAAACTCATTTCTCTTTTCTCATTCCTCACCTGCACCCTATACATGTTATGTAAGCCAAGTGCCTTGGCCAGGTTACATCTGAGCTGGTCTTTCCTGGGGAAGTGAAACGGAGGGAGGGGCAGAGGTGCCGAGGGGCAGAGGTTCCAAATGGCAGCACGTAGCGTGGTATTTCACTGGCCGCTGGATGCAAGGGCACACTCCACTTCCCCAAATGTGGGAGTGGGCAAATCTGGACCCTAAATGAAGCAGGGCAAAGCTACGGGGCCAGGCCGGGATACTTTCCAGGACTCCCGGGAGGCAGCAGCGACTTCAAGCAACGTGGGCCTGTGGTTTCCCTGCCCAAGAACGGGAGTAGCAACCGAGAAAGCGGTGGAGTTGAACTACAGGTGAGGGTTGTTGTGAGGCCCTGTTTCAGGAAAGGGAGCCAGAGTAATACTGAGAAACAGCATGGAAGCCACAGAAAACCCAGGGAATGCATCAAGGGAGTCAGCAGCAAAGGCAGGTTCATACGCTTAACCCAGTGTCCCACAAGGAGGGAGCAGGCACTCAAAACAAAAGCAATATTGAACCTGTCCAGGATATGAGCTCTTGTCTGTTACCCGCATGGCTTTCAGCTCGAAGATAAAAAACAGGGTGTCGCTGGCAGAGGGCAATGGAGAGAATGGCAGAACGGGATTGCTAGCTGTAATCTTCAGATCAGCGAGTACAAAACCGGTTTGTCTGAGATCAGACATAGATGCCATTGTAATCTGGACAGAGCGGCACTCCGTGCAGTCATTTAAGGATAAACATTAACCATTTTAGCATGCAAGGACAACAATGCTGTCAGAAACAACAGCTGCATGGGAGCATACACTGCGGTCACTGGAGACCAGCACCAAACTGAGCAATCAAATAAGAGCCCAGTAATTCGGTTTAGAGATTATTCCAGGCTCGTTGGTCCTACTTGCCAGTGCCATTTGCTAAAAACAATCTTGTTGTTTTGTGTGGTTTGCGAGTGTGTGGCTGTAATGGTGAGAATGTACTTCCCAAGGACAGGCTCTGCCTGTGTTTACCTTCCTGAAGCGCCTCCTGAGACTTTGCCTGAACTCATTTGTGCTTCTTCTTCTCAGTGGGTGAGACTGTATTATTACTGTCTCCTTTTTTAATATTTTACTTTTTTGGAGCTGGAGAGATGGCTCAGTCATTAAAAAAGCTAGGCTCACAACCAAAGAGACTACATCTATTTTATGTGTATGGGGTTTTGCCCACATGTGTGTGTGTATGAATACCATGTGCATGTCTGGAACCTGTAGAAGTCGATCAAAGGCACTGGATCCTCTGGAACTAGAGTTCCAGAGAGTCGTGAGCCGCCATGTGGGTGTTGGAAACAGAACCCATGTCCTCTGCTAGAGCAGCAAGTATTCTTAAACACTGAGCCATCTCTCCAGCCCCAAGATACTCATAATTTTAAAAGGACTTATCACTATCATTATTATTATCAGTACTATCATTATTTGAGACTAGGTCTTGCTATTAGTCCAGGCTGGCCACAAAACCCACTATATAGTTCAAGTTGACTTCAAATTCTTTTTTTTTCCTTTTTAATATGTATGGGTACTTTGCCTACATGTGTTTATGTGTGTCATGTTTTGCGGTGTCTGAGGGGGCAAGGAGAGAGCAGCAGACGCGCTGGAACTGGAGTTCCAGACAGTTGTTGGCACCATGTTGGCACTGGGAATCGAACCCAGGTCTTCTGGAAGAGCAGGGAGTGCTCTTTAACCACTGAGCCATCCAGTCACTTGGCCTCAAAATTCTTGATTCTTGTGTCTTAACTTCTCACAGGCCACTCTGCCTAGCAAATGTGCACTCTGTAGCATGAATTCTAATTGGTTTTAACAATAAAAACCTGGAGTCAGATATGGGGGTAATGCTGAAAGATCAGAGAAGCAGAGCAGGCAACCACTAGAGAGTTCTTACCTCTACCAATGCTCAGACCAAATGAGTGATCCTGTCCCTAGGAATCCTCAGACTGAATCTCTCTCTATGAAACTTGAGACTACTGCCTCAGACTGCTCTGAGCTCCTGTCTCCACCTCCCTAGTACTGGAATTAAAGGCATGGGATACCAAGTTCTTTGATCACCTCTGTGTGAGCTCTGTTTCTGTTTTAAACAGATTTGAGCTCATGTAGGGGCCTTGAGCTTACATAGATCTGCCCGCCTCTGCCTCCCGAATGCTGGGATTAAAGACGTGCGCCACCACCACCCGGCTAAAATATAACTACAGCACTATTTTAATCAGCTTTCTAGGCCCTCTGTTGTCTGTGCAAACAGTCCGTCCTCTTACCTGCATAAGTTCTGCTCCAGCAGCCAAAAGACTTTGCTGGTTGTTTAAAGAATTTCATCCCGGGGGGGGGGGGACTCTTACCCACTACAAGGTCCCAACAACAAACCAAAGTATAATTCATCAAAGTTCAACCTGAGAACCAATGAGTTTGTTGGTTGGGCTTACTTACAAGGCATAGATGAGGGGCTGTTTACAGGAGCATGGGTGACTCCAAAGCTACCACACTGCGAAGTCCTCATCCATCATGAATGACGGCTTCTCACAGCCACATAGACAGAATCCCTTTAGTTAACCTTCCCAGCCTACATACTCCAGTACCACCAGAGCCAACCCCTTCCCCAAGTGCAACTGAGGCAGAACTACATACAAATGTCTGGGAGGAGGCGATGGAATCTCTGGTGAAAGTCTAACAACCCTCCCCACTCCCACCTAGGACAGAATGTCAACAGTGATGTGGTCGGGGGCGGGGCAGCTGTGCAAGGAGCTGATCTAATGAAGACACCAGCTGTTTGCTGGAGAATCACAGTCTACAGTACTGGAACTGCCCCACTTATGGCCCTCTCAGGTCCTCTACTCCAGCTTACTATAGACTCCCCTCTACAGATCAGCAACTGTCCTTGACCTCCGCAAACTTCACTGGGCTTACCCTCATCCCTGTGCACTTAGCTTCCCAACAAATGAGTCTCTCCTTTTAAAAGCCCAATATTTGTTCTTTGTGCTTGCTTGAGATTATTTTTGCCAGCACTTTTAATACCCAGATGCCCTTATACCTTGACGACCCCTCATTCCCAAAGGAGAATTCTCATGATGGGTTGAGTGTGAACAGTTCTCTAGAGCACACATTAGTGTGCAGTGTGAGTTGTAAGGTACACTCTTAGCTTTCATGGCTGCCCTCCTGTCCTCTCACATCCCTACAAGTTGAGTTTCCCCAGGGAAGGAGACTCTACGACAAAAATGAGTGGGCAGAAGTTGACCGTGGAATCACATTCAGATCACCAGCCATGAAAGGGAAAGGGATAAGCAGGGCTGTGTAACACGGAGGGCGGCTTGTTGGGGGTTCTGTCCTGCCCGGTACCCCACAACCTGCAAGCCCCAATGAAAATCACACAGAGATCTCTGTAAGTTATAAAGCTGATTGGCCCATTAGCTCATGCTACTTATTTGCTCTTGTAGCTTATATTAACCCATTATTCTGATCTATTTTAGCTATGTGGCTCAGTACCTTTGTCAGTGGGGAAGATCACATTCTGCTGCTTCGGTGATCTGGGTAGGAGTGGGAAGAATCAACTTCCTCCTTCCCAGAATTCTCCTGTTCTCATTGCATCATTTCTACTTCCTGTCTGGTTTTCCCACCTATACTTCCTGCCTGGCCAATCAGCATTTATTTAAAACACGATTGACAGATTACAGGCAATTCTCCCGCACCAGCACTGGAGAGAAGGGCCAGTGGAACTGTGAAGTAACCACAAGGAAAGCTTCGGCTCTCTCCATGAGGAATACTGATCTCCCATCCTTTAGAATGTCCATGTTTAGAGGATGTTATACAGCTACAGTAGTCATGGGAACAGGCTACTCTAGGCTGGATATATAACCTCAGGCAAGATAATTCTCTTCCTCTTTTGTATGACTCTTTGCCACAAATCAAGCTTCTATAGATTGTCTTGGTTCTTCAGTTTCTGTTGTTTCATGTTTTGCCAGCCCATCTACCAGCAATGCACTGTCCTCATTACTGCATCTCATGGGTCAATTTTGTGAAAACTGGTATTACTATCACTTGATCTTATTTTGAAGGTTTATTTTTTACTCAGGTGTTCATGTGTGTACCTGCACGTATATTTGTGTAATGTGTACGTACAGGCATTGATGGGGCCAGAGGAGGGTGTTGGCACTCCTGGAGCTTGAGTTATAGGTGGTCGTGAGCTTCCTGATGTGGGTGCTGGGAAGTGAACTTGGGTTCTCTGGAAGAGCGGGGAGTGGTTTTCACGGCTGAGCAGTCGCTCCAACCCCTTGTTTGTTTTTGAGAAAGGATTTCCTTCAACCCAGGCCAGCCTGGAAATTGCCATGTAGCTGAGGATGATCTTGAATGGACTCCTGATCCTCCCTACACCTGGGATTATGGGTATTTGCAACTACACATAACTGAAAATATTTTTTTTAATGTGAAATTTTCCTGTGTCGATAAATTATTTATCTCTATAGATACCATTTTTTTCTTCAATGGCTTTTTTTAAAAAAAACATCTTTGATTAAGTCTCGCATGTTTTCTGTTAGATTCTTTACCAGGTATATTGAAGCTTGGGTTGCCAATTACAAATGGTATTTCATTATTGGTGTTTAGCAATATAATGAGCTTTGGCTTTTAATTCGGCAATCCTATTAAATTCTTATGCTAATTCTGAAAAAATTCCTGTAGATTCCACTTTCTAGTATTCATAATATCCAACCCATGTATTGGAGGGTCAATAATATGCTTACTATAATAATTATAATAGAAGATTCTAAAGCCATAGCTAACCACTTCCTCTTCTCTGGCCACACTCCACGTTGTGTTCATCCTCGGTTTATTGATGTCAACTGCCGTCCATGTTTTCCTCCTTGTTTATGCCAGTATCCAGGGGTGTTGGTTCCTTTCCTCTTCCTGGAACAGAACTCTTCTCCAAACACATAATTCTGTAATCTGATTTGTTCACTGCTGACTATTATAAAGTTCTCGAGCTCCACCTTTCTCTAACATTTTATGCATTTAATGTACGTGTACTCATGTCATACACTGGTCAGTTCAGTCAGTCAGTGTGAGGGCCTCGTTCTTATCTATAAAATTAATTTGGCTGTTTTACATGTATGAGTATTTGCCTGCACACATGCCTTGTGCCACATATGTGCCTGGCACCTGCTGAGTTTAGAAGAGGGTATTGGGTCCCCTGGAACTGGAGCTGTGACCTGCCGTGTGGGTGTTAGGAATATCCCAAGTTCTCTGGAAGAGCAGCCAGAGCTCTTAACTACTGAGCCATCTCTTCAGCCCCAGAGTACCTCAGTCTTTAAGAAAACACACACATACACACACATACACACACACACACACACACACACACATACACACACACACACACACACACACATGAATACTGGATAATCAAGAGGCTAGCCCAAGTACATAGCTCAGCGGTGCAGCATTCACAAGGCCCTTGTGCTTAGTCAACACAAGGTCTGACTAAGCCCAGCATCAGGACCAGAGAGAAGAGCAATAGAGGCAGAGATGGCAAAGATAAAGATGGCTGAATTAGTCCCTTTACAATTTATACAATTAATTTAATTATTTTGGATTCATTATTGTAGCCAAGGAGAACTTTGGGTTGTTGATTGTGCCCCTGCCTCCAGAGCGCTTACAGGCATGCACCATCACACCTGGTTTACGCAGTGCCCATTACTAAGCCCAGGGCTTTCTGCATGGCGGGCAAGTCTTCTACCAACTGAGCTGCATCCCCCACCTAACACTTTACATGGTTATATGGTTAAATACAACATACAAAGCATCTGTGTATATTTTTTAAATGGATCACACTTTGATTGGTTTTTTGTTTGTTTGTTTGTTTGTTTTTCCTTCAAAGTAGTTCTTCTAAAACAGGTTCAGTTAGAGCTGGCATTCAGAATTGAGAGACAAAGTCAAACTGTGAAGAACTATCTGGACATACAAACCAAATCAACAGCCATGTTCAGCAAAACTCTTTGCTAGGTCTCCAAAGATGAAATAACAATTTAACTTTCTTCTTCCTAGGGCAATGTACTGACTGTATCAGGTGATTCCAGCTGACTCCATGGCACCGGGCCATGCCACACAGGTCACGTCTGTCCGGTGAGATTAAGTGAGGTAGAACCTGTTCTAGCTGGAGTTTTAACGCAGGACTCAGACAAGGGGCCAAACACATCAAGACTTGGTCAGTCTTGCTGTGGTCTGCTGAGGGGACGCCAGTTCAGTAGCATACCAAGTCCCGGATGGTACTACTCTAGAACGCATGGGGCCTTCTGTGAAAGCAGAATGCTATCTACCAAGAAGATATTAAACCAAATTCATCTGATGTCTTTTTGTAAATAACATACTATTCTTGTCTAATGTCTTGTGAAAAATCAACCAGATTTGTGCAGATAGGATTCTAGGGGTGAGGGCTCTTTTCTGTATTTTACTAAAGAAACAATATTATTTTACATATAAATTTTTGTCAACAGGTGTTTTCACATAATTTATGTTAATATTTCATTCTTGTCCCCTTGAATTCTTAATATTGTCTAAACAATGTGGTTTACTATTCCTACTATGTGTATATCATAGCTTCATTGCCATCAACAACAAGTGTTAGCCCCACTGTAAAGAATTTGGGGAAAGGCACTAAAATATGTGGCATATATATCCAGAAGTTGACTTAATAAATTTAAAAAAAAAGTCACAATAGTAGCCCTCGGTGACCTATGAGACACTACGCCCTGCTGTTGAGCAAGGTGCTTTCTCCATAAGCATCTCATCCAGTCCTCACGATACCCAGCATGATACGTACTATGTCTCATTATAAAGGAGAACATTAAACTTGGCAGGGCCTTGGACTTTACACCAAGGAGTCATTCCTTGCTTTGATGGTCTTATCTTGTGTACCGAATATTATAAAACGTAATATCGGCGTCCTTCACGGGAAGCTGGGTTGTATTTCCTGAGTGCAGTAAGAGCACTGTAGGCAAAGAGAGGGCATTCCCCCAGGTCACGTAGAGGACGGCCACTGTGCTGAGAACAGCTGGGCTCCAGAGAGGACCCAGGAAGCTGAAACTCTACTCCAACAACAAACATTTCTAAAACATTGGCCAGAAGTCTCCTGGGGACAAACTGGTGTGTGTATTAGGTGTCAAGTGTAAGGATTTAGACATTGTTCTATAGACGAAAGTGGTAAGAGGCAACTTAACAAGTTTAAATTATGCACACATTATAGAAACTTGGACATTTAAAAGCCCAAATACCCAACGATAGAAGGAATAAAGTTTCACTTTGTTGCTGTACTATTATTTAGTTCCTCAGATATAGTCACTGTTAGTTTGAATACAACCTTTTTAAATGCCTGAAAACACAGAGCTGCTGTTTAGCATAAATGTAATTATACTTGACACTTCTCTTGGCAGTAACCCACGGGGTAAAATACTCTGTGTCAATATAAGCTTTGAAAGTTTTTGATTAGCTTCAGGCACCTCAAGACTTTCATGTATTAAGATATTTAAAATCAGGCCGTGGTGGCACATGCCTTTAATCCCAGCACTTTGGGGGCAGAGGCAGACGGGTCTCTGTGAGTTCGAGACCAGTCTAGTCTACAAAATGAATTCCAGGACATCCAAAGTTGTTACAAAGAGAATGATGTCTTGAAAAACCAAACAATCAAAATAAGATATTTAAAATCTAGAAAAGATATCAATATAATGTACTTATATTTTGTGAACTTATCTAGTTATTTTTAAGTGTAATTATTGAGAGTGGAGTTGATGAATACATAAATACAAACATATTAAAATTTAATATACAACTTTAAATTGCTCTTTGGAAATTTTTTTCTGTAAGTTCTGCTCTCCAAGAAGACGCTTGGATGCTTTTTTCTCTATATTTTCAGTATTAGGTCTGATTAATGGGGGATTTTTGTTGTGCAAGGTTGTGACAAGATCCTGGCTGTGGTGTGTGAGGTAGCTAGCCTGCTTCAATCAGGTTATTGTTTCGAATGCATGATTCACTGTCTATTTAAAGTCCTAAAAGAAACAACTGGGGAACCAGACACCAAGGAAATGAAGAATCATAATATATTAGGAAGAATGACTAAACATAAAATCAATCACACTGGGCAAAAACTAGGAGTGCTGTGTTAAGTCGGTGGGTCTCAAACACCAACGCAACGAAACTTACCTCAACTGAACAACCTTTAAAAGCAGCCAGGGTCTAAGTTCCACACCTCAGCTTTCATCTCATTGATCTGTGGTGTGACCTGAGTACTAAGATATTTAAAAGCCCCATGGGCATTTCTACTGTGAGCTACAAATGAGAATTTCTGTTTTAGGTATTTTTAATTTTAAAGGTCTTGAATCCCATGCCTACATACCCCATAAAGATGCCTGATAAGCTTGCATTTGATCCCAAGATTTTCAGGAAAGTATTTAGGCCTAGAAGTACGATATGGACGGCGTGTTGGGGGGGGGGGCGGGCATCTCACTAGGTTCAGTCTAAACACTTGATACTAAAAGTCTGGAGAAATCACTCTCTTTTTCTCAGAAAAGCCACAGGATTGTTTTCCAGGGTTTCAAGTCATTTCTATACCTTGACCTACAAAGGTGAAAGAAAGACCAGAATTACTCAGAGCCTGAGTCAGGCATCTTGCTACATGCAGGGAAAGCAAACAGAGGCCCAGAAGTCTCCGGAAGATGAACGAAGTAAACAAGCATGGTTCTCAGAACATCCTCTACCGGATGAAATCTACTGGTTAGAACAGGTCTGGCCTGGCTCGCAAGCCAAGGAGGCAGGATTTCCATAAGACTTTAGGAGAAAAAAATGAACAGCCTGATTCAGTAGAGAACATTCTTCAGGTATTTCAGTTGCCTGAGATCTTATTTCTCACCCCCTCCTTCCTCCCTCCCCACCCCCTTCTCCTATCTTGGAACCATAAACTCTTCAAATACAGTCACTGTGATCGGTGATACCGGAAGGAAAATCGTGTCATGTGGAGAGATGAATGTCCCCTGCTGACTGGGAGAATGAGTCACTCCTTGCCTCAGACCTTAGGGTATTTTTGTGTTCCATGCCAACCTGCCATTGCCAAGCAGCAGCTGACGCCCTAAAGAGAGCTTCTGACCTTCAGAGATGAGAACAGAGATCTCAACATCGACATCACAAGTCTCATATAAGCCTGGGACGGTGATGGAGGCTGCAAGGGCTGCCACTTTCTAGGCATGAGGAGACAGATTGCTGGGCTCCACTTTCCAGCCTCTCTTTTAACAGTGTGGCTCTGCCCAGGAGTGTGCCGGTAAACCTGTATGGAGGGTGGAGACACGGGAAGGGTTTGGGGTGCAGGGGATGGAGCCTGATTTACAGCATTGCTGTCGTGTCTGATGTCGTTAGCAAAGCTACCTGGGCACTCACAACATTCCTGAATGCTTACTAATCAGCTTTCACCAGCCTGTCCAAACTGGTTCCAACAGACTACCGGCTGTACCTCATGCAATCTTGGTGTTGCAAGTCCATAACCCCAGCACTAGGGATCCTGAAGTAGGAGGATCACACGTTCAAGGCCAGCCTGGCCTACATAGCATAACTCTGTCTTTCAAAGGGAAACATTGGCGGTATAGTACAATTATTATTTCCATTTTGCGTCTCAAAATTCAGTCCAAGTGAGCTGCAAATGCCAGTTTACACACAGACCACGAGTTTCTCAACACCTACTTGCAAAGATGCTAAGGGCCTAATAACAGAAGGGCTCAGCTATTCACATTTGGAGAGGGTTATTTATAAGCATGGAAAACTAAGTGAAATAATGGCTTAGGGCCAAGACCATGAACTAAACAGAAACTAAGGAGTTATTTAATCTAATTACAGGTGAACAATAATGCCTACAACTTTGAGCACCTACCTCTTTTCTCATGAGATCTGAAGGCTTCTTAGGAGTGAGTAACTATTTCATATCAAATTTATTTGAGCCAAATATGAATTGTAAATTCTCTAGAGGAAAACAGTTCCCCATTTGACATTAGGAAATCCTATGCCCTTCAAACAGATGTCTTACAGAATAAAAGAGATCTGAGTCCTGTTTCAAAAAAGAATCTATCAGCTCTCCCTAGAAAATGATTTTCTGTGAGTCTTTTTTTTAAAAGATGTATTTATTTTATGTGTATGAATGTTTTGCTTGTGTATATGTCTGTGTATCATTGTGTGCTCCTGACACCTTCAGTGACCAAAAGAAGGTATTAGATTCCCTGGAATTGGAGTTACAGATGGTTTTAAGCACCATGTGGGTGCTAGGAACTGAACTCAGGTCCTCTACAAGAGCAGTAAGTGCTCTTAACTATCTCTCTAACCTCATAGAAAATTTTGTATTTAACACTATTTCTTTAAAAATATCGGAAATATGAGTTAAACATGTTAGTAAATTACTACTTGGAAGAATATGTGCTTTCCATGCTACCTTACCATAGAAATCTCTTACATAGTATTGCTACATAAAAATAATAAGTTCTTGCATTGGTGTAGTAGAGAGGTTGCAAGCGACTTGCAGTCTGGGTAAATGTTACCATGCAGCACAATACGCAATGTCAGTTTGCATAGGACAACTACCATCTCTAGGACTTAGGATCCTTATTCAAAATGCACAGAAAACTAGGATCTGTAGGTCCAGATTTTGTGGCATATCCATGTAACCCAAGAAGCAAAGGGGCTGAAAGTCATGGGTTTGAAGGCACCCTGGGATAGAATAAAAAACGTGTCCCAAACAAAAAAGGCTGGGGATGGAGAGGTGGTTCAGTGGAGTACCAGTTACCTTTCTACTGCGGTGATAAGACGCCAGGGACAAGGCAAGTTATAGAAGGAAGGATTTATTTGGGCTTACGGCTACAGAGTCCTTCACCATCGTGGTGGGAAGCGTGGCAGCAGGCAAGCACTGCAACTGGAGAAGGGAACTGAGAGCGCACACCTGGAACTGCAAGCAGGAAGCAGAGAGGGCAAACAGGGAATGACTCATGGCTTTTCTTGTAAACTTCAAAGCCCTCCCCGATGACACGCTTTCTCCAACAAGGTCACACATCCTAAATCTATCCAAACAGGTCCATCACCTGGGGACCAATACTTCAAACATTTGAGCCTATGGGGGGGGGGACATTCTCATTCAAACCACTGCAAGCAGTTAGCTAGTTTTGCAGAAGACCCAAATTCAATTTCCAGAACCCACATTCAGTGGATCTCGAGCAACTGTAACCCCAGCTCAGATTCCTTTTCTGGCCTCCAAGGGCAGCTGTGTGCATGTGTACAGGCACACACACACACACACACACACACACACACACACACACAGTTAAAAACAAAAATAAAATCTTTAAAAAAGAAAGTCAAGACCTCCAAACCAAGACCAAAAGGTCCCTACCATGAGGGTGTCGTAGGCTCTAATAAGATAATGTGGATATAGGCATTGCCACTGGGTTAGCATTTGGTAGATACATAATAAATATGAAATTATGGCTATAGTGGTACCCTTTTGTCGATATTGGAAGAGCAAACAGTTGTTGGGGTAAAATTATGCTCAGAGGATGTTTTTTTTTCTCAAAGTTTATTAAAATACAAAAGTCTCCATTTCCGCCCCTCCTCCCAACCCCCTCCCACTCCCCCCCACTCCCTTCCCTCCTCCCTCTCCATCCCCAAGAGCAGTCAGGGTCTCCAGCCCTGTGGGAAGTTCAAGCTCCTCCCCCCTCCCTCCAGGTCCAGGAAGGTGAGCATCCAAACAGACTGGATCCCAAAAATCCAGTATATGCAGAGGAAACAAGTTCCAGTGTCATTGTCAATGGCTTTTCAGAAAGACTCGGGCCAGCCACATTCAGAGAATCCGGCCTCATTCTGAGAATCTGGCTGGATTACGTGCTCGCTCAGTCCCAGACAACTGGCCTTGGTGAACTCTCATTAGATCAGTCCCCTTGTATCAGTGGGTGATCGCACCCCTCGCGGTCCTGATTTCCTTTTTCATGTTCTTCCTCCTTTTGCTCCTCATTTGGACCTTGAGGAGCTCAGTCCGGTGCTCCAATGTGGGTCTCCGTCTGTATCACCATCCATCGTCGAATGAAGGTTCCCTCTGATCTTGTCTTCCTTGCTCACATTCTCTTTCCTTCTGCTTCTCGTTTGGACCTAGGGAGTTAAGTCCAGTGTTCCAATGTGGGTCTCCGTCTCCATCTCCATCCATCGCCAGATGAAGGATCTATGGTGATAAACAAAATATTCATCAGTATGGTTATGGGCCAAGGTCAGTTCAGGCACCCTCTCCTCTGTCCAGAGAACAATCTGGGGATCTCTCCTTGGACCTGGGATCCCATTTATAATCAGGTCTCTAGTAAACCCTAAACTGACTCCCTTAGTTGAGATATATTCTTCCCTGATCCCATATCTATCCTTCCTCCCTCCACCCCTCCCAGTCCCCCAGCATTCCCCATTCCTCCCCTGCTCCCTTCTTTCTAACCCTCTCCCCTTCCAACAGCCCTCCCACCCCCCACCCCCCATGCACCCGAGGTTACCTGGGACTCTTGTCTATTTCCACTCTCCAGGAGGAAAACTACCTGAATTTTCTTCAGGTTCACCCCTCAGAGGATGTTTGTATCCTATTTTGATAGCAGCCCATCCTTCAGGGCTGTGGAATAAGTAAACACATGTGAGAAACATAAATTTGGGCAAGGGTCTGTAGTAGCCAAGTCCTATGCAATTTGAGAAAAACGAAATTCACATTAACAACTGCACAGTGAAAAGTAAACTATTCTTAACCAAGTAACATATTGAGACATGTCCAAAGACAAAAATAGTGATGGGTCAAAAAAGTGTATTGCTTTGGACTGTCTGCTGCTATTAATAAAACGGTCTCTCTGCAGGAAGTGTATGCAGACAACTCACAAAAGCAGGAAAGTCACTCAGGAACCAGTGGTGAACGCCTGGTTTCAACTCATGGAACTGTCCTGCCGTCGTGAGAAAAGGATGTCACAAAGCTGACATCTAAGAACATGGCTTCCCTCCTGCTTCGGACAAAGCCGTGCTTCCCACCTGTGGAATCGGTCTGCAGAGTGAAGACTGAACTTTCTATATCAAGTCCTTTATTTTACACATAAAGAAACTAAGGTTAAGGCTGGAGATGCCGGCTATATAGTAATTTTGCCAGCTCAGAATCTATGTTCCCTTCTGGCAACAGCCTACGTCATGAACCGTCTGTCATTTGAGGACTCGCTTCTGACTTGTGATCTTGTTAGTCTTAACCAGACTCCTTAGCTCAGCTCCAGGTTTGGTGGTTCCCCTGTTCAGGCATAGACAAATGGGTACAGCAAAGCATTTGTTGAGAGGCAGGTGAGGGGCAGAACCCATATCCATTTACAAAGGAAAAGTCAGAGTAAGGTTCATTGTTGATACCCAAGCTGGGAATTATCCACCTCTTAGACCCGTGCCCAAAACATATCTACATTTAAAAATTGATTTTACTTATGGAAAAAGTGGTTCTGGGTTTCTCTGTAGTTGTTATTAAGCCTGTCTGTCTGAGGGTCTATGAGCTTTTCTGCTTGGTCATTAAGTATATGGAATATAAACATATATGTTTTCTATGTCTTAATGAGAACACAAGTTTTAACCAAGGTAGAGACACTATAATGACAGATAACGATATACAATGTTCCTCTAAGACTACTCAAAAATCATTGTAAGCTACAAAGATATCATTACATATTTAGACCCTCAATGGCCACACTACAAATTGTAGCCATGCAAACGGAGTCTAGTGTACTGGCGAGATGCTTCAGCAGGTACAGGAACGGGAGATCATATCTGAGGAGCTGAGTTCAGTCCCTGGGACTCACACGGTGAGACAGAGACTACTCAGACGAATTGCCCTTTAACCTCCATGTGCTCACCATGACATGTGCTCCTCCACATACAAACAAACAAACAAACCAATGCAATGAGGATGGGGAGAAAGGAAGAGAATGTGCGGCTGTTGCAGCTAGGAAATAATCTGGCAGGAATCGGTTCCAGACACCACCTTGGATGCCAGAATCGAGAGAGGTTCTTCTCCCTTCTATAACATTGTACGACTTTACATGTAATGTACACACACATTCCCATGGGCTTTAAATCATTTTTGTATTTGTTCTAATCGGACAATGCTGTCTTAGTCACTGTTTTTCTGTTATGAAGAGATACCATGACCAAGGTAATGCTTATAAAAGAAAATATTTAATTGGGACTTTATACAGTTTCAGAGATTTTAGTTCATTGTTATCATGAAGGGGAGCACGGCAGGGATGTGGAATGTCCTTCTATTTGTCTGTGGCTTTTGTTGGCCGATGAATAAAGCTGTTTCGGCCAATGGTTTAGCAAAGTAAAGCCAGGCAGGAAATCTGAGCAGAGATACAGAGAAAAAGAAGGTGGAGTCAGGTCAGATGCCAGCCAGCCACTAAGGAAACAAGACATGTAGAAAATGAGGTAATGCCACAGCCACATGGCGATACATAGACTAATAGAAATGAGCTAATTTAAGATGTAAGAGCTAGCTAGAAATATGCCTGAGCCAACGGCCAAACAGTATTGTAATTAATATAGTTTCTGTGTGATTATTCAGGTCTAGGCAGCCGGGAAACGAAAGCACAGTCTCTGTTTACACAGCAGCATGTAGGCAGGCACTAGAGTAGTAATTGCTAGCTGCATCCTAATCCACAGGCAGAGAGAGAATGGGTCTGGCATGGGCTATTGAAAGTTCAAAGCCCATCCCCCAGTGACACACTTCCTCCAGCAAAGCCACACCTACTCCAACAAAGCCAGACCACCTAATCCTTTTAATCCTATCAAAGAGTTCTACTCTTTGATGACTAAGCACTCAAATATATGAGCCTATGGGGGCCATTCTTATTCAAACCACCACAAATGCCTACACATCACTTCATTCTCTTGGATGTAGCACATAACTTGTAGCACCTTCAAGGTCTGTTTTGGGGAATGTTGTGAATTTTTCCCCCCAAACACTTTTGATCATGAATTGAATTGAATGAATTGAATTCATAGACATGGAGTCCACAGACAAAACAGATAAATGGAGTTCACCTTATTTCGTAATACTTAGAGTATTCTTGTTGGAGTGACGGCATTTAAGGTGACTTTACTAGCTTGAGGGAAACGTTACACTTTTCTAACACTGACTGCTCAAAGATGAATCAGTCAGGCCTCGAACAACTCAGCCTTTTTACCACCTTTTCACAATTTCCTTCTATTTCTTTTTTGGCTTTTAATCTCCTTGTTAATTCTACCTGGGAGAAACCATGAGACCAGCCAATGACACAACTGCCTATTCCAGCTTTGAACTGTATGCATTTTTTTTAGGTTATCGCACAGAATGATGGAATTCCATCATGGAATCTGCACACATGTATGTCTCTATCACGTTCTCTCGTTCTCTGCCACCACTACCATTGAATTTTCATCAGAGGGATGGAGAGATGGCGGAAAGGTCACAAGCTCTTGCTGCGTTTGCAGACGGCCAGGATTAATTCCCATCGCCCCCCTAGCTCCAGTTCCAGGGTGTCTGGCTTCTTCAGGTGCTGCACACGTAGTCCACAAACATATGCAACACCTCATACTCATAAAATAAAAAATAAATCTAGAAAATTAAATCATAGGAAAACGATAAAAATTTTTAGCTAAAATATTTATGGCCAAAGTCCAGACTTTCTGGAAAGAGCAGGGAGCATTCAGGCAAAGTAAATGTTGAAGAGGAGAATTCTTAGAGAAAGTTCTTATAAAATGATTTGGGAGAGGAGCTTTCTCACATAAAGAAAAATATAGTATCTGAGGCTAAAATAAGATGCTATTTTCTACCAGGCAGTGGTGGCACATGACCTTAATCCCAGCACTCAGAGGCAGAAGGCAGGAAGATCTCTGTGCCAGGCTTTTGTGTTTGTGCCACCAACCAGATCAGGACACAGAGACTTCTTATTAGTTGTGAAGGCTGGGCCTGGCTTAGGCTCGTTGCTGGCTAGCTCTTTCAACTTAAATTAACC
Organism: Myodes glareolus; assembly: GCF_982192425.1. NCBI lineage: Eukaryota > Metazoa > Chordata > Mammalia > Rodentia > Cricetidae > Myodes > Myodes glareolus. The sequence continues at coordinate 31,204,018 of NC_142040.1, forward strand.
TGTTTCTATTTTTTGCCTCTGGACTTTTAACTTTTCTTTCCTTGTGTATATCTTACTTTCACAGCTTCTCATGTCTGGCTCTCTGGCAGCTGCCTGGCTTCTTGCCCTGGACATGTCTCTCTCGTTCTCCTTCATTATCTCTTCTTTTCTTCTCTCATTCTTCTCCTGAGCCTATATTCCTCCTCCTATTTATTCTCTCTGCTTTCCAGCCCCACCTATCCCTCTCCTGACTACTTATTAGCTGGTCAGCTTTTTAATAGACCAATCAGGTGCCTTAGGCAGGCAAGGTGAAACAAATACAACACATCTTCACATAAATAAACAAATGCAGCATAAATAAATGTAACACACCTCTACACAGTTAAAGTAATATTCTGCTGTCATCATTCATAAACATATGGGGATTGGAGGCAGGTCCCACAAGGGGCAGCAGCAGGTCACCCGAGGCCTTAGTGGGTCCTCTTGGCAGGTTGGAGGGTGAGAGACAGACAGATATACCATGCAGAGAGAGTTTGGGTATAGAGTTTATTTAGTGGGTTATGGACGGGAAAGGGAAGGGAGACGAAGAAAGGGAGAAAGGGAGGAGAAGAGAGAGAGGCAGAGAGAGAGAAAGGAGAGAGAGAGAGGCATTAGTTACCTTCTCAGAAGAGAGATGGAAAAAGAGAGCAGGCTAGGGAGGAGGCAGGAGATCCACTTGCCTTGGTGGAAGAAGGGTTTTGGGAAAGGGTGGGGCTTGTCTCTTAAAGGGACAGGGTACCCAGGTGACAGAGCAGGTCAGCAGATTATAACATCCTCAGCATAAAAAAAATGTAATACATCTTGGCCTAGCTAAAATAATATTCCACAACAGATCTTTGTGAGTTTGAGGCCAGCGTGGCCTACAGAGCAAGTTCCAGGACAGCCATGGATGGCTATACAAAGAAACCCTGTCTCAAAAAACCAAAATCAAAATCAAAAAAAAAAGGTACTATTTTCCACCTAAGGACTAGCAAATATCAGAAAATATTAGAAATTTACCATGCCGGGTGCAGTGGTACATGCCTGTAATCCCAGCACACAAGAAGCAAGGCAGTAACAACGACAGTTTAAGACCACACTGGACTACGTAGTGAGACCATATCTTAAAAAGAAACAATGAAAAAAAGCTTGCTCTTGAGAATGTGAGGATGCAGGCATTCTTATGTAGTAAGGTAAAATCTTGAGATGCCCCATAGGTTTTTTAACCCCAGAGGGTGCAAAAACAACAAACAAGACAGGCAGTTTGGTGGGGTAGAGACGCTCTGGACCGCTAATGTAGATCACTTGAAAGCAAGCAAGCAAGCACACACAAAACAGAGACTTCATGAACAAAGCAAGGCGCAGGAAAGTTTGTGCCCTGTGAAGCCCTGGTGGAAAGCACAGGCTACAGATTCTACAGCAGTGCTGTTCTGCCGGAACATACAGTGAATACGGTCATTCCCAGAGAAGAGAACTCCAGTACAGACCGTACAAGGGAACAAGTCTTCGCACTGTGTCCTCTCTTGCATCTTCTTCATTTTGGGTTGGTATAGATAGGTTAACAATCTGACCAAACCTAAAAACACATATACTCTGTGACTTAGCACATCTACTCCCAAGGAATTGAGTGGAACTGTGCCCCAAAAGGCATGGACAGAAAAATCTGTAGATTTTTCTCATAAGAGAAACCAAAAAATAAGCAAAAGGCCACCATCTGGTCCTCTCCAAGGGCCAAACCAATGGAGCTACTCAAGCATGGAACTGTGAGCCAAACAACCTTTACAAGGTGCACATCCTCGGGCATTCTGTCATGGCAACAGAACAGGAACCAATACAATTATTAACTTGAAAAAGGGAGAGAAATCTTAAGAAAGTTCTCCAAATGTCCCTCTCATGCCAGGATCAAAGTCATCCATGCATCCTTCCTTTTGTTTTGTTTTTCTTTCTGTGCTACGAATTGAACTTAGAGTCTCACATGTGTTGGGCAAGGGCTCTACCACTGAGCTATATTCCGGGTCCTGATTTCTCCCCCTTTATACTGATAAAAAGCCAGCAAAATCTTCTACTAAGCCGCAGAGAAATTCCTTCAGCAGAAAGAAAGACAAAGCAAATTGTGTACTAGAGTAAAATTCTGGTTAAATCAATTTTAAGAAACAAAATGAAACCATGTTCTGTCATGACCCTGAGTTCTCAAACACGGTTATAGAATGCTTCAACCTGCCAAGAGGCAGGAAAGGGACTTTTGCAAATTTTTTAAACAAATTTTAGAAATATAGGTGAAGGAGGAGGCATTGATTGACATTTCACTGGGCTTCCATGGTAACTGGAGGGCCAGCTCCATTGGTGGGCAATAGAAATGAAGGTGCTAGGGACTGGCCATGCTGAGTAAACAAGGCTTCTGGGTCCGCACTGAGGAGAACAAGGCTCTCTGCATTGAAGGACAACGGAGCAGTTGTCAAAGGAAGAAAAGCAGGGGGTGGGGGTAGATGTAGGGGGTGGGGCTCACCGTGTACAGAATACTTGGAAGTCGACTCTACACAGGTACATGAAACTACAAAGCAGGCTGATTCTGAATATACCAGAAGGTCTCAGAAACGGAAGCTTGCCCTCTGAGGAGACAGTCTCAGACAGAGGGTCAGCCTTCACACCTCTCTCTCTAGCCTCTTCACACTGAGGCATTTGCATTTCTAGTCTGTCAGCTTTTCTCTTCTCGGCACATTCTTTTCCTGATTAAAAAAATAATATTAATAACAGAAGCTCCATGTAGAAAATTGGAAAATGCAGAGAGGTTGTAAGAAAAGCAACGACAACGACAACAACAACAACAACAACAAACCAAACCAAAAAGAAACAAACAAACAAAAATCCAGTGTCCCAGACAAGGTGCTGAAGTCTTGATCTAGGGCGGGGGTTCCTGGCCAGGCTGCGGCAGCACAGGTCATGTGGTTCAGTTCTTCTGAGAACCCGGATGTTGTCTGTTATTTGACTTTGTCATGTGTCTGTGCCCTCTCTCGAAGCTCTTTGAGGTTAGACATGTTTTCTATGTTGTTTGTTTGCTGCTGTATCCTTGGGGCTCAGCACATAAAAGGAGGCAAGGATGCTTCAAAAAGGGGTGTCGAGGTCGAAGAAAGGGTGCTTCACGTAATTTCCTGAAAATCAGCAGCCAAGTTTAGTCTCCCTTCATCCAGGCAGGTGCCTGGTACCTCAGTGAGTCTGGAAAACATGTCAGCCCCATAGCATAACGTTTGATTTCCTCGCTCAGCGTGTCAGCGAGGGTTCTCTAGAAGGACGGAACATGCAGCTCTGTGCCTGTGTTTAGCCTTGTGTGGCGGTGCACGGTGGCGGTGCACGCCTCTAGTCTAGTCCTTAGGAGACAGAAGCAGGAGGAGCAGAAAAAAGTTCAAAGTCATCCTCAACTAGGTAGCAGTTTGGGGTCTGTTTGGCAACATGAAGATTTGTCTCAAAAAAACAAAGCAAAACAAGATGAAGAAGGGATTTCTTAAACTGGCTTCTGTGGGCAGAGGCTGGGTAGTCTCTCCATGCCCGTTTGCCTGTTGGAAAGCCACGGAACCCAATACCTGCTCAGTTCAAGGAGCTGGAAGCCTCAGAACAAGGGAGGCCAGAGGTGTAGCCCTAATCTGAGGCTGAAGACCCAGAAATCGGCCAAGGGAGTCACTGATCAAGTGAAGGGCTGAAGAGATCTGAGCTGATGTTCACAACAGCAGAAGCACAAGCGACATCTGGGAAAACCCAGCTACTGTGCGCTTATGTGAGCCCCTTAGGCTTTCTGTTCTGTCCCAGTCCACATTCAGGGTGGGCTCACATCTCAGGAAACACTCTATCCAGTCAGGTTGACAACTGAGATTGACCACCATGCACACATATCTACGACAGAGTTTGACTTACAAATCAGTCAAAGCCGAGTAAGAAATCAACAGCAACAGTTAATAAAACAGACAAATTCTGACAACACACTGTAATAAAGTTAATAAAGGGGACAGTGGCCCCTCTCTGGGCATTTTTTTAAGTTGAGCTATACATTTTTGTCTACTCCCCTCCCTCCCTCCCCTCTCCCCTTCTGTACTGTTCTGTGTTCTCTTTCGTTTTCTGGAGGTGGTGCGTCACAATGGATTACCCACCTGACAGAACACAGAAAGCAAATGGCACAGGTATAGTGACATATCGTGAAGCAAGAGCCGTTCAGACTCAGCGCTGAGGTAACTGGGACTGAGTCTGATGGTAGAGAGCCACCGTGTGACTCACAGGGACAGGTGGCTGATTGCGCAGTGCGACTACGCCAGACCAAAGGCTGACTGGTACCCCAGGTCGATGGAGCTGGAGGGCATAAGATTCCATTATGCTGCTCGGATTACATTACACTTGACAACTTGTGACTTACTTCTGGAAATTCTCATATAATATTTTTAGACTGAAGTTACCACTAGTTGTTGAAACTGCAAAGCGTGTGTGTGTGTGTGTGTGTGTGTGTGTGTGTGTGTGTGTGTGTGCATGTGTGTGTGAGTGCGTGTATAAAACCTAGGACCTTGCTCATGCCAAGCAAGAGGTTTACCACCCACCAGCATGAATATTTCTTTCTCTCTTATCAATCTAGTCATTTAAACAAATGCCTAATGAAGTTAGGGATGTGTCAAATATAGGCAGAAACTTCATAGTTTGTGTTGTATTTCTTGCATGTTTTTTCATGCATGCCTATGAATACTCACAGGAGCAATTGTTTCCATTATTAAAATTTTTATATGTATAGGTGTTTTGGCTGTATGGATGTCTGTGTGCCACGTGTACCCTGCAGAGGCCAGAAGAGGGTGTTGGATCTCCTGGGACTGGAGTTACATATGGTTGTGAGCTACTGTGTAGGTTCTGGGACTCAAACCTAGGTCCACAAGAAGAGCAGTAAGTGCTCCTAACCTCTGAGTCATCTCTCCAGCCTCCCTACCCCCTTTAAAAAATATTTATTTTATTGATTATTTATATGTGCATACCTGTGTGAGTGCACATAAGTGCAGATGTCCTGAGAGGCCAGAAGATGATGTTGGATCCCCGGAAGCTATAGTTACAGAAGTTGTAAGCTGCCTGGTGTGGGTGCTGGAAACCAAACCCAGGTCCTCTGCAAGAACAGAAGGTGCTCTCTACTGATAATTCTTCAATTCCTTCCATTTCTTATGTTCCTTTAGCGCCATTATCATATATGAATTAGAACTTCAGGGCTTCTTTTGCACATTTATGTGTAGATCCTTTTTTTCTTTTGCCTTTGGATAATGAAAACGATCCGAAAGGGTCCATGCTGTTCAGAAGTCTGGAGGAAGAAAGCTAAGAATATGGAATGTGCTTGTAATAACATTTTCAAAGAGGGCAGATGGAATTACTCAAACTTGAGATACAGCCAGAATTCCGAAGTGAGCGTCTCCCCCTTGGAACGAAAACATGCTTGGAATCATTTCTAACCAGAGTTATCCAGGGCCCTTCCAAACATCAGAGCCGTGGGCTAGAGCAATGGCTCAGCGGGGGAAAGGGGCTTGCTGCCAGGTCTTATGGAAAGAGAACCAACTTTAACCTCCACACATGTGCATGCACTCAGACATACACAAGAACCAAAATGTAATAATAATAATTAACATAAAACAATGGGCCAGGAAGATGACTTACCACCAGTCCTGACAACCTGAGTTTGACCCTCAGGACTTTAGATAAAGGATGAAAGAGAACTGAGTTTTATCAAACTCTGACCTCTATGGATGCAATGGCATACATGTCCTTCCCCCACACAAATTAATGTGACTCAAAAAAAAAATTAAAAACCTAACCAAACAAAAAATTATCTGAACCACTGGGGCTTTTGGTGCGGGAGAATTGTCTGTATTCTGTCAATCATGTTTTAAATAAACGCTCATTGGCCAGGCAGGAAGTATAGGTGGGTCAACCAGACAGGAAGTAGAGGCAGGGCAATGAGGACAGGAGTATTCTAGGAAGCAGGAAGCTTCCTTTGCAGTCCTACCCAGATCACTGAAGAAGCAAGATGTGAGCTGCCCTGCTGAGAAAGGTACCAAGTCTTTGGCTAACATAAATAAGAATATTGGGTTAATATAAGCTACAAGAGCTAATAAATAGCATGAGCTAATAGGCCAATCAGTTTTATAACTTATGGAGATCTCTGTGTGAATTGGGGGGGGCTTGTCAGCTGTGGGGAACTGGGCAGGACATAAACCCCAACAAGCAGGCCCCTTCATGTTACGGGCTTTAGGTACCACAGACATTTGGGGTAAACAAAACAAAGCAATCCCATAATTAAGAAAGTAGAATTTTCTTGACTCTTATACTTGAGAAGTCTAGAGACAGAACTAACCCAGGCATACATAAAATAAAATTTGTTCTCTCTCTCAGCATCCATGTGATTGGATCACAGCACAGACTAATTGGTGCTTGCTGGGTCCTTAATACTAACGAAAGGAGAGGACACTTGAATTATCAAGGCTGGGTTAATAAAAATGTCATCAGTCATACCCAAAACAGTGAGGTGAAATTTCCGCAAGGAAGGGTCTATCAATGTGTAGAGAGTTCAAGGGTTTAGTGGCAAGGTTAAACTTGACTTGAGTCTTGGGCTCCTGGAAAACAGCATCAAGTTGTGTCCCTCCATCTCTTTGATGGACTTTCAGAGACCTCCTTATATATGCGTGACCCAGACAGAAGGCCCTCTGATTTCCCTTTCTTTGTTTCAAAAATAATATACTGGATGTTTGCGTTTTGTCCCCATTGATCTGTAAAGTTCAATGATTGATTAAACTTGTCAGGGTCCTTTTTCCTCCTCCAGGTACCAACCTAAAGGCTGCCATGCTTCTTAAATGCTGGAAGTAGGAAAATGCTTTCCCTATTGGTCCCAGAGGTAGACTTCAGAGGAAAACTCTCCCGATCAGCTTTCTGAGAACCCCACTCATCTGGATCTTCTTCACTGGCTTCTGCTCACTGTCCTGTTCTTTTCTATAAAGGGCAAGCCCCTTTTCATCTGGCCTTGAGTTTATGATCTGTTAACTAAATGCCTTAGTCACCTGGTCTGAAGTTTTCCTCAGCAGGTATGCCATGACTCTGGCATCTCCAACATCTTGGGGTCTCTAATACAATTGAGGCTTCACCTTCATAGCTTTACACAACGTCCTCTCTGGGCCTCCACACGATGACACCCCTGATATGTATGTCTGGCTTCAGTGGCTTTCCTTAGCCATGGAGGAAGATTCTATATTCCTTTCTCGTATCCTTGATTTTAAAGCCACGCGATTAAAGTTGCCAAGTTCTGCTATTTGATGGGGATGGAATTTGGTCCCCTCTTTTAACTACATCTGTATCAGCTTTCTGTTGTTGATGGCTTCCTTCACTGCTTAAGCTTTTCCTTAATCCCTTTCCACAAATTGGAAGTTTAGCTCCGTGGGCACTTGGCCTGATGTCATCACTTCCTTTATTCTATTTAGCACCAGTGTTTCCTTTAAACTTTTTTATCTCCTTGAGCACTGGAACCTCTGTCTTCTACATTACATTTACCGATCTTCTTTTCTCCTCCAATTACACATTTTGTAATTTTCCTTGCTTAGCCTGTTTCTTTTCATTGTAGATCCGTGTGAGAGTGATCTCTAATAACCACACGACAGAGTCAATACGAGTCTGTCTTGAAACCTCCTCTGCCAATGCTATTAAACCAAAACTCTTCAATTTAACCTCAGGCAGATTTTTAGGACAAGGGCAAAACCCAGCCACATTCTTTGCCAATATATCACTAGAAAGGTGCTTAGGCCACTTACTACTATTCTTCCCTCCTAAAACCTCTTGCCTGTCCCAAGCCCCATTCCATATTGCCCTCAGTACCACTGTCTTCCATGCTCCTACTAGGATGACCCAGTAAGCTCTGCTTAAAGCATCTAACCACTTTTGTAGTCCGTCATCTCAAAGTTTTCCATAGTCCTCCAACAGACAGCATGGCCAGGCCTGTCCAACAATATCCTGGTACCAACTTCTGTCTTAGCTATTGTTCTTTTGCTGTGAAGAAGAGACAGCATGACCAAGGCAACTCTTATGAGAGAAAACATTTAACTAGGGTTTTGCATACAGCTTTAGAAGCTTAGTCTATCATCAGTATGATGGGGATCATGGTATTGGAGCAGTAGCTGAGAGTCACATCCTAATCCATAGACAGGAGGGGGGAGAGAGACTGGGCATTGTCTGTGGATAATTATTGAGTATTAATACTGTACGTATCTCCCTATGTACAGTATTAAAATAAACCTCTTCAAAGTTCAATTCACTTTGTAGGGCAGAGCTCACTCCTGTAAGTTTATCCCAAGGTAAGATCTAAAAGACAGCCCACTCTGAAAGAAGGGCAGAGTCCCACAGCAGTGTCTGCCTCTCCTCATACTAGTCAAGAGTGCCCTTTCCCAAAGGAGAAAGATAAGCAAGGAGATCTGACCCCACCCCTAAGATATCCATTCTGAGAGCATATTGAGCTGAGACAAAGAGCATTTGTCCCTAACCACACTGTTAACTGGAAAAGGATAGAAAAGGGAAGAAAGAGAGGGGACAGGAAAGGAAGAGGGAGTGGAAAGAAAGGAAAGGGGGAAATGGAGAGGAGAGAAATTGAGATGAGGAGGAAAGGAGGGGAGGGGAGAGAGACATTGGAACATAGACTAGGAAGAGCCCCTGTTGATTCTTTTATTACAGGATTTGGAGTGGCCTTTTTTTCTGCCAAGGTAAAGAAATATTATATTATTTTGCCTGCATTGGAAGTACCACACTTATAATAATTTGATGCACTCAATTTATCAAGTGGCTAAAAAGAGAGGAAATAAAGAGGATTATTAACATACAGTTCACAGTTTATATTTTATAATTATCCCATTTTCTGACTTTTGGTATGTATGATTCATTAATATCACCAGTAAAGGTCAACCACTTCAAAATGTTTTTAATTGATACTAATGCCATAACAGGAGAAAAATTTCCACAGCAAAACATAGATCGATTTAACAGGTTCTACTTGAAAAATGAAAAAACCCTATACCCTCTCCTGTACAAAGACGTTCAGGTCAGGCAGAAGCAGGTTAGCTATATTTGACTAGAAACACATATTTTTCAAACATGTAATTCAGTTCACTATAGTACTTGGAACCTCCTGTCTTTCCAACATTTCTATGGAACAGGGTGGATTTCATTTTGCTAAGTTGTCAATGGAGGAAAAGGCAGCATATTTAGTTAAATTATGTGCTTTGGATGACATGGCCCAAGGATGACATAGCTGAATGGAAACTTTCTTCTGCTTTGTTTGTGTTTTCCAAAAAGAATGGGTAATTTTCATGTAATTTTCATCCCCTTCATCCGTTTTTGGGTGAAATGTCATATTGAAATATTGGAGGTACTCACAGCCAGATTCTAAGGGAACCCTCACAGTGAGTGTGAAGTCCAGCTCATTCGCTGCTGCAGCTGTCACTGCTTCTGAGTTTACAAGAACCCGCCATGCTGCCTCAACTGGCCCTGAAGCTGGGCCCAAGTGGTCTTTTGGCTCAGTCTCCTGAGCATCTGGGAAGTCATGCACCTCACACAGCCAGCTAGCTATTGCTCAACTTATGAAAAAAAATTAAATATAGAATGGCGTTGAGAAAAATGCTGCTCTGCTTCCGTGAAATAGTCAATGCTGAGTAGGCTGCGGTGTGACGTGGGGCTGGAGCAGAACAAAACACTGTGCCTCTGTGCAGAAGAAGCCAGACGCCGCTGCACACAAGAAGTGTACACACACAGCCATCTAGATCAGCCCGGAGCGCCTTTCGCTTGGATAATTTCTACATCCTCAGAGACACTTGGTCTTTAAGGAATTAATCCACTTAGGATAGCATTGCCTTGAACTTGTACTAAAAGCTGAAGAAGCCCTGGTCTATTACATTTGCTGTGAGGGGAAAATGGTGCGCTCCAGATAAAACACTCCAGTGACCAAAATACCCTCCATCTGTCAGCTTTAGATTCCTCTCACTGAGCTCCACATCATGCACTTTGGCAGGATCCAGAGGACAAAAGCAGACAAGAACTTATTTTTACCACGGCTGAAAGCGTGCCTGCTTGGCGAGGGAGTGCGGCGATGGGCGCTCTCAGACGTGGCACGAGGAGAAATTGGTTTCTCCACGAGGAGAATTGGCCTTTCTGCAAGGTGATTTAGTGGTAGGTAGGCTATCAGACTTTTAAATATGCATGTCCTTTAGCTCATGAGTTCAACTTCTGGGAAGTTGTCTCCATAAATGAACCAAACATCAAAGATGGATATAAAGGACCGCCCATCTGTCTGTCACTAGAAAGCTGATGACTCCTAGTATACAATGTAGTATACGATATGCATTATTACACTGCACACTGAGATATGTCTGTCCAGTGGAACTCAGCAGCCTTTAAAAGCAACTGTGATATTCGTACTCTTTGTTAAGAAAAGATTACAGGGGCTGGAGAGATGGCTCAGAGGTTAGGAGAACAGACTGCTGTTCCAGAGGTCCTGAGTTCAATTCCCAGCAACCACATGATGGCTCACACCCATCTATAACGAGATCTGGTGCCCAGAACACTAGATACATAATAAATAAATTTTAGAAAAAGATTCCAGAAGAACATGTACAGTCTGGGCTAGATGGGGACATGGCTCAGTGATAGAGTGCTTGCCTAGCCCCAAAGGCCCTCTGTGTCAGATCCAGCACTGGAGGGGTGTATATGAAAGCGGTGTATATGGTGTGGGTTGTACACTTTTGTTTACGTACACAGAAGGAAGCCTGTAAAGATATGTAAGAGTCCCCTGCCTCAGGATCCCACGAAACTGAAGTTTCAGCCAGGTGCCACCATAGGTGGCCGGGTACCTTTCCTTCCTTCTTTCCTTCCTTCAATTGTTAACTTATTACTTAATTAATTAGAGATAGGATCTCACTCTACAGTTCAGGCTAGCCTGAAACTCACTACATAGATTGAGCTGGTCGCAAACTTGAAGCAACCTTCTTGCTTTGGCTTAGTGAATCTTGGGATTAGAGGAGTTGAGACATCACACCTGGCTTCCTTTTGTGTTTCTTTTTTTTTCTTCCAAACCAAACCATATCCAGCTTTATTAAAGACACTTTCCATAAACAATCATGGTTTTCCAGGCAGAACATGGGCAGACAATCAGTAACAGTATATAAGACCTTCCAAACTCCCTTCTTGTATGGACTACCAAAATTAGAAAGCCACTATAAAACCAGGTGAGCCTTCACTGGATGCTCCGAAAAGGGGAAGGAGCTTAGAGTGAGGGCTGACATTTCACACTGAGGATGTTGTTTCACAACTTTTCACAGGCCAACCCTGACTTTCAGAAAATGAAATGAAAATGGCAGAATTATCAATCTGCAGATCCACAGTCTTCTATAAAAGGAACGGCTGTGCTTTTGAGGATACTCAATGATATTACTGCAAAGTCCAGATTGCCCAACAGACTGGCAAAACCAACTTTGGGGATCAGGTTTCAAGAGGTCTTTGGTCTTAAGGGAGTTAAGTCTATGTTGATGGTACAGGGGGAGGAGGATCTAAAAATGAACTTAGTTTTCCCACACAAGGCATGCTGTGCCACGGTGGCCACATAAGTCAACACCAGGACGTCTCTCCTGGGAGCCAAGAGGAGTCTTTCAAAATTATCAGGGAAACATGTTTTCCATCATGAACCATCATCCATCCAGCTTGGGAGACATTGCTAGTGACACATGTTCCTCTCGCCAAAAAAACCAATAAAGTTTTCTGTGTGTTAACAACATAGCTTTAAAAAAAATAAAACAAAATTCTGCATTTTATAAAACTTGATACAAATAGTATTTCAAACTGTACTGTCACCAGAAGTACACAGTTATCAAAAACGCACACATTTCACTTGGCGTCTCCAACACCTTCAGCTTTTTGTGCCTGGTCTGGTTTGGCCTCTCCATTCTCTGCAGGATTACTGGCATCCTTAGCAGCATCGGCCTTCCCCTTCTTCCCCTTGGGTACCTTCTCTCCCTTCTATGCAGGGGCCTTTTTTAGGCTTGGGCTCTGGCTTTGAAGAAGCAGGTTTAGCGGACAACCTTGTCGATCTTCTCTGTGGCTCGTCCTTCACCTTGGCTGTATCTCCCTTAGTATCCCCTTCAGTCTTTCTTTGGCGGAGCTGCAGCGGTGCGTGGCTTGGGTCCTTCCGGGGGTCGTTCTCGCTGCTTCTTCACACCGCTCCCTTTTTGTGTTTCTTAAACTATCTCAAAAGTATGTAAGCTTTTTCTTGTGTGTGTGTGTGTGTGTGTGTGTGTGTGTGTGAGAGAGAGAGAGAGAGAGAGAGAGAGAGAGAGAGAGAGATGCATGACTGTCAGTGTGCATGAACATGTGTATGGAGATCAGAGGTCCATGTCAGGTGTCTTCTTCCATCTCTCTCTGTTTTAGTTTAGAGACAGGATCGCTCCCTGAACTTGGAGTTAGCACACAGGTTAGTTAGAGATCCTTCAGTCTCACCCCCAGCCCCAGCAGGGAAAGCAGGGCACAGGTCCATGATGTGGGCTGTCACACTCGATGTTCATGTGTGATTTTACATGATTTTAACTAGTTACTTTACTGACCATCATCCTCCAGTCGTGTGCAGACCATTGCTGTAATCTGCCTGAGCTTCTATAATGAAATACCTCACACTGGACGACTTAACTACAAGAATTCATTTCTCAGGCTTCAGAGGCTGCCAGGCCACAGACCAAAGCAGCAACCTGGTGGGTCCAACTGGGGTTTACTCCTGGCTTGCTCATGGCCCTTTTTCTGGGTTCTCACATGGAAGACAGGGAATTCTGGGAGCCCTGCTGCTTCTTACAAAGACACTAGTCGTATTACCTCAGTGACTTTGTCACCCCTCGCCGATTCAGTCTCCAAATGCAGTCATATTGGGACTTAGATATGGACTTGGGGCTGACAGAAAAAAATTAGCCTGTAAGATGCATTTCCTGGAATGCAAAAATATTCCAACCTGAATACTTGTTTTCAGGAGAAATGTTTTATAAGTCATGTGTAATCATGTATCAGCAAGGTGGGTATGTTCTGAGATGTGTGGTATTCGGAAATTCCACCGCTGGCAAACATCACAGCACATGCTTTCATACACTAAGATGCTATGCCATCACATGGCAATATAATTTTAAGGAAACAGTGTTGTATGTAGGGTCCTTTGCTATGGGTCTATAGCCATATTTGATAAGGAGTCAATACCTAGACTATAAGTCCTACAGCTCAACAACAGGAACCATCAACCCAATTAAAAGCAGGCAATGCATGGCCCAGAGAGATGGATCAGTACTTAAGAGTACTGATTGCTCTTTCAGAGGACCCAGGTTCAATTCCCAGCACCCACATGGTGGTTTATAACTGTCTGTACCGCCTGGCAAAACACCAGTGTGCATAAAGTCAAAACAAATAAATTGCTTTTTTAAAAATGAGCAATGGAATTTAAAAGAAATTTCTTTAATGAAAATACATATGTGGTTAATAAACACATTAAAACCTGCTCAACACTCCTGGCTATCAGAGAAATCCCCACTAAACCCATGGTGGGGGAGAACTAGAGGCTGAGGGCACACCTCAGTTGGCAACATGCTCGACTCACCTTGGACAAAACCTGGGATTTGATAACCGGCGCTGCAAAGATAAAATTGAATAAGTAAAAAGAAAATGACAGATATTGGCGCAGATGCGGAGAGATCGGAACCCTTGGGCATTGCTGAGGGGAATGCAGGAAAGGCATCATCGCTGCAGAAAGTGATGTGTGGCTCCTTAAAAAAACATGTGCCCTGAGAAGGGGAGCTGTCTCGGAGGAAGTGTGTCACCGGAGGTGGGCTTCACAGCTTCCAAAAGCCCATGCCAAGCACAGAGTCTCTCTCTTCCTGCTGCCTTCAGATCTGAAGGCAGAGCTCGCAGCTACCATGTCTGCCCATCTGTTGCCATGCTCCTACGATGGCCAAGGATTCACAGTCTTCACCGCAACAGAGAAGTAGCGGAGACACTAGTCCATGAGCTCCTATCTGTGCCTCCTTTCTCACCGTAAGAATGCTGACACTACAAACTACCACAGCCCACTTGTCTATGCAGGTTATACGTTGAACTCAGGTCATCAAAGTTATGAAGCAAATGTCTTTACCCATTGAGCCATATCCCTGGCCCCATCCCTAGCATGAAGGAGGAGGAGGTTTGGGTCTGTAGTGGAGGACTTGGCCAGCATGTCCAAGACTCTTGAGTTCAAAGCCCAGTGGTAGGAGTTCTTAGCTACGACAACAGAGGGAAAGGATGATCTCAGAGGGAACCCCAAGTCTGTTGGAACCTTGGAAGAGATCATTGGTGAGAATCACGCCATTGTGTTACATCTGTGGGCTCAGATCCTTTCGTTTGTGCACAAGGATCTGCTAGAGTCAGGCTGCTCAGTCCTGCTCAACCACAAGATGCGAGCCGTGGTAGGGGTACTAACAGATGGCACAGATCTCCTTGTCACAGTGATGACACCCCACTCACTGGAAGACCTACAGAGATATTGGGGGGAATGGACAACTGAATCCATGAAATTAAGGGCTCTAAGGAGCTTTCTCTTACCCATTCTGAGCATTATGAAGAGATGGGGATAAAGCCATTCTCTATGGTCTGCCAGGACCAGATCAAATGTTGTTGGCCAAAGCAGCAGAGAAACCAAACTCTAGCCACTTTCTTGAGAATGGTCCATGACTTATTCAGAAGTACCTAGGCTATAGGCTCAAACTCGTAGGGAAACTATTTCAAGTTGGTAAAGAACATTCACCATCCATTGTGTTTACTGATGAAATTGACACCATTAGGAACAAAGGATAAGATTGAAACTCTGGAGATGAGAGAGAAATTCAGCGAATAGTGCTGGAACTGTTGAACCAGTTGGGTGGATTTGATTTGAGGGAAATGTAAAAGTTATCATGGCCACAAACGAAATAGCAACTTTGGGTTCAGCGCTTATTGGACCAGGCCTCACTGACAGGAAGATTGAGCTCCCACTGACTGATAAAAAGACCAAGAACTGTATCTTCCAGGTTCCCAGGAGCAGGATGACACTGACTGATGATGTAACCCTGGATGACTTGATCATGGTGAAGGATGAGCTCTCTGAGGTTGACATCAAGGCCGTCTGCACAGACGCTAGCTTGATGGCCTCATGGGAATGCAGAATGAAAGTCACAAATGAAGACGTCAGAAAAGCTAAAGAGAATGCTCATAATAAAGGCATTCTTGAGGGGCTCTATCTCGAGTGACCCACCGTTGCCTTTGGGCAGGTTAACAAGTTTCTCCTACCTGGGAGGATGGGAAGCTGCCCCAAGGAATATATTTTCCTATTGGCTTTTGCTAGTAGAGAGCCTGTATCTTGGAAGATGCTGGCAGAGCATCCGGCGGTCTCCATCTGTTGGTCTATGTGCTGTGCTCTTCTCTTCTTCCAATGAAGGGTTGTCCTGTTTGCCTTCTAATAGATAGATAGATAGATAGATAGATAGATAGATAGATAGATAGACAGATAGATCAGCAGTTCTCAACCTTTCATAGGAGCCACATATCCTACACATCAGATACTTACATTACAATTCCTAACAGTAGCAATTACAGATGTGAAATAGCAATGAAAGTAATTTTATGGTTGGCGGTCACAGCATTGGGAAGATTGAGAACCACTGATCTAAAAGGATATCACTCATCCTTACAAAGGAAGGACATTTTGGTATATGCCATGACATAGATGAGGCTTGAGATTAGACATTATGCTAAGGGAAATAAGAGAAAGGACAATTACTGTGTGATCCACTAAGAGGTGGTTACTGGGGACTAGGGAAGGAGGATGGTCAATTAATTGCACGTTGGGACAATCTCACACGCATCAGAGGTATCATTATCCATTTATGGGTAGATGGCAGTCACCCAGCAAATGAATACATTTACTGTCACTGAACCATGAACTAAAAAGTAGATAAAATGACAAGGTTCATATTATATGCTATTATTTAAAAATTTTTTAACTTTTTGAATTTTATTCTATGTGTATAAATGTTCTTATACATGTGTGGATGCACACCATTTATGTGCCTGATGCCCCAGGAAGTTGGAAGAGGGCTTTGGATCTCCCGTAACCAATGTTGTGGATCATTGTGAACAACCATTTGGGTGCTTGGGAATCAGACCCAGGTTTTCTGAAAGAGCAGTCAGTGCTCTTAACTGCTGGAGCATCTCTCCAGCTCCTGTACATTATCTTATCTCAGTTTATATGTTTTTATTTCTGAGACAGGGTCCCACTATGCAGTCCCGGCTGGCTTTGAACTTACTACGTAAATCAAGTAGCCCCAGGACTCACAGAGTTCCCACCTGCCTCTGTTTCTTGAGAGCTGGAATTAAAGGTGTGGACCACCACACCCCACTCTTGTCTCAATTAAAAACCAGTTTTCTACATAAAGATCTATTTCTATCATGGCTATGGGAAGTCTAATTTTCTTTTTTTCAGAAAAACAATGGACTTTAAAGAGCAGAAGGCATATTTATCTAAAGTTATAATCTGTTGCTCGAGGTTTAACCTACATTGAAAGTATTTAGTGACATTAATCCAAATTCATAGGAGTTATTTCCTATCCTAATTCCTCTCAATCCAATTAGGTTTATTTATATGTGACCCTTATTTCCCAGATGGTACCAGATTCCTGGCAGACTTGGCGAGATGGTGAGATGATGACAGGCAGGTGTTTGCTCCACACACGTTAACTCTTTCAGTATCAAGGAATAGTCTCTCTCCTAGATGCTATGAAAGTTAGAAACCTTTTAGAAGTGGTCTGATTCTTGTTAAGACCCAGTGACCCTTAAATCACTGCCATTAGGACTCTCGTCTGAGCCACTCTTTCATGCAAGTTCAACAACCTTGACTAATGGCCTTAAAAGAATGTACACCCTTCTCCTGGGATCTTTCCTCTCCCCCGGGAAAGGCAGCAGTTTTCAATTCTCCTGACAGGAAAGCTCAATTCTCAGTCCCCAGGTCTTCTCTATGCTTCAGTGACCACAGTGGAACCCAGGTGGACAGGCGGTGCTTGGGCAGGACTATGTAGATGTGAAGTGGTACTGGCACCAGAGAGGGTCAGGCCATGTGACCAGGCCTGGTACTGAGGGGTAAGACATGCTTTGGCCTCTGCTGGGTCAGATCCAGGTGATGTAGCAACCACATGAATCTTCATGTTAGAGTCTGAGCCAGAACTCAAAGCGTGGAGATACACGATCTTCATTCTTTACAGTTTCCTTCCTACCACCAATATAGAAACAGGACCAAGAGAGCCTTCCACTCCTTCTCCACTACCCAAAGTCTCATCCTGCTCAGTTAAAATCCCTGTTAGTGTGGCACAGCCTTGCGTGCCTGCAACCCCAATGCCAGTGATCTGAGGCAGGAGATTGAGAAGCTGAAAGCAGACTGCTCACCAAACAAATGACTGTGTGATCCTCTGCTAAACACGTCCCAATCCTCACTGATGGATCAGAATTTACAGACCTTCATAAGCATTGCAATAAATAGGCAGTCAGGACGAGTAATAGACAATGCTAAACGAGCAAGGAGTTGCAAGGTTGTTTTTGATTTCTGAAACTATTCAGAACTATAAAGTTGTATGCACATGTGCACACACACACATGCACACAAACTGAACGCTCTCAAGGTCATCTTTAGAGATCCACATCTTGACTTTAGCAAGACCTTGCTCTCCTTGGCTGAGATCTGAGAGCTGGAACGGAGATTTCTACCTACGCTTTAAGAGTTCATGCCATAATAAGGAAGCATAATGCCCTGCTGGAGGATGCATGGAGCTGGGGAGCTGGGAAAGGTTAATGATTTGTTCAAGGTTGGACAGCAAAATGAATTAGCTGCAAAGACAGAATTTCTACAGCTGGTTGTCTTCAAAGATCAGATAATAGGTCAAGCTGAGCTACTCCTGATATGTCCAAAGGATACATGCTATTTACTTATTTTTACTCGTGTGTGCGTGTGTGTGTGTGTGTGTGTGTGTGTGAGAGAGAGAGAGAGAGAGAGAGAGAGAGAGAGAGAGAGAGAGAGAGAGAGAGACTGTTGCAGGAACTCATTTGTGCAAATCTAGGATCTAGGAGGTAAGTCTAAACCTGTATTTCCTATTTACTGGTTCATCAGGAAGGACAGGCAGGAGCTGACAGGGAAGTCCATAGGCAGAATTCCTTCTTACTTATGGAAGCCTCTATTCTTCCCCAAAGACCTTTCAGCTGACAGGGTCTGTTTCCCTCTGGCCATAGGACAATACCACCCACCTCCTTTGGTTTTTCGAGACAGGGTTTCTCTGTGTAACAACCCTAGCTGTCCTGGAACTAGCTCTTGTAGACCAGGCTGGCCTCGAGCTCACAGAGATCTGCCTGCCTCTGCCATCCAAGTGCTGGAATTAAAGATCTCCTTTCTTAACATCTGTCAAATGCAGATGTTCACCATACTTCAAAAACGCCTTTGCCGCAAACCTGGGTCAGTGTTTGAGTGACTGCCTGGGGACTAGATAACATGCCCGGGTTGGCAAATGAAATCAAGCATCCTATCAGGTGGGTGTCACTGGGTGCCAGCCTCATAGCTGAGTCCTGAGAACTAACGACCCTTGTAGAAAACAGAGAATTTATTTCCATCATACCATACTTGCACTAGGGCGCTAGATGCGTGCCAATCATCTGCACCATCTCACATTCCCAAGCTCTTGAAAACATGAAAGACCTGGCCAGCAATGCACTCCCTGTCCTAGAGGTGTGGGAATCTGAAAGTAGGTTTAGAGATGAAGGAAGACGGTATGCCCCGTACAAAGATCTGGGAGCCAGATACATCTGAGTTTGAACTATAGTTTTGCTACCTCGTGAATACTGGGACCTTCAGTACAACTACTAATTAAAAAACAAATGAACAAACAAACCAAAAAAAAAAACTTCTTCCATAGCCAAGTGTGGTGTGCAGGCCTGTAATCCCAGCACTTGGGAGGAAAAGGCAGGCAGAGCTCTGTGAATTTGAGACCTGGTCTACAGAGTTCCAGACAGCCAGGACTGTTACACAGAGAAACTCCATCTCGAAAAGACAACAACAACAGCAACAAAATCCTTCCATTCAGCTGTAATTTGCAGTCCATGTAATATGCTCATTCAAACACGTCAGTGAGTTTTCAGTAATTTATGTATCCGCGTAATCATCCAAGTAAAAAAGAAATAGAATGTGTTCCTTATATCTGTGTTGTGTGGCTTCTTCTGGGGACTCTATTTCTCTTCACCCCAGAAAGGACGATGACAGCCTCCCCCAAAATTCGCCCAAGTGTAGCATGGTGAGCTGTTGCGTTCACGAGGGCTACTTACGGGAGCGTGGGGACATCGCCTGATAGCAGCTACACACAGAGCAAGGCTTCCAAGCAACAGTCTATTCCTTATGTATCCTCTGGAGCAGATGGCCTTGTGAGCTTTCTCCTCAAGCCACGTGAGAGTGTGTTGACAGATCCGATCTCATGGTGGCTTTGAGTAGGTGACCACAGCTGCCTTGATTCAAGATTGCAACAATTGTGTCCAACCCGTTAGGAAACCCACATGGCTCCTTCCCACTTAACTCCCTTTCTTCACCAGCTCAAGGCCACCAACTACCTGCCTCTTTCTGTCACTGCACATAAATTCATTCATTTTAATATAGGTGGATTAATATTTACTGGGCAATGTCATTACAGAAGCAGAAAACTACAATGAAGGACATGGTACATCACCTGGACGTCACATGAAAACAGAGGAAAATTATTTGAGCGCGTCGCTTGCTGTTTTGAGTGAGATAGTGGGGGATAACCTCCCTGATAAGGTAACAATGGAGCTGAGATGTCCCAGAAGTGGGCACACAAGCAATGTAGCTATTAGGGAGGAAAAAAAATAGCCAAAGCAATGGCCTTGAGGTGGGTGCTTCTGGGATGGCTGAGAACCTGAAAGGACTCCAGTGTGGTTGGAGAGAAGGGACAGTGGTGTCATCAGGAAAAGGTACAAGGGGGAAGAAAGTCCAGACACAGCTAACCCGAAGACCGACGGAAACTTGCACTTCTAATTCAAATGTAATAGCGAGTTATTGTGGAGTTTGGATCAGAGAATGCCATCACTCTGATGGGTTTTTGTTTCTTTTGTGAAACAGGGTTTTACTGTGTATCCCTAGATGATGTATAATTCAGAGAGAGCTACCTGCCTCTGCCTCCTGGGTACTGGGGCCAGAGGTGTGTGCCACCAAGCCCGGCCAGTCATTCAATATGTTTCCTCTTTTTGATCGGAGAGATCAAAAAGATCCCTCTGGCTTTGTGTAGGGAGGGAAGTAAGGCTCAAGTGCAGAGACTATGTAAAGTGCCTGGTATACAGCAAGTATTTACTAAGTACATGGTATACATACAGCAAGTGTTTTCTAAGTGCCTGGTATACAGCAAGTGTTTACTAAGTACATGGTATACATACAGCAAGTGTTTTCTAAGTGCCTGGTATACAGCAAGTGTTTACTAAGTACATGGTATACATACAGCAAGTGTTTTCTAAGTGCCTGGTATACAGCAAGTGTTTACTAAGTACATGGTATACATACAGCAAGTGTTTTCTAAGTGCCTGGTATACAGCAAGTGTTTACTAAGTACATGGTATACATACAGCAAGTGTTTTCTAAGTGCCTGGTATACAGCAAGTGTTTTATAAGTGCCTGGTACACAGCAAGTGTTTACTACGTTTCAGTTAATTAGAGATTGACATTGATTTGTAGTGTCAATGAGGTTGTGACCTCTTTTATTAGTGTGCACCTCAAATGTGCATTCATACTTTCTTTTAATGGGAATTTCTGAAGTATAAATATTCTAGTGTTATGAAATATAAATTGTCTTGAAGAAAACCACTAAGATGGGTAAGAGGTTAAAAGAGGTTAAAAGCTTTTACTGATCCCAGCACTCAGGAGGCAGAGGCAGGCAGAGCTCTGAGTTCGAGGCCAGCCTGGTCTACAGAGTGAGTTCCAGGACATCCAAAGTCAAACAGAGGAACCCTGTCTCGAAAAACAAAGAAAGAAACAAATAAAAACCAAAAAGAGCTGTGACTGCTCTTCAGAGGACTCCACTTTGGTTCTGTGGCAGCTCACAACTGTCTGTATCTCCAGTTCAAAGAAATCCAACACCTTTGGCTTCCTTGGACACCCGCACTCAGTTGGTACATATAAACTCGTTAAACACACACACATTAAAAAGATAAGATGGGCCTGGAGATTTAGTGGGTAAAGGTTCTTGATGCCAAGCCTGAAGGCCTGAGTTGGACCCCTGAAACCAACGTAGATAAGCAGAGAAATTGACTCCTGCAGTGTGCCCTCTGACCACTGCAGTGTGCCCTCTGACTCTTGCAGTGTGCCCTCTGACCACTGCAGTGTGCCCTCTGACCACTGCAGTGTGCCCTCTGACTCTTGCAGTGTGCCCTCTGACTCTTGCAGTGTGCCCTCTGACCACTGCAGTGTGCTCTCTGACTCTTGCAGTGTGCCCTATGGCCACTGCAGTGCTCCCTCTGACCACTGCAGTGTGCCCTCTGACTCTTGCAGTGTGCCCTCTGACCACTGCAGTGTGCCCTCTGACTCTTGCAGTGTGCCCTCTGACCACTGCAGTGTGCCCTCTGACTCTTGCAGTGTGCCCTCTGACCACTGCAGTGTGCCCTATGACCACTGCAGTGCTCCCTCTGACTCCTGCAGTGTGCCCTATGACCACTGCAGTGCTCCCTCTGAACCCTGCAGTGTGCCCTCTGACTCCTGCAGCGTGGTCTCTGACTACTGCAGTGTGCCCTCTGACTCCTGCAGCATGGTCTCTGACTCCTGCAGTATGCTCTCTGACTCCTGCAGTGTGCCCTCTGACCACTGTAGTGTGCCCTCTGACCACTGCAGTGTGCCCTCTGACCACTGTAGTGTGCCCTCTGACCACTGCAGTGTGCCCTCTGACTCCTGCAGTATGCTTTCTGACTCCTGCAGTGTGCCCTCTGACCACTGCAGTGTGCCCTCTGACTGCTGCAGTGTGCCCTCTGACTCCTGCAATGATCAGGGAAGACATTAATCTCCCTACACAGAGCTAAGGGACCTGAGCATCTATGAATGTAACAACTGAAGTTTTGAGCCACGGCTGGTTAAAACACCACACAGACTCACTTTCTTGAATGTCATGAGGTGACATCTTCATGCGGGCATGATCTAGCTACTCTTCCGGCTTCTCCCTTCCAAAAGGTTGGCTTCGTTTTCAGCCTAGTGATGTCATGGTTGCTGGTTTCTGGGCTTCAAGTCTATATACAGCCATGCCTGAGGTGGAGTCTAGTTCTTTATGTTGCTTACTCTTGCAAATTAGGACACCTTCCTTAGAAGCCATTAGTAAATCTCTCCCCATTTGTCAGTATCCAGCTTAATTCATGTATTGTTTCCAAATCCATTTTAGGCAAGGGATGTGGAATTGCCTGTGACTCTGGATACATTTTTGCATCCATGGATACATTGCCTGTGGGTGACTCTAGATCCCTGGGTTTCTGTCTGCAAAGACGAAAGAGGGAATGAAAGTCAATGCAGAAGACTAGGACCCTGGGAAGAGAGTCAACAGCCGATGTCAGCACTTGTGGCTAAGCTGGGGTCTCTCTAAGCCCAAATACGCCCCTCTGTTGAAGCTTTACTGGGATGCAAGCGCTGGAGGGGAGCTCAGGATTGCCATGCAGCCCTGTAGACAAGGTGATGGACCCAGGCTACTAAACTGTCTATGCTTTTCAGTAGGCAAGGATGCTTGCTTTGGCTTTTATAGGGCAAGGAATATCTTTTAATAAAATTAGTCTGGAAGTATTAATTTATACATGGGTTTTGCATGAATGATGTTAGAGAGGTTTCTTTAAAACCCACAAGTCCTTCAAAAGTATTTTTAAAATTTAAGATGTTTCAAATAAAAACAAAGTTCAAAAAATGTTAAGATTATTTTTATTTGCATTGCTTTAGATTACTTATTGCTATTATTGTTATCATCAGTATGTGTGTGCATGTTCGCGCCACAGTGTCGTGTGAAGGACGTCTGAGGACAACTTTCGGGAGGGAGGGATCAAACTCAAGTCATCAGCATCACACGGCATGTCCTAACTGATCTTGTTGGCCATGTACTAGGTTTTTAAAGAAACACACACACACACACACACACACACAACAAAAAGCTGTAGCTGTAGTTGTGGCTTTCTGCATATCGTTCTTGGATCCTGTTTCCTTTTCCCTTCACCCAAGGAAACCACACGCTGGTGAGTTTAGTGTCTGTTTTTGTGTTGATATTTTTATACTACTACGTACAGACCCAGAAAAAAAAATGTGTGCCGCTGTTTTGAACACACACACACACACACACACACACACACACACACACACACATAAGCATTTAATGTTGGATAAGGGATAATCTACAAACCTGCTTCTGCAGTGGCACTTTCTAGCCAGTGCTGGTTTTTAGTTATATCTGCTTTTGTATATTAACAAGCAGCTTGAGTCTATACATCCTATGTGCATCTAGTCCTTTGTGATAAACCTCATACATTATTCTCCAGTGTTCTTCAGACAGCTACTGTGAACATCTTAGCAGGCATTTCCCTGAGCAGGTGCTGATGCTGGTCTGGTAGTCACTGTCATGGAGTGGAATTACTGAGCATATTTATCTTTCATGTTAACAGACCAGTTGATTCAGAAGGACATCAATTTATTTTCTCTCCTTCTACTCTATGTATCTGAATCTCTCATCTGTTGAACGTATACTGTATTCTGTATAACGTATACAGTATACTTACAGTATACTGACAAGTATCTTTTTTTTCCTCTACTGTGAAAGATTATAGTAGATTTTAGGTACTTCTTCACTGTGATTTACCTTAAGTCCACCTAATTTGTCTTTTGAAATGCACTTGATCATATGTTATACATAAATAACAAGAGGAAATAAAGAGATACATAAGTATCAGCTTTCTTTCTAAACTGTAGACAGACAAGCAAACATTACCTTATGTTTTCTTAGTCACTTGGGAATCATCTAAAACGATCAGAACGTTTGCATGGTGTGTGAAGAATGGAAAGTATTCTCTTTGGCTGGAGAAACTCCAAGGGCAGAGAGCTGAAGAAATAGCACAGACAATCAGTTAGATTAATTAGCATTTGGCAACCTGTCCAGTGGACTTCTGGAACTTGCTCCTGGAATATTGAGATGACAATACTGAATGACGCCACTTTTGCATCTCCAAACACCCTTCTATTTTAAGACAGTGTCTACCTCTGAGATTCCCTGGCACTTGGATACGCTTACAGTAAGCTCCCCAGAGTTTCCCGGTTTGGGGGAAGAGGCTGGGCCACTAAATCAGAATTTACACCCTAATGACCGAGGGAATGGAAAGATAATTAGCAAACATGAGACCATATTTCCATGTTGGTTGAGGACGAGGACAAGGGTAATATTTAATCCTATGATGAGAGGGAGGGGGAGGTGAGAGAGGGGGGAGAGAGGGAGGCTGGTATAAAAACCCGTAAGGCATAGAAGAAGCACTTCAGTTCCCACACTTACCTTCTCAGGGTCTTGGCATCAACAGAACTCCTCAATGTAACAATGTATTTTCTCTGCTTTATGTGGCAGAAATAAGAGACCACCACTAAGGGCCGAGGTAGAGAGTGACTTTGGGGTCACAAAGAAATATTCAAGGAAAGAATCATGACAGGTGCAACCATTTTCAAGACTGAAGACAGGAGCCTCTGATTCGGGAGACTTCTTCACACTGCCTAACTGGTAGAGGCTCCAGCCATTAGCTAACCAACCTGTTTGGAAATATCATGAACTGTTGTCCAGTGTGCTGAACAGCACCACGTCTCCTGCTAGGGTCCATTTGTGTAATGCTGCATGGAAATATGACTACATATGCTTTTCTACACAGAGATAACGACAGTCTCATGGGGTCTTCTCTCTCCTGCCCTCTGGCTGTTTTGTTTAGATAGGATCTCACTATGTAGCTTAAGCTGGCCTGGAAATTGACAACCACCTGCCTCTGGTACCCAAACAGCAGATTGATAGAAGAGAAAGTGGGAAGTAGACTGCAATACATGGGCACAGGAGACCACTTCCTACATATAACCCCAATAGCACAGACAATAAGAGCAACATTGAATAAATGGAACCTCCGAAAAGCTTCTGTAAAGCAAAGGATGCTGTCATTAAGACAAAAAGGAATCCTACTGAATAGGAGAAGATCTTCACCAACTCCACATCAGACAAAGGTCTGATCTCCAAAATATATAGAGAACTCAAGAAACTAGACTTTAAAATGCTAATTAATCCAATTAAAAAATGGGGCGCTGAACTGAACAGAGAATTCTCAACAGAAGAAGTTCGAATGGCCAAAAGACACTTAAGGTCATGCTCAACCTCCTTAGCGATCAGGGAAATGCAAATCAAAACAACTCTGAGATACCATCTTACACCTGTCTGAATGACTAAAATCAAAAACACCAATGATAGCCTATGCTGGAGAGGATGTGGAGTAAGGGGAACACACATCCATTGTTGGTGGGAATGCAAACTTGTGCAACCGCTTTGGAAATCAGTGTGGCAGCTTCTCAGGAAATTGGGAGTCAACCTACCTCAGGATCTAGCAATATCACTCTTGGGAATATACCCAAGAGATGCCCAATCATACTACAAAAGCATTTGTTAAACTATGTTCATAGCAGCCTTATTTGTAATAGCCAGAACCTGGAAACAACCTAGATGCCCCTCAATTGAAAAATTGATAAAGAAAGTGTGGAATATATACACATTAGAGTACTACTCAGTGGTAAAAAACAATGACATCTTGAATTTTGCTTGCAAATGGACAGAAATAGAAACACTATCCTGAGTGAGATAACCCAGACCCAAAAAGATGAATATGGTATGTACTCATTCATTAGTGGACTCTAGCCATAAACAAAGGACATTAAGCCTATAGTTCGCGAGCCTAGAGAAGCCAAATAACAAAATGAACCCAAAGAAAAACATACAGAGATCTTCCTGGAAATTGGAAGCAAACAAGATTGCCGGGTAAAAGTTGGGAGCGTGGGGGTAGGGGTGTGGGTGAGGTTGGGGGAAGGGGAGAAAGGGAAAGGGAAGGGAGAAGAGAAAGACTGGCAAGAGCTTGGGGGAGTAGGAGGGTGGAGATGGAGGAAGGGTGGATATAGGAGCAGGGAAGAAGATATTTACATTAAGGGAGCCATTTTAGGGTTGGCAAGAGACTTGGCTCTAGAGGAGATCCCAGGTGTCCACGGGATGTCCCCAGCTAGGTCCTTGGGAAGCAGAGCAGAGGGTGTCTGAACTGTCCTTGCCCCACTATCACACTGATGATTATCTCGAATATCACCATAGAATCTTCGTCCGGCAAAGGATGGAGATAGAGACAGAGACCCTCATCAGAGCAACAGACTGAGCTCCCAAGATCCAGTTGAAGGGCTGAAGGAGGGAGAAGATGAGCAAGAAAAGTCAGGACCGCGAGGGGTTGGTCCACCAACTGAGGCAGTGTGCCTGTTCTAATGGGAGCTCACCAAATCCAGCTGGACCAGGTCTGAACGAACATGTGATCAAACCCAACTCTCTGTGGCTGACAATGGGGCTGACTGAGAAGCCATTGATAAAGGTACTGGGACTTGTTTCTACTGCATGTTCTGACTTTTTGAGACCCTAGTCTATATGAATGCACAACTTCCTAGGCCTGGATGTAGTGCAGGGTTCCCTGCCCTTTCTCAAGCAGAGAGGGGGAGGGAGGAGGGTGAATTGGGGAGCGGGAGGGGATTGGGAGGAGGGAAGGAAGTGTACATATTTGAATGGAAAAATAAAAATTTTAAAAAAACCCAGCAGATTACAGGCAGGGGCCACTAGGCCCAGCCCATGAGCTTCCTTATTACTCATGCCTTTGATTATATATGGGTAAGAAGTCCTGACAATTCTTTAGAAGCAGCTAGACCTCTTACAGCACCTTTGAAAAGTAAAACTCCTGCTGGGTGGGTGGGGGTGGTGCACGCCTTTAATCCCAGCACTAGGGAGGCACAGGTAGGCGGATCTCTGTGAGCTAGGCCAGCCTCATCTACAGAGTGAGTTCCAGAACAGACAGGACTATAAAGAAGGAAGGAAGGAAGGAAGGAAGGAAGGAAGGAAGGAAGGAAGGAAGGAAGGAAGGAAGGAAGGATGGAAGAAAGAAAGAAAGAAAGAAAGAAAGAAAGAAAGAAAGAAAGAAAGAAAAAAAGAAAGAAAGAAAGAAAATTCAAACTTCCCTTACTTTGGGCAAAGATCCTTTCTCCCTCTACCTCCTCCTCCTCTTTTTCTTCTTCTCCAAGACAAGGTCTCACTGTAGCCCTGGCTAGCCTGGGACTCACTCATGTAGCGCAGGCTGGCAGGGTCCTGTCTTCTGATCATCGGTGCTCTGCTTGTTTTCCTGCACTGGCCCCAGCTCACAGTCTCTTACCTTCAAGTGCTCACCCTTCAGCCGCCACACCAACCACTCTCATTGCCTCTTCAAATTCCAGAAAACCTCAGCTTCCTTAAGTGGCTCCACTGAACTACCGCTGCCGGACCAGTGACCCTAACCTGGAGAGTCAGTGTGTTTAATGTGAGATAAACACTCATCTCGGCGTAATGACTTCATTTCTGTTATCCCAATGGAACACGGCAGACATGCTGACGTTTTGTCCACTGGCACCAAAAAAACTGGCCCCGGCTGAACTCTGACACAGCACTGAAAAACCTGTGAGGTAGGCAGACCGTGTCTTTGTTGGCTTTAATACAAGTTATACTATAATTACAAAACAAGATGGCTCTCCTGGCTTCCTTACACCTTGTTGGGTATGGTGGTGCACACCTTTAAACCTAGCATTTGGGATCTCTGTGAGTTCAAGGTAACAACCTGTTACACCTTGCTGCCCTGCTGAGTGAATACAAGCTCACAGAAATATCTCATCAACACAATTTCGTGCCATGTTTGGTCTTACAGTAAACGCCGCAGATTCCCAAGACACCACCTGAAGTATTTTTTTTCTTGCTTTGAAGAAGCCATAGTTACTGTTCAGGGGAGTTCACAGAAGCAGCTGGTAAGGATCGTGGGAGATCAAAGTATAGATGAGGAAGCCAAGGAGCATCGTGGGGAAACATGTTCCCACATGGTTCTGGTCCCCATTCAGGGAGACCCTAGTCCTCTTTCAGCCCAAAGGGCTATGGTCCCTTCCCTGTACTTCCCAAACCATGTCTTAATTAGAATGACGGTAGCTACATGGAGGGAGCAGTTTGGCTTTTCTAGAACAAGTTATTTTACTTAAAACTAGCCGAGGGATTTCCGGTTCCAGAGCCCCTTCCCACCTGGGAAATGTGTCTCTGCGAGCTTGGCTCTGTGTGCGCATGTGTGTGTTCTTCCGCTTCCAATAACACTCGGCAGAGCGGAGGAAAAATAAAGCAAAGCCGAAGGACTCGTGAAGGGTTATAGAGACGACGCACTGAGTAGGGGCACTCGCTCAAGGCTGACAACCTGAGTTCCGTGCCCAGAACCCTCACGGTGGAAGGAAAGAACAGGCTTCCACAAGTGTCCTCTGACCTCTGCACAGGCACTGTGGCCTATGTATGTTCACACACACAAATGCCCACCAGCAAGTGAACACGTGAATTTCAGAGCAAAGCAAAAGGACAAGCTGATGGGAGCAGGATGGTAGTGGTGTCTGTAACCACAGCACTGGGTGGGGGAGGGGCTGAAACGGGAGCACCAACAGTTCTAGGCCGGCCTGGGTTACAAAGTGAAACTCTCTCAAAATGTAAACAGATGGCGGGGTGAAGCTCAGCAGTAAAAGCCTTGTTTTGCACAAGCAAGGCCCGGTGCCACATGCAAACAAAAGCAAACAACAAAGCAAAATTAATTGAGCTGTGAATGGCTACAAAGGCTCTTTCATATCCTGCGCAAGTGTTCTCACCCCCTGGGCCCAGGCGAGGGCTCTGTCACTGGGTCCCGGCCCCAGCCCCAGCCCCAGCCCAGCGGCCCCAGCACAAACACGTTGGAAAGGAGTTTTCTTCTACATTTACCCTGAGTCTTGCAAGCCTCTCTCTTGCCTGTAGACAACAGGCTACTGACGACTATTTAGAACTGGGGTGTTGTGTAAAAATAGCACTGTTCCCTCCCCATCCCCAATTAAAAAGCATCTAGATGTGTTTTGCAGGACTTCACCAGTAAACATCCTCTGCCCCAGACTTCTGCTGTGTCCACGCAGATGACCCAAAACCTTCCATTTGTGTATGTGGGGCTTTGGTGAGAAAGGAAGAGGAAGCAGGAGAAGAGGTCCTGTGGCTGCTGAGATCAGAGGCTGTAGATTATCTCCTAAAGAATTAGTAATATGATGGTAAGAAGCAGACAGTGAGAGCTCCGGGAACGTGGAACTTCCATTTCTTCTAGAAAGACACCACCAGGCTGCTTCTGTTCTCCCCACACTAAGGTGGGTTTAGGAAGGACAATGCAAAGTCGGTCACCTCAAATGATCTCAGAAAAGTGTCACTGTACAGAGACCCTGTTGTTGGGACATAGTCCAAGAAAGGGGTGGTGTAGGGAAAGCTCTGAGGGCCTGTGAGAAAACTCTGGGGGAAGAGTCTGTGACCTCAGTTTCTTCAATACACAGAAATGTTCTTGGGGTGTGTTTTCGTGCTCCTCCAAGGTGTAGCAGATGGGAGTGAGTTTACCTCAGATCACTCATTACAACCGGCTATTGTTATTTGTTGATATGACTATGGAAAACACGGTTTTGCCACGCGCGGCTTGTCCTTGTGATCATGCACTTTAATTATGTAGTTCTTCTTAACCCTCAGAGTGTAAATGGTTCGAGGATCTGAATAAAGTCGGCTATTGGGTAAGGCTTTAGTCTGCCTCGTTTTTAGGTTCCGTTCTCCCAGCCCACCACCTCTAGAAAGGTGACAGGCCACTACAGAAGAAGAGTATAGTAGGGAAAACTGTAACGGATTCTCTCCTGCCACCTGATCTTAGGTGGAAATTCACTGGCTAATCGGGATGTTTCTGGCTGAAGATTTTATAATTGGAGCTGAGACCGAGTGGGCCACGCACATGCTGAGAACAGTGATCGCATTGTGTGTCCCAACAGAAGTCCCATGTATATCAGTCACACAAATATTTAAGACTGCAGAAGAATGCCTGGGGCAAGGATGACAAAAGGCACCTTTTGCTTTTCTCCATTTTGTCCTGGATACAAAGTCACTGATGCCGGCTTTGCTCTAGGATGGAGCCCAGCATTTCTTCTCGGACCTACCCAATCATTAATACAGAGAGACATTGCAGATTGAAACCACTCCCTTCGACTCTCTGAAAGAAGCCATCTTTTCTCATCAGTCACCAGAAGGCAATATGAGTACTCGACTGGGCCTTTATTTGCTAATCACCACTTTTCCTCATTTATTTTCACTTTCTTGGTGTTAAACAATTGTAATAAATACTACCAAAGCATATGGCTTCTATTTGACAAATCTGCCAATATTTGAAACACATCTATCTTTGGAGACAGGAATGAATTACATTCTTTAGAATTTATTTAGCAGACAAACTGGCAGATGTGGAAAACAATGTATCTCTGAAAATAATCTTGGCAACGTTGCATAAAATGTCCAAAGACTGGAAACAAGGGCAGCTGGAAAATAGCTCAGTGGGAAGAGCAATGTGAGAGGTCCTGGAGTCAGTGCTCAACACTGCAAGAAGAGTTGCCAACAGGGCAGAGACAATGGAAAGATGTATCATATTCATCAGAAGAGGGATGACTACATTACCACACACTGATATATGGGCTCCTAGGCAACTACGGATTAAGAAGCAGATCTCCAAGTACTGGGTACCACTAAAGAAAGATGCTGATAAGATGCCGCCTTGGAGAGCAGGGCCAGAGCATATTGTCTCTGTGCAAAGTATTCCTAGAAAGGATGTAAAGAGTGATGCATTCACCTTGGGGGAGAACTGGACAGGGGCCAGGGAGGGAGGGGAACTGCTCTTCACATCACCTCTTTAAACCGTTTCAGTTGTGATACATGCAATCTCTCTCTCTCAAGTTTAATTTACTACTTAAAGCAAAGAAAAGAACAGGTCTAAGACTGAACCAAGGAATTCCAGGAAGTGTGTGGTTTGAAGAACCAGAAGGAAATGGGCTATGCTTTCAAGGGCTCATCTTCATCCTTGCCATGAACTGTGAAACTGTTAGGATTCGGTAATTGGTCACTGACTTGCTTAATAATGTTCTATTCATATAAAGGAAGGCACAGATCCTAGGCCAATGAGGAACTGAAGTGTTGGAGTGCTTTCCCTTTGGCTCTTAGCAGCGATGGAAATTACTCACACTGATGGGAAGAAGGATGAAAGGAGTCATGACTAATGCTGAAACATCTCTAAAAACTGCTCATCTTAAAGACATCCTTTCTGGCTCCAGTGGATGCCTCGGTATCCTGGGGTATATAATAATATTCAGGTCAGGGAAGACCCCACATCATTTCTCTGATGCTTGCTGATTTATAACACATTGATCGCAAAATGTTTTCAATGGACATTTGTGAGCCCTTTGTACTGAGTCTAGCCAGCAGGGAAGAACGCTACTTAGTCTTTCTACTGAACCATGGGAAAGGGTTGGGGGCAGGGGGAACAATTGTTTTGTTATCAAAGTCTGTGGTAGTAGGTGGCAAGGTAACCACTTAAAATTCTATGGCACAGTGATATATAGTTGTGGAATAAATTAGATTGGATGAAAAAAACAGAGAAAGACATTTAATACATACATTTGTACCATAATTTATTTGAATGCATTATGAACTTACTCGCCTTCTCTACCACAGTGTGAGGGCTTGTCATTTTATTTTTCATCCTCAGTTGTAGGACCAGTGTGTATTAGGTATTTTAGAGTCTCTGGATTGAAAAACAGATGTTCAAAGCAAATTGTCTAAAATGGTGGCTTTATTTTTTTTCCTGATTAAAGGTAAAGACCTTCCCAAGCATGTAAAAATTGTTAATAACTTCAGGGCAATCATGGGATACCTGTATATATACCTTCTGCCTTATTCTTAAATCCTCAAACAAATCAGAGATTCTAGGGTTGGGGATGTAGCTCAATGATAGAGCACTTGTTGGTCTTGCAAACATGAAGTTTGATGGCTCGTTTTATGTCAACTTGACACATGGGAACTTTTTGAGAAAATGCCTCTATAACATTGGGCTGCAGGCAAGCCTGTAGGGCATTTTCTTAAATAGTGATTGATGTGGGAAGGCTCAGCTTATTGTGGGTGGTGCTATCCCTGGGCTGGGGGTTCTGAGTTCTATAAGAAAGCAGGTTGAACAAGCAGTAGAACCAAACCAACAACACTCCTCCAGGACCTCTGCATCAGTTCCTGCCTCCTGGTTCCTGCCCTGCTTGAGTTGCTGTCCTGACTTTCTCAGATGATGAACAGTGACGTGGAAGTGTAAGCCAAATAAACTCTGTTCTCCCCAAGTTGTTTTTGGTCATGGTGTTTTATCACAGTAACAATAACCCTAACTACGATATGAAGCTCTAGGTTCGATTCCAAACATAAGAAAAAAACATCCTAGGTTTAGAATACATGGTCGCAGAGAGGGAAACCTCTAGAACCATTTTAAAATTTTGCTTCCTCTAACAACTTCATATACGCACATTGTCTTTGTCACCGTTCTGTTGCCGTGGAAAGACACCATGACCACGGCAACTCTCATAAAGGAAAATACTTAATTGGGTTGACTTACAATTTCAGAGGCTTAGTTCAATATTATCATGGTAGGGAACATGGAGGCACAGAGGCAGACACGGTGCTGGAGAAGTAGCTGAGAGTTCTCCATCCTCATCTCTAGACAGCAGGAAGAGAACCCAGGAACACATTCCTCAGTCTTTTTCTAGTAGTGTCGCCCCCTGATGACTTTGGGGCCATTTTTATTCAAACCACCACACATACTTCCGGTTATTTTCAACCCACTATCCTCTTCACCCCCTCCCAGTCCTGCTAAAGCCCTTCTGCCCAGCAAGTCCCCTCCAATAATCCCTGTCGTTACATTAGGAATTTTCAATTTTTTTTTTAAAACAAAATGTGTGCTTCTAGGTCTAGGTCTATATGTAATGGTTTAAGTAAAATGCTGCAGGTCCCTCGAGTGGCGGCAGTGGACAGTGAGCTATGAGACTATGCAGTAGGTCCCTGAGCGGCCTGAGTGGCAGCAGGCAGCTGGCAGCCAGGTCCCAGGCAGGAAGCCATGTGGCAGGTGAGAGACTGAGACAGATAGGCACTCCATGCAGGGTTTAGTTGGATATTTATTTAGTGAGTTATGGAAGGGAACAGGAGAAGGGGGAAGAGCAGAGAGAGAAGCAGAGAGAGAAACAGAGATGGGAAAGGGGAGAAG
Source organism: Myodes glareolus (assembly GCF_982192425.1). Classification (NCBI taxonomy): domain Eukaryota; kingdom Metazoa; phylum Chordata; class Mammalia; order Rodentia; family Cricetidae; genus Myodes; species Myodes glareolus. Next base: position 31,237,543 of record NC_142040.1, read on the forward strand.
TGGGAAGAAGGGAGAGACAGAAGCTGCCTCTTCGAGAGGGGGAGGAAGGGAGAAGTGGGAAGAAGAAAGAGACAGAAGCTACCTCTGAAGGGACACAGAGAGAAAGGACTCAGGCTGGAAGCTGAAGATAGAGTGGGCATGGCTTGTCTCTTAAAGGGACAGGACAGACCATTATAAGAGACAGTTTAGGGCTTAAGACACTGGCTGTTTTTCCAGAGGACACAGGTTCAATTCCTAGCACCCCCATGGCAGCTCACAACTGTCTGTAATTCCAGTTCTAGGTGTCTGATGCTTTCTTCTCCTCAGGATCCTGAATGCAGCTGAGGCACACGAACTCATACAATCACACATACATAAGCTTAAAAAAAAAACCTGGGCCATGGTGGCGAGTGCCTTTAATCCCAGCATGCAGAAGGCAGGGACGGGAAAGTTAAAGGGACTACGAACTAGGGGAGGAGGCAAATGAAAGAACAAAAAGCAGTGTGTGGGAGAGTACCTGCGGCGGCCCTGCCAAGGTATGCCCCTAAGAGAATGCTAACAGATCTAGTGTAAGAAGTTTATTGTGGGACAGGAGAGAGAGGGAGAGAAAGAGCGGAAGGCTTTCTAGGAGTGAGGACATGGGGTGCAGGAGGCAGACAGACAGGAAAGAGGAGTCAGAGAGGGCACTGTGATTTATGGGCACTTTTAAGAGGTGTGCATGTAGCACAGCTGATGGTGGAAACGCACCTGGTGACTGGGGCAGGAGCTAACATTCCTCCTTTTTGTTTATTATAGAAATAGGAAGGGGTAGCTAGCTGGTGAGGCGAGAATGGGAGCACTGGCATCTTTCGGGGATCAGAGAAAGGGGGGGGTGGAAGCAAGTCCTGGGATAGCTGGCTGTTTCACTTGCTGTCCGACTCCCATGGGACGGCCCAGCGCTAGGAAGTGCAGGCCTAGTTGAAGTAGTCTGTGAGGTTGGACCACCTGGATGGAGGTAGCCATTTCGATGCTGCCCGGGATGCAGATTTTTGAGGGGACACCTGGACCTGGCAGAAGATAGACAGTTTAGGGGGGAAACTGTTTTCTTAGGTCTTGGTAACTGAGGAAGGGAATACCAGAACCAGGCAAAGAGGTGGGGTGTGGAGGGGATCCCATCCAAAGGAACAGGCAGAAGATGGAGAAACTAAGGCTTTTGATTAACATACTTATCTGGAGTTCATTTGACCTTAAGAGGTGGATCTAAGTTGACTCCCTGGAGCTTACGAGAACAGTGGGTTTGCAAAAAGAGATAAGTTTTAGACACGTCAGCACCAATGATTTCAGAAGCTCCAGCCAGTGAAGGGGTGGGTGCGGAGGAGGCAGAACGGTGGTGGCTCCCATGGTGGACATCAAGGAGACCCGCTCTTCCGGTTTCTTCCTAGTTCATCACAAACGGGCTCCAAGGCTGCTGAAGACAGGCCTTCCCTCTTCATCTTCCCTGGACACCTAGAGGTGCACCTCAATCTACGAGGGGCTCTAGAATCAGTCAAGCTGACCGTCAGCGGTAACGCTTATGGCAGAGTCCACAGAAGACTGAGAGGCTCCAGCAAATGCAGGTGAACCACAGATGGGTTCGGCACTTCAGCCACCAGTGGTCTACCGGCAGTATAAGGAAAGCCATACCATACCATGGCAGTGCCTTTTCTGCTTGTGTATGACACATGCACTGTGCACATATTCGTGTGTGTGTGTGTGCCAGGAGATGCACACAGAGACCAGAGACCAATATTGGGTATCTTCCTCTTAGGTCTCTCCACTTATTTTGAGACAGGCTGTCACTGAACCCGGGGTTCACCAATTTGTCTAGGCGGGCTGACCAGTGTCTGTAACCTTCTTATTCTGGGATTACAGCCATCTATTGCCATACCTGGCTTTTATGTAGGTGCTGGGGATCTGAACTCAGGTCCTCATGCTTGTCCGGCGGATATTTTATATCCCCAGCTCTTGGTGCCCTTTCTATAAGACCCAGAATATGAACATTTCACCAGAATGATCTCAGAGCTTACCCACGGAATCTCCTATGCAACACTCCTGGGAGCTACAGGTTCTTGATGAACACGCACGAACACATACGAACAACAGCAAGCAGTGTTTCAATCACCAGGAGCTGTTCCTCATACTAAGCAGAAACTCTCTGTTTTCTAACGCTACCGTTAAGCTCTAACATCGGTAGCCGTGACATCAGCTCTCCCACATTGTGCAAGCATCTGAGACAGTGAGAATTCGTGCTCCGGAAGAACCTTCCTATGGAGGGCTGTTTTCAAAGTCAGCATCGTCTTGTTCCCGTGTCTCCAAACACTGTAATGCTTGACCCAAGCCTGCTCAAAATGTGGTTCCTAGAATGGAACACAGTATTCCAGTCCTAACGGGAGCTTACCAAACTGAAATCCACAGGGACTTTTGATCTGGTAATGAACTTCTTCCAGTCTTCAAAGGCTTTGTGCTTTCCCACCAAGTATGCTAAAAAGTAAGCTGATACTGAAATTTGGCCAGAAATTGCCAAGACTTTTGTTTGCCAGGTAACATTATCCCAGAGAGGCCTTACTTATGCCTGGCAATGGGATTCGACTAACCTCAAGTGTGTTTTAGTACTGGGGTCTTTTAATTTCAATAACATGACCATATGCAACTACTCCAGTTGTTACTTATACATGGATACTTTTGAGAGGAATTTCTTGCTAAAGGACTTTAATGCCCTATCTACACTCAATAGCTAGGAATCCACTTTGCCCGAACCATCCAGTCATATCTCTCAGTCACAGAGGTGTTGCGTTGACAGAGATGCTAAGCTCCTGGCGGACTCGGTGGGAGCTTTCTTCAGCACACAGCTTCTCTCACGGCAGATGCTGCCGACACTGTAGCATGGGAGGAAATTTAGGCCAGGCTCTGGGCTGCAGGAATTAGCAGGTGGAAAAGGCGTCGGCCAGAGAACAGAGGAAGAACATGGCTGAACAGGTGTGCTGAACCTGCATTTTATGAGGAAACAGAAGATCCTGGAAAATTCAACCAAATAAAAAAGCAGTACGGTGGCATCCGCCTGTATGCACAACACTGGGTGGTTGGGTGGCTGAGACTCTGTGTCTCTGCTCTCTTGTAAATACAAACTTTAACATTAAAACACAAAAGAAATGTGAGCTTGTTATTGTGGACAGTGATGTGACTTTATTGTGTGCAGTCTTTTACACACCAACCATTAGCTTCCTCAAGAGAAATAAGATTCACGATGAAGTTATTCTGAAGGAGATGCAGTGGGCAATAACAGTAAAAAGCTGAAGAGAGAATTTTTTCTTTTGTCTGAGAGTGGAAAGCAAAAGTTGGGGACGGGGGTAGGCAAAGATATGAGAAGCTCCCAGAGATTTCTAAGACCACCATAACCACAGCTGGGGAGAAGAGAGCCCATGGCTGGCATTGGCGAAGCAGCTGGAGGTTTGCTGCCCAGCACCACAAAAACCAAACTACAGAAAAAAGGGCTTTCCTTCTGCGTGCAAGTCCTTGACATTCCCTGCTGTGTGTAACTTTATTACACAACATAATGTTTTATTTAACACAAAGTCCACTTGGTCTAGAGAACAGAAGAGCTCTTCCTTTTGTCCCCAGCCAGCAAAGTCATTCCTCACGTACGTGTTAAGAGAATGGCTTGAAGCCCCTGCAGGGCGCGCACTCACGGTCCACTTACAGTTTTTTCTTGGTAGCCTACTTGGTTTCCTTTTGGAGTAGACCCTGGAGCTAAAATAAAGGGTGTGAGCGCATTAGTCTGCTGCTGGATTGGAAATCTGGGGCCCGGTAAAAAGAGTTAGAGATCTGGAGGTTCACTTAGAAATCACCTCATGAGGCTCCCTTCCCTACAGCTCGTTTGTCCACACCACACTAGGGAGCAACTGTTCTCAAATTCTCCATTCCAAAGCACCTTTTCTGGAGTTTTCCAAACTCTTGGCTCCACCCAGCGTCCTTTCTCTCTCACCTTAGCGCACTGTGACAGTATACCTACTGCTTCCGGGGAGGGGTCAGTAGGGAGGCTCAGTCTAATCTGTTGTTAGGAACTAAGTGAGAACTAAGTGGAACTTGGTGGCTCACATTCCTAAGGTTTGGGAGGCTGAGGCAGGGGAATTACCATGGAGTTCCAGGCTAATCAGGCTCCATAGTGAGATATTACCTCACACAAAGAAAATAAAAACAAAATAAAAAGAAAAAATACAGAGCAAAAATAAAAGAAACACAAGAATCCAAAAGACATCCGGAATTACTCTACTGTCTCACTTGTGACTTCAACCAAAGACTTGATATGTTTCACGTAGAAGTGGAATTGGGCTTTTAGTGCAAGACACAAAACCTGTAACATGTATTAGGCCACTTAAAACTAAATTTAAAAAAATTACCTAATTGAACTTTATAAAGGAAAAAAAACAAATCTAAGTGGAGAAACATAATTAGGTGTTATAGTAAGCTGAGATTCGCGAAGCCCACTGTACAAGATAAACGCATTGTTGAGATATATTCTGCTGGCTGTGAGACTGCAGAAAAGACAAGTGACACTCAGCTGGGAGGCAGAGGGTCAAGGTTGACACAGGGCTCTGAGAAAACATTTACCAGCGAGAATGTGATGATTCATTTATCAGTTCAGAAATCTCAAGTATAAAACTTCAAGATATAACAAGGATCAAATTATATCATGTTTGTGATTCAATTAAAAAATTCTTAGCCCTCTTACATTATATTATCTAGATTATAATAGTAAAAAAATCAAATTACATTCATATGAAACTTTTATCAAAAGAAATCAAATCCATTTTTATGAAATTTTATAGTACAATTATTTTAGTGGGTCTTTTCTTAGGTCACAGTATTTATAATTCCATTTATATCTGTATAATTTTTAAAATTAAAAAACAAAAGCAAATCAATAGAAATCTAAGTTTTCATTTGTAAAACTCCCTTCAGTCTCCAGGCCGGCACCACATGGCGGTGTTGATTTGTCCTCCAGACATGGATGGCTCCCAGGATCCCCCTGGTCTATGAAGCATTCAGGCCTCGACTCATTAGGAATGCTTTTTGGTTTGGCTCACGTTGCAAGAAATTCTGGAGCATGTCCATGCCGTCCAGAGATCCCCCAGGTTTCAGGATTAGGTTTCTGTATTTCATTCCAACCTAATAAAAGAAAACATCATGCCTAATAATTCACGGGCGAAGCAGTCTCCCAAATCCCCAGGCATAGGAAGAAAGGGGTGAGGGTGAGGAAGAGGGGCTGCAGTTTGACTCGGTCTAGACATTCTCTCCTGCCGACAAGGCAGCTCGATCCTTCCTTCCTGCAGCTAAGGGGTTTGCAGCTTCAGCCTCAGGCTTCTACCCTGTCCACTATTATTGTCTTGTGCCCTTAGATTCCCAGCTGTGAACCTACACGCCAAATAGCCAAATGGAACACAGTCTGCGACTGCCTGTTAGCCCATTCCCAACGAGATTTGGAGAAGTTAGCAGAGCAAGGGTTGCAGAGGTTGTGTGCTTTGAGGCAGGAGCATGGTTATTGTCGAATGGTTTCAGGTATTTCTATAACAGGTTCACGGAAAAACACAACAAAACCCCCACAAAGAAGCCCAACCAGCCTTATTATAAATGGTCAAATGACAAGAATTTCTGAGGGGTCAGAACCGGCCTGACAGGAGATGGAAGTCTGGAATTTTAAACCACAGTTCTACTTTGTTTACATAAACACACAAGCAGATAAGCTGCAAGAAAACAGCGACCACTCAGCAACAATGCTCAGCATCTTTACCTTTGCTATCACATCCTTCCATTGTCCTTGTAATGCATTCCATGAGTCCTAATTCCAGATGCACATATAAAATAAACAGACACCACTAACGTTTATATCTATTGTGTGATTTCATCAACAGGACCAATAATCTTTGTGCACAGGAAGAACTAGAGAATTGCCAGAGATAAAGTAGCTTCAGCTTGGAATGGACACAAGACCCGGCTTGTTGCAGCCATAAGAGACGTAAAATAAAACATGAGTGAAATCCACTAAGTTAGACAAAGGCAAGCCTATTTAACGTCCTACAAGAGTCACAAAATAAAAACTGACAAAATTTTGGGGGCTGTCTTTCATGTATAAATAAGAATCACTTGTAATTTAAAAATCATGTAGCACAGTGTTTATTACCTTCCTAATGCTGTGACCCTTTAATACAGTTCCTCATGTTGTGGTGGTCCTCAACCCTAAAATTAATCTTGTTAGGCCAGGGAGTGGTTGTGCGCTCCTTTAATTCCAGCACCAGGGAGGCAGAAGCAGGTGGATCTCTGTGAGTTCGAGACCAGACTGGTCTACAAAGCGAGTTCCAGGACAGGCTCCAAAACTATACAGAGAAACAAGCAAATAAAACAACAAAAACAAAAACATTTCATTGCTGCTTCATAACTGTAATTTTGCTACTGTTATGAATGGCAATGTAAATATCTGTTTTCTGAGAGTCTTGGAAGAACTCTGTGAAAGGGTCATTTGACCTGAAAGGGGTTGCAACCCACAGGCGGACAACCACTAATTTAGCTGATGTGTCCAATCTTTTGACACTGTGACAGGTTGCTGACATTTATAAAGTTTACACGCAAGAACCCTGCAATGGCATTACTAGGAAAAAAAGAAGAAAAAACAAACAAACAAACAAAATAACCAAAAAAAGAAAAAAGGAAAAAAAAATCAAAACCCCTCAAAACATTTTAGGTAAGCTGAGGAATCTATTCTGGATTGTCACATATATTCATAGCTATTCTCAGCCGCATGCAGCCCAGTGTGCTGAGCTGGACATGACTGACAGAAGCTCACAGTTAATAGTTTGAATTCTAGGTAGGGATAAGCAACTAAACAGTCTACAGAGTGAGTTCTAGAACAGCCAGAGCTACATACAGAAACATTGTCTCAGAAAAAGAAAGGGAAGAAGGGAGGGAGGGAGAGAGGGAGGAAGAAAGGGAAGAGTCCATTAGCTAAGGCTATTGAATGTCTTGGTAACTGTGCCAATGAGGACTTGGAGCTCAGTTTAGTCTGTGTCATTTTGATACAGAGAACACATTTAACAAGTAAATTTTTTTTTTCTTGGGACAGAGAGATGGCTTGGGGGTTAAGAGCACTGACTGCTCTTCCAGAGGACCCGAATTCAATTCCCAGTAACCACATGGCAGCTCACATCTGTCTGTAAAGACAGTTCCAGGGGATCTGAAACCTTCACACCAATGCACATAAAATAAAGGTAAATAAATCATAAAAAAAATCCTTAATTTTTTTCCCCTTACATGGTCTACAGTAATGTCCCCACTCTAAGAGCAATCGCCACTCTAAAATGCGGCTGACTGTCCTTGTCACAGGCTCCACCATCCAGGAAGTACAGCAGAGCTCCTTAGCCCACAGGTACTTCCTCCCTTCCCTCACTGCTCAGTGTGCTTCAGTCTGGCCAGTGTTAAACTGCTGTGTGGAAAAGGGAAGCCTGTTCTCTTTGGGCACAGCAGTGGAGAAACAGCACAGACAACGGATGATAGTTTTATAGAATTACAAAAATATTTAACAGCTTGTATTAAGGAAAACAAAATATACATGAATAGTAGAGAGAACAGTGTAATGGATCCTCAGGTATCTAGCACCCAACGTCAATAATAACGGGTCTTGAGATAAGAAGCATCAGCACTATGCCGGGCTTACACAGTTCTTGGGATCAGATTCAACGGTCTCTGGATGCTAGGCATGCATTCACCCACCTAACTGCTCATTATTATTACTGTTGTTATTAGCGCTGAGACAGGAACTATATAGTGTAACCTGGTCTCCAATTCTTCTGCTCCCGCCTAGGTAGCCAAGCACTGAGATTACAGCTGTGTCCCCGCACACCTGGCAATAATGAGCAGTTTTTCACAGACACTCCATGTCCAAGCTCTGCACACAATATATACCATTCCTTTGATTCAGCACAATCAGGCAGATATCTGAGTTTGAAGCCAGCCTGCTCTACACAGCAAGTTTCAGGACAGCCAAGGCTATACATGGGGACTCCGCCTCAAAAACAACAAAACAAACAAAAAACTAAGGTATTTATACTTCAAATAGTACAGAAAAGGAACAAAACATTAAGATCTCTCCCAAGATGCAACATCTGACCAAGTTTTCCACCAATGGCTGTGAACTTGGTGGTTCAGCAGGAAGGTCAAGGAAGCACTGAGGACTTCAGCACTGAGTGGAGAGACGGCGCAGGCCTGCTGCCTGCAGAGCCACGTCAGAGCAGGGCACTGTTTTGTCTCAGAACAGCTTGGTACAGCTCAGTCCTCTGCTGCTTCTGTCTCTAAACAAGCTGATTCAATTTCCTCAATTATAAAGCAATGGTCTTTTAATAGTTCCATTTCCCTTGAAATGAAGCTCTGATAAGAGTTTAAGAGCCATTTTGGTAACAGGACCTAGCTTTTGTTAAGGAAAAAACAAAACAAAACAACGAAAAACAAACCCCAAAATAATAAACAACAACCCCAGTAAGTAGTTAAGCTAGTTTTTATGAGTAGGAAGCCCGGCTGGGGCTGGGCAAAGTCTGCCACAGGTGAAAGGAATGTTGGCCTTCAGCCATTCAATGGTGTTTATGCAATAAAGAAACCTGAACTGTCAGGAAGGCAGGAAGAGAAACTCTAGGACTCTAACATTTGAAGTCACTGGCATCTGGGAGACTGCAGAGAGTCAGATTCTAGGGCTCTCCTAGGAAGGGAAATCAATCAGTGGCCACTGAAGTTTAGAATCCTGGACGGCACGTACCTTTTGGCTCTGTGCAAGTCCTTTCTAACCCTGAGGGTTTCTGAGGCAAGGTTAGGTGCTCTGGAGTCAGGCCCAGGCCTGAACTGTATCTTGATACATTAGTTACATAATTTTTGGCCTTGGTTTCCTTATCTGTAAAATGGGAATAAACTGTCCTTACATTTTTCATGCTATCGGACACACAGTGGGGTCTGATGACTCTTCTCTCCCCTGCCCCCAGGACACTTACTTATCTATGCTCAGGGAAATAGCTGCGCTCTTGCTTCGACATTTCCTTAAAATTACTTCTGTCTTCTAATAAAGCTAGAAGAAAGCTCAAGACTTCACCTCCACTTTCAGGGAGGAAAAACATAGTCTAGGAAGAATAGTAACGGGAGAGAGAAGGCCCTCATTTTATGCAAGAATACAACCTTTTGAGGCAATATTTTGATGGCAAATGTAATTATCCTATGCCAGGATGCTCATCTATAGTAATGAGAACATGGGAAGGAGAGTGGACTGGCTCCCACTAGCTTTCTATCCTGGAGGCAGCACACACGGTGGCTTTCTTGTGGCCTTTCAACCCAGCCTTCCAAGAGCAGAGTCAGGCTTGTGGCCTTCAATGTGGAGCAGAGTGAACACCCTGCCCAGGACAGGTGAGGACATCTGGGTGCCTGGCATACTCCCCCACCTGTCTGCTAAATGGACTTTGAGATGTCTCACAGTCCACAGCGCTCTCTCTAGGGCACACCCTTTGCTTTTTCTGAGGGTGAGGCGGTGTGTGTGTGTGTGTGTGTGCGTGACAAAACCACAAGGCCTGTGACAAAAGGCAAGGTGGGACAGAGAGAAGAAGTCTGGGGGGCCGGAGCTGGGAGCCAGGAAGACGGAGAGAAGAAAGAAGCAGGCAGAACCATTCATGTTGAAGAGGTCTCCTGAAACCTCACACCAACCTTGGATCTGTGAGGGCAGAAAGGAAAACACGCACTGGTAGCCGTGTATTTTAAAGGGGTTGAAGGAGTGGAGGGAACCAAGAGTAAGGTCCAAGATACGCAAAACTTTGAGGTAGAGGAGCCACTAAGGCATATTAAAACAATCTCTTTTCTGAGAGAGCCTTCTGACCTAGAAAGTGAGATAAGAAATGCATAATTAGGCACTGGGTGTGGTGGCCCACACCGGTAATCCCAGTACCCGGGAGGCTGAGGTAGGGAGATGGCAAGTTTGAGGCTGGTCTCAGCAAGCAAGAAGACCTGTCTCAAAACAAAATATAACAGAGCTCCAGCGGAAACACACAGGGCATTTAAGGAAAAAAAAAAAAAGACAAAAGAAAGCTAGGCCCAGTGGCATAGACATGCAATCCCAGGGAGATAACAATTTCAAGGCCTTCCTGAGCCACAAAATTGAGTTTTAATATTAGACTGGGCAATTTAGTGCGATCCAGCTTGTGGGTATAGCCCCTTAGACCCAGTGGTAGAGCGCTTACTTAGCACATAGGAGGTCCTAAGTTCAATCCCTCGCCAACCCCCAAGAGAAAAGAAAGACAGCCTGCACTGGCTGGGATTTAAGACTTGGAAGTCTGTACGTGGAAATATTTGAGGAGAAATTCACATGGCTATCACTCCAGTACTTGGGAAAGGCTTAGGCTTAAGGACCACACATTCAAAGCTGTCCTAGGATGCACACAGTCAGACTCTGTCTCAGGTAAAAAAAAAAGAAAGAATCCTATTTCTTTCCTTTGTCTCTATCAGGCGAAATCCAAGGCTGTTAAAGGCTCAGATTTAACAAAAATCTGTGGTTGCACAGGAGTGCAGCCGAGCCTTAGGGGAGAGAGCTGGCCGTTAGGGAGGGAGGCCCAGAAGGAGACAACACGCTCTCCCTGGGCTAAGACCCTGCTGGAAGAGTCCTGGTACTCCTAATCACTGACTTCTTGGAGGCAATCCTTTTCCACTCCCGCCAGCAGGCTTCCTGTGTCCTGTATGCAACTGCACAGCCCGTCTTCCTGCGACACCACGGACTGAAAGCCAATGGTTACATCAAAGTCTGTTTATTTTTCAGTCTTTCTTGCTGAAGCAATACCTGGTTCTGATTCTTCACTGATTCAAGAAATAAAGCTTAGAAATTTCTCTCAAAGAGAAAGACAATTCTGACTTAACAATACAAACGGCCTCTGAGTCCACAATGTCTATTACCACTTAGGAAATTTTCCCACAATGAAGTTGCCTTATTAAAAAAAAATGGCCCTAGTTAAAGTGCTTCCATTTTTCCAACCCTGTGATTAGGGGCTGGATTTTGAAATTGCATTTAGTGAACTTTAAGACATCCTGGAAGAGAACCAGAGCTGGCTGAGGGGCAGCGACCCAAGCAGCTCTCCCACTGTTAAGACAGCTGTCAGGGCCGGAGAAGTTACATCGGGTGAGACGGCTTGTCCATGTTCTAGAACAGACTTTAGGGATGTGTGTGTGTTCTCCTCCGTGTGTACAAGTGGACGGGGGGAGAGGTGTTAGGGTTTACATGTGTGTGCATGTTCTATGTTTCTGTATGTCTGAGCATGGTGTGTGTGTACATGTGTTTCAGCCACAGGTCAGTGTTGGATGTCTCTCACTCTCAGTCTCTCTCTACCTTCCTTAGTATTTGAAGCAGGATTCTCACTAAGCCTGGAACTCACTGATTTAGCTAGATTGGCTGGCCGGTGAGTTCTAGGGATCACTGGTGGGTTACAGGTGTGTGGTGGCGTGCCTGGCTTTTATATAGGTGCTGGAAATGCCAACTAATGTCCCCATGTTTACAGGACAAAGACTTTACCAATTGCACCACCTCCACAGCCTGAGTGTAGGGCCAACTTAATAAGCTAATTAAGTGGCTAAAATGTGTTTTTTTTACTCATTAGAAAGAATAATATGAAGAACTACAGAGAAAACACGGGTAGCAGAGTTGGAGGCTGTCATAGGAGAGGGGCCAATTCTAACACTTGGAGAGAGGTCCCAGAGCAGAAGGAAGACGGCTGTGCCATAAAATATTCACGGCTGCTGCTGGTGTTCAGAAGGCTGCAGGCTGACATTTGACCCTCCCGTGTTTGTGCTCCCTGTGAGCAGCACGCACTCTGCGGTTCTGCTCACCAGGGTGTGACATGGTGCTCAGAGCAGATGCTTAAGAGAAGGCCTGGAGATGTGCTTCTAGAGTGTGGAACCAGTGTGGTCTCCTGATCCAGTTTCTCCGGGGCTTGGGCACCCTGCTGCCTTCTCGAAATGCTCCAACCATGCTGGGGAGTGTGAAGCCTTGAGCCAACAGCTTACATGCCAGATGGTGATGGATGGTTCCCATGACTTCAGACCAAGTGGAGCACTGCTTTGCACTACAAAATTCCCATTGTTACTCTGCTTACGTAACCAGCACCTATGTGAGAAACTGAAGGCAACACAGCCCAGGTAAGGTCACCTTCTGCAGAGCTGGCCGCGGCAGGATGAGCTCGTGCACAAAGCAAGCAGTGCCTGGATTGCTGTGCCGAAGAACAGCACTTCCTTTTCTGTTTATCTTTGCGCAGTGTGGGAACAATGGAAGCTTTTTCACAGGACAGGATTATTGTGCCAAGAATTTTTAATTTTTGATAAATATTTGTATTCTGTAAGTCAGGTGCTAGAGTAAATATTTGTAAAACAAAACAAAGCAAAGCAACCCTACAAAAACAAACAGCATTCAGCACAGGGGAATTGAATGGCTGTGGAAATGGCTGGCTCTAGAAGCCACATATGAGCGAGGGGTGCGAAGCGGGGTGTGAGGGCCTCTCCTTGGCTTTTGGAGCCAGGTTTGTGATGGCAGGGCAGTGATAAATGACAGGATTCCTCACAGCATTTCAAAGGAAAGGGAAAAGAAGTGAGAAGGGAAAATTCACAAGAAGTAGACTCCCACCGAGTACTCTGCAGCGTCCAGAGATGCGACGGAGCTGGACGGCATTTCTAACAGCCAAGAAAACAGCTCCGTGCTGTTGGGATCTTTTTCTCTCCAAGTTCACTCCTGTCCTCACCTAATGAAGAGCAGCCTGGCTGCCTGCCAAACGACAGAGTTTGAGAATAAAAAGCAGAGAGACCTGACGGCAGGGTTGCTTCTACAGGATGTGCAAGCAGTCTGGGATCCACTGGGATTGCAAATGTGGCTGCCGCTTTGACAGCTGAAGAGTGGAGGGGCCGAGACACAGCCAGACAGACAAATGGAAGGACAGACACAGGGTCAACTCAGGGAGTGAGCACTTACACCAGGAAGCCTCCCAAGCATCAGTAGCCGGGAGGGGTCACACTTGGGCCTTTCTCAGTCTGCCTTTCCTCTCCTTGAAACACTGTTTGTTGCTGCTGCGCTTGGTGGCACACACTTGTGATCCCAGCACTCAGGAAGCCAGGCAGGAGAACTGCTAATAGTTTGAGGCCAGCTGGGGTTGTATAGCTAAACTGTCTCAAAAACACTAAATAAAACACATTTTCCCAAACATTCCCCAACAACCTATTGTGTTCTGAGTTCTACACCAATCTGTAAACTTTGTAAAGTAAGGGACAGCTCCATAAGAAAAATAGAGAAATGCTAAGCCCTCCTAAAATCTCGCCACCCATTGTCATCAGCATTTTGGGGTGCTTTTGTTCTAACCAGATTTTAAGAATACTGTGTAAAATCCTTTACTCTGAAAGAATATTTTCATTTTATATAATAGTTATTTCAAATAATCCAGACATAAGCAAAAGTTTATTAAAGCCTTTCCCATGTGACCAAGTCCACATTTTGTTAGGAGGATGGAAGGGGGATCACTTTGGTTGGATAATCTAAAAGAGTTCATATATGAGTAACTTTTGGAAAATATTTTTAGATTATTTATGTGTGTGAGTGTTTTGCCTATTTGAGTGGATGTGTATCACATGCATGCCTGGTGCTTGCAGAAGTCAGAAGAGGATGTTGGAGTCTCTAGGACGGGAGTTACAGATGGTTGTGAGCCATTAAGTGTGTGCTAGGAAACACACCTGGGTCCTCTACAAGATCAACACATGCTCTTAACTACTGAGCCACCGTCCCATCCCACGAGTGGATTTTTAAGTGTGATCTTAAAGAATAGCATGATTTTTGAGAGTTTTTTTTTAAGCATACTTTGTTTTAAAACAAGGTCTTATGAGGAGGTTCAGGCTGGCCTTGAACTTGTTATGCGGCCAAAGATGACCTTAAACTTCCAATCCTCCTGCCTCTACCTGCCAAGTCCTGGAATTACAGGTATGTGCCACCACTTTTGGCTTCAGGGAGATATATATTTAAAGTGAAGGCACAGAAAGAATAAATGGGTAAAGGTGGGCAGAGCTAAGAGAATACCCCTTTACTTCTGAGCCACATTCCTGGCTCAATTTTCTCAACAAAGGGGAAACTTGGATTGAGCACAGAGATACATGCCTGTAATCCCCAAAGCCAAGGAAGACGAAGCAGGAGGTCATGACCTGATGCTTCCTTGCACTACATAATGAGACTTGGGAATGGGGGTAACAGGGAAGAGAGGAAGAGGCAAATTACAGAAGCTGGGGGGACTGAAAGAAATCAATAAAGAGCATGGGGGAGGACCAGAGTAACACTGAATGAGCAGCTCAGGTGAGCCAGCATGACTCAACAGTAGGGCAAGTGAATAGACTCATACTAAAGGTAGTATGAACTATACTTTGTTATAAACTATATATAAAGTATAAACTATACTTTCTTTGATAGAAAGATAGGAGAACCTGGAGAGGGTACCATCTCAACATGAGATGGTGGGGAAATGTGGGCTACACACATGCTGAAAGTCATGCAGAAGTTAGACTATTAAACAAGCGTCACTGTCAGACCTTTGTGACTGGGTAGGCAGGGGCATAGAGGGCAGTTTAAAGAGACTGACTGGGTGAGGTGGGATGGGAGAAGAAATATTTTGAATGAATAACACAGTGTGGCTAGCCTGGAGGTATTTTCTGGAGGGAGAAACAAGGAGGAAATGGGGGCCTAAAGTATATGATATATTTCAATATGTAGGCAGAGACGCATTGCTTAGTCTAGAAACAAAAGCCCAAAGAACAAGTTGGTTGGTTGAAATAAGCATTGAGAGTTTGATTTGGGTAATTTGTCCTAATTTCTCAACCAAACAGGACTTGGAAACATGCTGGAAATATACCAGCCTTACACATAATTGACTGTCGAGTCGTCGATGAGCAGGGAGGCTGGGGTGGGTAACAGCAAGGCTTGGCTGGCAGCCACCTGGCAGTCACCTCACTGTGCATGGGAAGGAATGGCTCAGATTAATGAAGCGGCTTAAATTATCCCAAAGGCACTTAGGTTACAGACTATGTAGTGGGTGGAGTACGCTGGCCACAGAAAATGTACAAAGAAGCCTGTAAAGACTATCAGAACACAGAGACTATTTACATCAGGAAGAAGTTTACCTTTCTTTCTCAACCTCTTATAAAACAGAAACACTGCATGGCACATGTCAAAACTAGTAGCTATAAACTCTCAAGTGCATAAACAAGGCTTTGAATTTTTAATTATGCAATATACTGGAATGTTAATAAGCAAGAAAGCATAGTAGTTTTTTTTAAACTTATAGAATTAAGAGTTAATCACTTGTACACTGAAACTTAATGATGTATGATGATCTGAGAAGATGCCAGGCCTCGAAGTTTAAAGCTGCTGCATGTCTCCTCCTTAAACTCTAGCTGCTACAAGTACTTTACACGTAGAGCTAAGGGAGAGGGGGCAACCACACAACCAACACGACGGGGTAAAAAAGCCATACGATACCTCTGGATTCATGATCCCTTCTTTTTTAAAACAGCTGTGAAACATGTCCATGGAGAAGACTTCGCTCCAAAGATAGCCGTAATATTGGCCATCATAGCCTCCTGCCAAGTGTCCAAAGGTAGCTGGCATGTTTGTGCCTTAAAAAAGGTACATTTTAATCAGTATGAAGGCAAACGCTAATCAATCAGGTTATGAGCTAGCTAGTTTGCCTTTGGGGAGCCCAGCTGTGAGGAGAGAGTGAGTGATAGCATCTCGTGAATTGGTGTGCACCCTTGGCTCAGGTGTTTACAAGCTTTTCTCCCATCAGTAGCTCAGGACTGGCTCTGGAATGCCTAACAACAGTTTCTGAAACTTTGTCCACACCCGTTGGTAGTTCAAAAGGGGAAATTGAACCTTAGATGTCAGTGGGCCTTGAAAGTACTCTACAAGTAACCCTACTTCTTGCTCAAGCCACTCCCTTAACCCCTTACCACCTGCAAAGCAGGAGCTGGGAATCAAACCCAGTCTGGCACAGGCTAGACAAGCACTAAAGATGAGCTACAACCCAGCCCCTGCCACACTTCTTAATATCTAAGATGACTCTAAATAAAATGGCATTTGTGTAGGTTGATAATTTCTGAAAATGAAGCGTTTTGAGAAAAGATTTACCAAGTGAGTCTACACAGGGCTGCTCTAAGTAGAGTTTGTCAAAGAGACAGTGTTGCTCCTTGGTTTACAAGCGGCAGATCAGGAAGTGAGGCTTGGATGATTCAGTGGCCCCTCTTATCTTATTATCCTCCAGAACTGCGTCTGATTCATTTTACCAACAATTTCCTTGGTGAAAAGGTTTACTGTGCACTCCCTGTCCAAATGCATATATATTAGCTGCTTAAAAGTGCACATGTAAGTCTGGACTCACATTCTAACAGACACTGTAGGCCTCGGGTCAAAGCCTGAACTGGCATTAGCATCAGAAGTGAGGGGGGTTCCTGCTCCTCCCTGAAATGCCTTCTGCCAACTTCTTTCTGAGAATCCCAGGGAAGTCTTGGTGCACACAGGGAGGGAGGAAGGGCAGGTACTGCCAAACGGGAATGGCCGTGCTCTGGGGCGGAGGCCAATTGCTCACGCCTGATTACACTGAAATGTGGTGACTCTGGAGCCACCTCTCCTTCAAGCACATTTGGACAGGACAACTCCTAAGGCAGAGTGTGCTTATCTGAAAGCTGTGGAGGGTTTGAGGAGGGGGAATGGATTCAGGTGCTAGTGGGTCATACCTGGGGTAGCTGCGACGCCTAATATTTCTGTGCAGTACTTAGCGTATTCACTTGCGGCATCCAGCGATGCATTGGTGTGGAGAGACTGATCAACTTTGCTCAAAACAATTTGGCGAAGTGTCAGGAGACCTAATAAGGTTAAGAGGGTTTGAACAGTGTGTTGGAGAGAGAACTGTGTGTTCTAACACCACAAGTCAGAGATTTGAAAATTGATTCCAGCCCCACTCATCACAAAAGGGAAGCAGGGTGAGATGGCATCCCAACCATCTAAGACTTGAGGAGACTTTTCCCTCAGACGTAGTCCCAGGCATCTCCATGCCAACACACTCAAGTGTTCTTCCCTCCATGCACCAGCACTCCTGGGGTACTCTTAAGGTGAAAAGTCTGACAGAAGGAGCAGCCAGGAATTTCACATTAAATAATTCCTGTTCTTGTATGTTGAGCCATACCTGTGTTGACCAGTCTGGAAGCAACGAGCTTCTCAAGCAGGTCGTCTGTGATAGGGCTTCCATCCTTATAATGTCTCGACAGTTTCCGCAGGGATTCGATGTCCCACACCCAGTTCTCAAGCATCTGTGATGGTACCTCTACAAAGTCAGTTTCCACATTTGTCCCACTAAATCGTGCAAAGTCAGTCTAGAAAGCAAACATAAACGTATTTTTAAAGCACTGAGTAAAACTATACGTGCAGTGAAGTATATCTCAGGCCTGCCTCTTTCCCACCCCCAGACTTAAGGCAGAGTCAGAACAAAGCACTGGAGCCGCATGTAGGTCAGGGGCAGAACGTAGTCTAGTCTCTCAGTCTGACCCCGGCTGGGGGTTGAGGAGAAGGCAAACAATTTCTCTAGGATAAACAGTTTCTCCCAAGCTCCTCCTTGCAGTTGGTTACTCTTGTTTACTCAACACATGCCTTTCTGGGCATTCACCACTGTTGCTCAACTACTCAAGGTGAAATCAGTTAAAGAGTTAACTCACAACATTCCAGACGTGTGTGTGTGTGTGTGTGTGTGTGTGTGTGTGTGTGTGTGAGAGAGAGAGAGAGAGAGAGAGAGAGAGAGAGAGAGAGAGAGAGAGAGGGAGAGAGGGAGAGAGGGAGAGAGGGAGAGAGGGAGAGAGGGAGAGAGGGAGAGAGGGAGAGAGAGAGAGAGCGCTCTCAGAATGAGTAGAGAACCGACAGGGGCCTGGCCTGGAAAGCATGCCTGAGGATGAATTGCAAGTGGCTGAGTCATGTGAACAGAAAGAAGAAAGAAACAATACACCTAAAAGTTCAGAACCTCTGCTGTGGAAAGAAGGGACATACTCAGTGGGCCTGGGTTAAGAGTTCTAAAACCAAAGTTTCAAGAACTCTTCAGTCAGATATAAAAGCTTACAAGAGAAAGACCGAGATTTCTCAGAACAGGCGAGTGGCTTGTTTTCATCCATTTTTTCCTCAGACTACTGTTTTTAACCATCACACCACACACACAACACTTGCAAGCTGAGGCAGCGGAGAAGAGTTAGTGCTGGCCCCACGGGTCACATCTGGGCGGGGTCCTTACACCCCATCACTCTCCCAGGCTTCATCACCCAGGCTCTACGGGGAGGGGACAGCAGAGCACTTAGCCATGGAGGAGGCAGCAGATGGGGTGCCAGGGTATAGCCATTCTGCTTTTGGCCCAGGGCACAGGCACAGATGTCAAAGTAACGGCATATTCTGCCTTCCTCTCTATGCAAAAATATGCTTTGCTTGACTTCACATTCTAACTGTGTCGATTCTAGATAGGGAGGGCTGCGATTGGAGGGCCAAGGAAAACACTCCAATAGGTACTGGAATTAGGGTACCTCTGTTGAGGACACCCACATCTCCCAAATTTGTACAAAGTAAGAAGCAAAAATCCCTAGAAACAATATTTTGCCTCATTCTGGAATGTAACATTTTAAGATTACATCCACATTATGCGTAAAACAATCCAACACAGTATTATAACAGCTAGTGCCCAGAGATGGCTTTCCTGTGCCAGGCATCATGTCTGGCTCTTACATGAACAATATGATTTAAATCAAGAATCTCAGGAGATAGTTCAGTTGGTAAAAATTCTGCTGCATAAACATGAGGACCTAAATTTGATTGCCAGCACCACCAGCATCATTAAACAGGCAGGTGTGTGGCTCACATATTTGTGAGCCCAGCACTTGGTGGAAAGAGGAGAGTCTCACTAGCCAGCTGAACCTAAGTATGGAGAGTCTCAGGTACCAGTGAGAAACTGTCTCAGAAAAAGACGGACAGCAACTGAGGAACAACGGCAGGGTGACCAAATGTGTACTGCATGACACACACACATGTATGCAGACCTCCCCCAGCATGCCCTCACATGACTGTGTGACACGCTAACATGTAGGCAGACCTCCCCCCAGCATGTCCTCACATGGCTGTATGACACGCTAACATGTACGCAGACCTCCCCCAGCATGCCCTTACATTACTGTGTGATGTAAGTTCTATTACTCCTACTGGTGAAATAAGGAAACCAAAGCATAGTGATTCAATAGCAGAAGCAGAACTTAGAATCAGATGGCCCGAGTCCATAACTTAAAATATTAACAAGAATGCTCTAGCCTAGTATACCTTTATTGTGAGAAAAACAGAGAAAAGGGTTACATTATGATGTTTCAAAAGTGACTAAATCTTTTAAAGGGATATCTTAAAAAAAAATAAAGGTCCTTTACCAAATTTCTCCTATATGCCATTTGAGTATGTGTCCAGAGAAAAATGAATCCTCATAAGACTGGAAGATCTCTCCAAGACTGAACAGGAGGCTGAGGTGCACTAGGTAAAGGTTTGCAACTGTCTGTTCTGAATCAGAGATGCTAACTGCATGGTTTTATGAACCACACTTTTAGGCACACACTAACAGTGCAAACAAGGGAAAATGATGCCATCAGCTACATGACAGATGACAAAATTAGAAGGTTTATAAATCTTGTTTGTGTGAAGATTTCTAAAGCAGTTTTGCAGATGCATACATGTATGCAGGCAACATACACACACAATCTGGGTGAAAGGTCTACATGCAGACACACATACACAAAGACACACACACACATATATGAAGGATTTGTTCAATATCCAGGAAAAAACAAGAACAAATGAGTAACTCATGAGTTAGAGCTAAAATTGGACAAATAAGAATCAACAGTTATGTCACCAGAATGGAGAAGAGAAGGCCTATTCTACCCGAGGCTGCTGTAGTGGGCAGAGCACTGGCAATGAATGACCAGATCAACAATGTTCTCTAAAATGTTTGCAAGGAAGGAGTAGAAGCTAAAAATAGCTTGCCTGCTTACCAGTTTCCCAAAAGTCAGCCATGCTAGATTTCTGTGAGTACACTGGGCAACATCAGTGAAATATTTTCTTTCAATGAGGACAAAAAAAAAGCTGACAAAATCCAAAAGCTCAATTTCCAGCAAACAACTAAAGTCCCAGGCCAAAAGATCCCACAGCCAGCACACTTGGGGACATGGAGACTGGCTCTGCAGTGCCGGGGCCTTGTGTGCAGGACTGTGGAGTGGCTGAATTGTCCACATCACCAACTGTACCAGTTCCCAGGTTTTCATGAGAGTCTGGAAGTAATTCTCTGTTGTGGAATAATCTCTGTGTATACTTGGATTGGTTTAATAGAAAGTCGAGTGGCCAATAGCTGGGCAGGATTTTCAGGGCAGAGAGGACACTGGAAAGAAGGGCGGAGTTACCAGGTGGAAGCAGAGGGAGCAAGACTTGCAGGAGGAGAGGTAAAAGCCATGAGCCACGTGGTAGCGCATAGATGACTAGAAATGCGTCAATCTAAGTTAAAAGAGCTAGTCAGAAATAAGCCTAAGTTATCAGCTGAGCTTTCATCATTAGTAAGATGTCTCCGTGTCATTACTGGGGAGCTGATGGTCCCGACACAAAGCTCCAACTACGGTTCTCTACATGGTTCTCAGCATGATCAATTTGGGGATGTCTAAAATAACAGTTTGGGAGCATGAAAGCTAATGATGTCCATCTACCTCGCAACTAAAACTGAGTATAATGCCACCCCACAAAACACTCTAATGGACACGGAGCACACTTGCTGAAGAAAATGTTTTCACCAGGAGAGACTAAAAGTTAGCTTAGATTTCAGTTTGGATAGAGCTTTCTCTCTCTCTCTCTCTCTCTCTCTCTCTCTCTCTCTCTCTCTCTTCCTCCCTCCCTCCCTCCCTCTTTCCCTTCCTTTCTAGGGAAAAGATCTATTTTATATGTGTGTGTTTTGCCTGCATGCGTGTATGTGGACTACATGGGAGCTAGAAGAGGGAGTTGGATCTCCTGGAACTGGAGCTACCATGTGGATGTAGAGAACTAAACCTGGATTCTCTGCAAGAGCACCAGGTTTTTGTTTTTTTTAAACCACTGAACCATCTCTCCAGCCCTAAATGAGTCTTTGCTTTACTATTTTCCAAATGGATGATAGTTTGTCTAAAATATATTCCATTACAGATTTAAACCTATGTCTTGCTGACACAGAGACTACTTTTTTTTTTTTTTTTGGCTTTTTGAGACAGGATTTCTCTGTATAGCCCTAGCTGCCAAGAAACTCACTCTGTAGACCAGGCTAGCTTCAAACAGAGATCCACCTGCCTCTACCTTCTGAGTGCTGGGATTAAAGGTGTGTACTACCACTGCCCGGTGAGATTAACTTTTAAATTTATACACTAAAGTAAAATGACAAACTTAACTAAATTTGTCATGTGAGTTTTCGCAACATTTAAAGGCCAAAGTCCTACGGGTTAACATTGTCTAATTAAGAGACCAGCACCTTTTACTGCTTACAACTACAGATCATTTTTATGATAACAAATTCCAAGTCAAGGAAAAGGTGCCTGCTAGAATCAGTAAGTGCAATGCACCTAGGAGAAATGACAGGCCTCTGGAGGCACCCTGGCTGACGCAAGTGACCCACTATTGATTTAATAGAATGTAATCTTTCTGATCTACCGCAAGTCTATGGCTGATGACGTTTATATAACAAGTCAAGGCATTAAAAAACAAGTGACCACTATGTATTAGACTTTGCTGTTACTAGATAGCGAAGAGGTCATAGCTTTATCTTCCCACGTATCTAGCCTCACTGGAGAAAACAACAGAAACAAAGGCGACCTGAGTCACAGTGCTCCTGCAGCTGAGCATCCGATCATCATCCAAGGGTGCAGGAAAAATACACAATTTAGAGAAGTCTTGAATATCACAAATTAAATTCACGGACTCACCTTCAAACTGCCTATACTATCTTAAGTAGGCACTTAGTTAAAATACTCTTTTTCAGATGAAAACAAATAAGTTCCACTTAGCTGGGTGGTGGTGGCGCACGCCTTTAATCCCAGCACTTGGGAGGCAGAGGCGGGCGGATCTCTGTGGTTCAAGGCCAGCTTTGTCTACAAGAGCTAGTGCCAGGACAGATTCCAAAGCTACAGAGAAACCTGTCTTGAGAAACCAAAAAAAGAAAAAAAAATTTCCACTTTACCTCAAATGCTGAGGTCAGTGAGCCTGCTCGCCACCCTATGACTCCCACCCAGGCCATGCCCAGAGGATGCAGAGCTCAATGTCTGTACTGAGGGATTTAACTCAGGCGCTTCAAAGAGAGTTTGATGTTCCACCTGACCTGGCTATGTTCTTTGAATACTTAACATTTTATCTGTTTCACTTCTCTACGGTATTAGGCTTTCAATTTTTGGATTCTTGTCTTTAATGTCCATGAACTAAAATTGAAAAATTCAAAATACTCTTAACTTTTTATTTTTAATTCTATCCTACCAATCTTTGTATATTATACCCAGGAGATAATCAATAATTTCACTTTTAAAGAAATCAACTAAGCATTCTTCTTAACAACAACAATAAACCCCTTATTATTTATAAAAAATAATACTGGGGCTAGAGAGATGGCTCAGTGGCTAAGAGGATTCACTGTTTTTCCAGAAAACCAAACAAAGTTCAGTTCCCAGCAGCATGTTGAATGGCTTACAACCACCTTATATAACTCTAGCTCCAAGGGATCTGATGCCCTCTTCTGGCTTCCATGGGCATCCATAGCCATAACAACAGATATTAAAATAATTTTTTCGAAAGCTAAAAAAAAGCATATATAGAAATTGTAGTAAACAAAAGAAATAAGTAAATCTCCAAATAAATATTATATACATTCACATTTTGGCTTATGATATTAGTTAGGATTTATTCTGTGCTTATATATATACATTATATATACATATGTGTATGTGTTTACACACACACACACACACACACACACACACACACACACACACTTGTATACACAGTAAAAAACCAAAACATCGAAACATTAGAGAGAGAGATCCTGAAAGAAAAGAAATCATGTCTGATGTCTAAGTCACAAACTCTAAAAGTTCCCAGGGAAATGTGAAGATACACATTCATGCTTTCTCTGTCATCAGAACATCTACTAACTTCGGAGGAAGGAGTCATCCATGAAGAATCTGGATGTGGGCGAACCAACTCAGAGCACATGGCACACAGCTGCCTCGAGTGCACTCGGGAGTGCAGAGCAGGCAGCGGAGTGGCTGGAGCATGCCGGGCTGCCTCTTCCCTTAGAAAGTGGGGGAAATCACGTGTGATCACCCAAGTGAGAGAACCGCCAGGAGGCAGCAGTGCTGGGCTGGCACACACTCAGGAGGTTTAGGCAGCTTTGGGTTTTGCTTCTCTTCTGTGACTGTGGCTTGTTACACAGCTCAAGCTGGTCACAAACTCACTATGTAACCCTTGCTAGCTTTGAACCTGTGATCTTTCTGCCTGAGTTCCAGAGCACTGGGAATATAGGTGTATGGCACCCCACCCTGCTCCATTTTTCTTTTTAGCCTGCCCAATCTGTACCTGTCTTGAGTCTGGGTTGTTCTGACCAAGCATATCCTTGACTTCCTCCTAGTAATTACATCTTAATGCCAGTTATGAGAATAAAATACCTATGCTACTCCACAACACATCCTCTACCATCCCCAGGAGAGTAAGTAGCTCATGCTATTCTTGCTACTGGAATCAAACTTTGAGGTAGCCAGCGATCATCTGAGCAAGGCAGAGGTCCTGGTCCTGAGGTTTCCAATCACTTCCCATACGTTTCCACTCACAGCCCTCTGAATCTAAGCTATAGTAAGTTTCCTTATAGACACTGGTCTACTTCCTCTTGCTTCCCTCCCCATTTTTGAAGTTTTGATCCTTAAAGGATTGAATTATACATAAAGCTATAGAAATACTAAAAAAAAAGAGAGAGAGAGATCAAAGAATAAACAAAAATAATGTGTTAAAAAATAAAATACTAGCCAGGAGGTGGTGGTGCTGCCTTTAATCCCAGGACGCAGGATTCAGCACTTAGGAGGCAGAGGCAAGAAGCACTCTATGAATTAGAGCCAGTTCAGTCTGATCAGAAGAGTGAGTTCCAGGACAGCCACGGTTACACAGAGAAACCCTGTCTCAAACCCTGGCCCCCCAAAAGAAAAAGAAATAAAAGTAAAATGATACAATATGACCCTTGGGCTTTTCATATACTTTTAAACATATTTAATTTCCTCACCATGCCAGTGACACACTTAAGAGAACTGATATTGTCTCCATTTTATTTTAATTTTGATTTTTTCAAAATAGGGTCTCACTACGTAGCGCTGGCTGTCCTGAAACTCACAATGTAGACCAGGCTGACCTCAACCTCACAGAGATCTGCCTGCCTCTGCCTACTGAGTTCTGGGATAAAGGCATGAACCACTATGCCAGGCTGTTCTCCATATTATGAATGAAGACATAAATGGGTTTGAAAAGGCCAAATCACATGTTTCTTTTCTCTTTTTTGATGGGGTACATGGGATTGAACCTAGTTCTATATATTTTAATACAGTGTCCTGTTCTAATACCAGGGTTCCCCTGACAGAGTCTGTTTCTCTACAGTGGTATGTACTTCAAATATTTAGAAAAGACTAATGTTGTTAGTTTACAGACTATTTCAGGTCAGGTCATTTGAAATTGTCTGACTGTATACATCCCTTTCACTTTTAATTAAAGCTTTATTGTGATTCTGATGTTTCCTTAAAATAAATATCTCCTTATAGTTCAAAACTCATTACTGATTTTTAACGTACAACTAACAAAGACATCATCAGTATGAGTGAGATCTGGTGAGAAATATTACTCTTCCATTCTGCAGAAGTTCAAAAGGCCAGGGCTTACAGAGAGTGCAAACCATGGAACAGGAACAGGAACAGATACTGGCGATGCCTCTCCTGATTGCTATCGTCCAAATTACTGACCTGGCAGTGTAAACACAAGAAAACATGGTGAAACTCAAGTTCCAATGATGACACAGTGCACAGCCAACTGGGGCGTCCACATGCCTGAGAACTGGAAGTTCCTGCACACACATTTAAATATTACTGTGACAAGCTCCATGAGCTCCTCTGGTCATTCAGTCTCCAGGCTGTCACAGTGCAGAACCCAAACAATAAGGTGTCATATCCTAAAACCAGTCTAGTGCACATGTATGGAAAATTCAGGAGCATCAATGAACACAGAATGAACCTCATTCAACTGCCTCCATTTGAGATCAGTACAAAGGGTCTCGAAACTTAAAAGCAGCAAATCCCTAGATCTGTGTGTACAAAAGGAGAAAAGCAGTGGCCACTAGTTCTAAGCATGAATATCTCAGTACTCCAAAATTCTTAAAATGCTGCGTGTCATCTGACATGATAGACAAACATATTTTCAAAGATAATCTCATGAAGAGATGACCAAGCGAAGGACAGTATCAACACTACTCATCAAAAGGACAATTCTGTCCACGAATGGTTAGCAGAGAGAAGCTGTAAGAGAGAAGTACTAGGCATGGAGTTGATTAATTGGTTAATTGATTTCTTTCCAGAGGACCCAGGTTCAATTTCTGGGTTCCATGTGGCAGCTCACAATCTTCTGTAAGTCGAGTTCCAGGGGGATCCAACACCCTTTTCTGGCTTTCTTAGGTACCAGGCACAAAAGTGGTAGACAGACATACATGCAGGCAAAATAACTATACTTATAAATACTAGAGTAGATTAAAAATATAAAATAGATAACAAATTGCACATGCAATATGAATCAGGTGAACTTCAGTTATGCATCAGTTTTCAAATGTCACAGAACATCAAGAAAGTACTTTTCAATGCTAAAGTGACTGCCTCAAAGGATCAAAAGTAATGCTAAATAATATGGAAAACAGAGTTGTGGAGAGCTGCATGAAGAACACAGGGTAAGCACGAGATCCTGAGGTTGAAGGACGACTATGCCTCAAGAGTCTGCATCAGGAACAATGAACTCTCACTGGAAAACCTCTGTTATTTTAATAAATGTGATTAAGATAATGGATGACTTTTTACAAAATTGCCAGGCATAGTCCATACTGAGCAGGAAACTGCTGTCTTAGGAACTCTACACTGTGGTTTATCAACCTTCAGGTGGTATGGTGTGTGTGTGTGTGTGGGGGCAGTCCTGTGAGTTTTTGGAATTTCACCTTACAATTATTAGAATGTGAATCTAAGGACATTTTTCTGGAGAAGTACTCAGCTCAAAATAAATAAACAAGACTGGAGAGATGGTTTGGTGGTTAAAAGCGCTGACTGCTCTTCCAAAGGAGTAGGGTTTGATTTTCAGCACCCATATGGCAGCTCACAACTGTCTACAATTCCAGTCCCAGGGGATCTGATGGTCTCCTTTGGCCTCCATGGACATTGTATGCACGTGGTATATATACATATACACAGGCAAAACATCCACACACATAAAAAGGTTAAAATGAATGAGTGAATAAAAGACCAACCCCTCTAAGGGCTGAGCCTTGCTTATCTGCGGTCAGATGCACACCGAGATCTTGGCCACCCAACAACCCATAATACTGAAGCTAAGGAAGTTACTTTTACTTTGCTAATTTAATATACAAGTGTTTTGAGAAAACTGGAAAGCAGAACTATCATAATTCAGGAGAGTGTAAGGGCACAGAAAGGATAATGATAAAAGCTCACTATTGATGAATACCTGTGGGATTCCAGTGTTGAGAGAACAATCTCTAAAATCATCTAAGAAATCTGAGATTATCCCGAGAAGTATCTCTTCTTTGGGCTGCATTTGGACTTACACATCTGGACAGACTTCTGTTGTATTTCACTGTGTTTATTTACAGTACCAAATACTTTCTCTCTCTCTCTCTCTCTCTCTCTCTCTCTCTGTGTGTGTGTGTGTGTGTTAGGAATTGAACCCCAGGTCATGAACATGTAAGGAAATCTGCCTACTGCCTACTGTGAACTCATGGTAATCCTCTTGCTTCAGCTCCCTGCATGCTGGGATCACAAGTCTGACCACTATATGTGGCCTTAGGCCTTTTTGTTTGTTTGTTTGTTTTTAAGGAACATATGGAGGCACCAGAATAAACAGATAATATGTTGAAAGAACTAGATTTAAATAATTTATTTTCTCTATTATTGTGGCTGAGAAAAAAAAGATCAATGAATGTACACAGAGATTCCAAATTTAGAAAACTGTCTCTCAATTTCTTCTATCAGTATATTTAAAACATTAGGTTAAGTGAGCCTTAAGATGAACATGGTTGTTGGTTGTGACTATAATGCAGTGGTACAGTGCTTGCCTCGCATGATAATGAAGCCCCAGATTTAACCAACAGCCCTGAACAAATCATAAAGCAATCCATACATCCCTAGCACCTGAAACTGCAGCAAGAGGGTTATAAATTCAAGGCCATGTGGGCTATGGATTATCAGATTCTTTTATTGTCTCAAGACAAAACAAGACAAAATGAAAAACAACAACAATAAAAAAAAATCACTTGCGTGGTCAGGGGAGACAGGCAGCGGAGCTGGTAAAGAACCAGCTGGATAAGCATGAGGACTTTAGTTCAAAGCCCAGAATCTACTTCAGGAACAGCTATGGTGGTGCCTGCTGCAGGTGGATCCAGCCTGCCTGACCTAACCAGTGAGCCCCAGGTCTCAGTGAGAGACCTTGTCTTCTAAAAACAAGGGACAGCTCCTAAGAACATTACATGCTGACCTCTGGCCTCCACACATGAACACACACACACACAAACACACACACTACACCACACAATGCAACAATCACTTTTCACTTCAATCTACTGTACATATCTTTCTCCTAGAAATAGTCTCTACCAGTCATTTATTTTTTTGCGATAGGCTCTCCGGTGGCCTTGAACTTGCTAAGTGCCAAGGCTGATCTTGAGCTCCTGGTCTGCCTCTTTGGGTTACAATTAGCATGTCACCACACCCAGCTCTGCACGGCTGTATTACTTGTGATTTTAATTTGAGGCTTGAAGAGGGAGACATTCCCCAATAGCAGTAGAAAGGCAATAAAGGTTCGGGGTGCCTAGAAGCCACTGTTACTCCACAAGCAGATATTCTACAAGATCTTTCATCAGTGGACTAACCTTCAAGTGAAATACAGTGCGAGAATATGTGATAAAGAAAACTGTGCCTGCAGGCTTACCACCTGTTCAGCTTGTGAAAAAATCAGGCAAAGAGAGAACCTGTCAGCAGCCAGAATGGAAGCAACAATTGCAAGCAACTGGTGGGCCTGCCATGAGAACTGCTTACCTGTGCACAAACCTGATGCATGACATGACCGAACTCATGGAAGAAAGTCCGCACCTCGTCGTGTCTCAGGAGAGAGGGCCTGCCTGCTACGGGCTGTGAGAAGTTGACCACCAGGGCGGCCACAGACATCATCCGGCTGCCATCAGGGAGAAGGCAGCCTGGCTGGAGACCAAAGCAGGCTGCATGGTTGTATTTTCCTTCCCTGGGAGACAGAAACGAAGAACAGTGAAATGGACACTCTTCCAGGCATTAAGTCATACACCAGAACACATGTGTACATGTTTAGTTCATCTTTCAGAAGACAGGTTGCTTCGCCCTATGGGAGAAGTAAAATTAAACAGTGACCCAGCCTTCTAGGTTTTGTCAGTTTTAACCTCATCTTTAAATCTGTATATGTTTTTTCCTGTATCAGTGTTTCTCTTGGTTCCTGTATCCCTTCCCCACCCCCCACCAATACTTTTCAAAGAAAAGAGATAATTTTGGCAACTATTCGGATGCATAACATTGGGCAAGGGACTTCTGTCTTGACTCCATTCTGAGAGTTTTGGCTTTTCTGAACCCAGAGAACTGCTGTGGAAGGCAGTCAACAAGCCCACAGCAGCACAGGTACCTCCAAGGAGAGAGGAGAGGAAGGACCCCACAACCCCCACAACCTAAGTTAGGGAAGACACTGGACAGCACAGTAAGATGAAATTTCAGTAAACTGTTAAGTGCCAGTGCTGGAGCAGACAAAATACAGAAGAGGGTGTTGGATCCCCTGGGACTGGAGGTGCTGATGGTCGTGAGCAGTCAAGTGGGAGGGAAATGAGCCTAGGTCCTCTGTAAGAGCACATAGTGCTCCTAACTGCTGAACACTCTCCGGCCCTTGTTTTCTCTTTTTAAAAATAAAAATGAGGCTAAGCTTGTTGGCACATGCCTTTAAACCCAGCACTCAGGAGGCAAAGGCATGCGGATCTCTGTGAGTTTCAGGCCAGCCTGGTCTACATAGCTAGTATCAGGACAGAGAAACAACTCTGTCTTGAAATAATCCCCAAACAAAACAAAACAAACAAACAAAAAAAACCAAAACTCAATTTAGTTCATTTAAAAATTACTTTTATTCTAAGAGTAAGGCCTTTCATGTTATATTTCTAAAGTGATAGAAATTAAAAGTCCTTACCTGGCAGTTTTATACTGGAAATCATAAGATTTTGTTTGAGAATCTCAGTATTTGATAAATAAAAATAAAATGTGATTAAAAAAGAAAAACATGCCGGGTGGGGGTGGCTCATGCCTTTAATCCCAGCACTCAGGAGGCAGAGGTAGGTAGATCTCTGTGAGTTCGAGGCCAGACTGGTCTACAAGAATTAGTTGCAGGACAGGTTCCAAAGCTACAGAGAAACCCCATCTCAAAAAACAAAACAAAACAAAACAAAACAAAAACTCCAAAAAAAAAACAAATAAAAAAGAAAAAGAAATACACGTCTTTAAAGAATGTTCTCTCAGATTTGTTCCTGAGTCAGACAGATAAGTAAGAGCGGAGTGTGAACTAATAATAAAAACCCAGAGTCACTGGAAACTGAGCTCCTGCCTCCTCCCGCCTTACAATCCTTTCTCCACCCAGCCATATCACTTCCTGTCTCCACCTCCCTAGTACTCGGATTAAAGGTGTGAGCCACCACTGCCTGGCCTGGGGCTGACTAAGTGTCTAGCTCCGCACTCTGATTTTCAGGCAAGCTTTATGTGCTAGATCACAAACAACATATCACTACATATGAGCTAGGCCATTGTCCTCACAAAGGGTTACCCTGTGCTCTCCATAAGTTTCTGGTAGCAATGACCACGTCTCTGAATATCAAAGTCAATGTATGGATGAAACACAAGGATGGGAGGACTCTGTCCTTCAGAAGTGAGTTTTGACACAGGCATAGGACACTGCAATGTTGAAAGATTTCCTACTTGAAATCTTTGTGTGTGTGTATACATGTCTACATGCCATAGCTCCTTTATGAGGTCAGATAACTCTCAGAGTCAGTCTTTTTTGTGGGACCCTGGGGTCAAATTCAGGTTGTTAGGCTGCAGTATAAGCACTTTTACCCACTAATCTATCTTGTTGGCCCAAAGGATTACTCTCTTGGTTATTCGAATAAAACTGTATCTAACACTTGTGTATGTGTGTATGTTGTATTTGCGTGTGCGTGTGTGTGTGTGTGTGTGTATGCGCAGGTGTATGTGCATGCTCCAGATGTGTGTGTGGAGGTCAGAGGGCAGCTTGTAACAGTCAGCTGTCTCCTTCTACTATGGCTTCTGGGAATCAAACGCATGTTGTCAGCCTTGGGGACAGGCGCCTTTACCCACTGCACCATCACTGGCCTCCTGATGCTTTCTCTAAGAGCTTCGGGATAACCTAAGTGCTGAAGGACACCTGTGCCGCCAGATGGACCACAGCTCAGCCTCTCCTGAGTATCCAGTGTTGCTTTCATTGGTTAATGAGTAAAGAAACTGTCTTGGCCTAGCTGATAGGGCAGAACTTAGGTAGGCAGGGAAAACAGAACTGAATGCTGGAAGGAAGAAGGGAGAGTCAGAGATGCCATGGATCCACCGCCTGAGAGGGACTCTGGTTAGAATCTTGCCGGTAAGCCACAGTCATGTGGCGATACAGAGATTAATAGAAATGGGTTAAATTAAGATGTAAGAATTAGCCAATAAGAAACTAGAGCTAATGGGCCAAGTGGTGTTTTAATGAATACAATTTGTGTGTGATTATTTTGGTAAGCTAGCCAGGCACCCAGGACAAACAAAGGGACCCCCTCCTTACAACAATCCAGGGCTATTGTATTACTCGCCCACACGCTGTTGAAGCAGGAGTGCCATAATTCTCTTTAGTCTATTTAGTAAAATGGGTTAGTTATTGCAAAAAGTTGGGCTTGTATTAGAAAGAAGTCTAAGGAGAAAAAGATCTGAATCATGTAGAGTTTACAGTTATACACTTGAAACATATTTGAAATTTTATTCCTGATTAAATGGTTGGAAATATGCATATATAATGCTTAGTGCATAAACTGTTAAGGGCCCCGAAGAATGAACATTTCGAGGAGGGCGTGTCGGTCAAGTGTTCGGACTCCTTAGATTAACAGCGAGGATTTTGCTATTTCTACTACCCTGTGCTGTTCTCAGAAAGACTGAGGAGGACTTGAGAGGACTGGCAGATTACCTAGTTAATAAACACTCTGGGAAAAATTTTAAATTAAGTAAATGCAGTAGGTGATGACGGTGGTGGTAGTTAACGCCTTTAAAAAACATATTATCTGGGCTAGGGGGGGTGGTGGTTCAGATATCCTCTCTGGCCTGGCACATTCGTGTGTGCATGCGCACCACACACATTAATTTGTTTTCCTTTGTTTTTTAAAAGAACTCCTCTACATGCTGTGTAGTCTTCTTCCAAATGCTAGGAATGTAATCATCTACTTCGATCTTTACAATAGTTCACTAAACTGGTGCTACAAGTAGTCCCATCTTTCAGGAAACAGCATAGAGAAACTGAATAACGCGTCTAGTAAGGGATGAAGGCAGACATTCTGGACTAAGCAGCACATACAGAGACTATGCGAGGGCAGAGGCGGGTCATGTCTAACAGTCAGTTAGTACCTTGGATAAAGGTCCAGGTAGAACTGTCCCAGCACTTCTCCGGTAGCTTTATCCTTCACAGTGTAAAGTGAAACGCTCTTATTCCAAACGTGAGCATCTGTCACTTGCTCAAACGAAAGTCCCAACAGCTCCTGGTAGATGCTCAGCAAGCCTTCTGTGACCACCTCGATGGGGAAGTACTCCTTGAGGAACTCCTGGTCCACTGAGTACCGGAGTTCCTCTGTCTGTGTCATGTAGTAATGGAGATCCCATGCATTAATCTTGCCATCGAATTCAAAACCTCGCTCCTCACATTCCTTTTTCTTCAAGTTCAGAATGAACTCCCGTTCTGCCTCACCCAAGGGTTTTAATTTCTGGCTTAAATCATCTATGAGGGAAACAGCAGAGTTAGTGATGCGTACTTGGAAGCAAGTGTGTTGACAAGGACTGTCAGTTTTGTGCATGGTCAGTCAGAGGAAACAGCATGAGGAGGAAAGAGACTGGCTGGGGCAGAGCACTCTCTCCCAGGTGATCTTGATGGTGACTCTTTCCCCCTTGTCTGTCACACAACCAAAACCCACTCATGGTTTTCTTCCAGCGTCAACAATGGCAAAGCTTACCTTAAGAACGCTGATGCAGGAATATTTTTAATTAATTAGTTAATTAATTAATTTTATTGTAACCTTCACAAATCTGTGTGTCATCCTTGCACAGGAGACACACTAATCTTTGTATCATTCCAATTTTACTATCTGTGCTGCTGAAGCGAGCACCTGACCCAAGAATTTACAGTTCAGCTAAAAGCAATGGTAAACCAAGTCTGTGTGTGTGCCTATTCCTCAGCAAGCTATGCCCTAAAACAACTCCTAGGAACTGCAGCAACATCATCTAGAAGCCGCTCTGCACATTTGACAGTGGTTTGGCCTGGCTTCCCCAAGCTCAGTCTGGGATTTATGGAGGAGGAGGATCTGGAGGTAGCAGCTCTAGATTTCAGCTGAAGAAACTGCTGGTCATCACAATTTAATACTGAATTCAAATTCTGATCATCTGATTTAAAAGTGACTGAATAAGCT
This sequence comes from Myodes glareolus, assembly GCF_982192425.1. Taxonomy (NCBI): domain Eukaryota; kingdom Metazoa; phylum Chordata; class Mammalia; order Rodentia; family Cricetidae; genus Myodes; species Myodes glareolus. Next base: position 31,270,698 of record NC_142040.1, read on the forward strand.
GTTCTATACTTCTTTTCACAGTTTGTTAACTATGTAAAGATAAAGTCGTGCTTAGGTCTGTATTAGACATGGATTAGAGGAGACCCAAGGGTGTGGGATGGTGGCAGCTGCCCAAGAATGGTGTGAAGAGAGGAGCTGAGCCATCCTCCTGGACAACACATCTCCCAGCAGCAACCCGCTCATATCTCTGTCCTTCCCCCAAGTGGAGACTCTGGGGAAAGGACCTCATCTTATCCTGTCTGTGTTTCTACCTTTAGCATGAGGTCTTCTACTTCTAACCCAAGGTAGTTATTCCTAGTGTCTCAGAAATGCACAAACGAATTATAGGATATCACTGATGGGGCACCTGTTTATAGGTTATGATTCCAGCATATATACAAGTAAACCATGAAATGACTACTGAGGAAAACTAACAGAGTAAATTTTGGGCTAAAACACAATTTCTTAACCCATTTTTATCATTCTATTTTTATTCTTTAGTTTATTGAGACAGGGTCTCCCTTCATAGCTCTCTGACTGCCCACTTGTCACATAACTCAAGTTGGCCTCAAATTCATAGTATCCTCCTGCCTCAGCCTCCTGACTACTTGAATTAAAGGTGTTTACCACCATGCCCAGTTTTCATTTCTTATTAATCATTTCCGACTTAATAACATTAATACAAGACTATCAGAGGGAAATACTTTTGACATTTTCATGAAGAATAAAGTAATTTTAATAGCATCTTAAAGTTTGCTAGCTGTGGTAGCATATGCTTTTAATTCTAGTACTCAGCAGGTAGAGACACACATTAGTGCATTCTATGCACGCATATGTGCCCAAATGTGGGCGTGTGTGTGGAAGCCCAGAGTTGAGTCTACCCTTTATTGAAGCAGGGTCTCTCAACTGAACCTAGCCTGCTTGCCCTACAGATGCCCTGCCTCTGCCTAATGAATGTGGGGATTATAGGTGGCCACCATGTTGGCCTGGCTTTTACATTGGTTGGAGGGATTCTGTTCTAGTCCCCATTCTTATGTAGTAGGTATTGTACTCACTGAGCCATCTCCCTGGACCAGAAACCTTAGTTGTTACTATTTCTTCTTTGAGACAGGGTCTCACTATGTAGCTGAGGCTAGCCTAGAACTTATGATGTAGACCAAGCTGACCTTGAACTCAGAGATCTTTCTGCCTGCTGGGATTAAAGGCTGTGCCACCAGATCTAGGTAACCTTACTTTAAAAAAAAAATGTAAGAAAAAAAGACTTAAAATGAAAGTGACAACAGTAATTAGGTGCCAGTTTTGATGAACTCAATAGTACCTCTATATATTAGAAAGTGGGCTTTGGTGGGTAGGTGCCAGTTTTGATGAACTCTATAGTACCTCTATATATTAGAAAGTGGGCTTTGGTGGGTAGGGGCCAGTTTTTGCTTATGTATGCTGTTTTATTTTATCCATAGCTTTGGTTTATTTCATACACCTATCAGTAGCTATAGTACAGTTTCACAGACCTGGCAGTGAATAAAGACCATGAGCTAACAGTCTGGTTGTCCACACCCACTACGTGTAAAACAAAGAGTCACTACCAACAAGATATGAGACAGACAACCCCAGCAGCCTCAAGAACTGTGAGTTCATCTAAGGTAAGAGCAGATAAATACCCTTCTCCTGAAACCAGCATGGTCTCGAAGGCAGCTGCGGTGCCTAGCTGAGGTCGCCGTTAAGGGATATTATACAGTAGATGCCACAGAGCAAAAACACCATACAACTGACCCTAAGTAAATAGAGGACTGACCTAGAAAGGCTGCCACATGGCTCGTGCTCTTTGCAGTGTTCAGTTCAAGGACAAAGTCAGCATGGGTGTTGTAGCCGAGAAGTCTGGCCACTTGTGCTCGCAACGGGAGGAGCTGCTGCAGAATTGCAGTGTTTTCCTAGGAACAAGGACAACAAAAGCAGAAGCCCATCGACTGCATGCACAGCACTAGAAGAGGCACACACTAGTGAGGCTGGGAGATGGTGAGATCGCTTCAGACCCTCAACTATGGCTTCCATTTCAGCATTAGGATAATTTCAAAATGTGGTATGTCATTCCTGAAATAATTTATAAAATTTATACTTCGGAGAGAACTGTACATTCTTCATAAACTCTGAGATGCTGTAAACTCAGGGTAAAAATATGCTTTATGCACTATTGTGATTTCTTACTTATTTTCTTCAATTATACAAGTGTACCGAATACTCATTACAACTTTCTGATGTGTTTGTGGAAAATTATACACAGCATAAAACTCACCATTTTCACTTCACACCAATTTGTTTTGCTATTCTGTATCCACACATGGAAAATAATGTCCTGATAAAGATGGAGAGGAACTGGTACCCTTGTGTACTGCTGACAAGAATGTAAAGCAGTTTAGTGGCTCTATAAAAAATACACACAGGTGGGCTGGGGATAGAGGAAAATGGCCAGAGTGTTGCCTAAGGGCTTTGACCCCCAGGACCACATGAACCAGACATGGTGGCACATGCCCGTAATGGCAGCCATGGGAGGTGGAGGCTGGAAGCTCAGGAATTCAAGATTCTCACTGGCTACGTACAGAGTTTCGGCCAGTCAGGGGCTATGTGACAGGCAGTCTCAACAAAACCAAACAAAACACCCCAAAACTACACAAGTCCCCCCAAACCAAAAATAAAACTCCTACAGAACTATCATAATCTCAACTCTACTCTGGGCAAATATTTAAAAAACTGAGAGCAGATACATACTAGATATCTACAGATACCCGTGTTCATGGACACACAATAGATATCTACAGATAACCTGTGTTCACGGACACACACTAGATATCTACAGATAACCTGTGTTCACGGACACACACTAGATATCTACAGATAACCCGTGTTCACAGACACACACTAGATATCTACAGATACCTGTGTTCAAAACAGCATTACTCAATAGTAAAACCAGGGAAACAACTTAAGTGCCTTGTGACAGAACAAGGGGTCAAGAAAATGTGGTATATCCATACATTAACATGTAATTCACCCTTAAAAAGGAGGGCATTCTGACATGCTTCGACATGGTAAACCTTTATGATGTGATGCTAAGTAAGTGCGAGTCATGAGACACGTGAGTTTCCTGCAGCCATCAAGCTTACAGACATGGAAAGGACAGGGGATGGGGAGTTAGTTTATTATGAATGCAGTTCCAGTTCCAGAGTGTGAAAATGTCCTGTGGATGGTGTTGTGATGGTTCCAGAACAAGGTACACACACTTAATTCCACGTGCTGCTATCTGAAGGTTCCTCTAAAATATGCTGAAAACTAATTTGTTTGCCTCGGTCCTAAGAGATGGGATCTTTCTGTACTAACCTCACGAACTGATCAGAGGTTCACAGGAGAGCAAGAAGAAACCAGCTTAGGTTTTTTGCCTTGTGCTCATGATTAAAAAAGGGTCTTTCCTTCTTCCCTGTGAGTACACAGCATCTTGGATTTCCTGTCTCCAAAATCATGAAAAATAAATCTCTTTTGTTTCTGAGTTATCCAGCCTATAGTATTTTGTTTAAATAAATTGACATACCATGGTATTTTATATTTAAAACTGTTTTTATAGACTTTTCTCAACATAGTTCCTATTTGGTATCTGTATACTTAGGGATACCACACCACACAAATACATTTTTTTTTTTTTTTGCTTCTTTTTGAGATGAGGTCTTACTACGTGGCCCTGGCAGGTCTAGAATTCACTATGTATCCCAAATGTGGACTTTGGAATCCTCTTTGTGGTGTAGTTACTTGCTGAGGACAGCATATGCAGAAAATGAGCACAACTCCGTGTTTGTTTTTATCTGCTCTGTTTTTACCACAACACTCCAGCTTGTGGCACACCAAGCAAACTGACAATGAAGACATGAAAAGGCTAAAAGTCTTACAGGTATGTGGAATTAGTAAAGGCAAGCTCATGCAAACAGGGGTATCAGTAGATGAGCTGACTTTGATATTGGTAAACGAAGTACATCTTTTCCTTAATATCTTCAATTAGGATCAAAATAAAGACATTTATGGTACCTGTCTGCACCGCGTGTGAAAAGCCATTTCCATCTTCCTTCTTGTTTCAGGGACACAACACTTCTTCATGACAGGAAAATAGTGGGGATACTTTAGGGTGACTTTGTACTTGTCGTCACCTGCTTTTTCCAAACTGTCGATGAAGTCATCAGGAAGAGCACCTGCGAAAAGCCATTTTCTCATGAATAATTTCCCACACATTCTGGCTCACGAAGGATGGGCACAGTGCTTTTAGGCAGCTCGAGGGATCTGCTGTGGTAACTGAAATCCAAGGACAACTGGAATTAGAGGACAACTGTATGGTCTTATTCAGACTGTCCTGGAGTGGGGGAGGCACTGAGGGGCCAGGTGGCTCAGGAAACGACAATATGAAACAGACATGTTTCAGGGCACCTGAGCAGATGGTTTTATTTTAGCAGGCAGGATTAAGCCAAAAAATAAAAGACCCCAGAATAAGAGACTAGTTTACAGTGTTGGAGACAGACATGGAGACACAGAAAAACTGTCAAGGTTTGAAGGCTATTAAATAAATACCAGTGTAAGTTACTAAGAAAGATAAACATGTGGGTGCTGGAAATCAAATCTGGGCCCTCGGTAAGAGTAGCCAGTGCTTTTAACTGTAGACCATGTCTCCAGCCCCAATACTAGATAATTTTTAAAAGAATTCCTTGGATTTTAATTTAGGTTGGAATCTGCAAGGTGATATAATCTAATGTAGCAAAACAACAAAATTTTACCAAGTTCAGCCTTGGAAAATACAAGGAAAGTATCGTCCTCATTGAGGTTTTTGTTGAAGTCAATGCATAGCTCACTCATTCTTTTCTTCATTGCCTTGATTTCCTGAAAGGAAGATAGATAGAGCATTAACAATAAAAAGAACCTTTCATTTTCATTTGCTACCGGCTAACATGTTTCAATGATGCACGAAGTCGGAATTCTGTCTTCTCTCAGAAGTCCTGTCTTAGAAATGCACCCTGCAAAGCAGCTGCTGTCAGTCCGTGCACTACTGCCCAAGTACATTTTGCTCAACACTGTCTAGAACACACCCGCTGCCTCCCTAGTCTCTCCGCTTTCCTGTTCTACAGCAGCCACATGTTCAAACAGGACCTGATAGTGAACATCCCAGGATTGTGTCCTCTATACCAATAGGTCACTGCATCATCTTCCTGCGGTAATGACTGATTCCAATAACCCACGTCTGGCACCTCTCTAACAAGTTTGTAAAAGCACTGGGTAGGAGATCCAGGGAGATGATAGAGAACCACAAGAGAAAATATAAGATAATCTCATTCTTTTGACAATACTGGGTAACGAAGTCTACTTGACACAAAGTAGTTCTCAGAGTGGGACTCTGGCAAAGGATATACTGTGGGGCACTGAGACCCAGAGACAGTTCCATGTGTGTCTGGAATGACAGGGTTTCGATTTGGCCATCTACCTCTACAACCTACCAACTTATTTAGTTGCTTAAATGGGCCTCTGTTGCAGTCAATCATGGCTTAACTACTACAATTTTGATATCCCAAGAGAACGGAGGGTTGACCAGGAAGTCAAAGAGGCAAGTGAGGGCCACCAGCCACTGAATCAGAAAGACCAGGAAACAAAGAGGGCACTCAAGTGGAGAAAGGCGCTGGCATCTCCACGGCACCTTCAATACTATCTTCAGGATGACATCAGTCACCAAATAAAACTTGGTTAGGATATCTGTCAGACTTATTTCCAGCTCTGCAGACCAAAGGAATAATCTGGAAATAAGCCGTGGGTTATATTTCCTGTCCAAGAAGAATGAGGTTAATTGAGCAGATGAATTTATCACAGAACTTGGAAGTCTTGATTTGACTCATACTAGAAAATGTTTGAGCAGAGCTTTTTAGGGGTTAATCTCCTTCATGTAAGGGGTGTGTATTAATTACAGGGTGTCCTATCCTAAATACTGGCTTTCAAACTCTAGTGTCCTATCTCTGTGTGATCAAGAGAGGGAGAATACAACCAGTTACTGAAATCTGGAATTTTCTTTTTAAGAATGTAAAACATAACAAAGGAAATAAGCCTGATATACATTAAATAAAAAAAATGGAGACAATTAAAGAACAGTAAGGTTGCCAGGCATGGTGGCATATGCATCTGTAATCCCAGCACTCTAAAGGCAGAGGCAGGTAGATCTGAGTCTGAGGCCAGTCTGGTCTACATAGCAAATTCCAGGTCAAAAAAGGCTACACGGTGAGATCCTATTTTTTTGAAAAGGTGTGTGTGTTGGGGGGAAGACAATTAAGTTATAAGTTGTTCGATTACTAATGAGGTTAGCAGAAGTTTTGAGAGTTGAAGCATGGACGGAGGAGATGACTCAGTGCTTAAGAGTGTTTGCTGCTCACCCAGAGGATCCTTGTTCAGCTCCCAGCACCCACATTGTGCCGTCAAAAACCACTCCTGTAATTGCGGCTCCAGGGCACGGAAACTCTTTTCTGTCCCCTGTGGGTATCAGCACATACACATATACACCCACACACATAATTAAAAAAATAAATATTAAAAAAGAACCTAATATCAAATATATTACAAATGGATTTTCATCATGAGCTATTCTATTAAAACTCATCTCTATTTGTTGGTTCTGTTGCATTTTTTTCCTCAAATAAGAAAACAATAGGGTAGAAGGAGATAAGAGGGAGTATGTGTGTGAAAGAGTAATCAAAATACATCTTACACATATGTACATTGTCAAAGAACAACATTTATTAATAATAAATAAAAAGAAACATAAACTTACATTTCGTACTTGTTCTGAAAGATGGAGTCCATTCCTCTTTCCCATTTTAATTGACTTTTCCAAGTATCGCCTGGCTTCAGGCTTTATCTTCTCCAAATCACAGTTTTCCTGAAATCAACCATCATGTCAGTCATTTCTGTTCTAATAGCACACGGCCAAACAATCAACTCCCAGGTCAAAGCCAACGTACTGCATTCATCGTCTCTACTGAGCCATGAAACATAGGTGATTATGGGGCAGGCCCTCCTGAAGACCCAATTTCTTTTATGCTTTGGTGAGCTTCCGCTAATTTAAAACAGAAATATTGACCAAGTCAAAAGCTAAGCAGAACAGCCTTGCCCTGCCTCAGAACTAGAGTCAGAGGACCTGGAAAGTATGTGCTAATAGATGCATTTGCATAGTCTCATTCTGACCAGTCTTTATAACCAATGTACCTTTAAACAACAGATTTCTTATTGCAAATCATTTGGATTTAATATTCTATCATTTGTTAACCTGGTTCCACTTGAGATGCAGGAAGAGAAATAATGGGGTGAATTCTGCACAAATGCAGGGGAGGACTCTTTTGCCAAGATAGCAAACAAGGACAGCTGGATAAAACCCTAGAAAAAGGTTCCAATACTTCAAAAATACCTTCCTGTCACTTGGCAAGGGAGATCACGGGACTGCAGCCGGCTGCATATGAACAAGTACCTGGGGAAAATGAGTCAGAACCCCACAAAAATGGAAGGGAAGCTGATCGCCTCCAACTCTGAAGGCCCTGGAGGAGGCTGGAAAACTTCCCCAGTCAAGACAACATAAATCCAAAAAATCCAAAGCAAGTTATGGGATACGTGGGGTGTATCTAAGGTGGCTGGTCAGCTCATGGTCCCTGGGAGGAAATGCGGCTCCAGACAGACTCAGCAGGTACAAAGAACTCACTTTGGCTGGGGTACAATGAGAGCCGTCTGTCACCGGAGCTTACAGACCTCTTGTCAGTTGGACATTTTCTCCATGAAAGACCAGGGCCACCCGTCTCCGAGTGTGCCAAATTTCCCAGTGATTAGATGCTGAAATGAATGGTGTTTGGTTTTCGCACCGGCATCTGAGACGGCTGGCTGGTGACAGGAGGTAAACAGCTGCACTTTTTTGCTCAGCACCACTCAGAACAGAACCAGGATCTCACCTTGCCTATCAACAAAGAATCGGTATCACAGGGCCAAAGCACTCAAAGCATTACTCAATGTTTCCTGAGTGTATTCTCAGGAGAGGGTGAGGAGAGTTAAACTCCCTTTCCCCTCCCTTGTGTCTCTGTGGAATTGTGAGCTTGTGGGCACGGCTGGAGTTGGAACTCTCCTAAGCTGGTTTTGGCACCCACTGGGATCCTAGTCGCAGGTGCCTGCAATGGGAAGAAACCCAGAATGTCTGGGGAGACAGCGTGGCTATGGACTGGCTCCCGCAGGGACGGTGAGCAGTTCAAATCCCATTCATGCGGATGTCGTTAGCGGGCTCATCAGGGCTGGTTTCGGCAGCGCCGGGAAGTCTGTCCTGAAGTGTGAGCATGGCAACAGGAGTCTCTAGACGGCATGACACTGCAAGCTGTGAGGCGGGGTGGGGGTGAAGGAGTATCCAGGCCATACCATGTGTGGTATGGTGAGCAGGCTGGCAAGAGCTGGGTATACAGTTAAGGACCCTTTGAGATCTACAGCAGAGAGCCCACCCTTGAAGAGCTGAGACATTAGGTTCTAAGCTTGGAACAAGAGCTAATAGCATGGTTTCATCAGCTGCTGTGAGTGGCATTCATGGCTACTCCATGGCTGTACTGGATTCCTGTGAGTTCTCATGGTAGGCCTGCATGTCTATATCTGCAGGGACACACTCAAGCATACGTGTAGCCGTCAGAGACTACATGAAAGTGAACACCACACACTCTCAGAATGAGCAATAAAAGTGAAAACAGGTTGAAGGATGTTCTGAGGAAAACCAGTCTTGAGCTGGGTCTAATCGAACCATCACAATTAGCATACTAAGATACTTAACTCAACCAAAATGATACTGAACAAAAATCTGACTCAATAACCAGACCCACTGACTCCGAGGTCTCAAGAAGTTTCCACAGGCCTGTGGGAAGACTGAGGTCCTTCTTTTGTTTTTTGTTTTTTGAGACAGGGTTTCTCTGTAGCTTTCCTGTCCTGCAACTAGCTCTTGTAGACCAGGCTGGCCTCGAATTCTGAGAGATCGCCTGCCTCTGACTCCAGAGTGCTGGAATCAAAGGCGTGTGCCCCCACCACCCAGTAGACTGAGGCCCTTCTAAAGTACACTTGCTTAAGCTCACTGTTGTGCTCCAGCCACTCACGGTATTACTGCCTCTATAATCCTCAGTTGAATTCTCACAGGAGGACCCGCTAAATGGAAAGCTGCAATGCTCTAAACAAGAGATTCTCAACTTTCCTAACGCAGCAACCCTTAATACAATTCCTCATGCTGTGGTGACCCCAACCACAAAATTGTTTCGTTGCTACTGCATAACTGTGATCTTGCTACAGTTACAAATTATAATGTAAATATCTGATAAGTGACCCCCATGAAAGGATTGTTTGACCCCAAAGGGGTCGCGACTCGTAGGCTGAGAACCACTACTCTAGACTGTTCTGTAGACCTGTATCCCTTGAGCCACAGCAGCCTCATGGGGCTCCTCAGGCAAAGCTTCTCCTCTTCAAGGCATCTAACATTTGATTTGCATGATCTGATAGTAGGCACCCTTACTTTTACCTGTAGGGGCAGGATTTATTTTTCCCTTAACCTCACAGATGTCTAACATGAAAAACAGCAGAGAAAAATTCCTAAAATGCTTAGTTTACTGATTTTTCCTTATTACTCCATCACCACCCTTAATTTATTATAATTCTTTAAAGCCTCATAATAAAAATAAGATTTTAAGACACAGCCTTGCTATGTAGCCCTGGCTATCCTGAAACTTGCTGTGTAGACCAGGCTGGCCTCAAAGTCACAGAGACCTGCCTGCCTCTGCCTCCCAAGTGCCGGGATTAAAGGCATGAGCCATCATGCCTGCTTTGAGAATTTTGTGTGTGTGTGATTTTTTTTTAATGATTAGAGAAAAACTTATGCTGGGCAGTAGTGGTGCATGCCTGTAATCCCAACACTCAGGAGGCAGAGGCAGACAGATCTCTGTGAAGTGAGTTCCAGGACAGCCAAAAAATAAAAAGAAGAAATTATGATGCTGAAAGAACTCTGAAGATTGTTCTGAATGCTCCCTAAAAAATGGATTCTAAACTGTATTTGCTACACTGAAGACATCAGAATGTGTACTGGGGCCTACTGCACATACTAAAATAGAGACAGAACTTGTTTGTTTCCTCCATGTGCAGTTTTATCCCCACCCCTCACCAGTGACAGTTACTGTATTAGCGAGAGACCTGAGGGAGACAAGCTCCAGGCAAATATAGAGGTAGAGGTCTGAACGCCTGGGCTGGAGGAATGCACAACCACCTTCCTGATGACCAACATGGCACCACAGCTGTGCCTCACGCTCCACCGCAGGGCATGCCAAGGATTCATCACACAATACACACGAGGACACTGAGCACACACTACACGGGACACATTTCTTTGGGAGAAACTATAATCAGAATATATCATGTGGTCCATTCAGCATACATTTGCTGAGTCCCTATTTCTCTCAGACTCCAGAGAAATAAACAGCTTCTGAGAGCTTTAAGTCATATGCAAATCAAAACAATTTACTAACAGATAGTATTATGTTCTATGTGGGGTGGGGAGGTTAGGTACTTAGACAAGAGAGTCAAAAAGCAAACAAGCAAGCAAACAAACAAAAAAAACTAAAGCAAGGGCACCAAGCCGTGGTAGATGCTGTCGGTGTCTTAGAGCTGGGTTCCTGAGAACCTGACAAGGCCTGATAAGATTGTAAGCAGTGGACATACTGGCAATAAAGGGTTAGACACACTTTAAAAATAGCCTAGGACGAGGGCGCGGAGAAGGCGCTGTAGGTGCCATGTTGGGCTGCGAAGGCGGCAAGACAAAACAAAATCCTGGAACAGCCCAAGAAGCAGGCCAAAGAGACAGGGAAGGAAGACAGGGTTTTCAAGCAGAAACAGACAGGAGCAGAAGATACTCTGGCAGCTAAGAGTCAAGGCCGTGCGGGAAGGACAGCTACAGGCAGTAGATGGCCAACAGAATAGGAACACAATAGCAGTTTTGGAGGTTCCTTGTCTCATAATGCTTAGCCAACGCCTGTTTTTCCTTCCTTCTTAAGCTTACATGCCCAGTACATATATATTATAGTTTCCAGTCTTATGTTTTTATGAGTTTTCTGTGTGTGTGAATGTGTATCTTTACATTTATATGTGCTTCTTGAGCTTTTTCTTTGGCTCTTTTTCTTCTGTTTGTCTTTTTCTGGTTTGTTTTTATTTTATCACATATATATATATATGATATATGTGATATATATGATATATGATATATATACACATATATAATTATATGTGTGTATGTCTGCATATGGGTATGTACATATGAATGCAGGTGCCCAGGAAAGTCAGAGAGCCAGAGGATCATGCTCCCCTGGAGCTGCAGTTACAGGTGGTTGGAAGTCACTTGACATGGGTGCAGGGAACTAAATTTGGGTTCTCTGGAAGAGCAGTACTCTTAACTGTTGAGCCATCTCTCCTGTCAGTGGACTTACATACTTTAACATTTTTTTTTTTAAAAAAAGGCATGCTAAAGAAAGGGAACAGTTGTAATGACTTTTGTACCTAGTTCCTAGTTTTTTGTTTATGGCTTTAGGGTACTGGTTCTTTAATTTTAATTTGGTACTTAGTCTCCACACCTGTTTAAATTAGGAGAGATCCAGTCAAAAGTACGTATGCTTGATCTGGGCATGCAGGTCAAGTGATGCCACATGCTTAGCAAGTACAAAGCTTTGGCTTCAATCACTCAGCATTGCCCACTTAAACTCATGACCCATTTATCATCACTGTAACATTTAAACTCTTTTAAGTCAGTAATTGGCTAAGATTAATTGGCAAGCTCAAGCCTGAAGCTGTTAAAAGAGACACAAACAATAGTACAATAGAGCATTCTATTTCTATTTCACCAGAGACACCCTCCTGTGTGTTGTGTTTATTACTTACTTAACAGACTACTGGAATAACACAGCTTATGCTACTTACCATGAACAAACTGTATGCTTTTATCACCAATGTAGATGGAAAGATGTGTGAACCCTTGATTTATTGCTAGTTTTTAGTGAACAATTAAGATGCCTTTGTTAGTACTGAGAAATGCCAAGACCTCAACCATTACTGCGTGTTGTGGAATATTCCGTTACACTGTGTGAAGATATTTCACTGTGATTAGTTTAATAAAAAGCTAAATGTGCAATAGCTAGGCAGGAATTTTGTGGCAGAGAGAACACTGGGAAGAAGGGGAGCGTTGTCAGCTGGAGACACAGAGGAAGCAGGAAAGCAGAATAGACAGTATGCAGAGCGGTAAGAGAGCCTCAGGGGAGTGCGCAGATGAACAGAAGTGGGTTAATGTAAGATATAAGAGATAAGGGGGCTGGAGAGATGGCTCAGAGGTTAAGAGTATCGCCTGCTCTTCCAAAGGTCCTGAGTTCAATTCCCAGCAACCACATGGTGGCTCACAACCATCTGTAATGAGGTCTGGTGCCCTCTTCTGGCCTGCAGGCATACACACAAACAGCATATTGTATACATAATAAATAAATAAATAAATAAAAAAAGATATAAGAGATAAAAACAAGCCCAAGCTACTGGTCAAACTTTCATAACTAATAATAAGTCTCTGTGTCGTGATTTGGGAGCTGGCTGGCAGGACAGGGAAATTCACCTACAACTGCTGACTTTCGATATTTGCTAACATTTTAACCAATAAGATATGAAAATTCTTGTTTTTCTCATTTTTGGTGGTTGTTTTCTGTTTTTCTTTTGGTGGGTATAAATTCACTATTCTAAAAATTTCAGCAATATTTGATATTTATAAATAAATAAAAGTATATATCTATAAGTTGTACACACTAAATCCTTTAATATGAAATAGGATGTTGACAACACTTGATATATATAAAACATAATACATGTATATATATTGTGTGCTGAGTAGTTTTATATCAGCTTGACCTAATGGAACAGGAGGGAACTGAGAAAATGCCTACGTAAGATGGGGCTGTAGGCAAGCCTGCGGGGCATTTTCTTAAATAGTGATTGATGTGGGAGGGTCTAGCCCATTGTGGATGGGGCCATCCCTCGACTGGCGCTCCCAGGTTCTTTAAGAAAACAGGCTGAGTAAGCCATGAGGAGTGATTCAGCAAGCAGCACCCTTCCATGACTTCTACACCAGCTCTGGTCTCCAGGTACCTGCCTAATTTGAATTCTTGTCTTGGCTTTCTTCAGTGGATTCTGATTCTGGTTATGTAACCCTTTCTTTAAGTTGCTTTGGTCATGGTGTTTCATCACGGTAACCCTAACTAAGACTTAAGACACACACACACACACACACACACACACACACACACACACACTTCTTTTCCTTCTTTTTTTTTTTTTTTTTTTTTTTTTGGGAAAAGGTATCACTATGAAGCCCTGGCTGGCCTGGAACCCACAACACAGACTAGGTTGTCCTCAAACTTACAAAGCTCTGCCTGCCTCGCCTCCTAAGTTCTGGGACTAAACACATGTGGCATCAAATCTGGCTAATAATATTTGCATTTACAGATGTTGGGCAACCTATACAAGAGACAGATGTCCTCAATCTGTGATAAAGCTTTTTCAGTTTTACCACTTGTGTAAACATGTGTTTATCTGCGAGCACAAAATGACATGCTGTATGTAACACTCAGCAATTTCTTTCTTTCAGCATTGCTAAGACCAAGTCTCACTGTTCCATGGTTTCAGTGCTATAAATAAGCATGCTGTTGCACCCATGTTCTCTATTTGTTTTCTTGCAGATGGAAATCTGGGATATGGCAGTGCTTTGTCATTATAATGCTATGATGACATTTGTCCAATTTTGTCTTTCCACAAATGCAGAAGGGCCTCTAGCTAAATCCTAGGTAGGATGAAGGAGGATATGCCAGGTCACCTGAAATTTAAGATCAATTTTAAGTTATTTCATTTGTCTTCACAAGTTCATAAATTGCTCCTATTTTTAATGAATTTCATCCACACTGGCACTGCAAGAACAACCCCCCTGACTCACACCACAATGACAGCAGATATCTTCGGACCTCTTCATCAGTGAAAAATGGTAACTTATTGGGGCTCTCATCTACATCTCCCCGATTACTAATGAGGTCGAGCGAGCTCTTTCATGTGCTCAGTTATCATTTGTTCCAAGTTACCAAGTCCCCTGTTCATATTTCCACCAGATGCCTCAATGTCGCTGACTGTAGTAGCGTGGTCCAGCACCTAACTTAGCATGCTCCGCTAGTAAAATGCCTTGTCGTTTTCTCTAGCTTTTGATGTCTTTTTGCTGTATAAATAAAAGTCCTTTGCTGTAATGCTGTAAAGCTTAGTGGTCTTGTATTTCAGTTCACACTTTTTGTGTCTTATTTAGAAATACGTTCCTGCCCAGGTATCATAAGGAAGCCATCCTCTATTGAGTTCTAGAAGATTTAAATTGTAGTTTAAGACTTTAGTGGGGGGCTGGAGAGATGGCTCAGCAGTTAAGAGCACTGGCTGCTCTTCCAGAGGTTCTGAGTTCAATTCCCAGCTGCCACATGTTAGCTCACAACTAACTGTAATGAGATCTAGTGCCCTCTTCTGGCCTGCAGGCATATGTGCAGTCAAAACACAGTATACATAATAAATAAATAAATAATTCTCAAAACAAAAACAAAATCTTAGAGGATGTGGAATTGTGTTTCAGTTCACTGGAAGAAGAGTCAGTGTTAGTTTTTCCCACATAACTAGCTCATATTCCATCATCAATTCCTGAGACTTCTTTTCTGAATCTGCCACTGACTCTTAGTTTGATGAACATTTATTAGATGCTGATGTTGTACCAGGTCTGCCAGAGGTACAGAACAGAATTCAGCATCTACCTGCTTTATATAGTCCACATGCTGTCTGGCAAGCATTCATTACTGATTTCTGTGGGTTTCTGACCTTCAGTTTTTCTACTTAGAATTAGGGCTGCCTCACAGATTGGTGTCAGTTAAATTAGATAGCTCTACATCTATACATATGTAAAGTAGTATTTTTAACCACATATTAGGAGCAAGAGAGTGCTGTGGTTAGCTCTATGCTAAACTACAGTTTCTTTCATACATTTAGTTAACAACTTATTTATTTGGAGGTCTATCGATATCCCCCAGATGGAGATGTGACATCTTAAATTTGACACATCCTGAGGACTCATCCTCTGTTTCCTTAGCCTTCCACTGTGACAAAATGCCTGAGATAATCAGCCCATAATGACGGAAAGACTGTATCATCTCACAGGGTCTGCACATGGTCAGCTGCCTATGCCAGTCCTGGGGTGGGAGCAGAGTGCAAGGCAGGTGTGGTACCACGATTATGTACCCAGCTCCCAGATTCTTACTTTTTAAAAAATGTACACATTTGTGTGTGCCTGTATACATGCATGCTGGTAGACTACGGTGGCTGGAAGAGGAGAGGGTTGGGGTCTCCTGGAGCTAGAATTATAGGCAGCTTGTGAGGCACGCAACGTGGTGCTAGAAATCACATGGGGCTCCTCTGCAAGAGCAGCAAGCCATCTCACCTGCTGTGCTCTATCTGTAGCTCCAGGTTATTCTTGTTATAGGTTTTGTTCCTCTTCCTTTTCAAGGGATTTATTATAATTTATTACTTACGTGTAAATGAACGATTCTCTGAAATATATCTTCTCTCATGCTCATCTCAATATCAAAACGAGAAAGCCTTTTGTCTGCCTCTGTGCTCGCTGCCCGCACTTCTCTGTCAGATGACACGTGCTGAGGGAAGTCCAGCATGGTCCTTTCCACTGGGGAGGCAAGAGAACACTGTGAACACGGCAGGACCTGTTAAATGGCCAGGAGGTCAAATACCTCTGTTTGGGATGAATTTTGTGCTTTCTGCAAAGGCTCTCCAGACTACCGAGAGGCAGTCCTGCATGTGCGAGCTGGCTGTTCCACCTGGCATCACTGAACACAGTTAGGCTGTGCACTCCACACTTTCAGAGCACACTCAGGGCATACCTCATTAACTGTGACTTATAAAGACATAGTTCCTGTATGCAGTTGTCATGATCTGGGAAGGGAAGGACCTGGTGCATAGACAGATGGCAGAGTCTGTGGGCTGTCAATGAGAGGGATATGGCTCAGAGGCAGCAGCTCCCAAGGGCTCGGGCACTGGGCAATATGCTGTGGTGGAGAAGGACTTTAGAAGAGACTTTAGGTCCTCTGTGCTCTAGAAAACAAGACACTGAAAGCAGGGGAGCCAGCCGGGACAGCCAATCATTGCAGTTGGAGGGAGTTTGTGTAAAGAAATTCTTAATCATTCCACAGACTCCTTGCAGAGTCTAATCTAAATTACAGGCTCCGCCCAAAATGTACAGATCAAATAAACAAAAAATTCTAGATAATTTTAGAACATCCAGCAAGCAGCTGGACGTTATGGTATGCCTGTTAAATGACGATGGTGACGGCCTGCTCTACGCTGGGAAGTCAGTTGTTGGGTTTCCGTATACTTCAATTGATATTAGTGACACAGCCGTAACTACAGACAGTGATGGCTGTGTCACTCTGTGACAAGGGAGACCCCTCACTACTTTCAGCGTTATGTCTGTTCTCAGCAGAGTCTCACTACACAGTCCAGGCTGGCCTTGAACTCCTCATTCTTCTGCGTCAGCCTCCTGAGTGTTTAGAATACAAGTATACACCACCATGTCTGAGCTTGCCATCAGAATTGTGCCGGTTTTATAAACTGGTAAAAGTTATACAAGAGATGCAGAGCAGACAGAGTCATCCCTTACTCAGTGAGGGAGAGAGCAGTTAAGATACTGCCACACTTAGCTCAGTCCTCTGAAAACGCGGCTACCGGTAAAGCTACTAAAACATGTCAGAAATAGAAGAAATGTGTAGTTTCTACCATTGAGCCATACCCCCAGGTTCACAATACAGTTCTAAAAATTCAAATTCTGCAATTATATTTTAGTACTTGGCTTAGTATACACGTTTATATTTGGTGGCACAGATTAAAATTTTCACCCATAAAGCACTGTTTTAGAGCTACAGGGAATAATACAGTTACAATTGCTGCTTACTAAAAAGCAATTAAAGTTTCTCAAGAACCTAAACAGGTAGCGACTTAAAGTACAGGAGCCTAAAACTGGAAACCATCCTGAACAATACACCGAAGATCATTTCCTTCCTTCCTTTACCACACAAACCTGGAAGCAGACTTCCATTCCCGCTGCCAAGCTATAAACAATGTTGTCTGTGCCCGGGGCGGACGCCAGACGCATGAGACTCAGAGCCACTGCAGCTGCACCCAGCACAGGCAGATGAGAGGGCACTAGATCTGAGACGTCTGCTCTCTCAGAGGCTTGATGGGTAACCTGGAAAGGTAAATTTATGGAAGAGATACCACAGACTTCCATACACATTTAAATACCCATTACTGGGAAACCCAGGACTCAAGAGAACTGTTTTTAAATGAGTTTGTGCCCCCTTGAAAAAAACCTGCCTAAGAGGGACTGGCCATGCCCATTGCTGACAGAAATGGCCAAGCAGCTCCATCACTCAGGAGTTTACAGTCAGGCCTTAGAAGATACAGTAGGCACTAGCCAGAGTGAAGAGGCTGGCAGCAAGGACAGAGAAGAGAAAACACCAGAGTCCTTATGACAGTGGTGTGCAGGGCAGGGAACACTGGGTAATAAGGGGCGAGCAGAAGCACAAGTTACTAGAGCTGCACTGGTTGGACAGCCTTCCAGTTTCCAGAACACACAGAAATATTTATGATACCCAGTTTGCAGATAAAATTTCATATGCAAAATTATATACACAATTTTATGCTTAATATACAATAATATACATAATATATAAAATGTATATATATGATTTTAAGTGAAGCCTGGACACAGAGCCAAGGTTGTTTAGTCATAGCTATCCTACAGAAATACATCTAATTCTTAGAGGTGAACAGAGGGAGTCTTCATTTGCGTAAGTCTTAGGACATGTTTAACATCTAAGACACAGAAATGAATTAGGACAAACCAACTGTAAACACCCCTGACTTGAGACACTGATCTTTGCAATGAGTGATTTCATGTGCTGAGTTGGAGGGGTTTTTTGGATGATATCAAAAATGAAGTTGGTGAACCTGGGATTCACTGGCTTCCATTGGTAGGTAGCCTCATAGAGCCTAATGAGGGCCTGACCAGAAGACAAAGTAAAGCAGAAATTTTCTAGTAGGCTGACTGTATATGTCACACACAGCTTCTCCTGGGCCTTGGACTGTAGGTCCACACTGCACAGTTTATTTTAGCGTCACTATCTTCCACGCTTATGTGCGCCAGCTCTCAATGAGAAATTGCTCTAAATCCATGCGCATACCCCGGTGGCTCTGCTTTCATGGAGAATAACGACAGATATCACATATTAACACTATCTTGCAGTTTTCCTTCTGTGTCTGCTGTTTTTCTGCTGTTTATGACATGAAGTCTTGATCTATAGCCCTATCTAGCTTTATACTCACTACACAACAGTAGCTGGCTTTAAACTCTCAGAAATCCTCATGCCTCAGTTTCCCAAATACAGGTTCCCTCTGTATGAATTTCTCCTATGCTGTAATATACTTTTCTAACCAAGATTTTAATGGCTACATGGAGTTACAGAAGATGAATGTTTCATCATTTACCTAGCTATCAAACGGTGTCTCTAATTCTACAATAATGTGATTATCAGTTGATATTTAGGGCTTGTGTCTGAGGTTTTGATATAAAAACATGTACTTATTTATACATTAATTTATATAGGAATCTTGCCTTTATTATTTCATTGGAATGAATTTCAAGATAGAGAATTGCTAGGGGAGAGTATCAGACCTCTGGTAGCTCCGATGTGCAGAAAGAAACAAGAGTGCTCACAGTGAACAGAGTGAGCGCTGTGAGGGGTTAGCGCTGGGCAGGGTGAGCAGAGCACACACAGCGTGGGGTGAGGATAGTGCATGCTGTGCAGGGTGAGGTCAGTGCACACTGTGCTGGGTGAGTAGAGCGCACTCTGTGCGGGGTGAGTAGAGTGCACACAGCGTGGGGTGAGGACAGTGCATGCTGTGCAGGGTGAGGTCAGTGCACAGTGCAGGGTGAGGATAGTGCATGCTGTTCAGGATGAGTAGAGCGCACTCTGTGCGGGGTGAGCAGAGTGCACACAGCGTGGGGTGAGGACAGTGCACACTATGCAGCACCTACTGAGGCTCACATGCCTTAGTTAATTTAATTCTAAGCAATAATCAACCCTGTGTAAGAGTCAATTTGTTGTCAAAGTGGATAGCTGACTGTTCAGACAGGAAGTGTGAAATGGTTATAGGTTCCACAGGGAAGCACTGTGTGCTTGCGTCTCCACCCACCTATGTACTTCACCTCTACATCGGCCAGCACCTGCAAACAGTTGTCGTAAGTTACTTCTTTCAGGTCGATTGTCCCCACAGCATCGTACACCTGCTTGGTCTGTGTGATGAGCTCATCTGTCCTTGTCTTGATCTGCTCTGGAGAAAGGTCCCATCTTAGAACGTTCCTGCCAGCTGCCGTGTAGGAAGATGCAGACTGAAAAGGAGATGCCTCTCTTCCCAACGTCATTTTGAGCAGAATCCTGGAACCACCAGCTCTAAAAAGAATTGGAAAAAAAAAAAGAATAGAAATTAAAGACTTCCTGTCAAAAAATAAACATATAATGAAATGAGATAGCAAGTAAGAACTTTTCAAAAAAGAAACAACCCTTTTCTAAAGAAAAAAGAGTGAAAAGGTTATTTCCTATTTGCTTGCATAATTATAGTTTTAGTGGAATTTTTACTATGCAAACATGGACTTCAATATACGAAATTATACAGAAGAAAGTTAGCTGTCAGAAGAAATTGGCTGCTCTACCAGGGGACACGGGTTCAATTTCCAGCACCCACGTGACAGTTCACAACTGTCTGTAACTCCAGTTCCAGGGGATCTGATACCCTCACACAGACATACATGCAAGCAAAACACCAATAAAATAAATAAATAAATAAAAAATTAAACTGCTCTCTCCTTTGCAAGTTTCTATCTACTATACACATAGATTTTTTTTATTTTTTTAAATTACAGGTTTTGCTAAAGAATATTACATTCTTTCATATTAGATATTAATCTCCCCCATAATTTTATATAAATAAGAATAGTAATTTGTATCTAGTATAGATACCACATTGTAATAAAAGAAAAAAAATAAGGAGACCAGTCCTTATTCCCTTAGCTATCCCAATTAAAAATATTGACACTTTGCTTGTACGTGTATCTTTCTTTCTCTTCTTCTCAACTTCAACCCTTACCCAACTTTACAGTTTAGAAAAAACAATGTCATATTTACTAGCTTACAATTACATAGTAAATGTCTGGGTATGATCAAAGCATTTTCCATGTGGTAAAACTTCTTCCTTCCACAGTTCTTCAGAGATATAAACTAGATGTGTGCAGCCACTCTGAGGGGTATGGAGGGTAAAATGACAATCTGACCACAGGCCCCTGGTGGACTAATAAGGAAGAAAAGTCACAGCAGTAAATGCAATTTCACTGTTCTGTGATGAGCGTTAAGATAGGTAGACAGAGGGAACGCTGGAGACTACAAAGGGGTCACCTACTCTGGAGAGTATGAAAATCAATTTTCTAGAGTAATGAACAAGTCAAACTATCCAAAGTCCAAAGAATATGACAGAGAAGGTTGAAGATAAAGAGGAAGGAGCCAACACAGTACCTTGGAAATCATTAGTAACATCCAACCTTGTTCTGTGGCTCATGCTGATCTGTTTTGGTTGGTTTTCTGCAGCACTAAAGATTGGAACTTGGGCTAAATGCACACAAGGTGCATGTCTACCACTGCGCTCTACCCTAGCCCTGCTCTCACACTTACTCCGAAGGCAGAAGAGCCACTGACAGACTTTCATTTGGTGAGAGATGTGATGAGCTTTATATCTTATTCAGTCATTTCTCCAAATGAGTAAGGGATACTGGATTAGAAAGCGGGAGAAGGGGAGTGACAGAAAACTGAGGTAGAGACAATACATCACTGTATGAAGAGAGCAGGGGAAGACTCAAGGGGAAGGCTTGTGGTTCAGGGAGAACTCATGGTTCAGGGAGAACACGACAAGGGACTTGGGAAAGCATGAGAAAGTAAGGCATGGACGGACATGTTACATTGGAAGTGGCAGGAGAGTGGAACTCACTGGTATTAAAGGAAACTGCACTTACAGGGAAGGCTGACCTGAGCCAGAGCACGGAGCGAGAAGAGCAGAAGACACAGGCTCTAACCCTACGTCACAGCGAGGCGGGAGGAAGCTACGGAGTGAGCAAAGAGACAAGTATGTGTGTGCAGCAGAGTCAAACATGGAGACGGCAGGAGCCTCATGGGGAGACAACTAAAGGAACACATCCCCAGCTTTGGCCAGAGCCTGAGCCAGGAGTGCTGGGGCGTGACACTGAAGGAGGCAGATTCTCTGCAGATGTGGCCAGTACAGCAAGGCCAGCAAGAAGTCGAAAGGCTACATATGAGGACAGGAGAGACCCAACGCTGACCTCACCTTCTCTTACAGTTTCTCAGGGCAAACCGGCTGAGGCGCACTGAGGTTGTCATATTTTCACATTTCCTTCTTCTTGTATGTTTTTCTAGACAGGATTTCTCTGTGCTGGCTTGACTGTCCTGGAACTTGCTCTGTAGACAAGGCTGGACTCAAACTCAGAGATCCACCTGCCTCTGCCTTCTGAGTACCGGGATAAAAGGCATGTGCTACCACACTGCCTGGCTACATTTCTTTTGTTATCAGTAGAATAAGATTAAGATTGTTCCATATTTGCTCATATGTATTAAAGTGTAATTTAAATATCTAATTAAATGTATTAAAATAAAGAATGTTTTTTTCTGAGATAAAATGTTTAAAAACATTTTAAAAGGCAGTTAATTAAACACCAATAACAAAAACTGGTCAATGTAAAAAATTGGGTAAAAAAATATAAAAACTTATAAGGCCTCTGATTTCATATCATTTAGTTTGTCATTAAATTCTCACTCCTTAAAAAGTCAACAGTGGAAATTAAAGACGCGGGTTAGGCTCAGGAGCTAAGTACACCGATGGCTCTGCAGAGGATCCAGTTGGGGTCTCAGCAGCCATGTTGGGCAGACATGACTGCTTGTGACTCCAGCGCCAGGGGCTCTGATGCCCTCTCCTGGGTTCTGTGGGCACTCACTCAGGTGCTCGTCCTCCTCACCCCAGACTCATGGATATGTATAGACTTAAAACACAAAACAACACGGTAAATCTAAAAAAGATGTGGTTTATAGAGTATGCAAAGGGAAGAGTGAGAACCAACAATCAAGCCCTACAGACCTCAAAGGCCTTGTCTCAGAGTAAAAAATGTTTCAAAAAGATCTGCATTGATGTCTCAAAAAGAAATCCTTTTATGATTTAACTTGGAATAAAATGTTCCATCAACTAAAAGATATGCGTAGCACAAGGTCCTTATAGCTTCAGGTGGGAATGGGATATAAAACACAGGTAAGGCAGTTTTAGAGACAAGAAACTCCAGTCTTGGTACAACTGGAGAAACGGTAGCTATGATGTGACAGTACAAATATGAGACATTTGGCTGTAAGAATTCAATGGCGCTGCAAGTGATGGTGTGTGCTTTTAACCCCAGCACTCAGGAGGCAGAGCCAGGCAGACCTCTGGGAATTCGAGGTCAGTTTGGTCTACAGAGCAAATTCCAAGACAGGATCCAAAGCAGAGAAACCCTGTTTCCGGGGGTGGGGGTGGGGGTTAACTCAGTCTTACAAAATAAACTACTAGGCTAGTAGTTCTGAACCTTCTTAATGCTATGGCCAGCCTGGTCTACAAATCGAGTTTCAGGATAGCAAGGACTGTTACACAAAGAAACCCTGTCTTGAAAAACAAAACAAAAAATAAAGATTCAATGGCTTGGGTGGAAGAGATGGATCTGCAGTTAAGAGCACTTACTGCTCTTTCAGAGAACCCACGCTGAATTCCCATTACCCATGCCAGGTGGCCCACAACTACCTGTAACTCTAGCTCAGGAAATCCTCACCTCTGGTCTCTGAGGGCACCTGTACTCACACACGGCATGCACACCCTAGATAGATAGATGACAGACAGACAGACAGATAGATAGATAGATGACAGACAGACAGACAGACAGATAGATAGATAGATGAGAGATAGATAGATAGATGACAGACAGATAGATCAATCTAACTTAAGAGAAAAGTACTAGTATAAAACCAAAAAGCAAAGCAGCATAAGCCACAGGGAATTTCCCTTAACTATTTAGCTCATGTTAGCTGCAGAGCAGAAATGACTGTGTGAACACTAGAGTCAGCAGCTTGTTGGCTGGACCTGGGAGTAGAAGACCGAACCAGAAACCAGTCTCTGAAAACAGAGAGAAGCAAACCACCTTGTTGGAAGAGGACAGCAAACATGGTCACAGATTGGGAGCCTCAAAGAGTTTCTTTGTTTCTGGGGATCAACCCAAGGCCATGTGTGTGTGCACGTATGCGTGTGTGTGTGTGTGTGTGTGTGTTCTGCAGGTATCTTAGGCTATGCTTCCCTTCTTTGTAGTGCAGGGTGTGGAAAGGAGAAGATATAAGGGAAATATTTTCTTCATGGTCAGGAAAGAAAGGAAGAGCTGCAGCAGAATATGACAAAGCTGGGTTCTATTTCACATGGGAAACACTAATGGTGTTGGTCAGATGTACGTGGGCTCCTTGCCATTTCTCGTGCTCCTACCTACACACACTTCTTCCTTCTTTTCTTATACTGTTACATGATCTGTATACATCCTGAAAACTGACCTAAATTCTTTGAAATACTTGGCGATTATTTCCTCCCAGTGTACCCAACTCCCATAGTCCAAGCTGTTTTAAGGTGACAGACTGCCTCTAACCCTAGATGCACGGATGAACTGCTGAGAGCGAGCGGTCCCATTCTCACCCCTGACATTGAGAAAGTCTGTGCCCCTGACTCTAGCTGGCAGCCATCCTATGAGAAAGAGGAGGATGTGATTTACGAGGAAATAAACACCGTGAGTGGAAAAGAAAGAAACTAAATACTTAATGATATCACTGAGCTCCTAGATCAACTAACTCTGAAGCCTGACCCAGAGCCAGACTTTCCAGTTGTGTGAGTCAATAAATCCGTTCTATTCTTTAAGACAGTTTAAGTCTAGTTTCAGATTTCTGCGCTTCATATAGAATCTCAACTGGTAAAAGAAGAAAAAGCGAAGGAGGAAAAAGAAGAGCAACAGCAGTGACAGCAGTAGTATAGTGGTAGTACATTAGTAGTGCAGTAGTCGGGAGTACAGCAGTAGTATAGTGGTAGTATATTAGTAGTGCAGTAGTCGGGAGTACAGCAGTAGTATAGTGGTAGTATATTAGTAGTGCAGTAGTCGGGAGTACAGCAGTAGTATAGTGGTAGTATATTAGTAGTGCAGTAGTAGGTAGTACAGCGGTAGTATGTGGTAGAAGCACTGCAGCACTATATTGGTAGTGGTGTAGTAGTACAATAGTAGGTAGAATAGCAGTAGTACAGCAGTAGTAACAGTCATAGTCCTGTAGAGGTCAGAGTATAAGAAGTGAAGGACTGGACTTGATGTTGAGCCCATGTAATACAATCCAGGAACACCTTAGGGAAATATATATCATAGGGATGTGGGCTTTGTAGCATTTTATATGGGTTTTTGATGTGGCCCTGGCTCTAGTAAAAATATTTTCTTATGTAAATGTTTTCATTGTGATGATGAAGGGATATAAAGTTCACTGTGGGCTTTAACTTTCTAACAAAATTATCCCTGCAGCCCCTCATGGATACAGTTAGCAGAGGACTGAGAAAGAGTCAGCTGTGACCAAGATAGACTGCTTCCACCAAGGTCCCCCTTGCATAGCTGAAAAGGCTGGCCTTGGGGTTGCTGGGCACAGGGACAGCAAATGTGGGAACACTGTCTGAAATATAGAATTTCTGCTCTATCACTATTTTTAGAACAAGTCAGTAACTATGAACAAATTTTCATTATTGTCAAATAGCTTTGAAATAAAATGATATCATACTTTTTTCACTCTATCAGCCTTCCCTAGTTTTCACTTACTTCCAAATGCTTATCAAAAGGCTGCTGTTTGGTTGTATCATATCTGCCCTTAACACCCTTAAGTGGAGAGCGTCCATGCGGCCAAAGGGACATAAGTTAGCATGGTCTCCACTGCAACTAGTGAAAGCTACCCTCTCTTTAACATGTTTTCCCCTGACACCAGAAAGGAGAAACCACAATGCTACAGCCAACAGGACATATTAGGCATTTTACCTTAATATTCCTTTAAAATATTTATTTGTTTGGTGCATGTGAGCAGGTACCTAATGGCCATGGCACACACATGGAGTCAGAAGCCAACTGTCCAGAGTCACTTCTTGCATTTCACCTTGTTGAGATGAGTGAGGTCTCTTGATGATTCTGTTGCTCTACCTCTGAGCTCCAGGCTGGCCAGCCTGCCAGCTCTTGGTAAGTGTCCCTACTCTGTGTCCCATCCCTCCACAAAAATATGGGGATTACAGATGCATCCCGCATTCTGACTTCTACATGGGTTCCAGGGATTGAACGTGGTCAGACTTGTACTTAGCAAGCACTTTTACCCGCTGAACCATTTTGTTGGCTGGGTAACCCTTTTCTTACATTGAATTTTATCTTAGTATCTTTGAGGATTTGTAATTCTTGTCACCAGAGGAAGGCGACTGAAACAGATGGTTTTGTAATACTCTAACATTTACCCTGAGTATTTTCTCTTTGAGTTATCTATGCTTTTTCTCTCCTGCCTTCGCTTAGCTATCCTTCGTTCCCTGTGTTACACTTCCATGCGGGTATACTAATTTCCTTAGTAGCCTTGGAGAGGTGCTCCCAGGCGGGAAACAGCACACCTTGGTTCTTTCTGGCAACTGAGTTTTTCTTTCGAGAATCTTGTGAGAACTTTTGACCTTTGCTCCCCAGGGTTGAAAGCAGAGGGGCAGCACAAGCCCATACTGCTCTACGGGGGTTACTAAGTACATGATCTGAAAACCACAACCTAGACGCCAGAAACCTGCTTGCCTGAGTTAAAACATTTTGTTTTTCTTCTTCAGAATTCTGGGCCCTTTACTACTTCTCTCCTCCTCCACTGTCTCCTTTTCGTCATGAAACTTTAACCAAGAAATAATAGCAGAGCACAGTGGGACAGACAGGAAGGTGTGCATGTGAGGGCGAGCACCTCCTGTGTCCATAAGACCAATGGAGAAGCTCGGGCAAAGGAGTGAAGACACTCGGACAGGGGCACATAGACCTGCTAGGACAAATGAGCACAGCTCAGTGAATTCTGAGTTAATACCGTAAGACGTTTTGTGGACTGTAGAGCTTGAGAAATGTTCTGACCCACTGGATTCATTAGCCTAGGAAGCATGTTGAAGGCCCACCTCTTCCACCTGCCAAGGTGCCTTTGGCTACTGTATTTCCTCAAATCTCAGCTCTGTCACCATGCATCTGCGCCATCCACTGCAGACACTGTCATCGACCTGCTCGGTTACTGTGCAGTTGTCTTATGCTGTACGACAGACTGGGCTTTTCTCTGTATGTCATGTTTTCCCCTAACAAATCTTCACCTCACACAGAGCTCATTACACATGTGAAACGAGCCAGGATGGATAAAACCAACAAATACAACAACACCATACTTCCTTCATTGTTACAATGAAAACATTCATACAAAAAAATATTCTTGCTGGAGCCGGGGCCACATCAAAGGCCCATGCAAAATGTTACACTGCCCACATCCCGATGATACACATTTCCCTAAAGCGTTCCTGGACTGGATTACATGGTCTGTACACTTCCTGAAAATGAACCCCATTCTTTGAAATATTTGGAAAATAGTTCTAGTTTTTGCCAAATGTTTCTCTGTAGTATTGGGATAAGGCCTGCATTCAATCAACCCATCCCCACTCTGGAATAGCTGTTCATGTTATTTACTTCCGGTCTGGCTATTTTGTCAGTATTCCCCTTTAATCCTGATTCTACTGTTCACAGAGTTCTCTTCTTCACCCACTGCTCTGATGAGATTATCTGCCTTTACAGCTCATCGGGCCATAGTTCAAGCCTAGGC
Organism: Myodes glareolus; assembly: GCF_982192425.1. Lineage (NCBI taxonomy): Eukaryota > Metazoa > Chordata > Mammalia > Rodentia > Cricetidae > Myodes > Myodes glareolus. The sequence continues at coordinate 31,297,898 of NC_142040.1, forward strand.
TCCTTTTATAGCATAGGACTCTTTAAATTTTATTTTAACTCTTTGGTTTTAAACACAGGTTCTCAAAGTAGCCCAAACTAGTTTTAAACATGTAGCTCTTTCGCCTCAGCTTCCTAAGTTAATGGAATTAGTGGCTCAATTTATTTTTGATTTCTCCAATTGCAGACAGAGCCCAGCCTGCACTTCCCAAGACTCACTTGTTCCTCCTCGACCCGGGCAGCACCTTCCGCTGCGCTCCTGCTAGCCAGCACAGGTCGTGTTCTGTTATTTGCCTCAGCTGTACCAAGCATATATCAAATATTCAGCAGCGCCTTCTGGTGAGCAGATCCCACACTGGACAGCAGACAGCACTTCCACCCTGCCGACAGGGCCCATGGACAGCCCAGTCTGGATGGCCTGAGTCCTGAAATGCTACCTGCCAGTGTGTGGTACACCTAGTCTCGACTGTGCTACCCCAAGGGTACACTTTCCTATTCAGTTGCCAACCAGGGCCTTGTGTGCCTTCTCTGGAAAGAAACTGGGCAGAGAGAGACAAGAAGGGAGAACTCATCTGGAGTCACCTTAGGTGGCAGGTAGTGTTAAACCCCGCCCAATCCTCACAGTACTGAGAAAGAAGGAAGAACAATGTTTTCAAGAACACGGTGCAAGAAAAGACTTGCAGTCCTTCCTGGGAGCACAGGGCAAGGCACCGACACACAGCGGGAACAGAAACACCAGTCAAGCATTTCAAAGAATCGGGTCCTTTTCCAGAAAATGTAAGGGTTGTGATACAAACCAGGGACTGTTCGCGAGAGGGCAGGGAAATGCATGCTGCACGGATGTGGGGGTTAGGGTGCTTCACACAGCTTTGTTTCGGAAGAGATTATTTACAGTGTATGCCCTTAATCCTAAAGATTGAACTAAAAATATTAAGACAAAACACACACACACACACACACACACACACACACACACACCTACCTCACAGAAAGCGTAAGACAGGGCTGGATACCCACCCGGGTGCTAAGGTTACAGACTGTGAGCTGCCTGACTGGGTGCGTGGATCTGAACTTAGGTCCTCTGCAGGGACAGTTCATGCCATTAGCCCCCGAGCCATCACTCCATTCTCTTAAAAAAAAAAAATTAAAACAGGTGGCCTGAGCTGGGCGGTGGTGGCGCACGCCTTTAATCCCAGCACCTGGGAGGCTGAGGCAGGTGGATCCCTGTGAGTTCAAGGCCAGCCTGGTCTACAAAAGCTAGTTCCAGGACAGGCACCAAAAACTATGGAGAAACTCTGTCTCGAAAATCCAAAAAAATAAAAAAATAAATAAAAAATAAAACAGATGGCCTGGAACTTGTTATGTATGGAGAACAGACTGACTTTGAACTCAAGAGATCCACCCTCCTTTGCCTCTTGCTTGCTACGATTAAAGGCGTGCACCATTATACCTGAGAGACTAAAAATCTTGCTTGAAGATTTTTTTTAAATATGTCTATGTGTGCTTGCGGGTGGGCCTGCTCTGTGAGTGATTATACTATTACTTTTAAATTGAGTTAATCTTATCTATTAACTGTACTTACCAAGAGAAATGAAGCCAGAAGATTTTACCCAAGTTCTTGGTACTTCATTTCAGTACAACAAATGTGTGTAAACCTACAGCTTTCTCTCTGCCCCAACTCCCCTTTATTTATTTAGTGTGTGTGTGTGAGAGAGAGAGGGGGGGGAGGAGAGAGAGAGAGAGAGAGAGAGAGAGAGAGAGACAGAGAGACAGAGAGAGACAGAGAGAGAAGAGAAGAGAAGAGAAGAGAAGAGAAGAGAAGAGAAGAGAAGAGAAGAGAAGAGAAGAGAAGAGAAGAGAAGGAACACCACACTGTACCCACGGAGGTCAAAGGGCAGCTTAGAGAGGCTGGGTTACTTCTTCCATCATGTGTTTTATGGCAGGTGTTTTGTGCTCTAGCTGGTGATGCTCTCTTCAGTACTCAAGCTTCCCTTCACCCCACCTGTAGCACAGAGCACTGCCTTTTCCACTTGGTCCTTACAGAAATCGACTGCTATGGTTTGGATTAACTGTGGTCTCTTTAATGCAGTACAGGCTAGCCTGGAAGTGTTGGATTGCCCAGACTCGCATCACATTCATAATACTCCTGCCTCAGCCTTCCAAAACCCCTTACAATCCCCAAATGAGATTTAGGCACGACCATCTTGCCAGGCTAGACCTTGGGACTTAAATGTTGCCCCAAACCAAAGGCTTAGTCTCTGATCCCATGGTGCACCTGGGAACTTGGGAAACCTTTAGGAGATGGGCAGAAGTGGAAGGACGTTGGTAAATGTGGTGTGATGATTAATACTGGTTGTCTGGTTGACAAGTTCTAGAATCCCTCATGGCATGTCTGAAAGATTATTTAGATTAGGTTGACTATGGTAAGATGACCCACCCTCAGTATAGGTGGTACCATTCCATGGGCTGGGTCCCAGACTGCATCATGAAGGAGAAAGGCAGCTGAGGGCCAGCATTAAGCACTCTACTTTCCGACTGCAGATGCAGTGTGGCCACTGACCTCCTATTTGCTGTGACCTCCCCAACCATCACTGCGCTTACCCTATTCCTGCAAGGCTGCTGTGTTCCTGCTGTCTCTCACCAGCTCTCTGCTGCTGCCATCACCTGACCTCTGACCTCTGCTCAGCACATGGTTCTAAGAAGCACTCTATTCATCTTTATTTTATGTGTGTGAGTGTTTGCCTCACATGTGTGCAGTGCCTGTACCAACCAGAAGAAGGAACCCCTGGAACTGGAGGCAGACACTTGTGAACCACCACGTAGGTGCTGGGAATGCAAGTTCTCTGGAAGAACAGTGCATACTCTTGATAGCTGAGCTATTCCCTGGCTCTTCAGTCATGCTGGAGAGGTTTCAGGAAGGTGGACGAGCCTCAACTTCAGCTCCGTGATCTGTTTCTCTCTAAGAATGCTCACGGGCATTTTTCTCCCCACCGCTTGCAGACACTACTTCAAGAGGATAGCAGCAGTCTATTCTTTAACCACAGCCTCCTATCTTCCTTGCCCTCTGAACCGCTGTGATGCTCCACCGGTCATTTCCTGCATCGTCACTCTGTTTGTCCCTGTACCTTTTCACCCTACAGGCGCCTCTGTCATGTCACCCTTGAGCCTGGCTGTTAGTCGTGTCGTGCTTTCATGGCCTTGATTTGCCTACCTGTACCTGCACTCAGCTCAAGAAGACTAAGGGGATGAGCTCTCTCAGAACATCCTTCCTCTCCTTCTCTCTCTCTCTCTCTCTCTCTCTCTCTCTCTCTCTCTCTCATATGCACACACACTCCGGCTAGACTCCAGGTATCTAGGATCTCAGATTTCCTTGTTCAGATGGCTCTCTGAGCCTATGTTCCTGGAAATGAACAGCCTACAGGTGTATAAACTAAGGGTGGCCAATAGGAAGAGTGTAGCTGGAGTAATGGCATACAGGTAGGGTCATCTGAACTATCCCCTCCCCTGGCTTCTGGGATGACTGCTCTCATGAACATCTTCAACAGCTCCCTCACTCCTGGGCTCTCCCCAGGCCTTTGCAGCACTCCCCTTCTCTCAGACAACTGCTACCAATTGTCTTCTTCACCCGAGGAACCACATCACCTTCATCTCCTATTTACAGATCTCAGTTCAGACTTCATCTTACTCAAAAAGCTTCCTTGGATGACTCAGATCAATTCAGGAGCTCTCTGTGCTCCTACCACACCTCAGCTCACGTATGCCAACAGAGGTGTGGCCACGCCGAGGAGCATCTGCATCCTTGTGTCTCCAGCACACCTTAAGAGACCTGAGCTTAGCAGCATTTGCAGGCCCTGAATCTGTCACTGTTTTGTAACTTATTGTTTAACTTGTATGTCTGCACAAACCAAAAGCAAACCCACCACCACGACAGCCTGCTTGGGGCTGGAGAGAGGGATCGGGGTTAAGAGTGATTCCTGTTCTTCCAGAGGACCCAAGTATAGCTTCTTGCTCTAACAACGACCTTCAACTCCAACCCCAGGGGGCTGGATGAGCTCTTCTGGCACATGCTCACAATGATAACATGTAAACAAAAATAAAAAGTTTAAATGTTTCTTAGGCTTATTTGTTCAATACTTTCCCTCTATCACTTACACCCCTAGTAGCTCCCTCCATCTGAGTATGTAGTTCCGGAGAGCATCACACAAAGTTCTGAGTGCCTGGGCGGTGGTGATGCAGCCTGGCTCTGCGGGTTGCAAGGCAAGCATGCTGGATGATGCTGGATGCGAAGAGTGAAGGGACCACTGCCCTCGGGAATCCCGTGCAGGGCGCCCCACCCCTAGAGTCCTCACTGGTGAGATCTAGTCACCACTGTTCCAACAGTGAACTTGCTTGTTCACTTAAGGATCTTTTTATTTGGTTTAGGACAGAAGTATCTAATAAACAGAATGTTCTAGATCTAGAATTAAATGCCTTGGCCCAAGTCAAATTCTATCAATAAACACAGCTATGTTTCATTAAAATAGCTTTTGATAAAGCTTTTTTTTATAAAACTCTTTTTTTACTCTGTAGAATTAATGTGCAGAGAAATCATTTTTGTTCTGTTTCAAAGTTAATAAGAAAAGTTATTAAGCATGACAAAGTTACTATTCCTATCTTTTTTCCATCTGTTTCAAGGTAATAAGTCAATTTATGTTTCAGCCTCTACACCTTGCACACCTCCCTCCTCCGTCGCCCCCGTGGTCTCCCTCTACAAGTGCCCTGGCAAAAGCAGCTTTTCTGCTCTTCCCAGGCTCTTCTTTCACGGCTCTCTTTACAGAGAGTGGCTGCTGTCATTGTTTAGCCCCTCTGCAGTGCTGGGAGGATGCTGAACCCAGCTACAGCCCTGGTCCCTTTCCCCGTGCCTCAGACACTTCTCTGTCCCTTTCATGGCATCTCTTCCTTCCCCACCCTGATGGTGACCTGTTGTCTTTTCATTTTGCTCCTTCCTATCTCAGACCTTCAGGGATCATACGGCACATCAACAGCCTGCATCTGGATCTCAAGCCACAGCTGCACACCCACAGACACCAGCATAAAGTTCCAGCGTCCTCAGGAATTCCCACCTCCCACCTGTGTTTGCTTCACCTAGGTATCCGAGCTAGGAACTGGCTACAGAAATGGTTGGTGTACACCATCAACACCAGTATGCTGTATGTTCATACACTCTTCTATATGTTCATCAGCATTTCCTTATTTAATTCCCCCAACAGGTCAAAAGGCAGGACAGAGAAGCAGAGTAATGTGCCCAGGCTACGCAGCAAGTGTGGCGCTGCATTCCTGACTCTGCTCTGCTCAGGCTGCAACTACAGCCCACAGAGGTAAAATGTCAAGCTTCTCACCAGGGCGCCTCCCCGCATTTCAACAGGGAAAGAGCAGTAAATGAAAGAGGAGAAACACACACTACTTGTCTGATGTGCTATCTCTACCATTCCCGAGGCACTGCTGCCAGGACCAAGGACTGTCCCACTTTAACTTCCGTCAATCCTGAAAAACAGGCATCCATTTCCTAAGGGTGAAACAACTCTAGCTGAGCCCACTTGGACGGCTGCCTTTTGCATGGTCTCATTCCATCCCAAAGCTTCCGTCAGGGTTCTTGGGTAATCAATAAACCACCCAAAAGGTACACTCCCAGGACGCAGCAACTCTTCCTCAGACTACTAAATAGAAAAGACGCAGCAGAGGTCCTCAGAGATCTCCCAGCAGCTAATGATAGGGATGAAAATCTTCTCACTGAGTTTGATATTTCGGATAAACAATGGACGGTGATGACGGACAGCCTGGGCTTGACTAAAGGTTGGGGCAGGAGAGACAGCTCTATGGTTAAGGTACCTACTGTTCTTACAGAAAGCTGGGTACAGTCCCCCAGCACCCACATGGTGGTTCTTAATTGTAACTCTAGTTCCAGGATCCAACACCTCTACTGATCTGAAGCCTCCTAAACGCACACATGCACACACAAAATAAAATCAGCAAATACATTTGTCTTTAGGGGAAAGCGCGAATGCAGCCCCCCACTACCACAAATTATGCAGTCGAGTTTCCCACATTTGGGGAAATCGCAGGGCTCGGTACATTCAGAGTGCAATGGGTAAGCCTTGCCCTGGGAAAACCACCTTCATGATCATGGTATCTCCCCAGGCAGATAAGTATATATTTTTTCAAAGTACTAAATGGTGGTAGCTGCTAAATCTTGCAAGAAACTGAAGTTTGTCTCTCTCACTCTATGGACAGAACCCAAGAATTTGGTTCTTTCCCTTTACATCACTTGTATAAAATAATAATTTTATTATCATTTTCTGTGGATAAACAGCTATCAGAAGTGATCTACAGCATCACAGTTTCATTCTGAAAAGCATCTGCAGAGGGCCTTCTAAGTTAGGAAATGTTACTCACGTCGGCTTCTCCTACCAAAAACACTAAATTAAAGGATCCTTTTATTAAAGAGTATTCAATTTCTTTCTTTCTTTTAGAAAAAACTCATACTGTACCTGGTACAGTATCTGTTGTTAAATGAATTCCTGCCTGTGTGAACACCAAGTGTTATCAGCACGCGGCTGGCCAGTCACTGCTCTGGAGATGGATATGCCAGCAAGGCTGATTGTCTGCTGCTCAGCTCAGGGGAGGACCATGCTCTCCTACATTCTCCTAGAGTGCGAGTTTCCTGGGAGTGTGGTCCCTGTCATCATTGTTTCTGTATTTTTTGGCAAATACAGAAGAGAGTACCCGGCACATAGCATGTGCTTTGCAATGACAGCCAACCAACACAGACAGAGATGAAAAGCTCCACGTTCATCTTAGAATGACTCCGAAGCTCAGACAGACCGAGTCACCCAGTCAGTCAGGCAAGTGGTGAGGCCACGAGAAATTGCTGGAGACCAGGAACGAGGAACAGAGCGGCAGACTCCATCAGGAGAGCCAGGAGTGGGGCCACAGAGCCAAGGGACACGTTCAGGCAGAGCAATGCCATTCCCCGTCTCCTGCTTCCACCTGCTGGCAAGGAGAGGAACTGTTTGTAGACTGGGTAAAAACTGCAGGCACCACTAGAAAAAACCGTAATGGCTTAGTTTCAAAAGTTAAACACACCACGAATTCTGGTGTTTATTCTGAGAAGCCTCTGATGCCTGACAGACCCAAAAATACTGTCACATTTTTTCTGCCTGTTTGTCAATGACAGGGAGACAGTGTCTGGACCTATAGCCTGGTGAGATCCTCCTGCTTCACAGTGCTGTGGTTATAGGCAGGCGTCCTCGTGCCCAGGCACATTACGTCTTGTCACCGTGCACCCCTTTGCTATGACAAGAGTACGTTTGCATCCTCTGACCAGAGTGAGTGCTGCAGCTTCCACGGTCTGAGCTTGGTCCTTGTCTTATTTTTGAAGAGCCAGGGATTGAACCACGGCCTGCGAGCACTAGGCAAACTTTCTACCACTGAGCTGCACCAGTTGCCAGTCTTGGGTTTTCCCCAACTTCATCCTTCCCTTGGTCCTCTCTAGAAAAACGACTGTGGAAACAGAACCACCCATATGCCAGTATGTATGACTTCCTCCTTCAGAAGGACCTGGATGTAGAACACATTACACCCATGTTATTGTAGGAACGAACAATCGTGCATTTCAATCCCTTCAATTGACAGTTGATTTTTATTTTTTTTAAGAACTAGAATGTTCTTAAATTTTTTTAAGAATGTTAAAAGTAACATTAAACCAGGTTGTGGTGGTGCACACCTTTAATCCCAGGACTCAGGAGGCAGAGGCAGGAGGTTCTCTGTGAGTTCAAAGCTAGCCTGGTCTACCAGAGCTCTTGTTTTATGTTCCAAAGCTACAGAGAAACCCTCTCTTGAAAAACCACACACACAAAAAAGGTAACATTAGTTTGGATCTGTAATGTAGTAGAAAAGTTTGTTTCCAAACTTCATTATAAATAAATGAGAAGATTCTTTGAAATTTTTTTTAAACTATGAGAATAGAAAATGTTAAAAACTACATATAGTCATGAGACTCTGAGATCGATCTGACAGTTGTTGCTGGAAGAAGAGAGCTTTCATATTGGTTCATATTACAAAATTACAATAAATTAAACAGGTTCTAAGAAAAAAGCAACAAGATAACGGCCTGACTTCTCCTTATTTTGCATTTCATACAGTTTTAATTACAGGATCTAGACCACAGAGCGGCGGAGCAAGCACCGCTCTTTTGATAAAAAGTCCTTGGATAACTCACCAGGCCAGGCCTGGCCAGGGCACGCAACCTTCCTCAGGAGGCCATTCCACACAAATGGATGGCTGCTGGCACTCAGCTGGCATTTGGCTTATACTTTTCAGAACAGAAATCCTTAGTAATCACTCAGGAGACTAATTCTCCCTGTGCACTGCTTACACACTGATGGCTTTGAATGTGTCATCTATGGATGAGTACTTAATTGCTGAATTACTTTCCAATATGGATTTAATTGCTAATAAGTGTTTGTTTTTACATGTGACAATGGCATTGAGGTTTTGTGGTTTTGAAAAACTATTTTCTTTCTTGGTGCTGCAGACTGAAACAGCTACAGTGAGAAACAGCTTTAGTGGTGGCTCTGGTCAGAAAAACTGGGGGAGGAAGTAGCATAAACCACGGGTCAGGAGCTGACAGTCTTGAAGCATGCGGGGAGGTTCATTACATAATTCATGATAGAAAATTTCTACAAAAAGTAGCTTTCTTTCTGTATTTACCTGAATATTTTTATTGGTTGAGCGCTTCATACCTGCCTGCATACAATGTACTTTAAACATGTTCACCCCAGTAAAAAGTTTTTATACATTTAAATATATTTAGTCACAGCCATACCATACTGAACATGACCAATCTCACTTAAAATATATTTAGCACCGGGTGGTGGTGGTGCATGTCTTTAATCCCAGCATTCGGAATGCAGAGACAGGCGGATCTCTGTGAGATCAAGGCCAGCCTGGCCTATAAGAGCTAGTTCCAGGCCAGACTCCAAAACTTCAGAGAAACCGTCTTGAAAAACCAAAAAATAAAAAAAAATTTAAAAACCCATATATTTAGCAATTATTCATGTTCCTAATTCTAGTGGTCAGAAAATATATGAACTTCAAATAAACATACTCAAACTGACAAGCTATCCAGAGATAGCTTGAATGGGGAAACCATATAGAAGAGTAGACTAGAATATAGTAAGAGAAAACAGAAGTGACAAGCAAGCAGAGTCACATCTCACAGTGAGAAGGGCTCACAGCAACCAGCCTAGTTCAAATCTTTCACTTTAGGATGGTGGGCAGTAACGTCAGGTCTCCAGGAACTCTCAGCCTAGACTCATGCATCTTTTTTTTTACAAAGACAGTGCAGAGTGTACCGAAAACGGACTGCCAGGGAGATTCACGGAATACTGATGCGGTGACATGTCTCAAGCTTGAGGTTGCGACTTGTGAGCGTGGCAATCAGCGAGTCAGCAGGCTACGTCATTTAGCTACCCGCTCCTCTTGCTGCTACTTCTGTGTGCCAACCCCTGCTATCCCGGCTATGAATAGGAACAATAACGTCAAATATTTATGTAGCAGGCACTATAAAAACCTTCTGTGAACTGAACTCTCCCAACAACACCGACACGGACCTTACTACACCATCATTTCAGGTAAGATGAAACAGGTTGCCCAGAGCGGGCACAGCTAAGCATTAAACTGTGCAGTCAGTTGCACCGTCACCTTCCGGCCTGCTCTCAAAGCTGCCATTCACCTGACAGCTTCAGCACTTGCTCCTTCTTTTTTTTTCATCCTCGTGTGTTGACTTTGGTAGACAGAAAGTGACACAATCAGAGGGCTGGCCTGGCACAGTAACCCTAAAAACCACCATCCTCACTGACACGATGACATGACCAACAGTGGGGGACGAGGGTGGCCACAACCCCTTACATTTCTAGACTACACTGAGAACCTTGGCAAACTGATTTTAGACATTTTGATGGCTTATACTTTAAAAGCTTGCTTTTTAAAGCAGGGAAGAGAGTATCCTAACCAATAAAAGATAAAAAAGCAGTCTATAAAAAGAACCTTCCCAACAAAGATGAAAGACGACTAATTACCCAACAGAGCTCTTTAGATTTAGATCATTCAGGCCAGAGGAAAGCACCCACTGAAATGAGTGCTCACATTAAGTGCTTCTATTCATTATCTCAATTACTTTTCCCTCTGCAGTTGAAGAAACCGAGGCGGAAAAGGCTGAGTTAATCATTCCCAAGACTAAGTGAGCAGCGCATGTGAGCTGAGCAAGGCAACCTCACTCCAAGCTGAACTCCAGCCATTTACTAAGCTGCTTCTTTCAACCCGAACACGCTGTTTATCTTTCTCTGCCAGCCTAGTCTGATTCTACTGCCTACAGCAGCAGCACATGATAGGCTTCCATGAAGGCGAGAGGAGAAACTGAGTGAAGAGGCTTCTGCTTTTGCAAGTGTCATAGTGGCAGTCACCAGGCTGAAATTCAGAAGTAGGTTAGAATGGGTCTTTCTTTCCCTTTTGGGGTAGTGGTGGGAAGGTTGCATTAATTTTCAATGTATTTGGTTGGTGAAGCCAGCAATGTCCAAGTGAGAAGTGTAGTGGCCATCTGGAACCCAGGAAAATAATAAACACAGACCTGAGCTGGCTTCCCAGCGCCTGTGGACTGTGTAATGTCATGTCAGTGTGCTAAGCTTCCTGTATAGACAAGCTAGCAGCTCAACCTCTGCTCTCAGCACTTCGGAGGCTAGAGAGTCCGTGCTATCAGTGAGTTCCAGGCCAGCCTGGGCTTCAGAGTGATCCACTTCCAACAAGCAGAGAACCTTTGCTGAGGGCCTGGGAAGGAACTGTACTCTGCTAAGCACTCTGGGACCTGATTTTGAAGGACAAGAGGGACCCTCTAGTAAATCACAGTAATCTAGATAAACAACAAGAATTAAAAGGAGCAGTAGTAGAAAAAATAGATTAGGAAATAATCCAGTGATTAAAAAAAGTGGCAGGATTTTTTAAAAGTCAAAATGCTACAGAGTTTCTAGTTTGGGTGGGCTGGCAAGTGATGTGGGCTTTGGAGGACAACTAGATAGTGTCAGATGTGATTATTTTGTGCTCAGGTGCCTATGAGAGACTGGGGCATGCAAGTGTATGATTTAAAGATTTCTTATCTATAGTATATGTGTGCGTGTGTGTGCGAGTTGCTGATTTCCTTCTACTGTGGGTTCTGGAGACTGGATTCAGGTCAAGCGTAGTGGCAAGCACTTTTACTGCCCAGGTCATCTTGCTGGTCCCAGTGTGGTGACAGGGAACTGGAGATAGGAATCTGAAGGGTAGGAGAGAGAAATACTTGGTGTGGGAGAATTATCTGTATTCTGTCAATCATATTTTAATAAAACGCTGATTGGCCAGGCAGGCAGTATAGGCAGGAAAGCCAGACAGGAAGTAGGGGTGGAGCAAAGAGACTGGGAGTATTCTGGAAGCAGAACCTCCCTTGTCACTCCTGCGCAGATCACTGAAGAAGCAACATGTAAGCTGCCCCCGCTGGAAAAGGTACTGAGCCATTATGGCTAACATAGATGAGAATAATGGGTTAATATAAGTTATAAGAGTTAACAAGAAGCCTGACCTAATGGACCAATCAGTTTATAACCTGATATAGACTCCGTGTGATTTTCCTTGGGACTTGCTGGCTTGTTGGGGTACTGGGCGGGACAGAAACCCCAACAAGCTGGCCCTCATGTTACATATGGCGCCCAGACATGGATAACTGAATCCACAGAAAGCCTGAGAAAGCTTGGAAAAGAATAGAGTAAAGCATGGCTTCTTGGTGGCAGCAATTTCTCAGGTCTACTTTGCTTGCTAGAGGCAAGCAAGCGCTCTCATCTGAGAGAGGCTTCCTGACTCAGCTTTAGCTGCAAAACCTTGCAGCTCTTTAAAGAGGTCCTGCCACAAAACACTTAAATGTTGTTGATGACAAGCTGAACGCATTCTTTTCAGTTTTCAGCTGTAGCAGGAGAAAAGTTGCACTGTTTTAAAATGCCAGCTATCTGGGCTGTCCTGCCAAGGCAAACTCTGACTCTTTCAGGCAGGCAGTCCGACTGAGTGTGGTCTGTGAGCAGAATGCTGCAGCTTGCTTGCTGGCAAGGACCTTGAAACGCCATAGAGTTGTGGCAGTGAACACAGCTCTGGCTGGTACCTCAGCCTTGAGGCTGAAAAGCTAAGGAATGAGCTGGATCTAGCTGTCAAAGCCACGGCTCTCCATATTGCTTAGTAAATTAATGGCTCATGTGGTCAGAAAAAGAAAAATATACAGTAAAGAGAGATTCAAAGAGGAAGAAAACCTCTAAATGGTTTACAGTGTGTATATGCAGGCTAAAAGTTAAAGTTCTTAAAGTTAAAGGAAAGAAAGAGAGTAGTTGGGTGTGGTGGTACACACCTTTAATCCCAATGCCTGGGAGGCAGAGGCATATTGACCTCTGTGACTTCAAGGGGTAGAGGTAGATTGACCTCTGTGACCTCAAGGTGTGGTAGTACACGCCTTTAATCCCAATGCCTGGGAGGCAGAGACAGATCTCTGTGAGTTCAAGGTGTGGTAGCATACACCTTTAATCCCAGCACTGGGGAGGCAGAGACAGGAGGATCTCTGTGAGTTCAAAGACAGCCTGGTCTACAGTGTTATTCCAGGACAAAGATATACAAAGATCCTGTCTCAAAAAGTAAAAGTAAAAATAAAAGAAATAGAGGTTAAAATAAAGCCACATAAAGATGGAAAATGCACAGAGAATCTTCATACTGTATGCTATTATGCTCTCTTTAAATTGTTTGATTGCTGAGGAAGGAGCAACAACTGCTAAAAGACTTTTGTTTATAAATGCTGCTGAACTAACCCAAGATAGGAATTTTGAAAATACCTTGGCTTCAAAACTGAAGTCAAAAGGTATGTTACTTTGGAGAAGAGATTTTGCTTTTGTTTCCACAGAAAACGAGAGACTCTGGATTTATTCAGAGTTAAGAATAATCACCTTTGACCAAGGGAGGCCACCTGAGAAATCTCTGACAGGAACAGATGGACCAGATGTCTGAATTCTACATCCAGAACAGATTCAAGACTGCCGCCTGAGATGATTGAGACTCACAGGATACTCCAGTCATGACTTGATTATAACTCTAAGTTTTCTTTAGGTCCCCATAAGACTGTCAGCGTCCCCAACCAGCAGGAAGTAGCCTGAAATACTACGCCCACATTCCCAACAAATGGACTATGGGTATTTGCCTTTGTTTTAAAAAAAAAAAAAAGAGGGAAATGGTGTGGGAGAATTATCTGTATTCTGTCAATCATATTTTAATAAAACGCTGATTGGCCAGGCAGGCAGTATAGGCAGGAAAGCCAGACAGGAAGTAGGGGTGGAGCAAAGAGACTGGGAGTATTCTGGAAGCAGAACCTCCCTTGTCACTCCTGCGCAGATCACTGAAGAAGCAACATGTAAGCTGCCCCCGCTGGAAAAGGTACTGAGCCATTATGGCTAACATAGATGAGAATAATGGGTTAATATAAGTTATAAGAGTTAACAAGAAGCCTGACCTAATGGACCAATCAGTTTATAACCTGATATAGACTCCGTGTGATTTTCCTTGGGACTTGCTGGCTTGTTGGGGTACTGGGCGGGACAGAAACCCCAACAAGCTGGCCCTCATGTTACAAATACTGACATCTGAAAATGAACAATTCTTGGAAAGAACTGCGTCGCCTAAGAGGGTACAGATGTGATATGGATTAGTTACTTTTGCTATGAACAAATTGACCAGAAGCAACTTGAGGGAAGAAGGGCTTGTTTGGGTTTACAGTTGAGAGAATGCAGCCCCTCACAGCCTGGTAGGTGCGGCAGCAAGAGCATCAGGTGACAGAGTCACAGGAAGCAGGGCTAGCTATAAAATCCCAACATCCATCCTCTAGAGCTTCCCCCAGCAAGGCTCTACCCCCTAAAGACTCCACAACTCTCTAAAAGAGTCCTCAGCTGGGGACCAAGTGTCCAAGCACAGAAACACATTCAGAGCATGTGTGTACAAATACAGACGACTCCGGCCAAGCGGAGGAAAAAGAACTGAGTAGTAGCTGGATGGGGCAGGGTTCTGGAGCAATGGGGATGGAAGCTGGCACGTGTACATAGGCTAAAGGAAAGAAATTAGTGGGAGGCGCGGGCCTGAGAAGAGTGCTCAGAGGTGAGGACAGTTGGGAACAGAATTGCTCTGGACATCAGTGTGATACCACATGAAGACCAATCAGCACAGGCTGGAAACTGTTCCAGCTGGTGACTGACAGTCCAAATTTGGCATTATCTGATCACTGCCCCCCGACCTGTTCTTGGCAGCCACATACATCTGCCAATTGCAATGAAATGGGGCTTAAGAGATTTCTCCTAAATGCTGTCCATGGGTCACCTTGCTCTTAGTGGGAGTTCATTCAGTGGAGAAAGAAGACCTCACAATTAACACTACTCACAGTCTCTTTAGCGACTGGGGTCTACACGAGTGGAGATCTTCAACACCGATCCTCATTTCTCCTTAGTTTGTCAACAGTGGGTCATCTAACTCTTTCCCCTCTCTGACACAGCTTTGTAGCTTCTTTTTAAGGAGCAGGGAATGGGACCCAGGGCCCACTCTGAGCATGTGCTCGACCACGGAGCCCCTTCCATTGCCACATGTGGGTATTTAATTATCCAGGTATTCCTCTTCTCAGGAGGAAGTTATAAATCACATGGCTTGATATCAAACACCATGCTACATTTTCAACATGTCTTTACAAAGCTTGTAGGAGGCACTTAATACTCACTCTGGGTCTGCGGCAACAGCACGCCCGTTCTTAGCTGATTTTCCTGAGTTCTGAGCACCCTTTGCCTTCTTACCCACTGTGCTATTTTTAAGTTCTGGTAAACAAGGGATTAGAGAACACTGGTCTTTACATGTCCAAATTCCATGGCCTTCAAAGCCCAGCTGCAACACATAAATCACGTGCTTGTCCCTATTTTTATCTTGGAAGGGACTCTCCCTCTCCTCTGAACTGCCATGTCAATTTCTCTACTACCCTCTAAGGGATTTATCATCCTCACATTTATATTCTAATTATTTAAGTATGTGATTTTTTTCACCCTTAGTGTGCTGTTTTCTTTGCCTTTGAACAAGCAAAATAAAACAAATGAAGAATTAGCTCTATTAAGTCTACTTGTACATTTACTATATAGTATTCCTTAGGCTTGATTTCACCTACATTATGGGTCTGCATGATACATCATTCTCTGAAACAGTGCTTAGAAAAAATGCTTTCGATGATTCTGTTTGTTAAAAGATTCATTTTATTTTTTATTTGTGTGTATGTAAGCCACTGGTGTACAGATACCCTAAGAGGCCAGAAAAGGGCAGCAGATTATCTGAAGTTGAACTTGTGAGCCACTTCATGTGGATGCTGGGAACAGAACTCCTATCCTTTGGAAGAGCAGCAAGGGCTTTTAATCCCTGGGCCATCTCTCCAGTCCCCAATAATTTGTATATTATGTTTCCCTTTGTCCTATTTTCCAGAAAGCCGATAGTAAAATACTAGATTTGATATGATGTTCTCTCAAAGATTTTGTCTTTAATAGTCTTCTCCTTTTACTTTCTGTATATTTATTTTTCAAGGCAGGATCTAGCTATGTAGCCCCAGGCTAGCTTTCAATGTGTCACAATTCTTCTTTTTCAGTTTCCTGAATTCTGGGATTACAGGTATGTGCCGACAAATGTGGCTATTAATTCATTCATTTTATTGCATAATTTTAGGTAAGCAAACACAAGTGCATTTTGAGAGTAAACATATTTGAGAAGGAAGAATCAACTTCAGTAAGTAAATAATGCCAATCTAAGTTTTTCCAAACAGGCCCATGTGTACGGTCCCTTGCACAGTTAACTGTACCAAGTTAAGGTTTATAGAACATGAAAATGAAGCTCTGGAGTTTATGCACAGGTTGTACCATCATCTTCCATCATCCACCAGCTCTGGACCTTGACAGAATTTCAACTGATATGAAGCATTCCCGATGTGTAGTTACATACCCTTCTGACTAGGGCAGGGGCCTTTGCTATTCCAACTCAGACTCTCATGTCTTCATTTCCTTTCAGCTAACTACATGCTGTAGGAGGGTAGTGCTTTTGGCACAAGGGGCAGGATTTAATACAGCAGGTATGAGATGTGTTGTAGATATGATCTCAGTATCATGGTAAATACTTGGGCTGGGTACTTTTTCCACCAATAAATACGTATTGCTCTCATTGTTAGTAAAAAGCTGATTGGCTGAGAGCTAGGCAGGATTTTCTGGGTAGTGAGAATGCTAGGAAGGAGGGCAGAGTCAGACGAGTTGCCAGCCAGTCAGAAAGGAAGCAAGACATACAGGAGTGGTAAAAGCCATGAGTTTGGGGGCAGCATATAGATGACTAGAAATGGGTTAAGTTGTAAGAGCTAGTTAGTAATAAGCCTGAGCTATCAGCTGAACATTTATCATTAATAATGTCTCTGAGTGGTTATTTGGGAAATGACTGGTGGAAGAGAGCTGATCATGGTCCCGACGGAAACCTCTGCCTACATGAAACAGCATGCCACTACTTCTTAATCTGACCAATAGAACGTTTGCCTCTTTCAGGTACATGGCCTATGCCCTGTTCATGGACGTGTGTGTCCTCAATCTCAAGAACCTCTTGGGTCATAAATGTCCAGAGAATCTGGCTCCCCTGCCATGAGCTGACCCCAGGCCCATCCAAGAGAGACTCACCTTCTGTTCCTTCTCAGCTTGATTGCTTCTGACCTAGTATTTTGCTGACTGGCACTTCTTTCATATCCAGGCCAACATATTTAGAAGAACTTTTGCTTCTGGAGAATCATTAATTAGACTACAGCTTTACAGAGCTATCAACTGGGTCTGTAAGGGACCAAGTGACCTTGACTGCCTCAGATGATGACTACAGAGTATCACAAAGTTCCCACTTCTCATTTATGGCTTCATCTCTGTCTTGTGCCAGCCCTAGAATACACCCAAGATTCCTCCATATCTGCTGCATAGCCACTGACTACTGCATATCACTCCACTCTGTGTTTAACTAGGTTTCTATTGGCTAAATAACACTTAGACACAGTGATTTCCCTTACTTTGCAACTGGCATTTTGCTTAAACAAATTTAAAACAAGTCATTTCAAACAGAGTTTAAAATCCACTTCCTACTCAGTTATCTCACTTCTATGTAACTTGTCAATAACATTTGTCAAATCTAGGTCTGTACTGATTAGATATTAGCAGGGAATACTGAATCTTCAGTTACTATTGCTGATGCTATTTTTTCATTTATCCATTTAATAAAAACACTTATTCAACATCTACTTACAGTGGTATATTATTTGTGTTTTAATAAATAAAGCCTGCCTGAAGATTAGAGGACAAAGCAGTCATACTAGTCAGTCACACAGGCCAAGAAGTGGTGGCACACACCTTTAATCCCAAAACTTGGGAGACAGAGGCTGATGGATCTCTGAGTTCAAGGCCACTCAGAGCTATACAAGACTGAATCCGTCTAAAGAGAAACTGAGCTCACACAAAGTTCTGGGATCACATGCTTTTAATCCCTAGGAGCGATATGGCTGGGCAGAGAGAGAACTATAAAAGGCATGAGGCAGGAACTCAATGGAGTGTGGTGTGGAGTCTTCGGTATTGATGGAGACAGGACCTCTTTCATTTCAGTCTGAGGTAGAGGTAAGAGCCAGTGGTTGGCTGCTTTGCTTTTCTGATCTTTAGACTGAATCCCAGTATTTGTCTCTGGGTTTTTATATTTGTGCTACATCTACTATGTATCATGCTAAATGTTAGACATATCAATGTGAACAACAAAAAACTGGGTTCCTGATCTCAGAAACTATCAACTATTAGGATAAGCAATGCGTGGACTATGGAAGTCCTTACAGAATTCAGAAGGACTGAACTGAGTAGTGGTCAGGGAAATTCACCCCAAGACGTTCGAGCTAACCGAGACTAACAGCGTCTCTCACACTCTATCTTAGAACTCGAGTTACTCTTCCACACCTGTGAGGAAAGCAAGGGCAGAGACAGCTTGCTTTCTCTGAAGCAGCCTTGTCTGAAGGTTTTCCCTAAAATTTAGCTCAGTAATACATACCAATCAAAGATCTTATAAATAGATCTTTTGAATAGTGTAAAACAAGTGAGGGGAAGAATTTACAGACTATATAAAGTCCTTATATTCAATATGAAAATAGTACACTAAAACTGGGTGTTGCCGGTGGCCGTGTCAGAGGAGCAGTGGGTGGCAACTAAAGTTCAAGGTGTCAGCCCACCAGGCAGAAACTCCCTGATGGGTGAATCTCAGTTAGACAAGGCCCTGAGACACTGATCCTGGAATCTTTTTTGTTTCTGCTGTGTCTTTACATGCTTGCTGCTGCTATCTTTCTCTGGTATCTGGCTTGATGTGAATGGGTGGGGGGTGTGTGTGGGGGGGGAGATCCCCACTGCCTGTAATGTAGTGCTTTATCTCATGGAAACACCCTGTTCTACTAGCTTTCTTTTTTTTAGTATGAAGATGATTTCTTCCTAAGCAGTACTGTCCAATTGAAAATAATAATAATAATGTTAGTTTAAATACAGTTTAGATGATTAAAATATAAACAAGGAAGTGTCACACAAGGAAGAACACACGAATTTCTATTGAGGAGCTGTATAGACTGTGGCTTAGGTTAATGACTAAGAAAAACAATTGAGTCCCAGTAGCCCAGCTAGCTTACATTCTTTTAACCTTAATGTTGGGAAATGTTTTCACATATTTCAGAGTGCATAATAGCGGAAACAAAGCTTTCAAAATAACTTAGACTAAGATGTTTCCATCGAATAGCTTTGAGGTTAAAAAAAAAAACCCAAGAAGATAATTTACAATTTTAGAAAGGCACATAGTTGTATGAGAAACAAGTTAAAGTCAGGGAACAAGAACAAAACAGCCCAATTATTATTAGCTGGTGTGTCTTTCCTGTTAGGATTGGTTCCCGACCAAAGGTGATGATTAATTCTTTATACCCATTTCTGCCCTCAATCTCCTGATATAAGAAACTCGATGAGTGGGTGGGTATGCACCCTAAAGATTTAAAGTAGAGCTAACTGATTCTTTTCATATACAAAATTTTAGGCATGTGATTCCTTTAAGCTTCCTTATAAGATTATCTTTCAAGATAAGTAATAAAGTAATTGGTCCTTTCTTGGTAACTGCAAAACGCTGCCTGCCAGTAAAAGACCTAACTGAGAAGAATAATTTGCTTCCCTGCAGGTTGCTTGGGTATGAATATATGTGGATTCCTGAGATAATTTGCAAGAAAAATCATGTAAGGAATATAGGAAACAGGCTTTTTTTAATTTTTTTACTGTTTGTTTTGTATTCATCATAATCATTCACTTGAAAAACAGAATGTAACAACATTGTAATTTTTGTATTGTCCAAAAGATTTTGCTGGGGTATATAAGCTATAAGGAAAGACTAAAGATAGAGTTAAATGGGTTAGAAGGCAAACATCAAGAATGAGAGAATTAGGAAACATCAAGAATAAAGACAGAGTTAGAAGGAAAATATCAAGAATGAGAGAATTAGGAGGAGAACATCAAGAGAGAAGGAAAACACCAAGAAAGACAGAAAGGACATTTCTGGATGGAGGTAAGAAAAGAGAATATAGAACACAGAATGAAGAATACAGAAGAATAAAGAAGGAAGCCATAAGAGAGTGCATGAGTGTCTTCTCCCTTAACCCCCTCAGATAACAAAAAGTCATAGTATGTGCTGACTCTGTGAATTTCCCTTTGCGCCCTGTGCTGCTGGGGCTGACCCCTCAGGCAGCGAAAGGGCATGGTGGCACAAGCCTATAATAAACACAGTGTGATCTCACTGAATGGAAGGAAGGAGGGAGGGAGGGAGGGAGGAAAAACGTCCAATAGCTGAACTGCTAAAAGATATTGTGATGGCTATTTTTGATTGTCAATTTGACTTCATCTGGAATTAACTAAAAACAAAAGCAGCTGGGCAAACCTTTCCTAATTGGATTGTTTGAAGTATAAAAACCCACTTTAAATCCATATTTTCTGAGGTAAGAAGACCCACCCTAAACTTGGGCCACACTTGTGGCAGCCTATATAAAGGATACGAAAGAAAGAAAGGTTTATTTTTTGCCTGCTTGCCTTCACTCTCATTGGCAAGTTCACTTACCCTTCTGCTGAGGCCTTCCTACACTGGTGTTGGAGCCTACTTCCTTGGGTTCCAGTGAAGCCTCAGCTCCTGCCCTGTGTGAGTTCCTACCCTGACTCCCTTTGAGGATGAGCTGTGATGTGGGAGCCTGAGCTGAATAAACCCTGTCCTCCCCAGCTGCTCTGGGCATGGTTGTTTGTCACAGCAACAGTGACCCTAAGACATTTCGGATAGGTAAGTGATGGAAGTGAACGAAACAGGAAAGACAGAGCAAGGGCTGGAGAGACAGCTCCACAGATAGGAGCACTTGCTGATCTTCCCAAGGACTGGAGTTTGGATCCCAGCACCCACACTGGGCAGCTCATATCTTCCTGTAGCTTCAGCTCTAGGGGATGACACCCTCTTCTGTCCTCCTTGGGTGCACCACCCCAGATGACATAAGCCATAGACAGACACACACAGACATGAAAGTCTTAAAGAAGTTGAAAATGATTTGAAGAATTTGTTATCTTGGAGTGGAGAAGGGCTTTCTAGGCATGGGATCAAAGACATGAATCATTAAGGAAAGGAGTGCTATGTCTGACTCATTCAAATGTAAAGTTTTATATATCAAAAGCAAAAATGGAAAATGAAGCAATCATCTCAACTCTTAAAGTAACAAGCAAAAACAAACAAATAAAAAAAACCCAAACTGAACTATTTACCAGGGACTCTCAATATTCTCAATTCAAAAGCTTCTAACATAAAAAAGTCAACTCACAGACATAAAAATAATAACTGATGTTCAACAAAGTTTTGTTATGTGACAAGGTGCTGGACTGTTGTTAAAAAGGACTGAGTTTCCCTACCCTAAGACATTCATTCACATCCCGTTCTGCCTTTTCATTTTCTGCTACTTAGAATGCTCAGCTCTGGTAATTCCCGTTCCTCTTGGATCATCACTCAAATGTCACCTTCTGCCTGTGCCTCACCTGCTCATTATGCACAATTTCATTCCATCAATGAATATCCCTTTTTCTGCTCTAAAAATAGCAAAATGTAGTTTTCTATCTAATATGCGACATATTTTATTTGTTTTTCTCCTTATATAAGGTAAATTCCCACTACATCAGATTTCTGTCTGCTCCCCAGTTACAGGAGATTATGGGACCTAATATACTCCAAAATGTTTGGTGACTTAAGTCAGCACCTAGTCAGTTGCCTACTTACTGATGAGGAAACAGCCACAGACAGCTATTTTAGCTTAAGATCACAGTGCTGGTCAGTGATAGAGCCATCATACAAACTCAAGCATGCTGGCTCCAGACACCCAAAGTCTAGACATGCCCTTTGCAACACACACCTTGGCATGTAAATCCTCACACAATACATTCATTTCCTTGACTCTTCACATCTTTAATATAGGTGTTTCCTCCCACCGAAGTTCTGCACTATGTCTCAACCAAGACTGTATTTAAGTTTGAAAAAGTAACAGGATTTTTTTTTTAACCATAGTCAGCAGTGAAAAGGCACCACAACAAAATCCCCACGAGTAACTTCTTTTTATCTGTTTTTGACAAATAATCTTAGTATAGCTTTTTGCTGTTTGTACTTTCAGATCCTTTTTTTAATTGAACAATTTTTTTTTCTGGCACTGCTGTCCTAAAATTGTGGAGGTTATCATGTGTTAGACTTAGGAGTGCAATCTCAATTTTGTTTAATTACAATCAGACATGTAAAAAATTATTGAATTCATGAATAACTGTATTCTGATTAATATTTTTTGATATCATCTTTTTACACCAGAAAACAAATTACCTTGTCTGTTTCTATACCACAGTCCTGAATTTGTCAAGTGATGTGGGATTCCTGTCTGTGTGCTATGAATATATTTTATTACCACTGGTTAATAAAGAAGCTGCTTCGGTCTACAGCAGGGCAGAATAAAGTCAGGCTGGAAGAGATATAGAGAGGAGGTGGAGTCAAGGAGGCACCATGTAGCTGCTGAAGGAGAAAGACACCAGAACAGAACCTTACCCAGTAAGCCACAGCCTCGTGGAGATACACAGATTAAATAGAAATGGTTAATTTAAGATGTAACAGCTAGCTAGGAATACGCTAGAGTCATTGGCCAAGCAGTGTTGGAATAAATACAGTTTCTGTGTGATTATTTGGATCTGGTTGGCCAGGAACTGTGGGCTGAATCAAGCATGAGCATATAAGAGGTTGGAATCGACAAGTTGGTGCAAAAAAAAGGGACAGCCAAAAGCGTGACAGCTACGCCAAAAGTATAAGAGCTACACCAAAAGTGTGACAGTTAGAAAAAGGCACAACATTCAAAAAAGGTGACATTGCAAAGCCTGTGAAGAATACTCCCAGCCAAGATGGTGCTGAAGTGGAGAAAAGTGGGAGATCTGACTTATTCACAAGATGACTGGAGTCAGCGATGGTAGAAAGAAATAAAATGCCTGATGTTTGCATGATCCCCATTAGGGATTCCTGTAGACGTGACTCCTAATGTGATGAGTTAATTTTCCTTTCACTTCTGGGACTCATGGGTTTTTGCTTTATAAGTTGCATGTTGTAAGGAAATAAACAAGTTACTGCTTGACTTGACTCCCTGCTGCGTCTGATTGTGTCTGGAACCCCGTAGCTGCAGAGGCACTTCCCCTCCTCAGCCAGGGCCAGTTGCAGGCTCCGGGTCCACAGACGGACCCCCGCAAGGAACGAACACACTGTAGCCTCCATCTATAGTCAAGAAATTATATTTACCTGGTAAATCACAAAAGAAATATAAGGAAATGCAAATTATAATGAGAATTCCACTTACCAAACTAATAAGGATAAAAAAAAAAACTTAAATGCCAAGGCATTGATAAAAGTGTAGAAACCACATTTATATATTCTGTTGGTATGTTATAACATATTGGTGTGTGTATATAAAGATATATGTGTTTGTATGTACACTCATGTGATTGTGGAAGCCAGTCATCAATGTTGGATACCTTTTTTGTTGCTCTCCACCCTAGGTTTTGAGGCAGGGTTGCTCAGTGAACCTGAAGCTCACCAATTCAGCTAGATTGGCTGACCATGGAGCTCTGGAGAGCCACCTGTTCCCCTCCATCTGTGTGCACACATGCATGCGCATGCATGTACACACGTACACACACCCTGGGTGCTGGCATTACAGATGCTCTTTCCTGAGCTTACCTCTCTACATGAGTGCTGTGGACAAAGCTCAGCACCTCAAGCTTGCATGACAAGCACTTTACCCTCCTAGCCATTTTCCCAGTCTATACATATGATAAGGACCAAACTCCTGAAAGCTAAATGTAATGGTCTGTCCTGTCTCTTTAAGAGACAAGCCCCACTCCCTCCCTCCCCCTTCTGCTGAGGCAGGCAGATCTTCCTTCCTACTTGCAGCCTGAGTCTCTCCCTTCCTGTCTCTCTTCCAAAGGGGCAGCTTCTCCCCTTCCCCCTCTGTCTCTCTGTCTTTCTCTGCTCTTCTCCCTTCTCCCCTTTACCTTTTTCCCCTCCATAACCCACTAAATAAATATCCAACCTCCCTCTGCATGGTGTGCCTATCCATCTCTCAATGCCACAGCTGTGGCTCCTCGTGAGATCGGCTGCCCTGCCGAGGCCTCTCAGGTCTGTCACCTACCACACAGCTCTGTGCCTAGGAAAGAAGTATGTGTTTGATTAACAGCAACTACAATCTACAACCTAATCTTCAGAGTCCTGGCCTGCTTATTCCCAAGAAACAGAACTGATACTCCCATCAACCATATTCCCTGCCAAGCAAACAACATACCTCATATAGCTGCTCTGCCAACAGGAAAATCTATCTCAGTCAAATAAAAACCTAGCCCAGATATGTCCAAGTGCCAGAGTAAATAGGGAAAAGAGAAGAGAAGGTTTCCCATGCTGTTTAGTACCAACTCTCGGAGGAGGATATGGAGTTTGAGACATAACAGATTCTGAACTGAGCCACAAAGTTAAGAACTACTTCTTTATATAACGACTGTCTTAGTCACTGTTCTATTGCTGAAGAGACACCACGACCAAGGCAACTCTTACAAAAGAAGGCTTGCTCACAGTTTCAGAAGCTTAGTTTATATCATGGCAGAGAACACAGTGGCAGGTAGATGTGGTGCTGAGAGCTACCAGAATCCGTAAGCAGAGAGAGAGAGAGAGAGAGAGAGAGAGAGAGAACAGAGAGAGCAGAGAGAGCAGAGAGCCTAGGCCTGGCATGGGCTTTTGAAACCACAAAGCCCATCTCCAGTGATAAAGGTCCTCCAACAAGGACACACCCACTCCAACAAAGCCACACCTCCTAATCCTTCTCAAATAGTGTCACTCCCTGATGACTAAGCATCCAAATACAAGAGCCTATGGGGGACATTCTTATTCAAACCACCATTGTGAGTAACTGCTTTGCATGTCTTCAACAAAAGAATTGATATATTATATATAGTTTGGTTGCTAATAGTCTCCTCCTATCCCCTGCCTCTTCTTTTGAATCAGGGTCTCACTCTGAGACTCAGGATAGCCTTGAACTCACAATCTTCCTGCCTCAACCAATCACATGCTGAGATAACAGGCATGTACCAGCACACCTGGCATATTACTAGCTCCTAACAAGATAACAATTTTGGTGTTTTACATATTTATTTCTTTCCGTGTATAAATGAAGAGTCTATATAGAATATATAAGCAGTTCTCTACATTTAGAGTGCAGATGTTAAAGTCACAGTGTTGCAGAAGGAACCATGAGACCAGGTCAGGGAGAGCATGAGGTTAAGAATCTTCCAAATACTGAAGCACATCGATTTTGCTATATAGCCATTTATAGTGATAATGCAACGCAATGGTGGATCAACTCTTGCCTTCTGTGCACACAAAACCATCACTCCCTTTGGTAGACAAGTTCGAGGCTACTCAGGTTAAAAAGAATCTCAGTTGCACTGCAGGATACTCTTGCTGAGGCACTAAATATTGTTTATTTTAAAGTCTCAACCCTTCAGTGTGTACATATGGTCAGGCACACATAAGCGTTTCTGAATACCCGAGTATATGGTGTTTCAGAGGAACTGGCTGCTCAAATCAAAGTGTTTATGAAAATGAACAAACCGTGAGTCAAGATACAATTTTTTTTCCCTTTCTTTTCATGGAATGCCCTTTAAACTCTTTTAGAAATAAAATTTTTTTTGATACTGGGTCTTGTGATGGGCTGGCCTTCAATTCTTGATCCTACTGTCCCAGTTTCCAATGTTCAGATTACAGAAAAGTGTTACTATGACTGATTTTATTTATTTTGGATTTTTCAAGACAGGGTTTCTCTGTGTAATAGCTCTGGCTGTCCTGGAACTCGCTTTGTAGACCAGGCTGGCCATGTACTCACAGAGATTCACCTGCTTCTGCCTCCCAAGGGCTGTGCCACCACTACCTGGCTCTCATCTATCTATCTATCTATCTATCTATCTATCTATCTATCTATCTATCTATCTATCTATTCATCCATCCATCCATCCATCTATCGATCCTATTTTCATATACACTGTTTTTAATGACAAACAGATCAGAATTATTCTGCTTGCCCAATTAGTGCAATGCTCTGGGTTCAGTTCACAACACTCCAAAACAAAACATTCCAGGCTACTTTGACAGAACACTAGCAGGTGCGTAAGGTGGCTCATGTTTGTCATCTCAGCAACTGGGAGGCTGAAACAAGAGGATTTGAATTCAAGGCTAGCATGGGTTTTAGACAGCAAGATCCTGTCTAGAAAAAAACAAAACAAAAATCAAAAAGTAAAAAAGTGAGACTGTCACTTCAAGGAAAAATATGAAAATATATATCACTAATAAAATTCCAGTTTTCAGCCAGGCGGTGGTGGCACATGCCTTTAATCCTAGCACTCGGAAGGCTGAGGCAGGTGGATCTCTGTGAGTTTGAGGCCAGCCTGGTCTACAGAGTGAGTTCCAGGACAGTCTCCAAAGTCAGAGAGAAACCCTGTCTCCAAAAACCCAAATAAATAATAAAAAAAATCTAGCTTTCAAATGAAAACTAGAATCCTGTCCACAGTAAACACCTGAAGAGTTCTAACAAAATGGATGCTAACATTGAGGAATGTGATCATCTGATAGTATATAACAAAATACGTCAACAAAATGTAGAGGTTTATATTAATTTCATTAATTAGGAACCAAGCTATTTTGTATTGTTACTTCAGTGCCCACTGACAGATGAATGGAAAAATGTGCATGTAATGTATTTATTACTATTTGATAAACATATTAATCCTTTAAAACTGTCCCACTTTTCATTTTACATGGTTAACTATGGGTATATATAATCGACAAAAACTAAATTAATGTTCCTAGGTTCTCAGCCATTTTTGAAAGGTAAAGGGGTCCCGATATTAAAAAGTTAGAAGAGAACTATCTGTCTTATAATGGAAATTTATTCTCTCTTTTTGTTTTTCTAAGTGAAGATCTTCATTTCTAGGTATGGCTTCATTTGACAGTTATACCACTTCCGATCAGGAGACCAGAAATACAACAACAAATCCCGCCCAAAGAATGACCACAGTCATCACAGAACTCTTCAGAATCACTATTGTCCCCTGGTGCACAGCAGCTGCAAGGCCTAAGGAACACAAAGATCCACGCAAAGCACAATAGAAAACTAGGAAAAGCGGAAATGCTGACGGTTCAAAATAGTTTAGTGCACATCTATAAAAACCACCAAGTTCTTTTTTTTTTTTTCTGCTGAAGTCTCACTTGAAATTTCAGTGTAGGGCAGATTTGACAGTGGAAGAAGTGGAGGCATTGTTTCCGAAAACCGGCATATCCGTGCGAAGAATTTAATTCCCTCACCATTTTGCTACTGGTCTGTAGCAAAGGGGTGTGGTTAGAGCAGCGCTAGGAAGCAATTCAAAGCAGCAGCCTAGGCTGCCCCAAACCGTGTCCAAGCAACAATTCTGGGCCATGTCAATTTGCCAGGGTAAGAGGCCGAGTGTTTTATGGTAAGGAAGAAAATAAAAATGAAGTTAGAAAGCAGGGACGGAAACGAGTATCAAAATCACAACGGTCCCGGGTGCATATTAAACGCCCGGAACGCTAACATAGGCAAGAGGTGCGTATGGAAATGCTTGATTCCCGGGTCCACAGTTGCGGCACTTTCTCACGTCTGCAGTTCGGAAGGGAACGTCGCGCTGTCTCTTGGTATTTATTTTGGGTTGGGTCTGTGAACCACCATTCTCACAGACTGCGGCTGAAGCAATCCCAAACAAAGGGGAAAGGATGGCCTCCTGAGGGAAACGGGGAGGGAAAGGTGGCCTCAGGTTGCTGCGCCAGGTGTGTCCCTACGGGGTCACCTGGCAGAGGCAGAGGGAAGGGACAGTCCCAGGAGCATCGCAGGGGTGCGGCAGGGGTGCGGCAGGGCTGCAC
Organism: Myodes glareolus; assembly: GCF_982192425.1. NCBI lineage: Eukaryota > Metazoa > Chordata > Mammalia > Rodentia > Cricetidae > Myodes > Myodes glareolus. The sequence continues at coordinate 31,325,572 of NC_142040.1, forward strand.
CAGGCCCCGAGGCATTCGCGGACAGACGACCCCACCCTGCCCACGGTCAAGGTTAACCCGCCCACTAGAGTACCTGTGGAGGCCTCGCACAGCCGAAAGGCACAGGGTGATCATGGGCACGCCGGGGGGCCGGCAGCAGCGGGCGCGTGGTCCTCCGGTCTGTGGTTGTGGAGTCTACGGGGCCCGGGAGCCGAGAATGGGCCTAGCAGCGAAGACCAGAGCTCGAGACGCCGCGGCCAACCCTGCCAGCGCCCTCCCACGTGCTGCAGCCCCACGCCTGTGCCCGCGGCCCCGCCCCTCGGCCCGCCCCGCATCCGGCTCCGCCTCTCGCTCCGCCCCTCTCCCTGTCCCGCCCCCACCCCCACCCACTTCGTGCCCTGCTCCGCCCCAGGGGCGGATCCAGCAAGACCCAGCGTCGGAGAGCCTAGCGAGCGGCCGGGTGGGCTGAGGGGGCGGCGGCGGTGTAGGAGCCGGGGAAGTTTGGGAGACTCAGCCAGTTCTGCGATTCAGAGCGCAGCTCAAGTCCCAAGGACCGCGGAGGCAGGTGGCCCCGCTTCCCGACGACCCCGGACCTGCAGCCGTCGTCTCGTGTCCTTTTGCTTGGTAAGGGGCTTCTATCTGGAAAGGGTGCGTCTCCTGCAGCCCCAGATGAAGGCCTGCACCGCGCACCCCTTGCAAACCTGGTCTGGACTGAGGCAAAGCCGGGGTGCAGCGGGGAGAGAACCATGGAGTGGGAAGTGGATGTGATTGGAGATGTAGGAGAGGAAGCTTGGAGGAGGTTGGACAGCTCCCCCAGCCCCCCATTCTGTTTTTCCCTTCTGCCCCCTTCCCCTTTCTGCCCCCGGGGCCTTAGTCAGTATGTGTAATAACCTTTCTGGCCTAGAGACTGGGCTCGGCTTTAAAAGAAGTACAAAGCCAATAAACATCCTAGCGGCCGGTACCACACCCTGGCTGTGAATTAGGAATCCCGGGGAGCAGATTGCTGATACGATTTAGTGGAAATAAGCCATTAATGCCGCCTGGCCCTGCGCCACTGTTTGGATGCATAGTATTCCATGTGAATGAACGGGGCCAGGAGCATCCAGCTTGTCCACGAGAGCACAGCTGCTGCAGGCAGAGCAGGTCGGTTTGTAGTATCCGTCGGTTTAGACGGTGATTTCTGAGCAGTGTGTTGATTAAATAGAAACGCCGTTTATTAACAATAGCACTCAGTGGTTGAACAACCTTTCCACAGAGCCCGGTCACCAGCAAGTAACTCACAACCTACAAAAGTAGTGGAGTGTAAATTATTAATACATTAAAAAAAAGAAACATCTCTTGGAATAAAGGAAGATGCTCATTGTGTCTCACCTTCTGAGTCAGCAGTACTAAATCTCCCTCAATTAAAAGTGAGGCCTTTCAAGGATGGTTCTCCCTGGGTCTGCACTCCTGTACTTTCTTGTATCTGTATCATAGACATTGTTAAGACAGAGTGAGTTCTAAGCTTTGCTACACTTGTTTTGAAAACACGTCTTTTCACCGAGGCCAGCCTCAACACTGGGTTTGAATGAGCATGTGGAATATACTGTAACAACTTTTGCTTTTTTGACGCTTTAAAGAGAGAAGAGATCAAGGTAATGAATATTTTTATTTTTAATGCTTTTAACATAGCATATGACTGTTGATATTTTCTTTTTTCATCAAGGAGGTATTTAAGCTTCTAAAATGTCATCGGTCAAGCCTCTAGTTTATGCTGTTATTCGTTTCTTGCGGGAACAAAGTCAGATGGATGCATATACTTCTGATGAGCAAGAAAGTTTGGAAGGTAGGTACCGGTTCTCTGTGTTCGTGCTGTAGTTATAAAGAAAGATTAAAATAGCCACAACCCCACGTTTATGATTTTTAATAACAAAATCAGAATATTTTGTGGAGAGACTTAACTAGATCTGCTATTTCCATTTTCCGAGACTTGTTTTAACTAATAAAAATAGGACTGTTGCTTGTTTACTGAAAAATTACTGTCAGAAGTATTCCATTAATATTCTAGGGACATTTTTCTTCAGGGGAACTAGGTTAACATTGTTCCCACTTAACAGATGAGGAAATGAGATCAGATGATTTAAGTAACAGAACAGAACAGTTACTATGTAACAAAGCTCAGGTTTAAATCCCAGTTCATAGTTCAAAGATTGTTCCCCTCTCATTTTCCTAATAAACAAAGGTTCTCATTCAGAAGAACACTTGAAAATACCTTAGTCATTGCTATAGCACTGTGTAAGAAATCTAAGTAATTATACCATGACAGAGCGCTAGCAAATGCTACTTTGGGAAATGAGAGGATTTTTGCCCCTGTTTTATGTGAGCTTTAAATCTTGGAGTTAGCAGCCTGTGAATCTGATCGGGTTTGGAGAAGCACATGTATTTCCTTGATACCATCTTTGTGCTTCATGTTTATGCATTATGAAATTTAAATCCCATATAGCTATAAGAAGCTAGAATGATGCAGACCGAGGGACTGGTGAAAGTTCAGTAAGCCTATTTGGCCCGAGGACTTAATTGTTGCAATGAGAGCTCATTGGGGGAGAGCTTAGAAAACAGCGGTGCAGTTTGAATTTCCCGTCTCCGAGCTGCTCTTCCTAGAGAGGGGACTCGCCTATTAATTCTGAGTACTTTCTTTGTAGATATGCTTTAAATAGGTGCAAATCAAAGTTGGGCATTTGTCCTAACTCGTCTGGTGAGAGGATGTCTTTCCAGGTGGCAATGAGAGGAGCAGGTGAGGCACAGTGGGAGAATTTAGCAATTAGCCTGCTTAATATTAAGGACTTTGTGTCCTCCCTGACGGTCAGACTGTGTGAAGATGAAGGTAGTTTGGCTGGCAGAGGAAAGTCTTGGCTGTGGTTGCTCTGTGGCAACAGAGGAAGGCAGTCATGTAACAAGAGATGTATTTTTTTTTTCTAATCTAAGGCGGTATGGTGTTTTTATGAAGCAGAAAGAAAATCGAGAGTATTTTAAAAACCAAGATGTTGTGCCCTATTTTTAGAATGGCATTCGGCCAAAAATATGTGCCTTCAGCTGTTTGTTATATATGGAGTCAGAAACGGTGCCAATTGTTTGTGGCTGACCCCTATTTTTGACTCTGTGAGTCTAATTTAATTGAACATGAAGTCATGTGGAGGTGTCTGCCCACCTTCTAGACATTTAGAAACGCCTCGGGAAAGGCTCTGTTGTTCTAGCACCAGATTTACCACTGTTGAGGAGCTGTGTTTCATCAGCTTTGAGGTTTGTTACCAGATTATGTCATCCCCTCCTCCTAATTGTTGTCATCTCCGACATCTGCTTCACTTTTGATTGTTGCCGTTCCGGCACGCTGTCACCCTTGCAAGCTCTGCTCCCATCTTAGCTCTTTCCACTCCTGGAAAGCTCCAGCATGATCCTTGCAGTTCTCTCCCACTGGGCTCCTGCGCTTCTCTCCTCCCCTGACCTCAGCCACTTCGTTATACACTAGCTCAGTGTTTCTGAACTGAGGGTCATTTTGCAAAGTCTGGAGACATTTTTGAGTGTCACGACCTTTGGGGAGGCTGGTATGTATTACTGGCATCTCGTGGGTGGAAGCCATCGATGATGCTAAACACTCAACGCTGCACGAGACAGGCCTTGATAACAGGGAATGATCTGATCTAAAGTGTCGGGTGATGAGATGCAGAGCCCTTTTCTAGACTGAAGCATTCCCAAATTGTGTTCCACCAGCAATCTCAGTCTTAAACATCTTACTTCCTGGCTTCTACTGTCTGTTTCTCGCATGCTCCCTCTAGTATCCATATCTCAAAAATTCTTTGACCAACCCCTCCAATCTGTTGATCCCATACTTTCCCCTACCTCTTTCTTACCTGTTAATCCTGTGGTGGATAATTATGATATTTTCTTATATTATTTCTCCTGTCCTGAAAAGCCAAATCTTAATTTTAATTTTCTACCTACTCAGTGTCTATATCCATTTGACTATAACTTAATGGACCAAAATGTACAATTTTGCTGACTGACTATATTAATTCATGACTGCAAACTTTTAGTGCTGCTGGTATTTGTTCTTAACTCATTCATCTATTTATCCATCCTTTCTATTATCCTAGATAGTCATTCTAATAATCTCATTCATCTTCTGAGATGCTAGACTTCCATTTCGGTCTTTACCCTTAGATGCTTCCCTCACTGTAAACAAACAAACAAACAAACAAACAAACAGAAAAAACAATAAAAAAGAAATAATAATATCTACCAACTTCCACACTCCTTATATTCATTCACGGACAAGACCCACAGGCTTTGCCCATCTGCCTGCCTATTACCCTAGATGGTATTCCTTTCTCAGAGAAATCTCTCTGCTGGCACATTTTGTCCCTTCTCATCTCACCAGCTAGGATTTTACTATAGAATCTCTACCCTTTTGTCCTACATCTTCAAATTTTCATCCGCTGGATCATTTTCATCCAATAATAAATGTACCAATAGTTCCCCTTTCATTAAGAAAAAAAAGGCAGAAAAGTGAATAGGGCTGGAAAGATGACTCAGTGGTTAAGAGCGCGTGCTGTCCTTCTAGAGGGCCTGGGCTAGCTGCCAGCCCATACTGAGCAGTTCACTCCCACCAATAGCCCTAGTTTCAGGAAGATCTGAAGCCCCCTTCTGGTCCCTGAGGGCATCCTGTTCATATCTGTACACACACACACACACACACACACACACACACACACACACAAAAGTGAGAATAATTCTGGGGGCCTAGAGAGTTAGCTCAGCGGTTTAGAACACTGGCTGTTCTTCCAGAGTTCCTGAGTTCAATCCCGAGCACCCACACAGCAGCTCACAACTGTCTCTAGCTCTTTTGACCTCTGAAGGCACCATGTGCACATATGGTGCACTGTCATATATACATACAGCCTAAACACCTGTACACATAAAATAAAAATAATATCCTAACACGGATATTCTTGTCATTCTACCCAGTCTCCCTTATCTGATTTCATTGACTTCCTTTGTAACAAAACCGTTTGAAATTGCTGTCTATACTTACTTTCTCCAACTCTTCTATTTCTCAATTTTAAGAATTTTCTTCCTTTATCTCCAGCCATTCTACTTTCATTAAGGGCAATAGTGATGTCTGTGTTTAGTCAAACAGTTCTTATTCTTTATCCGACTTAATAGTCCTTTCCTTCATCTCACCTCATGTACTTTACGTATGGTCCCTTGGTTAGCGTCTCGGCTCATTTCTTGCTCTTCCTCTCCATTGCTGATTTCCTGTCCTCACCTGTCATGTCTATAGTTGACTGCTTGGTTTTCTTCCTGTCGCTCTCTTCACTCATTTTTTTGGTGAGACTATTTAACTTATTTGCCTGAGGTGCCCCGAATTTGTAGGCTGACAGTTCTTAGAACTGAAACCCCAGTCCAGACCTTCCTTCTAAACCCGGACTTCTATATCCAGCTTCCCACCACACATCTCCACTTGCAAGTCTAGTAGGCACCTCAAAATTGCCATTGCCAAAACTGAACTCACAGTCCTCCCACCTAAAATCTGTTCTCTCCACCGCTTCCCTTTCTCAGAGAGAGCAGCTGCAGCACTCCCTTGGCTTAGGCCAAGAACTTGGGTATTATTCTAGGGTCTTGTTTTTCTCATACTCTACATCTAACTGTTAATAAACCTTCTTGCCTGTGCCTTCAAAATCAGTCTGTCTTTCTATCCTTTCTTTCTTTCTTTCTTTCTTTCTTTCTTTCTTTCTTTCTTTCTTTCTTCCTTTCTTTCTTTCTTTCTATTTATTTATTTTACCAAGGTCTCATTGTGTGCCTCTGGCCAGAACTCTCTCTATGGCCTAGGTTGACTTCAGACTCATAGAGATTCACCTGCTTCTGCATCCTGAGAGCTGGGATTAAAGGTGTGTGCCACCACTACACAGGACTAAAAGTCTATACTTCCAGAATACATCTTGAGTCAAGGGTTGGGGAATATAGTTCAGTTATAGAGGGCCTGCCTTATGTGCCCCTCTGTGCACAAGTCCCTAGTACTGCAAAAACCAACCAACCAAAACCATAAAATGAAATTTGAGTTTAACTACCTTTTACCACTTCCACTGGTATTTCTCCTGGTTGAAACTGCTTACTGCTTATTCTACTGTGATAACCCCTAACTGGTCTTTCTTCGCCGGTTCTGGCTCCTTGGACCATCCAAATTTGCCCTCTCTTAAGAATGTGGCAGATTCTGTTGCTGTCTATGCAGAATCTTGCCAGGACTCCTATTGTTACTTCGTCATTGTATAAAGGATTTATATAATTTGGACATATTGTTCACCTACCATTTTTCATTTGGTTTCAGCCAAATTAACTTCCTTACTGGGGAAGCCCTAGATCCTTGTGCCTAAGGCTTTTGCTCTGGCTGTTTCCTTGGCCTAGAATAGCCTCCCATCATCTGTACCTGCTGTAATGATAACACTTCCATCTCCTCCAAGTCGGCCAGATTTGTTTTTCAAGGAGGCCTGCCCTGAACTCTAAGTTAAATCTGCAGTCTGCATCCGGCTCAGCTCCTGCCTTCCCCCTCCACCCTCCACCCCTTCCTCCTTATTTTTGTTTCTTAGTCATAGTCCTCTTCTCGTCCTCTGCTCCAAGAGGTTAAGGTTCTATTCTGTTTGATTCGCTGGGATAGCAGGCATCTAGAAGAGGGCCTGGCATGTGATAGGTGCTCCGTATGCATTTGTTGAATTGAATCCCATAATCCTGGGCTTATACTTATCTGGTCTTTATCTTGGTTTCTAAGTCTATTGGGCAAAATGCATCAACCCCTCCCCATCAAAGGTTTCTGAAGAGAATCTATACCTGTCTGTTTAGCTCTGAAGTTCCGTGACCTGATTCGTGGTTAATAGCTTGTTTTTGTCCTCTTGATCTGTTTTTGTGAGCTTATGTTTCAGTTTTGCTGTTTTGGTTTTGGTAACTGGATGATGGTCAGAAGAAACACTGTCTGCCCTAGATATGATCATTTTAAATTTCCATGGAAATTAAAATATAATTTTTACTGCAGACAAGGAAACCAACAGATTCCCAATTGTTGACCATCTACTACTTGCCAGACTCTGTTAAAGTCAGAGAGGAATAAGATAGGCCTTGTCCTCAAGGAAATGGCCTAACATGAGATACCTGCATGCCAGGGCATATGACATAGAGTAATCTCTCCGGTAACGGAACACTACAAAGCACACGGCACAGTAAAGAATGCCATTCTGATCCAGGATGGAGGCTGCAAGAGTAAACAAATACATAGGCATACATTTTTATTATCATAACTATGTGTCATGGCATCGAGAACAAATTTACTTGCAGTCCAATATTTTAAATGCATCTTCATCGCTTGGGAGAAATAGCAAAAGAGAAAGCCACATTCTTGTAGTTCTAGCTACAAAACACAGAAAGGCGATAGTCTAGGTAAATATAGTATTTTCTTCCCAAGAGATACTTTTGCTTCTTATTGCTTAGAACTCGGTGCTTTCTTCAGACCCTCTCTAAGGAGAGCTTTTCTGTGACTGCCTAAAGTAATAGTATTTATTTTATGACCAGGTCCTTTCTCAAGACCACAGTTAAGACATAAAGTGGCTTTTGCAAGTCTTGTAACATGTGGATGAATCTATTTAGTAGTGTGGGAAGGACAAGGGTTATTTTGGCCACACGCTTAGTTTCTTTCCCAGCTGGAGCACCATCAGAGGAAGAACCACTCTTGGTCCCTCAAAGGGTCCTTGCAGAGAGGACAGAATGCGTCTCCTGACTGCCTCTGCCCTGGGCTGCTCAGCTGTGCGTATCCTTTGAGTGGGAGCCCACCTGGTTTTCTGTTTCCCTCTCTAGCCCATTCTCAGCCTTCCTACCAGTCTTTTAGTTCTAAACAGTCATTTTCCTTCACTAAATCCTTGAAATCCCTCCGTTTGCCAGTTGCACCGAGTCCCACTCTTTAAAAATGTCATTGAGGCTGCCTTGTGATCTGTTAAGTCTTTGATTCTTACATAATCTCCCTTCGTGCCTTTGCATCAGTCTGTACCTTGTACCCTTGCTGGACCAACCAGTTATTTTGTCCTCCACCAAAAATAGATGAGGCAACTGTCATCATTTCGCAGGCTTTATATTTTGCTTTATAATATGGACAGCGATTTGTTTGTCCTGTTAGGTTTGTCGCTGTCCCTCTAGCACCTTGGAACAGAACTTTCCCCATAGTTGGCACATAATAAATTTGCTTACATGAATGAATATTTTAAAACAGACCGATTTTTATGTTACTATACCAGGATTAATATTTAGTCCCTGCTTTGGGCCAGGTATTATGTTTCTTTTACTAATTTTCATCAAGTTGAAAATCTTGTTTTTCATATATAGAAGATATATAACACTTTAAGTTTGTTTAATGCACTGGTGGTTAATTAGGTATTAGTATTGGAAAGTAAGATGTTGATGATATGCTCTTCTTTCTGGTAGCCTTCAGCAAGAATATGATTTACTATGTATGCGCAGAAATTACATTCTAGCTAACACTTACTGTTTAGTGAGAAATAATAAGAGACCACTGTCTTTCTGAGAGCTCGTCTATAAATAGAAATCTCTATGCATCTGGACCAATTAGTTCTCCTCCTGTTCTTTACCAGAGATTACATTCCTGTAAGGAAAACCAGAAGGCTCCTTTTTAAAGTTGCTAATCCCCCTGCCCTTATTTTATTTCAAGTTGCAATTCAGTGCTTGGAGACAGTTTTTAAGATCAGCCCAGAAGATACACATCTCGCAGTGTCACAGCCCTTGACAGAAATGTTCACAAACTCCGTCTGTAAGGTATGTTGGCATTTCTTTTTTCTTCTCAATAGTATTTGTTGCAAATATGATCCAGTTTTATCTTGGCCTATTTTTTTTCTTTTTGGTTTTTTGAGACAGGGTTTCTCCATGTAGTCCTGGCTGTCCCTGACTACTCTGGAACTCATTCTGTAGACCAGGCTGGCCTCGAACTCAGAGATCCGCCTGCCTCTGCCTCCTGAGCGCTGGGATTAAAAGTGTACACCACCATCACCCAGTTTATCTTGGGCTCTTAATCGTTGAGGGGATATGTCTACAAATAATCAACTTCTTCCTAGATATTAACTAACATGTACCTTGCTTATCATACTTAGATGTGCATATTAGTCGCTATTCTCACAGTCTCACCTTGCCTACTTTGAAGTCTTTCATAGTTTATTTTTAAATCTCCAAGGTGTGTGGTGCTGGAGAAATTACTGAGCAGGTACGAGCACACCCTGCTAGTGCAGGCGACCGGGGTTATGTTCCCAGCACCCACTTTGGGTGCTGCCCTTCTAGTGCTGAACTTGAGATGTGCATGATGCGTGTTTGGGAGTGATGCTGGCGCAGGACATGTTAACTTCAGCTTCAAGTGGATGGTGCTGACGGTACATTTAGCTGCCTTCCCCCACACTCTGTTTCTAGAACTGTTGGCAAGAGATTCTTAGAGTACTTGCAATGAAGATGGGACTTGGTAGTTTTAGACTTAGAAGAGAATGATGTGGGTACAAGCTAACTCACCACACAGATGAACTCATATGACAGGATGAGAGGAGTTACATATCCCTGCTCTTCCTTTTGGTCTTCACTTTAATTAAGATGAGGAGCTGTTTGTCATTTTGACGGTGTCCAAGCTTGTGGCCGGCTGAGACACCCTGCTTCAGTTGCCAAATAAGACCATGACTGAAGCAAATCTTTATGCTCAGCTTCCCAAGGGCTGTGCCTCAGACAGCACTTGAAATTCGCTTGCTCTCAAGCTAGTGTCTCCGCTGACTTAGTTCTGAAGGTACCACCACTGATCACCATGGTTACTGTCTCCCAGAAACATCCAGTTGACTTTTTTACTCTCCTGGATAAAGCACTTCAGCTGGAACTCTTTTGTTGCACCTGACTGAGAGATTGGTGGTATACTCTTTAAACTGTGAATTGGTTGAGACTGACTCCCTGTGACATCTTCAGGATATTATTTGTGGTGACATCATCCTTTAGTACCCAGCTCTACCCTTGGGGCTCTATGCTCTACACCTGTGCTTCTACTCAGCATGTTAACACTTTACAGCAAAGGGCGTCTAAAGTGTGTCCAAAGCAGCTTTGACATCATAGTGGTTAGCACTGACATCATTATGATTAGTTGACATCATTGTGATTAGCATTGATATCATTGTGATTAGCATTGACATCATTATGATTAGCATTGATACCATTGTGATTAGCATTGACATCATTGTGATTAGCATTGACATCATTGTGATGAAAGAGTTTGTCTCATCAGATGTGGTCGAATGTGGTATTAGTCACTTTAATTTTACAATTTTGCTTTTTTTCTTCCTGTCCCCTAGTTCAGTTTATACATATACGAAATGGACTCGTTCTTTTTATTTAAAGTATCTAACAGTTGCCAACACATTTAAATTTCAATGTAAAACTGTGATTTCATTTTTAAAAGTTAAGGAGTTGGAAAAGAAAATAAATTATAATCAATTTTCATTATGCAACTTTTTTCTAACTCAAATGATTCATTTTTTAAATTAATAAACTGCATATGTTTGTTGGGAGTTGTGAAATGGAAGGCTAGAAGCAGGTTCAGTAGAGCAATAGGCATGGTGTCTTGGAATCATAGTTAAGCAGTGACTACTCTTGAATGCTCACCTTTGTTTCTGCATCTTTTTGTCTGTCTGTCTGTCTATCTATCTATCTATTATCTATCATCTATCTATGTAGCTATCTATCATCTATCTTTTTTGTTTTGTTTTTCGAGACAGGGTTTCTCTGTGTAACAACAGCCCTAGCTGTCCTGGAACTAGCTCTTTTAGACCAGCTCTGTGTCTTTTTAATTTAATATTTTATGTTTCATAGAGAAGGGTTTTTGTTTGTTTGGTGTTTTTAAGTTTTATCTATTTGTGTATCTTTTTAGGTATGAGTGCTCTGTCTGCATGTGTGTCTGGATGCCAGAGGGCCTTGGATCTCATTACAGATGGTTGTGAGCCACCATGTAGTTGTGAGCCACCATGTAGTTGTGAGCCACCGTGTAGTCGTGAGCCACCGTGTAGTCGTGAGCCACCGTGTAGTCGTGAGCCACCGTGTAGTCGTGAGCCACCGTGTAGTCGTGAGCCACCGTGTAGTCGTGAGCCACCGTGTAGTCGTGAGCCACCGTGTAGTTGTGAGCCACCGTGTAGTTGTGAGCCACCGCGTAGTTGCTCAGGACCTTTGGAGGAGCCGCTGTGCTCTTAACCTCTGAGCTATCTCGCCAGTCCTGTTTGGTGTTTTTTGGTGTTGTTATTGGTTTTTGCTGTTCGTTTGTTTTCTTTTCTGTGTAGCCCTGGCTGTCCTGGAACTCATTCTGTAGACCTGGTTGGCCTCAAACTTAGAGATCCGCATGCCTCTGCCTCCCGAGTACTCAGATCAAAAGCATGCACCACCACTGCCCTTTTCTCTTCTTTTTTTTTAAAGATGAAAGTCAGATTCTTTGTCAGTGATTTTGTACTTGTGAGTATTTGTATATTTCCATGTTCACTTTATCACTTTCCTTGTTACTTTAGTCCAAAGGGTTACCTTGTATTTTAAATGTAGTTTGTTAGCATAAAAGCTACAAATTATTCTTTCAATATTGTAGACTTATTTTTAACTTTAGAGTGAAGTTAAAAAATGATGTAATTTAAAAATGTCTTCCATAAATGCAAAAATACAAAAGTTTCCATTGTCATAGTAAGCCTAAATATTCTGTTTGCTTTTAGAAACCTTTGATTTGAAATTTATGCCCGAGAGGTTTGAGGAGGTGCTGGTGCAGAATTTCATATTGTTGCTCATCTTACCTATTATTTACTACTTGACTATTGTTTAAAACACTGGACAAACCGGAGACATATAAAGAAGAGAATGAAATGATTATTTCTAAATATTAATACTGATAACTTTTGGCATATACCTTTCCAGTCTTAATGTGTGAATCTGTGCATGTGCACATTTTTTATGTCTTTATATAATTACATTATAGATGCCCTTTTATTGATAGTAGTAAGATACATGTCTTAGGATAAAAAAACACTCTACTCCGGAAGTTTCTACCTCTATTCTTATTCTTTGTATATCAATTTCACAATTTGTGAAATAGAATTTCTAGCTATGGGAAAAGCATTTGGCGGAGTAGGGTGGGGATGAAAACTGGACCTGTAATTTTGTCGTAAAGGCAGGAGGATCACAGGTTTGATGCTCATCTGGGCTATCAAGTGGGGTCAGGGGTGGCCTAGGCATCTTAGTGTGAAAGACCCTACCTCAAAGTAAAGCGAAAGGGGCAAAGCCAGCGTGCTGGCAGTGCAGCCCAGTGGTCATGCTCGTGTCTGGCATTTGTCGGGTGACTTTGTATGGTGAAAAAGAAGCACATTTTGATTTCTTTTCAGAATGACATGGTGCCCCTTTCAAACTCTGTGCCTGAAGATGTGGGGAAGGCCGATCAGTTGAAGGATGAAGGTAAATACTGCCCGCAGGCGTACTTTCTGCCACTCTGGAGACAGCAGCTCTGAGGGGATAGCATTGTGGTTTGCGCTGTCCGGACGGCACTGTCATAACCCCTGTGGCACTTGTGGAGCAGATGTGAATGTGATGGGTAAGAGGCCTGGTGACAAAGAGTGCCTTGTCAACACCAAGGCAACCAAGACTAGCCAACCTCTCCTAAGCTTTGTCCAACCAATATCTTATGGACTATTTACCTCTAACTGCATTTGCTATTTGACTCAAGTTCTTCTTTATTTTTAATCAAAAAGGGGCAATTAATTTTATGGGTAATTTTAACTTTCATATAATTAATGTTTTTAAAAGATTTCTGAAATTTCTTCATGCTTGCATATGGAATTTTTTTTGTTTATTAACTAGCATATTTGGTTATATCCTTGTCCTTCAATGTTTTTGTCATTTTAGGATTACATTATAAAATTCTGTTCTTTGGACAAGTAGATTAGTCTCTGTTTAATTTTGTTTCCTCAAAAAATGGTATTATCAGAAGGCCATGCAATCTTAAAATACTATGACCTCATAATTTACACGTAAAATAAAAGCAACACCCAACACTCACTGCCACTTGACTTGTATTTCCCAAAGCTTTTATATTTCAGCAATCCAGATACAAATACATTTTAATGCAGTACTTTTTAACTGGAGCCGCTTCGTTTTTCTCCCACTCAGGTTTTGCCCTGTGCGAACACGGCAGTTATGCGGTGTAGCCCCTACCACCGTTTTATTGTGGTAGCCGGTTTAGCTCTGGTGTTAGCGTTCAGTGCATAGCAAACTGAAATGTTATTTTTGTCCCTCATGCTGCTTGCACTGTACAGCAGTCTTGGGAAATGGTAATCCCCGTGGAGGTTTTTGTTTGGTTTTGTTGGATGTAATGAGTGTTAGGAGAATGTGGTTAGAGGGAGGCCTGGTAGCATGAGACTCCAGCCCAGCGGGTGGAGAGGCTGGCTTCACCTTTAACAAAAGCCTTCTGTTCTTTGTTCTCCCGGAGATAGGTCATCTATCAGACAAGCGAGAGGCCAAGTCAAAATGATAACTGTTCTGTCTAGATTTTGTGACTTGTGTGAGAAGAAATGGTCATGGGAAGTTGCCAAGCATAGAATCATTCTAGACTTGCAGTGTCCCCTCTTAGAGCCTGGCTTTCAGATGTCTTGTGTGCTCCAGAAGAGCAGAAGGAAGCAGGAAGGGCTTGTGGCTGCCACCTCCTGATGGGGCTGTGAGAGTCTGTAGGAGAACATCACACAGCTATGAACTGCTGGACCAGTGCTTTGTTGTTCTGTCTGTCTCCAGATTTCTTTGAATCCTGGATTAGCATATCGACTCTCTTCCAGATGGAAGCTTTCTAATCTTTAACTTACGATACAGTACTTGCATATATTTGTAATATCTATATACACGTTATAGTACCTACACATTTAAGGTGGTTCATAGGAAAGATCCAGCAAAGTTTTAATGCTGATGATGGCAAAATGCTACCCCAAGGCACAGAGGTCCAACAGCAACATCAAAAGTCTCAACCAAGAGGAGGAAAGTCTTTGACAAGGAAATCAATTTAAATTCTCTGGGCCAGTTGGGTTAACTGTTTCTTAACTATAGAAGTTTTGCTACTCTCTGAGATTTCTTAACATGTTCTTGGCAGGCAGTAGTGGCACGCGCCTTTAATCCCAGCACTCAGGAGGCAGAGGCAGGCCGATCTCTGTGAAGCGAGTTCCAGGACAGCCAGGGCTACAAAGAGAAACCCTATCTAAAAACAAACAAACTGAAACAAAATAGAACAGAAAGTTCTTTATATTAATAACTTTTGTAGAAAACTGTCTCAAATTGGTTTATCAAAAACAAATTCCTTGAGCTATTCATTGTATGAGTTGCCCCTTCACTCTGTTTATAACATCCAAAGATTTTACAGCCAAATCAATTATTAACCATTTTTACCCATGAGCAGTGACTCAGATACAGCAACGTTTGCTTACAGCTGAAGCTTAACCATTAGTCTTTCCTTTGCTCTCCCAGCTCCTGCTGGCTGCAGGCTTAGCTAACCCCGCTTTCCTGTTAAAAGCAGCTAATGAAGAGAACATGATCAACAGAAAACTGGGGAACCACAGAGGCTCTGAGAATTCAGTCCTTCATCCCCAGTGTGGTGTTTTCAGTTTTTAACCTGTGGTTCTTACCAACATGCTGGATGCTGCACCCCTTCATGTGGCGCAGCGGAGTTAGTCGCAGGAGATGCCGTATCTCACCAGTTAAATTACTGCCCACTGTGTGTGCAATTGCTCTTCCCAAAAAACCAGTACTCAGTAAGCTAGTGTGGCATCTGAAATCCTCTCTAGAAATTAATCTCTTACAAGCTCCTTAAAATGATTTTATCCCCTTTAAAAAGGATATTATCTGCTAAAGACATATTTGCACAATTACTCTCAGCAGCCTTCCAAGCATGACTGCCCAGAGGTGTGTGTGTGTGTGTGTGTGTGTGTGTGTGTGTGTATGTGTGTGTGTGTGTGTGTGTGTGTGTTGAAGGGAAGAGGGGAAGGTCGGGTCCAGCTAGAGATGGTGGCTAGGGAGAAAGGAATGCAGGCAGCTCTAAAGAGGAGCGGAATGAAGAAGATGAAGAAGGAGAGAATGCATAGCCATGACTTAGTCATGATGGTTGCCTTTCCTCCCACCAACTGGTTTTTGTAAGTTATACAAGCATTCATTTCCATGACTTCATGTTGTCTAAATGATCCAAACACCATGACATCACGAACAGTAGCCCTATGGTATGAGATAAAATTCAACCCCAGCGTGAGTGAAAACCACCGTGTGTGCCCTTCATGCTACTGTAGTGTCTATGGTTGAAATGAATCTGTCAGACTACGCTTTTTGATACTTTGTGCTTACCGTACCTCTCATTGATCTGATTGCAGGCAATAACCACATGAAAGAGGAAAATTATACTGCCGCAGTGGATTGTTACACACAGGCGATAGAACTGGATCCCAATAATGCGGTTTATTACTGCAACAGGTAACACTGGGATTCACAGCCCTGAAAGGCAGATGCCAAATGTGTTTGTTTAGAAGAATTCAAAAGTACATAAATATAAGCTGAAGGAGAAAAATATAAAGCCATTTAGCTTCATTCAGAGGCTACCAGACTTAATTTTCTTGTTTTATAGGAATGCAGTCAATTTTAGATTCTACTTTGTTTACTGGACATGCAATAATTATGTCTTTTTTTGAGATGGGGTCTCATGCAGCTCAGATTATCTAGCACTTCCTGTGTAGCTGATGATAGCTTTAAACTCTGGTCCTTCTGCCTCAACTTCTGGAATTCTGGAATAAATCTTTCGTACCCCGTTTATGTACTGCTGGAAATTGAGCAGGATTTTGTGCTTTTGGGGCAAAGACTGTACCAACTGCATGTCCTAATGGATCCTAAGTCTTTGAAATTCTTCACAAGCATTATGTAAATAGTCATTGTTACCTTTTATTCTTATTTGTATTTCCAGTACCTATAACTGGGACTAACAAACAGGCTGTTAGTGTCCTATTTGAACGACTGGATAGAATGTGTCTTTTATTTAACCTTTTACCTACTGTGGTCTCTAAGGTTGTTTCCAGTTTTTCTAGTGTCATTTAGATTCAGTGAACATCTGTGTTTCTCATTTTCTTTCTGGACTTTAGATTTATCTATAAAAATGCATTTTTTGTTTTACCAGTTCCGAACTTTTAAAAAATTGAAACAAACTGAAAAATTGTTCTAACTTTTTTTGTTCCTTCCCAAGGGATATGGTTCTTCTTTTCATGTTTTTTATGATAATTAGGTTCCATAATTATTAATTAATCACTATATTAATAATGTTTTCACATGTAGTATTGTATTTTATATTTACTGGGCATTTTTTAAGATGTTGGTTATGTATAGTTAGGGTTCTTTTAAAATTCTTATTGTTTTAATTATTATTATCGTGTGTGTGTGTAATGTGTATATGTATAAGAGTGAGAGTGAGGGTGTACACTTGAATGCTGAGGTCAAAGGCCAGCTTCCGGGAGCTTGTTCTCTGCTTCCCATGTGGTTCCTGTGGTCGGATTCAGGTTCAGTGGGTACACAGTTGCTCTTCTGTGCTGAGCCATCTCAGTTTTTAATGTTTATAATTTTTACTGTGTGTTTGTGTGTCTTAGTTCAGATTTTTATTGCTATGAAGAGAAACTATGACCACAACAACTCTTGTAAAGAAAACAATTAAGGGTGGCTCGCTTACAGTTTCAGAGGTTTGGTCCATTGTCATCATGATGGGGAGCATGGCATGCGCAGGCAGATGTGGTGCTGGAGCTGAGAGTGCTACATCTTGCAGGCAACAGGAAGTTGACTGAAAATCACACTGAGGAAAACTTGAGCAAAAGAGACCTCCAAGCCTGCCCCCATAGTGACACACTTCCTCCAACAAGGCCACACCTCCTAATAGTGTCACCCCCTTTGGGAGCCATTTTCTTTCAAATCACAATAGTGTGTGTCAGCATGTCTGTGTAGTTACATGTACTCACGTGTGGAACTCAGAGATAACTTTGGATTTCTTCCTCTATTGCCCCCTAATCTATTTTGAGAGTCTCTCACTGAATCTAAAGCTCACAGATATTGCTACATGGGTTGACCAGCTCACCGAGATTTGCTGTCTCTACCACTCAGTGTTGAGTTTGCAGGTGTCTGCTGCCACACGTGGGTTATTCATTGGTGCCAGGATCTGGGAAAGAGGGAGACTGCAACTGTTATTGCAGATTCGTCATTGGCATGGGCTCCAAATGATGGCTTCTTGTAAATGCCCACTTTGCCTTTGGATTATACATTTCAAGGATTTTTCTGACTTTAATTTTTGAACACCATAAACACCTGCTAAAACAAAAATAAAGTAAAAAGCGAAAAAAAAAAATAGGACATCAGTTCTCAGGATGTACCGATCTTGGTGAGCTGGAGACCTTCCTAGTCTACATAATGAATTCCAGGTCAGCCCAGATATATTTAGTGAGACCCCGTATCAAAAAAACAAACCAAAGAGCACCAAAATTATTTTAGGAAGATATAGGTGTAGAATTATTGCTTATGCCATTTCCTTAGTAGTTTTGCTTTTAAAATTTATATATTTGTGTATTTTATGTATGTTAGCGCTCTGCTCTCTTGCACACCAGAAGAAAGCATCAGATCACACTACAAATGGTTGTGAGCCGCCATGTGGGTGCTGGGAATTGAACTCAGGACTTTGGAAGAGCAACCAGTGCTCTTAACCTCTGTGCCATTCTCCAACCCTCAGTTTTGCTTTAAATGCTTAAAAGAAAGCTAGCATTGTTTGCACAAAAGATGGATGAGCCTCTCCGCCGAGTAGTAACGAAGTCACTTTTGAGTGCACACTTTGAGCACACTTTTGTACACCCCTGTAATCCCAGTGCTCAGGAAGGCTGAGACAGAAATATTGTAAGTTTGACTGCAGTCTGGGCTGCACAGTTTTAACCCTGTGTCAAAAAAGAAAAGGAGGAGGAAAGGAAGAAATTCTGTTGTGTGAACTTCTGCTTTTGTTTTTAATTTATAGTTATTTGTGGAAGGGTTGGATCCATAAAGAACTCAATGAGCCATACTAGGAACCTCCATTTTATATTTTTACATACACATAAAAAAACAAACAAAAAAAACCAAATGAATCATTGTAAGTCTATCTCAGAAAAACAGAAAATTCAAAAGTAAATTGAGGAAGAGGAATCTTCCCAAGCTACGATTTGATATTTGAATCACAGTCTTTGTAACCAGATAAATACACATAATGTTTTAATTTAATTCAGTAGAGGAAATCTTGAAAGTAAATTTCAGAGTAGCATGAGATATTATGACAAGATACAAATATTGCTGTAAAATTGCTTGATTATAGAGTACAGTAAGCAGCATACTTGTTATGAAAAATGTGAGCCCAAGTAAATAATTCATTTTTCATGAGATTAGAATTCACTAATATTCGTATGTCTGCCGTAACTGGGTTAGAGATTTTTGGAAATATCTGTTCTTGCTTTTAATTACTATTAAACTGAAATTAATGAATACACTTCTCTTTTGAATTTAAATAGGCTCTTTCCCCTGAGGAGTTCAGTCATAGGACATGCTGTTGAATATTAAACAATTAGAAAGGTTTATTTGCCTGCTTAACACAAATGCTGGATAAAAGCTTCAGGGTAATTTGGAGGATGTTGGGGTTACAGGCTGCTGTAACCTTGCCAGCTTGCCGCTGCCATTTTTCTTAGTCACCTGACTGCATAGAGTTGGAGGTGCAGACTCCCAGGTAGGAACCTTGTTCTCCATACCCTGTTTCACAGTTTACTGCTGGTTCAAATGCTCCCTGTCCGCTGAGTGCACTGGGATGAACTACACTTTACCTTGTGGAGAAGTCGGCCCTGATGTTTATCTTCTGGTTTGGCTTTGAAGGATACTGTTGATTGTTAGGCTCACTTCAGATCCAGAGAAGACACGAGTCCTTTTTTTTTGTTTTTTTGTTTTCCTTTGGTGGGAAGCCTAGCCTTCGATGACTGAGTCATCTCTCCAACCTATGAGTCCTTTGAAAGCCTAGTTTTTTTTGTTTTTTTGTTTTTGTTTTTTACTTTTTTTTTTCCTTGAGCATTTAGCACTTATTACAAATGTAACCCTTTTATAGGTTTGGCATGCTGGATGCAGATTTGCATTCTTTTGTACCCCAAAGAGCAGGGATCGGGGCGTGGCTTTTATGAACTGCAGCAGCAGTGAGGGAACTCACAGTTTTCCCTGATAACAGAGAGCTCCTGAAGAAATGTAAGACATTTTCAGTGATACGGAAGCAAATCAATTGCCGCGTCAACACCTGTGCCCATAGAACAACAAGTGACTGCATGTGGGCACTTTACAGTTTGTCTCTTGCTTCTGAAAACACGTGGTGTTCACATTTCTCCTGTGCTGTGTCGGTGCTGGGTCTGTTACTCTTTCTCTCGTAGGCTCTTGCCGCTGGGCTAGAGGGTTGAACCACTGAAGGCAGTAAATGGAATAAAAGATACCAGCCGGAGAAAAGGGAACTTATATGGAAATGCACTTGGGTGAGGAGGGAGGCGTTGGCAGTGATTTGAAAACACGTAGAATTTAGAAAGACAGGAAAATGGAAGACATTTCAGGTTGGAGAGCAGAATGGGGGCTGGGGAGAAGGCTCAGTTGGGAAGTGCCTGCTACGCAAACTGGAGGACGTGAGTTTGGTCACCAGAACCCATATTTTTTAAAAACCCAGGTGTCATGGTCCTTCTTTATAACCTCAGTGCTGGAACCAGAGCTAGGTAGAACCTAGGGGCTTGCTTGACAAGTCAGACAGGCTACTTTGTGCGCTCCAGACTAGCGAGAGACTGTATCTCCAAAAGGAAGGTGGATGGTGCCTTGTCTTCTGGCCTCCCTGTGTGTCTGCACACGCAAATAAAATTCAGAATCATCAGGCCATTGTGACAAAGATGCTAGTATCACCATTTAGAGTTGCCTTAACTCTGAGAAGGACAGGAAATAGAGGCTTGTGCTTTTGCATTTTGGTTTCCTATTTTTTTTTTTTTCTAGCCGATTTCTAAAGTCAATCCACTGAGATACTAGGTCAGTCAATCTCAGTTCTACTGCTCACTTGCTGTGTGATCTTGGAGCACTCACTCATTCTTTGTAATAATCTATTTCCTTCTTTCCTTCCTTCCTCCCTTCCTCCCTCACTTCCTCCTTTCTCCCTCCTTCCCTCTCTTCCTCTCTCCCTTTCTTCCTACTTTTTTTCTTTTTTCTTCCAAGACATGGTTGTAAAATAAACATGATACTAGCCACGTCAAAGTGCCCTGTTAGGGGTGGTAATATATACAAAGAGCCTAGGTAGACCTAGACTTCAAATATTTCTTTCAAAATATGTTGTTGCTAGGCATGATGGCGGCTGCCTTTAATCCCAGTACCCAGGAGGTAGAGGCAGGCAGATCTCTGTGGGTACCAGGCCATCCTGGCCTACATAGTAAGTTTCAGGACACTAGGGATACATTGTGAGATCTTGTCTCTAAATAAGTAAATAACAGTGTAACAGGTGGCATACACCTATAATCTCACCACAGAGACTGAGGCAGGGCTGTCTTCAGGGTGAGGCCATCTACTCCACATAGCAGGTTTGACGTCGCCCTGAGTTATGTAGTGAGACCCTCTCCAAAACAAAACCAAACTCAGGCTGGAGAGATGGATCAGAGGTTAAGAACAGTGACTGCTCTTCCAGAGGACCTGAGTTCAATTCCCAGCACCCACTTGCAGCTCACAACTGTCTGTAACTCTAATCCCAAAGGATCTGGAACTCTCAGACATCCGTTGTAGACAAAACACCAATGTACATAAAAATAAAAATGAATTTTAAAAAAAAACCCTCACATTCTAGATCAACTAAATGACCCTTTCACAACTAAAAACATAGCAAGTAAAATGGCCTAAAGCTTCTTTTAGTTATAACAATAGGCTGTGTTATAACTTGATTATGGTTGGTTGAGGAAATATGCAGTAGCTTTGAGTTTTTCTGCCTTATTTTCTAGAGACATGGAACACGAGTGATATTCATGCTTTTGTTCTGAAGGCGAGGAAAGGGAAGGTGTCTGCAAGCATGCTGCATGCCTGCACTGTTGTAGTGAAGGTCACCTTCCTGCCCCATGACCAGACAGCAGAAGCAGAGCACAGACCCAGTGTCATGCAGTGCGGATGTCGACATGTTCGGCTTCATCCATGGGAGACTCAAATGCATCCTGGTTTTGCTTTCTTTGCAGGCCTCTGAGCAGCACAAATCCACTTTCACCTTAGCTTACCATGGGTGACCTACAGCTGTCAGGACCAAAGCACAGGACTTTCCAGAGGTCATCATGTAAAGGTGCTTGCCAGCAAGCCTGATGACCTGAGTTCAGTCCTCACAGTGCCTGTTGTAGGAGAGAACTGCTCCCAAAAGTTGTCCTCTGAGCTCCAGGCGTGTCCTGTGGCATGTGTGTGCCCACGAACATAGACACACACTTGCACACAATGCACGCACACACAATAGAAAAGATTGAACCACAGTCACCTTTTGTTCCCACATTCTCTCTTGAGTTGGATTCTCCTGTCTTTGTTTCTTATTGTCAGGATGGGAGGAGGATGGGAGGACAGTGTTCCGAGAATCTTCAGTCTTGCTCCATTTCCCCATAGGTCTTAAGATTTCTTTCTTTCTTTCTTTCTTTCTTTCTTTCTTTCTTTCTTTCTTTCTTTCTTTCTTTCTTTCTTTCTTTCTTTCTTTCTTTCGACAAGGTTTACTCTGTAGCTTTAGTGCCTGTTCTGGAACTAACTCTTGTAGACCAGGCTGGCCTCAAACTCCCAGAGATCCGCCTTCCTCTGCCTCCTGAATGCTGGGAGTGCATGCTCCACCACCGCCCGGCTGGCCTTAAGTTTTAAAACAAGGCTAAATGGTGGAACAGGGCTAAGTGGTAGAGTGCTTGCCTTCCAAGTGCAGAGACCTGGATTAGTGCCCAGTACCACGTCTGGCTCCTCACACTTAAGTTTTTAATTGAGAAAAAAAGATGTTATGTTAATTTTTTTTTAATAAAAACTAAACTTTGATGAAGGGCCCCAGTTAAGCTGTATGAAGAATGATTGACAGAAAGGTAGACTTGAAGCCACCTTTTCTGAGAGGCATGGTAACATATACTCGTAATTCCAGCCCAGAGAGGTTCAGGCCTGAAGAAGCAGAGTTCAAGGCCAGCCTGACTACGTAACAAGACAGCGTCTCAAAATGAGACCTGAAAACCAAAGTGCAAACAAAACAACAACACAAAGAAAGAAGAAAAATCTTTCTTTTTTCCTTTCTTTTTCTTCTTTTTTCTTCCTTCCTTCCTTCCTTCCTTCCTTCCTTCCTTCCTTCCTTCCTTCCTTCCTTCTTTCCTTCCTTCCTTCCTTTCTTTCCTTCCCCCCTTCTTTTTTTGTTGTTGTTTTGAGACAAGGTCTTTTATAGCTCAGGCTAGCCTTGAACTCACTGAAGCTGGCCCTGAGTTTCTGATCCTCCCACCTCTGTCTCCTGAGACCTGGGATGACAGGGGTGTATTGCCACCTTTTCTCTCATCAGCCAGCCTTCCCCCCCCACCCCCGGCCTCTAGCACTGTTGAGAGCAAGAATAGTATTTCGCTATTGCTATCCGTCATTCTTAGAAAGTGTCTGTGTGTACCTGCAGGTCCTCCAAAGATGCACTAGCTTAGTGGTAGAGCACTTGCCTAACATGTGCAAAGATCTGGGTTTGATACTCGGTGTCGGCTGAGTTAGAGATGTTCCATTAGGAGAAGAATGGAGCAGTTATACAAGAGTGAGCAGGAGGCGTGTGGAAGCTACAGGTGGAGTGTTTTGTCGACAGCCAGAGCCAGGCACACAATTAAGTTTTATCTTTCACCTCAGACTTCTCAGGAAGTGTCAATTCTCGAAGAGATTTTGTGTGATAGATTTGCAATTATCTGCTCGGCTATTGAGTTGGCAGGACTTCAGGCACTGGTTCGCTGTCTAAACTCGTTTTCTTCAAGCGGCTTAAGCATTGGGCAGAATATGCTAGTAGATGCGGACTGTGTTCTCCGATGTGTGAGAGTTTCCTATGGTGGTCAGAAATGGAGTTTCTCTGAGGAGGCCTGTCATCCCATCCTTACTGTAATGGCGCAGAGTTTCAGTTATGGATGTATTACAGGTTAGAAGGTCAAATTGGGCAAAAGCAAGAGGATTTTCTTTTCCTTTTTTTTTCTTTCTTTCATTTTATTTATTTTATGTTTGCCTTTGAGGCAGAGCCTCGCCGTGTAACCTTGGAACATGCTATGTGGATTGTGCTGTTCTTGAACTCACAGAAATCTGTCTCACCAGTACTGGGTTAAAGGCATATACCACCATGTCTGGTGAGAGTACAAGTCTTTTGTTCCTTCAAAATCTACTTTCTGGATTATATGTATGCCAGCCATTAATATGCATATTAGTTGTGAAGCTGATCTCAAAAATGGCTCTCAGAGCTAATCTACACTATATGATTATTTCTTGTTGCAAAAGGAACGGCGGGCTGCATTCCCACCGCCCGGCTAGCTTTACTCGAAATAATTACATGGAAACTGTATTCATTATAAACACTGCTTGGCCCATTAGTTTTAGCCTCTTATTGGCTAACTCTTACATATTGATCTAACCCATTTCTAATAATCTGTGTAGCACCACGAGGTGGTGGCTTACCGGGAAGGATCTTAACCTGCGTCCATCTTGGAGAGGAGAGCTATATCGTCTAACTCACTTCCCTTCTTCCCAGCATTCTGTTCTGTCTTCCCCGCCTACCTATGATCTGACCTATCAGGCCAAGCAGTTTTCTTTATTAGTTAACCAATGAAACAACAGATAGATAGAAGACCCACCTATATCATTTCCCCTTTTTCTGTTTAAACAAAAAAGAAAGGCTTTCACTTTAATATAGTAAAATTACATATAGTAAAACAGTTATCAAGCAAGAATTACAGTTAAAATATTTATATCTACTTTATCTTTTATCATAACTAAGGAAAACTAAAACTAACCATTATTTCTTACAGAAATTTTGGAAGCTCTGTTTTCCCAGTTTCAATGTCAGGATTATCAGTGTCACTTCCCCAAAGAGTTGGTTTTATAGAACACTGTTCGTGGGTAGCTAACATTCGGTCATTTACTTTGGACATTCAGTGTGGACGGAATACGATAGTGGTTGTGTTAAGTCAGGTTTCTCTAAAGGAACAGAACTGATAGAATGGAAAGAAACCCTCTGTGTGTGTGTGTGCGTGCGTGCGTGTGTGTGTGTGTGTGTGTGTGTGTGTGTGTGTGTGTGATTGACTAGAGTGGCTTACAGGCTGAAGTCGGAGTAGTCCAACAATGGCTGTCTCCTGACAGGAAATCCAAGAATCTGGTAGGTGTTCAGTTTGCGAGACTGGATTTCTTAGCAGCTGGTGCTGGAGTCCCAGGGAACTCATAGAGAGTTGCCCATTCTCAGTCTGTGTGGGAATTCCAAAGAAGTGGGTTCTTACACCAGTGAAGGAGTGGCTCAGGAACAGGGTAGGTGAACTTACCAGTGAGCTTGAGGAAAAAGCAAGTTTCCTTCTTCCATGTCCTTTTGTGGGCCACATCTTCTCATGAGGCCAGTGAGGAGCATGGTGTTTTAGTCAAGGCTAGGGAGCTGTCTCAGTGGGTAAAAATGCTGGCTTCACAAGGCTGGTGATGTTAGTGCAGGTCTGCCAAACCCAAGCACCTGAGTTCAGATCCCAGAACCATGTAGTGCTAGCATCCGAATTCCCAGTATGTCCCTGGGGATGGGAGAGAGAGGCAGGAGACTCTCCAGAAGTCCAGAGCCAACTATCCTGCCTTATGAAGCTGAGGAGACCCTGTCTTAAGGTGGAAAGTGGGAACTGACACTTGGAGGTGTCTAACTGCTACACACTAACACACATAGGTACACTTGCACATGCATGTACTCACACAAACAATTTTTTTTTAATCAATTTTGCTGTTTTCATGTGTGTTACTAGAGTCTAGGAAGTCCCGAATGAAATCACTGCTGATTAGTTTCAAGGAAGCCAGAAGGTTGACTGGGTAGTTAAACAAACAAAAGGTTTGGGCCATTTAGACAGCAAACATGCGTGTAAGAGAAGAATAAAGGCAGCAAGGATGCTTCTCAGGTTGTGGGCGAGTTTAGCAAACTGGGGGATGGATGATGTTTGTTGAGAACTTTTGTTTGTAGACACAAAAAAATTAAGGGATCTAAGTCAATCTCTGTGTTTGTAACTATTTTTCCCCCAAAAGGGCCTCCTGCTTTTACTATTAGAAGGGACGTCAGGTTTTGGTACAGTGTTTGGAGTAGCAGGACATAGAATGTCCTTGGAAGGTCGTGAGAACCTAAGGTGCGGTCCCCTGCCCTGGCCCTCCTGTGGCTCTTTCTTGGCTGCTGATACTCCTTGTTGACTCTGAGGATGAATCTTAGGTCTTCTCCATCTCCTCCCCATTTCCCATTTGAGCAAACTCTTCCTACTTCACATTGTTACTGACAGGTCATCGTTACTCAGGTGCTTATGTAGGCAGATGCTGGTTTCCTAGAGCTGGCCTCTTCAGCCTTCTGCTGAAGTAGATTCTGAGGTCTGCTGAGGGAAATTAAGAGAACATTCAAGAGTCTGGAAGGAACAAAGTTTAGTCTGTGTCAGTAGTGGATGGACAGGAGAAAGTGTGAATGGGGTGGAGAATTTTTGGTATGTCTTAACTTTTCTATTAAAGTGACCAAGGTGTCACAACTGCCCTCTCTTTCTGCCTCTCTGGTGGTCTAGATGCCCCAGGGTTTTCAGTTTGCATTTCAGGAAAACTGAAAGACAGTAAATAGTAGATAGGTTGTGTGCTCCACACATTTGTCTTCTCTGTAAAGCGAGGAGGAAAAGGGAGCTTACATCTTTTTTCTGATGTCTTAGGCCGTTTTTAAATTGTTGAATAATTAGACAGTTTGACTTAGAAATTTATGAAGAGTGGTGTAAAAATTGGGGCAAGAACTACACAATTTCATGCCTGAAAAGCTGGACCGGTGCCGTGGTAGCTGCCTGATTCTTATGTTTTTCCCTCTTAGAGCCGCTGCCCAAAGCAAATTAAGTCACTACACAGATGCAATAAAGGACTGTGAGAAAGCGATAGCGATTGATTCAAAATACAGCAAGGCCTACGGAAGGATGGGGTAAGTGCTCAGAGATACCCGGAGTATTTCCAAGTCACATCATCCATGCTGTTGTGGAGGCTCCATGCTGAATATCCTAACATTGCCCTCTGTGCGAGAATAAGATAAATAGTGTAATAGATGGAGGAGGTGACGCCCCTTGAGGATGAGGTCTGCAGAGGCGATTTCATCACTGACTGCAGAAAGTTATTGGAGAAAGCTGTAACATGAGGGCCAGCTTGTTGGGGTATCTGCCCTGCCCAGTTCCCCACAGCCAGCAAGCCCCAAAGAAAATCACACAGAGTCTACATTAGGCTATAAACTGGTTGGCCCATTAGCTCAGTCTTCTTATTAGCTCTTGTAACTTATCTTAACCCATTGTTCTTATCTATGCTAGCCACATGGCTCAGTACCTTTCACAGCGGGGCAGGTCACATCCTGCTTCTTCGGTGTCTGGACAGGAGTGGGAGAATTGGGCTTCCTCCTTCCTAGCATTCTCCTGTTCTCATTGCCCCACCTCTACTTCCTGTCTGATTGACCCACCTATACTTCCTCCCTGGCCAATCAGCGTTTATTCAAAGCATGATTGACAGAATACAGACAATTCTCCCTCACCAGAAAGCCACAAACCTCTATAAAGAAGCTCACTTCATAGCTTGCATCATAAAAAAGCACCAAAAAGGTTCATAGGTCCCTAACCATGTATTTTCCCCGGACACTACTATTTAGTATTTGTTAGTTTTGTGTTTATGGAGACATTATAGGATTTAATTTCTGTGAGTGAGAATTGGCTATATGTGCCATTGGATCTCTTAAGTCCTGCCTGAACTCCATACTCATATATTCCATTAATTTTTATCTCTGTGTTTGAATAGTATTTAAAAGATGTTTTAAATTTTGTGTGTTTCAAACAGAACTCTTCTTAAATCTTTCCTCGGCGTTCATCTACCCAGTGCTTAGGTTGGAAGCTGAATTGTTTTCCATCCATCTCATCTCCTGGCACTTCTGTTCTGGCCTCATTTTCCTGTGTAGCTTAGATTCAGTTTTGACTAGCTTGCTTATAGGCCTAGCGCAAACTGCCACCTCTTACCTAGTCTTACCTCCCAACTGGCCTTTACACCTTAATTCTATACCTCACCAATGTTTATCTTCTGCAGAGAAGCCAGAGTAAGCCTTTTAAAGCATATCCCCCAAAAGTTAAGTATCTAAGTAGAGAGAACGTTTGCCTAGTATTCAGGATTTGAGCCCCAACACTGTATAAACTGGATTTGGTGCTGCATGCTTACAATCCTAGCACTTTGGAGGAAGAAGCAAGAGGATCATGAGTTCAAGATCATCCTTGGCTACCTAGCAACATTGAGGCCAGCCTGGGCTACATAAGACCCTGTCTTAGACCTGCCCACCAAACCCTAAAAGTATAACTCAAACATTATAAATCATTCCTTTGCGACTACAGTTTAAAAGTTGGAACTATAAAGGGTCCCATATGAACAACATAGCCAGGAAATCTCTCCACCTTGTTTCTTGTGTTCCATCCTCGCAGGCCTTTGTTCCGTACATTAAGCATACCACACCTACATCTTTCTTAGGGCTCTGCATTTACTGCTGCATCTGGGTAGTTAGTCTTCTCCCGTGTTCCCTATGACTACTTTCTGTCATACATGTCTTCAGGGTGTGGCCATTTTTGAGCAAACTCTGCTGTCATTTTCTTTAATAGTACCTATTCTGTATGCATTCTTGTTGCCTGTGCTCTTTAGGGGGAGGGGGTTTTCTTAAAATTTGTAGCTTTAAAAAATTGTGGAATGCTCAGGATTTAAACTAGTACCTGGTACATAGTAGGCTCTCAATACTTGATGATTAATTGGAAACGGTGCTGAGGATCCTTCAAGGTTGGCTAATAGGAAACTAATTGGGTTGTAAGAATTTCTTATTCTTTTATTTACATGAGAAGGCTGTGAGGTAATCCAGAAAAGAAAGAATTGAATTAATTTGTTTAAAAAAGCAATCCCAGAACAAATAAGACACTCGATACTCTCTCTACACATGCTATTACTGCTTAATTCTGATATAATTTTTCAAGCACATTATAGGTAGGGAAAGATAAACATTGAAATTTAATAATGCATAGACTGTGATGACAATTTACTATTTGAATTACAAGAGATCCTTATTTTGTCTGTCTAACAATTAATGTGTTGTTCAGGACTAGGCTTCTGATAGCCACACTCTACTTTTTAAAAGATGGGAACCGGGGCCAGTGGGATGACTCAGCAGTGGGATGGCTGTGGAAGTCTGCCGATCAGCTCAATTCCCTAGCCCATGTTAAAGTGGAAGGAAGAGAGCAAGTCAACAGGGTCGCCCTCTGGCCTCCATGCTTGTTCCATGGCAGGCCCCTCCCCTTGATAAATAATTCAATAGTTTTTAAAAGCTGTAGGAAGTGAAACAGTAAAAGAAAAAGATGGGAAACTAATATTTATTTTTGTTCCGGATCCTTTAGGAGGGAAGAATGTGGGGTGCTCTGAAGTGCATGGTGTTTCGAGGCAGATGTGCCCCCACTGAGGCCCATGGGCCGCATGTGTTGCAGAGAGCTACGAATGCAGCCTGACACAGCTGTCGTGGCAGTGTTGTGACAGGGTCAGGCGGGTTGACACTGCTGGTTTATTAGAGTCCCCAGACATGATGTCAGCATCCTGGATTTACGTGATCACAAGATTGCTAGCACAAATCTTTGTTTACCTCAGCCTAGAAATTCATAAAGCAAATTACTTTATTTACAATACATGTTGGTCTTAAAAAATTGTATGTTTCATTTCTGAGCTTTAGGTTGATGATGTGTGTAGACACAGTCAAACTGAAAGGAGACAACTCAGGCTCATAGAATCTTGGAGTTGGGAGAATTTTAGTGCCGTCTCTCAGAATCATAATATAATGGGGATTCAGTGTAATCGGGGTTAGAATTGAATACTAAAGCATTTGTCATTCTTCTCTTGTTTCCCAAGGCTGGCCCTCACTGCCATGAATAAGTTTGAAGAGGCAGTTACCAGCTACCAGAAGGCACTGGATCTTGATCCTGAAAACGATTCCTATAAGTCAAATCTGAAAATAGCAGAACAGAAGTTAAGAGAGGTGGCTAGTCCTGTAAGTTGTCACTGTAAAGTCTGTGGAATAGATCTGTCACTCACGATTGATTGACATCATTATGGCTGGAATGAATCTCAGATATAACTCTTTTACAGACAGGAACTGGCTTGAGCTTCGACATGGCTAGCTTGATTAATAACCCAGCGTTCATCACCATGGTGAGTATACTTTCTTTTTGATCGACTGGCTGCTGTCCACTATATATTTGCAATCCGTTTCTGCTATACTTTTGAAGGAGATGGAATCTTTCAGTCGTTGCCGGCACTGACCCAAAGCCCTTGGGCTCAAGTGATTTTCCTGCCTCAGTCTCTCAAGAAAGCTGGCAGTGCAAGCTCTAAAATATTTTAGAAACAAATAGAGGAGTTTTGATAAGTGGCAGGTGTTTGTGGCAGAGGCAAAGATAGAGGCTCTTCACCTGTCTGCCTTGCTTGGAGGGGAGCGAAGGCGGAAGTGAGAAAACCCATAACTTTATTAAACTGGAATATAAGTCAATGTTTGTGTGACTGTGTGTACTTTATAAGTCAAAACTCATAATTTTTCATTAGATTGCCAATTTTCAAATATATGAAAGGTTAAAAATCATTGTCTTGGGCTGGTAAGATGGCCCTGAAGGTAACTATGTTTGTGGCACAAGCTAGTGATCCAAGTTCAATTCCCACGGTTCATGTGGTGGAATGTAAGGACTGACTCCCACAAGTTGCCTTTTGACTGCCACGCAAGCATGGTGGCACAAGTATGTGCATATATACCACACGCACACCACACTCTTTAGATAGATAGATAGATAGATAGAAAAACAGACATATAGATAGACAGACAGACAGACAGACAGACAGTCAGATGTAATTTAAAGCCCCAATGTCATATAAAACTGGTTCTAGGAAGATATATCTATCAATTGATATCTGAAGATTTTGATTATGACAACTACTCAAGCTTGCCCCTCAGTATTGTTGACCTTGTTTTCTGTCCTAAGAGTTTATGTTTTTAAAAATAGCCTCTCATGTAGTCCAGGCTGACCTCAAACTTGGTATGAAGCTGAAGGTGACCTTGAGTTTTTGATCTCTCTGCCTCCTGCATGCTGGGATTATAGCATGTACTATTAAATTCAGTTTATGCAATGCTGGAAGCTGAACCCAGGACTTCATGCATCCTAGGCAGCTAAGCAACATCCCTAGATTTGCCCTCTGTTCTTCAAATCAATAAAATAACTTAGGGATCTTTGAAAAACAATCGTATTTGATCCAGGGCTGAGAATATAGTTCAATGTTAGTCATGTTTAGTGTTCAGGAAGCCCTAGATTCAGTCCTCAATACTGTCAAATAAAGGACGGTAGTAGAAACGGATGACAATTATAAAGAAAATTAATAGCCAGGTTGATCGTTGATTAAAATGGAGTTTTGAGGATTGGTTGGCCTGCCATTGTTGCTCTGTGAAGGAAGTATGGAGGCCTTCCTTCATCTCTGGACCACTACAGAGGGCTGTTCTGGTCTCCATAGCACAGTCAGTCACATCCAGCTCCTTGGTGTCATCCTGCTTTAAGAGCACACAATCTCAGGCTGAGAGATGGCTCAGCGGTTAAGAGCCCTGACTGGCATTCCAGAGGCCCTGAGTTCAATTCCAGCACCCACGTGGTGGCTCACAACCATCCGTAATGAGATCTGGTGCCCTCTTCTGGCCTACAGAGATACATCAAAAATAAAGTACACAGTCTTGGCCTTGTGATGGGGACATACACCTTTAACCCAAATTCAAGGCCAGCCTGAACTACAGAGAGAGTTCCAGGACAGCCAGAGCTACACAAAGAAAGTATGTTTCAAATAATATAGAACAAAAACAAACAAAAAGCACAAGGTTTTTCTTTTTTATAGTTTTAAAGTTTCTCTTTTCCCTGTTTGTTCTGTTGATCTGATCAGTCATGGCAATGCTCTCCATCAACTGTATTTTTTTATTGTCTTCAATCTCATGTCCCTATCTGAGACCATGTTCTAAAGAACCTTCTCTCTTGTACCTTCCCATTTACTTTGCATAGCACACTAGAACACCACCCAATGTTAGCGTGTGCGTCACTGGGTTTTATTCCTGTATCTTTACAAAATCTCTGTAACATCCCTAAGCATCACTGCCATATTTTAATGGGCAATACTGTTTTTCAATTCCAGGCTGCAAGTTTAATGCAGAACCCTCAAGTTCAGCAGCTGTGAGTATCAAGGGCTCATCATGTCTTTGCCTTCTTGTTGCCAGGCTCCTAATCCGAGCAGATCGTCTCACAGTTGATAAAAATGCACTGAATTCTTGTTACTTAGAACTTAAGGTCGACTTAAACACTTGATCCAACCCCTTCTATGGCACTGATATACTTGTCTGGCTTTTCTGTCCCGTGAAGAATATACGCTAATCTCCATGTATGTCTCTTATTAACCTAGAATGTCAGGAATGATGACAAATGCCATCGGGGGACCTGCTGCTGGGGTTGGAGGCCTAACAGACCTGTCTAGCCTCATCCAAGCGTGAGTGTTTGCCCTAGCTTGCTTTCCATTGGGAGGATAAGACACAGTGGCCAAAATCAACTTAGCGAGGGAAAGCTTTATTTCAGCTTGCAGGTAACCTGTAAAGTCCATCATGAAGGGAAGTCAGTATAGGAACTCAAGGCAGGAACTTGGAGGCAGGAACTGAAGCAGAGACCATGGAGGAACATTGCCTGCTAGCTTGTTCTCTGTGGTTCTCCCTGCTTGCTTCCTTATACAGTGGAGGACCACTTGTCCAGGGTTGGCACTGTCTCCAGTGTGCTGAACCCTCACATATTCATCATAATCAGAAAGACGTTTCATACACTTAACTGCTGGTCAGTCTGATGGAGGTACTTCCTCAGGTGATAGTCCCTCCTCCTTGATATGTTTAGGTTTGTGTCAAATTGACAAAAACTACTCAGCATAGATTCCTGGTTAGTTTTAGAGCCATACTGTTTGTTTCTCAGGGGTTAAGGCTCTTATTTTAGTCTTTCACTGTTAAAATGACTTGCCCAATTAAATGTATTAAATCTCTAAGAGGCTGATGATAGGAGACACAGTTCAAAGTGAAGGGTAGAGATCCAGAAGACCTGGACTATGTGGTCAGTTCTATCTTTTGGGGACGATCATGCATATTCACAGGCTTTTTTTCCTCTCCATGGGACTGTTGCATACCAGTGAAAGTAGGCAGAACCCTGGAGTAGTGAGTGACATACACCTTTAACTTCAGCACTTGGAAAGCAGAGGCAGGTGGATTTCTCTGAGTTCCAGACCAGCCAGGTCTACATAATATCTACATAAAAGATACCCTGTTGCAAGCAGAAAGCAAATAAGCAAACAAAAACAAAAACAAAACTTGTTTTCATCTATAATTGGTAGCTAGAGGAGCTGAGGAACAAGTCGTAACTTCCTCCGAGCATCCACCAAAGTGTTCAGTCTTTTGATTGACAGCTAAATTTTTGTTGCTTTCAGTATTGACTTAGGGTTGTCAGTTTCTTACATGGGGATATCAGTACTATCATGTACCCTTTCAGAAGGTCCCTGTTGACAGAGATTTCTGTTCCATCTGATCCTGCAGTCATTCAGTCCCAAAGAAACACACAGAGGATTACATTAATCATAAACTGGTTGGCCTATTAGCTCAGGCATCTTATTAACTCTTACATCATACATTAACCCATAATTCTTGTCTCTGTTAGACATGTGGCTTGGTACTTTTTATCAGTGAGGCATTCTCATCTTGCTTCCTCTGTGTCTGGGTGACAACTTCAGACTGAGCCTTTCCTCTTCCCAGAATTCTCCTGTTCTGTTTTTCCTGGCCAATCAGCGTTTTATTAAACCAATGCAAGTGACAAATCTTTACAGGGTACAACACCATTGTCCCACAGCACTTCCTTCCCCTTGTTGTTTTTTCAAAACAAGAACTCTGACTCTAATCTCCTCTGTTTAGCCTTTTCCCTGACCATTATCCATAACAACTTATAACCAGCACTCTAAACAAAGACAAACATTCATAATCCATTTTTTTGAGAATGCAGGCATAGTTTTTTAGGCTACTTTATGCTGATTAGGGGTGCTGATAAATCTTATAGGGACCTAAAGAAAATTTAAGATTATGGACAAGTCCTTACTGGGAAATTCTGCGAGGCTTTATCACCTCAGCCAGCAGTCTTGAGTCTGTTCTGGATGTAGAACTCAGAGGAAACTCCAGCAGAGGTCCTCTGAAATGTTGCATCATCTGGGCCATCCACTACTATTGGAGATTTTTCAGGGGGGTCTTCCTTGATCAAACATGATTTTTCTTAACCCAGAATGAAGCCACAACCTCTCATTTCCTATGTAAACAATAGCAAAAGCTCTTCTCCAAAGTAATATATCTTTTGACTTAAATTTTGAAGTCAAGGCATTTTCAAAATATATGTGTTGTATTAATCCAGCAGCATTTATAATCAAATGTATTTTAGCAGGTGTTGCTTCTTCCTCAGCCATCAAACAATTCAAAAATAACACAATATCATACAGTATCCAGATTCTCTGTGTATTTTCCATTTATACGTGGCTTTATTTTAAACTGTACTTCTATTTTTATTTTTAGTTTTTAGTTTTTTGAGACAGGGTTTCTCTGTGTATCTTTGGCTGTCCTGGAACTCACTCTGTAGACCAGGTTGTCCTTGAACTCACAGAGCTCTGCCTGCTTCTACTTCCCAAGTACTGGAATTAAAGGTGTGTGCCACCACACCCAACTACTCTTTTTCTTTCTTTCTTTCTTTCTTTCTTTCTTTCTTTCTTTCTTTCTTTCTTCTTAAGGATTTTATTCTTTTTCTTTTCTCTCCCAAGCCTACATATCTTTTAAACACACTGTAAACCATTTAGAGGTGGTTTATTTTATTTTTTTGTTTTGTTTTTCTGAATCTGTCTTTACTGTATAACTCTTTTTATGACCTTAGGAATCTTTTATTTGCTAAGCCTTATGGCTAGGATTAAAGCCGTGGCTTTGACGACTGGATCCACGCCATTCCTTAGCTTTCTGAGAGTCTAGCTTCATGGCAGAGGTACTGGAAGGAGCCATGTTTATTGCCACAATTTGTGGCATTTCAAGGTTCCTGCCACCATCAAGCAGCATGCTGTCAGCTATTCATAAACACCACTTAAGTGTTTTGTGACAGGGCCTCTTAAAAGAGCTGCAAGGTTTTTCAGCTAAAACTGAGTCAGGAAGCTTCTCTTAAATGAGACACACTTTCCTCTAGCAAACAGAGCCCACCCTAGAAAATGCTGCTACCAAGAAGCTGTGCTTGATTCTGTTCTTTTGTGTCTACAGTCACTTCCCAAGCTCTCTCAGGTTTTATGTGCATATAGTTGTCCATGTTGGCACAATTTGTTAATAGAGGTTTCTATCCAACCTGGTCCCACAGCCGTTCAGTCCCAAAGAAACACACAGAGGATTACATTAATTATAAACTGGTTGGCCTATTAGCAGAGGCTTCTTATTAACTCTTATATCTTACATTAACCCATAATTCTTGTCTCTGTTAGCCATGTGGGTTGGTGCCTTTTATCAGTGAGGCATTCTCATCTTGCTTCCTCTGTGTCTGGATGACAACTGTAGACTAAGCCTTTCTTCTTCCCAGAATTCTTCCCAGAATTCTTGTTCTGGTTGCCACACCTATACTTTCTGCCTGGCTACTGGCCAATCAGCATGTTATTAAACCAATACAAGTGACAAATCTTTACAGGGTGCAGGTTCCTAAGGATTGGTGCCCTGCCTATTGATGTATACTCATTGTGATCTCATATGTAAAGCAATTAATCTTTCACTTTTACTAATGAAGATCCACAACTATTTTTTTTTTAATTTTGTAAGCTTGAATAACTTCTCTAGGATTTAAGTGGTAGTCATATATCTATTGAAAATATGTATTAATGAGGTGCAGATCCATATTTAAAATTTGTAGAGACATAGTCTTGCTATGTAGCCGAGGCTGACTTCCAACTTAGATGATCTTTCTGAGGGTGCTGGGATTACAAACATGGACCCCCATACCTGGCTTAAAACCACCTTTACTTTAGTAGTAGAGTACTCATTTGTGGTTAATTTACAGCACCTCAAAAGTTAGTAAAATGAGTCTCAGAATCATGCTGCATTATTAATGTTTGGAACACTTAGGAAGCTCACTCACATCTCCGCAGTGCTTCTTCTCACTGGGTCCACACACTCAAGCACATTGTCATCTGTTAGAATTGCCCGAAATACTGCATTTTGAATGTATGTTTGATATTGCCACTGCCCAGTTTACAGGAAGCCACAGTTCCAGTTTCTAATTTGTAGTTAAAACCACTCACCATTTAGAATGTTGAATTTTTAGAGCCATCCATAAGTGGCATGATTATCATCTTTAATATGTGTAATTTAAGTCACAAACTCAGGAATTTTTGATAAACTTATTGTACTGTAATCTCAAGGATCATTTTATTAGAGTTTAAAGGAAAAACTCAAAGTGGTCGTACCAGTTTGCACTCCCACCAGCAATAGAGGAGTGTTCCCCTTACTCCACATCCTCTTCGGCAGAACCTGTCACAGTGTTTTTGGTCCAGGACAGCCAGGGCTACACAGACAAACCCTGTCTTGTCCCCCTGCCCTGCCAAGAAAAATAAGTTTGTTTCTCAGTGACCTCTATTAGGACTCATCTTGGGAGCTGTTAGGCCTCTCCAGAAACTAGGAAGCCATGGTGCTGCTAAAGGCATTGTTTCAGGACAGACTGTAAAGGAGCATACCTTTTAGTCCTTTGATTAATGTGTGGACAAGTAGATTGCATTCAATTCAGGCACTCCTATTTTAGCTTGGGCATTTTGTTTCATCTTGTGATCTGCACCAAAAGGCTGACAAGCAAAGGGTGTTTTGCTTCCTAAAAAGAACTCTGTCCTGGCTGGAGAGATGACTCAGTTGGTAAAGAGCTTACCATGAAGACGTGAGTTCCATCCACTGAACACGATTCAAAAAACCAAACCAAACCAAACTGGGAGTGATAACATGTCTTGTAATTACCATGCTGGGGAAGTAGGGACAGGAGGATGAGTCCCTGGGGCTTGCTGGCTTCCTAGCCAGCCTAACCGATACTGCAACTTTCTGGCCAGTAATTAAACCCTGTCTTAAAACAAACAAAAGAGGTAGATTACACCTGAGGACCAATGTTGACACTTGATTTTCGAGCTCCATGTGTGCACCTGCCCTCTGTGCAACAGTACACACATGAAATGTACACACACACACACACACATACACACAGACACACATACACATACCATATGGACTCTCTGTCCTGTAGTGCTATGTGGAATACAGCATTATAGATACAATGTTATGGTTCTAAAACTTGTATTTATAGGAAATATTCCCTTGGGTAGTCCCCAATGTCTGCAGTTCATTTTGCACGAGTATTTTGTGACTGGAAAGTCCCCACTCAATTTATTCTGCCTTTTTTCCTGCAGGGGACAGCAGTTTGCTCAGCAGATCCAACAACAGAATCCCGAACTTATAGAACAGCTGAGGAATCACATCCGCAGCCGGTCGTTCAGCAGCAGCACGGAAGAACATTCCTGACTCGATCGGGACCCTCATCCCCAGTACAGATAGTTTATGGTTCTGACATGTCCACCTGTAGATAATAGCTCCAAACCAAGTAACCAAAAACACCCTACACAATGTCTGGAAATAATGGAAGAAAGTCTCCTGTGTAAACCTGAGAGAGTCCATCCGTTTAGAATATAGTTTATCACAGACAGACTTGAACATAATACAAACTCCTTCGGAAACAAACCATCAGTAGCCTTGTTAAGTGCTAAGACAGCCTTGAGACAAGGGCCCATCCATTTTAAAACTTTTATCATCCTGTTTGTATATCAGACTCAGTACAGAGTATATTTATTGAACAGTAGGGCTATTTATTGGAAAGTTCTTTAGCTACAGGTTTCCCTAGGCCATGGCTTTGAGGGAGGTGATGACTAAGTGGAGAGACTTCTCATGCTGGTTTGGGAGAAATATGCTTGGCGGCACGTCAGGAGAGGAGCTTTGGAATATGCCACCATCGGTAACACATGGCTGTCGTGGGTACCAGTACTGTCTGTAGGGTGGCTTGTACTGGGGACAGGGAATCTTTAGTTTGATGCAGGCGATGTTTTGAGATACTGTGAATGTACAGAATGCACCAGTAGGATGCTCAGGTTTTCTGCCTCGATTTTAACTAATCCTGTCTGTAGTTGAGTGTTGATAGCATTCGCATGGTCAGTTAAGTACATAATGAAGCACACTTAGAGATCCTTAATGGTACTGGTCCGGCCAGTGAACACAACTGCTCTGTTCATTGTTGTAGCCTAATTGTCACAGTTTCATTGGTGGGAAACTTACCTAGGGCAGTGTCTAGTTACACTTTAAAAAGCCACCGACTTGGTCCCAAATTATGGAATTTCTAAGTGGAATTTAATTATGTGCCCATCCACGATGATTTTACTTTTTTAATTTACCATTATTTGATGAGTAACAAAGGCATCTGTTGCTGACATTGCTCATCCGTGGAATCCTTGGCTGCAGTTTGGCTTAGCATGACAGTCTTACGCTTAACTTTAATTTATTGCAATTTAAACATATTAGGAGACTTCAAACATCTTACCATATTTATGCATCTGACATATGGTTAGTAGAGAGAAATGGCATGAGATACTAATGGCATGACTCTAGGTGACTTGGTGAATGAGGAAATTCCAGTTTCAAATGGAATTTGCCTAT
Source organism: Myodes glareolus (assembly GCF_982192425.1). Taxonomy (NCBI): domain Eukaryota; kingdom Metazoa; phylum Chordata; class Mammalia; order Rodentia; family Cricetidae; genus Myodes; species Myodes glareolus. Next base: position 31,363,766 of record NC_142040.1, read on the forward strand.
GAACCAAAAAATTGGTTAAATGGGGAGTGTTATGTATTAATTTTACGGGTGACGAGGGAAGAGTGAAAGAGAACATAATTTAAATGAAACTAGCCTCAGGGCCTTCCTGCAGCTGTTCTCAGTCTGTGAATTTAGGAGCTTGAGGTTTCAAAACCTTTTTTTTTTTTTTTGCCAGGGCAGTGGTAGCATATGCCTTTAATCCTAGCACTCAGGAGGCTGAGGCAGGTGGATCTCTGTGAGTTCAAGGCCAGCCTGGTTTACAGAGCGAGTTCTAGGACAGCTAGGGCTGTTATACAAGGAACTGAGAAACCCTGTTTTGAAAAAGAAAACAAACAAAGCTTAAACCCTTTTTCCCCCGCCTTTTGTGAAACAGTGGTTTTATAATTTCAGTATACATCAAGTGGGGGAAATTAATTAAAAATTCTGGTGTAGGGTCATATCATCAAATAAGATCACCATTTTAAACAGTGTTCCATGCAGTTAGGCCTCTACTTTAGAACAACATAAGGTTGCATAAGGTTGGGGGGTCTCTTCTCAAGTAGCCAGCAAGCACCTGGGCAGTCTCACATGGGACAGCCAGGAAACAGTTCTGGTAGAGAACAGGAGAACCTCTGACAGAGAACTGGGTTGTGTCAGCTCTCACACAGTGTTCATCGAGTGTTCTTCACACAGAGGGAAGTACTTCCTGCTTACATAAAGGTTAGGACTAGAGTCAAAGAAAATTCAAAGTTGACAACTAAAAGCCCAGTCCTCCAGTGCTGAATATGTTAATAATCCTAGAACAGGCTTTCAGTTCAATAAAATTGGTGAATCCTCAATGAGACAACAGAAAATACAAATTAACAGTATCAGAGATGGAAGAGAGAGTGCTTGCCTAGTAGGTGGGCGCATGGGTTCAATTCCATCACCGCATTAAAGAAAAGCATAGGACAAAGGGCAGGTATACTAGGAATAGCTTCTGTGGGATATTAGAAGGGAAACTGGGGGTCGGCAGCATAGCGCAGGTGGTAGTGCCTGCCCAGCAGGAAGCCCTGGGTTGCTCCTTCCTAGTACTGCATGGAACTGGAAGGGCACTGTGCACCTGTAATCCCAACACTTGGGAGGTGGAGGAATTCAACATCAGTGTTGGCTGCACAGGGTATGATGTTAGCCTGGGCTACAGAAGACCTGGTTTCAAAACCAACAAAACAAGTCAAACAATAACAAAAAGGACAATTAGAAAGCCTTTGTTAAGAAATTTCCATACCTTTCAAGACAAACAAAAAACAAACCAAAAAAACCGGTTAGGCTCAGATGATCTCGGTAGTCAACTCTTCAGGAGAGAATAATATCCATTCCATATGGCTTTCAAAACACAGAAGAGGAAGAAATAGTCCCCAACTCACTTGACCAGTAATATCCTGGTAGGAACGACCAGTTCTCATCAGCAGCTGTGGAGCACTGACTCCCTGTACTAACACCCTTGGCTAAAGGTCGCTCTTCTTGTTACACTATAAACTAAAGGAACCGGTGTATCTTCCATTTCACTTTTTGGTTTGTTTCTACGGGAATGAATATACTGCCGGATGTCTCTTCGCACTTCCATAGCGATTTCTTATTCAGTACATCTTCTACCCTTCAGGTCCATCCATCACGTTGGAATCATCACACTGCGAGCTATTTCAAGATTTTTTTTGAGTGGTCTGATTGTTCTAGCTGTCTTAAGAGATTTCCCCAAGTATTCTTCCCCTTGTCAGGAAAATACACTTGCTCAGAGAAAAAGGATGGCATTGAATACTTATATACATTTGAATTCGGAATGCCTGGCTTCCATGACCCCATTTTGTTGGAGTAGCTGAAACTGTTACCGTGCTATGCAAAACTGAACATGCCCTTTGTATGGAAATGGAATTTCATTTACTGTACCAAATCATCAATCTAGTTTTTATAATAGTTGACACAGATCCTTTATAAGATGGCATTTATCTTTTATTTAGAGTATGAACAATATGTACCTATGTTGTTTATATACAGAAGAGACTTTGTAATTAAAAGTATATAGCAGAGTAACTTTTAAATTCTGAATGAATGCAAATATGGTTCAGTTATGAGAGGATGCTTGAAATAATGCTGATACAGACTGACTTGACCAGTCTCCGTCATCCTAAAGGAACCAACTTCTGTTCTCAATGCTTGCATTTTGTTTGCATAGATATTCATCAATCATGACTAATGTGAGGGCCAAGCCTCCTGGATACACCTTTCATTTTTGGACCAAATAATTTGTCATGGCAATAAATAATTATGCATTTAAGAGAAAGGGTTTTGTGTTTGACTTAATACATTCTTAATATGTAAGCAATTATTAGATACTGGGAAATTTCAACTTGTCAAACTAGGGTAAGGGATAAAAGAGCATGAATTTTTGTTTTCCTGCCAAATCGAGAAACATTTTGTTACATTCCTATTGCAAAGCTGTTTAAAGACTTACTATATATACTTTTTGCTGATTTGTTCCTGACACAAATGGTTATGATTAGATGGACAGACAAAATTTTTATATTAGTACATGTTAAAAATCAGGCTTGGTGGTGGTGGTGCATGCCTTTAATTTCAGCACTTGGGAGGCAGAGGCAGGTGGATCTCTGTGAGTTCGAGGCCAGCCTGGTCTACAGACTGAGTTCCAGGACAGGCTCCAAAGCTATGGAGAGAAGCCCTGTCTCAAAAAGAAAAACAAACAAACAAAAAAACAGCCAAAACAGATATGAAGTTGGGAATCACTTAAATGTGTGTTATGAAAATAAAACGTTCTTCAGGAGTTTTGAGGTTAAAACTAGGAAATTATTAACCTTGATCAAAGTTAACTGCATTGCCTTGGGATAGCTGGCCTGGTTCCTTGCTAGCTACTGCAGAACTGGCCCCAGGAAAGATGGCCTCACCCCTCAGCACAGCATGCACCTCTCCTGGGCAGCACACTAGAGTTGACCCTGTTTTTAGGAGACATGTGAGCCAGGGCATGAGGACAACAGAGCTGACTCTGCTCCTGCTCTCATCTGCCAGGTGGTGACAGTGGATGAGGGAAAGATGCCCTTCCCCTTGCTACCCTTGGCAGGCAAGAAGGCTGGCCCTGGGATCACCAGAGTTGGAGATGTAGCCTTGTCCTTCACTGGCTGCAGCACACCGGAGAGTGGGCCGTATACCTCACCTGGGCACACACTAGAGCTGGCTCTGAGGGCATGAGAGCTGGAGAGATGACCCTGCGCCACCTCCCCCCGATCCGTCTGCCCATGTGGTGGCATGGGTGAGGGAAAGAACTAAACTGCCCCTCACCAACTGTAACACATAGGCGAGCAGACCCTCCAGTCTCCCAGGGCAGTTCATCACAGTTAACCCTGTTGTTGGGGGGTGCAGGTGAGCCAGCTCTGAGGGCATGAGAGCTGACCCTGCCCCTACCTCCTGTGCCCCCTACAGCACTTGAGATGGCCTTTCACCTTGCCTGGGCAAGACAGTGGAGCTGGCCCTGTGGTGTGAGTGTAGGTGAGTCAGACCCGAGGGCCAGAGGGCAGAACTGGCGCTGCTTCTTGCTGTAGGCTGCCTTGGGTGGGTTAGTGGAGGCAGAGCTGGAGAGGCCACCCAGGTGGTGACAATGGGGGAAAGCTGGCAGGCTGCCCAACCCAGCTACCACCCAGGCCCAGAATCAGAGCTGAGTGAGCTCACCCCAACATCCACCTCATCTATGCATATGAAGGGGATGAATCTACAGATTTAAAACTTTAGAACAACAACAGGATGTCCAAGAGGAGCCCCAACGAGAGCCCAGAGCCCTGGTGTAGCAGGTCAAAGACTTGCGACAGTGAACACTTGCAAGTGAAGAAGAAAGGGCTAAAGGGTTAACTGTGGAATTCAATTGGCCCCATTGCCATGCTATGCTGAGACCCTATTTTTTTTTTTTTGGTTCATTTATTTATTTATTTTGTTTTGTTTGTTTGCTTTATTTGGTTTTCAGCTTTTCTTTAAAATTTTATTTTGTTTGGGGGGAAGGTTGCAAGGGCGGGAGGCAGGTGGGGGAGACAGGTGGGATCGGATGCATGATGTGTAATCTGCAAAGAATTAGTAAAAGTTTAAAAAAAAAGTTAACTGAATCAACCAACTCTGGTCTGCTGTGGGGTGTCTGTGAGATGTGTGTGAGAGCTGGCCCTGGCCCCCACCTCGTGTGCCCCCTGCAGCAGCTGAGTGAGATGGCCCTCCGCCTTGCCTGGGCGACAGAGGAGCTGGCCCTGTGGTGAGTGTGGGTGAGATGTGTGTTGATATGTGTGCACTAACACAGCCACACACCCATACGATGCTGTTGAAAACAACTGAAAATGTTTATCCTGTGTTAAGAAACAATCAGGTTACAGGAAGGGGACCTGGATTGTTTCAGACAAGGATTTTCTGTTGGCTAGGCACCCAGGAAAGAGACTGTAGTTGATTGATTAACTACATTTCTAAACAAAGTGTTAGAATATCTTCCAGACTGAATTACTAAACTGCAGTCCTGGGGCCCTAGCCAGCAGGTGCCATCACCACAGACACTCCTGCTATTGTCCTCAGATGGCAGAGTTCTTTACCTCCAGAGCCCAAGACATCTGATACTGGCCCTTTACAAGAAGGTTTGCTTTTATAAAGAGATACTTGGTAGACAAAAAGCTTCAAAAATTGAGCTTGTTACAAACAAAAGCTGACAGTTATCTTAAAGGATGAAATATGTGTAGAAAACACTGAAACGTTCTGTTCATTTGGAGTACAATTCACAAGATAAAACCAGTGCTTTTACAACAAACATTTACTATTTAATTGTTTTACAGAAAACAAATTTAAATAACATATACTTATTTTTGTTGTTCATCATTTCACAAAGCTAACAAAATACAGACAACAGTTCTGTGATTAAACAAGAAATTTAACATTAGGAATTTTCCTTAGGCTTCCACTTTCACGGCTGACGAGACCACGCAGACTTGTGCAATGTCGTCGTATTCGTATGTTCTCTTTAAGAATGTGTCAGTGAGTCTTAAGCCAGACACACTCTAGAGAGAAAGAGAGAAGAGAGGGGCACTTCAGTTTTCAATCACTGACGATTATTAGAGAAAATATGGCTATCACAAATGATAGTTTAGCCCACCCCGTTGATTACTGAAAAGAAAACGTACTTGGAGCCCCTGTACTGAAGACAGGAGAGTAAGGGCCAGGCAGAGTGAGGAGCTTGGATGCAGCTTTCCCAGCTGTCTTCCCGAAATCCCACACCAGTGGATAGAATTAGTATTGCACATCTCCAGGACCAGGTCCATCGTCCTCTCACTGCTGAAGCAATCAGAGGGCAGGAATAAATCTTGTTTATTTCCTAAGGAGACATCATCACATTCCTTATATTTTTCAGTAAGTTTACTTTCTGGTTGTCCAGGAGAACAAGAACCAGAGAAAGAATGGAAAAAAACGAGCATGTCATTACTTAAGGTGGAATGACGGAGCCAGCATGACCGAGGGCAGCCTCAGCTACATAGCGAGTGCGAGGCCAGGCTGGATGGAGGTACTGTCTCAAAAGCAAAACAAACAAAAAGACAGAATAAGGATAATGGGGGCACGGCATCCTCACATGGCTCCGCGAACTACTGGCCTTGCCTTTTCTCTAGACTTCAGACATTCGAATCTCATTTTATTTCCACATCTCTTATCTCTTACTCTTTGTCCTGGGAACTCCACAAGAAAGAAGGACAGTCCACGTCCATTTACTCTTTTGACAAACAATCTGTTCTTTTGGCATGCAGCTAATAGACATAACCGTCAGGACTCAGGAGTAAAAGCTATTAATGCTTGCTCACTGTGTTCCTGTGAAGACCCTCTCCTGACAGCTTAGACATGTTCATTTTTAAAACTTTCCCAAATTTATGCTAAAAGGCTCAGAAAGACCAGGTCCTAGTCTATCGCCATTACGTTCAGTCCTTCGGCTTTTATGTGTTTTAGGACTAGGATCCTAGTTTAATATCTACTTAGAATTTACTTACATGTTGAAATTATATTTGCTTTTATGTTTTTTTCCTTTTTTTCTTTTACATTTTTCTATCTCCCTAACAAACATTAGAAATGCCCTATGTTAGAGCCATTTTAGATGTACAACATGATTTTCTCAGTAAATTCTGGAAAAACCTAGTAAGTTGCTTATTCTAACGTTTATCTATCTATCTATCTATCTATCTATCTATCTATCTATCTATCTATCTATCTATCTATCTATCGTATGTGTGTCTGTGCAGTTACACATGTGCTGGTGTGCATGTGAAGGTCAGTGGACAACCTGCAAGAGTTGGCTTTGTCCCTCTTCCATATGGGTTCTGGGACTCAGACTCAGGTTGACACACACACCTGGCAGCAAATGCCCTAGCCCAGGAAGCCTTCTTACTCCTCAGAGTCTGGAGACAAGGTCTCTTGTACTCTGGACTGCCTTCACACTCTCTTTGTAGCTGAAGATGACCTTGAACTTTTGGTCTCTTCCCTCGATTTCTCCAGTGCTGCTGTAACAAGTACTTGTGTCACCAGCTAGAGTCAGAAGTTCAAGGTCATCCTCAGGGAGTGCCAGCCTGGGTTAGAGACCCTGCCTCAAAACAACAACAACAACAAAGTAGTAGCAGTATGTATATAGTAGCTTCATAGACATAGAGTGGGATCAGGCATCTCCTAACTTTGAAGAACATTTCCTAGTTCCTTAGACCTAAGGGATGGGAAAGTATGAAAGTAAAGTGGTTCTACAGCTATAGTATAGGGTGACTCAACACTGCAATACTATTGCAGTACCCAAACTAATCATGTGAGTACTAGCAAGACGACTTTGCTGGGATATATGTCATTTATGCTTTAAACTGTCTATTATTTGCTTCTTCTGTTTACTTGCAAAACTGCTTAATGGCTGGGTGTGGTGGTGGATGCCTTTAATCCCATCACTCCAGAAGACAAAGGCTAGTGGAGCTCTACGAATTTGACGTCAGCCTGGTCTACATAGCAGTTCTAGGCAAGCCAAGGCTATACAGTGAGACCCTGTCTCAAAAACAAACAAAAAACTTTAGCCTGTATTCCCATCACTCAGAAAGCAAAAAGATTACAAATTCAAAGCCAACCTGTGTTATATAACAATTCTGTCTTAGAAAACACTACCAAAGAAAACAGGCAATAGACAAAAATCAGAATCATTTTTTCCAACTATAAGTACCTTTTATGTTAAGTTTTGACCCACATTTTTTCTTGTTAATATTAAAGATATGGCCCAAATTTAAGCATCAGAGAAATGTAGCTGACTATTCTACATGTATGCCATCCCATAAGAACCTGCAGCTCATTCTTTAGAACTATGAAATTTGAAGGAAGTTATCAATGTGTCCTTTTCTAGCTCTCTTCCATAGAGTGTCAATAATTAATACCCACCACATATTATCATTAATGAATGAAATAAGAATACAGGAAGTAAACACTAGGACTTCAAATATTTATAAACATTATTACCAGTGGTATTCAATATAAGAAGGGACAGGATATTTAAGAGGCACAGAGGTGCACATCTTTAATCCCAGCACTGGGGAGGCAGAAACAGGCAGATCTCTGAGTCTGAGGCTAGCCTGGTCTACAGAGTAAGTTCCAGGATAGCTAGGGTTATACAGAGAGATTGCCTCAAAAACTTAAAGAGGGTAGGGGAATAATTAAAAGATTAGCAAGCACTTTTAGGAGAGGAGAAAGGGGGCCCATCCACACACACTGGCATTACCTGCAGTTTGTGATTTTACAGGTAATATGGAAAGGTTCTTCTAGGTTCACAGTATCTGGGATGGCCTCTAAGGATAGCCTAACATCTCCATAACCTGGAGCCTGTGAAAAGAAAGTAACATAGTTAAAATACACCTATTAAAAAAACCCTTCTGATGCTAACAAAGGTACTACACCAGCACCTTTCCTCAGTAGGCACAGATCTCTAAGTTGATGCTCTGTGAAATTCTGCAGCTCTGCTCAGGTCCCCCACGCTCACCTCTTTTACTGTGAGCTTGGGTGGAACAACCCTGCAGACACGGACTGTTTGTGATATAATTACTCCGGGGCTCAGTAGAATAAAGATGAATCTTGTCTCTAGTTAAGGAATGTATTAGGACTCAGGGGATCTGATCTCCAACGGTTGCTGAGTTCCAGACCAGCCAGGGCTACACCGTGATACCCTGTCTCAAAACAATCACAACGAAGGCTAAACAGCAGGCAAGCACTGTAGGGTTCAGGACACTGCCCAGAATACCTCAATGTGATGGGAGTCAGATGAGCAGTACGGACTTAGGAAAGGCATGAATAGCTGATAAGCAGTTATCTTAAGTCCTGGATGGTGAAGTTTAACAAAACACACACACACACACACACACACACACACACACACACACACACACACATTAAAGAGAAACCAACATCTGACTGAACATTTCCATGAATCTCAACACTAGGTTTTAACCTAGGGATCAACACAACTATTAGTATTTTCTAGAAATCTGACTGACTTCATGGTGCCCGGCTTTTTAGTGTTAAGCTGTAATACCTATGTGTCCCCTGTGCACCCAACCCCACACTGAGGTGCTTGCTAGACTCACCATTCTTTGAAGCTGGCTGGTCTGTAACCGTCCCCTTTCACCTAGGTTTGTTTTCCACACTATGTCCAATTTTCCAATGACTGTCACTCCTTTAATGATGCCAGCTTTTTCTGCAAACTCCTTCTTGGGCTTTAGGCAGTATAAGTACTGGCGTGTATCCATTGGCTGCAAATATCCTCTGGATCCAAATGTAGATACGCTGGCAGGTGTAGAAATAGACAGAAAAAAGTCTGCTAGCATCCTTCTGAAATCTCACATGGTTAATTCTTTTTTTTTCTTTTTGTCTCTCTGAGACAGGATTTCTCTGTGTAACCCTGGCTATCATGGGACTCGCTCTATAGACCAGGCTGATTTCCTACTCTCAGAGATCTGCCTCCCAATTGCTAAAGGTGTGCACCACCGTGCCTGGCTTATGTGGTTAATTCTTTTGGATAGGAATTGGATGATTTACTGCACGGAGATCTAGAAGTAGCCAGAGATTTTTAATCCAAATGAAAAGGAGTATCTTCCTGGTGAGACAGTGAGTTCAAGGCCATCTTGGGCAACTTAGTAAGTCTGTCTCAAAATAAAAAAGTAAAAAAGAGGCTTGGGGCTATCTGATGTAGCATATATCTCATACAGCATGTGTGAGGCAATGGGTTAGTCCCCAGGACCCACCCCTCCCACAAAAAAGATGGGGGATGGGGGGACAGAGAGAAACTAGCTTAGAAACAGAGCAATATACGCTATTCTGTTTCTTTGTGTGGCACTGGGGAGAGAACCCTGGGTGTTGCACATGCCAGGCAAGTGCTAAACCATTTAGCTACACTACCACTCTCGAGATATACCATTCCAATCTAAGTAATTGCTTTCAAAATGAATGAGGGATGGGAAGCTGTTTTCTCAGTGCAAGTAAAGGAGGCTGTCAACCTTCCTATATCCTATACCATCACACGAGCTGTTTACTACTAGGAATTACTAGGAATCATATTCACTGGAAAAGTCAGGCACACTCCCCAGCTGCTACCTCCTCATCTACATTAATAATACATTTATTTGGTCCTTCTCTTTTGAAATAGCCATAGAAAGACATGGACACTTTCCACACACTAGTTAAAGTCATCTACTCCGACGTGCATGTCTTCTTATATGCCAATAATTTCTTTTCCAAACTCACACTCACCCTATCTTCATTTCCTAATTTCTTCTCCACCATTCTTCCCATGTTTCAGTTTTATCACTGGCAGAATAATAATGATAGTGTCAGATTTATCTGGATGAAATGTGAAGGTTAGGGAACAAGAGGAGCTGGGAGGTGGCGCATATCTTTAATTCCAGCACTCGAGGAAGAGGCAGGTGGATCTCTGAGTTCAAGGCCAGGCTGGTCTACAGCGCTGTGTGAAGGGGGGGTGGGAGAGAGGGAGAGAGAGAGAGAGAGAGAGAGAGAGAGAGAGAGAGACAGAGACAGAGACAGAGACAGACAGAGAGAGACAGAGAGAACAAGTACTTATGCAAAGAAACTTGTATTGGGAAGAGGAAAGAGAGAGAGAGAGAACAAGCACTTTCAACAATGCAACACAAGATGGGCAAAGTGAGGCTCTTTGTTTATGTAAAGGGAGGCACAAGTAGGTGTGTGGAGAACTCATGAGCAAAGGCAGACACACCGTTATGCACTTGTCCAGTGTTATAGTGTGTATGTGTACATCACATACATAGACTTCAACTGTGGGCTTTTGCTTGTATTAAGAATCAACACTGGCCCACCAATCATAACAAGTGCTACATCAATACAAGATGGGAGAGCTGGGTGCAATGGAGTACGATGCTCTTTGGGAAGCTGTTGCAGAAGGCTAGCTTGAGCTTAGCCTGGCAACCGGGAGAGAGCCTGGCTCTAAAACACACAAACAAAAGGCACATCAGATAACAGAAACCAGAGGAGAGACTGGCTGCAGAGGGCACCCTGTGGGACTTCTACTTTCTCACTGAGGTTTTGATGAATCTAAAGCTTCCCTAAAAAATTATGTCCTTCAATTATTTTTAAAAGAAATCAAAATCTACTAGACTAGGGGACATCAGAAAAACTTGCATCTTTCCAAATAATAGCAAACATTTCATATTTACCATTCCCCAGCTTGGGTCACCGAATTTAATTCTGTTACATTGTACATTATTGACGGCTCCAGTGAAACTTTCTCCATAAACATGGGTGAGGTTGTAATGTTCTGAATTTGGGCTTCGAGAAAGACTTCATCAGTCTAGGGACATGGAGAAACAAATCCACCAAAATGTCATGATATTTAAAGTATTTGCCACAGTGAAAATATCTTACTTATATAAAAAAGTATTAACCACAAATGTGATTAGTTCATGCCTGCAAATCAAAAGTCACAATTAACGCAAGAAAAGAAATCTTCATCCTAACATAATAAACAGGAGCAAGGTGAGGTGTTAGTCAACAGGTGCCCTGCCAAACAATGGATGTGGGATAGCCAGCCTATATTTCTTATGTTTTATAGAATCTAGAAGCATGCATTTAACGCATACTTCAGCAACAACAACAACAACAAAAATCCCAATCTGATAAGATGTTCAAATGTTAGAAGGGACTTGAGTGTGACTGTGACTATCATTGCCAAGGGCAGATAGTCAGGTCTTCATTCAAATATTCCAGCACAACGTAACATGTAATTATTTCATGTGAGATAGTGACCACCAGCTACGAATAATCTATTTTTATACCCTTTAGGGTGTAGATTTTTTTAAAGTAAAGAAATCCATAAGTAGTCTTAGTGACTTCTTGGTTCATTTTATACAGATATTTAGGGTGAAAACCATAATATGGGAAGTGGGCTAATGATACTTCAGCTTTTAAACTAGCCACACTGAAATAGTCTATAGACTTTGACAACTTCAAAATGGCATTTTTAATTTCAGTCAGTGCATAACTTCAATATTCAATTTACAAAAACATTGAATTCCCTAGTTCTGCTTAACATTCCTAATTTCATGCCTCTTGGTTCTAGGTCTGTTTTGAGGACTGAAGAATAAAAAATGTTATGCTAAAGTAATTCAAAAATTACTTTTTTCCCCCAAAAAAGTTTCAGTTATAGAACTCTGAAATTAACTATGCCCTCAAATTGGAGAATTATGAGCTTTTTAATTGCTAAAGTCAGAAAAATGACAATCATGTAACATATAATGAAGTTATAATTTCATGTGCCTTAGCAGATTATCAAGCCTTTTAGATATGTGCTCACGTCAAAACATTAGTACAAGGAATGTTTTTAAAACAATATACCCCCCCCCCTTTTTGAGACAGAACATCTCTATTAGCTCTGCCTGTCCTGGAACTATGAAGACAAGACAGGTGTGCACCACACCTGGCTAAAGCAATGTGCCATTTAAATTCATAATTTGATTACTTTTTTCTTTTCTTTCCCCTTTTGTTTTTCGAGACAGGGTTTCTCTGTATAACATCCATGGCTGTCCTGGAACTCACATTGTAGACCAGGATGGCCTTGAACTCACAGAGACCCATCTGCCTCTGCTTCCTGAGTCCTGGGATCAAAGGCGTGTGCTACCATACCCAGCTCAGTTACTTTTCCTTAAAAAAAAATAATAAGTGAATATATCCCATAAATCCATTGCTCTTAAAACAACCCAAGGCCCACATTTCAATTATTAAAATGCAATTCTCTGTATAAAGCATGAACAGCTCAAAGAAATGAAGGGAAGCAGCATAATGGAAAATCAAGTTAGTGTGAACCGTTAGTACGAAGTCATTTGACATCTGAAAAACGAGGACCAGGATTTAGTGCTCAGGTTGCCAGTGCTGCTCCTACCCGTGTACAGCATACGCAAATGCTATATATTGTGGAGAGAGAGCTGAAAACATGAATCCAGCCAGTATGGAAAATTTGCTTTTCTTTTGCCTGCTTTCATCAAAAGGCCAGCTTTACCTGACCCAGATATAAAACCACTCACTGTGCATCTCAAATGAATTTCAACTGTACATTCTATGTGAGGAATGAAAGGTAATTGGATATTTCACAGCAAAACATTGAAAATCCAAGAATAAAAGATACCAAGATGATACGTCCCCTCTAAAAAACACCCAAAGAAACTAGAAATGAGGATGGAGTTGCTTCAGTGTGACAATTTAATCTTTAATCTCACAATTTAAAAAGCATGTTCAAATTGTGTATTTTCTTTCAGAAGCCACAGATCTAGTATTCACAACTAACTGTTTTTCCACTATGTTTTTTAGAGAGATTAATTAGGCAAAGTCAAAAAGGGATGAGAAAAGCATATAAATTTATAATAAAAAATGAAATTACCACAGAACTGAGGTCACTCTAATGGAAAAATAAAAAAGAAAAATTAGAAAAATCAGAGTTAAATGTTAAAGAAAAAGAATAACTTTAAAATAAAATGCATCTCTGCATTTTTTACTTACTAAAGACAGCATTAGTAAACAAGAAAGTAAACAGGAAGCAACATACAGAAATATGACAAACTACTTTTCTAAAATGGTGAAATTGCTATGGTTAAATGACAATGGGACAGAGAAGAACTTTATGGCTGAATATTTGAACAAGAACAAATAGGGAAAGGCACACTGAGAGCAGAGTCTGCTCACTAACCTGCTTGTACACAATGTCTACCTGTACTGCATTCTCCTGTTGTACACACTGCATTCTCTTGATGTACACAATGTTTACCTGTTCTGTATTCTCCTGGTGTACACAATGTTTACCTGTACTGCATTCTCTTGATGTACACAATGTTTACCTGTTCTGTATTCTCCTGGTGTACACAATGTTTACCTGTACTGCATTCTTCTGTTGTATACAATGTTTACCTGCACTGCATTCTCCTGTTGTATACAATGTTTACCTGTACTGCAGTCTCCTGGTGTACACTGTTTACCTGTACTGCAGTCTCCTGGTGTGCACTGTTTACCTGTGCTGCATTCTCCTGTTGTTCACAATGTTTACCTGCACTCTCCTGGTGTACACAATGTTCACCTGTACTGCAGTCTCCTGGTGTACACTGTTTACCTGTACTGCATTCTCCTGGTGTACACTGTTTACCTGTACTGCATTTTCCTGGTGTACACTGTTTACCTGTACTGCATTCTCCTGGTGTATACAATGTTTACCTGTACTGCAGTCTCCTGGTGTACACTGTTTACCTGTACTGCAGTCTCCTGGTATACACTGTTTACCTGTACTGCAGTCTCCTGGTGTACACTGTTTACCTGTACTGCAGTCTCCTGGTGTACACTGTTTACCTGTACTGCAGTCTCCTGGTGTACACTGTTTAACCGTACTGCAGTCTCCTGGTGTACACTGTTTAACTGTACTGCATTCTCCTGGTGTGCATTGTTTACCTGCACTGCTGTTCTCCACAGCTCAGGTGGCCAGATCCGCCATCCCACATTGAGAACAGAACATTATAAAGTCTGTCTTGAATTTACCTGTGCTGGAATCTTTTCCTAGAGGAGGATCTTGGGTGATTAAAGTTACCATAGGTCATATTTCAGGAAAAGTTGGGATAGATCATCCCAGACAATTCAGCTTGTTTTCTTCTTATTGTTATTAGATTTAGGTCTACTGTCCATTATGTAAATACATATTTAAAAGTCGGCTTAGTAAGTCCTTCGTCAAACGTGTAGCGGGTGACAATTTGTCACTGCTGCATTCCTGAGCTCCTGTCAGTGTTTGGGACACCAGGAGTCACATGTATTGCAGTTATATTATGCAGTCCCCTTCACCAAAGTAAGTTTCCTGAAGCTAGGGAAGATATCTGCTTCTATTATTTCTCCTCCACACCTGACACAGGGCTTTGAACCCAGCAGGAGACGAAGTGTCTGACTCTCAGGTACTAACTTCTGTATCTGCCTGTAAGACTTTCCTAGCTTAGAAAACCACAGCAAAACTTTTCATGAAACCCGTTTCTATTTAGGTGATTCATGTAAAGCTTGATTAGAAACAGAATCAAAACATGTTTGACAAATACATGGTACAAGGACCATAGTAAAGTATTTCATATCAGCCATTCACAATGATGTGGCTTACTAACTACTTAAAATAGACAATTTGGTTTATGCTATTGGCTGAACAGTATTTGCTTCTCTAGCTTGTAATTTTGAGAAACTTTGAGACGAGAGAGCTTTATTCCACTGTTTCTGCTTTGTTTTCCCAATGACGTGTTTTAGACTACTCCCACTTCTTACCCTGCTGTTATTTTATGTACCGTTCTGTATCTTTTTGTTAATCACACGCATTTTCCCTTTCCTCTCATAGGCATTTACACGTTAGGTTTCCTTACCGTGACAACTAAACAATTACAGCTATAACACACCCTTTATTCTGAGCAACAGCGTGACAGGATTGCAAATTCCTGATCACTACCTGGTGTTAGCAAAAGAAATAATCTTTATAAAAAATACTGCATTAGAGTAATTCTCAATTTATCATAGAGATTTTGAGGGGTAAAAGGAATTTTCATAAAAAGCGTCCTCTTTTTTTTCCACGCCAGGGTCTCTCTATGTCTCAGGGTGACCTGCAGCTCACTGTGCAGCCCAGCTGGCCTAACGCCCTATCCACCCGCGTCAGCATCCCAGCCAAGTGATTACAGGCAAGTGCCACCATTCCTAGCTAACATCTCATTCTCTACAGCTCTGGAGGAAATAAAGATTTTTTTTTTTTTTTTTGGCAAAAATCTAAACAACAAAATCCTTTCTATTGGGGTCAGCCCTACTTAATTTTCCTGTGCTAAAGAACAGATCACCTCCTACTCTTCAGGTTATGTCTTTCTCAGTTTTGCCCAGCGAGGCTCTCCCAGTAAGCTTTCAAGCCAGTTTGCCACCCAGCTCTTCTTGGTACTTCAGTGGACAGTGAGTCTGTGCCCGCCACTTGAGTCGTATAACCTCCAAAGTCACTGCAAATATTCGGCAGACTGCTGGTATTTGAAAGCAATACCACCACCATTGTGGGGGACTGAGGGCCGTTGTTTAACAAAAGGGGTGACTGTCCCAGAAAACCACGAGAGCGGAAGTCAGGACACACTGGTTGTATGTAGGTTGAACCCAGCAGAACAAGGGACACTTTAAGGCAATTCACTTCCTACTGGATTAGCTCCCTCATACCAGCAGTTTACTAAACCTGACAGGAAATGCAGCACCTCTGATTTTCAGTCACCATTTCAATGTTTAATTCGAAATCTTATTAAGTGCCTAACACTTACCTCTGCATTGTAAAACTTGGTTTTCACATCCAATGGTTTGAGGACCTGGTCAAAACAAAGAACAGTCAGGAAACTCAGACTCAACAGTGCTTATTTTAAAATATAGGCTTTAGTGCCCCAAAGCCATGTCTAATTGTTAAAAAGGTTTTTTTTTAAAGGAGCCATGTTTTTTTTGTTTTTTTTAATATTTATTTATTTATTATGTATACAATATTCTGTCTGTGTGTACGTCTGCAGGCCAGAAGAGGGCACCAGACCTCATTACAGATGGTTGTGAGACACCATGTGGTTGCTGGGATTTGAACTCAGGACCTTTGGAAGAGCAGGCAATGCTCTTAACCACTGAGCCATCTCTCCAGCCCAAAGATTTTTTTTTGTGTGTGTATATATGCAATATTCCTGTAAAAGAATCAATAATTTTTCATTTAAATAATTCTTTGGCCATTTAATGCTATTTTCAATCATCTTATTTAGACTTTATATTCATTTTATCTCTTTGTATTTTTGTGTTTTGTCTCATCAATAAAACGAGATTTTACCTTTAAACAAAATGCCTCATTTTATTATAAAAACATTACACTGGTGATAATAATTTACATTTGAACTTAGTCTGACTTTTGAATTAGTTTATAAATGAACTAAGAAGGGAGTTATTTAATTGAAACTTGTTTCCCAGAGGGGGAATAATCATACTCCCAGAAAAACAAAAGGCATTTGAAAAACAACTTTATCTCTGCCATATTCAATACCTGAAATTTGAAGAATTTTCTGAAGTACATCTTTTCTCCGCCCTGAGTTGTATAACTCACAGCACACACTAAGCTGAAACAGAAAAGCGTTTTAATAGTCTGAAATCATTTTCCTTCTTACTTTTTGTTTTGTTTTGGTTTTCAAAACAAGGTTTTTCTGTGTAGCCTTGACTGTCCTGCAACTCTCTTTGTAGACCAGGTTGGCCTCAAATTCCCAGAGATCCACCTGCTTCTGCCTCCTAAGTGCTAGGATTTAAAGGTGTGGGCCACTGCTCAGCTTCCATCTTCCACTTCTTAATAAATTTAAAATACTTCAATTCTACTTATAAATGTAAAAAAAGATTACATCAACAATGTGAAACTGAATCTAAATGAGATTACAGCAGGGAAAAAAAGCATATATGGATATAGATACTTGAACAAGAAAATCTAAGAAAATGAGATCTGGGGGCTGGAGATGACGGAGTGCTAAAGGGGCCTCCTGTTCTGGCAGAGGACATGGGTTTGACTCTCCACTCAGAGGGCTGCTCAGAACAGCCTGCTAAACTCCACTTCCAGGGGATCTGACACCCTCTTCTGGCCTCCACTGGCTCCTGCACAACCTGATATACTAACTATATTTACACAGTCTCACACACAGACACATAAATGAAAATTTAAAAAGTAAAAAAGAGATACCTAACCATTTTGGAATAGGAACTTCAAATTCTTCCTTTGGAAGTAGAATATGTTCAAAAATAATGTCCAGAATAAGCAAGTGACTGAAGGGGAAAAGAGTTCATTTGCACTAAAAAAAAATATGTATCTTAAAGAAAATCCAGAGTAGAATTACACACTACTACGGGGACCCGAGTACAAGTTTTAATCAAAACACTAGGAGAGCTAGCTGTGGGGGGTACGCCTTTATCCCAGCGCTCGGGAGGCAGAGGTGGAGGCAGGTGGATCTGAGTTCCAGGCTAGTCATGGATACATAGTGAGTTTCAACAAAACAAAACCTATTAAAACAATTAAAAAGTCAGTATAAAATATTTCTAATAACAGGACAAGATGGCTAAATTGTTAGTTTATAAAGAGTTCTTCTAACTCAATCAACAAAGACAAATATGTCCCTCAAAATGTGAGGAAAAGAATGCATAGCTAGATTATGAAAATACATAGATGTGTTACAATCCTATAGTCAATAAAATGTGAAATGGTAAGTCACACACATAGCCCAGAAGCTAAAATAATGAGATGACATTTCCAGTCTTACAATGTTTGGCAAGAATTCCTTGGGTTGGTGAGGGTTAGAGAAACATAATTTCTTTATATTGTCAGATGGTGAAAGGAATTTAGAAGCAATCTTTTGGTTTAAAGCCTTAAGAAGGTTGATATATTCACACAGAACACCTACTTCAAGACTTGACAGGAGATATAACTACACATTATTTTGTTGTTTAAAGTAGCAAAAAAACCTGAAAATATATTGTGACATTAGAGTAAACAAGCCACACTGATTAAACATGTAAGAGGCAGTCATTCAGAAAATCATGTTTTCAAGGATATTGACCGATACAGAAAAATATTTACAGTAAATGGAAAAGGCTAAAAGCTTGTGTAATACATTATTTATATATTACTATATATATATCTATATATGCATGTATATATTTATATGTATATCAAATGGCTGAAAAATACATTAATCTTTTAGTAGCTTTACGCAACTTGGTCTAAATAAATATATGCATAGAGATATTTATATGTATATAGAACGACTGGGAAATAATCTTTTACAGCTCTACACAGCTTGGTAATATTGGGTAATTTAATTTCTCCTTTACACTGGTACCTTGTACTGGTGATAGGTGCTAGAAAGCAAGTTGATCAAAAGATAATACCACAGCTGGAGATGGTGGCATATGCCTCTAAAACGAGTAGGGGAAGCCGAGGCAGGAGGATCATAAGCTGGGGGACATCTTAGCTACATAGCAAGTTTAAGAGCAATTTGACCAAATACTGATAACCCCATCTCAACAAAACATAACACCTCAAAGCAAGAAAATAAACACACAAGCAAACAAAAACCCATGTATGTGCACATACATACAAATAACAACAAAACAACAACAACAACAAAACATCTCCCAAACGAGCAATAAAAACCAAACCAAACCCAAGCTCTCTACAACACTTGCCCTGGAAGTGTTCACAGTAGAAACACGATAGCAGCTATAGGTTTGGAGACTAGGCTTGGACAGAAAACTACAGTAGCCACGGGCTTTGAGACTAGCCTTGAGTTCTGTGTCTTCTAAAGCAACTGTTTAGCTCTTTTCCTGTAGAACGGTGAATGTACACAACTGATCCAGGAAGTTCAGCTTCAGTGACTAGAAACCGCTGTTCTCTGCTATTTCCCTGGGATATATAGACTACAAAGATTTCATATTTCAACCCCATAGTAACCATAAAGACAAAAGATAAAAATACCAACAGTTGTGGAAGCCGAAGCTATATACAAAGGCGAGCACAGCTTCTTTGAAGAAGTAATGCTACATCTGAGATATGAGAGGTTATATAAATGCCACAGGAAGTTCTTTGTAAGCAAACACACTTCACACCACAGAATGAGTTTGGAGTTAAAAGAACATCCACATGACTGCAGTGCAGAAAGAGAAGGAAGACTGACATAGGAGGTGGATTAGGTTATAGACACCTTTGAAAACCATACGTAAAGTAAGAATTTCCAAAAGCCAATGGAAAATCTTTCAAAAGCAAAGTGATTGATAAATGGTGGTTCAGAAATCTGGCTTCTAGGAAGCCTTAATCCAAAGTTCATGTACCTTCAATAGAGCTGATGGAATTCATCTGATCAAATTATACAGGTGCAAATTTGTATTTAATGTTGGTAGTATTATATGTTTTAACAGATCCAATGAAGAGAAGGAAAGGGATGATGGAGTAGAAAGAAGAGTAAGAAATACTGTGAAGTGACTGGCATGGGGTGCCATGGGAGTTTATGAAGCTTAAATAATCTCAGAGGGTCAAAATATTCACTTGTTTTCAGACTGAAAAACAGTATTCAGCTTCAAATACATTCACAAGTCAATAATGCAAAAGTCATACCTTGTCTTCTTTGGTTCTCTATTTGATTGTCAAGATAGGACAGAGTAAATGCTTTTGAGAAGTAGTAAACTTAATCCTTACATGTGTGTCCCAATTTCCTTGACTTCATGGTGTATGACATCATCAATACAACAATCGGGTTTAAGCTCAGCCACGGCAGCATTGGAGGCTGAAAGGTTTAGACGCTGAGAGCTTGTCTGAAGATCCGCCTTGAAGAAAAGGTAAGAAGTATCCACATGAGGTTGCTTAGACATCTCCAGGGTATGGATGCGTAGGGGTGGAAAGGATATGAGGACAGCTGGTTGGTTACTTGGGAAGAGGACTGGGGAGAGTGGTGGGGGATAAAGAGGGGCAATGGTGTGTTTCATATAAAAATATCATAATGGAACCCATTAAATCATACAATTAATATGTGCTATTAAGAAACTAAAAAGGATCACAGGAGAAATAAGAATGAGGAAGTAGGGATAAAGAGAGAGCACTCGTATCTCATGAAAACTTTTCTGTGTAACTCTTAAGCTTCGAACCTTGGCAAAACTACACACAGACACACGCAATACCAACAATCTAGGTTGGCAGGGAGACTCCAGTACCATACAGACAGTAACATGGATTCTTACAGCAGTAGAATGCAGACTATAACCACACCAGGAGAAAATATATTATTAGGTGTTAGAGGCTTCTTTAACTATAGAGGTAGAAAATATTGAAGTCATCAACTAAGAAAGTTGATTTCTCTGGGCAGTGGTAGCATAGGCCTTTAATCCCAGCACTTGGGAGGCAGGCAGATTTCTGAATTAAAGACCAGTCGGTTCTAAAGAGTGAATTCCAGGCCAGCCAGGGCTACATAAGGAAACCCTGTCTCAAAAAACAAAAACCAACCAAACAAAAAGAAAGTCTATCTCTCTAATGCAGCATTGTCTTCTACCTGGCCACTCTCCAGCCAATGTCCTCTTCACTACTTTAGAATGTTTGTCCTTTTAACTCTTAGATAGCAGCCTCCTTTTATGTCAGTTATTGACTATAGGCTCTTATTTTCTTTGTAACATGTATTATAATCTAAAATTACTTTATTTGTGATTTTTTTCTTCTGTTTCCCATACTAGAAATGTCTATAGAGGTTACTACTCTTGTCTTGTTTACTTTTACGTCAGTATCTGGCTGTATTAGTTGGGGTTCTCTAGAGTAACAGAGTTTACAGAATGAGTCTCTCTCTCTCTCTCTCTCTCTCTCTCTCTCTCTCTCTCTTTCTCTCCCCCCCCACAAAGGGGATTTATATGAATGACTTACAGCAGTGATTCTCAACCTTCCTAATACTGCAACCCTATAATACAGTCCCTCATATTGTGGTGACCCCAACCATAAAGTTTTTGTGGCTACTTCATAACTGCAATTTTGCTACTGTTACAAATCAAAATGTAAATATCTGTGCTTTCAGATGGTCTTAGGCTATCCTTGTGAAAAGGTTGTTTGACCCCCCAAAGGGGTCACCACCCACAGATTGAGAAACACTGACTTAGAGGCCGCAGTGCAGCTAATCTAACTATGGCTGGCTGTGAACGGAGAGTAGCAGTTCACAGCAGGAACCCAGTAGTTGCTCAGTTCACAAGGCTGAGTGTCTCAGCAGGGCTTCAGTTTATGCTGGAATCTACATGAAGTAGGCTCTAATAGCAGTGAAGGAATGGGCTTGCTGGCAAGGCGAGGGCAAGCAGGCAAAGAGCAAAACCTTCCTTCTTCCATGTTCTGTAGGCTTTCAGCAGAAGGTGTGGCCCAGATTAAAGGTGAATCTTGATTGCTGAACTCTTCCTCAGATAAAGTCACCTTTCAATAAGCAACTACATGGGACACACGTATCTTCACATCTTTTGCCATGTGGAGAGATCTATCCATACACATTCCCCCCAGAAGTCTTTCTCACCAATTTTCCAATCCTGCTCTTTCCAAGGCCCTCGCCAGCCAGTCAATTCATTGGCTAGAGCACATGAATCAGTGAACAACTGCACGTCTGGCCATTTCTCCTTACAAAGGAAATATATGGCCATGTGTACTGCCCGGAGCTCTGGCCCCTGTGAGGTCTTCCCTTCACTGGCGGTTTTCAGTGTCACAGCTGTGCACTTCTGGGTGGTGCCTCCACATGTGCTGGGCCATCAGTGAACCAGACTCTAGTCTTCTCTTCCTCAGTGAACGGATCATAGGGCACCCCAAGAGGCTAGAGATGCAAGCTTGGCAGCAGATGATCTGTTGGGGGAGGCTGCTCATTTGTTCCCAGCCACCCAGACTCCAGAAATAATCACAAAGAAATCTGTATTAATTGCAATACTGTTTGGCCAATCACTTAAGCATATTTCTGGCTAATTCTTATATCTTACATTAACCCATTTCTATTAATGTGTGTATTGCCACATGGCTGTGGCTTATCGGGTAAAGTTCTGTCCCGCATCTGGTGTCTGTCTCAGGCACAGCTACATGGCTTCTCTGACTTCGCCTACTTTCTCCCAGCATTCAGTTTAGTTTTCCCGCCTAGCTCTATTCTGATGTATCACAGGCTAAAGCAGTTTCTTTATTCATTAACCAATAAATGCAACACACAGACAGAAGGACTTCCCACACCAGTACTGTAATGGGAGTAGAAACCATAGGCATTCGGGCAACTTCTTCCTGTAACTTTCTCCTGCCTTTAGGACCTGCTCTAACTCAATCACTCTCTCTCTCTCTCTCTCTCTCTCTCTCTCTCTCTCTCTCTCTCACACACACACACACACACCCCACTTCCATTTGATAATAGACTGCTGTTGTGTATGTCCTACTTTATGACTTGGTGAGCCAGATAACACCCAGCTCATGATGGGCAGCTTAGGTTGCAGTGATGCCTTGCCAAATGTTCAGTTTCCACTAAGGCCCAATAGCAGGCCAAGAGCTGTCTTTCAAAAAAAGAATAATTGTCTGCAGATGAAGGCAGAGCCTTGCTCCAAAATCCCAAGGGTCTTTTCTGTGATTCACCTATTGGGGCTGCCAAAGGCTTCAAACAGCACACTCTCTGCCACTGACACCTCAAGTATCCTCAGGTCTTCTGGATTATATGGTCCAAGAGGTAGAGCAGCCCACACAGCAGCCTGGATCTGTTGAAGAGCCTCTTCCTATTCCAGACTCCTTGCAAAGCTAGCAGCTTTCCAAGTAACTTGGAATATGGTCCCGAGTAACAGACCCAAATGTTACTTGTATAGCAATTGCTTCACCTATTGAGCCACCTCTCCAGTCTCTAATCACCCCCTCCCATTTTGTAGTTAATTCTGACTTAACTTTCTCAATGCTGGTCATTTTTTAAAGTGGGATATTTATTTATGCTGTCTCTTTTGTTATGTTCAGTTATAAAATAGTAATAACTCGCATTTATTGGGAACTTACCATGTAGAAGTACTGGCTGCTAGCCCATCATTTAATCCTCACAATTCTGAAGCAGGCAGGTCTAAAGTATTATCTTACTATATACATGATCAAAAACAGGCATAGAAAAGCAACAGCTTCCCCAAGGTTAGGTCAACTCATACAAAATGACACACAGGTTCAAAATGCTGTACTCACTTTTACATGGGAGGGGGCATTATTCAACTCCATTGGCTTTCTGTCTAATAGGCAAATATGAGATCACTGGCTAAGTTCATGTGTCATTTTTTTGCTAATATTAATCATAACAACAGGGTATATGACTAATTCTTTTCTTTTGAGATTATTAATAATGTTGTTATCGAACATTTATTCATAATTACTTATTACATGCCAGAGCCTGCTCTAAAAGTTGGAAGTCTATCAGACGACAAACTAGTCTCAACCCCTCCCTCTGTGGAGTTTATGCTTTTTGGAGAGGTGCTAAGGAAGACGACTAACGTAGAGGCTGGAAACTTCTCTTTACAAGGCATTTAACACATATTTTAGATTTTGTTTTCAGACAACAGAGTTTATTCCACTATAGATCTTATTTTGCAGCTGGAAACCAATTGTTGGTCACAAACAAATGAGTACGTTTCTGTCAAGAAAGCTTTATCTACAGGTACTTAAGTTTGAACTGTATAATATCACGGAATGTTATGTTTCCTTCCTATCATTTACGAAAATAACCCCAAACTCATTCTTAGTTAAACTCATTCTTAGTTTAAATGTCTTATTAAACAGGCTGTGTATTCTACCACTCTTAATCTGATGAAAGGTACTGCTCTGTTCATATCTGACACAATATTTATATCCAGGTTTTGAAGTTTGATATGTGGGACTTGAAATATTTATTCTCTGAGATCATCTTCAAACCAACTGCAGTTAAAACTTTTAGTCAATCAGTGGTGGTGCAGGTCCTTAATACCAGTACTTGGGAGGCAGAGGCAGGTAGATCTCTGTGAGTTTGAGGTCAGTCTGGTCTATAGAACAAGTTCCAGGATAGCCAGGGCTACATGTCTAAAAAAACCAAAAAAAAAAAAACAAAAAAAGATTTCTCTTTCAGCAATACTCTAATAATCTAAATTCCCTGCTGAAAGACAGCTTTGAATCAACTTCTCCTCATACATATTTTTAAAATTAATTTTTTTAGTGATACAAGTAATAGGTTATGATATTTTCATATATTTGTATCATTGTATCTTGCTTATATTTACTCTTCCATGAATTCCCTTTCCTTCTTCCCCTCACTCTGGTCTCCAAATAGTCCCCTCCTAGTTCCATGTCTCACATGTATCATTTCAAGTCTATGTTCAATGTATGAGATGAAACATGAAATATGTAATTCTTTTCTTCTTTGATTGTCCTCTTATTTCCTCCTCTCTCTCCATTTAGCCTCCTCTACTAAAGTAGTGCCCTGTCTACTTTCATTACACAGGTGTATACACATACACACACATCCATATATACATAACCATATATACATGCATACACATAACCATATATACACGTCTATACACACATAACCATATACATGTATACACACATATCCATATATGCACACATACATACATATCCATATTGCAAGCATACACATATCCATAAACACATGTATACACACATATCCATATATACATGTATAATACATATCCATATATACATTCATACACACATCCACATATACACGTACACACACACACACACACACACACAATCCATACAATCCATATCATTTTACAGTCTAAATTCCGCAGAAGATTGCAAACATGCTGTTTGGTGTCCTCCATCTCTTTTGCTTAACACAATTATCTCTAGTTCCATTCACTTTCTTGCAAATGACAGAAATTCCTTTTCCTTACAGCAGAACAGATCTCTTGTGTATATATGTCACATTTTCTCTATTCATTCACGCACACAGTGACCTTTTACTTCCTTTATTCAGGCCCTTTCTCCTTTGAATACAGTTGAAGTTGTTAAGGGACGGGACACTCATTTGATTTCCCAACCACTCCAAGAGTCATCTGACTGTTCCATTTCCTACAGAGCACCCCCATGGTGATCACTGCAGCCTTCCTACCAGAGACTGACTACTTCTAGTAAAACTCCAGTGACACTAAAGGGTTTTGTTCTGTTCTGTCTGTGCTGTGGGATGAGCTTTCTGTATGTTGTGAATATGTGTTGCTCTCATTGTTTGATAAATAAAGCTGCTTTGGTCTTCAATAAGGTACGATAGAACCAGGTGGGAAAACCAAGCAGAGATACAGGAGAAGGGTGGAGTCTGGGAGACACCAGCCAGCTGCTGAGAAAGCAAGACGTGTACAAAATGAGGAGAGAAAGCAAGACGTGTACAAAATGAGGAAACAAATCACGAACCACCTGGCAAAACATAGACAAGAATTATGGACTAATTTAAATGTAAGAGCAAGCTAGTAAAAAGCCAAGCATTTGGAAGCAATATTAAGCCTCTGAGTGTTTATTTGGGAACTGGAGGGTGGGAGAGAAACTTCTAATTAGTGTCGTTTTGTTTTTTGGCTAAAATCTTAGCCTGGTTTTCAAGACAATACACTAAATAACTTTACCACCTGACATGGCACGTGAGATTTAGTTTTCATCCACAAGAATACACTGTTTCTGCCTCCTTCCTCCCCCACCCCCTGCCCTATACTCTTCCTCTAATTCGACCTGACTTCCAAGACCCTCCTGTCTATCTCTCCTCTACTGTCCCTTCCTAAGATGAGGAAGGGACTTCTAGTATGTTTCCTCCTAAGTACTACTATGTTAATCCCACACAAACACCGGAACTATCATTCCACTGAACAGTCATTTTCTTAGCCAAGCTAACAGAAATCTTGCTTGAGCAGAAGGAAAATGCTTCTGGGTCCTCCATAATATTTGGCACTCATCAGTGTTTGTCAATGACATCTAAAAGTCTAGTACTGACCATGCCTTTTAATGAAGTTCCCAAGGCTCAACAGAAATAAAAACAAATTTATGTAAATAAAATGCTTTGTAAATAAGAATGCCACTTACCTTCACCAGTATATCTTTTACAACTTGATTGCTGTCATTATGAACACTGATATAACTGGAAAAGGTCTCTCCCAAAAATATATTCCTAAGAAATGAAATAGCATTTTAGCCAGAAATTCCTTCAGTCCTTAAGAGAATCATTCTGTTCAAGTAAGAACTCCAGGTGGAAGAAAATTTACTGAAGGGTCAAGGAAATATTTCTTCAGTGTTCTTTATTTTCATTGGGCACTTCAAAATGAGAATGTAATTACACATGCTATAATACAGCTGTCAACTCCTACACAAATTTCTGGACATCCTGGGAATAATGGTCATTGTAATCAGAGCTGGCCTGTCATAAGATTTATATTTGAAAACACTACAAAATGTCATTTTCATTTTTTAAATAACTTACACTCTAAATCTAGACATTCCAAGTTAATCCATCTTGGAGAACTTTTCTATTATTTTCCTACTAGAATGACTACTGGTTTTACACTGTAAAGTTTTTTGAAAAAACTTGTATTAACTTCTACGTGTGCAGGTGTTTCCCCTGCAACTAAGTGTGCACACCACATGCATGCAGAGCCTGAGCAGACTAGAAGAATCCGATATTGAGGTGGTTTGAATGTAGTTGGCCCTATAATCTCATCGGGAATGATATTTTTAGGAGGTGGCTTTGTTGGAGGAAGTGTGTCACTGTGGGGCCAGGCTTTGATGTTTCCTATCCTCAGGATACTGTCCCATGTCACAATTGACTTCTTGTTGCCTACAAGATATAGGACTCTCAGCTACTTCAACACCTGCACGCCACATGTCCCACCATGATCATAATGGACTGAACCTCTGAACTATAAGTGTGCCATCCCAATTAAATGTTTTCCTTTATATGAGTTGTCATGGTGTCTCTTAACAGCAATAGGAACCCTAATTAAAGACAAATATCCTGGAATTGGAGTTACAGGCAGTTGTGAACAGCATTATGGATGTTGGGAATTGGACACAGGTCCTCTGGAAGAACAGTCTGTGCTCTTTTCTTTTTGGTTTTTCAAGACAGGGTTTCTCAGTGTAGCCCTGGAACTTACTCTGTAGATCAGGCTGGCTTCGAACTCACAGAGATCTGGCTGCCTCTGCCTCCTGAGTGCTGGGACTAAAAGCGTATGCCACCACTGCCTGCTCAGTGTGTGCCACCTTCCCAGTCCATACTCTATATAATTTTAATAGTTTTTACATCAATTCATTTCCAAGTTTCCAAGATACTAGTTTATGATCATACCTATTAGCTTAGGAAAAACAAAAACACAAAACCCACATCAAACCCAAACAATTCCTTTTTGTCTCAAATTCTTTCAGTTGTGAATATTTTTAATTTTAAATTCATTGATAATATAGAATAAGAGAAGAAATTTTAAAAGTTTGGAGTGGATTAGCTGATAAATCTGATAAATTCTATAGAGAGATAGGCGTGCGTTTGGAACGAGGCCCAGTAAGAAAGCTACTCTGAAAAAGTTAGCAGTGCTGGTAAATTCAACAAAAGGTACATACCAGTCACTACCAGTTTTTAAGACCTAGGGCTGGGGTACATTGACAGCGCTGTGGTAGAGGACAGAGTCACTGCAGGTTAAGACCTAGGGCTGGGGTACGTTGACAGCGCTGTCATGTACTGGTGGTGCTGGGTAGATAAGACCCATGGCTTTAGTTACAACACAAAGAACAAAGTTAAAATGCTATCATCATTTTAGAACCATTATCATTAAGAGCAATTTGTATGTGCTTTTACCATTTACTGCACAATCGGCACTTTCCTACCCCGCATACAAACATGACAGACAGCTTTTGGGTATTGCTGCAATCTTATGTAAATTGATTATTCTTACCCAAAATTTTGGGGTAAAGTCAACATTTCTCCCAACATTAAAATCTCTGCACCATTTACAGTTGAAGGATCATCTCTCATTAACTGGTTAAAGAGATCACCTGCAGCAAGAGAAAAACAAAATTCTAACATCTACCTTTAATGCCAGTTTCACTTATGTAAGGAAATGGGGACCAGTGGGCAGCTCAGTGGGAGAGCACTTGCCTAGTATTCACAATGTGACCGGGCAACGTTCTCCTCCATATTGTCTCAGCTGGAGCCATCTTTGATTTAACCTGAAACTGATTTCCCCCTTTTCTACACCAGTTGTGAAAAGTCCCATGGGATAGTCCCCAACCCTGTTCTAGAAACTCAGGGTTGAAAGCTCCAGCTAACTGCATGTTTTTGGCTTCTGTTAAACTGCTTGCTGGCTTTACACTTTCCCTTGCAATTGCCAAACAGGATGCAGTTTTTCTGTGTTCTCTGCCTTTCAAAGCTCCTTGCAGCATGGCATATGAGGCTGCTCTGTGAGAGTGTTTCTCTCCAGGCTGTTGCTGGTCTGCTTAAATCAGACTCTCAATTCAGACTTTGGGCTGAGAGGCCTTTGTTTCTCTAAACTGCAGCAATAAAGCCGTGGATTTGATCCCTAGCACCAAGGGCAGGTGGGTGAGGGAGGGTGTCATATTTCCTTTTAATCTGAACAAAAATAGTACTACAATTTTAATTTTTAACTTCTTCAAAACAGATACAACTGGGTGTAGTCACACAAGCCCAAAATTCTAGTACTTAAAAGTGGGAGGCAGGAGGTTTTGGGATTTAATGCCAGTCTCAGCTTCATGGTGGGTGCTAGGGCAGCCTGGGCTATAAGAATCTCTTTTTCAAAAGAAAAAAAAATGAGATATAATATTAATACTTTTCAATACTGTAGCACTGAAATTCAATATACATTATGATATAAGATGCCATTTCTAAATCTTTACTATCACAAAATTCATCTCAAAAAAATCTAGCCATGTGGTATATGCCTGTAATCACAGCATTTGGTAGGTTGGGACAAAGGGACTAAGCATTCAAGAAACTTTGGGATATGCAGTGAGACCCTGTTCCTCAAATAAAACAGAATTAAATAAAAAATTCTGATCTCACAGAGAATAGATGCTTCAAAAACAATGGAAAATGCTAGCCAAAGACATAAATGCACTTTAGAAACACCAATATTTTTGAAGAGAATGCTAATGCATATTTGAGCACACAAGTAACATTCTTAGAGTGTTAGGATATCAATGTATCACTAAAACTCTCTTGTTATCAGAAGATGACATCACCTTAAACTGTAGGTTACAAATGAGCCCATCTCTCAGATGGCCACCATTCACACGGTACAAATACAGGCAACACGGAATTCGGCAAATGTTAGTATAAGATCGGCAAGGGTAAGCCTCTTCCAAAATAATGTGGGCAAATCGTCAACCTTTCTTTACATACCAGGCAAGTCTTTCTCTTCACATGTTACAGGAATGTTGGTGAACAAAGTAGGCTTAGTCAGTCGCATCACTGTAAATTAAGAAAGACAGAATGTTTAAACTGTCGAGGTTAACGTTCAAGTCGACTAAACCATAAGACCAACATAATTATAATATTAAATATAAGTACTAGCACTATACTCTACAAGGTTAGTATTATTACCTCAATTATGTATACAAGGCAGACAATGCCTGCTAGAGGGACTTTGCACATCAAGGATAATATATAGTAAAATACATAGCGGCAGAACCTAAACTAGAACCAGATGGTTTCCTACTGTTCAAAGAGTATCCTCCAAACAGTTCTTACTTGTAAACTTGGAATCACAAAGATGAACTGTCTTATTAAAAATATCCCGCTGAAGTCAAGCAGGACTCTCTTCCAAATAATGTTAACCAACTGCTCAAGACATGACACGGAGTTGGTGACTACAGTCTTTACTCTTACTTTTTTTTAAAAGACTTATTTATTTATTTACATATTTATTTATTTTCATGTATATGAGTGTTTTGCCTGGATGTGTGTATATGTACATGTGGGTGTCTGGTTAGAAGAGTCATAAGGTCTTTTGGAACTGAAGTTATGGAAGGCTGTGAGCCACTATGACGGAATCTGGTTCCCACGGAAGGGCAGTCTATAAGTGCTCTTAACCTTTGAGCAATCTCTCCAGCCCCCAATCTTACTGTTAACTAGGAAAACAGAAACAAAAACAAGTAAAATCATTAACTATAACCTGAAGATGAACAGGTACCCTGCGGGAGGTATGTATATAATAGGTAGCCTTCTGCATTTTAAGAGCTAAAATTCAAAGCCCGTCTTCATTGTTCTGTCATTTAGAGAGGATTTCATGAAGCCTCCAAGGGCTCCCATTCTGCATCCTCCAGCCTTAGCCCTCCTGGAAGGAGGTGTGCACCGCAGCTCTATGCACCACATCACTGGGCAAGCAGAGTTACACAAAGAGCCCACTCCTTAAACTTTTATTGTTCTTGTTTGAAGTTTTGAGACAGGGTCTCACATTTTAGCCCGGGATGACCTGGAATGTGCCTGAAGCTCAGGCTAGCCTTGAACTTTAGATTCACCTGCCTCAGTCGTCCAAGTGTTAGCACTGTGGCCACAAGTCAGCACACCCAGTACATTCCACGAGTGTTTGAGATGATGTGTCACTAGCAGCACAGGCTGTCCTGGAATTCAGAGATCCATCTTCTTCTACCTCCCCAGTGCTAGGATTAAAGGAGTGCACTATGCCTGTCTCTCCTTGAGCTTTAAAACAAACTGGGTTTCAATGTACTTTTCTATAGAAGAGGACAAAATAAAATGTGCCAGTACCAAATGTATGTTTACCACCATCTCATGCCTTATAATAAATTAGTGGATCTCAAAAACTGAAGATGTTAGGTACAAAAGAGCAAGCCATATCTAAAAAAGCAAGGTTTAAGAAACTCTGACAGTGGGCTGGGAAGACAGTTCATTTGGTAAAGTGTTTGTGCAAGCATCAGGACCTGAGTTAGAACCTGGAAACCATGTGTAAAAAGTTGGGTGTGGTGGTGACACGTGGATTGTTGGCGCTTGCTGGCCAACTTGCACAGCCTACTTTGACAAGGGAGAGAGAAACCCAATCTCCATAAAAGCAAAGCAAACAAAACAACAAGCCAAAGTGGCTGGTGTGGAGGTGCCTAGACTGTCCTCTGGCCTCTTCATGTGCACACACAGGAAACACTGACAGAGCAACTAAAGGAAGCACTAGTTATTGGATGGTAATTTTATACTCATGTTTGAATGTTAAAGTAAGTTATTGGTCAAAAATATTCATTTTAGTTTTTATTAAAAAAAGACACATGTGAACTTTAGTTGAGAATCAAATATTCACTGGGTCACATCAGATAGTACTGGTACCTAGAGTGGGAACCTCAAAACACACCATTCACTACAAATCTTAGCTGAGGCAGAAGTCATGAACTAGTGAATTGGGCCTAGTGCAATTTGCATATTCATTTTGGTTGGCCAAAATTATTGAAACTAAGTAGATTCCCCTTCAGATTCAATGTCTTTTCTGCATTTTACAGCCTCACCTGTTTGGCTCTCAGAGGCATTCAAGATTGTAAACCCTAGATTAATTTGTAGTATTTTGTGAAGATTAATTATTAACTGAGAACTCATTTTGAAAAAAAAATCACATCTGTTATTTGTTAAGTTGGGAAATGAAGTTAGGTTTGTCTAAGACCACGTCAACGTTAAAACAAACAAATAAAAGCTTATAACTTGGATGCCTCCATAACCTTTCACTCTGAATTGTTTTTAACATCTACTTAAAGGCAGGTAGCTAATTAGGAAAAAAAATAGGATATGGCTGCCTCTTTCCTAGAGATCTGACTGCATTTTTTTCAAAGGCTCTCACTGATTTATCTTTCCATACTTATCTTTGTTTCCCTAGTATATTCTACATGTGACTAAGCAGTGAAATTTTGAAACAGTGGACTTACTTGCATACAGTATAGACATTGAATCTGAAGCAGAATCTCACTAGTCTCATAATTCTGGCCAAGCAAAATGAATATGCAATTGCACTTGGCCCAGTTCACTAGTTCATGACTTTGGCCTTTATGACCAGCTACTGGCAGAATCATCTAGTCCCAGGGATCCACATATGGCGCTAAGGTCAATTCCTAGAAGACCAGATGGGGAGAGTGGTGAGCAAAAGCACACCAAGCTTGATGACGTCAGTTCAAGTCCCAGGCCCTACATGGTAGAAGGAGAGACCCAATCAATCCCTGCAAGCTGTCCTCTGACGTCAATATACGCACTGTGGCGTGTGCACTCACATGCAAACATGCAATAAATAAATGTAACTTAAAAATAAAATAAAAGCCTTCTAGATTACAACAGTGGGTCTAAGTTCTCAAGCCTTGACAACCTCTTAAGACTCGTCTAGGTAGATGGGAAAAACTTTTCTCCTTTGGATCACTATGCTATTTGAAGGAAAGAAAAATCTATCTCTCAGTTTTTACTTTCATCGTTTTTCAGAGAAGTAGAAAGCAATTCATGCAGAGTAAGTCAGAAAAATTCAGATCTTCGGCATATGAAAACAAAGAAGCTCTTTTTAGCTCTTGGATTTAAAAACTGTTAATAGCCTCATTGTAACTTACATTTTTAGTTCTGTTATAAATGCTTCAAAATAACAAAACTATCCAACTTTTAACCCTTAATTGAAAACCTTGTGATAAATTCTGAAAAATACAAAATCAGACATACTGTATTAAGACTTAATCTTACACACATCCTGCATTATACTTAGGTGAGTTAAAAAAAAAAAAGCAAGAGACTTTAAGGATTCGTTAAAATTCAATCCATTCATTTAAAATCAATCAGTGGTGATAAATATTAGAACACTTTTTTTCAATTTTAGTACAGACAATAATTCATCACAGTTCACTTAAAAGAACACCAATGAACAGAATCTAGAATGTTTCTGACATGACTGACAAATCTTGGAATCATGTGACATTCATTTATATATTGAACACAAACTATATACATATCAGACAACTATTTCTTCACATTATAAAGGAACATCAAATTTTCAAAGTCACTAAAAATGCAGTGATAGTAAAATGAATTCATTTTATAATTTCAGTCCATATTCATTTCATTCAGAGTATTTTTCTGATAATCAGAATTCATTACATACTAAAAATAACACCATATTTATGCACAAATAAATTAATCTTCCCAATAAGAGATAATCTTTCTTTAAGAAGGCTTCCTACATATTCACAGTACATAATATCACAGAACACCCATATCTGGCCTAACTGTCTCTGGATGGTGGCGTTACACGAGGGAAGCTCATTGTGCCGGATGAGGCGACTGAGTTTTGTCCAAATGTCCTCCAGAGTCTGCTTGTTACAAGCACTGTATTCTAATGTCCATCTTGCTCTATGAAGGGAGTGCAATTGTAATGTCTTTAAACTAGCTTGCAATTCCTTAGACAAAGGAAAACTCTTTTCTGGACATTGCTTGCTGGCAAGTGAAACGCTCCAGGATCTCTTCCGGTGCTGTTTCCCATTTCCTGAATTGCTACCTGGAGTTCCAGAATAAGTCTGCTCATTCAGCACGCGTGACTGGAGCAAGTGCTGCATTTCCAAACTAGGTTGGAACTCCAGGAGATCTACTGTGCAATCATAGCTCTGTGACTTAACACTAGGTTCCGAAATGGCTAAGTACTCTTTTATACTCTCAGCGGCCTCTCTAGAAATGACTGGTGGTAATCTTTTGGGCTTGAGCGGCCGTTTGGACCCATCTTGTGGAAACCAAGGAATAAATCTTGATAGTGGGTGGGTAGGAAAGTCTTGGATTGCCTTTTCGGTAATTTTTGCCAGTTGTGTGGGATCTTTTTCATGTGGCCGATAATGTAGTATCACTTCAGTGGTCATTCTGCAGCACTCCATTAACTCTTAATGAAGAGGAAATTCCTCGGCCGAATTCTTCAGAGCTAGAATGTAATTTATTATTTACAAGACTGTCTTTCTGGTCAAATCAGAAGAAACAGGACCTAAAGTGGAAGTATTGCAAAGAATAAGATTTGGTAGGGACAGGCGGCATACAGACAGGCAGGGAGGAGAAACCAAAACCCATTCCCCATATGGTGGTTGTTAGCAAAGTGCTACGGCAAACGTGAATATAATCACAATACTTGAAAACCCTTTCTCACAACATTAAAGTGTCTGAATTAGATTCCAATGAAGATTATATCTAGCCTGAAAATACTGACAGTTAATATGTTTAACTAAGTAGATATAAAGAATTTTGAAATATTATCATTAAAATATTGATAATCATAGTCCCCAAACCGTAAGAGAAACAAAAATCTGGTGATTCTTACCACGTTATGTAATATTTAAAGTTGTGTGCATGGGGTGGGGGTGCTGGAGAGATGACTCAGTGGTTAAGAACACTAGCTGCTCTTCCAGAAGACTCAGGTTCAATTCCCAGCACCCACATGATGGCTCATGACCATCTATACCTCCAGCTCGAGTATTTGACACCCTCCTCTGGTCTCCATGGGCACTGAACAGACATGGTGCACAGACATAGACACATGTACAGACAAACATGTAGGAAAATATTCATAGAAATAAAGTCTTCTAAAAAACATTGTTAAAAAAAAGAAAACTGCGACTTCAAAATTAAGAAAACTGAAATTACTAGTTTATTTTTTTTAAATTTTGTTTTGTTTTAGTTTGTTTGAGACAAGGTTTCAAGAAACTGGCTATCCTGGAACTCACCACATAGACCAAGATCCACCTGCTTCTGCTCCCCTCTGCTGGGATTAAAAACATGCAACATCCTGCCCAGTTCAAAATTAGTAGCTTAAACAATGTATATAGGATAAAACTGATAAGATTATACTCTAAAATTTTATAAACCCTACCAACACAGAGGTAGAATATTCACTCTCTTTCTCTATAATAAACACCGAAAACATGAAAATGGATTAACTTTGCAGGTCAATCCAGATAGAAAATGGAGTTATGACAAAGTCTTCTTGGTATAAAGGTGGTATTTAAGTAGCATTTAGATGAGGTTTATGACTCCCGGAGCCAATGTATGGCTTCCTCACCAATGCCAAAGAAGAAGAACACAACACAGAAGTTCTCATGATGTCCCAAATTAAAGCAGTGACAGGAAGTTCCAGCAAAGAAGGCCTCGAGAATGAAACCGACCAGGATCTATCTGATCTACAAATTGGGCTTCCTAAGCAGTCCAAAGCTGAGTATAATATAGGCTCTTCTCACACACACACACACAATCTTCTACTCTCAAAACATGAGAGAACTAACTGATGCAGGCTCTTACACAGCCAGGATAACTATGCCCCACATTCTTTAAGTAACTGGTAATCATCACTTCTTGGCTTTCTGGCCACGATTAAGGATAAAGAATTAATGAGTTTATCTTTTTCTTCTTCCTTCTTTATATCTTTCATGGTAAGGTAGGGTATTGAGAATTCTTTTACTGTCGTCTGAACTTATTCAGTGATACACACAAGAGACAGCAAATTTTTGAAAGCTCTTTTTAGGTAAAACACATTGCATTTTCATCATTTTCATTCCAAGAATAACAAAAGGGACTGGGGATGTAGGTTACCCAGTAGAGTGCTTGCCTAACATGCACAAAGCCTTGTGTTTAAATCCCAGCATCCCATAAAACGGGGTATATTGTACACATCTGTAATTCTATCATATGGGAGGTGAAGGCAGGAGGACCAGGAATGTAAGGTCATCCTCATTTTCATTGTGAGTTGAGGTTAACCTGGTACAGCTGTGACCCTGTCTCAAAAAGGAAACAAGTGATGGAAAGAGTGAGAGAAGAGAGAAGGCTGAAGACACAAAGAGTAAAAAGTTATTATCCTAACATTTAACACATAAGAGAATGAAGTTAAATGTCAGTTTAAATTGGTATGCTTGAACAGTCGATATCAGTAAAACTAAACCCTGTGGAATTCTCTATTACCTAGCACAATGTGGAGAAAACAGTATCAATGAGGTTTAATATAAAGTTAATGTCCTGTTTGTCTGATTAAGTATTACTTACTAGGCATTTTGTGTTTCTAAAAATAAAGAATAATAACAAATACAACTCCCTATCTGTAGCACGAATAATAAAAACCCAGACATAGATACTGGAATTCAAACCGAAAACCAATGCAGCCAAGTCACTAGAAGTCTAACCTCTACCAAGGCTGTGTGACCGCAGACTAAGCCTCTCTCTCCTCCCCTTTTCTATCCCCTCTAATGTTGGTATTAAAGGGGTACGACTCCCTAGTACTGGGATAAAAGGTGTGAGGCACTACCACCTGGAAATTGTTTGTGCATTGATCTTGTGTAGCCCAGGCTGGCCTTGAACTCACAGAGATCTATCTGCCTCTGTCTCCCAAATCCTAGGATTAAAGGTGTGTGCCACTACTGCCTAACCTCTAGTGGTTTAGCTTTGCCCTTCTGATAGTTAGGCACGCACGCCTTCTTTATTAAAACATAACCTATCACTGGAATTTTTTGTAGTGTCAAAGTTGTGTGAAATCATACTTAACAACTAATATAAACTGTTAATAGTGTCAGAGTTGTCGGGCGATGGTGGCACACACCTTTAATCCCAGCAGAGGTAGGTGGATCTCTGTGAGTTTGAGGCCAGCCTGGTCTACAAAAGCTAGTTCCAGGACAGGCACCAAAGCTAAAGAGAAATCTTATCTCAAAAACAAACAAACAAACAAAAAAAATAGTGTCAGAGTTGTGTGAAATCACACTTAGCATCTAATATAACTTTTAAATTCATATAGACGTCGTCAGGCAACAGAGTGTCTTAGAAATATGAAGCAGGCCTTTTTGAATTATTGCCTCGATCTCTTACTAGATATGTTTTCTTGGGAAAGTTGCTAGACCTTAAAAGATAAGTAATATCGAGTTGACACACTAGATGTAACATTGAGATAATGAATATACAGTAAGTTCCTTTTATACACATGTAATCTATTTTAGTCTAGATCATGTGGAAACCTATGTGTCTCTGTTGTACTACCCAATGTTGCAAACTTTCTCAGCTCCACATTCAGGGACAGTCCTGTTCACTGCAGCCATCGCTACAAGATTGTGAGCTTCTGATATGTAAGATGCCCAGATGCCCAGATCACAGAGAAATGGGGAGGACATGCAGTATACCAAAAGGGATGGATGCCTTAAGGAAGGCAAGTCTAATTCAGTCTAGTTCAAATGTCTTGAAAGGCACTGTTTGCCTCATAACCATACATTCCAAAAGCAAGAACGTGCATTTGTGGTAGCAGAAAACATAAAGTTGAAAATATTTAAATAAAAGGTTTTTGATAAACAAATTTAAGGAATTCTGCCCTGCCAGCTTTCTTATGTTCAAATAAAATCATTAAAATTACTCAAAACTGCCGCGTACAGAAAATTAAAGTTCATAAGTGAGTCTGGATAAATTTCCCACAAATATGATACTACAGTATGATATAATTTGTAGTATATTTCAACAAATCTCAGAGGTATTAGATATAAATCCTTGGCATTATCACGCGCTATTTCCTACAAATAAGCGAAAGCCCGGTAACTTTGTCCTGTCACATGAACAGATCAAAGAGTAATAAAAAATTGCTTTAAATGCCAGCTGAAATTTACTCTGATTCACAGAAATCTCCCCAGCAGGATCGAGGCATGAGCTTCTATGGATAAAATCTGCTGTCTGCGGTAGCACAGACCACAGTGGAATTTAGGATTGTATTTCAATCTATAAGGCGCCCTCAATACCCAGCAAGAGGCGAGCCTTTTCGTGTTTAATGATAAGGCTTACATTGGAAATCTTTCAAATATTGAAGGGAGGGAAGGGGAGGGAGAAAAAAAAAGAGTAAAGAGACACAGGCTCGTAACAGCTTACCTTTTAGCGCCAGCAGGTGCTCCTGTTTCGGAGGATTCACTTCCATCTTGACAGGCACTTCTGATCAGTAGCTCAACCTTGGGTCGGAAGGAAACTGGAAAGCACAAGTCCCGGAAGACCCGCCGTCAAAGCACGCCCAACTTCTTTCTGCTCGTAATAACTTAAATCCTCTTTGCATTAAATCCGTTACGGCTCCAGTGAAAATCTCTTCACGAAGACCATTACTTCGTTCAGAATTACACAGGCTGACTTCAAAGAGCCACTTTTAGCAGACAATATACGGGCTTCCAAAACCGCGGTGTGTGGGGGGGTGGGGTGGGGTGAGGGAATACTCGAGTGGCATGCTGGGATTTGTAGTCTATTTTATTCAAATTTAGCAGAGTCGGGGGCGGGGATTAGCTGATTCCTTCAGTCTGACTCGTTTCAGTTCTGGGAGAAAAAAAATCATTACAGGAGCGGCACTTTCACCCTAAAATTTTATTCATGCCCTATCCGTTCTTTTTATTTCCTCTCTTCCCTCCATTTTTCGCAGGCACCTTCATGAAAAACAAAGCGTCCACGCGCAAGTCGTATATCCAATGACTGATGGAGGACAGGCCGGAGGAGGCGGAGCTACACCACGCCTGTATTGCGCACGCGTGCCGGCGGCTCGCGCTGAGGCTTCTGGGTAGGTCGCTCAACCCCGCCTCTCAGTTAAAGGCTCTGCTGCTGCTGTGGCGCTGCTCTTTCCGGGATGGCTGCCCTAGCTGTAAACAAACCCGGAGCCGGAGTAGACAGTGGGCGGCAGGGCAGCCGGGGGTCGGCAGTAGTGAAGGTGAGGGAACTCGCGTGCTCTGTTCTCCACCTGCGGCCTCCCTTCGCTTCGCCTTGGAGACCTGATGCCGACTGTCCGGCCCAGGCTTGGCCGGGCGGGATGCGCGGCCTCTGGAACCCGACCCCGGTGGGCGTTACAAGCCCTCCCTGCCCCGCCGCGGCCCTTGCCCCGCTGGCCTGAAGTTGCATGGTGTTCTAGCTCAGGTGTCCACGTCGTCCATGGGGCTGTCTGTGAAAAGCACCGCGTGGGCCTGTGGAAGTTGACCTGACTTGGTCTTTCCCTTGCTCTTCTGTTTTATAGTGAAGCCTCCGCAGGCTCGAGTTGACTGAGATATATTAATCAGCCTTTACAGTAGACAAGTATCTATGATCGGTGTTTCAGCTTGTCATTATCGACCCGAAAGGTAGACGTTAATTCGCATTTTACATGGAAGGAACCCTAGGCTTAGGTTAATACCGCATGTGGTGAGGGCCCAGCGTTTGCTAGTTGTAAAAGTCTGCTTTTCAACATTGCATTGTTGTTATAATCATTCACGTACTTTGTTTGTTTGTTTGTTTTGTTTTTCGAGACAGTTTCTCAGTAGCTGTGCACCCAGTCCTGGAACTCACACTGTAGACCAGGCTGGCCTCGAACTCACAGAGATCTGCCTGCCTAACCTCCGGAGTGCTAGGATTAATTTAAGGTCGTGCGCCACCACTGCTTGGTTGAGACACCCTATGCCTTTGAATAGAAAAGTGTGAAAACCTGTGAAAAGTCTCCAACTGCAGCATAGTTGGGGTTTGACAGTATTTCTACAGTGTACCCTCTGCTTGGAGGATTCTGCCTTAGACTTGTAAAATGCTTTTACTTTAGTACTTTTTACTTTAGAAGGACTTAGAATTTAGTACTTTTTTCTTCAGAAGAAGGACGTGAAGCTCGTTTGTGAGTAGCTCAGGGAGTAACTTTGAAGATCATCTGTAACCGAGAGACTGGTGTTCTCCTCTTTCTGAGTGTGCTGACATCAGTGCAATTTTTAAATTCCCTGAAGTGGTTTTAATGTACACTTGAATTGATAACAGTGAACCAAGTCCAGTTGCACATTCTTTTAACTAGTTAAATGATAGCTTTTTTTAAAGACAGGTTTTTTTTTTTTTTGAGAAATTCATGCTAATAATTTATTAGTGGTCTTTTTATTGATTGTTGATTCAGTTAACTTTAAATATTGAATTGAATTCAAATTACTATGATTGATATAAAGATCTGAAAGGTAGAGGAGTCATTATTAGATGTATTTTATTGTTGAGATATAATCATTTAAACTATGCTTCTGCCAGATGGAGAATACCTGCAGAATATTTTGTGAATTTAAAGTTTTTTCCATGATTGCAATAAATATCCTGCCGTCTATTCTCCTGAGCACGTTTTTTTCACCCTACTCATACAGTGTTCTTTGTATATACGTAAGACCTTTAATGGCCTGCAGTATATGAATGCACTATAATTTATCTTTCAATTTAGTGTTTATATGTATGTTTACTTTGCTTTTATTTCTTTGATGATATAAGTGGTGATTTAAGGAATAACACCTTGATCTTGTCACATGTGGGCTGGGGATTTGCTTGACGTGCAGAAGTCTGGGATCCCCAGCAGTAGAGACAGCAATATCACAAGAGTGAAGGTAGTTCAGAGTAGATTCCTTACACTGCCGAATTACTTCCATGGATGCTGTTAGTACTCGATAAATTTTTTCCTATCAGTTAGTGAAATTGTTTTCCTGCATTTCCTCCAACTGCTTGCATTTCATTAATACAAAATATTGATAACTTTTTGAAAAAGTTTCTTGGTGTAGTTTTTCTTTGCACTTTAATGAGTTAGATTGAACTCTTAATATAAAGTTTTCTTTATATATTTAGCTTAATATAATTTATTTCCTTTTTTTCTGAAACTATATTTGTTTCTTTTGAACTATACCAGTATTCAAGGCAAGTAAGAATTACCAGTTTAATTATAGT
The DNA here is from genome assembly GCF_982192425.1 of Myodes glareolus. Lineage (NCBI taxonomy): Eukaryota > Metazoa > Chordata > Mammalia > Rodentia > Cricetidae > Myodes > Myodes glareolus. Next base: position 31,404,538 of record NC_142040.1, read on the forward strand.
AAAAGATGTTTGCATCTCAATTTTTTAAAGATTTATTTATGTATAATAAATATATAATATAAGGGTGTTTTGTCTGCATGTACGTCTGCGCACCAGAAGAAAGCATCGAATCATAAGGGACTACCGTTATAGGTGGTTGAGAGCCATCATTAGATGCTGGGAATTGAACTTAGGACCTCTAGAAGAGCAGCCAGTGCTCTTAACTACTAAGCCATCTCTCCAATCCTGCATCTCAATTTTTCAGTCTAAGTGTATTGGAGAATCAAGTTTAAAATTGTAATGTGTCTAATGAGATTTCTACTCTAACTTTTCTATTTTTAATTTGTCTTATGTGTGTTTAATGGTAAGCTGAATTATTTTTAAAATTTTTTATTATGTTAGATTTTATTTACCTAAGCACATAGGTACTTGCTGTTTGGAGCGTACTGTTCTGTGCTCTTGTTCTAAGAGGGAAAGACAGGTGGGTAGATAGTCAGAGTCCGAGGATAATGTAGTTGTTTCAGTTGGAGTGATAGGTGGGTAGACTAAGAGATAGGATAGGGTACTTGGGAATTTTTGGGTTAATGAAAAGAAAAACTTAAAAAAGATAACCAGACGGCAAATATTTAGCTGTTTCCCCAGCATTAATTAGAATAAAGCAAGAGTCAAGAAACACTGACCTGTCCTGGGACACACTTGGGCCTTAGGGCTCTGCAGGGTATGGCAGGGAAGCAAGAGTACAGGACTAGACTAGTGTCCTGATTGGTAGACAATGGAATAATTCATTGTGAATATTTTTTAAAAGTAACTAAAAGGAAAACAACACAATGGTTAGTGTAAAAGCACTGAAATACTATGATAATTACAGTTTATGATTGTCTATAAAATCCTAACCCATGGACCTAAGAGTCAGAGTGAGCCACATGTTTTTTTTTTGTTTTTTGTTTTTTGTTTTTGACTGCTTTTTGGTAAGTCATATACCTGTAGTTAGAACTTAGATAGACAGATATTTTCTCAGTAAGAACTACTTATTAATAAAGAACAGAAATTGAAATTTAATTTTCAGCTAATTTGGTTTTTGCATTATTTTATGAAGTCTAGAAGATACTTAACTACTTGAAGACTTTCCTACAAGTTCTTTATAGTTTAGAAAATTTAGTATTGTCACCTCAATACACGGTTTAGTTTTTTTTTTTTTAAATTAGTGGTGTTTTAACTAAACATAGTGGTACATCCTGTAATCCTAGCATTTGGGAGGCAGAGGTAGGAGGATCACTGTATGTTTGAGGCTATCTTGGACTGAGTTCCATCCAGGGCTGTTCAGTGAAATATCATCTTACTTTGAAATAAAACAGGGTTTAGAGAGATGACTAATCAATTGAGGGCACTGACTGCTCTTTTGGAGGTCCAGAATTGATTCTCAGCACCCACATGGTGGATCACAACCATCTGTAACTGGTTCCAAGGAATCTGATACTCTCCAATATGGTGCATGGACAGACATGCAGGCAAAACATCCATATGTAGTGATTTGTGTGTGTGTGTGCTTTGACAAATAAAGCTTGCCTGAAGAACAGAGTGCAGAGCTAAGCCACTAGAGGCCAGGCATTGGTGGCACACACCTTCAATCCCAGGACTCAGGAGACAGAGGCAGATGGATTTCTGTGAGTTCAAGTCCACCCTGGGCTATTCGAAATTCATTTAGTCTGTATGAGAAACAGCTCTCACCAAGGTGATTTCAGCACATGGGATTCCATGCCTTCAATCTCAGCACTAGGGGGTGGAGACAGGAGTGATATGATTGGTCAGAGTTCTTTAACCTCCTAATATCTGACTCCAGGTTTTATTTATTAGGGTCAGTTAGAATTCCTGGTACATCCATGCACAAGCATACATCTCAAAACATTTTTTTTAAAAAAGGAAAGAAACTGGACTAAAACAAGCTTGAAATCTAGAAGAGTGCTAATCACCTTTAGACTTTCTTTCAGAATATGCCTTTTATGTAATATTAGCCTTCATAATATTCCTTTGCTGTCCAAACTGTACATTTTGTATTTCATTCTGCCCAACATGTTCTCTTTCATTAAAGACCTGAATAAGAAAAAGAAAAAGAAAAAAAAAAGGAAAGAAAAGCAAAATGAAATGATTGTTGATTGGGGATGTCAATAGAACTACAAATTGTTACTATTCAGTGTTCAGAAGATTAGATTATGTTAATTATGTTAATTTGCAACATAAGAGTGTTTCAAGGAGGTTTCACTTTGGCAAGTTTTCTCTGATGGAAATGAATAAAAATGTGAACTAAGGTTTTATAACTTAGGTTTTTTTCCCCATGGAGGAATAAAGTAACAAAGTTGATTCAATATACTAGATCAGTTCTTTTAAAATCAAAAATAGGGGCTGGCAAGATGGCTCAGAGGTTAAGAGCACTGGCTGCTTTTCCAGAGGTCACGAATTCAATTCCCAGGAACCACATGGTGGCTGACACCCATCTAAAATGTGATCTGGTGCCTTCTTCTGGTGTGCAGGCACACATACAGGGAGAATGCTGTTAATGTAATAAATAAAATCTAAAGTATTGCAATATTGTTTTAATACTGTTGATAGACACATTTCTGTTTCCAATACTAGGTTCTGGAGTGTGGGGTTTGTGAAGATGTCTTCTCTTTGCAAGGAGATAAAGTCCCTCGCCTCCTTCTTTGTGGCCATACAGTCTGTCATGACTGTCTTACTCGGTTGCCTCTACATGGAAGAGCAATCCGTTGCCCGTTTGATCGACAAGTAACAGACCTCGGTAGGAAAATTATTTGTATGAATTTAAAGTATAAATTTATTCATGTAACACAAACTACACAGGAAACAATTTCTTTACACTTGGCTTTTTAGATTAGTTCCAGTAGCTTTCAGAATTGAGTTTCTGTTAAGGTCAGTGGGATTCTAACTGTTGTCTAGACCACTCTTAATTACTAATGGAAATCTGAGATGCTTATATTAATATTCAGTACATAGTGCTAAGAGCTTTAAGAAGTATCAGAAATATATGCTACCCTTATTCAAAGAAATGAGAATACTGTATTCATCACAGATTAAATCCTTTGCTTAAAGCCATGAATTCATTAACTGTTTTCTTTAAAAGTGAATGAGCCGGTAGTCAAAATATAGATTAAGTCACTTGAGTCTCAACATACTTTCTTTTTTTTAAAATTTTGTTTTGAGACAGGGTTTCTCTGTGTAGCCCTGGCTATCCTGGAACTTGCTTTGTAGATCAGATTGGCCTTAAATTTAGAGATCTGCCTGTTTTTAGCTTCCCAGTCCTGGGATTAAAGGTTTGTGCCATTATGCCAGAGAGGTCCTTGTATACTTCTAAAACTACTTCAGAATCAGTGATCACAGATTTTAAAGCATAAAATTTTTACATCTATTTGTGTGTGCATGTGTGTGCATCCACTGTGTGTGTGTGTGTGTGTGTTCCCAAATCAGGTGATCAGGCTTGGCAGCGAGTGCCTTTATCCAAAGATCTATCTCACTGGCTGAGATCTAGAAAGTAGAACATTAGCATGTGAAAAATTATTTTACAGTTTAATATAAGTTCTTAATTTACTCTGTAAGATAAAAGAATTTTCTCCAAAATAGTTTGTTAGGCTGATTTTTTTTCCTGGTCTTTAGCACTGCTTAAGACCAGGACTGGTGGAAGGAGTGAATTGACTCTGCAGGTTATCTCTGACCTCCACACTTGTGCTGTGGCACCCTTCTATACATGTGTGTACACTCATCCACGCAGAAAATATCATGCATGTAATAAAAGACGAATATAGTCATGATATATGTTAAAATTTAAATAATTTATCCACCTATAAAAGGAAGCAAGGGTGCCTCTATTTTTAGGCTTTAAATCCTAAGAAACATGGCTTTAACATTTTTTTTTAAGGTTTTGGCTGTCTGTCATATAAATAAGTTTTATGTCTACTCGCCAATAAACTAGTGTAAGACACTAGTAACATCATGATAGATAACATTAACCTACTATAAACTTTAAGATAATAGTGGTGGAAGATAAGTCTCTGTTTTAAGGTTCATTTAGTTGACTTTTTATTCTGTAAGATAAAGTATCATTATCATTTCTTCATACAACTAGATGTATAGAAATAGTAACATTTAGCAAATGTAGGCTAGAACCTTTTTCTACTGTTTGGAAGAGTCCTCTACTTTCTCTGTAATACCACAGTGTGGGGGGTTGTTACTCTGGTGTTAAAAACAGAAGTTTATGACAGGGAGCAGTCAGTCACATCTGAGGTTGAAATCAACTCCTTTCTTACTAACATTAGCAATGCCAACTCTGTCTTGTATAAAGATTGTAATGACTATAACTTGGGTACATTTAACTGTGATTCATCTGTATGATTACTAGCTTCCAGATTTTTAAAGGTCTCTTTATATTTGTGCCATAGAAATAATATATGTGTGTGTGTGTATATATATATATATACTATACATACAAGTATATACTATATATAGTACTATATATACACATTATATATTACAAAATTTTGAGAAAAATATAAATGATCATTTGTAATTCCTTCTTCTAGAAGAAAATTGCTTTTATTGTTGATTACCAGTTCCTAATATGAGTTCTTCTTTGATCCAATAAGTTGTTACATCTGAGGAGCAATACTAATGGCTTTCCTCTTTCTGTCCCTATGGTAAATTCTACTTCCCTACCCTCTAACAATTAGGAATGACTGTGGTATTTCCATTTATCGAAATGCGAGCAGAATTAAAGTGTCAGCTGTCAACTTCAGGTGAAAGTTTTTAAGAGGAGATTGATGATGATTTGAAGTAAATCTTTTCTGCAACATTGAGGCTGTTCATGCTCAGTACATCTCAGCATGTATAAACCTTAAGAATTTGCAGGAACAACAAAAATCTGTATTATTTTAAATAAATCAGCAAAAGTGTAAATTTTTTTTATAGTTATGAAATTGTTAGGTACTCCTGAGAGTTTGTGTGTTCCTTACATAATGACTAAATTTTGGGGAAATTTTCTAGGTAGTATTTTTAAATGGTTGTTTTGAATACTTACATGCTTATGGAAACAAGGAGTAAGCCTCGGAGAGGGATAGCAAAGCTGAGGAAGGCATGCTTCCCTGATCTGTGTAGTGGCAACTGAGAAAAGAGGAGGATAAAGGTAGCCTAGTTTTAAGAAACGAGAAAATGTTTTTGGGTTTGTTCCTAAAGAAAAAAAGATGACAAGCAGGAAAGGAGCCTGGTACACCATGTCACTATTATCTTTTTACATTTTTATTTTATTAACAAACACTTACTAGATGGCAGTAATATCAGATAGCATTTGTCTGTGGGAACTCCCCAGTTAGGATTAACTGCTGAATGAGGTGACTGTTACTTGTAGACTCCAAAGCAGTGGGTGTTTGCACATGTGTGCATGAATATGCAGTGTTCTTATGGGCTCCGCTTAGGGGAAAGGAGCTGTCTGTCCTCATGTAACCCTTTCTGGAGGCTAGTCTCAGAGGGCTCATTCTCTTGCTTTGTTGTGAGCCTCTATGAGGTGTCCTCTTTTAATTTAAAATTATTTTTATTTTATGTATATGGCTATTTTATGTGCATCTGTGTATCATTTGATGCCTTCGGAAGTCTAAACAGAGGTTAGGTTCCTCAGAACTGGAGTTACAGATGATTGTATACCTCTGTGTAGGTGTTAGAAATCATATCTGAATCCTGTATAAAAAGCAGTCAGTGCTTTTATCCATTGAGCAATCTTACCAGCCCCCACTATGAGGAATATATGTAATCACTGACTGTCACAGGTTAAAAGAAAGACCGGGAGTCTTTACCACTTCTAGTTGCAATTTACTTAGAAATGAATTTTTATGTCCATTGTATGTTTTATACAGCAATTTATAAATGTGAACTGTAGCTTAGTTTTGTGGTCATGAAATAAATTTAATTGACTGTAAACAGCTTATTCCTGTCCTCCAACGTGTGTGTGTGTGTGTGTGTGTGTGTGTTGAGCCCAGGGCCATTTACATGCTAAGTACATTCTCCGCCATTGAGCTAAACTCCTTTCCCCTATAATATCTTTAAAAAGAAATAGAGTAAAACACAGCAGTATATTGCACACTACTATAAAAGTTTGTCAAGTTTTTTTTAAAAAAATCTACTCATGCTTTTGTGTATGGTGTTCATACTTGTGTGTTTATATGTGTGTTTGTGCATATGTATCTGCCTGTATGTGGATGACCAAGGTTAATGTTGAGAATCTTTGGGAATTGTCCAGTATTGCTGGTCTTGCTACTGTTTGATCCAGAGATTCCCTGTCTTTACCTTTTGATGCTAGAATTATAAGTGAACCACCATCCCCACCTGCATTCTGTGCGTTTGCAGCAGCACAACTCTCCTTACTCCTGACAACAGGCACTGCAGTCAGTGAGCTAGCTCCCCAGTCCCTACTGTGCGAAACTTTACTTTTCCTGCTGTAGATGTTATCCTGGATCATGATATAAAATGCATTTCTTATTGTACGTAGCTATAAAAATATTTTAAAAATAATGAAATACTTCTTGTTTATATAGTAAAAGTGAACAAGAAAAGATTTGTAAGGTATGTATCTACTTGTGCCGAGGGGTCTTTGGTAATATTAACAAGCACTTGGCAACTTTTAGGCAGAACTAATGACTGAACTGTATGTGTTAGAAATTACTCTTACTGGACATGGTGGTGCACACCTTTAGCTCCAACCTTCCAGAGGCAGAGGCAGTCAGATCTTTGTGAGATCAAGGCCAGCCTCGTCTATAGAACGAGTTCCAGAATGACCAAATCTACATAGTGAAATCCTGTTTTGGGGAAAAAAATAAAAATACAAAACCAAGAAATTACTCTTAAAGTATGAGGTAAATTAATTAAAATTCCAATTTGTTACATTTACATTTGTTTTCATTTTTTTCCTAGGAGATTCAGGTGTTTGGGGACTGAAAAAAAACTTTGCTTTACTGGAACTTTTAGAGCGTTTGCAGAATGGGCATATTGGTCAGTATGGATCTGCTGAGGAAGCCATTGGAATATCTGGAGAGGTACTGATGGGACTTGTTGAAATATTTATTGTAAGATGAATTTTTTTTTATCCTAAAATATTTTCCAATATTAGCACAATATTACCTTGTTTGCTTTATCTTTGAGTATTTAGAAACACAGCTTGTTACTACATTACAGTTCCAAAGTCAGTACTGTCCTCAAAAGTAAAACAGAAACTGAAATTTGTTGAAATTCTGTGTCTAATCTGCTTTATGAGTAAATTCTTTCCTTATCATAATTCAGGTATTTCTAAGGAAAGCCTTAAGATAGAAGATTTTCAGAGAATGAGAGAAATGTTTAATCTATATTAAGATAGAAAATGCAAAGCAAAACCTCAATAACAAAATACAAGAAAAGATAGACCAACTTTATGAGAGGCCTTTCAGTTTAGATGTGAACTAATTTAAATGTAAGAGTGGAATCTGAGGCGCTTGCTAATATTAAATATTTCCAAAACAATATGTTTTATTCCCATTATCCTGACAGGCAGATGCCTGGTAAATATTTCCCAAACAATCCATTACACATTAGCAATCAAGAGTTGTCTCCATAGCTTAGTTAACAAATGATAGATTTCTGTATAGAAGGATATTTCCATTAAATAACTCTGAGTGGTATTACTTATGGACTTAAAAACTGCATATTTGATTCAAGAGGGAAAAACCCAATAGATTGATTTCAGCTTCCCTTTGACTTTCTTTCTATTAAAATGAATTAGAAAATAATTTTCTAATTGAAGTGCTCTCATTTATAAAACTATTACAGTTTCTTTCATATGTTATATCTTTTACCTTTATTTTAAAAACATGAGAATATCATATACTGTTGACCTTATAAATCATTTGCAAGGCCTAGAAAATAGAATGCATGAATATATTATGATACAAATACATATTTATCACTATTGCAAAATAAATAGTTTCAATCTTTGAGTCATTTTTAAATTTAATTTGACAGTAAATGGTATCATTTGTCTACTACCTAATTTTTATTTCTGGAAAAATACACTAAATGTCTCCTTTGCTAATTACAGCCTTTTAATATCATACAGAAGTTTTCAAAGCCTTTTTCTTTATCTGAAAGATTATTTTTATATACTTCCAGTGCATTTTATAAAGATTTGGTATAGTTCCATACTTACCATGGATGAATCCCTGTATTTGAGCCCCAGGACCACAAACAGACATAAGAAATGCTTTTTGATACTTAAAAAACTGGAAGTAATATTTAGCAGCTGATAATAGGGTGCATTAGTTCTGAATATATGGTTTTCAGTCTTGATTGTAATCTATTCACCTGCAGAGCTGTTGGAAAGTACTTGTGTATATTTGGGGAAAAAAATACACACAGTTCAGCTCACAAAAATCTTTTGAGGAAAAATAAATCTTTTGAGATCAGAATTTTCCGTTTTGAGCCAAGGGTGTCTTTTTTTTTTGAAGTTTCCACAGTTAATTCCATACCTTAGTATGAGATTATTTATTTATACAGCATAGTGCTGATTTTCTCTATATACCTTCTTATGACAGGTAACTAGAGCAGTGGGAATTTAAATCTTTCTAAGAAATTAGCAATGTTTCCGTGGTTCTATTTCTTTTGAAAATTGGATGGAAGAGATCTTTGCACTAACTGAGTATATGAGATGTTTTTGTATGTAGCTCTATGGCATAGCATCTGCCTGGCATTATAAGGTTCTGGTTCAGTTCTTGGCACTGGGGGGAAAGAGACCATTTATGAGAATAAATTTATTTTTGCCCCAGAATCATAACCCATGTTGATAATTAGTCTCAGAGTTAGCTTCTTACTTTTCTGAAAAAAAAAAGTATTTTTTAGATGGGTAGGTAACAGATGGCCTTTATACTTACCAGTATATTTTCATTATTAAATAAAATTTCAGGTAGGCCATTGATTTATGCGCTGGGTCTAGCAGACTAAACCAATATTGAGTGTAAGCATAGTTCAGTTAATAGAAGAGCTGAACTTTGTCTGGTTAAGGAACCCTTGTGACCACCTAAGTTGCCCTTAGCTGACCAGTTCTTCAGTTGCAGCTGGCTGTTTTCTGTTTCCTCCTCTGTTCTGCCATGTGTTTGCTTGTATCATGGATCAAAGCTTCCAGAACTCCTTCTGGCTCTAGAAGCCACTTATTTTGAGCCACCATTTTGCTTTGCTTACTTTGGTTTTCTTTTGTTTAATTCCTTAGTTCTTTGTTTCTATTTGGAATGATTGACTTAGAAATTTTCTTTTTTAATCATCATATATGAGTCTGGTAAAGTTAAATAGAAAAGATTGTGGGTTTTTTAAGTTCAAAATTTGCCATGTTTTAATGAGTGGGTTCAGTTTTAAGGCATTAATTTTTTGTTTATCAGAGCATCATCCGGTGTGATGAAGATGAAGCTCACGTTGCATCTGTATATTGCACTGTGTGTGCAACTCACTTGTGCTCAGAGTGTTCTCAAGTTACTCATTCTACAAAGACATTAGCAAAGCATAGGCGAGTGCCTCTAGCTGATAAACCTCATGAGAAAACCATGTGCTCTCAGCACCAGGTGCATGCCATTGAGTTTGTTTGCTTGGAAGAAGGTTGTCAAACTAGCCCACTCATGTGCTGTGTCTGCAAAGAATATGGAAAGCACCAAGGTCACAAGGTATGAACTTAATTCAGTTGGATGACTAACTATTTTACCAGCCTACCATTTGCTATCGTTGACCTGTTTATTTATATGTATTCAGAACTGATGAAAGTTAAGAGAGTAAAGAGTTGGTCTCTAGCGTGGAAAAATAATTGAGGATTTTAGTTTCTGAATAGTATAATTTCAGAGTGACTTCATGATTATTTCCAACATGAGACAAAAAGTCTCATATATGTGTGCATGCTCTTATAATACTGTACTTCTTTGATAATATTTATATCTATTGATAACTCTTATATAATTTTGGGCGATCTCTTGGTTTCTTGTAAAACAGTACATGTACTTTCAACTTCTGATTTATTTCTTCATAGTATAGCTCTCTTAAAAAGGAGTGAAAATAAATTAGTATTTTTTGTCTTCTAATGTACTATTTGAAATATGTTACAAAAACCTCTTGTGGCTGATGTTCATTTATATTAAAAGGGATTTAAGTAGTTTTTGGAAATCAGTAGACATCACCACTATGAATTCTTTCCTGTAATTGTATTGTATTTTTAGCATTCAGTACTGGAACCAGAAGCTAACCAGATCCGAGCCTCAATTTTAGATATGGCTCACTGCATACGGACCTTCACTGAAGAAATCTCAGATTATTCCAGAAAACTAGTTGGAATTGTTCAGCACATTGAAGGAGGAGAACAAATAGTGGAAGATGGAATTGGAATGGCTCACACAGAACATGTATGTATTCTTTTCTTCCCTTTTTGTCTTTTTAACCTCTTCATTCTCTTTTTTGCACTTTCTAATAATTATTGCACAATTACAGTGTGCTAGCACTGTACTGGATGCTGAACATAAAGTTTTGAAAATGTTTTGGCTTTGTAGAATTTATTCTCTATCGTATAAGAGTTTCAGATTTGATAATTATTTTTTGTTGTGGGAAGGAAGTACAGTATACTTGGTAGTACATAAGATGTATAACACATCATATAGTTCATGGAAAGCTTCCTATAAGTGATGTTTAAACTGAGATTTGAAGTAATTCAGTCAGAAAGAAGAGTGGGTCAGGTGGAAGTTATCCCACGGAGGGAAGAATGCATATAAGTGATTGTAAGTAAGGACTGGATGGATTGATTGTAGGTTCTTAAAGAAATTCACTTTGTTTGGAGCTCTGTGTTGGGTTGGAGAAGAAGAAAAATTGAAGAATTAAAGGCTAAGTCATTCCAGAATTTAATAGTTGTGCTGAGGAATTTAGAACTTCAGCTTAAAAGCAATATGAGCCATTAAACTATTGACATAGGAATGAAATAATTACATTTACATTAAGAATGTTACTGTTAAATATAGAAGTGAGTTGGAAGCACAGTAGTACTGAAAGCAGGAAAATCTATTAAGACACTGTTGGAATCATCTAGTTTAGCCATGTTTGTGTCCTGTAATCCTGGAGTAGCAATAAAAAAGAGGATGAATTTGAGATTCTAAAGAACAGTTAACTTGGCAATTAGTTGTCAGTAGTGACTGATGGGTGGTTTGACTGGTCAGGAAGTTAAGAGAAGTTAGAAGACTGTTTACCATAATCAGATGGGTTATTGTGTGGACCAGTTTGCTGGAGGTGGTGGCAGTAAAGCATGACTAGATTCCGTAACTATATTGAAGTCAGCAGAATTTGCCAAGTCTAGTTATGGAATTTGAAAGAGATGCCCATCTCTCTCCCTCTCCCTCCCTTCCTCTCTGTTCCTCCTTTCTTTGCTTTCTTCAATTTTTAAAAAATTTTTTAAACTTCTCTCTGGATCCCTCTTTCTGAAGATTTATTTATTTACTATGTATACAATGTTCTGCTTGCATGTGTCCCTGGAGGCCAGAAGTTGGCACCAGATCTTATTACAGGTGGTTGTGAGCCACCATGTGGTTTCCAGGAATTGAACTCAGTACCTCTGGAAGAACAATCAGTGCTCTTAACCAGTGAGCCATCTCTCTAGACCCTTTTCTTCTCATTTTTTTTTTTTTTAAACTTTAATCACCTGATGAAGTTTCTATTTACTGAAATTAGGTTTGGAGATGGACAAACTGGAGATTAGGTTCCAATTTGTTTCAGGTATAATTTATTAACTGTCAAACTTCAAAGTTCATACATAGTTATAGGAAAAGGTGTAATGGAGAGATTAAAGTCTCTAAGGGCGAAGATGATATTTAAATTTTGGTACTTTACATATAAAGTATTTAAGGTTTTAATTGTTTAAATTTTACTTTCGTCTTCATAGGTCCCAGGCACTGCAGAGAATGCCCGATCATGTGTCCGAGCTTACTTTTCTGATTTACATGAAACTCTTTGTCGTCAAGAAGAAATGGCTCTAAGTGTTGTTGATGCCCATGTGCGAGAAAAGCTCATTTGGCTCAGACAGCAACAAGAGGATATGACTATTCTCTTGTCTCAGGTTTCAACAGCCTGTCTCCATTGTGAAAAGACTTTACAGCAGGTAGGTAATTCAAATGTGGTGAGGCTATACTTTTAATGTCGAGTGTACAATTATCAGAGATACGCTTTACTCTTTCATTTCTTTAGTGGCTGGGTTTGACTGCATGTGTTAGCATTACTCTTAGGACATGTTCTCTAACTTCAAATCGTTCCACTAACCATATTAGTGTCCTCCTATTCATATGCTGTTCCTGTCAAAAACCCTTCAATTCCAGATCCCCTGTAATGTCATTTTTTTCAACCATGCCAAGCCCATTTGCCTTGCCTTTCTTTATCGTACGTATTCTGTCTTTTGATGTATTCTTTTCTTTCAGTTGTTACTTGATGTTACTCTTGGAAGCTTTAATCCATCACTCAGTTTGCAGTTAATTTCCTTTTTTAAAAATAAGTGGGATTCAAGGTTGTTTGAGCAAAAATGTCACAAGTGGGAGGTATAGGGGTAATTATTGCCCTAGGAGTTTTTGAAAAGCTATAGCCTATCTTGTCTTTACTGATTTGCTTCTAATAATTATGCTAATTTTAAATTATAGTTTGCAACTTTTACCAGTGTTAAGATTTTTTTCTTACTTGTCTCATTATACTTAGAATGTGACCAGCCTACAAGCTCATTATTAGTTTTGTTTGTTGTTGAGCTCTTGTCATATTGACTTGTAAAAGTTGATGCATATCTTAGCTTGTTCTTTGTTGCTATGTAAAATGCTCACAGAAACCATCTTGGGGCAGGAAGGATTTATTTGTCTTACAGGTAACAGTCCATCAGTGAGGGAAGCCAAGGTAGGAAGGTGCAGACAGAAATTGAAGCAGACACTGTGGAGGAATGCTACTGAATGGGTTGCTTTCCTTGGCTTGTTCAGCTACCTTTTTATATAGCCCAGACCTACCTGCCCAGCGGTGGCACCACCTACTGTGGACTGAGCCCTCCAGTGTGAATTAGCAGTCAAGAAAATGCCCCATGGACATGCCCATGGGCCAAGCCAATGGAAGCAATTCCTCAGTTGTGGTCTCCTTTTCCTATTTATATCAAGTTCATGACCAAAATTTCTTTTATAATGTACATGACATTTATAGTGTCTTTTAATTCTTGTCTTACTCTTCTAAAATCTACTATTGATACTGGAACTAGAACTGTGTAAGTATCTGTATTTTCTCCTAGCTTCATCCTGGGCACTTTTAATAGAGAGCAAGAGAGGGAAGCTGGAAGGTAGGTTACTCTTGGCTTGGTGTTCCTGTGACTATCAGCCCTCTTAGAAAGATATGGAAGTTTTGAAAAGTTTGTGGGGTCTTTCTTACAGGTTTCTTACATTTTCATGGGCACTGCACACATGTGATACATAGACAAATACGCAGGCAAAACACTTATGCACATACCATTTTCTTTTTCATTTTCCCCCACTTCAGTATTTGTTATTTAATTCTTGGTCATGTTGATGCTAAGTTCTAAATGTGAAGTTATTAATAGATGTATACAAATAAAAATTTGAAAATTCAAAAAAAGTTTATATAGCTGGGTGTGTTGATACATTCCTTTATCCTAGCACTAGGGAAGCATAGTCAGGTTGATTTCTGTGAGTTAAGTCTGGCCTAGTCTACAAAGTGAATTCTAGACCAGTTAGAGCTATACAGTGAGACCCTGCCTTAAAAGTAATAACAGAAGAGTTTATGTGTGTATGTTGCATGTGTGCACATACACCTGTATTGTGAAAGTATGTATGTATGTTCAGATGCACATACACATGAAGGTAAAGGATGCTCTCAAGTGTTCTCAGGAGTGCAGCATACCTCCTGTTACATATGGTCTTCCTGAATCTTCGGGATCCTCCTCTCTATGACTCCTGGAAATTATTTACAACAGCCATACCTTCAGTATTGAATGAGTGAAGAGTCTATCAGGCCAAATTAAAGAATAAATAGTAAGTGATAGATGATAGATAGGCGATGGATGATAGATTTTTATAAATAGATAGGTGAGAGAGAGAGAGAGAGAGAGGGAGGGGGGAGGAAGAGAAAGGAAAACATCAAATTATGTGCTCAAAGCATCCAGTAGAAATTGGCTGGGCAAACCTCTCTAAGGCAACCAGCTAGAGTCTCTGGCAGAGCAGATTGTCCCCTCAGATGACATTTTCAGGAAAAAATAACAGTCGAAACATAACATAGTCAAACTGGGAACTTATCATATTTAGCAGAAACTGACTAGGGAAGTCCCATTAAGACAGCCAGCTGGAGTTCTTGATGGACTTCCAGGCAGAGCAGGGCCTTGGTTGAGGCTTCCAAATGAAAGAACAAATAGCCACAGGTAGAGATAACATCAAAACAAGCGCTCACAATATCCAACAGAAATCAGCTGGAGAAGTTGAGGGAGCCAGCTGGAGTTCCCAGTAGAGCTTTCCATGGACGAGCTTTCTGTGGTAGAACTTCATACTTCTCTTTCTGACTGTAAGCACTTTTATGTCGTGGGATAAACAAACAATAGTAACATGTTTGGAATGATTTGTCTTGTAGCTGTTTCTAAGGACATGATGTGCTGCCTAGTTTTATGTCAAGTTGACACAGCCTAGAGTAATTTTGGAAGAGGGAATGGTAATTGAGGAAATGTCCCTATTGGATTGACCGCTGGGCAACCTTGTAGTGATGTAGGTGGGCCCAGCTCACTGGTGCCACCCCTGAGCTGGTGGTCCTGGGTGCTAAAGAAAACAGATGGAACAAGTCACAGAGAACAAGCCAGCACTCCTCTATGGCCTCTTCCTCCATTCTTGCTTCCAGGCTTCTGCCCTATTTGAGTTCCTGCCCTGACTTCCCTTAGGAATGAACTGTGATGTGAAACTGTAAGCTGAAATGAGCTCTCCCTAAGTTTCTTTTGATTATGTTGTTTTATCTTAGCAATAGAAACCTAAGAGATGATGTTTTTACTATTCATCTCATTTGCTATCCTCTTTCTTGTCATGGAGTTAAGGTGCCATCCCATATCCAGACAAGGAGTTTTGAGGACACTTAACATAAGCAGACTTGGCTTTGAAGTTCCTGAGCCAGCTTCTCAGTGAGCTCAAACAACACACGCTTACGAATGTAGTTACCTTACACCTCTTCAGCACTGCAAGCAAGTACCACTGTACCTGGCTTTTTACATAGGTGCTCGGTGGGGATTGAATTCAAAGTTCTCATGCTTGTGAGGCAAGCCCTTCATCAACTGAACTGTGGTTCCTTAGCTTCTAAAATTTACTTTTTATACTGTAATGTTAAATGGTCTTTATTGAAAGTTGATGAACTCTCCATTTTTAAAAGAAAAACTTTATGGGAAATACCATCTTGTTTTCTAGGATGATTGCAGAGTTGTCTTGGCAAAACAAGAAATTACAAGATTGTTAGAAACACTGCAGAAACAGCAGCAGCAGTTTACAGAAGTTGCAGATCACATTCAGTTGGATGCCAGTATCCCAGTCACTTTTACAAAGGTGATGTACTGCACTTGTTTTTACCTATGCTTTCTACAAATTGTAAGTAAGTATCATGAAATGTAAATCAACTCAAAGAGAACACTAGAAAATTCATGAGTTGTAAAATTTCAATGAAAACTTTAATCAGTGGGAAATAAAAACAAGTGAGATTTAATCTGTTATTTTCCAGTTTAAATGGAATTGTACGCAAAACATTTAGTAATTTTACATTTTTAATACTTACTATCAGGTATCCAGCTAATATTCAGATTTCTCAGTTTTTTCCAAAGTAACAATTTTTTTTTTGAGGTAGTATCACATAGCATGCGGCCTTGAATTTTCTGTGTAGCTGAGGTTAGTCTGAACCTCCTTTCTCTACCCCCCAGTTGCTGGTATTATGGGTATGCACCATCATGCTTGACATCCAATCAAATTTTTAATTGTTTTTGTTTTGAGAGAGAGAGAGACTCCAAAGAAGACCCATATTGTTGAAGTCATTTGTCTGTTTTTATAATGGGTTGTGTTTGAACTCTATCTTGTTTGCTATTTTAGGAACAATTAAAATTTATTTTTTTTATATAATTATTCAAAATGTTTACATAGTTAAAAGTCAAATCTGCAGTGCACAATTCATTCAGTAAAGACTTCTACCCCTGTCTCCTAACTCTTTTCACTCTGTTCACTATATAAAACCATTTAGAGTTTTTTCTTAGATTTATTCCTCAAAATTACAAAAAATTTTTTATGTACTTTCGCCACTTTTAAAAGTGGAATGCCTTTCTTTTCTTCAAGTGTGCACCCTAAAGTCATCCCGTAACAAGATAGATGACTGTTTTTACCTTTTCAGATAACAGTTCTAAGTACCATGATCTAATTATGTCCAAAATATGTAATATAAGACTTACTATCTTACCTATTTATGTTTGGTGTGACAGTTTGTGCGTGTGCACATATACCAGTGTGTGCAGAAGTCAGAGGAAGATATTGGGTGCCTTGCTTTATGTTTCTTTGCTTTGTTCCCTTTAGACAGGGTCTCTTCTGAACCTGGAGCTAGTCTGGAGGACAGGATGTCAGTGATCCGTTTCTGTCTTCCACACCATGATTTGTATGTGGGTGCTAGGAACTAGAAGTCAGTTCATGCAAGCACTCTTAGCAGTTACCCTGAGCCATTGCCCCAGTCCTGGCCTTAACATTTTGATAGGTCAGTGGAGTGTTGTTAAGTATATTCACACTGCTGTAAAGCAGAGCTGCAGAACCTTTTTATCTTACACACCTGAAACACATACTTTAAAGAACTTAAGTTTGAGCCCTGCTAACCACCATTCTCCTATCCCTACTATGTCATCTAACTGGAACTATTAAAATATTTCTCTTTTATTGGTAGGCTTTTAAAAAACTTAACATAATATTTTGAAAGTTCATATTCTAGTATGTAAATAATCGCATTTCTTTTTAAGATTGAGGAATGTTTTTCTGTATTTTTATATCATATTTAGTTTATTGGGTCATCTGGTCATCTGTTGTGAGCCTCCGTGTGAATGATGGGAACCAAACCCTGGCTGTCTGCAAGAGCAATAAATGAGCCACTGAACCACCTTACTAATCCCCTCCTCTGGCTTTTTAAGAGTTTATTATTTTTATGTTTTGTAGTTTGGTCTTTGAAGTCTTTAGCTAGGTTTATTGTTTAGTTTGTTGCTTTTGATACTATTCTAAATGGGTTTTCTTTCTTAGATGCCATTTTGAATTGTTTATTATTTATGTATAAAAATAGAACTTGTCTTTTTCTGTTGATCTATGTATGAACAATTCATTTATTTTAACAAGTCTTCAGGGTTTCCTGCATCAAGCTCATGCCATTTATAAAGAGAATTTCACATGGTTCTTTTTGGATATTTTTATGTCTTTTCTTTTTTAGTTATTCTAGTTAAGACTTCAAATCCAGTAGCATGTTGAATACTCTTGTAATACCATGTTAAGTAGAAATGGCTAGACAGGAGCATTGTCTTTTTCTTACCTTAGAGGTGTTAGCTATGGAATTTTCATGTGTATGGCTTCTCTTCCTATGAGAAATTCCTGTGGCAAATGAAAAATAATAGTTGTATTACTTGTATATTACTGTTTTCAAAAGCATGTTTGGAGAGTTGGGATATATTGTTTGTTTTTCGTTACAAGATTTGTTTTCTAGCACTAGAAAAATAAACAATCAAAAAAAGAAAAGTAAATTTCTTTTATGCTTCTTATCCAATGTGGTATACATCTGGGAAAATATATGCCAATATTGTTTTTTTTTAACAAATATTTCTTGAAATTTAATGGTGGTCTTTATTCTTAATTATCACAATTTTAGGTATTAAATTTCTGTGATATTTATATGTGTGTGCCTATATTGTGTATGCATGCACCTGGAGATTAGATAGATAAGGTCTGTCACTCAACATGGTTAAAAAACAAACAGAAAACAAAAAGCATGAATATTGTCTTATTCTGACTTCAGTTTTTCCAAAACTGCAGGACAACAGAGTTCATATTGGACCCAAAATGGAAATCCGAGTAGTTACATTAGGATTAGATGGTGCTGGAAAAACTACTATTTTATTCAAATTAAAACAAGATGAGTTCATGCAGCCTATTCCAACAATTGGTAAGTTTGAATACTGACAGCCAACTAGTTTGTAGCTAGCTGAATTCTGATTGTGATATTGTTATATAGGTTCCCTTTCCTGGCTCTAAGACACAAACAATGAGATCATGGTTGTGGGAGCTGAAATATGCATGATGACATTGCAGAGGACTAAATGTTGATGGGGCAGTTGGGTGGAATAAAAGCTTACAGAAACTGACTGACATTAGGAATGAGGAGGTAGCAGTGGTACAGAGCTGGCGGGTATATGGACACCAGGTCCTGAGGACCCTGGTGAAATTGTAGACGTCTAGCACTAAAGGTAGACATTTCCCGAAGTTGGTTTGGCTTCAGTAGCTATTACTATAGCAGATGATTGCTACCTCAAAAATATAAACAGGGATTTGCTTTTGTTTGATGTGTCATTCATTGTTAAATATAAGTACAATATAAAAGTAACGTTTTGACAAAACAGGTTTTAATGTGGAAACTGTGGAATACAAAAATCTGAAGTTTACCATTTGGGATGTTGGTGGAAAGCACAAATTAAGACCATTGTGGAAACATTATTACCTCAATACACAAGGTAAGAGTCAAAAATGACATTTTAACTTAAAAAATTAAGATGAATTTTAGTCCTCTGATTTAACTAGCAAAACTGTTACTTAGAAGAATAATGGTGGAATTTGAATGAGAAGGATAGTGGAGGGTATAATGTAAATGCATTTTATTTAAATTTTCAAAGTAATGGTGAAACTGGGATATGTACATTTAATTTACTCATGAAAGGCCATTTTTGTAGAATAAAAAACATGCTTACTTCCTCTTAGTTGTTATTAAAGTTGAATCAGTATTCTTATGGGTACAATTACTGACAATAAGGTAACATGAAGTTGAGTTTGTGGCACATATGTGTATTCTGAGGTCAACATTTAGCTTATTGTTATTGCTCAACAGCATTACTCCCTGATTTATAATCAGTGTGTTCCCAGAGAAATCCATCAGAATTTTCTCTGGACCAAATGGCACATATTCCAGCATTTCATCTAGCCTTTGTCACACTTGGCTCCATTCTACACTTTGTGCAATGCCCATCATGCACACTAATACACCTATTTTGTATGTCATCCATCCTATTCCCATTTAAATGTTAGACAAACTATTTTTACCCTGGAAATTTTTGATATTATGGTTAGTATGAGCCATAATTTTGAAGGAGAAGAAAACTAGAGAGAATCATGGTGATACCTTATTGAAGAAGAAGGAAATTTTATATAATCATGGTAATATCTTAGATTTTAAAGATTATATCATTTTTTTTTTAAGTTTTTGAAACTGTCTCACCATGTAGCCTTACCTGGCCTGGAACTTGTTATGTAGACTAGGCTGCACTCAAACTCATAAAGATCTTTCTTCCTCTGCCTCCTGAGTGGTGAGATTAAAGGAATGCGCCACAACATCAAGGCTTTGTGTGTGTGTGTAACCTTTTTAGGTTAGCATGTAAAGTAATGAGTTTCATTACGGTATTTTCATATGTATGTGTCATCATACTATCCTCCTTCCTTCTCCTGGTCTTCCTCCACCTAAATAGTTCTCCTCTGCTTTTGTAAGACTCTTTGTAAAGGGAGTTTTCAAAGAACAGGTAGCCTCAAGATAGCTTTTAAGCACATTTTCATGAGAGAGAGAGACACACAGAGAGAGAGAGGAATTTGTATTTGATAGTTTTATAAATCCTATCAGAGAAGAAGAAAGTAAATCTGTGAAGTTATGTAAACTACTCAAGATCATCATTAATTATTAAGTCCTGCTATTAAATAGGCAGCCTTTAAATGAAAATAGATGGTAAAAAATTTAGCTAGACTAATTTAAGTTATTAAATTATTAATATTTAATAATGAATGGTACTTGATTAATTTAACTGAAATTTAACAAATAACTTGAATATTTTTGTGTATTTTGGTAGCTGTTGTATTTGTTGTTGATAGCAGTCATAGAGACAGAATCAGTGAAGCACACAGTGAACTTGCAAAGCTGTTAACAGAAAAAGAACTCCGAGATGCCTTGCTCCTGATTTTTGCTAACAAACAGGTAATGGATTTTTATATCAGAACATTTACTACATTAGTAGCTTTGCATAGCCTATGCTTCAGTCATAAGTCATTTGAGAAGATTTCAAAGAGTCAATTCATTTACTATAAAATTTCTGCTGTGGAAGTGTTACTTTGGTATCCTAGAGTACACACAAACACACAAATCAAGTAATTGATGCAGGTAGTGCATTCTTGTGTATGTATATGAAGTGTTATATTCTAATGATGATAAACTCAGGAGTAACTTCAGTAAGGAGGCAGAGCTATTCTAAATGAAGTGGTATCTTAAAGGATCTAAATGTAGTATTTAGGGAGCACGATCAGGAGGATCAATAGTTTAAGCTGTCCTGGCCTATACAGAAATCCCAAAGCTAGCATGAGCTACATAGCAAGACCCTGTCTCAAGAAAATAAAAGGCTGGGGTTTTAGCTGATTTGTAGTGCTCTCATGCAATATATGCATGGCCCTGGTTTTGATCCCTCAAATGGATATGGTATGGGGGGAATTGGGTTAAAATTGTGATATAATGAATTTATAAATGTCTTTGGGTGTATAGGTGAAGGAAATAGTATGGAAGAGAAAATAGCATGGGTATTTTTAAGGAGCATCAAACTAATTTACATGTGAGATTCAGGTAGGGGATGAATTAATAGATTAATAGATCTATTTGGTTATGCTGTAAAGGCCTTCCAGGGCTAGAATGAAAAAGTTAAGATTTTATTCAAAAGAAAAAAATAATCTACTTTTTGGACTCATTAGTATATGATAACACCATACCAAAATTTTAAGACTAATATTGGGGGTAGAAAAAAATATAGAAAAAAACCACAGCCAGGTAGTAAATTAGAACATGTAATATATGTAATACCTTGAATAGAGGTACATGAATGGAGATTAGAGGACTTTTATAGGGTACAGTTAGAATTGTGACTGAATGGAGAAGATGGAGGATTAGGTGGGAAAGGAAAGGTTCTTAAATGTTGAACCTAAGCTTCACAGGAGGGGGAGGATGCTTTTAAGGGAAATAATGCTGGGGGTTTTAATTTCAAGTTTTGTGTATGGGTACTTCCTCTACATGTATGTTTGAGCATGTGTATGCCTGGTGCCCACATAGGTCAGAAGAGGGGTGTCAGAGACCCTGAAACTGGAGATAATAGACAATTGTAATCCAAAAGTCACATAGTTGTTAAAACAATTAATTGAGTACTGGGAATAAAACCCAGGTCTTCTGGAAGAGCAGGCAATGCTTTTAACCATGGAGCCATTCTCTGAATGAAGTAAAGTTGAATATAGTAGATGCCACAGGAGGGGAAAGTAGAATGAATAGTAAAGAACTTTCACCTCACTAAAAATTAACAAGGACAGGCAGACTAGGCAAACTAGGCAAGAACTGAAACTCCGTTCCTTACTTGACCAGTACACATGCAAATAAGATGCTTGTGATGTTGGGTCTAGGACCTTTTACAGATACCACAAAGCCTTTGGATGTTTAAGTTCTTTTTATAATTAGTATTTGTGTATAGCTCACACATTCTCCTAAATACCTGAAATCATTTGTAGGTTACTTATAAGACTTAGTGAGATGTAAATGGTATGTAATGGTATGTTACCCTTCACTGTTTAGAGAGTAATAACAAATACAAGTCTGCATGTTCTGTAAGGAAATGTTTTACTGATTGTTGCTTCTGAGTAGGAGCAAGGAATGTTCAGAATGGGCATATAATAAAATCTGAAAAAATTTAAACCAGTTAGTTGAATCCATGAATGGAGAGGGCTGTAGTGATACTTCATTTGTATTTTAATAAATAAAGCTTGCCTGAAGATCAGTTGAAATAGTTGCCCTGGTCAACCTTAGAGACCCAGGCAGTGGTTACACACACCTTTAATCCCAGTAACCACACTAGTTTGCCACAGAAACTAGGTGGTAATAGTGTACACCTTTAATCCTAGCACTAGAGAGGAATGTAAAACGGGAGGAGACAGCTTTCAGGCAGCCTTATTCTGAGGATTCCTGGAGGCAGGATCGCCATTTTGGACTGAGGTAGAGGTAAGAGACAGTAGCTGGCTGTTTTGCTTTTTTGACCTTCAGGTTGAACTCCAGTTACTGTCTGTGGTTAATCATGCTACAGAGGGCTAATAATAAAGGTTTACAATAGCATATTATAATAATAGCATATTATGATTTCATGTGTTCATAATGGCAGGACTTTTTAAATAAGTTATACTTTATCCATGCAAAGAGGTTTAGTTTTAATGTTATGATTAATAATCTACATGTGTTGATAACATTAAATTGAAAAATATCTTGCTGTTAAGGTGCAAACCAGCAAGATATAAAACTTATGCATTTTGATTGTACATGGAAATTTTCTGGAAAAATACACAAGAAATCACTACTATTCATTGTTCCTGGGAAGGATCAAGGGTGGGAAATAATGCAATCTTTATATTATAGTTTCTGCATAAACCATTTTTATGTTATATATGTACTTTCCTTTTTGGGTAAGAAGGGGCCAGATGGCTGATGCCTTATGGTGACCTAGGTCTTTCAGATAAGAGGCATAGCTGTGATTGATTTCACTATACTATCCTTAATATATATAGACAGTTCTAACCAAAACTCTTTAATTTCAATTAATCTCAAAATAATTACTGAAAATAAATATAGTTTTTGTTTAGGATTCAATTTGAATGGTATCAGCTGCCAGGCAGTGATAGCACACACACCTTTAGCCTGGTTTACAGTGAGTTCCAAGAAAGCCAAGACTACACAGAGAAACCTTCCCCCACCCCCTTAAAAAAAAAAACAAACGTGTTTGAAAAATATGTTATCAGCATATTTCTATTTAAACATAAGAGAAAAAGTGATCATCACTTGGAAGGACTGATAAAAATTATATTTTGTGTCTTTTAGGATGTTGCTGGAGCACTATCAGTAGAAGAAATCACTGAACTTCTCAGTCTCCATAAACTATGCTGTGGTAGGAGCTGGTATATTCAGGGTTGTGATGCTCGAAGTGGTATGGGGCTCTATGAAGGGTTGGACTGGCTGTCCCGGCAACTTGTGGCTGCTGGAGTGTTGGATGTTGCTTGATTCTAATGCAGCAGTTGTTTCAAGCTTATGGTTAAAAGTTAACTCTGCATGTAATGTATCCTAAGAAATTCTACATCTCAAAAATGATAGTTAATGTAGGATGTGTATATAAGATTTCTGGACTGAGAACTAAGTATGCCATTGCTTTTAAAAATTATTCTGTGACAATTTTAAATGACCATATTACATTGGTTAAATAGAAATTTCTTGGATATAGACTTTTAAAGGGTACATTAGGTACTGGAGATTTTCAGTTTATATATCGCCTGTATATTGGGGAGGGGTAGTTACAGAGGATTGAGCAAGTGAAGGTTCTTTATTTCAGTGAGAAAACAAAACACAACAAAAAACAAAACAGCCAGTGGAGTGCCTAACAGAACCTAAGGAAGTATGGCTTCTTTAACCCCACCTTTTATTCAGTTTTGGCAGTAGACAGGGCAGTTGTGTACTAGAACTGAAGCTGTATTGGGGGAAATAGGATTGCTTTACTTTCACATTCAGTATAGCAGTATCATTAATGCTGGGGAGTATAAACTATAGAAAAATCAGTATTTTCTACAGTTTTATCAGAACTCTCTCCTAAAGCATTTTGCATAATACAGTGAGAATGAGATAGTATCTAAGTGAACCTGATCATTAGACTAAACCAAAACCAGTAAAACTGAAAATTGTTTGATCTTTACTAACAAGAACCATTTTCAGGAATGACCCTAGGTTTACTTTCTAGGTCAGAGTTGGTCCTTTAGTTGTTAAACATGTTACTTAGGCTAAGTGATATTGCTTCCTTTGTTGGTAAAGTGTTATAAGTCACATGAAAAACCAGTCACTTTTACATGAACATATAGAAACCTAAAATAGAAAACTACCTATACTTTAGGGAAAGGTATTCAAACTTTGGGAATGCTAATTTCTTTAAATGGTTCCCAAGTTAAATACATTCGTGTGACAATAAAAAGGATAAAGGCTCTTCAGGACTAGGTCTCAGTGAAGAGGAAGAACATATCTATAGGAAAAGAAACAATTGAAAAGTTTACATTTAGTATGGCAGTGTTGTGAATAAAAGTTAAATTTTGCGTTCTTTATGGTTTCTTTTTTGTAAAGGATACTCTTATTATGGAAGCATGATTTCTTTAAATAGCTAGATTTCTTGTTTTTAATGCTCTTCTTACTTTAGGATGAAGTTGATTCTTAAATTGTACTGCAGTTGTTACAAAGACAGTGATATCTGACAATAGGATGAAACTTTTAGGTGGCACTGTTCTGGTTCAATTTTTTTCAAATGTACTTTTTTTTTAATTAGAAAAAGCCCATCATATATTACGGGCAATATGTAAATAAAAGTATAATATTTTGTCCTTGGTTTTTCAAGAAAGTAACTGGTCATGCTGTTACAAGTAGTTGTGTGCATACGTAATACTTTGTAACTAAATTATTTAATATTTTACTTTAGTAACTGTGAAAAATAAAAATGTTGCATTGCTTGTGAGATTTTGAACTGTTTTCTGTAACTGAAAATGTGCTGACACTAAGTGAACTTGATTTTCTTATAAATTATGTTTATTATTTCACTAATTTTGTTAAACTTTGTAATTCATATTCTTAAAATATAACCAAATATAATTTTAAAATTGTGCTTAAATATGATTGTAATATAGATATATTATAGTGTTTATGTGTGGTTCTTTTCTCGGGTGGGCTCCTGTTACTGTGCATACTTACATCGTTTGGCTAATCTTTTGTTAAAATGTACTAGTTTCCTCTGGGAAGTGTCAGATTTTAAAAATCAGCGTATGTTTTAAATACAATATACTGGGATTTGCCTTATGTCTGAAATTCTATATTACATCTAGTTATTACTGTATTACTTATATACAGCAGGTATGTTAAGTATATAGCCCTTGGTCTGTAATTCAGAAATGATTTATAGCCAACAGGACATTATTTGTACTTATGTATATGATCAGTACAGAAAGCAATAAAATGTTTAATTTATAAGGAGTTCTGTTATTACAAAAATTGCTTAATAAATTGTGCATCTAGCATCATTGCTAGTAAATTTCTTAAGAAGTCCATTATTAGGACTGGGCATAGCTCAATAATAGAAGCATTTGTCTAGCATGTATGAAATCCTGTGTTTAATCCCTAACACTGCAAAAAAGAACTTCATTATTTGTGCTATGCCTAAAAGAAACCAAAACGAAAAGGAGTGGAGAATGGCTTAACCTATCATATTTGAGATAGGATTTATTTGCTAAGGCAAAGGTTTAGAGATGTTATTCTATATACAGGACACATTTAAACAAAAGGTAGAAGAAACTTTTGGAGGGAGAGCTAAATTTTTGCAGTAAACAATAGTGAAAACTTTTTGATTAAAATTTAGTCGTGTTTCTCAGGAGACCATTTACATAGCCACGTAATGGTCATTACAGTGGTTTGGTGGGCTTGAGATGCAGCTCAGTGGTAGAGGGCATGCATAACAAAACCTGAGATTCCATCCCCATCACCACCAAGAAAGGAGCAGAGGATGGGCTTGAAAAGCTTGCCTAAATCTTAAAAAAATAGTATTTATTTAATGCTTATATAACATTGGAAAAGCCCTCATTTTACAAATTGGTACCAGGGAAGACTGATGTGCACATGTATTCTTCCAAAAGTGAAAACAGACTAAGTGTGAGATTATGCATTAATTCAAGGGCAGCAATGTGGCTCAGTTGGTAGAATACATGCTAATATGCCTAAGACCTTGGGTTCCAGCTTCAGAAGTACTGCATAAACTGGGCATTATGGTATGTGTCTATGATCCTAGCACTTAGGAGGGATCACTAGCTTCATAGAGACTTTGAGACTAGCCTGAGATACATGAGACCCTATTTCAAATAAAATGATATGAAAACAATTCACTGGTTGCATATATGATTCTTCAATTAAAGCAAAATACTTTAATGTTTGAGGAATGAGGCCACTTGATAGCAGTATTACCAAAATCCTAAATAGGAATGAATAAAGCTAGGTTAGATGAGTGTAATACTTGTAAGTAAATGTAACAAAGTCCTTAATGGAGTAAGCTCAAATTTTTTTAAAGGAAAGCACATCTCACTTTTTGGGTGTGGAAGGTTACGAGGCTCTGTCCTGGAACTCATCTGTAGACTATGCTGGTGTATAACTCAGAGATTTGCCCGCCTCTGCCTCCTGAGCACTGGGATCAAAGGTGTGCGCCACCACTGCCTGATCAAAATTTATCTTTTTATTTCACTTTTTTGGAAGGGGTGGGGGTGGTTGAAACAGAGTTTCTCTGAACCACTGGCTGTCCTGTAACTCCCTCTGTAGACCAGGTTGGCCTGGAACTCAGAGATCTGCCTGCCACTGCCTCCTAAGTGCTGAGATTAGAAAAGGCCTGCACTACCACCCCACTTTGCTTCACAGTTTTAAGGCACAATTATAGACATACTTTTTCATCTTGCAGATTGCATTTTCATACAAAATGAAATGATGCTATTGATCAGTGGTAGGAACAGGGCTCCTGAAGCAGCTCTACTGAGATGTCCCTTTCTTAAGTTTATGAAGAGGCTGTTTGGAAGACAGAATCTGTTAACAGTCAAAGGGAGGTGAAGAATATTATCAAGGGGCTGGAGAGATGGATCAGTGTTTGGGAGCACTGATTGCTCTTCTAGAGGACCTGGGTTCAATTCCCAGCACCCATATGGCAGCTTACAACTGTCTGTAACTCGAGGATCCAGCAAACTCACACAGATATACATGCAGGCTAAAACACCAATAAAATAATTTTAAAAAAAGAGTAAATACATTAAAAAAAAAGAATAGTATCAATGAAGAGTTGTACTCTTAGAATTTGTTTCCAGGCATTATGTAGTCTAGGCTGGCCTTTACCTTCATATCACATGTGGTGGGGGGATGACAGACACATCCCACCATACCCAATTTACTGCTCCACTTTCTCTATTAATAGATTCTACTGCTGGATACTAAATTTTACTTTTTCTCTTGGTGGTTACTGAATTAAAATGTAACTCATTAGAAGAAAAATTACTTAGCTACACTAGGAAAAGCAAATGAAAACAGTGAACCTTCATTAAAAATAAGAATTCAAGTGGTCATTTATTTGATACTTCAATTTAAAGGATATTTTATAAGGAATAAACAAAATATTTTTGATCTTTTTCTTTAAGGATCACTAAACCTAAGAGCATGTTTTTGAAATTGAGGAAATATATACCAACCCATTATTTAATACTAAATTTGAATCAGAAGAGTACTTACCTATAAGAAATGTTATTTGCCTGAATTTAGTGCATTTCAGTTTGTCACCCCTTAGAATCAGAACTAGTCCAAGAAAAAAAATCAAAGGCAGTTTTTAAAAATGACCTTTAACTAAAAATACAAAAATACAGTTTTATCTTTTAAAACATGATTTGCGTATTCATCAAGTATTAAATTTCCAAATGTGAAACAGTCTCATGTTAAGTCCTTTTTATTTGACAGTGATATTGATGATGCTGACATCCTCATAAGGCTTATCTGTTTTTGGATTGACTTTAACATTGGAAATCCTCTGCACAACCTCCATCCCTTTAGTCACTCGTCCAAACACGGTGTGCTTATTATCAAGCCAAGGCTGTATTGGGAAAAAAAACCAGAAAATTTTGGTAAATATAACAAATTTATTAAATCTAATTTATGATAATTAAGCAAAATTTAAATTTTACTTAATTTTATTATATATTTAAAATTAAGTTTAATGCTTTCTTAATAATGAGTATTCAGCTTTTAAAAGTTATCCCTAGTTTATATGGGAGTAATAAAAATTCAAAGGATGAGGAAATTGGTCAAGAAAGGTGAAATAATTTGATTTAGGGTACATAAAATTAGTGGTAGCAGAGCAGAGACTGAAACTCGAGTATCCTGAACATAGAAATTGTATTTCCTACTAGACAGAAATAGTGTTTTCTAAACTCATTTGTTTAAATTTTCAAAATAATTTTCTAAATTATTTTCTATTTTCTTACTATTTTCTATTTTCTTACTAGAAAGATTTAATAGTACAGAGAACAGAATAATGCAGATTCCCTACTAAATTCATATTCTCAGATTATTAACCATGAAGTTAATAGATAAAGCACTCACCGTCGGTACTACTGTTATAAAAAACTGGGATCCATTAGTATTTGATCCAGCATTGGCCATGCTTAGTGTGTACGGTCTGTCATGTCGTAATGTTGAGTGAAATTCATCTTCAAACTCTCCTCCCCATATGCTTTCTCCTCCCATACCAGTACCTGTTGGATCTCCTGTCTGAATCATGAAGCCCTGTTAACAGAAAATATAAAAATAATACCTTGTCTTTTTTATATGTAATCTCTGTGTGTGTGATTGCAGTTTTGTATATGTTATCTGTGTTGTGTGATTGCAGTTTTGTATCTCTCTGTTAAGAGTGCTTTGTATTAGTAAAACTGTCAACTTCCTCGAATTATATCAATGGTTACATTAACCCCATACTAAGTTTGGATGTTAGGTTTCCATTGCTGAGTCACTACTTATTCAATGACTGAAATAAAAATGCAAATGTCTTATATTGCATTATTTTTCCTGATAGTCCACAGAATGTTTTAGGATTTACATAGTGTCTTGTGTCTTATATAATCCTCATCTATTCCCCTTTCCTTTCCTTAAGTGCACTGGCTTTCCTAGAATGCTGCACAAAATTCTGGGACCAAGCTCACTCTTCCTCAGATTCTTAGAGGTGCATCTCATTACAGCTCTTCTATTTTCCAGACCTCTGCCTTATCTAGCTACTAGACTAATATACATCCCTTGGTACATTCTTTTACCCTTTCTTTAGCTGCTGACAAAGTATTGGAGTATTGTTTCTAAAAAGGGAGTCATGCCTTTTCCTTGACTAAACATACATGACCACCCAATGCTGTCTTACCTTGTAGTAAAGTGTATGTTTTCAAGAGAATTTGAGATACTTAAACTTTTGTTAAACAGGAGCATACTTTTCTTTAAATCACATGAAATTTGTATAACTTACCTTAATGATACGGTGAAATGTGTGCCCATTGTAATAACCATTTCTGCTGTGAACACAAAAGTTTTCCACTGTCTTGGGACACCTATTGTATAAAAAATACGAAATTATTCAGAGTATTTTAAGATAATGTTTGAACATCCATTTTCTAATGTTCTCAAGTTCCTCTAAACATGTCAGAAGGACAGTCTTTGTCATAATGTGATCTCACTGAGAAATGACAGTGGGAAGGGCAAGTAAGCAGTAGTGTTCTTCTGTCATTACATGCTTACTAATTAGTATTTGAATTTGATGATAGTGGTACTTCAGAGCTATTTAGCAGTTTATAAACTCAAAGACAGCAGCACCTTAAAGTACATACATAAAGTTGGGTGGTGGTGGTGGTACTTGCTTTTAATCCCAGTACTTAGAAGGCAGAAACAGGTGGTCTTGGTGAGTTTGAGGACAGCCTGGTATACAAAGTGACATCCAGTACAGCCAAGACTATTCTCTCTCTCTCTCTCTCTCTCTCTCTCTCTCTCTCTCTCTCTCTCACACACACACACACACACACACACACACACACACACACACACAGAGACACAGATATATGCACGCATGCACGGTTATGTTTATTTCTGGGGAAAGTAATTTTCTTCTAAAAACAGTGTTATAGTTCAATGATTCCTGGACTTATTCAAAGAAATAGCATCTTCTGAATTTATTCAACTTTAAGTGACAATCACTTAATAAGAATATGAAATTTTTAGCTAGGCAGTAGTGATGCACTCCTTTAATCACAGCACTCAGGAGGCAGAGGCAGGTGGATCTCTGCGAGCTTGAGGTCAATCTGGTCTACAAAGCTAGTTCCAGGACAGTCAGGGCTACACAAAAAAAGAAGCACTGCTTCGAAAAACAAAACAAAAAAGGAATATGATTTTTTTTAGTTGTTACTAATCTCATAAATTTTTTTTTAAATACCTCTGAGAGCTGAGAATAGAAGGAGGAATCAATCAGGAGAATCTTGGCCTCAAGTACTCATGCAGCAGATTCAAAGAGGCACATGTACCAAGTGGTTGAAAAGGGACTGTGTAAGAATCTGTAACTGTCTAGTTCTTTGCTTGGTACCAAGTTGTTATATCCAAAATAAATACTTTTGGATAAAAACATAAAAGATATCATCTCTTTTAGATCAAGGTATTAATAATCTATTTTATAAATATTTTAACTGTTCAGAATATTTTTAAACTGCAAAAAAATTTAAAGTCCTTATGATTTTCACTAGAATTCACTTTTAAAATTGTAATAGGTGACTAACAAATTCAAGAATATAAAAATTACTATCTTTACCTAAAGGATTTGCTTTGGGAGGAGAGTCGTCTATAAAAAAAGCCCGTAAGACCTATTTGGATGTGCAATTACTGGTAAAATTTGTGCATCTTTACAGTTTACCTCCAGCGTCCTTTTTGTATGGTACTGGAGACCGAACAAGAAGTTTATGCATGTTAGGGAACTGTCCTACCACTGGCAGCACTTTCATAGCCAGTGGATTTTGTTCTCATGATAGGCCTGCAGTAAAATCGATCTTTCTCTAGAAGAACTTATATATCGGAACACTAAGGAGTGGATGTTTTATCCAAACTTATTCAAAATCAATTAAAGTAACAATTTTAAGTTGCAGTCCAAATACACACATTGACATTGGTATTTGTGTACATACTCAAGAGGAAAAAGTTTGATGTGAATGTCTCCCATGCTTGTATGGACAATGGCACTATCTGAAACTCGTTTTGGTCCTTCAGCTTGAGTAGCTGCCATGACTTCTTCTTTTGAAGGCTTCTCATTAAAAACATCTCGGTCAGAATCTGCACTTTTTGTATCTTCTGGTTCTCTTTTGGTAAACTCAATAAAGAAAATGTGAGTGGTTGAATTAAAAACTTATCTGGTAAAAATTTATAAATAAAATTTTACT
Organism: Myodes glareolus; assembly: GCF_982192425.1. Lineage (NCBI taxonomy): Eukaryota > Metazoa > Chordata > Mammalia > Rodentia > Cricetidae > Myodes > Myodes glareolus. The sequence continues at coordinate 31,435,941 of NC_142040.1, forward strand.
TTTAAAGGAAAGTAAGAATTTACAACAGACCTGGATTAACCTCAGAAACTAGGAGTGTCAACAGAACTATGGGCTAGAGAGAAGAATGGTAAGCTACTGGTGTTATAAAGGAGGAAAAGGTGGAAAACAGGGAAGGGAGCTTTATCCAGGGGAGAGGAAAAGAAATCAATACCAAAGGTGAGGGAGAAAATAACAATAAGGATGTTTGAGAAGACCATAAGGGACCATTTTTTTAGTCACCTAAAAATTATTTATAATACATACATGTATATGTATATACATAGAGAGGTTAAAAAGAAGTTATGCCATTTGGGTCGACAATGCTGCCCCTAATAATAATAAAACTAACAAAAACCCCCAGTACCAGATGTGAGAAACTCCCTGTTGAGTTCTTGGTCATGTGAGTTCAAGAAAACATCAAAACAATATATGCTACTGCCATTGCTGATGGTTGCCTCCCAAAGGTTGAAGATAGGTTCCTACTGGTGAAGGCTTCATGCATGTTGGACATAGGACTGAGGATCTGAGCTGGGTCTGACCTACCCTAAGGATGAGCTTTCATAGAATCTGAAGCTGGGAAGTAACCAATAATCCTACCCAGCTATGACACTTAGGATCTACAATAGTATGAGATATCCCATACAATAGTATGAGATATCCCCAAGGGTATAATAGTGGCATTCATATCTTGGAGGTAACCAACAACTGCCTAATTCTGGTACTAGAAACACTTCACTAAATCAGCGTAATTTCTACTTGCACTCTAAATACCTATCCTTATATCTACAAATAAGTGTAGCTGACATTCTTTATAAAAGAATTGAAGGGGTGCAGTGCGATCGGGATTAATGGTCTGCCAGACTAGCTTACAAAAGATACAGCTTTAATAAAACAGAAGGAAAACTTCCACCAGAAACCCAACCATCCAAACCGCTGGAGCCAGGCCAGAGAGGGCAGGGAAATGCACCCTCCAGGTTTATAGGTAAATTTTTGCCTTAGGGCAACACGCTCCACGGACAGAATGTGATTGGCTGAACTCCCCTATCAAAGAATCTCTTTGCAACAGATGGAAACCATTACAGAACACACAACTAGTCAAAATGCAGATAGCAAATAATTATGTAGTGTCCAGTTCCAACCATATCCTCCATGGCTGCTTTCAATGTGTAACTTCCAGTACAGGGGAGCCTACAGAAACCAAAGATTTGAATGGTTGTCAAGGTTGAAGATAGGCAGGCTTTTAGGATAATGAATAAGGGGATTTTCTAATTTTAGAGTAACAAAATGTTCTAGTATTAAACTTGAGCAATTATTTATAACACCTTGGATACATCTATAACACAACTCCTGTAAGGCTCCGGAAACATCATGGAAGAGGGGGCAGAGGGCACAAAGATTTTAAGACCCAGAGGACCAAGAAATCTATAAGATTGTGTTTCCCAGAAATGATAGGGAAATGTCACTCATGATTCCTTGACAGTATGGGTACCTAAATAAAACCCGAATAAGTTCGATACCAATAGACATGCTAACATAGAATGGTAAAGTCTCTGGTCCTCACCCTTAAAGAACTGTAGGCATCTAAGGAATATTGAGAGCAGGAGAAATAGTTTTCCCCAGGGATGAATCCTTTTATTGCTTATCCAATATTAGCTCTGAAATCATATATGTGCAAGTAACACTAAAAGGACTGAGAAAACTATATATTTATGCATTTACATACACACATCCACCTGCCTCTGTCTCCTGAGTGTCGGGATTAAAGGCATGAACTGCCACAGCAAATGATTGGAGTTTTAGTATATGTCAGGAATTTATCTCTGATAATTTTAACTTTATAGATTAAAAACAAGATCAGCTACTTTCATTTAGCATAAAGTAATGAGTTTTTAGCTATGAGTCAGAGGGTATAAAAAATTCTCAATCTAAAGAATTTATGTATGTTAGGTTAAAAGCTTGGTTGGGGTAGGTAGGGAAATTGCTATTTCTTACATTTATCAACTATGTTAACTTTAACCCATCACAAATGCTTACAATTTGTATAGACATCAATGGATGAATGTGAAGCTACAGCACTCCATATTTATTGATTTTTAAATCATTTGGAAGAAGAGAGCAGTGTCAAAGATACACCTCTTCCCCGAGCTTACAGATTATTAATTTATACTCCCAAAGCATATTACATATGACGAGAGAAGCACAGGAAGAGCATTAGCAGGTGCATATGGCTCAGTACTGATGTGAACAGATTTCAAGCTGAGCCCTGAAGTAGAAGTTGGAAGAAAACATGTGAGTGGAAGAAATAATACATAAAAAGTTAAAAATAATAGAATAAATTTGATCTTGTCAGTGTAGTAAGCAAAAAGGAAGAAGCCTAAAGCCACAAAAGAGATAAAAGTCAGTTATAGACAATGAAGGAATCATACTTAGACCTTAGGAAGCTGTTTGCAGTTTAATGGATACAATGTGTCAGAGTAGAGGTCTTTGTACTTTACACTCTTTGCCTGGGTAATATTACTATTCATAAATAACTTCAAAGATTGATTTTAGCCCATTCTCAGTATTCTTCTTCCAGTGCTAGGTAAGAAATAATCATTGAGCAACAACCCCAACAAGAGGCACTTTAGTTCTCCAGAGGAGAAGAAGATTCTTCAGAATATATCGCTTCAATATAGCACTGTTACAGTGAACAAAAAGTCAAGGAAATACATTTAGAGAAAGAAATTGTGTGAGTTCTGGGAAATATAATTATGTTCAAGTGAAAAGTTGAAAAACAAAAAATACTAAAAAACCCACAGTAAAAACTGCTGTAAACACAATTATGAACATAATTATTAGTTTCCTATTGCCTTAGCACAAATAATGATAGAAGCCAGATGGGAAAAATTTTAAACATAATGGGAAAGAATATAGACATACTTAAATATCAATTCTTAGTTTAAAATTCTACAATATTGTTGGAGGTTGATGTTTTAGGTGTTTGGAAAATTTGCTACCGTTGCCAACATGTTTCAAGAAAAACTCCCAGCAAGGCTGAAAGAAAACTAATGTAATTGCCATCACTTAGAATATCACATACCATATAAAATCGATTCTTTTTGAAAGATGTACAGACTATTGTTGGGTCAGCTTGAACATTCTGAAGAACGGGGTTTTCAGAGGCTTTCATTTCTATGGTTGTTGCAGCTCGGTGCTTTTTTGCTATTCCCTGAAACAAAGCCAGTTGCATCACTCTAATATTTTCTTGCTTGCCTAAGATCCGCACACACCTGGAAAAATAAAATATTTAATAAAATACAATTGCCAGAATTAGGCTGAGAAGACAGCTTAGTGAATAAATTAATTTGCAAGCCTGAGGACTGGAACTGGAACTTCAGTACTTATATAAAAACCAGGTAGACCAACCATAGTCCCAGTCCTTTTGCCAGGATCCACAGGACAAACTGACTAGCTAAACTAGGCAAATCAGTAAGCTCTGGCTTCCTTCAGTGATTTACTTGACATTAACCTCTGACTTCCACCTGTATACATGTGCAGACACACCTGTACAAATACACTACATATACACTATGCAAACATGCAGAAAAAAACAGAATTTCAGTCATGACAGCTTGATATATGAAAATTAGAAAACAACTATCCTGGATCAGAGATTAGGTTCATTGTATAATGGCACTTGACATGGAACCTGACAACTTGAGTTCCACCTCCAAGATCCACATGGAGAAATGAGGAAACTGGGTTCTTGAGTTTCGAATATGAACAATGATATGTGCCCTCTCCCCAACAATAAATAAATACATGTAAAAAATTTTAAATCAACTATCTGCTTTTTATAGCCAAATAACTAATGAAAGGTATTTTAAAATATCTCTACTTTTCTATCTCCAAAATATTTTAAATTGGTAGATATTATTAGGTTAAAAAAATCCAGTCATCAAGGAAACAAAAAGCAACAGACTGGAAGAAAATATTTATAAAAGCTGTACCTGATTAAAAACTCTTGTATATCCCATATAAAGAATTCTTGAAATTCAATAATAATAGCAACCAATTAAGTTAAAATTGCTTCAAAGACCTTCACAAATACCTCACTAAAGAAGATATACAGATTGCAAATAAGTATATAAAAGATGTTTCACATCATGTCACATGGAAACACAAACAAGACACTACAGCACATTAGAAGAGCCTATACCCAGGACACTGACGGATACCAAATGTTTGGAGTAACAAAAAATTATTTTTTTCAAAACAGGGTTTCTCTGTAGCTTTGGTGCCTGCCCTGGAGCTAGCTCTTGTAGACCAGGCTGGCCTCGAACTCTTTAATATTGTTGTGAGCCAACAACTGCTTTAAACATTCTATTAAAGAGAAAACACACCTGAGGGCTAGGAAACTGGCTTAGTGGGTAGAAGAACCTGAGTTTAGATCCCTAGCACCCACAGCCATGATGCAAAAATCTATAACCCTGCTTTGGGGGAGGGAAAAGGCATAGGCAGAAGCAGAAAGATCTTTGGAGCTCACTGGCTAGCTAGTCTAGCCCAATAGGTAAACTTCAGGTACAGCAAAAGACACTGTCTCAAAATAAAGTGGAAAGTAATAAAAACAGTTAACATTGACCTCTGGTGCGCGCACGCACACACACACACACACACACTTTCAGCAAAGACAAATCACTCATTAATTCCCCTTTACTCATAGGCTCTGTATCTTAGATCCAAACTTCAGACTAAAAATATTTTAAATTGTCTATGTTGAACACGTATACTGTTTTTCCCTTGTCATTAATCTATAACAATATGGTACAATATGTACTTACATAACATTTATACCAGGAATTATGAGTAATCTACATATAGTTAAAATAAAAGAGCATATGGATATTACATGAGGGACTGGCTACTTGACTGAGTATCCTTAGAGTTTGGAATCCACAGGGTATCCTGGTCCAACCCCAGATACCAAAGGTTGAGTGTACAGTTTTAACTTGTTCCTGTTATTCAAACCTTTTACAAGTTTTTAATGATTTTATATTATCAAGAACTACAAGATAAATCTATTTATACATAGGAATGATAATTTTATCAAAATATCTTCAAAGTTCTTTTCTTTACATTCAGTCATAGTATCTGATTGTAGATATTCTGTACTAACACCAAATGTGCTATTTGCACAAAAGAGTTACTGTGGTTTTATGCATTTTAGCTCTGTCCTTATGTCTAGCATGTGATGTTGAATTCTGTGGTTAAAGTATTTGGTAACATTTAATAGAAGCCTGGTTGATTTAAATCAATAAGCAAAACACAGACTGAAACTTGTTAAAAAGAGAAAAAAATAAAAGCCCAAAAAACTACTCCCCCAAACCCCCAAAACCCCTGAAATTATGCATATCTTCTTTCTATTTCTTTTACAATCACGAGTGGAAACTTTTTACATAAGATTATAAACAACTGAGAGACCATAGAAAAATCCAGTCAAAACATTTGGTTCAGTTTCGGCATTTGGGACCTTTCCACTTTCTCTGGAACAAACAAAACTCTCATTGTTTCCCTGATGGACGAAATGGTTCCCTATAACTGCATTAAAAATATACATAAATCATGTTAAAGCTTACCGATTTGTTTCTACATTTATAACTTTAATGCCGAGCATTGTTCCATATAGCACAAAGTGTCCAGTTTCATCAAAAACGATATTAATTAATCTTACAGCATCCACCTTTTCCAACTCACGTTCTACAGCCATTCGTCGGCCAAATTCCATGTCTGGTAGCTGTTGCCTCATCTGCTGCAGTTCAGTAAACATCTAGGAAATAAGCTATGCGTTAACAAAATAACTACATACATATATACTGAACATACATACATATATTAAAACAGTGAGCACTGAATAGAAACAGAACATGCTGAGAATCATTGAGATTTTGTATATTCATGTAACTTAAGAAGCATTCTAAACCCTATAAGCAGGAAATTAAAGAAGATATTGGCAAGTTCAGTCACAAATAGTAGTTCAAGGCCAATATGGTTGTTCTCAGCTGGAATCCCAGCAGTCTGAAGGCTGAGGCAGGAAGACTGTGAGCTCTAGGCCAGCCTGGGCTACACACTGAATGTCAGGCCAGCCAAGCCCACAGTATGAGATCAAATCTCAAACAAAACAACATAGAAATAACAAATATGTATTTCAAAGGTATGAAGCTTACTTGTAGACTAAGTGCTTAAGGTCCTGGATTTGATCCCAATACTATAATAATAGTATTTGATTTTCTAACTTAAGAAACAAACACACTAAACCAGTTGATTTATATAACTAATGCTTTCTTTACAGAAATAAACCCGCCTTTAAGAAGCCTCATAGTAGCATTTTCAATGAACTATAATGCAAGTCGTGTAAGTCACTTAAAATTTTAGTAGGTACATTACACAAAATAAAATGCAGGTGGAAGTTATTTTATTCAATCTAATATAACAAAATATTAACATTTCTTTAACAGTTTGTAAAACTGAGAAAAATTTTATATTTGTGCTTTGGAATCTTATTTGTATAGAAGTTTGGTGTATCTATTTGGTCTAGATACATTAAGGTGTCAAGTTACATGGTAGCTGGACCTGTTAGTCTACACCTGTCATCCCAGAATTTGGGAAGATGAGGCAGGAGAATTGCCAGGGCTACCTAGGAAGTTCCATGCAAGCACAGATGACATGTGAATCCCCTTCCTTTCACTCCCCTGTAACAAACAGTCAGTGACTCCCATGAAAAGTAGCTATTTATGTCAAGCAGTGCAGCTGCACATCACCTGTGAATCCTGTATAAGAATCATGGCAAATACTAAATTTTGTTGAATCACTTTAAAAAAAAGTCTTTTATTTCTGTGAATGTGTGTCTATGTGAATGTGCATGTGGGTGCCTGCAGGGGCCAGAAGACAATGTAAGGTCTGGAGCTGGAGCTAACAGGTAGTTGTGAGCTGTCTGACATGGGTCTTGAGCAAGAACAGCAAAGCATTCTTGACCACCGAGCAATCTTGCCAGTCCCTGTTGAGTGACTCTTACTGTCTTGCTATATCGATTATGACATCAGAAACTGTTTAAGTTATTTTGATAAGAGCAGTTAAGATTAGTATTAGATAAATGTTTTGGAAAAAATGGTATTTATAGGTACCTTTTATGGTTTGGAAATTTGGTTTCTTTTGATATTTAATCCACAATTTTCAAGATACTGGTCATAACATGAATACTTAGTATTAATACTTCATGAGCCTTATAGAAGGTAGGATCTTGTTATTTATCATTTCAGACATGTAGGACATCAAACAGCAGAATTCAAAGCTAACTTTTTAGTATGGATGGATAATAAACTAAACTCACATCACATTTATTTATATATTTGTTTCATGTTTATGTTAACTAAAATCTTCTCAACTTTTTCTTGACAAAGGAAGAAAAATATACAAAACTATGAAAACAAGAGGTATGTTAGCATTTGAGGCATGAATGCAAGATCTTACACAACAGCTTTCTTGTTATCAGTTTCTTTGGTTATCACTTATTTGTGTGTTCTAAAGTGCCTAGAATGCTAGATTAAGTTTTAGTACTGGGAGATTCATGATTATTTTTGCTGAAGACTCATCTTTCAAGAAATAAGTTTTACAGATAGCCATCTATCCATATACATGCATTTCATAAATACTTATCCAATTTGGTAAACAGCTCTGCAGAATCTTTTTTATACTATCCTGGCATTCAAAGCATGGCTTCTGAGACACACAACTGTACTGACACATGCAGTGACGCCATATTTCTGAGTTAACAAACACTAAGATAAAATTTCGCCTTCATGGGGCTGGAGAGATGGCTCAGAGGTTACGAGCATTGCCTGCTCTTCCAAAGGTCCTGAGTTCAATTCCCAGTAACCACATGGTGGCTCACAACTACTATCTGTAATGGGGTCTGGTACCCTCTTGTGGCCTGCAGGCATACACACAGAATATTGTATACATAATAAATAAATAAATATTTGAAAAAAATTTCGCCTTCAATTCCTGTTAACCTAAGACAAGCTCAATAGTTCTAAGTCACTAAAGTTTTCACTCACCCTAGGCAGCTCCTTCCCCAACTACAGAAAAAACCCAAACACCCCTGTAGAATGTGAGATTTCAGCTATTACTACTTTCTATACACACATTTATACTTGTTTGGTGTTGCAAGTAATTATTTTGGCACCTTTCTTCTGCCATCTTCTCATTCTGAATCTCAGCTTTCGTCACAGCCTTACTCATCTTGTCACTCCCTTTTGTCACTTCAGTGCTGTCACCTCAACAAATGTTGAAGAAAGTGATGAAGAATATCATATAATGTAGGAAGAGCATCAACCCAAGAGTACAGCCAAAAGAGAAAATAATCATCACATGTCTAGATAGAAAAATATCTTTATGAAATAGCAAACACATAAAATCTATTAGAAAAGTAAAATCTGATTTAATGGCACTTACACTTAACGATTCATCAAAGACTCTCATGAGTTTTCCGGTTAAAAACCTAAAAATTCTAACTTTTCTATCTGATCCAATGGTTGCTATTTTCTTTCCATCAGGTGAAAAGCATATGCTGGTTGGATAAGCCTTACATTTGGCAAATTCATATAAATCTGTGTCAGTTTTATACTCCCAGTTCACATTTTTAGGGAATTTGTATTCATGAGGAGGTCCAGTCCAGTACTCGATCATTCCAGATTTGTCTGAAGATACTATGGCTTTATAAACTGGGTTTAGTCTTATTTGAGTAAGAGGCGATACATGGAGTTTGTCAAAAATATGAAGTGGCTGATTATCTCCTCGACCATCATAAATGAAAATTTTTCCTGTACTCTTCTCAGAAGCAGCAACTGAAGATATGGCATCTCCTGGGCAATATATCCACTCACATTGTCCAGGAAAATAGCTAAAGCAGTTAAAAATTGAGGAGGAGAGAAAGAAAGGTCAATACAACAAGCACTCCTCCCTAGCCCATTACTAAAATCAAAATGTCCTGGCCAACCATTTAGGCAGTTTGGGATTCTTTGCTTAAGTGTAGAAGATAGGCAGGAACTACTCACAATAGCTACTCAGTTTCTTTTCACTCTGTTTTTCTTACAGTGCTAGGAATCTAATCCAGGGCCTTCTGCATGTTAAGTGCTCTACCTTTAACTATACCCTGTCCTTAGTTTTCTCTTTAATGTCATCAGTGTAATGTTAATAATGTATGATGATACCAAACCACAAGAAGAGAACTGTATATTTTTTTCTGTTGGAGACATAACGACACTTAATCATATCTGAGCTTTCAGGTGTTCTCAGGCACTGGGCATCTGTAAAGCAGTTTATGTGTAACTTTTTTCCCCAATGGGCTCACATTAAATCCATTCTTAAAACATTTACAATAAAAGCATTTCAGTTCTGATATTGTTCAAAAGAAACTACTGTCCTATCTTGATATTAAAACTGTTTGTAAGCATTGGGCATGTTATATGATGAACAATGTGCAAAAGAATTTGATGCATTTAATCTACATGCCAAACTTATAATATGTGCTGCAAAGTAGTCACTTTGAAAATTACACTGTTATACCAATCATTATGGTGTTGAGGGTAAAAATCTTTTTTGAATTCTTTATTTAGAATGCCTATCAGTTCTTTAAATAGTCTCTTTGAGTATTCTCAAAGAGCTAATGTTCAAATATTTGTTATTTTTTAAAATAGCAAATGTCTGGGGAAACAAACTGGGAAATAAACGAGAAGATCAAATTAGGTAATGGCATTTGTAACAAAAAGAAAAACATCTAACCAAATAAAGTAATACTGGTTTTCTTTTGTGGTTCATAAAATCTGATTTCAAAAGAAACTCCAAAATTTAGATTTGAATTACAGACATAATACAGTCCATGGTAGGACTTTTTGGATGGTCTTTTGGAGTCAATTACATTTAAATGAGATAAGGGTGGGACTTAATCTGATAGGCCCATGGCCTTCTTGGGAAGAAATCGAAGCATCCTGCCCCACCTCCTCTCTTCTTTAACCAAGTGAGGAAACAGTAAGAAGCCAGGAAGAGAGCCCTCAAAGAAATGAAACTGCTGGCAATGAACCTTGGGTTTCCAACACTCTAGAGCCGTGTGGGGGGGGGGCGGGGGGGTTAGGAATCTTGTTTTTTAAGTTACCTTACTTAAGGTCTTTTGTTATGTCATTCAAACAAAGCAAGTTTCCAAACATTGGGATAATGGTATGATTTTTAAGCTGACATTTGTTTAGGTGTATGCTTTTTTTTAGCATGTTATCTTTTTAAAAAGTCATGCTAAACATGAAGCACCATTCTCAATACATTGCTATCCAATCACATAGTTTACACATCAGTTTCGGTACACTCTGAAGTTTAAACCACCAGCAAATTATAACCATCTATAAACCATATAAAAACACAAGTTTGTATCTTCAAAGTAAGTATAAAATAGTAAGGTAGTTATTCTAACCATCTAGTTAGACATAATGAGTCTTCATCAATTTACTAAGTGGTACTGGCTGGATATGGTGACTCTTTGTGACACTGTTTGAAAATCCGTACCAGAGTAGGTCTCCAAAATCCCAAATAGTCAGATAATATATTCTGTTCAAAAATAATCTATGATATGGTGTTTTGCTTATAATTATTTTTAACTAAGTTAAATACACACACACACACACACACACACACACACACACACACACACACACATATACTTTATAGAAAACTTACCCAAGCTTCAGCATATTGATCATGTCAAAGTTCACTACATCAAATACCTTCATTGCTTTATCATCACCCACGGAACAAAACAATGCTCCCTCGGAGCTAACTGCAATACTCTCAATTATTCCTATTTTAAAAAATAAAATTAAAACATTGTAATAAATATAAACAAAATAAATGTGCATGACCCAAAGAAAAGTATCATAATATTTTAAAGGAAATTTTAGTTAGTACAGTTTAAACAGGAGCTACAAAAAAAAGAAACTCTTACCAAGATGACTGCGAAAATGTTTAACAAATTCTATTCCTTCTTCTATTTTTTTCCAAAACTTAACATGTCCATCATGACTGGCAGTGATAATAAAATCTGTCCTGTATATATAAAAGTTTTAAAGTTAATTTCTAAAACAGATCTCTGAGAAATTTCAAAGCAAACACTCACAGGCAGTAATTGACTACTTCAATAATAGACTTTTTTTGCTTTATTTGGGGGGGACAAGTTCTTACTACATGGAACAAACTAACTTCATACTATGTGTAGTTCATACTAGTCTTGAATTTGTGATCTTCTGCCTGCCTCTGGCTCTCAGTGCTGGGTCTAAAGCTGCATCTCACCATGTCAGTTTAGGGTTTGCTGCTTTATGTCTGTTTTTAAACTCTCCTTTGCACAGACCACTTCAGGAATAATAGCAACTAATAGTCATCCCAAGAAGTGAGTTCACAGTTTACTGAGGATTTAACATCAAATAAATAAATAAATGGAAGAAAGGAAAGGAGGGAAGGCAGGAGGGAGGGAGGGTGAGAGAGTCAGAGTTAGAGTTGGGCCTGGTGCACAACTGAATGAGGATTTAACATAATAGCTTGGCTTGGTGGTGTAAACCTGTAACCCTAGCTACTCAGGAGGCTGAGGCAGAAAGGCTGCCTAGGTCATGGTGGTGGGGGTGGGGGTGCAAAGCCAGCTTGCATAACTTACAAGGGAGACACTGTCTCAAAACAAAAACATACAAAGAAATCTCGGTTGGAATCACTAGACTTCCTTTCTTATTATTACATTACACGAAAGGCAGTCTTTTAGAGAGAAGAGTTTATAGTTTTCAGAAGATTATAAAGATTTTGTACATTTTTTTCCTACCATACAGATATAAACACAGAATCAGTTTGAGGAGTACAGTGTATATACATTAAGTATTTTACACACACTACTTAACTTTGACAGCTAATTTATTCACATTACACTGCATCCATGGTGAATGACTTCAGAGTCTCTCTCTCTCTCTCTCTCTCTCTCTCTCTCTCTCTCTCACACACACACACACACACACACACACTCACACTTGGCAAAATAAAAAAAAAACTTTTTGTTAAACTTTACAGCTTTGGGATAAAAATCAAATTTGGTCAGAATTATCCTATTCTTTAGAACTTTTTTTTTTTTTTAAAGACAGGGTTTCTCTGTGGCTTTGGAGCCTGTCCTGGAACTAACTCTGGTACACCAGGCTGGCCTCGAACTCACAGAGATCCGCCCGCCTCTGCCTCCCGAGTGCTGGGATTAAAGGTGTGCACCAACACCGCCCGTCTTAATCTTATAATATGAAGGAATGCAATCTGTTTTAAGAAATCAAGAGTGGACTGTTCAATTTCTTTTGACTGTTCATCTACTTTCAATCACTGCCAATATCATCTAAGTCCCAATCACAACTGATCCAAATTTCTACACAAGCCTCTACCTACTTTTACCTATTTGAAAGCATTCATCTGAGTATAGTCAAGATGGTCCTTTTAAAACTATGAACTTAATATTACTCTTGCACATAGGTTCAAAATCCAAATAAGAAATAGAAATTTGGAATTTGTTTTATTTTTTTCTTTAGCTTCTTCTGCCACTTAACCTTTGTACTTGACAGTTCTCTCACCTATAAAATGAAGATTTTATGACTTTTAAAACTGTTAAGATAAATCACGTAATTAATGAAATACATCCCAACAGTATCTAGACACAGAATGAGTTAAAAACAAGAGGAACATTATTTCTACTATTATTACTCTTTGAGTCTTCCTAGTCATCCATTTTGAAGGTCCTCTGATAATTTTAGGAGGTCTGAGTTACCATCAGCTTCTCTATAAACACCAAAGAAGCCAAATTATTAATATTATTAATAATATTACTGTTATCTAAATATACTATCTTCTTTAGGAATGCTCTGATAATACTGGTTTATTCATTTTATATAAGGAAACATGCAGGACTTTGTTAAATTACTATAGAACTTGCAGAATTAAATCTATAAAATCCTCAAATTACTTCTGTAAATCCACTCATAATTAAGCTTTAGATTTTTTTTTTTCTGAGAATGTATAATATGAGGTACGGAGAGATAGCTCAGTAAGACAGAGTATTGGCTGCTGGATTCACCTCCAAGCACCTACATGGCAGGTTACAAAGTTTACTGTAACTCCAGTTCACAGAGATCAGATACACTCTTTTAGCTTCTGTAGGTATCAGGCACACAAGTGATGCAGACATATGCAAACACTCATACACATAACATAAAAGGATGATACACTTACTTGGTGCATACCACATGCGTGATAACATCTCTGTGCATATAACTGCGCTCATACATGGATGCACTGGGGAGATTATCAAGATAGACTCTTTCAAACTCTAGAACTGGGGGAGGGAGAAATTATATTTAATTAATGAAATTAATATGACTACTTAGAATTTTCTAAATTTGTATTCTTTTCTAAATTTTAATTTCTTTCAATCAACAAATGTGATAAAAATATATAAAATATTTGTTATATCAGTTGTATTAGTTACTATGACAGGTTCTCAGGGACTATATACTGTTCCAAGGATTTTACGTCTGTACCATTGTATGCCTGGGTGTACATAATGAAACCAATGAAACCAAACAAGGGGACTGGATCCATTTGAACTAGAATTACAAATGTTTTATGAGCTGTTTGATGTGGGTGCTTAGTTTGGAAGAGCAGCAAGTACATCTAATGACTAAGCTATACCTCCACCTCCTGTTTCAATAGTTTTGAATGTGAATGGTTTTAACTGTGAATGGTTCTGGCTTAATAGGAAGGTTTAAAGACCTAAAGCTTTAGGAAAATAACACAACCTCCATAGTCATATAGATCTCACTTATTGTTATTTTAACTAATAAGCTAATGGCTAGTTTTAAAATGTATATTTATTTTTAAGGCAAAAATTCTCTATTACATCATTGGAAAAGAACTGAAAAATGAAAACAAAATGAAATGCTTAGATGTTTAGAGCTGAGGAAATCCTAACACATCTAGTTGAGTGCTTCCCAGGCATTTTTCTAGAAGTACAAAACCTGAAAAAATGGAAAATTGAGAAAAAAATTAATTTCATTATGAGCCAGGACCAATTTTACTAGTACAATCTATTTTTTAAAAAGGTATTGTTTCTAAATAAGATGATCAAACATGCCTATATAAAGTTGGTAAATTAAACATGACAAACTGTTAGCTTCTTGTACTGTTATATAGAACACTCAAAATTATGTCTGTTAAACTATTTTCCATTAACTTTGTGAGTAACAGAATCCCCACTTTTATGGGTGCCTACTAAACATTTGGTTAAACGGCCTTTCTCACAGTATTCTGTAGTGACCGTATGAACTACATGATGGGAAAAGGAGCAAGTTTTTGTGATGATAAGAAAATATTCTTAAAAAGTTTCCTTTTCTTCCCTGGCTTGGAGCTAGATTATTAATGCTGTAATTCTAAGGACTGAGGACAATGAAAATGAGGGCCATACACTTGTTATGTTCGGGCAAAGGGTGCCTACGATCTTGTGGAGCTTCCACACCAATCCTGGCTTGCTTATTTTGGCACTTTTTTTTTTAATATAAAAGTAGTCTTCCACTGTTAGTTGGAGTTTTCTGTAATAAATTTTATCCTATCTGTTCTAGATACCTTTTATTATTCATTAATGCCTTTGAATATATTCAAGGGAACTTGACATAAAGAAGACAAAGAAATTACTTTCCTTAAGAAATAGTTTAAGATGGGTGAGATGGTTCCCGAGAGTAAAGGTCCTTGCCCAAGTCTGCTGATCTGAGTGCAGTCCTTGGAACCCACACAGAGGTAACAAAGAACCAACTCCACAAAGTTGTCTTCTGCTATCCACTCTCGTGCTGTGGTATTTGTGTTCCCACCTCTCTGACCCTACCAACACATACAATAATAATAAATAATAATAAATAAATAATAAATAATAAATAAAAATTTGGGGTCAGACAGAAGGCTCAGCAGTTAAGAGTACTGGCTGCCCTTCCATCTGTAACTCCAGTTCTAGGATATCTGATGCCTTCTTCTGGACTCCTTGGGCACCAGACACTCACATGGTGTGTACATGCATGCATGCAAAACATTCATATACATGAAATAATAAAAAGGAATGGTTTTTAGAAATAGCTTAATCTAATGAAGTGCCATACAACTGTATATCACTGTGAAAACATAATGAGTCCAATCTCAGCTCCATTTCTACAAGTTAAAAATTGTTAACATTTTAGATAATGTTTCACATTATTTTTGTAACAAATCTTTTGTTTGTAGTTTCAGAGGTTTTCTTTTTTTGTTTTTTCAAAAAAGCATTGGCTAAGGGTAAAGATTTTTTCTGTCAAAACTGTATTGTTTATAAGACACTTGCTTTCTCTGTCGGTATTTCAGTGCTTGATTTCTTTCTTCCTTCCTAGTCATCTCTATTTCCTCCATTTAAGTAGTTCATGTAGTAACATTTAAGTGAAATAACAGCATAAATGTTAGAAAATATTTATTAAATTTTTATACAAAGCATTGTACCAAGGGTTGGCGGAAAAAGTGCACGATCCATGTTCGTACATGTTCAGTCTAGTAGTGTTCAGAAAGTCCCAGCAATAAATATATAACTACAAAAAGTAGTACGTGCCACGAAGGCAAAGGCTGCTGTGGAAAACACTTAATAGGAGGAAAGAGTAAGGAACAGATGACAATATTCAGCAACCATTACACCTAAAACCAAGAAGGCTTCCTGTTAAAAAGCTAGCCTGGTGAAAGGAGATCCACCCCCACTCCCCACACACCTAAAGCCTAGAAGGCTATCTGTTAAAAAGCCTGGTTAAAGAAGCTCTTACCACACACACACACACACCCCTCGTCACTGCGTGACACAGTCCTAAAAGTTCTTAGAAAAGGGCTTAAAACAGTAAAATTTAATTTATCCCCTTTCAAGTCTTAAAAAAAAACACCTTATTATGGTGAATCACTTCTATTTTGTCTCGAATATGACTTCAAATCCAGCAAACTTAAGCAACTTCCGCTAGGTTTGAAACCTCATTCGTAGACGAGTCAGGGTGAAGAATTTAAGATTTATGATTCTAAGAACCCGTACTCCTTCCACGGGTGCTAATCAAAATTAGGAGTTCCAACTTTACATGACAGCTACGAGGTCCATCAAAGCACGCAACACAAACACACAGACAATACCAGTCGTAGCATCCAAGCTAACTAGTCAGGGAGCAACTGGGTTTCAGAGTTTGAAAATTACGCTGTACCAAGACCAAATCCCCATTTGGGGAGGAAACGAGGTAAAGCCCGTCCGTTCAAAGCCACAGACCCACTGTCCCACTCCCGCTAGCGCGCGTGCTGGAAAGCGACCCTCCCACACCGCCAGGGCAGCCTTCCAGCTCCTTCTCGGGCGGGCTCTCCGCAGCTACCTTTCCTCTTCTTGGCCAGGGTCGCCTCCACCGGTAAAGGCCCAACCCAGCGCTCTTCACTCTCATCCTCATTTTCTTCGCTCGCCGCCACGGCCATTGCCAGTTCTCGGTCGCCGAGTTCCGTCTTTTCCCGATCGTCTGGGTCCCGGCGCCGCCGCCTTCTTAGTTGAGCTTCGCTGCCACTCTCAGCCGCCATGTTGTGTGCGGCGTCAGAAGAGACGCGACGGCCGGCCGAGCGAGCTCGTAGGGGTGCAGCAGCGGCGGCGCAGCCTGTACGTCAGCGGCCGAGAACGTTCCTGATTGGCTGGTGTGAGCCAGCGCTGACCCAATCAGCAAGCAGCGCGCGCAAACACCCGGTCTGGCCGGTGACGGAAGCGCTGAGGAGGCCTGAGTGCTGAGGGCAGTTGAGTTTGGTTCTAACTGGGTAAGCCAGGGGGACAGCTCTGTGGCAACCCTAGTTTCCTGTCGTGGATGGTAGCTCGCGAGTTTGGGGGACCCGGCCCCCCAAACAATCGGATACTTACAGCCTGAGAACTGGGTGCCCCGCCCCTCTCAGCCTCCAGAGGACGGCGTTCCAGAACCTAGCTGGTTATCCCAGAAAACGACGGTTATCCCAGAAAGGGACGGGCGGGCGAGCGGGGTTGGGGGAAACTTTTTGTTAAAAAGAATGAAGTAGATCTCTATCAGCTAGACTATATATTGAATTTATTATAAGATGGGCTCCCACTATTAGAATATACTTTTTGACTTGCGTGTGTATGTGAAGCAGTTGTGTTCGGTGTTTCAGTTTGCCTGTCTTTGAGCCAACTTTACATTTTAGTTATATACAATGGATCTTTGGTATTTTGTGATCTCTATATTTCTATATAGATTTTAGAATTTACTCTTCCAGTGCGACTTTTTTTTTGTTGTCACTTTTTAGACTTAAGATAAAATAGTTCAATTTGGGGAGAATTGACATTTTTACATTGCTGACTTAAAGGGCATAGAAACATATAGTGTTGTATCTATTTAGATCTGTTTTACAACTCTGTTGGTAACATATGGTTAAGCAATATAAACTTAAGTCCATATGAGTAAAAATACTTTAGGGTGGTGTTTATTGTGATTTGCATTTGACATTGTAACCTAGAAGTCCTCTCTGGTTATTTCTTCAGCTATATTTGTAAATTTACTTAACTTTAAATCTCATGTTAAACTATAAACTCCTGTTCTTTGAAGCAGCCTTTTTTTGTCACTTAAAAAAAAAAGAAACTAGAAAGTTGCTTTTTTTTTCTTTTTTAAGGATTTATTATTCCTACTGTGTTCTGCCTGCATATTTGCCTGCGGGCCAGAAGAGGGCACCAGACCTCATTAGATAGTTGCAAGCCACCATGTGGTTGCTGGGACTTGAACTCAGGACCTCTGGAAGAGCAGCCACTGCTCTTAACCTCTGAGGCATCTCCCCAGCCCATCACTTCTCTTTACTTGAAACATTTTAGCTTCTGGATGACTGTCATCCTTTTTAATATGCTGCTATTGTTATTACTATTATTATTATTATTATTATTATTATTATTATTATTATTATTATTATTTATGGCTTTTCAAGCCAGGGTCTCTTTCTGTAGGAGCTCTGGCTATCCTGGAATTCCCTTATAAGCCAGTCTGGCCTTTAACTCACAGAGATACACCTGCCTCTGTCTACTGAGTGCTGGGATTAAAGACATGTAGCACCCTGCCCAGCTCATTATTGTTTTAATTGGGCCACTATCCAAAACTGCTTTATATTTTTTGAGTTCTCTTATATAACCATTTTATACACCTTTCCACCTCTACTCTTAAATTTTTGGTTGTAAAAACTTTAAGGGTTAATCTATCTCTCCAGCCCTCCTCCCTTGCTTGAAACCACGTTTTTCTTTTATATAGTCCTGGCTACCCTGAAATTCCTTATTATACCAGGCTGTCCTTGAACTCACAGAATTCTATCTGTCTTTACCTCTCAAGTGCTGAGATTAATGGCATGGTTCACCACACCTGGCTGTATCTGCTCTTAAATTTTGAATTCCTTCTCTCTATCCTTACTCACAACTGATTAACATAGTTATATTTTACTTAGTAGGAAGAAGTAATCCAAACACAGCTTCCACATGCTCTTGCCAACACATCTACTCTATCTGTATCTTGCTCCTTTACTATTTTACTGCCCCTCCTATTACAAGAGAAGAACCTTACAGTTGATTCCATATCTGGGTTATTATGAATAGTGCTGTAGTAAATAAGAGATTGTATTCAGGTATCTTTTCAACAGAGTCGTTTCATTTCTTTGGATATATGTCTAGTAGTGGAATTTCTGGGTCCTATGGTAGTTGTGTTGCTGGTTTTTGATGTTGCATCGATATTCTTTTCTACAATGGCTAATACTTAGATACTCCCTGGAACAGTACTGTGCTCATGTTTTTCAAAGGACTCTTGTCTGTTAGTCACTGCTGCATTCAGCAAATGGTTGCCAAATGCATGTATCTTTTTTACTTTATTTTTCCACCAAGGTGAAGAAAACTGTAAAGGATATGTCAGAGAGTCAACCAGAACTAGATCCAGATATTACTACAGATATGGAAGTTGTTATAGATACTGAGGAAGAACTTATTAAACAGTGTGAAAAAATGTGGAAAGACATGGAAGATGTAAGTATCAACAGGTAAAAATGATATGTTAGTTAATATAAAATTACATAATAAACTTAGGAAATGGTGTTAGTTTCCCCATAGCTCTTATTTTATAAATTATATATATTTTATATGTAAAAGTTATAAAGTTTATACTAGGTAAACTGTAGAAAGAGAAAAAAATGATTGTTGTTCAGGCTCTCAAGAAGATTTTATTTCAGTACCTGTTTTTGGTCAGTAGGATATAGAAATAGAAATAATATATAATTAAGAATTATGAGTGAAACGAATACAAATGTTGAACTTGAAATTATGTATATGTATTTTTATTTTAATGAACTAGAGATACTTGGTACACTATGTTATTTCAGTAAGATTTCTTTTTAGCATACCATAATATGTGACCTAAATTACAGATACACGTAGTACTTTAGTAACGTGTCACAGCAGAAGCCATGAATGATTTTTTATGTGTATAGATAGCATCCTGTTCTGTCACTAAACTGTCAGAGCAGTAAAGATGAATGGAGTATTTTTTAAAAATCGTTTGGCAGAATTTTTGGTACTGTATATCATTAATGTACTTACTAGATAATTTTTATAATTCTTTTTTGTTATTTTTCTCTATCAAAGCTTGTATTTAACAATAACTTAAAAATTAAAATTATTACAACCAGAAATGAGGTTACTTAAGACTTAAGTTACTCATATTTTCAACTATCAAATACAATCATTAATATTATTAGGTGTTTTTAATGTCTGGTAAACAATGTCTCTTGGATGTTTATTATGTTTTTAATTACTTATTTTGTTATTGTTCTATAGTACTTTCTTGTTCTCTTACTTCCCATGGTTTTTTAGAAGGGTATTATATGGGGCTAATGTAAAAAGGGAGGAGAAGGGAATTGTGTATGAATTATAAATATGCCACTTGTTTTTCTTTTCTTTTTAAATCAAGTGTCAGAATAAATTGTCACTCATTGGAACCGAGACACTCACTAGCTCAAATGCTCAGGTATGAACTTATATTTTGTTCTAGAAAATAGGTAAGCAGAATTCATGCTTTTTGGAAAAAAAAATTATCTGCTTATATTTATTCCAATATAACAACTTTGTTAATACCTATATTCTTTTATAATTAAAAATTATTTTGTGTATGTGTGTGCATGCATATGATGAGGATAAGGGGCCATGCATGCCACAGTGTGTGTTTATGTGGTGCGGTCAGAGAACAACTTTGTGAAGTCAGTTCTCTCCTTCTACCTTTGAATAGGCTTCAGGGCTTGAATTCAGGTGGCCAGGTGGTTTGTGCAACAAGCACTTTATCTTCTGAACCATCTCACCGACTCTAATACCTATATCCTGAAAAAGAAAACCCTTCTATTTAAAGTAAAAAATAAACCCAGAACCAACTATATATTATCTCCAAAAACCACATTTTTCCAGCAAAAATTCTCCAAAACTTAGTATCAAAGGATGGAAAAAATACCAAGGAAACAGAAAATGTAAGCAGACAATCATAGCTATCCTTATATCTGGCAAAATAAACTTCAAACCAGAACTACTTTAATAGATTTTTTAAAAGGGACACTACATGTTAATAAAGGGAGCAATTCATCAAGAAAATACTATTGTAAACTTTTATGCACCAAATATTGGAAGTCCTAATATCATTTTTGTATCCATAAAATATTTTAGAGTCTGTACATATGCAATGTACTGTAAATGTCTAACTGAATATACCATTTTTAACTGCATTATCGTGTGTTAACTAACCTATTATTTTCCTTGGGAAAATGTGGTTCCTTAACTGTAAAAATTGAGACCTTACAAAATATGAATCCATGGACACTAGACCTACAAAGAAACGTGAGTGGTTTTCACCCAGTATACCAAGCACTGACTTTGCGAGGAGTTTTACGTACTGTCTTAGGTTACAAACAGCCAAAGAATATAATTTGTAGTTCCTGTTGTGTTGCAGGTCCTTGCGGTCATTTGTAAGTTTGGTGATTCTCACAGAGGACTCATAGGACTTAGTCTTCTTGTGGCTAAGGTTTATTATGGGGAATGGATGTAGAATCAAATCAGCACAGGGAAGAGGTGTATGGCTAAGGTTGAGAGGAAATGAGATGTGAACTGTTTCAGGAGTTGTCTCACACAGTAGACTCAACACCTTCTTGGATTAGCCTATCAACTGGTGATGTTGCTTAACATTGGGGAAACTTGGTTTCCAAAATTTTTACTGTGAACTGATGATATAGTCATCTTCTACCTGGCAGATGTCAAAATACCAGAAGATAGAGCAGGTATTCAACATAAACCGTACTCTGCTTGAATAGTTTTGCCACTGTTAGCTACTCTTCAAGAGTTAGGTGTTTGGAAACAATCTTGAAATCATTCCAAATTCAGAAATCCAAGTCAAGGGCTGATGGCTATGAGCAGGCCTTTTAAGAGGTAGGAGTTTCTGGTTTGCTTTGATACCTCATTTCTGCATGCATAGTACCGCCATGCTTTTAGCACTCAAACTCGATTTTCTGTGTTTTTTCTGTTTGTTTTTAAAGATAGGGTCTCATGCAGCCCGCTCTAGCTTGAACTTGTCATGTTGCTGAAGCTGTTCTTGACCTGTGTCTCTGAGTGCTGATTTGCAAGCTTATTTCACTATACCTGGCTTAATCCCTTTCTGAAGCAAAAAGTTAGCCTTTTTTTTAATGGAGAAAATTTATATTTTATTACTTTCAAAATATTATTCTTGTTTTATTATTAGAAACAGTTGTTTAATTTTATAGCATAATTAAATTTGTCTTTATCATACCAAAAACATACTCACCATAATTTGTCTCAGGATAAGATATATTTTGAAAAGTACTAATGTATTTTTAAAAAATGCTTTTTATATGTGGCTCTGAAACGAGTCTGACCATTATCTTCACATACATATTTACATTTCTTTTTGCAGTACAATTAAAAGCAATTACAATATTTTGAAAAATCATGGGTGGGGCGAACATATTTAACAAAAAATTGGCTGAAAATCCTAGCAAGACATAACATTCTATTTTTTTGCAGGGGGAATGTCTTGCTATGTTAGCAATTTTTTTTTGTCTTTTTAAAAGGTATATTTAGGAAGTAAATGTAATGTATGTACATTTACTTTAGTACATTTAGTTTATTTACAATGTTAGTTTAGTACATTTAGTACATTTAGTTTTGGTCGTAAAGCAGAATTCTTTATTTTCAATAACGTTGCTGTAAAAGCCATTTATGAGCTATAGTTAGTATGGTATTAGAACCTGTTTAGTGATGCTGTTTTGATAACTACTTATTTTAGAACTAGCATTACAGTGTTGATTATATTTTCATCAATATTCTACTAGAAATACCTTGAATTTTTTTTTTTAACAGCTCTCATTACTTACTATGCAAGTGAAATGTTTGACTGCTGAACTTGAACATTGGAACAAAAGAACACCCGAAAGTAAGATTCTTATTTTTAGGTTCATCTATTATAGACAATGGCATATCTAATTAATCACTTTGCTGGGCAGTGGTGGTACCTACCTTTAATTTCAGCACAAGGGAGGCAGAGGGTGAGTTCAAGGCCAGCCTGGTCTACAAAGTGAGTTTCAGGACACCTAGGACTGTAATACAGAGAAACTGTGTCTTAGAAAACAAAACAAAACAAACACACTAACAAACTAATGATCTCAAAAATGACAAGATCCATTTGTACTTGAAATTGTTCACGGTCAATTGCCACTAGGAACCACTCCATTTTTCTTTCTTTTGTACATTAAATTCTTATGTTAGAGTATAATATCCTTTATAATGAGGACCTTATTTTTTTTAAAGATTTATTTATTTATTATGTATACAACATTCCTTCCATGTATGCTTGCATGCCAGAAGAGGGCACCAGATCTCATTACAGATGGCCACCATGTGGTTGCTGGGAATTGAACTCAGGACCTCTGGAAGAGTAGTCAGTGCTCTTAACTTCTGAGCCATCTCTCCAGCTCTAATGAGGACCTTATTATAGTTATTATTTGACCCGCAAAAACAGTACCTTGATTTCAGTAGAAACCTTGAACTGAAACTTGCACAGTGGAAAAATTACTTTATATGCTTTTTAGAATAGGGAACATGTAGTTTTTATGCTACTTCTCGACTTGTCCTATGGGAGCCAAATTTATTTTTTGCCTATTTTTAAAGAATAGAACATGGGTTAAAATGTTATAGTTGTAATATCCAACTAGTAGATTTGATAATGAGGATGATGATGATGATGATTATTATGAAAGTTTTAAGCTTCCTGTGCCATGTATTCATTTATTGATCGTGCCATGCATGCATTTATTTATTTATTGTGCCATGTTTTTTTGTGTCATGTATTTTTGTATCTGGTTTTCTCTTTATATTTTGCATTTCATTCTATATAATTCCATTTCTGGGAGTATGCTCCTTGAAATTAAAAGCATTAGTACATAAAGACATAAAAAGATGCCTAGTACAGTATTAGTACTCCATTTTAGAAATTACCAGTACATTATATATGCATATGTATATATAATTAATATGCAGTTATTAAATGATGGACTATTTCTATACCATGGGAGTTCTGCTGAGTGAAAACCATGCTAATATATCTGATGTTCTATTCTTATAATACCAACAATGACAAGAAATACACCTTTTTTGTTTGTGTGTTTTCATATATATATATACACATATATGTAGATCATATAGATATAGAGAAAAATGTCTTGGTAGTCCGTTATTAAGCATGCTTCTAAGGTCTTAGGAAGAAAAAGACATTTTAAAAATGCATTGATAGCAACTTTATCTATTGTTATTTACTTGGGGTTTTATGTTAAAAGATGTTAATCTAGAAGTCACAAAAATGAATATATTTTACAAAAGTTTGGTATTCTATAAGTGGAATGGAAAAAGAGATATCTCAAGAAAGCCACAAAATCAATTTTTTGAGAATTAACTAAGTGCGTATATGACTTTGTTTTATTTTTGTAGTAACTCCCCTGACTGAAGATGTTTTGGTAACATTAGGAAATGAAGAGGTGAGCTATTTAGGATTTGTAGTATTTCCAAATAATTTATAATTAGAACTGTTTTAGTTCAGCTTATGACATAAGAGTTAGGCTGAACCACTCCAAAAACATTAAAATTTACTTGTTTACTCATTAGTAAAGAGACCTAAGCTACTAAAAACAATTCACTAATTTAATTTCAGTTTGGAATTAAAATATGTAGCTTGAAACTTCTTATATGTTATATTTATTATTGGTGTGTCACCAAAAGCCATCTGAGTGCTATATATTTACCATTTCAAATTGTTTCTGCTAGCCATTTCTACTATTGGCTTCTATTTTGAGATATTCTAGACCAATTTCAGTATCATTTGGGTACTAAACTATGTATAAGCCAAAAGACTAAGTATGTACTTATATTCTTTTATTTTAGTTCCAAAAATTGAGATGTAATCTTGAAATGGTAGTATCTACTATTCAGTCAAAGAATGAAAAGTTAAAGGAAGACTTAGAAAGGTAAACTTGTAATTTCTATTAAATATTGGTATATACTGAGTTGACACTTAAATATTTATTTGACTGGATTGTTTTCCATGTTTAAAGGGAGCAACAGTGGTTGGATGAACAACAACAGATTCTGGAATCTCTTAATGTATTGCACAGTGATTTGAAAACCCGCAATGTGACATTTTCTGTATCAAGGTACTTAATACTGTGTTCTAGATTTTTTCAAGCAGATGGTTTTTTTTTTTGAGAAAGTATTTTTTATATTAAAGTAGATCAAAGGGTGGCCCAGTTTGAGAATGGGATATATGTCCCTGCCTCTCATCTGCCATGTGGTGTGAACAAGGGGGAGATATCTTCTCTCTTCCTCTTCACCACTTATAGGTGGGAGAGGTGGCCCTGAGGTCAAGTGAACTGGCCCAGCATCTCACCTGCTATAACACTTGGGAAAACAGGCCCTGCACCTCATCTGGGCACCCCAGTAGAGCTATCCCTACTGGTGATCATGCAGGTGAGCACACACTGAGCGCATAAATGTAGGAGATCTAGCCATTCTCATTTGTCATGTAGTGTGATCAGGGTAGAGATGCCCTCCCCTTATCTCTCACTCCTTGCTGTGTACAGCACTCAGGAGAGTGAGCCCTGCACCTCACCTGGGTACCATAGTAGTGCTGATCCTGCTGATGGGGGCGCAGGTGAGCCTGTCCTGAGATCATGAGAGGGGGAGAATTGGCCCTGCACCCCTTGTCTACCATGTGGTGGTTAGGGAAAAGGAAAGACATCCTACCCTCCTTGCTTCTTGCCACCAGTGGCAGAGGAGATGTGACCCTGCCCCTTACCATATGCAGAACTAGGGAGAATGGCTCTGTACCCTGCCAGGGACAGCAGAGCTGACCCTGAAAATGTCATCATGAGAGATTGTACCCAACCCCTCGTCTACCATATGGTGGTGTGGGCAAGGGAGAGAAACCCCCGTCCCCATGCCCATTGAAGCCTGTGATCGGTGGGAGAGCAGTCCCTGACGTCACTAGAGGGAGAGGGTTGGCTCTGCCTCTTACTAGCTACAGCACTAGACAGAGTGGCCCCTACACCTTGACTTGACAGGATAGTAGAGCTGGCCCAGTGGTTGTAGGTTGTGGCAAGTTAACCCAGAGGTTATGAGGTAGGAGAATCAGTACCTGCCCCCTTGATTACTACTTAGGATGAACTAATTGGGGCAGTTCTAGAGAGCTCACCCTGGTATTGAGGATGAAGGAGAGTTGGCCCGTGATCAACCCAGTAGCCACCTAGACAGAGAACCAGAGCTTTGAGTTGGCCCATCCCAACATCTTTCCCATCTATGATCTGCTAGAGCACATGAAGGGGTTGGTCCTACATACCCAAAGTTATGGGATCTCCATGACACAGGACAACAGAATACCTAACAGGAGCCCTAGTGAAGGCTTAGTGTTGATGATATAGTAAAAGCCAAAGACCTCAAACCAGGTCTTTGAGTTGACTAGCAACTCAATATAATGAACACTTGCAAGTAACAATATATGGGCTAAAGGACTGTGTGACTCACTGTGTCACAGTACAACTTCCATGAGTTTTTTCTTTTCTTTTTTTCTCTTTTAAATTTTATCTTGTGGGCAAGATGTTACAAGGGTAGAAGGACAGATGGGAAGGGATGGGGAAATGTGGGATTGAGATGCATGATGTGAAATGTAACTGGAGACTGCTTGTTTGTTTCCCTGCCGCTCAGACCTTCATAATCACACAAACTATATTACTTACAACACTGTTTGGCCAATGACTTAGGTATATTTCTTGCTAGCTCTTACATCTTAAATTAACCCATTTCTGTGTATAACCATGAGACTGTGGCTTACCCTTAAGGTTCCACTGGCATCCTTCTTTGGGAGCTACCTGGAGTCACCTTGACTCTGCCTACTCTCTCTATATATCTTTTTCAGCCCGGCTATATTCTGCCCTGCATAGGCCAAAGCAGCTTTATTCATTAGCCAGTAAAAGCAACATATACAGAATGCCACCCCTTATCAATAAAATCCACAAAGAATCAATATAAAGTTAAAGTTGAAAAAAATGGCTCATTTTATTAGGAATCATAACACTTGCCCAAATTTTTTTGCCAACTATTAGTTGTTTCTTCTTTTTTGAATGATTTACTAGTTTCATTACATATTATAAAGAATATTCTCTAATTATGTGGATCAAATGAAGTTTCAACAACTTTGATCAGCTTCATGTATAACCAGAAGCATGCACAAATGTATTTTATCAGTTAAATATTTGCCTTATTATTTTTTATTGTTAGAATCTTTAAAGAGCTGAAAGCTAAGATGCTTAGTATAAAAGATTTTAAGGAGAAACTTCTGTTTACCTTGGGTGAGTTTTTAGAAGATCATTTTCCTCTGCCTGATGGGAATAGTAAAAAGAAAAAGGTAAGTTTTAGAGAAGATATTCTTTTAGATTGTTATAATTGTAGCTGTTGAATATGTGTGTGTGTGTGTGTAAACAAAAGCAAAGGAATGAAGGCATAAGGACACACACACAAATATGTCTTCATCCTATTATAGTCATTGAAGAATTAGAGCTACTTTATTATTTAGTAAAATGGAATTGATTGGAAACATTTTTACAGATTTTACATTTGTGTGCATATGATATGTGCAGATAATGTGCACATGCATGTGTTGCACATCTTTTGTTTGGAGATCAGAGAACAACATAAAGGGAATCTCTTTACTTCAACTGTATCTGTTTATCTCTTTCCCTTTCTGTTTCTCTTTATATGACCAGCATTGATACTTTATTAGTAGGCTGCCATAACCAAGCACCAGAGAGAGACCTTGGCATAAAAATGGAATTTATTTTTCATTAGAAAAGTACAAGATAAAAGTCCTGTCAGGGTTAGTTCCTGATTAGCTCTATTCCTGGCTGGGAGCTAGCACCTTCTCATTCTGTTCACATTGATCTCTGGTCTGCATGCAGGGAGAAAAGAATTTTTTAAGTTTTCTTACTATCTTGCTGTTACAAAGCATACCAGACACACACACACACACGCTCACACATCTCTCATTTTGGTTTTGGCCCTTACCCTGATGACCTATTTAACACTTGATTACTTATTATGGTCTTGTTTCCATATACAATTGCATTTGAGTGTCAACACATACTTTTGAGATACAAAATTCCAGTTTCGACAATGAACATTACAACTTAATTGTGAATTTTAAAAAAAGGCTAAAAATCCAAGTCTCTTCTTATCATTAACATGTTACTGAGTCACTAACATGGTTCTTACTAAAATGAAGTCATTGTTCTAAACACAATTTGTATAGAAATACATTGATGGCTGATTTTATACTTGTTACTATATCATGAATGATAAATGTGATTTTAATTAACTTTGATAGAAGAAAAATGAAGGTAAAATGTTGAACTCAGATAAACATTTCTTTGCTTCAAATGATTTGAGCACTAGAGAGACCTCTAATAGAAGGAAAACAAATTATGAAAAAATGAAATGTTTTAAGTTTGTATAACTTCATGTTTCAATTTTAAGTAGTATGAATTTACTGATGTGGAAATGAGAAAATTAGCAATCTTCTATCTATACCCCCATTCTAATTTTTTGCTTTCAGTATTTATATTGTATTAAAGAAACTATGGTTTTGCCAGGCGGTGGTGGTACACCTTTAATTCCAGCACTCAGGAGGCAGAGGCAAGAGGATCTTTGTGTGTTCATGGTCAGATCAGCCTGGTCTACAAAGTGAGGTCCAGGACAGAGGAATCCTGTCATGGAAAACTAAAAAAAAAAAAAAAAAAAAGCCCAAAACTTTAGATTAGTATGTGTATTTACCTTTTATTCTTTTATATTTGATTCATTACTTATTTTTTATCAGGCAATAATATTTTTAAATCTTTTTGGTTTTCTTTTTTATTTAATAGTTTTATGCATCTAGGTGTTTTGTCTCATATATATTTGTATTCCACATGTGTGAGTTACAGAAGGTTGTGAGCCACCATGTCAGTGCTAGGAATTGAACCTAAGTTTTTTGAAAGAACAGGCAGTGCTCTTAACCATTAAGCTATCGTTTCAGCTTCTTAACCCAATAATTTTTTAACCAAATGATTTTTTAAGAAGAATTTCTGTGACTTCAGCAAAACTATTTAAATTTAATCTGTTTTACTTTTAGCTAGTTAGTTCTGTAACTATGCTTTCTCCACTAATAATGGTATTTTAACTACTCATTTTTACTTAGATAGGTATTAGATTTTGAAATCTAGCTTTATTCAGTTATCTATACTTCAAGAATAATTCTCTCTTTCTCTCTCTCTTTCTCTCTCTCTCTCTCTCTCTCTCTCTCTCTCTCTCTTTCTCTCTCTCTCTCTCTTTCTCTCCAAGTTTTACTATGTAGCCTAACCTGAAACTCACAATTTAGCCCAAGCTTACCTCAAACTCATAAAGTTATGACTGCCTCTTCCTCCTATGTTGTGATTAAAGGCATGTGCCACCACCATGCCTGGCCCAGTACTTTGGCATTTTAGGTGATATAATGCTCAGAAGTTAACAGTATTAAATAGATGTCCAGAAATTTAATATATAGCGTTCTAGCATCTTCAGTTATCAAAGCAAGTATTCTTTTTATTCTTGATGATTAAATCACACCTGGATCATTTGGGAGACTGGAATCTATCTGTCTGTCTGTCTGTCTATTTTTCCAAGACAGGATTTCTCTGTTGCTTTGGAGCCCATTCTAGAACTTGTCCTGTAGATCATGCTGGCCCTGAAGTCTTAGAGATCCTTCTGCTTCTGCCTCCTGAGTGCTGGGGTTAAAGGCGTGTGATACCACCACCAGGCAACTGGGATTTTTAACATTGATTATAGTAATGAGGAGTCTCAAATCTATGTCATGAAACAGAGTTGAAGGGACTAATGAGGATTAATAGGAAAAACACTTGAGTATTATAGTGACTCTCTTCCAATTTTTTGATGAGTTATTTCATGTTATTCGAGGAGAAAAAAATTTGGTGAATTGAGTTAATATTAATATTAGGAAAATGTCAATCTATGGGGAGGTTACAAGGAAGGCTCCTTTAGAAGCCTCCCTGAAATGTAATAGAATACCATCTGCTTGGAGAATTTTTGTCTGGTTCAAACATACTACTTTATAATTTTATATACAATATGTATAATATAATATATTTTCTGTTTATAGGTTGTTTGAATTGTATCTTATAATAATTATAAGGATTTTTTACTATCTTAGAGGATTTTTCCCTCACATTTTAAAGAATCTAACTTGTATCATAAAGTTGTTTACTTTCAGAATTTGACTTAGTTACCTTCTATAATTACAACTAAGAAATTGTTTTAAGTCTTGTAATATATTGTTTGATTTCTGACATTGTTAATTATTATTTACATTTCTCAAAGAAATGCATGCAAACATCAAATGCACAACTGATAACACTGCATGAAATAATAGAGGTAAGTGTAGTTTTAAATTTAATTCGAGCTATCTTTTTGGTGAACAATTATACTTAAGACAAAAAAATATGCTACTTTGATTTTCTACTTTACTGAAGTCTCTTATTTAGTCATTTACTATTTGCACCTTAACATCTTGTGCTGTTATGCTCATAAAATTTAGTTTACAACTGACTCTTGTACCTAAAACATATAAATGAATATAAATGCTTCATTTATTATAGTAGAAAGACTAATTCTAACCTTTTTAGTTCGACCTTTGTTTTGTTTTATAAATAGATATCTTTGGCATTATAAAATGTATTTGAAGTTTGGATAGGTTATTAAATATATGAATTATTTTAGAAAACTCTAGGCAGAGAAGTTTATGAAAAGCAAGTAGTAGTGTACTTTATAATTTTTAAATGTTTTTTGCTTTATTGAGAACATTTTTTATACATTATATTCTGATTAGATTTCCACTCCAATCCTCCCAGCTCCTCCCCACCTTCCCTCCCATCTGAATCCAAACCCTTTTTGTGAGAAAACAAACAGGCATCTAAGGAGTAATAATAAACTAAGATAAAACAAAAACAAACATTGGATAGGACAGTATAAACAAGAAAAAAGCTAAAGAAAAAGCATAAGAAACACATACAGATACAGAGACATGGACGTTCATACACTAAGGAATTCTGTAAAATAAACAAACAAAAACCCAGAAGCCTACACACACACATACACACACACACACACACACACACGCTAAAGACCTGTAAGATTTTTCAAAAGCCTTCCCACAATATTAGGAGACAAAGAACCTCCAACAATGCCATTGCATTTGTAATTTTTTTTTTTTTTTTGGTTTTCATTTTTGTTTTGTTTTGTTTTTTTTTTGGCTATCTACTTCTGTGTAGGATTAAGAGTGGTTTGTTTCCCCAGTATGATTATCTTGGAGAAAACTAATTTTTTTGGTTTGCAAGTGGCTATCAATTGAAGATAGCGTCTGGATTAGTGATGGGGGCATATGTTCCCTTGTCCTCTCAGCTATAGGACTAGTAAATTGAGAAGAGTGTTTTCAGAAAACATGTTTCGTTCTGACTCAATGTGTTGGGTACAGAATCTCAGGTTTGCTGTTTAAGAATATTTCCTATTAAGTATTTTTGCTATGAAACACAAGATAGAAATATTTCTCTGATTTATAATTAGAATCCATTTAGATATTCCTGATTTCACTAGTTTAAGATGAAACTAACTTTTCTTGGATATATTATCTTTTTTAAAGTAAAAAATGTCACGTTAGACCAATGAGATCATTTCGTGGTTAAATGTGCTTGCTGCAAAGCCCAGTGGGGTGAATTAATCCCTTGGACCCATGTAGTGTATGGAGAGAGCCTTTTCCTGCAAGGTGTCCTTTAATTTGTCCGTTTAGCATGTTCATGTACACACATGTGCACACACAAATACACACACACAAAGATGTATGTATAAACATGTGCACACATACACAGAGGTGAGATGCATGTGTACACAAAGAAGCAAATGCAATAAAAATTTTATATTATAATTTATGAAAAATATTGAAAACGTTATCTAAAGCACATGGTTATAAATTTTAATGGTATGCCATGGGATAAAACTTAGAAAACCAAATATCTCTCTGAAGTTCATATTATGAGTGACAAAAACATGTAAGCTATAATTTAGTGAAAAATTAGCATACTCATTTAAAATGTGTTTTAGCATATTTCTACTGTCTTTTAATAGAATTTTAATTAATGTGATCTAATCAGTCTAGAAATGTGAAATAAGATCACTTTGTTTGGTTTCTGTGGTATTGGGATGGAATGCTAGTTCTTTCCATAGACAAGTGCTTTGCTACTCAGTTATATATCTAGCTCATAAACTTTTCAATTGCAGTAAGATAAACAGCTACTCTAAAATATGAAAGCAGTTCTTTATCATGATACGTAAAAGAAAGGGGATTCTGCCCTTTTCGTTTTCCAGGCTGAAGGTCTTGAAATAAGAAAACTATGGTAGTCGACATTTTTATTTTATAAATTTAAATATTAATTTTATGAGCATGATTGAGATTAGAGCTTGGAAGGTCAATTTTAGTCACTTTTGTAAAACTTTATATTTGTATGAATTATGCTTTTTCATGTTCTTTAAAATAATGCCTTTAATTAAAATTTACCTGGTAGTTAATGATTTGTCATGAATTATGTGTGCCTAAGGAATCCCTAATTCCTCTTAGTTCTAAGTTCTAGTTTTATAAATTGTTAAAACACTGGGAAGTAGATGAAGAGGCAGAATAATAAAAGACATTTGTGATTTTTACCATATTTTATGAGATATCAGTTTTACAATAATTAAAAATTTGTTACTTCATGAAAAATCTCCACAAATGCCACTTGATTTGCAGAAGACCATTAATTCTCAGATCTCATTGTCTAGCTTCTTTGAACTTTCTGGTGATGACAAAATCTTTATTTTCTTTCCTCTTATTTTTAAATTAAGATTTTGAGGTAGCATACAAAATAATAAGTTTGATTATGATATTTTCACATACATGTGCCCTTGATCACCAAATCGTCTCCCTTATTTCCTTTCTTCCCCTCATCAACTCTCTTTTTTTCCTCTTCTCCATGCTTCTTTCTCTCCTGTATATTTCTCCCTGCTCTGCTTTCACACCATTTATATTTACACACATATACACACATATACTCCTATTTAAATCTAGATTCAGTGTAAGGGGAACAGGATTTTTGCATGTCTAAAGTTTCAATTATTTCACTTAACATGATATTCTCTAGTTCCACATCCTGAAAATGACAATTTTATTCATTATAGATGAATAAAATTACGTGGTATACACACACACACACACACACACACACACACACACACACTAAATTTTCTTTATTGAATCATCTCTTAATGTTCACCTCGGGTGAAAATCCTGTTTTTCAATGCCTTAGAAACTAATAAAGGACACCACTTCATGTCAATATGGTTTGGGAAGAGCTGCCCTGTAAAAATGTTTGTTAGATTTGGTTGTAAGCCTTTGATATCCTTGATAAAGTGATTAAACATTCCTGGAGAGAGTGAAGGAAATGATGATGGCCAACTTAACTGTTTTAAAGATTTATCAAAAGAATAAGGTTGAACTGGTTATTTCTTTCCCCTTCAGATATTCAGAGACTATTGCTAGCTTTCTTTTGAAATTTATGCAGTTTGTCTAATTTTAACTTTTGTCCCTTCAGTGATGGGGATAAAATTCATGGCCTACGTAGCTAACTAAATTTTCTATACATTATCTATCTAAATTTTAATTCTTGTGATTTTTGCCATTGTCCTAAATGAACTCTACTAAAAGCAGTAGGAAAGTTGTAAATATTTTTAGACAGGTTTTAGGAATGTTTTCATTTGAATACATATTCCATCCAATAATGTAGTCTTTAAAACTGGAGATTGCTTAATTGTAATGTTTATGATCAGCCTTCAAGGAGAGGAGTAGTCAGTGAGCTTTGGATTGTTTTATGAAAGTATGTAGAATTTTTCCCAAATGAAGTTCATTTTTAATAATTTTTTCTTTAGATGCTTATAAATAGAATGTTTGATGCTCCACATGATCCATATGTTAAAATTAGTGATTCCTTTTGGCCACCTTATA
This sequence comes from Myodes glareolus, assembly GCF_982192425.1. Taxonomy (NCBI): domain Eukaryota; kingdom Metazoa; phylum Chordata; class Mammalia; order Rodentia; family Cricetidae; genus Myodes; species Myodes glareolus. The sequence continues at coordinate 31,469,783 of NC_142040.1, forward strand.
TTGAGCTGCTTCTACGTAATGGAATTGCTTTGAGACATCCAGAAGATCCAACACAAATAAGATTAGAAGCCTTCCATCAGTAAAATGATGGTCTGTTTTCACACAGTATGGATTCTTGTCATCCACGGATAAAGCAAACACAGGACTATTTAAATAAAGAATATTATTTGCAAATCAAAGCCACAGTCAATCTTCCTTTTATATTTAGAAATAGGGACTTGTGTATCACAACTGGCATTGGGCTTGTTGAGGACTGACTGCGATTATAAGCCTTCACTACCTTCTTTGTTTTGTGAAATCACTTATACTGCTTTTGTACGTGCCTTTTCAGTTCACTCAATATGTTGAAATTTTAAACTGTGTGTTAGAATGTAAGTAAAAACATTCTAGACTTTTCAAACATTTAATGTACCTTATCTCTTTCAATATTCTTTGGGAAATTCTTATGGATGTGTGATTTTGAAATAACAGCAACATAAATATCTGAAGAAAAAAACCCAACAAAATAAAACAATAAAATTTGTGGTTTTGCTAATGTAACATTTTATTTTTAAACTTGTTTTACTATTATTCAAGTTTTTTGAGTTCCTTCTGTTATTTCATTGTATTTATTTAATTATTTATTATTTAACAATTATTTAGTTATTGAGTTTTTTTTTCTTGTGCTAGGGTTTAAACTCAGGACATTATGCACATTAAGTGAACAATCTAATATAGTAAATGATATATTTGCAAATCAAGTTTATGGATAGACTTTTATTTCTAGATGTGTTATAAGTTGAAATAATAAAAAGCTAATGTTTAGGTGAACGTGGTTGTACATGTCTTTAATCCTACCTCCTGAGAGCTCGAGGCAGGATTGCTGTGAATTTCAGGCCATCCTGGTCTACAAAATGAGTTTCAGGACAGTCAGGGCTATATAGAGAGACTTGTCTCAAAATAACACAACAAACAAACAACTAATATTTAAAACTAGCTTAGGTTTTTGTTTGTTTTTTTCCTTGAGGTGGGTCTCCTGTAGGTCTCACTGTCCTCAAGTTTGCTAACCCTCCAGCTTCCTAATTACCTGGACAGCAGGTGTGTTGTGCTTTGGTCTGAGCTCAGGGTCTCATTCATGCTAAGCAAGCAGTCTATCAATAGAGCTACATCTTCAGTCCTGAAAATTATTTTAGTAAGTGTTATGTGCTAGATAACTTATTTTAATTTGTTCTTGATTCTCATCATTAAAACTGAATATTCTATAATTTTTCTAAAAATATAACTATTGATGGTGTGATATATTTTTATAAACATATAAAAGTTTTCTCAGATAAGATATTCTAAAGACTCAGGATTATATAGATGCTAAACTAGAGAATTCTAAACTTACTTAGTATCATATTTTCTCAGAGCTTATGTGTGCTTTTGTCTGCTTTCGACTTATTGTAAGTCACACTTTTCCTTGTTTCCTTTATTTTCTCCTCTTTAAAATAAGTAAGATACCCCAGCACTCGGGATGAATAGGCAGTCAGATCTCTGTGAGTTTGAGGTCACCTAGTCTAGAGAGCAACTTCCAGGTCAGGTAAAGCTACACAGATAAACTGTTTCCAAAACCCCAAAACCAGCAAAAAGTATGTATATATAGAATTTGTTATTTCATTGACTCAGATATGATACAGATTGGGTATTCTGTATTTGAAACATTGAGACCAGGTTTGTTTCAAATTTCAAAATTGTTGGTTTTGTAGTGCTGGGATTGATAAATATTATTTTTTCTATGGAATATTTGCATAGAATTTACTGGATGATTTTTAATCTATAATCTGAATCCCGATTATTTCAGGTTTGGATACCAATATTTTTGGGTTAGGAATATTTTTCCTATAAATGATAATTACAAACAAATTTGTTTTAGTATGCCACACTCTATATGGTTAGAAATTAAGCCCCAGGAAATAAGAAATAATGTTGACTATTATATTTTATTTGATATGCTCCTATATTAAGATTTCTCACTCCATAACTCCAATCAAACAAGTAAAAGACTTGTATGATAACACCTTTAAGTCTTTGAAGAAAGAAATTGAAGAAGACACCAAAAAGTGGAAAGATCTCCCATGGATAGGTAGAATTAACATAGTAAAAACAGCAGGCTTAGCAAACTAATCTGAAACATGATTAAATGAAGGCTCAGGGTCAGAAATTGGGGTTCATTCTGAAGATTTGAAAAGCAAAACAGTCAGCCACTGACTCTTACCTTGAACTCAGTATTAAATGGTGATCCTCCCTCCTAGAATCTCAGAATGAGACTGCGTCTGAGAGCTGTCTTGCCCCGTTTTTTATTCCTCTCTAGGGCTGGGATTAAAGGCATGCAGCACCCGATTTCTATGGCAACTAGATTGGCTGCTGAGATTTAAGGCACATGTCATGTGGCAACTGGGATTAAAGGTGTGTGTTACCATACTTGGTCTATAAGGCTGACTAGTAGGACTGTTTTATTCTCGGATCTTCAGGCAGTCTTTATTTATTAAAATGCAATTGAAATACCACTACATTCAATACATAGTCAATGCAATGCCCATCAAAATCCCAGCAAAATTCTTCACAGACCTTGAAAGAACAGTACTCAACTTCATATGGAAAAGCAGAACACTCAGGATAGCCAAAACAATCTTGTACAATAAAGGAACTTGTAGAAGCATCCCAATCCCTAACTTCAAACTCTACTACAGTGCTACAGTAATGAAAACAGCATGGTATTGGAAAAAAAATACAGGCAGAAAGACCAATGGAACCAAATCGAAGACCTAGATATCAATCTATGTACCTATGAACACCTGATTTTTGACAAAGAAGCAAAAAATATTAAATGGAAAAAAAAACCATATTCAACAAATGGTGCTGGCATAACAGGGTGCCAACATGTAGAAGAATGAAAATACATTAATGTCTATCACCATGCACCAAGCTCAAATCAAATAGATCAAAGACCTCCACATAAAACTAACCACACTGAATCTTATAGAAGAGAAAGTGGGAAATATACTTGAACACATTGGCACAGGGAACCACTTCCTAAATAGAACCCTAGCAGCACAGACACTGAGAGAAACAATTAATAAATGAAACTGAAAAGCTTCTGTAAAGCAAAGTACACGGTCAACAAGAAAAACGACAGCCTACAGAATGGGAAAAGATCTTCACTTACCCCACATCAGGCAAAGGTCTGATCTCCAAAATATACAAAGAACTCAAGAAATTGGACACCAAAAGATCACATAATCCAATAAAAAAAATGGATTACAAACCTAAACAGAACTCTCAACAGAGGAATCTAAAATGGCTGAAAGACACGTAAGGAAATGTTCAACATCCTTAGTCATCAGAGAAATGCAAATCAAAACAACTCTGAGATTCCATCTTAAACCTTTAAGAATGGCCAAAATTGAAAACACTGATGACTACTTGTGCTGGAGAGGTTGTGGGATAAAGGGAACACTCCTCCATTGCTGGTGGGAGTGCACACTTGTACAGCCTCTTTGGAAATCAGTATGGCAATTTCTCTGAAATTTAGAAGTCAACCTGCCTGAAGACCCAACAATTACCACTCTTGGGTATATACACAAAGGATGCTCAATCATACCACAAGGCTATGTGTTCAACAATATAGCCCAGCCCTAACCTGGAAGCATGCTAAATGCCCTTCTACTGAAGAATGGATAAAAAAGATATGTTACAGTTATACAATGGTGTATTATACAGTGGGAAAAAATAATGATATCTTGAAATTTGTGGGCAAATGAATGAATCTAAAAAACATTGAGTGAGGTAATCCAGACTCAGAAAGACAAACATAATATGTACTCACTCATAAGTGACTTTTGGACATAAATCAAAGGAAAACCAGCCTACAAGTCACAATCCCAGAGAATGTAGATAACAAAGAGGACCCTAAAAGAGACATACATGGATGTAATCTACATGGAAAGTAGAAAATGACAAAATCTGAGTTAATTGGGAGCATGGGATTCATGGTCAAGGGCAGGAGTGGGGGTAGGAAGGGAGGGGAGTGGAGAAAATATATAGCTCAAAAAATGAAAAAATTATTACTATTATACAATAAAAGATCATAAAAATGGTTATTAAAAATTGTTTTCTGTCGGTTGAGAAACAAATCACCAGAAAAGGCTAACCAAGTCCTCAAAGACTGCTCTCCACAAAAGAAATGCCATTAAAATAATAATAATAAAAAAGAATTCTTACTCCATTGCTTTACTTGAACTTGACTTAGTTTTCTGATTATGCCTCAGTCATTGGCAAGATATCTGAGAAAAATAACTTAAGGAAATATTATCTTGGGCTGAAAAGTTTTAGAAATACATCTATGCATGGTTGGTCAGCAAAAAAGACCTTAGCATGTGCAGTGTTTAAAGTTCCTGCTTAATAAAAATTTTGTCACCTTCTACTGGCAACACTCATTTCTTAAGGAAAATTGACCCCAATTGCATGTTAAGTTACAGTGAATAATATGCATGTCCCCAAGACATGATTCTCTGCCTTCGTTCATAATTATTAGAAAAGACAGAAGTATATGATCTGCTCTCATCAACAACTCTGAGCTCATAAAAATAACTCTCCAACTACCATCACAAGGTGATTGCCAGCATTTCTCCCAATGTACCAAGTTTTGCTTTCTCAATGACTTTATGAATAAAACTTACTTGCTTTGTACGTCTGTTTATAACTTAATGAGAACAAAATCGTGGATCAAACTTCAGTCAATCACCACAAAAGTGAGGCAGACGAATCTTATGGTCGCACAAAAAAAATACAGAAAACAACTTTGCCATTTGTGATGATTTAATAGCAAATTATAATTTGGGGGTCTAGAGAGTTGATTTAGTAATTAAGAATACTTCCTGTTTTTCTAGGCGATTCAAGTTTAGTTCCCAGTCCATTTTGAGTGGCTCACAGCTACCTATAAATCTATATCCAGAGGATCTGACACCTCCTGGCCTCCCAAGAACAGTAAGGTATCTTCTTAGCCATGAGAAAGAATATCTTCAAAATCCTATATAGTTAATAGTGGAAATGTAGATGTTTTCTTTAGTTACAGAACTAGGCAAAGGTGTTTCATCCTTATTCAGCATCATACCTAGTGCAATAATACAAATATCCTAGGAAACAAGGGGAAAAAAAATCTCTTGAACAATAGCTCATTTTTAGTAAAGTTGTTAAGGCACACGATTTCCTAGTGTTGAAAGTTAAATTTCCTGTATACCATCAGTGAACACTTAGAATTTTAAAACTGAAAAACTTGTATCAGCACTCCAAAAGGAAAATAAGATATGTAATGTGCTGGTTAATTTTAATGGCCTGGATATCTAGAATCACCGATGGTATGTGTTCCTGTTGGGAGTATCCTGATACTTGAGGACTACTATGGTGAGCAGCATTGCCTTAGAAGGAGTCCAATAACATACACAAAGAAAGGAATGAGGGCCAATGAAATGGATCAGTGGGTAAAAGTGCTGGCTGTCATATCTGAGGACCTGAGTTTGATTCCTGGACCCACTTGGAAGAAGAGAGCCAGTTTCTGAGAGCTGTTCCCTGACAACAATGTTTTATGTTACGTCACGTGCATGCTCCTCAATAAAGAAATAAAATGTAAGGGGGAAAAAAGGACTATACTGAGCTTAAGGACTCATCTCTGTTTCTTGACTGGATCTAGTTTAAATTGCTTCCTCAAGCTCATGCTGATGTGACTTCTGCACAGTCATGGGCTTTCTTAAACTGGGAGAAAAATTCTCTCATATATTCTCCGAGTATGTTTTCACAGGAAATGAAAAAGTCAAATTAGTATTGGGAGAGGCCCGTTACTGTGATAAATATTACCATATGGTTCTTGACTTTTTATACTGTTTTGTGGGAGAAATGTGCTGGTGGAATTTTGATCAGACAAACCTAAGTATCCTCAAAGCACTGCTTATTAGACTATTCTTTTGGTAGCTTGGAAGACAAGAAGTATGTATGGTGGATGTCCAGCTCAAAGAGGCCATGGAACCATGCTGCTTATTGCCTTGCTTCTCATGGCTTATTTTTCCTTCTTATAGGACCTAGGACCATCAGCCTAGGCACCACCCACAATAGGCTGGGCCCTCCCCATCAATCACTAAGAAGAATGCCCTTACAGAATTGCATACAGCCTGGTCTTAGGAAGACATTTTCTCAATTGAGGCTTCTTCCTCTCTGATGACTATACCTTGTGTCAAGTTGACAAAACTAACCAGCACAACCCCGAAGAAAAATCTGTACTGCTCTGACCTAATAAGAGATACTTTGAGGGTGCAATCTTATCCATTGTGCTCTCCCATCTAGTGAAGATGCAAACCCATTTGCTCCTAAAAAATGATTGCTAACCAAGGAGTATGTTTCCTCAGGATCAGCATACAGAAGCTGACAATGTGGTCCAAGAGACCAGGCTATACCACCCTTGTGACATACTTCTAGCAAGGCCATACCTCCTGAACTTTCTCTAAACAGTTCTATCAACTAGAGATCATGTGCTCAAATACCTGAGCCTATGGGTGGGCATTTCTCATTGAAAGCACCACAGTAAACATGAATGATGCAAGCCTGAGGGGATCATGAGGAAATGAGGCCATGCAATGTGTGGCAGAATCAGAGTTCCTGAAAGAAAGTTCTGAGAAGCTGTTTGGTAAAAGTGAAGCAAAATTGTAATAGAGGAACGCTACCCCTTTCACTCCCTACCAGGATGTTGGAGATGTGATCATGGAATATCTGAAGGGGAAAGAATACAGCCAGCAAAAGACGCTGTGTGTATTGTATGCGGTAGAGTTGGAAAAACAGCTAAGTCCTTTGGTGCCTAATCAATTTCAGCACAAACCCCCGAGGAAGGACATAGAGCTTCAGGATATGGTGTTTGCCATGCTAGGTTGAAATGTGATCCTAATTAGTCTTATCAATTAAAATCCTGAAGTCAGATATATGAGTAAGCACTAAAATATCAGAGCAGAACAGCAGCCAAAGAAACTTCTTACCTCTCTGAAATCTCTGACCAAAGGTCCTGTCTCCACCCACTCCTTATCACTTCTTCCTCTCTGCTCGCCCTTATCACTTCCTGTCTCTTGTCTGTTGAGACTTCCAGACCTCTATAATTAATTAGTGGCTAGGTTCACCCTCTGTTCTCCAGACAAGCCTTATTTGTCAGAACATAAGCAGATATCACACATTTCCCCATTTTTGTCCAAGTAAAAAGAGAAGGTTCTAATTAACATAGAAAAATTATATATAAGTACTATATATATATATATATATATATAATATACAGTCAAGAATTGCATTAACAATGTCCAGACTATTTGCGTTTGTCAGATTCAGAGAAAATACTCTATTATTTTATCTTCGTGAGTTTAAAGGGTTGTATCTAATTCAGCTTCTTTCTTAATTTGTATTAAACAACCCCAAACTATCTTTTTGATTCTTACCCTAAGACACTTGACATTTTTTTTTAAGAAGGGGCCATTTTTTGTGAGTTTCTTTTCTGCATTTGTTAACAAGGAAAATTATAACTAGCTCATCTTCTATTTTATCAGAGACCCAAGAAGGAAATAATATTACCTGAGTAAACAGGAAACACAAGTAAGCAACTTCCAAAAACTGAGAAGTGACAGAAGCATCTGGCTGCCTAGACAGAAGCTGAGGATTCCCATGTAATGCTGTGACATCCATCTTTGGCCTACTGGTCTAGAATATTAGTCAAACTTTTGTGTGAAGCAGAATATTCTGAAGGGTTGTCCTATCTTTTCTTGCCAAAGTTCTGCAGTCACTTTCTTTTGGGTCCTTGTCCGTTTTGTATAGCATATCATCAGCAGTTGAGGCAAGGACACTTTCTTGCCCAGTGGCTAACTTTTGCAACAAAGAAAGTAAACTCTGTATGGAGTTTTCTTTGATACCCATCATCTTCTCTGAAGTAGATTGATACTGCTTGGAGCAGACAAGTCTCATTGTCATAAAAAAAAGAATCTTACGCTATTAAAACATCTTAAATTCCATATTCTGTTGATCTCTGAAGAGTTTGAAGATCACCAGTCTAAAATATAGGTCAGTTTGATCTAGAAAACATACCTAATATGACTTTAAGTTTGATTGTAATAGGTGAGTAACTACTAATTTGCATTTATTATCCTAAATAGTTTGTAATAATAACTTTCCAGGACTAGAAATTTGCATTACATTGTTAAATGATCTATATAGGTAGAATATTTTGAACAAGAATAGAAATGTATTTACAGTATGTTCTAACAAAAATAACCTCAAATTTGTATTAATTTTCAAAAATCCATATCAATGTAAAATGTTTAAGACTACTATTTGCTTTTTTGTTTTAAAAGTAGATGCAGGGGGATGGAGAGATGGCTCAACGGTTAAGAGCACTGACTGCTCTTCCAGAGGACCCAGATTCAATTCCCAGTACTCACATGACAGCTCACAACTGCCTGTAGCTTTAGCTCCCTGGGGAGCTGACACCTTTACACCAATGCACATAAAATAAAGTTAAAATAAATTATTAAAAAAAAGTAGATTCAGTAATGTACCATATTATCCTAGCATATCTATATCCCTCCCTTTTGTCTTTTCAGATCAAGATTACTGAATCTAATGATTTAGTTCTTTTCCTGACCATTATCGATAACAACTTGTAACCATCCCCCTCTAAATGATGACAAACATATATAAACCACTGATCAACCAGAAACTGCCCACTCCACCTCTTGGTAAAGAGGGCATCATGTTCTTAAATTTACTTTCTTTTGTATGTAAGCAATGGCATGTTTAGGGGACCCTGAAAAAATCATTATTGAATCCTAGGTGAGCTTGCTGTATCATCTGTTGTCCAGTCTCTGCATAATCAGAAAATGCAAGGCTTATCTCATGTCCTGGCTAAAGCAGTCTATGAAGAAGCTGGATCATCCCAGCTAGTTGCCTTGAAATTTTCCTGAGCAGTTTGCAGTTCAAGGACAGTCTTTGGGCGATGTTTGTCAGCTTACTGGCATTCCTGTGATCCCAATGGAATTGTCATTTTGGGGCCCCATCTTCCTTTTGGAGACTTCAGAGGTTGCTGTTAGGCATGGTTATGGTTCACTGCAGAAAACTTAAACATTTTAAATGACATCTGCGGCAGATCTCAGAGGTTAGAAGATCAATATTTGTTATGTACATCCAGAGTATAAAAACTTAATTAATCTTATAAAATTTGAGATTATATTTATACCTTAAGGAAAGCTTTCAAGAGTCAAAAAACAAAACAAAACCCAGAGGATTATGAGATTAACGACAATAGAATAGTTCCGAATTTTGGTTTTTCTTCTTTCCCATACCAGGAAATCTTTGACTTGAGTCAGGGATTTTTGATTTTCTTTTAACAAGCTTGCTTGGGTTTAGAGAAGGAGAAAGCCACACTCCATCTCCAATGCCAGGTTTAATTTTTAATTGTACTGAGATTACAAAAAAGACCATTTGCATTATGTGTTTGTGGAGAACTGCAGAAACAAACATTTTGGAAGATTTATGTAATTTTATGCTTTCGAAGATGTGATATACCAATAGGTCAGTTTACTCTTTTTCTTAGGAAATATCATCTCTACATGATCCTTCCTTTTTCTTAAGAATTCTCATTTTGTCCAGTGTTTTTCAGATTCCTTGGTTGGACACCTTCCTTTTTCTGGAAAGATAAAAACAAAACCCTGCCTAAACCCTAACTTTGGAGAGGTTCCCTTTTGACAAGTTATATCTGACCCAATGAAAAGCATTTATTGGTCATATAAGTCAGTTTAGATTGAATAGTCAATCTTTGATGAACTACCTCTTCTAACCAAGAAGTCTTTCTTGTTCAAATCTAAACATTATAATATTTGCTTCATGGTTTCTCTTGAAATTTTTGTTTAATCTTCTAAAGTTGTTCTATTGAGCCGTATATTTTTTTCTTTTTCTTTTTCTTTTCTTTTCTTTTCTTTTTTACCTTTTCTTTTTTATCTTTTCTTTCTTTCTTTCTTTCTTTCTTTCTTTCTTTCTTTCTTTCTTTCTTTCTTTCTTTCTTTCTTTCTTTCTTTACAATAGGCATTGCATCCTTTAATTGCTCTGGGAAGGAGTTTACCCTATGGTGGCAGGGAACAGCTGAACCAAATTTGACATGGAGACCTGCAATAGATATCTACCAAGGCATTTCCAAAAGGCAAAGGGTTACCTTGTCTGACTTCATTGGTACAATATCAACCTTAGCCACATCTTCATTCTGTTTGTATTATTCTTAGGAAAAAAAGCATTGTTTCTAGAAAGGCCCTGCCTACAATCCTTTTTTTAGGTGACCTCGTTTATGCAATTATAACACCTGTGTTTACTGAGGTTTTTGTTGCACCAGGTCCCACAGCTGTTTAGTCCCAAGTAAATACACAGAAGTCTACATTAATCGTAAAGTCACCAGCCTAGTTGATCAGGCTTTTCTTTTTAATTAATTATTACATCTTAAACTAGACCATTATTCTTGTCTATGTTAGCTACGCGGCTTGGTACCATTTTGGGGGAGGCAGTCACATCTTGCTTCTTCTTTGTCTGGGTCATGACTGGAGACTGAGCTTCCCTTTTCCCAGAATTCTCCTATTCTCATTGCCCTGCCTCTATTTCCTGCCTGGTTTCCCTGCCTTTACTTCCTGCTTGGCTACTGGCTAATCAGCATTTATTCAAAATGTAAGTGACAGGGTATAGACCATTGTCCTATAGCACTCCCCCTCTTTATTTTAAAAACAAGAACTCTGAATCTAATATCCATTGTTTAGCTTTTCTCATGACCATTATCCATAACAACTTGTAACCAACATCCTAAGCAAAGGAAAATATCCATAGTCCATTTTTTGGGAATGTGGGCATAGTTTTCCAGGCTACTTCCTGCTGGTTGGGGGTGCTGGTTATATTATGGGGACCTAAAGAAAATTTAGGATTATGATCAAGTCATGACTGGAGTTTCCTGTAAGGCTTGATCATCTCAGGGAGCAGTTTTGAATCTGTTCTGGATGTATAACTCAGACATCTGGGCCATCTGTTCCTATCGGAGATTTCTCAGGTGGGTCTTCCTTGATCAAACCTGATTTTTCTTAACTCAGAGTGAATCTACAGCCTCTCATTTTCTGTGGAAACAAAAGCAAAACCTCTTCTCCAAAGTAATATACTTTTTTTTATGTTTTAATTGAATTTTTAATTAAAAAATGAGATAATATATAAAAAAATCCCAAATATGAAGCTTTTCAGATTCTAATAAAAAATCTTGTCATTTGCAGGGTGTTTCATAAGGCTTGTAGTCCAAAAAATTATTATTCACACATTTAAACAAGAAAACATTTTCAAATAATTTTTAATAACTGTATTAAAATAAGGACTTTAACCTTTTTTTTTCAAGCTTACATATTTTTTAAAACACACTGTAAGTTGTTTATAGGCTTTTTCCCCCTTCTGAAACCATCTTTACTGAATCCTCTTTTTCTGACCACACGAGTTTTTAATTTGCTAAGCAATATGGCTAGGATTAAAGTCATGGCTTTGACGACTGGATCCATCCTATTCCTTAGCTTTCTGAGATTCCATCCTCATGGTGGAGATATTGGCCGGAGCCATGTTTTTTACCACAACTCTATGGTGTTTCAAGGTTTGTGCCACCAAGAACAAACATGCTGTAGGCTATTCATAAATACCATTTAATTGTTTGTTTTGCAGAGCCTCTTAAAGGGGCTGCAAAGTTTTTTCAGCTAAAGCTGAATCAGGAAGTCTCTCTTAAATGAGAGCACTTGCCTCTAGCAAGCAGATTTTACTCAAGAACATACTGTTATTAATAAGCCATGCTTTATTATTTTATTTGTCTAGAATTACTTTTTAAGCTCTCTCAGGCTTTATGTGGATGTAGTTGTCCACATGTTGGGCACCATTCTGTTGACTGATGGGAGTTCTTGCTATTAAAAAAAGTTGGGGGACTGCTGTGGGACAATGGTTTTACCCTGTAAACATTTGTTTCTTGTACTTGTTTAATAAAATGCTGATTGGTCAGTAGCCAGGTAGGAAGTATATGTGAGGCGACCATGTAGGAAGTAGAGGTGGGGTAATGAGAACAGGAAAATTCTGAGAAGAGAATTCTGCAGTCTGCAGTTGTGACCCAGACACAGAGGAAGCAAGATGTGACTTTGTTGCCGAATAAGGTACCAAGCCACGTGGCTAACATAGACAAGAATAATGGACTAATATGTTACAAGAGTTAATAAGAATCCTGAGATACTAAGCCAATCAGTTTATAACTAATGTAGACCTCTGTAATTTCTTTGTGACTTAATGACTGTGGGAACCGGGCAAGAAAGAAACCTCACAACACAACCTAACATTTTGATTTTTCTTTAAGCCTTTGGAAGTCATCTTTTCTATCCAAGCATCATCATGAAATTCAATATTGACTATCTCAGATCCATTCCCCTATGGGTGGTGATCTTGCCTTTAAATATAGTGATATCTTATATATGTTTTAATAAATAAAACTTGCCCCTTTCTGACAAAAGATTGGAAGGGCAAAGGTAAGCCACTATAGGTCATGCAGTGGTGGCTTACACATTTTATCCCAGGATTTGGGAAACAAAGTCTGATGGGTCTCTGAGTTAAAGGCCACCCTCACTCTCGGCTGCACAAGATCAATGCAAAAACAAATCCAGGTGGTGATGCCTCACACCTTTAATCCCAGGAAATCATACACCCTTCATGCCAGCACTAGAGGGAATAAAAATTGGAGGAGAGAGAGCTTTCGTCTGCTTAGTCTGCAGTTACCCATTCTTGGTAGAATTAAGACTTCTCTAGTTGCTCGGCTGCTTTGCCTTTCTGATTTTTTTTTGGTTGAACCCCAATAACTGTTTCTGGGTTTTTATTATTCGTGTTACATTTAAAGGCCTTATTACCCCTTTGCATTGTGAATTAGCATTTTCAAAAGCCAAAGATCCCATTACTATTTGTCTAGCTTCTGAATTTGGTGTTTTTCTCTTTATTGCTCATGCCAATCTTTGTTAAAAAAAAAATCATTGACAAAAAATTTGTTAAAAAATCATTTAACAAATTTAAAAATTTGTTAAAAAAAGTCACTGTCTAACTTTGGTAAATAACTCATTTATCTTTCTGACTTCTTCATTTCTGTCCCAAACATTCAAAGCTGCAGTGTGACACAGAGCCAGGGTGTCTGTACATCAGCATAATCTCCAAGAAGTTGGTCTTGGGGAACTTCAATACTTCCTTGTTCAGTAGTTCTAGCCTCATCTTTCCACCAGTTCCTCCACTGTAATTGAGGATCAGGCTCCAATACTGCTGTAACCAAGTCTTTCCAGTCTTGTGGGATAATTGTATTACTAGTTGACCTTGAAATTAATATCTGCTTCAAAAAGTGGAATGCATAACATATGAGACTATTGCCTCCTAAATCTCCTCAAATGTTACATTTCCACAGGAATCTCGTTACCTCTTTTACAGCCTTTGGGATACCTGTCATTTGGCAGTTCCTGTTAGCTGCCTGGATTAATGAAGTTTAGTTGTTTTTAAACTGTGGGTTGTCCCTCTCTATCATTATAATGTAATTCTGAGATTGGTTCTCCTTCAAATTTCTTTGTCTGGATCTGAATATCTCTGTGATCTGTTTTAATAAGATTTTCTCAGACTTGTTTCTTGGCACACATATCAACCAATATTTTTTAGGGATAAAATAAGAAATATCAAAATGATAGTTAACATTATGTCAATTCCAGTTAAGTTGTTATCCCTTCATTTAATTGTTCCATTTTAAACCATCCATTGTGTAATCACATAGAGAGCTAACTCCCTCCACCATAGTAGTGTTTCCCATTTTCAGTGTGGGAAAAAATTCTCTTTTTTAATAAACTAATTTTCCCTTCTCAGAATTCCCATTGTCTCACCAAATCTGCCTATAGTGATGGTGAAGTTGACAGTGAAGTGTGATTCTGACTGCTGCTGCATAGAACAGTAGAAGCTTGAGCAGGTGTCAAGGCAACTACCTAGTATGGCCACACCCTGATGATGGGGTCCAGGGAAAACCCACACCCCACTGGGAGAGAGAGCCTGCTTTCTGAAAAACTCACACGGGATTGTAGCAAAACAGCACATGCAACATGAACTGCCTAAAGGCAGAGCTGGCTAGTGACCCCATGTGCAGCTCTAGTGTGTGCTGATGGCTGCAAAGCCACAGGCAAGTGACATTTTCATGAAGTTGTGCCCAACATTGGGCGCTAGTTGTAGTATGATCCTAATTAGTCTCATCAGTTAAAATTCTGAGTCAGATATTTGGGGTAAAAGCCGAAAGATCAGAGACGCAGAGCAGCAGCCACCAGACAACTCTTACCTCTCTGTATTCTTTGACCAAAGGACCCAAAATCCTGTCTCTGTCCCCTCCCTATCTCTTCCTCTCTTCATCTAGCCTTATCATTTCCTGTCTCTTGTTTGTATTGACCTCCAGACCTCTATGGTTAACTAATGGCTATCTCCACCCTTTGATCTCCAGGCAAGCTATATTTATCAGAACACAAAATATCACACAATAGTGGATTTTGATCTGATCATTCCTTGCTATGTCTTGATTCTTTGGTTTGGGGATAGGAATGTTTACTCTATGCCCTTTTATGTTCTTTATTTTTATAGGAACTCAAAGTTAAGAAATTACTTTGAATTTTAGATAAGATTATGTACTTTGGACTTTTAGACAGTTGTAATTGTTAAGATTTGGGGGACTTTCAGAGTTTGAACACAAGATTTTGGAAACCAGGATTGATACTAGTACTTTCCAAGTACTGGTATTGTATGCTTGTGCCGCCACACCTGGTTCATGTATGTTGGGGATTGATCCAGTACCTTGTGCATCCTACTAACTATGTTTCATTTTCCAGCTTTTGTTTTAATATTTCTTTTTAAAGACTATTTCACAATATGTTGCCAAGGTAATTCTCCCATTTCTCTTGTTCCTAATTTCTATTATTCTGCAGTTGGTTTCCTGAATGTGCTTTGTTTACTTAAGTTTCCTAAGTTTTTAAAGATTGCTTGAAAAGCTTTATTTCTTGAAAGTGTAACTGGCAGAATACTATTAGCCTTATTCTGGTCATAATCTTTATCTTGCAATTAAATGGAGAAAGGAAAAGAAAAGCTTGGAGGGAGAACTTTTGAAAGAGAAAAATACTGGTTATTATAAGATTTCTGAAGTATTTCTTCTGTAACTGAAATTATAGTTAAGAATTTAATTTAAATTTACTTAAAATGTTTCCCCTTCTCTGTAGTTTTCAGGATCTAAGACAGTGCTTCAGACATGTTGGTTTAGTCTTCTACCAGTGAGGTGCATCACCAGCCCTTACATATTTCAATCAGAACAGTATTTGATTATAGTTCTTAAATATTTCCATGCTAACACAAGTGCTGAATATAGTACTACTATGTCAAGGGCTGGAGAGGTGACTCAGTAGTTAAGGGCACATCCTACTCTTGTAGAGAACCTGAGTTTGGTTCTGAGCACTCAAAGTGAGCAATTCATAACCACTTGTATCTCCAGTTCCCAAGGATCCAAAATGTCCAACATCTACAGGGTCCTACACTCAAGTGTCTATACCCCCACAAAGACACATACTTAAAATTAAGCCTTTAAAAAAAAGATGATGAGACATTAATATAGTAAAGATTAATGAGGTAGACCCATAGATTAAAAATATTTAAGGGAGATGTAGTGGTTCATGTCTTTAATCCCAGCACTTTGGAGGTAGAGGCAGATGGATCTCTGTGACTTCAAGGCCAGCCTGGTCTGCATAGTGAGTTCCAGGACAACTAGAACTACATAGTGAGACCCTGTTTAAAAAAACAAAAAAAAATAAATATTTTATGGGATGGGGGTTGTAGGAAGTGTGGCCAAAAGATACAAAATTTCAGTTAGAATAAAGTTCAAGAGACCTGGTTATAATAATAATATATTATGTACTTAAAAATTACTAAATGAATAATCTTTAGTGTTTCACCAATAAAGAAATTTAAATACATACATTAATACATATGCTAAATATCTTGATTTGTCATTTAAATTTTGTAAGCTTTGCCATCCTGAGGATCAAACCTAGAGCCACATACATTAGGCAGATATTCTACCACTGAATCAAACCCCAACTCTAAATAGCTTGTTTTAGCTATTCTACCATGTATATGTATACCAGTTTACATAGCATAAATATATATGATTTTATTACTAAATTAAAATATGAATAATAAAAAAGGAAACATCCACATTGTAAAATGCTTTTAGAAAGGACAAAGCACCAAGGTTTGGACTTGTCTTCTTCTCTTTATAAGTGCTCTAATTTAATTGAAGATTCACTAATAGGGCCTAGTGTGGAGGTGTCTAATATATAACAGCCCTTGGGAGACTGGAGAAGGAAGATCCTAAGTTTGATGGCAGCCCAGGTTACACAGACTACTCTAGGCCATC
The DNA here is from genome assembly GCF_982192425.1 of Myodes glareolus. Taxonomy (NCBI): domain Eukaryota; kingdom Metazoa; phylum Chordata; class Mammalia; order Rodentia; family Cricetidae; genus Myodes; species Myodes glareolus. The sequence continues at coordinate 31,486,326 of NC_142040.1, forward strand.
CTGTCCTACATTGGGAGGCTGTGTCTCACCAAACAGAAAAACAAACAAGGTTTACTGGAAGAGCAGATGTCAAAAATAGATCAGCAGAGTTGAATATGTTTGTTCATGTTTGTAATCCTAGCACCTTTGAGATTAAGGCAAGAGGATTTTTCAGGAGTTCAAGGCAAGTCTGGGCAACCCAGTGGAGACGCTGGCTCAGAACACACACGTGTATGGGGATATCAGCACAATACGTTGTATGCCTCTAATTCCATTAACAATTTGTGATGAGAAATTCCAGAATTGGTATTTGGTTAGACAGAGGGGTTATCGTTGCTTGAAGAGTAACAGTAGTGTACTAATCTTAAAAACTCAGTCCTTATATTTTATAAATGCAGGCATACATAGTGAAGGCAATATAGGGATCTGGGGTTGGTTTTAAAATGATTCATTGGGTGCTCATGGAAATTAAGCAATGCTTACCTGAATCATCAATGGGCCAAGGAAGAAATAAAGGGAGAAATTAGAGACTTCCTAAAATTCAATGAGAATGAACACACAACATACCTAAATTTATGGGACACATTGAAAGCAGTGCTTAGAGGAAAGTTCATAGTACTAAATGCCTACATTAAGAAGCTGTAAAAAACCCACACTATTGAATAAACAGAACATTTGAAATCTTTAGAACAAAAAGAAGCAAATTTACCTAAGAGAATTAGATGGCAGGAAATAATCAAATTGAGAGCTGAAATCAACAAAATAGAAACAAAGAAAACAATACAAAGAATCAATGAGACAAAGAGTTGGCTCTTTGAGAAAGTCAACAAAATAGACATACCTTTATCCAAACTAACAAAACAGCAGAGAGAGAATATCCAAATTAACAAAATCAGAAATGAAACAGGGGACATAACAACAGACTTGAAGGAAATACAGAAAATCATCAGGTCATATTTTGAAAACCTGTACTTCACAAAATTGGAAAACTTAAATGGACAACTTTCTGGATAAATATAATTTACCAAAATTAAATTAAGACCAGATAAGCAAATTAAACAGACCTATAACTGCTGAAGAAATAGAAAGTCATCAAAAGTCTTCCAAACAAAAAAAGCCCAGGACCAGATGGTTTCAGCTCAGAATTCTACAAGACTTTCAAAGAAGAACTAATACTAATACTCCTCAAATTATTCCACACAATAGAAACAGAAGGAACAATGCCAAACTCTTTTCATGAGGCTACAATTACCCTGATACCCAAACCACACAAAGACATTACTAAAAGGGAGAATTACAGACCAATCTCACTCATGAACATTGGTGCAAAAACTCTAAATAAAATATTGGCAAATTGAATCGAAGAACACATCCGAACCATCATCCACTATGATCAAGTCAGCTTCATCCCAGAGATGCAGGGATGGTTCTACATGCAAAAATGTCAGCGTAATCCACTATATAAACAAGCTGAAAAATAAAAATCACATGATCATCTTATGAGATGCCAAAAAAGCTTTCAACAAAATACAACATCCCTTCATGATGAAGGTCTTGGAGAGAGCAGGGATACAAGGAACATACCTAAACATAATAAAGCCAATATACAATAAGCCAACAGCCAACATCAAACAAAATGTAGAGAAACTCCCAGCGATTTCACTGAAATCAGGAACAAGAAAAGGTTGTCCACTTTCTCTATACCTATTCAATATAGTTCTTGAGGTCCTAGCTAGAGCAATAAGACACCAAAAGGAGATTAAGGGATACAAATTGGAAAAGAACAAGTCAAACTCTCACTGTTTGCTGATGATATGATAGTTTACATAAGCAATCCCAAAAATTCTACCAAGATACTTCTACAGCTCATAAACACTTCCAGTAATGTAGCAGGATACAAGATTAACTAAAAAAATTCAGTAGTTCTCTTGTACACAGATGATAAAAGGGCTGGGGAAGAAATCAGAGAATCAACATCCTTCACAATAGCCACAAATAGCATAAAATATCTCTGAGTAACTCTAACCAACCAAGTGGAAGACTTGTATGACAAGAACTTTAAATCTTTGAAGAAAGAAATTGAAGAAGACACCAGAAAGTGGAAAGATCTCCTATACTCTTGGGTAGGCAGAGTTAACATAGTAGAAATGGCAATTTTACCAAAAGCAATCTACAGATTCAACGCAATGCCCATCAAAATCCCAGCAAAATTCTTCAAAGACCTTGAAAGAACGATACTCCATATGGCGAAGCAAAAAACCCAGGATAGCCAAAACAATCCTGTACAATAAAAGAACTTCTGGAGGCATCACAATCACTGACTTCCAACTCTACAACAGAGCTACAGTTCTAAAAAACAGCCTGGTATTGGCATAAAAACAGACAGGAGGACCATTGGAACCAAATAGAAGACCCAGATATCAGTCCACACACCTTTGAACACCTGATTTTTGACAAAGAAGCAAAAAATATCAACTGGATATCAATATGTAGAAGAATGAAAATAGACCCATATCTATCACCATGCACAAAATCCAAGTCCAAATGGATCAAAGATCTTGAAATAAAACCAACCACACTGAACCTTATAGAAGAGAAAGTGGGAAGTACACTTGAACACATTGGCACAGGAGACCACTTTTTAAATAGAACCCCAGCAGCACAGACAGTGAGAGAAACAATTAATAAATGAGTTCTCCTGAAACTGAAATGCTTCTGTAAAGCAAAGGATACGGTCAACAAGGCAAAACGAGAGGCTACAGAGTGGGAAAAGATCTCCACTAACCCCACATCAGACTGAGGTCTGATCTCCAAAATATACAAAGAACTCAAAAATTGGTCATTAAAAGAACACATAATCCAATTAAAAAGTGGAGTACAGACCTCAACATAGGAATCTAAAATGGCTGAGAGACACTTAAGAAAATGTTCAACATCCTTAGTCATCAGAGAATTGCAAATCAAAACAACTCTGAGATAGAGACGGGGACCCACGTTGGAACACTGGACTTAACTCCCTAGGTCCAACCAAGAAGCAGAAGGAAGAAGAACGTGAGCAGGGAGGGCAAGATCAGAGGGAACCTTCATCTGGCGATGGATGGAGATGCAGACGGAGACCCACATTGGAGCACCGGACTGAGCCCCCCAAGGTCCAAAGGAGGAGCAGAAGGAGGAAGAACATGAAAAAAGAAATCAGAACTGCAAGGGGAGTGATCACCCACTGATACAAGGCGACTGATCTAATGAGAGTTCACCAAGGCCAGTTGACTGGGACTGAAGGAGCGCTTGATCCAACCAGATTCTCTGGAGGAGGCTGAATTCTCTGAATGTGGCTGGCCCGAAGTCTTTCTAAAAAGCCACTGACAATGACTCTGGGACTTGTTTCCTCTGCATATTCTGGATTTTTGGGGATCCAGTCTGATTGGATACTCACCTTCCTGGTCCTGGAGGGAGCGGGGAGGAACTTGAACTACCCACAGGGCAGGAAACCCTGACTGCTCTTAGGGATGGAGAGGGAAGAGGAGAGGGAGTGGGGGAAGTGGGAGGGTGTTGGGAGGAGGGGCGAAAATGGAAACTTTTATATTTTAATAAACTTTAAAAAAAAACAACTCTGAGATTCCATCTTACACCTGTCAGAATTGCCAAGATTAAAAACACTGATGACAACTTATGCTGGAGAGGTTGTGGGGAAAACGGAACACTTCGGCATTGCTGGTGGGAATGCAAGCTGGTACAGCCCCTTTGGATGTCAGTGTGGCAATATCTCAGAAAATTAGGAAACCACCTTCCTCAAGACCCAGTAATACCACTTTTGGGTATATATGCAAAGAATGCTCAATTGTGCCATGAGAACATGTGCTCAACTGTATCCTTAGCAGCATTGATTGTCATAGCCAGAACCTGAAAACAACCTAAACGCTCCTCAACCGAAGAATGGATAATGAAAATGTGGTACATTACATAATAGAGTACCACACAGCATAAAAAAAATAACGACATCTTGAATTTTGCAGGAAAATGGATGGAGCTAGAAGACATTATTTTGAGTGAGGTAACCCAGGCACAGAAAGACGGTTATCACATGTACTCACTCATAGGTGGTTTTTAAACATAAAGCAAAGAAAACCAGTCTACAAACCACAAACCCAGAGAATTTAGACAGTAGTGAGGACACTAAGAGAACCTTACATAGATCTAACTACATGGGAAGTAGAAAAAGACAAGATCTCCTGAGTAAATTGAGAGCATGGGGACCTTGGGGAGGGTTGAAGGGGTAAGGGGATAAAGGGAGGGGAGGAGAGAAAAATGTAGAGCTCAGTAAAAATCAATAAAAAATGATTCATTGGATTAGAATAATGATGAGAATATTGGGTAAATAAAATGAGTTATACTTCAGTCAGTGCTTGTTACAACTTGATGAAGGCTATGTTGGGGATTATTGCACTATGTTTTTCTTATGTTTCATATTTCTATAATAAAGTTAAAATGTCCAAAGCACATATATAAACTTTAACAGACACTCAATTTTTCACACCAATAATTTCACAGTTCTTTTTATTATTGTCTTAGTTCCAGCATTTGGAGGAGGCAAGGACAATTAGAAAATTTTCATTACTCTGTTTAGACACAGGATGGCACTCTTAGAATAAGTAATTAGTCCAAGTCCACGTCTCACTGAAAAAGCTGCTTTACACTGCAGCTCCTTCTTAGGGCATCCTTGCTTAACAGAGCAACTGCTTTCCAGGCTGATGAAGTAGGTGGTCATTAGTAACACCTTGACTGCTTTTCTGTGCTGTCTGTGTCCATCTTATACCAGTGTTTGTAACATTAAGGGAAGCTGAATACATATTTGACAGATAATTTTATGTGCTCATTTATTTTTTGGTGTTTGCTAGTATTGCTGTGAGGTCTAGCAATCTCAATGCATTTTACACACACACAGCTCAATGAATTGTCTTTATTTAAAACTGTCAGTACCAACCACAGAACACGTTTCTATACTTATTATGCACTGAATCAGATAGTACAGATTCAGTTCAAAATGTGAGCTATCAACAGAACAAATGCTTTTGCCTTCTACTCGTTGAGGAAGTGTTCAAGTAAATGTATTGCTCCACATTCCCAGTCTGACCTATGCCTTTCTTAGGCATAGGTTTTCCAGGGCAATTACACCTACCACCTGTGGTGTAGGAAAGAATAAAATCAAAAGGACAACAATGTTAGCAGATGCTAAAAGTTTAAGAACTGGTATTTAGAAAGTCCTTGTTCTCCTCCCTTAGGTCCAATTCAGTTTTCTGGTTCTGAATTTTGGGAATTGACTTGATGTTAATTAAAGACTGGAATTTCAAGGCTTAATTTCCCCTCCCCCCAACCCTGGCAACCATTAAACAGCTCCCAACTCCACACTCCACCTTCAGACAGATAAATGATGAAGCAGATTACACCGTTGAAAGGCAACGTTTGTCCTCAGCTATTTTCAGTTTTTTTTTCCTGCTCCTGATATTTACTCCAGACATTGTTTACTTGCTTAGGACGGGGAAGGGGCATTTTTTCCTACAGCTTAATGTCAGGGGCTTTTTCCAAGCAAATGAAAGTGAAAGTGCTACGTTCTTGTGGTATTTTACCCTTAAAGCCTGGGCTGGCAGCTGGTGTGGAGGGGGAGGTGGGATTGGAAAGCTAGAAGAACCAGTTCTAAGGTTTTGTTTGTTTATCTTGAGATCTCAGCAGGGCTCCTGTGTCTTAGACCCTCTCTCCCTTACCGTTTTAGGGGACTGATGTCGGAATTATTATTATTATTATTATTTTGAGCAGTCATTGAGGTTTCATTCAATGTACTACTAAAAACCACATCTCACTTGTTGCTTCCCCGGTTGTAGTTTAAAACACCATCCAGTCTCTCATCTGGAAATAATGCAACCCCCCCCCCTTTCCTTTTAAATCTCCGCATAGCCTGAAGTCGATAATCACATGGAAAATGTGCAGGGCTCAGTTTTGTTTAGCTTTCGTTCTTTTGCTGGAAACCTCACTTGTTGAAGTATGTATTCAACACACAGGCGTTTTGTACACATGTTACTTTCAAATCTTGAAATTTGCCTGCTCCACTGATTCAACTCCTTATATGAGAAGTTTTATGAGCAACTTTTAAACGCCTTTATAGTACAGAAAAAGAAGAGTGACACCGAAAATTCTAACACGGACATTAGTATATCTCAAGTCCCCCAACTCCTCTACCCCTCTTTTCCTTTTCCAAGAAATAGTGCTAACAAACCAGACAAGACTCTGAAAGAGGTTAGAGGAGGAGGAAGGAGGTGGAGTGGGTTAGGGGAGAGGTTAGGAGGCCAGAGTTTCTCTCATTCACAGGGCGGAAAAGTTGACATTGTCTAAGCCCTTCTGAATGGCTGGTAGTTGGATACCCCGATTGTACCTCTACTTCCCCTCCCCCTCCACGTGACGACCCAGGACACATGCGCACCCGACGCAGCCCAGGCACATCTGCAGACTGACGTCAGTTTGTTCTGCCTCTGAGGAAAGCTGCCAAAATTTTCTTCTGCTGCAATTGAAGTTGGCTGGGGGCCGGCAGTGAGCTCGAGGGCTACTTCAACAAAACTTTTCCTGCCCTTCCTGCTCCTCTTGTCTTCTCTCTCCTGATACCTTTTGATGCTCTGCACATGTTATTTGCATAGCAAAGGCACTAAGCTGTCCAGGAAGAGAGGGCAACACTTCCACCCCAAATAAGCCTTTCCCCTCTTCTTTTCTTTCTTTTTTTTCCTTTCTTTTTTGGGGGGGTGGGTGGGCGGGGGGAGGGAGAGAGTGGGATTTGCAAAGCACGTCTCAGGTTGATAGCCTTGGATATATTGAAAGCATTTTTTTCCATTTTTTTTTTTTTTAAACTGCCAAATCGGCAGTCTGTTCTCTAAAGCTCCGGTTAGCGAGACTATAGGGTTTTATTCTGGCTGCAGAATAACTGGCTGGTGTGGCTTTGCAAAGGGGGGCAAAACGAAAAAAGAGAGAAAGAGGAGGGAGTACGTGAGTCGTCCAGTGCAATCTCTATTGTTTGAAATTTACTTTTTATCAGAATTTGAAGATGAAAACGGTAAGGAAGACTTCACAATATTCAATTAAACCTTTAAAAAATTGTGCTTTGCTTGTCTTACGAATAATGCTTAGATCTGTTTCTCTCTCTGTCTCTCTGTCTCTCCGTGTCTCTCCGTCTCTCTCTCTCTCTCTCTCTCTCTCTCTCTCTCTCTCTCTCTCTGTGTGTGTGTGTGTGTGTGTGTGTGCGCACGCATGCTTTATGGCAAAGAGTGAGTTTGACTAAACTCATTTTACAGGCAGAAATCTTTTAAACTCTAGACTACTCGCGGACATAGAATTCCAGGGCTTACAGGTATTTTATGATGTGAAAAATATGCACTCATTGTATGAATTTGCATGTTGTGTGAAATGAAATTATGAGCATCGTGGTCTTTTAACTAATCACAGGATAGTGGTGGAGAAAGTAATGATGATGTGTGTTTTTACTCAATTTCCAGATTTATGCAATTGCCTTCTGCAAATCCGTTTCATGTCAGTGTCTTTAGTATTCAGACAAGTGCATATTTCATGCCTGGGCTCTCAGGCCAGCAGAAGTGTGCTGGCTGTAGCACTGATGCTCTAGGATATGTTAAGCTCTTAATAGGCTAATCAGAGATGAAAGCGTGTGGTTTTGATTTACTTTTGCCCACTTGGGCCATGCTAGACTCAACTCTCTGGAGCCTTGTTTATCAGGGTATGTCTGTATATATGGTATATGAGACTAAAGTTTAGGGAGAGAGAACAAGAGTGCTGGAGGAAGTATTGGAAAATCTTTCTGATAATATGTGCCATAATTTCTGCCTTTGATAAGTTTTCCACTTGTGCTAGGGGCAAAGAAAGCAAGCCAGAGTAAGAAAGCACACTGAGAGGGAACAAGAGAGTAAGTTTCTTACTCTTGTTTTTATTTGAGCTGCTGGTGCAACGCGTTTGGGCCAAATGCCAACTGTCTGGGTCACACGCGTTTTATCCAAATAGATTTAGCGCTGCTGTCTGGAAATGGGCTGCTGAATGTTAACTTTAGGATCAACTCAACCAGGGCAGCTCAGACTGTTACCCTCTGTCTGGATGAAGTGGAATGGGAAGGGGGGTGATGAGGGTGTGCAAAGCCGGGGGCGGGGGAGCGGGACGACGATAAACCATTGCTTGGAAGTTTTAAAAATACACTGAATATAATTTTCAGTTTACTCTTATGTTAAGAGGGTTTTTTTTAACTATTTATTTATCTTTTCTTTTTTCATTTTCTTTTCTTAAGCTTTTATTGATTAGACTGAAACATTTAGTGGTGAATTGGCAGCCCTTAAAATCCATGACAGGGAAAGAAAGGCAGTGGAAAACTGGTGCATTTGAAGGCAACAAATAAAACTAATTTGAAGATAATTATTTTCACCAAAGTGGTAGTGCAGTCTTGTTTATATCATTTTGGTGCTTAAATGTGAGCATTAGTGATATTTTTGATGAATGCTGTATATAAGTTGATTTCAATCAAATCAAATCATTCATTTGCCACAAATGGCAGCAGATTATTCTGTGTGGTTGTATCAGTATTTTTGTGATTCCCCAGAGGAAGATCTTCTTCTAATCATTAAGATCTGAAATATTGTAGATAATTTTTAGTTAGGTCTAAGACCTGCAAATTAATCTCTATTCTTGTCTGTTCTTACTACTTCCTCTTCATTTCCTTAGCAACCAAAAGCACCTATTAGTGGCTTAGGTTGGGTCTGCTGCCAAATCTTGCTGTCTGTGATCTTGGGGACAGAAGAATTGAGTTATCATAGTAAGGAAAGTTAGTAGCATATTTGGAACTAGTGGGAAGGGAGAGAAAAAAAGAAGGTGTAGATAATTTTTCACAGTTAGAAAAAGAAAAATGAAGTTGTTATTAATATTTTACACTAATATCAAGAAAGAAAAAGCATTTTTAAAGGAAAAATATTATTAAAGGGCAACATTCTAAGTATTATGTAACTCAGGGCAATTTGAATTTTTTTCTTTTCTCAAAAGATGAGTTTTGAGTAAGTTATGCATTTAGTTATACTTTTTTGGTGACTAATCTTACAAAGTTTGTAGATAATCAAACTTCCTTATACTTAGAGCCAAATTATGTTTTTTAAATACAGTAGCTACCAAATATTTGTTGAGAGAAAGCTCTGGAAAATGAAATGAAAAGCTTTTCATGTACAAATTTAAAGGATCTGAAGGGCTTAGGATTTTGTTGTATTTTCCATGGAGACCAAATCAGCTTTAAAATAAATAACCAGATTAAAGTGGATGAAAAATGTTGAGAAAGATGTTAACCATGTTCTCTAGCTTCATAATAATAGTTAACGAGAGGAGATTACTACTATAGCTGCTTGTACATCACTTGAGTGGGAAGTCAGACCATAAAGAAAAATCAAGTAACAGGCTTCTGACAAGTTAGTGCGCTTTACTAGGGCAGACTCCGGAGGGAATCACTGTAGGACAAGTTGTCTGGTCTTATTTCTTCTACATAACTAGTATAGCTTTGATCCATGGGAGCAGTTAAATTATTCTTTAATTTTTCCGGCTGGTACATTTATACTATGAATAAAAATCATATACAAAAATCAAAGTGAACTGGACATTTTGCTTATCTTTTCAAAATTAAAAGATATAAGTATAACTATCATAGCCTAGACTCTTCACTCTACTCTAAAAGAGCTTCCATATTGGCTCTATGATTTCCTACTATTCCACATTTTCAGGGAAGGAGGAATATGAAATTATTTTTAAAGGAAAAGCTTTGAAAAGTAATGTATAGTAAGAGGGGAAGGATAACTTTTATTTAGCTACTCAAGTGATGTACATGCTATCAGGTGCAATTGAATTTGTTCTCTCAAAACGTCTTTGTAAGGTAGATATTATTGTTTCAATTTTATAGTTGAGGAAACACAGCCAGGGAGGTTTTGTAACTTGAAGTCAAACCAGGAGTAACAAGCCTTTGTGTTTTCACAACATAATAGTGCTGTTGCTCTTACACAACTGGCTAAGTTTATTAATGCATTGTGATTTCTGAGCAACTATCTAGCATTTTAGTGTTAGTTGAACTTTGGAAACTATTTTTTCTATGCAAACTTTATTCTGATATCTAGATTAGCTTTCCCAACAGGTGTCAGAAAGTAGGTTAATTAACACAATTCATTTGTACTGTGTGGCTGACTAGGAGTGATTAGATATGCTTCTTATAATTTAACTGAGCTCGGCCAAATGAGCACTAATACACAGTGTTAAGTTTGCTCTCTGAGCATAGGAGGTTTAAAAGATAATGAGGAGGGAAGGAGAAAGACATCTAATTTATTGAGTCCCATGTACCAGATACTGTATCTGGTGGTGAACAAGACCTTAACTCCTGTCTAATTCTAGAACTCCTGTTCTTTCTATTAAATTCCAAAGCCCTTCTTACTGAATAAGTCACTTTAGTTTCCTTACTTTTCCTGATAGTGCTACTATCTTAGCTAACTTAGATGTTTATAGGATAGTTCTAGAAAAAGTTGGAGTGAAGATTACAAAACTGAAGAATAAGACATTTCTTGAGGGGAAAAATTGTTTTCTAAATCAAGCCCATTAGTTTCAGTATCCAAGAAAACAAAGGAAAGAAGTGGATGATTTAATGACTGCTAGAAAATGAACTCAAATGTCCTAACTGTAAATTCCTCCTTAAAAGAAGATTACAGTTAAAGTAAATGGAGGACCCATTTGATGTCAGATGTTGTTACTGAAAACATTCTAGTGATTTGAAAAAACTAAGGACGAGTGCTGTTCATGAAATAATAATTATATGTTGATATTTCATGGTTCAGTTTGGAGTATAAGACCATGTCTGAGAAGTTTGAAAACGAAGAATATGGATTCTTTTTTATTGTGATTGAATAATAGTAGGACTTAGTATTTTACAAGTTTTTAAATTTGAGAATGTGTAGTTTTTGTCTTGCCTAAATAGAAATAGGAGTGATATAAAGTAATTGTGTGCAAAGTTGCTTAAAAAAATGTTCATACTAATGGAACATATTGTACGACATGATTGTAGAGAACTACTACTGAACATTCCAAAGAGTGTATCATGCTAGAAGTGTGATATAATGCACAGAACTGAGCTGTTTTTAGTCAGCTAGTCATGTGCATGAATGTGGATTCACATGTATTCTAGCCACCTAATCTCTGTGAACACCAGCTTGCTCATGTGTCAATTGGTGGCTGGATTAGCTATCAATTGTTGCATAACAAATTTCCACAGAGTAAATAATTTAGCACACATTTGCTAACCCAGTTTCTGTGAGCCCAGCTATGACTAACTATGTTTTTCTGATGATGTTATAATCAAAGTGTTGGCAAAGACTGCGTTCTCTCCAGGAACCCTCACTGGAGAAGAATGGACTTCTAAGCTCATCCATCCCAGAACAGGATTCAGTAACTTCCATTGGAAGGGGCCCCAGTTTCTTTTCACTACTATGTGAAGGTTCCTCTGATTTCCTTTTTGTGAGCATCTAAGTATTAAGTTGCTTCATCTAAGCCAAGGAAGCAAAGTCTGGTACCAAGTTGTAAGCCAGGATCTTTTGTAATCGAATCATGGAAATGGCATCCTTTCAATACTGAGATACTTTCTTGACTGGAATTAAGTTAGTCAAGGGATGAGGATGACAGAAAAGTGTGGCTGTGATGGGGCAGGATCACTGAATTTGCCAGAATTTGTCTTACCACAGGGGTGCTGTTATTTTGTGAGTGAAGATTAAAGGATATCATCTATATTTTAAATTCTTTTAGTTTGATTTTAAACTACTTTTCTCTTTCTTACTAATTAGGCTTCTGCACAGGAACCAAATTTACTGTTTTTGTCATTACTAATACTAGTGCCTATTCCCACCATCTCCACCTCCTTGCCATTAGGCCCTTTGGAGTGAGTGTCTATATCAGTAATGATTATATACAACAGTTTGACTAATGAAATCTCACTCATTTCCAAGACTTAACTGAGATGCTGTTTTGCACTAGCTTTCCTCAATCCATTTTCACTGACAGAGGTTATTTCCTGCATCTGATCACTAACATCACTTAGTCATTTATCTATATGCTTTGAATTTTTGTGTTATTTAGATTAGAGATTTATTATCAAAGAAAAGGATTCTGTTTTATTCTTTCTGTATTCTGCTATTGTTAAAATGTCATTTTTAAACATGGCAGGAAAATATTGGTTGATTAATGAACTAACATTCCAAAGATCAGCAGTTAGGTCACTTGTAGCGATGAATGTGAGGCATTTTAGGTAGTTATAATAACCAACATTTCTAGCATCAAAGGGACTGAAGTATTTCACAGACCTTATTTTTCAGTTATCCTGTGTATACCTGTTCATATTTTATTAACTATTGATTTATTTATTCATTTATTTTTAAACCAACAAATATGGCAAATGTTTGTTATGTGACTACTATGCATATTTGGAATTTGAGATAATTTTTTTTCTAATATCTTCTACATAGTTCTTTATCTTATTTGTACTAATATATCTTACAGAAGAGATTTAGCTTTTATTCCAAAGTCAGATATAATATTACCAAGATCAGACAGTGAGCTATGGCACAGCTGTGCACACAACAGCGACTGTTAAACTATACAAGGTGTAGTTGCCTTAGCTGTTGTGCTTTGGGGATCTAGAATTACATGTGAACTTTTTGTCCTTTTTACATACATTTTGCTGTTAGTGAACTAGTTTTTAATCCTCTAGTTATTTTTTTCTCCTGATGTGTTATCTGTTGGGAAACCAGGTGGCCATGTATATAAATATTTTGAGTTCATGTATTCTGAGTTAGGTAATTAGCCAGATGTGTGATATATGAGATACGACTTGAGAACTGCTGTGATATTTGGAATAAAGTTGTAAAGACTTCTTCTCAGGCACTTTTTACAGAATTGAAATTACTTTATTTGAGTTGCCTAATAAGTCATGTAAGACTTCTAGATAAATTCTGTTCTACCATAAATTAGTTCAATTTTCTAGAAGTTTAGGCAGTGATACTATCTAAGAGTTCACAGGCAGTTGATAAACCTCATTCTGTATTTATAGATCTGCTTTTCAGAACAAACACAAGTACCTCATAAAGCAGCACCACAGTCTTGGATGGTAATAGGCTTAAAATGTTCTGTTGAGGAATGGAATAACACACTGTTTGTTCAGGACATACGATGGACTTAGATTGTGCAGTTTTTCTATGTGGCTATTTTACTAAAGGGAGGTTGGCACACCATGCTATCCATTGTTACCTTCAGCTTCTTTATTTTTAAAATAATTGCTAGTCTCCTCTTCAGATTCCTTCCCATTCCTTCTTCCTACCCTCCCTCCTATTCCTCTTTTTTTTCTTGATTCATAAAATATTGTGCATGCTTGACAAGAATTCTATAATCTCTAACTCCAAGGTTCTTTTTTAGTTGTGGAATTATCCTTTTAGCCATTTAGGTTTCTTTTTATGTGTTTAACTATAATAAGTTCTTTTGAATTTATGTCCTCTGGCAGATATTCTTTAATCTGTAGTAAATATGTTCATTCATGATATTTTCTCAGTTAACTCATACTTTCCCCTCTAGGTTAAAAAAATGGCTGTACTTAAGTGACCCATCACTCTGAGCTTTGCTTATGAAAAAATTTATCATCATTATTCTCTTCATTTTTGGATCAAGAAAATGAATCCAGACGTAGAAGAAAGTGCAAGATATTGGGGGAAAGTACCCATTAAACAGTGGAGCATCTAACAACTCATTTGCAAGAAGATTTAAGGAACTAAAATTGTTATGCTTCGATATTGGTGTGATATTGACTGTCTAGCTCATAGGTAGCCCTCTAGAACATCATTCAGTTTTCCAAATTATGGAAATTCTGTGGAAAACGTTGACTTGGATTTTGAGCCTCATCATGGCTTCTTCAGAATTTTATAGTGACCACAGACTTTCATACAGTTCTCAAGGTAGGATATCTTATTTTGAAATTTGATAGAAATTATCACAAAATAAAAACTCTGACTATATAGTTTGGTAAATAGTTTCTTGGAAATATCTAGTCAGATGGAGCAGAAAGGAAGGTGCTAAGAGGATGTCTAACTTGTCCCTCAGAGATAGCTGTCCTGTGGGTTTTAGGGTTGACTGGTCTTAGAAAATGACACACTCTAACCTGCTGCTTTTTCTGTGTTCTGATAGACTCATTCCTTGCTAGGGTTTTGAGTCAGAGTCATTTTACAACAGAATCCAAATGTTTATGTTATAGAAGATGAAGAAACCAGATAAATTTGATACAGACTCTTTTAGACATGAATTCTTCATTTAAAACACAAAAATAATAATACTTTCCAAACATAAGGGTTCTCATTCTTTAATTTATTTCTTATTTTAATTCAGACAATTGAACTTTGTATCATAGAAATGACCTCAATAAAGAAAGACACAGGAGGAAATGTCATATTGTAGTCCATGAACCAGTCCTTTCCTCATAGAATTTACTGAAAGCTCTACCTTTTGGATTTCCTCTCACGAATACCCAGTAACAAATAATTTTTTTTTTGATGCTGTTGAAGGTTGCAGACTGGTACATATTTGGAAGTCTGTCTGTGAGTAGTATACCTCTTAATCCACAAAACCATATTACTTAATTGAATCTTATTTACAAAAATAGAATCACCATATTTTAAATTATTTCCACTGGTTAGAGTTTCACTGAACCTTATTTTTATGGAGTAAGCTCCGTATGTGGTCAGTGAAACAATGGAATGATATCTGGTTTCTCCTAGTTGTAAACTTAACTGGATGAAGGTTTGGCTAAGAAAGAGATGGGTGATTAAGTAAGAAAACCGTGGGGCTACAGAGAAGGCTCAGTGGTTAAGAACACTTAGTGCTCTTTTGGAGGATCCATGCTCACTAACAAGCACCCATATGGCTGCTCACATCTGTCTGAAACTCTGGTTTCACTGATTCTGATGTTTTCTGATCTCCATGGAAACTGGGCATATATGATACATACACATACATACTTATTTATACATATAAGATAAAAGATAATAAAATGAATGAAAAGAAAGTGTTTAATAGTCCTCAAATTTTTTGATATACTTGATTTTTAACATTCTATTAAGATGTAACAGACATATAATTCATTTATTAAAGTATACATTTCAAAGGTTTTTAGTAGGTTTTATAACTGTGCAGTATTACCATTATCAACTTTAGTGCATTTTAATATTTTTTTAAAAAGGCTAAATAAAACAAACAAGCAAACAAACAAAACCTGTACCCATTAAGAATCACTCCCAAATTCTCTATTCCTCAGTGATTTCTACACTTTGAACACTAGACATTTTCCTCTGACTATTTCACATGAGTAGAATTACGTAATATTCAGTCTTTTGTGATGGGGCCTTTTTTAATGTTAGAAAATGAACTTTGATTAGGAAGTGAGTCACTGTGGTGGCACACACTTTTAATCCCAGCACTCAGGAGGCAGAGGCAGGCGGATCTCTGAGTCTGAAGCCAGCCTGATCTGTAGAGCAAGCTCCAGGACAGCACAGAGAAACTCTGTCTCACAAAACCAAAAAGGAGGAATGGGAAAAGAGAGAGAAAGGGAGAGAGAGAGAGAGGGAGGGAGGGAGAGAGAGAGAGAGAGAGAGAGAGAGAGAGAGAGAGAGAGAGAGGGAGGGAGAGAGAGAAGGCAGTTGATATGTAAGGTCACTCATGTGCAATAGCACATATCAGTACTGCTTTCCTTTCTGTTGGAGGATAATACTATCTAGCTTATCATCACCTGTTTTATCATCAGGTGATGGGGAGTTGCATTATTTCTTTCCTTGGGTTGTGATGAATAGTCCTGATAGAGCATTCACACATAGATTTTTACCCGGAAATGTGTTCTTTCTTTTTTGTATGTACCTAGGTTAGAATTATTGCTAAATGATCTGGTAATTCCTGTTTGACATTGTGAGGAGTTGTCAGATTGGCCTCTGAGGCCTTGGCTTTTCACGTTCCTAGTGATGACTTTGTTCTCTGAAGACAGTTTCTTCAGAGCTGTAGAGATTCTCCATGGATGTTTTTAAATAGCTTACAAAAGTTAACTTTATCTGAGCTAAATATTTTTTTAAAATATGTGTGTACTTTTTGTCTCATTTTCATGTAAGATATTCTAGAAGAACTTTTAAAATCCATATGTTAAAAGTTAAATTTAGGAAAGAAGACTAGTCCTTCTTAAATAACTTTTCAAAATAATACTGTTTTGACCAATTAACCATTGAAACTTAATCTTTTGATGTTATGCCTTCATACTTTCATTATGTTTAATATAACATTTTTATCCACATCTCACATATAATGATGTATAGTTTTAATTGACATCATTGTTTATATTGCTACTTCTTCTGTTAAAATTTATTTTCTTCCATGTGCCTTTCTGCATTCTCTGCCTTGTGACTACAAAGAGGAATTCCTGACTTATCTCGAACACTACCAGCTAACTATTCCAATAAGAGTTGATCAAAATGGAGCTTTTCTCAGCTTTACTGTGAAAGATGATAAGCACTCAAGGAGAAGACGGAGTATGGACCTTGTTGAGCCACAGCAGGCGGTGTCTAAATTATTTTTTAAACTTTCAGCCTATGGCAAGCACTTTCACTTAAACTTGACTCTCAATACAAATTTTGTGTCCAAACATTTTACAGTAGAATACTGGGGGAGAGATGGACCCCAATGGAAACATGATTTTTTAGACAACTGTCACTACACAGGATATTTGCAAGATCAACATAGTACAACTAAAGTGGCTTTAAGCAACTGTGTTGGATTGGTAAGTAGATATGATTTTAAACTTCTTCCTGGAAAATAAATTCACAATGTAAATGTCTTTCCTTGGGCTAACATATATATGTAAGTGGTTTAAGTAGAAAGGTAAGTAGAAAGTCTCATGTTCAAGGTTCTGCTGCTTTTACTTTTCATCTTTGTTTTTTCATAATGCTTATAATGATTTTCACAGGACAACTTTTTATACTCACTTAGAAACAGAGACTGGGTGACCTCTTAGACATCCTTTTATACTCAGAATTTCCTGTTCAAATAGCAAAGCTTCATCATTCATGAACAATTTCAAGTATATTTGTATTCGAGAAATCACAACACTAACTAACCTTCAGATTTTTCCACATTTGTCTCTGGTTGTTAACACAACTTAAAAGTCAGTTATGATCTACTTATGGGTTCTTAGAGCAAAATATAATACCAGTGTCTATGTAATATTTCCTTAGTATTTATATAAAGACTATTGTTGAGACTATTTTATTTTGAAAATGGGTTCACGCGTGCAGGATATTTGAGTCTATTATAGTAAAATGCGAAATACACAGTCCACAGTTGCACATAGTAATGATTTCAGATAAAATCCTACTTCTCCACTTCCTCTTCCACTCTTACCTTGTTCAGGCTAATACAGATGTTCCATTAAAATTTTATGTGTAAGGAATGCAAACACTTTTATGTTGTAATTCTATTTTGGGCAACCGTTTTTCTTCCTTACTTTAACAGACACACATCATTATTTTTAATTTCAGTAGAAAATAACAATCTAAGTAAGTAGAATTTAAATAAGTTTTAAATTAGGAAAAAACTATGTAATTGGGAAATAAATCTCACCAATTTTGCTCAGCTTTCCATTTTTTACAACTGCTGAGTAAAATGAGCTAATATAATTATGAAGATTTTAATACTCAGGTTTAATTTCCACAGAACATGTGTTTTATTGCTAGTTTTCTTATAAATAATATTAGGATTTTATATGGAAAATATTTGTTTGTTTAATTTTAGGAGTTTTTTTGGCTTGTATACAACATAATGGGATCCGTAATGGAATCTCTATACAGTTGTGCCACTACAGTTTATTCCAGTTCATTCCTCTCCTTGACCACCTTCCTCAGGCCTTCCTCCCTACAGAGCTGATGCCACCCCTTCCCCCAGTTCTCTCCTTTCTGATTTACTATTACATGCATTACTCTGTTACTCTGTAGTGATCTTTCCTTCTTTTCTCAGAATCCTGTTTCTAGTTTTCTGACCTATAAATACACATATGCACACAAACATACACACACATATGCATAATTTTAAATTTAGGCTCTGCATGAAAATATGGTATTTCTGATGTGCTTATTTCATTTATTCTAATGTTTTCCAGTTGAATCCATTTTCTTGAAAATATCATAATTTCTTTTTCTTTAACCATTCATCTCTTGATAGACATCTAGGCTGATTTTATCTTTTGGTTGTTGTGAACACTATAGCTATACATGTGGATATCCAAGTATCTTTGTGGTATGTTGACTTAGTATATGCATGAATAGTATAGCTGGGTTGTATTGGTAGTTTTTTGAGGCTTCTTCATACTGAATTTCTTAGTGGGAATACACAAGTTTACATTCCTACCAGCAGTGTGTAGGCTTCCTGTTTGCCCATGTCCTGTCAGCATTACTTTCCAGGATGATAGTCATTCTTACTAGGATGAACAAATTTTCAAGGAGTTCTCATTTGCCTTTCCAATGGCTAAGGTTGTTGAACTCTTTTTCAAGTATTTATTGGCCATTTGCATTTCTTCTTTTGAGAATTGTCTATTCAATTCATTATGTCATTTGTTGATTAGATGATTCATATGCTAGGTACTAACTGCCTGTGTGATGTATAGTTGGTAAATTCATTACCATTCTGTACACTGTACCTTGATTCTGGTGATTGTTTACTGTATAGAAGATTCTTAATTTCATTTGTTAGTTTTTGGGATTATTTCTTGTATCATTGTGCTTCTTTTTAGAAAATCTTCTCCTCTACTTATTTCCTATGTTTTTCTCTAAAAATTTTAAAGTTTCAGGCCTTACATTAATAAGGTGTTTGATCCATTTTAGATGTGTGCTTGGGCAAATTGAGAGATATAGGCTTAGTTTCATTCTTATATGGAAATTTCATTTTCCTAGCACAGTTTGTTATAAAGACTATCTCCATAGAGTGCTTGTTAATTTTTTTGTCAACTTGAGACAAGCTAAAGTCCTTTCAGAAGAGGAATTCTCAGCTGAGAAAATGATTTCACCATATATGCCTGTAATTACTCTTGTGTGGCATTTTTTGGCTTGATTGATGTTGAAGGGTCCAGACGACTGTGGTGTTGCACCCCGCTAACCTCCTGACAGGTTGCTTTGGGTTGTATAAAAAAAGCAAGCTGAGCTAGCCAGTAAAGAGTGTTCCTCCATGGTCTCAGGTTCAGTTCCTGCCTGTGCATTCCTGCCCTGACTTTCTTGAATGATGATCCATAAGTTGTAAGATGAAATAAATTCTTTATGCCCCAAGTTGCTTTTGGTCATGTTGTTTTATCACAGCAATAGGAATCTACCTAGGGCCCATGTGGCTAAAATTGTAAGAGTTGATTTTTGTGTACTCTATTCAATTTCACTGATGTACAGACCTATTTTGTGCCAGTACTGTCTTTCTTGTTGTTGCTGTTTACTATGGTTCTTACCATAATTTGAGATCGAATTTGTGACACATCCAGCATTACTCTTTCTGTTGAGCTATATGTTGCCCTTCGTTGTCCTTCTTCTTCCTCTTCCTCTTCTTCTTCTTCCTCTTACTCTTCCTCCTTCTCCTTCTCCTCTTCCTCCTCCTCCTTCTCCTCTTCCTCCTCCTCCGTCTTCTTCTTGAGACAGGGTTTCTCTGTAGCTTTAGGGCCTGTCCTGGAACTAGCTCTTGTAGACCATAGAACTCGAACTCACAGAGATCCTCCTGCCTCTGCCTCCCCAGTGCTGGAGTTAAAGGCGTGCCCCACCACCGCCCGGCGCCCTTTGTCTTTCTATATAAATTTCATGATTGCTATTTTTCTCCTTCTGAAAACAATGCCATTAGAATTTTGGTGTAGATTGCATTGAATAGATTGTTTTGATAATATAGTATTGACATTTTCACAATATTGTTTCTTTCAAGCCATGAACAAGGGAAATCTTTCTATTTACATTGTAGAGGTTTTTCAGTCCCTTGCTTAGGTTTTTTTCCTAAGATACATTATTTTAGTTTTGGAGTCAAATTTGTGGATAGTTGGTTTTGTTTTTGTTTTCTGGTCATGTCTATTTGAGGATCTGAATACTACGTTTGTATGTTTATTTCTTTCTCTAGGTTTAGGACATTTTCTGTTATAATTTTATTGAAGAAAGTCTTTATTGTTTATCTAATTTCTTTCTTTTGCCCTCTTGGTCACATCTTAGAGTTCTTGTGTTTATTTATTATTATTTTATTAATTTTCTCAAACATTACATCCTCACTGCAGTTTCCCTTCCCTTCATTCCTCCCAGCATCCACCACTCCAGATTCATTCCTTTTGTTTCCCTTTAGATGAGAGCAGGCCTCCAGAGATATCAACCAAACATGGCATAACAAGTTACAGCAAGACTAGGCAGAAACCCTCATATCAAGACTGGATGAGGCATCCCATGCGGAGAAAAAGGGTCCCAAGGGCAGGGGAAAAGAAGAGTCAGAGACATTCCCTACTCCCACTGTTAGTCCCACACAATACAAAGCAGTGCTGTTGTTTTCTCTCCAGCGCAGCAGCTGCACCTGACTCTACTCATGTGTTAGCCAGTAGTTGTGACTGTGCGGTTACTGGCCTGCTTCTGGTAGCCACCCTGCAGGACTTTTATGTCCACGCTGGATCTGCCTCATGCCCCTGCACCAAATGTAGTTTTAACTAAATCTCTCTCAATTTTACCGATAAGACTTGCAGTCAGAGGATGGGGCTAAAACCCTCTAGCTCAGAGAGGCTGAGACACCTAGCTGAACTTCCCTCTTCAAAACATCTCAGAAAGTGTACAATTCTTTTGCTCCAAAAAAGATCTCCACACTCAGGGTTCCTTCCTACTACCTCCTGTATGTCGTTTTATGCATATTCCAGGGATTCTCTGACTCTCTATGTTTATTTTCTGTCAGCTACTTGCTAGTTCTGCCTCCTGACCTAAGGTTGATTTTATTTAATTAACGCAAATACAAACTTGGGGTTCATACTGTTATTATATATCCATATGTAAATTTCCTTTTAAATACAATATTTTAGTCTTGGATTTGGATTGGAGAATTGATAGTTATCACTGAAAAGTATGTGTTAATTCCTATTGCTTTGTTAGTTTTATTGTATTTTGTGTTTTTCTATTCCTCAGATACTGTTCTAGTGTGGATTATTCTTTCATAACACTTTATAGATCTGTTTACCTTTCTTATCAGTTGGAAGGATTCAAGTATATTCGTAGATCTGGTTTAGTGGTCATCAATTCCTTCAGCCTGCTTTTATCATGGAAAGTTTTCTTTTCTCTTTTGATTATTACAGGTAGTTTTGCTGTATGTAGTATTCTAGGATGGCAGTTTTTCTCCTTTAGAGCTTGTAATAATCATTTTGAGTCCTCATGGCTTTTAAAGTTTTTGTTGATGGTCCTACCCTTTTATAAGTGACTTTGTGTTTTTCCCTTGAAGCTTTCAATGTGCTTTCTTTGCTCTGTATTTTTAATATTTTAACTATACTAGATCATGGGGATGTTCCTCTATGGTCTTGTTATATTTGATGTCAAAATACCTCTTTTACTTGGATGAGCATCTCTTACCTTGGATTTGGTACATTTTCTTGAAAATATTTTTCTATGCCTTTAGCATGAAATTCTTCTTCTATGCAGATAGATTGTTCTTTCATGCATCCTATAGATCTTAAATGTTGCATTGCTCTTTCTTATTAATTATCTCTGTCATTGTTTGATTGTTTTAATTCCTTTGCATTGTCTTTAAGCCTGGATATTCTGTTTTCTCCTTGACCAATTCTATTGGTGAGGTTGTTCATGGAGCTTTTTATTTGACTTACTGAATTTTTTATTTCCAATATTTCAGCTACTTTTGATTAATGTATTTCATTCAACTCCTTTTTTGTTTTCTCTTTGAATTTGTTCAAGAGTTTACTTTTACACTCTGAACCTTTAATACACCACTTACATTCATTCCTTTGAATCTATTGTCTAGGTTTTCATTTAATTTACTCTTATTGGAGGACATCATTGCGCATTTAGTCATTTTTGGAGGAGTTATATTGCCTTTAATTTTCATGTATTTTGAATATTTCATACTTTTGCATTGAGGCTCACGCATCTTGGTTAGGATTAGATTCTTGGTTGGATATTTTCCCCAACGCTTTTTTCACTGGAAGCTGTGAAAGCTGATGTGGGTATTATCTCAGGATACACTCAACTGGTTGCTGATTTTTGCCTAGATTCTTTCAGTTCCTTTCTAGACTCCTTGATACCTCTCACACTCCGGGGCAGTAAAATTTAAAATTATATGCATACATACCTATATGTGTGTGTGTATGAGTGTTTTGCCTGCATGTATGTATATGCACCATATGACCATGTGTGTGCTTCATGCCTGTGAAGGCTAGAAAAGGGTGTCAGCAAAATCTTCATCAGTATGGTTATAGGCCAAGGCCGGTTCAGGCACCCTCTCCTCTGTCCAGAGAACAATCTGGGGATCTCTCCTTAGACCTGGGATCCCATTTATAATCAAGTCTCTTGTAAACCCTAAAATGACTCCCTTAGTTGAGATATATTCTTCCCTGATCCCATATCCATCCTTCCTCCCTCCCCCCATCTCAGTCCCCGGAGTTTTCCCCATTCCTCCCCTACTCCCTTCTCTCTAACCCTCTCCCCTTCCAACAACCCTCCCACCCCCCCATGCACCCGAGGTTACCTGGGGCTCTTGTCTGATCCAACCAGATTTTCTGAATGTGGCCAGGTTCTCTGAATGTGGCTGGCCCGGAGCCTTTCTGAAAAGCCATTGACAATGACACTGGGACTTGTTTCCTCTGCATATACTGGATTTTTGGGATCCAGTCTGTTTGGATACTCACCTTTCTGGACCTGGAGGGAGGGGGGAAAACTTGAACTTCCCACAGGGCTGGAAGCCCTGACTGCTCTTAGGGATGGAGAGGGAGGAGGGGGAGGGGAGTGGGAGGGTGTTGGGAGGAGGGGTGGAAATGGAAACTTTCATAATTTAATAAACTTTGAAAAAAAAGAATTCTATATAGCCAGATATGTGGATTCATATGAGAACATAATCGTTTGATGTTTCACATTTGCATTTTAGTGTTATACAAATCCAGATATTTTCAAATAAGATAGTATACATTATTTTATTTTTGCATATTACTTTTCTACTCTATTGCTTTGATTATGAATTATGGTGAACTATATTTGACAATTTTGTTATGTTGGGTATAATTAAATCTGTGAGAAGTGGTTATGACAAATAAAAAAATGAAAACAAAACAAAACAAAACAAAAAAAAGAAAAGGGTGTCAGATTCCCTGGAAATCTAGTTGAGGACAGTTGTGAGTACCATATGGGTTCTGGGAATTGAACCTGGGTCCTTCAGAAGAGCAGCCAGTGCCTTAACCATGGAGTCATCTCCCCAGCCCCTCTTCTTCCAGCGTGGGCAGACTTATAAAGTCAAGTCACAAATGCTAGCTCTTATCAAGCAGTCATTTACAGATAAAGTCACAGATACTGGTCGAATTTATGGGCAGTACAGGAGTTGAACTGTGAATGTTGTTCTCACCTTTGGGCCATTATTTGTGGGAATATATGTCATGTTGGTTGCATCAATAAATAGTCCTTCACACATTAGATCACAGATGCCGATGCCATTGGGTCCATCATGAGTCCAGACAAATGCTAGGAAGACCCCTGAGCTGCCCCTTCTGATGTTGGGTGCACTGCCTGGAATTTGTCTGTTTCCTAACCTGGTTTTCACCTTGCTGAATACCATGTGCAGTTCTGAAGTAAAGTTTCTCAGTACAGTCTAGAGGTCATTTTCTGCTAGCTCTCACAATCTAGTCACATGATATTTACTGAATTTCCTGAGTGTACAGTTCACTGAGGGTCTAGGGCCAGCAAGCTGCCAATTCATAAGGAATCTTTTTGAAATCACACTAGTTCTTAATTATTAAATGAATTTCCTTTAATTACAAAGCACAAGTAACAAAACAATGTAGTGCTTTTATTCTAATATGTATTAAGTATATTCATGTTGTATCATGTTACAATTTTTTCCTTTTAAACTATTATTTATTATTATGAAAGTATCATTATTGTAGAACCACTGAAAATATTCTTAACTGTTATATAATATATTTAAAATATTTTGATGACTTTTTCACCACAGTAAGTTTTATTGATAATTTTATATTTTGTTCTCTAAGTAAAATATTCTGAAAAGTATCCATTAGTTTTGTCTTCTAGTTATCAATAGATATTTAAAGGAATTTGGGCATGTGTGTACATATAACAAAATTTAAGAATTGTATAAAATATTGAAAGCAGTGCTTATTTGAGAAATGATATTGCAAAAACTAACAATGATTCAGAAAATTAAAATATTTACTTAGTGACTTGAGGTCACATAACTGCAACGGAAATAGAGAAGATAATGATATGAGAACCTGGTGTTTCATATAGAAAAAAGGAAAAACTTTTGAAGTGGTAGTGAACCATCATTCCAGATTACTACACCAAGTCATTTAGAGAATTTCATATTCTTGTTGGATCATTCACAAAATAAACTGAAGATATAGGAAATTATGATTGGTTCGAGTTTGACAAAGAACCCTGGAATGTGTCTAAGATGATGAGTAAAGGAGTCAGGCATAGAATCAGAATGAATAGAATCGAATCAGGAAGTGCAGCTGTCCTACATTTTCTTTTAATCAAAGTCTTCACGAAACATGACTATGTTTTTAAAATCACTGTGCTAAGTTTTCTAGGACATTGTTAAACTGCCTGGCAAACTCATTTTTACACAGATATTGGAGTTTGTTATAGTGTATTGAGTTATTCCTCAGGGTTTGTATTTAATACAGGGTCTGCTACCCATAAAGATATAAACAATCATAAAAATAATATGAAGTTACTAAAGGCTCCTTTTTGTTGTTTTTTTGTTCCTCAACTCATTTCATGTAGGTTGTGGGTGAATGACAACCTTCTCTGTAAGTTATAACACATCTGATTATGTCTTATCTATCTAAGCATATAATAGTTCAAATGAATTTCTCTAAATAGAATCATAGAAGTTTAGAAATCAAAGGGACATTAGAGATTATTTGAACCAGATGTTTTCTATGTTTTGTTTTTCTTTTTTAGAAAAAGGAAACCTTTTTTTCTCATATGAACTATTATTTGGACACTTAGTACACTGATTAATAAAAACAGCTGATTCTGAGCCCTGGAATCCAAGTCATTTAGGTCCCCCTTTGTTGTCTGGTACAATCCCTTGAGGGTACTTTAAGGAACCCTAAAGGCTCCCCAGAGTGTTGTTTAAAATGAGTAATTTAGAGCAGTCCTTTCATTTTTCTTAGCTGAGGAAATACGTTTAGAGAGTTTGTATTTTTGCTGGTGTTAAATGCTAGTGGGGTGAAGAGCCATCCTTGCATATGACGTATTTAGGAAAGCAGGATTAGAAGAGCAACGTTCTTCTTTATTTATTTTGTGGAGTTCTTATTTTTGGTGCAGGTAATTTTCCCCATCTCATTTCTTTTTCATCAGTAGACTATTTGAACCTACTGCATATGAGACACATATTGGGGCTGTAGCTAATACAAAGAAATATAAAACAATGCTTTTCTTGAAGAAAGCAATAGTTTAGTTGAAAGTTAGAACATGGATGGGGAACATTGTACTAAACGTAACTAGCTTCAAGATTTGTATTGAACCAGTGTGAATTTACTGTAATTAAATTTCTAGATTAAATAAAGAAATTTATGGAATTGAATCAACTGAAAATAAATGATGTTGATAATAAGCTCTAATTTAGCTCAGAGGCATTATACCACTCCATTTAAGCCTGAGGAGCTTTAAGGAGCCATATGACAGCTGAGTAGGAGGGAACTAAACAGGCATAATGTGGTGTAGTACTGTGGGAAACCAAGGAGCTTTTTTTTTTTTTGAATTGCAGCAAATCCCTTTTCCTTTCTCTATATATGCAGTATTGGACAATTCCTTGATTTCTAAGCCTGTTACTTCAACCAAATGAGAGCACATATTATAGAAAAACATTAATCAGTATATCACAAACCTCAAATGTTCATGATTACCACTGAAAAAGTTTATTTCTCCCTTGGTTAGTGTTTACATCAGGTGGTTTTGTAAGAGGTCGTTCAGGGACCTAGCAGCCTTCTTTTTTTGGCTTTTACTGCCCCTAAATTTGGGAGTCCTTTCATTCAGTTGGCAGTAGGGAAGCAGGGAGTGCAGAATTCCTCTGGAATGGTATTCAGAGACTGGTCCTGAAGGTGATTTACAGCCCCTGCCCTTTTGTATTGGGTAAAACTTAATAATAACAAAGCTGCACCTAAACACAGAAAGTGAAGTTATGCACAATTTGGAAGGGAACTAGGTTTTTATAGCTGTCTCTACTAACTCAGAGTTTTTGAGGGAATGGGCATTTGACATATTTAGAGTGTGTAGAACATGTGCAGGTGTTTGTCTTTCTTAAAATATGAAGAAATTTACATAATGCTCTACTTAATACAGAAAATAAACAAAATTTAAATTGACATATATTTTAAGCTCTGTTTTGAGGAGATTCTGATTTGTCTTTTAATCTTGGTAATAAAGATATTTATTTAAAATGACCCTTCTAGGTAAACCCTTTGTTGCTCCTTCTTTTAGCATGGTATTATTGCTACAGAAGATGAAGAATATTTTATTGAGCCTCTAAAGAATACTACAGAGGATTCCAAATATTTTAGTTATGAAAATGGCCATCCTCATGTTATTTACAAAAAGTCTACACTGCAGCAACGACATATCTATGATCATTCTCATTGTGGGGTTTCAGGTGAGTGCAAGGTTTTGGGAAGGTTTGTGTATTGCTGATGTCTCTTTTTCTTCTGGAAAGTAAAACATTATTAATGATAAAACTATATATGCCAAGTTAGATTTATAATGTTCAGAACCATCTTAAAAAGTATTACCTAGTAATAGTTTTAAGTCAGTTTGGAGGCTGTTTAAGAAATCCTTAAAATGTGTCTATATAAAATTTGACTTTTTTTTAAAGAGAAGAATAGTTCCTTATTTTATTTACAACTTGCATGCAGAGGTCTTCTACAGCACCCCATTCTGTTTGGTTAGCTTGATGTTTTTATACTGATAGCAGGAATACACACACATCTTGGAGGCCTTCAAACATTTAAGGTTGGAAGCCTTTAAGCATATCACAGGTTGTGATAGCACCGAATGCACAGCAGGGTCAACAAACCCAGGTTTCAGTGGTCAAGAAAAGTCTCATGGGAGATCGGACTTTTCAGCTGAGACCTGAGGGGAAGAGGAACATATCTGAGCCAAAGAGGAAGGTCAGCTGATACAGGGCTTCTAATGAGTTATTATATTGAATTTAAAAAACAAAATAGAATATTATATATCCTTTCTATATACATACATATCATGGTATATATATAATTACATATGATATATACTGTCTTTATTTGACACTTATAGATAAAAATATGCAGAATTTATTGTCTGACATACTGACAACCAAGCAAACTAAATTAAAAAACTAAAAGTTTGAAAAATGATAACAATCATAATGGTGCTGATAGGAGCACTGAGAAGCAGCTTACTATAGGGTTCAGGTATGTCTACATAATCTTTCAATGCTTTAAGTTAATATAAATAGAAATTTATAATAAATAGAAATTGAATGGCTCAGAGAAGTAAAACTGATCAAATTAATGGGACTTATTCTGTGTTTATACAATAGGCTGTTTAGCCAGAGGAATGAACATGCATAACTTATAAATTAATGATTTTGTGATAGTAGATGACTGAAGAGGAGAAACTGAAGTTTTATTAATACAAAAACATGTTAACAATCATCACAACACTATTTATTATAATATTTTTCTGTGAAAAACACTTAAAAAACACTCACTTATTCCACTGCTTTTGATGCCTGGAAGTCTGACAAGATGGGTCATTGCTTAGCCTTAGCTAGAGCCGAGATCTTAGCTGGCATCTTGGCTGAAGAATAGTCTACTTCCCCATTCCCTTGATTCTTCTCAGAGTTAAATTTTTTGTGGTTGTATATAGCTTTAGTTTTGATCTGTCTGTGGGAACCTGTAGTTCCTTCCCATGAATTAAAAACCATGATTGCTTGCCCTCTTCAAGCCAGTAAGGAAAAGTCTAGACATGTCAAATGAACAGTATTGTATAACATAATCATGTATTTATATATACGTTATTATTTGTATTCCAAGTTGGGGTCCTACCCACACTCATAATAGAGTATTGAAGACAGGGCCATTGTGGTAACCTATGGGTTTCAGAGTTGTTGTGGTAACCTATGGGTTTATTTGCCATAACTGGACATGAGCAAACACTGTTTTGGAGTAGGGAGTAGAGTATTAGGAAAATTGATATGTCCCTGTCTCTCTTGGCCTTTAGAAATAAAGAGAATTATTTAATCTATGTGAACTTCCAAGTATTTAACCGTTTCTTCTCATGGTCATGTTTCATTTCTTCTTTGTAAAATTTCTCCATCTTACCAATGCAAGGTTTCAAAAAGGCAAAAGCTAATGGAAGAACAATTGAAATAGTGCCACTTTCTGTCAATTATATATTAATTAAAATAGTCCTCATCAAACATTTTAGATACTGGAGGTGAAAAAATTTTAATCTGCATAAAGACATGAAAGAAACATATGTTAAGGTCCTCTACCTGCTCAACTTTAATTAATAAAGAAAAATATAAAACATAATGATGTATTTACAAATGGCATACAACTAAAAATGAAGACTATATTGCATGAACCATGCCAAATATGGTTTTTAGAATAACCAACTAAAGTGCAGTTTTGTGGAGCCTAGTCCCAGTGGACACGTCTACAAAACACTTCTCCACATAAGGCCCAAGGGACAGAAGACAGAGTAGATAAGAACAAAGGACTGGGAGTTGTCTGAGAGACTTTGTCTCCTAGTAATGTCAGAAACTACACCCTTAAAGTCTTAGCAACAAGACTGCCTAACTGTGAACTGAACAAGGGTGACACCAATAGATATGCCAAAGTAAATGTTGGGGTGGAGGTGTGTTGGGATGGCTTTTGGCTTCAGTCCTACATAAAGAACTATAAGCAACTAAGGAATGCTGAGAGTGGGAGAAACAGTTTTTTTCAGGGAAGAGCACACCAATGGGTTACCCAGTACCAAATGGTTAGCCCTGAAAAC
The DNA here is from genome assembly GCF_982192425.1 of Myodes glareolus. NCBI lineage: Eukaryota > Metazoa > Chordata > Mammalia > Rodentia > Cricetidae > Myodes > Myodes glareolus. Next base: position 31,515,686 of record NC_142040.1, read on the forward strand.
ATACATAAAAGTAATATTATTCAGACTGAGAAGATTATGTTTAGGAGTACACACATGCTCTTAACAGCAATTAATGAAAAAAGAGGTCGTAAATTTAAAAGGATCAAGGAGGGGTATATGGCAGGTTTTGGAGGGAGGAAAGAAAAGGTAGAAACGATAGTCTCAAAATAGAGTACGTTGCTAACATGTCTCTCAGGTCTCATGTTATTATTATCCCTTACCTTTATTTTATTTTATTTTCCGGTTTCCATTTTCTAGGTGTGTGTGTGTGTGTGTGTGTGTGTGTTTGTGTGTGTAAACATGTTATTTGTTTCTTTGTTTCTTTTGCTTGTGTATGGGTGCATGTGTGTGTAGCATGTGTGTGCTTAAGGTGCCACCAGGATGATGTCGGAAATCATTCTTTTTGTCTTTTCACCTATTTATCAAGTCAGGGTCTTTAAATTCAACATACAGCTCATTTCTATAATTAGTCTTGATACCCAGATTTCTCTTGGTATCCTCTGTTTCTGCCTTCTGAGGTTGGATTACAGGTGATTTGCCTCACTCACCTGTATTTAAGTGGCTTGTGAGGGTCTGTACATGCTCTTTAACCAGTGGGCAACCTCACTTTTAGACTTGGGAAAAGTAATACTCTGTGTGTTCTGTCAACATAAATAATTGTAGACAACAAAATTATGTGGGAAGCCTAACTCATAGCTTATTAGAACTGAGAAGAAAAGAATAGGATCTAATTAAAACTTATTTTTTAATTTTTATTTTATGTCCATTGGTATTTTGCCTGCATATATGTCTGTGTCAGGGTGTCAGATCTTGGAGTTCCAGACACGTGAGCTGCCATGCGGTTTTTGGGAATTGAACCCGCATCCATTTGGAAAGGCAGTCAGTGTTCTTAACCACCGAGCCATCTCTCCGGGACTGCCTAATTAAGACATTTTAATAAGAGCATCTTACTGTAATGCCTTTCACATTGTAATGCCTTTCACGTTGGGGATAGATACTGCAGCGTTGTTGTTTTCTGTCTGCATGGTTTTAGTCTAGTTTAGAAGTTTAGGCCCTAGTTTATTTTAATCTTAAGTGGTTCATTGCAGTATATATTCCAATTTAGAATATAAATAGTCACTGGAATAATATGAAATGACTTGTTTAAAAATCTATTAATTGCTTCACTTTACAGATATATTTTATTTTCATGAGCAATTGAATGATAATTTTTCAGATAAGATAACTAATTTGAAGATTTGAAAGTTTTTCTTGTTTATATAGTTCTTTACTTTCTTCTTACTTTGAGTATGTTAATCCATTAGAGAGTTTATGAGAAACCTATTTACATGAGGTCTATACGTAAGTGTCTTTTGTTAGTGAATCTATCTGAACTACTTATTACTTTTATTGTAGATCTCACAAGACATGGCAAACCTTGGTGGCTGAATAAGACATCTGCTTTTTCTTCTTTCCCACCAATTAATGACACACATCTTCACCACAGACAGAGAAGATCTGTGAGCACTGAGAGATTTGTGGAGACACTGGTAGTGGCAGACAAAATGATGGTGGGCTACCATGGCCGTAAAGACATTGAACATTATATTTTGAGTGTGATGAATATTGTAAGTTTGATCCCTCTATATACTGTCTTACTAAGTAGTTTGTTCTGTTTTATACTAAAGTAATGAATTTTTACTGAAATAAATAATTATAAACTTTCATTTGTATAAATTGGTAAAAAAATAAATTTGAATCATTTTAATTAACTGCTTAGGATTGAGTCTAGAACTTGTACTCAGAAAACACATACATGCACTGCCATGTCATTTTGCTGATTTTTTTCAACCAGACTAAGAATTTGTCAATTGACTTTTTGGGGGGGGAGACAGGGGGACAGGGTCTCTCTATGTAACCATGGCTTTCTGAAATTCACTATGTAGACTGACCTCTGAGATCTGCTTGATTTAAGGCATGCACCACCATACCTGGGTGGTCAATTAACTTTTAAATTGCATAGAAAAAATGTAAAATATCTTATTGTTTATTTTTAGTTAATGCCAGTGTTTAAAAATGAGTTCTCAAGTCTTGTTTTAGGAGCTTGGAATATCAACTCATATTATAGATTTTGTGATGCATGCAGTTCTTCTCTAGGAGAGGATACTTCTTGTAGATTTACATAAAATCCTTTAATCAAAGCATCTTGAAGATGGAGTCCTAAGTAGTATAGGGTAAAAGAATATCTTTAAATACACACCATTAAGTCCTAAAAATTGCTTTTTATCTTTTTTAGAAATTCAAAATATCACTCCATTATTTTTGTCTTACTTTTTGTCTTTTCTTATTTTCTGGAGGTCAGGTTGCCAAACTTTACCGTGACTCCAGTCTAGGAAACGTTGTGAATATTATAGTGGCTCGCTTAATTGTTCTCACAGAAGATCAGGTAAGAATGAATTAGTTTATATATCAAAGCTTTTAGGCTATTGGATTATGAGCAGATATATTTCTTTGTTACTTCTCTTAGGAAGTCATAGTTAAATATTTTTTTGCTCTTGACTTTAATTTTTATGCAATATTGAAATACGTTGTAATAATATATATCTCATGTCTTATTAAAACTTTTCTCCATATTTACATACTTGCTACATGTTTCAGAATTAAGGATGAGCATTTTATTTGTATGGCTTACCTGAAAATAATGGTTTTGGTTGTTTTTTGTATGCTGATGATTTCATATATGTTCTCTTTATTGTTGAAGTTGGAACTGGAAGGAAAGTCTATTCAGTAGTAAATTAAATGAATCCTAGGTCAGATGTTGTGGAGATAAAAAATCGGCAAGAGATTATTCCTAGAAACCACTGCTTCTACTTATAGTCCCACTTTAGTTTTCAAAAGTTTGACAACTGACCTTAGTAATTTGTTTGGAACATTTCTGGTATGCATGTTGTATTGCAGCCAAACTTGGAGATAAATCATCATGCAGACAAGTCCCTCGATAGCTTCTGTAAATGGCAGAAATCCATTCTCTCCCACCAAAGTGATGGAAACACCATTCCAGAAAATGGGATTGCCCACCACGATAATGCAGTTCTAATTACTAGGTATGGTTTGTTGCAAGTATTTTTCCTTTGATTGTTGTGTTTGCTTAATATTGTAACTATATTTGGTTTTATCTAAAGCCTCATGCAGATAATGAGTGTAGAAGTAGCAAAGTGGTAATTTATTTTTTTATTACTGTGAAAGAATATGGTCTACTATTAATGTGCTTATATCAAATGAGCTAAATAAGAAAGAAAGATTAAGATTTAATTTGGAAATTTAATAAAATGACTTTTCTCCTTAAAAATCCTATTTGTAATGTAAAGTTGGAAGTACAAATATCATTTGTTAAACAAAATATTAAAAACAAGATTTAAAAGCAAGAGAAATAAATTGTCACTTTTGGTTATAAAATATGACAACTATTCCTATGTACTTCCTAATTGTGTTAATTTACTAAAAATGAGGAGATTGTTTGTCTATTTAATTACATTATTTAAATTAAGCATTTAAGTGCAAGAAAACATGTCCAGCGTTGAAGAGATAGCTCAGTGGGTGTGAGCTTGGGCTGCTTTTGGAGAAGACCTCTTCATATCTCATTACCCACATTGGGCTTCCACACTGCCTATAGCTAAGGTTCTGGAGAATCTGATGCCTTCTGCAGCTACTATTACATAAATTGCATAATTCACACAAACACACACGTATACATAAATAAATCTTCAGGAAGCAGTTTTATCATATTGTTTGTATAGTTCTCTTCCAAGAAAAGCCATTGCTCCATAATAACCCAGTGAAATCACCCATGCTTTCCTTTTTACAGTATTGTTTATTCTTACTCTCCAACAGCTCTGTGGAGTATAGCATTGGGATTTTTTGCGTGTTAGAAATGAGGAAACTAAATCAAAATAGTTAAATAAGTTTTTTTAAGGTCGTTTAACTAATAAATCAAAATAGACTTAATCCCTGATGATCTTGTTTTCTTTTTATTAGCCTATATACATTGATTTCTTTTTATTTTTTATCTTTCAATATTGTTAATCTGACATCTAGAAAGAGGGTTCCAGCTGTCTTCCTGTCTTAACCTCCCAAATAGCTGGAACTGCAGATGTGTACCACCATGCCAAACTTTGTTTTAATTTATTTATATTCTGACAGTGATTGCGTAGAAACATTATTCTTTAATAATCCTAACAATTTTGAATTTAACTTTATTTATAAATAAAAGACAATAAATTAACAAAATGAACAGTAAGCAAATCAAAACAAATGTTATCTTGGCTGAGTGAAATAGCTTTGTCATTTTGATTATTTTTTTTCATTTGCAAGCATATATTTAACACATGCATGATATGTGGTAGGCTTCTATACTTTAACATCTAAGGAGGGAGGTAGGATCAGAATTTTGACACTCAGTAAGATAACATGATTTAACTTTTACAAAAACTTCTGTCAACTGTACCATAAAGTTTCTGAGTGCTTTTTAAGGTATACTTGCTTTAATTTTGGACTAGCCTCATCTTCCTGATGTCAGAAACTAGATACTTTTATCATATGCTTGCTGAATAAAACCACATCTTATGGTCCTATATGTGTGTGCTGATACAACTGTCTAATCAATTTTCTGATTTTCACTGTATTTATACCTGAAAGACTATCAAATATACTTAAGAAATTAAAAATTTACTAGGAATTGTGCTAATGTAGAAACCTTTTATTCACTAACATATATGGATATGGTTAGTGTTAATGAAATGGAAAACTTCTACTACGTATATAGTTATCAAAATGATCACATAAATTTATATGTTTTCTATATTTCTCTCTATGTCATATAACTACAACCATACAGTTTCAATATATCTGCACTAGATTTTCACATTTTTTCAGAAAGTAACAGAAGTTGTGTCAAGGCTACAGATTCATAAGTATTTAAGTAGGAAACAGATTTGGACAGTTTACTACCCTATTATGGCTAAAATTTTCAACTCTTAATTTGCCCAGATAGCTCCGTAATTATCTGTTGAGGTTTTTTTGCTTTGTAGGCTACTTTAAGTGGCTTGTTATCTGAAATTTGAATATAACTTTATTTCTTTCTTTTATTGTCTCTGGCGACCAGTCATACTAGCATTAGAAATGCTGTCAGGATTTAATAGAAGTCAGTGTTCAGATCACCTATCAATCAATATTGGCTAATGTAATTGAGGTTACAAGAATGCCTTTTGTAGCAGGTGAAGATGGCTCATTTGATAAAATGTTTGGTGGGGAATCATTAGTACCTGAGTTCAGATTCCTACCATTCCCATAAAAACTCAGATGTAGCAATATACATTGATGGGAAAGCAGAGACAGGAGGAATTAGCTGACTGGTGACTTCCAGGTTCAGTTAGAGTCCCTGTCTCAAAAGTTAAAGGAGCTTGCTGCTCTTACAGAGAATCTGAATTTGATTCCTAGCGTCCATATAATGGCTTACAACTGTCTCCAGTTTTAGGGGTCTGACATCTTCTGACCTCTGTGGAGATCAGGAATGCAAATGGTGTATACAGATACCTGCAGATAAACATGCATGCACATAAAGTACAATTAAATAAACCTTTAACAAATATGGTGGAGAAATGATTGAAAAAGACACTCCACATTAACCTCCTGCCTCCATACTCACAAGTATACACATGTATTTCCACATACAAGCATACACATGAACATGTGCACACATACAAATGTAAATGTCTCTTTGGGGCAGTATTTATCTTAAACTACTATTAACACCTCAAGGTGATGCTAGCTTATATACTTGGGTCACAGAATGCCCAATCAAAATGAGATGATTACTATTTTCATTATTTATTTATTTTTCAGTTATCAGTGAATATATATACATATATTGATACATATCATGATGTTACTTTTATTAAAATTCAGAGAATTCCACAAATGATTTTATATTAAGGTTGAAACCTGCATCATATAACTTGCACACTCAGAGTTGTAACTCCACCATTTATTAGTAGAGCATGATTTATGTTTGCTTGAAATGTCAGCTCACTAGGGGTAATGTTTCTGAATGTAGTTGTCAAGGATTACAGAAGAAAACCGGTGATACTTTTATCTCTACAAAACCAAATTTCTTCCAAGAGCTTAAATGTTTTAAGCACAAAGTCATTTGGAACTATAGTCACTTAGGCAGCTTTAAGAGCTCTGTTAAAAAAAATGATACTACTTTATTTTATTCATTTGAATTTAAATTGTACCCTGCAAAATTATTAGGTCACTGACTAGACAGAAAGAAAACAGGTGTGTCCAACCTTTGATATTATAACACGATGCTGTCATTGACAAAGTTCTCCCTTGAGAACTGAGCAATCCAACTTTAAAAAAGAACTCACAAAAATGTCTTATAACATTTTAGTAAGTTTACAATTTTGTATTAGGTCAGGCCACATTTCTAGCTATACTGAGCTACATGCAACCCAGTGACTGTGAATAGAATGTACTATCAAGTTAAAACATAATTGTTTTATCTAGTATTAGTAAATACTGAAAAATAAGAACTAAGAACTCATCAAGTTATTTGCATATCTATTTTTCATATACATGCATGTGTTTCACATGTAAACCTATGTGTCTTGGTCTCTTGGTCACTGTTCTATTTCTGTCAAGAGACACTATGGTCAAGGAAAAGCTTATAAAAGAAAGCATTTAATTAGGGGCTTGCTTGCAGTTTCAGAGGTTAGTCCATTCTCATCACTGAGGGAAACATGGCAGCATGCCATGTTGGCAAGCACTGGAGCAGTAGCTAAGAGTTACATCCTGATCTGTAGGCAGAGAGAGCAACAGTGAGCCTGGTGTGTGCTTTTAAAACCTTAAATTCACTCCCAACCCATCCCCAGTGACACACTTCCTCCAGCAAGGTCATACCTATGCCAGCAAGGCTACATCTCTAATCCTTCTCAAATATTGTCACTTTCTGGTGACTAAGCATTCAGATAAATGAACTTGTGGGGGCCAATCCTATTCAAAACACCACAATATGTATCTGTAGCATTTTATAGATACTGTTATTAATAAGTAATAATTTATAATGTAGTAAATACCTGTTGTTACCAATCAGACTCATAAAAACTTGACATATGGCTCCATGTCCCCTCCTAAAACGATGTTCAGTTTCTTCTCTATGATATTACCTGATTGCTTATCTCTGAATACCAACTGGTTGATGCAATCATATATATGTGTGGAATTGTGGCAACATTTCTCTGTATTCTATTTTATATGTTATATTTTATTTATCTAATCTTTTATGTATGTGAGTATTTTGTCTGCATTTATGTCTGTACATCACTTGTGTGCATACTGCCCATGGAGGCCAAAAGATGGCATAGGATCCATGGGGATGGCAGTTGTGAACTACTTTGTAGGTGCTGGGTATTGTTGCTTGGTCCTCTATAGAAGCAATGGGTACTCTTAAATGATAAGCCATTTCTCCATCCCTAAAGTATATTTTAAATAAACAACTGTAGGACAATGAGAGTTTTCTTTTTTTGTGGTTTCTATCTAAACTCTCAAAATTATCAACTTTTGTTTTTGCTTGTTTGTTTGTTTTCAAGACAGAGTTTCTCTGTGTGACATCCCTGGCTGTCCTGGAGCTTGATTTGTAGACCAGGCAGGCTGGCCTCAAACTCACAGAAATTCACCTGCCTCTGCCTCCAAGTGCTGGGAGTAAAGACATGCACCTCCATGGATTGGCAGAATTATGAACTGTTAAGCACTATATAACTAAGTCAGTCAATGATCAAACTCTGCACCATAAATTCTTGACACTCAAGTTATTGGGCAAAGTAGGAATGCGTAACATATTAACTTATTAAAAATCTTTAAAATTAATTTTTGTTAGACTTTGTGCTTTTATAAATTATATCTAAAAATTGATCAAGTTGTATGTATTTATTATATGGTGTTTTAACATATGTGTAAATTGTGGAATGCTTAAATCAAATATTAGCTTGATTTGCATTATCTTATATACTTTGTTAACATACATATTAACAAACTGCTAATAACAGTTGCTTAAGAGTAAAATCCTGCCTATTTATTTTTCATTTCCACATGAAGACAGGAAATATCAATCACAAACTTAAAATCAAACCAATTTCTGAATTTATGTTGTAAAAATATTTAAGAAATTTATATATAGTTTGAAATTCAGTAGGAAGCTAGTGAAGTAGACTGTACCAGTGTCAGTATTATACTATTAGTATTATATATTATATAATTAGTATGATACTATTAGATTTATATGTGTTTTGTCTTTCTCATCTATAACGTATTGGAAACATAATTTTACATTTTAAGATATTAACACATTGCACTTTATATATCTGGAATAGAAATATCACCTAAGTTCTTTTTGCATGGAAACAATTTTCTTGAGATATAATTCAAACCACATAATTTACCCTTTTAAAGGACAATTCAGTGGCTTTTGTGTAGTTGTTCAGAAGCTTATGTATCATCACTATAATTAATTTTAGAATACTCTGTTACTTCTAAAGGAAGTCATGCCCATTCCCCTGACTCCCAGCCCTAGCCTTGCCAACCCCAAACAGCAGCTAATCTAACTTTTTCTCTTATTATTTTACCTATTCTGGACCTTTCACAGATCTCATTTATCTATGATATGCCATGTATTAATATCACATTCTTCTTACTAGCCTAAATCCAGTGTAACAGATTTAAGAATTCCTTTCTTCATTAGGCTATTTTTCTATTTCTTTAAAAAAAAATTTTATTGTGTATGTGTGTGTAGGCACCTTGAGAACTGGAGCTATAGGCAGTTGTGCGCTACCTGAAGAGGGTGCTGGGAACTGAACTCTGGTCCTCTGCAAGAGCAGCAAGTGTTTTTAATCAAGTGATCCATTTTTTGCTTGCTCCCCTCCTCCCTTCCTTCCTCCCCTGTCCCCTTAGTCCCTCTCCTGTGATCCCCACGCTCCCAATTTACTCAGGAGATCTTGTCTTTTTCTCTTTCCCTGCAGCAAGTAATCCTCCAAACTTTCTCTCCAGTCCCTCTTATTAGGTTATTTTTTTAATTAATATACTTTTATAATTTCTATTTGTGAAAAGCATAGTACTCATTAGTACATCTTAAAGTATAGACGCAAAATGCACACTAATTCCCATAATTAGATCCTTAAATAAAATTGGTGTATTTATTCTCATAAGGGGTCATGATTGTTTACTTTGATGCTCCTAGATCATAAAGGAATGGGAATTTCTGAAGTAAATGAACTATATAAAACTTAAAAATTGCTTTAAAATGCTTTTAATAGAGTTTGGCCTATAATGTATGAATTTAAACACAGTTTTTTTAAAGGACTGTATCTTTCTGGATTTAATACTGACTTCATGGTGATGTGTGAAGAAAGAGAGATAAAAAGGAGATTAAACATGGCACAATAATATTTAATTCATAAGAATTAAAAATGTTCAAGGAAATAATAATATTAAATATTTTATAACATTATTATTAGGTTTAAGGACAACATGTGAGTTTTGAGTTCAGATTATAGAGAGGTGGATTTTGCCTGTGGGTGTTTTGCAGCACGTGGTCTTCTTCCTCTATGGCCCACCATTCCTGCCATCCTCTCATCTCCTGGGTCTTTTCCTTTGTTCCTGTCTTATTGGTTCTTTACTCAAAACTCTTTATTGACAATTGTTTTCTCTCTGGTTTAGGACTATGGCAAACTAGAATGATTATAATTTCTTGTCTAAACAGTCTTTTAAGAGTGAAAGTAGGTATCATTCACGGTTAGCTCTAGATTATGGGTACAAGCTAGGGCCTGCCAAAACAGGCAATGGAAATAAGATGGTGTATTGTTATTAAATGTTTTAAGAAAGAGTAACTTCAGGACTGACATTTGTTTTATGGTTATACCAATGTATATGTATATAAACATGCTTTTATATGCCAAATAACTTAGGGTTTTATAAATGCTTAATATTTCATGCTTAACTGTATAAATCGGATACTGCTATTATCTCCCATTTTTGACAGGGAAATTGAGGAATAGCTAGTGCACGCAAGGTTTAATACAAACTAGTTACAGAGTTCTTTTTAGAGCACTTAACAAAGTAGTTAAGGCAAAATAAGTATGTGGAGATACTTTAATATTTTTGGCACCTGTGGTAGGTGGTGATCAGAGATGGTCCTAGTGAACTTCACCTTTTGGTATTAATTTAAAAAATATTTTATATGTATGAGCATTTGGCCTGTGTGTGTGTGTGTGTGTGTGTGTGTGTGTGTGTGTGTGTATCTAGTGCCTGAAAAGTCCAAAGTGGTACTGGTGATCAGACCACGTGAGCAGGCATGTGAATGCTTGGAATTGAACTTGGGTCCTCTGGAAGAGAAGCAAGTGTTCCTAACTGCTGAGCCAGTCACCATCTTGATATTTTTGGCCCTATGTGATCTTTCTTTTTGAGTATATGTTGCATAGTAAATTAATATGTTCAGTCTTTTTACATGTTTGGTCATATTTTGTGCATGCTATTGTAAATGGTATTATTACTAAAATTTTATTTTAAATTGTTACTATTATATGTTGATTGAATATCCTGTAACATTGCTACTTATTAGTTTTTAGTAGTTTTGTATTTGTAAGTGTAGTGTTTGTGTTTTGAGACAAACTAAGACGGTATCTTAACACGTAGCCCCACTTGCCTTGAATTTGTCTTATCAGTGTCCTCCTGCCTCTCTGCCTCCATTACAATCATGTACCAGTATGCCATTGATTAGTTTTAGAAGTTTTCTGTTTCTCATATGTTGCAAAAGGAGTGGTGGACTGCGTTCCCACCCGGATGCCGGCTAGCTTACCCCTGAAATAATTACACGGAAACTGTATTCTTTTAAATAGTGCCTGGTCCATTAGTTCTAGCCTCTTATTGGCTAAATCTCACATCTTGACTCAACCCATTTCTAATAATCTGTGTGCCACCACGAGGTCGTGGCTTACCGGGAAAGATTCAGCATGTCTGACCTGGCAGCTTCATGGCGGGCAACTCTCTGCCTCTGCTTTCTTCCTTCCAAAATTCTGTTCAGTTTACTCCACCTATCTAAATCCTGCCCTATCAAAACCAAGGCAGTCTCTTTATTAACCAATGAAAGTAACACATAGACAGATGACCCTCCTCCATCACTCATATATATTTATATGTATATGTATATATATTCATTTATATAGATATATATGTTTCATTTATGTTGTTCTATTTTTTTTGTTCAGGGGTTTCTTGTATTTATGGATATGTGGTATGTGAATTGAAAGATGTATTTTCAAACATCTTGCTAATTTGGATTTACTGACTTATTCTTGTTTTTTCAAATTTGCTTTAAAGAGTTTGAGAATATTTTACTTAGATAGCAGTTTGTAATTATCTACTCTTGGTATGCTGGGTACTCTCCTTGTTTGTAACATTTTAAAAAATTTAATAGTGTGGCTTTCTTTTAAGGTATTTTATTTGTTGGATATACTTATGTAGGCTTTGATTTATAGCATTATTTTAGATATGCTTTTAGAAAGTAGCAGGTATTTAGAAGAGTACTTCTCTATCCTTTTGTACATCAATCTTTCAGGTGTATGTTTTGTCTATATTTATTGTGATTTTTGATGTTTGGGGAAGGCTTCTCTTTTCTTGCTTTCTAAGCTATATATCCTGTTTAGTTATAATGTGTCATATATCTTTGGATTTCTATCTTCCATCAGTATTTGGGTATTACATATATATTATATTTACAATCACAGATTCTCAATTTTTCTGGGTCTATTGATATGTGGTTCTCTTGAATATATACATACATACATACATACATACATATGTATATATGTACACACACACACACACACACACACTACAGTCTACAAGTTTTTACCAGGCTGTGGTGGCACACACTTTTAATCCCAGTATTTGGGAGGGAGACAGGCAGATCTCTGTGAGTTTGAGGACAGTCTGGTCTACAGAGCAAGTTCCATGACAGACTTCAAAGCTACAGAGTAACCCTGTCTTGAAAAACTAAACCAAACCAACAAAAACACAAAAAACAAAACAGAAAAATTCTCCAAAAATCTACACATTCTTAATTCCCTTTTATGCTATAATTATTCTATATTCTACTCATTCACCAAATTCTTTTTGTAAAATCATACCTAATTTATTTTAGAAGTTCTGTTTTTTTCTCAAGTCTTCCTAATCATTTGAAAAATTTTCCATTGCTTTTAGAATTTCTTGGTTCACTTTAGAACTTAATATTTTAGTTTGCGGGAGATAGTTCCATCAATGAAGTGCTTGCTGTGTAAGTATCAGGATCTGGTTTGACCCCTAGAACCCATGGGAAAACCTAAGTGTGATAGGTGCACTTCTAACTTCAGCATTGGAGACAAGAGGACTTAAGTTCAGAAGGGAACAAACGGGCTAGGGAATGAGGTATGAGATACAGTCAAAATTAAATCTTTGAAATAGATGTAGAAACTATTCAACAATATGGACAGTATAGATAGCAGGTCTAAATAAAGACAGTGAGAGCCGAGCAGTGGTGGCACACGCCTTTAATTCCAGCACTTGTGGGAGGCACAGGCACTTGGATCTCTGTAAATTCAAGGCCAGCCTGGTCTACAAGAGCTAGTTCCTGGACAGGCTCCAAAGCTACAGTGAAACCCTGTCTCAAAAAAAATTATTTAAGATTATGTTTACTTTTCTTTTTTCCTGCAGAATTGATTTGAGGTTTTGTGTCTATGTGCCTTTTCCTCTCTATGGTCTATCATACCATTTTGTGCCTTGTGAATTCTACTTTAATATTTAATTGACTTATTATTATGTTTTCAAAATGTATTTTTATTTTTTAAAATATGTTCTCCTAAGTTTTTTAAATTTATTTTTTTATGTGGATGAGGTGAGGGTTTTCCCTGTATTTTAGGAAGTGTGAGAAAGGCTCTAGAACTCTTTGTAGGCACTAGCTTGACCTGTGTATATTCAATGCACTGTCGGTGTTGTCTTGTCACCAGTCTGTGGGGGCAGCCGGTCGTCTTGTCAACAGCCAACAGCTCCGATATAACCCAGTCCTGGTACTGGCAACTTCATTTGCTGATAAGATGGCCTCTTGGATATCAGTTACATTATTTAGTGATTTCATTTAGATCACCTTTGTGTATGTATGTCTGTATTTTATGAGCTCCTGTTTTAGATTTCCGTACAGCCCCTCAAATGGCCCTCAAAAACTTTAACGGTCTCTCCTTGTAATCTCCCTATCCCCCTCTTCCCACCACCTTCCCACTTCATACTCCTATTCCAGCCCCTCCAATCATAACTATCTACTCTGTTTCATTTTCCTGATGAGATTTATCAGTCTCCCCAGTCTCTTACTCTGGACCTAACCTCTGTTTCTACAGATTGTAGCTTGATTATCATTGACTTAACAGCTATTTTCCACCTATAAGTGAATATTTGCCATAGTTGTCTTACTGATTCTGGGATACCTCACCCAGGATGATTTTTTTTCTAGTTCCATCCATTTACTTGTGTATTTCATGATTTATTTATTTTTAACCACTGAGTAATAAATACTCCAGTGTGTAAATGTACCACATTTTCATTATCTATTAGGAAGAAATTTTTAAACCTGACATTTTTTTATGAAGTTAAGTGAGATGCATTGAATTGTTCAATATGTGATAAGACATGAATATTTGAGCTAAGAATAGTAAACTAGGGGAGCTTAACTCACAAGGCTCTTTCACTCTGATTCTTCCATCAGCTCTGCCCTGTTCCTTTATCTTCAGAGATCTTGATATTCTTTTCCTTGCATATGTGGCACTTCAGGGTCTTGTGATTTATTTCAGAGGAGGTGTGTAGAGAGTCCTTTCTGTACCATCAAGTTCTCAAACTCTGTCTGTCAAACACATTCATTGCCTCAATCCACCATATTTTAGCTTTTTTCCCCTGAGTCTCATCATTAGTGTTTTATACATGTCTATTGGTTGAATTATAACAATCGAATCAGGAAATAGTAGAGCCAAAAGAAATCGTAATTGTTCGGCGAAGTAATAAACCAAACCTAAAATACTGCTAGATACTAGCCTTCATTAGCTACAGTAAACACAGAAGAATGTAGATTTTTATTGATCTCATGTTAATAACTAAGTCTTTTCACTTGTAAGCACAAGTAAGCACAGGGTATATTTTTATTGTAAAATGACTTTCACATTATGCCACCAAGTACAAATGCAGTTTTTAATGGGTTTAGAAGCTGAAGATATTAGGTAAAATCATTCTTTGGCGATAGAAGGCAATAATGCATTACCCAATCTAATTGTACAATTAAGAATATTTTTTTTTGTTTTTTCAAGACAGGGTTTCTCTGTAGCTTTGCAGAATTAAGAGTATTTTTATTAAAATAAAATATTAAAATATTGACCATTTATAATTGAATATTTGTAGATAATGTTGAAAAAGTTTATTTTAAAAATTCCTGCTGTGTTTGTTATTGAAAATGTTTTGGAGAACCCAAGTAATGTATTATCATACTGAATAAAATTTCCTCAGAAAATTGTGATTGACAGCTTATGTTAATGTTTGCAATCTTGCATGAGTATCATGCCAAGTTTTCATTTATTCACTTTCTTGCAAGTGGAATGAGACACAAGCATACAGGCTTACCACAGAGTTTCTTTAGAAAAACCATTGTCTTGTGAGAAAATGTCCAGCTGAGTTTGCCTCTAGTTCTAGCCACAGATCGTTTAAGATCTGGATGCGTGTTGCTTGATCTTTGGGGTAATTATGAGAGGTGCTGTAGATAAGTAAGCATATTGACATGGACAGGTTAGGGCTGTTTATTAATAGTCTACAAATGGTAAATAGGTATAATTTGCTAAACAGTATTTATGCAGTAATGCTACAGAGAATATTGTGGTACGCATAAGAAGAGAATTGTAAACTATTAATAATTCCATTTGCAAACAGTTTATAGCAAGTACTGTTGTCAATGACATTGTGAATTAGTCATGGTTTTCAGTCTTTTTAATTCTGAGGTTTCAATTAGCATAATTTAAAGTTATTATATAAAAAGTAAAATATATTTTATATTTTATAAACAATATTTTTTGTTTTGAAGCAAATTTTTGAGTAACTAGGTAGCACATTGTATCTGCAATTTGAATCAGCTATAACTTTATTACTAAAGTAGATATATATAAAATACTCTTCTAAAATTTACTTCTATAGAAACATAATATTGATGCCTATAAATGTATAAGGACCTTAAAACTGCTAAGGTAAGAGTAATTTACTGCTTTGAAAATACATATAGGGCATTGTTTCATTGCATGGATAATAGATACTTAGTCAAATTCATCATGTATGCATGTGTGTGAGTATGTGTGTATGTGTATAATTGTATGCACGCTTGTGTGTATTGTCAGTTTTTGCTTGTAACTATAATCTTAATCCTTTCTCCCAAGGACTAGCTTTATAAAAAAGCAATACTGCATTAGAGTGGGTTTTTCTACTATCACAATTAACATTTTCATTCTAAAAAATTATTTTGTAAATGATGCTGCTGTTTCATTTTAAACTGTTTCTCCTTTCAGAATATATTAAATACAGCATTAAGCATTACAGATCTTCCTTTTTAAAATCATTTTCCTAACTGTGTGACATTGGGCAAATTACTTTGTGTTTTGGTTATTTGTTACAAGGGAGAGGGCCCCTTGTTTGTCCCAGCTGCTCAGCTAGCTTACACCTGATATAACCACACAGAAACTGTATTAATTAAAACACTGCTTTGCCATTAGCTCTATCTTCTTATTTTCTAACTCTTACATATTAGTTTAACCCATCTCCATTAATCTGTGTATCGTAACGTGGCTGTGGCTTACTGGAGATTCTAACTGGCGTCCATCTCCGGCAGAGAATCCATGGCTTCTCTGACTCTGCCCTTCTCCCTCCCAGCATTCAGTTCTGTTTTCTCCGCCTACCTAAGTTCTGCCCTATCAACTAGGCCATTAGTCATTCTTAATTCATTAACCAAAGAAAGCAGCACACAAACAGAAGGAACTCCTATACCAGTTATTCTTTTTCAAATGAAGATTATGTTAGCATCTGCTTTCCATAGAGTTGTATGTAAACTAACTAGTAAGAGTACAGCCTCAATGATAAAGTATATATCTTAAGACAGTTCTCAGTGATATCTGAAGTGATAGCAGTTACTAATGTTTACTATTTCAGAAAGATTGGCTGGTTCAGAAGCTTTCTGGGATACATAGGAGGAAGTGTGCATCTCTTATTTCCCCTTAGGCAAGTGAAAT
Organism: Myodes glareolus; assembly: GCF_982192425.1. Classification (NCBI taxonomy): domain Eukaryota; kingdom Metazoa; phylum Chordata; class Mammalia; order Rodentia; family Cricetidae; genus Myodes; species Myodes glareolus. The sequence continues at coordinate 31,532,056 of NC_142040.1, forward strand.
GAGGAGAAACTAGATGTTTAGCTTGTGACAACCTTTCATGAATCCATATTTATTTTTAAACTGTAAATGTTTTAAATTACCTATTAAATTATTTTCCTTACTTGCTATAATTTATGTTTGAATAAACTTGAACAAGTTTTTCTTAGTTTATGTCAACCTGCTCAAGTCTTATTCTTTAATACTCCAATCTGAGAAGCATAAGACCCTTTTAACTGTAGGAAGCATTGGTAGCAATGTATGAGAGGCAGCTGGTACAGGAAGAAAATATTAATGCTCTAATAAGATACAAATAGGTCAGAATCATTTATAGAAGTCTGGGCTTTAAACATTTTTCCTCCAATTAGAAACTTCCTATTAAAAACTATTCAGAAAAATAAGCTATACAACCACTATGAAAAATTGTATAGAAATTCTTCAAACAAAGCAAAAACTATTTTAGGAAACACGAATCTTGCTACATTGTATCTGTAAACAGAATGTGGAATCAGTATTTTGGATAGACTTCTGCAATCCAGTGTTCATTACAACATGCACAATTATCCTGAGTATTATCAACAGGTGAATAAAAGTAATATGAGATGTACATATGATGGAATGTTACTGTGCTTCAAGAAAGCAGTATTGTTAGAGCACTGTATGTGTAGAAGCCAAACCTAGAATACTACTTATGGTTTCACTTATATGTGAAATATAAAAAAATAAACAAAAACATCGTCCAAATTACTTACCAAAGGTTTTTTTTTTTAAATTAACTTATAAAGAGAGAGTAAAATACTAGTTTCCAGAGACAGTGGGAAATTCAGGAAGATGTTGACAAGAGTGCACAGCATTTGGCTAGATAAGAGGAATAAATTCAAGAAATTTAGTGTATATTCTTCAACTACACTCAATTACATTATAATACTTGAAAATTGCTAAGAGACTGGATTTTCCCTTATGTTTTTAAATTTTATTTTTGTTTTTGAGAGTTGTTTACATAATATGTGTTTTTATCAAATCCACACCAGTTCCTCTTTTAGTTCCTCCTCTGTACTTTGCAGTCCTCTGCTATATTTGGCTCTTAAGATCTTAACGCTGCTATGATCATCTCTGGGCTTTCAGAGGAAGATAATGCATATGTTAAATAGGTGGACCTAGCTATTCTACAATATATCTATACATTAAAACATTATACACTGTAAATAAATGCAACTTAAGACAGCTAACAGCTATCATTAATTATAAATTCTATCCATAATTTTATTTAATTTAATGACAGGATTACCTTGGTATATAGTATCTAGTAATAAAGAACACGCTGGCATTATGCTTAGTTGACTATATTTAAAGTCCACAACTTAAACATTTATGCCATATTCCAAGATTTTTGCCAGAACTCAACTGTTTTTTCCTTTATTATTCCCACCCCTTCTCCTCCCTTTGCTCCTCCTCCTCACTTCTGAAACTGGAATCTTAGGCTAGTACTCCTTCTACAGGCATTTGCATAGGTCTAGACATTTGAATTCTAGTCCTCTTCCATGGAGAGTACTTTAACTACTGAACCATCTCCCCAGCTCTTATTAACAACGATGAGGTGGGAGGGGGGATAATAATTGATATAAATAAAAATCATTAAATTTTTGACTGCCATGTCGCTGTGCCCCCCTCATCCCTGCTGTGCAGCTGCTTTTAAAACGGGAAACATGATGGAACAGCAGATTATTAAGGGAAGGGTAAGACTTCTTGATTTTAATCTTGCTAATTTTATGATGCTTATTAGGTACGTGAGAGGAAATATCAAGTAGACAATTGGCTACACTCTGGTAGGGAGCATGGAAATTAAAAATTTGGGCAATATAAGTATATATAATTTAAAGCCAGCGAACTAGAAAGAAAATGTTTGCAGAGGAACGTTCTGAAGATTAAATTTGGATTGCTTCAGTGTTTAAAGGTCAGAGAAGAAAGAAACATCAAGCTTGACAATAGGAAAAGCAGCTAGTAAGAGAGGAGCAGCTCTGATAAAAGGCCATGATGGCCACAGAAATGACATGTTCTGCTCAGTCAGATAGCATCACCTTCTTCTTTAGGACCAAGATACCTCATGATGAAGACATATTAATCCTTGTGAAAGTTTTCTCTCAGTATTTCTCTTTCTGAACTTAAATATGTTAGGTAAGATAAATAAAATCATCTTGTCTGTTTCTTCACACCCCTTGTCCGCGAAAGGGAATTATTCCAAATATTTTCAAAGTTTCAGTTTGTTTTCTTCAGATAATTAACTAATTAATCTCATTAATGTTTTGTATGTGTGTATTTATTAAACATAAATAAATAATAAGGTTAAATTCTCTTGGCATATTACCTTAATTTTAGGTTTGTTTTGTTTTTCAATCAGGTGGTATGTCAATGATTAAACAAGTGCTTTGTGGCAAGTATGTGGTTTGAAGCCAGTGAAAAGTTTGCATGTGCCCAGCAATATTCAATGTATTCTGATACACAGTTGTTATAATTACTGCACGCTGCAGTGACATTACAGCATCTGTTATAATAGGATAGGTTACCGTTTGTCAAAATGTGAGTTGTGTGATTTCTTTGTTTCCGCTGGAAAAATCCTTTTGTATGTGTTTTCAACATTTCAGTGGGGACCAGGGATTTACAGTAGAGGGACAGAAGCTTTAAAATATTAACAGCCCATTAAGTACAGGATATGGTCCATGAGGTTTAATGGGAAGTTGTTAAAAGGAGATGGAACTGTTCCAGTGTTTGGGTAGACGTGGTTAATGGAAAAGCACGGGGCAGGGAGCTCTTAAAAGCATATATATTTGTGTAGACCAAAGGACAATAGCAACACATATCATCCCTGATAAGCAATACTTGGAGCACAGCAAGAACTCCATTTGGTGCATATGCTAACTTTCTTTTTCAAAAGATAGCTGGGGAGGTTGTGCTGCAAAATTTCTCCCTGTGGATCTGAGATGCTTGCTACTCATTAAATCAAACCTTGAAAGACTTTGAAATAGCACCTACTTTAACTTTAAGAGATTACAAGACCTCTGAGATTAGTCCTTAGAATAGCCCTTTGTGATTATCTAGAGTATAATAAAAATACAAGATTCTCAAAGGAAGGTATTTTTAAAGTAAAAAGCTCAGAACTCTGGAGCAAACTATTAATTATTTGTCTAGTTATTTATTATTCACTTTGGAACATACTTTTATTTTACATCTCTTGTGATCTACTTGTATGTGCATTACATGATTAGTAATTATTAGTTCTGATATATCACCCTGTTTTATATGCATATTCTTAGATGCTAGCCATCAGCTCAGGCTAGCAATTCAAGTTTTCTGCTTGAGCAGATTAAACACTTTTCTTCCAAGTTCTTCAATCTTGAACAAGTCATGTAACTTCTTTGACTCAGTTTTGTTTCTATAAAACTCCGACTGAGACTTCATAGGGTTATTTATATGATCAAATTAAATTGTGTACCTAAATACTCCATAAATTATTAAATGACAAATCTATGCCATGTAATATCATTATTAGAAAGGATACATCAGAAACTAAGCTTCTGGAACTTTGTAGATGAGTCCAAATATCGAAAATATAGCCCTACTTAGTGCTTTTCACTCTTTGAGCACTGAGTTTTATCACTCATGCTTCATCAATTTTTTGCTTTTGGTTTTGTATTAAATTGATTAAAAATGGAGGTTGAAAAAGTGAAAGCCCTGCTGAAACATGAATAGGCATTGCTATCACTATCACTATCTAGTACTTGGAAGTGAACTAAGGACCTCATGTGTACTGGGAAGATATTTATCATTGCTTTATAACCCCAGCCCTTGACTGAGTAAGGATGATGAGTTCCATATGTTTGCTTCCTTACCTGAGCACTTTTTGCCATCTCAGTCCATGACATTCACTGTCTGCAATGCTGCTACATTTTCTTTATCTGTTGATAGAGGTTTCTTCCCGGTCCCACAGCTGTTCAGTCCCCCACAAACACTCCGAGGCCTACATCAATTATAACTGACTGACCTATTAGCTCAGGCTTCTTATTAACTAACTCTTACATCTTAACCCATAATTCTTGTCTGTGTTAGCCATGTGACTTGGTACCTCTTATCAGTGAGGCATTCTCATCTTGCTTCCTCTGCCTTTGGGTGATGGCTGCAGACTGAGCCTTTCTTCTTTCCAGAATTCTCCTGTTCAGGTCACCCTACCTATACTTCCTGCCTGGCTACTGGCCAATCATCATTTTATTAAACTAGTACAAGTGACAAATCTTTACAGGGTACAAGACCATTGTCCTATAGCATTTATCTATTGCTTCATAGCAATTCATACTAAAATTTAGTGTATTAAAACAATGACCATTATTTTTTATTATTGCTCATGCTCTCTCTTGGTAGTGAAGTTAGGGAGTGCTGATTTGAGCAGTTCTGCCCAGGTCTTTAATGTAATTACACCTATACCCTGACTTGAGATGGAAAAACGGGGGACTGTAGGAGCTGGGCAATAAGGCATCTTATCCTGCTAACATTGTTTCTCTATGTAGGCTAGTTTATACTGTCTCTGCATGTCTTAGGACAATTACCTAGTTCCTTACAGAGAGGAAATAGTAGCCAGAGTCCCAAAAGAAAGAAGCAGAACTTCTCTTTGGCATGGGAATTACTTCCTCTACCATTACAGACTTGTCATACCTCTTAAGGATTAAACATACTCCTTCAGTGGTGGGTCACTTGTATGGGAGCCCATGCTATTGTGAGCACTTTTCCACATGAATAATGATTATTCCCATCACCATGTTAGCCTGACTTTCTTCAGGACTGCATGGAGAACTGTTTGCTTCCCCCCCTTTTTTGGTAAGTTTGTATTTTATGTTACATACAAATAAGGCAGAAATAAAAACATACTAACAGTAACAGAATTCCTTCCCAAATTGCTTTTTCTTCATTTTTGGAGAGATTATTTGTCATATAATGAGGAAGAAAAGTCTCAACTTTCCTTGAAATCCCACTTACTTCACTTCAGAACTTAATGCTTGGAGAATCATCTATGTGCTCACAGATAATAAAGATGTTTATTCTTTTTTCCAGAATGCTAAGTTTTTAACAGAGTAGTATTTATATAGGAGATATTTTGAAAATTGTGCAGCTCTGCCTAGCTGATGAAATGTGCTAATGTTCTTTTTTTCCTTTAATACTCTTTATTCAATTTTTTCAGCAAATTTTTTATTTTTTACTAAAAATTTCCACCTCCTCCATTTTCCTCCCCCTCCCTCTCCCTTTACCTCTCCAGTCCAAAGAGCAGTTAGGGTTCCCTGCCCTGTAGGAATCCAAGGTCCTCCCTCCTCCATCCAGGTCTAGGAAGGTAGCTTCTAAACAGACTAGGCTCCCACAAAGCCAGTACATGCAGTAGAATCAAAATCCAGTGCCATTGTCCTTGGCTTCTCAGTCAGCCCTCATTGTCAGCCACGTACAGAGAGTCCGGTTTGATCACATGCTCCATCAGTCCCAGTCCAGCTGACCTTGGTGAGCTCTCATTAGATCAGTCCCCTTGTATCAGTGGGTGAATGCACCCCTCATGTCCTGACTTCCTTGCTCATGTTCTCCCTCCTTCTGCTCCTCATTTGGACCTTGGGAGCTCAGTCAAGTGCTCCAATGTGGGTCTCTGTCTCTATCTCCATTCATCGTCAGATGAAGGTTCTATGGTGATATGCAAGATATTCATCATTGTGGCTATAGGATAGGCCCAGTTCAGGCATCCTCTCCTCAGCTACCCAAGGAACAAGCTGAGGACATCTCCTTGGACACCTGGGAATCCCTCTAGAGTCAAGTCTCTTGGCAACCCTAAAATAGCTCCCTTAATTAAGATATATACTTCCTTGCTCCCATATCCACCCTTCCTCCATCCCAACCTTCCCATCCCTCAAGCTCTTCCCATCCTCCCCTTCTCACTTCTCTCCCCTTCTCCCTTTACCCACACTGCACCCCCACCCCCAATCTCCTAATTTTTGCCTGGCAATCTTGTCTACTTCCAATATCCAGGAGGATAACTGTATGTTTTTCTTTGAGTTCACCTTATTTAGCTTCTCTAGGATCATGAATTATAGGCTCAATATCCTTTAATTATGGCTAATGTTCTTTAAGAAATCATAAGTTTTTGGATAATTAAATTTCCGTAGGCATAAATGTTAAAATTATGAATATAAAACTACACATATAATACATGTTCATAAGTAAGAGTTTGAGATCAGGCTGGTGTACAGAGTGACTTCCAGGACAGACAGCCAGGGAACACACAAAGACCCTGTATTGAAAGGCAAAACTAAAAATAAAGAAGAAGGAAACAAAAAAGAGAGAAAGATGATTATTAAATGCATTACCTAGCCTATGCTGGGTTCTGTTTTAGAAGAAGTAAAAGGACATCTTCAGATGAAATGACAGAATTGCAATATAGGTTAGATAAACATATTGTAAACATGAGTGATTTTTCTGTGACTATATGAGAAAATATGCCCAAAGGAAGAGATTTATTCTGAAAATATTTAGGAATAATGAGCCCTGGTATCAAAAGGTTCAGGAACCTCTCTCTCTCTCTCTCTCTCTCTCTCTCTCTCTCTCTCTCTCTCTCCCTCCCTCCCTCCCTCCCTCCCTCCCTCTCTCTCCCTCTGTGTGTGTATGTGTGAAATAATTTCATAAGCATTTTATTTTTTCAAACTAATATTTCACATGAATTTACAAAGCATATTCTTTGTGAAAATCAAAGTTTTTCAAATCAAAGACTATGACCCCTCCCTCTGCTGTCTGCAACTCCAGTGAAGACTGTGACCCCTCCCTCTGCTGTCTGTAACTGCAGTGAAGACTGTGACCCTTCCCTCTGCTCTCTGTAACTGCAGTGAAGACTATGACCCCTCCCTCTGCTATCTGTAACTGCAGTGAAGACTGTGACCCCTCCCTCTGCTGTCTGTAACTGCAGTGAAGACTGTGACCCTTCCCTCTGCTGTCTGTAACTGCAGTGAAAACTGTGACCCTTCCCTCTGCTGTCTGTAACTGCAGTGAAGACTGTGGCTCCTCCCTCTGCTGTCTGTAACTGCAGTGAAGACTGTGGCTCCTCCCTCTGCTGTCTGTAACTGCAGTGAAAACTGTGACCCTTCCCTCTGCTGTCTGTAACTGCAGTGAAGACTGTGACTTCTCTCTGCTGTCTGTAACTGCAGTGAAGACTGTGGCTCCTCCCTCTGCTGTCTATAACTGCAGTGAAGACTGTGGCTCCTCCCTCTGCTGTATATAACTCCAGTTTTTGTATATGATAGAATTAAAGAGGAAAAGGATGTCTATGGTTAAAAAAGAAAAGAAAAATATCAACTAATTGAGGTTATTTTTACTTTGCTTTTCATGGAACAGCATTTAGTTAATAAATATAGATCTTATCTAAAATACTCTTTTTAATTAAATATTTTTCACTTATTGTACATACTGACCACAGTTTTCCCTCCCTCCTCTCCTCCTGTCACCTCTTCCCCTGCCTCACATCTACCCCCACGCCTCATCCACTCCTTCTCTGCTTATATTCAGAAAGGGACAGGCCTCCCATGGTCATGAACAAAGCATGGCACATCAAGCTGAGGCAGGGCCAAATTCCCCCTGCATCAAGGCTGGGAGAGTTGGACAAGTTCCCAAAAGCCAGCTAAGCCTAATGTACTTCTTAGTTTGATAGCTCCAAATGGAATTATTTAAGATATAAGGAAATACACACCATAATATATTCATTCTTGGTGTTCATTCAGGGGCATTACATGTGGACAAATTATAGATCTTGTTCCCACTTCTGTGGCAAAACTATTGAGTCCTCTGTTGTCGAAACAGTTTTTACTCAGTTCATTGTTGATGTGTATAATCACTTTGTCATCTGACTTATTTTCAATGGTTGACAGTATCCAGTATCATAATTGCAAGTATGTACAATTATATTTTCATAGCCATCCATGACTTTAGCATCACTTCTACCAAGGACAGATTTGCAAATGGCCCTCTCAAGTTGCCCACTGTATGCCTCCATATTGACAGCTTTAATTCTTGATTCATATCTTTCTGCATAGGTATTGATGACAAATGGACATGCCTTTGTCATCTCTAGAGCTTTATTGTAGCCCATCAAGTGTAGAATCACCCACAGGTCAAGAGGGTTTCCTTCTAGATCATTGGCTTCCATCAGATACAAGTCCACAAATTCCTATTTTGTTAATTCATTTTTTGTGTGTGTGTCAAAGTTTTAGGTCACAATCCATCATAAAGAGATGGATTGAGTCAGGAGCTCAAGGCCAACTAAATTAATTTATAAAATGGCTTTTATATTTAATTTCTACATTAAGAGTCTGGAATTAGTGTATAATGTATTAGCCCTGAATTATTCCTGTAATCTCAGAAACTAAGTCTAGGTTTTGAGAATTATGTATTCATTAAGTCAAGGGAAAGTATTTCTGATTACACATTCAAAAAGATGCTATGTTACTTATGATTTGGTTCAAAGTATTCTTCCCTGAGCTCATATGTTCGACCTTTTGGGGAGGTTGTGAGGACATTTTGGGGAGGTTGTGAGGTACATATAGGCATGATAGCAGAAGTGGGTTACTGGGTGTGGGTTTTAGAGTTGATATTTGTTTTTTATTTCTGACTGGAGATCTCTATTTTATGATTTTCCAAGATATGAGTAGCCTCTGCCACATGCTACTTTTTTCAATGTATTGAATAACAACACTTAGGATGTAAGTTTATATTAATGAAAAGTTGGCAAGTATGTTTATTTCACCTTTAATTTGTTCTTTCACAGTCAGTGTGCTTTGATCCATTCCACTGTTAGTTGACTTACTGAGTCTTACTTTCCCAGCATACTAGTCCTTCACCAAGCACAATCTGTTTCCTTGCTGAATTTCTAAATCCTGTTGATGAGTTTTTTTCATTCATGTTTGCTGACTTTCTTACACAAGTCTTCAACTGACTTCCTTTTTATTCACCTTGTTTGAATCTTCTTTGAAGTCATGGACAGTTTTTTATAACTATGGTTATAAGTTTCTTGTCTTTTATTTCATCCATTTTGTATTTTAGAATTGTTAGCGAAGAATTAGGATGTTTCGGAAGAATATTTTGCCTTTGTTTTTCATGTTTCATATACTTCTGTGTGTGATTTGCACATCTGATGTGAGTTTCTCTTCTAATTTTATTTGGGGGTTCTTTAATTGTGAAGCCTTCTCATGAGGCTTCATGCTGATTCTCAGCAGTAGTGAAACTGTGGGCATAACTTTAGCTCCTTCTCTGCAGGGAACTCAGCCTGGAGCTTCTGCTTTTAGCTGTGTAATCTTTAGTTTTCCATACTGTGACTCTGTCCTGTCACTTCTACTGAGCTTCCCCACATTATTCCTTTCATTCTGTCCTTGGAATAGAGGCCCTCCAACCCCAAGGCTTCTAACTCACAGAAGCAGGGACAGCTCCTAATACAGGATCTTGCCCCAGAAGTTTGCTAAGCACTTTGTGTATTTTCCTTCATGTAAAGCCGTATTAGTGTTGTAATTTATGTGGTCATTGTATCTCACCTCACATTTGAGAAATGTATGGCATAAAGGAAACTTTTGGTCACCTAGGTTTAAAAAAAAAAACAACACAGATCTAAGTTTCAAACTTAGTTCTATCTGAGTTAAGCTTGTAGTCACTGGTGTTCAAATATTTGTTGAAAGTTATTTTGTGCCAGACACTAGAACCTCCTTGCAGTCTTACTGGTGGAATTTATATTCTAAGAATGAAAAGGGAACAAGAGAATAAATATGTGTTTATTATTAATATTTATTAGTATGAACTCGACATAAAATATATATTGTGATATAATCTGGATATTTTTATCCACCACTTCCCCAGAATGTATATACCAATATCTAATTACCAGGATGATAGTATTAAGAAGAGGGACATATTCCCATAGGTAATTCATAATAATAGAAGTAATTATTGAGATCAGAGCCTCATGAATAAGATTGTTTCCTTTACAGGAGAGCAAAGGTAAGTTGGTACCCTCTTTTGCCATTTGACTATGTAAGTATACAGTAAGAATGTCACATTCCTGCAGCAGAGAGTCCACAGCCCATCCCAAATGTTGGTACTTTGATCTGACTTCTGTGATTCCATAAATATGAGTAATAGATTTCAGTTGTTTCTAAGTTATCATTGCATATAACATATTTATTTTGTTATAGACACTCTAAGACTAATAACCATGTCAGAGAACAACAAACAAAAGTTCTCGGATATGGCATGATCCATAAAAGTCCGTTTTAGGTCTGACACAACAACTAACTGTTGAAGCTTAAGAAATATTTGTAAAGGGCAAAGGGAACCTCAGCCAGACCTTATTATAAACATACCCTAAAGCAGGAGGGCAGTTGTGGCTCAGATGTCAGGTGATAACAGTGTATGTGGAAAGAAAATGAAATGGACATAAAATGAAGTGCCAGGTTCTCGTATGTAAAAAAGCTCTGAAGGTTTGGGGGTTTTGCTCTGTTTTGTTTGTGAACTTTTGCCAAATTTTCATTTTGCAAAAAGTTCTGCAAGTAGTGTAGACAATGCTGTTTGAATTACTAAAAGTATAATAAAAATCTTTGAACAGTTTTGTGTGGGAATGCAACCCAATGACCCAACGTCAGATAAAACATTTCAAATTAAATTTAACAGTTGTTAATGTTTAAATCTGATTCAGAACTGGTTGCACTGTTCTAGAAAGCTTTAGAACCATAAGGATGTAAGGTATCTATGGTAAAAGCAGGCTCTTGGAGGCGGGTCTTGAGGATTATAGTCTTGCTTTCTCTGATTTAATATTCAGCTTCCTGATTTGCTGAGATGTCAGGAGCTTCTCCTTCACATCTGCCAAAATGTCGGAAGTCTCTTCCTCACTCTGCCACGGACTTGCGCTTTGTGTTTCTTCCTTCATTAGGATAGATTGGAGCCACTTGCCCAAATAAATATTTCTCCATCACGTTGCTTCTATAATGTGTTGGTCACATCAAGGAGTACATAACTAATATAGAATGTTAGTACTGAGAAATAGGTTTGTTGCTGTGGCCAAACTGATAATGGGGCATGTAGGCTTTTGGAATTAACTTGTGGGATGAGTGTGGAGTTTAGGACTGTGAGCTAGACAAGTCCTACAGAACTGCAAGCAGAGTTTACTGCGCCTTCTGATGGGAGTTTATGTTGCATGTTGCTAGAAGTGTAAATGGTAAAGGCTGTGCTCATGAAGTCATAGAAGGAGATACGGGTCCCCATCATAAATTGGTTAGAGGTCATGCGTGTTACATTTGAACAAAGAATCTAGCTACATTCTTCCAATTTCCTAAAAATTAGAATGAGGTTGAATCTGCAAGTAATGGACTAATTTATTTGGTGGAGAAACTTTCAAGACAGCATAGCTTCTAGGCTATGGCAGTTATTACTGGCTGATTTTAGCTGAATTTATAGCATGAATCTAAAGCCAAAAATAACAGAAAGATGTGAAAGTTGTACCATTTGGTAAGGAAAGGAGCATGAGTGTGGTTAAAAGTTGTAGACAGGGTAGATGTGAATAAAGCAGGTACCAATGAAGGACAGTGGCTGTTAAAGAGATTAATACCTTCTATTGCAGAGGACCTTGGGCTTTATACAGAGAGGATAGTAAAGGTACCTTGTGCTTAGTGCTCCAGGAATAATATGTAAAAATTTGTGACTGAGTTTGCCTTCCAAATAGAATACCTGAAAAGGTAGAATAATTGGGTTTCCTTCCTGGAACATGACCGTTTAGAGATAATGTTTTCATAGGTTTGGTGAAACAAACACCTAGATGTAACATTAGGGCCTGCTTGTTGGGATTTCTGTCCAAAGCAACAGAAATACAGAAGACCCACCTACATCACCTAGAGGCTTCCATAGTCATGGTCTAAAGCAATGGTTCTCAATCTTCCTAATATAGATACTACCCTTTAATACAGTTCCTCATGTTGTGGTGATCCCCAACCACAAAATTATTTTGTTGCTATTTCCTAAATAATTTTGCTATTCGTATGAATCACAATGTAAATATTTTTGGAGGTTGAGAACTCCTGATATAAAGAGTCCCAGATACCTCCCATTGCCCTCATGGTTCCAGATTTTCAAGCGTAAAGAATGCAAGTGCTCTGGAACTTGCACCATGTTTCTAGAAAAGAAAAAGCTTATGAGGTCAGAAAATGTATAACCGTGTGAGGTCAATGTTTGAGGTTGTATATGAGACGAGATCGGGTGCACTCAGGTGATTATGTCCTTGGACAGAAATGAAACCTAAGTTGCCCTAAAGAACCAAGGATAATGGAAGAATCAGGAATGCTAAGAATCAGTGTCATCTTCAAGTAATAGTACACCTACAGATTTGAACTGAAATTGTCAGAACCATAGGGAAGAAATTGCTGAAGTCTCTTGGATTTCAGATGTTGCCACTGCATATCATGAATGTTGAACACAGACATAAATGGTTAAAAATTGCTCTGTTGGCTTTCAGTCTTGTTTTGGTCTAATCTAATCTATTACGTCTTTCATTCCTTTGGGAATGAGAATGTTTACTCTCATTGTATATAGAAAGTACCTTAGTTTTTGAAGGCGTAGGTCACAGACAATCCCACACTAGTTTGGAATTATGATTAATAGAATGGTTATTTATTCAAAGGGGAAAAAACTTACAGATTACCGTCCCAGACAACAGCCCCTCCACACGAACAGGAAAGGAGTCTAGGAGCCCGAAGCAGAGCCGGAAGCCAAAGAGGGAGTGGAGGACAGCCGCTGCTTTTTTTTTTAAAGAGAGAGAGACCACATCCCAATGGGCTGGTAACTCAGCGGCGATTGGCTGAAGGAGCGGAAGGAGCTCCTGCAGCAAGTTTTTGTTTTGGCTTAATTTGTTCCTTATTATTTTTATTGTTATATTTTTCTGGGGTTCACAGCTAATCACTTGCTTTGAGTATTAGAAGAAATTTGGCCTTTTGAATGGTGGGTACTCTCCAAGGTGTGATTAAAGCCTTCGCATGTGAGATGGCCATAAGCCTAAAGAAGTTAGGGGCAGACTGCTGTGGTTTGAATCCAAAATGTTTCCTTCCCAGAGACTAGTATAATTGAATACTTGATTCCCAGCTGGAGGTGGTTTCTTGGGAGGTTGTAAATAAGGGAACAGTAGGGTTTGGTTTATAGAGGTGAGTCATTGGGGGCAGACATTGAGGGCATAGTCCAAACCCGAGTACTCTGGGTCAGCATTCTGCTTCTTGGTCTGTTAGGATGTAAGAGCATCTATCATATCACATATTTTAACTGCCATTAACTCTGCATGCCTTTACTGTGAATTAATAGACATCTTTTATTTACGTTGTGTCTGTCAGATGTTTGGCCATAATGATGAGAAAATAGTAACTAATATAAATAGTTGAACCAAAATACAAACATCCATTTTAAGGAGTACATTTAGTTCATCTTGTTGTCTTTCTTGTATTTCAAGATAGTGGTAGATTCCAATCAGTCATTCTTTAGAAACAGTATTTACACTTTTTAAATGTCCAAACAAGGGATGCCTAACAAGCTCTCTATTTTTATTTCTAAAAGCAGTGCAAGAATATTATAAAATGGTTATAATTAGCTCTGTGTTTACGTGGTAGATGAAGCATAAATGAATTTTGTGTTTAAGTTGATGCCACATCTGAAGATATTTCATTTTGTATATTCAGATCCTCCAAAATTGAAAATCTCAGAAATTTAATGTTTCTAGTCCCAAGTTATTTAGATAGCATGATCTCTATGGAGCTTTGTGTGATTGATTATTGGGCTGACCTGTTTTATGTCAACTTGACACAAATTGAAGTCACCTGGGAGGAGCAAACCTCAATTTAAAAAATGCCTCCAATGTAAATAATGGAAGTAGAGAAAACCCTCCCGAGTGAGGTAACCCAGACCCAGAAAGATGAACATGGTATGTACTCACTCTTAAGTCGATACTAGCTAAAAAACAAAGAATATTGAGCTTATAGTTCAAGATCCTGAGAAACGGGGTAACAAGGTGAACCCTAAGAAAAACATACATAGATCCACCTGGAATGGGGAAATAGACAGGATTGCCTGACAAGATTGGGAGCGTGGGGGTGGGGGAAGATGAGGGGAGAAGGGAACGGGGGCAAGGAGGTGAACTTGAGGGAACAGGATAGTCGAGATAGAGGAAAGACAGAGATGAGAACAAGGAAAGAGATATTTTGAATGAGTGAGCCATTATAGGGCAAGCAAAAAACCTGGAAGTAGATAAATTTCCAGGAATCCACAAGAATGACCCCTGCTAAGACCCTGAGCAATAGAGGAGAGGGTGTCCGAACTGGCTTTGCTCTATAGTCAGACTAATGAATATCTTAAATAGAGCCTTTATTTAGTAACTAATGGAAACAGGCAGAGACCTGCAGCAGAACACTGGGCTGAGCTTCCAAAGTCCAGTTGAAGAGTGGGAAGAATGAAAATATGAGCAAAGAGGTCAAGACCATGATGGGGACACCCACTGAAACAGTTTACCTGAGCTAATGGGAGCTCACCAACTTCAGCTGGACAGGGAAGGAAACATATAGGTCCAAATAGTCCCTCTGAATGTGGGTGACAGTTGTATGGCTGGGGCAAACTGCAGGGACACTGGCAGTGGCACCAGGATTTATCCCTATAGCTTGTACTGGCTTTTTGGGAACCTATTCTCTTTGGATGCATACCTTGTTCAGCCTAGATATAGTAGGGAGAGCCTTGAACCTCAAAGCAATGTGCCTTACCCTCTCTGTGGAGTGGATGGGGAATGGTATAGAGGAAAGGTAAAGGGAATGGGAGGAGGGAGTGGGAACTGGGATTGGTATTTAAAATGAAAAATGATAGTTTTTTTTTTAAAAAAAAGAAACAACAAGAAAGAAAGGAAAAGAAGATGCCTCCATAACATTTGGCTATAGGCAAGACTGTAGGGTGTTTTCTTAATTAGTGACTGATGGAGGGACCATTGTGGTGGTGCCATCTCTGGGCCAGTGGTTCTGGGTTCTATAAGAAAGCAGGTTAAGCAGTCCCTGGGGAGTAAGCCAGTACTAGCTGTACCTTCTATGGCCTGTGCATCAGCTTCTGCCTCCAGGTTCTTATGCCCTATTTGAGTTCCTATCTATCTTGACTTTGTTCATTGATAGACTGTGATGTGGAAGTGCATGCCAAATAAACCCTTTCCTTCCTAACTTGATTTTGGATCATGGTATTTCATGAAAGCGATAGAAACCCTAACTAAGACAGTTATGTATATAGCACTGCTTGATTTACTTATGATAGTTCCAAATTGCTTTTACCCCAAACAGAAGATTAGCAATGCGAGTCTTTGTGAGAACTTTGAGTATTTACAGCTGTAGGAGGAGGGAAAGGAACAGGACTGGGCAAAAGTTAAGTTGTGTTCAGTTAGAACGTAAGCCTTGGCTACTCAGAAGATTGTTATGAAGTTGTTTAAGGTTGAAATAAAAAGAATGGTCTTTCTGCCTTGATGCAAACTGCTTTGATCTTGAGTAAAGTGAGCTGATCATCAAAAAAAGCAAGGGCTGAGAGAACGTTGAAAAACTAATTGTATGTATGGGAAAATCAGATAAATTTTAGCATTAGCCACACTGTTTAGACTTTGCCCATCATAAATGCAAGATATATACATATATTTTTTAATTAAGTCTTTGAGTTTGGATTGTTATTAAAGGTGACCTTTTCTCACTTAAATAGTATTTTTTTAAGGTTAATGTGGGATTCCCCCCATTGCTACAGTAATCAATTCATTTTTTAAGTCACTTATTTTTAGCAGTATCTTGCTCAACATAAAATAAGGAATATAATTGTTATTTAGATTTTTAAGTTTTTAGTTCAAATTGTTCATTGGGTATTTATTTTCGTGCATGTCTGTGATTGTCTTGTACTGTTTTGAAGAACTCTGATGCAGCACATAATTCTCCTCTTGCTGTATCTTATAAAATAGCTGGCCTATGTTAAAAAGAATTTCTTTCCCCATTCGTTTTCTTGGAATAGGTGCTTAGAAAGGAGAGACTCTGTCTTGGTTGCTACACATGCCTTTTTGACTTTTGGGCTGACTGCTTTAATTTATTTTCCTTTTGGTTTTTCCCTGAAAGTCATTCAGGAGCAGCAGTGTTTATGGAGCAGAGCAGTAGCTCTGCTACTGAATGTGGGGTGGGAAAGTATCTGGAGTTTGTTCTGACTATGTGATCAGCAGCCCATGGATTGAGTTAGACTTCAGTAACAGTACAGTCTGAACTTTAAAACCCTATCTGCGGAGGATACGAGATCAGTAAGCTTATAGTGTTAGGAGCATTGATCTTGATGAAACCACACATAGGTGTGACTCTTGTACCTTTTGTATGGAGTGTAAATCCACAAAACCGAACATCAAGTAGTGGTTCGAGTATTGGCTTACTCCTCTGCTAGGAATATTGGTACTTACTTTTTCCTGTTTGGCAGGAATCAGATATTATCAATAGATTTTGTTAGCATTTTTCTTATCCAAGTAATGACTAGGCCCAATTCTACTTAATTCCCAAGACTGTGCACACTAAATTTTGAATCATTTGCCTTTGATATTTTAAAAAGAAAGTTTTAAAATTTCATTTGGTGATTATGATGTTGAAAAATAGAGCCAAGAATTTATTTATTAGCATTTGATTCTATAGTCTTACTCATTTACTGAAAGTAGATGATCATATAAAAGCTTAAGTTCTGAAAATCTACAGCCAAAAGTAGCAGTTATAGGTCAAGTCATTGGTATGTTCTCTCATGTGATACCCTTCATCTTACCTATAGGAAGGACTTAGGTAGGTGATTCTATAGTTCCAAGTTGAACTAACTACAGAAAATATTACCTTCTGTCAAGTGCTTTTAAAGAGGACCTTAGAACAGTTCCCTAATATAGATTCTTAAAATGTCTCTAATATTTTCTGAGGCATATAATTAATAAATGGTAAATCTCCTGACTCCAGTGGACATTCTGCCACATCATACTACTTTCCATGTTTAGGAGGTATTTATATTTGTCTTAATCAAACATGACAGTTTTCTAAAAGGCAGTGTATTATGATAAAGTCTCTATATATTTAATTTTGCCAGTATTCTTTCTTTTTAGAACAGCAATAATAAAATCACACTGTTTTAAAAGCTAAGTGTGTTTGTGTTGATTAAGAATATTCCATCTGGTCAGGCAGCGGTGGCACACACCTTTAATCCCAGCACTTGAGAGGAAGAGGCAGTCGGATCTCTGTGAGTTTGAGGCCAGACTGGTCTACAGACAGGACAGGAAAATTAAGGTACAGTGAGATGATTTGGAAGAGGGCTTATAATCAGTTATTGGCAGCACCAAAATTAGAATTCAAATCTGACAGGCTAGCTTCATGTTCTCTTAGTCATACACAATTTCATGTTATGACCTGATGATCACTGTGTAATAAAGCTTGTAGTTATATAGATTGACTCTTCAGAAAGTTCCTTTCACGACGATTCCTTCAAATATAATGTAGTTACTTTCTCTCACACCCTTACCTATGCAATGAATTTTAAATTAACTGGATAAAGCAGTTCTTACACCAAGATAAAGAACTGAAGCAATTGATGTTCTGAGTGAAGGCAGTAATTTGTAGTGAAGCCAGTTTAGATCTTAACGTGGCATGCATTTGGTGGCACCTTCTAGTCCCTCTGGACTTTTTTTTTCCACATCAGACAAAACCCACTGAACAGTTTTGTGTAGTCTGGCAGGATTGTTAGTTGCAGTGGTGCAGAAACGAAAATAATTTGGGTGTTCTAGATTGAAAGTGAGGTGCCTGTTATGAAGTGGTGTTGGTGCTGAACTTCGCGTACCAGACTTTATGAATTTAAAACCTTTTTTTTAAAGGTAGATGATATTGGTGTATTTTAAATGCCTTTGGAACACAGAGACATTTATTGTAATTGTACATCTTACAAAGAGGAATTTTGGATCAGAATGGATTGTAAATTTACACAAATTTAGAGTCCAAACAAAACCCACTTCATGTTTGTATAAAGTATTTTAAGCCATTCATTCTGATCTTCTATTTATTCTAGAGCTTGCAGTGTTTGTGTTTAGGGCCTCCCATCCCCCAACTATGGAATTCATACTGAAAATTTCTAACAATCTGGAGAGTTTATTCTCCTCCACTATTGGGATCTACAAAATTCAGTTAAGTTCTCAAGAAAGCTGACATGATGGAAAATAAAAATAACATTTTCCAAAAACTAATAATGAAGTATCTTATAAGAAAATTATAGTATCATGTATGCATTTTTAGCAGCTTACAAGAAGTAGATAACTTCAAAGTTGTTTTGAGGAAACACTATGCAGTTTGTATTCTGAGTGCTCATGAAATTCAATGCTAAAGAACTCCACACACCATAGTGTCTGTGCTGATGAGCTGTCCACTTGTGAAGAGAGAGAGGATGTGGACTTGTGGCACATTTGATAGTGCTGTCTGCACTGTTCCATTAATCTGTACAATTATTTAGTCTTTGTATTTCACCTTGACTATAACAAACAGTAATTGATTTTACTTTCCTGTAGCCTTAATAAGATATAATTGGCGAATAAAAATTATATACAGTTACAATGACATATAGGTCTTTGTATAAACTATGAAATTTATATGTTCATTATCACATATTAATAAATACATATACACAAGAATAAGTATAATTTTCTTTTAAAATTAAAGACAAACTTATTGCCATTGTTTTTGTTGTTTTATTTAACACATTTATGTTCTGATCCTACTTTCCTTCTTTGTCTGGTTATTATTTTATATTGATTAAATACTATTGACTGTATCTGGGAGGATGAGTTACTGTAGTATAGGAAAGCAAACAAGCACATATTTGCTGTAGTAGTTAGATGTGATATTTCTTACTTTTTGAAGGATAAAGTATTTGAAGTGAACCTAATTGATATCTAGAATTTCACAGAAGAAATGGGAGAAGAGGTTTTTAAGAACTGTTTGTGGATATAAGGAAATACAAAATCTTTTTAGATGGTGGTGCCTGGATAGTGAGTATATTCGGTAGATGTAGACATAAGTATTCGGTAGACGTAGACATAAGTTTGGGGAGTAATAAATAATCCAAAAAAGGTAAACTGAAACAAGATTATTTCTTGAATTCTAAAGTACAATGTTTATATGTTTAGAGAGAATTTGATGTTTTAGTAGCAGAATGGCATATACAGAACTAACAGCAAGCGGTGCTGGAAAGACGAGGCTCTGTGACTGGCAGCTCATACTGCTTTTCCAGAGAAGCAGGGTTTAATTTCCAGTTCCCACATCAGATGGCTCACAACTCTTTGTAACTCCAGCTTCAGGAGCTGTGAACACAGAAGCACATACATTCTTTTTCCCATACACGTAATGACTAAGACAACTAATGATGTACACGAGGGAGTTATACATGACTTAGTGAGTTCATGCTCACGATAGCATTGTCATGTTTGGAAAACAACATTTCACAGCACCGTTCCTCATCCTCCATTTTTTATATTCTTTCTGCTTTTTCTTTTGTCATATTTTCTGAGCCTTGGTTGGTAGTGGTGATGTCCCATTTAGGGCTGAGTCGCCATTCTCCTTTTCTAAGTACTTGAACCAGGTACACATCTCTCCATTGACTCCTGTCCATTGTAAAAGGCAGTGTCTTTGGCCAAGACTGAGAGCAGCCCAGGCACATGGGTACAAACATTGGGTTTTACAGTGTAGTCGTTTTTATCATTGTAAAGCAGTGCTGTATTTCACAAACCTCAAAATACAACATTGTCAGATGTTAGTTTCTTCTGATACTCGTGCTGATAAAAATTAATAGTCAAAAATATTTGTAACAGAAATGTTGCAGTCACAGATACTCAACCATGTATCCTTTTATTTTGCTCAGTCAGTTTATCCTCATGAATTAGGGTGGAAGAATGGCAGCAAATGAATTCCTTACCCAAATGTATTACTTACCTCCAAACTAGAACTTTGATTTTGTGTAAGCACTAGGGTTTATATGGCATCCTAGGGTTTTTTCTTTTCTTTTTTATTTATTTATATTGGTTTTTCAAGACAGGTTTTCTCTATGTAGTACTGGCTGTCCTGGAGGCTGACCTTAAACTCACAGAGATCCACCTGCCTCTGCCTCTGAAGTGCTGGGATTAAAGCCACCACACCCCACTTTAGTTAGGATTTCTATTATTTCGATGAAATATCATGACCCAAAAGCAACTTGTGGAGAAAAGGGTTTATTTACTTACACTTCAACACTGTAGTCCATCATCGAAGTAGCCAAGGCAGAAACTCAAACAGGGCAAGTACCTGAAGACAGGAGCTGATGCAGAGGCCATGGGGTAGTGCTGTTTATTGGCTTGCTCCTCATGACTTGGTCAACCTGCTTTCTTATAGAACCCAGGATTACCCACCCAAGGATAGCACCACCCACAATAGCTTGGCTCTGCCCCATTAACTAAGAAAATGCTCTACAGGCTTGCCGACAGCCTGATCTTATGGAGACACAAGATTTCTTCTCAGATGACTTTAGCTTATGCCAACTTGACATAAAACTATGCAGCACATATGGATTATCTAATGATCATGTTTGCTATTTTTTGTGTGTTCACATGTGTGTTTGCCTGGGTGCACATAGATATGTATGTAGTGATGTTTTCATGTGGAGCTCAGAGAATAGCCTCAAGCACTATCCACCTTATCCTTGAGGCAGGGTCTCTCACAGGCCTGAAACTCACCAAGGGGACTAGGCTGTCTGCTCAGTAAGGCCCAGCAATTTGCTTGTTTTCTCCTCACCAGTGCTACCTGGGTTCTGGGAATCAAATTCAGCTCCTTGTGCTTCTGCCTCTGCTTCCCTTCAATGGCTTTTTGCATGGGCACTCAGTATTTAAACTCAAGTTTAGTGACCAAGCCATCCTCCAAGCTCCTAAAGGACCTTTTCTAATTGCAGTTCAGGGCTCCTGCTGCATCATGTTAGTTAGGATTTATACTGATTTTTTTTAAGGATCCTGAGAGTAAAAAAAGTACACTCTTTCTTT
The DNA here is from genome assembly GCF_982192425.1 of Myodes glareolus. Taxonomy (NCBI): domain Eukaryota; kingdom Metazoa; phylum Chordata; class Mammalia; order Rodentia; family Cricetidae; genus Myodes; species Myodes glareolus. Next base: position 31,553,177 of record NC_142040.1, read on the forward strand.
AATCTTTTATTTTTCCCAGGTCCTACTGAAGTAAGGACTACAGTAAATTTTATGTGTGTGTGCTCGCGCACATACATTTATATGTGAGCATGTGTGTGTGTATGTGCATTTATGTTAGTACATGCACATGTATGCGAGTGCATGTGTGTTTTCCCCAATATCAGAATCTGAATGAGGTATGTCTGAAACTTGCAAGTTTTGACAATATTCATTAAAGTATATAAGCAATATATAACATTGATACTGTCTCTTTAGTGACTTAAAAGTATAAGTATTTTATATATGAAATTTAAAATGCACAGTTATGCATCATTTAAATTTTTTGCTAACTGACTCCTAAATGAAAATTAATTTAATATGTATTTCTGCTTATCCAATTAGGAAAGTGTTCACCTCATAATCTAATTGTTTGAATAGGTCATCATTGCCACGTTCTTTCTTATGGCATAAATTTTCAGTTACAAGCATGACTTTATTTTAACATATTAATACTCTCTATGAAAATATTCCATTTCCATTTCTGAATTCCAGAAATTACCCCTTTATTGAAGTAGTTTTTTTTTTCTAACATTATATTTCCTGATTATAATTTCCTCTCTCCCTACTCCTCCAAGTTGCTCCCTGCCTCTTCTATCCAGATCCAATCCCTTTCTGTCTCTCATTACAAAGAAAACAGGATTCTAAGCGATAATAGTAAAGTAAGATAAACATATCAATTTTGACTTACCATTTCCAATATAAAATATTTTAAAATATGTAGCATTTCTTTAATATCTTTTCTATCAAGTTCTGATGCAGCCTAGCAGTAGAGTCTAACATTAAGAAAACATTCTATTCAGAATTTATTTATCTCTTTAAGTCACTTAAAATTTTTGTATTTTCACCATGTAAATTCTACTATACAATTAGGAATAAAATATAACATTGATTTATTTCCTATTGATATATTACACTTTTTTTTTAAGACAAGTACCTGTGTAGTGTTGAAAGAACTTCAAATAGTGCTAGAGACATATAGTCTGTGGCTATAGCAAGAAAGTACTCTAGCAGTCTAGCAGGATCAAAGAGATTATTATTATAATAAAACCCACTCAATGAGATAGAAGCAGTAGCAGTCTGTAGATAAGCTATTGAAAACAATGTGATAGATAGTTTAATAGAATTCTCTGGTTTTTTGCTGGTAGGATTACTGATTTGTAGGCAGAACTGTGAGTGTGTGCAGTCTGCCTTACCCATAGTGCTGGTCATATGGCACTCCAGCTGGCTGCTCAGAATTTCTCCTATTTTGATCTGAACAAACAGAACTCCAAAAAAGAAATGCAAAAAATTACAAATATTCTACAAATTTTATCTTTTTTTCTCCCCCATAGATATGATATCTGCACTTATAAAAATAAGCCCTGTGGAACATTGGGTAAGTTTTGTTTTGCTTTGTTTGAGTAAAGGATAGTTTAGATGTCTTTTTTCAGACAATGGTGGTACTCTTAATTATTATTAATTGGGTTAATTTTCTTTTTGTTACATGAGAAATTGCCCCTAAAATTTTAAACATAACCTTTCTTGCATATATAATTTGCTTGAAACAATTTTTTCTTCCCATTCTAGTGAAAAAAATTAAATTTTTATTACATGTGCATTCTCTGGAAAATTGAACAAGTGAAAACAACTTAGAAGGTTATTTAAAAGTTGATAGTAATTACAAATTAAAGCTACAACTCATTTTTATATTTTCTGTCTTTCTAATATATTTTGTAAAACAATATCAAAAAACAAACCCAAAACTAGGATGTTTGAGACAAATGAAAGCTTATTGTTATCAAGACTTAAAGGAAAGAAAGGAAAACAAACAAATTGAGATTCTAAAATAGAAGCATAAAGAGTTATACTTCTTTTGGTATGTTTTATTTTGAAAAACCTTATCTTCCATGAACTCCAGTATTTTAAAAAATGTTAGTCCAGCCAGGCGGTGGTGGCGCATGCCTTTAATCCCAGCACTCGGGAGGCAGAGGCAGGCGGATCTCTGTGAGTTCAAGTCCAGCCTGGTCTTCAAGAGCTAGTTCCAGGACAGACACCAAAGCTACAGAGAAACCCTGTCTTGAAAAAAACAAACAAAAAAAAGTTAGTCCAATTACCAAAGAATTTTATAAAAGAATATAGCCAAAGGTGGAAAAAGAAGAAGGAATTTTCTTTTGCTTTTTGAAAAAATTTCAGTAATTATCTTGAATTCTTAAAAAAAAGCATATTTTGTTACAAAGCATAATTTCATATTGGTTGAAAGGTAAGTGCAAACACAAATGGATTAACATACAACTTCTTAGTAGGCTAAATAACCAAGTAACTAATATTATTTTTATGATAAATTTTTTCCCCTTGCCAATTTTTAGTGTCATGAAAACGTTTTACAGACTCATAAGCTAAAATAAGAGACAGTGGTTTTTTTTTTTTTGTATGTCATGTCTTAGTTTTCTTATCTGTAAATGAATAAGTCAGTTTCTGTGAATATCCTAAGAATTTGGGAATATCCAATTAAAATAGACTTAAGGGAAAAAGTGTTTCCAACTTCCTGGTGGCTCAGTGAAACATCCCTTCAAAGACTGTAATTTCTCTTGATTATTTTTACACTGTTTCTCCTGTCTTGTGATCCTCAAGATTTATGACTACAGGAGAAATGCTAATTAGCCAGGGCCTAGTATGAACCATGAAAAAAATGGTTTTCATTTTTTTTTCATTTCATTTTCTGTGAATACCTATCACAGAAAGAACTCTCTTTGCTGAACTAGCTCATGCTGAGATTTTCTTTGAAGTGTTTTAAGAGCAACTGAGAAAACCTGACGTTGAGACTACTGTTGACAGTTTCAGTATGTTTGTTATGTTTTATAATCTTTTAAACCCCCTTGTTTCTCAATTTCATTCTTTATGCCGTAGAAGTACTATCTGCCCTTCTACTAAAGTGATATTGTTAAAATCAATTAATAAAAAATTTTATTGCTTTGAAAATTAATACTATAACCAAGGAACAGGCATTATTATTTGATATAGAATCACCTGCAGGGTTTTATTTAATTGATTTATTTATTGTTCAAATTCTATAGATATCTATTAAGTGTTTTATCTACTTTAGAACCAATGAACACTAAAGCCTTAAAGCAGGTATACATATATAAACTGGAGCTTATATTTCCAAGCATATATGTTATAAGCAAATAAGTATATACATTCTCATTCTGTTCTTTGAAGGCATGTTATTTACATTGACAAGCTCTTTATTCTGACATGAGTAATACGGACTACTTAGTACTTCCATTGTCATTACTTATGATATGATGTAGTTTACTGTCTAATTAGTTCATTTTTTCAAAGTAATACATTGTAACTTTAATAATTCATTCATTTCTACAGTCAATAAATTAATTGCTAGGTACATATGAATGTAATTTGAAGTTCAATTATTTGTAAATTAAAGGTATTTATTTTTGAAAACTGAATAATTTGCATATATAGACACATGTATTGACTTTTATATGTGGAAATTATCAGTTTCAAATCAATCAATAACCAATTTTAGCATCTTTTGTGTTGATATTTATGATAAGGTAGATTTTTTGATAATCTCTTGATTAATAACTCTAATGTCCAGTTGTTTTATAAAGGTAATTAGGATTAAGGGTGAAAACTGACCATCAACTGAGGAAATCTAAATTTCCCGGACAGGCATGACACCCTGATCAAAAGTATCACACATAGTAATTTTGACAGTAACAGTGGTTAGGAACCTGGAAAATGGTGGAAGTTAATGAAAAATATGCTAGTGTTTATTCTTATATTAGTTAAGATTTACCTTAATTATTTTTCAAAAATCAATAGTTTCTCTCCAAATAAATCCTTTCTATAGTTGTCCTTTAGTTTGTTAACAGTTTACGTCGGATTTCAAGTAAATATGTCCTTACAACTGCACTAGGGTATTGGTGAGGATTCTTAATTCAAAATACAGTCATAGAGCACATACTAAAAGAAAAACCACGAACAACGCAAATAAAGAAAAAACAAACAAACAAAATACATCCCAATTCAGCACCGCCATATTTAGACAAACAAAAGGGTAGTTTTTGGAAATATAAGAAATATTACTTTGTCAATAATTGTTAGTGGTAATCCTGTAAAAGTAACTCAAAAAAGTAACAGTATTACAAAATAGTCTTCTTTGTTATCTTTTTCTTTCCATATGTTCTTCCATATTGAAACTAATAGTTTAGGCAAAGTAATGTTTTCATTCTTTTTGTTGTGTGTGTGTTCTTTTAGTAGAAGTAACATTTGTAAGATATTTTTGGTTAGTCAAAGCATGAATATATTTTTCCCCAAGTGTTCCTTTTGATTGTCTTCTTTTCAGGTCCCAATGTCTTTAGGTGGAATAGGAGGTCAGCACAGTGGTGTCACCAGTGCTTATGACAACTCTGAGGCAGAAATAACCCCCTTACTAACTTCTCTTCATCCCTTGTAAAACAGTAGACAAAGTGTATTAGCAAATCCAACACTCACCTTAACTTTATTATAGTGTGGCTGTTATCTTAATACTTATATCAGAAAGAACAGGGAAACAGAGCTTCTAGAGCTTTCTTGGTAGAAAATAGGGATTGAATAATGTTGACTCTTCTCTGTTAATGCCACTGAGAAATTGCACCCATTGCAGATCATTGCCTGTTTCTCTCAGTAAATGTCCATTGAACTGAGTTGAGGTAACCTTGCAAGGAAGGTAGTTCGTAACGCTGCAGTAACATGGTAGCAGAACACAGAAAATATCCTCATTGCTTTCCCCTCAGCATCTTTAATGACTTTTCTTCTCTTCTCGGGTTATTTGACATCTGCTTCCTCATAACAAATGGTATTTTTCATTTCTCACACAATTCTTTTTTCTAAGTGCTGATTTCAAATTCTATACTAATTCACAGAGCATAATCCATAGAGCATGGTATTCATTTGGAAGTAAATACTAAAGCTTCCAAGGGGAAATAGCTCAAGTAATGTAACATTTCATGAGAAATCAGCGAATTAACACCATGGTTTTGCTTTATAAGTAAGAACTCTAAAGCACTAAAGGGGAGTGGGAGAGAAGAAAACACTGAATGCACAAATATATATATGTATATATATAACATATATATATATATATATATATATATATATATATATATATATATAAACTGCTGCTATCAGGACTAATTATGGAAGATTGAAAAAGTACAAAAGTTTCATAGTTTCATCCTTCATAGTTTTCTCCCCTGTTTTGAACCATCTATTTTTGTAAAAATAAAAATGTCACTTATAAAACCATTTGGGATTCCCTTTTTGTTAACTAAAAAGTTGCTTGTATATTTTTATGAACCCACTCAACTTAAACAGATCTCTTTAGAAAAATAGTGTGGATATATTTTGCTTTCTACAGCCTGAAGAATATTAAAATAGAAATGCTTTCTTGAATTCCCTTTTCTGGCTCAAGTTACTAGGTGGTCCCAAGTTACCAGAAGTAAAATTTATAAATCTAACCCCTAGTCTAGACATTTTCCAGCACTGACTGTAGTTCAAAAAATATTAATGTCTAGCCGGCAAAGTGAAATTCCCCCCAGTGATTTTGCAAATGACTAGAAAGTTAACCTTTTGCCAATAGCTCCTTCTGTGCGTGGAGGTTATTAAAAAGAATCTAAGCATTTAGAAGTATAGGCTTTTAAAGACTGAAACACCTTGGCTTGACCCTTTGTGTCTTTTTCTGTTTATTCAGGCTTAGCCTCTGTGGCTGGAATGTGTGAGCCTGAAAGGAGCTGCAGCATTAATGAAGACATTGGCCTGGGTTCAGCTTTTACCATTGCGCATGAGATTGGTCACAAGTGAGTGCATTTAAGAAAATCAAAATAAAGTGTAGAACTTCACTCTTGAAACTACTTGTAACTACTGTGTAGAAAGCCTGAACCCAATTGTTCTTTACAGCCTTTTTGACAGCTTTCAATAGAGACTGTTATCATCTGGGGTATTGGGATAAATCTTCATAAGAACTGGAGATTTGTTAAATAGACAAACATATCACACTTGAATGTTGCTATGGGCATTTAAACAGTGAGTTTTAGCTGTCTTCTCAACACCTAGGTCCTTAAAAAAATCCCATTGTGTAAGCTCTCTCTCTTTTCCTCAAATGGTAATTTATGTGTTTTATCTTATGCTTGTTTGTTTCACATGTTTATTTTTTATATTTGTTATTGTTTCTTGAGAATATATATATATATATATATATATATATATATATATATTTACAGAACAGAGTCTTGTTCTGTAGCCCAGGCTGACATTGATTTAGACAGGCTGCCCTGGAATGCAGGGTAATCTTCCTCTCTCAGCCTTCTGAGTGTTGGAGTGACAAGAATGAGCCACCATTTCTGGCTACATGTATTTATTTACACTATTGACACTACTTCCTTAAAATGAACATTTGCTTTACCTTCATGAAGTGGGAGGCGTGCCTTCTCTATGCATGTGTACATAACCATTGCTATGAAACCTGTATTGTCAGGTGAACTCACATGTCACCAAAAACTTGTAAGAGTTCATCCTTGTTTCTTAAGGAGGACCTTAAGTTTTTAATATTTATTTCAAATAAATCAATGCCAATATTTAAAACTACACTTTCAACCAACCCCCAATGTCAGTAAACTCATTATTTAAAAGAACAGACAAAAGTAAATGTAAAAGTCGATTCATGAGAAAGGAGAGTTTTGACAATAGTTTCCTGTATTTCAGATGTTTGTGTTCTGAAGACTGGACGATGGCTTGTCCTTAGTGTTTAATATGGTTCGATGTAATGCTCTAGTACAGGGGAGCTGAAACAAGAGTCTCTCTTTACTGACGGGTGTAGCTCTTGAGCCTCCTCCTCCCGCTTTCTCCTAAAACACAAGTTAGTAACATTTAGCAATGGGCTAGTTATACCTACTACATTAAAAAATGGGAAAATATGGAGATCTTGTCTATTTTCTCTTCCCATGGGGGATCTATATATTTCTCTTAGTGTTCACCTTGTTACTTAGCTTCTCTAGGGTTATGGACTATAGTCTCGTTATCCTTTGCTTTACAGCTAGTATCCACTTATAAGTGAGTACACACTATATTCATCTTTCTTGGTCTGAATTACCTCACTCAGGATGTTTTTTTTTCTAGTTCCATCTATTTGCATGCAGTTTTCAAGACATCATTGTTTTTAACGATGAGTAGTACTCCACTGTGTAAATGTACCACATTTTCCTTACCTATTCTTTGGTTAAGAGGCATCTCTAGGTTTTTTTTTCCCCCCAAGTTCTTGTTATAACAAATAATGCTGCTATGAACATAGTTTAACAATGTCCTTGTAGTATGTAGTGGGCATCCTTTGGGTATATGCCCAAGAGTAGTATTGCTGGATCCTGAGGTAGGTTGATTCCCAATTTTCTGAGATACCACCATACTGATTTCCAAAGTAGTTGTACAAGTTTGCATTCCTACCAGCAATGAAGGAGTGTTTTCCTTACTCCACATCTTCTCTAGCTAGCATAAGCTATTATTGGTGTTTTTGATCTTACCCATTATGACTGGTGTGAGATGGAATCTCAGAGTCATTTTGATTTTCATTTCCCTGATGGCTAAGGATGTTGAACATTTCCTTAAGTGTCTTTCGGCCGTTTGAGATTCTTTTGTTGAGAATTTTCTGTTTAGATTTGTACCCCATTTTTAATTGGATTATTTGGAATTTTAATGTCTAATTTCTTGAGTTCATTATATATTTTGGTTATCAGTCCTCTGTCTGATGTGTGGTGAAGATCTCTTCCTATTCAGTAGACTGCCTTTTTGTTTTATTGACTGTGTTCTTGCTTTACAGAAGCTTCTCAGTTTCAGGAGGTCCCATTTATTTATTGTTGCTTTCAGTGTCTGTGCTACTAGTGTTATATTTAGGAAGTGATCTCCTGTGCCCATTCATTGAAGGCTATCAGGTTCAGTGTGGTTGAATTTATATTGAGGTCCTTAATCTATCTGGACTTGAGTTTTGTGCATGGGAATAGATATGGGTCTATTTGTATTCTTCTACATGTTGTCATCCAGTTATGCCAGCATCATTTGTTGAAGATGTGCCTTGTCCTCTCTGGGGAGTGGTTGGGAGTGTAGGGAAGGTGAAAGTGGAGGGAATAGGACGAGGGGAGGGAGTGGGAACTAGGATTGGCATGTAAAATGAAAAAAAATGGATTGTTTTCTTTTTTAAAAAATAAAATTAAAAAAAGTGAGGAGAAAAGTGAAAAATAAGTAGTTTTAGTTGAGACAACAGTTTGTGAAACTCATGTTTATATGAGTTTTTAATTAATTATTTTTTAAATAATCATCCACTTTTTTAAAATGATGAAATAGATTAAAAATGAAAAATAATAAAAGTCAATATTTGTACTCAAGAGGTAATTCCTGAGGAAAACCCATAGTTCAGGATTCTTTATCCCTTCTTTCCTTCCTTCATTCCTAAGTTCTTTCCTCTCTCTCTCCTTTCCTCCCGTCCTTTCTTTCTCTTTCTGTTAAAATTAAGTTCTTATTAAATTTGAGTCATTTTGTTGTCTTATTAACTTTTTTAGAACTGGAGTTGATTTGGTTATAAATTCAAGTAACCATCAAGTTTTAATCCTGACTGAATTCAGACAGAAATAGTCACTGCTACACTTTTAATGATGTCTTTAAAAATATTGGCATTCCAGTTTCCATTGCAACAAAAAGCAGAGACCAAAGAAAAAAGCACTCCTAACCAGGCAGTTCATCTTTAACTCACTCAAAAATCTGGCTCATTAATGACAGTCATAGTCTTATGCAACCTAACAAATTTTTGTTTGTTTTTTTGGTTGGTTGGTTTTATTTTAGACAAAATTCTTACAATTCAGGTTTGGCTGGCCTGGAACTCAGAGATCTGCCTGCCTCTGCTTCTAAATAAAGTATATGCCACCATGTCTGGCTCCATACCAAATTGAGGAGGCTCTGCTAGAGTCACTACTGTTAAAAGATAGACACCAAATAATGGATGAATAATGTGTGGATGAATATGTCAGTTCCATGTCAGTGCCAACACCTGCACTTTCAGTCCTTTTTGTATTTATCTTGTTTTTTCTTGTTTTCAATTCTTTTTTATTGTATCTGACTGTTTTGACCTGCATATATGTGTGTGAACTGTGTGTGTGTATACTGTCAATGGATGTCAGAAGAGGACATTGGATCTCCTAGAACTGTAGTTTCAGGTGGTTGTGAGACATGTTGGTGCTTGGAACCAAACCCTGGTCCTATGCAAGAACAAATGCTCTTTATTGATTGTCATCTCTCTATTTCCCCGCCTTTAAAGTTTAAATAGCTCAGGTAAAGATTTTATCTTCCTTCCTACGATTTATTAACATTTCACTACCTCTCAAGCTTTCTAGATTGTATTTGTCTGTTTGGATTTTGTTTTAGTATTTTTAAGAAGTCCTATACTTTACGTCGAATAATTGTGAAACTGTAGACTATTCTCACTCACTTTGGGGTAATTTTTGAAAGTGTGTTTTACGTGGAGTATGGAAATTGCACAAAATTCTTAAGATTGAGAGCTAGAATACGTTCATTCAAATACGTCATTTGACTGGAAGAACAGAACAACACCAAAACAAACAACTATATGTTTTCTCAGTCCCTGATGGTTATTATATTGCTGTCATTTCTTCTCTTTTTCCCTGGACTGAGAAGAAGAACACCTTTACCTGCCACCATTTAATGTGTGTATTAGTTAGATTATTACTTTGTTAGGGAAATTCTGTTTTATGAAGATTTCTTTACTTACTCCTAAGATCCTAGTGCTTAGCCTTCAGTAACTCAGCAGATCTACTCTAGTAGAAGTCATGCTATCTTTAAAATAAAGAAACTCAGTCTGGAGAGATAGTTTAGTGGTAGAGAAATGACTAGCATGCAAAAGGCTTTTGATTCCATATTTGATCCCTAACACTCTGTAAAAAATCCCTCAAAGGTAACAAGAAACTGAGTTGGAGCACTTCCTCCTGAAATAAAGTGGCAGCTCTAAGAATGCTTCAGGTATATTTTCCAACCTGAATATGCTATGCCTTTGCCTCCCAGCTGACAATGTGTGTTGCCATGTGAATTTTATCATTTAATGCAATGAATTTTAAACCATAGGGTGATACATGTAGATTCTTTACAGTGAGAATCTTTGATCATTAATTATTAAAAGGACCTTTTACTGAATGACTAGAATGTGTGAAAAATTTTCTACTTTTCAAAGATTTGTTGAGAATGCATTTTGTGCCAATTTGTATTTTTATAGAGATAGAATATCCATTTTTAATGGGTGTTTAATAACGTTTTTATTTTAATTTTTAAAATTTTTTAGTATTTTTTTAGCAAATTTTTTATTTTTTATTAAAAATTTTCACCTCCTCCCATTTCCCTTCCCTTCCCCCTCTCCCTTCCTCTCCAGTCCAAAGAGCAGTCAGGGTTCCCTGGCCTGTGAGAAGTCCAAGGTCCTCCCCCCTCCATCCAGGTCTAGGAAGGTAGCTTCCAAATAGACAAGGCTCCCACAAAGCCAGTACATGCAGTAGAATCAAAACCCAGTGCCATTGTCCTTGGCTTCTCAGTCAGCCCTCATTGTCAGCCACGTTCAGAGAGTCCGGTTTGATCACATGCTCCATCAGTCCCAGTCCAGCTGGCCTTGGTGAGCTCCCATTAGATCAGCCCTGCCGTCACAGTGGGTGGGCACACCCCTCATGTCCTGACTTCCTTGCTCATGTTCTCCCTCCTTCTGCTCCTCATTTGGACCTTGGAAGCTCAGTGGGTCTCTGTCTCTATCTCCATCCATCGCCAGATGAAGGTTCTATGGTGATATGCAAGATATTCATCATTGTGGCTATAGGATAGGGCCAGTTCAGGCACCCTCTCCTCAGCTGCCCAAGGAACAAGCTGAGGACATCTCCTTGGACACCTGGGAATCCTTCTAGAGTCAAGTCTCTTGGCAACCCTAAAATAGCTCCCTTAATTAAGATATATACTTCCTTGCTCCCATATCTACCCTTCCTCCATCCCAACCGTCCCATTCCCCCAAGCTCTTCCCACCCTCCCCTTCTCACTTCTCTCTCCCCCTCTGCCCTTACCCTCCCCCAATCTCCCAATTTTTGCCTGACAATCTTGTCTACTTCCAATATCCAGGAGGATAACTATATGTTTTTCTTTGAGTTCACCTTCTTATTTAGCTTCTCTAGGATCACGAATTATAGGCTTGATGTCCTTTAATTATGGCTAGAATCCACTTATGAGTGAGTACATACCATATTCATTTTTTGGGGGTCTGGGTTACCTCACTCAGGATAGTATTTTCTATTTCCATTCATTTGCATGCAAAATTCAAGATGTCATTGTTTTTTTGTTTTTTTGTTTTTTTTACCGCTGAGTAGTACTCTAATGCATATATATTCCACACTTTCTTTATCCATTCTTCCATTGAGGGGCATCTAGGTTGTTTCCAGGTTCTGGCTATTACAAATAAAGCAGCTGTGAACATAGTTGAACAAACGCTTTTGTTGTATGATTGGGCATCTCTTGGGTATATTCCCAAGAGTGGTATTGCTGGATCCTGGGGTAGGTTGATCCTGAATTTCCTGAGAAACCACCACACTGATTTCCAAAGTGGTTGCACAAGTTTGCATTCCCACCAGCAATGGATGAGTGTTCCCCTTACTCCACATCCTCTCCAGCAAAGGCTATCATTGGTGTTTTTGATTTTAGCCATTCTGACAGGTGTAAGGTTACAAAGTTGTTTTGATTTGCATTTCCCTGATTGCTAAGGAGGTTGAGCATGACCTTAAGTGTCTTTTGGCCATTTGAACTTCTTCTGTTGAGAATTTTCTGTTCAGTTCAGTGCCCCATTTTTTAATTGAGTTAATTAGCATTTTAAAGTCTAGTTTCTTGAGTTTTTATATATTTTGGATATCAGACCTTTGTCTGTTGCGGGGTTGGTGAAGATCTTCTCCCAAATCAGTAGGTTGCCGTTTTGTCTTTACAGAAGCTTCTCAGTTTCAGGAGGTCCCATTTATTCATTGTTGGTCTTATTGTCAGTGCTACAGGGGTTCTATGTAGGAAGTGGTCTCTTGTGCCCATGTGTTGTAGACTACTTCCCACTTTCTCTTCTAACAGGTCAGTGTGGTCAGATTAATATAGAGGTCTTTAATCTTGAGTTTTGTGCATGGTGATAGGTATGGATCTACTTTCATTCTTCTACAGGTTGACATCCAGTTATGCCAGCACCATTTGTTAAAGATGCATTCCTTCTTCCATTGTATACTTTTAGCTCCTTTGTCGAAAATCAGGTGTTCATAGGTTTGTGGATTAATATCTGGGTCTTCGATTCAATTCCATTGGTCAACATCTCTGTTTTTGTGCCAATACCAAGCTGTTTTCATTACTGTAGCTGTGTAATAGAGTTTGAAGTCAGGGATGGTAATGCCTTTGGAAGTACTTTTATTGTATAGGATTGTTTTGGCTATCCTGGGTTTTTTGTTTTTCCATATAAAGTTGATTATTGTTCTCTCAAGGTCTGTGAGGAATTTTGTTGGGATTTTGATGGGGATTGCATTGAATCTATAGATTGCTTTTGGTAGAATTGCCATTTTTACTATGTTGATCCTCCCATCCAAGAGCATGGGAGATCCTTCCATTTTCTGGTATCCTCTTCAATTTCTGTGGTTCTTTATGTAAAGTTGAGGCATCCTGAGCTCTGTGCATTTTGGCTCATTAAGAAAACTTCTATTTACAACATTCACAGATCGCTACAGAAATCCACAGTCAATCAAAATGCAGAGTTGTGGAGCCCAGTCCCTGCGGGCACATCTACAAAATACTCCCACACCCAAGGCCCAGGGAACACTGTTAACTTTTAAGGGAGACATGCACAGTCTCTAATTCCTTCTCTTATGACTGACATTTAATCAACAGATAATCTGTCACTCATGTACAGTTTATTGATTTGAAATTTACTGAGCACATGATTTTAGAATTTTATTGAGTTAGATATGATGTTTTGCGGATATTGTAATGATGAAGACCCCACCTTTGAGTAATACAATTTTTTTATTAATTTCTCTCTTCATTTCTTCTGATTGACTTTTTGTCAGTTATTTCAAGAACATATTCCTTTAAGCCACTCTCATTCAGAAGTCAAAATGGCGAACAAAATTGTTTAGCTAGACATATGTAGTACTCATTGCATGTGTTTATAAATAAAAATAAAAATATACAATTTGAAAAATTAAATATAAAATAGAATTAGAACCTATAGAACTTTTTTATAACACTAATTTCATTTGGAATGTCTTCAATAAATTTAAATTTCTATTGAGAATTTAAAACACTTACTTAATTGCTAGTTCTGAAAATATTATCATATACTATTAATTTAGTTTGTGAAATAAACTTAACAGGGTTATGAGGGCCATTCCTGAAAACAGTAACAGTTCTTACAATTGCTTATAGGTTCTTTTGTTTCATGGTCATGAGGTGACCCAAGATTTGGCTTTAAATATTTAAACAGAAATCAGTCTATAAAGTCAATTTTGCCATCTCTTGTATTTAAGAGGAAAATCAATTTCTCAGTTGTAGAACAATTGTTCTCTATTTATGTTTCTATTAGATGTTTCCATTAAAAATGTTTTACTATGTGTTTTAGTATAATCCTTTCCTCTTTCTGTGTGTGTAGTGTGCTTATATGTATGCACATGTGAATACATGTGTATATGTAGAGTGCATGGTATTAAATGTGTCTGCTATTCAGATTCCAAGGTTATAGGTACCTAGCCAGACCTGACTTTTTACATGAGTTAGTTCCAAATGTTTGAACTCAGGTTGCCATGCTTTTCTAGCAATTACTTTTACTCACTGAACCATCTTTCCCGCTTTGTTTTGGGACTTGTACTATCATTTTTAAAGTTTCCCTTTGCCCATGTCATATTGCTTTAAATACTGTAGTTTTATAATAGATAAATTCAAGGTCTTTTTTCTTTTTAAAAATCTAGAGGGTGTGTTGGGCAGTGGTGGCAAATGCCTTCAATCCCAGCATTCAAGAGGCAGAGGCAGGCGGATCTCTGTGAGTTTGAGGCCAACCGGATCTACAGTGACAATTCCAGGACAGAAGGGCAACACAGAGAAACCCTGTCTCAAACAAACAAACAAACAAACAAAATCTTGATGGTGTATGTAGTAACACATAATTTGCACAACTCCTGAATGTCACCCCCCCATGCACTAAATGAAGACATCTCCTGTAATATAAGATATAGCTCTCTGGCTGAGGTTTAGTAAGTGGGAATGACTAGAGCCAAGTCATTTTGAAAAACGTGTGTCACAAAGATGTGATAATATCTCTTAATTGGGGCACATGATAGAGTGAGACTGAATAATTTCTTTTCCTCATCTCTCAAGGGTCAGTTGTAGTTCTTAAAATCTTGCCACCTGGGGGGCCTATGAGATAGTTCAATGGTTAAAGGACTTTGCTGATAGATTTGATTCTGGGGACCAACAGGGAACAAGGAGAGAACAAATTCCCGCACATTGTCTTCTGACCTCCATGTGTATCTCCCAATACATAAATAAATTTAATGAATAAATATAATTGCACATAATAATGTTGCTTGTGGATTGGGGTGGTTGCTGTGCAAAAGAGGACCTGAGTTTGTGTGGTTTTCAACATTTTCTCCTGTATCAATAGGGGTCTGATTAAATCAAACTTTGATAGCTAATTAAGCACATTATATTCAGTTTATATTATAAGATTTTTGCTAGCTAAGTTTATTATATTTATTCAGGTAAAGGCTACTGATTGGTTTGGCAGTAAAGGAGCTTGTGCAAGCCTGGTACCCTGGTAAAGGTTCAAGGAGAAAACCAGCTTCACAATGTTGTCTTCTCACCTTTTGAACATGCATGTGCAATGGCCTATTCATGCACACACATCATGTACACATTTACTAACCATGAATAAAACTGTAATAGAACTTAAGTAAAGGTTCATTTAAAAATTGCTAATTTGGGAGTTCTGTGGATAGCTGTAAGTTTTTGTCTCAGAACATGGAATATAATGGTGATAATGATGTTGACTTCTTCTGGCATAGAGATAAAAGAAATGAGACTAAGTCATATGAACAAGACAGACAAGGTTTTTTGATTAAGACCTCATTTTTAGCCATCCAACTTAAGCCAAAGGTAGCCAGGACTGACCCGGCATAACCAGACAGCTTTTATTAATTTCTTCAGTAAATTAAGTTTTGTAATTGTCCATTAGTCATGCATGGACAGTTTCCAAATATGCTCTTCTATGTGCAAACATCATGACCTTGTACTTGTTGGGCTAAGGGGTCATTAACATGATTTAGAAACTACTGATTTATAATATCTGGCATTATCATTTTACATGAATGTCCTAACCCTAAGCATGAGGGATTTTAAGTACTTGAGTTCCTAAAAAGTTCAAAGGTATCATAGAAGATAATCATTCCAGTGAGTGGATAGGCAAAGCAGTTAGTTAGCCTTCTGTTACTGACTTGAACAAATCTTTTCTTTCTTTCTTTTTTTCTTTTCATTTTTTTTGTGTGTAACAAATCTTTTATTAAATATTTACCATGTTCATATGAAGAGATGAATAGTGTGCAACAAAGCTGGAGGCAACAAAATGAGCAGCAATGGTGTGACACCGTGTGAGAAGTCTACTAATCCTATTTAGTCATCTATCAAATAGCATCAGTTTCAATTATTAGGCAAAATTTTATGAACAGATGTGAACTTGATGGAGATTTCTGTGGGGAGGATAGAGAGTGGAAAGAAGGTAGGAGAGAGAGTTGTCAGTACATAGTGTACATATGTTAAAATATGAACAGCTACACTTGTAATCCCGTCTTTTGGAAGATAGAAGTGGGAGGATTTGTGTGAGGCCAGCTAGAGCTATACACAGGGAAAGCCTGTCTCAAGAAACAAAATAAAACAAAAGGCAACTTTTTTTTTTTTTAGCAAAAATAGATGTCATGTTTCTGCAAAGTGACCCAGGAAACAGTTATAATCCATATTCAGATGCATATTCAAAACTAGGCAGAAACTAATAATAGTATATTGCTCTGCTGTATGACCTCCAAAGTTAGTGATTTCCAGGTTATTGAAGAGCAAGTAAAGCAGAGGGCTTTCTAAAGATCCCCCATCCCTTGTGTTGTCAGTTACGTAGCTCTCTTAAAGCACAGAGGTTCTGGCTTGTTTTACTCTGAAGCAGCTCCTAGGATGTACACATTCTAGTTTGTGCCTAATCTGTTTGCGGGGTAACAGGCCAAGGACCTAGAGTTTTTATGTCTCTGGTTTTCTTGTGGTGTTCCCTACTGGTTTTAATGGATGCTGGTCTACCTATACAGATAGTAACACATTTTCAGACAAGTGGAATCCCACTTCAAAAGAGGTTTAAGTACTGACCTGGGAGTCAAGGGTTACATCAAACAAATTCTCTTCTAATTTCGATACCAAATGTCTCCTTTGTCTGTTTTCTTGACACTCATGCTCATGTACTCCAATGCAAGGTAGTGTTGTATTATGACTGTAGAGAAGATATGTCTTTCTTTTGTAAGATAAGGGAAATATGACATTAAAAGTAGAAACTTGCATTTTATTTATAGAAAAGAGTACATAGGGCAATTGAGGTTCTCAGTATTGGTTTCCTCAATGCTACCTGTGCCTACCCACATGACATGGTTAGGTATAAGATTTCAGCTAAAAGGAAGTCACTTTTGAACTCTATCACATGTGAAAAGAGGCATAGTAGGGTTAATATAGCCTTATCAGCTTTACACAGAAGGAATATTACATCTTCTTGAATTTCACATGTAAACTATTTCTAATAGATTGTGTTGATCCAATTGTGTCTAATTCAGCTTGAACTCTGCCTTCATATTCCTTGAAGATCATTCAAGGAAGTTGTCTCCAATATGTTGATGTCATATTAGAATGCTAAATGTTAGTGTTTGAAGAAGGTTATTTGCTTCATTTTAGGACTCTGAATAATGTCCTATTTTTTCTCTTTGTTTATGTTACTTCCTGCACATTAATTGCTGGCTCCTCCCTTCTAATTCCATATGCATGCATAGAACCTACTTTCCCTTATCTCATCCATGATGTACTTTTGACAGGCATCCCATCTTCTTTCTAAACATATAATCTTATCTCACATCTAAGGTGAAAATCATGTGTCTCCACTGTCAAGAGTACACATGTTGATATTTTACAGTTGTTAATCACCTGTATTTACTTGTTCTGACTAGCTAGCTGTCCCAAACAACTCTTCTTACCTGTTTTGTGCTTAAAGTAATTTTCTACCATGGTACATTTATTAGAATGTAATACTGAAAATATAAATATTTTTGAATCAATATTCAACCTAATCATTAGACTTCTTATCTTAAAAAAGTATCCTTATGTAGTGATCATATCATCAGGTTTTTTTTTTTGTTAAACTGTATTTTGAGTTCCCTAAGACATTAGGACAGCAAAAGAAATGGCAATGAGAGGAAAGCTTTGAAAACTGGAGGCCGTGCACTGAAAAGCTATAATCCTTATATATGTTAGGGTTCTCAGAAGGTGTTTAAAATACACAGGGATGTAAGTTATGTATTGCATTCTCCTTTATCAGTGCTCAAAAGAAAAGGGGCTTCTGTGACTGGTTGTCACCTATACCGCAATGAAACATTGTCATTTTCTGTAATTCTCTTTTGTATTGAGGACAGTAGAATGAACATTACTAACAAATGTAAATGTGTACTTTTGTAAAAAATAATATGATTTTTAGTGGTCATTTATCTTGCTAAATTTTAGTTTTCTCATCTATGAAGTGTGGATTAACATACATGCCCTTTGCTGCTCAAGGAGTGATTGCGTCATGCCATATTGATAACATGTGAAAACATGATAATTGCAAAGAGATTTAGACATATATTGTATCATTGAATTATCCTTTGTCTCTCGAACATTAATCCTACCTTAATTTAGAGTATTTGTCTATCTTGATCAAAGCCTGATGTAACTAATAAATGGCCCAATAAGGAAATAAAGGATTGTAGCAAGCTAGTTGTTTTATTTTTCCTTATTTCATTCTTTTATGTCTCCTCTGTTTCTTCCTCATTAAAACAGTTTTGGTATGAACCATGATGGAATTGGAAATTCTTGTGGGACGAAAGGTCATGAAGCAGCAAAACTTATGGCAGCTCATATTACTGCAAATACCAACCCCTTTTCCTGGTCTGCCTGCAGCCGAGACTATATCACCAGCTTTCTAGAGTAAGTAATCTCTGGAGAGTAATGATAAATTGCTCTAGAAGTAACTCATTGCTGGAAGCCTAATGCACAGTGCTTCAAATTCTGTATGAGTAATTTTATTGGGCCCACATACATTCAGGCCTCTCCCACATGCTCTAATAAATCATTGTAGCACATTTTCCAGGTCTTACACAAGCAGTGAATAAACTAGAAGTGCAATGAAAATATAAGTGTGATTGATGTAACGAGTGATTAGAATTTTTCAGTAAATGGGAAGCATTTTCAGAAAGAATTTACATTCGCATAATTTCGTAGAGAATAAACCAAACTTTAATTCAGTAATTCAGTATTTCTTGATGTGGGTGAAAGAACTGAATTCTTTAGTAGTGTCAAAGTATCTAATAGCAACAAATAAAAGCAACAACCAAACTAAATATCAGGAAGGAACATTTTGAGGAAGGATTAGTATCCATCTTTTCAGCACTTGGGGAAGCTTCTTCATGGTTACTGATGTAAATCCTAAGACTCTGATTCTGCACATTTATAAATATGAGTGAGCAAAAGTATAACTGTATTTATAAAAAGAGATTTTTTTTTCTCGCGTCACTCATATAGGCACTCATATTGGACTTTAGGGCTCAGGAAACTTGAGAGTTGTTTTCCCGTGTGGCTCAGACATGTTAGTTTATCTCTTTAATCTTAAAAGGTTATGAGTTTTTAAATGAGTTTAAATCATAATGTTTATATCATTAGGTATTTTGTATACCATAATGTTCAATGCTATAATATATGAATTAATTGATATTAATTAAAATCATAAACATTCATATTTTAAGTAACATCAAGGTTGCAATACTTTATTGCTATACTATTACTTTATCTGTTTGGTGCTTGCTACATTTTCATTTGGGGGATGAGATTAAATGCAAAATGGACATTATTTTTAGAAAGCAGCTTATATTATGCTATTATTATTATATACAATAATATTATATATTATATATATTATATATTATATAATATTATATTATTATATACAATTAACATAATTGTTTTATAAAAGTTTTGAATTCAGATAGTTTATATAGGATAAAATTATGCCTTAAAATTTTCCTTTACTTTTAGTAGCCAGGTCATAGAGTCTAAAAACTTATAATTATTTAGAAAAGAATGTTCAAATTACCCAGCACAGATTTTGACTTAATAATCATAAGATGAATGTTGAAAATAAAATTTTAAAAATTTATTGGTACAATCATTCATTGGGAATTCATTTCAAAAAGTTGTTCTGAATAACCATATTGTGAAATAAATTTTTTCATTTATTTATTTTTTAACTAAAAATGTTTAATCTTAGTAAGAAGCCGTTATAGTATTATACTTGTCTACTCTCAGACTGGGTGAAGTGCTTTAATAAGACAATAATTTGTTTGATATCTTTGGTAATTTTTAATAGAGAGCACTGAAAATATCATTTAAAGGTGATTTCTGTAGGTGATTTCATTTACATAAATTGTAAACAGTATTGACGTTCTCATCTTTGTGAGAACTTGACCAGATCTGAAATTTCTCTCTTGTCTTGACTTTGTTTTCAGAATAAAATCTTACTCTCTATCATCATAATTACAAATTGTGTAACATGCTCAGTTTTTTTGTGTAATTACAATGGCAGTCTTTCTCTTGAGTTTTAAAAGTACATTTTTTTCCCCTCTGTATTCTATTTCTGTCCATTGGTTATACAGCTCATTAGCAAGTACTGGCCCTGTATACTAAACACAAGGACCACAGCCTAATTTTCCTGTGCCTTAGACATGGAATAAATTGTGTGTGTGTTCTTTTATGTACTAAAAACATACAGAAGCATAGATGAATGGACTACTTTTGAGCTCCTGCCAGGTCTTGTGTAGTTGGAGCTGTATTATGGCTGTTAAAACACTTTAAAGGGACTATGTAGATTGCTGCTAAAATACAATGAACTGACCACTGGTTTGGTGAGGGGTCTCAAGCTAGTCATCCTTGCATTATAGCAGTCCATTGAATTCATAAAAGTAGTTAATCGGAAAACATTATTTGCTCTTCATTGCTTTACTGTATTTTTTATATATAAACAAAATAAGTCTTGATAGGATTCTAATGGGCTTATTTATCCTGTATTTTATAAAAAAGTGTTCTTTTGTGTATCCTCATGGAAATGCCTGTAGTTAAAACCACTAGTAAACGGATAAATGTTAAGTGTTTAATTTCAAAAAAAAAAGATTTCGGAGAAAACTTAGATCTTCTCTAATAATAAACTAATTAAATAAATTTTATTATAATTTGTTCAAGCACAAAATATTTTAAACATAAGCTTCATTAAAAAGATCAGTTCACTGGATCACAAAGATAAAATACTAATATAAAAAATTTCTTTGTCCCATTTTCTATGCTTAATTGCTTTAACAGCTATGAGTGATATGTCTATATTTGTATTTATATTTATAGTTAAATCCAGAGATATTTTGATCAAGGATTGAGTTTACATCTAAAATTTGTAGTTGGCTCAAAAAGGGTCATAGCACTTCATTTTAGCTTTTCTTTTTCAAGAAAAAGAAACCTTGCAAGAAGTAATTTTTAAAGAACTGCCACTCAATCAGCAAATGCATACCGTCCTTTACTTAGAGACTGTATAGAACAAGGATGATCCGTGACTTATCAATGAGCTTTCTGATTTATAGAGATCTATTATTCACTGTTTAACTGGAAAAAGAAAACCAAAGACATGGCCATAAAAGCCACTAGAATACAGTCTCTCATGTCATTCTGCAACACTAGGTACTATTGATCAATCAGGAGATGGTGTTTACCAACTCCCAATATTTTTTTTCAGATTTCTTAAACTCGGTGATTCAATAAGTGGTTCATGAATCGCCCAGAAGCCGTCCTGATTAAATAATAAAGAACCCATTTCCGTTAAAATGGACGTGTTATGCCAGCTTCTGATGTTTTCCGAAGACGGCTTTGCAGGTAGTGTCTTTCCTATCTGCCTGCGGGACTCACTTATTTACTTATTTAGAAAAAATAAAAGATGAACCTGGTATGAAGGCTTAACTCATTGACTATGGGCTAGTTTACCAGGCAGTGAAAAGCAGATAGCTTTTCCATTCATTCCTGATCACTTAGAAGTAGTTCAGAGCAATTTCATGTTATTTCTAAAAGATATGGGGCCTTGTGAGTCATCTTTTACCCTATTTAAAGTTTGTCAAATTGCTCGAACTCTCCAAGAGCTATAGCACAACTGTGTGCCATTTCAAGTTATATACAGAATTGAGTGGCATTGTTACGACTGAAGGGGAACTAGGAAGAGGGTTGAGAGAAGTGATGTATGATGGACAAGATGGACAAAGCACTCATACTTGCTATCTCAAAATTGCTTTTGAAGCTTAACTTCACTCTATTAAATGGAAAACATCTTAGGTGCAGCCTTCCCTCACCCTCCCCAAAATTGTAGTATCCAAAACAACCTGGCAGTACAGTGTGTCTGACACACTTTGAAACTCTTGCTCTAAACATGAGTTTCTTTGACAAGTTGTCATTTTGTGTGGCGTGGGTATTGAGTCAACCATTAACAGCACAAGATTTGTATATTTGAAGCCTCAAGTCATACATTCATATCGTAGAGTGAGTGATAGGAAAAAGAGATTTGATTTTAGATCGCTTTGTCCTTATCTGATTATGTCATTACATTGTTATGTCTACTTCAAACATGGTTAGTTTCATAAAAAATTATAAAGCTACTCATGAGAAGATAGTAGATAGAAGACATATGACTTGATGTAAATGATATCAACCTAGTTCATACTTAGTTCATATGTATCAGCATACCTTTGTGAAAAAAACAGCTGGCCTTAAATTACACTTCCGTTGTTAAGGCTTTATAAGGTGTACAACTTAGGTAGATGTCCTTTCAGATTGGGCCACTGACTAGACTATAGGCTCCATCTTAATAATCTGTTTTGGCAAGAATAAATTTTAAATCTCAGTTAGTAATACATCCTCATGTGTTTTGAAAACAAAGCCAGGAGGACATATTTTATAAAGATCTATAAATTTTAGTAGGAGACTGAAATTTGGCTCATATTTTTGTTTTCAAGTTGACTTTGGGAATCTGTGAATAAAGGTTTACTAAATTAGAAGTGGGGTACATAAAATGACTTTCCCATTACAATGCAGAGTTTTGGAAATATAAATATATTTTGATTTACTATGAATTTTTCATAATCAACACAGACATGTATTTTTAAACTGATATGTATTTTACTTGTCTTGAAAG
This sequence comes from Myodes glareolus, assembly GCF_982192425.1. Classification (NCBI taxonomy): domain Eukaryota; kingdom Metazoa; phylum Chordata; class Mammalia; order Rodentia; family Cricetidae; genus Myodes; species Myodes glareolus. Next base: position 31,575,834 of record NC_142040.1, read on the forward strand.
GTTAAATAAAAGTGCAGATTGTGAATTTAATAATTATCAATATTTATAACACATTAACTAGGGTTGGTATTTTTGTTGGGAAATATGAACTACTGGAAAAGTAATTATAGACTTAATTTTATGTGTCTAGTTTTACACTGGACAAATATATTAAAAGTTATAGCCTCTTATAGATGAAGACTAATAGTTCTGTATATTTAGTTTATTAATAAGTAAAGGTTAAGTTTTCTGAATGAAAAGATTTTTATGTGGCACTCAAGGCATAAATGATTTATCTTAATAAGTGCTGCTAATGAGAAAATTCCAGAAATGTCTATGGGTTTATCACTTCTTTTGTTATTTTGATGCTATCATAGATTACTCTAGGCTTGGCATAGTAAGGCTTACTGCTTCTCAGTTAACTAAATTCTATATTAAATATTAAACTAGAAATTTCCATAGCTTCTGTTTTGTTATAAAAACATTATGAATCCAGTCTGTTCGGATACTCACCTTCCTGGTCCTGGAGGGAGGGGGGAGGAACTTGAACTTCCCACAGGGCAGGAAACCCTGACTGCCCTAAGGGACGAAGAGGGAGGAGGAGAGGGAGAGGGGGGAGTGGGAGGGTGTTGGAAAGAGGGGCGTAAATGGAAACTTTTATAATTTAATAAAATTACTTTCAAAAAAAACATTATGATAAGACTATGTAAAATTTTTTATAAAAAGAAATTAGAAATACCAGATATATTGATATATGAACATATAAATTATGTGACCCAATCTTAAATGGAGTATTTTAACTTGTTTTAAGCAGGAGTTTAAAAAAGCATATGTATATGAAGAAGTAAAATTACTGAGAGAACAGAAATATGGGATGGTAGCACATTCCTATAAGCCCAACACTCAGATGACTAAGACCGGACAATCAAGGCTATCTTGATCTACGTAAAGAGACTTTGTCACAAACAGACAGAATAAAAATAAAGAAATTATTGTTGCAAATTCTGTTTTGTGGAGGAATATAGGAGATCAGCAAGAGAGAAAGGGGTGAAGGATTTTAGTGGAAAAAGTGAGTAAAAGCAAATTCTGATGATGTAAGAAGAAACAACAATGAAAACCATTAATTTGTATGATAACTTATAAATAATATTAAAAATTATTAATATAGGTTTTGGTAGATGGCTTAGTGTAGTGTTTCTCAACCTAGGGGTGGCAACCCTTTGGGGCTGAACAACCCTTTCATAGAGTTAATATCAGATATTCTACATATCAGATATTTTCATCATAATCAATAGCAATGGAAAAATTATAGTTATGAAGTAGGATTGAAACTAATTTTGTGATTGGGGTGTCTCCATGACATGAGAACTGTATTAAAGGGTTATATCATTAGGAAAGTTTAGAACCATTGTCTTAGTGGATCCAGTGTTTGATATACAAGCATGATTACCTAAATTTGGCTCTCTGAACCCATGCCAAATGTCAAGTACAGTGGAATTTATCTGTAGGCCCAGAGCATGTATGTAGAAGTGTGTGGCTAGTTGAATCCTGAGGTTTACTGGTCAACCAGTTTAACTAAAACAGGTCCTGGTCAGTAAGAGACTTTCTCAAAAAATGAGATGGAGATAATTAAGGAAGACATTCTGAAACTAACTTATGGCTTCCACACACCTGCAGGGATGAGTGCACCCTTACACACATTTTCACAAATGCATATACCATGGTGGGGGGTTAGAGAGAGAAGTTACTAGTGTAAAATAAAAAATCAGACATTACCTCATGAACATTTAAAAATCAGAAGAGCAGTTACTCATAGGAAAAAAATTTACTAGAATTGACTTCTCAGAAATTCTTTGGTTAAACACACACATGAGGGACAGAAAAGGGAGGAGGGAGAAAAGGAGAGGAGAGGAGAGGAGAGGAGAGGAGAGGAGAGGAGAGAGAGAGAGAGAGAGAACCTCTTTAGACAGAGTTAAATCCGCATCTCATAGATCTGTGTTCTTTGTCTTCTGTGTTTATATCTGTACTATTTCAGAGTAGTAGTTGATAGCTTAGAAATATGAAAATATCTTAAATTACTGTTCTTCTTAAGAATGTGCTCAGCTGGTTGATGGTGGCGTGCGCCTTTAATCCCAGCACTTGGGAAGCAGAGGCAGGAAGATCTCTAAGAGTTCAAGGTCAGCTTGGTCTACAGAGTGAGTTCCAGGAGAACCAAGGCGGTTACACAGAGAAATCCTTTTTCAAAACAAACAGGCAAACAAACAAACAAACAGAAAACTAATAATAATAAGAATATAATGATGCTCTGTAAATTTTAAATAATTGAAAGTAGCAGGAAAGACACCTGGAAAATGATAGACAATTTTTACTAACATATGCAAATAAACATTTACAGTGTTAAGAATTAACGCTAGTTAAGAATTAAAAGATGAAATGGTCCCATTCCTCAAATACATTCATCAATGCTTTGACGTGTTGCCAGGTGTGACTGTGTACAGTGCTATCTGTACACAGAGTGGGTACATGTGGGGCGGAGAAACAGTTTAATCAATCGCACAGATACTTGCTGAACCTGAGGTCACTTGACTGATAAGCCTTGCTGATGTGGACATTTACGGCCATCACATTTCTGAAGGCCTTTGTTGATATGGTGTTTCTAAATACAGGCTCACTTTTAAAATATACATATGTTTTCTTTCGTGTCTTTTTTCATAGGGTGTTTTAGTATTCTGTAAAGTGTACTGGATAAGGAGAACTGGTGCTGTCTAGCTATTTAATCAGCTATTTACTAACACAAAAGATACTTTGGGGACCAACTCTCTCAAGAGTTTTGGCCATAGGTCCCAACCATGTCTGATGCTGCCGACTCTGAAGGCCCTTTTAGTGCTTGTCTGATCAAAGTTTTTTTTAAAAAGAATATGAATCATCATTTAAAAGGTCATTGTATCTCAAAATAAGAACATTCAATGAAATAATTAGTTTTTCTTCTTCCTAAATTAAGCCAATTTTAACTTGAGGAAAAATTACTTCTTTTGTGTATCTATCTTTAAATTCCCTTCTATGGGTTACATAGTTCTCCTTCTGATGTTTTAATTAATTAATTAAATTGATAGTTTGAGTTTCTGTATTTCCGAAAGTCACTGTGTGTAATATTTGTAATGGGTTCTGTACTGTTTCCAGTTAGGTAATTATGTCCTACACTTTTTTGTTGTGCTACTAATAAATGTTTATAATCTACAAGTATGACCTTGTATGTAAATTCTTCAGTATATATTTTATTTTTCTTTTGATTTACATTAGTATTTATTTATTTGTATTGTATGCTCAATTCCTTTCATAAATATTTGTGTGATTTATTTTAAATTAAGATGGAACTTATAATTTGGAATGAAAATTTAGAAGTTTAATTCTCTAATTGTGATCCATAAATATTCATTAGTATCAAAATAGTCATTTTTCTATTGTACTATAAAATATTACTCCTTTGTCATTAATTTAATATATTTTATAAATTACTAATTGGATCTTACTTGACTAAAGTTTACACATCATGATATCAAAAATGCTGTTTTTAAAATTTATCTAACAAAAAATGTGCTTGCTGAGGTACATGACAATACCTAACTTAAAACAATAAGGAAGCAAGTGTTGGGTAGTGCAAGCCTTGAGCAGTGCTGGTTGAAATGTCCAAACCCATCTATGTCAGTGCAGTATTATCGCTGCATTGTTGTCGTTAAAAATTAGCAAAGAGGAGCATAAAGCACAGAAGGCAGTCTTGTATCTTTTTGGTCTGGGCCACCTTAAGAATAGTACAGTTCAGTTTTAGAGATGCTAATATTATGCTGTGTAGATACACATTTTATATAACAAGTTAATTTTTACATTTTAAGAAATAAAATACTTGCAGATGAATTTAAAACTCATTGGTTTATATGATTCTTTCTTCCCTGTTTGTAAATGAAAATTTGTGCTGTCCTAAATAACAGTTGAGGAACTTCAACTTGTGAAGTTATTTTCCTTTGGCAAAGTGGATGGAAAAGATTTGGGGAAAAAAGCAAAAGTGCTGGCACAATGGATAGGAATGTTGGAAAAAATTTTTAAGTGTTGGCATAGGAATTCTTTAAAAATTCTAACTCACATGTGAAATGAAAGTAAAAAAGCATCTGTCCTATTTTATGCACACTGAATAAATAAAAGTGAACAATTATATTTAGCAGAGTCTAAAGCTCTTTAAGGTATGCTGTCTAGCGTTTGGCAACCTTTATGTTATTTGTTCCACTGAATTAAAATATTATGTTTTAGTGAAGGCATATTTTGTAAAGTAGAAATTATGTAGAAAGGAGAACATTCCCTTTTCCTAGTTCTGATGACCTTAAATGAAATATGAAATCTTTGACAGACTAAACATTTCTAGTGTGTGTGAGCAAGACCTTTGGACCTTAGCCCCAGCTGCCGTTCAGCCCACTAACTGGTGTAATGTCTTACCAGAGCATCTTTTGTTCCTTCTAAGGCTATAAATTAAGTCTTTAAGATTACAGCTAATTATTTTTATTTAATTTTCCACAATTCATGTTTTTAATTCTACTACCAGATGTGACTATATTTTCAATGAAAACAAACAAGAAACTTAGCGTAATTTGAAATTCTGTTTGATTCCTTCAGAACTAGTTTAAACCAGTATTTTAAAGGCCAACAGGACAGTTTCACAATGTTGTTGGAGATGCTCCCATTGTGTTTTGGTACTGGAGAAAAAGAATTTGGAGCTCTCATTCATAGTATCTGTAAAGCTACTCTATTTTGCTATGTGATTATTATTATAATGTGTTGTTTTCATGCATCTAATTATTAAAACAAAGCTCTCAACACATTTCATAATTGTGACTAAAACGTCTACAGAGTACCTAATTTCCTTGATCCTTTATGTTGAACAGTTCAGGCCGTGGTACTTGCCTTGATAATGAGCCTCCCAAGCGTGACTTTCTTTATCCAGCTGTGGCCCCAGGTCAGGTGTACGATGCCGATGAGCAATGTCGTTTCCAGTATGGAGCAACATCCCGCCAATGCAAATACGGGGTAAGAGGTCTTTATTCTTACGTTCAGTCATTTGTAAGTGTTCTCTTATGACACATGTTCAAGTGGAATCATAATGAACTTAGTTTGTCTTTGGAGCATTATTAATTTGCATAATGTCTTGACGCTGATTTTTCTGATATTGTTTCTATAGTATTTATTTCTAAATATTTGAAAAATACTAAATCAACATATTTCACAATTTTTTGTTAGTGAAGCAAACAGAATTTTAGTAGCCTCTCATGTCTTTATTTTTAAAATCTTCAGTTCATCATGCCAATTTTATTTGTCTTTTGAAATATTTTAATTTTAAGGGACTTCTTCACTGCCTTTTCCTGGCACTCTTATAACTGTGCTAAAGGGCATTTTTCACTGGCTTCTTGCCTTTACCTTAATTCATTCTAGCTAGGACTGAGTCATTTCAAGTAGCTTTACCCACTGCCCACGTTCCAACACAACAACCCAGAAAGAACAAGGTGACATTAACCCAAATAATGAGAAAAAAGGAAATAGCTGTGGAAAAAAATTGTAAGCATTGTGATTTTTATCTTCATGTTTGCCTAAAAGAAGTCACAATGCCACATTAGAAATAATTAAGAAGTTCTTTTTAAATTTCACAAATATTTAGGTCTCTAATATAGGGATATGTTGAATAGAATAGCAAGATTCTAAATTGTCAATCTGTGTGCCAAAAATTATTTACATTTAAAAATCAAATCTAAAAGCTTGGTTCTTATTGTGGTTCAGATAGTCTAAATCCCTAGAAAATGATGATAATACAAGAAATTAAGTTTTGTCATAGTATTATTAGACCATATACTCATTGTACTTTTCCATTTACTCCTCTTGTGCATGAAGCCATGGGAGATAATTAAAACACATCTCTTAGGTGACAAATACACTGTTATTCTTGGTAGACCTTGGCAGTACTGTCAAGATTGTGTGTGATTATCTGGGTATGTGGAGCCACATGTAAAAGTTTAATTTTTCCTGTTTCTTTGAAAAGTCTTAGTTCTGAAAGGATCTAGTTTCTTTTCTTAAATTGCTTTTTCCTAAAGGAAAGGCACTGAAGCATTAATCACAGTCAATACATGTGCTCAGTGATCAAATGAGAGCAGAGCTGCTTTACTGTATCCCTTTCAGTGAATCTCATTTTTCTGTTTGCAGGGAGCCAGTCTATTTTACTTTTTGTTTTGGAAATTGTGTTAGAACTCTATCCATAAACTTCTATGGTAGATAATTTATATTATTACTGTTTATTATTATTACATTGATGGGATTTATGAATGTAATTTTTTCTTTTTCTTTGATGTACATATTAACTTAAAGTTTTATTTGATGGTTTTCTCACTTAATCTAGAAATCTCACTCCTTCCAGGTTGATAGAAACAAGACATGAAGTCATTACAAAACTGTATTTTCTGCTTTTCGAATCCTTTTGTATAATGCTTGTGCTGACTTTTGTAGCAGAAATAAAATAAAATCAGAAAATTTGTGAGGCACTAGCTTTTATAGCCATAATTTCTTATATTTTTGTCAGGAGCCCTTTTTGCTCTTTTTTTCAGTGAAATACTGGTTTCAATAGATACATATACTATATGGTATTCTTATGTTCTTCTTATATTCTACTATATATTTCTAATTAGGATTCTTTTTTCAAGAATTTTTTTTTTCGAGAATGTTTTTCGAGACAGGGTTTCTCTGTGTAGCTTTGGAGCATGTCCTGAAACTCACCCTGTAGACCAGGCTGGGATTAAAGGCATGTATCACCACTGGCCAGTTAATTAGGATTTTTGATCTCTAATAGATTTTTAAAAATCTCTCCCACCTCTTGCACTTGTATCTAAAAAATTGTGTTCACACAATTATCATATTCAATTTACACTGTTTTTTTTATCTTGTTTCCCTAACATTTGTAATATTCTAAATACTGCTTTGGAAATCAATTGAGCCATTGAAGCTTGAGTCCAGTCAGGTTAGCACATTGTGTTCCAGAAGGCAGATGAAGGGAAAGATGACCTGAGTGTAACATGCTAAGGTGAACACAAAGCACACTCATGTAAGACTAGGGAACAGTAGTCTTGAAATGATTCCTATTTTGGAAGGTAGTTTCTAATGATTTCTGGGAAGATTTTGAACAATTATAGAATGAACTATAACTCCTACAGTGATAACGTTTTCCATCCCATTCACTTTGTGGTGATTGTGAGCTTATCAATGCCCAGCTCCATATTTTTCTGTGAATTTTTAGTGTATGCCTCCAGTTACATGCGTGTTAACCACAGCTGGTTGTTTTATGTGGAGCACAGTTTTCCACAGCTGTCATTGCATATTATCTATTTCTGCTTTCACATTATCCATAAATTCTAGCAGAATAGGAAAGAAAATATAAAGGCTATAAATGCAAAGAATGCAGAATAGCACAGTATAATATATAAATATATTTGCATCATCTAGTAACCTATAAACGGTATGCAGTTATATAACTGATATAGTACTTTTCTGAAATATTTCACACTGCATTGGTAAAATTTATTATGACTTTGTAATAGTTTATAGATGGGGAAACTATGTTTACAGTGTGTGATTTATACACTCCTACATTAAAAACGAATAAAGATTTGAGCCTGTCTCATCAGTTGCTTCTAAGATAGTAATTGTGTTAATGAGCTAAAAATTGTAAGATGTGTTTGTTTTAGAAAACACTTGTTTACTTTTCATCAGGTAATGTCTCATTCCTTATTAGCAAACTTCTCAAAACTCTCCATTTTAGCCCTGTTCTGAGGGGAGAGAAGTAATGTTTAAAATTACTGTTTGGGAACATACATTCTCAGATGTCTGAAATCCTAAATTGTGGTATCGTGAAATGATGGAATTTCTTGCCACCACCATCACTACCACCACCACCATCACCGTCAATACCAACACCAACACCACCAGCAGCATTTCGTGTAGCTCAGACTGACCTTAAACTTGCTATGTAGTTGGGGATGACCTTGAACTCCTCCCGAGTCTCCTACCTGCTCCTCTCCATTGCTGGGGTTCTAGGCATGTAATGTCATACCCAGTTTATGTGGTCCTGGGGATCAAATTCAAGCCCTTGTTTAGGTCAAACATGTGACTTCTCTCAACTAAGCCACATCCTCAGTCTTATTTTCTGTTATTAAAAAAAAAAAGTTAGGGGCCAGATAAATGAATGATTCAGTGAATAAATGCCTTTTACCACCAAACCAGAAGACCTGGGTTTAATCTTGGAACCTGCATGGTGGAAAGAGAGAACTAACCCCTGTGTGTGAAGTTTGAATGTATACTTCTTTAAGATAAACTGCAGCATGTAAAAGCTAGATTTTCACTATATTGTCTTCAAATATCTTCCAATTCTGGTTCTAGAGATGATTTTTAGGTACATCTTAGGAAAGGCACATTGTAAATAAAACAACAGAACCGTTGTCTCCAGAAATTTTTTTGCTGATTCAGAGCAACAAACTCCTATAAAGCTCTGTAGAACCTATTATGCCTTTTTTCTTCCACTTCTCACTTTTCTTTCATGTTTAATATTTTTAATTAGAAAATAATCATAGAAACCAAACTGACAGACAACATTGCAGTAGTAATAAGTTTAAACATAGAAGGGAAATCATAGGCTTATATGTTATATGGGTGGAATTTTTTTGGCTGTATTCCAAAAAGCACAAATTAGCACTCTTTCAGATTTGCTCCCTATCTCTTCATTCTGTCACATTGAATCATATCCAAACCTTGGATTTCAGATAACTCTTAGGAATTAAATATAGCTTAATTATGCATAGTATGTAATTAGCTATTAACTATGAAGGGAAGAATATTCACCTGTAGGTAGATTTAAGCCACATAAGTTTTATAACTTTGTGTAATTTGTGCATACTCTTTTATTATATGTGAATATTGTCATTGTTCATTTAAAATGAAGGTATTGCATAAATCCTTAGTAGCCTGTTGTAAATTCCATTTATTTTAATGTAGAACTGAATGATGTTCTACCAGTAGGCATGGTATTCTCATCCATAAATTAGAACACATTATCTAGCACATGGTTTCATAATAGAACCTAATATTTTTGGAATATAATATTTTAACAAAATATTTTATTTTGCAAAGTCTGTTCACCATTTACTATTACCTATAATGTCAAGTTAACCATCAGTAAATTTTATTCATTTATGGAAAACTTTTCAACAAGCAACAGCCTAACTATTCTTGTAAACTTCAGGTAGTCAGAGCATATACAAGGTTACATAACGTTTCCTGTGCTGGGCACATGGTAGACATTCAATAAGTATCTCCATTTCTTCTGGGAATATCTGTCATTTGTGATTCTCTTTCTGAACAGCAGCTACACAAATAGGAGATGTGCCTGCTTTGAACATGGGAAGTTTAAGAATTGCATATTGACTCAACTTCACCTTTTATTCTACCTCAAGTGGAGTACAGGTCTTCTGTCTATTCTCTATGCAAAAACTTTTCCCAGCAATTCTCAGTCACATCAGGTTATTAAATTCCATAATTATTTTGCTTAGTTGATTGCTTGTTAAATAAATGATGCCTTCTTTGATAACCTTACCTAAACTTATGCATGTTTATACATTCGCATGTGTAAGCTCTAGCATTATTCCTTCTTTTTATTCTTATTAACATTTATTACTTTCTAAATAATACTTATTTCCATTTTGTTTACCTCTATAGTCCCTAATAGAGTTTGTGTAACTTCCAGCACAGTTCCCATCTCATTGTAAGGGATTGTAACAACTTTCTTGCCAGCTATGCATTTCTCCTATAGAACAGGACTTAGGTTTAATAAGAAAGTAGCTGTTTATCCTCAGAAAAATCACACTTGGGAGCTTATCTTGTCGGGAACATTACTATTGTTCTCTCTCTCTCTCTCTCTCTCTCTCTCTCTCTCTCTCTCTCTCTCTCTCTCTGTTTTCCTCGATTTGGAGCCTGTTCTAGAAGTAGTCCTTGTAGACCAGGCTGGCCTAAAACTCACAGACATCGACCTGCCTCTGCCTTCCAAGTGCTGGGATTAAAGGCGTGCACCACCACCATCCGGCTTTGTATTATTTCTTAAAGATAAGTTTATTGAGTTCATTGCAAGATGGCTATGGGATGGGCAGTAAGCAGATTATTACCCGCCTTATGTTAATTTTTAGAAAACAAGTTAATAAATGGGTTCAAGTTTTAGTTTTTATTAAAGTGATCTCCAGTGCATGCAAATGCCTTACATACCTATATCTCTAAGAAGGAAGAAAATGAGCTGTATGATTTAGGCTGCAAAGGACATGCTGGGGAAATGCCAACAGGGATTTAATTGAGCAAATGTTTTTGTGGGTGAAAAATAACTTTCTTAAGAAATTTGGAGCTCTAGCTTGTACCTCACAGGAGAATAAAACAACTACTTCACCTACCTGATACCGAACAAATAAATCAACTCAATAACTTGGTTCACCTTAGAATGTGTGACAGAAACAATTGCATTTGACTGTACTTCTATAACTCAGAAGCTATGGCATGATGAAACATTAAAAAAATAAACTCACTAGAGACAGACTGAATATGAGTAATAAACAGCATAAGCAAATAATCCAACATCAAGCCAACAATCATTGTCTCAAGAGGAAAAAAGATATGAAAATGTTGACAGAGAGGTAAGAGAGATGGCATTAAAAAGAGAAGATCCGAATTTATGCTGAATAGGCATAGGGACAGGTAAGATGGAGGTGTGTCAGAGGAACCAGAGTCAAAGAAAAGTACAAATTCTCAGAGCGTGAATCTGAAAACAAAACCAACAACAGATACAGCAGAGAAACAGCACTAAAATAAATCTTCAAACTCTTGAAAGTAATTAAAGTGACTTTCAAAACATAGCATTGGCCTAAAAAGTGATCATAATATCTTCAAATGCTCAGTAAGATTAATGTCAGTTTAGAACTGTATATTTAATTAAAATATTTAAAATGAGGATAAATTATATATATGTATATATATATGTTAGGAAGAAATAAATATATGTTCAGGAAAAGAATTCTTTGCTAAATTGATTACTAAAGGATCTATGTAAAAAGAAATTGGATTCTGGGCACTGGCAAGCACACAGATATAGCTAAATATTATTGAAAGTGGGTGTTAGAATGACTTTTAGATTTTTGTAGACAAAATTTTCTTTTCAACAATTAGCAGAATAAGTTAAGGTTGCCAACTTTTAATTTTTCTGAAAGGAACAGTTTGTAAATCATTCTTTAAGCCCACAGATTCTGCCCTCTGCCTTATAGTCTCTGGTTAATACCAGCTAAGTAAAAAGAATAAAACTTAAGAAATGATACTGATCTATTAAAATAAAAAAAAACTGTGTCAGGGCTTGAGAGATAGCGGAGTGTTTAGGGAACTGACTGCCTTGCAGAAGACTTAGGTTTCGTCCCCAGCATCTGCACAGAGGCTCCCAACTGTCTGTAACTAGTTTCTGGGAATCTGGTGCCATTTTTTGGTCTCTTGGGCCCCAACCATGGAAGTGGTGTACAGATATAAATGTAGGAAAGAGTATAATAAAAAAATACTATATTGGTGTTGTTCTAGTTTTATCAGAGAAATTAGCAATATCAGTTTCCCTGGTCCCTGTGATTCTATGTGATAATATTTCTTCATTATGCTTTATTATGCTGACATGTCTGGTGTGTGGTAGAGTCTCAGTAAATATTTGCAAATGGAAACAGAGTATTGCTATCATTTTTTCAATCTTCTTTCCTGATTGTAGTTGACCCCATAAAATTAAAGATTCCATTTCAAGTTTTCACTCTCATGCACTGTCATTTAACAGAGATGTCTTTTAGAGGAGCTGTTGAAAATTTCTTTCTCCTTCCTTAAATCTCAGGACCAGTAGAGCACCAGGTTTCCCCGAGTCTTCCCAAAGTGAAATTTAAGACACTAGAGGAAACTCTAGCACAGAGGCAACGATTTATTCGCCTAGAGAAGTCATGAAACTGATTGTAATAAACTTGAACTTCTATTGGGAGTGATGAACACATGCAAGAAAATTGTTGCTCCTGAGCTAAGCTGGGGGAAACTCATTCCCTCTGACTAACTGTATCTATCACCATATATATTTCATTTAGGAAAGGAATTTGACAACTGTAATCTTTTATATAAAAATTTCTCAAGAGATAAAAAACCTTAAGCCTGCTATTAACTTTATTACAGCTTGAAGCCTTCATTGGAGTGTTTATTCAGCACTTAATGTTCTTGTGCAGAGGAAATAGGCTGTCCATATTCTAAAACTTGCTTGGTGAGAAATGAGCTTTTCTTGTGTTTTGTCTTTACCTTCCAAAAATCAGTATCAAAATTCCTTCTTACTCAAGATGAAATGCCAGTCACGAGTTCTGCTAGAAATGCTTTCTATGATCTCTGGGACTACTTTTACAGTACCAGTGTGTTTTCCAGTGTAGTCTGCAGCCCCATGCTGCATGTAGCAATGCATGAGAAACTAATTCCTACAAAATGCAGTCTTCAGGAAATCACTAAGGAAACACACTCCTGCTAGATGCAGAAATCTGTCTTTCACACATGAAAGGAAGGTATATTATTAATCTTGACAACACAATTAAGAAAAGTACCTTAATCACTTGACAGAGGTTTTCAAGGTTGCTTTTTGAAAATAATGTTTCTATGACACCACTAAACTGTGTGTTTTGTAACGGATGCTCTGAGTGTTGTCTTCACTAGTAGAGTCCTCAGCGTCTAGTTATGTAGAAGGTACATTTTAGGCTTCTTTTGCCTTTGTCTAAGGTAAGACTTAGATCCCCCCCTCCAAAAAAAGAGAAAACATTAAGAATCTTGTCCAGAGATAATCAATGATTATTTTTTTCACATTTTAAGTATATTTTTCTATTAAATGTGTATCTGTGACCTCACTGTTGTTTGAATTTGAAAAGGCTTTACACTAGGTCAGTATTTTAACCTTTAAATAATGGCAGTCCTGCTGTTTCTAAAATAGTAAACTAAAAGAATGCACTGAAAATACACTGTAAGAAGAATAAGGAAGTATTTTTTATTGAGTTCAATTTTAAAAGGAGCATTTTGATGTAATCAAAGGGCTCTTTTAATTTTTTTGTTTTTTTAGTTTACTAGTCTCTAAATAGAGTAAAAAATAGAGTATATTTAATTTTTAATTTAGTTTTATTTTGTATGTAGTAAGTGTTTCACCTGCATGTATGTCCATACATCATGTGCATATGGGCTACCTGTGAAGGTCAGAGGACATTGGATTCCCAGAACTGGAGATACAGATGGCTCTGAGCTGCCACGAGTGTGTTGGGAACTGACCTCAAATCTTCTACAAGAGCAGCTTATGCTGTTAAACAGCCAAGCCATCCCTTCAGCCCCCGATTTCAAGTATTAAATCCTAATACACATTGTACGTCACCTCCTGACTGATAAGGGACACCTCTAATAGGAATCCAAAGAGAACCCCAGCAATGTGCTGTAGGATCATGTGCGCATTTCTATTTGTAGAACAATAGCTTCCATATTTTACTGCTTTCTTTCTTAATTATGTCTATGTCACATGAGTTCTTGAGTCTAGAGAGTTAAAACTTCACCTGAGACGTAAAAGTGAAAGGTTTAAGTGCTGTATTATCTCTGTATTTTTATTACATATTGTTACAAATATATTTAGATTCATAATTCTAGTTTAAATTAGTGGTGGTGATGGTAATTGATAATCATATGTAAAAAAACTAGAAAATTTTGAGTGTTTTCTTCTAAAGTTAATTTTTATATAATTATAACACAGACATAATATTTAGATATAACCAGATAATAATCTAATAACTTAACCTAGTATTTTTTATTTTTGATATTGGAAAAGTCTTATAATTATGTTCCAAGTCAGAAAATAATAAGGAAGAAGGTGAAAATATCATAAATAGGCCTATTTTGTGAAAGTTTACTATCATTGTGCTAAACTATTTGATAACTGAAAATTACTTTTCCAGATAATTCTTAGACATACAAAATTTAGAAATTACTTCAAAATGTACCTCATATTTCTTTAAATCTATGTTAAATTCCTATCTACTTAACAGTGTTTATTTCTGTCTTTCCCCACCCCAGTATATTTACAATTTTTTAAAAAATTATTTTTATTTTTATGCTGCCTAAGGAATCATTAACCTGACGCTGCTCTGTTAGCAGTTGTCAAGTTTGTGCTATTTTATATTCTCAAGCATTAAAAAAACAAATTTCTTCTCTATGTATTTTTTCACTATTCTTCCATGTTAATGAAATATCTGTACACTATTATGAAAAGATCCCCATCAGTATTAAATAATAAGACATACTTTATCTACTCAAACCAAAAACAAACTCAGACCAAAGTTTAAATGATCCTACTAAATGAATAACCTGCCCTGAGAAAGACCTTCACCCTAAATCCTCTTCAATAGTGGCTTCAACAGCAGCAAGTTGTGCTGAATGACTGTGGGTGTTCCCTATGCAAGAGATGCACGTGCTTTAACCTCTATTCCTGACCAACTTGCTTTTGCCTTCTTTCCTAGGAAGTGTGTAGAGAGCTCTGGTGTCTCAGCAAAAGCAACCGCTGTGTTACCAACAGTATTCCAGCTGCCGAGGGGACCCTATGTCAGACTGGGAATATTGAAAAGGGGGTAAGCACAAGTGATTTGTTAGCTGTTTGACACATAAACTGATCAGTTTTTGGTGCTGATGTTCATACACTGGAAATCTGTATTAATTTAAGATGTACTTTGAAATAATAGGTTTTTAACCAAGTGTTATTTGTCCTATCTACAAATGTATGTTACTTATGAAATTAAAAGGACCTAACTTCCTCATGTCAGTTCCACATAAAAGAATAATAATAAAAGCAAATGAATCAATTTATTGAACATGAAAATAATAATTTTAGTTCATTAGTCTAATTTTTAAAAATCTTCTCTAGGGACTGTTTATGCACGGTTGGGACATGGCTGAGATGTTAGAGCATTTCCCAATATGTATGAAGGTCTGGGCTCAATCTTCAGCACCACAGGAAAAAAGAATTGTTCAAACAGATATTTAAAAAGTTAGTTATATTCTGCTACTAAATTTCTCTGGAATTGTTATATACGTAAATTCTAGAATTCTATGGACTGAATTTATAACTAATACTTGTCATCTCCTCTCTGTTTTGCCTCCTTCCATGTGAGCTGGGCTACTCTCAACAGAGATCACACTGAATTTCAGCTTGCAGTGGGATATTTAAATAAAAAGAATGAAAGTTTTTGGGCAGCTGTCACAGTTTATTAATTCTTGCTGACGGCTTCATTCAGGACCCATGACCTAGTGCCATGTTGATGGCTTTTCCATGCTGGGTTTGGAAATGTTGGTAAATTATGCTAAATATAAGAATTGGTAAGGCCATTTTAAAAGGATTAGGATTTTTTTTCAAAATTTATAGGTAGCCAATAAAAATACAGAGCCTTCATACACTACAAAAATTCTTTCTTTCTCTTTTTTTTCACTGAAGTAATAGAAAATATTAGGAACCACATTCTTGAAACAACAGTCTAGGTTTATTTTGGACCTGCCAGTCCTTGTCAAGGACAAGTAGCAATTTACATCCATCTGCAAAGAAATGTACAAGTGAAGGAAGGAAGCCACAAAGGGGATCTGTTACTTTATTACTCTTCACTGGTGGACTGTTCTTTTCCCGGTCTGGCCAGAGTCACAGTTTCTCTTCTCCTAGAGTAGCACTGTCAATAGACCTGATAGGTTTTATTTTACTTTATATTTTTAAGCAGAGAAATATTTTCCTATAAATATTCAAGAGCTAGAGATGTAACTCAGTGATAGATAGTAACTTGTCAGGCATTCACAAGGCTTTGGGTTTGACCCCCAATACTACAAAAATGGACAGGGAGTAAACATCTACAAACATTGTAGAAGTTATATAATCACTCCAAATATTAAAAATTGTACTACAAGTAGTAGCTACTTGAAAACACATGACTGAACATTAATCACTTATGTGACAAAAACGTTTGTGGTGGTTTGAATAAGTATAACCCCCATAGACTCATTTGTTTGAATGCTTGGCCCATAGAGAGTGCCACTGTTAGGAGGTGTGGCCTTGTTGAAGGAAGTGTGTCACTGTGGAGGCAGGCTTTGAGATCTTACATACTCAAGTTATATCCAGTGTGGTACAGTCTTTTTCTGCCACCTGTGATCAAGATGTAAAACTCTCACCTCCTTCTATAGTACCACATCTGCCTGCATGGCACCATATCCTGCCATGATGGTATTGGATTAAATCTCTGAACTGTAAGCAACCCAATTAAATTTTTTCTTATTAAGAGTTGCTATGGTTATTGTATCTCTTCACAGCAATATAAACCTAAACTAAGACAGATATTGGTACCAGGGACTGGGGATTGCTGTGGTAGGCCTGACGAAACTTTTTTTGGAGGACTGCAAACTTTGGATTTTTGGATCAGAAAAACAGCTGAGCACTTTAAATAGGAAGTAATGGACCAACCTAGTAGGAATATTGAAGACAGTGGTACTGAGGGTGACTTGAACTGTATGGGTCTGGCTCAAGAGGTTTCAGAATTTTAGTATGTAACCTAGAGACTGTTCTTGTGATATTTTGGCAAAGAATGTGGCTACTTGTTGCCTTTGTTTGAAAAGTTTGGCTGAGGCTAAAGTGAAGAGTTTTGGATTAATTCCATTGGCAGAGAAAGTCTCCAAACAGCCTAGTACTGACTCTGTTGTGTGGTGATTAGCATTTGGTCTTTTGAAGATCTACAATGAAAAGAAGCATGCTGAACAAGAAAAACTACAAAATGTACAATTTGAGGAGAAATGGGGCACCAGGAAGTGAAATGGTTTTACGTCCTCTGTTCAAGGAGATAAACAGCTTATGAAATGGAATAAAGGAATAAAGTGATAACTTCAGGGCAAGATGCTATACAGTTTAAGTTTTTAACTTGTGAAAAGGAATTAAAGAGAAGTTTAGAGCCCTGTGTGGTGGTGAACACCTTGAATCCCAGCACTCAGAAGGCAGAGACAGGCTGATCTCTGAGTTTGAGGCCAGGCTGGTCTACAGAGCAAGTTCCAGGGCAGCCAAACTTAGACAGCGAAAGACAGAAAACTGGTGAAGATGTAATTGAATAAGGGAGCCCATGCATGTTTCAGTCCCACCAAGCACCAGATCTTTGGAGCTTCAGCCCCATGGCTCTGGTTTTAGAGTTAAGAATACAAAAAAGGGGACATGGAATCTTCCTCCGTGACTAAGGAGATCCACTGAGACCAAACATATGACAGGGGTGTCCCTGCATGGAGGCCTAGAGAGGCCATTGTGTGAAGCTGTGAAGCTGAAGCCTGGATTGCCTTGGCCACCCCAAAACTTCGGAGATGCCAAAATTATTGGTTACCTGCTGAGGAAAGTGGCTAGCAGGGAGTGGAACCAGCCCAAGAAAAAGAAGTGTGTTACAATTAACAAAGCTGAAAGGAGTTGGAGATTTGAAATGTGATTTGACATTAAATATGAAGATGCAGAGTTTGGAGTTTGCCCAACTGATTTCAGTCTTGCTTTGGTTCGGTAATGCTTTACTATGCTTCCTGTCCTCCATTTTGGAACAGTAATGTACATAATTTGCCATTATATGTTGGAAACATGTGATCTGTTTTTTGATTTTGATTTTATAGGGGATTAGTTAAGAGATTGTGTGAATCTTAGAAATGTCTTTAAAATGTGAACTAAACTTTATTGAGACTACAATAGACTATGGAGACTTTAAAGCTGGACTAAATGCATTTTGCATTATGTTATGGTGATAAGCCTATATGGCCAGGGAGTGAACTGTGCTGGTTTGAATAAGTATGGCCCCATAGATTCATGTGTTTGAAGCTTGGTCCATGGGGAATGGCACTATTTAAAAGAAAAACCTTGGTAGAATATGTATGACCTTGTTGGAGGAAGTGTATCACTGTAGGGGTGGTTTGAAGTCTTTTATGCTCAAGCTATGCTTAGTGTGGTACACAGTCTCTCTGCTACCTGCAGCTAAAGATATAGAATTCTCAGCTTCTTCAGCACATTGTTTGCCCTCATGATGACGTGATGGCACATGGCAGTAATTCTCATTATTTGTGAGGCATGGGAACTATGGGCTCTAAGCTAGCTTGGACAATATAGTGAGGCTCTATTCAATATAAAATTTAAAAGTGAGGATATGCTGAGGATATTCCAGTGAGATAACACTTTACTGTTGGCATGTATATAGTCCTAGTTCAATAGGCCATACACATGTGCATGTGCACACACACTTTGAATTTTTAAAAAATGTTTTAGACCAGCATTTTAAAGCAAAATACAAAGCAAAGATGATGGAACTCAATACTTTTTTCTCATTGATTAGATTTACTACTATTCTCTAAGAATTTTTGTTTTTAAGGGGTGATATATATTTATTGTTGCCAAGTACAGACTTTACACTTAGAGCTTTGTCTACTTGGAAATTAAACAAGAACCCAGAACTCAGAATTTTGACTGGAAAAAAAGAACAATCATGCAGAGTTCTAGTGGCAAAATTAAAGTGAAAATTTCAATTGACCTGATCAACACTGTAGTTCTTCTAACCTATGCATATAAAGATAGAAGACATTCCCAATAATACTGATGGCAAATGATAATGTTTTTAAAAGTACTTATATCATGCCAGGAATGTGTTGCCATTTTCCTCTTGACAAAATTCAATAAAGCAGATAATGTTTTAACTTCATTTTACAAATGAAAAAAGAATGAATAACACAGCACTACACAGTAATTTTATACCATAGCTGAGGATTCAGCACTGGTTTTTCTGGTTCATAGTTGAAATCCTCCTATTTAATTTATCTTCTGATAAGGGATTGTGTATTGAAACAAAAGCAGTATTGCATTGTGGCAGATGTAAAACAGACAATTAAACATGAAGTAGGCATCATATTTTACTGTAGTAAGTGGAATTATCATTTGTCAACATGTAACAGTCATTTGTTTGATAAAAAATCACAGTAAGAAGTCAATGTGGGCTATTAATATATACTTTTATGAAAATTAATAAAATAATGTAATCCTTAATAGAAGAGCAAACAAATTTCGGCAAACTTGACAGTGATAGTAGAATGAGGTAGGAGTGAACTTTTTCACAGGCTTTCTCAGTATCATTGCTTAGTATTGTTTTGTGCCAGCCGTACACATCATAACCAGCAGCAGTGGGCACCACACAGCTTACAAATGAAACCATACACTCAAATGGAATATCCACAAAATATAATCTTAATGTTGAATTTCAAAACTACTCTCATCAAAAAGAATAAGAAGTAACCTATACCCCACCTAGCTAGCCACGCCAGTGGATACACACCAAAGCTGCTCATAGTTTTCTAAATAATTTTTTTAAAGGGAGGAGTTAGAAATATCACTTGAGTGATAGCATAGACATAGCCAGAGGATTGGATCCATGATGATCTCGTCAAACTCTGGCTGCAAATGTTGTGGGATCCTTGCCCAGAGGCACGGTTCCACAAATGTTCCACAACTGTTCCATGCACATTTAGCAGATGGAGTAAGAAATATGGCCAAAAAATTAAAAACTGATCTTTGCGTGATTCCTGGGGGGTCTGACATTGCTATTACAGCCATTGGATGTTTGCCTAAATAAACCATTCACGGACTGAATAAGAACCATATGTCCTGAATGGATGTGCTCAGGGACAGTAGCATTAACTAAAGGAGGAAATTTGATGAGCCCAGACGGTGTGCTGGTGCTGTGTGTCCATGGGTCAATGTCGTGCAAATCAATTAATATAAATTTCAGCCAAAGTACTTCACTTGGGTGTAGCATCAACAATAGTCCTTGGGTAGGAATCAGAGATCGCTGTATTTGATGAAATAGTAAATAAGGATTTCGATTGTAGGAACTTCAGTAGTAGTGTTGGCATTGTTGCTGAACAGGATATTGAGGGTAATCAAAACCCAATCCTTATAATCCCTTTTCGTAACCACAAAGAAAGTTTCAAATAGTTGGTTTATTGCCAGAAGATTCATTTAATGATTCTATAAGATTCAATTAGAGATATAGGCCAGCTTTTGGGTTTACATATAAGTGACATTGATCCCTAATATCTTTGCATGGGAAAATAGAGTAGGATTAGGAAAGGATTATTATATGTCTTTTAAAGCACTAGATATATTGCAGGGCATTTGCAACCTTATTCTTAATTCACCTAGGGTAGAAAGTAATATATTTTGACTGGACACCAAGTAAACAGAGTGAGGAAAGAATAGTTCTTCCAAATGCTCTAGAAATGTAAATAGTATGGTTGACAAGCTCTGATTGGGAATTTGGGCTGAAATGCCGCCTGATCAGTCACATATCTATTCAGCAGGAAGACTGGAATCTAGCTCTGTGCTCTTCTGAGTTGAAACTGCTTTGTCCTAAATCATCGGTATCACTCCCTTAAAATTTTAGGGTTTCTTTAGAGTTCTCTCATTCCATATGCTAATTTGAGCCAGTTCTGGTTATAATAAGATATTCTATAATTATACCCTAAAAAGGTTCTAGGTAAGAAGAAAATAATTGCCAAGTATTGTGGCTCACACTTATAATTCCAGCACTTGGAAGGCTGAGGCAGGAAGATTGCCATGAATTGTGGACCAGGCTGAGCTACAAAGTTAATTCTGGCTATAGAGTAAGACTGTCTCAAAAACTCCCCCAAAGACAAAAACTCATTTACAAACACTATATAACTACACAGTGTAGTATTCCAGTAGCAAGTGGTTTAGTTTACTAAGATTGTTTCTAAAGAAAATGTTTAAAAGAATCACTGCTTTCTACATAATGTTTTCAGCATATTCATTTAATTATAAAGAAATGTGAAAAATAAGAAACAATATGAAATTTATTTTGGAAGTATGAAGTTTCATTTATCTCGCCTTTATGATTTTTGTTAACTACACTTAAATTAACAGAAAGAAGACCAAATATCCAACTTACTTAGATAATTGAGTCTATAGTAACAAGAATATTAATTAGAACCATCCAAGATTACTAGTTTGGTTATGATCTTTGAGAGTAAAGGTTAGGAGCTGGGTTACATCTATATATCTAGCTTTCATACTCTAAAGTAAAGTAACAGTCCATCCTTCTGAAAATAGAGCATTTGCTTGACAACTCCATGCTAGGAAAGAATAGAAACACACAATACAGCACTCAAAATTTTCACCTGTATATGCTTGTTGGCTCTATAGACTTCAAGTTGCTTTGTTTGGTGTAGTCTAATTATTCAATGCATGATTTACCATACACTGAAATATTTAAACATATTGATTAATTCAAATATCACTGATCCATGTGATCTTTCAAATGAGTGTCTTAAAGCCTCATTATTCAGTTAAATAACTTTTTAAAAATTATATACCACATTAAGATATTTACTAACAATAGAGAAAAGTAGCAAGAACTACAAAAAGTTAAGTACAGAGGGAATAATAAAACAAGATGCAAAAGAATACACCTGCTGAGAATAAAAATCAAACCAGTTGCTTAGTAGATTTTAATTTCTTTTAATATTGTTACATTGAACTAATTCATAAAGTTTTCTTATTCTAATCTATATTGGAATCAAGAAGTAAAATTGGTTCCCATTGTTAAAGAAACAAAAAGAATCAAGTGATTTGCTTTGGAGCCTAAAATATTTCTAGAATGAAAACTGATAGTAGTAATATAAAGTTTCTTCCACATGCTGAAATTAGTAACTTTTAAGCCAGTTAGCGGAGTTAACTAGTTATCAAATTGGAGAACAGTCTTATTAAAAATGAGGTACCTGGTATTAATACTAGTTCTATGATTATTTTACCCAATAATCCTTGTTATTTAAATTTTTGTAATCATTGTTTTTATTACTTCCATTGAATAATTATAGAAATATAATTTATACAGTAAATGTCTTCTTGAAACTGTTTATGGAATACTGTTGTTGTATAGGTGTTAATTAGCGATGAGAAAGCCAGGTGTGAAGAATCAGATGGTCAAAGTAAGCCTTGGCGACACAGCATGTCAAGGCTGTGCAGTTCTACGTGAAAGCCTGTTTCTAAAACACCCAAGCCTCCAAAGTCTCCCAAAACTTTTGAAAGTTGAGCAGCATTTTATAAAATACATAATACATTAATCTTTTACTTTAAGAGATTTATTTATGTAAAATTTGGGGGTGGGGGCCAAGAGAGGATAATGAAATATATGTACTGAAAGAAGAAAGATAAACTATTCGTGGTGAGGAAGAGGACTTGAGAGATCTGGGAGATCTTGAGAGATAAGAACAGGGTATAAATATAGATGTGTGTACACATATAGAATATACTACATTTACATACATATATGAAAATATTGCAATGAAAACTCAACTTCTGTGTGCTAATCAAAAAATCATTTTAAAGTTTATCTATGTATTTGCTAGGTTCTGAACCCAATTTTCAAGTGCTATCTTTTTACCACTCTGGTATCAGACTAAGCAGCCAAAAATAAGGCTCAAAGGAAAACAAGGGTATTTGTTGACTCTTTCACTGCCCTTTTTAAGCATATATAGCAATACTGTTATATACTTTGGAATTTATATCTTTTAGTATTTTTATGGCTCTCACTAGTTTTTAATCCTAAGAAAAAATTAAAAAGTAAAACATTTCCCTTCAAATCAGATGTATTCTCAAGGAAGTCAGAAATGACAAGGAAACAAATGCGAGTTTGTCTACCTTAATCTTTTCTAGCTCTTTTCTGACATGTAGTGACTAAAATAGAATTCAAAATTTTGCAATTTAACAATAATAATT
Source organism: Myodes glareolus (assembly GCF_982192425.1). Taxonomy (NCBI): domain Eukaryota; kingdom Metazoa; phylum Chordata; class Mammalia; order Rodentia; family Cricetidae; genus Myodes; species Myodes glareolus. The sequence goes on from NC_142040.1 coordinate 31,598,773, forward strand.
TATCTTGTAGTTTTTTATGTGTATACTAGTTATCAAATAGTGATGGGGGCAGTCCTCATTTCAACAGGGTCCCTGTGATCATGGGGATGCATTTCACCTCTGCTGCCTAATATGCTGCTTCATGTTGCTATGCTAGCCTTAAAATGGGGCTAGCCTGAGGAACAGAAATTAACAGTAGCCATCTGATGTTTTCAAGGCTTGCATTCTAAGCAGAGGGGAGTGAACTAAGAGGGAATTGATAAGATAACTAAGGTAGTTCTAACTGGTAAGCTTATTGAAGTAGAAGGCATAAGTAAGTACTGTTCCATCATGAAAAGGATAGCTGTAGGGCAAGAAAGGATGGTTAGGTGCCTCTCAGAATGTGAGCATCCTGGAGAAAGCTGTCTGCTGAAATGATACTTGGTGTAAGACTAAATGGTCAGAAGACAGCTATGCAGACAGCTGGAAGTTGGGTGTGACAGCGCAGCCTGCAATCCTCGCATTTAGAAGACTAAAGTTCTGGGATCACTCGTTTCCAAATCAGCCTGGGCCACGTGGAAACATCTATCTTGATTGACAATTTAGTTAAAAAGGACTAGGGATGTGGCTTAGTGTAGACAAGCTAGCGTGTATGCAGCTCTCTGTTTGGTTTGTGGGATCAATTGCTAGTAGAAGGCTACCTGAAGGATGAGCAAATGTGCTAGTGAGGGAGCAAGTGTAGAAGGGGAGGTGGGCGAGGGAAGAACTAACAAACCATGTGGCTACTGATCTCATTGCCAAGGCAAGGGGGCTCAGAAGGCTGTGAGGGCTCTATCAGCAAGTCTGGGCTTAGGGAGATGGAAGCCACTGAGGCCTTTTAAGCAAAATAGTGACAGCATGAAATCAAAATAGTGTGATGCCATGTCTTTAAGAGCCACACCTGAATTCTCTCTGGGAAAGATGGAGGCAGAATCATCAAGTGAGGAGCTACTCCATCTGGAGGCTGTTGTCCAGGGTGGCAGCCATATAGAAGGTGAAATTCAGAGAACTGCCCCTGTATCTCAGGAGTAAAAACTAACAAACTTGGTGATATAATTAGGACAATGAAATGATTAATTTTTAAGTGTCTCACATCTCATTATAAGGTTGAATTTCTTAATGGATGATCCTGTTGACAATTAACTCTAACAACTGTTGCCTATTGCTATCCATATAAACATTTCACTTTCATAGATGAGTTTGATTTGTTAATGTTTGGTGATTTAGAAAAATGCACCAAGAAAAACTTATAAATGCTTGACTTAAAAGAACACTATTATTTTGCCATATACTGCAAATAAGATTTATCATGCTAGAGTTATGAACTGATTATGTGATGTCTGCTTTCTGATAAATTATTCCTGGCTCTCTCCTTAGGGGCAGCATGTATGGTTTATTGCACAGAGTAAAACTGAGCAGAATTCCAGTACACATGTTCGTACAGGGGCTTTACACATGGCTAGTCAATGTATATAAGGTTTTTTTTGTGCCAGTTCCTAGTGTCTTGGCATTACTTTTATTATGTCTGTGCTGCTTCTAGATGAAATACCACAAAGCATTCTTTTACTATTGTAGCCTCAACCAGTTTTTCTTTTTCTTTAAAGAACTTGCAATTACCATAATAAAAACTCCTTACTGGAGAACTTTCCATAGTGCATTATCATTCCACAAGTCTAATGATAGTAGAATATAAAGATTTTTTTAAAGAAATTACTACAATATCTAAAAATGATTTTGAGGTCTATAGCTAATTCCATAATGAGAAACACTAAAAGTCTGGATGAAGAGAAACAAAGAGAAACTGCCAAAGTCAGGGAACTGGTACACATTGGAGACTATAAATGTGACCAGCTGAAGATACTTTGCAAATCATATGCACCTTTACAGTGTCTAAACACGGTTAAAAATCTGTTCTCTTCTCTTGAGAATGCTAATGCTTAAAATTGGTCATTACCTGACTTTTATGAAAGTTTATGGACTTCTATCTTGTATCTGCCTAAAAAATAATTCTTTGTGTTTTGTGTCCTCTTACAGTGGTGCTATCAGGGAGAATGTGTTCCTTTTGGCACTTGGCCCCAGAGCATAGATGGGGGCTGGGGTTCCTGGTCGCTGTGGGGCGAGTGCAGCAGGACCTGCGGGGGAGGCGTCTCTTCATCCCTAAGACACTGTGACAGTCCAGCGTAAGTAGCTAAAGTAAGCCAGAGCCAACAAAAAGACACAGTTGGAAGTGATTCAGAGCTGTGGTTTCACATGTTATCTGTAAAAATGTTTCTCTAGCAAGCCAAGTGCTTGTCTTCAGAAGAAGCAAGAAGTCCAGGAAAGTGGAGGATCTTTGTTAGACAGACTTTCTTTTTCTTCCTTTCCCCTTATTGTGTAAGTAAAATTTAAGAAAGAAAGAAAGAAAGAAAGAGAGAGAGAGAGAGAGAGAGAGAGAAAGAGAGAGAGAAAGAAAGAAAGAAAGAAAGAAAGAAAGAAAGAAAGAAAGAAAACAAACCTTTCAAATAGAAAAGCATTGTTTTCTAGATAAGTTAGTAATATTCAGATTTTCTCCTCTGAAGACTATTGACTTATGGATGAATCCTTGTCTGGTTTCTGCTACATTACCATTATTTCCAGAAAAAGAAGGGCTTTTCACATGTCACATAAAATTATTACTGCCACATTGCTATTAAAAGGACCAATGAGAGCGCTTCAGGAGTTGAGATGCCTCGATTCACGTCACAGATCACAATGAAGACAATTCTGTCCATGTGTTAAAGTGGCTTCCATTCACATGCTCCTGTCATCTCTCAGTACTATTGCAAGCAGGTCAGCCTGTCCCTATCCCACCACTCTCCAGCCAGAGTCCCCACGGGGCAAGGCCAGCCCATCAGTATACTTTGCCAGTTCTATTTCCTCTCCATCCTATCAATGTACAGGTGGACTGGTACTTTAATTCACTTTTCCTATTCTGCCAAGACTCCCTGCTCCTTCACTGCTGCCTGCTACCTACCCATAGTGTCTAGAACTGAAGCTGAGGACCTTTTCTGATAAGCAGTCTTTGGTGAAGAATGATGTTTTAACATCTCTACTCACCCCACCCACTAATCTGGATAAATGATAGTCTAGTTTAGTTCTTTATTTGTTCTCATTTTAACCCAGAACTCTTAGCTTTTTTCAGATACCTCATTTCTAATTTTTTATCTAAGAATATTTTCTTTAAAAGAGTTCTAAATTTCAACTTCCCACTTTCTAGCAGTTGTACCTTCCTACCAACAGAGATTCCTGTTATAATTTATAAACTACCCTTAGCTGTCATCATTCCCCCAACTTTGTTTGGCCTCACAATCTCTTTCTCTCAGCTTGACTCAAGTTGATCAATCCACTGGTCTTCAAAACATATTCCAAATCCATTGATAAAAGTAAACTTGATTCCTTTTTAAGCAAGTACAAGAATAATTAGCCTAAATTCAACACAGCCTGCTATAAACTAGTATCCCACAAGGCTCATAGTTTACCAGTAAGGTTTTGGGGTGTTTGTCTCCCTTGGCGGCTACATGGCTTCTCTGTGACTCTGCCTACTCTTGCTCTACATCTCTGTTCAAATTTTTCACCTAGCTTTGCTCTGTTAAGCCATTGACCGAAATCAGTTTCTTTATTAACCAATGGCAATAAAACATATTCACAATATACAGAAGGGAATCCCACATCCGTTTCTCACTCAATAATAGCATGTCTGAGTAATAGCATGTCTGAATTTTAAATACTTTAAATATTAATTTACAAAAGCAAATATTTGATATTGTATTTTTCACTAATTTGGAAGTAATATAATACAAAGCCATCTTTTTGCCATCTTTTTAAATTTGATATTTTTAACTTTATGTTGAAATTAAATGAAAATGCATTTTTGTATTATTTACTCTGAACTGGATCCATTCCCAGGAAGTCATTAAGTGTTATCTCTTTGTTTCCCACTTGAAAGAAAAGATTATAGTTTGTGTTGAATGTAATTTAAATGAATTTTCATTATAGATGATGTTTTTAAAGTCATTGTACTGAGTGGAGTACTGTACTATGATAATTAAATATACTAATTTAATTATATTTTCCTGAGAATATAATCATAATTCCTAAGTCTTACAAATTATTTATATATGCTTCCATAACTTTATGCTGAATAACCATACTCATTGTTAACAATTATCATTATTTTAATAATTGACAAAACATCACGTTTTATATCTTCTTAATGTAACTTTTGATGAGTTCATCAAGCAACATATATAATCTTTGTTTGACAGATGCATTATAATCACGTGTTAAAAAATGTTGTTTTCCAGACCTTCAGGAGGTGGAAAATATTGCCTTGGAGAGAGAAAACGGTATCGCTCTTGCAACACAGATGTAAGTAAACCCAAAATTTGCTATGAGTAATTAGTTGACTCTTTTCTCATACAGGGAAAGCTTTCAATTTTAGGCTTTTTAATCAGAAATTCGTCTGTGTAAGGGTCACACGAATTTCCTAAAAAGCTAGCCTCAGCACTGTCAATTTCAAATCAGTAAGACCATGAGGTAGTTCCAGAAGCGGGAGCAGGTGTCTTCTCTCCAATGGGGAGACCCACATGCCCTGAAAAACCTGGTTTCAACTCCCAGCCTCGCTGTCACATGTGTCTTGAGTACACAAGTGGCAGTCTTTCTATACTCTTCACCTTGTTTTCTGTTCCTCACAGCAAGAAACCTGAGACTCGCACACCATCCCTCGTCTTTTGATGTTCAGTTCCTTCAGACTCAACATTACAATCCATAGTCTCTTCTGTCCTGAATTATGTCCCTGCCACTGGCAACTACGAAAATATTTATGTGCCCTCAGGAATTCATGAACCATTATCAGCAGAATTTCACTGTCTGACTTTTCTGAGTTTCCCTTATCTTTACTGTGCTAGCTGCACCTCTGTTGCTGTGATGAAATATCCAGACAAAGGAACCCAGGAGAGAAAGTGCGTATTTTAGTTTACAGCTCCAGAACCAGTACAGCCCATCTTGGTAAGGAAAGTATGGCAACAGAGCATGAGACCTGTCCATCATGTTTGCACCAGCTAGGTAGAACAGAAAGAAAACTGAAAGTAGGACCATGTTAGAAAACTTCAAAGCTAGCTCCCAGTGACATAATTCCTCTAGCACCACTACCTCTTAAAGGTCCCATAAAACCTTCTCAAATAACACTACTAGCTAGAGACCAAGTATTCAAACACAAGTCTTTGGGAGATATTTCATGTTAAAACAGCATTTATCTTCATGGTTTGATGGAAACCATCACTCCTTCAAATCTACTGTTTCCTCTGTAGTTTGCAAAATGGGAACTTCTTGACTTTCTCCTTGGTCGTGGTGGACGGCCTCTTGTAGTGGATTGACTATCTTTCATTTGGTTATTCTGTCCAGAACATTATTGCTCCCTCCTGTGTATAAAACACACTGTTTTATTTTGTAACATTGGAATATTAACAAACTAAACTTCATTCACATTTCCAGTCTACTTCTGCCTTAATTCCTTATAAATTCATAAGTGTGCAGAATATTGTTCCCACATATCCTCTTCTGGACTTTTCCATAAGCATACAAGCATCTTTTTATCTAAAAACAAACAAAAAGCCCTTGCCAGTTATTTCAACCACTTTTTTGCCACCCTTTGGAGGAAAGAAATTCCTCCAAAGACTTATCTGTATATACTGAATTGAGTTCACATCTAATTTTTTTCTGAATTTGTTCTTTTACAATTTTATCTCCATCATAATGTTGACATGCTCTTACCAAGTCACAGATGCCTTCAAGATTTGCTAAACCCAATGGTTGGTTGTAGTCATCACCTTCCTACTCATTTGAACATTTTAATTATTCTTTTTCATTATTGCTTCTCCATATTCTCCTAATGTTAGACTACCCAGGCCTTTGCCCTTGACTGTTTCTCCATTCTGCTGATACTCATTTTGTTTCTGATCTCATCCAGCTTCAGTGATTTTGATCCTATATCATTAAACTTCAAAATTTATACCTTTCAGCCCAGCTTTCATCTTACTACTTGGGTTGACCTTTAATAAACATGAAGTATGTACTGTATGTGAATGTTATCTACAAAACTATTCAACACTGTTCTTTGTAAGTGTTCTTTACCTCAGATATCTGTTCCACCAGTGTAAGTCAAAATTCTAGAGGTTCTTTGTTTGTTTGTTTGTTTGTTTGTTTTTCCCCAGTCTTTTCTGTTTCAACCGTCTGTATCCATCTAATCCCTTAGGAAATTCTGTTGTATTTTTACCTTAAAGATATATCTCAGATTTGACAGCTTTTCACTACTTCTGCTACTTCTACTCTGGTCTGAGTTACTAGTATCTATAATTATCAATTTAATAGGATTTTATTTTTGTTTTTTGGGGTGCTTGTTGCTAAGCTCCAGATCTTACACATGCTTAGGCAAGTGCTCTACCGCTGAACTTCACCATCAAATCCTTTGAGAGCCTCATGTGTTGATTTACTAACAACAAACTTTTACTCTCCGGTTTCCAATATTGGAGGAAGAGAAAGTCAGGTTATCCTTACTCTTTAATCCCCAACACTTCACTATTTCTTATATATGAAATTATTATAAAAGCTAGCAAGATCTATAAAATCTGACTTCCATCGCTTCTGAGAACTGACCTGTTAGCAGCTTCTTCATCATTTACTCTGCTCCAACTACATGGGTCTCCTTCTGTAAACACGCCACTAGTGCTCTTTCCTTAGGAATTCTGTTTTGACTACTCCCTTTGCCTTGTGCACTTAATGCTGTATGTCCCTTCATCTTTACTCAGCTGTTTCCTTCTCAATAAGGCCTAACCTGGATACTGTACTTAAAATTGTAAGCTTCTCTCCTCATCTATTTCTTTCCCCTTTTAACACACCTGTTCATATTTTATTCTGCTTAACAGATCTCAAAGTAAACTTTTCAAATACTACCACTATTCATTCCCTTAAATTGAATGCCTGATATATATTTTCAAGGAATCAATTAAATGCAGGAAGTCACAACAGAGAATAATAACAATATGTTGACATGAGTCATATTTTACAAAGGTATGTAGACTTGACACATGGCTAATTAGGAATTTAAGGTTCATTTCCATAAAAAGCTAGAGAGAACTAAAAGGGAAAGAGAGTTGGCCAGAGAAAAGCTAGTGATGTTAAGGACATCCTAGGTAAACGAAGAATGAAGTGCAAGACCAGTGTGCTAATGGTCTGCTCTATGTTCTGAGGCATTTAGAAACCATTGAAAGAGTCATAGACTTTGGCTTTAGATTTGAACAGATTGAAGAAAGACAAGAGTACAACATAACAGTGAATAACTCAATAGGAATTGTAACCAGAGACTGCATTTTATTTCCAGGCTGCCCAGACACAGAAACTATATTAATTGCAATACTGTTTGGCCTATTAGCTCAGGCTTCTTATTAAGTAACTCTTACATCTTAAATTGACCAATTTCTATTAATCTGTGTATCACCACAAATCTGTGACCTACCGGTAAGGTTCTGGTGTGTTTCTCCTTCGGCAGCTACATGGCATTTCCCTGACTTCGCCTTCTTTCCTCTTCTATTTCTGCTTGGATTTACTGTATTGTCATATTCTGCCCTGCCATAGATCAAAGCAGCTTCTTTATTAAATAATGGTAATAAAACATATTCACAGCATACAGAGGGGAATCCCAAATCAAGGAATTTAATGACTGAAGTGCTGAGACAGAGGCTCTCTACAAGTAAAGAAAGTGGAGTCTAAAGAGGGCTATTTGGGAGAAAATTAGGAATTAACTTTTAAAAAGTCATAAAAGTAAAACCACAACCAAAATGAAAACAAAATAAGACAATAGGAAAAATAGAGTGAGTTGGGTAGAAGTTGAGATAAAAAAGAAATACATTTGAACTTATGATATAACAAGTGAGTGTGTTCAGAGATGACAATTCCAGAAGGTGGTCACGGGAGAACATGCCCAAACTGGAGTGGAGACAAAGCAGTGGGAAGAACTTCACTGCTTGTAAGACTGATGGCTCTTCCACATGAGTGTTGAAGACACTCAGGATGATACCAGAAGTTGGTGTATGGGATGAGACTGTCTTAATTCTCATATACCTCAACCCCTCCTCCAAGAGAGAAAATGATCCTTATTTATTAAGCCCCAAGCTGATTTAGATTAATGACACCAATGTCAGAAGAATAGAGGTTTTATACAAGGACAGGAGTGAAGACCTATTGTTGTATCATACTATTAGGTAGAAGTGTGAAACTCAAACCCTTCTCCTAGTTCACAACTATTTCCAGTATTATGTAATTGAAGGTGTGAACATACAATAATATAGGCATTATACAATATGAGTAATGCCTGCTAGGAAACAGAACATGAAAAAAAATGACAGGCACTGTTGCCTCATGAATGTATTGGAAGCTGAAACTAGAAGCTGGAATGATGACATTTTTATTACTATTTTTTCCTTTTATTTCAACTTTTAATGAATTAGCTCTATAGTCTTGACTCTTCCATATTAACTCATTTTAATTACTCAAATAAGAAAGTCATACTTACTTCAGTATTTCGTTGTTTAGAAATTTTCATATTTAAGCGAAATGAACTGTCTTTGAATTAAATGTGTCCAACCCAGGTTTTAAAGAGCTGTCATTTTTACCATGCAGTTTTATGAAAAGAGATTTTCAGAATTATATATCATATAAGATAAAACAAAAGTGTACCTGAAAGATTCTATTTTATAGGATGGAATTTATTAAGAAATCATGAATGATGAGTTGATTGTAGTAAGATTAACTAAGATAAGCAAGAATTCATTGTATTCTGTTATCTATAGCAAGTGGAAAACCTAGAGAACTGGCTGGCCCATATGTATTTAATAAATTCTGCTTGAATTGTTTTTGGATACACAATCTATTCAGTATAGCTTGTCAATTTTCTATATATGTAGAAGCCTTGCTTATTCCCTTCTTGTGTACCAAAGTTTCTAAATGCACAATGGTTAAATGTTAATATTTCATATACTGCCCAGGTTTCTGTTGTGTCTGAACTACTCTGAATTAAGAGAGATAAAAGAATTCACTTTTAACAGGTCAGCCTCATTTCATACCGTGTGCTCATCTACCTCAATCCTATGTGTGTCATATTTTATGACCCTGTAAGTGAGTTTTGAGTGAGATGTTTCCAATTAGTTAGAATTAAATAAATAGTTAACAACCAGAAAACATTTTATAAGCATTTTTTACTTGCTTATTTGTGAGCCAAAAGCTTTCTTGAGACTTAAGTATGAATAAAACAAATTATAAATTCAAATGATCCTGGAAAAAATTTTAAATCAAAACCCAGAATTAATGTCAAGCAGTCAAAGAGCAGGAGAACAGGGATTCTTTTGTTTTGTTTTTGGTTTTGGAGATGGTCTCACTCCATAGCCCAGGCTGGCCTGAAACTCAACCATGTATTCTTAATTTGCTTTGAATTGCTGGCTATTCTCTTGTGTTAGCATCCCAAATGCTGTGGTTCAAAATGTGAGTCACCACATCGAGCATCAAAGTCATTGTGTATGTATTTATTTATTTGGAGATCAAATTCAGAGCCCACTGTGTGCTACGTAAGTGTTGTACTACTGAACTATGAGCTATAGCCCCAGCCCAAAAAGTGTTTCATTCTCATGACTAGGCATGCTCTGTGCTTTCTAACTTTTTCCTGAGTATATATATTTTAATGGAAAGTGGAAAACCTAGGGGACTGGCTGACTCATGTGTATTTAATAGATTCTGCTTGAATTATTTCTAGAGTATACAATCTATTCAATATAGCTTATCAATTTCCTAAGGTCTTGCTCATTCCCTTCTTATGACTGGCTGGTTGTTACTTTGCATTTCTGGTTATTTCTCATTTTACATTAAAAATAGTCGTTTTTTTTTGTTGTGTGTGTGTGTGAGTCTGTTTGTATGTATGTCTGTGTGTGCGTAGGGTGGGAGGCTCCATTGGTAAAGTACTTGCTATGTGAACATGAAGATATGAATTTGAATCCCCAAAACCCATGTAAAAAGCTAGTTAGTCTATAACCCCAGGATTTGGAGTTGGATGCATGGAGTTTGGAGGGTTCAGGAGCTCAATGGCCACTCAGCCCAGTTGAATGAATGAGCTCCAAGTTCAGTTAGAGACTCCATCTCAGATAATAAATTGAAAAAAATCAGGGAAGATATCAGCATCAACTTCTAAACTTCATATGCTTGCAAACACATGTGTACATGCACATGAACACTGTGTATACACATATATGAACACATAATTCTCCAAACACATGTACATATGTACATAAAACAATAATATTAATAATGCTATTGATAATTGTTGTTTATAAATTTTTGACCAGTTGTTCTAACACTACATTAAAATCATTATTGAAAATCTGAATATTAGATTAATCGGAGAATTAAAATCTGAGTGTGCTCCATACTGCCCCATACTACCCTTGATTGTTTATTTTCCAGCAGTTATTCAAATGTAAAGGGTCACTGTTATTAATTGCTACAACAGTTGAGTAGTGTTAATATAAAGAAACTCTGATTGCATTCATAGTTAATATCCTACTAAGGGAATAATATAAACCTTATACCAAACATTCAGCGCCTTCTGGTCTGAGGAATTATTTTCTGAACTATATACTCAATACTGCCGTATCCAAGTTCCACTGGACATTGCAAACACTTCAACTGGTAGAAAACATTTAATTAAAAATAACCTAACAAAGCAAAGAAATAACACCAGATGTGTAAGTAATAATGCAGTACATAAGAAACACAGAAAACAATACAGCATAACTCTTCCAAAAATTATTAACCCTATAGCAAGGGCATCTGATTAGAGTGAGTTAGAGGAAATCTCAGAGAACTCAAAATAATGATTCAAAATATATTTAAAGACATAAGCAAATGGCAGGATATAATAAGGATGGATAATACGAAAGATAAAATAAAAAGCAAAGGTTAATACTGATGAAAACATAATCTGAAATTAAAAATAATTATAGGAAGTCAGAGTTTAAAAGTCTGTGGAAAGTCTCAGATACAGAATAGAACAAAGAGAGAACTGAATGTCTGGAATATCTGAGCATGAAAACAAGGGTGAGGAACTGTAACAAACTTGCAGGAACAAAGATAAAATAATAAAAAGGGATCATTGGGAACTATGAGGTGGATACAACACACTGAAAAGATCACATTTATGAGTTAAAGACACAGAAAAGGGCAAGGATCTCTAACTCTACAGTAAAAGCTTAAAGAAATCCTTCAGATTGGAGAGAAAAACATATCCATCCACAAGGACATAGGAATAAATAAACCATGAAGGGATAGTGCTAAATAAGAGAAGGGGAGAAATACTACAAAATCAACAGAATAGCAGCAATCAATGCACAGTTTTAATCGCTGAATATCAATAATCTCAATTCCTCAACCAGAAGACACAATAGTAGATTGGTCCAAAAAGAAGGATCTATCTATGTGTTGCTTCCAAGAAACACCACACACACACACACACACACACACACTACCAAGCAAGTGGACGTAGGACTTTGAGAATCCCTTTCAACTCAGTTAGAAAACAACAAATGCTGGTGAGAGGTGGGAATGTGTGAATGTTTATCTAAGGTTAGATGGAATGTAAATTGATGCAGCCTCTGTGAAAGTTGTGTGGAGGCTTCTTAGAAGCAAAAATAGAATTACCATATGATCCATCTATACCATTCTTAGGCATTTTCCCAAAAGTCTCCATAGCCTTCTATCAAGAAACTTAAATATCCATGTTTACTGCTGCTCTGTTCACAATAGCTAGGGCACAGAATGAGTTCAGATGTCCTCTAACTGATGCTTGGAAAATGAAAATATGATACATATATTCAATAGAATTTTATCCAGCTGTAAGTAAAACTGAAATTATGAAACTTGCAAGATAATGGATGGAACTGGAATATATCTTACTAAGTGCAGTGACACAGGCTCAGAAAGTTTATGTTCTTTCTCATATGTAGATCTGACACTTAGATATTTACATGTATCTATTTATCTTGGAGTACCTGTACAGAGCTCAGGAAACTAGAAAGGGGCTGTGAGAGGAAGGTGAGCAGTCTTAAGGAGCAAAGATGTAGTAGACACATATGATAAAAAGAAGGTGGACACACGGGGAGTTAAAGCTTTAGTATGGATGAGGATGGATGCACAGGAAGTGGAAGAGATGCACAGTGTGTTGCCCCAAACTAAGCAAATATGAACAATCCTTAAGGAAACCTATTTCTTGGGAAAAGGAGAAAGAAAAATCAGAAGAAAGAAGAAACAGTATAAAACTGGGATAGTATCGGTGAGTTAAATATGCACTACAGGGTCTTTCTACTTACTAAAGGTGACTCACAATTTCTGGTATAAGAGTCTTAGTGAAATAACCCTAGTACAGAGTCAAATGCCATAACTTCTAAGATTTATAGCATCTGTAGACATGACAAAAGGAGCAACATCCACACTGGGACACCTCACTGCCTCGAAGCTTGTGTCACCTATGTACAGCCCTATAGTGGTAAATTGGATTGAAAAAATATAAGATATAAATCTTTTGCTTAAGTTATAGGGAATTAAAGCCTAGAACCAACATAGATGAAGTAGTCTTACTAATTAATAGCAAATACAAACAGGATATCTACAGTTTCTCCTTAATGTTATATAATATTCGTAAAGATGGAATAGGGGACTTATAAAGACAAGACTCAATACAAACACAAAAATATATCACAAATGGGTATTCAGTTATAAACTTGACCTGTCATCTTTAAAAATATTTTTAGAATTATTTTATGTGTATGAGTGTTTGGTCTGCATGCATGTGTGTACCACATGCACGTCTAGTTTCGTAGGAAAAATATGTGAAGTTTAGGCAAATGTTTAGGGAAAAAAGTTTAGGAAATGCTTATCTATCCAAATAGTTGAAAGTACAATATAGTTTGTAAAATGTATTAATACCTATAGATCTGGAAGAAGGTGATAAAGATTTTGTTGTTATTGTTTTTATTTTGAAAATGTTTACAAACTCTGAAGGCCTGTGGCATTGCTCTTGGGTCCATAGGGCCCTACTTGTTGGTCTGGGGAGAAGATGCTAGATTAGTTTTAAGATTGTTTTATATACATGCTTTAGGACAGTGTTGATACTATTATTATTCTTAATAGTCTAAAATCATACTACATATTAAACTCTCCATTTAAAAAAATAATCAAAAATAGGTTTCAGAAATTTCTTCCAGGTGTTACTTTCCTTTGATTACTTTTTGATCTCTCTCCAGACCGGCCAATGCGATTCCTGCTTAGCTTATATTTAATTTTCACATATTTAGAGCTTTCACTTGTGAGAACTGAAGTCAGAACACCTAGGAACAGAGACTGGGAAACAGTCTTATCCAGATGCTCAACAATTCTGCCTCAGCGCGTTTGCACTTGCTGCCCTCTCAGTTCTTCAAACAACTTATCTCTCACCTCACCACCAACTTCTTCATTCTGCTTCACCATTCTTTTCATGTCAAGCTACAATAAATTTTATGAAAGCAGGCATTTTAGGTTTTACTGTTTCCCCTCTAATCCCAAAGCCTAGATTGCATCTGACACATATTATAGAACTTAGAAATACTTGTTAAGTGAACCTAGGCCAGTTCTTTGTAACTTGTTTAAAGAAGACTACTGGCTAATTAGTATGCACATAGAAGAAACTTATCAAGGCCTGGGTATCATTCAATCTAAGAAGATTTGGTTAGTATAGATTCAGAAGAAAGAATAAAAATTACGTGGTTGTTGGAAGGCAAGTTTTGGTGGAAATAAAGGAAGTTGCTCATAGTTGTAGCTCTCTGAAAAGTATTTGTCTATCCTGTTCATGTTTCTACAAATTGGATTTCTGCTTTGGGGATAATTGTGGAAGAAACTAAGAATCTGTTCAAATGGTATTACATAACCTCTCACCCCAGATCTTGACAGATATGATTCTGTACTGGCTCAACAACTAATCAAAGCTGACCTGTCTCCTTTTTTTTTTTTTTTTTTGTAAATACTTCTATTGAAGCATGGACATGACCAATTTCTTACATGAGCCTATGCTGTTACATCATTTGGAGTGACTCAAGGAGGTATTATCATTCAGATAAAGGGGCTATCTTCATACCCTGAAATTTTTTATGAATCAACTTTTCTGTACTCCCAGTTCTTTCCTTATGAAATAATTATGATTACTTCATGAGAGTGCTATTAGGGATGAAGCAGCTTACATACCTAAAGATCTCTGAAGTCTGTCACAGTGTACTTAGAACTAGTTAAGTGGCATTTACAACAATGCTTTGATTTTATTGTAGCTGACTCTATGAGAGGCACTCAGAAGAAAAGAATAGGTAAAAAAAAAACTTCATGTAATGTCATCTAAGTGCTTCAGTAAATAGCAGTCCCCTTTTATTGACTATTTGCTTTTCTTCAGTTTTAAAGGGGTCCTTAGAAAATACTGAAAACCAGCATTTTTAATTTTGTATTTGGTGACTAGCTTAATATGTTAACTCAGCTTTGTACTGGTGTTTGTATAAGAGCTTGTGTTTCTGTGCAGTTCTTGTCTTTGGTATAGGATGGCCTTTTCCACTATTCAGAACACATAATCTCTTTCTGCCTTCCTGCATAGTTTTACTTGGCTTCCCTGTCTAATCCCCCCAGCACAGTCTTAGTGATCTCCCCAGGTCCATTTTCTTTCTTAACTATCTCAACTGCAATACTTTGGGACACACTCAAAGTTTTCTTTCAAATTCAGTATTTCCATAACTTATTACATAGCTCATTGGTCTTTCACACATGCAACGCCTAAAGATAAGCTGTAAGATATTGTTGTTTGCTATTTTTATTTCTTGAAGTAATTATATATTTTTCCCACCTCAATCTGGTCTTTTCAACTAGATTAAAAACTGTGCTTGGACAAACTTTTAAGTGGTTGATACTCTTTTTGGTGAAAACTTGTATCTATAGTTCAAATTACATATATTTTTTAAATTGGTATTTTCTTTAAAAACAGATTTGGTAGTTGGTAAAACCACTAACAGACAACTTTAGCTCTCATGAAAGAGTCTTTGAAAATAACTTAGAAAGAGACCAGGGAAATGACCCAGTGGTTAAGAGCATATGCTGTTCTTGCAGAGGACCAGACTACACATCTAGAACCCATTTTGGGTGACTCTAGCTCCAGGGGATCTGGCACCCTCTTCTGGCATTCATGTTTATGTACACTCATGTGCATATTCTCTTGCACCCTTAAACACATATGCATAATTAAAAATAAAAATTAGTCTTTAAAAAAGGGAAAATAAGTTGGAGAAAACAGTCTTTATTATGTTCAACCATGTTTATCAGATATAAATAACCAATGACAGTTCTGAATAGGCCTCCCCAAATCATAAACATTTAAAACATTTTGAGGGTATTTTTGCAGATTTTGTTTGCTTGTAGTTTGATTATATGGTTCTTGACCATGTACTTTATATATGACAATGTCATGTAGCGATGTCAAATGTCAGTATTTCAAAGATCCAAATATTAACAAACAGTGAAAAGAAGGACTGGCCAGCATAGCATGATGCACTAGCTAAAAGTAGACAAAAGAGTAATTACACAAAAAGAACCCTTAGGTTTGGAACTGGTGGTGTAGTATTTCACGACACTGAGTGTATTTTAAGATTTGAGGCTCTTAACATAATGTACAGCTGCTGTCACTATTTTAAAATTGAGGCTTTGGACTTAATATGCTAAAAATTTTGAGCCACATCCTATAGTAAGTAATGGTAGAAATGTAAATGTTTGCACAGCATGGTCTATTATTTCCACACATCTCATAGAAACTATTTGCTATTACTTACTGACCCTGGAGACTGCACAAAGCAAGAGATGTCTAAGGGGGTTGCTAAAAAAGTCCTCAAGTTTGTTTCCGAGGATGCCTGTAAGTCACTTGTCATTTATTCTGAGCTGAGTACTCCCAGGACTGGGGATGTGGTTCGGTGACATACTTTTACTTCCCAGCATCTACAGACCCCAGGCTGGATTTCCAGAATCACTTCCTCCCACTTTGTTCTTTCATCAAATATTCTGTTCTCCGTTTAAGAGGAAAGTTTTCTTAGTGTTTCAAAATTTATAGCTTTTTTAAAAATTTAGTTGCTACAATGCTACAGAAATCTACAAGATGAATCAAATTGTCCTATTGCCCAAACACTCAGTGAGATGTTATACTTTCTGTCTTTGTGTACTTAAGAGTTGAGTAAGAGATGACGGTGGCATTTGTAATTTAGACCTAGTTAGATTGGCAGGGCTTTCTCTCTGAGATTTTCAGGTAAAAGAAAAATTCCAAACTTTTATAACCAGTTTTTGTTTCCTTACCATTTCCTTTCCCCTTAAAAACATGTGCACATTTGGTACCAATTTATCATTTCATTTTCTGTGATGTTAAAAGGTGAAATTTACATTTTAATAAGTCCAAACCTCTTGAATTTGAAGGTGCTTGGAGTTGAATCCTAGCATTTTTCCCAGTTCAACTTCTGGTTTTCATCAGGAAGCGTCTGTACTGATCAGGGTACAAATGGCGATTTACAAGCTAGATGCTGTCTCCGTGCTTGGCATCCCGGTGCCTTCACGTAAATCTAGAGCGAGTCATCGCACCTGGGCTTCAGGCGCTGTTACCAAGGGGCTTTGTGTTCTAGGTTCTTATCTGGTTTCTGCATGTTTCTTCTCACCTAGACGTGCAGCTCAGACACCTCAGTGTGAGTCTGTATTGTAAAACGGTTTTTAAAAAAAAAAAGTCAAATGACACCCAGAGGAGATAGGGCGGCAGTCAGTAAATACGAATTTTAGGGACGCAGTCCCTTGGTTTTTGGCATTTTACAACAATGGTACCATTTATGATTTTATTTTATTTTAGCCATGCCCTTTGGGTTCCCGAGATTTTCGAGAAAAACAGTGTGCAGACTTTGACAGTATGCCTTTCCGGGGAAAGCATTATAACTGGAAACCCTATACTGGAGGTAAAGTATGACCCGGCAGAGCGCTCGTGCTCGCGAGCTCTGCAGTACTCACGTGCAGACCTTCATGGGCGTGGTAGCTAGAATCAGTGTTTGCAGGTCAAAGCAAGAAAATGCGTATGTTATTTTACAAGTCTCATATTTTAGCTTCCCTGTGATAGTATATATGCAACAGTTTAAAAATTATTAAAAATTATATTTTAAAAACTAATTTTCTTTAACAAGTTTTAAAAAATCCTAGAAAGTATGTAGTCATGTAAAACTCATAAAATATGAGCTCTGCTTAAGACTTTCCTGGGGTAAATTATAATCATTGAATAGTTGCAATTATCCCCTTAAAACAAAATGTGCCGACATAAATCAACTCAATGAACTCCAAAGAAAAAAAGAAACCTATTTATTTTTTTTCTGAGTCAAAGGCTAGTGATCTTTTTAAAGATCTATTGTTTGATTTGCTTTCAGTTTTTACTCTTTAGAAGTTATTGTGTGTGCACACATGAACACAGACTTCCCCAGGACTCTTGTGTGGAAGTCAGAGGATAAGTTCCAGAGGTCAATTTAATCCTCTCACCTTGTCAGGTCCAGGGACTGAACTCCAGTCCAAAGGCTCGGTGGTCAGTATCTGTACCCATTGAGCTTACTTGATGGCCATATTTTAATTTTTGTTCTGGGTAAGGTTTTTGTTGTTTTGCTTTATTTTTGAGAATTTTTTTTTGCTGTGTAGCTCAGGGCTTGCTTTAAATTTACTCTCCTATTGACTGAGCTTCCTGGGTGCTGGATTTGCAATGTGTACCAACACCGCTGACTATATGAAATGTGTTTCCTTGTCTGAAAGCATTTTTGTTACTTAGTTTGGATATGTATCAAAGACTAATATTTGCCATTAAAAAGATGAGTTTTTTCCAAAATATAAACTACATTTTATTGTGTGGAAAATTTTATGTACCATGAAAAGTACTGTGTTATATAATTTTGCTTTAAAATTATACAAGAACAGAGTATTTTAAAAGCTTTTTTGAACGTAAGACCTATGTACTGACTACCAATAATTTACCATTATCATTTTATTATACACATGTATGCTCATCTCTGTAGCCACTTAATCCTGCTGGTTTTGATGCATTTAAATTAACCTGTAGCCATGTTCTTCTGAATGCTTTGGCATATGTACCATTGGCCATCATTCAGTTGTTTGCTCATTTTTTCTTTGGCCATAAGAATATGGATAATGAGATGCATGTATCTTACCTGTGTTCTCTCTGAATTTTGCCAACTGCATATATCCATGAAGCCTGAGTGAGATAAAGAAAGTCACCATTACTTCCAAAATTACCCTAGTCCTTCCTGGTTCAGATCTATAACTGTTTTTCATAGACTAACAGTCTTAAGCAACAGACATTGACTACTCCCGGTTTTGGAAGCTGGAAACCAAAAATCAGGATGTACGTAGGGGTGAATTCTAGAGAGCGACCTTTTCTGGGTTGCAGACTACCATTTTCTGTTTGTATCTGCCATGACACAAGAGGGAGAAGCTCCTGGACACCAATTTATAAGGGCCTAATTCCCAAAGGCTTTCTTTTCAGATAACATTATATTGGGCTTTGACCTTGAACATAGACATTTGTAGAGGACTTAAAACTTAGTCCCAAAACAGTCTTCATAGTTCTTTACATCTGTAGTCAACTATCTAAGAGGTAAACATTGCTTATTTTTCTTGCATTCTTTAATTATGCTTGTCCAAGAACTTCATATAGTTAGTCTTGCCCATTACTGTTTCTGCAAGACTTCCTTCTACCCAGTGCTTTCATATTGATCCATGTTGTGATTTGCAGTAGTTTAATCTTTTTATTGCTGAGTGGTAGTCTTCTGTAGTAATCACTTTGTTTTGCTTTCTGCTGTATATGGATGCCTGGCTTGGTTTTAGCTTTCATTTGTCATGCGTGAGCAAGCTGGTGTGAATGGTTCTATTCAGGTCTTTTTAAAAAAAATTTTTTTATATTCAGGTCTTTTATGAGCATATGTTTCCCTTTCTCTTGATTGAATGAACAGGGGTGAAATACTATACAATAGCACAGGCGAGACCTGGCTTTTTAAAGAAATTGCCTGATGTTTTTAAAAAATGATTGTACCATCAGGCAGTGATGGTGCACGCTTTTAATTCCAGCACTTGGGAGACAGAGGCAGGAGGATTTCTGGGAGTTCGAGGCCAGCCTGGTCTACAAAAGCTAGTTCCAGGACAGCCTCCAAAGCAACACAGAGAAACCCTGTCTCAAAAAAGAAAACAAAACAAACAAACAATGATTGTACCGTAATGCACTCCCACCAACTGTATCTGAGAGTTCTATCTACTCCAACATCCTAACCAGTATTTGGTGTTTTCCTGGAAGTTAGTTTGCAATTTCAGATGATTGTGTTGAGCATTCTTTCATGTACTTGGCTGATCATGTGGTGTTGTTGTTGTTTATATATATTTTACTCAAAATTGTTTTCCTTTTAAAATCAATTTTAATTTTATTAATTTATTTTTGATTGATATCTACTTATACTTATGCGGTGCAGTATGGTTGGTCATTTGGGGAATTTGATGATCATATCAGGATGACAGGAAGCACACACTATTATTATTTATGTGTTAGGGGCCTTCAAACTCTTCTCTAATTATTTTGAGGCATTTAGCAAGTTGTCATGGACATAGTTGTCTTCAGAGACTAGGAGAACTAATTTCTCCTATTTTGACATCTGCTATCCAACTTTTATCCATTTTCCTTGTCCCGTAACTTCTATCTTATAGTGACCATTGTTCATTCAGTGTGGCCAGCGTTTTCTCTTTTACAGATGAATGTGAACGTGTGGCATTTTCCTTTGTTCACCTGTCTTATCTTACCCCGATATAATGCATTCTAGTTCTATCAGTGTTGTTACAAGTGATGTGCTTCATTCTTTCCATAGCTGAATAATATTCCACCAAGTTTACGTGCCACACTAAAAACTTCAATCATCCATCAGCAGGCGTCTTTATTGATTTCATTTGTTCGGTATAGAGAGTAATGCTGTAATAAGCATATATGCAGGTGTGTTTTTGATCAAGGATCTCAGCTCCTTTGAATATAGACGGTATTCACATCATTGGCTTTCTATTATGGTTCTACTTCTTATTGTTTGAGGCATTTCTGTTCTATTTGTCATAATTGCTATACGAATTTACATCCCTAGCCACATGCCTAAGAGCTCTTTTCTCCACACCATATTAATATTGGTTACTTTTTGCATTTTTAAAGATATCTGCACCAACTGAAATGAGATAGTATCTGTGTGAATGTAAGAGATATCTAACCTTTTGCCCATTTTTAAGTCAGGTTATTTGACCGTTTGTTTGGTTTTTGTTTGAAATAGGGTCTTTCTTTGTAACTCAGGCTGAGCACAAACTCATGAGCCTCCTACCTTACCCTCAAAAGTACTGGAATACTATTGCATGCTGCCACACACACCTTGTTAGTTTATTATTGTATTTTTTGCTTATTTTATTATTATAATTTTTGCAGCAAGGTCTTGTTTTGTAACCTACAGGCCTACACCATATAGTTTAAATATGTATCTCTCTCTCTCTCTCTCTCTCTCTCTCTCTCTCTCTGTAATTGTGTGTGTGTGTGTGTGTGTGTAGGAAAGAGAATAAGAGAGAGTGCAGAGAAAGACTATGGTAATTATGATTGCATTTTCTCATCAAATGTATATTAGTAGTATGAAGTGCTACTTTTCTGTCTTGATTTTATCTATCCCAATATTAGTTAATTTACCTATCAGTTTTAATAGATTTTGTTGGCCTATCCTTGAGAATGTTCTCTATGCTATAAAAATGTGTATTTCCTAGATATTGATGAAATGTTCTGTAGATGTCTATCAGGTCTATTTGTTGTATAGTGGAATTGGATGCTATAGACTGGATTTATTTATTTATTTATTTATTATTGTTATTTCCTCTTATTTGATAATGTATTCATTAGAACTATATAGTGACCATGATTCCTTTTATAAGTTTTAAATTAAAATCTGTGTTTGCTGATGAAAATATAGCTACTTCTGTTCACTTTTGGTTTCTGTTTGTATGAAGTCTCTCTTTTTAGCTTTTTATGTACATCTGTATGTATCATTACTAGTGAAGGGAGTTTCTTGTACGGAGAATATTGACGAGTCTTTTTAAAAATCTACTCAACTACATTAAGTCTTTTGATTTCAGATATTAGTCAATTCAAGGTCATTTTTGATAAGGACTTGATTCAGTCATTTTGTCAATGATCTCATGGCATATCCTTACTTCTTATACTCTTTAGCCTTGTGATTTGGTGGTTTTCCACAGTGATAAAATTTGATTCATCAGTACATCTCCCTTACCAGTGAGTTTTATTCTTTCGTGCATTTTCATGATGACAGCGCTCACTCTTTTGCCTCTACATTTAGGGCATCCTTGAGAGTTTCTATTACTTAGTCACATTAGGATCAGTGAATTCCCTGTATTCTCCATGAGCGCTCTGTGTTTATCTAAAACTGGTCTGTTTTCTACAATTATTGGATACAGTGTTCTCATACATATCCATGAGGACAGCCTGCTTGAGAGTGGTATGTAATCATTTGAATTCTTTCTAATTTTTTCTGTTCTCATTGTACCAGCTATAGGCAGAAGTATGTTCAATCTGTGCTGATTATATGGCTCAGCTTCCTCTTGTACTTGAATATATTTTTTTATGTTTATATACATATAAGATTGTCTCAGAAATATCTGAAATTACTCAGAGACTTAATGTTCACTGTTTATATAACTGTTGCATGTAATAAATTTGTAATGAGGTATAATTTAAACTAATTGGTTGACTCTTTAACTAAAGAGTCATCTCCAGTCCCCTCTTTTGTAAAGTTACTTACTATCAGTATACATGTATATGTATGTGAAAGTGCTGTTATGTGCATGCATTGGCTTTTGTGTGGAGGTCAGAGGACAAATATGTGGAAGTCAGTTCTCTTTTTCCACTCTGAGTTCCAGGGGTCAAATTCAGGTCACAAGAAAAGAAGCATCTTTATTCCTCGAGCCATCTTATTGGCCCCTTGAGTCTTTCTTTCATGAATAATTATGCTCCTTTTCCATTAGCTTCCTTGAGAAATAACTGATAAATTGTACATAGGCTAAGATGATGCTTTTATGCATGTGTACAATGTAAAATATTCTAAGTGAACTAGCTATCACTGATTCACATGGGTCTCTGATGTGGTATCCCTTCTGTGTTCTGTGAATGTGCTTTATTACCATTGGTTAGTAATGAAGCTCTTTCAGCCAATGGCTTAATAGAGTAAACCAGGCAGGAAGTCCAAACAGAGATATAGAGAGAAAGTAGGCGGAATCAGACAGATGCCATGTAGCTTCCAGAAGGAGTGAGATACCAGATCCTTACCAATAAGCCACAGCTTGGTGCCCATACACAGATTAATAGAAATGGGTTAATTTAAGATGTAAGAGTTAGTTAATAAGAAGAACAAGCAGTGTTATAATTAACACAGCTTCTGTTTGATTATTCGGGTCTGGGCAGCCGTGAACTAACAGGCAGTCTCTGCCTACAGTTCTTCCTTTTTATGTGTGGAGAAGGCCTAAGACCTGAATCAAATTTTACATGTATGGAACAAATTTCAAGTATTCATACATTACTATTAACTACAGTATTTTCAGAATTTCTCTTAAAATTTTAATTTTTTACCCTTTGGCAAAATTTTTTTTCATCTTAGCCAGTTTCTGATAACCGTATTTCTCCCTTCTGCTTTTCTAAGCTTGACCTTTTTAGATTCTACTTCGATGAAATCATACAAGATTTGTCTTTCGGTATATGGCCTATTTCACTTATCATAATGTTTTGTAAGTTTTTCCATTGTCTCAAATGTTAGGAATTATCTCTTTAGGAAGGCTGAACTTCAGGTATTCTTGTACTATACATGTTCATGTCTAAAATATATTGTGTCTGTTTGTATATCTCACCATTTCTGTATCTATTCACCTGTTGAGAGACACTAGGGTTCTCTTTATATTATGGCTTTTGTGAAATAATACAGCAGTTAAAATGAGAATGTAGTAGAAGCTTTGAGATAGCAATTACTTTTTTTGGAGATTTACCCAAAAGCCAAATTGCTAGGATGTAATGCAGTGTTGCCTTGAATCTTTGAAGAACCTCTATAATGTTTTCCGTTATGCCACTACCAACTTGCGCTCCTGGCAATGATGTGGAAAGACTCCCTTTTCTCAAAATTCTTGCCACCACCTCCTATTCTGTGACTTTTAACTAATAGGTTTCTTGTCGTTGTGAGGTAAAAACTTGGTTTTGGCAAGTGTTTTCTAGTGCTTAGTGAAAAAAAAAAACCTCACACTTTCTCAAGTACCTCTGGGTACTTGGGAAATTTATTCTTGAGGGAAAAGTGTCTATTTTATTTAATTGAAACCAATTTTCAACCAGGTTATTTCTTGTTTTTGCTAAATTTTCCTTGTTCCTTATAAATTCTGGGTATTGACCCTTATTGCATACATGTCTTGCATATACATTTTAGAATTGCACAGATTACCTTTTCATTTGGGGGATTACTTTCTCAGTTTTAAAAAGTGTTTTACTTTTATATAGCCCCAATTGTTTATTCTGGCATCTATGCTTATGCTATAGGTGTCATTTACAAAAATCCATGGCCAAAGCCAGTGTCATGGAATGTTATTCTTGTTCTCTTCTGGTTGCTTTATAGCTTTGGCTCTCCTCTGTAAGTCTTTAATCCATTTTGGGAATTCTGTGTGTGGTATCTGATAAGGCAATGATTTCAGTTTTTTCCACAGGAATTTCTGATTTTTTTTTACCACAACTTATTTAAGAGATTATCCTTATGCATTCTTGACAAATGTATTGAAGATCACTTGCTTTGTATGCATGGGTTTATTTCACAGACTTCTATTGTGTTTTATCGTTGTATTGCCTGTTTTAGAAATCACCACTCGATTCTGATTTCTTCAGTTCTGAAATACAGTGTGAAATCAGGAAGTATGATTCTCCCAGATTTATTTTTACTCAAGATTTCTGTGGCTATTCATTGTCTTTTCTGATTCTGTATGAATTCTGGGAATGCTTTTTCTGGGTTGTTGGGTTTTTGTTTTCTTTGTTTTTTTTTTTTTTTTTTGCTTACTATTTATCTCTAATAGGATTTTTGTGCAGAGTCTAGGGTTCTCTAATCACAGTGAGAGCAATCAGTTTTCTTACTGTACATTTTAGGATACCTTTTGCCTCCTTTTCTTTCTAGGCTTGTAGTTCTAGGACTGTGTGCATGTGAGGTGATGAGAATGGGCTCCTCTTTTCCTCCATCAGTTAGAGGGAAGGCCTTTAATTTTTCTCAGTTGTGGATTATGTTAGCTATGAATTTATCAGGATGGCCTTTAATGTGTTAAAATGTTTTCCTTCTGTTCCTAACTAATTGAGAATTTTCATATTGAAAAGTTGGTTGCATTTTGACAACTTTTTCTGTTGGATTTAGATGATCATTTGAGGTTTCTGTCCTTTGTTTTTTAATAGTGATGTGATAGATTTATTGACTTGTATATCTTGGACCATACTTTTTTCCCTGGCTTAAGTCCTACTTAATCATGGTTGCCAGAAAAGGATGCTAGATGTTATTCTAGTATTAAATTTATTGATTTTTTTGTATTCTAACCTATTTTGTACTCTAAAGAATATTTTGCACACACTTCAAAAATTCCTTTTAATATATTTGAATGAAGTGTGCTGTGTCTGTTTTGTCTATAATAAGCTAAACTCCAACATTTCTGCATTGCTTTCCTGTCTAGATGATTTACCCATTGTTAAAAGTGGAATATCAAAATTCCCTTTTCTTGTATCAATGTATATTTCTCCTTTTAGATCTGTTGACATTTGTTTTATGTGTATTGGTACTCCAGTGATGAATATATATGTATTTGCAAATGTAATTTGCAATTGCTTAATTAACTACTGTATTGTTTTATAATCTCTGTCTTTTCTACTTTCCTTTTCTCACTCAGTGTCCTTTCTTTTCTGATATGGTTCCTACTGCTGTCTTTTAATTTCTACTTGTATGGAATTTTTCCATGTTTTCTCTTACAGTTTATGTGTTTCTAAATCTGAAGTGGCTTATATGTACACAGTATATAGACTTGAGTCTTTGTAAATTTTTCTTAAATGCATTCAGTATCCCCTGCATCTTTTAATTAATGAATTTAAGCGCCTTTAAAATTAAAATAAATGTTTATAACAAAGACTTTCTATTACCATTTGTCAGTTATTTTGACTGTTTTATAGATTCTTTTAATCCCATTTGCATTTCTCTTCTGTATATTTACTAAAGTTTTGCTTTGTGGGTTTCCACAAGGATTACATGAAATATTTTATTGTTATAGTGATGTATTTTAAGTTGACAATAATCTAAATTTGATCGCATAGAGAATTTATACACTAACTCCCTTGACTTCGGTTTGTAATGCCACATTTTACAACATTTACACATTTTATGTGTATGTGTATGTCTGTTTGTGTGTGTGCTTGTGTAAGTTTTCTTGTTGCTGTGACAAAATACTCCATAAGGCAAGAATTTATTTTAGTTCACAGTTTGAGGAAAGCCTGTTGGCAGGATCATGTGGCATCTGGCCACATTTTGTTCTTAGGCAGTAGAGAGATGTGTTAGTCAGTGTTCTGTTGTTGTCAGGAGACACCATGACCAAGGTGACTTTTATAAAAGAAAGCATTTAAATGGAGGCTTGCTCACAGTTTCAGAGGTTTAGTCCATTATCATCATGGTGGGGAACATGGCAGACAGGTGCTGGAGCAGTAACTGAGTTACATCCTGTCCCATAGGCAGAGAGAGACTGGGTCTGGCGTGGCCTTTTGAAACCTCAAAACTCACCCACAATGACACACTTCCTTCAACAAGGCCACATCCACTTCCTGGTGACTAAGCAATTAAATATATGAGCCTTTGGGGCCATTCTTATTCAAACCCCACAGGAGAAATGAATGTTCATGCTCAGCTGGCTTTCTCCATTTCTTTTGTCTGGTACGTTGACTCATTTGATGATGCTGTTCATATTGAGTTTGGGCCTGCCCTGCTCAGTTAAATGTTTTCAGAAACACTCTCATAGATAACTCAAGAGGCATACTTCCGTGATGATTCTAATCCAGCAAAGTAAACAACAGAGATTGCTTAGCCACCACTATATCTATTAACAAATAATAGTTTTAGATGGTTTAAATATTTTTGCCTGCATTATGCCAGAATTATGGGTGGTTACATGCTGCCATAGTGGTATTAATGTTATTCTGAATTCAATAGAATACTTACCTTTAACTGTAATTTTTATACTTTGATGTTACTAATTAGGATCTCTAATATATTTCATTTTGACTACCTTTGGCATTTTTTTCCCTATGATTCCTCTTGTGATTATGAAGTCCCTCAGTTTTTATACACCTTGTAAAGTCTTCATCACGCTTACATTTCTGAAGAAGAAATTATCAGCTAAAATATGCATGGCTAGCAGTGTTTTCCTTTCAACACTCTGGATTTATCACCTTGCTCTAACATACTTGTTCATAGGAATGCATAGAAAGACCTATGGAGTTCCCTTGTATGTTATAAAACCTTCTCTTTCAGCACTTTTTTCTTTGATTTTTGGTAGCCTTTTTGTTTTTGTGGTACCAGGGATTTCATTCAGTACCTAACATATACTAGGCAAGCACACTATCACTGAGCTAAATCCAAAGCCCAATAATAATTTATCTCTGTGAAATCTTCGGTTGAACCTTGTTGGAGAACTTCACGTATCATACCTGAATGTCCACTTTTTTTCTTCAGACTTGGGGAGTTTGGGACCATTATTTCTTTAAATATACTTTGTTCCTCCTTTCTTCTCTCTTATTTCAAGAGTTTCACAGTTTTTGATGGTCTCTCATAAATTCTGTAGACTTTTTTTATAAAAGTTTATTAATTTATAAAAGTTTCCATTTCCGCCCCTCCTCCCAACACCCTCCCACTCCCCCCACTCCCTCTCCTCCTCCCTCTCCATCCCCCAGAGCAGTCAGGGTTTCCTGCCCTGTGGGAAGTTCAAGTTCCTACCCCCTCCCTCCAGGTCCAGGAAGGTGAGCATCCAAACAGACTGGATCCCAAAAATCCAGTATATGCAGAGGAAACAAGTCCCAGTGCCATTGTCAATGGCTTCTCAGAAAGTCCCCGTGCCAGCCACATTCAGAGAATCCGGCCACATTCAGAGAATCTGGTTGGATCACTTGCTCGTTCAGTCCCAGTCCAACTGGCCTTGGTGAACTCTCATTAGATCAGTCCCCTTGTATCAGTGGGTGACCGCACCCCTCGCAGTCCTGAGTTTTTTTCATGGGTCTCTCGTCTATATCACGGTCCTGCCTTTCTTGTTCATGTTCTCCCTCCTTCTGCTCCTTATTTAGACCTTGGGGGCTCAGTCCAGTGCTCCAATGTGGGTCTCTGCCTCAATCTCCATCCATCAACGGGTGAAGGTTCCCTCTGGTCTTGCCTTCCTTGCTCACGTTCTCTTTCCTTCTGCTTCTCGTTTGGACCTAGGGAGTTAAGTCCAGTGTTCCAATGTGAGTCTCTGTCTCTATCTCCATCCATCGCCAGATGAAGGTTCTATGGTAATATGCAAAATGTTCATCAGTATGGTTTTGGGCCAAGGCCGGTTCAGGCACCCTCTCCTCTGTTCAGAGAATAATCTGGGGATCTCTCCTTGGACCTGGGATCCCCTCTAGAATCAAGTCTCTTGTAAATCCTAAAATGACTCCCTTAGTTGAGATATATACTTCCCTGCTCCCATATCCATCCTTCCTCCCTCCCCCCATCCCAATCCCCCGAGCTTTCCCCATTCCTCCCCTACTCCCTTCTCTCTAACCCTCTCCCCTTCCAACAACCCCCCCACCCCCCCCCATGCACCCAAGGTTGCCTGGCACTCTTGTCTACTTCCAATCTCCAGGAGGATAACTACATGATTTTCTTCAGGTTCACCTTCTTATTTAGCTTCTCTAGGATCACGAATAATAGGCTCAAAGACTTTTAATTATGGCTAGAATCCACTTATGAGTGAGTACATACCATATTCCTCTTTTGGGGTCTGGGTTACCTCACTCAGTAAAGCGTTTTCTATTTCCATCCATTTGCATGCGAAATTCAAGATGTCATTGTTTTTTACCGCTGAGTAAAACTCTAATGTGTATATGTTCCACACCTTTTTTTAACCATTCTTCTATTGAGGGGCACCTAGGTTGTTTCCAGGTTCTGACTATTACAAATAATGCTGCTATGAACATAGTTGAACAAATGCTTTTGTACTATGTTAGGGAATCTCTTGGGTATATTCCCAAGAGTGGAATTGCTGGGTCTTGAGGGAGGTTGACTCCCAGTTTCCTGAGAAACCGCCACACTGATTTCCACAGTGGCTGCACAAGTTTGCATTCCCACCAAGAATGGATGAGAGTTCCCCTCTCTCCACATCCTCTCCAGCATAGGCTATCATTGGTGTTTTTGACTTTAGCTAATCTGACCGGTGTAAAATGGTATCTCATAGTTGTTTTGATTTGCATTTCCCTGATCGCTAAGGATATTGAGCATGTCCTTAAGTGTCTTTTGGCCATTCGAAGTTCTTCTGTTGAGAATTCTCTGTTCAGATCAGCGCCCCATTTTTTAATTGGGTTAATTAGAGTTTTAGTGTCTAGTTTCTTGAGTTCTTTGTATATTTTGGAGATCAGGCCTTTGTCTGATGAGGGGTTGGTGAAGATCTTCTCCCAGTTCAAAGGTAGCCTTTTTGTCTTACTGACAGTGTCCTTTGCTTTACAGAAGCTTCTCAGTTTCAGAAGGTCCCATTTATTCATTGATTCTCTTATTGTCTGTGCTACTGGGATTCTCTCTAGGAAGTCGTCTCCTGTGCCCATGTCTTGTAGACTACTTCCCA
The DNA here is from genome assembly GCF_982192425.1 of Myodes glareolus. Taxonomy (NCBI): domain Eukaryota; kingdom Metazoa; phylum Chordata; class Mammalia; order Rodentia; family Cricetidae; genus Myodes; species Myodes glareolus. The sequence goes on from NC_142040.1 coordinate 31,627,879, forward strand.
CTTTCTCTTCTATCTGGTTCAAAGTGGTCAGATTAATGTTGAGGTCTTTAATCCATTTGGACTTAAGTTTTGTGCATGGTGATAGATATGGATCTACTTTTCATTCTTCTACAGGTTGATATCCAGTTATGCCAGCACCATTTGTTAAAGATGCTTTCCTTCTTCCAATGCATACCTTTAGCTCCCTTGTCGAAAATCAAGTGTTCATAGGTTTGTGGGTTAATATCTGGGTCTTCTATTCGATTCCATAGGTCGACTTCTCTGTTCTTATGCCAGTACCAAGCTGTTTTCAATACTGTAGCTCTGTAATAGAGTTTGAAGTCAGGGATGGTTATACCTCCAGACGATCCTTTATTATATAAGATTGTTTTGGCTATTCTGGGTTTTTTGTTTTTCCATATAAAATTGATTATTATTCTCTCAAGGTCTGTGAAGAAGTTTGATGGGATTTTGATGGGGATTGCATTGAATCTATAGATTGCTTTTGGTAGAATTGTCATTTTTACTATGTTGATCCTACCAATCCAAGAGCAGGGGAGATCTTTCCATTTTCTGGTATCCTCTTCAATTTCTTTCTTCAAAACCTTAAAGTTCTTGTCAAATAGGTCTTTCACTTCCTTGGTCAGAGTTATCCCAAGATATTTTATGCTATTTGTGGCTATCGTGAAAGGTGAAGTTTCTCTGATTTCCCTCCCTGCTTCTTTATCCTTTGTGTATAGGAGGGCGACTGATTTTTTGGAGTTGATGTTGTACCCTGCCACATTACTAAAGGTGTTTATCAGCTGTAGGAGTTCTTTGGTAGAGTTTTGGGGGTCGCTCATGTATACTATCATATCATCTGCAAATAACGAGAGTTTAACTTCTTCCTTTCAAATTTGAATCCCCTTTATCCCCTTATGTTGTCGTATTGCTATTGCTAGAACTTCAAGCACTATATTGCAGAGGTATGGGGAGAGTGGACAGCTTTGTCGTGTTCCTAATTTCAATGGAATGGCTTCGAGTTTCTCTCCATTCAGTTTGATGTTAGCTGTCAGCTTGCTGTAAATAGCTTTTATTATGTTTAGATGGCAGTGGTGCACACCTTTAATCACAGCACTCTGGAGGCAGAGGCAGGCCTCTGTGAGTTCGAAGCCAGCATGGTCTACAGAGTGAGTTCCAGGGCAGGCACTAAAGCTACAGAGAAAACCTGCCTTGAAAAATAAAAAAAATACAAAGAAAAAGAAAGAAAGAAAAAGAAAAAGCAATAAAAAGCCTTCCTCTTAGAATTGTCTTTTTTGTGTGTGTTCCAAAGCTTGTTATACATTGTGCTTTCATTTTGCCTTTTATCCTACAAACTTTTTGATGTACATCTTGGTTCTCTCAAATGACTCACTGTTCACTCTATGTATCTGTATGTTGACTATAATTTCTTCTGATATCAAATGACTCACTGTTCATTTTGTGCACACGTATATTGGCTATAATTTCTTCTGATAGTAACATTTAGTCTCATTCTACTATGATCTGATAAAATGCAAGAAATTATATGGTTTTGTTTGTTTTCTTTTATTACCTAAAGTGTGATCTAATAGAAGAAGTTTAGGTACAATATTCTGTACATATTTGTTAAGTCCATTTGATCAATTTAACTATCAAGTTTTTTGTTGAATTTTTGGGTTATCTGGTTGATTTATTGATAAGTTACTTAATTATTACTAAATTTAGACTTAACTGTACCTTTAGTGTAAAGTTTATGAAATTGAGTACATTATAAAATTTGGGCACATCAGTGTTTGGTGCCTATATGATTATGATTTTTACAGCAACTTGGTGTCTTGTTTCTCTTAAAGAAGATAGGTAGTGATCTTTGCAAAGTTTTTAGTGTACTTTATCAGGTGCAAATATAGCCACTCTTGCTTGTGCTTCCAATTTCTTGATTGTTTGACTGTTTGTTTCTTTGCCAGTAAGATGTGTTTATTTTTTATTTTAGTTTATCTTTTTGAGACAGGGTTTTCCTGTGTAACCATGGCTGTCCAGGAACTTACTCTATACAAGGCCAATCTTGAACTCAAAAGATCCATCTGCACCTGCCTCCTGAGTGCCAGGAATAAAGGCATGCACCACTATTCCTGAGTTCTTTTTTTTATTGTTTGAGAATTTCACAATACATATATGCAATACATTTTGATAAAGTCCACCCCCATTTCCCTCCTCTACAATTTCCTTTCTATTAGCTATACCACTATTTTTCCCTCCCAACTTCATGTGCTTTTTTCTTGCTCCTTTTTTTAACCCACTGGGCCAGCTTAGTGGTGTCTGTATGCATGTGGATGTGGGACCATCCACTGGAACGTGAATATTCTCTCAGTGGCTGCCTACCTGAAGAAAACGGACTTTCCCTTCTTCATCCGCCACCAGTTGTCAATAGGTCTACCACAGATGGGGTAGAACATCAAGAGGCCCTCCCAAACCCATGCTGGCTTGATCATGAGCAGGTCCTATGCAAGCAGTCACAGCTGCTGTGTGTTTATGTTAACCTGCAGTCATTATACAGCAAATGTTTTTGCTGCAGATACCCACTAACTCTAGCTCAAAATCTTTCCACTTCCTCTTCCAAAATGACCCCCAAGCTTTTTTGGGAGTGTGTAACATGGATATGAGTGCTCCACAGTCTTTTAGTTTTCACACTTTAACAAATTGTGGATCTCAGTATTGATCACTATCTACTGAAGCAAAAAAGAAAGCTTGTCTGATGAGGGTTGAGAGACAGTAATCTATGAGTGTGAAGGTAAGAGCATACAGGGCAGTTTATTAGGGAATCCATTTAACTAAACAATAATGCTAGGTTCTCCCCTAGGACTTCTGGCCTAGCTCACAGACTTGGGGCCCAGTTAACAGTTCCCGGCATCAGTTCCATCTTGTGCTTCAGGTTTTAAGTCCACTCAGAAAATAGTTTGATTACTCTCATAATATTCATATTGCATCAGCAAGTATATCTTGTCAGGCCAGTCCTTATTGTAGCTTGCAGGGATCATACTTAGGAAAGAGTTTCTTTTTTTTTTCTTCCCTGGTAGCATGCATAACACTTTCTAACATGAAAAAAGGTCAATAGAAATGAAGCCTTCAGGTCAGTACTGGTTTGATTTCTTCCTGCCCTGTGATGTTTTCAGCAATAGAATATTGCCATCAAATTTTATAGGGTAACCAAAAGCAATAGCAATAGCCTATAATGCTTTCTAGAGGGTCTATGGGACACCATTGACTAACAACTAAAATGTAAGTAACCCATACCTAGCACTGGGCTTTTCATTTGATAACTTTTGGTGTCTGGGGAGACACTGTCTTCTCATTATAGTGTAACTCCTTTAAATTTCTCGTATATATGAATATGTATGTATCTCAGGAAGGTTTTTAGTAGTACACGTCCAAATGGCATTTTGAAAAGTAATTAATGCTAGTCATCTCTCTTCATGTGTAACATGACGGGGCCTGCTTGTTGGGGTTTCTGTCCCGTCCAGTACCCCACAGCCGGCAAATCCCAAAGAAAAAAATCACACACAGGATTCCATAAGATTATAAACTGATTGGCCCATTAGGTCAGGCTACTTATTAGCTCTTATAATTTATGTTACCCCATTATCTTTATCTATGTTAGCCACAGGGCTCAGTACCTTTCTCAGCTGGGCAGGTTACATCCTGCCTCTTCAGTGGTCTGCACAGGAATGGCTGAGGGAGCTTCCTGCTTTCCAGAATACTCCCAGGCTCTTTGCTCCACCCCAACTTCCTGTCTGGCTTTCCCACCTATACTGCCTGCCTGGCCAATCAGCGTTTTATTAAAATATGATTGACAGAATACAGACAATTCTCCCACACCATCCATGCTTATTCTTCTACCCTGCCCCTCCATCTCCTTCCCCATTCAACCCTTCCTGTTCTATCTGCAGTCTTTTTTCCTCCTCTGAGCATCATGTTTCTTCGGGTATTTTCTGCAAAGTTGACTTGATGGTAAATTGCTTAATTTTTTTCTTATTGAAATAAATTAATTTCCAAGTTGGTTTTATAAGATACCTTGCTAGAATAAGTAATTTCGGTTGATGATTAATATCAGACCTTTAAATTTTTCTGGCTTAAGGTTTTCTGTTGAGATGTCTGATATTTTTATTTAGAAGCTTTTGCTTTTGTGATTGAGTTGGCACTTCTTTCTTATAGTTTTTAATGGTTTTATTTAATAGTTTTAGCATCTTGACTATATTGTGTTGTAGAAGGACTCTTCCTTAGTCATGCATATTTAGTGTTCCAAGGAAACATTTCTTTCCCCAGATATGAGAAAATTTCCGATATAACTTCATTGATCAGACTTTTCTATGACTTAAGCTTTTTATCTTGGCTCCTTGACCACTTCCATTCTTGGTTTGGTCCCTTAATTATGTGCCACAGTTTTCAGATGCAATAGACCTCTCTCTCTCTCTCTCTCTCTTGCATTATTGCATTGCCTTAGCCTTGCTGTCCATCTCTAAGATCCTTTCTTCTCTTTATCTAGTCTATTGGTGATGCTTTCCACTGTGTTACTTGGTCAATGAGTTTTTCATTTCCAACATTTGTCTGACTTTTTTTTTTCAGAATCTCAGTTTCCTTTCTGTGTTTCTCATCCATGTTGCAAATTTCCCTCTATACTTCTATCATTCTTATCTTACGTCCTGAATTATTTTCTTTACTCATCTGCTTGCTTGTTTTCTTGAAGTCATTTATTACTTTTAGAAGTAGTTTCGACTTTTTTTTTGGACTGGCATTTCTATATTTCAGTACCTTTAGATTTAGTAGACAAACGTTTGTGATCTCTTAGAGGTGTCATGTCATACTTGCTCATGTTTCTTCTGTTTCTGTGTTGTAATTTGCCTATCTGTTTGGGTATCTCTGATTTATTTAGTTACTATTTCAGTGAATGAGCTCCAATGTGACTAATAGATAAGAACACAGACCTCTTTGGGTTGAGGCTTCTGTTTTCTGCTTCTCCTACTTAGGATAGGGTGGTTTGCTAGTCCTCGCCCCCACCACCACACTGCCCATCTGTTTATCCTCACTTTCAGCTGACTTATCCTCCCTTTGTGATTTTCAGTAGTCTTCCAATTATTCCATCTTGGAGACAGAGATTATCTATTTTTTCCCCCTGACTCTTCTCATCCATTGTGCCACACAGAGGCTGCTTCTGCTTCACCATCTTCAGGTACCAACCATAGTGTAGAGAGCAGTTTGGTAGCCTCTAAAAAAAACCAGAAGCATTTAAATTGAAGAGAATCTGTGCTTTCATCTTGACTTTAAAAAAAAAAAATCTAACAACATTGGTGCATCCTTATCATAGAGCAGTGATCTTGTTAGTGGAATGTGCTTTAATTTATCATTGACCCTATCATGCACTTTTGCTTTCTTCTTTTAATTATTTTCACCCTTTGGAAACCGTTTTTCTAAGAATATTGAAACCCAGGAATATAATTCTAATTGTGTGCTTTATTTTCTTTGTTAGAAGCAATGGTCTTTACTTCAAAAAAAAAAATTGTCAGCCTAACTAGAATAAAACCAGTGTTTTAAACATTGTGAAATAAAGCTATAAAAATATTTTAACTCATAACCTTAATCACTAATCACTTATTTATACAGTTTTTACGTTTTTACATGTGCTATTTCCATTCCAGTAAAACCACATTTATATCTTTTTTCAATATATTATAAAATCATGATACAATGATTGCTGATTTTTGTTTATTTTTCCACATTAACCATAAAAATAAATATGTCTAGGTCATCAAGATAGCTCAGTTGCCAAGCCAGATGACCTGAGTTTGATCCCTGGGACCCAGATGGTAAAAAGAGAGAAATGACTTTCATAAATTGTCCTCTGACAACTACACTCAAACACACTGTGGCACATGTGCCCCATACACATACGTGCACACACACATTTCTAAGTTGCTAAAATCGCCATTATTATGTTTTTCACAAAGCATACTATATATCATTTCAATTACTAAAATACAATATTTCACATTATATTCTTTTATTAATCTAATAAAATTGCATAAATGTAATGCCATTGTTAATTTTATCACTGTTTTGCTGACCTCAAATCTCTATTCTCCAGCCCCATTGAGTACTATTTTTTTAAGACATGTACAGATTTACTTTTGTTTTAATAACGTGTATCCCTGGTTGATTGACAGCAGAGTTTTTGTATGGGATTTGGCAGAATATATAACAGAATTCTTATTAGTTCTAAAAGTTATTGTTCATATCTCCTAAAATTTTATTTCCTTAGCTCTTTTTTTTTAAACACTTTCCTTTTCACACTTAAAAAAAATTCAGTGACTTTCACTGTGATTCACTTGACCTAAGACTTATTGTAATATATAGTGGGTTCTCTTGAAAGGCTTAAAGCACAAGGCTACTCAGCAGGTACTCCTTTATGTTGTGTATACAAGGAAAACAATGCAAAGGTTTTTGAAAAGTCTATACACTAAAGTATACACTCTGGGCCAGTATATACATGAAATGTAGATTTGATAAGAATGTCATTACATCACTCTTTCTTAGGAGAACCGCTCCACTTTTTTCACTTATGTTTTGTTTGTCTAGGTGGGGTCAAACCTTGTGCATTAAACTGCCTGGCTGAAGGCTACAATTTCTACACTGAGCGGGCCCCTGCCGTTATAGATGGAACCCAGTGCAATGCTGACTCACTGGATATCTGTATCAATGGAGAATGCAAGGTGACTCAGATTTGACTTCCCTTTGTTGGCATCTTTAAAAACTTTGTTTTTTCCTCAAATAGTAGCTTATCTTGGGCTTTATGTTCAATTTTTTTTTTTTAAATTTTGTTTTGTTTGAGACAAAGTTGCCCTGACTGTTCTGGAACTCACTTTGTAGACCAGGCTGGCCTCAAATTCACAGAGATCTACCTGTCTCTCTCTTCAAGTGCTGGGATTAAAGGTGTGTGCCACCATCGCCTGGATATTTGTTCAATTTTTTAAAGCTACATTTTAAATAAATTCAATTCCAATGAATAACAACAATACAGCGCACGTGTGCACGCGCGCACACACACATAGGCAGAATGGCCCATTCACATATTGCAGAACCATGTAAAAGGTGATTTTTTTTCTGGAATTTTAATTGCATTTATAATAATGCCAATGGTATTCATTTTTTGATCTTTAATTTACATTATCTTCCCCTTCTGTTTATAAAAAAAAAGGTAATAGAAAAGAGAGGGAATAAGAATTCAACTCTTCTTCATGTGGCTACCATATGTTCATACTTGAAGACTTTATATATTTCATAGTATAATTTTTTTCGGAAAGTGTGAAATAGCTATGTTCCACCTCCTTTATCTCCTTTTGAAGCATTATGATGGTTTTCATTACACAGTCAGTCTTATTAAAGCAGTTACTTTAGCATTAGCCAGATGACTTGGAAAGGGTCAGATCAAATCCATGGATCTTATCATAATAAGAAAAGCCACAAAACTTGTTTTGCTTGTTTTACTCTGAAGAGAAGCACATTACTAAGTGATGCAAACTGAGAAAGAAGAGATAAAAACAGTGTTTTGCTTAACTTCATAATTTCCCAGTCCCTTTGGATAAATTGTCTCTAGATCTGATGACCCAGTTAACGCGTATGCATGTGTATGAATGTGTATGTCTGCATGCATTTGTGTGTAAATGTTTGTATGTGCGTGTAAAGAAAAAAAGAGAGATTTGTATTTACTTATGTATATTTGTATAGGTACTTTATCATCTTAAAGTTAAATACTTTTTATAACAGTTTTTATATAACAGATATACTTATAATTTTATTTTAAAATTGTTTTTAGTGCCAATGGCTAAATTGCGTATGTACAAATTAAGGCACCAGAATGTATGTCATATATATGTTAAAAGTCCTTATTTTTATAATTAAATACAAAATTTAAAGGTGAAATTTTAGCTTCTTAAATTACATGCTTATGTCTCCTTTTGTTTATGACAATTTGATTCCCAAACAAGAAACAGATATTTCTTTTTAAAAAATCTTACTCAAGTATGAACTTCATAATTAGCATCTAGCACTAACAATTGCATGAAAGAGGCCATGGTTTAGGAATGGCAGACAGTAGGGCTCATTGGAACCCTCTCTTACATCCCTGCAGAGGATGAGTTCATGTAACTCTCTCTGTTATATCCCTGCAGTGGATAAGCTCATGGGGTCCTCTCTGTTAAGTCTCTACAGAGATCCATGAATCATCTTTTCTAGTTCTTGAATTTCTAGACTGGGGTTGAAAGAAAGAGTTAGTCCATTACTAATAAATTATATTTTAAAGGATTAGAACATGGTATCAATCAAAGAGAGATCTAGGTTAGAAACCGTCATGTTTCTAGGTAGTCAATTTTCTTTTTTGTTTAGGTATTTAGAAATGTTAGCTGTACTTACTAGAGAATGACATTAAATAGGAAAGTATTTCCTATTTGATTTCCATTACTGGAAATACAAGTAGATAATTAAGTTATATGTATTTATTAGTTATAATTCCAAAAATTTCCCCTTTTGACACACTGAATATTCTCTATTTTCAGCATGTAGGTTGTGATAATATTTTGGGATCTGATGCTAGGGAAGACAGGTGCCGAGTCTGTGGTGGGGATGGAAGCACCTGTGATGCCATTGAAGGGTTCTTCAATGACTCATTGCCCAGAGGAGGTGAGTATGGAGAGAACTCTTCCTCTGGTGAACTGAGGTAGTAAAGACTCTTGCTTTCCCTTTCCTACCTGCTGAAAACTTCCTTGATGTGGGCCAGCAGTATCCTCTCCCCAGACAGTGGTCCTTTCAGTCTCTTACATTTTAAATATAGCTTCATGAAGATGTTTAAAGAATGTTCTTTTTACTTCAGTTAGCCTTTCTGTGAGGAGGGTTTGTTGAGGACTGAAAATAAGCTTTTGTCCATGCTAGGCAAATGTTCTGCCCCTGAGACACACTTCCAGCCCTCTCACTTAAATTACTCTCTCTGATTCTGAATGCCCAGGCACAAGTGATCCTATTCTCACAGCCTCATTGGGTAGCTATGATTATAGATGACACTTACCACTTCCAACTCGCCATGTTTATTTAAACCATGATAACCCAGAGAGCACTGGTGCGAGAAGAACATGTTGAAAAAAGAAATACAGAACAATTACAGCACATGTTGAGGCTGTAAAATATCTCGAGATGATTTTAAAATAAAATTAGAGAAATGCAGGCAGATCTCTATGAGTCCATAGCTAGCCTGGTCTACATAGTTCCAGACCAACCAAGGGCTATGTAGTTATACTCTATCTTAATCTCCCTCCCACCCCCCAATTAAACATTTTTTTCTTCATAGACTCACTAGAAATTTGTTCTTCTTTTGCAATTATGAAGTGCAAAGTCAAAGAAGAAATGAAAGAATAAAAACCATTGTTAATATTAAATGACGCTAAGCACTCATTTTCTAGGTAGCTGCTTATTGCTGGCAATCCTCTGTATTCCAGGTTATATGGAAGTGGTGCAGATACCAAGAGGCTCTGTTCATATTGAAGTAAGAGAGGTTTTCATGTCAAAAAATTACATTGGTAAGTTGTTTTGCTAGATTTCTTTTAAAATTAATGATATGAAAGATCTCATACTGAAAGATGTTTCAAGATGCATCCATATACATACAAAAACAGAAAAATGAGAAGCTTATAGTTTATGTTTTACTGTGTTATATTTTATTTTTAACTCAATATTGAGTATAGCTTGCATAGAACAGAATGCATAATTCTAAGTATATAATATGAATATTATTAATGATCATATAAATGCTACAACAAAATTAGAAAACATTTCTCTGATTCTAAAATTCATTCCCTTTTACAGTTAAATTCCCTTCATTCCTCTTTGAAGTTTAATTCTATTAGCCCTAACCCTGGTCTCAGGCAAACACTGACCTATTTTTAATTTAATTTAATTTTTATTTTCATATATGTATGGTATGCATGTGTTTATATGCATGTTATAATAATATCATTTTATAATATTAATATGATATTTGTTCAATTGTAGATGGGTATTTGAGACATATGTATATAGTCTTTTACTATTACAAATAAAGCGTCTGTGTCGTGTGTGTATGTGTGGGCAGGTACATGTCATTATCTCAAAGATACAACTACACTTCATGTTCATTACAGAATTATCCACAATAGCCTGAGACCTAAATTCAGGTCCTCTGCAAGAACAGTCCATACTTTTAACCATTGAGCTATCTCCCTTTGTTTCATTTTTAAGGCTTAGATCTCAGCACCCATATTGGGCAGCTAACTACTGTCTGTATCTCCAATTCCACGGAATCTGACACCTTCTTCCTGAGTCTGTGGGTACTGCTCTACATTCACAGACCCATACATAATTTACATATACATAATTAAAAATGGAAAAGAACAATATGGCTGTTGAACCAAGACCTGAACAATGACAACACCTGTTGACATGCCAATGTAGATGGAATAAATCACCTAAGGTCTCTGTTTGGTTTAGTCTTAAGAAAAGCCGCTCTGCCAACACAAATAACTCCAATTAGATCAGATTACACCAAATTAAAATGCCCACGTTTAATAAATGCAGCACTCTCGGTTGGACCAAGACAACATTGTGGGAAGAGGAGCCCTGGAAAATCCCAGAGACCATGTGTTCCTTTTCCAGTGTGAGCCTAAATAGCCTGTGAGAGTGAGCCTGACCCTCCCTGGGGGAGGGGTCAGCGCTTGGCAGACTGGGAGCTGGAGTCCTGGCCAACGCACCTCCCAGGGGAAGGGGCCTAAGATGGAGCTTTTTGTTCCATTGTTGCTCCATGGATGACCGCCAGGGTCTGGGGTGATGCTCCCAACTTAATATTACAGCCTCGCCCTCAGATTAAGAGCTTTAAACAATTAAAAGTTACTAAGAGAAAGAGAACTCATCTTTTCCACAGATAGGGTACACTAAATGATCATCTAATTCCAAGTGGTCAGCCCCAAAATATATGCATACAAGCAGCACTAAACAGATTCAATAAGTTACAATTGTGTATTTATTTGTATGTGTGTGTGTGTTTAACAACAATAATAAATAATAAGAGGCCATGGATTTGAAAGAAAGTGGGGGGGTATGGGAAGAGTTAGAAGAAAGTGTGGGGGGGGAATTATGTAATTATATTTTAATTTTAAAAATTGGACAAGAAGAAAGATAAAACAAGGAAATCTTGCTGTGACATGAACAAATTCAAAGGACATTTTGCATAATGACATAAACTAGGTGCAGACATACATAGCATATGACATCATTTATATGTGTGTGCTAAAATTCTTATAAAAATGTGGCTGATTACAGTGGGCCTTGGAAAGAGAGTAACAGATGGAGAGATGTTTGTCACCAAGTATAAACTCAGTTATGTGATAGATAAATCCTGTAGCTATATCATAGTACATCTAATAAGAATGTATTGTTGTGTTACACTATTCCTGGGGAGATGTGAACGAAATAACTACACACAGGAACAGAGGACAGACCAAATTGGACCTTACCAAAGTCCACCTTGGTGAACCACTTTTATCAGTGCTACTTAAAGAAATATGGGTGAGGGGTTACTTACAGGAGCAGGGATTACTCAAAGATAACCACCTCACCCAGCATGGATGACAGTTCACAAAAATTTGGAACCCAGAGCACACTGCACAGACTGTGGGCAGCTCAATAGGTTAGACAGTGTCCTTTCCCAGTGGCTCAGTTATCTTTTTTTCTTCTAGGAAGTTTGGCAAATCTCTGATTTTTCAGGATAATTGGCCACTCTTGGCTTCTTCCAGGTGACTGGCCCAAGTCTTCTTTATGTCCTGGCTCATCTGAGGGTGGCTCAGCAGTCTTTAGTTTATGTGGACTTGAGGAAGGAGGACTGACTGCTCATTTTCAGGGACTTCTGAAGCTATTGGGGTGTTTACTTCCTGATTTAAGGAACTTTCCTGAGTGCTTCTCTCCCCTTAGTACATCCTGTTGCTTCACCTTCCTATAAACATCCTGTTGTTGGAATTGTCCCTCCAATGTGGAAGGGTTTTATCTCAGGAAACTTCAGCACAACAATTGTGTGCTTGACATTTCCCAAGAGAACACACACTTGTCTCCCACACTCACAGAGATCAATGAGGCAGTGGTCGTTTTACAGTGCATATCTGGTCATCACGTTGTAAATCTTAAATTCCTCAGCTTTCCAGTTTTACCCTCAAATACCCAGGGAAAAAAAGAAATATATGCTTGTATCCTGAAGTGGATGCATGCCACTCCTGTTCTTGTCAATACTTGATAAGGTAGTCCTTGTCCATGTGGAAATCATTCATTTTGCTTTGTTATGGAAGGTCTTATTATGTAGTCCTAGCTGTTCTGGAACTCACTATGTAGACCAGACTGGCCTAGAACTCAGAGACTCACCTGCTTCTGCCTCCCAGGTGCTGAAATTAATGACGCAAACAACCACACCAGGCTGGATATCTTCTTTTATGAAGAGTCTAACAAATATGTTAGCTATTTTTACCCTGTGGTTAAATAAGTCTTGCTGTGTAGCCCAGGCTAATATGAACATTGCTGTGTAGCCTAAGCTGGATTGAACTCATGATCCTTCTACCTCAGGTAAAAATTTGCTTGAATTGGGTGTTCTGCATATACTCTACTTAGAAATCTTTCACAAATATGCTGTATGAATATTTTCTCCTAGTGTGTGTTTTGTTTATTCTTTTTTGTTTGTTTGTTTGTTTTATTTTGTTTTTCAAGACTGAGTTTCTCTGTGTAGCTTTGGAGCCTGTCCTGGAACTAGCTCTTATAGACCAGGCTGGCCTCAAACTCACATAGATCTGCCTGCCTCTGCCTCCTGAGTGCTGTGATTAAAGATGTGTGCCACCACTGCCCAGCTTGCTTACTTTTCTAAAGTAATATATTTTAATTTTGATGAGATCTAATTTATTAACTCTTATGATTTGCATTTATGTCCTATCTTAAAATTGTGTGTTGTAAGGTTGTAAACATTCTCTTCAGTATTCTTCAAGAGATAGTTGTAGTAGATGTTGCTGTATTCTGAACAAGAAGTGGTAGTTTTAAGGGACTATGGATGTAGCTCAGAGGTAGAGTGGATGCTGACCATGCACAGGGCCCTCAGCTGAATCTCTATCACCAAAAAGCAAGAATATCAAAACAAAGAAATAAAACAAAAACAAAAAGCAAAACAGAGTAGTTTTCACTTTTCAATGAAACATGTAGCCCATTTCATTTAGTTTTTATAGAAGGAGTACAGGAAGGCTTGAGATGCCATCTTTTTTTCATACAGATATTGAACTTCTGTAGCACCATTTGTTGAAAGCACGTCATTTTCCCTATTAGATTATGGTATTGTCTTTATTAGATTTCAGCTGAACAAATAGGTTATGTTTGTTGGCTATTTCTATTCCTGATTTTTGGTCTATGTGTCTATCCTTATACCAAAGCCATGCTGTATTGGATAGAGGAGAATTTCAGTCAGGACTTAAATTCAAGACATTAAATCTTCAAATATGTACTTAGTTTTCAAAATTATTTTCACTTTGCCACCTCAATTGTATAGAATTAATATCTTAAATACATCTTATCAGTACCTGTAAGATATACCTGTATGTTTATTTTAGCCTTTTTAAGATTACTTTCATTCTACTTTAGTGCATAGGTTTTGCACGTGTTTTATGATATTTATTACTGTTCTTTTCTGACAGATCAGTGATACAATCAAATCTAGTACTTGTACATGCAAGGCAACTACTCTACCAGTGAGCTATATCCCCATCTTTTTATTTTCTCCTATTCAATGATATTATAAATGATATTGATATTTTAAATTTTATTTTTCAATTTAAATTAATATCATTGTGTAACTCAATTTCATTTCTATTATTTTTAATTATGTATGTGTGTGTCTGTGTGTGGGTATGTGCATGCGAATATGGGTGCCTATAACATCAGATCCTCTGAAGCTAGAGTTACAGATAGTTGTGAGCCAACCTACACAGGTGCTAGGAAGTGAGCTTAGGTTCTCTGTAGGAGTGGCCTTAGCCCTTAACTGTATCTTTCCAGCCTCCCAACTAATTTCTTTTTATACATCCCATATTTTGAGACCTAGTTACAGTTATTTGTTAGCTTTAATAAAGCTTTAATAAATTTTTTTCTGGGTTTTTGGTATTGTTTTTTACATATATCATCTTGTCAACCTTGAACAAGGCAGTTTCCCTTTTTATTCACAACCTTTATCACTGTTAGTCTTTTTCTGTGTGGTACAAAGCTACATAGAAGTGAGGATGCCCGACACCCCTTTATTGACCCAATCTTAAGAGAAAAATGTTTAGTTTTTAACCATTAAATATAATGTTAACTAGGAATATATGCAGATGAGCCTTTATTAAGTTAAGGATGCTCTCTGTTCTAAGGGTTTTAGTTATGCATTGGTATTGAGGTTCTCTGAACCTATTGATATGATTGTGTGGGGTTTTCCACTATTAATATAATAAATACATTGATTGCTTTTTGATTTTAAATCTATTTAGTATCCTCCGAACAAAAATATTACTTTATCATAATGTATTATCCTAATTATGTTGATGGAATTGATTTTCTAATGTTTTTGAGGATATTTAAACCCATGTTCATAGGGAATTTTAGTCTCTTGTCTTTTCTTCTGTTGTCTTTATTGATATAAACCTGACCCCATTACATGAGTTGAGAAACACTTCTTTCCTGACTATTTTCTCAATAAAGCTGGGAGAAATGTTTTAATGTTAGGTTTTAACTGTAAAAGTTATTGCATTTCAGTTTTCTTTATAGAAAGTTTTTATTGAAAAAAATGAGTTTCTGTAATTATAGTTTTCCAAATATTGGCATAATATTATATATAATATTATGCTTTATTATTTTTAGAAGTCTGTAGACATAAAGACATCATTCCTTTCATTCTTTAGACTGCTAACTTATATCTTTTATTTCTTTTTCTTGATCATTCTAATGAAATATTTATTCATTTTATTGATCTTTTCAAAGATCAGGATCATGGCTTAAATGCTTTTGCCTATTTTCAATAACAACCATTTTTACCCTTCTGTTTATTAACGCTATTTTTATTTACTTTGTATTATTTTGTTATTTTTGTAGCTTTTCAATATGAAATTGTAGATTTTTTCTGTTATAATATAGATGTTTTTCATTTTAAATTTCTCTTTAATTTAACTTCACATATTTTTAATGTCATTGTCATTATCATTTGTTTTTAAATGTTACTTATTTTTAAACAGAAATTACTCATTTTCTAAATATCTTTCCTGATATGGTTCATTATTGATTTCTAGTTTACTCCTATATATGTAGACAACATGTCCTAGATAGTTTTACAGGTGTTGTGTGTGTGTGTATGGTATTTATTGTTGAGGTTTGTTTTGTGGCTCAATACAAGTGCACTTCAGCAGAATGTATGCTGTAGTGTTACTGAGTTCAGTATTCCATAAATTGAGTCAACTAGATTGCAACGGTTGGATAGCTTTGTCCAATCGTCTATATTATTTTTTCTCTCTTTTTTAAGTAATTATTGCAAGAGTCTACTTCATTCATTTCTGTTCTTCCATTAAATATGTCTTTCAGTCTACTGATTAGCTTGTTTAGCTTGTTCTCACTTTTCCAAGATCCAAAGATGTATTATGACATTTTTAATTTGAAATCTCTCTGATTTCTTAGTGTAGACACTTAGAACTAAAGCTTCCCTCTTTGTACTATTTTCATTGTGTCCCAAAGGCTTTGGCATGTTGTGTTTTCATTATCACCTGGTTCCAGAGGCATTTTTGTTGTTGTTTCCTTCATTTCTTCAACGATCCATTTATTGCTCAATAGTGTGTTGTTTAATCTCCATGAGTTTGTGTTTGTCCATAATTCTTACTGTTGAATTGTAGTCTTAATCCACTGTAATCAAATAGAATAAAATGAATTATTCACTTGGTGAATTATTTCAAGAGTCCTATATTTGCTACAGCTATTTTTGTGTGTAATATGTGATCTATTTTAGAGAAAATTCTGTGGTCTGCCAAGAAGAATATGTATCATATGTTTTTGAGTGGAGTATCTGTAGATGTTTGTTGAGATTATTTGATTTAAGATACTATTTAATCCTAATATTTCTCTGGTGGGAGGATGGAAATGAGGGAGCTATCAGTTGGTGGGAGTCAGGTACAAAAGTTGCCATACTACTATTATGACTGGGTTAATTTGTGTCTTTGTATCTAGTAGTTTGTGTTTTATGAAGTTAAATTTACCTATGTACAATTCATATATGTGTAGAGTTGCAACATCCTCTTATTGGATTGATCCCTGTGATGGTTGATATTGCTTAGTTTGATAGGATCTAAAACCATCTAGGAAGTAAGCTACTGTACATACTTATGAATGATTATCTTTATTAGGTTAGGCTCTAGCCATCCCCATGATGGTTTATCTTCATTAGATTGCTGAGATGGAAAGAACTACCACAAATTTAGGCAGTGCCATTGAATGGACTGGAATCCTTGACAGTAAAAAAAAAAAAAAAAAGAAAGAAAGAAAGTCAGCTGAGCAGTCATATATCACCATCTGCTTCCTGACTGAGGGTGCAGCCAGTCATCTCATGATCCTAACACATGGTTTCTCTTCCAAGATAAACTGTTTCCTAGAACCATGAGCCAAGATAAACCCTCCTTTACGTTTACTTCTTACCAGGTATTTTATCACCACACCAAGGCAAGAAACTGATAGAATTGGAATAAAGGGATCTTGTTATTCTCTTTAGATTACTTTTGGTTTGAGGTTTATATTGTCAGATCAGAATAGTGATACCTGCTATTTATAATTTGATTTGTTTGGAATACCTTTTTCCATTCTTTCACCCTAAACTAATATCTATCTTTGATGGTGAGTATGTTTCTTACAGGCAGAAAATAGATGATTCCTGTTTTTTTAATCCAATCTTTTATTTTCTGTCTTTTGATTGGGAAATTAAGACCTTTAATGTACACTGTTATTGAAAGATGTATATTAATTCCTGCCATTCTGTTGATGCAGTGTTTAGGCTTTTCTTAATCCTCATTTTCTCAGCTGTTGTTCTAGCATCATTTACTCCCCTACCGCTTACCCTCTTTGATATGCTTGTCATCCTTTTCAGTCCAAAGAATTACTTCCAGTATCTTCTGTTGGGTGGCTTAATGGTCATAAACTCCTATAGCCTGCTTTTATCATGGAATATTTTTCTTCTTCCCACATCATGACATATATTTTTGCCAAGTATCACAATCTGTTTCACATTTGTAATTTTTCCAAATACATAACTCCAAGACCTTCTTAATTTTAAAAGCTTCCATTAAGACTCAGCTGTTTTATGAGGCCTCCATCTACATGTAACATGGTGTTTCTCTCTTGCAGCTTTCAGTACAATGCCATTTTTCTAGATATTTGGTGTTTGACATGCTTTGAGGAGTTTGTTTTCTAGAGCTATTTGGTGTTCTATATGCTTCTTATACCTAGATGGACTTCTTTTTATCCTGGATTTGAGAATTATTCTGCTCCGGTTGACTTGAAAATATTTTTAGGTCTTTGATGTGTAGTCCTTAATAAGTATTAGATCTCAGTTATTGGGTTTCTCTGCCAAAATAATAAGCCAAATCAAACTGAATTAATAAATCCAGATTTAATAAACAGCAGAGCAAAGCAACTCTTGGGTGACTCTCGGGACAATAGGAGAAAGAACAGGAGAGCACAAGGCAGACCTGTGGGCCAGGCCTTAAATAGCCTGTTGATCGTCTTGAGCTTGACCGGGGAACTGTCAGATGGTAGGGCTTTCTCGGGGATAGGGTCTGGAATAGGGGAGTGGGGCTGGGTGGAGCTTCTCAACAGTTCTTCTTCTGTATCTCTAGCTCAAAGATTTGGTATTTTGTGGTATCCCAAAGATCTTTGTACTTTCCATTCATACATTTAAAACAAAAAAAAGTATTAGTGCTCTTAACTGAATGTACCTATTCCTCTACTTTGTCTTCAGATCTTGATAGCCTACTTTCCCTGTGTTTCCCTGTGTTCTGAGGCTTTCCACTGAACTTTTTACTTGATTTATTGATTGTTTTCATGTCTAACATTTCAATTTAATTTTTCTTCTATATTTCACATTCCATTTTCATATTGGATATTGGCTTCCTTTCTTCATTCAACTATTTGCTCATATTCTCATTTATTTCTTTGAGCATGTTTATAGTTATTCTTTTGAAATTTTTAAAGAAATTTTATGTAGGTGTTTCTCATTTTGAGCCATTATCTTGGATTGATAGATTTGGAGGAGACAAGTTGTCTTGGTTTTAGTTGTCCCTGCATCGCACAATGTAAAGAAAGAATCATCTCCTAAAAGTTACCCTCTGAGTCCCCCATGTGCAGTGGCGCACGTGTGCAGGCAGTCATGGGCTCACACACATACTGATGATTAATTAAATTTTACTCAGGCCTTTTGTATTCTACAAGTATTTTGGTGTTGATACTTGTCCTTTGTGGT
Organism: Myodes glareolus; assembly: GCF_982192425.1. Lineage (NCBI taxonomy): Eukaryota > Metazoa > Chordata > Mammalia > Rodentia > Cricetidae > Myodes > Myodes glareolus. Next base: position 31,646,471 of record NC_142040.1, read on the forward strand.
TTCTACCTATTGTATCTTCTGTGTGTGTGTGTGTGTGTGTGTGTGTGTGTGTGTGTGTGTGTGTGTGTGTATGTGTGTGCATTTACGATTAATCACGTGTCTGGTATTTCATTTGTTATTTCATTGTATGTTTGGATAGTTATTAGCTTTACTGTACTGTTCTAGTTATGGTTGCATGGAATTTACAGAATACCTCTTTAACTTATCACATTACATTTTCAAATTATATCATGTTGTCTTGTTTCTAATGTAAAACACTTTCAATAGTTTACTTTTATTGTCTCCTACTATCTCATGTAATATTTTAAGTATACATATTTTCATATATAATTAGCTCTACAGTATACTGTCAATATTTCTATTTCACAATTGCTGAGTTGGGGACATCACTTAAGAGGCCTCGCGTTTGACTCCTAATACCAAAATAAATAAATTCTTTTCTGTAGTAAGACGAACGGCGGACTGTATCCCATCGCCCAGCTAGCTTAGCCCCGAAATAATTACACGGAAACTGTATTCATTTAAACACTGCCTGGCCATTAGTTCTAGCCTTTTTTTTGGCTAACTCTCACATCTTGATTAACCCATTTCTGATAATCTGTATGTCACCATGAGGTCGTGGCTTACCGGGAAAGATTCAGCATGTCTGACTCTGGCGACTTCATGGCAGGCTCTCTCTGCCTGCCTTCTTTCTCCCAGCATTTTGTTCTGTCTACTCTGCCCACCTAAGGGCTACCCTATCAAAAGGCCAAGGCAGCTTTTTTATTCAACCAATGAAATCAACACAAATACAGAAGGACCTCCTACACCACTTTTCAAATTTTTAAATTAAAAAAATAATCCATTTATTTGCTATTACTTGGCGTACTTCCTTTCTTTGTATGATCTGAATTTCAACTTGATTTAAGTTTCTGTGTTGACCTCGTCCAGCTTCTTCTCATATATTTATAGTCTTTAAGAAAATATGTTTTACAGTCAAATAATTTCAAGACATTTTTGCTTGTACTTTATAATAGTTATGAAATTTCCATGTTGGAATGCCAATATTTCTTTTTTATTTTAAATATTTTTATGTTTTAAAAAAATTTTAAATTTGAATATATTTTGATCATGTTCTTCTACTCACCCAAATCCTTCCAGATCCTCCTCCTGCTCCCTACCCATCTAACTTTTAGTTCTTTCTTAAAAAACAAACAAAAACCCGATACAGCAACAAAACCACCTACAACCAAGAAAACAAAGTAAAACCACACCTTAAAAAAACAAAACAAAACAAACAAACAGAAACCCACCATGCTAATACACACACACAAAAACTGTGGAGTCTAATTATATGTTAGTTAGCTGCATGAGGCTTGCCCTAGAGTGGTTGATAAACCCAGTGTCACTCTACTGGAGAAAAATTATTTTCTCTCTTTCAGCAGGTATAAGTGACAATTAATTATTAACCTTTATCCTACTGGCTAGGTTTTCATTCATTTATTTGCTTTTTTTAAAAAAAATAACAAAATAAAATATAATAAGAGAAAATAAAAACTATCACATCAAAGTTAGACAAGATAAACTAACAAAAGAAAAAAGAGACCAAGAGGAGGTGGAAGTCTTTAAATTTTTAAAATACTGGCTGTTTTACTGATAATTAAATAATTTTCTTCTTTTTGTTGTTGTTGTTTGCAATATTATCTCATTATACAACTCTGACTGTACTAGTATGTGCAGTGTAGGTCAAGCAGGCCTCAAACTCAGAGAGATCTTCCTGACAGTCTCTGTGCTCAGACTGAAGGCATAGCACCACCACCGACATTTTATTTTGTTTTTACAGTGTAACAAAGGTTGAGATTTCCTTTTAAAATCTAAATAAAATTTTGATTTTTTTTTAATGAGACAGAAATTATTTGGGGATGTAACTCAGTAAACAAGCCCTGGGTCCAATAGAGAGGAAGGGCATGAGTGGGGCTGGAGGGAGGGGACAGGAAGCAGAGAGAGGCAGAGACAGAAAGCAATGCCTAAAAATGAGAATCTTAAAATAAAAAAAAAATCAAAACCAAATAGTGCTTAAATCTGGTTGAAACTGGGTAGGTGCAGTCCATCTGCAATCTGGGCCTGCAGCTCCTTGCAGGAGGACTGAGAGTAGAAGGTAAGCTCCTGAGACTGTATTAGAGAGGCCGAAGGGAGAGGATGGGGAAGGGTTGAATTAGCCCTGGGAAAGGTGAGTGAATCTTTACAGCATCTCTGAAGGCCAGAAAGTGCTGATGTATTTGCTACGGGATGGGAGGACAAAATGTTTTAGAGAGGCAGACTACACACCCTGGTCCTTTCAGTCCTTTTGTGCCCCTTCTTCAGTCAAGCTGACCGATTGATCACTAATTTATAAGTTTTGTAGAGGTGCTAAAACACTGCTTTTGACATGTGTATTTTTGAACTTTACCTATTTTCTCCAATAGCTTTCTGAAAGGTATGCATATATCTGTGCATATCTATTGATCTTTTCCTTTGTAAATTTTTAAAGAACATCAACTTGAAAGCTTTGTTCATGCTGAGCAAGTGCTCTGAGCTAAGTATCCTTTGTGGATCATATAGTTTCTGAGTCTCCAGTCATGCTTAGACACATTTCTCAGATTTTAATGTGACAAGAAAAAAGTCCTCTCATTTTTTTTTGGCACTGAGTAATTTAACTATATTTAATTTTAAATATTTATCAATTTGGCATTCATTTTTTTCTTTTACCTTTTTTTTAGATGAAGTTCGTATTACATAAGAGTAAGCATTTAGAACAACAGTTCTCAACCTGTGGGTTGTGATCGCTTTGGGACTCATGTATCAGCTATCCTACATATTAGATATTTACCTTACGATTCATAACAGTAGCAAAATTACAGTTATGAAGTAGTAACAAAAGTAATTTTATGGTTGGGGAGGTTGCCACAACATGAGGAACTGTCTTAAAGGGTTGCAGCATTCAGAAGGTTAAGAACCACTGATCTAGAGTGAACAGTTGGTATCATTTAGTACATTCCAATCATTTTCAGACCCAGAAGAAAATCTTGCAAGCATTAAGCATTCCCCTTCCCGTTTCCTTATTCCTGCAGTCCTTGTCACTACCCAGCTACCTATGGGTTTGTACCCACTCTAGGTATGCCATATAAAGGAAGTATAATACTTTTGAAGTTCACTACATTATAATAGGCATCAGTATTTCATTTTTATCTGTATAATATTCTGTTATTGCCTTTGTTACAAGTTGGTTTTGCATTTATCCATTGATAGATATTTGGATATAGTAACTATTGACATAATACATAGAAGCATTTGAGTATCTGCTTTAGATTGTTCCAGATAGCTACATAGAATATTCTTAAGAATGAGATGTTAGTTCAGTACTTTTGCCTTAGTCCTATTTCTTTTTTACATTTTCATTTCTAATTTACGTTGCTTCCTTTGTAATACTGTTCTAGTTTCATTCTGTTGCTACAACAAAAACCTTAATCAAAGCAATTAGAGAAAGATTGGGTTTATTTGGCTTACATTCCAGGTCACAGTCCATCATTGAGAGAAGCAGGGCAGGCTCAAATAGGAAACTAAAGCCAAAATCATGGAGGATGCTGCTTGCTGACTTCTCACTGATGCATGTGTAACTGGCTCTCTTATACAGCCTAGTCCTACCTGCCAGATAATAATGCTGCCCACAATGGACGGAACCCTCCAATATCAATTAATAATAAAGACCATCTTTCACACATATGCTACCAGGATAAGCTGATCTAGGGAATCCCTATCTAGACTCCCTTCCTCAAGTGACTCCAGGCTTTGTCAGGTTGGCAGTTTAAAGCTAAGTAGGATAGACATCAAGCTGATATCTGTAGCTCAGGTACAGGTCACGCCAGCCAGTTAAACAGGTGAACTCAGACTCACTGCTGAACCAGAGGCCACACTACAGGTAGGCAGCTTACCTATACTCTCTCAGTGCTTCCCACAAACATACTATCCGTATCCTCCACTCCCTTCCACATCAATGCCCCCCCACTATCCAATTTGTATGGAGATTCCCCTACTGAACCAAAGGCTACCCGAATTGTGGCCCCCAACTCAGACAGAGACTCCCTGCTGGACCAGAGGTCACACTGGCTGCCACAAATCCAGGCCATAAAGATCAAAGCTCCAAAGAGAAACAAAGGAACAAAACACTCATCCAACAAAGACAAACTCAGAAATCGGCACCTAGACGTATAATCACAGGAAGCCCAAATATGTAGACACCAGTGTAAGAAAGAACACAGTCAACAATAGCTTGGGAAATGTATCAGTACCACAACTCAGGTGTCCTACTACAGCAAGCCCTAAATATTCCAACACAACTGAAGCACAAGAAAACGGCCTTAAAACCAACTTTATGAAGATGGTAGAGGTCCTTAAATAGGAAATGAAGAAATTTAAGAAAGCACAAACAATTGTAGGAAATGAAAATTTCCCTCAAAGAAATGCAGGAAAAACAAACACTTGGAGGATACAAATAAACACTTGAAGGAAATGATTAAAACTGTTCAAGACCTGAAAATGGAAATAGAAGCAATAAAGAAAACACAAACGGAGGGAATTCTGGAAATGGAAAATCTGGATAAGCAAACAGGAACTATAGATGCAAGTAGCACCAGTGGAATTCAAGAGATGGGAGAGAAAATCTCATGCATTGAAGACACTCTAGACGAAATAGATATACCACTCAAAGTAAATGGTAAGTCTAAAAAATTTCTGACACTAAACATCCAGGAAGTCTGGGGCACTATGAAAAAAATCAAACCTAAGAAAAATAGAAGTAGAAGAAGGAGAAGTCACCCAGCACAAAAACCCAGAGAATATATTTAACAACATTATAGAAAAAAACTTTCCCAACCTAAAGATGGACATGCCTGTAAAAGTTCAAGAAGCTTATGCAACACCAAATAGATTGGACCAGAAAATTCTCTTGCTGCACAAAAATCAAAACACTAAACATACAGAACAAAGAATATTAAAAGTGGCAAGGGAAAAGGTCAAGTAACATATAAAAGACGACCTATTAAACTTCTGAACAGACACTATAAAAGCCAGAAGGGCCTGGACAGATGTCTTGCCACAAATGCCAGCCCAGACTACTATACCCAGCAAAACTTTCAGTTATCATAGGTGGACAAAACAATATATTCCACAAAAAAGTCAAATTTAATGTCTATCTACAAATCCAGCCCTATAAAGGTACTAGAAGAAACGCTCCAATCCAAGGAGGTTAACTACACCAAAGAAAACACAGGAAATAGTCTCATACCAGCAAAACCAAAACACACACACACATATAGTACTTGAATTTCTAGCTAGTGCAATAAAACAACTAAAGGAGATCCAGGGGATACAAATTGGAAAAAGAGAAATCAAAGTATTGCTACTCACAGATGATATGATAGTAAACAACCCCAAAAACTCTACCAGGGATTTCCTACATCTCATAAACAACTTTAGTCAAGTGACTGGATACAAAATTAACTAAAAAAAAAATCAGTAGCTCTCCCATATACTAACAATAAAAGGCTGAGAAAGAAATCAGAGAATCAACACCCTTTATAATAGCCAAAAATTGTAGTATGAATGAGGAGTGGGCTGCGTCCTGCTGCCCAGCTCCCATCTGCCCGGCTAGCTTAATCCCTGAAATAACCACACGGAAATTGTATTAATTAAATTACTGCCTGGCCATTAGCTCTAATTTCTTATTGGTCAACTCTCACATCTTGATTCAACCCATTTCTAATAATCTGTATGTCACCACGTGGTCGTGGCTTACCGGGAAAGATTCAGCATGTCAAAGTTCCAACACAATTCTTTACCGACCTTGAAAGACAATACTCAATTTCATATGAAAAAAAAAAACACCAAAATACTCAGGATATCCAAAACAATCCTGCACAATAAAAGAACTTCTAGAAGTATCAACATCCCTGGTTTCAAGCTCTACCATAGAACTACAATAGTAAAAATCACATGGTATTCCCATAACTGCAGGAAGGTTGATTAATGGAATTGAAGAGCCAGACATAAATCCGCTCACCTGTTGACACCTGTTTTTGTTTTTAATAAAGAAGCCAGAAATATACAATGGAAAAAAGAGAACATCTACAAATGGTGCTGGTCTAACTGGATGTTGGCATGTAGAAAAATACAGATGATCCATATCTATCACCCTGTACAAAACTCAAGTCCCAGTGTATCAAAGACCTCAACATAAAACCAAATACACTGAACCTGCTAGAGTAGAAAATGAGGAATAGCCTTGAACACTTGACAGAGGAAACAACTTCCTGAACAGACCGCCAATAGCACAGGCGCTAAGATCGACAGTTAATAAATGGGGCTTCTTGAAACTGAAAAGCTTCTGTTAGGCAAAGGACACTGTCAACAGGACAAAAAAGGTAGCCTACAGAATGTGAAAGATCTTCACCACTCCCACATCTGACAGAGGGCTGATTTCCAAAATGTATAAAGACCTCAAGAAACTAGACATCATAAAAATAAAAATGGGGTACAGGTATAAATAGAGAATTCTCAACAGAAGTATCTCAAATGCCAAATAAACACTTAAAGAAATGTTTAACATCCTTAGCCATCAGGAAAATGCAAATCAAAATGATTCTGAGATGCCATCTTACACGTGTTAGAATGGCTAAGATCAATAATACAAGTGGCTGTTCATGGTAGAAAGGATTTGTAGCAAGAGGAACACTCCTCCATTGTGTGGGCAAACTTGTATAGCCTCTTTGGAAATCAATATGGCAGTTACTCAGAAAACTGGAAATTAATATACCTCAAAATTCATCTGTCCCACTCCTGGGCATATACTCAAAGGACACTCCATCTTACCACAAGGACACTTGCAGCTTTTTCATAATAGCCAGAAACTGGAAACAACCTAGATGTCTCTCAACCAAATAATGGACAAAAAAATGTACATGTATTTACACAATCGAGTATTACTCGGCTGTTTAAAAAAATGACATTATGAAATTTTCTGGCAAATGTGTGAAATTAGAAAAAAAAAACATTTTCAGTGAGGTAACCGAGACCCAGAAAGACAAACATGATATGTTCTCACTTATAAGTGAATATTAACTGTAAAATAAGGGTAATCATGCTACAATCCACAGACCCAGAGAGGCTAGGTAACAATGAGGGCTCAAATGGGATGCATGGATCTCCCTGGGAAGGGGAAATAGAATAGATTTCCTGGGTGGATTTGCAGCAGGTTGGGACGGGAACAGGGAAGGATCAGATGGGGGTGGGGTGAATTGGAGGGAAAGAGTTCTAGGAGCAATGACTGGATTTGGGGGATATTTCAGGAATGGGGTAGAAATCTAATGCAATGGAAAGTCCCTGAGTCTTTGAGGGTGATCCTAGCCAAGATTCTAGTAACAGGAGATGGTGCCTGAACCAACCATCTTTTGTAACCAAGCATGGCCTCCAGTAGAGAGCCTGGTACACCAACCCAGCCACAAAACCTTCAACCTACAATTTGTCCTACCTCAAGATGTGCTCAAGTAAAGGTGGCACAGAACTTGTGTGAGTGGCCACCTAATGACTGGTCCAACTTAAGACTCATGCCACGAGAGGGAGCCCACGCCTGGCACTGCTTGGAGGGTCAGGAACCAGACGCTGGATAGCCCAGAGAGCCAGGATAGAACCGAACACAATTGGCAAAAGACAAACAAACAAACAAACAAACCAAAAAAAGTCAATTAAATGATTTCTAATGATCAATTAAATAGTCAGATTCTGACATACTCAGATTGGAGTATCAGTATTGATATACTGATGAGTATGTCATCAGAGAGGTTTCATCATTGGAAACCTCTGATAGGAGCAGATGCAGAGAATAAGAGCCAAACATTAGGTGGAGCTCAGGGAATGCTCTGGAAGAAGGGGAGAAAGGACTGTAGTAGTAAGAGAGGGGTCAAGGCCACCGTGAGAAAATAGCCCACAGAATCAACTAACCAGGACTCATAGGGATCATAGAGTCTGGAGTGACAATCGGAGAACCTATATGGGTCTGATCTAGGTCCTCTACATACATGTTATGGTTTTGTAGCTTGGTAATCTTACAGGACTCCTAATAGTGGGAGTGGGGGCTGTCTCTGACTCTTATGCCTGCTCTTGGGATCCTTTTCCTCCTACTGGATTGCCTCATCCAGCCTTGATATGAGGGTACGTGCCCAGTTTTAGTGCATCTTGTAATGCCGTGTTTGGTTGACATTCCTGGGAGGCTTGTTCATTTCTGAAGGGAAACAGAAGAGGAGTGGATCTAGAAGAGGCCTGGAAGGTGAGGGGGAGGGGAAACTGTGGTCAGGATGTAATATATGAAAAATAAAATTAATTAAAAAAATTTTTTAAAAAGTGAGATAGGACAAAAACAATTCTCTTATGACCTGGATCTATTTTCAAACTCTTTGGTTCTGTTGTTCAGTTGTCTGTGCTCCAGAACCACAAGTGTTCCCTCACCATGGCCATTTAATCATTCCTTTACTATTTAGAGAGTAAGTCTGCCCCTCACTTCAACCCTCATGCCAAGCTCCTCTTTCATTTTTTCCTAATGCCCTTCTTATCCTCTCATATAAATGCTTCATTCATTTTCATCAATGACATTATGAATACTTAATTAGTTACCCTCTTAACATTCATATAAAAATTATTGCAGTTCTTTGGTTGACATTGTTTTATTATTATTAATTCTGTTCTTTGACAATTTCATATATGTATGTATATAACCCATTTTTATTACTCTCTTTCCCCTACATCCATCCTTATCAACTTCTCCACTCCTTTTTCTAGATTTATGACTTGTAGTTTTGTTTATGACCATTTAACATAACCAGGGTCATCTGTGTGGTCATTGGATTGAAAGTATCCACTGGAGCCTGATGGGGTCACTAGTGGGTAAACAACTGAAGGCAACAAGTTGCCTTCTTCCTAAGTGTATCTGTAGCAAATAGTTCAGTAGTGATAGATAGGGAGGCCTGAGGACCTCCCCATCCCTGCCTCACTGTCAATGATCCTGTTACTGTGCAGAACTAGTACAGGCATTGCATCCACTGTAAGTTCTTTTATTCCAGTTTCATTTAAGTGAGGAACAGATGATATGGTGGCTCCCAAACAACTGTAGACCAAGTGCTCAGGAGGCTAAGGCAGGAGGAGGCTTACAAGTATAAGACCAGTGGGTTCTATAGAAAAACCTTGTCCCAAACATAAAGCAAGGGCATCCACTTTTGCTTTTGAAACAAGGTCTCACTCTGCACCCTAGACTGGCCTTAGGCCATAGCTGCCCCACACTTCTCATGTGCCTGGTGCCATCTCACGCGACCTGTGACTCCTTAGTCTCTCATTGTCTCACTTTATGGTGGATGCAAGCATGTGTGGGAGGAAGGGCCCTGCCTTTACCCCTCAGGTCACCTGGCAATCACCTTCTTCCTGCCCTGGGGACCCAAGATATAGATATTAGTCAAAGATTTCTAAGTCCCCTTTTTTCTATGCATTTTTAATTTTAGAAGGTGGGGTCCCAGATAGGAATATCCTCATAATAAAGTTAGTCACTGTTTGGGAGAAGTAAAAGCAACCAAGGGGAAGAGAACCAGATGAAGTGAAAAAAGGGAAGAGAGGACAGATGGCCTAGCATTGTCTCTGAATTAAATGACGGTTCATTATAAACCTACTGCAGTAGTTGATCCATGATATACTACTCAACAAAATTTAACATTTTTAAGTGGATTGTTGTTCTCTTTTCCAGCTTTAAAATCTGAAGGGGATGATTACTATATTAATGGTGCCTGGACTATTGACTGGCCTAGGAAATTTGATGTTTCTGGGACAGCTTTCCACTACAAGAGACCAACAGATGAACCAGAATCCTTGGAAGCCCTAGGACCCACCTCTGAAAATCTCATTGTAATGGTAAATGTGTCTTTATCATTACATTTTCACTGTAATTTCCACATTGTGGGGTTGAAAAGGGCCATGTTTGATCAGCTCTGTTTTGCAGGTGATGGAATTAAGGCAAAGGTAAGATGATTTTATCCCGAAAGTGTAGACACTGCAGAGCGAAGGCCATAGATCTCTTGCCAAGTGACTTTCGTCTTTTCATAGTTTTTTGTTTGTTTGTTTTTTGAGACAGGATTTCTCTGTGTAGCCCTGGCTATCCTGGAACTAGCTCTGTAGACCAGGCTGGCCACCAACTCAGAGAGATCCGCCTGCCTCTGCCTCCCGAGTGCTGGGATTAAAGGTGTGTGCCACCACTACCCAGCTTTTCATGTTTTCTTGAGTAAAAGTTTTATGACCAAGCAGTATAAATGAAAACAATGACATACTACCCATGAACAGAAAAAAGAAAGATTTTATTAAAACTCATGTGCTTTGAAGCTGTGTTGTAGGCCACTGAGATGCCTCATCAGATAAAGGCGTTTGTCACCAAGCCTAAGTTCAATCCCCATGATTCACATGATAGAAGGAGAGAACCAACTCTGACAAATTGCCCTCTGACCTCTGTACATGCTTCAAGGCATGTACACACCCTCCCACCAATAAATAAACAAAAATGTAATAGTTTTTTAAAGTTGTCATAGGTTCAAGGTCAGCCTGGACCACAGAGACTGTCAAAAAGCTAAAGTAAATAAACAAATGTTCCAAATTTCCTGTAAGACATGCTCTATGGCATTTTCTTCTTCAGAAGAAATGATAAGTATCTAAATGAAGGCTCATTGTATTTTAATTATCTTCACCAGTTGTTTTCAATGGCAGGTTCTACTCCAAGAACAGAATTTGGGAATTAGGTACAAGTTCAACGTTCCCATCGCTCGTCCTGGCAGTGGAGATAATGAAGTTGGATTTCTGTGGCATCATCAGCCCTGGTCAGAGTGCTCAGCTACTTGTGCTGGAGGTAAGACACCCACTAGGCAGCCCACAGCTGGCAGTGTGGAAAGACCTACTCCGAGCTGTGTTTTTTGTTTGCTAAAGAAGCTAATTGGTAACATTTTTTGCAGGTTTGCTTCAAGCTGTAATTTAGCAAAAGAAACTTTGCTTAATTATATTACATTCTGTTTGTTTCAACCTCATGTAATTTACACAGATTTGTTGGTAAAATACATCTTGACACATGAGTATCTCTGCTGGTGCTTCTCCAAGACTATCTTGAAGGTGGGCTGTTTGCTTTTCATGAATACATTCTTGGTAAAGAACATCAAGAGTTTTAAAATAAAAACCAGCAAGAATCAGACGTCACAAGTGCAACTTGTTGTAATGGGGCATGAGAATGTATGTGTGCTTGTGTGCTTGTGTTTGTACAATTGCGTGTTTCCCACAATCCCGTTCAAACTCCCTTCTCCAGCCATCAAAGTTAAGGGGCAGTATACTGGGATGCTGCATAAATTACTGGTGTCTGGATCTCTGGGCTAACCATGTTTAGTGACCCCATTATAATCCCTCAGCGAGGTAGATGTAGCTGGTAGGCAGTGGTTGGTGATGTGTTGGTTGTCCCATGTGCGTTTTTCATGGGTGCCTTTTCCCCACAATTTACTCTATTCCTAATCCTCCTCCCTCTAGTGGCCACCAATGCAATTCTTTACCTCTGGCTGGGAGAGCAGGACAGTTGGCTTCCTTCAAAGCCAACACCCTTGCTGCTTCATGGACTGGTGAGTAGAAGTGCTGTGCAAGCAGCATCTTCCTTCTCTCTGGAGACTAAATGCACCACCTCCACCACAAAGCTTTATTACAGTAGGCAAGAAGCAGACCCATCCTTCAAGGCCAGGGATGCCTGGAGTACCTCACCATCCCAAAACCCAAGTATACATTTAAAATAATAGTATTTAGAATGTTGAAATGGAAATAAATGGCATATTTCCATTCTAAACTGTGTAAAAATATATGTATTTCATGGACTTTTGTCCATGTATCCATTGGCTCTCCAAATGATTCAAGTATTTGAATAGGAAAAGAATATTTTCAGAAAATGATTATCATATGATAGAATCCATATTTTTGAGTCATTAAAGTTAAAATCATTCATTACTATGACCCTACTTCCAATAATAAAGACTACACAACATGAAAAGTCAAAAAATATGAATAATGCTCTATTAATATTCACTCATGTGGGGCTGAAGAGACGACTCAGTGGTTAAGTGCATGCCTGCTTTTTCTAAAGGTCCTGAGTTCAACTCCCAGCAACCACATGGTGGTTCACAACCATCTGTAGTGAGATCTGGTGCTCTCTTCTGGCCTACAGGCATGCATGCAGGAAAAATACTATAAACACAATAAATAAATCTTTTTGAAAGATTTCACTCATGTGAAATATCATAAAATATGGTTAAGTAGAACTTGCTATCTATTTTAAAAGTTCTCCTATTCCCACCTATTTTATGTATGAGATGTCTGATGTCTCATAAAGTTTTCAAAACTATAATGCATCACCACTTCTTTTAATAAAATAAAATGACTAATACCATTGCAGCTTATTCTCAACTAATTCACTTTTTGTTCCCATAAGGGCCATTGCATTATATTTAATGTCATTTATACATAAATCTTTACTTGTGCTAATTAAATCACTTTTAGTTACTTTATGAATTAAATTAATCTTCCCCTTCGTACCAACCAACAAAAAAATCATTAAGATAGCATATATTTAAGTAGTATAAATAAATAAAATTATTAGAAGTAGAATAAAGGATGAGTCCAAATAATTTAAGGTTTAGGCTTTCTAATAATACCCTAACGCTGAGGTCAGCTGGCTTGGGGACAAGAAGGAGTAGTAGTATATTCAAGTTCTCAATAGAATGCTGAATGGGGGGCCCTGCTGCCTGTTCTTGTGCTCTGTATGAGGATGGTTTAGACACAGTCTTGCCTGAGGTCAAGGAGAAATTAAATGAATTTCCAATGCTCTTTCAATCACATGATTCTTTTTGTTCAGAGAGCACATAGTCCAACAAAGGTGGAAGAGGCATGAAAATTTGATTCAAAAGAAAACAATGAGTTTACTGAAGTAAAAAGTATAAAAAATCTAAATGAGTTATTCTTTTCCATAACATTCATATTGAAAAATGGAAATGATTTGTGAATGAGGAGAAACCTAAAGAAAAAGAAAAACCCCTGGAAGGAAAGGTTTCTTTTCCATAGTATAAACTACTTTGGTCTGGGGTTACTGATCTTATATTTGAAGTGGTTCTGGAACCCCAAACTCTGCTTGAGTGTGAGTGACTTTGAGCTTTTATGACGTCATTGCTTTTGTTGAGAGGGAGGTCAGTGATTGGAAGTTGGCAGATGATGTGTGCAGAGCTGTCATTTGTCTTGGTCATCCAGTTGTGATCTGGGGACCAGCTGCCTCAGCATCAGTTTACTGAGAAGCTGACTGGGGGCCCTATATCAGAACTTCAGAGAAACTGAATGGGGACTGTGTTTTCACAAGTGCTCCAGGTGGTTCTGGTACCCACACATTTTGGATCACTGTTGCTTTCAGAACAACTGAATCCTAGCAGTGTAGGGATACAAAGCTCAGGGCCTGGTCATTGAAGTCTGCATCTTTCAGATGTACAATATCTGATACATTCTAGGAAAATTGTAAGCACTTATAAACAGTAAGTGGTTATGAGCACCCATGAGACCATCAAACAATAATTTTGACAAATGTCTTATTTTCATTTTCTGCTGATGTGATAAAAATCCCCTGATAAAAACAGCTTAAGGAGGAAAGGACTTATTTAGTCACAATTCTAGTTTATAGTCCATCATTGGACGGCAGCTCAAAGTCAAGACATAGGAACTTGAAGCAACTGGTCACATTCCGTCCACAGTCAAGAAAGAGCAGAGCACAGTGGATTAATGTATGTGTACATCCAGTGCGCTGCTTGTTTTCTCTATTCTTACACAATCCAATATCCCTTAACCAGAGAAGGGTGACACCCACTGTTGGTGGTTTTTTCCACTAATCAAGACAATCCCTCATAGACATGCCCACAGACCAACTTAATCTAGACAATTTGTCACTGAGACTCCCCTTGCCAAGTGACTCTAGATTGGGTCAAGTTGACAACTAAAACTCAAGATCAAAAAAGTATGTAAGCCCTTCTTTCCCCTGTAGGAAACTGGATATCCGAGGGTAGGCATCCTGTTGTAGATACCAGCTATCAAACTTCTTCCTTCTATATGTGCCTTTATTTTTAATTCCAGATACTTTAAATACTGGAAGCTTATGTTTGGAGGAAGTAAAATTCTTTAGAGCTCAGGAATGTTAATCAAAGAAGCCAGAGTCATCTACTATCATGCCAAAAAGGAGTTTATTTACAGTTAAAGACCTTCTAGGAAAATACATTTCTACATACATTTCACTCAGAAACTGGGATAGAAACTACAATTAGTTCTTAATTATGATGTCCTACTTTGATCTCACCAGGGAGATTGTGGGAGCCTTAAAGCTCTCAAGATTTTAAATGGAAAAAGAGCAAGAACTCTTAAATAACTTTTTTTGGAGTCTCACAAGACCCCTCTGTGTTGTTCATTATTGGTCCATATGTGCTTTGCTGACATCAATACCTTTGAACTATGAGTCAGGGAGCAAGAATAATAGTTTTCTATGATGAGATGTCTTAAGATAAGAAATTAAAAACTGTTTTTCTGTCGCTTAGCATACCCGATGACACAGCTAATATACAGGAAACATTGGTGATGATTCATTCCAAGTAATGGCTGCTCTGAGTCAGGGAGGAAGTGCTTCCTTGGGCTGATTGGGAAGATTAAGATGCTATGGGGTGTTGTCTTCAGGATAAATGTGACTATTAAGACAGCTGTGATTATTCTGTGAAAACCCAGTATATGAAAACTTTCCTACTTTCAGAAACCTTGGTACTTCTAGAATTTATTTCTTCATGCTTTATCCAAACTATTATGTACTATGCAATTTAAATAAGTCTCCAATGTACTATACTATTGGATTAATGACCATAATCATGTGTTAACTGATAAAACTTGGCTTAATAATGAAAGTAACATTGTTTTATGATGTAAAACTCTAGAACCTGTTTTTGATTAGTAATTCACGCCATATAACATTTGCTCTGTGGCTTTTAAAGGTTACTTTATACTTACCCACTGGTTTTAGTTATTGCATACTTCCTCTTTGCTAATGTTTGCCTATATTTGTTGTTGTCAAAGCTTAGCAAACATCAGAACTACAGGAGGGTGTCTTAAAGCAAGGTTTGTTAGGCTCTGCCTCTAGTTCCTGACTTGGAGCACAGGTCTTGATAGTTTAGGAGCCTCACTCCAGTAACTGGGCTAGATGCAAATGCCTAGTAATGCTACATGATAATCTCTATTTGATTTAATTACAAATGATTCTGTGGCTTGGCTGATTAATAACTGATGAATGATGTATAGTTTATAAAACATATCCTACTACCTGGTATCCTTCAATCATCCTCAATAGTCATACAAAATAACATTTGCTATAATGATTTTATTATATAAGTAGACTTCAAGTTAAATCATTTTTTAATATGGGGTACAACAGTTGAATCTAGTAATACTTTAACATAGTATTTCTCTAATAATAAAGGTTGGTTACTTTGAACAAAGCTTTTTTCACCACTTAGCACCTCTATAGAGAAACTTGCTATATATCCACCAAAAGTATTTCCTTCACCAGCTTTAAAGTTTGTTCAGAAATGTTGCCCAGAACGATGGCTCTTAACTTTGACACAGGTTGGAAATAAAAAGCTCTAAATGTTCCTGAGATCCTGATACTTGGGCCCCCCAACACTTCTGTCTTTTAAAAATTGTTAGAGATTTAGTCTGAACATCAGATTTTTTAAAGGCCCCTTGGCAATTCTAAGGTGAGGTCCATATTTTTAAAATTATGGTTTTGTTGTGGATTAAAAGTTTTAGTTCTGGCTGGGCAGTGGTTGCACATGCCTTTAATCCCAGCCTTGGGGAGTCAGAGACAGGTGCATCTTTGTGAGTTCAAGGGCAGCCTGGCCTACAAAGCAAGTTTCAGGAGAGCTAGAGCCAAACAGTGAAACGCTGTATTGAAAAACAGACAAAAAGTTTTAGTCCTAAAAACACTAATGTCTTTTGTTAATTGGATTGAGATAACGCAAAGGCTGATGAGATTCAGAACTATGAATTTGGGTTGAGAAGTGAAGAGCAGCATCACTGAACTGAGTGGAGGAAGGGGTAAAATGGCAATCCATGATTTTTGTTGTGGGTACTGGACTTGGACATGCCAAACAGAGTATATTTAGATCTCAGTTCATTTACATTTTCTTTTTACCTGATGGATTAATCATCATATCTAGTTACTACTTTTAAAACTAACTGCAATTGTGCTAGATATTTTCAGAGATTTTCATGTTAGCTTCACTTTTCTGTGGTACTTATAAAACTAAAATGAATGTAAGCAGAGTATCCCTAACCCAAGGTGATCGCCAGAATCCCCAATTTTAGAGCATTTTGGATATCAGGCTTACAGATTAGGAATGCTCAACCAGTAAGCTCTATGCCAATATTCTAAAGTTTAAATTAATATGAATTGGAAACGCTTCTGGTCTCCAGCAATTTGAATAAGATATGCTCATTTTATAAGTGGCTGCTACAGTCACCTGACTTAAACTGCAAGTCAGAACGTAAGAGGCATACAACCCCCGCCCTAACAGCATGGTGAAAACTCCCGCTCTTCTTTTCTCTTGTAGGTCTAATCAGGAAGGGACCCCTCTCCTGTATTCTAAGGGTATTTCTTAGGGAATGGATTTTGCATAATGCAGCAGTATTCATGATAACACTTCTGTCTTTCAATTTTCTACTATTTAAACCATCCATTTTCCATCTTCACAACTTTCCCAGCCTCTATTCTGATTTCATATAGATCTTGAACTTTTAGAGTAAAGCCTCCCAAGACTAGAAACTAAGACTTTTAGCATTGTATTTAACGTTGACCTGTTTTGCTACCAAAGAGTTCTTCATTAACAGTGCAAAGAAAAGACAAAATATCTATCATATTGTATATTTGTTATAGTTTTGCAGTTACACTTAAAATACACTGCTTGTCACCCATTGGTGTTATAACTGTCCTGTTATTTTGTCCACATTGTCTCTCCCACCTTCAGGATTCTTTTCTTTCTCTTTGTGAAGTAAAAGAATTGCATACCAAAGAACTCAAGTTTCTTGTAGTGTCTCTTAGAGTGGTCTCACCCTGCTGAATATTGCTTTGCAGTTCAGAAGGAAGATGAGTTAAAGTTATACTGAGATTGAGGAAGAGGAAGGAGGAATAGTCATTTCAGGAAACCTTATTTTTTTTATTCAGAAATCAAAGAACACAGTTTTGTTTTGTTTTTAATATGTAGAGAAATGATTCATCAGTTGAGTGCACTTGCTGCTCTTGCAGAGGACTCAAGTCCTGCTCCCAACACCCACATCATAAATGCCTGTAACTCCAATACTCAGAGATCTAATACCCTCTTCTGAACTCTGGGCACTGCACACATGTGGTACACACATATATACTCAGGAACATACACATAAAATAAAATGTCTTTTCAAATATATACTACATAGGTATTAGCATTTCTGATCAGATGTCAGTGACTATTTAAAATGTTATCATTGTTTTTTTCCTTTATACTTACAAGTCTATTTCATTGTTACTTCATGTTTGGTACATCTTTAATGCTTTTCCTTCCCTGATGTCATTGTAAGTTGACTGGTTTTTGTTGTTTGTTTGTTTGCAGTGCTAAGAAAGCTTGTGTCCATGAGCTGTACCCCAACCAAACAAACCTATTTGTTGTGTGCATGTATGTTCGTGTGTGTGTGTGTGTGTGTGTGTGTGTGTGTGTGTGTGTGTGAGAGAGAGAGAGAGAGAGAGAGAGAGAGAGAGAGAGAGAGAGAGAGAAAGGGAGAGAGGGAGGGAAGAGAAAGGAAGGGGGAGCGGGAGAGAGAGAATGAACTGAATATAAACATAAAGATTGTTTTACACATTTCTTCTGTCCAGGTAGGAAAATTCTATTTTTAACTTTATTGTATACATCTTTACCTGATTCATTTGGACTTTTATACATACTGGAACTGCTTTCTGCTTTCTATTCTGAGCTTTGGAAGATGGTTTCCAAAGATACTATGGCAAGCTCATGAGATGCTACAAAATACTGCACTTCTCAATGGAAACATGGTGACATTGGTTCTATTCAATGCAAATTGTTGCTGTTAAAATATTTGATCCTTAATAAGCAAAATGTAGATTTTCTTTTTATCCTGCTTAGGGGGTGCTTAAAAAATGATTGAAAACTAAAAGTTTGCATGAAAAAGTCTGAGAAATCCTACTTATTTGAATGTGTCACTAAGACTGTGAGAAAAAAATCATGCTACTCCCTTTCAATCTGTTTTGACTTTCTTCTAAGAGGAAAAAATGCACATAAGCACAATTTAGTGCACTAGTGATCTTCAGTATTTAAAGATGGAAAATGATTTGCTCCTCCAAATTGGGGACTAGAGCTTTGGAATGAGATGTAAACTTTTCTTATTTATTATTGTTCCTGAGTATGTCTTTCCTCAGTTCAGTCTAAGACTGTGCATGATTAAAGCACAAGGCGAAAGGAAGGAAGACAGGAAAGAAAGGGTATATTTCAAATGGTCTCTGACAGCAACTTCTTGGTAACTTAACAAGTTTATGTAATAATCTATAATAATACATTTATTAATAACATAATTTTCAAATTATCTTAAAGAATTTGTCATATAGTTTATCTTAGCCTTGGAAACATTAGATATTTTTTCATTTCTCTGCTGATATCTTTTGACGTCATGTTTTAATATTTACAATAATGATACAATACAAACATAATGTGAACTTAAATTGTAGTAAGTCC
The DNA here is from genome assembly GCF_982192425.1 of Myodes glareolus. Taxonomy (NCBI): domain Eukaryota; kingdom Metazoa; phylum Chordata; class Mammalia; order Rodentia; family Cricetidae; genus Myodes; species Myodes glareolus. The sequence continues at coordinate 31,665,385 of NC_142040.1, forward strand.
ATTTTGAAATGGCATTTTAAATTATTAGGGGGAGGGGGGAGTGGGAGGGTGTTGGGAGGAGGGGCGGAAATGGAAACTTTCATAATTTAATAAACTTTGAAAAAAAAATTACTAGAAAGATGTAATGTTGAACCAAGCCTAGTGGGCGTGCCTATAATTCTAGTACTTGGGAAATCAAGACAGAGATTGGTGTTTAAAAGCTAGACATAGAAAGTGTGAGTCCAACATGGGCTTCATTTAGAAACTCTAGTTCAAATAAGAGAGGGAGAAGGAGAGAAAAGGGAGGAGGAAGAGAGAAGTATAATACAATATTTAGGCCAGAATTAATACTCAACTAAAAGGAAACATTCACAAAATACCAAACAATGTGGGAAAAAAATGTTTTACATTCTTAGAAATGTCCATTTAATTTCTTTGCCAGTTCTAAAATGTCTTTCTAACATATTTAACATTACTAAGAGGTCAGTTCTTATAAGTAACTGTTGTGGGGCTTGACTTTTATAATAACTAACACTTTTAGGCATATACTATAATTTTGATGGAAAGTCAAAATAGGTAGGTACCAATCTGGAACAGAGAAAACAAAAAACAATAGATTGAGGGTTTGTGTTGGTGGTGGTAGTTTTTTGGGGGGCATAAAATAGTTTTATTATTTTTAAATTAAAAATTTTAGATATTCTATCCTTTTTATAGTACATGTATGGATGTTTTGTGCATGCAGTGGCCAAAGATGCCAGTAGAGTGTGTTGTGTCCTCTTCATCTGGAATTGCATAGGGCTGTGAGCCATCATGTGGACTCTGGGAACTAAAACTAGGTCCCCTAGAAGAACAAACAGTGATCTTAGCCACTGAGCCATCTTTCCATCCCTTATTTTAACTTTAACTTTTTTTATTAATTAAAATTAAGTCTGAAACACAAAAGACTGATGCTTATAACTAAACCTACATAGCTTTTCATAGCGAATAAAAGGTTACAGGTGAAACTGTTGATGAATAGTTAGCCACTATACTTAATGCCATAAGTTATAGAATTTGAACATGTTCCTGGAAAAGATAATTTTCCTTTTTTCTTTTTCTTTTATTTTCTTTTTTGGTGTAAGGTTGTACAGTGTGATATTGTTTGACTCTGGGATTTTCCGAATTTTATTTCTGTCTATAGCAAACTTAGACATAGCACAGGTCACTGTGGTCCTTTTAAGAGTACAAACTCCTGGAGGAAAGTATCTTCAGTTAAGAAAGACTAAAAAGTCTCCAATTTTCTCCTTGTTCTGGAAAAGTGAGCTACTTAGAAGACTGGACAAAAGCCTCTCACTGACTGACCTTGGTGTTTCCGTGTTGATTAGACTAAACAAAAGCCTGTCAATGAATGACCATGCCACTTCCATACTGATTCTCCCAACATTGCAATGTTGAGAAGGAAGAATGACTTTCAGCGTATTGAGATTAGTTGGATCAGGGCCCACAGCGGGGTGTCTGTGAATATCCCAGCTCCTGAGAGCCTTGGCTCTGGAGCCATGAACTTCAGTGATTTAGTAAATAATGTCTCTATTAACATGAAGAGAGTTTGATGCCTATGATTCACTAAAAGATGTCATAAAACTGAAAACAAATTAGAGTACATTTCTGGTGTATTAGTGATCAGTATGAGGCAGACTGTGTTTCATTTCCCAAAAATTCTGTTCAAAATAGCATTTTTTAAGGTTTGAGAGATGGCTCAACCATTAAAGGCAAGCCTGACAATGGAAGACAAAATAACATTTTTAGCAATCATAACATGTGTCCCTACAAGGAAGTAAATATAAACTATTTTTGGAAAAATAAATCCTTCTTTCTTATTCTTATTTTCTGAGAACATGAAGAATATGAGGATTTTAACTTAAAAACTATTCAACTTACTTATAATTATATCTTTACTTTAAATCAAATCTGAAGTATTTACTCTTTGATCACAAGAAAGGGATTTCACATATGATATTTTAAAGTTTCTTTATTTACAAGTAACTAGGTCACAGTGTTTGGAAAAAGTGATCAAGACCAGCATCATTTCTTAAATTTTAAATAAATATGAGAAATAAACTCCTACTAAAAAGCATAGAGGTTGGTCTTTAGTAACACAAATTAGCTCTTTCTTTGTTTGCTTGCTTTTGTTTTGTCTGTGAAATAGGGTATTAAGTACCCACGCTGGGCTACAGCTCACTGTGTAGTGGAAGATGACTTTGAACTCCTGATTCTTCCACCCTGGCCTCTCCAGAGTGCTGGGCTTATAGGTGCGTGCTTCTAGGAGCTCCGAAGTTCCCGTCTGTAGCTGACATTCTTACATTTCCTGTCTAGTTCCTTGGACACGTGAAAAGAACTGGTGAAAACTAAAGACCACAATAAGACTACAAAACCAAATATGTACCTCTATATTATTCTCCCCACCTGTCTCTTTTTCTTTGTAGTTCTTTCTCTCTCTCCTCTCCGTCTCTCTGTCTCTCTCTGTGTCTCTGTCTCTGTCTCTCTCTCTCGTGTGTGTGTGTGTGTATGTGTGTGCCCCTGATTTTTCTGGGAATTAAAATGAAGGGCTTCATACATACTAGGCAAGAGATCTACCCTGAGCTATGTCCCCATCCCTTCACTCTTTATTTTATAGAATACAGGGAGAAAACAGGCATTAAAGAGGGAGAATCCTTCAAAAATCTGAACTATTGAAATAAAGAGAAAGGGCAAAAGCAAACCATAGCATTTTAGATCTGAAAGAAATTAGAGGTCATCTAATTTGATTGCCTTGTTTTGCAAAGGAAGTGAAAACTTGTCTTAGATCATTGACTGCTTAGAACTAAAAACAGTTGGAGGTGAAGGAAAAAAGAAATAAGCTAAAGTGAAACTGAATGTTATCATAGTCATTTGATTATGAATGAGTTCTTAATATCAATGAAGATCAGAATGAGAGATCATCCAATAATTTAACAAAATGAGAAATGTGTACAAGTAAAAATATCAGACTTGAAAATACAGTATTTTATTACACAAGTAATATAATGACCTTTCCTTTATTCTTGCCACCCCTTTTTAATACAATCTCATTGAAGTAAAGATTTTATTTTTCCACATAGTAACTAAATCTACATAGTAATTAAATTTATACCTTAAACAAAGATAGAACTTAACGAGTCAAATTGATTTAGACATTTTTTTCATGAAAGGTGTTACTTTTTGAATAGTAGAAATCCCTTCTATATGTGCTGTGAACTCAAGTAAACCTATTATATGTGTGCCCCATCCTGATTTATCTTCACTAAACACAATTGCTCTAGAAAAAAGAAACTTGTATTTTTCAGACAGGGTCTCACTATGTGGCTCTGGCTAATGTGTAGACCAGAATTGCCTTGAACCCACAGGGATACACCTGCCTCTACTTCTCAAGTGCTAGGATTAAAGACATATGCCATCATGGCTAGCAATGAAAAATAATGTTTTTAGAGTAACATTTCCACTTTGATCATTCTGCATTTCCCTGGGACATCTACTGTTGCCCAGAACAGACGGGAGACACTGGGAAGGCAAAGAAAGGAAGTTTTTGAAAGATTTTTTTTAAAAAAGAGCAATGGGCTCTTCAAAAGAAGGAAGCCATGTGGGTGGAGTGGATTGGTACTTTTGGTGCCAGTTGTTAGATCCAAGGCAGATGGACTTTGCTGTGCCCTGCAAATGTTCATGTCTGGCCAGCAATCACACCACACAACAGCCAGATTCCAGCAATTGAAGACAGAGCAAATAGGGTTCGTTGTTGTTTTTCCTGGCACGTGTCTCTCTTTGGATGCTCTCTGCATTGAATATTAGGGTTACCTTAACATTGCTGGCTATATGCTATGTATGTTGTGGTTATATAATGCTATCTTGGTTGCTAACTACTTTAGATGCTGTGTCCAAGAAAATTATTGCCTTAGCCCCCAGCTACATTTTTAGTATAAAATCTGAGCATTCCCTTCTCTTTCTCTCTAGGAATCTGTTTCCAGGGGAGAGATGACACACTGTGCCACTCTGTTCAGTTATTTGGAGATCAGTTATCCCTTCTGTCCCAAGTGTACATTTAGACCCTATCACTTCCCATAGTGACTTAGTCATATGTCCTGATGGTGTCCACCTAGGACTGAAATCTTAGGTCTTGTAGAATTGACAATGCCTAGATCTTTCTCTTGCTCTTAGCTGCTGATACCCTCATACTTCCTGATTTAACATGTGGACTGTTCCAAGTTCAATTTTCAAGCACTAACTTCTGGTTTCTACTTTTAAAAAGAATGAACTGGTGAACTTAATTCTTAAATGGTGAACTTCCACAAGAACATCAGTATGACTTCGCATATTGTATTATAAATGAGCCTGTGAAGTATTTAATTATTAGAAACAAAGAAGGTCAGTGCCCTCTGAAGCTTTCCCTCAGGACTGGCCTGAATGTGAAGTTATCTCACCTGAAAGAGACATTTACCACCTTACAGTGAGAACAGTAAACAGCTCTAACAAGTTCTCATTTGCCATTTGGTGGGTTTCTTGCTTTTTTTCCTGCGTTATGTACTATTACAATAGCCATTAAAAAACCATTTGCTGTTGTGTAATTAAAGCAATAATTCAAGTTCAGTCCTTGTATTATATAGCAGGTACCTTGGTAGTCAAATAGATGGTAACTTTAAACTATTGGCAGAATATTAAACATAAGATCTGATAAATTTAAGATCACAGACCAAGCATGAGGGAGGCTTTTTTTCCTCAGTGTTGGGAATTTAACCTAGTGCGTTGCCTTGCACATGTTAGCCAAATGCTAATCCACTGCTCAACATATGTAGCCCCAGAGGCATGTTTGTATTTTTATACTTAAAACCATCATCTGTCAAAAGTGAAATATAGGCAAATTAAGTGGTTCTAAATAGGATATATTCTTTGTAAAGGTTTAAGGTAAATATGTGTTAATAAAATAGAAAATTAAAAATTATTTGTACTTTTGTAATGTCTTAAAGTCTTAAATTCATTACTTATTGTAACATGGAGGGATTTTATAAGAATACATATTGTATGAGCCCATTTATATGTAATGTTCAGAATATATCATAGAGATCAAAGACAAATTGGCAGTTCTCAGAGCCTGGAGGGAGGTATGAGTAGAGAAAATATGTACAACAGAAGTTTTACTCAATGATAATGTTTGGAACTAGATAATGGCGATGGTGGCCTAACACTGTAGAAATACTGAATGCCATTGAACTGTTCACTGCAAAAAATGATTGATTTTATGTTTTATGAAAAAAGAATAGTTTATGCTAATAACTTAAAGTTTTTTAAGAGCAAAAATATAGTTAGTATAGTTTTAATTTTGTCAATTAAATTCCCAGATCATTCTCTAGTTCTAGGGGTTAAGAACACTGAGACATGAGAATTTTTTTCCCCACTAGATATACAACTACTGGTTGTGTAGACATCTTAAACATTTTGGTAATAAACTATAGGTCTTCAGACTTGAAAGCATACTAATTTTGAATAACTGTATTATAATAATCAGTTTATAATACTGATTTATATAAATAAATATATAAATTTATATATATTTAAAATGAATTATCAATGTTTTACATACTACTTTAAAAGAGGATATATGTACATGAGGAATAATCATATGCAAATATTCTAAACTCTATTTCTCTTGTTCACTTAGATTGTTCCACTTGATCTGTATTTTCTACTTTCTAAAGTTAAAAGCTATATTCACCTTGATGTACAGGTTGTGTTTAAAAGCCTATTCATTTTGATCAATTTGTTTATAGTCATTCTATCAATACTGACTTAGGATCAACACAGAAACAAACAAGCAAAACTATCAAACTGCCAGGTATGGACATAAAACCTGGAAGAAAATATGTATTCTATTAGAGGAAAATAGTATAGTGTTTTGAGAAGATTTGAAATAAATTAATGCTACAATGATACAATATTTTAGAAGAAAATAAATGAAAGATGAGTGTAAGGAAAATATCTTTGTAAAATATCAGACAATTTTAGTTATGTTTTCAAGGATGTCAATTTTTACTTCATGAAAAGGTAGCATGCTGAAAACATAAAGACCTAGAAGTTCCTTACTTCCCAGTTTTTAGGCTATATGGAAGGCATGGCCAAAGTTGAATTAATTTGTAATGCTTCATATGAAATCTAGCATCATTCAAGAAGCACAAGTGCTTTGTATTTTGTTGAGGGAGTGGTGACTCATCAACCACACTGAGTTAGCAGCTTAGTTTATGAGAGTAAGGTACAATCACTGGGTTTTACCAAAGAAAAAAAGAGCTCTAGGCTCTAGAATAATATGAGACTATTCTCAATGTTTATTTTATTCTGGGTGGTTTTACCTGTTTCCTTAGCTTTTAGCAATAAATATTATACAGAAAGCATTTTCAAATATTATACATACACAGCTAGAGTTTATCTAAAAGTGAAATGTAATCTCTACTAATTTTTTTATACCAGTCTGATCTGTGATTCAAATTGCAGAGGACCTGCTTTTATACTAAAGGCTGCTTTAAACAAGTACAGTTGTGGACAAACAATGTCTGTTGTGCTCTCTTAGAGAAACTTAACTTTATTTTAACCCTTAGAAACTTATTTAACAGTTTCTGTCACGGGAACTAAGCAGCATCAGTTCCATTTTGTAGTTTTGACGTTTATCCTTTTCTGAGAATTAACTAACACACTGTATTCACTGCCAGCATTTTCTGTTTCAGGAGCAGTCACATTGAATGCCTTTAAAAAAATGCATACTAAACCTCCAAAAGCAACCCCTTGCTCTTGATATAAATGAACATTTCCTTCAGATTGGACAAGTTGCTCATCTGAGCCACTGTTGGGAGCCGAGCTCTATGACTAACAGCAGAGGTGTCTGACTAGGTGACCACATGGCATAGTTATCTGCCCACTGGAATGACACAATGGGGAGGTAATCTGATGAATATCATGGAACATCTGTGAGCGGATAACAACTATGTTTCTTATGAATCATACTTCCCTCAAAAATCTCAACCTTAATAGTTAAAAAATTCCACTGTTGTCATTTGCTATTCTAGGGAGTGGGAGAGAATGAAGCAACATACTTTAAGATATTTTGCCAGTAAACTGTTTGGGTATATATCAGACCCCTAAAACATGTTACTGAAGGTTTTCTGAGGAGTCTTATCACTGTAACCCATAAAATAGATCATTTTCAACAACTTGTCATTAGGCTGGAGGCTACACTACTTAGTCTCCTGCGATCAGTAGACTTAATAGTTCCTTCTTCTTTTGATCTCTTAAATTTAAAGGGTTTAGTTTAATGTGACCATCGCAGGACAGCTGAGACATGTTGACCCAGACCTAAGCAGGCTTGGGAGAAGCATTTGGTGCCAGTTCTTTAAAAACTTCCTTCATCAAATGATCCTGTTTCATAAGGACTCCCACATTTGTGAACAAACTCCTTTTTTAAAAATTATATTACAGTTTAAAAATAATCAGAGGAAAGGAAGAAAGGGAAGGAGGCAGGCAGGCAGTCCAGAAGAGCTACGTAGAATTAGCTGGAGTGTGACTGATGACTATCTAAATGTCACCATAAAATCTTCATCCAGCAACTGATGGAAACAGAGGCAGAGGACCCACAGTGGAGCACTTGGCTGAGCTTCCAAAGTCCAGTTGAAGAATGGGAGGAGTGATGGATATGAGCAAAGAGGTCAAGACCATGATGGGGACATCCATTGAAATAGTTTCTCTGAGCTAATGGGAGTTCACCAAAGCTAGCCAGACAGGGAAAGAACCAACATAGGACCAAACTAGGCCTTCGGAATGTAGGTGACAGTTGTATGGCTGGGGCAGACTGCGGGGCCACTGCAGTAGCACCAGAGTTTATCCCTACTGATTGTACTGGCTTTTTGGGAACCCATTCTCTTTGGATGCCTAGCCTAGATATAATGTGGACCTTCCCCAAAGCAATGTGCCCTACCCTTTCTGAGGAGTGAATGGGTGGTGGGTTGGGGGGGGAGGGATAGGTAGAAGGAATGGGAGGAGGGGAGGGAGTGGGAACTGGGATTGGTATGTAAAATGAGAAAAAGATAGTTTGTTTTCTATTTTTAAAAAAGAAAAGAAAAAAGGAAGAAAGACATAGTGAACTTTAAGTTCTGTAACCTTGTCCAGGAGTGGATTTGGCAAGGCTGATATAAAACTGAAACCAATGAATGCCTCAAAAGAGTCAGAGTTATAGCTTCTGAAGACCCAAACTCTTTCCTCCTGGGCTGTTGTTATCAGTCTTAAGGCAGCTATGTTCTCTTTGCCAACACTGTCTGACTTAGCTCTCTTCTGAATTTGGTCATCACTCCCATACCTACCCCTGCATATAGGATGTTTGATGCTGCATCTCTTAATAAACTTGCTTGGCATAAGTAAAAAAAAAAAAAAAAAGAAAGAAAGAAAAAAAATTACCTGAAGTGCAGTGCAAATCTGTGGTTACCTGCATATTGTCAGTGCTATGTTTACAACTGAGTTATTCAGCTTATGTGTTAATAGTGGCAGGGTGGGTAATTTCAGAGAACAGCTTTACTTATGCTTTTATGTCCATTTCTAAGAGTAAATGTTAACAGTACCTTTTGTATGATCTGAAACACTTGTTTTTCTTTGGTATCTTGATTGATTTTGTCTTTTGATACCTGATCCAAAACAAAAATATAAAAATCACACCAAGGATGTTTATAAATAGAAGTCTGTGTGTGTGTGTGTGTGTGTGTGTGTGTGTGTGTGTGTGTGTGTATCATTGCCTTTTGTGAAATGTGAGCAAGTTGTAGCAGGTATGTCTGCCAATAAATGATAAGCATATACTTAAGAATTTTGTAAATTGTAGAATTTCGGAATGTCTTTAGTTGTGCCAACACGGTACATGAACTAATTTTTAAGAGCAAGAATAGTATTTTGTAAATTATATTAACATGTATGTAACTCTTTGACAGTGATATAACCAGGTATTCACTCTGTTAAAATAAACAGGCCAATTTCTTATAGTCCAAAGTGGTACATTACATATGCAATCTAAATTTGATGAACTTTTTAGAGAGATGCAATCAAAATTGGAAGAAAATAAGTGAAATGTATGGTGTAATGTATTCCTGATGAAAAATGACCTTGTTTCCTCTTGTCTTAAAAAATGTCAGAAAGTAAATTAGTCCCTGTTGTTTTGTTTTAAATAAATATGCATCCATTGTCTTGTATTGTAATGCATATTAATAAATTTTATCTCATGACATTTTGGAAAATGTAAAGGCTTTTTAAAGAAAATATGAAGATTAACATAAAATGGAAATAATAATTGCAGCTTTAAAACATCTATAAATATGAAAATATTAATTTTGCTTGAAATTTGAATATAATGACAGTATTTCTGTTCTTTTAGAGAAGTAGACAAGAGTTTCTGGAACAGATAGAACAACAATGATCCAGTGAGGTTGACTCCCAGAAGAAAACAATACATGTCTCGCCTTTTGGAAGGGAAACTACTCTCCATTTAATGATGCTTTTTCTTTTCTTAAAGGTGTCCAAAGACAAGAAGTGGTCTGTAAAAGATTAGATGACAACTCCATCGTCCAGAACAATTTCTGTGACCCTGACAGTAAGCCACCTGAAAACCAAAGAGCCTGCAACACTGAGCCCTGCCCACCCGAGTAAGTATGACAAAAAGTGAGATTTCATTTCTTTGACTACAAGCAAACATTATGTATTCATATCTGCAAATATGCCCCCAGTGTATTGTAAAATTGTATGGTAGTTTCTGCTGGGTGAGTCAATCAAAGGAAATAGGGTTAGATCTTTTTTTAAAGGCCACTTCTTTTTCTACTTTTCTGCTAATTACCTTTATAAACTTATCTCAAAATAAATCTTAAGAGCTATATAAAGCAAAGTGATGCTCAAAATCCATGGTCTAGGTTCTGTCCCAATAGATGTAGCATATTCTGTGTAATTGCAAGTTAAGCTCATCAAGTTGATCCCTTGAAAGTTGAGATTTTAAATATTATAGTTAGCATCTGATTGATCATTTAAGGCCTCTTAAATGTTACTGCTTACACCTGTTTTTTGTTTGTTTGTTTTTAGAGATTTAGATAGTTATTAAGTATACAGTGTTCTACTGGCATATATGCCTACATAGCCAGAATAGGGTATCAGATCTCATTATGGATGGTTGTGAGTCACCATATGGTTGCTGGGAATTGAACCCAGGACCTCTGGAAGAGCAGTCAGTGCCCTTAACCTCTGAGCCATCTCTATAGTCCTGTTTACACATGTTTTATGTTGACCTGTGCGTCTTTATTTTTTAAACCTACTTTCTTAAACACCCAATGCTTTGAAGATTTCAAGACATTCATTGTCCCATCTATAACAGAGGTTTACAACTTCCTAATGCTTTTAATACAGTTCCTAGTGTTGTGGCGACATCCACAACCATAAAATTGTTTTTGTTGCTACATCATAAGTATAATTTTGCTACTGTTATGTATTATAATGTAAATATCCCCTATGCAGGATATCTAATACATGACTCCAAAAGGGGTCATGACCCAGAGATTGAGAACAACTGATCTATATACATTGTAGAGTTGAATATGTCATTAAAAACTTTTAAAATTTTTGTTATATTTTGTTTGTTTTTGAGACAGGATTTCTCTGTGTAACAATTCTGTCTGTCCTGGAACTCACTCTGTAGACCAGGCTGGCTTCAAACTCACAGAGATCTGCCTGCCTCTGCCTCTCTTGTGCTGGAGTTAAAGGTGTGCGCCACCACTGCCTGGCTTAAGGGCCTTTTTCAAAATGTTAATATTAATTGCCATATTAATGCGTCTAATTCCTTTTTTTTAGTTTTGAAATTAAGTTCTTTGTTGAAAATTGGAGGTAGGAGGTGGAAATCAATAGAAAAGCATAAAGAGAATGTAAAATTAGGAAAATTTAGTCTGACTAGTTTTTCTTTTTGAAAAATTTAAAAGTATGTAATTTTATATATTTATTATTCAATTTTTCCAAGAATCTTTTTAGTTTCTTTTTTATTCTTTTGAATTCAAACAATAAAAGTGAATTTTGAATGTTTAGAACTCATATATAAGATTCCTGGTGGGTATTTGTATTCTAGGGATAACATTGTAGACTACTATGATTCAGGAGGACCCGATGTGAGTGTGAAAGGGGAAAAAAAAGGCTCTTTTTCTGCACAAATGATGTTGTATGCAGATAAAGTGAAAGAAATCTCTCCTGTAAGACCACCGATAGTATTTTAATGTATGCTATTTCTAGGTGTTTATCTACATATATATACTCATGTATATATAATCAAATGGTATAGTCCATTCTCAGTATATTTTGAACATTATCTTTTGCAGCATTTAGTAGTAATGTCATTGTATATTTAAATACAATTCTACTGGTGTTCAAGTCTTGCTCTGTTTAAGCTCTTGTTCTCCTCTGATACGCAACGGTAACCATTTTTGCCACTGAAACATTCTTTTCCGTGATTATACTCTGTGCAACATAAGGACAAATGCAATTTCTAGTCAAGTAAGAGAACATTTTAGCATTTATGACACGTTGCCAAATTGTTCCCCAGAAAGACTTTAAGAATGTACACTCCCACTACAACACATGTATTATGCTATTTCACTGAACTGACAAATACTGAACTTGGTTTTTTGGTTTTTTTTTTTTTAATTTTTGAGGCAGGTACTCATTAAGTAGCCCTGGAACTTGCTATATAGACCAGGCTGACCTCAAACTTAGAGAGATCTGCCTGCCTCTGCCTCCAGGACCAAGGAGGTAAAATAGATCCATGATGTAGACTTATGTGGTTGAAAAAAAGCAAAACATTAATCTTAAAGGTTACAACTGATGGGAAGCTTGTACCCCTGTGTAAGAAAAGGAAGCTAAGCTGTACTCAGCGGGAAAGGCCAAGAGTCCAGTCTTTATAGTGCTGTGTTTTAATAAAAATAATGTCTCTGCATATGACCTTATGTAAAAAATCCTTAATGTAAATATTATTACTTTATAATACCATGTTTTTTAAATTTGTAGAAACCAAACAAATAAAACAAAAAAAAACCAAAACCTATACATTGTTGTAATACTGAGACCAGAGTTTAAAAACGTCAATTAATCGATAAAATGTACACAGCACTATAGTTTGGTTCCTTAAAGACTATCTGAGCAAATTGATATAAAGATAGCTATCATTTAAAAGTGTAGTAAGAGAATTATTACCAAACATATTAAAGAAAGCCCAGAGCAGGAAGAAATTATTTGTTTGCTTGTACTAGGGACTAACTCAGGGCTTTGCATATGCCAGGCAGGAGCTCTCCACTGAGTTACATTTCTAGCCATTTTTATTTATTTATTTATTTTTGCAATCTGTTTTCAAATAGGATCTTATTAAGTTATCCAAACTAGCCTTGGATTTATTCTGTATTTCCAGCAAGCCTCCTGCTTCAGTTTCCCAAGTAGCCCTATGCCACCAGGCTCAGTTAAGAAATTTATTTATTTTTTCAGGAGTTAGGTTTTATTTAATAGAATCTTTTATAGTTAAATGTTTGGAAATCATTTTGAGTCATTGAACCTCACCCATGGACAACTATAATTTGTTATTTTAAGTTTAGAAAAAGATTCTTGAGCATTCTCTATAAAACTACGAAACTTGAGACTAGGAAGAACCATAGAATAATCTCAGCCAACTCTCATCATTTCACAGATGAGGGATTTTAATCTCTGGTGATGTTTTTCCCATTATATCAGACATCACTAGCATTCTAAGTTACAAACCAAATGTCTAGTGGCACTTTATGTGTCTGACTTCATTTGCTCCATCAAAGCATTCCCAGTTGTCACAGTTTAAAAGATGCTTATTACGCTCATGTTATTACACTCATGTTATTACACTCATGTTTAAGAATTGAGGACATTTTTTGCTTATAGAACGTTTGTGGCATATGTTTCTCTAGAATCTTAGTTCCATTTCCCAATTAGTTGAAGAATTGTTTTCAAACCTAAGAATTCTGTAGCATTTTCTAAGTAAATAATAGGTTATATAATTGCCTCTTGTTGATTAAAGATGATACTGCCAAATTCTGAAGACTTTTTCTTAATTTTGTGATGTGTTTATAGGGGGAAAAGTGTTGATTAGACAAATCTGGAATAAAGGCTGGAAAATCCTTTGTCTCTTCCATCCCCACAAATGTTTATTGAATCCACAGTTCAAAACTATGTTTTTCTTCTAATATAACTATTTAATAACAGTTTGCTTTTTTACTCTTCCATTTTTTTTAAATAATAAAGAAAATGATTTTATGATGAGCTCTTCAAAAACATTCTGGTTTTATCAAGTTTGGATCAAAATTTTATGTAGTTCCTCTTTTTTTCCCTCCTTTGTGTATTTTTTTTCTTAATAATAATCAGTAGAATGAGATCAGATTATACAAGGGACAGCAAACAACTCTGTTTTCAGAGATTCAACATTAATTGTGTTGTACTGCATGCCTGTAGTGTCAGAACTTTGGGAGACTAAAGCAGAATTCTGGGGATTCAAGGCCACTAGGGTTCATAGTGAATCCAAACCAATCTGGGCTACAGAATAAGACCTTGTCTGACAAAAGCAATTGAACAGAAAAGAGCAAACAAATCTCCCCACATGAACAGTGTTAATTTTATCCCTAACAGATGGTAGACATTCTGATCACTAGATGCTGAGAAGAAGCCAGGCGTGGCAGCACACACTTCGATCCCCACACTCAGGAGGCAGCGGCAGGTGGATCTCAGTAGGTTCAAAGCCAGCCTGGCCTTCAGAGTGAGATCCTGTCCCAGATCAAACAAAAAAAACAAAAACAAAAACAAAAACAAAAAAAAAAAAACCACCTTGATGTTGAGAGGAAAGAATCAGTTCTGACATGTCTCAGGCTGTAAAGGTCCAAATAAACAGCTGATCCTCCCAGAAATGGTATTTCCCGGAAAGTGAGAAAATAGAAAACCAAGAGCAAGGCAGCAGTGTGTCAGACATGTAGGGAGGGAAGAGGAGAGAAGCAGTGATTCTAAACCAGACAGAGGGCAGGGGGACTGAGACAGAGCAATGGGAAGACTGCAAAGTTTATTTCAATAATTAGACCATGAATCAGCCTTCGGAGAGACACAGGAAGGAGTAATACAATGTACAATGCAGCCGAAGCCCAACAGAATGTGAAGCTTGCGATTACAGTCAGGAAGGAAATCGCCAGGGCTTAGCTAATAATTTACTTCCACATAGTCCTAGTTGATGAGTAGAGTGATAAATTTACACTAGGATGCTGAGGAAATACTACTGACAATAAAAGAAGTGACGAAGAATAGTAAAATAAGTAACTATTTAGAACTAGAGAGGAGCGCTGGCCCCGTACTCTAAAGAATAGCCATGTCTCCCGAGTCATGCTGCCTGTGAGCACCTGTGTTTAATTTGAAGGTCTCCATCCCTCTTGCATTATGAGACTTAATGAGATCATGGCTGGAAGTGGTATGACTGACCTTTTTGGGGCTGAGTTATACACATTTCTGTTTTATCCCCTAATCTTGGTGATGAAATCACTATTGCAAATTGAATCATTGTTTCACTATGGATGCCATGCAAGTATTGTTCTCAGTGCACATTTTCCTCCTTACCAAATACAGGATAACAACTAACAACTCAGGATCATGTTCATTTATGGAAAACAAAAGAATAAGGAAAACCTGTTACATCTCCTTTGTAAAATGACTTCACAGAAAAGCTATGGTAGCATTGAATTTTTTAAAATTAACATTAAATTATAATTTTAAAAATGAATTTTAGGTAAAAAGTTTTTGAGTTATGAGATATATTTTAAGTTTGAAAACTGATTATGGTATTTATCAGCCTCGTTTTCTCTATAAATAGTGATAAAACAAATAATCTTAAGCAAAAGCCATTTTGACGTGGTGGGATAAATGCAGTTTTGCATTAGGATGCTGCTACTCCAGTGTCTCTAAGGCATTGCCTTTCATATATAAAACCTGCACAGTGGACTTTAATCAGGGAAGTGGTGAGGAATTAGTTCTTGGGTTTTTTTTTTTCCCTTCCTCTCCCTGGTGAGTTTCATACCCAAGAACATAAGCATGACAGCTGCATGGCTTATAATCATAGACTGAAGAAAATATCCTGTGATATATATTCTGTTTTTGATGGTGTTATCGGTGAGATTGAGTGAAAATGAGCTAAAGGGGGATCCAGTCTTGCTTCCATTGTTGCTCTTTTTGCGACTTTGAAGAACTGTTTTCCTAATATGAGATTGTTTTTGTCCTCTAAAATAAAGCAAAATACCTTGAACATGGTAGGCATTCAGCAAATGCTTATTAGAAATACAGTGATATGTTGGTCACGATTCTGGTGGCAAACAATTAAAACTTTAATAACTGGCATGAAGTGACTTCAGTACATAAGATTTATGTAACAACGCTCAGGAAAGTTAGGGTAGACTTCCTAGAATCATGGACTTCCCGGATCCTCTGTTTGAGTAATAACATGGCCACAAGCAGTTCTAGACATGTGTCCTCGTGCACGTTTTTGACAGGAAGGGAAAGGATCCCTTTTGCCTCTGCTGACATATAAAAAATCTAGAGTAGAATTCTCGCTGACCTGAACTGGGCCCTGCTTCCCGCTGCACCTCTTAGTAAAATCCAGGAGAGTGACAGCGGAGAATACCAAAAAACCTTCTTGAAATTGTGCGCTTCTGTGAGTTCATTGATGACTTTAAACAAGAGAAGGGGGGGTGGCATAAGGGCAGGACATGTTTAAAGCATTTGAGTTTCTTTTTATACTAGCTGTGGAGAAACATGAAGCTTTTTCAGCCCTTTTCTGTGTTTTGATAGAAGTGACTTAGGGTTCTACCTTTTCAGAAGATTATTGTAAGTACAGATCCCTGGTCTTTCTCTTACCTGTAAGGACTGTGAAGTCCTACTACCCTTGGGAGAGTTTATTTCTCCAGTTCCTTTGGCGTTTAGCACATGATACTCACTTGTGGGAGAAGTGGCTACAATGTCATAATAAAAGTCTTTCTGCTTCATGCTTGTTAATTCCAGCCTGCACTCAGCAGAGTGTCTAAAGCACCTCCCTAGCTAGAGTTCCCTAAACCTTGCATTAGTGTGTATTCTTTTCACATTCAGAATGTCCAACCAGCAGCTTAAAATTGGCATTAGTGTTTACAAATTACAAAAAGAAAAGAACAAATGGCACAAATCATAACTCTGCCCCTCTCATAGATAACCAGTTGTTAAGTCTTCACCACCATGTTCTAGAACTTTTAAATATATTATTTAATCCTCATGAAAATCTTATGAGGTAATTTTTATCTTCAAAAATTTATGTTAAAAGAGACAGAAAGCAAAAAGTTTGAAAACACATTATGCTTTGTTTGTTTGAACTTAGTTTTTGCTTACTGCGAAAGCCTACACATTGCACTTTAGATGACCACTGACTGACAGCAAATAGTCATTTGCTTAATGACTCTTGCATTGACATTGTCTATCAACTACCACTGAGCTGCCAACTTTTCTGGCAAAAAAAAGTTCTGAAGTCCACTCAGTTAGAAGCCTCAGTGCACTGAAGCCTCTGTTGTCTGTATTCCACGTCTTGCTTCAGATGGTTCATTGGAGACTGGTCGGAGTGCAGCAAGACTTGTGATGGCGGGATGCGTACAAGAGCCGTGCTCTGCATCAGGAGGACTGGACCATCTGAGGAGGAAACACTGGACTACAGTGATTGTCTAACACACCGGCCAATGGAGAAAGAGTCCTGCAACAACCAGTCATGTCCACCTCAGTGGGTAGCTTTGGACTGGTCTGAAGTAAGGAAATCTGGAGCTGCATGTCTTGAGATGTCTTAGTTATCAATACCAAAGCATTTAATGTTTAAGCACACCTGAGTATGGGGATTAGACTTAACACATAAGAACTACCTAAAAGTGAATTTGATTATATTATATTTTTTTATTACTTGTCCAGAGGTAAGAGACTTTTGGAGAAAAAAATACCTCAATGAGAAACTCACCATTAATTTAATTAGAAATACTTGTAAAGTGAATTTGAAATAGCACTATAGTGGACACCCATAGGGACTGTTCTTACTGGTGCGCCATAAGCTCAGCATCAGTGATATGTAATTAACAACTGAAATTTGTGAGTGGGTGAGTCAAGAATTTTTCTTACCCTGAAACATACTGGAGATCAAGAGATGCCTTTTTTTAGTGCTTCATTTAGAAGGCCCAGACTTTTTTATATTTAATTTTTCCAAGTAATAGCTTATTACATGATTATAGGTATGAGTTCTTTACAAATCAGTTGTAACTTGTAATTACATACTTTTTTTTACTTCTTTTTACATTTACTTGAGTGTTGGGGAAGGAGCACTGCTACAGTGCATGCATAGAAGTCAAAGGCCCTCTTATAGGAGCCGATTCTCTCCTTCCGTAATGTGGGAATTAAACTCAGGTTGTCAGGCTTGGCAAAAATCCCTTTACCAACTGAGCTATTTTACTTGCTTGGGCAGTTTTAAATTACATGTATTTTTTGATTTGTATGTGACTATGTATACATGTGGACTTGCTCATGCCATAGTGTGTATGTAGAGTCCAGAAGACAACTTGCTACTGAGAGCTGCCATGGGCATATTTAGCAGGTGACAATTAGTGTTCAGCAGGTCGACCCATCAGACACAAGGTTCCTTGGTGGGAAGCCCCATCTGGAAAGGCTGCAGGGTCACTGGCTGTGGAAATCAGTTGCTCCTGTCTGTAATTTATCACATGAGTTACTTCATTTCTTCCCTAAGAACTTCATTTCTTCCCTAATAACAGCTTTGGGTATATTCCCACTGCTTGTGTATTTATCTTGTGAAAATATTCCATCTACTGGGAAAAAAATACAGCTGTGGATGGTCAAGAAGATGATGCTTAAGCTTCATAATTCTTATTAATAGAAAAAATACTAGGATATTTTACATTACTCAGACTGACATAAGATTCTCAGTCACAGAGACAGCCTTTTACACAGACAGCTAATGCTAGACTCTAGAACAGATTCAAAGCAGGCTGGTTGCCCCTGGAGACAAATACCTGGTTGCCCCAAGAGACAAATACTTGAAGTCATTTTCCCAGGTGTTGTTTTGCTGATTCAAGGTCAGAGTTTGAAGCAACTTTAGTCTGCACAGACTCCCTAACCTCAAGGTTCAGCCAGTTGTTTACTGTTTGGAAACCATCACCAACTTAGAGGCTCCAGCAAGGCCGGGGTTGCTCACTGGCCAGTCAATGGGACACTCCTAACCTAATAGAAACTACGTGATTTATCTTGGGTTTTGAGAATGGGTTGGGCCCTGAAAATATAACTTAAAATTGTTTGGAGTTTGGCTGTGGGAAAGATCAGAGGCAGCATAATGTCTAAATTCACTTGAAAATTGAGTGCATTGATAAAAATAGCCATTCTGCATGTTTATGACTATCCATGCCCAGGATCCTTAGGGAAACGCATAAATGTTGACCAGTAATGGTGACAAATCTGTTACGGTAAAAATCATCATGGAAGACCATATCATTGGCTTCAACAGTTTGAGGTGTCAAGTCTGTAAGTATAAGAGAGTGCTTCCTGGGGTTGGCACTGCAGAGAAGATAAAAGGACCTAGTAGGCCCAGGAAAAGAAGAAATATTCATGCAGTAACTAGAGCATGGTGTGATAGTGTTTGATAACAGGGAATTGTGAGGCATGTGTGCATAGCTAAAATAAAGTGCACAGCTGAGATGTTCAGGGAGATATTCCCTGGTATCAGGATTTGTAGTCATCTCCACAGGGGTTCCAGGCTTTTGTGATCTCAATCAAGGAATTTGACAGAGACATGTAGATAGTAAAAAGCAAGGCTAGAGATTTGTTAGAAAGGAAAACATGCTACTAAAAGAAGTGGGCGCAAGCAGAGAAAGATTTAGAAGTTCCAAGGCGATGCTATACCAAAGATGAAACTTTGAGAGTTACTTGCACAGTGTGGCTTTCTTACATATGTTCTGTTACATGTAGTTCTAGATACACCTTCATGCATCACATGTCTCTTTAGCCTTTGAAATCTCCATTCAAGAGTGTGTATTAAGATTATAGTAAGCCATAGGTCACCTTCAGACTCTCTGGAGTGTATCTGTGACAGCATCACCAGCCAGTTCTAGTTGACTTCAGATCTTCAAGAGGACTTAGTCTTCTTTGCCACCCTTGGGAAGTGGTTTCTGTTCACTTATTTTGTGCCATTTGTATAAGACATTCCTCATCTCACTCATTTTGCTGCGTTCCTTTCTTAAGAGGAACCAGAAATAGGATCAGAAGCCTTTTTGGTTGTTGGATTTGAGTATTGAAGGACAATTGAATTTGAAGAGAAGAAAGCTGCCTTAGAAATCTGAACAGAAACACAAAATAACATAATGCATATGCCAATAATTCCTTCAATTAGGGACAGGAAGATTGCTGTGAGTTTAAAACCAGTCTGAACAACATAATAAGTAAGTTCCATTCCAGATCAACCTAGATGACAGAGGGAGTTCTTTCCTCAAGTAAGAAAAAAAAAAGCAAAAAAGAGAAGAAAGGAAAATGAACACAAAAGTTGTACCAAATCATCCTTAAAAAGAGAAACAAGAAGAAATGTTTGCCAATGGGTAAAATAGGTTCATTTCACATTGTCATCGCATTTTTGTTTTCAGACAAAATAACCAAATACAAACACCTTGAAGAAGGAAACTTTCAAATGATGTTTGAAATAGAAGCATATCAGTAAAATATAAGGTTCCTTCTGTATTTGATTTCACACTGATTATACTTAAACTTCTTTGGAATTTTTATTCTATCTAGTTGATCTTTGAAGTGATATTCTCAGAAGCTCAGAGACATCCTTGGAGTCTGCCTGCATCAGACAGGCAGGCTGAGGACACGTTAGTCATATTTCAGACATCTTGTTTATGATAACTGAGTCAAAGGCTTAGGGGGAAGAAGTGCTGGGAAGTAGGGTGCACATGTTGGGACTAGCACTTTAGAGCAAGCAATTAGTAGCCGCTATTATTTCTCCCCAGATGACCTAGGAAAACTATCAGGGGCAGAGCATAATTTAAGAAGTGTGGACATTACTTTCTAGTTGAACAACCATCTTTATTGCGATTATGTTTCAGTCAAGAGGGAGGAAATGCCTATTGTCTGCCATTACTGCTTATTTAGCAAAGGTAGGCTTTCCTTTCCTTACTTACCTGGAAGCCTAGGTCTCCCCTAAATGGGTTAATGAAAGAAAGATAAACAGCACCAAAAAGCCAGTGTGCGAGCAGCTGAAGAGTAAAGCACAAGCCCTGGGCTCGGAGGGTCAGCACTCTCGTGTGTGAGAAGGTGGCTCTGGAGAGAGCAGGCAACATTCGATCTCTTTTTAAGCCAACCTTTTCAAAAAATGTATCCTGTTTTCTTTTGACATACCCTTGAAAAGTCTCCTGCTCCTTCTGCTCCCCCCTCTGATTGCATGATCAGAAGGATTGCTGGGCAGTTACACTCTAAGTGACCCTGTTCTAAGTGGTATCCCCCTGCCTTTAGTATTTTCTTAGAAGTGATTTGTTTTATTTCGTTTTATTATCATGCCTAAGTAGGACAATATTTAAAGACCAGAGTTGACAGTCAGGCTATAAACATGGAGTATTTGTGGCTCGCTCTGTAGGGCTGAGACCCAGTGAAGTCATTGAATAAGAATGTGTGAACACTTCTCAGCTTTTGACTAAGATCAAATGGAATAAGTGTGTGCAGAAACATGCAGTAGTTCCCTTTAATCCTCAGGGCCCCTCATGAGATGCCTTTCCTCTGAAGTCCATAAAATGTGTTGTTGTGAGGTAAAGGCAGGAAGCAGAAGTACTAGGAACTAGTAAGGTATCGTGTGGGAAATGATGTTTGCATGAAATGTAATTCATGGTGGTGGAGATGGAGACAAACCACAAAGGTGGAAAGAGCTGAATCAATGAGAACAGGCAGACCATATGGGAAGAGTGAGGCAGCAGTCGGGACACAAAGGTGTCGGTTTGACTGGGAAAGCAAGTAAGAGATCAAGGCTTTTGACTCTTGATTTTAACTCCTAACCCTTTCCTCCTCTGAAGGGATCTCAGAAGAACTGCATGTTATCCTTGAAAATACATCTTGATGAGTCTTTTTCTAAGCTGGAGGAAATGCACTCACTACGGATTCATTGTTATAAAGAGACTATGTAGAATCCATGATTTTTTTTTATCTAAAAAACGCTTCAATATTTTTCTTCTTCTCTGTGCCAGTATACCAGACTCAAAGACTACACCTAGTAAAGCAAGTCAAAAGCCAAAAATGATAAAGCACACATGAATTTATTTTATGCCCACTCTCATAATATGTGAATTAGCCTTGTGTTCTCATGCATGTCTCCTAAATAAGGCCTTGGCTACTCTCACTCATTTTCTTTCATGACCCCCCTACCAATTCAATCCCACTCTATAGAACAGTGGTTCTCAACTTTCCTAATGTTGCTTCCTTTAATGCAGTTCCTTCTGTTGTGGTGACCTCCAACCATAACATTATTTCATCACTACTTCATAACTGTAATTTTACTACTGTTGTGGAATGTAGTGTAAATATTTTTGGAGATAGAGGTTTGTCAAAGAAGTTGCGACCCACAGGTTAAGAACTATTGCTATAACATCTCTGGAAATATGTTTGGATGAAAGATATGAATCAAAACTCACACATGTGTGTAAGTCCTCAATTGACTAAGAGGAAGAAGAGTATTTGGAGGAAGGGTGCAGAAATATTCATAGAACTTCACTCAGCCACTGCAGTGAGTAGGTGACTTATAGAAGCATCTAGAGACAGGGAAAGGAAAGGATCTGTGACCTGGGAAGAAGTGTCATTTTTTTTCAGTATGAAGAATAGACACCCTATTCTTAAATTTGTGGCTTAAGGACAGGGAGAAGTCCAGAGTTATTTGTGTGATAACCCTGTGCTGCAGCCATGTGTTCTTGACTACCACACAGTGGAAATAGTTGATCTACTCCACCACCAGCTTGCTCCGCAAAGACACGTTCTTGTGGTCTACTAATAACATAAAAGTTCCCTTTCAAAGACTACACCCAGCAAGTAGGCTTCCACATTCCAAACTCAGCAGACTCTTATCACAGCTGAAGGAGGCCAAGGCTGGGGAAGAATGGAGGAATAAGCCTATCCCTAATAAAAGAAGAAAATGTTAGCCAAGAAAAGCAAACATTGAATTTAGCTCTTAAAGACCTTGGGGAAAAGATTAAAGTACTTCCCCTTAAATTGTTGAAGGAGCTTCATAGTGAGAGCTTTTTCTTATAATGTGTATTGTATACATATGCACATTTACTTCAATAGTTTCTTCACATTTTCCTGTATTTAAACTGTTGTTATTCAATATTTGTTTTTATTTCCAGTGTACTCCAAAATGTGGTCCAGGATTCAAGCATCGAATTGTTCTGTGCAAGAGCAGTGACCTTTCTAAAACATTCCCAGCTGCACAATGTCCAGAGGAGAATAAGCCTCCCGCTCGCATCCGCTGCAGTCTGGGCCGCTGTCCTCCTCCCCGCTGGGTTACAGGAGACTGGGGCCAGGTATGGCAACCAGACTGTGGGATTCTTTGAGACACTAACCTGAACTTTCTGATCTGATCCTTGTGAGGGCTCCAGACAAGAGTGAGGAAACTCATGGAATCCTGAGTATGAGATTTCCCTGTGGAACTGTGCAAGCCGTTGAGACCAGCTGTGGACACATACCCCTTAGCCACATTTCTCCACACCTGGAAACATTCCGCTCTATTGCTATAATTATTATTGTTATTGTTATCATTTGGGCTTTTTGAGAAAGAGCCAAAACTCTTGTGTAGGCCATACTGGCTTCAAACTCACAATCCTCATGCCTCAACCTGCTAACAGGGATAATAGACATGCACTATCATCCAAGTCCCCAAATACCCCAACAAATTTACTTGTTCTTTGGACCCTACCATATCAAGTTCAAAGTCAACCGGACTCAATAAGCAAAAGTATAAACAACCACAGTATTCCAATCCTAGTTCTTAACTAATTCAATAATAAATCAATTAATACCAATGTCTTATCTTTTCTACTCATAAACAAGATAATTCCTTCTACCCTCACAGAGAAGTTTTTGTGGCCTCAATTAAAATAGTGATGTGATTGATAAGATATAAAAATTAATGCTTACACTTCAAATTACTTTTGTCTGATAGATACTGTGAATTAGGAAACAGTATACAGGACTTTTGACATCTGTCTTATTTATTTTATATCAAACTTATTTTATTTTTATTTTTTAATTTCTATTTTTCTTTTTTTAATAATAGAAAAATTTAACATTTATTTATTGCATGTGACAGAGGTACTAGGATCAAACTTGGGTCATCAGATTTGACAGTGAACTTTTTGCTGGCCCAGTTTCTATTTATCCCATATATATATATATATATATATATATATATATATATATATATATATAGGTACATATATATACATTTAATCTATATATTTATCTTATTATTGGTCTTATTAAATTCTATAAAAAACAAGTTGGTTTTTTTTTTCAAAGTTTACTAAATTATAAAAGTTTCCATTTCCGCCCCCCTCCCAACACCCTCACACTCCCCCCACTCCCTCTCCTCCTCCCTCTCCATCCCTAAGAGCAGTCAGGGTTTCCTGCCCTGTGGGAAGTTCAAGTTCCTCCCCCCTCCCTCCAGGTCCAGGAAGGTGAGTATCCAAACAGACTGGATCCCAAAAAATCCAGTATATGCAGAGGAAACAAGTCCCAGTGTCATTGTCAATGGCTTTTCAGAAAGACTCCGGGCCAGCCACATTCAGAGAATCTGGTTGGATCACGTTATCACAAAAGTAGCTGTATAATGATGCCTATATTAATTAACAAAATTTAGTCATTATAGAGTATATATATATGTGTGTGTGTATATTTTTTAAATGTCAGACCATTCTGACAAATGAGTGTAATTCTAGCAAACAAAAACAATTTAAAAGAAAACCAAATTGGTATATTTTATGTAAGAGAGAAGTTAAATGCTTTTCTTCTAAATGCCAAAGAGGAAATCTATTAAGTCACATTAAGAAAATAATACTCAGCTGAGTGATCACTCGTATCTATAATCAAGGTGGGGCCTCTTGAGATCAGGCCAGCCTGTACTACATGCTGTGACTCTCTTTAATAATAATAATATCACATAAAGCAATTGTCTAGGGCCTGGGGCAGTGGCCCAGTATGTAAAGTGTTTGCAGTGTGTTCATGATAACCCAACATCTAACCCCCCAACACACCTGTGTAAAAAAAGCCGGATGTGGTGGAATGTGTCTGTGACCTCAACACTGGGAGAAGTGGTTCAGAGGATCCTTGGCACTTGCTGACCAGCCAGTCTAGCTGAACCAGTGAGCTCCAGGCTCAATGAGAGATATTGTTTCATAAAATAAGGTAGAGAGCTACAGAGGAAGATTTCCATCATCACCTTCTGGCCTCCACATGCACATACACATACATGTACATCCACACATACATCTCACAACATGCATATGCCACACACACAGAGGAAAGAAATGGATTTCTAGATAGATAGTTCTCATGGAGCTCAGCAACGCCTGTACTGCCTGGAGGATGTCAATATCCATACAGTATATAGAAACACTTTGCTCTGTGCCCAGGCCTGTAGGAAGAAGTAAGAAATAATCAAAGTGCATCTCTACAGAAGCACTTAGTTTAGCTTACAAATTCTCTGTTTGAATATGCCTGATAACTTTAAACATTCCATTGCTAACATTATTGCATTATTAACAAAATGTTTCACTGATAATTTAGTGATACATAATTGATATTATACTATTGAAGATTCTATATAGACATGATGTCATGAGTTGTATTTTAAACCAGGTAGTTGTTTCCTTCATGTGGCTGAAAGAGGGAAGTATGTTAACTGACTAACACAGATTATTTTTAAAGTGTATGTGGCTGATAATTCCTGAGGAAATTCAAGGTACTTATATAAGCTCCTTTTAAATATTTTATTTATATTATTTGTACATGATGTGTATGCATGGTGTGTGTGTATGCACACACATGTAACACAGTGAGTGTAGAGGACACAGGACAACTTTCTGAAGTTGATTGTCTTCTTCCACCTTTATTTTCCAGGAATATAATCCAGTCATCAGGTTTATGGCATAAGAGCTTTGCTCACTGGGCCACCCTATAAAGCCATCAGATTCTTACTGACCGACCCAGTCACCACTGCTGTAAAATTTTGATCAGATTCAGAGTGCTGATCAGGTCTTCGAAGCTATATCTGAGCACCTATAATAACAACAATCCAAAGTCAGCACTGGCCTGACGATTGCTGAGTATTTTACTTTCTCTGTAGGATTTTCTCTTTACTCCCTTTTTAATTCAGCCAACATTGTTTTGAATAGTTATGATAGCCCAGAAATTACCATCCATTGTCTTCTGAGTACTAGACCGCTTCAGTTTTCTAGGGCAATAATTTTGAAATCAGTTCCATAGAAAAGCAAACAAGTGATATACCTCTCAATAACAATTGCATGTGGACCTTATAGGTTAATATGTGCAGTTATTAAAATAATATCTTTTTATCTGATTAACATTGTGAAAATCAATACTTTGTTTTTCTGTGTCTTTGAATGTAGTGCTCTGCTCAGTGTGGCCTCGGGCAGCAGATGCGATCTGTCCAGTGTCTCTCCTACACTGGACAGGCATCTGTTGACTGCCCAGAGACTGCCCGGCCTCCATCCATGCAGCAGTGTGAGAGCAAATGTGACAGTACTCCTATCTCCAGTACTGAAGGTGAGTGCCCCTTGGGCAGGCCTGGAGTCTCTGACTCACCTCTACTGTGCCCAGCATTTGAAGGGTTTCACAAGGCCAGTGCGTTTGTTCCAGGCATTTATGAAAGCTGCTATGTGTGCCTTTCTATAATCGGGATGCCTGTTCTAGCCTGATTCTTCCACTATGTGTTAACACTAAGTCACTCAACATCTGGGGTGAAATTTTTCTTGTCTATAAAATGAGATGGCAGTATGGATATCTCTATGGTCATATCTAACTTAGTGTTCTGATTGACCTTCTGACAGGCTGACACATATGAATTGCCACAAGTTCAAGGTCAGTATGGGTTACATAGTGAGTTCAGGCCACCTTAAAGTACAGAGTAAGACTCTGTCTTCAAAAGCCAACAAAACAAAACAAAACGAACAAAAGCAAGCAAATAAAAAAACACAAAAAATGAACAAATAAAAATGGGAAAACTTTTGTTTCTCTTTGGAAATGACTTGGAATGCTACTATCAAGAGTTAATTCTTGCAAACTAGACATGATGGCGCACACCTTTAGTCCCAGCACTCAGGAGGCAGAGGCAGATGGAGCTCTGTGAGTTCAAAGCCAGATTGGTCTACACAGTGAGTTCTAAGACAGCCAGGACTCTATAGAAGGACCCTTATCAAAACAAAAACAAACAAAAAAAAACAAAAAATAAAACAAAAGCAATGTTAGTTTTTATGATACATATAATGAAAGCATATATTTGAAACTATAATTTCTCATTTTAGAGAAGTGAAAAAATAACTATATGAATGTTAATAAAGGAGGACAATTGTCTCTTTATATGTGGAAATTTCTTCCTTTCTTTCTTTTTCTTTTTTTTGTTTTTTTTTAAAGATTTATTTATTATGTATACACACACCAAAAGAGGAGACCAGAACTCATTACAGATAGTTGTGAACCACCATGTGGGTGCTGGGAATTGAACTCAGGACCTCTGAAAGAGCAGCCAGTGCTCTTAACCTCTGAGCCATTTCTCCAGCCCCTTTTTCTTTTTCAAGGCAGGGTTTTCTGTTTAGCTCAGATTGTCCTGGAACTCACTCTGCAGACCAGGCTGGCCTTGAACTCACAGAGTTCTCACCTGCCTTTGCCTCATGAGTGCTGAGGTTAAAGGTGTGTACCAGCACTGCCTGTTTTTTTTTCTTATACACTAAGAAATCCCTCTATTAATAACATATGCTTGTAAAAATCTTGAATTTTTATCTTTCATTTAATTTGAAGTACTTTATCCATGAAGGCATCATTCAAAATGTCTTGAATGGTTATATGTGTGAGATTCCAGAAGTTATCCAGAATATAAATATGGTACAGTCAGAATTTCAGGCTTCCTTCTTATATAAAATATATGTACAGGCTTATCTATAGCATCTGAAGCCATGGATTTAAATTATTTAAAGAGACCCAGCTATATGCTCTACCTTTAAAAAAATATAAAGTCTTAAATTTGTTGATAATTTTTTAATGAAAATGAAATGCTTATAAACCTTTTCAGAGGATATCCATTCCTTTTGGTCAGCTCTATGCAGTTTGAGGATGTTATACTTTCCCTTGGGATTCAATTCTGAGGGGAATGATCATCTTATGTGACGTGTACAGAGTCCTTGCAACTTTGGCAAAGACCTGGTTGTTTATCTAAGGCTCCACATGGTATATTTGGTATAATGTGGGTTACCTTTTTATAAAGGTATAGCTATATCTCACATTAATTTAAAATCATAATTCTACTGTGCAAACCTCTAGCTCTAATGCCATCTATTTTGTTGTTGTTATAATAAGGTACGTCCTGGAAATTTCCTTTACTTGAAAAGAATTAAAAAAGAATAGTAAACAGAAGCAGTTTTCTTAAAATAGATGTCTTTTAAGGAATCTTAATTTAAAAAAACCTCTCTTCTGTAAGGCTGTAGCAAAGAACTTTCACTCGTTGTTAGTTATTAGCAACCCATCTCTTGGGTTTAAGAGATCTGTTTTTAGATTTGGAAGATGAGAGGCTAAGTGGGAGAGAAGGTGGGACTAATCCATGAAACCACTCTGCTTGTCTGACCCTTCATTCTGTTGTGTCACATACATAAACAATCTTTCTGTATTGCATAATATTATACAATCTTTGCAATAATCTTCTGAATCACATTATTGCTGATAAGGAAACTGAGGCATGGAGGCACAAAGGAAGATGGTAACTTGCTCAAATTTTAAGTCTAGGAAGTAGAACTCACAGAAGGCAGTGTTTGAACCCAGGTTTGACAGAGCCTTGAAGCATGTCAATTTCCACTATATTTACATGCTATTCTTTTTTTCAGCCCATGCTCACCTGGAATTCATGATCTTTCTGCCACAAGCTTCCAAACTGAGATTAGAGGAGTATGCCTCCACTTCCAACTATTTTTTTTAATTTAAAAAAGAAAGGTAGAATGTGCTATGTGAAGCAGTTTATGAAGTTCTAAGGGAGGCTGAAATGAAGATCAATGACTTTAACCTTTTGGATCAAGGCATCCTGCATAGACTAAGTTATCTGTGAGCCAAGTGTAATGTATCATTGGTGAAGTCCAAGGTGTGCTCAGAAAAGTGAAGGCAGTATTTGACCCAAATCTTAAGTTGTCACTTATGTTGTCTTAGTTATTGTTTCTATTGCTGTGAAGAGACACCATGATCACATCAGCTCTTAAAAGGAAAACATTTAATTGCGGTGGCTTACAGTTGCAGAGGTTTAGACTAGACCATTATCATCATGGTGGAACTTGACAGGATGTAGGCATACATGGTGCTAGAGAAGGAACTGAGATTCTTCATCTTGATCTGCAAACAGCAGGAAGAAACCTGTGACACTGGGCATAGCTTGAGCAAAAGAGACCTCAAAGCCCACCCCCACAGTGACACATTTCCTCCAACAAGACCACACCTCCTAGTAGCGCTACTCCCTTTGGGGGCCATTTTCTTTCAAACCATCATATTTACTCACAGAGAAGGAATGGGCAGATGCCATGGATGTCAAGAGAGGGTTTTTATACAAACATATGACTTAGTTCGGGGGGATCAAGTCAGAGAGGGAAAATGTGCATCTTATAAAAATCAGAATGACCAGTTTGTAGTTAATAATGGAGAATAGAAAGGACTGTACTTGCCAGAAGAGTCAGCTCCATTGACTCCCACTGAGAAGCTACTGGAAGACAGTTTAGTAGTTATGGGAGATCTCTTGGGATCTAAAACAAAGCCCTTATTTTGGATAAAATGGTCTGTAGTTAAAACCTTGAGAATTGTTTTAACTACCAAGGCTTAGTTAATAGTTGCTCACCTACTCAATATTTTATTATGAAATTAATAAAATTTCAAGTATGCAACAAAGTTGAAAGAATTCTTTATTGAACACCACCATATAAAGTAGAGGAAACTACTACATTAATAGCCTAGTAAACTTGCTTTATTTTAGACATAATCCATCTTTCAAGGTGATAGGGTTTTGGGGATTTTTGTTTGTAAAATTTTACATCCATGCACCTTGCATACTGATTACACTCACCGCCATCTCCCTACTGACCCTGCTTTCTCTCCTCCCCCACAAATCTCCCTCACACTCATGTCTATTTGTTTTGGTTTTGTGGCCCACTGAGATTAATCAGGACCATATGTGTGACCATGGGTTTGGAACTATCCACTGGAGCCTGGTCAGCTCAGCAGACAGTACATAACTGCAGACAGTGTTTTTAAAGAACCTACTCTATTCATGCTGTCATTAATCCATTTACTCTGCCAGACACTGAGACTATGGAAGGAATACTAGAAAGTTCTGTCCACAAAGGGAGCATAGCTTGGTAGGGATGGCGACGTGAAGAGTAACATGGAGCAGTGTTAGCAGAAATATAAAGAAGCTCCTCAGGTGCCCAGGGGAGTATAGTGAACAACTGAGCAACTGGCACAGTGAACTGGAGCTGGGCACTGGGGCTCTAATAGTTTACCAAGGAGATGCTGGGGTGTGGGGTGTTCCTGGCTGAGGCAAGTAGGTACAGTCACGATGGAATGTGAGTTAGATAAAGAATAAATAAACACCCAGAGATGAAAAAATGGAGGGAAGTTAAGCCAGTCAAAGATAATAAGAGAAAGAATCAGAAGCAGGGCATCAAGAAATTAAAATAGTGAAAGGAAATAGGAGAAGGAAAGGAGCAGGGCAGTTTACTGTGGTCAACATCTGCTTTCGTTCTTTTCTTTCTGAAAGCCTTCAGTGAAAGGTTAAAACTTCATAGGCAGGATCCTGACAAGCTTGACAGGCTGCCACTGTGAGGGTAACACCACACTGCTGCCAAGAGTGAATTATAGACAGACTGGGTACCACTGCTTAAACTACTAAGTTTTTCAAGTGCATATGGCAGCTGGGTCTAACCCATTCGAGCTCACCTGAAATCCTATCTCCAAATGCCATTGTACTCATTGTTCCTGCAGTTTCCAGGCTCTTCAGAGTTGTATGGGGCATCTTTCCGGCTTCTCATAGCACACGGTGCTCTGCCACCTAGTGTCTGTTGCCGACAGATAATGAATGACTCATGGTGTACCATGAGCTGGTAATTAACCCGGAAAAGCTGTGGGTAGTAAACACTGGTCTGCCAGCTTGAGATGACACGTGGTGGCTTTACTGGGTCTCAGTTTTCCCCAGACACACTTCTCTGAGAAAGTTTGGCCGCCTTCATAAATCTCATAACAAAATTTGTGACAAGTCGCTACAGAGTTTAGTCCTTAATATGGAATTTAATGTAATGAAAATCAGTGAGAACAAGAAAGGTCATTTGAAGACTTCAATTTAAAGGAGATGGGGAAGGCCAGGATAAATTTTTCTCCTTCATCACTTCAAGGAGCTCCAAATCCATTTAGCATTCAGTTCATACTCCTGCCTGTTGACTTTAGAGGGAACTTGGTTTTAAGTTGGGATTATACCATCTTGAGGTTGAATGTGGGTGATGTCCAGAGATAAGACTGAGGCGGGAGGAAGATACAAAGCAATGTGAAGTCAGAATGACCTGCAATGGCTGTTGTCGCTTTGCTTCAGGAGCTTGTTAGTTCATCCCTTGCTGCCCTAATGTACCCAAGGCCAAAGGCTCTAGTGTAGTCTTATCTGAAAAGCACACTAACACCAGCTCCGGCGCCATGTGTGTGTACACCCCTTTGCTCTCTCATTTCTTGCTGGACTCTCCATTTCCACAGATAAGTTGCTGATCATAGTTTTAATCCAAAAGATAAGCCTTAGATGTTCAACTTATAGTTCCTTTGCTATGCTTGTTTGAATCTCACAAGAAGCTTACAGTATGGAGGGGCTGCAGTCTACCTATGTTCATTCTGCCTTACTGTGTACATGCTGAGCACTCCAACTTGCTTATGGAAACTTCTTTCACTGGGTATTCTAGCTCATCCCCATGATACAAGTAGGCAAGGTCTGCAGTGTTTTATGAACTTAGTACAGGTGCTTTATTGTCTGAGAAGTTGGTCTTTTGTTACTTGAACCAATCAGGCTTTACAGTCATAACAAATCTGAATCCAAATGTGTCCTAAACCCATAGTCTCTGTTTAATTTTGAAAGCAGACCTTCTGGGTCAGCGTTTTGAAAGATTAATGTAAAATACCCAGGAGAAACTCATGGCACCCCAATGATAAGTACATTCATAGATTTTTATTGAAGTTGGTTATCTAATTTTGTTATTCAAATCTACTAACGTCTATATTTCCAGAGTGTGTGGCAGGTTATTTAGAATTCTAATAGTAGATCTAGTTTATATAAAAAGAGTTTGGGAGCACTGAATGAGTTATTCTTACTGTAAATACTTCATGGCAGTATTTCTTCAAGGCTGGGGTAAGGTATAAAGAGAGGAGGCAAAATGTTTCCTGTTATTCACGCAGTGAGGACCTCCCACTCTTCCAGTATCCTGGGCAGAAATCAACAGAAAGAAGGTTTTCCTCCCAAGAGCACCTTGGCTGGCACACGATGATAGAGGAGACAGAATCAGACTCCCTCATTTTAAACCCTCATCTTCTGCCTCTGCTGCTACTGTGTAAAGGCAGCAGCAGAGTAGCCCTGCTAGCACACCTGCCCGTAGCAGAGAAATATGATAGGAAAGACCACATCCTTAGCCAGACCAAATCCAGGAGACATTATGGCCTCCCCTAAACCCAAAGAAGCCATTTAATACTTTCCCTGGAACATTTATTTGCACATTATGTACTTCACGATACAGAGAAACTTTTAAGTGCTAACTGAAGATCATTCGGAAATTAATACACATTTCTGTTGTGATTTTTTTTTACATCAGTGGTGGGAAAATGTGATTTTGTTTGTTTGTTTATTTTCCAAAAAAAAGTCTGCCTTGCTGTGGTTTAATCATGCCACTCCTGGGCTCCAAGCCAGCATATCACAGCAAGACTTGTGTGTTCATCCATGGTATTGCAAACTCACAATAGATAAGTGATGGAACCACCCTAGGTGTCCCACAGCAAAGGAATAGAGAGAAAGTAGACTTTTTAAATGTATAAAGAAAAATAAATTTATTTCATGTGGAGGAAAATGGATGCAACTGGAAATAATCACATTAAGTGAATTAAACCAACCTCAGAAAGACAAATATCGTATGTTTTTCTCATTTGTAGTTTTCAAATTTCAAACAGATACATAAAATCATTTATATGACATAAAAATAGAAGGAAAAATTTCTAGGAAAACAAAGGCAACTAATGGGAGGGGTAGTGAGATGGTGGGAGATAGAAAGGGTACATGTTTAGTGCACGGTATATACTTGTATGAAGATGTTCTTATGTAGC
Source organism: Myodes glareolus (assembly GCF_982192425.1). Lineage (NCBI taxonomy): Eukaryota > Metazoa > Chordata > Mammalia > Rodentia > Cricetidae > Myodes > Myodes glareolus. The sequence continues at coordinate 31,698,142 of NC_142040.1, forward strand.
TCAGTACCATGCACACTGAACACACAATGAAAATTGTTTTAAACTATGATAATTAGCTGTATGATATATTAGCTCAAGATTAGATGACAAGAAACTGCTTCATAATTTTGACATATTTTGAGAATGAGGCAGACTAGTAAAGGGGTAAGTTTTATAACTAAGACCTCTCAAATACATCAGGAATATGTCAGGGCAAGATGGCCTTCTCCTGCCAATTAAGAACAGCAGTGCTCAAGTAGAAATCACCTTTAGTCCTGGCTGAGAGATTTTGGAAATGTTCGGCTTTCTATTACAATGAGGCTTTAAAACTTCGTATATCTCTCATTTGCTCATGTAAGTATGGTGAGTAAAAGTTAAGAGGAACAATTCAGTCTACCATGAGTGCAAATGGCCTACAAATGGTCTCTTTTTCTCCCAAACATTTCCTCCTTCTCTAAGACAGTAGGAACTCTCAAAAGTGAGAGGACCTGACTGTGGTCCCCTCCACTGTGTCAGCTAGAGTGGAGACTTCTATAGGCAGATGTATTGTCATTTAAATTCCAAGAAGCCGCCAAAACAAGAGTGGCTTCATAGTCAGACAAACCTGAGGTTTGACCCCAGTCTTTATAGCTTGCATAGGGACTAGCTCCATGACCCAGTGTGGGTTCCAAAACCCTTTGGAGCTGTCTGTGTAAAGCTGACATTTCACATACTGAAAAGCAGTAAATATAAAAGTATAATGCTGCCTGAGGTTCTGCCTGACATAAAGGAAGTGCTTGATAAATTACACTTTTTAACACTGTCACTAAATTAAGCTTTTGTGGCATTAAAAGACTGAGCAAATAAAAAGCCTAGTTGTGGCTGAGCTTTGGTGAACACACTTGTATCAATCCTAATGTGTAATGAACTGATTTTTCTAGCCACAACAGTTCCTAGAAGACAAAACTAAAGAGTAGGAACTGGATCTTCCTCCTGGCCATGCTTAGGGGCTCCACACAGCCACAATGTCCTGCATAGCCTAGGTCTGCCATCTGAGTCTAGGCCACCATCCTCAGCACTTGCTCAAGCCTGTCCTGGCACTTGGCTGCTGGCCCCATCATGGTCTGCCTGCTCTGTTTAATAGCTTTCTGTTAATTTGCTTTCTGCATAAATATGTAGCCTTTTCTGGCAGCCAGTCCTCACCTGACAGATCTCAGAGAAATGATGTATGATGGCTGCTGTCAGAGGCTAATGAGAGGGGACAAACTGTGTGCTTGCAGAGCTAGATGCCTTGGCCAGTGTTTTCCATTGTATGCATTACTTTACACATACCTTGCCAGCTGAGGAAGGCTTGTCCTGCTCTTTGTTTCTGAGCTATAGCACTGAGGTATTTAACAAAGGCCACGTGAATGTTGAAAGTGGCAGAACAAGTGTCCAGCTCCCTCCTCTCACTGTGTGCTCACTCAAAATCATCTTCTGCCTTGCTAACCTTGATCCTGCTTCTAGGGCCAAATGAATTTCCACTCCCATGTAAGTTAGCTGAGAACTAACTTAGCAAGGGTATTACAAAGTTCAGAGGAACAGACACCCTGGACTAGCACCCACCCACATTCCCACCCACTGCTGACTGCGTACAATGCAAGGCCTCAGCTTACAGAAGAAGGTCCAAAATCGAGCACCTACCAATGGAAAAATCCTCTACTGTTCATTTTTAGTTAGGTAAAGACAGAAGAATTTATAAATATCCAATTTTATTCATTATGCATTTTAAATCAGTTCATAAAGTCTAAATCTAAGGGTTAAAACATCTGTGAATTTACTCATACTTTGCTCAACTCAGTTTTCCTGGTCCAGCAACTCTTTCAAAAATGGAGTAGTAATTCTTCCAATAAAGTTGTAGCCCAGAGAATACTGCTCTCTGTTGGGTCTCCAACCTGATTTGCATGTTTGGGGCAATATTTCTGAGTAGTAATCGAAATTCTGTGTCTTCATTGAGTTTTGCAGGAAACCTTTCGCTTCCTTTCCAAAATCAGGCAGGAAAGACACTAGCAACTGCCAGTAACAGTAGCAGCAATTTCGCCTCCTACCCTTTCTCTCTCCATGCTACAGAGCAGATGTGTCAAAGATTCTATCATCTAGTTTTCTTTTTAGTGTAAAGTTTAAAGATGTTTTAATGCCCCTCCATACCGTTTCAATCCAAACTTAAATTTACTGAGATTTTGAATATAAAATTTTCTGATCAAATATCTAAATATTGTTCTCTTTTGTATTTACTCTTGAGTAGGGAAGCTAGACAGTGACAGAATTTATAATTTTAGAAGATTTCAGGGCTCCTGTTTCAAATTGTAAGACTTACTGAAAGAGCCTTTAAACTGAAGTATAAGACTACACCTCACTCTTTAAGAGGAGCTGGGAGTGCTCCCCTTATTTTGTACTCAGTTTTCCATACTTATCACATACAATAGCTCTTTGGAATTTGGGCAGATTTCTGAAACCAAGACAAAAGAAACAAACAACAAAAGTTATTGTTACATTGGACTGTACTCAGGCCTTCACGAGTCTGACTTGCCTTAAATGGTTTCCCAAGCTGCTGCGTATAATCAGGTGGAGAAATGAGAAAATACAATTACTGTGTTGACAAATATTTTTAAATCCCCCAATAAAATGGCCATAATGCTAGAGAGGGGTCAGTTTTTGCAGCAGTGGGTTGGGCTGATGTAGAGAGAGGTGTGACTCCTAGTCATGGAGGCCCCTGTGACCAGTCCATCACTGCTGCCAGCCCTGGTGGGGCATGAAAAAGAGTCATTCGTTCCCCTCTGGTTCAGGGATTACAGACTACAACTGTGGTAGCTCCAGTCCTGAGGAGAAAACTCACACATGAGCAAAGAAGGCCGTGTCTCTCTTCCAAATTAAGAAAAGCCATTCCTACATGTTTCTGTAACCCACAGACTGCTGGCCTTTGAGGCCAGCCCCGCCCAGCTTTCCTCGTTGTCTAGTGGAGTTACTGAAGCTAGCCCGCTGCCAGCACTCCTTTTCCTGCAGGGACTCTTGTGAGACATGTGGACTTTGGTATCAGATAATGCAACTCATGTTTGATTTTGGATAACCTTACATGTTGAATAAAAACCTTGAGAAAGGAGCAATAAAAGCACTGTAAGAAAAATGACTCATGTTTCCAAGATGTCTAAAGTGATCACTCATCCCAACAAACGGTAATTCTTTCAAGACACAGTGGGCATGTACCACACTTATAAAAGTCTGGAAGAAAAGCCTTGCATTTTTTAATTGTGTTAAAATATATCAAAAGAATGTTTCTGGTAGGCTGTTCCAGACAATGTGCTTAAAAACAGAAACAAGATAAAAAATCACATGGACATACAAGTGAAGGGGGATTGACCAGAGGGATCCCTGCTAGCAGGGCAGGCATATCGGCTTGTTTATGTGACTCTAATTGTTTTCCACTTTCTGCCTCTATTTGTTAGAGTGCAAAGATGTGAACAAAGTGGCTTATTGCCCACTGGTGCTGAAGTTCAAATTCTGTAGTCGAGCATACTTCAGACAGATGTGTTGTAAGACCTGCCAAGGACACTGACCCACGGAAAGCCAGCGAGTCCTGTCATCTCATCGTGGAAATGCGTCCATCAGAGAGAGCCACCCAGAGGACGAGGACTGATGTTCTTACAAAGCATTACCCTGTGGAAAATGTAACCACTGGTCAGCACCAGCTGACAGGATTTCAATATTATTTTTACTTCTGTGAAGTGGGATTTATTGATCCAAAGTGCTGGACACGCTATTAGGAGGGAATGCCAGATCTGAGAGATCCAAACAACACAGGGAGACTCGCTTACTGTGGAACGTTTGTGTTCTTTCGAGTAAATCTAATAGCCTGTTTACCTCCTTGGACCATTAAGATAATTTTTATTATGGACTTAGCAATGACACTGAATCCATTTGTATTTAAGACTGTTTAAATGTAGTTATTATGACTTGGTCAACTATGGAAGTAGGAGAGATTCAGAATTCTTAAGTCATAGCTTTAAAATATTTACGATACTTTATCTCACCACAGTAGCAGCACAATTTAAATTATAAGATGGGCTTTGAACTGTAATTTAAGAAAAAAATATAAATCAAAAGTAATGAAAGTTTGTGTTATTTTTCTTTATCCCACTTAATTTCCTTAGGAATAACCCCCTGTTCTGAACACTGCTGTGAGCCATGTATAAAACTCTATTAAACTGAACAGCGAGGGACTTGGTTTGAAGCCGTGCAGCAATCGCTGCAGCTGGGAAAGTCTATAAATTCAGTGCTAAGAGACTGTGGCCAACTTGCCATTGTGCACGTGAAGCTGAGATTTCCATTAAAACTTTAAGAGAAAAACATTTCAATTCCATGCAGCAGCCAGACCTAGGGTATGGCAGAGCGTGAAGTACCAGGCCCTTTGCAGCCATCACACGGGATGCCTTACTTCTTGTTTGAGTCACCGTGACTCCTCAGTGTTTACATCCCCACTGGCCACAGACCAGCTTCTGCCCTGTTGGACTGTTGCACGCATGCTAAGCTTATGGAGATGATGCCATGCAAAAGATAGCCTGGCTTACCAAAGGCAAGCGGCCCTTTTGCAATTTGCTGACAATACGATGGGTTCCAGATGTCCCTTCTTTGATATGGTCGAAGGGCATTTATTTATATGAGAGCAAGTGTGTACATGTGTATATGTGCGTGTGTGCAGGTGCGCCTGAGTGTGGGGGTAGATGAGTTTGCTTGCATATAAATATGCTATTTCTGTGCGTTTTAAAGTAGGGACCGTTAACAGCCAAAGAAGAAAAGCTCATGCAGAGAGATAACGAAGTATAAGTTTAATAGTCACTCAACCAAGTAATTTTTATGAGTGTTCTGAATGGCAATTAAATGTGAAATCTGATTTCCTGGGCAAGTCAAGCCCTAAAATCACATATTACTGAAGGGAACTGACTAGCTTGGGTCTTCCCATCTTCAAGCTTCACAACTTGCCGTCAAAAGACTCTACACCTAGATTTTTTTTTAAGGGTACTTGTTTATATCAATACTTTGTACTTGAACACTTGTGGCTTGTAGTAGGTCTTTGGTGACTGTGCTTTGTGTATAGTGCACCTCCTTGGTCCTTCACGTATGTGCACATATGTGCCCCAAGCATATACAATCATCTAAAATACCAACTAAATGGCTACTTTGTAACGAAGAGAATATTTTCACTTAAGAGCACACCTCATTTATATCTAGCGCTGTGCTCTGAAATTACACTTGCGTGTGTCACATATGTGGTGACTTTAGAAGAAACGCTGTCACCAAAAGCCTCCTCAGCTTCTGGCTTGCTGTGTCCAGCTGGGCTGGATGCTGCCCCACCCTCCCGAGCATATCTGTTCCCTGCTTCTCTCTCAATACCATCCCCAAGTTTTCCAGAGGAGGCTTTCAAGGAAACAAAAAGTACTGCCAAGACCTCCATCTAACTGCCCTGAGAAGACCAGCCCAAGTGTCAGCGTAGCCCTTCCATTAAAGGAAGGCAGCCCATGGAAGCCTGGCCTAGACTTGAATCCCTCTGGTCCTTTTCAAAGGACACTTGACTTGGTGCTAATGTGCCCTGGTAAGATAAGGAAGACTGGGTGATTGCTGAGGCCTTTTAGACATAGGCTTGCTGTCCAGATCTGATTGCTACCAACATACACGTTAGTTCATACTTTTATCTCAAGAAGATTTCTTACAGTACTTGTAAAAAGCTGTATTTACCTCACTTGGAGGCTAACATCACAAGGGCTGTCCCCAGGTACTGTGCAGCGCCTGCCTCAGCTGCTGCTACTGGAAGAGATCAGCCCGTGTTCTCTCCAGAAGTGGACCAGCACTGAGGGCAGGCTACTTCCACGGGCAGCACAGCCTTCCACAAGGGAACAAAGCATGGATAGATCAGAATTCAATGTTTTCAGTTAGACCCTGGATTTAAATCTGAGCAGGTTAAACAAATCAAAAAGCATCTCCCATAACACACCACAACACCGAATTTGCTGCAGCCACTCACGTGGCCGCACGAATCTCTGTTCTACATGGTAACAGAAGGATCTCAGCGGAGGCTGGACTTCTCTGGCAGGCACTCCAAAAGTTGTGAGCTATATTGACTACTTAGGGTACAAGAGTACCCATGGCTGGGAGCAGTGTCTGCCACTGGTATAAAGGCCTACCCCCAAATGAACGTTAAATGTACCCAAATGGTTGAACCCCTGAAGACAGGTATGGTTTCCCAGTAGTCCATTTCATTAGGAACTTATATATTTGAGTGAATGTTTTATAGGTATCCTTAATAATACAGAACAAAATTACCTTTGTATCATTGTGATTAGTTGTTGCTTATTATTTTATACTCAGTATTAATGTTGTACACTGTTGCTTTTTTTGCTTTTGTAAATTATATTCTAATTTATTGCCATGTTCCCTAACACCTGTCCTTTATTCATCCCCCTGCTTGTAATGAGAATGAAAGTCATTTAACACTTGATGGAGTGAAATTTCATACCAGGCACAGATTTTTTTTAACATAGATAATTCAGTAAATAATAAAATAAAATTTCAGCTTGTAAAAATGATGCAGATGAAATTGTCTATTTCTTGAAAAGCTGGTGACATTTGAAGCAGAAAGTGCCTGGTACCTTTGGGTACCATCCCTAGCCTAAGCTTACCCAGGCAGCGCCATGACAGAGGTGTTTACAGTAGATACCATCGCTAGTCAAAGCTTACCAAGGAAGTGCCATGATGGAGGTCTTTACATTAATCTTATCACGTCCTTGGGGATTGCATCTGTCTGAATGTATTACTAATAAACAATGCTTTCAAGATTTCCAGTGGGCTAACCTTGCAGAATAGCTAACCACCCACCAGCCCTTTATTCGAAAGGACTCATGGCCACTGCCACGCACCTTCTTTCACCCATTGCACATTTCTCTCCTCCCCTATAAATTATCCATGTTATTAAAGATATAAGGTGTTTCACTGTGGAAAGAGTACTAAACAATGAACTCATACTTGAAGGGTTGTTCTATGATGTGTCCATCGGGTGCATAGAAACATAATAGGCACACCTTTTCATCCTCAGACATTTCCCCTTAGGCTAACTATAATACAGAGAAATGTGGCTCTATCTAATGTTTTCTTAATAATAACCTCATCTGTTAACTAAGAAGATGTGATTTTTTTTAACACGATGGTGATTTTACTTCACCATCCCTTGTTCCACACATACAAATGCAATATTGCACATTAAAATAAAGTTAACTGGGCCAGACATGGTAGTATATATCATCACAGCACTTGGTAGGTGGAGGCATGTATATCAAGACCCTGTCTCAGAGTTACCTGTCAATCATCAATCAATCAGTAAGACTGAGCCAAATGAGCTGACTGTATAGCCTTGGAGAGTGTTTCCCTTAGGCTATCCTAGGCCCCAAATGTGATAACACTATAAATACTCAATTAATGAAGATATGATGGGAACCATGCATTTAGCCACACACTGCATTTGTAAAGCCTGAGTCTACAAGGGTTAGTTGGGAGAAGGGACACCCAAGAAGGAAACTTACATTAACTTAAGCTCCTGGGACTGTAACAGATCTAATTTTGTGCTTTGCTTTCAAGCATCCAGTGAGATGCTCTCTTTCCTGCTGATGCATATCTGTAAGATGCCACCCTGCTATTCTGACTCCCAGCAGATTCTCCTGCCCCCTAGGGTGCACTAATCCAACCCCTAGGCCAAAAGGTGTGGTATTTGCCCAAGTAAATTAAGAATAAAGCTTTATATTGACCTGGGTCACAAAAATGTGAATTTAAATGGCTGGCATACAATTAATTCTTTTAAAAAGAAGGAGAAAGAGGGCTTGAGAGATGGTTCAGCAGTTAAGAACACTGGCTACTACTCTTCCAGAAGACCAGGGTTCAATTCCCAGCACACGTGGTAGCTCACGAATATCTGTAACTCCGGTTCCAGGGGATCTGACACCTTCACACCAAAGCACATAAAATAAAAGGACATAAATTACACACACACACACACACACACACACACACACACACACACACACACACACACATATATATATATATATATATATATATATATATATATATATATGAAAGAAATGTAATTTGGAGAGAGAGAGAAAAAAAAATCTTAGACCAGGAGAAGTGGTAATTCTAAATAAGCGGCCACAGTACAGACACTGAATGAGTCCCTGGGTAAGGAGGAGCAGACAGTCTGCACTTGGAATTTTAATTCACATCATTAGAACACGTGGGCTAACCTAGCACCGGCTTCAAAAGAACAGCTTCAAAGTAGCTTTGTGCTTTAGATTTCAAGACCCAAGTTCAAGCTCAAAAGCAAGGTGATCTTACCTCTCTTCTCTTTCTCAAAGGGTTACTATTTTAATACTCCGTGAAACCAATGTAAACAACTGTGATCAGGCCATGGCAACACCATCCAAAGTGAAGTGTCTGGGACTAGAAACCGGGCTGTGGGTTGGGGTTGGCAGGGGCAGGAAGCCACTATTATACCTGTGTTGACTTTTGGTTTATGCCTTCCTTAGCCTGTTGAGAGCCTTGACCTACATAAGGAATGAGAATGGCTTCACCACAGAGGCCTGTTTTCATCGAAATGACACATGGCCCTGCAGTGCCTGGTGTCTTTGGTTCTGGACACTGAGGAGCCTGAATATTATGTGTCACCTCAAGGTTATATATAGAGCGTCTTGTCTGACCAGGTATCAGTCATTATCTGGGCCTTATTACTTGTGAAAACCAATCTTCTCAGATCTTAAATTGGATCTCTCCAGTACTTGTCAGCTGTACTGAAACCATGAGCCAAGGAAAGTCCTTCCTTCTGAAAGAAACAACTTAAAAGAAGGAAGGGATTTTCTTGGCTCATGGTTTCAGTACCCATCTGGCTGATTCCATTGGTTTCAGGACTGTGCCAGGGGAGAAAGCAACATGCTGGGAAGGCCTGGGAAGGAAAGAGCTGCTCACTCAAGGCTGCCGGGAGGCAGACAGAGGAAGAGCCCCAGCCTGTGTCCTAGCAAGGGTAATTGTGGGTAGCAGATACTCATAGTACTGTGTGCACAGTAAATTGCTGTTGGGGTCACCGAAATCCCAAGCAGACACAGAATTAGAAAATGCCGGCTTAGAGCCACCCCAGGAGTGGGAGCAATCAGTCACCCCTTCAACAGACCCAGATTTACTTAGCAACTCTGCCACTCACGTCCTATGCCAGGTACTTAGCATCCGCTCCCTCGTTAGACAGGTTACGGCAGAACCCAGAGGACAGCACCATCAGCCGGCTAGTAGTCACTATCACAGAGTCACTGAGAGAATTGCTGCTTCCTTGGCGGCGGGTAGGGGGAATGCTGTCTACATCTGGGATGGGAAGTTGGGGAAGAGGCCCAGAGGCCAGAGAACCTGACTCATGAGTCCAGAAGAAGTGGGGTCCTCTTTCCTAGAAAACAGTAGGAAGGACCCCAGGGTCCAAGGAGGATGAGCCTTGGTACGGTGGGTGCTCATGTTCCGGGAGGAGAAGTAGTGTCTGCTGGCAAAATGACGATTGAGGATCAAAGCGGTTTGTAAGTGTGTAGTTAGCGTTTGTGGGAAAGGAGATCAGAGCCATTCTGGGACAAAAGATGTCTGTCACAGCCGTCTGCAGGGCATAGTCACCATCCCTGGAAAGCCTTGCTGTAAGTCACGGAGCCCATCCTTGCTCGACAGCTCCCACCTCTTTTCCAAACATCCCCAATGACCTAGTTGACCGCTTTGAGCATAGAACACAATGATTCCCATGTTGGCTTCAGCATAGGAAGAACGGTGAGGTTTTTCTCTATTTCAGTCTGAGTAGGACCACTGGGACCTGAAAAATTAGGCCATCAGGTTGCCGCCAGTGAGAACATTCTTTGACCTTCTGTGGTAGGTCCACAGAGTGGAACCAGGTGTTCTTTCAGCCTATGCCAGAATGCACTGGCCACCCAACTGGCCTCCTGCCTCCAGCCTATGATGGGCTTCGTCTGGCCCTCTACCAAACAGCTGTTCTGAGAGCCACAGGTGGCCGCCCACGTTTGTGCCCAGCCAGCAGCTGCACTGACCTGACTCAACCTGGCAAGATACGTGGCTCTGCCCACTCTGCCCCCTCTGCCCCTGCTTCCCCCTAGGCCAGGTTACTTGGGGGATGAGCAGGGGAGTAAGCCAGCATTTCATGAAATACACTCCCAAACCCATCAGATTGCATAGTGTGCTCTTCCTCTTCTTCAGTGTCATCGGGATTGGTGTGTCTCAAAATCGTATTAATCTGACATGAGAGGCTGGAACTCCATTTCCCATCTGTTGTGTGTATGATTGATAGAATTTTTTTAAAAATCATTTCCTGGTGCTACCCATCGTGAAGCTGAAGATAAGGGACAATGACATCCCCAACGGCTGTCAGAGAGACCCTCCTAAGGACTTAGATGGTAATGGCATACAAGAGCATATTGGACAGACATCCCTCACAGAGGTGACTGTGGACCAATGCGGATGGGCAGAAAAGCAACCACAGACAGACTGATGAGAGCAAGGAAGGATTTGGTTCATAGTTTTAGACTTTACCAATAAAAAACCAGCAAGATGGCTTGTTAGGGAAAGGCGATTGCAGTCAAGACCGGCTACCTGAGCTTGGTCCCTAAGACCAACACGACGGAAGGGGAGAACGGATTCCTGTGAGTTATCCTTCGGCCCCACACGCGTGCTGTCCCTCACACACACAGACACTAAGTAAGCACACAGCCTTTTAAAAACTTTTGAACCCAAAATAGCAAAAATAAGCATTTTGTTTTGGGATTAAAAAGAGAACTAACTGAGAGGATGACATGTCATGGAAGAAAATATTGCACACCATTCTATTAATATAGAGTCCATGTATTGAAAGATAACAGAGAACTGGGCACCACATATTCTCAGTGCTGCTGGGTACAAGAAGATTCCATTGCCCGATGTGCTAAAGGCCTACCTCTCCAATATGGGAAGGTCCCACTGAAGAGAAGTGCTAAAGCCATGATTTTAATCTCACATTTAATATCAATTTCAGAAATAATTTGTGCAAACTATCCCTATCTCTGACTTTTAAAATCCCCGTGTCAGAACTCACCTCCCGAGATGACTAGCCCTCTCCCGGGTAACCCTCGAGATCACTCTGGGCTCATTTTAACAGGAAAATAAACATTCAGATCAGTCTTAAATCTGCTTCTCTAGACCGTCTCCCAAAGGAGGGTGGATTGACTTTTCGAAACAATCCAAACTCAATCTCAAATCTAATGCGTAATCTACATATAATAACTTTGGTCAAGAATAGCTTGCGGGTTAGGCCATTTCATACCGCGAAGGGAACGTCGGCTGTTCTGTGACTAGGCGGCAAGCTTAGACTGTCCCACTCATTTCAGCATAGAAAGGGCAATTTCTACGAATGGCTGGCACTGCTTCTTGCTCTCTAAAATTCGGATGCTACAACAGCATGTGCTAAATGTCTTGCTCCTTCCAATTCTACAACAAGCGGGAACCTGACCCACCGAAATGGTGTTATCCGTCAGATCTTGAGTTGGGCTGCAGATTGAGCAACCCTTAAACCCAGGAACCAAGGGCCTCTTCCCAAATCCTGGAAATGAGCAAACAGCTCTTTTCACCTTCAAGGAGTCTCTGAAGGAAACACTCTTGGCTGAGAGGAGCCAATTAAGCAAGGTCTGTCAGCAGCGAGGAGTGCTCTGTGGGGTGCTGGGCCTCACTGCTACATCCTCTCACCCCCCACCCCTCCCCACACACCCTGCGCGCACAAGGATGCTTACATCCTGTTAGTAGCTTCAACACCATCCCGTTTGCTTGTGGAAAGTTCAAAATGAACCTTACCTAACAGAGTAGCGACTCTCTAGCAGTGAGGATTCCTCTCTTGGCCTCCTTTAAGGATGAATAAACAAACACCTAAAGCTCCACGGGGGCGGGGGGGGGGGCTACCAATCTTGAGTGACAGCAGCGAGCTTTTTAAAAAGAATAAGGACTCCACTTTCCTCCTTCAACGCTGAATTTCCAACTCAGGTTTTCAGTAAAACGTGTGTATATGTATATAATAAACATACACATATAATATCTTAACATATATGTTAAGATACCAACAAAACACTGTTTCCCTACACTTTTTTTCCTGAAAATTGTCTGAGAATCCATGATGTGGTTTTTTTTTCATGCTGTATATCTTTTCCTCCTTGCCCAACAACCAAATCACTTACATCTTCTACCTCTCTTTATGCCGCCCCTTTAAAAGCTTCCTGGGCAGCCGGAAATTCCTCTTTCATAATTACCAGCGCCAGTGAAGGTGCTTCGGGAGCCACTGTCTGGATCTAGACGAGAGCTGGGTCTTAAAGCTGCTGTGGCAGGATGTGGTGACCGCCCCTGTACTCCCAGAAGGCCAAGGAAGAAAGACTGTCAGGTTCAGGCCATCGCTTCTAGGCTAGCCTGAGCTACATAATGAGACCCTGTTTCCAAAAGCTAAAAGGGGGGGGGGCTTAGCCACCTTCCTCCCACACTCTAACCAGACTGATACTTCTCATCAACTGCAGAATCCAATTGCTCTTAGTTAGGAGAAAGGACCTAAAAGTCAGAGAGATGGCATCGATTTGAGGAGTGTTGAGGAAAAGTGAGTTATTATGTATTTAGTTAAGTGTTATCTTCCAAAGGGCCCAGCATGCTTAAAGAAAGAAGAGTGTCCCCTGTACATCTAGGAAATATTTAATCGGAGAGTATCTTATTGTAGACAATTGTCAACATTTGTTTCATTTTAATTTGTACATTTTCAAACCTATGTGCAAGGATAGAGACTAGTTCAGTGACCTCATTCCTCACCCAGTCCCCACAGTGGCCAGCACACGATGGGTCTTGCTCCCATCCACTCCTCTGCCCTGGGTAATTTAAACAGACGCTACGCAAAATGAATGGTGTGCGATTTTGTTGTTGGTCGCTATTGTTTGGTTTTTTTATTTTGGCTTTTAGAACAACAGAGATTTTCTTGGCTCTTGGCAAGTCAAAAGTCAGACAGCTACAGTACCTGGCCATCACCAAGTCACCAAGCCAGTGACTTCCGAGTTTGTTGACTCACACCCAAGAAGAACAGGAAATGAGGACAGGAGCTGTAGGTGAAGCCTCCCATCCTGGGAGTCGCTTCCAAATGACCACAATGAGGCTTATATTACTTATACATGGTCAGCCGATAGCTCGGGCTTGGTACTAGCTAATTCTTACACTTAAATAACCCATATTTCTTATTTACCTTCTGCCATGTGGCTCATGGCTTGTTTCCCCATTTCTGTCACTTCCTGCTCCCTCAGTGGCTGGCTGGTGTCTCCTCTGACTCCACCCTTCCACATCCCATCATTCTCAGTTCGGCTTTCCCGCCTAACTTTATCCTGTTCAGCTACTGGCCAGACAGCTTGTTTATTAAATCAATCATAGTGACATACACTCACACTGTGTGCAGAAGGATTACTCCACAGCATTCTCCTGAACAGAGTCAAAGTGTTAAGGAGAAGTAAGAAAGAACTCTTGTGAGTGGGAGGGATTTCCAGGAAGGAATACCCTCAAAGTGTCGCCCTACCCCAAGTAGCCTACTTGGGGTCTCCCAAGTGCATGCGTGGTGGAGGCTGGACATTGGCTGGGTACTGAGGTAATCTCCTTTGAGACTGTTCAATTTTTAGTGCACCATGGGTTAAGACAGGAAAGGATTCACACATCCCGTATCATGTTCCTCTTGGTCCAACTAGAGAAGCATTCTTGTGTTACTCTTCCAGTTGTGAAGAGTCGTGTGTGCTAGCTGAGTAGCTCATGATCCACTGTGGGCCACTCATACTATCTCTTGTCTCAATATGACATAAAAAAGCCCAAAACAAACAAATGAGAAAGACTCACCAATCTCTTTAGAGGAGGTAGAGCTGGGAGAGTTTAGAGTTTGAGGCCAGCCTGGACTACATACAGACTTATCTGCTCACTGGCAAGCATATGTGAAAACAGCTGGCCTCTACCATTTCCTGACTGTTTCTCTGCTGCGAGTCACACCCAGGAAGCTGAACACTGGATGTCACCTCTAGGCTCAGAGGAATTCTGGGAGAACAACAGCAAACAAACATGGCCCAGTCGACGTTCAGCAGGGTGAACACAAATCCGTGGTGTGGCCACCTTGTTCACACAGATGATTTCAGACCTATTCTGCTTTGAAATCAGTGTGGACAGCTGCCCTGGTTAAACACCCTTAAGTCCCCATCCCATAATTTCAGTGCAAAATTTCCAGCTGCATCATTAATAAAGATAATTTCCCCGTGGAAGAAAATGTATAATTAAAGATTACCTCTTCACTGTGGTAGTGTGGTTTCTGCAAGCAACTTTCAAATAGTTGGGGTTTTGTTGTTGTTGTTGTTTTGTTTTGTTTTGTTATGTTGAGAGGCAATTAGTAATCAAGAGAGCAATAAAACAAACAAGGCATATTGGTGAGCAAACAGTAGAGCTAGTGTGTAGAGCTAGTGTGTAGAGAGAGAAATGTGCACACAGGCGTACACACATGCACACAATATACATTGCACACACAATAATAAAGCTCACTGAATGATGTACACGCAGGTGTACACACATGCACACACATCATTGCACACACAATGATAAAGCCGCTGAACTATGTGCACATGGATATACACACATGCACATGGATATACACACATTGCACACACAATGTTAAAGCTCACTGAACTATGTTCGCACAGGTATACACACATGCACACACACATTGTACACACAATGATAAAGCTCACTAAACTATGTTCACACAGGTGTGCATGCACATACACACATTTGCACACACAATAATAAAGCTTAGTGAACCCGTCTCTTCTTTTCCTTCCTTCTTTCTTCTTTCCAAGCTGAAATGGAATAACAAGAAAGAGTCAGGGAAAAGGTGGCCATACCAGAGAGCAATAGGCCTGAAAACCAATCCTGAACCCTGGTCCAAGAGAGAATTTTCCTCCAATTGGATCAGTGGTTCCATGATTTGCAGGTTTCAAGGACTGAAATTTCAGAGACCTCTTGAGACAGAGGACGAATCCTGCTTGCCTCTGCCAAGGAAGGACATGTTTGCAGTCTGTCATTTACCTTCCCACAGAAGTCCCCATTCTAAAAGGAAGTACACTTGAGACCACAAAGTGAGTATGTTTTGCTTTAGAAGTTGTAAGATTATTTCTGTTTTTCCAAGGAATGTCTTATTAACAGATAAATAGGCTTTCAGAGGCAACTGACCTGAACATTAAGGCAGGGCAATTCCCAATGAAGTCTGATTTTCTAGGTGGCAAGTTCTTCTCTTCCCTCATCCCCTCCCTGTGTCTGTATGTGTTATAGCTTCCTTTATCTGTTTGGTGGTAGCATTAGGGAGTGCAGTGATATTTCATTTGTGTTTTAATAAATAAAGCTTGTCTAAAGATCAGAGAATAAAACAGCCCCACTGGTCAGCCTTACAGACCAGGCAATGATGACACACACTTTTAATCCCAATAGCCACACTAGTTGCCATATAAACCAGGTGATGCATACCCTTAATCCCAGTAGTTCACACCTTTAATCCCATCCCCAGAGAGAAATATAAAATGGGAGGAGACAGCTCACAGACACAGTCTTATTCTGAGATTCCCGGAGGCAGGATCACCATTTCTGAACTGAGGTCAAGGTAAGAGCCAGTGGTTGGCTGTTTTGTTTTTCTGACCTTCAGGTTGAACCCCAATCTCTATCTCTGAGTTTTTGTTAATTGTGCTTTCAGGAGTGTGTGCAGAAGAGACGGTGGCTAGAGAGGAAGAAGAGCTGTTCTCACAGTTATGTGTGAGAGAAAAAACATTACTCTGAGATACAGCCAGGACTCAGCCACAGGTCCATGCTGAGCCCAGAGGAGGCCATGACAACTCATTCCTACCTGTTACAAGGGCTAGGAATGGCAGCAGGGACTAATGGGCCGTATGGTCTCGGGAAACATGACCTGGGCTGAGTCTGAAGCTCAGACTCAGTAGCTTATTGGCTAGAGGTCCCTGGGCTGCTAAGTTTATCTCCCAGCCTAGGAAATGACTGAGGAGTTCCAGCCAAGTCTAGAGAAAAGACTTCTGTACTCAAGTAGCAAAGTCTTCCTGGGTTGCCAGGGAGCTGGAAGAAGCCTGGCCAAACCATAGCATTGCTTGCCTGGTCTCTCTTCCTTCCACCCCAATGAATATTAACAATTAATCTCTTCGGTTTTAGCTGCCTCTTGAATTAGACACAGAAGTGGAGGGATGCCACAGGGCTGACCTTTGTTTGCCGATTAAAGAAAATTCTAGCGATTCCAATTGAGAATTGTTTGTTAAAATGAGCTTTTTGCTGTCTTGAAGAACTTGGTCAACCTACAGATGACTTTAAATCAGCTTACTAGCTGGCAGCAACCCTCTTGTGGCACGTACCAATGGTAAAAATTATATAAAAGATAAACTATACTATAATGGTAAACAAAATCCAAATAAATAGATTGGAAAACCTAAAGATAATCCTCAGTAATTCTTCCGACCAAGGTAGAAGGAAATTGAGTAGGTGGTGATGAACAAACCCACCATCAGGAGCAGAAGCCATGACCACCACAGCACAGGCAAGAAAGATCCCCAATCTGTGAGAAATAGTATTCGATTCCTTGGAACACCAAAACTTGGCACTAACAGGCTTCCAGAGGTTCTGCCTCTATCTATACACCCACGAGAAGAGGCCTGAAGACATGTGTGCATTGTAACATACATTGTAACAGTACAGTTACTGTTGCCTTGCTCATAGGAACTAAATGGTAAAAGCAACCCACGAATCTAGCATCAGACATGTGAATAAACATAACTGGCATGTGCGTTCAGACCTTCACCCCCTCTTAAAAGGAAGAGAATTCTGACACATTATGTATCAGGGACGGTTCTTTAAGACAATGAGCTAAGCGAAATAAGGCAGACCCAGAGCCGGTACGTACAATGGCACTTGTGTCCATTCTCTGAGTGCAAATGGTGACATAGTATATGATCATATTCACCTAGCAATAAAGTGACCCCTCTTTGCCTGCTTCCCCAATAGGAGGGCGCCTCCTGAAGATGCTGCTCTAGGAAAACAAGTGTTTTGTTGGCACCTGCCTGGTCCCCCAATCTTGTGAGCATGGCCTAGCTGTAGGTGACTATTCTGAGATTCTATGTGGAAAGCTTCTGGAATTGTCTACAGAAGAAGAGACCTTTCTCAGGACCTTATTAGACACTCCTGGCACTCCTGCCAGAGCATGGAAGGAAAAACCTCTGCTTCAGGCAGACAAGGGTGCTCACCCAGAGTGGAGGGAACCTTCTTCACCCTTCACCCCTGCCTGGTCCCCAAGCTTTTGCCAGAGTCCGTGTCAACAGCCTGTGCCTCGTGCTCTGTCCCATACAATGTTCAGGAACGTTCCTTTCCCAGTTGAGAGCGGTACGTTGCTGAACCCGGGCAGAATCCTCCTTCTCTGGTGTCAATCCCTTGGACTTCTAGCCCATTCCTCGGCATGTGACCAAATTCGCTGGGATCATAAGACCTGCTGCTGCCAGACAGCATCTAGGCCGCTGTCCCCAGCTGTGGAGTTTCTCTCAGGGGCCCTGGGCACTTGCCAGGCAGAACATAGCCCTTGATGACAAGCTCAGTTCTCTTGCCTTGTTGTGCATCACTGTGCTGAGCACAGAGCTGGAAACCGCTCACGCCCAGGGATGTTGCTCTCTGAGCAGACAGGGCTCCATCCTGTGCACCTGTGTACTCTGACCATGCCATTTGCTCGCCTGGCAAGCTGTTGGGAGGGAAGGACACACTGACTCTCTGAGGAGCTTGAGAACTCGGCCCAAGAGAAAAGAAACGGGCTTCATTTAGCAGAGAGCACCAAGCCTGGTAGAGATGCCACACAACGATCAATAATCCTCTTGGATTATGAGCAGGAAGCTGGTCGACTATGAGCCCAGGTACTGTAGAACACACTTCCTGAACCTCCCCACTGGCCTCAGGAGCTCCGATGAACAGAATCATCCCCATTTTGTTCAGAGAAGTTTCGCTATGGAGCAGTGTGTCAACTTTTCCACAGCCGTATGGCACAAATAGCCTAAGAGTTAGGTTTCCTGCCTCCCAGCCAAGGAAGGCGTTTTTCAGCGCTCTCGCCTCTTTCCCAGCACTCTGCTGATACAAGTGTCACCCACCAAACATCCAAAAAATTCTAGGGCCCAGCACGGCTCTGGCTTTCAGTTCAAGCTGGCAGACAATTGGTGACGTGAAATGGAGACCTTCCCAAGATGGAGTAGGATGGCAGCCAAGAGGGACACATGTGGCTTCCCCTGTCAGCGTCCTCTGCTGGAGGGAAGCAGACGCCAGACAACCCTGACATGTGGTGGGGGAGTCTCACCCCTGGGGCTCTACCATCTAGACCCTGACTGGCTAGGGTGGCGAGCAACAGACATCACACCTGCTCGTCTCAGACTGGGGGTAAAAATGATGGCATGGCTGGAGCCCTGAAAGTACCCCATGACCCCATGTCTCCTTTCAGCAAGTCTGGGACAGTGTGAAATGCCTAGGCCCACTTAAAGCAGCCAGAAAATTAACTAGCTCCCCATAGGCATGGCTGCCAAGGAGCTTATCAGCAAAAGGGAAAGGGGACCTCTCAGCCTGAGGGACACAACATCAAAACAAAACAAAAGCAAACAGAAACAACAGGAAGAGAGGGAGAAAGAGGCAGAGACACCAAGATAGAGAGACAGAGAATTAGTTTACTAATAAATGTCAGATACCAAGTTCTGTAAACTCAACTGGCAGTCACTAGAGAGGGGAGAACACAAAGCCAGGAGGAGTGGCCGATCCTTGACGACATGGCGTGTGGACTATGCTGGACCAGCTGTCCAGAATGACTGAATTGCTATTGATGGGCACAGGCCTCCAGGGAACTGCACTTTGGATGGTGTTGCCATGGCCCGATCACAGTTGTTTATAACTGTTCCTTGGAGGACGAAAACAGTGCCCTGTCGCAAGCTCCATGCTTAAGAAACCTAACTGATCCTCCTTAGAGGCGCAAACAGCCCAGCTCCTAGACCCTCCTGGCACTGGTTATCAGAGGCACTGGTATCACCCACTGTGGCACTGTGTGGAGCCTAAAGGAGGCATTGCAGCTGCTGTGCCAGCACCTACCACCTGTGGCCCTTGGATACCGTGATGCGCGCAGGTTCCTTGCACAGCTACCTCCTCCACATGTTGATATGACCCCTAAATGACATCCCGTGATGGAATTCTAAGATTCCCCCATGCTAGGGATCATCTACTATTGCCCATTTTGGTCACAAACACAGCCTTAGATTCCTCCTCTCTCTTTCTATCCCCTCTCCCTCCATTCCTTCCTTCTTTTCACCCCCTTTCTCCTGGGTTGCTGGGGATTGAACCCAGGGCCTGGCTCACACATCAGGGCAATGCTCTCCCACTAAGCCATATCCTGACTTCTCCACCCTTGTTTACTGAGACTGTCTGAGTGTGCTGCATTTTTGGATATTCCTGTGGGTGGTTGGCTGCTTCTCTTGAATGACCATCATTTAATGCCACGTTCACACTGCATCGTGTACCCTCATCCCTTGAGTGTACTTTCTAGAACCTAATGGCTGCTCTGTTCTAAGCACAGTTACTGAATACTCCAGTACGGCTTTAAGTACAGCCTCAACCTATGCCCAGCACATCAGTCCTATAGAAAATCATTCACCAAATCCCGAGACTCTCACTGTTGTCTCCTTGGTAGTGGAGACAGTGGATTGAGCAACTGAGTAAGGAAAGTTGATTTTAGCAGAAGCTGACAAAGCACCAGGATCCAGGACCTCAACAGTGGCACCTGAGGCTGTCTGTGACAAGAAAGGTAGAATAAACTCCTCTCCCCGCAAGATGTGTAGTTTTTAAATCTCCAAAGGATACCGCAGACTATATTCTTCACTGAGGGTTGCACACAAAATCTCCCTACCCACCACACTGAACTCCACCAGAGGAAAGCAAACAGAGTTGATTTAGTCCTGCTCTACACGTTATTTTAGGAAAAAGTCCCCGGTGCAGTGGGATGAGACTGAGTCACATGAGTAAAAGAGCGGGGTCACCAGTGATGAGACCCAGTAAGATAAAACGAATGGCTTGGACATCGTCCAACCTGGAGAAGGGAACTGGGTACAGCAGAATACAGCATGAAGAAGGTGAGAAAGGAACAGGCTTGGGATGTAGTTTGGTGGTAGAGTAGCAGCTTGGCATGCACCAGGCCCTGGGACCTATCCCCATGGTTGGGGAAAATCATCTGTTAGAGGGAGGGACAAGTGAGAGAATAAGATGCATAGGAAAAGTTTGCCATGAATGTTCTGCTCTTATGCAAGAGCTTAAGGAAGGCATGCACTCAGAGAAGAAGAGCTCAAATATAAAATAATAAAGTGGAAGACAAAAAAGTTGAAGAACAGATAGGCTATCTCACTGCAGAGGAGGCAATGGCCTGCCAGGAGACCAGCACTGAAAACTTGCACTGACTGCTTTTCTTGTCTCCGTGACTGAATTCCCAACAGGAGGACAGGGAGTTTGAGAGTGAAAAGATACCACCCTCCATATCCTTCACTGCAGGGAAGCCATGACAGAACTCAGGGTGCTTCCTGGCTGTGGCAGTGGGGGCATGAGATGAGGCCGCTTTCATGTATCTCTGTGAGACAAGAGCAGAGGGGGTCCTGGGCTAGATCAGAGGAAAAGCTATACCATGTATGATCCATACTTACGATCCTATGTCAACCAACTAGACTCCATGTACAGAAGGCTCCACCCTGCCCCTCGCCCCCAACCCCCCCACCACTTCCAGACAGTTCGAGCTTGGGTCCAGGTGTCGAGCATGTGAGCTCAAGGCGGGTATTTTACATCCTAGGCTAAAAGTCAGTGCCCCGTGACACAGAGCACATGAGTTGACCCTGGTGACCATGTGAGGGTGGCAAATAGAAGCACCGAGTTGATAAGAGATTGTAAAGGCCTGATATAGTACACTTGGTGTGCCTGCCTATCTCCCCTCCTTAGCATGACATCCTATCCTCAAGGGTGAGAGCCTGGCGGAAAATGTGTGTCATGACGTCTTGCTTCCTTTGTGTCTTAATTAGGTTTCTATGGCTGTGATAAAACACAAGGAAGACAAGCAGCTTGAGGAAGAAAGAACTTATGTCAGCTCACACTTCCTAGTAACAGTCCATCAAGAAGGGGAGTCAGGGCGGGAACACAAGGCAGGAATCGATGCAGAGCCAATGAAGGCGTGCTGCTTACTGGCTTGCTCCCCAGGGCTTGCTTAGCCTGCTTTGTTATAACACCCAGGACTATCAGCTCAGCATGGCACCGCACACAATAGGCTGAGCCCTTCCACATCAATCATCCATCAAGAAAACGCACTGCAGGCTTGCCCATGGACCGAGCTGGTGGTCCTTTTCTTGATTGAGGTTCCCTCTTTCAAAAGTACACTAGCTTGCATCAAGTTCACGTAAAACTAGGCAGCACACTTAGCAACAGCTGAGCAGTTGGAAACACAGTATAGATGGCCCGTGGCACTTCCCTGGGAATACAAAACTGGCTTCATGGATGTAACTAGTCTATGGCCCTCACTGACCCTATGGGATACCTACATTTGGACACTGTTGTGGGATAATCTTTTTGTACACTGTAAAGATGTGTCTCTGCCTAAGGCACTTTCTGCTTGGTTTAATAAAAAAGTTCAGCTGTGCCATGGCGCATGCCTTTAATCCCAGAACTCATAAGGCAGAGGCAGATAAATCTCAATGAGTTTGAGGCCAACCTGGTATACAGAGTGAGTTCCAGGACAGCCAAAGCTACATGGAAAAACCATGTTTCAAGAAGAAGAAGAAGAAGAGGAAGAGGAAGAGGAAGAGGAAGAGGAAGAGGAAGAGGAAGAAGAAGAAGAAGAAGAAGAAAAGAAAAGAAAAGAAAAGAAAAGAAAAGAAAAGAAAAGAAAAAATAGACTGAACAGCCAGAAGAGGGTAGGTGGGAGGTCTGGGCAGAGAGAGAGGAACAAGCCTGCAGACTTTTGCAAGTCAAATTTGCTATATTGAAGAAAGGTTGAGAGCCACGTGTTAGAACATAGGTTAAAAAGCATGAGTTAATGGGTTAATTAAGTTACAAGAGCTAATTGGAAACAAGCCTAAGCTAAAGTCCAACCTTTCATAGTTAGTACGTCTCCCTGTCATTATTTGTGAGCTGCTGGTCCTAACAAGAAAGTATTCCTACAGGACTCTGCAGGTGGACAGCTTCTGCTATAATGCACGGAGGTACAGAGAATGTCAGCTAACAGAAAATCCAGACATGCAGAGATGGCCAGTGCAGAGCCCATCTGGCCACCAGGCAGAGCAGCTGCCTTAGTCCCAGTCGGCAGTGGAGCATCTGGTCCCCGTCTTGTGAGACAGAGCTCGTCCATTGACGGTCCATGAGAACTTCCCGGCCTTTGTGCCACCTTTGCTCTCCACTGGGCCTATTCTGATATAAAGTTTCAATTCTGTTTCCTAGTCAAGAACCTCCTAGCCCAGATGAGAAGGCCTAGATATTATTCCATGAGGTGTGGAGACAGTATACAACCGGTAAGCAGAAGTCCCTCAAACCCACATAAAGAACTTGGTAAAATGTACCTGGTGATTGCCTGCCATGTGATGGCCACATGGGCAACTTAACAGATGGGCTTTGGTTCCATTTTCTGTTGAGACTCTGCATAGGTTGTCTATACTACCTATGAACCAAAATCTTCCTGGCTCAACCTCTCAAGTAGCTGAGACTCCAGGCACGGCTGTCACCACTCGCAACTAATAAGTGACTCTTGCATTCAAAGGTCAAGTTCAGACTTAAGTCATCTGTGGGACATCACCCTGCTGCCCAATAAGAGAATGTAGAGTCATTCTCCCAATTACTCCCAATTGGGAGTTATGCTCTCAATTCTTCCTGAAACTCAAGTAATCTCTTATGCAGTATATTGTCCATCTATATCATATGTTTTTCAGAATATGTATGTATAATAGAATAGTGTTTACATGGTACAAAATGTCAATTTTAATGGAGTCTCCTTGTAGTGGATGGGCATTACAGACAGACACAATACACTTCCAAGCACTTTAATGACAAATACATAACTACAAACAAACACACAACAAAAAATACTGGTGTGGACACCTACACATTTCCTTTCAAGCAATATGCCATTTCCCAGCACTTCCTTACCTTGTATTTTGGACACTGTTAAGAAAAAGAGTGATGGACACAATTAAACTAGAGAATCAACACATAAAAACACTCTGGCAAGGAGATGCAATTAAGGAGTGAGGTCCTGGACCCAATAAGCAAGTGTCACATTGGTGTACTACAGTCTGAATAATTGACTGACCCATCCCCAAATTTGTGCTGATACCCAGTCCCTAATGTGATGGTATGAAAATAAGGGGGCTTTATTGGAATGACTGTGTCTTGAGGGTGGAGCCCTCGTCATTGGTATTAGAGTCCTATAAGAAGACTTGGAGACAATGTGGAAACATGGAAAAAAAAGAGAAAATCTAGGATACAGTGGACACTCATCAGACTTGGAGGCTGATGCTCTGACTTTGGGTTGTCAAGAGCCACGGTAGTAACTTCTGATGCTTGTAAACGACCCAGCTTATGGTTTCTGCTCCAGCATTACTCACTGTCTGGTATCTGTCCTACAAATTAACAGTGCCACACCATGGGCCTATGACCCAAGTGACCCAGTTTGTCATGAACGTCTACTTTGGCCTTTCCTATTCTTTGGTACAACTGTATTATCTGATGTGGGAAGTCCTTCTACATATGTGTTGCTTTTATTGGTCGATGAGTAAATGCCTTGGCAGAGTAAAGCCAGGAGAGAAATCTGGAACAGATCTATATATAGATCCTATATATGTATCCATATATATATATATATATATATATATATATATATATCGAGAGAGAGAGAGAGAGAGAGAGAGAGAGAGAGAGAGAGAGAGAGAGAGAGAGAAGGCAGAGTCAGGGAGACGCCATGTAACTGCCAAAGGAGAAAGATGCAGCAAGCAATTTTGTTTGGTTTTTCTTTGTTTGTATGCTTGGTTGTTTGTTTGTTTGTTTCAGACAGGGGCTCCAGTAGCCTAAGATGGTCTTGGAATTACCAAGTAGTGGGGGATGATCTTGAACTTCTGGGATTACAGGAGTGAGCACAACTCCTATAGTGGAGATCACATCCAGGACTTCGTGTATGATGAGCCAGCACTTCTCCAATTGGGCCACATCCCCAGCTTCAATTTTGGAGCATTTCTTAGTTTTGATTTTCAGATCAAGGATGCTCAACCTAATATGAACTGTGAATTTTCCTTTTCTGTTGGTGCCTTGTTGGATTCCTGCTGCATACAACGGGAAGAGTCCTCCCTAGGACCTGCAAGAGGCAAATTGTCATAAAGCGATTCATCTTCATTATGGGGCAGGTACGCAGGAAGACAAAAAGCAGTGAGCAGAGAATCCCCTGCAAGCTGACTTCACTGTAATTCCCTATTGCCCGAGAGCAGAGGGTAGCCTGAATGCGCAGTGTCTAAGAAGTTTCTCTGAAGACCAGGACAGGACAGAACTCTCTGGCAGATGTCTTACAGTTGTATTGGGTCAACTGTAGAACTCTTAGGGATCCACAGGCCCCATACACACACTGAAGAAGTGAGACATGAGAAAAATCAGCTCCTACAAACTGCAACCAGCAAGCACCTTGATTTGGAAGCTGAGCCTCTACAGGCTGTTCCAGGACCACAGCAACTCCTTGAAGGTTTCACTGCCATTTCTTGGGGGCTGTGGTCCCTTTGGCCTTCATTTTTGCTCTTTGACTCTTAGTGGCCAGCATCAAAGTCTCATGGCTGGCTGCAGGCAATGCTTCAGATCTCCCAACATAAACAGGGGCCATAACCACTGCCACCCAATAACACTCACCCAATAGAACCAAACAGATGGAAACAGGAGAGGAATTGAAGAATTGTTTCTATAGAGTAAGGTAGTTGTAAGGTAATTGTATTCTGTATTCCTGGAGAGAGAGAGAGAGATTTAGCAATCATTTAATTATGACCTAATATTAACAAGCTCTAAACTTCTTCAACCCCCTCCTAATAGAGCCTCTCAACTTCCAAATGACTTCAGTTGCTTCAACACAAGCCGCTCTATGTCTGGGGCATCCATTTGATTTACAGAGCATTTCAAAATATTTATATATATTTTTTAGGGTTTCCATTATAGCCTCAGCCAGTAACCTGCTGTGTTTGAAAACGTCTGGACAGTAATTGCCATTGTTTGCAACAGCTCTTTGGGACTCTGGAGAGGGCCGTGGCATTTTGTAGAATCTAGGAATGCAATTACCAACGTTGTGTACATAATCCAAGTGGTCTTCTGGCTTCAAGAAGCGCCACCCCTAGGGGGAAAAGGGACAACAGCAAAGCATTTGTTTAATTTTTCTCCTATAGTTGGTCAGTGGTAGGTGGATTATATTATGGCCAATTTGGCAAAAAAGATGATTAGTGTAACAATTCCTTATAAGTACAAAACAACGTTGAATTAAACAAGGAAGAAAAAAATGTGACCAGGGTGAAGGGCTCTTCTGACCCAGGGTCAGATCTAAGTGTCTGGGGAAGAAATCAGATACCACAGGATGTCTGGGTCCTGGGGTGAGTCATCTTTCATGATGCAAGAGATTGTTTTGTACCAGTTAAAGGAGAGAGCTACAGTGCCACTTACAAACGAATTGCTAACATTAGGGGCTTTGTGTTTAAAGGGGAAAAGACAAACCCCTATTCAGTAGGCAAGAGGCCATTTTGGAGGAATAGGTCGGCGTGCAAGTTCCCCCTTCTCCTTGGGGATTTAGGCTTCTTAGATCTTATCAAGTTTTGAGGGGGTCGAGTTACTCCCAAATTATTTCTTCTCTTTGCTTTTATTTGTGTAATTTTTTTCTCTTCGATGTTATCTGCAGACTGCAAGGCTAACACCCTCTCATAGTGTGAAATGGGGTCGTTAGAATGAAATAGAGCCCGGAAACAGAATCTCTTGACTTCAAGTGGATGAGTGGTTTTAGTAACTCTGAAGCTAGAAGTAAGGTTTCTTTAAGACCTGTCTTAAAACTTAAAACAATAGTCTGCCGTGTAGAGATGCCCATGGTTGGACCATTCGTCAGTGGTAGAGCATAGGAGCCCCTGGAGTCCATCTCACCAATAAGAGTAAAGGAAAAGGAGGAACCACTCGAGACTATTTTGTGAGTGCCTTCTGGGCTTTGCCCATTTCCGATTCCTCTCTACCTGTGCCAGTAGAATGCTGGCGATCCAATGCCCAGGAAAGCCACCCCCCTAGGATTCTGCACTTTATGGATAACTTGCTCCCCGCTACATACGTCCTTTGATGTAAGGTTTGCTTTACAACTGACTCTTAGACCTCCAACAGGTCCTCTGTAGCTTGTTGAGGTCCATGACCAAAGAAATCTGACCCTGGGCAACCCTGGGTCCTTGTGTGGCTGGGACTTTGTTTCTAGTTCTTCAACCAACTTCTTCACTTCATCTTTCTTTGCTCACCCCTGCATGGAATTGCACTCAGGATAGACTCTTCCACCCCACCCTATCCCTCCCACCCCCACGAAACCACCCGATCATCCTGAAGCTCGGCTGGAAGGGGCCCGCCAGGCTCCCCAGACATCTATGACAACAGCAGACGCCGCGCCAGCAGCACACACACGAGCTGTCTCCAAAGCAGAGCCTTGCCAGCGACTCGGTGGGGGAAGCGCTGCCTGGAGAAGGCTAATCATTCCCAGTCAGGCTGGCTGCAGCCCACTGCGGCTGCGCAGAAGCAGCTGCGGGGCCATTGTTTCCCTCAAGCAGTGGCCCACGGCTTAGAAGGGGATCCGGGCCCAGACTCGATGCTCAGCTAGCGGTCAGAATTAGAGTTTCAAGTGTCCAATATCTTGATAAATCACCCAGAAAGCTGCAGCAGGAAGTGATGATCTTCAGGGAGGATCTTGATGGTTTTCGTCTTTTCTTTTCAGATTATGCACGTGACCAAGATAAAATACCTTACAGAGTATGGTTTACATAAATTACATGGCTCTGAAATGCCAATTTCGTATCCGGACAGGCCTGTCTTTCAGCCAAGGGCGCTTTTACGTGGGAGCTTCACTAGGTAACTCCATCCTCTTTCATCTACACTTAGTTACACTGGTTTGTCTTTTATTACTGTAAGCATGGCTTTGGAGTCCAGGAAATGAACGCACTGGCATTTGGTTCATTCGTTCATTTCAAAAGGACACTGATGCTTTTGTGATGTAAAGATGTTCCCCAGGCAGCGATGGCAGCTTTTGCCGGAAGAGCGGATTTAACAACAAATTCATTATTCTTGCAGAATTTTCCTGGTGCCAGGAAAGCAAAGTGAGCTGAGCCTCACAGGCAGGGCAGGGGGGTGGGGACTTCTGTGCCCATGGGAATTCAAGCGGTGGAAAAAAGGACTCCAGACCCTCCTGGGTTTACTGCAACCAAGGGAAGACACCTCATGCCACAAACTAGCAAATTAACTCCTTCTCCTGTCCCTCACTCAAGTGTGATACCAGAGGAATGGAAAGGGGTCAAATTCATCGTCACCGTTCATGCCTAACTCAGAAATGAGGGACCTGAAATAGATTTCATCACGATGTTAGAGCTGGAGGAGTCCGTAGAAACTATGAAACTAACCCCCTATCCTTCCTTATCCTTTCCTAGCGGCTCTGGAGTGGTGGTCTGTAGCAGGTTGCTGGGGTTTTGCCTTTGTTTTTTTAGGTGAAGAAAAAGATTTTCCTCACCTTTCTGAGATTCATGGCTGACAGCCTCATAGCAAAAGACATGTTAACAAGAGAAAAAGCATAAGAAATCCATTTCATCAGGTTTTGTTTATTTACTTTTATGTATGGGAGTTTTGCCTGCGTGTATGTCTGTGCAATGTGTATGCCTGGAAGACAGGACAGAGGGTATAAAAGCCTCTAGGACTAGAGTTACAGAGGGGCACGAGCTGGCATGTGTGTACTGAGAATCAAACCCAGGTCCTCCGGAAGTCAGCGCTCTTAACTGCTGAGTCTCTAATTAGCCAGTGTTGTAGGACATAGGGGACTTCAAAACTGAATGCCGGAAGACTAAAGAAAAGTCTATACTTATGCATAGGTCTGATGAGAACTGGGCAGTCGTGCAGATGTTTTAGACACAAAGGGAACGTGATCTAGTGGTGTTAATGGGGAGACACTACCAACGCCTGCTAGCTCCCATTCTACGTGGCTGACGTGTGTAGCTTTTCTTTCCCCCAGGCGTTCGAAAGGATGCCTGGCACACGAAGAGTTAGGAGATCTCAGACACTTGTCTTCCTCTGTGCTTCTTGCCAGACTTCAGCTTAAGACACAGTATGCTGTGGGGCCATCCTGGGGGCCTAGAGTTCCCTCGACCCCAGCCAGTTATAGCACCAAGTGTTGTTTGGTCCTAATTCTGTCATTAGGACCATGGTACAAGTGATTTTCTTAATGCAGAGGACTTCAGATATCTGGGAATAACTACCACAGTTCTGTTCAGGCCTTTACTTTCTAGGTCCTGGTCCGAAATCTTTCAGGCTCTCCTCACCTGGTATGGCCCTCGTGGGCTTCATGTTTTAATCATATCTGCTAAACCCACTGCAGTGGGCCGACATCTCATGGTGCCTGGAACTGAGGACTTGTGAATGTTCCTTGGAACCCTCTCCTGTGCAGAAAGCTCCCCAGCACAAGGCACAAACAGGGAGGCATTGTTTATGTCTTCTTCAATATTATCATCCGTTATCTTTATACACATACACGGGAATTTTCTTGTCATGTTTGAGTGACACAAAATTAATTGTAACAGCACCAAGGAAACGATCCTAGTTTCTCCTACGGTACCTCCTGTGGTTGTCGACTTTTGGATTCTATGGCAAACTACCTAATGCAAATCAACTTACAAGAAGCAAAGTTTCACTTTGGCTCATGGTCACAGGGATTCCATGGTTATTTGGTCCTATTTCTTTGGGTCTTTGGCAACACAGTAGAACATTGGGTTAGATAAAGTGGAAGAAAATCGCTCATTTATAGTGACCAGGAAACAAAAACAGTGGAGGCTAGTATGTCCCCAGTGTCCTAACTCTTCGTGTTAGGCCCCACCTCTTAATGTTCCTTCACTTCCCAGTAGTTCCTGAGACTGGCAATTAACCCTTTAATAGACAACCTTTGGGGAATACTTAAGATCTAAACCCTAACATGCCCCCCCCCCCATTCCAAATCTCTTTCCAATGCTGGGTACTAACCTAGGGTCTACATACTGAGTAACCTCTCTAGCCTTCTTGTCTTTTCCCATTTTAAGATAGGACCTTACTTGAACTTGCCATTTTCTTGTCTCAGTCTCCCGAAAAACTAGGATATGAGGTTAGTGTCACCTAGCCGAGCTTACAACATGCCTCTGACATCAAGCAGCAAGTTTCCTGCACTCGGCAGGCAGAGAATGTCCCAAGAGTGGGCAGCAGCTGGGAGTCCTGACCAGGAGCTGCAGCCACTACTTGCAGATCGTTAGCATATAAAAGACACTGCCAGGAGTTTAGGGTGAAGCCCCTGTGCACCGCACTGCACCGTTGCCCAAAAGCACAAGCCAGATACCAATTTTGTCAGATTCAAAATACAAACAAGACTGTTGAAGGAAGCATCAAAGAGAAATTTAATGAGACACTTGTAAGTTGTACCTTAAAAAGACGTACAGGTGGAGCTTACAAGGCTTGATACCACACACAAAAATTGTTTTGGATTTCAACATGAGAGCTGTCTCCAGGATGATAATTAGATTGTCTGGATCACCGAATGTGGGGGTCAGGGAACACCTGGGATATTCAAGTCTTTATTTTGAAAACTAAGAGTCACTGGGCTACCCTAATCACTACCTTTTAATTACAAGGCCCCCGGAGTTCTTCAGTGGACCACAGATGCTTAGAAAGGACTTTAGTCAACGTAAACACTGCACCGTAGGCTGTGGAGCTGAGAGCGTGGAGCTCGTGAAAGGCTCTGAGTGGCTGGTAGGTGCTGTGACCGGTAGACTTCCCGCCAAAGGCCCGTTGCCGCAGCCCTTCCCTATAATGCAGGCCCCGGCTTTACTGCAACGTTCCAGATTTCGAGCCGTCAGAGCAAACATTTCCATAGGTCTTAAGCAGTCTGGCCGAGTAGCGCTCTGCAGACATGAAATACAAAGCTAACCCCCGAGCGTGTGTTCATCTCTTGCGGAATGAATCATCCGCCCTTCCACGGTGGAAAGGGATCGGTGTCGTCAAACAAGTGAGTCACTGGTCTCCTTGTGGGGTGGATATCAAAAACTGAACATGGATCCTACCTGCTGCCGGGTGGGCTACTCAGCAGCACAGCTGACTGTAAGTAGTCCGTTGGGAGGTCAGTTCATGATCCTCATCTCTGCTGCGGAGGTCACTTTGCTCATTGTCACGCAAGGAATAACAAACGTTGGTTGCTATTTGTTTTTAGCGTCTCTTCTTTGTAGGCGTCTTCTGGCGAACACTCTGTGCTCAGCTTTATGTGCTCTAGTTAATTTTCTTGTCGGTGCAACAAAAAAATACCTGACAAAGGCAACTTCCGGGAGTAAACATTTGCTCTGGCTTAGAGTCTGCAGGGATACCTCCCGGCATGGCAGCAGGTGCAGGGCCAACTGGCTACATTACACCCACAGGCGGGAAGAAGGGAGCAAAGATGCTGGTTCTCCGCCGGGTTACTTTTTATGCAGTCCAGGATCCAATCCCAGGGAATAGAGATGTCCACCATTGGGGTGAGTCTTTGTATTTCAATTATACTAATCTAGAGTTTATAAGCATCGCTTGTAGACACATCTGGAGGTTTTTCTCATTAGTAGTTCTGGATCCTCTCACATTGACAATAATATTAGGCATCAATCACAGCCCCTGTCCCAGGACCCCTTGTCCCCTACATTTTACTCTTTTTTCTCTTAGCTCTTGACCTCCCAGCCTTGCCACTCACTGTTTCCCATGAGCTAGATTGCTTTCTAACTGTGGTCACTTCTCCGACATAGCAAGCAGACCACACAAAGCAGGCGATTGTGCACACTGCTCAAAGTCTTGCCTACGGGAAGATATTCTTTTTCTTCCATGCCAGCTTTCAAGACCGCTCTGTGGCAGGCAGTAGCAGATATGTCTCTCACATATCAAGCTGATTTGTGATTATGGACTACGCTTGCTTTTGTCTCTCCTCCAGGAACTAGCTGTAATGCTAGTCCATGTAAACCCAGAATGAGATGAAGGAGGGAAAGTGGTGGATGACATACTGGTCAGAGTCACCTGTTAATCCCGCTTGCTTGCGTCCTCTTGTCCTGGTGTTGTACCTTCCGGGGTAGATTCCTCCTGACTACAGGTCGTAGTCAATGTCCTCCTGACTCACTAAAATGAGCAATTCAGTTTATGATGAGCAGTTCTGGCTGAAATAACTTTGTATATGATGACTGGTTATCGGGAACTGGTATTCCGTGCTCACACACTCTATCAGGGCTCAGAAATGTCATAGAGGTATTTTCAACAGAGGTTAAACAGTCCACTGCGGCTCAGACAGCCTCAATACATAATCCTAGAGATCTGTATTTGATTGCGTAGACCTCGTCATAAGCATTGTTTCCCATTACTGCTCTTATGGGGTGTAGTGCTGTAGGTTCTGGGAGGTTATAGAACCCAAGTCCCAGCATGATTTGCACTACAACCCTTTGTGTTTAGATCCCAAACTAAGTAAGTGGTCTTTCATTCACAAAACACACAGACTAGAACTCGGGAATACAGCTCAGTTGGTTAACAGTTTGGTTAGTGTGTGTGAAGCCCTGAGTTAATCTCCCAGCCCCACATAAAACCAGGCATGCTGGTACATACTTATTAATCACAGAACTCAGGAGGGAGAGATGGGACGATCAAAATTTCAAGGTCATCCTAGGGTACGTTGCAAGTTCAAGACCAGTCTGGTGCATGAAACCCTGACCAAACCAAAATAAAACAAGGCAGTCCAATGCCTTGAACACTGTTCTCAGGGGTGGAATATACTGACCCCATTAATGAAACAGACCCACCAGGCATTTTGTTTCCCTCTTCATGGTTCAAGCTGCAATCGTTCCTTGGATTAGTGATCATCCCCTCACCACTTAATCCCTGAAAATTACCAGTGATATAGTCTCCTAAATCACGATAGAGCTATCTTCCCTACGCTAGAGGGCATACATATGGTCAGGTTTTGCTTACACATAACTGTCATGAAATTAGTGATGTAGACCAACGTGCTGTTGGAGAGGCAGGTCCATATCTCTCTAGAATATGTTATGACAAATAGCAGAGATTCATTTGAGCACTGAGAAACCCCACCCCCGTCATTTGTTCTCTGAGAACGGAAACTCTTCTGACAGTGCTTTGTCAAAGGCGTAGAAAACAATGCCTTCGCCACGTCCTCAGGGAAACATCATAAACTCAAACCACGTTAACCTCCTCCAGCAAGATCGCCACATCTGCCACCTCAGTTTCAAGTTAGAACTATGGCTTGGTTGAATGTGTACCAGCCTACTGGGTCTTCTGGGGCTCTGCTGGCTTTTGATGAGGCCAGTCTGGAGAATCAAGTGGAGCTATAACCTTGAGGCAGCACATTTCTCTCATCCTCTTGGGATTTAAGATTGACTTTGACTCACCATTTAGGGGGCAATTTCAGAGATTTCTATTTGCCTTCCTCATAATGATAACCTTTATCCCACATACTAATATGAGGTTGCACCAACCACCAAGTATATCTTTGCTAAAATTACACGTTCAGGGACAGAGGAAATGACTATGGAGCCTGTAGGCCCATGTCCTGGACCTGGGCCCACACTCCGTTTATGACTTCCTCTATAGCTATGGCCTGAATGTTTGTGCGCCTCCATAGCTCATCTGTTGAAACCTAAACCTCAAAATGGTAGCATTAAGATATAGGGCCTCTGAGAGGTGATAGGTCATGGGACAAAGCCCTCCTGATGGAATTAGTGACCAAAGAAGGGTAAGAAAACTTGTTTGTTCTTCTGTCATATGAGAACTTACGAAGAAAACAGCATCTGTGTGGGGCCTCACCAGATGTTAAATCTACCAGTACTTTAATCTTAATCTTGACTTTTCAGCCTCCAGAACTGTAATAACATATTGTTGCTGTTGTTTTTGCCTCCCAGAACATTTGTGTGTGTGTATGTGTGATATGTGTGCTATAGCAGCATAAATGGCCCAATATCTGTATCTTTTTAATATTTGCATTATTTAAAAGGACTTTTAAATTTAAACATATTTTGATCATATTCTTCTCCTCCCCCAAGTCCTTCAATATCCTCTCCCCCTCCCTACCCACTCCACTTTATTTCTCAAAAGACAAACACAAACCTAATACAGCAATACTTCCCCAAACCAAGAAAACAAAAACAAACCACCAAATGCAACCAAATAAAATCACACAAGGGTACTGTGGAGTCCACTATCGGTTGGTCAGCTGCTCCTGCCCATGAGGCCAGTGTCACTCGTTGAAGAAAACTGAGTTCCCTCTCCCAGCAGGTATACATGATAGTTCAGTTGTTAACTTTACCTTGGTGACAAGGCTTTTAGTCATTCGTTCATTTTTTTTAATATAACAAAATAAAATACAATAAGATAAAACAAAAATTATCGCATCAAAATTGAGCAAGACAAACCAACAGAAGGAAAAGAGCCCGGGTGCTGGCACAAGGATCAGAGAACCCACTCGTTGGCACACTCGGGAATTGCATAAAAACAATAAACTATGAACTATAATATAAGCACAGGGGACCTGGTGCAGACCCATGCAGGCCCTGTTCGTGCTGCTTCTGTGTCTGTGAGTTCATGTGAGCTTTGCTTGTGCTGATTTGGAGGGCCTTTTCCCCTTGATGTCCTCCACCCCCTAATACAGTAGAAACTTCCTAAAATATATGCATATAAAAAGGTGATCTAAATAAACCAAATAGCAGGGGAGACAGAGTCCCATCTGGCCATCTCTTGTCACCAAATGAAGCTTCCAGGACTGGGATTGAGTTATATCTAACACCTCTACATTCTTACAGTGATGAGAACCGTAGAGATATCTGGGGACTCAGACACTAACAAATCTCAAAATCCAAGGCATTCCCCTTTACTTGGTGTAAAACCACCAATTAAGTGTCAACAGGCTCATTGGGGAGACGCTTCTGGAATCTTCGCCAGGCATGTGCACTGAGATTTTGCAGAGTCCTTCTCTTTGCCTTCATTTTAAAGATCTAAGACCTCAAAACTGGCTCAGGTTTGGAAACTGAGTGACATCATAATTTCTTTCAAGCTCCCAGTCATACACTGGTGGTTCTGATAGTCCACGTAGGATTGAGCTCTTGTTTGATATCCATCTATTTTGCTCCAATGTGATGAATGATTTTATATGTCAGTTGGGTGTATTTCGTCAAACATGGCTGTTTCTATAAAGGTATTGTAGGATGAGTTTAGCATCAAAAACAGTGAACCAAACTAAAGGCATTTTCCTTTCATAATGTGGATAGGCCTTATCAAACAGAAGGCCTAAAAGGAGCCAAGACTGCCCTCTCCAAATCAAGAAAAAATTCTGCCAGCAGACTGGCTATATACTCAAATACTCAAATTTTTATCTCCTCAGCCTGCTAAATTAACCTGTAGATTCTAGATTTAGGATCGTGGGATGATGTTCCTAAAAATAAATATTTTTCTGTCCCTATACACATCCTTTAGATTCTGCTTCTCAAGGGTTTCATAACTCCCTCCTGCTCTATTGACTACCTCTGTAACCTCTGTAACCTCTTGAGAGGTTGTCCCTTAGCCACCGACCAAGGTCACACTCATTACAATAATTACATCCACTGTTATTATGTGACTTTTGAGAGTGACATGCTATCATCTCAGCGGTATTATTTGGGGAGCAGGCAACCTCATTGTTGTTAGTGAATCTGGTTCTTCACTGGCCTCCTTCACCCTCAGGCTTGGCCAGGGATCAGCCATTGTGAAATCTTTTAATGATAGGGTACCCTTCGCAGTCATGTATTCCTCCTGGCTTTGGTAAAGGTTTATGTTAGTCTGTTTGGGCTGTGCTAACAGCCATCAGCTAGGTAGCTTACAGACATTTATTTTGTATCCTGGACTTCCAAGATCAAGACAAGACAGGCAGACTCTGTTTAGTGAAAGACATTTCTTTTTTTTTTAAAGATTTATTTATTTATTATATATACAACATTCCTTCCATGTGTGCTTGTATACCAGAAGAGGTCACCAGATCTCATTATAGATGGCTGTGAGCCACCATGTGGTTGCTGGGAATTGAACTCAGGACCTCTGGAAGAGCAGTCAGTGCTCCTAACCTCTGAGCCTTCTCTCCAGCCCCCGTGAAAGACATTTCTTAAATGGTAATGTTTTTACTGAGTCCTCACATGGAGAAAGATGTGAACAAGTTCCCTGTCTTCGTGAGGATTTCTGGTGCTCTGCAGAGACCCCACGAGCACAGCGATTCTTAGAAAGAAAAACATTTCATTGGGATTGGTTTACAGGTTCAGAGGTTTAGTCCATTGGCATCGTGGCAGGAAGCATGGAGGCACACAGGTAGACACGGTGCTGGAGAAGGAGTTGAGAGTTCTACATTGGAATTGACAGGCAGCAGGAAGAGAGAGAGACAGACCCGGCCTGGCTTTAATGCTTGAAACCTCAAAGCAGACCTCCAGGGGCACTCTTCCTCCAACAAGCCCACACCTACTCCCACAAGGCCACACCTCCTAATAGTGCCACTCCTGTGAGCCTATGGGGGCCATTTTCATTCAAGCCACTATACTCCCCAGGGCTCATTGAAAGGGCACGGCTCTCGTTACGAGGGTCCCACCTTCATGACATAATAATCTTCTAAAGGCCTGTCTCCTAATACTGTCATATAAACACTGGAGGAGTGTCATGTGACTTTTCTGATATGATGTAAGGGCACATGCACTTACCCCAAAATAGGACACTGACCTATCAAAGAAAGTATTCTTTCAAAACTATGCGGTGAATCAACTGGGTTTGTTATGGTTACTTACAGGAAAACAGGTGACTCAATTGCAGCAACAATACCAGGAAGTTCCCTGAACAGCTTACTGGCACCTGGACCACTGAGGATCCCTACATGCCTTTGGGATCACTCACAAAAAGCTGCCTGACTGAGCAGTTATGAGCAGTTAAACTTCTGTGTAACAACCTTTATACAACTGGGGGAGAGGAAGAACCTTGTGAAATCTGAAGGCTTTTGGATCCTTGTTCATAGGGTTAAGGTCATAGGCCAACTCTTCCAGTGCTCACACCTTCTCTGATCTGAAATAGAAATGGCCATGTCCTTCCAGAGGAAACAGGTAGAAAACAGGATTAGATTCTCTAGACCCATGGTGCTTGGTTGTGGGTCATGGCCCAGTAGGGGTTGAAGGATTCTTTCACACGAGTTACCTATGACCATCCTGCATATCAGACATTTACATTGCAATTCATAACAGCAGCAAAATTGTAGTTACGAAGTAGCAATGAAAATAATTTTGTGATGGGGGGGGTCACCACAACATGAGGAACTGTATTAAAGGGTCGCGGCACCAGGAAGTTTGAGAACCACTGCGCAAGACCTTCCCACAAAACATGAACATTTAGTAGGTTTCCCAGCCTGCATACTGTACTGACTTCTGTAAACTGAAAACTTTTGTCATCTCAACCTCTCAAAGAATTGACACTCACTTTCTATGCTTAAAGGAGTCATTATGGTTAGGAATTTGCACCGCCTCCTAGCATCCTTGCCCTGGTATCACATTCTATATTTTAATCAATAAACTTTCCTTTCTCCAATCTTGTCCACGTCGACAAGCTCTCCACCAAATCTTACATGCTAATTCTTTAGTCAAACAGCTTCATAGTCCCCTGCTCCCAGGAGAATGTGTTAGTCTCACAACTCTTTGTGATATAGAACTTTCCTCTCTGTCATTACCTCATCATTGTCGGGGGGGAAAAAGAAAGGGCATCGAGGATAGACCCCAAGGGGAATGAGAACTTCATTATCTTCAAGGAAGACGGGACTGCTGCCCTTTAATAGGGAAGACAAGGATAGACCATTTCTGGGAGTTAAGCTGGCTCCAAGATACCTGTGGATCTCCTCCACTGCGTCTGAGTCCCCTTCTTTTCTAACTAAAGCTTGAACCTCCACACAGCACGCACAACCGGCTACATGGTTGGCAATTCAGCCTGGTTACTCTGCAGATGAAGTCTTGCTCTGAGCTTTGTTTTCTCCGCCCTGAAGGAACCGAGACTCTCTGCATGGTACCTGGGATATCCTGTGTTTCAGACTTCACTTTCAACCCTTATGTGTTCTCTATAGTGTGTTTCTTGTGTCACATTGCTTAGCATAGTTTTCTGATTGGCCTTATCCTTACTGTTTTCCTAATATCCCTCAAAAGGCCAATATTTCCCTTTGGCCTCTATGGTCCCTTCTGCTAGCATATTACTCCAATTTTACCAATAATAAAGGTTCTATTTATAGCCAGCTTTGCACTTTATTGTCTTTCCACCTCAGGCCTTGAGCACATATTTGTACAGCAGCTACAGGCTCTCCTTCCAAGCCTGCTCCTTGGTTTTCGGTTTCTCTTCATGCTTGGCCAGTGGTGTATGGCTCTCGTCTTCTTGGGTCGCAGGTCCAAAGGGCAATACTACTTGCTGCCCTTGTAGTATTCCCTGAGGCTTTCTTGAGTCTGGTTAAGACAGTGAGGACTCTGGCGGTGGATTTGCAGATGACCACTGTCTTGGAGAGCTTGGACATAGAGCCACCTGTTACCTTGGTAACGTGAAGCTGGTACTGTTCCACCTTCAGCTGGTCTGGTTGTCTTAGCAGCTCCTCTTTCTTCCAGGCGCACAGATCCTGAGTCATGATCTTGGTCATGGCTGCATTGCCAAGGTTTTGTTGAGAAAGCACTTCCACCTAACACTGTGGTTTATTGTGTTCCACCTCCCACCAGCTATGCTGTGAGTGAGCCTGGTCCGTAATCCACTCTTACCATCTGTGCCTCCAGACCTTTCAACTTCTCCAGACTGAGACCGGAGGCGGAGTTTATCACACAGAGGATATCCCTGAGATCATTCTCTGGAGGGAGGAATGAAGCCGATTCGGTGAAGGAAGATAAGCTACAAGGTGCCCCTCCTAACTGTCGTAGCTAACCCCACAGAGAGCCCTAGCATTAAAAGCATCCATGAGAAATCTCCCACACCGAGCAGAATAACAAGGCTTTATAGTCTTTAAACAGACGCTGGATGGAGGTCATCCAAAAAGTGCAAGAGCGAAAAATTCCTTAAACTAGTTGTGTGTT
The DNA here is from genome assembly GCF_982192425.1 of Myodes glareolus. Lineage (NCBI taxonomy): Eukaryota > Metazoa > Chordata > Mammalia > Rodentia > Cricetidae > Myodes > Myodes glareolus. The sequence goes on from NC_142040.1 coordinate 31,736,679, forward strand.
GTTCTTATTTGTGAGTCAATTAGAACAAACTGATTTTATTTCTTTGAAAGTGCAAGGCCTTCTTTGTCCCCAGGCAAGCTCTGACATGGCCAAACCCCTGATGCCTGCCGCTTATCCAATGATATGCATAATCCTTCCTCGTTAGGGGGTCTAGTCTGTATAGTAATATAAGTGATATATTTAATGCTCAAGAACATTTCAGGCTTCTAAAGCTATTCCTAGTCCTCTTTGGCCTTACTTATGAAATATTGACTAGGATCTTCTTTGATCTTTTTGAAATATGTTTTTGTTACTCTTAAGCAGCACGACAGAGTGAGTTAACATGTATTAGACTTTTTCTACTATATAAAGAAATATGGGATAAATTATCACTCAGAGTCAATGCACTACCAAAGCTGTAGTTGAAAGCAGCCAATGAGGTGGAGCATAGGAGCGTTTGGTATGAAGGTCATGATTCTAACTCGCAATGGGAGCAGGAGCTATGATGGCCATACAAAACCAGAAGCCAGAATTTATCCTTTCGTAAAATGCTCAAAGATTAGGAGTTGTTTTGATAGTCCAAGAAAATTAAAATGAAAATTTCATGTATTGTTTCTCAACCCATTCTCCGCTACTAAACCATGCAAAGATACTAGCAAAAAAGAAAACTAAAGACCAATATCCCTCACTCATGAACACAGAAAAATCATAGCAACTCTAACCTGGCTATGTACAAAATGGGCAAAATACCATGACCAAATGAACATTAATATAGAATTATAAGAGGGTTACATATTTGCAATTAATCAATGTAATTAGCATATTACTAAAAAAAGGAAAAATCCTATTATCATTTTTGTAGATACATTAAAAAGCTTCTGAGCAAAGAATTGTCAGCAAGCAAGGAGCAGAAACAAATTTTCTCAAACTCAAAAAGCCAATGTAGAAAAACTTAGTTAATGTCACATTTAACACAGAAAGATTAAGTGCTCCCCCTAATATTAACAAGATAGTGATGGCCATTTTCTCCAATCTTATTCAACATAGAGAGGTTTGGGGCAATAGCTAGGAAAGAAACTTAGGCTACAACTAATTAAAATTAGAGTTGTGTAGACCAGTCTCAAACGGATACATCTACGATATAGCTTCTGTAGGGTTCAGGGGAGGTGAGAAGATCGTAGGAGCCAAAGAAACAGGGAATTTGCTATGAGACAGTCTCCTAGCAATGTCAGACAGTACGTTCATAAAGGTCACCAGGATGACTACCTGAACGTGCATGACACCAGGAGACAAACTAACATGGCAGGGGGGAAAGCTCAGAGGCCTCAGTCTTACACAAAGGGCTACAGGCTGCTAAGGACTGCTGAGAGCGGGTTGAAATAGTCTTTCCCAGAGTCAGCAATTAGCCATCCAATACCAAATGGTCACTCTGAAAACACAAATACAAGTAGCATTATATGGACGGAGCAGGTTGCATTTATGTAGTTAGGAATGAACATATATATTCATTTGGATATTATATATATACATATATATATGTGTGCGTGTGTGTGTTATACAATTTAGAAAAAGGGCCATGAAGAGAGTAGAAGGAGAGTAAGTGGGGCATGGAACAGCTTGTAAGGAGGAAAGGGAAGGGGGAAAGATACAATCATATTATAATCTCAGAACATTTTTTAAAAGCAAAACACCTGTACTATCACAGAAGAAAGCTCAGTGAGTCACGTGAATTGGAAAGGAAGACGGAACACTGTTTACTGAGCTGACACGATTGCCTATACAGAAAGTCAATGGAACTGGCAGCGGCATACAGTCACACGGCAAGGTTCACATATAAAAGGTCTTAAAGCCAAATTTAATTATATTTCTACACTTAACAAAAATAATTGGGAATTGAAATTATATTTTAAAAATAGCATTTACAATAGCATCAAAAATAGCAACGAATTTAACAAAACATGTGCAACCTACTTAGTGTGAACTATTAAGCATTGACCAAATTTAACATCTAAAGCCATGGAAAAATACACTATGTACATAAATCTTTAGGCTCAATATTGTTGTCAAGTCTCTCTAAATTATTTTACCAATTTATCATAACCAAGTAAAAATTCCAGTGAAGACTTTTTGTACAAATAAATCTCAGTATCCTTGGTTGTAGAAGATTAAAGGTAACTACTAAAAGAATATTTATAATTTCCAAATCAATAGAAATGATAAGTGAAAGATTAAAACAAATCTCAACTCCAAAGAAGTTTAGAAAAGAGACCTCGCAAAGGAAATAATCAACGCTTGAAAGAATTGATATAAACTTAAATGGTTAAAGTAAATTTGAATATACTGGCAGTCCAAGAAAGACCTATAGATTCAACTTAATTGTTCAAAGTCAGTAATTCTCATATGTGGGTTTGAAAAAGCAAACCCCAGCAACTTAATTTTCCAAGGAATTATTAAAGCATGACCACATAGAATGTTTGAAAGTAGAGGAGAAGACAAAACATACCAGGCAAACTGTAAATCAGACTATGAGGGAAATAATCATAGCCTCAAAACTTGATTCTTTTCAAAATAAAAAAATGCTATGTAAATAAACTAGTAATATAAACTATAATTATATTAACACAATACTCATTTCAGGTTAACATGTGACTGTTATTTAGTTATCATAAAATTTACTCAGGAAAATATGACAATAGTGCTTTCTGTTACTCCGAGTAATTCCCTAGGTGGACAGAATCATCCACTTTGCATATGTGTCTACCAGCTGTGTGCGGAAGCCGAGCTTGATAGACCCCAAATTAGTAACTGGAGAGAAGCAGACGAAAGCGGTACATGGAACAGCCTCGCCATATGCCCAGTGAATGGGGTTCAGTGACATGCGTTGAATCTTGCAGGCAATGTCAGAGGTGAGCATAATGTCAATTTGAGCATGAAGGGAACATTTAGGACCGAGCCCCAACATAAAACCCAACAAATATAAGAGATGGACTGAGCCCATCCTCACTTCACTGAGATAAAGTTAGAAATAAAATATTAATTAAAAACTGATTTCCTGTTGAACAGCGATGGCACACACCTTTAAGTCCAGCGCTCAGAAGGCAGAGGTAGGCAGAGTTCTGATGTCAAGATCAGCCTGGTCTACAGAGGGAGTTCCAGGACAGTCAGGGCTACCCAGAAAACCCTGTCTTAAAAAACCAAAATAATAATAATAATGATAATAATAAGAAGAAGAAAATAAAATCTGATTTCCTAAAGTCTAAGAGAAATATGAGACACTCGGAAATTATTACATTTCTCAAGGTTTTGTGTATACGTATGAAATTTACTTCTCCATCACTGATTAAATTGCTTTGGATAAAAATTGAGTCCAGAATTTCAGCTTCCCTGTTGTTTATTCATTCTTTTAAAAGATGAAATTATAGGTAGAGACACGCCAAAATTTTATCAAATGTTCTGCTTCAGCTGGGTAATACTTCTACCACATGTCTACATGATTAAAATATTTCAGTGCTATTACATCAGTTTAGTAATCTGTATTAAGAAAATATTTAAAAATAAACTATTTCTCACATGGCCAGGCCGGCCAAGCTATCTGCGCCGTGCTGCTCAGACATGGCTGCCTCCGTCACTTGAGCTTCTCTTTGGGTCTGATCTCCGTTCCCCACGGGTTCTCCTTCTGCATCCCATGCCCACTGCTGCCTCAGCATCGTCTTTCAAGGTGTCTCAGTCCATTCCCCTTAGTATTCCTTATATATTCTCCAAATAACTCTCCTTACTTTTTCAATAATTGTTATGAAAGAGTGTATTTCTAACATTTGTATCTAGTATTTTATGGGTTTGACATTTTTTTTTTTGCCACTTTTAGTCAATTTTTATACCAATACCAAAGCCTGTCATTTTCTTTTTAGCATAGAACTTTGGGGTACCTTTTAAATTTTGGGGGGGTACTTTTGTATTTGTTTAATGTCATGTGTACATATGCCTGAGCGGACATATGTGCACCACTTGTGTGCAAGGGTCCATGGAGGCTAGAAGACGGAATTAGATCCCCTGGAACTGAGTTACAGACAGTTGTGAGCCACTGATGAGGGTGTTGGCAACCGAACCTGAGTCCTCTGCAAGATCACCAAGCGCTCCTAACCCCTAAGCCCTCTCTCCAGCCCCACTAGGATCCTCCTTATTATGTTTGGTCATCCTAAGGGCACATTACCCTATAGATAGACTAGATATACTTTTGCTAGTTTTTATTAGATAGTTTCAGGTTCAGTTTTGCTTTTTTTTTTTTTTTTAAGAATCCTGTCTCCACTATTTTAAGGATCTTTTAAAAATAAATGCTCCACTTCTCTTTGCTCTAGTTTTGTCTATAAAATGGCAGTAATATTAGTACCTATTTCACAAGATTGCCTTAAGAGTTTAATTAGTGAAGACTTTGCAAATGCCGAGGCCAGTCTACAGTCAGAGCTTAATAAGAATTAGCTGCTATTAAAGCGATTTGCTCTTAAAATTTGATTTATGACTCTCTTGATTTCTTTTGTGAATCTTTTGCCAAATACATTCCTGCCGGGCTTTTTATGGCATCATCTGTCCCCTGCTTTCTGGTTCACAGTCCAGGAAACTGAACTACTTTTTGACACCATTGGCAAGGCTGTCTGCTTACTTTGCACAGTCGGAATGAGACAAGAGCAGAAGTTTTTGGGTTTTTTTTTTTTTTTAGAAATCTGTTCCTAAATCCTTCCTTCTACCCAGCACCTCAATCAAAAGCAATTGGTAGAAATTCTTCTCACACCTTTTCTGACTTTATCTAGCTTTCTCTATAATGAATTGGCAGACATGGGTGGGCTCAAGTTACAGCCTTCACAGCCAAGGTGGCTTCCAGCATCCTCAGAACAGCGAGTCATCAGCCAACATGGCCCCCGTGTTTTGGGCAAGTGCCAGCTGCTTCTGACATGATAACACTTGGGAAGCTCTAGTGTTCCCGACTTCAAAATCAAACCAAATAAAGGTCCTTGTTACTCATCTATTTTCCTCCTTCCCTCCTTTGAAAAAAAAATTCCTAAACGGTTTCTTCTACTCTTCCAAGGACAGCATCATCTCCTCTAGTGTAGACCCAAGTTTCACAAGTCCTTTGGCTTCCTTCAGAGTGAGGACCTCCTGTATCTGTAAAGCACAGATTTAAGGACAGCCTTAAGTAGCCACTGGAGTCCTTGTGTGTATGATCCCTGGAGATGAACAAACAGATCTTACTTCCCCATCGTCTATGTAGTTACTGGGAACTTTCACTGGACCTGTCTGAAGCAGGCTTTCTTCTGGGCTACCAACCAGCTCCCAAATCATGACTTGGAAACTTATTAACTATGAATGCTCAGCCTTATCTTGCTTGTTTCTTGCTAGCTCTTATAACTTAACCATTTCTCTTCATCTACATTTTGCCCCAGGGCTTTTTACTCTTCTTTCCTTCTGTAGCTCCTCCTACTACATGCCTAGCTGGTTGGCAACTGCCTGACTGGTTGGCCCTGGTGTCCCCCTTTCTTCCTCCCCCAACTTAGACTCTTCCTCTAATTAATTCTCTCTGCCCACCAACCCTGCCTATCTCTCTACTGTCTAGCTATTGGCTGTTTAGCTTTTTATTAGATCAATCAGGTGCCTTAGGCAGGCAAGGTGAAACAGCAACACATCTTTACATAATTAAACAAATGCAGCAGAAACAAATGTCACAAATGCAACATAAGCAAATGCAACACACACATTTACATAGCTAAGGTACTATTCCACAACACCTGCCCTTGCCACCCTCCTAGGTCCGCCTTTCCTGCAGCTGTTAGGTTGCTGCTCCACAGCATATTGTCAAAACTCATGCAATGATTAGCCACTACATATTCTACTAGAGCTCGTAGGTTCTTTCCTTGCCTCTTTGAAATGCATTTAAGCTGTTGTAGCCACACCATCCTGTGTTTAACTGCCATGAAATCAGTTAGCAAAAGACAAATAAAGGAAGTAGCATCAGTGAAAATGGCTGAATAGAAAACCATGGAAGCTGGGGGCTGGAGAGATGACTCAAAGGTTAAGAGCACTGACTGCTCTTCCAGAGGTCCTGAGTTCAATTCCCAGCAACCACATGGTGGCTCACAGTCATCTATAATGAGATCTGGTGCCCTCTTCTGGCATGCAAGCATACATGGAAGGAACGTTGTATACATAATAAATAAATAAGTCTGAAAGAAAGAAAGAAAGAAAGAAAGAAAGAAAGAAAGAAAGAAAGAAAGAAAGAAAGAAGACCATGGAAGTTTGTGTCTCCTTGAAAGCAGCAAACAGACTGGTGAACAGAACCAAAACCAATTGCGTTGAGACTCTGGAAATGAATCAAAGGTGTGTCACAACCAATTGGCCACTTAGAGAAGGACAAAGAAGATTCTCAATCTTGACACTAGAGGTGTGTGGTGTTTTCATTTATCCCCAATATCATGTTGCAACTTGGTGTCATCATTGAAGACACCAGTTCAACCCCCAGTACTGGTTTCTAATGTTTAAGAGAAGATCACAGAACAATTCTTGGACTCAAAGACTTGTTATTTGCTTTGATATTGTGGAAGTTTGAACATATTTGATCCCCATAAGATCATAGGGAGTGACACTATTAGGAGGTGTGACCATCTTGGTCTTGTTGGAGGAGGCTGGAGGACACACCTTTAATCTGGGCCACACCTTCTGTGGAAAGTGTGTCACTGTGGCGGTGGGCTTTGAGGTCTTTTTCTCAAGCTTGACTCAGCGTGGCAGTTGGTCCACTTGTTGTTGCCTGCAAGATGTAGGACTCTCAGCTCCAGCACCACATCTGCCCACATACCGCCATGTTCCCCATCATGATGGCGTGAACCTCTGAAACCGTAAAGGAGTCGCCCTCCATTAAATAGTTCCTTTGCCGTGTCCTGGTGTCTCTTCACAGCAACAGCAAAGCTTGTCTTTCTGTCACCAGGCAAGGAATTTGGTGGCTCCTGAGGTAGCATTTGTTCAAAGTGTCTCTAAGCAAATATATTAACCCCTATCGCCCAGTGCAAGAGATAACAGTGACAGATGAAAAAGCTGGAGAAGAAACGCTAGAGACTGACAACTGTAAGCTTCCACATTCCAGCCATAGGTGAATGTTTAGAAGAAATCTGAGCCATTCTCTTCTCTGCTTCGCTGGCATTTCTGTTGTCCACAAGGAGTGAACCCTAAGACAGAGTTAACTGCCAGACTAAGTGTTGAAGATATGGCCCCTACAGGATATTTAAGACCTCCCCTAGACTGACCATGTGATTTTCTCCTGTGCCCTTCTCCTGCCTTGATTTCTTGGGGCTGGAGGGTCACCTGAGAGCTGCTTTGCCCAGAGGAAACCTGGTCTTTGACTTTTTAGCTCAGCTTGATCTGGCTTACTGCATCATTGGTGAAGGAACCTATTTTCAGAATACAGAAATCCTGTTAGTATGGACATTGTACTTGTCTAACTAAGGCAAGTCTTCAGAGTGGGGGGGGGGGAGAAAGGAAAAGAATCCCTAATAGTAATTTTATGCAAATGGTTATACAAATTGAATGACGCTCCTAACAAACATTTTAAAATTTTTCTGTAGAAAAACCGGCCTTGAACTCCCAGAGATCCGCTTGCTCTGTCCCCTTGGAACTGGAATCCAAGGTGCACACCACAGTGCCTGGCTCCATACAGGTGAAAGCAATGGAATCACAGATGCTTTTCCGGCTTTAGAGCTGATCCCAAGTTTACAGCAATGGCAGGAATGTGGGGTTGGCGCCAGCACAGACGGGGAACCAACGAGAAGCAAGAGTTCAGGAGCAAACTCATGTATCCATGTCAATGACTCCTTGACAAGAGTGGGCAGACTATGCAATAGGGGCTGAATCCATTTCCCCAGCAAACGCTGATGAGTCAACTAGACACCCACGAGCAAAAGAACGAAGCCACATCTTATACAAATACTAACTCAAAATGAGTTGAAGACCCACTCAGAAGACTAAAACAGCAACATTCTTAGAAACCAACTCAGGGCAACTCTAGCTAATCCTTGGATTTGGCAATAGATTTTTATTTTAGGTATGAAGCCAAATATAGTCAACAAATAGAAAAATGAATGAATCAGACTTCATCAAATGAAAAAGTTTTGCACACACAGCCCCCAAAACCAAGAATGTGGAAAACATCATAAAATGCATCGAAGTATTTTCAAACCATGTATCTTAGAGAAGTCAGTGTTTCAGATACATGAGCGCATTTTAACATCCGTGAGACAAATAACCAAACCAAATCAGCAAATGACTCAAATAGACACTTTCCCAAAGAAGACATAAAAATGATAATGAAGCCCTTGACAAGATGCTCAGAATCCTCAGTCAATAAGGATGTATAACACAAACACTGTGGGACAACACGTTCCGCCTACTAAGATGGCTATCACTACAATACATACAATACAGTTGATAGTGTGGGTGAGGAGATGGGAAACTAATAATCTTCACATGTTGGGATAGATCTGTAAAATGCCACAGATACTGTGGAAAGCAGTTTGGCTTACATGATACTAGAATCCAGTAGTTGGATGTCTCACCCATTCTGATATGGGCCCAAAGGCCTGGTCTGTGTTGAAGCTGGTTCTAATCGCAATCAAAAAACACAGCAATGACAGCTACAGGATGGAAGGACTTGCCAGCGTGAGTGAAGACAAGCAGAGAAAAACCCAAAATGTCTGTGTTTCCATCTCCCTTTTGTCTGAATTGCCACCGGAAGGTGCCATCAGCACTTATAACAGGTCTGCTTCAAACAAATGGATGAAAAGGAGCCTTGGCTGGAGTGCCCAGCAGCTGGCCTTTCCGTCGACTCCACAGCCAGTCAAGTGGACAGTCGGGATTAACCACTGTAATAGCTATCAATATAAATCGTGTGTGATACATAGATGATGCCAAAGTGAGGGAGCAGTTGGGCTGACCCAGAGGGCAGGGTCCTGATAAGTGGGTAAAATTCGAACAGCTAGGCAGTGGGGCTAGAGGAGGAATTCTATGATGGGAGATCTAGAATATTAGGGATTATTCCATAATATTAGGAGACCTGCTATGTTAGATCCCTTTGAAGGCTAACATGCAACAGACGAAAGCTTCAAATTAGGCTAAGACAACCAGTAATATCAGTAAACAGGGAGCCTTTCCCACTCTGAGACTCGAAAAAGTCATTGTCTGGTGTTATTCATTTTCTCTTCAAAGCATCTCTGTGTGACCTGTCGCTGCCATCTAAATAAAGTCTATTCTACTATGTTTTGTCTTTGTTTTTTTTTGTTTGTTTTGTTTTGTTGTTTGTTTTTTTTTTTTTTAAAGAAACAAGGCCTTAGTTACGAGCCTGCCCTTGTGGCGTCTGGTTCTGTTCAGAAGCTCTCCGACAGGTAGTTGTTTTCTTGTCTTCCACCCTACTGCTCCCAGTAACATCCTTCAGGGACCATGAGAAACAATTCCACTTCTCCTTCTGTTTATATTCTGAGGATGCTTATGGAGTTTCCACATTCCCTCTGCTTTGAGCCCAGCCAAGGTATACATGCTTAATACCTTTAATCTCTCCCCCTAAGTCACTCCCTCTGGTCCCTTAATCATCTTAATTGCTCCTCTCCGAAAGGCAGCCAGCTCATTATGTGTATCTTCCTTGGGAGGCGACGAGGAACATAGTATTCCCCTTGTGGTCTCGCTCGGCTCATATATTACCTCCCAGTTTCATCATCCATGGCCGGACATGTGCGGCCCCACCCCACTGCCCTCCCCCTCCCGACAGTGCACCAGGTTATCTCTGTGTTTCCAGGTGGCCTGCTCCGAAGCTTGGAACTCACGCTGGCCACAGGCTCTTCCCACCCCTGGGGGGAGGGAGAGCCACTTACTGAAGAAGATGGCTCAGGACCAGCCTGAGTGTCTGGAGAATTGCAACTAAGCTTGTGTAAGTCAATCTTGGAAGGGGAGAGGCTGCGGAGTGCCCAGAATTAGGCTGCGGAGTGCCATTAGCGCTGTGGCCTGCTGGGCTGTGCGAGCGAGCATTCAGGACACAGCTCCAGGGCTCCATCTCTGCTTCTAATTATCCTGTGCATCTCCCCTCTAACTCTGCTTCTTACCTAAGTGTTTTCATAGCTCTCAGTCGGTACTGCGTGGCATTATGAGGATAAATGTGAAACCAAACAAATGATAAATATCCTGTTTCAAGATGTGTTATCACCCTGTGGGTGGAAAGCCCCAGAAGCCTGAGACTTTGAAAGCGCTGGTCTTGTTTTTTTTTTCCTTTCTAAAGCTTTGAAAAGGAACACACACACACACACACACACACACACACACACACACACACGACTTTCCCATTCTAAGGCATAGTGGCAGAGGTCAAACTGCCTTTGAGAAAGACAAATGTTTGAGTTTCCGCAGAAGGGTGACTTGGAAACCCACATGAAGCTTCCATGGGTGTCTGAGAGGAAATAGCACCCCTGGAGATGGGGTGCTGAAGAAGACATGGTTCACAACCATCTTCTAACTCCAGTTGCAGGGGATCCAACGTCGTCTGAGCCACATAATGCAGAGAGAGAGAGAGAGAGACAGAGACAATAAGCAAATCTAAATAAACATTTTTTTAAAAGAGCTTTAAAGAAATTCCTGGAGTTTGTTCCCATGGTGAGGGGTAGAACTAACAGGTGGAGAAGAAAGAGTGGGGGAAGGAGGGAGAGAGGGAGGGAGGGAGGGAGGGAGGGATAAAGGGAGGGAGGGAGGGGAAAGAGAGAGAGGAGAGAAGCTAAGTGGGAAGAGGCCTCATGCCTGCTATACAGGAATCTTGTACAGCCCGCTCTGCTCTGCTTTTTATTGAAGCCTTGAGAAGCCTCAGCCTAATGGCTTGGTGGAGGCAAGACCACAGGGCAGGAAAGTCCTGCCGGGGTTCTTAAGGACTGTGCCCTGGGTGAAGCGACTCGTTGCTCCCGACCCCCCAGGCCCAGCCCTTCACTCACGTGTACACTTCGGCACCGGAAAACTACAGCGCAAATAGTTTTCTTCTAGAGGAAGAGAATTGTGGGGATGAGGAGGGAAGAAAAGAAAGGGGGAAGTTGGGGTGGGGGAAAGAAGGAGCTGCAGAGAGAACCTGTAGGAAGAGCAAGAGAGACCTAAGTCCGTCCGTGTTGTCCCCCCACCCTCTCTCCCGCTTGCCTTCACCTTCCAGCCCACAACATGGATCCTCCCTGCAGTAGGCCGAACTTGTGTGAAAGACTAGTCGACCTGTGACCTGTTGTTGCCTCCTCTCCTGTCCCCTGGGTTCTTGGGCCTCGAGAGCATCTGTTTAGGATCCCGGGTCCTTGCACTTCCGCAGCCATACCTTCTTCAGTGCCAAGCTGCCAGAGAGGACTGAGATTTCCCAGTTCGATTTGAGCATCAAATAAAGATGGGTAATTTTGAGGACAAGTCTTCGTATATCCCATTGATATGTCCTGTTCTCCACTTTTTCTTGTATTGTTAAATCTAAGCCCTTTTAATTCAATATATTTTACTTCATTTCTGTACAGCCAGGGACCCTTTAAAACAGGAAAGGAAGAAGTTCCCACGCCAGGGAGAACAGCCACATGGTCCAATATCCTGTTTGGTCCCCTCCAAATTTGGCGCATGTTCAGCTACAGGAGAAATCCTCGAGTGATTTGGGGGAAGCCTCATGGAAGAAGGAGGTGCGATGATTCCAGATCACCTAAGCCAGCTATTGGAATCGCCAGCCTAAGGTGGAGCAACAGCGCTCTCCTGTCCTGAAGGAATTTACAAGGCGCGCGGAGAACACAAGAGTTAAATAGTAATCTCCCGTTGTAAGCCCTGTTTCTTAAGTGGGGTTTACATTTGGGATTAATAGTAAACTCCTTAGGCCTTACTGACAGCAGACAGCAGTCGCCCAAATAAACAACGTTTTGATCAGGACTCGGGACCAAACTCTTCCTAGCAAGGAGCGTTTCCCAACTCTGAAGTCATTTGTAATGTGCTGGGAAGACGTTTTCAAAAAAAAAAAAAAAATGGATATCTTAGAGATACCATAAAAGGAAAAACATTTCTCCCTTTTGAAGTAATAAATACCATTTGTAGCAGAACTCCTTCAGTGTGCATTTCTGAATTATTTCCTGATAATGCTAGGCTTATGGTGGCTGTGGTGCCTACTGCCTAGTAAGGAAGAGCCTCGTGGAACCATGTGGGTGTGGGCTTCACTGTGTTCTGAACAGTTACACATTCTTCTTGGTACATAAAAACCAAGACTGCCTCCCACGGATTGGGTTATTGTAGACTTCATGGGACGGACTTTCAGGCAAAGTGGAAGGGCCCTCAAGGGCCCTCAGATAGTGGGACTGTGCCACACCGGCTCCCGTTGGCCACTGCTCCTTAGCTTTTCCTCTGTAAGCTGTGGAAAAGGTTGAACCTTCCCCACAGCACTTCGAATAAAAATGTGGCTATCCTAGGAAGCAGACACCAATCTTCAGGAAACCATCCCTCAGATAGGCACCACAACACAACCTTTGAAAAAAGCATTCCACGCTCGGAACCCTTTCTCACCTGGCATTTCCTCTTTCTCTGTGTCCCTTTTCTAAGCCCCAGACCTGTGGGTTGAGACCTGCTATGCCCGCCCATCACCTGGAGAACGACCTATTGGCACTTCTAATGGGCAGACTCTGTGCTAACAGCGAGCCTCTCAGCGCTTCTTCACACCTACGCATGGTCTTTATACTGTGGGTTCCCCCGAAATGTACACAGGAAAATCAGACGAACAGTAAAGGAACGGAGGTCCCTCTGTAAGTAAATACTAGCTCTGAGGTAAAATCGTTTGTACAGAAGACAGAGGGTGCGTTTCAGTTTCCTCCCCACTTGCTGCCTAAAGTGCGGATTGTAATACCTCCAGGATGTAAGAACCTCCAGGATGGTTCCGCAGGATAAATGAGGAAGGCGGTGGAAGTTTCCAGAATGGCCTAGTGCTCAGTAGGAAATCAAACCACACTTGGGGAAGACAGGCAAGGACAGACACCTCAGAGAGGAGCGGTTGATCTGACTAATGCCCAGCAGCTAAAACTAAAGTTGGAAGGACAAAAGGACCAAGTCTGTTCAGGACTTGAAAACCTAAGAAGAGGGACTTGTGGAACGGCATTAACTGCTTTGAAATAAGGCATTGCTCTTTTCGGATTTTAAAAGTAAAAATACTTAGGAGTGTTTTGTAGGGGCGGGAGAACCAGGAAAATGAAAAGATAAAAATAAAATAATCTCTTCTCCCTAAGACAATGACGTGCAATCGTTTTTTGTGTTACCTAACTTGGATTCTATGTATTATGCAATATATTATGATCCAACTTCATGAAATACAGTGCTCATATATGTGTAATATAACTTAGAATGTCTGTTACAATTATATTGCATAGTATGCCTTTCCTTTTCACTTCTTTATGACTAAGCAATGACAGGAAAAGATAGAGACAACGGCCTACGGACAAGAGGAAGCAGCATGCCTACTATGCCATTTCCCCATCACTGCCTACTGAAGTTTCAGGCGTCCCCTGTCAGAAGTGATACTGTGATAAATATCCTCACAGAAGAAACTTTCACTGCGTCTGCAAAGCTTATTTCCTTCAGATGAATTCCTGAAAGTGCAGACACCTGGCCAAAGAGTCTGTCCTTTAAGGTCCTTCATGTCACCAAGTGTTTCCCAGACTGGCTGTATTTATGTGTTAGGAAAAAAGTATATTTACACATATGTGTACACAATAACAATTCCAGGAAAATAGGTCATTAATTTGAAAGAGAGCAAGAAGGAATATATAGGAGGATTTAGAGGGAAGACATGGAGGGAGAAAATGATAAAATTGCATGATAATATCAAAATCAAAAGAAATCGTAAGAATAAAAAAAGATTCTAAGGAAATTAACCAATTGAACTTAAGATATTATAGTTTAATATTGGCACTACTGTTGTTTCAAGTGCTGTTGTGGGTGGAGGAGATAATAGTAAAGAGTCTGAACTCTGGATATTTTTGTTACTTGCGGAGAGTAAAGTTCGACAACACTAACCGAGTACGAACATATGCGATATTCTTTAAGAGGGGCTGCTACACGGTTAGCCCTCGTCCGTCCTACTTGTCAATCCTTTTTCCAATGTGCCATTTGACCTTTAAATGTATTTTTAATTACATAATTAGGGGCTGGATAGATGTCTCAACAGTTAGAAGCACTAGTTGTTATCCCAAGGACCCAGGTTTGATTCCCAGCACCCTCCAGACAGTTTACAGTTTTGTAACTCTGGTTCTAAGGGATCTGATGCCCTTCTCTGGCCCCCATGGGCAGCATGTACACACACTAACACTCAGATACATACAAAATAAAAACAAATACGTGTACTGAAAAATGTTCCAGATTTGTCTTAAAGGTCACCATTGTTGTGGAACTATAATTTGTGGCTGTAAATTTTAAGTTTCTCTTATGATTTTAATGCTGTTTTATTTAGAGTATAAATTCATTCTTGCTGATACTTGGAAAGAAATATGATTCTTTGACCCTTTGTGATTGTTTAAAATCTACTTTTCTTGGGGTGTGTATTGTCAACCTCATATTGGTGAGGCTAACTGTATAAAATTTGCCAAGGAAATCATTGGTCAAGATTCAATTTTTTTTCTATACTGGTTTTACTTTGCACGTAATTTCGTAATTATTTTTACAACTCTAATTTAATCTTAATTTCATTAAATTGATCTTGTTTTTATCACAGATCCTTGTATGTAACAATTGCTATGGTTTTTTTCAGTTTTTAAATTTGTTTTATCAGACAGCTGACATATGACTTAAAATAGTTTCCTTCGAATGACTGTCTTATACAAAGCACTCCACAAGCCTGAGCGAAAGGAGAGATGACTGAAGGGTGGTAAACCCACGCACATCCCAGAAAGGGTTCTTTCTAACATGCTTGATAAAGAACAGCTTAGTGTTGTTTCGAGACAGGTCTGTGTGTGGAGTTCAGCCATCGTCCAATGGACAGGCTGGGTATCACAGGCTGGCAATCCTCCTGTCTCAGCATCCTGAGTCCTAAGGTTACTACTGCACCCACCTCTAGTTTCCTCCAAATTCTGTGTCTATTTCCTGATTATCACTTAGGAGAGTAACAGATAATTACAGACTTAGTGCCTTCTGTTCTGCATCAAATTCATTTTTATTCTTAAAAGATGATCGCCCGTGTGTTCTCTCTCCTCCCTCCCTCCCTCCCTCCCTCCCTTCCTCTCTTCCTCCCTCCCTTCATTCTAAATATTTTGGTGAAAATATACTGGCTCTCTTTATTGATTTAACTTGGACAAACACAAGAGTTTTTAGCTACAAGTTTAAGTTCTCCAATTCAGGCACGTCTTTTCTAATACATATACGTTTGGGTGTTTGGGGGTCTATTTTCAGGGACCTGAGTAATTTGGAGTTTAGAGCCCTTGTGATGACCACTAAGGCTTCCCTCTTCATCTACTTTGTATCTAGAAGAGATTTTGGTACATGCCATAAAGATGAAAAATTTAATTGACAGTCTTTTTCTTTTAAAACGAGTTTGCCTTCTCCGAACCAAGAGTACATAGCAGTGTGCTTCATTTGCTTCATATTCTGCTTCTGGCTGGATAATTTGTGAAGATTTTAGGCTGGGATAGGTATTTCATTTTTGCCATCACATTTTTTTCAATTAAAGAATAAGTAATCTCAAGCAGTTTCTGTTGAATGGAGAGGGTCCCTTTGTTCTGTCCCAGCTGCCCAGCTAGCTTATACCCGAAATAACCACACAGAAACTATACTAATGATAAACTGATTGGCCCATTAGCTCAGGCTTCTTATTAACTCTTATAACTTAAATTAGCACATTATTCTTATCTATGTTAGCCACATGGCTCAGTACCTCTTTCAGCAGGGCAGGTCTCATCTTGCTTCTTCCTTGGTGGGCTCACAACTGCTGAAAGAGCTTCCTTCTTCCCAGAATTCTCCTGTTTTTATTGACCCACCTCTACTTCCTGTCTGGTTGTCCCACCTATACTTCCTGCCTGGCTACTGGCCAATCAGCATTTATTTAAAACATAATTGACAGAATACAGAATTGTCCCACACCAAATTCCCCTTGTACCTCACCCTATTGCTACCCCTATTTCTTAGTCTTATTTCATAGCATGTGGGTGTCTTACTGGTGACACCAGCTTTATTAGCCATTCATATCATCATCCTTCTAATTCTAAGTCATCTGACTTAGCAAGAAACCCTGTCATTTGAATGTAATCCTTAAATTTTATGCTCATTTACATTTAGAAATGCATTGTTAATTAATAATTTGTGTATATAAAAGCACATATAAAGAATCTCATAAATTTTCTCATAATGTAACCAGCACCCAAAGGTCAAGAAAGAGAACGGTCCCAGTAACATGGAAATGCCTCTCATACCCTCTGCTGTCTGAGGTAAGTGCTATCCCACCTGCTGTCATTGTTGTGATCAATGGCTTTGCCTGGTTTAAAACTGTATGAGCCATCATGGTCCTCTTCTCCCTTTCCTTCCCTCTTCCCTGCTCTTCTTCATTTGCTCCTCTTCCCCTTCTTTTTCTCCTTATCCTCCTCCTTCCCCTACTTATCCTCCTTCTACTTCCTCTCTTTTTCCTCTGTAATCATGAAACCAAAAGAGATAAAAACCAGCCACTAGACTGGATGGTGTTTCTCTCGTCCTAGTCTCTTCTTAACTAAAGGGATTCCCCCCCTCAGGGTCATGGCTGGAATGAAGATGGGTGAGTATAATTTCTAATCCAGCCACTAAAAGTTTGAATTCTTAGGCATTTCTCTCCCAACTCTCTGATTCCTGCATACTCAGAATATATGGTACATGAAAAACATCATTCCTAACACATATTGAGAATTAATTAGGACCCAGTCAATGTGTGAGACAGAGGGGATATTACTACCGCTTATAAGAGACATTTATTTTTCTCTCACATTAGAATCCATAGACCATGGCTGACTTGAAAGTTCTCCAAAATGTTCCTATAACCTAGGGCTTATCCATCTGTCTGCTTTTTGTATGTAGACCATGGTCTGTGTCTTCAGAGTGGAAAACAAAAGAATGCTGGGCAGTTGAATGGACAAGGTGCCTAGGGAAGGGGAAAGGAGAAAGGAGACAATTGTTTTGTACCAGGACTTATGTATTCTCTATTTACATCCCAACAATCATAAATTATTTGTTCTACCTGTATGCAAAGGGGCATAGTAAAGAAACTGCCGAAGTGGCCAGTCTGTTATTAGGGAGAATGTTTTTATTGTTGGGTAAGAAAAAATATATATACTGAGAGAAAAAGTAGACTGGTCATGGTCAGGACTGGGGAAGCAGGAGAGCAGCAGAGAATAGTGGAGATGGGAAGAGATGTGGGACAGTGAGAGTCACCAGGGTATAAAGAGAGTGGGGATCTGAGGTGGGAAGGGCCAGGAGGCTAATGTGGGAGTTTTGAAATGTCTAACAAATATGTATGAATGGGGCCTGAAAAAGCTGGAGGCCAGCATGGGCTTTGACATGCAACCATAGTTACAGGTCAGTAGAGAGCCAGAGGCAAGGGAAATGACTCCTTTAAGTGGATGAGGAACCCATTTCACAAGTTTCTGAGGAATGCTGGTGTTAAAGGGAGGTTGCTTGTTGGTCCCGGCTGCCTGGCTAGCTTAGACCCAAAATAATCACAGAGAAACTGTACTAATTAAATCACTGCTTGGCCCACTAGCTCTTACTTCTTATTGGCTAACTCTTACATCTTAATTTAACCCATTTCCATTAATCTGTGTATTGCCACATGGCAGTGGCTTACCAGCAAAATTTCAGCATGTCTGACTCTGGCAGCAGCTTCATGGCTTCTCTTTGACTCAGCCCTTCTTTCTCCCAGCATTCATCCTAGCTTTTCCTGTCTACCTAAGTTCTGCCTTGCTATAGGTCCAAAGCACTTTCTTTATTCATTAACTAATAAAAACAACACATAAACAGAAGGACCTCCCACACCATGCTGGCTTTTATCTACCTGCCACTGATACTTCTATAGTCCAGCTTGAGTTCATTTCTGGACATATATACTATCTGACACCTGACATTCTAGCCTCTTATTGATGATAAGGGTGATGTAGTCTCTCTCTTTTGTAACTGCTTCAAAGTTGAGTGGGGTCTTCATAGGGCCCAGATAGGCTGGAATATTCCTCAGAGTCCAAGATAAGGGGATTTAGGCAACGACAGGAGACTTGGGAAATTCTGTCCGAAGCACCTGTTTCTATGACTGAATCTGAAGAGACAGGGAGTGGTTAGTCACATTGGTTGGACTGGTTTATATTGGCTTTGAGCATGTACAGGGTTCATTGATTCCACGGGACCTCCTGGGGTTAGTGAGGCGAACCCAGCTGCAGAGCAGGGTCACAGTTGACTCCTGGGTGATGTCTGTCAACTGGGTGAAGTCTGCTGGGACAGAAGGTAAGGAGTTGAGGGAGCCCTTGAGACTTCCAGGCCAGTCTTGTGGTGCTGGTGGCTGGAGGCATAAAAAGGAATCCCAAGACCAGGGGAACTAAAGAGCCCTGCTCCCTCAGTGTTAGGCAGTGTGTGGGGAAGCTTTAGCTGTTGGCTGACAGGAGCATTCATCAGGCGAGGGATCCTGGAGTCCATTTAACCTGTGACAGATGAATCCAAGCTGTGACTCCCTGACGTGACATGAATTTTTTAAAGTTTACAAAAAGGGATAAAAGTTTTAGGTGTAGGGACAGGACTACTGTCTGCACTGAGATCTTCCTTATAGAAACCACAGTGAACTGGTGTCTGTGAACAGCTGGAACAGACTCACGCCTTTGAGCCATAGCAAAACAAAGCCTGAAAAGTCATTAACATAACAGAAGCATAAACAGTCATTTGCAATAAGACAGAAATTTCTTGGCAGGAAAGAGAGCAAAGGGGAAGAAGAGTTGGAGGACCCAAAAGTTGGCTCTGGGTTAAAAGCACATGCACTTTTTCCTCTGCTTAGAGGCCTGCGTATACATACATGAAAACAACCAAAGGGAATTTAAAACTTCAGAACCTCTGATTAAAAGTTTTAGCTTTGTGACTGATAATAGTAACCAGTGCTTTACCAAGGCTAGATTAATAGCTTATCAGAACTCTGTTGATGAATATGTTACAAGTCTGAACTTTGAATTTAACATCATATATAATCTTGACTCTCATTTTCCTCACACCTTAAATCACTTTCTCAGACCTGAACAACTTTTATAAACCTAAAACTTTTTTTTTAAAGATCTGGAAACACCCAATCATTTACCAAACCAGACATGTCTCTTTTTTTGGTTATTGAGCAGTCATTGAAAGGCACATTTTTACAATGAAGGAATAGTAACAGCAGTGTGGGAGCTTGAGTTTGTTTTCACATCGAAACCTGTCTGTGAGTTTGTCTTTCTCGGCGTGAAGCCTGTCAGCAAGGTAAAAACCTCTAGGAAGGGGAAGGCCTGATTTTTACATATGAAACCAATCCAGGCTGGCAAGTAATTGTGTCTCAGCTTCAAAGCCAGTTCATTTTAAGAGACTCAAGTCCTTCAGCAAGTAACATCTCCACCTTTTGCACCCAAAGTGACTGTAAACCCAGAATGTTTTGGTTAGGAATGCACTGGCCAGGAGTGCAGCCTAGGTGGGAGGGGCTGACTGAGGTCTGCTCACTGCTGCTGAACTGTCTGATAGAGCCAGGGCCTGCCATCAGTGCCGTCAGAGAAATCAGAGAAGTATAAATGTGAGCTAGAAGTATAAACCATGTGGAATCTGTATCAATTAAAATATCAGCGATTAATGCTGGGTGTGGCCGCACATACCTTTAATTACAGCGCTCAGGAGGCAGAGGCAGTCTGATTTTCATGAGTTCAAACCCAGACTGGTCAACAGAGTGAGTTCCAGGACAGCCAGGGATATTACACAGGTAAACTCTGTCTTGAAAAACAAACAAACAATCAATCAACCAACCAATCAATCAATCAATCAGAGAAACTCACCCACTACCTGGACAGCCAGTCTGCATTCCTCCATGGTGATCTAGATGATTTTGTTGTCTGCCAAGGTTTTCAGACTTCAGTCGCCAAAAGGATCTGAGAGATGTTACTGTCGAGGAGGAACCCGGGAGCCTGGCCTACCTCTTGGCAAGACAGTGTGGGGGAGTCACCCCAGCAGTGTCCACAGTCTGGGCAGGGCCCTAGTGGCAGGCAATGCCTGGGGCAGTTCTTTGCCCAGTAGTCAAGTGTCATGGCACCCAAAGAAGCTCCAGGTGGAGTCCATTGCTGTCCATCTTCCTTGGAGATAGCACCAGCTACTGCTATCAGAGTCAGTGTTTCTGACTCTCAGGGGAAGCCTTTTTCATTCAATACCTCAAATGCCATATTCGGTAGACAGATATCTCGGAGGAGCTTGATGTCTATCATCTAATCTATTACGATTTGATCATTTGTACTGGGCAGTGGTGGCTCACACCTTTAATCCCAGCACTTGGGAGGCAGAGGCAGGTGGATCTCTGTGAGTTCAAGGCCAGCCTGGTCTACAGAGCTAGCTCCAGGACAATTAGAACTGTTACACAGAGAAATTCTGTCTAGAAAAACAGAAACAGAAACAAGAATTTGATCATTTATAGGGAGACAGACCATTAACTTGCATGCCTTAATTATTTCTCTTCTCTCTCTTTGTTTTTTGGGCCTTTTGTTTGTTTGTTTGGTTGGTTTCTTGAGACAGGGTTTCTCTGTAGCTTTGGAGCACGTTCTGGAACTCACTCTTGAAGACCAGGCTGGCCTTAAACTCACAGAGATCTGCCTGCCTCTGCCTCCCAAGTGCTGGGATTAAAGGCGTGCGCCACCACTGCTCAACCTAATTTTTTTTGGGGGGGGGTCTTAATTATCTTTAACTTACAAGTTAGTAACTTTTATAAAACTGAGGTTTTACAGTTTTATTATTATCAAGTTTGGGCCTTAAAATTTTGAATTGAAGATCTTTTAGCATCAAAAATAAAACTTTAAATTATAAATAAATATAATTCACAGAGAAACTGAGAACCTTATTTTTCTGATCCTTTCATAGTGTACCTTTACAGAATATCACAATTTTTTTGTGTCCAAATAGCTAAAACTTAACAAATGGACCTAAGGAATTCTTAAACCTTATTTATCAAATATATATTGTTCCTTTTCTAAAATTTTGCAGAAGCCTGGTGTTGAACACAGTAAAGACAAAAATGGGCAGACACCTATCTCTACGTCAGTTTTTGTTAACCTGGAAGACCTCTCCAACCTTAGGAATTTATCAGTCTTTTTGTTTGCCTGCTTTGTTTTTTCAAGACAGGGTTTCTTTGTGTAGCCTTGGCTGCCCTAGAACTTGCTCTGTAGACCAAGTTGGCCAAGAAATCAGAGAGATCTGCCCGCCTCTGTCTCCTGAGTGCTAGGGTTAAAGGTGTGCACTACCTTGTCCTTGTTAGGACTTTATAAATCTTAATCAGCAAACTTATGTTGTTAGTAAGTCATATTTCCATAAACAAGAATTGAATCCACGTTATATATAAGCATATTGTAACAAATTAAGATTACCTATTATAGAGGCTTTTTTTTTAACCATCAACCCTTCTGTTAGAACCTTTTATTACAAATTTTACAGATCTTTTAAACCACACCCAGTGAATTAACAAATCCTGAGATGCAGAAAGTTTATACAATGGTCTTACAAATTCTGAGATAAAAGAAAGTTTATATTTTAGCAACGGTTCTTAGAGATTATGAGGGGGTATTTAGAGAATTAAACATCCATGATTATACTTTGCCATTTTTGAAGACAGTAAAACAAACCTAGAGGAGGAGCGGGAGCTAAGCCGGAGTAATCCCTACTGGGAACGGTTTACTGTTCAGCTGGTCTTGAGCACGCAGCGTCTTTTCCTGGGCTCTTCCGTTGTGCTCTCTCTTCCCTGCCACCATCAGGTGCCCTGCGTGACCCAGAGCAGATTCTTTGGAGGAAACTTTTAAACAGGCCTGGGTCTGGAGAGGGAAGGCCATACTTCCCAGATGCAGACTCCTCCCTTTTCATAAAGTAGAATAGCATGTGACAATTTTTAATATTATCCATATCCAAGAGACATTTGAATCTCTCTAAAGCTGAATTTAGTGATGGGGGAGAGACTAGAGCGAGGAGAGAAAGAAGAAGGCTCGTAGATAAGACAAGGGCAGGAAGTATAGAAGGCTTAGAGGTCACAGAGTTCCGAGAGCAGAGAACAGAGAGAGCTTGCGGGTAAGAGAGTCCAGGATCATTTGCCTGTGCCGTGGCTGAGGTTGTTACAGTCTGTGAGGATTTGGAAATCACGTGCGCCCTTTTTCCGGTCCCCGAGACTGATGGCCTCGTTTCTACGGAGGCCGAGTTGTTTGCAGTGAGACAACGGGATTTTAATGAAGTCTCTGAGTCTGAGGAGGAAAGAGATTGGAGAAAGGAGGCCAGTAGTCTAGTCAGAGCCCATGGAGTTCCGGCTCTAGTGGGCAAGCAAGGGAGCCAGAGTCCCAGGAGCGGGGTGAGAGACAACTAGGAAGCGAGCCAGGAACAGAGCAAGGGTGAGATGGGAGAGATTCAGAAGGGTCACACACAGCAATTCCAACAGAGGAAAGATTCCAATAATGTCAAGGGAGACAGAGAAAGCTCCAGGAGAGAGCTGAGGGCAGGTTGGGGAAGATCGTAAATGTAATCTGGTGGTCTCTGTTCTAAGAAGCCGTCATCCACTAAATGCTCTAACTGTAGAATGCCGGGTTAGCTCTGAGAAGGCAGGATAGTGTCTCTGCCACATCAGTAGCAGAGGTCCCTGTTTTCATCCTGTGTCGTGGCAGGGATGATCTCCATAGCTGTTTTCGCAAACTCCCCATCCTGTTACATCAAGGTGTCATGCTATAACATGACGTAGGTCCCGAGAGGATATAGAAGAAGCCTTATGAGGATATAAGGTAGGACCATAGTGTGCTAATCCAAAGAGCAGAAGCAGGTGGTACAATGAGAACAGCCCAGTTTTAAAGGCATGTATGTGAATGTTTGGCCATGAGGAAGAAGTGGAAAGAAATAGCAGTCTCTTCGGTTTATTCCATTTTAATTAGGGAAAATATGTCAATCTTTCATGGAACTGCTCAATTCAATCTCACATGTTTTCTCTTCTGTAGAATTCTTTCCCATATGTCAGAAAGATGCTTTTTATACTTTTTGTTAATGGATGTTTTGGCCCACAGAAGAGAATATCTTCCCGTATTTTAGAAAGTTGCTTTTCTATTTTTTGTTAATTGATATTTTAGCCCATAGAAGGAATTACACTAGAAATTGTTACTCAAGCCTCTAGGTAATTAATTAATTTTTGACCAGAAGCTGAGGGGCTTAGAGTCATGCTTTAAAAGGATGGGTTTGTGGAGTATGTTGGAGGCATGGGAGCCTTGAAACCATGACTCCCTGTCCTTGAGACCACGAGACCAAAAGACCATGAGCATACTGAGAATCTGGAGACATCAGGAATGGCCTGGACAGCCTTATCTGCAAAGCAGTTTCCCCAAAGGAAACACTGAGTGTGTGTACAATGTTGGACGTGGTAAAGGAAAGGGAGAGAAACTAATCTACTTTAAAGAGCTTTGTTCTGGGAGATTGAAATAATGCTATTACCCCTGCAGGACCAAGAAACAAACACAGGAGAAAATATGACTTATATGAAAATGCTCTTTTAATTTGGAATGCGGTGAATTGAGAGAAGAGCTACCGATCTGTGGAAGAAAACTGGAGTTTTAGTCAATAACCACATAATTTTACTTCCGGCTTGCTCCCTCTAAAGTAGGTCCTCTAGCACTAACCCAGCAAATCTCTTTCTCTCCATCTCCTCAACTAATAGGACCCCATCCAGAAGGTCTGGATTAGTTGCACCTACGACATTTGATTGCAGAACTGAGTGGTAGGCATATGGAAGAGGCAGGTGTGAGCTGGACTCAGTGATGATATCCTCAGAGGAATAGTGTGGCAGGGGATGAACGGGGGTATTATGGGATGGCGGCAAGTCAGTAGCTACAGAAAGGGAAGCTTTTGAGAAAAGACCCTAAGTCCCAGAGGAGGTAAGATTTGCCTTAGCTCAAAGGGTGGACAGGACAGCAGGAAGTCATTTGTAGCTAGCCAACTGGACGGGGTCACATTGGGCTAGATCAGGGAGCTTCGGCTAGCCTGGAGGGGGGCGAGAATCACGTGATGAGGACACGTGTCCTCTTCAGAGACAAGCTCATACAACCCTCTTACTGGCCCTGGGACCTTCCTCGATCAGTTAGTTCTTCTTTGTCTAGTATTTTGGTCACTTTTTTGCCTTGGTGACTTCTTGGCTAAGCCCAGAAGCTCTTGTATCCTGCCTCTGAATACTTGTCCTCATTTCATCCTTCCTTAACCTTGTGTCCTCTGTGGCTTCTTTCTGTTCACTCGGCCTCCATTTTTCCTTTCCCAGCTATTCCTTCCTTTGTCCCTAGTGCAGTGGATTCTTAATCTGGTCTTTTCCTGAAAATGATCCTACTACAGGCATCCAGTGATTGACCTTTGATGGGCAGAACCCACTGCCCCAGTGTCTTCTCCTCTATTTGCCTCTGTGGCACCTGGTGTTTAGCTCTTTCTAAACTACCTTTGGTGGTGGTGGTTTTGTTTGTTTATTTATTAATGTCGCTCTTCTCTACCAGCCCTCCGAGTCTTCAGCCACCTGTTCCGGTTCTTTTCTGCCCAGACCTAAGTGAGGCCTTTGCAGCTCTCTCTCCTGAGCTTCCTGCTGACAATCAGTTATGTTCTCAACTGCATTCATGCCTTAGTCATTAACTGTTCTGCCTAATTAATCTGGTGCTCCCCAAACTTCTGTGGGTTTTGCCTCTTTCCCAAGGACTAGCTCAGAATTTCCTGCCTCTCACCCCAAGCACCACTCCATTATCTCTCGTGGGTCTCCAAGTCACTGCATCCCAGATGAACTATTATCTTCTCCGGTGATGCTGTTTCCTATATATGGAATTTCCACTCATACTGCACAGTCTTAAAGCCTTGTGAAGGAAAAATATCCTGCCTCATCCATATCTAACATATCCCCAATTCCTCTAATTTTTGCTTTCCAAATAAGTCCTTGGTGCTTATCTCTCTTTCAGTGTCCAGGGTCCCAATCGGGGTTACTTTGATCAACTTTCTAGCCAAAGCCATTGCTTTCATACCCCTCAAGCCAATCTGCCAATACGTGTTTAAAATGGCATTCTAGAATGTCAATCTAATTATGCTACATTCTTGTTTTAAAACATGAAACTATTAGCTGCTATCTATAAGGATGGGTCTCAGTTTCTTTTGCACAGAGCCTTAAACTGTATCAAAACCGTGGTGGATGCCCCTATGAAGCCTGTTTGCTGAGAAATGATGCTAACCAAAGCTACTTCTGATTCAGCAACTTTAAGTTTATTTTATACTGTTATAAGTTTAGCTAATAATAATTACATTAAGATCATAAAATGTATTCAACATGCAGGCCATGATTAGTGAATTCTTAGATCCCTCAAAATGACGAATACTAGTCAACACCCGTGTCTTTAAAGATGACATAAGAATTAGTGAGCTGTATGAGGTCCATGAACCCTTGAGTAGTGCATAGAAATGTGTGACTCCAGCCTCGTTTCCATTCACTTTGCCCTTCTTTCCTCTCTGCCCCACTTCTCTCCCATCTGCTCCAATCCCTGTTCTTCTTATCCAGCACACTTCCCAAGGAGGCCCCTCCTGCCTTTCCTGAGTACAGAACCCCTTCCCTAGCCTTTACCTCCAAGTCCGACAGAACACGTCAGGGAGATGGTTTCACACTCTCATTGAAGATGCTCCGTTATTCAGCTCGCGTCCTAGGCACCGGTACCTTTTCCTGGGATGGTTCTCACAATTGTCATCCTCACTACATTCTGGGACCCCAGGTTCAGAGACTAGGCTTCATCCCCCTGTGTTCTGCTCTGGATTAATTTTATTTGGACCCCAATTCATTGACATTCCTCCTAGGACATTAGACCCAAACACTCATTTCTACAAGTGGGGTTATTTTCTAGTCACTAAAACAAATGCCTCCCATCCATATACAATTTATATTTTGAAATGATTTTGACATTTTGGCATTCTTCATGGCCAAGTCCTTCACTAGGCAGCATCAAAGAAGGAGTGTAGTTGGCAAATCTGAGTCGAGCTTCATTTACTTCTCCTGCCCAGGCTCTGGTAGGGTGTAAGTGGACAGCAAAGAGCCAAAGGCAAGTGGCCAGAGGAAGACCCACGACCTAGACACAAGCCCGTGAAAAAGGCAGATCCACAGAAGCCTACTGTCGTCTCAGAAACTAGAACCTGCTGGCTCCTGCAGCCTCTGAGCGGGGAGCCGCTGATGCTAGGTATTAAACATGAGGCGGATTTTTCGTGGCATTATGGACAAATTTGAAAGTGCGAATGACTCACTCGGATCTGTGAAATAAGTAGCTTCGGGGAGAATATGGAGGAAATTTGTCCTTGGCAAGATGTTCCACTGAAGGCACTGTGTGTAACATGGAAAAAATTAAAATCTCTTCTGTCTGTCCAGACAACTGCATGGTCACTCTGGGAACAGCAAAGTGGCAGTCATTCTTGAGGAAACGTAGAAGAAAATTCAGCAAAAATAAACAGTCACCTAGGAGTTCTGAAGAACCTGCTCAAGAATTAAGTTGTAAGGTCACCTCTGTGAGGATGAAAATGAGTCATCT
Source organism: Myodes glareolus (assembly GCF_982192425.1). Lineage (NCBI taxonomy): Eukaryota > Metazoa > Chordata > Mammalia > Rodentia > Cricetidae > Myodes > Myodes glareolus. The sequence goes on from NC_142040.1 coordinate 31,763,462, forward strand.
TTGTGACTAGGTGAAGAATTATTGCGGGCCATTAAAAATTTAAAGCCTCCTACACCCAGTAGCCTATGGGCGTGAAAGCTGTTTTGCCAATCTGTGTTCCTTCTTTTGGCAAGAAATGTGACCTGAACTCAACTGTCTATTTATATTTTATTCAAAATTCCCGACTTCATGGGATAAAACTTGTCAGGCTTCCAAATTCAAGTCGAAAGAAGTTAAGATCCTTATTGTTTACAAAGCCTGTCTGTCCAGCGGAGCTGGTGTTAATTAACTCTGACATCCCTAAATTCATTTTGCATATTCAGTGGTTGCTATGAAAGGCTGGGTCTGAAATAACAAAAAGCACAAACAGTCCCATTAAGCAGGATGCAGGCAATACATAGTTGTCCTTGGTTTGCTCCTGTTACCGATCAAACTTGCAGACGTGAGACCAGAGAGCTTCTGACAGTGAGTCCCACGAAAAGATACCATTCATTTGTTTTGGCAGTGAGCTGTACTATTCTAAGAAAGCAGCTGTGCATGGCAGAGTCCAATGTTATAACTCAAAGTCTGTCCCATCTCGGTATTCGTGGGACATTGGGTTATAACTTTTTAGATGGAGATGAAGCAGATAGAAGGCCGCATTCAGAAAGGACAGTTAAAATACCGACTCATAAAATCCTTTATGAGTAGTAAAATGTTTTCAATTTCTAAAGTGAAAATAATCTAAAAAACAGTTTACTTCTCATTGTTTTGTTATTATATATTCCTATCGTATTGGTCGATTGCATCTCTCTGTAGATAGTTTTCTACCTGGGCGGTCCAATGGGAGCTCATGCATGTATTTAAATCTTAAGCCAAGAAATTGATATTGATATACTCTCATGGGAAATTTCCAGGTAAAGTTTGACAAATGCTCTATTTAAACAGAATATTTTGCTCAGGGCCTTGAATGTAGTTGGTTGTTTTTTACTCTTAGGCTTTTTTGGGGAGCCTGTCACACAACTCCCAAATAAATACATGAAGTCTTATTCTATTCTTTCTTGTGAATGCCCAGCCTTAGCTTGGCTTGTTTCTAGCCTGCTTGTCTTAACTTAAATTATCCTGTCTGTCTTTTAACTCTGGGCTTTTACCTTTCTCTATTTCTGCATACCTATCATTATTTCTTTTTTTTTTACAATTTATTTATTTTTTTTCAAAGTTTATTAAATTGTGAAAGTTTCCATTTCCGCCCCTTCTCCCAACACCCTCACACTCCCCCCTCCCCCTCCTCCTCCCTCTCCATCCCTAAGAGCAGTCAGGGCTTCCAGCCCTGTGGGAAGTTCAAGTTCCTCCCCCCTCCCTCCAGGTCCAGGAAGGTGAGTATCCAAACAGACTGGATCCCAAAAATCCAGTATATACAGAGGAAACAAGTCCCAGTGTCATTGTCAGTGGCTTTTCAGAATGAAAAAAGAAAGCAGGACTGCGAGAGATGCGATCACCAACTGATACAAGGGGACTGATCTAATGAGAGTTCACCAAGATCCTTCATCCGACGATGGATGGCGATATAGACGGAGACCCACATTGGAGCACCGAACTGAGCCCCCCATGGTCCAAATGAAGGGCAGAAGGAGGAAGAACATGAAAAAAACTCAGGACTACGAGGGGTGCGGTCACCCACTGATACAAGGGGACTGATCTAATGAGAGTTCACCAAGGCCAGTTGGACTGGGACTGAACGAGCATGTGATCCAACCAGATTTTCTGAATGTGGCCGGATTCTCTGAATGTGGCTGGCCCAGAGCCTTTCTGAAAAGCCTATCATTATTTCTTACGCTGTGGCTTGCTGTGTAGTTGGGTGGCTGGACTCTCATGTCCTCCTCCTTCTATCTCAGATTTCTCCTCCCATATACTCTCTCTGCCTGCCAGCCCTGCCTATCCTTTCTGCCAAGCCATTGGCTGTTCAGCTCTTTATAAGACCAATCAGGTGTTTTAGACAGGCAAAGTAACACAGCCTCACAGAGTTAAACAAATGCAACATAAAAGAATGCAACACATCTTTGCATCATTAAACAAATATTCCACAGCATAAACGAATGTAACACATCTTAAAATAGTATTTCACAACACTTGGGTTCATTCCCCAGCACCGAGAAAAGGAAACTATACTCTTTACTTAATGGAATCTTTTGGATATAAAAGAAACCAGCAATACAGTAACTTTTCACCTGAGCCCGTCTTAGATAACACAAATGCAGCCTCGGTTTAGTTTGTGACATGCTCAGTGTGTGTGTGTGTCCATGTTCCAGAAGGATTCTATGTTAGAAACAGAGACAAACACATTTATGTCTTTCTATGATGTTGAAATTCATTGACTAACAATGAACTCACAAGGTGCAGCAGTTTCTTTGGTAACAATTTGCCAAGTAGTCAAGATCCCCTTGATAGCTGCCAAAGCTAATGCAGGTTCTTTTATTGCAAGCTTAATTGCTAACATTAACTCTCATCTCACACATTCCGCATCACAGAGCAAATCCCTCTCTATGTGTGTACACACTCTTTCTAGCCAAGCATTCTACCTACCCTGGGCTATATTTTCAGAGAGAGAGAGAGAAAGAGAGAGGGAGGGAGTGAGGAGGGAGTGTGTTACACAGTGGATACAAAGGGCTAAAGAGGTCCCAGTGGAGTTGAAGGAGTTGCAAAGATCCCAGAGAGAAAGAAGCAGGAAGCTGGCAGGAATGCACAAGGAATGTCTGTGGTGGGGATTTAGATAATGAACTCTGTTGGAGGCCGGTAGCCAGAGTCACAGGCTTGAAGGGAACCGCAGGTTGAACTGAGCTGTAGAAGCAAGATGTGGGAGTCTGGGGGTCACAGAGGCAAAGGGCAGGTCTGGATTGGTCTAGACAGATGAACGGATAGAGGAGTGGATGATAAGTCTTGGCAGATGAACCAGCAGATAGACAGATGGCAATTCAAGTAGAGGCTTGAAACCCTGGGACGGTGGGGACTTCCCTTGACACACACGCCAAGTGGCCAGGGGACAGGTCAGGAGGCCTTTGGCATCACAGTTTTAAGTGTCCTTATTACGGAAGCAAGGTAAGAGTGTTGTACACTTTCTCTGCTCTGGTGTGTCTGATAGGTTCTCACGCCTAGTTTTCCTGCTATGATTTTAATAAGCTCAATGTGTGGATATGGTCCCAATTTACTCTGATAAGTTAATTTATAGAGTCGCACCGCTCTACTTTCAAGAATGCTGTCTCAGTCTGTGCCTTGTGGGTGGTGCTGAACGGACGCTGTCGTTTTCATGCCCGCAGAGGTTCAGAGTCATCTCTTTTGACTCAAAATGGAATCAGAAGCTATTTATAAAACAGAGTCTCTCAGGGTAAGGCCCAGCCTGAAAACCTCCGCCTTACACAATATGGAGTAACTTAGCGCAGGGCACACAGCCTGTTCTCATTAGCCGTCTGCTATGAGGAGAATGGCTTTGTCTGGGCTCACAGGGCAGAAGGAAAACTCACCCTCGAACGATAAATACATCTTTCTGGTTGTCAGCAGGATGCTTATTATAAACCAACAGTCCCCTGGATGCTCAGCAGCCTTGGAGAGAAAGAAGGAAAAGAAATGGCAATGGCCGAAGCATTGTCACCAGGCAAAAAAAAAAAAAAAAAAAAAAAAAGCCAACCAATCACCTTTACATACTTAGACTTTAATCAGGTTCCTTGGCAACGCATCTGGAATGAAACAGGACTGCCATCCAGGGGGACAGACATATATCAGGTGTTTCCCTTTGAATACCTGCCAGGGTCTAATTCATTCCATTGTACCAACATCAGCCCTCGGTTGTTTACTTACATTACAGTTTTGGGATAGAGACATGGCCTTGGACTTTAGGTCCTCCTATATTCGATACTTTTCTTAAAGTTCTTCTTTCGCAGGCTGTTCCCTCTTCCCGCCCTCCTTCAGACCAGACACCCCTAAAAGAATCCATACTCTGAACAGACTAAGCATTGTTGGAGGTACTTGCCGCAGTTCCACGGGAACTGTCTGCAAGTCAGAGAGCAAACACTGGCTCTGTTGTATTGATACAGAGATGTGTGTTTCTAATATAACACCTGACATGTGTGAACAGGCCAAAAGGCTCCCCCAAGAGTGGCTGCACAGGATGCAGTGAGGGTTGGAGCTAATTGGAAGTACAACCCTTGACTGTTTGGAGTCCGCAGTCAGACCATCCTAGAAGCAAGCCCAGCCCTTCTACTTCTCAGTGGGGTTCCTGCCTCCTAAACAGCACTGATGGTTTTATTGCAGTCCGTGGAAGACAAGAGACCATTTGCTTCCTGTACATCAATCACTTGTGGCTCTGAAACTTCAAGGTGTGTGTTCATCAGAGTCGGCCACACAAGCCTTCTGAAGGTTTGGAGAGCATTCAGAGAAGTCAGCTAGCAGCAAGAGTCCAATTAATCAGGCTCCATGTTGGGAAGAGGTGTGAAGGAAATCCCAGTCTTCAAATGATTAAACATTGCTTATCTGTTGTCTGTGATATCATAGCCTGTTCCAAATCAGAAATTTGTAAACTAGGGTCTTTGGCTTCTTTTTGTATGATCCATAAAGTCAAAATACTAGAGCCATATTTGAATGGTTAGAAAATACCAAAAAAACAAAAAACAAAAACCCAGCATGTAACACTGTGAGCCAAGAGCTCTATGTAGACCACAAAGCCTGAACTATCACCTGACCTTTCCAGAAAGAAAAGTGAAGCCATGCTGGTTCCTTAATGAGAAGTTTATCACTCACTTGCAGCTTAGACGAGTCTAATGTCCTTCTGTATTGTTAGTGGGCCCAGCAGATGACATTGGTTTTGAGTTAAGCAACTCAGCAAAAATATGTGTTATTTGTGGATTCCTCAACAATTTTGGATGAAGAGCGATATTTTTGTGCTTGTGGTGGTTTCAATAGTTATGGTCCTCATAGGCACATGTGTTTGAATGCATGGCCCATAAAGAGTGGCACTATTAGGAAGTGTGACCTTGGTGGAGTGAGCATGGCCTTCCTGGAGGAAATGTGTCACTGTGGGGACCTGCCTTGAGGTCTCATATATACTCACGCTATACCCAGGACACAGTTGCTTCTGTTGCCTGCAAATCAAGATATAGAACTCTCAGCTCCTTCTCCAGCACCACATCTGTCTGTGTACTGCCGTTTCCCTCCATGAAGATAAAGGGCTAAATCTCTGAAACTGTAAGCCACCCCCAAATAAATGTTCTCCTTTATAAGAGTTATCGTAGTCCTGATCTCTCTTCACAGCAATAGGAACCCTAAGACAATGTTCATGAAGTAATTGGATGCAAAGTCAGTTTCCTAAAAGTAAGACTGTGGCTTAGAAAAACACACCTTCTAAGACATGCTACCTTACTCAGATCTTTTGAGACATTTAATATTTTGATATCTTCCACCCAATATGTTTCTTTAAGAGCTGGCTCTCCTTCAAAATTGGAGAAAATGAGACTCTGCATTAATTATTAGTTTCTAGTTAGGTAGAAAATGCCTTTCAGTGTGGGTTCTCCCTCTTTCTTCCTTGATCTGAAAGCCATGTGGTTTGCTACTTGATCTGAATGCCAGGAGAGTCATGAGTGTTTTGCCAGTTGTAGCTCTGTCTGAACATTGTCTGTATCTTGAAATGAATATCTTTGATCTGCCGATGTCTCCTAGGGTGACTAAAAGGATGTTAGGAGAAGGGGATAGAGAAGGAGGGCATCCTCTGGCTTTCTCGTTGGGCAAACCTTGTTTTGAAGGAACACATATCCCAAAGCCCAGTGTAGGCAGAGTAACTCTGGACCCCGAATTTGGGTATCTGTACATCTAGAGACCACCATTTTCTCAACTCTCATCCTTTCGCCCCATCTTCTTCATTCCTTTTTTATGCATGGTGCAGTGACTCAACCTTTCACCACTTCTGAGCCCAAAGCAGAGCAATCTTCTCTGATGACTCTATCCCCAAAGCAAACCCATCTACCCTATAACCTGCTGCCAAGGAGCTCATACCTGCCATCCCACCAATGAACGGCTTGAGGTTTCGTCACCTACAGAATAATAAAAACTCTCCTCTCAAATGGCATTTGAGACCAGCCTAATTCTCTAGCAGGTGCCCTTTCCTCCCTCACCTCCCAACCATAGGCAGCAAGAACCATGTATCCTCCGATAGGTTGCCTCATTCTGTACTTTCTCATGTTGAGCCCACCACACAACATGTTCTTTGCTTTTATTTCCCCAGCTTGCCACACTGACACATAACTACCTTCTAAGTTGGGGAAGAATCATGTTAAAGACTGAATTACCTACAAAGACCTCTTTAAGAGGAAATGACAATGTCTCTTACTGAATGCTAACATACTATATGGCAATACCTTTATGTAGGTAATTTTTTTTTCAGATGGCCATAACTTTAAAATAGAATGTTCAGAACCAGGAAATAAACAGGATTGTCTGTCTGCCCGTCAAAAACAACTGTTAAAAAGGACAGAATCTGGGACAGCAAGGTGGCTCAACAGATATAGGTGCTACCCACCAAGCCCGAGGGCTGAGTTTGATTCCTGGAATCCACAAGACTGAAGGACAGAACCAACTTCTGCAAATTGTTCTCTGACCTCCACATGTACATCATGGCATATGCTCCTCCACCCTATAAATGTAAAAGTTTTTTTTATAAAAAAAAAACTAAAGAGCACTGAATTCTATGCATTAACTCAAGAGGAAATCTCTTAGATGGCCAACTCAACTCATAGTCTATTCATTTTAATATATAATATGTATTAATATAAATACAAAACTAAGATCTCATTATGTCTTTCTCCCCTTTGAGAATTTAATCAAAAAATTAAACACAAGGCAAAGTTAGACAAAGTTTACCAGTAACAGCAAAAAGAAGAAGTGATAGTATTAAAGGAGGAGAAATAGGAAAAATGATAACGGTGAAATACGAGTCAAAACTACCTAAATCCGGGATCATTTAATACAGAGACTCATAGCTTGATGTGTCTCAGTTAACACCTTACAATGTGGATGAATTTAAGGACAAGGATGTTGTCCACATCCCCTTACATTGGCACTTCAATAGTTAGGAAAAGAGATCACTTATCTAGAAGGCAAAGCAGATGAACTGAAAGTAAGAAGCACTCAAGATTAACTTCCACATTTGCTTTCCAAATAAAAAGTGATTGCAATTAGTTGCTAATAAAATATGATTAAGACTTAGATGTAGCCCCACTGAATAAGTAACAATACCCCTTTGACTCTATATTATTCCTAGACTGTGTTTACCTTAAGTAACCATAATGTAAAACCTCTGTTTACCAATTTTCATTAAAATTAATTTGCAAGCAATAAAATAAGTAGTAATCTCAATCAGACTGAACTATCACGAATGCCTAACCAATAAGATCAATTTCATGCAGATATATGAATGAATATACATATGAATATTCATTCTGTTAGTCAGTCCAATGACCTTTTGCTATTTTTGAATTTAAGGTTTTTCTATACCTTTGAAAATAATTTTTAAAATGGAAAAAAATTAATATTTATCTTTGTATCAAATTATATGCTATAATTTCTTTTTTCTTATAATTTATTTAACTTTATTATATGTGCATTCGTGTGAAGGTATCAGATTTCCTGGAACCGGAGTTTCAGACAGTTGTAAGTTGTCATGTGGGTGCTAGGAATTGAACCCCGGTCCAATGGAAGAACAGTCAGTGCTCTTAACCACTGAGCCATCTGGCCAGTCCTACAATTTCTTTTCTTGAAAGAAATGAGATGTGAACAAAGGGAACACAGGAAAAGATAAGAAAGAAGCAAGTGGCAGAATGTCTGCGGCCCAGGAAGAGCAGGTTGTGAGCCAGGACAAAGGTCCTGCTCTGATTGACAGGAATGCTTCAGAAAAGCAAAGACAGGCCTGGTCTGAAGGCAGCCCTTCATCATCAGTTGCAAACGGCCCTTAGCTTCTCTTCAAAAAGCAACTTTTGTAAATGCAGCCTGAGTTGTGCATGAAGAATCAGAACTGCAAATCCATTCTTGCAGACATGCAAACAAACCCTGAGGGCTGCTTCTAGACTGGATTTTTTTCATTTCCAATAACTTTGAATAAAGAGCTTCATGGTCCACTAGCAGCACATCAACCTCAGGTAATCTGAGATAGTTCTGATTTTTAACTAGATTCCCTGGCACAGCAAAAGCGTTCCATAACAAAAGCAAAGTGAAAACCTGCACAGTAGGCTTTGCCTCTTTTCTTACCTTTATTTTTAATTTTGCTTGAAAAAGCTCTTATGATTAATGAAATAGACCAATATGTTGGCTAAACACAGGACACAAAACATATCTGAAAGAAATTTACAGATGTCCCTACCCACATCTCTTGATCAGTAATTTCATAAGTATGAATTTTAAAAAAAGTTGCTATCATGCAGAAAAATTAAGGGCCATTTCTTCAGCAGCAAGAGTGCTATTAAAGAAAGAAAGAGAGGAAGAAAGACAGAAAAGTAGAAAGGAAAGAGATTTTTTTTTTTGAGACAGGGTCTCTCTGTGTGTAGCTCTAGCTGTCTTGGAACTCACTCTCTAGACCAGGCTAGCCTCGAACTCACAGAGATCTGCCTACCTCTGCCTTCCGAGTCCTGGGATTAAAGTTGTGCGCCACCACCACCCGGCTTGAAAGAAAATTTTAAATATGATGTATGTTCACATAATCTTGACACATTCTTAAGGAAATATAGCCTTCTGGGTTGTCATTTTCTCAAACTTCATACTAATTTAAACTGTTGTTTAGCTGGCCTTTGTTTATTCACCTGTTCACTTGTTAATGCAGGGTCTTACTATATTCCTGAAGATGGACGTCAGCCTGGCCTCAGACCCAACATGCTCCTCTTACCTCAGCCCTCCCATGATAGCTTTACAGAAATCTGACACTATGCCCAGCGCAATCTCAATTCTTCTAACTTTGACCAAAGAAGCCCATTTTCACATAGTTCAGGAAATCCTCTGTCAATAATGTCCTTTACAACTGTCTTCAAAGCTCCAGTTCTCTTTGTCTCTTGTAGGGAGGATCTTCCCATGTCTCGAAAGACCTAGACGATTGGAGAGACACCTGAATCCTACCAGGGAGAAAAGAAACGGTGTTGGCCTGTTCTTACAACCCCGTGTCTCTCCTTACCAAGTTGGAAATGTTTGAAGCAGAAAAGAGAGAGAGGAGACAGATCAAGACGCCAGTCAGACTTTTCGTAGCTTATCAAAATCCCTGCATGGCTTCTTTTTAACCAAGAAAGACCCTTTAGGAAGATACCCTTGTTTTCTCAAGGCCTACTCTTTCCTTCATGAAAGAAGGAAAAAAGGTTCATTGAAACCCACGTTTGTCTAAAAAAATTAATGCATCAGATTACATTGCTGATTTCAAAATTGCTCTTCAGAGAAACTTTGATGTTTTTTCTGAATATTTGAAAAAAATTGAGCAAAAGTTTTGATAATATTCTGTATAGAAAAAAATAGTATTACTGAGTTTGTTTGTTTTGGAGGTGGAAAAGTGACAGAAGCTCTGAGCTCTGTAAGCTTTCCCTCCCCAGTTAGCCCTGCTACTTAAGACGGCTACTGACCCGCCTGCATGTAAGCTCTTGGGAAAATGGTCTGTAACAGTCATTGATATGGCAAACTTTGATTGTCTCCTTTTTTCAACAGATTTTTAAAACGAGCATTTCATATATGTGCTAAATCCTTAGTCTTACGTTTTATTGTGAGATATGAGGGTTTTGTTTTTGTTTTTGTTTTTGCCTAGATGAAATATCAACGGTGTCAGTACAATAGCTGACATTTTTCCCCAAGTTTGTAAGACCCTAGTGGGCCCCTGCTTCCTGGAATTCAGGGTCTTGTGTATGTATATGTGTTAAGTAAATGCTGAGACATGTTAGCAAATGATGCTTTTAAGTAAATGTTTCAAGCAAATTTATTTTAAACAATCTTAACTTTCCTTTCTTAATTGTAGTAAGAAACTCATAGTTTCGGAGTGCCAGTTCCTCAAGGATTGCATCCTCAGAAACCCCCAAAATCTCTCCTCATGGGAGAAAGAATTTACTCTGGCAGATTCTACCAGCCTCACTAGCTTCCTTCTTCAAGATCCCACTAGTCTGTCCCTGCATCTCGAAGGGGACATGCCCTTTCCCCACACCCTCCAGTGCCCACTTTCCTCTTCAGACTGTGTCTTTGAGAAGAACATTCGTGTGAATGAGTTGTTCTGTTAGCTCTCTGTGGTAAGGGAGAGCTTTGCACCAGTTCCTCCCCAGACGCTGGAAAAAGGATCTCATCCCTGCTCTGTTATCTTTCGGTGTGCAGTGAGGTAAAAGCATGATTTATTCTCCCAACTGCACACTCAGCACTGTCTCGAGAACTTCCCTTCCAGGCTCTCCACGGGACTTGAAAATTGATATTTCCTCGCTATTGTTTGCTGATTACATAAAAGATCTTTATCTCCTTGCCTCACACTAAGTCTCACAAGCTAAGATTTCCTTTCTTTGGTAACACTTTGTCCCCTAAGTACTTTTAAAAGCCTCTCCTTGAGTTTGTCCACACAACTGCCCTTATCTTGTTTTCCTCTTGCTTTCTTTTACAGTGAAACTTTTACAAAGGTGCTGGTTTTTAGTCTAGTACTAAAGATGTTTTTCTTCTATCCTCAGAACAGCAAACTATTCTTTGTTCCTCACTCACTTCCTGCCACTATAAAAGAACCTTAAAACAACAACAACAACAACAACAACAAGTCCACTGTCTATCCCAAGGGCTCCTATTTTGTTGGTGGTTTCTAAAACATCAGCAATTACAATCCCACGACCCCACACTGAGTCACAATCTCCTACTGTCACCTACTATACTTCCATTTGTCCTTGTGTTATTAGCTTAGCTCCGATCAGGAGAAATGAAATTTATGTGATCAGGGACAAAGGAACAAAGACTGTCCGCTCTCCCTGTCTCCCTCCCAACCAGCAGACAGAGACTCAATACCACTGACATGTCAAGCTAAGATTTAAGTGTCTTGTGTATATACATAAAAAGTCTATATGCAACTATCTGTATGATTTGCAAGAGAATGAATGAAAATTTAGGACACAGACCAAATACATTATTATTATTACAAGTTATATTCAATTTTAATAAAATAAAACAGAAACTAGATTGACATTTTCCAAGATGCAGTTTCTGGTTCAGAATTTGAAAACTAGTACTTAATATGATATAATTCCAATAAAAGAGTAGGGAGAATGGCCTGGGGTTTATTGCAAAAGAATTTGGGTTTGTATATGATTAATTCAATTTCCGTTTGAAAGTTTTTATATTACCTGCTACTTCTCCCTTAAAACCCTATTCGACTGCTTCCAACACTCATTGAGCATGTCTAGAGAAGAATGTGCGACGTATGGAGATGTGTGAGACATTGGTTTATGAGAGGAGTCACAGCAGACAACAGGAGAGCCGTTCATAGAGCGCTTCCTGGAGGAGGTTGAGATTTCAAAGGATGGTTACCTGAATTGCTATGTTTCTAGCTCCTGGGTCAGGTGTTTTTCACACATGTGCGGTTGGGTCTTGTATCACAGACTAAATGTTTCTTTAGAAAAGCAGACGTGAGAGGTTGCCCTCTCCACCTGCCCTGGGCTCCAGGCAGACAAATCAGCTTTCCAAATGTTTTGAAGCAACAGAAGAACCACACCAATGGACCCTAGACAAGGCCAGTATTTAATATGACCTACAGAATTTATCAGCTAATTAAAGGTCCTTTGTGTAGAGGGAAGTTTCTGTCCCACCCTGTCCCATAGTCACTGAGTCCCATAGAAACACACAGAGGCTTATATTACTTATAAACTGTTTGGCCTATTGGCTCAGGCTTATTATTAACTAGCTTTTATGACTTAAATTAACCCATAATTCTTATCTATATTTAGCCATGTGGCTTGGTACCTTTCTTCAGTAAAGCATTCTCATCTTGCTTCCTCTTCTTCTGTATGGTAACTGCATCTCTGCCTTTGCTCTTCCCAGAATTCTCCTAGCCTGGCGCCCCACCTATTGTTTTTTAAAAAGATGATAGGTTGGGATGTCCCGAGCAGCCTGTGAGCCAGGCAGAGGCTGCCGTCAGAGCAGTGTAGGTTCCCCAGGCAAACGGCAGAGTCAGGCAGCTGGATGCGGTGGACGGCAGAATAAATAAACATAAGACTATACATAAAGCTAAACATTTATTACTTAAAGAAGAGGGAGAGATTTATTACTTAAAAAAGAGGGAGACAGAGAGACATAAAGACAAACATAGAGAGAGACAAAGACACATGTATACATGCCAAGAGACGGACAGAAGAGAGAGCTAAGATGGCGACGAGGGAGGTCAGAAGTGGCTGGGAGTGGACGTGGTTAGTCCTTAAAGGCAACGCAAAGGAGTAACACCACCTATATTTCCTGCCTGCCTACTGGCCAATCAGCATTTTATTAAACCAATATGAGTGACAAATCTTTACAGTGTACAAGAGAATTATCCCACAACACCGTTGGACAGAGAAAGGGGGCTTTATTGTATGCATTTCTTCATGTTGCTATGCTTCGGAATTGGTCCAGTTTCTGTTTCAACATTATTGTAAGATGTTGTCGTTATCCTTTATTTAAGTGTTTTCCGACAAAACTTTTTAAATTTTATGGATTGTGTCGGTATGAATGTCTGGCCTGCATGTATGTCTGTGCACCACCTGTGAACCCAACATATATTAAACTGGCACATGGAATTGTGAGCTGTAGACCCCTAGCATGGCTCTCATCTGGGGATCTGATACAAAGGCAAAGGCACAAGTCCCACCCCAGGCCTGCTGCCTCAGCCTTTGAAGAAGAAAGAGTTTCAAGGCTTGAGAGACACCAAGTTAGTCCACTTACAAATGCCTTAGCAGTGCATACCTCCAAGTGCATGTACGTTTCCTTCTAATGGAGGGCTTCATTGTATTCAGTTTCTAGAAGCAAAATTGAACTCAAAGGAAAATCTATGTGCTAGAATTTCAAGAGCGTACTTTAAGAGCCACAGAGAAGCTTACAGGATTGCTGTAGTGGCTAAAGACACTTGCCATCAAATTTGACAACCTGGGTTCAATCCCTGGACTCCACGCAGTGGAAGGAAAAAAAAAACCCAACGTCTGCAAGTTGTTCCCCAATTGCCACACCACACTATGACATATATGCCTACAGCCCCCCTTCCAAAAATAAACAAATCTTGAGACAAACAAACAAAAGCCCCAGGAGTGAGTGTGGCCAAATGCTAGAACCTTATGATGAGTCCAGTGAGTGCCTTTGTTGGCTGGGGGATTGTGACTGACCTGCTGGGGCTCTATGACTTTAATAGCCTATAATGTAAAGAACAAGCCTTCTATTCCCATCTGGAGGCCGAGCCAGGGAGGAGGGTAACTTTCTGTTCCATCTCTCTGCCCCGTAGTCTCACAGAGCTTCTTGCAGTTGCCCATCAGATTGCAAGGCTGACAACTCCTAAATATTCCAGATACAGGCCAGAAACCTCCTTAAATTTCATGTCTAGGGAATTCATTCCTGACTTTCTCTGAGTCATGAAGAAACAGAAATGCTTCTTTCGGGGGCCTTTCGATTCACCTTCCAAGCCACAGTAACTCGAGCTTTGTTCTGGCATCTGCAACCCAGCGTTCACTGTGCAGCAGCTCCCCTAACGGCTACCTACGTCCCTCGGCCCGTAGAGCCCCACATATTTTCTCTTACAGATAATGTCGGCCCTTTAGGGTCTTTAATTCCAGCATGCATGCCATCCCCATTGGGTTCCAGCATGCTATCCAGACTTTTCTCTGCACTGCTCCCCCGGTGTCTTCGGTTTCTCAGCTGGCTGCAGCAGCTGGCTGCTGTTTTCCTTGGGGCTCTGTCACGTTCTGGGGCTTATGATATACTTTCCTGATAGTGAGATTGTCCAGATCCTCGGTTTGGTTCACAGCATTCTTAAGCTTGCCCATCAAAACTGCCACACATCAGGCCTGCTTATCTGTGTGCCTGTCTGGAATTGTCTGGCAACGCCAGGCTGATGGCTTTGCCTTCCTTGGGGATGGTTGCAAGAGGACATCTGCATTTGTCTTGGATTACTCAACATCAGTATTCATCCTGGCAGACTCGGCTACAACTCTAACAAGCCCCTAAATTACTTTTCTTTGTCCCTTCATATCAGGGCTTAATATCTCACAAAACAGCGGAGAGTTTTTTCTGTCACTTGCCATTCACTATGCGAATCAACCTGTAAGTCCCACTCGATGTAGTGATAGTTAATTTTTTTGTTCAAATATGGTACTACAAAAATGTGTGTTTGTTTGTGTGTGTGTGTGGAGAGAGAGAGAGAGAGAGAGAGAGAGAGAGAGAGAGAGAGAGAGAGATTGCTTTTGTTCATTTTGCTCCAAGGTAGGCCAAGTGATGATTGCTATTCTCTGTCAAACAGTAACTTTTCTGTCTCTGCTTCTCCGAGTCTGTACTAACCTAGGAACATCATGACCAGCAGAACACAGAAGTGAACTGGGTCGTAAGTAGCTTTACAGGTTGTAGACAAAAGTTTCTGTCCTGCCTGGTCCTGCAGCTGTTCAGTTCCAAAGAAACATACATAGGCTTATATTCATTACAAACTGTTTGACCCATTAGCCCAGGCTTATCATTAACTAGCTCTTATGACTTAAATTAACCCATAATTCTTATCTATGTTTAGCCACATGGCTTGGTACCTTTTCTCAGTGGAGCATTCTCATTTTGCTTCTTCTGTGTCTGGCTGGTGAATGACTCTCTGCCTTTCCTCTTCCCAGAATTCTCCTATTTTGGTTGTCCAGCCTATACTTTCTGCCTGGTTACTGGCCAATCAGCATTTTATTAATCCAATACAAGTGACAAATCTTTACAGTATACAAGAGCATTATCCCACAGCAGCAGGTTCTTTGTGGCGCTCTCCTTTTTTTTTCTATAGATGGGGTGAGGCTGTATATGCCTTTGATCCATGCCACACATGTAGAAGTCAGGGGACAACTTGTGGGAGTCTATTCTCTCTTTCCACCATGTGCTCCTGGGACTCAAACAGGTCATCAGACTTGGCAGCAAGTACTTTAACCTACTGAGCCATTTGGCTGGCCCCCTTTACGACTGGCTAAACCAGAGAAATCTAGTCACAGTATAAGAAGTCATACATCCTGATACCACTATGTTATGAGGAAACCCCAAGATGGCCACATGGTAAAGCAATGTTGATAGAAATATGGTCAATAAATCATTCTTTACTCCAGCCCACATAAACACATGGGAGTGATTGGGTGGAGACAGCTTAGTGATTGCATTTTTGCCTGGCATTGTAAGGCACCAGGTTTGACCCTCAGCCTTGGGGTGTGGGGGTGGGGAAAGCTGGAGCTTCTGCTTCTGCTCCCATCCAATATCACTGTGTGAGAGACTTCAGAAGAGAACCACCTTTCCTTGTTCTAAACCCACAGAAGTCAACACTAACTTGCTGTTATAAACCACTAGGCTTGGGTGTGGTTACTTACGCTGCAGCAGCAGACAATCAAAATGCCTTTGTGTGTGTGTGTGTGTGTGTGTGTGTGTGTGTGTGTGTGTTGTGTTTTGAGATAGGATCTCTTTGTGTATCTTGTTCTGGCACTGAACTCTCAACCCTCCCACTTCAGCTTCCCATGGGCTGGAATTGCTGGTGCGTCCACCACTCCCAGCTAAAGGGAACATGTTGTAAGAACCCCTCTGTGTTCTGAAGTAGAAAAGCTACTCTGTCTACTTCAGCCTGGCTTTAGTGGCTGTGACATGCTCAGTCTCTCGAGGCAGGGCAATGGCATCTGTGCAGATGTAGGTGTGTCGTAGGCGTGCAGTTTTCTGGAGCTTGGTGGTGATGGACAGGAGTTCAGTGCTGGTGGCCTAGCTAAGAGTTTGGAATTTGTTCTTGGAGAGTCGAACTTACAAATACTAAATTGTTATACGGTAGAAAAAGCTGTTCAGGGTGGAGCACTTGACTAGTATATAGGTTTGATTCCCAGTACCCTGATCGCACACAAACCATATAGGTTTGAAACTAGGCGATAATTGTCGAAAGTTATAGGAAGAGTGCCCATATGCAGAAATAATCTCATCATCAAAATAATCATCAAAAGTTATAAGAATAATGCCCTTGTGTAGAAATAATCCCATCCAGTCAAATTTCTTTGTACACTCCTCCACATTTATCAGATTAGATATGCAGAGGTGCACAGAAGTAAACTTTCGTGAATTCCACAGCTGCACAATGATAATTCCCAGGCAGTCTCTCAGTATCCTGGGCTAGGAACAACCCCACATACCCTGTTACAATGACACATGTACCCCGAGGACATCAGAATGCAGTCTGGGTATTCTTCTCTTCCCTTTGTTCATATCTTCCGTGTGTGTCTTACGCATCGGCGATCTGTGCACCAGGGCAAACACAGTAGTATCCCTTATCCAGTGTTTCTCCCGACCCTGTCATTTCACTTCCCTGTAGCCAGTCCTGTCCAAAATGTCAAATAGAAAACTCCAGTCATGTACAGCACAAAAACTCCAAATTATTTTTTATTATCTTTTACACTGACTATTACTACTATCTTACTGTGCATAATTGCTACGTTAGACTTTATGATGGGTGTGTACGTGAGGATAAAGAGTATGCACAGGCTTTGGTTCTCTCCACGGTGTCAGATGACCACTGGAAGAATCGATGCCGTCCCTGTGGACCAGGCAGGAACGCGGTAGCTTTCCCAGGATTACGAGAAGGTGTGAAGAGGGGGCCTATGGAAATTATTCATTACCTGCTCTACGCTTAATAGCCGGCACGTCCCTTCTGTCAGAGCCCAGCGGAACAAATCTCCAAGCAGTCTTCGCAAGGGCCTTTAAATGGAAAGACTTTCCCCGCAAACAATACCCTAGGCACGAGAAACCCATCGCTGGGGAGTGCTACAGGAGGGAGTTCGACGTCCAACCTGAGTTCTAACCCAGACAAGTAGACATTTAAACGACCTGTGAGAAGGGAAAGGAGGGGGCTGTGGACAATTAGCAGGAGCTCATGGAATAACTGACCCTCCTGCGAAGGGGAAGCAGGCAGACGGCTGAGTCAGCTCTGGACACCAGAATTAGGAGAGAAGGCCTGGATGTCTGGAGTTCTTTCTGTCAACTTTTTTTTTTTAAATAAAACTAAGTACTTCTAGCTGTCTGTCTGTCTGCTGAAGAGAAGATCCATCACCCAGTCTGTAAACGTAGCTTTCCTTGCAACCGTCTCCCCAGACTTCTGTTGTGGTTACACGTCTCGCTGTGGTTAGCACCACGTCTGCTTCTCTGTCTCCCTTGTATCATATGTGCTGTGTGTGTAAAACTCTTTATGTGGAGTCTGGGAATGGTTTTTAATACATTTGGAGCAATAAGCCAGAACCTCCACCTTTAATACCTGCTTCTGCCATTTCTCATCAATGGGTCTGCAAACACATGTGGGAAGCAGCCGCCCATGACGGGCTGGGGCCTCGCCACGCAAGGAGAAGCAGATGGGGGAAAAGGGAGCTATTGTGCTGAACACCTGTCCAGCCATCAGGAGCAGCAGATGAAGTGTTCTAGGGGCCATGAGGTACAACAGACAGAGACTTGGTTATGGACGTAGTAAACAAGGGACACCCTGGGTGTAACTATCAGGAGTATTCGTGATGAGTAGAAAAATCATTTTCATGCTCTTTTTTTCCTGTCCACTGAATTCTAAGGTAAAGTAGCATGGCTGTTGATAGGAGTCACTTCTGGAGGTACACTGGTTGTGACTGGGCAAATGCCAGGGCTGCCCCAGGTTGGTTTTAAAATTTGTGGTCGGCTGTTTAGCTCTGGGCGACAACTCTCTTGTCCCTCAAAATAAAGCTAATAATGACCCCTGACTTGCAGGGCAGATTATAAAGAGGATCACACCGTAGTTGCACAAGGTTCATATCATTGCCCTGACATGTTGCAGATACTCCATAAATTATAAATAAGTGATTTATGTTGATAATGATTTTAAAGATAATGGGAGAAAAGATGCAGAATGAGAGTCTAAACTAAATATCCAAACCAAGACTTTAAATGTCACCGGACCTCCTTCACCTTCCAGGTGAAGACTGTCAGTCATGTCTGCCTCCTCCCCAGACTTGAACCCGAGGTCTAGCGGCCCCTTTTCCCCTGGACCATCATGATGCTTTGCTACAAAAGATGTGAGGACCTCAGAGTTTGCCTGGATCTGTGAGGAGATGAACTCAGAGTTGTTGTTTTCAACTTGGTGGAAAGTTGTTTGGGTTGCCCTTCAAAGGAGCGTGTCATAAGCATTTATTACTGTCCGTGCTTTAGCAATACAGTTGTCATGGAGATAGCTGACCCGAGCTAGTGGAAGCTCACAGACTCTGGACTGGCAGCTGGGGGTCCTCTATTGGACCAAACTGAGCCCTCTGAATGTGGGTGACAGTTATGTGGCTTGACCTGTAAAGACAATCTTAAAACATTTTAAATAAAACAAAAACAAATAATAAAAATGTGGATAACTCTTTAGATAACTAAGGTTCCTGCCAATAAGCCTGGCTACCTGAGACCAATCCTCAGGACCTACATGGTAGAGGAAAAAAAGCAGCTCCTAAACGCTGTCCTCCGACAACATGTGCCTCCACAGAAGATTCACATGCACATGTACACACTAGAATTGAAGTGCAGGCCATTCTTAACACACTGTTGTTTGGTCCAGAGACCAAAAGGAGCTGGCAGACCTGTGCACTGACGGCAGTTTTCAGGCTGTGCTAAATGACTTGGACTAGCGATTAAAAATGAAATGGCTACCTTCCTGGTGCCGCCCCTAAATGGGCATTGCCTTCCTTCCGCATCTGACACAGAAGCAAGGCTCCCAAGAGACAGTAGCTCTCTGAAGACTCTATGGTGACCAGTGGTGTCTGCTCCACAGCTTCTGCTCTGTTCAGTCCACCTAAATGCCTCAGCCCCATTTGCAGGACGCTCTGTTGTCAGGAGTCAGCCGGAGCCTGGCCACACAGTTCTAACTGAGCCGTTTATATCTAGAAATGGTCTTTCCTACCTCTTATCTTTGAAGAGGCCCAGCTGCTTCACCCTTGGGACCAGACAAGAGACACTCTCCGAATATGTCAGTTTCTTGCAGGATGCTGAGTGTGAAACTTTTAATCAAATATTTCGGGGAAAGGCCACATCTGGAAGCAGTTATCCAGATGTTATAAACCACTGTGGCCGGCGTTTGCCAGACTGCTGTCCAGGTGATGAGTACAGGACACGCAGCTCCATATGGGCTAGACTGTCTGGACAGATGGGCTGGGAGACTTTAACTACTGTGCTGCGGCCTTCCCTCCAAGGGACACCGGGACCGTGTCTTTTACATCTCCAAGGGCAACGTGTCCTGACGACTCAGAATCCAGTCTCTAGGCTAAATAGCCCTTGGTCTAATTTCTTCACCCTGGGTACCTGCCCCCCATAGCCTGACTTCAGCTACTAGCGGTTTGCTTGTGAGTTGCTTTCCTTCCTGCTAAGGCAGGGGGAGGGGGGGGGGAGATTTCTGAATTTCAGAGCAGCTGGAATGAAATAAAAGATGTTCCTAGGAGATCGAGTTAGGGCAGAGCTGCAAGGCCCAGGCTTTGTAGGAATTATAGCACCATACAGCAGTGTCTGGGCTCTCGTCATCATGAGACCAAACTGGCAAGGGCAACAGATTTCTTTTTCCCATCTCTTTTCACTTATATAAACGTGGCATGTGTGTGTGTACACATGTGCATTTTCATGTGTGTGAATGTTCAAGCGGGGGCTCAAGTTTGATGCCTAAAATTTCCCTCTGTCTCTCCTCCACCGTATTCTCGAAGGCAGGGTTTCTCAATCAAACCCGGAGTTACCTTGTCTCACTAGGACAGCTCGCCTTGCCTTACCAGGCTGGAACGGCTTCACCCAGCTGGCATTTGTGTGGGTTCGAGGATCTGAACCCCAGTTCTCCTACTTGAGTGCCGAGTGCTGTAACGTGGCCAGCTCCCAGGGTAACTGATTTCTGATCAAACCTTACGATTTTGGTTTGGGCACTAATATCTACTGACGCTATTAGTTGCAGACTGAGCCCATTTTCCAAACAAAGAAGCAATGCGGCCTCAGGTGGAACAGCTCTGAAGGACAGAAGTAGAGGGCGAAATATTCGCATCCGGTTTAGGGCGGCTAGAGCATGTGGCAGAGGCTCTTCCCATCACGGCTCAAATGAAGCAGAGGCAGGGTTCTGGGGACCGAGCAGGAGTAACTTTCAAAGGTCTGCCCACAATGAACTATTCTTGCTAGCTAGGGTCCACATCCTAAAGATTCCAGAGCCCCCAAAACAATGTTGACAGTGGAGGAAGAAGCACTAAAGCATGAACCCCGGGGGGACACTTCGAACTGAAACCCTAACACTCCCTGTGTGACCCAGGATGTATTCACCTTAACTCTAGCCTAGGTTAGATTCAGCCTAAGTTTAATCTTTCCTCTTGATGACATAGCAACAGAGCTGGTGAGAGGGCTGGGGAAGTAAAAGCAACCGCTGTGCAAATCCAGTCATCTGAATTTCATCTCTAGGTCCCATGGTGGAAGCAGAGAACTGACTTCCAGAGGTTGTCCACATAATCCTTGGCAGGCTCAATACCTCCCTCTCCCCGCCCCCCACCACATACACAAATGGAAGTAGAATTGTAAGGCTGGGAATATAGTTCAGTGGTAAAGGGCTAGCCTAGTGCTGCTGAGATTCTGGATTCAAGCCCAGCATGACAAGTAAATAAATAAATGCAAAATGTGAAGATAAAGTAAATAAAAAGCAGATGGGTATAGTCATACTTGTTTATAATCCCAGAAAGAGGGAAGCTGTTGACAGGAGAATTGCCAGTTTGAGGTCAGCCTGGGCTACGTAGTGAGACCTTGTACAAGAACAGATAGATGATAGATAGAGGGTAGATAGATAGATAGATAGATAGATAGATAGATAGATAGATAGATAGATGATAGATAGATAGATAGATAGATAGATGATAGATAGATAGATGATAGATAGATAGATGATAGATAAACAACCAATGTTACCACCAAGTATCCCAGCCTGACTCTGAGGACCCAAACAGACGATGGACGCAAAGGCTTAATGTGGTCTTTCTTGTAAGCAAACTTGAGGGTCTCCCTGTAGCCAGAAGGCCAACAGCCTCTTACTGGGATGACAGGAACTGGGATCCTTTGTGCTAAAACTCAGACACTTGGCGTATGACTGGGTCTGTGGAAGGAAAGGCTGGGGGGCGGACTTCAGACTGGCTCATGCTAGCCACACTCCCCCTTGTCATCGGCCCAAACAGCTTGATTCAAGAAAACCAGCCTGCCCACAGGAATTTCACACATGCAAATGAGGATTTTGATGGTCCTTATAAAATAACCTCTAGTTTAGTCTGAGCAGCTCTTGCCATTTGAAAGCCAAAGTCCCCACGATGGACCCATTGAGTGTAGGTTTGCTCTAGTCTGGACCTAGCCTGGGGACCACGGAGCGACCTTTTTCAGCCTCCCAGTCGGGTGGATCACAGGCTGTGCTGCTGAGTGAGTGAGGTATTCTGGTGCTGAGTGTCAGTCAGCACTCTGGAAACCTCAACCCCAGGAAACAAAAGGAAACCCACATTAGCTCCCATCTCTCAATATGGGGATCAAGTCAAAATGTCGACGCAGGCTTTAAGAGAGAGAATCCTTGCTGGGCGTGGTGGCACACGCCTGTAAACCCATGATCCCAGCATGCTGGAAACTGAGGCGAGAAGATCTAGAGAGAAAGACTCTGTCTCAGAAAAAAAAAGGGGGGGGCAAGCAATATGCATGCATAAAAGAATGAGGGGGGGAGAGAGAGAGAGAAGGAGGAAGAGGAGGAGGAGGAGGGAGGGAAGGAGGGAGAGATCTAAAGAACAAGACTCTGTCTCAGAAAAAAAGGAGGGGGACAAGCAATATGCATGCATGTGAGAGAGAGAGAGAGAGAGAGAGAGAGAGAGAGAGAGAGAGAGAGAGAGAGAGAGCGCTTGGTCTGCAAAGCCCACTGTACCGGCTAAGTGCATTCACATTGGCATGCTGGCCCTCCTTTACACGTCTCTGATGGCTTACTTATGCTTCCTTACTTCTTTGAAAAGTTTTCCTTTTAATATTTGCTCAGTACAGTGAACTAGCTGAGCTCTTGGAAAGAGTTTAGCATGATTTTACTTTGTTTTATCCTGAATGTCTGGATTATTTCCTACCCCAGACAAAGTTCTGTTAGCATCACAAAAGATAAAACTATGTTGCCTTCAAAGTGTATTTTTGACGAAAATTTTCTACTTTAAAACTAATGACATTTTATGTGACTTGATACAAAGATGGCTTACCCATACTCTTATTTCTTAGATGGTCCTTTTGGACTGCCTTCTCTTTTCCTTCTCCTCAACTTCCCCAAATAGTGTGTGTGTGTGTGTGTGTGTGTGTGTGTGTGTGTGTGTGTGTGTGTAATCAGTCTTTTCCTCTTTTCCTGTCTCAACCATCATGACCTCAGAGATCTTGGTCACCCTGTTGTTTTACCTGTCCCTACTCTTCAGTTGTCTTATAAAGGACGTTGCTGAGAAAGAGATGAATAATCCCTGCATTGTTAAGTACTGAGTTAGAGCTGGCGATGTTGCTCAGCAGGTAAAGATGCTTGCTGTGAAAGTCAGGGACCAGAGTTCAATCTACAGAGCCCACATAGAGGTGGAAGGAAGAACCAATCATTAAATTGTCCTCTGATCCGCACACACACAGTATGGTGCACAGGTGCCCCTTCCATCATATCTGCACAAATAAAAACAGTAGTCATAGCAACAGCAATAATAGACATCGTTTTAAATGTTGAGTTTGGTGAACCACAGGTTGTCCAAAGAGAAAAATCTACAACAGTGGTTTTCAGCCTTCCTAATGCTGTGACCCTTTAATACAGTTCCTCATGTTGTGACCCCCCAACCATAAAAGTAATTTCATTGTTACTTCATTACTGTAATTTTGCTACTGCTATGACTCATAAGGGAAATATCTGTGTTTTCCGATGGTCTTAGGTGACCACTGTGACAGGGTCATTTGACCCCTGCCCCATGGGTCGCTACCCACAGGTTGAGAACTGCTGGTCTAGCAGAGTCCTGGCATAGTGATGCAGGGCTACAATACCAGTGTATGAGAGACTGAGGCAGGAGGATCACAAGGTCCAAGTGAAAACTGGGGCTACATAAAACAAACAAAAGCCCAGCAGATTTATTTCCCTGGAGTGCACAGCGTGTCTGCAGCAAAGGTTAGATTCATCTTTGTCTTGCCTACAGTCATGCCTTGAGAAGGTTCTGTCTTAACAAGCTACCAGTCCTTTCTTCCTGTTAAAAGTCTATGGAGCAGGTCTCCCTTTCTGAATTTTTTTTAAATAGCCCACAGAATCCCCCATTTCATCCTTCTGTTTATTCATGGCTTATTTGCAATGTCTAGTAAATCCACGTGCTATGGGACCGTGCGGACATGAAGCCTGTTTCAGAGACTCCCCACGAGTGCTGCAGTGCTTAGGAGCATGTGATAATGTTTTACTGTCCCAGATACAGGGTCTCCCTGTGGTACCCATGTCAGGTTTCATGCTCTTGGCTTAGGAAGACATTCAGGAAGCGGACCAAACGGTTTACATGGGTTCAGTCCAAACCACCCTTGGTTTAGGAGCAGAAAAAATGCCTATGACATCCTTTCTTCAATTAAATGATGATATTTGAGGAAGAAATGGCTTCTATAATAAAACTTTGCAATGTCTACTCTCCCTCAGGAGCACTCGCCTGCAGATATGACTGAGCCTTCTCAGCTCCCAAGCTCCTTCCCAATGCTGTCTTCCCAGTGGGAAGTCTGTATGGTGTCTGTCCTGCCTGGGGCTGATTTAGTCAGTCTGTCCTTCAACTTCAGTCCTTCTGCCTCTGCTTTTAAGTGCTGTAACTATGGGCAAATGCCATCGTATCTGGCTTTGCCATATTCTTCTTCACATGTAATATTCTGTGAACTTTCTTCGACGGGCAAGACATTTTTTTTTTCTTTTTTTTTTAAATATTTATTTATTTATTATGTATACAATAGTCTGTCTTTTTTTTGTGTATGCCTGCAGGCCAGAAGAGAGCACCAGACCCCATTACAGATGGTTGTGAGCCACCATGTGGTTGCTGGGAATTGAACTCAGGACCTTTGGAAGAGCAGGCAATGCTCTTAACCTCTGAGCCATCTCTCCAGCCCCCAAGACATTTTTCTAAAGTGTGATTCTTTTATGGTTATATGATAGAAATCAGATGTATGGTTTATTTACTCTATTCTGTTTTGTAAATTATAATAATAAATAAATCTATGGTAAATATTTTTGTGTGTATTTGTGTTTATTGTCATGAAATAAATTCCTGGGCCTTGATTTGGCCAGAGGTGATCATCATAAAAAAATTAACACTAAATAAATAATGATAATGATTTTAAATGCTTTAAAACATTGAACTGATGTTTCTTAATTTCTCTGGGGGCAACTATTTTTTAATTTTAAAAATTAAAATAATAACATAATTTCCCTCCTTCTCTTTTCTCCCCAACCCGTCTCATGCCTTAAATTCATGATCATTTTTCTTTAATTTATATATATATGTATATATAGTAGATAAGCATAAATATATAATATAGTCTTCTGAGTCCATTTAGTGTTGTTTGTATGTATATTGCTTTCAAGACTGATCGCTTGATATGAATACCAATTGGGGGGTCATCCCTGTAGAAGACTCCTTCTCTCAACACTCCTTAGCTGCCTATAGTTCTCATTTATGGGCAGGGTGCCGTGAGCTTTTTTTCCTTCCATGTTAGCCATGTCTATCAGTGCTGTCCTTGGTCGGACCTTGTTGAGGCAGCCATAGTGCTGAAGTATCATGGACGACACTTCCTGTGACGACAACCACCAGAAACAGAACAGGTAACAGCCTCAAAAGGACGCATTTTAAGGAATAAGAACCCTTCATCAACACAGAGGGAAAATGTTGAGTGTTTGAGAGCTCTTTAGAAACTGACATCTGTGCACTCTAAAGCTTGAATTAGATACAGCATTCGTGGGTGGAAATTCTGAACATTTAAATGAAGGAAAATGTAAATCCCTAGTGATATTTATCAGTAAGTCATACAAGGTCAGACAGACACTCTATACTTTATTTGAAAGTGCTCTAAGGCTGGAGAGATACGTTAGTGTGCTAATGGTCCATAAAGGGTTGACTGGGATATGAGGTGCACCCTTCACGGGAGTTTAAAAGAAAGGAGCTGTCACCAGCCTATTCTGACCAAATGCCTTGTGAAAGACGCCACCAAGAACAGAGCTTGGAAAAGCGAGGGTAGCTGGCTGCCCCTGGCAGCTCCCTCGTTCTGCACTTTAATAACTCTCTCGCAACATGAGAAAGTAGTTTGTGTTCCAGACTTTGCCTCCTGGTATCTAAATTTTTATAGGTGTTTTGACTGAGGTGTAGAAGAGGCATTTTTGGGGGCTGCTGATTTCTATTCCAGATTGTGGGATGTGAATAATTTGGTAAATTAACATCAATGGGTTAGACTGTTCTTTGTAACCAGCAGCCTCTGGGCTGCCTGTTCCGCTGGATGGTCACATTAATTTGCAACCCACAGGAGGACGGCTGCTGGGCACATACGCCCAAGCTAAATTTCCTTTTTCAGCCCCCCCCCCAACCCCAGTTTGGATATTCAGGTAGCCACGAACGTCTGAGGGAGCTCCTCTTGTGCATTCATAATTCTGGCCAAACCCGTGGCTTCCAAAACTAATATCAGGCAGGAAAGATCCAAACCTTAGTGCTTTTGTGGCTTTTTTTTTTCTTCCTGGGACCAGTTTTCAGCCATGTTTCCAAATCAGTCTGTATTCATAGTTATACACTAAATACTTAAACTGTGTGTGCTACAAATGATGTTTTTCTAGCCTGTCCGTATAGCCTATTAAACCAGAGTTGGCAGTTTTCCATCCCTTAGGAGAAGCATTTGGCATAAATAATATTGTCATTTGGGCAGGCTAGACATGGTCTGAAGAAGTGACCTTGTATAAATATTGTCTGAGGTATGACTGAGGCTAAATTATATGACAGGGAGCTAGTGTGTGCTCTGGGCTCTGGGCCCTCTTGGTAATGAAGTTGCTTCTTGCAATAATGGAGCCATCTGAATTCGAAATGCAGCTAAGTACACCAGAGGCTGTTAAAGACACAGGCGCCAGCTTTGTTACGAACCCCTTCTGTCCTGAAGATGGTATGGCGGTACTGGAGCGTCTTTGTTGTTCAAGTGGCTTCGCCTTTTTAAGAGACAAGTTGTCCTAGAAAGTGCTTTGTCCCACAAAACTTCCCTCGGTGTTGAGACTGCTCGGTAGGCCAAGTGTTTGTTGATTTTCCCACCCACTCTTAGGGTGAGCAGCTGGCACTGTGCATGGAGTCTCGGGTACTGCTGGGCTGTTTGTGGTTTACCTGGTATATTGGAAGCGTAACACGGTCCCTCCAAAGACAGTTGCTTTCTGTATCCTCTTTCAACACCCAAATTTAGGATTTCATTTCCTCTTTCCTGTCCTCTGCTGCCCACCAGTCTCATTATCCAGAATCTCTTCCCTTCCCTCCTCCTCCTCCTCTTATTAATTGATCTGCCAGCCTTGTCTTTCAGAAGCATGATTTCATTTTCAGTGGTATGTCTATTTACCCACCCAGCCAACAAATATGTATTGAATGCCAATTGCGTGCCAAGCCTTTTGGTCTCTGTTATAATAACATTTACATTGTGGTGGAGGACTTAGATATTTGACAGATAACCACACCACGGGCACAGAGTTCTAAGTCAGAGAGACTGTTCTTTAGGCAAAGCAAGGCTCGTTGCTAGCATACAACAAAAGAGAGAGACTGGGGATCCAGGAGAAGCTCTGACCAAAGCGAGGGCCACACCGGGAGGTCCAGGCAGACAACGTTAAAAATTGTCGTTTGTATTCGGCCAGGAGGAGTCACTAAATAACGTCTAAGCAAGACAGTAATTGGATCAGATTTGTAGTTTGGAAACCCCACTTGGTTTGCAATGGGGACATATGACTGGCAGTGACCAAAGAGATCACCTGGGAGGGGCCAAGGCTAATCAGTTATAACAATAGAGTTGAAGGGGGTGTGGGCTTGAGTACCACCTGTGGGATTCAAGGGGCCAGGGGCAAGAATTGTTAAGGATGACCCAGTGCTTCCATTTGAGCAATGGTTTCGGTTGCACATTTACTGAGGGGAAAATACAGCAAACCAAGATTAAAATTGCACACAAGTGTGCATGCTATGTTTACTAAGCAAAAGGCTTAAAGTAAATTCTTGGTGATTTTTCAAGAAACAAGCAGGGATTTGGGTGGAGTACAGCGTATCCATAAAATCTGGTGTCTGGAAGGCTCTAAAATCTAAACCTTTTGAGTACCAACGTGACCCAGGTGGAAAATTCCATACCTCATGCTGCACGTGGCAGATACAATGCAGGTGCACCGAGGATACTGGGGAAGATGACCTCCAGCCATGCATCTGTGAAACACATGAATTCCGTGTTTACATGCGGGGTGAACCCTCAAAATATCTCACTATGTATATACAAATATTTCAAAATTTCAAAAAAGTAAATCAGAAATCCAAAACACATTTCAGATAAGGGATGGGAAGAGTTGTAGGAGACAAGATCACAATAGCCGGTGGGAGAGGCAGGCAGTCTGAATCAAAGAGCCCTGAAGGGTTCTGCTAAAGGACTTTAGATTCTAGTGGGGCAGTTTAGGGGAACATCGGGTTTCGGGCAGGAGAATTACATGGTCAGAATTACAGTTTTTAAATGTTGGAATAGAACATTCTAGGGTCAAGGCCCAAATCAGAGACAAGTTATGTGACAATTATAACATCCCAGGCAGAAGATGGTGGAAATGATTTAGCCCAGGGTGGTGGCTTAGAAGGTGGTAAGAAGTTAGGTCCCGGTCAGAACTTGAATATAAGAGTTTTCATTTTATGATAGATTGGATGAAGCCAGATGTAGGAGGAGGGCGCTTGTTCTTCTGGGCCGCTTGGCTAGCTTAGCCTCGAAATAACACACCAAAACTGTATGAATTAAATCACTGCTTGGCTCATTACCTCTAGCTTCTTATTGGCTAACTCTTATATTAATTTAACTCATCTTCATTAATCTGTGTATCACCACAAGGTCGTAGCCTACCAGCAAAGTTTCAGCACGTCTGTTTCTGGTGGTGGATCCATGGCATCTCTCTCTGACTCCACCTTCTTCCTCCCAGCATTCAGTCCAATTTTCCCCACCTACCTAAGTTCTGCCCCATCAACAGGCCAAGGCAGTTTCTTTATTCATTAATGGTAATCACAGCACCCGGAGGGAACTCCCACATCAGCTAGAGAGGAAGAGAAGAATTGACAACAGCAAGATTTCTGACTTGAGCTCCAGAAATGTGGGTTACCACTGACTAAGATGTAAATGACCCTGGAACTCATTAGGTTTAAAGTTCCTTTTTGTTTTTTGAGACAGGGTTTCTCTGTAGTTTTGGAGCCTGTCCTGGAACTTGCTCTGTAAATCAGGCTGTCCTTAAACTCACAGAGATCCCGAGTGCTGGGATTAAAGGTGTGCACCACCACTACCTTGAGGCTATATATATATAATTTTATTTTTATTCACTTTGCATACCAACCACAGTTCTCCCTCCCTCCCCTACTCTCCTTCCCCCAAACCCACCCCCATTCACTCCTCAGAAAAAGTAAGGCCTTCCATGGGCAGTCAACAAAGCCTGGCACAATCAGTTGAGGCAGGACCCCACCACTCCCCCCATCAAGACTGACCAAGGCATTCCACCATAGAGACTGGGCTCAAAAAAGCCAGTTATGCACTAGGATAGATCCTGGTCCTACTGCCAAGGGTCCCACAAACAGAGCAGGCTGCAAAACAGTAGCCCACATGCAGTGTTGATTGAGGTTTCTGTCCTGCCTGGTCCCACAGCCATTCAATCCCAAAGAAACTCACAGAGGTCTACATTAATCATAAACTGGTTGGCCTATTAGCTCAGGCTTCTTATTAACTCTTATAGCTTATATAGGCCCACAATTCTTGTCTGTGATCACTAAGAAATAAGAATATTATAGAAGAGGAACCAACGTGACTGGGTTGGATGAAGACAACTCTAGTGAGTGATGCTCGAGGTTCACGTCATCAGTAATAACTCATAATGACATTCTAGACCTCCTGAAGCTGTGTGCAGCATCATTTCCTGTGTATTTTTGCCAAAAGGATTTAATTTCATCTGAATGTGCAAAAATATCAGACAATTCTGCATTGAGGGATATTTTACAAAATAACTCATTGGTTGGTTCTTTTCCAAAGAGTCTAAGTCATGAAAAGCTTTTCAACAAATGGTGGCACTGTCACAACTTTGAAGAGTCTAAGGCAATACAGGGACCTGGAACAGACAAACTTTGAAGAGTCTAAGGCAATACAGGGACCTGGAACAGACATGGCGGTGGGTGAAAATGACTATATTTCAAGTAAAGACTGTACGTAGTTCAGTTAATAGGATTGTGCCGTGCTTATTTTGCCTGTTTTAATCAGTGCACTAAGGTTATATAAAATGCCAGCATTCAAGGAAGCTTGTTAAGGAAATAGAAATATTCTATTTTGTTGTAACTGTCTGCAAGTCTAAAGTTATTCTAAAATTAAAAAATAAAGAAAATCAAATTTATGGGTTTTGGACATGTACCCCTAAGGGTGTTACCACTCTCGTGTCGAGTCTGCTAGCTTAGCCCAGAGATGTGGGTAAGGCCACCCTAAAGAGCTCTTAGACTGTATTCAAGCTTTTGGACTCTCTTCTAAGAACTAATGAAGGATTAGACAGGCTATGTGGAGGGAAATGGGAAAATGGACATGTTTGTTTTAAGCAAACAGAGACAAGAAAACAGAATAAATACTGGGTTAGGCTTGGGTTCAGGCAAATACACAGTTACTTTCAATTATTCATCCTGTTCTCCAAACAGTGTTGACCATGAGTTAGCTCAATGACTCACAAGGGTGTTAGCACATTGTAACGTCTGGCTGGGAGGATTGCTCAAATCCCTGAGGATTATCCTCAAGGGGCCTTGCAGCATCCTGTTTCCTCCTAAGTTCAGGCACAATTGCAGTGGGGATCTTAAGCTTGTAAGCCCCCAAAGTAAATTGTATGTCCAATATACATATCTAATTCTCCCTGTGTGGCATGACTCCAGAACAAAGATTATGGTTGGATTGAGATACCAACTTGCAGTACATGGGGAAATGCCCAGAACGGACCTCTTAGGGATGAGGGGGAGACTTCCTCAGTCACCTGTGCTGAGGGGGAAGGGATGGACGCCTCACTGTAGCAAAATACCTGAGGCTGTTGGATATAATAACTAAGAAATAATAATTTAAAAGTCATACATTGTAAAGAAATTCATAAAGAAGACAGAAGAGGGCTTTCAGACCGGGAAGTCCGTTCTTTGCCCAGAGATGTAAACCATTGACTAACTTTCGTGCAGTCCCATGGAGAACAAGACAAAAACAAGGAAGGGTATATGTGTGTATGTTGTATAAGATGATGGTTTTGAATTAGTTCCTGTCACGCAGCACCTGACAGAAACCACATAAGGACAGAAGGAGCTATTTTAGCTCGTGTTTCCAGGCCATCAAGATGGGGAAGGGTTGGCAGAGTCCATGGCAACTGGAACCTGAGGCTGAGGTTGTAAGGAAGGAGGCAGGGAACGGGGCTGGAGTGAACCTTCTAAAGACCACTTCCCCTGGCCTCTACCTCCTTTCATCAGCAAGGCCTCATCTTCTGAATGTTCTGAATGGAGAAAAGGCTGGGGAGTTTTGATTTGTTTTCTAGATTATAATTTGATTGTTCTCCCTTCCCCTTCTTGCACACCCCTTCTCGCTCTCGTTCAAATTCACAGCCTCTTTTTTATTGACTGTTGTTACAGGCATGTAAAACACCCTGTGTAGGATATTTCTGTTCAAATCATGACAAATTTTACTATGACATTTTCACACGTGTGATTTCATCACAGTCACCCTACCTTTCTTGTTTAGCCTCCTTCCTATCCTAGATTCCCTTCCTCTTCAAGGCAAGTCTTAAACCTGGCTGCCTCCCTCCTTGAACTGGCCTCATTGCCTGGCATGGCATGAAACCAAATGTCCACACATTGCCCTGGAGCCTTCTTTTTTCACTTAATTTTATTTTTCTTTTAATTTTACATGCATTGGTGTTTTGCCTACATATATATCTGTGTTAGAGAACTAGAGTTATAGACAGTTGTGAGTTGCCATGTAGATGCTGGGAATTGAACCCAGGTCCTTTGGAAGAGCAGTCAGTGCCCTTAACCACTGAGTCATCTCTCTAGATACACCCTGGGACCTTCTGAACTCATGTATCCTTCCTCTAAGAGTCAATGCCTATAAAACACAATGCTAAGTATAACTGTCAATTGCTTGATGTTTGCCCACAATAGGTTCCTTTCATGATTGTCTTTAATACTCTCAACAGCTCTTCAAAAGCAGTCTTTCTCATCTCCATGCTTACAGAGGTTTTCATGGGTGAGGAAGTAAAGTTCTGACTTGTCGAAAGTTTAATACCCAGTGAATTAGTCAAAGAGGGATTTGAACCCAGGTCCTGGGAACATGGGATTACAGAGATTTCCACTTGCTTTACTGCCTCTTCTGTCTTGAAGGAACTGAGTGTCTTGGTGGTAGTCACCCCTCAGAGACTCTCAGCTAGTCTGGAAAGCACAATGAAGACCACTGCTGCTGTTGCTTCCAGAAGACCACCACTGTTGCTTCCGGAAGACCACCACTGTTGCTTCTGGAAGGCCCTTTCTTGCACAATACCAACTGTAGGGATTTAGGTAGCTACCCTGGGGACTGGAATCGGCAGTGACCTAGAGGATCAGAGGCTGCCTGCTAGCCTGCTGTAGGCAGTGACTGCTGTGGAGGCCTGAGGAGAAGCAGGAATAGCGCACCTGGGCTCCTCATGTTGGAAAATCACCAGGATGTTCTGTCAGCATTGGCCTGCAGCTACATTTCTGGCTGAAACTTTGGGTGGCTTTACCAAACCTCAAAGGCGGAAAGAACAAATCATGCTGAGAGAGACAGGCTCTCTGACAAGCGAGGGGGCCGGGTGCTGTCTGGCTCCCTGCCAACGTCTTGACACATGAAGAGGAACAGAGATGTCCCTTCCTACTGCCAGAGCCGGCCATCTGCCCTGGGCATCCCACAGAAAGGAGGCTCACCTCTGCCTCCGTCTGTGGAGCAAACCCAAGGGGGAGATGGATCCAGGTTCAGGGAAGACTTACAATGTGTATAAAACAGTCAGCCATGAGTAGGGCAAACAGTGGGGCCAGGGCATCTTATACATTAGGGGAGTTTTAAGAAGTCAGCTTTTTGCCCAGAAAATATAAAGCACAGAAAAGGGGTTGGAGGTGTGATGGACAAGCTCAGCCCTGACCTGCTGCCCTTGTGCCTCCACCTTGCTGTCAGAGACCACACTGCCTTCCTGCTGTTCTGCTGGGAGGAGCATTATCCCAGCTCCACACCTTTGTCCTGTAATGCATTCCCCATCATGTAGACAGAGAATTTTCTCTAAACGGACATTCCTTAAAACACCCCATAGCTCCCTATCACCACTAGACACAGTCCAAACGTCTTCGGGCAACTAGCATGGCCTCTGCCCCTGCCTGCCTTCTACAGCCATCTCTCCCGCGCAAGCCCTGGGCCATTCAGTGAGCAGCTTCTGTGCTTTAGACACTGATGTCTCTTCCCACCTGTCTGGTCAATCCTTTGCTCTTGGGTATCATCTTAGATATCGCATCTCTTGAGAGAAGGACGTGCTGCCCGCAAGGCTGTATGTAGCCCAGGCTAGCCTGAATTCACTATGCACTGGAGGATGACTGAACTTCTGATCCTCTGCCTCTAGCCCTGTGCCCTCCAAGTGCTGGCATTACAGGTGGGTCACCAGACCGGGCTTTAGTTGCCATCTTTGAGGCAGTGTCTCCTGACCCCTGACCCTGACTTGTCTAGGGCTCCTGTGGCATCTAGTGCCTACCCTTCTGTGACACTGCCCCACCTCCTTCCAGCTGGCTTCATTTGCCTTATCTAGTCTCAGTTTTAACACCTCCTCCAGGGTGAATCATATTCCACAAGTGTTTGTTAAATGAAGATGTAAAGGTTCTGCATATAGGTAAAAGCTCTGATCGTGGCCGATTCCTATAAGACTCCCTTTCCTGTCTCTCCCTAAGTTACAGAATGCAGAATTTGTAGGTAATGTTTCTGCTGCTTATTTTTTGGTTTTATTGTGTTCTTAGGGTTCCGGAGATGCTGGAGAACAAACACAGGTCTAGCCCAGGCTACACAAATACTCTACCACTGAGATCCCTCCTCAGTCCTTGGTCTTTTGATGCATTTAACTTTAAAATGCAAAGGTGTAGTTATTTTTATTTTATGTGTTTGTGTTGGGTCCGGATGGGTCTCAGACACAAACCCTGGCCCAGATGTGGCTCCGTGACTGCAGAAAATAACAGGCACAAGATAAAGCTGAGGAGGAATGTCCTCTGGGACAGAGCAAGGCCCAAGGGCTGGGGTCCCAGATAAAGGAGACAGACACTGTTTCGTCATGCTCACTCTGCTCACTGTGGTCTCTCTAGTAGCTGGCTAAACAATATATAAACAGCAGTGGGGGTAAATGGTTCATTTCTGAAATGAACTCAGAATCTCCTGTCTCTGTCTACCATTACCCTCTTCTCCAGGTCCCTGTGAGAGTCACCACAATGGAGACTGGCCCTGGCATGTCTTTTGGCATGTGCTTTGTCAACATGCATGTCTATGCACATGCATGCAGCATCTGTAGAGGCCAGAGAGTGTGCCAGACACCATGGGAGTTACAGATGTTTGTTATATGCCATGTAGGTGCTGGGATTTGACTCCAGGTCCTCCGGAAGAGTAGTTGGTGCTCTGAACCACTGAGCCATCTCTCCAGCACCATCCTTGGTTCTTTTAGACAGAGTCTCCCTGTGTATCTCAGATTAGCTTTGAACTTGCTGCACAGATCAGTCTGGTTTTGAACTTGCTCTGTAGCCCAGGCTGGCCTCTAAGGCAGGTTGCTAGGGTAACAGGTTACAGGTGCTACTATGCTCAGCTAAGGCTGTTATTTTGCATGGCAGCTGACAAGGGAGAACAGGAAGAAGCAGCTACTTCTCGGTACAATGCAACTTTCTAAGAGACCCATAATCCTTTCTGTGCACTTTGTTGGGCTTCTCTGGCTGGACATTCCCCTCTACACCTGCGTGTTAGCCGGAGTGCCGCACACAGGTGAGGGGTTCTGTGCTCTCTCCAGGGCTCAGCAGGCTGGAAACCTTTGAGTGAAGGATCTAGCTTAAGTAATGGCAGCTCACTGTCCCTAGGATACAAGCAAGACTATTTGATTCCTCTTGAGAGGAACTCAACTTTAGTCCTGCCCTCAAGGAATTTTACAGATAACGCTACAAAGAAAATGAGCAACTCACAATAAAATAAAACCCAGACTAGGGAACAGGACACTATGAATAAGACAATGAAGAAGAACAAAATGACAACAGAAACAAAGCCACAATGTTCAGTTATCAGAAAAATCAGACATAGTGAATTCTAAAAACTGTATGTTATTGATTTAAGAAATGAAATAAAAGTCTGAAAACATATTTAGGGAACAAAAATGAATTTGCAAAAGAACCCTAAAAAACTTGAAAAAGAAATAATAATAAAAAACTATTAATTAAATTTTAAAATTCAATAGGTGAGAACTAAATAAACGGCATTGATACTAAAGAGAAGATTGGCAAACTGGAAGATAAAAATAAATTAATCAGAATGTAGCACAGAAAGATAAATAACAGAACAACAAAAAAATAGATGGAAATAGACTGGAAAGGTCAACATACTTTATTTACTTGTTTATTTTATCCTTGAGGCAGTCTTGTAGGCAAAGATTTTCATCTGGACCACCAGTCACCTCTCAAATAATCACACTGAGACTTAGCATTAATTATAAATGCTCAGCAGATAGCTTCGGCTTATTAATAACTAGCTCTTACAACTTAAATTAACCCACATTTCTTATCTAAGTTCTACCACATGGCTCATGGCTTGTCTTATTTTCTACACATCCTGCTTTTGACTTGAGACTCCTTAGACTTGCCATTCTTCTTCCCAGCATCCTCCTAGCCTGGCTCTCCCCACAGTCTCTTCCTGTCCAGCTATAGGCCAGCCAGATTGTTATTAACCAATGAGAATACATTGTGTACAAAGTTTGTTTCACAGCCCAGTCTCAAGTAGAATAGGCTGGTCTCAAGCTTTCTATATAGCTGAGGATGCTCTATAGCTACCAACTTTTCTACTTCCTCCTGAGTGCTGGGATTGCAGGCAAGGGCCACCATATCCAGTTTGTGCTGTGCTAAGGGTGGAGTCCAGATCACCGGCCAAGAACTTTTCCACCTGAGCTATTTCCTTGCCCACAGGAAATAACTGGTAAAACATAGAAGAGATACTACTAAGTTTTTTTCTCCCGTATAAAATAATAAGAAAACTATAATGTTTAGTTCCAGAAATTCTAATGCTATCTAAAATCCACACTTTTACATTTAAAAAATAAAGTGAAGGCTACAAATTATAATGCAAAATTTAAAACCCACCAAAGAATTGTGCAGTAACAGTTTGGCATATCCTTACAGTGTTAAACACAAATCACTAAAACACCCTGCAATTCCATGGTCTAAGTATATACTTCAAAATCATTTATGCGCACTAGCCTAGAAGATTTGCATTCACAGCAAAATTAGAGAGATCAGTACCAGATTGTAAACAACCCACAGTCTATCAACCAATGAACAAAATACAGCATATCTACCCATCGAGGAATATTATGCATCCATAAATTAAAGGGAAGACTGACATTCTATATGAATAAACCGTTGAAGGGCTGTGTGTAAGTGGAAGAAGCTGGTCACAATAAGAAGCCATGTATACAGTGCAATACTCCATTCATGCGTGATGTACAAACCGGAGGGACTGGAGTCTGCACAGGACACACCAACACCCAGTTCTCGGCACAAAGGAAATGTATTCACCTCAGAGGGACAGAGACAGGGGATAGGCAAAGGAGCAAGGGAGTTGGAGGGGGTGGAGGGATATTTGCCCTGGAGGGATAAAGGGCTGCTCTGGATAGAGAGGAGACACATGTGGTGACCTGTAAGCATATGGCGATTTATAAAGGGACAAGAAGAAACCCTGTGTGAGCATGAGTTGGTTTTGCTTGGGCATGTTAATTAGAGTAGCCAAAGGGAGGCTTTTGATTGCTGGACTTCAACACGTTGATAGCTGACCTGGTGGTCAGCCTCAGGAAGAGAAAATGGCCAAATAAGGGGATAGACCTCGGTGGCTAGCTTTTGGGATTTAATCTATAGTTCAGCAAGGGAGAGGGCAAGGCCTGCCAGGGCCATGTTAGCCACGCTCAGGCCTGCTAACGCCCCTTCACAGACAGAACATACAAACCCGGACACAGAGGAAGAGAGGTTACCAGGGAGTGGTGAAACGCTGTAAGCTGGTGACTGTGTTTGCACAACTGCGGACACTAGGAACACTATGTGGGAGATATCTCAAACTAGTACTTAAACAACAACCAAAGAGAGAAGACTGGTGACTCCAAGGGTCAGTGTTCCAAGAATTCCCTCTCTCTAGCAACGACAGTGGACACCAGAATATAGTAGAGTAATATTTCTAGTCTTCTGTCGACAGACTAAAAACACGTTCTGTAAGTAGTTAATCTTTACCTTTCAGTAAGAGTGGCCTTCTACAAAGGAGTGATGAGCAAGGGTACCATTAAGTACGTGGGTAAAGCAAAGCTAATTGTATGTGTCTAAAAGTATTTAAACAACATTTGAATGTGAAGAATAGGCACGGAGAAAAAATCCAAACAATTCAAAAGAGGCAAGGGTGGAGTCGGGGTTAGGTTAGGTGGGAGAAAGCTAGACAGATGTCACGTGATGCTGGGGTGGAATCAAATTCAAATCTGTTAGCGTTTGCTGTGGTAAGTTTAAATGACTGATAGCATGCGTATCAAAAAGGCAAAATTACAGACTGAATAAAATTAAATTCCATGTGGGTGTTGTTTGGAAGGGAGAGAACCAGAACAAGGAGGCAGAAAGACTGTTGAGGGATGAAAAGGGAAGCTTTAAGCCAAAAGAAGGCTAACATAGGCACTGGAGAGATGGCTCAGTGCTTAAGCGCACTGGTTGTTATTCCAGAGGAGCTGGGTTCTATTCCCGGCACCCATGTGGTAGCCAAAACATTCAGTTCCAGAGAATCTGAAGCCTTCTTCTGCTCTCCAAAGATACCTATGCACACAAAATGAAAAATAAAAAAAAGAAAGCTAAAGTAAATATATTAATTATGTAAATGTATAATGGAAGAGGAGATTGAGGACATACTGGGCTTCTAGAACTAATGAAAGTCATTGTGCACTAATAGAGGACTCAGAACAGGGCAGAGGAGGAGGTATTGCAATGTCCATCCTCTCATAAGAAGAGCAGCTTGGACCTCCATCAGTCAGGACCCAGGGAATCCAAGTGTGTGTTTTAGTGGGAAAACTATAAGATGTATGTAGAAGGAAATCCAAGCAGAAAATGTGAAGGTGGTTTTCAGAGAAAATAATAAACTTTATTAAAACAGATTATGAAGGACCTAGAAAATGGAGCTATATGACGACCTTTACAACAGGATGATTGATAGTGTACATATTGATAGACATAAACACGCCAAATATTCCAGCCCACGTGCTCTTGGAGACGTCCCTGGGACTTTACAAGGCATCTCTCTGTGTGAGAGCAGAGGTCTAGGACAGCCAATCGTGTCTGGTGAAGAAAAACTGGAGAGACTTTTCCACCGTGTGCCAAAGCATAATAAAACAACAGGAATTATCTGGTGCAGATGAAGGAACAGATAGACAAAGGGAACCAACTAGAAGTCTCTAAATAGAGTTTCCAAAGCACATATGGAAACTCTATGATAGAATAGCCACTGTAGAGTAATGTGGAAAAATACATGGTGTCGGGTCGGTCAGTTATCCTTGTGCAGGCCAGCCAGATTTCTCCTTTTGCCATATACAGGCATCAAGGCCAAGTGGAATAAAAACTTAAACGAGAAAGGTGAAGAGAAAAAGAACTTTCAGAGGACATACTAGGAAGACCTCCTTATGGTGTTGTGACAAAGGAGAATTTCTTTAAGTAAGATACAGAAATATAGAGCCTAGAAAAGTGGAAAATTCAATCCTGTTAAATATCTGTCATCATAAGGTCATCAAATACAAAGAGAACAGAAAATTCATTAAGGTGAATGCAATATTCCAGCTCATGAAATACAAAAGCCCACAAT
The DNA here is from genome assembly GCF_982192425.1 of Myodes glareolus. NCBI lineage: Eukaryota > Metazoa > Chordata > Mammalia > Rodentia > Cricetidae > Myodes > Myodes glareolus. The sequence continues at coordinate 31,801,997 of NC_142040.1, forward strand.
TCAGAGTATACTGAAGTGTCCCACAAAGACAACCTAGTAAGAAAGTTGGAAAGTAAGACAGGAATGAGAAGAATTATCCTTAATAGTGTGCCTCCTTTTTTCAGAAGTCAGGAAATTACAGAATTGTAAATAGCAGAATTACAATTTCATGTAAACCAGTTAGGCAAAAAAATTAATTTTGATAAATCCAAATACTGACATAGATGCAGAACAATGAGATCTCTAGTTCACAGTTATTAGAAATGTGATTTGGTATAAGCATTTGAAAAGTCTTCTGCACTCCCTAATAAAATTAACCTGTGGGCCTAGTCAGTGTTTTATTCCTGTGAAGAGATGCCATGACCATGGCCACTCTTACAAAGCAAGACATGTAACTGGGGCTAGTTTACAGGTTCAGAGGTTTAGTCCATTATCAACATGGCTGAAAGTGTGGCAGCACGCAGGTAGACTTGGAGGTGGGAAAAAAAAAAAAAGCTGATAGTTCTACATAGAGATCCACGGGCAGCAGGAAGAGAGAAAGCCACTGGGCTTGGCTTGGGCTTTTGAAACCTCAACTGACATACTTCATCCAACAAGACCACGCCTACTCCAAGAAGGCCACATCTCTTAATAGGCCACTCCCTGGTGACCAAGCATCCAAATCTATGAGCCTATTGGAGACAATTCCTACTTAAACCTCCATACTCTGTATATCTTAAATCTGTCCCTTACTGGTCTTAGACTTAGAGAAACTGCAGATGAGCATAGAAGAAAGTAACGAGCAACAATGTGTACATCAGCACATCAGTGAGAGTAGAAGAGCTACATTTATAGAAAGGAATATTTATATGACAGAAAAAGTGAGCCAACTATTGCTGCATGTATCAACACAGGAGAATCTCAGAGACCACAATAAAGATAAAGAGATACGAGCTGCGGGGATTGCCAGCACTGGAATCCTACTTATCCAAAGAACAAAATTAGCTCAGCTGTGGCTCAGATTTTAATACTCTTGGTCAACTATAAAGAGCAAGGAATGGTGAACATGAAGTTCACATGTTGTTTCTATTTGCTTGTTGGGGTTGGTGTGTGTGTGTGTGTGTGTGTGTGTGTGAGAGAGAGAGAGAGAGAGAGAGAGAGAGATACTCTCACTGTGTAGCCCTGGCTGACCTGGAGCTCCCTATGCAGACAAAGCTGGCCTCAAATTCACAAGATTCTCCTGTTTCTGCCTTCAGAGTACTTGTATATTAAAGGCATGTGCTACCCTGCCCAGTCACATGCTATTACTCTTGCAGTGCAGAGTGGATATGTAGACAGAGGTCTTAATAACAGTGGTTAATTGTCCAGGTTTTTAAAATTCTGTGTTTATTATTTCTTAAATTCTACAGCTAAAATGTGTTGATTTTATGCATATATACTATACCCCTCAAGTAGATTAAAAACTCGGTTTCTTGTTACTGTGGCAAATATTGAATGACACAAGGCATGCAGAGAAGTTGACGTCTAAGAGGTTCTCAGTCTCTATATCTAAGAAAGAATCAAGGAGCTTGTCAAAGTCCAGGAGACATGATGGCCAGTCACAGCGCATCAGGCTGTGGACAAGAGGCATCTTCTCACGGGCCCCTCATTTGGGATGCAGAACACAGACATGGGCTGGTACTCATCCAGTCCTGGAGGAATCTTCCAAGTCAAGTGGGCAGATGTATTCCAGAGATATGTTTGCAGTCTCTTAGCCTGACATCACGGCCATAAACCCAACCAGCTCCTTTTGATGTAAAAGTAAGCCCCAAGACATTATACCCCTCCCCAGTGGAACTGTCACACATCTGTGTGAGAGAAGATGACCCTCTTCACTGTGCGCCGTTCTACACACCAGGCCCACAGAGATTCAGCAGACTGGTGCCACCACCCCTCTTCTCCCAGATTTCCAACAGACCAGCTGGGAGCCGTGGTTTGTGTTTGCTGTTTGTGGTCTTCAAGGTCTTTTAATAAGACTTAACTGAACATCTAATAAGTGCAAGGCATTTTGCCAAACACATGACATTATGTGTTCAATTTTGTATTCCCAATAGTCACTGATGTTTTTTGGGGGGGTTGTTTTTTTTGAGACAGTGTTTCTCTGTGTAGCTTTAGAGCCTGTCCTGGAACTTGTTCTCTAGACGAGGCCGGCCTCAAACTCACGGAGATCCGACTGCCTCTGCCTTCCTCGTGCTGGGATTATAGGTGTGAGCCACCACAGCTCAGTAGACAGAGAGTTTCAAAAACAAAATATGATAAACGAGAATAAGCTACCTTGAGATTTGTTCTAAAACACACGGCTTTAGCTTTAATCTAGAGGGGAACAAAAGATGAAGGGGGTCAGTTGAGAAGTGGCTAACACGTTCACCAACCATAAACTGAAGGCAAGAACTAAGTCAGTGGTGGGGAGCTGATGATGGAGACAGTGTCAGCTGATCTAAAGACACACTCCAGTAACTGAGTGTGTGTGTGTGTGTGTGTGTGTGTGTTTATCTACTACACGTTTCTTGCACACCTTTCCTATGCTGATGACTTTTCTGTTAATGAGTCTGTCTGTATGGGATGAAGGTGGAAACTCTTTCCCGGTCTTCTAAGCTGAGACCCAGCCCTTCATATCTGGTGCCACCAGGACCTTGATTGGGAAGACAGGGCTAGACAGGAGATGGCACATGGAATCTGTTCTACTCTACAGGTGGGACACCAAGAGCAGCAATCCTAGCAGCTGGTGTCATCCAGATTTGGCGTGTATCCGTGGCAACAGCGGAGTCTCCACTGGCTAGCCTTCTGGAGCAATCTGGGCCTTATTTCTCAAGCTTAGGCTTAATGATTTAATAACTTCTCCCATTCCCTCTCCCTCTCTCTTTCTCCTAGAATAAGTTTTATTGTTTGTCGCTAGGGGCCCGAGCTAATATCCATGGAAATGGCAGGAGAATGGTCAGCTGTGGGGTGAGGAATCTGTATGGAAGCAAACCCAGACACTGAGTCTTGTGTGCTGGATGAATGATAGTGATGTCACCTAAGTTTGGAACGACTGGGAAAGGACAACCAGGAAGCCAGTGGCCATAATAAAGAGTTCAGCTTTCTGCATGCTGAATTCAAGCGTCCTTTGGGACACACAGTCAAAGATAGTGAGAAATATGAATCTCGGTATCAGTAAAAAAGGATAAAAACCAATTTAGGGTTTGTCAGGATATATTTCCTTATTAAATTATTATTAATTCAGCTCTCGCAGTGTGCCAGACAGTGAGGAAACAGCTATGAATAAGACGAGACTCTGCTTCCACAATCCATTTAGGCTAATAGAATAAATCAGAAATAAGTAAACAAGCAATATAAAACCCGATCGGACAGGTGATAAACAGCACAGGGAAAACAGAGCAGGATAAGGAGGAGGAGGGTGAGGAGGAGGAGGGGGAGGAGGAGGAGGGGGAGGCTACAGACTAGGATGGTGATTTCCAGCGGTATTCAACCTCTTTCCGGAAGGGCATTTGGGTGACATCGGAGAACAAAGGCTGTATGAGTTTGGAGACAAGGACCGGCAGTCTCCTCAAAGAGAACAAGACAGGCAAGGAGAAAGATGAGTGTGGGGCGTGAGGGTCAGAGTGAAGTGAGCAAGAGGAGAGTGGAGACGACCAAGGAAAAGGGCCGAGGCCAGGTCCCATTGTCTATGTTGTTGACCACAATGAGGAGGTGTTTTTATCTCATCTTAAGTTTGTAAGTGCCATGACAAGACTTTGGGCAGCGAGAGAAATGAGTTGACTTATATTTTCAGGGCTTCCACGAGGCATCTTGAGGGTGTAAAAAATAAAAGAAAGCAGGAACTGAGGGAAGTTTTTAGCTTTTGGATGGAGGATGACAGCATGAATGAGTGCTAAGAGAGAGGAGCCAGTGGAAGTAGGGTATAAAGAGAGGAGATCAGGGTCGGTGATCTGCATCTGTGGCTAAAGGTACTTGCTGCTTAGACTGCCAGCTTGAGTTTACTCCCCGAGCCCCCTACCGTGGGAGGGTGGAGTTGACTCCTGAAAGCTGCCCCCTAATAGCCACACCCAGCATGTGGCATGAATATACCCAAATCCACTCCAACACAAGTAAGTCAATAAACAAATAAATGATAAGTTAATTAAAAAAGTATGATGGGTGGAAGGAGAGAATGGGGCTTAAAACACTGGATGGAACAGACAACTTTTCTTCTGGCTTAGGAAGGAGACAGGATGGAGAGAGACTCAAAGAATCTACACAAGAGACACGAAGCACTTATGGATGACTTCTGGGTTTTCCCTGAAGTGGGGGTTGAGCTTCAGTGGGGGACGAAATCAGTGGTAAAAAGCAAGGAGCAAAGAGATCTTCAGGGGAGCTATCCTGCTGTCTTCACAGAGGGCATAATCTATCTAACATTTTGGTGCTGTCTATGGGTCCCCATGAATCTCTCTACTTGGGTCCAACAAGCTGTCTTCCTTCTCCCGCCACCCCAAATCCCTTCTGAAATCCCAGCTGTAGCCAAGGGAAGTTCCCTGCCCAGAGTGAATTATAGGTGGAATCTTTACCTTCATTCTCTGGCAAAAGTCTTTCCCCAAGAGGTCTGGGCTGATTCCCCCAGAAGTAAAACATAGGAAAAGCTGAAAACCAAGCCTAGAAATTTTCAAGAGAAGGACATTGTAAAGCATTATAAATTAAGAGAAACGCTAGGTGAGTGAGTAGATATAGATTATGTGCTCCATATTTTAGGATGTAAACTTCTGCAAGGCAACAGTAGGAAGCAGTTTAGAGAAACAGTTAGGGTCACTGGCCTTGGAACCCCACAGCGAGCTGTTAGACTTCTCAGTGCTCCCGTATCCTAATAGGTCACGTAGACATGGCGGTAGACCTGCCTCGTCCATTAAGATCATTGGCGTGGTTAAGGGGTTGAATGTATGTGCAGCTCAGGTGCTCTAGTTGAATGCAGTTGATGACTGATAGCTATTGGTGTTAGGTGGAAACACAGCATATTTTAAAACCTCCATAGGAAATGCTCAAGAAAGGACTAAAACACTTCTATACATCTACTGTAGAGGTATGATATCTACTGTAGAGGAATATCATATGGGGTGAGAGGACACCCCCGATCTTAGATTTCTTTTCCTCCTCTGGGGAAACTTCTCTGCTGTCTTGGAGCCGATAGTGGTAACCTTAGGACAAAGTGTGAGCTTGCCGAACGGGGGATCTTCTTGGCCACCATCCCCTTCTCCCTTCTTCCCTGAGAAGTTTATTCTTGCCTCCAAAGAGCCCTATGACCTTCATGCCATGTAGCATGCTCGACATCAGCTTGTTAAACCATCTCTTCAGATGAGAGGCAGAAACAGTAGCACACCATTCCTCCTCCCAGGCAGTGCTTACCTTAGTGCAGAGGCAGCAGGCTCTGAGCTATGAATGAGCAAGACAGGGGGCCGTGAGGGGTGAGCGGAGAATATGGAGCTTACACTGGACAGATAAGTGGGGGTAATTACAGGCACCTGAGGTCCTTCCAAAGCATTTGGATCCCTTGAGAGAATGAGCCAACACATTCGTTTCCTTCTCAGTTGCTGTGATAAAATCATGATCAAAAGCAACTGGGGAGTTTATTTCATCTTACAGGTTAGAGTTCAGCCCCATGGGAGGCCGAGGCAGGGGCTCAAGTAGGAGCCTGGAGAGACCTGAAATAAAGACCAGGGAGGAACGCTGCTTATTGGCTTTGCGCTCAGGCTCACGTTTGACTACCTTTCTTATACCTCCCAGGGCCCCTGCCTGGGAGTCGTGTGGTCCACAGTGGAATGGACCTTCCCAATCAACAAATAAGAAATTGCCCGACAGACAGTTCACAGGCCAACTTCAGGCATTTCCTCAGTGACTCTAGTTTGTGTTAACTTGACAAAACAAACAAGCAACAAACAAAACAAAACAAAAAAAACAAAGAAAGAAGAAATTAAATGGACCTAAATTCTGAATCTGCAAATCAAAAGTTTTGCCACATCTCTACACAGCATCAGACTGCAGTGTCTCTGCTGGGAAAAGAAGAGCCGAACTCTCAGACGGGCATATTGCAGCTCGCGTGAAAACAGAACAAAAACCTCACACTAGAGCTATCCACCGCAATTCTCTCAGCATTTTGCAGCGGCTACTGGTGCTTCCCGATGGCACGGCCTCACCTCACCCTTCCTCTGCCTCTCTTTTGTTTTGATGGCTAGGAGGCTGGTTCTGGTTGAGTACTTAAAGGAGCTGGAAGGGGGTTATCTTGAGAGGAGAAATCAACCTTCCTAATGCTGCGATCCTTTTAAACAGTTCCTCATGTTGTGCTGACTCCCAACCATAAAATTGTTTTCGTAGTTACTTCATAACTATCATTTTGCTACTGTTATGAATCGTAATGTAAATATCTGTAATGGGAGACTGAACTTCATTTCCCGGCCGCCCAGACCCAAACAATCACACAGAAACTATATTCATTACAACACCGTTTGGCCTATTAGCTCAGGTTTCTTATTAACTAACTCTTACATCTTAAATTAACCAATTTCTATTACTTTACATTTCTATTATTTTACAGAATTCAGAATTACTGTGAGGCTCATGGTTTGTTACTTCTTGTTTCTTTGGTGGCTACATGGTGTCTGCCACTTCTTTCTCCCTGCATTCAGTTTTGGTTTCCTACCTAGTTATATTCTTTCCTGCCATAGGCCAAAGCAGCATCTTTATTCACCCATGGAAATAAAACATATTCACAGGATACAGAGGGGGATCACACATCAAATATCCGATACACAGGGCATCTGATATGCAATCCTCATGAAAGGGTCACTCAGCTCCAAAGGGGTCACAACCCACAGATTGAGAACCTCTGCTCTCCACAATGCACAGTTTCCACCTGGGTCTGGAGTAGGGAAAACAAGGAGCATAAGGTCACATGGGACAACTGAAGAGAGTTAAACGTAGGGTGTACATTAGCCCCCCTCTTGCTCTGAGTCTGGACTGTGGAACGGCACCAGCAGTACCGTTACATGGAAGCTTCATAGAAGTTTAGAGTTGCAGCCCCCAGAGCAGTGATTTATGTTGAACAAAAACCACACAGACAAAATGGTTCTATCAATGTTATATATTTCTTGTATTTCATAATTGTATAGCTGGAGAAGTTGTGTGTGTGTGTGTGTGTGTGTGTGTGCATGCGTGCACGCGTGCACATGTGCTTTTTCTAAGAGGATGAGTTCAGAAGCAAATCTCCAACTCATACCTCATGCTGAAGGTGAAACTTGAGGGAACAGGACCCGAGACTCTTTGGTGACACGATGAATTGTCCAGATGGAGAATTAGCAAGTGAGACAGGCCAGCCAGGAAGACATGTGCTGCACCAGGAGGGTTAGTCTGGTCGAGTTAGACCAACCCTCAAAGGAAGAGACCCTTCCATACACAGAGATCAGTTCCCACTATTGACAAGCCAGCGAGGTTGGAGGATGGCTTAAGATTCCTTATTTTGACTGTTGCAATTCTTCTTCCTTCCTTCCTTCCTTCCTTCCTTCCTTCCTTCCTTCCTTCCTTCCTTCCTTCCTTCCTTCCTCCCCTCCCCCCCCAAAATCTTTTATCACAGCTTCTCAACCTCCATAATACGCACCGGCAACAAGATAGAATGTCCAATGCTCCTTGTGTGTTGGTGACAGACAAGACGAGAGGCCTGCCCCTTGGTGGAGGCTTTTGCTAAGGTAGCAGGATTAGTCCAAGGAGTGGCAGTTGCTGGTCTCCAGGATGCGCGTTGTTGGAGATGCCTGGAGAAGCTGACAACATCTGCGTCTCATTTAAAGTGCCATTGTCTCCTCAGAGGATCTGAGTGCTGTGTTCAGGGCACCTAGCCTTTGTTGGATCTTCTTTTTAACTGTCAAGTCACATAACAGGAAGTGGTAAGGATGAACCTTCCACAGACTCATCTGTCTGTGACTCTAGAGGACACTGACTCATGGCAGGGCATTTATTTCAAATAAAACCCAGTGTAAAGCAAGGTCTGAAGGAATCCTCCACCCACCTCTAGTTCCAAATTCCACTCAGGTTTGGAGCAGAGCTGAACAATTTTCATTTTGAATCATGAAAAGGTAGAAGAATCCGGTGCCTTCCTGCTAGCAGGAGACGCACATGCGCATCTCTCTCCAAAGGTGTTTACTCTCTGGAACCCTCGTCGCCAGTTCCGCTTGCTTTTGCAGCTCGATGTTACCCATGAGGCCCAAAGCAAAGGAACCAGACATTCCACATTGACTCAAATAATTCCATCTTCTGAGTGTAACGTTCTGGCACCTCTGCCATCTCCCTATTTGTTCCAGTTTTCATCACACCCCGTGATGCTGAGTGGCAAGATGGAGAACAGAACGCTTCTTGTCGCCTAACTGCCTGCCTACCGCGAGCCTGCGGATATGGAGCGCAGAGTGTCTGTAGCTCAACAAAACTGCCGTTCAGGGATTTCATTCTCTTTCATAAATGAGAGGCAGAAACGGTTTTGTGGTTTATTTTGGTGAAGGGACACCTTAGAAAACAACACAAGGAAAATTCCTAATGACAGTTATTGTTAGTGAACTTTACATTTCTGCCCGATTAAGGGAATCACGAAAAAAATCCCACATAAAACCTTCAAAATACGTCTCACTGTATCTTCCCCAAGTAGTGACTAGGGGAAAGAAAAATGACGTTACTGACTGTCGAGCCACGTGACTTTCAATTACTTAGCAATTTGACTCTTCTGAAGGCAGGCCATGGTGTACCTAAAAACCCCAAGACGGTAATGCTAAATACTTTTCATTTCTTAGGAGGATGCAGACACATTCACGGCCGGGAGCTGGGATGTCTGTGCACAGGCCGTGTAGCATAGCTGTGCTTTCTCTCTCCTCACGAAAGACAACTGTCCCGAGACTGGGGAGAGAGCCCTTCCATACCATGTCTGCTCTACGCAGGCCAGACTTACTGGACTTTGGGATTCTGAGATAATTACCCCTTGCCAAACATACTTCTCTGAATTATTCCATAAAACGCACTTGATAAATGGTTTTATCAAGGCCATTGTGTCTTGGAGAACTTAAATTAGTCCCAGATGAGTTTCTTTCCAGTTAAAATAGATTTAAATAGAATGTAAGTGTAAAGCTGCTTCCATTTTAACGGCTGGAGCCCATTCTGGCAGTAAGTGTACCCACCTTCTTTATGCATTTATGACTTTTGTGTTTGTTGGAAACGAGTGAGCTCTCAGGTGGCTGCATCTACTTATATTTATGACTTTTGTATTTGTTGGACGCAAACGAGTTCTCGGTTTCCTTTCTGTAAAAGAAAATGAGAGCAGCTACTTCCTAAGACTCTGAGGTGGTTAAAGGGGAGACAGACACTGAGCTGGGCACTCGGGGATGTTTCTTAACCGCCCAGTTTCATTTCTTCGCTTCTGCAGGCTCACGCGGTGTGCGGAGGAGTGGATCTAACTGTACTTGGTTCTGTTTGCTTTCAAATGAGCACACATTGGAAAGCAATGGATTTCAACAACAACTCAGAACTAACTGTGTGTATGCTTCTTAGACTTTTAGCATTTACCTGAGGTATAATAATGACTAGACTAATGTTCAAGATTTGATCCCAGAACCACGAAATAAAGAAAAAACAAACCAAACCAAACCAAAAAATCAAAAAACCCCCCAAAACCCCAAAAACGAACCAAACCAAAAAACAAAAACAAAACAAAACAAAAAAACAAAGAAAACTTGGTTTACTCTGAGGTGCCTCTGCTTTTTCGTTCTTACTCCTCATTCCTTCTTGATTCCTCAGTTGTGTAGTTTTGCAGAACTCTTCACTGTCCTGGTACAGACGCCAGGGTTCCTTGTATTGTGTACCCCCCTCCATGGCACCTGCCTTCCTGTTTCCATTCCTAGTGACTTCATTCTTCCTTTATGGCTCTTTCCAAATTTTGTTTTATCTATAAAATCCCTTCCAATTCCCTTAACACAAAAATAACATTAAATGACATTAAAAAAAAATAGGATTTCCCATTTCAAATTGGGGTAATGCACAAAAGCTGGCAAGGTTGCAGAGATCGGTCTCCTGCACCCCTGAGCCGGCTTCCTCTAGTGTTCACACCTTAGGAGGGTGTATTTGCCGAAACTCAGAACAAGCAGCTCGTATAAAGGCTGGACGCTCAGGAAACATCACTGAAGAGGAGCCGGCTGTGCAGACCCTGCCGTGAGTGGTGGGTATTTCCCCACGTGATCCCGTCCTTCCCTGAGTATCTACAGGCAGTTGTTCTGGCTCCTGGGAGAAGAGCAGTACATTTTCTTCAGTGGTAGAACCACTGTTTGGGGCCACACATTTGTAAATGAGCTCCATCTAGTCAATCCAATATATGTTAAGAAACCCAAATAAACACATTGGGGTCACCAGAACAAGAGGATGAAAAGAAAGAGGGAGGAGGAGAAGAAGAAGAAGAAGCTGAAATATGAAAAGAAAATTAAAAAGTGAAAATAAAGGACTCTCTGGGAAGAGGGGAGAAGCAGCCATGGACGGGGAACAAGAGAGCTGTGGGGTGAATATGATCCAAACATATTTATGCCCATAGGGATGTGTCATAGTGAAACCAGTATTATTTATACTTAATACATGAATTAAAAACTACATGTTTTTTTTTTTTAAATTGAGCACTTTCCATTTGTATTATAACTGCCTGCGGACTGTAAACACCTTGAAGCCAGGACCTCGTGGTCCCACACTTAGCTTCTCTATAACACGCCCAGGTGTTTGCTTACTGCAGATCACAGGGTGGACCCTAAACTGACGGCCCCCATCGCCTACCTCAACCAAATCCCATTTGGTTTTTCCTTTTTGTTTTTTTAGCCATACTTATTAAAGTCAGACAAATATATAGAAAAATATGCCTATAAATAAACCCGATGAATTGTGACAGAATGGAAAGTACCACCCCGTTCTTCAAATAGAAGGACTTCCTGCCCTGCAGCAGCCCCCAGAGCCCCTCCCGGTAACTACTGCCCTTCGTCTGGACTTCTCGTCCTGTCCTCACTTTCATTTTAATAACAGGACTCTGTTGTTGCGGTGATAGTTATAACGTAAACCACGTTTGCACTGTAATTATATCCAGACAAAGTGGCATGGGTCTATTAAAAAAAAAAAAAAAGAGTTCTGATTAAGGCAAGTGCCCAGCAGTAGATGTTCCAGCTACCAAACAATGCCCATTGTCCGCATAGCTTCTGTAGCTTCTGCGTTGAGGCTCGCCTTGTGGTTGGGTGTACCCGCTTCGGATTGAGGGCATTTCCAGTCCTGACAACAGCAGGCCAGTGTAGGGGGTAGGACAGAAGCCATTTTTGTTTCTGTTCCCTTAGAAACACGCGGAACAAAATAAAGTTTGCCAAATGGAAATATACAAAACCACTGAGGAAATAAATGTTATTTTTAAGTTTCTAAGAAGGGAGGAGAAGTGGAAAGAATTCAAAAACCCGGTGACCTTTAACAGGACAACACAGCAGGGTCAGCAAGTGTCTAGAGAAGGCTGTGTCCAGGGGGAAGGGTGCGGGGAGCTGAGGCCTGGAGAAGCTGACCTCATTGGTCACGATGAGGATGGAGTTGGCTTCCCTTCAATCTCGAGTGAGTGGCAAGAAGGATACCATCTTTCAGAAACGGGAACAGTCGGTGAGAATCCTCGTCACTAAAGGGAGCGGGCATCAAAAGGCCAAGGCCGAGTCTTCGCTCTCAGGCACTGTGACTTTCCGTCTAGAAGGAGGTCACAGACGAGGGTCAAGTGAACTAAGAGGATGATGGTTACAATGCCAGAAAGAGAGAGGGCTGCTAGTCACCCCGTCTGGGACTGGGAAGAGAGCGACACCATGGCCGTCTTCTTCCTTAGGACTCTTATGTCATTGTTACATGAGTAGGTCTCACATGGCTCAGGAACTGACGGGGGCATTGACAATGAAACCTACCAGCTCCGTTTTAAATCTAGGCAGAGAGTGTATGCAGTTGGCCAGCCAACCTTCCTCACAGGATAGTATTGAGGACAGCAGTTCAGTTGAAGACAATCTTTGTGACATGTTGTCTCTCATAAAGAGAAAGTCACCCCATGGCAAACATGGGCCAAGTCAGGTCTTCCTGCTGAAGCTTTGGTCACAGATGCCACTCCCAGACAGCCAGCACCCACAATGGCTCGATACCAACACAATGAACAGGAGTGCAAGCCCTTTGCTAACGAGGGGAGCTACCGACAGAGTGTCTAAGAACGTCCTGACTAAAGGCCGCAGGGGGCTGAATCGATCCTCCAGCCTCCAGTCTTTCCCCCACCACTCTCTCCTGTACGGCCACTTTCCATCATGTTCGTTTTCAGGAGACAGGAGCCCGGGCAGGGACTCAGAGAGACATTTCAAATGATTCATGACCTGGAATCTAGCAGAAACTTAATCCAACTGTTTCCCAACATGGGATGAGGGCTTCAAGGGCAGCAGCTGCACTGTTCAGTGCTCCTCTCTGCTCACTTAGGCTAGTTCTTACGACCGTACTTCAGTTCTTTCAGTAAAAGAAACAAGTACCATTCCTACAAATAACCCTGGGGCTTGTGACCAAGGGAATACTGAGTGTTTGTCACCAGTGTTCCAAAAACTACTAGTCATTTCTTTTCTCGGAGAGTTGTCCACTGAAGACCATGTCTGGCCCTCTCCCCTGGTCCCTTCCCTGTGGTAAAACTCTCCATCTCCAACGTAGGCCCAGGGCCTAGATCATAGACGTGGGAGCTATCCTAAAGAACCCACCCCTGTTCTGCTTCCCTTCTGTCTGCAATGTGGAAAAGAGCAGAGGTTTTTCAAGTTTCAGTAACTCCACCACCTGCAGGGTGACAGGCTATTGGGTGTGCATACTTCCTGAGCCCTCAAACACAGGCCAACGGGGAGAGGGATAAAAAAAAAGATTTTTTTATTCGGTGCTTAGTAACTACAGCACACCGGAAACGAGAGAATAGGGGATGCCCCACACAGAAATAACATTTAAGTATTGATGGCACATCAATTAACACGACTCTAAAAGCTTTATAGCAACATTTTATAAAAATTCACATTTTTGCTAACAAGCAAACAAACACAATAAAACAAAACTCATAAAAGGTCCGTAGCTGAGCAATATTAAAAACCTAAAAATTTGTTGCAGAGGGAAAGAAGAGAGACTGGAAAGGAATATATCGAAGTTGACAGATTGTTACTTTGTAGAAAAGGGCTTTGAATGATTATGTAAGGTTCCCCCTTTGAAACTGTTTTCTTTGAGACACCTCAGCCCAAACCCAGGGCTTTGCCCCCTCAGGCAGGCTCTACTCCTGAGATAACTCCTGATAGTTCACCTTTAAAAGGCCCCATGTTCTAATTTTACAATTACGACGGGAAAGAATTTTGTATGTGACCAGTCAGCAGAAGCAAACAAGGGCACTGTGGGTAGACCAGGCTGTGGTCTTGTGGGCCTGGGTGTGACCGTCCTGGGGAGGCATCAAAGACCTGGCTGAGGTGTCTCTAGCAGAGATGACGTCGCCCTAAGAAGGACAGAAAGTGCAGATTAATCAGGAGTCAGAACCAATCTCTGGAAAGTAGGGCACGGTAAGGTTCCAGGGTGTCCCAGAAGTGATAGATGGCCATCAGCCTCTGGACCCTGCCCCGCGCCCACGTTATGCGCATGCGCAACAGGAAGCAGTCCTTCTCCGGGCTGAGCTGGTTCATTCCATACAGGCTGTAGTCACATCTACTAGCTGTGCTCTTAAAGATGGGTATCACCACTGTGGGGAGACAGTTGCTTGGCTGAGGCCTACTCCGCTACTAGAGCCAAAATGGGTAAATCAGATCCTGGACCACTCTTAAGTCACTTGGAGGGAGAGGCTACGGTTCTCAAGTATAGGGTTTTACAGCTAGGAGATTTAATGAGATCTGTACCATAGGCACAAGTCATTCGTGATTTTTTTTATTAAAATCATTTTAACGATTTCATTTCGTTAGAACACAACAATCCGTAGCTTTGGGGGCTAGCGGGGATGTTTTTTGAACATGCAGGCCATGCTGGAGACTCACTTTCCCGACTGTCCTTGAGAGGAGAAACCAGGGAACCTGAGGAAGATGGGACCATGAAGACCACAGGAAAGAGAGAATGGGCTTGGGAGAGATTATGAAGCTATGCTGAACTAACCTTGCATAAAGTTCAGAGACGGAATCTGCTTAAAGGCTGTGTGCTCCAGAAGGGTGTTTGAATCTCCTGAAAGAGATGCATGCTCATGTTTGGAACGTTTATGTTGTTGTTTCTAAATCTAAGGATTCTGGGTGAGGCTAGATCTAGTTTTCAGTTGAGCAGACAGGAAGAACAACTTCAGCATGTAAAGTAGGAAGTCACTGGACTCTGTCTGGAGAGCCCGGGGAGCTGCAGATCCGAGTGCGGGGCTTGGGCTTGCCTTCAGAAATTTTTCTCTGGTAGCTGATTGCGACACTAACTTGCTCGGGTCCCCCTCAGTCTCCTGGTGCCCATCTGTGTCGTCTTGTTGTTAGCTGGATATTATTGTCAACCGTAGACCACTGTTCACAGTCCTGGAGTGGTCAGGATGTAGCAAAGAACCTGTGGCCTGGGGATGTTTAGGCCCATGAGGGCAGAGTAGACATCTCTCAACAATATGGCCCCCTGCCACTGCCCTGCTCCTTTGTTTCAACCACATCAAGGCTTTCCCCACAATCTTCTTTCTATTTTCTTTCCTCTTTCCTTTCTCTTATAAAACAAAGGCCCCACTAGGGTTACCAGCACAGTAAGTACTCTGGCGTGTGAGACTGCCTTGGCAGAGAGCACTCCTTTTATCTGCGTTTTGATCAGTGTTGAGTCTCCGGCCTTTAAATCTTTTGAACTCTTATCCATTGTTCCAGACAAGCTGCTGCTGATTCTACAACCCCATGTTCTCTCTTGATTGTATTACTTTGGCTCCACTATGATGTCCTTGTTCTCTCCTGGGCTAACGGGGTGAGGTGTGGGACAAAGGGGTTCAGAAGCCATAATCAGCAGCTTGATGCTCTGTGAGCTGTTGGAAGCCCGTGGTGACTGTTATCAAAAATTCACCAGTTCCAGGATAACTGGCAAAGGTATGTGGTTCAGGGAGGACAATCCAGCTCTAAAGCACTGGAGGAACAAACTGGGGGCTGCTCTCAGCAGGGTTTCCCAGCCTGGGGTCATCAGGATGGCCCAAGAACCTTTAGAGAATGGGGTCCCCCAGCTTGGGCAGCAGCCACCCCCCCCCCCACAAGCTTCTGTGTGATTCTCCACCAGCTGAGGCAGCACCTCTGGCTTATGGCCTTGGTTACCTAATATCAGGCACAACAGCTGGCTTAGGCAACACAGTGATTCTCCTGGGATGGATCTGCTGATAAGAACTTCTCAGGTTCTGAGAAACACTTGGCCCAGCTTTCCACAATTCTGGCTTTGCTGTTGTGGGTGACCTTAAGATTCGACTCAGAGTTGAAGGGCTCTTCAAAGCAGACCTACGTTCCTGATCTCTTCAGTGACCAGGAAGAAGAAGGTGCTGAAGCCTCGCAAAAGGATTTGGGCTCAGGTCCATGATGAAGGGAGACAAGGAAAAGACTCAGGAGACAACTGCACAGCTCTCGCTGAGCCGGCAGTGAGGGGCTGTAAAGTCCTCTTCGAGGAATACAGAGCCTGGCCTTAGCTAGGCGTTCTAACACTTCCGACTAACAAAGAAACCCTAATCATAGCCGTTACTGAATACTAACTAGTACCGTGACCAGCACTTACCAAGCGCTGTCTCACTTGGTTAGAGCTAGCCTTTACACACCCTTGATCTTCTGGGCTAAGAAATATGTCCAGCTTACAGAGGAGGGAACTCCGACTTTAGGTAGATCATTGGGGGATCCAAGCCAGCTGGTGGCACAGACAGAACTTGAACTGTTAATTTTATTTTTATTTCCTTTTGGTTTTTATTCATTTATATGCTTGCTGGGACAGCGAATGAACCAGGGGCGCTGAACATGTTAGACAAGCACTTTGCCCTTTAGACTTTATTTAACTAATTTTATTGTGGGTAGAGAACTCAAACCCCAGAATGTGGCCTCTTTTGATGTCAGAAGACTTTTACAGAGTTATGAAATCCAGAAAGGAGCAGAATACAAACTAAAGAGATGGAGCGGGGGCAGTGACAGCAGCTGGGGGGAATGAATGGCAATAGTGTTAGAAAAAATAGTGTCAAAGAGCAATGGGTTCTAAAACCTTCCGTCTATGGAGTTGCTCATGGACTGAGCTCCTCATCAGCCTCTCACATCTATCCCCACCCGGAGAGGGTTCTGTTGGGGCATAATAAAACAAAGTGGGGGAGTGAGAGGGTGGCTATTAAAATCACATTTTATTAAGTAACCATTCCTAACCCTCCAGAATATCCAAAATGAAGCCAGTGCTTACTGTCAGGACAACATCTCACTTCAGCAGTGTCTGGGACGTGTTTACCAGTTGGTTTTGAGGAGACTGGCAATGACTTATGGGCCTTGTTGTCCTTGTAACACGGACTTGAGGGTTCGGTGAAGGAAGAGTAGAGGAAATGACAAAGCACCCTTTGGGGGAATGATGGCAGGAACCTACGTATGAAAATAATCACACCTTGGGGACCTCGGAGGATCTGTAAACACGACCCATTACTCACCAGTTGTAAAATCTCCCAGCATTAATCCGCCTTGGCAGAGGGAAGGACATTACCAAATGACTGCATTGCCTGCTGGCTTCTCCCAGACTCCTGGCTGGACAAGCAAATGAGTATCCACTCTGGAAGATGGAACTGTTTCCTGTTGGGCCCATCTCACGGAGGTCCTGCAGGCGAATCAACCAGGATTTGAAATTTTATTTTTTTACTTTTTTTGTTGTTGTTGAACCACTCCAACAAATCCTGGAGCGTCTGAGTCCTTTCTTGGAAGCAATTTTCTTAAGCGTTAACTATACACGTGTTGGGTCTGTGATCGCCAGAGCCACTTTGACGCTGTAGCAACTTTAAAAAGTGCTGGGAATGCCGGACCTTGCCTTTCTTATGTGGGCTCAGAAGAGTGAGAACTTACTGTGCTCTTGAAGGTTTGAGCATTTGTAGACTCAGTACTTTATCTTTAGTATGGAAAGTCAGAAGGAGAACAAAACAAAACCTTTCTTTCTTTCTTGTGGGGATAAGACCTTAATTACCAATAGCCAGGAAAATACAGACTAAGAGGCAAAGAAGGCAGACATCCAGAAGCCAGAAGACTTTGGCTAATGCAGAGTTTTGAAAGGGCTTCCTCCTCTTCACGTGGTTCTTGATGGGATTGTTGAGAAACAGAAAATTCTGTTACTAACAAACAGGTCTGGGAGATATTGACCGTTTGGGGCATTCAAGGAGTTAGGGTGTAGAAATAAGGAATGGCAGGCTGTATTCCAGCCCTTATCCCAGCTAGCTTACCCCTGAAATAATTACACGGAAACTGTACTCTTTTAAAACACTGCTTGGCTCATTATCTGTAGCCTCTTATTGGCTAACTCTCACATCTTGACTAACCCATATCTAATAATCTGTATGTCACCACGAGGTCGTGGCTTACAGGCCATGAGTCTAGCCAGCGTCCATCTTGGGAAGGGGAATCATGGCGTCTACCTCACTTCCAGGCCATGAGTCTAGCCAGCGTCCATCTTGGGAAGGGGAATCATGGCGTCTACCTCACTTCCCTTCTTCCCAGTATTCTGTTCTATCTACTCCACCTATGCTCTGACCTACTAGGCCAAGCAGTTTCTTTATTAATTAGCCAATGAAAGCAACAGAAATACATAAGCCTCTCCTACATCATTTCCTTTTTTTCTGTTTAAACAAAAAATTAGGGTACCCTCCTAACCCATAACTAGCACTTGTTAGCACAAAAGATATTTGCTCTGGAGAGGAGACATCCCCCCCACCCAATACACACACACTGGGCATACAGAGTGGGGCTCCCCCAGTTGCCACAGGCAGGTGATGGACCATATCAGAATGTTTCCAAGGATATTCCAAGGATATATATACTGGTATATACAGTGATATACCAGTCAGTAGGCTGTGATGACCGAAGACTATTACCAGCCTATAGAAGAGGCATATTCATTACTCATATTCCACAGGGTTGGGGAGAATGCCTTTGCTCCTCATTTTGTTGGGTGGCCATTGGCTAGCAAGCTTGGTAAAGAATTCTCTTCCCCACAGCCCATTAGAAAGTGGCTGCAGTGGGGACGCTGGTCACCGAAGGCTCTGGAGTTCTAGTCTAGTCTGAATTCCCAGGACATTTTCTTTTTTCTTAAAGAACATTGAGCCTCTGCAGGTAAGATAGAGACAGACCAGGTCACGCAGGGCCCATCTGTTAAACACTGGCTCCAGGGCCATGTTGTGGCAGGGACAAAACTCTACTTTCTCAGAGAACTCGAGGGTAACAGAGATCCCAAGCAAACAATGGGACAGGCACTGTCAGACTACAGAGTCCATGAACGCATTCCCAAACGACATGGTACATTCTTAAACTTTCTGATGTCTTGGGAATGGTGCCCCTTTCCAGTTTATACAAAGCACTGTATGGGCTGACAAGTTCCATCAAAAAAAAAAAAAAAAGGCATACAATACTCATATGTGATCAATCACCCTAGGGTAGTAGAATCAATTAAGTACCAAAAGAACCATCTGTGGAGGCCTTACCCTTATCAGTACTGTGTTCAGATCAAGGTGGTGACCACTAATGCATTTACATAGACGATAAGAAGATCAATGGAAATCAATTTGCATTGATTTGTTTCAGGACAGAGACATCTATGTTGTGAAAATTCCCAAGGGTTTTCTTTCACAGGCCTCTCCTGCCTTTCCCTCTAGTCCCTCTCTATGCCCCCTCCCCTCCCCCCCCCCCCCCCCCCCCCCGCAGGCATGACAGACACTATTTGATGTGGTTGCTAGAAGGGACCAGAAAGAGACTGGAGAACAGAGACGTGGAGAATAATCACTATCAGATCAAAAGTAAGCAGCTAGTGTATGAGATGTCTGGTAGATTTAAAAAAATGAAGTGACTTAAATGCAAATTTGACTTTCCATTTTGCTACTTTGCTGGTTTTTAAATAGACGTTCTCCCAATGTCTACTGCTCCTCTATCCCTGAGAAAAAGAAGTCCAGGAAAATAAGTTGCTACCAGGACAAATGGAACCAACGTTCTCAAGGGAAAAACAATCCAGTCCTTTTTCTTGTAGTTTGCGCTGCTGAAAGAAGGGCACCTAAGAGAACAAACACTCTAATCGTGGGGTCAGGGTGAGGACATTCCATTGATTAGCTTTTTGAAAAAGTAGCTTGCAATCTGCTAAATCGAGTTCGGATAATAGCGCGGCTATGGGAAGTGTACGTGGAACACCTGAATCACTCTTTGTTTCATAGAAGCCAACCGGTGTTCCATTGATAAATAAGTGACTCGGTCAGCCTTGGGACACCAGGAAAGCCTTATCAAGATCGTTAATTACATTCCCATCATGCACTGGCAGTGTTGGTGAGGGAGTGTTGTAGTGCCTGGGAGAGAACAGACAAGGGTCCTACTCACCTTCGTGGTTTCTCAGGCTGACTGCAGACTCCATGCAGTTTCTGTGAAAAACTCTATCATCCAAGGACACAGTGAATTTGCCTAGGAGCTCATTTCATAAAGGAATCTTTATGGCAATGTGATTCTTAGGTGAAAAAAGACATTAAATCAAGTTTTTACAGTTTGAGAGTCTCATATCCATGTGAGATGTCTCTCATTCTTTAGTTTCTGCCTTACAGCAGCATTTGCCCAGGACCCGTCTTCAGGAAAGTGAAAAACAAAACCAAGAATGAGAACTAGTTGTGGGCAGTTTAATAAAACAAAACAAAACAAAACAAAACAACAACAGAGCAAAAAAACCCAACACAAACCAAACACACAAAACCAATAGGTCCCTGAACTCCTACCCAGACCAGCGGACCTGTCATTCTGGAGTCGGGAAAACAGATGCTGGAAGGATTCCCTACCCTTCATTCTACCCCTCCCCCCGCCGCCCCAGGATGATTCTGTAGCACAGAACTCACATCAGCCCTTACAAGTTCTGTGCTTTTCCAGGGTGTTTGTGGGGTGTGGGTGTGGGAACAATGCACAAACCTTGAACAGAGGGAGCTTAGCCTCTCTGAAAGGCTTTTCCCCTTGCTATTTTTTTAATCTTTATTTTTGGGGACCCGGCTTTGAACCTAGGGCATTGCGCATTTGAGGTAGCTTGAGCTCTATTTCCAACTACGCAAAACCTTGTTTGGCTTTGTTTTTTCTCCGTTGAACAGGCAAGTATTTGGAGAAAATCTCAGTGTGTTTATAAAGGGCGCCCAAATGGCTGTGTGGGCCGATAGGCTTGGAGCTGAAAATGCTGGAAACTGCACATGCACAAAACCACGAATTCCAGAAATGCTCAGGATGCTTTTTAGTAAGCGAGAGCACACCCTGTGTGTTAGCTTTCCCCCACTATGACAAATACCTGAGGTGAATCAATTTGAGGGGGGAAAGTTTATTTTGGCGCATGATTTCAGAAGTTTTGACCCGTGGTCACTTGGCGACATTGTTGTGGGGTATGGTAGCATAGCACGTCATTATGGGAGTATAGCGGTTGCTAACCTCAAACAGGGCAGGAAGGGAAGGAGATAATATCCCCTTCAAGGGCATACCCTCCATGACGTAACTTCCTTCCATTGGGTCTATGCCCTGAACTTCCATTACCTTCATTACGTTCTAGGCTAGGAACCAAGCTATAAACAGTTGGGCCTTTGGGGGACATTAAGATCTAAACTGTAGCACCCTTTCATGGAATCATCATGGTGTTAAGATAAGCTTGATTTTTATCAAATTAGATTTGAAAATCAGATATTTTTTGTAAAATGTCTAACTAAGCCAAGACTCATGATCTCCAAAGTTTTATAAATCAGACTTTTAAAGAACACAGGTAAATACTTATATTCAGCCTTTAATGCCTGCCTATATCTTTCTTCCTTCCTTCTTTCTTTTCTTCTTCCCTTCCTTTTTTTAATTTTTTTTTCAACAGGGTTTCTCTGTGTAGCAGTCCTGGCTGTTCAGGCTGGCCTCTAACTCAGAGATCTGCTTGCATATGCCACATTGCCCAGCCAAACAGGCTTTTTAAATGCTAAACTGTCAAATCAAATAGGCACTGTGCAGTTCCTCACAATCTCCCTGCATCTAATTATGCTTTATATGTCTTAGCTTGCGCTACATACTACACAAAAGGAAATCCCATTAAATGTTGGTTGCACTTTTCACGGGGTATGTCCGTCCTCCCCTCTCCCACCCCGCCCAATAGTGTGAATCTAGCATTCTTGATTCTGTCACGAAATTGAACTTAAAAAGGAAAACAATTTAGGAATCACTCAACTGATGAGGGACCTTAAAGTTGAAGTATCCTCATTCTCCATACCTGCAGACTGAAGGCCTGGTTGTAGCCGCTGAATGGAGGCTTTGGGGGAGGGGTCTTTTGGGGATTCCCTCTTGGTTTGCTCCTGTGGCGAGACTGCCAGCAGCTGCTTTCCCAGGCTTCGTGGTCTCCAGTCTTGGGGTGATGTGATTTTACTCCCTTGTCTAGCCCATCACAACTTCCTGTTCTTTTTCTGTAATGCTTTTCAGATCCGCGTCTTCCTGTTGCCTTCCCAGCATTCTGGTTCAGGCTCTAATTACCTCACACACACCTGCACTCTCCTCCGATCCCCTTTCCTGTCTACAGCTTTTCCTCTGGCTGGTTATTTTTATTCTCTCCACACAGAACTCTCTTCCTGAAGCATCATTTCCACCGCACACCTCTTGCAGCGGCTCCCAGTTGCATCCAGGCCAGGCCCTGGTCTTCTGCTCCAAAGCCCCCCTCACAGCCCAGACCATCTATCTCCCCTACAGCTGGACCTCACTCTGGCCAAGTAATGTCCTGACAGTGTCTGTACAATGCTACAACATCTGGCTAATCCAGTCAACTCTGTCAAATCTTCAGTTAATCATCTGGATGTTGTGTCTACAAGACGCCAAACATCTGGATTGACTGAAGGAATTCACTACATTGATGGAGGTTGGCTTTTCAAAAGAGTGGAATTGACCAGATGTTTTGGCATTACATTGACACATCATTGTCCCTAACATTTATCTTAATAGTCCATCTGCACAACCTTTTCTCCACCTGGAACAAGACCCGTCTCCTCAGTGTCATGTTTTCCTTTTCTTTCAAATTATGGTCAAAATGCCCTGTCACGAAGTACTTCTAGGCTAATCTCACTAACCCCATCTCTTGGTTCCTCCTGGCATTCACTTCATTTTACATAGGTAATTATTTTCACCTGCACCCCTGTGTTTTGACTGGATTATAAATGCTACAGGTCAGTAGAAGGTCTACCAGAAAGACACCGTGGTTCTCATAGAGAGAGACTCAGTGAACTGGTGATCGGTGCAGAAACTCTGGGGTGAGTCTGGTATTCTATCTCCTCTCTTCACTGCGTGACACTGATAAATTACTTACTAAGGCCCAACTCTTTTCATGATTTGGAAAACAGAGGTAAGGACAGAGGTGAACACTTCATACGGTTGTTTCTAAGAACCACATGGGTTAACACGCGGTGCTTCGAGGAGGGTCTGGTATACAGTGAGCATCCGCTAGGCACTGGCGTTACTCATTCCAGTCTTCTGTGAAAGCAGTTTTCCTGCCTGCATTTCCTAGGCTGTGACAGGGCCTTGGTGGGAAGGTTAGACGGATGTTATTTCTATCCAAGAGACGGGAAACTGGGAGATTATTTATACAGTGTTGGAGTGGTCCCTCAGCTGAAGCTGTATCCTTCTGCATTTTTATCATAAACACAACCTCTCTTCATGAAATGATACTGAACGGTGAGCAAGTAGTAAACGCATATTGGCCCTCAAGGTTCTTTCTGGGATGTAGTGATTTATCCATCAATTTCACATATATTTATTAGACTATCCACTCTCTGTTAGGTTTTGAACACTGAGATACTAGTAAAAAAAAGTTGACAAAAATACTTGTTTTAATGGACTGAATGAAAAAAAAATAAAGAAAAAAGTTTAAAAAAATGTTTTTATTTTTGTGTGTATGGACGTTTTGTCTGCATGTGTGTAGTTATGCTATGTGCATGCCCGGGAACAGGGAAGGCCAGAAGAGGGTGTTGGATCTGCTAGGACTAGAGTTACAGTTATGAGCCAACATGTGGGCTCTGAGAACTGAACCCGGGTCCTCAGCAAGAGCAGCAAGTACTCTCGATGGCTGTGCCATCTCTCCAGCGTCCAGAAACACTCCATCCCCTCATTTGTAAATGAATAGCAAGTTCTGACCTCTCAAGACTGTATGTAAAAATTAAATAAGTTAATTGGGCAAAGTGCTTAGGTTAATAGTATCTATCACTGACTACAAACAAGCTGAACATGTGGAATAGGGAGGGTTGCACTTCTAAAGTAGAATTATTACTGTGGAATACGCTGAGACATCCTTTGAACAAAGACCTGAGGGAGCCAAGGGATGCAGTGTCAGGATGTCACGGGAAACACTGACATAGGTGGCAGGAGCAGCTCCAAAGACTGTGAGATGGAATGCAGGCAACTTACTTGATGAGCAACGGGAGGGGAGGGGGTTGGGGAAGAGGGGGCTGGGGGGAAAAGCAAGTGGGGAGGGTGGTGAGAGAAGCCCGCGAGGCTGGGGAGCGGAGTGGCAATTACACCGAGCCTCATACACCGTTGTAAGGGCTTGGCTTTTCACTCTGAATCACATAGGGTGTAAACAGAACGCGACACTGTGACGCAATTTAAAAATGTTCACTGTCCGCCGTGCTAATAAGCTGCCAGGAGGTGGGTGGCAGCAAGGGGACTGGGTATGGCCCTCTTTCAGCAGCGCAGGTGAAGTCTGATTGGGGCGTTCCCTCGAGCAGAGGCGGTGGGAAGAACTCCTATTCTGGGTCTATTTGGAAGGGAGACAACAGAACACCACGACTTGAGTGTGTGAGGTAAAGACAGGAACTTAGGTTATGCGGCCTGAGCAAGCTGGCGTTGCCAACACAGATGGGAAAACTGGCCTGAAGCGGGACTGGCCAAGGCAAGGCCAGGAGTTACAGCTATAAGCGACTTTGGATGCATCAGGTTGGACACACATGACACTTCCTATTGTGATGGACTTAAACCTTGTAGATCACATACCCCTTTTGTAAGCTCAAGAATCACTTGCTGAATTCTTTGGCTGGTTGGGAAATATCATTAATTCTTAATTACTTTATTCACTTGCACCGATAAAACAGCATTATAATGAGATTTTGGAGTACAGGAAAAATGGTTCATGCCTCTCACCCCAATAAAATTATGTCCCCCAAATTGAAAATTCAGTAACACTTTATATATTATCACATGGAAAAGAGAAGGAAGCCCACATACTGTGAGTTCGCACACAACTCACACACACAACCCACAACTGTAAGGGTTGAGAACTAATTACAAAGCATGTGTTTTAGGTGGCATAATCTATTTTTTTCTGTGTGGAACCATTCAATTCTAGTGTATCTTTATTAAGGTATTTGAGCATCCCGATACAATCTTAACCTACATTAAGCACAGAAAATAGGTGCAAAAGCCACTTGAGTGTTTCCTAATTTCAAAATTTGCCCAGTTACTTAGGAAAGCGCTAGCAGTTTAGCCATAATGACCACATTTGGCATCACGAGGACAAGAAAATAATAATTTTCTAAAAGACAAAAAAATCTTTTGTTTTCTTAACTGGTGCTGTGAAGAAAGCCTCCAGAAGATAATTTAGCTGATCAAGTAACATGAATTAATACCATGATGTAATCTTCAGGGACTAATTTCCAGCAGATGTGGGGAGAGACCAGAGTGTGGCCTGCATTTCCTTTACAATCCATGTTTTTCTTCTTCAGGTGGGAATCCCCATCTTCTAACTCAATCCTGTTCTTTTAAGTTAAATCATGAATTTGTACATTATCATTCAAAGTAGGTAAATCAAAGACCCATCACTCTGTTTCCTAGCCTCCTTTTCCTCAGACGGTTTGCTTCCTTTTGGGGCTTAGCATTAAGATTAACTGGAAAACAAAAAAAGGAGAAAAACCCCCAAAGTGGGACTTTGAAAAACTGCATCAACAGAGAATCTAAAGATATAAATCCATCACGAAATGGCAATCATACAAAATCAAAAAGCTTGAAGACTGTGGCTCTAGGCAAGGGGTCACAATAGAGTGAGTCAGCATTCAAAGGCATTAACTAAAAGTAAATGGCAAAAATCACTAACAGGCCTGTGGGTTCAGTGAGGAGTGTGTTGGGAGGTGGTGGTGATGGCTGCGCTGACGAACATTCTTTCTACAGACCCAGTACTGCTAACGCCATCCTAGTGAGGTCTGATTGATGTGTTTTCAGGTCTAAGCTAGTTAGGCGGCCAGGAACCAACAAGCAGCCTCCTTCAACATCTGATGCCTTAGAGTTCAAGTGTCATCTAGCAAGGATTTCTCCACAGTGTGGTTCCTGTATCTCTGTCTCTCCATTAAAAGTTAAAAGAGGCAAAGATGAAAATGCACTGTGCTTTCCCAACAGCAGAAATGGGGCCCCCGACCAACTGCTGGATGCTGGCTGTCACAGCCACAGTGCCAGCAGACCTCCTCTTGTTTGTGAATGGCAGTGAAGAATGTAAGCCCTCCTAACTTCTCCACATCGACACCGCATATACAAATTGTTCACACCGATAAGACCCTCAGTGGACTCACTTCACACCTCCCCTCTCTGGCTCGGTATCACTAAGATAAACCAGCCTGCTTAGGGCATATTCTACCTCTATCTAACCTTTCCCACCCAGGCCACATTGACACAACATGACAGGTTCATGTACCTCACACATCTGACCTTATCAGGAACCTGGCAGTGAGGGTTTGATAAAGGTGCCCACCATAGGTCACTGACTGGCTTCTAAAAACAGCAGCAAGCCACTCAGCCCCTCACACGTTTTAATGACCCGTTTTATGATATCCCCATTTTTAGATGCATTACCAACCACGTGGCCTCAGGGGAGACAGAGCTGAGGGCATGGGATGATATGCATTTTTATAACATTAAACATCCCAGATGGGTCTGCACTAACTTCAGTGACTCTTTGAGAAAGGAAAAGTCAAGCTTTTACCTGCCACCAGCTTCATCTGAAGTGGAAGGCAGGGCTTGCCATCACGAGAGCAAAAATGCCAATTATTTTTCTCTTTCTAGCATTGTCCCAGGCAAAGAACAAGAACTCTGACAGGCTGCTTTGTCTCAGGATAACACCCCTGACCCAAATACGTAAACAAAAAATAAACCCAAATACAAAAATTAAGTGAATTTAAAGGTTATTTTTAATGTTTTCACATTTCTTTTAGTTTTTTTTTTCCAGTTCATCTATTTGGCCTAAACATTTTTCTGTGACTACAAGTATACAAGTATACCTAATTTAGTTTCCTATTCTTTTGAAAATTACTTACTTAGTTAAATTTATTGGATTTTGTAATGGTAGATTCCCACAATATTCTAATCACTACTGCATTTCAGAATCTTCTGATTCTTGAAGTTAAAATACGATGAATATTTAGCTAAACTAAGATCTTTGTCATTCAATGGTATCAGAAGGTGCCATGCAATCTTCCAGAGGAGGGGAGCAGCCGACAGTTCTACCCAGCTATGAGACCAGTTCACCACAACAACCAGCATGATACTGTAAACTCGAGTGCTATAGTGACTGGCACACTTTGTGGTAACCAACACCTCTCTCTCTGAATTCAATACCCATTCAACAAGAGAGAAACCAGGCACAGTACTAGAAACCTAGCCAGCTACCCAGGGCTGGTGAAGTCATGGATCTTGGAGGAAAACCTATAACCAGCACTTTACTAAGCCAGCATAATCGCTCACTACATTCTAAATATTTGACTGTATACCCAGATGAAGTGTAGTCTTCACCTCATGGAAGAACTCCTTGTAAGTGACAGAGAACATTACAGAAAAAAATGCAACCAATAAAAATGCAGAGTTGTGGAGCCTAATCCCAATGGATACATCTACAAAACAACTCCCACACCTGAAGCTCAGGAAACTTTACAGAAGCGAGGGCAAAAAGATTCTAAGAGCCAGGAGATAAGGGAGTTTGCTGCGAGGTTGCATCCACCTCATGACATCAGAAGCTACACCCATAAAGTCTCACCAACATGGTTGCCTAAACAGGACTGAACAAGGACAGCAACAGTAGACATGCTAATGTGGGCTGTGATGGTGAGCTCATACATAACCATACATAATGCACTAAGAAATGCTGAGAGGAAAAGACACTGTTTACCCCAAGGAAGAGCACAATTGGTTATCTAATACCAAATGGTCAGGTCCGAAAACATACATACAAATTACATTATACAGACTGACCAGGTTATGCTTAGAAATATATTTACACACACACATACACATGTATGTATGTAATAACAATTACTTAAAAAAGATGGCATGAATTTACAATAGAGCAAGAATGGGAATATATGGGGGTTTGCAGGGAGGAAAGGGAAGCGGGAAAATAAAATGATATAATTAAATTATAATTTCAAAAATAAATAAAACAATGAACCATCGTTTAAAACTGCAAATGTTCTTCGGTTACTGGAGGGAGAACTATAGTGTGCTCTGTGGGCTAATACTGAGTTGCTTGAAGTGGCCACAGCAGAGGAGGAATGGCAGAGAAGGCATTTCAATACACATGGACTCAGGCATTATCTACTTCACAGTGTCTGCCAAGATAGAGCAGTCAGTCACGGGCTCAGCCTAGCTGTGAGTGGATGAGGGAATAAAGGAAAAGGGTATGGATGCAGGATGAGGTTTATTCAGCTACAAAGTTTGAATTTACATCCTTTGCAGGAAAATGGATGGAGTAGCAGAGTGTATTAAGTAAACTGAGACAGACAAGTCCTATGTTTTCTCTCATTTGTGGGTCCTAGAGTTTTGTATAAACACATAAGACTGTATAAGCACATAGGATATGAAGTAGAAAGGAGGCTGTTTAGCTGGATGAAGAAGACTGGGAGGGGAGAAGAGGAGGGAGGGGGTGCATACGGTCACGGTACATGACATATTCATATGAAAATTTCTATGAAACCTATCACTATGTACAAGGAATATATGCCGAAGAAATATAACTGCAGCGATATCTGGACAACCAAATCCTGCCTTGATCATCCAAAATTCTGAGTTGACTGACATTCTCTAGAGTTCTTCTCTCACACCTTTCTTTCCCCTGAGATATTTTCCTTCCTTATACAAAAAAGAAACTCCATGAACACTAAGAGTCCCGTGTACACCAGAACGTGCCAGGACGAGACCCGCGCACCTCCTCTCTAGCTGACCCAAGTGACCCCAGGCATTCCTTTCTCATCCTCAGAGGGAACCACTAGTTTTACATATGTGCACATCCAACATACAAATGATCTGTTATCTGCTTTACATGTTTATATAGCTGTTTTTGTTTGTTCCTTTTAAGATACAGCAACATAGTTCTGTTTACTTATTTTTTTTTCCACCCCGAGGATCTAGCTAGGCAAACACTGCTCCTTTAGCTACATCCCCAGAGTTTAGTGGTCTGTATCACTATGAAGTACTCCACAGCGTGGCTGTGTCACAACATACTTACACTCCGCTTTATGAGGCTTCAATAGACGTTAGCACCTCCTCATCTTGAACAGTGTCTGAAAATTTCTTCAGGGTACAGGCCTAGGAGTCTAGCTTTCTGGCCATGGGATATGACAGTTTTAAGTTCCCTAGACACTGATCGTCTGGGGGAGGGGTGCTGGTGGTGACTGGCAGGCAGCGAGGCGGGGACTAGGGCTTCTCCCTCCTTATTTCTGCTGCCAGCGCTGCACCTGGGCTCGCCGATGAAGAGCCGGCGCTCTAGGAAGAGGAAACCAACTTCATTACTTCTCCTGAAAAGATGTGGCTGGTGAAGTTTTATTAGGTGATTGAAGTTAGCCTGCTGTACAATTTTAGCAAGCAGGTTTTAGAACTAAAAATAGGCAACAGAACCACTCAGTGTGAATGACTGCATCGAGAGCTAAATTCCTGATGTGTTCTGCTGGTGGTGTGGGTCCTGCGCACCTACCTGCTCCCGGCGCTGCTGTGTGGATGGGGGCAGAGAGCGGCAGGTGGCCGACACCAGGATGTGGTGTTTGTTAGTGAGCGCGGCAGCAGTGTATACTGTCCTGAATGCATTCATAACACCCAGGCAAAAGCCTGGACTGAGACAATATTGATTTGCCTGTGGGTTTCTCATGAATTAAAGCAAGAGTCCTACTGGTCTAGCTATTTTTATATGTTTATATAAAAAAAGAGTCATCAATGTTAATGTCTTTATTTTATAATTTTTATTTTGTATCAAAGGGTCAGGGAAGTTCCTCTTATTCTTTCTGTGAGCACTCAAAAAATCTTGACACACTTTCACACATCTCAGGGTAAAAGAACATAAACAGGCTTATACAATCTATAAATGGCTAACATTTAAACTGGAAAGATTGATTTTATTTCAGATTCAGCAATAGAAAAGGTCAAATAAGAAAAAAAATGTATCAGTAACCAAAAGCATTTGCTCATATCATCCCAAATTTACAAAACAAAGTATTTGTTTTCTGAGCCAGAGACAAGGTTCAGAAGTACTTTTCACACCCGTGAGCGCGGTGGCACAGTGGCTGTCACATAGACAGTCATGCACTGCAGGCCTTCAGCAGCTCTGGCCTCGCCACTCTCCTCTCACCTCCTTTCTTTCTTCTCTCTCAGCAGCTTCTTGCTCTCCTCCCTTCTCCTTTTGTTCACTGGATTCCGAGGGTCATAGATTTCAAATGTGTCTGAATCCTGCATGCTTGCGTCTTTCACCTTCCTGGTTTTGTCTTCAAACTGGAGCACATGTGACATCCTGAGGAGAGGAGATAGGCAGGGTGAGCTCAGGCTGAGAACTCAAAGGAGAAACTTTACGGCCCACTCTCGCACAGAGAAGGAGCAGCCAGAAGCACCAGGAGGGGTTGCTCCTTATAGGAGCCCGGTTCACACAGAAAGTCAAGAGGGGGTCGGGGTGGGTGTGGGGGGGGGGAGGGGAGTAATTCTATTTGGTGGCAGAGTGTCTAGCCTGTGCAAAGCCTTGAGCTTGCGTCCCCAGATCTGCAAAACAGAAACCAAACAAAACTCTGGAAAACAGGCCCGCCTGACCCAGCACTCTGCATTGCTGGGAGCTTTACTCTCATGCTCACTGCGGAATCCTCTCGGGTGAGAGGCTTTGATTTCTAGCTGGGAGTCTCCTAAAACCATATTTGGAACTCTGTCCTCTTTCTTTGAAGAGTACACTCAACCACAGGGAGCCAGCTGTGGAGCCAGATGCCAGCCAATAACCAGATCTATCTGATGTTTGTGTTCTGAGAGGGTCAAAGGGTCAAAAGCAAGGGCTATACTAAAAACAAAACAAAACCCAGCCCCCTACCCTTCCATCCCCACCTTTAAGTGATGTGTCAGGGCTGGTGTGCAGCTTAGTGGCAGAGCATTTGCCCTGCATACATAAGGTCCTGGGTTCGATTCCCCAGCACTACTAGCAAAATAACAAAAACCAAATAAGCAGCAACAAACAGAACAAAAAGTGTGCATCTATAAGACAAATGTTTAAAATACAACAACAGTGATGTTCAGATGGTGTGTGGCTGTCTTCTCTGGGAGGAGCTGAGTTTTTCAAAAGGCACTGGAACTTCTGGCGTAACTCCATGAACTAATTTTCTCCTCTTACTGTTGATTATGGCAAGTTTCACTATCCTGTCTTCCTACTTTAGTGAATGCTTATTGGTCTTAAGTTATCAGCATGTGCTTGAATCCTAAGTGGTCATAAGCTAGCTATCCTTAGCAGTGGGGAACTATGCCAGCGATTAGCTGTGCCTCCATTGGGAGGTATCAGCAGTAAAGAGGGGGGGTCAAAAGACTTCAGGGCAAATGGATGAATTAGGTACGAGAAAAATTCAGTTTTTATGTGAATAACAAAAGTGATAAGAACTTTCTACTAGTTATTTAATTAAAAAATTCAGTTAGTATCAGTGCATCTTAAATACGTATTTCCTTCATCACAGCAGACAGGAATAAAACCTGGCATACATCCCTTGCAACTCTTGAGACGGGCCCACATATGACACTGATTTCCTCTGGTCTGTACAAGCAGAGATCTGGGCAGGCGGCACAGTCAGGAACTGCAGTGAGGAACCCTGCTCCTTCCCCCGAAGCAGCAAAGGTGATGAGTGACATCTATCTGGACGGAAAACTCCTATGAGTGTGTACGGATTTTGAGGCTTCCTAAGGAGACTTTGGGAGGAAACTACTACAGAACTGCCATTTTGGTGATGCAGTAGCATATGGACCATTACTACTTCCTTTTGTTCTACTTCAGAAGGTCATGGTGATGCAGTGAGTATTAGTGACCCACAGACGACCTAAGTCGTTTATATGAGGTAAACCACATTTGAATCACTATGTGCTACCATTAATAATGCAGTTTGCTCTAGCTTTAATAACTGATCTCAACACAGGAATGGGCCACTTTATATGTGAGAGCCTGTTTGACGTCTAACAGGTCCATTGCTTCAGTAAACTCTGTCAATTAGAAAATGCATCCTACAACCATTGCATACATATGTGGATTTCCCTACAGAGCTTGGTTTTCCTGTGTTTTAAATTTCCAGTGGCATTTATTTGGGTGTTAGATTTTGAGAGTGCCCAATTCCTTGAAAAAGGTCACCTCCCCCAAGTAACCATGGAAACAAGAGACCAGTAAATACATCTGGAAACATAACTGGATTTAACCAATTAATGCTGACTTACCTAGGTCTAAATAATCAGTGACAGCTCAAGTCACTTCTGAAAGCCAATCACCAGCAACAACTTCCTGCTTCTGAAAATTGGCCAATCAGTGGCAGACTCACCCAGTAAAGAGCTTCTGAAAGCCAGCCACACAGCAACAGCCTCTACTACTGAGGCTGCTGCTGAGCCCTAAGCAATTCCCCTCCTCTTGGACTCTACAGAACATCTGCAATTTGCTTCACGTGGTGTGCTGGACAGTTTTATGTCAACTTGATGCAGGCAAGAGTTATCTGAGAGAACCACAATTGAGAAACTGCCTCCACAAGACCTGGCTGTAGGGCATTCTCCTGGTTGGTGGTTGATGGGGTGGTGTCATCCCTGGGGTCCTGGGGATGATAAGAAAGCAGGCTGAGCAAGCCATGGGGAGCAAGTCAGTAAGCAACATTCCTTTATGATCTCTGCATCAGCTCCTGCCTCCAGGTTCATGCCCCATTTGAGTTTCTGTCCTGACTTCCATTGATGATGAACAGTGATGTGGAAGTGTAAGTCATATAAACCCTTTCCTCCCCACTTGCTTCATGGTGTTTGGTCACAGCAATGGACACTGGAGACAGTGAATAAAGTAACGCTCGACATTTTGGCAATGCACTGTATGACGAGAGGCCTTCTCCCCCACTCTTGAAGTCCAGTGTGCACCCCACAAAGTGCATTAGCAACAAGGCTGTTCTGCTAAAGGCCCTTACACACCACAGGAGCTCAGGCCCTGTGCTGTGAGCTAACAGCCCCAGAACTCTTACACCAAAGCTAATACCTAAGCCAGAATCACCTGTTTTTCAAAACAATTTTATTTAATACTTCTATATTGATGCTTCACTTACCCCATTAACCTAATTGGGTTATTAATCTTCCCACAAATTCATTGTTCTATTTAAAAGAATAATCCATATTTTGCCTCCAATACAGATTTTTCTATAACACCTATTCCAGATAGAAATTATTCATGTTTCAAAATGACTTTATCTGTCTTTGTCAATTAAAAACATAAAAAGGTACCTTCCTCCTTTCACTGACACGAGACAACCTTGCAACTACTGGACTTCATTGGCTCTGGTATAATAAATGAAATCTAGGCATGTGAGCCACAGAACCAAGCCTACAGGAAGAGACCTCTCTCACAAATCTGAAAAACACAGAAAGCCAGGGAATGAAAGGCGCTGTCTGCTTAAGCTGTTTGTTTCATTCGCTACTGCTACACAGGTCCAACATTTTGATTAACAGCAATCTCAGACCCAGAGGCAAGGAGGGGCTCTCAGCTTACAGACTACTTCAGATTTAACACCACCGCACTTAAGAGGGCTGCCACTCCACAGCAACACTGGGTCTTTAATAGCAAAGAAATGGCTCACCCATTTATCTTTCAACATGCTTTGGTCACTTCATTTTTAAAGGGAAAACAAAGCAGTTATTATGATTTGGGGTATAATAAACTCCTGACCTCCGGGGCTCCATAAATCACACACTGAATGGATTAAAGCTTGCCTACACTTGGGTCTCTTGTGAGGGCACACATGCAGACTGAGAACTCATTTCAGCCATCCTGGAGGTGCTGGCAGTTTAACCTTGTGCATCCCAATAACTAAGTCCTATCCACTTGGCGACTGGTGATAAAACGGGACCAATCAGAGCAACGAATTCTTGTGGAATTAATTACATACTAATCATTTACATGTGAGAATTTCAGAACTTGTTTACTTGAAGGCAAAGACAGAAATTTAGTTCTGACTGACAAACTCTTCGGCACAGGTGTACAAGACGGAAACTTCCTATCTGCAGAGTCACGTCATCCAAGGGATCTCACTGGGATGCGGGACTGCAAAAGCATAAGCAAAAGTAAACAAGTGCTTCCCCGTCGATCTGACATTCAGTATTAAAGTTCTCACATAGCTGGGAAGACAAATTATGGGATGGTGGTGACATCTGTGCAAAAGCCAGAAGGTCTGATTCTTAGCTCGGTACCGAGTCCCAACATCAGCAACTCATTTCTGATGAAAACGAACCGAAATGATTTATCCCAAGAGAACGGAAACAGTTCTTCTTGTTAAAAGATTTTGCAGCCATTCCTGCTTATTTCCAAGTCACCCTAACTTAAGAACATTTCCCTCCTGAAATAAACATGTTTATTTTGTTTGCGAAGATGGATTTGCTATGTGCCCAGGCTGGCCTGATACCTTTCTGAGTGCTAGGATTACAGCTATGTGTCACCATGCCCTGTTCAAGAAACACTTAATTATTTTGCTATTCTACTTTATTGTTCTAATTACTAAACTATTCTTCTTCAGATTTTTCTAGATTCTAAGGAGCATTTCTTAGTCATTTTTCTTATCATGTACCTCTAGTCAGGAACGACTCACTGTCGGATTAGACTAAAATAGTTCAGGCAGAAGCATGTGGCATTCCAATGTACTGCTTCCTAGCTCACCAACCTTCCATAGCTGCTCAGCATCTCTCAGTATTTTAAAACTATCTGTTGACGGAACCGGGAGGAGACTCAGGTATGAGACAGTGTGTGCCTGGCTCACCTTGTATGTCCAATGCTGAGCTTAGTGATTTTTTAATGAGAATGAAATCTTCAGACCCCTGGTACTGATCAAGCTTGGCACCGGGTTTGTTAGGCAACCACTTGACCTTTTGTGGGCAGAGGCTGTCTTTTATTTTAATGATAAGCTTCCTGAATCACTTACTGGGCTGCAGAGAGTCTCAAGTCAACTTTCCATGACTTTTCACAACTCAGCACACACTAATGGTTGCTCTTCCACGACATTATCAGGTACTGTGGGGTTTACTCCCTGGCGGACATCAGTGGGAGATGCCTTTGGCTCTTCTGCATCTCCCACAGCTCCGAATGTGGAGATATTAACCCTCCTAAAGGGGAGTGGATTTTTTTTTTAAAGCAACATTTTTCTAAGTAGTTTTAGAATCCTCACATCAGATGCAGGGTACATGTAAAAATCAGCTGGGCTTTTTTTTTTTTTTTTTAAACTCTCTTGCCAGGCTTCTATCTTCAAAGGTACCGATTTAACTATCCTAGGATGAGGGCTTCAGAACCAGTCATTAAAAAACTTCTCACCAGTTATTTTTAAATGTAAAGAGCATAGAGCCAAAGATTAAGACACTTCATACTTTTGCACTGGCTGATTTCATTCCACTTACCTTTGCTTTGTTCCTTCAGATAGAACAGTGGGGTTTTGGGGGGACAAACCTTTATTTTATTTTTTTGTATAAATGTTTTGCTGTATGTCTGTACACGTGTACCACGTGTGTGCCTGGTGTCCATGGAAGTCAGAAGAGGGTGCCAGATCTCTTGGACGTGGAGTTATGGCTAGTTATGAGCCATTATGTAGGTTCTGGGAACCCAACCCAGGTCTTTTTGCAAGAGCAACAAGTGCTCTTAACTGCTCACCATCTCTCCAGTCCCAAGACTGGGTTCATAATGACAACCTACTCACAGGGAATGAGGCTTAAATGGTCCTGAGTCTGCTCCTCAAATTGAGTAACTACAAGGGCATAGTCCAGTCCTCATATATGGTATGAAAATACGGCAATGAGTTAGACTCAGTGTTCACTTAATAAATATCTGAGGGCTTCTATGGTTGAGTCCAATGCTAGCTACCGAAGACAAAAAGCCAAACATGACCCAAGCTCTGCTGTCCAGAAGAAATTGTTTATTTGGGAGAACACACAGACACCACAATGTGGCAACCATGTGTTTTGGAATGCTAACAAAGTGTGAGACAATAATCAGAGCATCTACTGATAGTGTTCTCAAAACGCGTTCCCATACTGCCTGGCGGCATTTGCACTGACTGTGGACAGGCAGGAAAGAGATTATCACCACCCCCATGCTTTTTCTTTTCAGAGCTAGAGGTCAAACCCAGGCCTTGTGCATGCTGGCTAAGCACTTTACCACTGAGCTATAAACCTAGCTGACCAGTCCCTTCTCATAGGCAACTTCTGAGCGGGTAGAGGAATCTATAAGCTGTTGACCAGGTGGTTTCATGACAGTTTTCAGAGGTAACAGGCTTTTATCTGCAATGATGGAGTTTTAACCGGGAGAATCAGTCAAAAGTTAGTTCAGTGCTAGATCTAGTGAGACAAAAAAGAATGGGTAGTACTTATTTCAGAATACAAGCAATGACATTGTAGCTATAAAGGGAGGGTCACCTGGAAACCCCAGTCCGGCCTTTAAGAGGGATTCTGCAAAGGCCCCAAGCCATGCAGTCACTTCTTTGGGAAAACACTGCTTAAAAACAGCATGAACTTCCGTGAAGAATTCTGTTAATGGCGTAAATCCCTATTTTCTGGAATCTCAGTCCTAACTTCTTCCTGCTATGCCCTCATTCAGCTGCAGATTCACGAGGGGCAAGCAGGGCCCAGAATCTGTCCCTGTGAGGATGGGTGTCTGGGTGTAAAATTACTAAGGGCTGTAGAGCTGTACTGTGGCGCATGACAAGTCCCCGGGCTTCTCTTCTCTCTCTCCCTATATCTCTCTGCCCCCCTCGCCCAATATATTATTTTCTTTTGTTTTTCATTTCTTTTTTTTTCTTCAGAAAACACAGCAAATCTAACTGTGAAAACCCGTGCAGTTTAAACCCGTTGGTTCACTGCCTACAGAAGGAAACCCAAATTTCTTCTGTACCTTCTTTAATCTCGCTTTTGCATGCTTGATCATGCTCTCTCTATATGATCTCCTATCTTCCACTCCAGACATGGCAGATTCTGTGTAGTTTCCTTAAGAATGTCCACTTTCTCCAAACTCATTGCTGCTGCTGTATTTCCAAGACTTCTCTCTCTCTCTTTCTTCCTTCCCGTTGGCTGTGCCATTGCCCTGGCTCTTGCTGGGCCTGATCTGCTTTCTCCAGCAACAGTGAGGTCTTCTCTGGGCCTCCCTGACAGTCCTGTCCATGGCTCTAGGCTTCTTTTTGCAAGCGCCCCTCTGGAATGTTGTGAAGAACAGAGGCTTTTCCATGGCTTCTGCACCTCATCATCCTGCGATGCTTGGCCAGAAGAATGCTGATGAGAAGTACTTGTAAACAAGCCAATATTTCTGGGACTCCCATCACCTCTAAAAAAACCCCCAAAACACCCTTTGGCTAGAATATTGATTTATTTTTATTTTTACTTTTCTCCTTGATAGTTTTCATATACAATCCCAAATTACTTAGTAATCACAGGTTGTATAAACTCCCTAGTTTTCAGGCAAGTAATTTACCTTTTAAACTTTCTAGCAAAGAAAAGGGCTTGTGCTAAAAACAAGGCATTTCTCCAGTTAGCACATCTGTGCTACAATAATCTAGTGCTGACCCGTCTCAGATAGGCCAATTAAACAGCTTAAAGATTAACATCTACTCATGTGTGGGAAAACACACTTTCTATACTCAGACAGCCTTCTCCTTCCTGGGTTGATGACCTTGTCGCTCTCTGAGAACATACACATAATTTGTTATAACATAATTTGTTTGTATACTGTGATGACTTTGTATTTCCCTACTACCTTAGAATTCTTCAGAACCCTGAGCAAACATCTCCTGGTGATTATTTAAGCTTGTCATTCTTTAGACTACAGATCACAAACACACATGATTTGGGGGACAGTTTGGAAGATGGAAGCAGCCTTTATAAGTATACATTTCAGCGAGACGACACAGTTTCCAAGTGTTGCCTCCACTGAGTCTTTCTTTGAAAGACCACCCTGCTCTGTAGAGACAGACTACAACATACTTCTTTCTTTCCATGGTACTTTTCTGGAATGTTCTATTCCCTCCTTTTCTGGTACTTTCAAAGCTCAGTTTAATTCTCATTTTATCCTAAAACCTTTTCTCACTGCCTTAGTCCTCAGAACTTGCTCCTACATTCGAATTTCTTCAACACTTCCTAGGGAAGCCCTCATGAACGGAGTCAGACCCAAGTTTGATTCACTCAGCAAGGCTGTGGGAATCACCGTGAAACTCAGGCCTGATGAGAAGATGATGAGACTCAGTCTATTCACTTCACATAGCTCAAGTGAGGCTTGGACACCATGCCTTCAGAAGGCAGACTTTGGGTAGAGCGTTGGACATTTAAGACAAGGAGGTAGCTGGAGTTCTCTATTCCATTTTACAAATAACAGATCAGAAGCTATGGAGGGCCACAGAGGAAGCTTCTGTCTGAAGTCAGATTCCCAGTTCATAGTCCTGAGACACCGGAAGCCTAAATATAACTGCTGCTGCTGGAGAAACCTGCTGCTAGGGAAAACTAAAGACCAAAAGGGTTGCTGGAGATTTGAAAACTGCTCACAAACACTTGGTCCTTACTGTAAGTTTGCCAGGTAGGCTGAATACAAAAGTCACATGTACTTTAGCTGCTATTTAAACTACAAATTTGATTAAAAACTTAATGTTTCTTATACCTCTTAATATATATTTAAATGTGTTCTAAACAACACTTTTATTCCTGTTTTTAACTATCAGAATGTCATTTTTAGGTTAAAAACTTAAGGATTTCTATTTTTAGACTGTTCTTCATTACTGATTACAAACAACTTATTTAGGAATTAAGAGGTTAGGGTTTAAGTACCAGCATGCATGAAAAAAAAAACTTTAAATCTTTATCCAAAATGAAGTATGCAGCTGAGGTCACAGTAATGCACGCAAGAAGACAGGGACAGACAGAAAAAACACCCCCATGTGTCCTGAAATGGAAGTAGAAGAAAGAGCCCCCAGGAAAAGGTGGCACGGCACTGCTCGGGCCTGGGAGAGCAGGTGGCTCGAGAAAGGGGCAGTGGGATCATGAAGGAGAATCAGGATGGAAGAAAGGCTTATATGGGCAACGGGAACAGTTACTTAAAGGAATAGAGAGAAAGAAATGAAGGCAGACACAAAAGAAATGTTTAAAAATGACAATAGGAGAAAAATAGGAACAGAACTTTAAAATACTTGAGCTAACAGAATTAAGTACATGGAAAGAGATTTGGGAAACCAGGCAAGGAGGAAAATAGGCACAGACTTTTGGAAAAAAAAAAAAACCAAAAACCAATGTGGAAATCAGTGTACTGTCACTGTGCACCACTAACATGGAAAAATGTGGTTCGTTCTGAGTTTTAAAGAAACACTGCCCCTCTGGGTTTTTGAAAAGCCAACTTTAAATAACATCTTTCATTTTTCTTAGTTAAAAATATTAGTAGGTATTGGGTACTGTTAGACTAAATGAGGAAGACATAATTTTCCAAACCTCTCTGGCAGCAGGAGGATGCGCTTCCTCAGCTTTCTTGCCTATCTAACAGCTTAGCACCAAGCAGCACCACGTGGAAAGATTTAGGAAGCTTTTCAGAATACAACCATAGTGTGTGTCCTTCCACCTGTTGGGAGCTATAGCTGACAGTTCAGCCAGGAACATAAACTCCATGGCCAGCAGACTATCAGTCCCACAGGGGAAGACACAGCTCCCAACCAGACACTCTCCTAAGAAACTAGGGCACAGGGCTGGCTGTTCATCTCACTCAAATCATATCCATGATCAGAGCTTTCCTCGTGATAAAAAGGTTTCTCAGGACAAACTGCATACAACAACAGAGTCAATGCCGAAGAGCTTTCCTCACTCAGAAGACAAAAGCAGCGTGACTTAGAGTCTGGCTAGAGAGCTTAGAGTTAAAATAATCACCATTCCAGGTCAGCAGCTCTCACAAGGCCTATTTATAACGAACCACATTGGCCTTCTGCGGGATTATTTATAGTACCGTACAAAATAAACACTAACCAGGGACCCTGATCTGTAATCATATTCCTTCTTGCTTCATTTGATCACCACCTTAGAACCTGGTTCTGAGAGAGGGAAGGAATAGAACATTTGTGTGATGTGAGCTCACAATTTATGCTATCCGAAGTTGAGCTACTTCTACTCTCTTTAAACTCCACGTACAATGCATATTCTGTCATGTGACTTCTTGTTTCAATACTTTCGAGTGTAGTCCCATGGAGACACTCACTGAGTCTTCATTAATGAGGCATTACTATCCATAAATAAAATATAAAACCCCTAAGCCTTAAATGCATCTCAGGCTGTTAAAGATTAAGATAGAAACCAAGCTCAAGTCAGCCACTGTGAGTGGTTATAGGTCAACTAAAGGTCCAGAAGTTATCAACTGTAACAGAAATGGTAAAGGTTCCAATCACGGTCCTGACAGATCTACTGATGCCAGTGGTGAATCTTAAAAACAGCAGACAACATCAGAGATGTCAGTGACACATTTACAGAGCTCCAATTGCTCTTAACATCTTGCCAATTCCTTTATAAACAGAACTTAGCTTGATCGCAAGCTGACTCCACTCCCACAAAAAGTGCCAGGATTACCCCCATTTATAATTTGAGAAACAACGATAGAAAGATTCCATATTTTCTCCAAGATCACAGAGCTAGGAAATTTCCAAGCTGGGATTCAAGATTAACCTTGAATTAAACTCCCATGCTCAGAAACACTCTACTGTTTATAATTCTATGAAAACACACAAAAACTTCTAAATCAAGCTAAACACGCCTTTAAATCTCTCCGAATTTTAATTCTTCAAATAATACAAATAATGTTAGGGTTGTGAAATTTAACACCCTCCCAGATTTAGAAGAGGTTGGACAACTTTTTATTTCAAGAGCTAAGTCCTAAAGTTACGTTTGGCGGCATATTTCTACAGTTGAAAACAACAATACTACTGTATTAGAAAACATGAAAAATATGCAGACTAATTCAGAAAAATCATTGCTTGGGCGGAAAAACCTCAGACGGCATTTAAAACAGAATGCCACAAAACACTGATGTATTAAGTGTGCTCCTCTAAGGGCTGGAAATGTTGCTAATTTTGTAGAATGTTTGCAAGGCATACAGAAGGCCCTGGGTTTGACCCCCAGTACTGCGTAAAGCTGGACAATGATGGTACACACCTGTAACCCCTGCACGGGGGTGGGGTAGTGGTGGGGGACACACACGCAAAGCAGGATGACCTTAAGTTCAAAGTCATTCTCAAATACTTAATTTCAGTGTAGCCTTAGTTATATAAAACCCGGTTACAAAAGCCAACCAACCCAACCAACCAACCAGTTTCACCAGAGTAATGCTTTAATTTGTATAGCTTGCTATGGTATCTCAAGTTCCTCTAGTATAATATACTAAAATATCTATCTTATAGAGTTAAATGGGATTTGGTGATATGTAAATATTTAGTGTAAGTAAGCTTTTACTTTTCTTATTTTCCTAGTAATGGTCTTATTGTAGCCCAGGCTGGCCACAGGCCAACTATGTAGCCACGGCTAGCTTTGAACTCCTGATCCACTAGCATCCATCTTCTCTGTGTTGACATTACAGGCATGTACAACCATGCCCAATCAAATAATTTTTTCTTTTCTTTTTTCTTTGAGACAGGGTCTCATTCTGTAGTACTGGATGACCTGGAACTTGTTAGATAGACCAGGCTGGCCTCAAACTCATAGAGATCTATCTACCTGCCTCTGCCTCCTGAACACTGGGATTAAAGGCACCTGTCACTTCTTTGCCCTGCAACCACCTCGCCCTGACCTTTTGTTTTGAGACAAGGTCTCACACTGTAGTTCAGATTAGTCTTGAACTCAAAGCAACCTTCCTGCCTTAGCTTCCTCTCAGGTGCTGGAATTTTATAAACCATGCTACACACAATTTAAGTTTCTCACTTAGAGGGCATAAGGATTAGGAGTTCAAGGCCCACCTCAGCTACAGAGCAAGTTTGAGGTCGACCTAAGTTACATGAATATTTACCTCAAAAGAAACCAACAAATCAACACCCATCAACCAACCCACTCACCCACCATTTAACCAAAATTCAAAACAAAAGAGTTCAAGAGCAACAGTTGATCAGTTTAAATAATTCATTTAAACAAAGAACAAAACATTACTGCTACACTTAACTTGGCAGTTATCTGCAGTAGTACCAGAGAGGGAAGGGATTAAAACTAATTCAGAATGTCAAGTAGTTGAAAGACTAAGTATCTTTGGAAGAGGGTTTTGTAGTTTCCATTTACACTTGGCCATGTGGAGGTGCTCTGGGGATTCACAATGGATAAAGCACGAGGAACCGAGACATCTACTCTGTACTTGGTTAAAATTTCTTGTGTTTCTGATCAGTGTACCAGAGAGATGGAAATGGAAAACACCTGACCAAATGTCTCATTAAGGAGGCGTATATACCTGGACCAGAAAGACGGCAATTAAAACACGGTATCCATTCTTTTTTTCTACATGCTAGTTATTTTCCACATGTGATCTTTTCCATTTCTTTGAAGGGTTTGTCTAAAGACTAATTATTTCCTTTTTGGCATCAGGGCTGCAATTCAGGTAGAGGCCACCTGTTAAATAATAGGGCTTTTTTCCATTTTTTTTTTATTATTGATTCCATGGTCTACTGTCTAAGTTTTTTCCAGGTGTGGATAACTAAAAGAAAATAAAAATGTAGTACATTATTCATGCAAGCTTTGAAAGTAAAAATGTAAATGTAGGACAATAAAGGTGCCCCTTACCCCCCACATACTCACATGCTGCCAAAAGTAATAAAAAGTGAGGTACTGGCAGAAGAACAGACAAAAAAAAATAATGTAAAATAATAAAATAAACTTAAAAATACAGAAGGTCTCACTCTGATAATATCAGTTGAAGCAACAGGATTATTCATTTAGCAGTGTACAATTTAGAAACAAAAAGTTTGAATGTTGGCCTAATATACCAAATCAGTTCCAGGTGGGCTTTGAGGGCAGTTAAAGACAAAAATAATGGCACAGCACACTAGAGAAATATATAAGCATATTCATACAATCTTGGGATTATGAAGATTTTCAGCATAACATTGGGCAGAAAACATGTAGGAAAATATTGACAGCTTTGGCACTGCAAATATGTCAACAAAATAACCCCCACATAAATAAATTGTAAGGCAGCAACAAGAGGGTAAAATATTTTAAACAAAAAGAATACCAGTGATATTTAGTAGCTTTTGCATATCAATTAGAAATGTAAAAATAGGGCTGGGATCTGGCTCATATGGTAAACTGCTTGCAATGAAAACCTGGGTTCAATTGCCATTACCACATAAACTTGGTGTGGTAACATATATGTGTAATCCCAGCATTTAAGAAGTGGGGGCAAATAGATTAGAAGTTCAGGTGATATGGGATTCCCCTCTGTATGCTGTGAACACCATTGGTTGATAAAGAAACTGTCTTGGGCCTGCATAGGGAATAGAAAGGTAGGCGGGGAAAACTAAACTGAATGCTGGGAGGAAAAAGGAGGAGTTAGAGAGAAGCCATGTACCCTGGCCGGATACAGACACTGGGAATTTTACCAGGTAAGTCACAACCATGTGGTGATACACACATTACTAGAGATGGGGTAAATTAATATGTAAGAGCCATCAAGAAGCTAGAGCTAATGGGCCAAGCAGTGATTTAATTAATACAGTTTTTGTGTGATTATTTCGGGTCTGAACTGCTGAGCAGCCAGGAACACACAAGTGGCTTCCTTCATCCAACATTCAGGGCCATCCTCAATTACACAGTGAGTATAAGGCCAATCTGGTATATAGGAAACCATGTCCCAAAACAAAAACAAAAAACAAAATAAAAAAAACCAGAACAAAACCAAAAAGGCCAATAATAAATACAAAAGGAGGCATAAAACACAAACTTCACTACCATAACCAATGGCCAGATAATCTTTTAAAAGTGCTCAGTTTCACCATTAAACCAAGAAATAAATACAAAGTAAAACAAAGTTGTAGAGATTAATAAGAATGTATCTCTGAACTGTGATATAATACACACTTACTCATTTATTCTCTGAGACAGGGGAACTAAAAGTCTCTGCCTTGCTGCTTTTGGTATAGGGGACCCAACATTCTAGAGTGCTGTCTAGGGAGACTTGCCGTGTGTCCACTGGAGCGCACAGTAGAGAGCGGTTAAAGCAGCAGGAGCTGCAAAGGGGTGGGCTCTCTAGAGCGATGCAAATATCTGATCTTGTTTTGTTTATGTGGATGCATATACTTGCCGAAATTCACCACAGAGATAGCAACTGTTTCTCATTTATAAATTATACTTTGGTTAAAATTTGATTTGTTTTTTGAAACAGGGTTTCTTTGTGTAACTACTATGGCTGTCCCAGAACTCACCCTGTAGACCAGACTGTCCCCGAAATCACAGAGATCTGCCCGTCTCTGCCTCCTGAGTGCAGGGATTAAAGATTAAAAAAAACCCCAAAACCTTACTTAGCAGTTTTTATTTCCTCTTAGCCTCAGGAAATAACAACCAATTTATAAAATAGTTTATCAATTCATTTACTCATGAAGGGCTATAACTGAAAATTAGAAAAATGTTTCCAAAAACGGGCAAACAGTAAATTTTGCTTAAAATAGAATATTATAGCACATCAAATGATATGTTGCCAAGAATGACATGGAGGACATGAATGAGTTACTGAAAAGACAGAACATATGAAAAGAAATATGGTGTGATGGTATCTCAGGTGGAAAAAAAATCTTAATTAGGCCTTCCTAAGTAGTGTTTGATTCTGAGATACGGTTAAAGTCTCAGATCACGTGGTAACTTATTTGCTGCTTATGCACCACAGAAACTAACAGTCTCCCTTGCACAGGCTTTGTTTCTGTCTATAAGTGACTTTCTCTGCCATGTTATATCAACCCTTAGGACTCCTGCTCCTTA
The DNA here is from genome assembly GCF_982192425.1 of Myodes glareolus. Lineage (NCBI taxonomy): Eukaryota > Metazoa > Chordata > Mammalia > Rodentia > Cricetidae > Myodes > Myodes glareolus. The sequence goes on from NC_142040.1 coordinate 31,846,660, forward strand.
AACTTCATTTTTAATAGAAATTGTGGACTTTATGTGTGCATAGATTTTTGTTCATTTAAGATGATTTTGCTAATATAAAAAAAAAACCCTAACAAAAAGGCATCCTGAAGAGAGTCCCATGGCTTTATAGTTCCAACATGGAAAAGGTAATGTCTCTGCTAAATTTATATTAATTAAACTGTCAGCCTTACTGTTTTATAATCTGGATTCAGCTAAAAAAAATTAAAAACTCCACGGTTTCTAAAAACAGGTCCACCATAACCATCACACTAACTAAAGCAGAAGTAGCAGTTATGAGCACTTGAACATGTCTACCGTCTCTCTCGGTCAGATAACTAACATTATGTTTCTCATATTATCTCCTCCAGGGGTTAGGTGAAGAGAGCTGTCTCAGTAGCAGTTCTGTCCACTTACGGCAGTTTTAGACTGCTTGGCAGTATGTCAGATCTTGCTGATACTGTCTCAGGTTCCACGCATGCCCATCTTTCTTCCACACCTGCTTCCAGAGCTCCTGCCAAGTGCTAGGCACTGTGTTGAACACCTCCCATGAGTTTGCTAACTCAGTTCTAGAAACTGCACTGAGCATGGATAGGTTCATTTTAGAGGTGAAGGTAGGCTGCTTCCTTGAGAGCGTCCAGCAGTCAGTGTCTGAGCAGGGATTTGAACCCAGGCAGTGTAAGTAGACAGTCGACTGGATAAGTACGTGATAATTCAATACGTGACGACAGTAGCTTCTGAACTCTTAGGAGAAAGAAAGAATGTGCAAAGCGGTGCACAGATGAGCATGGACGATGTCCTACAACCTGCTCCAGAGATGGACACTTGCGCACAATCAGAGGGCCCTCAAAGTCAGGCTGAAGTTCTTTCTTGTCCCAGTGGTCAGTATTTCCCAGTGGAGTCACTGCTAGTAGAAGCTGGTGTTCTGAAAAGAACATGTGCTTTTCAGAATTGCAAGCAGGGCTGGAGAGGTGGCTCAGTGGTTAAGAGCACTGACCGCTTTTCCAGAGGACCCAGGTTCAATTCCCAGCACTCACATGGTGGCTCACAACTGTCTGTAACTCTAGTTCCAGAGGACCCAACACCCTCACACATACATACATGAAGGCAAAACACCAATGAACATAAGATTAAAAAAATAAACGAATTACAAAAAAAAATGAAAGAAAAAAAGACTTGTATGCAACTCTATCATTTACCATGGGAAAAATAGTTTAGTTTCTTTTAACTTCAGCCCCACAAATATAGAATGGGACTAATACGAATTATCTGATGGAGTTGGGGAAAAGTATCCCGCCATAGAAGTCCTTTAACCTACAAACCTGTTGTTGTGAAAGGTAATAGGTATGAGATACGACATAGGACCTGTAGGACGCCTGGAATACAGTGCACACAGCATTTGCTTCCTGAATGGATTGGTGGGAACCAGAGCCACCTCCATCAGCACGAATGTTAGAATGAAAGACCATGGGGAAAAAAGGGGGCATCTTATCAACAGTAAGTGATTTCTATTATGAGTTACTTTGTATAATTTTAATAATCTGAATAAAAGACAGCTAGTTAAAATATAATCAATCAATGCCTGAAAAGAAATGAAGGGATTCCATATTAAAGCGACTCTTGAAGTACGTCCAAAGAAGTGGAAGAGCCAGTGAAAATCTACATCCCACTTAGGGCAGAACAAATATGGTCATTTTAAGCCTCTACTTGGCTTCTATACATTATTGTAGAGTACTGAGATAAATCAAACTTGAGTTAGACAAGTTAATAGTACACTTCAGAACCTCTCTCAGGCCAAGTAAATACCTAGCCAAATACTGAAGGGCCTTGTAGTATAATATCCGAAGGTTTCGGGTCTGGTCTATTACTGCATACTTCCTCTTATGACCATTGATCCTAAAATCTTGTTTTAGACAACAAGAGCACAATAGTCCCAACATCAGGGCCATTACACATGTCATTCATTCGCAGCGTCACCCTAAGCAGAGATCGTCTCACTGTGACAGCCTGCTGCACTTGGGATAATGTCTTGGCCATCTTCACATTGCTTACATGAAGAACATTCGAGTAAAATAAGCATGACTTTCACAACATGCAAACCGAACCCATACACACAGCACATAATAATGACACTGTGAGGCTGAAGTCACAAGATCATACAAAGTCACAAAAGGGGGTGGTTTGTTTTTACCTATGAGAGGCCCCTCATGTTCTACAGCACATTTTTTTGTGGGGGGCATATTGTTTGTTCTTTTTTATTTTTGTTTATTTATTTATTTATTGAATCTAGAGTCTTTACTTGAAAAGTAACCATGGTGTAAAGAGCCCAAGAGACTTGTCAACTGGATGTAAGCAGACAGAGCAAGGGGAGAACTTCAAAAGTGAATACGAGGCAGATCGGCTGGCTGCTTTGAAATTATTGAATAACAAGTGTTTACATCAAAACACAGTCTCCTATGGACTTTGCAGACTACCAATATTTTGTTCCGATTAACTGAATCAAGTAAGTTTTATAACTTGATTTGTGGCTTTAGGCACTGTTGTTATGAACCCTTTCTCCACTGGGGCCCTCCAGGGATTTCTGCTAGCTGTGGTCATACCTACACTCTTTAGGCCTCCTTTGCCGCATGCACTTCAGGCTGCTCTGGTCTACAAGACAGATTGGAATCGCAGCTTTCTGAAGTCTCCAAGCAAAGACCACAAATATGAAAGCTATGAAAGCAATACATCACCCACTGCACCTGCCAAGTTTCCCCCTTCTTTCTCACGTGCAGCAGCCTGGACTGAGACTGGCAATGCTCATATAAGATACAAGATATAAGATATAAGATACGCAGCAACTTAAGGCACCAGAATCAAGACTGATATTGAAATCAGATTCTGCACAAGGCTGCTTAGACTAAAACCAGACAGGCAACTATAACCAAATATTAGCATTCATCATAGGGTTCAAAGAATAGTCAGAAACTTGTAATGTTCAACAACAAAAACCAATCAGCATATAAAGAACTAAGAAAATCTTAGCTATATGGAAAAACATAGTCAACAGACACTAGCAACAAAATGATAGACACTGACATTAATTGACAAAGACTTAAAAATATGCTCCAGGAAGTAAGAGCAAATACTCTTGGAACACACACACGCACACGTGCACACACACACACACACACACACACACACACACCACAGAAGGAAGACTTCAATGTAAAAATAAATATAAGTAAAAGTTTTATAACTGGAAAACAAATGTGAAAAATCATTGGATGGGTCCAGTATCAGAATGGCTGTGACAGAGGAAGTTCAGTAAATCTGAAGGCAGATCATCAGAAAATATCCAGTATCCAGTCTGAACTGAAAGAAAAGTGAAAACAAAGTTTAACAGAGCATAGGGACTTGTGAGGGAAACACTAAAAGTCTAAAATCCAACACTGGGAAGCCAACATGGCAAAGATACCAATTCTCCTAAGATTGATTAATAAACAATGGAATTCAAATAAAACCATAGCAGATTTATTTGTACTTAAGAGAAACTAACTCTAAAATTTACATGGAAAAGCAAAGCAACTAGAAAAGAGAAAAGTTTCAAGGCTTCTATTACCTGATCATTACCTGGCTTCAAAAGCTGCTCTGAGCAAGAGGACGTGGAGTCATGAACGAGCCAGAGGAGGAGAGCCTGCACAACATAGCGGGCTGAGAGCTGACAGTGTTGCCAGGCAGGCAGGAGGCAGAGGCAGCTTTTGAAACAATTACACTATAATATCCAGACACCCAAATGAAGAAAATAAAATTTGGTCTGAACCTCATACCTCACATAGTCTCTTACAAAGCATGGGCAATAGACCTAAATGTGACAGAATAAAAGTCACTGAAAACTTAGGGGAAATTCTATAGGAAAGAGGTCTTAAATATGACCACTAAAGCACAGCCCATAAAGAAAAAGTCAGATATTATATGAACAGTGAAACACTATGAATGAAAAGAAATAAAATGAAAATTAAAAGATTAAAAACATTAGAGAAAACTGGCAAATCTGCTCTAGATCATATCTGAAATCTCAGGAGTCAGAAACAACCTAAAAGAAAATGGGCAAAGGCCAGAAGGCAAGCACAGGACACACTTAAAATGACAGCTCCCTTTCAGAACAGTAGTGACACAGCTGGAAGGTACCAATAAGGAGTTAGCACATCTTTGCACACATGTTTATGTTTGGTGCAGCTCAACCCTCAGGTCCAGTGGGAACAATGTGGCATTGATTCAAACACTCCTTTCCTTAGGAAAGATGTACATGAAATCAGAAAAAGCATATGAAAGCCTACCATAGACCAGACATCAGATAAATCACAAATTAAGTTTTATTAAATACTATAAAAAATCACGTCATTTTGACTTAATTTGCTTCTTTATGTATCCTAGAATCAATCAAATGTGACTAAGATGATGATCTATTTTGAGAGGCTAGGCACAGATAAGTAATATCAGACATGATTAAAGTCTATAAATACTACACCAGTATTTTCAATATCTAACACATTTAATGCAGAAATGACCAGTACTACTTGAGATTCAACTGATATCCAGGGAACAAAGCTTTGAGGACCAACATGTTTGGTCATAATACCTGATAAACAGGGACCAATACGACCACAGAATTAGAGAGTCTGAGTCCATCAGTCTTCCAAGTATGGTTGTGGGAATACTGTGTCTACAGACCAAAGTCATCTGCATGAACACTAAGACATTTATTTGTTGTGGAATAGAAGATTTGTTTACCTATGTAAATGTGTGTTGCAGAATAACTGTTTACCTATGTAAAGATGTGTTACTTTTGTTTATGCGCATTTGTAAAGATGTGCTGCTGTTTTACCTTGCCTGCCTGAGGCACCTGATTGGTCTAGTAAAGCTGAACGGCCAATAGCTAGGCAGAGGAGTGATAGGTGGGGCTGATGGTCAGAGAGAAAAGAGGGGTCAGCTAGCAAGAGGCCAGCCAGCCAGCCAGACATGGAGGAAGCAGGAAAGAAGGATGGACAGTATGTAGGTGAGAAAATTGAGCCTCAGGCTTGCACACAGATGAATAGAAATGGGTTAATTTAAGTTAAAAAAAAAAGCTAGTTAGAAACAAGTCTAAGCTAAGGTTGAATATTCATAATTAATAATAAGTCCCTGTGTCATGATTTGGAAACTGGTGGTCCAAGAAATCCTGCTACATTTATTTGCCACTTTCATTTTCATTCTTTCATGAGCATTTAGTGACATCTTAAAATTACATTCATTTATTTGTGTGTCTGTGTCCATGTATGTGTTACTTGCTATGCGTGTGGAGGTCAGAGGACATCTTACAGGAGTTGGTTCTATTACCATGTGAGTCCCTGTGACCAAATTCAGGTTGTCAGGTTTGGTGGCAAGAACCTTTCTTTACCTGCTCAGAGTTTTCAGAGTATGCAATGTGAAAGATCACAACATTGTAAAGTGCGCATGGGAATCGACCTGCTGCCACCATGCTAGACTGTAGAGACTTGAAAGGAGTGAGGCAATGCCATTCTCATGAGATCTTTCTGCTTTGTGGTTATAACTGCAACCACAACAATGACCAGGATAACAAAACACCCCTCAGGGTATGACAATGACACTCATATCTTGGCAGTCACCAAAAGCTTCCTAATGGGACTTAAGGTGTCTTCAGCTGGAAGGAAATCATATTCGGAACTGGAAACCTAGCCAATTACCCATGGCCAATGACTTCATGGATCTTAAAGGAGAATCTTCACCACTTTACTAAACTACCATGATTCCTAACTACATTCTATATACTTATTCTTATACAGTAGATAAGTAGATCTCTCACTCCTCACTGAAGAAGCTCCTCCTTGCAACAGAAGCACACAGACAGACAGACAGGCACACATACACAGAACAGCTGATTGTGGGGGTCCAGCCCCAATGGATACATTTACAGCATAACTCCTGAATGTAAGGCTCAAGGAACATTGTGACAGAGGGCCTAGAGAGACTGTAAGGACCAGAGATCAGACACTGTACCACCTAGAAATGACAGAGAAGCTTCACCCATGATTCCTCAACAATACAGCTGCCTAAACAAGACTTGAACATGACAATACCTAAAGACATGCTAATGGGGAAGGGGAAATCTCTTGCGGTGGGGGTACCTCTAGACAAAACACTACAGGCAACTAAGGAATGCTGAGAAAAGGGGAATTAGTCTTTTCCAAAGGTGAGCCCCTAATTGGTTATCCATACCAAGTAGTCAGCCCTGAAATTATACTCAAACAACGCTAAATGTACTCAGTAGGTTGTCTTTATATTTCTATATTAATGCAAATATGTAGTAATAACAATTAAATAAAAAAAGGCCATGAATTGGAGGGGGCATGAAAGTGAGGGAACATGGGAGGGGTTAAAGGAAAAAAGGAAGGGCTACTTACGTTAACATATAATGGGTTTAAATAATCATTTTAAAGATATTTAAGCCTTCTTAGTTTTAATTTCTAATAAGGCAAACACTGGTAATAATACTCCATATAAAAATCTCTAGGGTTCTGAGACCAAATATTAGAGACCTGCTGCCAAGCCAGCACTAAAGAGTAACGAGAATCCCCAACGTGGCTGACGTGGGTTCTCATTACTCTCAGCTTGTGTGTGTTTACCAAACTGTTACTCAGGGCTGGCAAATCTCCTGCCTGTATGAAGGGAAGACTATTATTTAAACATTTACTTATCGTCACTATACCCTTCATTTACCACATGGCTGAACTATCTACAAATATTAGTATGTAGTGAATATAAAATTCATCAAAATCTTTACCAGAATAAGCAATAAGATGAAGATAGTCCAAAAATGGCACTTTATGATACAATCTGACCAGGTGGGTCTGAAGGTCAATAATCATTTTCTAAAAACATTTGCCTTATTAAAAATTCACTGCTTTGGCTACTCAGACAACTGGTATTCATTACTTCTGTGCTGCTAACTCCAGAGGAAGACTTTAAAATTTTTTCAAGTCAAATCTTGGCTCACAAAAATCTAATCTCTAGCAGAAACAAACTATAACTGATGGATAAAACTGATTTTTAATGCAAGCCAAGATGTGGCAATAAAGTAGAGAGGGAAGAAGAGCAGACCCTAAGGTCCTAACCGACAGGGCTAGCCTAGAAGGACAGTTTTCCAGGGTCGAGACTAAGAGAGGACAGGGACTAGGCTCGGGAAGAGCAGCAACGCTGAAACTTGTACAGTTTTATTAAAAACAGAAGCAAACCAGACCATAAGTATATTTTCATTTTTACAAAAGCAAAGCTTTTCTTTTAAAATACTATTCGCTTTCACTAAGGCCAGCAAAGAACCTTAATAATTCTTGAGACCTTAACTGTCCTAAAGGCAAATCTGAATTGATGTTTACTTGTGAGTATAAATTGGAATGACATTTGGGGAGGGACACAATGAAAATATTTAGCAGAGGCCTACCATGGACCCTCACTGACTAAGCAATTCCAGTCTTAGGAACTGAGAAAATGGTCAGTGAAACAGTTATAAAGGAGATTTCTTACAGTATTGTTCATAATACCAAAAACTGAAAACTGGAAAGAGCCTGAACATACAGCTACATGGTCAAGTGAGCCTGTTCTTAACCACGTGATGGAATATCACATAAGACAGAACGTTAAAGTGATACAAGTTATATAATCAGTAGCTCCTGTATATTTCTGAAGGAAAGAAATTAGGTAGAAAAATAAACATTTTATTTTTGTTTAAAACATGCATGTATATACATGTCTGGAAGAGTTAAAGTAATATAAGTATATATATGCACATATATATTAATATACAATGTTAATACAGTTTTATACATTCTATAAACTGTACATATAAATTAGTATTTATAGCATTTATCTTTGATTTTGAGCTTTATTTACTTTTTTGAAGGGTACAACACTTGCTTTTCTATAGAAAAAGAGTCTTACTTCTGTAATAATCATTAAAGTATTGACTTGAGGTAATCATGCAATGTTAGAATTTTTGAATCCTTACACTGTGGAAGGCTGCATATACTCCAGAGGAAAGTGGTGCAGGAAAGGGATGGAGAGAAAAGAAGGCAGTGGGCCACCATTATTAGTTATTTCTTTATCCTGTGTATTTGCTGTCCAGTTTTAAGATAATCTGTTTAGCAACCTGGAAAGGCATTTTCAAGAGAACCTGCAAGTTCCCAGTGAATATCAACAGGACTTCAGTCGGCTTTCAGAGATTAATATTTCTGTGGAAGAAGCAGGTGGCTTAAAGAAACCAATGTCTCTCCACTGCCTTTCCAGCTACAGCTAGCGTCTCTCTAGCCTTGTTTGCGCTAATCAAGCTTTATCTAGGCAAACTCAAACTGGCATATTGACTCCAAGCACATGGTCATATGAGTCCTCTGGCTGATGCCTGCTGCCATGTGTCGAAATCATTTTATGAAATGCATGCTTGAAGAAGGGTCTTACAGCAGCATGAGTCTGATGCACAGGACTAAGAAATATAGTGTCACAGAGACCACTCTAACCTGAATCTAATTCTGAATTAGATTCTAAACCTGAATCTGGTGTCATCACTGCCACCAAAAACTGGCAAAAAAAATGACAAAGAAAAAATTCTATTAATTTTTAATGAGAAATTTCTATCATGCACTTGAGCCTCGTCTACCAATAACACATTTTAGGTGCCTTGCTAGACAGTGAATCTGGGAATAATTACAAACACCATGCACACTGTTTACAATAGAATCGTATTTCTTTTCTTTCTTTTCCCCTCCCGCTTTTTCTTTTTTTCATGAAAATAGAATGCTGTTGAATGGTACCCAAATGCCTGTTGTATACCATGCCAACACAGCAGCTCAGCCAAAAACGTGAATAGAATGGTTTGCCAAGTAAAAGAAAACATAACAAATTGGTAATGGTTTCTATCTTGACAGAAACTGAAAATGATCCCTCAATGTGTGGCCACTCATGTGGACACATAAAAATGTCTTAGAAGCAATCATTTTACCTCAGATAACAGACCCTGACAGAGCCATACAGCATACTGGCTGACTTTCAAGTCTCAAAAAATCGGCAACCATGACCTACAAAACAGTCTGGGACTTGTGTAACGTATGCATAACAAACATGCATATGCTATGTGCTCACAAAATTTGCTTTATCTCATTTTGAATAAAAGACCATTTTCCCGGGTAGAATTCACACTTATGAGAGAGACTAAACCATCAGTGACCCAGTGAAGCTGAGCTGTCTGCTCTGTGAACAGAGGCGCTGCTGTTCCCATAAAGCTACAAAATTCCATGGTCTGCAGCACAATGCAAAGGCCTTATGTAAGAACACTGTGCCTCCTAGAAAGTTCCACCTAGTGCCTTCATCCCTAGAGATATTCTTCCTAAGATGCTACGTTAAGCAAATACCAAAAATATCCTGGAGGTACCTGGCATATAGATTTGATCTTCTGTTTAGAAAACAACAACTGGAAGGAAAAACAAATCCCCACGACCAGCTGGTGAGCACTCTAACTCCCTGCACCACAGACGGAGAACCAGCCAACATCACAGACCACTGACCGCTACCCCCACCCCCATTTACGGGAATTTTTTGATTTAGCTTTCTTTCTAATGAGAAGATTAGATGGAACATTGATTATATGGTCAAATCCTTTAAAAAATAGGAAGTGACTCTTTTGAAAACACATAATTGGTATCTGAAGATAAAGAGGAATTCAGGACTATTAAATACCGAACCAAGTGGCTAGGAAGAATCTTAGGAAGTTAACTGATCTTGCCAAGTAGAAGGTAAATCTGACTCCTGTGGGTTATGAGTTTTGAATGAAACCCCTGGGGTTTGAATTTGATGGTGACTTTCCTGTTCAATAAAAAGTCCTTAGATGGCTGCTACAAAGGTTAAGAAAATGGAATGGGTATCAAGCTGCTCTTACAAAATACCCATCTTGATGACTTAAGTGTAAATGAATCAGAAACACATGGGTCATATTTCCTTAAAAAACATACAGATTCAAAAATAAGGGGAACACAACTTGGCAAAATGTGTGTGTATGTGTATGTGTGCATGTCAGCTGACCCTCAAATAAATACTTGAAAGGTATTTTGAGACATTCAAAATGAAACGAATCCCGTTGAGTTACATAAAGACAGTATGTTCGTCTATAAGCGTGCACTTGTCTCCATGGGTCGTCAACACTCGTGGAGCCTTTGGCACAGAGCTACAGGAGTAGCCAGCTTCTGCCTTCCAGCAACTTTGAATTTGTGTATAAGCACTATATAAGTACTAAAACTGGTTACAAGAGATCAGATCAAGGATTTTATAAGATTGGCATCATAGCCCAGATCCTTCGGAAACTATAAGTTAATGGAGAAGTATATAGGTATTTTTCAGGGTCCGGGAGTAGGTAGGCTTCATTCCATTCAAGCCATTTTCAAGTAGCCCTATTGGCTAAAGTTACATTTCAGTTGCAAAGTCTTACTTGTTTAAATGTTTTTTAAATAAGTGTTTTTATGGCTTTTTAAATGTGTGTCCAGCCCTCTTCCTCCACCCACTAGATTTGTGAGTGCTCCACAAATCTTGCTGACTGCTTTCCTGAGGATGGGAGTGTTGAACAGTTTTGAAACAGGGGAGATACTGTTGGCAGGGAGCATGGGGCCATGATTCTAGGCTGGGGTGATGGCACACGTGACAGTTCAGAGGCTCCAGAGGGTGAGTCATGTGTGTGTGGGGGTGCTATGTGGTTGGCCCGTTTCAGATATTCCTGAGCCAGAGTCTTGTGGGAGGTGGAGGCAGGAAGGTGTGGGGAGGCCTAATATACTGCATGTGAAGTCAGCTTGAGGAGAAGGCTGTGATAAGGGAAAACACAGCTTGACTGCTTTTGGTCTTGGCTTATACCTTCTTCCTCAGAATAAGACCAAGTTCTAGGCACATGGCACATGCATGTCTTTTCTTTAAAAGTTGAAAAGTATCTAAACATAAAATTAATCATGTATGTGTTCCTAGGATCCTGTAGATAAACTTGAACAGGAAGTTGGTAGGGAATATATTACTAAAATAGATGACTGAATTCTAAAATATTTGTGGGAAAGTATAAAAATATATTGATTTACTATCTTTTATGTTTGTTTCCTGGCTGTCTAACATAAATCTTCTCTCTCTCTCTTTTTATAATTTTAAAAATTATGTAGGGCATCGAATCTTTCTTACACATTTTTTTTCCTGGCTCACACAATGCTGGCATTAAGTTGAATGATTGGGGAGTTCATTTATTTTGCTTTGTAACTGAAATGAAGTAGAAGGATGAAGAGGCGCTACAGTGCTGAGAGAAAGTTTGAAAAGGATGCTGTAGTGGAAATATCTCAGGGTCTTTACTTTGAGTCACTTACTCGTGGTCAATACAAAGAAATCCAAGTCCTTACCATCCTTCATCATCTTCCACTTCTGCTTCAGGAACATTGTTTTCAGGCGTTTCAGTAATCGCTTGAGTGAGCTTAGATTTAAACTGGCTCAGCAGTGCAAGGGTCTGAAATGACAATGAGATGCCAAACTGTTGATAAAGCTCATCTGAAGAGAGACATTTGATAGAAAAAAATTATCTTACTTGGACATAAGACACAGGTAATAAAACTGGTTTCAGGCTACAGCAGTGACGTTAGTAAACCCCAACACTGGCATCTTTCCTTAGAGACATTTCAGTACTTTCTACTCTAAGACTTAAATGTGCTCACACAGCAGACATTCTCACTCTGTAAAATACATGCTCACTGGCAAGTTTTTAGAGCTTTCCCAACAGAAGAGCAAGTCACCAGCATAAGCTGGTCAAACACAAGATGTGAAAACATCCACATTGGGTGGGGAGAAAGATGAACCTAATAACTGGTGGACTATGGCGAAAGTGATACACCATTTTAAGAAAACTCTTGACATGTCTTAGAAACTGATGTGAGCATTGCCTCTAACGCAGCAACTCCAGATTGGGAACACACTTTAAAAAATAATCTGAGGTAAGAAAATGTGCAGTAATATTCATCTACACAGAATATAAACCATACTTAGAGAATCTCAATAGGCATTTTTTTTTAAAAGAGCATGACTTTGAATTCTAAGTTTTCTCTTAGCCTTTGTGGGCAAGAAGTAACAAAAGGCTACACCTTTGTAATCACATCTCCTTCTGGTTACAGTTGACGGTCTTCTGACATGTGAACAGAAAACATGGGCTAGGGATGACAGTTTTCTGCTCTAGGTCTTAATTCTTCCTTGTGAGGAGGAGGGTTGGAGCACAACCTACCTGAAAAATCAAGGGCCTAATGAGAAGTTTGGTATTTTAGTTCAATTCTAAATTCCTCATTCTTCAAGGAATGTGGGGATGCTAGTCTAACAGGTGAGTGACAGGACCAGGAGGCAGGAGAGGTACTTAGCTAAGCTCCATAATGAATCATATATATCATTACCATGGTTGCTTCATGAGAGAAATTGGGTAAAATGTATACATTTCAAAAAAAGTCAACCACTTCATCACTCAGAACAGTCAATGTTAACAACATCATTCAGGACTGTGTACATACGTGCTTGCTTATGTTTTATACATGAATATCTCTGCATAAGTATCTCCATATCTAATTAATCTGAATCTTACAAGTAAGCAATATGAATTTTAAAAGGTGATCTCTTGTACAATTGGAAATATATACATAATTTTAAAGCTTATTTTTAATTTTACTTATGTGTGCATCCGTGTACTCACACAGTCTATGTCATTTGTGTGTGGGTACCCACAGAAGCCAAAGACACTGGGTCTCCTTGAAGCTGGCATCACAGGCAGCTGTGAGCCTGTTGACAGACGTTTGTGTTCCACCCAGTCCCGCAGCCATTCAGTCCCAAAGAAACACACAGAGGTTTACATTAAATATCAACTGGTTGGCCTATTAGCTTGGGCTTATTATTAACTCTTATATCTTATATTAACCCATAATTTTTGTCTGTGTTAGCCACATGGCTTGCTTTATCAGTGAGGCATTCTCATCTTGTTTCTTCTGTGTCTGGGTGACAATTGCAGACTGAACCTTTATTTTCCTATTCTGGTCACCCTGCCTATACTTCCTGCCTGGCTACTGGCCAATCAGTGTTTTATTAAACCAATACAAGTGACAAATCTTTACAGGGTACAAGGCCACTGTCTCACAGCACGAGCCACTCAACATGGGCTCTGAACTCGGGCCCTCTTCAAGAGCAGTATGTACTCTTAACAGGCTGGGCCATCTCTCCAGTCTGGAAATGTATGTTTTGAGGAAATAAAGAACAATAAAAACAAGGAACAAGAATTTCTTAGTGGGATGAAAATTTAAAATTTCCTAGAAACTTATTCTAGATGTGCATCTTTCCCCCTGAGTCAGAGTGGAAAAGCAGTTCATTTTTAGGGCCAATTATCATGCCACTGACACTTGCTTAAAACCATTAAAAACAAACAAAAATCTTCTTGCTCATTCTGAGCTTCTCTTTCATTTAAGATCATCAGATTTTGTTTAGGTACATCCTAAAGTAAAAGACACAGGTGAGAAGATATGACATTACATTTCTAGGGCACACTGTTGATGACAGCACCCACAATGGCGGCAGTTCTGGCTGGCATTTGCTGGGGAATGACTCTATCTATAACCAAGAGTCTTCTAGTTGGTCGCTGTGCTCCCAGCCTACTCTTCACTGTTCCGTGACTAAGATTGATGGACCCAGAATACAAATGGCACCATGTTACTTCCTGTATCTATGGTCCCTTATCACACAGAATAAAACTAAAGCCTTAACATGGTTCAAATGAGCAGACTCTTGCTTAATTTCCTATCTCAGTTTTGTCTTCTTCTGGTTGGGCTAGCCATACTTAGCCTCTTTCCTCTTGAACGAGGGTGAAGACTTCTCATACAAAGTCCTCATACATTGGCCCTTCTGCCTCGCCACATACTGCTCCAACTCACCTGGGTATCCTCCTGTAAACTCAGAAGGATGGCTTTCTCAGAGAGCCCTTCCTAGTTCTTTGGCCGTGTGTAGATCCTACTGTCACCTAGGGTCCAACCTTGCAGCAATGCTCACCGCTTTTTATTGGTCTTACTCACTTGATTGGTTCTTTTCCGAGATTGTTCAGAGATGTTTGAGAGCTACATACTTGTTGACCACTAAAAATAGAGATTAAGTCCCCCCCCCCCACCCTGCATGATTTTCAAGATAGGGTATCTCTGTAGCTTTGGAGCCTGTCCTGGTACTTGCTCTGTAGACCAGGCTGGTCTCGAACTCACAGAGATCCTCCTGTCTTTGCCTCCCAAATGTTGGGATTAAAAATGTGTGCCACCACCGCCCAGCTAAGATTAGGTTCTTAATAGTTCTTTGCTTTAAGGTTGGGGACGGGGTGGGTAACTACTACAAATGTAGCTATTATGCATAAACTTTGTAGCTCCACAAGAATAAGTTAATAATGCACTTTTTCTTAGTCTTATTTGGTGTGCCATTTCTTTTGAAAACTGCATATGTTAGTACTCTCTAGTTAAAATCTCCTACACCAGATTTCTTGTTGAACTTTCTCTATGATTCTTCTCATGTTAACTATAAGGGTCATGATCCTTTCTTAGCAGTAATTAAATGTCATTTATAACACTGTTTCTGATTAGATTAACTTAACCAATAGGCTTCGAGTTTTCATATGCTTTTATTTTGCTTTTTTATTTATATCTCTAAAATGACATATGCTCATAAGTGCAAGGTAAGACCAAAAATCTATTTTAGACTGTCCCCTTATGAGTTTTAAGTTTCGTGTGTCTGAGTATTTGGCCTGCACGTATGTACGTGGACTGTGCGCATGCCTAGTGCAAAGGGGACAGAAGACGGTACCGGAGTACAGACAACTAGAGTTAGGAATGGCTGTGAGCCACCATGTGGGTGCTAGAAATTAAATTCTGCTCCTCTATAATAGACCAAGTGCTCTTAACTACGGCAGCCACTCCAGCTCCAGCCTCATACCTTTCCACCATGAAGGGCAACAGAAAGAATGATTTGCTTTATCAAGTGTCACATACCACCCGGCAAGCTGGCCAGCTTCTTCTAGCTCTTCTCAGTCACTGACTTTATCACATCACTGCTTTAAAATCATTGTGAAAATTTCTTGCAACAATCAGCTAAATGAATGGAAATCAATTTGCAGATCAAATGCTGTAATATTAGGCAGCACGCTACTTCATGTCCAGCATGTGACACACTGGGCTGGAAGACGTCCTCACACTGTTCATGCACAGCCATGGCTGGTCCACGCAGGAGGCACTACTCGCTGCATTTCTGCAACTGTGGGGCTTTAGGAAGCTCTTGCACTTGACATGAGCAGACCAGCTGAAATTTCACAGTTTCAAGGCTTTTTCACATAAATATCTGGGGAGAACTTTAAAACTTGGATCCCCATGAGTGGCCAAGGTCACGGCCTTCTGCCCTGTA
Organism: Myodes glareolus; assembly: GCF_982192425.1. NCBI lineage: Eukaryota > Metazoa > Chordata > Mammalia > Rodentia > Cricetidae > Myodes > Myodes glareolus. Next base: position 31,862,158 of record NC_142040.1, read on the forward strand.
CATTTTCCTCTTCAGGGCTCTCCTGGACACACAATCATATCAGAGCAAGACTGGAAGAGAATAGAAACAAGCACTGAACTGCACATGGACTTCAGCCCTGAAGTTACCTGATCTTCCCGGGAAGTTCCCTTCTTCGGCTGTTGCTTCCTCAAGGCTTCGTACTTCTGCTTCTCTCGCCTGTACTCTGCAACAGCACCATCCAGGGCAGCCTCTTCCTCTGCAGAACAGGAGCAAGACTCAGTGTGGAGCACAAAGGCCTGGGGGTCCTATACACACTCAGCTCTCCAAATAGTGAGCTCCTATTAGGGCTTGGTGTTTCCCCATTAATTAAAACAAATAAAACAAAACAAAATTACAATCTAACGAGATCCACCAAAATCTATTATTTTTCTCAGCTACAAAGTGATTGGCACTAAATTTGTTAGATTTTGCAGTTTTTTTCTATACCATACCATTTTGGTTTTCTTTTATGTACTCACTTAAGGCTGACTGTAAAATAATTGATTTTACTTTAAAATAATTTAGATCTTTCTAAAATTTAGCAGTACTACTTTATATTGCTTCTTTCCTTATAATATGCATTTCAAATATTGGTTGCTATTTTAATTATTCACCAACTTTGCTCCTTCCACAGTTATAACAAAGGCAAACTTCAGCTTGATGATAAAGAGAAAATAAATGAATAGGTAGCAGGTCAGTTTGCTTCTCAGGCTTACACTGCTGTAGCAGAAGTAGCCTGGCATCTGGGATCTTCTGCTCTGTCATGTTAGACAGTCAGTTACAGTCATATTCTGCCATTTTCCTATGGCAGAATTTTGTAAAATTCTAATGATAATGAATATCCTCAGAACTAGGCAGTGTTCAATATGAAAGACAGTTCCTAGATTTCAGGTACAATCCTTCATTTGTGGTGAGAACTTTTTTTGAAAAATGGGAATACTGATAGATGTGTTGAGCTACCATTGCTATAACTAAGTTAATATTTAGCCATGCTTGTTTTATTGACTCAAACATGCATTCCTTCATGAATGAGCTCTGTTAGCAAGGGTCAGATCTAGGTTTCACTCATAAGGAGTGCTTACAAAGTAGACTTTAAAAATACTGAAATAAAGTAACTCCTACCCTGTAGCACCTGCTGCCTTCAAATGTTAAGATGCTCCTGCTTCAGCCTCTCCAGTGGCTACAATTACAGAGGCTTGCTACCGCGACCATCTTCAGCAAATATATTCTTTAAATTGTGCAACAAGGAAGTCTTATAAATCAAAATCTAAAAGCCAGCAATAGATAAATTTAGGCATACAATAAAGCATGGAAATTCTACAGCTGTGCTGGCTAGACTCAAAACCTCCAAATAATTTAGAGAATAGTCTTAACATCATCTTGGAATCCAGTAACGACTGAAGTTTTAAAGAAGCTACATTGAGGGATACTTTATATACAGTGAAATTCATTCAGGGTACACAATATAACCATGCTGGAATTGTTTGTAATTTGTTTTTCTACTGCAATCAATATTTTATACTGCACAATAACCCTCAGCCTTAAGAAAGTATCTGAGCGTGTGTCTCCCATAGTATCTGAGCATATGTTTCTGAGAATATCTGAGCATATGTCTCTGATAGTAGGCCACTTGCCCTTTTCAGACAACAGTCATTTCTGCCACTATAGTTTGTATTCAATAAGCTTATATAAGTGAAATTATTCTGTAAGCAATCTTTCATGTCTGACTTCTTTCGCTTATCAAAAACATCCACATTGCTGGGTAATCCTTTACATAACTGGATGTTATTCCACAATATGACCATATTCTAATTTATTAATTTTTGCACAAGCCGAGTGTCATCTGCACTGCTTTTGTGTTACTGTCACACTGGTTTGAAAAGAACATGCATCTCCCTCCATCATGACTCCTGGTGAAGCAGGACACTGAGCTGTCCTCTTTCCCAGTAGTGTATAGAAATGTATTTTACACTCTAGTGGAGTGAATGCTTTCTTCTTACAGTTCCAACTGTGACTTTCCTGAGGACAACTGGTAGACTTTATTGATCATTCATACAGCTTCTTTTGAACTGCCTGTTCAAATATTTTGTTCATTTTTTGTCTCAATAATGTATTAACAGTGTAAAAAATATATTCCAGTATAAGGCCTTTGTCAGGTATATCTTCTGCGAATGGCTTCTCTTAGTCTATAGTTTATCTTTTTATTTTTTTGAATATGCTGTCTGAAGAGGAGAAATTACATTTTGATTGTTTTTTAAAAAATACTATATGCAATCTCTCTCTCTCTCTCTCTCTCTCTCTCTCTCCGAATTGTTCACTCACTCCAGGACTGCATACGTTCTTTCTCCAGTGTTTTTTCTTTAAAGTTATACAGTGTAATAGTAAGAAAGTTTTACTCTATTCTGATTGATTTTGATCAACATTTGAGGTACATTATCACTATGGCTTGAGGAGGCCGATCTGTACCTTCTCTCTACGTACTCTCTACTCCTTTCATTACAAAGACAGTTTATTCTGATGGAGGAACACAGGCTACTTTGAGCAGACTCTAGAGCTACTCGGGGTCTGGTTGTGATATGGACTCCTGACTAGGTATGCGTTTAGATACGGAAGTATTCAGTTTCACTTTCTCTGCATTTGCCACATTCTGAAAGTTAACTTTAACGAATCACTTTATCCCTTCCATATTAATCAGACTATATTCTTTATATATTTTCTAGTGATGAAAATACAGGCATGTAGTATAGATACAACTGAACATACTGCTCTGCTAATATCCCAGTATTGTAACACTCTGTCATCCCTCCTAAATGTATGTTCATCATACATAGTTTCACCGAAGTGGTGTATAATGTAACTGGTGGTGTTAATGGTAAGCCTCTGACAAGTGAGTCAGTCACTCATGAATTCTAGGATCTCTTAGATGCATTCTCTTTGGTAATAGTAAGTCAAATTAAAAGGACGGAAATTTATATTGCTAATTGATAGGTTGCAGAATCAATTTTATTGTGAAAAATGTTACAGATATAGTTGGATAAAACTGTGGCACTTCTTATCATTACTTAAATTATTCCAGATTAAACAACAACCATCATTCTCTCTCCTCTCCTCTCCTCTCCTCTCCTCTCCTCTCCTCTCCCCTCCTCTCCCCTCTCCATCCCCCCACCTCCCACCCACCCTGCCCAGGGCATTTGAGTGTGGTCTCTAGCATTTTTTTGCACTTATCCCCCCCTTGTAACTACATCCATTCTCAGGAAGGCTCCAGTTCAACAGTTTTCAATGACACACTGAAACTAGAAGGTTTCTAGACTACCACCTCTCCCCCAATCACTAAAGCAACTGGGATTCAACACAGTACTGGACTGTAATCTTATCTTGACTACAGCTTTTGGCTTCCAAAGAGGGAAACTGTAAAAACTAGACTTTTAACTCTACAGTCACAAGTAAAAGCACTTTGACTTTTAATATAATTTACTGGCTTTTGTAATGAGAACTAAGAATGTGAATGCTTGGGACCTTGGGGTTAAATAGGTAAACCACAGGCTATAAGCTAACACAGCTGTAAATGCTCCCCATCCCTTAAGAATGTTCTAGAAGGACCAACAGATTCTTTGGTAGCACAGAAGCTACATTCTTCAGCTATAACTACTTTGGGCTTGACTATCTGAATGCATTCTGGAGGTTCTTAGTGCTTAATTGTGTTTATTTGGTCATTTACTCTAATTTAATTAGTGTGTTTAATAATGATATGCTGAATAATCTCAATAGAAGTAAGAAAATATCCCATTGCTTTCTATTTACAGTAGACTGGTAAGAACTGAGAACACAGATGCATTCCCTGAGTCTGGGGTTAGGGCAAGTCAGGCAGCTGGGCCCTGCAGGGTGTTTGAGGGGTGGCCTGGCTAATCTGCTTATTTCTAGAACAATTTTAGCGGTGACACATGTTGCACTTTGGCTTAGTCTGATTTTCCCCTGTGATAATTTTCTCACACAGCTATAAAATAAAGACAGATGTGCTTAAAGTACTTCTGAAGGGCAACTTGATGCTGTTTTGTTTGTATGCCTGCATTATGCCTGTACCACTGCATGCCTCACACTCATGGAGGCCAGACGAGTACATTGGATTCCCTGGAACTAGTTTTACAGACAGTTTGAGCAGTCATGTGGGTGTGCTAGAACTCGATCATAGGTCCTTTGGAAGAGCAGTCAGGGATCTTAACCACTGAACAATCTCTACAGAAAAGGATTAGCTTGATGTAGGATTCCCCTGGCTTCCTCCTACATTAGCTGTTTTGACTTACCTCCAAGTAATTAAAATACAATATAATATTAAATGTTATTTCTGAGATATACTGATGGGATAAAAGAGAAAGATTATATTTTATGGAAATGATATTTCCTTTTAAACATTTAAAAGATTTTCTAAACTAAAGTCTGTAAACAAAATCATTTCAGTTACAGCTGAAAAATTACCTACATATCCCCCAAAGTAGTATTTAAAATCTTTAATTCTTATAAAAGCAATTTTCCTGCCAAAATTAATATTTATAACTGTTTCACAGTAAATGAGTGTCTTCTCAGAAACATAAATTTGCTGATAAATTTCATCTCTTACAACCACAGGAAATAATGACAAGATTTTGTTGAACATGTTCATAGAAATTAAAGGCAGGAAAGATTAGTTACATAACTTATTATTATTATTTTTATCTGTTTTCCAATGGCAAAGAAAAGGTTTAAAGATGAAAGTCAGCTTTGGGTCAAGAATTAATATAACTGGGCAGGAGAGATGGTTCAGCATTTGAGAACATTTGCTGTTTGTTCTTCCAGAAGACCCAGGCTAGGTTCCCAGCACCAACACAGCTGCTTACAATTGATGGTTCGATACTGCCTTCTGGCCTCCATAGATAGTAGGCACTGCACACGGCACACATACATATATGCAGGCAAACACTCACACATATAAAATAAAAAGAAATTCTTTTAAAAAAGGAATTTAAATAAGCTGGCCGCTATTTTTTTTTATGTGGGAAACATACTAGACCAAATATAAAGACCTAATCAAATTCATCATATGTCATTTTATTTTCTACAAATTGGTAATTCCAAATCATCAACAGCAGACAAGTCTAGGTAGGCATATTGCCTTCAAGGCATACTCTCTGGCTATTCTAGTTTTTTGTTTAGTGAAGTGCAGTAGTTTTAAAAATAATCAATTAATTAACTAAATCGATTAACCTTAACATCACTTGCCTTAAGGATGTCTTTTCCTCTGCTTTCATTTCTAGTCAGGAAGATAAAGGGCTTGAGACGGCCGTAGGGAGTGCAGATGCTTCAGCAGGTAGGTCTGGGACACCAGGATTGAGCCTAGTCAGGGTCCATCTGAACTTACTGGAAACTATAGCTCAAACACTTTTACAAGATAGCTCAGCTAAAGGTAAAGGAATCTTTATACAAATGCTGTCAACTCATTCACTTCGTATCAGCGTGTGTGTGTGTTGTGTCCATATTAATATAAAGTATGATATACTATGAATACTCATAGAGTCATGGAACATTTATTTTCCATGTTTTCAGTTCTCATTAGTAAACAGATTAATTTTCTTAGTTCTGAATTCCAACACATTAATTCTCAGTTTAGTTATATCTAATCGGTCTTTGAATCACCTACTCAGACACTGACTTAAATAGCTATATTTTTATTAATTTATAGAAGTTTTATTTGGCTTTTTTTCAAATTCATTTATTTTTTTAAAATAATTGTATATTTTTAAACAACCTCTCAAGCTACTAAAACAGACTCTCGGGTCCTTTAGCTATGCCTTCTGGCTCTACCTACAGAGGTAATTTCTCTGTGTCTGTGTCTAAGATGAGTTTATTTCAGTCATGTATGTACTTTCATCATACTCCATAGGAAATTTCTGGCACACTTACTGTGGAAAAGTTCCTTTGCATATGTTTCTCCAGGATAATAAAGACATTCTATTGGTTCAAGGCTATCTTTTGACATGTTGATTTAACATTACTATGCCACATAGGTGGTCAGACTTTATAATCATGCCTACTGGAGGCTTAGAGTCTTATTTTAGTTTTTCTTTGTTTTGTTTTTAATGAGAAACTTTCTTTTTCCTTCCTTTCATAGTTATAAAAAGACCAAGCTATTTTTTTGGTGACCTCCCTGGCAAGGTGGATACTTTTTCAGGATCTGTCTAACCCAAGACTGCATATTCTGTTCAACTTCAAGCTATCGGAATTAACTATCAGGGCATACATCTGGGTCCAGCACTCCCAGAGTCTAGCAGCAGCTGGCTCACTTGATATTCTGGTTCTACTTCCGTCTGTTCCTGATACCGGGAACTCCCCTTCTTTCTGTCTCTCCCTTCCCCAGCTCTCCTCATAAGCATTGCCTAAATGGAGTTGGGCCATACTGTATCTAGCACTTCCATATTTGTGAGGGGAATGGAGTGTGACAGCTCCCGGAACAGAAGCAGGGCATTTGCTTCTTACATGCTTGAGAAACCTGAGCAAACAAAAACTGAACAAGCAACTGGATGTTTCTAAAAAATGCATAGTCTAAAACTAGAGAGTAAAATACTTAAGAAATTAAAAAACATTTAGTTTCTAGATTGGTCTATATTTTATTAAGTTCCTTATATTGGATCATGATTCAGTAATACAGTATGGCTACTTATAAACCAGTATTTAGGGTAGAAAGAAAGAACACTTGTAAAAGACCTGCTGCATGGTAGGCATCAAGTTGAGGTACTTTTGGTAGCAATGAAGGAAGTATCCAAAAACGTATTTTACAAATGAGAAAAAGAAAAAAAAAAACACCACCAATATAGGTTGTCACAATAAGATCTAGTGATGACAGGCTGAGTCCAGGTCTATGAAATAAGAGACCTACAGTATCCTTGAGGTTTTCAATTAAAACTAAAAGTTAGAACATTCAGTTGCCTAATGCTCAAAGAGATGTTCAGAAAGGAATGTGAATGGTAAATAGACACAACATATGGTAAAAGAGTAAGAAATCAAGCTACTTACTATAATGTAAGCACCAAAATTGGATGCATGTGTAGAATACCATTATTCTAGAGAGTATAAATATTTCTTGCTATAGCATTAGAATTAAAAAATGTAAAACTATTAGTGATCTCTCAGACAGAGTCAAGTCAGATATTGAAGGGGCTTCGGGAGGTGAGCATCCAGCAACACTAGGACCACACCCTCACAACTAGAGTACCAGAGCCATATGGTAAGCTAAGGACCTTCTAAATCTAAGCTCTTCGCTTGTAGATAAGGCAATGAAGTGATTTTACCTAGTGCTCCATGTGAGGTCGCAGCTACAACTTAGAATCCAACTATAATAACAGTACAAATACCTTTGTTTCTTCCCTTCCTCTACAAACTAGCCAGTAACTTTAATCTCTGTTCCATTTGGATTTCTCGTCTACCTAGCAAATGAACTAATGATATCTACCCACAGACTTCATTCTACAGGTAGAGTTTATGTCTTCTATAGCTCTGAGACTCAAGAAGCAGCAGCTCTGGCCAAGTTTATTTATTCATTAAACCAAGCAAGCATCAAGTGAGTGAGTATGCATCAAGCAAGTAGTTCAGCAAGCATGCAAACAACCAACCAACCAAACATCACCAAACATGCATTTAATGGCTTCTATATGCCAGAAGCCCATTTTGTTTTCTTTTTGTTTGAGTTTTATTTTTTGTTTTCCAAGACAGGACATCTCTGTTGCTTTGGAACCTGTCCTGGAACTTGCTCTGTAGACTAGGCTGGCCTGGTGCCTCCCGAGTGCTGGGATTAAAGGCATTAGCCACCACGGCCTGGCCAAAAGCCTGCTTATAAATGGTTTTAAATGGCACTGCATTCATTACCTCAAAAAAGTATTTTGTGAAATTCTATAATAAATAAAACCTTTTAAGTAAATGAAGGTGATGGCATAATAGTAGTAAATAAATTTGAATGAGCAAAGGGACAGACTGCTACCTATGTGGAGTTGTGTTTATCATACAGTCTACAAATGACAAAATATTTTTTCATCAAGATTTTAATTTACTAGAACTTAAGCCCAGGAAAAGTGTGCCACCCTTGAAAATAACTACCACAACAGTAAACATTTAAAGTAAAGACTCACTATATGCCAAATACTATAGGTGAATTATGTTCTTAATCCTTACCATCAAGGAAGGCATGCTATTAATTCCATTTTGCTGACTGGTATAAGGTACCAAAAGATTTAATCAAGTTCTCATAGATACTAAACTGGGGGTGGAGTGTAATCCCATGCTGTCTGGCTCTAAAATAATATACTTTTAATTAGTTTAGTTGCTTATGTGTGTGCACGTGTGAGAGACAAAGAGAGGGAGAGAGAGACAGACAGTCAAACAAAAAGGAGTTATAATTGAACATGCAAAGGCATCAGGTAATACAACATATTCTAGTAAATAAAATTGAATATAGAAAAGAGGCCCCAAGGGGACTGGAGAGATGGTTCAGTGGTTAAGAGCACTGATTGCTCTTCTAGAGAACCCGGGTTCAATTCCCAGCATCCATATGACAACTCACAACTGTCTGTAACTTCAGTTTAGAAAAATCCAACACCCCCAGACAAACATGCAGGCAAAATGCCAATGTCCATAAAATAAAGATAAATTAATTAAAAAAGAGGTCCTGTATTCCCCTCTAGTTTCAAATATATGGCTCAATGTCAATGAAAGAGTACAAGAACAGTGATTTCTACCTCCAATCCCTGACTCCCCCATCACAGCTCCTCTTCTCTCAACCATGCACTAGACCCCTAACTCCAAAGGGACTGTATGGTGACTGCTTCTGTCGGAAGCACAGCCTGTTCCTGGCCTTGTAGAGGCCTTGTGCTGTATTAGGTGCTCAATAAGAGTAGCAAAAGGGACAGATAATCATTTTAAGGTACTGAATTATAACAATGCCTACAGAATTCCTTAATTTTACTCGATGGGATAGGTCTCTGAGGGTTGTTAAAGGTCCTAGGGCTCCAAAATATGCAGACTTTTTCAATAGGTAGTTGTCTAATTAAATTCAGCTGTAAAGAAATATGGGATTTAATACCATTGCTAAATTGGTGGGGAATTTGAAGCAGTTATCAATGATGAAGGCCCACAGACAGCAAGTGTTCTGGGTAATTCTCTGCAGGAGTTGTAACATTCACCATCTTTACCTTCTTCCTTAAGAAGCTGCTGGGGATAAGGGACATATTTCTCCCATCCCAGCCATAATGACTGTTCTTTCTTTTTTTTTTGAAAACCTATTATGGAAATGATAGAAAGTGCCTGTGATAGCTAAATGACTACACAGTGCAGTACATTATTTACTGTCATTTTTCATAATTATGACAAATAATATTTATTATGTGACCAGAATATAAATCCTTACCTTGTCTAAAAGATACATATTAGGATTATAATAACAAAAATAATTTAGCAAGTAGTGTCTTCTGTATATACACACATTCACCAAAACTAGACAGTTGACTTAACTATGAGTAAAACTTATTTTGCCAATTCCCCTGTATACAGAGGCTGGGTATTTTCATGTTACAATGAAACAATACTGGCTCCATCTGGTGGTCAATAAGCTCCTGCAGTTTCATGAAATTCAGTCAAACTGGTTGAAGAATTTAGGGGTTACTTGAAATATATCTGAACACTGAACTATCTCAATACTGATATTACACAAGTTTAAGCCAATCTTATTTAGAAGTGCTATTTCTTTTCCCCTCTATACTTAGCCTCACTGCTTCATAGTATTTAGGGGCTTACAATGTTTTTTTTTTTTTTTCATTTTACATACCAATCCCAGTTCCTACTTCCTCCCCTCTTTCCATTCCCTCCACCTATCCCCCATCCACTCCTCAGAGAGGGTAGGCACATTGCTTTGGGGAGTATCCAAGGCCCTCCCTACTATATCTAGGCTGAGCAAGGTATCCATCTAAAAAGAATAGGTTCCCAAAAAGCCAGTACAAGCAGTAGGGATAAATTCTGGTGCCACTGCCAGTGGCCCCGGAGTCTGCCCAGCCATACAACTGTCACCCACATTCAGAGGGACTAGTTTGGACCTATGCTGGTTCCTTCCCTGTCCGGCTGGAGTTGGTGAGCTCCCATAGCTCAGAGAAACTGTTTCAGTGAATGAACCCATCATGGTCTTGACCTCTTTGCTCATATTCTCACTCTTCCCGCTTTTTAACTGGACTTTGGGAGCTCAGTTTAGTGCCCTGATGCAGGTCTCTGCCTCGGTTTCCATCAGTTGCTGGATGAAAGTTCTATTGTGATATTTAAGATAGTCATCAGTCTGACAACTGGGCAAGGCCAGTTCTGGCACCCTCTCCTCTATTACTTAGGGTCTTAGCTGGGGTCATCCTTGTAGATTCCTGGGAATTTCTCTAGATCCAGATTTCTTCCTTGCCCCATAATGGCTCCCTCAATTAAACAATAATTCTTAAATAACACGGAATGATTGCCTTTGTGCTTTTCTATCAGCTAATTTGAGAAATGTGCAGGTAACAAGTTTCCGAGAACAACAGAGCTAAAATGTATCCAGATTCTCAGACTGGATTCCAGTTGGACTATAAAGTATAAAACTGCTCGCTGACCTCCAGCTGTATTTTTCATTAGGTATTTATAGAACTCAGATCTAGGACTTCTGCACATTTGCATTATAGTCAAAGTCTCATCTTGACTTTTTAAATTATGGGTCAGAGGGCTGATTCCAGAATCACAACATGAAACATGAACGCTCAAAGTCCTTAGGCATCTGCTAATTTTACAGATGGAGAAAATGAGTCCCAAAGAAGTTAATGTGCTAAGCTGGGAATTCCAGAAAGCAAGTTACTTGAATTGTTTTTATTACATTTATTTATTTTCTGTGTGAGAGAGAGTGCATGGGCCACGGTGCATGTGCATAGGTCAGCGAGCAGTTTGCAGGAGGTGGTTCTGTTCCCCACAAGAATGTCAAGGTCTTTGGTTTGGCAGCAAGCACTTTTAGCCACAAAACATCTTTCTGTCTTACCTTATTTTTGAGGCAAGGTCTGACTAAACATATTGTTCACTGACCCAGCTCTCGTTGTCAGCCTATCTCTGCTCCTCCATGCTGGGATCACATTACTTTGTTGGGTTTATAATTCAAGTAACAGCTATTTTGGTAACAATTTATAATAAGAGCACTTAATTGAGGCTACCATAAAATACCATATTGAAATCTATTTAAACTGATTTAGGTCATATTACTGTATTAAAAAATAGGGAAAGAGGGGTGAAATTGTGAATGCTTAAAATCCCAATAACTGAGAGACTAAACCAGGAGATGAACTAGCTCAAGTTGAGCCCTGTCAGGGAGACCTTGTCTCAGAAGTAAAGGGTTAGGAATATAGCTTAATGACAGATTGCCCTGCATGCACAAGGCCTTGCGTTCCCTAGTACTGTAGTGAAATCTTGAATCAGTAAGGATGGATTCTGAACAAAGCTGTTAAATTGGGTTTTATTCATTACTAAGTAGTGGATTTACTCTACCTGATAAGTAGCCCTTTCCCATCCTTCTCCATTCTTAATGATTCTAAGAAAGAACTGTAACATACAATTGACTATCAAGGTTTACTAAGAATTACTGAGCTTTTCCATGAGAGGATCCAGCTTTCTACTTCTCCACAGATGTTGACCGATGCTCTCACAGGCCCCCTACAGAGCACACTTGGTACTTCTCCAGACGGGGAGACCCACAGTTCTTACAGCTCAACAGTCATTTCGACAACATCCCCATGTTATCCTACTATTCTGGATGAAGAAACTACAAATTATGTATGTAACATTGTAGCAAAAAAGAGAAAAAACCAAAACCAAAACCAAGAAGGTTCAAGATAAAAAGATTTCTGAACCCAACTACAAGGACTAAAAGGGATTGCTAACTAAGTGTGGTGGTGGCAAATGCCTTTATCCCCTGGGGCAGCAGAGGCAGGTGGATTTCCTTGAGTTTGAGGCCAGCCTGGTCTACAGAGCGAGTTCCAGGACACCAGACTCCAAAGTTACACAGAGAAACCCTGTCTTGAAAAAACAAACAAACAAACAAACAAAAAAAAAACAAAGAAAAAGAAAAGAAAAAGCCCTCTGAACGCTAGAGAATTGCTAATTAAAGCAGCCTCCAGCTTCAATCTTATCCCAGCATGTTAAAACACTGCAGAATATGTATGGTTTTAGTGCCCTTAAAGGAAGGCTCTACTGATTCTATTAATGCAAGAGACAACACTCTTCACATAGCTGCAAGAGTTTACATTAGTCTGTAAAAATCCTTGCAGTAGGTATGGCGTATGCCCAGGCTTTCATTACTTCTCCTATGTGACTGGAGAAACTGAGGCAATAAAGTGAGCTCTAAAATACAGCAACTACTATCCACACCGGCACCATTTTTGGGGACCTGGTGTGACAGAGACACAGTTCTAAGAGGGCTGCCTGTGCTCTCTTACTTCACTCTATGTGGCAACAGAAGGGGCATTCTTACCCTGACTGTACCCGAGGAAGCAGAGCTTTGGAGAGGTTCAGCCTCCTGCCTTAGGTTAGAGGGCCAACAGATGCCAGCGCACGGGTTTGAAATCAGGGCCTTCAGACTTCAAAGCCCGCTGGTTTTCTATTAGTTCTGGTGGATGCGGGGAGGAAGGAAACAGTGCTAGCTCCTGACAGGAAATGTCTGTACACTGGACGTACCCTACCAACTGGGCTGGGACAAGCGACACAAGAGGTTTGGAGGAAGCATTTGGGAAATTCTCGTAGCTGAGTGAGAGGGAAAGACAGAGAATGAGGCGGAAAAATGGGCCTCGAAGGAAAAGTAGGATTTAGCCACAGCAGATGCAAGGGGCAACAGAGCCATGAGTTAGGATGACTCAGTGTAAGATGTACACAAGAAATGGGGGGGGGGGGAGTCATTCTTTGAAAACAAAGAATGAGTGAATAAGATGGGGAAGAGAAAATGAAGCAAAAATGTGATCACGAAAGCGCTAAATCAAGGAACCGAGACTTGGTGAAAGGCAGGTGGTCATGTAATCTGGGCCAACACTTCAAGAAACCATTCTGAAATGTGTTGAGTCTTTTGTAAAACCCCAGAATGATTTAAAGGGATATTTTAAAAATTATAGCTCTAGCTTAAGGTAGTCGACAGGACTACAGTTCCACGTTTCTTACCCACAATTCTTTTCATCAGTAGTTTAGTCTTAAAAGAGTCCAGAAAAAAGGAGGGGGATGGCAGGGGGAGGGAGACAGAAGGGAGGGGAGGGAGGGGAGAGGGAAGGGAGAAGGAAGGGAGGGAGGGAGGGACGGGGAGAGAGAGAGAGAGTGCGCGTGAGCTTCCAAGCATTGGAATTTTCTCCTACTTTAGGTAAGGCTATTTTTTCTCCAGCGTTTTCAGAATACTATAGTCTAAATGAGAAATCACAGCTGCTTCTGGCTCTACTTTACTGTCTCTGAATAAGCTATCTGCTTGGACAGTGCCTCTTCCCTATGAACTTAGTTCACATGCACTGGTCTTCCCTAGTCTCCATGGTTAGTGACAGCCCTAACAAGTTAAATTGTGAGATGGAGGGGAAAGTCACCAAACTGCTGCTGCCTCTGATAAGTGACTGTGTCCAAATGTCCTTCTGGAAGCTGGGTTTGGGGGGTGGGTGGAGCGGGGTCACTCTGTTTAGCTTGGGTTGATGCTGTGCATTGCAGGTAAGCACTCAGTTTGCTGAGCTGAGAACCCAGCAATAGGTCCTGCTGTCTATGGCTCATTTATTCTAAAGGAAACTGTGCTCTATGGTTTTACAGTAGAACAAGCACTTGGTAAAAGTCTGACTTCTGAAATGCATTAGCAAGCTAGGGTAGGCATTAAAGATCTTTAATGGTTTGGACACTCTTCATTTGCAAAGTGGAAACCCTCCTTGGTTAAATTGCTTCTCAGGATGGGTAAGAATGAACTGTAAAGTAATGAAGGCTGTGGCAGGACTCTGCACAATGTTCGTGTTATATAAATATGAGGTATTATTATTTGGCAGTGAGTAATAGACACTGTATTTTACAGCTATAAGCAATTTTTATAGTCATAACTCCTTTCAAATAATTAAAATGCACTTGAAGAAGCAGAAAGTAGGTACAATTTTTTATTTCAGTACATACATGTTAGAATAAAATATATTTCTGTATATTCAATCTTATTTTCAAGGCACCAATAAAAGTCTAAAAGGGAGAAATGTTAAAAATTCCTTTGTGAAATGATCAAAACTAAATTTATATTCTATACATGTGGATGCTCAGATGTAGAACAGCCTACCGTGAGGTTTTCCTATAATTCTGAACTTGCTCCATATACCAAGAGTTCTTGCTGGAACCCCGGCTGGTAGAACAGGCTTCGCCATTCCCATTTTCTGTTTATAGTGAGCGTTGTCATAGACAGTGCCCTGAGCGAGAGCTTCAGGCACGACTCACTGATTACAACTGGGAACTCGGTGCACTGGAAGGGCCACAGTGTTCCACTTGGAAACCTATCCATTCAGTAAAGGCTGAAAGCTGGAGAAGTGTATGATGCCTGAGTGTCCATCACTTCGAGGTCACCACAAGTGAGTTTTCTAAGGGAAAGGCTGTTTCTTTTTCATTAGCTTATGTTTATGATCCAAATAGTGCCTCGGCTATCCAGCACTAGATACAGTCTACCTGAGCAGATCAGTGAATGCTTTAAAAAAGGCAAGTGACTGTTTAATGGAAACACATCCTAGGAAGATTACAAGAGAAAGTGGAACTCGGTGCAGTAGTGAGGGTCTGTAGCCCCAGCTAAGGACGGCCTGAGCCCAGCAGTTTGAAGTCAGTTTGACAAAAATGCGAGACTCCATCTAGGGGAAGTAAAAAGGAGAAGGAGAGGACAGAATGGAGAGGTGGCCTAAGCTGACGCTTCCCTGGTCCTGAACCTGGAAGCTGGGCTAACCAAGCCCTTTTAGAGTTATTGATTGTCTCCAAGCATTTCCTAGGAAGTTTTAAAAGCGAGACTGCTAGCCAGGCAAAGGATCAACCAAAATTAAGGAACAATTAAAAATAGTCCTGATAATGGGAGAGCTGATGAAAATAAACAAAGAAAAGCCGTCTCCCTTACCAATCAAACTTCCTGAAGTTTAAATGAAAGTATCCCAAATAGATGAGTAAGGTTGTTCCCAGAAATGATAGGCTAAGTGAAAATTCCAGCACCTGACAGGCTACTCCCCTCTAAGATTTGTTAGGGAGGCCTCTAACCCCACCCCCACCGCCTCCAAACAATACAAGTAATATAAGTATTTGTGTTGGCATTGGTTTGCTACCAAAAGAAGATGGCAGAATCCTACTGCTGAAGACACTTTATGCTTTGGTTATAGGACATGAAATCAAACTGGGGCTGAGATAGAAACCTCTTCCTTATTGGTTAGTTTTTCAAAGTGTCAGAAGGTACTATGCATACTTCTGAGGGAAAATTGTCATCCAAAGTCCTACTCAGCTGCAGTGTCACTGCCGCAAGAGCGCCGTGTCACAAAGGAGCAGAAGCAGTCATTCTTTGATCAGATTTGACGTCTACTTCACCGGAGGAAATCCACATCTTGCACTCCGTCAAAACCCTGTGGTTGGGGAGTCCATAGGTCCTAGTGCTGTTGCTGTTTTGCTAAGTGCGCAAGATGTGACCATCAAATTGCCACCTAAATAATGACATTTATGCCTACAGATTAGTTCTTCTTTTCACAGTGGGCAGCAGTAACTACAAAGACTCATAACTGGTCAAAGTGCGAAGAAAAGTGACTGCTGAATGTTTAGCTATGACAGGGATTTCCAAGGCTCGGGAATTTCACAGAAGACGGGGTGAAAGGAAAGGAAAGAGTTGAGGAAAGAGCAGAGTGCTGCAGAATGCTGTCTCAGAGTGTGACACCTCTGTCTTAGGAAATGGGACATTTCAGTCCTGATGCCACAACACTGAAGACTATAGGCAAAGCCCTGTGCAAGATTGGGTCTGTCAATATCCTGCCATGAGGGAAGGAGGAAAAAGGGTAAGAAAGGCCCCCAGGTATCCCCTTCTCAGGACCTAGAGGTCCATAATAGAAACTAGGGGGAGGGGCTCCCAAGACCTCACCCCACCCATCCCTGAGTATATACTTAGTGGTCACTGGGGAAGGAGAGGTATTTTCAATTCTGTAGTCACTGATAATAAGCCCGTGGTCCTATGGATAATTCCTCACCTAGGACCTGTGAGCAACCATAACAAAACTCATTCAAAATAAATAAAAAATTGAACGGGACTAGGTGGGTCGAAGAAGAGGATTAGCGGGAACACAGGGGAGCAGGAGAGGGTAATGGGGGACTACGACAAAAGATATTGGGTGTTACAAAATGTCATAAAGAAACCTATTATATATAGTCAACACATGTTCATTAAAAAAGAAATAACAGAAATATATTGTTCATCAAGTTGGCTTGTCAAATTAAAGTCTCCAAATTAAAGTATTACAAACCATACTTTCTAGGTAAAAGGAAAAAAAATTAAAACGGCTTGTTTCGAAAGAGCATGAATTAATACTTTAATGTGGAGGATTATTTGGGTTTGTCTGGTAAGTTCTGTAAACAGAATTGCCATTAAAGCAATCTTACACTCTTTCTTGGCGAAGTGAAATATTTCTCACTGTAATCTGCTGGCCAGGTCTATTACCTCAAATTTCTCTCTCATGCTGCCTTTTATAGTGTTAAGATACACAAATGCAAGTTACTAAAATGTGTACCTACAAGTTATAAAGGTATGAGGATAAATACAAGTTACCAAATTTCTCTCTCATGTTGTCTTTCATAGCCTTAGAGATACTTTTCCTTGTACAAAAACACCTGTCACAGTCATTCTGACATAAATATGCTGCTGTTTACACAATATATGTCTAAAACTTACATTTTCACAAACACAAAAATTCTTGTGAGTTTCAGGGAGCCGAATTAAAGGATCCACCTTAAACAGGTCAGATACACTCCTCTCAATTCCCTGGTCCTGAATTTTTTTTTTCTTCCTAAACTTAACTTGGTTCTGCTCTTCTAACACCTTGCCAAGTACAAGTAAAAGAGACCCTGGACAGTTCCACACCATGAATCATGGATAGGAGTAAAGCGACCAGCTACCCCAGGATGTGACCAGCATGCAGCTTTCTCACTCCCAACCACATGAACAAATTTGACGCCCACAAATAAGCAGGAAGCAGTCTTGAGAATCCGCTATCCCAATTCCTTCAACCTACTACGCCTAATTC
This sequence comes from Myodes glareolus, assembly GCF_982192425.1. Taxonomy (NCBI): domain Eukaryota; kingdom Metazoa; phylum Chordata; class Mammalia; order Rodentia; family Cricetidae; genus Myodes; species Myodes glareolus. The sequence continues at coordinate 31,879,467 of NC_142040.1, forward strand.
CCCACCTTTTCTTATAAGAAAAAGATGGGAATGTAATCTGCTGCTCTGGTCTGTCACCTGGGTACCCTGTACCTTAAGAGACAAGCCCTGTCCACTCCCAACCTCCCACTTCTGACAAGGCAAGCAGATCTCCCTCCTCTCCCTCCCTCTGTCCTTCTTCTGAAGCGGCAGTTTCTTCCTCTCTCTCTCTTCTCCTCCCCTTCTCCCCCTTCCCCTTATATAACCCACTAAATAAACTCTTATACCCCAGCTTTCTCTACAGGGCATATCTGTCTACGCCCACTGAGGCCTCAGGCCACCTACCATGGGAGCCACCAAGGCCTTGGGTGATTCACATGTCTTTATAAATGATACACTTATTCTTTTATTTTGGATTAGAACATAATTAGAGTCACATTTTCACTGATTAATTGGAAAAATCTTTGGCTTAGTCACTAAATAAAAAGAACAAAATGAGTGGGTAGGATTGAATATTTGGGGTTAGCAGCCTCTCAAGGTTCCAGGTTTGCTCTGCAAATGTTTTGTCTCCATTTTCAGATGAGAAAACACTACTAATTAATATTGTCTTCACGGCATGTAGTTAATACATTAAGTCACACAGATTAATAACAGTGTGAATGACAGAAAAATAAGTAAGGCAACCTTGAGAAATATTTCTGAGTAGCCAAGTTTATTCTATTCTTTCCCAATCCTCACCCAGCACCCTCATGAAACACATGCCACAGACTAGCAAAATCTTTGGCAAAAGCAGAGTAAATTTTGAAATTATTTTCCCTTCAACCACACCCAAGTGAGTGAAAATAAACACAATTATTCTTCTATAGATACCTCACATGGCAACTTAGTAGAACATGGAATAAAGTCTGAGGAATTTCAGTGAGTTTTGTAGTGAGCATAACATAAAAGATTTCTTTTTGATGTTGTTTTCCTACAGCCGACTCATGTCCCCTGAAGTCTTTAGTGATGCTGGGCTAAGATGTGCAGAAATAAACCAGAGGCATGGAAAAAAGGAAAGCAAGGCTGCTGATTCTTGGCTTGGATCGTCTGAAGGGAGTCCAAGGTCTAAGGATAAGGTATGGTGACACCGTGCCTGGTACGTACTGCCGAAGAGCAACAGCACACTACAGAGCACACTGTGGAGCATGCTCTCATGTGTCTTTCCTAAGTTCTCAAGAGCCAGTAGGTCTTCTGCCCTGTCCTTTAAATTATTCTGGTAGAGGAAGAGTAGAGATGATTAAATAACAGATTTCACACCTTTTCTACCCTGTGTTGCAGACACACAATTCACTAGAAATTGTATCCCTCTTGCTCTCATCTGCATGTGCTTGTAGAACTGTATCCTATCTGAAGCATTGTCTATTTAGCTAAATTTACCCACCCGAACCAGTAGCCTAAAAATGGATATAAGCAAGGGCCTTCTAGTGCAGAAGATGACCCACTGAGAGATGGAAAGAAAATGCTGAAATATTACTTACTTTTTACTATATTTTTATACTTTTATGACTGTCATAAATAGTATACAACAGCAGCAACAACTCATGAATAAAAATAAACATACAATCCGTAAACTTGAAATATCTCAGATATATTTTACAACCCACCTGCCTATCAATTTCCAGATAATCAAAATATAAGACAGGTATATAATAATATTTGGTTATTAAGAGGGAAAGAAGTACTTCGATACATGCCACACTGTGGAGGCCCCAAATCGAGCCTATTTCCACCTTGCCTGAAGGTCAGAGAGTTTTAGCTTGTTCAAGGTTGTTGACAAGTGTGGCTACACACCCTGACCTAGGGTGTGGTTACTTGGTGTTTTCAACATTAAGATGACCCATACACATAGATCCACTCCACCCTGACCAGAAGTCAGGAAATTCAAGCATACTTCTGCTCCTTCTTTTGAAATAGGTTTGACTTAGGGAGTGGCTGCCTTCAGGAGGTACATATCAATCATGTGATGTGGCCTTGTGTGTGTGTGTGTGTGTGTGTGTGTGTGTGTGTGTGTGTGTGTGTGTAGGCAGGGTCTGAACCTGAAGCTCACTGACTGGAACACTGGCTAGGGAGCTACAAGGATTTGCCTTCCAGCATGGGGTTACAGACATGCTGACATGCTGGCTTTGACAAGGGTGCCAAAGATCAAACTTAGGTCCTAATGTCCGAGCAGCATTTACTAACTGAACCATCTCTCTAGTCCTGAGGTCGCCTCTAGATGCTATCAATAGAGCGCTAAGCATGAAATATGGGTCTGCTGCGAGGACAGCATGGCATACTCTTTTGCCATCAATTTACAAGTAGAAAAAAAATATATTCTAAAGTAACAATGTATATGTATAGTAAATACATAGTCAAGTAACATAGTCACCAAGTCTTATGTACATAGCTGCGGTATCACAAACCATGAACAGCTTGCTGAACTACCACATTTCTAAGTGGTAGTTTTTCTGCTCCTCTGTAATCTTATGGGACTAGTGGTATATGCAGGTGTGATAGATATTACCGGTTGTCAATTTGGCTACATCTGGAATGAACTACAACCTAAAAATGGAGGGCATACTTATGAGAGATTTTTTTGCTTGCTTTGAAGTGGGTGAATCTACTTCTAATCCTGACTTTTGAAGTAGGAAGACACACACCTGATCCATATCTTGAAGTGGGAAGATGTATGTTTTTATTCATGATCTTGAGGCAGGAAGACACACCTTTAATCTGGGCCATACCTTCTTTTGGAAGTCTATATAAGGGCATAGAAAAAGAAAGCTTTTGTTCTTTGCCTCTTGCCCTTGCCTTGCTAGCACATTCAGTTCTTCACTGGCATTGAAGCCTACTTCTCTGGGACTCCAGCATACAATGAAGACCAGCGGAGACATCCAGCCTTGTAGACTGGCAAGTATCGAATTCTCGGACTTTACATTCATGGACAGCTATTGTTGAATTAGCTGAACACAGCCTGTAAGTCATTCCAATAAATCCCATCTCTCTCTCTATCTATATATAAATAAATATAGATAGATATCCACAGAGAGAGAGATTCATTCTGTAAGTTTTGTTGCTCTGAGAAACCTGACAGCAGTCCTTTCCTGACTGAAATACAGTTTAGTATAATTATGATTTATCTATATTAGCATTATCAATAGAATTATAATACAAGCTACAAGTAGAATTTAAAATAGTCTAGCAATTACATTAAAAATAAAAGTAGATGAAATTGTAATAATTAAAATATTTAATCTAATTAAAATACTTTATCAATATGCAATTAACATAGTTACTAATAAGCTAACTAGTAAGTTTTGGTTTTAAGACTAAAATCTGGTTTCTAAGTCACATTTATAGCACATTGCAGTTTAGAATAAGCACAGTTCAAGTCAGATTAGATTACTTATGCCTAGGTCTTACACTCTGGATTTTGGGAGCTCCAGGAGACTCTAAAATGCAGAAAAGAGTGAAAGCCAGAAATCTAGCAATTAGGAGGGATCAGGAAAGGCATCTTAGAGAAGTGATCTTAAATAAACACTTGAAGGCTGGCATTCATTAGATACAGAGGGCTTTCCAAGAAGAAGGAGCTATGAGGTCAAAGACCAATTGGTGAAATAGGCTTGAGTGTTAAAGAATGTAGTCTGTATGGAGCATAGGATCCAGTGTGAGCAATGAGATCCGTGTGGCAGTCACACTGCAGGCCCTAGAAGGCCCGTGTTCCGTGCAAAGGGCTTCACCCACTAGGAAATGAGACACCATTAAAGAACTTTATGAAAGGGACTAACACATGATCATGTTTGTTTTTAGGGAAAGCCACACACAGAATGCGCTGGCAGGTTCTGAGATTAGTAACAGCAATCTGTTGGCAGCCTGTTAGCAGGTTGTTAAAATAGCCCAGCAGACACAGTGGCTAAAATGGTAATGGTAGGACATAAGACTCTGGCTAGGAACTTATATGGAGAGTATGCAATGAAAAATATAAAGAACATATATATCTCAGGACATCCCAAAAGTCTGCAGTCTAAATCTAATTCAGAAATCTAATGCATTCGGAAAACTATGGACTTAGAAAGTAAGATATTTAAGTCTTTCCTAACAAAATCTCACTGATAACCAAATTAAAGATGAAAATTATTTTCTGAACCCATTTCAAGAGAACTGTCTACTTATTGACAATTTTTAACTAACATGTCTTATTTTGTCTATGTAATTAAATCTTTTGAATTGTTGCTAACCTCATATTCATCCACCTGGCTCAGTGGACACTTCTCGACATTCACTCCCGCTGATTCACATGCCTCTGGTCCATACGCACACCAAATCTCGGTGCTGAGAACACTGATCACTAGGAATGAACACTGTGCAGTAATGACTGTTAGATGTTCATCTCTCAAGATATAAGTCACAAGACAGTTCCTTTACAGATGAGGGGAAGTGCCTTGTGGAATTTTTTGGGCTTACTACAGTGCTATTACATATTTATTTTAACTCAGTGGCGGCTGAATTCTTTTGACTAGACACATGTGGCAGATATATTTTTATACATTTAGTATTTATACATAAAACTAGCATAAATCAGACTAAGGCTGTAAAATTACAAAGTATTTTCTATCAACTTCATATTGTTTAACAATAAAAATTTGAAAATCACAAACAGTATTTACCCATACTATATATGACATACACTAGCATTTTCTGGTGTATGCCTTCCCATTGAATAATAGTAACAACAACAACAAAAACAACAAAATCTGATTGAGACAAACTATTGTTTGCATATTCCACCAGTGAATTACTGCCTATAATTAAACAAACTTTTTCTACCCTGTAATCTACACTGTGTTAATAAAAGTCCTTAAAACAACTTATCTGTCTGGAAACTGAGTATCTAGGAGTACTTGGCAGAACTGATGAGAACCATAGCAAAAGCAGGTGATTCAAAGACTGAAGAATTTTTACTCAAGTTTTGCTGATTAGACGTAACTAAACTGATCATGTAACACAGGCGATTCTTTGGTGATTCACTGCTCAGAATGGATATTCCTGAATTCAATAACAATGATGACATTATATATAACACCAAATTTCCGTCTACAGAGGAGAGCCGGAGGGGTATTCTGTCTTTCTGGAAGATCACTGGTGAGCTGGGATTCAGCTATGGAGCGTTTTCTGAATGTGAAGACGATCTGGTTCTATCAGCAGCAGTGAACGAGCACAGATGACAGGACTGCAGGTAAGCTGCTGTGCTCAGATCAGGCTTTATAGCTTACTGCAATGATGGTTATATAAGGATCACAAACAAAAGCCGATTAACAGTTTCGTTAACAAAAAGCAGGAGAGAATGCATTTTTATTCAAATGGCTCAACTGTTATCAGAGAGATGCTCATCCTTGCAAGGGCAAGAATTACCCTCAGCACCAAGGTACAAAAAATGAGGCTAGACTTCCAGCCGAGCAATGAATGCAGACTAAGCAGACATAGCGGGAATGCTGTTAAGGCTGTTTGTTGGTGTTGGTGCGCACAGCACCAACCTCATCCTCTGTGTTACCAACAGTTATTTATCTGATGGAATAGTGTTGACAGAACTTGGACTGGTGCCAAACCTACTGATGAGAAACAAGGTGGAACAGGCTGGCTGGAGGGAATGCTTCCTTTTTAGGAAGCAGCAGTAAGACGATATGTGGAAACCAGGGTGGAACAGACTATCACAGGCTGCTGATATAAGAAATGTTTCTAAGTTTTAAAAAACGAAGAATCAAAGAATGTCAAAAAAATGACCAATGTGTACAAGAAGTTATTCAAATACTCACATGAACCACGTGTCTCAAGGAAATAAATGGTCACCTAAAAGTGTGTACCCGCAGCTGAGATGAGTTCTAGTTGATTTAAGATCTTTTTGCTTTAGGCAGATTAAGCAACAGCAGACAAAAACTGAACACAAAAATAGTAAGTCCTAGTCTGTGACAGGCCTGACTACTTACTAGGCCAATCAAAAACCACATTCAACTTACGCCGCAAATATAAAAAGCAGATGGAAATCAAATTGCCTGCCTAATTGCAGAAAAGAAGTAAAACCTGAGACAGTTTTACCAGGCTAACTAAGGGCGCGGCGAAGCAGTTTCAATAGACCTCTTTCTTTCTCAACACAGATGTCTTGGTTCAGCCCCAGACCGAAAGCCCATCACTTTCATCTCTTTCAACCTCTGACTTCGTGTTCATACAAGAGGGTGCCCACTGTGCTTTCCTCACTGAACACTAGGTCTGAGGGCCATCACCGTCTCCACAGGCTTTGTGAATGCAACATCTGTTTATCTGTGGTGTGGTGATGAGTAGGTCCCTGACAGACACAGGAGCCTTAGAAACCCAGAATGCATTCTGAAGCATCAAACAGGGAATCAGTGACTCACATCATAATTAGTGACAGACATAGAGGCTGTACTGGAGTCCAGCATGCTGTAATCACTAGGAATAACTTCTCAGTGAGAGAGTTTATAGGTATCTCTTGTCTTTCTATAAGCTAACCAAAAAAAGTTACAATCACAGTGTTTTTAGATTAATCAGTTAATTTATGATCTTACTGACAGTCTTCATTACATATGATTTTGAGTATGTGGCTGGGCCTTGTACCTGAATGGGTGCTGAAGGCAGTAATTGCTGGCTGAGAAGAGGATGATGGGAGTGAAATATGGAGGCATCTGGCCACGAAGGAACACAGCCTCCATTTCATTGTGTAAAAAGTACACACTGCTAGTAAGAAAGACTAGAAAATTACTTCTCAGTTATTATACAAGAATTTAATTCACAATACAGAAAAAACTAAAATCCTCAATATAGTCCATTTCTTTTCAAGTTATAGCCATAGGATAGGCATTTTTTTTTCTGGGGAAAGGGCTAGTTTCTTGACTTGCAAGGATTATATCATATTTTACAAAATATTATTGCACAGGATTTTGCTTTATAGTTGTATACATTCTTGGACAACGTATGTCCTATCAGTCACAGGGTGACATTGTGGGGGAAAAACATTAACAGATTTCTCTGATCACAGTTGCTTTACGTGAATACCAGTTGATCCATCCTCCCCTGGTTCTTGTCATAGATAAATGAAGGGAGGGAACAAAGACATGTATCAAGTTTTCCTCAAGTATGAGCATGTGCTAAACACAGTGGACTGCCTAAGTAATAATTCTTCTATCTTCTTTTTCACTACCAAATTGTTGTTTTGTTTTTTTTTTCGGCAATGGAATACTAATGTTCAAATTCTAAGTGACATATCACTATTGCTTAGAGTCACTCTAGGTCAATACTTATTTATGCAACTTACTTTCCAAAATTTTTTGAGAGAAGGTAAGATATTGTATAGACATGCAGAAGACAATGAAGGCACAGACAAAACATTCCCGAGGGGAGGAACAACCTGTGACGCATATAACGTGAGCGAGATAAATAACACGGAGAATGCCGTGGGGAGCTGATGCCGGCCAGGAAGGGCAGGGGAGTCTAGAGCTGATGTGAGCAGGGAAGGAAATGAGCCTTCCCTGCCGTTCTGATCCAAGAGGCTGCTGAGCCTAGAACACAGTGTGGGAGAGAAGCACAAGGAAATGAGGTAAGAGCGGTAAGGCAGGAGCAGAAGGTGCAGAATCCATGGAGTGCTTGGACGCATGGAGGGACTTTGGTTTTCTATGAAACCCACTCATGTTCGTTTGTTTTTTGAAAGCACTGATAGGGTCTGATAGATTTCAAAGGAGATTGATTAGAGAAAGAACTGCTACAATGACATCTGCAAGTAGGTGATGGGGCACATGCAAGGCACAGCTAGAAGAACTGGCCCAGCACCACAAGCTGTGCAGTACAGTGCCAGGGGGCAGGCCAGGAAATGGCATGGGCTCAGGTGAGTTGGTAGCAACAGCAACAGTAGTTTTCCTCCAGTTGTTTGGAGTTAGGAAATCCTACTCTTCCCCAGGGACGGTCTAGATCATATGTAGCTCAGATCATGTTCTGAACAATTACAAGCCAAAGAAAGTCATGTAGAGCTGAGCAGATGTTTAGGACTAGGAGAGGAAACTGGCAACTCAGTAAACACAGGATCAAAGGTTCAGGAGGGCAGAGGGAAAGACAAGAAGTGGTAATACGGTTAGTACAGGAGGATAAGTAATGGAGGCAGACCTACCTACAGACTCTCGACTTTGAAATACGCTATACTTCATGGCACACCATAATGACAAGCAGCTTGCCACTCTGTAAATGTTAATTACCAATGCTTTGCTCTGTGTTAGAATTTCTGACATCAATTCCTTTATAATATTAAATTGATAACAACAACAACAACAAAATTTTTATAAACAGGAGTTTTTTTCCTTAGTAAGAGATTACAGTGACATGATCTGGGGTGACAGCTGTTTTATTCATTAATTTTACACCTCCCCCTTTGTCTCTGCCTTTCTTTTCTTTCTTTCCCTTCCTTCCTTCCTTCCTTCCTTCCTTCCTTCCTTCCTTCCTTCCTTCCTTCCTTCCTTTCTTCTTTAAACAAGCAGTATCACCATACTGACGGAACATTTATCACAGCTATCACCATTTGTACTGAAAGGCATACACGATAGCCTGCTTTAAACATTGAAGAGTTTCAGGATCTGCTTTTCCCTTTGGAAGAGCGTAGTTCTACATTCTGTGCCAGAAGCCTCCCCTCCCCCCGCTTCATTTCAGCAGATACCATTACCCTTTTCTTCTAGAATTATTTCTGTATACCTGAGTCCAATGACTCATTCATTGTTCAATGGAAGATAAAATATTTACAATTTTATTATGAAACACACATGGGGCATTGCATGAACAGACATAAAATTAAGCCTGAAGTGACCAAAGTCTGGACTAAAACCATATTTATAGTGCTGAAGGCAAGAAAAATTATTTAGTCTACAGTAATGAGTAAGTAGCAGCAAAACAAATATTTGGTTGGCTGTGGAAAGCCAATGTTTTTATTACGTGTTGCAAGCATGAAGCTAAAAACAGGCTAACCAAGCACATTCTGCCAGCAAATAACACATGTATTCATCACGCCTTTGTTACACACAAAGCATGATTCCTAATTTATGGATTTATATGCTTTAAATGTATTATATAAAATATATATTATATATGTGTCTTAAATGTTTTCACATCACTCATTTGTTTAAAAAAGATTTATGGCAAAGTTTTTACTACCATAAAATATACCATCTCTTATCCTTAAAAGAGCTTCATTCAGGATAGGGATGTGGATTAATGGTAGGGCACTTGCCTAGCATATACCAGCCCTGGGTCTGATGTTCAATACCACACAAAAACCAACTACAACAAAAATGAAGAAAAAAGTGCTTTAATCTTAAACAATATATTCCACATACCAACATATTATTAATGAATAATGAATTATTTTTCTACATATGCAAATAAGTGTTTTGACATTTATATAACAGTTATAATTCGCTGACTGCCATGCTAACAAATTAGTAATTAGTGGTGATACACACACATCCACGCACAATTTAGTAGACTGCAATAAAATATTTATATATTACTACTTTCAGGCAAGGAAACTAGGCTCTGAAATGACACACTACAGATTTCCAAGCCACGAAATCAGAGTAAGGGAGCCCAAATCTAGATGTCTGTGATAGCAGTATACTGGGAAAACACACTCCTGATAGTGTGGCAGAGAGGCAAATATGCCTCGTAAACATTTAGTTATGTAATTACCAACCTCATTAAAATAAATTATAAGAACCCTTTATTTCTTTGTTTTTGTAAATATATGATCATAAAATAAAAATGAAGAGAAGTATAATTATACTGGTGATACTAGAGCAAAAGTAACTTTTTTCTCTTTTGATAAAAAAGAAACAGCAAAGAACTGAGGATCTTTACTGTTGGAAAACAAATTAGAAGAAACAGGGAGACCAGAACATGCCCTGCAAAGTGGGGCAGTAGTTAAGACTGAGCACCTCTCCCTGCTCTGCAAAGTGTAAAGGCCTAGCAGCAAATCCCATGAGCACCCAGTGACCAGACCTTGATCGCTAAACATCCTTTCAGGGTGGTAAGCACAGCTCCATAGAAAACAAGATGATTTCAGTCCTTAGGAAGGCCAAGGGCAATTCGCAACTCGAACAGCTGGTTAAAGACACCAAGTACTTACAACAGAAGTATGTCAAAAGAACATAGGGCGGAGCTGAGCTCCCCAACCAAGAGCCAACCCACAAACTAGAGTGCATGGGCTCAGGTTCCAGGAGTTTACCTGACCGAGTGAGTTGCCAAGGAGAGCAGTTTGTCCAGTGGGATAAAAACTAATGACAGACAACCGAATACTAGAACTAATGGTGAAAGTTCGAGGAGACATGAGACACATAATCTTAAAGACTCCCACAGAGACATATTTGGCATTGTCCTGGGTTAGATCCCTGCTAGGAAAACAAAGACAACTGCAAAGCCCATTAGAAAAACAAAAGATGAAGCTAAAATGTTGGTGGCCAGTGTTACTAATTTCCTAATCCTGATAATTCTACAAGTCCCCCAAGACAAATCCTGGAGAAGCTCCTGTTTACTGCCCAGGGGACATGAGTGAGAACATTCTGTTACATGCCTGAACTAGGAAACTCATGCACACTCACGCACGATGAAGGAGTGTACTAAGCCTGAAGGCAGACAGATGGCAAAGGTATAATGCTAAGAGAAAGCAACACAACGAAAACCAAGCGCTTAATATGACATGATGCAGCACAGGGTGGTGCAAAATGAGGACTGACAAGTGGCCATGGGTGCCACTGCCTCTTATAACCCATCTCACAACACCAGAGAAATGGATAATGTAGATTTCAGGACTGGTGCGGGAGAACTGTCTGTAATCTGTCAATTATATTTTAAATAAATGCTGATTGGCCAGGCAGGAAGTATAGGCGGGTCAACCAGACAGGAAGTAGAGGTGGGGCAATGAGAACAGGAGAAGGCTAGGAAGGAGGAAGCCCATTCCCCCATTCCTGCCCAGACCACAGAGAAGCAAGATGTAACCCGCTCCGCTGGAAAAGGTACTGAGCCACATGGCTAACACAGACAAGAATTATGGGTTACCATGAGATGTAAGAATTAGTTAATAAGAAGGCTGAGCTAATGGGCCAATCAGTTTATAACCTAATGTAGACTTTGTGTGATTTTCTTTGGGATTTGCCGGCTGTGGGGTGCTGGGTGGGACGGAAACCCCAACAAGCTAGCCGACCTTCATGTTACACAGGACACATCTGGAAACTTAAACTTTCACAAGCAGGTGATAGCAGAAATCAGATTTAGGAGAAAGCACAGAAGAGAAAGGAGATTTGAAAATTATCTGTGAGGGAATGGAAGGAATGAATGGGGTTAGAGACAAGAGAAAAGCCTTCTAAGAACACAAGAGAAAGTTCCTGAAGTCTGTGGGAAGGGATGCAAGGACTCTGAAAACAGGCAATGTGCATGGTAAACTCTATAAACATGACAGTCTCTGTTGGGATTTCTTCAGCTGTGGGGATTTTATAATACAGACTACACGTAACCTATGTGAACACCAATGATGTCAATGACAAGTGAGCCTTTTGATTGTCCTTACTTGGTAAACACTGGCCAGAATGACAAACTGAGGTAACCATTCTGAAACTGTTGTCATCCTTCTATCGCTGGACTAAAAAAGTTAAACTTTTCCATTAACTCACAAGCCACATATCACCTCAACTAAAACCTGACTTTAAAAACTGTAGTCTTTGTTCAGTCTGACTTAGTAACATGTTTGTGATTATATATGCACATTCATATTGCTATTATAAACTAGCAACAATAATAGAAGGAACTATATTTCTAATCTATGTACCTGTGAGAATAAATGCAATAAACACTGCTATTCTATAGCTATGCATCCCTTTCTTTAGGAATAGTTTCAAAGAATTTATCTTGTTTTTAGAGAAACCAAAGGAGACCAAGAGTTCATAATACAAAAATATGACTAAGTCCAGTTCCAAGACTTAGAAGCTAGGGCAGTAAATGAGAAAGGCATTCTTTGAAAGTAAATCTCAAGTTCTGCTTTTTCTTTCCATTTATTATTAATCTGTAACCCAGTAATTTCCCTTACAACACAGAAATTTTGAGAACCATTTCCCTGATAACTAAAAGCTAGAATTGCCATAACCTGTCATTTTTCTGTGTATTTATTTCTTCACTGACAGTCCATATTCACTCAGTGTCCTACTGGAATGTAAGCCCTACAGGACAGACACTTCAACAGTATGTTTGTTTTATAAATTATCCTGGAAAAATGATTAGACAGTAGAAAAGACTAAACATGGATTGGAAAATCAAATGGAGACTTCTAATGTGTGAAACAAAAATAGCAAGTCTGATGTAAATGATTCTTTTATGATTAGAAATTAAATTTTTATCAATTATTTTTAAGAAATGACTATATTTGGTTTACTAGATCAGCAATAAATGTGAGATATATTCACACCAAGTGTTTGAGGTAAGCCATGAAGAACAAACATTTCATAGGCAAAATAGTGGAACATATTTTGTCAATAGAACTGTAAGAGAAACCTGACACAAATAAGAAAGCGTACGTTTCGTCATGGATTCATCAACAATGGTTTACAACAATATATAGTGAAGAAACAGAAAAAGGGTCTTTAGTCTACATCATTGTAGATCTTGAAGAATATGTAAATATTTAAGAGGGGACAGGATGAGAACACATGAAAGGATTTTGTTAACATCTCAGATTTTAATCCTTTCAATAATCATACAAATTGGTATTACAGTTATGGTAAACACACCTCCTCCTGAAAGCCTGACTCCATGCAACGTCACCTACCCCTCAAGTATTGATTTTTATTTTATGTGCCTGAGTTTGCCTGTATGTATGCATGTGCAACATGTGTGCACATTGCCCACAAAAGCCAGATCATCCTCTGGAACTGGAGTTACAGATGGTTGCAAGATGCCACGTGGATGCTGGGAACTGAATGTGGGTCTTCCGTGACAGCACCAAGTTCTCTTAACTGCTAGGCCATCTCTTCAGAGGCCCCTGGAGACTGTTATGATACATTTACTCTGGATCATGATTAGCTTTGAACAATCATCTGGAAAGAGGTGAAGATGTAAAGCTGAACTCAGAGGTAGAAAAGTGGTTTGGGGAATTATCTATAAATAAGTGACCTCATTGAAATCTCTCTAATATGGGGTAAGTCTATGTAAAGATAATTTGGTTAAAAAGATCCAGCTTTGAACTAACACACACTTTAAAAATTAGAGATATACTCTGTTTAATTCTAAGAAACTGGTCTAGATTTCTAATTTTATTCTGGTCAATATTTGTGATAATAAATTTATTGAGCCCAAATGACAATATGAAGCAACAAGACCTATCTGTTAATTTGATATAGCAAGAACACATGTGTGCACATGCAAATACAGAAATATATAAGCCATTTATATTTAATGGCTATAATAATATTTTAAATTGTACAGCTAAGGATAGCATTATATTCAGCGTCCAAAGGACTGAGACTCCTCCAAACCCCAGGAGTACTGATCACACTTTAGTTCCAGACTGAAAGTCAAAGGCTTGAGGCTGAAGAAAAGCCAATGCTTCAGTGTAAATCTGACCCATGCCCAGGTCCTGGTAGTCACACAGGAGAACTTCTTACCTTCTGGATGGTTAGACTCATTAAGCTATCAGACTTTCAACTGCTTGGATGAAGGTCAACACTTGGGAGGGCAACCTGCTTTACTCAGGCTAATTCACAAGTTACTTCTATCCCCAGTGCCTTCACATGCACTTCCAGAATACTGGTTGACCAGTAGTCTGTTCAAGTTGACATATAAAACTAAGCATTGTATCAGACTGAGGGGCTTCTGTTTATTAACAGAAAACAGTTGGAATCCATTTTTCTGGAAACAGTTGTAAGAAATATAAGACACATAAATGAATAGATACTATGGCTGGGGAGGTGACTCTGACCTTGCTAGGCAAGCATAAGGACCTAAGTTCAGATCCCAGCACTCAGGCAGAAAGGCAGTGAGCCCCAGTGCGGAGGTGATAGACACAGGCTGAACTCGCGAGCCTTCTGGGCCAATCGATCTAGCAGAAACTGCGTGCTCCAGGTTCAGGAAGGGGCCTAGACTCAAGAACTGAGGTGAAGAGAAGAGAACAGCTCATGCTAACTTCTGGCCTCCACAAGTGCACACAAAGGCAGGCAAGCACACACCAAGCACATATGTAATAGTAAAACAAAGTAAAACAAGGGGGACAGTGAAGACAACTCCCTGAATCATTGGTTCTCAAACTTCCTAATGCTGCAACCATTTAATACAGTTCCTCATGCTGTAGTGACCCCCAACCATAAAATTATTCCATTGATACTTCATAACTAATTTTCTACTATTATGAATCGTAATATAAATATCTGAATTTAACCTCAAAAAGATGATGATCCACAAGTTGAGAACCACTTCCCTAACTGGATAAGGAAACACCCCAGTGACTGCCAAGACTGCAGTGCCTCAGTCAGTCTCCCAGTCCAAAGCTACATGGAGAAGCTTACAGCAAATGGAGGAACATGGAAGTCGAGGGAAGAAGAAATGAACATCACAAAACTAATCTCTCAGCCCAAGTCACATAGTTCAAAGCAAGAGGAATGAGAACACAAAGCCTCCCTTCCAACTACATGAGAACTTTGACATTAGCAGCTCATAGTAAAAAACTGGATACTGTGCCTATCAACCCTCCCAAAATGAAGACCATTATTGTGAAGAACACCTTCAACAGGGAGCAGCTGGTCAGTATACACTCACTACAGTGAAAGTCATCATGTACTCTCCACACCGAACCCCTATCATAAGCAATAAGCTCATAGAGCTGAGGGAACAAGCAATGCAGGGCCAGCAAAGTCCACCTGGCTCACTGGTGAACACTTTACTATTCCCTTGGCGATGGACCCGACTCCTGAGAACTGTGATCATAACCAGTGAGTCAGGACCGTCCTGAAGCACCACAAGAGCTCCTACATCAAAGGCTCTGCTCCCTCTCTCCTATCTGTGGATCCTATCCTGTGGCTTAACTCTAGTTATCAAACAGACAGCTTATCCAACATCACCAGCTGATTCAAAACAAGATTTTTCTCACTTCAAAGGCTGTGTTCTTAACTGACTGTTGAAAACCGAGATCTGATGATGGTATCTGCCACCAATGGAAATCATAGCATTTTAATGATTTTTGTGTCTTGAATTCTTTAATAAAATATATATTTCTAATAGTTACTCTAACATGGAAAATATTGTAAAATTACCTTATAAAACATAATTTCATTGTGAAAGGAAAGATTTTTAGTGGGAATATTTGAATTGGATTATTTGGATATTATACTAAACAAGCAGCCAAAATATGAGAAAATGGTACTTGAGACATGTTAATGAGAACATATGAGAAGGAACTGTTAAGAAACTTTCCAGAGCATCAAGTAAAGAGAATGAAAAGAACCCATGCTCTTCAGTTTAGACCAGTGCAGCAAGACAATGCAAGCATCCAGATGCTCCTGTTGTGTGCCCTAGGCCTGGCACAGAGTACACATTACATTTATGAAATGGCAGTTTCTGTTACTGATGCAGAGGGCATGTGACAATGGTCTGGGCAGCAGAAGGCTGGTTGAAAGAGTGGAAAGGAGAGGTGGAAAGAGAAGAGATGAAGGTATTCAATGTGCTGGGGCCTTGCCTTGTGAAGCACTTCACCGTGGGTGTGCTCCATCACTTCAGTTCACACGCGCATCTCTCCTGGAGTGTCTGACTCCTTAAAATCATCCACCACTTACGGCTCTTGCAGTCTGTCTGTCCCCTCTTCCACAGAGATCCCTGAGCCATGAGGGGAGGGCTGCGATAAAGGTATCTTATTCAGGCTGTATACTGAATATACTGACTATACTGACTGAAAGTCTCTCAGTCTCTGACCACAGTGCAGCTGTGGGTCTCTGTGTTCATTTCCATCTACTGCAAAGAGGAAGCTTCACGTGAGGGTTGGGCAATACACTGATCTGTGAGTAGAGCAAGTGTCATTACGAGTCCTTTTATTGTTATGCCCATTTATCAGATTAACAGTACTAGGTTTTCCTCTCGGCTTATTTAACCTTAGGTTCTTACCTCATTAGAAGTGTTGGGTATGGGTTCTGTCTCACGGAGCATGTATAACATCCAATCAAAAAGTGGTGGGTTATTCCCCTAACATTCTTGCCACTATTGGCACTAGTGGGCACATCCTGCAAGCAAGTTCACAAGGTTTGTAGCTAGGCGATACTGATGCCTGGAGTGCGCAGTTAAGCACTTCCTTCCATGCTGGTCTGCAGGTAGCAAGGTCTCTCGGCTTCTGTGTTCCTGAGTAGGTCTTCATTCTCCAAGTATATTCTTTCTTTATCAATTTTTATTGAGCTCTATATTTTCTAAATATTATTTTTCAATAGTATCGTTCAATATACTAATATTCTTCATAATGGTGTTTAATTTGCTATCAAACCTGTTGAATTTTTAAGTTAGCTATTATACTTTTCACTTTTGGGTAATCTCTTCTCTTTTAAGCTGGCTTGTTCTTTATATTTTCAAATCATTTTAGAAGTAGGTTAGCTATACTTAACACTTATTGCCTGAATAACATCTGAGTCGGATGTATGCACATACTGCTATGCCACTTTCTAAAATCAATAACAAGAAACAGTGTACAATGCTCTTGTGTCACCCAAGTCACTTGTAAATGATTTCCTAGTATCTGGACGTTAGTTTAGAGAACTTCATCACTCTTTTTTTTTTTTTTTGGTCTATTCTGACATTTCAACTGGTCTTAGGTAACCAATAAAACAATTTAGTGATTATCTGATTTTTAAGGAAAATAATACTGAGACAAGAGCTGCAATTGTAACACCTGTCAGGAGTTTTTGTGAAGAATTCTGAAAATGGAATTATTTAAAATTGTCAGCATATTCCATCGTGTAAGAAAGCCAGCTGACATAGTGCAGATCAAGCTGCCCCGTATCATTTCTCAGATAACAGAAGTGCAGGTGCACACCGTGGAGCTGGGTGCACACCGTGGAACTGGGGAGACTCTTCTCCCAATGTGACTGAGCACGGCAGGGTGTTGAAGGTGCTCGGCACTCATGAGCTACTGTGCGTACTTGTCATTCATGGCAAAAAATTTCACAAAAATGTTGCATAAAAGAAAAACATCTTATGTCAAATAAGATCTTGACATTAGTCTGAAAAAGTCAAAAACTCCATTTCCAAATGGGAACACTATTTATAATCAAACTTAATGATATTAGTTCTTCCTGAGAGAATCTAAATACTAAAGCAAAACAATCAAGTATACACACATATGCCCCACCATCTCTATTACTTTCTAAGTGGAAAAATCTATATTTATTTCAATTTAGGATCCAAATAGCTAACCCAACTCCACTGTTTTCTTGTTGAATTATCAGGAACTATTTGAGAAAGGAAGAGGTGGTATACTACCAAATCAATTAGGGACAGATTAAAAGTAAGCTTTTTTTTTTTTCTTTTGAGTGGGAAGTAGACATAATTTAATTCTCAAGAATGGAGTCCTTGGCTGTCAACACTGCACATATTTTACACCCAGAGCTGAGAGTCACGAGGAGTTTTTCCCCCTTTTGTACATACGGTTTCTATATGCTTTACGTTGGCTGGCAAGCAAACTGATCACTTAGGAGTTGTTGGTCAGTTCCAATAAAAAGATTTTCAAAAAGCATGTTACAAAGTCTAAGAAAATCACATTAATAGAGCCGAGGTATGTTTCTATCATCAAGACAAAGTTTGAGCAAACATGTACTACATATTAACCACAGTTGTGCTGGTCAACAGGATTATATGGGTGATCTTTTCTATCTTTGTGCTCCTCCACAATTCCAGTATTTTCTCAAGGATATGTTACTTAACCTTGATTCATTTACTTATTTTTCTGAAACAGGGTCTCATGAAGCTGGCATTACAGTTACAATGATGCACTACTCTTGTCATGATACTTTCCCTTTCTGTTCACTTACATACTTATAATTCATTTCCTCTCCAGACTTTTCATTAAAAAAAGTTACCACCTAACTTGTAAAATCCAAATGAAAAGCATTCATTCGTTCTAGGAAAATCAAGAAGAGGTTTGCAACCAGAGATTTGCCATGTGACATGGTGGTCCCCAAGAACCATGAACTCACACAGCGTTCTCATCTACGTTACCAAAAGATTCAATTCTTTATATAGCCACTGGCATATATCTTGACATTTGCTAAAGACTTTTACTGAACATATTGCTTCTTCCCATGTGCTAGAAGCATACTACATATTTGCAGTATGGCTTTTAGTAACAGAATTAAAAACAAAAATAAACACAAAGTAGTGGGCTAGAAAGATCCATAGGGTAGTTCCTGCTCTGACTTTCTTTTTGCTAATTTATTACTTAAGAAATAATTGAGATATACACCACACACCATGTTAGCTAGCTATGTAAACTTGACACAAGCTGGAATTCTTTTAGAAGAGGAAACTTCAACTGGGAAAATGCCCCCACCTGACTGGCCTACAGGAAAGTCGGTGGGGCACTTTCTTGGTAAATGATGGATGTGGGAAGGCCTAGCTCACTGTGGTTGGTGGTTCTAAGTGATACAAGGAAGCAGAGTGAGTAAATCACAGGGAGCAAAGCAGTAAGCAGCGTTCTTCCGTGGCTTCTGCTCGTTTCCTGTCCTGTCAGCTCACGCTGCGTCATGTCAGTGACAATGGGCTGTGAAGTGGAAGTGTAAGATGACATAAACCCTTTCCTTCCAAAGTTGCATTTGGTCATGGGGTTTTATCACAGCAAAAAAACCCTAACTAAGGAAGGTGTATTCACTGCCATATATAACTGCCCACATCTTCATTACTTTTTGAACCATTTTGGACCTTAAGTGAGAAGAAGCAGAATGATGGCTGGCCTGAAAGGGTATCTATGAATCAAACACAAATATACTTCACCTTTCATTCAAGTAAAGTTAGAATTAACACCTACATCAGGAGGTGACTATGGAAGAAAGTGAATTCTGGAACTTTGGTCTCTAAGGGGTTGGGGAAAATGACTCAGTAGTGCCTGGAGAAAGTTAAAAGCTAGGGAAAGAACCAGTGTGCTCAATGGAAACTCACCATGTGTGATGTTAGGTTAGCAGGGAGTAAAGAGTCCATGTGTGCTTTTGTTTCTCATAAAAACAAGATTTTTTAGATTTATTTATTTATTATGGATACAATGTTCTGCCTGCATGCCAGAAGAGAGTGCCACATCTCATTTCAGATGGCAGTGAGTCATCATGAGGTTGCTGGGAATTGAACTCAGGACCTTTGGAAGAGCTGCCAGTGCTTTAACGTTGAACCATCTCTCCAGCCCCAAGATTGAGCTAGTTTAACATTATACGCTGGATAGACAGGAAGTAGTTAAATAATATATACTGTCACAACATAGTCAAGCCCGGGGGCCCATCTGATTAATTAAGTACTAAGAAACAGTAAAGAGCAACTTGAAATGGCCCCGTGTGCTCGAGAGGTTTTCTGCACCTTGGAGGTGTGTTTCCTTAAGAGGATTGGAGAGTCTTCCTTGATTTATAAGCTCAGGTTCCCCTTCTGGCAAGAATCAGAGTGAGGACCATCTGCTCAGAATGTCAAGGAGGCTCCAACACCGTATCTCCTTAGAGCTGATTAAAGACAGGCTCAAACCTGTACCTCTATGTGACTACATTCAGTTTTTACTAGTTCTAAGAAGGCAAACTTAGAAAACCCAGAAAAGATTTAGACATAATTTAATGAGAATGATTATCCATTTTATTAAAGGACTCAAAAAAAAAACACAAGAAGTCAACTTTATCATCAATTAATTATCAATCTTATTTTAAATGTATTACCTCCCACAGCAATCCCATGCACAAGCCAGGATGATTTACAGTGGGATTTACAAGACCCCAAGGCTGTAAACTAGAATATCCTGCAATAAATCTCTTTTGACATTGCTAGTATCTAAACCAAACACTGTGTTCCTTGTTTACCTAAATTTGGGTGTTTACTCTCAGAATCTACTGCAGATTCTGTAATCAACCAAAAGAGGGAACTATTCCTGCAAGCTGTCCTCTGACCAACATGCACGTTCTGTGGTATGTTTGCACCCATATGTATACATGTACACATACATGGAAGTAATAAAAATGAAAAGTAAATAGAAGTGGCAAAATTATGTGTTTTTCTTAAGTACACTTATGTCTATTAACTGATAATATTGTATGGCTCAAGGGATGGCAAAATTTATTTTCCTCTATAACAGAAGACTAGCAGAGGTCAGATTTCAAAGTAACTTGCCTAGTGTGATAGAATAGATTTAAAAGTCATCAGTTATGAATATGAATCTGGTCCAGGAACTGGATAAAGATAACACCCATAGAAATACTAATTAAAGCCTAATCTAAGGTTTCCTAAGATGGCCGTTCCCCACAGGAAACACCACACCTATGAGAATACCTGGTTGAATGGGGATGTCCATTCATGCAAGACTCAAACTAGCATTTTAACGCACAAGCATTAGGACGCAAGGCTTTCTTGGTCTTTCACGTTTCTTCCCAAGTGTGTTTTAATTCAACTACCATACCCTACATTCTAAAGAATGTATGAAGAGTCTGTCACCAGCCTATGTTCAGACGTGTCAGATGCAATCATAAAACCAGGACATTATGTCATTGGACTCTTAAGAAGGTACATACATTCACACTTTCAGAGTATCTTTATAAAACTATGACTGACAAACATGAAAAGAAAGTTTGTTTAAAGAGTTTTATAAGTTTTAAAATGGCCATATTGACTCTGGGCTTTTCATAATACTAATAGTACTTAAACTCATATTTTCAATTTGTAGGTTTTAGGCAGGATGCAAAATAAAAGCAGGAACAGCTATATGTTTTTCTTCTTGAAAATTTAAAATTATTATTTTTAACACAGCAATGTAATCTTATTAAAAGTTTTCTCAATAATATGAAGCCAGAGTATATGTAAGGTGTTTTATTCCTAAATTTACAATAAGAAAATGAAGGTTTAAATATTTTCCCTGCTAGTAAATGAAATTAAGAGCTTTCTTATTTTCTTACTTATTTTGAGAATATATAATTTTCCAAAATTTCTTTTAAAAATTAAGATACTCTTATTGTGTGTGTACATGTGGGTGCATGTGTCTGTATGCAAGGCCGTTTGTGTGTGTTGTCACAGGGCGACTCGTGTGTGTACGTCTGTGTGTTTGTCTGTGTGCAAGGCCGTTCATGCACCTTTGGGGTCACAGGGCGACGCTGTGGAACTGATTCTTACTCTCCATCTACCCTTACAAGGACTCTGGGGATTGGATTCATAGTCAGGAGTGTGCAGTAAGTGCCAGTACCTGCTGACCTCTCTTGCTAGCACCCAAATATTCGTATAAACAATGAAGTATTACAATCAGAATTACTATTAATTAGAATTACTATTGTTAATGCATGGTCTCTCCAGAAGAGCAGGTATAGTAACATGTATTAGGTGAAAATTCATATGGAAGACAGATCTATATTACATAAAAATTTGCCATTCAAAATTGTCTGAAGGTTTAGTTTATTAATGAATTAAACTGTGATATATAGCTGACATGTTCAAAAGAACAAATCCCATAATACTCAGATAACTTGGTCTTGGACGGAAATAAGACGCTTTACAAAAGTTAGCCCCACAGCCATGTAGCAATATCACCTTTCCTAAATAGGTTCATGAGAATATTCAGCTCAACTGTCGTACAACTCTAAAAGCCAAGGTCAAATAACACTTTCTAATTCCTTTTTCCGTGTGACCTTACCATACAAACCAAACAAGAACCCCTGGATTTCTTCTAGAGTTCATGCGGCTCTAACCTTGGAATATCTGTTGGTTGGGAAGGCTGGCTGAGTTCTGACATATACTGAAAGATATTCAAATCCAATTTTTCTTCTATAACCTTGTGTTTAAGATGGCTGGTGGTAGCATTCATAATCACAGGAAGAAGTTCCATTTGTCTAAAAATTACATAGCAATACTTTTTTTCAAATATAAAGTGGAGTTTTCTGAAATGCACAAATCTTTCAGAATAATCATTTCGCTACTATCATCCCACCAACACCTGTCAATTTCAAAAGTTCACAGTAGGTTTAGAGGAACCATGATTCCAAGAAAAAGGTAATCCATAATGTGTATCATAAACAGGTTCTAGGAAAGGCTGCACAAAACTACACATAGAGCACACATAGTGATGATAAAACAGGGTTCATGGCTTGATGCTCTTTCATCACAAGAGTCTATTTAACTATGGTCCTATGGGATCCAATACCCTCTTCTGCTCTATACAGTTGCCTCTGAAATGTGTCGTATATTTGCTGTAACATGTTACTTTGTGCAGACAGCTTCACCCTAATGCTTTTGTAAAGCATGGAGTGTTTTTATCGGTTAGATTTTTAAGTGGTTATTGGGATTCTGCTTAAGAAATTACATCAGGTGTCTAGTCTTCAAAATATATGTACCAATACAAAACAGAAGTATGCCAAATGCAAAACATATCATGTGTCTAAAGGATGTAATTCAGAGAGTATTTGTACTATATCTCCCAATGGCTTGACATGAAGGCAGTCCCTTGATGATAAATTCAAGTCCCTGGTGTATATATTTTAATAAGTTGCTAAAACTTTATTAATAGTCCAAATTAAAGGAAAAGATGAATTTATTCACAGCTAGCAATGTAGTTAAACTATAATCCAGAGTAGAAATAAGCTTTATTAGCAGTATAGATGTGAAATAAGTTTAGTAAGGATTATTTTATATGTAATTTCCCCAAGGGATTGTTTCTTATATTAAAAGCATGTTAAAGAGGTGATAGCATTTCTGTTGAACAGAGAGGTGTTTTCCTTCTGTTATTCATTTCTGATCTAGTAATTAGGAGTACCCACCTGTGACAAAATCTCTGCTACAGCTCTCCACAGAAGCCAAAGGGGGCACTGAATGCCTTGAAGTTGGAAACTACAGAAACTTGGATAGCAATACAGTACTGTTTTGATGAGCTTAAATTACTTTTTATTTATATCTATTTATATACATTTCTATTTAAACTGTCTTAATTATAGAGAAGAACCAAACATAAACAGGACAGGTAAGGTGGCTCAGTAGGAAAAGTGCTTGTTACAAGTATGAGGACCTAAGTTAGCACCCCCTGAAGCCACATAAAGCAGGTATGGTGGCATTCATCTGTATCTTCAGTGTACCTCTGGTGAATTGAGGGACAGGGACAAGGAGAAGCTTGTAAGCTTCAAGACCTGCTGGCCCCAAAGTACACAGTGGTGAGCGACAAGAGACCATAACTCAAACAACATGGAAGGCTCAAACTAAGATCTGAACTTGTCCTCTAACCTTATATACCTCCCTACCTATGTGCATGTGCAGAATGCACAAATACACACATGGACACACGTGTTAAAACAAGAACAACAACAACAAAAATCCAATAGGTATTTAATGCCATTCAAACCAACACACAAATGTTTGTATGGGTCCTAGCATAGTTCTACAATCCTTAGATGTCTAAAGCAATGCAATCAATACAAGAAGAATGAGGAGCTTCTGTGCATTTCAGCCACACTGTCTTCTCTGGTTTAAGTGCTCCATAAGTTCTCATTTAGCTTACTTAAAAGCAGTAATTATGGCCCTGTTTGCATCAAATTTATTTCTCAGAAAATCATTTCCTGAAATGGAGATTTTATTTGGTAGCTGTCCAGGGCAAGTGTAGAAAAACAAAAAATCAAAAAAACCAGAGAAGGGAGAGGAGAAAAGCAAGGAGGCAGGGAGGCGGTAAACATGGTTATCAAGAGACAGTATAAGGGCCAAGGCAGTGTCTAATTTTCTAAAGTGCTCGATGTGCGAGCATGGGCTCCTGAGTTGGATCTCCTCTCCAGAACCACAGGAAAGGCTGGGCATGCTGGAACACACCTGCAGGCCAAGCGACAGGAAGATGGAAACAAGAGGATCTCTGGAGTTTGCTCAGACAATCAGTAAGCTGCAGCTTACTACCTCAGATCATAAGTGTCAGCTCCTGATGAATGTCACCAGAGGGTGATCTGTGGAGCGTGCGTGCGCGCGCACACACACACACACACACACACACACACACACACACACACACGAATGCACGCACGCATGCACGCACACACATACAGATTAAACAAAAGATGATGTAAGCTGTCAAAGCCCTTACCTTCACTTCCTTTCTCCGCTTTTGCTGCAGTCTCCTTTTTCTGTTTTGCTGCTAAGAGTTCCCGCTTTAGCTGCCTTGCTTCTTTTCTGAGCTCTTCACTATAAAGAAAAGAAGATGTGTAAGTTTATAATATGCTGACAGAAAAACTGGGTTAGCATAAACAGAACTGTTTATTTTTAGATGCACTAAATTAAAAAAATAGTCAATAATATAATTAACTAATTTTCTGCCATGTACATACATCTGTGAATAGGTAAATGATATTTCCTAAGTCGTCATTTTCACAATAATAGTCTAAGAACTTATAAATAGTTTCCTTCTCAAATAACACTAACACTAACCCTTAACCATAATGCCTAACCATTAACCCTAATGCCAACCCTTAACCCTAACCCTACTAAACATTAGAAGTTAAGTGGCAGTTTGAATGAGATATTCCCTATAGTCTCAGGCATTTGGATGATTGCATTTATTGAGCAATGATTACATGGTAGTTTCATTTGATTTTTAGCTCTCTGGACATAGTTTGGTCATTTATGTTTTCTCAGTGCTTGGGAGGCTGAAGCAGAAGGAATATGGAAATTTAAAGTCTGTCTAAGCTATATGGTGAGTTCCAGGCCAGCCTGGGCTACAAAGTGAGACCCTGTTCTAATGTAACTCCCCAACTCCAATTTTTTTAACTCATCTAATGCCACAGTTGGCATGTAATTTTCTCTTCTGTGAAACCTTCTAGGTCAAAATATTCTGATAACTTACATGTTATATCATGTGTTACAAGGAAATGACTTAATTTATAAGTCATTAGCTAATTTAGAAGTCATTCTGCAACACTGTTTTAGGGTAGAAAATTCAAATTTACTTACTGACCACAATTATTAACTATTCATGTCATTGACCATAGTTTTGCTATGGTTTATTATTAATTCCCCAGGGGTCGTGGGGATGAATGTTTGTCCTCAGTCATGATAGAGGAAGGAAAGAACCTCAAAGAGGTAGGAAGTCCTTAGGCTAATTGGAGGGGGTTTTCCTTAGAAGGCTTTGTGTCACTCCAATTTATCTTTGGCTTCCTGTTTCAGGACATAATCTGTCTTTTAAACATACTTTCAACACTGATATTAACCAGGTAACACAGCTTAACACAGCTAAGGTAGGGGTCTTGCCAAAGCTGTTAGGATGTTTGGCCTTTTAGCATTGAAAACTATAAGCATATATATATATATATATATATATATATCCAGCTTATACATATATATAGGATATATGTATAAAAATATATATGTATATATACATACCCATCTATCTATCTATCTATCTATCTATCTATCTATCTATCTATCTATCTGTAATGACTAATACAAACTCTTAGAGCCAATTGTGATTAGTTAGAGTCAGGTAAGTTATATCCTTAAAGACAAGTATTCACTCAATTTACAGAAAAGTCAGACTGGATCAAGGATGCTCACAGAGACTAGAAGCTCAAGCAGATACCACACCCTGACCTTACATTTGGATAGTTCTACAATGATTCAGTCTTGTGGGTATATGCAACCTGCAGCCTACAGCCCCATGTGACAAGGGCAGGTATGAATTCAGTCCAACACAAAATTGCAAAGCCACTAAAATCATTAGCTTTTTTTGCAATATATATTTGTAATGTAATTCTACACCTCTTGAGCATGAATTCTGCATGATCATATTGTGTCACCATGTCAAAAGGATGGACACCTCTGTGTATAAAACTTCTCCGTGGTCCTGAGTCCTCTTGCAGTACTTACTAACAAGCACTAGGTTTTATCAAAGTGCAAAGCCTTAAAGCATGCATGTTTCAGTTCTTTCACCCGTCTACAGAAACATCCCCATTCTGGGTCTACTTGTTTTCAAGATCATAAAGTTTGAAACCACCCTCTCTGATCCATGTTCACTACCTTTTAAATGTTTTTAGTCTTTCGTTTCTACTGAGCTTGCAGCCACCAAGCCACTTCCTTAGCTTTCTTCATGGTTCACCTATAGCAATCCCATTAGCATCGCATTAATTCTAGATACTGTACTGACAGTCAGTTTACTACTATCCTCATCAGAGCTCGTAATTGTCTTACCACCTGACCCTGTGGATATGACATAACTGCTTAGGATAAACTGAGTATGGTTCAGGCTCTCCCCTATCCATTCAGGGGCCTGTTCTAAGAGATAAACCTCTACAGAAAAGGGTAACCTTTGCCATGAGATGCCGCCTGGAAATCTGCCCTTGTAATGAATGCCCCTGATACTTCAGTATGCACTCAGGTTTGGGATCCAATGTTTAGCTTTCTATTATAGAAATTATCTTTCCACATTACAATCAAGTGCTCTTACTCACTAATCTTTTCACTGAGCAAACAAATTCAAATTTCTCTACAGTCTGCTGAAATCAAGATATTATTATCTTTACACATGGACTCCATCCGGAAAGAGCAGTTTATACACACAGTCTGCTTCACAATCTTGCAATCTACCCCTCTTACGGTCTCCTGAAACTGTTTCTGCACTAATCCAGTTCAGTGGCCAATGTTCAGATCACCTCTTTCCAGATGGTCTCGCTGCCATTTAAGATGTTAACTACTTCCTGTCTGAAATTCCATCCAAATCCAACTTTTCAGCATTTTGGAGTCAAGATTTTCCAATTCTCCTTGCTCCTTGTCTTGGTTACATTCTCTCTCTCTCTCTCTCTCTCTCTCTCTCTCTCTCTCTCTCTCTCTCTCTCTGTCTTATTTCTTATCTTCTTAACTTAAAATTGTTGGAATTTTTCTCATCTGTACCACTATGTAGTGACACTTCAATCTCATATCAACTATCATTACTATATAGTTATTTTCAAATCTAGTGTGGATACTTTCTTCGCCTTGAGTTTGGTCCTACCTTTCTAACTACCACACATCTCCAAATAGAGTATAAGAATGCTGCATGAAAGAAATGTAAGATATAACATATACCCACTTAAAAGATTATAAAAATTAGGAGAAGTTCTATCCAGAGAGGTGAGTGGGTGCTTGCCTGGGCTCTCTGTCCCAGAAGAGAGCACAGCCCCTCCCCCCTCAGCTTCTGCAGCAGGGTCTTAGGTGTCCCACAGGACCCCTCCCTGCCCCCACCGCTGCTACCCTTTTGTCTCCTGGGTCCTGGAAACACCAGCTAGCCCTGCTGCAGTGCTGAGAAGTTCTATCCAGAGAGGTGAGTGGGTGCTTGCCTGGGCTCTCTGTCCCAGAAGAGAGCACAGCCCCTCCCTCCTCAGCTTCTGCGGCAGGGTCTTCGGTGTTCCAAGGGACCCCTCCCTGCCCCCACTGCTGCCGCCCTTTTGTCTCCTGGGTCCTGAAAATACCAGCTATCCCTGCTGCAGTGCTGAGGAGTTCTATCCAGAGAGTGCTGAGGAGCTCTATCCAGAGAGTGCTGAGGAGTTTCATCCAGAGAGGAGGAGAGGGGCAGGGACCAATGCAAGAATTCCTCCAACAACATGAAAGGCAACATGACATCTCCAGAATCCAGGGATCATGAAACTAGAAGAATTGAACACCCTACTCGAGAAGAAATAGAAGAAATCGACTCTAAGCGGATCTTTATGAAAATAATAGAGGAACTTAAACAGGAGGTGAAAATCTGCCGAAAAGAAATGGAAGATAAGTATAATAAAAAGATTGAGGAAATGAGTAAAGAAATGGAAGAGAAATATACCAAAAGGTTTGAAGAAATGAGTAAATCCGTAAATGAAATTCTGGGAAACCAAGAAAAAACAATCAAACAGATAATGGAAACAGTTCATGATTTGAAAACTGAAATGGAGTCAATGAAGAAATCACAAGTCGAGGGTCGGCTGGCTATGGAAAATCTAGGTAAACAAACAGAGACTGCAGAAACAAGCATAACCAACCGAATACAAGAGATAGAAGAAAGAATCTCAGACTCTGAGGACACCATAGAGAAATTAAACGCTCTGACCAAAGAAAACAGCAAATCCAACAAATTCTCATCACAAAACATTCAGAAAATGTGGGACACAATAAAAAAACCAAATCTAAGAATAATAGGGGTAGAAGAAGGAGAAGAATTGCAGATCAAAGGTCCAGAAAATATATTCAACAACATTATAGAAGAAAACTTCCCCAACCTAAAGAACGATATCCCTATGAAGGTTCAAGAAGCATACAGAACACTGAATAGGCTGGATCAAAAAAAAAAAAACCATCCCCTCGGCATATAATAATCAAAACACAAAACATACAGATTAAAGAGAGAATATTAAGAGCTGCAAAGGAAAAAGATCAAGTAACTTATAAAGGTAAACCTATCAGACTTACACCAGACTTCTCTATGGAAACCATGAAAGCCAGAAGGTCCTGGATAGAGGTAAGGCAGAAACTAAGAGACCATGGATGCAAGCCCAGACTACTTTACCCAGCCAAGCTATCATTCACTATCAACGGAGAAAACAAAATATTCCAGGATAAAAACAAATTTAAACAATACGTCGCTACAAATCCAGCCTTACAGAAAATATTAGAAGGCAAATCACAACCCAAGGAATCCAACATTCCTAACACCGCCTACAATAACTCAGGCATCTAGCGACCCTTCACAATCAGAACTCAAAGAAGGGAAAAACATACACTCCACTACACCCCCCCCCCCCAAAAAAAATAACCGGAGTCAACAACCACTGGTCATTAATATCACTTAATATCAATGGACTCAATTCACCTATAAAAAGGCACAGACTTAGAGATTGGATAAGAAAACAGGATCCAACATTCTGTTGTTTACAAGAAACACACCTCAACCACAAAGACAGACATCTACTCAGAGTAAAGGGCTGGGAAAAGGTTTTCCAAGCAAACGGACCTAAGAAACAAGCAGGTGTGGCCATTCTAATATCTAACAAAATTGACTTCAAACTAAAATCTATTAGAAGAGATAGAGATGGACATTTCATACTCATAACTGGAACAATTCATCAGGAGGAAGTCTCAATCCTGAATATCTATGCCCCTAATATAAAGGCACCCACTTATGTAAAAGAAACACTTCTAGAACTCAAGGCAGTCATCAAACCACACACACTAATAGTAGGAGACTTCAACACACCTCTCTCACCAATGGACAGATCAATCAGACAGAAACTCAACAGAGAAATAAGAGAATTATTGGAGGTATTGAATCAAATGGACTTAACAGATATCTATAGAACATTCCATCCAAAGAGGAAAGAATATACCTTCTTCTCTGCTGCCCATGGAACCTTCTCAAAAATTGACCACATACTTGGTAACAAAGCAAACTTCCACAGATACAAAAAAATATTAGTAACCACCTGTGTCTTGTCAGATCACCATGGATTAAAGTTAGAATTCCACAACAATGCTACACCCAGGAAGCCAACAAACTCATGGAAGTTGAACTGTCAACTATTAAATCACCCCTGGGTCAAGGAAGAAATAAATAAAGAAATTAAAGTCTTCCTTGAATTTAATGAAAACAAAGACACAACATACTCAAACCTATGGGACACTATGAAAGCAGTGCTAAGACGAAAGTTCATAGCATTAAGTGCCCAATTAAAGAAAACGGAGAAAGCACACATTGGAGACTTAACAGCACACTTGAAAGCACTAGAAAAAAAAGAAGCTGATTCACCCAGGAGGAGTAGAAGACTGGAAATAATCAAACTGAGGGCTGAAATCAACAAAATAGAAACACAGAAAACAATCCAAAGAATCAATGAAACAAAATGCTGGTTCTTGGAGAAAATCAACAAGAACGACAAACCCCTATCCAAACTAATCAAACGGCAGAGAGAGAACATGCAAATTAATAAGATCAGAAATGAAAAGGTGGACATAACCACAGACACACAGGAAATTCAGAGAATCATCAGATCTTACTACGAAAGCTTATATGCCACAAAGTTGGAAAATGTAAAAGAAATGGACATTTTTTTAGATAAGTACCATATACCAAAGTTGAACCAAGAACAGGTGAACAATCTAAATAGACCTGTTAGTCGTGAAGAATTAGAAGCTGTTATCAAAAATCTCCCTACCAAAAAAAGCCCAGGACCAGATGGTTTCAATGCAGAATTCTACCAGAACTTCCAGGAAGAGCTAATACCTATACTACTTAATGTATTCCACAATATAGAAACAGAAGAATCATTGCCAAACTCTTTTTATGAAGCTACAGTTACCCTGATACCAAAACCACACAAAGACACAACCAAGAAAGAGAATTACAGGCCAATCTCACTCATGAACGTCGACGCGAAAATTCTCAATGAAGTACTGGCAAACCGAATCCAAGAACACATTAGAAAAATTATCCATTATGATCAAGTAGGCTTCATCCCAGAGATGCAGGGCTGGTTCAACATACTCAAATCTATCAATGTAATCCATCATATAAATAAACTGAAAGAAAAAACCATATGATCATCTCACTAGATGCTGAAAAAGCATTTGACAAAATTCAACACCAATTTATGCTAAAGGTGTTGGAGAGACTGGGGATACAAGGATCATACCTAAATATAATAAAAGCAATATACAGCAAGCCGATAGCTAACATCAAATTGAATGGAGAGAAACTCAAAGCCTTTCCACTAAAATCAGGAACACGACAAGGCTGTCCACTCTCTCCATACCTCTTCAATATAGTGCTTGAAGTTCTAGCAATAGCAATAACACAACATAAGGAGATTAAGGGGATTCGAACTGGAAGGGATGAAATTAAACTTTCGTTATTTGCTGATGATATGATAGTGTACATAAGCAACCCCAAAAACTCTACCAAAGAACTCTTACAGCTGATAAACACCTTTAGTAATGTGGCAGGATACAAGATCAACTCCAAAAAATCAGTTGCCCTCCTATACACAAAGGATAAAGAAGCAGAGAGAGAAATCAGAGAAACATCACCTTTCACGATAGCCACAAATAGCATAAAATATCTTTGGGTTACTCTAACCAAGGCAGTGAAAGACCTATTTGACAAGAACTTTAAATCATTGAAGAAAGAAATTGAGGAGGTTACCAGAAAATGCAAAGACCTCCCCTGCTCTTGGATTGGGAGAATCAACATAGTAAAAATGGCAATTCTACCAAAAGCAATCTATAGATTCAATGCAATCCCCATCAAAATCCCATCAAACTTCTTCACAGACCTTGAGAGAACAATAATCAAGTTTATATAGCAAAACAAAAAACCCAGGATAGCCAAAACAATCTTATACAATAAAGGAACTTCTGGAGGCATTACCATCCCTGACTTCAAACTCCATTACAGAGCTACAGTATTGAAAACAGCTTGGTATTGGCATAACAACAGAGAAGTCGACCTATGGAATCGAATAGAAGACCCGGATATTAACCCACAAACCTATGAACACCTAATTTTCGACAATGGAGCTAAAGGTATACAATGGAAGAAGGAAAGCATCTTTAACAAATGGTGCTGGCATAACTGGATGTCAACCTGCAGAAGAATGAAAATAGATCCATATCTATCACCATGCACAAAACTCAGGTCCAAATGGATTAAAGACATCAACATTAATCCGACCACACTGAACCTGATAGAAGAGAAAGTGGGAAGTAGTCTACAAGATATAGGCACAGGAGACCACTTCCTAAACAGAACCCAAGGAGTGCAGACAATAAGAGAAACAATGAATAAATGGGACCTACTGAAACTGAGAAGCTTCTGTAAAGCAAAGGACACTGTCAGTAAGACAAAAAGGCTACCTTCGGACTGGGAGAAGATCTTCACAAACCCCTCATCAGACAAAGGTCTGATCTCCAAAATATACAAAGAACTCAAGAAACTAGACACTAAAACTCTAATTAACCCAATTAAAAAATGGGGTACTGAACTGAACAGAGAATTCACAACAGATGAACTTCGAATGGCCAGAAGACACTTAAGGTCATGCTCAATCTCCTTAGCGATCAGGGAAATGCAAATCAAAACAACTTTGAGATATCATCTTACACCTGTCAGAATAGCTAAACTCAAAAACATTAATGAGAGCCTATGCTGGAGAGGATGTGAAATGAGGGGAACACTCATCCATTGTTGGTGGGAATGCAAACTTGTGCAGCCACTGGGGAAATCAGTGTGGCGGTTTCTCAGGAAACTGGGAGTCAACCTCCCTCAGGACCCAGCAATTCCACTCTTGGGAATATACCCAAGAGATGCCCAATCATACTACAAAAGCATTTGTTCAAGTATGTTCATAGCAGCACTATTTGTAATAGCCAGAACCTGGAAACAACCTAGGTGCCCCTCAATAGAAGAATGGTTAAGAAAGGTGTGGAACATATACACATTAGAGTTTTACTCAGCGGTAAAAAAACAATGACATCTTGAATTTTGCATGCAAATGGATGGAAATAGAAAATGCTTTACTGAGTGAGGTAAGCCAGACCCAGAAAGAGGAATATGGTATGTATTCACTCATAAGTGGATTCTAACCATAATTAAAGGTCTTTGAGCCTATTATTCGTGATCCTAGAGAAGCTAAATAAGAAGGTGAACCTGACGAAAATCATGTAGCTATCCTCCTGGAGATTGGAAATAGACAAGAGTCCTAGGTAACCTCGGGTGCATGGGGGGGATGGGAGGGTTGTTGGAAGGGGAGAGGGTTAGAGAGAAGAGAGTAGGGGAGGAATGGGGAAAGCTCGGTGGACTGGGGTGGGGGTAGGGAAGGATGGATATGGGAGCAGGGAAGAATATATTTCAACTAAGGGAGTCATTTTAGGGTTTACAGGAGACTTGATTATAAATGGGATCCCAGGTCCAAGGAGAGATCCCCAGATTGTTCTCTGGACAGAGGAGAGGGTGCCTGAAACGGCCTTGGCCCATAACCATACTGATGAATTTTTTGCTTATCACCATAGAACCTTCATCTGGCGATGGATGGAGATAGAGACAGAGACCCACATTGGAGCACTGGACTTAACTCCCTAGGTCCAAACGAGAAGCAGAAGGAAAGAGAACGTGAGCAAAGAAGGCAAGACCAGAGGGAACCTTCATCTGACGACGGATGGCGATACAGACGGAGACCCACATTGAAGCACCGGACTGAGCCCCCCAAGGTCCAAATGAGGAGCAGAACGAGGAAGAAAATGAAAAAGAAAATCAGGACTGCGAGGGATGCGATCATCCACTGATACAAGGGGACGGATCTAATGAGAGTTTACCAAGGCCAGTTAAACTGGGACTGAACGAGGACGTGATCCAACCAGATTCTCTGAATGTGGCCGGATTCTCTGAATGTGGCTGGACTGGAGTCTTTCTGAAAAGCCATTGACAATGACACTGGGACTTGTTTCCTCTGCATATACTGGATTTTGGGGATCCAGTCTTTCTGGATACTCACCTTCCTGGACATGGAGCGAGGGGGGAGGAACTTGAACTTCCCACAGGGCAGGAAACCCTGACTGCTCTTAGGGATGGAGAGGGAGGAGGAGAGGGAGTGGGGGGAGTGGGAGGGTGTTTGGAGGAGGGGCTGAAATGGAAACTTTTATAATTTAATAAAATTACTTTCTAAAAAAAAGATTATAAAAATTAAAAAGAAAATCTTTAATAAAAGGTATTTTTATTTCAACATTTGAAAAGAAAATATTAAATTTTGTCCAAGATATTTTTACATATTTTGTATGTATTAAGTCTTCCCAATCTGATATGTACTTTATTCTTAAGGAATATTGCAACTCTGCCTGCCACATTTTGAGGATTCTGATCTAGATGAACAGCAGGTCAGATGGCTCAATATACCCACTCACACACTCACACACAAAGCAGACACCATCAGACAAGTCTCTGTTTTCATGTGTCTGATGGTGGAAGCACAATCTATCTAAGAGAAGACTCCCTCAGGACTGCTCTTCGTCTTCACTGGATCAGCATTAACATACATGTTACACATATAATACTTCCTCTTGGCACTCATCATCAATGCCAACTTCAGGCTCTTAAACCCACCTCAGATAACAGAATCACTTCCTCCTTGAAGCTAGTGGACACAATCCTAGAAGTCTCTTGTTCAGTCGGCAGGAAGTATAACTGAGCTGTGTAGTCACTCACGAGGAACCCAGGTTTCTCTACCTGATAAACACTCCTGCCTTTTACTATGCTAGTTTTTTTTGGGGGGGAGAGTAATTCAGTCATTTAGAAGATGTTTCTTTTATGTTTGTTTTTATTTAATTTTAAAAAATTTTTACATTCTAGCCCCAGTTCCCTGTCCCTCCCAAGGATGTTTCTTGAAAATAAAGATCTTTGAGGCACAGATTATTTTGTAGGTTGAAGAGCAAATGTTGCATTTATAGACCTGATAAATCAACTACGATAATAATTTGAAGTCTATAAAGAATGAGATTAAGGAAGTTTATACCGTGTAAGCCACTACTGCACCAGAAAAGAACAGAATTAATTTTAAAAAAAACAAACCTGGATTAAGCAGTCTGGATTTAAAAGTCAGCTCTATCAAGTTTCTAATTATGCATTCATCTGAATTTTAATACACTTTGAATACAACACTACTAACCAATAAACAATTCTGTACTGCACTATATATATGTATATATGTGTGTGTGTGTATATATATATATATATTTCAATCTAGTAAATCTACACTATCTTTGCTTCTTACTAGAGACTACCAATGTATTCAACAATTTCTAATATTTCTATGTAGTACTCTGATACAGGCACGGAAATCAAGATAAGCAAGAAGAGATGGGAACCTAATTCAATTAACTCCTCAATTCAGTCACCTCACTCATGACTTGATATCCTGTAATACAGGCTCTGTGTCAGTCAGAGGTTGAGTTTAAAAAGAGGAAATAAGTCTTGCCTGTAGTCACACCACCATACACTGAGACAACTAGATACTTAAAACAGAAATCTGCAAATTCGAGTCCATGATCTTTCTAGGACACCGACACAAACTCTTTGAGGGGCTTGAATTGCAAAGAAGGTCATAACTTTTGTCCACCAAGAATGAAGACAGTTCATGATAAAGAATAACAAAGAAATTGCTGAAGCACTTAGGAAGTCAGTGAAACACAGATTACTGCAGGTTAAGTAAGAGATGACTTTGCAGAAGAGCACATGAACAGTAGTTAGGAATATGCCATGTGAAGACAGGACGAAGAGGCACCCAAACAGTAGGCTTAAATCTACAGAAAGTAGAGAGAAAAAGGGTATAGGAAGTTCTAAAATGAAAGGAGGAAAAAAAACAAAGAAAGGAAAAGGTTCAATGACTCCACCTTGTAAGGGTAAGGATGCTTGCTGGACACACTTGACAACTGAGCTCTGTCCCTGGGAAAGAATGAAAAAAAAGCTTGATGTGAACCAGGCAAGGTGGTGTACATCTGTAATTTTAGCAGCTTCAGGTGAATTTTTGTGAGTCTGAGTTCAAGGGCAGCCTGCTTTACATAGTGAGTTTCTAGGTTAGCCTGGGTTATTCAAAGAGACCCTGACTTAAAAACAAACACAAAAATTTATTTCTCTCTTTCCTATTTCGGATAAAGTCACCAGAATCTGGTATCAGGCTCACTTTCTGGCATTAGTTATTAAACGTGAAAATTGCAAGGAGAGACCAAATCCATGGCTGTCCAATTAAAGCAAGCTATAATAGTGGGCACACCTGGGACTGGCGAACTGCCTGTCTCACCCAAAGTCGGGATTTAAGAGCACTGCCTCTGCTGGCCTCTTGAAAGCCTTCTACAGGAGGACAGAGTGTTCACAGGGGTGAGAGAGTTGGCTACTGGACACTGTTAGAAAGGGAAAGGGGATGGGAGGAGGGGAGGGAGTGGGAACCGGGAGTGGTATGCAAAATGGAAAAAGATAGTTTGCTTTCTTTCTTTCTTTAAAAAATAAAATACTTATACAATCTTGATCATTCTTATGGGTGTAAAATGGAATTGCAGAGTTGTTTTGATTTGCATTTCTCTGATGGCTAAAGATGTTGAGCATTTCCTTAAGTGTCTTTAAGCCATTTTAGATTCCTCTGTTGAGAGTTTTCTGTTTAGGTCTGTACTACATTTTTTTAAAATTGGGTTATTTGTTCTTTTCATGACCAATTTCCTGAGTTCTTTGTATATTTTGGAGATCAGACCTCTGTCTGATATGGGGTGGTGTAGATCTCTTCCCATTCTGTAGGCTGCCATTTTGTCTTACTGACTGTGTCTTTTGCTTTACAGAAGCTTTTCAGTTTCAGGAGGTCCCATTTATTAATTGTTTCTCTCAGTGTCTATGCTACTGGGGTTATATTTAGAAAGTGGTCTCCTGTGCCAAAGTGTTCAAGTGTACTTCCCACTTTCTCTTCTATGAGGTTCAGTGTGGCTGGCTTTATGTTGAGGTCTTTGATCCATTTGGACTTGAGTTTTGTCTTTGGTGATAGATAGGGATCTATTTTCATTCTTCTACATTTTGATATCCAGTTATGCCAGCACCATTTGTTAAATATGCTTTCTTTTTTCCATTTTAAATATTCTGCGTCTTTGTCAAAAACCAGGTGTTCATAGGTGTGTGGATTAATATCTGGGTCTTCGATTCATTTCTATTGGTCCTCCTGTCTATTTTTATGCCAATACCAGGCTGTTTTCAGTACTGAAGCTCTGTAGTAGAGTTTGAAGGGACTGAAGCTCTGTAGTAGAGTTTGAAGGGATTGTGATGCCTCCAAAAGTTCTTTTATTGTACAGGATTGTTTTGGCTAACCTGGGTTTTTTGCTTTTCTATATGAAGTTGAGTACTGTTCTTTCGAGGTCTGTGAAGAATTTTGCTGGAATATTGATGGGCATTGTGTTGAATCTGTAGATTGCTTCTGGTAAGATTAATATTTTTACTATGTTAATTATACCTACTGAAGAGCATTGGGAGATCTTTCCACTTTCTGACTGATGACAACTTATGCTGGAGAGGTTGTGGGGTAAAGGGAACACTCCTGCATTGCTGGTGGGAGTGCAAGTTGGTACAGGTCCTATGAACATCTGTATAGCGATTTCTCAGAAAATTGGGAAACAACCTTCCTCAAGACCCAGCAATACCACTTTTGGGTATATACCGAAAGGACGCTCAATTGTACCACAAGGACATGTGCTCAACTATGTTCATAGCAGGTTTGTCATAGTCAGAACCTGGAAACAATCTAATTACCCCATTGACCGATGAATATATAAGGAAAATGTGGTATAGTTACAGAAAAAAATAATGACATCTTGAAATCTGCAGGCAAATGGATGGAGGTATAAAACATTATATTGAGTGAGGTCACTCAGACCCAGAAAGACAATTATCATATGTACTCACTCATAAGTGGTTTTAAATCATAAAGCAAACAAATCCAGCCTACAAATATAATCCTTGAGAACTTAGGCAACAACGAGGACCCTAAGAGAGACACACATAGATCTAATCTACATGGGAAATAGAAAGTAGAAAAAGACAAGATCTCCTGAGTAAATTGGGAGCATGGGGACCATGGGAAAGGGTTGGAGGGGAGGGGAGAGGAAG
Source organism: Myodes glareolus (assembly GCF_982192425.1). Lineage (NCBI taxonomy): Eukaryota > Metazoa > Chordata > Mammalia > Rodentia > Cricetidae > Myodes > Myodes glareolus. The sequence continues at coordinate 31,917,316 of NC_142040.1, forward strand.
GGAGAGGAGCAGAGAGAAATGTAGAGCTCATTAGATAGATAGATAGATAGATAGACAGATAGATAGACAGACAGATAGAATGATAGATAAAAAGATCCTGAAAAAAATACAATGAAAGGGAAGGAACAAGGAAGAAAGATGAGGATATATATCATGTGAATGGGGTCACAAGTTTAGTGTAAGTTGAAAACATGTTTTGCAGTTTACATCAGATCTAAGAAACAGGAACTTAATTCTTAACTACAAATACATTCCTTAACTTGCAAGGACTTAGCACAAGACAAACAGGAGCTCCAATAGAAACCTGAACCTCACAGGACTAACATAAACTCATTTTCAACTGCCTTAACTGAAAACAGAACTCTTAATTTGCAAAGTGTGTTTTTCCTATTTTGGTCCCATTGACTTGCAAGGTATATTGTTCCTGTTTTGGTCTCACACAGTTCCTGACCATACTACACCCTTCCTTTTTCATCACAGTGTCTTTCTGGCTGTCTAGCTTGAGTTTAACTTTACATAGATGTCAAATTCTACAATTCTACTCACCTGAGCTTTAGATACATCTACTGAATTGTGTGCTAATTTCCACGAACCCTACTAAGCATGCACCGACTTCTTTCTCAAGTATTAAAGTCCTCTCATGAGCTAGCTTCAAAACACATTTTTCTACTTTGTCTTCCATGTAGACTATACAGTTACTCTAAATTTTAGCCAAAACATACTAGTCATCAGTATCTTGGCAAAATTTAAGCTTTGGCACATGTACCCTTTGTTCATGCCATTTCTGTAACTTAAAATAGTGTTAGTTTACGATTGCTGTTCACTAAAATCTTCATTTCCAAGCTTCATGGAAAAAATAGCACTCAAGTTGTGGCTCTATTCAGAACCTACTATTATAGCAAGCTTAGTGCAAAGAAATAAGAATTAACATGAAAAAGTACCCTACCATGTCTTCAGAAGAAAATCATGTCTATGATCAAAATATGTCACAACCAATTCACAAATGTTAAATTATAGCAGCAATTTATGGATTAAGATTTTTAAAAGAAATTATAAAAATGATGCTGAATATCATACTAAGATCTACTCTACCACTTTTTTTTTTAACTGTGTGAGGGCTGTGGAGGAGTTCAATTAGTAAAGTGCTAAGAATATTTACAAAAAAGTAACTATGTTACAGGTTAACTTTAAAATGTTATTAAAAAATAGAGTTTGAAGGAGATACCTTGAATGGACAGTTAACACCCCTCTCAGAAGCCATAAGTTATTAAGCAAAAATCCCAGTGCCAGGTGAGATACCTTCCTATAAGTTGTTTAGAGTTAATCCAGAGGTCCCTAAAATAATGCAGGCTACTATCACTGTTCTTGGTTTTCCACCAGAACTGGATGACAATATTCCACTGCTGCAGGCACCACACATTTTGGTTGTAGGACACAGACAAAGCAAGCTGGAGCTGAAATGGAAGCTCCCTCCCAACCAGCTAGCTTTCACAGTCCTGTGAGAGGCTATGTACGCTGCTAGGGAAAAAACAAAATCAGTGACTTTGCACAGCTATGTTTACCAATCTGCCAGGCAAGGTGTGGCCAGTGGTATAACAGTGGCATGACTCTTATGGGGTAATGAACTGCTCTGTGGTTGAATTTGAGGCCTATTCGAATTCATGCCTGGTACAATAAACCTGGATGAAAACTCATGGCTAAATTGGAGATCTCCATTGAGTTCTTCACCTCGGAGAGTGGTGAATCCAGCAGAAGAGGATGAGTAAAGACTGTAAGAGTCATAGTGTAGAAAGAGGCTGCTTGTTCATTTCAGGGCTGCCCAGACCCGAAATAATCACACAGAAACTGTATTATCACAACACTGCATGACCTATTAGCTCATGCTTCTTATTGGCTAGCTCTTATATTTTAAATTAACCAATTTCTATTATTTTACATTTTACCACAAGGTCATGGTTTACCAGCAAGTTTCTGGCGTGTCTGTCTCCTTTGGTGGCTACATGACTTCTCTCTGACTCTGCCTACTCTCTCCTCTGTCTTCTCGGAATTCTCACCTTGCCTATAGCTATCTATTCTTCAACTCCATCAAAGACTCCAGAAGGATATAATATTGCCTAAATAAACAGGAAGTGCATTGTAAGCAACTACCAAAACTCTAGAATTGACAGAGACATCTTGCTGCCTGGACAGTCACCCAAAGTTCTTCTGTGATATTGGGGCACTCATCTTGAGCCTACAGGCCTATAGTATCTGGCAGACTTTTCCATGAAGCAGGAAATTTCAAAGACAGTCCTGACTATATTGGCAATTTGCCAGTCACTTTCTTCTGTGCCCTGCAGAATTTCTGGCAGAATCTTTACTGAAGTAGGAACAATGAAGGACTGTGTCACCTTTAGGCAAGACCAGCAGTCATTATTCTGTAGGTCCTGCATGTCCTGTTCACACAGTATAACATCAAGCAGTCCAGGTGAGAGCAGTTTCTTGCCCAGATAGCTAGCAAACTCCATAAGAAGCCTCTTCGATGCCCATCATCCTCTTGAAATAATTGGTGCTGCCAGGAGCAGATGTTGTAACATGAAAAGGCCGGGCCTGCTTGTTTGTGTTTCTGTCCTGCCCTGTTCTCCCAGCTGTTTAGTCCCAGAGAAAAATCACACTGAGATCTCTATAAGTTATAAAGCTGATTGGCCCATTAGGTCAGGCTTCTGACTGGCTAACTCTCACATCTTGATTAACCCATTTTTCTGATCTATGTTAGCCATGTGGCTCAGAACCTTTTTCAGTGGGGCAGCTTACATCCTGCTGCTTCAGTGGTCTGGGCAGGAGTGGGAGGAATCGACTTCCTCCTCCCCGGAATTCGCCTGCTCTCCTTACATCATTTCCACTTCCTGTCTGGTTTTCCCACCTACACCTCCTGCCTGGCCAATCAGCGTTTATTTAAAACATGATTGACAGAATACAGACAATTCTCCCGCACCAAGATGTGTCTCACTGTCATGAAAAGTCCTAAGTTTTTAAAACATTTTAAATGTCATATTCTGTTATTCTTTGAAAGGTACCTGTCTATCTGAAATATATCTCTGTACATCTAGAAAACCTAGTTATATGACTATAATTAAAACTATAAAGAAAGCATGACTATAAATTTGACTATTATAGATGATTATCTGTTAACCTGTTTTTTTTTAAAGATTTATTTGTTTATTATGTATACAGTATTCTGTCTACATGTATACCTGCAGGCCAGAAGAGGACACCAAATCTCACTACAGATGGGTGTGAGCCACCATGTGGGCACTGGGAATTGAACTCAGGAGCTCTGGAAGAGCAGTCAGTGCTCTTAACCTCTGAGCCATCTCTCCAGCCCTTAACCTTTATTTCTTAATTATACATTACATTTTTTAATGAGTTGCGCAAATACAATACCTTAAACGAGCAGAAATACACATATAACAAAACTGACTTTTATTTTTGTATCAATAAACCAAGACCAATATCAATGCAAAATAATCATCTCTATAGCATCAGAGGGGATGGAAGACACCAGGAAAGCATGGCCCACTGAATCAACTAAGGGGCTCACATGGGCTCACAGAAACTGAAATGCCAAGCAGGGGGCCTTCATGGCTCTATACCAGGTTCTCTGCATATACGTTATGGCTGTTAGCTTGGGGTTTTTGTGGGACTCCTAACAATGGTAGCAGTATATTTCTGACTCTTTTGCCTGTTCTTGGGACTCATTTCCTACTATTGGGTTGCCTTGTTCAGCCTTGACTTGTTTGTGTGTGTGTTTGTGTGTGTGTGTGTGTGCGCGCGCGTGTGTGTGTTTTCCCTATTTGGTTGTTGTTTCCTGCTCTTTTCTGAAGAGCAAATGGACAGGGTGAATTTGGATGAGAACAGAGGTAGGTAGGAGCTGGAAGGAAGAGAAAGTGTGGATGTGATGTGTGATGTATTGTACAAGAAAATAATCTAGTTTCAGTTTAAAAAAAATGAAAGGGGAAAATAAAAGCTCATGGCTAGAAAGGCCATAGGCTTAAGGGCAGTGGTTCTCAACCTGTGGGTTGTGACCCCTATTTTCTTTTATAGGGGTCATTTAAGACCATTGGAAAACACAGACATTTACATTACAATTGATAACAGTAGCAAAATTATAGTTATGAAGTAGTAACAAAAAATTTCATGGTTGGGGGTCACTACAACATGAGGAACTGTATTAAAGGGCTGCAGCATTAGGAAGGCTGAGAGCCACTGCCAAGGGGCAACCTACTATTCATCATTTGCTAAATGGTCATGTCGTGCAACTCTCTGTGAAATATTAATGCTTATTCTCATATACTCCTAGGTGAGTGCTGCTCTGAGCTTAGGCCGGAGAGGCTTCTGTCTGTAGTAGGTAGCAATTAAGCAGAGATCCAGAACTGGTCAAGAGACTGAGACTAAGCAACTGTTGAGTGTTCAGCCCTAAAAAGGACATCTATATATCACCCCAAAGGCCAAGAGAACATTGCAGAATGGGTAAGCCTGAGGATGGGACGAGTGCTCTGAAATGCTGTCTTCTGGGTTGTACCCATGGTATAACAATGGTGGGTAGCAGTACAAAGCTGGGCCATCAACATTCATCATGGATAGGGGAGGGGTCCACAATGTTCTATCCCCTCTGAAAAGGAGACAGCCAGTGAACAGTTGCTGAGTGGGGGAGGCATATTCTTCATTGATTTAACAACTGGTAAACTACTCCTGTTCCAGGAAATAACCTCCGACCCATGCTCATTTAAGCAACCGTTAGATGCAATGGGACACAAACAGAAAGATCTGAAATAGGAGCGGCCAGTTAGAAAGAAGGGGTTCATTATGAGAGGGGAGTGGACAATGGGGAGATATGATTAAAGTACTTGTGTACATGTACATGAAATGGAAAAAATAAACAAAAATCTTTCAAAAGTAAAACAAATGAAAGAAGCACTCCATGGATGGGGAGGTAATCTAGTTAGTACAGTGCTTGTCCTGCAGCCATGCAAACCCGAGTGTGACCCTAAGGAACGCCAGAGAAGCTGTGCATGGTGACATGTGCTTGAGCACTCAGGAAGCAGAGACAGGCGGGTCTCTGAAGCTCTCTGGCTAGCCAGCCTAGGCTAACTGGGCAAGCTCCGGCCTGGTGAGAGATCCTGCCTTAAAAACCAAGGTGAGTGGTGCCTGAGGAAAGGCCAGGAGACACTGATTTTAGTCCTCCACACACATGTGGACCCTCCAACTTAATATCCATGTTAGCATTCTAAAATCTTAGACAAAACATTTGAATGCTACAGGCAGGGTTAATTATCAGAGATCTACGCTCGACAGTATTGCACAGCCACAGGAAAGCAATCAATCCTTTTCTTTATTTTTATCACCACAAGAACAGTCTGGCTAAGGTATACATTAATATTTCTGGGCTATATTACCAAAATTTTAAGTTTAAATAGTTGTTATATGCAGGTCATTTTATTAAAGTCTTTTGGCCTTAGGACATTAAAGCCCATTATGAATTAAATTATTTCTTCTCGGCTCTCACATCTAAGAAAATAGTGAGATGTCAAATAATTTAATATTCACCTTGGCCACAGACATGAGTTAGAAACAATATGAGCCAGGGAGAGCTACACAATGACTCAGATATCCCAGTTCTTAATGCATTTTCCCACTGAACTGAGAACTGTCCACAAAAGGAAAAGTTTGTCTAGACGTGAACATTTTTAACTGAACACAATGAATAAATAGCTACATAAGCAATTTTAAATTGATAGTATGCTATAGCAAGTTTACATTCTTATCAGGACGTTTGCATCATCTTATATTACATAACTAGGTTTTTTACATCCTGTCATGCTCTTTAATCATGCAACTTTTGAATTCGAGACTGAGGAAATTACAATCACCTGCTACTTCTCTCATTTTCTTCAGGTACCATGAATAATCCTTGAAGAAAGAAATTAACTTATATCTGTTCTTTTGTTCTTATGGAATGATAAATATTATCTTAATATAAGTTGCTGAAGTCAAACACTGACCATCACTAAAATTTACCTTTAAAAACTGGTAAATCATTATCAAGTCCTGATTTTTTTGTGCCTATAAGAGGATTTTAGTCAACAAAAATGAATATAAGTGTTTCTTACATAAGAGACCAAATAAATTCACTTAAAGACTTCAGTAAGCAAACTGATGGCTAAACACATGTCCACTGCTGCTTCTTGGACCATGAACTTCACACTTGAAGTTAGTTTAAGCCTGCTATGTATGTCCCAATATCTGATGAGAATTCATAACACATGAAAATGGTTGACAGCTAAACAGTACTACCTTTATGACTTTCAGTTTGCTGCTTAAATCTCAATAATACCAATTTGTTTATAATGAGACAATAACTTGGCAGTGGATGAAATCACAGAATCACTGCAATAAAAGTCCATCATAGGTATCAAGACTATAGGTGTATGGCATGGTTTTTACACTTCTAGTAGTATCAACTGGAGCAGAGATGTAGATTTGCCATAATTCATACATACCATAAAAATCTGTAGCTCATGCATAAACTTAGAAAGCAAAATCAGGGAAATCTTTCTGTGATTCCAAACCTGTTCTGTGTTGCTGCAGTAAAGCATCAGACAACCAAAGAGACAGGCTGAGCGGTCTCAGCTTCCCAAGTTTGAGAAGGGAAGAATAAAACTGAAAGAAAGACAAAGATTCAGTGGAAGCTAGCAAGGCTCACATGACAGTTGGCCTAACACTCAACACAAAACTGTTCCTGTGCTGATGACGACTTTCATCTCCACACAGACATTAGTATTAGTATTAGTATTAGTATTCAGAATCTAGAACCAGCTACTGATTTGTTTCTAGTCTAACCAAACAAACAAAAATTCAAATCTTTGCTTATTTTTCAAGGTCATACAGATTTCAAAATCTTAGTGATAAGTTTCTTTTGTTTGACTGACTACTTGAATGAAATATCATGTTATGAAAATATATCAGTTTCAGAAAACTAAAAATATGAAGTATATTCTAACTTATAATTAAATGCTTGGAAACCAAACTGCTTCTCTTTGATTATAATCCTATTAAATAGGAATAAACAAAGCAAAGAAGAAATGTGCATACACTTACACATTTTATGAGGCGTCTAACAGAAAACATTAGGCAAATTCACTTTGAACACTCTATCAGAACATAAGTTCAATCTGAGGGACAGTGTTCTGCATGTTCTTTATAGATTACAGAATCTGGTACATACATGTATAGAAAGAGGAGGCTGCCTCCATCCTAAGTACACTAAAATCCCGAAAGAAGACAAGAGGGAATCTAAATGCACTTGTATATAGCCTTTATACTTATAATTTAACTAATTTATCCTTATAATATATGAAAGATCACATTGGTTTTTAATAGAAATTAGACATCTGACAGGAAATGTTAACAGTTTTTGTGAGAATTCTTTCACATTTTGGATTTCTTTCAAAACAAATTGAACAAAAGTAAATGCTACAGCAAAATGTAAAATGCCCAAAGTAATAGCAAATATCACTGTTCTGTCTAAACAATACAATTTAAGAATCAAATATGTTATTTTTTGACTTCCTGGAAGTAAATTTACTGTAGCCAAAAATTATGCACAGTCATAATTTATTCCATGTCATGACAGTTTTTAAATGTCTAACCAATCTTGCCTATGACAACTTTATTAAACTCTCTGCAACCTCACCAGCCACTGGCTCTTCAGTTTTAAAGTGGGAACTCGACTCTGTTCAGTTTAGGGAAGCTGCAGCTGTAACCACAAATAGTAAGTAAATCCCAGTATTTCAGCTTTCTATGACGATAAAGGAGCCACTGCACAGGTCCCATCTTATATGACAGAACAGACAAGTAAGGAACATGGAGACTATACTTGCATGAAAACATCAAACAACTCAACTATAATGAGCATTGTATACTTGAACAAAACATGAAGTGTATAGCTAAACAGATGTACAGTATATAGCTAGATGCACTTCTGCAGGGACTTGTAGGGCTAAACACTGTAGTGTTTAAGTGCGGAGTGGGGTTGTGAACCCAATAAATAAGTGATTAATGATTTCTGTAACGGGATGGAAATTCTCATGTTGATCAGGAGGATTTCTACAGTTGAAGCATGATGACTTGACGTGTCACTATTCAGCTTCAATTCCGTGCAGAGAGTATGGCAGTTACTGTTTATTTGCTATTATTTTTAGTTTAGGTTTTGTAGGTTTGTTATTTTTTTTAAAAAGGAAAACCCTCAATCAGTTTATAGTGGATTAGAGTTCATTATTAGTAGAAGGACTGAGTGTGGGGTTATATGGGTCTACAAATAACTTTTTTAAACCAGTATTACCTTGGTGTCTAAAGGCCCTCTCTTTCTTCTCCTTCCCTGTTGTGAAGAGACTTTTTCACTTGCATCTTTGACATGCATTCCTGATAGGCTTATTTCTCACTCATTTTTCTCTTTCCCTTCCCCCCCTTTCTTTCTTTTTCTTATTTTTATTTGTTTGTTTGTTTGTCTATTTTTGAGACAGGATTTCTCTGTGTGGTCCTGGCTGCCCTGGAACTTATTCTGTAGACCTGAGTAAGTTGAGATCTGCCTGCCTCTGCCTCTGGAGTGCTAGGATTAAAGGTGTGCACTACCACCACCTGGCTTCTCTCTTTTAAAGTCATCTTTTCTTCTTCAATAAACTTCCATTCAAATACTTCTTTAACGAAACTGAAATAATTATGTCCCTAACAATGAAAGATAAATTAAAATCACTAAATTTATCTTTACATATATTAATATGTTCAGGAATCTCAAAGGAAATATTTCATATAGAGCTATTATGGAACCTTTTTATTTGCAGAGTTATAATTGATATATGGTTCTTTGTGAGTGTTTACGATTTTTTAAAAAAGCTTCCTTTTGTGGGTTTGTCAGTTTCCCATTAGTCAGAAGCTACAGTGGAGATTGGCTATGTGGTCCTGAAGATCACACCCCAGATACAAGTTCCAAGAAAAGAAAAATGATTATCAGCAATAACTTGCATTTTTTCAAACTGTGAAAATGCTCATTAGTGTAAATAACATTCTTGTTTTTTAAAGCTCTTTATTTGAAAATTCAAAAGCTACAATAAAGTGGCTAACGTATAGTCTAGTGTCTATACATTAGTATTCACTGTGGAGAAATAAATTGCCCAGGGAAGCAAAACTTGAAATATGTAAACATCTTAGGAAGGAGATGTAATTTGACCAAAGTCATTGCTTCAGAACTGTCATCAGTCAGTTTCCTGCAGATAAACTGGACATACAGAAGCACATATCTGATTGTGTACATCCTAATCTGCCGGTAAGATTATTATGCATTATCCAAGCTAAAATAATTTTACATTATCATTATTCAGCCAGTATGCTTTATAGATTTCCCATTCATTGACAATGCAGTATGTATGTCTTTATTTTAGTGCCTTCAAGTATTTTAATGTGGTATTTTGCTAGTGGTTAAATGAACTGCTTTCTTAAGGATAAAAAGTTATCCGTTGAAAGGACCTGTGAAACCAATCACATGCATTATAAGACAGCTATATGTGGAAAAAAGGAAAGAGACCGTGTTTATTAAAGAAAAAGGTGAACTCTAGGGAAATAAACTGAATCTAGATAAAGACTGGGTATTCCTAGTATGGAAAAGCTAATATAAAACAAATGATACTGTTTTATCTTGAGTATATTAATAAGCTTCAAGGATAAAGAGTGAAACCTTTATGAAATCTGGGAGTAAAATCAAATTACTCTGAGCAGAAAGACAGAGAGGTGGCTGCAGACTTTGACACAGAGAAAGAAAAACAGAAGAAAACAAGGTGAGCCAGCCCTGTGAGCATGAGAGCAGTAGAGCTCACCCTGTCATCCCTTCATATCCCCAACAGCGATCAGGAGAGAAGGCCATGCACCTTGCCTGGGCAAAACAGTAGATCTGGCTCTAGTGATGTGATTGAGAGGGACCTCATGACATAGGACAACAGGCTATCTAAGAGGAGTCCCAGTGAGAGCCCATTCTCGAAGGTACAGCAGAAACCAGAGGCCTCCAGCCAGACCTATGACAGATAGTGAACACTTGCCTGTAAAGATGAATGGAAATGCTCAACATCCTTAGCCATCAGAGAAATGCAAATCAACATAGCTCTGAGATTCCACCTTAAATCTATAAAAATGGCCAAGATCAGAAATACTGATAACTACTTATGCTGGAGAGGATGTGGGGTAAAGGGAACACTCCTACATTGCTGGTGGGAATGCAAACTGGTACAGCCCCTCTGGATATCTGTATGGCAATTTCTCAGAAAATTAGGAAACAACCTTCCTCAAGCCCCAGCAATACTATTATTGGGTATATATCCAAAGGATGCTCAATAGTGCCACAAGGACATGTGCTCAGCTATGTTCACAGCAGCATTGCTTGTCATAGTCAGAACCTGAAAACAACCTAAATGTCCCTGGACCAAAGAATGGATAAGGAAAATGTGGTACATTTACACAATGGAGTACTACACAGCAGAAAAAAATAATGACATCTTGAAATTTGCAGGCAGATGAATGGAGCTAGAAAATATCATATTGAGTGAGGTAACTCAGACCCAGAAACACAAATATCATATGTACTCACTCATAACTGGCTTTTAAACAGAAAGCAAAGAAAACCAGCTTACAATTCATGCTCCCAGAGAATCCAGACAACAATGAGAACCCTTAGAGAGACACACATGGATCTAATGTACATGGGACGTAGAAAAAGCCAAAATCTCCTGAGTAAATTGGGAGCATGGGGATCATAAGAGAGGGTAGAAGGGGTGGGGAGAGGCAGGGAGGGGAGCAGAGAAAAATGTAGAACTCAATAAAATCAATAAAAAATGTTTAAAAAGATGAATGAACTAAAGGGTCAACTGTGTGACTCAACGGGCCACACTACAGCTTCCATGACAAAGCTCTTCCTCTATTTTGTTTTTGTTTTGCTTCTTTATTTTGTTTGATTTTGATTTTTCTTTTAAATTTGGTTTTAATTTGGCAGGGGAGGTTGCAGGGGCAGAGGGTAAATTCGTGGAGACAGGAAGCTAAGTGGGATGAGAATGCATGATGTGATGTCCACAGAGAATCAATAAAAGCAAAAAAAAAAAAAACGGGGAAATGTCTAGAACTTGATGAGGAAAAGGAAATGGGAGCTGAGAATACTAGAATACTAGAACTAGCCGTTATAAAGACAACACACAATCTCAAGTACAAAGAAAAGGGGATTAACAGATTCTGTGAGACCAATTTCAGAAGAGCATATGATGAAAAGATTACCATGTAACTAAAATATGAACTCCAGTGAAGGACTACAGGTAACTAGGGTAGGAGCCGATGGGTGGGAACTGAACTTCAATACAGAAGCAGACTACTACTGCCACCACGCCCCACGTAGGTGCTATGCAGGGCAGCAGCATGAAATCAGCACAGCTATCCTGAACTCAGGGACAGGGCGGGGAACTAAAGGACACCAGTCTCCTGACTAGCAGAACGCATTCTCAGCACCCAAGCATCCTAGACCGTCACCCCGTCTTAGTGCTTCCAGGTGTTTGTAAGGTAAGTTTCTTAAGACAGCTCTGAAAAAACATCTCTTTTTTGTTGCTTCCAGTTAGTATTTTTAAATTCAAGAAAAATTAACAATCTTTAAATGTCTGATAATTCACTTTTAATAAAATTATCTACTTAATTTTATTTTTCCTCTGTATATAAATAGAGACATTCCTTTATTCTGAATAATAGCTATTGCTAGGTATCTTTAGGTGTTATTTTTCAGTTTCTTTGGTTGTTTTTCTCCTGGCTACAATGTCTTCTTTTTATTTATTTTAAGGCAGGCCTGTGCTCTGCATCTTAGGCTATCCAGAACTCCCAATCTATCTGCTACAGCTCTAAAGTGTTGGGGTGGATAGGATACACAATCATACCCAGCTGCCTTAAGTTTTTCAATGACCAGGCATTTTTTCTCAAAATTTTAAAATTAATAATCTAACTCATTTTTGCATGTGTATGTGGTGTGGGTCTTTGTGTATATGAATGTTTGCATGTGTGTGTGGTGTGGGTGTTTGTGAATACGAATGTTTGCATGTGTATGGGTGCAAGTGTATGTGTGGGTGTGGCTGCACATGTGTGTGAAGGCTAGAAGTTGACACCATGACTATCAACAGAAAGGAAACATTCTTCATCTCATTCCATGATATTTGCTCAGGGAACATGGAGCTTTAGTGCACCAATTCTGGCTAGTCTACCTAGCGAGCATGCTCAGGGAATCTCCTGACACACCTGTCTAGGTTTTACATAGGTTCTGGGGTTCCTCATCCTTGCACAGCAAATGCTTTATATACTGAGCCATCTTTCCAGCCCACTAGGCATAATATTTACAGAAAAAGCTGAAGTCATCTGGAAAAAAGTCTATCCAGCTACATTAACTACAGTGTCTGGGATGAAGTTACTCAGTATATAGTTGGTGTTTAATAAAGGCAGGCATCATCACAGTATCAGAATGCTGATCCTGGAAACTACTGAAGGAAAATGTCGAGGTTGAAAACAGGGGGATATCTTAAATGTAGCAATATAATAAAATCACTGAGAACACAACTTTAGACAAAACAACGTACACATGAAAAGGATGAGGTCATACCATGAAGTCTATATCCACTAGAAATAGTTAACTGTTAGAAATGGCTGAAGATTTTCCATTTCCAACAGAGTTCTTTGCTTTACTGACACTAAAATGTTTTCCACATTATGTAAAAGAATGGCTGTGTGGACAAACAACTTTAAATGCAGTACACATGGCATGGACCAAGTGAGGAGAACAGGATGAGGTGGAAGCTTTTCTGGAGTCCCAGCTAGTCTTATTCATCAGCAAAGACTAAAATCATACAGAATGCCTTCTACGGGACCACAGAGCTCTACAGGTTCACAGAATAACTTACTTGTGTGCAGGGCATCCTCTTAGATTACTAAGATTTCACATTTTAGGTTTGGTGATGTTGGCCATTCTCTTCCAATAGAGGAACAAACGTTGAGCCCCCACTTTTATCTGCAAGCCAATTGCATTTGTGATGAGCAGAAAGGCTTGAGTTTGTTCTGAGCCACTCAAGAACATGGTAAACTAAGTTATTCTGCTTCAGGTCCATCATCAAATACATGCAGTCCTTCCTGAGAACAGCTACACAATGGTAACGATGAGGATGGCATTTACTGCATCTTGCTCTTCTAATCTCAGATTCTCCACATTGCGCAGTGACATTATTCATAGGAAATGACATTATTAGGAGGTGTGGCTTTGTTGGAATGGGTTTGGTCTTGTTGGAAGAAGTATGGCACTATGGAGGTGGGCTCTGAGGTTTCCTATGTTCAGGATACCACCCAGGTTCTCAGTCGACTTCCTGTTGCCTGCGAGATGTAGCACTCTCAGCTTCAGTACCACATCTGCCTGCATGCTGCTATGCTCCCCTTCATAATGACAATGGACTGAACCTCTGAAACTGTAAGCAAGTTATCCCAATTAGAGGCTTTCCTTTATTAGAGATGCCATAGTTATGGTGTCGCTTCACAGTGATAAACACCCTAGGAGAGGTAGTAGGAGTTCCCCACTCTGCACTGTCCTTGTCTACTCTTCTTCATCTGGTATTGACAACTGTCTGATTTGCTGCCATCTCTGACTGGAAGGCATGGTGCCTCTCAGTTCAGCTGCTAGTACACAGCTCTCTGACTTTGTTTGCCTTCAAATCCCTATGTAAACCAAAGTCATGATCATTTTAATCAATATTTTAAAATGAAATTTGATCTCATATCTTTGCTCTAGAACCTCTCAAATCTCAATGTCCAAATTATGAGCACAATTACAAGGTCCCTCGTGGTCTCCACTTAATTCTCATCTCTGTTTCTTGCCTCATCACTTATATGTAGCCCATACATTTATTTTTATGTATATATGTGTCTGTCTGTATGTGTATCATGTGTGTGCAGTGCCCTGGAAGGCCAGAAGAAGGTGTTGGATGTGACAGTTGTGAGTCACCTGATATGGGTGCTGGGAATTGAACCCAGGTCTTCGGCAAGAGCCATCTCCCCAGACCCTACACCACACATTTAAAGAGTGCACAAGTTTCTGGAATCTGCCATCATCGTGGCATCTAAGACCTTTCTCTCTCCCACTTTCCTTCCCCCCACAGCTCATATATGTCACTCTTTAAATATTGACTTCTCTGACACTTTCTCCACAAGAATTCTTCTCAACTCCAGTACAGTATTCAAGTCCCTTCATCCACCCCTTCTGCATCGTATTTTAATATGATACCTTTTTGTATGTCTTCCAGTTCACTTTTTTTGTATGTCTTGCAGTCATATAGAACTACTATTTCATTTCACAACTCAAACAACTAGCAGATGAACTAACAGCATTCATTACTCAATGAATATACTACGCTGACTAAATTAAGTTTTTAGTGCTAAGTGTTAATTATTGCTTTGGAGCATCCACTGATGTGATTTTCATTACTAAGCAAGTTTTCTAAAAAGTACTTAAGGTTGAAAATAGAGTTTGGTTCCCTTAAGTTTTAATAATATTATCAATGATAAATTTCAGGTATCGATCCTAACAATCCAAAAGTTTCAAGCATCTGGACACACACATAAAAGGGTGCACTGGGTGTGCATTACAATACTGTTTACAATGGTAGGTTCCCAGTAATTAGATCATGTCATAGGCATCATATAATAAAGCCAGAGTATTATTTAATTTACATAACCATATGTTCAAAGTTGTGCGTATATGCCTACACACAAAACCAAAAATAAAGATACAAAAATGAAACCAGCAATTAGTCCTGCAGAATGCATCATCATGATTTAATGATTTTATAAATTTTTATATCTGATTATAAGCATAAACTCATTTTTGTTTAGAAAAGAAGTTTCTGTAGGGGGTATTTGTTCTCATAAAAGATTCCTTCTGTCCCCTCTCTAGAATTAAAACACATGCCATAATTAAGAAGTTAAATTTAATCAAATAGAAATATTCTAGTGTTCAGGATACCTAAGGGCTATATATTTGATTTATAACATGGTTTCACTGAATATCATATATTTTTCAAATGAATTCATTAAGTCAAGAACAGAACAAAGGATGGGGCATGTCTCATTTGTGGAATAAATGAATTTTATCATACAACACATTCTAATTTGTACTAAGTAACAAGTCTATTACTACAATGCATGGACAGACACTTTCAGTGTAAGTTCCTAACATTTCCACTGAGGTTCTATTATCATTTCCTTAGAAACTGGCTATATGACTGATAAAACTATAGGTCCAAATCAGTTAAAAAGAAAAGAAAAAAGAATGCTCTAGTTCAGTCTTTTTTCTCAAAAGAAACATTTAGGGAAAACACTGATACATATTATAGTTTGGGAATGAGTCAGCTTTTGTATGAGTCTACTAAGCCACTAAGAGGGTAATTTTGGATATTTAATACAAACTTGTACCTCCTCTTTAGTTTTAAATTCTTTCCTATGCTGAGAACCATGGAGAGGAGACAGGGGAAAGAAGAGGTAGAAAGGGGAGAAGAGGAATTTATACAATTTCTTCCAACAGTAAACAAACACTCTTACCCACTGAGTCATCTTCCCAGCATCGTTTTTTTTAAGATTTGGATATGGCCATTCAATGCCATAAGTTATGTGATATGCTTAGAACAGTACTTCGGAGAAATTGGGAATAGACCAAAAAAAAAAAAAAAAAAAAAAAGCAGACATGACACTAATTATTTTACTTTGTTAATTATAACTTCATTGCACTTGTTGTATAACAGAAAAGTTTTTGTTTCTTCACAAAATTAAGGGCAAATATTGACTCTTGCTTCAAGTCTTATTGGTTTTTTGAAGAGTAGTAAGAGCTCATGGAGATCAAAGTGCAATGCATTTTATATACTGGTGGTTTTATACATGAAGCATGAATTAGCTTAAATTGAGAGCTCATATAAATAAATATAAATAAAGCATTTATTCCTTTTGGACTGATGGAATTCATGTGTTTTATTAGGTGGAAGCAGTTTCCAAAGGGCTTTTCCTGACCTTTTCACGTCTCCGTCCTCTCTAGGGATGCTTGTCTAGCAGGTCAAGCGAGGTTTAGATGCTGCTCCTCTGCCAGAGACAGAAGTTCATACAGTAATTCAAACTCTCAGTGGCTGTGTGACACAGGGGAAGATTGCACATAACTTCCAGAGGGTTACTTCCTAATATGTAAAGAGGAGGAGCAGCCACAATGAAAGGGCTTTCTACAAATCTTGATTTCAGTGTTATACATTTTCCCTATAGTCTTCCCTATACCATGTTACAGGTGATCAAAGGTGTGGGCCTTATCTATAGAATACTTCATCCAAGGGCAGGATCCAGTCTCTTCAATACATATGAAACAGTCTCAAACGAACTATACAGTAGCCCATAAACAAGCCTCAACCTATTTATCAGGGTTAAAAACTGAACAATGTATATTCTTTAACAACAAGGAATGAGGTTTGAAATGAAAAACAAAGAAATATTTAAGAATTTCAAAACTAGTGGGAAATAACATCCCTAAATAATCGAGGGGTCAAAGAAGTCACAGGGAATCAAAATACTTTGAGCAGAGTGAAATGAAAGCAAACATTCATCCTCACAGAATACACATAAGACACGGTTGTAGAGGGAAAAGCTCATTTTTAAGTTGGTGCCTATGTTAATAGTCTTCATAATATAACATTCTACCTGAAGAAACTGGAAAAATACTTTGTATAGGTTTGGTATACTATAAGTGTTAGATAAACAAGTCAGCAAAATGGTTATTCCCACAGCCTTGCACTCTTTCTGATTATTCCCCCCTACTACAGAGCATAAAAACACATTTAGAGGAAAGAATCAGCCGGTGGCCTCTCTCTTGGCAATGACTATTTGGAATTGCTCTTCTGGGGGTCTTAAAGTTAACGTGATGACTTAAAGATAAAATGACTACAACATTTTCTTATAATCAACTGAGTGTATGCACATATGCTCTAAGGGAAGCCTGGGAAGAACAGACCCTGAGCTTGTCATCTCTTTTACAGAAGAGGAAACTGAGGCCCAAACTAAGAAACCTCTTTGACAGACAACACCTGTCTCAATTCCTTAACTTCGAAATCTGTTATGTACATTTGTGATCATTTTCCTAGGACTTTTTCATATGCTTTGGTTATAATGAGGTAGTCTAGTTTTGAGTTCTAAACATTTTAAATCTGGATCCATTTTCTTATAGGCACAACATATAACAAACAGATGTGGCTGGAAGACTTTAAGTGTAGCCCTTAAAACATGAAAATTACACCCAACATCACAGCTTTTCTTTGCTTATTTGTCAGATGTTAGGAACCAGAGTACTCAGCAAAAAGGCAGAGTTCCACAAATAACGACTTCAATACTACAAAGTAAAACTATCAACCTAAATAAAAAGTATAGTACAAGGGCGGGAGAGATGGCTCAGCCATCAAAGGCCAGGCTTACAACCAAAATGATAAAAGCTACAATTCTAAATAAAACCATTTCCCTTCTAAACCCAGGCAGGCAAGGTTACTCTCAAAGTAACCTCAAAAACTAACCACTGACCCAGTCCTTCCCCTATCTGATACTAGCATTCTCACTTAAATCCTTCCTCAAAGTCCTTGTTTATAACACACACGCACACACACACACACACACACACACACACTCACATGCACACCCAATGGACAAGGCTATGACATATATATTACTTTTATGATGTGTGTGTATATATATGTGTGTGTGTGTGTATATATATATATATATTTATATGAGACCCTGCATGATAACATCCTCTTCTTACCTTACACATTTGTATTAGAAGATTCTTAACGGTAATATAACAGAACTTCCAACTATTTTTAGAATGAAACATTCAATTCTTAGAAGGTAAAGGCAAATAGGGTTGTTTGAGTCTACTACAGAGTGAACCATGTCAGTTAAATCTAAGCCTCTTAAAGGTTATTCTTTAAATATTAACAATAGCCACATTCTGTCATGTTATAAATATTAAGTATGATCTCCATGACTAACACAATAAATCTTTCCATACCTAAAGATGCTCCTAACATTAAAAAAAAACAGTTACATCACATTTTAGGACAAACACACACTTGATATTAAAAAACACTTGTGGGATAACTATTTTAAAAACAACTTGCAGCCGGGTAGTAGTTTCACATACTTTTAATCCTAGCACTCAGGAGGTATATACAAGTGGACCTCTGTGCGCTTGGGCTGGTCTGGTCTACAAAGCAAGTTCCAGGACAGCCAGAGAGATTACACAGAGAAATCCTATCTCAAAAAACAAACAAACAAACAAAAAAACCCAAATAAACAAAGGAAAAAAAGCAAATATTCCTCTCTTTGATTAGCATCTCAGTCAGGAGAAAAAGTTCTTGAGAGTCAGCATACAGCATAACGACTAGTTAACAACAATGTACTATAGGGGCTGGAGACAGCTCAATGGGAAAGTGAGCGCCTGATCCGCAATACCCATTTAAAACTGGGCACCTGCAACCCCAAGCACTACTGGTGGCAGAGAATGGAGGATTCTTGGAGATGGAGGGTCAACCAGTGCAGCCAAATTGATCAGCTTCAAGTTCAGGGAAGAAATGGTTTTCAAAAAATAGGTGGAAAGTGATGGAGAAAGACACTGATAGCAATCTTTGGCCTCTATACATATACTGTGAACACACATGAATATGCAACTGTATGCAAACATGCACAAACAGTCCAACACCCAACAAATAAACACAATAATAATAATGTAGTGCAAATTTCAAATTGCTACATCAACAAATTGATATGGGAGGTCCTTCTGTCTCTGTGTTATTTTTATTGGTTAATGAATAAAGAACTGCTTTGAGCCTATGGCAGGGAAGAACAGAACTAGGCAGGGAAAGCTAGGCTGTATGCTGGGAGAAAGAAGGGAGGAGTCAGAGATGCCATGGAGCCACCGGAGGCAGACATGTTGAAACTTTAGCCAGTAAGCCACTGTCACATGGCAATACACAGATTACTAGAAATAGGTTAAATTAAGATGTAAGAGTTAGCCAATAAGAAGTTAGAGCTAATAGGCCAAGCAGTGTTTTAATTAATATAGTTTCTGTGTGATTATTTTGGGTCAAAGGTAGCTGGGCGGTCAGGAATGAACAAGCAACTCTCCCTTGCAACAACAAATTTTAAATTCTCTCAACATAAAAAGTACATACTTGAAAGATTGATATGTTGATTGCTTCACAAATCACCTATAAGATACAATGTATCAAAACATCACATTATACTCCATAATATATATATATATTAAAGAATTAACTGTCAATAATAAAAACAAGATGCATTTTGATCAATGATAAAAATGCATTATGAGTTACAGATTAGGATTTGCATACCACTAATTTAGGCACACAGTCCTAATAATTCCATAAAATGCATTAATTTAAGAGATTGTGAAACTAACTAACCAAAGGAAATCATTAGGAATTACTAAACCAACTGAGGAATTCCTGATGCTCCCGTGGCTGCCTTGGTAGGCAACGAGAGCACTGTTCTTGAATTCTGAAAATATTCTAAGGTAGAAAGAATGTAGAGCCCTGCTTCTACTTCAGAAGTCAACGAACTGGAAAGCTCTTGTTTACTGACAGCTACAGCAATCTACACACAACCTCTGTAGAGACAAGTGATGCTCTTGTCCAGGCCCATAAACTTTAAAGAGCATACTGACGTGGGGATAGTTATTATTTCACAGTCTCGAAAATTACTATCCATGCCCTAAATAACATATGATAGAGACAAGAAAACAAAAACTCAATAGTTACCCTAAAAAAATGGCTATTGTGAAATATTAGAAATAAAAGTTTATTCTGCTATTTTGACAAGAATCAAACAAATGCAGAGGAAGCATTATTCTATAGGAAACTGGCCTGGCTTTTTCAACAGGTCAATAATGTGAGAAAAAGCAAGAATGGGGAGACTGAACATTTGAGTCTCCAACTCCTATGCTGAAATTTAATCCCAGTATTTGGTATTTGGAGATGGGGACTTGAACAGGAGGTTAGAGCTTTCAGGAACAGGACTGCTGTCCTTGCTTTAAGACGGCCCCAAAGAAACACCCTGCCTTTCTTCCTTGTGAGCACAAGAACTACAGCAGGTATCCCCACCATCTGGGTCTACTGGTGAATTCATGTTGGACTTGTTTGACCTTAAGAATTTTGAAACATAAATTTCTACTGTTTACAAGTCAACACATGCATCTTAGCTGACTTGTGGCAGGAATACATCAGCTGTGAAACATATTTGTGAACACAGGGAAGTCTGAATATGCCTTGATATTAGATAATCTTTATGGAATTATTACTAATTCATAATATTATAGATATGCATGTCCATTTCAACAGATGAATATTACAGTTTTGTGTGTTACATATCATGGCTTTAGTTTATCCACATACTGTAGCATTTGTGAAAAGATAGAGGATACCAGACAACCACTATGAAAGCCTTCCCTGTTGCTACTATTAATATTTACTCTCCAGGATTCTTCAATTATTTTGAGTAATGTAAGATTTTTTAAAGGACTGTCTGAACTTGCTATATGCAATGGAGTCTAGCAACCACATAGAGAATAACCATGGCAGCAACTGGGGAGGCAGACCATGACTACGATGCTTCCAGAAGGTGTAGTCTACATGAAGAGGCCAGGCGGAGGAACTACATATATCCGCTCTCAGGTTCCTCTCCACTCTTCCTGTTCTTTAAGTTTAGTCACACCACTTTTACATGTTCATTTGTAGATTAACCAAGGGAGCTTCTGCTAATGACACCAAGAATTTGAACAGACCAGACTGACTTAATATCTAGTATCCTATGCTTTTAAACTGGAAAATATCGTAGCATGGAAATTTAATTCTTCACAGCAAAGTGCACAAGAAAAGAGGGACATCACCATAATTTAGAAGAATTATGACTTTCAAAAAGCTTGACAATGAATATTCCTTGTGAGGGGCTGACAAGGTGGCCCCCTGGGAAAAGGGGCTTGCTGCCAAGCTTGACAAGCAAAGTTCAATCCTGGGACTCACATGGTAGAAGACAACCAACTCCCTCAAGCTGCCATTTGGCCCCACATTTGCATCACGGCATGGGTACAACTCATTCTCCCACCACAATAAATAAATAACTGTAAGAATAAAAGAATAATCTTTTATCCTTTAGAAGCAAAGAAAATAATATCTTAATGACCTAAATTCTACGAGATACAAATAATATATGGAAATTACAAAAGTCAGCATACTGGCAAGTGAGATCCATCATGCCCTGATGTCAGGATTGACCATGAGAGAAGACGTCCCTAAAAGAAGACGAGTTGTAAACAGCAGCTTTGGCCAATAACTACCAATAGAAATAAACCAAAGAGGAACCTTGGTTATTTCTAAAACAACTGTGCTTAATTTTTGGAATTTGTCGTCTTTGAACCCAAGACTGCAGTGTGACATCACCAAAGCTAGTACAAAGAAAGGCTACATGAAAAGGAAAATAGAGCATATCCCAAGAGGCAGAATTAAGGTTTGGGATGGAAGACCTCACTTAAGCTAGCCCTGGGCTCTCAGTCACTTGAGTAACCTCAGTTGAGGTCCCATGCATTACAGGGAGACTCAACCATCCACTAGTATTCTAACACGTTCCTAGCACACAGAATTAAAAGTTTTTGTTTAGTTTACTGAGCTCAGGGATGGCTTTTATACAATAGATAACTGAAATAGTCATATACAGTGATGTGGACTCATTTATATTTGATATGAAACTATATACACTGAAAAGTTATCTATGAGTAAATACCTAAAGAAACGCTTCATTTATAATTCTGAACCACCAGAAGTTGAACTGAATTATCTGGAATTATGAGAAAATATTAGTGTTCACTTTTACAACAGTTTAAAAGTACCACTCCATCTGTAAACTTCCTACTCAAATTGATGGAGAGTTTCACATCACAAAGACTGACGCTGTGGTAGACATAAAATACCACAGCGATCCTTAAATGAGATCCTTATGTTGAAGAGGTGCCCATCACAAAAGTAGTCAAAACAACAAAAGGTAAAACTGAAGGCCTGGAGTGAGGTTGACACTTTAACCTTATCTGAAAACAAGACTGAAACAATGGTGGCGTGCCTTGAAACCAAATCTGTGCAGGCTCCTGGGGCAGTGCAGATTCTCAGCTCCTCTGCACAGACAGCACGGACTTTCTTAGGACAGATGTTGATTTCTGGGGTGTGACTTACTAGGGTAAATGTTAATGAGTTTGTATTTTACTCACATTGAATTTTTAAATATATTTTAAATTTTAGTACTCTTGTGTTAAAATGACTTGTTTAGGTTAAGAATGTTCTGGTAGGCTCAGCAGGCACAGGACCACACTTTGAAATGAGATTACAGGATTGAAACTTTGGCTCTGTTTTTTTTTTTCTTTTTCCTTTTTTTTTCTTTTTTGTTTATGATTATAGAGCCTCAGCTTAAAAAGGAGTTTAATAATAGTAACTGTCCTTAGAGTTGGTAAGAGCTTTAGTGAGTTCTCATGGAAGAATAAATACGGACAGCCAAGTGAACATTTGTTATGAACAATGATAAAATGACAATACAGCCTCAGAGGAGAAATAACATTTTACAAACTCTCATATGCTCTAGAAAAAACCTTGGAATGAGAAAATAAATATAAGGGGCTTCATACAGTGTGTAAAACAGTAACACCCATAATGCTAACAGAATTCTAATGGGAACAGATCTGAGACATCATCTGATTCATCTTCTATTATATGCTTTCATGTTGTTTACATACACATTTATTTTTGTGTTGTGTATGTGTGCACACACATATGTGTGTGTGTGTGTGTGCGCGCGCACGCATGCGCACACGTGTGTGTGCGTGTGTGCACTCCTGTTTTCAGACAAGGTCTTATTCTATGGTGCAGGTTGGCCTGAAATTCACTATATAGGCTGGTTGGCCTAAAACTTGTGGGACCCTGCTCCTCTGCCTCCCGAGTGCTGGAATTATAGGCATGAAAGACCATGCCTGGTTCTTCCACACAAACAATCTAGACAAACTTTTCTACATACAGTCTGCTTGAGTTTTAACACTACGCTCAAACCCTCTAAAAACTTCACCGCTATTGATAATCTCTGCTGTCTATGATTTCAGTCATGTTTACTATTCTATTCTGAATTCTAATCAGGTTTTGCTCCTTTAGAAAACAGTGAAACTGTCTTTCTTTGAGGTCTAATTTAGCTAGAGTACAATGAGCAGTATCATATACATACACAGTTCAGAGTTGCAATAGATACACATGTATATGTATAGACCACAATCTAAAGTTCTCGAATGCAGTTCTCATCACTGAGAGTCCTGTGTCAACCTAATTTCGCCCGTTTCTCCTTACCATGACTAACCTGTCCTGCCATCAGCTCACATGGAGTCCTATATTATTTTCACTGGACCAGAAGAACACAAAGCACTTTTGAGAGATCCAAAAATTGTGGTATATATTTCTAGTCTGCTTCCTTTTATGGATAACTAGTATTCTGTATGTACATTCTTCATACAATTTGTCTACCCACCAAACAGCTGATGTAAATTTAGGTGCCTTCCAATGTCTAGTCAGTAAGAGCTCTTATGGCATAGACTCAAACATACTCTTGGTGGGCAAATGTTTTCATTTCTCTTGAGTAAGTACTTGAACATAGCGGGTCATAGGGAATGTGTATTCTGAACTTTATAAAAACTATCCAACTGTCCGTCACATTTTACACTTGGACTGGCAACTTGAATTTAACAGTTCTGGTTTTCTACATGTTATTTCACTTTTTTCCCCTACCCGCTCCTTCTAACCCTCCTTTTCTTCCTCTTTTAAAAGCTAATCTACTGGGTATTTATCGTAGTAAAGGTTTCTAGTGTTGTGATGCCATGACCACAAGCAATTTGAGGAGGGAAATATTTATTTGCTTACACTTCCACATCACAGTCCATAGTTAAAGGAAATCAAGGCAGGAACTCAGGCAGGGCAGGAATTTGGAAGCAGGAACTGAATAGAAACCATGGAAAAGTGCTTCTAACTGGTTTTCCCTTTAGCTTGCTTAGCCTGCTTCCTTATGAAACCCAGGATCATCAACCCTGAAGTACACCACCAACAATGGTCAGGGCCTTCTCCCACCGATCACTAATTACAAAAATGCCCTGCAGACTTGCCTACAGAAAAATCTTAGGGCAGTATTTTCTCAATTGAAAGCCCACTTCCCAGATGACGCTAGCTAACGGCAAGTTGACATGAAACTATTAAGGACAATATCACAGTAGCTAGATTTTGATTTACTGAATATGATGAACATTTTTATGGATTATCAGACAATTACTTGTTTTCTTCCTATGAATGTTCAAGTTTTTGCCAAATCTTAAAATAGTCTACTTCATTTTGGATAGTAAATTTCTGGATCCAAGTCTTTTATCAAACACATTTTGCAAATACTTTCTCCTAGTCTATAGACACTTATTTTCTTAATTTTACTGAAGTCTTTCTACTTCTTTACAGTACAAGTGATACTGAAATGATGTACAGTACAGTCAAAATCCAAATGCTCACCTAGTAAATCAAGAAGAAAAGGCAAGCCCAAGACAAGCTTTGAAGAAGAGACTGGTCAATGGCTCTCACTCTAGGATGAGCTCCACTTCTTTGATAGACTGGACCTGACTGAACTTCTTTCTGGCTTTTACCACCACCAGCACCCCTGCCCGCATTGCACATGGCATCTTGTATTTCAGTATAGTCAATATATTTATGCACATATATTGAATATTCTCTCAACTCCTGATTTTCAAGGCACTAAATTGGATATTATAAGATGAAGGGGCACACAATATATTCTCCAGGTTGTCAATAGCTACTAACAGGTTCTTTCTAGCTATTATTCTTAAATCATGTAGTATAGGTCCCTGCCAAGGTCTTCTTTTATAGGCTGTGTATTGCTAGCTTTGTTAAACCTGGTAGACATCACGTAGACATGCTGACTGCTCCTATTCTACACATACAAAGACACCTGTCTTTGTCTTATTTGGACAGTGTTGAATACCCGTCAGTGAGCAAGGGTGGTAAAAAGGAAGTGCAGTCTTTATTAGGCAATGAAGAATGGACTGAATACTGAAATTTAAACTGGTAATAAATAGTGATGCCTAGACTCTATTCTTCAAAACAATATACTGCCCAGCTGCTAACTCACTCAAACCTTAAATCAAGAATAAGTTTACACGTCTCCCGTCTGGTAACTTTCTAGGGAGAAAAGGCTGGAAAACACATTGTCAACTGATACTTTCTTCCTTGCTACTAAAGTATTATTCTTTACAGGTTTCCCTACCTTACAAATGTTAATCAACATACTTACACTTTTCACTTGGGCCAACCACATTAGTTAGGAACATCTGGTGTATCACAAGGTATTATTGTATGACGATCATTTGCAGAAATAATAAAATTGAAAGCAGATCTGACTTTTATTGCTACACCAGTCTTCCTTAGTCAGAAAGGCTGTGGAAAGACAGCTAAGAATAAGTTAATCTCTACTGCTCCTAAATAGCTCTCCAAATGTCTACTGTTGTTTAACTCAATCTCTCACTTAAAAATACTGTTTACTGAATAGGATCTTTTCTTACAATGGAACCCAAATGATCTAAATCTCTAAATTCTTTCTGGACTTACTTTTTGCAACAATCAAACAATTTTTTCATTCCCCAAATTCAGAGTGGGGCGTAGTGATACACAACAACACAGATGGTACAGGTATAAAGTCACATCAGCTCAGCATATCATAGTATAACAATAAAGATGGTACAGGCCTGTAGTCACAACAACACACATACTATACCACAACACAATATATCATATCATACTACAACATAACAACACCATGTTACATCACAACAATACCACACTATACTGTAACACCACACTGCAGTAACATAGATGGCCATGTATACAGGCCTGTAATCACACCAGCACAGTACCACATGAGAACACAGCACGCTATATCACACTACCATGGATTGGCATATGGTGTAGGCCTCTAGTCACAGCCCTTGAAAGTAGAAGGTAGGAGACTGAGTCAAGACCACTCTGGGTTATAAAAGATCCTATTTTAAATAACCAGCTGGGGAAAAAAGGAAAAAAAAATAAAATAAAACAGTGAAAGGAACTATAGCTTTTGTTTAAAGACTAAAAAGTTCAGATGAAAATCTAGAAATGTGTTGCATTTCAGAAGATTAAGTGTCTTAAAAAAGTATTTCAGAAGGGCATGATAGTTCTCAAAATTCATGTATATGAAACTGTTTGATGCAGACTTTAAAATGGGCAGTTAATGACTACTAGGGAAAAGAGTTGACTTTCTTCAGAGCTGCAGTCACAGGTAAGTTCTCTTCAATCCTGCTAACGTCACAGCCATGTGCTTGCAGCAACCACAGTGAACAAGAGGGGCACGCGCACTGGGAACCGGTGAGATGCAGTGGGAGGGGAGGAAGAGGGCGGAGACTTGAGGAGATGGAAGACGCTACAAAGTTACAGACATGGACAAAATTATCAAAGAATAAATTAAACATTCAAAATGCTTCAGAGGATTTCTTTTAACCAGGAAAGTATTCACATTTGCCTTTAACAATAGTAACACATGCTTTGCTACAACAATTAAAAAAAATTAATTAAATCAGCTCCTTCCACAGATGATACTGGGTGGCAAAGGCCGAGATAAAACTGGCCAATTACAGAAACCCTAATTTGACTAAGAAAATGTGAGGTGTCTGCTAAAGAAAAAGAAATAGCTAATCAATGCAATTAGTTTACAGTTATCTAAATCCCCAATGCCTAGAAGTACAAAGAATTATGCAACTTTTTGTTTTAAAGAGAATGGAACTGGCCTTGGCCCATAACCATACTGATGAATATTTTGCATATCACCATAGAACCTTCATCTGGCGATGGATGGAGATAGAGACAGAGACCCACATTGGAACACTGGACTTAACTCCCTAGGTCCAAATGAGAAGCAGAAGGAGGGAAAACGTGAGCAAGATAGGCAAGACCAGAGGGAACCTTCATCTGGCGATGGATGGAGATAGAGACAGAGACCCACATTGGAGCACTGGACTGAGCCCCCCCAAGGTTCAAATGAGGAGCAGAAGGAGGGAGAACATGAAAAAGGAAGGCAGGACCGTGAGGGGTGCGTTCACCCACTGATATAAGGGGACTGATCGAATGAGAGCTCACCAAGGCCAGCTGGACTGGGACTGAACGAGCATGTGATCAAACCGGAGTCTCTGAATGTGGCTGACATGGGGGCTGACTGAGAAGCCATTGACAATGGCACTGGGTCTTGTTTCGTCTGCATGTACTGGCTGTTTGGGATCCTAGTCTGTTTGGATGCTCACCTTCCTAGGCCTGGAGGGAGTGGGGGAGGAACTTGAACTTCCCACAGGGCAGGAAACCCGGACTGCTCTTTGGACTGGAGAGGGAGGAGGAGAAGGAGTGGGGGGAATGGGAGGGTATGGGGAGGAGGGGAGGAAGTGGAAATTTTCATAAACAAACAAATTTATTAAAAAAAAACAAAAAAATTTAAAAAAATAAAGAGAATGATGATGTCAGTAACATGTCCCACAAGCCATGCTGCCAGTTCATGCGTCTTTTGCCCGGGCTTACTATGAATGGTTGGGCTTTTTTCCCCTACTATTTCTTCCTCCCGCCCCAAGATGAACTTTCTCCCGTGAAAGCACTAACAGTAGTAGTAAGTTACTAAGACTTCTCATCTGTCTTGTCTTCTCAAGTAAAATGAAAAACCTGAAAAATACTTCTGAAGAACGTTCTGATCATCAGGGAATGTCGTCTGTGAGTGGTTAGGATGCAATGTTATTTAAGAAGGTCCAGTATTGTACTACCACATTAGGCCCCACTGTGGAAGCTTGCTTTGGTCACTGCTCAGTAAACATGTATCTGGGTAAGATGATATTTTCTTCCTCCTGGCATTTGGTTTTGATTCAAAAGTACACAAAGACATGTGCTCAACTATGTTCATAAAAGCATTGTTTGTCACAGCCAGAAGCTAGAAACAGCCTAAATGCCCCTCAACTGAAGAATGGATAAGGAAAATGCGGTACATTTACACAATGGAGTACTACACAGCAGAAAAAAACGACATCTTGAATTTTGCAGGCAAATGGATGGAGCTAGTAAACATCATTTTGAGTGAGGTAACCCAGACACAGAAAGACAATTATCACATGTACTCATTCATAAGTGGTTTCTAAACATAAAGCAAAGAAAACCAGCCCACAAATCACAATCCCAGAGAACCTAGACAACAATGAGGACACTAAGAGAGACATACATAGATCTAATATACATGGGAAGTAGAAAAAGACATGTTCTCCTGAGTAAATTTGGAGCATGGGGACCTTGAAAGAGGGTTGAAGAGGAGGGTAGAGGCAGGGAGTAGAGCAGAGAAAAAAAAACCCAAAACCAAAACCCCAAAAAACCCCAAAGTACAACTGCAACTTAGATAGTTTTCTATCACTCTAAAAGAAAAAAAGAACTCCGAAATTAATTGGAGTGTCCCAACTTTAAACAGAAACTAATCAAGCCCAGCTCTGCTCCATGTCAGCACCATCTACACAAGGTGATGGAGCTCCAAAGCATAATATGCCAGGAAATCCAGAGATTCTGGGCATATATTTTCTGGCTACAACCACAACATTCTGTGAGAATGGTGACTGCACTCATTGCTACCTACAGCATTCTGCAATAGTTACTTGGGAGTGACGACTTGCCCCTCTTTTATTTCAAAATTACTTTCTTTAAATATGATAGCAACAAATCTTTTTCAAAAGGCTTAGAATTGCTCATTGTTGGACAGTAATATTGAGGTTACCAAGTTTTATTCCAGATAGCAAAAGTTTAAACATGACCACACTAACTATAAACTTGGCTCATAACAGTAATGATCTCACACCAGCCTGTAGGCACTACAGGGGTGAAAAAAAAAAGAAAAGAAAGAAAGATAGAAGACTAAGTAACACAGCCCTTGAATGTATTTAGCAATATAGCTTTCTCTTGGCAAGAATCTAACAAAAATTTCTAACAAAATCTTGACTCCTACGTGTACTATGTGGATTTCTTATAGAGAAATTAGCATGTCTATACTTTATAAGTATTATAATAAACGTCTAGAACCAGAAGAGCAGACTACTAAAGTAAAAAATAACTTGTGATGCTAAGCAAGGGCTAGAATGGATCTCTATGAGGACACCTATAAATAAACCTCAGTGCTAAAATTGAAACAAATAGCTGTAGACATAGCTATTTTTAAGAAGTGTTTCCTTTATTTAATACTAAAGTACAGAACATTGATTCTATTAATAATCTCTGACAGAGATCCACTGTATAAAGCAGCACATTATGAAAACAAAAAGTTCTAGACCTCTCATCCATAAGCCGTCATAAAGCAGCTGCTATATGCAGAGAAGTGCCTAGGACAGCGAATTCAAAGCTAGATAAACACCTCTCAGATCCACCAGGACAGGTACTACTGAAAGCAGACAAGCAAATGACACAACTATCAATCCCGAAGGCAAAAATAATGAGTGCTACTTTCTGGAGAAACTGGTATATTGTACTATTAGTGGTCATGTGAAATGGAACAGTTGCTATGGCAAACACTAGAGCAATTTCTCAAAGAATTAAAAACAGACTTTCCATATGAACCAGCAATCCCACAGAATGTAGGCTGGCAAGGAGATACTTACATATTTGTACTTGTGATAACATTCCCAACAGCCAAGAGGTGGAAGCAACCTAAATATCCTCAGAGATGAATAAAGACAATATGGTATATGCATACAATAGAATAATATCCACACTTAAAAGAGAAGAAAATTCTTATAACACAACAGGAATGAGCCTTGGAGAACATATGCTAAGTGATCTGAGTCAGTCACAAGACTGTGGGAGTCAACATAAAAGATATACCTGTAAGCAGAAAGTGAAACTCACTGACACAGAGACCCAGACTATACACATAAAATGGGTAAGCTGGTAAATTTTACATGAGTTCTACTTTGCTTAAAGTTAAAATTAAAAAAAAATCCTTAAAGTGAACTCTGGGGTGGAAGGAGAAAAATATTATGGCTCAGCAGTGATTAGGCAAAGTATTGATGGTATGCAGAATAAGTTTCACGAAGCTTCCTCAAATGGAGATGGAAGTTAATGACTCTCACCCCAAAGAGTTATAAAACTCATTTTTATAACAAAAAATAGTTTTTCGTCCTTTATTACCCATAGCACAGTAATTCCCACAAGAGCACTGAAGCTTCTCTGTTATGGCACCTCCATTCCATTCTGGACACCTTATCTACCTGCTAGAAAGCTTCTCCTTACTTCTGAGTACACATTTGCCACCTAGCTCCTTTCAGTCACTGCTCTGTTCTGTCCTACAAGCAACAGAGAGGACAGGAATAACCTATTTCTTTGGTGTGAACAACTTTATTTTTGTAAAGGTTTCACAAAAATGCCTTAATATTGAAGTCTTTAGTTTCTTTGCAGTGAGTCCCTCAGCCTAATGCTTTAAACAATAAGTAAGAGCAAAAGATGACACTTTAAATTGTTGTCTCTTACAACAGACTTTAAAGGCAGAGGCAGGCGACTGCCATGGCAGAGACCAGCCAGGAGTGCTTAGGAAGACCTTCGTCCAAAATCAAAACAAGACAAAAACCCAAAACATCCCTGACTCAAGATGATGTAAGTAGACACAAAGGTAGGTCACTTGATTTAGACTCTCTATCTGAAAATGCAAATATGAAAGGCTCTTTAATGAATTAACTAACTCACAAATAGATGTCAGTATAGTATTTCTGTACATCATTTTGTTGTTGTTGTTGTTGTTGCTGCTCCTCTGCTCATCTCCTGCTAACTCCTTATACCCTGCCATTTCCAGTAACTCCCTGTGGAAAGCTTCAACTTCTCAATCACCTGGAATCAGACCTTGAAACACTGTCTGGCTCTCTTATTTTTCCTAAAACAACCCTCAGAAACCTACTAAAGGCTGCTCAACAGAACACTCCGGGCTGACAATCAGAACAGAAGCACGGTGGGCTCTGGACACCACCACTCTCATTTTCATTTCAACCATGAAATACTTAAACAGCCTGAAATGATAGAGTATTTTCAGTCACTGTGATCTCTGGGATAATTTGCACATATATAAACACGAAATAAGTCTAAGCACTAACTAGCATCAAATACTAAATTACTAAGGCACTGTAATCAATTACTTATGTTTCCATCCCTCGGAAAATCTCTTGTGTATTAGCATTGGAACTTTATTTCAGGAAACAAGGAAAGCAATTTAGGTAATAGAACCATGTTCTCTAAATTACACTGGTAGGCTACATTATGTACTGAAATTGTTATTAAATGTTTCTGAAAAGTCTGGGTTCTAGCACTTATTAGAAGCTTTATTAGCTTTTAAAAGGGTTGGAATTCCCCTGAAAAAGGAAAAGAAAATGGGTCAAATAAATTAAACGTCATTAAGTTTTCAACAAAGTACTGAATTAATGAACATCCAGTGAACTTCCTTACACTTAGTATTTAATTAATAATAAATCTTCAACTGAAATAAGCAAAGGTTTTTCTTTATATCTTTTACTTGATTACCATTTAAGTTAAACCACATGGATAAGTATAACATTTATCAATTTTTATAATACATTTTATTTTTTTAAAAATTTATTCATTTATTTATTTATTATGCATACAATATTCTGTCTGTGTATATGCCTGCAGGCCAGAAGAGGGCACCAGACCTCATTACAGATGGTTGTGAGCCACCATGTGGTTGCCGGGAATTGAACTCAGGACCTTTGGAAGAGCAGGCAATGCTCTTAACCACGAGCCATCTCTCCAGCCCTATAATACATTTTAATAACCATGTAGGTGACAAAATGACTATAACTATATTTCTACTTTTTTTCAAGACTATACAAATTATGGCTGGATGTGGTGACATACTCCTGTAATTCCAGCACAGGCCAGATGAGAGAATGGTATCAGTTCAGAGCCACTCATGAATGCAAATCAAGACCTCATTCAAAAGCAAGCAAATTTCTGCTCATGCTTAGGAAGAGACAAGGCCACAGTTACTTCTGGAAGAACCTGTGTTGTTCTGTTACATAGAAGGCCCTCCAAAATGAAATCCTTCCATGCTGGAAGGAAGTTCCTCAAGAAACAGGGTGTTTAAGCTGGAGAGATGGCTCAGCAGCTAAGAGTACTGGATGTTCTTGCAGAGGCCCTGAGTTCAATTCTCAGGAACCACTTGGTGGCTCACAACCATCTGTAATGAGATCTAGTGCCCTCTTCTGGCACGCAGGCATATATGCAGACAGAAACACTGTATACATAATAAATAATCTTAAAAATAATGTTGGGCAGTGGTGGCACTTGGGAGGCAGAGGCAGGCGGATCTCTGTGAGTTCGAGTCCAGCCTTGTCTACAAGCGCCAGTTACAGGACAGGCACCAAAAACTCCAGAGAAACCCTGTCTCGAAAAATCAAAAGGAAAAAAAAAAAGAAAGAAAGAAAGAAAAAAGAAACAGGGTATTCTAAGATATCTCTCAGGTCTGCTGAGCTCCTGGAAGAAGAGTAGTCCAGCCAACCTGCCTACAACAGGCTCAGAGCAACTGAGCCACATGAAAAAGGCACTTTCTGACTCGATTAGCTACCTGAGGGCTGTGCATGTACCCCACGTTCCCAGCTTATGTGAGCTGTACCCATGTTAGGCAGGTTTTGGTAAAGCAGCTGTCTTTGAGTCTTTACTGCTCCTGGAACCTCTCACCATACTTCTCTGTGAGTAACCCCAGTAAGACTCACTGGCTCGCCAAGATAGACTTTGGTGGTATCTGCGTCGTTTGTTGTTGGTTTCCTAT
Source organism: Myodes glareolus (assembly GCF_982192425.1). Taxonomy (NCBI): domain Eukaryota; kingdom Metazoa; phylum Chordata; class Mammalia; order Rodentia; family Cricetidae; genus Myodes; species Myodes glareolus. The sequence goes on from NC_142040.1 coordinate 31,950,436, forward strand.
TTGGGGAATTTTCACATCTCCTCAAGAATAATTTTACACAATATCTTCCTCAATTTAACAAAACAAAGCCTATCAATTCTTTTCTTTATTTTATTCCTAGAAAATAAGGTTCTTCCTGCTATTATAATTATTTTCTATAAATGCAGATATATGAAATCTACATAGTTTTAAGTTCTATTAGGATAGAAATTAAAGAGGACTACCAATATCTTTGGGGAATTATGCCATTAATAGAGTTCATGATTAAACTAGAAATGAGATTTCTTAACATTTTAAATATTCTCTCAACACTATTTAATTAGAACTGAGATACTAAGCCAGGCATGGTGAAGCATACCCATAACCTAACACTTGAGAGGTTGAAGCAGTAATATCAGAAGTTCAAGACCAGCCTTGGCTACATAGCAATTTTGAGACAAGGTTGCTTCTAAAATTAACAATGACAATAATTTAGATATTAAAATTAATATATATATAATGCATTGAATCCTTAATTGTATTTTTTCTTTTACATAGAAATTATACTATGTTCTTTTGATTTTTTTCTATGATGAATGCGAATGTCAGAGAGAAACTGTCTAATTTTCCTGATTACAGAGTCACAGTGGTATTTTCATAATCTCAAAGTAAATACAAAGAGTAAAAGTGTTAAAGATATTTCAAAAACCTTCAAGGTTCTTACAGAACAAGAAAAAACAACGTAGGGCAATGTTTACCACCTTCCTTCTTATTGACATACACAACTGACTATCAAGTAGCTAGTTTTTCAAGGAATACTACTTCATCAAATTAAACAAAACCAAAGAAATCAATCTACATAAAACTACTTGGAAGCCCTGTATTGATCCTGGAAATATTAAGCCTCCTAGTTGTTGTCAGTGGCTTTTCTATAAGAACTTGAAGACTACAGCCAAGACCTTACTAGCAAAGGCATTTTGAAGAAGAGGTAAGACTTTGAAAGCTGTAGTAGACCCTTTATCTGCTGTGATAAGAAACTGTAGACGGGATTCTGTTTCTTGCTGGGATTTACTATAGCAATATAAGAAAGGGGACATGTGGTACGGCTAGAGCAATGTTCTAGGGCAATCAGACCACTAACACAGCAAAGGCCACTGGAAGACGAAGCAGGAAAATCAGTGATGTTACAATGTTGAGGGCCAGGGGTCGGCAAACTTCCTGTGGATGTGGCCTTTTTGTACACAGATCAGGTGTTGGGGGGGTCACATGCTCTGGATGGCAGCTGAACAGGTTTGTCATCACAGCACAGAAGCAGGTGCAGGTCAGGTGCAGTCTAATTAATGTGATTTTTTTCTATCACATTTTAATTTTTTTAAAATGGGCAAGTTGGATTGGGTTGGCACAATTTAGATAAAAAAAAATAAATATTGAAACTTAGCAAAGATGCCAGTGAAAATAAAGAGAAGTGGACCTAAAATTAAAACGTAACATGATTGGCAGATTGTAAGGACTGATTAGACGTCTCTGTAGAAGGAAAGAAATGTGCAGGATGACCTCTAAATGTCAAAGCTGAAATTAGGTATGCAAGGCTGTATTTACTGCAAGAGAGAATCTAGGACAGGGAGTAAATTTGTTAAAAATAATTGTACCTTGGTTGGGGCATGTTTAACTTGAGGTTCTGGGGGGACACCCTGTGTGACTGACTTATAAAACACTTCTCTGTCTCGTGGCTTATCAATGAACACATTTTCTCCAATTCTCCCCAACTGTTACTTTTCTGGTTGGTGTGACAAAATATCTAACAAGGCAACTTTAAGAAGAAGGGCTTATTTTGGCTCCCAGCTCAAGGGAACAGTCTACCATGGGGAAGGCCAGGCAGCCAGAGCAAGGGGTAGCTGGTAACACTGTATGTATTTTCTTTCTTCCTTTCATTCAGTCCCGGACCCCAACATGGAATAGTGACACCCACATATGGGAATCTTCCCACCTCAGTTAAACCTCAGACACACTTCCAGAGATTAGGTCCTGGGGTGATTCCAAATCTCAACAAGCCAGTTTTCAAGATGCATCATCAAATTGACAAAGTTCTCAAATTTGTTCTCACTCCTATTCCCAACACCTTGCTTTCTTGTCTTTAACCTGGCCTCAGAATTGGCTAGTAGGCTTTAGGTCATAGTACTCTCTAACCTATTGGTCATACTAGGGTAAAATCAAAACAAGTCTAAAGTATGTATAAAGGCATGCCATGTGTCTGCTTTACCTTTTCTCTAATAGCTTCATAACAATGCACAAGTCCTATTTTTATAAGTGAATCCCTGTCTACTTGTGACAGACTGACAAAGGCAAGCAATTACAGTTCTTTCTTTAGGTACATTCTATTACCTTTACCTGGAAAACTTGCTTCATAAAGACTTGTAGTTATTATGCAAAAATCCTATGCAAATAATGAAAAAGTTCATAGCTCCCCCAAAACATCTGTTTCTCCATGAGGAAAACACACAAAAATCAATAATAGTCAGCTCCCTTTTCTGTCCATTGCAAAGAAGCTGAAAGAGTTTCCATCAATTTGTTGTCACAAGATGACTGTTAAGTGCAGCAGTCACCCATCCCAAACCTGGCCCTGCTGCTGGCCCTGCTTAGCATGGCAGCTTCTTTGGAACTATGCTCGATACTTGGCAATCAACTGTTGTTTTTGCCATACTGACACTTGCAGATGAGAGACGGCTCTGCAAGGGCTTACATTCTTTGTCTAAGTGCTATCTGCAGTAGTAGCGTCCAGTAGGAACTGTGAAGCACAAAATTTAAGAGAATTTATAAATTAAAGTCTTTAATCCACAGGTGATCCTGCCCAAGTAGTTGACCAAGCAGTTCCCATGTCATTATAAAAAGTGTAGGTCATCATCTTTGCTTATTCTTCCTTGACCCAGTTACCTCGCCTTCTTTCACAGCCAACTTTCCTATGTTTCTGCAAGAGCTTTAACTGTTCCCTTACAAAATTACCAAGACTCTTATCTCATTTTTCTGTTTCTAGTTCCTCCCATCATTAATCTACTTTATCAAGTTAGTATTCAGTAATTTTAAATAAACTCCCAAAGAAATTTAAAACAATCTATCTCAAGATCCTACTACTGTTTCCAATATTTGCCTGGGGAGATAGTTGGACCTTTCCTATTCCTTCTATTGCCAGACCCATGCTTTCGTGCTTGATACTTTCTTCAGTTCCCTCTGAAAAATAATGAGTTCCTTCTACCCATCTTGATCCTTCTAGGTTTAAATGCTTCCTATTCTAGAAAGTTTACTCTGCTGACAAATGTCAATTATTCTTGCCTTAAATATGTTTATTACTGTTTCTAAATGCTTACTGATGAACTTCTGTGTCTAATTCCACTACATTTTTAGACTATAGCGTTTATTCCTCCTTGGAATCTTCACAGGATTTAACATAATTCAATAACTTGGAAATAAATACTAAAAATATGTTTATTTACAACAAATATTTTAAAGGTCAAGACTTTAATTTTTACATCTTTATGTCTATGTACCTAGCACATTTAAGGGCCTAGTGAATGTACTTAGAAGATACAAGAACTTCACTTATTCTCTCATTTAATAAACATTTCCTGAGCACCTAGGGTATGAGAGACACAGAGGCTGGGAACTCACGAAGGGGATTAAATTTAAAACTTAAAAACAATTCAATCTTCCCTTGTTTTGAAATATATTCTTTTCTGGAAAAAAAAGGGGGGGGCAGGCCAGACAGTGTCTCAGTTCCTCTGGGTCAAGTTTTCATAGTGTGACTCATTATGTTTCACCAATTCCCTGGGCAAAGATGGTCACACTTAGACTTTAGTACAAAAATCATTCTCAGTCCAAATATAGTTATTTTACAAATGTGGTCAACTTAGATTATCTTGTTCTGTTCTTTTCTCTTTGATGCAAAAATTGCAAGAACCCACTGGTTATTCTATAGCTCAGAGTGACACAGGTCAGCTTTAATACTTCTAGAAAATGGGCTTTCCAAAACACTGTGTGTCACAGGAGGGGGCACCTGAGTATTAATTCTGCCTTTTCTCTCTGGATAAAAAGTGTCCTTGCTGATGCCGAGTTTGGTTCAAGAACTAAGAAAGCCTGACAATTATAAACATTCCCTTAAAAGGCGAGCCACAGATTGCTAGCTCAAGTTCTTCTGGAATAGTGATGAAAAGGAAGAGCCTATCGACTGTTAACTCTTTCGGAACAATGAATATAAAACTGAATGATATATGAAATTTTGCTGACTCAGTAACCTTGTCTTGCTTGTATATGCTTATTGCCTATTGTGTATGCTAAGGTCATTGAAACCAAAAGAAACTAAGTATCTGTTTCTCCCTGATTTTACCTCTGAGAAAACACTGGATCTTGATTAATGAAATTGAAAAATTAAGCTAAATGAATAAAAATGTATGTGTCCTCTTATTTATCCATAGCCAATCCAAAACACTATAGTATTTTTTTGTTTGTAAAACCCATCTAGTCACTTTCATTGAGTAAGTTTGCTAGTCACTGAGGAAAGGGTCGAGCACAACAACAATACTAATTGTGCAGACACTCTTGCTCAAATACACGAATATATCAAGGGAAACTGCTATACAGTAAGTACAACAGGGGGGTGTGGCTCATTTTTTTTTTAAGAAATGATACCCCGAACATTGAAAAAAATAAATACCTCCTCAGTCAAATACTGTTAAAATTTCAACCTTCAAAAACTTCCAAAGGGAAAGTTTGTAAAACAGCAACTACTAGTCCAGCTTACAGAGGCTGGGAGAAGGTGAACACAATGTCACACTAAAGTAAGAGATAAACTCTACATCAAAGGACTGCAGTAAGGTGAGGTGTCCTCTCTTCTTAAACGGGAAATACAGCACAAAATGCATTTCTTTAAGCCTGAACTGTTTTCTTATTGGTTTATAAGGAGAAACCATTCTGCTACGGATAGTAGTAAGGTTTTCTGTTTGTTTGTTTTGTGAGACAGGATTTCATTGTAACTTTGGAACTTGTCCTGGATCTTGCTCTGTAGACCAGGCTGGCCTCAAACTCACAGAGATTGGCCTTTCTTTTCCTCCCGGGTGTTGGGAGTAAAGGCATGTGCCATCACTGCCTGGCCTAAGTATATTTTTCAGTGTGTGTGGTGTGTATATGCATGCATGTGTGTATGGAGACTAGAGTTTGACATCTATTATCTTCCTTGATGAGTTTTCCAATTTATACATTGAGGGCAGGCTCCTGAACCAACCAGAGTTCAGCAATTCACCTTATCTCACTAGCTAACTTCTGGGAACTCCCTGTCTCTGCCTCCCAAGTACTGGGATTACATGTGAGTCATTATACGCAACAGCCATTAGCATGGACGCTGAAGATTCAAGCTGTGATATTTGATAACAGACTTTATTGACTCTCCAAGGGAAACATTACCTTCTCTGAGGAGTGGATGGGGAGGGGTGGAGGAAGGTGAGGGGAGTGGAAACTGGGATTGGTATGTAAAGTGAGAAAAGATTGTCTAAACAAACAAATATATAAAAGCTAGAGGTAAAGGCTCTTGCCACCAACCTTGACAATCCCCAGAACAAACATATTGCAAGAAGAACTGACTCTAGCCATTGCATATGTGCATGCATCATTCACAGTCATGCACTTGCACGCACGCACACATAAACACACACAAATAAACATTAAAAACTAGAACAAAAGTAATTAAGTAGGTTATTCAAGGTTAACATTTTAAAGTCTTCATCTCAAGAAACAAAAATGTAATTAATTTGATAGTGAGCATAGTATTGCCATTTTATACCAATTGTCCACTCTCTGATAATATTTACTATTATCAAAAAAACATGGATAAGTCTTAAAAGCTGAACTCACTACATAAATAAAGAGGGAGTTTTCATTTTTGAACGTTTCTCATTTGGACCTGGAAAAGGCCTGGGCTTGAATAACTTGGATCACAATATACACATCCAAGAACAGCCTACTGCAGACATAAATGTTTGTTTGTAACATTTGGTGGGGATGAAGTGGCAAACACAAAGGCCACCCTTTAAAAAAAGCTTTCCCAGTATATGGAAAATTTTACTTTCTCATTTATATAAAGTGGTCCTGTAACTTGGATAAATACAAGTCTTCCGAAATAGAAACATCACAGCAGCCTTACTAAACTTAGCATTGTTCTCAATGATGGACATATTTCCTGAACTCCACCTTTAGCAAACAAATGTAGAAGTACTGAAAAGTAAGCAGCCCTTCTATCACAGAACACCAGATCTAAGAACGAAGACTGAAGAGATGTTACTGACAGTACTGTTACTCTGTCGGGTGACTTACATGATACCATGGATTGTCTCCCTCCAATCTGAGTTGTGAACCACAGACTTTTGTCAAAGGTTGTAGTAAGTCATGTCAAATCAGGCTTGATGTGAATAAGTCAACTTAACTCTAACCAAATAACTAAATTAAGAACATGACTTGCTTCTTTTCTCTTTTCTAAGGGTCGATGCCTGGGACCTCTACGGAGAGTAGCCTTATGAAAATTCTACATGGTGCCAAGGGCAAAAACATCTTCAGAGGAAACTGTTGATTGGCAATTGAATGAAGTTAAAAACATAACAGTAAATTAGAGTCTAAAAATAGGCGTAGAGAGCTCTGCAGCCCCAGGCAGGCAGTACTATCTGTGCTGAATGTCCTGAGAGTCACCTCTTTCCTGTTCCTTTCCATTGTCTCCTAGAGCCATAAAAAAAAACACTAGGTTGCATCAAGCATTTTGAGAAAAAAGCAGTCACAGTAATAAATTTAACAGTAAGCTGTTAACTAACGTTCACTAAGCCATACATCTGTTATTTATAAACGTGATAAGAATAATACACTCTCATCTAGTGGCTTAAATGAACTGTGTATTTGAATATAATAGTCACATATTGTAAAAGTGGTGTGATATGGGATTCCCCTCTTTATGCTATCAATACTTTTTATTACCATTGGGTTAATAAAAAAAGCTGCATTGACCTATGGCAGGACAGAATAAAGCCAAAGAGAAAGAGAAGGGGAGAGAGAGAGAGAGAGAGAAAAAGAGAGAGAGAGAGAGAAAAGGAGAGAGAGAGAGTAGGCGGAGTCAAGGAGATGCAATGTAGCTGCCGAAGGAGAAAGACGCCAGAATTTTACTGGTAGGCCACAGCCTCATGGTGATACATAGATTAATAGAAATGGGCTAAGATATAAGAGCTAGCTAGGAATATGCCTAAGTTATTGGCCAAACAGTGTTATAATTAACAAAGTTTCTGTGTGAGTATTTGGGTCTGGGTGTCTGGGAAACGAATCGCAGCCTCCGTTTACAAGGTGTGTCATATAATTCATATGGTAGTTTACAGCATCTGAATCTTTTCCTTAGCCAGGCATTGTGGCTCATCCCTGAAAAACCAGTATGTTAGATACTTAAGCAGGAGGAATTCCAAAAGCAAAGGCTAGTCTGGGCTACTGTATAGGAAGAGCTATCAAGTAAGAGCTTTTCTCAAAAGACCACTCCCCCCACCCCAAATATCTTTCCTGTGTTATACAATTTAATGACTATTTTATCACTAAAATTAACCAAATAAGTTTTAAATGTTGTTTGCTTTTTATTATCCAAATATTAGCAGTGTCAAAAATAAGCTCCAAAGATACACGCGCACAAAAACAGCACAAAAAGCTCAAGACCCACATTCTTTTTTCTTTAGTAAAGAACAAAATAGGGGCAAGAAGAGGGGTCAGTGGTTAAGAACTTTGTCCTGCCATTGCCCTTGCAGGGGAATACAGTTCAGTTCCCAGCACCCCATCAGGCAGTTTGCAACCACCTCCAGCTCTTGCTCTAGGGGTACGATGCCTCTGACCTCCACAGGCACCCACTCACAGACATATATACTTTAAAAAGAATAAAGTGGGCTTTTTCCATAAAAATTATTAAAAAATCTTATAAATAAAGTCAGAGAAGTTGATGAATTTATAATTCTAAACAAGTTTAGAGGGAAAAGACATTACTGAAAGATATGGAATATTCCAATAATGAATAAAGTTTGTTATAACAAAATTTGACCATTAGTTGTAACAAGCGATTCCTTTTCACAGAAACGAATACACATTATCTATATTTAGTAAGATAACATCATAGAGTAATATACAGTTATTTCCACTGCTAATTTACATAATGGAAAGTGGAAACGTTTGCTGTTTCCACACCCCAAGCCAAGGTATATAATTATCTTTGCCAAATGCTCAGCAATCTACACTTTGAGTGCATAAGACACCGATGGCCAGGACTACATCTGTTTTAGGGACATTTATGTGAGAAGGGAGAATGCTGGCCTAGTCTGTAATCCTGGGAAAACGTGGTTTAAACATTTATTTTAAATAGAAAATGGTCATAAAATTTGCAGTTAGAATATTTAAAATCATATGATTTAAAGATACTACATCAAAGCACAGGGAACAATTTAGGGAGAAATATTCCATTGTTCAGAGATTTTTAGTTCACCATTGTGAGCTTTAAATGATAGCTTTATACAAAGCAAAATAAATAAAGCTATACTTATAGATCTAACGTTCATACAAAACCCTATCTTTTCCCAGTGCTTGCTCTCCTTTCCCATTTTGCTGATTTGGATCTTAAAAGATGTGTCTCTGTGCTGTTAAAAGGGGACCTGTGCAGGCTCCAGGAACTTTCAGCTTTGGGGATGGGAGCCAGAGAACTCCCAGAACTGCAAACCCTTTTCCTGTTCTATAACTGAATCCAAGGACAATCTTTAGAAACAATTCCTGCCTCACCAAATATGAACCTTACTTCTGGAGATGGCTCAGGGGAAAGGATTAAGAGCTTAGGTGTACACAAGCTTGAAGAAACTACAAGGCCTAAGCATATGAAGAGGAAACTCTTGGCCCTATATATAGAATACATACGTGTCCTTGTGTGTCCTTGGTCTAAAAAACAACAGTTGAGTTTGTTTCAATCACACACACACACACACACACACACACAAGCAGCACAGACATCAGTACAAGTAGAAGAACGCTTAGAAGAACCTCTGAGATCCCCTCTAAAGGTGTCACTGCACTGAGAATCCTCAGACAGAGAGGAGTGACTACCATGTCAACAGTGTGACAGTATGTTATAGAAATCCAAAATGCCCGATTATAAACCCAAGGTAAAGTAAAATGTGAAATTACTGCAAATCTCATATGTGGACCTGAACAACTGCATCACATCAAAGTACTCTTGGCTTAGAAAAGAAAAGCATTTAATACAAAGGATAGTGGCGCCGCAGGAAGAGACAGTACCAGAGCACGGGGGAAGAGCTCATTTAAAGTTAGAATCAGAAAGTGCAGTTAGGCTCCAGAGGACAGAAATCAAAGCTGTACTTATCACACTGCAATCCAAAGAGATGTAGTTCAATAAACATAGAAAAATTCCAAAACACCAGCTTGGCTTTAGTCCTTTTAGAAAATAAATTTTGGATGCTAAAAATAGATCATTTCATAAAAATAAAGACCTAATTGTGAAGTCACACGCATCCAAAATTCACAACTGATTTCCTGCCCATTTTGTTTAGTGATGTACATATTCAATCAGTTGTTTATTATCTGAAGAGTAATTCTATACAGTGTGACTAACCAATAGCATAAAAGCTCTTCTTGAGTCCCAAAGTTACTTGCAGTTTCAATCAGAAGTCCTGGCAAATAGGCTTAAGAAAAAGAAATAATGGACAGCTTGTGTGTCCTGAGAAATGACGAATCTACCTTAGGAGATACTAATTTCCATGATACTCAGAAGCTCAGCATTCTTTACCTACATTTTCTGGAGAAGTTAATAAAGCTCCCATCCCCCAAATTAAAGCCATAGGAAAGTAAGAACCCAAACTGATCATGCCATGGAGAATCAGCTTGCAAAGGCATCCAGATTGCAGGAATACAAGAACTGAAAGCAGTTAATTGAGGATTAGCCAAGTTGTGCCATCAGGGAAAACAATCTAACCATTCCTACATCACAGTACACTTGGCTTTTATGGACCTTTAAACTGCAGGAAGAATCGCGCAATGGTGTAGCACAACGGTCATTATAGAGCACAGATGATGACTCTGACTTCTCAATCTCTGCTATCAAAGCAAGTGTGCTCTCCAAGTGTGCTCTCTCCTTCCTGAAGTAGTCTATTTATGCAAGATACAAACTGCCTTCAAACTAAAGGTGTCAACAACACGGTCTCTTTAAGTGTGATTTGATTTGAAAGCGTAACTGGAGTTTTTAAACATTCACAATCAGGAGATTACAGAAATAAATTGGTATGTATGTGTGTGACAAAAACCACTAATAATTCATTATATTTCTACTGTGGTAGGAGCTTTTGATTCATTAACTCACTTATCTCCACACCAATCCCTGTACAGGTTTTCCCCACGTTGATTCCAAGTCCAATCAAGGGTCCCTGCTGCACTTTTTTGTTAAGTTTTTGAATAATTTTATCGTTGATGTGAACAAGCACTTGACAGATTAAATTTAAGGAAGGACAGCGTTATTTTACTTAGGTTTTAGTGACTAAGTTCATTGTGACAGGAAGGCTCCAATGGACAAGCACTGGAAGAGCAAGGAGCCAGAGAAAGGGTCAGCCCGAGGACATGGCCTCTGTGATCTCCTCCCTCCAAACAGGCTACCTTCCATAGTCCCATCATCTCACACAGTCTATGAAAAAAATCTCAATCCAGAGCTGGGCATGATGGCCCACACCTGTAATTCTCGCATTTTGGGGGTAGCAGAAAGACAGGAGTTCAAGGTCATCCCCTGCTACAGAATGAGCTTGAGGCTAGACTGGGATATATGAGAACAATCTTTAAAAAGAAAAAAAAATAAGTATATTAAGTCATTCATTAGATGAGTATCCCCATGATTTAATTGTCTCAGGCAATGAGTTCCCTGATATACTCATATATTTTACTATTACCCTATGATTTCTCAATCTAATCAGTCTAATCTAACTGACAAGATTAACCATCACAATTTCTTAGTCTTCTTTTTCAGTGTCCCTTCTCCTCCTTTATGAGAAAGAATCTCACTATGCACCAAACTCTAGGCCTCAAATACTCCTCCCATCTCAGCCTTAAAATAAACAAGACCATAAACAGGGACCACCATGCCCTGTCGCAGTCGCCCAATCTTATTATACAATGCTGCTGTAAGTCACTTTAAAGTGAGAAAACGAAAGGAACTACTTCTAGAGCTCTAAAACTCAGAGCGAGAGAAGGTCAGATCCCTTTGATCTAGGGTCTGTATTCATTCATAAATCACTAGGGAAAGAGTTCAAAAGTACAGTTCATGGACCCCAGGAAATCTCAAAACTATTTCAAAAGAATCCACAAGATCAAACAATTACAGTAACAACATAATGCTGTGACCTTCTCTTCTCACTGTTCTGACATTTGCAGTGGCGGTAGGAAAGCCACGGTAGACAAACCCCTGAACTGTCCCGTGTATTCAGTCAGTGCCAGAAGTTGGAGGGTAAGGCCTTTGACTTCTATATCTTGTCAGGCACTCTGAGTGACTAAAACTAAAGGCTTGTTTCAGCTGAGACTATCCTAATGAAAAAAGGAATATTCTTTAATTTTTTTTTGAAAATTCAACAATATTCTTTGGAATGGAACAGTCAGCCTGAACACAGGAGCATGATGGCTGTTTTGATGGAAAACACTTGTGCAATTATGTCAATTGTGAGCTAAAAAGGTACAAGTCTTTTCCTATACACCTAAAAAAAATTTGAGAATTTGATCATTCTACATAGGCAACAAGTGAGTTTCGCATTAATTTTTGTTAACAATGATAATGTGAGTATTCAATAGAAAATTATGATGAATCAATACTTTCCAAATGACCAATGCATAATGTTAGGAAGCCCCAAGTGGGCAATGACTCATTCAAAGTGTAAAATAAACAATGGGTTTTAATGGAAAACAGATTATGAAGTGTTTACTGATTTGGGTTTAGATTCACATTATCCATAGCACAAGAAAATATTACCTGTTGGATTTTGGTCCAATGTCAGAGGATAATTACCACAATGATCTGAAAAGGATGCTAAACGCCCTTCCTTCCTCAAACTACGTATTTGTATGAAGCCAAATTTTCCTTCCACTACTTAATCAAAAAAACCTAGCACATACAATAGAGTGAATGAAGAAGCAGACACGGGACTCCATCTGTCTTCTTTTGGCAGTAATTTTAAGCAGTCTGGGGAAAATGTAAAATATTACAACTCTTCTAAATGTTTTCTGTTTGGGGAATTGTGCTTTTTGGTCTAAAGTAGATGCTATTTATGAAAAGATCTATAGTGGAGTTTTATTATCATTACTTCAAAAGAACTTAATACATCTTACATTTTCCCCTTAATTCCTAATTAGAGGAATTACTGATAAAAAGCAACCCAAAGAATCAAAGCTCTTTGGAGTCCTTAATAATTTCTAAGAGTGTAAAGAGTCTGAAGACCAGTAAGTTAGAGGATATTGAACCAAAGCCATATGGACTCTTTCTACACATGACAATAAAAGCACACATACACAGAGTTGAGTTTAGGGACAGGAGACACTAGCCTGTGGCTTCTTTTATATTCTGGAGCTCTGTGTCTGACTGCTGAAGTAGAACACCCGTACCCACACTCATACACCACACTTCACTACGAAGAACACAGTAACAAGCAAACATGAAAATCGTCTTCTCAACTGTAATTCTACAACCCAAGAAAGTATTAGTAGCTTTAAAAGTATGCTGTCTTCACTAATCTCCAAATAGCAATACATCATTGGGAAGCTAAAAGGATCAAATGGCCAGCAAACCTAGCCGAAGAGAAAAGAATCTAATGTGTGATTTGCAATGAACTATTTCTACTGAAAGACCAGTACTGATATAAGCACTATATGATGTAACAGTCACCTTGTCAAGCCTCTCAGGCACAGCTGGAACAGAAAACAACTTTAAAATGTGCTCTCATCACAAGTCAGGTGCTCAGATTCCCGCCTTTGAATTGCTCCTGAATTCACCATCACAATTATTTGCAGCCCTCTGACATTTCATAGGCATTACATATGTGCATGTGTACACCTACAGATTACAAGTTTTTAAATTCTTAGCATCAGTGTTTTTCTAGAATAATTCCAAATTAAAATTTTCAAATCAGGGAAAAGCAACTATTAATTTTATTGCCTGTTTCTCGAGGAAAAGATTTCCTAAATTTGAAATAACATACAAATAAAATTTCAAGCATGAATCACTCATAAACCGAGTCAGTAAGTATCCTGTCATTAAGCCAGTAATTCTAAAGTTGGAAACCGACTAAATTTCCTGGACTTGACAAGTAACCTCACAAGTAAAGACAAAAACAATGAGTTCAGAAAACCTAAAGCTAGAAAAGCCATTTTTTAAAAAAATAATATCAGCAGCTTTATCTGTTGCAATGGAATAGTCTTAGAAAAATACAACAACTATAAAACCTTTTATTTTTTATTTTTTTTTTATTTTATCTTTGTTTTTTTTTTTTTCAGACAAGGTTTCTCTGTGTATTTGCCCTGGCTGTCCTGGAACTCACGCTGTAGACCAGGATGGCCTCAAACTCACAGAGATCCACCTGTCTCTGCCTCCCAAGTGCTGGGATTAAAGGCGTGCTCCCCACGCCTGGCTAAAAGTCTATTTTTATTTGACACAATTATTAGTATTTCCGTTCATATGATCAGAATATTTACTCATGCCTGCACGGGGAAGATGGACGTTTGATGTATCACGGAGGACGGCTGTGGCAGTGAGTCCCCTTAAGGCTACTTCTTGGCCTGTTGTTTACAGGAGTCCCTTCATTAGTGGGCGTACCAGGAAAGATACTGTGAATTTAGTAGCTTCTGCTAAGCATACTATGCTGTTTTAGACTGGTGAGTGCTTTGGAAGATTTCAGAAGATACTACAGGAAAAAGTAAATCAGACTTACATTCAGACTCAAACTATCTACACTATCAGTAAAAAAGTGGTCTTCAATAAATCAGTTAACCCTCTAATACTTCATCTGCAAACTGAGTATTGGGCTCTGAATGCTGAAACCCTTACATACAGAACCCTCACAAATAGCATTAGTGCCCTTACAACTATGAAGGCCCGATGTATTTCTCTTGACTCTTCTGTCCTATGAAAACATTGCATAAAAATGACCAACTGTGCCAGATGGTGGTGTCGCGTGCCTTTAGTCCCAGCACTCGGGAGGCAGAGACAGGTGGATCTCTATGAGTTCGAGGCCAGATTGTTTCTACAAGAGTGAGTTCTAGGGCAGCCAGGACTGTTTCACAATGAGAGAGAGAGAGAGAGAGAGAGAGAGAGAGAGAGAGAGAGAGAGAGAGAGAGAGAGCGCCTCTGTGGTTTCATAACTGTGAAAAAAAGAAAACTTCAATTGTATTTAGCCAGTCCTTCCTATGGTATTTTGCTATAGCATTCCAAATGAATTAGGGCACTAGGAGAATATTAACATGGGTTCTACAACTTCAAACTTCTTTAATTTACTAATACTATGAACATTGGCATAGAATAATTGAGGCAGAAATTAAATACTATTTAATGGGAAAACAAATTAATGGTATTAATAATGATTCATCCTACCTATTTAAAAAACATAATCTACATTATTGTTCTTTAAATTAAAAATATCATACCATAAAAAGAACAAACAGTATTTAGAATGACTTAAAACTTCCAGAAAATATGTTAGAAAATATCTTTGTATGGAGGAGACAAAGGAAATATAATTGATGTAAAACAGCTACAGTTTATTAATGGATATTATTAACTTATTACAGCATTCTAGTAAGATAGGTAATATTTTCTCTTCTTTAACCTAACTGAGGGCAAAAGAGATTTAAAAATTCATTAAAAAATGAAGCTAAACAATTGTAACCAACACTCTTAGATGTCTTTAACCCCAAAACAAATCTTCTCCACTACAGTATCTCTGATTCCTACAGATTAGTTCCTTTTTCTGAGTCACCTTTCCATGACTAATGACAATAGAAAAGGAACAGAGGGTAAATCTTTCAACAAATCTCACAATACAAGGCCTTAGTAACTGAGGACACGGGATAAGCATAATGAGCTCTGAGGTTGGGTGAGACACTGAACCAGACAGCTCCCAGGGCACCTTCAAATACTAAATGTAAATGATGCAACAAGGCCACTGAAACCTGCGCGGGTTATCTAATCCACGTTCCTAGTCATAGCAGACATGTGTAACTTTATGCTACATAAATTGTAAATCACACACAAACAGCAAGAACACTGTTGAAAGGAATACAGAAAAATCTAAGGAAAGAATCCAGAGATCTGCACACATTGGAAATACCAATAACTGAATACCATCATTTTCTTTAAAAAGGGGGAAATGAGTTGCAGAACATGTGGAGGCCCAAAAAGACCTATTTCCACAGTGACCAAAGGTCAGAGTTAGAACTTAGCTCTAGTTACTTCAAGGTTATTGTGCTTCTACCTCAAACAAAGGTCCCACCTAGTTGTAGAAGGGAGAGTTCTGCTCTCTGAAAAGTGTTTTGGTCTAGGGTGTGAGCGCTTCTTGTTTTGTTCTAGCAACAAATGTCTAACTATGGAGGTAGCCCCAGACCTTCAGCTGGTCTGTTCACTCCCTTGTATCGTCTTACTGCGGTTCGAGTCCTACTCCTACCCTTTGGGGCCAGGGGTATTTTAAGCAGTTGGAAGTTAAATGCAGGTGAATTTTACTACTCACTGGAATTCCCTACAGCTACTATCCTATATGTTTCTCCGTTTTATTATTTTCATTCGTGTCTTCATATTCTTTACTATATTTCTAGATCCCCATGCCTCTACCCTGGCAAGAGGTATGTTTTGTCGAGGCTGGTCCCCAACAAGAATAATGTGCGGATTTGACTTTTTTATTTCTATCACTTTGTCTATTCTTGGGATGAAACAAAAATTCCCCAACATACACACAAATGTTCAGAAGAAAATCAAATAAGTCCAGGAATATTACCACTAAAATTTTATTCTTGGACAACCAAAAGAAAATAAATTTCTAATTATCACACAAGGTATGATATGAAACTAACAGTTATATTATGGCTTGCAGTGAAAACCAAGTCAAAAATTATGCTAAGATGACACGGAATAATCAATGCACTCTACAGCCGGAACTCGCCATGTGCTTAGCTTTCCAAGAATACACTGCCTTCAAAACATCTGACTGATTAAGAAATTTTCAAATTACTTGGTATAATTTAAAGAATAATGCAAGCTTAAGGAACCATCTAAAACAATATGGGAGCCACTTATAGAGCATTCGAAGCAACAACAGCAGAATTCACATTCTTTTAAGCGTGTGCATGGAAATGTTTACTGACAATCCCCAACACAGAGACAAATATTCATTGTTTTAAGAACACACCATATGCTGAGCTGAAAAACAAAGTCTTATACAGAATCATGCAGAGCATAGTCTCTGTCTACAATGAAATTAATATAGATATCAGCAACAGAAAAAATACCTGGGAAATTCCCAACTATTTGGAAATTAAACACCACACTACATCATACACAGGTCAAGGAAAAAGCAACAGGGAATCTGAGAAATATTTTGAGCTATAGGAAAATAAAAGCATAATTTGTCAGTTCCACTTCAACTAGAGAAATCACCTGGGGAGGTGGATGCATTACCAAAACTGGTATATTTGATCATGGTACTGCTAGAAGGCTGTGAAACCTACAGACACACAAACCATCAGGCAGGGCAGCCTGAACTTGAGGGCATGGATTGAAGTTGCTATCCAGATGAAACTCCAACACTCCTTTCAGGCTTTTAGCTAACTGAATTAGGCCACCAAACATCTTAAATTACCTGCTTTACCTAGCAAAGTCACAAGTCTCCTTTGCATGTGTTGGGGTAACTGGTATCTGCAGACTAGCCGAGTTGGCATATAAAATGTGGATCATCAAATAACAAACTAAAATTGGTGAGAGGCTGAGAAAGAAATGAGAGGATATTTGAAGCTTTAAATTTTGTTGCATCAGGAAGATCCGAAAACCAACACCCAAAACTTCTACCAGAAATTTGAAAAGCAAACAAGACAGAAGAGAGGGAGAAAGGAAAGGAACAAATTAAACATGTGGAAGGAGGGAGCAAATTACAGACAATTATAGACCACAGAGGAAGTTCAAGGACTTGGTTCTTTGGCAGTGGGGACTGAACTGAGGTATCTCACAGTCCTGCAGTTGCTCTCCACGGAGTTGCACACCCAGCCCTCTGTTGACCTTTTAAGACCAAATCTCAGTAAATTGCCTAGGCTGACCTTGAACTTGCAACACACCTGAATGGAATCAGTTTATCAACAGTTGGGATTACACATCAGTTAGCTTGAAAGATTTGTAATGATATCTAAAACCTGTTCATTTGAAACACCAAGTTGTAGCCTCTTTCTCCTTACATGGTCTAGACAGAACTTTCATAGAAGAGGTAGATGTGTACTTAAAGGTAGTTCAATTCATTTCCTTTTTTGCTCTTTTGCATGCATGAGTGTGTGTACATATAGGTTTTTATTGTGTACACACTCACATGCACATGTATGCATATGTGTGTAGAGGCAAAGCATGATGTCAGGTGTCACTCTCAATCACTCTTCCACTTTAATTTTTGAGACAGGGTCTCTTCCCGAAACGGCAAGTCGCTGATTTGGCTAGTCTAGTTGGCCAGCAAGTACTAGGTCTCTCCCTGTCTCCATACTTCCATCAAGAAGATTACTGGTGCACAAGGTCATGTCTGGCTTTTTATGTAGGTGTTGAGGACCTGAGCTCAAGTCCTTGTGCTCCTGCGGCAAGTACACTCTTGTCTGAGCCATCTCCTCGGGTCCCAACCCCCTCATGTTCAAGAAAACACTCAAAGTTAAGTAGGTAAGGGTGGAGAAATATACATGTGAAAGCCCTCCTGGAACTCCTGTGGCAACGTACTATGTCGTCTTGCATATTACCAGCAAAGTGTTCACCTAGGTGCCATGATGCTATAGTCACAAGGGAAAATGTCATCAGACCTATCTGCTCCATTTCTTTCTCTGTGGGAACTTAGAGTGTAATGTTATGATGGTAAAACATAAATCTTATGTTTAATCTTCTTTTTACTTTAAGTTCATCCATAGGCTAACATATAAAGCACCCTTTTGTTCAACAGAGCCCCAGTTCACACTGAAATAACTACTAAAACGTACAAATAAACAAAATTAAACAAAACCAAGTCACAAACAAAACAAACTTCCTTCTGTATGTTAAAGATAAGAAATGATACATTTATTCTTCATGGGTCTCCCAGAGCAGAAGGCCTGAGGAGGGGATCCCAGTTCAATTTCAGCCATCACAAACCAAGATAAAATTCCAACTCCTTATCTACACGTCACCTCAGCACCCTCTTATTAATCATTCATCATTTTGTCAATGACGAATATCAGGTAATGCTGCTTATAATAATAATCACATAGGGAAAAAAATTTAAACCACTTTCTTAAAACTCTGAGCACATCAAAGCTAAAAAAATTGTAAATGTTCTAGCAAAATCTGAAGAGTAGAAGAGAAAAACGTTATTGCCAAAATTGGATATATTTTTTGTTTGTGTTTCAAGACAGGGCTTCTCAGTGTAGCTTTAGCTGTCCTGGAACTAGCTCTGTAAACCAGGCTGGCCTAGAACTCAAAGAGATCCACCTGTCTCTGCCTTCCAAGTGCTGGGATTAAAGACTTGCATCGCACCATCACCTCCGGCCAAAACTGCATTTTCAAAAGTGACATTTTATATTATTTTCCTTAGTATATGATATGAAATGTATCTGTCAATGTATGTTTTTAAAAAACACATCAATCTTTTAAAAAGTGAAGTGTTTTCCAGAGCAATGAATGTCACCCAGTTATAAACAAGGATATTCATCTCTCTAAAATAAAACAGTTGCATATACTAGCTAGTTAAAATTAGAATGTTATCTTTTAAATTTGTTTCCTTGACTGAACATGTCCATAATCATGCTTGTAGATGAGTTATTTTTGTCTCATAAAGTTGTCATAAAATTTTTATTATAAACAAGATGTTCTTAAGAGTAATATTTTCATTTTATAAGCATTCAAAATTAAACAAATGAAATAAAAATAGTAAATACCGATTCAAGGAAAATGCCATATGTTAGCAAACCCATTTCAAATAAGAGGCTTTCCTTCTTTTTCTTAGCAAAATTATCCACACATTCTCCAGTTTGGGTTCTGGCTGCTGCGTTATAAACCTCCTTTAAACATACCTTCAAGAAAATGAATCTCAGCTAACTTGAAATTTCGCTTGAGGTTTCCTATGTATTTAGAGCACGAAATAGCCTATACCATCTGGTACTTTTTACCATATTCATGTGCATGATGTAATCAGTATGCACATCTGATATGATTACATTCTCTGGAGCCCAGAGAGAGGTGCAAGGGAGACAACTAGAAAATTTATGAAGCATAGTGGCCTGTAAAGCAGTAGACAGGCTTACCTGCCTCGTCAAAGCATCCCAGGGACTGGGTCCATCTCTTCCACTTCACTGGTACTATATACTTTTAGTATACATAGGCCTTTAGGCTCTACTGAGGTTACATACATGCTTAGTAACTATTAGCAATTACTTGATGAATCAGTTTTTCAGTTTACTTGCAGTAAGCCATGGTTGGAAAACAAGTACTAGAAAGTGACCTGTCCTGTAATTATAACAGAGAACTGGACTGTGGGGAATCAAAGGCCATTTAAATTTTATCAATATAAGCCATCAGTGGTATCATGTTTTCAAAGTAGTTTTATATGAATTTTTATTTGACTTCATTAAAAAGCTACTTAGCAAGAAGAGAAGATACTAATCTCACCTAAAGATAAGAACATAATCTGAAAAACACTGATTTACTGAGATCTCATTTAATCTATATTTGTTTGATACTTTTGATAGATATATAAAGTAAAGTAAGTTGTATTTATACTTTATTACCCTAAAAGTTCCCTTGCCATCTGGTCCCAGTCTATCTTTTCCAGCTTCAATTCCAACTGCATCCACTCTTCTAGACACAACAGATTATTCCTTAAGAACACCCTGTACTTTTCTTGGTTTCCTCTTTTGGAAATTCCCTTTCCCACCCACTTCCTCTTATTCAAGCCTTACTTCTTCAAGGACCAGATTAATCCATGTAGACTTCCTGATCCCTTAAATTAAAATTAACTTCTCCCTCCCACATGAAGCTACTGTGCTTTCTCTGCTCCGGTCAGGTTCACATGGGAGCTCTTATTGTGGGCGAGGGTGGTATGTTCAGATCTACCACACGACATTGTAGGCATGGGGGGGGGGTGCTTACCAAAGGTAAAGCACCTAGCAGATACAGTGCTGCCTTAGTATAGGTTCCCATCATGTTTGCCTGCTTAACTGCTCATCCTGGCTCCCTCCCTATCTTCTTTTTTTTTTAAATTCACATTTTATTTATTTATTTATTTGTTTGTTTGTTTGTTTATAAAAATTTCCACTTCCTCCCCTCCTCCTCATACCCTCCCATTCCCCCCTCTCCCTCTCCTCCTCCTCACTCCCTCTCCTCCTCCCTCTCCAGTCCTAAGAGCAGTCAGGGTTTCATGCCCTGTGGGAAGTTCAAGTTCCTTCCCTCTCCCTCCAGGTCTAGGAAGGTGAGCATCCAAACAGACTAGGATCCCAAACAGCCAGTACATGCAGATGAAACAAGTCCCAGTGCCATTGTCAATGGCTTCTCAGTCAGCCCCCATGTCAGCCACATTCAGAGAATCCGGTTTGATCACATGCTCGTTCAGTCCCAGTCCAGCTGGCCTTGGTGAGCTCTCATTCGATCAGTCCCCTTGTATCAGTGGGTGAACGCACCCCTCATGGTCCTGCCTTCCTTTTTCATGTTCTCCCTCCTTTTGCTCCTCATTTGGACCTTGGAGGCTCAGTCCAGTGCTCCAATGTGGGTCTCCGTCTCTATCGCCATCCATCATCGGATGAAGGTTCCCTCTGGTCCTGCCTATCTTGCTCACGTTTTCCCTCCTTCTGCTTCTCATTTGGACCTAGGGAGTTAAGTCCAGTGTTCCAATATGTGTCTCTGTCTCTATCTCCATCCATCGCCAGATGAAGGTTCTATGGTGATTACAAGGGTGACCTTTCTAAAAAGAAACTCGATTATGTCATTTTCTAATTTAATCTTAAATTATAGAAGAAAACTTTCCCAACCTAAAGAACGATATTCCTATGAAGGTTCAATAAGCATACAGAACACCGAATAGACCGGATCAGAAAAAAAACATTCCCTCGCCATATAATAATATAATTTAATCTTGATCTTGTTATTTGTTGTCGAAAGGACAGAGCTCAGGTTCCAAGCACGTGATTCAAGGCAGGCCCATCACGACCTGCGCTTCTCTGCTTCTCTGACACTTTCTACCAAAGTTCCTGAAGACATGCACCTCTGTGTACACAAATTCCTTCAGCTATCACAGCATCAAATTCTCATGCATGCCCTTGCACCCATTATCTGCATCCTTGATACACAATGCCAAGATCCACATGATAACCATAATATATATGGTGGTTAAGCTCCTGTAGTTCAGGTATAACTCTATAGAAAATAGTTCCACTTTTCTAATCAGATGGAAATGCAACAACCAGTAATGAGTGCTGAGAAGCAGACGGATTACTGTAGAGGAAGTGCTGTCTACTGTAGAGGAAGTGCTGTCTACTGTAGAGGAAGTGTTGTCTACTATACAAGAAGCACCATATGGAAGCTGGGCACTACTGTCAGAAAACTGGAAGTTCCCATTTTACAAAAGGCCAGGTGAGGTGAGTCCCTTCAGTACAATCTACTTACATGTCTGATTTATAGCTCTGTAAAGGTTCTGTGTGCTTGAATTTTGTTTTAATATGTTCAGATGACAAGTGTTTTCTATACTAATCTATAGCAATTTCACAGTCCATAAGGAGTAAAGATCTACACATTATGAATAACCAAACAACGAATAATCAAATCTACTTCTGTTTTGAAAAAGCAGATTGAAACTATTTTTTTCAAATGTAAATAAGCCTTTTACATCATTTTTACTTTTAAAAAATTACAAACCAGTGTTTCACGAAACATTCTTTGATTAGTGCTTTCAGTTGCTATGCATTCTGGAAACTGAATTCAGGACCTAAAGTAGACTAGGCAAGTATTCTCTCACTGAGCTGTATCACTGCCCACTTAAGAAACTTTGCAGAGACAAGGTCTCCCTGGTTGTCCCGAGCTGGCCATGAAACCACTCTGCAGCCCAGGCCTGGACTTGGGATCGTCCTGCTCAGGCTTCCAGAGCCGCTGGCACTATAAGCAGGCACTATTACTCTCAGCTTAGCAGTTTATACATAGCAAGAGATGAATTGACCTACATCCCGTGGATTTAGGTAATTTAAATATCAGGTCATTTACAATCATATTTACATCCCAAATAGCTTAACTACCTATAAATTGCATTATTTTTCTGGAGGCTGGCGCCCTAGGTTTTATTTCAGGCCACACATAAGGACTTTAGCAGATGTTTGTCCCTTCAACCCTACTGGTAATTGTTAAAATCAACTGATACAACATAGGAATAAAACTAAGAAGGCAAGAAAGGAACATCCCCAGTTGGTCTGTTTAAGAGATCATTGTCCTACTCAGATGTTGATAGAAAAGACAAAACAATATGCATACCAACTTGCTTTTAACTTTCTTTAGCATATTCACCTATACTACCAAGGATACGAGATGGCTAAGTGATAAGCGCATTTTCATTACTTGTTAACTGAGTAGAAAAGCCTAGTAAAGACCCTTTACCCATCTGGTAAAATAGAAGCACATTTTGTTCTAAAAGGCTTATCATAAAATATAGAATACAAAAGGAACAAGGAAAGAAGAGGAGGAGGAGAAGAGGAAGAAGAAAAAAAAGGAAAAAAAAAAAGAAATAACATCACAGCATGGAGATTAGAAAGCCTCACCTTCCATCATAATAAATGGACTTTAGAGTTCTGTTACTGGACGTTTCTGCAAGGAACAGGTATACATAATCTTCACATAAAACTAAATCTTACCAACCTTCAGCAGGATATAAAATACAAGGACCTCTACCATTCCACTCTTTATTTCAGGACAATAGTATTTGACCAAACACTCTGAAGCCATGGCAAGGGGTTTTTTTTAAACAAACAAACAAACAAAAAACTCCTTTCACAAAGATGATCTTTAAGGTATTTCAAGTTTCTGTAGAGATTTTAAACAAATAAGCATATTCAGAAAACTTCTAATAATTTGTAATGACTAATACACTAAAAAACTAAACACCCAAAGAAAAGGAAATGGAAAGATACTACATAATGCTCAAAGTTAGGAAAAAAATATTTATAGAATCAAGAAAATTCAAATGTACAGCAAAGAACAAATCTAACTTCTTATCTGGTGAGTACATATATATCTTTGATCTATTGAATTTCTAAAGCAAATAGAGAACACAAGTTAAAAAGAAATTATTTCACAAGTTAACGCATGTCGATATCTGTATTAGTTACAAGAAAAGGTCTTTTCAGTCACAACAGAAGTCTGTCAGTTATATTTTCAAACTGTTTAAACAAGATAATTCTTAAAAAACAGCTAAGTGAATGCCTCACATTTTGAATTAGAAAACACACTAAGTAAACTAGTTAGGAAGTAAAAAAGGGAAAAGGAGATTTAAAAAACACTGAGTAGGGGGGAAAAAGTCATATATGAAGTTAACCTTTAAAGCTCTGGCAATCCACTAATAGGCTTCAAACTCACAAAGGTACATGTAAATGACTTTTAAATCAACATACTTGCACACATGCAATGACAGGACTGAGATAGATGGTTTACTTACATATATACATGTATGCAACAGTGCTGATGGGGGTGGGGAAGGACAGCAACACTATTAACCACCAAAGGTGGCAAAGGAAAGGATTCCTCTAAGAATGCTGTGGCATTTTCTTCAGATTCAGTCATCATTAATAGTTTATACTGTGTCTGCTTTGAAAAGAACAATCTAAATGAAGGCAATGATTGGATTAGCTCCCTCAAAAAGGCCCCATAGGTCTCTAAAACAACATGGGCTACTGTCATTGTTTTTGATTGCCTACCAGAACTGTATACTAAGATCCTACTGCTGAAGGTGCCATATATTTTGGTTGCAGAATATAAAACAATAAATCTTAAATTGACTAAGAAACATTCTTCTTTCTGGCTAGCTCTTATAGTGCCAGAAAGTGCTAAGCAGGCCTTCAGGGAAGAAGACATCAATGATCTTTACATGCTACAGCAGTGATCTGCCAGACAAATTTGTGCCTACTGGTGCAATACTGGCAGGACTATTTTAGGGGTAACTAATACATTTCTGATAGAATATGCAGCCCGTTACACAGGGGAAAACACATAATTGGTATAACTGGTACTATAAACATTGTCACAAGTCTACGGCTGATGGGGATAAAAAGGAATCTATTGTTGTTATTCTGCTAAATATTCATATTATTAAACTGACTTCTAAATATTTATGCCTATAGATATATGTTGCTCTCAGACTTGGTCCAGAGAAAGTTCTTAATGCAGTTAGCAGAGGTTAACGTAGATATTCATAACTAAGGACAAGATACTGAATACTTAGCCCCAAATAGAACATCTATGTCAACCCACTCCTCAAGGCTCAGGGAACACTGTGCAAGAGGACACAGAAAGAATGCAAGAATCAGATTCTGCTGGAGAAGACAAGAGCCCTTCTGAATGAAGCCCCACCTCAATAGTCACTGGACTCTTTCCTTCTACCTGCCGTATCTTTGTGACCTGCTGCATTGATCACAAGGCCACTGGTCCCTGCCATGTGTGTTGCACACAGGCCACCATGCCCTTCCTGATGAACATCTTGATGGAAGTCACCTAAATGTTTCTCAGTTCCAGCGTTGGTGACTGGTTTTAGATTTGTGTTGACTATTCATACTTACTTACTGTATAAATATAATTTATCATTTGTATCATGAAAAAAAAGAATGCAAGAGTTATAGGATAGGGAAGAGTGCTATGACGTGCTGTCTTCTAGACATAGCAATGCTATCTAGCACACTCATAAACTCACCCAGCCAAATTTACCTGTACAAGATCAAGCCAGTCAAAATTCCAGTGTGGATATCGCAGGGCTCACAAGCCTCATCTCCAACTGAGGAGCTATTTTCAATTGGTGGCATCTGGGGAAGAAGGTAACTTTTTCCTGGGGATGTGGCCACTGACAGGTTGCAAATGCTCCAGTAGATAGACCCACTCCATGTGTATATAGGCAGCATTAACAGACTCAGTGGGATATAAAAAAATAGAGAGAACATAAAGTTGGGAGCTGTTCTGTGTTGGCAGGCATTGGGGAATGGGAGTGGAAGGTTGAACCCAGGGGGAGTCTGAGTAAGGTTAAGAGGGATATATATGATCAAAATACACTGTAAACATACTTGCATGCATACATACATGCATACATATATGAATTTCTCAAAGAATAAAAATAATTTTTAAAAAGAAATTATTTTTGTTTTATGTGTATAAGTGTTTGCTTTCATGTATTTATGTGCACCATGTGAATGCCTGGCACCTACAGAAGCCAGAAGAGGGCACTGAATCCCCCGGAACTAGTGTTACAGATGGATCTGAGCTGCCATGTGGATGGTAGGAACCAACCCCAGGTCCTCTGCAAGAACAACACAATGCTCTTAACCATTGAACCTAATAAGTCACTGCTACTATTACTACTACAACTATCACTATCACCATCACCATCACCCCCTACTACTACTACCACTAACAACAACAACAACAATAATAATAAATATTAGGCTACTCCATGCTTAATAAAATTCATTGTTTTAAAAAACTGTTTCCACAGTCTGATATACTTTTCCCTTACCTCATTAATCAGAAGATGGTTATATGGCCATTCAAGCTACACAGGAGAATGGTGATTATCTTTAATCTGGTCAGTTATGAGTTCTGCTAAATACCGGAATCCCTATACTAAGTAGAAGGGAAGACAGATAATGGCTAGCTGACCTTGACGCTACCACAAAACTCATGGCTTCTCACTTCCCTTTCTATATCTATGTATTTATATCAATGCTACAAATGAGTGAATGGACCTAAGCCTAGCCAATAAGATTCTGTCACCTGGATGATCATATTTGGGACACAAATCATGATAATTTTTCTCTGAAGAGCTGGTGTGCACTAGGAGACCAATCACTGCCCTAAAGAGAAACAGGCTTACAGAAAGAATAAAAACAGAGAAAAGCAGAGTCCAAGGCTGCAGAGGAAGAAAAGATGGAACTCTCTGACACCTGCTTCCCAGGAAGAGCTGCTGCAATACTTTTTATCTGGAGTCTGGGCAACAGTCCTAGTCCTTCCTCCAGAAACTCCTGTGTCTGAGCTAATATGAATGCATTTCTATTCCTTACAAGGAAAAGATCCTTAAGGTACGTCATGAGGAAGTTATAATTTAATGTTCTGTGCATGGGAAGGGTTTCTCCAGCACTTCTCAAAGTTATGGAAGACATCCAGTGTCATCTTCCCTACCTCCTACTTAAAGACAGACATGAAAGTAAACCACAGAACCAGTTTGGGAAAAGTCTTCAATAACTACAAGTTGATATTCCTTTGAAATTCTGGTAACGATGACTATATAGTCTTTGTTAATTCTCTTTGCTCTGGGTCAAGACAAAGATGGCAAAAGAATGTTGATCAAACTTATTGCACAATCACAGGTATCCCTCAAATTCCTGAGCAAAGCAGAGACTATAGTAGATTCCATTGCTGTTCCAGCCACTTCCTGTTCCTGCCTGTGGAGGGTCTAAACTTGGCTCACTGGACACCAGGCTAACAGACAGTACCTGCTTTAGCCTCTGAGATGATGAAGTGATATGTCACCTCAAAGAAGAAATCTTAAGAGCTAATATGAACCCATTATCACTCTCCCCTCTGCCATGTTTGTTATCTCAGGGGAAAAAAAGCTGCATGTGAGGCCCTAGATGAAGACAATAAGGAGCTAACCTGGAGCTCTTCATCACAGTAAGATAAGACCTGTTTCAAGCTACTGAAATTTTTGTCTATTTATTTATATATTTATACATAGAACACTTATTTATCTAAGGGGATTGCCTAAAATTATTATTCATCTGTCTCTGTCTACCCACCCCCCTCACGAGTATATGCATGTGTATGTGTGTGTGTGTGTGTGTGTGATGTACTGAGCATAGCAGGATGTATGGGGGGAGAGGTTAATGTCCCGATGTATTCCTCAATCATTTCTCCATTTTATTTCTAGAAACAGGTTTTTCACTGAACCTGGTGCTTTCTGCTAGAAAAATCCCATGCCAAGCTCTCTTTAGCTGGGCACATCCGACTGGGTCCTACTCCCTGGGCTCTGAAGAGGTGCAGATCATTACAGCCCAAGAACTGGTTTTGCTACCATGCAGCAATGGGCAAAAGACAAGGCACTTCACATTTTAGAAGTCTAGTGTTTTAGGTTTCTTTGTTTCACTTGTCAAAACAAGGATAATAATACAAATTATACCTTGTAGCTTTGTTGTGGGTGGAAAAACACTTGGCAAAATGCCTAGCCATACTGGAAAAGTACAATAAGTAATTGTCAGCAGTGGGAACAACTCCTCACCTTGAGAAACCTATAAATACACTCAACAAACCAGGAACATCAAGCGCTATCTGAAGGGTGCCAAAGATCTCAAGAGTCGAGAGTGGGGGGGGGGGGGCAGAGAAGAGAGGCCTAGACAGAGACACTAGCTATAATTTCCCTCAGGCCCTTGTACAATGTTTTGTGCTTTGTGCAAAACAAAGAAACTAGAACCACTGGTAGCTTTCTCTTCTTTCTTACACCAACTGTGCTTGCCTGTTTAGTGAACAGGTGAATTCACAATGAGCAGCTGGGGATGATAAGAGAGCAACCAGTGTTGCAAACTTCTTCAGTGGAAATCTACTTTCCAGGGTAGAGAATGACCTAAAGAATGTTTCCTGTAAAATTTCTACAATGCATTTCAGACGGACAACTCTAGTCCCCATAAACAACAGATGTTGTGAGATTGATAGACTGCAACTCTGAAGATATGCAACTGCCTCTTGCCTATTTTGATAGGTCCCTCTTCCCCCAATGTGCACTTCACAGCTTCCTGTCTGCCATACGGAATCCAATTATAAAAACAGTAGAGCTGTCATATTTCTGGAGCATTTGCTTAAGTTCAAGTGTATGGGGATGAGTTTAGTATAAAGATGACCCCTCGCATATGGATCTAACTGGTTCTCAGTGAACTGACTTAGCATTTCTAAAGTGATATATCATTTTGAACAGTTCAAGAAACAGTTTTGCTGAGAATATCCAAAATTCCTGCAATAGAGTTCCAAAAAGAATGATAAAGGAAACTTGCCAGAAATACCAAAGTATGAAATGGTTTATATTACAACCAATATTATTCCAAAATTTTAACCATAACAGGTAAAGACATTAAAACAAATCATCCGGTTAGCTTGGGGAGAGTAGCAATGTTAATCTAAAGAACTGAGCTTGATGCACGAGTGCTAGTATTTAAACAGTGGCTCCAAAAGATGCTTTATCTTACTAGAATTAGGGTGACCCATAAGAAACCCGTGGTATTTGACATGCTATGCAGCCCAGGCAGATCTCAAACTTATGAGCCTCCCACCTTATGAGCAATGCACTCATAAGCTTGTGAGCAATTCACCCAAATGCGGGATTGCAGGCATGAACCACCACTTCTGCACCTCTCTTGTTTTTCGTAAGTTGGCATTTGATGCTTTTCTGAAATATATACAACTTATTCAATGTCTATAACACTTGGCACACAAGTCTAGTAGAGACCTTGCCATATTTACTTTCTACAATTCTTAATTTTTCATGATTTGTGTTTGTTAAGAACAAAATATCTGAAAGTGGATAATGGTTCTTAAGTCTGGGAAGCTCGAGGTTAAGTCAGAGATGGGTGGAGAGGGCCTTCTCTGTGTGTGCACGAGTGCATGCGTGCGTGTGTGTGTAAGAGTGTGTGTGTGTGTGTGTGTGTGTGTGTGTGTGTGCTCATGCAGGCATGTGTGAGAGGGATCATGGTGTAGGCAGAATCTTTTCTCAGTAATCCATTGCCCAGATAATCATAATTAGTATGATTGCCCTCCTGTCCTGGTAGTCATTCCTTCAGTCCTTCATCTCTCAGTATGGCTGCACCTGAACTTTGGGAGATGCATCCAGACACCAATTAGACAATGAACATTAGCGGACAGAACACATTTCTCTTGTATTTCGTGTTTCCGAACCTAGCACACAGTAGTTCTTACACAGTGCCTAGCATAAGAGTAAAAAATATTTGAGATTAAAGTTAAGAACAGAGTGGATAGTTAGGAGATATATATTAAAAAAAAAAATCAGCATCAAGTTCTGGTAAAAGCAGGAAAATATGCAAACCAGGACTGAGTTTGACCTTAGTATCTGCTGCCCAGCTATAACATTTCCAGAAAATATATTTAGACCACTGTTACTCCAGATCAAAGACATAATTGCAAGTATTATGTGGGGGTTATATTCCAGATTTTAATCTATGCATTTCTATTTCTTTATGTCTCACTTCTTGCTTCAGTCCACAAAAGATAGAGAGTCAGAAGCCATGTCCTCTGATGGTTCAGTTCCACCCATTGCCTGTCAAGGTCCTGAGGCTACAGTGAGGACACCCTGCAGACGCTTCTAAGGCCGGAAGTTGCCTGGCTAGAAGGTCCACGGGTTTTGATCTTTTCTTTTTCTTTTCTTTTTTTTTTTTTCAGTTTTTTGAGACAGGGTTTATTTGTGTAACAGCTTTGGCTATATTGGAACTATCTCTGTAGACCAGGCTGGCCTCAAACTCATAGAGATCCGCCTGCCTCTGCCTCCCAAGTGCTGCAATTAAAGGTGTGCACCAACCAACTGGCTTGATCTTTTAAATTTTCCTATCCTTTAAAAATTGTACTATCATTTCAAAGTGTGTTATCTTTTTTGAAATTTAATTATCAAACTACCTTTTAATTTGCGAAAAGAAAGAAAACAAAACTTATGTGTCATGGAAAACTTATAATCCAAAGCAGAACATGTGTGATAAGACTCGTGCAAATCTGAGACTTATACTTTCTTTTTTCAAGAGGTCTAGAAATCCTAGAGGGGAAAATAATTCAAAATTCCAAGAGACATCCTAGTCACAGATCGCAAATTCAACAGAGGACGATGACGAAACAGGGACTAAATTTAGTGACATTAAATGTAAGTGCTACCCAGGCCTCAGGAGTTAGTGTATATTGCTTATGACTTTATAGTAACACGTCTCATAATTTAAAGACTGACTAATTCATGAGGTCTTCACTCTTGACTTTAATATTTCTACTTGGCTCTATGATTGCATTTTTACACATTAAAAATTAAGAAATTACACAAAAAAGACAGTGGTTTCATAGCGACTGCAAGCAGCACAGAAAATGATATTCGCTCCTTCTGACTTTAATGTTTAGTGATTTATTTTGAATCAGAACACAAAGGCTTGAAATAAATAAGCAGGACAGAATACTCAATTTGTTTCTTACATGACTAACTTGTAGCCACTGAGTGCCACCTACAGGCCAAAAACCGATTCCAGTTAAGCCTTCAGCTAGGACTGCCATGTCCAGATGATAAAAGGTACCACCTCAACCGCCAGCAGCTGCGGGCTGACACGTGCAGCTCAAACTCCTATCCAGCCCTGGATGCACATGGGAGTAAACGGGAGTTTAAAACCAATCCATATTCACAATGCATATGTTTACCCAAAACTTTCTTTAAAAGTACGTATTTACTGTGACCTCCTCAGATGTGGAAGTCAGAGGACAACCTGCCGGCATCAGGTTTCTCCTTTACCACGTGACAGCCCTACCTAAAATTTTAAAACTACTTTTAGGGAATTAGTTTTCTGAAATTCACTTTCCTGGGTAGACTTGCAAGTACTTTAATAAGGGTTTTTGCTAATACAGTGAATGTACAAAGTATTCTAAACTTAATATTTTATGATTTAAAATATGCAAATTATATTCATTTATAAAAACAGAAAAACTGTTACGATAACTAGATATTTTCTAGGGTGTGACTATGTAAGAAATCATCAGAAGAGCAGGACAAAATGACAAGCTCCACAGTGCCTCTGACTCAAATATCTCCTCACTCTTCTAGAAAGCACCTGTCTGCAGTGGCTCTCAACCTTCCTAACACTGCGATCCTTTAATACAGTTCCTCATGTCATGTTGACCCCCAATCATAAAATTATCTTTGTTGTTGCTTCATAACTATAATTTTGCTACTGTTAAGAATTATAATGTAAATAACCTGTGTTTTCCAATGGTCACAAGCAAACCCTCTGAAAGGGTGGCTTGACACCAAGGGGTTGCGACCCACAGGTTGAGAAGCACTGCTTTAGTGTAACTACTTAGGCAGTCGCCAGCTTTCAAGCTCAGACACTGACCAAAGCCTCCTATATCCTCCATCTCTTCTCTCCTTACCAAATGCTGGTGGCCCTCCAACCTGATGTTCTGTTAAGAAAAAGAGCCATCATAGGTCTTCTCCACCACATGAAAAAAACAAATTTGTTAGGAGTTCGATCTTGGACTTCAGCTTCTAAAACCATGACTAATATGATTTTTTTTTTAAGTCAGAACTTTCATCATTTTTTTTTCTTCTTATTTTTGTTTTGCTTTGCTTTGTTTTTCAAGACAAGGTCTCTCTGTGTAGCCCTGGTTTTCCTGGAACTCACTATGTAGTTCACTCTGGCCTCTAACTTAGATCTGCCTGCCTCTGCCTCCTGAGTGCTGTGATTAAAGGTGTGAGCCACCACCCTGAGCTCTCAGTTTCACTTCTGATCACAAACAAATGTGATCAGTAGATATTTCTGGGGACCACTTTTATTTTTGGTTAAACAAAGTAAATACTGAAGGACCTCTGCAAAGGAAATGCCTCAATCTTAAAGCTTCCCACACAAGGCTGGGAAATACACACACACACGATTTCTATGTACTTTTATTGTACTGCACAGATTAACTGAATAAAAGACATCCTGTGACGCTGTAGAGCAGTGATAGATAAGATGTATATATCCTAGAGTTATAATAAAGAATCATCTAGGAAGGGAGGGGTTTTACTTGAGTTGAATTTCAGAAAAGTAAAATCTAACAAACTTTTAACACCAGACAGACTTCCAGCATTCACTGGAATTTACTTTATAATGCCAATGATTAGAGAGCCCAGTAAGTTTTAGCCAATCAGACTTAAAAAAGATATCTAAGAATGGTTTCAGGGCACTTTACTCACCAATTTGGACCAATTTTACTCCCCTAAAGCTTTTGAGGATGTCTTTCTTATACAAATCACTCAAAGTTCACATTTCTGAACAAAACAAACAATTTCATACATACAGCCGATATACTGTTTACTGTACATTAAATTCCTTTGATTCTGATCTTTTTTTTTTTAAAGGCCCAAAGAAGCTGATTTCCCACAGCCTAACAGTTAACATTATGCCGTTTCGAGTTTAAAAATTAGGGAGCGGAGCACTCAGTTCCAGGTGAAGAGAAGCAGAGAGACGGAACTGCGGATGCCGAAGGACAATGGCTGACTTACCTGCGGCTGGCCGGCTTCTTTTCTATTGTGCCCTCTCCAGCTGATTTCACATTTTCACTCGTGTCTTTTTTTAACCTTTTTGCGATTCTTTCTCTCATCAGGGCCTTTTCATCGCCATCAATGTATTCATCATGCTCTGCACGCTCATCTTCGCCATCCTGTAAAAACTAAAATGAGTATCTGCTAGGCATTCTGGTTCCCTTTCCCTTCCAGAGACTCATTTTAGATGCTTGCTGGGTTCTAGGCCATATTTAGTTTTGAACCAGTAAGGGCATGAAGACTCTTCTTCCACTGGGATAGTATCCTGCTCCAGGCTAGTAACATATGATGGGATCCCAAGAGGGATAATCAGCTCACTATACACCAGTTGTCTGTGGAGCACTCCCTCTGCACCACCCAGTCTCATCCTCATCCCTGTAGGAAATGTGGTTCTGGAGGCTTGGCCAGCGTAACATCAACCAGGAATTCATTCAACTAGAAGAGGTGAACTGCAGTCACTAAGACTCAAGCACCTTCGGCAAAACCCACCAGTGTGCCCTGCACCGCAGCAAAATCAAACCCAGCCAAACCGCCTTAGGCCTCCAACCGAAGCCCCAGCAGTCACCAGTCTTCTGAGAGCACGGTGCACCGGGGGCTGGCTACCTTCTCCCTGACAGAGTCTCCTTAGTGCCGCTCTCTTTAGACTGGAACACTCTTATTTTAGATATCCCAATGTTGGCATTTTTCTTCTCCTACCCCCTTAGTGATGTATCTTGACTTTACTATTAACAGAGGAAAAAAATATAAAATAATAAAAACCCTTCCCATCTCATATTCAGTCCTCCTTATTTCTATAGCACTTATTGTTTACGATTTTTTTCTCAGACAATTAAGGAGAATACTCCAGGAAAGCAAAAAGTCTGGTCTATTTGCCTACTATTTTATATTCATCTTTTAGAACAGCTCCCAGCATTACTAAAGAGGAGAGAGAAGGGGGAGAAAGAAGACAACAAGGGGTTATTTATCTCCTGTGATTCCTTGGCCTGCCAAGAGACAGCTAGACAGGCTTCTTGACTTGAGGACTATGAACCCTTACAGCAGGGTTTTTCAAAGTCTGGTTCTCTGACTCCCCAAATTATTATTTGTTAAAAAAAAAATAAAATAAAATCCACCCAGGCACACGTCTTTAATCCTTGAACCAGGGAAGCAGTGTCAGAGGCAGCCCCTTCTCTAAGAGTTGGAAGCCAGCCTGACCTACAGAGCAAGTTCCAGGCCAGCCAGGACTATATGGTTAGAGCCTGTCTCAACAAAACAAAACAAAAACAAACAAAAAAC
Source organism: Myodes glareolus (assembly GCF_982192425.1). Lineage (NCBI taxonomy): Eukaryota > Metazoa > Chordata > Mammalia > Rodentia > Cricetidae > Myodes > Myodes glareolus. The sequence continues at coordinate 31,984,509 of NC_142040.1, forward strand.
TACATATGTATATACATATATTGATTTTCATATATGCAAAGTATCAGTACAGAATCAGTCAAATTATTACTTGATAACATGTAATCCCAAGTCTTGTTGCGGACTTAACTGAACCAAAAATCTCTGTGGACAGAAACTGCATGTGTTTGGCAAGATGTTTAAGTTATACCTGACATGTTTGGGCCTCAGCAGATATAAAATAGATCTTTGCAAAGTCGTAAAATTTTATTTGTGACAATAGGACACTTTCTGGGGAAAGGACGCACACATTAAAAGGCTTTTGGATCTAAAACAGGTCAGAGAACAAACACTCTCTTTAAGTGACCTCATCCTACCCAAAAACTTAAGAATAAAGCCCTATTTTCTAGCCCTTATTATTATAACCAGATGTCTTCAAGGTAACTCAACTCAAAATATACAAATTGTTAATTAATTTTTATCTACCACCCAGCCTCAAGTGTGTCCTGTGTTTGGTACCTTGCTAACAAGGTCACCAAGCCAGAAACTTGTGGTTCTCTTAGACTCCTTCCTCATCTCCCTCCTCAAAGCGTTCCTCCTTCAGCAGCTTTCCCGCACTCCCTTTACCCTGGCCTCCTTGCTCTCATTTGTCCTGTGCAATGCTGCCAATGATGATTTCTACAATGCAAAGTTGACTGTGGCACCCTTCTTCTTAAACAATACCATCCAACTGTTACTCATCACCTCTAAGATGAAACCCAAACTCCTTAGCACGGGGATACCACTGTGTGTAGCATGCCAGTCCTCCTCTCTCGGCATCACGACACTGGTCATACTGGCCTGTTGTTGGATCCAGGAATATAACATACTCTTTTACTCAGGAGACTGGCACGGGTCGGTCCTTTCTATATTCAGCCCTCTCACTTCTCCACACAGCAAGTTTCTCAAACTTTAAAACTTAACTTGCACTTCCTGAACAAGGTGTGATCTCTGCTTAGCTGAGCATCCTATACACTCTATCATTCTTAGCTCCTTCTATAACCAAGTTAGCGTCTAGTGCCTGTACGATCCAAGTTTCTCTTCTCCCAGGACGTTTTCCTACCAAAGCAGATATTCATTCTCTCTCTTATAGCTAATCAGAGAACCCCCTTTTTGATTGTGGTAAAAAGTAAATCTCTGTACATGCTAAATTATATATTTTCTTTTGAATTATGCAAAGTATGCAACAATAGGTTTTATCCTAACATAGTATTTATATAACTTGAAAACCTTTATCATTCACATAATACAAGAAAATCTTCCTTCTGTTTATTTTAATTTTTACTATATTTGTGTGTGTGTGTGTGTGTGTGTGTGTGTGTGCGCACTTGCCTCAGCTTGAATATGTAGATCCTTTCTCTCTCTCTACCTTGTGAGTAAGGAAACTGAGTTCCTGTCCTCAGGCTTAACAACAAGTACCTTTACCTACTGAGTCTCCTCACTGGCCTCTCCTTCTGTATTTATCATTGTTAGCTAGAATTAAAGGTACCACCTTAAAAGAGCATCATCTTCAATAAGGGTATAAATAGGAATATACTATTATAAATAACTCCTCCGTGGACTTCCTGTAGCATAAAGGATGCCCACTCATCACTTTTAAACTTTTAACATAAATAAAATTAAAACATCTAAAATTGGAGTATTCACATAATGGTACGTAACAGAGAAAAGGCAAAACAGAAATTCAGATGTAAGATTGCAATTCTATGGGAAAATGTGCATATCTATTTGGAAGTAAATATTCTAATAGCAAAAGAAATTATTTCATTTTAAAAATTTCAGGTATTTATATATGTTTTTAAAGAAAACATAATTTGTTTGTAGAACTCTGACCTATCTCTAAATGGTTCAAGCTCTATTTGTACTAAAATGAGTACTCACATCTTCTAAATCTCCCGCTGCGGCATCTTTTTCACTACAAAAATAAGTAAAGACAAACACATTTTAGCTTCACAGTGAAACTAATAGCAGTACTCATTTATACCAAGGGTAGACTGGAGTTCATAACTGGTTTGCTAGAATTAATGTCTTGTTTTGTTTTTCCACATAGCACTCTCAGAACGGCACTGTACAACAGAGGGGAACATGCTCAAAGAAGTAAGTCACCATTTATAAACAGTGGAGCAGACATGCTCCATTAGCAGATAAGCAAATAATTCCCTGGATTTTTTTTTAATTTTTTAATACAAACAACCACCATCGTGCTGTTCCATTTGCAGAAAATAATTTTTCTATAGCTTAAAAGGTTCTGGCTAAAGAAACCGTATCCTACAAATTAAAAAGATACTAAAAAAACAGTATTTTGAAATAGGATTTTTGAAGATGAGTTAACCTCAATACAACAGTATTTTATCTCTAAGACACTGGCCAATATATCATATGTAATTAATACATTTAACGCTAATTACTATCCCACCTCTCAAGCAGCAACGACAAAGACAATTAAGACAGATATCTATCAACTCTGAAAGTTGTAAGAATTTACACACAGTAAATTGGCCCAGAATGAAGTCACTTCTGCCAGTAACCTTGCACTCTCATGTTTACTCATGACACCCAAACAAAAATGCCCCAAAGACAGAGAGCAACGCAACATGAAATTATTACAACAACAGTTTCTAGTATTTAGACTAGCCTAAGATTAATCACTTATCAAAATGTAATATTGTTTTGACTAGGCTTAAGAAATTTATTTTATGAGCTCTAGCATAGAAACAATAAAGAAAACAAAGAACGCAAGAGAATGAGAGACAGTCTAAAACCAGGGAGTCCAGTGTCGCGCTGCACCAACCTTTCCACAGCCGGGACAGAGCTTAGGTGCGGATCGTCCTTAAGCAGGTCATGGCTGCTTTTGCTTCTCCCCTTCATGCTCTGGGAAAAAACACACAATATAGTTGAGAGCAGGAAACTAACAGTTTTCAAAATGAATAGTAATTAATTTACATGAAATTTAGTAAGGACATAGTATGATTAGCAAAAGACATGCTTCTGAAAGGTTCATTATACCCAAAGTTGTAGAAATAAGAATGCTTTTGCTGACTGAGAATGGGATTTCTATTTGTTTAAAACATTAATTTTTGTTGTTTTTTTTTTAAAGATGTAGTCCTACCATCTAGTCCTAGCCCAAGATGGCCTTGAGTTCTCTAACCAGCCCAGACTGATCTAGAACTCATAATCTTTCCTCCTTGGCATCTCTTGTGCTGGGATTACAGGTATGCAATATCACTCATGGCTCAAAAATTAGAATCATCTTTCCCAACAAAAAGTGACCCTGTTAAAAGCACTGTGGCTTGCCAGCTCTGAGTGTTTATGATTTACATACAAATGATTAATTCCTACAATCCATACACAGAAATTTATAAGAATAAACTGAGATAAACACACACTACTATCCTTCCACATACAGTCTATGCTGAACAAGACAACTTTTAGAAAGCATCCACAAGCAATCAGATGAGATTGCTAGTTAACAAACGGAGGACAGATACTCAGGAGTCTCTCAAACACCTATCAGAGACCAAATATGGAAGTAAGTGCTTTAATTCCAAAAGTTCACTTCTCAATAATGACATTTTTATAGGCAAAAAACAAATGAGGAATCATTACTACAAAGCGTTACTACAAGAAGTAGAACTATAAGAATTACTGCTATTGTCCTAATTTATTAAGCGTGCATTTGGTGCCAGTCATAGAGCTACACAGTGCACTTCTACCCTGCCTCTCCCTCTCTAATGGAAATACACGATGTAGCACATAGCCACATTTAACAGTTTGATGTTATTAAGCTATTAATCAAGAGCCACAGAGCCAGTCAGTGGAAGAGAATCAGGATTTAAATTAATAAACCAAGAGTCTAAATGGATCTATTTCTATGTCGTTTAGGTCCTCATAGACACCAAGCAAGCACTATGAGTCCTAGCCTACATATTTCCCTATTGCATAATGGGAACATTCTAAATTGGCCTTCTGTTTCACTGGTTAATTTGTGAACTGGCCCTAAGTTTGATGTACTACTTTAAGATGGGTATATATCTTTAAAAATATGCTTCCATGACAAATAATTAAGATTTAAATATTTCTGTATTAACATGTGATTCTCTGGTCTTTGAAGATCAAATCAAGTAAAATAAACATATAGCTTAAGGCTTTTTTATTATTATTATTTTGCAGTCCTGACCTGTGCTTCATTGCTAAAAATATCGATATACACGTGCAGAGCATCCAGGTTTTACAAATCTTCCAAAGACACACAGCTCAAGGCGCTGTTCCCTGCAGTGCTTCAAACACTGACTCAAGCTTCAACCCCCATCTTATATAGCAATGCAGCAAGGGCGGTGCAAAGAGAAGCGAGTAGATGGCAGTGCCTGTGGCTGTAGAACACAACATTCTTGTCTTTCAGATTATAGGGATGGATGGGGGAGGGGGCGAGTGCCCAGACTACTACCTCTGTCTGAAGACTCATTAGGACGACAGAATCCCCTCTGCTCCTTAGGGTGGAGGTGTCAGTTCTGGGGATTTACCCAGGTCCTCATATGGACTTAGCCAAGTGCTCTCTGAAGCTACATCCTGAGCACAGAAGCACATTTTAGTTAAGGACATAATATATCATCACCCAGGGTTTTGAAAATCATCAATAACCATAACTACAATCTAACTTTAAAGAGTTTAAAGTCTGGGTTTTTCTGAATACTATGGCATCTTTAGCTGTTTTGATTTTCCTGAATCATCTCTTTTAATTTGCCTTACTAGACAACAGTTTTAGAAGAATCTGATCATGCATCTTCATTGCTCTGCAGATGTATCAGTATAAAGCCAAGAAAACATTTTTATTTGGGATATATCTCACTTCCTGTAATTCAGCGAAAACCAAACTTCACGTCGGCAACTCAAGCCCACTTCTGAAATAACTTCAATTCCATAGCCTCTTTTAAAGTTCTTAATGAAAGGGCAATAGTTCAACTAATTACTCATTAATGCCTTTGTCTAACTATGAAGATTGGAAAAGTTGCTCACAAACAGAAGGGAACATGGCACAAAAGATGTGGAACAATACCACAGGTGCTGCCCAAAGTGACACCCACCCGGGTTCAGTCATAGCTACTCATGCTGAGCAGCAGGGTGGCTGAGGCCCTGGAGGTAAAGGCTCACTGAGGCAACACCTTGAGGCCCTATCTCAAAATAGTAACAATAGCAAAAGATGACAATCTGATCAAATGAATTTCAAAATCTAATATCCCGCAATCATATACTTTTTAGCTCAAAACTTATAATTGCAAAAGCAATAAACTTTCTAAGATCTCAGAACACTTAGCTACAAAATTAAATAGCAGCCTTATCTATTTCCCAAAAGAAAACTAAATGCATGCACAAAATTTGTAATGTTAATTTGCATTCCTGAAAAATCACAGATTTTATTTGTATTTGTTTTTTAATTATTTATTTTATATGTATGAGTGTCTTGCTTGTTTGTATGTATGTGCAGCACCTTCATGCCTGGTGACCTCAAGGTCAGAATGGATCACCTGCAACTAGAGCTATAGGCAATTCTGAATTGCCACGTGGGTGCTGGGAACCAAACCTGAGTCCTCTGAACAAAAGCTTTTAACCACAGAGCCATCTCTCCAACCCCACAGAAAGATTTTAAATGTTCTTACTGTAACATGTATGTGGTATGTGAAATGGGTATATGTGAATTAGCTCAACTCAGACATCCTACTCTATATACATATTTTAAAACGTTATGTTATATACAATATATATAATTTTGTTTGCCAATTTAAATAATTACTATTTTAAAAAGAAAGTTCTTCCCAAGTACAGTGTTGCATGCTGTAATCCCAACCTTTAGGAGACTAAAACAGGAAGATTGCATATTTGAGACTAGCCAGGTCTACTGGGCAAGACCCTGTGTCTGAAATGAACACAAAAGAAAGAGAAAGAGAAAAGGAAAAAGAAAAATTCTTGTTGAGCCATTAAAGGAAAATTCATTTTAAAGAGCTTAAAGAAAAAAGAATAAACTTGTTTCACAATTTCTAAAGTAAGCCCTAAAACCAGGAAGAACTCATAAATTAAGTTGAATAATCATTACCACTTTAGATTTTAACTAACTTCTAAACTGGGTTAGCATGGAGGTAGAGGATCAAAAGCAGATTTTAAACACAAACCCACTCCCACTGCAGTGAACTACCAAAGCAGAGAAAGAAACTAGGAAGAATGGAAAAACTTAGAAGAGTCTCAGAAACTGGAACAGAAGTCTGACTCTCTCTTTAAGGGTAACTCTTCCTGAATGACCTATTTTAAGGTCATCATTTGGCTAAAGGGTTCAAATGTTGAAAACAAGACTAAATATACTTAGCAAACTCCGCAAAAGAAGCCTCAACTTCACAAGAAAATCAAAACTGACTGCTAGCATATCTAAAAATGAACAGCGAGTGGGATGGACCTGAAAAATAAAGAAGCAACAAAACAGAAAAAAAAAAAAAAACACAGCACAGCAGCAAAACAGACTACAGGAAGGAAGATTAAGGCAGAAAGAGCTAGAAGGCATGTTGACAGAGGGACAACACTGGTCTCTGGGCTCTGACTCTGTGTATGATTCATGCACATGGCGACCTCTCCAGCCCATGATGCCCAGTATTACGGGCAACACTGGCCTAGATGCTGAATTTTGGGTAGATGTAATTAACTTAGACCAGCAGCCTTTGGGATTATCTTCCATAATGTGAGTGGCCCTCATCTAAGCAACTGAAGGCCTTAAGAGCAACTGTATATAAGAACTCCTAGAATGAAAAATGACATTAAAAAAAAAACATGCCTGAGTATCAGGCTCCAGTTTAAGAAAAATCAACTATTCTGTCTTGCCCTACATATTTCGGACTTACCGTACTAACATACAGAATTTACAAATACTGATATTACATTTCAACTTAAGAGTTTAAAAAAAAAAGAAGAAAGAAAGAAAAAATATCAGGCACAGATTGACAAGACAGCACCTTCTGGACAAAAGTACTCAGTTAGCTAGCATCCATCCAACAGTGTTATCTCCCAGATTAGATTTCTTCACGTGCTCATAGTGACACCATGAGAAAGTCAACAGAGTGCTTCTCTGAGCATGAGATATGGTTATTACGGCATCCTTCTATCATGCAATCCTATCCAAAAGGAAACAGGTGAGTCTGGTAAGTCACTTAGCCAGGGTCTCAGTTTCCTCCGCTATAAAGAAAGGAAGTTGGACTAGATCCCTTGGAGCTATAAAATCCTATGGTTTCAAAGAGGTTTTCATCAGGTAGTACATAGATACTGAAGCATATAAAGAAAAGCTAATCCACGTGGGAGAGACACCTTGTCATGCATAAAGCAGTGAGGTGAAAGAGTGTGTGTAACCTCACACTGATAATCCACAAACCAGAGGGGACTCGGGTTTCTTCATTCACATACAGTAATGCCTCAGTTGAGACCGTAACAATTACTAACTTGCAATCTAGCTCTGGAATAGCACTTACCACTGAGGAGTCACTGAAAAAAGAAACCTGATAAGCAAGTGAATAATGGAGCAATTACTTTTAAGCCTTTTAGAAATATTTAATTTCATGCAAGCACTGAAACTTCAAATCGTTCTGTCACTAAAGGATTCACTTGGCTTTGGCTCTAGTTATTTCAACACTTAGAGATGAGACTAAATTTGAAAACCACGTCTATTCCTTTTTCTTATCAAGGTATCATTTTACCAAAAAAGGAAAATCCATTTGAAACAAGCTCATGGTCTGAACAACACATGAACTAAATAAACACAAACAAAATTAGATTTGGCTTTTATCCAGATCTTAGAGCAACTTCTGTCCTTTAAGTCTGTGAATTTCAAACTGCTTTTGTTGTTTTGTTTTCTCAGATCTAACAACCCACTTGTCTATTGCATGGCAGATGGAAACAGATAAATGGGCTGGAAGAAGCTGCTAGTCACTAGGTGGAGGAGCCTCGTGTACCCTGAGCTTGCTCAGGCTGCTTCTTAGGAAAGACACTGACTGGCCAGTTCTGTCCAGCCCATGATACGGTGCCTCAACAGCTCTCCATATGCTTGGACAAGAGAGTAGCAGCTTCTATATAGTAACTGTGATCACATTACAAATCATTCAGCTTTTTAAGACCAAGAATAAAATACCAATCATAGCATAAGAGATACTGTTCTATTTAATAAAGACACAACCTTCAATGGTGCCTTTCAGGAGTGTTTAATGTATCAAAGTACCTTTACTCACAACCTAGCAAGTATAACTTACTTTTATGTTACACAAAGAAAACCTAAAAGATCACATAGTGTCAGGGGAAAGTGAGTCTCAATGAATTTGTATGATCCCAGTGACATCGAATCTAGTGAATCCAACGACACTGAATCTACTGTTGATTCAGAGATGCACAGAATCTGCCTTCAAGGAGCTCATAGCCCAGAACTGTACTCGGCCATTAAGCAAAGAGTATAGAGTGCAGTACTGGAATGCTCTACCGAGAATACGATCACAACCTTTCTTTATAATAAAGCAAAAAGGCTGCTTTGCAATGAAATGCAGCATAACATGAATAGCGGACATTAGGTGAGACCCAGAACAGATCTACAACACTGGAAAAACCATTTAGAAAAGATGGCATTTTGAGCATTGAAAACAAATATATCCTAGTATCTAGGTCCTAGATGTGGACCAGGACGCTTCAAGCAGGAAAAACTGCAGTGACCTACATAGAGTTCCCATGTGGTGATTCTGATATTTCTCTGCTATGAACTGCAGGGGAATTCATTGGTGATAGTTTTACCAAGCTTCTTGTTAAAAAGTTCAGACTCCATGGATCTGAGAAGAAAAAAGATTACCTCAAGTGATTGAATCTGAAATAATGTTTAGGAAGAAGGGTTGGTGGAGTCAACGAAGCCATAGCTGTAGAAAGATTATGCTTCTCGAAGGTGCCTCTGGTAGTCATGAATAGAAGGAAAAGAGGAAGAGGACGGCAGACCCATGGGTAGATAGGGCAGCAGCCAAGGCCAGAGATATGGAAGGGTAATAACAAATTATAACAAAAGAAAAAAAAAGGTTTGATTTAATAAACTTCTTCAATGAAAGCTTAACACCATGCACTAGGGGCTAGAGAGATGGCTCTCACAATCATCCTAGAGGTCTGAGAAGCTATGAACCTGTATCCCCAGTTCTCCCCTCACTACCTTCTGATTAGAAGTCCCCTGAGTATTGACAGCTACACAACAGGAATAGTGGCTACACAGTATAACTGTTAAAGGGTTACATAAAATCAACATTTCCTAAACAGAAGAAATACATGATTATCTCACGGTGTCATCTGTACTCTGACGACGGGTAAACAGTCACAGAGAGGCATTATTTCTAGTTCACCTCAGGACTTCAGTGACAAGGAAAAGAGGCAGTGATGAGGTGGCTGTGGAACGAATGCTTTTTTTTCTGGTAATATTTTTATTACTTTATAAATAATACCAATCAAAATTTCCACTTCATTCCCTCCTCCCACTTCCCTCCCTGGAGCGAACTCTTTAAGTAGACAAGAAGAATAACAGAAGAAATGTAGCGAATATACCAGAAAAAAAGAAAGTGGGGTTTGGAACACCGTAAGGAAGGCACACTTACGTAGGGAAACTTGACATCTTGTCTTGTGACAGGATTATAAAGCTCAGGTTGGCCTCAAACTTGAAATCCTCCTGCCTCTGCCTTTCATGTGCTAGGATTATAGATATGCTATACTATGCCTGCAGAATTTGACATCTTTAGATAAGATCAAACAAAGAAAACCGGTAATTCCCAGATCTAGCCAATATGGTTTTGTTTTCTCACAAATAAACACCCAGAATCATGGCATATAGCATCCTGTACCTCTCATTCTGATGAGGTACCAACAATTTGAATCACCAACAATGCAACACTAATCACTGGCATCTACAGAAGATAACTCCAACACCAAGTTGGCAGAGTAATTCTTGATGTTTGTAACAGAAAAACCTTCATTTAAAAATGAATTCACCTAAAACTCGGGGGACTGAGAAGGGGGGAGGGAGGAAGGATGGATATGGGATCAGGGAAGAATATATCTCAACTAAGGGAGTCATTTTAGGGTTTACAAGAGACTTGATTATAAATGGGATCCCAGGTCCAAGGAGAGATCCCCAGACTGTTCTCTAGACAGAGGAGAGGGTGCCTGAACCGGCCTTGGCCTATAACCATACTGATGAAGATTTTGCTTATCACCGTAGATCCTTCATCTGACGATGGATGGCGATACAGACGGAGACCCACATTGGAGCACCGGACTGAGCCCCCCATGGTCCAAATGAGGGACAGAAGGAGGAAGAACATGAAAAAAAACTCAGGACCGCGAGGGGTGCGATCACCCACTGATACAAGGGGACTGATCTAATGAGAGTTCACCAAGGCCAGTTGGACTGGGACTGAACGAGCATGTGATCCAACCAGATTTTCTGAATGTGGCCGGGTTCTCTAAATGTGGCTGGCCTGGAGCCTTTCTGAAAAGTCACTGACAATGACACTGGGACTTGTTTCCTCTGCATATACTGGATTTTTGGGATCCAGTCTGTTTGGATACTCACCTTCCTGGACCTGGAGGGAGGGGGGAGGAACTTGAACTTCCCACAGGGCTGGAAGCCCTGACTGCTCTTAGGGATGGAGAGGGAGGAGGAGGGGGAGGGGGGGAGTGGGAGGGTGTTGGGAGGAGGGGCGGAAATGGAAACTTTCATAATTTAATAAACTTTGAAAAAAAAATGAATTCACCTTTGGAATCTACTATACAAACATTTCTTGAAGTGAATCAGAATAAAGGTAGAAAGGCAAAAGAAATATTCAGTCTATCCCTGAGAATCTAGTGTGCTGGTTATAGGTAAGTAATAACTGATCTCATATTACTAAAATTGATACAATAAAAAAACAAGTAAAAAATAGGGACATTTTATCTTTTCAACATGTCCATTTTAATAAGGTTTTAATGTAAGCATAAAGTATCAGCTTCCTCTGATACTGAAGCACACCTTCCTGCAGTGAATTTTCTTAAGTCAGAAGGTAAACAACTCAAAATAGCTTCAGAAGTGTCTGAAACCAACCAGATTGACTAGGCCCCTACCACCCAAAGGAAAACAATAAAGACCACTGAGAATCACTCTCAGATGAGCCAAATTTCAAATAAGACTCTCAAACCAGACTAGCCATCTGGGACAAGCAAAAAATACCCAAGTTGTTTGGAAGAGCTTAAGGTTAACTGAGCCACTTGGAAGGACACTCTGTTGAGCTGCCTGCTGACTGTGAGCATGTTCTGTTCCCAGCTTTGTGAGCTGTCATCCATGTTGAGATGGGCTTGGCCATGTAGCTGTCTGAGTTATTTCTGCTTCTATAAGTACCCGTTCACCCAGAAGTAACCCCAATAAAACTCATTGGTTCACCAAGATGGACTTCGGTGGTATCTACAATTTGGTCTGTTGTGAGCTCCCAATCTGGGGTGAGTAGATGTGTGTAGTATCTCTCCAGAAAGATCTGTTGCACAAGTGTTTGCTCTGTGCTCAGCATGACCCTTCCTGAGCCATGCCCATGAATGATGAAAGCACAGGATAAAGAAGACAAGCACAACCATGGTGTGTTTTTCCATCTGTCTTACTGGGAGCAATGGTGAGAAACAGGAAATCATCATAACCAAACACAGCAGAACTGGGTTATGAAGCCTGATTATTACTAAAGATGCTAGATCTAATTCTCAGGTCTCAGTGCTCACTTGCTTCCAAGAAAGAAACACAAAGCAAAACATTTGGAACCAAAAGTCTCTGGAGGTGATTTTCTTTGGGTACAAATATCACAACCTGCTCCAAAAACATGCAAAATACTGTAGATGTTCCATGATTTGTGAAGAAACTAAAACTGAAGAAAGCCACATACAGAGGTCAATTCCCACTGTAGCATCTTACTAGGTATGTGACTTTGAACAATTACAATTATAATCCACAGGTATTATTGTGAACTTTGTTTCACTTATGAATAAATCTAAGTATTTATAGAAGGTTCACAACAACATCTATCTAAAAAGGGTGTGACAGAAATTAGTTGAGAATTAATGACGCAAACACAATATATGGAAATAACATTAAAATGAATATTAAGCAACTGAGTCACTGATTGTTATAATAATGATAATCATTGCCATATAGCAAAATAAAAAACAAATAGCAACTAAAATCTGAATCAAAAAACTGAACCATTCAAAATACTTTAAACTGGTTTCAACTGACAAAAAAATCAAGAATAAATTAAATAAATATGAACAATGTTTCTGTGAGAGCAAGGCAACTCAGAATCTGTATGAATGACTCTACACAGCAATATGATGCACGCTTACTGTGTAAGTGAATTCAGCTGTGCTGCTCCAGGCAGAGCAGGAGATAGAAAAATGCAAAGCAAAGGGCAAGTGGGAGCCCACCTGACTGACTCGGTTCACTTCCTCCTCTTCCTCCTCAGCTTCTTCTCCAAAAGAAAGTAAACTAAAGTTTCTATCAAAACAGAAAGAAAAGGAAATTCAGGAGAAAAGTTAGATGAAACTCATAAATATCCCATTTTCAAGCAAAACATTTTATTTGGACAGTTTCACTTGTCTTCAGCGGGAGTGTTCAGCACCTATAATTGTGAGCAAAGGGTTTGGCCTTAGACCACTAACATTTCACCAAGTACCCTCAACTAATTACCACAGATTCCCCCCAGGTATTACCGTAGTACACTCAGTCATATAGGTCAGAAGTAAGCTTCTGATAGTTATCAAAGCTAGAAGGAACACTGAGAGCACTGTTTTAATACCTGACAGATATATCTTAATGTTTCGAAACTAAGAAACACAGAAAGTTGATGGGTAGAAAATATCTCAGGTCTTTCAAATTAAACAACAAAAATTCGGATAAAATGAACTGTCAGTTATTAAAGCACTCTCTGGAGTTTTGGAAAAAGTAAAACATTTGGTAGCAATGGAGTTATTTTTTTACATCTACATGCAAGCAATGATGACACATCATCTCTTGCTCTGAATGACAGGGATGTTTTCATTCACTGTTCTGAAGGAAGACAAGATAACAGCACACAAAGAACTCAGACTTGTCAGCAGTGAAATGGTAATACTGAAACACTGTATCCTAACACGGTGACAATGACCTTCCAGCAGCATGAACTGGAGTAAGAAGTCAATGGTAGGCTCAAAGAAAATCAAATATACAACGCTATAAAAAGTGATTTTTCCATAAGACAAAATCTACTGTTGGTTAAAGTGCCTGGCTCATATTTGGCAATGTGCTAACACAGTTTAGTGTATATGCTTTGTGGGAAGCCAGTATGCACTGATTACCTATACTTCAGGGTGTTTGTATACATCTGCTCTCAGTTAACCTTCAAAACAACCAGGTTGTTTTGTTGTGCTTAACATAACCTCCACTATATTTGCCATGAGACGAGCAAAGTTCAGAGATTAATAAACTTTTCATAAGAACCAGGTGTTGCAGGCCCATACAGAGAATTGTCTAAATATAATACTGATAAATTTGATGCTACAATTTAGTAAGTTGAAATCTAACTGTATTATTTTTAATGAAATAGAAAAAAGTAATATAAACAATATTGGCATAAACTAACTTTATTAAAAAATAAATTGCTATTTTTAAGAAAACAGAATAATAGAATGGTTTTGATCAAAAATATTTATAAAAAGATTATTTTGAATACCAGTAAAGTAATTACATAGCGCATGCAATCCTGTAACACACACTAAAAATATTCTTTATAGTGTTCTTCCCTCCCCAAATTCTTTATACTAAGGATAGAGTAACTTACAAACTAGCAAATATTTCTAAATAACTCAGCAATATAAATATAGTGAATACTAAGTATTTATTAACACATGTTAAATGGCTATTGTGATGATACATTTCTAGTTTAAGTTAAATAATGTCATTGCATGTAAGAAATGCAATTTAAACACACATTCTCTCTCCCTCCCTTCCTCCCTCCCTCCCTCTCTCCCTCTCTTGTAATTCTGTTAGCTCTGATTCACAATGACATTTCCTTTTTTAGTAAATAATGATTACAAAAACAAATTAAGAAAATAGTGTCACTATTAAAGTTGAAGAAAATTCTTTCTACTATGATTACTTTGTGCCTTTGGGTTTCAATTTCTTTATTTCTTCCTCTGGTTTCTCTTTTGTGGGCCTTTTAATTTCTCTTGGAATGATGTCATCAAAAGGATTAAACAAAACCTATGAAAAGAAGCATTTTGAAGATGTTATTCCAGTTTTTAAATTTTACAACAAAATGAAAAACAATATTAAGTGTACTGACTGCTGTCTAAATCTTCCCTACATAAATTTTATTAGTGTAGCGGTACACAGGGTACACAGTGCACTTCCAGTCACACGGCCTCATTGATCACCCCAAAACATTATGCTCTTTTCAAGTAAAAGATACTTTATCCTATAACTGTTTCACAGAAAGAAAAACATAAGGAACCAACTCAGACATTTGGACTCCATATCAAATGCTCTTAAGGATTACCTCACTTCCTCAATAAAGAGCAACTTAATTCAACTAAAATCCACTTCTTTGAGCAAAGAACCCTAATTCCTTTAACTTTTCATTATGGGTTGAGCTTTCATTCTTTATATTATCACCTAAAGTTTCATATCAGAATCCAAAGTCTTTAAATATATACATATCAGAAATTGTTCTTATATATAGTGTCTCATATAAAGTTCTCATCTAATGGTTTAAATGTATCTCTTAAATGGCACCTAGCAGCCGTGTTCCTACCTCACAGCTTTTGATTCTATGTGGATTGCGGGGCCTTTCTTCATCATCGATGTCCACTTCTGTCAGGCGTAGCATGTTGTATACTGTGTCCCCTGTGACCTACCAACAAAACATAGGGCCACAAACATCTTTATTCAATTTTTTAATAAATAGAGGAATTTTGAAAATACTTTAAATAGTAGCCTTCTGAAAAAGTGCTTTTAAATAATAAAAGAGAATATTTATATTTTTACTGTATGTACAATTAACAATGCTAATTGGTAATTGTTAACAGATGGGCTCAGTCTCTTAATAAGCCCTTATATGTTTCCAGTGTATACTAACATCAGTAACTAAAAATAAACACACAATGTCAACCTTCTTACTAAATGACAGTTCACTCAAATATTACAAACAAGCATGAACTTAAAGCAGCTTAAGCATTAACAGTATGATAAACACTTTGCAGATTATTGCCTAATTGAATCTACACAAATACCCTAAAATGAGAAGTAATATTACCTTCTTTGACAGAGGCTCAAAGAAGGTACAGATCCGACAGTGGGAGCCTCTCTATGTAGGCTGCTGTGCTGTATGCTCTCTCACGCTGGGTTATAGAGCAGCAATTGTAAAACATAGTACAAGATAGAAACTTAAGTCTTATCTTGCTGATAAAAAAAAAGTTAAAGGTAGGAAAAGTTCATGATTGCCAGAAAAACCTGGATTAGGAATGCATCAAAGGAACATGACAGTACATATTTCTTGACTCATGTCCTTAAGAAATAAGCATCAATGTTACACTTTATGGTTTAGATATGACTTGAATTCAAAGGTTTGGTTGTTCAACTGTACTGAATTGTTACCCTTCTTATAGAGTCAAAACCCACTTTTGCCCAGGATGGAAGGAAGCAATTCTTACTGAGCCAGCAGAGGGGGCTAAAAAGCTATTAATGTTTCCTATGTCTAAGGATTAACTACAGGAACATTCGGATGAGAAGGGAAGAGGATGAGTGAGTGATGCCTTCAGGATCCCTCTTTATAGAGAACTGTTGAAAATCTATGGGAAGATCATCTCATTTGTTGTTAAATGTCAGGAGGATTAAATCAATACTGTTCAAAGTAAAATTTTCAGTAAAATTATAAATACTAATACAACTTCCACTTTAATTTTAAGGAAATCCACAATTGGTAGCTTTAATCTATAAAATAGTTTTGGGTAAGTGTCTCTTTAAAAGTAGAAACAACACTGGCTAAGTGGCCTTAAGTAGCTAATGTCACCACTTTGACAAAGAACGCATGTAGGCCATGACAAATGACTGACTTGAAGCACCCAAAGTTCAGTTAGCCCTTGCAGCTCATCATAATAGGAACATACACCATCATTTTTAAAAAACAGTAAGTAACTATCTATAACATTTTTGAAGGCACTCATTATAAAGTCAATTGTATGTATCACAGAAGTTTAAAGAAAAACATAAAACCAAAACCAAACCATATACTTAACATATATAGACACTAACCTTTCCAAAGATGGTGTGCTTATTGTTAAGCTCATCTGCTCGACCCAGAGTAAAGAAAAACTGGCTGCCATTATCATGTGGACCAGCGTTTGCCATGGCAACCAGCCCTCTCCTATTAAAACGCAACCGCGAGTGAAATTCATCCTGCAAGAATGAAAGATTTAGTGATCTCCTCAGTCATCAGACCCTTCATATTCAATCAGCTATGCCGCAGACCAGTGACGCTCAGACAATTTCTAATCAAAAATGCTGAAGCTTTATTTAACTGATTTTGAAGTACAATCAAATCCAAATTTACTATCTGTTCACTGTTCTTCAACCTGAACTCAGCAGCTTGTATCTTCTAAATATAGTCAGCCTCATAGCTATTTTATGGATGTCTACATACACACATAGGAGGGGAGCTCAAAGAAAGTCGGGGTCTAATTCTCACTGCCCTACTCAAAAAACCTTTCTCCAGAGCACTGTGAAGCCTTTCCACCTTATACCACGGGCCATGAAGCTGTGGCTTTCTTCTGGTTCTGAGATTCAGACTCCACCAAGAGTGTGTCAGTATGATTTCACTGTGCTTTTAGAAGTCCTCACACATCCTAAATTGACTTTTCTCAGGGTGGCAGACTGCAACAGTGCAGGACCACTGTTCCTTGGAGGCTTTCCTTGCTCTGAGAGATACTGAGAACCCCCCCGCCAAGACCTACACTGGGATCATCTATGACACCATTTCTATAATCAGGGCTTTTCAAGCATTAGAGGCTACTTTTCTTTAATACATTATTCTTAAAATCTAAACTCTAGTACATCCCACCAGGAACCCAGAGAGCCAAACACCCTGACCTCCGACTGATCAGCTTTCAGAGGGACTGTGGGTAAAACACTCCTGCTGTTTAAATCCCCAGAATCTGCGGTATTTCTATACCATGTATGTGTCCTGGACAGTTTTCTGTCAATTTGACACAAACTAAAGTCATCTGAGAGGAGGAAACCTCAATTAAGAAAATACTCCCATAAGATTAGGCTGTACAGCATTTTCTTGGTAGGTGATTGATGGTAGAAGCCGAGCCCGCTGTGGGTGGTGCCATCCCTGGGCTGGTGATCCTGGGTGTGGTGGCACACACCTTTAATTCCAGCACTGAGCACTCAGGAGGTAGAGGCTGGCGACCTCTGTGAGTTCAGGGTCAGCCTGGTTCCAGGACAGCTAGGGCTGTTACACAGAGGAACTCTATCTCGGAAAACAAAAAGACAGGCAGACAGACAGAAAGGAAGACAGACAGACAGCTGAGCAAACCTTGAGGAACAAGTCAGTAAGCAGCACCTCTCCATGGCCTCTGCATCACCCTGCCTCCAGGTTCCTGTCCCTGCGTGAGTTCCTCACCTTACTGCTTTTGATAATGGGCTATTATATGAAACTGAAATTGAAATAAACCCTTTCCTCCCCTAGTTGTTTTTGGTCATGGTATTTTATCAGAGCAATAGTGACCTTAACTAAAACACTATGTTTAAAATGATCTATCTAGCTGAAAGAAGTTAACAAAGTTAATTGTTATTTTAAAATAACAAAGAAAAAACTCAGAAAGGAAATGCCAACAGAATTTAGGATAAGCAAATGGGATTAACAGAACACAAGAGTATTTCCTATAAAGTCGAGGTCCTAAAATTATGAGACATGATTAACAGTGACAGTTGAGATTATTTAAATACTATGACCTACTTTCCAGGGTAACTATCATCTGGAAAACAAAGCTAAAAAAAAAAAAAGAAGAAGAAGTTTTGCTATTTTTCTCAATAATCACAATCACGCTGTGATGAGGCACTGTGCTACATGCCAGCAACCCTAGCACTCAGAAGGCTCAGGTACAAGTTAAAGGCCAGTCTGTACTACTTATTGTAACTCCAGCCAAGACAACAGTGCAGGGCCCTTGATAGAAACTTTGAAACAATAAAAAAAAAAATCACACTGACCTAGGAAAAGATGAAAGGAATCTCTAAAACTCCTTCCCACTAGAATAAATATGAAGTTTTTTTTCCAAAAGTCTCCCAATTTTAAGAACCACTGACAGATACTCACCCAAAGAATCTAACATTGTTATAATTAGACTAATGACAAATATAATTTTTGCTATATTTGAGCCCATTATTGTTCCTAATTTCTTAAATAAACTAACTCTTTTCCTTCTTAAGTTTATGCTGGCAGTCAAGAAATCACAGGCCAGGACTAGAGGAACGGCTCAGCAGGTAGTTAAGAGCACTTGTTGCTCTTACAGAGGACCTGGGTTCAGTTACCAGCACCCACATGGTGGTTCACAGTCATCCACAACTCCAGTCCCAGGGATCCAATGCTCTCTTCTGACCTCTACTGCCAGAAAGCAGAGCATGGTGAACATATAACATACAGGCATAAAAACAATGAATCTAATACAAATTTAAAATAAGAAATTATGTACCCATTTTTGATTAAAATGTCTTTTTCCTTGTTAATATCTTTGGCTCTTCCTTTTGCTCACTTTCTGTCTGTCTACCATGCATGGCTTTGTGCTAGAGTTGTTTTTGTGGACAGTAACTACATAATATATAGTAAGCTCAAGTGTGGGAGACTGGTTCCTCAAAAGCTTTATATTGAAGTCTGAATCCTTGGTGCAGCTATATTTGTGGCTCTGACAAGGCAGTAAAGGTTATAAATGTGAAAAAGTAAGAAAAAGTCATAAGGGTTAGGATCTTGTTCTAATCCAATAGGGTTTGTGTCCTTATAAAAAAAAGATCAAGACACTGGGCCTGGATTCTTCTTCCCACTACCTCTTCAAGGTAGGAAAAGGGACTGTCAGACACTACGACTTGAAATTCCTAGCCTCCACAACTGAAAGAAAGAAATTCTCATTTACCCTCCACAGATTGTTGTAGCGGCCCAAGCAGACTACTTGAAAATTCCATATAACATTTAAATAAAATTATTTTAATCTAAAATAGCACATGCAATGTTCTAAAAATTGGCTGCTGAGATCAGACACAGTAAAACATCAGGAAACACTCCATATGGACTTCTTTCAGAACACTGCTTTTCTCTCTCTCTCTCTCTTTCTCTCATTGCAACTTTTAGTTCTACCTTAATTTAATCTAGGACAAAAATTTGCCATAAAATAAATCAGAAAAATGCTTGATAGATAACATTTGTTCTTATCTCTGAATAACTCTAATGCCAATGATTTTGTATACTATACAAGATGTTTTTCTTGAGAAACACTTCACTTCTGGAGAAGCATTCCAAGCTGACCTAGAAATTAGTAAATTAATCTGACCTTAAATGGGGCTCCATAGATAGACTCTCCTCCAGTTCCGGTGCCTGTAGGATCTCCACCTTGGACTATGAAACCAGGTACAACTCTATGAAAAATGGTGTTGTCATAGTAGGCTGAAAAACAATTAATATATTAATTTCTAAAACTCAGCATGATTTTGTTATCATAGTTAATATACAAACAGAGCCACAGATTTAATTTCCAGAATGCTAAGTACACTTTTAGAGCAAAGCCCTTCCCCACTACTTCTTATAAAACATTCAATCTTCAAAATTCTGTATGTCTCCACAGAAACAATGGTGCTTTAGATTTGTTTTCTCTCCAGAATTTCCTCACAGTTTGGATTACTGTGAGAAAAGGAAACTTAATACACATCAACGGCTCTCACCTGGGGAGAGGGGGGAGCTGCAATTCTGCATCCCATGGGAAATTTATCAACATTTTAAAATATTTTGGGTTATCACAACTGGGGAGTACTACTGAAACACAAGACGGCAAGAATACGGATAAGCATCCTAAAACTCAAAAGCTTGTATCCATCCCAAATGCCAACCGTGCTGAGGCTGAGAAGCCTTGGTAGAGAAGAATAGCTCATTTCTTGCCTCTTCCTCTTCTCCTAATAGAAAATTAACTTATTAATACACAAAAATGTACAAACCCACAGACACTAAAGTTACTAACTGATCATAGTTCCAGCACTGTCCTCAAATAAAATGTTCAATAAATGAAACAAATAGCATTATATGTTTTAGTTCAACTGAATAGTCATTTATTTTGTTAACTGATTTTCAGGAAATCAATATAGAATTAATAAAATTTAAATATATTACTATATTATAAATATATTTCTAGACATAAATAGGCAGCAGAGATGAAATATGGTCTCCCATAGAATTTATTCTCTGGAACTAGAATATTAAAAACAAAAAAGTTCACTTAGATAAGACAGAAGAAGCGGGCACTCACTGAGTTACAGGGCATTCCCTATGAAAACTGAAAATTAGTATCCTTTTGCTTTGTTTCTTTTCCTTCTTTGTAACAGTTTTATGCCATGTTTTAGACTGGCAACTTTGATACTTATTTTTATTTAGATGTTACTTCGAACTATACAGCAAAGACCTTAAAGTCCAAGATTAAATCATAATTACAGATCATTGAGCTCTGCAGAATATGACCATCTTTCAACAAGAAAACTTTCTTCATTGAGGGCCACATGGGAGACTGAGCTCCTTCCCTCTCTCCCTCCCAGGCTTTCATTCATTTTCTTTGAATTCTGAGAACTATACATTTCTATTGTTGCTGTATTGAAAGGTGCATTACAAGATCCAAAAACATCCTAACTACTTTGAATCATACACTCAAAGGATTAAATGGAGTTCTCTGCATTAATTTACTCATTTAAGGAGTGTGTGTGTGTGTGTGTGTGTGATTTGCCTGCATGTATGTCCATATACTACATTCACGTCTTGTGACCCTAGAGGTCAGAGAGGGCATTGGATCTCCTGGAGGTGAAGTTACAGACAGTTGTGAGCTGCCATGTAGGTGCTTGGGATTGAACTCAGGGCTTCTGGAAGAGCAGCCAGTGCTCTTGACTGCTGAGCCACCACTCTTGCCAGGAGTATCTTTTTTAAAAATTAGTCTTCTCAGGTTTTTAGTTAACCTTCCCAACAATAATCCCATTAAATTCTTGCCTGTTTCATTAAGAAAACTGCTCTGGTTATTTCTATGATTTTTCCATCTTTTACTTATATCTCCTGGTCTTCTTATAAATAAATGGGAGAATAATTCTTTTTTGATGCAAGTGAGCTTTGGCAGCACCCGGCTGAACCTCATGTTTATTTCAATGTCGTATTCTATCCAGATACTTTCTGTTTCTTCATTCACCTGGTCCTGGGTTGCAATTTACCATTCATTCTTTCTAGTGTTTTTGTAATTTCACTCTCCTGTAAAATTTGAGCTTTTGGCTTCTTTAAACTTATTACCAGAAGTCAGGCTTCTCTGTCCCTCTTGTTTCTTAGCTTTGTTGACAGTTATCCGAGGCCTTTCTAACTAAACTACCTGTCTGATTTGATTTCCTTCCTGTCTGCCATAGCAATTATTAATGATGATCTTTGCAGACATATTTCCTTTGTCTCATCTGTGGGATTGGATTCTTTTGTTATTATTTCTTTAATATTCTCCCTGCAGTGTTATATTTATCTAATTTCTATTTGGAGAACTTTGTCTATATTAGACAGCAGGATACTGTAGATTCCTAAATACCTTGTTTCTCTCCAAAAAAATACTGTTTTCTGACACTGTGTCTAAAAATCAAGTATAACTGGAAAACACTGACTTGCCACCACTGGAGGTATTTTAAATCATATATAATGCATTCTAGAAGCCAATCAGAAACTGTAAAGAGTGCATGGGATGCACAGCTGCATACACAAATACCCAGGAATAAAAAATATTCAAGGGAATATAAAATTCTGCCAAGTATCTTACAAAGAAAAATCATCATGTTATGACTCCGATTGATAACAAACCGGTGAAAGCCAGGTTGTAAGATTTGTGGAAAAACAGACTGCGAACAAAATAATAAAACACAGTTGTACTTAAATGAAAACAGGGTGAGAAACATACCGAGAGAGAGAGAGAGAGAGAGAGAACTAGAAGAAAGCTAGTATAAGGATGTGCAGAAGAGGAAATAGAGAATGACTGGCTGAAGGCACATGATTAGTGGAACGGAAAATGATGGAAAGCTAGGAAGCCAAGTTCCTAAAAATTCAAATATCATGTGCACAGAGAGAAGACAAAGAAATGAGAGGGAGGACCAGATAGATAGGAGGCAATTCCAGTCATGGAGACGAAAGTGCAGGCCATCTGGGAAAGAAGTTGAAATTTGGTTTAGTGGTAGCTAATAGAAGTTTCCAGTAGAGAAGGACCATTACACCATCAGATCAATTAGGCACAAGCAGGAAGAAATAGATGGAGTTCTGAACCTAACAGTCATTTGTACAGAGACAAAACAAGAGTGGAAAAAATAGCACAGAATGAGAGGTAAGCTCACGGCATATTCATATTTAAAGAAGGAAAGATGGAGTGAGTGGCAATTAGCAGAGGAGATCAGTATCAGGCATGATTTGTGTCTGTTAAAAGTATAACAATTTACAGTTTACCTGGAGGAAAGCTGAACTATCCCCGCAGTCTGTTTCCTTATACACTGCTCAACATCATGTGGCCAACATCAGACCTCAATGTGAAAAACACATTGTAGTTTATTCTCTTTGCTTTTTAAAAAGAACTCATCCGTCCAGGGTTTTATTTACTTAGAGAGTCTCACTGTGTTGCCCAGGCTAGTCTGAAACTAGAAATGTTTCCACATCAACTTCCCAAGTGCCGGAATTACATGAGCAGGCCAGAACGTCCAACACACTGTCATTATCTGTAAACTAAGGCAGGTTTCTCCTCAAAATGATAATGAAGGCAATACTGACCTTCCAAACAAAGCTGAACGAAATTTCTGCATGCCTTTGGAGCTTCTTTTGACCATAACTCTATATCAATATCTCCAGCTGTAGTTTTCAATAAAACCTATATAAAGAACATAATATCATATTAAGTATTTATTTTGCTTGATAATTGGTTAGGTGACTTGCAACACTAACTAATGAGTTTTCAATTTTAGAAGAAATATTACAAACTCTGCTTGGGTTTTGTTGTTACAGTGAACAAACGTCAAACATTCATTACAGCCCAATCATCATTAGATGATTCAATACACCATTTTCAGAAAAATCTAAAGAAAAAAAGCACTTACTTTTTCTAATCACAGAAGACAAGCTTCATTCATTTAAAAACGAAGATTGCAGAATTATAACTGTTTCTCGTTGCTTTATTTCCAATAAAATTGGTTAGCAAATTATGAAATCAAGAAGTTAATGAACCCATTGAATTATGACAGTCTTAGACAATATTACAATCATTCGTTTGAAATTATTCTTGAGCCCTACTTTTATATTAAAATCATGCTAGTTCTAGTTTGGAAATAAATATTCTGTCTATGCGTGTGTGCAGGTGAACATACATGTGTGTGCACACAGAGGTCAGAAGTCAACATTGAGTGCCTTTCTCAACAGCTCTTGACCTTAACTTTTTGATACAACTCTTCTGCTGACCCTGGAGCTCGCCACTCAACGAGACTGGCTTGAGAGCAAGTTGAGACATCACCTGTTTCTGCTACCTCCCTGATCCCTGGTCCGAGGTTTCAGATACATGCCACAATGCTCAGCTTTTCTTAAGGATATTGGGAACCCAGACTCACTTCACGTTTACCCATCAAGTACTTTATTGGCTGAGCTATCTCTCCAGTTCCTTGATTTTTGTTTTTGTTTTTGTTTTTTCAGCCAGTCTTATAGCTTTGTATTCCAGACTCGCCTCGAACGCACCTTAAACTCCTTGATCTTCCTGCCTTTCTTTCCCAAAGTACTTGCATGATGGGTATGTGTCACCATGCAGTGCTGGAGATCCAAGTCAGTGCCTTGTGCATGCTAGGCAAGTACTCTACCACCTTAGCTAGAGTCCTAACCCAAAGGAATATTCTTAATCAAAGTCTGATTGTGACTCGCTAAAACGGTTATGTCTTAAAAGTCAGCATCTCTATAACAGGTAGTATATATAATCATCTCCTTTTTATTGGTTCATGGCAGCAGTTTCTCTTTGGTGGAACTAGTTGCTTTATAACAACCAAAACCTCTGCTAAGTCTGGAGGATGAGACAGCTTATTCAACAACCGGCTCAATAGCTACAAATAACCAAAAAGAACGTTAGTACGTAAGTGACCAGCATGGCACAGCTGGAGTCTAATTTGTCCACTATCAATTTTTCTTTTCCACCCCAACTGTAGAGGAAGTTATTCGTATCAATAACCTGTGGTTACCACACAGAACGTTTCTTGCAAAGAAACACCGCAAGATAACTGGAACTAAACTGATCCTCACGAGGAGTCTGTCCCCATGATATAAGTCACACTGTCCTCATTTATTAAAGTTCCTTGGCCTTGTCGCAAGCACAGTTTTGGAAATGAGGGGAGTTTAAAAATCACCCAGGAGAGCCCTGGCTCTTAAGAATGCCCTAGGGGTTGTAAACCGAATGAAAATGCTTTTCAACAGCAAAGTAAGAAGAACATCTCACTGTCTTACCCCTGCTCCCCCAATCTAGTACAATTTGTGACCACTCTGTTTCAGAAGCCTGGGAAATGCTATCATTAATTACAAACACCGATGAATACACTGCATCTTTTGGGCAACACACAGCTCTTTTACAACTACCCTTCACAGCCTATGAAAATGAGGGAAGTGAAAATATCTACACTATGGTAGATGTTTAATGGGTTTCTTAACCCATTAAGAAATAGGTAGAAGCCAGGCATGGTGACATGTGCCTTTAGCACTCAGGAGGCAGAGGCAGGCAGATCTCTATCAAGCTCCTAGGTCAGCCAAGGCTACAAAATGAGATACTGTCTCAAATTTTTTTTTCTTTACTACACTTTTACATTTTTTATTTTTTCTCTTTCTCTCCTTCCCTCCCTTCCTCCCTCCCTCTTTCTGTGTGTGTGTGTGTGTGTGTGTGTGTGTGTGTGTGTGTGATACAAACTGAAGTTGGATTACTCCCTCTCTCTCAGAATGAACCTGAAATGACATTAAGCACTCTCTCCCAACTTTCCATTAGTCCTGATGAACATCAAGTCCTGACCTACTTCATTACAACTTGTATCTTTAAAATGGAGCACTATTGTTAGGGAGATCCTAGACTTCTTTTCTTAGCCACCATTTAAAGAATTCTGTGATGTTTCAAAGACTATATTTAAAAATAGGCCGGATTTTATTTTGTAAAAAACAGAAAAAAATAATATTTATTGAGATAACCTACTTATCAATAATTTTACCCTGTTAAAGAGTTCACTAGTTTTTGGTACACTCAGAGTTTGGAAGCCACTGCCACTATTTCTAAAACATTTCATTACCCTAGAATGTGCTGAAACCTTGACCCACTTTCAGCCCCTCTCTACTTCCCCCACCCTCATCCTTTGGCAACCATTAATTTTTGTTCTGTCTGTATGGACATTGCCAAATTAACATTTCCTATAAATGGAACCATACAAAATGGGCCTTTTCATGTCCAATTTCTTTCACCAATTACATTTCTTTGAAATTAAAGACGTGTGTCTTCCTGTTCTCTATATTTTGTTCTATGTTTTTAAAAGCTCAGTAAGAGCATAAACAATGGCTTTATAATCTTAGGGACAAATATTTCAAGACAGAACAAACATTTAATATCATTTGTTCATTTGTAACAATAGTAAGTTAAAACACGTATTCCCAACTATCTTCCTAAGTCCTAATTATTTGACTGACTTCCTATGCTTCCTATGCTACCATTTTATTACAGTTTGCTTACATTTTTACACTATATTTATTTTGGTTGGTTTGTTTGTTTGTTTGAGACAGGGTCTCACTGGGACTTTCTTTGTGGACCAGACAGACTTGAGCATACAGAGGTCCACCAGCCTCTGCCTTCTGAGTGCTGATATTAAAGGGCGGACCACCACAAACCAGCAAGTTTTTACATTTTTTGTTTGTTTGTTTTCAAGACAGGGATTCTTTGTGTAGTCCTTAACTTGCTTTGTAGACCAGGGTGGCCCTGCACTCAGAGGTCAGTCTGCTTCTGCCTTCCACATACTAGATTAAAGATGTGCTACACCAAGTAGCGAGGATCCATGGGAGTCTGGGAGAGGTTGGAAAAAATTTATTTAGATATAAAATAGGGGTGAACACTCACTGATACAGAGCAGGTTAGACACCGCTGCAGTTTTCTGCCCAAGGGGCAAAAGCACCAATAGCAAGCCACCTGCTTCACTCTTATCCTTTAAGTCGGCATGAGAGCAAGAGAGAGTGAACACCTCCCTCTTTCCTTATAATCGATCACATTCACAGACAAGAGGCTACAGCTGGTACCCCAAATCTATTGGTGGAATGAATTCCCACAACACCAGGCTAAATTTTTAAAATGAAGTTTTTAAGGCTGATTTAGTTAATTTAGTTAGTTACCATAAATCCATGTAACTAATCATTGAAAATTGCAACATACTATTAAAAAACTGACTGGCAAGTACCTGGACTTTGTGTATGTGCATGTGT
Organism: Myodes glareolus; assembly: GCF_982192425.1. NCBI lineage: Eukaryota > Metazoa > Chordata > Mammalia > Rodentia > Cricetidae > Myodes > Myodes glareolus. The sequence goes on from NC_142040.1 coordinate 32,011,322, forward strand.
GTTTTTACTGTGGGTTCTGGGAATCAATCTATACACACACACACATACATACATACATACACACATACATAAGTTATACAAACACACACACATACATACATAAGTTATACACACACACACACACACACACACACACACACATATATATATATATATATATATATATATATATATATATATATATAATTAAGCAAAGAGAAGATAATACAAATTGATGCATATTTTCTCCTAGTACCCCAGGATCCGGGCCCAAAATACACCTTCACTAGTTTAGTAACCACCTCTGAAAATAAAGTAACATACAGTACCCTTCTCTCCACATGCTGTGTCAAGCTGCTCAACTTCAAAGTTGAGTCTTCCACCTACTAGCTTGGACTTTTGGGACATGATATTGACCAGTTTCCTTCTATCAAAACAGACATACTAGCCCCATAGATTTGTTGTGAGGATGAAATGAGCTATGATATAGATATTGCTAAGAACAGCTGCACACAAGTAATCAAAAAACACTAGCCATGACTATATTCTGCTGAAAACTTATACCTAGAGGGGAAAAGTGTGGTTGAAACACATTGCACATCTTAGAACCTTTCACTGATAAGCTACTAAATTAATAATGGCTTTTTCCTCCTTCAGCCATGATGGTATTCAGAGATTAGTTGGTGTCACACATCAACTTCTTCTTATGTGATACCCTGATTGCTATTGATTCTGAATCCAACTACGTTCCTTCAGTGCCTAAAGTGCCATTAGAGAATAGAGGCTTTAGAAAAGCTGTAGACTATGGCTTATGTTCTCCTTAGGCCTGTTTCTATTCAGAAGAAAACTCATATTCATCATAATTTGTAGCTATATTTTTATTCATATAATTATTTTATCAATACACAGTTGTTGTGGGACAATGGTCTTTTATTCTGTCACTTGCATTATTTTTAATAAAATGCTGATTGGTCAGTAGCCAGGCAGGAAGTATAGGTGGGGCGACAGCGACCAGGAAGGAAGTAGAGGCATGGCAATGAGAATTCTGGGAAGAGGAAAGACTCAGTCTGCAGTTGTCACCCAGACACAGAGGATGCAAGATGTGACTGCCTTGCCAAAAAAGGTACCAAGCCACATGGCTAACACTGACAAGAATAATGGATTAATGTAAGATGTAAGAATTAATTAATAAGAAGCCTGAGCTACTAGGCCAACAAGTTTATGATTAATGTAGACCTCTGTGCATTTATTTGGGACTAAACAGCTGTGGGACCTGGTAGGACAGAAACATCAGTCAACACACAGTTCACTCAACTGACTCAACAACAAAAGGGATCATGATGGATTTTCTTCCAGTCCACCTTTAAAACCTAACGAAAAACCTTGCATGTGTTTTCCAGGGGTAAAAAAATGTTGGGTTGGGGAAAGAGTTCAATAAGTAAATTGCATACAAGCCCAAGGACCTGAGTTCAAATGCCCAGACCTCACATAAAAGCCAGCTACTCTGTGTCTTTAATCCCAATGCTCTTATAGTGAGCTGAAGAACAGAGGCAAGAGAACCTCCCATACTCACAGGCTGGCATACACAGCATCAAACAACAAAGAAAAGGGATGCAGCCTCAAACTAGGTGGAATATGAGGACCAACAGCCAGGCTATACCTGAACCTTCCCAAGTGTGATGTGGCATCTGCATGTGTGAAAGTCTGAACACACACACACATCGCACACTTGCTGATACATATACAATTTTAAAAATATTTGTTAAAAGAATGATCTCTTGTTTAGAAGTGCTTTTTCTCTAAGATCATGTCAAATCTTTCCCTAAAGTAAACAACCAGTTCCAGGACAGACAAGGACTTACTTATATGATAACCTGTTATATTTCTTTTTTTAAAAAAGTATGAGTATGAGAGTGGAACAACTAAATGTGGCCGAGACCCACAACAGTTTAACCCCACCCTCACCTGTGTGCAGCGCCTCTCAGAAGCTAAAGAAAACAGCATCAGCTCATCTGCCGAGCCATCCTTTCTTTCACGGTATTTGAATTCCATCTCCTATGCACCAAGCATTTTTCTAGATGCTCATATACTGCTCCTATATTGTTTGTATTCTAAAACAAAAGGGAGATACTATTAAAAACTATACCCTGAGGGCCAGAATGTACTGAGACCCAGGGCATCACTGAGATTTCCTGTTTGACAGGCCCCTTTGTTAAGGGTGACATTTGAACAGGTAAAATAGCATATGTGTGCAGCAAATGTTCAGCAATGTGAAGGGCCTGCATAGTAGAATGGTCAGTCTATTTGCTCTCTATCAGTACTTATTAAATGAGACGGACACTAACAAGAAATAAAGCTTGATCATAAAATTATCAGGGAATCCTTTCCCATCCCAATGTGGTAATAGTCCTCATTGTCCTGATGCTTCTAACTGACAATTATCTCAAAGATAGCTCCTCTAAGATGTTTTTCCCATCCTTTCCAGTTTTTCACTCCATCAAACTGCCATGGCAATATGATCTCCTCAAGAACCTCACCTACCAAAGCCAGGTGTAGTGATGCATGTCTCAGGAAGCTGAGACAAGTTAGGAAATTAGCAGCTAGTGTTTGTTGACTAGTACATAATGAGATCTTGTGAGGCAGATTTTCCTTAGCTAGCCAAATCCCAAACTAAGCTACTTGTTCTGTCAGGGTGACAACTAGATAACTGCGTACCAACTTTTGTATCACCAGCACCTACTAGAACGTGTGGTGCCTAGCAGGCATTCAATAAATGATTGTAGAGAAAGGCATGATCCCCCAAGTTAAACAACAACAAAATTTAACAATCTTAGTCTAAGTCTTTTATAAACAACAGACACCAGAAGGCGCCCAGAGCTGGGTCAAGTAAGTTAAAGGGCCAGAAGACTTGCGAATAGAGAAGCTGCTCAAGGATGCTTTCAAAAGTATGCTGAGACGTGTCAACGTAAATAAATATAGACGCAACACTGTCCAGAATCAGTGTGGACGACCGTCCTTTTGGTCTTCCCAACTCTATGATACCCGACACCCGCCCCTCCCTCCCCTCTGTAAATCAGGAAGCTCTCAATTGGGGTGTCCAGGTATGGTGGAGAAGTTCTCACCTTCCCATTCGTGGGCGGCTCCTGGATGTAGATGTTACTCATCTTGGTCAGTGCTCAGGACTCTGCTCCTTAGTGTGGTTGCGGGCAGATGGCGGTGTCCGCCTGCTAGTAGACAATTCTTTAACGTGGGTACTTGGGGGAAACTTCACTCGGCCAGAGTCGGGCCAGACAGCCGTACTAAACACTAAGTTAGTCCCCAAACAAGCCCCGCATGGGCGCCGCCATGTTGCTCCCGGACTCGAACACCGCTAACTCCGGAGGGGGAAACTTCGTGTCCTTCGGGTAACTAGAAAAGGTTATAAAACCTCTGCAACTTTAATTTGTCACGTTACCTGTAATAATAGTTAAAGGGCAAACCCTTAAATGCCATTACTGCGTCCACACCAGGTGTTCTCAGCTAGCACTCACCTCCCGAAGTCGGTCAAAATGGTTCCGACCACGTGTGCTCCGCAGTGGGACTCCCCTGGAAATTGCTACCGCGGCGCCTTAGTTCCGCGAACCCTGGGAACGCGTCTGGCCTTCCCCTGCCGTGTGCTATAGTTGTGGGGACCGGGTGGGAGAGATCTCTCCGATAGTGCGTTATCCTCGCAACGGACCTGACCCTAACGCGATCTCGAAAGCTCAGGACTCCGCTCACCTGCCTCATGGCAGTCCCAGGTGAAGATCAACCGCAGGGTCCCCTAACAGAGGAATGGGGCGAGCAGTGGAGTCCAGGGAGCGGGGCGGCGGGGAGTCCTCGGGGATTCAGACGAAGGCCTGAAAATGTACAGAGTTGGTTGGTTTACGTGAAAAAAAAAAAGTTGACACTACAAGTCCAAAGGGAGCGAGGAAAGAGGGAGAGATCGACTCGGTCGCTCCTAGGCAAGCCCGAACTGCCCAGGCTCACAAGGAAAGTGTACTGTAGGAGGAAGAGAAGACTTGGGAGCAATAAACTCTAGGCCTTAAGAGGACAAGTTACCCAGAAGACTAGCAGGAACTTTCACGGGGCTTCAAAATAAAATTCGAAATGTGAACATCCGTCGAACCCAGGGAGCCATACGCATTATACTAAAGACACCAAGTCCAGAAGCGCACCTGGAGTTTGTTTGGCTCTGCCTGTGTGTAGTTACAGTGTGGCTGTAGGCCGGTTTGTTGTGTCCTTCAGGGCCTCAGTTTCCCTATCTGTAAAAGAAGGAGCCTTGTTGAATTATATCTTGTTCTTTCTAGGTTGCAATTTGTCTTCAGAGGTTTCTAACCTACAAACGGCATGCTCCGGGGTTTGTTTTTGTCTGCTACTCCAGCTTACTGGAGAGTTCAGGAGCTGCAAAAACTTCCCAAGCCGCCTTTGTCAAGATGTGTCTGACTCGGCAGACTCCTGTTGGCAGATGTTTTTAAGAGATATTCCCGCCTCGAATTTTGGAGATTCACAGTGCACAGTACTGTAGGAAAAACCCTGAAAATGTTTGTAAAGCCCCGACTTTGCTTAAAACTGCGCTTCCTGCGGCTGTTTGATCTCTGCCTTTGTTATTTGGCAGCCTTTTCCAAATCTTTTTTCAGAGAGAACTGGGGGTGGGGGTGGAGGTGGGGTGGGTGGCTGCTTACCTAACTTCCGCAGTTTGCAAAAGAGCCCCTCTGGAGCGGTGAGAAGAGACTGTCCACTCTTCATGGTGTGGTCGGGAGCATGAGAGCCACCCTTGCTCTCATGAACTCAGCAGGGAGGAATTTACAGAAAGTGGAACTACTGCTGTGGCAAGCAAAATAGTGTGGACACCTAGCAGGATGCAGAGTATAAAAGGTTTAGGTTCCAGATGAGACCTAAAATGTGAGAGGGTGGGGAACATTTACTATGTAACCCATGCATCCGATACTATGTCAAACATTGTAATTTTTTTGCTCTTCCTTGAATAACAACTGCTCCGCGATAGCTGTTCATATTCCCACTTCACAGGCTGGGGGACATAGAAATCGAGTAACTTGGCTCTTAGCCAATGGCAGCTAATGCAGGTTATCCTAGCTCTTCCCCACCGTGTGGGAGTGCATTTCCTAACCTGTCCTGGCACAATAAGGAAATGTCCTGAAGGACAAAGTGTTTGGATGTTGATAGACTATAGGAAACTGCTTTAGGGTTGTTGTTGTTGTTGTTTTTTTAAGTTACATTTTAAGATGCAGTGACCTAGAGGAGAGTTAGTTCATTTAGAGGCACAGTGGGTGGTTTGGGGTGTTTCTGGTAAATTATGTATGCCATGACACCTGTTGAGGCTGTGGTCTCCTTAGAAAAGCAGCTAAATTGGAGGTGTGTCTTCCGTGGTAGAATTCACCAGGAATTGAGGACTGCTTTGCTGTAGGAGGGAAAAGACATTCACCTGGCTCCTGATGTGAGATGATTGGAGAGGCCTCATAACTGGGAAGACATCTCCCAAGAGCAGAGTTTGGGGGAGGAGAGTGGTGTTGAGTTCAGTTTGAAGCTTGCGCTGAGGTTAGTCGGACCCAAAATGGAAACAGCTAATAGCATAGGAATAAGTAGATCTTAGGCAAGAAGTTAGAGTTGAGAACACCACCTCATAGGAATTAGGGGGTAAAGCCCGAATGAGACTGTATGGCCAGGGTGTGTAATGTGTGAAGAGGAGCTCTGACTGGGGAATAATGGCATATAAGGGGACATCAGAGAGAGACAAGTCTGAACAGTAGCTTGCTGAGGCATTTTGAGAGGTTCTGGTGACCGCTGCATCACACACCTGCACCCGGAGCTGGCCCGCTGTCACTGTTTATTATTTGACCAGGCGTTCACAGTGCCCTTGTGGTCTGAGCACACCAGGAGACACGCTGTAAAACTTTCGGGATGAAACTGTGCTACTTAAGAAAAAGGACAAAAGCGACTTTTCTTCTCGCTTTGTTTGAGATGCTCTTTAACTTGGGACCAGTGTTAAAAATATGTTAACTTTTCAGTTCAAAATAATGCTTCAAAGCATAATAATAAATTGTGTCATTAAGCTAGATGGAACGACTTACATAAACTGCTTAGAGCCACCAAAAATCAAGATAATAGGCATGACAGGTGGCGGGGACGCACAATGCAACCCGCTTTAGAAAATACAGACACAGAAGGTGTTAAGATAATTTCTTGGATGATCGATCCAGACGCTGCATGGGAGGAAAATAGAGCTCCATTGAGGCGATCATCAAGGAGGACAAGTATTGTGTCACGCTCCTTTATGTTAGGTGCGATGGATTCAGCTTGGGGTGATTCTGTTCCTGGTTATTATAAGGTGTAACTATAGAGTAATGAGGCTGCTTTTCAGAAACCACCGGCCTTGTCTGTTTCAGTGGTCACGTGATCCCGCTGCTGTTGCTCCGCATTGTATGCTAGCTTAAACCATTATGTAGGTAACAATGAGAGACTGAAGACCTTAGGAAAATCTGAGACGCTTAGTTATTTCACAAACAGCGTTGAACATAGGATTCAGCGAAGTTTACTTTCTTGGGAGCGTGTCTTTGCTCGTTCACAGTTGATGAGATTAGCTGTCGTTGAAGTTGTGTTGGTGAGCTCCTGTTCTCCATCAAGTGTTGGCCAGACACAAGTGGCGGTGTGTGTTACTGATAGGGATGGCACAAAAGCTGATCCTTTTGTGTCTCCAGGGAAGTCTGTCTCCAGGACAGAGGATGACAGCGCCACATTAACATTTCCATCTCACCTCCCTTCAGCACATTGCTGAAGCATCTACGAAATCATAGAAACGTGAAATCACACTCCGGCCTATTTCCCTCATTCCTCAGCCACACTCTTAGGGAACTTCTTCCCTCTCTAACATGGCTGCTGAAATAATGTTCATCAAATTATGTCTGAGTCTATCATTCCTGGGAGGCAGACAGTTACCTGTGAACTTTGTAATTTTCTTTAAGTCACTTAACCTTCCATAGACTGTTTTATTGTCTCCATAGCGAAGGAGATAATTTCTTCATCTTATAAATTATTAAACCTCCCTTCTCAACAAGAATGAAGTGTATAACTCTGAGCATGACCAATGCTTTTCTGCTGCCTTCTATCTTTCTTATGTATTCATCTATGATGCAGAAAACCTGACTCAGCTCTTTTCTAACCTCTTGCGTGTTTTTCTTTCTGTGCCATGTGTCTGTGTTACTGTTACCCCTTAGTTATGTATTTATTCCAGCCTCGGGCTTTCAGCTGACAGTCTTGCCTGTCACTTTTTCAGTGCTTATTAGCAAACTTATACATTGTTTTTCACGTTGCCCAGCAGTCTGTCATGCATTCCAGCTGTGGGTACACAGATATGATGTGAGAGACCTTGGCGGGTGAAAGCCCATGTTGGGTGAGAAACAGACAGGCCAGGCAGACACTGCGGGTGAGAGACACACAGGAGAACAGGGCTTATGTGGGAAATTTTGTTAAAAGAAAAGGGAGGACGGGAGGGGAGAAACCATCCACTGGGGACAGGAACAGAGGAAGAGAAGAGAAAGATACAGAGAGAAAAGGGAAGAAGAGGTAGAAATTAACAGAGTTTTGCCTGTAAAGGGACAGGATATGCTTGCTTGCATACAGGAGCACACTGCAAGGTCCCCAAGGGGCAGGGCCGGGTGTGCCAGGATGCTAATGTACACTGCCCTAGGTAACCTAGTATGGTGTAGCTTCTTGTAGTGAGGGACTTTATTTGTTTTGATGACTTGTCTAATATCAGTTCAGAGTTATACACCCATATACAGGATTTATGGCACATTTACAACAAGCACAATCCAGTGCTGGCAGTCTTGATCATTTCATTAGACAACAGATTAATCTTATTGTCCCATGACAATAACTTTTGGTTATATACCCAAGGCTTATGGGTACCTGGGCTCCCCAGTTAAGATCTCACCAATTTGGGCAGAGTGAAGAGGGAAGTTAGGGATCTTTGGGTTGGGAAAGACCACAGGCTTTTTGTTCTCATCTTAGTTGGAGACAGTTGCAATATATTTTTGAAGGAGACTTTGGTGATTTCTCTAAACTCTCCCTGTAACTTCTTGCTGAGTATATCTCAGATCTGCTTGAAACTCACGACACAGCAGACTGATCTCAAGCTAAAGGCAAACCCCTCTGCGGTCTCTGATTACAGGCCAGTGTCAACATACCCAACTTAACTTTCCTTCATCCATTATTTTGTGAAGCAAATAAAAGGAAGAATTTTATGCCTTAAGTTAGCTATTTTATATCATTAGTTGAAGAGGTTCTAACTGGGTTTTCACCCCTCCCTCAGGGATCAAATGATTAAAGAGACATAAACAATAGGACGTGCTCGTTCAAAGAATTTCCATCAAGAATTTTATTTAGCTTACTGTTTAAATTCTTTTTTTGTAACTATTTTATTTTTTTTCATTTTTAATGGTTTGTGATTTTATTTTTTTCATTATTATTATTATTTATTAAAAATTTTCACCTCTTCCCCGCCTCCCTTCTCTCTCCCCCTCCCCACCTCCCCCTTCCCACCTTCCCCTGCCTCTCTAGTCTTAAGAGCAGTCAGGGTTCCCTGCCCCGTGGGAAGTCCAAGGTCCTCCCCCATCCATACAGGTCTTTAAAGGTGAGCATCCTAACAAACCAGGCTCCCACAAAGTTAGTCCATGCAGTAGAATTAAATCCCAATGCCATTGTCCTTGCCTTCTCAGTCAGCCTTCATTGCCAGCCACGTTCAGAGTGACCATTTTGATCACATGCTCCATCACTCCCAGTCCAGCTGGCCTTGGTGAGCTCCCATTAGATCAGTCCCCTTGTATCAGTGGGTGGACGCACCCCTCGTGATCCTGACTTCCTTGCTCACGTTCTCCCTCCTTCTGCTCCTCATTTGGATCTAGTTAGCTAAGTCCAGTGCTCCAGTGTGGGACTCTGTCTCTATCTCCATCCATCACTAGATGAAGGTTCTATGGTGATATGCAAATTATTCATCAGTATGGCTATGGGACAAGGCCAGTTCTTGCATCCTCTCCTCTGCTGCCCAGGGAACAATCTGGGGATCTCTCCTTGGACCTGGGAACCCTTCTAGAATCAAGTCTCTTGCAAACCCTAAAATGGCTCCCTTAGTTGAGATATTTACTTCCCTGCTCCCATATCTATTCTTCCTCCATCCCACCCATCCCATTCCCCCAAACTATCCCAAATCCTCCCCTTCTCCCTTCTCTCTACCCATCTCCCCTTACATCCACCCCCAACCCTCCCCACTGTTTAAATTCTTGAAAGATTTCTAATTTCTGTTATTTTTTTCTATTTTAGTCTCCTTGTTCCATGTAAGATCCCAAAGTAGAGTATATCTACAACTATTAATATAAACCAGTAGAAAGTTTTAACACTTGTTTTATTTTTATATTCAACTTTCGCATGACAGAATTATATTTTATACAGACATTATCATTCCTATATTAAATACCCTACTATCTGTGGTTAAAAAGCACATACCCACACAATAAATTAATACTCTATTGAAAAAACCCCACAGTATGTTAACTTAAATGAATAAGATGACCAAATGGAAAATGATTACAAAACAAAAGAAATCCAATCCACTGTTACCGAATCTAATTAAATTAAAAGTGAAAAGATGGTGTCCCAGGGTAGAGGTGATGCAGTTGCTAAGTGATACCGAGAAAGCTTAGACACTTTAGCTGCTTGCTTTTGACATTAAATGATTATGTTTTCAAAGTACAAGACAGAGATAAACTAGGAAAGTAGGTTCTACTGATTGCTGTTACCGTTTGTGAAGAGCTCAGTGAAGAAGCCACCTAAATGCCTGCTCCATGATTGGGGGAAGGTTTTTACTGTAAATGTGAGAGGGAGAATAGCCGGAGTCTCTGTGGGTGCTTGCCATGGCTCCCTCTCAGGGACAGAGAGAGGAGCGGAGGAAGAGAAGAAAAGGTGGGGAGAGAAGCAGACTGGTCGGTACCAGGGATATGGCAACAGAGAAGATAGCAAAAATGGTTGCTGCCTGATATAGGGGTTATGTTGCAGGCGGGAGGAGGGCAAGTGAAGCCGATGACCAACGTGGGTCCTTGAATTATTGGAGACTTGTTAGAGTTAATAGAAAACGAGATGCTCTTTTCTGGAGATTGGGTGGGGGGGGATTGGGGAAGGGGGGGTGGGGGGATGGGGGATGGCTGTAGGAGTGGATAAGAAAGTAACTACTTTTCCTGGCAAGCAGAAACAAAGTTTCTGAGGAATGTTGACTCTCCAGCCTGTTCTGAACCCAGACTGCCATCTTGTGAGGCCCTGACAGTTCTAAGTGGCTGAATATTAACTTTGAGCCTAGGGTGGTGTGCCTGCCTAGAATCGCAGCACTGGGGAGCTAGAGGCAGGAGCAGCACTATAAATTTGAAGGCAGACGAGCATACATAGTAAATTATAGGCCAACAGGGTCCATAGAGCATCTCAAAATTATTTTTGGCTTGGGAATCAGACAATATACCTTCTAAATAACTGTATTTATGTCAAATCTGATGTTTTTGCCGTATTTTGAGAGAGCTGGCAAGAGACTCTCTTCACTTGTTTTTCTTCCCTTTCTTTAGCCATTCTGTTTCAGTTTTTGAAACATTGTTTCCACTGTGTAACCCCAGCAGCTTGCTATCCTTCGCCTCAGCTTCCTTCTTCTCTGATTTTCTTTTCTCACCTTTGCTTCCCGCTGTTGCTGTTTGTAAATTTTCCTTCTGTGTCAGCTGCTTTACTAAAATTTAATTTACATCTGTTAAAAGGCCAGCAGATAAAAAAAAAAGTGCAAGCAAAGAATTTGTGTGTGTATGGTAGACAGTGGTTCTCAACCCTTTAACTCTGTGGCCCTTTAATGCAGCTTCTTGTGTTGTGCTGACCCCAACTACAAAATTGCCTTCGTTGCTGCTTCATAATTGTAATTTGCTACTGTTATGAACCATTATATAAATATGTTTTCCAGTGTCCTTAGGCGACCCCTTGAAAGGTTCGTTTGACCCCCAAAGGGTTCTCGACCCAGGTTGAGAACCACTGCTTTAGAAGAAAAGAAATAAATAACCAAAGTAAAGTTCAGTCCTTGTTATATAATGCAACATCACAGACAGTTCTGCTGTAACTTTCTTTTCTCTTCCTGTATGTGCTAGGGATTGTTAAATTTTATGAAGCACTGGCCTCATTTCTTCATACCATAACTTAGATTTATACATAGTTGGTTTGCATTTGTGCAAGTAAACTGAGTTCTCAGGTGTGAGATTGTTGGAGTAAGGCCTTGTGGTAGACTTCACGTGATGCTCATTTACACTCCACTGATCCTTCCAGAGTGTGCTCCCCCACTGACCCTTCTAGAGTGTGCCCCACTCAAAGCTCTCTTCGAGTCTCTACCTGAGCTCCTTTCGTAAGAGAAAATGGAATCCTGGTACCATTATTAATGAGCATTTTCTACATGTTTTGGAGCCGTCCCTGTTTCTTTTCCATACTCTTCTGGTCCACTGTTTGCCTTCTTCCCCTTTGTTTTCGCAGTGGCCATCGGTCTTTTCCTCAGGATTTGCTGATTTTCCACAGTGGTGAGTTTCTCCCTCCTGCGAGTTACAAGTGTTTCGCAACCCTTCAAGTGTATTCTGAGTTTGCTCTTGGAGGCTTTCACCACTGGAATGCAGCCCTCAAGGCCCCACCCCCCAGCATCCACACTACCTGGCCTTATTATGTGCTTCTATGGTGACCTTTAGATTGTAGGTCCTGATTACCAAAGAGAACTTGAAGGGGGCAGGAGGCATCACTGCCTAAGCCAACTTAGTGGTGAGGGAACCAAGAACATCAAGGAGCTACAAGTAAATGGGAGAGTGGCTCGCTGCTCCGGGAAAGGCCTCAGCACACAACAGCCAGAGTTCCTGTCTGAACGACAGAAAACGAAAGATTAAGTTGAAAAAGAAAGGAGTTTATTGACTCTAAGAAAATCCTTGCTAACAATGTTCAGAAACCAGAAAAGGCGAAGTCCACCAAATGGAGCACTCTGCCACTGTCATGCTTTGGAAATGAACTTTCTTCCCCAAATAGGCCAAACTGGCCTTAAGCTCACTATGTAGCCCAACTAGACTTGAACTCAGCTGTAAAAGGAGTGGTGGGCCGCTTCCCGCCACCCGCCTCCCAGCTAGCTTTACCCCTGAAATAGTTACACGGAAACTGTATTCTTTTAAACACTGCTTGGCCCATTAGTTTCAGCCTCTTATTGACTAACTCTCACATCTTGATTAACCCATTTCTAATAATCTGTATAGCACCACGAGGTGGTGGCTTACCGGGAGGACTCTAACCTGCGGCTGTCTCGGAGAGGAGAGTCATGGTGACTGCCTGCCTCTGCTTTCTTTCTCCCACAATTCTGTCTACTCCTCCCACCTAAGGGCTGGCCTATCAAAAAGGCCAAGGCAGTTTCTTTATTAACCAATGAAAGTAACACAGACAGTTAACCCCCCTCCATCACTCAGCATCCTACTGCCTCAACCTCTTGATGTTGAGATTGCAGATACTTAGCTAGAAGCCAGATCTTGACAACAGGATGAACTATGATTACATCACTTTTCCCAGGTCTGCAATGTCCTTTGCCTTGGTCTCAAAGGTTTGCAGAAGCCTCTCATTAGCCAGGCAGTCTTGCAAATGATTACAAATGAAACAGATCTTAATTTAGACAAAGGCTAGTAAGGAAGTAGATCTGGTTATTTCTTCGTCATAAAAAGTTTTGTCTTGGTTACAGAAGATAGCCTGAGAAAAATTTCATGTTCTGTTCATTCTAGAAATATGAAACACTTGAAGAATGAGTTCACATCAGTGTCTATTGCTCTAAATGAGTTTAGTTCTAGCACAGGCAGAGGTGAGATAGTTTCACACCTGCCTGTTGCTGTTCGTCTGTGGCAGCAGTAATACTGGTGCATAAAGCAGTTTGTTCCATATTATTCAACATTTGTGGTTTCTATGGAAACAACACTGACCCATATTCTCTGATTTTTTTTGTCAACATGCAATTATTTTTATAATGGAGAAACCTTAAATTATATTAATCCAGTCATATTCCACAGCTGATCCTGCTAACTGTGGCGTGTGGGTTCTTACAGGACAAAGTAGAGACAGCGTCTAAAGGGAAGGGATCAGTACACAGTGCTTAGAAACTTCAGCGTGACTCCTTCTCTGATTTAAGCATGTAAATACTGTAAAAAGTAGTAACAGCTTCTAGAGTTTGAGGTGAAAGTTGGCTTCAGAAGAACTGTAACTAATGAGTTCTTAGGAAGGGGTAGGAGAAGGGTGTAATGAGTAGTGTCAGAAAGGTCCTAGCTCCAAACATGATGGATCTGTCACTCAGAGGCTAGCAGGGAGATATTAACAGCTGTGCTATATGTTCATGGGAGGCTCAGATGTCAGCGGGATGCAGCATCCACCTGGTCCCGTCACCTGGATACAAGGTGCATCTACTTGGATGTTCTCTAAGGATGTTTGTGAGCAATAGAGCAACACTTGTTATTTAAGTACACGTTGTAGGGCTGTGTTTATAGGAGCAGCTCGTTTAGTATAATATTTTTCTCCAAATTAGGAGTAGGGAAATAACTATTGTTTCAACTTTATCATGTTAAAGAAGTGGTTTAAAAATTATTTTCATTTACAACTACTAAGGTTTTCTTTCTACTCTCTGCAATTTACAAAAGTCTCACATGGGAATGATAACTCCACTTGAAGGATTTAGAAAGTGGGCACCGTGCACCAGAGAAATGGAATAATGTTGCACTTGGCCTCTCATTGCCTTACAGAAGCTACTGAAAGGTTAAAGTTCATTTTGATGTTCAGTGGAATATTTGGCCATAAAAAATAATGCAGTTTTGGTGCATGTTATAATATGGATGATTCTTAAAAACACCATGTCAGACTTTTTAAAGGGTCAGCTATTAGCCTGGCTGTGGTGGCACACGCCTTTAATCCTAGCACTCAGGAGACAGAGGCAGGCTGATCTCTGTGAGTTCGAGACTAGTCTGGTCTACAGAGTGAGTTCCAAGACGAGGGCTGCTACACAGGGAAACCTTGTCTCAAAAAACAAACAAACAAAAAAACAACTATTACCTGGCTTCTCCAGAAAGACAAATGGTTAGGAAGTCGGCTGGAGTAGCTGAGACTGGGGAGACGAAGGTGTTTACTGTGAGTAGTTATTCTTCTTGGTGCTAAAAATCATTTGGAGGACAGTAGTTGAGAGCCGCACATCATTGGAACTATTTGCCATGCTGCTAAAATGCACATTTGAAGTGATGAAAATCCTCACTTTGGTGTGTATTTTATCACAATTTTAAAAGTGATTTTTCCTTTCTTCAGCACTATCTGTATGTATTGACTACACAGAAATGCTGTGAATGTTTGTGAACTTTTATCAGAATTGAACTGTGACTACTTTGTTTTCGCTTATCAAAGTTCAAGTGCTGAATTTAAGTTATTTTATGATACCAAACAATTACAGTGAATTTTATGGAATATCATCAATTTCTTTGAGAAAAGGTAGAATTATTTTTTTCTACTGGAAGACACAAAAACATGTTACTCTTTAATGTTTATATGTATATATATTACATGTATATGTACATATATAGTAAGTATTTATAGATATATGGTAAATTAATTACATTTCAACAATAAGCCATGGTGTCCTAGAATTTCTTCCCCAATGTTGTAAGATTCCTAAAATGTTTAAGCTCTCAACTATAATGCTGTTTTCTTACTGAAAAATATATGTTCTTGAAATATTGGTCAAATTATTTAGATAAATTCACTTTCAGTAAGTTAGCTGTTAATCAAAATAATTGAGTAATGTTGCTAAGATTAGAGTTCTTTTTCAAGAAATTTTAGAACATAAGGTTTTCTTAGGATTTTATCATATGACGAAGTCTTTATTTTTACTTACATATATTTCTCCAAATCTTCTCTGATTGTATTTCAGGTTGCAACAAGGACAATGTCCGAGCAGGCTGCAAAAAATGTGGCTACCGTAAGTGAAAAGCAATATTCTGTCTACTTGTGTGTGCTGGGGCGATTGTTTGGGGGGCTGTGGGGGAGCAGGATGGTTCAGTATCCTGACTTCAGCAGCTCTGTGGGTGGTCCCGGGCCCCTACCAGGGTTTGTAGTTCCCTTGGTAACTAGCAAAGGAGTCATGAAATGTGAGGGGTTGACGGGAGATTTAGAAGTTTGAAGAAAATAGAACTAAGACAATTTGAAACATAAAAGAAAAGACTATGAATATAAAAATATAGGTGGTGCTAGAGAGATGACTAGACAGTTTAGAGCACTTGTTGCTCTTCTAGAGGACCCGGGTTTGATTCCCAGCAGCCATGTGATAACTCATAACCATGTGAAACTCCAGTCCCAGGGAGCTAGCATCCTTTTCTGGCCTCCACCAGCAGCAGGCATGCACATTGTATATATATATATATATATATATATATATATATATATATATATATATATATATATATATATATATATATATATACATACATACATACATACATACATACATACATACAGGCAAGAAATAAATAAAAATTAAAAACACACATAAAGTAATATAAGTAAATCTTTAAAAGATTTAAACATGTGTATGTATGTATGCTTGTATATGCTATATATACATCTATGTATTCCTTTGTTTCTTGATACCAGATGAAGAGTAAAGGCATTAAAAACAATCTTTGAATGTTTGCTGAATTTATCCCTTTGTATAAGGGTTTGATTGGTTCCAGAATTTCTGCTCAGGTGCAAAAAGAAAATTTGATTTCAACAATGTCTTCCATGTGATTAATATAATAGAGTTAGAAAGTACACCCAAGCCTATGTAATTACATACAGTACCGTGATTTGATTCTGTAAACAGCATTCCTTGAGGCAAATCCAGCAGCTCTGCAGGCCTTACCAATGGTTTTTCTTGGCATTACTTGCTGTCTCCAAAGTTGTTTGACTTCTGTGCTAACTACACTAGACTATTTAGGATCTGCCACTTCATTGAAGGGCTATTTTCTAACAAATGTAAGTGATTCAACAAATATTTCCATGAAAAGTAAGAAATTAATTTATAAACTTTGTTATTTACAAAAAAACCATACAAATAAAATAAATATCACAGACCATGATTAAATAACTCCATGAAGAAGGTTTCCTGGTCTGCATTGTAGTGAGCATTGCCTTCTGGTGGTTCTGGCAACAGATGATTCAGGTGAACACCTCAGCACTGACTAGATACGCCGCCGTGGGCATGTGGCTTCACCATTTGTGGTTTAGTTTTCTGTCTGCAAAATGAGATAGCTACAGTACCTAACCTTATAGAGGTTGCTGTGACTATTGGGAGAACTTGTGTAAGGGGTGACTTTGGGTCATTGACTGGCCATAGTTGTGGACGGGGATTGCTGTGTATTAGGAAACGGAAGCTCTTACGGTACAAGATGGGAAGGTGGAATTTGTGCGCTGGTTATCAGATTCCGTGCTGTGCTGTGCTTGTTCTGTTTTCATACTTCCCATAGTGGCAAAAATGCATCGTATGTAAAATTTTAACCAGTTTTCAGTAAATCGTTCTGAACATTAATTACCTTCGTAGTTCTGGACAGCCATCTCCACTTCCTACTCCAAATCATTTTGATTACCTTGAATAGAAACTCTAGTCGTGAAGTAGAAACTGCATCCCTTCCTTTCCTTAGCTCTTGGTAGTTTCTGCTTCTCTGCACAGTCTTTAGTGGAGGAGCCACAGAGTTTGTCCTTTGTGTCTGACTTAGCAAAATGTTTCAGAGTTACCCCATGTTGTACCGTGTGCACACATTGACAGTATTTCTTATGGTGTTGCATTGCATAGATATACTACACTTTCTTTATCCATTCACCTGTTGGTTGTTTTTATCTTTTAGCATTACGAATAATGCTAAAGTGATCATTGATGGGTCCCTGGTTTTCATTCCTGTGAGAGCCTGGGCTATTATTTAATGTGCAGGAAGATACTTGGCACAGCTGGCTGTTGTTCTTCCCCTGAGTGACGGGCACTCTTGACAGACTTCCGCTAGTCACTGCGTTTTCCTTTCTGGTCACTGTGACAGAATGTCTGAATAACATTCAGACGTTGCTCCTCCCTAGCTCCAGCCTTCGTGTGTCGCTCTGTTGTCTCCTAGAACATGATGGCAGGTGGGGTGTGTATCCCCCACTGCTGTCAGGAAGCAGAGAGAAGTCCTGCATGGCTGGTGTCCTTTCCCCTTTTATTCCATCTGGGCCCCCAGCTCGTGGTAATTGGGTTATATCATCCTGAACCCAATCTCTCAGTAAACCCAGAGCCTGCTGATTTGACTACTCGCCTTAGCCAGCTTGCCCCATGGACCCCCCTGTCTCTGCCTCCCAGGTACTGGGACAACAGGCGGCCACCATGCCCACTTGACCTTTTATATAGGGGCTCAAGGGACCCAAACTCCGGTCCTCACACTTAGGTGACTTCTGCTTTGGTCACTGAGCCAGCCCCCAGCCCCTCACAATCTAATAATTCTTTACCCTTCATCTTTTTAGCATATATTTAGAAAAGAAACCCACAGAGACAAATGGTTAGAAAGACAGTGTTGTCCTAAAAACAACAACAGCAACAGGCAAAAGCCAGACTTCATTGTAGTTTCACAAGTAATTCGTCGTGCCACCTTCCCTAAAGGGAAGCTAGACTAGGTGTGGGACCCTAAGCATTGCTCTTACGTGATCATTCCAGTGCCAGGCATTTGGGTAGAAAGCTAACTTGAGTAAAGAAAGATTGCGTCACAAGGAATTCTGGTCACAGTGGCAAGCTGGGCTACTGTGAGAACTGTGGAAAGCCCCCTTTTCTGTGCCAAGTGCATAGCCCTGGAGGGAATTAATGTGATAACAGCAGAGCTAAATCAGGAACCCAAGCCAAGAAGGAAAGGTGACCCTCCCAATGCAGGAGTGAAAAGGGTCTCAGAGCAAAAGCAGGAGTGTGTGCTGAACACACAGTGAGTCACACACTACCTGAGTGGAGGTGTGAGATGGCCTGAATATGTTGTTTTTATTAGTTAATGAATAAAGAAACTGCTTGGGTCTATAGCAGGCCAGAACAGAGCTGGGGGTGAGGGGAGGACTAAACTGAATGCTGGGAGAAGGTAGAGTCAGGAGATACCATGTAGCTGCCAGATGGGAAAGACACGAACTGCCAAGTGGAACCTTGCTGGTAGGCCATGAACCTCATGGTAAAATATAAAATAATGGAAATGAGTTAATATTAGATGTAAGAGCTAGCTAGTAGTATGCTTTAGTGATGGGCCAAGCAGTGATTTAAATGATATAGTTTCTGAGTGATTATTTCTGGTCTGGGCAGCTGGAAACAAACAAGCAGCCTCCTTATTACAGAGTGGTCTTCAGAACTGTGTGCTGTGACGCCTTAGAGCCCTGGTGGTGGCAGGACGGCTAGAGTGGAGCCGCTCACATAAAGCCAGGATCCCTACCCTAAGGGAAGCAGGGAGTAGCAAGAATGCCCACGATATGCGTGAATGCCTACGAAATAGCGATTAAAGGAAAAGAGCCATGCAGACTCGGCCACCATACCTGGAGTTGTGCAGCTTACACTGAGGCAGGCACTTTTCCAGTGCTCCAGAATTACTGTTAAAAATGGTGTTACAGGGCTGGTGATACAGCTCAGTTAGTAGAGTGTTCGCCTAGCGTTCGCTGAGTTGTGAGTTCAATCTCTAGGTGCGGTGACCCACACCTCCAATCCCAGCACCGTAATTATGTTAGAAGGTAGGATGGGATGAGGTAGGACTGAGACAGCGCTTGGGAAAGATAATGGAGCCATTGAAACCCTCCCTCCCTCTCCCTCTCTCCTCCCTGCCATGTCTGTGTGTGTGTGTGTGTGTGTGTGTGTGTGTGTGTGTGTGTGCGCGCGCGCGCATGCGCGCACGTGTGTATTTACTCTTGTGCCATGGCAACATGTAGACATCACAGGAAAACTTGTGGAGTTCTCTCCTCCCTTCCACCACATGGATCCTAGGGATGGAACTTAAGTCCTCAGGGTCAAAGGCCAGTGATTTCAGCCACTACACAAACTTGTCAGCCCATTCTGTCTGTTTCCTTCAGTCCAGGGCCAAGCCTTTAGGATGCTGTTGCCCTCACATAGGGCGAATGTTCCCACCTCCTCTGACCTTCTCTAAACCCTCAGAGACAGCCTGAGGCTTGTCTCCAGCTGACCCCGATCCTGTCAGGGTCAGGTTAGAACCATCACAGGGGGCCATGACGGAAGTTTCCTTACTGGAGGAATTTTAGGAAAAGTGAGATCAGAATTTAAATATTTAATGTTTTAAATCCTTTCAAGAAGTATTTTTAGTTTTGTGTGATGCTTATGCATTATGACCACTTGAATTAGATGAAAGCTGTAACCACATAAGTTGGTAGGCAGCAGAGGAGGAGAGGCTACAGGGAGCGAATAAAATATACGGTTTCATGTATGAGAGAATGTTTTTAGTTACCTTAATCTAAATAATGTAAAATAGCCTGTGCATTTAGAAAGGGAAAACAGTGATTCAGTGTTCTGAAATGCATGACAAGTGCCCCCACAGTGTTTCTTGAATTAGAAGTTCCAACGATGAAGGGGAAAGTTCTGTTGGAATACTGTATTCCAACAAAAAGCGTATAGGGTCTGACCTCCAGCAACAGAATAAAAGTTAAGGCTCTTGTGCTGTTATTGACCTTGTACTCCACTGCCCCGGTGACGCACCAAAACGACGAGCACAGATGTGTGTGTAGTTTTATCTGAAACACAATTAATAAAAGCTCAGAGACAGAAATTGGGATTCAGCCTGAAGGTCAGAAAACCAAAACCAGCCACTGGCTCTTACCTCAACCTCAGTTCGAAAATGGTGATCCTGCCTCCAGGAAACCTCAGAATGAGACTGAGACTGAGAGCTGTCTCCTCCAACTTTATAATCCTCTCTAGTGCTGGGATTAAGGGCGTGCACTACTCCCACCTGATTTCTATGGCAAGCTAGCGTGTCTGCTGGGACTAAAGGTGTGTGTCATTGTGGCTACTGGGATTACCATTGCTGCCTGGTCTGTAGGGCTGGCCAGTATGGCTGTTTTACTTTTTTTGATCTTCAGACAAGCTTTATTTATTAAAATACAAATGAAATGCAACTACATTTAGCCTTCTTGGTTTTTGTTTCGTTTTGTTTTGTTATTTAGCTGGTCATCTGACTTTTGAGTGCCGCAATTTTCTCCGGGTTGACCCCAAAAGGGACATTGTGTTGGACGTCAGTAGCACAAGTAGTGAGGACAGCGATGAAGAAAATGAAGAACTGAACAAATTGCAGGCTCTGCAGGAGAAAAGTAAGAGTGGTTTTTCGCCTGTGTCTCCTTCTGCGTCATGTCACACTTGTATAATTGTGCTCATCTCAGAGGCGTCTTTCTTATCACATGTAAGAGCTACCGCACAGGTCAGAACAGAGGCTTGGGTGGAAGTCACTGGCATGAGATTAGCGATCAGGAGGAGGCAAGTCAGCTTCTGATTCCATAGCTATTATTTTGCTTTTTCCTCGTTTGTTGCCTGTTACACTGGTATAAGACAAACATCGGATTGTCAGGTCCCATTGACAAATAGCAGAGATTTTAGATGCTCAGAAGCTTCATAGCAATTTTGAGTACCCAGAGAACCGTAGGCATGGGCAAAGGAGCATGCTGAGACTGCCACTGTAAGCCTCAGGAGGTTCCTTTCTGCTTTGGGGCGAACTCTTGCCACAGTGTACCTGAGAGCGGTTGGAGAGAGGGCTCAGCGGTTACAAGAGCTTGCTGTGGTTCCACGGGGCCTGAGTTCAGCTCCCACCTCAGCTGTTGTTGGATGTTTTTGCTCTTACTCTTTTTTTGAGCTTTTGGGGGGCGCACCACCCAGCTCCCAAGTAAATCACACACAGAGGCCTATTTTTAGCTACGAATGTACAGCCTTAGTTTGGCTCGTTTTTTGCCATATTTTCTTAAATTACCCCATCTATCTTTGGCCTCAGGGCTTTTATCTGTCTCTATTTCTGTATACCTTTTCTTTTGTTCTTATTCAGTGTTTGACTGCGTAGCAGCGTCCTCTCCTTCTGCTCCACTGCACCCACTGTGTGCTGTGTCCTCACCTTCTGCTCCACTGTCCACACCACTATGTGCTGTGTCCTCTCCTGCTTCGCTGCACCCACTGTGTGCTGTGCTTTTTCTCTCACTTTCCTTTGACACGGAAGTTGGGTCAGGGTGTGGTGTTTGCTTATACATATTTGTAATCTTCCTCTACATAATCTTCCACTTGATAGTAATTTCTGATTTCGTATCATTGTGATCAGCCAAATGCTCAGTATGATTTCATTCTTAAGTTTAAGACATAATCTGTGAGCTAATGTTTCTGAGTTTCTTAGTTGAAGATATCACCATTATATTGTAATTACCATCTATGAAAGAGAAGTCATTTTTCAGGTCCTTTCTTGCTTTTACTTTTTACTCCTGTTTATGTTGACTTCATCTTCCTAACTGTAAAATAAAATACACATACACACACATGCACACGCAGGTACACACTCACCCACCTCCCCCGCCACACACACACAGCATATTTGTACGTAGACTTGTGGTGACTGATGGTTTCCTCCACCTTCTCCCTTACAGGAATAAATGAAGAAGAGGAGAAGAAAAAGGAAAAAAGCAAGGAGAAAATTAAATTGAAGAAAAAGAGGAAAAGGTACATTTTAATAGGTTATTTAGGTGTTGAGAAAGAATTTATAGTCCAGAAGGATTATAAATTTTTTTTCATATAGACCAGTTAATTTACTGTTAGAGTTTTCTTAATGAGAATAATATGTTTGTATTTACTGTAGTGAAGTAGCAAAATCCTCGACATTAGAAATTAGGAATCAGAAAAGATGGCATCACACAGTCATCTGACATGTTCTCATTAGAACAAACGGAGGTCCTGATGAGAGGTGGTACCCCTCCTCCTTTATACATCTGTATCCTGGACTTCACATTTAGAGTGAGAACTGAAATTTTTATTTGATGCATATCTAAATTCCTCATATATATATTTTTGCTCATTTTGAAATTGGATTCTAAATGTCTGCATTCTTCTTTCATTACCATGACTAAGAAATTAATTTCTTCATGGGATTTAATAGATTTTCAGAAGCCCAAACTTCCTTCAGACCTTCCACAACTCTCAATAGCCATTTATGAATTTTTTTTACTGGTAAGATTTTTAATAATTAATTAAAGAAATTAATCAAACACAGCTAAGAGACAAATCCTCCCCCTGGTTACTAAGTACAGTCTTATTCAAGCTGAGATAAGTAGACATGTTTTTGAGCATTCGCTCATAGTTAGGTCTGGTCTGGACTTTATTCTCCCAGATTTTTTTTTTAATCAGGTATTACCACTTTATAATTTTATAATGCACTCAACTATATATATTTAATACTTCAGAAACCTTGTCAGTGGTCAGAGTTAGCTCACTTTCAGGTGTTGGGGTTAATCTGTAACATAAGAAGTGCTGGGAGCAGGCTCAGATTTCTGACAAGTGTGTTGGGATTTGTGCTAAGGCAGCAGGTTGCATTGCATGGAGGAAACATGAGTAGTCTTTCATGTTCTGACATATTTTGTTTATTATATTAGGTTTGTAGTTAGAGATTATATTCAGACCTGTTTATGCTGAGCCTTACAGTTCTAAGGACCTGAAACCCAAACTTCTTCATACATGTACGGATAGCCGTCTCATGGCGTGCTGTGCCCAAACCTAGTTTTGCCTTATAAATGAGAATCCAGGAATAAAAAGATAAAGAAAATGTGCAGGCATAGAAGAAGCTGTATGTGTGCAAATAAGTCTGCCAGCAAGAGAATAGGAGGGAATTGAGGGGCAGCTTGGAGGCAGGGCCTCGTTCAAGCCACTGCTGGGATGGGAATCCCTGAACACTGCAGGCTCTGGATTCGCTTTTGCTCCCTGTGTCTGTCCTGAAGTTTCTTAGTTCGGGTTTTAGCTCCTAAACTGCTACTCTAACTTTAAAAATTTTTAATTAAAATGCAATTACAGAATTTCCCCCTTCCATTTCCTCCCTCCAACCCCTCCCATACACTTCTTCCGACTCTCTCTTAAATTTGTGACTTTTTTAAAAAAAATAGCTTTCAAATGTTGGTTATAGTTATATGGTGATAGATAGGCAAGATAGATGGATGGATGGATGGATAGATGGATGGATGGATAGATAGATAGATAGATAGACAGACAGACAGACAGACAGACAGACAGACAGACAGATATAGGTATAGATATACTCCTAAATATATAAATAAAACCTGCTTAGTCTGTTTAATGTTACCTGTATGAACTACCTTTTGAGATACTTGTTGATTTTAAATTAATTCAATTTCTGTGTTGTCAATATATTTTTAGTTTGGACATAGGTAAAATGTTATACTTTATATAAGATCTGAAAAGATGGAATTTTTTTTGTTTGTTTCTTTTCCTCATTCCCAGCCTCTGCTGCAGCTCATATCAGGAAAGAGAATTCTATGGGTGTTTCCTCTCAATTTTGTATTAAAATATTAATAAAGTATAACAATAAATCATCCTCATTCATCTACATGCAGTATTCATTTAAAAGCACCCATTCTGTAAGTAATAAAAATTACTCAGAAATATCAGTGCTCATGTCTAGCACTGCAAGCAGAAGGATCAAGTTCATTATCATGAAAAATCACAGGAATCACAAAAGTGCTTTATTTTGTTAATTTTCAGCTCTTTTCTGTTCATCCTAAGGAACAATTAGAATCCTTTTTATATTTAGCCATAATTGCATCCTTTTGTGACTTAAGAGAATATGCTAACAAGTTATTACATATACAAGTGGGCTGTGCGCATGAGGTTGGGGAGCGCTCTGCTTCAGTTTCCCTCTAGGATTCTGAAGGGCAGGCCATGTGCATCCCTGTCACGGCGCCAGAAAGAATGTCCTTCTCAGCCCCATCTAAAGCCATTGCATTATTAGAGCTAAGCAGAGTAGAGATGTAGCTTTGTCACCTTCTGTGACCAAGCAGCAAAAACTTTGAATTCTGCATTTAAAGAGCATAGAAGGCTGTGTTTAAACTTTCTCTTCCAAGAGTGAAGGGAGCTCAGATCCTCCTTAATTCTGCAGGCCCCGCTGCAATGCCAGTCCTTGTGTTTTTGCCCATAGGTCTTATTCCAGCTCCACCGAAGAGGACTCTTCAAAACAAAAGAAACAGAAGTATCAGAAAAAAGAAAAGAAAAAAGAAAAAAAGAACAAATCAAAAAAAGGAAAACATCACAAAAAGGAAAAAAAGAAGAGAAAAAAGGAAAAACATTCTTCCCCTGACCGTTCTGAATTCACCAAAAAGTAACTGAATCTCTGGCCTCTCTCAGGAAATTGAAGAATTCAATATTTTTAATTATTGTACCTTCCTTGAAATTGCTACATAATTACGCTTTGCAGCATATCCCAGCCTCTTCCATAAAGACATTTTTCACATTGGGACCCTTCTCTCTCTACCCATTGGTATTAAATCCATCTTGTTAATTGGCACCCGTGGCTCAAGTGTAGATACTTGTACACGCAAAGCACATCCTTTTGGGTATTTGTGTCTCTGTGTGTTAGGCTGGTGTTGTCACTTGCTAAGTTAACTGCCACATGGCTTTACCGCAGTCAAACCAAGTAATCTACACAGCAGCTACTAAATGGCATCCTTCCAGTGACGTTCTAGGTTGGTGGTAGTGGTTTGCTCTTGATACTGAGAAGTTTAATAGCTTTATCTACTGTGTAATGTATAAAGATAGTGAAGTCCTTCACTGTTGTTTTTAAATCTCTCGACTTTTTAAATAATATCATTGAAGATAAAACTGCTTTACTGATCTTATGTTTTTAAATGAATGGGATCTATTAAGATAATAATGAAAGTATTTGTAACAAGTGTCAATGTTTTATGAACTGCATGTTCCTAGCACATGCCTCCCATGTTTTTTATAACAATTAAAATATCCCCTTTTTAAAGAGAGTCACTTAGCTTACTAGAAAGTCTGGCAGGGAGTCTCTGTGCTGGTCAGGACTATTAGGTTGATACACACATGTGCCATATTGGCATGTCTTACAGTGATACCTCAAACACAGAACTTTTTGTGTGGAAACAGCAAAATCGTCATTAAAGCTGATTTTTATTATATCTAGTGTATTTGATGCTTACCAAATGTGAGTGTTATGGCAGTTTTTATGAATGCTTGCTTATATATTTATTTTTTCTGAAGTGCTTTTGAAGTGAGTTTCACCCTGAACTTATGACTTCGTGGAGAGCCATTGTTGATATTTCCTCCTTCAGTCACAAATGGAAGCACTGCAAAAAATAAAAATAAAATCAACAATTTCATTCTGTACTTTTTAAAATAAAAGCCTTGAGGGCAGCATCATGAAAGCCTTTGTATAATAATGAAATTTATATATAAATAAGTGTTTTCAATGACATGCTAATAGATAATTTCTTTCATTTTAATTTCATGATCATCAGTGTAGTGTATTTTAACATCTAGTATTCCCAAATCCAAGAAGTTAACTTATTATGCTGTAAAAGCATTAAACCAATCTGCTAACTTGGATCAGCATCAGAGTTTCTAAGTACCTTGCTATGGTGCAGTTATATATCTTCAAATTGGTAAGCAGAGATGTGACTGCAGACAACTTTATCAGGTAAGAACACTTGGTCTCGCAGGGTGGAGAGTTCTTCCCTTGCCCTGCACCCACACTTGCATGCCCTAGTCAGACCTGGGGCTTCATAGGTCCCATACATATTCTCCCCTCGCCTCTGCTCAGGTTCCACAGAAGCTACACCCACACCCTTTCCAGCATTGCTTCTATGAAGCTTGCGCATCTCCAGCTTTTCCACAAAGCAGTTACACTCTTGGCCCATAAAAAATTGTTTTGCTTAGAGTTTTGTCAGTTGTCAGGACTAAAGCACAGAACTTTTAGATTTTCAAGGACTTGTTTGTCTACACCAATTTTGTGAAAATTCAGTTCTTTGGTTATCTGAATTAATAAAAGTCAATAAAAATGAATGTCATTCTTAAAATCCTTTTTAAAAACATAACGTGCAGCCGGAAAGGTCGCTCACACCCTTGCTGCTCTTAGAGAGGACCTGAGTTCAGTTCCCAGCAACCTCACTGGGAGGTTCATAACCACCTGTAACCCTGTTACTCCAGTTCCGCCGGTCCCGATGCCTTCATCGGACCTCTGTGGTACCCAGGAGCACTTAGCAGATGCTCACCCAGACACATACACGTGCATGTAAATTTAAATTTTTTTAATTTTAAACTTAAGAAGAAATAGCAAATGCATAAAGAAGTGGCCTCATCCAGTTGTGTGTGTGGCATTGTTAGCAGTGACAGTGGCTGTGGAGGGAGAGTGATATTTGTGAGTCTGATTTCTGTTACTTGCAAAAAAAATATAAATTGACTTATAAGGGGTTTTTTTCTTCAACTAATGATTCAGAAACATCATTTATATATGCAATCCACCATCAACTCTATAATAAAATAAAAGATTTTAATTGACCAGTCCTCTCCCTAGAAATAATCTTTTTTTTTTCCCGTTAGACTTGTTTATTCAAGTATCCGAAAACACTCTTTCCACTTCCTCCCCTCCTCCCAATACCCTCCCGCTCCTCCCACTCCCTCTCCTCCTCCCTCACCATTCCCAAGAGCAGTCAGGGTTTCCTGCCCTGTGGGAAATCCAAGTTCCTTCCCCCTCCCTCCAGGTCCAGGAAGGAGAGCATCCAAGCAGGCCAGGATCCCAAAAAGCCAGTCCATGCAGACGAAACAAGACCCAGTGCCATTGTCAATGGCTTCTCAGTCTTCATTTGAACCTTGGGGGCTCAGTCAGCCCCCATGTCAGCCACATTCAGAGAATCTGGTTTGATCACATGCTCGTTCAGTCCCAGTCCAGCTGGCCTTGATGAGCTCTCATTTGATCAGTCCCCTTGTATCAGTGGGTGAACGCACACCTCGCGGTCCTGACTTCAAGTGCTCCAATGTGGGTCTCCGTCGTCGGATGAAGCCTAGAAATAATCTTAACATTATTAATAAATTTCCCTAGAATATTAGTATACCTTATGAAGGGCCTCACCCAAGTAAAAGTCATTCATTTTTACTAAAGTAAGAAGTGGTTGGAATGGGATGCAAATCTCACTAATATCTCCTAGAAAACCTCATGAAGTTTCTTTTTAGGCAATATGAAGCAGAGAGAGTGTTTCATTTAGGAGTAACCAGGTTGGTGTGGTGGCTCTGCACCTGTGCCTGTGCCGTGCTGGCTGCATGCTATCTCCTCTTTGGCCACCACCCTGAGCACATTCTCTCTCAAACTCCCCGCGGAACCCTCAGCAAAGTCATTTATCTTCTCGGGGCCTTGGTGTCTCTTGCCTATGAAGCGTTGTACTATGTTTCCTCCGATCACTTCTAGAGAAATTCAAATAATACTCTTTGAAGAAGTATTATAGATAAGCAGCCAGCATTCTGTAAAGGTTGTGCTTGTCATGTGACTGCTAAACGTATCAACTTAAGTAGATAAATGGTATTCGATTCATTTTGTTACAACCCGATTGTATGTTGTTTTCTCCAAATGCAGACAGAATGTGCATGTAGGTTTCTGTCTGTAGCTAATTTATCGGAACACTGAAGGGACTGTTTTTAAGCTGATGAGCATGCTCCCTGGCTTCCCCATTCTTTAGTAAGTCTCTTACCGCTCTAGTTCTTAGAGGCCAGGGTGTAGATAAATGGCAGTTTGGACATCTGTGTGTGTCTGTGTTTAAGACTCTAGGTACCTTCAGCCTTGAAATAGGTAGCAGAGTTTTTACCAGGACATCTGCTGCCCTGAAGAGCCCCCAGTCCAGCTGGTACCATTAGAACTACATTCATGTCAGTGCAGGAATGAGCCCGAGGGTTCACGGAGAGAAATACAGATGCTGCCTTAGTCTGCAGCAGCTAAGGGGGCTACTGAGAGAGCGTGACCCCCGAATTTTAGGTTATTAAGGTTGAGGAGAAGAGCCTGGTACTTCTTGACAAGGGAAGCTGTGTGGAAAGAAGACACAGGACAAAGGGATGAACTGCGTGCCTGAAAGAATGGAGGCCTGGCAGGGAGAGTGAGCCTGTTCAAGACAGACGCCATTTCAGGTTCCTGTAACCAAGAGAAGGGGCCCTAGGTTCCATGTTTGTAAGTTTGTGAGCTTAGCTTACTCTCTAAACCATGAGACGTGAGAGCGTTTAAGGGAAGGAAATGGTGTTTACTGGGGTTTGGTCTCATCTCTTTCATAATTCTGTTCTATAATTTTTAAAAGATGAAATTGATGTCATTAAAAATGTACATAAGATAATTTTAGGGTTTTATGCTATAGTGTTTCTAAATTATGCACTGGCTTTTATTTCCTAAAACCAAAAAGAAAAAGAAAATTAAAAGGCCTTACTGTACCTTCAGATGGTTCTTAACAAGAATTTATATGTATGTACATTTTTTTCAAAATGTGATTTTTTTTTGTTAATTTCACCTTATTTTTAACGGGTTTAGAACTATGTTAGTTCTAAATCATTTAAAATATATTTTCAATGTATAGACTGTGCTATATTAAATAAGGCTTCTTGCTTTTGGTATTTTGTCTCAATTTTTGAAGCATCACTGAAAAAGTAACAGAGAGACACATGGCTTGGTCCACTCAGGTAACCTAGAGGTGAGCTAGGCCACGTGTCAAGGAGGCCATTGGATCCCGGTACCAGGTTTCAGTGTCTAAGAACAAAGGTGACAGTAGCCCCAGTTGCTAAGGTCAGGGGCATCTCACCCTTCAACGCCCTTGTAAGTGCCCGGCACAGCAGAGCCCACGGTCCTGCTCCTTGAACACTGTTTATGATATACACAGCCATGTGTGCCCCCATTTTGCCTTTCCCATAGATAGGGAGAGTGTAGGCTCCAGTCCTAACTTCCTCTTCTTTGTGCCATTTATCACTCCTTCCCTTGCCTTTCAACAAAAAAAATAAAGCTGGAACAAGCCCTCAACTAAATATTCTTCACTCGGATGTCCACACGAGCTGGTCCAGGAATATCGTTGCTGACTCCTGTCTGTCAATGCAGCACATTTTCTGTGGCTTCCTCTTTCTCCTCTCCCTTGTCCTTCTTATTCATTCTCTCTCTCTTTGGTTTTTTTTTTTCAAGTCATGGTTTCCCAGTGTTGCCCTGGCTGCCCTGGAACTCCCTCTGTAGATCAGGCTGTCCTTGGAACTCCCTCTGTGTCCCGCACTACCGTCTCGCCCGCAAGAACGACGCGGGACACTTAGGATTCTTCTGCAGTAAAGCTTTATGCGTCTTGAGAGGGAGAGCATAAGCTTATATGGCGGAGACCCCGAATGAGGGGAGCCCAGCCCTTATAAAGGAAACAGTCCTCGCTTCTGACGTGTCACTCTTGGATTGGTCCACTGCCCATTATCCCAGATGATGCCTCGGGAGTAGGCAGGGACGCAGCAGTAGAGAGTTACCAAGCACGTGCGCTAGGATTAAAGGCGTGTGCTACATCACCTTGAACTCACAGAGATCTGCCTGTCTCTGCTTCCCAGGCATAGGGGCCAAAGGCGTGTACTACCACGCCTTGAGGTCACAGAGGTCAATCTGCCTCTGCCGCCCAGGCATCAGGACTAAAGGCGTGTACCGCCACACCTTGGGGTCACAGAGGTCAATCTCTACCTTTGTTCCTTGAAGCAATGGAGAATGTGGTCTGGCCCTCCACACCTCTGTAGATCAGGCTGTCCTCAAACGCACGAAGATCCACCTGCCTCTACCTTTTGAATGCTGGAATTAAAGGCGTGCGCCACAGTCTCCAGGCATCTGGGACTTTTAAGAAAAAAAAAAAAATTGGAAAAGAACAAAAGTATCCAGGAACTCTCTGAGCCTGCACAAAATAAACATTTTCTTTGCTCTTCTTATCTAGAAAAAAAAAAGCCCTCTGACTTTTATAATTAAAAAGCCTGAACTTTCAAACTTCAATTACACTCTAGCATTTTAATATTTAAGCCTTAGTGAAATTATTCTATTTGAATGGGGAAGCCAGATGATATCATTTGAATAAAACAATAAACTTGTATCACTTCTATCAGATCAGCTGCATTTCAGGTCCCCATAGCCACTACAATTAGTAGCAATGGTACCAGACTACAGATAAAAACAAAAAAACAAAAAAAAAAAAACCAAAAACATGTCCATCCCCACAAAACTTAATGCGAGCCTAAGAGGTGCCCATCATTTTGATAGACACAATGAAAAGTTCCTAGTCCTCGAGTTTTGCATGCACGAGAACAACGAGGCAGACCAAAGAAGCCACGGTCGGCACGTTTAGAAAGACAAGTCCTGCTAGGAAAACCTTCCCCACAGCAGATGTGGGCAGTAACACGGCCTCTACATTCATCCTTTCGACTGTTGAATTCCATTTTTAAAGCTATGTCTATATTTATAATAGATTTACTTATGAAGAAAACTCTTTTGAGATATAAGCTGCTGACACCATGTTTTTGTATGTTAGACGGTAGCATTAGATGGAACTACACGAAATATATATGAAATCTAGGCAGACCATTTGAAATGTTTTTCAGATGAGATCTGTTTAAGATGAGCCACAGATTAATAAAACATTTTGCTTTTTTTTTAAAGTTTATTAAATTATAAAAGTTTCCATTTCCGCCCCTCCTCCCAACATCCTCCCACTCCCCCCACTCCCTCTCCATCCCTAAGAGTAGTCAGGGTTTCCTGCCCTGTGGGAAGTTCAAGTTCCTCCCCCCTCCCTCCAGGTCCAGGAAGGTGAGTATCCAAACAGACTAGATCCCAAAAATCCAGTATATGCAGAGGAAACAAGTCCCAGTGTCATTGTCAATGGCTTTTCAGAAAGATTCCGGGCCAGCCACATCCAGAGAATCTGGCTGGATTACGTGCTCGCTCAATCCCAGACAACTGGCCTTGGTGAACTCTCATTAGATCCCTCTCCTTGTATCAGTGGGTGATGGCGCCCGTCGCAGTCCTGATTTCTTTTTTCATTTTCTTCATCCTTCTGCTCCTCATTTGGACCGTGGAGAGTTCCGTCCGGTGCTCCAGTATGGGTCTCCGTCTGTATCGCCATCCAACGTCGGAAGAAGGTTTCCTCTGCTCTTGCCCTCTTTGTTCATGTTCTCCTTCCTTCTGCCTCTCGTTTGGACCTAGGGAGCTAGGTCCAGTGTTTCGACGTGGGTCTCCGCCTCCATCTCCCTCCATCGCCAGATGAGGGTTCTATGGTGATATGCAAAATATTCATCAGTATGGTTGTGGGCCAAGGCCCATTCAGGCACCCTCTCCTCAGTCCAGAGAACCATCTGGGGATCTCTCCTTGGACCTGGGATCCCCTTTATACTCAAGTCTCTTGTAAACCATAAAATGACTCCCTTAGTTGAGGTATATACTTCCCTGATCCCATATCTATCCATTCTCCCTCCCCCCCATCCCAGTCCCCCGATCTTTCCCCATTCCTCCCCTACTCCCTTCTCTCTAACCCTCTCCCCTTCCAACAGTCCCCCCCCCATGCACCCGAGGTTACCTGGCACTCTTGTCTATTTCCAATCTCCAGGAGGATAGCTACATGATTTTCGTCAGGTTCACCTTCTTATTTAGCTTCTCTAGGATCATGAATAATAGGCTCAAACACCTTTAATTACGGTTAGAATCCACTTATGAGTGAATACATACCATATTCCTCTTTTTGGGTCTGGCTTACCTCACTCAGTAAAGCGTTTTCTATTTCCATCCATTTGCATGCAAAAGTCAAGATGTCATTGTTTTTTACCGCTGAGTAAAACTCTAATGTCTATCACCATGCACAAAACTCAGGTCCAAATGGATTAAAGACATCAACATTAATCCGACCACTTTGAACCTGATAGAAGAGAAAGTAGGAAGTAGTCTACAAGACATAGGCACAGGAGACCACTTCCTAAGCAGAACCCCAGGAGCGCAGACAATAAGAGAAACAATAAATAAATGGGACCTACTGAAACTGAGAAGCTTCTGTAAAGCAAAGGACACTGTCAGTAAGACAAAAAGGCTGCCTTCTGACTGGGAGAAGATCTTCACCAACCCCTCATCAGACAAAGGTCTGATCTCCAAAATATACAAAGAACTCAAGAAACTAGGTACTAAAACTCTAATTAACCCAATTGAAAAATGGGGTACTGAACTGAACAGAGAATTCACAACAGATGAACTTCGAATGGCTAAAAAGCACTTAAGGTCATGCTCAACCTCCTTAGCGATCAGGGAAATGCAAATCAAAACAACTTTGAGGTATCATCTTACACCTGTCAGAATAGCCAAACTCAAAAACACCAATGATAGCCTATGCTGGAGAGGATGTGGAATGAGGGGAACACTCATCCATTGTTGGTGGGAATGCAAACTTGTGCAGCCACTGTGGAAATCAGTGTGGCGGTTTCTCAGGAAACTGGGAGTCAGCCTCCCTCAAGACCCAGCAATTCCACTCTTGGGAATATACCCAAGAGATGCCCTAACATACTACAAAAGCATTTGTTCAACTATGTTCATAGCAGCACTATTTGTAATAGCCAGAACCTGGAAACAACCTAGGTGCCCCTCAATAGAAGAATGGTTAAAAAAGGTGTGGAACATATACACATTAGAGTTTTACTCAGCGGTAAAAAACATTTTGCTTTTAATACTTTGTGTCTACTTAAGAAGCACCTACTGCTTGTAAGTTACAAAGAGATGCACCAGTCGGTCCAAGTTGGACCCCATGGCTTTTCTTCAGGTAACCCAGAGGTGGGCTACTTGAGCAGGGAGTGTGTTGAAGGTCCAGCTGAGTCTACTGCTGGCATCTGTGCTTACTTTTGTAACTTTCATTAGAGACATTCTCCAGGAAATGCACTGACAGAGGATTTGCCTTGCATACTTGAAATATAGGATATACCCATTTTGCTGGTAATACAATGATATCTTTACTATTGACTATTATATGAAGGTAATATAATCTTGTTTCACACACAAAATCCAGCAAAAAACATTGATGTCTAAGAGATTTGAGAGCCTTTGGTTTATGAGAAAAGTCCCCTGAAGATTT
The DNA here is from genome assembly GCF_982192425.1 of Myodes glareolus. Classification (NCBI taxonomy): domain Eukaryota; kingdom Metazoa; phylum Chordata; class Mammalia; order Rodentia; family Cricetidae; genus Myodes; species Myodes glareolus. The sequence goes on from NC_142040.1 coordinate 32,044,544, forward strand.
ACTTACCCATTATTATCTATAATGACAGTAATATCATGTATTAAATAATAGTGAAATATTGGTAATGAGACAAACACATTTATTATGCTTCACTGAGATTGGTTTGTTTTTCTGTCATTGCTAAACTTTATTTTGAAGAAATAGCTTAGTTTCATGTCATACAGAAACTTGACAAAGTAAACTTATACACATAAACATTTATCAGAACCTTAGTGGGTGCTTAATAAATGAGCTAATTAAAACTGTAGCTGGTCTTGCTTTTGTGAGTGGTAAATACTGAAAAAGCAATGGTAGAAGCTGTTTGAAAATGCATTCTTGCCAGGTGTGGTGGCCCACACCTTTAAGCCCAGTACTCAGAAAGCAGAGGCAGGCAGATCTCTGAGTTTGCAAGCCTAGTCTACATAGGGAAGTCCGAGGATAGCTCAAGCAATGTAGACAGACTGTCTCAAAATAAAATAAAGTAAACTGTATTTTTTATTCTTAATGTTCCATCTCTCCAGTAAGATCTTAAAACAGGGATTTTTTCTAATGGGCAATATTGACTTGTGTAGTATCCATTGTCTTTTCTTGAGTTACATCGTCGGCTTCATAGACTGTTTCATTTGTTGAATTTGATGCTGCATTTGAAATGAGGCCTTTGGTTTTTCTATTTAAGTTGCCTGCAAATACACAAGACCAAATGAAATCATTAGTCAAGCTTATGACAGAGAATTTGTCTTTTCAGCGTTTGCGCTTGAATTGCTGTAAGAGTATCGGAAGTAGAACGTTCTGAAAATACTATATGGATGAGGGAGAACCAACTCCATTCGGGATGGTTTTGAGCCATTCGTCCTAAACGCAAAGGGAGATAACTCAGTCACAGGAGTCTGAATCTCATTCCCAAGTTCTTTTCTCCACGCCTCTACGAGAAAGCACATATTCCTTAAGGAGCTAACAATTTCAGGGTCACTTAATGAAAGTGTGACTGTTCCTACCTGACATAAATACAATAAACTGCATTAAAGCTAACTATGATGATTCCAAGAAGCTGAAGGCTTTGCCACCATAAGCAATTCAGATATGAGTTCACTCTGGAGTCCAATTCACACACTGCATAGAAATCCTTAATAAGCAAGGGCTGGGGACGTGGTCTTCACTAACCAGCATTTGGGCTAACCAAGGAGAAGTGGATTGTTATTCTGTGGATGGGGCTTCTGGAAACGTAAAGCCTAGTGTGGGTTTATTGACTCCTACGTGTTTCCTAAGTGATGCTCACATATTTAAATTCATAATATTTGAATGACATTTTCAAGGCCTTCTCCCCCTACTTCATCACAGGCAGGTTTTGTGGCTTTTATAGCAAAGGGGAATTTTCCAGGTGTTATTTTCTAACCTAATAATTTGTATGCTCTAACTTGTCTCTCTTCTGGCAGGTTTGCTTTCCATTATGCATTTCTGCAGCAAAAGCTAGAAGAATTCGTCAGAATGGCCTACCGCTCCCTGAGTTGTACACGCTCTCAAAATACATTCCAGTGTCAAAAATTCTTCACCCTTAGCACTTGCAAAAGCCCTTATTCCCCAGCCCTGGCTCATTATTTACTTGGCTTCCAGATCCTTCTAAACATGTTAGCTTATCAAGACAATTTCCTAGGCTGGCTTCTAAAACCAAAGTGATTACCCCTAACAAAGCAATTTCCTAGTCGAATAAGAAAAGATTGGTTGTAAACACCTGAACACTCCAGAATTTACTCTGCTAAAAATCCAAAACCACTTTCAATGGATTTCCCTCCAGCAGCTTCAAGTAACTGGAGATACAGAAAAATAGTAAGTAGAGCCCCAGTGATGACAGAGTTCCCTAGCATCTTTCTGGGACCATTTTAATTGAAGGACCCACCTCGGCAACCTGTTTTCTCTAGTTTTCCTATCACAGAGACTACTTTCTTATCCAGCCACGTAGGGATAAAGCCTTCCATCACAGGTTGCAACATGGATTTGATTTCAAGTAATAAATCTGTAATGCCGTCGAACTGCTAAGGATCACACGTGGAGAGTTTCCCTTATTTAATTCCTGTTTCGTTAGTTGGGTATAAATTGCCAAGACCCACCACCATAGTCCCTCCTTCCGTTCCTGCTGCCAAGCCTTCATGTTTCCATCCTCATTTCGTTTTAGTCTGGCTACTGTATGAAAATCTTAGCCTTCCTTCAGCCCTGAACATCATACATACACTGACACTTAAAGCCTTGACCTTTGGCAAATTTAAATCCAGTTCGTCAAACGAAACATTCTGCCTGTTCTCCATTGCAGCCATGCCAAACTCTGATAACTGTTAAACTTGGGTTTGCTTCAGAGTTGGTGCTCGGGGACCGGCTTATCATGCAATTGTGAACTTGGGTCTTAACAGGCACTTCAGAACAGAAAAAGAATACTGGGGACCCCCCTGGTCTCTGTCCCCTGGCTACCTGGCAGAACCGTGGTGAAGCTTCCCTGCCCTTCTCCATCCAGCTTACCCTAGCTGCTATGCTGTCCTGGAGCTCTAAGCAGCTCCCAGCTGCAGGTCTGGCTGGATAGCTTTAGGAAACAATCTTAGATCTACAGCCCTAAGTCATTCTGTAGTGTTGATTTTGATTTTTTTAAAAAATAGTTTCAGCTGCAGGCCATGATCAAGGAAGTTTGCCCACTAATTATCTCTCTTCCCAAGAGACTCCCTGAGTGGCTTTTTATGGTAGTGAATATAAATTATGCCATTGTCCACTAATAATACAATGAATTCTTTAAAAGCTTTTGTTTGATAAAGTATTACTGAATAGAGTCAGCAGCCCAACTTAATGAGTTTTGAGCATTTGTTCCTGAGTATTAGGTATTTAGTAAAGTGGCTCCCAAACGTATCTATAAATTTACTATAAAACCATCAAAATATCACTTGACTGTTTCAGACTTTTAGAGTGTGATTTAAAAGTTCATTTGGAAACTTTAAACATTACATACAAAAAGCCAAGATGTTCTTAAAAGAAGCTTGGAGGAAGAAAGGAAGGAAGGAAGGGAGGGAGGGAGGAAGGGAGGGAAAGAGATGGACTCTTGACTTAACATTAAAATAATATGACAGCAATAATTTTAAATCAATCATAATTTAAGAATAATCAGAATAATTTAACAGAATACAGTCTGTAAATGAATATACAACAATTTATGATAAGTGACCATTTAGGTTGACATTAGAGAGATATATTTGGGCGACTGACTCATTTGGAATTATAAGGAGATTCCCTACTTCACTTCTGTAGAGTTATTAAAACTTTAAATATACATACATGTATAAATACAGCAGAAAAAACCTGCGGTATCTATGAAAGAATGAATACCCTCATCAAAAAAAAATTAAGCAGTGTGTCACAAAAAATGCCAAACATGAAACTGTCTGATTAGATACATTTGAAATAAAATACCATTCTTTGCTGTATAATGGTAGTGTTCTTTAATCTTAGCATTCAGGAGGCAGAGGCAGGTGGATCTCTGTGAGTTTGAGGCCAGCCTGGTCTATACAGCAAGTTCTAAGACAGCCAAGGCTACACAGAGAAACCCTGTCTCAAAAAACAAAGCAACAATATAAAAAAAACAGAAAAATACTATTCTTTATAAAATCAGTAAAATAGATATTTTTAAATAATAATACCCAAAGCCACAGAGACTGTGGAAAAGCAAGTAAGTGTAAAATAGTAATGTCATGGAAGGTAGGTAGAAAGTATACCCATCTTTTAATATGTGTGCACACTCAGATTAGGTAGTCCACTGCTAAGGGTTATGGGAGGAAAACAGGTGTTCAGTGTATCTGTAAGAGAGTGGTGGAAGTGGAAGTCAGTAAGCTAATTAAATATGGTGTATCCCTGCTTGACTTATAAATACTGTTACCAATTGAAATGAGCCAGGCTTCTTCTTAAAGAAATGGTAGGTTCCAGTGTTGGAACAGGGAAAGTACCGAATGTCTTAGAAAACAGAAAAAGTATTCCCAAAATGATGGACAGATTTCAAACAGGCATGGGACACAGTTTGAAGGAGTTTGTTCAGTGGCGAGAGAGAGGGCTCAGTGGTTAGGAGTGCTTTCGAGGCTATCATGAGGATGTGAGTTTGGATCCCAGCCTTGCTGTAGAAAGCCACGGTCCTGTGGATGTCTGTATCCCAACACTATAGAGGGTGGATGGCCCTGGAGGATCACTTGAGCTTTCTGGCCAGGAGCCTGGCTCCAGCCTCAGTGACAAACCATAATCCAAAGAAGAAAGGCAGAACCTGGTACAGCAGGACACTCAATGCCTACCTCTGGCTTCTGCATGCAATGTGCATATATTATACACATATATACACCCCAAAATTCAAATATCCACTGACCAAATATAAGATGGGTCAAAATAAACAACAACAACTACAATGTTTTAAAATGCACAAGTCCATGCTGACATTCAAATGAATCAGCAGCCGTATGGCTAGAACGCATGTGTTCCTCTAAAAGGCACATGACTTCAAACTGGCAAGTGATGCTATTAAGAACTGAGGAATTTAGGAGGTGATTAGACCACCAGAGTTCTGTCCTTCTGTGTGAAGTAGCAATCGTACAAAAGGACTGGAGGGAACTGGCCAGCTCTTTCTGCCCATTCACTCCTTGTTCCACAAGAAGATGCCGCATCATGGTGCTCCCTGTCTGAGAAGCAGACATCATTTCTCACTCAGTGCTCAATACACAGCCATCTTGACCTTAAACTTCCCAGCCTCCGGAACTGTGAAGATTAACTTCTTTTCTCTATAAATTATACAGTCTAACTATTCTGTGTCAGTGGCACAAAGAACTAAGATAAATAAACAGGGGAGCAGTGGAATAATACGTTTAAAAGCTGTAAGAAGTTGGAAAATTACCACTTATAAGTGTCATCATAATAACAGTTGTCAAAAATTCAGTGACTGGGTGAAAATCCACAGAGGAACAGGATATGTTCATGGTTCCCAATCCCTCACTGTAATCATGCTTCTATCACTGCTAATCAAGCCAGCCAAGACTGTGTGCTGTCTGTGGTGCTTTGCTACTATACCTTCTTGTGTTCCTGTAAAAATGTATGCTCTCTCTCCAATCAGGAGAAAACGGACAGACAGAGATTGAGGAACACTGCACAAAATATCTGGCTTCTTTTTCATCCTCAAAACTATCAAGGGCATAAAAGGAAAAGAAAGGCTGAGGATTAAAGAAAACACGAAATAAAAGTATACAAATTAATTTTGGATCAGATCCAGGATAAGAAAAATTAGCTATTGAGATTAGGAAACTTTAATATAAGCCCCAGAGTGTATGTTGCTGCATTAGTGTTGTGGTTGTTAACTCAGATGAGCGGGCAGGGTTCACACAAGAGGAAGTATCTTTTTCTTAGGAAGTGCGATCGATTTTAGAGTTTAAAGGAATATATGCACAAAGTACCAACGATAAAACTAATGAAGCAAAGTATTTACAATTAGTAAATCTGTAGGAAGATATAAATAATGTTTATTCTATCAACAGCAAAAGTCATGGTGCTTTGTGAAGTAATAAATTAAATGGATTAAATGAATTAAATAATAACAGGAATTCATTTAATAGCAAAGAAGATACAACTATTGTGGTTTTTTTTAAAGGGATGGGGAGGGGGGAATAGAGAGACAGAAAGAGAGACAGAGACAGACAGACACACACACGGGGGTGCGGGGAGATTCTCACCATATAACCCAGGCTTGCCTCAAACTTGCGATCACCCTGCCTCATCCTCCTGAGTGCTAAAATCAGACAAAGGCTACCATGTTCTGCTATTTCCCAATTTGCTTTATATGTGATCTAGGGATACATAGGAAATCCTCGCTGAAGGATATTCACCTCAGTGCTGACACCTTTCACCTCTGTGCTGAGAGCATTTGTTGGCTTCTCCGTATTTCCAGTGTTTCTACAATGAACATGAACAGAAAGAAACTTTTCTTTCTGAGGAAGCAAGAGCATCTTCTAAGAAGAAACACAAAACCATTTCAAGTCAGCCTAAGACCCATTTTGCTCATGGGCACAAGAAATGGTTATGTGAATTTTTTCCCCCAATTTACTCTCTCGGTATTTTATGTGCAGTTTTGTTTCTCACCTGTGTAACTAACTGTGCCTAACTGCTAATTCATCTCCTCTTTTTCATTTCTATCTTCCACCTTTCCAAGGTGACCACAGAACACCAGCTTGAGGGTGTTTGTTATTTCTGTACAATACAATTGTGTTGTTCTTCCTAACAGTTCTAATGCCACCTTTCATGTTCATCAGACACAGCACTTCTCAGAGTCCCTGTCATTGATGGTCCCCATCACCCCCACAGGACCTACTCAAGCCTACTCGATGCCTCAGGGTGAACAGGCTTTATCTTCCTGAAGCAGCAATTTTACTTAGGTGTGGGTGACAGACGTCATTATCAGAGGATAGCAAGCTTCACTCAACTGAAAATTCCCACAAATTTTCAAGCAAAATGAGAAACGATTACGTGCTGAAGCTCAGAAGTTTTAAGGTGGACCTTTCCCCTGCTGGCCCTGAGAGCGCTGGGCCTCAACTTCATTTCTCCTACAGCTCTAAGACCTTCACTATGGAAACGTTTGAGAAGTGGTGATCTATGATCTTGTCCCTCTGGCTGCTCTGTTGTTGACCATGAATACTTTCCCACAACCTTGACATGAGCCCTCGTGAATAGGAGTATCTTCACATAGGCATCTTTCACTTGGCAACTTAGCATCCAAGGCAAAACAATACAGACTTCTGAACACTGGCGTTTGAAATGTGCATAACCCAAAATGTAAAAGTTTAAAAAGAAGAAAAGAGTTGCAAGCCACAATTTAAAAACCCACCAATTGCTCAGTGAGAGGTGCTCTGTATGGTGTGGACGACAGAGGTTAAGCTGCTAATGTCTGCAGCCATGGCCCGAGGAGACCCACCTGCCTTTTCAAGATCCATTCAAAGACTATAAAGCCTTAAACTGTAGACATTTAAAATCAAAATACCATGGAATAAAAATAGGCAAAATCCTGGCAGTGTGATCTATGATTAGTCTATTTTAGACCTACTATTGTCATTTATAGGAAAAGAAAAGATTCAGGCCCTTACATATATTGTAATAAGTACAAGAACACAGTTCCTTCCAGGCCATCCAAATTACCTGTAATGAAAACAGTCTTCATGATAAAAATTAATCTAAATAGTCTTCCCCAGGGAAGAACACACCAATTGATTACCTAATACCAAATGTTCATTCCTGAAAGCATATTTCATGTAACATTGTACAGACTGAGTAGGTTGTACTTATGTATTCCTAAAGAGAGTGTGTGTGTGTGTGTGTGCGTGTGTGCAAGTGCACACACTTGCAAGCATGCACATGTATGAATCAACTAATGAAAAAAGAGGGTATAAATTTAAGGAGTATGTGGCGAGGGGTTGCGGCAGGAAATGGAAGGGGAAATATGTAATTGGAATTTTAGAAAATAATAGATAATTTTAAGAAATTAGTCTAAAATAATTTGAAGGAATTTTTTTAAGAAGAGACAGTGTTGAGAGAAAAGCTTTCTAGCCAGTCAGGTCAGTTTTCCTGACTACTTATAAGCCTGATTAATTATACAAACATTTCCTTAAGTTTCCAATCTTTAGCACTGCCATTAAATGCAATGAGACACCTAACTTGTCTTCCCCATAGCTTGAACAACAATATCTCTCGCTAAGTGTTGAAAACCCTGGAATGGTACACTCATATTTAATAAAGTGCACAGTATTTAATTATCATTTCAAAGGGTCAATTCAAGAGGAACCCATTTTTCTATCCCAGCGGCATATGGATTACCTATTTTGTTTTGGGCGCTGCACTATAATTAATAATAATAAGAAAAAAACAATTCACAGGACCAAAATCATTTCCTTTGAAAGCAACAGCAAGGCACTGGCTATTTTACATTTTGTATGCTGTTTTCTAATAGCCAGACTCAGGAAAGGCCTATTAAATTAACTTGCTACCTTGATGTATACATTTTGTGAGGAACAAAGTGGGGCTATTTCATTGCATGAAAGCACCCGCATCTAACTTCATAAGAAGTGCATTAACTGACTTCATCCACTAAACAGCAAGAAACATGCCAAATCTGAATTGACCTGTCAGTAATTATGCTTCTGGGGACAGAGCAAACAGGAAATAAAATTTTGCAATAGTCCTTCAGCTAAACCAGGAAAAATAACCACTTTTATTTTAGCACAGCAAATTCTATAGAAGGGACACTCAATGTATGTTTAATGACTGCAGCAATGACCACACTTGGTCAGTGTTACACAAAACACATTCCTGGGATTAGTAAAGATGTAAGACATTTCAAGAAATGTGTAAGTATTATAAGCACTGGGGATATTACAGTGAACAAACATGACATAAACTCTTTGCTGGAACTTAGTGTCTAGTCAGAAAATTGTAGATAACAAATAGGTAAGTAAATAGATAATTTCTGTTACCAGTAAATAAATGCTTTGGGGGTGATTGGCTAGGAAGAGCAGAAGGGAAGTTAAGAGTGTAGGTAAGGAGGAACTCCTGGGAAAAGGACTCCTCAGGAAAGAGTAAAAGGAACCGTGAGTCACACAGATGTCTGAGGAAATGGTGGCAGTGTGTGCAAAGGCCCTGGTCAAGAATCTCAAGGAATGGCAAAGGACCCAATATAGTTTGGCAAAGGAGATGAGAAAAAGAAAGACCTAGAGGGCCAGTCACAAAAGGTCACGGTGGAGAGTTGTATCCATTGAGAGGGCTGGGAAAACATTAGGGTTTAAGGGGTGGCATCGATTTTAACAGTCTCACCATGATTTCTCTATGGAAAGAAGGAAGAAGAGTGGGAAGAAGAGGCGCTTGTTTGAAAGGCTGGGGCTGAGACACTGTGTTTTTAACATGGTTCCCCACCGCCACCACCACAGGTGATTCTTGGGCATAGAAAACATTCAGGACCATGATTAGATTCAATCATCTAAGCAAATGAGACAATAATTACTCTTACAGTCTGGTGATGTGATACCCACCAATCAACCACACAGTTGTGCTTGTGGAAAAGCTGGATCAAAGTCACTTGGACTAAATTCAGCTCCGAGCCTGTCAGTTTGGCTCCTCATTATCAGCGCTTTGGAAAGTGAACTCCAGAGGGATCTGTCCTCCTCCACTATGACAAGAGGACATGAGGGACTGGGGAGATTCTTCTGTTTCTCCCCAGAGGAGACTACAGCTAATGCAGGCACATGGTGATGGTGACATCTTTGATAAGGTCACAGGGCAGGTACTTCATAAACATGACAGATCCCATCATTCAGCTAAAACACAGTCTATGTGCAGAGACTTCCTTCCTATTTTAAGAAGGATTTTCCTTTTCTTTTGAAATGGAAGCAATAAACACTCATATGCCACTCTAAATATGTCAGCGTAGATCCTAAATGTATGTATTGTTACCTATATATTCTTTAAAATATATCCTGCATACACACATGTCAAAATTCATGATTGGTGCTTCCTAATACACTAATAGAAATTAGTTTCCACAAAGTTTCGGTAGTTTCATGGCAATAACAACTGACTTCTACATGCAGCTTTATTACTGAAACAGAAAGTAGACAGATACACAGTCCATAAATTATGCATAAAAGTTTCTTTTACTTTATAGTTACATTGTGCACATATACCTACAGCAATGGAATTAATTAGCTTGCAGGCTATTCAGTAACCAAGTGTTCTATTTGTGTTTCGGGTTTTTTTTGCAAACCTCTGAATTGTTTTTGACGCCCCCTTGATTCCTCACACTGCATGCCAGTCTGATCACTGACTGACCTGTGTAAAGTGCAGTAGCAAGCGTATGCTGCTGGACATTTTGTTGTGCCATGCACTTGGTTGATGACCTTGGTTCCACCAGAAAGCCACAATGTAATTTTTCCAGGAAGATAAGTGTTGATAACTAAAATGGAATTAAATATATCCCAGTGAATGCACTGGCCCACTGACTTGCTTTCCACAGGGCATTTATAGTCTGCTAGTTTTCCTCAAACACTATCTCCCTTAAGTATGCCATCACCTAAGGCTGATTCACCGTGAACTCTTGCAAGGATGCACTGTAAACTGAATCTTTAAGGAATGCTCCATCTCAACAGTGTGCTCTGTCTCCCAGCTAAGATATGGTACAGGTAACAGATTATAAATAATAGATTTGGGTTACCTTCTAGGGCAGAGGATGCCTCTAGGTGCTGAAGTTTAAGGCCATTGTCTAATCTTTGAGGTTTTGTGTACAGAAATAAATAGCAGAGGACACAGACACTGATGACAAAGGCAAGCAAAACAAGGGCGGCGATTCCCAGTCCGATCAGAGCACCAATGCTGAGGAAACAGAAAAGAAGTCGTGTCATCCAAACCGCTGTGCACTCAAGCCGCACCAAAGGCGTCGACGCTCACTCTTGCTCTCACTCATTCATAAGCAAATCCTGTCTTACTACAGACAACAATTGATTGACATTTTCATCCTGAATTCTTGTCATATTCTGTCTATTGCATTTAAAGACTTTTAAAAATGTGTATGTTGTGAGTTGTATGACATCTATGATACAGGTCAAAGATCGCATGATTCTCTAGGAATGTCATAAATATCTCAGTCCAATAAATCAAATTAATCAAATTAATACCACACCTTAGACAGATCAGTTTCACAAGCAAAAGAAAAGCAGGAAAATACTTGCTTCTCTTAGAGTCAGGAAACCTACTTATCAGCGATAAAAAACTTTTCTCTTAGAGATATATATGAAAGACACCATATGTTAGTATACAAAACCACAACCATTGCAGAAGAAGAGGGTTTGGTTAAAAGAAAGCTGTTTACAGAATGTATATGGAATTCACTTTCAAAGTCTGAGATTTTCCTTTCGTTTCTCTGCACCTCGTTTGGAGTCATTCATTTATGTGGGTACACATATGGCTAGACACTGAAGTAGCAGTTTTCATCAGACCTGTGCGCTTAGTACTATTAACTAAGGGAGAGAATTTGAAAAGCCAGCATCATACTGAACTGTTTGCAGACACGTCTCTTGAGTCATGTGTAAACAGCCATAATTAGATGTTAGGCTATTCAAAAGCCGACTTCAGTCCGTTTTCCTATAGCATGAATATTTTCAGTATTTACGTGCGTTTAGCTTGTAGAAAATAGTCAACAGATGAGAGTAAACACTAATTAACTCATGATTGATCTGCTGTAGCTATTTGGAATTCACATCACTGAAAAATAATGATCTGAGTCTTCATTATCTTCTTGGCTTGTCTTCAGGCTTCTGTGTTCTTTCAGGGATCAGGCCCCTGGCAAGCTTGACTTTTAGCAAAAGGAAGGAAAAGGGGGAATTTGATCAGGGATGCCAGGAGCATCACTGCTTTGAGAGAAAGAATAGTATTGAAGGTGACAGGCTGTCTACTCCACTCGCCCTTGATTTAAGGGGGTAAAACACCCTTGCACACAAAGAGATTGTCTCCTGAGCTATAGGACAACATGGAGTCAAAATTTCAAATTCTTACGCTTGGTTTATTAACATTGACTGTATCCCAGTCCTGCATATAGTGATGATAATTTTATATCAGACTCCAAACAGAGTTATGTACTTGAGCTTGGAAGTTGCCATGCTGATTGCCCTTTCCTCTAATAGGATTAGGAAAGAAATCCTTGTACCTTGCCTTCTGCACACTGTGCCAGGGAGGTTACGTTCATGTTCCTATACACAGACACATAAGAATGTAATCCATTTAGAGTTAGTTTGTGCACAATGCAGATAGGTGGAATATCTGAACAGATTCCTGAAATGAGACCCAGTTGTTGAAAATCATGTTCAAAGTAAAACGTGATTTACTAGATTAAAATTTGTCAGTCTAATGAAATTCAACATATACATCATGAATGTTCAATGTGCAATTTTTTTTTACAAGATTACACATTTTGGAGGAAACTCAAAGAGCATGTTAATGCTGTTTCTGTGCCCTGGCTCCATATGTGCATGCAGATTTCCATGTAAAGATCCAGGAGTCTCCTAAATCAGTCATTTTACCAAATCCTTATGCAGCATCCATCCGTGAGAGTTCCTGCCAAATAAGCCTCATTTTCTTAAAGTCCTGAAAAAGAGTACTAAAGGAGACCCTTTGAGTTTGGGAGATGAGAAGAGGAGGGAAGAGAAGAAAGGGACTGGCGCTGAAAAGGGAGAATCAGCCTCCTTCCTGGCACCCCACAGCAGTTGTCTTGCCAGCCACTGGAAAGTGTCTGAAGCTGCTCTCATACCCACGCGGCCAACCTCCCGCTCAGCACCTTCACTGGCCTGGAGGTAGCTGTGGCTGTCTTTCTCTGGGAGCTGTGGAATCTCGATTCCAGAGCTAGGGACTTCTGTAATATTTTTCGCAGTTGGAGCATTTTAAATTAGCAGTGAAGAGCAAAGATTAGAAGAAAAATGAAGCTCTAATAAATTTCCCTCCCTGTAGTGTTTTCAGAGCCCAGTAATTCACAGGAACCCCGGGTTAGTGTTGCCAGCTACAATGCCCTTAGTTAACATGGTTTTCTATTTCCCTAACTTTGAGCTAGCGGCCCATTTATTTTCCTGATGAAGTAGACCCCAGCAGACTGTTCCTTCCTTTGTGCTCTCACAAACCTTGGGAAGCTTTTATGACCTCTTCTCCTTGCCTCCATGGGAGATCTGAAGATCCTGGGCACCGTTTCCAACTGCGTTTGACCTGAGGTGGTTCTGTCATTCAGACACTCACTGATTACTGAGCTAGTCTCGAAAAGCCCAAATGACAGGGCAGTATATCACTTTCTTCCCCCAAATAATCCAGGGAGAATAAGTTGGCATCATTTTCTGCCAACTTTCTCCTACTCAAGAACAACGTGCTCAGTTGACTTCCCAGAAGGAAGGCAGCCCTTTGGGGAGTTTATTAAAGTTTGCGATACAGAAAAATAGCATTTGTTTTATTGCCTCAAAAAATAAGTTTGCTGTTGATCTGGTATAAATGCCAAGTTCTGGATCATGATGAGAAGGTGGGGTAATAGTACTGTACTCTGTTGTACTCCCAGTAGCTAGTTCTCTCTCAGTGTGTGTGTCTCTGTCTCTGTCTCTCTGTCTCTCTCTCTGTCTGTCTGTCTCTCTCTCTCTCACACACACACACACACACACAATTAATAGTGGTGGGAGGGGTAGTTCTTTCCTGTAATCTTAGGATTCCACTCGTTCTGTAGACAAAAGAAAAGAATCCAGTTTAAAATCCAAAAGTTTGCTACCTTTGAGGGGAGCATTTCGTCGTGAAAACAGCTGCATAAGGGCCACAGGAACAACTTCTCTTTCCACTGGAGGAAAAAGAAGCAAGAAAGACTTGTCCTTGAAAGTAATGCCTCCTGACATCTAGCAGGGGTCAAACGGTATGGGCGTAGGGGAAGGGTGTCCGGAAAGACCATGCTGAGTGTGTAATCAGAGCAATTCAAGCTCCTTCTTCCATCTTCAGCCTGCTTGGGTGGTGTCAGTGTCCAAACCTCTGAGAAGAGTGGGTTAGAAAGCCCAGTTGTATGTATGCATCTGTGCAAACACACACACACACACACACACACACACACACACACACACACACACACTTACTTTGAGGACTCCAGCTGCCTAATGACACTTAAGTACTCCTCTGGTCTTTAATACCCGTGTTCCCCACAGAAATCTCCTTTCGGTTCAAATGTATCAAAGGAACAAACACCTAAAGAATTAAAACCCCAAGTATTGTCAGTAGAGCCTCTGAGGTAGGTTGCACAGGGTTTCCACTGGTCTCCAGGGTGCCCTGTAGAGTTACCATTCAGACGCCTGGCACCTTGGCACAAGGACCTGAATACAGTGGGCACCGGGAAACCGCCCTGATTCCGGTTTGTATCTTCCACTGGTCACTTTCCCAGATCCGGGAGGGGTCATCTTGGCCTGCCCTGTCCCGCCCTGCTCTGCCCCGTCCCGCCCTTTCCAAGCCTTGCTCTGCCCTGCCCACCTGAGGCTCCACATGTAGCTGTGCTTGTAGGGGAAGTAGCTGCCCGGCTCGCTGCAGCAGTACTTGAGGTCTGCGAAGCCACAACAGTAGAGCAGCGCGGCCCCGTCGCCGCGCCGCGGGCACTGGAAGGGCTCCACGAAGCTGCGGTTGAGGCTGTAGTAGCCCGAGCACACGCGGCTGCTCTCGCTCATCTCGGGCGGCCGTGCGTAGGACCCCCGAGGTGTGTGCGATGTGCGAGCGCTCCGGACCTTGCCCAGCCCAAGCGACTCTTGGCGCCTCCTGAGATCTGGGGTCCAAGAGCAGGGCGCTCAGCCTCCGCGCCCCTTCGGCTCGCCTCCCGCTGTCCAGGCGGTGCGGGAGCGCTCTGCTCTCGCCGCTGGGTCTCGTCGCTGAGTGGTCCCTTTCCCTGCGTGGCCCGGCCCTCTGCCTCCTCCGCCTCTCCCTCCGACTGTTTTCTTTGCTCTCTGTGGACTCCTCTCCACTTTCATTCACTTTATTCAGAGCCTGTGGAAGTCTTCACTCCACACGAGAAGAGATAATCTCTTGAGAGGGAACAGCAGAGGCGGACATGGGTACAGTCTACACAGGTGCACTCAAAGTGTCATCTTTAAACAAGTGACATGGCAAATAGAGCCTGGCGCTTAGAGGCTTTACCTGAATTGACCACCAATCCAGGCCCGGGAGCAGGCTGAATAAACAGGCTTTAGACAAGCTTTAGGGAGGCACGGGGGGTTCAAAATTGAGTTAAAACAGTTTGTCAAAAAAACTAACTGTAGGAGTTTTTTTTAAACGTACAGTGCACCCCCACGTTGCCTACATGGAAAAGGGAGGAAAGGCAAGAGGTGGCAGAAAAGAAAGTGAGAACCTTCTGGAAAGAGAGACAGAAAGGGAAGGAATCGGGGAAAGAGACTAGCAATCAATCCCTCCTGGAGCACAGGAGCTACTTTTGCCTGATTCTCCTTTTCCTAAGTGATCTGTTCAGTCTTTGGAACTAAGAGTAGTGCCTGTGCTGGTTGTAGCCTGTCAAACGATACCGAGGGGTTTAAGCACAAAAATAACAGTAGCCTTAATACGAGACTAGTGCTCGGAGAATTTCTAGGGCAGAACATTGTTCCTTGTCATTTTCTCCTTCATTCCTTTGGTCAGCGGTTTGATTGGAAGACAGACATCATGGGTTTGTGGGCTGGATATTTTTGTATTCTTATAAATATTTCTGAGCTCTGCTCTGGAATGTAGTCCCTTGGAGACAGTTGGATTCTTTTCGTTTTGGTTTCAAGCTTTGCTAGACAGGACCTGCATGGTCTTGAGGACTAAATTTTTCCTTACCGAGACCAAAACCTTCTGAACAGTCTACCCCATAGCCTGCGAATTGCAAAGCTTACCACTGGTGGGCACCCTGGCTATCTCCAGACCCTTAGGGACTCTAGGGATTGATCCCTCCACCTGAACTCTCTCTCCCTGCAAGATTGCTATGCTCTCCAAAGGGATCCGAGTCCTTGCGAATCTTCCTTCACCCTTTTCCCTTCTCAGAGACCACCATCCCTCAGTAAGTCATATCTATGACCAGAATCCATGAGGTCTCCCCCCCGCCCAATTAAATCTGGTTCCCAGCACTAGTATGCCACAGACTCAGCCAGAGAGTAGATCCAATTTAGTTAAGACAGGGGTGTGTCTCTCTCACAGAACTGCAATTCCATCATGTGCCCAGGAAGGCAAAAGGAAGCAGTGAACATAAAAAAGAACAATGAGCCACAAGGAGTAACAAACAAGGGTTTGACAAGTTTTTTCCTGCGCCATGTCAATTCCTTGCTACTCTTGAGTTCCTTGAGACTCCTGTTATTCAAGAGCAATGTCCCTTTCTGGTCTATGTGCCTTCAAGTTGTTTTACTATTTCTGAGACTGGACTCAGCAGGTTTTGAACTTGCTATCTCATCAAGGGTAACCTTGACCTTCTGATATTCCTGTCTCCATATGGTATGCACTGCCATGCCCCATGTCTAGTGCTGGGGATTGACCACAGAGCCTCCTGAAAGCTAGGCAAACACTCCACCAACTGGGTTGCATCCATAGCCTTCAAGTTGGGTTCTACTACAGACCGGCACCACACAGTATTTTGATCAATGATGGACCACATTTACAGGGGAAATAGGGAGTCCCATGCAATTTTATTGCCTAGTGACATCATCACCGTTTTAGTTTGTGCAAATACACTCTGTGATGTTCACACAACAAAATCAATTAGTAAGGACTCTCAGAATGTGACATTGCTGATTGACTGGTAACTGTTGATGCAACAAGAAGTTTCTGCCTCAATTGGGCAGTGGTGACGCACTCCTTTAATCCCAGCACTCAGGAGGCAGAGGCAGGTGAATCTCTGTGAGTTTGAAGCCAGTCTGGTCTACAAGAGCTAGTTCCAGGACAGGCTCCAAAGCTACAGAGAAACCCTGTCTCGAAAAACAAAACAAAACAAACAAACAAAAAACAGTTTCTGCCTCGTAAATACGGGACATTTTCAGGGGAAAGACAGAGGAGGAAATGTTGAAATAATGAGGCTCCTTAATCAACGGGCATGTTCCTTTAAAGGAGGGAAAGTCAGACCTCACAAGCTGACATGTAGAAACTTGATAAGCTTGGGAAAGATGGAGAATGAGCACCGTGTGGACAGAGCTTGGAGCCAGGCAGGATGAAATAGGAGAGAATGCACTGCCAGGGCTCAATCTTAAATGACAGAGTTTTCTGGCAAAATCTTTCTGAAGACGAATGTTCAGTCATTTATTACAGAAACAGAAGAAAGGGTGGTAGAATTGGTCAGGAGATTCTTTGGAGTTAACACAAACATCATCGGAGCATCTTATCCCGCACATGCTGCAGACACAGAGAAAATACACAATGTACAGCTGCCAGACTCCACCCAGTAGGGACTAGCCCAAGTTCAAGCCAAAGGAGAAGCTTTTTAACACACAGTGTTAAAACTGTCAAGTGGCAGTGTCAAGATCATGCCTTTGAATCAGCTTAGAAAATGCCAGCTGGACATGGTGACAAAAGTCTGTACTCAGCACGATGACTCATAATTTCAAGACTGGACTAAGAAACATAGGTTCAAGACCTGGCTACAAACTACAGAAGGAGTGGAATTGGTTGGCAGTAGAGCAATTGTCTAGCCCCTGTAGGCCTTGGTTCAATCACAAGCATCACTCCCATTGATGATAATGATGATGCTGATGCTGCTGAGGAGGAGGAGGATAAAAATAAGGAGAAGGAGATGGTGGTGGAGGATGATGATGATGATATGGTGACCTGAATGAAATGCCAACTCATTAAGTCTTGGGCACAAAGACTAAAAGTTCATGGCTGGCCCGAACAATTCATCAAGACTCTGTCTCAAAATAAAAAGTTTTTTACTTTTATTTTTATCTTTGAAAGTGGGAGAAGGGTTGGAGGCTGACTCAACAGGTAATAGCACTTGCTGTTCAAGTCTGATGACCTCCATTCAATGCCCAGAGTCCTTGTAAAAGCAGAAGAGAAGAGGGTCTACAAAGTTGTCCTATGACCTCTGCACATGCACCCTGGTACAACCACCATGACCGTCTATCATACATGCACACACACAGTGAATAAATAAATAAACAACATGTTTTTGAAAGGCCTGTGGTATAAGTCAATGGTAGAGTGTTTGCCTAGCACAGTGGTTCTCAACCTTCCTAATGCTGCGACCCTTTCATACAATTACTAATATTGTGATAACTTTCAACTAGAAAATTATTTTTGTTGCTACTTTATAATTGTAATTTGCTACCATTATGAATTGTAATGTCAGTATCTGTGTTTCCTGATGGTCTTAGGCAATCCCTGTGGGTTATGACCTACAGGTTGAGAACCACTGACGAGAATACTGTATGGAACATAAAAACAAGTCTTTGGATTGACATTGCTTGCTTTGTGGTTACTGTCCTAAGGCTCCCCCGGAAGAAATTCTGACAGGAAGTGCAATGTGACTGGCTAAACACCCAAGGTCATGAGTTATATAATTTCTCTCCTTGAATCTTAGTGAGGAGAATGAGATAAGAGGAATATTTCTTATTAGGGAATATTTTAGAAATAAGACGTTTGGGGTGTTATGACTGTGAAGTATCCTAATGAACTGTATGAAGTGGCCTGGAGACGCAAGACAGCTTCACACTGTGCAGAACTACAGGAAAGTGAGCACTGTCTGTGACCTCCAAATGTTCCACAAGACGTCATCTACGTGAAAAACCCATTTACAATGATCTCTGCCTAGAACCCAGCCCTGTTTTAAATAAACAAAACATACTTTTGAATTATCCAGGAATGCATCTACTTTGTAAGTTTGTTTGGTTTGGGACTCTGCTAAGAGTCGTTCATTTTTTCAGGAAAAACATGCACCAGTATTGATGCCGCACAAAATTTTGTGTTTCCCTTGCTAACACAGTCCACCATGCCAGGCTATGTCAGACTGTCACTCACGCATGATTCCCAGCTGTTGCATGGTATAAGCATACTTTGGCATTTTCATATAAAATGTGTATTTTATTGTAAATTACATTTATTCCTTATTTATATTACAATATAATAATTATATATAATTAATTACCACATTTGCTAGGTCTGCTCTAATAGAGTACAATTTCTTTATCCAGTATATTGAACAAATGATTAGTTTGCTCTGACTGTAGAACATCAAGGTGTCAGTGTCGGGGACGGGGTTGCTACCTCTGAAAGCTGAGTCAGACCTGGCTCCCTAGCTCATGGATGATCTTCTACCATCTACCTCCTACAGCAAAAGAGTAAAGAGTAAAAAGTTTATTCTAAGTACCAAAGGAAGATATTAGAAATATTTATTACAAGATAAGGACATTGAGTCTGACAATGTTGTCCCATGAGGACCACAGGAAATGGTATGCGCTACTCCTAATTGCTAACTTCTAGCCTAACAAGGTTTTCCCAAGATACCCATGACAGAACAAGCAGAGGGAGATTAGAAACACGAACTAGTTGGCCAGTATGCTGAAGACGCCGCCAACTTGGCTGTAAAAACAGTGGACTCAGGAGTCCTTTACTCAGCACCTTTAGCAGGTCCTTATTTCCAAGACTTGGCTCATCAGTGTAGCTCCACTTTCCCTGCTTTGTTTACCTCTTGTTCATCTTTAATGTTCCCCACTGGTGAATCAGACTTCTTCCTGTCCCAGAAATAACTTCATATCTGCTTTTCTGTCCAACTTTTCTGCAACTATTTTTTTTTCTTTTCAAACTGTATGCAATTTTCAAAGCCAAGACACATTTTTTTTCTCCCCAAGAAGATTCCTGCAGCTAATAGAACTGAGGAATTGGCAGGCAGAGTAGGATTTGGAGAGACACATATGTAGGAGCAATGAGGAAACAGGGGTCATGGGAGTAATGAAAACATAGCTGACTATACTATATACTAGACCCATCACGGATGAGTAAACATGGGGAAAACTGAAGAGGAGATGGTTTGTTTGGAACAAAAGGAGCCCAAGAGCAGAAAAGAAAGTGAGCCCAGTATAGGTAGTAGATGGGACACTGATGGTTTCTTGCTGATGGTGGGATTAACTCACTCTGTCCATTGAAATGGACTGTGCTCTTCAGAGTACCATACATGAGAGTTAATGTATGATCTGAATATGAAATCTCTCCCACAGGCTCATATGTCCAATGATATGAGATAGTGATGTGATTATGGAAAGTGGTAGAAACTTCAGGAGACAGGACCTAGTAGAGGAAGTGGGTGACAGGAAGGATGCTGTCACAGACTAGAGGGTCTCTAGCCCATCTTTTTTGCTCTGCTTTTTGTGCAGCATGAGATTAAGAAACCTCTTCGGCCACATGCATCTACTGCCATGATGTTCTACCCAAGTGTCTGAGGCCAAGAATCATGAACTTACTCTCCTGGAATCATGAGCAAACCAAGTTCTTACTCTATTTAAACTTTCGCAGGTGCTGTCACAGCGGCAGACATTCCTACAGTCCTGCGAGGGTCTCGTCAACAAGACAGTCTCTTTCCTGTCTGCATTACAGCTCTCAGCTACTCTTCAGAAACACGCAGAATTAACCTTCAAACACACATCCCTTTATTTTGTGTTTGTTGTGTGACTTTTCCTGGGAAATTATGAACAAATGTCTGTTTGCCTCAGATAGGTCACTAAAAATAGACCAAAGGGGGAAGTGGGAGGAACTAAGGTGGGTGGAAAGAGGGAAAGCTAATCAGGATGTAGAGTATGAGAAAAGAATCTATTTTTAATAAAAGGAGAAAAAAAGGAAAAATGTGGCCAAATTAAAAAAAAATAGATCAAAGAAACAATACCACCCAAATGTAGCTAGGTAAAGTGACTATTGTATTAGGGTTATTTATACTAGCACGGGTGACGAGCTCCTTGCTTGAGTTGCTGCATTGTCAGAAAAGCCACTCCAACATGCATGACACACAACAGATGTGACAACTCTTGCTGTATCACTGGATAGCCCGTACAATTGAAAGACAGCTCACCAGAGCCTTCTCCAGAGAAATTGCTTACTGCTCACATAACCTCAGGTACACATTGCGAGTATTATAATTTTCTGAGTTTTTTGAGAGATGGTTTCTCTATAGGCCCTGGCTGTCCCGGAACTCACTCTGTAGACCAGGCTGGCCTCAAACTCAGAGATCTGCCTGCCTCCTTCTTAAGTGCTAGGATAAAAGACATGCACCACCACTGCCTGCCTGAGTCCCATACTTTTTGTTAGTTTGTTAAGAGCCTCTCTCCTCCCTCCTGGAGAGGGTTAGTTCTGGATACATCAGTATCAGAGGTGAGGTTTTGGGGAGATGATTGGATGCTAAGAGTTCTGTCCCATCAATGAGTTGATCTATTGACAGAGTCGATAGAGTCAAGATTTTATGGCAATAATGAAAAGCAGTGGGAACTTTTAGAGGCGGGGCCTAGCTGGAGGAACTAAGCTGTTGGGGGCTGTCTTTGTGCCACTCTCTGCCTTCTGGCTGTCATGAAGCGAGCACATTGCACACATTCCCTGCCCTGATTACCTACCTTTACTTGGGCCCAAAAGCGGGCCATAGAGTAAAGGTTCTGAAACCATGAGGCAAAAGAAACCTTTCTTCCCTTTGGTCATTTTTCTTTGGTGTTTGTCATGGTGACAAATGGTATTTGCTACTGACTTCTACCAATATCTACTCCTTCCTCCCTCTTTTCTGAGATTATCCATATATTATTTTAAGGTGTGTTACATTTGTTTACACTGTGGAACATTTGTGTAATGATGCAAAGATGTGTTGCATTCTTTTATGTTGCATTTGTTTAACTCTATGAAGGTGTGTTACTTTGCCTGTCTAAAACACCTGATTAGTCTAACAAAGGGCTGAAAAGCCAATAGCAAGGCAAGAGAAAGGATAGGCGGGGCTGGCAGGCAGAGAGAATAAATAGGAGAAAAAAAGCAAGAGAGGATCAAGGAGTAAGAAAAGGAAGGGACAGCCAGTCAGACACAGAATAAGAAGTAAAGAAAAGATATACAGAAATAAAAATAGAAGCCCAGAGTCAAAAGGTAGATGAGATAATTTAAGAAAAGCTAGCTAGAAACAAGCCAAGCTAAAGCCGGGTATTCATAAAAAAGAATAAGCCTCTGTGTGATTTATTTAGGAGCTGGGCGGTGGACCCCCAAAAGAGTAAAGAGTAAAAAACAACCACCACCAACTATTTTCTCCACACAAACTTTGAGCTTCAGAACTAACTTGTCCTACCACCGTGCCAGAGATGGCCCTTTGGCTGCAGTCAATGACTCCAGGATTAAACATATAGCCCAAGCATTCTGAACTAGGAGCGAGTTTCAAATCATTGCTTCAAATACTAGGACAAAAGCTATATTCTGTTGGCTGTGAAGGGAAGCACAGGATGGAGCTGGCAGTCAACCATCCTAGACAGCTAGTGGGGCTCTGTTTTGCCATGAAGAGAGCTCTGCAATGACAGCGATAGCGTTAGGAAGAAACGGTGTCCCTGTCTAACAACCACTGGATTGCTAGAGGCTCGTGCTGTGTGAACCAACTTGTCTGTATACCTTTAATCCGATTCCTTGAATCTTGCTTTTCTGTTACAACTGGAAGGTGGTTTTTTTGTGTGTTTGTTCTTTCCTGCCACCATCAATATTTCCTGAGCATTTACAGCATACTAGAACAGAGAACACATTGTCCCAATCTTGAGGAGCTTACATTTTAGAATTAAAAAAAAAAAAGTACACCTCTTTTAAAATGGCATTTTTGTTTGGTGTTTCCTGCAAACTACTGAGAAAATACTTGATAGGGTGTGAGAACTGGGTGTGACCTCGCTCCATCATTATTTGAGGAGAGGAGAGGGAAGAGTTTTAAAGGGAGATGGAGACAGACCATTCGGGATAGAGTTTCCAGGGAGAGTGAAAACAGACTCAGCCAAGGAGAGCTGCACGGCAGGAAACAGGATGAGCAGATGCTATGGGAGGCTATCTGTGGAAGCTGGGTATCGCAGACACTCAGTGGAGCCAGAGAGATCATACGGCCTTTCTCCAAATGCTTGGCCACTAAATTGGAGTGCTTGGGGACAAGACAAAATAAAACGAAAGATGATCCTGTGCACCTGACTAATAGAAATAAAGGATTGACATCAAAGGCAGTCTGTAAAGAGCATCAAGAAATTCTTAAAACCAATAGCTATTGGGAAGCACAGACCTTCACATTGTTGTTGCTGCCCATTATTGCCATGGTCAAGAACGTAGTGGCTTCCTAAACTTAAAAACTCCATAGACCGGGATTTTAAATGGAACATTTAGACTTCTGTCAACCAATCTCATCCCTACCTATAAACATAAAAAGTCCACTTCAGTTTTTGAAAGGGGTTAAGAAGGGGGAAAAATGTAGACCATGGTTGAGAATGGTAGTTACCTTAGTGGTTTTTTGTTGTTAGAATAAACTTTACATTCGGAATGGCTAAGACTCATTAGCTGCCGAAAGGGAATAAGGAGACAGTTTCCTTTAGAGAAGTCTCAAAACCAAAAGACTAATTTACATTAAGAACTGTGGAGAAAAGTAGATGAAAAGTTCATTCATAAACTTGTATTCCACTTACATGAACTTCAATACAATTATTCTTAACAATTAAGCCTGGATTGCTCATGAAAACTTCATAAGACATTAAAACAAAGCTCACCATCATTTCCAACAACTGGAAGATTCTAACAGACATACTACTTCTCTGACATTCATCCATGGACAAGTTACAGGAAGAAGAGAAACATTACACCTTGTGGGCCAATGCATGGCAACCTTGCTCTCTGACCGTTTAGATGTCAGGGCAGAGAGTACTGTGCTAACGCTAATAACTCCTATTCTCCAAAGCCTGGTCTGGGAGCTTTGGTTCCATTGCAGGTAACTACAGTGAGAGGGACATCAGTCATAGACCACATATTAAGCTGAAGTTCCGTGACTAAGTTTTACAGATGACATGTGGAGCTCAGCCACAACAGTCATCAGACACCAGGCCGTCAAGCACCGCTAATATAATATGCACAGGTGGCTAAAGGAATGATGGAGGAATCAGCCACATGATTTAGAAATTACCAATCACTAATCCTCCGTATTTCCATGTGTGGGCTTACAATAGTCCCTCATTATCAAAGGACAGTAGAGCGACTCTTTGTTCCTTTCTGACTCACACAACATCCAGGCAAGTCTGGTGCTAATGATGGCCACCTACGGATCACTCAGCATGCCAGGTGCTGTCATGAACACGTCACACGCATTACCTGACTTAAATTTTATACTGCTATTTGAGGTAGGAACTGGTCATTTCCTTCTCAAAGATAAGTAAATTGAAGCACAGAGACTGTTTTAAGCTCACAGACCAGTAAGGTTCCATGGCTAGTGGTGGGAGGAGTAAAACTTCCATCCCTCTCTCTAGCTTTTGTTCTGAGCCTGAATACATTACCTTAACTCCTTTTCTGCTCCTTGGCACTCCAGTGATTTGTGAGAAGATTCATTTCTATGCGTTTAAATTTTATGTCTATATGTTTTATAAATATGCATGTGCTTACATTGTATATAGATTTTTTCCAAATTTTTCATACAATATATTTTGATCATATTCTTTTCAACTCCACGGTGCTCTCCACCTCCCTACAGCCCAACTTTGTGTGCTCTCTTTCTCAGAAAAAAAAATCCTAATAAACTGTAACATGTTGGGGCCTGTTTGTTTGTGTTTCTGTCCTGCCCAGTCCCCCAGCTGTTTAGTCCCAGAGAAAAATCACACACAGATCTCTGTAAGTTATAATGCTGATTGGCCCATTAGGTCAGGCTACTTATTAGCTAACTCTTACATCTTGATTAACCCATTTTTCTGATCTATGTTAGCCATGTGGCTCAGTACCTTTTTCAGTGGGGCAAGTCACATCCTGCTGCTTTGGTGATCTGGGCAGGAGTGCAAGGAATCAACTTCCTCCTCCCCAGAATTCTCCTGCTCTCCTTGCATCATTTCCACTTCCTGTCTGTCTTTCCCACCTATACCTCCAGACTGGCCAATCAGTGTTTATTTAAAGCATGATTGACAGAATACAGACAATTCTCCCACAATAAACAATAAAAGAAACAAAAATTCAAACATAAATTCTGTAAGAGAAAAAGTACCAAACAAAACAAAACACACACACATGAGACAAAAACAAAACAAAACAAAAGAAACCAAAACAGAATCCCTTTGGTGTTGACCCGCCTTTCCTGGTTGATGCAGCCAGTGACACTCCGCTGGAGAGAACTGACTTTCCCTTCCCCAGCAGGTAACAGTTGCAAACAGCTTCTTGGTTGGGTCAGGGCGTTGTCAGGACTGGGGTTTTGTCTGGTTTGAACTCACACAGGTCTTGGGTGTGCTGTTACGTTCCCTGTGACTGTTCCGCACCAACACTGCTGTGTCTGGAAGACACTGTTTCCATGGAGTCATCAGCCACCTTGGGCTCCAAGGATCTTCCTGTCTCCTCTTCAGCAAAGAGCCCTGATCCTTGAGGAGAAGGAATGGATGAAGTTATCTCCTTTAGGATTGAGTGTTTTAAAGTCTCTCACTGTGCACATAGTATCCAATTGTGGGTCTCTGTTAATTACCATCTACTGCAAGAAGATTCTCTGATTCAGGTTGAGCGCTGCACTGATCTATGAGCATAGCAATATGCCATTGGGATTCATTTTTAATATGTATCCTATGTCCATAAAAATACAAATAAAATTTATATTTATTTTTATATTATTATTATTAAGAGTAAAAATAGTTCCCTCAGTATCCTGATGCCCTAGACCAGTGGTTCCTAATACTGTGACCCTTTAATACAGTTCTTCATGTTGTGGTGACACCCAACCATAAAATTTTTATTGCTACTTCATAACTATAATTTTACTATTGTTATGAATCATCATGTGCATATCTATGTTTTCTGGTGATCTTAAGCGACCCCTGTGAAAGAGTCCTTTGACCAGCAAAGGGGTCATGACCCTGACGTTTAAAACCGCAGCCCTAGAAGGATTTGTTGAGATGGGATCCTGGAACTCAGTTTCAGCTACTTGCCCTTACCCTAAGAATAAACTTTCCTCCTGAGGAAGACACAGTGTTGTCACAACCATGCTCAGAATTTACAATCCAATGTAAAAAGCAGTGTCATATTTCATGCCCAACAGAGGGTCTGGTCCAGGAAATAAGTTAAAGGAACACAAGAGCCAATGGATACAGGGGATCTATAGGTTTCCCCTTTGGGACAAAGCATTACCATATCAAGATGTTTGAGAGTTTATGCCCTCACATAGAATAGAATAGTATCTATTAAATGGCTATCAAGACAAATAGTACTCAGGAAGTTGCTGCTGTCACCACATAAGTGGTACAAAATGAGGGTCAAATCCATCTATGTCACACCTCCAAATACTTGTGACTTAAGCTGAGACACTATACTTTCTCATCTCTTCTTTAAGGAGGTCACAAAGTTGAACACCCACTTCCATGCCCACACAAAAGCAAACACACAAAAGAATAAAATAAAGCAAAAAATGGGATGTGACGGGGAGATGGACCAACAGATAAGGGAGCTAACTGGCTGTTCTCACAAAAGACCTGTGTTTTGTTCCTGGAAGCTACATGGCAGTTCACTACTGTCCAGTTTCAGGGGATCTGACAGTCTCCGCTGGCCTCAGTGGGCACTAAACAGGTACAGAGTATATATACATACATGTAGGAAAACACTCATATATATAACTTACATAAATCTTTCTCAAACATTGGTTCCTGGTAAAGGTTAATTATATTATAGCCAAATGACTGGACTTTGGGCACTGCTGTAAGCATGGTAAACTCATTTGTTTAGTAACCTGTACACAGAATTAGCCTCAGTCTATCAAAATCTTTATATTATTTTTATCAGATGCTAAGAACAAAATTAAAATAAATCTGGGAGAAAGGAAAATAGGATGAGTTACTCTTTATACTAATATCTAAGTCATAGTTTTTGTTAAATTAGTATGAGAGAGGACTAAGCAGTGACTATTAATTAGCATAGTGCAGTATGAGACGCAGGCCACGTCCCACCCAGCTCCCAGCCACCCGGCTTGCTTAACCCCGAAAATAACCACACGAAATTGTATTAATTAAATTACTGCCTGGTCCATTAGCTCTAGCCTCTTATTGATTAACTTTCACATCTTGATTCAACCCATTTGTAATAATCTGTGTAGCACCACGAGGTCATGGCTTACCAGGAGATAGTCTAACCTACGTTCGTCTTAGGCAGAGATTCATGATGTCTGCCACACTTCCCTTCTTCTCAGCATTCTGTTCTGTCTACTCCACCCACTTAAGGGCTGCCCTATCAAAAGGTCAAGGCAGTCTCTTTATTCAACCAATGAAAGCAACACATAAACAGAAGAACCTCCTACACCGGCATAGGTTAGTGATTGAGGTTTCTATGCTTAGAAGGAGTGTCAAAAATCCAGTCGGTTGTAATATATAGCTCACAGGACCCAGTTACCAAGGATAAAATTTATAGTTGGTCTACCAATGTATATTTATCATCTATGACCAGGAAAAAATAATCTTTTTTATTGTTTTTATTGAGCTATACATTTTTCTCCACTCCCTTTCCTTCTTCCCCTCTCCTTTTCTATCCTTTTCTGTGGCTCCCAGGCTTCCAATTTACTCAGGAGATCTTGTCTTTTTAGCCTTCCTATGTAGATCCAAGTATGTCTCTCTTGGGGTCTAAAAAAAGCTAGTCTTAACTAATATATCTAGTCAAAGATATCTGCTTATATTTCTGCCAGGTTGTAGGTCTGAAAGTTGGATGAAGTATGGTTCTGCTGGTTTGAAAGTTTGAGTATTAAGAGAAATGGATGTGTTTTCTATATTCTGGGCTCAGATTACCCCGTGGCCATCTCCAATCCCTCATACATCCTGGGAAATCTCCTTTCCTGTATTCCTCATGGAAAAAACATATGTATGTTCTTAACTGTGATTATAGTCTCAAACACTGCTACTTCAAATATCCATAGGGGTTTCACAGTTCAAGCCAAGGTGAAGCTGGTAACCGTCATAGTACTGATAAAAACATCAAGGGCAACATCTTTGTGCAGGGGACACCATGTCTTCCATAGAAACAAAGTGTTATGGCAACAGCCCCAAGTTTGGGGAAGGTAGAGCTCTCTGAGCTAATGGAGGCTACGAGGGTTTATTTGTTTGCCAAAGTCAGCCATCCCTCTGAATTCATCTATAAATAAGCATGAGTAATTAGGTGTGTGGAAAGTGACTGAAGTACTGAAATGGCAGGTGGGGCTGGAGCAAGAAAGGTTTTTAATTGCCATTTATGCAACACCATTTTATTCTTAGGAGGCTGCAACCCGGGGAAGCAAAAGCTGAGTAATTTTCAAGGCTGGAACACATTTGGTGACTACCCAGTTGAAGAAGCAAAACAATGTTTATAATGTATGTATGTATAAGGTTTTACTTTTTGGAAGAATTTTCTATAAAATAACCTGAAGTTCTGTTATTTGCTCATTTTATACATTTTTCAAATATTGACAATTTCTTCCATATTTTATAGGTTAAAATCTAGGAATGCTTAGATTTTTTTTCATGTAGAAATACAAACATTTTAGCATGCAACATATTACTTAAGTTAGCTAGGTTATGGCAACATTGTTGTAACTAATGTGAATTTACCTTCAGATGGAGGAAAATAAAATTAATCATTTCTTAAAATTTAAATGAAATTATGGCCAACAAGATGGGTCAGTGGGTCAAAGTTTTTATTGTCAAGCCCAGAAATCCAAATTCAATCCCTGGAACCCATGTAAAGGCAGAAGGAGAAAATCAAATACACAAAACTGTCCTCTATCCCAGATATACGTTGCCACCTCATCACGTACATGCACAATAACCCTAAAATATAATGTTAAAATTCAAAATGATATCTGATGCTAAATACCAATTAGACTGGCAGGCAATTTAATCTTAGTTATCCTTGGGAAGACTGTCATGTTTTCTTGGGCAGCAAATATGTTCTGGGAAGATTATGCAACTCAAAATAATTTTTGAATAACTAAAATGTCTGGTGGGAACAGCTTTTCTTCAGGTATAGAACTAAGAGGGTACATTTTTGCAATTCAAAACAATAATAATGCTGATTTCTAAGCCACTCTGTCTTTTAAAAAAAGATTTATGTGTGTATATATGTGTGTATATATGTATGTATTTGTGGGAGAATGAATGTGTGTGTGTGTGTGTGTGTGTGTGTGTGTGTGTGTGTGTGTGTGTGTGTGTGCCTGTATGCTAGGGAAGGCCAGAAGAGAACTTCAGGAATCCTCTCCTCTCATTCGTTGCCTATACCTTTGAGACATAGTTTCCCTTATGCCTAGGGCTTGCCACTTTCATCTCTCTGCAATGGTGGTCTATACCTGAAATTGGGAGCTAAAATAAATCCTTTCCTCTAAGTTGTTTTTTGGCAAGATATTTGATCATAGTAACAGAAATAAAGTTAAGATATCATGTTTTGCAATTTTTAACAATGTCAATGAAACATATTCTGTTCTCCACAAAAATTCATATTTCTTAAATGCCAATACAGTTGTGAGCTCAAATCTGCAGACTTATTACTTATTCTTTAATAATTTTTCTTCTACTTGGTCTTTAATAGTATAGACATAATGAGATGGAAGAGTAGATTGTTGAGTCTATTTTTGAACAACCACTAGTCTCAAATATTTTACGTTGGTGTGGATTTTTGTATAGTGATCCAAATTTAAGGTTATTTTTGTTATACTGTATATATGTTTCTATTATTATTTAAGACACTGTGCCTATACATCTCATTTTAAAATGTAATGTAAAGTTTCAGACCTTGAAAACCATTTAGGATAATAAAAAAATACTGGTTAATAGTCATCTATAACAATCAAACTTATAGTCATGTTAGGTATGTTGTTTTCAAAGTCATACAAGGATATATTTTGAATAGATAGGTAGCCTTCAAACACTTCAGAGAACTATAGAACATGGCATTTTAATGTTTTAATAACATAGCTTTTCATGACAATGAGACACATCTGCTCTGGCAGCATCAATCTATTTTAGAGAAGATGATAGGCATCAGAAAAGCCTCCACTTGGAATTCGCTTTCTTTGTGGCAAAATTTAGCCACTGGGCAAAGTAACTGCCCTTGCCTCCATTGCTGACAGTATGATGTCCAAATTTGACACAAAGGAAAGCATCTGCTGAACTTTACCAAGACAAGGTAGGAGAGTTTTCAAAATTCCAGCTCACATAGAAGTCTGTCAGATATTCCAGGCTTTTAGGCTGAAGATGATGCCCCAACACTGCAGAGAAAACCTTGGTAATTGTCCAGGCAGCCAGATATTTCTGTCATTTCTATAGTTTTAGGAGTTGTTTACACTGTACTTCCTGTTTATTCAAGTAACATTTTATCTTTCTTGTGTCTCTGATAGAGATTGAAGATTACATAGTTCTAGCTTTACAGTTTTCATTGTTACTAAATTCACAAAAAAACTTACATAAGAGATGTAATTTTATAAGGTTGAGAGACATAAAAGTTTATATTGTTTATCTAAAACATGTTTTGAGGTCTAAAAAGATAGTTTTAAAATGGTAATACAAGCCATAATAGAAAATGGTTTATAAGGTATAAAACTTTAAATTCATCAAGATAAAATAGATAGTGGAGTATTTTCTCTGAATTTGTCAAATATAAGTGGACATTAGAATGTAATTCTTACTTGATAATCATTCATATTGTACATAGTTTCATTTGTTAAGGTTAATATCTTTCTTCTCTATTTAAACAATACCTAATAATTGTTCTTATTGTGTATATGTATATTACTATGTTAGAGTTTAAACCTTTCCTTTTTATTTAGACAAAAAGGGGGAAATGATGTGGAATAATCTTTTTGTGCTCTGAGAATATGTGTCACTCTAATTGGTTTAATAAAAAGCTGAATCTTGCCCAATAGCTGGGCAGGATTTTCAGGTATAGAAGTCACTAGGAAGAAAAAGGCAGGGATGCCAGGAAACACAGAGCAGGCAGAATGGGCACTATGGAGATGAGGTAATAAAGCCATAGGGCAGAAAGTAAATTATTAGAAATGGGTTAATTTAAGTTATAAGAGCTAATTAAAAATAAGTCTAAGCTATTGGCCAAGTTTTCAGAATTAATAATAAGTCTCCAGGTCATTACGAAGATCCACAGTCACAATGAACGTCTGACTACATTTTAGCTATAAAAACATCAGTTATTTTATTATTTTCTTTACCCTTCCCCATCCCATACCTGCCACAGATAAATCACATATATTTATTTAGCAATAAATTATAAAATACTAGAAATTATTTAAATAAAGTTCTGTGTTATTATATATATATCTTAACTTGAACAGTCTATACCAAAGAATGAATGGCAATACAATGATTAATTACATAAATATAACAAGAGCTTTAGTTATCTTAATTTATCAGTTCTATTCAGCACCTTGGAATCTTATTCCTGTTTAAAATTTAAAGCTGTGCACCACAGTGCAAATTGCAATGTATAACATTCTCGTTTAGTCTGTTCATTTTAGTTCATATGTGAAATATTTGACTTGATCTAGACAGTATGTTTTATAGTGTAATTTTGTATTTCTACTTGGTAATTGTTTTAAAACTATGAAGCACATGAAGAAAGCAACTACTATAATATGATTAATTCAAAGAACAGTTTGTCTCTGTTAAGGTAAAGGAGTAAAAAAAAAAATTATTGGCTCCTGCTGTCAAGTGTGCTGACTGTGACTTAACTCTGGCTTCCTGCCTATCTCAGATTGACAGGGGCTGTCATAGTCTTAGGGACAACTTCTGTCGCGTCTTGAATGGTTGCATACTGTCCATCAATAAAATGACCTAATTCTGACATGCTGGACACTTCTTCTTTATGTTCTGGGCTTGTTTGTTTGGTTTTGATTGAAAAATCTCTACACATAGCTCTGGGGCAAGGAAAAGCCTAACTTTCCAGTGTTTTCTTCATGGATTGTTAGAAGAAGATGTGTTGGAATGGGAACAGGAATTTGGAGTAAGCATCTCTTAGCTTTGTTTGGAGATTATAAACATAAAATGTAGAGTGATAAATTTTATTTAAACAGGCTGAATGATGTGTGGAGTGCTGATAAAACACATGTGGGCCTGTCTCTGTGGGACCAGGTCAGCATTTGAATCTGTGGGGTGATTAAAGATTATTCTTTATAGTTCTCAGAACACCAATACAGGAAGCATTCCCCATCATCCAGTGAAGATCTGGATAAAGAACATGGAGGAAGGCAGATTTACTCTCCCCCAGAGCTGGGACATCCCAGTCTCCTCTCTCAACCCTCAGTGCTCTTGTTACTTGGACTGTTGGCTGTGGGTTAGGACTGAAACATTGCCTCAGTTGGGTTCTCAGGCTCAGCTTTTCTGGGACGTTAGTTTCATAACCCTGTCAGCCTCAGCCAAGTCTTCACAATCTCTTTCTACACAGCTTTCTTTCTATATGCATATATCTCCAACAGGTCCTTGTTCTCTGGAAAGCCCTTACTGATACACAGAGCTCGTTTTTCATGAGGGTGTTTTATTTTATTTTATTTTTTTACCACATTAGGGAATAGTACTGTAGACTTTTATTTTGACAGCAATTCTTGTAAGCACAGAGTTATCAAGTTAGAGAAGTAAAAATGGATTGCATTTGTGGTACTTTTAAAGCACACAAGCACATCAATATTACAGTCCACTTGAGTCACCATTTGTTAATTACAGTTTGGCTTTATTTTTGCGAGATATAACTGTATTCAGCTTGATTATATTATTGTTCTGTTGGCTTGTCAGTAAAAAGTGTTATTGTGAATAATGAGGGTGATGGTGTGTCTTTGAAGATAACAAAAGATCACAATTTTATAAGATAGAATACATTAATTAAAACCACCAAGTTTGACCATGAATGTTTTAACAACTACTAACCCAGTTGTGCATAATGTTATGCAAGGGGCCTAACTCATCCTACAGATTATAAATTTTTGTCTCAAGGTTTACCTATTCATTCTTTCTTTCTGTTGGGGGGAGCAGATAAGGGTTTGAGGGGTTTTCCAATCAACTGTGGTTGTCCTGGAACTGACTATGTAGACCAGGATGGCCTGAGACTCACAAAGATTCACCTGCCTCTTTATCCCGAGTGCTAGGATTAAAGTCATACCCACACTGCACCAGGCTTCAGGATGTTCTCTTACCAGCACTGGCCTTAGTCTTTCATTCAGAACATGTTGGGTATTTAGACAGGATGGCCAAGGTTTTCTATATAAACACAGAGAACAACAAGCTGCTATTTCTCAAGAAGAGACCCAGAGAGATTCTCATAGGTCTGCATCATTCAGCAAAGATGAAGACCCTACTTATTAGGAGAACTGTAAGCCAGAGTGAACATCCAAATCCCAAAGTAGCCTTTTGTTTCTGACTCCGCATCGCGCCAGATTAATCATCACAGGCAAGTGGCTCCCCACAGGACTGCATCACCCTTCTTGAGCCATACTCTGCTCTCCTCAGCATCCTCCGTGATGTCACAGGCAGCATACTGTGATCACTCGGTGTTAGCTCCCCTGCTCCCCCATCACTTTCCGAATAAATGAATAAACAAATGAACTGAGTTTCTATTCTATGGCTGGCTCTGGAATCTTACATTTTGTCTCAACCATTCCAGTCCTAGTATTCAGTATCTAGGCAGGAAATGGCCATCCCTTGTTATAAGTCTACTGAGCTCAGGTAAAGACAATGATTTACTGTGGTTGACCTCAAACTGCAATGGCATGGCCATGCATACAAGTGTAAAGTAGGGCGTTTCAGGCAGAAAACTCACAGGTTTCCTCACCTCTTACATCTCTGTTGTCCATACTCTTAGTCTGCTCTTGGGTTTGTTACGATCTACCTTTGATACAGCAAGCTTTCCTGCAGCCAAAGTAGGAGATATTACTGTATGTGTGTTTATTTACTTGTTTATTCCCAAGCACTAGGAATTAAACTGAGGATCTTGTACGTGCTACTTTACGACTGAACTTGCCCTACCCAGACCCACTGCTGTTTACCAACAGTAGTAGCAGCCCAGGTAGGACACTCCTCAACAGACAGTATCTTCCCTCCTTTCTGTTCTCCATCAGTTGAACTCCCCACCCTAGTGCTCTGAATAGTGATAATGAGGTCAGCATACTTCCAACTCTTTCACTCAACTCAGGTGCCGCTGTTAACTCTTTGTATTCTTATGGGATCCTTCTGACTCCACAGGCCCTTCTTAGAAACTAACAAAAGTTCCCTTTTCTTCTGCTAAAACATAGGGATTTGATTTGCTCCTGGAATTACTAATTAAAACTCAAATTCCATTTCCTCACAGAACCAGTTGAGATAAAGCTGGAGAATGGAAAATGATACTTCTGATGTGGTTGCCTCAAGTGGACTTCATGTAGGCTGACGTGAGGGCCCAATTACAATTTATAACATCATTGCTGGAAAGCATGTTCCTGGACACTCGATTATTACCTTAGAATGGATTTTTCAGAGCAATTTAACTAGGTCTCTCTATATTTGTATTTGGCTGCCTTAGTGAATTCATTCATTAATATGTTTCAATAGATTTTCTTTTAATCATATGGCTATCTGAAAACAATGATACTTTTATTCCCTTTGAAATATATATATGTGTGAGTATTATTTTTATTTTGTGTCATTTCCTTAAATAGAACATTGAAAATAGTTTTAAACAACTGTGATAAAATGAGAACGGATAGATTTTCCCTAAAGGTTTCACTTCTTAAAGTGTTTGTGTGTGCATGCATATGCAAAGAGGCCAGGAGAGGGTGTCAGATGTCCTGCAGCTGGAGTTCAGGCATCTGAAAACCACTGTTGTGGCTGCGAGAAACAGAACTCAGGTCCCCTTGAAGAGCACATTCTGCACCACTGGACCATCTATCTCTTTAGCTCCACCATCAGTCTCCGGAGGAACAGTTACACCTGAGACGTCTTCTGAGCATTCACGTGGACGCTGTTCTGAGCTATGCCACAAGCACTGGAGGAGGCTTCAGGGTCAGAACAAAGGACCAAACGAGGACAGCAAAGCATGGGATAAATGGATAATGCATCATATTTGAGGACTTTGATAGTGACTCACACTTCCGGACCTTTCAGAGAATCGCAACTGTGAATACGGAGCCTATGTTGGGAGAGGACAGAGGTGGGAAAGATGGTTGTGGGCTTGACCTGGAGTTAGTCCTTCAGTCAGACAGGGGAAAATTTAGAATGGGAAGGAAGAAGCCTTCCAGGAAGAAACCAGGAGGTGGTACTACCCATCAGGACCAGGGAGACTCTAGGACACCCTGAACCTCTGGTACTCAATGGAGGAAATGGCTGGAGGTACAATGTCAAGACATTTGTCCAAGTTGGAGATAAGGTTAGGATCCCTAAGCATAGTAAAGAATGACCTCTGATTGGCCAAATAAGAAGCCAAGACCTAGAATGGAAATTGTGTAGTAGGTAGAGGAGAATGCTCCCAGAAATAAGATGTCTGATCAGGCATAAACAAAGCATTTATAAAATGAAGCATTGAGGGAGGGAATGGCGGTGAGCTGCAAATTGGGCCTGGAGGTAGGGGAAGCCAGACGTTAGAGCTGGCTCTCCACACAGGCTCCACCCTGCACCTGTGTGTTGAATGATCCCCAGGACAGGGAATGATTGGCAGGTCTTCTTTATTTGTAGTACACTGCCAAACCCAAGTACAAGGCACCTGGTTTCCTCTGTTGCTTAGCAACAGCCACCTCCTTGATTACTGAAGTTATCATAGCTTTTTTTTTTCTTTCCCCTGCAACTATCTACTCTGAAACCAGGAACACAAGGAACAAGGCAGAGGCCTGGTTGTTCAACCAATTACAAACTGGCTTGCCACTACAAGCAGGTGCATGCTCAGCACAGGGAACTCTAAGTACCAGAGCAACGGGACTGGCAGCAAGCTGACCCCGAATGTGGAAATGGGGGAGTGGAGACAGAAACTCTACTGATGTTATAAATCCTAAACAGAGACTGGGGAGAGGGAGGAGAGAGAGGGGAGAAGGAGAAGAAGAGGGGAAGAAGGAAAGAGAGAAGGGAACAGGGAGGGGGGAGAGGGAGAATGAATGAGAGTCAGATAAAGTTATTTTAAAAATAGTAGAAATTTTGTTCCCACACAAAATAGCAAGTATTTATCATTCTCATTCTGGTGTGAAAATTACTCAGTTCTATCCAACATAATGAAAACATGGATCTTTTCATTCTGAAATCCTAAAACTCCTAAATTATTATGGCCAGATTTTTTTTTTAAGACTCACAGTATGTAATGAAATAATGATACTTAAACATGGAGGATTTTTTTTTTGCAAGGTAGAGTAAGGATCAAGTCATGGATAAGGAAATAGAATACAGAAAGTCCAAAAACCCATTTTGGATCACCTCGATTAAGGGTAAATATCTTGAAACCTATTCCCACTTAGAAGAGCAGATAGAAAATGTGCCCTCCACGATTAAGGCCAGATTTGGTGGCCTGGGCTTATGAGAGGAGCGACATGATCCATGTGTCCCTTCCAGAAAGTGCCTAGATGCTATTCCCAGCCCCAGAATTTGGAAAAGCAGGCCTGCTCATCCTTCTTTTAGTTGTGGATGTGCAAACTTCTTTTATTATTAGAATTTCACTCATACTCAAATCAAAGTCAACAAAGGAAAAAAACTAGCCCCTTGTCCTTGCATCTTTATGTTTGCTTGTTAAAAGAGAACTTCTAAAAAATGATTTCACTCATCACTGACTTATTGAATGACTTACAGCTAGCCAAAGCAGCCTTTTAGAGTCAGAGAGGTGGTTCAGTGGGTACGGACGTGTACCCAGTGACAACACCTGACAAACTGAGTCTAATCCTCTGCACCCATGTCATGGACAATTTTCTCTAAAACTGAGTCCCAAGAAGCCTCTGACTTCTACACATGTGCCACAGCATATGTGAGCAGCGCACACATGAAAAATTAATAAATTCAGTACTTTTTTAAAGAAGGAAGGAAAGAAGAAAGAGAGAAGGTGAGGAAGGGAGGGAGGGAAGGAAGAAGGAAGGGAGAGCAGGAGAGAAAAAGACAAAGAGACAGAAAGGCACATTGGAGAGGAGTGGGGAGGTCAGAGTGTGGTGAGGTGGAGCCGTTTCTCTGAAAGGCATCGGGAGCTGTCACTCCGCTCTCTCCTCAGTCTTGAGTCTGTGTCTGCACACAGGCTGAGAAGATAATAGTCATCACCCACCAACCACCCTTTCCTCCTTGTAGTGGAAATGTTGCCTGGTTTTGTTTTTACACCTCAAAGTTTATTTTCTCTGAAGTTTCTGTGTCCTCATCTCTTCCCTCTCGTGAGGGTTATCTAAGGGTATAACTGATTTATTGAAAACTTGTACAAAATTGGTCAGTTTACAAAGTTACCAGACCCACAGCCCTGGCTCACTTCCTTGGAAACTGAAGATAACTCAGCAAACAAGCTAAGTTTTTTATGCTAGCTAAAATTATATTCCTGGACTTTACTCTTTTAAATTAATTGTTATTCCTTATCAAAGTAGTACGCATGGCTAATTAAAAATTCAGACAGCATTAGAAGGCAGTGAAAGCAGGAGCCCTCCGAACAGTTTCTTGCTCTCTGGCTGTCACACCCACCCCTGTGCAATGCCACTTCTTACTGTGGCTGTGAGCTCCATGGCAGCAAGAGGGCACACTCTCTGTTCTCCAATTGAAGAAACTGGCTCTCCACATCTAATATAGGTCCTTCGGGCATTTTTATGGGTTGTATTGTTATCAGTGAAGCAACTTTTTGTGTTTTTAACAGTTCAGTTATTTTGCTCTTGTCTTTAGAGGGGGTAGCTAGTTATTGGACATGCCTGCCTGGAGAGTGACACCCTTTTCTTATTATCCACCTTTGTAGACCTTACTTTTTAATTTTGTTTCTTGATCAACACTTGTCTTGGACTTACTGGCAACACTGGCAGTGTGTACTTTGCTTTGGGGCTACGGTAGGTAAGGAAGGTCAGTGTGAGTTTACATGAAACACAAGAGAAAATTTTATGATCGAGAGACATATAGTAAGCAAAAATAATCGAGGCTATTACTGGCACAGTCTTGCACACCATTTTGCAGTAAGCACCAGTTTTAATAACTGAAAGTACTAGCATCTGAAATAATGGTGGAAAGTATAGTACAAATGCACACCAGCAACACACCAATTTATAATCACTGCCAAGTATTAGCGGCTATGCCTAACTGTATGCACTGTGCTTTCATACAACAACACGCCCATTTGCAACAGCATCACCATCAACGAGAGAAATATCTTGCCCTGTTACATTACGACAGCTATTGCAATGTTAGGTGATTGATTTTCTTTTCTTTGTTTTTTTTCAGCCCCATTATAACCTTCTGGGATTACTGTTGCAATCAATCACTGACCGAAATGTCACTGGGCTGTGGACATCTGCACTGCTATGTGCTATTTACTGATTTATTGACTTTAGATATTGCCAGTGGGTTTGCTTATGAGGCAGATGATTTATCTTTTACAATTTTTCTTCACCCTTCACATCCCAATATAGTTGTGTCTTACTTGATTTTCCTTTATACTGTAACAGTAATGATATGTAATCGTACTGTAATTGACAATAGCTTTTACGTATAACCAGTTATGATCACCAATAACACAACTCATCTGATGTGGCTGCTTTCTCTTCTATAACATTTCACTCTTATTGAGGGTATTCTTTTGATTCCTTGTTGCATGTTGTTATCAATTCTGCTCCTAAGTTTTGTGTATTTTAGTCTCTCTGTTTCGCATGAGAACTGCCCTTAAATGTTGGAAAATGTTTGATTGTGTTCATACTGAAATTTGAAGAACTAAAATTTTGAACTGTATTTCTGGGCGTCTTATGGACTTACCAGATTTCTATTAGAAAGTCTTTAAATGTTTCTCAGGGAGGTCTTTGCTTCTGTGTATGTCAGCTTTTCCCGAGAACACTCTTTTAATTTTCTTCATAGCTATTGGGGTGTGCACACGCACGTGCGTATAAACATATGTGCATGTGTGATTCTGGCCATGGGAATTTGTGGGCACGGACTAGGTGAAGGAGTCTATACACGTAAAATCACTGCGCTGACTGTCACCCACCCTGGCTTCAGTCCACGCCTCTCCTTGAGGTTAAGGTTGAGTCTTGCCTATAGTTCTTTACTAAGCTCCTGGGTGAA
This sequence comes from Myodes glareolus, assembly GCF_982192425.1. Classification (NCBI taxonomy): domain Eukaryota; kingdom Metazoa; phylum Chordata; class Mammalia; order Rodentia; family Cricetidae; genus Myodes; species Myodes glareolus. The sequence goes on from NC_142040.1 coordinate 32,083,444, forward strand.
TTTCAGCTTTTTTTTTAAAAAAAAAAAATAACACATTTTTTAATTGACTCACGGGATATTTCACATCATGTACCCCAGTTCCACCAATTTTCCATTCCTTCCATACTCACCCTCTGCAGTTGTAGTCTCCCCAACCCCCAAGTTATCTCATTGACCCCTCTGACCTGCTCCTCTCTCAATCTCAGCATCCTATGCCTGTACCATTTCACTCCTACACCTCTTCTGCATCTCCATCACATATTTGTTTGTTGAACTTCAGCTTTTGATGAGGTGCAGGTGACTGCGTGTTCACTGAGTGCCTTGCCATCTGGTAGTAGCATGTTAGTAGACTCTGAAACATAGCTATTTTGTTCCCATGATTTGACTCCTACTTTTCCACACATTACCCATTGAAATGAACATGTTTAATGGGGCTACCATATAGGAATGAAGCATAAGTTAAAACAAAATCCATAAAGCATTGAAATTTTATTTTAATTAGATAAATTGCATGGGTAGGTACACAATTTTTCAATAATGTTAAAATAATTCTTACATTACAGTTATAAAACACAAATACTATAGTAAATTTAGTTGGTAAGATCTGTTTGTACGTATATAATTATGCAAATTTACATTTTATACTGCAAATGAAAAAAAACAAAAAGGCAATAACAGAGCCATTCGCTTGGGAGTAATATGTTAAATAAACACTAGAAACTTTCTAATTCGAATTTGCTTCATAATTGATGTGAAAAATGCATAAGAATGGGAGAGATGATAACAAATGTGCAGTAATTAAAAACATTTTCTACTCAACTCCAGTTTCTACAGAAGTTAGTCTAATGAAATAATTCCCAAAGAACTTAAGATTCAAACAGAAACAAAACCCCACAAATGGAAAAATATAAAAAGCTTGAGGCTGGGGAAGTAGCTCAGTTGGCAGAGTGCTTGCTTAGAGGGCATAAGGCCTTAGGTTAAATCCCCAGCAGACACTGGACTTGGTGGTATACGCTATACTTTTAGCATGCCAGAGGTAGAGGGTGGATGATGGATTACAGGTTCAATCAAAGTAATTTTGAGGCCAGCCTTGACTCCATGAGACTGTCTGAAAGAGAAGGGGAAGAGAGGAGGCTGAGATAAAGAGGGAGGGAGAGAGGGAACAAAACACATGTGAATGGACACACACACGTGCCCACACACACATAGAGGGGGCAACTTTTATAACGAGTTGGGTTGGTGGCACACACGCACATTGTAAATAAAAGACAAACACATTTTAATTTCTGATCTAATAAACTGCATCCTTAAATAGAGAAAGTGCACTGTAATGAAAAACGATGCACATAAACATGGAATAAGTTATGAAATCTTGAGTGAAGCATAATGAAAACATCAAGCTGCTAAAATGGTACAAAAGCAACTCGCTTCTTATAAACACTTGATTTAAATGATGTTTAGAATGGTCTCGTAGGGGCTAGAGAGGTGGCTCAGCAGTTAGAATGCTTGCTGCTCTTGCAGCGGACTGGAGTTCAGTTTCCAGCACCCACATCAGTGGATCCCATCCACTTGCAACTCTAGCTCTCGGGGACGTGATGCCCTTTCCTGGACTCCACAGAAACCTGCACACATGTGCACACATCCATACACACAGACACAGAAACATAAATAGAAAGAACGAATAAGTCTTCAGAGATTTTCAAAGAAAGGTACAAAGAAACTTACAAAGCAAACTAGAAAATCAATAACTTAAAATTTTTATATCATCAAAAACATTCATTAGGAAAACATAAAAATAAACCAAGATAAGTGATGGGCCAAAGAGATGGTTCAGTGGGGAAAGACACTTACTACCAAGCCTGACAACTTGACTTCATTCCCTAGGATCCTATAATAGAAGAGACCAGATCCCCACAAGCTGTTCTCTGGCCTCCACACATATGCTATAGCACACATGCGCACACATACACATACATGCACATGCACACATGCACACTCGTATGTTAAATAAAGAAATAAAACTTATTTAAAATTTACAGGAGGTGAAAATACATCAAAACAACCAGAATATATGTCTTAAAGGGCAAAGGCAAAGGATTTTTCATGAAATCACCTCTAAAAATCAATTTTTATATACTTAGTTTTTGTCGGTAAAGATTAATTGTAACTAATGAGATAGAAATGATTAATTCTATAATTTTAATAATAGGTAGAGGGAAACCTCTGTTTTTTTTCTTTGCTTTTCTTTTTAAGAGGCAGTGACTCTGCCTCTTTCCACAACACCTAAGTATATCATTTTCATACAAGTCAGGCTGGATTTCCCAACCAGGAATGCTCACGCTGCTTTGGTTTTGAGGTAATAGTAGAAAATTTGCTGCAGTTGCTGTAACAAGTATTAAAACACAAAAGAAAGCTATGCTAGCAGAATACTACTACAGGCCAGAATTGCACAGATACGGCATCAGCGAGGCCACACACTGGAAGCTCTCACTGAGATTTTGTTCTTTGCCTATGCAGGCTTCAGGAGCAATAGATACAATATAATGCCTAGAAATGAGACTCATTTTTACATGCTGCCTTGACATCGATTAGATCGAAGCAAAAAGCTGTCTATGGACTAGTCACAATTCCTCCCTAATCTGTCTCAGCAGTTGTGTTCTCTAGATAGACCTGTAGAAAATGTGAGGCATAGCAAGTCAATCACATCCTTTTGCTGGGACCGTGTTGCAGTTTGCTCCATCTTCTTGATGGTTTAACATGCCTCCCAGTGTCTGGTTGCACAATTTGTTACCAAGTGTAATCTCTATGTTACCTTGCATGTCACATGATGTCTTCTTTCCCAGGCTGGGGGTATACACGACACATAAGCTGCTCTTGCTATCATCTATTCAGTGTTCAGTTACCTCTATAATCCTAGAGGAATGCCTCGCTCCCAAGGGGTTGAATGGGAGATAAAACAGAAGGCTTTCCATGACACACGTCTCTTCTCTTCTCTTCTCTTCTCTTCTCTTCTCTTCTCTTCTCTTCTCTTCTCTTCTCTTCTCTTCTCTTCTCTTCTCTCCTCTCCTCTCCTCTCCTCTCCTCTCCTCTCCTCTCCTCTCCTCTCCTCTCCTCTCCTCTCCTTTCCTCTCTACTCTTCCTCCTCTGTCTTCCTCTCTCTCTCTCTCTCTCTCTATATATATATATATATATGTGTGTGTGTGTGTGTGTGTGTGTGTTTCGCTTTCCTGTCTGTCTCAAATGCCCATCTGTTTTTTTTTTTATAGACACTTGCCACTAGATCTAGGTTCAACCCAGATAATCCAGTTAATTTCCTCATCTCATGTTCCTTAACTCAATTATATTTCCAAAGATGCCTTTTATCAACTAAGGTGACAGTCACAGGGTATGGAGGCTAGGTACCTTTGGGAGGGGATGCAATTGTCTACAGAATCAAGGTAGGTTTTTAAAAATGATGCTTTTCTTTTTTTATTTTGCTCTAGTTGATTTTAAAAGCTCATTGTTATGGAGGAAATTCATTTTGATGATTTCCACAAAGATCTTTGAATCTGATACTAGACTTTGAGGGCTTTGAAAATAAAATGTAAGTATGTGAGTCTGTCTTATTTATTCCCAGAGACAAATTTCAATGAAGACACTAAGCAGGATAAAACTTTGAACATTATCTAGGACAATATAATGAGAAAAACTCTGATGTATTTCTTATTCAATAGATAAGAATATGAAGACTGATTAGCAGTGACTTCTTGGGTGCCTAAGTAGAAGTGACAGAACACACACTATAAATTACCAGTCCCCCAATTTAATGATCTCTAGTCATTCTTGTAAAGCAATTCCTGTCAAATTGCAGGCTGGTTATAAATTATACTAGCCCCATCTCTAAGAACATCAGCATATCGATCAGAGTTTAAAAAGAAACCATGGCTACCAGAAGATATACTTTGTAAAGGGGGCTGTCTAAGGCTTTGGCCTTTCACAGTTGTGGAGTCGGATTCAACAGCTTATGGACAATAGTCTCCATTCTCTGGAAAAGCAACCTGAATTGAGTTCAGAAGACCATCGGCTGGACATGAGGGGGTAGAAGTGGGGCAAGACTGAACTGTGGAGAATTCGTAGACTGTTTGGGATCAGACCACACTCTGTACATGTCATTTACTGATGCTAAGTTTGTAGTTTTAAGGTTAAGACTGTACTATAGGAAACACTAGTGCTTGCAACAATTAATTTTTCTATTTGACAGAGAGAGGTGCTGAGGATTAAGCCCAGAGTCTTACACATGCTAGGCGTACACTCTACTGCTGAGCTATGTTTCCAACCCTAATGGTTCATTTTACATGTAAGGTTGAATAGAGAATAAGGGTCCCAGATATTTGGGTCAAAATTATTTTTTATATGCCTGTGAGGGTGTTTCTGGATGATATTAGTATTTGCATATGTAGACTGAATAATGAATCTGTAGACTCTGGGGTATAGTGTCATCCAGTTCACTTATGGTTTGAAAAAGAAACAAGAAGGGGGAAGAAGGGAGAATGGCTTCTGAGCCTGACTGCTTGGCTTGGAATATCTGTCTCCCTTATCATAGGCTAGAGCTCATAGCATTGATTCTCCTGGCTCTTGGGTGTTCAGCTTACACTGGAAGGACAGCCCAAGTTCCTGGGTCTCAGGCTTACAAATACCAGAGTATAAGACTTAGCTTTCATAATCACATACTCTAGTTTCTATCTATCTACACATCTATCTACTTAACATCTATCTCTTCATTTATCCTACTGGTTCTGTTTCTATGGAGAACCATGTCTAAATCAGACTCTCTAGGCAGAGAGTTATATATGTACCTGAATCAAGGTCTGCAGAAGGTGACATCAGAGATCCCATGGTCTGAGTATAAAGCAGGACCAGCAGCTCCCTGGTTATTAAGATAAGAGACCAAATAACAGATGATGCATATGAGAGCTACAGCAGTTTTTTATGCCTCATCCTGACATCAAGAACATAGGAAAAAAGATGGTTGGTACTCTACTTTTCTATTTTAAATTCCATGCAAATAAAAAGTAAAAAATAAAATTCTGGTGGTGTACAACAACCCGGGACTGCACAGAAAAATGAATTCTCAGAAATGTTTTCCAGATGAACTGAGTTGGCTCAATGCAGAGCCACTGCAAGCCTTATTAACATGAATTATACCATGAGCAAGACTGTCGGATGCCTGTTGGCAAAGGCAGAATGCTGTCTCATCTTCGCTTACCCATTGTCTCTGCTTCATTCCGTACTCATGGGGCAGCTAGTTAGGGCACTGCTTGGTTTATTCTTCAGGAAAGGACTTGGTGTTTAGCTATGAGAAGACCTTTTAGCCATGAGATGGCAAGACGACCCTGACTAACGGATCTTTCAGGTACACATGGGCTTCCAAGTAGCAGTTACATTCTTTCTAGGTAGCCCTGTCCAGGGACTGAGGCCAGTGGTTACTAAAGCCTGTTCATTTCTGCTAACTGGGTTTCTGTAGGACTCTCTGTCTTATTTTGGTGAGACTGCCACAACAAATACCGTGGAGTGAGTGGCTGAGATGACAAAGGGTTTTCTCTCTGCTCATGAAGGCTGGACGTTCAAGATCAAGGTACCAATTGTGTACATCTCATCTTGACCCATCTTTTAGCTATCTTCTTTCCTTATCTTTTATCTTTTCCCTGTATTTGCTTGTCCCCCAATCACCTGTCCTTATAAGGACACCAGGCATGTTAGACTCGTTTCTACCCGCTTGACTTCATCGTATCAAATTCCCTCTTTAAAGAACCTATATACAAATACAGTCACACGCAATGTCCTAGACTTTGAGAGTTTAACATATGGATGTGACGCCTATGTGTGGCTCTCTGCTCTCTACCAGCACAGACGTTGTCACTTTACTTGCAAATTGCATTAGCCCATCCCCAAAATGTCATTTCCGCCTTAACTAATCTCACATATTATCTAAATATTGAAATCAAGAGTGGATGAGACCTCGGGTATGAGTCATGCTGAGGCAAATTTTTTTTTTGCCATGAACCTATAAAAATAAACAAGTTATCTGTTTCAAATTCAATCATGGGGTCAACACATAATTCCAAAAAAGAGAAAGAAGAAATTGAGCTAGGACCCTGAGGACTGGCCCTCCTGGGACCTGAAGATGCTGTGCTAGCGGCCAACAGAGAAAGCCAATCAGTAGCCCTACCCAGTTTTAAAGCCTAAAATCTATAACAAGGACCAGTTCAGCAAGACAGCCTCAAGGGTTCATCAGAGAGGTAACCATCACCTGTCTCACTGGACCTCAGACCATTCACTAGGAGAGAATTTGTGCCTCGAACTCTAAACCTTCCCAACTACCTGTGGCTGGTGAGTTCATGGACTCCAGAGGAGAGTCTACTACTGCCATCTAAACCCATATAATTTGTAACTTGTAACCTTTTGCTAAATATTTATACCCACAAATAAGCACGGCTCTCATTCTCATTATTTTTTTTTTTTTTGGCAGATAGAGATCATTACAGAAATCCAAAACTGATTAAAAAAAATGCAAGAGAACAGCTAACTCTAGAGTGCCCAACTCCAACTGATGTGTATACAATACAGTTCCTACACCTAAGACTCAGGGACTATCAGAGGAGATATAGACTGTAAGAGACAGAATGTCAGGGTGTTTGCGGTGAGAAAGTGTCTTCTACATAGGACAAGGAATCTACACCCGTGAGATCTCGCAAACGCGGTCATCTAAACAAGATCTGCACAACGACAGCACTAGTTAACCTGCCAGCATTTTTGATGAGGGAAATCTTACACAGCCCTTCCTGTAGATGAAGAGCTACAGGTAATTAATGAGTGCTGAGAGAGGGAGAACCATTCTTTTTCCTGGGTCAAGTTCCCTGATAGCTTATCCAATCTCAACTACTCACACACATAAGCAAAACTAATCAGACTCAGTAGTCTGTGTGTACACACACACACACACACACACACACACACGTAAAAATAAAGTAAAAGATTTGAGAGGGAGTTGGGGGGCTTGGCAGGAGTTAGAGAGAGAAAAGAAGGGTTTGGAAATGATGTAAATACAGAACTCATATATGAAATTCTCAAAAAAAATTAATTAAGATAAGAAAGAACTTGGTTCATGCGACTGGGAAAGCTTGGGAAAGGCGAAGCCTCTGGAGCCAGCTGGCAGGCTGGAAGCCTGGGGGTGCTGAAGAGGTTTCTCTTCGCTGGGGCAAGATCTGTCTATTGCAAGAAGATAACCAGCATTATGGAGGTTAATTTATTTCCCTTAAAATCTGCTGACTCGCCAGAAACACTACAAAGATACGGGCTTGAAATTTTCGGGGAAGAATGCATACAGGTTTATTAGCATGCATGTGGAAACTGCCAGGCGCGTGATTACTACTAGGCTAATGTTGGACCACAGCCCAGCTGAGGTCGATGCGTGGAATCAGTCTTCTCCGTGCTATTTGCCTCAGCATCCTGATTAATCGGCGGAGAGTGTTGATGTGAAATGTAGTCCGAGGGACTCTTTGAAGAATGTTTCATCGGCTTTACTAAGGTGAACCCTGAAGCAGAAGCGGTCTCTGCAAAGGAAGCGAGGCTGGGGAAACACCTCAGGCAAAGGGAGATGTGGTTTTCTCACCTGGCGACTGTGGCTGAGGGATTGGTATGTGCAGAAAAGGGAAAGTAACTCAGCGAATAAGACAAGGGAGTAATTTCACAAATCATCCGAAATGGGACACTTTCTATAAGACACCAGCTACAGCAATACTGGATGCTATGTAATAACCTACTGTTGCCGGGTGGTGGCGCACACCTTTAATCCCAGGAGCAGAGGAAGGTGGATCTCTGAGAGTTCTCGAAACCCCGCCCCCCACAAAATCCTAATGTTGCAAAATCAACTTGTAGACTTCATATAGGAATTCCTTTCTCTGTTGCTTTTATTGGTCTTAAAAAAAATAGGTCTTTTGATTCCTGAATACATTAACTTTTTGTTGTTGTTGTTGAGACAGGGTTTCTCTGTAGCTTTGGAGCCTGTCCTGGAACTCTCTCTGTAGACCAGGCTGGCCTCAAACTCACAGAGATTCGCCTGCCTCTGCCTCCTGAGTGCTGGGATTAAGGGTGTGTGTCACCAACACCTGGCTCATCTTTTTTCTTAAAAGCAAATTAACTTTCTCACCAAAATAACTTGTGTGTGAGGCAGCCCTAAGAAGAAACAGCCCGTAGGTAAAGGAAGGCAAGTGACACATGGAACTATAGAGGTAGACAGTTACATGAACCCCATTTTTTTTTGCAAACGTTCTTCAGAACAGCTAAGAGACAGGCGAAGACCTCATGTGCACTGTGGGGAAAGCTTCGTATTCATTGTCCAGTGTTCACAGTCTACACGCTAAGGGACCTCGGGAAAATTTCTACAAAGATGATCGCCCCCTGGCTGGCCACGTCGGTTACCAGCCCCGGGCCTTTTCATTCATTGAATTCAAATCAAGAGGCCTTTATCAAGCTCTGAGAGTGTGTCAGCATAGTATGGAGCCAAGACAAGAACGGAAAAAATACACAAGAGTGTACTAGAAGGTGGAGAGGAAGAGGCCTTCTTGGGATGTGAGTGACCGGTCCTGCTACAATAGTGAATCAGGAGAAACCACACCTTAAACAAAGAGCAGGCCGTCGACCCATCAACTGAGTGGGCTAGATACTTGATTGTTAACTGAGAAGAAAAGATAAAATAACCTGACTTAGGAAGACTTTCAGCCAGTGTGTACCAATTCAGGCAATTTTATTCAGTTTTATGTAACAAGAAATGAAAGTCTAAGAAAAGTTCATAAATGATCTATTCTAGTTAAATTGTCAGAATATCGGCAATTTTCTGAGTGTTGGCTTGTCACTGTTGTCTTCCCTCTTGCTGTCTCTTTCTCACCCCGTGCAGTGAACACAGGGTTTCCTCCCACGTGCAAAGCAAGCTCCTGCCCTGGCTTGCTTCATTTTAATAAATGCTACTTTCTTAAATCATTATAAAATATAAAATTTCTTGTAGCTGGAACAGAAATATATCATTCTTGGTAATTAAACTCAGGTACACATATTTTAGATATCTGGTTTTGTTTTTTTCCTTAGACTCAAGTGCTACCTTCTTCTAATGGTATTTATCTTAGTCAGTCAGAAAATCATCAACAATCCTAGGCAACTTAATTATTCATATTTTAATATTAAGACATTACTTGCTAGCACATAACAAATTATCCCAATGTGAGTTAACAGAAAACAAATACTTATTATTTCAGAGTTTCTGTGGGTGAGAGTCTATCTGAACAAGGCTGAGTTGGGCACCTCTGGTTGGCAAGTGTGTCTAAAAGCTGCAATCAAGGTCTTGGTCAGGATTGTGACCATCTCAAGGCTACATCCACACAGCTATTGGTGGGTTTCATAGGCCACAGATATTAGTCCTTGGCCCGTTGGTCTCTCATAACAGAAAATTTGCTCTCCCTAAGGTTGTGTGTGTGGGTGAGAGAGGGAAGGGGTGGAGAAAGAGAGAGAGAGAGAGAGAGAGAGAGAGAGAGAGAGAGAGAGAGAGAAAGAGAGAGAGATCAATTAGGGTATTTATGACATAGAAGAGAACAGAAAACTGAGCTATCAAAGCATGAATTTGGGAAGCTCTAATAAGCCCCTGCATAACGCAGGTATAGATCCCAATGCATGTGTGAGATATTTCTGGCCCACTCACAGTCAAGGTGGCTTCTAATTAGGTGACAGTAAATAGTCCTGTGGCTCATGTCTTCCTTTGTGCACGCCAGCAGGGGATGGAGAACAAAGGAATCAACCCAAAACTTCTGAAAGAACTGTTGAAACAAGCGTCTCTAAACGGTCCAGTTTTGTTTTCAGCGAAGACACACAATGACTCAATTGATACAAGCGTCTAGACACGGAGGTGGCATGCTGTTGGTGGGGTCCCTTTCATTGGATCTCCTGTGTGCAGGGCTGGAGCACAATCAGACAGCTATCTAAACAGTCGCGCTCCTGAGCTCCTAACAGCCAGCACACACAGCTCCAGTTTCCCTTCTTGTTTTCTGCGCTTTAGATTTAGTGACACCTGTCTAGACTGTCACCAAACTGAAGTAAATCAAATTGGGAAGATTTTTAGGAAGTGAGTTATGACTCTAAAAATCTCAGAGAACTGAAAATCTGCCAAGTCTTAAACACATCAACCTTAAACTAGTGAGTTTATCTTTTTTTGGGAAAAAAACACATTTGTCTGTTTTCTGAGGGCCCTGGGGATTTTGCCAAAGTGACACATCAGGCCTCAGGGAACTGGATGCTCTCGAAAGACATCTTGCAATGCACATACCTCTGGGGACTCGATTCCCCGGGGAGGGGGAATCTGGAGACAGAACAGTGGCATTGCAGAGCTGACTGTCCCTACTTCTCCAGGGACGTCCGTCATTTTTTGCTGTCGTGAGAAAACACCTGCCCTGAATCCCAGGGGCTGTCCCCACAGATACCAGCTTCTCTGTGGCTCATTGAGATAAGGCCTGGCTGAGGCCTCGAGGTCTGTCCTCCGTCTCTCATTCTGTGGTTTCCAAATTCTCTAAGGCAGGAGGACAGAGGGCAAGCTAGAACATTCTGCACTCCTTAAGTATTCTGTTCTCAGCTGCCCCTCCCATCTCGTTGATCCAAGCAAGTGTCCTGCCTGAAGTGAGTGAGGTAGTGTCTGATGTAGATGTGTTCCTCAATGACCCATGTGTTCAAGGTTTGGTTTCCAGCCTGCTGCTACTGGATGAGGCCTAGTGTGAGGCCTTCTGGTCATTGATAGCCAAAGGGAGTCCCGGCCCTTTGCTCTCTTCTCTTTTGCTATCCATTCATAAGTTCCTACTCACACATCTGCCCTGTTGTGCGGCTTCACCACAGAACCTAAACGGAGGGACTGAAGCCTTCGAACTGTGAGGCAAAACGATCTTCTATTTCTCCTCTACAGATTGATTCTTTCCAGATGTTGGTCATAGCGGCAGATAACTGACTAGTTCAGTTGTCGGCAGAAATGTTTTCCACAGCAAACAACAGCCAGGGTGCGGAGGGAAGGGCGGATTGTGGAAAGTAGTGCGGTCTCCCATTCCATCCATCTCCCCAGGTGTCCAGATTGACTTAACTGCTCACTGGGCTGATGGAACATGAAACCATCACCTAAACCCCCCTTAGCACAGTCCTCATGTGATGTGCTATCACGTGACAGTGAATAGTAAAGCTGAATACCTTACTGTATTTAGCACACTGCCTCCAAAATGTCCCTCAATGGTCCCTGCCCACCTGCCAGTATTTATGTCCTGAGTGATCCCGTCTTTGAATGTGTACTGGGTGTGATGATCCCTTTCTAAAAAATAGATGATGCTTCTGAGATTAAAATATGAAAAGGCTGTTACAGTCCTCAGTCTCTCTGTCTTCCTGCCATCCTTTTCTCTGTCTCTCCATCTCTCTCTCTCTTTTTCTCTCATGGAGCTCTCTCTCTTACAAACACACATATTTTTTGCAGTGACATGAAAAGATGATAAATCTTAAGTTGCATAGAAAGAAAACACACACAAAGATATCATAAATTAAAACCCATGATTTAATTGCCAAGGAATCAATGTAATAAAGATAATTTCCTATATGATTTTCCAAGACCTGATGCTTTATGAATTTCTTTCTTAGAAATCAATTCTTTTCTCAGTAAAATATTTTGTGAGAGTAATTTGGACAGTCCCATCATTTCAGTCTTCCGTTCCCTTGGTCTCCCTCTATCTCCTCCTACCCCACTGTCATCATCTGGGTTATGGAGATTCCTAACTGGCCTTCCCACTTCCCAGCTTGTTTCTTTTAGGTTCATTCAGCCCCCCCCCACCAGGGGGACGCCTTCTTGCTACCCAAGAACTTGAAAACAAGAGCAACTTCATCCACCAAGAAAGGCTGTGGGAGCCCTTTGTGAGAAGAAGCAATCAGGCAACACCACTTCAAAGCAATGTTTTGCCAAGGTTAAAGAAAATCTCCATCCTGGAACCTTCCAGTACATCCCCAGATGTAAGGAAAGAGTGTGTGCAATGTGACTGAGTAGCCCTGACCACAGTTGTTGGTCAGATTTCAGATTAATCAACCCGCGTCTTTCTAGTTCATGTGGTGGCTCTATTTCTCCCTGCAAACAAGTGAATTTAGATTCCTGGGCTCATTTGACTCCTATAAATTTTAATGACTAAGATTTTATCATTCATTGCTTTATGAAAACAAGGTCTGGGACCTTCTAAGTCGGGGAAAACTCAGCAGACTCTCTGCTCCCGTGCTGTCAGGTTTTCCTGGCGTCGCCACGGCATAACTAAACAAGAGAAGCTGCACAAAACCTTCCCCAGCTGATTCCCTTGTCACCTGGGTTCCCGCTGCCTCTCCTCTCTCAGCACTCCCCTTAGGGGCTCAGAGCTGGGCTTGAGGGAAACTGCATCAACAAGCCAGGCATCTCCCTACCAGCTTCAACCCGCCCCTTTGCCTGAGACACTCACCCCTGCCCCCTTATCAGTCCCTACCACCTTAGCTAGTTAATTCAATTTGCTTTAAATGTGGTCTCTTCCTGTTTTCCTCTTCAGCCATAAATGAATCATCGCTTCCGTACATGCTTGGTTGAAGCCACCACTGTCCGCTCCTCCGTCAGTCTAGAATGCTCTTCATGTCCTTCCCACTTCCATTTATAATTTATTCTGGTCTTATTTTCTTCCCACTTTCATTTATATTTTATTCTGGTTTTAACTTAAACCATTTCCTTAGGGAGGCTTTTTCCAACTCCCAAGCCTCTGCGCAATTCCGACACATATTTCCCAGCAACAACTCTTCCTGCTGTCAGAGTGGTCATCACAAGTAACTGGAGTATGCTCTCTAGGGCTCTTTACATTTTACGGACATTTACATTTGAGGAAAGTTTGTATTTACTTCTTAATATTTAGCCTCTACATTGCAGCCTGGTGCATAGCACATGCAAAAAATATTTGTCTTCCAAGTGGTGTTGAAAGAGTTCCGTTTCAATGAAACGTATGTTATTAGGTTCCTACCTTGTGCCAAGCAGGGTTGGAGATGCTTGGGATATTTCAGTGCACAAAGAAGATGGGCATCCCAAGACTGGTGATGTAGCTCAGTTGGTAAAGTACTCCCTTAGCCTGAAGGAAGACCTGGATTCAATCCTCAGCATCACATAGAATGAGGTGTGGAAGTGTACTCTCTAATCTCGGTGCTTAAGAGGTGAAGACGAGAGGGACAGACAGACAGATGTGGGAGGTCATCAGCTGCACAGTAAATTCAAGGCCACTTTGAGCTGCACAAGATGCTCTCTCAGAACAAAAAAGTGATGAAGCTCCCCGAGCCCTTTCCCCTGAGGCCCAGTCAGAGTCTAGCAGGAAAGCACAGATGATAAACATAATCAAGTAGGAGGTGTGCTGGGTGGGGGTGAGAGCACTGTGGGAAATGGAAAAGCAAAGAGCAATGGGAGACACACAATTCACAATATTGAACTTGGCATGTGGAGTGGGTCTCATGTCAGTGGTGACATTTGAACAGTGCTGAAGGAGTCAGTCAAGTAGACACCTGGAGCAAGGGTGTTCTGTGCAGAGAAAGGACCAGGGCAAAGATCCAGAGATGAGTACTGCCATTGTTGGAGGGAGCAACAGGAGATGGTGTGCCCAGAGCTAGGCCAGAGGTTTTAGACCTGTGTTCAGTGTTGGCTTTTATGATGAGTTAAAAGTATAAGTCAATCTCTAGGTTCCAAGGAAAATGATGTCCTGATATTTCCTTCCACAGATTTGCTCTGGCCACTAGGTTGATACTAGAGGACAGGGGAGGTGACAAGTCTGTAAACTTAGGGACCAGCTCAGTGGTAGGAGGATCTGATGGCATCAAGTTGCTTGGGTCAGAGTGTAACACTGGACCTGGGAAGAAATGTTCAACTTCTACATTTCAAAGAGGAAGCTCCATCAAGGTTCACTGATAGATTTTACATAGATGTGAGAGAAAGTTCTGAACACAGTTTAAAACTTTTAACCTGAAGTAGGTGGAAGGATAGAGTTCCTAAAAACTGAGAACACACACACACACACACACACACACACACACGCACCACCCAACACACACACGCACCACACACATACACACAAGTAGGTTTTTAGAAACATCAGAAATTCAGTTTTAAACTTTTCCTCTAAGATGTTGATTAGCTATACAGGAGGAACTGTTAGGAATCCAACTTCAATTGCGTGCATGCACATGAGCGCATACGTGTGTGTGTGTGTGTGTGTGTGTGTGTACTATGGCACACAAGTGGAGGTCTTTTTCCATCCTGTGTGTTCCAAAGATCTAACCCAGGATGGCAGGCATGACAGCAAGTGCCTTTACGTGCTGAGCATTGGATGGCCCTGAAGTCAGTTTGGCAGGAGAGGCAGAAGAGCTGGTGGTTTAAGAGAAAAGGGGAGAAGTGCAGGATTAATGAATGTGTGAAACCCTATCACCCCATCTCTTTCTACCTCCTGTGTCATCATTACAGCTGTACCTTTCCTGCATCTTCTACATTAGAGATGTTTGAAGACAGAAAGAGGCTGTGTCTTTAAAAAACGCACAGCCGCCATGGAATCTGCACAGGTACACAGCAGCTATTCCACCAGTGTTGGTTGGCTGACGGCAAACATTAAATGAAGGTGGTCTTGGGTAAAGCTCTATTCTTACCTTTTTGATGTTTTCTCATTTTTAGAAATAATGATGGTGAAACCCACCCTACTCCACCTGTGCTACCTTCCAACTGCCCCAACTTTTCCTTTATTGCCCTTTGAGCTCACCTGCATGGCAATATACCCATATTAAGTCTGTGTCCCAGGAAGATGAAGGAGGGAAGTCCAGGATAACTGACATTATTAGAGAACTTCATGTCAGGAGTCTATATTTGAATTGCAATCTACCTGGGTAAAATCCACCGAAGAAAGAGTTTCTATTACTGAATATGAAGGGCAGTAGAAACTAGATTTGCAGGCACAGCAAAAAGAACTTGAAATAGAAAACTACGTTCTTTTCTCCTTTTAATTTGAATTAGAAGTGTCTAACAAGAATATTAATCAACTGTTTCTAATAGAGTAAGAAAACAGGCCAAAATAAGTCCAAGCCCTGCCAAGCTGTTCTTAACTGCCTTCTCATGGCATTTGATTTTAAAGTTGTAAAATACTATTACGTTTCCTCTTCAAATGAGGCATGGATCTGTTTAATGATTTAATGTACTTTCTTCCAATCAGTTGCAATCATGTGCCGATTCTACATGGCCATATATTCTGAGCTAATTTTGGAGTACATATATAATTTGTAATGCTATATTTTCCTCACTCATTTATTTAAAGAATACCTACATAGGTTAGTTAGTGTTGATGGGAAGGAGAGGAGGGAAGAAGGAGAGGAGGAGGAAGAATAAGAAGAAAAGAAATAAGAACAAACATACATTTAAAATGATGACCGCTGCAACTTCTCTTGCCCTTTCTGTTGACAAATTCAAATTCCACTTTGTGTTCCTTTTCTAATCTCTCCCCTGCAAACCTGAAATTTAACTATGATCCTCAAATGTTTATACTAATAAGTTGTCAGTAGTCTAATTCTTAAATAGCTAGGAGCAGTGTGTCACTACAAATGAAATATTGAGGCAGAAAGAAGGAAATTGACTCAGTTCAAGTTATTTGACAATTAATGTGCAAAAGGCTCAAGTGAGAGTTACCCGGGTGTGAAGTTGGAAAGCAGTTTGATAAATACCTTCCACAGGGCGAAGGCAAGAGCTGTATCACTCAATAAAGCAAATGATTTCCATTGGGAGAGAAAGCACACAGCAGGGATGCTGAGAACATTTTGGTCCTTTGATACCTTAGTTTTCCAGACATTTAGCAAAAAGGATTCATGTGATTCCCTCCACCCCTTGTTTTACAAAGGCCACCGAGAAGCCAGGGAGAAGAATCTGGGATGACTGGCGGGACACTGGGAGGTAAAAGGAGTTCAGGGTGATCGGTAAACGATAGGCAACACCCATTAATAGTTGACTCAAAGGCAAACTGCCAAAAGGATGCTGTGAATCACAGATGCTGACTTTATTCGGGAAATAAAAGGATTATCATCAGCTCAGCAAAATCTCGCAATCATGGGTCAGTACATCCCCAAGCTCTTTGTGGTCCATTCTAGACCACCTCAGCTGTGCAATTCAAGGCACCTCTTGTATTCAGAGGCAATTTTGCAGTAAGATGTAGAGTTAAAGAATAAGCTACCCTTTTCCATTTCCGTTTGCTTCCCTGTCCCCAACAATCAAGCTTTCAGACAAGCAAAATAAAGCCCACACAGCTCCGAGATAGGGACATTGTATGAGCTCCCTTTTTGTCATTATTCTCTTTTGGCTGAGCAATCTGTTTTTGACAACGGAGTATTTATCTTCCTTGCAAAGCCCGGATTCGTGGTCTTCTGCCATCCACCCGAGTAATAATTTTGTTGGATAAAAGGTATGAAGAGTCTATTTTGAAAGTCAATTTGTAATTTTTGCATTTTATACTTTCTTCCTCATCCCCCTAAAATCATTCTCAGATGGATTAAAAGATTGACTAATAAAATACTAAAGCTTAAACGTCAGAATGAGATATAATTTAACAGCTTGGAGGCAGTGAAAAGATACTTTTAAAAATAATAAGCCTAGAGACAATAGGCCAGATAATAGGGTATTGACAGACTCGGATGCACAGAAATAGTAACAAAACCTTGATGTTTTCCTCTTGCAGCGATCTTGGAGGAGACCTTTCACTAGGCTTCACCGTGTCATTATTGTTGCTATTCATCTTGCAGTAGAGACCCTTTACAGCGTGCTTTATGAAAAAAATGCCCAGTGCCAGTCAAAATGAACAAACTGTAAATCAAAATAAATCACACAAGACTGGATAAACGAGGGGAAAATCCCTAATCCTAAAATAGACGATTCTCATGAGAAGGGCAGCAATTCATTCAGTAAACATGAGAAAACACTTCAATCTCATTAGTGAACAAATGACTGCAGATCAGCCAGTGAGATGCTCTTGTTTCTACTGGTTTAGAAATGTGCGGATAAGCATGCTAAAGAATGGACCCAGAAGTGCATGCTGATGATTGTAGACACTGCTACTCTGTACTGACCTTGCAATAATACCGTAGATGCAGTAAGATTTCTGCTGGTTGGGAGGCAGACTGCTACCCCCAAATGTGAATGTGGAGCAACTGTAGAAAAAGAAGGACCCCATTAGTCATTGCGACCATCACCACAGTGAGAAACATCTCTGAGAGGCCTACAGTCCATCCTAATGTGTAGAGTTCAATGGTTTAGGCTGCCACTGTGGTGATAGGAAGAGAGAATGAGAAATCCCCCTTAGTTCTGGCCTTGCTCCTCTTTTAGGGTGTCTTGCAACAATCATCCTTCGCCTTTCATCTCTGATGTGATCCCCTAAGGTCAGAATCAGGGCAACAGTGAAGTCTTGCTGGGGATATTTCTACTGAAAAGAGGTCATGATCAGTGTCACAGAACCATGCTCTCAAACCCTGAGAGGCTACTGTGCTGGCTTGAGTAAGGACTCCCCTCTCCCCAGAGTTCAACTATTTGAATGCTCCACCTCCCGTTGGTGGAACTGTTTGGGAAGGGTTAGGAGGTGTAGCTTTGTTGGAGGAGGTGTGACACTGGGGATTAGGCTTTGTGGTTTCAGAATCCCACCCCATTCCCAGTTAGCTGTCTCATGTTTGTGGATCAAGATGCAAACTCTCAGCTACTGATCCAGCACCATGCCTCCTTGTATGCTGTTATGTTCCCTGCCATGATGGGCATGGATTCTAACCCTCTGAAACAGTATGCCAATTACAGACTTTTTTTTTAAGTTGCCTTGGTCATGGTGTTTTATCACAGTAACAGAAAAAGAATTAAGACCAAGCCCAGGAACCCTCTGTTGCCGCACTCCTCTACTCTGAACTCACAGGGAAATCAAGCTGAAAGGGACCAGCAGATGTCTGCTGTGCCCAGGCTCGCTAGTCCCCTCTCGCCAGTCTTGGAATGCAGCTGGAAGGACAGATTTGGGTGCTCATGAGCAGATGATTCAGGTAATCCCAGAGTGCATGAATGCAAAGGGGAAAAATAACAGCTAAAAACTCCCACGGCAACACAAAGATAACAAATGAACTAAAGTTAGCCGTCTGCTAGCAGAATGAAGATGGGTTTTTCAAGATGTGAGAATGGGTTAGACACAGAGGAAGAGCGCTGAAGGGCAAGAGAGTGAAGTGGTGAGTGAGAACTTTTCCAGAAGCTACAGAGAGTGACGGGCGTCTAAAAGCAGAAAAGGGGACGCTAAGAAAGACAGATGGACAGGGCCCATATCCAGGGAAGGCCCACGAGGAGAGAAACAAATGAAAGGGATATAAATCTAGAAAGGACAGAAAAGGTAATTAGTGTGGTGAATTCTCAAAAATCTAAAAGCAGATCTGTCGCATGGCTCGGCTATACCACTCTTGGGCACATACCCCAAGGACTTCACATCCCACTCCACAGATACTTGCTCCAGCCACAGTAGTCAGCTGTATGTCTTTCAATTAATGACTCGATAATGAAAATTTGGCACACATGCACAATGGGATTCCATCCATCTATAAAGAAAAAAATAATGCGTTCCAGGTAAATGGATGGAACTTGAAGATATTATGCAACAACAATAAACAAGAAGTCTTGAGTTTGAGGAGGAACTTAGGAGGAGTTGGAGACAGAAGGACAAAAATTGTATAAACACAGTAAAATATTCTTAATTTTTAAAAAAAGTTAGATTAAGAAAGAAGAAGTATCCAGACCTAACCAAAACAAGAATACTGAAGATGGGCTAGGGAAACAGGTCAGTGGTAGACCACTTACCTGACATTTATGAGATCCTTGCTTCCATCCCCAAAAGAATAATAGGGGGTGGGGGCAGAGAGACAGCAAAGCCTAAAGGGGTAAGAGCAGATAGGAAGAAATAAAAATCACAATCACACCAAATTTCTCTATGGAAAATAATTTTGTTATAAACAAAAAATTCAAAAACTAGAATTTTGTGTCCAGACACATTTTAAATCAAATTTGTGAGAATAATAATAAAAAATATCTTTATGTGTATACTTCTCCGAAGCGATGCCATGCAGAGGCTGCTAGAGAAAATATTTCCAGGAAATCATGAAAAGACATCTGGCAGGAGGATGAGTGATTATAAACTCAAAGCCATCATTAAAGACAATTTGAAATTTCTATTCACGACAAATAAAATTGAAGCTCTAGGTATCACCATGATTGGCAGGTGATTGGATAGAGACATGAAAACTGAGGGATGAGTTTTCATACTGGGATTAAATTACACATACTGATAAGGAAAGAAATCAACAAGAATAGGTAGACTTATGTGTGCAGAATAACTTAAAGACCACATCCTGAAAAAATATATAATGTTTCACTATTATAAGGAAACAATTACTCAAATTCTCAAAAGGAAAACAACAAAAAATTTTTAAAAATAAAGTTATTGGTAGGTATCAAAAGACAAAATTACAACTAATTTACTTCTGATTGTGATGGCCTTTTATTCATGAATGTAACACCCTCCAGCCTACAAAATGGGATGAGAGTCCCCACTGGGCTACCGCAATGACAACTCAGTTGGTTTTATGTGGTGGAACCAGGGACACAGAACAACACAGAAACAGCCTGTATGGTTAGCAGTAAGTCACTTCAGATTCCTTTTTCTGAAAGGTGAAAGCAGAGAGGTCTTTCTTATCACACTGACTCAGCTAGACTGGGCTCTCTTGTTTTTAGCAGGGAGAAAGCCCATCTATTTTGAGATCTATCTTCTTTAAGCTTTGGTTTGGTTAGATGATGTCTGGCGTGAGAGGCCCTGCGTTCATTCCTTGTGTCTGTCAGGGCCTGTGCAGTAGCCAGGCTGGAATGGTTGCTTCCACCAACTTTAGTTAACAGAATGCTCCATAGAAGGTGACGGGCAAGAGCTCTATTGTATCAATTTAAACACCGCAGATGGTGTCTCTATGACTGTTGGCCACTTTTTAAAACTTTTTTCCTATATATGAGGATCCTCAATAAATGAAAAAAGCAATATCTCCAAAGTTCTCATTTCTGGTATTATTTTCTCACAGTATTGGACACAGTAGAAAACCCAGCACTCCAAATGATTGTTTTGCTGACTGTACTGAAGCGAAATAGTATCTCCTTTTGCTTTTATTTGTATAGTTATTATAAATACATATTAAACAGCAGGCACATAATTTCCATAATTTTGAAGTGTTCTAAGAAACTTTGTATCTGAAACAATAGTTTATACTGCAAAGAAAGTGAATAAAGAATGCGGAACTAAGGAATGTGTCAAAATCTGAAGGGTGCAACCAAAGGAATATTGAAGAATAAAGTTATAGCTTCCAATGCCTTATTGTGAAACCAAGAAAGATCAGAAAGAAATGGAAAATTCACAGCCACACATACAGCCCTACTCACCCTGCAAACCAAAAGAAGTGGCTGTTCAAGACAAGTCTGTGAACATGCACAACCTCATCTTAGCAATAAGCAAATGCATCAAAATACAACTTTAAAAATGGCTTCAAAGTTAGCACAGTGGTGTAGCAATGGTTTGCCTGATACTCATGTCATTCATGAAGCTCTTAGTTTGATGAGGGGAATTAAAATAAAAAGAAAAATAATTAGACTTCATTAAAATTATAAAAAAAACTTTTAAGTATAAAAAAGTTACCAAGAAGGTAGAAAGCTAATCAATAGAATGGGATAAAATATTTACATAACATATCTTTTAAAAATCTACAAATTCATGATTCAAAGTATAGCTCAGTGGCAGAGCATTGTGCAGCATGTATGAGTGAAGTCATAGGTTCAGTCCCCGGTACGGAATAGTAAGTTGGAGTATCCAAATGTGTAAAGAGCTTTTAAAACCCAGCAACAGAGGGTCCACCTGAGCAACAGGCAAAGGATGGGCAAAGACCTCCATGAACACTTCTACAGAAGCAAAACAAATGGCCAACGAGCTCAAGAAGCACAGGGAAAGATGCTCAACAATTCATTAAGGAGATGCAGATAAAAGCACAGTGAGGTACCACTTCAGTGTTCACATGAAAAGATCCAATTTGCATATGAAGTATGCTCACCAGAGCTCATGGGAGCAAGCTGTTGCAAGCTTAAGGGCTTTTGAGAAGGGACTGGGTCATAAAGACTCTGATCAATCAATGCATGAATCCATCACCAGGCTTGTAATTTGATGACATGATTGAGAGGCACTGAAAACTTCAGGAGGGTAGCCTACGTGGAGTAAATAGGCCGTTTGGGAGTATGTTTAAGGCTGTGTCTTATTCCTGGCTCCTCCTTCTACGTCTCCCTGCTGCCACGGGATATGCAGCTTCCCCTCCTCTATCCCTCCCCTCCATTTCCACTTACCATGATGACTTTTGCTTTGCCACAGGCCTAAAAGCAGTGGACTAATCAGGTTAAGAACCAAATAAATCTTTCTTCCCGAAAGTTGATTTTCCCAGCTATTTGGTCACAGGGATGTAAAAGTGACTAACACAGCCTGTTTATATGTGGTAAGCGAATAGACCCTCACCCCAAAGAAAACATTGCCCGTTGTAGGTTGGCAGCAAGTCTCTCTGTTCATCATATTTGTCTAGCAAAGTAAGATTCTTCAACAAACACCTCTGTGATCATTGTAGCAGCAGGGAAGAATAGGGCAAATTATGTTCAAGCTTCTGCTAAGAAGTGACAAATGTCACTTTCATTTATATTTCACTGGGAAAAGTAAATCACGTGGTCATACCAAATTTCCATGCCCTTTCTCTGCAAAATTGCCCATACCCTAATCACTGGGACCCATGACTACACTGAATTACACTGGCAAGGGGATTAATGCTGCAGATAGAAATTATAATTGCTAACAAGTTGACTGTAGAAATATCTTGGATGATTTCACTGAGCCCACTGTGATCACAGAGGACCTTCTAAGTAGATGGGGAGAAAGAGGGAATCAGACAAAGAGATGTGGCTTGGAGTAGGTGGAATAGGGTAAGGGAGATGCTATGCTGATAGCTTTGAAGCTGGGGGAAGGGAGCATACATCAAGGAATGTGGATTCCCTTTAGATTCAGAAAAAGAAAACCCTTAAGGAAATGGTTCTTCCAGCTATGGTTTGAGTGAGTGTGTCCCTCCAAAATCCCTAGATTGGAAATAAAATCGCAAAAGTGACAGTTTAGGAGCAGGACTTTGGGACAATGCAGGAGAGAGCCCTGTTCTCACAAATGGAATATATACACCTATTAAAGGAGCTCCAGAGGGCCAACCAACCTTCCATCTCCTCTGCTAGATGAGCACACAGCTTTGTCTTCTCAGAGGGCACAGCAGAGGATCCACTCTTGAGAACCAGAGAACAAAATCTCTATTGCTTACAGATTATTCACTCTGCATTATTTTATCATGACAGAGCCAAATAGTCTAAGGCTTTCCCCAGATTCCTTAATAAGAAAGATTTTTATCCCAAGGATACTGGTGTCATACATCTGACCTACAAAGCTGAAGACAACAAACGTGGACGGCTTGAGGTCGTTAGGTTGGCAGGGATTTAGTACAGCATTGATGGAAACTAGTGTGGAGGGAAGAACTGTCCTCCTGCATGGCCAGATGGAGGAGAGGGGAAAGTTGGTAAGTACCACTGGCGAGATGGGAAGAGACAGAACCCCCACTAATCCACAGGAGATGATCTCACACCTCAGAATGCTGAAGAATTAACAAGAGAACCATGTGAACAATGGGGAAAGTTCGAGTTTTCTTATTTTAAAACTCATGGCTCATAAGAATTAGAAGCCATCTGCAACAGCAAAGAACTGATTAGTGATTGGCTATAGCAGTGCAAGCCTGTAGGGCCAGATACTTAGGAGATGAAGGCAGGACAACTGTTTGGGCCCATGAGTTCAGGACCAATGTCAATAGTACAGTGAGACCCTGACTCTTAAAAAAAAAAAAATAGAAGCAGCTGATACAAGTCTATATTCACTCTGTTGAGGGAGAAGACTCAAAGTCTCCAATAAAAGCCCTAGATAGTGGTCTGAATAAATAAAGATATAATTTGGGATGAGAGGTAGGCAGAATAAAGCCTTGTGTCATGTCGCCAAAGTTGCCTGCATGCTAACCATTGCAGCCTAAAACTGTGTTATCTTACATGGTAAAATAGATTTTGTAAGATTTGATTAAATTCATGCTTAGCAATCCAATTCTCAGATTATAAGATATGCTTAGAAATTGGGAATTTAATGCATCTTGAAAGGCAGTAAGAAAGAATTCTGAAAAGAGATTCAAAGCCACAAGCTGATACAGTATGATTCTGGACTCCCCCCGCCCACAGCTAACCACCTCTTTCCTGCCTTGCTGGCTATCCAGTTCTGTGAAACAAAACACCCCAACGCTTTTTGGCTACAGCAGCAATTTGTTTCTCTCACAGTCCTGTGTGTTGACCAAGTGGTTCTTCTGTTGTTCTCAGAGGTTGTTCTTGTGGCTGCGTTCAGCAAGGGATGGCTAGGTGCTGTAAGGAAGGCCTCTTGTTGGTTCCCGGCTGCTCAACCCCGAAATAATCACACAGAAACTATATTATTTAAATCACTGCTTGGCCCATTAGCTCTAGCTTCTTATTGGCTTACTCTTACATCTTAATTTAACCTATTTCTATTAATCTGTGTATTGCCATGTGACTGTGGCTTACCGGCTAAAGTTCTGGTATCTGTCTCTGACTGGGCTTCATGGCTTCTCTCTAACACCTCCTTCTTTCTCCCAGCATTCAGTTTAGTTTTCCCCGCCTATCTACCTATTAGACTAAACCAGTCTTTATTAACCAGTGGTATTCACAGCTTACAGAGGGGAATCCCACATCAGCTAGGGATAGCAGAGCCTCTTCCTGTTGTATAGGGACCCCTTTCTCCACATGCCCATTCATCCCTTGGCTAACAGCTCGTACCACTCATGTGATGGTTAGGATCCAAGTGTGTAAGCTGGTCCCCACAGAAGTGGGACAGTCACCTGTCCTCACCCTGATGGAAGAGCAGAGGGTGATTTTGTGGGAGTGTTGAATAGGACTTGTTGTCTATGCATAATAAGGACAAATGAGGGTGGGAGGTATTGCCCCCAACCTCTGAGATAACTAGGATTCCAGCTGCTTTTACTTCCAATTCTCAGTATAGCTGCACTCACCCCTACATGGTGGGGGCTTGAAGCATTCTTCTTCAGGAAGATGAATCAGCTTTAGGAAAAAGACCAGCATTATGACAAACGGGAGTAGACCAAAGAAACTTGTAGAGGATGATGGAGGAGGGTTATCTGTCTATTGTGTTATTTTCATTGGTCAATAAAGAGACTGCCTTGGCCCCTTGATAGGACAGAAAATTAGGTAGGCGGAGTAAACAGAACAGAATGCTGGGAAGAGGGCTATGAGGCAGACGCCATGGAGCCAGCCACCAGGTCAGACATGCTAAAACTCTCCCGGTAAGCCACGACCTTGTGATGCTACACAGATGGTTAGAAATGGGTTAATCAAGATGTGAGAGTTAGCCAGTAACTAACTCTCTAGAGATAATGGGCCAGGCAGTGCTTAAATGAATACAATTTGTGTGTTGTTATTTCCGGGGCTAAGCTAGCCGTGCAGGAGCCGGGTGAGGCGAAAAGCAGGCCTGCCCGCAGCTCCTCACTACAAGAGGATCACTGGACTTGAACTCCACAGGGAGAGACAGGCCAATTGGTAAATTCTGTCAACGAGGAGCTGCCTATATGCTTTTTAGCACCCCACTTTTAAATATAAAGAGCCAGCCCAGTATAGTGAGGTACTTTCTTCAGTGGCCACACACCCTTTCATTGCCTATGCCTGGCTTAGTTTACACCACTGATCCTGTATTGTTGAGAATTTAGATGGTTTCCTTACCTCATAGTACTATGAGAGTGTCTTTTTGTCACATGCATTTTTGTATCCCTATCTGATGTTTCCTTAGGACAAATCATTAAAAAGGCTATTTGTGTGTGTGTGTGTGTTCAGTGACAGACACTTCTCACAGGTTTGAGACAGACTACCAAATAGGAGTGACACCTTTTCTCCTGTATTATTTATTCATTTATTGTGGCAAATTATCCCAAACTATAGCTTAAAAATACTAGCACATATTATAGCAACATTTTCTACATATCAAAGCTTCACAAATAACTTAGCTTAGGGTGTGGGAGGGTTGTAGCTTAGAGTTTCCTTTTAAAATATTTATTTGTGTGTAGGGGTCAGTCCCTGAGTGTATGTATGAGTATCCTGCATGTGTTTGGTGCCAGTAGAGGCCAGACGGTGTCTGATTGCCTGGCACTGGAGGTACAGGAGGCTGTGAGTCTGCACCTGGATGCAGGGAACCCAGCCCAGGTCCTCTGCAAGAGCAGTTAGTGCTCTTAAGTGCTTAAGTGCTGGCTCATTACTCCAGGTCCCTAGAATTTCTTTTTGCACTGTAGAGGCCAACAGGAACACAGGACAACCTCTGGGCTATTGAGCAGAGAGCCAGAGGGGCTTCAGAAATCATACACCATTACTTTCCTACTGTTAAAAAACAAATCCTAAAACTGACTTTTATTAAAAGGAGAAAATGTCAAATAGTTTATGGACATGTGTTAAGACCACCACACCCAAACAAATAATTTTTTAAGTCTTTAAGCATTAATAAACATGATTATACTTTCCTTTAAGGCTTACAATTCTATATTTAAGAATACTTTATGAGATTTTCATTCTAAGTTGCACTTAAAAATGCTTCCTTCTTTTGTTTTACTAAATTATTTTAAGACTTAAAAATGTAGAAAAGTGGAAAAGATATGAGGATTCTGTGTACTGTTCATTATCTGTGTAAACTGTTCATAATCTATTAGCAGTTTCCTCTCTCTCTCTCTCTCTCTCTCTCTCTCTCTGTCTCTCTCTCTCTCTTTCTCTCTCTCTCACTGCCTTTATTCTCCTCCCTCCATTATCCCCACATCTCGCTATATTTTTCTCCTCACCAATAGTCTAAACATACACACATGCTTGAACACTTCAGTGTAACAGATATGGTAGGTATTGTCTCACGTGCAGACAGTCCTCAGAAAGTAGACTACAGCTCTCTATGCCATCTAAACTCTCGTCCACATTTAAATAGCCTCAATGTTTACCGACTATCCTTTATACCTTTAAAGCTCCAGGACTTAGCCAGGTGGTGATGTCTTTAATCCGAACACTAAGGAGACAGAGTCAGGCAAATCTCTGAACTCAAAGTCTGCCTAGTCTACAAATCGATTTCCAGGACGGCCAGGATTAACAGGAAAACTTAGTCTTGGAAAAAAAAAAAAAACAGAGCAAAAAAATCAGAAAAACAGAAATTCAGGACTTAGGCAAGAGCCACACATTTCAATTGTCTCTTATAACTCTAGTTTGAAGCCCACAACACCCAGCCTGTTTAGTTCCTGTTTGCTTTTTAAACTTCCAGAATATTTTTCTTTTCATGGCCCATGGAAGAAGTAAGGCAAATTGAATTGTGGGGTGATTTTTTTATGGCATAATTTAAGTTGTTCCTTAATAGATATGTAAACCAAATCTGCAGGTCTGGTTAGCATCAGATGAATATTAAACATGACACTTCATATATCATTATGCACACACCAGATGCTCATGTGTGTTCATCATTTCTCTCATTATTGTGACATCATTGCTGCCAAGTGCAGCTTCAGAAAGAAAGGGATAAACCACATGATTTCTTCGTACAGCTCATCATGGCGAGGAAGGCTTGGTGGCAGGAGTGTGAGGCTCGGATCACCTAAAATTCATAGTCAATAAACAGATTGAGATGGATGCTGGTGATCGGAACATTTTTTTTATTTTCAGTTTGGTCCTGAAGCTGATGAGATCCTCCCAGCATGCAGGATGTGTCTTCCGTTTTCTGTTAAAATGTCCTGGTATATAACCTCATGGATAGATTCTGAGGTGTGTTGCCATAGTGATTCTAAGTCCAAGCAAGTTGACAAGATTAGCCATCACAACACAGACAAGCTTGTCTATTATCCTCTTGCCGTGCTCAGATTCTCTAATGAGAGCAACTTAAGAGAGAAAGGGTTTGTGCTCACATTTCCAGGACACAGTTCTTCACCACAGAGAAGGCCCTGAAGTCGGAGTCTAGCGCTGATTCTCACATGGTGTCTGTGGTCGAGAAGCACAGAGCATTGATTGCTCATGTTTAGTTTGCTTTCTCTGTTTTATACAGTCCAGGATCTAAGTCGAGGAAGTGGGCTGGCTTCCCTATCCCCAATGAACCTGAGCAAGTTAATACCATACAGGCACACTGAGAGGGCAGTCCCCCAGGTGACTTTAAATGTCATCAAATTGACAATTGAGGTTAACCCTCACAGCAAGTAATCTGAGATTTTTGTAATCAATGTGTTTTCACTCCATGGATTTGGAATCCACCAACGGTCCTTTTCTCGGCAACTGTGATATCGGGAACTGTGTTACCAAATGGTGATTTCTTTCTTTTTATCATTTAATTTGCATGTATTAATTGACTGTATCCTTTAAAAACATTTTTCTTCTCTCTGAAGGACAGCTGTTGACTGTTGGATATTATAATCAACAGTCGTCATTCTTTTTAATGTTCCACTTATTCCAGGTGCGCCCGATGAAATTCACTGTAAATTTTCTCCCATTTCCCATTGGCACGACTCCACCAATTTTTTAAATATAGCTTTACTTCTTGAGGTATGATGATGCCCAACTTCACCTTGAACCTTCCTTGCTGCTGCCCTGGAACAAGCCATTTTCCAAAATACGTTATTCCTATCAATGGGGAATATAATTTAGAAATCCATGCGGGTGTATTTTCAATGATGAAATTTCAAATATTGCTATTGGCGTCTTTGCAAGGGATCTCTTGAAAGAGTCAGGCCCTTTTGAACTACATACATACTAGGTACACTACATGTAACATGGGCTGTGCCATTCCTCCTCAAACTCTTATGATAGACTATAAGCCAGATACCAGCTTGGCACTTCAGGAAGTTGGCTGAGACTAAGAAGAACTGAGCTATTCAGAATCTAAATCTTAGCTTCCGTATCAGCATCCTGAAACAAAAAATGACATTTGGAGAAAATTGTGGACTCTTTCCTTAAATTATTAATGTCTCCTATATCGTTGAAGAGATGCAGACTAAAGCTTCTGCTTCTCCCAGCTGTTCTCCTGGGGTCCTGTTGATCTAATTTATGTACGGTGATCTGAGAATAGATCCCGGATGAATTCATAACAGATTCATTTGTCCAAGGACTTTTAGTCTCTCAACCTCAAGATACAACAGAACGACCTTTCCTTTGCACAGCAGCAAGAACATTCTGATACCAGCTTTTGTAAATGCTATGTACCATCAATGCCGATGTAGCCTATCTTTGGTACCCCACTTAATTTACTAATTTAAACTATCTTGGTTCAGTTCTGTTGAGCAGATATTAAATAAGAGAACTTCCCTCACTGTGTCCAGCATTCAGTGGCTTGGAAGGAGTCACCTTACACAGTCACAGGTTCTTTTCCTCAAGGATTTGAATTGAGAATCCCAGTAGGGCATTTAAGGTTTTAGTAGCCTAACACATGTAGTGATGGGTTGCGGGCAGGCCTGCTTTTCATCCTGCCCGGCTCCCGCACAGCTAGCTTAGCCCCAGAAATAATAACACACAAATTGTATTCATTTAAGCACTGCCTGGCCCATTATCTCTAGAGAGTTAGTTACTGACTAACTCTCATATCTTGATATTAACCCATTTCTATTAATCTGTATCACACCACGAGGTGTGGCTTACCGGGAAAGATTCAGCATGTCTGACCTGGTGGCTGGCTCCATGGCGTCTGGCTCATAGCCCTCTTCCCAGCATTTTGCTCTGTCCACTCCGCCTACCCAATTTTCTGTCCTATCAAGGGGCCAAGGCAGTCTCTTTATTGACCAATGAAAATAACACAATAGACAGATAACCCTCCTCCATCAAACACAGAGTTGGGTGTCACAGCTACGTGCGCCGTAAGGACGTAAGGATACCTGGAGGCTATGGTATGAGTAGGAGGAAGAAAGAATTCAAGATGAATGAACCACACCTGCAAGCACAATTATTAAAAACCCAGAATCAGATATTGGGGATCAACCCGAAGGCCAGAAAGGTAAAACAACAGCGACTGACTCTTACCTCGACCTCAGTCCAAAAATGGTGATCCTGCCTCCAAGAATCTTCATTTGTATTTTAATAAATAAAGCTTGCCTGAGGATCAGAAAAGTAAAATAGCCACACTGGCCGGTCTTACAGGCCAGGCAGCAATGACACACATCTTTAATCCCAGTAACCACACTAGCTTGCTATAGGTACTAGTGGTTCACGCCTTTAACCCCAGAACTAGAAAGGTTTATAAAACGGGAGGAGACAGCTCTCAGCCTCATTTTGGGATTCCTAGAGGCAGGATTGTCATTTCGGACTGAGGTGGAGGTAAGAGCCAGTGGCTGGCTGTTTTGCTTTTCTGACCTTCAGGTTGAACCCCAATATCTGCCTCTGAGTTTTTATTAATTGTCCTTCACACACCATAGCTAAGAAATGGAGACTTGACTTTCTATCTTTGTATCATTTCTAGTCCTGGGCATCTGGGTAGTTTTCATGTCCTTAAAATCACCTTGACTTTTTTACAGAATTAGTTTAATTGGTGTTTTGCTACTGGCAAATCTTGGCTCTATTTCTCTCGATACAGTCATGCACATTCTTTTTTATTCTTTTTGTTGTTGTGTTGGGATTAGTTCATGTGCAATTACCAGATGAATAGGGCAGTGTCAAACATTGGCTTAGAAGAAAACAGCTGCTGTGTAAAATATTAAATGGAGAGAACGTCTATTTCTTTTGCAAGAACAAGCAAATGTTTGTGGATATGTGACCTTGCGCTGAAGTCAGAGTCTAGATCAAGATGATTACAATCCAGCCAATCAGAACCTAGGAATGCCTAGATCATATGTCAGCCTTCTGATATAAACTTATGCTCTCTGCCATAAATTAATAGCTAGACTCTCATCCTTCCTGCTGTGCAACAAAGCAGCACTCAGCATTCCCATTTGAGACCAGCAAATGCTTACAGTGAGATAAAATAAAGTTATTATACCAAATTATTATGTGATATAATAAAAAAATGAAAGGCTAATAATTTTGGACTGAATTATAGAAGAAAAATATACAACAAAGAGACTTTAGTGGAATACAGTTCAATGCAGATTTGATGTTTTCTGAAGGTGTCCAGCTATAAACCAAGACACTGGAACCCTAAATTCACTTGTGCGTTGGCCATTGTTGCCCTGTGTTCTCTTTCTGACACCTGATAGGTGCATACTCCGCTTAGAGCCTTTGCTTGTTAGTGGACAACCACTGACAGTGTGCACGCTCCAGAACTGCCCTGTGCCATCAGCTGGCCCACAATACTTCACACAGGAGGACAGTGGCTTGGCCTGTTGTTTCTAATCAGATCTGCTCCGTGATGCTGTTCTGGCCCTATTGGATCAAGCAAGAGCTAGATTTTCCATTTCCACACCTCCATGTGGCTCTCACACCCCTTCATCTTGCTTTCTTTGCTCCTCTATTGGTTTTGCCTGAGACCCTTCTCTCAACGAACTGTATGTATATTAACCCCCACATCAAGTTAGATCCCTGTTTTCAGGGGATCTAACTTACAGCATCTCATTATTCTGACTAAACAAAAATGGTCTTCCTCTTGCTTCTGTCTGTTGCTGTGCCTGCTTCCCAGTGGCACATAACTACCTGGCTGATCCCTTCCCATTTAATTACAGTTTTCTTCTGAGGTTTTCCCTCCATCTTATCACATATGCGACCCGTTTAGCACCTGGCACTAAGATGACTTTGGGGGGAATGAAAGGTCTTTGCTCAGAAAAATGACTTCAGGAGCGGAAGGAGCAATCTTAAGGGCAGGGCTCACATTAATGAGGAGGTTGCAACACAAAGTTATCTGCATAAGAAGAAGCACACCCTTTATTCTGACCCAGAAAAAAATATAGAATAGAGAACTCTGACATGAAGATGGGAGAAAATTGCCAATGGAGGAGTTGCGAAGCCCAGGGTGCTCAGTAATCATAAATTGTGCTGTTCGGCTGTTATCCAGAGGGCTCCAACTGTGCGAATTTAATTTACCAGCACAAATCTATGGGGGTGAATATAGGGGAGGTAAGGGCTGCGGGAACTCCAATCTCATAGTCACCAGTTCACTGACCCCACGATGTCTTTTCAAGAGGGCAATAGAGCAGGGATCCTGGCGTCGGCTTATAGAAAAGTAAATGATGTTCCCTGGAGAAGCTCACAGTGGTGGAGAGAAGCAGCCCTGGTGTGAGATGGATTCAAGGCAGGTGTGTGACAAGCGCTCTTTCCCTCTAAGTGAACTAGGAAAAGTTGACTCAGAAGCAAAGAGAGAAAAACTGGCGAGTGAATACAGAAAGACCTATGGATCCACACACACACACACACACACACACACACACACACACACACACATGCACGCACACATACATACACACACATACACTCATAATAACACATACACACACAGAGTCTTTGATGAGATTTTGGTAAAATGGAGCAGAAAGCATTTAAATCTGCAACAGAGTTATATAACCTTTATTTGGCTTTCTGTTCTCTCTCTCTCTCTCTCTTTTTGTTTCCTTCCATAACAGACAACATCAGTGCCTATTAGTGCTGGCCTTGGGAAGATTAAGTGCTTTTAGAACGTGTACCCTGAGATAAACAAAGAACAAGCATATCCTGGTAACTAAAAACAGTTTCCTAGGAGGACAGACATCCTCCATCTTCCCTGTCCTCTAAGGTCTGCTGACTTTTTCATGTCCCATCTCAATGCTTACTTCACAAGGATTCTACTAGTCTACCAGCCCATATGAGCTCTTTGCTCTTTGAGCCTTCTGTAGCTTCCTGTTTGAAGTTCTTAGTATTAACTTGTTGGTGTGGGATTCCCCTCTGTATGCTGTGAATACTATTGGTTAATAAAAAGCTGTCTTGTGCCTGCACAGGAAATAGAGGTAGGTGGGGAAAACCAAACTGAATACTGGGAGAAAGGAGGCAGAGTCAGGGAGAAGCCATGTAACCAGAGACAGACACTGGAATCTTGCCGGTAGGCCACGAGTCTCATGGTAAAATATAAAATAATGGAGCTTCAAATGCTTTAAATATACACCACATGGGTGGTGTGGGTGAATTGTCTGTATTCTGTCAAACATGTTTTAAATAAACGCTGATTGGCCAGGCAGGAGGTGTAGGTGGGAAACCCAGACAGGAAGTGGAAATGATGCAAGGAGAGCAGGAGGAATTCTAGGGAGGAGGAAGCTGATTCCTCCCACTCCTGCCCAGATCACTGAAGCAGCAGGATGTGAGCTGCCCCACTGAAAAAGGTACTGAGCCACATGGCTAACATAGATCAGAAAAATGGGTTAATCAAGATGTGAGAGTTAGCCAGTCAGAAGCCTGACCTAATGGGCCAATCAGCTTTATAACATATAGAGATTTCTTTGTGTGATTTTTCTCTGGGACTA
Organism: Myodes glareolus; assembly: GCF_982192425.1. Classification (NCBI taxonomy): domain Eukaryota; kingdom Metazoa; phylum Chordata; class Mammalia; order Rodentia; family Cricetidae; genus Myodes; species Myodes glareolus. The sequence continues at coordinate 32,116,126 of NC_142040.1, forward strand.
AACAGCTGGGGGGCCGGACAGGACAGAAATCTGAACAAGCTGGCCCTACATGTTACACATGGGTGCTGGATTGAGTCTCAGATCCAAAAATATATTTATTAAGCTGATTGTTATAACTCAGTTTTGACAAATGGTAAAGCAACCGTAAGCGCATCTAGTCCTTCCGTGAGGAGTAACATCAGCGGGAAATGGGAAAGGGGTCAATTGAAAGTCGTCTGCTGCCTCTGAATTTGTCATTTTTATTTAGTAGCGTACATTTTTCCAGTATGAGCTAAATTCCTCTGTATATTAAATATGCAAGTTTGTGCATTTCTTCTCATTGTCCTTCCTGGATTTGGCAACTAAAGGAAAGACTTAATTTTCATAAGCTGACACTGCTTTGCATGGTGTCCTGTACTATAAAGACCTGTTGAATTAGCTTGACTAAGATCATTAGGTACATGTCACATCTGTTACTATATGAGCAGGAAGTAGAACAGAAAGGAAGGAAAATCAATAAATAACCGGAAGCAATGTAAAGACAGAACTACTTCTCAACTTGTGGATTCAGAGACGGTGGTAAGCCAGGCATGGGCGCCGTGGGAAGATGTGTTTGCTTCCCTCGGCATTCCTACTGAAATCCTGACTTCGGTGTCATGGCTTAGGAGGTCACATGACTGGGAGCGGAAATGGAGTCTTCAAGAAAGGGATCAGCGTCCTTTCAAGAAGAGATCTTTTGGGGCTGGGCATAGTGGTGCATGCCTTTAATCTCAGCATTTGGGAGGTAGAGGCAGAAGAATCTTGGTGAGTGTGAGGCCAGCCTAGTCTACAGTGAGAAGAGAGAGAGAGAGAGAGAGAGAGAGAGAGAGAGAGAGAGAGAGAGAGAGGAAGAAGAAAGAAGAGGAGGAGGAGGAGGAGGAGGAGGAAGAGGAGAAGGAAAGAGGAAGAAGAGAAGGAGAGGGGAGAGGAGAGGGGAGGTGAGGGAAGGAGAGGGGAGGAGAGGAGAGGAGAGGGTATGACTTCTTCTCTCACTTTGTTCTGCAGCCCTGTGGTCTGCAATCCAGAAGAGGCCCTTTATCTGAGCCTGACCACATTTTACTTCTGCCTCCATAACTCTGAAGGGGAAAATCCTGTTATGTAGTAGGTATATTCTTGAGGTATACACCAACTCAAAGTGCTAACTGATGCTGTTAGTTTATTAAGAAACCTTGGGCACTTACTTACTAAGATAGCCCTTACTGTGTGTGGGCACACGCCTGCAATCACAGTATTACTGAGGCTGAGTCAGATCATAAATTCAAGAGCAGCTTGGGGTGCACAGTGAACCCTCATCTCAAGAGACAGAATGAATCAAAGCAGACATGTCTACACAGGGGCATTTCACAAAGAAAGATTTTATTTTCTGATTTTTATTTATTTTTGTAAAATTTATTTATTTATTATTGCATTCTTTCATTCACCCCAGTATCACATTCAGTTTCTCAACAAAATAAAACAAAATCTAAAAAAGCCACCCTTAGCTCACAACCTCCCATGCCACAAGGAGAGACTCTTGTTTTCTTGCCTTGAATATTATTGTTTCCCCCAACAAGGATGGGAGGATGTGTTTGTATTTAATATTTTATTTGGAACCCAAATATATTCGATAACGTAATAATATATTTTTTTCTAAAAACATGTACCACTCTGGGTCTGTGTGCTGTGTCCAACAAATTGGCAAGAATATTATGTTCCAAAGTTGTTTTTCAAAAAACCGGTTCAGCTCCATTTCTGAATACTGTATTTCCCCATCATTACAAAAATCCTTTTGAAAGCATTCTTTCTGCTAAATGGTTAGATGTGGTGTCTATTTTAAGCACATGAGCAAGCAAATTATTTCCTACATGAGAGCAAAGTGTTTAAATTACAGATGAAAATTCCATCCAGTTCCATAAACCTTTGTCAGAGTGGTTGTGGGTTTACTCAGCACAAACAAGATGCTAGAATACAGAAACACCTAAGGAGGACGCTTCAGGATCAGAAGTCCTTGGTTTTGGGAGTGACACACAGATGAAATAAGTAAGATGTGAGTTGTGTGGAGTTGAAAAATGAAGGATAAAGGCCATCAGCGTTTGTAGTATCCAGAATATGGAGACGTCAATGTGGGCTAAAGTATGTGATATCTGGTTTCATGTGGTTGTGGAGGTCAGAGAAGCCTGAAAAACAGGGCTGGGGAGGCAGGATCCGAAAGATAAAACTGAATGAACCCAAACAGAAACACTATGGATTATGGCACTGGGGTGACTTGGGTTATAAGGACAGTCTATGACCAGTGTTTCCGAGGACAGACTACATTATACAAGCACACTTCAAAAGTGTACCATGTGCCAACAAAGTTTAGCCATGAGAAAGCCTTTTGTGCCGTAAAAAAAATGCAAAGTGATTTAAAGCAGAGATGGTTATCTCAAAGTGAGCTCAAGGCAGGCAATCTTTAAAAGAGCAAGGCTTGTACTCTTCTAGAGAATTTTCTGCAGTCAGCTCAGCTTGCCTTGGGCTTATTTGCTTTTTCCCACCCCCTTCTGTCTTCCCCACAACTTTATCTTACTCATTTTCCCCCTCCTTTACATTCTGGCCGTGCCTAGAGGCATTCTGGAAAGACTAAACCTGTGTGGCCACTCATTTCAGACTTGGGCTTCAACATGCGTGGCTTTATTAGATTTCATGCTTTTGCCAAAAGAGAAGCTGCAGGTGCTGATCTAAAAATAGTGTTCTCAAAAAAAGGTGCTTTGGAGACTACCTAGAGTCCAAATAAACATGGTGGGGGAAGTGAGTGTGCATTCTCTTATTGGTAGACTGGGGTAGATCCATTCGTGGAAAAACAGGTTGTCAAAAGACCAGTTTGCCGAGAAACCAATTTGCTAAACACTAGCTTACTCAAAAAGTGAATTCTGGATGAGCAATTTGCTGATTAAGTAATTTATCAAATGATCTGTTCCCCGAATTCTTAACACACAAGACATCTTTCTGTTGACTACTGTAGCAGAAAGATGCATATATTTATGCTATCAACTAAAGTGCAAATGCAATGTAGATACTAATTTTTTTTAAACAATGAATGTAATCTCTCTTATAGGTACCTCTCTTCCATATCCAGTGTGTCTGAGTCACGTGGACCAGGGAGCTCCAGGCAAGTATTTCTCTCTGCTATGGTTTAACTTGGAAGTAGGTGTTCTAGGTTGTTTAGAGATGGTTGTTCTCCGCACTCCCCTACCAATTGTACAATGGAAGCTCCCTCTGGGAGGCTGTAACTATCCCTCCACCCTGTCTGCTTGTCTTTCTCTCTAGTGATTTTAGTCCAAAAGGCAGTGGGTAGACACAAGTCTCGCCTTCTTGAATTTTGTTTTCACTCTTCATAATTTCCTGGAGCCTGAGATTGTTCTGCTCTGAGCTGTTCCGCCTTGTTAGAACTTCCTGCTCTCTGGTCTTTCATCTGGAGAGGACTTTCTCACTTCACCTCCACCCTTCAGTGGGGCTGTCATGACAGAATGGCTCCCTGCCTGAGAGCTTAATTGGTTGGGAAGGAGAAAGAAAAACGTAAACAGAGTTTCATTTGGGTTGTTTCCTTTCCAGTCTCTTCTGCCCTCACCTCGGTTGGATGTGCAACTTGCTGGGTTGCCTTGTTACAGGGAGGGGGCAGGTATGAGAGCTAGATTTTAGGAGGTTGCATGGGGAAAGCCAACATGGGACTGAATCAACACCAGGAACCTGAGTCCCCAGGCAAGCTGACGAGGATCCCACACAAGTTCGTTAGCCACAGACTTCGTCATCCGAGGCAGCAGTACAACGTAGGAGAAGGAACTTGTGGGAGCGAGAGAGTCACAGGTCGCATCAGAACTGCTATAACTAACTCCCCATGGGGTTCGTGTGGTGACATCATTTTGGGGATGAGACAGAGGAGAAATCTCTGAGAGGCAGCATTTCTGGAAGGTGGCACTGAAAAGAAATGGTTGAAGCTGAAGAAATGAAGACACATCCGAATGGAGATTGGACCAACACTACCTGAGTGCATCGCAGCTACTTTAACTGACTCCTCATAGATGCTACTCAACAATCACTGTAATTCATAGGTATTTTAATTTCGATGTTGTATAGGTCACAAATATCAAGTTGTTTTTTTTTTTTTAATGAGGGTGTTGGGTTCTTTATTTCAATTTATTGTCCATCTAGTCTCCTTTTTTTTTTTTTTTTTTGGTCCTTTTTACCAGTAGGTATTAATTATGCATAATGGGCCTCATTATGAGATTTTCATACATGTAAATAAGTACTTGGGCATATTCATCCCCATTACCCTCTCTTGTTTTCTCCCTGCCCTGCCGTTCGGCTGCTGCTTCCCAATTAGTCTTCTCTTTCAAGTCTTGTCTCCCTTTTTTTTGCTGCGGTTTTTGATGACCTAATGCATTTCATCAGGGTTGCCAGCACATTTAATTAGTAATCTTGTTTCTGGAGTGTGGCAGAATGCAGTAGAATTACAGTGGCGCATAGATCATTGTGTCCGGAGCCATTTTCCCACGTCTGTGTCCATGCCTTCAGGGCAAGCCCATTGGTACACGCCAATGATTCTTCCTTTTATTTCAGTTCCTCAGAGACCCCGCTTTCCTGCTGCAAGTCCAGGAGTATACTCCCCTTCAAATATCAGGATCTTTCCAGGGCGATGTGCGGAAGGGCTGCCAATTTGCCCACCGTACTTCCAACACCGGCGCAGTACTGAAGTCTCTGAAATTTGAAAACGTTTGCATTGTTTTATTCTGTGTTAGATTTGAGGAGCAAAAGGTCCTCTTCCAAAAACACTGTATTCCAGCTTCTGTGCTTTGCTACCCTTGAGAGAGCTGCTTCTGAAGAGAGTTGTGAAGCCAAAGAGCTTGAACCAACGGAGGCGATTGGGAAATGGCGTGCAAATGGGTGGAGTTCCAGAGCCCGGAACCAAGAGAGTCTCGTGATGATGTCTTTTCTAGGAAACAGTGAGAGGGACTTGCCACCGCCCCTTCAACGCAACACTGAGCTGAGTCACTATGTCAGAAATATTCAATAGTGTAAGGCAAAAGGCAGGCGCTGGCTCCACTTGATAGAACTTTCAGAAGCCACTGGGCCCCGCCATGTGACCAACGCACACGTCCCTCACCCTCATCACCAGCTGTCCTGCTGGACTTGGGACTGAGGAGCTCTCTAAGAGCTAAAATAATTAAATTCCCCCAAAATGTTCAAAAGTAAGGCTTGCAAAGTTGCTAAATGGCCAAGTTTGGCGAACCATCTTACTTATCAGACAACTTTAACTCCAAATTCTGTGATTTTAATCCCAAATACCTGTTGGCTCATAATAAAATATTAAAAAATGGGCATGTAGATAATTGCTCTCTGCTAAACAGATGGATGTTGGGAAGAAATGTGTGTTTTGGGAAATTGGCTCTACTTATTTGCTAGATGACTAGCCTTGAATTAGTGTATAATTAATTTCTTGATGTATTGTTATATAAAATGAAAATAGCCATCATACAAGATTGTGACAGAATTAAGTTATATGAGTTAGGCTATTTTACATATTTTAAAATATTTTGAATATATGAGATATTTATGTACAGACATTCCTGTAGAAACGACAGAGCAACGAAACCAAAAATTGTATTTTCCATTCTCTCCTGGTCAAGTTTCTCCTCAATATATATAATTTTGCAGAATTAGAAATGGTTGCGGTTATAAATTAGACGCCATACAACAGAGAACAAAGCACTGTACTGCCATCTTTTGGCCAAATGGTAAACTACACTCGTGTGTAGGTAAACAGATTTTTCAAGCCCCAGGATGGTTGTTTATTTGTTAAATGGTTGAGTACTATGACCATGCCTCCTGCTACACAGAATCTGGAGGCCTCACTACAATGCTACCAGGTTGTTCAAATGGAAGGCATTGAGTCTAAAGTAACAAATACTTCTCAAAGGCTGTGTTTACAGAAGGGCTGGTGGCTGGAACGGTTTCTGTTCAAGCTGGAAGGGACATTAGAAGCTGGTCCTTGCAGACGGCTTCCCGTCTGCCTCCCCAGGGGAATTCCGCCTGAGGAGTTGGTGATGGGAAGAATAGCAGATTTCAGTTCGGGAAGCTGTGTGGAGAGGAGAGATAATCTTTCCTTGGGACAATGGAAAGACCAGAGACATCTGGGTTGTGCATAGATTCACTCATCCTTAGTGAGTCAGTGGACATGTGGTCGGACACAGGAAAACGGGTCAGAACCGGTTCCATTCTGATCCTTGGTTCTGTTTCTGCAGTAAGTAGAAATGTGAGACACGGTCTAGCTTCCTTCCCATTCTCTTAGGAATATGAGCTCTTGCCAGGAACCCTCCACTTAACAATGCATCCTGCCATGGGCCAGGATCACTCAGAAGACTGGAAGTGGAGGAAAACCTTAAAAAGATCTTGTTTTTCTTCTTCTTCAGGCTGTGTAAGTTGTACCTGCAGAGGAATCTGAGCAGCTGTTTTGTGGATGGATTTGAGTAATACAATCAGTACTGAGTTGGGAGTGTGTGTGTGCTGGGGAAAAGAAAGGAAAGTCTGCAAGGCAAAAGCCAACAGCAGCGCTTTCTACCTCTGCCTTTTGTGGTATTTCAATGGCACTGGGAGCTCAATGAAGATTCTTTGCCTGGTCAAACTTTAGTCAGGTTTTGAACCTTCTCCTCGGTATATCTGTCCCCACACTCTCTACCAAAACTCCACTCTTACAAAAGAGAACCTTCTGATGTTCATAAGGCAGCGCTTTCAATAGCTAATCACGTCCCCATTCTCCTTTGATGTCTGATGACAATGGCCTGTCCCTGGCAAGAATCTCAATAGGTTGGATTAAACAGAATCTCCCTCGGTCTTGTGGCTGGCTGTTAGTAAGTTTCCGTCTACTGACTCCCTTCCCCATCCCTTCTTTGGCTAGGGATAACAGCTTGTCATTGTGTAAAGAACTGAGTGTAGTGAGGGGCTGCGGGCAGGCCTGCTTTTCATCCTGCCCGGCTCCCGCTCGGCTAGCTTAGTCCCAGGAATAACAACACACAAATTGTATTCATTTAAGCACTGCCTGGCCCATTATCTCTAGAGAGTTAGTTACTGACTAACTCTCATATCTTGATATTAACCCATTTCTAATAATCTGTAGCACCACGAGGTGGTGGCTTACCGGAAAAGATTCAGCATGTCTGACCTGGTGGCTCCATGGCATCTGCCTCATAGCCCTCTTCCCAGCATTCTGTTCTGTTTACTCCGCCTACCTAATTTTCTGTCCTATCAAAGGGCCAAGGCAGTCTCTTTATTGACCAATGAAAATAACACAATAGACAGATAACCCTCCTCCATCAACTGAGACCATAAAATATATAAAGAACTCAAGAAACTAGACTTTAAAATGCTAATTAACCCAATTAAAAAATGGGGCACTGAGCTGAACAGAGAATTCTCAACAGAAGTTCGAATGGCGAAAAGACACTTAAGGTCATGCTCAACCTTCTTAGCGATCAGGGAAATGCAAATCAAAACAACTCTGAGATACCATCTTACACCTGTCAGAATGGCTAAAATCAAAAACACCAATATAGCCTATGCTGGAGAGGATGTGGAGTGAGGGGAACACTCATCCATTGTTGGTGGGAATGCAAACTTGTGCAACCACTTTGGAAATCAATGTGGTGGTTTCTCAGGAAACTGGGAGTCAACCTCCCTCAGGACCCAGCAATTCCACTCTTGGGAATATACTCAAGAGATGCCCAATCATACTACAAAAGCATTTGTTCAACTATGTTCATAGCAGCACTATTTGTAATAGCCAGAACCTGGAAACAACCTAGGTGCCCCTCAATAGAAGAATGGATAAAGAAGGTGTGGCACGTATACCCTTTAGAGTTCTACTCAGCGGTAAAAAACAATGACATCTTGAATTTTTCATGCAAATGGATGGAAATAGAAAACACTTTACTGAGTGAGGTAACCCAACCCAGAAAGAGGAATATAGTATGTACTCACTCATAAGTGGATTCTAGCCATAAATAAAGGACATTGAGTCTATAATTCGTGATCCTAGAGAAGCTAAATAAGGAGGAGAACATAAAGAAAAACATATAGTTATCCTCCTGGATATTGGAAGTTGACAAAATTGCCAGGCAGGGGTTGGGAGCAAGGGGGTGGGGGTGAGATGGGGATAAGGGGAGATGGGGGGAGAGAAGGGAGAATGGGAGGATGGGGAGAGCTTGAGGGAATGGGATGGTTGGGATGAAGGAGGGGTGGATGTGGGAGCAGGGAAGTATATATCTTAATTAAGGGAGCCATTTTAGGGTTGGCAAGAGACTTGACTCTAGAGGGGTTCCCAGATGTCCAAGAAGATGTCCCCAGAGTGTTCCTTGAGCAGCAGAGGAAAGGGTGCCTGAACTGGCCTTCTCCTATAGCCACATTGATGAATATCTTGCATATCACCATAGAATCTTCATCTGGTGATGGATGGAGATAGAGACAGAGACCCACATTGGAGCACTGGACGGAGCTCCCAAGGTCCTAATGAGAAGCAGAAGGAGGAGAACATGAGCAAGGAAGTCAGGACCTCGAGGGATGCGTTCACCCACTGAGACGGTAGGACAGATCTAATGGAAGATCACCAAGGCCAGTTGGAATGGGAATGATGGAGCATGTGATCAAACTGGATTCTCTGAATGTGGCTGACAGTGGAGACTGACTGAGAAGCCAAGGACAATGGCGCTGGGCTTTGATTCTACTGCATGGACGGGCTTTGTGGGAGCCTTGTCTGTTTGGATGCTCACCTTCCTGGACCTGGGGGGAGCGGGGAGGACCTTGGACTTCCCATAGGGTAGGGAACCCTGACTGCTCTTTGGCCTGGAGAAGGAGGGGGAGGGGAGTGAGGGGAGGGGAGGAGGTAGAAATTTTTAAAAAAAAATTAATTAATTAATTAAAAAAAGAACTGAGGCCATTCTCTTGTCCTCATGCAAAGTACTACTCTAGGGGCTCTACCCTCACCTCAAGGTCCTGAATAAGGCTGACCTTACTTTTATTCCTTAAAAATATAATGCTGGGTGACCACAGCCGCTAGTCCAGGCAGAGATGGCTAGAGCGGTGCAGATTCCCCACAACGAGCAGCAGAGTGGTGTCTCATCCCGGACAGACTGGTGCTGCCCCTGGGAGAGTCACCCAAGCGGATGGGTGGAGACGGCGGATAAAAGGCTTACAGGACTTAGTAAATAGACATAAGGCTGAACATAAAGCTGAACATTTATTACTTAAAAAACAAAGAAAGACAGAAATAGGAAAAGGGAAAGAGAAAGACAGAAAACACGTGTGCACACACCAAGAGAGGGAACAGAAAGAAAAGAAAGATGGCGACAAGAGGTCAGAAGTCACTGGGAGTGGGTGTGGCTTGCCCCTTAAAGGGACCAAAGACCAAAAGAATAACACCATGTTTTAGCAAATATTATTGAACATTTTTTTCTCTAACAAACTCAAAGGGTATGGCTGACATTACCACTGACTCTCTTCTTTTTCCCAGCTCACACACAAGTCTCTCTTTAGGGTCACCTCTCTTTGAGACACACAAGTTGGCTGTGAGTCTCAGGATAAAGGTTCTCAGGTCCAGCCCATTCTTGTCCTCAGACTCTGCTCTCTTAGACCGTGGCTGAGTATCCAGGGCATCACTACCTACTCAGGGTTTGAATGGTAGAAGGGCCTAGTTGTCAATGGGGTTCAAGTGTGACCCTTTGGGACCTTTGGTTTGGGACTTGTTATCCAAGTTAAACTTATCTCTAAGATTTAGCCGTGGAAGGGAATGTGTATTCTTCTTATTCTTGTAACTTAGACCCTAGGAGACATTTCAATTCATCCCCTGGCCTGGCTAATGGAAAATGTCCCTCCCACCTGGAGAAGGCTTCTAGTACTTGACAGACAGCTTTAGAAAATCTGGTGCTATGGTAACGGATCCTCCTAAGGCAACCTCCATTCTATCCCCGAACAAAAGCCCGTTAGATGTCGTAGCTGCTAAGTGGGCCGTACTGTGCAGCAGACAGCTCAGGAGCCTCTCAGACGCTGCTTTTTAATTGTTGCACTATGGTTTAGCTTAGGTCTAATGTGGACAAGAGGCTTCTAAAAGTCTTTGTCAAACCCACAGAAATTATCACTGTTAGCCCCCAAATACACTTACTTTTCTGTTGGGGATGTGAGGTGGTACAATCATTGTCCATGGGCACAGAAACGATAATATTGATTTTTTTTAAGTGGGGAATTGATTTTAAAGGGTATGAGGGTAACTTTGCGACAGGATAGGCTTATGTGCTGATTTAGTGTGTTCACACCTTAGTGTACACAAATGTATGTAGCTCTGTGCTAAGCCTTGCACATTTTCACTCTGTAAATTATGGCTCAACAAGGCACTATCTAGATCTCCTTTTCTCTCCCTCCCTTCCCAGTTAGAACTCCATTTGGGTTTACTAACACTTCCTTTTTCAAAATTATCCCTTGGGGGTTAGAGAAGCCTGGAACATCTTAGTTCAAAGGAACAGGCAAGAGGTAGGAATTTTCCAAAGGCGGTTGCCTCCACTTTGTAACTTTAGTCCGGAGGCAAGGAGTGATACTGTTTCAAATGTCACAAGACTATACCTCCACCTACTCCTTGTCTGTGCCTGGATGGTGTGACTGGATCAAACAACTGCTGGGCTATATAGTGTCACGTTACATCTGTCCCCACCGGTCTCAAGTGCCTTCTGCCAATCCTTGCAATTCCATTACATTTTAGGAGGAAATGTGATTTTCTACTTCTGAAGCTTATTTCACACGTAAGCCTCTCTCTTCAAATCCAGAGCATCCTTCAGCTGGCACTTTACTTCTTCTTTCATTAAGCAAACTGGGTGAGGGCTGGAGAGGTGGCTCAGAGGTTAATAGTGCTGGCTGCTTTTCCAGAGGTCCTGAAATCAATTCCCAGCAACCACATGGTGTCCCACAATCAACTTTGATGAGATCTGGTGCCCTCTTCTGGCGTGCAGGCATACATGCAGATAGAGCACTGTATACATAATAAATAAATAAGACTGAAAGAAAGGAAGGAAGGAAGGAATAAGAAAGAAAGAAAAAAGAAAGAAAGAAAGAGAGAGAGAGAGAGAAAGAAAACTGGGTGATTTGCTTCATGCCACTGGAGGCTTGACCAGACTATCTGCAATGTTTGCTCACATGCTGGCCTTTGTTCCTCCTGTCTTGACCTGTTAGTAACTCCTAGACCTGGCTCTACAGACAGTTTTAAAAATACTAGCCAGGCATACTGTCTTGCACCTGCAATCGCAGCCTTTGAGAGGGTGAAGCAGGAGAACTGCTGTGAATTTGAGCTTAGCTTGGTGACCTAATGAGTTTCAGAGCAGCCTGAGCAATAGAATAAGACCCTACTTAAAACATAAACAAGAATGTAGAAAGCCAAAACAAAATAATGTGATAACCAAATCTCACCCTCAGTGATTCTAATTAAATGATTCTTAGGTGGGACAGGTTGATTTCCAATCCTTTTCATTAAAAAAAAAAAAATCTTTATAGGTTGTTCTGTCTACAGTGTTCCATTTACCACCCCAAGCCCTGGATCAAACCAACGCTTTCTTTTTATGCGAGGACAGTGCTGTACCACTAAGCTCCGTCCCTAGCTGTGTGGGACTTCTCCATAATTTCTCCAACGATGTCTCCTCTTTACTAAACCAGTCTCAAGAGCTCTCAAACCCGCTCTGCTGTTTTTCCTTTAACCCCTCCTTCCATTTGACGGCTCCTCTCCCAGGAAAACTGTTAAGTACTTGTGTATACTGGCTTCTGCATCTCAGAGTCTCTCATCAGCCTATGTGTGCCTCTGTTGTTCAGCGTTGTTGAAGTCATCAAAAAAAGCCTAACATGTCTGTTATGAGAGCTGACTGGTCTGCTTTTGTGAGCGTTTGACACATTGTTCTTTACTGAACGCCTTTCCCCAGGCCAGGGCTTCATTGCCATCTTCCTTCCTTCCTAGTACTTTTCAGCATTCTTCATTAGCTCGCCCCTTTCTCCCTAAACTTTAAACCTCAGATGATTCCCTCTGGCTCTCTCCCTGTCCCCAGTCTCCTCCAGCCACACTGATTCTCATGGTGATACCATATGTAGGCGGCCCACACAGAATGTCTTGAACTCTCATCTCTTTTTTAAGTACCCCACTTATATTTCATTGCTTTAGAAAACACACTGAGGCCATTCGTCTCTTGAAACCCCTACCACTCTTGGGAGTTCTCACTTTTCCGCAATAAATCTGCAGTTTGTCGGCTTAATACAAAACAAAGCAGACAAAGCTGGGATACAATCCTTAACTTATTGTCTGCCTTTATAAAAATCAGTCCAACATATTGGGTACCAGAAGTATCCTAGGATGCTGATTCCAAGGATTGGATTATTCACTAGATAAATGGCACTAAGATCTCGACAGTGGGTGTGTTGTAACACTGAATGGCCACGTTATTCCTTTCTGATAAAATTGGAAAAGATAGGGAAAAAAAGGAAGTGCTTTGACTTTGTCCTGGAAAAACTAGCAGTTAGGAAGGCTCTGAAAGTGGATAGTGATGGGGAAAAATGATAGACACAAGGCAATTGATCCCATCCATCCATCTATTCACCTGTCCGTCTGTCCATCTGTCATTTGTCCACTATCCATCCATCCATCTGCCTGTCCATTCATCCACCACTGAAAGTAAAGTGTGAGAGTCAGTGGACCTCTTGGGAAGACTAGAGAGTACCACTTTCTGTAGCTGGAAGGCCCTCACACCTGAAGGCAAGACGATGTACTCAACTGCGAGAGTGACCGAGTTCAGAACAGGCTGACTTCCCAATCACAGTTGGAGTCCAGATAAAGCCAGAGGGCTGGAGAAGGAACTGCTGGGTATTGAGGTGAAGATTTTGGGCCTCCAGCTTCTCCTAAACATGTAGACACAGCCCCTCACTTCGTGGAAGACTAAGCCCCCATGTACCCCTTTGAAGGCAATACGGTGGTTCAATGAGACCGAGGTCATTTTACTCAATGTATTCCTGTGCCCCCTTCTTTCTGCCGCCAGACCAATAACTGGGGTCAGACTAACAATGAGCATCTGTTATGCTTTTAAATGGAAGTGCTGGGTTGTTCTCCAAAGAGATGGCTTCCATGCACCCACTGGTGACCAGAAAAGCTTATCTAGGAATGCATTCCAAGTGAGGTAGATGAAAGAGTGATAAAATATATGGGGAAATTTGGAGACAGTGTTCTGTGACACAGGATTTAGTACTTTAGCTAAGGTCTTGGAAAATGGTTCTAATATACCGTTATTATAACATTTAGAACAGTGCATCTCAACCTTCCTAATACAGCTTCTCATGCTGTGCTGACACCAACTGTAAAATTATTTCGTTATTATTTCATAACTGTAATTTTGCTACTGAGTTGAATCATGACGAAATATCTGATATGCAGGATATCTGATATGTGACCCCCAAATCATGACGAAATATCTGATATGCAGGATATCTGATATGTGACCCCCACAAAAGGGTTGCAACCCACAGGTTGAGAGCTTAGAGGCTGGAAAAAAGTGATAGGCTCTGAGTGCTACTTGGTTCCCAGAAGTTCCCTGGCAAAGTACAAAGTAAGGGACTGAAGGGTTCAGGTAGGTGAACTTGCGGAAAAAGGGTTTGATATGATATTGGAAAGCTCGCCCAGGCTCTGTTCCTTGGGAGCCTCCAGAGGACACTTTATTTTCCCAGATGATAAAGACTGTGTGAGGGAGGGGACTGCAGCAGCAGCAGCAGCAACAACAACAGCAGCAGCATCAGGCAGGAGCAGATAATGTATATAATGAAAATCTAACCCAGCTGCAAACATCCTTCCTGATTGCAATGATAATGCCATTATTATAGGACAAATCTGCGAAATTTGAAGAGACTCCAAATTTCTGGAAGTCCCATGGGTCCTTAGTAAGAATTGCTGCTTTTATCTTCCCACCAACAAATAAGTGGTCATTAAGAGTCCTTTGCAGGTTTCCAGAAAGTAGGTGGGCCAGAAACTCGTAAAGGCACAGACTGACATTTAATGACGGGTAAGTGTGTGTGCCCTCTCACACATCATGTCTTAGCACTATAGGTCCTTGCTCGACAGTGAGGAAGGAACTTACCAGTCAATGCTCAGGGGACATTTGGGAACTAGGTTTATTTACCTCTAGTTGACCTCATGTTGACAGCACTCTATTTCATAGATATATAAAAATGTATAACATTTTAAAAAAACAGTTTGCAAAACTCAGAGAGGGTGTCTAACTCTGTGTCTTCAGGTACTCTTTCAGGGCAATGCTTCTCCCGCTCTGGGAAGCCTCACATGGCTTTCTAACGGCACCATCAGAGGCCGTCATCAGAATGACTTTTCAGGGAATGCCACATTTGTCTGCCAGCCGGATGCTCTGCTAAGTGGACAAGATGAGCCAGAAGTGCTCTGAATTTTGGGATGAGAATGGTGAGCTCCAGGGGACGGGGTAGGAGCAACCACTGTAAATGCTGCACCAGTCATGCCGTTAGGCATCTCGTGGCTTGTGGAGTGCTGAGATATTCTCTCGGAAGCAAAAGGAAGTTAGCATCCCTTGATCCTCCAGCTAGCAAGGAGAAACTGCGAAGCCTGATAAGCCAAAGAATGTAGGAAGCTTTTGCAAGTCTGTAAAGGAAATAAATTTAGTTCTACAGACTTTGGGCCTGCGGATCCCTTGTCTAAGGACATCGAAATGGATTTATGGCCTCTAGAACAGTTAATATGATTTGTTTTAAGCCACTAAGTATGTGGTAATTTGTCACCAGGCTGAAGAATGTCTACCTTGTTGTCAAACAGACATCAACTATTGTGTCTTTGACACAAAGAAACAGCTTGGGAACAAGGACATCCGCCCTGACTGGAATTAACCTGTGTTCTGAAGGGCTCTGCCTTTACTGTCTGCAGGACACCTGCAAACTTCACTCTCAGGGACTCACAGTGTCTCTACACAGGACTGTGGAGACCTTCCCCTACCTCAGCGCAGGGTGTGCCCAGTGGAAAGGGAGGGCTGTCGCTCCAGTTTTCTGCAACTGGTCGCATTTGCAGAAGCTCCACCTAGTGGAGTAACTTAGATCACAAGACCTCTGTCCCCTGTGAACAGCCGCACCAGAGAGGTCTTTCTGTTTTCGCTCCCCCAGGAGACAGGCATTCCGAAATAACAACCTCCAAATGCAGAAGGACAGCACAGTGGCCAGTCCATCATTCTAGTTGCCCCCTTTTCCAGGAACGCTCTTCCTTGGGATCTGCTGAACACCTGCTTCATCCAGAATGTAAAGAAAGTAACAAACCCCAAATCCCAAACCTAGTGCTGAAGGAACTCCCTTAGCCAATAGCCTTAAGATACCAGCCTTTTACACCATACATGGCCTCTTATACCATAAATGCCGATGTAGAGCACACTCTCTTTCTACCCTGGCTTCTGGATTCAGTTCCTGTTCCCTGTTTGTGCAGAGGACTATGATCTGTGAGTCTACCCCCAAATAAATAACTCTTTATTATACTCATTCTGAGCTAGTGTGGGATTATTTTATAGCTTCTATCTTCAACCTAGGACTACAAAAAGGAAGAAGAATAAACAAACAAGCTTCCGTGATCCTGGTGTGATTGCATTTCTGGATCTAGATGGTTACTTAACCCCTAGGAATGGAAGGCAAGATTCATATCAACAAAATGAAGGCTATCACTTCTGTAGAAGGTGACATGCTTTTGCTCTATCCTATTGCTTGACATTCAGTTTTGGGACCATGCTCATACCCATGAACACCTGGGGAAGATAGCCTTTATACGAGGTGGTCAATATCTCTCAGAAATTTGGGATTCTGTTACCAAGGGAAAGAGAGAGAACGGATGTTGGAACAATGGTCACAGTATTGTTCTTGGTGGCAGCATCCTGAGATTTAGGCAGGGTAGCACAGTCCACCAGCGAGCCCAATACTTTGCCTTTGAAAGCTTTCTTGGGGTGCATTCCTGTTGGAATGTGTAGATTTTTTTCTTTTTGGTTTTTCAAGACAGGATTTCTCTGTGTTACAGCCCTAGCTGTCCTAGAACTAGCTCTTGTAGACCAAGCTGGCTTTGAACTCACAGAGATCTGCTTGCCTCCTCCTCCCAAGTGCTGGGATTAAAGGTGTGCACCACCACTGCCCAGATGGACTTGGTAGATCCTTCTTTGGGTGTGTGGGCACTTGCAGGAGTATGTGTGTGCATCCAAGCACATACTTGTATCCTTCGGTCTTCTTGCGACTGTCAGATGAGGTAGGTTTAGAGATTGCTATTGGCAAAACAGTTCCCAAAGTCCCTTTCATGCTTCCTTTGTTGATTCCACAGGATGGCTTTCTTTCCCTCATCCTTTCTTCCCTTCCTTCCCCCACGCCCTCTTACTTTTCACCCCCACCCCGTTCCCCTCTATCTTCTTATACTGCCCTGGCTCTCCCTCGCCACGACCCACTGCTCACATTTTGACAAGGGTGGAAAAGGGGGGTGGAGAGGAGACACGTAATGACTCAAAATGTCTGCTTTACATATTTTTTAAACTTTTATTATTAGTTTTTATTACACAAGTAATACATGTTCATTGTAGAAAAATTAGAAAACACAGAAAAGCAAAAGGAAAAATAATCACCCATAATCCCACTGCCCGTGGATAACTGCTATTAACATTGTATTTTATGGCCTTCTAGCTTTCTTATGCATATATATACATACATAGATATATTTATATGTGATTTTCTTTTTTTACAAATATTGTATCATACTATACATACTGTATTATAACATGTTTTCATTTAATATATATTGTCAATGTCAGTGTTTATTCCCTGAAAAAATTATACAGATACTACATGCTCTTTGTGAAAAAGTCAGAAATCACAGATATGCAGAAAGAAAATACGATTGCTCCAAATCTCACCTCCCAGAGAGAAATGTTGGCATCTTTCTGATTCTGTAACATACACACATGTAGGTATGTTAGTAAGAGGGTAACTTTCTAGGAAGTCTCCTATTATTTCCTTTCTCTATCTGACAACATAGACTGAACATTTCAATAAATACACATGGTGAGCATTCTTAATTGGTGCACGGTATCCATCGAAAGGATATACCATATTTAACCATACAATATAGGCATATTTACAGAATGTCCTTTCTTGTATGACTTTTAAAATAACGAATAAATGCATCTTAGTTCACTTTTTTGCTGAACATTAAATAACATAATAACATTTATTCAGTGTGTGTGTGTAGATTAGAGGTGAACCTGCTGGAGAGTCAGTTATCTCCGCCTACCAGTGAGTTCAGGGGTCTAACTTGCTTGGTGGCAAGAGTGGTCTTTCCCTGTGGAGTCTTCTTGCTGGCCCATTGCTGAACTTTTGAAAGGAGAACTCCCTTAATGTGAAATTACAGAGCGTGCATGAAAAATGCATAGTACCAAAATACTTTCCGGAAAGGTCAGATCAGTTTATACTCTTGTCGGCTACAAGGGAATATTTATATTTGAAATTTTCTCCTGTCCCCAGGAACTTGAATGGTTTATATGCATACCTTTCAGAGTTGTTCATATATGCAGTTTTTGTTACTAGTGTATTCAGATATGTTTAATGCTATCAGTGGATTATGGCAGCTCATGGTGTATTACTGCCTTGACTCTTCAGCTCAGCTGGAATCTCCTGGAAAGTTTGATTCTTTCTCTGACTCAGGAAATACTCTCATGTCATTCATTCACCATTCACTCATTCAGTGGATTTGTTTTCATTATTTGGTGTGTTTACAGCACTATGACAGGAGATGAGAAACAGTGTTAAACGAAATGCATACGATTGTTACCTTTCATACTTTCAGTTTAGTGGGATAGACCAACAATCATGCAAGCAGTACTGGGAAAAGTATAAGTCTTGTAAACAACTGAGACTCCCAAAGTGCTATAAAGGTCCAATCTCTTTCTTGCATGAACTGCAAATATTATGTTCTCTTAATTTGGTTTATTATTTACTGTATAGAACTTTTATCTACTTTTAAAAAATAATGTCAGTCCAACTCATCCATCTTTTCTTTATCACATCTTCCTTTGGTATTATGCTGAGAAAGGCTTTTATCCCCCACATTAAAATAATGTCTTGGATACTTATAAGTATTTTTTCATGTTTATTATTTATTTATAAGTTCCAAATTTTGAATACTTATTTTATTTAGAGTTTACTTTGATTAAACTATGGATCTAATATTGCTCCCAGGAGAGGTTAACTAGTTATTCCAGACAACTATAATTATCCCAACTTTTCTCAAATTTGAAGTGTATTGTACTCAGTTATTTTATGTTATTGGATGCACTGAGGATGCTGAATTAGTTATAGCAATTTATTGTGAGTCTGATATGGTAGCACTGCTCTTCCTCATCCTACCTATAGTTACTAGAAAGGTAAGCATTTTCTGTCGTGATATTCTAGAACAAAAGGAAAACAGAGATGTTGCTTCTTAGGCACGAATGTGTGAAGAAGGGACTTGGGCTGCATGACAATTCTTAATTCTTTCAATGCTGAGATGTTCACAGTTTGGAAGTCCTAGTGGGTTCATTGTTAATCTGGTCCATTCACAGGTTTTCTAAAATAAATGAGACGGGTTTAAATATTTGCGTTGTGTCATTTTGAAGCTGACCTTCCACTAGGTGGCAGCATTGCCTAACTATGAGCATCCTAACTTTTCACTGGCGAAAGGAGGAACACAAAGGTTGGGCAGGCTTGAGAATTTTGCTGGCATTGGGACTCTTGCTGCATCTACAGCTTTCTTTGTACCTGAACAATGAATGGTACAACAGGGCAGCTCACTGTGGGTCTGCATCTAGACGCCACACATCAGGGGTCAGACATTAAAGTGATACTTTGGCTTTATCAGGGGTCAGACATTAAAGTGTTACTTTGGCCTTACCGTTACTTCATATTTCATTGAAGGAGCCTTTGGGTCCGCCCCCCAGGAACTTGGTTCTAAACAATACATTTGTGGGGGAGGGGGACCAGATGATGCTTACTTTTATACATAGTGATGTTCTACAGGTTTTCCACTGCCCCCCCCAAATGTATTCTTTACAATTTGCAGGAAAAGCTAAAATAGGATATAAAATGTATGGTAATAAAATGAGTGTGTGCCACACACAAAAAACGTGTCATTCTTTTCTGTTTGAAGCATGTGGGTTTGTTTGTGAGACAATAGTCAGTGTTTTCTCCTACCCCAGCTGGGCTGGGTGCTTCTGAAAGCACAAAGCTAACCTTCCACAGGGAGGGAGGCAGCAGAGCTTTATCTCCTGGAACCACACCTGAGATAGTCCATTGGCAAGGTGACAGGAGAGAGGGGCAGCTCCTACCGGATGCACTTGGCAAATCTAAGGGAAGGTGGTGAATCACCCGTGGCAACCAGAAGCCAACATAGTTATCAGAGCTTAGATTACTAAATGTTGCTTTAGGACCTGCTACTTCATGGTTGTCTGTAAATCTCAGAGTGTGTCTATGGGAGCTATAAAACTGAGCAAAGGCTGGAGAACAGGCACTCAATAAAAGGTAAGGTGCTTGGACTATATTACCTTAGATACGGAAGTCTGGCTAGGCGATTAGACATATTCCCATCTCCATGAATAGCTACCATGGCGTTCTCAGACATGGAGGTGAGACCTGATTTTTTTTTTTAACAGTCTTCAGTTGTACAAAGGACAATTGCACAAAAGGTGTTATCATCACGTTGCGACTAAGGAGAGAGCAAACGCAAATGAACAAAACTGGAGTGATTTAGGTCAGGCAGCAACAGGAGCGTGCTGCACCCCGCGGGCTTATCTGTCAGCAAGTCTGCATGGATTGCTAGGAATGAGGCTGAAGTGTGGGGTTCAGTTCAGTCAGAGTGTGTGACAGAACAGAGATGGAGGCTGAGAACATGCCATTTAGAAACGATAGCTCATAAATGAGATAACGTCTATCTCATTTGAAGAGACCTGTATTCTGGAGTGAATACTAAGCTTTAGTCAAGATGTCGGAGCCAGGTGAGCTGGGAATGAGTGGTTCCTTGCTTTGTCAGGAGTCTAAATAATACATTCCTTCCATTGCTTCATGAACACTCCAATTCAGAACAACTATAATTTTCTCCTGTAAGTTGTCAAAAGTACTTCTTTTAGTGAATCCACTCATATCTGTAGCAATGAATGCATTAGTTAATGGATCAGTGGAACATAGTGTGGGGTTCCAAGAGATTAGCTCACAGCAACTGGTGGAATGGAAATGCAGACCACTGAGAGACTTTGGAGGCCTTTTTCATCCCTGAATTCTTTCACTTTTGATACAAAAAGATAGGAGAAAATTTAAAGTACCGTACAATTTTCTTTCCAAATATTAGGTTGAATTATGTGAAACTGCCATTTTTAATAGGTCAAAACAGTCAGATATCAGCCATTTCATAGAATTCAACCTAATACAGTAATTATCCATGTTTTCCATGTTCTGTAAAGTGAAAGGCTTTACAATATTTTGTTTTTAGGCCAGGGTATTGATATCAGTGTACAAATAAGTGCCTACCCAGTTGGCCACCACTTGAAGCTAGTTTGTCTCTCTCAAAGTTGGGCACCAGCACCTCCTGTCTGACTTGAAGATAGTTCAGAGAATGGAGAACAAGGCAAAAAGTGCAGTGGTTCATCTTCCAACTCATGGTTAATCCTGCTTGGGAAAAGGGCCAAAGGGAGGACAGAAGAAATTGAAAGAAAATAAAATGGGATTTGTACCATATAACAAGTTCAGTGGAAGAACAGAGCCATGAGTGTAAAAGCATAGTATGTGGCTCCCTCTTTTCTAAAATACAGTATTGCTTAGTGTGTCCTGCT
The DNA here is from genome assembly GCF_982192425.1 of Myodes glareolus. NCBI lineage: Eukaryota > Metazoa > Chordata > Mammalia > Rodentia > Cricetidae > Myodes > Myodes glareolus. Next base: position 32,137,050 of record NC_142040.1, read on the forward strand.
CTCAAGATGCTAAACATTAAGACAAGACACAGAGTAACATTGGAAAAGCCATATCTGCATAGTCATCTAAAATGAGAAAAGCTAAGCTTAACTAAAACATTTTCTTCATTAATAATGTAAAATGTTAAAGAGTTTATGTTCTGAGCTAATTCCGGCATGCCCTAAAAGATTGAACACTATGCTGATGTGCGGACTCCATGCTTCAGGTTTCAATTCAAACAAAATATGATAATATTCAATTTTACATCTGAGGGTAAGTGTATAGGTTACTACACCATTTCCTAACTGGATAACTTCATTTTCCAAGAAGCTTAAAAAGACACCATTGGATTAAAAGAAAGTTAGTTGCCCATATGCAGTGTACGAAGATATTAGGATTATTGAGTATTTACAAAATGTATGTTTCAGATATGGTTTTGTTGCATTATAAATTATGATTCTTTTATGTTGACACTTAGATTCTGACAGAATGGAAGACTAAATGTAAATGAGTGCAGAGAGAACAACACGTGAAGTGGTGCGAGTCTGGGTAAGGTATTATTTCTAATGATACTCATAGATTGCATTTTTGAACAGTTTTGATGTTTAAAATAGATTTCTATGTTTAGAGACATCTTTCATATCTGGTAAATGGTTAACATGAGATCAGCAAGAGCTACAGATATACTACTATATGTGAAATAATTTTTCTCTGTATAATACATTTTAAAAAAACCTTTAAATAATTTAAAAATCATAATTCTTGCATCTGTCATGGCATGGTTCAGAGCAGACATGCACAATGTCAACTTTTAAAAATCCCTTTAAAAACAGGCTGCATTTTTTTCAATCTGTTCTTTTTTTTTTTTTTCCTTGACGGCAGCTGCTTTCAAGTGTAAAATTATTGAAAAGGGCAGGGAGAGGTGGATAAAAGTAAGAAGGAAGCATAAAAAAGGTGGTCAAAACCATTCTCGGCGTTTGGCTGCATAAAGGTTTCCAGTTCTGGGGTGTTTTTCAGGTGATCTTGTCGGTGAGTTTCCAGGGGAAACCGCCTAGCTTGACACAAGACAACACAACCCGAAGAACCTTCTCTTCCGTCTTCTGACCATGGGGTAGGGAGTTAAATTCAGAAGGCTGCTGTCATCTGTGATGGGAAAGAATGCACATAGGAGTAAGGCACAGACAAAAGCACCCTTTCTTTATGAAGTGGCTTTAAAAATCCATCACCCCGTCCATCACACTCTAAACCCCAGCAATGTCAATGTTTTGGACCAGAGGCTATCTCTAGCACTGAAGGACCTCAGCAATGCTTTGTTGTTAGAGGCTATCCCCAGCACTGAAGGACTTCAACAGTGTCCTTGGCCTTCACTCACTAGGATGCCTCTATCAGTTGGGACAACCAAAAATGTCCTCAGATCTGGCCAATTGTCCCGTGGGACAGAAACTCTAAGGCTGAGAACCACTGGTTATAATTCAACTGAAAGTGCTGGGAGACAGCCTTCCAGTTGGGAGAAGCTGCACATGCCTTAGTAGAAGCAACCCAACATCTGAGTGAGCTTGGCTTTGTAAGCTTGCCTTCTGTGACCCTCATCAATCACTCAATTGATGTGAGATTCCCCTCTGTATACTGTAAATATGCTTTATTACCATTGGTTAATAAAGAAGCTGCTTTGGTCTATGGCAGGTCAGAATACAGCTAGGTGGGAAAACTAAATTGAATTCGGGGAGAAAGAATGTGGAGTCAGGCAAATGCCATGTAGCTGAAGAAGGAGAAAGACACCGGAACCTTACTGGTAAGTCACAGCCTTGTGCTGATACACAGATGAATAGAAATGGGTCAATTTAAGATGTAAGAGCTAGTTAGAAATACTCCTGAACCATTGACCAAACAGTGTTGTAATTAATACAGTTTCTGTGTGATGATTTGGGTCTGGGTGGCCAGGAAACAAAAGTGCAGTCTCGGTTTACATTCAGTATCACTAAACTTTGATGTCCCCGTGTGGGAATTTGGGTTTGGTAGTGAATGATACTTACCTTAAGTAAAGACTATATTATGTGAAGCACTCAGTTAAATCGATAATTAGTAACTATTTTCCTTTATATAGGACCATTTTCTTGGTTCCATTCTACTCCCTTGTGCCTTAGAAAGAAGTTTCAGCTATTTTATGCTGTGTCTTCCCACATACATATGTGCATTATATGTAGAAAGACATATTTGTAAATATATACATACTATAAGACATATATGTACATACATATGCATTAGGTTAGATTGATAACTATTTAATAAACACTTTGGGGATCAAAATTTTAGCATAATAAGTGGTAGGGGAAGAAACGAACCAGGGGGCTAACTTGTTTATCTGAGCTGGACTCTTAAAACGTACTGCAGTCTAAAAGGAAAGGAATTCAGGAGGTCCTGGGAGAGCAGAATTGCAAGCAAGGGCTAGAGGACTATGAAGTATTAGCTGGAAACCAGAAGCAGGAGCAGAGCTAGTGCAAGGTTTACATGCGACACAATAGATGGTTGGCATTGAGGACTGTCAGGTGGCATTTCAGAGTAGAGTTGAAGGGTTCCCCTTTCCCACTTCGAACCTTAAAGGAGATTGAACCTCAACCAGAGGCATTATCCAATGTTAGATGATACAGGGAGGAAGGCACCACATGTTAACGGAACTGGTTTGTGGTTGAGGGTTGTTTTTCTTTATTACCGTGCCTGGATGCTTAGGAAACTGTTGCAGACAAAGATAAACCCGGGCTTCCTGATCCTCTCATACGACCATTTTCACCCAGGTACCTGAGCTCCCTCATCTTCCCTTAAGACTCTCTTATGTGTCAATGTGTTATACTTATTAGCAAACGAATACTGCCCACCCAAGCTGATAGGGATCTTGGCACTGGATTAATTTGTGATAAATTTAGCTGTACCCCAAGAAACATGTTTAAGCCAAAGGAGAAAGTGGTTGGCCAGCTGGGTACAGCAAATGACTCTCCCACCCTCCCCCTTCTTGTCTCCAGTGGCTAAAACTGCTGTGAAACTCACGTTCTTTAAATGTGGAGAAAATTAGTTTCAGTTTTATCTTTTTAATTGTGAAAAATAAACTGCAAGGATCCAGGCATCAATATTTTGAGAGCTAAGACTACAGTCTCTTTCATCTATATTTAACTTGTTTCAAATGAGTTAAGACCCTGGAAGAAATGCCAGGTCTACTGCAGGAGCAGGGGCTTCACTGTGCAGGGAGAGCTCCCAGAGGCGAATCGTATTTTTAGAAAAGAAAGGAACCATACATAACTCACTTTTCCATCAGTTCTGGGACTCTTATTTCAACTACCAAATGGTCAATGAACTTAACCTAACTGGATGGGGCTTTGAAGTGTAGCTCTGGATCTTTTTAGGTAATGGCTATACTTTTCGAATTTCAAGTTCACTGGCAATTCAGGGCTTTTTGGGAGTAGAGTCATCAAATGTAGAAAGACATTTATAGACAAGAAAGATCTCTGACTTGTAAGATCTACCATTTAAATACCTTTCTTATGTGCATCGCTTTCATCACAAAAGAACTGTCTACTGTGAATTTATTAAGGGAAGTATCTATGCATGTTCTGTTGCCACAGGCTGTGTCTTGTTCCTTTTTTTAGTGTTAAAAGCACAGAGGTATCATACACAGATATGAGAGTTTCACTAAGACTGTCTTACTTACCCATTACAGTAAACAAAAACTTCTTTCTATAGAAGAACCTTTTATGGTATTGCAATTCTTCCCTTCAACCTTCTTTGTAGGTATGTCAGTGTGTATGTGTGTCTGTCCGCTCATGCATACTATGAGACAGACAAGTGGGCACACACACACACACACACACACACACACACACCCACACACACACATACACACACACACGTATATACAGGGTATCTGTGCTGCAATGACGTGTGTGCACACACATATACAGGGTATCTGTGCTGCAATGACATGTGTGCACACACATATACATGGTATCTATGCTGCACTGATATGTGTGCACACACATATACAGGGTATCTATACTGCACAGTGTGCGTGCGTGTGCACGCACACACACACACATATACAGTGTATCTATGCTGCATAGTGTTTGTGTACACATATACAGAGTATCTATGCTGAACTGATGTATACACACACATATACAGGGTATTATGCTGTACAGATATGTGTGCAACACATATACAGGCTATCTATGCTGCACAGATGTGTGTGCACATGCATATATACAGGGTATCTATGCTGCACAGTGTGTGTGCACACACATACACAGGGTATCTATACTGTACAGTGTGTGTGCACACACATATACAGGTTATCTATGCTGCACAGTGTGTGCGCACACACATATATGCAGGGTATTTATGCTGCACAGGGTGTGTGCACACATATACAGAGTATCTATGCTGTACAGTGTGTGTACACATATACAGAATATCTATGCTTCACTGATGTGTGCACACAAACATATACAGGGTATCTATGCTGCACAGATGTATGTGCACAGGCTGATGCTTCACTTACAAGTGGACACAGTCTTAAGATGAATGGGAAATGCTGGCGTTAAGCAAAGGTCCTGCTGCCTATTAAGGATGACGACTGGCTTGGGTCTGTCTTTGATGTATGCTGTCACACCTTTGCCTAGCCTAGAGCTTGTCTGATCATCGCCTAGGGCAGAGGAGAAATAAGAGCTTGAAAATCTTTGGCACAAATCCAGAACAGCTTTCTACAGCATAGGAAGGCTATGCTTTTATTGAGTTCAGTTCATTAAGCTGCAAAGGTTGCTCAAACCCTTTGACGCTAACTCAGCTCCAGGTAAGCATGTCTCACCATATGGACTAAAATCCTGTCTTTGACTTTGAAGGGCTGCTGAAAGAATGTGAGCAAAGTGGAACATTTTCTGTCTCATTTTAAAGTCATTAGGCAAATCCAGTTGAACTTGTTAGGAAATTGTTGGATTTTTCCTGTAAACACGTTAGATGGGGTGTATTAAGAATTCTATTAGTTATTTTTTCCCAAAGTGCACAATTTCACAAAACCACAACTAAAGACAGATTGAAAACAAAAAACAAAAAGTGGGAAAGGAAACGAAGGAAGAAAGAACTAGGAGAAAGTGAATGAAAAGATAGCCTAGGAATTCTAATCATCAGTAAGTTCAAGGACCCTTGACTCTCTTAAGAAACAGGGATGTTCTTTCTCCATTATTCAATTTCCTTTTGCTAATATTTGTTATACAGATGGCATTTTGAGAAAAAAAGAGGGACATAAAACTGAGAAATTTTAAAATTATAATCTGAGTTTAAAGCTGTGTTCTCAGACATAATTAAGAGACATGGTCAGATGGTAACTGTAGCAGTCTTTGTACAAACTCTTCTCTTCATATATATGTGTATATGCATACACACACACACAAATATATAGAGAGAACACATTTTAGAGGACTCAGTGACTCTCAAACAACTGATGTATTAGTGTCATCTGAGCCTTTTGAATGCACAGATTGACTTCACCCTGCTTGTTTCTAGAACAGTGTGTCTGTTGTGGAGCCAGAAAAGCAGATTTTCTTACAAGTTCCTAAAGCTACTGATTGTAGTAGTACTTTCTCATTGGGACCACCAGCCCCCAAAATAATGAGACTTATTATTAATTATGAAAGCTTGGCCTTAGTTAAGCTTGTCCCATTAGCTCTTATAACTCAAACTAACCAGTTTCTATTAATATACATTCTGCCACATGGCTTTTTACCTCCCCTTCATTCTGTTTGTCTGACCCCCTCTGTGTCTTGTTGGCCTCTCTCACATTTCTAGATTCTTCCTGAGTTCCTCTCTTTCCTACCTAACCTCTTCCAGCCTAGCTGTTGGCTACTCAGCTCTTTATTAAACCAACCAGAAGGTGCTTTGGCAAAGATACATCTTCACAGTGTACAAAAAGATTATCCTACAACAACAGATATCGCAAGTCATAAGAGCAGAACTTGAGAGCTACTAAATTAACAGAAGACTACTGAGTACAAGGCTTTACATGCTGCTTAATTTTGATTGTTAACTTGATGGGATGTAGAATTATCAGGCAAACAAATCTCCAGATGTGTCATTAGCTTTGGTGGGAAGATCTACCCTGCAGGTAGACAGTAGTCCTCCATGAGGCTCTGGGCTGAATCAGAGAGAGAAGAGCATCATATTCATTGCATCTTTTTCTAGGAAAACAATTTGACCAGTGGTTCGTGATGCTTCAATGTTACCCGAATATCCCCTGCTTCCTCTAACTTCCCTGCCTTCACAAGTGCTTTCCTTCCCCCAAAGTCTGCCCTGTTGTCACACTTCTTTGCTGTGATGGACTGTATCCCCTGGAACTGAAAGCCAGAAAGAGCCCTTCCCTTAAGTTGTTTTGGTCAGGTGTTTTTAGTACAACAATGAGTTAAGTAACTAAAACACCCTGTGATGAACAGTGAGGGTAACACCAAGATGGGATTTAAAAGGAACATGGACCCTGGCCGTAAGGAACTTTTCTTTTTTCTCACTGTGAGACTACATTTACCAAGGCATGAGAAAGACCCAAATATAGTGTCATGAGAATTTCCAAGAAGAGGGGGCAAAGGTGTTATTTCCATTTTGAGCACCTTTTGTGGAAGATCCATGTAGGCCTTGGCGACCATTCTTGGCCACAAAGAATGAAAAGAACTTGAGTACTTGTTCAAGGGGGTAGGCATTCTGAATGAACACAGAATATAAACACAGATATAGAGGCACCATGGCAGCCTAGTTCAGGTTCAAATAAACAGTCTAGTCAGAATGGACTGAAAGTTTTATGAAGGAGGGGATAGTACAAACAAAACCTACTTAAAATGACCTACCTAGGCCCATGGCCTCGTACTTCTCCACCTTTAGGTACGCTTCCCTTCCCCCACATTCTTTCTTCTTTGGTTGATGGGTAATCTCCCTTTTGAGATTAGCTTTCAGCTGTTTACTTATTTGCATTTTCTGACTGCCCCATGTCTGCCTTCCTGTTCCCATCCCTTCTATAAACAATTGCCTGGGTAGATTAGCTGCCTCTAATTCCATCTTCTTACTATGCTAAAACAATTATGAAAATCTTCCTATATTCATCCTTGCTGTCCCAGCTCTATATCCCCTTCTCATTGGATAACTCCTCAACCAGGCTTCCCTGTCTCAAATTCCAAGTTAACTGCTTTTACCATCACCACCAGTGACTACCTTTCTGCCAAATCCTTCAGATTCGGCAGTTTTTATCTAGCCTAGTCACCCTGCATCATTAGCCATTCCTTCCTTGCAAATTTTTTCGATTCATTTTGCAATGTTCTTTTGATTCTCCTCTTAGGATCCCTTTGTGAACTGCTCTTCCTTCAAGACTACGTTTTTGAACCCCAGAGCATTCTGTAGGCCAATTTCTCATTGACAGTTGTAGCTGTCTGTAGGGCTCCAAGGACCACTGTTCTGAAGATCCTCAAATCTATTTCCAGTTTTCCTGGATCATGTCTTCCCTCAACACTACTAACCCTTGAACATTACCCTTACCTCCGTGTCCAAAACAGTGGTCATGTTCTGCCTTGAGGGCTCTGGCTTCCTTCTCTCCATTTAATGACAGATGCCATTGTTCACTCTGCTATCGAAGACTGAACCCAGATTCATCCTTGATTCTGCTTTCTACCTTATGAGTCATATCTGACCTCTCAAATCTTCCTGCTTAGTCCTCTGACATTACATAAAATCTGAAGCATGTCTCTTCTGAAATACTCACCTCCTAACTAACTGAATCCCATTCTAGATCAGATTTGGTTCCTACGGATTCTAGTGCATGCTGTCAACAACCGAGTTCCACGCATGAGCAAAGTTACCATCGCATCCCACAGACCGACCTCATTAAGTCAGAACTGCAGCAAAGGTGAAACTGTCTTTCAGGTTCAATCTATTTCTGCTGATCTGTTTTATAACAGCAGGCATTTCGAAGAGGTTTGCCCTTCACTTCCCAGTCTCCTTCGAGCCTTTGTCAGTAACCTTGCAGGTTCCCCACAGGTGGTTCCATTTGTAATCCATTTGACACAGCAAGCTGATTATAATTAATGAAGCTCCCTGCAGCCCTGCCAATGAGCCAGAATAGAGGGTAGGAGGGGCACTAGAGCAGGGAAAGGCACAGCAGGTCTAGAGCCAGGAGCCGGCCCTGGGGGTGCCACAGAACAAGGGTGGCCCACTCTCCTTCTGGGTACCTGTGTCTCCAAGCTCAGGCTAGAAGGACACCCACAGAGAAGGCAAGGTATGAGATGAAGGGGCCTCAGGGCTGATTGAAAGCCCTGCCCTTGCTCGCTCTCCCTTTCCTCCCCACTGAAAACCAACTTCAAGTGAGCATTTGTTGAGTAGGGAGTTGGGGAGATGTAATCAAATCTTGAAATGAACTCAGGACCACTTCTAAGTGGAGAAGTAGAGTCTGAGCTGCAGGGGTTCGCACGGCCAGCCGTCCGAGCATAGAAAGCCAGGGCCATGAGTGACATTCCCCCCCTTTTCCAACACACATGCAAATGGAATAAAAACAGAAAGGAAATAAGCCAGAAAAGAGACAGATGGCTCGCTATAATGGTTTCCAACCAGTTAGAACCAGCTTTTGAGAGCAAGGTTGTACACAAAAGAACTGGAATAATGTCCCCCCACATCGCTCCATTCCTGCACACCTTAGCTAAGGCCTGCCAGACCCACAGGTGGCCAGCATGGGGAGCCCCTGTGGTCACCTCTGTCTATGTAGTCAGAGGGAAGAATCTGGATGATTTCTGAAAGGAACTGAGTGGCATTGCCATATGTGCCTGTCAGAAAATGTCTCGAGAGACTGGTTATCCTTCCCTCAGGGCCTGTCTGGCCTCTTCCTCCGATTCTCACACCCCTCTGCCCACTGACAGCACGCTGTGAGTGGGGGCCAACTTGCTCAGTGTTTACATTTCTCTGCAGAAGGCAATGCCTGGATTCCCAAAAGCCCTTTGCCTCGGCTATTCTTTTTATTGTTAGAATATGAACTACGTCCTGCATAAATTTTTGTATTTTCATTTTCCAGTTGAATTCATGATTTAAGGCCTGGTATTATTTACTTGGGCGATTATTCCCTTTCATGCCTTCAGCAGCAGTATCAACACTTATTGCTGTTGCTCTATTATTTTACAAACACATTTAAAAGTTCAATAATTTTTCTCGTCATAGAATATAAAAATATTTATTTATATTCTACCTCCTATGATTTTCAAAATTACCCAATAAAAATGAAATTTCAGTCTTTCTGTCAACACACGGTTCCGAAATGGCTGTATGAACTAGCGCCATTTGTGGAAGGAAGGCTTAAAATGGGTTCACTTAAAATATAGACTTCATGGAATTCATAAAATTCAGACCGGGCACCGGGGGAAGTTACCCTGCTGGGAAGCTGCATGTGTGGTTCAGTAAGAGGCCAGGGTAGAGGCCAGAGGGGAGATTGGCGAACCTATTGATCCTAACGTGTGCTCCAATGTGAAGTCCCAGAGGCCCGCCCGCCCTCTGGCCTGGAGCTCAAGACGGATTTGACAAGGACATGACCCCTGGTCCTTGCAGGCTGAGTTCTACTTGCTGCTAGCTTGGAGTTCTGAGCAAGTCTGATGGCCCAGTCGGTGAGTGATGAGAACGGTTTCCGCAAACACGACAACAGCGAAGCGTCCCTGCGCTTAGACTGCTCGAAATTTTGACGACAGGCAGGCGGTCTGCCGCCTCTTTAATCCTCAAGCCACTATCTGAAGGCTTCCCCCAACCAGGGACAAGAAATCTGAAATTTCCAGATGACAAACAGCTTGCTCTAGGTCACACGGTTGGACAACGACAGAGCCAGAATCTGAACTCAAGACTAGCTTTCATGGAAGCCCTTCAGCCGAAACCCACACTCACTTTCCAGGAGCTTTGTGTGGGGAGTCCTGCACATCTGCTTTCTTCAGTACTCTGAAGCACACTGACTGGCTCTGAGAGTGGGGGTGGACGTGGTTGGCCTCCTGAACAGGCCTTGGGGCTCACTTGGAATGACCTGCACCCTCTTCTGACCCAGGCCTCCAGAGCAGTGCGGCCTAAGGTGCTTCTCAGCCGCTGTCTGGTGCGCTCTCCCGTCTCCTCCTCTCCACCTTCTGCTGAGATGCTCTCTGAGCCAAGAGGCTCTTCAGCTCGGCTGCCAAGTCCTCCTCCTCCCCTCCTCTTCACTCAGCTTCACTTGCTCCCCGGCAAACAGTGCACTGTCCTCCCTCCTGAACAGGCTTTGCTCGGGGTAAACAGGAGGAGTTTCTTTCTTGCCTCTAAAGAGCCTTTCCCGTTCTCTTGGTACCACTTTCTGAGGCTAATGTTTCGCGCGGCTGCTCTAGCTAAGGATGCTGCATGCAAAGCACATAGTATTTACTCCTCCTAGAGTCCTGTAAAGCTGGGTGAAGGTTGAACAAACATTTTCTGTTTGTACCAGGTGGTATTCCTAAGTGTGTGCCAGGCTCCAAGGACAGTGCACCCATCAGTTACCACAATCAGGACCCTCCCTCATTCTAGTGAGCATCCCTTTCTGCGTCTGTGTCCGACTGGACTCTCTTGCAGAGCTCTGGAGATGGGCTTCCTGAGTTCAAGTCCACAACCCAGTCATTCTATAATAATTTAGATGACGCTGAAAAAACTGACTAATCCTCATGTCCTAGGTCCCTGTAGAGTAGGAAAATTATAACAGAACCCCCCAATCATTATTAGATTTAAATGGGGGACTGGCTATATATGGTAGACGACTTGCCTAGCATACAAGGCCCTTGCTTTTACCCCTAATATGGGAAAAAAATTATTTAAGACAACAAAGCAGATGTATATGAAGTACACAGGACAGTGGCACACTGTGTATTCCTAATATATATTAATTCTTTCTATTATTATTTTTATATAATTAAACACATAAATGAAAGGATATTCCTGCACTAGTCTATAAGCTTTGTGCAGACAAGAGACATGTTCTTGGTCCTAGTGTGGAGGCACACTCAGGGTGGCGCTTTCCAGGGCGCAAGACAGGTCTGGCAGGGACGTGGGCATCCTATTTCAGGTGAGTGTATCTTTCTACTTCTGTCACCGAGACCTCATGATGTCGTCTCTATGGAAGAGAAATGTTCAAGGCCTTCCTCTCTTGGTTGGAAGCCCTTGCATTACCTTGCTAAGAAGCAGGCTCGGAGTTCAGCGTGCTAAAGATAATCTCTGGCTCAAAAAAACGTCCCAGGACTCACCTTGATTTTTCAGCGGTAAAGGCATGGTTTCCCTGAGTTTGCTGAGGAGGTTTTTCATTTCTCGCATGTCTCTGTAAAAGACAGAAAAAAATCAGCTGTGCATTTCCCAGATGAGACCCCAAGCAGTGTGTGCTACAGGATGAATGCAGGCTGGGACTCTACATGGAATCATATCAGTTCCAGCTTCTCATCGACACAAATTCAATTGACTTTGCTTTTACAAGAAAGACTATCTGAGAGGAGCTGGGCTCCGGAAGAAACGCAGTTTCTTGCCAAATGTTTCCCTCAGGAGGAATTCTGCTCCAGCCCTCGGCGTCACTGCCTTTGGTCCGACCTGGCTGAATTCAGTGGAGAGCCTTTAGATCGAGGACAGGACTATGGATCTACAGAGAGAGGCCAAGGACACACACTGGAACAGCGGGTCCCTGGGGTAGTCAGGCTTGGGACACATCTCTGAGACTTAGGGCCAGATGGCTGTGCTTCTGTGCGGATTCCTTGCTGTCTGCTTGTTTGAAGTCTCTCCTTGCCATGCACTGAACTGAATGACAGCAGAGCAACAAACTATTATTACTATTCTTACTATTGTTGTTGTTATTGTTGTATGGCACTGGGTATCAAACCCCGGGCTTTGTGAATAGCAAGGAGTCTCTATCAGTGAACTACATTCACAGCCCTTGTTTCTTTGAGGAAGGCCTTGAATTTCTGGCTCTTCGGTTTCAGCCTCCTGAGTGTTGGGATGGGCTTATACCACCAGACTTGACAAGGGATACATTCTGAGACTTCCAGAGAAGGCCTCTTTATAGTAGAGATATTGGAAGAGAGAGGCCATCAGGGACCATTGAAGTCAACTCCCAGGATCCATATGTTAGAGGAAGAAAACTGATTCCTGTAACCTGTCCTTAGGCCTGCACATATGTAGTGTAGCACACACATGCACATGAACACACACAGACACACACACATACACACAGAGAAACTAATCTTCCTGATCTCACATGTACAGGCTAGCACGCACACAAACATGCTCACACACCTAAATGCACATAAAGAAATAAATAGATAGGTAAATACATTTCTTCAAAAATGTTGTGGGGGAAGGGAATTCTAAAGTTGAGCTAAAGTTGGTTGCACAAACCCGTACTTACTCATGGGACAGAGGCAGAAGGATCAAAAGTTCAAGACCCACCTAGGCTACAGAGTGACTCAAGGCCAGCCTAAACATCTTAGTGAGACCTTGTCTCAAGACAAAAAAGTGGGGGGAAAAAGGAGTGGGGGAACTGAAGACAGAACTCACGGGCAGAGCATTTACTTAGCCTGGGTGGGGCTTTAAGTTTAATATCTAGTACTACAAAAGAGGAGAGAGAGAAAGGAAACCCAGATTGGAGGTTTTGTATCTGCTGCTTTTTGTTTTAAGTCGAGGAAAAAAACCACCTTGCAATTTGGGTTAAAAGCTTCCAGTCTGTTTCACAAAGCACCACTGTTGTGTTGACTCGCCTTGGAGGACCACTGCAGACCTGAGCTGACCCTCTCTAGCTCACAAGGGAGCTCCAACCACACCAAGAGAACTCTTGTGCAATTACGTTCATAGCAGCTCTATTCAAAATAGCCGGAACCTGGAAACAACCTAGATGACACTTGACTGAAAAACAGATAAAGAAAACGGGGTACATTTACAGAATGGAGTATTACTCAACTGTTAAAAATAATGACATCAAGAAATTTGAAGGCAAATGAATGGAACTAGAAAAAAAAAAACATCCTGAGTGAGGTAACCCAGACCCAGAAAGACAAACATGGTAGGCACTCACTCATAAGCTGTAAAGTTAAGGAGAACCAGGCTACAATCCACAGACCCAGAGAGGCTAGGTAACAAGGAGGGCCCAAGGTGGGACACATGGATCTCCTTGGGAAGGGGAAATAGAAGAGATATCCTGGGTGGAATGGGGGGCAGGTGGGGATGGGAACTTGAGGAATTGGGTTGAGGGATAGATAGAGGGGGAGAATGTTGAAAGAGATGATGGGAAAGGGGGCCATTGCGGGGTCAGGTAGAAACTTGATGCAAGGGAAGGCTACAAATCTACAAGATGACTAGCTAAGACTTAGCAACAGTGGGTATGTAGCCTGAACAGACCATTTCCTGTGATCAGATTGGCGACTACCCTAATTGTCATCCGAGAGATTTCATCTAGTAACCTAAGGAAAGAGCTGCAGAGACCCACAACCAAACATTACGTTGAGCTCAGGGAATCCTGCTGAAGAGAGGGCAGAAGGATTGGAGGAGCCAGAGGGGTCAAGGACATCACAAGAAAACCCACAGAAATAACTAATCTGGCTCATAGGAACTCACGGAATCTAAACCAACAACCAGAGAGCCTGCATGGGACCAATGTAGGCCCTCTACATGTATGTTACAGTTGTGTAGCTTGGTCTACTTAGAGGACTCCTAACAATGGAAGCAGGGGCTGTCCCTAATGCTTCGGCTGGCTCTTGGGAGCCTATTCCTCATACTGGATTGCTTTACCAATGAGGAGGTACTTAGTCTTACCTCAACTTGATATCCCTTACTTTGTTGACACTCATGGGGAGGTCTGCACCTTTCTGAATAGAAACAGAGGAGGAGTGGATTGGGGGCAGTGCAGAAGGGAGGTGGGGGAGGGAATAGAAGAGGGGAGGGAGGGGAAACTGTGGTTGGGTTGTAAAAGAAATTAGTAAATAAATTAAAAACCAAAGAAGCAAAATCTGAAGGGAGTTCAGGTCTCAGGCAGCGCTGACTAGAGAAGGAAAAGAGCGGCGTGGTGCGTGAATAGAAAGACCCCTGGACCATTTAGAATGGCATCCAAGGCGGTGAGGCTGATGGAGCGTCACGGGCACAGCCTGCAGATGAAGCAGAAGGAAGAGGATGCACAAGGAGGCAGGGCCACCCTCAGAAGCGCTTCCATGTAAGATCTCCAGACATGTTCAGTGAGAGGGGAAGCACGAAGCACGCACCACGAGGACGAAGTTCCGCCATCCCCTTTCACTGGATGATCCCTGTGCCTCCCCTGCACCCAAGAAGAGAACTTGATTTGGTTGACTTCAAGAGTGGCCTATTGCCAGGGACTTTTAAAGAGCCCTTCTGGTGGGTTAAATACCAGCCCACGGAGCACTGGGCAGAGAGAAAGGGAACACCAAAGAAGCCTCTGCTTCCGGGGTACTGGGACTAAAAGCGTGTGCCACCATGCCCGGAAGTTTCTTAAAGTGTGAGGTGTGGCTCTAACTGCTATTTGAACCGTATGAAAAGGAATGGCTTTGCAGATGGCTTCTGCCCTGGCCATGACATCCTGACAGATGTGTTTTCTTTCTCTGGGAACAGACCAAATAATTTTCTACTTATTTCTATAAAATAATTTATTCCTACAAATTAAGATACATGATTCTTTCATCATTTCTTCACAGTTTATAAAATTGAGACAAACAAGTTTTATTGTACGAATGCGCAGATATTGAAGTACATACAAGTTATATTAATAGCACACAATTACCCCATGCTCCAATTTCCTATAAACACAGAAATTTGGTAATTAGCTGTAGAATTATATTACAACCTGAAAGTAGAACCACAATGGCTATAAATGCCATTGTGTGTTCCATTTCTAAAAATAAAAAAAATAAAATGTTCATTATCTTGTCAGTGAGTCATACACTCAGAGGAACACGGAGTAGAATTACCCCAAGTTCATTCAGTCTCTGTACCAACTCTGGGAACATTCATAGCAAAGGGCAAAGGCATTAGTGGGAAGGTTACACAAGGACCTCGTCTTTTTGCTTCACAGAACAGCATTTTCAACATGTTGATGGGCTGGGTCTCCATTCTTTTATCATTGTTTCCTCAATAAAAAGGATCACCATAGAATTTTTCCTTCCTGGAGAAAGTTCCTCTTTAGAAGTAAACCGTGTGGGTCAATGCGGTAGCTCATTCTGGTAACTAAGTGGTTTCACACCATCAGTTGTGTTTCAGGAGAGGAGAAGGAGGCTGTGGAAACCTGTGAATTGGCCAAAATGCTAAGTAGGACATTCCAAACATCCCAAATCTAAGAATCTATTAGAAGTGTCTTTGGTTAATTTAGATTCTCTTCCCTCAGACAGAACGGTGATTTAGGAACTAGCCATTGGGTGAATAGGTCTGTCCTTTTCTCTTAAGAAGTATGCTGTTTCTTTTCCTTTTTTTTTTTCTCTTCTCTTTTTTGAGACAGCACCTCCCAAGTACTGGGATTACAACCCTGTAATCCTGGTTTGTTTCCATTTGCAATGGAGATGTGTTGTGCTGGATGGAAATAGACAGGGACCTAGGAGCCCGAAACCACTGGAGACCCTGCTACTCTCTCTCTATAGGGTATGGACCACTTACTTACTGTGATTTTAGCATAAAATGGTGCCAAAGGTTTATGTGTTGAAGGCTTGGTCCCCAGCTGGAGGCCCTTTTAGGAGGTGGTTAGACCACAAAGGCTCTGACCTAATTGGTAGGTTAGTGCATTGGTGGCTAAATTATTTGACATTATTATTGGGAGGTAGGGCAAAGCAGAAGGTGGGACCCACTTGGAAGAAGTAGGTCATATGCCACCAGGGGTACGCCTTTGAAGGTCGCATCTTGCCTCCAGCCCCTTCTGCTTTCTCTCTGCTTCCAGGTTGTTGCCAGGTAAATAGTGTCTTCTGTTAGAGGCTCCCCTGTATCGTCTCAAGCTTAAATGTAAGGGAGCCAACTACTCCTAGGCTACATCCTCTGAAATCAAGAGCCAGGACAAATCTTTCACCTTCGAGCTGTTTTCTCAGTGATTTTGTCACAGAGAAGCAAACCCGACTAACAAGTTCCTGCTAGCCTAGCCGCTCTGTCAGACCATAGTAAACTCTGTTTCTCCCTAACCTGAAACAGAGAGCCCCGTACTCTCAGTGGTTCTGAATGACACAAACTGAAGGAGGGTCAGCTTCTGTCCGGGGGTATGGCCCACTTACCTTTCAGTGTTCTCGATGTCTGTGGAAACCTGCCAGGACTGCTGCTGGCCGTCTACAGGGGACAGGGAGGAGTCCTCCAGGGCAGGTGGTTCAGCGTTCTCCTCAGTTTTGCTCTCCAAACTCTTCGCTCCCCCACTAGCTTCCTTTCCTAAGGAAAAGGTATTCGATAAGGAAAGGGAGTAAGAAATCAGTAATACAGTGTCTCTCCTCAGCATGTCATTGCAAAGACTAGTTATGCTTTGAGTGGAGTGCCTTGTTAACCCTAATGTCTCTCTGAGTTATAAAGTGTGCACATGCATGCTTGTGTGTGTTGTGTGTGCATGTTTGTATGTGCATGTCTGTCTGTGTGTATTGTGTTTGCATGTTTGTGTGTGTGCATGTATTTGTGTGTGTATTGCGTATGCATGTTTGTGTGTGCGTATTGCATACATATGCTTCTGTGTATGTGTGTGTATTGTGTATGTTTGTGTGTGTATTATCTATGCATGTTTGTGTGTGTATATAGTAGGCTCTTACGACAATCTGGAATGATAGTCGAGATCAACATTACCTAAAAGTCAAAACAAAATTTAGGGCCCTACCTTTGATGAAGAGTTGCTTTGTAACCTGGCACGAGTGACTTAGATTCCCATCTTGGGAGCAGGGATTTAGCCTGTGAACACAGACAGGCTGGATTTTGGGTCTTAGAGTCAGGAGTGAGGAACGGGGGTCGGGAGCAGGTGACGCTCAGCAGGGAGTGTGGGAGACCCTTGCTGTTCGCTCTGATCCCAGACACTGACTTTTTCAGGCTGCTGCTGAGCAGGGACTGGCTGTCCAATTCCTTGGCTCTCCGGTCTCCATCAACACAGCAGTCGACATGAAGGAAACCAGACCTAGGATGCAGTAAAACTATTGACACACTAACAACTCACCAGCTGGGGTGAGATGCCAGGGCCCTTGTCATCCTGAGCAGCTATCCACAGCAAAGCACAAGACTTATGTTTACTGTCCCTGGCCTCAAATAAACTCTCAAACAACTCTAAAAATTGGGTCAACCACAAGGTGACATGAAATTGGATAGAGAATCACAGTCCTTGGTCTAGGTATATACTACGTCACAATCTCCCCTATTTTACTTTGAAGATGTTTATAGTCACAGAACCATGAAAATGGCCAGAGAGCCAGGCTGCAACCTTCTTCAGCTTCATTGTTTATTTATTTGCTTCCTTATTCCCTATAGATATTTCTTGGTTGTCAGCTAAATACCAAACACTAGGCTTGCTGTGAGAAATAGCAATTGAAGAAAGACTGGTTCTTCCCTTCTCCTGCTTTTTCTCCTCCTCTCTGTCCTTCAGATTGCCTCTCCCCTTCCCTCTTCCTCCCTCTCTTCTCCTTTAGACAATATCTTGTTTAATCCTGGATGTACTGACACTATATAGCCTAGGCTGGCCTCAAACTCATGGCAATCCTCCGACCTCAGTTTGCTGGGACATCAGTAGATAGTAGCAAAAGCTATACAAATAATTGCAAAGCTGCTTCAAACATTAGACAGTTTGGAGAAAAGGTATCTCTTGTGTTTTTATTCTCTTTTCCTTAATTTTATTTTCAGTATGTAAATATAATCCTAGAGAAATTTAAATTGTTGGCTATTATTGAAAATGGATGATATAGAAGTTTCACTTATTTCCTTTTAACTCAGCTTCACCAATCCTTTGAAAACAACAGCAACGAAAAACCCCTCAAATGTGTGAACAGACTGGCTACCATGGGAAAAAATCTAGGATTCCTAGGAACTGGTAACATCTCAGTTTGTCTCTTCTGTCCCCCAAGCTAGCAACAGAAGGAAGAAGGTAAGAGCTGTGTACCCTTCCTCAAAGCACAGCAGAAACTTGGAGCACTCATTCAGAGCTTGAAGACAAGTTATTGGATGGGAAGTTTGGGTCCTCGGCAGTGCACTTTGTGCACAGGGATCCCGCGGCTGTTGCTTGCCTGAGGAATTGTTTTTCCAATCTTAAGGCATGCTGCTGGGTTGAAATTAATTAAGTACATAATTTAGCACTGTATCATTTCACAGTCGGAGGGCAATGACCTCTTAGAGCCATTTGCGTTTGCCTCCTGGCCCAAAGGCAGGTGTCCATTTGCCGCCCGCCTCTGGACAGAATTCTCCTGGGACTTGAACCTGAGCTGATTTGGGAGAAGACCAAGGGGGACGTCCCAGGAAAGCCCTCAGTTTTTTAAACTTTGAAGGCTAAGAAACATGAAGGCATGTATGGGATGTACCTTTGATTGAAAATTTCCAAGGGGATCTGTGGAAAAAGGTTCTTAGCCTCTATGTGCCTGAAAATACATATCCTTCCCGCCCCTTCTGCCATGCTCACCCCTGCGTTCTGTTGGCTGTGCGCAGAAATCTGTGTTCACACGAAGCTTCTCTGAGAACTCGGATGGCATTGTTCTCTCATCTTCCATTTATATCCAGAGATGCTTTTGTACGTGGTCTATTTATGGATCTCTGAAAAGTTTTAGTCTATAATCTTTCAACTTTTGAATCCTAAAACGGCTCCCAAATACACCTTCCTGTGAACTTTTCTCGGCACTTGATTAGGATTCACCCTTTATTCTGAAAAACTGCATAGAAGTTGGTATCTAAAATTACATAGAAAATTTTTACACATATTTTGTGATCAATCATTTAAATATAGGTTGCAGGCCTTATTTCACGCAGTTCTAAGGACTTTGGTATCTAGGGCATTACGGATGGAAGATGGCTCAGTGGGTAAGAGACTCTGCTGTGTCCTATGGAGACCTGCATACAAATCCCCCACACCTGGGCACACACAGGCATGGTTGCACATGGCTGTCATCCTTGCTCTGGGAAGAAGAGATAGGAAGATCCTGGGAGTGCTGTAAACAGCGAGCTTCAGATTCCGTGTCAAGTGAATAAGGCAGACAATGACATAGGAAGGTGCTCAACACCCTTCCCTGGTCTCTGAATATGCAGGCATGCACTTCCACACCGTGTGTATACACATGCATGAAACACACACACACACACACACACACACACACACACACACACACCCAACATACAAAAACAGAGAAAAAAAGAATAAGGATGTTTTAGTTTATTACCCACAAAATGATCATACTAAATAATTCTAAAACTTTGGTTGAATACAATTAATAAAATTTGATACAGACAATATTATTGATATCTAGTCTGTGTTCAAACTTGTCCAGTTGTTCCAATAGTGTCCTCTTTGGCTTTATTTCTGAGTGGAGGAACCCAATTTAAAGGCTATGTACAGCATTTGCTTCTCGTGTTTCCCTGCATTCGTTTCATTTAACGCAGCACTCTTGCTTTTTATCTCATGAATACTTTCATTCAAGAGGAGTCCACAAGAGTTAATTTATAGAATGCCTTTCTTCCTGTCTGGAGTTGTCTGATGATTCCCCATGTCTAAGCGTGTAGTAAACATTTTCAGCAAGAATATCACAGAAGCCATACTGGGTTCTTGGTTCATCACACCGGAAAATGCATATGTCCTTTGATGTACTGTTAATGATGCTAATTTGGCTAAACTGACTAATGGCAACTTTTATTATGGCAGTCACTACTTTCTCTTTGTTGCTATAAATGATTAGGTGATTAATTGAGAGCACAATAGTTTTAATTAAAGTATTTCTGGGACTAGGGCTCAGTGGGTAAAGTATTTGTCATTCAAGTGTGAGGATGGGAGGTTGGATCACCCTAGGGCCCATGTAAAGATGGGTGAATGTGGTGCCTGTAATCCCAGTCCTGGGGAGGTGTCGATGGAGGATGCCAGTGACAAGATGCTTAGCCAGGCCAGCTCATCCAATCACTAAAGTCTAGGTTCAGTAAGAGAGCCTGCCTCATGCTATTTCCAACTTGGTATAGACAATTACTGTCTTGTGGATATGGCAGATTTACAGATACAATGATTTTTTTCTTTGCATGTAATGATTCCACACATTTTAAGCTTTTTATCATCTTAATAGCACACCTTCCAATATTTATTATTTGCTGCATTTGCTATATCCCTTTAGCAGTGTTGATTTCTTTTTTCCGTTGACAATCTCTTCATTCCTGGATGTCTGTTCAGATGCCTTCGAGTATGTCTGTCTGTCCTTCGACCAACAGTGTCCTGTTAATTGTGGAGAAGGATGGGGTGTGTAGTTGGACAACACATGTTTGAAACTCTTTTCATGGGTGCAAGATGTCCCCATCCCAAGACCATTTGTCCTGGGCTCCCTGTCCAGCTTGTTTCCTGCCTTGTGTTTCTTGGGTGGAATTCCTGCCGTAGAGAGAAATGCTAAGAAGTTTAACTTGGTGCTGGCTGTAACCCAGAATCCACTTTCTTTTTTCTGGCTGCTGTCCTTGTGCAGGCCCAGCATCATTTTACATTCTTTTCTGCTTTGGTTCCCAAGACCAACACTGGTAGCTTCTTCCGAGCAGGCAGTGGTGACCCTCTGAAGTGCAGTTTCAAACACCAGCTCTGACAGTTTTAAATCCCTGTTAGTGGTTTGTGTTTCTTGACTGGGTTTGAAGTGTTCCTGCATTTTCTTTTTTCTTTTTCTTTTTTTTTCATTTCTTCTCATTTGAATTATTTTGTTTGCTTGTTTCTTCCTGAGTTTCTTATCTGCCTGGCTCCCTCTGTTCACTTATTCCTAAACTTCAGCAGATTAATTCCCAATTGCTTATCTGTTTGAAGAAATTCTTTAAACTTCCTGGTTTGCTTGGGTGCTCTTCATTTGTTTTTCGGAGTTATAGGAGATGTTCTGTGTTTGCCAGCCTCTACTTTCCATTTTTCCTTACAGTTGGAAAGGGCCATGTGACAATGCACTCTTCTGGACCCTGAATATTTTCCTGTAGGATCTCCCATGCTTTTTGAAAGCTGGGTAGATATTGCACCCTAATTCTGACATCATTGGACAATGCCATAAATGAATAAACTTACTGTTCTCATCGAATGAGATATGGCATTATTTTACAAAACAACTACCCCACCCTGACAAACTAATACAGATTTATTATTTTCTCAGTATATTTTTTCTGTCATTTTGATGAAAATTTTTTTTCTTAGCTAGGAAGGGAAATATCCACAAGTTTAGATCAACATTTCTGTTAAGTTTTCTTCTTTAATCAAATTTCCTTTCCGTTAACATAGGCTGAAGAATGCAAATAATTATCCAATAATCATTGCTTGAATCTTTGCTCCATGCACTGCATTAGATAATGAGAATGCATTCAAGACCACCAAAGTCTGCAGAGGACAACAGCCAGGAATTCAGTTTAGAAATGACAACCTTTGTGTAATGTGCCATCAGCAGCACCATGGGCGTGCTTGAGGGACAGGGACCAGCCTAGATTTAGTGTTTCAGGAGCATTTTGTGTTTCTGCAGGAAGTCATATCTAAATTAGGACCTTTAATCAAGTTCAAGGATGGTCTAGGGAGAGGGAATGGGTGCAGAGCTGGGTAGAATGATCCATATTATCCCAGGCAGAAGGATACACAGAAAAAAAACAAACACTTCTCTTGAGATTCTACAACATAGTTCAAGATACTTTGAGTGTACCAGAGTTGGTTGCAGGGGACAAATATGGGATATTACTGGTGGTCTACGAGACCAAAGAAGTTACCCAAAGTCACTTCGTTTTTTTGAACTACATGGGACTTAGCAGAAAAGATTGTACTCTACACACCCTGTCAGTAATCAGTTTGAGGTCTTCGCTCCCAGTTTGCCTCCTTTGCCTGTCTGTCCTTGGAATGGGATACTTATCTAAGACCAGGTTGGGCCCCCTGCCTTGCTCTTAGCGAAGGGATCAGCATGCTTCCAAATGGTGACTTCCAAAGCCATATTTTGCTTTGCCTAAGAGTGACTGTGCATTCAAAATCATTTCCTATTATGAAATGAAAAGTTCTGTCCCCTGAAAAATCAATTTCAGGCCTCAGTGAACAAATATTTGCTTGGGGGAGGGAGTAGTGGTGAGTACGAGAGCCTGCAGAGGGCCTTGAAATCATGCTAAGACCGTTGCCTCACTCTTTGCAACCAGGCCGCTGAAGTTGTGGCCATGTCCCTTAGGGTCATGCAAAGCCATTTGCTTTTAGCTCCTTGGGGATTCGCATGTATTTTTAGCCTGTTTATGGATAACTTAAGAGGCATGTTTGAGGGAAAGTCAAGAGAAACCAACCATGAAAAGGAAGGTTAGATATTCTCACACTCCTTAGCAATGGTCAATATCTCGGGAGGAAGAAGCCCACATCAGGTATGAGGCCTCCCAGGAGAGCCACAGAGTCTTCCAACCTTACAAGTCCACAACTGGCGAGAAGGCTGGGTGGGGATCCTTTGGTCACACCCACCTCTAGAGATCTCTTCTCTTCCTTTAGTCCTACACTCCTTTGTCCTCACCTGAATTTTCATACATTCCCCCTTCCTCCTTTTTCTTTCATTCTTGTTTTTTCCCTCTTTCTTCAGCCACCCAGTCACCATGGGAGATGCTGTCATTGACAGGGTCTCCTTGTGGGTCCTTAGTTTGGTCTCTAGGGTCCAGCACGTCCATATTACCATTTGGGTACTTCTGTGCAGGAACCAACAAGTCATACTGTATCACAGCCCTGACATTTCTTTAATAGCAGCAGCAAGTTTCCTATGTCCTCTTTGCTCCTGACAGATCGTCCGTAGGGACAGTCCTCACAGAAGAGACTTCCAGGTCAGTTTTTGTACTGACTGAATGAGAAGAACAAACAAAGTAGACACAGTTTACATTAGATACCCAGCTGTCTGTTCAGAGTGGCTCTCACGTTCACGTGTTTCAGCTTTTCTGACTCTGCACTGTGCCAACACCTGAAGAAACACAGGGCAGGCGCTAAGTAACGTACCTGCACCTTCTTGTGTTTTAGGAAGTATGTACGTTAGATGGAAATTGGTTCTATTAATTCAGTAAGTTGTTTATGTTAAAAAATAGTTTCAAGACTTTTCTACATGATGATGAGAAGATATGTATTGACCGCAAAGCATGTGGCGGAGGATAGTGCTTATACTAAACACAGGGCTCCTTATTTTCCGAAGAATCTGGAAATAAATAATTTCCAATCCAGAAGTGATGAGGCACTAACCCCCAACCTCAAGGTTCCCTGTCCCTTTCTGTCCTTCTGTGGCACCAGAGAGACGGTAATGACCCTGCCATAGCCGCTCTCATGTTGGCTCTATGAAGCTGTGTGAGAAAGCAGAAGGACCAGGTTCCCTCAGAACCTGAGAGAGAAAACAATTGAAGATGTGTGTGTGTGTGTGTGTGGCTTTGGTTTACCTCAATCCTGTAACAGGGCAGAGCAGTGTGCAAGATGCATTTCCAATGTGGCTAACTAAATTGCAACTCTTCTATAATGGGCATCAGGGTTAAGCTATACAGTATCTTATTTGCTAAGAGTTTTTTTCTTTTCTTTTCTTTCTTTTTGTTTGGGGGGGTGTTCTTAAGACAGGCTTCTCTCTGTAGCTTTGGATCCTGTCCTGCAACTTATTCCGTAGACCAGACTGGTCTCGAACTCACAGAGATCCATCTGCCTCTGCCTCGAGTACTGGGATAAAAGGCATACACCACCACCTCCTTACTATAATATCTTATTATATGAAGTTCTGTCATATGGTGTAGACAGTCACAGAGATAGAGTTAATAGATGTTTTTAGGTCATCCTTAGGACTATAAAATCTGGTGATGTGTATATTTTAAAAAGAACAGGCTTTCTTGGTTGAAGGTCTTTTGTGTTTGTGGCGAAGATGCTGCCTTCTTGCCATTCAGGTCAGATTCAACGGTATGTCCTCAGAGAACTTTGACTACCCCGTCGAAAGTACCCATTTCATCCCACTTAATTGCATTGTATGATCAATTTCAATCATCTGCATATTTTGGAGTTTTAGAAAATTTGATTGTCTAGCCTTTCCCCTCCCTCATTTTTTCCTTCCTTCCCCCCCTCCCTCCCACTTCCTTCTTTCCTCCCCTTCTCCCTCTCCTTTCTTCCTCCTTCCTAATTTTGTCACCCTTGCCCTCCCTCTAGACTACGCACTCCATGAGAACAGGGCTCTAGCAACTTCCATCACTGCCAGCTTTCAGCACAGAGAGCACCACCTCACATATGACAGATGAACAATGCATATTGGCTTAAAGAATGAATTCATGTTTTCTCTTAGAATTTCAAACATAGCTCCTATTTTAGGATTTAGTTTGCTTCATTTTTCTCTAACTCAGTGTTCTATTTTAGTATCAGTTGCTCCTTCTTACACTGGAAAAATAAAGTATTTACTTATGGCTAAAAAATCTTTTTTTGCCATTTTCCTTTTTTCTCAATTCTTTTGTTCATGTGAATCGTTTCCTTTGCGTTAGTTAGCACGATTCTGGATACACTGGATTTTTTTTTTTTTTTTTTTTTTTTGCCTATGACCAATACTTATCGTGAGTTCATCTTGAAATTTCATTGTATCTGGGCCATTAATTTCCATTAATAAGTCTTGAGTTATTAGTTCCCAGGCTCCCAATCCAGTTTTGTAGAAAGATTTTTTTTTTCAGTCTTTACCATTTCCTTCTATTCCTTTTAGTCAGCACATCTCTACATGTTTTTAAATCTGAATTTACCATGATAGTACGTTTCAGAGGAAGAATCCATCTAATCCAAAAAGGATGGGTGTCTCATGCCCTCAAATGACCAAGGGGCACTTTTGCTGCAAACTGTGACTGAGAGGCAAGAAGAGTCAGAGAGGGCAGCGTGGAAGCAATGCAAGACGAGGAAAAGGGCAGAGAAAGCAAGTTCAGATAAAAAGGAGCCCGTTTTGGAATGGGGAAGTTCTCATAAATAAGTAAATGGCAGCAGAGAAAGCAAGAAAAAACAGTGGTCAAAAAGCAGGATTTTCCAGTTCCCACAGCAGCCTGCCCTCACTTTCTGCCAGCAGAAAGAAGGAAACCTGAGAGCTTCTTTCATCCAGCGGCAGGAAGCAGGCATCAAAGGTCAACATAATGCATGCAGTCAGCACCAGGGACAGATTTCTTCCCTAAGTTGGTGTGACGAGACGAGACCAAATATTTTCCACTATAAACACAGAAATGAGATGATATGAATCAGCACTCTCGTTTACAACCGAAAAGTGTTAGAATATCAAACTATAAAATGACTAAAATTATTCCCATCTGCCATCTTCCTCTAGAAACAGCTTTTCGGGGCCACACTGTACCTGATAGAACCCAATAGTGTTTATTAAACTTAGGTTTTACCTCACATAGCTGTAATTTGCTTTAATTTTGTTGGCCATGAAAAAGAGAAAACCATTTTAGGAATATTTTTCTCCGTTTCTTTGGCAGAAACATGATCTTAAAAAGCATATAATATTTCCAAATGCCTTGTGCCAATCAGACATATGAGATAGCAAAAATTTCTATACACAAAGCACAGAATTTGCAAGAAGATTCTTTGAAATGCTATTGAGACCAAGGATACAAATTTGCTTAATTGGAAGAGGACAATCTTCGTTATTAAATGCAAGCTCACTACGGGAGCCTTAAAATGATTTGGGGCATACTTTCCTAGAAAAAAAAGCCACACTCTCAACTCTTGAGGTGACCTTGTATGCCCTTTATCTCTAAAAAGTAAATGTGTACTCAGCAATAGAAGAACAAAGCGAGCTATACGATAGTCTATGAGCTTCCGGTAAGCTAGGGAGGTGCACAGAGGTAAGAATAAACTGCATGTTCGGCTTGCTATGAAGCAGTTCGGTGTCCCTATTTAATCCCAGCCCAACACTGAAAAACAGGAGGCTTTGATGGAAAGCTGTCTAGAAACTCAATTACAATGATATTTGCTTTCCTTGGCAGACATGAAAAGCTAAAGAAGAGAGCAATGGTCAACCTTCAGCATCTACCCAGGGGGAAGAGAAAGGAGCCCACCTAAAGATTTTTTAAAAAAAATTTTTTTATTTATTTAATTATTATGTATACAATATTCTGTGTGTGCCTGAAGGCCAGAAGAGGACACCAGACCTCATTACAGATGATTGTGAGCCACTATGTGGTTGCTGGGAATTGAACTCAGGACCTTTGGAAGAGCAGGCAATGCTCTTAACCACTGAGTCATCTCTCCAGCCCAAAGATTTTTTTTTTAATGCATCAACTTTTCTCATAACATTGGAAGAAATAAATCAGGTAGAGGTCCTGAGCAGGAAGAGAGGACTACAAGTCCCTGGAGATTCTGGGGACCACCTGACTTCTGAGAGAGATAAAGATGGGCTAGAGAGGAGGACAGAGAAGAAGAGTAGGGCCCAGGAATGTAACTCAGTGGTAGAGCGTTTGCAGAGCAAAGGGCCTGGGCTCAATACCCATTATGGGAAAGGAGGAGTAGGTGGAGGAGGACAGTGAGGTGGGTATGAAGACACTTGGTGGGGAGGCTGGACAGCTGGCTCAGCAGTCAAGAGTACCATTGTTTGCATAAACAACATGATGTCCTGAAAAAGTCACCTGCCATCTTAACTAGCAGAATTTGAGGCATAAATGGTGCCTCTTTGCTGATATGTGACACATAGAATAAATTAAACGTAAAATGCTATGAATATGTATCAGTCATGGGAAAGAAGAACGGCTCTCGATCTTTTCCTGAGACTTCCCCCACCTCACCTGGCATTTGTAAGCATCTCTACTCTGGTTTCTACTGCATGGCTCCTTCAGGCCTATCTGCAGTTCTCCTTGTACATCTCCATTCAAAGCCCTGGTAGGGCAGATTAGCTCACATCTGTCCCACATTTCCTATCTCCTGTCGTCCGGTGCTGCAGTTAGGAGTCTCACGCGTGTTGACCTCTGTCAATTTACTTTTACAGAATCTACTCCAAGTTTCAGGAATATATCATATGTCTTAATTTGGATACCCAATTCTTCTCTTCAAGTTTAACACTCACTTGCTGCAGTCTGTGAACCATTTTTTTTCCTCAACTCACTTCTGGTCACTGCAGTCAAATATTTCTCTTCTCAATCCATGCCACCAAGGGAGACCACAGAAGACTTGAGATATATATATATATATATATATATATATATATATATAATATATATATAGCACTGGATGGAGGTTTTCTGAGTAGAGGCAAGCTATTCTATAGCTACCAATGATATGCAAGAAAGAGCAAAAACTAGTGATACCAGCTGACATTTTCTGTGTTATTCTGATAGCGGGAATGTGACTTCAAACATAATATAAACAAAACAGGAGTCAAAAATAGCAATAGAGAGTCACCTCCTTAGGTTCAACATGGGGATTAATAGAAAGAAGAAAGAAATAGGAAGGATATATTATACAAACAAAGAATGGGAAAATTCATAATGATTTCTTTAATGGAACCCTTCCATCCTTTATTTAAATGCTGGTACTGTTTTAGTCCCCATTCTAGAAATTTTTAGGAAATTTCTCAAATATGTCTCTAGTGTTGTATTGTTCTCTGGTTTAATGACACGTTCCTTGGTGCCTACCACTAGTGACTTTTCTTCAACATAGGATTTAATCACACATATTTCTATCTTCTTTACTTCTAGAGTAACTGGGACTTTCTCAACAAAAAGAAATTACCTCTTAGCGTTACTGTAATTCTCTACTGGTGCCGAGACAATGCTAGCTCTTAGATGTGTGAACACAAGAGACTTTTGAGGAGAGGGAGGCTGTATGTCTGCATCATGCGAGGAAGTCGGGACGTATTTCCAAAAAGAGTAGCTGCACACGGGCCGCTGATTACAGGTGGCCGTCAGGTGTACTCAGCTGAAGCAATGCTTTCGTAATTGTTCTCTTAATGTTTTCCCAGGAGTTGCTTCTTTAGAGGAAACTTTGATTTAGTAGGTTCAGGGTGAGAATGGACACTTGGCATCTTAACCATGGCATGGATGCTGATGCTGATGCCCCATGACTGAACAGTGAGAACCATTACCCACTTTAAATGTAAAGTGTTCACAGAGCAGCCAGGCCACTGGAGTCATTATTGTGCAGCTCGTTCTGACTGAAGGCAC
Source organism: Myodes glareolus (assembly GCF_982192425.1). Taxonomy (NCBI): domain Eukaryota; kingdom Metazoa; phylum Chordata; class Mammalia; order Rodentia; family Cricetidae; genus Myodes; species Myodes glareolus. The sequence goes on from NC_142040.1 coordinate 32,165,323, forward strand.
CAACCACTCTGGATTTTAAGGAGGGTTCAACTCTAAATAATAATGACTTTGGAGCAATCAGAAATCCAATAGGAAATTTAATACTACATGAAAAAAATCAAAGACACTCTCAGATGTTCCCTTTTTAGGATTTATGCATAGGCAGTTAGGCGTTAGGGCAGAAGATGTAGGTTTATTTATTTATTAATTTATTATTTACTTTCTGGGTCTAGTTTATTTCAAGTAATATGATGATTTCTAGCTCAATCTTTTTTTTTTGCAAACAACATGATTTCATTCTTTATGACTGTTCAATACCCTATTGTCTATGCATGCCGCATTGTCATTATCCATTCATCTACTGATGGGTATCTAAGCTGTCCTGGTTATTCTGATAGGCATGATGGAATCTCATTGCAGTTTTAGCTTGCATTTTTTAAAAAGATTTATTCATTTATTATGTATACAGTATTCTCAGTACTCTGCCTGCAGGCCAGAAGAGGGCACCAGATCTCATTACAGATGGTTGTGAGCCACGGTGTGGTTGCTGGAATTGAACTCAGGACCTTTGGAAGAGCAGGTGGTGCTCTTAACCACTGAGCCATCTCTCCAGCCCTTTAGCTTGCATTTTTTTGATGGCTAATGATATTATCACACTTTTTCATATACTTAGTGGCTCTCTCTCTGTCTCTCTGTCTGTCTCTCTCTCTCTCTCCAAGGACTTGTTATGTATACTAGGATGATCTTGAACTTGCCGTAACCCTCCTGCTTCTGCCTCCCAAATACTTTTGCCACTATTTATTTTGTAGTTTTATTGTTTGAGAATTTTTATATAAATTATATGTATTCTCTCCCCAATTCTTCCTCCTGTCCTCCACCACCTTTCCCTACCAGTCTCATGTGCTCTATTTTTAAAGTCACTAAGTCCACTTGGTGTTGCTAGAATGTACTTGACTGTAGCACCATTAACTGGAGCATGGGTAGCCTCTCAGCAGCCATATCCCTGAATGAAACTGACCCTTTCTCTCCCAGCAGTCCTCAGTTGCCAATAACTCTTCAGCTAGGGTAGGAATTCATGAGCCCTTCCTCCATTCATGCAGACATTTTGGCTGGTTTGATACTGTACAGGTCTTGTGCATACAGTCACAGCTGTTGTGAGTTGATTCTCTACTTCCACTGTATGGGTTATGGGAAGCTAACTCAGGAGGGCAGATTTGGCAGCAAGCACCACCAACCACTGAGAAATCTTGCTACCAGTCCCTATGTGTAATTTTAAAATAAGCTTGTTTTTATTCAGAGTTAACCTTGCTTTTGCTAAATTAATAGAAAGTTCATTGGACCTAGGGACCAATTTAAGTGTTATTTTATTTCTTCCATTTTATAATTTCAACCACAGATGCTGGTGAGATTTTAGATACATATAAATGGATAAATAAATAAATTTAGTGGTTATTGATGACAGTGTACCTTTAATTTGGGTGCCTGTCTGTTCACTGCTACTATGTAGAGATACTCTTGCTCTCGGAGGTTCACTTTGTGCTCTTTGATCCTGCTAAACACAGTCATTTCTAGGACTGCTTTTGTAGATCCCTTTGGACTATGTGTAAACTTTCAGAGAATAGTCCTATCCTTTTCTTTCTTAAAAGCAGGCTTGACGGCAGGTGTTAGAAGTTTCACTGCTGTCTTGAATAAGTGGCTGATGCGTGTAATCACTGTAGAGACCTAGGCAAGAGGATTGCTATGAGTTCAAAACCAACCCAAGGTACAATTTTTTAAATCAATTAATTAATTAATTTTTAGTTCTCTAACTAGAACCTGAGGCAAGAGTTCTACCACTGAGCTACAAACCCAGCCTTAATTATTATTTTTTTTAAAGAGAAAGTCAGAAAGGGAGGTTAAACAACCATGAAGACAGGAGGCAATGAAGAGCAAAGAACTGCTCCAGTGTGAGAGAATGTGCTTTTTATTTGTTCTTGAGAACACATGCAAAGGACAACCAGCGTAAGGGATCCCTTCTAATTTAAAGAACTAACAGAAGAGCTAGTTTCCTTTCAAAAGCTAGCTGTGGGGCTGAGCACGTAGCTCAGTTGTTGGAGTGAGCATTCAGCATACATAAAGCTCTGAGTTCAAGCCCCAGCTCCACATAAAACAGAGGTAGATGTGTGACCCTCTAATCCTAATGCCTGCAGGGGTAGAGGCAGCAAAGAATGGTTCCAATTGGCTCACATAGTCGAGTGTTTAGGCAGCAGGGAGGGACACCATGTGAAAACGATGAGGGCCGTGGTTCACAGCCTTCCTACTACTGCAGCCCTTTGATTCAGTTCCTCACGGTGTGGGGACCTGCAACCCTAGAATTAGTTCGTTGCTACTTCATAACTGTGATTTTGCTACTGTTATGAATGGCACTATAAGTATCTGTGTTTTCCAATGGTCTTAGGTGAACCCTGTGAAAGGGTTATTTGATTCCCCTGAGGGATTGAGACCCATGGGTTGAGAACTTCTGGATTGGGAGGTGTGGCCTTGCTGGAGGAAGTATATCACTGTGGGTGGATATGGAGGTTTCAAAAGTTCATGCCAGGTCCAGTCTCTGTCTCTCTGTCTCTGTCTCTTTCTCTCTCTTTCTGGCCACAGATCAGGATGTAAATCTCAACTACTCCTCCAGCACCATGCCTGCCATGCCTGCTGCCATGCTCCCTGCCGCGATGATAGCAGACTATGCCTTGAAAACTATAAACAAGCTTCCAGTTAAATGCTTTCTTTATGAGAGTTGCCATGGTCATGGTGCCTCTTTAGAGCACTAGAACAGCGACTAAGACACCATCCCACATAAGCGACTGCATTGCCAGGCGTGTGTGTCTGTGAGGGCGACCCCTGTTTGGTGCCAGGTGTCTGGCACTCAGTCTTTAGACAAGGCATCAGGAGTGTCATGAGGCTGACCTTTCCAAACCTACTCTCTCTTGTTAACCACAGGAATGAAATGGTAAACCCTGGAAGACCAGTCTTTAAGAAGACAAAGAAAAAGAAGTAATGCTCATTTTTTGAAAAAATGTTACCCTGTCTTTGGAAGAGTGCAACAAAACTCCCGCTTTTACTTTAGCTGTGTGTGTCCATACATATATGTGCACACGTGAAATTTAATGTTTACTACTAAATTATCACACCATTTTGTTGTCACCCAATTGCAATACTCATTTGATTTCAAATCTTTAACTGTTTCGTTGTCTGAAGTCCCCATCCCCCCCGCCCCGCCCCGCCCTGAGGCTTAGTGAACTTCCCTATCTTTGAATTTAAACCACAGGCACAGACTACACTCTGTGTGTTCTCCACTCCCATTTTCCTGGCCTAAAGTACAGAAAGTTCACACTCAAGAGGTTTCCAAGAAGTACTTTGATGAACTAAAGAGAAAATATTAGTCAAATGCTTTAGGAACGGAAACCGAGCAGCCTTCCATTCTACCCCTCCTATCGTGTTATGTATAGCGCTGAATGGATGGAGCTGAGCCCACTCCTTGCTTCGTGGACAGACCTTAATTGCTTAAGCCAATCAGTGAAATTCTAGCCCTCCATGACTCAAGAAAGAAGCTGTTTTAGTTAGAATGAAGCCTGGGTCTTTTGTTTTATAGTTGGGAGATGTTTCCCCTTCTTTATGAGTCAAATGATGTTAAACAGGACCTTGGTAGTCAGTTTCCTAATGTGGGAGAAGGCGACTTGAGAGGAAAACCCCAAAAGACACCTCAAAGACAGAGCCTCACTTAGAACGGGGATCTTAAGTATCATCAAGCCATGCTGAAGCCACAGCTACCAGCTACTTCCATTGCTGACGTCACTATAATCCATGCACGGGTTAGGCCAGGGGGTGAGATGTGCCATTGCTCGTGCCTTCATACACTTCATGGAGTTCCCTTCTGTTTTGAAGTCAGTGGGACACAGTATGCAATTTACCTGCTTGCACCATTTCATTTAGAGAAAGAAGGCCCTCTGAGATCATTTACTACTCTCCTAAGACTGTTGTATATCTTTGCAGCCTTTGTGGATTTTAACGAAGTCACACTCACAGGTGGTGAAACAATACCTTTTAAGGACACTTCCTACCATGATTTCAGTCCTGATGCATTTAGATGGCAGTGATATGGGCTTTTTTTATTAATTCACGTGTCCTGCAGTTTTTGACCATTTCAATACTTCCGCTTGGGTGCCTGGGTCTGCACGTGGACACTCGGTGAAAAGCTAGCTTAGTTGTCTGTTTCTCTGTGTGTCTGGCATCCTGTGGCATGTGTGTACCTTTTCGATGAAACTGAAGAGACCCCAGCAGACAAATGGATTTCAGCATCTCCGTTGTGTACATCTCTAGGCAACACTGCAGCTGGATGTAAAGCCGGCAGATTTCGGGATGGATCTCACCATCTTCCGGGCTGCAGCAGAAGGGAGAGAGCAGAGCTGTGGACAGTCTCAGGATTCAGTCATCAGCCATTCGTCTCAGTTCTGAGAGGGGAAAAGGCTCAGTAACGATCCCTTAAAGCCTGGAGTCTGAGATACAGGGTTTCCTGCTTTCAAGCTAGTAACCGCCCTGACGGCTCTTACATAAGTGTCCTTCTGAGTAACTGCTCTCACCCTCCCCGCCTTGGCAGTGGTTTCTACTGGGAGCTTGGAATCATAAACGCTTGAAGTAATTGAGAATATCAGACATTTTCAATTTAGCCATAGGAAGAAATTTCCAAAATACACTTAATGCATAATAATCTCCTAGCTACAAAGAGATCGAAAACCCCTGTTTCCAGACAAGACTAACGCGGTCTATTCAATTAATGTGTAGAAGACATCTCTAATATCAGAGCCCCAGCCTAATGTGATTAGAGAGCCAATTTTCAAATTATTTTTTATCAAAGTTTTTGTCTTAATCTAAGATATAGTCTTTTATTGTTGGCTATGCCTAATTTATGAAAACCCAAGTATTTTTAATGATGAAATAAATATTTTATGATAAAAGAGAAAAGTAATAAAGTTACAATAGCTATGCTGGGCAATTGAAAGCTGTGTGAGGGCTGAATTTATGTCTGAAATTATCACCTAAAGTCCCGGAGGTTTGCTTTTCAGAATTCATATGTAAATATGGTAAATCACGGAGTGATCACTTTGGTCTTCAAAGGAGAGGATTCATTTGTTGACAAGATAATACTACTTTATATGCAACCAGAATAGCACGCATCGAATAATGTAAACGGAAGGGATAAGCTTGCAGCTCGATTTGGAGTTAAAGACAGTCTAAAGGTAAATTCTGTTAAATATCCTAATGAGTTATCTTTATTTCTGCCCTCACTCATTTAAAATGGAATGAAATCTGATTAAGTACTGTGAAACTTAGACTCAATTTCTTTGCAAAGTGGACTTGTGGCAATTTTCAGGGGCATTTAATCAATTAAAAAAAATGTTCACTTTTTTAAGCTCTGGAATCATAGTTTAGAAACAAACAACAATTTAAAAACTATATGCCAAGAACTTGACAGTGAAAATTGTTTTTCATTTTCAATATGTATTTTGTCACTGAACAAGAGTTTTACTAACCATAGGACTTACATAACTCAGAAAAACACAAGATTCTCAGCCTCCATATTGTGACGCCTGCACAGCTATCCTGGCCTTTTGGGGTCAAATAGAACAAAGTACATCCCAGAACTGCTGTGCAATTTGGCTTTATCTGGAAGTTAAAACACTACCTTACCTCCATTTTATTTGCCTCACATTAAGCCAGCTTTAGACCAGGGTCTGAAGCAAAAGAAATCTCCGTGCAAACTTCAGGCATTGTCCACCTTCAAGTTGCCAGAAGTGTCCCCATCCCGCATGACTCCACTACATCTAAACACACACACACACACACACACACACACACACACACACACAAAATTTTATATCACCTTTGGTCCTTAGAATAAGGACCAAAATAAGACTGTTGCCTTATTTCTTAATGGTCCTGCTAGGTTCTGAAGGAATACTGTAATTAACAGTCCCCTCAAATTGAAGAAAAAAGCGATTCCAATGAATTATCTGTCAGTACTTAGTTCTGCATAGAAAAATCTGAAGGCAAGGGCATATTCCAAATGCGAGACAGAAGGAAAATATGGCAAACGGATCTTTTCCGGGCTGGTTAACTGTCTCGATCACAGCTCATCTCAATCACACCTCCCTATTTTTTTTATTTATGACCCTGGTGCCTCATATGCAAATTGAAGAAAATTGGGAAAAGAAACAAGCCTTATAGTAATCTGCCACATATTCTGCACATTTATGAGTGAGACAATTGGTCAATACCATGTCATTCCAAGCTGTAGGGTCTTCTTACATTTAAGGGAGCAAACTATATGCCTCTGGGGCTTAGGTCTCAAAGTACTACTACATTACACATCTTTTGAACCAGGATATTTTATTGCTTGGCATCCAGGAAGAAAAGCAATGCATTATGTTCTGGGAAAAGACAAGTCAGAGCAGAGACTGGGATGTTTGATTAAAATTGTTTCCAAGGGCTCACCTGTCAGTGTCTCACATTCCTGAAGGCTTTCTAGGAATTGGCATCAATGTGCCCCTCACAGATATTATGGGAAGGAGCTGAGCAAGCCTGGCAGAAAAACAATACACCTGATAAAATTAATCAATACTAAAACTGTTCTGTGAATTTCCTGCTTAAATTGTATATGATTTCTCACATATTATCCTTTTATAACTACAAAACTGAAGCCTAGAGAAAGAAGGGAACGTACTCAAGAGCAGAGGAGAAGCTAAGGCGTCGCTTGTGTCTGTGTTCTGCAATGCCCAGAGCAGAGTGCATTAGACTCTGCAACGAGTGCCTTATTCTTTACGTTTTAGAGCCCTTAAGCTTACTGCTCTTCCTGAAAGTGCACAGAAGGACACTTTGTCCAGCGGCTAGGATGTGACTAGTCTTACGAACAGTGAGTTAAGTACGGCTTCAGCAACTAAACAGGGTCTTTCGTCGCCCAGGCTGGCCTCAGATTCTCTGTAGCTACAGTTGACTATGACCGCCTTACCCTTCTGCTTCTGCCTCCCTGGTGCAGGGGTGACAGGCATCTCACAAGAAGCATAACATGTATTTAGGTTATTTTTCATAACAAATTATGAATTGTGCAGAATGGTGGGAAATCAAAAATATAAATATCCCAAACAAAACAAATAAAAACTCAAACAAAACACACTCACATCCTTGGATAAATTGCAAGACCCAAGGAAACACTGACATTAAACTAAAAATGCGACCTGTGGCCTCTCCATGGGCTGCAAGTGATTTACCGTGGTGATAACTTTCCAAATACCACTTGTGCTTACCCCAAATGACTCACTTCCTATCACAGTTTAGGTCAGGAGAGGCATCCTAATGATGCTTGCTTAATCCATCCAAAGAAACCTTATAAACTAGTGATTTTTTTCCTTTACTGAGTTTAAGAACCAAACTGACAATTTTGATTAATCACCTGAAAGCCTCAATGCTACAGAAGAAAAAGTCCCTAAGATTCAGTTCCAACAAAATACCAAGAATTCAACTGTTGGAGCACAGGTTAAGCCCAGGACAGTTAAAATAACACTAAATGATAAACCTGCTTTTGTTCTCTCCCGGGGTCACTGAAGAAAGCTTGAGAGTTCCAGTTACAGGAAGACTTAAAAGCAGACACCACTCAAGGCGTCTTCTGAAAATGGAAACTCTCAACCATTGATGATCCTTGCCTTATTAATAAAAGTGATATGATGCAGGCCTGCTGGAATGACGAAAATAATAGGAATGAAAACCATTCTCATAGCCCCAACGTTGGCGAGCACCAGCGAGGCAGCAGAAACTCTGGTATATTGTTAGTGGAACTTGAAATGACTCAAGTGCTTAGGAGAAGACTCTCTGGAAATGTCTTATAAAATTAAGTATACATTTATCCCCTATGATGGCAATTACATTCTTAAGTATTTGCCTAAGATGGATAAAACCATTCACAAATAGATCCTTACAAGAGTGCTTGTAGGATTTGTTTGGAAGAACCCCAAACTGGAAACAACCTAGTTTTCTACCAAGAGGAAATGGCTAAAGGAATCGGTATATTCCTGAAAGATATCATTATACCTGGCAGTTAAAAATAGCTAACTCCTTATGCTCAAAGCAACATGAACATATCTTTGAAACATTATCTTCACAGAAAACCCTTGCATGAAAAAGCAAAATAAGTCTCCCTTCACTTGAAAGTGTAGGAAATGAAAGAAATAAGAGATGGTTAAATATCTTAAAATGGTAGATGATGGTCTAGGAAGGGAGGGCAGTGTAAATCAGGCTGAGACTGCACACCACAGTTTGAGTGAAACAGTGTCTACATTGGACAAAACCTGATGAACGGCACACTTAATCTTTGTGTATTTACTATGTGTGCCTTTTAATTTCACGTTGAATTGGGTAGCTCCTGAAATGTGTGCCACCTTAGTTAGGAGTAAAGTTGACTGATGCCTGCAATTTCAGAAAAGTTATATGAACTGCTGACTGGGAAGAGGGATGCGCAGGCCAATAGGTGTGCAATAAAGCAAATATATACAGAATAAAATGTTAATTGTTGGCTTTAGCTGGTGGGTGGGCATTTACTCTGCTGAGGACTTTCCTGTCCCCAAATAGTCACCTGATATAAATGGAGCCAAACAATTGGGAAGCTTCAAAGCCGCAAGGTCAAACTCAGGAGTTACACTGGGCATTTGGGTGAGGATACATCTTGGCGATGAATTCATCTGCTCTTTCCACTGAAGTTACTAGACATTGGTGGTCTCTGCAATTGTTAATAACTTTTGAAAAACAAGCCAAGAGTTTGTGGTTTTGGTGGTGTGTGTAATGCAATGATTTGTATGTAGGATCTAAGGCACAGAGACAAAGACAGGAGAAACAGTTTGGAGTCTGAAAGCATAGACTGACACATACTGTTGCCAGTAAAATTGTGATCTTAGGAAAATCACCCTAATTTCTTTGAGACTGTTGCCACCACTGTGAAACAAAGTAACAACTATAGGAAGCAGTTCAAGGTCACTGCGAGGATCCAATGAGGCTGTGTATGGGAAAACAAGTAAAGAATGTGAAATGCTGTCAGAAGTTGGCTGCGATCCATCTTGCATCAAGGTTATGATTGCTTAACTGTATTCCTTAGTCCCTTACATAATAGTCTTTATTTACACGCAGTTACCATAATGGGCTATGGTTAAATAAATGTTCCATTAGACCGAAAAGAGATGATGAGACGAGACAGTAACAACCCAATGACAACTACTCAACATGTCATAGATTTTAGCAAGGACAAATAAAGAAGCATTTGGGGATCACCGGGCACAAAGGGAAAGCAGAGCTTCCACCGTAGCAAATATATCCAACTCTGTCCTTTGGGAATTGATTCTGGCTTTGGTTATTAAGGCAAATAGCAAGGAATGTCTCAGGAAACTGAGAGGGACAAGAGAAGGGGATGCGATTCTTTGTTTTATTTTCCAAATAGTGGGAAGAGGGAATAAATGAGTTAAGTAAGTAGAATGCTCTTCTGAATATCCCCAAGGATCCCTACTGGTTCCTCACAAACGATTTCTCTTCAAGGATATAACTTATTTTTTATACCGACTCAAACCCAGGCTTTACATACTTAGTGAAGGCGATTTCCCAAGATGGTTGCCTATGTCTACATTATGGAAAGGTAGCTGGTCAGATTGTAAGGCACTAACAGATATGCATGATCCAGTAATTACTTTAGGTTTCAAGTTCCTGAAGGTAATTATAGAGTCTATCTAAGTTCACAAACACAGAATAGATGCCAGATACCTACCTATCCAATGACTGAACGTTTTATACACAACAGAGGCCTCCACAAAAGAAACAAATGGGAGACTGACAAGACACAAGAAAAATTTTCCAAAGTCAGATCATCTCTCTTTTGCTCACCAGCCTCCTCCTAAGAGTTCTTATGAATGTGTAGGTTAGGAGGAAACCTGTGTTTTCCTCATAGAGTCTTTGCAAGTTTGGTGCCCTCAGGAGCCTTCGGAAAAGCAATTGCAGCATCTTCTCTCACTGCACAGCATGTTATTACAGGGCAACATATGGCCGGCTCGGTGACTTCCTGCACCGTGAATGAAACCTGGACCAACCTCTGCCCTGGAGCGGTCCGAGTCAGTCAGCAATGAGACTCGACTTTCAAAGGCAAAAGCGACCTCGGTGTGCAATTCAGCTCTTTTGGGAGAAGCTTTGGACTCCTTTATGGAAAACACTGGGGTTCAGAGGGACAGCACCCTGTGCAGCTTCAGCCCAGGCTCCATCTTCTTGTTGCTTTTGCTCCCCTCTCGCCAGAATCTTGGCCATTTCTTTGTGATGCTTCAAAGAGCTCACAAGTAAATAATCAGTGGCGTTACCATAGGCTTTGTGCACCTTTTCTCCATTTAAAAAGCAAAAACCGCATTTAAAACAGGTAGCCATCACTTTCCTGACATGACGATGCTTACGGTGAAATAAAATCGAAATATCCTATTGAATTGTGCCCTATCTTTAACTTACCTTCTATGTTACTCTCATGGGAAGAATGAGAGAGTTGGGAATTGATGGTGACTGTTGAGAGTGGTTGCTAACCACTAATGCTGTGACCCTTTAATACAGTTCCTCATGTGCTGGTGACCCCCAACCATCAAATTATGTCACTATTACTTTATAACTGTAATTTTGCTACTGTTATGAATTGTGATGTAAATATCTGATATGTGACCCCTGTGTGGGTCATGATCACTGCTGGAGTGGTTCCGCTGGGCCTTCTGGGAATTTCTTAAGGGCTGAGAAGTTTCAAGAATTAATGGTGGGTAAATCCCAGCTTCTGGTTCTTGTTACAGTAGTGTCTCTCCTGAAGCTCTGGCTTAGAGTCTAGGACACTCTGACGTTCACAAGACAACATTCTTTAGGGCTCAAAATAAAATGTGTTTCTTATTCTGTGTTGGTCTAATTCCTCGCCGTATACCCTTTTTGGCTTGAGAGTTTCTTGGCCTCTCTATTTTTCCTCTGACTTTCTTAGCATTTTCCCCTTTATGGTCTCTGGCTAGGAATTATATGGAGTCTGAAAATAGCTCTGTAGATCCTGGTCTTACTAGGTCTTGTGATTCTTACAGCCATCAGAGGCTTGTGGCTGAGGCTATCTGACTTTGCGTTCCTAAGACCTGCTGGGGTGAGCATAGCACCAAAGATCACATGACGAGAACAGAGCACTTTCTCACTGAATATAGCCAGAATTGATTTATTTTTAAACATATACACACACATATTAAAGATACGTATATAAATGTGTGTACATATATACTTATACTAACTATAAGATATATAATTATATGACTCCATAAATATATGCCCACATACATAGATAGGCATATATATGTATATATATTTTAATTTATATGTACATATTTTCACAGATGCACATATTTTATATTTGGATCATATGATTTCTTACAGTTAGGGTAGTTTTATTTTTAAAGATATAATAAACTTATGCACATACATGTTGCTTGAAAAGATACATTTTTTAAGTTAAAGAAGTATTATATATTTCTACATTGTAATACACAAAATATTTTTGGATCTGAAATCAAGTTTTCCAACTCTGAGGCTCACTGTTCCCTCCTGATTTCTATTGTCTTCAAGCAGACACCAACCATCTTTAAAGGCTGGCCATCATCCTATGTATTGCCCCGGAAAGAATCTCACTCATGAAATGGCATCATATCCAAAGTCTGGGCCAGTCTTTGCAGCGTGCAGTTAATTCCTATCTTAATCCATCAGGCTGTCTGGGCTCAGTGTAGTAAACTGTTGAGGGTTATCTAAACAGTGTAGGCCTCGATTCTTAGCTGTGTCCTATGTCATTAAGTCAGCCAGTGCTTACTAAAGCTATGGAGCTCATCAATATTGTCCAAACCAATGAACGATTTTCATATGAACTCTGAGAACTGGGCTGTCCAAGCTTGACCTAGTTTGCTGATGTTAAAGAGAGCTTTAGATAACAGCACAAACCAGCAATCAACACTTTCGTAACCAATTGTGATCTGTAAGCTACACAGTCATGGAAGAGCTAATAATCAAATCTGTTTCTGTTGCCTGTTCTCGTGGCCTTGTTATTTTGTGAGAGATTTCACCTAGAGTGCTGGTCTAAAAGGGCACAGAGCAGTAAGGAGCAGTAAGGGTCCCAAACACGTATCACATGCAGACTGAAATACCATGTTCTAGACTCACTGAGGGATTGATCCAGAAAAGCTCATCTGAAAGGGCTTAGGATGAGGGGATGGAACTCTCCGCATTTAATGACAGCCGCAGAAACTCACGACTTCTACCCTGTGTTGGGGCTCTACTTTTAATTTCTGTAAGAAATGCAGAGGGGAACCAGTGATTTTTTTTTTCATTTTCTGCTTCCGTTTCCAGCTTCAGATTCTATCTAGCACTAAGAAACCTGTACTATACTCAGTAGGATTTGGGGGTGATGAGTTAGGAAGACGGCTCAGTGGGTATAGGTGCTCACTGCCAAAGCTGAGAACCTGGGTTCCATCCCAGGGACCCATGTAGTGGAAGGAGACAATAGACTCTCACAAATTGTCCTCTCACCTCTGTACACACCCCCCTAACCCACTATCACACACATACACACACAATAAATAGACGTAATAAAATATTTGTTTTGACCTGCAATTAAAATTTATGCATTTTGCATAACTGTCAAAAGATGGCATTTTATGCCAATATGGACGTGTGCATTTCTGGATAGATATGCGGGATATTTTGTATAACAATGCAAATTCCTTATGCATACAGGATACAGGAGGCTCGTATCTGTATACAGGGAAAATTATTCCACTATGAGCTTCTTCACTGGATTATAAAGGTCAGGAAGCTTGCTTTGTGTGTCTATAATCCAGAGCATTACCTAGACTGTTTGCCAAACAACAGATCTCAAAGAAACATTTCGCAGGCAGCTTGCAAAGGTGGTGGCTTGGTGCAGTGAGGAGACACATGTCGGGCTCACAGTGTTGGTGATGCCATAGCCAACTCAGTTTCACCACTACAGATTGGTTTATTATTGTGTATCCTTCTTCATCTTCTTAAAAATAATTGGAATTTGTCTGTAGCTCAGCGGTAAAGAGTTGTTTAGTGTTCACAAGGCTCTGGGTTAGATCTGCTGTAACACACACACACACACACACACATATGCACGCACATTTTATTTTGTAAGAGTATGATGAAGAAAAGATGATAAGGTAAGCTTGAGTTTACCTTATCTATTACACTGGGGTAACCTTGACTACATGGTAGTGTAGCAAATGGAATTATGCTTAGAAGACTCAGCCTCGTAAACTCCCAGTACATTCTCTTGTAAAAATTCCAAGGATGAGTGGATCTACGTACTTGTCCAAAATTCTTCTAAGGATTTACTGCAGAGACTGTGCTCTCTGGAATGATCAGGCTGCCTAGAAACTTACTTTGCTTGTCCGACTCTGCTCAACCTTCTATTTCTGAATTAAACATTAAACAGTAAACACTAGACTGGTGTAGACGACCATTAGGTAGGAACCTGATGTTTCATCCTTTTCAGGGCTAACCATGTTAGGTGGCAGCAGAGAGCTCAGCTACCATCAGCTCCAAGATCCAGAGGGTAGGGAAGAAATACTTTACAGTGTGCTATGTTGCCAAGGCAGCATGTTCAGAAGACGTGTGCCGAGGCATTTGTTCTTTTTAAGTTTTTCAATTAATGATAGATTTATTAAGACTGTAATGGAGATAAGCTCTGCCTACTCCCACCACTGAGGCAGGCAGATTTTCCTTCCTGCTTTCAGCCGGAGCCCCTTTCCTTTCAGTCACTCTCCCAAAGAGGTAGCTGCTATTGTGGCTCCTCTCTTCCTTCTCCCCTACCACCCCAGCCTCTCTCTCTGTTTCTTTCCTCATCCCCCTTCTCCCTCCCTCTCCCATAGCCCACTAAATAAATATCCAACCTCACTCTGCATGGCATGCCTATCCATCTCTGTCTCTTACCCACCACGCAGCTCCAAGCCTGGAACTCACTGCCCCTTGTGGCCTGAGGGACACTTGGGGGCTTCCTGCCTGGGATGGCTGCCTTTGTGGCCTGCCATGGTCTTTGTACCACTGCAGCCACTTGGGAAACAGCACCGTTTTATTTTTTACTGTTACAAAGACTCTCTCCACTGCAAGTTGAAGGCCATCTGTGAGAAAGACGCTTTCAGAAGAAGTCAAAAAATAGTTATGGTAGAGTCAAATTTCCCAGACAAAACTGTTTTCCTTGATATGAAACAGAGTCGGAGATCTAGCAATGATAATTATTTAAGGATGTATAAAAATTTCACAACAATCTGTGCTTTCCTAATAAATTATGAATCATGCTGGAGCAATTATTTAAAATCTTCAAAGGCTCTTGAGCTAAATCATGAATCTGAATCATGAAACAAGCCATATAATTGAGAAATAACAAGGTAAAACCTGGGGAAAAAAAAACCAATGTTTAACACTTGACAAAGAAGTACATACTTTAAAGAAAGCAAGATAAGATCTTTGAAGCTCAATGTCTTTCTTTAGCAGATCTGTGAACAGAAATAAGGAGATTCGTCCATGAGTGTCACCGACCTGATTGTCCCTTTGGGTGTATGGAGGAAGAACATGGCAGCTACAAAATGGTGTGTGGACTTTCCTCAGAGCACTGTGGGTTATAACATGAAGCTATTACTCAGCCTCTCACTTTAAAAGAACCTCTCCACCTTCAGCTATTTTAATTCTCTACTTTAAAGTTGAAAGGTGAGGGAATGAACTCTCTTGCTTGGTGCTTCACCAAGACACCAGCGTGGGTGTTCTGATGCCCTGTGGGTGAAGAGCTGGGTAAACTGCCCAAACACACAGTCAAGCAAGAAGCGAGCAGTCCTGTCTGGACCATAGACACAAGCTTGAGGCCCTGCATCAGAGCAAATATCCCCATGATAGACATCAAAGAAGCATTTTTGTCTTCCCAA
The DNA here is from genome assembly GCF_982192425.1 of Myodes glareolus. Classification (NCBI taxonomy): domain Eukaryota; kingdom Metazoa; phylum Chordata; class Mammalia; order Rodentia; family Cricetidae; genus Myodes; species Myodes glareolus. Next base: position 32,180,340 of record NC_142040.1, read on the forward strand.
TTCCAAAATTTCTATTTGGTTCCATTGTAAACACATTTGGAAGAAAGAATGTGTCGACTTGCTAAATGTCCTGGTTTAGGGCCACCAGAAGCGGGGGGGGGGGGGGGGGGAGAAAGGAGCAATGCAGGGCTAATCAGCAAGCCTGCACAAGCAGTGGGGAGTGGGCAACCTTCAGGCAAGACAAAGGACTCAAAAAAGCCAAATTCCAAGCTTGAAAAATTTCCATCCCAAGCAGAAACCCTTCTGAAAGGGAACTGCAGTCTTAAGCCATTTGTATCCTTAAAGCTACAAAACCGCTGGTGGGAATGACACTGGGCTGGGAAGCCCATAAACTTGAGTCCATGGGCTTTGAGGACGTAGTGTCCTCAAAGAGCTCTTGAGGGGTAACTGGTAAAGAAAAGTAATAGTAACCTGGGTGCAGTGAGGGGTTCTGGTCCACTGCAGTCAATCACGCCACCTTTGGGGACCAGGTAAGAAGAGAAAATTCAACACCCAGCCTCCGCATGAAGCCTCAGTGGTATGGAGTACTTTAGATATCACAGCAGTACAGTCATACATATTTCATACCACGATTGAAAAGACTCCCATGGAGTGCTGCATGGGGCTTAGGAGATCATAGCAAATCCAGATTAACAAGGGGAAAATTCCTAGCTGGCAATTCTGCCCATTATCTTAGCCACCCTTAGACTTGGGTTACAGGATTTCTCTTACTTAATCACGGGTGCAAAAAGCATTTGGTGGGTTTCTTCTACTCAAAAAAGAGCAAATTTGGAAAAGCATGTAAAAGGGCATTCGTGACTTTTTCTGAACTCCTCTTAAGAGTTCATGAAGATTACCATTACCCTAAGTTTTTTTTTAATTTAAATAACATTTTTTTTCATTTATTATACATACCAACAAGTTTCTCCTCTCTTCTCTCCTGCTGGCCCTTCCCCTTTCCCATCCCCCCTTCCCCATCCCCTCCTCCTCCATCTCCATTCAGAGAGGACAGCCTCCCATGAACTTGCACAAAGCATGGTACATCAAGTTGAGGCAGGACTGAGCTCCTCCCCTTATGTCGAGGTGGGACCACTCCAAGGTCTTTTTATTTGATGATGGAATGTTGCATAATCTCCTCTAAGACCAAGGGATGTCTTTTGAGCACTTATAAAAAGCTTGAAGTCCTTTCTTCCCTCCTTGATAGCATTTTACTGCCAGCAAATTTCCAACTAAATAGCTCCAGCATGAAGTGCGACGTATGAGTTTCCCTATTTTCCTATTGATAAAGCACACTGTGCCATTAGGCACCTCTGCCAGTGGTTTTCTCAAGAACAGGAATTGCTCTTCATGCAGACAGACATAGCAGCACGAGGAGGGAGACACTAGCAAATGTTTATGTAGGTCAGTCTCTCCAGCGGGGGGGCGTTACTTTTGATGTTTAAAGCAGTATGCATTATGCAAACTCATGAGCACTCACTCATTCTGGAAAACAAAACAAAAACCATCAAGTTGGTGAGTTTCCCCGATGGTAGTGACATATCACAGTGGATAGGATACTTTTTGGGAACCTTCAGCATTAGCAAAAGACAAAGTAATGCTTGTGGGGAATTTACTACAGTCCAGACATTGTCCTAAGCTTGTATATCCTTTTGGCTTCCAGAGTGAGTCTCTGAAGTGGAAGCTATCATTATTCTCCATGAACAGTGAGGCCTACAGGAAGACAGGAGGGATTTGGTGAGGGTCGCGCCAGAAGTAAAAGCAGAGATAAGACTGAAGCCTATGTTTGTGCTTTTAGCTCCTCCACAATATTACTGAGACAGGTACACAGGAAGGCACTGCCCTTATATGCTAGTACCCTGGGTAAGATTAACAGCATGCTTTAGGCAAAATATTCAACTAGGAAGAAAATAATTATTTATTCTTATGTTTTCCTTACTAGACCCCCAAATAGTTGAACTCAAAAGTCAGCTTTACTCCCACTTTACCATTTAGAATAAGTGTAAAATATTGTCCACTTATGTCTGTCTTTTGTCTGACATAAGAGACCCACTAGGCTAATGCAAGCTGATGTCTGTGGAGGACTGGGAGAAGCTACCATGGGAACAGGGTCTCCACCCTGCAAGGATCTCCCCATCTAAGAAGAGCCATGAGAAAGAGAAAAGGACATGGTGAGCCTGGGGAGAGAAGCTCCTTTCTACTGTATGGGTATTTTTCTGCACACTGAACAGAAATGAATTGGGAGGAAAAAGAAAGATGGCGTTACTGCAGCTAAAAGTGCCGCTATAAACCTTTTTTCCTCAGGGAGTGGATGCAGTGTAGTGTCCCTTTCTTACCATTTTGCTGGAAATGTAGAAATTCTCTCCACAAGAAGAGAAAAGTGTACTGAAAGTGACTTGTAAATCATGATAGAAGCAGCTAGTGAAATAAATATGTTAGTGCAAGCACAGACAGTGTTGGTGGCTGACTGTCCAGCCGGGTTTGTAGAGTAAGAGTTTTAAACAGAAACAGTATCCCAACCTTTACATTCCACGTGGCCCTACCAATAAAATATAAACACGCACTTCTGACATACAATATGGATTTGTTAACTATGACATATTTTAAACATACAAAAATCGAAGTTTAGAAATGAATATGGAATATGAAGTTAGAATATATCTGCCAGGTCTTTTTGCCTATGTCCCTTTGAAGTCCAAAGGCTTTTGCTGAAGGTTCCCAAACTTCAGCTTGCACCTAATTTTCAGGAGGGCTTATCAAGCCACAGAGTGCTAGGTCCTCTTCCTGGGTTTCAGTCCTGGGTTGGGGGTGGGCACTGATCACTCAATCTCTGTTGCAGGAGAATTGTTCTCACTGCCATTCCACGGTGCCAATAAAGTTTAAACCTGAATCAAAGGACAGAGTTAGAGGTTGGCTGACCGGAATTAGCCATAGAGATGTTGGAGGACTAAGGAAATCAGATAGAGAGGGACAGGAAGAGAGAAGGAGGGTCTTGAAGAGATTTTGTGGGCTTTTGGATTTGGAGAGTAGGGTCAGTGGATTGTCCCTCTGCTGTTCCTTGGATTTATCAGGTTTTATCCCAATTTCTGACTTCCAAGTTTTTATTAATACTAGAGCTATTAAGGAAAACATTATAAATCTCTATTAAATTCCAGCTTATTCAGGGTCTTTATTTGGAGAAGCTTTGGGTTAGCTTATTATAGACATACCCTTGGTGAACACATTAAATTAAAATGTTAGGTAGTCAGAACTTGATGTTACAGATAAGAATTTCATGGTGTTTGTGTATGTGTGTGCAAATATACACACATGTTCATGCAGATGCAAAAGCATGTGTGTGTTTATGTGAAAGCTAGAGGTCAACATTGGGTATCGGTACCATGCTGTAGCAATGTTTCTCAACCTGTGGGACGCGACCCCTTTGAGTCTCCTAAGACCATTGGAAAACACAGATATTTGCATTACAATTCATAATGGTAGCAAAATTGCAATTATGAAGTAGCAACGAAAATAATTTTAGAAATCCTATTAAAAAACATGAGGCACTAACTCTATTAAAGGGTCACGGCTTAGGAAGGTTGAGAACCATTGCTCTACATCTATTTTTCTGAGATAAGTCTTTCACTGACCCTGCAGTTCAGCGATTCTGCTAAGCTAGCTGGCCAGTGATTCTGCTAAGTTAGCTGGCTAGTTAGCTCCAGGAACCCACCTATCTCAGTCTCCTTAATGCTGGAATTATACACAGGCACCCTTGAGCCTCATTTTTTTTTCCTGTGGGTGCTAAAGATCCAAACCAGGCCTTCAGGTTCGTATGGCAGGCGTTTTACTCCTGAGGAGGCATCTCCCCAGCCTTCAGGGGTTTTCTCTTCCTCTAATTATTTGTGTGAAATAGGCTGTGTGATTTTCTGGTAGGGCATTAGTATGAGATTAATGTTCTTACGTAAGTGACTTAATTTATATAGATTAGACCTCAAATGTCAGATGATGAAGCCTGAAATACTCCAATTGCTCCCAGTGCATTTCTGTCCATCCAGTTCTCTGAAAGGACATCTTCCCAGCTAGGGACAGGGGGCTTGCATTATTTTCAACTGCCAAATTATTTCTTTTTAAAATCCCACCTAGATGCTGGATTTGCATAAATAACAAATGAAGGCAGATGTATCCCAATGAGACAACACAGCAGTCAAATAAAATTTAACTCTAGAGTGAGGCTCATTGTTTTCCATAATTATTTGTGTAGAGTCTGTTTTGGCTGTTTCCACCTCTTCCATGAAAATGGTTCTCCCTCTTCCTCCCAGTTTTCTTCCATCATTCCTTTCCTCCTGATGCCCCTCTCATTTTGTTCTGTTTTTGTTATTTCCTACCCAATCACATTAGGAAACCAGTCCAGAACACAGTGTATGAGTATAGCCATTTATGCTTAAAAGGGAATTACTAAGGATCGGAAGACACCCAGCCTCCAAGGGGACGAGGCAGTGATGTTGGCAGGCAGTGGTTAAGCTGGTGTTTAAAACAGATGACTTATAGACTCTCAATGCGTAACACAATCCTAGTGCTTGCTCCACCCAGTAGAGGATTCTGTGAACATGCACGAGCATTCCAAAGGGAACACACAGAGAAAAATGCTTTCAGAAGCCACCCGAGACACACATTACAGAAATCTTCGAAGTTGATTCCACACCTCAGCTCAAACTTAAGCAGATGGAGGACCATAGGAGGCTTCAGGATCACAGTGATATGACATCCCGCATGACAAGCACTCCTGAGAAGCCAAGCATTTCTTGGCAGGTTATTACGCAGGGCACCCTGGAGACTGGAGACGAAGGTTGCAAATCCATTTTGGTTTGCACCCCAGCTTTTACTGAACAAACTTTTATTCTATTAAAACAACAACAAAAAAAGAAAGTCTTGATTTCAAACCTATGCTTTCATTTCTTGTCCTTGAACACATGTCAAAACTATCTTACTATGAACTGGCATCATGTTGTCAATCAAAAATATTTCATCAAAATCTATTCGACAAATGAGTACAGGTACTATAAGGAGCCTGAAGTGTGAGGTAACCAGAGAGTGTCAGCATCCTTGGCAAGGGCAATAATCACAAACGCAGAAGCAATCTATCTCCTGCTGGAGACAAATCATTTGCAGGGGTGTTCATTTGGAAGCCACTGGAAAAGGCGGAGGGCACATTCTGGCTTGTTCTACGAAAATCCCAGAGATGCACATGGCCGGTGTGCCCACAGCTGATGAAAATGCTAAGAATTTCAGGCCTCAGCATCAGCTGGGGCGTGCAATCTCCTTGAAAAGGTATAAAGATAGCTGCTGTCTGTTTTGTTCAAGGTAAAACTCCTGGCTGCATTTTATGTACCTGCTGCTAAGAACACTTGTACCAGGAATGAGAATCATCATTCAGAAGTATACCAGGGAATTTGGATAAGAGGACCCATGCAGGAAGTGGAAGAGACAATAGCAAGAATACTAGCTAGCAATACACAGAATGGGGAGTAGATCTGCATGAAGAAGTTTAACTACATTTTACCAGTGGGGATCCACATGTGCTGGCTATTGGCACCGCAGTGAACCGTCTTGCAAAATGCAGCCCATTCTTTTCCAAGAACTTAGAGTTTTTGTTTAATTTTTGAAATTACATACTCTCTGTCTCTGTGTGTGTGTATGTGTGTGTGTGTGTGTGCATTTGCACAAACACATATTATGATACATACAGGGAAGAGAAAGGGCATAATTGAAGCGTCAGTCTTCTCCTTCCACTGTGTGGGTCTCAGGTCATCAGGTGACAAGTGCCTTTACCTGGTAATCAATCACACCAGTCCAGATTTCTGTTTAATTTCAACACTACAATTTCTGCTTAAAAAAAAAACACAAGACCTAAAACACTAGTACATTTATATTTTTAAAGATTGTTACTTCTTTTCTGGTTTGTCACTTAAGTTCAGGCACCCGTGTGGACTTAAACTTCATTTTCTAAACACAAGTAAGCAACATTCACAAATTCCTTTCTGCTGTTATGAGTTACAAAACATGGTCTCTTCTGCAATCCAAACACACAGTCTAATTAAACATACAAATCTTGAAGTGTTTTTTCCCCTCATTACTCTATCCTGCTTTTCATACACAGAGACATACAGAGGGTTTTTTTCCCCCTTTTTAAGGTCAAGTACACAGTGTTCTACCAGAAGGGAATAACGTCAAATGAAAATAGTAGCAGGGATAAAGAAAAATAAGCACTCAGTCTACATGGAGCCAAGAGGAAGGCGTAGAAAAACAAAGAGTAGGAAGTTGTAGGACAATTTCCCAATGCTCAAGTATAATTGTATTTGTTTTGACCTTTGAAGATGAGAAAATGGTATTATGGCAACATTAAAATCGTTTTCAAAAGAAAAATAAATTGGTTCAAGTCCCACTGTTTAACTATCATAGCATCTCAGAATTGAAGCATGTGGATATTTTCTCTCACTTAATTAATGTCGCTGTAGGCCAGTTTTTAAAGGGAGGGGTGGAAATTGTTCTGTGCTGTTTCTCAGTGCTTCACATCATTTTCCTTTTAAAATTATTTCGACATGGCAATGCAGAAAAAAAAAGATGAGACAAGAAAGCCACAGGATAAGAGGTGCGAAATACTAATGCATTAAAAATTCTCAATCTCCAGTTGTCAAGAAAGTGCAAATTTAATTATGTGAGATATGGATTTCCTATCCCCTGGACCAGAAGAAGATGAGCTAGTGACGCTGAAAGAGAAAGCGAAGCAAGGTGCTGACCAACGGGAGGCAAACTCAACACAAGGGCTGGAGGCTGTTTTGACGTTTCACGTAGAATGAGTTGGGAATCCTCAGAGCGCTTGAATTCTCCCCTTCGGTCCATCCGCAGAGCAGCGCAGTTCAGCACAATTTCCACCAAGGGTGAAATTATTCTTCTGTGCCCAGCCGGTTGGTAGGCACTATGATACTTCTGAACACTTTCAGTGGCTAGTGTGAGAAAGCAACCAAGTTTTATAACGCAATATGTAAATTCAAATGTCATTGCCTTTTGTAGGACATGTGTACAAACACATGCAAACTCCCGATTCTCCTGTGCCATATGCATCTGTCCTGTCTTTCTTCATGTTTTTCCTTTTATTTCAAACCTTCTGCCTTGCAGTTCTCTGTTTGAAGGTTAAGAAGCAACTTTAGCTAATAAAATCAATACTTTCAACAACATAAAAACTAAACTCCTATTGAAGCAAAACAAAATGTGACTACTGGGCTGCGTAGGGAAAAGATAGCCGGCTTAGCGCACGAGGAACACTCAAGTGGGAGATGCAGCAAGGGTTGTAGAGCATCTACTGGGTACCAGAGATCTGCGAATACGTTACTGTCTTCTGGCGTCTGTTTGGTCATGGGAAAACTTGCTTTTGGCTTCATAGCAGTTGATATTGGGTAAGGCCTTTTCTATCGTCCTTTGTCTTTGGGGTTCTGTGGTATCCATTCCCTATTTTAGTTTCGTAAACATCTTAGGAACATGTTGGACTGTCTCATGTTAGTCTTAATATCTCCTTCCATTGTGATTTATGTTTTCTGTACATTTACCTTTGCTGTAGTCTGAGCATTTTCTCCAGAGCCCACGTCCAGTTCACTCTATTTAGCTGTGTACAAGTCATTCATGACAGTCTAATATTAATAATCACATTTTTTTTCACTTTTGAAACTTACTTGAGTCTTCTTCCAAGTATGCTTTGTATTTTTACATGCTCCATTTTGCCTCATTTTCAACTCAAATCTTGTGTCTTTAATAATTTAAAACATGTTTCCTTTAGGTTATTGCCAAGTGATGGTATCAAGGAAAGCTCTTGGAAGGCTGAATTCTCCCACTTATTTTGTGCGTTCTTTTCTGGCCTTTGCTAGACTCTGCCCCTGTGTACTTCAAGATTCTGTTGTGTCCTCAACTCACAGCCAGCAGGAGTTTCTTTGCAGATGCCTGACGTGTGTTGGTTTCAGAATACAATGAGTGCAGTTATGTTCCCTCCTTCCTTCGTCTGTCGATCTGTCTGTCTGTCTGTCTGTCTTTTATTTGTATCTGGATCTTACTTTATAGTCCAGGAAGGCCTTGAACTTGCAGGCCTTCCACCTGTACCTCCAACTGACGTGACTATAGGTGAATGCCATCATATATGGTTGAGTTGTCAATCAGACAGTCATAACAGTTGGTGCTTTGTTCTCCCCTTGGGCTTTCCTTTTATTAAGTACGTAGCACTTTAAAGGTCTTGGCTCGAGTTAGAATCTTTTAAAAATAATTTTTAAAATTTAAATTAGAATTATATCATTTTTTTCCTGTCCCAACCACACAGCCCTTATTAACAAGGTAGCATACTTCTTCCAGGAAGTTATGCTAACATTCCCTTACCCTCTTTCCCCTCCCTGACCTCCTTTTCTGTTTTCCCTTCTCTCTGAAAGGGCTTCACGGTGTAGCTTAGGCAGCCCTTGAACTCACAACCCTCCTGCCTCCACTCCCAGAGGGCTGAGTTCCCAAGGCTGTGCCTCCCCACTTGCGTCTCTCTTTAGTTAGAATTTGAGGATTGCCTGTACTTTTCTAGAAACCACGCACTTTATATGATTCATGGTAGATTATTTTAATTTCCCGAAAAGAAGACTAATAATCGTAGATCTTATTATGTTGGAATTTTGAAGATGAAGGACCTGAAATTGGAATAAATCTCAGGAGCCACAGAAACGATGAAGGCCAGGATTACAAGAACATTGACCTTGAGCCCAGGCTCTTTCTATTACACGACTCAGTGGGTCCAGACATGTGGTCAGAAGAATAGTGTGATGCAGGAGAATTGTCTGTATTCTGTCAATCATATTTTAATAAAACGCTGTTTGGCCAGGCAGGCAGTATAAGCGGGAAAGCCAGACAGGAAGTAGAGGTGGAGCAAAGAGACTGCGAGTATTCTGGAAAGCAGGAAGCTCCTTCTCCATTCCTGCCCAGATCACTGAAGAAGCAACATGTAAGCTGCCCAGCTGGAAAAGGTACTGAGCCATTATGGCTAACATAGATAATGATAATGGATTAATATAAGTTACGAGGACTAATAAGAAGCCTGACCTAATGGGCCAATCAGTTTATAATCTTATGGAGTCTTGTGTGTGATTTTCTCTTTGGGATTTGCTGGCTGTAGGGTACCGGGCAGGACGGAAACCCCAACAAGCCGGCCCTCTCATGTTACATATATGATAGTGGGTACCACTGGGGAAAAAATAAATAAAGGAAGGATGGGAGAAATGAAATCCTGCATAAATAAATGATAATCATATGAAAGGTTAACCATAAAACTGAAAAAGACAGATTAAAACCAAGATCACAGGAGTGCATTAATCACGGCTAACATTAAAAGATGCTGCAGGTCATGAGTGTGAGTTCGACATCACTTCTTCCACAGAAGCCGTTAGGAAAAGACGGGAGAAGATGAATCCTGACCTTTTAAAAATCTTGTACAGATGAGACTATTTGGAGAAGAATATTCTACTTTTGTTTTGTCTGAACACTTGCAACTGTGTTGTGTTATTTCAAAACAGAACCCAAGCCCTTGAGTTGACAAAATGCTCAATAGATGCCACAGGAAGAAAACAAGCAATGCTGAAAAGTACAGAGAGCAGCAATCTAACTTTTGTTCAGGTATTAGGAGCTGACGTCACAAACATTATATTCCAGGTCAGGCAACTGTATCATGTGCAGATGCAATTGTAAACAACAATGTGTTAAGTATATTGAGTCAACTATAATCTAAACATTTGGTTCTGTAAATCAAAAAAAAATTATACTTTGCTGAGAAATTAGTCCAGAGATTAAAAAATCCCTGAGAATGGAATAAGATGATTAGTCTCTTAGAAGACAATGTCAAAGGTAGCTCATGTCATCTAACACTGGTGAAAGATGAGAAAGCTGAGAAGAAAATATCATTGACTTTGAAAGAAATAGTCAGAAATCATAGAAGAAAAAGGAGTAAGCATGTCTTAAAACAATAAAAAAGGATTTTTTTTCATATCAACTTGAAAAATATCATTTTGGAAAAATATTATCGAAGACATAAGCTTTTCTAGGTAGTTTGTAATAGGATACATAATAAACATTGGTGATTCTCAAAAGTCATACTTACCTAAGTGGTGAAGGGAATTTGCTTTAGACTATGTAAGACATAAACAGAGGCTTTGACTTTTCCAAATGATCTGATAAAGTCACAGGTTCACAGTGAATCCAAATGCTAATCAAGTGTGTAAGCTATGAAGTGTGAAGTTAGTAAACTAGCTTGTTTGATTTTGGTTTCCAAATATTGGTGAAGATAGAGAAATCTTGCTATGTAGTCTTGGGGGGTCTAGAACTCATTCTATGTACCAGGCTGGAATTGAACTTGCTGCAATCTTTCAGACCCTGCCTCCTAAATACAGAGATTACAGATATTTGCCACTATCCCTGACCAACAGACACTCGTTTAAGAGAAACTGTATATAAAGCAGATGATGTCTAATTAGAGCAACTGAAAAATTATTTTAAAATTTAGTAAGCAACAAATTTTAGATTGACTATCAAGAATATACGACCTAATTTGCAATGAACTAAATTTTAACATATTATATATGATATATGTAATTTTGGAACTAACTAAATATGTGTTTCATGTATAATTAAAAACACAGGACTTAAAAGATACAGTACTTAAAATAAAATTTAGAAAAAGGAATAGGCTTTACTGGCCCAAAGGATCAGAACCCGCATGGAAAAATCCCTCCAGTCTTATTACTCAAGTGCTGCTCTGAAATATCTTTTCCTAAATATTTAATCTCTAAAAATAAACTGAAACACATTTTAAGGGCCTGATGTAGGTTGGACACTGTAAAAATCCTTAGGGCGGAATGATTTTGTATGGAGCAAATATATCCATTTTGATATTTTGTTGACAGAAAGGGGTAATTTCTTTAAAAATAGCTTGTTAGTTGAGTTTGTTTTTTGACTGCTTCACACATGTGCTGAGAGAATTCTCATTACTGTCGCCTTCCACCCTCTCCAGCCCCCTTCCATCCCCCCACTTGACAAGTCTTTTTCCTAAGCCATATTTTTTGTTTTTAACACAGTGAGTTTTACCAGGATTGTCTGTGTGACAATGGGTTTGGAATTGTTCACTGGTACCTGGTGGGCGCCTTAGTGGTAGGTACGCAACTGAAGATGGCTACCCTTTCATCAGAGTCCGTCACTTTAAAAGGCCGCTGTAGGGCCCTGTGAGCCCGATCCATGGACTGACTGTCAACAAACCCACTGCAGGCAGCCACAGCTTCTATGGGATCACGACTGCCTTGGCATGGCCTTGACCAGAAGACATTTCACAGCCCTTTGCCCAGTCTTCCGGCTCGTCCATTCTTTCCATCCCCAGAAGGGGCTACGTTGTGAACAAGGATGACAGAGGGCTGCTTTCAGATGCTAGGTCTGAGTGGTTGGGGTTTCAGTGAATTTTATCAGTTCAGTAAGCATTTGATTTGGGAAATCAAAACAGCTTTTTTTAGATTTCAAAGCTTTAGAAAACATTTACTTTTTTTTAAAACACAGGCTTCTTTGTTATTCATGTATTCAAAATGCATTTGTTTTACAGAGTGAGGACTATCCTGTGCTATGGGCTGGATTCTTGTATAAGCCCTCCATCATTCATATTCTGAAGCTGAAACCCCTAATTAAAACCCCCCATGTTGGAACAGGAGATAGAGCCTTTGGTCTGGTGGGAATAGCATCCCTTTAAGGTAAGACAACAGAGAACTTTGAAGATAGTAAGCATCTGTTCGCCTTCACCAGGAAGGAAGCCCTGTCCGCAGCTCACTGTGAGTTTCACTTAGACTTCCCAGGTTTCAGAATAGTGAGAAAATAAATTCGGGGTGTGTTGTTTGCCATACTACGATACTTTGTTATGGCAGCCAAAGAAGACAGAGCCACCGTATAAAAAAGGGAAGGGTGTGTTCTTTAAAAACATCAGTGTCATAAAAGCGGATAAAATCTGCACAAGCATCCTGGTCTAGAGGAAGCTGAAGAGAGCTCGCTGAGTAAATGCAGCACTTGCCCTGGAGGGGAGCCTGTGAGGAATGTGTGAGTGAAGGGAAAGCTCATTCCTGCAAGTCTATACTAAAGTTTACAGAGTGAAGGCCTGTGACGTGTACAGGTTATCTCCAGTGATTCAGAGGATGATCATAGACATACTGAAGGCCACATAAGTAAATAGGGTGACATGTGTGCGGTCGGTGTCCCTTAACCTTTGTCCTAGGTTTCTGCAATACGTTTCTTAAGTCTTAAAAGTTATCTCTAAAGAAAAAATGAATAATTATTTTGTTTGACAATTCCTTAAGAAGAAAAAAGAAAGAAAACGCAGTGATTAGTTGGACTCAGGCCAATGTTCCTAAAACAGGGCAGTCACTCTGATGTCTCTAGTCCCTGAGGGGGGGAAAAAGCGACCACACCTGTCCTTGTTAGCATGGTGTCCTTCACACACCACTTCTGTGAGAACACTCCTGAGGGCCCATGGGAAAAGTCGGCTCCAACTCGCCGCGGTCTCCTCTGACTGACAGCCAGAAAGGGACCAGGTCATTCCCCGGACCTTGCCTGTTGTTAGAGACTGAAGTGACCAGTCATCTTAGACACTTGGACACTCACTTCACATCTCAAGACGCAGACTTCAGTCAGACAGAAACAGCAGGAGTAGCCGGCTAAAATCAGGAAGTCTCTAAATACTTTTTTTTTTGTGTGCCACGGAAGGAAGTGGGAAACAGTAACAAAACCACCCAAACTTTCTCCAAGTCGAGCAAGGCCACCTGACCCATTGCTGTTCCAGTGCTGCTTTCCCCTGTAAGGAACTACGATGTATGTGTTGGAAAATACCCTTGACCTGAGGACAAAGCTGTGATTCTACAGAGTAAAAATTTCCTTAGTCTATTTTAAAATGTTTTCCCAAATGATTATATGACGCCTAGAAGTGATAATCCCAGGACAAATGACATCATTTATTGTAATAGTGTTAGCAACTACCTCTTAGACAGTGCTGTATCTCGAATATATTTTATATTACTAGGCTGCTGATATTCCACTTTGAAGAAAACTCCATGAATTTTTTCAGCCATCTGATTATTTCCTTAGGACAAATATTACAATTGGAATTTCAAACTCAAAGGTAGAAATGTTGTGAAAGTTTTTTTTTGTTTTTGTTTTTGTTTTTTTCAAGACAGGGTGTCTCTGTAGCTTTTAGAGCCTGTCCTGGAACTAGCTCTTGTAGACCAGGCTGGCCTTGAACTCACAGAGATCTGCTTGCCGTTGCCTCCTGAGTTCTGGGATTAAAGACATGCACCACCACCGCCTGGCTAGAAATGTTGTGAAGTTTTTGATATGATCTTGCTAAACAGACATCAAGTTTGACTAATTTCTCTACCAACCATTCCTGAGAAGATGTGAATTTTCACACCTCTTTTTTTTTTTTTGGTAATCTATTTGCATTGCATTGGTTACCGCTGAGCAGAGAAGTCTCCGTAAATGTGCTGTTATTTTACATTTTCTTTAATGAATTGAGATTTTGTATCTTTTTTCTTATTTTATTTCTGAAGTATTTTTTTAAAGTAGTTTGTAAAGGTTGTAAGGCAAACTATTAGTTTATTTTGAAATGCTCCATAATTTTTCTTAACATTTATCTTTAAATTGCTAAAGAGGCATAGAAAGTATTCTATCACCTGATATATGATTTAAATTTCCTAGTCATTACTAAATGTCTTCAAAAATACAAAAACAAAGCAAAGTCAAACCCCAAACAAAACAAAACCAATAACCAATAACCAACCAACCAAAATGGTTGAGGATCATGTGCTTTGTTTCTTTTGACTGCTTTCAATCTAGAACAGCTCTTGCCTTTCTCTCCCCTACCATCAACATTTTATTTTTTAAAAAATATTTTTTGTGGTTTATTTAATTTTGTTTTGTGTACATTGGTGTGAAGGTGTCAGATCCCCTGCAACTACTGGATCTTCAGACAATTGCGAGCTGCCATGTGGGTGCTGGGAATTGAACCCAGGTACTCTGGAAGAGCAGTCAGTACCCTTAACCACTGAGCCATCTCTTCAGCCCACCATTGACATTTTAAAAGAGAGCAGATGAATTGGTCAAGAAAATACTTCAAATTCTGAACGTAGGTTTCTATGTGGTATGAACAGAAACCTTAAATTACACAGGCAACCGGACCAAGCATTCGCTTTATGCTCACTGGTTCCAGCGTCATCCTGAGAAGTCCCTTTCATGTACAGCTATAGAGATGTATAATCCATTATTTTTAGTGCATTTTTAAAGGAATTACATTTAAATTTATAATAAATTCTTTTGGTGAAGTGAATGAACAGATTCTTGAGTATTTGAAGTGACCACTTCTGAGTAGATGGGAAGAAAATAGTGTTGACCTGAAATTTAGTGTGTGATGTTAACATGAATAATATTGATTGCATTATAAATAATGTATTTTCTTTATTAGGCTTTGAGTATTGTACTAAATGCATCAAAAATGGGAAAGAACATGGGTGAAAATATAAAATAACCATACCCAATTCTATATTAACACCTTATTCTATTTTATCATTTCCCCCAAAGAACCACTAACATTTTTTAAGATGCTAGAGACCATAACACAGATCACGGACAGTGATGCTTTTAAATGCAACTCATTAAAATTAAACCAAGTAGAGGAAACCGAGTCATTATCTCTAAGCTCACTGGTTGTCTCAAATGTGAGTTGGAGTATTTGTTTCAAGCAAGGGTTTCCAACACCACAGAAACCAATTTGTTTCTCTCTCGGCTGATGCGTTGGAGGGCAGTATTCCCTACACACTGATAATTAGGGGCTCAGCTCCTCCTGACAGGCCTCCCCTGATCGTCATGTTTCAATTCAGCTAACTACAAAGGAAAATTTAATTACTTCTTTCACATATGACTGGCTTTGTTTATGCGTTTTAAAATGTCAGATTTGGTTTACCAAAGGACAGCAGCCAATGATGGGAACTGTGTACGGTACAAAGGTTTGAAATGTTTCAAAGTGGCAAGTGAGAAGCTATGGTTTAGCGTCTCAGCCATCCTGGCTTTCAAAGGTCTGCTCACCAGCAAGCCACAATTATAAAGTGGTGTCGGGAAGCTTTTGTGAGAAGACTTTCCTAAGCTGATCTGAGAGTGCAGCTCATGCTAGTCCTGCTTTTAAAATCAGCATCACTTCCTCAAGAGAAGGTACCGAACCAATGACCCAGGGCTTTGTTCTTAGACAGTTACCCAAGGCCTCCGAGGAACTTGCCCACCAAAAGACAGATGCTAGCAGGCTCATTCACAATAGCTCCAAACTGGAAACAACTTTAATGTCATTCAACAGGAGAATGGATGGACTATATAGTTACACAATGAAATACTATGGAGTGATAAAGAAAGAGCTTCTATTTGCAACACATGAATTAATCTCACATATAACCTGAATTATTTCATCTGTATGAAGCTGAAAATCTGGCAAACTGATCTTCAGTAAAGGGGACCAGAGTTATTGATCTCTAGAGTTTAAGGCTCAATCAGAAAAGGCATGAGCAAACCTGCTGAATGCCGCTCAATAGGAAAATGGATGTTGATTATACAGGTGTGTATGTATGTGTCAGAATTAAATGACTGCACACTTAAATCAGTGCACAAGCTCTCCTTGCTGAATGCATATCCTATTTTATAAGAGAAAAAAAATAATCTGCTACTGATGGTTTTAGCTTAATGAAAGTTGGAATACATACATACATTTGAACTTCTCTGCATTCATAGAAAACCCTTAACCCTTAGCTATATCACAGTACCTGCCTCTGTCCTTAGCCTTCAGTGGCCTCATTGCATCGCTTGCTCCACCCTTCCCACTACAACGTTCTTTCGTGGTTGATTACTCTCTAACCTTGTCTTGCTTCAAGCGTCATCCTCAGTTTGTTCCCTGAAACAAGCTGTTCCAAGATCCCTAATACCACTGCGATTAAATTTAATGAACAATTTTTGGTGCATTTTTATGGCTTGTCGGGAGCATTTCATACTTCTGACCTCTTCTTCCTCCTTGCAAATCTCCTTCTGCTTTGTTTCTCTGCCGCTGCTTTCCTTGTGTTTCCTCCTGCCCCCTCCGCAGCTTGGCTCTCTTGGCGAACCTCTGGAGTCTGCTGTAGCGCTCGTCTGGCACAGACATACTTTCGTTGTCACCCATGCCATGCGCTCCCTCTACTTCCGTTAATTCTTGGGAGGTTTACTTCCAGTCTAGAGAATTTTGTTGAAGCCCAGATCTATTTATCCAGCAGTCCACTGAACATCCCTACTTTGATTTCCCACACATAGCCAAAGTCTGTATTACTGGCCTGCCCAACATCGGCTCCTCATGTATATGCTACCTTACTGAATGGCACTGCCATTCACACAGATGTCCAAACCACGAATTTATGAGTTATTGTTAGTTTATTCGCCCATGTCTTTCCTTAGATGCGTTGTTGCCTGAGTCTGCCTTCAGAGTTACACGGGGTTTTCTCTACCTTTTCCCATTCTCATTCCACTACACAGTACAGGTTAACATCACTGCCCACATAAATGACACCAAAATCCTCTTAGCTTTTCCCCACTTCCTGCCCATTACCACAGTACTGTGTAGCCAGAGAAAAGTTTCTATTTGAATTAAATTTATTTTGCAAATTTGATTATATCAATGTTTCTTATGCAAAGAGAATGGAGAATACTTGGCTTAAATTTTTAAAGTGTATTTTTCATTCCTTTTTCTTTTTCTTTTGGTTTTCTTTTCTTTTCTTTTTTTTTTTTGAGACAGGGTTTCTCTTTTGGGACAGGGTTTCTTGTGTAGACCATGCTGTTCTTGAACTCAGAGAGCTCCACCTGCCTCTATCTCCCGAGTGCAGGGAGTAAAGGTGTGTGCCACCACTGCCTGGTACACTTTATTTTTAATTTTTCATTAGCATACAGAGAATTAGTAATCATTGTTATTGTTTTAAACAAAAATGGTTTTTGTTGTTTCTCTTCTTCTCTTAAGTCTACTTTCTCCATATGCTCTCCTGCATATGGCATATGTACTTTAAACATTTGCATTTAAATATGAAAGATCAATACTGTATCGCTTACAAAATACATAAATGCCTCCCTTTATGGTTCAGTTGACTGTGAGTACTAGCAAGGATACTTCTCATAGACAATCTGGATCAGTGCAAATGAGTTTCCCTCTTACATGAACTGATCCAGTGTAGGAAGCGATGTATGTCGAAGAAGCAAGTATCATGTGTTCAAGTATTTTATGTTTAGCTTTCATTTTTTTTAAGTGCTGGCATCGAACCCAGGGCTCCTTGCATACGAAGCAAACACCATCACTTAACTGCACCCCCAACTTCTACATTTATTTTTTTCATCCATTCTTACTATAAAAATGTGGGGGTCAAAGCAGTGACGAATATTAGATACAGAACTCATTCAGTGTGTGATGCCGAGAGAGACATAAAGCAGACACAGAACCAAATTATGGATATCCCCATTTATTGACGGGTCAAGTCATGTCCACATGGGAAGGAAAGAGTTAACTGCAGTACCAGACTCCTTCCCTGTGGCTGGAGATGATTGACCTCAACAGGCTCCTTGTAAACATGCTAATAGTATTTACTAGTGGAAAGATACCAGAGTCCCCATCTAAAATGATGGGTTTTGGCAGGACTGGTGTGTTCTGTCTAGACTGTGTACTGTAAATAAACCTGCAGTGTATGGATTTATGGGACATGACTGGCTGGAGGTTGGGAGGCACATGTTAGCATTTTCTGTCTAACTAGAAAAGAATAATGGGAACCTCAAAACCAAACTGTATTTTTTTTTTAAAAGAACATCATGTTCACACTAACTGTTCAGCACTCAGCTGTTAACTCTGAAACCCAAACACATCCTAATATGAAAGAAAAGGTCAGTTTTTAACTGATAGAGTCTGGCTCCTCCTCAGAGGACTATCTTATCCGTGTTAGACTCTTGTTGGTAAAGTCTAACATGATGACCCTAAAGAGTCTACTCGGGGCTTTCAATTCTTAATCAACATAGCTAAGCATACACAGGAAATAAGAAGCTGAAAAGTAAGACATACTTGATCACACACAGAGAGAATATTTTTAAAGCAGCATTGCAAATTTTAGTTAATACTTAGAAATGAATGGATTCCTATCTAAGATTGCATATTAAAACAAAAAATAGATTAAAAAGAGAAAATTGTTTAAAAATTAGGTAAGAAAATGTCTGAAGCCATTTCTGACTTTTAGTAAGATAAAAGCAAGCAAAAAAATGAATATAAAACGAAGTCAATCAAACATCAGAAGAACAATTGAAAAAGCACAGAGAGACAGCAGGTGGGAACATACTTAGGAGACATGTGAGGGAGATGTGTTTGGTAACACACCAACATAAAATTTCCTCCATTTTGTTGGCTGTCTGTTCGATCGGCTGTGCTGAAGTTTTATAATTGCATATTTTCCTGTTTATCCATCTCAGAGGCTATTTTCTGTGCATTTGGGATCCTATTCAGAGAGTTGTTGCCTACGTCTATATTTTGAAGTGTTTTTCTCTACAGCAGTTACAGTTTCTCGGGTTTTAATTTAATGTCTTTGATTCATTTTGAATTGACTTTTGTGAAGAGTGAGATAATCTTATTCTTTTACATGTTGGTATCCAGCTTTTCAGAAACCATTGTCAAGTATCCCCTCCCCTCTTCCCCCATGTGTATGCTATTGGTACCTTTTGCCAAATATTAAGTGAACATGGGTTTATTTCTGGGTCCTCTTTTCTTTTCCACTGGTCTAAGTGTCTGAGTTTGTGCTATGACTTCTTGGTGAATATGCCTCTGTAAGTATACTTTGAAGTCAGGTAGTCTGATACTACTATCAGTGTTCTTTTTGTATAGGATATCTTTGATTATCTGTGATATTTTTGCATATGAATTGCAGGACTGATTTTTCTCACTTCAGTGGAGAATGCCATTGGGATATTGATGGAGAGGGATTACATTAATCTGTAGATTATTTTTGATAATATATTCATTTCATAATAGCATTCTGCCAATGTAGACGAATAGAAATTCTTTCCATTGTCTTGTATCTTTTTCTATTTCATTTGCCTTACTGTTTTCAAAAATAGTTTCTCATTTTACTTTTATTTTATAGATGTGCATATTTTGCCCGTAGGCATGTTGGTGCCCTTGGAGGCAAGAAGAGGGCTTCCATTCCTAGATCTGGAGTGGAAGATGGTTGTGAGCTGCCTTATGGGTTATGGGACTCAAACCCAGGTCCTCTGGAAGAGCAGCAGCTGGTCTTAACCAGTGAGCCATCTCTCTAGCCCACAGTTTCAGTACCTTCAGTTGTTCCTTGTAAAGGTCTTTAATGTTATTCTTATTAAGTTAATTTGTAGGTACATTTTTTTTAAGCTATTGAGGAGATACTTTTCTAATTTTTTTTTCTCAGAAAGTTGGTTATTGGTATATGAAAAAGGCACTGGTTTTTGGCACATTTATCTTGTATCCTGCAACAATACTGGAATGGGACCTCAGATTCACATGGAAGCATCAGTCTCGGCTTTTCAAGTATTGGGATTAAAGGCATGGGCACCACACCCAGCCCTCCATAGGATCTTTAAACTATAGAGTCATAATGTTGGCAAGTAGGGAAATTTTCACTTTTTCATAACCATGTTTTTTTTCCTTCCTTCCTTCCTTTCTTCCTTCTTTCCTTCCTTCCTTCCTCTCTCTCTCTCCCTCTCTCTCTCCTTCTTTCCTTCCTTCCTTCCTCTCTCTCTCTCCCTCTCTCTCTCTCCTTCCTTCCTTCCTTCCTTCCTTCTTTTTTTTTTCCTTTTTGTACTCTTGTGCAGTTTTGCTATATTGTTCAGGCTACAGTGTAGTGGCTGTTCACAGGGAGGGTCATATACTCAAGTAATGTGGGACTTTTGACATGATGCATTTCTGACCCGGGTTGGCCCACTTCTTAGACAACCCAGAGCAGGGCTCAAGTAGCCTCTGGACTCATCCTTTCGAGTAGATGGGACAGTAACTGGGCAACAGCAAGTTCTTGGAAATGATAAAAATGACAAAAGAAAATACAAAGGGAAGGTCTTTACAGGCTCGAGTTAGACAAAGAGATTTTAGGGTATCAAAAGTAGGATTCATAATAGACAAAAATTGACAAACTGCTATTCATTGTAATAAAAAATGATTTGTAAAAAAATACTATTAAGAAAATTAAAAATACAAACCTTGGATAGGGAAAAATATTTGTACATTAGGTATCTGACAAGGACTCATGGTAAGAATGCATAAAAAATGCTCTTATGCCAGGAATGGTGACAAACACCTTTAATCTCAGCACTAGGGAGGCAGAGGCAGGTGGATCCCTGAGTTCCAGGCCAGCGTCGTCTATGTAGTGAGTTCTAGGACAGGGCTATGTAGAAAGACTATGAATAGCCTTCCAAACTGTCAGAAACATATGAATGTGAATTTGACTGAAAGTTAGATTTTAAAGAATCAGAATTACAGGAGAGAGATTCAGAGATAAAAGTCTGGAAAATGATTGCTGTCTCTGAAGAAACTAAGCCTTATTGGAATGCTCAGTTTTTGTAATGTTCAAGCTGACTTTATTGTTTTAGGCTAATTAGATAAAAATTGAATATTTATTGCATTTGCCAACTTTTAAAAACTCTGTAGATCACTAAGAAAACAAGTCAGAGCAGACTGTAGGGAGCGTTATACTTAATTGGTTGAGACACTAGTTTCCCCAAGCCTGTGACTCCTTCCCCCCCTTTTTTTTCTGAGGCCCCCTCCAATTCTTCCAGTGTTTCTCTATGACTGCCTGTGGTGGCATTTAACACTAAGAACAACTGTCACAGGGTTCTTCAAGTACCGGATCTCGGTTAGCATAATGGAAGGCATAGATAGTGGCTTAATAGACCAGGCACAAATATTGTTTCTATGGCTGGCTCTTTGATGGATCCTCTATAAAAGTCAAGAGTCTCATACGTACATCACAATGCTGTGATGGGCTTTCCGCTGTGATCTACAGCAAGCTGATCTATGGGACAGCTTTCTGAAACTTTGTCTCAGTCTAGGGATGGAGTTTGGAAGAACTCATCATGTTTCCAGGCCACCTTTCTTGAGTAGTAATGGTTTTACTTCTGCAAAGAGGTACAGCTTAAGGTGTCCAAAGTGAGCATTTCTAGCGGGGACAATGGAAGCCTTCTTACCTGTTGTCATTGAGACTGGTAACTGGATGCTTAATAAGTTAGCACTCACTGAGTAGATTAATGCACAGTCATGTCTTATGGTAACAGCCTGAAGGCTTTCCCGAGTGTAGATCCATCTATTGGAGTTCTGTGTCTGGCTCTCAGAGTACATCAGCTCCAATTTCCACTTTCACTCCAAGTACAGCAAAAGCTTGCAGTCATTGTGATGTACACAAAGTATGGACTCCCTCTTGACTTTTATATTGATTTTTATAACATTTTGTAGTTCTACATCCACACCTGGTTTAGAAGTCGTTTGCTAACCTGGTCATGATTCAATAGGCTTCGCAAAGAGATTGGAGTGTCATTTAGTCCCATGACTAAGAAGGATGCAGGTCTTTAAACAGTCACCTAGAAGACCTGCCACTGACGGGCAGTGCATGTATGCTTAGGCATGTTTTGAGAAGTGAAGTGTATGCACACAAAACTGGATCATGAGAAAACATGATTAAGGACAAGATTTCTATCCCACCACGAAACAACAGCTACTGCTAATGTTGAGGCACAGGTGGGGTGGATTTACATTGTGAATACCAATGGCAGCGAAGCCGGAAGGAGTATAATTATCCTGGGCAGCACACTTCCTTTTTCTTCAGGTTCCTCCCATCTAGGATATTTGGTACCTGCTGTATTTTCTGCACAGTCTGTCACAGAATTTCTTATGTTCCCCCACTTCCTCACTATGCCTACCTCTTCTTGTTTTTAACTGAGGTTTGCCTGCAGAACTCAAAGCTATCCTCCTTTCCCCATGGCCACAGGATTTTGCCTTCAAACCCATCTCTGCCTCAAAATGATGGGCCTTTCTTTGGCTGTTCCTTCCCAAAGAGATTCCAAGACTCCGGTTCTGAGAGTCCTGCTATACAGACAAGTTTGACTCCAAGGCTTTAAATGTTCTTTCCCTGCAAAACAGCCTTAACTAGCTACTTTCACAGTAATTTATTTCAATTACTTCTGTATCCCAAAGGGATAACTCTTTCTAAGATTTCTGTTATCCGTTTGTGTACCCAAAACTCTCTTCCAAAAGAAATTTCTGTCTTTTAAATTTTATATTTTTGAAAGCTTTGAAACTTTTCTTCTAACACCATCTGGCCAAACATGCATCTGCCCCCTTGAAGCTGTCATCTCAAAGATGCTGATAGGAACATTAACTATCCATGAAGGAGGAACAGTACTATCTATGTGTTTTCCTTGGAGGAGAGCAAAGTTCTCACTCAGCCAGGAGCCAGGTGAATTTACCCAGGCTGTAGGAGCAGAGGAATAACGTGCGTGCAAGGAGCCTGGACTTGACACTACTCACTACTGAAATGCTTTCTGTGGGAAAGTCTTTCCCAACAGGTAATTATTGCTCTTTTTGTTTTTGTGTTTCGAGACAGAGTTTCTCTGTACCTTTAAAGCCTGTCCTGGACCCTTGAACTCACAGAGCTCTGCTTGCCTCTGCCTCCCGAGTGCTGGGATTAAAGGCGTGCACCACCACCGCCTGGCAGTTATTGCTCTTTTAAAGTTATTTTCTCTTTGACTCGTATGGCTAGCTAAAAAGGAGAAGCTTCTAAGAGGTATCCTTCCTGGGGCTATGTATGTACGTGGAGGGCACAGAGTCATTCCTGTCTCAGTTATCCATTTAAGTTTCTGGTGGCAGATAAAGCAAAGGTTGCACTGAGGGGCCAGGTAGATGATATTAAAGATGAGAGCAGACGTCTAAGGAATCCATCTGTGCTCTCACAAGAAAAATTTGCACATCAGAGCAGAGCTCTTGGTTCAGGGCTTGAAATCAGGGTAAGGAATAAGCTTGGGCATCCAGGAAGAGCACATCTCTGCAGACGTGTCAACAGCCTCTGCCTCTAATTGACCACTTGCCATAATCACTGAGCTCTCAAATCTGGATTTATGTCCACAGTAACTGATCATGCCATGCTTGCTAAGAACACTTTTTACAACACCCACTATATTCTAGGTCCTCATCCTATTGGACGTTTCAGCAGCCTTTGGCATAATTTTTATACTCTCCATTTTTTTTTTTTTTGAGACTAGATCTCATGTATTCCATGCTAGTCTTGAATTTGGTATGTAGCCAGGGGTGAACTTGAGCTTCTGATGGTCAGATGTCTACTATCATGCTCTGTTTTGATGTGGTACTGTGTCAAAGCCACACATTGGGGTGATATCTGTCTGTTTCCAGCCTCGATGGGGTTTGCAGGTTCCAGGGTAGGGGCATGAGGATTAGGAATATTAGACAAGAGGAACAGTAATACAAAAGAAGTGCAGAGACATAGGATAGGACCGGGAGGACAATCAGGTGAATGCTGAATATGTCCGTGTTTATTTCTTATGATCTTTAAATATGCCAGTCCACAAAAGAAAGAAGAAAGAAAAAGATTTTTTTGTTCATGATATAAGGAAAAAACAAAGTGATTACCACCTTAATACCCCAAACACCAAATAACCACACCCTAGTCAAGACATCTTTGTTAGTAGCTACACCTTAAGTCAAATCTCCTGTCAATAATCTTGAAGAAGCAAGACTAGGCTTGAACTATCTGACCTTTAGTCAAGGTGGAATGGATCCACTTCTGTGTACTGGGGATCAAAACCAGGGCTTTCTTTGTACATCCTAGGCAAGTACTGTATAAACAGAGCACATTCCTGCCCACACCCTCTACTATAATACAACTCATAATACAAGACTCCTAGAGTCTTGTAAGTCTAGATCCCTGGATCCTCCCCAGTCTCCTTTACTAGATGGTTCTCTCCTTAAACCCTGGGAGTACCTCTATGCTCCCTCCTCAGTATTGTTCCATTTCATGGTTCATATTCCTTTCTTGGATAAAGCCATTTGATCTGAAAGTTTTAAATGCTACCTTCTTGCCATCATCTTCCAAACTTGAATCTATAGTCCCAGCTTTTCATATGAGCTTCAAAGTTGCCCTAATAGGCATCAGCACATAATAGATACTGTATGGCTAAAGGGTTTCGAGGTTACTGTAATCAAGTCCAGCTTGCTCATCTTCCCAAGTGTGTTTCACTTAGCGCATTTAACTTAATGACAGGACGTTTCCAGGGAGTCAGTCACCCAGGTCAAACCAAAGGACTCATTTTTATTTCTTTGTTTCTCTCATGACCAGCTCCATCTCTCCTCCAACCTTTGGCCAATCTGAAAGTCCTTCTGGTCTTACCTCTGAAATAATGTTTATTAAAAAACAAACAAACAAACAAACAAAAAACTGATACCAGTCAAGCAACGAGCTACTCTACAGACTTCAAAAACACAAATCTCATCCTCTAGTGGCTTTTCATTGCCTGTAAAATCATATCTTTTCTGCTCTGTGACCTACCATGGACCTGCTGGGTTGGCTTCTAACATCCTCTGACCTTGTCTTGCCTTGCTCCCTCATCTTACCACAGTCAAGTCAGTCTGTCATGCCCCTGTCAGGGCCTTTGCATTTGCTCCTCCTGCTGGTGTGATCTGCCCAAGATTGTCTCACTCCTAGCTTCTTTTTTCTTTGCGTTCACACTACAATGCTAACAACTCCTGTGAGAGGACTCTCCGGCTTGACGAAATCATCTGCTCTTTCTTATCCCCAAATACTCTCCTTTTGATAATACTTTCTTTCGCCATGTAATGTTTCTGTATTACCTTGCTGGCTTGTTTTCTCATCATGCCTGTGGTGGGAGATCTGAACTACACCACAGCAAACCACACCAGATTTACTTATGTCCTGAAGCACCTTTCCAGAGACGGGTGCATAGCCAATGTTCAATAAATCTTCGCTCAGTGGAAAATTATGATTCACAAGTAGACACAGGGTAGACGAAGAGATTAGAGCAACCCTAAAACTTGAAAATACAAAAAAACAACATAACATTTTGAATGCATATGAAATGGTTCTTGAAATTCAGGCCTCTTGTAGTGTGGAAGTTCATCTGTGGAAGAAAAAAACATCAGGTGGGGGGGGATCTTTTTTGTCTATTTCTGGTTCTGCCACTGTCTCAGGCAGGCATTATGAAAGGTGGTCTTCCATTAGAGTCCCAAGAGTGTTTGACCCCAGAGATGCTGATGTCATTGATGCTGGAAGTATCCCGAGTGTCAAGAGTTTTAATAGCTTTCCCGGTGACTCTAATAGGCATCCACTGCTCTTACTTGTTTCTTATTTGCTCTAACTCTCTTCTGGCAGATATAAATTGCATGATAGAAAATAATATTTGCTTTATTTCCTAGGGTATCCCTAGTGTCTATGGTAGGGATATTTTTGGAGCTCAGGAAGTACACTTACTTTCTGAATCCGCTGAAATCGGGAAGACATAGTCACTGTGAACTATGTATCATAGGTTTCTTTATTCAGTACAGCAGACAGTGTAAAAATAAGGCCTAACATCATGGCTGAATTTCAGCATCATCACCACCAACTACACTGATCTCCTCAAAACTGAGAAGGCTCTAAGGAGTTAGCCAAGAAAAGAGGCTGGTGATGTTTCAGAAGCAACAAGAAGCTGAGTACAAGCTTGAGACAGAAAGAAATGAAGGGATCATCTATAAAGTTCAGTCAAGGAATGAACATAGTTATCCCTTAGTCCATACCAGTAGATGGAACAGTTTTCAGGGCTATCACTTAGATCAGTGCTTCTCAACTTCCCTAAAACCCTGAATGCTGAAACCCTTCAATACAGTTCATTATGTTGTGGTGACCCCAACCAAAATTGTTTTCATTGCTCCTTCATAACTGTAATTTTGCTACTGTTACGAATCCTAATGTAAATATCACTGGAGGTGAAGGTTTGTCTAAATGGTTGCGGCCCACAGGTTGAGAACCACTGCCTTAGAGGCTCCTGGTAGAAGGAAGAATTAATTGGTTATAGTAGCCTCATATGATCGGTGCCCTGGCGAATGGAGGCAAAATATTGGGATCCATACTTGCATCAGTGGATGAAGATGTGAGTAGAGAGGGCCAGAGACACAGAGAAGAAGAACAGTGAAGGGGCAGGAATCGTCACATCGGTGATTCAGACTGAAGTGTCAGCAGATTCAACAGTGATCCCGAGGCAAGGCCCCTGACATCTAAGTATAGTTCAACTTCATGAGAATGGAAGACAAAGGGATTTGTGGGACCCTTGACTCCCTGCAAAAGGAGGAGCATTGGCTCATGCTATTTTCAAGTACTGAATGTTGGAGCAGCTCCTGGGAGTGATCATGGGCTAGGCCCTGAGTCTAATCACCACCGTTTTCCCCCCAAATAAGAGTAACCCCTAGATCCACTAGATACATCTATAAAACTGCTCCTGCACCTAAGGATCAAGGAACACTTGGGAAAGAGAGGGAAGATTGTAAGAGCCCGAGAACCAGGGTATCTGCTGGAAGATTGCGTCACTTAGAGATGGCAAGGAGGCTGCACCCATGAACTCTCAACAATATGGTTTCCTAAACAGGATCTAAAAACTGAGAAGACCCAAATGAAATGTCAACACAAGCAGGGAAGGCTCATGAGACCCCCATTCCTAGATGAAGGGCCACAGGCAGTTATTGAATGCTGAGAGAGGGAGTCAGTCTGGGGATGAGCCTCAGGTTGGCTCTCCAATACCAAGCGGTTAGTCCTAAGAACATAGTCATACTTACGACACCAGATGAACTCTTCCAGGTCCTGTGTGTGTGTGTGGGGGGGGGATGGATAAATAAATAATGAAAAAGAGGTCATAAATTCCAGACGAAACAGGATGCAGTGTGGCACTGGAGGGTTGGGGGAAGGGGACAAAATGTCGTAAATACAGTACACATATATAAAAGTAAATAATAGTAGTAGTAGTAGTAGTAGTAGTAATAATAATAATAATAATATAGGCCCCACTGGGGTGTAGTGGCTTACACCAAATATTTCAGCAACTGGGAGGTGGAGGCACGAGGGTTAAAGACCAGCCTGGGCTGCAGAATGAGACCTTTTTTCAAACAAAAGAGAGAATAGCTCCTAGTAACTGGAGAACTTCAAGAAGTTTTTATTATTTACAGGGATTTGAGCAGCCTGTGACTGTTCTTTCTCCATGAAGAAGGAGCCTAGATCAGTCTTTTGCTTGCTTTTCAATTGAAATGACCTTTGAAACACCTTTAAAAAAAAGAGCAAACAATGACACGCCTGCATTCAACTTCCAGAAACAAAGAGTTATTATTTCGACATTGAGAAGGTCTTTACACCATTTCTTTCAGGAATGGCCGCTTCTCTGAAGTGAATCCTGCCTCTTCAATCTTTGCGATTGAGCCTCATTGTTCCAGGAGCTGGTTCTGTGTGGGTTTATGAAAATAGACTGAGTTGATGGAACCCAGGCACTGCTCTGGCTCCAGGGGAAAAGGATATTGCAACAGATCGGGCCTGTGCTAGCACTGTTTAGGAAAAGGTTTAGAGCAGAGTGACATTTGGTCATTGTTCAACTCTTCCCGTCTACAGCTCCTGCTCGGTTTTTATTACTTTAATTAGCCAACTTTGAGTATAACTCTGTTCTTGGTGAGCTTCTTTTTTATTATTATTATTTTTATTGAGCTCTACATTTTTCTCTGTTTCCCGCCTACCTCTCCCCTCTCCTTCAATCCTCTCCCAAGGTATGAACATAGTTGAGCACATGTCTTTGTGGTATTACTGGGTCTTGAGGAAAGTTTTTTCCTAATTTTCTCAGAAATAACCACACTGACATCCAAAGGGGTTGTACCAGCTTGCATTCCCACCAACCTTTTCCCCACAACCTCTCCAGCATAAGTTGTCATCAGTGTTTTTGATCTTGGTCATTCTTATAGGTGAGATGGAATCTCAGAGTTGTTTTGATTTGCATTTCTCTGATATCTAGGGATGTTGAGCATTTTTTAAGTGTCTTTCAGCCATTTTAGATTCCTTGGTTGAGAGTTCTTTGTTTAGGTCTGTACTCCACTTTTTAAAATTGGATTATTTGTTCTTTTGATGACCAATTTCTTGAGTTCTTTGTATATTTTGGAGATCAGACCTCTGACTGATGTGGGGTTAGTGAAGATCTTTCCCCATTCTGTAGGCTGTTGCTTTGTCTTGTTGACCATGTCCTTTGCTTTACAGAAGGTTTTCAGTTTCAAGAGGTCCCATTTATTAATTGTTTCTCTCAGTGTCTGTGTTTGAAAGACAGTCAGCAAACAAAAAAGATTTTGAAACAAGATTTCTCTTAAGACCTAAGTTGTTCTTTAAAGATGACAGTTACTATGCAGTAAACACATTTTTACCATTTACTTGTGTGCATGTCTGCAGCAGAGAGAGAAGGGGCGATGGTGATAGAGCAGGGGGTGAATTTCCATCAGTGACGTATCTGAACGCTGTCTACAAACACTAGTGTCTCTGGCATTCCAGCGAACGGTTTCTAAATTACCTAAATTCTCCATGTGCTTTGACAACTTGACGTTGAAACATACGTGGATGAGCCCAACACATGCATACAGGTTGAAGATTTATTTTTGGGAGGGGATCTGGATCTACACATGGTTGTCTTCCTATTCCAGGAAACAGGTGCCGGAAACATCTTGGCTAACACAGAGCAAAGAATAACGGATGAGGCTAAACAAAGAATGACTGAGCAAACGGACAAGAATGTGTTTCCAGACTCTTTTCGGAGCAGCTGTGACTCTATTGCGTGTGGGGACTTATGTGACGGAGCTGGACAAGAAAACTAATGATATAACCCCACCGGCTGCCTCGTGTAGGAGACGACACACGGATTCTCCTGGGGTGGAATTTTGTGTTCCGCTCAAAATGCACATCGACTGATGTCTCCAAGGATTTAATTATTAGCCACTGATATTTTTAATTAAAAAACTAATGAAGTATTCTTTCTATAATAGCTTGTAAATTTTGTTGGAATTGTTTCTGATAAGATTTTTTTTTTTTTTAGCACTACAGAAAAACAGAAGAGACCAGACCTTGAACCGGTGCTCTTTCTTAAGAGGTGTTCTGTTGTTGAGTTTCCAACTTTCAGCATTCTGAAGTCTCTTCTTGCTGCTAGTGACCTTGAGAGTCCACGCTGTCGCTATAGAAGTTGGGTGGGATACATTCTCTCTCTCTCTCTCTCTCTCTCTTTTCCCATCTCTTCCTATTCCCAACGGTAAGATGCAGCAGTAGACTAACTGGTTATTCCCACTGCGCTTCGTTTGAAGGTGGGATGAGTGGCCGCAAAGGGAGGGATCTACAGGATTTATCTGGAGCAGCCGTGCTCACCATTCCCATTGGGCGGGGTGATACTCATCTCACTTCTGCTCTGTAGCCTGTGCCGGTCCTTGGCTCATGTCTGTTTTCCAAGACACTGGCCCTCTTTTCACTAAATCCCATGATCCTTCTGTTACCTTCCAATAAGATCTCCTATTTGCTTAAGATAATACGGTCAGTTACTCTTGGTTTCAAAAAAAAAAACAAAACCCTGACACATATCCTCATTTATAGCACAATAAGCAGGATTAAGCCTGTGCCTGGCAGTTGTATCTAAAACCCAAAGAAAATAAAAAAGTCTACTGTTGTATAATAAATTGGAATCATATTCAAACACTACTTCTATTCTTCTAGTGGTGACATAATTGAGAGTCTGGAGGCCTTTGAATCAGAGGAATATGTGTTCAAGCACTGGCTCTACCGTTTATAGACTATGTGACCTTGGGCAAGACAGTTCATCTCCCATTGGCTTCCCTTCTTCACTTATAGACAGGAATAAAAATATCACGCAGATATGTCCCAAGGACAATGTAAGATTATTTTTATCATGAAAGATTTTTACTCATTGAAGCTACATTTTTTTTTATCATTTCAGGCCAGCAAGACCTTTTCTATAGCCTCTCCCTCGCACATCATACACATCCATTATACGTTCTTGCTTCCTTTCTTGGATAAAACCTGGGGGGTAAAATGCCTTTGGCTTCAAACTAGCTTTAAATGGGACGTGATATCATTGCTTCTACTGTAAGCAACAGAGCTGCAACTATGTTGAAGAGATGGAAACAGATGGCTTCCCCATTTCTCAATTCAAAAGTGAAATTTGTATTTGACCCAACTTACTCAACTCTCCTACTGGTAGACTCGTACCTACAGGCAAAGGGAACTGCATTCAAAACCCACCTTCTGGGCTTAGGCATGTAGCTCTGTGGTAGAGCGCTGGATTTTATTCCTAGCACCAAACAAAACAATGACTAAAAGAAATCCTAACTCATTTGCTTGGCGATCTTTCCTAGTTGCCTTCCAAACATGTTGACTTCTAGCTAAAAGTTTTTTTTTTTTTGTGATCATCTTAGTCTGGTGATGTCATGCAACATAAAAAATGAAAACCTTGCTTATGGAGGGTTTTAAGTGCCCTGTTAGTGGTTCACTTAACAGACATGCAGGAGCAGGAAGTGGCATAATGCTGGCAAAGCAAGGCTCACAGCCATTGTTTTGGATGATGTAATGTGTTTCCCGAAAGGTGGGGTAATTTTTCCCACAGAGAGTAGGGGCACAGAGGGAGAAAGAGAAGAATAGGCTGCTTTCCATCCCTGCTCTCTCTGGGAACTTCTTGAGGAAAGAAGGAGAGAACCCTCCTTGGTGATTATGCTTGTTCAAATGGATCCTCGCTCCCTGTCACTTATGCTCAGACTTGTCCACACACCAGAACCACCTCCTGAGGGGATATTTAAAAGATTCTGGAGTCCAGGTCTCATCCCAGATTAAGCGAATTAGCCTCTGAAGTTGGAACTCACTCACTGAGAAAGCGAGTCTGGTCTAATGGGTGCCTACACTTTTAGAACTACTGGTCTACACTTGCTCTCATAACTTATTTATTGTGAAAGTCCATGGACTGGAACCATCAATAGCCTAGTTTCCCTTTCCCCATGTCTCCACTGAGTCCTGGTGCTCTTGAGCCTTGAGCACGACACTAAGGTCAAGAGAAAGACGGTCATTAGAATATATACATCTATTGTGTTGTTACGAGAACATTTCTTGGGGCCTTATAACTTTAAAAAAATAAAACCTTTTCTTTTTCTATGTGTATATGAGTATGTGCGTGGTCTACGCAGTGTATGTGCGGTTACATGTTCCTGTTTGTATGTAAAGGTCAGAGAAGGACTTTGAGTGTCCTGCTATTTTTCTTTCCATCTTAAGGCCTTGAGACAGTGAGGCAGGCTTCTCACTGAACATGGAATTGGGCTTGTGACCATAAAGCCCCAGAAATTCTGTCTTCTCCCCCATTGCTTTGAAATTATAGGTGTGTAGGTCTCCTCTCTCTCTCTCTCTCTCTCTCTCTCTCTCTCTCTCTGTGTGTGTGTGTGTGTGTGTGTGTGTGTGTGTGAGAGAGAGAGAGAGAGAGAGAGAGAGAGAGAGAGAGAGAGAGAGAGAGAGAGAGAGATATCTTGCCCGGATTTTCTGAGGGTTGAGTCTAAAGCTTGCATGGTTAGGGCAGTGCTGACAGTCATCTCCCCAGCTAGCCCAGTCACGTCAATAACTTTTCATGACAGAGAAACACTTGCCTTTAACCTGAGGTCATTTTCTAGTGTTGTAGCTTTTGTCAGTAGTTCCTCATTTCTCTAAGGCATTCTTTCTAGAATGAAATATTCTATTCTTGGTGCCAGACCTCAAAGGAATAGTATTTTTTTTAAGACTTAAGGCCATCCTTTTTTTTTAACTTTAAAGTACTGAAATAGTAAAAGTTAGATTTTTGTAATTAAAAAATAATTTCCCAAATTATCTATTATCATTTGTGTACATTTCTCCTTTTATGGCTTACAGGTAAACATGTTTTCAATGCCCCTGGTGTTTTAGCTACAGAATACTGGAATACCAATAGTAGGCAGTACCTACTGAGTGTGTTATGTGCTTGAGGTCTTGCTCAGTCCTCTAACTGCATCACGCCACTCAATTCTCATGGCAGCTGATGCTGTTGCTCTCCTCATTTGTTCAGAAGAAACTGGGACTTGCAGAAGATAATTCTCCTAGGTCATGCATTTGTTAAATAACTGGCATGCCATTTACCTCCTGGAGGTGAGCAAGAAGGGATGGAAATTTATCAAGCAACGTTGCGTAGATGTATCCTAACCTTTGCCACCGATGCCTCCCCTTTTATCTTCATAACCACTAATACACCAGGCAGTAAGTATGACAAGATGCTCTAGGTAAGGAAAATGGATCGAGAGTCCTTTCTCCTGTCTGGCCTTGTGGCTTTCTCACCCCTACTTCCTCCAGCATTATTCTCGCCAATGAAATGAGGGCAGCTCTGCCCGGTCCTAGAATGGATACTGCTGGAGAAAGGCCTCCATCCTCTCACCTCTCCCTTGGTCTCCAGAAAGAGAGCCACATCTAAGGCTAAGACACCTCTGGAAGAAGACAGAGGACAAGCAAAGCAGCAGTTTTTATAGCTAGTGTATCACACACATGAGAGCCGAAGTTCAGGGTCTGGGGAAGTAGCTGAGTGATGGCATGTTGGCTGAGCACAAGTAAGACTGGGTTTGATCCTCTAACGTGGAAAGAACACGCCACAAGTACACATAGATAAAGCTCTGCATGGACAGACCTTATTAGTCTTGAAAATTTCTATGACTTGAGTCAACACTAATGTGCAAGTCTTGACATCTGTGAGTAGAGCTTTCCCCCTTAATATTTAATACTGAATTAGAAATATAGACACCAAAAAGAAGAAAATAAAGTCAGTTTCCAGAAAGGGACACTTATAACGATTTTTGTATATATCCCTACAAACACACACATGCACACAAACATATCTATTTATTATCTATCTATCTATCTATCTATCTATCTATCTATCTATCTATCTGTTATCATCTACACACACCAATATTTTGCTCAGAACATGAATCAGAGAGTAAAGCTGTTTTATAATGTTTTATTTAATGTCATTTGTTTGTCTACTTAGTGTTGGAGCCTTGAATTAAATCCCTATTACATATTTAGACCATTTGCCAATTTCACTGCATAAGCAATTCTGTAATGTATATGTAAATATTTGCGGCCCAGGGCAAACTTAGAAACAATATGAAATCTGATGCTCAGAGTGATCAGATTTTATTTGGTTAAAAAATTTCACAGATACTATAAGCGCGGTCTTCGCTTTACACTAGAGATTCTCAGGTCCTACTGTGGATTCTCAACTCACCTGCAAAGATTTTGGTTTTTTCCCTCCGTGCCGTGTCCTCACCTCACCCCAAGTCATTCTGCCTTCATCTGGATGGAGTGTCAGGAGCTCAGTTATTTTCAAAACCTTCCCTGTGGGCCACAGTATGCAGCAAGGTTAAGAGCCGCTGCTCTGTACCAAGCTACAGTTGGAATCAAGGTCTCTCCGGCAGGTGTATTGGGACCCTCTCAACATTAGCTTTTGGACACGAAAGAGGAAGCCAGGTAACAGAGCTTCTCAAAGCACCCTGCAATTGCTCTGTCCTAAGCTAACAGCACCCAAGTATGTCTCTTCGGTGACTTATTAATCAATTTTTGTGGTGCATTTGGGCTTGAAAGTTGGGTGTGCAGTGTGTGATTTTGTAACTGTTCAGATTTTAGCGAGCTTTGAATGCTTGCTTTAGAGCTGGTACTGAGGAAAGATGAGGGCAAATGAGGAGCTGCAATCTATGGGAAGCTGGAGTGTCTTAGATTTTCCATTTATAGCCAAAGCTACAAAACCCTCAGCGTTAGAATGCAGATCTCACCAATTCTGACCCCTCCTTCATGCCTGGCTTCCAGTGGCCCCTCTAGACGTTTCCAGAAACCCAACTTTTGTATTTATTTTCAATACTGCTATGGGTATAATGAACCCCTTGAGCATCTTAGTAAAGTGGCTGGAACATCTTTACCTTAACATCCTAATTGTCCACAGAAGTGTCGATTGGAGTATAATTGTCCCTCATGACTGTTACCCCTTTCCTAGCTGCAGTGGGACTGTGTGCTGAGGTTAGGGAAAGTAAAACTGAGCTATCATTTTTCTAAGTTTGAGTTTGCGAGTTGGAAAAGGACTACTTGACTTTCACTTATTTGTCGAAGCGCCTGGAGGCAAAGAACTACAGACTGTAAAATCCCGGGTTTACTGATGCAGTGTTCAGTTCATACAGATGTGTTCCCTCCAAGACTCCAAGTGGGAGGAATCCAGGTACCATGCTATACTCGGAATCCCCTCTCTGGAAATCTCAGTGAAGGCTAGATTCTTCTCCCCTGTGGATTTGCTTTTGGGGAATCACAGTTCGTCAGATCTACATAATCTATTAGAAGAATTGAAGGAAAAGAAAGGGGGAAAAAAAAACATGTATCCGTTCCAAGTGACAGAAGATCTGCTTGATCTTACCTCAGAAATCCCTTAAAGACAAGGTCATGAAAGGGTGGAGTGGAGGACAAGGAGGTGAGCTGAACATTAGGACCCAACGTCCCCATTCCAAACACCCAGGTGGTGTAGTTGAAGACAAGTGTCCTTGTTCACTTCTCTGAGCTCCAGTTCCCCCGTAAATAAAATGAAGATGATTTCCAGCTCATAGAGAGGACTAAGGACAACGTTTTGTGGAAGCACTTTGCTCCAGAAAAGCAGTAGGGTATCTATTACTACCTTGGGGTCTATTTACTCAGTTAAGAATAAGTGACCTTTTAGGTCTCTGAGAAACCAAGGGTATCATCAAGAATCCACTTTGTCTCCATTTTTGTAAGTTCAAACAATCCATATAATGGTAGGGTGGGTTAAAAAAAATCATGAGATGCCTAGGAGGAGATGGGAGCTCAGTAGCCCTTTATTATCCCCTTGACCCAGCTGGGCTGCAGTGAGGTGGAGATGGTCCCAGGCAAGGACACAATTCTTTATCTGCACCTCTTTTGCTATCCCTGTCTCTACCCAAGTCAACACTATTTGCATCTATGGATAGGCTTGATAACATCCCATTTATCTCAATTTCCAGGAAATTGACTATGGAAGCCCAGCCAAGGGACTTTGTGAACACTTAACATAGATAAACCAAACTGAAACAGGACAGCCAGGTTATGCCTTGAAGATGCTGTCTAGTGTCTGTGGTTGCAGAGTGCTAAGGGGGCTCATGTGCACTCTTGTTTAGTGACGAATATAATAGCAAACACTAATAAGAACAACTGAAGAACACTGGAAGTCTTAGCAGAAGCAGATCTTTCTGACATTAAAAGGCCTAGAATCATAAGGGTATTAGCAATAGAATATTGGCACTTGAAATACATATGCTGATTGCAGATACAAACACTGAATTCATAACTAGAAAGAGCTACAAGACAAAGTAAAATTTTATGGAGTACGCTGCATATTAGTTTCACAAACTTACAGGTCACTCGTTTCTCCAAGCTCCTCTCTATACAAGCTTCTTCTCTAATCATTGTCTCCTTTGTGGGCCACACATGGCCTCTGTAGGCCCAGTTCCTTTCTCTAGAGCAGCGATTCTCAATCTATGGGTCAAGACCCTTTTGTGAGTGTAGAATGACCCTTTTACAGGTGTCATCTAAGACCATAGGAAAATATAGATATTAACATTACGATTCATAACAGTGACAAAATTACAATTATGATGTAGCAACAACAGAGTAGGGGTCACCATAACACGTGGAACTGTAGTAAAGAATCACAGCACTAGGAAGGCTGAGAACCACACTGCTCTACAATCTGAAAAGTTTTTATTGGAAGAGGGAGGGCAGAAGCTGAGAAGAATGGATGAGCCCCTAAGTCACATTCAATCTAGAGTGACGGAATTCAGGGAAAACTGAATCCTGGAAAGGAAACGGATGACACAGGCCTCACATTTACTAGCAGAAGAAGCTGTTCATGGAGTAAGTGAACGCTCTCCTAAAAATGCAGAAATACGTATGCAGAAACAGCTGTGACCCTTTTGTATAGATTGAAATGTGTCATGATTTCATATGCAGTATTCTCTTTCTGTTGAATTCTACTAGCTATTGAGTCATATAAATACCAAGAAATCAGGTTGAGAAAAAATTCCTCTGAGGGCCTCATTTAGACGAGGCAAAATAGATGTGTCTGGTATTTGGCACATATCCAGAACCCAGACGCTTATTTGTGATGTCTTGACCTTGATCATAATATAATGTTTGGCTCCTGTTTAATACAGGAGACTGTCTCTATGATATTAAATAGTTTTCTTTTTTGACTTTAGGGTAGATATTAAATACCTGTTGTTTATTCTTTTAGGGTCAATTCCAGGAGTATTTAACACATTTCTAAGACTAATTACAGGCTGCCTTTTATTAGCTAATTACTCAAACCCAAAAATATATCCCTCCCTCTCTATTAAATGAATTTGTCAGGGGTTAATGAAGTGACAGACATTGACAAGTTTTGTCCCCTATAATGTGCAATTGTGAAAGCAATAAAGAATTTATAGTGATAAAGGCCACAGTGATAGCTGGGCGGTGGTGGTACATGACTTTAATCCCAGCACTCAGGAGGCAGAGGCAGGTGGATCTCTGTGAGTTTGAGGCCAACCTGGTCTATAAGAGCTAGTTCCAGGACAGGCACCAAAGCTACAGAGAAACCCTGCCTCAAAAAGCAAAAGCAAAAACAAAATAAAAAAGAAATCACGTATTAAATGAACGTATTAAACAGGCATGTCCCAGGTGCTTCACACCCAACAACTCACAGATATTCTGAGCAAGCAGCCAGGTGATAACTAACAGATGTCCGAGGACCTCCTGCTCTGGGGATTTTCTTTAATCACATGCACCAAAATCATGACATCTCACATAGAGATCTGAAGCTTGGAGACTCTTTTAAAAATATTTCTTTTATTTTTATTTACATGTACATGTGTTTGTATACCTATGTCAGTGCGTATGTAGATTTCTACGAAGGTTAGAAGAAGGTACTGGATTCCCCAGAAGCTGGAGTTATAGGCGCATGCCAACAACCCAAACTGAGTGCTGGAAAATGAACTCATAAGTACTCTTAACCACTGAGCTATGTGTCCCTCTAGCACCTAGAGTGCCTTAGGAAAAACTAACTAGCCAGGCTTGGCAATACAATCTTGTTGATCCCAGCTATGTGGGAAGCTGAGGCACGAAGATAAAAACTCAAGGCCTTCCTGAGGCCACTAAATTAGTTTTGGAAAACACAGGCTCAGAGATAGATCCTGTTTTACACTAAAATGTGAGTGCTGAGGATGTAAGTCAGAACCTGTGCTTAGCCTATGTGAGGCCCTAGGGTCAATACACCACGATACAAAAAGAAAGATGGAGAAAACACACACACACACACACACACACACACAGAGAGAGAGAGAGAGAGAGAGAGAGAGAGAGAGAGAGAGCACAAAAATGCCACATTTTGTTCTTACTTCGTGTGGAAATTAGCAGTCAGCCAGGTCTGCCACCCACTTTGGGTATAATGGCACATGATCTCATCTCACCTCTGTCCTCATCTTTACAGATTCATATCAGACCTGAGTTTGGAGACCCCATGTGCCCGCAGTCTTTCCCCTTAGCCCAGCTATTCAGGCCCCTTTGTTTTCCTTCAGCCCCATCCTTCCTTTCTTGGCAATCCAACTCTTTAGTCAGCACAATTCCCAGAGAGCAAATCTGGCCCTCCTTCCCGTTTTCTCTCTTCTTTTCATCTGAATCAGTCTCCTCCTTTGCCTTGTTCCCCCTCACAGCCCACATAGTTTCCTCCTCAGAAGCAGGAGAACGCCTTTATAAAGCTGAAGCGATGAGCCAGAGTCTCCTGGAATGAACTTGGATAGAACCGCTTCTACAAGACACTAAATAGATGCTTGAACTCACCTTGCACTCTCACGCGAGAGCTGCAGCGGTACTGAGAGCAATAACTACCAGGAAAACTCAGGAAATTATTTAAAGCCACACTAAGTCTGAATAGATTTGGGAGCTTAAAACATATTTCAGCCTTGGAAAACAAAAGATTGAATCTATGAATATAAAAAGAGTTGATATCGCTTGTTTTATGGAAGGAACATTTGTAGAGCCATTCTGCACGATGGTGGATGCTGTGGCCTATAATAATCTGAGCAATTTCCTCATGATTCAGCGATGGTACAAGACTCCAACAGATGCTCCCATTGGAATGCAAACCTCAGACAATGAGAAAAAGTGACTGGGGGGTGGGGAGAGGAATTACAGGAGTCACCTAGTTTAGAAGACCCATGCCTGTCAAATCCTGTCTTCCCTATGCAGTTGTTTAGGGGCGGAGCGAACTGTGTCCTACACAGTGTCAAATTTGAGCAGGGACTCCCTCAGTCCTCCCCTACCTAGAGCTGCACACAGTGGGGGCTTTTCACACAGTCCAGGCAAGCTTCCCAACGTTTGTGGTGATAAGAACCCACACAGAAGGAGTGGTATGTTCCACTGGTCCTCATCTTCCAGTACCGTGCGCGCTTTTCTCTTCCGGGGAGGCAACAGCTGTCCTCATACAAGCATCCATCCCCAAATCATCGACCCAGAAAGATTCCGGCAAGTTCTTTCCTCATCTGGCTCATTTAGAAAGGAAGAACTTGGGCTCCATCCTTGCAGGGCTGTCTGTCTACACCCTCTACAGTGTATGAACACAGTGCGGCTCAGAACAGGCAAAGTGAAGTTATGTACCAGATAATAAAGGGCTAGCAAGGCAGGAACTGGAGATTTATATCATGGGTGAATCCTTGCCTCACTTTCCCCTTATTGACTTAGTCTGCACATGTCTCAAGTGCTCCTTGTTACAGATCGGTAGGATGGACTAGAGGAGAATATATTTTATTAACTACACATAATGGCACAAGTCCTTGAATATTTGTGATGTCCCACTCAAGAAGTTATTAGGGACACGAAGTTATTGTACATTGGGATCATTTTTTTTATGATTGAATTTCCTTTTGTGCTTGAATTATTCCTACATCAGGAATATTTTCATAAGGCTAAAGCAGATAATTTGCTCTGTGTAAGATCAATGTGAATGTTCGTGCCAATGAAAAATTAGGAATTGATACCCAAGATGCAAATGAGAAATTAGATGTTTATTAGTGAAGACTATATGAATGAAAACATAAAGGGGTCTTATACTTCTCCAGTGAATGGGTGGCAAGAATAGAAGAGTCTGTCTTATGAGGATTCTTGTTACCAGCAGGAAGCTGTATTGCTGGAGCCCCTCCCGCACTTGGCACCATTTTCTTTTTATTGCGGTGGCCACTGGTGTTCTGGAAGGGAGCTGGGTGGACAATATTGTTACGGTGCTGGGATGTCCAACTTCAGCTAAAATACCTTGCACTGGAATGAAGCAGGCTTCTTTCTCAAATGACCTAAAATTCCGAATTGGATCAAAGTCTCATCCTACAGGGTCATTTTTAGGACTTGTGTAGTTGATCAGCCAAGACAGAAGATGCCAGATGGAACAATCTGAATAAACATGATTATGAGGGGGAAAAATTCTGGAAAATTTGGGGTCCAGAGAAAAGCGCTGAAGCTTCAGGAATGCAGAGCCAAGATCCATTTTCATGTTCCTGACAGCTTCAATCAGGGCATCATTTTGCTAGTTTTCTTTCCTTCTGTTTTTCCTTTATGAGGAAACTTTAAAAACTGCACATCAGCAATGTGCCTGGTGAGGAAGAGCCAATTGAGGAATTGGAAGTGTATCCAGGGCAGGAGAGATTGTGAAATACTAGTGTGCAGCGGAAGATGAGAAGGCTGGCAACCCCAGGATCAGGAAAGAAAAGTTTTGTGAGGACAAAAAATAGAGGAACTAGCACCAGAGAGACCAGTGTTCAAGACCCAGCAGGCCACATGTCTCAACATTGCAGAATGTCAATTTATTACAAAATGAAGATTTTAAGGGTCTCTAACATTTCCGGTACATATGAAAGCTTGTCCATGGGCCTCACCTAGAATTCGGAGACAGCTCCGCCCTGTTTTACTTGCCCTGGATAGGGATGCCATCTTACAGTAACAGGGCAAGCTCTCCATTAAACCTGAAAGAATGCAACCCTGGCATTCTCCAGCTGGTGAAATAACCCCAATGCCCGCACACTACAGAGTTGGTTCTGTGGGTAGGCCACTGTGAATTGGTTAACTGGTCTGCATATATAGGTCAAAGCACTTCCCACTCAGTGTGCCAAGCTTGAAAAATATTAATCTTTTGTACCATGAAGAGACACCATGATCACACAACTCTTATAAGAAAAACATTAAATTGAGGGAGCTCGCTTACAGTTTCAGAATTTAGTCCATTATCATCATGATGGGGAACATGGTGCTGGAGCTGAGAGTGCTTCATCTGGCAGGCAACAGGAAACTGACTGACTGCCACACTGAGGGAAGCATGAGCAAAAGAGACCTTAATGCCTGCCCCCACAGTGACGCATTTCCTCCAGCAAGGTCACTTCCTAATAGTACCACTCCCTTTGGGGACCATTGTAGAGGCATTTCAGTTGTATTTTAATAAATAAAAGTCTGCCTGAAGACCTGAGAGTAAGGCAGCCCCACTAGTCAGCGTTATAGACCAGGTAATGGTAACACACACCTTTAATCCCAGTAGCCACAATGACATGCACCTTTAATCCCAATCCCAGAACTAGAGAGGATTATAAAGTGGGAGGAAACAGCTGTCAGACATAGTCTCCTTCTGAGATTCCTGTAGGCAGGATCACCATTTCAGACTGAGGTCGACGTGACAGCCAGTGGCTGGCTGTTTGCCTTTCGGGTCTTAAGGTTGAACCTCTCCTTAAGAGAGGAAAGCTTTCGATCTTGCCCATTCTTACAGGTGTAAGATGGAATCTCAGAGTTGTTTTGATTTGCATTTCTCTGATGACTAAGGATGCAGAGCATTTCCTTAAGTGTCTTTTAACCATTTTAGATTCCTCTGTTGAGAGTTCTCTGTTTAGGTCAGTACTTCATTTTGTTTTGTTTTGTTTTGTTTTGTTTTGTTTTGTTTTGTTTTTGTTGTTGTTTTTGGATTATTTGCTATTTTGATGACAAATTTCTTGAGTTCTTTGAATATTTTGGAGATCTGACGTGGGGTTGGTGAAGATCTTACTTATGCTGGAGACCTTATGGGATGAAGGGAACACTTCTGCATTGCTGGTGGGAGTGCAAGCTAGCACAGCCCCTTTGGATATCAGTATGGCAATTTTTCAGAAAAATAGGAAACAACCTTCCTTAAGACCCAGAAATACCACTTTTGGGTATATATCCAAAGGATACTCAATCATACCACAAGGGCATGTGCTCAACTATGATCATAGCATCATTGTTCATCATAGCCAGAACCTGGAAGCAATCTAGATGCCCCATGACCAAAGAAT
Source organism: Myodes glareolus (assembly GCF_982192425.1). Taxonomy (NCBI): domain Eukaryota; kingdom Metazoa; phylum Chordata; class Mammalia; order Rodentia; family Cricetidae; genus Myodes; species Myodes glareolus. The sequence continues at coordinate 32,221,900 of NC_142040.1, forward strand.
GGATAGGGAAAATGTGATACATTTACACAACAGAGTATTACACAGCAGAAAAAAAATGACATCTTGAAATTTGCAGGCAAATGGATGGAGCTAGAAAACATCATATTAAGTGAGGTAACCCAGACCCAGAAAGACAATTACCACATGTACTCACTCACAAAGTGGTTTTTAAGCATAAAGCAAAGAAACCCAGCCTACAAATCACAATCCCAGAAACCTAGACAACAATGAGGACTCTGAGAGAGACATACATGAGAAGTAGAAAAAGGCAAGATCTCCTGAGTAATTTGGGAACATGGGGATCATGGGAGAGTGTTAAAGGGGAGGAGAGAAGAGTGGGGAGCAGAGAAAAATGTATAGCTCTATAAAATCAATGGGGGGGGAAGCTTCCTCTCCTTCTGCTCCTGTTCTTTCTGCCACCCCACAGGGCACCCACATGGTATCCCACGGTCCAACACAGCTTCCTGTGGTTCCTGCAGTTCTGCTGCTTGCCCCCAGCCCTGCATGTGTGTGACTCCCACGTGGCCACTCTAGACCATTTTCTTTCAAACCACCACAGTAAGCAGACATTATTTCACCTGAACTCACTAAACCAGAAAGCAATGTGTGAAAGGGGCGTAAGTTGTGTAGTAGAATCCCTGAGAGAGAAACAAGAGCTTTACATCTCTTAACATATTCAAATTCCTATCACTGACCCTGTGGGATGGCTTATGTACATAGTCTCTGCTGCCTGGTAGGTTGAGCATTGTTTAAGCCCAGGAGCTTCAGGCCACCCTTTGCAAGATACTGAGACTCCCATCTCAAAAAATTAAGTAAATAAAAATGAAGTCCTCTGAGTTCAAGACCGGATAGCGTCTCTTGAGGTTTCCCTGGCATAGTGCCCAAGGACACACAAAGAAAAGAGAAAGGACATTTCCATTTGCCTCTCTAAGCATCATTTCCTTCCCTTAGCCAGACCTCACTGATCCAAACTGACAGCTGCTTCCCTTAAGACTCGACTCTGACCACTGCTCATGCCAGTGCGGCACCAATCCCACCATTTCGGAAGGATTTGTTTATAAGTCAGTTTCGATACAAATGCTGGGCAGCCATCCTCAAAGAAGAGCTATGTTTCATTCACCTTCATGCTTCTGAAGCCCAGGACACCATCTGGCCGCAATGGAGGAAATGTGAAGGAAGGAGAAGGGCATGCTGAGCACTTTTCTTCACAATTCCCAAGCACCTTTCCACTAGTTTTGCTAGATTTTCTCCCCTAGAGTTGGGGAGACAGTTACAGTGCTTCTCACACATGTGTGAAGACCTGAATTAAGATACCAGAACCCACGTAAAGTCAAACGTGATAGTGTTTGTCTGGTATCCAGTGTTGCTATGGAAAGATGGGTGCCAGAAACAGAAGAATGCCCAGGAGCTCATGACCAACCAGCCTAGTGTGTGCAACTCTTCTCTCAAACAAGAGGGAAGATGATGGCCCAGAATGAGGTTGTTCTTTGACCTTCATATGTGCACCAAAAATATGTACACATCTGACCTCACATGTGCACAGACACCCATATCACAGACACGCACAGACACACACAGATCTTACACACACACACACACACACACACACACACACACACACACAGAGAGAGAGAGAGAGAGAGAGAGAGAGAGAGAGATCCTGCTCTTGAGTTCAGGGGAGAATCCCTTTGGCTGATAAATTAGGAATTTTTATTCTTCCTGGACATAAAGCACAAAGAGAGGTGTATGCATGGGACTTGGAATCATGGAACCCCCTTGTTATGATCCTGGCCAATGAGGTACTCATGTAAGTTGCTGTTTGGTTATCCTGAGAAAGTCTTTTACGCAGGCACACATGTAACTGACTAACATCTTCATTTTCTGCCTAACTTTCCAAGGGCATAGTTAAAATTTCTGGAGCTACAACAACAGTGGAAGGAAAGGCCTGAAGGACTAAGTCACTGTGTGGTTGATGTCACTTAATAGCTGAAGACAATTCTGAACTGATAATAATCCTTTCTCCCTTCTTTCTTTTTCAGACATGCCAAGGCTAATTCATTCCTAAAACAATTATGCTTTTTGCTCAGATTATCACAAGGAACTTTTGGTTCCTTCCAAAAGTCAGCTATCAAGACAGAATATCATATCGAAAGGGGCTCTTTGACCGTACTGCCTCGAAGTAGCTCAGTGCCCTTCATCTGTAAATCTTTAATGTTGCAATCTTGTTTGGATTTTGCCACTGTGTTTATCACAATTTGAAATGTTCTTTCTAATTTGCATTTCTTGGTCACCCTTGTCACACAGTGTGACTGCTAGTCCCTTATCTGTTGGTTTGTCATAGTGACTGGAAGAATGTGTGGCTTCTGGGGGTGCTGACTTCTGGATTAGACAGGAATGATTTCCCATAGACAATATTACCACACACATCGTATCACAGTTTAGGGAATTATGGGGTAAACGTGGTGATGACTTAGCTCTACAATGCTGTTTATATAATGTACTGCACTTTAATTTCAATGTCCTTTAACGAACTCATTATAATCCTGACCCTAGCTCACCTGGCTTCTTGTGTTGTGTGGTTCCTGCCACCTTTCATTCATATGAGTTCACCGTAGTTTAACTGCTGGATAAATCTCCATTTACTGAAGGGGATTTAAAATTCTTTTGCTTGTCTGCTTCTGCTTCTGAGGCCCACTCAGTGTCAGGTAGAGTTTTAAGAACGAACTTCTCAAGTGCCAATCTTGATTTTCCTTCCCGGCCTTCTCTCATTTCACATTCTGTCTTGGGAAAATTATCCCCAGGACATTCAAAGGCACTTGGCCTAACTTCATGCCCTCCAAAGCATTTTCTGAACTTCATGTCTTTTATGTTACTAAAAGGCAGAAACACATTCTTAATTTTTGGGGAGGAGTTGAGGGGAGCCTCATACTTCTGTTTTGGTTTTCAATGTAAGTAGTCTGATAGGCCAAAATGAGACTAGACTTGCAGTCGGTATTCAGAAATCCTTTCCCTTTTGACTGAATACAGCGAGCATGTGTGAGAAGTAGCGGAAGATGGTTCTCCTGCTGTATGTACCTAAAGAATAAAAAGTGTTTAGAAGTAGTAGAAGACTAGGCCAAGAAATAAGGTATGTATGTTCCAAACATTATTAGTTAATTTCAAAGCTCCATCAGCCCATTTTTCCTAGTAATAATATTTTATTTAATAAAAATAATAAGAAAAGAATACATTGTCTAGTCAGAGAGTGTGCAGGGACTATGTGACCATTAGATGCAGTTCCAGACAGAGCTCTGGTTGGAACTCCTCAAAAACCCTGACCCTCTTTTTTTTTTTTCCTGGGGTCCAGGGCTGGAACTCCTCTCATAGTCTTGAATCATGAAATGAGGTTGCAGACAAATACCATGAACTAGAAATAAAGTAGAATCATGGTTTCATGAGCCTCTGAACTTGATTCTGATTTGCCCATTCTAAGGTTTTTCTGCGAGAGGACGAACCTCTTGTGTCTTTGAAGTTTGTTTTTTTTTTCCTCCTATTTTAACGTAGGCAAACGAAATCCCTTCTGATGCTCTTGTAGGAAGATTAAAAAAAATAAAAATCTAATTCCTCTGTTGTTTCCAGGCCTACTGAATCAGAAATTCTAGGCACGAAAGCCAGGGGCGACAAATGTTTGGAGCCGCATCTGTGATTCCCCTGGGTGGCTTAGGCTGAGAACCACTGCTCTTAGGCCAGCAGGTCTCTGTATAGTATGTTCCAGAGTCTCAGGGGGAGTGCCGTGATACTTGTTAACAGTCTGGACTTTCGGGCCTCATGCCCAGAATTTTTAGATTTTCAGACCTGAAGGCAGGTGATTTCCGTGCGGATGGTCCAGGGATCACATCAGAGAAATACTGCTTGAGGCAACAGGGAATCTCTGTAAGTCTTAAAGCACAGAGGTAGCAAGATCAGAAGAACATTTAAGGGGTATTAGTCTGGAGCCAGGGACTAAACTGAAGACAAGAGGTGAGGGACTGAAGGCAGGCAGACCAGCTGCGAGGCAGAAAGAAGGAGATGTCCTGGGTAGATACATCTCTGAGCTCAGGATGGTTACAGATTTGTTGAAAACAGGAAGCTCAATACACACTGAAAACAATAAAATACTATGGGAGGTTGTCGGTGAGGGTAACCATAATGATTGAAGAACTTGCTAGGCTGCAACTCCTTCTAGTCTGTGATATTAATGCCCATTCATAGCTTAATATGTGTCTGTGGCTGAGAATGTGGGCTTTTGGTTAATCTGATTGTATCTATGGTCTTCCGTCATTCAGATCCATCTGTTTGTAAAACAATTTAAAGGCTTGGATGTTTTATCCAACAAGATCCGATCTCATAAATAAATTTGCTCTGTATGTGTTTAAATCTGTATATAACTGTATATAAAAAACTACATTTTTCATGAGGTTTAATATGTATGTATGTATGTCTGCATGCATGTATGTATGCATGTATTGTGGAGGTTGGAGAGATGAATATGTCAGTAAAAATGATGACCCAAGTTCAAACCCCAGAACTCAAAATAAAGAGCTGTGCAGATTGGTACAACATTAAAATCACAATGCTGGGGAAGTATTTGCTAGGGTGGGGATCCTGGGACTTGCTGGCCAGGCAGGCTTGCCAAATCAGCCAGCTCCAAGCTTAGTGAGAAACTTTGTCTTTCTAAAAGTAAGGTGGAAAGCAATTGAGGCAGACATCCATTGTCAACCTCTCATCTTGGCATATGTGCACATTCACACTCTTATCTTTTGAAGTAGAGAAATAAATAAATAGCCAGGCAATCGAGTTGCCACTATGGCCACGCCATGTCCTGGCATCTCCCTAGCCTGCAGCACAGCCACGCTTTCAAGTACTAAAGGTTTAGAGCACAATTCTAAAACGGCAGCTCAGTGCCTAGTGATTATTCACTACCCAAGATGAAGCCACAAGCCAAGTTTTGTACAATGACCTAAATTAAATGGTACCTTAACCATAACTCTAAACCACACATTGACCACTGACTTGCTGTAGTAATGAAGGAGTAAGCCCCGGGAATACTTCCTTGTCGTGTTCCTCAAATCAGTGTATTAGTTAAAAACTTATGACACAGAAAAAAAAGTAAGTCAACTCTGGCCAAAGTGGTGCACAATGATTAATCTCTCCATTCTTAACGAAAGTCAAGGTAAGAATTCAAGAATCAATTTTAAACTACCTGTAAACTTAATGAAACTATAAGACACAGCACCATTGAACTTGCCACTCAGGATACAGACATGCAAGAAGCGTGACCTTGTTCTCTAGCACTTCGTTAATTTTCAGAATTCAGCAATTTTCTCTCTAATGGGAGCATTTATTAAGAAAACCCTAAGAAGGTGAAAGCCATTTGATCTGTCAAAAAAGTAAGAAGGGGAAACATCACAGGCAATAGAAGATCACTTTTTAGGAGTCCATATCACATTGGGTTGAGTTGCTAATCATGGTCTCTTATAAGCAGGATGTGGTGGTGCAGGACTGTAATTCTGGAACTTGGGAGGCTGAGGCAAGAAGATAGAAAAGTTTGAAGGCAGCCTGAGACTTGTAGAGCAGCCATAGTAACAAACAAACCAACTAAGCAAGCACTCTTTTCACACTGCTGTGTGTCACTTGCTGGGGATGATGCTTATGGCTCTTAAGTAGAATATTAGCACCATTAAGGGACTGGTACTTGCTCATCTTCCCATGAAAACCAGGAAGGGAGAGTCAGTGATGCCTCACATACCACTGGGTGGTCTCTTTCCTACTCTCTTGTGTTTGGTTTCTTGGTTTATCTTCGTGTACCAACAGTTAAATCAAGTAAAACAAGGTACTAGCCATATTGGGGACTTAGAACATATCCATTTCATTCTGTTGTCCCAAATTCCGCCCCTAGGAGAAACTACAACTGTGCAAATATAAAACATTAGGTCTTGGACTGTTATTTGTGAAAGTGAAGGGCATCCAGAAAGTTCTGGACAAAATTCTATCTTCACTGTCCTCCCCCCATTTAGACAAAGCAAGGTCAAGAATGTTTGTGGTGTGTTGAATAGTGTCCTCTCCAACTTTACACATTGAATTCATACCCCTGGGTGCTTCCGAATGTGACCTGTCTGAAGAAACAATGTCCTGCAGGTATGAGTTAAACTAGAGTAAGATCACACTGGACTCCTGATTAGGGTGGACTCCTAATAAATAAGTTGGGTATCCTTGCAAAATGGGGAAGTTTAGAAACAGACATACTTACAGGGAAATGCCAAGTGAAGGTGGAGGCAGAGATGCTTCAACAAGCCAAAGAGCATCAAAGACTGCTAGCAAACCACCAGAAGACAAGAGGGAGGTGGGGGAGGGTTCCTCACAGTCAACTTTGCTCAGCTGTTCGACTTGGCCTTCTTAACATCATAGGTCTGAGTCAAATGTTTCTGCTGTTTGAGCCACCTACACTTTTTAGATTACGACTCTTGGCGTTGGATTCAGAATTGTAATTCCATCATCATCTTACTGAGTACCATATCTGTAACTTGTCCTTCACTATTAGACCAGTGAGAGTGAAGTTATTTTTAAGGAAAACACTCATATATAGGAAGGGAAGATGAAGGTTAGACTGGATATCCCGGCATGCCTGCCAATCACAGGTCTTTTTGCTAACAGTTGAGGCTGCCACTGCCCAGCCAGTACACCCTCCATCATGAGACTCAAAGAAAGCTGTGGGAACTGCATCCATGGTCACCTAGCTCCTCATCAATCTCCCACCCCACATAACTGCTGCTGTCTCAACCAGACTGTCCAAAGGGACACTGTGAATCAGCCACTGTTCTCATCCTTCTCTCACACACACCTCAACTTCTGAACACACAGAACAAAGGAATGAAACAGAATCAGCAAGAAGTGGGACCGGGAAATGTAGAATTTTAAAAAAAAATGAGACTAGAAAACAAACAAAACTGAAACACACTGAGGGGGAGGGGAAATAAAAACACTGGCCTAGCTAGTTCGGAAAACATTGCTAGAGGAAAAACCCCAGACCCTGCCGCTTTGGCTCCCTATGATATTCAGCACATTGCAGAAGAAGGCCATCATAGAATTAGCATGTTTTTGTGACTGAAGTTATGTTCAGACTGCCCAACATTATTTTTAGGTTTTTATCACTGAACCCTTTGTGTGATGCTTATGATGTTCATAGTTCAGTTCCACAAACAAACACCTTTGTGATTCTACATTAACTAATACAGAATCTAGAAATAATGAAGGCAGGGGGTTGAGAAGTCAATCAATTCAGCGCCATCATTTAGGTGTACAGTGATTTCAGCAGAAATGTTCAATGTCATGAAGACCATAATGAACCAAGTTAAAGATCCTATAAGCATTCTATGACTGTGAATGATCTAGTCTGATTTACATAAAGAAAATAATTCTGACTTTCAACCCTTCACATCTCCATATCATTTGCAAAGTATTCAAGAATAGGACATTAGATGGCTCTCTAGGGGCATTTTCAATATAGAAAATACCTCAGAAGATAATGTAAGAAAGAAAGGCAAACAAAATTTATTCCAGCTAAAGCGTTTATTTGAAAAGTATTTGATGGATTAATATAAAAACTTAAACGAGCCTTTCTTGGCGATCTGAGTTCTCAGTGTTTTCATAGTTGTAAAAATACTGACCTGGATGTAATGACAGCCCTCACTATGTGACAGCCAGTTTCTTCACAACACCATGAGATTTCGTCCTATTACATGTTGGCTTTGTTTGTCTTAAGAACCCGAGGCAGAGGGTGACAATCCTGCCCAAGGTCACACTACTTGTGAATAGCAGTGCTGACAGTCTGGCCATACTGTGAAGCAGTCTGCTCACTGACCTCCATGTGTGCCTTTAGTAAGCCGTGGATGAAGGCAGGACTTCATCCAGGTCTAATTTACTTTAGAGTCAGTGTTCTTTCTAATCTCGCCTCTCACAATACCCTCTTTACACCCATTTATAGCATCTGTCCTGCTCCCTTCTTCACTTTGACTCTCCAAGAGCCTTTAAGATGAGGTAAAGGTGTGAGGAGGTCTCAGTCCAACAGAGACACCCTAGAGGCAATGCTGGGGACATGATCCCCACCATAAGGGCTCTAATCACAGAACAGCCCTGGAGCTTTTTGGAGGATGCTGGCTCCCTGGGTACCCCCTTTTTGTCTTTCCAAGGAAGGGCTGTTGTTGTTGGTTTCAGCACTAGAACAGAAAAAAGAGACTGGGTTTTAGGCCCAGAGTAGCCTCTGATGGGGACATGCCACCAGACAGGCTGGACACATGATTCTTTCTCTGTCTGCTGAGTCCGCACACTCCTCTCAACCGCCTGAGATCAAGCATGAAAACAAACTCTTAGATAAAGAACTGGGTGAGGTTCAGAGCATGAATTACACAAAAGTCTTAGAAGATTTTACAAAATCTGCCCCACTCCCAAATCTCTGTTTGCACTGTGTTAAGTTGTATCCAACGTCCCTTTACTCTACCTAACATCCTAACTATAAACTGACAAAGAGCACCAAGAATTCTTTCAAGGTGTCTCAGAAGTCATTTTGAAAAGGAATCCCAATGAGACAGAGTCTAGGTTGTTGCCTTTCACACCAAACAGCACACAGTAATGCTATTTTGACCTGTCTAACAACTCAGTTGATAGGGGAGTTCAGCCAATCACATTCTGTTTGTGGGGCGTGTTGCCCTAAGGCAAAAGTTTACCTATAAACCTGGAGGGTGAAAGCCCCTGCCCTCTCTCTCTCTCCCTCTCGACCTGGCCTGGATCCAGCGTTCCAGACGGGTGGGGCTCTATGTAAGTTTTCCCTTCTGTTTTATTAAAGCTGTATCTTTTGTAAGATAGTCTGGGGACTTTTCATTACCGATCGCCCTGCGTCTTCACTCAGTTTTCTACGTTTTGTGTGTAAAGAAGTTTGTGAAATTTTTTAATATTGATCTTGAAGCGTTCCAACCCCCCCCCCACCCCATGTGTAGCATCTAGAAAAGAATCTGGATTGTAAAGACACAGTGGTTTGACGTCCCTATCAGAGAAGACTTTGCAGTCGTCTATCTAAGGTCAATTCTGAAGAACCTTGTACTTTGAAAGTAAAGGCCGTGCTGGACCAGCCGCTGACCCAAACACAGCATGAGATAATGTGGATCATGCTGGTAAATGACTTTGCTACCCAGAGCTAGTCAGCAAGAACACTGTCATCCCCAGAAGGCTTCAGTTAGTCAGAGATGGGAGTCATAACGTGATTGTGGCGTCATTTGCAATTACTTTTGTCGTTTTGCCTTCCAGTCTTGCTTCACTTTAATTTTCCCCGTCTCCTTTTAATTGTGCCTCCTTCCTTCCTCCTCCCAAACTGGGCTCATGGACTAGGAAGAGGTAGTCTGTGCCTTAGGAGTTCAGTTATTCTCCTAAGTCCTACCTTAACTGTCTCTGTATTCCTAGCAATAACAACACCTTAGTGTTGTGATGACGGTTATTGCACAGGCATTTTGACAAATGCAAAGAGCAAGTTTTGTTTTCCTTTGTTTCCTACAGTGTATGCTGCTTTATCATAAGCTATATGAGTAGAAAAGAATGATGTCAACAAATAAATCCAGTGTTAATCATACTGATGGTGGCAATATCTTTAAAGAAAACTTATGGAGGTATCCTTTATGTACCTCAAATTAACTTATTTTTAGTGGGAAGTTCAATGAGCTTTAGTAAAGACACAAAGTTCTACAAGTGCCACCATTGTCCAATCCTAAAATAATTCTATTATAATAAATAATAATTCTATTATTCTCAAAAGAGGAACTCTCTATTCCCACCAGTCTCAGGTAACCACTAATTTACTTTCTGTCTCTATAGATTTGGGTTTTTTTTCCCCCTGAGGAAAAGACACCTAATATAAAATCATACACTGTGAAATACTTTATGACTTCTTTTATGTGGATTATTCTTTTTAAAATTCACCCATATTTTAGCAATAATAAAAAATCCTTTATATAACACTTTACTTAGAGAAAAGAGTAGGGCTTCAGAGGAAAGGAAGTGTGGAGTTCAATCGACTCGGTGGCAAATTTTAGCTGAGTCTTTGAAGAACTACGCAGTATCTCTGAGTTGCGGTCCAGGAATAGCAATGCTCCTCTCAGACGACAGGTACTAGACACTCAATAAACTCGGTCTTTCTACTTTGCCCAGCAATCTGTGTACTTCTCACCCCATGCTTCAAACTGTGCAGTGAATCTTACAGCCTTCCTACCAGCCTTCACATCAAGCTTGGAATGAGAGCCACATAATAAAGCAGTCTCAGAAGCAGAATCACATCCTTCATTAGTAGAACCCAGACGGTAAGTAACTAAAGGGGTTTCCTCCGATTATATCGCTGTCACTTCTTAGAAAGATTGTTAAATTGCATTTAATTATTTTTTTAAAAAGCAATGTGTCAAATTCGATGCTAGACTACGGTGGAAATTTATGTTTATAGAGATCTAAGAACGCTCTTGTTCCCCACCAATTCATATAATACTGCTTCCATTAGCATCAAATCCAGATTAACAGATAAGCAAGTAGCAAAGGGTTGCCAGGCTCAGAGTAGATCCAAGACACATTGCATCCTCAATTCTCAACATTTACCCAGTGTGTTCAGACTCTTACCTAAGTGATTCGGAGAACAAACTCAGTTCACAAATACAGCAAACTCAACTGACGAGCTCCTGCTCATTCCTCCCGCCACCCTCTCTGATTGGAATATGTTCTCATTTTGAGCTTTGACTAGAAAGGGCTCTGGATACGACCTTATCTTGAATCTGTGGAGATGTTCACTTTCAGTGATGAGCACCAAACTCCTGTCCAAAACTGTTCTCCTTCCCAGTCAGTGTTTTCTACTTTTCAGTTGGCCATCACTCTACTTCACTCTCTCCACACTGTTTCTTGGTGTTTGTTAAAGCGATATCCTGAAATATCTACTTCCCCATTACTTCCCAGGTTTACTGTCTGTTAAATACAGTCCAATAGAAAAGGATAAAGTTTCTCCACATTACTCCTAAATAAAATAGGGTTGCATGGTATTTTGTATATCCCTCTCTTCAAGTAAATGAGGAAACTTATCTTTTCTATGAAATAAAATTCCTATTGTCAAACATAAATGAGTTGTTTTAAAATGTAACATGATTTTCTCCGCTTTATATACCAGTAATGTTATTGTATATTGTTGGCACTGAAGATGGAAAGAGAGACATTAATTCTGTTTCCTAAGTGATCAGTCTGCAGCAGCATCAGGTGAGCAGACACATCTACACTTGTATTATGATAAAGCCATGCTCACAAAATAAAACCTGCATGAAGGCTAAATTAGGATACAATCAAGCATTTACAGCGTCTCTGCAAGAATTCCCACAATGCCTCTGGGCATACCTAGTTTGACAACAACTGCTGGCAAATCGTTGGTTCTTTCCCGAAACTGAGGTCCAGATGGAGTAGATGGGATCCCAGAAAAGGAGTTTTTATTTACTCTATTAGCATCATCCATGGATTTGAGAATTCATAAATATAATAAAAACAAATAAAATGGGGGTGGGGGGATAAATCTAGCTAATGTTAGCTCAAATTTGTCAATATCCCCAATGTGCGGAAACAAAACAAAGCAAATCAGCAGTAGCAACAACAAAGCACCTTCACTTGGGTCAAAACTTCCTTTCACATCTAGTTAAAGAATGTAATTTTTACCCAAGGTTTTATTTTACCCACTTCAAGCAGCACCATAGGAATGTATCACCTGACATAAATAACTTACTAAATCTAAGATTTAGCAAAGATTTTTTTCTCTCTCCAGCATAGGCCTTTTGTCCAGCAGAAGATTGCAAAATCATCTTCAAACAGAATAATGTAACTTTAACACGCACTCACTCCCCTCACCAACTCTAAGCTCCCAATTCCAGTTAATTAACTGAAAGTTAACTTTTTAAAAGTCAGTTCATGACCAAATCTCACATGTGCATGCATTTGTGTTTGTCTGTCCGTCTTTCTGTCTATCATCCCAATAACACAGCTTTCTTATTAAGAACTCACTCATCCCGTGATGATTGGTTAAAAATCAGATTTGCTTTGTAGAGATCGTTCTGAGGTTCCAGGCACCACAGAATCCTGCCAGTGTGTCCATGCATCGTGTACACCAATTATCAGATAAAGTCAAGAGTCTCCTACCCTGAGATGGCAGCCAGCTTTTGGTGTGCCTGACGGGCCATTTCACAGCCTTTGGTTCTTGTCTTGTGCATTTCCGCCCGTAGTGAGGGGCAACTGACTGAGACGTCCCCGATAGAAATGACCAACTCTCGGTACAGGGCCACTTGTGTGTTGAACTCTTGGACAAGCTGGAAAACAAGCCAATTTCTTTCACTAAACATTCACTTACCATTTGACCTTAACTATTTCCGTGTACATAAACGGAGATTCCACTGACCTGTGTCTGGGCTGGCACCCCAAATCTGTAACTAAGGAACCCATTTAAAGCTTAAGGCACAAGAGTGACAAGTCTCTTTAAGAAAAACCAATGTTTGTTTTCCCTCAGCAAGCTAGCCATCGGAGCTCCATTTGCGGTCCCAATTACCCCCACTTATAGACTCAGTTTCTGAAGAGCAAGAACATCTTTGGAAAGCTATCAAGCCACTCCCAGGCCACAGGAGAATGATGCTGGGGGCTCTGAAATAGATACTCTCTCCACTACTGCTAGGAGATGGATTTGGAGTGGCACAGGGTGAAAAAAATAGGACACAACAGGCAAACCTTCCACCTTCAGCCGAGCCACTGAAGCTTCTGGCTTGGACCCTTACAGAAACATTGGCCATGTCCTGTCCTCTGCGCTGGGACCTTTCATTGCCTCTGCAGCGCTCCTGCGCTCTGTTTGGGTTTGTTTGTTACTGTGTCAGCACACAGCCGCACCCCCACCCTCTTTGCCTGACGAGCCAGCCTGTTCACCCCCTTTCGCATCTACCGTTCTTTCCAAGGGTAGAGGCATCACCTTTAGCCTCTGACTCCCAGGATCCAGACCACTCTTGTCTTGGCAGGGCCATTTCGACCTGGGTGTCACCCCGCATCTGGGGGAGTGCAGATTTAAAAATAGTACATCTTGCACGTGATCGGCATGGAGAGGCTGAGGGTGGGGAGTGGCTGGCACTCAAGCAAACGATTAAGATACACGACTCCCACAACCCCCCTTAAAAAAAAAAAAGGAAAAAAGGGAAAAGGCGCAGTTTTCACCCACCATCTTGCAGTCGTCCAGGGCTCGTTGGGTTTTTTGGGCGCTTTCGGAGCCGCTGCCCCTGCGCTCCCAATCCCCGCTCTGCAGCGGAGGCTTGCTGATCTGGAAGATCGAGGAGCGGGTGGACCGACTGGGGCGCTTTTTGCGCCCATTCGGTGCAGAACTCATGCATACACATCCACCAAGCCGAAGCCGCTGGTGCAGTGCGCCCCGGCGCGGGCGGCCCGGTGGTTGCCCCCTGCACGCCGCCGCGGAGCAGCCGGAGCCCGGACCTGAGGAGCGCGCGGCTCACAAGGTTGCGGCTGACTGCGCGGGTGGGTAACCTTCAGCCTGAAGGAGAGCCGGGGAAGCGCTGCCTGTGCGGTGCAGCATCGCTTCCACTAGCAGCGACGAAGAGGCGCGATCAAGTTCTGCTCAGCAGCGTTGCCGGCCCTGTCCCGGGAGCTGGACGCTGCTGGCGCGGACTTGCACCGCCTTCCTCTCGGCATGGATTGACAGACTGAGCGAGGAGGAACGCGCCGCCGGGCGGTTCCGAGTTTCCATTCAGATGGGGGAAGCGGCGTTCAAAAGCCTGCGCTGCAAGGTGGGGGGCGGGAGGGGGTGTCGCTCTTGCTTCGGTGTCTTCCCGCAGCGGTGCGCGGCTCGCCTCTCCCCTCCCTCCACAGTCACCAGGCCTGGAAGGGGCGAACTGATCCGCAGCAGGCAACTGGCGCTAATCGGTCGCCTTGATCCCTCGTCTCTGCTTGCTGGTCTGTGTGAGGATCCCAGATGAATCCGTGGCGGGACTGGCAGACGCACCGAGTCGGTCCGGCTGACGTTGGTCGTGGCCCCGCACATTGATAGGACAGGAATACTAATGTGATCCGTCCATACAATCTCCTTCCCTTCCACAGTTTATGCACTTATCCAATCAAATTCTCGGGAACATCAATTGCAATATTACTTCATCTGCTCTATTATTAGAAAAGAAAAGTGTCATCAGAGTAGAGAACATTGCCACATGCTGGGATCTAAACATGGATTTCAAACAAACCGTTTGGGGCTTAAGGCCGCAGTCATCTGAGAGGAGACTTTTTAGGGGCCACAGGAGGGAGCGAGGTTTTTTGTTTTGAAAGGAAGCTCTCTTGCTAGCGTCAAAGGACAGCCTTGTTTCCCCGGGTCGCTTCTGTTTGGTCTTTGTTCCCGGGAGGGGCAATGAGGCGAAGGCACAGCGGCATCCACTCAAGTTGGTGCTCACCCTCACCCCACTTCAAGTGGTGGTGTTGCAAACCCAAACCTGCGAGAGTTTGCCAGCAGAGATTTGAAGAAGTAAGAGACCCCTCTCCCCCCAAAATCTCTCCAACGCACAAAATGACCCTTTCTCCTTAGGTCAGCGTCAAAACCAATGGAAAGAAAAGATTATTTCCAGAAAGAGGTGGGGTTAGGTTCTCAGCCAATCAGTTTTCCCTTGACTATTGACTTTGTAAAATCCTCCTGGAAGGAAGAGGGAGTGGTCAGGCCCTTCAATTCTGAGTCACTGAACTCTTGCTCCCAGTAGAGGAGGGCTAAGTAAACTAGGTCCCCAGGGGAAGTAGTTATGTGTTGAACAACCCTTGAAAAACAAATCCGAGGTTCCTGGTGACTATCTTAGGTGAATGAGAAGAGTACCCAGGAAGGGGAACTGGAAATGGCCAGGGAGACAGCAACGGAAGTGGGTCTTTGAAGTACCTCTAGACCTTTTCCTTTCAATTTTTTGAAATTAAAATATAATAACATCATTTTCACCTTTCTCTTTACTCTCTCCAACTCTTCCCTCGCACACTCCCATCATCCTTAAATTCATGGCCTTTGTATATTTTTCTTTCAATGGTCAGATAAGCACATTGGGGTGGTGCGGGATAAAGTAAAGAAGCAGGTTTGGCTGTTGTCTTTGGTCCTGACACAGCATTCCTGATAAATTTGTACTGCCTGAGTGCAAGGGGTGGTGGGAATGCCTTGGTACAAGCAAGACCAATCCTTAAGGAGCTCAGGACTTTCAACCCTGCTCCCAGCTTCCAGACAAGGGAGAGGGGTGAAGGGAGTTCACCATCAATGACCACTTCCTTAGATAGTCATGTAAAGAAACCTGTGAGGAACCCCTTGCCCAGATGGCTCCAGGAACTTCCATGTTGGGAACATCATCTAGGTGCTAGAAGGATGGCATGCCCAGCACAGACATAAAACCAGCATCATCTACCCAATATCTTGTCATTCTAAAAATTGTGTATATATATATATATATATATATATATATATATATATATGCAGAATTTCATATGTGCATAAGGGTATAGGGCCATCCTCTGGATCATGGAAAGCCTCCTGGGGACTACATCCATGAAGAAACTTACTCCCTTTTCCCAGAAGCCATCAAGTGTCAATATCTCTTAAGCTGGGGTAGTAGGGCTTCAGGACCCCCTTCCTTGTCCACAAAGAGTTTTTTTGTTTTTTTTTTTTCTGGTCTAGGTTGACTTTGCTCAGGTCTTGTTCACACTACTGTAACTACTATAAGTTCATATGTGGAACTGCCATGTTGTTTCTGGAAAACATTGTTCCTCTGAAATCATCTACCCCCCTCTGGCTTTCCCTCTTCTCTTCCACGATGATTCCTTAGCCTTGGAGAGGAGGTTATGCAATACAAATGTCCCATTTAGAATTAAACACTCTGTAGTCTCTTATTCTTTGTTTAGTGACTAATGGTAGGTCTCTGAGTTAATCACTATCTACTGCAAAAAGGAGTGATGAACCAGCCTGTCTCCGTCATAGGCTTGAAAGCCACGTTATAGTAAAGATAACCTAGGTTCATTCCTGTTTATGATTGAATCTGTTTCCTATGGATTGGGCTATGCCCACCTGTAACCTTCACTACAAATGGATCTATACTGCCTGTTCCTGGAAGCAGCAGCCATGGCTGGGTTTCAAAAGGTTATTTTGACTACCTATTGCTATGACCACCTTGCTATGACTATCGTGTTATAACTATCCTGTTTTGATCACCTTGCAGCAATGTGTTTGTTTCAGGAGGGTGTTATGATCAACTTGTTATGCTTATTTTCTGCTTCTGTAACCCTACCTATTTGCCTGCCAAATCCCCCATTTGGAAACCTCCTCCTCATGTACTATTAGAACCCTTATCTTACCCATGTCTGACGCTGATCTATTGAGCCCACATATATGAATATAAAAAAGCACGCTTTAACTAATGTGTTGCTTTAATGAATTTGGCTGCAATATGGGTTGGTGGTCTTTGTCTTCAAATCTGTGGGTTTAACAGAAGTTTCTCTAATGAGGGTTGTAAATGCACTTATCTAAGGTTATAATGATAAGTCATAAAGAGCTTGTTTAATATTATGTCCATTTAGCAAAAGTAATTATAGTAGGTTCTTCCCTAGGGCCTACAACCCACTTATCCATGGAATCTTGGCCTTTTTATTATCAGACATGAGTTCCATCTTATAAAGTTGGTGTTAAGGTCAATCAGAAAATGCTTGATTATTTCCATTTCATTTACGCCATGTTGCATATCCTACCAGGTTAGTCTTTATTATAACCCACAGGGTTCACAGATAGGTAAGAATGATTGTGTTTCTCCCTTTGTACTTTGGATAGAATCTTTCAGTACTATTAAGCTAGCCAGGTAGGGCACCAGTTTGATTTCACCATGTCTTATGGCTTAAGAAGGGGTATCGTCTGCAATAGGCCCTTCTCATCAAGTTTTGGGGCGGTACCCAAAACCAGTGACAATAGCCAGCATTGTTTGTTTGGGACACCATTGACTAATAACTCTAAAGGAAGTGGCCTGTTTCAGACACTAAGCATTTTAATTGATAGTCTAGGCTGTCTAGAAGGGTCACATTCACCCATTTTAGGGTAACTCCATTTAAACTCTTAAAAAAGTTACTTTAGGAAACGTATACATCAGTAAGTTTCCATATGGAGCTTTCTAAGCAATGTTTTAAGTTACCTTGATTAATAGTAAAGATTAATTGTTTAATCTTTGTTAAAATTAAAATTGTTGAAATTTTAAAATTTATTTTATTTATTTATGAGGGGAATGAGGTGTATGATGCATGTGGAGGTCACATTTTCTTCTCTTCTACCACCATGTGGGTCCCATGGATGGAACTCAGGTTCTCAGGCATGGTGACAGGTAGCTATACTAATCTTGCCAAACCATCTTACTGAATCCAGATGTGTCCCTCTTCTATTTGGGTGTTCCAAGATGACATCTGCTTTAATAAATTGGTAATAACTGAGATGTATTCCTGAGTTTTGTGAGTTCTTGTCATAAAATTTCAAACCTGAGAGGGAGGCTCATGTTGATTTCTGTTTGAACCCCACTTGGCCAGAAGAATGGGTAACCCACAGACCAAACACTTTCTCCTGATAGTGGCAAGGGTGGTCCTGAGGGGTGAAGCCCTCACACCTGTTGGATCTAGGGTCAACTGTAGGTATTCGGTGTCATAATGATTTGAATGGCAGAGTACCTCATTGTTTTCAGTGAGGCAGAATGGTATTGGAAAAGATGTTACTTATTTGGATATCGGAACGAATATCAAGGTTCATTTTCATATTATTCTGAAGAAGACAATGAGACACTAGAGAGAGGAAGTTTCAGTGCTTCTTCCCCTTCTCTTTGTACAGCTCCCTCCAGGCACGTCAGTGTGAAAGGCTCCCTTGTTGCACCTGATACAAGAAGATACAAGGTCAACCTCCAGCCAACCTCTGGACTTTCTCTGCATCTGAAGTTTCAGTGTGCTTTCTGCTTTGTGCATGTGAGGAGAAAGGACTGAAGAATTGATAAATCACATAATTGGGCTTGGTGGGTGGTGAGGCTGTAGGTGACAAGGAATAAGGCAACAGAGGGGCTAAGGAATTCTAAAAAAGACTTGAGCAATATCCATTTATAAGTAAACCACACTTGTTACCATCAACACCATCATGCAATTTCTCCACACAGCGAAGAGACCTTACTGTAGCCCGTGGTAGATAGGGTTGAGGAGAACCAAAGGAATAGGGACTGCCTCTTCTGGCACGTGGAGAGAGGGTGGAGAGCAGGCACTGGCACTCAGTGTGCTGGTAATCTTTTGCCACTCTTCTGGGATTTCACCACCTTTCTTTGCAAGAAAATAGTGGCTTCCACCAGCTTTGAGTACTTAAAGCTCCCCAGTAGTGTCTTTCTACTCCAGCTACAGCCGTCTGGTTTCTACCCTCCCCATTTGCCTAGAGATAATTTCAGCAGATTAAAAGAAAAAAAAATAGGCAACATAATTGCATTACCCTGTTTCCATGCAGGAGGTGGGGAAAGGGGGAAAATGAGGCATTAAAAAGTCAAAGCCAGTGCCATCTCTTAAGGACTGCAGACTTGCACACCTGCTGAGGATTAAGCAGAAATTGTCACTTGCATGCGCCCTTTGCCTTCCCTGATACAAGCCATTTTCCTAAAAGGGGGAAAAATAGCATCAATTCCAGAGCTGTCTCTCCCAGCTACAAATGCTGTAATCAGAATAGCAGCAGGCAGGCTTAGTTCCCTCACCTTCCCCCACACTCAAAACAGCATGAATTTACATTCCTGGGGCTGTCTGACTTCCAAGCAGAAGGGTAAAGTACAGTTGAAAAAAACCTCAGTAAGAAGGACACATTTTTTAGCTTCCTAAACCTAAGTTGGAAGCCTCTCCGATGACGAGTTCCCTACAGGTCATAAGGCTTTGGCAAAGGTCACATGATAGATTCACCCCAAATCTAAGACACACTTTATAGTTCACATCTTTTCTGTTAGAGTTTAAGAGAATTCATTTTGACTTGGGATCCAGAAAAAAAAGAGTATCAGAGCATATCCACTTAGAATGAATACGAACAACTGGTACAATTCTTCCGATTGGGGCTTTAGGGAAAGGTGGAAGGAACTGGCTACGAACTCCCCGGGGCTTTCATGGAAGGAGATGCTGAGGGCAGGTTTGACCTGGAAGTCAAAGGAAGTAGAGGTCAAACAGGTGAAGTGGAAAGGCAATTATCTGAGACAGAGATAGAGACAAAACACTAAGGTGTGGGTTCTAGAAGCTGGAAAGAAATGTAGGGGATAGTCATGTTATTATTATTATTTTTGATAGTGTTCAATGATCTGATATTATCTTTATGAAAAATTTAATGAATAAGTTACATGATAAATGGTTTATTTCTACTAAAAATAGAATAGAAATAATTGAGACCTTTATCTATTGGTTTTATGAAAATTTTGTTTTTGAGAGGGCAGATACAGATTTTCTTGGTCCAGAAGCTTATAAATTTGGGAGCCCCCACGTCCTCCAGTTACTTTTTTAATATTTAAAGAGAAAAAAACTCAAAATCTCAATACAAAATCACGGGTCCGATCCTACAAGGAACTTTATGGTTAATTCCCATCTTTGAGATATCTCACGTGCATGAAGGACATCCGGTGTTTGGCTCACTGGTACAGTCGTTGCTTTCCCTTTTCTGATGTCAAAACCTTAAATTCCCATTGTGTAACCTGTCTTCTCTTAATTTTCCCATATGGCTTTGAGTATGGATCCACATTTTTAGCTTGTTCAACAAGAGTGCTATACCCTACTGAGCACAATGGTTTAATAATTATAGGAGTGAATTTTCAGGCAAACCAAAGAACTTGAGCCGTGAGTTCTATTTTATTAATCTAAAATAGCAAAATATATGAAGTTAATATTTGAAAACCATTTTGGGGACTGGAGGATGACTCAGTGATTAAGAGAGAGGATTACTTTATCAGAGGGCCTGAGTTTGGTTGCCAGCACCCACATTGGGAGGCTCACAATTGCCTGAATGTATATTCAGTCCCAAGGGATCTGAAACTCTCTTTGGGATTTCATAGATGTCTATGTTCATGTGCATGCACCCACAAAAAGCTATACACATATCTACACAATTAAAAGTAAAAATTTGAAGATCGTGTTTGGTTTTCATATGTGACAGCTTTACGTTTTAATATTCCATTGGAGTGGTAGACTGCTAAGATGAAAGCCTACAATTGCTAGTGGCTGCTTTTGTCATTCATGGTCCCATGCAGCCTCATATTTAACCCGGGGGAACAAATAGATAAAGACATATTGCTGAAATATAATCTAAGTATGTAGATCCAGCACTATAGAGGTACACTTACAACTTCAGCTGGTTCAACAACCACATTTTAAATGATGTCAGTTGGATTTGAGATACTATCATGAACAATCAAAAGAGTCTGGGCTAATACAGTATTTAAAGAACCATTCACCAAAGACATGGGATACCTCTGACTAATCCACTATGAAACACTTTCTGACTGTTGGGTATGAGCAAAGAATGGTAGATATACAAAAGAAGGTCAAATAAGAGTAAGATAGGATTCTTCCTCCCAAGGAATGTGTACTTGAAAGAGAAGACAAATACATGAGACCATCAAGAACAGGAAAATGTCTAATAGCATTACTTTCTGTTATGTATAAATACTACAGGCATTTAGAGACGAGATAGATCTCTGGATGATGTTATTAGAAAGGGCAACCCGAGACAGTTATCAAAGTATAGGCAGATAAGGTGAGTAGCGCACTTAGAGGGCACATCTCATAGTAGAGAGTGGCCCAGAGTGACAAGAACAATCTGAATGGAGAAATGGTAGAAAGGCTCATGTGAGAGTATTGTGAGCCAGGTGTCCCGAACAGGATAAATGGTCTGGTTCCTTTGATTTGAGCAACAGAGAAACTGTAATGATTTACTTTGGATGGCAAAGCACACATGATTTGAGGGCACACTGGGAAATTGATATACCCAAAGGACAAATCTTTCTTCTACAATTGACCTCCCGCACATCTGCTGAAGGGGTCTTGAAGGCCGAGAAGTCAAGGACAGGACTTTTACATAGGTGGAAGTTGATGGCACCTAAGAGTGGAATAGTTCACAGTAGAACTTTCAGATCAGAACAGTTTGGTCCTGACCCCGGGTTGGGAAAGTTCATGCGCGAAAAGAGAACTGTTGCCATTTTTCAACTAAGTGAATTAATAAGAGACCAGTGTTATTTAAAGAAAATTAATTTTAATTTGGCACTGAGGGCTATCATACATCAGAAAAAAAAAGAGCAGTGAAGCCAGTTATTAAGTCATATAATAATCCAAGTGGAGGAGACACCCAGCTGTGTTGAATAAGATCCACTAAGAAATTAAGAGTTTTAAGGTAAGAGCATTAGTTTGCAAACATAGAACAAAATATGAACTATCCAAGGTAACAGGAATCTCATTCTCTCATGAAAACAACAAAAGTCCACTGACAATTCTCCCTGAGATTTGCATCTAGCTCTGAGGCTACAGAGGCTTTCCTGTTTGAAATGGCCCCTGCATATGTATCCATCAGTCAGCTTCTCCAGGATGTTTTGTCTGTGGGTGCCACTGAAACCTCCAGGCCATTTGACTAAATGTTTTCTAGCCAACCGCAGCTCTAGCCTACACCTTGTCTGCACCATACCGTGCCAGTCCTTGGTCAGCCACAACTTTGCTGAGCCTCTTTTCTTCTCTTGGCCTCACTAACCTTGTCTGGAACAGTCACTTCTCCAGCAAAACTAGGTTCCTTTAAGGGCACTTCTGGGCCTGCCAAGTATGCTACAACAAACTGGCACAATCCTGTAGGGACAGGATGTCTGCAGAACCTGAGCCTCAGCTGTCCTTTGACCCATTTGTGTGCACTGACTCACTCTGGCTATTCGTTTACTATTCTCTCTCTCTCTCTCTCTCTCTCTCTCTCTCTCTCTGTGTGTGTGTGTGTGTGTGTGTGTGTCTTTTTCATAGCCCACAATTGCATTGCAGGTAAGAAGAAGTCCTTACCATCCTACCATCCTAGTCTCAAAAATCCTCTGTTCTTGTGAGTTGGATGCTTAGTCTTGTACACCTCCCAGTAGGCAACTGTATATATGGACCTTCCTGAGAGACCACACAGTGCTTTGGTGCTTGTGTGTATGCAGGTTTTATATGGAAACAAGAGGGTGTTTATCATTCTTCAAATTGCCCTTTTGCTTTCTCAACACTGTGTTTGAAGAAGTATCAGCATCAGTGTCCATCTTCCTTTATATTGTAATTCTGCCTGATATTCTAGAATAACGGACATACTTATCTAAGCCCTTTCCCCAGTTGGGATATTTAGACTATTTCTAATGTTTTACTACTACCTTAATAATACTTTATTGAAATTCTTAAGTTGGTCTTCTTCATGTGAGAACATATTTAACACTTTAGAAAGTCATAGGAAGGAATGAGGTTGTAAAGTAGGTGGATTCACATTATTTATTTATTTTTATTTTGAAATGCCGAGGATAGACCCTAGGGCTTTGCTCATACTAAGCAAGCACTTGCTCATTATCATAGGGCTTCATTCCCAGCCTGAACTTATATGCTAAAGATGCCTCCAGAGTGGCCTTACCAAACAACACGCAGGCTAACTATTTATGAAAGCATTTGTTTGCAAAGATCCTGGTCAGTTTGGCACCATCATGCATTTAGATGTGTTCCAACACGACTTTCCCATTTCACGTCTGTATTCCTACCTCTCAGCCTTCAGCTTCTCTTTCCAGGCTTCAGATGGTTTTAACAGAGAATCGCTATGGATGAGCATGTGCTAATGTTCACAGACAGACAGACACACACACAGACACACACCTCCAACTCATGTGGCACCAAGACTTTGCTCAAATTTATCATGTGTGGATGTAGCCCACTTCTAAAAGCACAGCTTACAGTGGGGCAGGAGAAGGAGTGTGAAGAATGCTTCAAAGCTGGACCTGGCGGCTTAGGAGGCTGAGGCAGAAGAATTACAAGTTCAAGTGAATTCAAGGTCAACCCGAGCAGCTTAGTGAACCCTTGTCACGAACCAAACAGTGAAAAAAGAATTAGAGATGCAGCTGAGTGCTAAAACACTCCAAGAGCACATCAAAGTCTTCACAGATTCAGATCCCAGCACCACGAAAGAAGAAAGAAAAAAAAGGGAATACAGAAAAAAGAAAAAAAGGAAAGAAAGTGATGAATTCCAATTTCCTAATCTGAGAGTTTTTTAAATTTATCTTTTCCTGATATAATTTGACCAGGAAAAATATTAGACTAGTAATAGATCAGGGATAGAGAGAAAAATTGAGAAGTTAGAAGTCCAACATTGTTAATAAAGCCCTGAGAATGTGTGTGTGTGTGTGTGTGTGTGTGTGTGTGTGTGTGTGTGTGTGTGTGTGTATCTGGGCAGGAGTAAGTGCACAGAAAAAAAAGTTCAGAATGCAAACTACATGCTGATGTATGTCCACAAGCAAGGGGTGGACTGAAGTAATGTGAGCAGAGACGTGGAGAGGGGAAGGCCAGAGAAATAGGATGTGTACTGTGCTTGCATTATTTCAGAAGGGAAGGGCATGGTGACTTCTGAAGAGAAAACTGTGTGCTATCTCAGAGGATTCGAAGAGTAGAAGGACACATTTGCATTAAAAGCACTCATGTGGAATCTTGTGTATTTATGATGACAAAGTGCAAAACTTGCTATACATGAGGCATGAGATGAACCAATATAGGAGGCGGCAAGTCTGCAGGCAAGAAGAGTTCTAGTCATTGGAGGAAGCTCTCATCAACAGCTTTGATTTTTTTTTAAAGAACATGCTTGGAAAAGAAGGAAAGAGCCAAAGAAAAAGCAAAGACAAATGACACTTCTGTAAGAACTTATAATTATAGGAGAAAAGAAAAGATATTAGAGATAAGATAATGCGATCTCGCATGCAAATGAATGGAAATGTACTGATCTTTTTTTTTCCCCAAGCATAGAAGTCTTGAGCAACCATCCCAAGAATTATTTAAAGGAACACTGCAATAAAATCTAGAGTTAATGTGTTTAGATCCTACCAGACATTGAGGTATAACCATAGCACCTGGGATGCTAAGGCAGGCGGATTGCAAGTTCACTGTTAGCCTCCTCCTAAAATACATTTTAAATGTCTACGTCTTTAGAACATTCAAATAAAAGCATCATTGACTAAATAAAGGGTTGTAAAATGATGCCAGCAGCTGGCACTGAACTGAGGTGGAACTCTTGAACTTCTGCTTAGTTATTGAAATCCTGGTGCCTCAGAGGATGATGAGAAAGGTTTGGAATCACCACGAAGTTCCTGGCTCAGTGGCTGGCTTGGGCCTTCTCTTTGAAGGTGGTTCTGAGTAAGCTTTTCTTGGTCACCTGTTCCAGCATCAAGAAAATGCAGTCAGTGTACATTTAAAATAAAATTGTCCATTTAAAAGACTTGAAGGCAGATAAATTAAAAAATAAAACTGATTTTTTTTTTTCAAAATGGAAGTGTCCTATCTTAAATTCTGACAGGAAAAGGGAGACAAGGAGGGTGCGAGAGTCTTCTTAACTCCATGGTAGGAAGGACTTTCAGTTTCTGTCCCCCCCTGAAGGGACTGGAGAACAGGAGATACCTTCTAAGAGACTTTGAGGTGCAAGTTTTGGTATCAAACCAGGATACAGTGCAAACCTTTCTGTTGGGCTCATTCTGGCCTCCCACTACTCTGTGGAAGTTGGAAGGAGTTATCGGATACCTCTGTTCTAGTAGTCTGGCAGAAGCAGGGATTGTCTACTTCTATCTTGGCAGCAAAAACAGCCTCAGTGCCTCTCACTTTTCAGTTCCCAGAGCAGAGTCCACCATTAGCCCCTCCAATATGTTCCATATGACACAGTAGTTGAGGCCACTATCTCATAATGGTATTTCTTACATCTTCAAATGTTCATATCAAGTCAAGTTTCTGATTCAGTCCAAAGGAACTCAGTGCCTTTGTCTTCTTCAAAGATGTGCACAATACTTTTTGTTCTTTCCATATACTGGAGAGTCAATCTCCATAACGGCATCTCTGATATTATTCCGGATGAAGTCAAAATAAGTTTACTGTGTACCTTCATAGCATATATAACTTATACCTCCGGTGTCTAATTTAAAGTCAGGTGGCTGCTTTAATAATCAATGCTGATTTTATTATCTGACTGAAAGATATAAAATAGTCTTTATACAACAACATTCATAAGAGAAATGATGTTAAATATGCTTTTGATCAAATCTAAGAAGAAATGAATAAGAC
Organism: Myodes glareolus; assembly: GCF_982192425.1. Lineage (NCBI taxonomy): Eukaryota > Metazoa > Chordata > Mammalia > Rodentia > Cricetidae > Myodes > Myodes glareolus. The sequence goes on from NC_142040.1 coordinate 32,247,298, forward strand.
AGAGTAAAGATTGATGAACAGAAATGTTCAAAAGAAAATGTCTTTGGTGTATCAATACTTGACTATCATTTGTGTATTTTTAAAGGAATAATTCCTTCTTTTTATATATTTAAGCTTTCAAGTTACTCTATAATTACAATTACAATGAAAGTTACCAAAAATAATTTTATCCATATAAACTGGGAATTCTACACAGCTAGAGGAAATAACTGAATCTGACTTAGTCTGTGAATATGTTGAAGAACCACATATTAATATTGAAAGACAATTCTTCATTGTAAGACTAAAGTAGATTACAATGAATTTCAGGGATAAAATGTGTTTAATTTTTTTTGTAATAAAGATAGGTTATCATTGATTTATCTTAACTGATAGCTGTCATTTCCAGGAGACTAGGTTATATGATAAAAATGGACCCAAGAAATTAGACATGTTTCTCACGTCTATAGGCCAGAAAAATACCAAACTAAGATTGCAGTGTCCTGAGGCTTGGCAAACTAGGACTAGGGTGAGAAAAACCGACAGTTAATGCCAAAGTGCCTAGCTCCTTGTGATGCTTCTTCTGAAGACACTGGGCAAATCTGCAAATCTGGGAAGTTTCAGATTGATCCAAATGCGCAGGGAGGTTCTCACCCTGTTGGGGATTGTTTTGTTTGAGAGTTTCAAACACATTGCTTCTGTTTCCAGGTGCTAAGTATTTGGGAGATGTTGGTCAAAGGATTCAAAATATCTGGACAATAAAAACAAATTCAAGATATCCATTTACACTTATGTTGACTACAATTAATAATAATGTATTATATTCTCAAAGAAAGTATATTTTACAAATTTTTTATCTTAAGATTTCTTACATATTTTGCTCATATTCACCTCCACTCCTCTCAGATCTACCCCTGTAGTCTCATCCCCCTCCACCTCATGTCTTTTCTTTGTTTCATTTTGTTTAGAATAACTCAGTTCAGTGGGTGATGTCTGTATACTTAAGGGTGTGGGACCACTGCTTGAGTGAGGTCAACCGACCAGGGACTAGATTCTTAAAGAAAAATGACACTACTTCCCCTAGAAGACGTCAACCGTCAATAACTCCTCAGTTAGGGGTGTGGGCTCATGAGGTTCTTTCTGCTCTGTGTTGGAATGTCATTTGTCGTGATCTTTTGCAAGTCTTGTGTAGGCAACCACAGCTCCTGTCAGTTCATGACTACAGTGTTTCTGTCATGTCCAGAATGCTGCTGTAGTCCAATTCTACACGACCTCTGGCTCTTGTAACCTTCCTCCTCCCTCTTTCTTGATGGTCTCTGAGGCGTGTATGTGTGCGTGGTGGGTACAGATGCTCCATTTATGGCTGCGGATTCCACCACCACTTATTTTCTGCCCTTTGATCCACTGCTCTTTTTTTCACAGCTGTTCATTACGCAAAGAAAGACCTCTAATGAGGTCTGAGACCTGCACTAATCCGTGGCTACGAAGATATTAATTTATAGGGCAACGTCAAACCATGTACATTTAACAGAATAATAGTGGTAGGTTCACCTCTGAGGCCCGTGAGCTCCCAACCATGAGTTCTTAGACAGATTTACAGGACAAGGCATTTATTTTCTCCTTTGAAGCCAGCCATAAATCTAATCAGAAAGCAGTTGGTTACCCTATAATATTCTTGTCACTATTGTACCCATGGGCAGATCTTGCCACACTGGTCATTATTGCGTTCACAGGGGTCACAGTGGAGAGGACTGTTGGTGACCTCTGACCTCCAGAAGCCTACAGAGCACTTTTTGGTACTAAGAAAGAAAGCAGACTTTTTAAGTGTTCTCACCATACAACAATAATAAAAATTTGAGATGATATTTATGTTAATTAGTTTGGCTTAGGCATTTTTAAGATGTTAAAAACATCATGTTATACTTAATAGAAATATACAATTTTTATTTTTATGTATTTATTTATTTCTAAAACAGGGTTTCCCTGTGAAGCCATGGCTGTCCTGGAGTTCACTATGCAGTCCGTGCTAGCCTCGAACCCAGATTCACCTGTCTATGCCTCCCAAGGAAATATACAACTTTTATGCTGGGGGAGGGACAGCATTTTTTCTTCAATAGTTTAGCCACTGTTAAGTTGCCTTTATCCCTATAAATGATACATCCACAAGCCCTAATTAAAGTCACATGCGAATTCACACACAGAGAGACAAAATGGACATAAGAATAAGAGGACTGCTTGAGACGAGGAGGGGGATCAGGGAACTGGGAGGGGAACAAGAGGCGGTAATGAGCAGAGTGTGACTGAAATAAGAATGTGTACTTGAAAACGTCATAATGAAACCCATCATTATATGTCACATATAATGACATATATGACATATGAACATATGTCAATAGAAAACATATGAAAAGAAGTACAACTTCTACTTGTCAATAACAAAAATAGGGGAAGAAGAAAGCTTTACAGAAAACTAAGCTTTAGGTATATTATGCAAAACCCTTATTGATTTTTTTCCAAAAATTCTGGAAAGGCAAGGAAAGACTGAGAAACTATGACAGACTGATAGAGGCTTCTGAGACACATTAATTGGACCCAGTGTAGCACTTCTGGATGAATCCTAGCTCAGAAAAAGAACACGTTTGAATGACCTATGAATTCCAAATCTGCACTACCTGAATACTATTTTTTTCCTCACTTAAATAAGAATACTATGGCTGCATAAGATGGTACTGTTAAGGCAAAAGGTTTACAAAAATTTTCTGTGATATTATTGTAAACTCTTTACACATTTAAAGTTATTCAAAAATAAAAAGCTCATTGTAAAATAAACAAACAAAAATATGGCATGATTCATTTACCTACTACGTGCTAATTGCTGGGGATGCAAAGACAAATAAAACAGGTCCTTGCTGAAGAGGACTCCAGTCCAAGAATAGAATCAGCAAGCAGCAATGCACACTATCTGTGAGAGGATTCTTTTGGGAGTGAGTCCCCCGGTAGCAGGGAAGCAGGCTAAGAAGAACTCAGTAAGGTTCTGAGGTCAGAGAGGAGTGGATTACAATTTGAAGTAGGGCTCCAGTTTCCAGAAGGAGCTAAAGATCTGGGGAAAAAAAATTGAAGCAGAAATTCAGTGACAAAGACCACGCCAATTACTTTTGGGAAGAGAGAACAATTGCAATTAAATGACCTCATTGGTATATAGATTTATCCACTCCAGGCTCGTGGTTTTGGGCAACAAGACTGGTTTTAGGTCTGGAGCACTTCGTGTACTATGTCTTTTAAAGGATAGTTATCTAGGAGGGATGAGAGTAGAGCTGGGTTGGTTTGTGACACACACATGGACTTTCTTGACTATGGATTGGAAAATAGAAAGGCTCATATTTGGTTACTGAATGAGTAATGTCTCAAAGAGCTGAGAAAGCTTCCTGGGGAGATGTGTCAAGTTGTTGAAGTCATAAAAATAAAATAGGGAAATTTGAAGTGTCCTGGAGATTGGAGGTTGGACTCAGATAAGGAGAAAAGAATAACAAAAACATTCAAGGCAACGGAATTTGGAAAGTACCACAGCACAAAAGAAGGTTTCAAACACAGGCACTATGGATGGGAAATGACAAATGTATTGTCTGGCTAGATAAGAGGCTTTACATAATCAAAGAATAATCAAGGAAATTGTAAAAGTCTTTTGGAGCCAGTTTGTAATTGATCTTGAAACATCAGGCCAAGTGTTTTGGATGACTGCCTTCTATAAACAATAGAGAAAATTGATTGGAAATTTTAGAAGTGAAAATTTAGCAACATTTTGAGAAGTACCATATATAAAATGGGTAAAGTGGAATTTGAAATGGGAAGAATTGTTGTCCTAACACAAAGGGGCCTGGAATTAAAAAAATAATAAAAAGAGGAAAAGTGTGCGGTAGGTGGTGTAGGCTTTATGAAGGAAAACTTGACAGGCCTTTGATGGGGAAAAAAGGGGATGTGTGCACATCTATGGAGTTTTATATTTAGGAGGTTAAATTTCATCCACAATTCAGGGAGGCTGGATTAGTAGGAAAGCTTAGCTGAGGGTAGTAGTAACACGTGAGAGTGAGACTTCAGTTTATACACAACACATCTGAAATTTAGGAACAGGATGGGCTCAAACTGTGTATCTGGGAATCTTCTTTGTTGAAAGTGAAGGTGCAGCTTCCTCAGGAGACTGGAGAGCCGCAGTTCTCTAAGCAGTCTGTGCATCTCTATCACGGATGTGGTGGTGGCTTTGCTGCTTGTTGCCTGCTCCTTTCGCTGTAGGAGCTGTCTTTCTTCCTCTTCATGTGGTTTTGACCAGTGGGAATACAGTAACAAGACAGCCACTTTGGACACAATGGAGAAAGGTCTAAACACAGTCAAGGCCTCCATCCCTAAGATATAAAGAGAGATGACTAAGTGTCTGCTTGTTATTTAACATGCAGAGGTTCTAGCTTTGGAATTAGTAATGAGGTAGATAGGAGGAGCCTCAAGTCTGTCTACCATATAGAGACAGCCTGCTTGACAAGAAAAGGCAAAAGAAGTAGTGACAAGATTCCAGTGATGTTAGCATTGTTTAAAGTCTTAAGATGAGACAGTCCTGAATTTGGTCCTTCCATGTATCTCCCATACGCCATCAAGCCATACAAGGGTTGAGTTGGAGGAAGGAGGAGCTATGACTGTAGCTGCCTGGCAAAAACAGACTAAATCATCATGTTTACCCCTCTTATTTAGATCGTTTTTAAAGAAAAAGATTTATTTATTTTTATTTTATGTGTATGGGTGTTTGTGCCTGTGTGTTTGCATGGGCACCATGTGCGTGCAGTACCCATGGAGGCCAGAAGAGGGTGATGGCTCCCTGAAGCTGTAATGTGGGCGTTAGGAACCAAACCTGGCCCTCTGCATGAGCAACAAGTGCTCTTAACTGATAGCCTCTCTCTCCGGCCCAGGCTGTTCAGATCTTATACTGATGGTTATTGATGGGATTGTTCAGTTTCTTGAGGATAGGATTAGCTACATAGACTGCATGTGTTGTAAAATGATGCTGGACAGATACTAATGCAGTGAGAAGAAAACTGGCACTAGAAAGTTAAATAAGACAAAGTTGTTGGGTTCTAAATTCTTTATTTGTGGGTTTCATTGTGCATAGTGGGTTTTATAACTAGTTGCACTTATATCAGAACATCTAATAGGAAAAAGAAAACAATTTTTTTCACAAACAGGAAAATTACAGATAAACCCTGACCTATTAACTCAACTATTTTATAGTTTAAAGGTATAGAGTAAATTTAATTTTGATAAGAAAAGCCTAAAAAAGGAAAATTAAAGTTCAATATCATTTTTAAGCATATATCACAACCCTAAACAAACACGAGCAATGATAATCTGTATAGGGAAATGCCACTATAGCATTACCAATCTGGGTTTGTACCCTGTTTGAGAGGTAGGTTCTTGTTGTTTGTAGTCCTGGCTGACCAAGAACTAACTAGACAGGTCAGACTTGCTTTGAATTTATTCTGAGATTACAAGGACACACCACTATGTCTGGCATCTTTCCCTTATTCCCTTCCTTTTTGATGTGGGAGGCCCTTCTGTCTTGGCTAATGAATAAAGAAACTGCCTTGGCCTGTTGATAGGGCAGAACTTAGGTAGGTGGAGAAGATGGAACTGAATGCTGGAGAAAGAAGGATGGAGTCAGGGAGACACCATGGAGCTGCCACTGGAGATAGACATGCTGAAACTTTGCTGGTAGGCCACGGCCTCATGATAATACACAGATTAATGGACATGAGCTAAATTAATATAAGAGTTAGCTAATAAGAAGCTAGAGCTAGTGGGCCAAGCAGTGATTTAATGAATACAGTTTCTGTGTGATTATTTCGGTTCTGGGCGTCTGGGAACAAACAAGTGGGCCCTCTCCTACACCTTCCTTTATTCTATTCTTTTTTAGGAACAGTGCATGTCACCTTCAGTTTTATGTTCCCAGGTCAGCCTTGAATTTGTTATCCTTCTGCAACAGCTTCCAGTGTGTCTATATTATAGACATGGACCACAATTCCTAGCTTTAAAGGTTGGGTTAATATAAGAATGAAATCATTTTTCATATTATCAGCTCAAATAAGTCAAGAATTGCATGATAGTTCTTTTAAAATCTTTTGTTTCAATATTAGGAATCAAACTCAGAGTCTGGCACAAGTTAGACAAGAACTGTACTACTGTGCTGCACCTCTAGTCCTGGCCTTACAGAATAAAATCATTCATGAAATTAAATATAAATACATTTATGAGTAAGTTAGGAATGAAAAACTGCCCATTATTGTAAAAGTCACCTACTGAATGTTAGAGGAGACCTATCATGATGAAGCACCGAAGACCTTACCTTTAAGATGTATAAAACTACAAGAGCACCTGCTACAACGTGTGTGAATCATATGTTAGATGCTAGCCAGCATGACACTAAAGTAAGGATAGACATTGGAAAGGAATCAGCATCTGTCTGCATTTGTGTAATATAGAAATAAAATTAAAGGTAAAAGGAGGGGTGTGTATAGCTAAAATTAGAAGGAAATAAGTCATGACCGTTATAATCTTGGTACCTAGAAGCAACCAGAAGCAGCCTCTCATTGCTTTTCATATCTTCATTTCCTCATGAGGCTTCATGTCACATAATGCTACAGTAAATACAAGAATGTGTTTTTCCTATGAATTTCTTTTTATGGCAATGCAATTCTCTGGCTTAGTCAGGAACCCAAAAGGATGAAAGTGGAGTTCTGTTGGCCCTAAACTACTTTTCAGTAGGGTTTTCCCCTCTCAATACATTTTTTTTTCCTGGCAGTTTTTTATTTACAGCAAAAGTAAAGGAAAATGGGTAGTGATTTCATATCTCCTTTGCCTTCCACGTGCCTCCTCTTCCCTACTCACATCACCAACCTTAAATGTTAGCTGTTTGCAACTTATTTTATTGCTATTTCTTTCATTATTAGTAAAGCTGAATTTGTGCTTGCTCCATGTGTATTTTCCATTGTCTCTCTCATTTGTCTATTGAAGTTCAATTATTTTAATGATTTAAAAAGAATAAAATATGTCGGGGATGCTATCACTTTTGGTATTTGCTGTAAACGTTCCCTGTTTGGGCTTTTGCTTTCTGTCCAATAATAATGTATTTTTTATCATATACATTAAGAAACACTCTAGTAATTATTTCATTTTATTCTGCACTTCTGTACTTTTCAATACACTTTTGAATTTTGTTTCAAAGGAACTGGGAAACACTAAAATCACACAAGAGAAGCCATGATGTCTAGCTGAATTAGGGTAGCTCTGGTACGATGAGTATGCGCACATCTTTAATTAGGTAGTGTGATCATTAAATGGAAGTGACCAATTAAAAGTCATCCCACTCTGCCTGGTCAACAGTAACAGTCATTTTCCTGACTGTGATATAGAGGGTGTATACATGAGAGAATGGGGGAACATCCTTTTCTTTTTTCTTTAGGAACCAAAATTCTCATAAAATAACAACGATTATTCTTGTAACAAAATAGCCTTCAAACAGTTTTTGTATATCAAAGGCAGGAATTTCTATCATTTGGAGACAGAGGTCAAAGGAGTATCAGAGAATCCCTACTACAACTTTAAGCATCTATTGTACGACTACAGTGTTAGGAGTTTCTTTAGTACAGGTCTCTCAAAAGTGTCATCTATGTCCAAGTATTGAAAAGTTCATTGCATTCCCAGGTAAATATGATTGAACAGAATTCTGTACCCACTCATGTGCTGGCAAAATTGTTCAAATACTAGGATTATAAGAAAGACAAAGAAACCTATAAATGCAAATATGGGAAAATCAGGCCAATGGCAAAATAACAAAAAGATGACTTTTGATTTCTCTCTTGCAACATAGAAAACCAAAGGACAAGAGTATTTTTTATTGAACCAAATTTTCAAATTTATCCTCATGTAAGGTGCCTTTTATACATGAAGTAAAAGTTATTTAAATATAGTAACATATATTCTTGTTAATAAAAATTTTTGATAAACAAAGGAGACATGAGATAGTGCAAAGGTATGAAAAAATGTATCCAAGTCTGATTCATTGTGATGACCCTGGTTATGTATCTAATCTTGAAAGTGGAAATATTAATGTATTGAAGAAATGTAGATGTTAAGACCGAGATGTGAGCAACTTATGACAATTTATGAATGCAAAAATAATGGAGATAAGCCCCGAAGCCATGCCAAACCAAGCCAAATGTAAGCAATTGTGGTGATTTGGTTCTTACCAGGTCCTCAGAGAAGTTACATAGTGCAAATTGATAATAATCCAGTCCTCAAATCTCAGACACTGCTATGAAACAGAGAAACAGGGAGCAGGTGGAGGTCGAGTTAAAATGTGCCACAGTAAATACAAGTCAGTAGCAACAGCAGTAACACATCGCTGACATTGCTCAGACTGCCAAAACATTCGTGGTAATTGAAATGTAGACCAACTTTAAGTTTTTTCCCCAACTTTTATATTCTCCATATGATTTAAATTTCCTAAGCATTTTAAGATGCTCCTATTGGACATTTTCTCCTGTGTCCTGCGTCTCAATGAGAGAATTTAAGTACTTTACTTACTATTGAGTCAAGAAATCAGTGTTATGTTTTAAAAATAAGATCACTAATGGAATTTAAAAGAACTTCCAACTATGGGAAATTTTAAATAAGAGGCCAGATTTCTAGTAAATGGAGTAAAATAGTTATATGACTCATATAATAAATTGTAATTATAGCTGGACATTTTAAAATGCAAAGAATTGAAAATATAAGAAAGCACTTGAAATAGAAAATAGAGGGAAGTTCTTTTTTCTTGAAAAATTATGTCAGAAAGGACTAAAGATTGTAAGGTTGTGGCTTAATTCAAGCAGGGGCTTGTCCTGATGGGTTTCTCCAGATGCAGGGGCATTTAATTAGAAAGTCATAACTATAAACCAAAGCCTTATCAATTTGAGGTGTCCCATAACTTCATGACTGGAAATGCAATGGGGAATTTAAAGAGAACGTTCTTGATGTAATAATGACAAAAAGTATCATCTCGAGTCTCTGTTATATAGGGTTCCTAAATTTCTGAATTTCTCATATGGGAAAACTGCAGTGTATAAGATAGGCAGTGTCAGAGGAGGGTGGAGGATCTGGAAATTGATGCTGTGTCCTTAGAGAAAGTTCAAAAAGTCCTCACGTATTAGTATAATGATGGCTCAAATTTTTAGATGAGCTCTCCTCTATACAGGTACAGGGTATACAGCAATACCAAGGCTAGTGACTTAGTGATAATCGCAAATCATAAGACTGTATATACATCAGTGGTAACCTAACAAGAGGGAAGACAAGCTTTGCAATTTGAACCCATATGGACTAGCCAGTAAAACAAAAGGGCAACATTTACATAAACACAGGATGATTCTAAGTCACTGCAACATATAATAAAATCTCTAGTTTCCAACCAAATATTAGTAAACATGCGAAGAAACAGGGATGGACCGTTTCTCAGGAAAAGATGTGAGTCAACCAAAATAGGACCTCAGGTGAAGTCAGGTATTGATTATCAGAGACCAAGCATTCACAGAATTGGATAAAACATGTGGAATGAACTAAAATCAAATGACCCTTATTAAAAATTTGATCCTTTCTTATTTCACTCAAAATACAAGAAACAGCTTGCCAATTTCTGCATAAAAGCTTGCATCGATCAACATTGTGTTGAGTTTATAGATCAGTTTAGATAGAATCTTAAAATCAAGTTTCCAAATCCACCACACACATGGACTATCTTTCCATTTACTTACGATTTATTTTTTATCCTCAGCAATACTCTGTAATTTTTGGTATAAAAAGAAGCCACTTCTTTTAAAGTTATTTGTATATACTTTTGTTCTTTTGAGTACTATCTTGACCATTTTATTACTCTGATTTTGGAGTGATAGTTGGTAGCATAAAGAACTCTGAAAGACTTCTGCAAATTAGTCTGTATACCATGGCTTTGCTGAACTACTTAATGAATTCAAACACACACACACACACACACACACACACGTCTCAAAACAAAATTTTAATTTAAAAAATTTAGATTTATAGAATTATTATGACGATAGGAAAGGACCTTTTCACATAACCCCTGCATACAGCTCATTTATTTGTACTTGGATACCTCAAAATTTTCAACATATAAAATTATATCATATACAAATTACAATAGTATTAATTAATCGTGTTTTCAAAATCTGGTTTCAATAGCATCTGCCCCACACTACAGTCTCACCAACAGTGTGTAAGAGTTATTTTCCCTTCTTCTCAGCAACACTAGTTGTCGTTTGTTTCTTGATGATAGTCCTTTTGACTGTAATGATATGGAAATGAAAAAGAGCTGCTTTTTGTTTTTTTTTTTCCCAAGACAGGGTTTCCCCGTGTAACCATTTTAGCTGTCCTGGAACTCTCCTTCCAGACCAGGCTGGCCTCAGACTCACTGAAATTCTCCTGTCTCTGCCTCCTAAGTGCTGGGATGAAAGGTGTGTGCCACCAACACCTGGCAAAAAAACAGTTTTAATTTGTATTTCTTATATGGCTAAAGACGTTGAGCACTTTAAAAATGTTTATTAAGTATTTAAACTTCTTTTTAACACAATGTTAAGTTCATTAGCCCAGTTTTGACCAGTTTATTTTTTACAGTCTATTTTTTGAGTATCTATGTTTGTGAATTCTAGATATTATCCTTTGTTGGATATATAGATGGCAAAAGTTTTCTTTACTGTTAGAACAGTGGTGATGATAAGGCCAAGCTTATTAATTTATTGATGGTTTTATAAGGAACATATGTAAAGTTAGTTTAGTAGAATTTTGCTATTGGCAAATAGCAAAAGAATAAATAAGAAAGGTTTTTTCCCATTCCTTAGGCAACTATTAATTTTTAAGTAATAACTCTTAACTTTATCAAATATTTCTTGCACAATTTGCCACTAATAACTTGTTTTTCTATTTTAAAATATTTTATGGTGAATTACATTGGTAGATTTTTGTTGTAAATTCTTATGATTCTTGAGGTAAACTAAGCAATACCATTTTGAAAAATAGTTAGATTTAGTTTTTTAATCCTATTTTATACCCAGTAAGTTTATAGGTTTAGCTTTTTTGTTGCTTGGCTTTGGAATATTTTTATACAAACTTTACAAAAGACTGTCCTGCTCTAGACAAATATTATTGGCTTCAAGCTTCATAGGAGGGAGGTTTTGCCATCGCCATAATCCTTTAATTTTATTTATTTGTTCAACTTTTATTTTTCTTATTTTTCAATGTTGGCACTTTGTATTCTAGATGTAGCCATTTAATTCAAGTTCAATTGAGCAAATGTCTGGCTGGCAGTATTCCAATGGGTTGCAGCACTCTGGGGTACCTTATTGATCGCCTGGATGGATTCCGCCAGGCCACCATAACTGCGTAAAATAAATGTGACTCAATAAAAGCATTCGTTTTTCACTTGCTCTGTTCCCACACACAAAATGTCAGATCCCACGGAACAACATTTCAGGGTCAGAATGTTAGATGCGTTAAAGAAAGCTACAGACGAAGAATCGTGCGGTAAATCAGAAAACGAGCAGTGAATTGCCTGGTCTTAAATAAATGTGAAAGAAGGAAGTGGCATTTGGATTACGGGAGAGGCAGAAAAGGTCAGAAAAGAACAGGGTGAGGGCAAGGTGAAATTACGCAGAGTCCCCCAGGATGAGGACTGGGTCTATTTTGCTCTTCTTGGCATAGGCACCAACTTCAGTCTGGGTTCAGTCATTAATGGATTCTCAGGACCTCTCAGACAGAAAGAAATCAAGAATTTGAGGGTAGAAAAAAAATGTATTTGCGGTCTCTAATAGTTGTTCTATTTTCCTGTAAAACAGGGAAGAGATGAGCAATAGAAAAATATTTACTCAACAAGATGCAAAAGAAACGAGCATTGCCTACGTTTCTTACAACTATGACTTCTTTCTAACAAAGAAGCAAGGGCATCAGGGTTCCCTTTAGGCTCTCAAAGGCTGTCAGGCCACAGGGCGGCCACCTCTTGGCCTAGACACAGTCATGCAAGCACAAGGCACCAGGGGGCCTGGGAACTCAGGAGCAGCAGAGGCCTCCACACATGGCCCAGACCCAGCAAGTGCTGCGCATGCTCCCACTTCCACTGAGGCGCATGCATACAGGGTTGCCAGGCTCAGCAAGAGGCCTTATCTCTGAGCGTGTGATGGAGGCCATCGAGAAGGAGGAGCCTCCTCAGCCCTCGGAGCTGGATGTAGAGCTGCTTCCTGATACCCCAGGGAACCAGTCAGGAGAGAGGGACTCCTACGACTTGACCATTCTTCATTTCAATGATGTTTATGACATGGACCCGAGTACCTAAGGGCCTGTAGGAGGCGCTGCTAGGTGTGGGCCACAATTTTTTTGCCAGACCCTGCAGGGGGAATGGAGGGTGGTGATGCTGGAAACATGCAAGAAGACTTGGAAGCTGCCAGGGAGTCTTTCATTCTAATCCTTTTGGGCCACTGATTAAACTCCTTTCTGGACATAGTAACTCCAGTAGTTTTAGGGGAAGAAGCCTGAGCCTAGTATCTGCATGAAAGGGGACTGGAAACCTTAAATGTGAACTGTGGCGAGTACTCTCTTTTAATACAAACCTGTCTTCAGACTCAGCCATTTTTCCTAACCATTGCATGATCTTGGTCAAAGACTTAACACTTCTTAACCCTCTTTCATCAGTTTTTGAACGGAGTTGTTTTTCTTTTTTGCTATTAAGTGAGGTAAATTATGGAAAGCATCTCTAGTAGGAAATTTATATTAGTCTTTAAAATTCTCTTTCTGTGCTATGACATTTTAAGTTCTCAGTTGTTAGAGCCCGCCTTCCAGTGGATATCCACACCCGACACAAAGAGACCTTTGCTCATCTACCAGAGTAAATGCTCAGTGAGACATCTGTGACTATTAATTGTTTGATACTTATGTTTTTAGGTTAGGAGGGTGTGTACAATGCCTCTGATTGCTCCCAGTGACTCAAGGTGGAAAATATTTGAGTGTGGAAATAGAATGGTGCAAAGGTAGGGAAATGTGATACCAGTGTAAAATATTAATTGGATACTAAGCCTGATGTACTGGAATATGTTGAATGATTGTCTAGGAATTACAGATGTAACCATATATTACTGCAGACTATCAGAAAGGTATTGGTTACATGACCCAAGAGATTTTTGAGGAAAAGGTGGTTTTTGAATAGGAGAGCTTAAAAGTCAGGAGCAGAAATAAGTTGGAAACCCTTTATATAAGTATAATTGCAAGTGAATTATGTTGGGACTAAGAACAGAAAGAACAGCTATGTTTGGAAGATGAAACAAGGTTTATGAAATGGTTATTCAGTAGCATGTGAGAGTATACGTATATACCTGTACATACGGCATAAGGGTAAGCATACGAGGGCAGCTAGAAGATAAAGACCCAATAGTTGTTCTGTTGTTTAATACCAAAGAGTAAGAGTTTTGAAATGATCTGAAGATGTAGTTGGTTTGGGGAATTAATGTTGGAAGGAATATGCTGAGAAGCTTGATGCCTGTGTAGGTATAAATGGAATCAAATACTTGGGTGAATAACATCTCTCAGCTGTTCTTTTTTTTTTTCCGTGTTAGTTCTTTCTTTCCTCACTATAAAATCTTCTGTATATAGATAGCTCTTCTTTAGTTTTGGAAGAAAACTACATTAAAAAAATCTTATTCGTTAAGTCCTGCGACTACTTAGCAAAGTTCATTGGTTATGGTACTAGTCACTGGGGTAGATATTTACTAAGTATCTCCTCGTAGGTGTAGGCTAGTTTCTCTTTTCCGTAAGCTATACTTAAAATCTGCCCACATAGGCTTTCACTGACAAGTGTTTAGTCCAAGCTGCTGTGGCATGTATAGTGGTAACTGTGTGCAAAAGATCATGTCAGAAGATTCAAGAACATCTGCGGTGGTGATATTCTACGGCCACTTTTACTGGATCAAGGAACACTCTAGGACATTAATGAGACAAAGCCTTGAGTGCCGGTGAGGGTTCTTTAAGAGAAATTTAACTGAGAAGGAAGGTTCCACCCTGAGTGTGACCAGCACTGTTCCATGGGCTGGGGTCCTTGAATGAATTAAAATAGAAGGAGCCACCAAGTTAAGCAATGACATTTCCGTTTCTCTGCTTTTTGGTTGGCATCATAGACCAACTTGTTCTTATCACTGTTCCTTCTAGACCACAATGAACTGTATTTCTATGAACTGAGAGTCAGAATACCCTCCCCCCTTCAAGTTTCTTGACAGCTATTTAGTCATAGCAATGAGAAAAGAAACACATTGACATCAGAATAAAAGAAGTCAATAGGAACGCTATGTACACTATCACTCTAAGCCCCACAATTGTGTGTGGTATATAGAGGACAGTGAAAGCACACACCTCTGAATAAATGGATATGATAAATAGCCATATAATGGAACTGACAGAATGGTCCTGAGCGGTGATTTAACAACATAATCTACCAACAGTGGGAGTGGTTTTGGTCTTGATTTATTTTACTTTTAGTGAACTTTCAAGAATGTTTTAGATTTGCATAGAGGTGTCAAATACTGCAAAGGACTCACATTATCCCCCATTACCCACATGTTACATTAGAATTGGAATATTGGTTGCAATTAGTGAACAGAAATGTATACATTATTAATCAATGTCTGTATTCTACCTAGATGCCCTTAGTTTTTACATGATGCTCTTTTTGTGTTTCAGAATTTCAGGTAGGAGAACACACTGCATTTGGTCTTTCTCACTTCTTAGGCTTCTTTTAATTATGGCAATTTCTCTTGATACTCTTTGTTTATAATGATCTCAATATTTGAAAGCAGCATCAGTCACGTATTTTTTAAAAAATATCATTTTTTTAAAAATTCTATGTTTTTCATATTGATAATACTGGTGTATTTTATTTATTTAGGAAAACCACAGAAATGCAATTTCATTTTTTAAAAGAAAATCACATCTTTTCAGGTCTGCACATTGTCAACACTGCAGACATTGACTTTTGTTAAATGTCTCCACTCTGAAGTATGTTCCCTGCTTTTCTGTTGTATAACCTTTGGAATGAAGTCATTTAGTGCAGCTCACGTTTAAGGAACTGGGCCTTACACTTCACCCCATGCATGGCAAAGTAATCTCAGAATGTTTTTGGATTACTCCCTAATAGAAAATATATCTTTCCTCATTCTACTTACTTATTTATTTATTTACTTGTTTGCCTATCATCTATCTGTCTATCTATCCATCTATCTATCTATCTATCTATCTATCTATCTATCTATCTATCTATCCATCTATCTATTATCAGTATTGCATTAGTTTTCTAGGATTGACAAGCAAAAGTATTGTAAAATAGGTGGCTTCAATCAGTAAAAGAAAGTTTGTCTTGAAGGACTGCAGATCAAAGGGTTGGCACAGTTGGCACTTTTAAGTGCCAACTCCTGGTTTCTGGTGAGGACATTAGTCCTTGAAAATATGTATAGATGCATTACTCCAACTTCTGGTTCTACCTTCATGTGGCGATTTCTCTCCCTTCTCCTTCTCCCTCTGCTTTTCCCTTCCTCACCTCTCCCCCTTGCCTTTTAAGATGTAAGTTATTGAATTAGAGTCTACTCTGACCATCTCATCTAACTAATCTTAGTTATATTTGCATTGACCCTGTTTCCAAATAAGGCCATGTTCATAGGTACAGGGGGTGGAAATGAATTTCAACACAGATGAATTCATGGATTTCATTGGTTTTTGGTAGATTGCCTTTCACAATTTTGTAAAATACCAAGGAAAAGTCATATGTTTACTATTGAAGGATTTAAAACACATGTGTTGAATGGCAGGATGGTGTTTGGGAAATGTATTTTTTTTTATGGATTGTGCAGCTCTACAGATTTTCCAGCAGGACTTTACCCTTGCTGTTTCTTTTTAAATCTTACCGTTCATATGCATATCACTCATGTTCTTGAAAATGCTCGTATTTTGGGGGAAGCTCAGGAGATTACAGAATTCTAATGTCATTGAAATGCCAGTTATTCTCAGATGGACAAAGCCAAGGGTCAGGAACACTAGTGAACAGAGCACCTTACTGACAGGCCTTTGAAGGAGCAATGTGTACCCATATGATTTCTGGACTGTCAAGGAAATGAAGAAACAAACAACATTGAATGGTCTGCGATTGGCACCTCTGCAAATGCTTCCATTTAAACCTATTGTTTCTAGAAAGAAGTTGCTCAATGAATGGATGCTGTTTATATTGGTGATAACTCTAGATTATTTGGCTATAAAATTACTAAGAGAGAATATCTGGTTTGAAGATGTCACAATCTCTTTGTCCCTTAAATGCTATGTTCTGAAGCTTAGGTGTCAACCTCGGTGTTCACATCTTTGCTTACTGGGGCAGATACGTGCTCAGTATTCATGTGGTTCAGCAAATATTTCTTTCTAGGATGTGGAGTGCTTGGCATATAGTGTTCAATAAAAAACATGTGAATTATTAATATAACCCATCTAAAACATGCCAAGTACAACACTAGGCACTGTTCTGAGCAGCAGGGGTACAGGAGGGAATAGACAAGAAAAAAGACCTTACCGTCACGGGAGCTTGTGTTTTTAGATGGAAAAACAGACAGTTAAAAAAAAAAAGTATGTAATATGCTGGGTGGCAACAAATGCTGCGGAGAAAGATGATGCAGAATAAGGAGACTAAGAAGTGTCGAGAGTTGAAGTTGGGGGTGCTTGCCATTGTAAAAGAAGTTACTTAAGGAAGACCTTATTTGGGCTGGCAAGATGGCTCAGTGGGTAATAGTGCTTGCTGCCAAGCTTGACAACCTGAGCTCATTCCCAGAGACCACAGCGATGGAAGAAGATCATCAACTCCTGCAAGTTGTCCCTCACTTATGCACGTGCCAATGGCATGGGCACCCCCATATGGACACAAAATAAGAAATAAGGCCCCAATGGGCAAGTGGTATTTGAGGAGATCCTTGAGTGAAATGAGATAGCATGAGACATTTGACTGTCCACAAGGAAATTGTTTAGACTGAGAATGTTACAAGAGCAGAGATTCTGAGGTGAAGATGTGCATAGTGGACTTTGTGAACACCAGGAGGTAACAGTGCCTAGTAGGGTACATACTTAGTCAACTGGGCCATAGGACTGAGTCTTGGGAGGGGGGATGATCACCGTGCAGATTAAAGAATGGGCAGGAACAAATTAGACAAAATGTTTGCCATGTGGAGTACATGCTTGTTTACTTTTGTGTTTGAACTATTGCCTGTGTTGCAAATATAAATTAGCAGTGTCCAAATGATAGTGTATGCACCGTAGAGATTCCCATGAGGTCCCTATCTGTGATGCGAACAGCCCCATGCATTTTCCTTGCAGTATTACTGGGTGTCAGCTGCTTTTCTCATTCTTAGTCTGTTCTGCATATGTAGACTTTGGTAAGTTAATTCACGCGACTTTGAGATGTCACAGTGAAAACCATTCTGGGAAACTGTCTTACAGAGTTTTTGTATAGTAATAAAGAAAAAAATTCACAATTATTGAAGTATTTTCCTAGTTACTTATCTGTAAAAGACCAGATTTTGAAAATATATGTCATACAAAGCAGTATATTCCAGTAAATTGAATGACACAGGAGATGATATCTCCCTGTTCTTTACTTAGCAAGACATGAGGTTTGTACAGTATGCCATCTGTGTTTGCAAATATATTCTTTATAAAAATATACATACTAGGCCTTTGTTGTTTCTTAGTTAGTAGGTTGCTATATCAATTTCTTAGCCTTTTAGGAGACTGGGAAGCAAAATATTGAGATTGAAAATTTGAGAATGTCTTATCTATATTATAATTTTCGACATTAATATCAAACTATTTTCATAAGTATTTGCTTCTCTAAGACCTAGTAGTATAAAGCAGTTTGGAAATTCCTTTGGCTTTAACTACTTCATCTGTTCTATTTATGGATCTATAATTTGGATCTAACCTCCTTTTTAGACCTATATTTCTATCTGCCTACTGAGGATACTCTCTTTGATGTCTCCTTGAATAGGCCTAAAAGAGGCTTACTGACTTTTTCCTCAAGCAATTCTTGTAACTTTGATCCCTCATTTGATACACAATGACTTTTACTTCAAGAATTTGTAAGACATTTACAGTGAATAAATCTGTAGTTATGGTATACAGTCAGAGATTCAAAATCTACTTTCCTTTATAATGTTGTTTCTCAAATATATTTAATTAGTTAATTAAATATGTATGGGTATTTTGTCTACATGTATGTCTCTGTACCATGTGCCAGAAAACGGTGCCAGATTTCCTGGGATTTAAGTTAGACTATTTTGAGACACTGTGTGGGTGCTAGCAATCAAATCTGAGTCCTTTGTAAGATTAGCCATTGGTTTTGACTTCTGAGCCATCTCCTCAGTTTTTCAAATTCTGTATGTATCAGTATTGTACAAAGGAGTTGTTAAATAAAGGTGTGTGTGTGTGTGTGTGTGTGTGTGTGTGTGTGTGTGTGTGTGTGCGCCTTACCTTAGTGTTTCAGATTATGTAGGTCTGCAGTAGGACCTGCAAAAATGAATTTCTACCAGATTGCTGCTGCTTCTGGCCTGAAAAACATTAGCAAGTGCTGATTCATGTCATATTAGCAGGGATGCATGCCAGTCATCACATATATTTTGCAAGTTTAAAAACTGTAGTTTTGCTTCTAAATTTTTTTGTCTGCTTGATTTCTAAAACTCAGATCAAATCTTGTGACATTTTCTTTTGTCTAGATACAACTGTCATTTCACAGAATCCTATGAGCTCATATATTGCTCAGTTTTTGTATTCCTATGTTTTACTGCCTTGAATAAGCATATGTATTACTTCCAGTTTTAAAGCAAGTTATTAACCAAATTTTCTGATTTATACAATTTTGAAGTCTAGAGTTCCATATGATTTTTACATAATTAAAATATAAATTATTTCCAGCACATTGCCGAACCCTCATTCTCACCCAGTCACTTGCCCTGGCCTTCATCCATCACTCCAGTCATACAGCATGTAATCCTTTGTGTGGGCTTGTTTGTACACATTTGAGATTCACTCAGATTGTCATATGTAGCAATATTTGTTCTTTTTCTTACTGAGTTACGTTTTAATATGTGACCTATAATATAATTTACTTATCTATTCTAGTGTTCAAAGATACTCTGATGGTTTCTAATATTTGCTATTATGAAATCACTATTAGCATTCTTATATAACTCTTTTGATAGTTAGAAGTAATCATATTTCTTGAGTCCATGCCCAGAACTGGAATTTTTGTGTCCTATACAGACATATGTGTAGCTTGACTATGTGCTGCCAAACGTTTTCTCAAAATAGTTGTACCAGCTATACATCCATCAGCAGTATATGAAAATTTTGATTATTCCATTTTCTTGCTGTTCAACACTATTTTTATCATACTGGTAGGTGTTGTAGTAACATACCATTGTCAGTTTAATTTCTATTTCTTGTTGAGTAATGATATTGAACATTCTCAGATGTTTATGAGCGAGTTGTATTTATTCTTTAGTTGATGTTCTTTCTATTTTATCTTAAAATTTAATTTTTATTGTTCTTTATTTATTTTGAGACAGACTATCACTGAATTGCACAGGCAGGTCTTGGTCTTCCTTACTGCTTGAATTACAGTGTGTGCCATCATGATCAAGTCCATGGTATTTTTTCCCAACTAGAAATTTGAATTTCTGTCCTTGTGAAATTGATTTGTAGAGGTTATTATCTAGTTTCAGGTCCAATTCCATTGTTGAATATATGTTATGCAGATATTTTATCTAGTCTGGGTTTTTTTTTCATTTTTCCTGATGTGGGAGATTTTAATCTAAACTAAGTTTAATTGACCAATTTTTGTGTGTGTGTGATTTGCACTTTTGCTGATCTACTTAAAAAACCTTTGCTTCAAAGTCATGAAGATGTCCTTGTATGATTTTTTTCTAAATGATTTATTATTCCAGTTTATTAATTATATCTGTGATTCATGTTAATTTTTATTACATTCATGTATCATGTTTGTCCAGGTGTGTATGTGCATGCATCTGTGTGTGTGTGTGTGTGTGTGTGTGTGTGTGTGTAACGGAGACTGCTGGTTTGTTTCCTGGTCACCCAGACCCAAATAATCACACAGAAACTGTATTAATTACAACACTGTTTGGCCAACAGCTTAGGTGTCTTTCTAGCTAGCTCTTATATCTCAAATTAACCCATTTCTTTTAATCTATGTATTGCCGCAAGGCTGTGGATTACTGGAAAGGTTCCAGACATCTGTCTCCTTCAGCAGCTACATGGTGTCTCTTTGACTCTGCCTATTTTATCTATATAGCTCTTTCAGCCTGGCTATATTCTGCCCTGCTGTAGTCCAAAGTAGCTTTATTCATTATCCAATAAAAGCAACATCTATACAAAAGGACATCCCACATTAAGTGTGTGTGTGTGTGTGTGTGTGTGTGCGTGTGTGTTAGGTCAGAGGACAACCTGAGAAAATAGTTTTCTTCCTCTATCATGTGGGGCCCTAGAACTGAGCTCAGATTGTTAGATGTTGCAGCAAGTACATTTACCTACTTGATCCATTACCATGCCAATCCTTACATGTTGGAATAATGTCTAAAAATGAAGTCATCATGCGAAAGGAATTCTGAGTATTTATGAGAAAACTCCAAGGAAACAAGACTATGGTTTTGTAGTCTCAATTTTTTCAAAACCACAAACCTGTTCTTGGAATGTGCTCCATGCTTTTCCCAGGTGTAGCAGTTAAAGAGTGAGTATATTCTAGACTATTTATTACAACTAGGTATTGTTATTTGTTTATATGCTTCCATGGGAAAACGATGTTTTTGCCACATGTGATTTGTCCTTGTGATTATATACTTCATTTATGTGGTTCTTCTTAACCTTCAGAATATAGACAGTCTGCTGAATAAAGTTGGTTATTGCATGCGACTCTAGTACACCTCATTTTTAGGCTCCATTCTCCCAGATTCAACCATTTTTAAAGTAGTAAACACTTGAATTAACTTTCATGTATGATTAAGAAATTATTCATCTTTTATTCTTATATAATTTGTATAATTACATTAACATTTATATATTTACATTTATTGGCACCATTTTGTATATTTATATATAGTTTCATTGAAAAAGATTCCCCTTTTAATACTGAATTGCAGATATGCATGTGTAATTAATAAAGTGACTATGTATGTATGTGGCTGTTTTTGAATTTTACTTCCTAATTTATATAAGAAAATCCTATATGATATTATTTTCCATAGCTTTATCACAGGTCTTGATGTTTAACAATGGAGATCCTCTAATTATGCTCCAGTTTTTTATCTTCACATAAATTTTATATAAAAATTCATATTGTTAACTTCTTACCTTAAGGTTTTCCAGACTAAAATGTTACATTCCTAGTTGTATATAATCTAAAAACTATGACTAGATGTTGAAAATTTTCTGCATAATTTAAAAAAAGCTATAGGACATTGTTGATTTTCTTTTATATTTGTTAATGTAATAAAATTACATTTATTGTTGACCATTAAATTATTCTTGTCATTGAATAAACACTGTTTGTTCATGATGTCTTAATCTTTTTATATGTTACTAAATTTAATTTGTTAAAATTTAGTTTAAGAATTATGTTTGTATTACAGAATTACAGAATCCTGGCCTATAATTACCTTTCAGTGTCTTTCAGTTTTTGATGTGAAGATAATACTGACATAATATGAATTGTGCGATGCCACTTTTTCTCTTCTCTGAAAGAATTTGGATAAGAGTAGTGTTGTTTCTTTAAAAATCTTTGAAAGAATATTTAGGCTTGAACTTTTGTTGAAAAGTTCTCATGTATGATTTAGTTTCTTTAATAGTAATAGGAAAAGTTAGATTGTAAATTGTATTTTTTAAGATTTACTGTCAGAAAAGTATTTATAATCTACAGGCTCTGCAGTGCTGCTTTCCTTCTGTTTGTCTATTGATATGATTTTCATTAACCAATCTTGCTAGTGCATATCAACTCTATAAGTGTTTCAGTGAATGAACATGCAGATTGTTTGAAGTTATCTGTATGGGTTTTTAAATTTCTGCTTTATTTTAGTTTTAGCTGACATTTATTCTCTAGCCTTCTTCAATGCAGAAGTTACAATGCATCATGTAAATATAATATTTTAAATGATGTCACTGGGTCTTTTATTTTAATTCTTTAGAATTTATTTATTGAAACTATCTTGCTGTGTATCCCTGGCTGGTGTGGAGCATGTTATTTAAACCAGACTGGCCTCAAGCTCACAGAGATCTTCCTGATTTTGGCTTTTGAGTACTGGGATTAAAGCCATGTACCACCATAGCTTGTTTAAAAGATTTCTTTTTGAGATTTTGTTTATTTTTATTTTATGTGTATGGGTGTTTTGCCTACATATATGTCTGAGTATTATATGTGTTTAGCATCCTCAGAGGCCTGAAGAAGATGTGAAACATGCTGGAACTGGAGTTACATATTATTGTTAGCCACTCTGTGGGTCCTGGGACCTGATCCTGGGTCCTCTGAAAGAGCATCCCATGCTCTTAACTGCTTAGCCATCCTTTCATTTGCTTTTTAATTAAAAACTCCATATATGTATATAATGAAATATGACCATATCTACCTTTCATTTTTTTCTCCAACTCTACCTATCCACCAACATGTCTTCTCCCAACTTTGTCTTTTTTAATTTTTTCTTTTTTTTCTTTAGTTGTATATACATAAGACTGATATATATGTATATTTCTAAATATACAAATACAGTCAGTTACTCATATGTTTTCAGTGCTGATCACTTGGTGTTGGATAACAAATTCAAAAGTACACAATAAAATAATTGTACACCTAACAGACAAACATCAGATAGATTATTCACAATGACAAAGTTGGCTTTATCTCTGAGATGTAGGAATGGTTCAACATATAATGCATAATAAATTACATAAGCAGGTTTACTTATAAAAATTACATGTCATGCAATAGTTGGAGAAAAAGTCTCTGAAAAAAAAATCCAACATGACTTCATGATGAAGTCCATGAGAAAGTAAGACTAGGAGGAACATACCGCAACATATGAAAAGCTATATCTGGGAAGACAACAGCCAGCAGCATCGTAAGTGGAGAAAAACAACAATCCCACAGCAATCAGGAATGAGACAGCACTGCCCATTACGACCACTTCTTTCCAGTGGTGTGTTTGAAGAACTATTTGGAGCAATAGGTCAAGAGAAAGAGATTAAAGGGATACAAACAAGGAAAGAAGTTAAACTCTGCCTATGTATAGATGGCATATACATAAAAGATCCTAAAAACTCTACCAGAAAACCTAGAAATGATAAACCCAGCAACATGGCAGGAAACAGAATCAACTTGTACAGACCAGTAGATTTTTTTATACACTGCCAGCAAACATACAGAGAAGGAGATGATGGACATACTCCCATTCATATTAACTGCTATGGGAGTTCCTTCTGCTTCTTCAGCCAATAGCCTTTAAGATACCAGTGCACTTGGGCATGGTCTCTTATGCTTTAAATGCAGCTGTAAAGTTTGTACTTGCTCTCTTGCTTCCGGCTCTCGCTTCCGGCTGCTAGACTCTGTTACTGTTCCCCATTCATGCAGAGGACTGTGATCTAGGACAGTGATCTGTGAGTCTTCCCTAAATAATAACCCTTTATTACATGCAATTCTTAACTAGTGTGGGTTTATTTTGCAACTTCCACCATCTAGTAGCCTCAACAAAAATAATTTGTAATAAACCTAGCCAAATGAGGTGAAAGACCTCTGCAATGAAAACTTTAAATCCTGGAAGAAAGAGATAAAGACATTAGAAAATGGAAAGGCATGCCATGCTCATGGATTGTCAGAATTAATATTGTGAAAATGGCCATGCTACCAAAAGTCATTTACAGATTCATTTAAGTCCCCATCTCAGTCTCAGAAATAGAGAGTCTCTGAAAATTCATATGGAACCACAAAAGACCCTTGGAGAGTCAAAGCGATCCTGGGCAAAAAGAACAGGAGTAGTTGGATCACCATTCCAGATCTCAAGATAAATGATGAAGCCATAGTAATAAGAATATTACGATCCTGGCATAGAATTAGGAAGTACTTACTCTAAAATCTAAAGTGAGTGGATATGGTTAACGGCAATGCCGTGTCCAGACACAGTCTTTCACAGAAGGGCTGTCTCCTGGCCTAATCATTGTCCAAAGGCCCTTCTGCTCTTACCAATCACATTGTGACAGCATTACTCCCCATTCAATGTCTCTTACATTCTTTCTACCTGCAGCCCTGGTATGAAACCAATTTGATTATAGTATGTCATGGAGTAAAGCTTGCAAATATTCTCTTTTCATTTGGTAGAAGACTTTGAGGAGCTCTTGACATTCTTCTTTAAACGTCTTATATAATTCCGCAGTCTGTCCACCCAGTCCTGAGCTTTATTTATTCTTTTCTTTTCTTTTCTTTAAGATAAACTTCATTACTGTCTTCAGTCTCACTGCTAACTATAGATCTATCTTGCTGCTTTTGTGTGCCTGGATTGATTTTGATTGGTCATCTATGTCAAAAAATTATCCGTTTCTTCTAGGTTTCCCAATTTATTTGAGTATGTTTTCATCATACTCCCTAATGATTTCTATATTTCAGTGGCATCTGTTATAAATCACCTCTTTTGTCTCTGATTTTATTAATTTGAATCTTTCATACTCTTTTCACTAGAGACTTGACCTTTTTATTTTTAAAGAACAAACTTTCTCTCCCCAACCCATTGTATTATTGATATTTTCAATGACCTCTTCACCAGTCTAAAGTATATCAATCAATGTATAATGTTTTTGACTTTTCTTGTTACTGATTTCTGATATGGTTCTGATGCAAAGAATTCTTTATATTTTTGTATCTGTTAAGACTTGCTGTTTATGACATGTTATTTTAGAGAACATTCCATGGGCTGTTGAGAAGAATCTGTAACAGTTGGAGGGATCTCTTATTCCCATTTGATTTGTGATGAGTTTTTAACTCTGAAGATTTTATTTCACTTTTAACATATTGTGTGTATATTGTATTCATGTATTCACATGTGTGTGGGTATATTCATCCATGCATGCCATAGGTAGGGTTGGTGTCATTTTTAATCACTTGCCACCTTAGTTTTTGAGACAAGGTCTCTTACTAAACACTCAGGTGTTCATGAGTGTGTTGATTAATATCTGGGTCTTCGATTCTGTTCCATTGGTCCTCCTGTCTATTTTTATGCCAATAACAGGCTGTTTTCAGTACTGTAGCTCTGTAGTAGAGTTTGAAGTCAGGGATTATGATGTCTCAGTAATTTTTTTTATTGTACATGATTGTTTTGGCTATCCTGGGTTTTTTGCTTTTCCATATGAGGTTGAATACTGATCTTTTTACGTCTGTGAAGACTTTTGCTGGGATTTTGATGGGCATTGCATTGAATCTGTAGATTGCTTTTGGTAAGACTGCCATTTTTACTATTTAATTCTACCTACCCAAGAGTGTGGGAGATCTTTCCATTTTCTGGCATCTTCTTCAATTTCATTCTTCAAAGATTTAAAGTTCTTGTCATACAAGTCTTCTACTTCTTTGGTTAGAGTTACTCCGAGATATTTTATGCTATTTATGGCTATTGTGAAGGGTGATGTTTCTCTGATTTCTTTCTCAGCCCACTTATCATTTGTGTAAAGGGGGGCTATTGGTTTTTTTTGAGTTACTTTTGAATCATGATACATTACTGAAAGTGTTTATGAGTTGTAGAAGTTCCTTGGTAGAATTTTTGGGATTGCTAATGTAAGCCATCATATCATCAGCAAATAGTGAGAGTTTGACCTCTTCTTTTCTGATTTGTATCCCCTTGATCTCCTTTTGGTGTCTTATTGCTCTAGCTAGAACCTCAAGAACTATATTGAATAGATATGGAAAGAGTGGACAACCTCTTGTTCTTGATTTGAATGGGATCACTGTGAGTTTCTCTCCATTTACTTTGATGTTGGTTTGTTGTATATTGCCTTCATTATGTTTAGGTATGTTCTTTGTATCCCTGCTCTCTTCAAAACCTTTATCATGAAGGGATGCTGTATTTTTCAGCATCTAATGGGATGATAATGTGGTTTTTATTTTTCAGTTTGTTTATATGATGAATTACATTGACAATATTTTCATATATTGAACAATCCCTGAATCTCTGGGATGAAACTGACTTGATCATGGTGGATGATGGTTCTTATGTGTTCTTGGATTCAATTTGCTAGTATTTTATTTAGTATTTTTGCATCAAGGTTCATAAGTGAGATTGGTGTGTAATTCTCTTTCTTAGCAATGTCTTTATGTGGTTTTTAATATCAGGGTTATTGTAGCCTCATGAAAGAATTTGACAATGTTCTATTTCTATTTGTGGAACAATTTGAGGAGTATTGGTATTAGTTCTTCTTTGATATTCTTGTAGATTTCTGAGCTGAAGTCATCTGGTCCTGGAATTTTTGGTAGGGAGACTTTTGATGACTATTTTCTTTTTCTTTAGCAGTTTCTATTTTTTTAGCAGTTATAGGTCTATTTATAACTTTAATTTGCTTATCTGTTCTTGATTTAATTTTGGTAAGTGATATTTATCCAGAAAGTTGTCCATTTCCTTTAAATTTCCCAATTTTGTGGAGTACAGGTTTTCAAAATATGACCTGATGATTCTCTGGATTTCCTCCCTGTCTGTTATTATGTCCCTTTGATGATTTCTGATTTTGTTAATTTGGATATTCTCTCTCTGCCTTTTGGTTAGTTTGGATAAAGGTTTGTCTATTTTGTTGATTTTCTCGAATAACCAAGTATTTGTCTCATTGATTATTTGTATTGTTTTCTTTGATACTACTTTGCTGAGTTCAGCTCTCAATTTGGTTATTTTCTGCTGTTTAGTTCTCTAGGGTGAGTTTACTTCTTTTGGTTCTAAAGTTTTCAAATGTTTTGTTAATTCATTAGTGTGGGATTTTTTTCCAGCTTCTTTATGGTATAAACGTCTTCATTTAATGCTATAAACTTTCCTCTTAACATTGCTTTTATTTTGTCCCATAAATTTGGGTATGCTGTGTGGCCATTTTCATTGAATTTTAGGAAGTATTTAATTTCTCCCTTCATTTCTTCCTTGACCCATTTATGATTCAGGTAAACATTACTTAATGTGTTTGTGTGCTTTCTGGAATTAGTGTTGCTGCTGAATTCTAGTTTTAAGCCATGGTGATCTGATAAGATACATGGGGTTATTCTAATTTTTTTTCTGTTGAGAGTTTTTGGTTACTGAGCATGTGGTCAATTTTTGAGAAAGTTCCATGAAGTGCTGAGAAGAAGATATATTATTTTATGTTTGGATGGAATATTCTATAGATGTCTGTTCAGTCCATTTGAGTCATAACATCTGTTAGTTCCCTTATTTCTCTTATACTTAATTCTGAACTAGTGTGGGATTTCTTTTCAGTGTCTGTCTTCATATTTCTCTGTTTTTTTTGACTGACCTATTCAGTGATGAGAGTGGTGTTGAAGTCTCCCACTATTAGTGTGTGTGGTTTAATGTATGATTTATGCTTTAGAAGTATTCCTTTTACATATGAGTGTGCCCATGTATTTGGGACATAGATATTCAGTATTGAGATTTCCTTTTGACGAATTTTTTTCTGTGACTAACATGAAATGTCCTTCTTCATCTATTTTGATTGATTTTACTTTCAAATCTATTTTGTTAGCTATCAGGATAGCTACACCATCTTGTTTCTTATGTCCATTTGATTGGAAAATTTTTTCCTAACCATTTACTCTGAGGTGATGTGTTTCTTTGAGGTTAGGTGTGCTTCTTGTATGCAGCAGAAGGATGGATTCTGTTTTCATATCCATTCTGTTAGTCTGTGTCTAACAGACTATAGGTGAGTTGAGTCCATTTATATTAAGGGATATTAATTACCGGTGATTGCTATCTCCTATTAGTTTAGTTTTTGTTGTTGATGATGTTATTTTGCATGTTTTCCCCTTCTTTGGGATTTGCTGCTGTGAGATCATCAATTGTCTGTGTTTTTGTTGATGTAGCTAACTTCCTTGGGTTGGAGTTTTCCTTCTAGTACTTTGTGTAGGGCTGGGTTTGTGGCTAGGTATTGGTTAAATCTGTTTTTGTCATGGAGTATCTTGTTTTGTCCTTCTATGGTGATTAAAAGTTTTGCTGGGTATAGTAGTTTGGGCTGGCATCTATGGTCTCTTAATGTCTGCATAACACTTGACCAGGACCTTGTGGCTTTCATTGTCTCTATTGAGAAATCAGGTGTAATTCTGATAGGTCTGCCTTTATATAATCCTTTGCAGGTCTTAAGATTCTTTCTTTATTCTGTATGTTTATTGTTTTGATTATTATGTGCTGAGGGGACTTTTTTATCTAGCATATTCTATGATTTTGTTAAATATATTTTCTGTACTTTTAGGTGAACTTCTCCTTCTTCTATACCTATTATTCCTAGGTTTAGTCTTTTCATAGTGTTCCATATTTCCTGGATATTTTGTGTTAAGCTTTTGTTAGACTTAAGGTTTTCTTTGACTGATGAGTTTATTTCCTCTACTGTACCTTCAGCACTTGAGATTCTCTCTTCCATCTCTTGTATTCTGCTGTTTATGCTTGCATCTGTGGTTTCTGGTTATTTTCTCATGATTTCTGTTTCTATAATTCACTTGGCTTGTGTTTTCTTTATTGCCTCTATTTCAGTTTTCAAGTTGAATAGTTTCTTTCATATGTTTGATTGCTTTTTCTTGGTTTTCTTTCAGGGATTTCTTGATGTCTTCCAATGTTTTGTTTGTCTTTTCCTCTATTTTATGCACAATTTTTTTATTTCCTTTTTAAGGTTCTCAAACATCCTTCTAAAGTTATTTTTTTAGGTCATTTTTTTCTGCTTCTGTATTTGTTTGTTCAAGTCTTGCTGTTGTATGACTATTAGCTTTTACTGGTGTCGTGTTGCTCTTTGTGGTGTTGCATGTGTTCTTACCTTGTCTACCCATTGTTTCCTCTGATTGGTGTAGTTGGGGTTGTCTGTGACTCTGGTGATCAGTCTTTCAGGTACTAGTGGATTCAAGGCTCAAATGGTTGCTCCTCATGGTGCAGTCAGTGCCATGGTTCCAGTCAACACTTTGGTCACTCTGTGATCTTGGAGGTCACTCAACACTCCTGGGATTTGCTCTGCTCCTGTGGAGTTTGCTGTCTCAGACCTGCTCCAACACAGGTTGCTGGCTTAGTTTTGTTCCTGAAAATGTCCCTGGTCTGGATCCAATCTTGCAGAGAGCCCTAACTTGGGGTTGGTCCTGCAAAGGTCTCTTGCTCCGATCTACTCCCTCAGAGGTCCCAGACTCAGGTGCACTCAGATCCGCAGAGGTCCTGGCTCAGGTCTACTTCCTCAGAGGTTCCAGATTCTCACCCACACCTACAGTGGTCTCTGGCTATGGCCCACTCCCTCAGCGATTGCTCCCCTATACCTGCTCCTGTGGAATTTGCTGTCTTAGGCCTCCTCCACCCTAGGTCAATGGCTCAATTCTGTTTCTGTAAATGTTCCTGGTTTGGATCTGCTCCTGCTCTTGTGGAGTTCACTGTCTCAGGCCTGCTCTGGCCTAGATTGCTGGTTCAATCCTGTTTCTGTAAATGTCCCTGTCTGGATTTGTTCCTGCTCCTGTGGAGTTCACTGTCTGAGGCCTGCTCCAGCCTAATTGGTGGCAGAACCTCTTAAAAGAGCTGTGATGTTTTTGCTGCTAATGCTGAGTCTGGAAGCCTCTCATAAAGGAGCCATGCCACTGCTTGCTGCCAGCAAACAGCTTACCAGAGAAAAGATGGTTACCAAGAAGCTGTGCTTTATTCTCTTCTTGTGTGTCTAGAATCCTTTTTTATTTTAAAACTTTCTTAGGCTTTATGTGGAAATTCTTGCCAAACATTTGGATGCCACTTGTAGAGGAAAGTTTCTGTCCTGCCCATTCCCACAACTGTTAAGGCCCAAAGAAACATACAGAGGCTTATATTGATCATCATTGTTTGGCCTTTTAACTCAGGCTTATTATTAACTAGCTCTTACAACTTAAATTAACCCATAATTTTGTTTATGTTCAGCCATGTGGCTTGGTACTTCTTCTCAGTGAGGCATTCTCATCTTGCTTCCTCTGTGTCTGACTGGTGATTGTGTTTCTGCCTTTCCTTTTCCCAGAGTTCTCCTAGTCTTGTTGCCCCACCTATACTTCCTTCCTGGCTACTGGCCAATTAGCATTTTATTAATCAATATGAGTGACAAATCTTTACATGTACAAGAGCATTATTCCACAGTTCTATTGTAGTAGTTCTATTTGGATGTTTGGATGGTGGAAGAGACTTTTTTCTTTTGTATTTGAGGTTTTCTAGATTTTTACAGCAAATCAAGGAAATTATTGATTCACAGCTTTTAAGCACCCCCAATGGTTTGTCACATTGTAATATTTTTTACTTTAAAAAGAGTGCATTATGGACATTTGCTCATGTATTTTTATCATGGCAAAAATATACATAATAAATTTGTCATTTTGTCATTTAAATGTACAGTTCAGGATCACTAAATCCAATTACATTACTGTGAATTAAATTTTCATTTTGTAATATTGGTAGTTGCAAAGTGTTCCATTTAATGGCTATCGCTTTATTTAACAAATTTATTATTATATATTTAAGTGGTTTCAATTTATCTTTACAATAAGACTGTGAGTGTGGAGAGGTTGACTTAGGATATTAGAACATTTTAGGTGGGTATTAGGGATATTTATTGTGAGAATGGGTAGGCTGGTGGGACCAGACAGTGAAAGAACTAGTCATGTATGACATCAGCATTTGCATCCTGCCCATACTATCCTAGTGGCTTTTACTTCTCTGTTAAGAGAATATAAAGAAACAGGAAAACTCAGATCCAACATCAGTGTTCTTTTGTTCCTTGCTCCATATGCACACATACGAGGAATATTTCTGGACTTTAGAAATGTTCTGTGTTTAAACTCAGTATATATCTGGTTAGTAGTTTTAGTTCATACATTGGATTGGACCACTAGTCCTAACTTTTCTCATGACTTTGTTCTAGAAGAAGGGAACTGTTGATGAAAGAGTGCAGTGCACTGTGACTGAGGACTACGGGGATTCCTGGTTAGGTTTAACATGCACCGTCCTCTCCAGGCTCAGGCATTTAAGCGCTTACTCCCTAGCTATTGATGCTATTTTGGAAGGTTCTGAAGCCTTATTTATGTCTTGTCATAGACTAGCTAGAGGGCGATGGCTACTTTTGGTTCTGGAAAGAGCTCTCTGCATCCTGATTGTTACTCCCATTGCAGATGAACCTCTGACTGCAGTTTCTCACCTGCTATTTAATTATGAACCAAATAATCAGTTGATCAGACATCCTGTTAAGACCAAAAATCCTCCATTTGATTGACTTCACATTTCCTTTTGAGATCCTTCTCCCTTCCAACTCCTGCTGCAAGTTGGTTCTACTCTAAGAAAGTAAGAGGAAATAGCCAGAACTTGTTGATTATATTCAACTTATCAGTTTTGCTGTTATATTGCATTTTGTTATTTTAACATTTTTATGTCTTTTAAAGTAATTTAATGCAATTTGGGAAGTACAAAATATTTTAAAAATATAGAAAGTAATTATAATGCCATTTATTTGGTTTCTTTCTGTTGCTATAATAAAACATGGGGAAGAAGGGATTTACTTTGTTTATACTTCTAGGTGACTACCAATCATTGAGAGAAGTCATGGCAGGAACTCAAGCAGAAAATGAAGCAGAAACCAAAGAAACACGGCTTCCTGGCTTTCTCACAGACCTATCACTTAGCTAGCTCTATCATAAAACCCAGGAGGCAGGGAATGGTGCTTCCCAGAGTGGACAGGATTCTTCTATATTGATTAATAATCAATACAATCTCCACAACCCCTCAGTTGAACTTTAAGACTGTCTTCTTAGGCTACACTACGCTGTGACAAGCTTGTTGTAGGAGGCCACTTGTTTGTTTCCTTGCCACCTAGACTCCCAAAATAATCACACAGAAACCATAGTATTTGCAATATTCTTTCGCCAATAGCTTCAGCATATTTCTGGCTAACTCATACCCTAAACTAACCCATCTCTATTAATTTGTGTATCACCATGTGGCTGTGGCTTCCTGGGTAAGTTCTGTCTGGTGTTTGTCTCTGGCGAAGGTTACATGGTTTCTCCCTACTCTGCCTTCCTTTTCCCAGAATTCAGTTTAATTTTCACTGCCTAGCACTATTCTTTTGCCGTATCACAGGCCAAGACATTTTCTTTATTAATCAATGGTATTCACAGCATATATAGCATATCACATCACAAGCTGATAATTAGAACTAAATAAGACATCATCATTTATGATGATACACATTATGGTATTTCCCACTTCTTTCATGCCCATGTTTCCGTGTAGTTGGGGTCACATTGTGACTATACCAGTTGGTGCATTGCTTTTTCTTGATCATTCTAGAAAGCATTTCCACGAATATGTGAGTTTTATTCTTACCCAAAATTTAGGGACAGTATAATAAAAGACTTTAAAGATGGGGGAAATAAGACACTACTTAAGAGAGGGATAAGATAATCTTGAACACGGAAAAAGTGACCACCTTATGCTGAGTGTGCTGGAGATTGTGTACAGACACTGGAATTTTAGGACAGTATGAAAATAAGAATGTAAAACTGATTTTCTTGATTTTGTTTCAAAATGTGGTTATAGAAATATTAAGATTGCATGAGTTACATTTCTATTAGCATTATTGTTGAGGATAGTGTAATGAGACCTGAAAAGGGAAGGATGAGTCCCACAGGAAAGCCAGCTGGTGAGATGGATACACGGTTTTCAGCCGAGCACTCAGCCAATCTACAGTGACCTTTAAGAAGGGAGAAGTCTGAGTAATAAATACCTTGATCTCATTCTACATTCAATCAGTTCTCTCACTTCCTACCTGTACCTACCACTGGTTTAGTTCTATAAGAAGCCTGCAGATAGAGTCAGCTAATTGAGTCCATTGAATTTGAACTATCCAAAGCCAGAGCAGGGTAGAGGAAGACGAGAGTGAAGCTGGGGAGAGGGCTGCCGAACGTGCATGTCAGACCACATCATTAAAGTGCCCTGTAATAAAATTATACTTTTAAGTATGTGTTCAGATGATATAGTATTCAGGCTTAGTAACCAAAATATTTCATTATGCAGCAAAATGTTTATTTCTGTGCTTGGCCCAATCTACCTAGTTCCTACACCCCTCAGCGATTGTCACTTTTTAGGGCTTTGTACAAGATTATGTCATGTATCCAAACAAATATGAATGTCAGTCACTGTTTCTCTCATTTCTTCTTGTTTCATCACCACGTCACTCACATTTTGAAGAAAATCAGTTTATTTTGTTGAAATGAAGCAGGTTGTAGTCATGCATTTATGAATACACATATATATGAATTAATATATGATGTATATACACATATATGCATATATATAAATATATATCCCTAGTGTATGTAACAATAATTAAAAAGTTGAGATGGATTTGAAAGAGAGCAAGGGAGTGCATGGGAGGGTTTAGATGGAGAAAATGAAAGGGGGAAATGATAGGAATTATAATCTCAAAAGATAAAAAATTATATTTTGAGTCTATTGTAAGGTTATTGTTCCCTGACTAGGAAGTTTTGCTGCTTTTAATAACATTCCTTTTGTTGAGGATGGAGGACACCAAGAGAACAGGGCTCTCTGAGTCAACTCAGCAAGGCTCATATGAACTCAAAGAGATTATAGCTGCAACTATAGGGCCTACAAGGGTCTGTACCGGTCTCATGTATATATTATAGCTATTAACCTAGTGTTTTCATGAAACTCCTGTGAGGAGAGATAATTTCAGGAGTTAACTAAAGAATCCCTGGTGTTGGCTTTGCCTCTGTGTGCTAGGCAGGAGCTGCACTGCTGTGCTGTGTCCCCAGCAGCTTTATGCTTTCCGAGATAGGGTTTGTAGATTTTTGATCTGCCAATGAGATTTCCACAACAATATCGCTGTCGCTCATCTGTTTCAAACCCTGAACTGTTAAGCTCTGACTAAAGGAAAAGCAATAGATTGAAATGAAATCTGTCACTTGAAGTTCTTGCTCTGACCAGTCTTGCCTTCCTACCTCTTTAGTAAGGCAATGGTAAGAACTCTGCAGAACAGACAGGGACCAACTCTTAGTCTCATCAGTTTTGTCTGAAATTGGTAAACTTAAGAGTTTAAAGATTTTTAAGGGTCGCTGTAGAAAATTCAAACAATCCAAGCATAGTTCATCTTCTGTAGCCAAGAGCTTCAGGCCAACATTGTCTGGGCACAGAGACTGGGTTCTGATTGCTTCCTCAGTTTAGACTGTGGGGTGGAGATGTTGCTCAGTGGAAGAGCTCTGGCCTGGATTTGATCCTGTGTTTCAGCTTCTGCTTTCTGCTCCCCATAGTTTAAAATGTAACATTGCTTAACATCCCCATGATAAACTTCTTACATTCTGTTTTTCATGGAAGATACAAATGTTCTTAACCTTACATGTGAGTGGTTTAGGATCGTCCATGGAAACATTTTCCGAGAGTGAAATGTTTCGTAGATGCTGCTTGTGAATCTGTTCTGGAATTCCTAGGCCTGGTGGATGTAGGGGGAGAGTAACGACTTTCCAGTTGTAATGATACAACTTATTATGTAAAAAGAACATGGAAGTTGACATGAAATCCAGTCTTCTAAAATGAATAAGGTACATATAGGCTAAGCTGGAAGTAAATGTGAGGAAGACATCAGAAGTCTGATCAGGGCCTTTTGTCCCAGGGGTGTAAGGTTCTGAGTTTAAATGTAACATTGAGTCATCAAAGTACTGATTTATGGAGAAAACTAAAACACAGTCTTCCTCACGTTAAATCATTGTAGGCACTCTCAGATCTGACAGAATACACCCGCCAGGGAATTTCACTCTGCGTGATCTGCTGGCTGTTCTCCCCATAGTGGACCCAGCTTTGGTTATTAAAGTAACGGGGGAACAGCTACTTGAAGCACTTGAAAATGGGGTTGACATGTACCCTCTAGATGGGAGGTGTGTTCAATGTTTCTACTAAATGATGTACTTCATTTTAAAATGGAACTGAAAAAAGACAAACTTAAATATGGCTTAACATTTTAAAATTTAAAATGAAAAAGCCTGAAATTACTAATGTTAATATGTAAGTATAACTTTAAAAACTCTAATTCTTATTTTTACTAAATAATGTTGAGAGTGGCAAAATACTGGTATGTAAAAAAGCTGTTACTAGAAATTAGCATTCTTTTAGTTACATGTAGGTATATTTATGTAGGTATAGAATTTCAGTATCTAAGCAAAGCTAGTTTTTCACTTCCTTTAAATTATTTGAAAGATAAAGTACTATTTTGCTGTCTAGTTTTTATACATACCTCACTAGAAGTTTTAGGTCGATGAGGCTAAGGTGGCAGACTTAGATGACTTAGCTGCTTGGGAGCTTCTCCTCTGTGTTGGAGCCTTAAGTCAGACATCTGAAAATATCATGTAAGGTATCATCATATTGCACCTGTAATAGCGTACCATAGTGGTAAGAATTAGAGCCTGAAAAATATGATAGAAATCCCCTGGAGGAAGAATTCAGAGAAATATTTTATGCTTTCATAAGCTACTATTTTCAAATTTGGCCAAAAATATGTATAGGAATTTTATGATCATACTATGTGAGTCCATCCTTTTCTGTAAAGCTGAGTGTTTCCTAGCTTTTCAGCACTGTAAAGTTATTGTCAGAATCAATTCAAGAACATTTTCATCACTGTGCAAAGAAACCCACCCTGCCAGTCACTTTCCACTTCCTCCCAAGCCCCAACTCCAGGCAAACAATCTCCTTTAGTCTCTGTAGGTTTACCTGTTTTTTTTCAGTTCTAGGAGCCAATCATGTAATGGGACCGCCTTACTGGCTTCTTTCACTTAGCATGTCTTCAAAGTTTATCCATGTTGTAGTATGTGTCAGCACTTATTTCCTTTTATTGGTGAGTGCACCATTTATGGAGAATAACACATT
This sequence comes from Myodes glareolus, assembly GCF_982192425.1. Classification (NCBI taxonomy): domain Eukaryota; kingdom Metazoa; phylum Chordata; class Mammalia; order Rodentia; family Cricetidae; genus Myodes; species Myodes glareolus. The sequence goes on from NC_142040.1 coordinate 32,283,561, forward strand.
TACCCATCCATCAGATGATGGAATCTGTTTCCACCTTTTCCACCAATATAAACAGCGATGCTGTGAAAATACATGGGCCAAGTGTTTTTTGTTTTTGTTTTTTTTTGCCTCTTAGATATAGTAATACAGGATTTGAGGTGTGGAGTCAAACAGAAACTGACAGACTGTTTCCCAAGTGGCTGCCCTGCTTCAACATTCTCCCGCAGTAAGTTACCTAGAAGCTTCCGTTTCCCCACCTCCCTGCCAACGCTTGTTACCTTCCTCGCTAGTTGCCCTAGTTAGAGTGCAGCAGTATCTCGTGATGCTGGATGGCATCTCCCTAACGGCTGCTGATGTGGAGCATCTCTTCACTGCTTGTTGGCCATTGGTGTCTATGTCTCATTCCTTTCGAGATGTGTCTATGCCTGTACCCTTTTGAAAAGTCTGTTCTTGAGACAAACGTATTGAGTTACGTAGGCGTTCTTGTCTTCTAGATAAGGCTCATGAGAGTTATGATGGCAAACATTTTTTTTTCTCCATATTGTCACCACCATGCTGTGCTGATGTTCTTTGAAGAATGAGTTGTTTTTATGTTTTTTTATTTTTGTTTCTTCAAGATGGGTTTCTCTGCGACTTTGGTGCCTGTCCTGGAACTAGCTCTTGTAGACCAGGCTGACCTCGAACTCACAGAGATCTGCCTGCCTCTGCCTTCTGAGGGCTGGGATTAAAGGCATGTGCCACCGCCCTGCGAAGAATGAGGTTTAATATTGATATAATCTACTGTTTCCTTTTAACTTGTGCTTTCATTATCTCATTTTCATTTTTGTGAAGCTGAAGCCAGTGTCTAGTATGCTGTTTTTGAAATTTATATTGGTTTATTTCAAGAGTTATATAATTTCTGGTTTATCTTTATGCCTTGAGCTGGTTTGAATTAATTTTTGTGTGTGGCCTATGATGGCAGTTCAATTTTTTAAGTACTCTGTTGTTTGAGAACACTTATTGTAAAAAGAAAACAAACTTTTTTTCTTTCATTGTGTTGCCCCGACTCTTGCCTCAAAGTGTAAAGGTTTATTAAAGCTGTTCACTCAAGTTCTACTGAACTGTGCATGTCTGTGCACACCATAGCAACGACTCCACCTTTGTAGAAAGCTTTAAAACAACTTAGTCAATTTCTTTAAGAATTGCTTTGGCTATTTGGGGTCCTTATAGTTAAAAATGAATTTTAGAATTAGGTTAATTAATTTAATAATTTACTAATGCAGGTTAAATATCCTATAGAAAGGCAGGATTTTTGTGTGGATTGAGCTGAAATCTATACACCAATTCGGTTAGTATTGCCATCTTAACTCTTTTATATATTCCAGTCCAACAACATGGGATAGTTTACCGTTCACTTAGTTTTTCTGTAATTATATGTGCTGATAGAGATGCAGAGAAAGGGGGATCTTTATGCAGTATGCAAAGGGATATAAATTAGTACAGCCAATACTAATAACAGAGATTCCTAAAGACATAGGAATTAGACTTACAGTTCAACAGTGCCATCTCTGAGTATATGGGCAAAGCAATCAGTTCAATATGCTAATGGAATACATGTGTACCCGCACTCACTGCCACACGATCTAGAACAATAAAGATTGCAGTAACAAGGGTAGGTGGATAGTCATGTACTCACGGTGGAACACTGTCAGGACAGACGAATGGAGGTAACCCTACTATTTGTGAGCCCATGAATGAACCTGGGGATACCATCTAAGTTAAATACGCCAGGAACAAGAAGACAAGTGCCACATGATCTTTCAAATTGAGCCCAAAAAGCTTATCTTATTTATAGAGTAGAATGGAGATTACCAGAGCTGGAGTGCCGAAATGATGCCCCAAGGATATAAAATTACAGTTGCGAGGAGGAACTATTTCAGAGATTTATTATCCAGCATGATCATTACTGTTAATTAGGACATATTATATTCTTAAAAAATGGTGAGAGTTAGGTGTGCTTACTATCCATTGGCATATGTTAAATTTCTGTATTCTACAAAATCCATTCGCTTTAAAACATATAGTACATGATAAACATTACAGTTTGAGTCATTGAGACAAAAATAAAATTTCAAGTTGAGTCATATTAATGAGACAGAATTATTAGCATTATTAGAAACAGGCATATACCACTTTGTACTTATCTTTCTTTATCCTAACAAGGGTCTCTTCCAGTGTTTCCTTTCTCAATTCAAGGCAGTTTATTTTACCCCCAAATTTGTCTTGAACTCCGCCATGATCCTTATAATTGATAGACCTCTTAGAGTTTCTATTGCCATAATAAAACACCATGACCAAAAGCAACTTGCGGAAGGAAAGAGTTCATTCATCTTACATCCTTCCATCACTGAGGGAAGATAGGGCAGGAACTCTCTGCAGGAACCAGAGAGTGAGCTATGGAGGGACACTACTGGCTTGCTCCTCTTGGCTCCCTTAGCCTGCCTTCTATAGCACCCATGACCGCTAGCCCAGGAGCGGTACTCTTCACAGTAAGGTGGACTCTCCCACAGCAACCACCAATCAAGAAAATGCCCTACAGATCTGCTCACAGACCAATCTGTTGGGCGCATTTTCTCCACTGAGGTTCTCGATCCCAAATGACTGTAGCTTGTGCCAAGTTAACAGAAAGCTAACCAGGACAGTGTGATAAAGCCTTGTCTGGGAGTGTGCAAGTTCAGTGATGAGAAAATGATTTTTGCCTGCTTATAAAATGGAATTAGCAGTAGAAGAATGATTTTTCAGGGAAATAATTAGAAATAATTAGTATATAGAAATACACACATACATACACACACACACACACACACACACACACACACACACACACACACACACACACATATATAGGCCCAGGACATGAAATCAATGTGAGCAGATAGGCATGGAAAATGAGCAATTCTAGTCAGTCTGCTGAGCCTGATACATAATTAGGGATGTGGTTTAATTAGTCCCAAATATCAGTATTTTTCCCCCTCAGTGCAATGTAAAGATATTTGAGAATACCTTTGCATCTAATTTTAATCAAATTTTTGACAATACCTCTGCATACAAACTAATCAGCTCCAATCTGAAACTTGATTAGCTGATTATTCCTTTGAAACCTCTCTCGTGTCTGTCTCCAACAGACAGTCCATAGGACAATATTCTTCATATATCTGCACCAGTTATTTTTCTAAGATATAAATAGTTCATGGAATGCTTCTGCTTCAAATTACATAACAGCTCCCTTTAGCCTACAGTAACTGATTTCAAGTACTTTGGAGGCATATTCTCAAACTGGCTCAACGTTGCCTTTTCAAACTCAAGCCACCTGTCATACGTGAACTGTACTTCTGCCGTCTCACATATTAAGAAGCCCTTCTTTTAACTCCTGATGCACAGGCTGTCTCATGCCTGTGTCCCCAACAGTCTGTGCTGCCTGCCTAGAACGCCCTTCCTCTGTCACCTCAGCTTTAGCACCCCGTTTCTGCTCTTCTTGTGACAGAAGATTCAGTTGAATATTTGAGACCATTCTTTTCTAACATAAGCAGTCAGTGTTACAAATTTCTCTATAAGCCCCACTTTAGTGGCATCACACAGATTTTTACTGTATCATGTTCTTACCCTTGTTTAGATGAGAGCACCTAATTTCTTGAGATTTTCTCCTTTATCTGTGGGTTATTTATAAATGGATGTTTTAGTTTCCCGGATTTCCCAGCTACCTTTGCCACTGGTTTCTAGTTTCTACTCAGAAATCATGTTTTGTAGGATTTACATTCTTTAATATTGGAGTATTTGTTTATGATGTGGATATATATACACACACACGCACACACACACACACACACACACATATATATATATATATATATATATATATCCTACCTTGATTAAATTTCAACGTTTAGACCAATATATACTTTTTTATTGGTGGTGATTTTGTTTCTGTTCTTTTAAATCCTTGCAACTTTTCTACCAACTCTAATATTTAGTAAGAAACAGTGAATCCTTCAGTTAGTTGAGTGGTTTTTTTCTCTCTGTCTGGTTAGGTTTTGGTTGCTGTATTTAAAGCTTTGTTGTTAGGTACTTATATAATCAATGTTGCTCCATATTGACTAGTTAGCTATTTTATTATATAAGGTGAAGGGATCCAAAAGATACATCCTTTTTTTTGTTCAATTCTGTTGTCTCTATTTTTGTAAATAATTTTTTTCTACCTCTTTCTGAATTGTTCAACAAATGTTTAGTCTAAAATTTTGATATACAGATTTTGAAACTATATGCAATTTCACTTACCACAAATGGCTTTATAAAAAAATAAAATAAAAAATAGATGTTTTATGCATAACGGTGTTTATGTGTATGTACTAGATGTATACAGTGCCCACAGAGGCCAGAAGAGGGAGTTAGATCATCTGGAACTGGCGTTGCAGACAATTGTTGGCAGTTATGTGGATGCTGGAAACTGAACTCAGGACATCTGGAAAAACTGCCAGTGCTCTTAACCACAGAGCTGTTCGTCATGTTAAATGGAATGTAAAGGCTCATCTCTGTGTAGTGCTCAGTGCCTTTCTATTCTCTTTATGGTGTAGTTGTCTTGTATATCACATCCGCCTGTGTTATAAATGGCATATAACAGTTTAAACTTGGCTTTCAAACATTAAAGAGTTTAAGAGAATTGTCTATTTATTCAGATATTTCCTATTTCTCTTGCTTTCTTTTCATTTATGATTTTCCAAGTTTATTATTTTTTTGGTATATTTTTCTTCGGTCTGAATAAATTCTGCCAAAACATTTTGAAAGCATTTCTGCTGGTAAAGAATTATCTAACTTTTATTTCAAGAGGATAGTTTAGTTGGATATTTAATTCATGTGATGGCCCTTTTCCTTTAGCTTTCTGAGTCATTTCTCTGCCACCTTTTTGAGTCGAAAATTCATGATGAGCATTTTCAGTCTTTCACATTACTTTTCCTTTATTCACAAAGCATTGTTTTGCTCTGGTTATTTCTCATGTTTCCTTTTCAGTGACGTGTTTCTAATGTGTCTGGCTCTGTGTTTCTCAGATTTTGTTCTCATGTGTGTTTGTTTTTGCTTAGATTTTGTTTATGTCTTCCATTTAATTGTTTCTTTCACTGTTTCTTTACATTTTATTTGATAGTATATCCTTCCTTCCCTTTTCTGAGATTTAGATGACATAGTTTGACATCTTTTCATAATTTGACATGGTTTCTAGTTTCACAGGTCTCTGAAACTCAGTTTATTGTTATGTTTTATTTTTTCTCTCTGATAAAAAGATTAAAAATTTTTATTAATATATTTTTTCTAGTTCATGACCTCTCTTTTCAACATATAATCCACATTCTGCTACTGAGGCTGTCCAATGAATTTTATCTTTATTTTCAAGTAAAAATTAAGAAAGATCCCCCCAAGGTTGTGTGTGTGTGTGTGTGTGTGTGTGTGTGTGTGTATGTGTGTATTTGTGTGTATTTTGAACATGTGCACAAATACAGAGGCCAAAGGTCAATGCTGGGTGTCTTCCTTGATCATTCTCCATCTCATTTCTTGAGGCGGGGTCCCTCATTGGTTAGTCAGTGAACTTTAGGGAACTATTTATCTTACCTCCCCAGTGTTGGGATTACATACCTGCTGCTCTGCCTGAATTTTTTTTTTACGTAGATTTTGAGGTTCTGGGGATAGAATTCAGGTCTTCAATAGTATGTGGCCTGAGTCACCTCCTCAGTTCCTTATTCTCCTTTATATTATGTTCCATTGCAGGCACTTCCTACTATTCCGTTGGATTCCAGAATGATTTTACTTCTTTATTGCTGACTATTTTTTAATGGCTACTTTATATTTTTGAGAGTTTTACTATTTTCGTCATCTCAGCATTGTCCCCTACCCCCGCTTTGGTGTTTTCCTTCTTTTCCTGAACATTTTTGGTTTTTCTTCTGGATATTTTGGATATTATTTTGTGAGACTCTAATCTTGCTTTAGTTCCCTGGCGAGTGTTAACAGTGTTGCTTCAGTAGGCAGTAACCTGCTTAGCCTTATGCGGATTCCAGCCCTACTGTGTGGGCTGTGGTTTAGATATTGGGTGTGTTTGTAGTCTTGTACCCCTTTGCATATTTCCTCCTTGGTGCTATATGGCAGCCAGTCGTTGACTCTGCCTGAGGTCTATCTGTTCAATTTTCAGAGTGATTCTCATGCTAACTATAGGCAAAGGAGAGCATAGCTCATAAGTGACATTATGGGTTTGCTTTCTTGAGCTTTAACAGTCAATCTCTTCCAAGCTTTCCGTGTCCTCAGGGATCATCTTTCTGGTCATCTTAATGAAAAGCAGGGTTTTAGTTACCATAGACCCCTATGACCTTTTTAAAGTACCCTGTGTGGAGGATCAGGCAGGAGATGCAATCAGATACACCAAGCAATTCAACTCTCTTTCAGTGTTGGTTCTTCAGGTGCCCATCACCAGCACCATAGTGCGCTGGGACTGAGTGTTGGGAATAAACCCTCTCTTTGAGTTTCTGTGGTTACATTTCCTTTCCTGGCACCCAGAAAAAAGATTTTTGAAGTTTTCTATGCTCCTTCCTACATTTGCTGTGATGGTAGATGCTGGACTTCAAGAAACTAGTAAATGTCTATCTGTTTAGTGAGAGCTCAAATTCTGATCCTTTTCTGGAATCCAGTACAATGGTTTGCTTTTCAGAAGCCTCATGTATTGTTCCATCCATCCTGCCCAGAAGTAATTGAGTTCCTGGAACTGATGGGATGTAATGTGCTTATATCTGACCTGTAATAGGACGTTCTTCCTGTGACTTGCAAACTGTGATTGTGTAGACATCTCCAGCGAACCAAAGGTGGTGTAGTCTTTCTTGCTCTCCCTTCCTCCCTCCTTCCCTTCCTCTGTTTCTTCCCCCTTCCTTTTTTCCTCTTTTCCTTTCTGTTTTTTTTCTTGCCTCTGCTTGCCCCTTAAATTGGTGGGAATGTTTGACTTCCTTTCTAATTCTTTGATCTCTTATCAAATCTGTATTCTTTTCATCACTGGCATCTTTCTATTTAACCAAACCTGATCCTTGTCATCATGTGTCGCCATCATTGATTCTAAAGTCATCTGCTGTGGCCAACACTATGCAGCTTTTATTTAAACATTGCTCTTTTTAAATCTACTACTCACGTTTCTCATACGTCTCTGATCTTATGAAAATCAATTTGTCTTTTCTTTTCTGCCCGTGAAACTATGTGGCTTTTCTTTTCTTCTCATTTTTTCTTGTGTGTTGTTTCTCTGTATTCAAGGCATTTTATGGTTTGGTGAACTGTGTATGTAGGTGGCAGTAAGATTATATTAGTGATTTAGAAACATAATGGAAGCCTATGTTTTTTTGTTTTCCAACCAAAAGTTTCTTTAACTGAAAATAAAAGATCTATAAGCATGTTTTATTTTATAACATTTTAAAATACTGTGGTTGAGGAACTAAGAGCTATAGTAAAAATTCTGACATGGCAGGTTTATAACTATGATTTTTGTTTAATAATCTTGATGCTTTGTTTAGCAATTTCCTACTAAACCATAGCACAGAAGAAAGATTTCTATCTAACTGTAATTCTCATCCAAGCAAGGCAATATTAAGAATTAATTGTGCTCATCCATTGTATTTTATTATATTTGCAATGATGGAAGCCTAGAACCTAGTAGAGATTGGCATATCATGACAGGCTAGGTGGTGGAGAGAAGGAAAGCAGGTGTAGGTCAGGGCAGGCAGGAGGACTGAATGTCACCATTGTTACCTCCAGGTTACCAGAAGGCAGAAGGGAGCAGTGGGGACAGCTGCAGAAAAAGGTGGTGGAGGATGGCTTGGCTTTACTCTTGGGGCAGGGGCTTTGCTTCCCTCAGCATCTTGTTTCCCTAGAAAAAGGATCTCACAGCCAGTGCTCGCCTTTTTCTAAATTATCTTCTGGGTGAATCATGGTTCCGACTTATAACCATTTTGTAAACCGGAGGACAGTATCCTTCACTTGATCCTAGCCCAAAGGCTGATGCATAATAGATGACAGTCTTCCCAATGGCACGATTTGTATTAGAAAAGTCTTGTTAGCCTCATCTGTTTAAGATTAATACTGAGTTATAGCCCCAGTCATTACCCCCATCTTTATTCTCACCAAGTCGTCCAGAATGACCTTAGACTCACTTTGTAATCCATGCTGAATCGTGACCCTCTTAGTCTCTCAAGTAGCCAGAGTTGCAGGTCTGTGTTACCAAGCCCAGCTAGTCATTTCTTAACATGAGAGTACATGTTAATAGGAGCCAGGTATTTCTAACTTTTATAAGGGGCTGTAGTTAACATTTTAGAGATCCATATATATTGTCTCTTTTATCACTCTATCTCTCAGTAACTGAGGATGGAAATTAAGACAACGATCTCACAGTAGTTCATTTGTAGGAGACTAGAAATTCTTTAAGTTTCTTTTTGCATAAAAAGAAATAAGGATAGAATTACTCAGAGTTGCTTTCATTGATTGACTTTTGAAGCCACAGGTCACATGACAGCTTGTGTGCACCTTGCCTATCAAGTAGCATAAAGAGATATGTTCACTTCAATTCTAACATGTTCTTGCTCATAATTAGGTCTCTGAAGAATTATCTGAGAATATGTTTTTACATTAAAGATTTCCTCAAGTTTCTGGGATAGAATTTAGGTTTGATCCAGATGCAGAACCAGGACACTGAGTCATGAGAGACAGTGTGGAAAGTTCAAGGACATTTGTGAGAAACAAAATGTCTATCTTCTGGTTATTAAGGAGTATATTGCAAATGTGAGATTGTTTCTTTTGAAACACTTTAAGCAAATTCACTGATGTTATACACATGCTCTTGCCCACATATATTTGAGTTTCTTTTGATGGTTTCAGACCCTCAGAAAATAATGTTTCCATTGTTTTTTTTATGAATCATGAATTTAATTAATTTTATCCCATGGTATACAAGCAGAATTTCATTGTTTTGTATTATAAGATTTAAAAATACAGGCTATCGAAAATCCATGCATACCAATTCTCTTCCCTAAATGACAGGCAAATATTGCCAAAAAATGTGTAGCCCAAACTGCTGTTAATGAATTTCTAAATTCAAATTTAGTGATAAACATTCCTAAAACAAATAACATTTCTATTTTAGATATATTTTAATAATTTATATCATTTTTAACTAAGAAACACAGATGACTGGGTCTTAAGAACTTTGCATATGAATTCAGTGAGTTCCCCACTATTTGATATGAAGTACCAGGGCAAGGAACATTGTTAGATGCATAGGTTGTATGTGCCCATGCTGAGAGCCCTTTAGTAAATTTCAGAGTAGATTCTACAATAGTATTCTAAACAACCCCTCATAGCTCACTTTATTTTACAACCCTCTTTAGAGATTGTATGTGGCCTCTCAATGAGCTGGGACGATAAGATCAAAGCTATCATTTAAATATCTATGGAATAGGACAAAATTTTACAGTATTTAAATTTAAGAAAATAATGTCTTTATGTACATAGAAAAAGAATTACTTTCAACACAGCAGTAAATTTAAAATGTATTTAAGGCATTCATTATTTCTGCTTGGAAAATTGAATTATGCTTTGGTATTTCAGGGGAAAGATGGTTACAGCTTGTTTGAAAGCTGCCCTCGAATGTCTGACACCGAAACTGCACACGTGCTGTCTACGGTCGTCATGATCACTTTGAATCAATAAAAATTTTGCAAGGAAAGAAGTGTGTTTCAGGTCATTGGATGAGTTTGATCATGACAACAAGGAAATCGCCGTCGCTGACAGGTGACAGAGTCTGCTTTGCTTCATGTGTTTAGACTCACTCTGGCATTCTGCCATCTGAGGAAGTGTGTAGAACTAAAAGCTGACCTATCTTTTCCAAGGTGAAAGGCAGACACAAGGGATTCCAGTGACAAGGAATGCTCAGGCATCCAAAGCTATGGAAAGCAGACATGGTCTAGGCAATCGTGTCCTTTTGAGGTTTTTCTGCTTCACAATCTTCAACTGTTTCTACAACATTTATCTTCTAATCTAGATGAAAATTATAACCTGTCAAATTAGTGTACTTCTGCCCAATTAAACATTCTGTCTTTTCCCACCTGATAAACACTGTGCCCTGGCATATAGATCTCCACTTATTGATGAGTTTAGAATTTGATTATTTTTATAACGTTACTTTAGCAACAATCCAAGACCAACTCTGATCAAATTATAATTGGTTTTATAATTGGCTGATTCTTTGATAAATAATTATATTTCTAAATATATCCAAAATTCTGAAAGCTATAATTATACCTTTTGGAAGAAATTGAATTATCTTTCTTTTTTAACACAAGAAAGCACAAGTTTTTAATGCCCTGACTATACTCTTTGTCTAATTTTTTCAAACCTTAAGATGTAAAACACATGACAACTTCACATATGATCATGACTAGGTGGACTTAGTGGGCTCTGCTTATGCACACACACAACAGGAATGGAAGCATCATGAATCTGAGAGGGAATGGTGGGGATGGAGGAGCTGCAAGGGGGAAAAACAAGAGCAGAAATGATGTAAGCATGCAAATTTTATACTCGTATAAGATTCTCAAAAATTAAAACATATAATAATCAAATATCCTCTTGGGGTAATACTTTAAAAATTAGCAATACTTTAAAAATTCTAAAAAAATTGACACATAAAAATTGTATTATGCTGTATCGTGTAATGTTTCTATATACATCAGATTGCGTTCAAATCAAAGTGAGCATATCTATTTCTTTAAACATTTATTGTTTGTTTAGGTATATAATATTTTAAAATCAGAATTAATTGATGCATTTTTGATTATCTATAAACTTCATGATATGTTTAAAGGAGTTTTACTCATGGTTGAAGAGTTGATTGTGAAGATAAAGAAATTCGGATTAAAATTTCATCATTGATTTCTAAATTTTAAATAATATTCTAACAAAGCTTTAGTTATGACTTTAGAATATTTATTTTGGAGAATAGTCATAGTTTAACTGGTTGTACTGCATTTTTAGAGGAAGAATCGGATGAACCATCAGGAGTCATTGCAGTGCCTGACATAGAAGGAGGAATCTGCCATATTTCTCCAGACATGAAAGAACATTTGTGCCATCTTAGGAGTGTGAGAAAGCAAGGCCTGAGAACTTTCCCCACTATTAGCAATAATACATCTGATAATTCTGATTTTGACTAAATATAATATTGTCAGTATGTTTTGGTAGTGCTCAAATGAATCTGACCACTTTTAGTGTTGGGCATAGTTACAGAATCTTGATTATTTTTATCATTCTAGAATTGATGTTAATGCTAGGGATATTGCTCTAAATGTTGCTTTCATTTAATTTTTATCAAGTCATGTAACTTTTGACTCTTCATTGTGTTTGTGGGAAACATTAGTAAACCTTTGTGATTTAAGTATAGACAGTATACTGTTTATTGTAAATGAAATTCAAACTTACCTTTCATAGTGTTTATTTGTATATTAATTTCCTCCTAATACTGCTTATTTTTCTGCCCAAATGAAATACATATGCATCTATTTCTTCTCATTATTGGCTTCATTATAACTCTCTCAACCTTGTTGGAATTCCAAGGTATAGCAAATCAGCCTCTTATTAAAAGTACTGGGTTTTCATGTTAATGAGTGGAAAGCATGGGCTTTATGCAGCACAGTGACTATTGTAGTTTCTACAAAAGCAGCCTTTCATACTGCAGCTGAATAGGAGGTGTGAGCAACAAACTGTTAAAAATTAGTTAAAGCCAGACTGGACCAAATTCACAGTTGGTTTGTTATTGGTTTGATGCGGGAGAATTGTCTGTATTCTGTTAATCATATTTTAATAAAACGCTGATTGGCCATGCAGGCAGTATAGGTGGGAAAAACAGACAGGAAGTAGAGGTGATGCAATGAGAACAGGAGTATTCTGGAAAGCAGGAAGCCATTCCTTCATTCCTGCGCAGACCACTGAAGAGGCAACATGTAAGCTGTCACACTGAGAAAGGTACTGAGCCCATGTGGCTAACGTAGATAATAATGGGGTAACATACGTTATAAGAGCTAATAAGTAGCCTGACCTAATGGGCCAATCAGTTTATAACCTTATGGAGTCCTGTGTGTGATTTCTCTTTGGAATTTGCCAGCTGTGGGGTACTGGGCGGGACAGATACCCCAACAAGCCGGCCCTCATGCTATATATGGCACCCACGTGGATAACTGAATCCACAAAAAGCTTGAGAAAGCTTGAAAAAAAGAATAGAGTAAAGCATGTTTTCTTGGTGTGGTAGCAGCAATTTCTCAGGTCTGCTCTGCTTGCTAGAGGTAAGCAAATGCTCTCATCTAAGAGAGGCTTCCTGACTCAGCTTTAGCTGCAAAACCTTGCAGCTCTTTTAAGAGGTCCTGCCATGAAACACTTAAACGGTATTGATAAAAAGCTGAACGCATGCTGCTCCGGTTTTCAGCAGTAGCAGGAAAAAAGCTGTGCTGTTTTAAAATGTCGGCTTTCTGGGCCGTCCTGCCAGGGCAATCTCTGACTTTGGTTAACTGGTAATAATTTTTAAATTTACCTTTTCTTTGGCATTTTTAACAAGGAAAAATTTTCAATCTTAAGTCTTCTGTCATTTTCTCAGTGGAGGGTTATGCACAGTATAACTAGGGCAGAAATCACTTCTGTTTTTGGAAGACCATGCATGCCTTCTTTTAATTTGTGAGGAGTAAAAGGCATATTTAGTTAGCATTCCTGTCAGTGACTAGCAGTGCCCACAGGAGCTGTGCACACTAACCTGGCTGAGGCAAGTGGAAGTTTGTCTGACAGAAGGACCTGGAACTCAGTGGTGCGACTTTCACTTCGGTCTGCTCTACTATAACTATGCTCACAAGGGGATTTGCAGACATGCGCTAGTTTCTGAGTGATCTTGGATAATAGAAGAGTAGAAAACTTTGCTTCCAACAGTAATGTAGTAGGTTATTTGTCTCATCTCAGTGATAGAATGTCCTGACAAGATCAGCTTAAGGAAGAATGGGTTTATCTGAGTTGATGGTTCCAGAGTATAGTTCACGGCAGAAGAGAGATCTGTGCATCTCTCAGCCTTCATCTGAGAAACTCCTCTCTGCAGTAGATAGTGCTTAATATTAAAACCCTCAAACGGTCAACTGTTGTGGAATATTAGTTAAGGTGTGTTAATGCTTAATGCTGTGGAACATTTGTTAGATGATGCAAATATGTGTTGCATTCTTTATGTTGCATTTGTTTAACTCTGTGAAGCCATGTTACTTTGCCTGCCTAAAACACCTGACTGATCTAATAAAGAGCTGAATGGCCAATAGCTAGGCAGGAGAGGTATAGGTGGGGCTTCCGGGCAGAGGGAATAAATAGGAGGAAAAATCTGGAAGAGATGATCAAGGAACGAGAAAAGGACATGGGGGGCAGTCACCCAGCTACACAGCAAATCATGGAGTAAGAAGTAAAGGAAGGTATACAGAACAGAGAAAGACAAAAGTTCAGAGCAAAAAAAGTAGATGGAACAATTTAAGAAAAGCTGGCTAGAAACAAGGCTGGGCATTCATAAGTAATAATAAGTCTCTGTATATTTATTTGGGAGCTGGTTGGTGGACCCCAAAGAGCCATCAATTGCAGATGATGTTTAGAGAGTAAGAGACTGCAGAATGCTCAGTACGAAGTGGACACCTGTATCATACATACCCCTTCCTCTCAGGGCTCAGGGCTCATCATGGAAGAGATGGTCACAGACCTGTATGGGGCAGAATAGTGCATGTGTTCAGTGAAATGGTATTTTCCTGACACGACAGGTCAGCTGCACATGTGAACTCACAGAGGCTGTGACCTCACAAGTCCCACACTCAAACCATCCGCATGAAATGTCCACATGGATGGGAGTGGGGCTCACCCAGCTCTGACCGAGGAATTATCAGCAATTAGTGGTTTCTGGGAGAGAAGAGTCAGTTTTCTTCAATGCAGGCCCTGAGACACCAGACATGACGGAGTGTGTGATGGTCCTACACACATACACATAGAGGTAGCACGGAATGGGTTCAGTGTACTTCAAAAAATAAACATGTGAAAATGGGAAGAAAAAGTATTGAAGGGAGGGAGGAGGAACTGGAAGAGGGGGATGGGCATTAGAGATGAACAAAATCCATTATATATATTATATTTTTATGTATGAGACTTTCTCAAAAAATTAAAGTATTTAGAAATGTTGCTAGGTTCAGGTATTATTATGAATATCTAAACATGTTTAAAATTAAGCTTCAGAACCATTGGGCTTCATACAAACAAATTATTGTTAGTGATAGATCATAAAATTTAACTTTCAAAATAATGTTACTGGGGACAAATAATGTATTTTATTAGATTTGTGATTTTTCTTTTCCTTCCTTTGGTTCTTTACTGGAAAATGATTTTTTGTGATTATATAAAATATGAAGAGGCACACAAGGAGTTTTTGTGTTACTTTAGATTCATGGAGCTGGAGAGATGGTTGAGATGTTCAGAGTGTTTGCTGACTTCCCATGGTCTGGAGTTTGGTTCGCAGAACCTATGTCTTCCCAGCTAACATTGCTGTAACTCTGGGGATCCTATGCCCTCTTATGACTTCCTCAGGTATATACATGCATGTGACACACACACACACACACCTACACATTAAAAAAAACATTTAAAGTTAATTCATGAATTTATTCAGTGTCTGGGTATTGTGCCAGGAGAAAAATCATTTTATTACTGGATAGTATTTATGGAGTCACGCAGCCAAAAGTGTGGAAATATAAGCTCGGTTTTTAGTGGGGTTCTTGGAGATCAAAGGGAGTAAACTGATCCCTGACCAAAGCGGAGACTGGCTGGTCTCCCTCTCCACAAAGGGTAAGGCAGGTGTTGGATGATTTCTGGGATAGACTGGATGGCCATCATCTTGCCTGAAGGACTTCAGGGGCTAACATGATTGAGCAGGGATAGAATGAAACACAGAGACAACTTTTATTTATTTATTTTTTTTCGAGATAAGTTTTCTCTAGGTAGCCTTGGCAGTCCTGGAACTCACTCTGTAGACCAGAATGGCCTTGAACTCACAGAGATCCGCCTGCTTCTGCTGGTATTAAAGGCACGCGCCACCACCTCCTGGCTTACATTATTGTTTTTTTTCTGTAATTTACATATAACAAAAAACTTCTGAAGCAATTTAGGAATGAATCAAGATAGAGCATAGTAAGTCAGGAATTGCCTGGGAAATGGCTGTAATTTATTTTACGGTTCTTCAAATATTGTCCCTGTTTGTGTTCTGTTTGACTCGTCCATGCATGTACTGTAAGAGGGCTGATGCTTTCCTTTCATTCACATTATTTTTATCCAGAGCACACATTAATGGCTATAAATATTAATTTATAAACACAAATATCCTTCTCTTTGTAAATTGTATTTAATTTTTTGTTATCTGGATTTGATGAGTCATATATCTGATTATATTTTTCACAGCTGTAATTGTGAAAACAGTAATAAGAATAGTATCAGAATAAAAATATGTACCATTTTTATATTTCTTTGAAAATCACATAATGTCAACCTAGTGCTTGTATTTAATATAGTCAACAATATGCTGAATTTTAACTACTGATAGTCTAAATTGGTCCAGCATATCTGTTTTGATTGGTTATAGTATTATTAGTGCCATAAATCTTACTTTTTTAATCAGGTTAGACTATGATAGGCAAAAAGGTTGGATTAGCAGTTCATTCATTACCAAACTGGTCGTAGATCTTAAAAACCTGTCCTAGTAAATATATACGCTTATGTCTCTTTTTGCTTAGTTTTTTTCACTTTTGAGTCAGGATACCTTCCCCATTTTCAGCTTATACTGTAATGATTCAGATATTTTCTTCTTTTAATATGGAAATACTTAACTATAACAATTATTGTAATATAATAAAACACAGATATTTCTTTATATAAGTCCACAATCCATTTTTAGCAACTCTTTATTCCACACATTAAGTCAAATAACAACAATAAAAAATGTAAAAGACACTCTTTATTGCACATTGACAGTCTTCTAGTTAAATGAATCACCAGATTAATTACATTTTGGACATGCACTGGTCATTTATGTTCCTACAAGTCAGATTTCTCATTTCTCAAGTGATTCATTCTGAAATTGGAAAGTGTTAATATGGCTCTCTAACATAGCTATTGGGTGTTAGTCTGATTGCATGTAATATCTTGTTTTTATCATAGTTAAAAATGTCGCACCAAAGCTATGAAGTTTGTACAAAAAGGATAGTCAGATTTTTGGTACTAGAAGGAGACAGAAGTAGAGATATTCAGAAATCAAAATGCAATATACCCTGCTTGATTAGTTCCCAGAGAATATGGTTTATCTTTAATGCACATCATTTGCCTAAGAACACGTAGTTCTCAACTAAACATCTTAGTAATAATGATGCTACCCATTCAGATTATTCATTTCATATTTTTACTATTTTTAAATGGAGGTAAAACCTCAGTCTTTACAATCATAATAAGTATAAAAACGATATTGTAAAATTAGAACCCCAAGTCCTAAAGTAAAATCTATGGCATTAATAGTGCACTGTTCTTAATGGCTGGTAGATCAGCTCTTGAATAAAATTTAGGTTGTTACATGAAAGACATTAATAAATAAATCCATTATCCTCAGAATTTCTATAAACACTAACAATTTTTTATAATGCAACATTATAAAAACTAAAAAGCACACTCTCAAAATGTTTAAGCCATTGTTGTTTGTATTTATGATTGTTCAATTATAGTAGAGTATGGCGATTCCTAAAACGGAAAGAAAAAATAGCAAAGGAAGCAGAAAACAACGAATCCAATGACCCAGTTCACTGAATAAATATAGATGATCACCATATCCATGTCAAACCACCACCCACGGCTGTCGTCCTCGAAGTGTAGGTAGTCCATCCTATGTGCACCGTGTGGGAACTGCCTCCGTGTCACTGGAGCGGCATGCCTGTGGAACCCTAGAAGATACAGGAGTGAGATCAGACTCACAATTCTGAAGGAAGCTGGATTATTATTACAGTGCCTTGAGCAAAGCTTCTCTTGGCTTCACTTAGTGGTGTTAAACAAATGCGTGTCTAACAGTTGCTTTCTCAATGATGAGCAACTGTGAGAAGTCCCAGTAGGAGGTATATTGGGCAGAGCAGCAGACAAGCCCGGCTCAGTGACTTGGACCACATTACTGATGACTCTGGGTCTGAGACTTCTCATCAGCATCATTTGACATGACTTGTGAAGATTACATTTTCCCAAAGTTAAACCCTAGGCACCACAACTACTCTGTGACCTTGGAACACCAACTGTCCTTTTGATTTTTCCCTTGACAGTGTTATTCAGTGCAGTTAATTCAGCAAACTTCTACAAGAATATATTCCTATATTTCTTGTTTTAGCCATGAATGAGATGAACAGACACAATCATATTCCTACAAAGAAAATTGACTTTAATTTTAATGTTCTTCAAAACATGGGCCTACTTAGGGAATTGGCTGGTGGAGTAAAGCAAATCTGAGAAACATAATCTCTTGTTAGATTTCTGAGAAATACTGCATCTCATAAAATTCTGGATATATTTACTAGCTAAGTATCTGGAGCCTGAATATAATTTGGTCAGCAGAAATGTGCTTTTGTTGGTTGGCCAATGTGATGGCTAACTTTGGTTGGCAACTTGACACACCTGGGAAGAGGGAACTTCAATTGAGAAATTACCTAGATCAACTGGTCTGTGGTCATCACTGTGAGGTATTTTTGTAATTAATAATTGATGTAGAAAGGTCCAACCCTGATGTGGGATTCCCATCTGTATACTGTGATTATATTTTATTACCATTGGTTAATGAATAAATACATTTAGGCAAATGGCTTTTTGAGCAAAACCAGGCATGAAATCTGAACAGAGATATATAGAGAGAGTAGGCGGAGTCAAGGGGATGCCATGGAGCTGCTGAAGGAGAAAGATACTAGAAAATCTTAACCGAAAGGTCACAGCCTGGTGGCTATACACAGATTAATAGAAATAGGTTAATTCAAGATGTAGGAGCTAGCTAGAAATATGCGTAAGTCATTGGATGCTGTGGGAACTCCTTCAGCCAATAGCCTTTAAGATACCAGCCCACTTGGGCATCTTCTCTTGTACTATAAATATAGATGTAAAGTTTGTACAGCTGCTGAATTCAGTTCCTGTTCCCCACTTGTGCAGAGGACTGTGATCTGTGAGACTACCCCTAAATAAAGAATCCTTTATTAGACTCAATTCTGAAATAGTGTAGGTCTGCTTTATAGCATCCATCTACAACTGGCCAAACAGTGCTGTAATTAATAGAGTTTTTGAATGGTTATTTGGGTCAGGGCATCCAGGAAAAGAATGAGCAGTCTCCATTTACAAAATGGCGCCCATACGTTTGGGGCTAACCCATGTGGCCAGTCACACACTTTGGGTCTGCGTGCTTGTATGCCTGCTAGGGGTTAGGCAGAAAGTAGCTGAGAGCATGCCTGCCACTCACTCAGCACTCCTGACTGGGAAAGTAGCTAGTTTGGGTCTGCTAGGTGCACACAGGCAGGAGGGCATGGTGACTTCCTGCTGCCATACACAGAGACATTTCCAGGCCGTGGAGCATGCTGTCTGGCAGATTTAGACAAGAGAAGTGGAGCCAGCATCTAGGGCTACTGCAACCACACTGCTTACCTATTTAAAATGCTCCTTGTCATAAAAGGATTTAAGATACACAATAGGACAGATTCAGACATAAAAGACCTCTACACAAGACACAGTGTGTTTAAAAATGTATGTAGGCTTGGGAGAGATAGGACAAAGAGTATGGACAGTTACAAAAAGAAGTAGTCTTTAAAGAGACATAAAAGTAATATAAAAGAGTACAGAAGTCATAGATTAAAGGAGTAAAGAAAAATAAGCCACATAAAGTGGAATATACACAGAGAGTCTGAAATACACATATTATTGTATTTTCTTTAAACTTTTTGACTGCAGAGAGACATCTGATTCTGGGGGCTGTTAAGCTAAACCAAGATAAAGGTATCTTGACTTCAAAATTTAAGTCTAAGGGCATGTTACTTTGGAAAAGAGGTTCTGCTTTTGTTTCTACAGAGGATTGGAACCTATGTGTTCCCTCCAGGCTAACATGGTTTGATGGAAGAGGACCCCCTCGAAGGTCTCCATGAACACTAAAAATGTTTTGCCCGACAAATAGCAAGAAGTAGTTTGGAGAAAACAATGCCCAAATTCCTTAAATAATTGTTTATAATGCTTGTTTCACTTAAAGGGGGTAATTATAAGTGATTAATTGTCAAGTCAATTTCTAAAAAAATAAGGGAGATATGATATAAACATGAATACTTTGCATTGATATGAACTTTGGTCTATTAATACAAATTTAAGATTGATTTGCTAAACTGTGTATATGTGTTTCTGCTCTTATTTAAGGTACTGTGTTTGTGGAGCTCATTTAAAATGTATAATTAAGAAATACATATTAATTACATAGTTATCTATAACAGTAAAACTTGTAGTCGTGTTAGTTAGGTGTTCTAGATATATAGAGATGTATTTCAGTTAGATAAATAATTTCCAATACTTCACAGACCTATGGAATATGGCATTTAAAATGTTTTAAGAACGTAGGCTTTTCTTGAGAATGAGACATGTCTGCTTCTGGCAGCACCAATTACTTCAGAAAGGTTGATGGGCATTAAAGAAACTCATGGAATTTGCCATCAATGTGATAAGGCTAGCCATTTGCGCAAGAAACTGCTCTTGCCTGGACTGCATTATGGTATGCTGTATGAACTAGACATGCATGACCAACAGAAAAGTGACTGCTGAACTTTCAAAAAGATGGGGTCATCCTTCAGGGTTCCTGCTTTACATAAGAAACTGCCAGACATTCTGAAAAATACAGAAGAAAGTGACTGACAAACTGCCAAGATAGGATAAACATTCTTTCAAATTTCCTGCTTCATGGAAAAGTCTGCTGGATACTATGGACCTGTTAGCTGAAGATGGATCCCCCAGTGTTACAGAACTTTGGATGACTGTCCAGGCAGCAAAATGTCTCTGTCAACTCTAGAGTTTTAGAAGTTGTTTACAATGTATTTCCTGTTTACGTATGTAACAGTTTATCCTTCTAGGCTCATCAAAGAGTTGGACACAGATAGTTATAGCTTTCCCTAGTTACGATATGATAAATTAGATATAAAACTTTAGACTCACAAAGATAGCATAGATGATATTTTCCTTAATTTGCAAAATGTAAAGGAACTAAATATTGTAACTATAATTCTTTCTTGATAACTGATTTGTATATGTAATTTTACTATGTTAAAGCGAAAACTTTCCTTTTTAGACAGAAAAGAGGAGATGATGTGGGATTCCCCTCTGTATGCTGTGAATATGCTTTATTACTGCTGCTTAATGTATAAAGATGTTTCAGTCAATGTCTTAACAGAGCAAGACCAGGCAGGAAATCCAAACAGAGATATAGAGAGAGAGTAGGTGGAGTCAAGGAGTCAAGGACACCACGTAACTGATGAAGGAGAAAGACGCCGGAAAATCTTACTGGTATGCCACAGCCTCGTGGTGATATACAGATTAATAGAAATAGGTTTATTTAAGATGTAAGAGCTAGCTAGAAACACACCTAAGTCATTGGCCAAATAGTGTTGTAATTCATATAGTTTCTGTGTGATTATTCAGGTCAGGGCAACTGGGAAACAAGCAGTGTCTTTTTACACAACCCATTGTGGGTGGGGTCACTTCTGTGCAGGTGCCTCTAAGCTGTGTAAGAGGGTGGCTGAGCAAGCCTAGGGAGAAAGACAGTAAGTAGCATCTGTCTGTGGTCTCTGCTTCAGTTCCAGCCTTCGGGTTTCAGATCTGTGTTCCTGTCTTGTCTTCCCTCGGTGATGCACTGTAACTGTAAGCCACACAAGCCTTCTCCCTCCCCAGGTCTCTTCTACAGTGTTTGCCACAGCAACAGAGAACAAAACTCAAACAGACAATATGTAATATCTAGGCTTTATAACATTTTTTAAAAGATCTATGGTCTCACTATTAACTTTATTTTTGGTTATATTTTGGTTATTTTTTTTGCTGATTAGTGTGAGAGGGCAGGAAAATATACTATTTATTTGAACAGAAAAAATTTTCTGGCACTTGCTAGTAGTGACTGGTGATAGGGGTCAGATGAGGCCCCAGCCTGAAGCAAAGTCTGCTTCATCATCTGTACCATCTGAGTGATGTGCAGTGGCCTGCTCCAGACCTGGCTGCTAATTCAGACAGCAAGGGTGAGTTCACCTGGCTCGCGGCATGGCTATTTAAAGCCCGGCCTCTTTAATCAGGAACAGCCCTAGCTTGCTGTTTGTACTAAGTTATATATGTATTTGTATTATGTAGGCTGAAACCACAAAGGACGAATTAAAGGGTATGTTTTAGAATAAGACTCAGAGTGACGTCTCAGGTAGGTTTTGGATAATTTCTAATTGTCTTTATCTAATCTCCTACCATTCCATTTGATATCTTAATTATTAACTTTTGTAAATCACAAGGAGCTAAATTAGGATAATCTGTCGGGGTTTTTTTTGTTTGTTTGCATCATTAGTATTCAAGCAAGATTCAAGGTTTTTTTTTTTAAATAGGACTCTGCTTAAGTCTCTTTGTTTAGTTTATATAATATGATTTAGCATGATATGACATGTTTAGCTGACATGATATGATTAACTGGACATTTGTCACGTTTAGTATACTGAAACTTGTGGGAAAGGAACAAAGCAATGAGGTCAGCCTTTCTGGGTTGTCAAACTTCTAGTTTTTCCTTACCTAATGTAATTTTTAAAAAGTGGTGCGCAAGAGAAAGACACCTTGCGGCACAACTCATGTGGAGGGGTTTTTATTATGGGAAAGAAGGAATAAAAGACATAAAGAACAATTTTTTAAAAAAGTTTAAAAAATGCGTTGAGAACTGTATACAATGTAGTTTGATTGTAATCACCTGCAGATCCTCAGAGAGCCACCCCCCACATCTTTAATCCCACAACTACTTGGTTTGGGTTTCTTTTGAAACCTATCAAGTCTAATTCATTTGCTCAAATAATTCTGGGGATGGGGCCTCCTCCTGGAGCATGCCTGAACTACTAAATCACCTAAAGAAGACCGATTCTCCCTCTCCCAGCAGCTAGCAGTTGCTGGGAGAGAAAAACATATGTGGTAGTGATATTTAATGAGGTCTTACACCAGTAACTACACATGGTTCATGATGTGAGATGCCAGTATTCAGGCATCCCAATCCAATCCATCTCCCAGCCTCTTGCACTTGCCCTCTGTCCCTGAAACCCCGCCCCCAAAATAAAACAAAGTAAAATTTAAGATAAAAATGGAAAAAAAAATAAAAACAAGGAAGGGACCATCTCGTCATCTCGTCATGAAGCTGCAATAGGCCACAGAGAGTCATGTAGTAAACCCCTTTATCCATACATCTCTACATTCGGGTGTTCATCGCAAAGCATCATGGGTTTGGTTCGAGACTCCAATCTCTGCTACACTATTGATACTAGGCCCTCACTGGAACTCTTCCTGGACACCCCACTGCCACCCTGTATCATAAAGATCCTGTAGCCCCGGGTCCACAGGATGCACACCCCCCCACCAAGTTTCAGAAGATCACAGAAGGGACAGATGTTGGGGTGGGCAAACACTTAACCCTGGTTCTGGGCCTGGGTAGTTGCGAGGTTGGTCAGCCCGCAAGCTCTCCCCTGTCCTCACCACCAGGGTGCGCTCTCCAGCACCGCCCTGGCTGGTTCACCCCTTGCAGTGATGGGCAAGGGGTAGGGTCAGGGTTGGCTTTCCCACTCCTACACCTTAGGACCAGCTCTACTGTGTTGCACAGTCGCAGTATAGGGGCCACTCTCCATCCGTAGTATAGGGGCTACACTGATGAGCGGCAGGGCAGATCTCCTGCTCTTATGACCTCAGGGCCAGCAATCCCATCTGGGTGTGGGGGGGAAGGGCAGTGATCTCTCCCCTACCCATGCTGTCACATGACAGATAATGAGGATAGCTCTCCCACCTGCCTCAGGGAATGATGGGTGGCTGTGGGGAGCAATCTCTCCCCTACTATGCCTTCGTATGGTAGATGAGAGATGGGCCAGGTCTCCCATGCTCACCTTCTCGGGGTGGGCTCACCTGTGCCCTTGTCAGCAGGGTCCGCTCTGCTATGCTGCCCAGACAAAGTGTAGGGCTTGCTTTCCCAAATGTGGAACCCAGTAATAGGGTCAGTTCCCTTGCCAGCAGGAGGTGGGAGAGGAAGAGGGGAGGGCATCTTTCCCTCATCTCTACCACCACACTATAAACAGGGGAGGCAGTGGCCCCTCTTATGCCCTCAGGGTTGACTTACCCACTTTCCTGTCTACTGGGTCAACTCTAGTGTGCGACTCAGGTGAGATACAGGGCCTGTTCTCCTGAGTGCTGCAGCCGGTGAGGGGTTGGCTCAGGTCCCCCACCTGCTGCAGGTGCCAAGGGGTGTGGGGAGGGCATCTTTCTGTCACCCATGCCACCCCATGGGAGACAAGAGGGGCACTATCCTCTCCCTCATTCTCACACCCCCAGTGCCAGCTCGCCTATACCCCTGTGAACAGAACCACTTCCAGTGGGCTGCCCAGGTGAGGTGTAAGGCTCTCTCTCCTGAGTGCTTCAGCCAGTGAGGGGCAGGACCAGTTCTCCTTAGCATTGCAGCCAGTGAGGGGCGGGGCCAACTCTATAGGGTCCTGTCCTCTCAGCCTTTGGTGGGATCAAGAACATCAGACATCAGTACAGACCATGGCTGCATCAGGACCACAAACCAAGTGTGGGCCCCGGCAGTAACCCTGGTCCAGACATCATGACGTCACTGAGGGGCAATCAAGCTACCCACCTCAGCCACTCCTCACCACTTTCACTTCCTCAGAGACGCCTCTGCCCACAGGAAATGAACCCTTCTGTCTGTCTGTCTGTCTCTCTCTCTCTTTCTCTCCCTCCCTCCCTCCCTCCCTCCCTCCCATTACATACATTTTCTCCCCACCCCCACTATAACGGTGCTCAATCTGCCCATATTTTCTCCTTGAAGCCCAGGGTGGGCCTGCATATCGGTCTCTGTTCTGCTGAGTCTGTTATGGCACTGGGCAGGAACATGCTTTGTCCTAAAATATTATTTTTAAATGTATTTTTCTTTTATTTAGATAAGCACAGATGTGTTATCTCCCTCCATTCAGATGGGCTGGACTACTGTGCATTCAGCCTGGGGGCCTTTGCCGAGTGAAAGCATCAGATATGAGAATGCCAATCTCAGCAGCTTTCTGCTTTCAAGACTGGTGTCACTACAGTTGTGGAATAAGAGGAAGTTGGGGACATTTTTCTCCCACTTAAATATTATCCAAATGCATCAAGAGAAATAATCTCAAAGCAGTTTATACACCTTTCAACAGCTTATTCACCCATGCAGGCCAGAGATGAGGTAACACTGCTATTAGAAATTACTGTTAGCATTTAAAATATGGTTTTCCCTGGTCCAAAAGAATGATGTATAGGCTGGGATTATTCAGATTCCAAGTAGATAACCCCAAAAATAAAGCACATGGGCCAAATAACTAATAGGATTAATATGTTTTGCACTAGGGATGCTCATGTAAGAAAACAAAAGTCAATGCAGAAGAAGAAATGATGCATTATGAGGAGTGCTCCATGTGCTGGACTCCCAGAGAGCCGCAATTTCCTCTTGTGCTGTTATAATGTATTCTACCTCATTTGTGTCACCAGAGTTGTGTACCTATGTCCTGTATTGGTGAACAACAACAAAAGAAGGCAGTGAGGGAGACAATCCATGACACCATATTGAATGAAACACGATCTCATGTGTGAAGTAGATAATGATTATTGGCTGGATAATTTCATTTTCTCTGAATGTTTTTTTAGGCAAGAGGGGAGTAAATAGGATTCACAGTGAGCTTTGGAATTTCTAATGACGTCAACTGCATGGGATAATGACAGTTTCTAAATCAAAGTTGGCCTAAAAGCCACTTCACAGATAGTTATTTGGTAGGAATAACTGAACTATGACATTGTATTAGAAAACACCAGAATGCAAACTTCAGTGTTTAATGTAGGCTCCACTGGAAAATGATGGCCATACACATGCAAACTCCATGTCTAGCATAAAGACGAAATGAACCCACACATATAAAGCATCAGGCTGCCCCACAGAGAACATCCAGTAAAAGTTAGAGTTGCACGATTTTATTAGAGGAGAAACCTTTATTGCCGTTCATATGTCAATTTTTCTGAATTAATCAGCAAGCTCACTATTCTTAGCTAAAATGGCTTCTATTTTCCTTCAGAGTCATTGATTTTTTGAAGTCAGTTGCTGACCTTAAATAGACTGTCAGAACATCACATGGTAAAACTAATTTATTCCATCTTATGGAGAATATAACAATAATTTAGCAAAGATCTAAAGATGTTTTGACATGGTGCCTGCCATAAAGAAATTCAGTCTAGAACACTGTCAATTTCTTAAAAATTATCATCCTCATAGGAGATAGGTTTGATTTATTCAATTTAATCAGTAAATTAATTTATATTTAACTTAACCTTAGTTTCTTCGTAGCAAGATGAATTAAACAGTACGGCTAACAATTTCATCTGATAGGTTTTGGCCTCTGAGGGCTACTATACCACTGTAAATAGCTATGAGTCTATTCCGCTCTCCAGGAGCCATGCTTTGCCCCATATAACTGCATCATCTGGGAGTCCATGCATCTGAAGCATGCATCTGAAAGCATGATGAAGACAACACTCGAACTTTAATATCTGCAACCCTGTTGTTCTGGAACTAGATCTGGAGTGAGCAGATTCTGAACCAGGAGTTCACGTTTACAAACCACACAAACTACTTTGTGAGACACATGGATGAGGGTTACTTGGTTCTGATGCACGGTTTAAACTAGGATCCAGTAGGTTTAGTGTACTTCAACCATGCTGTATTAAATGTAAACACAATGGGGACTTGCACTCCATGTATTCTGGAGGTCTTTGGCTTTCTATTCTAGCAGGGAACAGTGAGAAATTGCATTATGAAAATTGTACTCTTCAAGGAACCTTAAAATCTGTATTTTACACCAATATTCTGCATACTCTATCAACTCAATCACTTCTCTGTGCCTATTAGGATGTCTATATAACCGCCCCCCTTAGTCTGCTAATCAGATGGACTCAACTACGTTTCTTGATTTTTCTAATGTGGGATAATTTTTAAAGCATTTAAAGTTGGTGTATATTGTACATAGGTTTCATTGTGGCATCTTCATACACTGTTCTTATCACTCTTTCTACTTCACTCTCCACTCTATGCTGAGTTCCCTTCCTCCCGCCGACAGCCCTCTGTTTTCATGTTACACATATTCTCGTACCTTCTTTTTCACTTCTCTCAGTTAAGGCTTCTTTTTCATGTTTATAGTATTTCTGCATGGGTACGTGTGTGAGTGCATGTTTGCATGTGTGTGGGCACACGTGGAGATGGGCATACGGGTGACAGTGGAAGATGGAGGTCCTTGTTGAGTATCTTCCCTGATTGTTCCCTGCTTCATTCACTGAGTCCAGGTCTCTCCTGAGCAGAGCAGGATGCTGAAGAAGTCGGCTGCTCTGCATGCCTCTGGGATCCCATCTCCTCCTCCCAAGCCCTGTGTATATAGTTGGGTGTTGAGGGTCAGAACTCTGATGCTTCCACTCATGTGGCAAGGGCTTTATCCACTAAGGCATCCCCTGCCTTAAGATCTCCTCTCGTGGTCCCTTTTTTGTTTCGTTACAAAGATCGCCCATCTATAAAAATTGAAACACAGGCTAATCATAAGAAAGGAAACATGGTATTTTTGTCTTTCTGCGCTTGGCTTATTTTATTTATCATAATAATCTCTAGCTCCTAATTTTGAATAACTTTTAAAAACTTGCCAAGGCAATATATTTTCCTGTGGGTTTTTAAAAAATCACATCTTTATATACAGTATAAATGCCATATGAATGTACACGAATGTACCGCCTTTTGTTTACAGGTTCACACTGTCACTATTTCACGTGGCATTTTCTTCACGTTAAAGAGGGGATGCACCTGCTGATACTGCTCTACTGTTTGGGGCCTGATTAGTGTATCATGCCATTATCGCCTTCATAAAATATGCTGGCTGGTAGGTGAGATTTCTCCTCCATCTTTGTGTGTGTCAACATATTTTGAAAGCAGAGAGACTGTCTGCATTCTGGACTCTCTCATCAATGATATTTGTATAGTAAACAGTGTGGAGCAGAGAGCTGCTCTGCACAGTCCTGGAACATACACTTGGTGCTTGTTATACAAGATAGTTTTATAAGCTCAGTGTTGTCTCATGTATCTCATCCCATGACATGTATACACAATATCTGTCCCTCTGTAATACACACACACACACACACACACACACACACACACACACACACACACTATAGGCAAGAGATTCAGGCAGCTATCACAAAGGCTGCCATTCTGGCTAACACTGCCACCAGTCCAGAAGCCTTGTGTATGTCACATACACTTATGAAACAAGCTAAATATCTTGTTAACTTGCAAATGCGTTAAATCTCCAGGCCTAACAGTTCTGGACACTGGAAAAGTTGTAATATTTAGTTCCAGGAACAGCTTGCATAAAATTAGAATCCTTAAACTTTAATAAATCTATTCCATAAAATTACTTGAAGCTGTAGTCTTCCCAGGTGCACCGCCCCACCCCCCCGCAAATAATGTTTCAATTTATTCTTTGAGAAATTCACACAATACATTTTGATGGCATTCTTTTCCTTCCCCCAATCTTTCTAGGTCCTTCCCCACTGCACTACTCAGTCAACTAATGTTATTTCTCTCCCTCAAAACTACAGTGATACAGAGCCTGCTCTGTGCTGACCAACCACTCCTGAGCACAGGGCCTGCCCTGCAGTGCGGTTGATGTGCCCAGGGTCATTGCACTGAAGGCAACTGATGTTCCTCCTCCTAGTGGCTGTCAATTGCAGATAGCTTTCTGTGTTGGTCTGGGACATCACGCTTACTCCTCTTCTTCTGTCCTGAGATTCTGGAAAATTTTAGTATCAATTGACTTAACATTCACGTTTTCTAGTCTCGTCATATTTGTTATAACATTATTCTATGTATACAATTCAAATGAACTGAACTAAAATTCTCATGGCTAGGCTATAATTTTGGATCCTTCACAGGTATTCTAGTCTCGTTCTGAGTTCGTGATTTATTTGTAGTTCTCTGCAAGTGGAAGCCAGGCACCACTATGACACTTGACTTCCACAATTACTGCAAATGTGCTTCTAGGTGGATGTTTTCATCAGCGTCAGATGCTGCAGGCATCTTTTCTAGCACCACAGCGGCCAGTCAGTAATGTGCCAGGTGGAGGCAGCTCTATTGGGTCCTAAAGATCAGGCCGATGTGGAGCCGGCAGGCTTTCAGTCCAGGAAAAGGCATTTTGGAGTTAATATGAATTCTAATGAAAAACAATGAACTAACCTATAAAATTATTAAAGGGAAAGGTGAATAAAAATGGAAATCCAATCTGATTGGTTTTACTTTATGAGACAAGCAATCTCTTAATGAAATTAATTGCAGTGAAATCAAGGAGCAAGAAAGATTTTTAAAAATGTTCCCAAGTTGCTACTAGGTTGAGGAGTATGAAAACTATTAGAGTTCCAGAAGCCAAAGGGACGGCTTCTTCTAAAACTCTATTTTGTAAAAAAAAGTTTACCTCTGAACGATGACTCTCATATCTTACATAACAAGGCTGTGACCTTTCCTCCTAGAAAATATGGTTCAATTTCATCTTTCCCATGAAGGATTGTAGAAAGCTCCACAAATGGAAGCTCCCTTTGAGGCATTTCTGCAGGCTCAGCAGCCTGCAGTATGTTCTCAGTGACTTTCTGTACAATGTATTTGCTGTGTGAATGGGTGGGGGGGGTTGCTGAAGAGCACAGATCTCATAGAACAGGGAAGCAGTTAGCATAGCACTGGAGCATGCCCCAGATCATGTCTTTCAAATGTATTTTCAACAGAGATGGAATCTTTCCACGTACAAACTGAAAAGACGTTCTGTAGTTCTCACGAACAAGCACTCTCTGCAGAGCTCTGATCTGAGACTAGCATTCAGAAGACATGCCCTCTTTTTCACATGGAACGGGCCACGCACGAGGATAAAGCACTGTGGTTCACTGTTTTGCATTCTCCATGTTATGTAAGACTTTTCATGTGTGGAAAGTTGACTGATATAAGTAGGTCTGAGTGGAGGTGGAGTGTGTTATTTATAGTCACAAATAGGTATAGACTTGCCTGGCTAATATACTTGAAAAGTTAGTGCAAATGGGTTTGAAATGACTTCTCATTTTTAGTGCCTTTAGGCTCCCAGAGTTGAATGTATTAACCCTGCAAAAGTTGGCATTTTATATCAAAGAAGCTAAATGTGATTTCTTACCACTCTAGAACAGTTAAAATATGTTTGACACTATCATTTACTAGGTTGAATTATTCATTAAAATGTTTTGGGTTTATAATCAAGTAGGAAGTATTATCCTAAAATTAAAAAAAGAATTCAGACTTGTCATTAACCATTTTTAACAGAAAATTCAGTCGATGATATTAATTAGATGCACAAGGTTGTGTACCCATTACCACAGTATTACACCCTCACATAACCCTCAAACAAAAACATAGTCAATAAGCAATAGCTCCAGTTCCTCCTTTCCTAGTGTGTCAATCTCTAAGCTACTTTCTGAGTCTATGAATTTGCCTGTTTTAGGTATATAAGTGGGATCATAAGATATCTGTGCCTCAATTGTCTTGGTGTGTCCATTCTGTGGTGTGTGCTGTCATGGATGTTTTCTTTTTATCTGTTCTATGTACATGCTGCCACATTTTGTTTATCTATGAAAGTACAGATACTTGGTTTTCTCCTACCATTTGGCTATTGGGGAGAACGGAATAATGAACACTGGCACACAGCTATCTTGGTTCGGTTCTTCTTTCAGTTCTTTTGGGTACCAGAAGTAGAACTCTAGAGTCATGGTAATCCTATATTCAGCCTTTTGAGGATCCTCCAAACTTTTCATGGCAGGTGGCATCATTTTATATTTTGCTAGCAAGTTACAAGAATTTCAACTCTTATTGCCAGGATTTGCTATTTTCTGTTATTATTGATGCTACCATCCTAGTATGCCCAAATCATTTTGTAATGTTAAGTTCCATAATAATAAATTATGTTGAGTAGCTTTAAATATACATCTTAGCCACTTCCAAAGCTCTGTTCTATTCAAATGTCTATTCAAATCCTTGACCCATTTCAAAAGCTGACTTTCTTATCATCTTGTTACTGAGTTCTAAGTTTCTTTGTCCATTATGGATATTAACTGCTTGGGAGGTATGCAAACATTTTCTCTCATATTGTCTTTATTATTTTCTTGATAAACGTGCTTTGCACAGAATTTTAATTGTGACAAGTTCAATTTACTTATTTTATTTTTGCTGTGTTTTTTGGTATATATCTAAGGAACCTACTGATCTTAAAGACTTAGCCTTACACTTTATTTGTAGAATTCTATGATGCCTACATCTTGTACTTGAGCTTCATATAAAGCTAAATTTTATTATGCTGAATAATATCTTTTTAACGGGCACAGTAACTGCTCACACTTACAGGTGGTAACTCAAACACAATGCATAGTTGACTTTTTAATGTGATGATGTGGGTGATCAGTTGCATCTTTTGTCTTATTTGCAGAAAAAGTTATTCTTCATTGAATGGACTTACTCAGCATCCAGTGTGTTTTTGAATGCTCTAATTCATCGGTGTATTTATCTCTACTTATGACTATACTATACTGTTTCAATTACTATTCCTCTACAATAAGTTTTGAAATTGTTAGCACTATATTTATTTACTTAAAGTTTCTTATTTGGGGGGTGTGTGTGTGTGCGTGTGTGTGTGTGCACATGAGCTCTAGCACTTCTGTGGAGGTCAGAGGACAACTTGTAGTGGTTAGTTCTCTCCTTCCACCATCTGGGTCCAGGGAATTGAACTCTAAATTGAGGTCATTGGGCTTGGCACCATACACCTTTGTCCCTGAAACATCTCACCAGCTTAAGAGTTTTTACCTCTTAATTTATTCATGATTCAAATAAAAATTTGGTAAGAATTTGTGAATTTTTCTTTCAGTTCTAAAAAAGGAGCTGTTACTATTCTGATACACATCACACTGAAACTCTAACTAGCTTTAGATAGTATTTATGTCTTACCACCGTTAAAATGTTTAACTGATTTATGTGAAGTTTTTTTCATTAATTTGTATTTTAATGTCTTTCAACCATCTTGTAATTTTTAGGCATTTCATTATTTTATTGTAAATAGTATTCAAACCACTTTTTAAATAATCATCTTGGATTGCTCACACCTGGTAGTATAACAAACTAACCCCAAACTTGTAATCCTCCTGCCTCTCTGCTTGCTGGGAGCTAGGATTACAGGCCTCTGCTATGACATTCAGCTACAACTGATTTTTCAGACAGTATTTTATCTTGCTAAATTGGTTTATTAGCTTTTACAGTGGTGACTTTCTATATACATGTGTTATGTCATCTCTAGATGGAACAGGTATACGGAGAGAGCTTTGTCTCTGATTGGCATCCACTGCTTCTTTTTCTTAGTGTTTTCCCACTGTGATCAAAGCAGACACTTTGGTGATTCAAAATCCTTTAAAATCCATCAAGAACCAATCGGTGGCAGGGCCATGGCCTTAATTTTTCACACTTTTATATTATATCAGAAACAAATGTGGCCCAATGTATTTTAGTATTTTCCTTAGTTTTGGAGTAATATAATTCTTGTTCCACTAGGTCACACAGCATGATAATATGTTTATATTTCTGCCCAAACTAGGTTTATATGAACTGTATAAAATTTGCCTCAATTAGGAAAGCCATAATTTATTTTATTTCAGACTCTGAAGTAAGCATGATAAATGCCAGAAGTATATTTTTCTATTAAAAAGGAAGTGGAAATTACAAAAGCATTTATGAAAGTGTAGTGGTTCTCAACCTGTGAATTGCGACCCCTTTAGGGCTGAACGGCCTTTTACAGGGGTCACCTAAGACCATTGGAAATATCATGTATTTACTTTACAATTCATAACAGCAGCAAAAATACAGTTATGAAGTAGTTATAAAGTAGCAATAAAGATAATTTCATGGTTGGGGAGGGGTCACCACACATGAGGAACTATATTTGCGGGCTGTAGTGTTAGGAAGGTTGAGACCACTGGTTTAGTGAGGCTAGTGTTAACTAGGTGATTGCGTCCTAGGATTTGAATAAATACCCCCAACATTTTTCTATTGGTTTAACTTGATATTATTAAATGTACTGCTTCTGTAGGTCTATTTATTCATTTCCTCTTTATAGTTTTTTAGTCCTAGGTACTGAACTTAGGGCCTTCACATGTTAGGCAGATACTCTGCCATTCAGCTACAGTCTCAACTCAAAAGGTTTTAATGGAATCATTTCATATTCAAATTTGAAGACCTTTTCCCATACAGTAAAATGTAATGATTTTCTTCACTAAGAAACAGAAATTGATTTCTTACTTCTTGCTTTCATTAATATTGAATACAGAATAAAGTAGATCTTACCAATTTGTCCATTTATAAGTACTTAATTACATGCTATACTTTTAAGTTTATTGGTGAAACGGTGACAGGAAGTTTAACCCAAGGTCTCAACGCAAATTTTGCTTAATTTGTGCCATATCATAAATGAGTGTATCAGGAAAGACTTCAAAGGGTCCCATGCATGTTGTGGGACAGAATTCTCTGGGTCCTAAGTAAGGGATTCAGTCACCATAAGTCTCCGTTTTCCACACTAAAAATCAAGAAAGGTCTTAGGCTTGAGTCTGGTTAGCTTTCCATGGGTTACTTATGAACTGTAGATCAGATGAGCCAAAACCACAAGAAAGATACCAGTGCTGTGGCTTCTGTAAAAATATACCAAACACTGCTCTTTTTGAAGATAATTATTATTTTTCACATCACTATGTTTATCCTGTGTGTGTGTATGTTTATGGGGGAAGATAATTATTTGTCAAATAATTATATTTATCCCCAGTACGGACGGACGGACACACACACACGCACGCACGCACGCACGCACACACGCACGGGATATTTAAAAGTCCTTGTGACATTTAAAGAATGAGCAATCTTAGTTCATGTTCTACCCTAGCTGTAGCTTTAGCTGCTCCCAGCGGCGTTGGTACAAATGTCTGGCACTACCCGGATGTGTGCCTGTCTGGTTGGATGTGTCAGCTCTGGGACCTTAGCAGAAGGTGCAGTGACACAGAGGCAGACCGCTGGGAACGCTGCAGCGGCCAGTTGTCTGGCAGTCTTTTCTCAACTAGATGAATAAATGGGCAGAAAACAGCCAATCATAACTAAAGCTTATTATTGGATAAATCCATCTTATACATCATGGCTTATATACAGAATCATTAAAGCAGTGAGATCCATTTTAAATCAAAGCAATTGATGTAATTCTACATATATAAAATATTGAATGGTGGGTAAGTCATCCCAAGCATTACCATCTAGCACACAGCCTTAGAATCTACATAGTTGGGAAATAAAGGAAGATATTTTCTGTTTTTTGATGTATGCAGTGATTTTCTGATTCGAGTTAAGTATTGTGAATACCACAAGAACTGGAAATATTCAGAAAAGTGAGACTCTGCTAATTCAATGACAGCTCAGTTTATGATAACACATTGTCACTTGTGTGAGAGACTGCTTTTCTTTTCAGAGTTTTGGTAAAAGCACAAGTGCTTTGTTATGTCCTCTTCCAAAGGCTCACAGTGTTCTTGACAGAAGCAGTGCTCACTTGACAGACATGTTATCAACTGAAGCTTGAAAGCCTCATATAGAGCTACCAGGTTTTTGTGTGTATAATTTTCTTTGAAACTGAATTTACTTATCTGCTTTCTTTTGATGCGTGTGAACTCCTAGGACATACCATATGAAGACTAAGAACTAAAATAGCAAAATAGCTATTCTAGAATGGATTAAAAATTTCAAGTAATTTAAATTATTTTTGGAATATTTCGAGAAATTAGAGTCTTTCATTTACATCAGAAAAATTAATAAAAGAAAATGGTCTTAATGGAATCTATAATGATTTCTTTGGTCAGGATATAATATGTCTAAAGGTAGGATTGCGGATGAAATGGTGTATAAAGTAAATATTTTCAAATTATAACGTAAAACATATAATTTACCCTTAACCTTGCATTATGTTCAACCTATCACTAAAATATTTCAGCACAACAGAAATGCGGGATGTATATTTTAACTAGGAAAGTACTGTAGCTTTTATATTGCCAAAACTGTCATTCATTTCTTTTTCATGAAACCGCTATTCCAGTACAACCTTAGAAAACTTGAAGCGTAATGGACTTTGCTAGTTAAAACCGTTTTATTTCCAGCATGTCTGCAAAGATGCTCTGCACCTAACACTTCATTTTTCAATTAATAAAACCGTAAGCTGTTAAGACAGTCTTGATAGCGGGCAAGGTGAGGGTTCCCGTTTTCAAATGTTCAGTTGTTCATGAGTTTCACTGAGAAATTACATTGTGAACTTTAAAACATTTTCATACGACCCTGTAATATTTAATAAACTCATACTTTAATAGGTGTTGAAATTTGTGAGTATACCACTGTTGTGCTAATTCTAATTGGTCTTGATAATAACAACCTGGAGTCAGATATCAGGGTAAATGCTGAAGATCAGAGAAGTAAGGCAGGCCAGGCACAGTAGAGACCCTTTACCTCTACTGAGTCCTCAGACCAAAAGGGTGACCCTGTCCCTACGATTCCTCAGAGTAAATGAGCTCCGGTCTCCTCCCGCCTTATATTCCTCTCTCAACCCAGCCATATCCCTTCCCATCTTCACCTTTCTAGTGCTGGGATTACAGGCGTGTGACTCCTAAATACTGGGATTAAAAGTGTGAGCCATCACCACCTGGCTCTGTTTCTCTTTTAGACTGGATAAATCTCGTGTAGCCCAGGGTGGCCTTGAATTCACAGAGACCCACCTGCCTCTGCCTCCTGAGTGCAGGGATTAAAGTTGTGAGCCACACTGCTTGGCCTCTATGGCTATCTAATTAGCTCTGCACTCTGTTCTTCAGGCAAGTTTTATTTGTTAGATCACAAAGTATCACCACATAGCACTCATTAGTATTCTTCCGCATTAGGCACTGGCACTACAGAATCTATGGAAGCGGCTGTATCGCAGCAGCAAAATCAGGTCAGCAGCACCGTTAGCTGCAGCATGGTCTGAACCGTGCAAGCATCTGTAACTGCACATTTCTTGCATCTTCAAAGGAAAGAAGCTGAGGCTTCCCTTTCCTCGAGACACTTCTTCCTTTTCCTACGGGCTTCCTCTTGCCCTTCTGTGATTCCCTCCACAGCCACTTATTAACACGCTGTGTGCTCTTTATTATGGATTTGAAAAGTGTAATGTTTCGTACTGCAGACAGCATTTTGCACACCTTCTTCCCTATCATCTGGCTCATATGTAGATTGTTCTACCCCTCCTTCCTAGTTTTATCTCAGCTTGACACAAGCTAGAGTCATCTGAGAGGAGGAAACCACAACTAAGAAGACGGCTTCATGAGATGGCTGACGAGCAATCCTGGAGGACCTTGTCTTGATTACTGATCAATAGGAAAGGGCTCTGCTCATTGTGGGGGACTCTGCCCCTAGGCAGGTATCCTGGATGGCATAGGAAAGCAGGCTGAGCAAGCTGTGTGAGCCGGGCAATAAGCAGCACCCTTCCACGGCCTCTGTCTCAGTTCCTGTCTCCAAGTCCCTGCCCTGCTTGAGTTTTTGCCCTGACTTCCCCTCCAGGGATGGACTGTTACCTGGAAGTGTAATAAACCATTTTCTCCCCAAGTGGCTTTAGATCGTGCTAATTAGCAACAGCAACGGAAGCCTAAGGAAGATGAGGTTCATCTCCAGAGATTTGAAGCTAATTGGTCTGAGATATACCTAAGGCATTTAAAATCTACCTATGAAAGAAGAGAAACATAATCAGTTATCTTTTCTTCAACACCGACAACAATAAAACAACCTTTAGCTTGTCAGTTCCTTTATGTGAAAATGACTAAGAGTCTGTGTTTTAGTCGAATAAACTGAAATAGGTCGGTTGTTAAGCTGCTGCACAAGTTTGAGCTCCTTGTGGAGAACTGATAATGGGGCTGTAATCCCTATCACCTGGGAGGCAGAGACAAGCGTATATCTGGGAGCCTGCTGGCCAGTCAGCCTAAGCCAATGGGTAGCCCAGGCTCAAGGCCTAAAGATCCTGTCTCAAGAGGACAAGAAGGACGGCACCTAGGAAGGTACTTGAGGCTGGCCTCTTTACGAATACAGACATGTGTTCATGAATGGGAGCCTGTGTGAACACAAACACAGAGAAAAAATTTTATTTTTC
Organism: Myodes glareolus; assembly: GCF_982192425.1. Taxonomy (NCBI): domain Eukaryota; kingdom Metazoa; phylum Chordata; class Mammalia; order Rodentia; family Cricetidae; genus Myodes; species Myodes glareolus. The sequence continues at coordinate 32,320,235 of NC_142040.1, forward strand.
AAATAAAGATAGTTAAGGATTCTGGAGTTTCCCAAGATGAGATTAAAAGTTCTCTTTCATATTGATAGTCTTACTGTGCAGCTGTTTTGTTTTGGGAAGCCCAATTCCTGAGGTTCTGGCTTAATGATGATTTTGTATACTGGGAATTTAGGGGATTTTAATCTGTGCCATTAAGCTAAATGATCACTCTATTGATTGGAATGAGGCCAACATTGTATTTTTCCTAAGTAATAAATGATTGCAAACTGATTTTTTAGGAGCTGGTTATTTTATACCATTTGAAAAATATTTTAACTATACAAATATAGTCATACCTGACCAGAAAAAAATTAGTAAAAATTCTCTTTGGATAGTATTGGTTCTCAAATATACTTATAGCACATACACACACACATTCAAATATATAAAAAATAATGGCTTATGAATAGAAGTTGGCTTTTGGCAATAACATGAGTGGTATATCAAATAATAGCTCTAACTTTCACTTTTAAAGAGGACAGCAAATTGTTTATAATATTTTTTCTTAGTTTTTGAATGTGTCTTAAGAGGTCTTGGGAGTTTTCCAAGTTGAAAGTGACCCAGGTATTAAAAAACAATTCCAATTTTCTAGTCATTAATTAAATTGTGAGTAATTTTCCACTAGTAAATAAGAATTATCAGGCCACATCTTTTCCATCTCTCTATAATAAACACATTTCAAATTTATTTTATTTAGTGGTTAGCTCCAATTGCTTCACTTTGTTCTTATAAAAATGTCCAAGCTATCATAATGCCTTGTGATATCACTGTGCCTGGAGGCTGAGGACCAAGGAACACCCCTGCTGAAGGCAGATACCTGCCCTAATGGGGAAGCTGTCCTCGGGACCAAGGAGCTGATATGTAAGTGTTATCAGAGAAAAGACAAGTTAGGGACTGGGATAGGTGGTTGAGTGATTAAGAGCACTGACTGTTCTTTCAGAGGACGTGGGTTCAATTCCCAGCACTCACATATAGGCTCACAACTGTCCAGAACTCCAGAATCCAACACCCTCACACAGATATACATGCAGGCAAAACACCAATGCACATAAAAATAAAATTAAAATATATATTAAAAAAAGACAAAATAAATAGTGACTATATATGGTGAGTTCTGCAATGTCCTGTAACATTCCAGAATCACCATCACATAGACCACTGTCAAGGGTGCCCTCAAGGGTGCCTTCAGAGGTACGCTGTGTGGTATGCCTGATGGCAAAACTATCACTGCTTTGCTAACACGAAAACGAGGCATGTAATCTCAGATAATTCTTCATAAAGACACATCTTGATGCTCGTAGGCTCCTATATCATTACAGTTCTTACATTCAAGAATTGCTTACTACAGAAGGAAAGAGAACGTGAGTAAAGAAGGCAAGACCAGAGGGAACCTTCATCCAACGATGGATGGCGATACAGACGGAGACCCACATTGGAGCACCGAACTGAGCCCCCCATGGTCCAAATGAAGAGCAGAAGGAGGAAGAACATGAAAAAGGAAATCAGGACCGCGAGGGGTGCGATCACCCACTGATACAAGGGGACTGATCTAATGAGAGTTCACCAAGGCCAGTTGGACTGGGACTGAACGAGCACGTGATCCAATCAGATTCTCTGAATGTGGCTGGCCCAGAGTCTTTCTGAAAAGCCATTGACAATGACAATGGGACTTGTTTCCTCTGCATATACTGGATTTTTGGGATCCAGTCTGTTTGGATACTCACCTTCCTGGACCTGGAGGGAGGGGGGAGGAACTTGAACTTCCCACAGGGCAGGAAGCCCTGACTGCTCTTAGGGATGGAGAGGGAGGAGGAGGGGGATTGGGGGGAGTGGGAGGGTGTTGGGAAGAGGGGCGGAAATAGAAACTTTTATAATTTAATAAACTTTGAATTAAAAACAAAAAGAATTGCTTACTAGTCCAGTGAGCCAGGAGCATTGCTTTTAAGCAAAGACAATTAGGGACAGGCCTACAGAAGCAAGGTTTATGGTAAATGAAAAGTAAGAAGCTTCTTGCTTTCTCTGGAGTCTATGTCTTAGACTCTATGTCCAGTGTAAGAATACAACTAAGCCCCCACACCAGGCTCCCAGTCCTCTTAATTCATCCAGCTTCATGGATAGAGGTGACTCAGAAGGATGTGAGTGTTCTTTCTGCCACTGAAATCATGACAGGGAGAAGAGGAGGAGAACAGAGGGCTGGCTTCAGAAAGGCTTATTTAGATTCACAGAGGGCACACGAGGGCATCTTCCTAGGCAACGGTATGCCACGGCAGACTATGAACAGAGCCCAAGTCATCGTTCTCATCATTCTGTTCCACTGATGGGTAAACTTCAGCCTTTCAGATTAGCTATTCCTCTCCCTGGGCAAAGATCAACATCGTGTGTGTGTGTGTGTGTGTGTGTGTGTGTGTGTGTGTGTGTGTGTACACACACGCACATGGTGTATGTGCACGCATGCACGTTTCCTTTTTCTGTTTTCCCACAGTCAATATTTTTGTACTTTTCTATTTAAATAGTCCTATAAATAGCATCCTAGTCAGATCTTGTAATTTGAATGTTCATATTTGCTGTTCCTGATCTTCACCCCCTTTTCTCATTGTTTTCCGATGGATTAATTTTCTGCATATTAGCTGTGTTTTTAGTGAATTTTAAATTTTGAACAGCTTCACATTTAAAAAAAGTTACAAGATAGCACAGAGATCCTATCTATTCCCATACTCAGTTTTCCTTATTAGTAATACTTCATAACAGGACACTGTAAGACACAATGAACCTGTATTAGCATGTTATTGTTACAGTCTATAGTCTAGTGTTGCCTGGTACAGATTTACGTGCTTTCATCGACAATGGTCTGTTATTTTTAATCAGTCTATCTCCTTAGCCCTACTGGCTGTGACAGTTTCTCAGATGTACCCTGTTGTTCTGAGGACGGATCAGATACTGAATAGAAGGCCTTTTTACCAAGTCTGGCTTGAATGACTAGAGCTGCTGGTTGGGAGAGGACTTAGAGACAGGAGACTCGTTCACCTTCATTTTTCTTTGTGTAGTTACCCTATGCAGTAAATATGCAAATTTGATTCATGACAGCGTACTGTTAATGAGTACTTTCACCATGCCCCAAACCATGTGAGACCATCATTACAAGCAGTTTAACTTCACTTACTGCCTTGGCTGTTACTATTACATATTTGGTTGCCCTTGTTTAAACTCAGAGGTTATTATTGCTGCTGAACTTAAAGAGGGAACATTCACCTGGTCTTAAACATGAGTCCTGTCTCCTCCCTCCTGCTGAGTGATTCCCACTGCTCTAAAGAACACCCTGCAGGAGACTGCAGCTCTGCAGGATGCCTGAAAAGTTGATTTTCTTGAACAGTTAACAGGTTTGTCTTTGTTTTGTTTTGTTTGTTTTTAAGCATAGCACATTAAATATGTCATTCTGTATCTTCTGGGCACTGGTTTCTGTCTAAAGGTCCCACTTCCCCACTTTTGCCACTGTTAGCCCTGAATGCTTCTGAGACCTTTTGCTTTGGGGGTTCAGCAGACTGAGTAGGCCTTCTCTAGGGATAGCTTCATTAGGCCTTGGTGAGAGTAATCCACACATGTTAATATCTTTTGTCAGGTTTGCAAAAATTCTGACAATGAGTTTGTCTCATTTCTGTCTCATCAGGGACTCCATGAATAAGCAATCACCATGTACCACCCATTCTACTGCTCAAACATTTTTCATAAACTTTATATACAAAAAATACTTAAAAATAAATAAAATATCATACATCAAAACTAATCAGAATCAATACATTCCAGAAACAAACTTGCATTGTAGTTCTGGAATACCTGTTTTACAATTTTTATAGCCTTCATTATAAAGTTTTAAAAAGATTATTTTATTACATGTGTATGAGTATTTGTCTATGGGTATGTGTTTGTGTGTGTGCGCATGCATTTCTTGAAGAGGCCAGAAAGCATCAAGTCCCCTGGAACTGGGGTTATAAAGGGTTGTGAGCTGCCATGTGGGTGCTGGGAACCGAACAAGGATCCTCTCCAATGGCAGCCAGTGGGTGTTCTTTGCCACTGAGCATCTCCCCAGCTCCGGTTCTATTAGGGTTTTTCTCTCATTTGCCTACCCTGTCCATATTTTTCTTCATCTTGGTGAGTTACTACAGAGGTCTTTTGTTTATTTATTCACTCTTACTATGTTAAGACTTCAGGAGAACGAGGTCTAGCAGCCGAGGGTCCTTCCACTGACTTCCCCAGAAAATGTGCTGCTCTGGGCCGGGGAGGCCAGGGCTTCAGTGGAACCTCACCACCTCCCTGTCTGTTGGCTTTATTCTTTTTTGGATCATTTTCTATTATGTGCCCTTGAAGCTACCTCAGTTTACATCATGTTCTTAGCTTGCTCAAAACACACATTTGTGCTGTTTGCAAAAATCCTGCCCTTAGCCTGTCTGCTTGCAACATTGCCAATGACAGGCCGACGTCTAGGTAAAATCTGTGGGGGGTTCCTTTCTAACTGTGCCCACTCTTTTCGTGTCTCCAACATCACCACACCGACAGAGCTGAATGCACACAGCCAGAGGAACAGCTCTGCGTTTTCTACAAGGCCCAGAGAACACAGTTTGGAGACCTTGCCCTTTTCCCTGTGTGTTTGTTATTTTGGCAAACTACCAGAAGATGGCAGAAGGAAGGGTTATTTTCCCTTCCTTATGGGAAAGTGCTGGTTGACTAATACCAACAACTTTGTAATTTAGGGATTCCCCCCCCCCCATTTTGTGCTTTCCGTTTGTTAGTCATTTTCTCTCCACTCTTCATGCTTTGTTTATTGAGATAGGCACACCAAGATGGCTGAAATTAGTATTTTTTTTTTTCCAAAGAGGATCGTGCCTTTCTTTGGTCAGGAAGATGCAATGAAAGGGCTCCACACTCTGGTTCCGTAATTCATAAGCAAAGCTGTGTTTGAAGTGAGGATGCTTCATTGGCCTCACCCAGTACCTGATGTCAAGTACCCCATGGGCAAAATCTGTAGGGGCATTTACCTCACTGCTGCCTGTCATTTCATTGCTTTAATGTGCTTTCATTTCTAAAGCACTACACAATTCCTTATGTTCAGCTATGTTCGGTTTCATTGTTTTGTATGTTCTGTTTTTGTGTGCTGACCTCTTCCTGAGCGTGTGTCTCGGGGCTGCTGGAGTGACATTTTAGGGGCCTTTAGTTGCTTTCATCTGAAAGTCATGCTTTCTAGAGGTAAGGCTTCTCTTTACCTTTCCAGTCTGCGTAGGTTTACAACATGGGGATGTATTAAGGAGGTTTCATACTGTGTATTTGCTGCAGGTCCGTCACTCCAGAATGATCTGAGTCCTAAACAGTCAAACTGGAAGAAAGTCACTTGTCGTTTGAGCAGGTTTCTAGAGCTGACCTGGCTCTTAGCAGCTGCCCTGTGAGAAAACAGGCCCTGTATCTGGTTTCCAATCAGAGGTGCAAGTCCATACGGCTATCAAAACCCTGCTGACTTCTATCACTGCTACCGAGTTCTCAACCTGTGGCAAGAATGCTCTTTAGGTAATTCCTAGACTCGGGAAATATACGCAGTGAGACATGCAACCAGCAAGACCAGTTTTTCTGGTGTGGGGAGGTGTCCCTCAATGTACTGAATTTTCTCTCACCTACCCTTTATGAACTTCACAGCTCTCTGATGTGCTCAGTTATGAATGTGAATTCTGGCACTGCTCATTTACCCAGAACTGGCACTGAGGACGATGGCTTGACAGCCCTTACCATAGCCTACTTAAAACACAAGTTTCTGTGGGGCCGAAACAGGAGCAGGGCACTTGCAGGTTAGGGTTTCTGTTTGCAGTTAAGACGATTAAGAATAAGTTCCTGTTTGTCCTGTGTTAAATCCTTGGAAATTAAGGTTTGTATTTGTAATTAAGAATAATTTCCTGTTTCTTAGATCTGACGTAAGCTGCAAAACATGTTTTTCAGCCGACACTAAATCCCCTACCTTGTTCCTCCCCTTTCATTTTATTTTTCTAACAATGTATAACAGCCAGCTCTTTCACCCTGTGAACACCTATCTCTCCTATAAAAGGAACCTCAAGAGGCCATAGGGGCTGCTCTCTCAAATCCTGATTTAGGGTGAGACAGCCGGCTGGCCAGTCCTGGGTACACCCCAACATACAGCTTGCTGTAACTGGACAACCATGGATTTGGTCTTTCTCCTCACGATTCTCAGGTTTAACAGTTTCCATTACTTTCTATGTCAGAAGCAAGAAGCCCAGCTTTTGTTCTGCTCTTTCCTGGGGCAGGCAGTTGCCCCCCCTGGAAGCCCAGCTTCTGCCCTGCTCTTCTCTTAGGCTGGCAGCTGCCCCCCGTGTTCAAAAGTTACATCCCTCTAGTAATCTCATCTACAGCGCCATCCCCGTTTCTGTGGAACAAGAGACGCTGCTACTCTTCCAGTGCTGACGCAAGAGAGGGCAGATCTCCCATCCCTTTCTCATACTATGTCTCAAACATGGCACAGGCCCACAGCACACAAGAGGTCGTCTATAAATTTTCTAATTGTTGGGGATAAAACCTTAGAACAGCATCAAGAATATCAGGCAACAACTGCAGAGACCTATCTGCATCCTCACAGATGGTCCACTGCTTCTGTCTCTACATGCAGGGCTGAGTACCAACACCACATACATGTGTGTTCTACACACCATGATGGCGACATACAATAAAGAAATACTTTCTCACCTTCACACATCCGATTCACTTAAGTCCCACCTTCCAAGAATGAGCATGTTTCCCAGGATGGTTACCACGAGCGCACAAATCCTTCACTGTGTGTAGGAAGGCAGTTTCATACCATCATGCTTTAGAATACTGAATACTTAATGAAGTTCTTTTTAAGTCCAATAACATTGCTTATTGATATCAACAGTTAGTTCTTCCTAGCTTTTCCTCATCAAAGGTTCAATAACCTACTTATTAGTACCTTATACTATTTGACCATTTCATGTGCTGTCTATTCTACATGGAACTCAGGGAAAACACTGGTAATAGTACATAGTATTACGATTATATCCATGAACCAAGGTCAATACCGGCTTTTCCTACCAGAATAATTTGTTTTCTGTGCTAATTTCAGGGATCCTATGGTCCTATGGGCAGATTTTTGAATATGTGTACACAGGTATACACACACACACACACACACACACGTGTGCACATGCACACACACAAACACACACAAATGCAGGCAGCCATTTCCTACCAATATGAAACCTGACAGGTAGCCAAGTAAATTCTCTAAAGGTAAAACAGTGGAAGGGTGGGCTCTGTGAGTACTTGTCCTGTGTATTACCTGTGAGTGAGTGTGTGGGCTGTGTCACTAAAGCAGAAAGGGAAAGAGGAAAAACAAGGAGACAGGATTGAGAGACTAAAATCTGGTTGGGCATTTTTAAATAGTTATGAAGAGCTATTTGAATAAAACATACAATTTACATTAAAATGCATGTGTCTCATAAGCCCAAAAGAGAACCAAAGAGTGATTTAATTTTGAGTTCATTGCTTACCTGAAATATTTAGCCTTATACACAGATCAAGCACTCAATAGTCCAATACCAGAATTACAATAAACTTTGAGAAGAAATGGAAATAACCTGGATAAATGTGAACTAGCACTTCACATCTTTTAACAGATAGGCATCATACTAATGATTCATCTACCAATCCGGGCACCACATGGGCAGTTAGTTTATCAGCATGCAATTGGTATCATCCTTGCTTTTCCTGCATCCCTGAAATTGGTAACCAGGCTGTTGAGAGCTTTGGGGAACAGCTGAAGTAACGTGGTGTTTTCTGTGGAGCTGAAGACACTTGGGCTTCACTTGTATGAGTCTGCACATGGAAGAATAGTCAAATACGAGAATGCTACACTAAGACAGACATGAGCCAAAGAATGGGAAGCAGGTTTCAATTAATGCAGTCTCATCTGCAGAGCTGTTAAAACGGATCAGCTTCCTCTGACAGAGTCTGAGTTCCCTAACACACATGTGACAAGCAGAGTCTAGATGTCTATCTCTCTGGGTGACTGCTGAGGCTGTACACATGGTGACAGTGAAAGTGCCTGATCCATCCTCTCTAACCCATCAGGACTTTGCATGTGAATGGGATTTCATCTAAACAACTTGCTTTAGAAGTAGTACGTGCTGATGCAGGCCTTGCTAGAGGACTGGCTTCTGAAGAAAGATGTCCAATTTTAAGTGACTCTGATGAAAACAGAGCCCAGCTCTACCAAAATAAAAAGAAAGGAAGAAAATAAACTTCAGAATTCATAGGACTGCCCCCCTCCCACAGAGTTTCCAGGAATAGAACTATTGCTATTTAGGGTAGCTGTAAAGGCAGAAGGTAAAAGACGGCGCTAAGTCAACAGCCCATTTAAAATGACTCTAAATTTCCCCTCTAACTTTCTGAGAAGGTGACTTCTAGGCTATGTTCAAACTCATGCTTTTTAATTGGGCATGTGTGTTGTTGTTTTCTATTACAGACGGGCATTCTTTTCCATGAGGGTATCCTCTGCTTTATATGTAACATGTTTGAACTTGTAGATCCAATCTAACAACTCCAGAACAACTAATCAACAAATCCACAGTTCCCTGGGCTTTGCTGAGAGAGGGACACATCTGTCGTACACACACCCCAGATATCTGTATTTCAAGTGCACGTTTTGTTGCGGCCAACAAAATCAGGGTATAGGTTTCTAAATTCTAACTTCTGGTGTTCAACTCTGTCACAAGTATAGGTAGGAAAAAATTCAATGTGGAGCTTTTTTGTATTTTTAATTGTCAGAAGATTTTAATACAATTTCTCAAATGGTTTTTATTTGCACAAATATATGTTACACGGAAACAGATGCAGCATTTTGACTATCTCTCCCTCACACACGTATGTAACTGGTGTTTTGGGACTAACAATGTGATTGCAAACCATGTCAGATGGACACTAATAAAATAGGAGGCATTGTCTGGAAGTGGAAGGCACCTCAGGAGGAAATCCATGAATGTCAACCCCCTCAGTGCAGTAGACTTGATAAAGCAAACTTTTGTTTTACATTTTACTGGATGATTTCCATTTCTTTTCTGAAAATATTATCAAATACACACATACATGAAGTATATGTTTGTGAGAAGAAAGTGATTAAAAAGACATCTGCTTGCTCAGTATATACTATTTCATAAGTTACGATGGAACGCGTCTACATGTGCTGATTTTACGGCTGCAAGAATTCAAAACTGCTGATGTAAGCTGCTGTGGTTAGGAAATCTGTAACAATGTCATATTTTCCCTCCCCAAACTAATATCTGTATCTATAGGAATGTTTATTTTTCCCAGAAGCTTCTCAGAAGCTCCCTCTTCTGTCTTTCTCCTCTCTCTCCCTCTCTCCCCGAATTCAGAAACTAAGAGAAACGAAGCTGGAACACAGCTTCTGAGGGGACCGACTAACACAGTGCAGGTGACACAAGCCACTGAGTTCTGTGATGTAGTGATGAGATAATATGCAGCGTGACTCACATGAACCTGTTTTGTAGGCTATTTTAATTAAGAAGGCCCAATTCGTATGAAATTGCATGTGATTTCAGGTGAAAGTAATTAGGAATCAAGGGTAAAAAAATTACATGAGAGGAAAATTTATGTCCTTAAATAATACAGTAAAAAGGTTAAAAATTAACAACGCATGAATCATCTTAGTAGAGAACAAAAAAAAAGAGTAGGTCCAAAGGGAGTAAAGCAAAAGCTAAGCAGGAGATAAAAAGAGATGAAGTAAAGAAACAGTAACTCGGTAAGAATTGATAACAGGAACAAAACAGCTGACAAATCTGGCAAGACTGGGACAAAAGCTATAAAGCAGGGTATTTGTAAATAACAGAAACACAAAGACAGAATTATCTATAGTCACTAGATAGAGTGAGATATAGTAAAATATTATAAACAATTTTATCACAGCAAATCTGAAAATAGGAAAAAAATGAACACATTCTCTAATGAAAAGATAAAATCTTATAAATACAAATACAAAATTCTGAGATATTAACCAAATCAGGAGAATAGTGCACTGAGAGACTGTGGAGCGAGAGCTGTGTGTGTTTCACGACAGGAAAAAAACAGACCCAGAATCAAAACTGCAGGCATAATTGTTAGCAAAGTAGGAGAGATGATAACATGCCTAGCAAAGGGTGCATGCCTCAGTTGAAACACCTAAGACTCCATGATAAATATTTAAAATGTTTCCTTAAAAATCTGGGAGGTGCTTAGGTCCAAATGAGAAGCAGAGGGAGGGAGATCGTGAGCAAGGAAAGCAAAATCAGAGGGGGCCTTCACCCGACGATGGATGGAGATAGAGACGGAGACCCACATTGGAGCACTGGAAGTCAGGACCGCGAAGGGTGCGTTCACCCACTGATACAAGGGGACTGATCGAATGAGAGAGAGCTCACCAAGGCCAGCTGGACTGGGACTGAACGAGCATGAGATCAAACCGGATTCTCTGAATGTGGCTGACATGGGGGCTGACTGAGCCCCCAAGGTCCAAATGAAGACTGAGAAGCCATTGACAATGGCACTGGGTCTTGTTTCGTCTGCATGAACTGGCTTTTTGGGATCCTGGCCTGTTTGGATGTTCACCTTCCTGGACCTGGAGGGAAGGGGGAGGAACCTGGATTTCCCACAGGACAGGAAACCCTGACTGCTCTTGGGAATGGTGAGGGAGGAGGAGAGGGAGTCGGGGGAGTGGGAGGGTATTGGGAGGAGGGGAGGAAGTGGAAAGAGTGTTTTCGGATACTTGAATAAACAAGTCTAACGAAAAAAAAAAAACAACTAAGATAATAAAAAAAAATCTGGGAGGTGCTAGTTTATAGTTTATCTTTTATTGTTGTTGTTGTTTGTTTGTTTGTTTGTTTTTGTTTAAAATCAGACATAAGTTCCAGCTCATGAAGTGTGGCAAGAAAATAGAAAAAAGTTACGTGCATTAGATTTCAAGATGCTCTGTCATTATTAAAGACAACAGTAATTGTCTTACTGAAAGCTCCCAATGACTTAGAAAATTTAGTCAAGTTGTTAGGTGGGAAGTAATACTCTCACATTCATCTATGTTTCTCTCAAACAGTTCAGAAAAAATCTTAACACCCAATGATACTGTAAAATAGATATTGGGGGAAGTGGACTACCACTTGAAAAGATCTGAACTCTTTGCAAGTACACTGTAAGATATATCTTTGGAATAAAGCTTAACAGGAAAGCTAAAAAGCAAAATATAAATAGAGAAAAAAACCTAAGTGTCTTTTTTTTGTGATCTTGGCATGAGAAAGAAGTTTTAAAGTTAAAAATTATAGCATAAAGGATCAAACAACATGGATTTAATTTAAAGTTAAGAATTTTTACAATGAGGGATACTAATACAATTTTTTATATAGATGATAAAAGGGGTAATAAGTTTGTAGTGTCTATATCCAATGAGGAATATCAGCATCAATAGCAAGTAAAGTGTAAAATAAAAAGCGTTAACAAATACTAGAAAATCCCTGATTAGAAAGGCAAACAAAATAGCTGTAAAGAGACACCCAAAAGATGAATGTACATGTTAACAGTTCTCAAACTGTGGGGGATTGTAAAACACAAACACCAGTAACAAGGAGGCTGCATCTGCCAACAGCTGTCATTTGTCATAGTCCTGGGCTCTTCCACATGCTAACAAGAACTGCCCAGCCTGGCCATTCGGGAGGACTGCGGCATAGTTTGCACAGGCAGACTTGAATTCTATGATCCAGACTGCTGCTCCTGAGCCTACACCTCAGCAAAGACACTCAGGGTCTATGTTGAAATTTTTAGGCGAGTGTTACTTGCGATGGCAGCAGGCAGAGAGTGTCAGTACTCCAGTGGGTGAACACACATACACAGTCTGACAGATGTACACTTTAGCAGAGTCCTAGCAAGAAGTCACACGTTAGAAACCACACCAGGAAGGACCGAAACATCGAAGGAAACGTGCTATTCAATATCCTTTCTGCGTATGAAGTGACTGTGTATGAAAAGTAAGTACTATTCTTTATATAAGACTATAGTCCAACGAGGGGGCACATATTTCCACTTAGGACCTGAGAAAGCTTTTAAAAAAGTTCCTCAAACACAAACACAGAGCCAGACACAGCTTCCTAGTCCCACAGTCTCCCAGCCCAGCTCTGGTGTACAGAGACCTGGCTTCCGGTCACTGCCTGCAGGCTGAAGCTGGGTACCAGCAGTTTGCACTAAGCTGAGCCAGGCGCTGACTGACATGGCAGTTTAAGATTTGTCTCAGGCGCTCAGAGGACACTGCAGGCACTTAGCAAGGCCAGGTTCGGACACAGAAAACCTCTTAAAAGGTACAGTATGCTTAAAAATGTTCTAAGATGCTGAAGAAAGAAAAGAAAAAGGGAATAGACAGTCATAGGAAACATAGTTTAAAAATAAAGTCTTTAAAGAGAGAGTAAAGTAATATAGAAAATAAGCCATGGGAAGATGGGAAATACACAGGGTGTCTGGATTCTGTATGGCGCTTTGTTGACTTTGAATTTTCTAAATGCTAATGTACAAAACACAACAGCTGCTGAGAGACATTGGGTTATGGAAACCGCTAAATTAAACCAACTTATACATTTTAAGAATGTCTTAACTTCAAAATGGAAGTCAGAAAATATGTTGTGTGAGGTTATGCCTTTGTTTCCACAGGAAACAAAAAGTTAAGGCTCTCTTCCAAATTAATAAACACCAGATTTGATCAGGGAACACCTCCGGAGGAGCTTGGCTGCAGACATGAGGGAAAAAGTCAAGAAAGACTCAGGACAGTGGCATATGTGCTGGCCCCTCTACATTGGAACAGCTCTGAGACCGATTGAGACATAAAATTGTTGGCTACAGAGTCCCTATGACTTAGTATTACATGCCATCCTTCCATATGGTATGGAGATTTACATTACAGTTTGGTTTTATAGTCAAAATATAGTTGTAAAGTTGATAGATGCCTTTTACCTGCTTAAATATAAAACAAAAATCCTCTTTAACTGGTCTGTACACACTACACATTTCATACTTTTGTGAATGCAGATATATGTGGTATCTTTAAAAGACTGTGTGTTTTCAGAAAGAAACAAAAAGGCCAGCCATCAATGAAGACAAGTATCCCAGGGAAACCAGCCTCTCAGAATGGATCTGTTGCAATTTCCTCAAAATTCGGCATCTAGAACAACTTCAATGCTGCTAGCGGAGATGGTCCAGCCTCACAGACTATCCAGTCAGAACTTCACGTAAGACCTGCACTTTCCCATCAAACTGAGCCTGGACAACAGCTAGCTCTCTCAGGACTTGACCATGACCCCAATTTTCTCACGTTTCCCAAAGATGCCATAGCCCCAAGACAACAGGAAGGAGTCTAGAGAACACAAAGCACACATTCCCAAGAGGTGGGGTGGGCGGTTTGTGGTTGTTCAATGGATTATAGATGTTTATCATCGCTTAGGGAGGTTGGTTACATTTGTTGGTGGTCATGATCAGGAAAAACAACTGAACAAAGGAGACTAGATTTGGTTTGCATCTGTACTTGGCTGGCTACGGGCACCTCAGCTCTTCCACAGCTTGGCTGATCCCGTGGCAGTGGCACGTTTCTTAAGTTGGGTGATGTAATAAAGCTACTTTGAACTTCCTCCACAAAAATGTCTTAAAAATTAAGTTTGGTGGAAATCCCGGTGGAGCAAAAATAAGGCAAAAAAATAAGCACCTGCTTTAATGATGACCTAGGAACTGAGGAAGGCAAACAGGAAAGTGCAGCCCAGGAGAGGTGCCAAATTCTGAAACTCAAGGTGTAAGTCCCAGATGAATTGGCATGCCCTGATCCTTAGGAGGCTGAGGCAGGAGGATCCCAAGTTCAAGGACAGCTTGAACTATCAAGATATATGGTCTCAAAAAAAATAATAATAAAAGAAAAGATGTTGGGCAGGTAGAAAGTAGATTATAAGGGGACTTTTTGCAGGACAGAAGCTAAGTTAAGAAATTTTCCTTTTCTTGGGCTTGAAATACTTTAATGATGGTTCTTCTTGGATGTGATTATCTCTTAGTTTTGGGTTAAATTTAATTATTTAAAACCTACTTAACCTATACTGAGTTTCCAGATTATGAACTTTTAGTTAACAACCACAACATAGACAAGTATATTCTTATGTAATGTCCTGAAGCTACTTTCTTTACTTAAAGCACAGTCTATAGTTGGTACTTAAAATCCTCACTTCAAGTGTAAGCGATTTTGTGCACAGTTTGGTTTTTGCCTATTATACACACCCTGCATGTATCTGCTTTGGTCTGTCATTGCTGGATTAAAATGGCTGAGCTTATGTAGCTCTTCCAGGTCCCCAAAGAACAGGGTTCCCATACCTGGGCTTTCCCTTATGATGTCATAAGTGGTAAATACAGGGCTGGGGAGACGACTCTGTGGGTAAATTGACTGCTGTGAAAGCATGGGAGACAGAGTTTGAATCCCCAGCGCCCAGGTGGAAGCCAGGTCCAGCAGCATGGATCCCCAGGTCCAGCAGCATGGATCCCCAGCGCCCAGGTGGAAGCCAGGTCCAGAAGCATGTGTTTCATCTCCAGCGCTGGAGGGAGGGGAAAGACAGATCCCAGGCAAGCCAGACTACCCAAAACAGCAAGTTCAAAGCTCACTGAGAGATGCTGGCTCCAAAAAAGAGAGAGAGAGAGGAAGACACTTGACATTGACCTCCACTTGCATATAAGCACAGGTGAGTATATCTGCATACACAGGTGCACACACATGTACACCCCTACACACACAAACAGTAAGTAACAAAACTGAATGGTTGTTCATGTTCTGACAAATAACTGCTTTATAAAAGATGAAATTATATTTAATGTTTACATGATATGGCCACACACATACCTCAAAACTGAAATAGAGGTCAGAGATTGCCATGCATTTTGATAGTTGTTTATTTAGTGTCATTAGCTATAAATTTATAATATTCTTTCACATTAGCTTATTTGATCTTTACCATATCCATATCAATTAGGTACAGTACATCAAACTATCATTTTACAGATCCGAAAAGATGTAAAAAGAGGTCTACATGGCATCCCTGAAGTCACGTAGACCTGACCCCAGGAACTGGTATGCCCAGAGTATGGTGCATCTCCGTGAAACTCTATGCATACGGCACTGTCCCTTTCTCCTCTTCCTAATCTTAAGGTGCAGTCACAAGATAGCAAAACTAGATTAATTTAGCGTATGTTAATAAGTAAATTATTAACCTTCTTCTAGGATGCTCTGCTTTTACCAAGTACAGCGTTTGTCAAACTAGGTACTTGTTGAGAAGTCAATTTGTTTTCAATTACACGTATTTTAGTGGATAGGTAAAACATAAAAATTATACACATTAATGGGGTGTCATGTTATGTAATATTTAAATCAAGTTAAACATATTTCACTTCAAACATCTGTCATTCCTTTATGGTAAAAGCATGTAAAATTCTTTCTTGTACGTCACTGAAATATATAGTGCCTTGCTGATACCTACTGACACGCCCTTTGGCTACTATGCACTAGAACTTCTTAGTCTAGCGCTGTAAGACTCAGCCTCATTGAAATCTTTCTCCACCACTATCCCCAGGCACAGTGAATTAATCATGGTATCTCTCCAAATTACTTTTTACACATAATATTCCTTTTCTTCATACGTACTTGTAGCTTTCTTTCAGCAAAGAGATGAACACCAAAATTCTTGAAAGTGACCAATGCAGAAGCAGGGCTCAAGCAACATCCTTAGTCAGGCAGCAGTCGTGGGAACCTGTGCAGACAGACCCAGGCCCTGCTTGGTCTGGGCTGGTTTCCTTACCTCCAAAGAGATGGAATCCTTTCCTACAGCTTGGCAGGGGCCACTTGGCAGAACTGGATTTCTGAAAGCTTTGTTTTATTTTCAAATATTCCTTGGTGAAGAAGGTCTTTGTGGCATTGTTCAGTTCTGAAGTAAAGGGAAAGAAAAGAGCGTTCTAAGCATTCATCTGGATGAAATGGCATGAATGTGGTAGATTACCATAGGATTTTGATAATAAATTCGGATCTCATGGAGTCTGTAAATATAGAAATGTATTTAACTTTTAAAAATCTCAAATATGTCACCCAGATTCCTATTTGATGCAGCTTTGAAACTATGCTCACATACAGAATGTGTGTTTACTGAGAAGCATTTGCAACAGGAACCATGCCAAGCAATGAGATGGTGGTGGCACACTGCAGTCTGTTGTCAAGAGGACTGCAGACAAAAGGACAGAAATAGACAAGTTTTGGGAAAGAACCAAGTCTCACCACTTTGGTAACAGTTTAGCCAGAGTGTGACCAGGGCTCAGAGGTGAGAGCAAAAAGAAACTCCACTTCAAATCTTTTTATTTTATAATGTGTTTAATTCTTTGGAAGGATGTATTGGGCATTTACATCATGTACTGCCTCAGATCAGAGCGACCTTTAAAAATGTAAAAACACATTCTCAATATTTCAGAAGCTTTGCTAATGAGTTAAAAAGGGAATATTTATTTGCAGTACCCACAGGCCAACCAGAGGCTGTACATGGTCTTCCCTTCAAACAGTAGACAGTCTGAGAGTCACAGAGCCACACAAGGGCAGACAGGCACAACCAGAGTCTGACTTTTCTATGCAGGAGCTCTCTTTAGAGGGGGCAGTGCAGGGCTGGTGGCTGTAGTAAGAAACAGCCGGCATCTCCATCAAACCTGCTCTTACTTTCATCCCCAAATAATGCCATGTAGCACCTGGCCTGCTTTAGTTTCATTCCTATCTTTTTTTTCTGAGCCTCAGTCTACTCTGATTGCATGTAATAGTCTCTGTTTTCACTTATCACTGCCTTAGGTTGATTCTCAAGAAAGTCAAAAGAAAAACTAATTTGCAAGCTTCTATTAACCACTAAAGGGACAGTGTAAGAGAAAGCTAGGTAAGCGAGGCTCTCTGTGAAAAGCGCCAATTCCAGCCGCATTCCTGGAGCTATACCTGTTGTCCAATAATTCACGCACATGAGCAAGGGGAATTTTTAGCCTGCTTATGTAAGCTGGGCTTGTTCTGGCTTCTGCATTCTTTGTCCCTTAAGTGTTGGAACACTGTAGTGCTTCCAGGGTAGATAGCCTTGGGCGGTCTTCTGCAGAAATGCACAGATGATTTTACAAAGCCCGCTCTGTCCACTCCCAACAAACAGTCCCTTCCGTCAAGACAACTATCTCCTGGCTAGGAGAAACTATCACCATCTCACACCCTCTGTGCCCTTCACAATCCTGCAAAGGAGAACAGAGCCATGGAACGGCTGGTAACATCACCTCGCCCCAGGACTAATGATTTTAATTTGTATAATTTAATTTAATTTGCATAATCAAGAATCTTTTAGGTGATACTGTGTTAGCCATTATGAAAAATGACACAACATTCCAAAATGCTCTTATAAATAGACCAAGGTGGTAAGGTAATAAAGATGTCCTCTAGAGCCAAAATAAACAAACGAAAACAGTGTGTAACTCAAGAATCTTATCATTCCTCCCTCTTCCTCCCGGAAATATTGTAACCAAATTCTAAAATGGTGATGCAGTAAACAGAGACACTATCACACACTCTCTCTTTTTTTGAAAACTTATTTGGAAATATAATTGAACTCTGGTTAAAAAAAAAAAAACAGACTTATGAAATACAAAAGCAGCCAGAAGCTCCCCCCCTCCCTGGAGAAGATGTGAAAAGTGACATCAACAATGGTGCCTGTACTTCTCTTCTGGGCTTCACGGAATTCAACAGTGTGCTCTTTAAAAAGCAACGTAGTGAAATACTTAGATAACACATTCAGGGTAAACACGGCTGGAGCAATTGTTGTAATTTGCAAGCTATATGGCAATTGTCCCTGTGCATGCACCAGCATGCCTATGGCATGATTTAGTGAGACTGATCATTTTGGATGATTCTATTCGCCACGATTGATCAGAAAGGCATGTGGACAAGAGAAGATCAGGAAAGCATTACTGCAATTATTGCTGGGCCAAGGAAGAGCTGGGCTTTTGCTTTTTAACTGTGGGGCTTTCCATCAGTCACTGAGCTGCTTTTAATATCCACTTCCCACCTAATCATCAGCAAAAATGTGTTCTGTGATCTGCTATGTGCCTGGTACTTTGATGATGTATTTAGGGATAGAGATTAATTGAATCTAATTCTGTCCAAAGGGTACTGTGTTAAATCTACGCTTTCTAAATTCCTGGCTAGGTGTCAAAATCGCTGAGACACTGCTAAAAAGGCACATCCATCCAGACAGTGTGGGGCAGCGCTGCTGCTTATGTGGGCTCTAAGTCTGCTCTCTCCAACAAGCCCTTTGAATGATTCTGATTCACAGCTAGAGCTGATTGACAGCCACTGGGTGAGAAATGACTTTAAGTCATTTTTGGTTGTAATACTATTTAGATGTATCAAACCTTATCTTACGGCAGAGGCCCACAGTGCAGCACTGGGCTGAGCTCCCAAAATCCAGTTGAAGAGTAGGAAGAGTGAGAATATGAGCAAAGAGGTCAAGACCGTGATGGGGACACCCACAACAACAGCTTACCTTAGCCAATGGGTGCCCACCACCTCTGACCTGACAGCGAGGGAACCAGCACAGGACCAAACCAGGTCTTCTGAATGTGAGTGACAGTTGTATGACTGGGGCAAACTGCAGGGTCACTGGCAGGGAGACCAGGATTTATCATTCCCTGCTGCTTGCATTGACTCTTTGGAGCCCATTTGAGGGATACCTTGCTCAGACTAGACATAGTGAGGGGGACCTTGGTGCTGCCTCAAAGCAATGTGCTTGACTTTGCTGACTCCCCATGGGAAACCTTACCCTCTCTGAGGAGTGGATTGGGGGTGTGAGGGGGAAGGTAGAAGGAGCAGGAGGAGGGGAGCGAGTGGGACTGGGATTGGTATATAAAATGAGAAAAAAATAAATTAAAAAATGCACCAAAAATAAAAAACCCCAAAACCTTATCTTACACTTCTATAAAACATGAGTAGTACCCTTCCTTACCCAGGGAAGATAGTCTTTTGTGTGTGTGTGTGTGTGTGTGTGTGTGTGTGTGTGTGTGTGTGTGTTATTTCATCTCAATGGCATTTAGGCTCGAAAATTCAGGCATCAGCAACAAATAGAGCATCCACCATTACATATCTTAAAACAGCCTGCAAGAAACACCAAGAACAAGCAGGAGCCAGGAGAGAGGTGACAAACCATCTGTGTCTCTTTCAGCTGCTACTACCTATTAGAAGCACATGCTTCTTTGTTTTCAATTATTTAGAATTACATTTTATTTATTTATTGTGTGCGTTTCAGAGGGGTGTGATGCATTTATCTAAGTTATTCTAATATCAATAAAAACTCGAGAGTCAGATATCAGCATAAGAACCTGAAAGATCCATAGAGTGGTGAAGGAGCCATCAGCTGACCCTAACTCTCCAGGCTTACTAGATAGAAAGGGACGAGGGGTTCTCTAAACCCCTCCCGCTATCTTCCTGTGCTCCCCTATCTGGGTTCTCCTAAACCTCTGTGGCTAATTATGGCCAGGCAATCACTGACTCCGCCCTCTGATTCAAGGTAAAATTTATAAGACCCTCGGAAAGTCAGTGCAAACAAGTCCTGCAACAGGGGTGCATGCATGCTACATAGCTTGGGTGAGGTTTAGGAAGAGGCTCTCTTCTCCTCCTTCGTGGTTCCTGGAGTCTGTGCTCAAGACATCAGTCTTGGTTCGTTTACCAGACGAACCATCTTGATAGCCCAGGGTATGGGCTGTTTATTACAAAGAATACTAGAACTTGCTAGGTATAATCAATATTCAGTATTATTGAATGTGTTAGAAAATACTTAGATCTGTGACCCTGGTCTGATGATACACTTAGCTAAAGGTGGTGGTTACAGCAGTGGAAACTGCAGCACCTTTATGTGATGCTTTCACTTAAAAAAGGTAATTACTCAGGGCTGGGGAGATAGCTCGGCAGGTCATGTACTTCCCATGTGTGGGGTCTGAATGAGAATGGCTCCTATAGGCTTATATATTTGAGTTAGTCCCCAGTGCATGGAATTGTTTGGGAAGGACTAAAAGGTGTGGCATTGTTGTAGGAGGTGTGTCACTGGGGGTGGGCTCGGGTTTCAAATGCCAACACTGTTCTCAGCTCTCTCTGCCTCAGGACTGTGGATCAAGAGTTAAGCTCTTAGCTTTTGCTCCAGTGCCATGCCTGACTGCTGCCATGCTCCCTGCCATGATGGTCATAGATTCTAACCTTCTGAAACTGTAAGCTCCAAACAAACTCTTTCTTGCAGAAGTTTCCTTGATCATAAGTTAAATTTGGTGGCAATAGTACCGAAATGGCAGCATCTTAATGTGTTGCTTTCATAGAAAACAAAGTAATTACTACTGGGTAGACCTGTCTGGCCTAGAATTTGATGTAAAAGCCAGGCTGGCCTCAAACTCACAAAGACCTACTACCTGCTGAGTGCTGGGATTAAGGCCTGTGCCATATAGCCAGCTTTTCTCTTTGATTTCAGCTTTGGGCTTGGTATTTGGTAACTGTATGTTTGCACACTTCATTATTGTTAAGTAAATATTTGTTAAGCATATTTCTAGCATCCTGCTAACTGTAGAAGGGAAAGCTATACAACCGGCATGGAGCCTGTATTCAACTGTATGTATCAAGTAAAAAGGCAATCTTAATGCTATGAGCAGAGGGTTCTCACAGTTAATCCAGTGTAGTGCCCTGGAATATTATTAAGAAATGGAAGAGGGTAAGATTATAAACACAAGGCAGAGTCTATTAGATAGACCCAGTAGTATTAAACTCTTAATTTAAAATGCTGAAAGCTATGTGTCCAGGTATTTCATTCAGATTATTAATGTCCCTGTTAACTCATTTCTCTTTCTCATTATTACAAAACACTTTCCCCATAATTAATGTCTTAGTTTTATATTGTTTGATAAATGATTTTTAATTTTTTCCCAGGAATATAAAGCACAGAAGAACATCTGAGAGAAAGGACACATGCAAAAGTTGTGACAGTAATAAGCTACTTCTCCCAGAGTTTGAAATTATATGATTGGGGGTTCAGAAGCTTATGTGCATGTTATATATTACTCTTTGACATTATTTGATCCCAGAGTAATGTAAAGACTATAGATTTCTATGTATGTCTATGTACGGACTATGCAATACTACACATCTGCAAGGACTAAACAAGAGATGGACTTAGACTCCCAGTGAGTGGCTACTGGTGTAAGAAGCAGTCTTCTAAGGAAATAATCCTCTGCAACTGCTACTAATTCCTTGTTACTCAATTTTCTTTTGGTTTACAAAGACCATAAGTGGAGGTCCTCAACCTGTGGATCACCATGCCTTTAGGAGCCGCATGTCAGATATCCTGCATAACACTATGATTTTTAACAGTAGCAAAATTACAATTATGAAGTAGCAACTAAATATTTTATGGTGGTCACCACAATATGAGAAACTGTATTAAAGGGTCGCAGCGTTAAGAGGGCTGAGAATCCCTGCCTTATGGAGTGTTCTTGGAATGTTTTCTACTTCTTTCTGGGGCATAGAATCCAAATAGTTTTCCCTGTACTGTTTAACAGTGGAAAGAGTAAGGTTGAGTTAAGATGTCAAGCACATCTGAGACGCACAGGAATGGGGAAGGGCTAACATGTTTGACATTAAGACACACTTTGTTGTAAAGCAATGGAAATCACAAACTGTTGCCAAGCTATTTCAGGACTTCAGGGCAATAATTATTCACACCTCTTAAGAAGGGTGAGAAAGTTCCATTTGAAACTAGATTCTAACACTCCTACTGAAATGCATTTTGTATACATTCAAGACACTTCAAAATGTTCAGTGTGAACAAGGCAGAGAAAGCTGGGTCTGTTGTTAGGTCTAAATTTAATGGAAAGTTACCATCTTCAGTCACAGAAATACACAAGGTAAGATAGAACAGTTTGATCAGGGGGCCAGTCCTTTAGGCTCAGGCAGTTCTTACTACCGGGAACTGAAGATCTGCCACCAGCTGGGAATCCTAAGGGATTTGTAGGCTGGGAAAAAATCCAACCAGGACGCTCGTTAAATTCTGACAAATCTTATCTACACATGCTTGCCAAGTAAGTGTAAATGTGATTTTCATACCTGTCCCTGTGACTCGTTCACTACAGCTACGGAGGGAAGGACCATCCTGCAACTAAAGAACTTAGCCCAGAGACGCACAACAAGGACAAAAACAAGCCCAGCTTAGTTCATCTGCCATTTTGTCAACATGGAGCTACAGAGTCTGCATCTTACTCATCATTGAGAGCAACTCATGCTTAGTGTATTTTTAATATTGAGGAGCTCTTGTGCCGGGTAAGATAAACTTTTGTTGAAATTTTGCTCAGCTTGATTACATTTTTCCCTTCAGCATTTGGCACCACAATGTTTGGATTTTATAATATAAATTAAATGTAATGCTGTGCCAAAACAAAGGAAGAGTTATGATGATGATATTTTAACCTCTTAATTAATAGGTTAAAGACTTTTATTTTCTTTCTTAATTTTTTACTAAACCATTTTTAATTTAAATTTATTTTGATCATAGTCCTTTTCTTCCCTACCACCCAACTTTTAGTTCTTTCTCAGAAACAAACAAAACAACCCCAGAAACCAAGTACAGCAACAATACTACCTTAAACACGAAAACAAAATAAAACACCACCCAAAACAACAACAAACCCTCTAAACTGTAACCAAATAAAACACACAGAAAAACTATGGAGTCTATTATATGTTGGTCAACTACCTGAACATGAGACCTGCGCTGGAGTGGTTGATATACCCCGTACCACTGGAGAAAATGAATTTTCTGTCTCCCAGCAGGTATAAATGACAGTTTTGTGCTTAACAGTCACCCTAGTGGCTAGGTTTTCTGTTCACTTAAAATATAACAAAATAAAATATAATGGGATAAAATAAAAACTATCACATTGAAGTTGAAAAAGACAAACCAACAGAAGGAAAAAAAGTGCAAGAAAAAGCCTGAGTCAGAGACCCACTCTTTAGCAAACTCGGGAATCTCATAAAGACACTAAATTGGAAGTCAAAATATAAACACTGATGACCTTGTGCAGACCCTATTCATGCTGCCCCTGTCTCTGTGAGTTCATATAAGCATTGCTCATGTTGATTTAGAGGGCCTTGTTTTCTTGTTGTCATCCACCCTCTCTAAGACTTAAACATTCTCCCTCTCCTCTTCTGAGGGGTTCTCTGAGCCTGGAGGGAAGGGATTTGATGGTTACATCCCATGTAGGTCTGAGTGTTTCAAGGTCTCTCATTCTCTGCATAATATCTGGCTGTGGGGCTCTATATCTGTTTCTCATCTGCTACAGGAGGAAGCTTCTCTGATGATGGCTGAAAAACATACTAATCTTTGAGTATATTATTAGGAGACATTTTATGACTACATTTCTCCTTGTTTTTAGACCAGTATTATTTGACTTTTATCCTAGGTCCCCGGGCTATTTAGTCTCGGGTTCTTGGTTACCCTAGCAGTATTGATATGGGATCCATCTCATGGAGTGGGCCTTAAGTCAAATCTGTTATTGGTTAGTTGCTCCCACAAGTTTGTGTCAACACTGTCCTAGCATATCTTACAGGTAGTAAATGTAATGATCTGTCTCTTTAAGAGACAAGTCACGCCCACTCCCTCTCCTGTCTGCTGAGGCAAGCTGATCTTCAGCTTCCAGCCTGATTTCTCTCTTTTTGCCATCCTCCTCTTAGAGAGGCAGCTTCAGTCTCTCTATCCGTCTGACTCTCACCCGCTGCTGGCCACATGGCTCGCCGCCGGACCAGCCACCTTCGTAGACCAGCCCTGTGGTTTCATGCACCATCCCTGCCTGGGACTGGCTGCTTTCGGACCTGGGACCAGCTGCCCCCTGCCTGCCAGGGATCCTGCAGCAATTTTTAATAATCCATTACAGTAAAGGAATGCAGAGAAAGGGTTTGTGGCTGACTTGGTGCTTATGTTTCTCTTTTGATAGTATCTTTAACAAATGGTGTTGGTCCAAGTTGGTGTCTGCATGTGGAAGAATCCAAACAGAATACTTAGCGGCCTGCACAGACAAATAACCCAATTAAAAAAGGCATAAGCAGAGAATTCACAATAGAGGAAACTAAGATGGCTTAGAAACACTTAAGGAAATGTTCAACATCCTTAGCCATCAGTGAAATGCAAATCAAAACTACTTCGAGATTCCATCTTACACCTGTCAGAATGGCTAAAGTCAACAATCCTATTGACAGCTCATACTGAAGAGGATATGGAACAGAGGAACACTCTTCCGTTGCTGGTGGGAGTGCAAACTCAAACAGCCACTAAGGAAATCAGTGTGGTGGTTCCTCAGGAAGATGGGAATCAATCTGCCTCAAGATCCAGCTATACCATGCTTGGGCATATACCCAAAGGACACTTCATGTTATCACAGAGACACTTGCTCAACCATGTCGTTGTTGCTCTCTTCATAATAGCCAGAGATAGGAAACAACCTAGATGTCCCTCAACAGAAGAATGGATAAAGAAAATGTAGTATACTTACTCTTTAATGTTACAACATTTAACCAAACATTTTACCTCAGACAATTATATTTATTTTGGATTACCAAATCTTTTGGTAGTTTTGAAGATTTGAAAAATTATTTAAGCTTTTTTTTTTCAGGAATGTCCATTTTGCCTAAGACAGAAAAGCCAAAAGAAAATCTATCTAATCAAACCCAGTTCAACATTAAAATTTATTGAGCACTTAATGTGCTTCAGACAAAATGCTAAGCATTCCTAGTGTTGTTATATGTTGTTGTAGGATACATTTGAGGACAAACTTTTTGAAACCTATCGAAAGGGATACATTAGTGGTTCCTCAGAGCTGATTAATGGATAACCTTGGCTTAACTAAATACAGAATTCTTTGTCCTCTATGTAAGAAGAAATACAGCTCTATTCTGCCTTTTCACTATTTCATTAAGTTTGTTAAAGTTATTCAGTTATATAAAGTGATCAAGACAAGGTTTCACTCTGTATCCTAGACTAGCCTGGAGCTTGCTACGTAGCCTCGCCTGTCCTGAAACTCACAGTGCTCCTTCTGTCTCCCAAATTATGGGTACAGGTATGACCCGCCATATCAGCTATATCATTATGTAAAAACAGTCAAAGGAACACACTTCAAAGGTTAAAAATATCAAGTGGTATAGTAGTGATCAAGAAAAAAATGTAAGAAAAATAAAGGTGTCCATGAGTAGCTGCAGCTCCTTGGGAGCATCAGAGTGCATGTTTACTTAAGCTGGGAGATAGCCTGGACAACACCGGATATGCCACCTCCTAAAACTAGAGTGGGTGATCTGTGCTTTACCTACCTCAGTCCCAGGAACTGTGTTAAGTCATTTCAGGGCTTTTCTTCTAGAGATGAGTCTCCATAATTATGAGTCAATGTTTTTCAGAAATTAGTTTGTAAGCACTTAATAATATTGAAGTGATCTTGGATAAGAGTAAATATTTTATGGCTATCACTTATGTTTAAGGAATAAGAGAAGATATAAACTAGAACATCAAGTCAATAAATTATCAGACATATTGCTGAGGATAATTATGTTGGTTAAGAAGATTCCTTAAGTAAAAATATATCTCCACTGATATGTGGACAGAGTAAAATTTTTAAAGTTG
This sequence comes from Myodes glareolus, assembly GCF_982192425.1. Classification (NCBI taxonomy): domain Eukaryota; kingdom Metazoa; phylum Chordata; class Mammalia; order Rodentia; family Cricetidae; genus Myodes; species Myodes glareolus. The sequence goes on from NC_142040.1 coordinate 32,346,058, forward strand.
TAAAAAGATGACAGAACTCTGAGAAACCACACTTTAAATACTGTGAATATTTTGTTATTTCTTTTCATAATAAAAATTAATTTGCATACATTAAAGTTTTGGAGTGACTATGCTGGAAGACAAATCAACACCGTCAAATAGCCTTCCTGATACAGAAGAGTATGGGTTTCAAAGGCAGAGATTATTACATATGAGATGAACTGGAAAAAATGGAATAGTAGAGGCATGCACATAAGCAAACTGAGAACTGCATTAGCTTAAGAATTAATAGAGGAGACTTGCTGGCATAGAATCAGAGAAACTATGAAATGACCTTCCTATAAATTTGGACACGATCAAGAAAAATCACAGATGGTCACGGTAAAAGGAGGATAGAAAGAGTGTGTTATTCTTGCTAAGAATCTGTACGCCCTGGATGGAATCAAGCAGGACATTAGAAGGTCAGACAGAAACAGGATAATTCAGAATTATTTGGTACTGTCCCCAAAGCTGCAGGATGCCACTGCCCTGCTGCCTAAATTCAACTAGCATCCTTCAAATCTTGTGACAGCCCCAAAATCTCTGATGGGACATCACATTCCCCTTTAATGCTTAGTTTCAGGTTAGCTTAAATGTTATTTCCCTGCTTGTGGTGTAATTTCCACACACAGGGGAGGTAATCAGCTGCCTCTATTTATTTGTATCTGCTCACCCTTTCTGAGTTCTGCTGCAGTCCAGCGTATTAGAACCAGAGGTTAGCGAGGCAGTGCATACGAAAAGGTTGGTTGAGAAAAGAAAAATATTAGAACAAGGGTAGGAACTTTCCTGTAGGATCAGGGTGTACTGTGACTAGGAAAGGGGCCGGAGTAGTGAGTGATTTTATAGCAGATGTACTAATGCTGTGACCCCTGTTGGGCAAAGTATTTTCTTTCAGTTGGAGGCTGTTAGTTCATTCCCAGCTGCTCAACCCCCAAATAATCACACAGAAACTATATTATTTGCAATGCTGTTTGGATAATAGCTTAAGTGTATTTCTGACTAATTCATATCCTAAAGTCACCCATCTCTATTAATCTGTGTATTGCCATGTGACTGTGGCTTATTGGGTAAAGTTCTGTCCCTGGTATCTGTCTCTGGCCGGCTCCATGGAGTCTCTCGACTCTGCCTTCTTTCTCCCAGCATTCAGTTTAGTTTTCCCTGCCTAGCTCTACTCTGCCCTATCACAGGCCAATGCAGAATGGCCTTTACTCATTAACAAATAAAAACAACACATATACAGAAGGACCTCCTACATCAGACCCCTTTTCTGTGCAACTTACAGGATTTCACAACGTGGACCTTGAGTCTATTAGTCAGAATGCTAGCAAAAAGATCCTCATTTGCCCTTTTCTGATATTTCTACTTTGAAGTAAGGCTGTTTTTTAACTTTGATGAAGTCTAATTTATCTATTTCCCTTGAATGTTTGTGCCCTAGGTGTTGTATCTAAGAAACTACTGTTAAATCAAAGTTGACAAAGACAAAGACATGCTTTCTTCGAAGAATTTATTTTAGTTCATTCTATCTTTATGGCTTTGTCCTACAATGAATATACATTCACATATTGTGAGGCAGGAGCCCAATTCTTTTCCATATAGGTAAACAGTTGTGCCAGAAGCATATGGTCAACCACCATTAAAGCTTATTTTTTGTCATTCTTGTAAAAAAAAAAACAAATTAACCATGGATATTTAGGTTTTTCTTTTTCTTGGGTCTTGTTTAGTGACTGCCTACTTTTTGATTCTTTAGAACTTAAACACACAGTATAGAGAGGTCCTTTCCTCACCCAATTCTTACCCTCCACTCTTACCTATGGTCTCCTTCACGGTTGTTCTCAATGCCATAAGGCAAAACCTGCCCTAGGTTCAGATTCTGTGGTGCTCTACTACAGGGGCAGTGTGTCCTTATCTTCCTCTGAGGCTCACTCTACCCTGGGAAGGTTCTTCTTAGCTGTTTTCCTTGACTATCTTCCATGGTTGTTTATTTATTTATGTATTTGTATGAATATACGTATGTACATACTTATATATGTATTTCTAGATGTTATCTTCCAGGCAGGGGTTTTGTCAGAGATCAGAAGAGGGTGTCTGATTGCCTAGAACTGGAGTTACAGATGACTGTAAACCACAATGTAGGTGCTGGTGACTGAACCAAGGTCTTCTGCAAGATCAACAAGTACTCTTAGCCACTGAACTGCCTTCCCAACCAAACGGTGGTAAATTTTAGTAGGTATTTTTTTTTAATAAACCCTTACCCATTTTTTATGAAGTTAATGTGATTTAAAAGAATATTTTCATTAGTTAAATAGTTATATGGTAGAGGTTATGGATACCAATAACATATAACCACTTCACATATCCACTTTAACTATTTCTTTATTAATTCAAAATATTGTTGACTAGCTTTTATACTGTCTTCTATCCTTCACACCTGTGAATTTTTGTGCATCTATCATTTTTAGTTTCCTTATTGTTATCTTTGAAATTTGTATGATTTTATCAGTAAGCTGCTTTTTGTTTGTCTTTTGAGACAGGGTCTATTATCTTATCTAGCCTTTGTTGTTCTAGAACTTGTTCTATAGATCAGGCTGTCCTTGAATTCCCAAGATCCTACCTTCTGAGTGCTAGGATTAAAAGTGTGCATTATCATGCCTGGTCTGTTAAGTTACTTTTAGTTGAAACTTAACGGGAAATCTATTAAAATTGCCCTAGTTAATGAACAAATTTATTATTTCATATAATAGGAAATCTAAAGCTCGACTTCAGACTTGTTTGACTAAGTGGACCAACAACAATATTACAATCCCATTTCAGATATTCTTCTCAGATCTGACATTCATATTAAAGTCATACTAAGGTTGATTTATCACTTACTCAGAAGATGTCTACCAGCAAGTAACACTGTTAGACACTTTTGTTCCTGTTCAAAGAGAAAGAAAACAGTTCTTCCAATGTATTTTCTTTTCACCTCACTGGATAGACCACATGCTCATTTGTGAACCAATTGCAGGCCAATGAGATAGATTAGTAAGAAACAGAGGATGGGGTCTGCTACCAGGACCCACCAGCCTTTGTTAAGAAGGCTCAATGTTCAGCGCTAAGCTAGGAAGAGTAAAGGTGCTTAGGGATACTAATTAGCAACATACAGAACCCATTACCAATGTGACTTTTTCCTTAAAACTTTCAACAGTCTAGCTTCATACCTATTTTATAGGCAAATCTGGATGCTTCTGTCATTTCTTCTGTCTATCCTGTCTCACTTCAACTTTTCAACTTTTATTAGCATTGAGTAGCTAACATTACCAGCTAACACTAAGTAATTTAAGCCAGAGCATATAATTAGGGAAAGTTACAATTCAAGTATAAGGATATTATAAATCTGGAATGAGTATCATTGTATTTCTACCCATTGAGCTAACCTAACAGAAATATGATACAAGGGACCCCTTATTCATCAGGGAGCATCTTCACTGCTATAAAGGAGGACAGTTTTTCCACTATAACCTTCAGCAGTAACAATACCACAATCAGAACCAAGTTTTTCCTCTATAATCTTCGGCAATAACAATCCCACAATCAGAACCAAGCTTTTCCTCCATCACCATTGACAATAACAATCGCACAATCAGAATAATGATATTAGGTAATTTATATGATTAATTTTTTTCACTAAATAATTTCCAACACTCAGATGCTGGGAACAGAACTGAAGGCGAGGTGCCTTTCCTAACATCCACAGAAATAGCAGAAACTGAAGAAAGAAAAAAAATCAATGTGACCATAGCAAGCACTGGATATAGAGACATAAAGTTAACATAGAATGTGCAGAGCCTTTAGGAAAGGAATTATAGAACTTTACTGGAAAGTGATAAACAATAATAATTAGTATTATAAAAATATTCACTAAAACGTCACTCATCCTCAGATTAGTTTAAATTTACTTTGTGAGTTATTAAAATGTAAATCCTAAAATGGTAAGAAGTGAAGTAACACTCGTGACAAGGCAGTCAGAGGAATGGACAGCTGCCAAGAGAGACATGCTTTAGGAGCGGCTCTGCTTTTCAAAGGAAGACAGTTGAATTGGCACAGAGAAAACGGATGTTAAATGTTCCTGGGACATGTGCCTAAGGGTTGCCAATGGTACTTTATCCTTAGGTAAACAAAGCACCTCAAGAAACATGGGGAAATTATGACAAAACGCAACTTAAAACAACCCAATCGTAAAGGGGAGGCTTATAAACTTGTGTGGTTAATAGAGCCTTTAATACCCAAGTTTTAAAAATAAAGACAAAGGCTAAAACACCTGATGCTACAAAACAAACAAACTAAACAAACAAACAAAAAACAAGACCTAGAAATTTGGTCCATTCATAAAGTACCATAACCAAAAATAAGGTGTAAAGGACAAAAAGAGAAAACTGTTTTCCACATTGACCAAAACTGGCACTAAATGTACAAAATATCCTCATGGTCAGGAATTTAAAATGGAAAACTAGATGGCCAAGGCTGTCGAGACACGCCCTCCCACACTGCTGTTAAGACACAGGCCTTAACTACGATCTCTACTTCTGGAAGTTCACCATAAGGAAACACTACATGATGTGTTCAAACATTTATCCATGTATACTATTAATATAGAAATAAAATTATAAATAAAAAGTGTAAATACGCCATAAAAGTAACCGGGCTAAGCAGAACAGGAGGCCATTACAAGAAACATAAGGACTTCAGGTTAAACAAGGGAACAAGTTAGGAAAAGAAAATGTTCACATGATCTGACAGTTTGAGTAGCAATGACAAAAAATTAGACATGCATACATGCATGCATATACATATTATAGAAACAAATATATCAGATGCTACTAATGGTAGGTATATAGGTGAGTCTGAGCTTATTACTTAAAATTATATTAACAAGAAAACTAAGCCATATTGTATTAGCAATTAGCGATATGGCTTTATCTAATTTATACTCATATTTCCTCAGGTTTCCTTTAAAATACCATGAGCAACAAAGAGATGCTGATGCTTCAGTTTTCCCTGAGGATGCTTTTAAAGCTATTGCTTCCTCTTGAAATGCTCCAGAGAAGCCACCAAAAATTTCTTGTAGGGCTAAGTGCCAGAAACTCCTTTAGCTATCCTTGAGAATTTATATTTTCTCTTAATGGATAATGAAAACCACTTCTTTAATGATTTCCTTGTGTTTTTCCTTATAGGGTGTGAACATTCAAAACTGCATCAAACTGCAGTTCCTATGTAGGACCCTGCAGTTTACCTATCTGCACCTCTACCTGTAGACAGTCTGTGTTCTCTTGGTATTTCACCGACACTTGGTCACGGGATGTGAAGTGATCTAGTGCAGCAGGCTTCTTGCACTGGGCAGGTGAGAGAGGCATAGCTTTACTTTGTCTTCACTGTTTGACTAGAGGGATTCACAAGGCTTTGTGCTTTGGCTGGGTTAGGGTCCACCCGCACTGCTTCACCCAGATGGTGGTGGGACTGTGACTTCTTTCAGGGAATAAAACTGCCGCTTAAGTTCTTCAATTTTACTATTAATAAAGTACATACCTTGACCTCCCTCTGATTCTGTCAGTCTGAGGACAAAACATGGCGGTGGAAAGCCCCTTCCTCCCTATAGTAACAGCAGTGCCGCTTCCTTTAGTTCTCCATGCTCACGTGCATTAGTTTCTGTCTCTCTATCAACACGGGCAAAACGTCATTAAGGGGACTATATGTCATCTCCACACAAGTAGGTAAACAGTCCATTACTCTTACTTGCTTAAAAAAATGGACGTAGCCACATCTGGAATGATTAGAGCAGGTGCATCAGATCCACTGCCTGTGGCTGCATGCACCTCTGGATAGCTCTGAATGTCACCCAGCACATTTGTAATTAACAACATCATACAACAGTGTGGAAGACTGAGCATTCCTCACTTATAGATTTGGAAGTTTGGGTAACAAGCTTAGTTAACTGTCTTCAGATACGAGGGCCACAGACAAAGCAAGCAGCAGAGGCGGATGAGAGGAGCAGTGTTTTCAGCTGGACTCTCCCTCACCCTGGAGGGGACTGACTAGCAGCTAGCGAGGATGAAGGGGCCGAGTGCAGAGTTAGGCTCAGTAATGAAGATCTACTTTAACCTCTGGTTCTGGCAGGGTTCCATTAGTTGGGCAAGCATTCTTCTATGAACTAGAGCAGCAATGACTGTGTATGCTTTTCACTAACTTCACGACAATTTATATGATGCCTTTGGAGTTACCCACCACCCCCCCCAAAAAAAATTTAGAAAACATTAGGTGACTATGATAACCAAAGACGGCATTTACCTGTCTGGAAAAAGACTCTAGAAATGATGGTCCGGCAGAGTGGGCAGGGAGTGCTTGCGGGGTTGTCTTTGGCCAGAGTCCGAAGGCAGGGCTCGCAGAAGATGTGACGGCAAGGGTAGCACATGTAGGGGTTGAAGTACACATCCAAGCACACGGCGCAGATGTAGCTGTCCTTTTCCTCTGTGTACTCATTCTCGTCATCCGTACTCATCTCATTACTCAAGGTCTGCAAAACACACGGGAAACATTTTTCCTGGTTTACTGTAAGATTGGATTTCCTGAGACGGTGACTTCACATTTTGTTAAAATTAAAATATTTATGAGATGTGTATAGTATCGGTTTCCGTAACATATTCCAAGTGATAGATATGTGATTTGTTAAAGTGAGAAGAAACAAAAAAAAACCATATGAAAATCTCAGAAGCTTCCACTATTCTCTAATATTTCTACAGAAAACTGGAGGCTAAACCGTACCTAAGCATCTAAAGCACACCCGTGACTCTAACGAGAGTCACAGGCTAAACGTTGCATCTGCCAGCACTGGCATTACAAATCTCCCCACCCCTAACCAAAGTAGTGACTGGCATCGGTTATAGGATGTTACCGTGGCATCTTCTCATGACGCCCTTCAGGATCCCTCCCTCTCACACTGTGCCCGTAGCACTTCACCTTCCGTGCCTTCTATCCTTCTGCGACTCAGTGCCAAGAAGGTGTCAAAGTTAAGGGACTGTCGGGAGGTAGACGTGCTAAAGCAATGTGGGGTAATGATGGGATTAGCTTTGTGGCTAAGAAATATGAGGAACCAGTTCTCTCCCCAAATGTAATAGTTTGGGAGAGGCTACTTAGAGCTGCATGAGGTATGGTAGACAGTTTCTATTATTTAACCTCAGAGGCAGCCAATCTGAACGTTGTGCCGTGGGGATTAAACCAGGGGATCCACTTCAAACATTCAGCTCAAATCCTTAGCTCAAACAGAGTTAGCAGATGTTAACCATGGCCACCTTCTTCCTTATCATCCTGGTCGCTACAGAGTCTGCTAACGCCTTAGGGAAACTTTTCTCAAGCTAGGAGAAGTTCAAGAAAAAAATAACCAGATGGCTTCTTTTCTCCTCATGGTGATGAGATCAGTGAATAATACTAGAAGGGACCCTGGTAAATTAGTACCTGTAATACATATATAGAGGTATAAACATACACAGAAGACAAAAGAGGCTTGAGATACAAACAGAAACCAACCAAACCCTCTGTAATGCTTTGAAGGTCCATCTCTTCCAAAACTCCTACTGAACCTTAACTCCCCAGTGCACAGTGATGAGACCCTGGGGCAGAACTCTCAAGAACAGTATTAGTAACCTTTGTAAAGGCTGAAGGGGGCGAAACTCATCCCTTCCGTTCTTCTATTCCTCTGACGGTGAGAACTGCGCTCAGCCCCTACAAGGAAGCACTGCAGATTGGGCCTTCATCGACACCTTTCTAGGACCTGGACTGAAGCTTTCCTGCCTCCAAAAATGAGAAAAATCTCTATTCTTCTAAGTTTACCAGTCTGTGGTATTTTGTGTTATAGCATCAAGTATCTCAGCCTGAACAACACCATGGTATAAACTGTTATTTATCTAGATGTGTTTGGTTTTCCCATGGCCGTTCTCATTTTATAAAAGATACAGCTAAGTCTGAGCCAGTTTACTTTTAAATAAAAATCATCTTATAGGCATGGGGACATTTTTATTTAATCTAGTTATTTGTTGGTACTGAGTTAATGTGTTATAAATAATTTTTTCTCCTCTATTTTGACTTTTTGCTCTTCTAGTATCATCCGTTGATAGAATGGGTTCTTAATTCAATAACAATTTTACTTTATGGGGTTTCCATTATTTAAGAACCCTTGTCTTTTTTCCAGGGTCATTAAGTTAGCATTACTTTATACTTCATACTATTTCAAAGTTATTATGTACCTAAAACTGATTCTCTTGCAAGGTGTTCCTTACAGATGAACTCAATCCTGCTGTTGAATTGCTCATCTTTTTTTTTTTTTAAACAAAGAATTTCCTTTCGTATACTACTCTGCAACCTTAGAAAGACACTGCTGAAATCCTTCTACGTTAGTTACTCTGCAACAGTGCTGTCTGTGGTCATTCCTGGCCATTTCCACGACTATGTACTTGTTGTCATGTTTTGGTTTAAAAGCTAAAGTTTTACTGGAATTATATTGAGCCTATGGATAAAATTATGATGTGTTAGAAGTGTTTATAATAAAAAGCTTTAATACTCAGAGACTCATTTATCTCCTTATTTATTACAAAAGCATTTAAAATCATCTTGGTACAAATCTCTTCTTATTTGAGCCTTGCCTCCAATACTACTACTTCCGTCTTCTCAGCTAGCCCATTTCTCTCAGTGTGATAGGCATGCTCTACAAACATTGTACCCAAGCAAATGTGTAAAGCAAAAACTGCCCCTTTCGCTCAGGCTGTCTTTTTCTTCTTTCAACAGTAAAACATCCCAAGAGACTGACTGTGTTGTAGGTGATTGCTGCTTCTTACTTCCTACCCTCTCTTCTGCCCACTAACCTGCCTTCTGTTCTTAACACAATAAGATAACACAATAACTTACACAACCGTTAGCAGCCTTCAGTGCGGCCATATTAGAACACTTTCTGGGCTGTCTTTCCTTGCTCTCTCAGCAGCATTTTCTGGGTAGACCAGGTCTAGAAAACAGAGCTGTTTGAGCCCTCACGCTGGAGCTACATGCAGTTATCAGCCAATCAATATGGGTGCTGGGAACTGGCCTTTAAGTGGGATTCATCTCCAGCTCTGTTAGATCTTAATTTCTAAATATGGTTTTGTTAGAGCTTGTTAAGTTATAGCAGTATCAGAAATGTTACATGTTTCTAGCCAAGTTCATTAAATAAGTAGCGACCATTATTCAACAAACAACGACTACACAAAGTATTTGGAGTTTGTGTTGAGGTTTTTGAAGACTTATCCCAGGCTAGATGGGAAAGGGCTGTAACTATCTTTTATTGACAGTAAATGGTATCGGAAAGCAGGTAACAAGAACTATGTAAGATGTTACCTATATGTTTCTTACATGTTTTCCATATGACAGGTTTTTTTTATAATGATTCATGTTTATTTTGGATTACATTACCAAATGTAATAAGAGAGAGAGCAAAGAAAATGTAGGAAAAAGAACTCAGTAGTATGACTTGGTTGCTGTTGTTCTTGTCTGACATGGTACATACAAAAGGAAAAGGTAAGTTCACTTCAAACATTATTAAAGGAGGAACAGAAGCAAACAGCATTGAAAGAGACAACTGTTTCTCATGCTCAATCAATAAAGTACTTCAAAAACGTTTAAGAAACAAAGGTCAGCCTGTAGCCAAAGATCAGTGGGGTGTCACTTGCAACACCTGGTGGTTGTAGTTCAAAATTGTATAGGGATATTCAAGATGCTGAATAAACACCCAGCATAAACCTCCTCTTTCACAGAAAGAGCCAAAATGGCAGGTATGCAGTTATATTCTGAAATGAGCGATTGATGGAAACTAAAGCTCCTCAAGAAAGGGACTGAAACGTTCTTATGTTCAGAGACAACAGTACAGCAAGAGAAACAAGACACACGGTATTTGCCACTGTGGCTCTTCGGGTGAGGCAAAATGAGTCTTCTGTGGTTAGGGATCTGAGCTGAAGAGAAAACACCAGCATGCTGTATCATTATAGAGTTGGCAACCTAAAGAAGTTTCACGATCTGTATAGGCTTGTAGCCCACTCAGGTGGATAACCTGAAATCTGCTCAGTAGCCTTGCTTTGAGAAAGGATACCATATCATGTGACCTAGCAACTGCCCTGAGTACACGGGGGCCATCTTGTGAAATGAGCTGTTTGTCTGTATTTGGACAGCTCAGAAATACCTGACTATTCCCATGGTGTGCACAGTGTCCAACACCATTGACCATAATAAAACTTATAGAAAGACTATAATCTGATACTCAGGTAGACTCAAAAGCAAAATTGCATAATAGATACTCCTAAGGAACATCTTCAGTAGAAAGCCATTTACTAAGTAGAAAACTCTTCAGGTAGACATATCTGAGTCCCTAGAAATTAAAATACCATTTGGGAACACACAAAAAAAATACATGATGCTTCAAGCATCACAATATTTTTCAAAGAACACAGAACTCTTTAGGAGCAGATCCCAAAGAAGTGACTGCTTGAGACACCTGTGAAATATTGAAAATAGCCATTACAACTAGGCTTGGTGACATCAAGAGACTACAGATTGCTCAATAGTTACAAATGTGTATGGTTCTTGCAGAAGGCTCAAGTTTGGTTGCCAGCACCAACATTAGGCGGCTTACAGCCTCCTGTAATTACTGCTCCAGGAAATCCAACAACCTCTTCTGAACTGTGCCGGCACCTGTACTCACATGCACATACTCCATAAACACACACACACACACACACACACACACACACACACACACACAAATAAAAATAAATCTTTAAGAAAAAATATGAGAGCCAAGTGCAATAAAGCGCAAGAGGTAATTTTCACAAGACCAAATGCATGTAAAATTGTTTTTTTAAGGAACAACTCTGATTTATTTCTTTAGAGTCTTAAATAATAGTATCTCTTGAGTTCACATTTTTATTTTGAGTTGAAGTATCCCATTTCTTATAAAGATCAATCAATAAATAAAAGACCCTAGTGTCTGATTTCTAGGTAAGTAAGAGGTATCATTGGAATTCTATTAGAAAAAAAAAAACACTGCTCAGTACCACCTCCAAAAAAATTTATCAGTTGGCTCAGAAACACTAAATGTGTCTCCTCCTAAGCCACATTGTACAACACTATGTACAAAGTACAAGATGGTCTGCTGGTCTTGTCATTTTTCTTCTAAATGTTAAGGGCTTCTCTTGCCTTATTCCTTACCCACATTGCTTTGCAGCAGAAAACCATGTATATATTAATATATCAACCCATGCTTTTGTTTGCTTGTTTTGATTGTTTGAAGTTTTGTTTATCCATCATCCTACTGTATTCAGGAAGAAGCAGATGAAGTTTTGCTGTCCCAAGAAATTTATAATACACAGTATGTATATAACAAAGACGTTAAATCGGTAAACTTTTCGGTATTATATTTTCAAAGTATATGATTCTCAGTACAAGTGATGGATTTGGAGGACTTCTGTCAAGCTCCTTCCCTCCTTGTCCTCTTATACTCAAAACACACTAGACAAAGGTGCTATAAGGTTATGGCAAGACATTGCACTCAACACACACTAGACAAAGGTGATAAAGGGTTATGGCAAGATATTATATTCAACATATGCTAGACAAAGGTGCTATAGGGTTCTTGAGGTTATGGCAAGACATTGCAGTCAACACACATTAGTTGAAGGTGTTATAGGGTTGGTGGCTCAGGGTTATGGCAACACATTGGTGGCTCACTACCTGACCATCAACCTTATACTAGCTCTAAGTTGAATACTGCCCACACGATACCATCTTCAGAATATAGAGAAAGCAAAGCTTCTGAATTTTTTCATGCACAGGGAAGTAAGGAACAGCAGAAGATGGTACTGAGTCATCACTGAGTAGATAGTAAGGGTTGTTTCACCAGCACAAGAAACTACAGTGAACTGGAATACTGACTGCTCAATTGGCATCAGTCAGGCCAACAATTCATCTCTCCTACTAACATTCTCATACATGGAAAGCACCAGAAATTTTAAAACACAGACATAAGGGGTTGGAGTGTTTACCCTACATAGGCTAAGATTCACTTTTTAACCCACGTAAAATGTAGGATCAAACAGAAGTTGACTGATAAAAGCAAATATGTATTAAGCATTATTTGTATATCATGCATGGAGGATATTTAATTAAAAATGATAAAAATCCACTTCTTAATTACCCAACTCTATAGACTATGCATAATACTCAATAAATTCTTATCTTTTCATTATATTATTTAACCTCTTCACAGAAACTTACATTAGTCCAACATTTCTTTAACTATTATTTTACTGTATTTTTCCATAAGACTGATACGACATTCACATCATGTCATAGAAAGACCTTAGCTATTAAGCTTATCAGGAAATAGCAATGATTAAGAAAGCAGCACATGGAAGTTATTTTAAATATATCTTTCAGAATCCTTTAAGTGTATGATTCTTAAAGAAATGTAAATTCTTACAAATGTCATTGTTGTGTCATAAGAATTTATATTTCAGTCTCAGACTATGACTTCAAATTTGCATAAATACATATTCCAAATTTGACGGTTTGGGAGTTCTAACATATGCTAGCTTCCATACCAGCCATCAAAAGTTACATATTTTAAGAATAACTAGCTTTTTATATCACCCTAAACCCCCACTTTTGATCAATATGGAGAACCAAATCAACACAGGAAGTCTTCCTTCAGGGCTGGTTGAATAAAAATGCAGGATGAAGGGTGAAGGGTTAACTAACACTCCTGCCCAACACACACACAGCAGATATAAATCAAAGCTCTCTTTCTGTGTAGAGCAACAAGTGAGAATGAGTGTTTGTGGCTCAAAAGCCTCTTTGGCTTGACGAAGAGGCTCTAGGATGGTAAATTCACTGCAGTGTACATTATTCGTGGGTGTGGGGCTAAATTAGCATTTTTAACTCAGAAACGTTGAACTGGAAAAAAAACAGTAACTTTAAAATAAGTCATTCATTAGTCAAAACTATAATATCACAACAAAGTATAAGTTAGCCTGGTGGTCTTGTGCCCACACCACAAAGCACGTAGGACTCACCCAGATGCCACTCACACTGAAGATGAGCTCACACTAAAATTTACCAAGTAGACCAGAAGAAGACTAGATGTGCCATGTATATATACAAGCAGATGCATACCTAAAAGAATGCATTTCTTTTGCTTTTCTAGAGAGGGTCTCATGTAGCCTTGGGTGTGATCCCGGACTTTAAGGCTCCTCTTTAGACCTCCCAGATACTGTGATTACAGGCTCTGAGTACCATGCCCACCAAAAATTTACTTTTGGACAACTATACTAACTGACAAAAACAGAATGAATTTTAAGTGGTTATTTATTAAATTCTCCAAAAGAGAATTTACAAGAGGAATATGTTCACTTAATTGGTTGAATAAAAGAGGCCTAAAGAAAGCAGATTAGAAATAAGATGTCCAAATGGAGATTTTTATATGTGAAAGGTTAGAGAAGAAAGGACTGGTATAGTAGAAAGTATCCCTGAGGAAAACATAGAGAACAGTTTTCCTCTATGATTCTCAAAACCATTGTGTTTTGCTGAATTTTACTCTGCATCCCCTTGTTTCCTGCTGCTCTTAGACTCAACAGATGTTTTCTTGTCTTCATCTCTCTTGGACTCTTGACCACACTGCACTGGTAAATATCCCTTCCAGACATTCCCAGGCACAGAGACAAGTGACTGGACATCTCAGGACATGGCACTCCTTTTCCATATCTTTGTGCTTGCTCCTCGGCATGCTTTCCTGTTTCCATGGAAATGAGAGTCTGTGGTGTCCGGTCGTAAGCTGCTCCCCCACCCTCCCTCTGTCGCATGGCTTCCCTGAGCAATGGACTCAGGGCTTCTGTTCACAGTTGCATGCAGATGACCTTCAGGAACAGAACCCCAGATTAACGCTTTCTCCCCTTTCCTATTTGTATGTGTGTGTGGGGGGGCATGTATCAAAGTCAGGGGCTAGCACATTCTAGGCATGGTTACACCTCTGAGATAATTCCCCATTTCATTCAATTCTCTATGAGCTCCAAAACTTTATCTTTGAGTGTCCGTTGCATATTCTTACTGTGATGTCTTAAAGGTATGTATATATTATGCCTGTACTCAACACCCAATCCATTTCTACTTTGCTTTAACTTGCTTAATCTATCCAAATTTGTAAGTGAGTACTCTTGATACAGTTACCATTTTGTCAGTGAATCTTATTAATTTTAGTCCCCAACTGTCTTTTAAGTTCATTCTCATCCTCTTTTATATAAATGCCATTTTTGTGTCTCATCTTTCTCCTTCCCCCTTCCCTGCTTCATTAGCAGATAACTGGCCCTTACACCCTTATTACATTGCTGGATTACTTTGAACACTTTGCCAATAGTATTCCATTCAAAGACCTATCTATCATGACTCTCTGTGGTTTAAAAACTTCTTATAGCCCATGAGCAAAGGAATGGTGGTTCTTTTTTGACTCCAGCCTCAATGGCTAGGCTCCCTCCAAACTGGTGGAGCCACTGTTCTCTCTGATCTCCTGCATGGCATTTCAATACTTCCTTCGGGATGCAGACATATGGTCTGGTTATTTAGAACTTTGCCTCCCATAACTCTTGTCCTATAGAACTCTTGATTACTTAGTAGATCTTAGGAAAAGAGACAGTTTTTTAAAACAAGCCTTTCATGACTCCTCAATCTAATGTGCCCTCCAGCACAGTGCTCTCATAAAAATGTGCACCTCCTCTTTACAATGCTATCATAGCTTGAAGTTCACGTTTGTGTATAAAAGCTTGATTAATATGTGCCGCTCACACTGGCCTTGAAACATCACTCCTAATACAGATCCTGCTGGTAGTACTTACACAATGTTGAATGAATTACAACAAAATGCATATGTGTGATATTTATTACCATTATATATAATTATATGTAATATTTATTACCATTATATATAATTTTATATATACATACGATTACTAATGTTTACAAGTTGAAAATTGTTTTAGATTCCTTATTTCTTCTATATACACTACATAAATTGACAATATGACATTCTTCCATTTATTTATTTATTTACTTACTTACTTATTTATTTATTGAGATATAGTCTTTCTACATAGCCCTGGCTGTCCTAGAACTCACTATGTAGACACAACTTTCTACATTTTACACCTGTCAGAATAGCTAAAATCAAAAACACCAATGAGAGCCTATGCTGGAGAGGTTGTGGAGTAAGGGGAACACTCATCTATTGTTGGTGGGAATGCAAACTTGTGCTGCCACTGTGGAAATCAGTGTGGCGGTTTCTTAGGAAACTGGGAGTCAACCTCCCTCAGGACCCAGCAATTCCACTCTTGGGAATATACCCAAGAGATGGCCTATCATACTACAAAAGCATTTGTTCAACTATGTTCATAGCAGCACTATTTGTAATAGCCAGAACATGGAAACAACCTAAGTGTCCCTCAATAGAAGAATGGTTAAAGAAGGTGTGGAACATATACACATTGGAGTTTTACTCAGCGGTAAAAAACAATGACATCTTGAATTTTGCATGCAAATGGATGGAAATAGAAAACGCTTTACTAAGTGAGGTAACCCAGACCCAAAAAGAGGAATATGGTATGCACTCACTCATAAGTGGATTCTAGCCATAATTAAAGGTCTTTGAGCCTATAATTCATGATCCTAGAGAAGCTAAATAAGAAGGTGAACCTAAAGAAAATCATATAGTTATCCTCCTTGATATTGGAAGTAGACAAGATTGCCAGGCAAAACTTGGGTCCATGGGGAGGGGGGGTTGGGGAGGGTGGATGTAAGGTGAGATGGGTAGAGAGAGGGGAGAAGGGGAGGATTTGGGGAAAGCTTGGGGGAATGGGATGGGTGGGATGGAGGAAGGGTGGATATGGGAGCAGGGAAGTAAATATCTTAATTAAGGGAGCCATTTTAGGGTTTGCAAGAGACTTGATTCTAGTGGGGTTCCCAGGTCCAAGGAGAGGTCCCCAGATTGTTCCTTGGGCAGCAGAGGAGAGAGGACCTGAACTGGCCTTGTCCCATAGCCACACTGATGAATATCTTGCAGAACACCATAGAACCTTCATCTGGCGATGGATGGAGATAGAGACAGAGACCCACATTGGAGCACTGGACTTAGCCCCCAAGGTCCAAATGGGGAGCAGAAGGAGGGAAAACATGAGCAAGGATGTCAGGACCACGAGGGGTGCGTCCACCCACTGAGACGGTGGGACTGATCTAATGGGAGCTCACCTAGGCCAGTTGGACTGGGAGTGATGGAGCATGTGATCAAACTGGACTCTTCTGAATGAAGACTGATTGAGAAGCCAAGGACAATGGCACTGGGTTTCGACTCTACTGCATAGACTGACTCTGTGGGAGCCTGGTTTGTTTAGATGCTCACCTTTATAGACCTGGATGTAGGGGGGAAGACCTTGAACTTCCCACGGGGCATGGAAACCTGACTGCTCTTAGGACTAGAGAGGGAGGGAGAAGGGGGAGGGGGAGGGAAAAAGGAGATGGGGAGGAGGTGGAAATTTTTAATAAATAAATAAATTAATTAAAATAAGTCAAAACTGAGTTTCTAGTTTTGTTATCGAATGTACATTATTTAATCTCTGGGTCCATTTACCTGACAGCACAACTAGAATAAAACCAATCTGCCTTCTGGAGTTGTGGGAGTCAAATGATGCTATTCATACAGAGCCTGAGGTAAGCGTAAAAAGAACATCATCTTTAGGGCCTTGGGCACATGGCGCCCGTGTCAACTAGGAGAACTCTCTGCAGTGTGCTCACTGTGGGGATGACTACCCAAGGAAGGGAGCACCCCATGACTCATGTCAGCCCCCCCATCGTTTACTGTCACACTGACAAAGACCCACTACACTTTTACATGTGAAGTCTGGCACTGCTGGAACCCTCCATTTGATTCCGTTCCATCTGAACGGGACAGGCCATCAGCAACAGCACTCCTACCTGACAGTGAAGGTTCAGTGCTCTACTCAATGATTCTAAAGAGAATCATGTCTCCTTGTGGAACGCTGTGAAATACACGAAGCCTTTGATAACCCAATAAAAAAGAGTGGGCTGCCTTTTATTTTGGGGTGCACTGAGAACTGAAGAGAGCTGAGGTAACTCTTAGCAATAACTGTGTACAGAATTTATCTCACCCATGGATTTTAGCCTGGCAATAAATGCCTAAAGTGTATCCTGTAGCAATGTCTGCAATAAATGAAAACTGCGCTTGCCTCTGAGTTCCAAATTGAATTTTTATATATATTAGCTCATTACTTCATATATATGCCAGTACCTGTGGCATTTTTGCAGGAAAACTAGCCTAACTCAGAAATAAATGCTGAGGTTTGATAATAACATCGGGATGGACTAGGGACCAATCGGTCTCAGAAGCAGTTTTTTATCCTGTGGGCTGTGATCCTCTTGGTGGTCGCATATTAGATATCCTGCACATCATAAATTTACATTACAATTCATAGCAGTAGCAAATTCATTAGGAAATAGAATATTATGGCTGGGGCCTTCCGTGAGGAACGGTAAGGGTCACAGCATGAGGGAGGTCGAGAACCCCTGCTCTACAGGCTTATGTAATCTATTCTGTACAGCACAGCCTACCACAGCACTGCTTGCCTGATGCACAGTTCACTTCAGACAAGCACTGGGAACCGCAGTGAGGGATTTTGAAAATTACTTACATTTCCATTACAGATAAAGCAAACCCGTTTCAGGTTTTTACCTGAGCACACAAGAACACTGCAGTGCTCTGCGAGTCATAAAGAGACACCGAGGAGGTTCATCAAACTTGCCACATGTGGGCTGCAGCTGGCATGACAGCCCATCACAGGGAATTTTAGGGAGAACAAAAGCATCACATATTTCCTCTTTAAAATGATGACAGAAAAGTGTGATCATTTTAAGTGGGGAATACATAAATTAAGGCAGCACAAAAATAGTATAGCCATGTCAAAAATGAGCAGAGAAGGATGCAGCAAATCTGCCATGAAATGGGCTTCTCAGCAACCCCTCATCAAAGGAAGCGACAGGCCAGGAGGAAAGGAAACAGAGCACGAGAAAGGCAAGAATGGTATGAGCAAGGCTGGACATGGGCAGTGATGCAGGCAGGTGTGGGTCACACAGCACGGATGTCATGTAGATGCTCCAAGAGGGAAGGTGAACTGGCAGCTCCCACACAGGAGAACTGTGATGCTGCGCTATGTCTGGACCAGTTTATGAAGGGTCGCTTGGTGAAAAGGAAGATCTAAGGAAGGGTGTTTAAGGAAGAGCTGGCAGCTCTGTAAGTAGCTGATAGAAGTTAAGGGGAATGAAAAGCAGGCCACCTTCCCGAAGGCTCCTCTTCTGCAATCCAGATGTAAGATGACAGGAGCTGGACTGAGATTTTGGCTGCAGAATTGTGGAAAAAATGAGCAACGGCTATAGTAAATTTTGCTCTGGAAAGAAAAACATTTGTTCTTTCTGTAATTCAAATATATTTTCTCTCTGTGGTGTGTGTGTACGTGTGTGTATGCATGCGTGCGTGCGTGTGTATGTGTGTATTAATACACACATGTGTACAGGTATATGAGCTTATGAATCACCATGTAGAGGCCAGGGGCACTGTGTGTCTTCCTCCACTGCTTTCCAAGTTATGTTTTTAAAATGAAGTATCACAGTGAAGCTGGTGTTCACCTTCTTAGGCAACTGATTAGTGAGCTCTGGGGATGGGCCTGTCTCATCCTCCCCAGTGTTGGGGTTACTGGCATGTGCAGCATTCCTGGCTTTTGCATACTTGCTGTGGATTTGATCTTGGGTGCTTCTGTGTCCATAGCAAGGATTCTTACTTAATGAATTATATTTCTAGCTCCTCAATCAGACAGTCTCTAAAGTGATAACTGCTAAATCTCTGATGTATTTTTCTCCATGTATAAGAGGTACTATGATTTTAAAAGTTAAAGATTCACTTAGATGGCAGGATCAGAAATGTCAATACAGAAATGTCAGCAGAGGGTATACAAAGAGGCTTATGTTCCCCCCACAAAAATTCTCTGCAAGATATTTGGAAATCTTTAATAGAAAATGAGATGCCTCAAACTGAAACATCATGGTTATTAAAACAGGGAGTAAAGGCTTGAATGAAACATTTTATTCCTTCTTAAGTTTTAATCTGGCTGGATGAAGACGCATTTTGAACACTAGTACCATGTTTTGAATTTAACCTATAAATAATACTTAGATTCATTGTCTATTGTGTAGGAAAACACAAGATGCAAAGGAACTAAACTCATAAACAGCAGAAGTAACACCAGGCAACAGCGAAAGCACAGCTTGAAGGCTAGCTTCACCACCTTGTGAGTCTAGAAGAATCTATGCAGAAAACTGATAATGGAGATAAACATGGTGATTTTTTAAAACTAATATTTAAATTTTAATTACAACAGTAGCTTTTTCTTTAAAAGTTTCATTGGAGAGAATATCTTATATCTTTTTCTATAACTCAAGAATATCAGGTGATGAAAATTTTATAACAGGTAATTATTAAGAATGAACAACACCCATTTTGAGCAGGACTCAAATGTTTCTTGCTGTTGTTAGTAGCCCGTAACAGTGTAGGCTCATTTCCTAAGTAATAATTAATCTACCAGATGATAAAATCTCATGATAATATAAAAAGAGAAGGTTGTGCACTATAATTGTGCTACTGACAGCAGCCCTGGATTAATTGGTTTAAACTTATAACTAATCTGAGGTTAAAAGAAGAACTCAGTGTTGCCTTTATATCTGTTCTGCTAGGAATCATTTTCCTGGTATCCACCAAAGAATCCCCCGGCACTATTTTCTGTGTGACATTGACACATGTTACAACATTGGCTTTTGACGTATCTTCTTGTTTGTCAAATAATGTGAATAACAGAAAAGGAGACAGTGATATTTTACAGTCCCTCAAGTTGTGAAGCCCGCTACACAGACAAATTAACAGCAGCAACAGGTCTGCAAAGTCGGGCAGGGAATGAAGAGACTCTGTCTCAAAACAACAGTACAGATGGATCTTCGTAACCAAAGATAATCCCAACCAATCCCAGAGCCTAAACTGTGTATATGAAGTCCAAAGATAAAAAGAAACAATGTATTAACTGTACCCATGTGTATGATGCAACCCAAAACGAAGTATAAAATACACTTGGCTAAGAATGTTTCACTTCTTGGACTGGGCAGTGAGATGGTAAAAGTTTATCAGATACTTTATAATTTAAAGTAAGTAAAATGTCCTAAAATAAAAGTATCAATTGATGATGATGTTTTATGATAAACCAGGATTATGAAAATTTCAATTTGTACATTGAATAAGAATTACTTTACATTTTTTAAAAAGTTAGTTCTGTTTTTCGTCTTTGTGAAAAGCCATTTTTCAATCACTTTCTCACTTCATGGATGCTAGCCCAAAGTGAAGCAGGGTGTAAATTAGGAAACACCCATAGTTAAAAAGTTCATTACCTGTTGCTTGTCTTTTATTCAGCATCCCAGATATACAAATCCCAGAACCTGTACTCATCTCCACGCCAATCTGAATGTAATTCTAAAACCATGCTACTTCATGTCCAGCGTACCTACACCCTACTCTTACACTGGCTGGGACCCTAGAGGACGAAATATTTGAAGCAGCAGCTTCTAAAGACACACATACTTGGCCATGAGAATTTTCCATTGGGTAGAAGTATCAGTCACAGACCACAGACAGGCCCATGGGGAACCTAGAGCAAAGGAGAGGGAACATAAGACCTGTCTCTCACAGAAGTGTTGGGGGACTCTTGCCAAAAGCCTTAATTCTCAACACAAATTACTTGGTGCAAAAATGAATTTTCTACACAAGAGCTATAAAATAAACGAAAATCCTCTATGACTCTGTACATCAGTGTCATTGTGTTTCTGAAAATTAGTGTTGCCAACATACATAAATCTCTGCTTAAACAATATGAGGTAATTTTAACTGAAGAGTTCTTATTGCTGTTATTATTTTGAGATATGGATTCCTGTCCATAGCCCAGGCTAACCTTAACTTCACTATGTAGCCCAAGATGGCTTTGAACTTGTGGAAATTTTCCTGCTCGGTTTTCCAAGTCCTGGGATGATAGACATTAGTTTAGTTCTTTTTCTATGATTAAAAGGCCTATTTCCAGTAAACTATACATTGAAAATTCATATTAATTGAGACATGGTAGCAGGAACGTGATAAGTTAGCAGGTACAAATGGAGGAGGACAGATGCTGATTTCGGGAGAGTCAGTGTTGAAGTGTGAGGAGAGCAATGTAAATTGAGTGGGTGTACATAAGCCACCCAGCAGAGTCAGAGTATTGGTACCACTGTTGGCTAATTTCTCCTGACTACTTTTACTTTTTTTTATATGATAAAAGGAAGAAGGTAGTGATTTTAAAGAAAGAATGACTCAACAATTTCTTTCATCTCTCTCTCTATATGTGATTAAATTCATTTATATCCCTTAAGTAAGCTATCTCGTAGTAAGAAGTATCACAGAGATCGCTATCTCAGATGTAAAATTTTACCAAAGGCATCACAGATGTAAGAAAACATTGGTATATATAATAATGAAGCTTCATGAGAAATTTCTGAGAACAGAGATAGTATTGGCTGACGTCAACAAGATTGTAGGCAGGCTTTCTTTGGGTTCCCAACCAGTTCCTGACGCAGAGACTTATTATTAGCTATGAATGCTTGGCTTTATCTTACACTTTCCCGCTAGCTCTTATTTCAATCTCTTTCTCTTTATGTTTTGCCTCAGAGCTTTTTACCTTTCTCCTTCTGTATGTTCTACTCCTTGTCTCTCTAGCTGGTGGCTGCTTGACTGGCTGGCCCTGGGTGACTCCCTTTTTTTCTCCCCCATTCTCTTCTTTACTTTTCTCTCCAGCCCCACCTACTCCTCTATTTCTGGCTATTGGCTGTTTAGCTTTTTATTAGACCAATCAGGTGCCTTAGGAAGGCAAAGCAACACATTTTTACATCATTAAACAAATGCAGTACAAACAAATGAAACACATCTTTGCCAAGTTAAAGTCATATTCTACAACACAATATAGTTTTATTTTCTGATCAATAAATCTTGCAAATGATTTTATAAGTAATATAATCTTGTTAAACAATACAAAAACACCAAATTAAAATGGAAATCAATTAGGCAATTCTAATTCCAATGAGTTCCTTAGATACTACTAGTTGATGTCAAAGAGACTATCAAAGTTCGATATATATTACATAACTTCTTGAACAATACAGAGAGCACTTTTCTTCCTGTTTTTTAAAGTTGTCAGTGGTTGTACTTATCCATCCAAGATGAGAACGCCATCTTGGGGATATCATGAAGCAAATAAGTCAACAGTCACTCTTGTGCGGGTCTCTAGAAAGATGAGAGTCTAACTCAGGGTCCATTTCCAGCAAGAGAACAGCAAACGACACACGGTACCCTATGGATCTGACATATTTCCATGATCTTTCACCTTTAATAGTTTAGATTATAGTTCTAACTTCCTGGATTCAAAATTTTGTTTTGTCATCATTAGATGAGGCACCCTAGAAAACAAGTGTATCTTCCTCACTGCATCTGTATCTCATGACCTCATGTGACACTGGTTGCCATGAGAAATGCTGTTTGAAGCTTGCCTTGACAAACCACCTTTCACCCATTACTCACCTACTTATCAATGTGATTTGAGATCATTTATAAATTTATACTCATTTTGCTTACATACTATGTATTCAGCCTGTTTGGAACTGACTTTAGAAAAGAATGTAATCAATCTTACCATGCTTTGGAGCCCCCAACATTATCATGTTCTCTGTTTCTCCTTCATGATCCATTCATGTCCCTGACTCAGAACAATATATGTGAGCACAAAGTGTGGAGAGACCATTTTCTGGAAGCAGTGAGGCATTGAAAGCAATGCTCCCTGACAAAGACAGTTGACAGCAACATGTGGGCATAGACTGATAATATCTGATTGTGGCTTTGTGTGCTATTTTGAGTCAACAGGGCCAGAAAAACAATTTCCTCCCTTGTGAAACTCCTGTAAAAGACTAGGACAAAAATCTCTCGTTCCTTTTCAATAGTGGGTTTGCTGTGCTGTTCAATAAATAGAAATGACTGCTTTGTTCAGGAGGAGAGATCAGAACTCTTCAGAACAAATGAGGACTGCTCTTGGGTAAACAACACCAGGGGATCAATTTCTGTTATTTTATTTTATGTAACGCCAGCACAAACCCTTACTAAAATACTTCTAAAAAGTATATTTCTAAAGTAAAAACGCAAGAATATATCTTTAAAAATGTATTTTTAATTTTACTTCTGTGAAATCTTATATACCTGTGTGTGTATGCCACATGTGTTCAAGCACCCAAACGGGGAAGGAGGTGCTGGATGCTCTGGAGGTGCCCAGTGTGGATGCTAGAAACAAAACTTGGGTATTTTGGAAAAGCATCAAGATCTCATAACCACCAAACCATCTCTCCAGCCCCATGAGAACGTATTTACTATAATGAATGACTTAAAATGTCTCTTCCTTACTAATGTTGCTGAAGAACCAATTTTACAGAGCTTTCATTTCTGAAAGGTAATGGCTGACAAACTGAAGATACAAGCAGACAACAGTCAAAAGTCAGACCTTAACCTGCACCAACAAGCCCAAGAATTCAAAGAGCAACTCTGGTAAGCATTGGCCTCAGATGGCCACGAATAACTCATTAACGGCAGGCATCATTCATTAATGATTTGACCCCACTAATAACTTAGAACTAAACCCAAATCAGGCAGATGTGCATCCCTAAGGAATCATTTAGAATGCCCCCTTCCTACTGATGGCCTCCTAGAGATGTCCTAGACAAACAGCCTCCAGGCAAGGTGCAGCTGTACTGTATCCTCCATGTTTGCTTTCTCATTCGTCTGCCTGCCTTTGAGCATCTGCCAAACTTGGTGAAGGGCTGACTCTTGAGCTATAAAAAAAACTCCAAATAAAAAGCCTTTGTTCTCATTTGGATGGTCTTCATTTCCAAATGGTAATCACCTATGAAAGGCTTAGGAGAGACTGCGATTTAAAGCATATGTTTACGACATTTAATCAGATAACAGTGTTTTCAGGGAAAAACAGAGGGGGTGGAGAGGCCAACATATTCAGTGTATCTGGCTGAGGCTTCTTTTTTTCTTTCTGGAATAAAGTAAAATGCTCTAAATGTCACATAAATTATTTAAAATATTCTGAAACCTAATTGGTAAAATACACTGGTGTCAGAGATTTGTACTATGATACAATTAGCAGGTAATAGTTTGTTCTATCTAAGTTGCCTGTGGACAGAAACATGTTAGGTGATCTGGGAAAGGATTTGTGATTTGTAACAATCAGAAAGCTAAAGCTGCTCCTTCTGCATAGGCTTAAATAAATCTGTATGACAATGATGGGATATGCCTTCCATGTGGTCTTTCCTGTTTGGTCACTGATAAACTTGTTTGTATTCAATGTACACTCCAAAAGACGAAGGCCACTGAGCTGCATTCAGTCCCTAACACAGTACGAAGAGAGAAAACTGAACCAAGAAATTGTGAAGAGTACAAACATGGGTGTTTATTATTTGGAAGTGAATAAAGACCTTAGACCACAGTCTTTTAGGGAGGAACAGACACTCTTATTTTAAATTTGAAGCTCTGATGTAGTCATCCAATTAGACACAGGATTAGTGTTCAATCCTAAACTGGTCTGATTTCAGAGTCTCTATTCTTTAACATGTATCTTAACCTCTTAGAAACTGTCAACAAAGGACAGCAGTTAAGTTTGCTGTTTGGAGTCTCTGGCTTGCCCCTGTATGGTCCTGGAAGCCCCATCTCCCGCCTGCCCCCCACCAAAGCCTGCCCACTAAGAGAGTCTCCAAACAAAGGAAAGGTACCTAGTTCTGCATTCTTGGAGGCTATTGGAGTCTCCTCCCAAGAGGCTCAGGAGCCCAACTCCCCACCTAAGCACTCTGCTTTTAACTTCTTGGTCACAAACCCAGCTTGTGGTGGATACATCATCACCCCTTGCCTATAATCTATAAAGTCTCCAGCATGCAACTTCTCTGACCTCCATTTCTGGGACCTGAGACTCTGGCTCAGGCTGGGAGTTGCTTTGCTCAAGTAACTCCCTGTTGCTATACTTACCTGTTGTTATTTTTTTCAATTCAGCTTGACCTGGCTTATTGGGTCATCAGAGAAACTTACTGGGGTGGGAGGGGGGCAGAAAACCTATTATCTGTATAACAAAGCAACATCACTGAAGAGAACTGCTATATTGACAATGTTAAATAAAGATAATTTTCTAACGTGGGAACTGGACAGACCTAACAAAAACTACTTAGATATCACTTAGAATGAGACCAAGACTCTTAACCAGACGTTAATGAATTTCTTAAATATGAAATAATTTACTTCAAAAGAAAGGCTGTTCTTCTAAACTCTAAGGTAAATATAAATGAGAGACAAAATTTATCTATGGAGAGTGTTAAATTATTTAATAGTCATACAATTGGACCGTTCACAGATAAAAAAAATCACATCTTTGATCACACACCCGGAAGAGGTGTCTAAGTGTGTCAGAGGGACAGCATACAGAATTAAGTATCAGATCGTCTGCACAAAATGACCATTTGAACAAATAGTTGTGATATGTGGATTACCTGTGTGTACATGGGCACACATACTACATTCATACATTTATTTACATGTGCATATATGTACATAGAAAGTCTATCAGAAGTTAGGCTATAACTCCAAGATGATAGTAAAGATTCCAGTCCTTTCGGAATCAGTGTTTGGCTTTCTTTCCTACTTCCTTTCTTTTGTTTCTGTTTCTGGGACAGGGTCTGTCTGTGTAGGCCTGGCTGTTCTGGAACTAGCTCTGTAGACCATTCTTGAACAGTTCAACTGACCTTGAACTCGGATTTGTGCCTTCCTCTGCTACTAATGCTGGGATCAAAGGTGTGCACCAACACCTCGTGGTTATTTTCCTTTTTTTCTTTTTTGTAATTTCAACCGAGCTACTAGTGTAGCTTACACACACATACTCATGAAAATAATTAAAGTGTAATCACCTTACAATGGGGTGATACTGCCCCTACTAGATACCACAAGTGAACCAATAAAAACCCCAGTGCCGTTAATGGGTTATTTCATTTGGAGTTGCTGGCTAGTGAGGTTCCGAGGCCCCCAAATTTTACAGGCAACTTCCAACAGTCTTGGATACTCTCCAGAATGGGACAGTAAGACGCTGTTGCTGAAGATACCAAATACTTGAGTCAAAGAACTGGACTAGGTCAACCTGGAACTGACCTAGAAGCTTCATGCCTACTGGCTAGCTTTCACCTTGCCTAAAGGTGCTGTGTGTGCTACCAGAGGAGAAAAGCAGTCACCAATCTTCCCAGGGAGTGAACCCTGGAAGCTACAATAGTTACTGTCCTGACAAAGCATGCACACACGCAATAGTGAAAGAGTCTAAGAGTGGCACGAACATCACAGAAATGTTATGGGAGTAACTTCCGCTGCCTCAACCAATAATCACTGAAGCAGGAGCCCATAGTGCAGCGGGGAGCGACTTCCACTCCGTCAGCCAATAGCTGCTGAAATACCAGCCCACTGGGGCGTGGTATATTTCTCTTTTAAAAAGAGAAGCAGTTCCGGATAAGGTCTCTCTTGGTTCCGGTGCTCGGTCTCGGCTGCTGCTCCCGGCTCCTGCTCCAGCGACTAGGCTCCCTTCCTGTCGGTTTATGGTGTATGTAAGTTTTACCCCCCGCCAAATAAATAACCCCTTAAAACATAACTGGTGTGGGATTGATTCGTTAATACAGAAACAACAACCCACTTCCTGACAGGATTTTAGTCCAACACCAAGATCAAATCCACACCTGCCTGGCACAATTAATAGGCCTAGAACGTGTGGCTAGGCAGGTCACTGGCCCCAGAGGAGAACATATTACTGCATTACAAATTATTCCACAAAAAACATAATGCTAAACTGACTCCTAATGACTTGTTGTTATACCCATAGATTAAATACATCTCTCCACCTTCATCAGAAAAGTTTCCACTAGTGGTAGATGGTGAATAACAGAGACGCAGGAGTAGACAAGTGCAGAGACTACGAGACTATGGAATATCCTTCCCTGAATAGAACATGTATACGGATCCCTTCATCACAAGGCTCAGTGGCCATTGTGTAATACAAAGGAGAACACATGTAAGAACTGGAGGCAGAGGATGGCTGCGAGTAAACAGTGTCTTCTTGACATGCAGGTCAACAGGGCATGTGAACTCTTAGACTGTGAAAGCATGCTCAGAACCTGTGCAAGCCCAAGACAGACAAAATCCCTGCACAGAGGGATGCTGGGCACACAGCCTCATGCCTAGCAGCAGCTACTGACAACGGTAGCTGCTGGGAGAGGGAGACTCTGTGTCCCTGAGAGTACAGCCTGGGCAAGTTGACTAGGCTCCGCTGGAAGGCCCCACAGTTAAGCATATCTGCGTAGCACAAATTGGACTTGATGGTATAAAATGAAAGAACCCATAGGGAGTTCGGTATGTAGGGAAGTTACCGATGGGCCTGAGAGGAGCTATGACATAGAGGTGAAGAATGACTAAAACATGCTTTATGGTATTTTCAAAGAACTAATAAACATATATTAAAAAAGAAAGAACTCATTGCCAGACATAGTGACGCTCATCTGTAATACTAGTTCTTGAAGGTGGGAACAGGAAGAAGGCGGTAAGTTTGAGGTCATTCAAAACTAAACAGTAATAGTCACTTTAAAAAAATAAAGAAAATATAAATATCAATGTTGTACCCAGAATCTGGACCCACAAAGAACACCAAGAGACCAGATCCAATGCAAAAGGAAAATCTTTTTTTTTTTAAAGATTTATTTATTTATTATGTATACAACATTCTGCCTCCATGTATGCCCGCACGCCAGAAGAGGGCACCAGATCTCATTACAGATGGTTGTGAGCCACCATGTGGTCACTGGGAATTGAATTCAGGACCTCTGGAAGAGCAGCCAGTGCTCTTAACCACTGAGCCATATCTCCAACCCCAGAAAATCTTTTAAGTGAGAGTTCGAACCCGGGTCTCTCGTCCATTCGATGCAGCGGTGGAGGAGGAGAGACCCACCTGGTCCTTCAATAAGAACCCACTTAAAGAGAGCTCAGAAGAGCAGTAGGCTTTTCACCATCTCATCTCCTGTGCTCTTTCTCTGTTCACTACTGTTGTCTCACAGAACTTCCATCATGCCCTCTGACCCCACAGCAAATACGCATTCCCAGCTTCCTTCCTGCTCTCTCTCCCATGCCCTTTCGTCCATAACTCTCTCTGTGTGTCTGGCCTGAAACCTTTCCCTCCCAGTACAGCAACTCCACAGTTCCTCCAGGAGACTTTGCTCCTAAAGCCTCTCTGCCACGGGAAGAGGAGGTGGGGTGGGTCTGCTCCCACCCTACTTAGCAGGTCACAGCTCTTGTGGGCTGAATATCAGATATTTACATTACGATTCATGACAGTAAGATTACAGTTATGAAGTAAAATTGAAAATAATTTTATGATTGGGGTCAATACAACATGAGAACTGTAATAAAGGGTCACAGTGTTAGGAAGGTTGAAAACCACTGTACTAAGTCACTTTTTAACTTTTGACTATACTCTAAACCTTCTCTCCTTCCCTCCCTCTTACCCTTCACACTTCTGCTCAAGTAACTTAAAACTGATTATGAGGTCACTCTTTATCCTATTTCAGCTTTAGTAAAAAATAATACAATGGTCATTTGGCTTTGTTCTCTGTCAACCTTTCCACTTTAATTGCCAGTCATAAGTGTTCCCATATTCATCTTCCGAACACTATTACCAGAAACTGTGATTAATCCACATCAGGCCACAGGCTCTGTTTTCTCTTCTATGTCACCGCCTAGTCAATCTCCCACTGTTACACATTTCCTCAAGGAATCCAAGCAGAAAATCCCTCCCGAGACTTCTACCCTATGAGGACTCCACTTTTTCTACATCATCCTTCTTTTTAACACTAAATTACTGTGTTCTGCGGCCTCTGTCCCTACCTCAGCTATTAGTGAGTACGGAGACAGTAAACTGTGTGGTCTTCTTCTTTATTTTCCCAACCCTTGGTCAGAGCATCCTGCCTGGAAAAAGTATTTAGAAAGTGTTGAACGAGTAGCCAGGTGGTGGTGGCGCACGCCTTTAATCCCAGCACTCAGGAGGCAGAGGCAGGCGGATTTCTGTGAGCTCGAGGCCGGTTCAGTCTACAAAAGCTAGTTCCAGGGCAGGCACCAAAGCTACACAGAGAAACCCTGTCCCGAAAAAGAAAGAAGAAAAGAAAAAAAGAAAGAAAGAAAGAAAGAAAGAAAGAAAGAAAGAAAGAAAGAAAGAAAGAAAGGAAAAATGCGAACAAGTATGAGCTCTGAACTTTACTCAGTGGCAATAATTTTTTCTTTTTATATGGATAAAGTTTAAGGATTTTTTAAAATGTAAAGAACTATAATTTATTTTAAAGCTGATTAATATTTCAAAGGTGCTTTTTAAATGTTTTGATTAAGGCAATCTTGACCTTTCTTTAGAAATATGGAGAACATGATTTATTCATAGGAAAATGTAAAACTGGAGCCAGCTGTTAAGTGGGTTCTCCTCTCTAAAGATCAAGATATCAAGTATCGTATCAAGAGGTTCAAGTATATTGGTCAAATGACTTTCTGCATGTCCTATGGGGCTCTGAATCCAGGAAATCACATTTAATTATTAATGGTTGGAGAAAAGCATAAAAAACAATGTTTAGTATTTCTTTATACATTTGGGGGGAATACTTTGCCTTATACCCTAAAATCAGTTATATCTAGTTTGATTAAATAATTAAATAAAAAGATTATGTTAGAAAAACGGATAATAAGAAAAACTATCCCTACAGGTTTATAATAGTCTGTCCATGGCTTTGTCACTTCAAAACTCAATTTTAGATGAGTTCATTGATACATTCATTTTCTGTAGCTTAACTGTGATACATGATTTTTAATATAAAACATTATGAAAAGATTATTGCAAAATGCCAGCGGCTTTCTCTGATTTCCCTAAAGCGTAAAATGAATATTTACAATTTAAACGAATATCAAAACACTAAGTAAATAGTTCTGTATGAAGAGCTGTACATTGACGGAAACAAATCATCAACGTGGGCCTGCCAGTACCCAAAGAGACTTAGGAATGAAAGACCATTTCTTTGCTTTTCACCTCCACCTTGCCACCATGTCCCAGGCACCCCGTTACTGCATTGCTTCCCAACAGTAAACTCCTTGAAGAGAGCTAAAGGGAGATGCCCTACGGTTTGGGCTTTCCAAAAGTAACTTGTGTTCTTGAAGCTTAAGAATGTTTGTTCTTTATCATCTTGATTTTTTTTTAATCCTCATATAACTGAACAGAATTTAAAATACATTCCATAACGGGGCAAGTTTGGGACTAGTTTTAAGCTCATAATATCTCTCAATATTCAGTTAAACTTTTTATGTTAATATTATTGAAATCATTAAGAATAAGTGAAGGCCTGGGAAGAGAAAGTCCAACCAAGAGATAAGGGCAAGTTTAATACAGAATAAATTTAGTTTTAATTATAATAGCTATTTATCAGATGATTGCTGTACATAATAAGGTCTATTCTAAAATTAAAATGTATTATGTAATATAATTCCCCAAATAATCCCAAAGAGTGGGTAATGTTATTTCTAATGTGCAGACCAGGACATAGAGCCCAGAGGTATTGAGTTACTTGCCAACTAATAACTGAAAAAGCCAGTATTCAACAGCATTGCTGATTCTAGTGGTAATGTATTTTAAATGCACTGAGATTTATAAAGCAGACAAAGATAAAGCCAGAAAACATATTATGCTGACTTCCCTCAGATCCAACCTCAGCCCCTACCAACTTCATGTCCTCTTTAAAAAATTGTTTTTATCATTTGCTTGTTCTTAATTTTACAGGGTTTTACTAGTCACCTTTATTTTACTTTTTATTTTTGAGATTATAATTACAGCACTTCTCCAAAGATGTTTTTATTTCCAATAGTGTCCAAATTGTATTGTCTACATGCACACACATTTGTGGAGCAGTTCACTGAAGTATGGTCAGCCTACAGGAAACTACACACCAAAAAGAAAACTGCCTCTCCTTCCCCTAGCAACCATCAAGTGTCGGTAGCTTCCCAGCGAGAGACGGGCTTGTGAGATATCTTTGTCAAGTTTTCTCAAGGATTTAAAGGAGGCCTTCAAGGCCCATCATGTTGTCTCTGATGTGCTGTCTCTAATGCTTTCCCAGGCCAAGGTCCAACGATGGCTCTCATGGCCATCTTTCCCTTCTCCAGATAAAGTTCATTTCAGAAGGGCAGTTATATGCCAGCTCCTTTCTAAAACCAACCCAACTATGCATTTCCCTCACTCTTTTCTAAAAGTATGAGATAGGTGAACAAATCTGATAAGAGACAGAAACTCTAAAAAGCAAGGTCAGCATAGCAGGCTACCTAGCCAGCTTCCATGAGATCTCTTCTAAGAAGTAAACATTGGGTACTATTTCTCTGTTGCATACTCTTGCTTTCCTTGTAAGAAAGCCTCCAAATCTACAGACCATCTGCAGACAAGGAATTAACTAAGGACAAATACAGCTACTTCTTAGGAACATGAGAACTCCTAAACACAGGGACAAAGCTTAGTCTAATTAATAGCACTTGAAACACCTGAATGCTCGGAGAAAACCAGTGTCAGCCAAGTGACCAATAGCAAACAATAAGGTTAGTAACTTGCAAAATCTGAGTCAGAGACACATCTGACTGAGTGGCTAGTGTATGAAAGTACATAACCATCTCTCTGGTAGGGTCAGGGGGACATGCGTAGAACATGGGGACTCTCCATTGGGTCAGCCCATAACAGTTCCAGAGAACAAACCAACCTCAATAGCAATAATCTCAGTCTTTGTACAGTTCCTGCTGCGGCCCATAAAAAACTATAGACAAAGAAGTAGGCTTTTTCCCCTCTCTTGGAGCCCTCCCACTCTGGAGTTTCCCTCATTTTTCCCTTAATTTTTCATCTGTCCTCAATTTCTCAGTTAAACAATTTTCAATAGTCTGTCATAATGCTTTTTAATATTAAACTTTATAAAAAAGAGAATTACAAAATGCCAGATGCTTTTTAATTTCCCTAAAGTATAAAATGAGTATTTATAATTTAAACAAAAAATTAAGTAAACTGTTTCTGTTTAAAGATCTATACATTGCCAGAAAAAAACTATCAACATGGGTCTCCCATCTCTGAAGGGAAAGAGTTACAGATTAACTATCACTAAATATCTGTACATCTGTATTTATACGTACATATCTCTATCTATCTATCTATCTATCTATCTATCTATCTATCTATCTATCTATCTATCTATCATCTACCTATCTGTCATCTATCTATCATCTACCTATTTTTTTAAAGAATTTTATTGAGATACGAATTCATGTAGCTCAGCTGGCCTACAACTTGTAGCTTAGGATGACCTTGGACTCCTGATCCTCCTACCTCCACTCAATTTCTAGGCTTGCAAGCCTCAGTTTCTCTCATCTCAGTGGTCTTTAGGATGCTTGGATCAAACTGTACTCTGATACTAACAAGCAGCAGCAAGGAGGATGCAGGCCTTGCGGGTAAGTTCACACCATGACCTCATGAAGGGCTCACGGAGTCTAGGAGAGTGGCGCTCCAGGTCACTAAGTGGACCAAAAAACAGAGACAGAGTAAGGCTCAGAATCTATCAGGTTGGCCGAGAGAGACCATAAACTCAACGAAGCTAGGAGTCTACTTCAGTCATGGCCACAAATCCTGGAAGGGTTTGGAACACATTGGGCAAAGACCTCAGGAGACATTTTGGTAATTATTTTGCATTTAAAATAAGTTTATTAACATTATCAGGTGTTGTAACTTTGTTACCAAACAGTCAAAGGTTCCCTTTTTAGCCTTTGTCTAAAACTCAAGCATAAGTTGACACTGCGGCATTTTGTGATGAAGAACCTGAAACGGCTCTGCAGGGACCCAGACTCTTACCTCGCCAATGTCATTTAAAATGGGAGAAGAGGCCATTTGGGATAAAATGATGTATTCCTCTTCCTGCTTTGTTCTCTAGGGAGTTTAGGAGCCATGCTGGTGTTTCTCAGAACAGACCAAGCTGCTCTTTATTGCTTTGTTCATCTTTATATCATATTTTAGGTTTATTCTTTGATAATTTCATACACTATACATTGACCATATTGTCTCACTCCCCCACTTCGTCTCAGCTTTTTCTCTACTTCTCTACCCACCCAACTTCACCTTATTTCTCTCTTAAAACAAACAAATAAAGCAAACAAACCATGGAGTCAGATTGGTGTTGACTGACACCACTGAGCATGGGGGTCTGCCCTGCCGGGAGTGTGATTGATATAACCAGCGTCACAACATTGAAAAAATTGTGAATAACTTACTGGGGAGAGGTGGAACTTCATGGCCACTTCTCTTCCTCTGTGCTGAGATTTTGTCTGGTTTGAGCTTGTGCAGGACTTAAGCATGCTGTCACGGTATGTGTGAGCTCATATGTGCATCGTCCCTGTGTCTGGAAAATGCTGTTCCTTAGTGTCCTCTGTCACCTCTGGCCCTTAGGATCTTTCTGTTCTGTCTTCTGTATAGATCCCTGGAGCCTTAAGGGGAGGAGTGTGATGTCCCACTCAGGGCTGAGCCCCCTAACATCTCTTACCTTTCGCATCTTGACTATGCATGGATCTCCGTATTAATAACCAGAGAAGCAAGAGGAGGTGAGGTTGACTATGCATGGATCTCTGTATTAATGACTAGAGAAGCAAGAGGAGGTGAGGCTTGAGCAATACTCTGGTCTCGGTACAGCAACACGCCACTAGAGTTGTTTCATTGCTATGTTCATTCAGTAGAATAATAACAACAGGGTTCTGTGATGGCCTCAGGTTCTTGGCCTCACTGTCACGGTGAGTTATGCATTCTTTGGGGGCAGTCAGCACAGGATTTTCTTATTTTTCCCTCCCTTTTCCATGTTTGATTCCAGAGAGGACCTAGGGAGTTTCAGAGCTTGCATGAAGGAAGGCATACGAATGGGGAGGGCTGAATTCCTCGAAGTTGTCTATCAGTGTTGTCTTCTCTGAGAACTAACTTGGCCTTCTCTATTCTCAAAATATGTCCTAGCATCTAGAGATGAAGCTTGTGTACCCGTAAGGCCACTGGCCACCAGCCCACCAGCTGGCAACATTGCCAAGTCCTTTTAGGTCCACTGGCCTCCTCTCAGTTGAGGGACTTAAAACTTTCATGTTTTCCATGTCAGCACTACTCAATCTGGGAAGATTTCCCCACAATATCAATTTGTATACCATCACTCTGCAGCTGGCACTAAAACAGATGGCTTTTCTACATATTTGCCATTTCCCCAAGCCCTATCTTTAAAGCTGAGTCTTATCCTTTAAATGAAATTATGTGTATTTATTGCATACATGTCTGAGACCACATAAACTTTGAGGAATGACTAAATCTAGCTAATTAACTCGTGTAGCTATTAATTTTGTGCTGAGGATAATTTGCATCCACTCTAGCATTCTTCAAGAGCACAGTACGTTAACTGTAGCGGCTGTGTTATGCAATAGCTCTCTTAAGCTTATTCCCTCTACCTGCAACTCTGTACACACTGACTACTCATGTACATGAGTACATGCACCAACTCAGACGCTACTACTACTCAACACTCTCTATGAGGTCAACTTTTTGGACACAACATGATTGAAATCACTCAATATTTGCCTTTTTCCATGCTTGGCTTTTTTCACTGAATGGGATAATCTCCACTTTTTAAAAATGGCTGACAATATTTATATAAAACATATATTAAACACAATATATGGAGATCTTACATTCTCTCTCTAAAGTTTATTTATTTAATGTGCATAGGCATTTGGTTTGCATGTAAGTGTACATATATCATGTGTGTGCCCAGTACAATGTTGGTCAAAAGAGAGAGTTGGAGTCCCTGAGCCTAGAGTTACACACAGTTGTGCACCGTCATGGCCAAGCAGCCAAGGGTCTTAACTCCCGAGCCATCTCTCCAGCACCACTATATTTGTCGTCCGCTTACCCACTGACAAATGAGCTGACTGATTTGATATCTAGGCTGCTGTGAATAGTGCTGTAATAAATATGGGCGTGCAGACGCTGCTGTGACATGCTGAGCTATTTCCCTGAGGTGTACACAGCCTAGCAGGTAGTCTTATTTGTAATAGTTGGAGAGTTCCCGCACTGTTGCCTACGGTAGCTATACTACTCACATTTCCACCAGTAGTCGGCCAGGCCCTTTTACTCTACTTCCTTGCCAACAATCAATGGATTTTATGGAATAAGTATGAAGTAATATTTACTATAGTCTAGTCTGATTCTTTAATAATCATACGTCACAGTTCTCATATGCCTGTTGTGTTTTCATCTAAGAAGTGTCTATTTTGGCAATTTTTAAAATGGGTAGTTTTTTGCTATTACGTTGTTAGCATTTCTTATATACTTTAGATATCACCTCATCATATGGAATTTGCAAACATTTTCTCCCATTTACAGGCTATATCTTCAATTTACATATTGTTTCCTTCATGGTACTGACATTTTCTTGTACACGTTTGGCATAAAATAATATGAACAATGCTAAATATTGCCTGCATTTTGGCATTCTATTCAGAAGTTACACCTGGAAGAATATCAGGGTGATTTTATCTTGCGTTTCCATCTTGCTTTGCAGCCTAGGCTGGTCTCAGTCTCAGAGTCTTCTTCTCTGGGTTTCTCAAATGCCTGAGTACAGGAGTGTGCCATGATGCCTGGCTTTCTTCTGTTTCCTTTTGATGGTTTCATACTTGCACATCTGACACTGAAGTCTTCTATTCTTTTGAGTTGAATCTGGCATATGTGAGATTCAGGTCTAATTTTAGTCTCCAGTATTTGGGACATACTATTGAGCATTTATTCAAAGAAAGTTTTGTGTTGCTTTCTGCTTTCATGAGTAATCACTGGTATTTCTAATTGAGCAATACAACACTTTGGTTAGTATAGACATATCAATAATATTGATTATTCTAGTCACTGAACACTGGCTATCTTTTCATTTTATTTATAGATTCCTCAATTTCTTTCTTCGGTATAGAAGTATTTGATTCTGTTCACTAAAGTTATCCCAATTATTTCATTTTGTTGTTTGTATCTACTTCAAATGAGATTTTCTTGATGGTTTATAGGTGATTTGCTACCAGTATACTGGAATATTCCTGATTACTTAATGTTAATCTTGTGATCTACTATTTTACAAAATTCATTTATTATTTCAAATTGGGAGGTTAGACTATAAGGATTTCCTGGCAATAAGATTATGTGATCTGTAAGCAGAATAATTAGTCCTTTATGAATTGGGTGCTTTTTAATTATTCCGGGCAAAACTTGTGGTGTTATTTTGAACACAATGTTAACCTAGAACTCATGTGGTCCTAGCAGCAAAGCCCTACAAAAAATTTGATGTCAATTTTGGGTTGTTATATAGCATTTGTTAAATTGAATGATACACTCTCTGAATTTACTTTGTTGGGAGCTTTTGTCAAATGTAAGGATGCTTACTTTACCATTTTCTGCATATATTGAAATGGTCATAAGAATGTTTTCCTTCCTTTTAGCATATTATATTTATTTTATTACATTTATAATTCTAAATCCATTGAGCCAGTTGTATTTGTATGATAAATTCTACTTGATCATGAAGAAAAATTTCAAAATGTTTTATTTGGGTTGCTAGTAGTATTTAATTAGTATTTTTTCAATATGTTTGTCATAAGAGGCATTGCACTTTATTTTTCTTAATTGTACACTATTTCCTGATTTTAAAATCGCCTAGCCTTATAACAGACATATATAATATTCCCTACTTTTTGGTATGGATTTGAAAAAAGAAAACCATTTTGGCATTGGTTCTTCTTTAAGTGTTTGAGCTAATTCAGCAGTAGGATCTAACAGGTTCATGTCTTGTCTTTGTCTGAGACATTTTATAACTAATTTAGTCTGCCAAGACTTTCTTGTTCTTCATTAGTCAGTCATGATAGGGCATATACCTCAAAGAAAGTATACATTTCTTGTAAGCTGTCCAACTTGTTGGCACATAAATGTTTATAAAATGGTAAACTCTGAAATCACACACAGACAAGCCACACTAACTGAATTTAGTAGGTTATATTTATAAATTTATGCATATATATGTAAAATAATAGTAAAAGAAAGAGGTCATCAATTTGAGAAGGAGTTGGGGGCATGGAGGAGGTTGGAGGGAGAAAAGCAAAGGGGTAAAGAGATGTTATTATATAACTAAAATTTTTAATAAAAAAGAAAATATGTCATAGTTTCTTATAATGTTGTGCTTACATTGTATCTAGTATGACTTATTTTCATTTTCAATTTTGAGCATTAATTTTTCCCTTCAAAATAATAATTTGCTTTAAGAAATCCTCTCTTCACATTTTGGTCCTCTCTAACTGGTCTTCTAACATAGTGGTTAGAAGTCTCAACCTTCCTAATGCTGTGACTCTTTAATACAGTTCCTCACGTGGTGACCCTAACCATAAAATTATTTCATTGCTACTTTATAACTGTAATTTCTCCCATTATGAAACTATAATATAAATATCTAATATGCAGGGAATCTAATATATGGCCCCCAAAGGGGTTGAGACCTACGGGTTGAGAACCACTCTTATTTTCCAATAATTTCATTCTTATCTTTATTGCTTCCTTCTGATTTTGGGCTGGGTTTATTTCCCTGTTGTTGGTGTTTTCTTGTTTAACTACTTCCTTGAGGTACAGAAGTAGGTTTTCTTTTTCAGACCTTTCTTCTGCGTTGATACAGGGTACTATCTCAAGAAAGACTTGGTGATAGCCTGTTTCCCTGACTGCTTTTACCTTTTGTCGTATGCACTGATTTCTGTTCATTTGAGAAGTCTGTACTTATTACAGTCTTCACAAAGCTTTGTCTGAGAAAGTCCCATAAGAGGCGGCACTGGGGACAGAGTAGCAGCCTAGGCCACCTGTGGCCCATTGTGGACAGTACACCACTGGGGAAGGTCATAAGCTTGGTGATGCTGAGCATTGACTAGAGCCAAAAAAAAAAAAAAAATCAATGTATTTAGTCTACTGGAGATACGAGCTGGAAATCAAGTTTGGTGAAGAATCTGAAGCCCCAGGTTGTGTGGTCCAAGTGCTAAAGGCCTAAAGGCTTAGTATAGGCACAAGACTGGAAAATGTGGCCATGGATATCTGCCTGTTCCTATCACCGTCAGAGGCCCAACACTGTGGTCTAACGTATGTTAGGTTCATTTTCTGCCCTTTTCACCACACAGATGTTAGCCTTAACCAAACCACACTGCCGCATATTAGAACGGGTATGGTACTGATGCGGCAGAGAGCCAATACCAACTTTAGAACGGATCAGAAGAACCTAAACATGAAGACAAATGTGAACAAAGCAATGGGTGTTGTAAAAAGGCTGCTCCATATTTGAGCGCTTCTCTTCTTACTGTGCTGAACTTGGGTTGCACAGACTCTTTCTCTTGGCTTCCTTGGTGGTTGGGAAGGTATCCATGGCTCCCTGGTGTGAGGAGTGGAGAGAGACAGGGATCGTGTTTTTGTGGGAGGAAGACTACTAGGGAGCCCTACTTCGGTACCTTTTCTTTCTCTCTCTCTCTCTCTCTCTCTCTCTCTCTCTCTCTCTCTCTCCCTCCCTCCCTCTCTCCCTCCCTCCCTCCTTCCTTTTCTTTCTTTTCTTTTTGTGCTTTTCAGGGTTTTCTATATGTATCCCTGGCTGTCCTTGAACTTGTTCTGTAAACTGGGCTGGCCTTGAACTCATAGAGATCCACCTGCTTTAGCCTCCCAAGTGCTAGGATTAAAGGTGTGTGCCACCACTGTCCGACTTACTTTAGTATCTTTTTTGCCCTCCTTTAGTTTTTTCAAAATGGTCTTTGGCTACACATGATGAATCCTGAATATCAATGATAATATGATTTATTTTTCTTTTTTGAGAAACTGAACCAAAAATTACATGACTCGGGTGAAGCTGTAATTCATATGCTTAGTATCTGAATATTTTCTTTACTAGTTTCACAGGTAGCAATACGCTTCTCCCATGCCTGGATATGGAGTAAACAAAATCCCTTCATTTCTGTTTAAATCTTGATCTCTTTTCAGTCCACAGAAAATGGCTCTCAGTGAAGATGGGAAGGTACTCAGAGAGTCACCAGATAGGCAGCCACACTAATTCTTGCTTAATTGCATTTGCTCTATCTCTCATCAGTTACAGATGTTTCTCGGTCGTAGTAGGCCATTTGCCTACTGAAGAACCAGGGAAGTCAGTACTGTGGCTCAAAGCTTCAAAAGCCTTAGAACCAAGGAAATCTGACACAACTTGCTGTAAAATCTGGAGGGCCAGAGGACTGCTAATGCAAGCCGGAATTCACAGCACCAAGCATCGCAGCCCTGCTTTCTTGGGTCTCAGTGAATTAAAATAACCTCTGGGACTTTAATGCATGAGTACAGTGACTTTTCATCACATTCACCCCTTTCTTCTTCTCCAACTGCTCCCATGACCCCACTCAGAAGGATGCTCAGTTGTTTTTCTATTTTCACCCTTCTATGTTATCAATGACTAGAGTGAGCACATACAGGCTTCCCAAGCGTTCTCATTCACTTGTTTTCCTTAAACTCCGAGTAAGGGGACACAGAGAACACGCCTTTAAGGGCAATAGAAATAGACTTCTACAATACATTCAGACTACATTCTCTTTTAAACTTTTTGTTTTTATTTATTTTATTTTATTTTTTGGAGTGGGAAGAAAGACAGGGTCTTACTATGTAGCTTTAATCAGTCTGAAACTAGCTATGTATACCAGGATGGCCTTGAACTCACAGTGATTCTCTTGCCTCTGCCTTCTGAGTGCTGGGATTAAAGGTGTGCACCAACACAGCCAGCTTCAATCAATTTTAATGACATCAGTTTTATGCATAATGTCACAACTTTGTCACTAAACTCATCAGAACCGTTTCTGTAAAAAGCTGAGTTCAAAGCTTTCTTCAAAGGCATTTTCTTTCACAGATATTATTTCTAGAAATAGAACAATCACATTTAAAATATTACTCAAGCACTGGATGTCTTCCTGGGTGGTATGTGAGTTGGTCAGTCTGGGCCGCTGTGGCCAGTCAGGTGAGGGGCAGAGTCAGCTCTCCTATGCCTGTGGTGAGGGATGGGAGGGGTCAGCTTTCCCAAGTGCAGAGGACAGTTCCTCTACAAGGGGTCGGACAAGCTTTCCCAAGTGCAGGGGTCAGCTCTCCTATGAGGGGCAGGACAAGCTCTTCTGTGCCTGGTCATCTGAGTAGTTGGAACTCCCCAACATCTACCCCATCTATGACCTGCTGGAGTGTGTGATGAGACTGCTCCTGAGGAACCACAGCCAAAGGATCTCTGTGACTCGGGGAAACAGCAGGATATCCAAGAGGAGATTCGATGAGTGTGGTAGACTGACTGTAGCTGGACCTCATAAACTCATAGGGAGTGGCACTGTTAGGAGGTGCGGCTTTGTTGGAGTAGCTTTGGCCTTGTTAGAGGAAGTGTATCATTGTGGGGGTGGGCTTTGGGGCCTCCCATATGCTTAAGTCATGCCCATATCTCAGATCACTTCCTGTTGTTCAAGCTGTAGTTCCTTCTCCACTCTCAGCACATGTCTGCCTCCATGGAACCATGTCTTGCCATGATGATAATGAACTAAACCTCTGAAACTGTAAGTCATCCAACTAACTGTTTTCCTTTGTAAGAGTTGCATGGTCATGGTGTCTCTTCACAGCAATAGAAACCCTAACTAGGATAGTGAGAGTCCAGTATTGACGCTGTACTGTAGCACAGATAATAAAAACCCAGAGACAGAAATTGGGGTCCAAATCGA
Organism: Myodes glareolus; assembly: GCF_982192425.1. NCBI lineage: Eukaryota > Metazoa > Chordata > Mammalia > Rodentia > Cricetidae > Myodes > Myodes glareolus. Next base: position 32,387,267 of record NC_142040.1, read on the forward strand.
AAAACAGAAAAGCAAAGCAGTCAAGCCACTAACAAAGTCTTACCTCTGCCATGGTTTGGCAACTACAAACTAAGTAGACTAAGCCGCTATCCCTTCCCATTTTATATTCCCTGTAGTGCTGTAATTAAAGGCATGACTCCCTAGTACTAGGATTAAAGGTGTAGGACATCACCACCTGGATTTGTGTCTACACTGATCTTGTGTAGCTCAGAGTAGGCTTGAACTCACAGAGATCCATTCGCCTTTGTCTCCCAAATCCTGGGATTAAAGGTGTGCATCACCATTACCTGACCTCTACTGGCTTTAGCTTTGCCTCTGATCTTCAGGCAAGATTTATTTATTAAAATGCAAATACTTTTCACTACAGCGTACCAGAAACCATAGGCCTTGAACCTGACTAACAATACATTATCAAATGAACATTTGCAAATAAAGCTATTTGTACAAAAGGGAGATACACAGCATGTCCCACATCACTAAGACAAATGAAAAGATGGTGGAATGGTAGGAAAGATGGTGAAGAGTTATTTTTGGTTTGATTTGTTTTCATTTTTGTTTTGAAATTAATATTCTTATTTTTATTTTTTATTTCATTCTTATTCTTTCTTTTCAAGTTTACATTTTGGAGGGAACACTACCAGGGTTAAGGGCAAATATGGAGGGACTGGAAGGTGGGTGAGATTGGGATACATGATGTGAAATTACCAAATAATCAATTTTAAAAATGACTGTGGGAGAAAAGTTATTCAAGCAAATGAAAAGCCAGGAGCACTCCTGTACTCACTTCACTTTTGTGGAATTACGTTTGCCACCAGCTGACAATGTGTAGAAATAGCTGGCTGAAGGCAGGGGCAAGGCAATGGGGAGAAAGCAGGTGAAACATCTGCTAATAGTGTATAGGAGATCCTCAAGAATGAAACTTTCTGGCTTCTACTATAAAACTGGTAGCCACTTCTAGGAAAACACAACTTTTTTTTTCCTCCTTAACTATGACTATAGTATATTACTACAATTTAAGATGACACTCATTAGGAAGTTTGAGTTGTTTTAGATGAGGAAGGAAGGGATATTTGAATAGGAATGTGAATGAAGAGGAGACTCAAGGGGATAGAAAAGGGCACAGGTGGGAGGCAGAAGCCACAGGAAATATCTGGTGTGTTGAGGAAATGCTAAGGAGACCAGTGTAGGTAGAGTATATAGAATGAGGGGCGTGAGGTCAGTAATGACATCAGGGAAGGCCATGGATTGTAGTAAAGCCAATTTAAAGCGTAATTACTGGCAAGAAGCTGTAAAACTAGAGTAGAATGGTTTACTCCTACAATCCCAGCAAGTTCAGGCCTACCTAGCAAGTTCCAAGCTGACGTTGAGGTAGCTTTGCCACACAGTTCTATTGGGAAGTTGAAACCAATGACTTTTTCAGGTACACCACCAAAGGACAGGACAAGCAGTAACTTCATTTAGGAGTGAAGAGCCTCAAAGTCATGCTAGACAATTATTAACAAAACGCATTCTTATCACCAGGCAATGATTCACATGTCATATAGCAGAGCTAGAAATTCTGGATATACCAGATCTAACCAACTTTACAAAGTCATCAGAAGATATGTTCAACCCTCTACCACTGTGACCTGACATAATCTACACAGCTCACACTGGAAACCCAAAATATTCAGTCATGACAACAAAATCACACACACACACACACACACACACACACACACACACACACACACACATACACACACGCAATCTCAAAATGTGTAAAAGTTCACCTTTGTGCTGGTCTGCATTCATAGCTCTCCTCAGCTGCAAGAAGACAACAGACACACCTGAGGAAGCTTTTGTTACATCATCTACATCATCATCATCATCATCATCATCACCATCATCATCATCATCGTTTACAGCTAGCAATGCTTAGGCATGCATGGGTAGCCTGTTTGTGGCAGTTGTTCCTATCTTGGGCAGTCTTAGATGCCTGTGTTATTGTCATATGAAGGCCCAAAAAACACTGGCTAGACAGCATACAGGAAGACTGTGGAACCCTGGGTTTGAGCTTTCGTTACACTGGTATGTTTTCCAGGTCTCTAAAAACAGAATATAATTGGTAGAATGTCCCTACATATGTCAAAACAGGCAAAACTGGCTAACGTCTTATAGAAAGTCAAGTCTGAAGTGCTGCTGGTGTGCTGGATTACTGATGGCGGATGTGGAAAGAATATAATATCTCATTTTATTCGAATCTCTCATCCTGCATGAGGAGAGGGGTGTGAAGAGAAAGAATACACGTGTGCCTCAAATCTACCGGGCTCCTGCACGTAGGCACTGGCAGACATCTGCGTATGGGTGAACACCACTGGAGCCATGTCCCCAGGGTTTGGAACGGTGACACCCAAGAAGGCATTTGCTATGGCTAGCGACCACTTATGACCCAAGCAGCAGTTTCACTAGGCTTCCCATTTAGAGTACAGATTTGTTTTCCATGAAAGAAAAAGGCATAAAATAAGCAATTTTAAATGAAGATGTCTGTTTGTAAAGATAGTAGTAGACACATATTTATATCCATGCAGGCAAATTATAAAACATTTATCAGCACTGGCATATCTTCAGGAGAAAGATATGAGATCTACAACAGAAAGCACAGTGTGTCATAAGATCTCTAGTTTTAAAACTTTCCGCCTGCCAAATGAAGCCCAATTAATAATTTAGTTAGCCATAAAACACCGCAATCAATACAACAGCTTTTAACTCAATTGGGGCACAATGCTTTAAGACAATTGCCGTCTAGACCACTCCATTCTGGTTTTGGTGTGGGCATACACACACACACACACACACACACACACACACTTCCCAACAAAAGACAGTATTGACACAGAAAAAAATGTAGCATATAATAAAATCAGTGACTACCAAACACAAAGCAACTGTCTACTGATCTCAAACAGCAGAAATCAAAATAACCAAAAGCAACTCACAGTGGATGAACCACCCACAAGGTATGCTAACAGGCACAAAGCAACCTACAGGCAGAGTGGGATAAAGATGGGCTACTTCCAGCAAGTTCTCAAGTACTGTCCACGTTCTGTGTCCTTGGACTCCACTCTGGACAGCAGCCACGACGCAGGCTGGTAATGATATCCCCACAACTCCGTGCTGTGGGGCAACTCTGCTATACAGTCAAAATGACCCATTATGTTTAACTGGTAGAAAACTCAATACAAAGATATTATAGAGCAAAATTAAAAGAACGCCACACCCAAAAAAGAGCCACCATTGTAAAATTAACCCACAAAAAATTTAACATGTCAACTTTTTGAGAACAAGAATAAGACATCACGTGAGCAGTCTGAATTGCAGGAGCTTCTTCTTTGTGCTTTCATAGGCACAACAACAACAAAACCAAAAGTAACTAGGTGTGATTGATAAAACAAAATATCCTGTACAACAGGAAATATTTAACTAACGAGCTAAGAAGCTGCACAATAGGAACATATATGCAAACCACACACTTGGTTACAGGCAATCTACAAATTACAGTCAACAGTCAAAAGATGCAAACCCTCATCATACTCAGGGCAAAAGACTTAATATACATTTTTGAAAGACAGACACACAACTGACAAGTGCATGGAAAAAGCTCCATTTAATCGTCATCAAAGACATTCAAATACAGGCACAGAGACATTTTAGCCCACTCCTGTTCCAACAGGGCGGCAGTTATAAAAACAGGTTGAGACAAATGAGCTATGTACACTGCTGTGGGGTGAGAAGAAGTGGGGAGGGTGGAGACACCACAGGACTTCACAAGAGTTTGACAAAATCAAACTTCCATATGATCCAGCAATTCCACTTCTGGGCATTTGTCCTCAAGAGTTGAACTCAAGGTCTCAAAGATGTTTCAAAGTTCACTGCAACACTATTCATATTTGACATATTGCACAGACAACAGTAATTCAACAAATGGACAAACACTGAAGATATCATAGTAAGTGAAGTAAGCGACCCAGACAGGCAAACAGTATAATCTCACCTATACTCAGGCAACTTCCCCAAATCAGAGCACGGAATGACAGCTGCTGGCAGTTTGGAGCTGAGGACAATACCTGTTATGCACGTATTTTATCATTATGGTGTTCTGCTAAGCAAGATGAGTCAGTGCTGAGGTATGTACTACACAACATTTTAAATATCTCTTATCAGAATAGAATTTAAACTATAAATTCTGTGCTCTGAAGTAAAAGTCAAAGAAAACGTCTTTCAAAAAAGAATCTCAATGTCTCCTTCCAAGGCTTTGCCTACCTGGTTGCAAGCTAGGATAGCAGCTAAGAGGCCCATTTCTGAGGAAATAGTAACATTGTATGAAAAGATGGCAAGAAAAAGTTTCTATTTATGGGCAGCATGTTTTTCTAAGAACAAAACAAATTGTCAGTTAATAATATCAAATTCCTTGTGAATTTCAACAATCTGGGGCCCAGATAGTTCTCTAGCTTCTAGCTTCATGCCCATTCAACTAGTGTGGTTTTGGATTAATTCAGACTTGAAGCAGGTGTTTTTAGTAGGCACTGCTCTGATCACTCTGGGTTAGTGTCCAGTAAGGGCTGTCTCTGCAGATACCGTTATGATTGTTCTGGGTTAGTTCCACTAAGGGCTGTGTCTGCAGATACTACTATGATTGTTCTGGATTAGTTCCCCTAAGGGTTCTCCCTGCAGATACTGTTATTAAAATTCTCAGCAGACTGCCTTGGTATTCTATTTTCTAATCCCCAGAATACTTGTTTCAGTATCTACACTGTGCCAATAGTAATTGCTCTAAAAATGCAGCCAGCCTAAGCTGCATGAAACCCTGTACCGAAAAAACAAACAACAACAAAATCTAAGAATGGCAATGCACTTTTAAGGCCAGAAAGACACTTTTATTTTAGCCAGTCTTAGACATACTGAATGTATGAACATCTTCAGGCCCTTGAGTCAGAACAACACTGATTGATGTGGGAAAAAAAATAGTATCTATAGTTGATAGGGGAGTTCAGCCAATCATATTCTGTTTTTGGGGCGTGCCGTCCTCAGGCAAAAGCCTGCCTATAAACCTAGCAAGCTCGCTCGCTCCGCTAGCTCTCTTTTTCGCCTGGCTCCTGCGTCAGGACGGATAGTCTGGATTCTGGTGTAAGTTGTTGTAAGTCTTACTTCTGTTTACTAAAGCTGTATATTTTGTATCAAGATAGTCTGGGGACTTTTCATTACCAATTGCCCTGCGGCTACATATAGTCAACCGTCTATGTAATCCAACTATAACCGGGGCCATAGTCCTCTCACTGCGTTCTGGCCAGGCTCCCTAATATGCTCCTTAAGCCCATTAGATGTTTTATTCCCTTGTTCTCAGCAATGTTTTAGAGAAATGGAATCCTACAGTTGTCACCTCAGTCCCCTTCCAGGTCTCCAGTTTATTTCCTGGCTGTACTCTGCCCCCACCCCCGCGACAACAGGATTTTCTACTCCCATGCTCCCCATTACAACTGTTCCCAGAACAACATCATTTTCTCCTTTTCTGTCTATTTCCCACAGAGTACATGCTGGCTTGACCTACCGTGAGACTTCCATGTTGCAGAGGTTGTCCAGATAATCCAATCCTTGTTGGCTGTGTGGGAGCCAGGGACAAACTGCTCTTTCACCTGTGCTTTAACCCTAGCCTGTTAAACTCGAGATGCACTGAAGATCAGGTTATCTATTCATGTATTTTGGTCCTGAATGTCAAAAGATCTGTCAGTGTTGGAGGGGCTCTGTGGGTACACACCTGCTCTGTAAGTGTTGGAGGGGCTCTGTGGGTACACACCTGCTCTGGAAGCCTGAGGACCTAAGTAAAGAGCTCCAGAATTCCCACAAATCTCAGCACAATAGTGTTGTTCCTTTGATAAGGTCAGAGTCGTTAAATTCCCAGCAACGAATGTACCAGCCATCCTGGTGTACACAGTTACAAACAAACAAGAGATCCTGTCTCAATAAAGAAATACAACAAGGACTGACATGAGGTTGACCTTTGACCTCTACAGGTGCTGTGGCACACACATGCTCCTCCCCACAATAATACAGAGATCAGCGCTGCAAAACTACGATTGCGTTGGCTGTCTATAACAAAGTTGCACTTCAAGATTTCCAATGATCCCAACTTTCTTTTCAAAACCAAGTGGTTTAATAGTAGCGTGGGCTCATGTGACTGTGAAAGTATTATAGAAAATGGTTCTTCTGTTGGCTGCATAAACAAGAATGTTTATACAAACACAAATGAATACATAAACATTTTTATGTCTAATTTTATAATGAGTTAAGTGGCCCTTACTTATACTTCTAAGCTTTGCTTCGGAACAACTCATGTTTAATACAATTTCATCTTCCTAAGACAGTTTTCATTTTATACAGCATCACTGCATATTTTTATTTAAGGGCCATAATATATTGTTTACTGGTTTAATAATAAGCAATTTGCTAAGTAATCAAAAGATCACTTTTGTACCTACACAGGCACATACACGGAGAGGCCAGAGGTCATTACTGGGTGCCTTTCTCAATTGTTCCCCATCTCATTCTTTGAGAAAGGGTTTCTTCCTGACTGATTTGCTAGGCTGAGCAGCCAATGAGCTTCCAGAACCCACCTGCCTCCGCTCTCCTCTTCAACTCTGTATCAGGGTTAGAGACAGTCTGGCTTTTATCTAACTGCTGGGAATCTGAACTAGATCCTCTTGCTGTGTGGCAAGTATTCCATCAACTAAGCCATTTCCCAAGGAGTAGCTTGAAAAAATATTACTTATAATTAAAGTATATTAAGAAAAGGCAACTGCCATTTAGAAAGGACAGCCATATAAGACTATGAGAAAGATGAGCCAGAGTGATAAGCTCAGTGGGTAAAGAAACTTGTCACCAAGCCCAAAAATCTGAGTTCAATTCCTGGGACCTGCATGGTGGAAGGAGAAACCCAACCCCCACATATGCACTGTGTACTGTTTGCACGGCAAACAAAGAAATAAATGTGGGAAAGAAAGAGCAAGATCACACAGTCTTCTAGGGAACCTTAGTCTTCAACTAGAGGAGAGATTTTTATTAAGGAATGACAAGCTGGAAGGAAGAGGCCTGTCAGGAGTCTCATCTGAGCCTCACTTTCTGCAAGGAAGGCACTGGGCAGAGGAAATCAAGGCTCCCTGCCTGGGTTCACTGCATGAGCACCAGGGATGCCAAATTCTAACTATTTGGACTCTTTTCCTAATACACCATTGTCTCATCTCCCAAATTGCAGGCTGTATGTACCTAATGATTCTTCTGAAACAGTCCTGGGAATTTGTAGTGTTGGGAAATTAATAGGGTCACTGTTTCTATTCCGCGTGAAAGAGAACTTCGCATAGTGGGTTACTATTTCTATTCTTTTCTTTTGGGGCAGAGGTTACAATAGAACAACACCATTTACTCCCTCCTTTTCTTCCTCCAAACCCTCCTATATACTCCACCTCACTCTTTTTCAAATTTGCAACCTCTTTTCTCATTGGTAGCTATTACATGAATACATGTATATGTATACACGTTTATATTCCTAAAAATAACCTGCCAGTCTGTATGCATATATTGTATATATATTGTATGTATATGGTTTGGTTGGTGTTGGATAATCAACTGGTGTGATCTTCCATGGGGAATACTATTTCTCCCACTCTCAGCATTTTCTACTTGCCTGTAGTTCTTTGTGGAGGGTTAAATACTCCTGGTCTTCCCCTTGTCCACTTTGGCATTTCTATTGTAGCTGTCCTTATTCAGCTAATGTTTAGGCAGTCATTTTAGTGAGACTTCATGGGTACAGCTTCTGACATTAGACTCCCCAAACATTATAGGCTATTGCTATTGTCTTTGGGTGCCCTCAGAGATGTAAAACAAGTTTCTATTGCTAAAGACACCATTCACTTTAGACACAGAGCACAGAAAATCTGAGTTGGACCTGACTTGAATACTTCCTCCCTAAGAACTAGCTGTCATGATACCAGAAGGCTCCACAAAAGCTTCCAAAGGAGGGAAGCAACCAATTACCCAGCTCTGACACCTATGAACCACAACAACCACCAGCATGGCATGATAACCCTAGTATATGGTAGTGGTTGATGGTAACTAAAATCTTTCTAAATGAACTTAAGACCTGATCAACAAAAAAGAAATAATGCCTGGTACTAGAAACCTAACCAACTACCCAAGGCTAGTGAAATCATGGACCTTAGAGAAGAAGCTACAATCATCACTTTACTAAACCAGCAAAATCCAGAATTACAACCCAAATGTTTGTCCTAAACCCACAGTCAAGTGTAGTACTCACCCATCATCAAGGAACTTGACTTTGAAAGTGAGGGAGACAATTACAAAAAAGTACAACCAATCAAAATACAGAGTTGTGGAGCTCAGTCCCAATGGGTACCTTTGCAAAATGCCTAAGGATCAAGAAGGATTGGAAAAGACTGTAAGAACCAGAGGATCAGGAAGTGGGTCTTTGCTGTTTTAATAATCTGTGACTATAATATTCACAATGGTTTCTTAATTCTCATTTTCTTTAAGTGGAGGCCAAGCTGCCTACCAACACCAATAACCTGACCTGAACATGAAGCCACTTTGGTCCTTCTGTACCCAACCGATATTGATAATGTGAGTGGACTATAAGCAGGAAAAGACCAACTCATGCCAGTTCAGTCCACTGACCCACATATGGGGAACAAACTGGAACTGTATTAGATTAGGCCCATAGATGCTGGGAGACATTCGCTAAAGGATAACCAACGCAGTAGTCTTAAAGGACTGCGTAGAAGATAGATAAAAGCATAGTTTATCAACTTTAATAAGATAAGAAAAGAAACCAAATAAAATTTGGTAAATTTTTCTTTCATTTTTCACCCAGTAATTGCACAACAAGATAATAATCAGAAATAGAAATGAAGGGATAGATATAAGAAACATCATGTCACTCACAATAAAAATATTTCCTGAATATTTTTTTCATTTAAAAAAATGTGAATTATTTTTTACATGTCAGATGGCTCATGTTTTAAGAAGCTCACAGTTCTGAAAACTTATGAAAGCTAGATTAACACAGAGTCTATAATAAATGAATGGATTAGTTCAAACTGTCTATAGTCAGTATCCGCCTTCACACACTTGGGAACCAGTTCCTATACTGTATCCACTCATGTAACAATGCTCTTTTGACATCAAATCTAAAGGACTGTGTTAAGTGTCATCCACGGAGGACTGAAAGATATCTAGTTTAATAATTTTTTCTTACTTAACAGAAATAGGCACTAGAGGCAAAAGCACATATTTGGGGAGTCATACCTAAGAAAACAATGTAATTGTTATCTCCACAGGTGATGGAAGACAGCATGAAAAAGTTGTTCTTTTAAATAATGGCTCGGTATGTGATCATGATTTCAAAACCATGCTCTGAGTGTGAAAGAATAATCCAGGCAAGTAAGCATGAGAAAAAGCACAGAGGGGAAAATATTCATTGTCTAGAAAGAAGTCCAACTGGGCTGCACTCTAAAGTATGTACAAAAACTGTGGATACAAGTAATACCAGACAAGCAAGACCTTCGGCTGGCAATCTACATAGTAATCAGAAGGAAAACTGTTTTGGAATGAGGTGATAAAAGGAAATAAACATGGAGCTGTTCCCTACTAATACAGACTGGGAAGGAGGAGAGACTACTTAGTGTTGCAGAATATGAGTTTAACTATGTACAGATGCGTTGTATTTGTTTAACTGTGAAAAGATGGGCTGAATTTGTTTATGTTGTGGAATATTTAACTATTTAAAGATTATTGCATTTGTTAGATTGTGTAAAGATGTGTTGTTCTTTTACTTTGCCTTCCTAAGGCACCGTAATTGGTCTAACAGAAAGCTAATGGCCAATAGCAAGGGAGGACATATAGGTGGGACTTCCAGGCAGGGAGTGTAAGTAGGAGGAGGAACTTAGACTCAGGGAAAGAGAGAAAAAGAGAAACCAGAGAGACACCAGGGGCCAGCTAGCTAGACATGGAGGAAGCAGGAAAGTAGGACATACAGAAAAAAAGAAAGGTAAAAAGCGCCAAGATAAAATGTAGATAAATAGAAACAGGTTAAATTAAGTTAAAAGAGCAAGCGGGACAAGCCTAAGCTAAGCCTGAGCACTCCTGATTATTAATAAGTCTCTGTATCTTTATTTGGGAGCTGGTTAGCAGCCTAAAGAAAATTCCAACTATAATTTAAGAAAGCTAGCTAGGAGACACAAGCAAGTGTTAAAATGAAAAGAAGACTATGTACTATCACAACAAATGGAGTCTCAGAAGCATCAAGAAAAAGCAGCGGGTTTAGGAAGACAGGAAGGAAACATCAAAGGGCAAACACAAGGCTAAGGCTTTATGCAGTGGCATGATGATGTCATACCTTCCCAAAATCTCATCTTTTAAAAGATGTTCAGATAGTGGAAGCTTCCATTTTTGCTATTAGAGATCAATATGACTTCATATAGGGTAAATACTTGAGCAGTTTATCAAGGACATCAAGACTTACCCTAAAGTAACTTCCCATGACACACTCTATTTCTTGGGCATCCTCATTGCTGGCCAGTGAAGTCCCAAGAGACCCACTTAGTTTGGCCTTGGTGAATGTTCCTGAGGACCTTTTTGAACTCCCCTGAAGCAGACTATCCTTAGAGATGCCCTGTTGTTGTTTAGCTTTGTGACACACTGGCTATGGGTCCTATCTAAACTGTATAATCCAAAACATATTGAAATTACAAATCATCTTAAGTATATGATTCCTTTGCAGTAAACCACAGGTTTCTATTGTCTCACTTGAAAGCTTCTGTTTGATAAACCACAGAAACCTATGTCTGATGGAGCATGCCTGTCAATGCTTTCCAGAAAATCTTATATGACAACAGTTTTCATTTTCTTTATAATGACAATGATATCCCCAGTTATTGGGTATCTTACTATAGAAAGTGCATTTTATGTAAACATTTTTCAGTTTGGTCATTGCTACTTGTTCCAACATTTCAACTTTTCAAATTACAATTCTCTACACCTTTTTACTTTCATTTTTAATGATTTCCTTTGGGAAATTTTGTATGGATTTGGAAGGATAAAAATGCATACAATGGCAGCCTCTTTAAACAAAATAATTCATTAGAAAAAATGCCATCCACCAGTGGAACCATGATGACTATGCACATAGAAAGCCCTATTGTGCCCTCTTGATTACACCAAGAGCAGGAAAGTTTGAGATTTACTAACTGGACACACCTGACCACAAGGATGAAAGCCTACGATCCAGATCCAAAGCCTGAGGCCATTAAGAGCAAAAGTTCAGATAAGTATAGAGAACTCAGAATGGTAAAGTATAATTGGAAAAGAGTAAGACATTAGGACCTTCCCTTTTGGGAGTGTATGGGGGAACAGGACCACATAGGAAGACACAAAGGAATGCAACTAGGGAACAGCTCAGTGCTTATTATACTTCACAGCAAAAATGCTGCATCATGCCCCTTGAGGAATGAAAATTGCTCTTAAATTGTAGGAGTGTCTGGTCTCCAGAAGCAGTCTTTTTCCCAAGGTTAGGCATTTGGATATGGGCCTTCGTTCCCTCAGGAGCTTGAGAAAGTTCCTGCATGCTAAAAGCAGTCCTTCTCCTTGCCTCTGGCAGGAAGGACTTATGGCCCTTCCATTGTGGTAAGAGAGCACCTGGTGAAATTACTGACCCTTTAGAACAATAGGCATTTGGATACCTGCTGAACTTAACCACTTCTGTCCCAGGAAAAATGCTGCAATGAAGTTAATGGCTGCTTTCTTCCCTGAATCCTTGAGTCTGCTTTCAACCTTGTCTATGGCTAAACTGTTGTACAGTTATAGAGTAGGTAGCCAGCCCTCTGGGACCAAGGAACAGGGGTTGGAAAGGCTGGAAATATGGGGGAATGAAGAGATGTTTTGTTTGCTTGTTTTGGTTTGATTTTTTTTTTTAAATTTTCTTTTGAGAATGCCGCAGGGTGAGGGGAAGATATGGAGGGACTGGGAGGTGAGTGGAATTGGTGTGCATGACATAAAATTCCAAAAGAATCAATAAAAATGCTAATTCTTTAAAGATGGAAAAGGGGTGTAGCCTTTTTTTTTTCCAACAAACAGGTGGTCATCCCAATTCATCCTGAGATCCTGTCAGTCCCCCATGCCTCCATATCTCTTCATTAAGACCTGAGCCCTTCCAGAGCAGGTCTCTGGCAACATTAATATATTTTGAAGATTTAACTAAAACCTGGAGGGAGTGAGTAATTCATTAAATAATGGGAACTAGCCAGAGCCATGCACAACTTGCCCATTCACCCCATGTCTTCAAAACAATTTACCATGCTATTCTTGCTATACACTACCAGGCTCCAAATGAGGCCTTTGAAGAACCTTGATATACAATGGAAGTACAGGACTGAGCAAGTCAATGAAGAGCATGGCTTCTTATGCCTCACAGAATGAGTCTGAGTCCTATATCCAACTTCCTTCTCCATGGACGGCTCTGGGCAGGACTCTGAACTTCACCTCTAAAATAGCCATTCAAAAGTAACTGTTTCATGAGGGTATCTGTGCAGATGGCATTGAGTGACACAGCTGAAGGGATCATGCCAGTACCTGGTTGCCCACAGGCTTTATATACGTTTCTGTTACTTCTGTTGCTACTGCCATTGCTGTTTTGCGGCATCATTGCTTCAGTTCTCTGGTTCCATGTTTAAAGTATGAACTTTGAAGCAAATCTTTAAACTGAAGAAGAATCACACTCATTCATCCATTTCTGTTCTCTGACTTTGGGTGATTGATATAATCTGTTAGCATCAAGGTCTTCTGTACTTTAATACTGAATTTAGAACAAACAACCCAACTCTCATGGGACTGGAGAGATGTAACTTAGAAGTTATGTTCACGGGCTGCTCCAGAAAACCCTGGTTTGGTTCCCAGCACACAACTATCTGTAAATCCAGTTCCAGGGGCTCTGACACCCACTTTTGGTCTCCTCAGGCACTGTACACACGTGGTGCACATACATACATGCAGACAAGATACCAATACATATAAATAAAAATATTTTTTAAAAAAATATTTATTTATTTATTTATTTATTATGTATACAATATTCTGTCTGTGTGTATGCCTGCAGGCCAGAAGAGGGCACCAGACCTCATTACAGATGGTTGTGAGCCACCACGTGGTTGCCGGGAATTGAACTCAGGACCTTTGGAAGAGCAGGCAATGCTCTTAACCACTGAGCCATCTCTCCAGCCCCCTAAAAATAATTTTTTTAAAAAAAGTTTTCAATCATGGTTATACACTGGAATTAACTAAATTACTTTTAAAAATTAATATCTCTTTGTATTGAATTGTGTTAAAATGTTTGATTTTAAAATTGGTGCTTGATTAGTAGAATTGAATTTTATAAAAAAAGAAGTGAAATCAATTTTTGTATCACGATTTATATAGTATTTCCATTGATTTCTGAAAGGACTCTAACCTTAATTTTGCTATTTATACCAGGTATTTATGTAAAGTAGTGCTCTCAACACTGGCAACTCTCAAAATAAAATAATAATCAATCTGGAAAATGTTAAGTAGGCTCTACATCCAGCCTACTATGAAATATTCAGTCAGGATTTTACTCAGCATTTAAAAATAAAGAAGTAAATAAATCTCATTAGTATATCTTACATAATTGTTTTATATTTAATATTTTATATATAATTAAACATATCCAATTATTACTATGCAAATTTACTTTGTCTTTAAAATGGTAAAATTTTACATCTATACATATAAATATGCATATATATAATGAGCAGTGAAGGCAAAGGGCTCTAGGAAGAATAATTATCTCTATTAATATAAGCTAAATCACCTAAAAATGTTCCAATAACTCTGTCTTTCTGTCTTAGACACCATATAAAGATACTATAAAAATTATATATGCATATATACACACGTTTATATAATTATTTATTAAAATAAATCTCTTTATTCATTATTACTGGTAAATGTTAGCTTACACACATATTATATATATATATATATTTATCTTTATCGATAGATAGATAGATAGATAGATAGATAGATAGATAGATAGATAGATAGATAGATAAACTCTATATAACTGTAGTCCAGTAAAATTTTCTAAGGCTGGGATGGGTTCCAAGTGCATGAAGTCTGAGAAGCCATGGACTAATGTCTGAGCGAGCAGGCCTGGGCAGAGTGCCCAGTTTTCCTCGGCCTCTGTGAAACACGCCCTCCCACTGGACCTCTTTGAGGTGGGTCTCATGATCTGTCATCAGCAGTGACAGGTCACAGACTGTCTTTATGTAGTATCTAAGGCAGAAAGGCAGAGTGATTAGAGTAGCGTTCAGGTTATAAAGAGAAATTCTTCTTCCTGGGGCCCAAGTAGCACCACACAGCAGCGAAGGGCCCTTTTCCTCACTGCCCATCGACTGTTTCAGAGCTCCTTGAGAACCAGGAACAACGGAGCAAAAGCAGAAGAAAAGGGATACTTACTATTTTAGTATTTTAAAAAAACATTTGCTTACTTTTATTTTATGATTTCTGCATGTGTGTTTGCCCCATGTGTGTATCCCTGGAAACAGGGTTACACGTGATTGTAAGCAGCCACAGGGGTGCTGGGAACCACATTTGAACCCGCTGTAAGAGCAGCAAGTGCTCTTAAGTGATGAGCCATCTCTCCAGCTCGACTTAGCTTTTTAAAAACAGTAACAAGGGAGGGGGGACTGGAGAGATGGCTAAGCCATTAAGAGCATGTAGTGCTCCTGTAGAGGAACCAAGATCAATTCACAACACCCATGTTGAGTGGCTCACAACCACTTTTAACTCTAGTCTTGGAGAGTCAAGTCCTCTTCTGGGCTCCGTGGGCACCTGCATTCACATATGAACATACAAATCATCTAAAAATAAACCTTAAGAAAAGACAACAAGGACTCGAGAACCATGGGTGGAAACATATCATCTATCTCTCCCCTCCCTCCCTGCTTCCTTCCACATGCTAATGATCACCGTGGTCTTTTTTGCTGGCAGAGGGTCTTGACTACATGTGACTCCTAAACAGGGCGGTAGTTACTTAAGATGTGCATGGCAATACTAATTTGATAAAATGAAGTAATAGTGAAAAAGAGAGCGATGAAATGTACCAGGGTGACTGACCCTTTTCTCCATATGATGTCACTCTGTGCTATGTGCTGATGCTTGACAGCACTGTATCCATCCTTGATCACTTTTACAATCCTCTCACACCTTGCCAGTGCTTTCCAAGTAAGTTTATTGGATGTTCCAAACCCTCTGTGTGGATGGACTAGACACCAGGAGAAGACATCACAAAACCCACTCTTTGCTCATGCATTAAAAACAAAACAAAACAAAACAAACAAACAAACAAAAAAACCCCTAGCCAATGAACTTTGACCCTGAGGTGCAGTAACAGAGACCCAGAGGTTCCACTTGTAAGTCAGCTGCTTGGCTTGCTGTTTCTCTCTCTCGTCTGCAGCTGGTTCTTCCAGTTTTGTCTCGATGCCTTCAAAGTAATATATGAGGGTTGGCATCAACCTCTTCCAAGATCCTGTTCTTGTTGTTATTTTTTACCTCCTCCCATGAATCACACAATGTTCTTAACAGAATCGAGAGGAGTGAATCATTTCCATAAGGTTTTCAATTTACTTTGCCCAGATTTCTCAGGGGAGTCACTATCTAGGGCAGCTCCAGCCTTACAAAATACCTCTCTTCAATAACATTTGAAAGTCAGAACTTCTCCTTGATCAATGAGCTACAGAGCGCTGGATGGGGCAGGAGGCAAGAAAACCACCCAACTTTTACCATACATCTGCACCAGAGCTCCTGGATGACACAGTCAATAGTCAGGGAGCAGCAGAGTAATAGTTGTAAAGAATTTTGCTTGTTTCCAGAGCAGTCTCACAACTGGGAATAAAATATTCAACAAACCATGTTGTACACAGATGTACTACTATCTAGGCTGGTTGGTTCACTTGCAGAGTACACGCAGGGTAAACCTCACTTGAGTCTTGAGGGCCCTAGCATAATGGTCAATGAGCCATGGGCTCAACTTACAGTCACAAGAAAATTTAACTCCTAAGAAGAGAATTAGTCTGTTTTTGAAGGTAGGCCGCAGAGGTCCATCTAGCCAAGAAAGCCATAGAGGACAACTTCTCACATCAGACTGTCTGTCTCCATGGAAACGTCATCACCAATGACCTTACTGGAGCTTCTGGGTAACTTGCTGCAGCGTCTACAGCAGCATGTGTTACTCTTCTGCTTGTATGTCAGGGATATGCTTTGGGTTAAGACTCATGAATCCTCTGAATTAGGCTTTGCCAAAAGGAATATGGTGGCTGTATAATGCTCTATATAAGAGGACCACATATTCCTCCAGGTCAGAGAAAGCTATTTTTAATTCCCTTCCATTCTCGGGAGCAGCACTTTTTATTCCCTTCAAGTCTTATGGAAAAGATGTTAGGAGTCAGGAAGTCCTCCCATGCTCAGACTGCCAGAACTAACATTGTGAAAACAGTGCTATTGTCGTAAGCCACCCAACACAGTCTCCCATCAAAATGGCAATGCTGTTCTTCACAGAACTAAAGCCATGCCTTAACTTACAATTGATATGGGAGCCAAAGCAGCCCTAAACAGAAAGAACAATGATGGACACAACACAGGCCCTGATGTCAAATTTTACTATGCAGAGCCACAGTAACAAAGGCATCTTGGTACGGTCATAAAAACAGACATGAAAATCAATGGAACAGAACAAAGGACCCAGAAATAAACCTATGCAGGTACAGGATCTTAATGACAAAGGTCTTTAAAACATACATTAGAGGGGAGACAGTTTCTTTTATAAATGATGCTAGAAAAACTGGATTGCCATACATAAATAAAAGAAACTAGATTCTTATCTCTGACCATGATTTTTTAAAGGTAATTTCAATTATCTTTAATTAATTTAATTCACTGTCTAAAACACCATAAGATAAGATCTGAAGCTTCAAAACTACTAGAAGAAAGACGGGCAAACACTTTATGATACAGGCAGAGGCAAAGATTTTTTGAAAAGGACTCAAATAGCACATGGAATAATAACCAAAAAATATCAAATGGGATTACAAAATAACTGAAAAGTTTCTGCAGAGCAAAGAAAGATTCCCAGGAAAGCATCTTTGCCAATTATATACCAGACAAAGGATGAATATCAAGGATACAAAAAGAACTTTAGAAATTAATCATCAAAAAAACCAAACTATCCAATCAATAATAGACCAATGAACTAAACAGACAGTTCTCACATCCAGATGACCAATAAATACTTTATGTTCAACATTTTAGCAATCAGGAAAGTGCAAATCAAACCTGTGTTGAATCCCATCTTAACCCTGTCAGAATGGATCAAGGAAATGATCGGAATGTGATCAAGGAAAGGATCAGAGGACAGAGGGATCTTCGCTCACTGCTGGCAGGAATGTCAAACTTGTGCAGCCCCCTTGGGGATCAGTGAGGCGGTTTCCCAAAAACTAAAAGTAAAATACCCTATGGACCAGCTATCCCACTCTTGAGTATGCATGCAAACAACTTTAAGTCAAAGTACCACAGGGATACCTGCATACTCATGTTCTCTTCCACACTGGTCACAATACCCAGACAAAGGGCCAATCAATCTATACGAGCATTGACAGAAGAGAAGATACAGATGAAATGATACATACTCACGATAGAATTTATTCACACATAAATAAAAGAAACAGCAACGCTTTAAAGAAAACTGATGGAAGTAGAAATTGTTATGTTATACAAAACAATACAGACTCAAATATTTTACATGGTTTCATTTATATGTGAAACCTAGACTTGAGAGGGGAGAGAAAGAGAGTAAAAGAAAGAGAGAGAATGAATGAATGAATGAGTGTTTCGTCTTTCTATTCACAATGTGACTAAGTGGCAATACCAGCCCAGCTTTGGAATAAGTTTTCAACATACCTTCCTCACTACCCTTCCTCACTTCTAGCCTTCTAGTTACACAAGAGATAGAGAGTTCTTCCTTTCACTTGAACTCATAGAGGTCACTGTGAGCTTATTAACTAGCATAACTTCAATGCTATTGTGTCTCAGGGAATAGGAGAAAGAAAAGCAGGAAGGAGAAGGGCACAATCAGAACACACCCAACTTTTACCAATTAAACTCATTGTTTTAATGTGGGCATAGTTTATGCTACCCCATACAATTATATTAGCAACATTAAAATATCAATACAGCAAACATAATGAAGATAATGAAAAAATTCAAATGCTGCAAAAGCACAAAAATGTAACAGAGACACAAAATAAGAAGATTCTATTAAAATTTGGTTCAGATCTCAGGAGACCAAGGCAGATAGGTCTCTGAATTCAAGGCCAGACTGGTCTACAAAGTGAGTTCCAGGACAGCCAGGACTACACAGAGAAATTCTGCCTGGAAAAATGAAAAGTAATAATAAATAAAAATGGCTCAGAGAGCCTTATTCCTGTAGTATTGATACAAACTATCAATAAGCTAAAATAGCTAAAAAAAACATGTAGAAACAACAAAACACAATAAAACTAAAAAATATGCCCTTTAAATAGTCAGTAAAATGAGGATCACTGAAAGGAAATATTCTTGTAGTAGTATAGAACTTACTGCTGTCTTGGTTGACTTGGGGCACTACTTTTGTCTTTATTCTTTATAGTAACTCCAATAAATAGCAAATTTATTTAACGTAAACTAGATGATGCTACTGAATTAATGTAAGTTACAAACTTGGCAGAATTCTCCAGAGCCTCCTTGTAGAACAGAATTCAATAATTCACTTTCTGAGTAAACAGAAATAAACAGATATATATGAGTATATCACAATATATATATTCCCTAAACTATTACTGATGAGTTCAAGGGCCAGTTTGCAGTTACAGCCTCTATAGTTAGCATGACTTAGAACTCATGTAGCCAAAGAAGAAAATGAATGAGATAGGTCTTCCTCAATCAAGTCAGGGAAGTTTTTGGCATCTATTTCCTAATTTGCTTTTTGTTGCTGTGATTAAAAAAAAATGATCAGAATTTCATCTTATAATTCATACTCTGTCATGAAAGAGTCAGAATAGGAACATACTGATACTGAATTCTGCTTACTGGCTGTCTCCCAGTGGCTTGCTTGGCCACTTTTTCTATAATGACACAACCTACAGTGGGCTGGGCCCTCTCACATCAGCCATCAATCAATAAAATGTTCCACAGACTTGCTTACAGGCCAAGCTGAGGGAGGCATTTTGCTTAAGGCCAATCTGAAAAAGGTAGTGCCTCAACTGATGTCACTCTTCCCAGACAACTCTAACCTGTATCTAGGCAACAAAAACCTAACCAGAACAATCTATTTCTTTTTTACCTTTAGACCTTCCGATAAGAAACTAAGAGTGTCGTTCCTATGGCACTGAGTTGGTTTAAAATATTGCATAGAAAAACTACTTAAGTTTTTCAATAAACACAAAAATCAAAACCCCAAATAAACACAAGGCACACCAAGTCAAAGACATTTTCTTTATTTATAATATGCCTCTTGTCTTGTGGATTCAAATAGTTGTCTGGAGGCCTTGATATAATCTAGAGCTCCTTCAAGTTATGTATGTGAATTTTTATCTAATTCAGTCTCTTAACTCACAGTACCATCTGTAGAATACACCACCAGATAAATCAGTTCTAAATCTTTTACCCTGCGTAGCCTTCTTTTGGTGGAGGTTTCTCTCTAAAACGTCATGCAATCTTTCCAAACAACCTCTTGTCATTGCTGTTTAAGAGGTTCTCCATTCAAATGTTACAGGCTTTGGGTGAGAACCAATGACCTCATGTGATCATCTCTGTCATGATGATGATAAAGATGGACTTAATGAACCATGTCTCTTAGAAACTCTTGGTGTCTTTTTTTTGGTGCCTGTCCTGGAACTAGCTCTTGTAGATCAGGCTGGCTCTTAAAGACAGAAAATACTCATTTGTCTAAAAGCCATCAGGATTCACTACTAGTTCTCTTTTTAACGCTGACTTTACTCAAAAGTTCTAACTGTGGGAGACAGAATGCCTTAGTCTATCCCTATTCTTACCCACAAAAGTTGCTCACATCCTGATCTTTGAAGCCTATGGGTACACTAAGTGGCAGTGAGGAATTAGAATTAAAGACAGGATTAAGTTTGCTAATCACCCTGCCTTAAAGAGATTACTGTAGATTAATTAGAAAGGGCAAAGCAATAATCAGGTCATTAAATTAGGAAGGAGAAAACAGAAGAAACAAAACCAGAAAGACCAGACTAGCCATGCTGGGCCTGAAGACAGTGACAGACATGAGCAAAGACACAGACAGATTCTAGAAAGGTACAAAAGGCATCCATATTCTACATGGGCTTTCTCTGGACCCTCTCGAAGGGAATATGACCCTGCTAATGCCTTGACTTTTGCCCAGTGAGACTAATTTTGTACACATTTGAGACTTCTGACTTCCAGAAGTCAGACTCATTTGTACATTTAAACAATAAATTTGTGGCAATTCATTACAATGGTAACAAGAAACATGTTCATCTTCAAAATATGTAGAAGGAACCAGTAGCTTCATTTCCTTCAAATATATGTGTTGTATTTATTCTGCTAAATGATGATGATTCATTGACTTTGTCTCATTTATATCTGCTAATTATTAGAGAGTTTAAATAGATTATAACATTGTGGCTTAAGAAAAAGAAGCACATAACCATCAGAAGAAAGTTAACATATGACATAAAAATATTAAGTGTTTAATGGACAAAAATGTAATTAATGGAAGGACACTATTGGCTGACATTATGGAAACTGATCTAACCATCATCTTATTCAAGAATTGGGGAAGGACAGTTTGTCAAATGCATGAACATTCGAACAACGATGAGTATCAAGATACAATGCTCCTTGTGTCTTGGATCATTTTTTTTTCTTCTCATACTCCACTCTACAGTGAAGTATGGGACTTGCCAATGATCTTATTCTGAATGTAGGGGCACGCCTACTTCCAGGAAACTACAACAACATCTCCAACTTAAAACCATAGTGGTGTGTCTAAACATATGTAAAAGTATTCAAAATACTAGCCCAGGAAAACCCTTTTCTCTGAACAAAGTTAGTCCCTGTAAGACTGGTGAACAAAGACACTTAGAGAATCTCAACTGATGGTATGAGAGGAACCTTGCAATTGATCCTGCAAAGCTTGTCTTACAAAACAATGAAATCTCCCGGGTTTTGGATCATCAAGAGACTTAAATGCAACATCCCATAATGTACTGCAGTACACGAAAGTTGTACATGCAATGAGTCTATTTTGCTCCAAGAGGAGACTTGGTGCCCTCTGGTGTTTGATTTCACCTTTACAAACTACTCCTTCACAGACGTTCATAGAAACAAGGAGGTGAAAGGCTGGATAGCAGCCAATAATGTAGCACAGACTCACAAGTTTTAATGGATAATTTTCATCATGGATTATTAAATATTTTATTTTTATTCTGAGGACATATTAGAAAAACATTACTAAAGGGCTGAGCCCTGAGGGAGTGAGGGGGCATAAGAGAGAGGAATGGGGAGTAAATATGATCTAAGCACATTATACAAAACTGCCAAGGAACAAATAAAAAGTTTTTAAAAAGTTGAGCCCCTCCCATAAAAAGAGACCTTGCCTGTATGATCTATACCTCCCCTTTAGCTTTACAAGGAGAACAAGGGCAAGAGATGTAACTTCGTGCAGCAGAGTAGTGAGTAAACAGAACGTGATGTTAGCAGAACAGCATGACTTATCAATGTTTTATAAAATGGTAGACACACAAGATGGAATATAAAGATGATGTCTGTGATAACATTGCCCATCATAAGAAATAAAACATACTTGAGAGTTTCAGCTTTCTACATAGCAACCCAGAATGTCAGTCAGGGATAATTACTCTCCTAAATTTGGCATTTAAATGACTTATTTTTACGTTTATTTCTTCAGGGTTTTTTTCCAGTCTGTATAACATTGTTATATTCCTTTCGAGATTAATTAAGATTAAAAGATTAAAATTAACTTTAAAATATGACTTTGTGTAGGGTAGTGGTGGTGCACACCTTTCGTCCCAGCCCTTGGGAGGTAGAGGCAGGTGGATCTCTGTGAGAGTTCAAGTAGTTCAAGGCCAGCCTGGTTTACAGAACTGGTTGAAGAACAGCAAGGACTACACGGAAAAACCCTGTCTTGAAAATCAAAAAGACAAAAAAAGAGAAAGAGAGAAAAATAGACCAGTGTTAAAAATTAAACGCGGGTGAGATCAATTAGAGTTGATACACTGAGCCGACGTGAGGCTCCCAGGCACGAGGACAGTGAGGGGTCACAGTAGTTGTTACTGCATTGCCTTCACAAGTGAGAAGAGTGGGCAGGACTGCCCGCCCAGCACAGACACAGTTTAGTCTGAAGGAGACAGTGCTGCATTATCATCAAGTGGTCGTGCATTTAAAAGGTGTTCCACAGCCACACCACCGGAAGGCACCCAATCATTCTAAAGGATGTAAGGTCCAGTGGGGGAGACACTCAAGGGGGCATACTTTTGCCGTGGCTGATTTGGTCGATGAAGACATAGAATGGAAACACAGGGCAGTGTATCCAGAGCCATCCAAGGTCAAAGGAACTGAAGCCATAAGCTTCTCCTGCTCATTAAACAAAGCACAAAGCTCCAGTTTTAGGGGCTCACTGGCTAGCCTTACAAATAATCTAGAGTCTTAGTCTGTTCGTGGCTATCAAAGTAGCCAAGACTGCATGATTTATAAAGAATAAATAGTTATTCCCCACAATTCTAGAGGGTGGGAGATCCAGGATCAAGGTCCCAGCATGTGAACTGCTAAGGGCCTCCTGGCTTCCATCCTCACCTGGCAGAAAGTCGGAGGTTGAGAAAGCAAGCTAACCAAATATTGAGAGAAAAAATTACATGTGTGTGTTTTCTTTTTTTGCTTCCTGCATTTAAAAAAATTTTTATTTTTGAGCTTATATAATTTCATTACATTTCTCCCTTTCCTTTTCTACCTACCTCCAAACATTCTCCCTGCTCTCCTTCAGGTTCACGGCCTCTGTTTTCACTAACTGTTATTGCATGAATATGTGTATTTGTATTCATAGACATATTCCTAGACAGAACCTGTTGAGTCCTGTGATATTACTTGTATGTATGGTTTCAGAGCTGGCTGCGCACTGGCAACCAACTGGTGTGCGCTTCCCAGGGGAGCACCACCTCTCCTGCTCCCAGCTTTCCTCAACTGCCTGTACTTTTTGTGTGGGGTTGAGGTCTCATGGGCTTTTCGCCATCAGTTTGGCAAGTTCATTGGTATCCTATTTGTTCAGCTCACATTTGGATGGTTATATTTGGGAAAAAAATATTTTTAAAACCAGAGTCTAGATGTGTACCCCTGGCTACCCTGGTGCTTTCTATGTAAACCAGGCTGGCTTCACGTGTGGAAAATCCTCTTGCCTCAGCCTTCTGACATTCAGGATTACTGGAGTGAGCCACCAGGCCTGGTTCAAATGTCTCACTCCCAAGAATAGTTAAGTGACATAAATTGAACTCCAAAGGTTTAAAAGGGAATAAAAATCTTTCAAGTTGAGTGCATAAGAATGGACGCGTAGACAGTGGTGTCAGGGAGAAGCTGAGGAAATAAATATGATCAAAATACATTATATGAAATTCTCAAAGAAGTAACAAAATGTTATTTTTATTATGAAAATGCTCTTTTATAAGGACTGTAGCCTCATGCAAGAAGCTCTCATGGCCTAGCCTCCTGCTAAGGTCTAACTTCTCCCATCGCCTCAGTGGCAACAGCTGAGTTCTGGAGAGGGCCCTTTGCACATCAGCAACTGGGAGGAGCATGCACATCTCTGAGGTTTTTGTTTCACAGCCCAAATTCTGGATGGTGCTCACTTTGACAACCCTGCCATTCTGAGAACTCTGGTGATCTAACAGTTCACATAAATCAGCCCACACAGTCAATGCCTCTGCAGTGCCTACAGTACGGCTTAGAACATGCCCGCCGATAATGTCCTCACTCACTACACTCACCTACTGCCTCCTGCTCTGAATCTAAACTCAGCCTCTCAATGTCAAGTGGGGAAGGCAGCCCAAGTACTTCAAATAAATATTGATACTGTTTTTTAATACACACACAATCTGGGCCAACTGAAACATAATCTCTACAGTAAAGGTAACTGGTAATTTCTAAGGCTACTAATGGAAATCTAGCTTGATTCCAGGGTTAAAAACCACTGCCAGTTTCTTCCCTTAAGTCATTCACCATACCTGAAGCATGAGATACATGATTTACTAGTTCAGTTCATCCAGTGGGCATCCATTTGCCAATCGCCAGCTGTAAAGCTGGGCACAGTGCCTCTGAGAGCAGTCCAGCAGCTACGTGGCACCTACAGACCAAACATGCTTCTCCCAAATGAATCACAATTCATCAGCCAATCGGCTCCTCCCTTTTCTCTGTAATTAACTTTCTTACGTTTGCACATTTCCCCACACCTCGCTTCTTTCAGACAGCCTTGGTATTTCACTGATATGTGTTCTTGGAGTTTCAGCTACATCCTAAGGCCTTGGGCAAAGCTATATAAGCAAACTATCAGTCATAATGGTCTGTATATCTTCCCCATTGCCTCAGAGGTTCCAGGGGGAAGGATGGTATTGTAATTATCATTGCAGCCTCCATACCGAGAACTGTTTCCAGCAGAGCAAACTATGAGCATTATTATTGAAAGGGCGGGAGAGATGAGTGAAGAATAGAGGTGGAGAATGATAAAATGCTTTCTTCAGGCCAGGCGTGGTGCACATACCATTAATCCCAACAAAGGCAGGTGGATTTCTATGAGTGCAATGGCGGTCCCCTATACATAGCTCAGGCTAGCCCAGGGGAGAGGAGAGGGGAGGGAGAAAAAGATGAAATGGGTGGTGAAAAGCACAGGAAAGCCTTTTAATTTTATTTGTTTAGCTGTGTCTGCTCATGCCTTGGCACACATGTGGAGGTCGGAGGACAGCCGCTGGAGTCAGTTCACCCCTCCTCCCTGTTGTGTCTGCAGGGCAGAACTCAGTCAACAGGCTCAGTGTGCTGTCTTTACCCACTGGGCTAGCTCATCACTTTTAGTTGGGGAATGGGTTTGTAGAGTTTATCTAAGTTCTTTAAACCTCAGTTTTTCTAGCTCAAGAACATGGTAACCAAAATTAGCTCATAAAATGGTGACAGAATTAAATGAACTAAAAGCACTCAAGAAGTGTTTATATATTCTGCTATAAAGCAGGTGAAGGGCAGTTCCTTATTCCTGGAAATTGTGTTTATTATTATTATTACTATTATTATTATTTAGCAGTATGTGTTTTTGTAGTGAGTTAAGGACCTCAAAATGTGGAGAGTCTCTCTGGATGATCTAAATGTTCCCACCATAAAGTCAGGGCTATTAAAGTGTCAGAAAGTGGGCTGGACAGATGGCTCAGCAGTAAAGAGCGAGACTGCTCTTCTGGAGGACCAGAGTTCGGTTCCCAGCACCCAAGTCAGCCAACTCATGTCTGCATGTAACTCTGGCTCCAGGGGATGCAACACCCTCCTCTGATCTGTGGATACCCTCACACATGTGACAGACAGATGCACATACACATACATACATTTAACCATTTTAATTTTAAAAAAAAGTCTACAAAAAGGTGCACATAAACAACTAAAGAATGCAGCACCACTGTTGCTAGATGGAACACAAGCCAATGAATAAAAACGTAGTTGCTCTGACAAGCAAGGAAGAGGCTGTACCCCAGAACCCCGCCAATACCTTGACTTCAGCAACCAAAGGCCCATTTCAGTCCGCGAGCTTGCGCACCATCAGATGACAGAATCGTGTTGTCTTAGGCTGCCACATTTGTGGGGATAACTGAGAGCAGCAATGGGAAGTGGATGTAAGCATCTGCCAGTGAGCACTTTCTCCTCTCTGTTGGAAAGCACTTCAGAGTCAACATCAACAGATATGCATCACGAGAGTACATATTTGTGTAAGGAAGGAGAAACACATTTTCTACCTGGGAACTTCATCGGAAACTCTATAGGCAAGTAGCAATTAACATGGCAGGCCTATATGCACATGCATTTATAAGGTTAGCCTTGTTTGGTACGCAAGAGCTTGGAGGTTGAATTTGGGGCGGGGGGGCTCCCAGCATACTGGTTGGTAAGAGTAGCATTAATGTTCCTTAACTGTGATTTATGCTGAACACTTTCTACCACTTGGGAATCTGAAACTTTTGTGAGCTAAACGGAAGTTTATGCTTTCCCATGAAGACCTCAGATGCTAAGGCTATGAACTTGCCTGGAGTACAGTATTTCATTTGTATTTTAATAAATAAAGCTTGCCTGAAGTCCAGAGACTAAAACAGCCAACACTGGTCAGTATTATGGACCAGGCAGTGGTGACACACACCTTTTATCCCAGCAGCCACACTAGTTTGCCATAGAAACTGGAGGGTAGTGGTGCACGCCTTTAATCCCAGCACTAGAGAGTAATATAAGACCGGAGGGGACAGTCTCACTCTACCATTTGGGAGTTTGAAGCTTTCGTATGAGCTAAACGGAAGGTGTCTACATGTCTACTCTCCTACGAAGGCCTCGGGAGCTGAGGCTATGATCTGACCTGGAGCACACAGTACTGCAGACCTGTCACAGCTTACCCTGGGGAAGGAAGCACGTCCCAAGCCTCTCAGTGAGCAAAAGTTTTTGAGAGCTGTGCCTGGCAGTCTGAAGACTTCTGCCCAGCTACTCGTTTCCTTTCTTCTCTGTACAACAGACAGAAAACTACAACCAATCAAAATGCAGAGTTGTAGAACCCTATCCCAACACACCCAACTACACTACAACTCCTTGACCTAAAGCTCAGGGATCACTGTGGAAGAGGAGGCAGAAAGATTCTAAGAGTCAGAGGATCAGGGAATTTGCTCTGAGGTTGTGTCTCCTGGGATTGCTGGAAGCTACACCCTTTCTTTGTATATGTTTTATTGTAATGAAACATAGTTGTGATATGTCAAGTTTTTATTTCATTTTGGTAAATTACTGAGTTGGGATGTGGAACCTAAGATATAACCATTATTCTAGTCTGGCCCTGGAGAAAATATTAAACCAATCCCAGGTAAGGGATATAGAGAACTTTTCTAGGTTATTAAAAAAAGGGGAAGATACAGAAGCCATTGCATCCAAAAGCATGTAACAAGACATGACTAAATGTGATGTCTTGGATGAGGGCTGGGATTAAAAAAAAATAAGAGGAAACTAAGCAAGCCTGAATTAAGTGTGATTTCAATTAATTATGAGTAGTATATAATATGAATAGTATATGCAATTGTGTATTAAAAATAAAGTAACTTTTTATATTATCTTCAAACTTTTTACACAAACATAAATATCCTCAGAGTAAAAAGTCAATCGATATTTTAGAAATTCCTGAGCATGTGTCATATACGAGGTATTTGCAAAGCATTAGAGATTTTAGATCTGTGCCATTATTTAAAGTAAAGGCATCAACTCTTCGCAACCTCTACAAAACAAAGACAATCTTGAAATAGGAATAGGTAAAGAAATAAAACTTAAAGAAATACCAACCTATTGAGAATCTAAATGCTTTTGCATTCACAAATGAAGAGAGTGGCAAGCTTGAACCGAAATAACAATCGGACACAAAGAAGTCTTAATTTGACAAAAATGAATATTGGTCTGCCCTAATACACTAATACACGATTGGTGATCATGATGCTTATTAACTTTATTAGTTTTACTTTTTACTTAAAGACTTCATTAATATGCTTCTGTATTAATAATACCATCAATGATCTGTGTCATCAAATTAAACCTGATACCTTTTCACTGCAGAAAATGAATATAGCATAATTCCTCATTAATAGACTATTATAAAAATTGTAACACTCAACCAAATATATATCTGATTTGAAGATGATAAATTTAATAATAAAAGATTAAATTGACTTAGGAATCCAAAAATCTCAAAATGATGCCTATGAGCAAATATATGAAAACAAAGCAGGGTCTTTGTGATAGGTACATACGGTGTGTTCTACATAAGCCTGAGCAAGCAGGTTTTTAATATGATTTATTAACTCTAGTTTCTACAGTGTGTTAGTCACATCCTTTATAAAACAACGATTAATCTGAACTCATTTAGATTGATAAGAAAGACGTATGAGAATTACCGCAGTAACTAAGTGGTATTTTGTAATCATCATATACATGCATACATAATTATTTTAGGGTTTTATGCACAATACCTCCATAAGACATAAGACAAACTATTTGTACATAGTTTCCTGTGGCTTCTAAAGAAAGATTTTCTTGATTACTTTGAAATTGGTCCAGAACGGCATAGTGGAACAAAACCTTTTCAGCTCAGATAGAATGGCATAGCAATATTATGTAGTTCAAACATAGTAACTCTGACTTTTTGTAGATTTCTTCAAAATGTTGATTTTTTTTCTTTTAATGAAAATTTTTTTGACACAATATATCCTGTCCTTCTCTCCACCTCCATTCTCATTCAGATCCATCCCTGCTGTCGTCTCTCCTTAGAAAGTAAACAGGCATATAAGGGATAGTGAATAATAAAATAAAATATTACAAGATTAAAAACAAAGAAATCAGAATAGTACAAAATACAAACAAACAAACAGAAGGACAAGGGCCCAAGAAAAGCTGTAAGACACAGAGGCACAGACACCTACTGGCTCTCACACTCAGGCATCCCATGAAACAACTAAACTAGAAGACATAACACATATGGAAATGACCTGTTGAGGAAAACAAACAAAGAAAGAAAGAAATAGGGGGAAAACAAAAACAAGCAAGCGAACAAAAACAGCTCTCACAGGACATTATGAGATAAAGAACAGCCTAAGATGCCACTGAGTTTTTTGCCTGTTGGTCTTCTACTTCAGGGCATATGGCCTGCTCTTAAGAGTAGTTTGTTTTCCCAGTGAGACTCCCTTGGAGGAAAAGAAATTTTCATTTGCAAGTGGTTATCAATTGAAGATAACAATGCTGATATTCTTCACTTTGTAGTTTTACTTCCCAATCAGCAAACTATGTGGGTCAAAAAAATCAAATGATATTAGAAAGTAGATTGAATAAAATAATTAAATAGTATTTAAAATTAAATTAAAGGTAAAAGTAGATAATTAAAATAATGCAACATAATAAAATATATAATATACAATTAATGTAGTAATACAAGGAAATGACATTAGATGCTTAATAGTTGAAAAAAGAAAGGTGTCAAACCAGTAACTTACTATTGTTTAGAAATTTAGAAAAGATGAACAAAATTTTAAAAAATAAATAATAAACATCAGAAAGTTTTGAAAAAATAAAAACATTAAAAAGCAAAGAGCTGCTTTTTTAAGAAGAATAAAATTAATGAGTATTTATTAGAAGAGAAAGAAATGGTAGAGAGAGAGAAGAGTGTCAGATCCAGGTGGAAAACTGGATACCCAACAGACAAGGACAGCACTGACTGATCCTACCATTTAATTGTGGCAACTTACCTCCTTGAAAACAAACTACTGAACCTAACCCCAAATAGATAACCCAAACCATTGTTAAAAATCCTTCTATCAAAGCAATATTTAGAACGAAGGTGGTTTTATTATAAATATTTGGGAAAAAATAAATTAATTCCCTACAGTATTTTTCAGAATATAGAAAAGTAGAAAACTAACTCATTTCAAAATAGCATCATTACCTCAAAAATAAACCAGACAGTAACCAAAGTAAAGCACAGCACAGAAAACTTTAGACTTTTAACTTTTATAAGCAGAGACCAAATTATCTCAAAACATTATTAACAAATCACTCTAAACGTAGAGAAAGATACAACATAATACCAAAAGTAAAGTTCACTGTGGGAATGTGAGACCTGCTCCATAACTGATAATTAATACCAACACTGAAGATATCCGATCATGAGATTAATACAGAGAGCTTCTGATGAAAGTCTACATCTATTTATGGTGACGCTTTCTCCACCCTGTAGGAACCTTAGAGAGAACATACACAAAAATATCTAGATATATAACACCTCACATTTAAAGAAAAATGACCACGTGCTTTCCAGCTAACTTCAAGAAACAGACAAGGGTGTCTCTCCTCCTTCTTCTAGTCAGCATTAACCTGGGGTTCCACCAAGGGAATGGGGAAGAGAGAGATTCACCAGGTTGGAAGGGAGAAGTAGAGCTGCTTTTATCTGTGGACCAAATGTGTGGCTTCAATAAGAATAGCCCCCACAGGCTCATATATTTGAGCTTGAGAGGGATTAGGAGGTGTGGCCTTGTTAGAGGAAGTGTGTCACCGGGGGTGGACCTTGAGGTTTCAAATGCTCAAATCAAGCCCAGTGTCTCTCTCTTCCTGCTGCCTGTTAATCTGAATGTGGAATGCTCATCTTCCTCCCCAGTACCATGTCTGCCTGTATTCTTGTTGCCGTAGTCAAGGTGTTTCTTCACCACAATAGCATACTGAGCAAGTTATAAATAATCATCTAAGTAGAAAGTACCAGTTTGGGCATCTACCAGAAGCACAGAAGAGTGGACTAGCATTCCTAACAGGTGACAGCGGAAGAGCACAGCACACCAGATCAACATAGAGCACTGTGTTTCTGCACATTGTAACTAATAACCAGAAAGCGACAATTAAAAAATCTATAATCTCTATAAGTAGAATTAAGACATGAATTATTTAAGGATAAATTTGACAAGAGATATCAATTTTACCTATACTTACTGAATTCCAAGACAAAGGCAAAACCAAAATAGTATTAATCACTAAAAATATAAATTTAAATAAAAATACAAAATAACTTTTGCTTAAAAGACAGAGGACCCAGGTACAAATCTAACTAACTGTTTATATGATCTGAGTGCTAAAACCTGTAAACACTAATGAAAACTTAAACATCTGTGTGTGGGAGGAAAGGTTTATTATGTTCACGGACGAGGACAGTCGCAGTAAACACTTCACAGCTCTGCAAACTGACCTCTAGATGTGCACAAGTCTCAAGTCCCAACAGATTTTTTTGTAAAGTTTCATCCTAAATTTCCTGTGTGAAACCACAGGAATCAAATTTTCAAAAGGAATAACAAAGTTGGTAGAATCACAGAATCTTGCTTTATGGTCACCTTTGGAGATCTAATAGAAAAGGGCCTACTTTCTCAGGACAGAGATTAAGAGGAAATCAACAAACAGGAAGTCATATGAACGTCCAACTGATTTTCAATAAACCACAAAAATATTTTCATGGAGAAAGGATGGTGCTTTCAACAAATGATGCAGAAACAATTGCATACCACCATTAAAAACAACACTTTGACTTAAACCTCATATTTGATTTTTTAAAATGTCAGTTCAACAAAAATCAAAATTCTCTATATGAGCATAAATCTTTCAGGAAAAACAATTAGGAAAAAAATCTTTATAACCTAAAGTCATCTAGAGTTTTTAAATATGCTCTTGTACCAAAACCCAGAGCAATTAAAAACTGTATTTGAGAAGTTCAACTTCAAAACATTGAGTTTGCTTTCCAGGGAAATATTGTAACAGGAATAAAAGGGATAAACAGGGTGGGCAGGATAAAATATGCAATAAATTTCACATCCCTTGTAGGATTTGTAGTCAAATACATGAAGAATTCTTAAAACTGAACGGGAAAGAAATAATCAAATCAAAATATATATATAAAAGCTAGAAATGCCCTTTTTATTCTTGGCAGCCCCATCTCCACCAGAGACCAGAGATGCCTGGAGTGTCTGGGGTTCTGATCCACAGTCCTGTTCCTTATGATTTTAGGGTTGCCTCTTTGAAGGGGGAAACGTAGCATTGAAAGAGCAGGAAGACCAAATTCTTTCTCCTTAAGAGAATAGACTTTTCTGGCCTGGCCAGATCAATTTCATGTCCAGGGACCACCCACAGGCAAGAGGATCTGTCCCTAGGAAGGTAGACTCACCTTAAACCCTGCCAAAATGATGGGTGGAATAATTATTCCTTTAATGAGATACTCTCCATATCGACCCCAGCACAGTCTGTTCTAGAACCAGAGACAGGCAGCTTCCAAAAGACTTGCCAGATTTTCTGAATTACTCAGAAAAAACGGGAAAACTTAAAT
Source organism: Myodes glareolus (assembly GCF_982192425.1). Classification (NCBI taxonomy): domain Eukaryota; kingdom Metazoa; phylum Chordata; class Mammalia; order Rodentia; family Cricetidae; genus Myodes; species Myodes glareolus. Next base: position 32,419,584 of record NC_142040.1, read on the forward strand.
TCCTTTCTTTGTCTATCTCTTTTCTAAGGATGGCTTCCCTAACACTTTCAGCCTTCCCTTCTCTCTTTCATTTTTCTCATCTTGACAGGGCTGAAATTTACAACTCACCTATCCACAAGTGTTTTTCTTTTAAACTCTTGTAAAACTGTCCTCAAGTGTAGAGAGGAGTGCACAAAAAATGTGGACACACTTGAAGAAGAGGAGAAGAGGACACTCAAGGTTTTTTTTTCTTTTTAATAGAATTACTAAAAATTGACTGTGGTTTCTCTCTGATAGCAATCTTATATCTTCAAAGTAAGAATTTTAGGACTATAGTCATACTATTAGTCATTTCTAACATGGTTTATAAGTAAAAACTAAGCACATGAAATTAAGGGTATGAGCTTTCAAATTAAAGTCTGACACTAGCACGCATATATTCGAATGACTGAAACAGAAAGAATTAAAGAATGCTTGCTGTTGGCCTTCAAGAATGCACTGAGTGAGAGATTTCATCATTTGCTTTGTGGAATGCACAGTGGACAGCCACTATGGAAATAATTTCACAGTTACTAAATACATACTTACCATATGATCCAGCAACCCCACTCCTGTGTATTTACCCTAGAAAAATAAAAAAATAGCAGATTTTCCCAAAATTATGTACATGAATGATTATCACATGATATCACATGAATGATAATAACTGCTAACACCAGAGACAATCTACTCATCTTTTTCTGCTGGAGAAATCATGATTCATTTACAGAACGGAATACTATTGAGCAGTAAAAAGAACATAATATATTTATAGATTTGTGCAGTAAATAGATAAATATCATCAAGTTTGTTTAGTAAACAATATCAGTCTCTAGAGTACACGTTTTATGTTTCTATTTCTAAAGCATTATTTCATAGCATTATAAGTAAAAAAATAAATAAAGGAATGGAAAACAGATTAGTGATCCTCAGCGGTTGATTAAGGATAAACAAAGCATGACTTAAAGGCATGCAGGGCAAGGGATTCCTCTGTATCCCCTGTCTGGGCACGAGATAAACCTATACATGTATTTATAAGAGTATATGCCAGGAGTAAATATATTTTAACATGTGACAATTAAGAAAAAAGGGATTATGTTTGATTGGAAAGAGGTTTGGTGGTTGAATACAGAACAGTGCCATGTCTTCCCCAAAGAAGACAATCAATCATTGTTGAGTAGAGCAATAATTCTACTCAATTGGCTGTAACTTCTCTTCTGATAGCAATCTTGTATCTTCAAACTTTAAGCATTTTAATAAAATATTATTTCTAAGATATGAACTGTGAAAGGTCTCTAGCTTAAACAAAACTTCATTTAAAATGTCATGTGGTAGAAATGTAGTATTCTTAACCAATTATTTGAAACTCTAACAAATATCATTAATAAGATCTTCACAATAAAAAAAACTAAAACACTGGTGAGAAAAACTGAAGATGACAAAAAATAGGTGGGAAGACATTGTGTTCACAGACCGGGGGAGTGTGCCTGTACTACCTACATGGCAAGACATTGTGTTCACAGACTGGGGAGTGATCTGCAAGAATGCCTGCATACCTACAGCCAACCACTACACCTCCAACTGACTTACGTATAATGGACTTCTCCACCAATATTGTCATAGCTTCACAGAACTTTACCATAAGTGACAATGCAAAAAAATATTCATTTCTATAGCATATACTTTGCTATTACATTATACTATTGGTCTACAAATAACCTAACTAGAATGTGATTACTAGCAACAAGTCAAAATTGCAACATATAATTCCTGTAATTATACTCTGTAACTAAAGAAGAAAATCCTGATAATCCAGCTGAAGTATTCACTGAAGTAATTTTATTTTATTGAGTCTATGGATAAGATCATAAGTTATAATGAGTTCACCTGACAAAAATACAAAGCAGGTTCAGCTTTGAATTAATGCTTAGGATATTGTTGATATAGTATATTCTAATAAGAACTAACATCCATTACTAATAAGCAAGTTATCAATGTGATCGACAAAAAATTGTTTTACATGGAAATACACTGGCTCTCAAACTTTCAGACTCATAGCTTGTCCTCCACTGACTTTTTTGGCCTCCTCAGTAAACAAATCTTATTGTCTCCTTTCATTTACACAACCATGAAAACACTGGAGGGGGCACACAAGTAGTTCAAAGATTAGGGAATCAAACTCTGCTACAAAATGTCAGTCTGAGTAAATTCCCCCTTCAGGTGTGTTTCGACATTCAGCACTTATGCATGTCTGGGCCACACGAGTATGTGACTATAGTTTCTTGAATATTAAATCAGAATAAATGTGAAGAAAAGTGAATGAACTATTACCAGGTTAGACTTGAAAAGACATTATTTTTTAGTAAGTCAGCCTGAAATAAAACCATAGCAAAACCTATGTAAACATGGAATAGATTTAAAGTACTATGACAAATCATCCAATCTCATTATAAGGTGAGTTGTCCTCTAATGTATTAGCAGAATTAGGGAAAATTGCAAAAGGGGCTTTCTCTGAACATACATGAAGCACAGGAGCCAAAGACAGGAAGGCTGCATAATTCCTAAGTGCACATGCCATCTCAGAACTTAAAGCTCAGAATTTACAATACAGCTATCCAAATTTACCTCTGTTCTGCAAGCCCCAGGACTTACAATACTGTTTTAATTTTTGCTCAACTCAGATTTTAAAGCACTGACCTGCTTCTGTAGCCATCTTTCATGCCTCCTCCGTTGCCTTCTTAGAGTCCTCAACTTGCTCCTCTCTCTGCTATTCAGTCTGTGGTTAATGGTGCCCAAGGGGAAACTGGCAGAGTGCAGAAAGTCCAGAGGGGAGAGGTGTTCTTCTTGGTCTGAGGCATCCAGCACGCTCCTCCCCGATGAGGGCAGATCCATCAGGAATGTCAGGCTGTTAGCATTAGCGTGATCAGAGTATAGGGAAGAAGCTTCTAGGCCACACTGAAATTCTCTTCCTCTTTGTGCCTGGGTCTCATGGGGAGCCACGGAAAGTCTGTGCAGCAGCAGATTAGGATCAAAACTGGGTGGGTTTTGAAAGGAACAGTCACTTCTACTACACGGCAAAGCCAAGGCCGAGAGGTCAATGGGCTGTGTTTCATTTAGCCTGGGATAGGTAGTAGTCTTACTATGGGTTTCATACAAAGTGGGTAACAAAGGCAGCTTCTCATTGATGTTCAGGTCCAAACTCTGTGACTTTCTATGACAAGCTCTGGAAGAGCGCCTGCCGGCCGCTCGCTGAGGAACAAAAGGCTGGTATTTTGGGTCCGGGGCTTTGAAGAGCAGTTTCTCATTCTTCATCTCAAAATATGTCGCTCGCACCTCCAGGCAGAGGGCTTCTGTTAGTCTTCCGAGGCCGTTATTGTTTCGGGTCATGTTGAAAAGCCTGTGGTTTCTGATTTTGGAGCCGCCACCTGTCGCCAGAGTCTCCTTATCACAACCTGACTGGACTCCGGGATGAGACAAGGATTCGAGCGCCGGCCTCATTAGGTTGCCCGCCGGTGCTGGTTGGTGATCAGTCCGGCTCTTGCAGAGATGTACAGCTGCAAGCTGGCCACAGGAACATTTTGGAGTGCTGACAAAATTAAAGCCCCCTAAGCGGGCCCCACAGAAAGGACAATTCAGTTTCCCAACTGTCCACTGGGCCTACAGGTAGTAAAGGAAATAAAGATAATGCTTTCATTGTCAAGTGACCAAAGAATGAGTTTAAAAGAAAAAAAAAAAGCCGATCACATGAGCATTTTCTGTTACTGAAAAGGCAAGCTTTCTGTTTTCTGATTAGTAGACAGAACAGCGCACGGAAGCAAGCTTTCCAGTAAACAGAGATAAGCAAGCAGCTACAAACTACTGGAATGATAGCATGTTGCAAATCGTGCCTAGAGAACAACCAAGAATTCCTAAAGAAAGTCCCTGAACAATAGGCTGAATAGAGATACACTGTGAACTAATGAAAAGAAAAATACTCCATGGAACCAGGAAGCAAATCAAGTCCACCGAGCTTCATTTGCAAGTGAAATCTCACAGAATGTGTCTGTTCTGATTCACTTCTTGCATGCCAAGCATGGGCTTGGGGGCTGGGGGGATGGACGGACTTTATCATCCAACAGAGGAAAGAGCTCCCTGTGTACAGCCAGGAGGTACTGATCGCCCAGCTCAGCTGGTGGACTTCCATACTCGGATTAGACATAAATGAACGGCTTTAAAAATTGTCAAGGAAGACAGTGGGGCCTCTGGAGGGTTCTAAGGTACTCTGTGAAGATCTGGACACTCAGGAGCGGGACACCAGCAGGCTCCCAGGAAATCCTAATGTAAGCACGGGTTCAAGTTGAGAGCCACCATGTGCCAATTTCTAAACAAACAAACAAACAAACAAAAAAACATAAGCTGCTCGGGTGGGGAAATTTAATTAAAGTTTTCCAAAGGTTAGATCATTTATACATTTCCAAGACAAGTATTTAACAATGTAAAATAAAATACCTGAAACACACTATTAACAAGAAGAGTTCCTTTTCTGACAACATTTCATTAAATAGCACGTATAACAGGACATTTCCATTTTCATCCACCCTGTAAGAGACACCAGGTATTCATCTTATTTTATATGTGTGTATAAATGATGGATGCACAAAGATAATTCACTCGCCAGATACAGCAGAGATTCTAGGTACCACAGATATACTACCTAGCAAAGGATGAAGTTTCCTAGTTTTGTGATGTTTAAAACATTAATAAGAAAAAGGCAAGCTAAATGTCACTATGTTTGAATGGAAGTGTGTATAACTATATATTTGTGTGTCATTACATTCCCATGTATATTTACCAGTGACATGTAACATAGTGTGCATGAGCCTGCATAATATAGGCATATAAAACAGAGGGGGAGAGAAAGGCAGTGAGAAGATGTACCGTGGTGGGCAGCTGACTGGTTGCTAGGCAATGTCTCACTGAAAACAAAGAGCAATGGAAATGGGGAACAAACCAGGTTAGTATCTGTGAGCACATTTAGAGACTAGAAATACCAGGCGCAAAGTCATACAGGAAAGCTGAAATGCTCCAGCAAGAGGAGAGAGGCCAGTGCAATCGAGAGAAACATCACCCATGTGCTTTGAAACACCACATCTAAGTAAAAAGGAACACAAAAGTATTTTGAAGGCTATCTATTCCGAACTCTTCCCAGGAACCAAGAAAGTTACCTTTTGTATTAGGTGGTTTATCCACTCCGGAAGGCTCTCTACATTCATGTGCCAAAGACGACAAGTGCTTGGGGCGTCAACCGACTCATGTTTGTCCTGTTGTGGAAAAATGGATATTAGCAATCATCACTGCAGAATTGATCTCACAATTTCTGTATTAAAGAAAAATGAAAAATAACGACCCCACTTCAAACAGAAATCAGATATGTGTATTGCCTTCTTTCCTTTGTTCTCATCAGCAAAAACGGGGGCCAAGTTATTTCTCTTGCAGGAAATAACTTCTGTGACTCAAACATGGTCAGTGAACGGCACATCTGGTGTCCCATTTTTATTTCTAAGTGTGATTAAATAGTGTTCTTTGTAGAAACTGGCCTCAACCTTCAATCTCTGACTTTATTTGGATTCTAGCTGACCATAAACATGATGGACAAGAAGGGAAACGATGCAGAAGAATCCACATGCTGAAGAAACAGGAGGTCTGTGGTTTTCCTCCTGTCTTTTGTCATGAAGCCATCAAATCACGGGGAAAGATTCCCGGATTCGCTTTAAGGAGGCCAGGAGACTTCCATGTGACAGGTGCCTTCCTTATGCAGGAAAGGAACGCCCTCACCTGTGAGCACATGAAGAATCTCCATGGACAGGGCATGCTAAGCTCCCCTAGGCTGTATACCACAAAAACACATCCCCTGTATAAGGATTAACAAAAATTTAACCAGAGGTCTAAAGCAGCCATGTAGAGTGTGATAAATAACTGAGACATAATGGCTTCCCATCCTGTCAGAGAAATGGTGGGCAGAGCAGGGTGAAGACTTGTGTCTTGATTAGGTATGTGACCTCAGGCCAGTAAATGTATGTCTCTGAAGTTCAGCTTCTCTCCTATAAATTCCTGCTAGGTGACCGGAAGGGATGCAAGGACTCTCCTGGGAACACATCTCGCTCTGAAAGCCCAGGAAAGTGTTGGCTGAGAGGAACACAGAAAGGACAGGCTTCCATGCATACACCACTTCTCAGGGTCAGAGTTGGCACTGAATAGTTCCACAGGTAGCGAATCACAGTGCTTTCTCTCTTTTCCTGTGCAATAACACAACTGTCACTCTGGTCAGGTTAACACAATAACAAACAAGGAGTGCCTACCCACCTACTAGCCAAATCATAGCATATGTGAAAGCAGTGGAGTGACCGTCTCAAAGTGTTTCTCATTAAAATCATCTACCTTAGGATGTGACTCGGAACCAAGATCACCCAGGATAATTTATGCATAATTTCCCAAGCTGAACCCTCTGCGACCCTACAACTTTTCTCTTCTGCCATTAGATCTTAGTAGGTGTGGACAAAACACTGCAGTGTGATTTATTTATACACTGGTTAGATCTATAAGACAGACAGCTCAATTTAATTTCCTTCAGACAAACAAACGAAACAATGACCTGACAATGTAAACTAGAAGGGAAAGGGACATGAGGCATTGCTCCATGTTAGACCACATTTCACTAGTTTTAATGCTGTACACAACAGTAGTTCATGTACTACCAACTACAATCAGTAGTAATACCTGACCAAGGAGCATTCACAGATAGGAAGAGCAAGTGGTCCTTGTGCCCTGTTACACACTTCAGGGAGTGTTCTGTTACAGAGTACAGGGAGTGTGCTGTTACACAGTACAGGGAGTGCGCTGTTACATAGTACAGGGAGTGCTCTGTTACATACTTCAGGGAGTGTTCTATTACACAGTACAGGGAATGTGCTGTTACACACTTCAGAGAGTGCATTGTGTAGATGTGTTCTATCTGCACTTGTGCAAACGAGACAGTGTGTAGATGTGTTCTATCTGCACCCGTGCAAACGAGACAGTGTGTAGATGTGTTCTATCTGTACCTGTGCAAACGAAACAGTGTGTGAATGTGTTCTATCTGCACCCCTGCAAGCGAGACAGTGTGTAGAAGTGTTCTATCTGCACCCGTGCAAGTGAGACAGGACATAGATGTGTTCTATCTGGGAGAAAGATGGACGATAAATACTGTTTGGTAAAAACTAAAGAAATGGTTGCAGAATGTCATGTATCGTATGATAGAGATGGTTACATAAATATGCATTGGTTAGACTAACAGAAATGTTCATTTCAGCACAAAAACTATACTCTAGTAAAAACTGATCAAAACAACTGCAAAAAATGTAAAATTATTCTAAAAGAATAGTGATCAAAACATTTGCAAGATAGGTGTGGTGACTTGTGCCTATAATCCCAGAATTCAGGCGGCAAAAGAAGCAGTACTGAGTCTAAGATTAGACTGGTTCCCAAGAAGACTTAATAAAATTTACATTAATTACTTGATTAAACTTAAAAATAATTTGTTCTCTATCTTCCTCATTAGAGAAAATTAAGCTCACCACTTTGGAGTTAACTATAAATAATTCTGATAGCAAAAAGTAGCTGCTTTGTGAACATGTACATTGGGGAATAAGGAAATATTATTTCCCAGATGAAAATACATAATAATGAACAAAACTTTCTCAGTTTTTAAAAAATATTTGGAGAAATCAGGTTCTCTTGAGGATTCCGTCAAAACTATATTGGAGGCCAAACCTGTAACCAAATTTGCCGGTGGATCTGGGGACCAGGGTAGAAGAGTATCCACTTTGGTGCAGGTCTACACAAGGATGGGCACATGCCAGACAATATACATCTTTTCACTCGAGCCCATTAGGGGCCTAACCTAAACTACCCTTCTGAAAACTTTAGATTTTAAAATTAAAATTTGACAAAAATCTCAGATAATTAAAGCAGGTTTCAGTAGAAGAAAGGAAGATATTTAGGACCTGGATACTGTATTTCCTAGCTTCTATAATGTTAAGAGGTAACGTTTTCTTTCCTCTTTAAGACACCAGATCTCTGGACTGGAGAGATGGCTCAGCAGTGACCAGTAGGTATAGTGCTTCCAGAGGGCTTGAATTTGTCACCTAACATCCATGTTGGACAGCTCACAGCTACCTGTAACTCCAGTTCCAGGGGAGTTGACGGCTTTTAGCCTCAATGGGCATGCACATTCACATGCACGCACTAGCACTCAGACACATACGTACCTATAATTTTTTTTTAATTTAAACACTACTTGGCCATTAGCTCTAACTTTTTATTGGCTAACTCTTACATTTGGCTTAACCCTTCTCCATTAATCTGTGTATTGCCACGTGGCTGTGGCTTAGCAGCAAGATTCTAACCAGCGATCATCTGAGGCGGAGGATCCATAGCTTCTCCAACTCTGCCCTTCTTCCTCCCAGCATTCAGTTCTGTTTTCTCCGCCTACCTAAGTTCTGCCCTATCAAACATGTACCTATAATTAAAAAAATAAAATCCTTGTAGAGTTACTCCATCTCTGTGTTGTTTTATATAATGGGACAAAATAGAACAAGGCTAAAAACTGACACCAGACAAGCATGATGTAGCTATTAACTACATAACCTAGACTGTGTAACTGGAAATGGGTAGAGGCTGGAATGGTTTTGAAGGGCATGCTGGGAGAAGTCTAGACTGCCATGAGTGAACTGGTAGAGAAAAAAGGAGCTGCAGGAAGGTCCAACTCCTACTAGGGATAAGCAGAGGCAATCATACATGGGTAAAAATGTAGGTCTAGGGAAGATTCTGATGAGGTCTCAGGCTGAAATGAGGAGCAAGGAGTAAAGGTTATTGGAAAGATTATTTTTGTAATTTGGGCAAGTTGGTAAAATCCAGCACTGAGGAGTCTGAGGCAGGAGGATAGCACTTGAGGCTAAAATAGCTTCAGAGTGAGCCTGTCTTTTAAAAAATTAAAATCCAAACAAGGACTACCAAAAGCTCTCCTTGAAAATAAAAAATGCCAAAGAATTTGGGTGACCTGAGTCTGGCTTTAGGGAAGATAGAATGCAAGTGTGGCAAACTGGAATATTTTACAGGAAAAAAAAAAGTATGTAAGCAGCAAAGCATTGAAGATGCTGCAAGGCTTCTTCCAACTGCACACGGTGAAAATGCAGTAGAAGGGAAATGACAGACAGGCAAGGAATCTCTAAGGTGGAAGGGCCCAGGGTATGTCTGAAAATTAGCCCTTCTACCCAGCGTCTTCGATTGCCTGACCCTTGCCCTATATTCTCAGTCACAGTGAGAACAGTTGGTTAAAAATTAAGACAAGGCCCCAGGAATGTCAAGAGTCATGCTAGCATAACCACAGACTTGCATAAACAAGCCTCTACAAATCCCCTGTACAAACACCTTGATGTTACCACAAGTTGTAAATTCCTGTAGGACTTAACCTCAAATTGTACAGATTCTTTTTCTTATATCACCCCTGACCCTGCCCTTACACACATACTCTTGTGGCTTTTGCTTAAAAAGGACCTACTCCTTCTTCTCGGGGTCACAGTGTCTGATCTGGAACCTGCCTGTGACCCCAACTTCTTAGAAGTTCTGGTACCCTGTGGTGATGAAATAAAGTTGCCTGTGTGCTGTGGGATAATCCCTCTGTATGTGTGAATATGTGTTCCTCTCACTGCTTAATAAAGAGGCTGTTTTGGCCTAAAGCAAGGAAGAATAAGGCCAGATGGAAATCAAACTGAAAATACAGAGAGGAGAAGGGAGATGAAAGCCAGCCACCAAGGAAGCAAGACATGCTAAGGAACAGGAAAAGAGTCAAAGCCACATGGCAAAATGTAGATTAGACATAGGTTAATTAAAGTTGTAATAGCTAGTTAGTAATAAACCTGAGCAATATAGGTCAAACATTCTGTAATTAATATAAGTTTTTGTGTGATTATTTGGGATCGAGAGGCTAGGACAATAGAAAAATTCCACCTCTGCTTACACCTCTAACTTTGGTGGCCTTGTCCTCAATACCTATATAACTCCGAGACCCAAGAGGTGAGACTAAGAGACTTTTCTAAGGAAAGTGATATGGATAGACAGAAAATGGGCTTTTCTCCGCAGTGCACAGTGAGAGGATGATGCTGAAGGCAGTTCAGAGTTTTCAAAATAAGCTAGGCCCTTGAAGACAAGGTATCCATAAAGGTCCCTCAAATATCAAGGTTTCTGCTGTAGCCAAGTCTTTGCTTCCTGCATTCTGGGGCAAGGGCTCCAGTGGACCCTTGTGCAGCCCAGGTCTGGAAGGTATAAGCTGTAAACTTCGGTGGTATTTGTATACTCAGAATCCAAAAGCTATGCAGCAAGGTTTTCTCCACCTGGATCTCAAAGGATATAGTCAACTGCATGGGAGCATTCCAAGAACTTGGCATGGGGAAGGAGTCTTTGTAGACTGAATCTATGGGAGTTAGGCCAATCTTGAGACCGCAGACACAAATATAGAATGCTGTTAGCACAGAACTCCAGGAGAGCTGCAGACAGGAAGGCTCCAATCCCTAAGAGCTGGTGTTCTGGTAAACACATCAGGGCAGGGGGCCAGAGGTTTCTGCATCTATCCCTGCAGGCATGGAGTCACTCAGACAAGCAATCAGAGCAGGACTGCAGGTTTCTGCATCCTCCCCTGCAAGGAAAGATGTCCAAGAAGGTGGTGTTTCCCCTGTAAAATGCAGTATCCTTAGTCCCGCTGGATTCCATACCTACTTGGGACCAGCTGTCTGGTTTTCTCCTTTTCAAATGAGACTACCTTTCCTATGCCTGGCTGGCCATTGTTTTAGAAGCTCAGAGTTTATTCTGATCTCACAGGCTCCCATCTGGAGGAACTTGTCTCATCTACATCTGATTTACATGAGACTGATTTACATGAGACTGGGCTTTACAAGATGGAAGAGGAGCTGGAAGTCTGAGAACTTTGCAGTTAACAGAAATGAATGACTGTACTTTACGCTTGAAAAGAGCATGGATTGAAGTGGGCACAAAAAGCACTGAGGTCCCTATGCTGACCCTTGGCATTCAGCAGTTGGTGCTTTTGGGGGGAGTCCCTGGAAACTTCAGGAGGAATATCAAGAAGAGGTAGGTCCCTGAGGCCATGACTTTTTAAAGGTTCCAGTTGGTCCTCTTCTCTGTCTCCTGTCTGCCACGTTATGAGGAGTATTTGCTGAACACTCCTGCTTGCCTGGCACACGGTGCTGCCTCACTCCAGGCCCAGAGCACAGAGTCCAGTGACCATGGAATGAACGCTCTTAAACGATAAGCAAGTAGTTCTTTGCTCCCAACAAAAAGAATGTTTCAAAGGCAACCAATAATTCAGCTACGAGAGAACAAAACCTATAAAGCAATGAAATTAGGACCACCAAGAACTAATTTAATCTGTGTTGACCTTAGATGTAGGATAGAGAGAAGTTATCTGTAAATACTATTGCCATTGTACATGCTGACTAGGGCTCCTGAGGAGCATGGTATCTATGTGAGATCCTGTAGCCAACTTCTCACAGATGGCAGAGATGACAGAGAAGGAAATTTCAGAGGCTGGAAATAGCTGATCCAGCCCCTTTCAAACACAAGAGTGTTGAGACCTAATGGAGCTAGAGAAGTTCTCCGAGTCGACAGCCCATAAAGTTCACAGAACTGCAGTCAAGAACTGCAGCCCTTTCACATCAGGCTAGTGGGTCACAAGCTAAAAGCACTATGGGCAGAAAACCCTGTAGGTTCTTTCAAATATCTCAAGAAAATACATCTTGAATTTTATTAAGAGAAGCACTTCAAGTCACAATGGGTCCCTACTTTCTCATTCAATAGCAAGCAAACTACATCAAAACCAAGAAAACACATCTGAATCCTTTCCTGACACTCAAAATATAATACAATTATTATAATTTTTTCCATTCCCTGGAAAAAAATTCTAGCATTGTTTAGACACTGATAATTCTAGGCCTTCAAACTTTAATCTAAGAAATCCGTGGTTGTTACTGTTACAGCCCTTGAGTAGCAACTTCCAGCAAGTTCTAGAAAAAACACAAATGGCAACCCAGAGAGGATTTAAAGCATGCACAAGGCTGCACACGGTTATATGCAAGCATTAGCTATGGGCCATGAACATCTGCACATTTTGGAACTTGTGTAGGGTCCGGAAATTAATCCTTGAGAGATATGAAAGACGACTGTTATTTTATTTCCTATGCATCCCCCAAACTGAAGTTTAGCCTTATTTTGTTCATGTTGGAAATTCTTAATCTAAATGCTGAAGTAGGGGTCTTTCTTTCTGTAGGTCCTAAGTGCAGATCTCACTGAGTGGTAAACTGCATGGAATGGGAATGATGTAGGAGTCATCACACCCTCCGATCACGTGACGGTGACTGCATTACTGGGGACATGTCCACCTGCTTGGCATCAGCTTTCCAACACTCAGTGTAATCTTGATGAACTCCAGTCACTCTGGCTTGCCAGTTTTTTTTTTCTGTACTGTTAGAAAGTCTTCATTTAAAAATTGAAATTATTAACATCAGTATTGCTTCTATATGGTCATGCTCCACCAGATCAAGTTTTAATCTGTTTATAAAAGATTCTGGGAAATGACTGGGAAGTCGCACAATAAAAGGCAGCACCATAGTTTCCCCTAAATACTTTGCCTTTGAAACAAAATGAAAGTATGGAGAACAGAGGCTTTGGAGAACGGGGTCAACTTTGTAAGACACCCAGGCTCTTCAGCTCTTCCCATTAGAAGGTGATACTTGCACAGATTAGTACAACTAATGAATCATAAGAGCCTCCTACAGATTAAAGCAAATTAGAATTGACAAATAAGGTCATTTTTCCTTTACAGAACCCAGATTCTGCCCTGACTTTACAAGACTGTTTACAGATTAGCAAAAAGGATAAAATGAAAGAAGGAACAAATAAAAATTCCACACTGGTAGAAAGACAAACAGATTACTGACTTTAAAGTGTGGGCCGCACACACTTGGTAAGGAGACGTACTGACATGTCAGAAGCTGTGCTGTGAAGCTCTCGTGTGTCATTCACTACACAGATTTCATTATTTCCTCCACTCTTTTAAACTGACAATATTCGTCACAAGATATTGATCATAATCCTCAGAAACCATTCCCCACTATTAAGTCTTCAGAAGCTTCCTGAATGTTCCTCCATGAGCAAATACCAAAACAGTAGATGTACACAGGTGAAGCTTCTCAGTGCACATTCTTACAATTTTTATTAAGCAGAAAATGCTTACATTATGCCCCAGGAATCGCTTTAAGCATTTTTCCATGTTATAGCTAAGAATGCTAAAACAAGTAAAATTAAGCAACTTTTCAGCAACTTTTCAAGGTCACATACTAATAATAATGCAAGGATTTCCAGCCAGTTAGTTCAGCTTCAGTTTTAAGGCCCTAAGTTTCCAGCTGCTGCCTCCTGCAGCAGATAAATGCTACAGATTCTAGGACCATGCACTAACCTTTATCTCCTGCCCAAGGATTTAAAGCACTGGCATTTTCTCCAACACTCACAAAAAGCAAACCTAAAACTTACTTTTAAATTAGCCAAAATGACCGACTAATGTGTACGGGAGGGTGCATTTGGGGAGGAGGCTCCACTGGCTGCTTCTGCTTTGTGACATCCCAAGGAAATAATTTAAGAACTATTAATAAAACTAAACATGCTTACCAGAACAGTTGCTCTTTCATGTTAGAGAAACAGATCTATGTGTGTGTGAGCGTGTGCCCACATGTGCCCGTGTGTGTGTGCATTCTTATACAACATGGAGGCCGAATGGAGAATGTTTTGAGGTGAGGGAGTAGAATAAAGTGGGGAAAGAGTCGGAAGCATAACGGAGGGGACAAATACAAGAATAAAAGAGTGCTATGTACACGTTTTAATGCCATAATGAAGACCATAACTTGAACTCCAAACTAAATAATAAACCTAAAAGAAGAACCAGAAACAGCCTGGCTAGAGGCATTTAAAGTCTTTTAAACAGCAAACATTTATGTCCTTAGTAATAAGGAAATTAAAGTCTAGAAAAGGCTGCTTCACTAAGATCTGAAACATTATAGTGAGATTGTTTTTATCAAGTGAGATATGAAAGGAGAGAGGAGAAAACAAACAAAAACAACAACAACAAAGACCTAAGCTAATTTCTCACAAAGCTGGCAGGAAGATACACAATGCTTACAAATAAAATAATTTATCCAGGCAGCAGGGGGCACTAGTGCACCTCTCTTGTATTTAGCTTTCTGAGAATGGACCGGCTTCAGTTGTCTATACAGGACATGTATGAGTTTTTATCATTGAATGGGACTTAATTTTGAAAATTTCATTGTATAGTTTCAATGTTTAAACACTGATGATTTAATGCCATTGAAAAATATTCTGAAAGATGTCTACAACTTGGTTTTAAGGTGTAGGCAGTAACATTATCTCATCAAATATATTAAAAATAAGTAACCCACACTGTTTAACTGTTGCTGCTGTGCAGACCCAGGGACAAACTCCGTAGAAGACTATTATTCAGCATTGCTGTTTGTTATTAGTTAAATGTTTAAAGGGTTACTAACTTAAGAGACCCCAAATTCTTTGGACTCTGTCTTTTTTTTTTTTTTTTTGGTGTTGTGGACATGCCACAGAGCCTTTGAACAGGCTGATGCTGAAGGTTTCTGTACTCCGTCCTATACTGCCTTCACTTATTCAGTCCCTGAAGAAGTCTTCTCCTCGCAGATAGACCCAGAACTCTGCAATCTCCCTCTCTTACCAGGCCTAATACTTTTCCTTTTGCCAATTCTATAGATAATACCTGAGCACTTCTTTGATTGACTAATATCTAATATTTCTATGATTAGTAAAAATATTCAATATTAATACCGAAGTTTAAACTATTGATATTTATTATAATGGATCTACAATAATGAAAGAATTATGATTATGTTAATATGGCATACTAATAGTGAGTGATAAATCCTGGAAACAGATAACCCTAGACAGATTTTTCTTTTGCTGATCTTCAAATTACTACAATCAATAAATAAATGCAAATAATAAAGACATAAACAACGTAACTACAAAATGTCTTTGAATCAATAAGCACATTTTAAAAAGTAGTTTCCATTATTAGCTGTCAACAAAATATAAAGTGAATTCTAATGATATGCCAATGCTCACCTGCCTGAAAGAGCAAACCATAAAGATGAAGGTACTAGAACAACCGGGCTTCTCACACCCTGCTGTTGAAGGTGAATGCTCACTTTGGAAGGCTAGTTACAATTTCCTAAAAACCTAAAAGTACATTTCCCCTGTAACTAAGATATTCATCTCCATGTACACATAGAAAAGAATGGCAATAAGAGAAAGACCTTTACACCATTTCCATAGCATAAAACAGCAATAAACATATAGAATCTGAAAGTGGGGTAAGTATAAAGGTCCCTCAGTAGAAAACAATGGTACCTGTCATACTTGCAAATGACTTAGAATTCAAGGAACTGTTGCACACGGCGTGAACTCCTTCAGGCAACAGCCTTTAAGATACCAGCCCACTTGGGCATGGTCTCATGTACTAAATACAGATGTAAAGCAGGCATGGGCCTCTTGGCTGCTGGGTTCTGTTCCAGCTCCCAGCACACACAAAGGACTGTGGAATGCTATCCTTTCTGTGAGTTCACCCCCTATTAAATAAACCTTTATTATACTCCATTCTGGGCTAGTGTGGGATTATTTTTAGTATAAATTGAAACAGATTGGCACCCATGTTGCTAGACTCCATGCCTGCTGAACTACTCACATAGCTAAACTACCCCTCCATAGCTGAGCTATACCTTTGGTACACAGCTACAAACCATTTGTCTGATCCTCCACACAGCGACTTGGCAATTTCCCACTGACCTGCCTGCTTGGCTTGCTCCCACTTATTAAGCAGTTTGCTTTTCTGGTTTTTGCCAGGCCTGCTTTAATAGGGCCTAGCTCTGTCTCCAGGGGAAGGGGCCTTGGGCTTGTGCTCCCAGTTCAGATCTGCGAATGCCTAGATGGAACCCCAAACAGTAACCACATAGATCACAACTGCCTGAAAGCACTAAGTTACACTCAAACCTTCTCCGTATACAGAATTGATTTGATTGTTCTTAATTTGATAGTTTGTATTTTAGTATTTAAGCCAATGCCACCATAGAACCCAAGCAGGACTGTTCACACCACCACCAGTGGCATCTCCCTGCCTTGAACCTAAACAGCGACACCTGCTGGTCAATCAAGATTATTACACCTACAACAATTTTCTGAAAAACTTATAATGTAGATAAATTCATTTGATTAATAAATAAATTAGAAAATTGTTTATGGTGGACAATATAACCATCCATGAATTTAATAACCTTTTTGTTTCTACTATGGATGGAATTTTGAAAGAATTATATGGCATTCCTAGTATATCCATTTTTGTGAACATGAGATTTAGCCTTGTTTGTCATATTATATCTTTAAAGAAATAGTTTGATAACAGAGTCAAGAATGAGACACTTTTAGGAATGATACAGTCTGTACAGAATAATAATGAGAAATTATCTGGAAAAGTTAATACCATTGAAAAGGATAATCTTAATCTGACAGACAAAATTCAGTACACGTAAATGAGTTATGAAACCTTATAAACGGGTACTGAGAGATTATCTGAAAGATTTCATACTGTTGGAATTGACAATCAAAATCTATTTAAAAAATTATGACAAATTAGCAGATAGAGTATCTCTCCAGGAAGACAATCTGTACACCATAAAGTAATATCAAGGATGAGAAGTTATCATTAATGAAAAATTTTAATGCCTTGGAATTACATGTGCAAAATAAGGGTCAGAAATTATTTGATTCAATGAAATCATTAGAAATATTCACAGGTGAAGAGATCCAGGATTTAAAAAAGACAGTGGGAAAAAGATTTAAATTGATTGAGGAAAGTATCAGAACTAATAAACAAGCAAAGAGAAGAGGTACAAGCAATGATTTAGCATCACCAGTACTTATCAGAGATAGAGATAACTTACCAAGAGTTTTAGCTACTTATCCTGTCATTACCTCTGACAAGGCAGTGAATACTCAATACCCAAATGGATACAAAGAATGTAAATGGAAAGATCTGAAAGAAATAAAGCAAGCAGTAGTATCTTATGGCATGCATTCACCATATGTTAGGGAGACGGTAAAGACATGGGTTTCAAGCAATAAGGCTACTCCACATAATTGGTTTCAATTAGTCTCAGTGGTCCGTGAAGATGGGCCACAGTTACAATGGGCATGCTATTAGAGAGAGGAGGCTAAAATCCTAAAACAGAAAGGAAGGGTCAAAGGATTTGAGGCTTTCCAACATCAAATTCTTAGCGAGGGCTGTTATACTGATCCATAGAGTCAAGCACTTTATAATGAACACATCTTGTTCCTATGCCTTAAATGTTTGGGATAGAATTCAATAACCAGAAGAAGAATTGAATCATATATTAAGGTTAAACAAGGCCCAAGAGAACCCTTTAGTGACGTCCTACAAAGATTAACTGAAGTTATACAAATAGGAGTAACAGATCCAGAAAATAGACTAGCGCTTATTGAAACTCTGGCTTTTGCAAATAATAATGAAAAAAGATACTTGGACCTTTAAAGGTTAGATCAGCACCAATGGATGGATGGATCTTGCACACAGTAAACGTTGAGGCTTTTGACTATAAAACCAAGGCATGGGTAGGAGAAGCAATTTCCAAAGGCATGAAGAAACATCAAGATGCCAAATGTTTTAATTGTGGTACAATAGGACATCTGAGAAGGCATTGTGGACAACGCATGCCTAGAAATAATGTCTCCACTGGGAATGACAAAAATAAAAGGTCTCTTCAGAATTGTGTAGAAGATGTGGCAAAGACCCACATTGGATCAATAATGTAGATCAGCAAGAGAAAAACAAGGCAAATTGCTACCATTGGGAAACACATGAGGAGACTCTCTCAGGCCCCCAAGTCAAACGTGGTCCTGTACTTCCCAGTCACTGTGGAGGACGTCTCACCAGGAATATTAAAAAATTCCAGTGCCTGTTGTAAAAAAAAAAAATGCTGCTCTAGATGATAGAATAAACATGGAGGATAAATCAAAAATTCCAATGGAAAATAGGAAACATATTTTGGCAGACTTCCATAAATGTTCAAAGACCAAATCTGAGAGTACAAATAAATAACATTGCAATTGAAGGATTACTGGACATGAATGAGGATGTGAATATTATTACTCCAGAATCTTGGCATCCAAATTGGCCTCTTCAAGAGGCAGATGTTCAATTCCTAGGAATTGGAACCCTATTTCAAGTAAAACAAAGCATGAGATGGGTTGAATGCACAGGGCCATAAGGACAGAGAGGAAGGCTGAGGCCATATGTGGCTAATATTGCAGTAAATTTATGGGGTAATGATCTGCTGCAGCAATGGGATACCCAGAGCAACAATCCTGCAGTGCCAGAAAGGGGACATAAACCAACTTGTGTTTCTGGGAAGGATATTATGAGGTACAAAAAAAAAAACAAAAACAAACAAAAAACCCCCCCCAAAAAAACAAAAACAAAAAAATCCCCAAGACGGTCACCAGCCATTCAGGTTGAATAAAAACACAAAACAATTAGCAAACCTTTAGAGGTACCAATAACCCTACCTTTAAAATGGTTAACTGAAGAACCAATATGGATTAAACAGTGCCTTGAATAGAAGAAAAACTGCAGAATTTATAACAGCTGGTACAGGAGCAACTAGATGCTCACCATATTGAAGAATCAACCAGTCCTTGGAATTCTCCAATATTTGTTTTTAAAAAGAAATCTGAAAAATGAAGAATCGTGACAGATCTAAGAACTATCAACAAAGTGATCCCTCTATAATCTGGAATTACTTTGCCCTCCCTATTACCTAAAGGATGGTCTCTTATGGTTACTGATTTAAAAGACTGTTTGTTTATTATACCTTTACAAGAAAAGGACAGAGAAAAATTTGCCCTCACAGTGCCTACTTATAATAATTCTCAGCCTACTAGGAGATACCAATGGACCGTCCTCCCACAGGGAATGCTCAATAGCTGCACCCTGTGCCAACAGTTTATAAGTCAGTCACTGGAAATAATACATAAACAATTTCCTAAATCTAGAATTTTCTTACATGAACGATATTTTGCTATCTGAATTAAATATATATATTTTATAAAGAATTGTGAAGAAGTAAAAAAAGTTTCGCCTAAATGGAGATAACAAATAGCTCCAGAAAAGATATAAAGAGGAGAGTCAACCAATTACCTAGATTATAAAATAGGTTTACAGAAAATTAGAACACAAAATGCATAAATTAAGAGAGATCAATTTCTGATTCTTAATGACTTCAAAGATTTCTAGGAGACATTTTCAATCTAAGACCTGCTATTGGAATAACACCTCATCTAATAATTCATTTAAACAAACCCTTAGATGGTGATAAAGACTTAAATAGTCCCAGGGACTTAACAGTTGAATCTGGGAAAGAACTGACTGTTATTGAAGAGAAATTACAGGAGGCACATGTGGATTGGGTGAATCTGAATCTTAACCGCATTTGAGTCATGTTGCCCTCCAGAATTTCTCCTATAGGAATTTTAATGCAGAGGGAAGATATTATCTTAGAATGCATCTTTTTACCACACAAACAAAGTAATAAATGAAAAACTTATGTGGAAAAGATCTCTGAATTAATTATAAAAGGAAAATTGAGTATTTGTTAATTAGCAGGTATACACTCAGCAGAGATTATAATATCTTTTATCAGTGATGAAATTAAAAAATATGGGAAGACAATGAACCCTGGCAGAGAGTTTGAGTGTTTTTTTTCAGGAGAGATTAACAACAAATATCTCAAAAATGATAGAATTAACCTTATAAAAAGAACTACTTGGATCTTTCACCACATTGCACATGACCCACCAGTAACTGGAGCCTGTGCATTCTATACCGAATCAAATAAATCAGGAAAGGCAGGTTATAATCAGAAAATTTCAGTAAAGTGGAACAAACCCTTATAATTCTATCCAAAGGCAGAATTATATGCTATTCTCATGGTACTAAGGGATTTTAAAGAACCTCTCAATATAATTACTGATTCACAATATGTAGAAAGAGTTGCTTTGCATATTCAAACCACTGAATTTTTACCAGATGATACAGATTTGACTTCATTATTCATTCAGGTTCAAGATATAATCAGGAATAGGCTTTGTCCCATATACATAACACACATCTGATCCCATACAAGTCTGCCAGGTCCTTAGTACAAGGTAATGCAGAAATTGATCAATTATTGATTGTAAATGTGCTGAAGGCCTCAGAATTTCATAAAAACATCATGTTAATGGGAATGGCTTAAAGAAAGAGTTTTCTAATACATGACAACAAGCTAAGGATATTATAAGGAGATGTCCTATGTGTTCTTTCTATAGGCAAACACAGCTACCTGCAAGAAGTAACTCAAAGGATACTAAAAGAAATGAAATCTGGCAGATGGATGAGCTCCATTTTCTAGAATTTGGAAAACTGAAAGATGTATACCACACCGTTGACACTTATTCAGGTTTTCAATGGGAAACTGCTCAGAAAATGTTAAGTAGGTAACACACATTTAGTAGAATCATGGCCATAATGGGGTATACCTGCACAGATAAAGACAGGTAATGATCCAGCATATGTCTCTAAGAAAATGAAACAGTTTTTTGCTTACTATAAATCGTATTACAGGTATACTAAACAAGCCTGCAAATTAGTCAGTTATAGAAAGATCAAATCAAACTATAAAGGATATGTTAAACAAACAGAAAGGGATGAAAATATCCCCAGAAATACATTGCATAATGCTTTATTAACCTTGTATTTTCTTAATGCTAATGAGAAAGAAACAACAGCAGCAGAGAGACATTGAAAAACAGAAAAAAACTTCTGAATTAAATCAAGGGTGCGTTGACCTCTAATGAAAACCAGGGGATGTCCTACATTAGGAAAGGGGTTTTGCTCTTGTTTCCACAGGAGAAGAAAAGCTGTGGATACCATCAAAATTAATAAAGATTCAGTTTGAAAGAGAAACCTCTTGAGAAAGAGAAATGAGAGCTCATCCACAGTGGTGATAATCATACAGTTGGTAAGGAAACCTTATAAGGGTTGGGACAGCATTCTGCTCTTGTCTTGGCAGGAAAATATCCATCTTCAAAAAGCTGAGAGAACTTGGACATCTAGATGCCTAAATAATAAAAGAAAGCTATCCAGAAAGAATCACCAAGCAAAGAGAAATCTGACTTATGGTATCATATCCTCTGCAGGGTTAAAATTTCATTACCTAAACATACATACCATACATACATACATACAAACTTCTTAGTTTAATAATAAGCCTAAATCATTTAAAAATTAAAGCTGGTTTTAGAATTGGACAATGGCTATCCTTCTTTATATCCAAACATGTTGTTAAAAGAAAAATTCTTCTTGGCAAAACTGGCCTTTTGGGCAAAGAATTGCCCCTGCCTTGGCTACTAACAAAATGCATGTTGTCTGAATTGGACAATCAGGATACAAATAAAATCAACAAATTTTAATAAATAAATAAAAAGTAAAAATATAAGTAAAAGTAATACCTTGCCAAGACAGGATAAAATGGTTTTGAAATTTTTCCTACCTCTGAAAATGGTCTGCCACTTACTCTAGTCCTTAGCCAATGCTGGTTGCTCCAACACTGAAAATGAGACTTTGTTTGATTGTCCAGGTAGTCAGTTGTCATTGGTCATTTCTTACACCTTTCCTGTTTACTCAAGTAATATTATATACCTTCTCAGGCCTTCAATGGGGTTGAAGACTAGATAGTCACAGTTACTTTCCTTTCATGACTTAGCCAAGCCATTATTAATATAAGACTTAGACTTCTTAGAATGGGTTAACTAAGGAAACATTTAGCATTTGTTTCTTGATGTTGTTTATGATGGTTGTAATTCTAATTTTTATATTTGATATCTGTTTTTATTGTATATAGTTTTGTATTGGGTTTGGAACTCTCATTTAAACAAAGGGGAGAGGTGCTGTGGGAACTCCTTCAGCCAATAGCCTTTAAGATACCAGTCAACCTGCGTGTGGTCTCATGTACTATAAATGTAGATGTAAAGTGTGCATGGGCCTCTTGACTGCTGGATTTGGTTCCAGTTCCTAGTGCATGCTGAGGACTGCAAATCGCTACCCTTTCTGTGAGTTCACCCCCTATTAAACAAACCTTTGTTATATTCCTTTCTGGGCTAGTGTAGGACCTTTTTTTATTATAAATTGCAACAATAAGAGAAAGACCTTTACATCAATTTCCATAGCATAAAACACAGATAATCTAGGAGTGGGGTAAGTATAAAGGTCCCTCAGTAGAAAACAATGGTACCTGTCACTCTCGCAAATGACACAGAATTCAAGAAACTGCTACACATGGCACAGGAGTGAAACTGCAAAATCTGATGCTCAGAAAAATAAGAGGCAAAAAGGATGCACATGATTTTCTTTCATTGGAACAAATGGCAAGGATAGGCTATACCAATCTTGGAGAACAAAGACAGACTTCTGGGGTCATGGAAATTATGTTGAATTTATTCATATTAAAGATAATTAAGTTATCAAGCTGTACACAAGTTTTAGTCTATGCAAATTATATGCAATAAAACACGGGCATGCAATGCTTTAGGTTTTCACCCACTGGAATCTATGAGATTTTAAAAGGTATCTGTCATGCGTTCAGGTGTGGAGGAATAGGTGCGCACGTATGGTGTGCCTCCAAAATTTCTGTCCTCTAAAACTCTTGAAGCCAGAACTACTCACCTCAATCACTTGATTCTCAAGGCAATTCATGAGGCAGGCAGAACTTGCAATACATCTTCTACATTTCCAACAACGAAGAGTACCTGCTGGCTCGTCACTGGTTTGTTTGGCTGTTGACTCTTTGCTTCTTTTCATCTGTGGGAACATTGATAATTTTTAGAATGGCAAGCTGCATCAGATATCTCTAAATCACTAAAGCAACAGCTACAAGCAGAGATTGAAAACCACTGGTTACTGTGGTGCTGGAAATCCCTGCTCCCCACCCTGTGTCCTGACCCCGAAATCAGTGTCTGAGTGTTCTTTGCCACACACAGCCAGCTACAGGATTTAACAGCAGTATCAAACCGACGCACAAACTTTCAACACCCCCCAACACTAATAAAGGTGTTTTGGTTGGCATCCAAAACACTTAAAAATCTGGTCCTGGCTCTAAGCCAGAATTCCTTACATCTTCCATAGATAAATTCCTTTCCTAGGCCACTTGAGTGGATGGACATGCCTATTCCTCCTGTCTAGGTACAGCATGATTTCCTCTCATGCCCATCTGGAGTGAAGTTGTAGCATTCTATAAGTCATAAATTGATGCAGGAGAGAATTCAGTGAATTGCAATAGCAACACTGATGGACACTCCTCTGTGAAAAACACTCTGCTGCAGCGTTTTGGATGACTTCAACAGCAGGCTTTGTGAGATGTAACAGGTACCTATGTACTAGTTAGCATGTCTTAGGCAAAGAGTATTTTATTATAAAATGTCTAACATAGAAAATTCATTTAATTTTGATTATAATGCATTAAGTAGTGATTACCAGTTTGTTTTCTAGGATGCTTTATGTCTCCCACTACTGATTTTTTTTTAAAAGTTAAAGTTCAAGAGAAAAATCTAAGTCATTACAGTGCTTTTAAGACTCTTGAGTGGATGGCTCAGTGGGTAGAGCTTATTGCTTCCAACGCTGAAGACTTATCTGATGCAGGATACTCACAGGATAGAAAGAGAGAACCAACTCCTGCAAGCTGTTCTCTGACCTCCATAAAAGCACTGTAGCAGGTGAATCCTCCCTTTACACACATAAAATAAGTAAATAAATGAATGTGACTTTTTCAAAAAAGAATTATGGCAAATAATTATAAACATTCATTGTTCATCTTGGTTTTCATTTTTGTGGGGTTGTTTTGTAGCTTTTTATTTGTTTCTTTTATTTTTGTTTTTGAAAAAGAGACAACCAAAATTGGATGGGTAGGGGTGTGAAGAGGATCTGGGAGAAACTGGAACGGGAAAAACATTATCAAAATATATTACATAATTTTTTTAATAAAATATTTTAAGATGGGACATTAAAATATAGGTACATGATTAAAATTTAAGTATATGTACTTTTTAGTGAAATTGAAGTACTTACTTTAAAGTGGTGGTGAACAGGAGAGTATGGCCCACTAAATCAACTAAGCAGGGCTGGCAGGAGTTCACAGAGACTGAAAAATCAAGCAGGGGACCTACATGGGTCCTCTGCATATATGTTATGGCTGATAGCTTGGTAATGTTGTGGGACTCCTAACAATGGAAACAGGTGTATCTCTGACTCCTTTGTCTGCTCTAGGACTCTTTTCTTCCTACTGGGTTGCCTTGTCCAGTCTAGATAGGAGGGCTTTGCCTTGTCTTATTCTATTTTGCTTTGTCCTGTTTGGCTGTTTTCTTAGAGGCCTGCTCTTTTCTGAAGATGAAATAGAGGGGGGAGTGGTTCTGGGTGAGAATGAAGGTTTTGGGGACGGGAGCTGGGAGGTGTGGAGGGAAAGAAAACTGTGGTTGGAGTGGATTGTATGAGAGAATTTAGTTTCAATTTAAAAAACAAAAAAGAAAATCTTTAATAGACTCTGCTTGACTAACTCCCAGAGTGTTTGCTTTTTCCCTCAATATTCTTAACCTCCTCTCTATCCTCAACCCCTTTTACCCACTGATCCTCAGTCAGAAAACAAGCCTTCAGGGAAGTCTCACATCCGAATCAACTAGGGATACATCCACAAATGTTTATGTGCCCCAAACCCTGGATACTCAGGTCCCTCTCACATATCCATCCATGCCCCCTTAATGTGTAGTGACATACAAATAAGGTCTATAGGAGATTTCAGTAAGTCCTCGCTGACAACTACTAAAGACTATATTGTGATAACTCTTCTCTATCAGTGATTTTTAAATTTATGGATTTAGTTTTGATCTTGTTCCAAAGATCTAGGCCAGAACTTTCCATGTCCAGCTGTCAAATGAACACTTCTTTAAGTCTCTGCTCTAGGGCCTTTGTACTGGTAGTTCATTCAGAATAAATGTTTGCAAATCTATAGAGAGTTACTCATCAGATGAGGTTACTTAGTACTTGAAATGTAGCCAATCCAGATTGCATAACAATATATAATAGATTTTGAAGACTTCATAGATATAAGAATGAAAAAATATCAAATATTTTATAATCAAAAATTAATATACTAGTAAACGAATTATAATGATAACCTATTTCTTTTTTACTACTTTATTTGATATGTATGCATGCTTGTGGGTGTAGTGTGTGCAGTGTGGTATATTTATGTGTAAACATTCATGTGTATGAGCATATATAGGCCAGAGGTCAATATCAGGAATCTTCTATTGCTCTTTGCCTAACTTTTTAAGCAGTACTTGTCATACGCACATGTGTGTGGGTGTGTACGTGCCTAAGCACATGTTGAGGTCAAAGGACAACCTTATATCATCATTTCTCTCATTCCATCAGGCAGCTCTGAGAAATTAAACTCAGGTTGTGAGGCTTAGGGAGGTGCCCTTTACCTAATGACCTATCTCATTGCCCCTTGCCTTAGTTTTTTGAGATAGGGTCTCTCACTGAATTCAGAGCTTACCAATTAGTTTAGGTTAAGTGGCCAGAAAGCCCCCAGGATCTTCTTGTGTTATCTTCCCAGGGCTGGGATGCTATAGAAATTCCTACTGCCAGTAGCCTTTAAGTTACCTGCCCTCTTGGGCATGGCCTCTTATACTATATATGCCGATCTAAAGCATGCATCCATCCTCTTTTCTGGCTGTGGGATTCAGTTGCTGTTCCCCATTCCAGCAGAGGATTGTGATCTGTGAATCTACCCCTAAATAAATAATGCTCTATGATACTCAATTCTGAGCTACTGTGAAATTTCTTTTAAGCATCCTTCTTCATCTGACACTCCAGGTGGATCCACACCTACTGGGTAGATCAGCTTAAAGCCTTAAACTTTGGTCCACAGCCCAGAACATCTCCCACCCTCACCTGCTTGACTTGCTTTTACCTACTAAGCAATTATTTTGTAAAACCCCCGCCATGGAGCTAACTGTATGCAGCGACTTGGAAAGTTCCCAAGCGCAAACACACACCTCACCCCCATTGTCATGTTTCCTGCCGTATGGCGACTTGCAAAACTTCTGGTTTGTACTGCTGGCTCCTGAGTTGTGGGTTTCTTGCTCTGTGTACAGAATTGAGTTAATTGCTTTTAATTTGTCAAGTAAAGCATATTTCTCAATATTTAACCAGAACTAAAACAGGAAGCCAAAGTGGTGCTGGACTGTGCCTGGTGCCATCAATTGTGCCACTGCTAGGTGCAACTCTGCAACCATGACACCTGCTGGACAATAAAGATTATTACACCCAAAACAATTACCGGAATTCCTAACAGGTAAATCAATAAACCTGAAAGTTATATAATGCCAGACAACATCATCATTGAAATTTTTAGTAACTTTTGCTAATACTAAGGATTGTATTCTGCAAGCCTTATATGGTTAGTGTGATACATCCATTTATTGGATATTGGGACTCAATTTTTTTTATTTTATAACAGAGGCAAGAATGAGGCACTTTTAGAAATGATACCATCTTTACAGACTAATAATGAACAGCTAGCATACAGAATTAATACCACTGAAAATCAAAAGTTACCTGAAAAAAATTAATACTATTGAAAAGGGTAACATTAATTTAACAGACAAAACTGAATCCATGTCAAAGGATACTGAGAAATTATCTAAAAGAATTCATACTGTTAAATTTGGCAATCAAAATTTGTTAAAAAGTTATGGTTGGATAACAGATACAGTATCTCTCCAGGAAGAATATCTGCACACTATCCAAATAATGTTCAAGGATAAGATGCTATCTTTCAAGGAAAAACTTCACATGTGCAAAATGAGGACCATAGGCTAGGAGCCTCAATGAAATAACTAGAAATATATACAGGCCAGGAGATTCTGAATCTAGAAAAGACAGTAGTAAAAAGATTTCAAGTAATTGAGGAAATTATTGGAGCTGATGAGCAGGGAAAGAAGGTACAAGGACAGAATTTAACATTGTCAGTAGCTGTCAGAGATGACTTACCCAGGGGTTTAGCTTCCTAGCCTGTAATCTACTCTGACAAAGCATCAAGTTCTAAAGGCCCAAAAGGATCCAAAGAAGGTAAAGAGAAACCTATAGGAATGAATGATCTAAAAGAAATTAAGCAATCAGTAGTAACTTGTGGCTTTCATTCCACGGTTATTAGGGAGATGGTGAAGACATGGGCTTCTAGCATTAAAGCCACATCACTTGACTGGCTTCAGTTAGTTTCAGCAGTCCTTGATGACAGGCCTCAATAGATTTTTAAATGCTATTTCAGAAAAGAGGCTAAAATTATAGAACAACAGGGAAAAGCAAAAAGACTAGAGACTTCCCAAGATCAAATTCTTGGTGAGGGCACTTATGTTGACCCACAGGCTCAAGCTCTTTACAATGAACAAATCTTGTCCCTATGCCACAAAGCAGCCTTAAAAGATTGTGACAGCATTCAATAACTAGAAGAAAGAATTGAATCATATACCAGGGTTAAACATGGCCAGAGAGAACCCTTTAGTGACTTTTTACAAAGACTAACTAAGGCTGTACAAATGGAAGTAACAATCCCAGATGCTTATTGAAATTATGGCTTTTGAAAATGCCAACTTAGAATGGAAAGATACTTAGGTCTTTAAAGATTATATCAGCACCAATGGATGAATAGATCCTGTTTACAATGAACATTGAGACATATGACTACAATACTGAATTTTGGGTAGTAGAAGCAACTTCCAAAGGAATGAAGAGACATCAAAATGCCAAATTTTTAAATTGTGGTAGAATGGGACATCTGAGAAGGTATTATAGACAAAGAATTCCTAGGAATAATATCTCCTCGGGATTGTCAAGAATAGGAGGACTCGACCTTCAGGTATATGTGGAAGGTGTGACAAAGGCCAACATTGGACCAATGAATGCAGATCAACAAAAGACAAACAAGGCAACCCGATATCATTAGGAAACTCCTTGGGGGGGGCGTCTCGCAGGCCCCCAAGTCAAAAGTGGTCCAGTCATTCCCAGTCACTGTGGAGGACATGTCTCACCAAGAAAAAAAAATCAAGAGCCTTCTGTAAAAAAACATATTGTTCTAGGTGATGAAATAAACATGGAGGATAAATCAAATTTTCCAACAGGAAATAGGAAACGTATATTCTGGCAGACTTCTATAAATGATCAAAGACCAAAGCTAAGAGTGTGTATGAATGACATTGTAATTGTGGGTTTGATAGACACAGGTGCAGACATAAGTGTCATTACTCTAGAATCTTGGCATTCAAGTTGGCCTCTTCAAGAAGCAGGTGTTCAATTACTAGGAACTGAAATCCTATCTCAAGTGAAAAAAAGCACAAGATGAGTTGAATGCATAGGGCTAGAAGGACAGAGAGAAAAGCTGAGGTCCTCCCTATGCGGCTAATATTGCAGTGAATTTATGGGGTTGTGACCTGTTGCAGCAATGGAATACCCAGGTTAATATTCCTGCAGATTCTCATTCCTGCAGAAACTCATGATTCTGGAAAGGATATTATGCGATACTATACACAAAGGTCACCAGCCATTCATTCAGGCTGTACAAAAACACAAAGCAACTAACAAACCTTCAGAGGTACCAATGGCCCTACCTTTAAAATGGTTAACTGAGAAACCAATATGGGTTAAACAGTGGCCATTAACAGAAGACAAACTGCAGGCTTTAGAACAACTAGTACAGGAGCAACTAGATGCTTACCACATTGAAGAATATACCAGCCCTTGGAATTCTCCTGTATTTGTTGTTAAAAAGAAATCTGGTAAATGGAGAATGGTGACAGAGCTAAGAGCTGTTGACAAGGTAATTCAACCTATGGGCCCTCTACAATCTGGAATTCCTCTGCCTTCTCTATTACCAAAAGGATGTCTTCTTATAGTTATTGATTTAAAAGATTATTTCTTCACTATAACTTTATAAGAAAACGACAGAGAAAAATTTGCCTCCACAGTACCTATTTATAATAATTCTTAGCCTACTAGGAAATACCAGTGGATCATCCTTCCACAGGAAATGCTCAATAGCCCCACCCTATGCCAATACTTTGTAAGTCAGCCATTGGAAATAATACATAAAAAATTTCCTAAATCTATAATATACCATTACATGGATGATTTTTTTCCTATCTGATCCAAACATAGATACTTTAGAAAGAATGCTTGAACAAGCAAATAAAATTTTACAAAAATTGGAATTACAAATTGTTCATAAAAAAATACCAAGAGGAAATTTTGTCAATTACCTAGGCTATAGAATAGGTTTATAGAAAATCAAAACCCAAAAGGCACGAATTAGGAGAGACCGGTTATAGACTCTTAAGTCAAAGACTGTTAGGAGACATTTCCAGTTCCGCCAGTCTACAATTGGCTGTTGTGGTAACACTTAATCTTATAATTCATTTAAACAAAACCTTAGATGGTATTAAAGACTTGAATAGTCCCAGAGAATTAAAAGCTGAAGCGGGAAGGGAACTGATAATTGTTGAGGAGAAATTATAGGAGAAATATGTGGATAGGGTAAATCCAAATCTTAACTGTATTCTAGTCACACTGACTTCCAGAATTTCTCTTACAGGAACTTTAATGCAGAGGGACAATATTATCTTAGAATGGATCTTTTTACCACATAAACTAAGTAAAAAAATTAAAAACTCATGTGGAAAAAGTCTCTGAATTAATTATAAAAGGTAAATTGAGACTCTGTCAATTAGCAGGGATGGACCAAGCAGAGATTATAATGCCTTTTACTACTGATGAAATAAAATGGTTATGGGAAGACAAGGAACCATAGCAAAGAGCTTGTGCTAATTTTTGGAGAAATTAATAGCAATTATCCCAAAAGCAATAGACTCTTATAAAGAGAACTTCTTCGATTTTTCCCTGAATTGTATGTGATGCTCCAATAACTGGAGCCCGTACATTTTATACTGATGCAAATAAATCAGGAAAGGCAGGTTACAAATCAGAAAAATTAAGGAAGGTGGAACAAAGCCCTTATAATTCTGTCCAAAGGCAGAATTATATGCTATTCTCATAGTGCTAAGGGATTTTAAAGAACCTTTTAATATAGTTAGTGATTCACAATATGCAGAAAGAGTTGCTTTGCACATCGAAACCACTGAATTTATATACCAGATGATACAGAATTGATTTCATTATTCATTCAAGTTCAAGATATATTCAGGAAGAGGCTTCATCCTATATATGTAATACACATCCAATCCCATACAAGTCTGCCAGGTCCTCTAGCACAAAGTAATTACAGGAAAATACACATTTTCAAAAATTCAAGAGACCCTGGATGTTTGGATGCTGATAGAAGAAAAAATAACTATCCAATAAGGATCATCAAGAAAATGGAATAAGACATGTAAGGACAGGTGATCAAAACACACACACACACACACACACACACACACACACACACACACACACACACACATTAGAGACAGAGAGAGAGAGAGAGCTGGCTTTGGAGTTGGACAATGGCTCTTTCCTTCTCTAAATTCAAGCATGTTGTTACAAGAAAAATTCAGTTTCTGTCTGACCTCAAGAGCTATCTGGTATGGGACAGAAAGAATTTAGAAAAAAATTACTTTTCTTCATACCTTTTTTTGTCTCTATCACACCTTTCATTGAATATATATTTGTATATGTGTATATAAGTAATGTTTAAGTTTTCCACAATCAACAATGAATTTTCCTGCAGCAATCATTGAAGTTTCCGGGAAGAAGATGGGGCCCCACAACAACTCCATCTGGCTGATAGGACATCATGATGCTGATAGCACTACTTTAAGTTTTGGGTACCAGCTGCTCAAGATGATTCCAACTTGGTTAGCTGAGATGGTGCACCATCTTTGTTGCACAGTTGTTTAAAGATTGTTTAATATTTTAATAAGAAGTCTTAGTCTTTAACTTATATAGCTATTAAGTTTCATAGGTCAATAGTCTCCATGTTTGTCATACTTATAGTCAGACTAATCTAGTTCTTTAGATAATAGAGATTTCTTTTAAGCATCCTTCTTCACTGGGATTACAAGCACAAACTACCATGCCTGGCCTTTTACATGGGTGATGGGTGCCAAACTCAAGTCCTCAGGTTTGCTTGGCAAGAAGTTTACCTAAGTTGGCCATCTCTCACTTTGACTACTTAGTATGGCTTCACTGAGATGACTGGTAGCACAGTCCTTTTGGACAGCACTTCTCTAGCTGTTACCCAGGCGTTTGAAGAGTTGACACTTTTCTCATCATTGGTATCTCAGTGTCACTTCCTCAAAGATAGGATATAAGGAGAGTGTCTTGAACTTACCTCACTGGGCCACAATCTAAGAGATCCTAATTTAATGTTTCTAGGTAAGACATAGAAACTTGCATACTTCATAAGCTCAATAGGTAAATCTGTTACAGGTTGAAGACACTGACAGTGGTGGTTTGAATAAGAATGGCCCCTACATGCTCATAGCTTTGAGTATTTGGTTCCCAGTTGGTGGACTGTCTAGAAAGGATTAGAAGGTACTGCTTTATTCAAAGATGTGTGCCACTGGGGCTGGGCTTTGAGGTTTCAAGAGCCCATGACAGGTCCAGTCTCTTTCTCTCTTTCTCTGCCTCCTAACTGTGGGTGACATTTAAGCTCTCCAGTACCATGTATGCCTGTGACCACCATGTTCCCTGTCACAATGAACAAGCATTCATCCTTTGGAACAGTAAGCAAACCCCCATTTAAATACTTTCTTTTATAAGTTACCTTGGTCATAGTGTCTCTTGACAGCAACAGAACAGAAACAAAGTCACTGATCTTCAGAATACAAGCTAAGCCCTGCACTACTAAATAAATAAATAAAAGCAAATAAAACCCACTGTAGCAGGCTATTTTGGTAGCACAAGGAATTCTTGCAACAGCATCTCATTATGACTGGTTGCATGGAATCTATCTATACATGTGATAAGGTGTATAGATACAAAGAGCTAAACCTAATTGGTGAAATCTGATACCTAAAATGGTATATGTGTGTCCATCTTGTGGCCTGTGGGACACATGGTGCTACACATGGCTATGAATATTACAATATTCTGGCCAGAACTCCAAATTAGAACTTCAGAAAAACCCTATCAACTACTCAGAGACCATTTGCAATTATACCAGACAGTAATCTTGAAACATAACCATCATTTTATGTTTACAGAATCCCATAGAAAGAACAACGCCCCACAACAGCTGGAAGCATTCTAGAAGATGACGTCCACGCTCCCAACAAAGTTTGTCCTCAGGGAAGGGACATGTATTAGGGGTTGATTATAAGTGGTATAGGGTTGGGGGTTGGGGTGGAAATTAAGTTGGCTCAGGGATTTATTTTGAAAAAAGAAAAAAATGAATTGGATGGGATACTAGGTAGATCAGTGTGAGATTACAGTAATAATAATAGTAATAGAATACTTGTGAATTATTATTTATAGACAATTTACATTGGTATAGATTCTTGTATATTGATACAAATTCAAATTTTAAATTATATTGAATATGCTCTTATTTCTGTTTACAATATTTGTGCGCCTAGGCAAGGTTACTTTGTCATATTGTATGCATATATGTTTCTTCCACTGCTTAAAATATTTTGCATACTGATGCAATTTTAGGATATATTTATCATATTGCACTATACATTTCTATCTCTGATCAAGATACTTATACATTGTTTGCATTTGAGGTCATTGTTCTCATATCCTGCACAGTTATTTAAATATTGTTTAATATTTTAATATGAAGCCTTAGTCTTTAAACTATATAGGTATTAAGAATTATAGGCCAATAATCATCCATGTTTGCAATACTTACAGTTAGACTAATCAGGTTCTTTAGCTACATAGAGATTGTATTCCACATAGATAGATAATCTTCAACTACTTCAAAGAGCTGTAGAATATGGCATTTAAATAGCTTAGAAGTCTGTTGACGTGAGATATGATTGCTTCTGGCAGCAGCAATTTCTTCCTGAGAGAATGTTGGGCACTAAAGACACTTCACTCGGAGCTTGTTTTCTTCTTGGCAAAACTGGCCTTTGGGAAAGGAACTGCCCCTTCATGCAACTGACAAGACACAGGTTGTCTGGACTGAACAAGCAGGATACAAGTAGAAAGACTGCCAAACCTTGCCAAGACAGGATAAGATAGTTTTGAAAAAAGTTTTCTACCTCTGAAAATGGTCTGTCAGTTACTTTAGGCCTTAGCTAAAGTTGGTGGCTCCAACGTTGCAAATGAGACTTTGGGTGATTACCCAGGTATCCAGTTGTCTCTGTCATCTACTGCATATTTTAGAAGCTACTTGATTGCACTTCCTGTTTATTCAAGGAATATTATCTCCTTTCTCAGGCCTTTCAAGGGGTTGAATTTTAGACAGTCATAGTTACCTTCCTCTTATAATCTAGCCAAGCCATTTCTAATAAAAAGAACTTAGAGTCCTAGGAATAAAATGATTATTAAAAAATTTAGCATATGCTCTTTGCTTCATATTGTTTATGCTGGTTGTAGTTCTAATTTTTATACTTGATATCTGTTCTTATTGTATATAATTTTGTATTGGGTTTGGAACACTCTTATTGAGACATAAAGGAGATTAATGGACAACCTCCTTCAGCCCATGGCCTTTAAGAGGCTGGACCTGGTTGGGGTGTGACTTTGGGTACCAAAAAGCAGCAGTCCTGCCTCACTTAGTCTCTTCTTCCTGCAAGCCATACATGGATATCGGACCCATTCCTATTTCCTTGCTGTGATCCACGAGTTCCCTTGTAATACTTTATTCGGAGTTATCTTGGGATTATTTGACTCATGTTCTTCACATTGGATGTGTTCTGCGTCATCATAAACTTAAACATTGTGGGATTATTTTCAGAATGTTTTTTATATGACTGGGTTACACAATACTAGGGTATGGACTTTGAAGATGATCATGTCATAATGTTAAAAGGCTGGATACAACTCTCTTGACAGCGATCATTTGCCAATAGCTCTTTGGTTAGGACTTCTTGTCTACCTCCCCTCTCTCTGAATCTACAATTTGCAATTCAAGTTTTAATTTAAAATTACCTTTAATAAAATTACTTTTAATCTAAAAAAATACTGTGAAAAGTATAAAATCAAAACAATAGTCACCATTTTGTTACCAATTAACTCTTGATTCTCTCTTACTGCCCTCCTTTCTTTGGCTGCACATTTTTTGAATACAAATGTTTGCATTGTTTCCTAGAAACTATGCCTTTCTATCTTCTAATCTTTTCCTGTTATATTGTTTTCTTCCCCTTGGCATCTGTGAGTCAGCAGTCCTCACCTTTACAGAAGAGTTCAATTTTAATTATAGGATGGACTCTTGAGACATTCATTTCCTCTTCCTCTGTCTTCTGTACACATCTTCTAGGGAGCTATCATTCTTATTTCTGCTTTTCTTATCGAGTTGCACAAAAGCATACTCTACTCATTCCACAGCCACACAATCAAATGTAGTATCTGAACCTCAAAATCCACAGCAAATATCTATTGAAATCAGACAAACAATATACAGATGAGAGCTCTTCACACACCTTTACCTTTTAGTGGAATCAAGATGATCTGTTTAAAAATACTATAAACACATTGATCTGAAAGTGTCAAAAAAATTAAACGCCCATATTGTTTTGTTATCTTTTCACTAACTGAGAATTTCATACAATGTGCTTCTATATTTACCTCCCTCCCCAGTCCTCCCAAACTGCCCTACTGTCTTTTACTTTTTTTAATCCATCAAGTCCAATTTGTGCTGCCCATATAATTTTGTATGTGTGGCCTTTCACTGGAGCTGGGCAGACCTATCAGGGACTACTCT
The DNA here is from genome assembly GCF_982192425.1 of Myodes glareolus. Classification (NCBI taxonomy): domain Eukaryota; kingdom Metazoa; phylum Chordata; class Mammalia; order Rodentia; family Cricetidae; genus Myodes; species Myodes glareolus. The sequence goes on from NC_142040.1 coordinate 32,454,809, forward strand.
TAAAGGAAACTCACCCTCTCTCTCAGTAGCTTTCAGTGGTCAATAGTTCCTTAGGGAGGGGAGAATTTCATACCTCAGCTTTCTAGGCTGGAATTTTGTCTGGTTTGGACCTGCACTAGTCTTGTGCCTGCTACCACAACTGCTGTGGATTCTAGGTGCAATAGCCTTGCTATGTCCTTGTCATCCACCAGCCTGGCGCTTACATCTTTCTCTCCCCTCTTCTGTGATGATCCCTGGGGAGTAAGAGTGTGATATGAATGTCCCATTTAGAGCTGAGCATCCCATGGTCTCTAATCCTCCTCAATTTGATTATTTTTGGTCTGTATCTTTACCACCTTCTGCTGAAGAAAGCAAGCGTCTCTGATAAGGGTTGAGAGATTTACTCCTCTGAGTTGCCCTACCACATGGCTCATTAAACTTCTTTTTCCTCTGTTAATTATTAATTATGTTTGACCAATCAGTGGGAAGACCTAAACTGAAGTCTTTCAGCTATGGACAAAGAAGCATAGTAGAAAGATGTACAGCTGTGTTTATACTACCTGAACTTGAAGGGGGAAACAACAGATGGTTATCTGCTAGCAATCTATTTATAAAAGTGAGATGGCTTCTGGCCAGTAACTTACGTTAAAACAAAAGGCTGAAACGTTAAAACCCAACCTATTAACAAAGTGGGTAGCCTTTGAACAGACTTGAACAACTTACGTGTTGGATACACTTTAAATCCATCGCCAACTCAACACCTGACGGAGGTGCTAGTATTGGCTTAAGCAAGTCAGTGAACTATGTAAATAACTTATCTAAACATTTGGGTAGCAGTCCGCATGACCTTATGGTTTTCTCAATAGTGAGTGCTCATACTCATACACACATTGGTACTTGTTTACTTCACTACCTGTCCTTACACTGCTATAATGTTTGACACTTCGTGAATGCACTGCACATTTGTGAGACATTATTTCACTTAGTTACAACTCTCAAATACTGAACATGTCAGTGGTATAATACTGAAAAATCCCAGTCATGAAAATTACCATCAACCTCAGTAAAAACACTCTTTAGTTACAGAGCAACACTAAAGGCCAAAAGGTCAAAAGTGTTGAGTCCAAGTTTTCTAGACTTCTTGTTTTAACTTGGAGATCAAATTTTGTCCCATGTAACAAGTATGGAAATGTCTGTCTCTAAGCACATGCAGCCTGTCAGACATTTTAGTAAACATGTTTCACTATAGGGAGGCTGTATAATAGTTCTCCACTGGAACACATGGCTTTTCTTCAAGAGTCTGATCAGCTTTCAATAGAATGCAGACAGACTTTGTTAAGTTCTTCCTTCCTTTTTCATAAACATATTTAGGAATAAAGGTATTTATGGTTTTGGTAAACCATTTCTAACTGCACACCCGTAGCAGTGAAGAATAAAAGGACTATCAGCCCGTGGCTCTATTTACCACCATTGCCTTTGTGTCTCAGTGAGAATGGCAATGGTGAAAAGGGCAAACCATACCTCAACATTACCTGGCTTCTTACATGGGTTTTAGCATCACATTTTGAGAACTGACACCTAACGCAAAGCACAGAACCCCAAAATCTTACCTATGTAAATTTCATTGCCCAATTATATCCTTTAAAAGGTTTAAGGAGGACAAATAAGCCCCTGTAAAAAACATTAACTACAGCGTAGGCTGTAATTATCTGTAGCACTGTACACTGCAATTACAAGTCCTCTGAAGAAGTTGAAGTCTTTGTCTACCTTTGACTATCATTATTCTATATGGCAAAATATCAACATTGGCACATAATTCCCTATGAAGGAGTTTGGAATTTCCTTCTTATCAATACAGTTCTGTAAGAATAAGATTAAAGCCAAGTGAGGTAAAATGGCATGAATGTGAAAAGCGGGATGCACAGCAACTTAGAAAACAGTATGGCTATGTGACTTACTTAGTTCAGAACTCTGCAGAACAATACCACTTCTATTGGTTTTTTTTTTTTGCTGTTGAGTTTTTGAGGGTTTTCTTTGCTTTGCTGTGATGCTCATGCTAGTTTTGAACTTCTGAACTCTCCAAATATACAAAACCATGGCTCATCAACTTTTGTTTTTAAGCTCAATATATTTATTTTTGCTTACAAGCATGATGATATACATGTAGGCATTATTCTGTAGGCTATTCAACCACCTAAAGGCTAAATGGAAAGTCTCTATGAAATGAGAAGAAATATTCCCTCTGTAGATATTAAGAAGTATCATTTCTTTTTTGATGTTCATGAAATCTCACTATATGGGATGCATAAATTTAAGTGGTAGCCCACAACAGCCTTGCAATGTGGGCTTCAGAACCAGTGGCTGTTTACTGGACAGAACATCATACATATTAACTCTGCTGGGAATGGGTCTACAGGTAAGGTCATTTTGTAAATTGAATAGAATATCAGCATAGCCTACTGCTCTTGAACCCTGGTGTCTGTTTTGATCAAAGGATTGCAATACATAGCACCCCAACCTAAGTAACCACAGCCATGAATTAACAAAACCAAAACTGGTGATCTGTGCTATATTACAAAGATGTACATGAACTGGCTTCCAAAGTTACAATTATAAATGGGGTTTTGAACCACAAAAGCTATTCTCTACTGAACAGAGCCGAAGGTACCCTCTCAGTTATGTCTAGCTTTTGGAATTGATGGCTCCTACTTAGGTCAATAAATAGCTTAGCACATGTGTTATTTAGTGTGTGCTGGCTTGATACCTAAGCTCCCTTTACATTGGCTTCACTAAGTCAAAGATATCAAGTACTTCATCTGCACAACAGGAGGACAAACTGGGTTCTTTCCATTTGGCCAGCTTTACAATTCTAAGCACAGGGGCTGCGGTGACTAAAGCCTCTAATTTAGGAACTCTAAAACCATCTAAATCCTGAATCACAGAGACCTTAATCTTCTTCAGTAATTGTTGAGGTTAAACATGTCTGGGTTTGAAACTGACAAAGGCAACCTTAACAGCTCCTTTGATATTCCACAGTAATAGTTTCTTAGAGAGTACCCCAATTGAAGAAACACCAAACCAAACCCAATCTACCATATTCCCTTAGAGTTACTTCTCCTCCCCAGCTATCTCTCTGGAACCCCTCAGTTTTTAGGCATTATACAATCCACAACTAACCTTAATAAGGGTGGTGCTTTGGATATGAAATGTCTCTGATCACTTCATGTGTTGAACACTTGGTACCCAGTTGGTGGTGGTGTTTGGGGAGGTTGTAGAACCTTTTACGGGGTGACCCCTTGATGAAGTGGGCCACTGGGGCCTTCAGGCCTTACAGCATGATCCCATTTTCTCTTCTCCTTCTGCTTTCTGGATGTGGATGCAATGGGATCAGCCAGCCTCCTGCTCTTGCTTCCATATACTCCCTGCCTTCTGCTGTGCTTTTCCTGGTATGATAGACTGCATCTCTCTAGAACTGTATACCAAAATAAACCTTATTTCCTTCAAGTTGATTTTGTTGGGGTGCTTGTTATAGCAACAAGAAATGGAGCTAAGACAATGAGAAAATACTATATGAATCTGACACTTGTAACTTCCATGAATTTCTTACTCTGTCCAAAATGGTCTTAAACTACACACTTCAACTGATTAAGGAGTGGTAACTCCTTAATCCTAGCAGATCACCCCAGCTGCAGCCCAGGCACTCCAGGCACTCCAGGCACTGCAGCTCCCTCCTGCCTTTCAAACAAAGTGATCTCTTTAGGGATTGTGAAATATCACTGAGAAATGAAAACATTGCAAGTTTCACACCCTGGTTAGTTTTATCCATTTCCCCTGCTGCTACAGCTTGGCAAGAGAAGTGGATCTGAATGAAGAGTGAAACTACTCGGTGAGGATGAACCACATTCTCACATTTCACAGACTACATTTTACGTGGCAGCAAGACATACAAATTACAGGGAAAATTAATCACGTCCTGAAATATGTCTTTGAAACTAGTGTGTATATACTTTGTGTGTACTCCAGCTATACCTCATGCACCTAAATGTCTACGATCTCTCCGAACAGTAGCACCAACTAGGGGCCTAGTGTTTCATACATAAGCCTGTGAGGGATGTCCCACCCAAGCTATAACATTACTATAGGATAATTTCACAAGTTTTGTTTTGAGGAATAAATTTTAATGCAGTCAATGCTATTTATTGATGATAGCTAATGGCCTGTTACAACTTTTTAAAAATTGAGAAGAATTTGCCTTAACATCTTAAGTTTAGATGACATTTTAAGTTTAGAGTCACATAAACAGAAGCCAAAAAATGTGTCATAGGGAAAAATGTGTACCTTTGTATTCCTGAAATTCCTTTTCTGTAAATGAATAAAATATTTCATGCCTAAGACTCTAGAATGAAATGTTACAATGCAGTAGGCAGGACTGTTTGTTTGTTCACAGCATAACCACACAGAAACCATATTATTTAAATTGCTGTTCGGTCTATTAGCTCTAGCTTCTTTTTGGCTAGGTCTTACATCCTAAACTAACGCATCTCCATTAATCTGTGTATCGCCACAAGTCTGTGGCTTACCAGGTAAAGTTCTGGTGTTTGTCTCTGGCTGCGGCTGCATGGCTTCTCTGACTCCACCTTCTTTCTCTCAGCATTCAGTTTAGTTTAGTTTTCCCCACATGGCTCTGTTCTGCCCTGGTCTGCTATAGGCTCAAAGCAGTGTCTTTATTCATTAACCAATAAAAGCAACAAATAGACACAAGGACCTCCCACACCACCACACTATGCACAATTCTTGTACAGTTTCCAATGTTATTAATTGAAATACTGTCCTTCTAATAAATTCAGAGCTTTCTTGTTACCAATATTTAAATATTTTCATTTAAGAAATATTGTCTTTGACTTAAAGGTAGTCAAAGAAATGTAAAGCGAAGGATACACTTGCTAAATGAATTGATATGAGATATAAACACTGGAGTAATGAAAATCAATAAAATCTAGAACAAAACAAAATGAAAATGCTATAAGAAGTTATCTTGAAAACTCAAAATTTTAGGCCCATTTTCTAAAAACATTGGAGAAAGCCCACTGATCACCAGAGTATTTGTATTTCTTCTCAAAATACTATACCTCTAAAAGAATGGAGTTTGCTTCTTGGATATTGGACTTGCACTGCAATTAAACCTGAGTAGCCCATTCTAGCTCTATTCCATATTGTTACTGGCATTACACACACTTAATCCCAGCACTTGGGAGGCAGAAGCAAATGAATCTCTGTGAGTTCAAGGCCAGTCTGGTCTATAATAGTTAGTTCCAGGACAGACTCCAGAGCTACAGAGTAACCCTGTCTCAAAAATACCAAAAAAAAAAAAAAAGAAAAAAAAGAAAAGAGAAAAGAAAAAAAAGAAAGAAAAAGAAAACAAACAAACAAAACACAAAAAGAAATTCAGTGTCATTTCCTGAATAAAATGAATTTTATTTTTTCACGAAACCTTTCTTATACACCATATTCTCTTTCCTCTCCCAACTCCTTCCACATCTTCCTCACCTCCCTACCCACTCAACTGGATGTTGTTTTCCCCCATCTCAAAAAAAAAATTCAAACAACAAAAAACACCAATGAAATAAAACAACAAAAACAAGACAAAAGCACACAAAATATCACAGGAATCCATTTTTGTGTTGCCATAGAGCCCGAGAAAACTGACTTTCCCTTTTCTAACAGGTTTCATTTGCAAATAGAGTCTTCTTAGGATGGGACTTGGTGTCCATTTCCCCTTCTCAGTGCTGGGACTTAGTCTGGTTTGAACATGTGTAGGTCTTGAATGTGCCATCACAGTCTCCATGAGCTCATATGTCTACACAAACCATGTGTCTGGAAGATGATGTCTCTATGAACTCATATGTCTACACAAACCATGTGTCTGGAATATGATGTTTCCTTGGCATCACCCACCATCTCTGGTTCTTACAGCCTTTTCACCTCCACTTTCCCATAGATCACTGGGCCTTTAAGGGAGGGGTTTAATACAAACATCTCATTTAGAACTCAGTGTTCCACTGTCTCTCACTCTTTGCACAGCGTCCAGTTGTGGATCTCTGTGTCAATTCCCATCTGCTGAAGGATGCCCCTCTGAGGAGGGGTGAGTGATACAATGATCCACATAACAATTCTTACTCAAGTTAGAATGGCCGAGATCAATACACAAATGGCAGTCCATGAAGGCAACGACTGAGAGAAAGAACAACACTTGTTCATTGCAAACTGGTACAGCCACTATGGAAATCAGCATGGAGGTTCATCAAAAAGCTGAATACGGATAATTTTAAGCTATGTTTTTAGGCCACAAATAATTAGCCATTCAATACATATTTCCTCAGCAACTATTGCCTTGTCAAGGCATACAAAGAATATTTAAGATGTGTTCTCTGGCAGCATACAAGGATAATACAGGTTTAAGCTATTGAGTATGAGATAGTAGACAAGCAACTTAAAGGCTCTCACAGGAAAACAACCAAATGTAGACCTAAGTGTGAAATAAAATGCTCTCTCTCAACATGTACACACACACACACACACACACACACACACACACACACACACACACACCGGGTGATTTCTTAGGGAGATAAGGGCTAAAGCATATTTACTCTATATTATGTATACAGAAATGATAGGAAGAATGACTTTAGCCAAAAGTTAATAGTTATTTGAAATTTGCCACTCTTATATTTAATGACTATATTACCTCCCATGGGTCCAGGAGATTCAGATGAGAAGGCAGAAGTAGAGTTAAACACTGATCTGGCTTATCATTCTTTTTCTCAGAACAAAGGAAATAGCTTTAAGAAAACTTTTTTGGATAAACAGAACAAAACATTTTGGGGGGGGGGTTTCTGAAGATATTTCTAGATAATGGAATCTGTGGTAATTTGGATGTAATTAGCCCCCATAAACTCATTGGATGTGGCACTATTAGGAGGTGTAGTCTTGTTGGAGGAATTCTGTCACTGTGGGGTGGGCTCTGAGGTCTCCTCTGCTTAAGATACCACTGAGTGCCTCAGACAACTTCCTGTTGCCCATAAGTCAAGACATAAGAGCTCTTGGCTCCTTCTCCAGCACCATGTCTGCCTGCACGCTGCTTTGCTTCCCACCTTAATGATAATGGACTGAACCTCTGAAATGTAAGTTAGCCACCACAATGAAATGTTTCCCTTTTTAAGAATTGCTATGGCCACGGCGTCTCTTTATTGAGACAGTCTTCTTTTAAAAAGTAGATGAGACCTGAGCATGTGTTATCTATAAATTCTACCATCTTTCCACAAGAGAATGTAAAGAACTACTATTGCTCACTCTGCTTTTCACTAACCTTCAGCTTTGAGCAGATAGTCTGTTCCCTAAGCTGCTGATCTGTGCTCACATCACTGAGCCGCCAGCTTCCACACTAATGTATACGATCGTACTCCCCAAGAAGGAGTATAAGCGGTGCCGCATGTGTGTAGTGCCTTGCAATACAACAGGATTTCTGATACACAGCAAACACTAAACGTTGCTAAGCTGAAGGCAACTAGAGTTATTGTTTCCTTTTGGGTCAGTGAGAGGGGAGGCAAACATATCAGATACTATCTCATTTGAACTTACGCATGAGCCAAACTGATGTTTGTCTTCTGGTGTCACTTGGACTAGCTGTGTTTTCATATCTATAATATCCATTTATGTACACAAATTTCTGCCATAAAGATACTAGATTGAAATAGCGCCACACTACAAAACAAATCTCAATGCAATCAGCTTTTTAAAGGTCATATATCCAGATACAGTCATGTTCTAATAGCAGGAGTTAGATCTTCCATAGAGACCAGTTTGGTCTTAAGCCCAATCCTCATGTGCCTCTTGGGGCTATGTCAACAGAGACCAGTTTGACCATAGAACCCAGTCCTCATGGGGATACGCAAAAGAAGGATCTAGCACCATTCATGAAGCACTCTTTAAAAGAGTAAATCTAAGCCAACTTAAGCATGTGCACATATATAACAACTAATTTTCATACCATATAAAGAACAGAGGAATATGCTAAATGGCATCATAACCCAAATCCAGAATGTAGAATATTCTGTAAGAAAAAAGATTTGGGATTTTTTTTTAAGGGAAGAGAAACTTGAGGTGTAAGATACCTACTAGTGAAGGGATATAGACAGGAAGAAAATATTTTTTATAGTTGTTGCATAGCCCCATGAATAGAGTTATCAATAGGATACTGTGTGAACGTACATCTGTGCAGTATATGTTATACAGCCTATACGCCATATGTACCATTTATTATATACATAGTCATTATCATATGATTTTGGATTCCATGAGTATATAATTATATTTCAATTTGTAATACACATATTAAAACAATCAAGTGGCAGAAAATGTGAATGCAAGACAGACAGACACACAGAGAAGGGGATAAAGAGAACTATCAAACTCAGAGTCTATATTTTGGGTCTTTAATTGAACTCTAAAAATAGATATTTTTCACAACTGGAGAATATCATACATTAACTATGTAGTGGATGACAATAAAACTGCTAATCTTGCTGATAAAACATATAATTCTGTCAGTCTCATCTTTAAGGATCTTAGAATGGAGGTAGATATTCAACTATTTTCAGAAGAAAGTAAATAATGTAGAAACAAATTATATATAGTGAAAAAAGAAACAAAAGATTTGTAACTATTAAAGATGGTGAATGGATACAGAACTCATTCTTTTTGTGTGTAATTTAAATTTTATACAAGAGATTTTAAAACAAACTTGATACACAAAATATTCATATGAAATATTTCTTAACTTCTAGGTCAACACAGACTCCCTTATAATCCTTGTGGATCTGTTGATTACTTTCCCACCCGAATCTATTGTTCAAATGAGAATCCTGCCCTCCATTGTCTGGGCTTTACTTAGGAGTCTCAGCATAATGTATACCCACAGCTTCATCTTTCATAGACATGGACATTAAAATTCAAGCTCCTAGACAACCCCACTGCCATATCAAGGTAGATTTTTATGTCATGCATCTATGTTCCCTAAGTCCTCCCTCCTACACTGTGTTCTTTTTGGCTCCCAGGCTCTCTCCTCTTTTACTGTAAATTAAGCAGTCATCTTCATGGTATTTATCAAACATCTAGAACAATGGTTATTGTTTCTAGTTTAATCTTTCACATCATCATATCCAGAAGCTTCCACTTCTGTTAGCTTCTGCAAGAAAACCTAATTCCAATCACAGGCCAAGCCTCTCGGAACTACAACCATCATTTTTAGGGTTTGGTGTGGAAAAGGTCAGTAAAGGGCTTTTAAGCACCCTGAAGGGAAAGGGCAGACAGGAGGGAAAGGATCAAGGTGGACAGCGGTTAGAGCTTCCTCATTAGCGATTTCAAAAAAGTACAGTGGATAAATGGCTCTCTTTGGCCAGATCAAAGAAGAGCTTTCAGCCCATGCATGCCATGAACAAGCAAATGTGCAAGCCCACAAGGTCATAAATTCAGGTTGCAGTCATCAAAGCTTTGTTTTATGAAATCTGAAGCATTTTAATTCTCTACACTGAACTTGGCATCCCTCTTTTAGATGCAAATGCATCTTTTGCTCCTCCAGATACTTTCTGGTTCTCTGCTGATGAGGTAGGAGCTGCCCCTGGTTGGCAGCCACCTGCTCTGCAGCTCAGCAATTTAGCTTTCTCTCACTTCTTCCCTTCCACCCGCTCCCTTCTGCTGCAACCCCTGGATCCCTGGAAGCTTCTACTCAAGAGTACTGTCATAGCCTTCATGTCTCATCTTTCTGTTAGGGATGGATCTTCCTAGACTTATGTATCACTTTCTCTTATTTTCCTCAAATGCCTTTTCTGGTTTTCTTTCTAAATGCTGATCACACTACTAACTACTTCTTTTGTGTTTGCCTTTTCTGCTGAATGGCGAACTCCCCAGATTGTTCACCTTTTGGTATTTGAAGGAAATTGATTCCAGTGCCCCCAGCAGGTACAAAACACTCACTCACCTAAAATGTTATCACATTATATAATCTACACAGATCAATAATCTATAGGTTACTTATAATGTTGGAACCACGCAAATGTTATGTGAATAGTTGTGAAACTATATAGCTTAGTGAATAATGACAAGAAAAACAGTTTGGAGCAGTTCAGAATAGACACGTTTTCCCCTAACACTTTGGATGAATCTAAAGATAGGAAACTCAGTGAATCTGAGGGCTGACTGTCCTATAGAACAGTTTGATGCTGGACAGTATAATTAATGAATGAATCAGAAAGCAAGCACAAGCAGGTCAAAAACAAAGCCATCTTGTCCTTAGATGGCTTAAAGTACTTTATTACTACCATTTATTGGCATCACCAGACCAAAGTCAGCAAATATCACCAAATAAGCTGATCTCATTTGCCCCATAAAGAACTAGAGACTGACTTTTTTAGAGACACCATTAAAACAAAGTCTGAGTTTCATGACAGTCTATGTTCTTATGACTACATGCTTCTGAATATATTAAAATTATTTACAATTCTATTAAATTATTGTCAGAAAATACACATTATTTTACTCTTCAATTTGCAATGGCAGAAAGTGGTATGCCTTCCATCTGTTTTAAACTTAAAACCTCAAAGATCAAACAGGAAGAGGTTAGTATTACTTTTAAAAAGTAGCTATTTTTTAGTGTAGTACTTATTATATTAATGGCATGACTATTCTCATGAGAGGGAAGACTGTTGTTAAGAGCATGTAGTGCTCTTATAAATCAGACTGACTTATTTTCAGAAACTTATTTTTCAAAGGACGTTTTTTATTTCTTAAAACAATATCCAAATGTCTTCCTTACAAAAGCAATGGCGAAGGTAAACGGTCGGCTTTTTGTGGCGCTCGGGGAAGACCGGGCACTGCTGTCTTGCGGCACGGTATTTAAGAAGCCAAGAAGCCATGCTCAATCAAGTTATGGAATTAATGTCATATCACCATTCTTTTTCTCTTTGTCCTGCAGTATTTCTGAGGTTCTTTCCGTTTGTCTATTTTTTTTTTTTTTTTTTGCCTTCTGATACATATCTAAGTTCAGTCAGAGAGACATCAGCCCAGACTTGGTATCACACAAATCAGTTTGAAAAAATCGCAATCCCTTTTTCTACTTACCTGCCTAGCTCTTCGGCCTGCCTACAAGGTGCCCAAGATACAAAACAGTTAGACTGTTTTCACTGTATCTGAAAGGTCATCGTGAACTGGTTCTCCGCTCTCTTATCCACTGGAGACATCTTGTACCCTTTTGCTGCCTATCCATTTGACAGAGAAGAACTGATATAATTTAAAACAAAAATTAAAAAAAATAAAACAAATTACAATCACCAGGGCTCTTTTTGTGCTGGGTCTCCAAACATTCTGTCACCCACCACAAGCCCCGCTACTACCTAGTTGCCTTCTGAACTTCCTGGAAGCACAGGAGATGAACAGTAATTGAGCAGTTCCCACAGTACAGAGCGGTAGCTGAGAGGCCAAAGCTACTTGTCCAGTTTCCAGATTGGAAGAGGTCCCATGTAAGGAGAACTTCACGACAGGGGCAGAATGGAGCCTCTGGGTCTGTATTTATCAGCACACCACGCCATGCGGCAGGAGCTAACACAAGGAAATCCCTCCCAATTTACAACTTATGAACCATCTGTTTCAGAAGATCACTTCCTTCTCACTTTTATGTTTTGGAAGATTTTTTTCCCCAAAACTTATGTTTTGTTAAAAGACTGGTGGGGACTAGCTCAGGGCTTTTTCTACCCTTCCGCCTTCAGCCAAAACAGCATTCCTTTAAGAACCAGGGTCCTGAACTCTCACAAGATGACAAATCTGCCAGCACCCGCTCTTGGCCTCCCATTCACCACGAGTGTAAGAAATAAAATCCTACTTTTCGTCAATGACCCAGTTTCAGGTATTTTGTTTTAACAACACAAATGGACTAGGAGAGTACATAATTCATACAATATACCCCCAACAATTTCAAGCCTGGAAAAATTAAGAAAACAAATATCTATATGCTAAGAGGTATTAAATAAAACATCCAAGACCACACTGTGAAGATCGAGCTACTGTGCCCGGCCCTAAGACATGAAACAGTTTTTTCCTTGTATTAGACTGAAAATATAATATGGAACTAAACTCTGGCCCTAAGTTATTACACGAAATTATAGTCTCATTGATGTGGGGTTCAAGCTCCAATATGGAATACATTCTCAACCTAACACTGTTCTGGTAAGATTTGGGATCTATGCAAACAAATTCAATTCTCATGTTTACAAAAAAAAAAAAAAAGTCAGCCTGCCAGAAAGTAACCAGAAGACACTGTAAGGAAATTAATTCGTCTCAAAATATTTGACAACATGGTAATGTACACATACGTATAGAATTTAAGCTACAAGTAAGCATTTCTCCTTCTGCACAGCCTTCCAGGAAGGCTTCAACTGCATTCTAACACTGTCAATATTTAAAAATTTTCAGTTTGGTTATTCAGAGGATTGAACTTGGGGAGTTCACACATGCCGTAAGTATACATTGATCTGCACCCCCAAGCCTTGCTTATTTTTCAAGCTGTCCTTTTAAATTGTCTTCATGGTTGCCAGTTGTTGAATACTGAAGGTAGACCTTAGTTTGACAGTCGTGCCAAAAGCCATTCTTCCAAATTCAGCAGATAAAACAGTTATCAGGTCGGTTTAGTTTCTTGATTTAGCAAAATACAAAAGAAAATGCTTATAAAGGTAACAGCACTTTCATACTGACTGCAAAATGACTCAAAGACTCAAAATCATTTTGAATAGCAGTGGGCCTATTCCAGTAAACACTTCCCCTCTACAGGGGGCTATCTCTTTAAATGCTTCAACCACACCGCATGTTTAGAGGAGAAAAGGATTTACTAACTGCACAGTCACACTGTGAAGATGAGAACCAGAGCCCAGCTCAAGTGATCTTGTAGGTATGACTTCATTCTCCAACTATCCTTTTTCCCCCAGACACCTGAGTGGAGGCCGCTAAAGGGAAGAGAATTGCTAAGACGAGACAAACTGTTCTGTAAAACTAGTGTGCCTTAGTTTGCAAAATTTAGGTAAAAATGTTCAGCTTCATGCTCCTTGCTGAAAAGGCAGTATATGACTTTTCAAAGTATTGTTACACATGCAGTAGTGTCATAAAATATCAGAAAGCACTATGAAGATGATTACTAATTCTCTGCATTACTTGCCTGGAAGAATTCCTGCCTGGCATTTGGGATTTACTTATTAAAAAAAGTTTGGAGACTGCCTTCAGATATACTCATAAATGGTCTAGCTAACACTACATAGAAAGTAAGTCTGATTTTTAGATGAAAAACATCATTTTGAAAACACAAATATAAATGAGAGGACAACTGGGCAATAAAAGAGCTATTGACAAGATAATTTAAAGGTAAAACCCAGAGAACCTGGTTAACTGTTGATAACTGTGGGGAGGAAAGAAAACAATAATATATAATATGCATGCAATTACTACGGATGTTAATTTTCACTGAAATGATGTTTCTCCTAAATGTTCAACTCTTTATAAGTAGGGTAAGCTAGCAACCTGTCTCCACGCTACTCATTTATTAATGTTGAGGATCTCTGCCATGATCATCACCAAGTGTCTCTGGGCTGCCAGGGGTACTACGCTTAAACAAAAAAGGGAAAGATTGAACATAGGCAAGAGACAGGTATTTCGCTCCATCTTCAGACTCTTCTGGTGCGTTTCAACAATGGAAACTATTCAGAGTTCGAAGGGCAACTCTCAGGAATACTATTGCAGGAGTCTGAAAGGACCCCACTCAGTTTTTAAAGAGAGATTTTTAACAATGAGCAAAAATGTCTTAGGGTTTCTACTGCTGTGGTGAAACACCATGGCCAAAAGCAGCTCGAAGAGGAAAGGATTTATTTCATCTTACAACTTCTGTTCCATCATCCTGGGAAGTCAGGGCAGAACTCCAGGCTGGGAACCTGGAGGCAGGAAGTGAAGCAGAGGCTATGGAGGAGTGCTGCTGCCAGGTTTCCTCCTCTTGGCTTGCTCAGTTTTTCTTATTGCATGAGGACCACTCGTCCAGGGCTGGCACCATCCACAACGGGCCGGGCCCTTTTCCTTCAACCATCAATGGAGAAAATGCACCACAGCCTTGCCCACAGGCCAATCCGGTGGTGGCATTTTTTTCAATTGAGGTTCCCTCTTTCAAAACGACTCTAGCTTGTGTCAAGTTGACATAAAACCAGACAGCACAAAGCCTAACCCATAGTCTTTCACCACTACATTTTGCCTGAGGCTGGGAGAGCAACTGGATCATTCAAGGCAAAGCTCTGTCAGGCAAGTTCTAATACCAACTCCCACAAAGCCTGCTTCGTTTTTGATAGAATCACTTTTCTTCGTGGGTGCCCCAGCTGCCTGGCCTATAAAATGGGATAATAAGTAACCTGCCCACACCAAGCTCCTTTGAAGTTACCTAATAAACGCTCTTATAGGTGCACTTAAAACTATTAGATGCTACAAAAATATTGAGGGTTATCTGGAAAAGCACAAGGTAATAACCACATGTTACTACTAATTATCAAGCTCATAATAACTTCCCCCGGGGGACCCTGGGCTCCCCAGGGTCCAGATGCACTTCAGAGCTCACTCATCGCCTCAGCCTGGCAGAAAGTCTGCACAGTCCCGACTCAGGGCAGCAACAAAAGCAGCTGGCACGCCAGGACTGAAATGCACCAGACAAAAGAAAGTGGGTCGCTGCGGAGCAGGGCGCCGAAGGGGGTGTGCTCCCTCGGCCAGGCGCTTGGAGACCGGCCGGGCACCCTGGACGCGCAGCCCCCGCTCCCACCCGGCAGGCTCATCGCCACGCCCCCGGCGCCGCCGCCCCACCCGGCTCCAGACCCGGACCACGCCGGTGCCTCGGCCCCGCCATCAGGTGCGAAAGTTGAGCCTCTGCTTGTCACCTGAGGCCGGCGGGAGGCGGCGGTGCGTCCAGCCCGAGATCCCCGGGCCGCGCCAGGCCCAGGCCGGCTCTTACCTGCGTCCGCGCCCCGCCCGGCTCCCAGCACCCACGGCGAGGCCGGCTCCGGAGACGGGAAGCGACAGGAGACAAACCCCGCCGAAAGCGCTGGAACTGCTCCCGCAGCCCGACCCCGGGGCCTGGGATTCGGCGCCCAGCATCCGCCTGCGCGCCCGCTCCGCTTCTCCCACGAGCCGCGCGTGGGCGGCGCCGAGCCTGACCCCGCGTAGACCCGCCGGCCGCGCAGGCCCCGCTCGCACGGCCCACAGGGGCCGTGGGAAAGTTTCCCCCCTCTGCTCAGACCCTTACCCGAGCAACAAAAGTCTGTGCGGTCTCCCCTGTCTTCACCTAGCGCCTCTGGAGTGCAGACTCCAAGCTATGTGCTGGGTCTGTTCCCAGCTTAAAATGCCAGACGTCTTGGCCACCCCTCCGCATCCCTGACTCTAAAGGTGGCACCACAACCTGGGTTCAGTTTTCCCTCCTGTGTCTCTGTCGCTTACCTTCTGGTGACTGGGGTTCCACCCATGCGCAACCGAGGTTAACCGCTAAAGATACCTGACTCTTGGCAAATTACAGTTGAGAGGTGAGTTGGTGACGAGGTAAATCGTGAGTGCTATTCAGGAAGTGAAGGGGCCCTGTGGAGTGAATGTTTACTAGTCAGTCTATAAACTTTTGATTCAGAGCAATTAAAATAGCTGATCAAAAGACTAAGATTCCGAATCTTCAAAGCATGTTTGATGAACTGGTTTCGGGAATAGGGACCGAAAGTAGGAAACCCCCAAATCTATTTCGCTTTCACTGTTTAATACAAAAGTCTGCATTTGCCTGGAGTGTTTTATTTTAGCTTTTCGATGATTTCTCTTTCCGAAGTGAAATAACAAACAACCAAAACAATGCTGGGTCTGGCGCTCACACTTATGAGCCAGGTACTGAATTAGGGAGGCTAAGAGAGGAGGATTGTCAGGAGTTGGAGACCCTCAAATCAAACAGTTGAAGGTTAGCCTGGGCTTCAACATGACACCCTGTCTACAGAGCCAAACAACAACAACGTAAAAGTGGAAGAGACATCAAGGTCAATGACATCACACACACAAAATTACAGATCAACATACCCATGTTTCGTGGACATAGAACAAAAATCCTCGATAAAATACTAGCAGGGGAACCTAGCAAAGGTATTAGTATATACGATGTGCTGTGGTTTATCTTACAAGTCCAAGAGTGGTATGACATACAAAAGTAATATAGCATCCCATTTTAGTGAACTAAATAATGAAATAACAATAATGAAATGGCCCTCAACAGACAAAGGGGAAGCTGGTAGACCTCTAAAGAGTCAAAAGACAGGAAAACAGTAAACTGAAGTGTTTATCAGCAATTATTACGGTAGTCTTGGGTAGAGAAGGGGAGACCACCGACCTTAAGGGGGATGGGAGTTTTATTTGAATTTAAGGCATCCTGTCCAGTGATTTCCCCTCTCTCTCCATTTTCCTGTTGTTCTGAAGGTGTCTATGTGTCCCTTCTATGGTAGTCTGGTTTGGGGCTCTTCTGTATAATTATTGATTTGCTGGGGTAAGAGTGAGAACGGCAACCTCCTGTCTTTTTCATGGCTTTACAGGTGTGCAGAGACCAGATATGTGTGGGGAAAATGTGTGACAGTTGAGAGAAATAGAAATGGACTGCTGTGGATAAAAAAAAAAACACAAAAAAATGAAGACCTATGACCTACTGCTGGGGACAGAAAACCATTAACTCTCTCTCTCTCTCTCTCTCTCTCTCTCGCTCGCTCGCTCTCGCTCTCGCTCTCTCTCTCTTCAAACTTCGGTTTCTATTCCACCCTTTCTCACATCCTGTAGGCCCAAAACATTTGAAAAAATTCAACAACACCTTTTTCATAGTCACACACAATAGATAGGAATTTCCCTGACCTAATAAACGGTGTCTGTGAAACACCCATGGTTCACACCATAGCTGTTTAGGAAAAAGTGGTCACTGTGAGCTAAACTCAGGAACAGGACAAGCATGCCTATCCTCGCCACTCCTTTCCAGTGTTGAGGTGTAGCTTTTATCCAGGCCAACCAAGAAAGGAATTTTCAAATATGTACAAAAAAATATGTAAATCAGACAGAGAAAAAAATAATTGTCAGATACAAAATCTGGATATAGGCCTCAGAACTGGAGGACAAAACACAAGTTTGCAGCTTGATAGACGGAAGTTATCCAAACTGAAATGTATTAACTATGAAACTGTAAATAACACGGATCAAAAGAAATCCAAATAGCTTCCAGGTAGGGGAAAGTAGAACATGTATGAAGATTCAAAAGCCAAAGTGGCATTGAACTTCTGAAAAGAAACAATGAAAGGTAGATTCTGTGGGAGCTTATTGGCAGTATTGAAATTGATAAGGTGGCAGACTGTAAATACCTTACCTCTACAAGGCCTTCTGTGTTCTTTTTATACTCTCTTCCCCATACCGTCACAAAGGTGTGAGAGTTCTCATAAAAGAACACTGAAGGTCATGTCCCAAACAATTAAGGCTGGCAAAATAGACATGATCCCCCCCCCCCGGCTTGTTCATACCATAGTCCTGGAATCCTTAACATCCTTTTAATGTCATGTATTATAAAAACAAAAGGGATTTCAGTCATGTAACTGAGCCTAGAGACCTGAATAGGGAGGTCATTGTGAATTGCCCAGCTAGATCCAATCTCAAAACTATTCTCCATGTGAGGTCAGAAGGGTAAGATAATAGGTTACTTCAGAGCCTGAGAGGGACTGACCTTCCACTGGTGGAAGTAGCCACGTTAAACAAAAGAATACAAAAAACAAACAAAACAAAACAAAAAAAACTGAAGGTGAGCACAGACACCTTCAGGAAGGAAAGATGGGTTATCTAGCTGCAGTGAGAACCTTCTTTCAAAGAGCTCTTAGAGGGCCTTCCATTTCATAAGCAACCCTGAAAGAAGAAACAAGACCAATGCCTTGAAGTTCCTTGACTAAGGAATGGAAATCAAGTTAGTTTTCCCATGAAGTCATAGAATAGTCAGAAATGAAGAATGACAGTTGCCAAGTCAGGCACAGGATGTCCAGTTAAGACAGAACTTTGGAAGAACTGCTTCCTCTGCTCTCCAAGAGGAAAAGGAAGGTTCAAGAAAGATCCTGCAGTGCTGGGTGGTGGTGATGCACGCCTTCAATCCCAGCACTCTGGAGGCAGAGAGGCAAGGTGAGTCTCTGTGAGTTCAAGGTCAGCCTGGTCTACCAGAGCCAGTTCCAGGACAGGTTCCAAAACTGCAGAGAAACCTGTCTCAAACCAAAACCAAAACCAAAACCAAACAAAAGATCCTGGAGCTAATGTGACTCAGCAGGCTCAGAAAGACAAAGAAAGCCGACAGGGCTCTCCCCAGAAAGAGATGCACCAACCAATTACGAAGAGGAGACCCTAGAGTGGAGCTGTTTCCACCCTTGGCCCCAGGGCCCCCAGCTGCAAGGGTGTGACTCTGATGGGGGTGGGGTGAGGGGGAACTTTGAGGTGACGCAGCTGCCTCCTGGTTACCCGTGTTCCCATAAATCCTCACATTTGATGGTTAATAATGATTATTGTTCTTTAAAAATAATATGATGATGGGATGTCCCTGGCGGCTCGCAGAGCAGCCGCTAGTCCGACAAGGATGGCTGTGGGTCCCTGCAAGATCTCCAGGGTGGCAGCGCCATGCGGCCGGGGGAGTCAGACGGGCGGTCATGGTGGATAAAAGGCTCACAGGACATAGTATTATTTAAAGAAGAGGGAGACATTTATTGCTTAAAGAAGAAAAAAGCAGAGAGACATAAGAGAAACACAGAGAAAAACAAAGACACATGATACGGGAGAATTGTCTGTATTCTGTCAATCATTTTAATAAAACGCTGATTGACCAGGCAGGCAGTATAGGCGGGAAAGCCAGACAGGAAGTAGGAGTGGAGCAAAGAGACTGGGAATATTCTGGAAGCAGAGCTCCCTCGGCAATTCCTGTACAGACCACCAAAGAGGCAACATGTAAGCTGTCACACCGAGAAAGGTACTGAGCCCATGTGGCTAACATAGATAAGAATAATGGGTTAATATAAGTTATAAGAGTTAACAAGAAGCCTGACCTAATGAACCAATCAGTTTATAACCTTATGGAGTCTTGTGTGTGATTTTCTTTGTTGCTTGCCGGCTGTTGGGGTACTGGGAGGGACAAAAACCCCAACAAGCCAGCCCTCATACTACATATGGCGCCAACGTGTGGACAACTGTATCCACATAAAGCCTGAAAGGTGTGGTAGCAAACACCTTTAATCCCAGCACTGGGGAGCCAGAGACAGAGGATCTCTGTGAGTTCAAGGACAGCCTGGTCTACAATGTTATTCCAGGACAAAGATATATACAGAAAACCTGTCTCAAAAAGCCAAAAGATAAAAGAAAAAATAAAATAGAGGTTAAAATAAAGCTACATAAAGATGAAAAATACACAGAAAATCTTGATACTGTATGCTATTATGCTCTCTTTGAATTGTTTGATTGCTGAGGAAGGAACAACAGCTGCTAAAAGATATTTACTTATAAATGCTACAAAATCAATCCAAGAAAGGTATTTTAAAAATACCTTGGCTTCAAAATTAAAGTTAACAGGTATGCTACTTTGGAAAAGAGATTCTGCTTTTGTTTCCACAAAATACGAGAGACTCTGGATTTATTCAGAGTTAAGAATAATCACCTTTGACCAAGGGAGGCCACCTAAAAAATCTCCGATAGAAACAGATGGCCCAGATGACAGAGGTCTACATCCAGAACTGATCCAAGACTGCTGCCTAAGATGATCGAGACTCACAGGATACTCCAGTCATGACTTGATTATAACTCTAAGTTTTCTTTAGGTCCCCATAAGATTATCAGCGCCCCCAACCAGCAGGAAGTAGCCTAAAATACTACGCCCACATTCCCAACAAATGGACTATGGGTATTTTCCTTTGTTTAAAAAAAAAAAAAAGAGGGAAATGATACGGGAGAATTGTCTGTATTCTGTCAATCATTTTAATAAAACGCTGATTGACCAGGCAGGCAGTATAGGCAGGAAAGCCAGACAGGAAGTAGGAGTGGAGCAAAGAGACTGGGAATATTCTGGAAGCAGAGCTCCCTCGGCAATTCCTGTACAGACCACCAAAGAGGCAACATGTAAGCTGTCACACCGAGAAAGGTACTGAGCCCATGTGGCTAACATAGATAAGAATAATGGGTTAATATAAGTTATAAGAGTTAACAAGAAGCCTGACCTAATGAACCAATCAGTTTATAACCTTATGGAGTCTTGTGTGTGATTTTCTTTGTTGCTTGCCGGCTGTTGGGGTACTGGGAGGGACAAAAACCCCAACAAGCCAGCCCTCATACTACAGACACATGTACACACAACAAGAGACAAACACAAGAGAGAGAAAGATGGCGAAGAGGGAGGTCAGAAGTGGCTGGGGAGTGGGCGTGGCTAGCTCTTAAAGTGACTGCAAAGGAATAACAATGATGACCAACCAAACTAGAATCAGCCAGGAGACAAGCCTATAGGCATATCTATGAAGAATTACCTCGATTCGGACATGAGGAGAGAAGCACTCCACAGAAGAGGACATTAGCTGTGTGTTTTCCCACTCGGCTGCCAGGACTTCCTAGCCATGATGGGCTCAACACTCCAGTTGCCAACAACTGGTGCTTTTATAACTCGAAATGAAAAAATATTATTTTCCCAATGATTGTCATAAAAAATATCTTAACAGCACATGGTGGCACATGCCTTTAATCCCAGCATTCACACTTGGGAGGCAGAGATAGGTGGCTCTCTGTGAGTTTGAGGCCAGCCTGGTCTATAAGAGCTAGTTCTGGGACAGGCTCCAAAGTTCACATAGAAACCCTGTCTCAAAAATCCAAACCAAACCAAACCAAAAACAACAACGACAAAAAACTTAACAAATTCACAATAGTCTGATTTTCTAATATTTATGGGAAACATCTTGCTCTTTAGCAAAAGGGCAGAAATGGCTTTATGAATGACCACTAGACACGAGAGACATAAACATGGTTTAACTATTAGACTATAGAAGTTAAATATTTGCCAACCTTACTTTGCATCTCATCTTACGTCTTCTCTCACAGTGCTGGCTGACTGCTTAGGCATTGTAAATTTTATACACAGTATCTTTGTAGAGTCATTCATCAGTGTCCAGGGTGGAGTCTCCCAGAGTTCTATCAAATAGCCAAATCTGAGGAAACTCAAAACCCTTGGGAAAATTGTGCAGAATTTCCCTGTATTCCACATTTATACCTCTATATGCTCTTAATTGTTGTCATACTAGAATTAGACCTAAAGCCTCCACATGGTGAGCTGCCTTCTGCCAAAAACTCCATCTCTGGCTTCCTTCTTCACCGTGTTATTTTGAGACAGTTCCAATAATTGCTTAGCCGGGTCTTTACCACGCAATCTCCCTGTTTCAATCTGCCAAGTAGTTGACATGACAGGCCTATGCCACCAAACCTGAGGCCAGAGACTTCTTTTTTAGATTTTCTAATTTTTTTTATGGGGTAATGTGCCCTTGTGAGTCAAGATTCCCAGGATGTTGGGTCCTCCGAAGATGGAGTTAGAGCTCATTGGGAGTCACCTGGTGTGAGGCTGGGAACTCAGTTTCTCTGAAGAGCCCTCAGCACTCACAGCTACTGAACCTTCTCTCCAGCCCCAATCCCCATACAGATTTAAAATGCTCTTTAGATTTGTTACAGTTCTTAATACAATGTAAATGTAATGTAAGTAGTTGTTACATTGTTTATGGACTCTTGACAAGAAAGGAAGCCTTCAGTATGGACACCGGTTTTTTGAAAACTATTTTCTGATGTAACTGTAGATTGAATTTCTGGTTGTGGGGTTTTAGTAGCTGATTTTGAAGATAATGAAATTGTGGAGTGGGAGGGGAAACTATAGTATCTGTTCATTGAATTTTTATAACCTCTGTCTTTAGTGAAAATTCCCAACCAAGGCTAGAAAAATACTTTCCTTGTAAACCTAACACTAAGTGCCACAATCAACATTATTTGAGTCCCCAACAGGATATTTACTTGCTTTGAAGACAGTAGGCAGTGATATAGTGGTATTGGTGGGTATGAAATATAGATTTTTCCTAAACACCTAAATCTGCAGTAGGGACAGATTCCAACAACAAAAGATAAGAGTAACAAAAGAAAAACCTGTTCGCTTACAGGCTCAGCACACATTTTGAGAGAGAGGCAATTGCAGTTCAAGGCTGTGACCTTAAAGTCGTAAACAGTGTTTCCACAGAGAACAATACATTTTCTGGAGGTGACTAAGGAAAACAGCCCCAGGCTTTGTCAGGTGAGTAATGGACATTATGTTGATAAATTGTCAGGTGCTGTTTGAGCTGACTGAGAAACTGACTCAGGAAGTAGGGTTACCACCACCCCCATTTCAGACCTAAGCATGTTTGTCTCAAAGTGTCCTCCAAGTCTCCTTGACTAGGGATGGTGTTGGGTCCAGGGGGGTCAACGAGAACACCACCACGTCTAATAAACCAGAATCAAACTTTATTCCAGAAACCAGATCCTAGCAAACCAGAAGCAAACTTAAAAATAAAAAAATAAAAAATAAAAACCACTGTGAGGCACAGAAGCTTATCAGCTAGCTGAGACCTTAGCCAGAGATGATGTTTGTTAGGCTGTGGCAAAAGGCCGGTTTTTGATCCCACTTTTTATAGTAGGGGCACCAAGCATTAGCTCCAAACAATGGAATTTTTACAATCTTGCCCTGACCCGTGGGTCAGTCAAATAGACCCTAAGGAGGGGAGAGAGTTTTAACATCAATGGGTAATTAGGCAACTATTATGAAATATGTTTCAGAGTAGATTATAGTGAAAGACACTAATTGCAAGAAAACAGATGTGTTTAGCAATTAGTCAGAAAAGAGACTGCTAGTAATAGTAGATGGTTTATAAATTAATTGGTTCTTAGGTTGAGAACTTAGAAGATAGCAGAAAGTTCTTCACACTATCTCAAGGTAAAACTCAGATACAGACTACCATACTTTACAACCTCCATTATCAGAGCTCATTAGTTCAATGGTGTTTGTACCTTTGTCCACTGTCTGTCCTGGTACGTCCAGGCAGTGTATATTGGTGTCCCATGCCTCCCCTTTGGTGGTGCCAGTTTTCCATAACAGAGACAGTGTCTAATCCAGAGGTCACATATCTCTGTCTCCTGAAGGTTAACTCAGTTCACACCTGTCGTTTATCAAGGATGGCCAGGACACTACTCTCAATTTGCAAGAAGAAACTCTGGCCTTGTAAATAGAACAGCCAGTTGTAAAATGAAATGACCTGATGGAGGCTTCCCAAGCATCTGAGAAAATAGCTCACAGTGAATGACTAATTCTTAATCTGCTGAGAAAGCTGCTGAGAGTCTGTTCTTATTCTCCTAAACTTATAACTTTATATTTCTTTATTTCTAAATTCTTATTTTTGGAATCTACATTTTTATTTTCTTATTCTTGGACTCTTCAGATGGGATGCCAACTAACTCTAATAGGGAGGAGAGAGCAACAAAGGAGCACACGAGGGAAAACATTGTGCTCTTGAGAACAGCTGAAATACTGGCAAGTGTTACTATGTTTTATCCCATGGGGAGAAAAGGGGAAGCCAGAAGTCGTCCACTCCCCTCTCCGAGGTTCAGCTGTAGGAAACTCAGGCATGGAAAAACAGCTCAATCAGGAACCCCAGCTGCCTGCCCCAACTTCCCCAGTCAGTTTGAGTGGGATGTATTGAGTGAGCATCAGTGTTGATGGTGTCATCTCTGTCTATTGTTACTCATTCTTTACCTTGGAAGCCATACTTAAGGTTACATTCTCCTGAGCTCCAGCTGACTTCCTAGTTAGATGTTTTAAGCACCCAGTTTGATGTTGCTCTGATATCTAGTCTTTCTATCTATCTACCTATCTTTTACTTTTTATTCTTCAGATTTTGCTTGTTACATACTTAGTAAACTCACTCATTCAAAACCAAGAAAATGACTATTATAGGTCATTCTCTGAATTGTATGGAATAAGGTAGTAAAATATGGGAAGGTAAATGAATGGAAATAAGAGCTACCTACCGACAGAATCATCTGGTGCTGCTTTCTTTCTGAGGTGATGAGCAGACGCTGCATCTCTTATATGGGACAGAATCCATATCCCATTTGCAGGGAGTAAAGAGTGGAAAGGAAGATGCTTCATTTTGCAAATCCCCATTCTGCTTTGGGAAGGGGCAGAGACATCCTCTGCACTTGGATTGCTTTGAAATCAACAGTCCTTATATTTTGGGGAAAGTATTTTGGCTTCTATCAGTATCACTCATAACAGAGGTGATATTTCAGATTTTTATTCACCATGAGAAAAGTAGAAATTCTTTGGGTGGGTGGGTGGGTAGGTGGGTGAGGGCTTCTAGCTGTAAGGGAAAACATTTTTAAAGCTAGGACTAAATTGTATTAAAAAGACAGAGTTGGGAGAAAACTACATGTTGGCCCGTGCAGCCAAGAGGCTAAGAAGGATGAGGAACAACACTGGATTCGCCTTAAGAAGGACAGAATAGCAGTGATATAGATCTCTGAAGCTCCAATACCTTCGCTTGGTTCCCATTCTACCATTTCAATTATAAAATCTTAGCACTCTCATCTGAATAGGGAGATAACAATTACACTTATAGAGTTAGGAGATTTGAGTGATCCCCCCCCCCACATGAAGTGCTTTGAAAGGTTGCCAAGCATATACTAACCACTTAGCAAACATTAGCCATTGTTAGTGGAGGACATAAATTATTATGGTCCATTTTCAGGATGAGGTGCATTTCAGAATTGTCAGAGAATCACAGAGAAGCAGGCAGCACTAGGGCCTGTGTTTCCTAGCTGCCATCTCTTATCTAGTTCATCTAGGGGTGAACAGTTACAGGTGGTCTGCGACATGGCTGAGCTCACATGTCAGAAAAGGAGGGAACCCCAAACCCCCAGATTTAGATAAGGCTTTGCGTCATGAACAAATAAGATATGAGATTTGGGGGTGGGGCATAACTAGACACCAGGAAGATGTACTTTCATTACAAACTCAGATGCTAAAGAATTTGGGTGTCAGAGAAATGTGATTAGGAATATAGAAGCCACTATGCTGAGTCAAATTGATGTGTCAATCCTTTTCATTTCTCGTCCAGGCTGCTGCCCCACATTTGCCGAATCCAAAACCAAAAATCAGTCTGCCTTGCTTTCAATATTCTAGATGTCCTGTGCTTGAATATAACATGAGGGCTATTGTTCCTCAAGTTAGTAGTTACACACTTTCATACCCCCTCCCCACTATGTTGGCTTCGCTTGTAGGTGAAATCAGTATATGGCATGGCAAAACTGCCCAGTTGTGGATGTAGAATTCAGTTCCACCAGGTCAGTAGCTCCAGGACAAAAGGCCTCTTCCCCAATGGTTCTGACAAAGTCTGAAAGTGAATCTCAGACTGGAATAATATGTCATCTTTGTTGGAGGAAAACTAATAAAATACAGTGGCCTGATTCGTGCAAAGATCAGGTTAAGAAACTAAGAATGACAAAGGGACAAGAAACAATGACATGAAGAAGCCATAAAAACATTAGATGAAAGGGCTATTCACGGAGGACAGGTTGGACAGAACTGCAATAAGGCCAGAAAGACATTAACCTGAGTGTGTGTACATCCCAGCGATTGGAGAGTCTCAAAGCTAGTACCAGGGCTACTGAAGAGATTGTCAGTGCTTGGAAGTAATCAGCTGAAAGACGGGAAAACCTGGAAGAGGCTTTTCTGGACTCTGCCCTATCTTTATTAACTGTAGGAGTTAAGTGAACACATTCTAAATTGAATTGGGATCATATGACATCAGAAAAGGAGGAAATTTCTGACATCATTGCAGTTAATCAGTTACTACTGGAATAAAGCTAATGCCATTCAAAATATTCTAGTGGCAGGAAATCAGGAGACTATTATCATATTGTTACTGTATAAAACTTACGTGTATATGATATTTTTCTTTTTTTATTCTGCTGACAACTGTTTTTTTTTGTTTAAGATAGATTCTTTCACAGTATATCCTGATTAAGTTTCCCCTCCTCTACTCCTTCCAGTTCCTCCTCTTTTCCCCTCCTCTCCAGAACTACTCCCTTTCTGTCTCTCATTAGAAAAAAAGAAACAGGCTTCTAAGAGATAACAACCAAAGGTAACAAAATAAAATATAATAAGATAAAAACATAAACCTTCACATCAAAGCTGGACAAGACAAACCAACAGAAGGAAAAGAGCCCCAGGAGAAGGCTCTAGACTCAGAGACCTACTCATTCACATAGTTGGGATTCTTATAAAACTATTAAACTGAAAGGTATACTGTATTCATAGAGAACCTGGTGCAGGCCCATGTCAGCCCTGTGCTTGCTACTTCAGCCTCTGTGAGTTCATATGATCTTTGCTCTGTTGATTTAGAGGTGCCTTGTTTTCCTAATGTCCCCTATCCCTCTGGCTGTTACACTCTTCCCACATCCTCTTCTGCTTGGTTCCATGAGCTCTGAGGAAAGGGAGTTGATGGAGACATTTAGACCTGTGTGTTCTAAGGTTTCTCTGTGAGATGTCTAACTGTGGGCCTCTGATTTGTTCCTGTCTGCTGCAGGAGAAACTTCTCTAATAATAGTTAACTAAGGCACTGATCTATGAGGATATCAGAATAAAGTTAGGAATCATTTTATTGATTTTTTATTTTGGAAGGGTCTTCTTTGTATGTGTTACTTTTATTGGTTAAATAAAGAAACTGCCTTGGCATTTTGATAGGGCAGAATTTAGATAGGTGGAGTAGACTGAACAGAATGCTGGGAGAAAGAAAGCAGAGTCAGGCAGACGCCATGGCTCTTCTCTCTGAGATGGATGCTGGTTAGACTCATGTTAGTAAGCCACAGTCAAGTGGCAATACAGATTATTAGAAATGGGTTGAATCAATATACGAGAGTTAACCAATATGAGGCTAGAAATAATGGGCCAGGTAGTGTTTAAATGAATACAGTTTCCATGTAATTATTTCGGGTGTAAACTAGCCAGGCAGTGGGATGCGGGCCTTCTTTTCTGTACAAGAGATTTTTATTTTTTTTTTGTAGTATTTGGTTTTACATTAGGTCTCTAGGCTATCTGGTTCAAGCAGTTTTGGGTATGAGTTTCATCTCATGAAGTGAGTCATAAGTCAAATCTGTTATTGGTTGGTTACTTCCAAAGTTTTATGCCACCATTGCCCGAGCATATTTTGCAGGCAGGAGAAATTATAAATCAGAGATTTTGTAGCTGGGTTGGTGTTTATGTTTTTGTTTGTTTATTTTTTGTAGGTTGCAGAGTACTTTCCCTTACCAAAGACACTAGAAGATGGAGATGGAGGTGAAGGCTCTATATAGGCATCAGATCAACCTCTTCAAGTTCAATGAGTTGTGTGTTGTCTTCAGCAATGGGGCCCTGCTATCTGTTTGTGCAGAGAACTCTATTATCTTGGCAACATCCTGGGTTTTTTGGAGATTTCCATGGTATCACCTGTGACCAACCACTCACCTGGATATAACTTAGTCATGGTACAGAAAACCTTAGTACAAAGAGATGGCCAGATGAGACTCTTTATTCCTCATGGTTAGACGACTTTCTTAGTTTCATCTTTGCATATTTTAGGAAGTTTTGACTACACTAGGTTTCAATACTACCCTCAATTGTCCTTCATTTCCAGCTGTTTCTCCCTACATTCCCTACCTCAACCTTATCTTCCCTCTGCTTCCCCATCTGATCATCTCATTCCTGTTCCTACCTGCCCCCTAGTCCACCCATAAAATCTATTCCATTTCCCCCCTCTCAGGGAGATCCACATGCCTTTTCTAGTTCCTTCCTTCATACCTGACCTCTCTGGAACTATGAATTGTTGCTCAGTTATCATTTATTTAATAGCTAATATTCACATATAAGCAAATACATACCATACTTATCTTTCCGAGTCTGGGTTACCTCACTCAGGATGAATTTTTCTAGATCCATTCACTTGCCTGCAAATTTCATAATGTCACTTTTTTATTTTTTTCCATTCAAAAATTTACACTTTCTCTCCTCCTCCCATCCCCTTCCTGCTCCCCATTCACTCTCCTCCCTCCTACTCCCTCCTTAAGAGAGGACAGGGAACCCTGCCCTGTGGGAAGTCCAAGGCCCTCCCCCCTACATCCAGACCTAGGAAACTTTGCATCCAAATAGACTAAGGTCCCAAACAGCCAGTACATGCAGTAGAAACAAGTCCAAGTGCCTTTATCAATGGCTTCTCAGTCAGCCCCCCTTGTCAGCCACATTCTGAGAGTCTGGTTTGATTGCATAGTCATTTAGTCCTGGTCCAGCTGGATTTGGTGAGCTCCCATTAGAACAGGCACACTGTCTCAGTGGGTGGACGAACCCCTTGCGGTCCAGACTTCCTTGCTCATCTTCTCCCTCCTTCTGCTCTTCAACTGGACCTTGGGAGCTCAGTCCGTTGCTTGGATGAGGGTCTCTGTCTCTATTTCCATCCATCCCCGGACGAAGATTCTATGGTGATATTTGAGATAATCATCAGTGTGATAGTGGGGCAAGGCCAGTTCAGGTACCCTCTGCTCTGCTGCCCACGGACCTAGCTGGGGACAACAATTCTACCCCCAGAAAGCCTGATGTCACTTTTTAAAAGCAGGTGAACAATACTCCATTGTGTAAATGTACTGTATTTGCTTCATCCATTCCTCT
This sequence comes from Myodes glareolus, assembly GCF_982192425.1. Classification (NCBI taxonomy): domain Eukaryota; kingdom Metazoa; phylum Chordata; class Mammalia; order Rodentia; family Cricetidae; genus Myodes; species Myodes glareolus. The sequence goes on from NC_142040.1 coordinate 32,483,679, forward strand.
ATTTAGGGACATGTAGGTTGTTTCCAGTTTCTGGCTATTATGAATAAAACAGCAGTGAACATGGCTAAGTAAGTGTCCTTATGACAGAATGAAATGTCCTCTGGGTGTATGCACAAGAATGTTGTAGCTAGATCTTGAGGTACATTGATTCCCAACTTTCTGAGGAACCACCATACTGATTTCCATTGGGCAGTACAAATTTGCACAACCACCAGCAATGGAGAAGTGTTTCATTATTCCTCATCCTCGCCAGCAGGAGCTGTCGCTTGTGATGCTGATCTCAGCTATTCTGACAGGTGTAAGGTAGAATCTCAAAGTAGTTTTGATTTGCATTTTCATGATGGGTAAGGATGTTGAACATTTCTTTAAGTGATTCTCAGCCATATGAGTTTCCTCTCACAGAGAAATTCTCTGTTTAGATTTGTAACCCATTTTTAAAAATTGGGTTATTAAGGTTTTTGATATTTAGTTCCTTGAGTTCTTTATATGTTTTGGGTATTAGTCCTCTATGGATATGGAGTTGGTGAAAATCTTTTCCCATTCTGTAGGCTGCAGTTTTGTCTGGATGATGGTGTCCTTTGCCTTCCAGAAGATTTATAAATAGTGTTAGTGCTAGTGAAACTCAAGCCAGAATTTGCTTATCAAGGAATATCATTCCTCAATCCTTAAAATTCACAAATAAACAACATTTCATGCAAAGGAAAGAAAAAACCACAATTTTAAAACTACCGAATAATATTGAAATTTATGATTTCATGCATCATGATCTTGGGCAAAAATCACATAATAACTTTGACACAATATTTCTCCAGCTGTAAAAATGACTTACTGTAAATGATATGCTTTAATCAGCTGCTGTTATTATTAAACATATATAGTATAAAAAGTCTTTTAAACAATACAATAATTTAAATAATAATTTTTACTCCAATTTTTATTATTATATCATGCTGATTATTGTAATGATCATTCAGTAGTGAATATTTAAGAATAACTTTCAGGGATTATAGAGTTTTGATACTAACCCTTTATTTAGGTAGTCTCATTCAGATTATTGGTATCTAATAATGTGAGTAATCTGATGCTTGTTACCTTCTCTTGTTAAGTTAATAATTCAAAGTGATCTTGTATAGAAAATTTATTCACTTAATACAGACATCACTGGTTTCAAAGACACTTCTTATCTCTTCCATCTTCAAATGTTTAGGCTCCTTTCCACTTGTTAGTTGTTTCATTTCAGAACCTCAATGACTGAAGCATATTTTTTTTATCAGAAAGAGGCAGAAGAAATAAAAGCAGGGTAAAACTTGATTTGTATATACAGTGAACCTGATGATACTTCTTACTCTAACTCAGTCTGTGGAAGCAGCAAGCACTGAATCTCAGTCTGCCTTCAGCTCTCCCTACAAATGACTAACCCCTTCAGGGTGTCTGGTCTTAAACACCATGAAGACATGATCTTCAGATTAACCAAAACAGTATTTGCATGACCTGTATTATTTTATACAGCTCTTTGTAGATTTCAGTATTATGGATGTTTGTCTCTCCCGTCCTTTACTGAAGTTATCACAAGTTTTCAGTTTAATAATCTCATCTGCTAATTTTGTTGCTAGCTACTCAGCGATTAAACCTATATTATCAATTCACTGAGGAAAAAAGTGTGAGTCTTGCTCAGATGGAATATAACTTGTATGGCAAAGTTCTTAATATGTCGTGCCCATGAAATTGGCCATTTGTACTTGATAGTTATATTTTGAATATACACAATTTATTGGTGTAAAAGACACTGATGATGATACTAATTTGATTCTTTCATTAAATGTCTGTGCCTCTCTAGAAAAAAAATAGCCAAAGCTGCCTTACCATGACATGATGATAGGCTATAAAGCCCAGATGGCCTCCTAGAAAGGAAGTTCACAACAAAGTTCAGGCCTGTATTTTCCAAACAGTCTACACTAACCACTGGCCTGTTTGGTTTCAGCTTTGTTGGAAAAGGAAAATATCAAATGCTGGCCTAGTGCATTGTCATTTCTTGTCATTTAAAAATTTATACTGTTATTTTGTTTTATTGTTAGAGCCAATGTCTAAAGACAAAACTCTTTCAAATTATATGAAGTAATGAATAGAAGGCACTTTCATGCAAAACAGTGTAGTGACAGCAAAAACAACAATGGAATAAAGGAAGGTTACCATCCACTTCCTTGGGCTGAAGAGATGACTCAGTGGTTAAGATCACTATCTGCTCTTCCAGAGTTCCTGTGTTCAATTCCCAGCAACCACATGGTGGCTCACAACCATTTGTAATGAGATCTGGTGCCCTCTGGAGGAAGAGACCTGGTCAGTCGTCCTCATCAGCTTAGACCATGAAGCTCATTATTGTCATGTTCCACAGAACCACCATGTATGGGCTGCCCATGCCTGTTTCAGCGTTGCCAGAGCAGGAATTTCATTCATTCATTCATTCACCATCTACTTTCTTGACCTCCACTCCCTTCACCAGGATGGATCATTCATGTTATCAAAAGTTGCAATAGCTCTTTCCTGATGGTCATATTCTTCAACCACACTGGACTTGCCATCTATGGAAAGAAAGTTGTTTGAGTTATCAAGGTTTTCAGCAAACAGAGGCAGGATTCTGTTAATCCCTATAAAGTCACCTTTTTGACATTAAACACATTTTAAGTCAATATCAGATATTTCTCTGGCACTGGAGAATTTAGGGATTCATAAAACAAGAATAATTTCTGCTCCCATGAAAGTCATACTGCATTATAGAAGCTATCCAAATAATTGTCCACATGCAGGAAAAATCAAAGTAACACATATAAAGTAAAAATAAGAGACAACATACTGAGATTTGAATGTGGTAGCACAGTGATCCTGTCTAAGGAAGTGATGATTGAGATGAAAAGAGAGTGGGTATTTGGTGAAATGAGAGGCTATAGGTGATGTAAAGAGATGACAGAGTCTACGCCAAGATTCTGGTACTTGGTCATAAGTGGTGAGTGAGTTTAATAAATGAGGGTGAAACACAGCCAGAATGAGATCTGCAAAACGAGACTGACAGTGGGCCAAGAGTTCACTAGGTATGCTAAATATTTTCTTCTCTGGATCTACAGCAGTAAGAATTCACTGAAGTGTTATGCAACTGGGTGGACATATAAGGGTTTGTGTTTTCAAAATACCACTCTGAAAAGAATGTGGAAAACTACTGGAAGTGAGTTAAAGATAGACTTCGACATTCCGGGTTGGTGGCTTCTTTGGTAGTCTGGAGGAAAAAAAAAATGTTGAAGTAATGTCAGGAAAGGAGTTACTATTATAACTGAAAAACCAAATAGGCAGGTAGGGGAAGCTGATGTCTAGGATGGCCATCTTGTTTCTGGTTTGCATAACCAGCTGGGAATAGCATTAACGTTAAATTAGGAACATTGGAAGAGAACCAGATTTCAGAAAGGAAGATCAGGTAGTAGACGACAGATATGTGGGGTAGTCAAGAAAAAAAGTCAACTAGGCAGGTAGAAGTGTGGGTCTGTGTGGTGGTTAGTGTTGTCAGCTGATAGAATCTAGGGTTACCTGGGAAATGCCTCTAGGGACGCCTGTGGGGGTGTCTTGATTACAGTAATTGCCATGGGAAGATCTACCTATTGTGGGTGGTACTGCTTTCTGACTGGGATCCTTAACTATGTAAATGAAGAAGGGAAACTGAACAATAACACACTCATTTATTGGCTCTCTGCTTCTTGGTAGGGGAAACAATGTGGCCATTTTGCACTCTGGGCCAGAATAAAACATCTCCTTTAGGTTTATTTTATCAGAGTGTCTTATCTCAGCAATAGGACAAGAAACAAGGGAAGTCTGGAATTCAAACACATGACTGACAATGGTGTAGCTGGTAACCATTGTATTAGTTTTGTTTTGGGAACAAATTTAATAATATTTTAAAATCCAGTTCTGTCGTCTGGGAGCATTAGTTGTTTGTTATTCTTACTTTTCCTGTTTCCTGACAAGATGCTTTCAAGAGTTTATCCTATTTGGTTACGGATAGGACAAGATAAATCCTAACCAAGATCTGTTGGAACCAGATGTAGTAGCTCACATCTGTAATTCCAATACTCAGGAATCTGGGGCAGTCAGGTTCTGCAAATTCAAGGCCAACCAAGGCTACATAGTGAGTTCCAGACCAATCTGGGCTATAAGGTGAGACCCTGTTTCTAGGTTATCTAAATATTTGACTTTTAGCAGTTCCCCCATATCTTGTTATTTTTTGTAGTGTACTTGTGTTTCTTATTTCAGCTATGTGCTTTTGGTGCAACACACCTGGAAGATGAACTTGGGTATCTAAAAATATAATTGAAAAAAATGAAGAAATAACACATTTTCAAGGCACCAAATGTTTTAAATTTTACTGTAAACCGACTAATGGGAGAAGACTGTGAGCCAACCATATACCTTTAACACTCTTTAGGAAAGCTAGTCAGTTCCTGGGGAGGATTATGTGCTTGCTCCATACAGAACTGTGGTAATCCTCATACAAAGTACGTAGTTCCATCTCCTCCATTTCCTGTGTAATATCTCAAATCTCTATCTCTTCAATACAAAGCTGGATCTGTATGAACCTCTGTATAACCCAAATGTCAACTTCCTTCTCTTCACTCGGGTTTTCTCTCTTTTCACATGAAATTAAGCATGCCAAGTATACTGCAGTCTGTAACGACTCTGGATTCCATAATGATCACATCATGCCACATGTAGCAGTTTGCTTTAAAAACCTAGGGGCTGAGGATAAAGAAGTGGCTCAGCCCTCAAGGCTGAGTACAACTGTTCCAGAGGACCTGGTTTTAGTTTTCAGCATCAGGCAACTCAGAATTTCCTGACTTTGGGAGATTTGATATCCTCTTTTCACTTCCATGGACATACACACTCACACACATACACACACACACACACACACACACACACACGGACATGGATACATACATACACACAGAGACATATGACACACCCATGCACAATCAAAATAATAGTAATAATACATATCAGAGAGATTAAAAATCACAATTGATTATCCCTTCATGAGTTGGGTCCTGTCCATGGCATGGTCGCTAGAGTGTTCTTTTGTTACTTATCTAGTAACCAAGTAATCTACAAGGAGGAATCAGCATGCTCAATATGTGTGTGTTGGTGTCTTAGTAAGTCTTATGGTTTATAAGTACATATTACAGAATTAAATGTTGATAAAAGTTAGAAGTTTATTTGACATATAGTTCTGGGGACTGGGAAGTTCAAGTACATGCTTCTGGCATCTCATCAACATATAATGAGGGTCTTCCTGATGGGCCATGGTATAACGAAGGGCATATCATGGCAAGACAATGCAAGCATGCCAGAGAGATCTCACATTGATAACAGAACCACCTATGCAATAAGTTAGCAATCCATGAGAGTATCAATCCATTCATAGGGACAAAGCTATTATAACATAACCATTCCTCATAGATTCTATTTCATAGATGCCATTAACAAATAACTCTGAGGATTATATTTCTAACACACAAAATTTAGAGGATACATTCAAGCCATAGCAATTAGTTCTAAACTATATTCTAGGTCAGCTGATATGTTTGAAATCATAGAAATGCTTTTTTGTGCTTGAAAACCTAACCAGAATGAGTAACTTACCATTGACTGGTACCATAGCGTTTGGATAGTAGAATATAGATGGGAGAAAGATTCTTCATTGGTATTGGTGGCAGTATTCAAAGTATACAGATTATCAGAAAGCACTGTACGGTCACCTTCATGAACCTGGAAATTCCAGATGATGCTACCTGGAGTAACCTGACTCTAGATCTAAAGACTCCATTCCGTCCTGCATACAGACAATTTTTCAGAGCGTTGCTTTCTGATATGATAATATCCTCAGAAGAGAATCAGAACTAGCATTTTGTTTCATCTGCATTGCATGAGTCTTTCTTTCCTGTTGAGAACTTGAAAAGACAGAGTGTGGGTAGCACTGAGCTCCCAGCACAGTTAGTCACTGTCCTCTTCTGTCCGCTGTCCTCTTCTGTGTTCCATGCTTTGTCGTCATATTCATTCCGTCTACTAACACGATGTCTGGAGGGGACTTGTGTTCTCATCACACTTTTCAAGTAGATTCCTGCTGTTGACTGGAAAGAATGTAATAATTGTGAGTGATTGGTTGTCAATCTCTGGTTTGTCATCAGCATCTTTAACTGCTGATTTATTAAATCTCAGAATTAGAAACAAATTTCAGATATCAGAAGAGACTCAATTTTATCAAACAGCTTATTATTATTTTATTTTTTTCGAGACAGGGTTTCTCCGTAGTTTTTGGTGCCTGTCCTGGAATTAGCTCTTTTATACCAGGCTGGCCTCGAACCCACAGGGATCCGCCTGCCTCTGCCGCCCATGTGCTGGGATTAAAGGCGTGCATCACCACCGCCTGGCTCAAGCAGCTTATTTTTAAAAATACGCAAAATTGTGGGTTGGAGAGACGAGTTTGGTAGAGAGCACTTGCTTTGCAAACGTGAGGATCATAATTCAAATCCAAGTACTGCATATTAAAATGGGATTCTCACCAAGACCTGCAATTCCAGCTCTGAGGGATCCTATGCCCTTTTCTATTCTCTATGTGTTTGCAAGCACACACACTTATTTATTCTCTCCCTCCCTCCCTCTCTCTCTCTCTCTCTCTCTCTCTCTCTCTCTCCCGTCTCTTTCTGCCTCTGTCTCTCTCTCATATACAAACACACTCATATATTAGATAAATAAAATTTTAGAATAAATAAATTTCTAACAATATGAACTTGACTGTTCAATTATCACTTAGAACTTCCATTTGAATGCTTTTTATGCTTAAAGTATACTTAAAAGTATAAAACCTCTCTTATAATGTCAAGCGCTGAATGTTTAGCCCCTGGCCAGTAACGATGTGGTTCATCTGGGGAAGTCGTTCATTGGAGCATGTAAGGTGGTACACTAAGCTGCCCTGCCTTGTCTTCTTTCTCTTGACCTATTTGATGTGAATAACCTCTTGTGTGATACGCGCCAACCACCAGCACAATGTTCTGCTCAAGAATGTGGAGACAGAACAGCAGGAAACAAAATCGATGCCTGATCCCTTCTTTTTGATGCTTATCACAGCAGTGACAAGAGTAACTGATAGATAAAGGAGTTCTAAAGAATTCCATGGTGCTTGGGCTTTTATTAGTGATGGTTTCAGAATTGGAATCCAGATGTTTAATTTTAAAGATCTATTTATTTTCTGTTTATGACTCTTTCTCTTGCATGATTGTGTGCCAAGTGTATGCAGTGGTGACAGAGACCAGAAGAAGGTGTGGGATCCTTTGGAATGGGAGCCACAGATGGTTATTAGGTCCCACATGAGTACTAGGAACCCAACCCGGGTTCTCTGCAAAGGCAGAACATGCTCTTCACTGCTGAGCCATTTCTCCAGCTTCTGGAACTCAGTATTTTAAAAACCTTACTGATAGCGATTTTCTTGTTACAAATGAACTTTTTTGCAGATATTGCCATGTTTTAGGGCAAACATGACACTACGGGGAATTCTCTCAAGTCCTGTGTGTTATTGTGTGAACCTGTGAGAGGAACTTTTCATTTCTGTGTTATCATTGCAATTGGAAAAGAGACCAATGAGAACAAAGAGAAAGGGAGATAAAAGAAATCAAATAGAAAACTTTGTCAAAAAGGAAGCACATGTGATGGGAATTAGAGACGAGATAAAATGGCCATGGTAGGGCTTTTAAGTTACTGCTCGTTGTGGTAGAGAAAATGAATTGTGAAAACACAAATTGAATGATTTAAAAAGTATTAGAAAAAAGTGTTTTTTCCTTAATGGAAGGTACGCTAATGTATTGAGAATATTTGCTGAGTATTGTTGTGTGTCCTTTCAACAAATAATATCTTATGTTTTCACTCCATACTGTTTATCTCAGCATTAAAGCATTAATTGTTCTTTTAGAACATGGAGAGCCGTCATAACGGCATAGTGGCATGATTAGGTGGTAAGAGAATACTCGTGTTTATGTGAGGTGTGGTGGCACATGCCAGTACTCCAACCATCAGAGAGGCTGAGACAGGAGGACTGTGAGTTCAAGAGGCTTTAGGGAGGGTGGGTATGAGAGAACACATGTGTTATGAAAATAGAGGGGGGAAATCCTGGGTGTGGCAGGACTTGAACATGCATGGGAGTAGGAGGTAGGAGCATTGAAAAGGTGCAGGGTAAAGATTAACTAAAACTAAAGATTCCTGAAGAAGCCACATGAAAACCCAATAGTCTCTAAGCTAATTAAAAGAGAACATTAAGAAAAGACTTTAAATGGAGTTGCCGTGAATAATGCTGATCTCAGAAGTTGTGCGCTATTACACAAAATCTCCAATGTCAGGCTCAGGGCTCCTCCTTAGGAGTTGGTCAGGGAGATCCCAGGTGGCAGCCAAAACTACCCAGATTATGGCCATTACCATTGATTACTCATCAAAGCCAAATGGTAAGGCCCTGTCGCTGAAGATACCACATTATTCAAATGCAGAATACAGAGAAGCCATGCTAGAATTGAGTGAGGAGCTTCCTCCCTGCCATCTAGCCTAGAGGGCAGGCAGTTCTCATGTAGGTAGCTGGGGTAGAAAAGTTCCAGTAGTATTCCTTAGCTTTAGGCCTTGAATGCTATACCAGCCTGCCAGGCAAGAAGTACGTACTTGTACCATAATGGCACAACTGTTATAGAGGTAACCTATAAATTTTTTTCTTCTTTTTATTGAATTTGAGGTTTGTTCTGTAGGAGGGAGTTCGTGCCCATTACTGTGGACCATGTAAAAGGCCTTTGCTGGGGAGATCCTAAGCACTCAGAGTGAACCTATTACTTCTGTTCTGCTAAATGGACACGTTGTCAAGCTGCCCTCTAAATACTTACGCTCATAGCTGTAGAGAGTGTGATCTTCTCAGCCTTGATCAGAGACACTTCTTTTTACAGTGAACTAGTTAATACAAAGATTCATGGCTTGTTCTGCTGCTGTGAAAAAGTGACTGCTGAGTCTTAGCATTAAATGAGACTCTTACAGTAAGAGTCTTCCTTCTAAGCTCTGCGAACGTCATAGTGGAGGGAGTAGAAAGAATCTAAGAACCAGGTGATAGGAAGAATCATGAACTGCTGTTTTATGGGCATGGGCTGTCTGTGGCATCAAAGAACTTGCAATAGCTAGAGATGCTGCACAGAGCCTGCAGGAGGCTCAGCTGGTAAACATTCAGTCATAGATGAGAGAGGGACTCATGGGATCTACCCATGAGCTAATAGCAGTCCAGGGCTGCTGGAGGAGAAGTCATTATTTGCTATGATGTAACCCCTGGCGAGTTACTCATACTCCAGTAGATAGTAGACCCACGCCCATTCAAGTGACCCTGGTTAAACCCAGTGGGTTAGAAAGCAAAACAAAAAGATGTGAAATTAGGATGGGGACCTAATGGGAAGAGGAAGTGGGGGTGGTAGTAGAAGCAGGAATGGGATAAAAGTAGATGGAGGGATAATTTTGACCAGAGTATACTAAATGTGCATATGAGAATTTAAAAGAATAAATATAGCATTGTTTACTTTGAGGTCAAGTATGAAATTAGAAACACAGATCTCAAATGGCTCAGTTTATCAATAATAGTAACCTGTCATAGTTTAAAAATATATTTTCTTCTTTCTTAGTCTTCCCCTAGTGATTCCAAACATAGGAAGTTGACAACTAAAAGTCATTTCAAACACTAGACAAGGGATGGCAAGATGGCTCAGTAGATAAAGATGTTTGCCACATGACTAATGACCTAAATTCTATCCCCAGGACCCATGTAAAGGTGGAAGAAGAGAGATACATGACCTCTACGTGTGCCTACATTTGTGTGTGTACACAAATAATAATAAATAAAATAAATTAGTTAGTTTGCTCTCATTATAAAATTTATCTAAAAGAGTAAGATTTACTTGCAAAGTTTATAAAAACCAAAACTGCATTGTTTGATAGCCTTGACTACATTATAATATAATGTTTTATGGAATACCACTAATGAGAAGGTAGGACATTAAAAAATAGTCAGACATTCTTAAAAAATACTCTAAACTTGTCAACTGCAAATCATACCTTAAACTTCTAATTCATAAGAAGGGGGAAATACCTTAATGTATATGCTTTGGTAAAATAAGGTACTTCTGTGTCCTTGCTTAGGTTTTTATGCATGTCCTCTAGCCCCAATAGTACAATCTATATAGGCTTTTATAGTCATTTCAAAATTATAAGTAGCACATTGCAATGCCAAAATCAAGTCAGGTGATTGTGACCTTAGCCCACCTGTGAACATAAGTAACTGAGGGCTTTCTTATTCCTTCTTGCTCTAATACTTTAAGTATTTTAATATATCATAAACTTTTTTCAACAAATATTTTTCTATCCAAAACATGAGTTGTTTGATTGTTTGAATGAGTCCCCCATAAACTCATGTATTTGAACACTTGGTCCCCAGTTGATGATGCTGTTGGAAGGAAGTTACTGAGCTCTGCTGGAACAAGACTGTGATGTGGGGAGCAAACTCTGGGAGCTTTTAATAGTCTTGCCCACTTGTCATTTACTCTCTGTGTTTCCTGTGTGACAGATGTGACCAGTCAGCTTCCTGCTCCAGTTGCCTGCTGATGTGCACTCTTTGCCACCATCGACACCCCTTCTGGGACAGGAAACTCAAATAGGCCCCCTCTCTGTATGTTGCCCTGGCTCATGCTGTTTTATCACAGCAGCAGATATTAGAGAACTAACAGAGATTATTCATCCAGCTCACTCTGCTCTAACTTAAAATATAAATTTGGACAAGTCGCAAATTATTTAATACATTGTTTTAAGATGTTTGACTACACTGTGTAAGGATATGTCACTATGATAGGTTTAATATAAAGCTAAACAGCCAGTAGCTAGGCAGGAAGTGTAACAGGGACTTCTGGACAGAGAGAACACTGGGAAGAAGAAAGAGCCACCAGCAAGACAGAGAGGAAGCAGTATGGACAGTACAGAGTAAAGGCAACTGAGCCATGTAAAAGAACATAGAAAATATGGGTTAATGTAGGTTATAAGAGCTAGTTAGAAATAAGCCTAAGCTATTGGCCAAACTTTCATAATTAATAATATGTCTCCATGTTGTGATTTTGGAGCTAACTACTGGACTAGAGAAAGACCCACTACTATTTATGTTTATGTATATTTGTCTTAATTACTCTGTAAGACTTCTTTATGTGCAAAAAGCTGTATGTATGTCTACTTTTCTGTGGAGGGACTCTTACTAGCTTCCTGAAGAAGTATGTGTGCAGAGGGGGGAATATTTAAATGTCATTGAGTTATGTACTCTTACTGCCTTGCCGTGAGTGCTGTGGATGCCTATCTGATCTTATTGACAGGTATTCTGTTTCCTGTGGGCTGACAGACTCATCTGTGCCCTCCCCTCTAAAGCAGGGCCTACGATAGGCTCCGACTTCTTGGAGTCTGGATCACACCATCCCTTAATCCCCCAGGGCAGGGTAGACTTTGACCAGTGACTAACTGTCATGTGGTACTAACCTCTTATCTCAAGGGGAGATCAATCCCATGGTGCAACTGAGCTCCAGAACTTACTGGGGATCAAATTAAAGTGAGTCATTAGCAGGGACCACATGCTTAAGGGCTCAATTTGTCGGTGATGTTAACCATATTTAAAAATTATATTGTCTTCTTTGTCAGACTTCCTAAAGTGACTTCGAAAGTGCAGAGTTCACACCCAAAAGCCATTGAAAAAAACCTAGCCAACAATTCTGATTATAAAACTATTCTGAGGCTATTATCTTAGTACTATGCCTCTACTAGGGAACTCACCAGAAAGCTGCCTAGGCTTTACTTCTAAGGAAATGGAATAATGCCTGCATCTATGATTGCTTACATTTTATGAGACTAGAAAATGGTTTTACAATGTAGTTTATAAGGGTGGGTGTCTAAATTAGGTCATTATTCTGTATTACTCTGGCGCTAAATGACAGTGATGAGATCATATTGATGATAAGAAAAATTTTATAGTTCTCGGCATCCTGCAATTAAATTGTTGCTAAGACTTTAGTTTGTTATGTGTAAGATATTGGTAAAAAGGTATCCATTGCCTGGTACTATGCCTGGCGGATGTCCAACATCTAGAGAAATAAAGGCTGTGATATTGAGTGTCTCTTACTAGGTGTTATTTAATATCCCTAATAATAGGGGACTCTTCCCTATTGATCAATAATCTAGACATGTCCAACATTCTGGCAATGGCTAACATGACTGATGATAATTATGAATGCATTTTAATACAGGACTGCAAACTTAAGATATTATCACTTTTTGTGATGATTATTTTTGAAACTCACTAATGTGGTTCTTAAGTGTGAACTTTATGGATAACAACACCCATTCGCAAAGTCAAAACGCTAAATGTTCATGAAAACAAACAAAAAAAACCAAAGAGCTACTTTGACAACGTTTAGAGAATAGTTTTCCTCCTGCTGCCAGAGACTATGAGCTGAAAGTAACTTAGGGTCATGTTGTAAGAGTAGCAGAACCTTGACGGTTGAACTCTCAGTGTTGGCAAGTATCTTTTACCCAGGTTGGTGACCTGATATGTGTGCCCTTGAGACTTGAGATGGAGGTGTCTAGATGGTTCACTTGAGAACCGTCGAGAATTTTAAACTCCTTGACTTTCCTCAATGCTCTGTTATCCTCGCCGAAAACAAATCTTCACCTGCTTCGTTCTCCTGTCATCGAAGGAACTAGGCTGCATTCAGCCTTCAGAGCATCACCTCTTGATTCACAACATCAGCATCCATTCTCATCAGTTCTGTCACTTTTGGCTGGCACACGTCTTTCCTGAGCTACGTCAGTGTTGACACTTATGTGTCTCTTCTGTTTGGTACATCCAGCACTAGCCTAGTCAGAGCTTCCTGAGATCTGAACTTTGGGTACCTGGGATTGTAGATGGGCAGAGTCTTAACTATGCATAGTGGTAATCTTTGCTAAGCTGTGTTTGGACAGAGTAGACCTACTGTAAAAAGAAAGTGACCCTGAGAGTTGCAGTTCCTCTTAGTGAATAGTCCTCCCTTCACTCAGCTTCTGAGTGTTGGCAACACTTCACACCTCCCTTCTACAGACAAGATGGTGTTTCTCCGTCAACTGGAGGCCCAATGCCTGGCTAATCATTATCAAAGAGCCACCCTTGTATCAAGGTAAGGACCATAGTGTGTGATGCCTAGGTTCCTGGTGCTCCTCACCTGGATAAAATTAATTTTTTATTTGTCTTGTGTGTGTGTGTGTGTGTGTGTGTGTGTGCTTTTTCTGAGATTTTTTTCTTTTTTTAATTTAAAATAGATTCTTTTCTCATACACTACATCCCAAACACAGTCTCCCCTTCTTCCACTCCTCCCATGTCTCCATCTCCCTTTGTCTCTGGATTTGCCCTGTCTGCCTTTAGAAAAGAGCTGTCCTACAAGAGGCAACAATCAAGTACAACAAAACAAAGTACAATAACAAGGCAAAATTACTCACACCTTAGGCTGGACAAGGCAACTCAACAAGAAGAAAAGAGTCCTAAGAGCAGGCAAATGAGTTGAAGATACAACTGCTCCCACAGTTTAGAAGTCCCAGAAAACACTAAGCTAATCACCAGAGCATATATGCAGAGGACAGGCAAAGACCCTTGCAGGCTCTGTGCTTGTTGCTTTTGTCTCTGTGAGCCTCTATGTGCCTTGCTTAGATGATTAAGTGGGCCATGTCCTCCTGGTGTCCTCCATCCCCTCTGACTCCTGCAGTATTTCTTCCCCCTCTTCTGCTGGATTCCCTGAACTCTGAGGGAATTGGGGACCTCTAAAATGTCTAGACTCTTTCTCTGTATCATGCCTGGCTGTGGGTATCTCATCTACTCCAATCTGCTGCTCTGGGAAGCCTCTCGAATGATTAAAAGGCACCAATCTGAGTATAGCAGAATATCACTAGGAATCACTTCACTGCTTTTTTAAAGCTAGTCTTTAGTAAAGACCACGCCTTTCTTAGGATCATTACCAATAAACCTTAGAATCATTGCCTCTTCACTCATGCTTCCCTCAGATCAAAGATCAGTCTCAGAATAAAGTATTTTAACACTAACCTCTGCATCAGGGTCTGCTTCTAGGAAAACGATACTGGGATAGATCGTCTAGTTCTGACGTTCTATGAGTTTATGATTTTATTACATGTAACAAAGGTAGAGTTGGGACTAGTTTATGGATAGTTAGAAGGCAAGGGCATCCAGAAGAGGCAACACAGCCTTTTCTTCAAACCAGAGCTGCTTGGTCAGGGTTTGCAGGTTTGTTGTACCAGCTATTTGTGGGATAGCAAGTGCATAATTGGACACTGAAAATTGCTTTTAAATTTGATTGAGCCACCTGTGTGTACCAGAGATACGAAGAATGGTTCGGCGTGATTGTTGGCTCTAGTCCAGATCACTGTATCTCAAACGGAAATGAACACCTCAAATCAACAGGGAGTTTGTAAAACACATATTCTTGGGAGTTTATAACATGTTTCCAGATGGCAACTGAACTGCTTTATCAAATCCTCCAGATCTAGCATGCACTTTATACTTTAAGAACATAATAACCATAACCCAATGGTACAGGCTTGCAATCCTAGGTGCTTGGGAGGCCGAAGTAGGAGAATCTCAACTTAGGCTGCATAGTGAGCTCAAGGACAGCCTGGGTACCTTAGGGAGACTTTGTCTCAAGATAGAAAAGTAAAAAGACATATGGGAAATAGCTTAGTGGCAGAACTATGTAATATGTGGGGCCCATGCGTTTAATCTTTAGTATTGCAGAATTTAAAAAGAAAGCCCAACACTATGCAGTTTGCTGGCACATGCCTATAACGCCCCCAGTGCTTGAAGGAATGAGACAGAAGCTTTAAAAGATGAAGTCCAGCCTTGAATTTATACGAAGAATGTGTCTGGAAATAAAAAGAGATAGATAGATGATAAATAGATGGATAGATGGATGGATGGATGGATGGACGGACGGACAGACGGACGGACGGATGGATAGAGGAGTGAGAGTGAAATAATAGAAAGAGAAAGTCTTAACTATTTTTTAAATTGTATTGATTTTTTATTACACTCTACATTTTTCTCTGCTCCCCTCCCTGCCTCTCCCCTCCCCTTCAACCCTCTCCCATGGGCCCCATGTTCCCAATTTACTCAAGAGATCTTGTCTTTTTTTACTTCCCATGTAGATGAGATCTATGTATGTCTCGCTTAGAGTTCTCGTCTTCTAGGTTCTCTGGGATTGTGATTTGTAGGCTGGTTTTCTTTGCTTTATGTTTAAAAACCACTTATGTGTGAGTACATGTGATAATTGTCTTTTTAGGTCTCAGTTACCTTGCTCAAAATGTTTGCTAGCTCCATCCATTTTCCTGCAAAATTCAAGATACCATTTTTTTCTTCTGTGTAGTATTCCACTGTGTAAATGTACCACATTTTCATATCCATTCTTCAGTCAAGGGGCATTTAGGTTGTTTCCAGGTTCTGGCTATGACATACAATGCTGCTAAGAAAATAGTTGACAATATGTTCTTGTGGCACGATTGAACATCCTCTGGGTATTTACCCAAAAGTGGTATAACTGGGTCTTGAGGAAAGTTGTTTTCTAATTTTCTGAGAAATTGCCACACTGGCATCCAAAGGGTCTGTATCAGCTTGCATTCCCACCAGCAATGCAGAAGTGTTCCCTTTTCCCCACATTTTCTCCAGCATAAATTGTCACCAGTGTTTTTTATCTTAGTTATTCTTATAGGTGTAAGATGGAATGTCAGAGTTGTTTTGATTTGCATTTCTCTGATGACTAAGGATGTTGAACATTTTCTTAAGTGCCTTTCAGCCATTTCAGATTCCTCTGTTGAGAGTTTTCTGTTTAGGTTTGTACTCTATTTTTTATTGGATTATTTGCTCTCTTAATGACCAATTTCTTAAGTTCTTTGTATATTTTGAAAATAAGACCTCTGTCTGATGTGGGGTTGACTGAGAAGCCAAGGACAATGGCATTGGGCTTTGATACTACTGCATGGATGGGCTTTGAGGGAGCCTTGTTTGTTTGGATGCCTACCTTCCTGGACCTGGGAAGAATGGGGAGGACCTTGGACTTCCAATAGAGTAGGGAACCCTGGCTGCTCTTTGGCCTGGAGAAGGAGGGGGAGTGGGAGTGGTGGAAGGGGAGGGAAGTGGGAGGAGGTGGAAATTTTTAATAATAATAATAATAATAATAAAGACTTTTATCATGAAGGGATGTTGTATTTTGTCAAAAGTTTTTCAGCTTTTAATGAGATGATTATGTGTTTTTTATTTTTCAGTTTGTTTATATGGTAGATTACATTGACATATTTTTGTATGTTGAATCATCCCTGCATCTGTGGGATGAAGCCGACTTGATCATGGTGGATGATGGTTCTGATGTGTTCTTGGATTTGATTTGCCAGTTTTTTGTTTTTTTTTTTTTAGTATTTTTCCATCAGTGTTCATGAGTGAGAGTGGTCTGTAATTCTCTTTCTTAGTAATGTCTTTCTGTGGTTTGGGTATCAGGGTAATTGTAGCCTCATAAAAAAGAGTTTGACAATGTTCCTTCTGTTTCTATTGTGTGGAACATTTTGAGGAGTATTGGTATTCTTTGAAAATCTTGTAGAATTCTGAGCTGAAGCCATCTGGTCCTGGGCTTTTTTTTTTTTTTTTTTTTTTTTTTTTTTTTTTTTTGGTTGGGAGACTTTTGATTATTGTTTCTATTTCTTGAGCAGTTATAGGTCTATTTAATTTGTTTATCTGGTCTTGATTTAAGAGAAAGAGAGAGGGTCTAGAAAGGGAAAGAATGGGAAGGTTGAAAAGCAACTAAAAAGAAATATATTCAGAAACCTGGAAACCCCATATAGAAACCTCTTGCTTTGCAAGCTAATTTAAAAATAAAATAACTTAAAAATTGAAATTTAGGTTATCATTTGCATGAATTAGCCAAATCTGAAATACCTAAAATCCATATATTATAGGGCAGTCATGGTAAACTATAGAAGAGCAATAAGAAGTGTCTTTAGAACATGACGCCGAAGTATCTAGAGAGGCAACTTGAAGAAAAGAAGGACAGAGTGTGGGAAGGACCATGGCATAGAAATTATATTTTATTATTATATTTAAAAATACATTTTAAAGTTTAGCTAATGATGATTCCTTTGGGAATAATTGACAGACTGTTCAAATAGATAGCGATAAATGGTAAATATTTCTACTCATTTTAGTGTCTAAAAGGAGCCAATATCTGCTTTTTTTTTCTCCCACAGTAATCAGACCTAAACACTTTCTATTTTTTGTTTTACTTAACAACCTGTAAAACGTGGATCATTTCAACACCTGAGAGTTTCACGGTTTTCTTTTAAGAGGTAACACCTCTTAGGACCTACAAAAATTCTCCGCTTTTGCCCATAGAGTCCCCACTGACTCCCAGGCTGTGGCTACAGGCTTCTGAAAGGACGCTCATCCTCAGCTTTGCTGAGACAATTCGTCAAATCCTCCTGTAAGGTACCAGCTTTCCTGACAATCTACTTGTTCATTTTGTATACCCATCTATGCCTCTCATTCTCCTAAGAAAATCTTGTCTTCTTGTTCTCCCTGGCCATCCTTTCCGCTTTGTCTAGTAAGCTCTCTGGCCCCATTACTTTGAGCTTCCGCTGCCCAGGTTTTTCAGTTTAATGTTCTATTAGGCAGGACCCTTGGATTTGCTGGCCCAGTGTATTTGGAGCTGAAGCTTTGCTGCCCTCTTTTGGATTTAGTATGTGATAAATATTTGTTTAATGGCTGGAAGTTCCTACTGCATACCTTTGCAGGATGTAAAGAAAGGATGTGATTCTCCGTGATTGTCTGGTGGGGAGGACTTCAATTCCTTAAGAGGCTGACCACTGCCAGTGTGAGCATGCTTCAGTGAGTATATACAGTGCAAACTGGACTTGTTTTGGGGAGAAGGTGGGAGTGGGTCACAAGGGTGGGAGTGGACCTGAGAAGTCTGAGAAGTGAGTGTGATCGGGGTGCATTATGTAAAATTCCCAAATTATCAAAAACAAATATTATGCTGGAAAAAAAGCCTAAATATAATTTGTATTGGTCGGTGTTCCATTACTATGGACAAAGTAACTGATAAACAACTTAAAATATATCTATTGTGGCTAAGTGTCACAGGATTCACTCAGTATGTGGCTGGTTGGCTTCACTGCTTTTGTCCTGAGGTGTATTAAGGAGGGAGGGGACAAGGACAAATTGCATCTTTCGAGGTCATATTTCACTGACGTCCTTCCTCAACTAGGACCCAACTTTTGCAATCCCATTATTTTCCAGTAGTTTATTCAACTATGAATCTATCAATGTATTAACCCACTGCCGAGGTCAGAGCCCTAAGGACTTAGTCAATTCTCTCCAGGTCCATATTATAGTACTACCCACTGAACAGATTCTGTGTGCTAAAAATTCACTGTCCACAAAGCAGCGAGGGCAACAGCCAAAAACCTGTACTCCTTTCAAATAGTTACAAATAAATAAATATACAAACAAGTAAAAGATGAGGCAAATCAGACAGTGTATGAAAATGGAATTAAGTCAGGGCAGGAGAGGGGAATTGAAATTTAGGAATAGGTTAGACGGTATCTCTCTGAGACGTGAAGGGCAGGATGGAAGTAGCGCGAGAACATGGTGGGTATCCGTGTGATATGTTTAAGGAATATCGAGCAGATAACATCATTGAAGCAACAGAGGAGAAAGACTCAGATTGTGCTAACTATCTCTGTATCATTGTCATAAACACCAGAGACAAATCACCTTGTAAGGAGAAAGGTGTTTGGCTCCTGGTGTTGGATGTTCCCATTCCTGGGTGCTTAGCCTTGTTGCTGTTGGGATGGTGGTGGAGCACTCCATTATGGCAAGATCATAAACTGGAGGAAACTTCACTCTTCATGGTGGTCTGAAACCAAAGAGAGAAACAAGAAGAACGGACATGCTCTCAATGACTCACTTCTCTTTTTAATTTATTTTTAAAATTGTTTTATTGTTTTTATTGAGCTACACATTTTTCTCCATTCCCCTTCCATCCTTCCCTGCCCCTTCTACATCTCCCATAACCCCCACGCTTCCAGTTTACTCAGGGGATCTTATCATTTTCTCCTTCCTGTGTAGATCCATGTATGTCTGTCTTAGGGTCCTCTTTGTTGTTTAGCTTCTCTTGGGTTGTGGACTGTAGGTTGATTTTTCTTTGCATTATTTCTAAAAGCTATACATGAGTAAATATATATTGCATTTGTCTTTTTGGGTCTGGGATACTACACTCAATATGGTTTTTTCTAGATCCGTCCATTTGCTTGCAAATTTAAAGATGTCATTTTTTTTTACCATTGTGTAATACTCCATTGTATAAATGTACCACATGTTCTTTATCCATTCTTCAGCCGAGGGGTATCTAGGTTGTTTCCAGACTCTGACTACTACAAACAATGCTGCTATGAACATAGTTGAGCACATGTCCTTGTGATATGATTGAAAATTCTTTGGGTATATACCCAACAGTGATATTGCTGAGTCTTGAGGTAGATTGTTTCCTCATTTTCTAGAAACTGCCATACTGATTTCCAAAGTGCCTGTACAAGTTGCACTCCCACTAACAATGGAGGAGCGTTCCCGTTATCCTGCATCCTCTCCAGCATAAACTGACTGACTAGCTTCTTTCTCTTAGATTCCCATCTCTTAAGGTCCTTCCACTTCTGGACCAAGATTTTGAAGACAATGACAGAGTAAACTATCACAGAAAGCATGTTTAAATATAGGTCATAGAGCTAAGTGTGGAAGGGCACACGATATGGCTTCTCTATATGTATACAGACCCACATAGACAAGCCCAGAAACATATTCACAGATATGGGTTTTTTTTCTGACTCATCCTGGGAGCTACCAGGTGGTTTTAAACAAAGGAGAAAATCTATATGACATACCTCAGCAGAGTACCCATGAGGAGGGTAAGAATACAGACTACAGAAGTGGAGGGAACAGAGATCTCCTGTCAACAGTAATAGCGACTTGGTCCGAATGGAACTAATAAGACATGGTCCAGGCTGTAATACATTTTCAGAAGATTTTCTGGTGAATGGAATGAGGAATGTTACAGATGGCAGGATGACTGAACAACTGGAAAGCCGGAGTTGCCTTGAGGAGTCTGTAGGAAGGTCAGGGGATCAGTGATGGAGACGAGGGTAGGGTTTTCACATGGAAATGTTTAGTTTGAGATTTGCACTACACAAATAGCAAAGAAAAACATTAGAACTTTTGGAGTTGTTTGCTGTTTAGAACAATATGATCAAAAAAAAGAACATGAATTTAATATGACAGAATTAGTAAAATTTGAGTCACTTGCAGTATGGATATAGTTTCGATTTTATTGGTTCATTTCCCATGCAATGAATGATGACTTCTGGCTCCTATTTTTTTGTCTGCTTGAACTATTGCGGGACTATAGCTTGCATAGGTCACTCTGAAATCTTTAGTTATCACATAACACCATTATCTCCTTTATGAATTACTTTCACTTCTTTTTCTCCTTTATACACAAGTGATAGCTTTGGCAGCCAAAGAACTGTGGATTCATGTGCAAATATTGCCGTACTATGGAGTGCTTCACATGCCTGTTCCCACTCCACATGTTCAACCACAAACTTCCTTTACATCTCAAGACTCAGTTAAATGTCTCGGGCATTGCCTGATCCTCTTATTCTGTGCTTTTCATCATGTGTGTTTTATTCCTCTAGTACAGCACTTATTATCAAACAAGCTTTCATAATATTCCTGCCCCAGAGGAGAGGGTTTGTATTTTATACATATGCCTGATGACAGGTACTGACATTTATTACATTCTCAATAAATATTAAATGAATAAATACCATTTATTTTAGACATAAGGGTTTTTAGTTGGGGTGCTTTAACATGAATATTAAAATTGTAAAATGTAATATGCTCTTCAGTGTCTATATGGCCTCAGATAATCTGAGAAAAGTCTCCCTATTCCTTTTGGGGGGAGGTGTAAAGCTGCTACCTAGGCTCTTATTTCATTGAACATCAATTCAGTTGACCCAAACAGATTTCATTTGAAGAGCTGTCAGTCTCATTCTTCATGGTCGCTCACTGGCAAGATTCACATCCAAGTGTGTTGTGCATGCATTCATGTTGAGCCTTCTGGCTCCTGTACTAGTTTGGAATGGAAATTCATTTGGGGGATTAGCTGTGTGCTTCCCTGGTGATACTGGAGACATTTAATCAAGAATTAAAGCAATGAATTTCTTTGGTTTATTCCCATACCTGTCTCTAGGCAAACAAGTATCTAGGAATTTTGACCCTTTGTGTGTTTTATGCTAATCCATTGTAAATCTTTTTCCTATTGGTTATTTATAATGCAAGACATTAGCTGTTAAATAATTTTCTATATGGGAAAGTACTTTGAAGCCTTCTTTAAAGGAGTTTAGATTGAAAACAGCAGGCATTCAAACAGTACTAAACCAAATGCTTTTAAAGCAGCCCCCATGGAAATTTCCCATGTGTCAGAAATTGTTTAGAGTCACAAAATAAGTGAGGCAAATGTCCTGTGCTCTCATGACCTACATATTTGAGCCAGTAGAGGAAAGGTGAGGGCAAATGGATAAATGTTGTGATTTCAGACATTTCTTAGTTGCAAAGTAAATGAGAGCAAGATGTGGGAAAGGGTGACTGCCTCTTAGGGGTGTGTGTTTATTCATCATGCATGCTTGAGCAATCACAGGCTGGCATTCCGGAAGCACAGGCTGATGATCAGAGAGGGGAAGAGTAGGGAATGTCAACAAGTGGTCACTAACAGGAATAACATGAGTCTTCATATTTTGTTTGCCAAATATCTTTATTGTATGACCACAGGTAATAATAGATCTGCACTTGTATCTTATGAGAGCCAAGATGCTACGTGACAAAAACCTTATTGTTCACAGTTCATTCTTTCTTCCTCTACTGAGTGATTTTGTTTCACTTGTCTTCATCACTTGGCAAGTGTATTTTGGGACAAGTGATTGAGTTTCTAGTGTCCTAGTTCCTGCATTGGAGAGTGGGGGAAAGCATTAACACCTTTGTATGTTTGTATTGGGTCTTAAAGATAATAATGGAATTAAATTCTCTAACAGAATCTGTTTCAGACAGATGAAATATTCTCCAAATGTTCATTGCTGTCTCTTAGTATTATTAATGCTGGTTTTTCATCTTGTTTGGCTTTTTGGAATTCTCAGTTTTGTATAGTACTCCTGAGAAGAGTTCCAGATTCTCTCTTGGCTCTATTTCTCCTTTCAGAGATAGCAAAACACAGAGAGGTTTTATTGGTATCTCTCACCTTAACTTTTGCCGGATGATTTTTAATTAAGAGACAGTGGTTGTGTGTTTGGAAGGAGGGCACACAGTTCTGCCTCTACACCTGTTCTCAGAAGTAGCATTTTCTCTCTCTACTGCTCTGGCAAGAGTACCCACACCCTAGATTAGGAAACAGACAATCTCTGTTTTATTTTCTTGGATCTGAACAACCCTGCTTTTCTATCCATTTACAATCTTCCTTTCTCATTATTCCCAATCCAGCCCAAACATTTTGAATTGTGGTAGCATCGCTAGACTCCATAAAAATTCTTAAGAGGGCAAACTCATTTAAATATATTCAATATTGGGTTTTTAGCTTAAAAACTTTATTTTGTAATGAAGCTCATTCATCCTTAAATTTAATCCTTGGAAGCTCACCATATAAAGCATACAGCAATTTGGAACTATATTTTCAAAATAATACTAGAATATTAATTTCAAATATATGCTGCTTGGAGACATAATATATTGCAAACTGTACAGTCTATAGATTTCATGGAAATATCGACAATGAGTAAATCCACTTTCTAGGGCTGTTTACATAGGGTTATTGTGTATTGATCTTTCAGTGAGTACCTAGGAGAATTTCTAGATTACACAACTGTCTGAAATGCAGAGAAAATGTGTGTGTGTGTGTGTGTGTGCACATGCATGCATGTGTGCATTTGAGTTTGTCTGTGTATCTTTAAATAATGTATGCCCTTCTCATTTATGAGAGAAAGTATGTTTTTGTTTCTTAATTTAGCAGTCTTTTTTACTGATTTTTATTGAGCTCTACATTTTACTCTGCTCCCCTTTCTACCTCTCCCCTCCCTTTCAACCCTCATCCAAGGTCCCCATGCTTCAAATTTTCTCAGATCTTGTCTTTTTCTACTTTCCATGTAGATTAGATCTATGTATGTCTCTCTTACATATTAGATCTATGTATGTCAACAATGATCCTCATTGTTGTCTAGGCTCTCTGGGATTGTGATTTGCGGGCTAGTTTTCTTTATGTTTAAAAATCACTTATGAGTGAGTACATGTGATAATTGTCTTTCTGGGTCTGGGTTACCTCACTCAATATGATGTTTTCTAGCTCCATCCATTTTCCTGCAAAATACAAGATATCATTATTTTTTTATGCTGTGTAGTACTCCATTGAGTAAATGTACCACTTTGTCCTTATCCATTCTTCGATCGAGGGGCATTTAGATTGTTTCCAGGTTCTGGCTATGACAAACAAAGCTGCTATGAACATAGTTGAGCGCATGTCTTTGTGGCACGATTGAGCATCCTTTGGATATATACCCAAAAGTGGTATTACTGGGTCTTGAGGAAGGTTGTTTTCTAATTTTCTGAGAAATCGCCACACTGAAATCCAAAGGGGCTGTACCAGCTTGCATTCCCACCAGCAATGCAGGAGTGTTCCCTTTACCCCAAACCTCTCCAACATAAGTTGTCATCAGTGTTTTTGACACGCCGTTAACATCAGCATTTGGGCGGCAGAGGCTGGGGCAATCTCTGTGCATTCGAGGTCAGCCTATTCTACAAAGTGAATTAGCAGTCTTAAAACCATTACTAACTCTCTTTTTGTGTCTTACAGATCCATTAAACAGTTGACTGATTATCCTAAGCAAGACCAAATGATGACTTTTCCATCAAAAGGACAAAGTAAATAACACAACCCACAAGCAACAAAGATCTTGGTTATGTGACCCTTGGATGCACTACACATATTAATCTTTTTAGGCAGAAGATAGAGACAAGGGAGAAATTCAGATGATTAATGGTAAGAGACTGAAATAAAATAACCTTACCCATTTCCTCCTCATTTACCTCGGTGAATAGTTCACATAGTGAGGTAAAACCTTTGTTCTATTGCACAGCACCATCTGCAGTGCAGATTTGGTCTTGAATCCTCTGATAGAATCTACTGATTTCTAGTGCAAATGGTAACGGTTATACACATGGACTTTTCGCTCTAGCAATCTACTGCTCAGCCAGCTTCCCTTCATTCTAAAGGCTTCATAGGAAAACTTGGCTTTATTTTTCCATTCCCAAACAATTCATTGTCTCCAGAAATGCTCTAGTTCATTCTTGTTGACTGTTTCTCGGATGGTTTATCCCGTTGAGAAGCCCCAGAACTAGAGAATTTGGGAGTTGAGAGGACCTTGCAGATCATCTCAAGGTTTGTCAACTGATGAGAATTGACTCTCACCCCCAGCCATTCTCATTTAGTTGTCATGGATGTGACTTGGCACTGGGAGAGGGGATGGGATGATTAAATTATGTTATAAATTCAAAAATGAAAAGAAAGTAAAGTTACAAGGAAAGTGTCTTAAGTGATTTTAATTTGCAGAAATGCTTGAAAACTACTGATACAACCCTAGTCTCTAGATTTGAGTAGGGCTTCTATCTAGTATATTCCAAGCGAGGATTTGGAAGATAGTCACAGGTGTTTTGCATCAGTTCATTTTCCACTGTCCCGGAGCCTTACTGAATGATGGAGTATGAAATGACAGTAGATATAAAACATCAGAACATCAGATCAAAGTTTCTAGCCTTAGAAATATATGAAATATAGCATATGAGTACTAAAGAATGAGGGCTAACATATACCATTCAAATTGCCACTGTTTTTATTAAGATGCATAAATGAGCATAATCAATATTGGTAACAGTTATTCTTTGTGGAGACAATGTTCTTCATATTAGATTGTTTAGAAGTGGCCTTGTAGCTTGAATAAGATGTGTTAGCCAGACAGTGGTGTGAAAACCCTTAATCCCAACACTCAAGGGACAAACGCAGGCAGATCTCTGTGAGTTGGAGGCCAGTTTGGTCCACAAGAGCTAGTTCCAGAATAGGCTCCACAACTACAGAGAAATCCTGTCTTAAAAAACAACAACAAAACAAGCAAACAAACAAACAAAAATCTGTCATCTTTGTCACCCATGGGTTCATGTGTTTGAACACTTGGCCCCATGCTGGTGGTGCTGTTTTGGAAGGTTCTGGCATCCATACTAGGTGGAGTCTTGCTGAAGAAAGTACATTGCTCGGGCTGAGGATTGGTCTTTGAGGTTTTGTCCTCTGGTTCTACTTTCTCTTCTCTTCCCTGCTTCCTGTGTGTGGATGAAATGTGATGTCTGCTTCCTCACTCCACACAGGCCCTCAAGTCCTGCTGCCAGGACTTTCCTACCAAACAAACAGAAACCTCCACACTTTCTCCCTAATTTGTGTTTTGTTGGGGTCTTCTATTGAAACAAAAGACAAGTAACTAATACAGATGTGCTGGAATAATTTGTCATTTGTGGGATGAGTTATTTGATAATATCATCTTGTAACTTGGAAGGAAGCTGAAGCTCTCATGGGTACCCTCGTAAAGCTTCCTCCATCCTGTTAGCCAGGGAACAAGTCTTTAGAAATGCTTGGATATTCAGCATAGCCCACATGGTAATAAGGAGGTCATATGCAAGTAACAAGAAAGCAATTTGAAATAACAGGGCACAAATTAAATTTAGTAACCATCAAAATGTTTTATATTACTTGTTCTCAGTGCTCCCATTAATTCTTGACCCTCTGACCTCATAGTTGAACATGCCGAAGTAAGGAATGTGCAGGTGGCCTTTGTCACCCTTGTGCTCACTACACCGTCAACAACTCCTAGGAAGCCACCAGCTCTCCAGTCTTCTCCTCCCTGCTGTTTTCATTTCTCTATTAATAGTGACAGGATGTCTGCTTTACATCAAGTCAAACTTCGGCTTTGAGCCCAGGCATCAACAGTGCATATCATCGTCACCTGCAGTCTTTATTGATGTTTGTATGTGAAGAGATGCACAACAGCAGATTAACTGTGCATGAAGGCGTAAGTCACAAACAATCCCACACCAGTTTGGAATTATCATTAATAGAATGGTTATTTATTCAAAGGGGGAAAACTTACAGATCACAGCCCCTCTGTGCGAGCAGCCCCTCTGTGCGAGCAGGAAAGAAGTCTAGGAGCCGGAAGTGGAGCTGAAAGCCAGAGAGAGAATGGAGGACAGCCACTACTTGTTTTAAAGAGAGAGAGACCACGCCCTAATGGGCTGGTATCTCAGCGGCTATTGGCTGAAGGAGCTCCCGCAGCATGTGCATTTCCTTCTTTCTCCTGTACTTTCACTCAGAGCCGTGGGAGTGACCATTCAGCGACTCCCCCAGTGCCGTCACTAGTGTGTGTGTGGTCACTCCTTCCCTCTCTGATTTTCTTCTGCTCGTTTTCCAGCCAGTGTCAAACTCTAGATCTCCATTCTGTTGTCGTCAGTGCTGTTTCTGTGTGTGACTATTACCACCCATGTACGTTTGCTTCTTGCTGAGGTTTAATGCTGATTTTTCTCCTTTACTGGTACTTTGATCTATCATTCTCATGACAACGAAAGGACAAGGGTTGATTACATTTGTGGACCAAGTCTAAGATTGGTAAAACTTCCAAACATTATGGCTTTGTCAAATTCTGTGACTAAAAGAAACCTAATTAAGACATTCTAAGGATGGACTCAAGAGCCAGATAATGCTCTTAAGTCACTAACTCTGTGTGTGTGTGTGTGTGTGTGTGTGTGTGTGTGTGTGTGTGTGGACAGACAGTAAAAGGAAACATTTAAAATTTGAAAAAAATCTTCGCTTTTGCATGAAATATTTAACAAAAAATGGGGCTTCCAAATATAGTAATTATAGAAGATTAACAAAAAGCAAGAATAACAAAGTCATTAAAAACTTGATTATGAGAAGACTAATAACGTTTTAAAATATTTGTTTATTTACTTTTTGCAAATACATACTTGCCTTTGTGAGTTCATGTACACCACGTGTATGCAGAAGCAGAAAAGGACATTAAGTTCCTGGGAATAGTAGCCTGGATGTAAGTACTGGGATCCAAACTTAAGTTCTTGGCGAGAGCAGCTTGCTCTTCAACCTCTAAGCCATTTCTCAAGACTTATTTTTTAAAATGTGTTTTTATTAGCACATATTAGTTATATATAATAATGGCTCTATTATGGCATTTACATAATGTATTTTGATCACCTTTACCCCTTGTTTCTGTCTTCAGCTGCTTCCCACTCTAACTCTCTTCTACCTGTTTCCAGCCATTCCTTGCTTCTATTCTAACGAATTTTTGGGGGGTGACCCGGTGAGTTCCACAGGTTTGTTTACAGGAGCCTGGGTCCCTTGCCAGTGGCTACACCACTGAAGATGAATGCTTGCCCTCCCTTTCACTGTCGACTTTTAACTACAAGTGAAGTTCAGAAGGGGTGAGGTATCAAGAGATCTCTTCCCCTCCATGACAGGATGCTGCTTGTCCCAATCTTGTGAAAACCTTGTCATAGATCAACAGCTACTGCAAGTTCAAACATTCTACACCAGCTTCATCCTCAGCCGCTGCGTGCCTCTTTCCCCCAGGTCTTACACTTCTTCTTTGATGATATTCCCTGAACCATAGAGTGATATAGATCTTCCATTTACAGGTGAGCATTGAACAATCAGTTTTTCTCAACAGTGATGGGTCTCTTCATTTATGACTGCCTACTGCAAAAACAAAGGAAAACAAACCAACACAAATCCCCAGCAAATGTTCCTGACTGAATCTTTCAGGATCACTAATCTGTGAACATAAGGAACATAAGCATAGTTATTTAGAGCAATTTAATGGGCACACTGAGTCCCTTTCATAAAACACAAAAAAGTTCTCCCACTAAGGTCTCTAACCTCCCCAGTTACAGGCTTATGATCAGGCTTACAGTACCAGACATGAAGTCTTTCCTGTGATGAAAACATTAAGTTCAACCAGAAAAAGGTTGGCGACTCCATAATGCAGTTCCCACATTGTCACAAATGGGTTTATGTTAGGTGGATAAGTTAGAGCCCAGATCCATAGCTGGGTAAGAGTGTGCTGACCGTGCCCCCCCAGCAACCTCCATAGTACCTTCTAATACTCTGAGAGCCAGCCACCATGGAACAAACTCCCAGCGGAGTTCTAGCTTGATTACTTTATGTGCTGTGAGCGGGCCATGTGGTGTCTTCAACAATCGGTTCTTGACAGCTAGTCTGGTGGGAAAACAAACAGTAGTGGAGATGTCTGTATTGTTTTGAGGGAATCAGATAATTCCTAGAGAAGTAGCCTACCCTACCCTCAGGAATTTTTGTTTAAATAGATTATAATTTTGGGGACCAGCTTTATCCACACACAGGGTACCCCCCTTCAAAATCATTGTTTGTGTGCATGCACCTCATTTCAGCTTTTGATTAGCTTGCCAAGTATCAGCTTTCCTTGTGACTTTCCCATGGGTCATTAGTTTTGATTCTTTTCCTTCCACTTTTTCTTTCTGCACACCCCCTAAATTTTTTATTTTCACCTGAGTAGTCTTCCTTCCACTTCTGTATATTTTAAAAAGAAAGCAAGACAAAACATCAACAAAGTTACTGTTAAGGATTGCTTGGGAAGAGCATCCTGTCTCTTTGAGGACAGTAAAGTAGATGTACACGCAAAACTTTTCAAAACTTTTCTACTGGTAAGAGCCATTTTCTTTTCAATGTGTTGTGGTAGGCAAGGAGTTGAATTAGGGGAGGGATCAGATTCCACAAGAGTCACCTCAAAACTTTCCATGGTAGCATGTCAATAAGTAACTCTCAACCTGTTTGTTGCTGTTTAGTTGAAAATAAAGAAGAAAAGCATCTCCTCTGGAACTTAAAGGGTTGACTGATGATTCTAATACAACCACCTATGCTCTCCTGGCCCAAAGTGAATGCAAGACAATAGAGTGATTAATGCATGGTAATAAATGCAGTTAAAATATTTCAAACATCCATCATGAGCTTTGGACCACATGGTACAACTTCTAATTGATTGGACAATTGATGCCAATAGTATTAGATTGCAGTTAAATATTTACTTCTTTGGTTGCCCTAAAGAAGTGGAGAGTAAATTTGTGTGGAAGGTGAATGTCATATTGAGAAGAATGCTGTTCTCATGCCTAAATCAAGAAAAATTTCTGGTATGTCCACCATTATACTCCAAAGTGTACATTTTTCCTTTATGATAAACTCTCCTATTTTCTCTAGTCTCTGCATTGCTCTCCTGGGACTCTAGAGCAGGTATCCATAACCTTAGGCTTTCCTGTCCAAGGACTAAGGTGATTTTGTTCTTCCCTAGTAATAAAAAAAAGTGGTCATACTTCCTAGGAGAGGTTTCATCAGTAGGTGATTTTGGTCAAGGAACATTATAATTTTATGTGACTGAGATTATTATGCAGATACCTTTTATTTTGTGATATGTTTGAACCACCAATAGTCAAGAAATTTGGAAAATACTGTATTGGATGAGATAACCCAAACACAGAAAGACAAACACCATATATTATCTTGTATGCTTGTGTAACCAGATCATAGTTTCAGTTTTTTAGGCTTTATTTTTTAAATTGAAATGAATGTCTGTAAAGAGCAGGAAGCAAGGAAGGGACATGGCATGGACAAAAGGAAACATTAACCAAGGAGGATACGAAAATACATGTCACCTGAAAGTAGAGGGAAGAGTGGAAATAGTAGACTTGGAAATTTTGAATAAGAAGAAAAGAAGGTAGAGTTGGGGTAAGGGAAGAATGAGGGGAGAAGATTCACCCAAACTTAAAGAAATACGAAAAATACACATAGAAGCATACTACTTTATAAACTAACTAAAATATAAATAATAATAATATTAATACTTTGAATAGAGGTACCTTGCATGAGTGCTGAATGGATGGCTTCTGCTGCTCAAAGAAGGCACAGATTTTTAAATGAAAATCCGAGACAGGTGTAGAAAGCTCCCCATGAGCTGTTAGCAAAAAGTTTCCCAGATGATAAAGACTGTTGTCATTGCTCTTGGATGCCCACTAGAACTAAATGATACTACCTGTTGGTAAATATACTGCATACTTTAGATGCAGGAAACAGAGAGATGAAGCTGGGGTTTCTTCCATGCTGAATAGCATTTATAGTGCCACAAACCAATGTGTAGGCAGCTGGGGAGAAAAGTCACCAACTGCGTTACCCAACTGTGGACCCTGAATGCAACAATACTGACATGCCATGCAAGATATATATGCCCATTGGTGCAATAATGCCATGAGTCTTTTGGGGATAACCAACTGCCTACTGACTGGGTTTGAGACCTGCTCCATGGGAGGGGATACATGCCTACTACTATAAATCTGGTCAAAAGCCTATGTGTGGGGAGACTGAAATGAACAAGGTGACCCTGTTGATATCTTGAGGGTGGCTAGATACATAGTAGCCTCACAGCAGTAATAGCACATGATGAGGTGGCCAGGTGCTTGCTTTCAAGAAATTCATTTAAACTAAAAGATCGTAGAATTATATTCAAGTATGAGAAACCTAAAGCAGAACTAAGTGTACTAACATCTGAAAAAAAAAGAGACTAAAAAAAAAAGGAAAAAGCAGGAAGAGACCAAGAAGGCCATTATGAGCTTATCAGCCGCTCAACTCAAGTGGAACATATAATTACTGTAAATCTATATGCACATAGTGCTGGACCATCCAGTTTTAGAAAACAAACGCCATTAGATCTAAATAAACAGATAATTTCCAATGTAATAGTGTAATGAATTTTAGCAGTCTGTTTTTATCACTAGGCCTATTATCTAGCCAAAAAGTCAATAAAGCAAGTTCAAGGTTACACTGTACTACAAATCAAATGGAGTTAATAGGCATTTACAGAACATTTAATCTAATGTTTTCAGAGTGTAAATTCTTTTCACCAATGTGTGGATATTTCTCTCACACAGACTGTGTATCAGCTAACAAAATTATCTTCATTCAAAGTATATAGGTTTTATTAGAGAGAAAGAGAAAAAGAAAAATATTTTGTGAGAAATCCAAAGCAAAATCGAAGGAAAGAAGTAACAAAAATCAGAGTAGAAATAAGACGAAATGATTACAAAATTAATTCTTAATGTGAAGAAGCTAAGTGAACTCCTTAGCACTCTGCTAATGTTAGAGACAAGGGGAGGGCACCCATTCTCATGTCTCTTATCCAGTGTAGTACTAGAAAGTTTTCTAGACCAATTAAAAAGGAGAAGTAAATGACACTTTGAAAAATGAAGGGAGGAAGCCAACTTTTCCTGTGTGGAGGTGATAGGATTATATATATAAAATAACCCAGCGGCCATACTAAAACACTGTTAAGAATAAGGAAATTATATCTCCCTGAATTACTATGAGAAAATCAGTAAAAAAGAAAGAAAATCAGTAACTTTTCTGCATAGCGATAATATATTTATTGAAGAAAAAGTTATTAAAACCATCCCACTCACAAGAGCTACAAAACAAACAAATCATCATCAACAACAAGCCAAGGAACTAAACCTGAGAAGTTAGTCTAACCAAGGAAGTCTACACTCTATAATAAAATGACAAACACTGATGAAATGAACTGAAAAAGGCAGAAAAAATCAGAAGACTTTCTCTTTCCATAGACAACAATAATGAATGGGGCTAAATGTCAGTATTAATACTAAAATCTACAAGCTCAAATTTTAATCCTCTCTAAAATGTGAATGACAGTCTTCAGAGAGCTAGAAAAGAATCACGACATCTGTGTGAAATTATAAAAGACCACATATCAAAGCAATGAAGAAAAAAAAAATCCCCAAAGCACCATGATACCTTGAAGACACTGTAGAGGAGTATAGCCCAAACAGCATGGTATTGGCAAACAACAGACACAGAGCCCAACATACTCACATAGGTTACAGAAATAGAAACTCAGAGATTTATAGCCAACTGACTTGCAACAAAGGCACCTAAGGCATCCATTTTGTAAAGGACAGATTCCTCAACAAATGGGGCTGGGAAAATGGATATCCACATGAAGAAGACTGGAACTTGACCACTGTCTCTCATTATGATAAAAAAACCATCTCAAAATAGATAAAAGACCAAAGGATCGGATGTGAAACTTCGATCCTATCAGAAGAAAACACACCAGAGAAGATAACAGGGTGAGGACATAAACTACAGAATGAGGGGGGAAAAGTGTCAGGTGATCACCCTACAAAGGTTTAAATACTCAGACCCCTTATGGCTCAACAGTTTAGAGCACTTGTTATTACAGAGACCCAGACTTGATTTCCAGCCCCCACTTGGTGGTTCACAACCTTCTGTGATTCTAGCTCCAGGAAGTCTGATGCTCTTTTCTTGATTCTGCACACACTGAGAATGCACGTGATGCACATACATCCATGCAGAGTTCTCATAAAATTAAAGTAAAACTTTATAAAGTTATTAAATGGGAGAATGATCTGAGTGACGACTTCTAAAATGAAGAAACACTGATGGATCACAAACCATGTGTATACAAGCATGTGCCTGTATGATATGATTGTGTTCATGTGGCTGTGTTCATTCACAGGAACATGTGTATATGAGTGTGTTCGTGCATTTCAGGGCAGAGGTAGACTTACATTTTTCCTTTAATATTGAGAATTTTATATATCCACCTAGGTCCAGGGAACGTCGCAGAAAAAGTGGTCAAAACGTTAATTCATAGCTGTAGGATGGGGAAGAGTGCTGTGGAAACAGTATGACTTTTGCACGCTTGAACTCACTGCTGCTGTGGTTACCTGCATCATATTTTGCTGAATTCGAAACCCATCCAGTTCAACCCTGCCACTTGGTCAGTGAGCTCCAGGGGCCTGTTCTTTCCTCAGCACTGGAATTACAACCATGTGCCTGCTGTGCCTGGGGTTCACATTAATGCTGGAGCTCTGGACTCCAGTCTTCATGCTTCCATGGCAAGCATTTTACAAACCTAGCCATCTCTCTAGCACCCCCAACCACATTTGACATGCCAATCAGAAGTGTAAGAAGATACTGTCACAGCTAAGTTAGAATAGCTTTAATCAAAGTACAAACAGAGAGAGAAAACTTCTGGTGAGCCTATAGAGAAAAAGAAACACTGTTGGTGGGACTGCATATTAGCACAGACATGATGGAAATACCACAGAGACAAACAAACGAATGAATGAATGAATTAATGAATAAAGTTAAAATAATGGGTTTTGTTAATGGCATTTTCATGCATACTTCCTTCTTGTTTGGTGTTTGTTTTATTTTTTATTGTTTTTTCTGACTTTATATTTTTCTTCCCTCTGCTCCTTTTCTTCCCCCTCCCCCTCTAGCCTCTCCCATGATTTATATGTTCCCAGTTTACTCAGGAGACCTTGCCTTTTTCTACTTCCCATATAGATTAGATTCGTGTATGCCTCTCTTAGGGTCCTCTTTGTTTCTAGGTTCTCTGGGGTTGTGATTTGTAGGCTTGTTTTTCTTATGAGTGAGTACATATTTTATTTGTGTTTCTGTGTCTGGGTTACCTCACTCAATATGATGTTTCCTAGATCCATCCATTTGCCTGCAAATTTCAAGATGTCATTATTTTTCCAGCTGTGTAGTATTCCATTGTGTAAATATACCACATTTTCTTTATCCATTCTTCTTTCGAGGGGCGTGTAGGTTGTCTCCATGTTCTGGCTTTGATAAATAATGCTGTTATGGACACAGCTGAGCACATTTCCTTGTGGTATGTTTGAACAGTCTTTGGGTATAGACCCAAAAGTGATAATGTTGGGTCTTGAGGAAGGTTGTTTCCCGATTTTCTGATTACCATACTAATTTCCAAAGAGACTACTATACAAGTTTGCACTCCCAGCAGCAATGCAGCAATGTTCCCTTTATCCCACTTCTTCTCCAGCATAAGTTGTCATCAGTGTTTTTAATCTTGGCTATTCTTCCAGGTGTAAGATGGAATCTCAGAGTTGTTTTGTTTTGCATTTCTCTGATGACTAAGGATGTTGAACATTTTCTTAAGTGCCTTTCAGCCATTTTAGATTCCTCTGTTGAGAGTTCTCTGTTTAGGTCTGTAATCCATTTTTTATTGGATTATTTGTTTTTTTGATGACCAATTTCCTGAGTTCTTTGAATATTTTGGAGATCAGACCTCTGTCATTTGTTTTATTTTATGCACATCTTTCTGGTGAGTTCTCTCCATTGGCATTTATGTTCTCTACTCCTGTTTAGGGGAAAGCTGACTGGAAGAACATTATAAAGATATGACAGCAGCCCTGGTCCAGGAGAGAACACTGTGTGCTTCATTTGTGTCTTCAACAACATTCAGAGATAGCAGCATTGGAGTTCTGATTGGGGAAAAAAAATCAATCTTATAGTCTAATTTGGGTACTAGGCGCTCTCTTTCCAGACAGTTATTTGATGCGACTGTACCAAGTTCAGCAGCACGCCTCTTAAGTTCTCATGTTGTGGTCCCAAGTACAGGTAGGGGTGGCTCATTCTGAGGATATTCTCTCCAAGGTGTGGGAGGAGAACCTCAGATCAAGCTCCCCTGCTGTATTTCCGTCTCTTTTTCTATAGTCTGCTTGCTCTGGCTGTTTCTGTCTAGGGTGTGTCTGATCCATGGTCACATCTCCACAGTGATGAGTATCTCTTCAGTTCACTCTACTTGTGCTTTCTGTGTCCCGAGGGAATGGCATTCCTTGGCAGCTACTGCAGACCCCTAGTGTGAACAGTGTGGTGCAGGTAGGCACAGGTTGGTGGCCACTTCTGGCTGCTTCTTTGTGGGAAAATTCCTACCAAGTTTATTCTTTTTCCCTCATCCTTCTTTTCATAGGGGTTAGGATTGTTTATTTTACCACAACTCTTTCATCAAGTCACACATAGGCAATTTATAGTTCACCCTCTTATGTGAAAGTCTCGTAGTTCCCCTACGTTATTCACAGTAGGTGAGACGCAGAAACAATCTAGATGCCCATCAACATAAGTAAGTAAATAAATGAAGAATGAAATCCTGTCATCTGTAGTAAAATCAGTGGAATGGAAGACAGTATGTTTCGTGAAATTAGCCAAAGGCACGGGCTGTATGTTTCCCCATATGTCTATGCCACTAAGAGTCATCCAAGAAGCGTAACAAGGATTGACAGAGGCTGGAAAGGGTACACATAGAGGGAGGATTTGGTGAGAGATACTGTATTTATTTTTGTGTAGAAATAACAAAACACTGAACCTTATTAATGTATGCATTAATGTCTCTAATTAAAAATAAAAGGAAAATATTTCTTCATATTAATGAGAAGTATAAAGATATACTTCTGTCTTGGATCTCCAAGGTTATGATTTTAATTCTTTAAAACACAATGAATTATAAAATTCCATATTTTTCAGTAAGTGAGCTAGATGTATATATGATTTTAGGTATAAAAGAGAACATTAATCCACAGAGAAAAAATAAAAAAGCAAGAAAGAAAAATATTAAAAGATAGAAAATACTTAAATTACTATGAAGTGTAGAAAACCTAACATTTTAAACAGCAAATAGCTTCCTAATAGATGTATATAAATCTAGTACATCTTGTAGTCTCATAGGCTAAAGAAACTCACATAGACACGTTTAGGGGAAAACACCTATAAATACAGCAACAGAGCTGCTTTGACATTTTAAATATCTGTTATGTTAAATTACCTTTAATATTTTTCTTGATGTTTTAATAAGTTCCTTCAGAGAGTCCAATGAAAGCCCCAAATTACAGAGAGTCATTATTTTAGGTGACCTAGAGTGATTTTGCTCATTATAGTACCATGTTATCTACCCAGAAGTGTTCATTTCTGCCTTATTTTTGAGTACATGATGTGACTAGATGTGAGCATGCTCAGATATGTACCTACTTGTGATGATGACTCTTTATTGTATCAATATATATAGGTTCCCCAATTAAAGCTCCTTAATTGTTTTCTTTGAGAGGAACGGTGCTACATTGAGAATTACCTCCACTCCTTGCCTTCCTTGCTGCAAGTAATAGACTTTTTCTTTGTTGTTGCATTGCTTAGCTTTATTTGTGGGCTTTCCACTTGCTATGAGGTGAACCTATTGCGTTCATTTACAATATGGCAGCAACTTTGTCATAATTCCTGTGGGGAAAGAACAATAGTATTTCCTCGGGAGTGAATCCTCTTTCAGGGGTTATGCCCAATATCTGTTCCTCACAGATCCAACAAAATCTTTGTCCCTTGTTGACTGGTATTGCTCTGTTTCTGAGTGTTATTTATTATTTGATCAGTTAATTGCTTGACTTTTAAGCAATTGGAAAGGAAAAGTTTCAATGCTTGGTCCACAAGTGGGTTCAACCAAGGGATCAGCAGAGGCCTTTGATCTTGCCTCGGTAGCTAATGAGAATTCATTATTAAAGAACCAGATGTGACAATGCATTTATTTAATTTGCAGGAGCTGTTTGGACAATTAAGTGGGGATGCTGGACACAGTTTTCTGCTCATTACTTTACATTAAGTAGGCATGGCTTGCCCTTCGTTATACTTTCAGAGTTTAGTTGCCTCATTCAGTAACTGTGAGGAAATCTAATTTTCTTATTTTCATTTAATTTCTCTTTTTAATTATCTATCATTGATTAAGAACAAAGAGAAGACCTTAAAGGAAGACACACCCTCCAGAGCACGATTGTAAATTATATATAACTCAGTGATACTGAAGGGTCATTTCCAAGGACAACCACAAAACGGAGCCAGGTAGTATTTTATGTAACCCAGAATATTACCCCTTAGAAATAATGAAGAAGATCATCCATGCAGTACTACTCCTCCCGTTAAATCCAGTGAAAACATTGGAAGTGTCTTGTGGAGGTATATGATATAGGTGCTGTGCATATGTCCTACACCAAAGCAGAGAGTAATAAAACAGTTAGAGACCCTCATAGAGAAAGGTGTGAATGTACCAATAGTGCAAAGTTTTGGCTGCTTGTGCTTTTAATTGCTTTGGGAACCAAATGCACTGTTTTTTTTTTCCTGAAGCAGTGAGTTCATGTTATGGCAGAAACAGTTAACTCCAAACTCTCAATAGCATTCGAACCCAAGTCAGCCTCTGTAGAACATCCAATGCAAGGTGTGACTTCTGCATCATTATCAGTTAGTTCCCACCAATCAGAGGCTAGAAGGGAATAGAACATATCTTAGTCATCCAGGCTACTGTAACACATCTCTATAGTCTATGTGGCTCAAGTCATAGGCACTTCTCACAGTTTGAGAGTTTAGCAAGTCCAGGTCAAGGCCCCGACAGGTGCGGCGTCTGATGAGGCCACTGTCCCCACTCGTGGATACTCTCTCCCTGGAAGGACAAAGAACAGAAAACAAGTTCTCCTGCCTCTGCTTCGAAGGTGCTATCATGTTCCCTGGGGAATAGCCTCATGACCTTAACATTATATTTCATTTTGCCCTTTCTCCCAAGTCCAGAGAACAGGTTTTTTAAAATTATGATAGACCTTACTGTCTACATTTTTAAAATAATTTTAAAAAATTATTGAAATTAAAATATAATTACATAATTTTACACCCCTTTTTTCCCTTCCTCCAACTCTTCCCTATATCACCTCTTGCTCTCTCTCAAATTTGTGGCCTCTTCTTTTTTATTGTTGTTACATCTGTGGGTATGGGTTTTAAGTTAAAATTATGGAATCATAGTTATAAATACTCTATTAATCCTTTTAAAATGTGTGTGTGTGTGTGTGTGTATGTGTCTGTGTGTGTGTGTGTGTGGAGAATGAGCAGGAGTGAGAAAGAATACTAAATACCAGCATTTTCAAACCAATATTTTTGACCAACGGACATATTTGGTGGATTGTATGAACGGTGCTGAAGGGGAAATTCATTATCTGTTTATCCTTGGCTTGGATTTTGTGTACTTGCAAGCCGAAGTAATTGTATTTATAAGACATAAACCTCAGATAGCAATAGCTGCCAAAACTAAGAGACCTGAGGCTCCCAGTGCGTTTGTCAGCAGATTCACCAGCTGCCAATGCTGCAGGCAAAAGGAGTCCACATCAGGCCTGACTAGTCTTACACATACATCTTCCTGGGAACTTCTGAGCTATGAGATTTTTCATTGAGATATTTTCCTTCAGAGACTGCAAGCTGGATAGAAAAGTTTGTATTGTTATACTGGGTAGTACTGGAGCTATATGAGGAACAAAGATCAAAATTTAAGTGAAGAAAATAATAACACACTTACAGAAAATATATGGTGACTGTCAGCCAAAAGGTAAAGGCCGAATATCACCAAATATGCAACCAATGTAGCCGATTCCCAGGAGAATTCCAAAATGGCACCACAAAGTCCTTCTGCATTGTCAGATGAATTTATCCCAGGTGAGGTCATGCAAAATCCACTGTGCTACTGGGCTGAGTTTGAACTGATTTGCTACCACTTGCTCATCTTACCTTTCTCTCACACTAGCGAGCTTAGTCCATGGGAACAGCAGCTGGATGGAGACGGCAGGTTCAGAGATGAAGTCAGATTGGATCATCAATCTTACAGGGAGCATTCACACTACAGTACTCACTACCATCTGTTTTTGAAAGTCTGTCCAGTGCAGTGGCAGAGTTGTTGTCTTTTGATCAGGTCTGTTTACGTACCACAAGCTTTACGGTGATGGGGACCCATTTCAGTGCTCCTGTCCTTACACCAGATGTGGGAAGAGGATTGGATGGTTATCACATCCTGGAAGCTGGGAAAAGGGTCTTTTATAGACATAAAAATAATCTAAGGATCTTGAGCTAAGGTGAGACTGAGTAGATAGAGTAAGGGGCAGAAAGAGAGAGTCAGAGATGGAGGCAGAGACAGAGAGAGTGAAAAGTAGAAGAGATGATAAGAAGCCGAAGGGCTGGCAGGTGCAACCATTCGCCAGAGAAGCCAGGGAAGGTACACAATAATCAAAGTCTGAATGTGATAAAGAAGGCATGTCTGTAACTTATAGTCCCAACAGACACTGTCTACCTGACAGACAGATACTTACAGGGTGACTGTAGCTTACAGGCGTGTACAACTTTCTGACAGATGTTTGTCATCTCCAGCATTCATTCTTGAGGACCATTAAATTAAGCTAACACACACACACACACACACACACACACACACACACACACACACACATATACAAATCTCATAACATTAAAAGTAAGTTTATGAGTTTTCTTGGGTTACATTGACTGTCATCATCTTGGTGTGCGTGAAGCCCATGGGCTATAGGTTGTACATACCTGTGAAGAAGCATACCTTGTCTTTAGATGGATCAACCACAATACCAGTTCAATTTAACTTTAATCTTACAGTTATGTTTGACATCCAGTGGCATTCCAGTTACTCTTGAAATGGTTAGAGTTTGGCTCCAGGAAACTGTGATGTGGTAATGGTTCACAGGGCCTGGTTTTGTATGACTACTATCTTATTATCTCTTCCTATTAAGTAAATTACCTCAAACCTTAATGGCTTCAAGCAAAAATTATTGTGCCCTGTAGACTGACAAAGTTCACCTGAGTGAGTCTTTGGGCCTCCCTTTGGAGCAAGATCTCATGCATCAAGGGGCATATGAAACTTCCATGTGAGTGAGTAATTTAGACCACTCACCGTCCGGGCTGAGTCCATTCTAGCTGTCCTCTGGAAGGTCAGCTAAGGTTGTGTACTTGGGACATCTCCACATTACCTTTTGTAATGGGGCTTCTCATAGGGTGGAACTAAGCTTCTCAAGAGAATGCTTTCCTAGAAATAAGAATAGGGAATTCTGGGTCAGAAGAGGCTATGACTTAACCTTGTTATGCTGATATACTTATTGGTTAAGAAGTTTCAGTCTAGCCTGAGGTCAAGGAGTTGGAGATACTGACTTCCCCCTTTTCTTGATGAAAGAATATAGATCAAGGTAACCTTGGTAAGAATCAAATGAGATATAAAATACTTTTGTGGTCATCCCTATAAAACAAAATATGCTATACAAGGTCTGTCTACAATACCAGATTTATAAAGATTCTTAGTGCTCGAGATAAAAAGATGAAAATTGAAAGGCACTGAGAAAATATGCTACTTCAGAAAAACTCCTCATTTACTGTATTTGTCTACAATTCAGCTGGAGTCTCCCTTCACTTTTTCTGAGTTCCACTAAAAGAAAAATTAGGGAAAAGGATGAACTCAGTTTGTCTTCAAAACCTAAGAGCAACCAAGAACAGAAAGAGTTCACTTCATGACATGACTCTCCTCTCTTTCATGAAGATGAATAAGGCTAAAAAGCGGTGCTTGCATTCCTACTATTAGGTTTGTTCTTCTCCAGACTCACATTTCAGAGGACTGTGTACAACCATTTTACATAGAGAGAACTTGTCTTATTCAAGCAGAACAAAGGGCGAGAAAGCAATAGCCAGCAAAAATGATTTGACAAAGTATACAAGGACACTTCATGATATGTTAGTTTCACAAGATCACTAAACATAAACAATGAGGTAGAAAAGAAAAAAAATGGAAGAATAGAGTGATAAGAAAATCATTACTCTCTTTTTTTCTCCACTAAAATTTGTAGACTAATTTTTAAAAAGTAAACTGAACATTTCCTAACCACAAACCAATGTTTTAAATTTAACAATGTAAAAACAAAGCAAGTAGAATAGTCAGTATAAGATGGGAAGCAACTGGGACTATTAATGGATTAAAGGGCTGGACTTACTTGGCCCATCCTTATGTTTCACTATTTTATTATTAACTCAAGTATATCTCAGTGGTATAGATTTACAGCATGAGTGTGCTCTAACACAGTTTTCTATTGAGCAGGCTGAACTAATTTAAGATGGGCATATTGGTAACATGATAAGGGTCGAACAATAAAGAAATTAATTGGAAACATTTGATCCCAGGAATGCAATGCCAGATTGATTGGATATCTGTATTGGTGTTTGGAGAAAGGAATATTTCCAACCATGACTGGGAAATATGGTGATCTCAGCACACTGAGAAACGCATAAGCTCACCTTTCTTAGGGACTGAGGCTTGAAGGTAGCAATATTTCTGTCACACTGTAGGAGACAAAGAGAGTCTAGGAAACTCCAGAATTTCATCAACAAACACCTAAACACCTATATAGGGTAAGATTAGTCTTTTTCTTATGTGTTTTTTTTTTAAGATAGAGTCTAACTATGTAGCCCTGAATGGTCTAAACTAGCTAGGTAGATCTTAACTCACAGAGATCCACCTGCCTCTACCTCCCAAGTGCTGGAACTAAATATGTATTCCACTGTATCTGATCATTGTGGGGTTAATCTTATTCATAATTATTCATATTCTATGATTTATTGGAAAATATTTTGGTAACAGTAATCTCATGATACACAAGGTACATTTGTGTCCATTGTCTTTTGAAAGGATATTTGTATTGCCAGACACTACAGAAACAGGTACCTCATTTCAGAACCACAAGTTATTAATACCAATATTCACCAGGAATATATTCTTCTTTGCTAATTTTAGTATCTTGAACACAGATTTGTCTCCATTCACAGGAGGGTTTTTTGTCATTTTTTTTGTGTGTGCATGCACACACATGTACATGCGTGTGTATTGGAGAGAGAGAAGGGGGAAGGCAGACAGAGAGAAAAGGCAGAGTATTCATGCATATCGCAGTGCCTGTGTGGAAGTCAGAAGACAACTTGAAGGAATCAGTTCTCTCCTTCCATCTAGTGGATTCCAAGAGCTGAACTCAGGGCATCCAGACTGATGGCAAGCATTATTTTTGCTGAACCCATATCAACCAGCTTCCCCCAGCCATTTTTTAACTAGGAGAATTAATGTAATTTGAGAAAATATTGATATTTTCAGCA
Organism: Myodes glareolus; assembly: GCF_982192425.1. NCBI lineage: Eukaryota > Metazoa > Chordata > Mammalia > Rodentia > Cricetidae > Myodes > Myodes glareolus. Next base: position 32,525,906 of record NC_142040.1, read on the forward strand.
TTAGAGCATTCACAAAAATGTTCATGAATTTGCAGATGCCTTAACATTTTTCTTCATGATTTCTCATTTGCTCTATTTATATACAATCTACCTGCTCTTCTGAAATTCCATGGGATGGATAAATTGCAGAAAAGGCTAACTCAGAGATGCATCCCACATTTTTTGGATTAAGTCACCAGAATGCATTTGCTTTCTTCTTGTGCATTCTGCAGTTAGTTCAGAAATGTTGATTTTGAATTTTTCATTACTTGAAGTGACCCCTGATGGTGAGTGGTGCTGTACTAACTCATGCTGAATTTGAGAGAGAGGGTTAACCTGTCTGAGGCAGCTGCAAGCATATGTGAATATCCTGGAATAACACACACACACATGTGCGCGCGCACAGGCACACACACACACACACACACACACACACACACACACACACACACACATTGTGCCTGGATGTTTTAGTAACTAACCTAGGATGATTGTTTTTCTAGTTTCCTCCATTTGCTTGCAAATTTCATGGTGCCATTTTTCTTTAACAACTGAGTAGTACTCCATTCTGTAAATGTACATTTTCTTTCTCCATCTTGTTGAGGGGCATCTTGTTGCTTCCAGTTTCTAGATATTGTGAATAAAGAAGCAATGAACATGATTGGTCAAGTGTGTTTGTGGTAGGAAGGAACATTCTTTGGGTATATATGCAGGAGTGGTAGAAGTGGATCTTAAAATAGGGCAATTTCCAATCTTCTAAGGAAATATCACACTGATTTTCATAATGCCTGTACAAGTTTGCACTCCTACCAGCAATGGAGGAGGAGTGGTCCCCTTATTCTACATGCTCTCCAGCATGAGCTGTCACTTGTGTTACTGATCTTAGCCATTCTGACAGGTTTACGATAGAATCTGAAAGCAGTTTTAATTTGCAGTTTCCTGATGGCTAAGAATGTTGAACATTTCTTTAAGTGTTTCTTGCCCATTTGAGATTCCTCTATTGAGAATTTTTGTTTAAAGTTTACCCCATTTTAACAATATGGTTATTTGGGGTTTTGATATCTCATTTCTTGATCTCTTTATATATTTTGGATATTAGTCTTCTATAGGATGTGGAGTTGTCAATAAAATATTTTCCTGTTCCATAGGCTGCCTACTTGTCTGAATGATTGTGTACTTTGCCTTACAGAGGCCTTTCAGTTTTATGAGGTCCCAGTTATTAATTTTTTAACTTAATACCTATTCTATGGGTGTAGTGTTTAGAAAGTCTTCTCCTGCGTCAATGCATTCAAGACTATTCTCCAGTTTCTCCTACACCAGGTTCAGTGTATCTCACTATATGTTCAGGTCTTTAATCCACTTTGACTTACGTTTTGTGCAGGGTCATAAATATGGATTATTTGCATTCTTCTTTTGTTGGGGCAAGGGTTAGTTTGTTCTTGGCTGCTCAGCCCTGAAATAATCACACAGAAACCATATTACTTAAATCACTGCTTGGTCAATCACTTAAGTTTATTACTAGTTAGCTCTTACATCTAGAATAAACCCATTTCCATTATTTTACATTTTACCGTGATGTTCATGGCCTACCAGCAAGGTTCCAACTGGCAGCTTATGTCGTTCTCTTCTGATGGCTACATGGCATCTCTCTGACTCTGCCTACTCTCTCTATATATTTATCTCTTCTAGCCTGGCCATATTCTGTTAAGCCACTGGCTGAAAGCAGCTTCTTTATTCATTAACCAACAAAGCAACACATAGAGAGAATGACTTCTCACACCATTCTCTGAAGATTGTCTTTTTTTTCAGTGAGTATATTTCTGACTTCTTTATAAAAAATCAGCTGCCCATAGGTGTGTGTGTTTATGTCGGATGTTCTATTAGATTCCGTTGACAAACCTGTCTGTTTTATGCCAATACCATGAGGCTTTTATTTTTATAGCTCTATAGTAAAACTTGAAATCAGAAGCATTGAGACCTCTAGCAGTTCTTTTATTATTCAGGAGTGTTTTTTAGCTATCCTAGGATTTTTGTTTTTCCAAGGAATGTTGAGTATTGCTCTTTCTAGGTCTGTGAAGAATTGTGTTGGGATTTTAATGGGTATTGCGTTGAACCTGCAGATTTCTTTTGGTAGAACTTTTTACTATGCTAATCCTACCAACCCATGAGCATGGGAGATCTTTTCCATCTTCTGATATCTTTTTTCAAAGATTTGAAGTTTTTATCATACAATTCTTTCACTTGGTTAGTTAGAGTTATCCCAGGATATTTTATAGTTTTGAGGCTATTTAAAAAGTGTTGTTTCTTTGATTTCTTCTCCATCTGTTTGTCATTTGAATGTGGGAGGGCTACTGATTAATCTTGTATCCAGTCACTTGGCTGAAAGTGTTTATCAGCTATAGGATTCCCTGGTGGGGTTTTGTCCAGGCCCTTCTGACTTTTAGAGTCTCCACTGAGAAGTCAGGTATAATTCTAATAGATCTGCCTTTATATGTTACTTAGTTTTTTCTTTAAAATCTTTTTTATTATTATTCATTAAGTTTATTCATTTAAAGTTTATTCATTTATTTTTTACATCCTGCATTTTCCCCTCTATTCTCCCCTCTAATTCCTTTCCCCATCTCCCTATTGATCCCCCCCAAATCTACTACCCCTCTGTTTCTGTTCAGAAAGGGCCAGGCCTCCCATGGGTGTCAACAAAGCATGGCGTATCAAGTTGTGGTAGGAATAAGTTCCTCCCCTTGTATAAGGCTTGGCAAGGCAACCCAGTATGAGGAATAGATTCCCAAAACAGCCCACGATTTAGAGGTTGCCCCACCTTCCTCTGCTAAGAATCCCACAAGTAGGCTAAGCTACATAACTATCACACATATAAAAAATACCTAGATTGATCCCATGCAGGTTTTCTGGCTATTTGTCTAGACTCTGTGAGCTCCTATGAACTCATGTTATGATGTGGAATGCCCTTCTGTACACTGTGAATGTATGTTGCTCTTATAGGTTGATGAATAAAACTGTTTTGGCCTGTGATAGGGCAGAACATAGCTAGGTGGGAAATTTAAGCAGAGATAACAGGTGAAGAAGGGAGAGATGCCAGTGAGCTGCCAGAGCAACAAGATGTGCTAGAGAGTAGATAATGCCATGAAATCACATGGTAATACACAGATTGTTAGAAATGGGTTAATTTAAATATAAGTGCTATTAAATAATAAGCCTGAGCCATTGGTTATTGCCATTGGCTATTTGGCAATTATAATTAATAGTAAGTCTCTAAATGATTATTTAAGTGGTGGCAGGGGATTAGCAGTAGGGAGAGAAAGCAGTCCAGCAGGATTGGGTGAGATGAGAAATGCTTCCTGCTACAAAGTTAGTTGTTTCTCTGGGTTTTCTTGTGATGGCCTTGACCTCTCAAACAATCCTTTTTTCTCTTCAGCAGGATTTCTCCAAGCTCTAGTTCAACCAAATGCTTGACTGTGGGTCTCTGCATCTGTTTCCATTAGTCCCTGGATGAAGGGTCTCTGGTGACAATTGGGGGATTCTCCAGTCTATGAGTATAGCAGAGTATCATTAGGCATCATTATATTGGCATTTTTTTCAAGTCGCGTTTTGTTTTATTTTAGGTCTATGAGCTATCCAGCCTCTGGGTCTTGGCATTACAGGTAGAATCAGGGGTCACTCACTCTATGGGATGGTCTGAGTCAGGATCACCAATCTCCACACCACCCTTGCTTTTAGTATTCTTTCTTTATTCTGTACATATAGTGTTTTCATTATTATATGCCGAGGAGATTTTCTTTTCTGATCAAACCTATTTGGTGTTCTGTTTGCTTCTTCTACTTTATAGACATTGCCTTCTTTAGGTTAGGAAAATTTTCTTCTATGATTTTGTTGAAAACATTTTCTGGGCCTTTGAACTGGGATTTTTCTTCTTCCTCTATTCCTATTATTCTTAGGTTTGGTCTTTTCATGGTGTCTCAGATTTCCTGGATGTTTTGTGTTAGGAGCTTTTCAGATTTAACATTTTCTCTGACTGATGGTATCCATTTCTTCTATAGTATCTTCAATGCCAGAGATTATCTCTTCCATCTCGTGCATTCTGTTGATGAAACATGCTTCTGTGATTCCTATTCAGCTTCCTAAGCTTTTCATTTCCAGAATCCCTTCAGTTTACATTTTCTTTATTGATTATATTTCTATTGTTGGGTCTTGAACAGCTATATTTGTTTCTTTTCATTGTTTATTCCTCCATTTCTTTAAGGAATTTATTAATTTCCTCTTAAGGAAATTAATCTAATATATCATCTTCATACAATCTGTTTTAAGGTCTTTCTCTTGTGCTTCAGCTATGTTAGGTATTCAGGACCTGTTATATTAGAATAGCTGGTCTCCATTGGAGACATACTATCCCAGAGGCTATTGATTGTGATTTTTTTACACTGGTGTCTATGCATTAGGATTTGGGATCATTGTAAATTTAGGTGCTGATTTATGGATTTGTCTTTGTTGGGTGCATGATTTATTGCTTGGTTTCTCTTTCTTCTCTGGATTTCTGGAGAGTGTGATGTTGTGTGTTGCCAGTTTTCCTGAACTGCTCAACTAATAAGTTCACAGGACATGCCTGCTGGTGTTGGAGGCTGGGATATGGGGATCAGTTGGGGGAAGGAAGGGTGGGGGGAAGGTCTTTCTGATCTGTCAGAGATGGGGTCAAAGATTAAAGGGAGACCAAAGCAAGTGTTCTGAGGCAGAGCTGGGAATGAGACTAGGGAGCTTGGAACTGGAGCAGCCAAAAGATAGGTGTGGAACTGTCTTCAGCTTTCTTGTTGCCCTTGGAGGAGCAGCCCTGGGATTGACAGGGGGTGTCTACTGGATTGAGGGGCTGAGATAAAGCAATGAGTGGGAATAGGGGGGTTAGTAGTAGGAGATCTGTGTGATCCACAGGAGATGGGAACAGAGCAGCAGGGAATGCTGCAGAGCTGATGGTGAGACTGGGGTGGGACGAGGTGGGGGAACAGAGGGAGAAGACCAGTGGGCAGTTTACTGAGTTTTCTTTGCTCTCCTCCCTTAAACATTCATTGAGTTGGAAACTAGAGATACTGTTTGTGAATCTCTGGTAAAAATACATGTATTAATTCAGAGCAGCTTATTTTAATAACCCCGTCTCTAATTTGACATCCATAGCTATGTCCAGTATACCTTCTCTTGCTTGGGGAGAGATTGATGTTTGAAATTTCTGTCATTATTTATGGTTGTGTACCTCATCAACTTGATAGTTCATTCAAGAGTGATGGATCAAACACACCACTCTTTGGATTCTGCTATTACTATCAGCTTCCTCTTCATTTACAGCAGCTGCTATTTGAGAACTTTCTCATCACTAGTCAATCTGTCCTGCTATGTCCCTTTCTCTTGTTACCATAACAACTGAGGAGCTGGTCAAAAATTTATATCCTCTCTCTTTATAAGCCAGACAGAGTCCTTGCAGTACTCTTAAAGGACCGAGAAGAAGTAAATTTTTCAACAACTATGAGCATATCATATCACGGAAGAGTTGTGAAGGACCTTTGAGTTTCTCTACTGCTCTTCCCCCACCCCCACCCCGAATCCAGAGTCTAACTTTGACAGGACAGTTTTGCTTTATGATGCACCCTATTCATTGATCACAGTCCCAATGACCTTAAATTCTTTCTTGGGTTGATTAGTAATATGCTTCCCATGACTTTTGCGCATTGGTTCTTGTTATGCCATTCGAATTGTCAAAAACTAATTTTGGTTTATTTTTAATCTGACAAGAATTTATACATTTGAAAGTAGATATGATTGAAGCGGTCACCTTGATTTGGCCTGCTCAGAACACGTGTCCTTTATTCCCCATTATAAGTCAAATTTTTAATTGCAACATTATCTTTACCCTATTTCACAAAGGAGAAATGAAGGAACAAAGAACTTAATCACCTGCTCAAGGCTAATCAACTGAAGATGGAATGGTTCAGGCTTCCTTGCATATAATCCCTGCTAATGGTTATTCCCAAACACGAGCAGGGCACTCAGGAAGTTGTGATTGTAATCCAGAAATACAGCCGGTGCCTCACATACTCTGCCCTGCACATGCCCTGTTATCTGAAAGCTCTACAGCTTTTCAAGGTTATTCATTTTGTCAGGTTCTAGTTACTGAAAATGGCCTATGAAGGCCAGCAGCATGTTGTAAGCCTTATTTACCAGTGTTTAGTGAGCCACTGTGCTGAACATGATCATGATGATTGACTACAGTTTTACATATAGACGAATGTTGTATTGACTGCTTGATATTAGGGTGAAACCATCTGCAAATCGTCGTAGCAACTTGTGCACAGTTTATCAATGGATTAGAGTTGAAGCAAAAAGACTACCAGATGTCAACTGCGAGAAAAGGAATCGATGTTTGTTTTAATTAAATAAATATCTAAATGTTGTTTTGAATTTGCTCCATTTCTTATAAAGAAGTAATGCTCTAAAAATTAATATTTAAGTGACTAAACATACCAACTCAATAAAATGCTGTGTTTGAAGTTGGGAAAAGTCCTCAGTATACTTTTGGGTCCCTCATCTCTACTTTGATGTCTTTCATGCAGTTGGCCTTTTGTTGAACTTTCTAATCTCTTGATCACCAGTTTGTTCTTTGTGACATGGCTGAGAGACTCACATCCCCAGGGAGTAAAACTAGTCAGCACTTTGTGAACTCCCCAGATCGACACTGCTCTGGATTTCAGCAAATCTAGGGCATCTTGGCAGAGGGGTAAGGTACAGCCTGGCTGTCATTTCTGTCTCTCTGCCACGTTGTGTTAGGCCTGCTGTGCCAGCAGGTGTCATAAGGGGCTTACGTTCCCACAAAAATACATCAGGTGAAAATTCAGAACTATTTTTTGTTCTCCAAACTGTGAAAATAGTTTAATAGCCGGAAGCATTCTGGTATACGGAAGTGGAATGATATGCCATTTTAATGACTGGTGCATCAAATGTGAGGTCTTGCATGACCTTACCCTTGTCCAGCATGTCTCTCATAGGAAATGCATATACCATATAGGATTTGTAATGTTGTCAGCCAGTCTTTTTTGCTTAGGAGAAGGGGGTTAAAGAACATAGCTGCTTACTAAGTTTTCCTTTGCAGTGATAAATTTGAGGTTGCCTTTCCAGAGGACATGTGTTTAGCTCAGTGGTTCTGGTTTGTGGCTGACATCACAACCATCAGAGAACCAGTAATGCCAGGGATGGATGAGAGTCATTTTACTGCTATGTTCCCTTAGTAGAACAATAATATTTGGTTTTCTCCTAGGCCTGTGACCTGTCTAGTCCTGAGTTCTTGGCCACCTGAGGCGTGTCAGACATGAGTTCCATTTTATGAAGTGGGCCTTAAAGCCAATGAGACAGTGGTTGGTTCCTCCTGCAATGTTGGTGCCAGCATTGGACTAGCATATCTTGTGGGCAGAGCACCATCTAGATCGCAGGATTTGTATCTGGGTTGATGGTTATCTTTCTCTTCTGGTAGTGCACAGAGTACTGAATAAGTCTTGCTTATTTCACCAATAAGGTTGTAAAATTTGCATGTTTGAGAGAGATTTTGTTCATGGTAATAGAAACATTCAATTAGAAAAGTTAAAATTAGGAACTAACTCTCTAATAGCTACATATCTAAAATAAATGATCCTGACATCAGTGCACGCAAGATCCATATTAATGTAAATACAGCATGTGTGTATTATTCCTTTTAATAATGAACGCACAGAGACAAGAGAATAGATGAGCATGTGTGTTTGACATACATGCAGCTCTGGATTCAATTCACAGCCCCATCAATTAAAACAATATAAGAATGATGATCTTAACGGCACCTCTTTTTTATTCAATATTATTCAAATTATAAAAAAATTGTCTAATTTATTACATATAGCATATTATCACCATGTAGCTCTAAATGAAATCCTTACTATATAGTTTAAAGCTATGGATCTTGTCAATTTGTTACTTTTATATCTATGAGAAGAATAAGTGTTTTTTTTTAATGCCTTTTTTGTCAAAAGCCTACGCCATCGTCTACTTTCAGGTAAATTTTAGCTCTTCTACATATTTTGAACATAATCTGAAAGGGACTGGAGAGGTTGAAAATTCTTCTGAATTTTGCTTTCATCAAGTAAGTTAAGCAGACTGGTGCATTAAGCCGTAAATCCTCCGGATGTATTACTAAGTGCATGTGCACTAGGTAGGAGTAAGTCCCACAAGACTCAGGCAGGTGTTACTAGCGACAGTTTTGGGAACACAGTGAATGGAAGCATGCTAAGACGTTCCCTCCAAAGGGAAAGCTTTAATGATGTGCCTATATCTTACTCAAAAAAAAAAATCCAAAAGTGCTTAGTAATTCTCTCTGAAGCAGTTGCATTTCAGAATAGCACTATGACCAATTCTGCTAAAACCAGTGCTAGTTTGGAGTGACATCCAGGGCAAGAAAGAACTGTGTAACTGATCAGGGTACAATACAAGAAGTGCTGTTTGGGTTGCATGGATTGTGGTGTTAGATACATCCAAGGAAATAAAAACAGGCCACTAGACATGTCTAACCGAAGAACGTCAGAATGCTGTTCATGTTCAGCCTCCTTTGAAGAACTACATTTCATTCATAGAAGACTCTTAGAATGGCCCAGAATTTAGATAGCATTTGTAAAGTTAGCAGTAGCTAGCAACAATCTAGCAGAAGTAGATTATAAGAGCATCTGAAAGATAAAAGTTCGCTCTTGAGAGTCTCAAGCATGTCTAGAACAATCAAGCATTGTGAAGAGGTGGTGCACACCCCTGTTTTCTCAGGTTTCAGATGCTTGCTTCTCAGTTTACACCTATGACTTATGGTGGACAGTCCCTAAGGTTCTGCTATAGAGATTTGCATTGGTAAGGATCTTGGTTTATTGGTAAAAATTTGAGGTCAATTTTCATATATATATATATATATATATATATATATATATATATATATATATATATATATATATTTCTGCTCTTGATTAAGGTATTGTGATTGTGTAGCTCATTTAAAAAATGTAATATATAATTAAGAACTATAGCTCAATAGATAATAATCTATAATAGTCAAGCTTGTACTCATATTAGTTAGATTTTCTAGATGTACTGAGATATATTTGAGGTGAATAGGTATTCTTCAAATCTTTCAAGGACTACACAATATGGCATTTAAAATGTCTTAAGAAGTTAGGACTTTTCATGACAGTGAGACACATATGCTTCGGGAAGCTCCGATCTACTTTAAGAGGAAGATAGACATCAAAGAGGCTCCTTACGGAGTTTGTTAGCTGTTTGGGCAAGAAACTGCTCTTGCCTGGTGTGCTCTTGCTCTTCATGGTGTGCTGTAAAAACTGGACATGAAGGACCCACAGAGAAATGACTGCTGAACTTGCCTAAAGGTGAGACTGTCCTTCAGGGTTCCTGCATCACGAAAGAGTCTGCAAGACATTCTGCAGAATACAGAAGAAAATTCCTGACAAACTACCAATATAGGCGGACCTGTCTTTGAATTTTCCTGCTTTGTGGAAAAGTCTGCCAGATATTATGAGTCAATAGGCTGAAGATGGATGCCCCAATGATACAGAAGAACTTTGGGTGACTGTCCAGGCAGCAAGATGTCTCTGTCAATTCTAGAGTTTTGGAAGTTGCTTACAATGCACTTCTTATTTACTTAGGTAATATTATATCTTTCTGAAGTCTTTGATGGAGTTGAAGAATTTATAGTTATAGCTTTCTTTAGTTATAATAAAAGATAAAGTAGATATAAATATTGTAACTGTAATTCTTGCCTGATATATGTTTTGTTATATGTAATTTTACTATGTCAAAGTTAAAACCGTCCTTTTTATTTAAACAGAAAATTGGAGGTGATGTGAGATTTCCCTCTGTATGCTGTGATTACCATTGGTTAGTAAAGAACTGCTTTGGGCCTATAGCGGAGCTTTAGGGGAACAGAGCTTGGTGGGGAAAACTAAACTTAATGCTGGGAAAAAGAAGGGCAGAGTCAGAGAGAAGCCATGTAGCCCTCCTGTAGTCGAACAGACCTTTACCTGGTAAGCCAGTGTCACATGTCAATACACAGAGATGGGTTGAATTAAGATGTAAGAGTTAGCCAATAAGAAGCTACAGCTAATGGGCCAAGCAGTGATTTAATTAATATAGTTTCTGTGTGATTATTTCGGGGCTGAATAGCCAGGAAACCAACAAGCAGTTTCCTCCTACAACAAGGCTCACTGACTCAAGGAAATACACAAAATCAGCTTGGTTCATTGATAGGATGCAGTAGAATGTACAAAACATTAGTGAATGACTCAGATGGTTGACCAGGGGACTGGGGAGGCAAGATTAGGGGCAAAGAAACAAGGAGATGGCCTTATGAAGAGACCTATGTGTATGGACATAATGCAAGAAGGTTTTCATATACATACCAGAGTTCCACCCCAGAAGTGCCACTAAAACCCACATAGGTTAAAATAGGTCTCTCTCTTTCTCTCTCTCTCTCTCTCTCTCTCTCTCTCTCTCTCTCTCTCTCTCTGTCACTCATGAGGATTTAAATGATGTATAGTATTCTTAGTAGCTTGAAGAATATTTTAGAAGAGATTTTAAACTCTTTTTTTTATTATTTCTTCCTCTGAGAGATGAATTTGCCTTCATTAAGTGTATTAGGCAATGGAATGGTTCATCTGAAGATGCTGATTACATCATGCAACAACCTATGATTGTGTTGCCTTACGTAGTAAAAGGAACTTCAGAGGTATAGTTAGGGTCAGAAACACTGATATGAGACGAGTAACCCCAATAACATGGGTCTATAAAAGTAGATAATTGTTCCCTACTGTGGTTAGAGAGATGAAAAGCCTCTGTTACAGACTTTTAAGATGGAGGAAGGCAAGTATGAGCTTATTAATGTGACTAGTCTCTAGGAGCCAGGAATGACAGCAAGAACTTAGTCTTATAAATATCTTAATTCTGTCAACACCGTTGGCATGACAAAAAAATGAAGTTTGCCATTGACCCTCCAGAAGGGAGCACAGCACTATCAGGAGTTTAATTTCAGCTTGGGAGAATGTGTTGGACTTGTGACCTGCACAGGTGTAGTATTTAAATGTGTGTGGCTTTGACCTTGAAACTGTGGTGGTGTGATAGTGAGCCTCAAGCTGGTGATCACATGGTGCTTTCTTGGCCTAAGATAAAATGAGATGCTACCTGAAAAAACAACAGGACATTATTAGATTTACTGTCAGAGGTGGTCTTGATATAATGAGTTAATTAGCACTCATTACCAGTGATTAGAAATGCAGCCAAGTAAGGAAAATAAATTATTTCAAATTCAGTTTTGGTACACGAACATTTGACAGCATTTAGACCTAATGAAGCCACAGGAGTAAATATAGAAAGCCCTGCTAATAAAGATTATGTACTTGTCACATCAAGATTAGACCACAGAACAACCAGATCATTATTTTAATATTACATCTTGGTCTAACAAAAGGAAAAGCTAATTAACATGTGCTACCCAAGAACAAAATATCCAGCCCCTTCAGGTTTAGTTTGCTGAGTCTGACTTGATTATGCTGATTGTCAAGCCCTGATAACTATTTGGTGTTGTCCATCTTTTGGCACTGATTTCTATATCAATTATGTTGGGTCGCTTATATGTGAAGGATGCCAGAGTTTAGTTAGGTAGGTTCTCTTTTTGCTTTTGTATCTAGTCACTTGTAAAAGATATCAAAAATTTAGGCCAATTTGTTCTCAATTTCTTTTCATAAGGAAAAATAGAATTAGATAGCTTAGCATCTTAAGGGAATACTTTGTTCAAGGGGGCTATTAAACTTATTTTCAGAGAAGGGAGTTTAATTTTAGGGATTTGATAGACAACTTCAAGGGCAAAACCCCTGAGGTCTAAGAAAGTTTATGAAGTTAGTGAGATACCAGAGACGAAGACTTCCTCATTCATTTTTTTATGGAATTTTTGCTTTTATTTTGTTTTGTGCTTATTTTCTCTCTGCTTCTCATCACAGAAAATCTCTTTGTTGTCATGCAAATGTTAAAAATGTCTATCTCAAGCCCTTCTCCCCCTTCCACATTACTATGCCATGTTTAGGGAGCTGTGCTGATGAGACCTTATGGGTGGGGCTTCTGACATTCTTAGGAGACACAATCTCCGGCTTTTCAATCTTTCCATCTCCTCTCCTGCAGTGTTCCTTGAGCCCTTGGGCACAGGAAGTGTGCTGTAGATGTATCAGTTGGAACTGGGGACTGCCACACCTTTGCATTTTGATCTGTTGTGGTTCTCTGTAATGGTGTGCTTGCTACAAAAACAAGTTTACTTGATGAGAGATGAGGACTACACTTATCAGTGGATAAAAGATAAATATGTAGAAGGTAATGAAATGGATTATTCTGTTTTAGTAAAACGGGGGTTGTAGGTTATCTTTTAAGATCCATGACTTCCCCAATTGTTGGTCCAGAGACCCTGAGCTCCCACTAGCTAGGGCCAGCTGTCTGCGGTTTTCACGATCATCATCTTAACCCCTTTGCTTGTATTATCTTTCCTCCTTTTCTTCAATTAAACACCAGGAGCTTAGTTAGCTCAGTGCTTGGCTGTGAATCACTGTATCTGCTTCCATCAGGTACTAGAAGAAGGTTCTATGACATTTAGGGTAGTCACTAATCTGATAATAGAAGGCCAGCTCAAGCACCTTCTCCACTATTGCTAGGAGTCTTAGCTGGGGTCATCCTTGTGGATTCCTGGGAATTAAACTAGCTCCAGGTTTCTCGCTAACTCCATAATGGCTCCCTCTATCAAGATACCTCTTTCATTGCTTTCGCTCTCCATCAGTTCCCCAACTTGGCCATATTGAATCCTCATGTTCCCATCCCCTTACCCTTCCCTTTTACCCTCTTCCCAGTTTACCTAGGAGATCTTGACTATTTCCCTTCTCTGGGGTCCTCCATGTGTGTCCCTCTTAGGCTTCTCCTTTTTACCTAGCTTCACTGGGGTTGTGGTTGTGCCTGATTATCATTTGATTTACATATAATATCCACTTTTGAGTGAGTACGTACCATATTGGTCTTTCTGGGTTTGAGTTACCTCAAACCTCACTCAGGATGAGCTTTTCTAGTTCCATCCATTTGTCTGCAAATTTCATGATGTTATTATTTTTTTTTACAGCTGAGTAGTACTCCATTGTGTAAATGTACTAATTTTCTTTATCCATTTTTCTGTTGGGGGGCATCTAGGTTGTTTCTAGGTTCTGGCTATTACAAATAATGTTGCTATGAACGTAGTTGAGCAAATGTCCTTGTGGTATGATTATGCATCCTTTGGGTATAGCCCAAGAGTGCTATTGCTGGGTTATGACATAGATTGATTCCCAGTTTTCTGAACTACCTCCATACTGATCTCCAAAGTGACTATACAAGTTTGCACTCCCACCAGCAATGGAGGAGTAATCCCCTAACTCCACATCCTCTCCAACATAAACTGGCATCAGTGTTTTTGATTTTAGCTATTTTGACAGGTAGATAATAGTATCTCAGAGTCATTTTGATTTGTTTCCCCTCATGGCTAAGGCTGTTGAGCAATTACTTAAATGTCTTTCGGCCATTTGAGTTTCTTCCGTTAAGAATTCTCTGTTTGGATCTGTAACCCATTTTTAAATGGGATTATTTTGTATTTTGATGTCAAGTTACTTGAGTTCTTTATATATTTTGGAGATCAGCCTTCTGTCAGATGTGGGGTTGGTGAAGATTTATTCCCATTCTGTAGGCTGCCATATTGTTCTATTGACTGGGTTCTTTGCCTTATAGAAACTTCTCAGTTTCAGGAGGTCCCATTTATGAATAGTTGCTCTTGGTGTCTGTGCTACTGATGTTATATTTAGGAAGTGGTCTCCTATGCCCATGCATTCAAGGCCACTTTCCACTTTTTCTTCTCTTAGCTTTTGTGTAACTGGATTATTTTGAGACCTCTGATCCATTTGAACTTGAGTTTTATGCATGGGAATTGATAAGGATCTTTTGCATTTTTCTACATGAAAACCTTCAGTTATGCCAGCACCATTTGTTGTAGATGCTTTCTTTTTCCCGTTGTGTAATTTTGTTTTCTTTGTCAAAAATCAGGTGTTCATTCTTATTTCTTCTTTTGAGAACTCTCTGTTCAGCTCTAAAGCCCATTTTTTATAAATTAGTCATTTGTTTTATTTGCTTTTTGTTTTTTGAGTTCTTCCTATATTCTGAATATTAATCCTCAGTCAAGCATATAGCTTGGCTAAGAGTCTCTCTTAGCCACAACAGAGTTGTGGGCTTCTTCTTCACTTGATTGATAGTTTCTTTAGCTATTAGGGAGAGGCTTCTTAACAACAGATGTTTCCCAGTGAAAGAATGGGAGGTGATTTATGAAAACCTAGTGTAGTAGAAACTCCCAGGATTCTACAAGGAACTCTAGGGAGAACTCTTAATAATGGAGGATACAGAGCCTCAACTGGCTATCCTCTGTAAGCAGGCAAGGCTTGCTGTGATAGAACTTGAACACCAACCTTCGACCTGTAATCTATAGTGCCTTTAGGATATGCTGGGGGCAATAATAGCTCAGAACTAGTAGAAATAGGCCACCTGGGACAACCAATGACTAGCCCCACAATACTAGGCACACAATTTAAGGCCCACAACACTAGGGAGAGCCTAACTCCGACTCTGCCTGATACCGGCGAATCAATCCCACACCAGTTATGCTTTAAGGGGTTATTTATTTTGGGGGGTAAAACTTACATACACCATAAACCGTCAGGAAGGGAGCCTAGTCGCTGGAGCAGGAGCTGGGAGCAGGAGCCGGGACCAAGCGCCGGAACCAAGAGACCCGAGCCGAGATCTGTGGCTCTTTTTAAAGGAGAAATATACCACGCCCCAGTGAGCTGATATTTCAGCGGCTATTGGCTGATGGAGTGGAAGGCCCTCCCACAGCACCGTGGGTTCGTGCTTCAGCGACTATTGGCTGAAGCAGCGGAAGATACTCCCGCAGCACCTCCCCCTTTTGTTTAAGTAAGAGAGTTCTAAGCCTACTACGAAATTATATACAGTAAGTACAAACCTACACAATTATATACAATAAGTACAAACATCCTATTCTAACTAGCTAAAGTCTTGTATAATAAATAACTTGGCCAAGTCATGAGAGGAAAGTAGCTACATTTATCTAGTCTTCAACCCCATAGAAGATCTGAGAAGGGAAATAATGTTACCTGAGTAATTAGGAAGTGCAATCAAAGAACTTCCAAAACATGCAACAAATCACAGAGATAACTGGCTACCTGGGCAATCACCAAAGACCTGTTTGCAGCGTTGAAGCAACCAATTTTGACTTAGGCCTAGAATAACTGACAGATTATTTTTAACAGGCAAGAGATTTCTCAAAACCATCTTACCCTGTCTTGGCAAGATTTAACAGTTCTGTTTATCCATTTCTGGATTTTATCCATTTCTGGATTTTAACAGGCAAGAGATTTTTCAAAACCGTCTTACCCTGTCTTGGCAAGATTTGACAGTTCTGTTTATCCATTTCCGGATACCGTGTATTTGTCAGTAGTTGAGGTATGGGCAGTTCCTTACCCAGAGGCCAGTTTTGTCAAGAAGACAAGCACCAAGTGGAGTGTCTTTGGTGCTCAACAATCTCTCAAGAATAGGTCGGTGTTGCCAGGAGTGATTGTGTCTCACTACACAGAACTCTAAGATTAAATTAAATGCCATTTTCTACAGCTCTTTGAAGAGGTTGAAGACTATTTATATATAATCTTTATGTATCTAAAGAACCTGATTAGTCTAACCATAGATATGACAGACATAGATGACTATTGATCTACAATTCTTAACATGTATCTAACTTAAAGACTAAGAGAATAAACAACTGTGCAATAAATGAGGACAATGACCTCCAAATGTAAACAATAAATATCAATACATAAGCAATATATGAGTATCTTAATCAGAGGTAGAAATGTACACTGCAATATGGTATACATATATCAATACAATATATATCAATACATAAAAAATGTTTTAAACAGGTAGAAGCATGCATACATACAATATTCAATATATGCCAATGTAATTATCTATAAACAATAACTCACAAATACCATTATTATCTATCCAATTATCCCCCCTTTTTTTTCAAAAGATCCCTGAGCTTATAAAATTCCTTTCCCAACTCTCAACCATATACTAATTATAATCAATCCCTAAATATTGTTCCTAAACCTGAGGACAAACTTTGCTGAGAGAGGGGACATCGTCCTCTAGAATTACTTCCAGCTGTCATGGGGGTATGGTTCTTTCTGGAGGATCCTGTGAAACTAAAATGATGGTTAAATTTCAAGGTCAATGTCTTTTAAAATTGCAAACAGTCTCTGAGTATTTGGTGGAGGTCTGGCCAGAATGTTGTACAAGATGTGCACCATTTCAGCTAACCAAGTTGGAATCATCTGTGCAGCTGATACCCGAAACAGGACTTGTAGTAGCACTATCAGTATCATGACGTCATATCAACCAAGTGGAGTTGTTGTTATGGGGTCCCATCTTCTTCCTGAAAACTTCAAATGTCAGTGCAGAAAGAACTCATTGTTCATTGTGGAAAACTTCAACATTACATTAATTATATAGACATATACAAACATATATTCAATGAAAGGTGTGATAGACATATTCAATGAAAAGTATGATAGATACGAAGAAAAGCAAAGATGTTTTCTAAACTCATATTTCTTTCTGTCTCATATCATGGCTCTTGACATAAGACAGAAACTCCAGAAACTCTGGGTTTTTCTCCTAACAACAGGCTTGGAATTAGAGAGGGACTGAGCCAAGAGTCCAACTCCAAAACCAGCTCTATAAATTCAGAAATATGATTTAGTATATTCCATAGCTTCATACTCACAGAATCTATTCAGTTTTCTTGATAATCCATATTGGGTAGTTATTTTTCCATCTGCCAGTATTCAAACATCCAGGGTCTTTTGAATTTTTCAAAGACGAGCATTTTCCTGTGGAGACAAGAACAGAACCCTGCCCCCATTTTATGTTTTTCTTACCACCTGTATGATCATCATCATTGTAGATGCTGTCATTTCTCTGTTCCAAGAGGTTTCTTCTCTTCAGATCTAACCTTTATTAATTTTGATGGTATCCACAATTTTTCTTCTCCTGTGGAAACAAGAGCAAAACCCCTTCCCCAACGCAGCACATCTCCTGGCTTCCACTGTGAGGTCAGCACATCCTTGAAATAAATTGGTTGATTTAATTCAGCAGACTTTTCCAATATCCAATGTCTTTCTGCAGCCATTGTCCCCTTCTCATTAGCATTGAGAAAATTCAAGGTTAATAAAGCATTATGTAACCTATTCCTGGGGGTATTTTCCACCCCTTTCTGTTTGTTCAACATATCTTTTATAGTTCGATTTGATCTTTCTATAACTGCTTGACCTGTAGGATTGTATGGTATACCTGTAACATGCTTAATATTATAATAAGCAAAAAATCTTTTCATTTTCCTAGAAACATAAGCTGGACCATTATCCATCTTTATCAGTGTAGGTATACCCATGATGGCCATAACTTCTAATAAATGAGTGATTACTGAATCAGCTTTTTCTGAGCTTAAAGCAGTTGCCCATTGGAAACCTGAGTACGTGTCAATGGTGTGATGTACATATTTTAATTTGCCAAATTCTGGAAAGTGAAACACATCCATCTGCCAAATTTCATTCCTTTTAATACCCTTTAGATTAGTCCCTGCAGACAATGGTGTTTGGTTATAAAAAGAGCAAGTAGGGCATTTCTTTACAATCTCCTTAGCTTGTTGCCATGTAATAGAAAACTCTTTTTTTCAAGCCTTTGCTATTGACATGATGTTTTTTATGAAATTCAGATGCCTGCAGCACACTATCAATCAATAATTGATCAATATCTGCATTACCTTGTGCTAGAGGACCTGGCAGACTCGTATGGGATCGGATATGCGTTATATACATAGGGCAGAGCCTGTTTCTGATCATGTCTTGTACCTGGATAAACAATGATGTCAGTTCTGTATCATCAGGTATAAATTCAGCAGTTTCGATATGCAAAATAACTCTTTCTGCATATTGTGAGTCAGTAATTATATTAAGAGGTTCTTTAAAATCTCTAAGCACCATAAGGATGGCATATAATTCTGCCTTCTGGACAGAATCATAAGGACTTTGTTCCACTTTACTCAATTCTTCTGATTTGTAACCTGCTTTCCCTGATTTATTAGCATCGGTATAAAATGTATGGGCTCCGGTTATTGGAGCATCACGGACAATTCGAGGGAGGATCCAAGAAGTTCTCTTTATAAAGTTAAATCTCTTGCTTTTTGGGTAATTGTTATTGATTTCTCCCAAAAAATTAGCACAAGCTCTTTGCCATGGTTCATTGCCTTCCCACAACTTTTTTATCTCATCAGCAGTGAAAGGCACTATAATTTCTGCTGGGTCTATACCTGCTAATTGACGAAGTCTCAATTTTCCTTTTATAATCAATTCAGAGACTTTTTCCACATAAGTTTTTAATTTTTTACTTGGTTTGTGTGGTAAAAAGATCCATTCTAAAATAGCATCTTCCCTCTGCATTAAAATTCCCGTAGGAGAAATTCTGGAAGGCAATATGACTAGAATGCAACTAAGATTTGGATCCACCCTATCTACATGTGCCTCCTGTATTTTTTCCTCAACCATCGTCAGTTCCTTTTCTGCTTCAGCTGTTAACTCTCTGGGACTATTCAAATCTTTGTCACCATCTAAGGTTTTGTTTAAATGAATTATTAGATCAGGTGTTATCCCAACAGCTGGTCGTAGACTGGAAATTTCTCCTAATAATCTTTGAAAGTCATTAAGAGTTCGTAACCGGTCTCTCCTGATTTGTGCCTTTTGAGTCTTAATTCTTTGTAAACCTATTTTATAACCTAAATAATTAACAGAATCTCCTCTCTGAATTTTTTCAGGAGCAATTTGCAATCCCCATTTAGGTAATACTATTTTTACTTCTTCAAACAGCCTTTCTAAGGTGTCTTTGTTTTGATCAGATATCAGAATATCATTCATATAGTGGTATATTATGGACTTAGGAAATTGTTTGCGTATAATTTTCAATGGTTGGCTTACAAAATATTGGCACAGGGTGGGAAAGTTTAACATTCCCTGTGGGAGAACGGTCCACTGGTACCTCCTTGCAGACTGAGAGTTATTATAGGTAGGCACTGTGAAGGCAAACTTTTCTCTATCTTTTTCTTGTAATGGTATAGTGAAGAAACAATCTTTCAGATCAATAACTATAAGAGGCCATCACTTTGGTAACAGGGAGGGCAGAGGAATTCCAGATTGCAGAGGGCCCATAGGTTGAATAACCTTGTTGATAGCTCTAAGATCTGTCACCATTCTCCATTTACCAGATATTTTCTTAACAACAAATACAGGAGAGTTCCAAGGGCTGGTAGATTCTTCTATATGTCCAGCATCTAATTGCTCTTGCACCAGCTGTTCTAAAGCCTGTAACTTTTCCTCAGCTAAAGGCTACTGTTTAGTCCATATTGGTTTCTCAGTCAACCATTGTAAAGGCATGGCTGTTGGTACCTCTGAAGGGCCATCAATTGTGTTGTGTTCTTGTATAGCTCTAATGGCTGGTTTCCGCCATCTGTAATATCTTGTAATATTATCCTTAGAAATATAGGCTCTGGAAGCAGCAGGAATGTTAATTTGGGTATTCCATTGCTGCAATAGGTCATGGCCCCATAAATTCACTGCAATATTTGCTACATATGGCCTTAGTTTTCCTATTTGTCCGTCTGGACCTATACAATTGACCCATCTCGTACTTTGTCTTACTCGAGATAGGGTTCCAATTCCTAAGAACTGAATATCTACCTCCTAAAGAGGCCAATGCGGATGCCAAGATTCTGGAGTAATGATACTTACATCCGCACCTGTGTCCAGTAAGCCAGTAATAAATTTGCCATTTACACACACTCTTAGCTGTGGTCTTTGTTCATTTATAGAAGTCTGCCAGAATATTCGTTTACTTTGTCCTCTTAGATTTCTTGATTCATTCACCACATTTAACTCATCCTTCAGGCTGTTATTGCTTTTAACAGTAGGCATGGGGCATTCTAATTTCCCTGAAGAGGCATATTCTCTGCAGTGATCGGAAATGACTGGACCACATTTGCCATGGGGGCCTTCAAGAGGCCCCCTATTGAGTTTCCCGATGGCAACGGGTTGCCCTGTTTATCTCTTGTTGACCTACACTCATTCGTCCAATGCCTGCCCTTTCCACATCTCCTACATAAACCTGAAGGCTGAGTCTTCCTATTTCTGTTATTCCTAGAAGAGGCATTATTCCTGGAATTCCATTGTCTACAGTCCCTTTTCATGTGTCCCATTTTGCCACAATGAAAGCATTTTATAATCTGATGTCTCCTTTTACCTTTGGAAATTGCTTCTTGCACCCATGTTTCATTGCCATAATCAAATGTATCAACATTCATTGTATGTAAAACCCATTCATCCAAAGGCGCTGATCTGAGCTTTAAAGGCCCCAGGATCCTTTTGCATTCTACATTGGCATTCTCATAAGCCAAAGACTCAATTACTATATTTCTTGCTTCCGGATCAGGTATCCCTATTTGTACAGCCTTAGTTAGTCTTTTTAAAAAGTCACTAAAGGGTTTTCTCTGACCCTGTTTGACCCTGATATACAATTCTACTCTCTGACCTGAGTCTTGAACCCTGTCCCAGGCCCTTAGAGCTGCTGTAGCACATATGGATAAAATGTTTTCATCATAAAGAGCTTGTTCCTGAGGATCAGAGTAAAGTCCTTCCCCTAGAATTTGATCTAGAGAAACCTCAATTTCTTTAGCTGATTCTTGTTGTTGTAAAAGTCTGGCCTCTTGTTTGAATAGGCATTTGAAATGCCATAAAGATCCGTTCTCTAGGACAGCTGACGTGAGCTGGTTCCAATCTTGAGAGGTGGCCCTGCTGCTCAGAGCCCAGGATTTTAACATCTCTCTAACAAAGGATGAATGTAGTCCATAATTCACAATTGCTTGTTTAAATTCTTTTGGATCATTCATACGTATAGGCTCCCATGTATGTTCTTTAATGACCTTAGGGTTTTTGGAGCCGGTTATCTTTTCTGATGTTATTACTGGAAAGGCAGGTATAACTCTATGTAGACTGAGAGTTTTTTGAGGTGAGTGTTGCCTTTCTACCTTTTGCTCCTGTTCATCAGAGTCTATGATTTCCTCAATCTTCGTAAATCTGCTCACCATTGCCTTCTGTAAGTCCTGAGTCTCCTGTCCAGTATTATGCTCCAAAGCCTTCATTAACGATTCTAAGGCATGGAGCTTGTCTGTCAGAGACACCATTTCCTCCTTGGACACAATCCTCATGGCATGTACTGTGCCTTCTTGTATGGAAATCCTGTCAATTAATCTATCATACCCTTTTGATAAAGTCCGATTTTCACATTCAATGGTTATAATCCTCTCAGCTAATGTTTCAGCACTTACAGTCATGGACTGGAGGTTACGAGTCATTTTGGTTGTCCCCTCCTCCAGAGCAGTGAAGCTCCCTTCTAAAGAAGCAATATCAGACTGTACCTTCTTGATATTTTGGTCAGTCGACCGAGTCATATCAGACAAAGATCTAGTCTCCTCTTTGAGAACTCCAAACTCTTTTTTGAGGAGGTTGGTATCAGTCTGAATTGTTCTTAAGGTTTTAATCTCTGCCCTCGGCATTGTAGATTCAGTCTGTAAGGGCTGTATCTTTCTTATAAAATAGCTAAACACCAGAAAAGCGACAGATCCCAGGAATAACAAAGTAAGAGGAATATCAGAGACATCCTTCAGAATATCCTCCACAGCACAATTAAAAAAACCATTGAACTTTTGGATAGTAATATTTTCTGACATTTTCAATCAAAAGAAATTGTACTTGTATGTATGTATGTATGTATGTATGTATGTATGTATTTTCAACCGAAAAGAAAAATCTTACCTGTAATGACTGTTGCCTGCCAGTAAGAGGTGGGGCGCACCTGAATCCACGTGGCAATGGTGTTGATTCAGGAAGTAAACTTTAGAATATATACACTCAAATCCAGAGGTTAAATTCACAGACCACAAAAGGTCAGAGAGCCTCTAGTGGCCAATAAACAAGGCAGCTTGGCCTACCCTGGCTAGGCTTTCCTGCCCTGCCGCTCTGTTCAACCCGATGCAGAGGGTCGTGACACAGCCACTGCGCTATTGCTAAAGAGGCCTAGTGCTTTGGGCCCCATGTCCCTGTGCTGGGATTAAGGGTCAAGCTGCTTGCAGCACTCCCAATCAGTTATGGCGGATGGCAGGGGTTTCAAACAGCTTGCTGGAACTTCAAAGGGAGCTTGCGCTGTGAGCTCTTCGACTCACGTTGCAAGGAAAAATTTAAAAATCCATGCAGGCAAAATATACATCAGTATGGTTATGGGCCACGGCCGATTCAGGCACCCTCTCCTCTGTCCAGAGAACAATCTGGGGGATCTCTCCTTGGACCTGGGATCCCATATATAATCAAGTCTCCTGTAAACCCTAAAATGACTCCCTTAGTTGAAAAATATTCTTCCCTGATCCCATATTCATCCTCCCTCCCTCCCCCCCATCCCAGGCCAACGAGCTTTCCCCATTCCTCCCCTACTCCCTTCTCTCTAACCCTCTCCCCTTCCATCAACCCTCCCACCCCCCCATGCACCCGAGGTTACCTGGGACTCTTGTCTATTTCCTACCTCCTGGTGGATAGGTAAATAATCTTCATCCGGTTCATCTTCTTATTTAGCTTCTCTAGGATCATGAATAATAGGCTCAAAGACCTTTAATTATGGTTAGAATCCACTAATGAGTGAATACATACCGTGTTCCTCTTTTTGGGTCTGGCTCACCCCACTCAGTAAAGCGTTTTCTATTTCCATCCATTTGCATGCAAAATTCAAGATGTCATTGTTTTTTACCGCTGAGTAAAACTCTAATGTGTATATGTTCCACACCTTTTTTAACCATTCTTCTATTGAGGGGCACCTAGGCTGTTTCCAGGTTCTGGCTATTACAAATAGTGCTGCTATGCGAAGGACGGCGATAAAGTCGGAAACCCACATTGGAGCACCGGACTGAGCCCCCCGAGGTCCAAATGAGGAACAGAAGGAGGAAGAACATGAAAAACGAAATCAGTACTGCGAGGGATGCTATCACCCACTGATACAATGGAACGGATCTAATGAGAGTTTACCAAGGCCAGTTGGACTGGGACTGAACGAGGAAGTGATATAACCAGATTCTCGGAATTTGACCGGATTCTCTGAATGTGGCTGGCCCGGAGTCTTTCTGAAAAGCCATTGACTATGACACTGGGACCTGTTTCCTCTACATATTCTGGATTTTGGGGATCAAGTCAGTTTGGACACTCACCTCCTGGACCTGGAGGGGGGGGGAGGAACTTGAACTTCCCACAGGGCAGGAAACCCTGACTGCCCTAAGGGATGAAGAGGGAGGAGGAGAGGGAGTGGGGGGAGTGGGAGGGTGTTGGGAAGAGGGGCGGAAATGGAAACTTTTATAATTTAATAAAACTTACTTAAAAAAAAATAAAAAATAAAAATCCATGCAGAACTGGGCAAAGTAGGCTGGTAGAGACTGTCCGGACCTGTGTATCCTGGGAGGCGTGGAGGTTATGGCTGAGGGAGGGCTCGTGCCAAGCCGAGCTGGCTAAGCTGAGCTGGTGGCAGGTAGCCAAGCCAGAGGCCGAGCTGGGGGTGGAGGGGTGGGTGGTTCTTAAACCAAACGCTGGGCGCCAAATAATGGCGAATCAATCCCACACCAGTTATGCTTTAAGGGGTTATTTATTTTGGGGGGTAAAACTTACATACACCATAAACCGTCAGGAAGGGAGCCTAGTCACTGGAGTAGGAGCGGGAGCAGGAGCCGGGACCAAGCGCCGGAACCAAGAGACCTGAGCCAAGATCTGTGGCTCTTTTTAAAGGAGAAATATACCACGCCCCAGTGGGCTGGTATTTCAGTGGCTATTGACTGACGGAGCGGAAGGCCCTCCCACAGCACTGTGGGCTTGTGCTTCAGCGACTATTGGCTGAAGCAGCGGAAGATACTCCCGCAGCAGCCTGGCTGACCAGGAATGGGAGGCTGGATAGGCCAGAGACCTAGGATAGAGGCAGAAAAATCAATGAAATGATTCCTAATGATATTCTGCTCTTCTCAAAAGAGCACCTAGCCCAGTCTTTATCAGAGAGACCTAGGTTGGAAACTGATGGAAGTAGATAAAAAGACCCATAGCCAAACATTCGGCAAAGAGAGTCAAAATTGGAGATCTTCATTGAGTTCCTCTTAGGCCTTAGGGAACCCCACTTAACAATGATAGGAGCCAGAGGGGTCTAGGGCACCAGGAGAATCATATGGGCTGACAGAAACTGAAGTGTCAATTATAGTCTACATGGGTCTGTGCTAGGTCCTCTACTTATATACTTTGGTTGTTAGCTTGTTGTTTTTGTGGAACTCCAGACAGTGGGAGTGGGGTTGTCACCGACTCTTTTGCCTTCTCGAGACCTTTTTTCTCCTACTGGGTTGCTTTGCCCAGCTTGATATTAGGGTTTGTGCCTAGTCTTAGTTTATCTTATTATACTGTGGACAGTTGATATCCATGTTCTCTGAAAGGAAATGGAGGAGGAGTGGATCTGAATAAGAGGGGGAGGAGTTGGCTGGGAGTAGTGTAGGGAGGCAAAATGGTGCTTGGAATGTATTGAAAACAAAAAAAGTAAAACAAAACAAATGAAGAAGAAAGAAGAAGACAAAACAAAACCCAGGATGGATCTCCAATTGATTAATTTCCATGCTAAACCCACCTGTCTGTAGATATATTTTAATTGCAGCAAAGGGCAGTTTTTTGTTAACTACTCTCAGAAAATTTATATTTCTTTTAATGTATTTACTATGTCAGTTTCTATTTCCTGAATTGCCTATTCTTTCACTACTTCAATCCCCCATCCAAATCTTTTTCACTAATCATGTACAAACCAAAAGCAACACCTCTTCCATGAAGAGTTTCTGAATGCCTGTTAGTATTGATACATCATTTTACTCAATGAAATAGTAGCAGCAGCATGTGACAAATAAATGCATTCTGCTCAATTAGAAATAGTATTTGAAACTATTTTAGTATGAAACTAAAAAAGCATAAAATGACGGGGAAGCTAGCAGGGTGGAGCCAGCAGAGCAGGCTGACCTGGGAGTCTATGGGGTCGGGGAGAGTCCTAGCTCCCCCTCGCCGGGCCCCTGTCGCGGGCCCGAATCACCTCACCACTCCGAAGGCCCTCTGGATGGAAGCTGGGATGGCTGGCGGGGAAGCTAGCAGGGTGGAGCCAGCAGAGCAGGCTGACCTGGGAGTCTATGGGGTCGGGGAGAGTCCTAGCTTCCCCTCGCCGGGCCCCTGTCGCGGGCCCGAATCAACTCACCACTCTGAAGGCCCTCTGGATGGAAGCTGGGATGGCTGGCCGGGACAAAAAGCATAAAATGAGAGAGAAACTATAAGTACTTATTAGTACTTATACAGAACTATCAAGCCAAGGTCAGTTAGGTCATTTATATGCCTAACAGTAAGGGCAGATGTGAGGACCAACACATTAGCATGGTCTGAGAGTGTAGTTACAGTTTTTATAAAATCAACATTTATTCTGTTGTGTGGTAGATTTTGAGAAGCATTCATTAAAAATATAAGCTGTTTCTCTACTGCTGTCTCTTTCATGATTTACTTTGAAGAACATTTGTAGCTTCTCATATTAAGGTTAGAATGAAAGACCCCTGGTGTGGGGAGACTCTCACTCAAGTCTCCAGATAACACGACCCCCCCCCCAGTAACTCACGAGAGACTATCCTTGCTGCAATCACACGAGGGAAGAGTTCGACCCCAAGTAACTGGGAGAAGGGGTTTTTAAGGGAAGAAACTACAGCCCAGTAATCCAAAAGGGGTAGGGAGGGGCGTCATAGAAAATTCTGAAAATACTAATGATAATCACAAGGGGGCAACTCCCTGTTTCTCAAGATTATTCTCAAGATCACAATCTAATATGTGTCTCTGTCTCTATCTCCATCCTTCGCCATATGAAGGTTCTGTGGTGACATGCAAAATATTCATCAGTCTGGTTATTAAACCAGGCCAGTTCAGGTACCTTCTCCTCTGCTGCCCAGGGAACAATCTGGGGACCTCTCCTTGGGCCTGGGAACCCCTCCAGAATCAAGTCTCTTGCAAACCCTAAAATGGCTCCCTTAGTTGAGGTATAAACTTCCCTGCTACCAAAGCCATCCTTCCTCCCCCCCCTCACATTCCGCCAAGCCATCCCCAATCCTCCCCGTCTCCCTAACCATCTCCCCTTACTTCCACCCTCCCACCCCCCGTGCACCCAAGTTTGCCTGGCAATCTTGTCTACTTCCAATATCCAGGAGGATAACTATATGATTTTCTTCAGGTTCACCTTCTTATTTAGCTTCTCTAGGATCACGAATTACAGACTCAAAGACCTTTAACTATGGCTAGAAGCCACTTATGAGTGAGTACATACCATATTTCTCTTTTTGGGTCTGGGTTACCTCACTCAGTAATGCGTTTTCTATTTCCATCCATTTGCATGCAAAATTCAAGATGTCATTGTTTTTTTACCGCTGAGTAAAACTCTAATGTGTATATGTTCCACACCTTCTTTAACCATTCTTCTATTGAGGGGCACCTAGGTTGTTTCCATGTTCTGGCTATTACAAATAGTGCTGCTATGAACATAGTTGAACAAATACTTTTGTAGTATGATAGGGCATCTCTTGGGTATATTCCCAAGAGTGGAATTGCTGGGTCCTGAGGGAGGTTGACTCCCAGTTTCCTGAGAAACTGCCACACTGATTTCCATAGTGGCTGCACAAGTTTGCATTCCCACCAACAATGGATGAGTGTTCCCCTCCCTCCACATCCTCTCCAGCATAGGCTATCATTGGTGTTTTTGAGTTTAGCTATTCTGACAGGTGTAAGATGGTATCTCAAAGTGGTTTTGATTTGCATTTCCCTGATCGCTAAGGAGGTTGAGCATGACCTTAAGTGTCTTTTGGCCATTCGAAGTTCATCTGTTGTGAATTCTCTGTTTAGTTCAGTACCCCATTTTTTAATTGGGTTAATTAGAGTTTTAGTGTCTAGAGACACATATTGGAACATTGGACTTAACTCCCTAGGTCCAAATGAGAAGCAGAGGGAGGGAGATCGTGAGCAACGAAAGCAGAACCAGAGGGAATCTTCATCCAACGATGGATGGAGATAGAGACGGAGACCCCCATTGGAGCACTGGACTGAGCCCCCAAGGTCCAAATGAAGAGCAGAAGGAAGGAGAACATGAAAAAGGAAATCAGGACCGCGAGGAGTGCGTTCACCCACTGATACAAGGGGACTGATCGAATGAGAGCTCACCAAGGCCAGCTGGACTGGGACTGAAGGAGCATGTGATCAAACCGGATTCTCTGAATGTGGCTGAAATGGGGGCTGACTGAGAAGCCATTGACAATCGCACTGGGTCTTGATCCATTTGCATGGACTGGCTTTTAGGGATCCTGGTCTGTTTGGATGCTCACCTTCCTGGACCTGGAGGGAGGGGGGAGGAACTTGGATTTCCCACAGGGCAGGAAACCCCGACTGCTCTTGGGAATGGGGAGGTAGTAGGAGAGGGAGTGGGGGGAGCGGAAGCAGAAGGGTATTGGGATGAGGGGAGGAAGTGGAAATTTTTTAAATAAATAAATAAGGAAAAAAAATTATACAAGAATAAAAAAAATTGAAAAAAAAATCACAATCTAACTTTATCTTCTGCTAGTTCCTGAAACTGAACCAGCTAATCCTAGATTTCTGATTCTTCCCTCCCTGCTTAGATTTTTGGCTCTATTTTTTCCTGCTGGGGAGGGGAGGTTTGGATTTATCCAGGTCTTTCAAGATCATGCTTTAATTGCCTATTAATGTAACAAATAAGAGACAAATATTAAAACAAAAACTTTTATTTTTATTATTTTAGACTTTTTGATTCATAGCTTATATCAATGCTAATTAAGTGAAACATCGATTATGTGTCAAAGACCAGCTTCCACAGAAATACCACTTACCAGGGTAGAGACATGGGTATTAGAAAAGTTAGTAAAGAGGACAAAGACATGAGTAAAAATAATAAAACAGAAACATAGGATAGTATCAGGAAGGGGTTTTAGTGAATACTGAAATCACCACATTTCCATACACTTTTATACCCCAATACAAAAGAGGGAAGAAGGCAATAAAAGGCTTCTTTAATATGATACAAAAGACAACTGGAACAGTTAATTGCTTCAACCCTTTGAGACATGAAGTCATTAGCATTTTGTTGTTTAGGCAGTGAACCTGTCCTAGACTAAATATCCTGAAAGCAGCCATTCCCCAAGTAACCCCCTATTACAAAGGGAGCAAGATATGCTTGCCTATCTTGACCATCTGTCAAGGTGAAGTGGATCTACCTGTTTGGGCCATCTTAATGTCAAAAGAAGCAAGTAACTACTTCCTGAATCAGGATGTGTAGCCCTGGTTGTTGTGAACAATTTTTAGCAACCTCCAAACTCTTTGATCCTCAGACAAGGTAGAAATAGGCTCACATTTTTGGGCCGCCACATTATGCCAAATATTATTTTATTTTGAATTGAAGAGTTTTGGGGCTGTAGAGGTAACCCAGTGGATCAGAACACTTGCTGATCTTGCATAGGACCAACATTCTGTTCCCAGCACTCACATGACTTACAACTATCTGTAACACCTTTTCAGGGAATATGTTACTCTCTTTTGGTCTCTGTAGACAATAACTTTGCACATGGTGCCTTATTGACATAAAAGCAAACCAATCAAATACATAAAATAAATATTTTTAAAAGAATGTTAACAATCAGTAAATGAATTAAAATATACATATAAATACACATATACATATATGTATTAACATTACATGAAAAGAGGTCATGAATTTGGAAGAGAGCAAGAAAATGTGTATAGAATAGTTTGAAGGAAAGAAAGGAAATGAGAAAATGATGTAATTATAATGTCAAAAATAAAAAAAATTCCATTTCACTATAGAAAATGTAAATTAAAATAAAATGCACATCACTATAAAGTTTTTAGACTGAATATATTTTAAAGGACTGACAAAATGAAAAAATTGCCAAGGGTATGGGATAATGGGAATTTTCACAGATTTGTGGGAATGTTAAAAAATACAACACATGTCATGACATCTAACCCTAGGTCAAGATCTGGATCTCATCTTAGAGTAGTAAAATCACATGTGCACCAAAAGATTTGTGTAACATATTGAGATCAGCTTCTTTTAAGATACCTCCAAACTGGAAGCAACATAGGTGCCCATCAATAGGAAAATAAATTGTCAATAGGAAAATAAATTATAGTATATCTGTAGACTTGTGTATTAATATCATAGAGGGTATATATTAACATACTGGCATATGCCATATGCTTGTGAATGGCTTTTAAAACAATAGTTTGCA
Organism: Myodes glareolus; assembly: GCF_982192425.1. Classification (NCBI taxonomy): domain Eukaryota; kingdom Metazoa; phylum Chordata; class Mammalia; order Rodentia; family Cricetidae; genus Myodes; species Myodes glareolus. The sequence continues at coordinate 32,555,574 of NC_142040.1, forward strand.
CAAATGTATTCACATAAGAAAAAATATATATTGTACCCTTTCACCTTAAGGCATTCCCCAACATAATAGAGTTTTGTGGTGGAAGAGAGAGCAGTGGCTGTCCATGAAGATGGCTCAGGAAAGGGAAGTTCTCTAGGAGGGAGCATGAAAAGTTATTCTATCTCATGTATTTCTCTTTACAAAAACATTTTTCCTATATGGACATTATACACTAATCTTTAAAAAGAAAACAATGAAACTTCTGATAACAGTAACTATTTTGTAAGGCTGTCATGTATAGTAAGGAGGTCGCTTGTTTGTTCCTGGCAGCCCAGACTCAGAATAACCACACAGAAACTGTATTAATTAAATCACTGCTTGGCCAATCACTTAAGTATATTGCTAGCTAGCTCTTACATCTAAAATTAACCCATTTCCATTATTTTGTATTTTACCATGAGGGTCGTGGCCTACCAGCAAGGTTCAAGCTGGTAGCTCGTATCTTTCACCTCTGGTGGCTACATTGGTGTCTGTCTCCAGTGGGGCTATATGGCTTCTCCCTGACGCCACCTTATTTCTCCCAGCATTTAGTTTAGTTTCCTCTGCCTAGCTCTGTTCTGCCCTACTATAGGTTCAAAGCACTTTCTTTATTCATTAACCAATAAAATCAACACATATACAGAAGGACATCCCACAGCAGTCATGGGCATTAAATAGGCTGACATTTAACGTGCTTACAATAATGACTAAAACATCTTGAGTAATATCAAAACCTTACAAATTATTATAAAGATAAAGAAAACATGCTATAGATATACAGTGTTTGCAACTTAGATGTATGAAAAATGAAGTCCTATCATTTGACATGGGTAGTACCTAGAAGCCACTATGTTAAGCAAGGCACAGAAATATAATTTCTGCATGATTTAACTTGGGGAATCTTCAAAGAAAACAAAAGAGAAAGATCTCACAAAAGTTGAAAGTAGAATAGTGGGTAAGAAGTTCCAGAGAGTTTGAGGACAAGAAGGATGGAGGGAGGTTGATCAATGGATATGAAGTGACAGCTGAGGACCAGAAGTTCTAGTGTGCTGCTCCATAGTAAAATGGCCTAGAACAGTAAAGTCATGTATGTTTCAGAGTGAAGAAAACATCTTGATGAACTTGCTACTGTATGAGTTTAGTTTCAGCACCCAGGAGGCAGAGGCAGGCAGCTCTCTATCCTATTACTTCAAAGTCAGCCTGGATTACATAGCCAGTTCCAGGTCAGCCATGACTGCACAGCAAAACCTCTCTCAAAGAAGGGGGGAATAGGGAGAGGGAGAAAAGAAGGGGAAGGAAGATGACTGAAGGGGGGAGATCCATTTTATCTGCATTAAGCTTATACTGTGCATTCCTACACTGAAGTATTGAAAAATTATAGTGCATGATTTAATGTTTTTATATAATAGGAAAACTAATTTAAATGTCAAGTAAATAACTATTGTAAGTTGTATGATGTAGGAAGTTTTTCTGTCTATGTATTGCTTTTATTGCTTGATGAATAAATCTGTTTTGGTCAGTGGCTTAGCAGAAATAGAACTAGGCAGGAAAACTAAACTAAATGCTGGGAAAAAGAAGACAGAGTTAGAGAGATGCCATGGAGCCACCAGAGAAGAAAGTTGTGAACCCCTAGGTGAAACCTTGTTAGTAGGCCATGAGCCTCATGATAAAATAAAAATAATAAAAATGGGTTAATTTAATATGTAAGAGCTTGCAAGAAATATGCTAGAGTCATTGGCCAAGCAGTGTTTTAAATAATGCAGTCTCTGTGTGATTATTTCAGGGGTCTGAGCAGCTGGAAACAAACAAACAATCTCCTACTGTAGTCATATTGTCATTTAAAACCATCTATTCTTTAATGGACTACCACACAATTCCACACAAATGTTAAACCATTTAGTATTTCAGTACATAGAAATAATTGTTCACTATACAGAAAGAGGCATTTCTAGTCTTAATTCTGTTGCACTTGCTTCTGTTCAGGAGACCTCTTGATACTTCCCAAGCTCCATCTGCAGCCTCCCCAGCAGCTGGCTTCTACATGACTGCAAGCTCTCCTTTCCTTTCCATTATCTAGAATTTTAAATACAAGTAATTAATCCTTTGAGCAAACAGTATAGAATTAGAATGCTTTGATTGCTCCCTCCCCTTAAGGGATCTTAAGCTTCCACAGAATATAACATTTAAAGTCCATTTAGAAAGAACATAAGGTGGCTGGGAAAATGGTTTTGTGGTAGCATCCTCCAAAGCTGTAGCCTCAAGCCTCACTGAGTTGAAATCAAGCAAAAATTACCTTTTGTTTGAATCCTGTAGGGAATTGCTTTGTTTGCACAATACATGAATGGCGACATTTTAGCTAAATAGCAAAATACCAGAGAGATGACTTCATCAACTGAGAAGTAGTCACCAAAATTAGTTTGATGGTGCCCCTGAATACCTGGGATATTGGAAGAAATTTTAGATTTTTAGCCCTTTGAAGCGGGGCACGTGCTTACTGACAGAGAACAGAGTATTATGTAGACAGCAGAATCGCAGGTCATATTTTTTCTAACCTATCTTTAGCTAAGTCCCTTTCACGCTGGCATCATTTTGGGGATTTTAAATGCTTTCATAGAGATTTTAAAGCCGAACACCCCTTATGCACTGTTGGTGTGCAGGTGTGATTTCTAGGGTAGTTCTTGCAAGATGGAAGGAAACTCAGAACAAGACCCACAGAAGACCAAAATAATCTACCCAAAAGTAAAGCCACATTTTAGCTCTCAATCGCTGCAGTATAATTTCACCTCCTTGAAAACTAGATGTAACAAAATGTCCACCAGTTGGCTGGCAGGAGCCTCATTACCCCAATTTCACATAATTGCTGTGTTTCACCAAGCAGAGCAGAACAGCAGCTGGCCTAGAGATTGTTCTGTGCTCCCATTTCAGAAGTTTGCATGGCACATAAGTAATTTTTGATCCCTACTTCATCGAACAAAGGCATTCTATACTCTGTGGTCATATACATAATAGAAAACTCTTTAGTCATAAGATAAACTCCTGTTTCCTGGAACAGCATGGATGGAAACAGTGACTTTTATATTAGTGAAATGAGGTTGGACATCCTATCAAGCTACTCTGTTGAAAACACATCAACAAGAAAGACTTTCTGACATTGGGCTATTTAGGACTCTGTAGCATTATCTTAAAGAATAAATTTAGTTAAGAATTCTTACTTTCTTATTACTATTTTGTATCTATTCTCTTAATTTCTCTGGGGCCATTTTCTATGCCCAGGTTCTTAACAAGAAGGTATGGGAAATTCATTGTCAAGAAAACCAGGTTTACAAATCCTGAACAGGTAATTACTTCATTCTAAAAATGAAGAATTCTCAAAAATCAGTCTCTAAAAGGAAGATATGTATATTTATAATTTTTTAAACAGAAAGGCCCTTGTGGAGCTCAGACTGGCCTTTAATTCTTCCTGTAGCTGAGGATGACTTGATCCTCCTGCCCTCATTTCCAGGAACTGAGATTCTGTGTACCTCCAAGCCCAATGCATTTTTCCCATATTAACTGAATGTGTCTTGGTTTTGCATGGTGGAAATTTTTGAGAACGTTTGCAAGTAAGTCACTGTGCACACTATGTATGATGTAAAACTATTTCAGGCAATAATTTTGTAGGACTTTTAGTCATTTAATTAAAATAGCTTTAGAATTTTTTTCCTCAAAATGCTAGACAAAATTATCTCATTCAACTATCCTTGTAAACTGAGAGAGTATTTTAATGGAAGAAGAAACCAGCCTCCCGCCCCTGAACATTCATCTATTGAACCAGCCAGCAAACCGATATGTATAAATTATAGATAGGCTTTTCCAATTTTTATGAAGCCCGTTGCAGTTATGTTGAAAACTAAATTGTATTAAGATCCCTTTGTGTAATACAACAAACAAGCAAATCCCTCTTAAATAACTCCACATAGTTCTCTTCCTCTTCTTATTTCCAAAGTTTGGATACAAACAGGAAGGTTTTGTTAAAGTACAACTAAATTTTACAACAAATGTCATATAAAACAGAGTTTCTCTGAGTCTGAGAATGCATCTTCAGTGATCCAACAACTGTTAGAGAAAATACTTTTGTTAGTTGTTGAATATAATACATTAAACAAATTCATACATGTGATCTGTCTAGGGCTGAGTTTGCAGCTCTGTTGGTAGAATACTTATAAAGCATAAACATAAAACCAGGCATGGTGACTAAGCCGGAAATTCTAGTGCTTGGGGGAAGAAGGCAGGAGGATCTGAAGTTCAGCGTCATCCTCAGGCAAATTTGTTGGGTTATATGAGATCCTGTATCCAATATTAGAATATATATGTGTGTATATATACATACATATATAAGCACACACATATATATTAAGTAGGTATCATACATATATGTTACATTGAACACAAATATTGCATATATATTACTTCATTGAACAAAGGTATTCTATAAACTGTGGTCATATGCATAATGAAAAACTACTGAATCATAAGATAAACTTTTATTTCCTAGAGCAACACGGATTGGATGGGATACACGTACACGCACACACACGCACGTACACGCACACACATGCACGCACACACACGATTTTCCTTGGGGAATGAAAAATCTGATCCCACAGATTAGAAATGCCAGTGTGATCAGGGCTTGCTTTTCTAAAATGAATTTAAATTTGATTCTACAAGTTTATCTATTCCCCAGAAGTGTACTGTGTTGTGGGAGGTGGGAAGGCTGTTTTGTTGTGTTTCTATCTTCTTTTTATTTCTGTATATGTTATTAATTGTAAAAAACTAGCTTCATTTCATACATTAGCCTCAGGAATAATGCACACAGACAAACCACATGCCTAGTTGTTCAGTTTAATTCCATCACTCTAGCTCAGACTTCAGGAGGGAGCCGGTTTCCTGAAGGGACAACCTGGCAACTTCGTCATATCTGCTGGCATCATTCCTGCCTATTGATGATGACAGGCCACCTTTCTGTCCCTCATCCTTTGTGACATTATCCCCACCTGCTGGCTCTCCAGGGGATTGACCCTCTCAAAAGCACCATGTTGTGTTCATGTTGTTTTCAGAGCTTTTAGTTGAACTCGTAGACTTTCCTATTGACTCCTTGTAACACACTCATGGCAGACATTAATGAAACATGGCTGTTCTAACTTTATCACTGGCTATTATTGTGTACTTTCTTGTTTATTCTTGAAGAGGAAGTGTCTTGTTATATTGCCCGTGCTGGCCTAGAACTCCTCGGCTCAAACAGTGCTCCTGTCTTGGCCTCCAAAGTAGCTGGGACTGTAGGTGTAAAATAACATATCTGGATTTCTTAAAAAGGAGGGTGATGCTTCTTAGGTCTTCATCCTGTTCACTCTTGTTCCCACTCTAGTCTGATTTTCTCCCTACTATTACTCTTTCCAGAATGATTGACTAGCCAACTCCTTGCTGCAAAATCCCATAAACATAATTCAAATCTTATTTAATGTGACTTCTTGGAAATAATCTATACAAAATACTTCATCCCTGGAGACATTCTTTTGTCTTTTAGCACGTAGGCACTGTTTGTTGTCACGTGCTTACATGTGTGTGTGTGTGTGTGTATGTGTTGCATGGGTGTGAACTTCTGAGTGAAGCCAGAGGAGGACATCAGATGTGTTGCTCAATCACTTTCCAATCTTTCTTTCTTAAGACAGGATCTCCCACAGAACCTGTTTTGTTTTTTTTTCTCTTGGTCTAGGCCGGTTGCCTAGCAACATGCTGTCTCCTTCCCTCCAGTACTGGAGTTGTAAGCTCTCACAGTCCTTCCAGGTCTTTTCAGGATGCTGAGGGTTTGAGTTCAGGTCCCAATAGTTGTGCAGCAGGTGCATATAACCACCGGCCACGTTGCTGTTCTTTTGAAGTCATGCTCTAACAGGTGCCCCCCGACCCACTTACAGTAATTTCCTAGACCTTCTGATCTCACCCTCCAATGCTAGCAATTTCTATAGCTGTGGAAAATGCACTTCCATTCCTTCATGTGGGGGTGGTTTCCAGGTCTGAAGCTCCAAACCAGTTTTCCTGCCCAAATAACAGATATTCTGAGTCACATAATTTTACAGGCAAATCCAATTCTCTACACCCCCAAAAGACCGACCATCTTATCACCTCCAGAAATTGACTTCTTTCCCTCTCTGTTCTGGTGTTCAAGTCACAGCTCTCATTTCATTCCTTCCCTTCTAGCAGTCTTTGTTCAACCAATGATTAAACCAATTCTAGTTTCCGGTCCTGCCTTTACCCACCCTGTATTTGCTGCTCCTACTACTTTGTGCTATTTTCAACACTATCCTTTGCCTTGAGTTTCTGCTCTTAGGCTTGTTCGCTTTCATTCACCTCCACAAGAAAATAAGATTTTTGGAAGTATTTTGTGCCTATAGGATAAAACCTAAGATCTTTAACACAATTTGCCGTGTTCTGGTAACATTCCAGTGTTAACTCACCATTTCCTCCAGCACCATTTCCTCACAGTAGCGCTGTGACCCACAGGGATCTCCTGTGATCCCACTGTTGCAGTCACCACCCCATCAACAGAGTATACTTCTCTTCCATGTGCCGCACTTACTCACTTACCTTTTGGATGCTATGTTTTGTTGTTGATGTTGCTGTTGCTGTTTTTAATCTTTGATATAAGATTTTTACCACATATTCCAAACTGGCTTCGAATCGTGATCCTGCTGCCTCAGCCTCCAATGTGCTAATGTTGCTGTCATTATAATCACCATGCCCAGCTTTCCCTGGGGCATCATATATTTTTGTATTTCCTTTTTTTTTCTTTGAGACAGGGTCTCTAGTTCAGGCTGGCCTCAAATACCTTATGCAGGGTAGGATGACCTTGAACTCTGGTCCTTCTGTCTTCACTTCCTGAGCTATGAGATTACCTATTACATACATACATATATACATATACATACACACACACACACACACACACATATATGTATATATATCACCTGTCTATGAGCTTTGCAGTGCTGGGATGGAACCCAGGTCTTGGAGCATGCTAAGGAAGCACTTTATCAACTGAGTTACATCAGTCCAGATGTTACTTTCTTTAGGAGAAAGTGCCCTTGAAAAATCTTCAATTGTGACTGTTTTTCTCTTTCTGCAGTCACAAATCACTTAAGAAAAGGGTATTAGTCCATCTGAGAAAGGCATCCAGAGGGAATATTTTTCCCTAATACAAACAACATAAAAGTACTTACAGAAACCTTGGTTCTGTGGCTCTCATTGCTCAGGGACTGCAACCCTGCATATCATGTTCCTGTTCTGAATACTACAGGCCATTGAAAATTTATGTAACACATTTGTAACAAATGGTAGCACAAATGGCATTTGTTTATGTAACAGATATAAACACAGAGAAGGTTCAGAAAAATACCAGTCAATATGAACACTTCCATTTCACTGTAATCCATCCTTCCTTGACTGAGACATTATTCCCCAGGGCACAGCTGTGCACTCAGCCTTGGAGTGGTGGTTCTTCTCCTTCCCTGAACTCTAAGTTCCACAAAGGTACCTCATCTAGTGTTATATGCCAAGCTACAATTACATAGTTGTAGTGAGTTATAGTGGGGTAACTGCACACTTCCCCATATTCCATAGGTAGCTTTTTGTCTCTATTGATTTTGTTCTCTATTGTCAGAGGCATTTTAATTTGATGTGGTATTCATCTCACTTGACTTTGCTTGCCTGTGCTTCTAATGGTTACTCAATAAATAAAAAATATTGCTCAAATCACTTTCATGAATGTCCACCTTTCTAATAATTTTATACTTTCATATTTTATTTTTCTAACCCATTTTGAGTTGATTTCCCTGGGTGGAATAAAGTAAGGGTCCAACTTCATTCTTCCACATGTGGTCATTTAGTTTTCCAACAACCATTTGTTCAAAGGTCAATGGATGTTGTACGTGTGGTCTGTTCTATTACACAGATCAATTTGTCTCTATACCAGTAGCATATTGCCCTAAATGCTGTAGTTTTATAATGTATTAGAAAATTAGGAAGTGAGATGTTTTCAGCTTTGTTCTTGTTCAAGATTGTTTGGGGACAAGTATTTTGTGATTCTATATGGATTTCACATTTTTCCTTTTTTACTAGCTTTGTAAAAATTGCCCTTGGGATTCTCATAGAGGTTCCAATACACCTATAGATTACTGGGACTAGTATGGCTTTTTATCTTCTGATCTGTAAAAAAAAATGTTTCATGGGCCAGTTGTTCATATTTTTTCTTTCATCAGTATTTGTAGTTTTTAATTTTTATTCTCAGTGTCCAACTTCCATAGTTAATTGATTCCTAGGATATTTTTCCTTTTGGCGGCGTACTTCATGGTTTCTGCACATAGCCTGTGCCATCTACATATGGCGCAGTTTCATCCCTCTTTTCCATCTGAATGCTCTTAATTTCTTCTTCATGCCTAGTTAGGGCTAGCACTTTCAGTGAGATGCCAAAATAAAAAAAAAGAAAAAAGAAAAGGAAAGATTGGGCATCCTTGGCTTATTCTTGATCTTTGGGGGGAAAGATTTGGTTCCTTTTTGTTTAGCATCCTGTTACCTGTAGGTTTGCTATGTGGACTTTTTTATGTTAAGTCTATTCCTTTTATTCCTAGCTTGCTGAGATTTTTTTTGTTTTGTTTTGTTTGTTTGTTTGTTTTTTGTTTTTTATAGATGAGCATTTGAATTGCATAAAGTGTGTTTGGCATCTATCTGTAGAATTTTATTTTACACTTTATCCTTCATTGGTTGATAATTTTTTTATCATTACTTGATTTTTCTCTGTAGCAGCCCAGGGCTAATTCCATTTGATAATGGTATATAGGTCTCTTATTATTTGGTATGCTGGCATTTTTATTGGAGATTTTCAGGGTTTTTTTTTTTCAAATAGGAATGTGGGCCTATAATTTTTTCCTTGTAATGGCTTTGGTTTGGGTATAAGAACAATATTGGCTTCAAACTACATTTGTACATATTTCTGGAAGAAATTTCTGGAAGAATCTGAGGAAGAATGGAATTAATTCATTATCTTTAATGGAGCATTTCAACAAAGCCATCTGTTTCTTGGCTTTTTAGGGAGGTTGTGATTAGTAATTGAATGTAAGTGGTTGTCAGTCTGCTCAGACTGTTATTCTTCATGATTCATTCTTGATAGGTCAGGTTTCTGCTAACCTACTAATTTGTGCTAGGGAGTCCAATCTATGAGCCTTAGTGGTAGACTGTGATCTTTTTGGTTTCTATAACATCTGTTATAATGTTTCTTTTCTCGTTTGTGATATTATTTGGTGTCAGTAGATTCTCTAATATTTTTTTCTTTTCAAAATATCAACTCAGTTTCATTTTTAAAGTATTTTTTATTTCTTATTTTATTTTCATTAATTCCTTTCTTTCAAGTTTAGTTTGGTTTGTCCATTTTCTCGTTCCTTGAAGTGTAAAATGGCACTGTTTACCCAGGTTCTGTCTTTCTAATGTGAGAATTTGTACATCCACAATGCCAATGCCTCCATAGCAGTGAGTTTGCTGTATCATACACCTTTTGGCATGTCTTTTTATTTTCTCTTGTTTTTCTTCTACTTTTCCTTCTCATTTCTTATTTGGCCTATTGCTTTTAAAAAGTGTGTTGTTCTAAACTTAGGCTCGGAAATGATGAAACTATCAGATGGAAACAGAGGGAAGACATCAAGAAACTGCTCTTAGTTTTTAATAAGACACCAAAGTGCACAGGAGACAAAGTTCAAACTAGACAAATGACTTTATGTTAAGAGGAGCAGAGGAATTTCTCTACAGGAAAGGAAAGCAGCAACAGTATACAGGAACAACCTGCAGAATGGGGGGAAGTGTTTGCAAACCACTAACTCAGTAAAGAATTAGTATTCAGAATACTGATACATACATATATATATATAATATTATTTATTCAGAATACTGATACATACATACATACATATATATATATATAATATTATTGTAATACCACCCTTAAATTCATAGTTCTTCTGTCTTAACTTCCCAAGTACTGGCATTATAGATGCTTGCATTCCATTGTTGATAAATCTTTTAATACATAAATAATTTGTGTTCTATATATATATATATCATTTTAATATATGTCAAATATTTACCTCATAGTATGAATTGTGGCTCTGAATAGTTTAACACTAACTTCATATTGAAGATCATTTATAAAGTGAGGACTTGAAAAATTCCATGGGATTAAGCAGAATTACTACAGTCTTCTTAGGTGCTCAATGTCTTCCGGACCTCATACTTCATTTGACTTGTAAACCAAATATGTGCATGTTATGCAAGTAGCTCCATAATATGTGTATATATAGAGTATTTCTTAGATGAGAAACCGAGGGGTAGGAAACATCTCTCTGCTAAAGTTCGCTTTCTACTACATCAGGCTATCCCTACTGAAGCTTTCCCACTTAAGTTAATTTTCCCATTTAATTACTGCCTTTCTGAGGAATATGACTTCTCAAAAGCAGAAGTGCCACAAGGCAAGGAACGACAGATGCTTTGCAATCAATCACTGTGTCCCTGATGCTCAATTACTTATGTTATGAATGAAATTAAATTCAATGCACTCTCTTTTACTAGTCTCATCAGTACTCAAAATGTTGATCATGAAAACCCAATTCAGGCTGTTGGGCTTCTTAAAGACATTAGTAACTCTTTAAATAAGGTAAGCCAAGGAAAGGCAAGAAATTGGTAAGAACTAATACCATGAAATACTAGCTTTGGTGTTTGTGTGTGTAGTGTGTGTATGTGTGTATATGTATGTGTGGTGTGTGTGTGGTGTGTATGTGTGTATATGCATGTGTGGTGTGTGTGTGATGTGTTTGGGTGTATATGTATGTGTGGTGTGTGTGTGGTGTGTATGTGTGTATATGTATGTGTATGTGTGTGTGTGGTGTGTGTGTGTGGTGTGGGGGTGTATGTGTGTAGCTGTATGTGTGCGGGTGTATGTGTGTGTATGTGGTGTGTGTGTGTATGTGGAGTGAGGGTGTATGTGTGTGGGTGTATGTATGTGTATGTGGTGTGTGTGTGTTTGGTGTTTATGTGTGTGTGTGGTGTGGGTGTATGTGTGTATATGTGTGTGTGTATGTGTGTGGTGTGTGGGTGTACGTGTGTGTGTGTGTAGAACTACCACAGAGAGGTCATTCATTCTCTAGATTCAGATTAATTTTTTATCACAGGGTTTAGGGAAAATAATTGAACAGTAACAGTTAACCAGCATGCTCCTTGTGTCTTAGAATGCTATGCTGTATTTTTAATGAATAAATTTCCTGTTCTTACTGTTTTTCTCACACTACGGGCCTCATTTTGTCCATTCCTCTTTTATGCCTTCATATGCTGCAAAGAGTAAGGGTTTGTTGCCATGTGGATCAGATGTTAAGTCCTATTTTATTAAGGCAAATTTAAAAAGTGAAACCAAGAATTCCTAGGTCATAGGCTTGATAAGAGTCTGTTCAGTGCTAAAAATCAGCCCTGGAAACACACACAGGTATCATCCTTCTTATCGAACAGGGTACTTTTATGAAAGAAAAAGAAATTATACACACACACACGCACACACACACACACACACACACACACACACACACGCATGCATTCAATAAATCAGTGAAAAAGCAAAAGAGAGAGACCATGAATTTAAAGGAAAGTGGGGAGGGGTATATAGGAGGATTTGGAGGGAGAAAAGGGAGAGAAAAAATATTGCAATTAAATTATAATCTCAAAAATGAAAAAAAAAGAGTAAATGAACTGAGACGTGTCACACCAACATGGCACAGGGTAGAGGCAGCATTTATTAAAGAGGTGTCTCCAAGGAATGGATCAGGTTTCACTCTCAAACTGTCAAGGGCATTTGCTCTCTCCCAGGTTTCAAGCCAGCTTACAAATCTAGCAAAGAGATTAGAAAGGATGTACTATTTGTGTATTTTGTTAGGAAAGGAGACTTTTTTAACTTTTGTAAATGTGTGTGTGTATGTGTGTATCTATGTTTGTGTCTATGTGTGTGTGTATTGTATGTGTGTGTGTGTGTACACAGTCACTGAAACCCAGTCCACTCTGTTCCACAGTGCTCATTTGCATAGGTTGCTTTCCTGCCAGGAAGACTCTATAGGATAACACAGAGAATTGTGACTGAGCCTGTATCCTGAATTGGATATTTGTTTGGTAAAGAATGGAGGGTTCGATTTCAAAGGCATCAATGCCGTGAAGGAAGGTACCTCACAGATATCTAACTTTGCTGCCTATGAGGTCTTTGCCTTGGCCTTCATGCTGATTATTTTGTTTATCTGTTATTAGCAGAAATCTTATTCTGGCATAGAGTGACTCTGCTTTTCATACCAACCTCAGTGGAAAATAAAATATTTGCTACTAATCTCTCCTTCTCATGAGGCTCTTGAGAAAGTCTCCCTCCTGCTGATTTTAATGATGTTAATGTGTGCAACATCAACACTGATAATTAAGGCTATACATAGAACTCCACGGGAAACGCTTCCCTTACCCCACCCCACAAGCTCCCCGATAATGGGATCTCCTCCAGTGAATGTATTGTAGAGGTTTAAAATCCTTTGCTCTCTTCTTCTTCCTCCTCCTCCTCTTCTTCTTTCTCCTCCCCCTCTTCCCTTTCTGCTGTTTGTGAGGGAGGATTTGTCCTTACACCTTTATCAACAGATACTTTGCAAAGAAAAGGAGGGCCCATCCCCCATTTCGACCACTTCTGTATGCGCATCACTTGTTCTGTTTCCTTGGGACTGGAAACATGAAACACAAGGGACAGCAAAGGAAATAGTGTTCCACAGCATTTTATGCCTAACCAAGTTTTCTCCTCCCTATCAAGGGCCCCAATTTCCTTCTCCCTGCAGGGAGCCTGCAGGGAGCTGACCCAGTCAAGAGTCAGTCTCAATACCAGGAGGGGAGTGAGGAGCCTTCACATCAGTGGTTTCTTATTTAAAACAGATCCAAAAAAAATTTCTAAGCAAAACAAAAACAGGTACCTCACAGCATATCCAGGGACCACCATTCCTTTTATGGGAAGTAAACTGTGGATTGTTTTGGTTGGTTTTTATTTTTGCTTTAGGTTTTACTTATCCTTGCCTTTGTCCCTCACTCTACCTTATCTTCACCCCTCTTTCCACTCAGCCCCACCAAGTGAGAGGCCAGAGCACCAGCTTAGGGCTTAGTATTTATCTGGTCTCTTTTTAGTTATGCTTGTTTTCATTGATGATATTCACTTTCTTTTAAAAATTATGTGCATGTATGTTCTGTGTGTGTGTGTAGAGGTATTGGATCCTCCTGAAGCTGTTGTTAAGGGCAGTTGTGCAGCCATCCCACATCAGTGCTGGTAACCGAATTCAGGTTCTCTGAACGAGCAGTTATGTGCTTCTGACTGCTGAGCTGTCTTTCCAGCTCTGGCATTCACTTTCTTCCAAATCTCTTAGAATTCCACTGTATCTGGAATCTTGCCCCTCTCCTCCTCATCTTTCTTTCTTTTTCATCACCGTTTCTCCTTTGCACTTGCTCTATCCTCATTCATCCTCAGCCCCCTGGACTTGCTGTTCCGTAGGTGATATAACATGATGGTCCTATACCTGCCATTCTCTTCAGAAAATGTGACGGCCAAAACCAGGTTTGGTACTGACATACAGATACATAGACTTGTGTGAGACCCTTCTGTCTCCTGGGATTTGCCTGCTAGAACTGTTCAGTTTCAGAACTGGAAACCAGAAGAGGAGAAATGAGCCTCCCCCACAGTTGCCAACGGTTACTTTTAGAGAGTTAGGTAACAATGGCAGATTCTAGTTGATGGGCAGATTCGGGCTTGGCAAATGACTGTGAAGCTTCACAGCAGATCTTTCTGGAAGATAGTCTTCAAATTATAGGCAAAGCTTAGAAAGGCTGAAGGCATTTTATTGCAGAGGTTTTAACTTGTCAGAAAAAGTATTTCTCTCAGGGGAAGACAATAATTAACAGATGATAAACCTTGTCAGAGTACTCCGCAGAGGCTGCAAGAAACACCCAGACAAGGTATTGCTAGGGAAGCAGTGGGCTGCAGAAGCGGTTCCAGGATTGGTGGAGTTCAGCTCTGAATAGCTAGACATTACCTGCTGGTGCTGTCTCCTAACTGAGGTTTGCTGGATGTGTTATGTTTTTTATGACTCTGCTATAGATTGTATTGCAAGAACTGAACAGATCTTTATTAATTACCAAGGGAAATTGATGCTCAATATCTTTCCCACTCATATACATCAAACTTTCCAAATTGCTTGAGACAGCTAAGCTATCATCTTTGTATTCTGAGGTTCTTCAGATGAGAAAAATAGATTATGTTTGGTAGCTGAGTCTCATGTTGCTTTGTGTCAGCACTTGGATCATGAGCACCAGTAAAGAGGCAAGAATAGTACCATGCAATTCGGTAAGGAGTCCGGCTATGAGTACTGTGAGAACCTGCTTGAATGATGGCTGTGCCGTTAATAAGTTACATTTTTTGGGTAGACTACTTTACCCTCTTCACATCAGCAGAATAATGCAATGGTAATTACTTGTAAGAGTGTTGGAAGGTTTTTTCTCACAAGACAGTTGAAGGTCTTAACACATGACCTATTCTATCAGCAAGCAGTAGTAATTACTAGAGGTGTGTTGTAGCTGCAGACCCTGAATCATATGTGGGTAAAAAGGAAAAGGATCTGGTAGTTTTTGACTATGTTTTCTCTTAGTACCTAAGAGAATTATGTATATAACTCCTTCTCAAAGTTCTTAAAGTTTGGTTAATTTATTACCTTTTTTCTAATTGAGATCTCTAATATCTCACTTTAAACATGCAAGTGGGTGACAATATACCTTTTTTAAAAAATATTTTGTTTTGTTTTGTTTTCCTTTATTTTACGTTACAACCACAGTTCTCCCACCCATCCCTCCTCCCACGACCTGCTCTCTTCCCCTCCAGCCCAGTCCCCATCCACACCTGCCAACAGGTAAGGGTTCCCATGGGAAGTCAACAAAGTCTGCTACATTTAATTTGGGCAGAACCAATCCCCTCCCCCCTGCATTAAGGCTGAGCATGGCATCCTACCATAGGGAATTGGCTCCAATAAGCTAGCTCATGCACCAGCGATAATACTGCCAGGGTCCCCTTAGGTAGTCCAAGTTTCACCACTGTCTCTCACATAAGGAAAGCCTAGTTTGGTCCCATGGAGACTCCACAGCTGTTGGTCTAGAGTGCATGTGTTTCTTCAAGCTTGGTTCAGCTGTCTCTGTAGATTTCTCTAACATGATCTTGACTTCTCTTGCTCATATACGCCCTCCTCCCTCTCTTTGATTGAATTCCTGGAGCTCAGCATGGTACTTGGTTGTGGATCTCTGCATCTAGTTCCATCAGTTACTAGATGAAGGCTCTATGATGATAATTGGGTATTTACCAATCTGATAGCAGAGGAAGGTCATTTTGGGCACCCTCTCCACTATTGCTAGAGGTATTAACTGGGGTCATCCTTGTGGATTCTTGTTATTTTCCCTAGCACCAGGTTTATCCCTAACCCCATGTTTATCATTTGTATATATTTTGAGTTAATCTTCTATCCCATCCCATTACCAAAGGTATTTATTATCTGTTGGAGTTGCTGGGTAGAGGTTTTGGGGTCACTTATGTATACTATCATATCATTCACAAAAAACAAATGTTTGACTTCCTCCTTTCCAATTTGTATCCCCTTGATGTCCCTTTGTTGCCTTATTGCTATAGCTAGGACCTCAAGTATTATATTGAAAAGATATGGAGTGTGCACAACCTTGTCTTGTTCCTGATTTTAGAGGCATCACTTTGAGGTTTTTTTTTTTTTCATTTATTTGGATGTTGGCTATTGGCTTTATAAATTGCCTTTATTATGTTTAGATAATAAAGTTCTTTGTATGTTCCTTGTATTCCTAATTTCTCCAAGACCTTTATGATGAAGGGGTGTTACATTTTTTTGAAGTCGTTTTCAGCATTTGATGAGATGATCGTGAGGTTTTTTTCTTTCAGTTTGTTTATATGGTGGATTACATTGACAAATTTCTGTATTTTGAACCAACCCTGCATCTCTGGTCATGGTCGATGATTTTTTTTCTTTTTTGATGTGTTCTTGGTTTTGGTTTGCCAGTATTGTATTGAGTATTTTTGCATCATTTTTCATGAGGGAGATTGGTCTGTAGTTTTCTTTCTTTGTTGCATCTTCATGTGGTTTGGGTATCAGGGTCACTGTAATATCTTAAAAGGATTTTCGCAATGTTCCTTCTGTTTCTATTGTGCGGAACAACTTGAATTAGCTCTGCTTTGAAATTTAAGTAGAATTCTGTGCTGAAGTCATTCTATCCTGGTCTTTTTTGGTTAGGGGACTTTTAATGACTGCTTCTATTTTCTTGAGGGTTATAGTTCTATTTAAGTTGTTTATCTGGTCTTATCTAATTTTGCTGTGTGGGACCTATCAAGAAAATTGTCCATTTCTTTTAAATTTTTTGATTCTGTGGAGTACAGGTTTGTGAAGTATGATCTGATGATTATCTGCATTTTTTCAATGTCTGTTCTTATATGTCCCTTCTTCTGATCTTGTTAATTTGGATATTTTCTCTCTGCCTTTGCTTTAAGGGTTTGTCTATCTTGTTGATTTTCTCAAAGAACCAACTCTTTGTTTTATTGATTCTTTGTATTGTTCTCTTTGTTTCTGCTTTAAAGATTTCAGCCCTCAATTTGATTGTTTCCTTGCATCTACTTCTTGGTGAATTTGCTCCTTTTTGTTCTAGAGCTTTTAAGTGTTCTATTAATTCGCTAGTGTGGAATTTCTCCAAGTTATTTATGTAGGCATTTAGTGCTATGAATTTTCCTCTTAGTACTGCTTTCATAGTGTCCCATAAGTTTGAATATGTTGTTCCTCCATTTTCATTGAATTCTAGGAAGTCTTTAATTTCCTTCTTTATTTCTTCCTTGACTCAGGGGTGACTCAGTTTTCATGAGTTTGTAAGCTTCTGGATTTTGTGTTGAAATCTAACTTTAAGCCTTGGTGATCTGATAAGACACAGGCGTTTGTTTCTTTTTGTTGTTGTTGTTGTATCTCTTGAGATTTGCTTTGTGACTGAGTATGTGGTCAGTTTTAGAGAAGGTTCCATGAGGTGCTGAGAAAAAGGTGTGTTCTTAAGTGTTTGGGTGGAATGTTCTATAGATGTCTGTTAAGCCTGCTTGAGTCATAACTTCTGTTAGTTCCCTTATTTCTTTGGTAATGTTTTGTTTGGCAGACCCGTCCATTGGTGAGTTGGGTATTGAAGTCTTCCACTATGAGTCTGTGGGGTTTGATGTGCAATTTAAGCTTTACTTATGTTTCTTTTACAAATGTAGGTGCCCTTGTATTTGGGGATTGAGACTTTATCGTGATGAATTTTTTTTTCTGTGATGAATATAAAGTGTCCCTTTTTTTTTAAAAAAAAAATCTCTTTTGATTACCTTTAGTTCGAAGTCTATTTTGTTAGATATTAGGATAGCTTACTTCTAAGATCCATTTGATTGAAAAGGCTTTTCCCAGCCTTTTAGCCTAAGGAAATGTCTGTTTTTGAAGTTGAGGTGTGTTTCTTATATGCAACAAAAGGATGGATCCTGTTTTCATATCCATTCTGTTAGCTTGTGTCTTTTTATAGGTGAGTTGAGTCCATTGACTCAATATTAATATTAATCCATATTAACGACCAGGGATTGTTAATTTTTGTGATTTTTTTTTGCTGGTAGTGTATGTGTATTATCTTTTTTTTTTATCCTTACAGGTTTTGCATATATTTTATGGTATGCTTTAGTGTGCAAGCAAGTATTTCTCTGCTTTTGTATCTGCTTCTTGTGCCTTTCTGGGGGGAGGGGCCTTTTTTCTTATCTTTGTTCTATATTTTTCCTATTTGTTTTATTTTAGTATATTTATGTTATTATATTATCTTTTAAATGCCTGCTTGTTTTATAAAGACAGACAGAATGGGAGTGGATACAGATAGGAGGGGAGGTGGTAAGGAACTGAGAGGAGTAGACTGAAGGGAAACCATAGTCAGAATATATTATATGAAAAAAAAATCTACTCTTAATAATAAAAAAAGATCTATAAGCAATAAATGACTGCTGAGAGAGGGAGACTAGCCTATTAAGGTCTCCCTTGGTATTAGAGTCCCCTAATTGGTTATCTAAATACAAAGAGGTCAGCTCTGAAATCATATGCACTCAATCCACACTAGACAGACACAGTCGATTGATTTTCTATATTTGTGTGCGTGCACACACATACATAACAGTAATAATCAAAGAAAATTACTCTCAAAACTCTATCAATTTGAGAGTGAGTGAGGGACATGGAAGAGGTTAGAAGCAGGGGACATGGGACGGTTTAGAGAAAGGAAAGGGAGCGGTTGGAGCGATGTAATTATGTTTTATTAAAACATTTAGATAAATAATTAAAGATAAACGACTCTGGCATTGAGAGGTGGTGATCCTAGCAGCTCTCATTGTTTTCCTTCTACACAGAGGAGGGGTGGGTCTTTATTTCCTTCATGTATATCTTCGTGTTTAAACAGAGTGCATTTCTCTGCAGGAAGTCAATTATCCAGTCACTGGAAGGCAAGCCTTCAATGCTGCTCTGTTAGGAGAGCTGTTCAGAAGCCGGTTTCCCAGCTTTACAGTCCCCGCCCCCCATCTTCATCTTCATAGGAAATCCTTCAGATTGCTTCTCTATTCAAATGCCAACCTCATCAGCAAGAACACTCTTGAATCTCTGAGCATGAGACAGGATTGGTGATGACCCTCTTTTCTAATGCAAATTTATTTTTTCAGCATTTTCACGTCTCCAAATGAACTATTTCTGTCCCCCTGCCAACTTTCTGGTAATGATCACAGATACGAGATTTTTCCTGTTTTCTTGACGTTCTACGCTACAATTCCCAGCACATATTGGTATTCAATAAGTAATTTCTTCACTAAATAATAAACACGCCAGTAGACAGAGTTGAATATCTAAAAAAGTCTGGACTTGAAATTAAGGTACAGTTTTGACTTCTGGCTATGGTTGCCCAGAGCTGTGTCTATGGGTGAATCAAATAAAAATTTTGAGCCTTCGTTTCCTCAGTTATAAATGAGAACAAAATAGACTGTTCAGGCTGTTAAAGCCTCGATGTTCGTGAGACGGGATATATGAACATGTTTATATACTGCTTTGTAGACTGTATTAACTTGAAGGTATTCATTTGAAGGAATCAGTCAATGTTGTTAAGAGATTGATAATTATAAATATTTCAATGTTCTGTTATATATTGAGAAAACATGACACCGTGTTATACTTGGTAGTCAGTTTTATTATGCCTTGGTTTTTGACCTTTCAAAGGAAAACACACATGTACTGTGCTGAAGATATAACTGATCTCTCAGTGAAGATTTTGATTGTTAACCCAAGTAGTCTTTAATCTGGTTTCCCCAAAAGTCCCTGCTCATGGAAGAAGTAGTGTTCTTGGGGTACTGTGTTCTGTCTGTAATAGAGTGGTAATGTTCTGTCCACAATGGGGTCCTGGTGTTCTATCTCTAATGGGGTGCTGGTGTCCTGTCTATAATGGGGTACTGGTGTTCTGTCTCTAATGGGGTGGTGTGCTCTGTCTGTAGTGGGTGATGGGGTTCTGTATATAATTGAGTGCTGTGTTCTGTCTGTGATGGGGTGCTGGTGCTCTGTCTGTAAAGGGGTGCTGGTATTCTATTTGTGTTTGGGGATTAGCATTCTAGGGGTTTTCTGAGCTTCTTTCCTGGGACTGACAAAGAATTGAACATTTGGGAAAGACAATGGAAAGCAACAGCCTTTTCCTTCATGAATAGTGTGGGGCCCTAAGGCTGAAGTCTGCTAAAGGGACACTAACTTGGGTATTTTATTGGGCCCCTGAATCTTCACCTTTCACCGAGACTGTCTTAAGGTACAGGTACTTACTTATCTGAGTACGTTATTTTTTTAACCTAACTGCTATTTTTACCTAACTTGTTTTCTGTTTTTAGTTTATGCATATATATCCTATAAATATATGTAAATTACACATATAATAATATATATTCCAGAGTAGCTGTATTGTTTTGCATATAGTTGCAATTTTTTTGCGTGCTTGCTTGTTTCATTTTGGTTATCAGTATTTTGTCTTACCTTATATCTAATTTGATCTTGAGATACCTTGAAGCAGTCTTATGTAAACTGTCTTTGACCAACATAACCTAGAACTATATTTTTTTATTTTATCATTCATCTTTAAGCAACTTTGATTTATATTTGAATCTTAATTGGTGTATTATAAGATGGAAGATGGGAGATGGGAGACTAGGTCTAGGCAGCGTGTGAAGTATTTCTTGACAACCTTGGAATCAGAACAGGAACAGTTATGTTGAAGATTTAAATATGAATGATATCAGATGAATTCACTGTTAGGCTATCAAAAGGAATTTCCTGTCCCAGGAACTCAAAAGGGCAGTCTTCTGGACAGAGCTCCCTTCTAGGGCATAATACTTACAGGGTTCTGCAGGCAACAGTTTTACTTTACATTTTGGTTCTATATGGTTCTGTAACTGACCAGTCCTGCAAGTCATGAGAGTCATCTAGAAGTTTGCTCACCTGTGCCTGCTTTCCTGGGCCTAGGGATTTTGATATATCCTGCCCTTCCATCTATACTTACAGATTTTAAGTGCATTATTGCTCTTTCAGAGAACCAGAGGTCAGCTCCTACAACCAGGTTGGGCATTTTACAACCACCTGCAACTCCGGCTCCAGCAGATCCAATGCCTTTGGCTTCTGTGGGCACCTGCATTCATATATACATACCCACATACAGAGATACACAAAATTCAAAGCAAAACTAAACTTTTTCAGAGGAGAGGACATTGGAGAGAATGAGGGAAGGATCTCATATTTGCTAAAGTATGTGGCATCCATCGTGGCAAGCCCTTGATATCTTTACTTGTACATAATTTTATAATATTTTTATATAGATTGAAAGGGACCCACACACACATTGGGGGCTCCCTCCCAGACCCTGGAGTAGGCACAAATCACACCCAAATATCTGTTCTCACAGTGAGATTCTTAATTAAGAGGAGAAGAAAAGTTAAAGTGGCTGATTTCTGACTCAGGCAGAAACACAGCAGCAAATGACCTTGCCAGTATGACTTTTTATTTTATTTTATTGAGCTATACATTTTTTTCTGCTCCTCTTTCTTTCTCTCCCCTCCTCTTCAACCCTCTCCCAAGGTCCCCATGCTCCCAGTTTACTCAGGAGATCTTGTCTTTCTCTACTTCCCATGTAGATTAGATTCATGTATGTCTCTCTTAGGGTCCTCATTGTTGTCTAGGTTCTCTGGGGTTGTGAATTGTAGGTTGGTTTTCTTTGCTTTATGTTTAAAAGCCACTTATGAGTGAGTACATATGATATTTGTCTTTCTGGGTCTGGGTTACCTCGATATGATGTTTTCTAGAGCCTTCCATTTGCCTCCCAATTTCAAGATGTCATTATTTTTTTCTGCTGTGTAGTACTCCATTGTGTAAATGTACCACATTTTCTTTATCCATTCTTTGGTTGAGGGGCATTTAGGTTGTTTCCTGGTTCTGGCTATAACAAACAATGCTGCTATGAATATAGTTGAGCACATGTTCTTGTGGTATGATGTATCCTTTGGGTATATACATAGGGAAGCTGAGGTTTAAATATTATGATACCAACTGAGATAAGAGTCATATGTGGTTTGTAAAGGTAAAGGGGGAAGCCTGTGTTAGGATGAGGTGTTCAATATTAATTAGGTGAGCCAAAGGGGGCTTCTGATTTCTGGACTTTGGTGGTCAGCCTCAGGAGGAAAAAGTGACCAAATAAGGGAATAAACCTCGGTACCTAGCTTTAGGAATATAATCAAATGCTTTTTAGCAAGGCAGAGGCAGTGGGGGAGAAGGCCAAGGTCTGTCAGATCCACATGCTCTACTGGTCTAGTGTCCCCTCATAGGTGTTTAAAATGAAGTTTGGAATCTTTTGTTTTTGTTTTTCAAGACAGGGTTTCTCTTTTGGAGCCTGTCCTGAAACTAGCTCTTGTAGACCAGGCTGCCTTGAACTCACAGAGATCCACCCGCCTCTGCCTCCCGAGTGCTGGGATTAAAGGAGTGCACCACCACCACCCAGCTTGAAATGAAGACTGGAATCTTAAATGAGAAGCTGAGACGTACATGGATGTGGAGGCTGATTTAGGCTTTTAAGAATCTTATCTCAATTGGTACTATAATATTTAAACTTCAGCCTCTCTATGCCTTAAAGTTATATCTATTATTAACTTTATTTAGAGCCTATTGTCTTCTGTATATTCTTGATACTAGCTTTTAATGCTTTTAGTATAGTTTATCTTGGAATTTCAGCTTAAATGATAATTTTATAATTATACTACAATCAATAAGTTTCTTAAAAGTAATTATAAAAATTCTTTGAAAAACACCTGTCTTTTATGCATATATACATAATTATTGATATTAAATATCCATTCCTTTCATACTGATTATAAGGATATTTAGTAGTGACAATAGAAAATTAATACTAATAATGCCATTTATATCAATAGTGGTCACTACTTATGACAAAAATAATGCTCACATAGTGCCAGAGAGTCACTGAATTTAAGTTACATTTTTAAATTTTAGTGTTTACATAAAATTTCAGTCCTTTTTTTTCTATTTCAATGTTAAAATTGTGACTCTTACACTTTCTTTGTGGATGATTTGAATGAATCATTAAACATACTGACAAGCCCTTCTGACTTCAGAATCCCAGTCAGGGGACTTTATTACTCCTCCAGCTAATCCCATAGCTATCCTTTACTAAAAGTTTTACTTCGGCGGTTGGATTAGTAGAAGGGGGCACAGCCAGCACTGCATTTTAGGTGCTTCAAGGTTTCTAAGGTTGGTTTCTGATTCCCACAACTCCTTTTATCTGGTTTGAACAATAGTTTAGTTTTTGAGAATTGTGTTTAATAGCATTGGATTTTAAAAATCATATTTAATAGACACTTGTTAAATACTATGCATATTTGTATTTTTACATGTATATATATATATATATTTACTTCATAATGCCAGCTTTTCTTTTTCATAATTTAATGGCTTCAGGGTATATCTTAAATTAAAATCCCATTTCTTTCATTCCCTTTACTAAAATTAGCATCTTATCATTTACAAAGATTTAAATGTCTTTGTAATGTTCAGGTTTTCCTTTAGCTTGCGATCTAGACTTTTATTGAATTCTCAAGCTAAACAAATACGGTTTTGGTTACTTACACATGGGGACCAAGAATAAAGGGAAGTTTGTATAAAGCATCTTATCCTTCTGTTTACTCCACATAGTTTCTAGACATGTGGCAGAATAGGCGCAGAACTCTGTAAGTGTCTGTTAATTAGGGACATAGGGGCAGTCAGGTGTTAAGGAATTAAGAGCATATTCCAGAGCCATAGAGTCATAGATTTGAAAAGTGGCTTTGGAATTTTCTATTTGCAATTTTGGCCAAATCATTTAATTCTAATATGCTTCAGTTTTCTCATCAGTAAAGTAGGGACAATAACAATCACTGCCTCTGTTGATTTAGGAGAATTACATGAGCTAACAAATTCATATGGTATATATGTTTATAATACATTATATACACATGCACAATTACATGCAGTATGCATATCTTTAAAGAACACTAACAGAGCTTTATTTAAAATTCTCCTGATTACTTTCACAACCTTACATGTAGAAACAGCCCACTCTACTTTCCTTCCTGTTTTATAATGGAGTAATGTCAATTCTCATGAACCAGGAAAGTTTTTATTTTTGTTTCAGATTTTCCTTTTTTAATTGCATAAATTGTTCTTCTTACAAAACTGGTAGCAACTCTTTTCTATTTTTTTCTCAAATCATTAATTGCCAAGGTCTATTGGCAGTTACACATTCTCTAGCGGGAAAATCAATTCACAGTTAGCCAAAGTAAAGATGTATTTTTTAAGGACATGATTCTCACCTCATGCTGTCTCTCTGTCTCTCTCTGTCTCTGTCTCTCTCTCTCCCTCTTGACAGGGTCTCTCTATATAATTCTGCCTGACCTAGAACTTGAGTCACAGAGACCTACATGCTTCTGCCTTTTCAGTGCTGGAATTAAAGGCATGTGCTACCAGGTCCAGCCTCTTTCATTTCTTAGTTTATATACAGCTCCAGTTTGTGACCGCATGCCTGTAATCTCAGCACTTAGAAGCTATGATGTGCCTCCTTGACGAATGTGGTTTTCTTCACAATTAGAAGAATGGCCTAGGAATGGCGCATGGACTAGACAACATAGTAGAAACCTTCTAGGGGTATGTGTGGTACAGAATTAGTCTTGGCTGCAGGTGATAGGGTATACAACTTAGTCTCAGCAATCTGCCAGGAGAGAACGTGCCAATTTAAGGGAGGAAAGGGAATATAGATACTATTTTCAGCACTGGTTTCTGATTTGATGGGAAAAGTTGACGCAAGATGAAAGGGGGGAGTTGGTTTGCTGTTTCTTGTAGCTGACAGGATGAACATGAAAGAAAATACAAATTATATCTGGGGGCTGGAAAGATGTCTCAGTGGCTAGGAGCACTAGCTGCTCTTTCAGAGGTCCTAAGTTGGATTGCCCAAAACCACATGGTGACTCATAAATTTTATCTGGGCCAAGGTGCCATTTCTGGGGTTCAAAATTGGAGCCCATGTGAAGAACTGGAAAATAAAAATGGAGAGTCAGGCAGAAGTGACAGGGGGTACCCTTCATGTCTGACCTTTAATACTAAGGAAGAAAAAAAATCTATAAGTAGCATGTATATAGAGGTCTTAATAATGACCCAGTGTAGAAATTATAATAGCTAGGGGTACACTCTCTTTGAACTGCTTAAATTAGGGAAGGCTTGGGGAAAAAAATGAGATTCCCTTATATCCTAGCATATGAGTGTATGGATGTGAGGATGGGCAGGATCAGACTGAGTGCCATGGTAACAGAAGAACTGAGTAACGTAAAAACTGTTCATCTCTGCTCGAGATGAAGGGTGCATGAAGGGTGAAGTGCAAGCAACACTAGTCTTCTGATGAACTAGGTAGTAAGAGTCATCCAAGTCATTTCGTTATTGCAATCTGAGGTCCCCATGAATACCAGAGACTGAGGACAACAGAGGAAGGGCAGGCATTAGTGGGAATGTGTGTAGTCTAGTGCCCCATGCACCAACCTGTGTTAGACTGTTCACAGAAGAGTAGAGAAATATATCAGAGACCTGGGGCCTACAATGAGACTACAGTGTCTTTGCTGAAGCTCATGGTGGCATGTGATATTTGGGAGGTAGAAGAGACTCTGGAAGAGTTCAAAGACTTGGATTAGATTATGAATCAGACTCATAAATGACAAGAGGCAACTTAAAGGCAAAGTAGACAAAGGAGTCTGTCTAGGTCACTCAATGGCAGATGTCTCCAGATTTGTGCTGAGCTGGGATTCCTAGGGAAAATTTATCACGAAGGTTCAATATTGGGTTAGTGAGCTTCTGGAAGGCTTTGGCACCAGAGCAACAGTTCTCAGAAAAATAAAAATAATAAAATAGTGTGTGTAAAAACAATTGTGCTTACTGTAGGGGTGGGCAGTTATCCCCATAGAACAATGGTTCTCAACTTTCCTAATGCTGGGACCCTTTAATACAGTTTATCATGGTGTGGTGACCCTCTACCATAAAATTATTTTGTTGCTACTTCATAATTGTGATTTTGCTACTGTTATGAATTGTCATATAAATATCTGACATATGACCCCCCAAAGGGGTCGCGACCCACAGGTTGAGAACCACTGCTCTAGAATAAGCTGTACACTTCTTCCCTGAAAATATATCGGCAATGTAGAATTGCTTGCCCAGCCTGAGGTCCTTTTCGTGGCCAGCGTATCTGAAAGAAAGTGAAGAGCCGCAGTGCTGAACAACAACCTGTCAGAAACTTGAAGGCCGACTCCAGCGGCAGGCACAACAAACTAAGCTATTGATGTTATTTCTGCTGGGCTTGAGATGAGTCAAGCATCACAAATCGCATCAAGAGTGAGGACATACATAGAAAACAACCCGAGTCAGTAGCAGCAGCCCATGGGGAGCTGCTGGCTGCGTGACTCATGGAAAATGACCATGGATTATGGAGATCTTGATAGGGTGGTGTCTACCCTCACCACGACGCTACAGCCAACATTGATACAGCTGATGAAATACACTCCTTCTGGGCTGGCATTCGCTAATGTGTTTGTTTTAATATCCCAAGATTATTGGCACTTGCCGGTAGCATGCAGAAATAGGCATGGAAATAGGGATCCTGCTTATCCTCTCTGTAACAAAGGTTAAGTTATATAATGCTAACCTTTGAATATCTCAAACATCAGTAAAAAATAGCAGCTAAGGAGCCTTAATGAAGGTGCTCTCTGTGTAGAAAAAGGCACGCCCAGAAGCCACAGATTATATATGTTTTCGTTTATATTTATTTAAACTGCCCCAGTTCCAGAGGCAGGTTACCCCGAGGCCCCACAAGGCTTAAAGGCTACTGCACAGCTATTGGTTGAATGCCAGAGCTCGATGATAACCCTATATTGGTAGAGACACCACATACTTTGGCTGTAGGACATGAGGGAACCAGGTTTGGATTGAGATGAGCACTCCTCAGCCAGCTGGCCCTTATAGTGCCAGCAACGTCAGAGCAATCCTTTCCGTCTATGGACCGGCATGCTACATCCAAACATGCAAGGCAAGATGTACCCCATGGTGAAATGATGGTGTGACAGTTATGTATGTCATCAACGGCTCTCTGATTGGACTTAAGACCCTCTCCATAAAAGGGAACTCATATTTTACACTGTGGCTAAGGATTTCATAGGCACCACAGGAGAGGTTATTGTTCTTGTTTTGTTAAACAGATGTGATGTGCCTATCAATTTGCCTTCTAAAAATGTATATTTCCTCTCTTAGAAACATAAGTTCATAGCACTAAATGCCTACATAAAGAAGTTGGAGAAATCTCACACTAGCGAATTAACAGAACACCTGAAAGCTCTAGAACAAAAGGAAGCAGACTTACTCAGGAGTAGTCATCACCAGGAAATAGTCAAATTGAGGGCTGAAATCGATCAAATAGAAACAGAGAACAGTATAAGGAATCAATAAAACAAAGAGTTTGTTCTTAGAGAAAATCAACAAGATAGACAAACCCTTATTTGAAACTAACCAGAAGGCCGAGAGACAATAACCAAATTAACAAAATAAGAAACAAAAAGGGGGACATAACAATAGATGCTGAGGAAATACAGAGAATCATCAGATCATATTTCAAAAATCTGTACTCCACAAAAATGGAAAATTTAAAAGAAACGAACTATTTTCATGATAGGTTTCATATACCAAAATTAAGTCAAGACCAGCTAAACAATATAAATAGACCTCTGACACCTAAGGAAATAGAAGCAGTCATAAAAGTCTCCCAACCACAGAAAGCCCAGGGCCAGATGGTTTCAGTGCAGAATTCTACCAAAATTTCAAATAAGAGGTAATTCCAGTACTCGTCAAACTGTTCCACCCAATAGAAACAGAAGAATGCCAAACTCCTTTTCCAAGGTTACAGTTACCTTGATAACCAAACCATACAAAGAATCAACAAAGAAAGAGAACTACAGATCAATCTTCCTCATGAACATCGATGCAAAAATACTCAGTGAAATGCTAGCAAGCCAACACAAAAACACATCAGAAAAATCATCCACCATGACCAAGTAGACTTTATCCCAGAGATGCAGAAATGGTTCAACATATGAAAATCTGTCGATGTAATCGATCATAGAAGCAAACTGAAAGAGAAAAACACACAATCATCTCATTAGATGCTGAAAAAGTCTTCAACAAAATCCAACACCCCATCATGATTAAGGTCTTGGAGAGCTCAGGGATACAAGAAACATATCTAAATATAATAAAAGCAATTTACAACAAGCCAACAGTCAACATCAAATTAAATGCAGAGAAACTCAAAATGATTCCACTAAAATCAGAAACAAGATAAGGCTTTTGACTCTCTCCATTTCTATTCAATATAGTACTTGAAATTCTAGCTAGAACAATAAGAAACAAAAGAAGATCAAGGGGATAGAAATTGGAAAGGGAGAGGTCAAACTGTCGTTATTTGCAGCTTACATGATAGTTTACATAAGTGACCCCAAAACCTCTACCCAGACTCTCCTACAGCTGATAAACACCTTCAGTAAGACTGGATACAAGATTAACAACAACAACAAAAAAAATCAGTTTACAAATGATAAATGAACCAAGAAAGAAATCAGAGAAACATCACAGTTTACAATAGCCACAAATATAAAATATCTTGGGAGTAACGCTAATCAAACAAGTGAAAGACATGTATGACAAGAAATTTAAGCTACTAAATAAAGAAACTGAAGAAGAAACCAGAAAATGGAAAGATCTCCCATGCTCTTGGATAGGTAAGATCAACATAATAAAAATGGCAATTTTACCAAAAGCAATCTGTAGATTCAGTGTAACTATCACAAAAATCCCAACACAATTCTCCACAGATGTTTAATGAAAGAACAATACTCAACTTCATATGGAGAAAAAACCTAGGATAGGTAAAATAATCCTGAATAATAAGGGAACTGCTAGAGGAATCACAATCCCTGACTTCAAGCATTACTATAGAGCTATAGTAATAAAATCGGAATATTGGCATAAAATAGACAGGTAGATCAAGGAATTTGAATTGAAGACCCTGACATAAATCCACATACTTATGATCACCTGATTTTTGACAACGAAATCAAAATTATGCAGTGGAAAAAAGAAAGCATCATCAACAAATGGTGCTGGCATAACTGGATGTTCACATGTTGAAGAATGCAGAGAGATCCATATCTATCTCCCGGAATAAAAACACAACTCTGTAGCACTTCTGATAAAAACCCAGAGACAGATATTGGGTTTCAACCTGAAAATCAAAACCATCAGCCACCGTCAGTCTTACCTCTAACTCTGTCTGAAACAGTGATCCTGCCTCAAGGAATCCTCAGAATGAGACTGTGTCTAGGAGCTCTCTTGTCTTATATTCATTCCTCTCTAGGCTGGGATTAAAGGTGTGCACCATTACTGCCTGGTTTCTACGGCAAACTAGTGTGGCTACTGGGATTAAAAGTGTGTGTCAACACTGCCTTGTCTGTAAGGCTGCTCAGTAGGGTTCTATTACTCTCTGATCTTCAGTCAAGCTTTATTTATTAAAATACAAATGAAATATCACTACACAAGTCCAAGTGGATCAAAGACCTCAACATAAATTCAGTTACATAAAAACTGATAGAAGAGAAAGTGGGAAGTATGCATTGGCTCAGGAGACAGCTTTCTGAATATAACACTAGTAGCACAAACATTGAGATCAACAATTAGTAAATAGGACTGCCTGAAACTAAAAAGCTTCTGTAAGGTAGAGGGCACTGTCAACAAGACAAAATGGCAGCCTAAAGAATGGGAAAAGATCTTCGCCAGCCCCATATCTGACAGAAGATTGATTTCCAAAATATATGAAAATCTCAAGAAACTAGATATCAAAATAACAAATAATCCCATTTTAAAAAATGGGACACAGAGTTAAACAGAGAATTCTCAACAGAAAAATCTAGAATTGCCAAGATACACTTAAAGAATTGTTTGACATCCTTCACTGTTAGGAAAATGCAAATAAAAAATGACTCTGTGATACCATCTTACACTGTAAATGGCTAAGATCAAAAACACTATCAGGCTTTCTTGGAGAGGATGTAAAGTCAGGAGAATGCTCCTCCACTGCTGATGGGAGTGCAAACTTTACAACCACTTTGGAAAGAAGTATGGCTGTTTCTCAGAAAATTAGGAATCAATCTACCTCACTACCCAGCAATACTACTCTTGAGCTTATACCTAAAGAATACTCAAATACCACAAAGACACTTGCTCAACAATGTTCACAGCAGCATTATTTGTAATATCCAGAAACTGGAAACAACCTAGATGTCCCTCAACCGAAGAATGGATAAAGAAAATCTGGTATATTTACACCCTGGAGTATTATTTAGCTGTAAAAAACAATGACATCATTAAATTTGCAGGCAAATGGGTGGAACTAGAAAAAAATATCCTTAGTGAGGTAACCCGGTTTGAGAAAGACAAACACAGTATGTACTCACTCATAGGAGGATGATAGATGTAAGGCAAATGATAACCAGACTACTATCCACAGCTCCAGAGAAGCGCGGTAGCAAGGAACACCCTAAGAGGGATACATGGAGCACCCTGGGAAAGGGGATTAGATGAGATCTCCTGGATAAACTGGGGGTGAGAAGGAGTGGTAATTGGGGGGGAGGGTAGGAGATATGAGGGAATGGAATATTCAAAGGGAGAGAGGAATGGAGTGAGAGAGTAATGGAAAAAGAAATCTTGATAGAGAGAGCCTCTATGGCCTTGGGAAGAAACTTAGTGCTAGGGAAACTCCCAGCAGTCACCAGGATGACCCAGCTAAGTCTTCTAGCAGTGGTGGAAAGGGTGCCTGAACTGACCTTCCCCATAATCAGGTTGGTGAATACCCCAACTGTTGTCATAGAGCCTTCATCCAGTGACTGATGGAGCCTGATGCAGAGGCCCACAACCAAATAGCAGGTCAAACTCCAGGAATCCAGGCGAAGAGAGGGAGGAGGGAATATATGAGCAAGGAGTTCAAGATCATGATAGAGAAATCTACATAGACAGCTAAGGAGTCTCCATGGGACAGAACTAGGTCCTCCATATGTGGGGAGACAGTGCTGAAGTTTGGACTATCTGAGGGGTTCCTGGCAGTAGGATCAGGATCTATCCCTGGTGCCTGAGCTAGCTTGTTGGCGTCCATTCCCTGTTGTGGCATGCCATGTTCTGCCTTAATGCAGTGGGGAGGGGCTTGCTCCTGCCCCAACTTAATGTGCCAGACTTTGTTGACTGCCCATGGGAGCCCTTGCCCGTTGGGAGATGTGAAATGGGAGTGGACTGAGGGGGCGGTGAGGGGGTGTGGGAAGGAATCCTGTGGTTGGAATGCAAATGAAATTTTTAAAAAAAAATTGAAAAATTTCAAAATGTTAAATTGTCGCTGGATAAAAAATAAAAAAGTTCTGGTGTCAGTGAGAGACCCTGTCTCATGGGTATAATAATGCAGAGCGATAGAGCTAGACACTATATACACATACACAAATATTCAAATGCCCCATACACCATATACACATACACATATATTCACATGCCCTATACATCCATGCACACATACTAAAATAGATAAATAAATAAACAAATAAAAAGTAAAAGGCCTTTAGTTAAGTGGTATTTTCTTAGGGCATTTGAAAAATGCAGAAAATTTGTTCTCAAGACACAGGAATGAACTGCTAAGTGCTCAGGAGTCCAAACTAAGAAACAGCACTGCTACGTTCTGTGCTTAGCTTGACCCACACACTTTATTAATATTGTTTCTTTTGTGTTACTTTGAAGTAGTTTGCATTCTTGGTCAACTCCTTCCTCTAACTGAGATTTCTCCTTATCTCCTTATCTTGCAGTCTTGGGAAACAATGCCCATAACTGATTAAGGCCCTCTCTTACCCTGCCAACAGAGTCACTGTGGTTAGCCATGCCTGATCTGCAGATGAAGTTCATCTAGAGATTGAGAGAGTCTGGCTGCACCCGGAGAAGCTGTGAGGCACTGCTGCAGAGTATCCACTGACATGGAAAGCAAAAATATTAGTAAAAGGACGTTCTTCCTGTAGTGAGAGAAGACCGGTGGCAGGGCAGGCTGATGACCTTAAGTAAGTGAAGGAAGGATGGCGTTTTTATTCCAGCACCCGATTGTCCTAGGGAGCCCAAGGCGACATTGCATCTATTTAACTCACACTGATGGTGATGCTAGTGGTTCCCCTACTTGATTCAAGTAGCATCCCCCTACCATCCCATTCAGGGGCTGCAGAGAGGGAGTGGTACACCCTGTGACAAACTCTCAAGCATCGACAAATATCATTTGATTGGGGAGAGAATGTTTTGAAACTCTACAATTGGATCATCGGCAGTGGGAATGCAGTTTGACCATCATCTTAGGGTTCTCCTTTCAGCCTGTGTGGCCCATGAATGCAATAGTTAATCAGTAGGTGATACAGCGAGGGAAGTCAGTATGGCCTTTGCTTCACAGGTTGAGAAAAGCAGGGAGAAGTGAACACTATTCACACAGCAGGGTATTAGAAGCAGACTCAGAGCCCAGCTGTGACCTAGTTCCCCCTAGAACCAAGACCATGAATAATTGACAAGCAAATATTCGGTAAGTCCTGTATTGGACACAGAGGACGCTGCAGCTATGCTTCAGGGAGAAGTGGAAGAGGACAACCATTAAACTCCTTGAAAGTTGTGTCAGCCTCATTAAAGCTGCTGGA
The DNA here is from genome assembly GCF_982192425.1 of Myodes glareolus. Classification (NCBI taxonomy): domain Eukaryota; kingdom Metazoa; phylum Chordata; class Mammalia; order Rodentia; family Cricetidae; genus Myodes; species Myodes glareolus. The sequence goes on from NC_142040.1 coordinate 32,588,173, forward strand.
CAATTCTGGAAAGAATTTTTTATACCATATGTTAACTTTTTACAAGGAACCCAAACTTACATTTTAAAGTAGAGAAAATAAATATTTTTGGGAGGCTGAGGGGCCCATTCCTCTTGTGTTCTTCCCTTGACAACAGTGGAAAAACACTCTTGAATCAATATTAATTATAAAAGATGAAGGAAAAGCTGCGGTGTTAAGATAGTTAAAAGCTGCGGAAGTAAACAGCTTTAGAAACGTGATCGCCTCTCTTTAAAAGCAGGCCAAGCCTGGCAGTCGTCAGCGACTCCACACCCCGGTGGACACAGCTGGAGGTAAGACTGAATTGCACATGCACTCAGAACTTTTTCATTTTTAGTGTGAGCACCTAGGCAGTGAAAGCTGTTATGTTAACCCATACAGACACACCCCAAACCTACAAAACCGCTATCATTTCAAACGAGGACAGTAAGATTATTTTCATACTGGTACTTTAAAAACATTATACTGAAACAAAGAAATTAGATAACATTTTTCTTTTACTATCCCAGATATATAATACATTACATATCTAGGTTTTGGAATTACTGGGGTTAGACTAATGCGGGTGATGGGTAATCGTATTTAGTACACAAGTTTATGGTTCTTCAGGACAGAAATTACCTTCTGTGTCTTCATTAGGCTAATATTATTAACATTTTGATTTTGCTTTGGGATGGAGCTTCTATTACCCTAAAACCAAATATCTCCCTCCCCTACTAATTGAGATTAAAAAGATCGGTGACAAAAGGTCCTTCATTTGCAACCCCACCCCTCGAGTTAAGAAATAACAGGAATGCTGCAACCCTTTAATACAGTTCCTCATGTTGTAGTGACCCCCAACCATAAAATTATTCTCATTGCTACTTCCTAAGAAATTTTGCTACTGTTATGAATCATAAGATAAATATCTGTGTTTTACAATGGTCTTAGGTGACCCCTGTGAAAGGGTCATTCAATCCCCAAACAGATCATGACCCACAGGTTGAGAACGGCTATGCTAGCACAGATGTTATGAAGTACAATGCATAACTGCATAGTGGAACTGTAGGAGGAAGCAAAATTTCAACCAAGAGAAAGAAAAGATGGATAATCATCCTGCATATTTCCTCAGAAACAGGACAACCACCTCCTAGCAGTTACAGGAAAAGGAAAGGGAAAGGAGGGTCAGAAGGGCCCCTCTGGCGCTGTGGGCCCAGCCCCAGAGATGAAAGCAGTCAATCCAGTGCAGCTTCAGCTTCCCCCGTTCTGTGGAGCTAAGGACCAACTGCAGCAGCTCCTGGCTCCCAGTCCCTGTGCTAGGCTCTGGTGGTGATGCTGGTGGTCATTGTGGTCATGGGGTTTGGCTTTTGTGTTGGAAAATCTGACGCACCAGTTTCTTTCATGCATACTTACAAGCTGGCAAGGGACAAAGCTACTGGGCATGCCCCTGAACAAAACCCTCAATGTAGAAAACAGCTCACTTGCCCTCTTGAGAGGATCAGAGGTGCCCCCACCTACCCTTTGTGGTCTCATGCCACTAAGTACCAGGACACCCCAGAATGGGCAAGGTGTTTTCTTACTGCTCCCTCCTCCGCTCCATTTTCCTCTCTTCTTCCACCTTAACTAAAGCTTTTCTTGTCTGATTGCAACTCCAGAATCAATTATTTGAGCATTTAACTTACTATCCTCAAATGATTTTTACCTAGCTATTAGATGAGGTAACAATAGCGTTTGGTTTTATTTGCTTGATTAATTATTGATTCAACTGATAATTTTTTTTACCTCTACAACATTAAGGTCTAATATTGTGATATCCTGTTACTTTTACATTTAAAGAAGAGAGTATGATTTGATTGGGTATGATTGCTTCACCACACTCATTTGTTTGGAAAGCCTGGTTCCAAGGTCACGGTTATGTGTATATATATATAATTTCCATGAAACCCACAGAGTGGCGTTTGTCCCTATTTCTTTCTAACTTTACAGAGTCCTTGGCATTGGAAAGGACATCCATTTTAGTCGTGCTTGGTGCAAAAAAAAAAAAAAAGATTCAGGCTCATTATTTACAGGGATTTCAGGGAGGCCTTACCTTTTGATGAAGCATGGACTAGTTTAGGGTCACTTAAGACCAACATTTGTTCTCTTCTTTTGAGGATGAGATATGTATTCATAAGGGGAAACAGGGTGAATTAATTTTTCTTCTCACAGAAAAAGAACAAAAAGGCCAGGAAAGATGAGGCGTGTGCTATTAAATACACATTATCTTGTCCAGGGGCATAACCCCTTTTCAGAATCCTCCTGTGGTTGTAGATTTAAAGTGTGTCCCCTCTGCCCATTATGTGAAGATAATAAACCTGGAATACTTAGAAATATTGTGAGGTAGCGGCACGAATTTTAGAGCTAACACACTGAGAGCTTGGAAGAAATGACTTCCTATATATTTGATCAAGGAGTGTGGTGGAAGGTTCTTTGGGGAGGACCATTTCTGCTTTGTTCTTTGCTGTCTGCCCAAGACAGCTTTCTTTTTCCATGGCCCATTAACCATTGACTTGGATTTCTTCTTCAGGCTCACAGACGCCTGGTCAGGAGCCCTCCCCATTTTCAGTTCTGTGGTGACTTTATACACTCCAATCACTGTGTGAACTGAGTACAGAGCTGGGCCAAGAACATGCTTTGGCATCTTAGGGCCTGATTTGTATCTTGCCAAACAAGAAAATGGCCAAGTCAATTTTTGTCTCGTTGCTGCAAATTCCTAATTTTATCCAAAGTGAGAATAAGCTGCCTCCAGTATCCGGAGAACCCCAACAGACCTAACACTAAAGCAATTTACCGAGCTCAGTGTTTAAACTAATGTCAGCTGTTATATCTACCTTTTTGGAGTAGCTTTTTTATATTTGCCCAAAATGTTCTGGAGATAGAGGTTCTGTGTTTTCCCCAGGGTCTACCCTAACTCTTGGCATAATAGTTCCTTAGTCTTTTGGCTAAGATCATGTGCCATAATACTTGACCCAGAGTATGTATTTAAAGAGTGACTTCCTAGACAGTCAGAGCTACATAGAGAAACTCGATCTTAAAAAACAAAATAAAAACAAAAACAAGTTTTAAAAGGCATACCTGAAAAATAAATAGGCAATGATCATAATTTGAAGGCTGTTATATAATTCATTTGTCTGATAGTAGAAGACTTCAGAGGATTGTAAATAAAACTTGGGTCTCTTTTGTAATCATTTTGGAAAAATTTTTTATTAGCAATATATGATTAATCTGGTAGTCAATTCTGTGATCCTAGTTTCTTGTACCAGTCTTTAGGACTGTGTACCATAGTTGCTTATAGATTATCTTCGTTTTACCAATTTTGAAATGAAGATTTAAAGATCCAGTCAGCCGTAATTTTCTAAGAATTAGGAGGTCATTTTTGTCTTGATGTTAATGTTAGGCAGGGTCCACACTTGCCTTAGAGTGTTGTGTTTCTTAGTGATGTCCCTGGGATGCCAGCTTACAGAAATTCATCAGAAATGCAGGTTCTCAGAATCCACTCGATCAGAACCTTAGGTTGAGCAATTTAAGTTTTTATAAACAATCAAGGTGATTCTGAGCTATATTGGAATTTAAGAACTCAACTTATAAGAGTTCACAGGTACCACCACTGTAGAGAGAATCGGGTCTGCCTTGTGTTCCTTCTAGTGCTTCTCTTAATGTGTCGATTAAGATGTGATGTAGACTTAAAGTGTGTCTCCTCCTTACATCTCTCTCCTGTAAGCTCAGACACCCCTCCCCTCTAAGCCCAGACAACCTCACCTCATATCTGTAAATGTACGGGTTTCCTTTGTTCTGTGGTTTGCTGTTGAACCTCTTATCCTAGCTTCCCTTTCTGCAAGCAGCCAGTTTTACAAAAGGATATCTCTCATGAAATCCACCTTAGCATGTCTGTCTATCTAATTAACCTGGAAGCAATCTGTATTATTTAGAATAAAAATATATTGATTAAGAAGAGAAAACCATGACAACAATAATTATAGAAGAAGAGGTTATGAATTTGAGAGGAGCTGGGCGGGGAGAGGGAGAGTCAAAATGATGCAAATGTAGTGGACTCATGTATGAAATTCTCAAATACATTTTTTAAAAGAGAAAAATGTATTTACATTGTTTACATTGTTTAAACCAGAACAGAGAAGAAAAACAGAAAGATTGATTTTGTTTATGGTTTTTCAAAGTAAATTTTAAAACACTTGAAATGCTTCCAAATCCGTTACTCAAAAGGAAGTCTTTTGCTGTTAAATATTTGTTCATACTGTGTAAATATGTGTCACTTTAATTGGTTTAATAAAGAGCTGAGTGGCCAATAGCTAAGCAGGATTTTTAGGCACAGATTTAAGGTATAAGAGCTAGGTAGAGGCAAGCCTAAGCTGTCAGCTGGGCTTTCATAATTACTAAGAAGTTGTGATTTGGGAGCTGACAGACAGGACAGATGAAGACTCACAACGGTATTTCTAAGTTTGCACAAAGACTATCAGCCTGGGATAGCTGTGCTGTTTGTGTCAGTAAATAAGTTTACGTTGCCTTATATCGTCGCCGGCCTCAGGCAGCGTGCTGGAGGCAAACACAGAGTAACTGAAAAGTCACTCCCACAAGGAAGCAGAGGTAGTGGGAAGCCTTGAGGGGTAGGTTAGTGTTCTTGATCAGGCAGAGTAGGACAGGAAAAATTCAGGAAACATGAGGATCAGAAGAAACCCCTCACTCTGAAGTCTGGTTGATGTCTCAGTGAAGAGTCAAGGATTCCAGTATGATTACACATTTTTTTTTCTGTAAAGATTGCCTGCATAGAAACAAGATTCTTTTATATATAGCTCTTTTGAACACAAATATTAAAACTAGCCACCCCTAAGGCCTAAATAGACATGGCCTTCCCTCCTTTTCCGCCTGTAAACCTGCCAGTTTCTGGGAGCCTCATAAAGACCGCTACAAACTTTGCTTAAAATAAAAACGGAAGTCTTCAATCCCCTATGGCCAAAGATTTCCTTGACTCTTGTAACCTATGGGTTAGAAGGTCACATTTACCAAAAAAGAACAAACAAGTTTAAAAGAAAACAAATGACTTTAAATCACCTTAGCAATCCCCTGGCATGTGACCTCAGAAGCCGCCAAACTGTATACAATGTTTTGTCAGCATGCTTAGCATTACATCGAGAGGCCCGGGGTCATACTTGGATATGTACAATCCTTTGCTCTGAGTGACTTTCTATTAATGTTTTTTATTCTGCATTAAAAGAAACTCCTAATAAACTCCGTTTTTGCTTTATCATGGCTCACCCTGAAATTCTTTCCAGTAACACAGGCAAGAATCTTGGCCTCAACTGGACAGAGGTCTCTGCAAGAACTTCTCAGGTTGTTGTAAGCAGCACCGCAGAGCTGTACCTCTGGCTTTGGCTGTGCTGCTGCTAGTCTGGGGACACAGGCATCTGTTCTTTCTGTATATAAGGACGTCCTGATCTTCTCCTCAGTGAGGTTAGCCCATTGGACCAGTTATGAAATCTGCTTCGTATCCCTGCAAAGGGAAACCAGATGACCCTAAGAGCAAAAAACAGCGCAGCTCCACCAGAAATATGCGATAGTGTTGATTGGCCAAGGTTACTCTAAGCAAAAGGTTGTGGAGTGTATATGCTTTATTCCCTGCCAGGACACGGAAGATAAAAGGTAGAAGTGATAGAAACGAGAGATTTGTGGCTATTTCTGCTATACATATCTCAAGTAGGACTGTGGGCGAGGAATTGTGCATACCAGAGCAGAATGAAGTGTCACAGTATCATTGCAGCGTAGCAGCATTTTCCTGGTCTTTTTTTTTTTTCCATGCCCGAGCTCACAGTGCCCCAGTTGACCACCAGAACATTTACAATGCCGTCTGCCTGCCTTAAACAAATGTGCTGCTCTATTTTCCCTGTAATTGTTTCATTGCCTGACTTGTTTCTCCCTACTAGGAATATGCTGTTGTTTGAGTTTGTAAAGGAAAGTACATGATAAAACCATTTAAAAATATTTGATTTTTATTCCTAGGTGCCTTAGAGCATGATTCTGCTCATGGTCTAACTGCATTATTTCTTAGAGCTCAGGCATTAAGTTTGACCTTGATTACTTCTGTTGACATCCCTCCAGTAGATTTTGGGTTATAAATCTCAGTACATTTGTCCTTATACATCCAACCTTTCACTGAAACACGAACTTAATATTTGATTACTACAAACGCACTCCTCCACCTTATCAGAAGACATGGATTTTCCTCCCATTGTTTTTCTAATAGAAAACAACTAACTTTAAGTTTGATGTCATGTTTATACACTCCTGGGTCTTCCAACATATCATATGGTGTCTGACATTTAGAGCAGATGTAATAGTGAAATGACTTCCTACCGGTCTAACATGTCCACTGATATCATATAGCAGAAATTGACATGGTGACTTACAAATGACCTTCAGCTAGTAATCATGACGATGGAATTAGTGAAACCAGACACTCGTACCTAGACGGATGGTAATGCTAACAGGTCTATTAATATTCTCTCATAGAAGCAAACAGGGAAGAGTCACATAACCATAATCTGAGATTCTAGTCATCCAACTCCCTACTGCCCACAGCTGCATGTGGTATAGAGATATGCTAGAGAATATAGGGAATAGGTTGACAGATAATGAATTTACACTTTCATGAGGCCATTGCTAAGCTGCAAGGGACTTTTTGATGATATGTCACCCATGGTCCTCTATGTAGCACCAGTAGGTTCATTACTTCACCAAGCTGGACTTGAATGGAATCATTACTTTGTTCAACTGTTGATGTCCTATCTGGAGTGAATAGACTTATATCGCCTAGGAATATTCACACAACCAATTGGTACCCAAATAGGGATACAATTGAATCGAATATGAATTTAGGAGGATCAGTTTCATGGACTTAACTATGTGTGAAAAGCCAAGCAGCTGTAGTTGGGCTGTCTACGAGAGAACCATTTGCAGGGTAACACCTAGTATCTTTTTCCATGAAATACTGAATGGAATGCCTTTATGCTGTGTCCTCAGTTGCATGATTATTCCCATGGAGGAAAAAAACACACAACTGAGACTAAGTTGTCTTCTAGAGGGACAGAAGGGTAGATTGTTTATAAAGTAAGTCCTGTAGGACCTGTCTTTCTCTATGTCTTATGAAGTGTCATACCCTCCTGATGAATGTGGTCTTCAGAGGAAGTACAAAGATGTACCCCAAATAGCTGATGGACCAGAAAATATATTGCAACCCCTCAAAGTAGCTTGCACATGGGGCAGGGTCCTATGCTAGCCATGGTGGTGCATACTGATAGGCTAATACTGGAAAAATGATGTAGAATTATAGTAAGAAAACTGAGCATGAGAGAAGTAAGGTTTGATGTCCAGGTGAATAAACTTGATAATTTTGTTTTTACAGAAAAATTAACAAAGAGATTCATATAGTGCAGATTTCAGGATTGGTATGGAGTTTTGGTTGTTTTATTGAGGATCCTAATGGAATATAGTATTTATGGTTGAAGAGATCAATGCTGTTGAAGATATCCTAGGATAGGACCTACTTCACCTGCTTTCTGAATAGGCAAGCCAAGGTTCCCTGCAGAAGACCAAAGGTTTCATATTGACCTGGAGGAGATTTGTTGTTTTTTTTCTGATGTGCAAAGTGCTTGGTGATGGGTGGATTTGGGAAGCAAGGAATGTCTTAATTTATGACAACTCCCTAAAGCATTTGAAACAGTGGGAAGCAGTAGGTGGATATGGAGATAATTTTCTTTCAGTTAGAGAAAATTAAGCTAATGCTATGGGTGAGCAATTATTCTCCTATAGAAGTGCCTCCTGTGCAGACTAGTGTGGTGGGAGTGGAAGTATTAATGAGACAAATTCTGAATATGACATGGCTTAGTTTTGCCTGATGGTTAAGAGTGTAAAGGTGTCTTGTGTGGTTTGAGGAAGTGGGAGCCTATAAAAGTAGAGATAATTTGTCTATCCCAAGGGACTTTCGGTTACCAACTGTGGCTAATGGATAAATCATGGTTCATGGGGATAGCTGTATACAGGAGAATGCTAAATCTATATTGGACCTTGATAACATTTAAGAAAAACATCCCATTAGAATTCTTACAACTGATAAATACTTTCAGTAATATAACTGGATACAAGATTAACACACAAAAAAATCAGTTGTCCTCCTATATACAAATGACAAATGGTCTGAGAAAGAAATTAGAAACATCACCTTTTACAATGGCCACAAATAATATAAAATATCTTGGGTAACTCTAACCATACAAGTGAAAGACCTACATGACAAGAACTTTAAGACTTTGAAGAAAGAAATTAAAGAAGATATCAAAAAATGTAAGGATCTCCCATGATCATGTATTGGTAGAATTAACAGAGTAAAAATGGAAATCTTACCAAAAACAATCTACAGATAAAATGCAATTTCCATCAAAATTCCAGTAAAGTTCTTCAAAGACCTTCAAAGGACCATACTCAACCTCCTATGAAAAAACAAAAACCCAGAATAGCCAAAAAAAAATCCTGTATGGTAAAGGAACTTCTGAAGATTTTTTTCAATCTTTTGACTTTGAGCTTAACTATAGAACTATAGTAATAAAAACAACATTGTAATAGCATAAAAACAGACGGGTGGATCAATGGAATTGAATCCAAGACCTTGACATAATTCCACTTATGAACACCTGATTTTTGATGAAGAAGCCAAAATTATATAATGGGAAAAAAGAAAGCATCTTCAACAAATGGTGCAGGCATAAACTGGATATTCACATGTAGAAGAATGCAAATAGATCCTTATCTATTTCTCTGAACAGCACTCAAGTTCAAGTAGACCAAAGACCTCAATATAAATCTGTTTACACTGAACTTAATAGAAGAGAACGTGGGAAGTAGCCTTGAATGCACTGGCACAGGAGACTATTTCATGAATATAATAACAGTAGCACAAACACTGAGATCAACAATAAATGGGACCTCCTGAAACTGAAAAGCTTCTGTAAGGCGGAGGACACTGTCAATAAGACAAACGGCAGCATACAGAATGAGAAAAGCTTTTCACCAACTCCACATCTAACAGAGGGCTGATCTCCAAGATATATAAAGAACTCAAGAAATCAGATATTAAAATACCAAATAATCTCATTAAAATTGGGGCACAGATTTAAACAGAGAATTCTCAACAGATGAATCTTAAATGACCGAGATGCACTTAAAGAATTGTCTAACACCTTTAACTATCAGGGAAATGTAAACCAAAACTATTCTGTGATACCATTTTACACCTGTCAGCATGGCCAAGATCAAAAACACTGATGACAGCTTATGCTGGAGAGTATGTGGAGTAAGGAGAACACTCCTGCATAGCTGGTGGGAGTGCAAACTTGTACAGCCACTTTGGAAATTGATATTGTGAATTCTCAGAAAATTGGAAATCAACCTACCTCAAGACCCAGTGATGCTATTTTTGGGCATACACTCACTCAAAGGATGCTCAATCATATGCAAGGGCACTTGCTCTACTATGTTCATAGCAACATTACTTGCAATAGTCAGAACCTGGAAACAACCTAAATGCCCCTTAATGGAAGAATAAAAATGTGGTACATTTACACAATGGAGTGTTACTCAACAGTAAAAAACAGTGACATCATGAAATTTGCAGACAAATGGATGGAACTAGAAAAAAAAAATCATCTGAGTGAGGTAACCCAGGCCCAGAAAGACAAACATGGCATGTACTCACTCATAAGTGGACATTCGATGTAAAGCAAAGGATAACCAGGCTACAATCCACAGCCCCAGAGAAGCTAGGTAACGAAGAGGAGCTAAGAGTAATGCATGAATTTCCCTGGGGTGAGGAGATAGGTAAGATCTCCTGGGTAAACTGGGGATGGAGTGGTGATGGAGGGGAGGGGGTAGGGGGATGGGAGCATGAGGATGAGTTGTGGGTGAGACAGAGGGGGAGAGTAATGAAAGAGATATTTTGATAGAAGGGCCCATTATGGAGTTAGGAAGAAACCTGGTGCCAAAGAAACTCCCAGCAGTTCACAAGGATGGCCCCAGCTAAGACTCCCAGCGATAGTGGAGAGGGTGCCTGAACTGGCCTTCTCCTATAATCACATTGGTGACTACCCTAGTTGGAGCAGAGACCCTTTATCTAGCAACTGATGGAAGCAAATGCAGAGATCCACAGTCAAGCACAGGGCCCTGCTCTGGGAGACCAGTTGAGGAGAGGAAGGAAGGATTATATGAGCAAGGGGAGTGAAGATCATGATAGATAATCCCACAGAGACAGTCCCCCTGACCTAGTGGAACCTCATGGACTTTGGACTGACAGCCAGGGAGCCTTCATGGGATAGACTTAGGCCCTCTGCATGTGGATTACAGTTATATAGCTTGGTCTGTCTATGGGGCCCATAGCAGTGGGGTCAGAACCTCTCTCTGATATATGAGTTGGCTTGAAACCTATTCCCCATGCAGGGATGCCTCTCCCAGCTTTGATGAAGGCTGAAGAACTTGGTCCTCCCTCAATGTAATATGATATGCTCTGTTGACTCCCATGGGAGGCCTGCCTCTTTCTGAATGGAGGAGAGGATGGGGACTGTAGACAGGAAGTGTGGGAAGAAATTGGAAGAGAGGAAGGAGGGATAACTGTAGTTGGTATGTAAAATAAATAAAAAAAAATTAAAAGACTACTGCCTTAGCTGCTGAGTCCAAGACCAATTCCTCCCTGCTTCAAATAGGAGGCAGTGGGAAACACTTTGGAAATTTTTCCCACATCGTATTAAAAACAAAAAAAAGGGCATGAAATGAAACAATAATTGCCAAGAATTTTACACATTTCAAATGTTACTGGAAGAACAGTAAAACATCAGTTAAAACATTAAAGGAAAGTGCCCTACATGGGTGGAAGAAGATGCTCAGAAGTCAGAATGCCAAATAAAAATTTGAATGCTAAGCATGGGTTATATCCCTATATATTGTTGTCCTTCTGGGACCCTCAACTCATTTAGGTTACTGGTCTATCTCTTGGTTGCATGTGAGAATTAACTGGTAAGACATTGTGTGCTCTGATTATGGAGAAATCCAACTGAGACTGGGGCAAAAGGTTACTCCTTTTTCGCTAGCCAAAGATGCTATGCAGAGTGTTGAAGGTTTGTTGTTAGTGTTTTTTTTTTTTTTTTCAGGTCTTCCATGTGGTTACTGAGAATTGAACTCAGGATCTTTGGAAGAGCAGGCAGTGCTCTTAACTGCTGAGCCATCGCCCCAGGCAAGCAAAACAGGCAAGATGTACCCGTCAGTGTAACAGTGGCATGAATGCTATTGATATAACCAACCACTCTCCAACTGTATTAAAGTCTCACTATACAGCAGGGAGCCTGTATTTATACTTCAACTTAAAGCAGAAAATTTGGCCAAGAAGAGATAGACCCTATGGGAGACCTATTCCAATTTTTTTTGAGCTGTGATATGCCTGTCAATGCCTTCTATGAATTGTATTATTACTGCTGTTGTCTTCCTTTGTTCTAAGAAATTTTCATTTCTAGTGGATGGACATCTGTCACTGGTAAAACCACTAAAAATAAGTGACTATTGTGGTCATGTTTTATCTTAGTGACAAAAACAAACAAACAAACAAACAGAAAACCCAACTAATTCAATGACCATCACCACCATGGAGCAGATTGCTGCTGTGTCCACAGATGCCTTGATCCTGTAGTTATGGGAATGGAACAAGTAAAGCTAGGATGTGGACTTTTGGTGATGAAAGGGTGCAGATGCAGAAAAGGACATGAAAGAGGGATTTGGGGGAAGAATGACTAAATTCGCTATTTAAATTATAAAAGTATCAAGCAATAATAAAAACATGTTACAAAAAAGTAGAAGTAAAATATATGAATAACAAGAGTACAGCAACAGTTAAATCTATGGTAATAACAGACTGTTAGCATCCCCTATAACAATGAAAGTGGGAAGGGTAAGCAGACTCTTACCCAAGATTCTAGCCAGTTACTCCTTTCTGCCAAATCCTTTTCCATGGCTACAGGTGAGCTTGTCAGGTACCATGGTATATTGGGGGTGGAAATGGACTCATACAGATTTTGAGAGTCATTTCCTATGGTTACTGGTCTGGTACTTTCATTTTGTGATGCAAGTGATTTTGAATTACTCATGCTCCTATGTGTAACCCCTCACTCATGTTTCTGTAAGTAACCCAAATAAATCCATTGATTCAACAAGCTGGAATTGTTTCTTTGGTCTGACACTAGTGTCCCTCCTGGGGTGAATAGACGTTTGTTCACATCTTCCTAAGAAAAGTCAAGCCAGGCAAGCTAGCACTCTGCCACATGAACTACACTCTAGTCTCTTTTCAAGGACTTGATAAGGAGATTAGAAAGATGTTAGTAATTATGAGACTGTGTTTCTTGTTGATGGTTAAGGGATGAGCAATTGGTAGAGTAGACCTAGAGAAGAGGAGGAGAGGGATTGCTAGAAAAACAGAATAATGAACAGAAAGGTGAAACAGACATTTCATTCCAAGTGTGAGATAGGGGTTCTGAATACCTGTGGTCCAGATGGATGTCATAGACTGGCCCCTGCCATAAAGATGACACAAGTAAATAACTGTAGGTGATATTTAGTTTAACTAAAAGGTCATGTGTGATACTGCATTGTATCTCTTAATTTCTAAGAGACCAGAGCTTTTGCTGGAGCTCACAGTTGACTTAAAAATTCACCCTTGAGTCACTTAAGAGTCAAGACCGCCATCCTTTTGTGTACTCAGCCTGTTTGTTGAACTTGCCTTTAAGAGAACAACAGAACAGTCTTACTTGTCTTGGCTGTCCCAGATAATCAACTTTACAACCTAAACTAGTGTATAGCTGTAATCTTAAGTTATGTGCTGTTTCATACACTTCACCCAGAGTATCCATGCGTGTTCTGATAATCATTTGCTGGAAACAACAAAAATAGTAGTGGAGAGTAATATTTTAAGATGAATATCTGCTGTAAATGCCAGAAACAACAGTTGGCTATGGCTTGATAAACAAAGAGGTTTGAAGTACTGTTTGTTATTTGAGTCAGTTGGGGTCAATTTGAGTTGGCAACTTAAAAACTAGTCAAGATTTCCATAAAGTATTCCTCATTCCTTTCCCATGTGATGCTTTCTGTGCTGCTCAATAAAAGAGAGAGCATAGCTCTTTACTCGGAACAGACATGCAGAGAAATGGACATAGACTCAGGGATAGATTCATAACTTAGCCTAATTGGGCACAGACCAGACTCATAGCTGACAAACAGGATAGAAGACACAGGGAGAGTGACATAGAAAATTCAAATCTGGGTTTGACACTAAGGGGACGTGCTGTGATTTTTTTCTTTTATGGAACACATATGAAATACTGATGACTTGAAGTTTACTGTTAATGTGTTACATCTCCACAATGTTGGAACTAATTTTCCTTTGAAGTAAAGAGGAATGAGTTCAAAATAAGCATAATGAAAGCTATTCAAGAAATGGAAAATCCTGGGAAGTATGTATACTGGGAAGGTGGGGGAGGGGTTCTTAGAAGTTATAATTAAACTGTTTGGTGTAGAATAGAATAGTGATTAAGAAAGGTATTTTTCAGATAGTGTGGGCAACTTGGATAGGTAGCCTGTACACATGTGTCATGAGAAATAAGCTTCCTAAGCTATTGATATGTATGCCTTCTCTAAGGAAGAATAAATAGGAGACAAGGCTGGCCCACGCTGCGCCAGGAGAACCACAGTATTCTAGGGTGATAGATCTCAAACAGAGGTACAGGGGAGACTGCACCAAGAGCCCCTTTTTAAATTCTTTAACTGGTGTTTTGTCCTCCTGGAAGGTTGCTTCTCTGGAGAAGGGCTTTGCAATGCTGCTTGTTGTAACATACATTTCAAGTTCATAATCAGAGCCTCCCCTGACTTCTCCTAAGGTTGGGTGAGCTGACCTTTAGGGACCTTGTCACTAGGTAATGGTGGCTGGAGCCATCTGTCTCACAGCACATAAGGGGGGGGGCACAGGTACAGCTAGAAAAAATGGAGGTCTCACATTCTCATAAATGAAATAACTCTTTTACTAAAAGTGTGAAGAATGAATCACTTCCTCTACAGAAGCCCAGAGAATAGGGGATGAGGGGCCCATTGTATTCTGGTGCAGATTTATCTTTGATTCAGACTGTAATTGCATTGAAAGTTTGCTTCCTTTCCGGGTCAGATGTTTATATAATACCCTGCTCTATCCAGTTTTACTTCTAGCTTTTGGTCCTTTCCTTCCTGGAATTTCTCTTAGTATACTTACTTTTTTAAAAACAAAATGTTTCTGTGCGTTTCATAATTTCAGTTTCATTCTTGCTGATTGCCCTCTAATGAAGTTGTTAAATAAGATTGCAGCGATAGCACGTTAAAATCCAGCTCGTAACTCAGCGTGTTTTCATTTTAGAACCCTTTCCCTTAGTGCTTGAGGCAGTGAGGCAGTCTGTTCTATCTAAAATCCTGCTCACATTTGGACTAATTGGCATTCATCTGACCATTCAGTTCTAATAAGCTTTGTGATATGGACGCTTAATTCTTCCACCTCAAAAGTGAGACTGCTTTGAGGAGGTGTGATCTAAGGGACTGAAGCCGCCTTTGCAGTTGAGCGGCTGCAAATCTCGCCTCTTTCGGTTGGGACAGCTGAGTCAGACGTCTAAAGGAAATAGAATCTATATATCAAAGAGACAGCTACAGTCCCGTGTTACAATGCAGCACTGTTTACAGTAGCCAAGAAATGAGAAGCATCCATTAAATGATGAATGGGATAAAGAAAACGTGGTAATTACACCACATTTTGGTAGTAAATGCAATAGTACTCAATCATACAAAAGAATTAAATGACAATTTGTGCCATTATGCATACTACACTAGAGATCTTTATGCTAAATCAAACCAGACGTAAGAAGGCAAAGGGCTGCATTAATTCACTTTTGCATAGAATTTACGAGTGTTAGTTCATGGAAGTTGAGAATAGAATAGTTTTTTTTGTTGTTGTTGTTGTTTTTTTTTGAAGCTGGGAGAGAGTGATGGAGAAAGATGGCTCAGTTGTTCCTATATCAGGCAGAAGCAAGAGGTTCTGGTGTGTCGTTGTCCTGGACTAAGATCATGGGTAATGATAATGTACTGTGAGTTTCAAAAATTTAAACATTATATAAAGTATTTATACCCCAACATCATTTGGTATACGATTTTGTGTGTGATTTATATTGTTTTGTATACCAGCTTATTAGAAATAATTGGTAATAATAACAAGTCCAAATAGGAAAAGATGGACAGGTGAGAGGTCACGTATTCTCACTTGTTGGTGACTACGGAGCAGACTGGATGGTATTGTGTCTTTCAGACACAATCTAATCTGAAAGACTGAATACAGTGCAGTCGGAGAAATTGATGAGGAGTGTGAGCCAGAGACCTCAGGCATCATTTCATGGGAAAACTTGATGTTAATCAAAAATGACAAAACATGAAAAGCCTGAGGTACCGATTGTTTTAACTACCCAGACGACTAGGGTGATTTACATGTGTGGAGGTACCATAAATAACTGCCTGTCTGCAACCAGGCTGGATGAATGTGCTTTAAAACTCTGAGAGGTGGTCAAAATGACCCCTGGGAAAACTGAGTGTAGGTATTGAAACCTTGCAGAGTTTTGTAGTTGGGAAACAGAAAGTGCTTTAGCACAAATGACAGAAACAGGTCTGACCACTTGTTCCCCCCAAAAGCAAGGCCAGGCAGTGGACTTATGCATCTAAATTTCGCTTATTAAATCTATAGCTGTACACCAAGAGAGCTCTCTAGCTTCTCTGGTTTCCTTCCAAACTTCAGCTCCTCTCACTTCTTAGTTTGATGTCTAATTGAAGCTGACACGGTGAGTGAATGAGTTTGCTCTCTCTTCCTTCCTTCTTGCAAACCTGTCTCAAATATGTGTGTGTGTGTGTGTGTGTGTGTGTGTGTTTGTGTGTGTGTGTGTGTGCGCGCGCGCGCACGCGCATGTGCATGCGTATTTTCTACCAAAGTGGAGCTTTCTGAAGTCTCTAATTTACAGGTCGGTGATAATCTGAGTTCATGTTTCCAACCAGGCAAAAAGGCTAGTTAACCTCCATTGTGAATTTGATGGGATTTAGAATCCCCTAGGCAAGAAAAACTCTGGGCATGTCTTATTAGGGCATTCCCAGAGAGATTAAACTGAAGATGGGAGACCACCCTGAATATGGATGGCACTATTCCACCTGGCTAAGCTTGGCCTGAAAAATGCGTGAATTGGGGGTGCATTGTGTCCAGCTGCCTTACCCTCCTGGCACTATATCTCCTCTGTTATGGTGGACTGTACCCACAGACTGGGAAGCAGAGTAAACTCTTCTTTCTTTAAGAAAGAAGCTTTCTGTCAAGTATTTCATCTCAGCAATAAGAAAAGGAACCAGATACAGAAGCTTGATCTTAGTTGCTATGCCATCCTTTCTTCTGTCTGCTGAGAACAGCAGGGTGGATCTCCATACTAGGAGTCAGAAATAGGGTAGGTATGGTGTTCACTGTTGATATTGATGGGATATCCGAGCATGTTCATGACCATATGAAGACACTGGGAACAAGACAGGGCGATAGATACCGGAGACGGCATGAGAACCCAGTTTGTTCTGAAGACAAGGAAGCTAGCTGCTTGTAAGCACAGAATGCACACATCCCTTCAAATAGAAAGATCAAAACTCGTTCCCATGCATGTTTTGAGGTCCACCGACCCTTTTCTTCTTCCTCTGGGGCCCTGTCTGCCATTTTACCAAGACAAGTGGCTGGTGCCATGAAGGATTGCCATGCTTGACACATTATTCCCCACTGATTAATAGTTTTTACTATTCCCAGACACCTAAATCCTTGCTACACCACTGCACTCCTGACCACAGTCATTGATAGAGCTTCCGTTGCCCTCCACTTGCCCAGCTGATTGGTTATGAAATCAATACCCACCTGCTATGGAATGAAGACTAAATTTTAGTTTTGTCTTGAGACTAACTCTCCTGTCTGAGCTCTTTTGTCCAAGACCAAGTAGCCTATTTTGTATGGAGTACAAATCACCCAGGGTATTTCATTTTGAGAAGAGTCACATGTCCTTAAGTTTTAGGGTCTTATCCCACCTGTTCTCAAACCCAGTGTAGTGGTCTGAACAGGGATAGCTCCCACCAACTCGTGTGTTTGAATGCTTGACCCATAGGGAGAGGCACTGTTTGGAGGTTTGGCCTTGTTGGAGGAAGTGTGTTACCGTGGAGGTGGACTTTGAGATTTTATATGCTCAAGGCTAAGCCCAGTGTAGCACAGTCTCCTTCTGCTGCCTGCAGATCATTGTGTAGAACTCTCAGCTCCTTCTCTAGCACCATGTTGGCCTGCATGCTACCATGCTTCTCACCATGACATTAATGGACTAAACTTCTGAAATTGTAAGCCAGTCCCAATTAAATGTTTCCCTTTATAAGAATTGCTGTGGTCATGGTGTCTCATCACAGCAATAGAAATGCTAGCTAAGACACCCGATAACTTATCCTCTCCTGTGGTTTATTCCTGATTATATAATTCTAGTTGTCTCCTCTCAGTCTTGCTTGATGTTCCCTCCTATTAAAGATGATAACAACTATTTAGCTTCCTAGCCTACCTGCTGTATGCTCTTGGTTGCCATCCTTTCCTTGTTCCTTGCTGTGTTCTTTAACTGCTGAATGGTTAGCACTGTTTAGTGCTTTTGTGGATTTTGAACTTCTGGCCTGGGGCCAACCCTTAAAAACTAGTATTTCTTCCCATGCAGATATGTTTCTCCCTTCCAGACTTAGTCATTTATCTCCATGCTGAATTCTTCAACCCCAGTGTCTGCTTTACTTTTTACTCCTGCATTTAAACATCTCTTCCCTTATAGCAGTTGATGTGGTTGCCACCACATCCAAATTTTGGAGACCAGCTTGGTTCTATCACTGCTCAGGCCTGTTAGCATGCTGTCCCCAGTACAGAGGATGGCTGTTCTGCTGTCTGCAAGGACAGAGGAAACTCACAAAACATCCAGCTGCTGAAAGTGGAGCCAAGCCTCTTGAAACCAGGAAAGTAGGGAGCCACCAATTTTCTGCCATGGAAAGAAATACTCGGTCTTAAAGGTTGGCCCCGGGCCAGAAGTTCAAATCCACAAGGGCACCAAACTGTTACAAGATCTTGCAATTTTACTTCTGTATTCACCATTCTTCACACTGTCTTTCTTTATGAGCCTGTTTTGCCCTTCATTACTTAATATGCCATGATTAGTTCCTAGTGGATGAAGTGTCCACTTCCGTTCCCAGCAGACATAAGCAAAGAATGGGTTCTTGTAGTAAAGCAGCCACCACCCCCACTTACGTCAGCAGAAGCCACCAGTGAGGATAACTTCCAAAGGAAACGCCAGGGAGTGAGCATTCCCTAAATATGTCCAATATGACTAACTCCAGGAGTCTGACTAAAAACTGATCAGCTCAATGGCCGTGCTTAGAAAGATCAATAATTTACTAATAAAAGCAAACTGCAACAAAGTGACAGAGGTCGTGTTAAATATTTCAAGATAAGTGATTGAACCGAGACAGGAGCAGAAGTTCGGCTAAGAAATATGTGCTAAAAAGAGTTAATGTATTAATAATGAAATGCAAAAAGACTGGGAAATGTGTATACATTTGATTTGATGACTCAATTAATACTAAAAGTCTCCTGCAGGGACAGATGAAGGCATTTTGAATTTATTTGGAAAAAAAATATTTCTAACTATTGGAAAGTATGCCCAGGGTGTTATATAGTTCTATGAAAATATCATTAAACTAATTAGGGAATTATAATTAGCATCGATTGAGGCTCCTTTGTTGGAAGAGAAGAAAAGTGTATCAGATGGAATTATGTGGAAATGACGAATAGACGCCCAGGAGGACAAGCAAACCCGGGAAAGAGCAAACCTTACAAAATGTCAGTTCTCCCAGCGCTCTGTGTCCCCCAAGGACAACATCAGCTGCTGGGGTGCTGAGCAGGTTAACCTGAAGGGAAGAGCACCCAGGAAGGCAGGAACAGGCAAGAATCTAAATATCCCTTCTGGAGGCTAAACGTTCAATGCTTGAGTCACAGCCTCATGATTGCTAGGGTGGACTTAGGCACACTGCCTAATCTTGTATTCCTCAGTTTCCTCACTGTGAGACAGGAGACAGTAATTCCTATCACACTGGAAAGTCAGAGTTACCTTGAAGTACAACCTATATACCTGAAGGTAAGTATGTAAGATAGTGAAGCCCCTTGCCTGACATGGTTTACAACAAGTGGTGTTGTGTTGGTAAAACATTCCACAAATGAAAGAAGCAGGCAGAAAATACGATCTGGGGTGGAGAGTAACACACTTCCGTGTGTCTGGAGAGTAGTTACATCCCTCCTGGTATACGAGGATAAGACCTGCAGGCAAAATGCTATATTTATGAATCAAAGAACAAGGGTGTGGACCCAGAGTTCTTTGTGATAATAAAACCAGGGCAATTAATGGGATATCTCTGTCTGTCTTTCTGTTTGTCTTTCTGTCTCTCTCTCTCTGCAACTGGACAAAAAAAAGCTTTACTTTCCAAAAATTGCTGTATTTTCCAAACCTTCTCTTCAGACACACGTTCTTGTCACGGTCTACAAGTTCTCAAGGACGCTTTAAGGGCTCCTTATTTTGGCATGGAAGTAAGGATCACTGAACTGTGCCCTTTCCTTCCCAGCTGTATCAGTGAGATCATCAGTAATCTAAGGTCAAGGGCAGAGTTTAAGCATCTCACAGACTCTACTACAACTCTCTCTCTCTTAATCTCTATTCCTCTACCTTCTTTCTCCTGTCAGAAAGCCCAAAATATCAGTGCAGAGGCTCCACTCTTTAACATTTAGTTAAGACAGTTTGCTAAATTTCTGTTACTATTGGCCCCAGATTCCAATTTCTCTTAAAGGATCAAGATGAGCTTTGAGGAATATTTTTTATTAATAAAATTTATTTATCCTATGTGTTTTTCACATCATGTGTCTTGATCCCATTCATTCCCTGTCTCTATGCACCTACCCTCCACCCCACATCCCCCTCACTGAATAAAAGAAAATTCAAGAGAAAAAAAAATGAAGAAAATAAAATGAGAAAAAATTTTTAAAGGGGAGTAAGGAGATTATTTAAAAATCTTGTCATGGAATCTGCAGTGTAACCCAACAAGTCACACTGTAATTCTTTGGTCCATACATCTCTACTTGCAAGTAAGTGTTCATTTCAAGGAGTCCTTGGTCTGGTTTAAGGTCCCTGATCTCCACTGCAGGTTCTATACTGGGCCCCCACTAGGACTCTTCCTGGACATCCCGCTGGAGCCATGTGTTATGGAGATCCTGCAGCTCTGGGACTGTGATTCAGATCATGTCCCTTGCTCCAGCAGATCATAGATGGAGTGGATGTTGGGTCAGGCTGAGTCATAACCTTCGGGTTGTGCCTTGACAACTACAGGGTTGGTTGGTCTGCCAGATGGGAAATGGTGACAGCTGCCCCATGCTCATGACTTCGAGGGTAGCTCATCCACACATCCGCTGACAGGGCTGGCTCTGTTGTGCTGTCCTGGAAGGGTGTAGGGCCTGCTTAAGCTTTGAGGAATAGTTATACCTCAAATATCATAAGCAAAACTGATACTGTAAATGAAATTACAGTTTAATAAACACTCAAGAACCAAATGCATATTTTATGAGACTATTTCCCTATATTTCTATCATAATATTTTCAAACTCCAGAATTTATTCTGTATGTCATTGTGTAGTCATTTCTAACACATAATCTATCTACTTATTTTCTTAAACACCCATAAGATATTCTCTATCGTATATTAACTATCCCATACTCAATATAGATTCACTGATTGCATTTGGTTGCTTTGGCAAAGGTACATTTATTATGTACTTAAAAAGGTATTACTAATACCTTTTTATTCTTGTTTTTTTATTGACTCCTTTTCCCTCTTGCTCCATCTGTACTAGACTCTCTTCAGCCTTCCCAGTCAAATCTGCCTTTTCCTATCATTCCCACACCCGCGACCTTCTCTCACCTCCTCTCTAGAGCTCCTGTCCCACCCTTCCTGCCTCATTTCCTTTTTAACTCTCCTGATTTCTGTGGTTACTATAAGCTTTATGCTCACACTTAAAAACTAGTAACTAAAAACAACAAATAAGAGAAAATACACGGTATTTGTCTTTCTGGGTCTGGGTTTCTTCTCTCAATAAAGTAATTTCTAGTTCCAACCATTTACGTCAAAATTCCACGATTTTGCTTTTCCTTACAGAAGAATAGAATTCCATTGTGTGTATGTGCCACATTTTCATTATCCTTTCGTCAGCGGAGGGACACTTCGACTCTTTCCATTTCCCATCTATAGTGAGGAGGGCAGCAGAACACGTGCTGAGCCACTGTCTGTGGAGTCAACTACTGAGTCCTTTGAGCATGTGTCAAGATGTGACATCACTGGGTCTGACCCTTTTTTCTTTTTTTAGATTTTTGTAAATTCTTTACATTGATTTACAGAGTAATTAGTTTATAGTCTTACCAAGAGCAAGCAAGGGTTGCCCTCTCTTGACACTGTCTCCAGGATTTGTCCTTCAGATGTTTTTTTTCATTATGGGAAGAGGAAATCTTAAAGTGGTTTTAATTTGCATTTCCCTGGACCTTCTAAGGATGCGGAGAATTATCTGAGATATTTCTTAGACAATTTCTTTTCTTCTTTTGAGTACTCTCTCTCAGGTTCATAAGCCCCTCCCTTTTAAAAATTAGGTCTCTTTTTATTCTTAGCTCTTTGATTTTTGAGCTCTTTATATATTCTGAGTATGGTCCTCTGTCACATGTACTACTTGGCAAAGATTCTCCCCCACTCCGTGGGTATCCTCTTCACTCAATTAATTGTTTCCTGATGTCAAAAAGCTTTTAATTTTTATGAGGTCTGCAAGGGTACCTTTAAAACCCCATGAATGATTGGATAGGCCCTTCTTTCTCATGAGACTCCACTGAAAACAGTGTGGTAGAAGTCTGCTCTCCTCACGTGCAAGTGTGATCTTTAGATTCATAGTTATAACATCTGTAAGTATGTAGTAAGAAATAGCATACAATTTTATATTTTATTTAATGGTGTTCCAGAAGTTATCTGAGAGAAATAGCATACAATTTTATTTTTTATTTACTGATGTTCCAGAAGTTATCTGAGACTGTAAGACCAAGATTACTTTGGGGTGAAGGATTTTAAATTAGTAGATCTTTCAGAGACATTCCAACTAGGCCAGAAAATGACAAATGGAGCTCTGACTTCAGAGGGCCTCATCATCTCCTAAGAGTCCTTTCTTTCTGTGGGTGACAGAGTTGTTTATGATACATCCAGCCAAATGTCATATGATTGCCAAGTAGATCTGTACAAAGAACTAATATTTTCTGTCAAACATGATAGCTTGATCAATGAAAATGACCAATAGTATTCTCACAGAGTATAACACAATACATGCTAGTTCATACTGTGAAAAAAGTCAGTTAACTCTTATTTATCATGTCCCAGTGGGTGTGGACACTTTATTCTTCTCTTTGATCATTCAAAGCGTTCAATGATCATTTCCACTCTTTTAACACTGTAAGAATGCGATATTTGTTCTCCCAGCTGAAGATATGTGGGGGATATGTGAGGGAAATGCTGGCATCTCAATATACTTGAATGCATCACAGATGCAATCAACGCTACACAGTCGAACTGCTACTTAAAATGTTGTTCAATTATTTTAACAAATAGATTTTGAGATTTCTAAAGTGATAAGAGTTCTCAGAACAGTTCTGGGGATTATCAGTTTCTGTCAGCATCCTCTGATATAAAATGTAGAAAACAGAAGTTTTCTTTTCTGTTTGCTTTTCGGTTTTCTCAACATGACCCTCCCAGTTTGTACTCTGCAGGTCTTGTCTGAGTTGCTTTTAGTCCCAGAGTCTCCTCAGAATGAACAGAAGAATGAGGCCACTTTGATTGGGATTGACACAGACAGTGAGCTTTTTGATTGTTAATGTAAGATTTCACCAAAATCAATGATACCTTGTCCTTTTTCTTCTGCCTGTGGCTAACAGAGACTGCGTCAAACAAAGAACAAGGTGACACTCTTTCTCTCGGACTCTGGGTTAATAGCTTACCCGCAGAACACCGCAGGCAATGGCAGCTATGTGGCCAGTCCTCTAAGACGGAGCTATAACTCACTGTCTCCCTGGCTCACAACCCTCACTTTACTTTCACTGTCTCCCCACCTCTCACTCACTGATGATTCCCTGACACTTCAAGTAATTTTTCTGGGTAGTACCTGTGGCAAGATGGAATGTAAAAAGCACAGGAGAAGTGGATGAGATTGCTTTCCTCTTACTTGATGATCTTGGACTGAAGGTAGTACGTTTAAGTTAGTTATGTTAAAATAATCATGTAACTTTATAGCAAATAAGGATTTATTTGTATAATGGAAATTATACATGATTTTGAAAGGTAACAAGTTTTAATAAGCACATTTTTCTTTAAAATTAATCTATTCTTTGCTATCTAGTAGTTCAATCATGGGGGGGAAAACAGCATAGTTGTAGAATCATTGGTCCAAATCTAGATAAAATTCAACTTTTGAATGCCAAGATTTGTTTTGTGTAGGGTTTTTTTTTTGTTAGCGTATATATGTATGTATGTCATCAATTACAATCAGTTAAAATAAAGATTTCCAACTTCTCATACCACAGTCTGGATTCTTCAGTAAGCAAACTGTGAAATGAAGTATATGTATATAAATCTCTCCTTCTTAATTTAGTTCTCGATAGACTTTTGCATTTAAGAACTTTAGGGCCAGTGACCTATGCAAGACCACACAGCAAACCGGGCTTCACTTTCCCAGGTTGAAGAAGACACAGGTTCTCAGAGAAGGCTTGTGAATGGAGAAGAAATGATTGACAATCTAGGGAGGACTAGGAAATGAGTGCTAATCTAGGATTAGCACAGCCTGTCCCAAAGTTACTGCTTTGGAGAAGATAAATCATTTAAATACAAAAAATTTTACATGAATTTTTAAAAATTCAACTTTACAAATTAAAGTTCTCATTTGTCTGAACAGGAAGTGGAGTTAAGTACTGTAGATTTTGAAAGGAAGAAGAAATCTCTTTCCAGTTTGAACTTCCAAGTAGCTTCCGACTGACTCTAGGCTGGTAAGGGCATGCTTCCATTGTATTAGGATAGTTTTCTTGTTCAGCGTGTTTGGAAGGCATCATGTTGTGTCTCATTATGCACTGTGGTTTTGAAATGTTTGGTCCTTTTCCATCCTGGATAATCAAATAGCATCCAAAGAGACTTCCAAGTTAACATAAACCATGCAGCCTAATGTTCTAAATTTCAGTCTGTGATTATAGAGTAAAATGTTTCTTTTTCCTCACCATTACCAACAATGGAACAGAAGAGTCTCAGATGCTCCTGGATGCACAAGTAGGCCATGTTTGTTGAATTTGAGATTGTCCTGGCCTAGCCTCGTCTCATCTGCCTATGGTGAGTTCTGAGCTAGCTGTGCAGCCCACCCTCCTGTTTTTAGAATGAGGAACAAGGCACCTTTGTGTCCTGTGTGTGGGGTTTTTTTTTTCCCCTTTCTGCTCCCACACTTCTTTCACAGTTCTCTGGGCAGCCCTCCCGTATGTCCTTGAATTGATGCTGGTCCAGTTACACATTACATTGCTGGCTCCGGTTTTCTAGTTCACCACTGAGCTCTCTCCAGCAGCAAGAGTCTTGCTTGCCAGGTTCATTGCATTTGTCTCATACCCTAAGCATCGGCCTAGTTCCTGTTCTCTTTTTACTACCAGACAAATTCCCCTGGACAGTCCTGCCCTCCCAGGATGCATCCTTTGTTCCCGTTGCCAAAGAGGGGTCGCCATGAGTCACGCCTCCTAGTTTGCACTGTTTCATTTCATTTTCTGTCTCCTTGGAAAGGGGACTTGATCTGGCATAACCCCCCTTTGAATTTCTCCCTATTTGTAAGCCACTATTGAGGTCAAGATTCTGCCCATTCCTGTTCTCCAACCCACATGCTTAAGACTGCCTCCCTTTCACTCCTAAGTTGCTAAAAGCACCGACTGTGTGATGCTATGTTTACTTCACTGTGGAAGCCAGCACTGCCATTAAGCAGAAACTGAAGTTGTTCCCAAACTTCACTTAGCAGCTGTTGGGATCCGGAGTATGGTGTACTCAAAAGGACAAACAGCACTGTGTTCCTTACTTCTGGTGATTCTCTACGTCGGGATCCTGAGTAAAAACATCCAAGTTCCTTCTCACTGTCTTTCATTCTATCTACAATAAAGTTAGAATATGGGTTAGGAAGTTTCTAGTTTTGGATAGTTAAAATAAGAACCTGGAAACTAAAAGTAAGTTAACTTGATAACAATTTTGGAGAATTTATGAAAGACTAGCTCTCAGCTCTTTTCATTTTCTTTTTCTCCCTATTAAAGTAATGCCAGGAAAGAAATCAAATGAAAAACATCGGAACAGCCTTCAAATCTATGAAGGAAGAAATGGCATTCTCATGAGAGAATTCAAAATGATTATCAGTATTAGCACATATTTTAATAGTATGCTAAGTGTTGATATCTATTATCTATCCATCTATCATCTATCTATTATTTATCCATCTATCATCTATCTATCTAACTATCATCTATCTATTTACCTATCTGTCTGTCTGCCTATCTATCTATCTATCTATCTATCTATCTATCTATCTATCTATCCATCTGTGTGTGTGAATGTGGACACATGCACACATTTGTATGTGCATACAGTGTGTATGTAAGGCAGAGGTCAACCTATAGTGTTTTTCCACAGAGTGACTGCCCACCATATCTCTCGTCAGGACTTAGGGCTCTCTGACTCAACAAGGATATCTGGCCAGTGAGCTTCAATTAGCCTCTGGTCTCTGTATTCCCAGCACTTGGACTACTATAGTATGCCATCAGGTCTAGCTTTTTATACATGAGTACTAGAAACTGAACCCATACTTGCTCTGTTAATGTTTTACACACAGAGCCATCTCCCCATCCCTATCCTTCTATTTAATTTTACATACTTAGAATAGTATTATTGTTTCTCTTTTCATGAGAAGGAAATTGAGGCTCAGGTAGATTAAATAATTTGTTTAAGATAACACAATTAAGTGACTCAGCCAAAATTAGAAGCTTAATATATTTGATTTGCTTTAAATCTGTTTTATCTACTATACCAGGATGAATCTTCTTAGCTAAAAGTTTGTTGAGACTACATCAGCCAGGCTTTATATAGTTGAATAAAATGATATCGAGAACATTTTCTGACAAATTGGTACACCATTTTGCATGTAAGTCCCGATTTCTCTTATTAGTTGTTTTTTTTCTTTCTTTTTTGTTACTTGTGTAGGTTGACCGTGTCTTCGTACATAGCTGGTCAAACTGACCAGCAAATCACTGCAGTACATGTTAAGCATCACTTAGACTGCTGTGACTGATGTACTAGCTCTCTTTGGTCCTGCAGCTCTGAGGGTTGTGATGAATGGTCATTGTGAGCTGAGAGATCTGTTGTTTTGCTGTTAGACTTGCTCCTTCTCTTGATGTAACTTTTAATGTCAAGTTCTAAATATGAAGAAGAGTTATACTTAATTCATGCTTTCCAAACAGTAGTTGCTGATTCACCATGTTGACTTGTCTGATCCATCTCTAAAGAAAGCAAGGATGCTAACAGCAACCTGGGCAGTGGGTTAACACCTCCCATGCCTTTACATGAAGAATAATGTCACCTTTGTTTCTTTTAAATTTTCTTTCCTTTTCTTGATTTCTTTCTATTTTTTATTTCTTTCTTTTTTTTAGATGAAGTTGAGAATTATTAAGAAAAAACATGACTTTAAAGATTCTTTATTTTTATTTGTATGAGTGCTTTGTCTGGATGTTTGTAAATGCACATTTGAGCTTGGTGCTCATAGAGACAAAAAGAGGGTATCAGATCCCCTGGAACTGGACTTATAGATGTTTATGAACTTTTGAGATATCTCTCTGGCCCTGAGAAAAGGCACTGATGTAGGTTTAAGATAAAAGGCTGAAAGAAACAAAGGGAAGTTTACGGATAATCATTCAAGAGGAAGTATGGGCTTCTAGAAGAGCTTCTGACATTCATTTATTCTTATGTATAATTCCTTAAATTCTTGGGTTTGTTTCTCCCTCCTTCTCTCCCTTTTTTCCTATCTCCATCATTTTCTCTTCCTCCTACTGTGTCAGACTGGGAAAATCCAACAATATTGAAGGACATGAAGTACAGGAAAATTGTCAGGTGTGAAGACAAAAAGAGCAAATCAGAATTAACCAAGGTATACTAAATTCCAAGGTTCCCAGGAGACTGAAATCACCAGGCCAGTCATGTCCTGGAGATGAATTCACAATACTATTGCACAATACAATTGCAAGTAAGAATTTTAGTCCATGTTTACCTTACCTTGAAATTCTGTGTGATTAAGACCCTCTAGTGATCTGCACTATATCCTCAGCCCTATCCAAATACAAAAGCAATAGGACTGTCTGATTTATTTTCATGTGACTTTTTTTTTGGTTTCTAATCCATGTCTATAGATGATGAAGGTTCAATTACTAGGAAATTGTGAGTGGAACAAATGTGATGATGTTTAATTCCAGATCTTAACTTTTTTGGTCTGATTTCCTTCATGATGTTGGCTCTTCTGACTTGGGTAGTTAACTGCTAAACACTACACTGTACCCCCTCCTCTACTCCTTTTTACTTCTCCTCTTCCTGTAAATCTGAGGTGCTTATATTTTGCTAAATTAAAAAATAATTGATTTTCTTTATTTTAGCTTGCTTTGATTCATTTGTCTTAATTCTATGTAAGATTCTTTCTTGGATAAGTGACATAACCAAGAGAAATTTGTGTCAAAATTCAGTTTTTCTATACACACACACACACACACACACACACACACATATCCCTACTGTGTGACACCTTATATGTAATGTGGGATGTTTCAGCATCTGCACCTAGATTGATCCATGTGTCTATTTCTTGTAATCAAAGAATAGCAAGATGCTTCTGGGTGGCTAACTGGAAAGAGTACCTAACATCTCTGCTTAATAATAAGGAGAGCCCTTTCAGTAAAAAGCTAGGCATGCATGAATGAATCTGAACTAACTCTGAATACATTAACAGGTTAGAGAAGAGAACACCGAGTTTATCTTCCAAGAAAATTCTATGATGAAAATATATGATGTGTTGCAGATCCGATAGACTTACTTTGCAGCCATAGAATCAAGCAGACTTACAGGCGATGAGCTGCTCGGAGAGCAGCCATTTCAACTTCTCATTTTACTGATTGGGGAAACTGAACTCAGGGAGAAGAAATGGCTTTCTGAAGGCTAAGCATTACACATCAGTGTTCAGATGGGCATTTCTTGAGTATCTTGTTTGTGATCTTCATATCTCACCAGGGCCTAGAGATTTACCTCAGTTCCATTAACCAGGATCATTTAAACACTATCCTTATGGCTTCAAATTTTTTGTCAGTTAAATTTTTAGATCTAAATTATTCACCATGCAGTCTAGATTGAGATTTTTTCCCCCCACAAAACCTTATAGTTCAGAAGGTAAAATGACTCACTGTACCTCAAGAGAAGATTATAGAACATAACCTTTTATGGATTCATGGAAGTGTGTGTTAGGATTGGATTCCCTGAGAGCAGATTCTGAGACAAAATTTTGAGTGGGAATAATTTCTTTTAGAGGTAATCCAAGAAAGCACTGGCTGAAGAGTGGGCCTATGAGCTGAGGAAAAGTATTGTATTATCACAGGTACCCAGAGCACAACACAGGATCTCTCTCAGAAGTGATGTGGGTTAGCTTCAGGATTCTGCTCAAAAGTTACCAATGTCTCTGCAATCAAGTGTCTTCTAGGCCTGCCCTGGGAAAAGCATCTCTGATTCCTATGACCATGAAAACACTCAGTCAGAAATAAGAGGATGATTTCAGGAAGAAACCATTGGCTCTAATTGATAGGGTAAATTTTGAGGAAAAGTGTGAGGTATTGACATAGGATGTTTTTCTGTATGTGTGTTACTTTCAGCCAGTGACTAAAGAGTAAAGCCAGGAGGAAATCTGAACAGAGATATATAGAGAGAGTGGAGGAAAAAAGATACCATGTAGCGACCAAAGGAGAAAAATGCTGGAACATTACTGGTAAGCCACAGCCCCATGACGATGCATGAATTAATAGAAATGGGTTAATTTAAGATGTAAGAGCTATCTAGGAATATACCTGAGACATTGGTCCAACAGTTTATAATTAATAGAAGCCTCTGTGTGTTTTGTTGGTATTGAACAGCTGAGGGAATGAGCAGGACAGAAACTTCCATCTACAAGGTATGTGATACTGTCTTGTACAGAGGGAACTAGACAGTGATAGGAACAGGAATAAGGCATACAGACTCAGGTAGAGTTGCTGCAGTTTAGTGTATGGTAGTGGTTCTCAATCTTCCTAATGCTGAGACCCTTTAATACAGTTCTTCATGTTGTGGCAACGGCAACCTTAAAATTACTTTTGCTGCTACTTCGTAACTGTAATTTTGCTACTGTAATGAATCATAGTATAAGTATCTGTATTTTCAGTGATCTTAGGTGACCCCTATGGAAGGGTCATTTGACACCCAAAGGAGTTGTGACTTACAGATTGAGAACCACTGACCTATGGAAATGGCTTAAAGGTAGAGACTGTGTAGATTTCTTTGATATATTGCCTAACATGGAAGCTTCTGGTACCTTCCCCAGAACTCCTTTTGGGCCTACCCAAATATCCATAGCAAAGTTCAGGCAAGAATTGTGTGAAAAGCTTCTTGATTTAGAACCCCATTAGGTCTGAGAAGTGAAAGGATCCGGAGAGGCATGATTGAGAACTCTGTTATTTGGATTTTCACCACTGTGACAAAATGGCCCAGCAAAACAGTTGAAGGAGGAAATACATGTTTTAGCTCATCATTGGGATGGATGTTTTAGTCCATCATGGTAAGGGGGATATTCAAGAGCACAGTAGCTTACTTCCTGTGCCCAGGAAATGGGTGGTTGTGGTGGTGATGATGGTGAGAAGCGGAAAAAAACCTGTCTTTGCAGGCTTTTTCTTTTCCTCTTTTGTTCCATCTTGAAAGTCTGGGGGATAGTGCTGCCCAATTCACATTCAGAGATGGTTTTCCCCTCAGTTATTTTTCTTCTACCATCCCCCACAGGCATCCCTAGAAGTATTCTTTATTGATATTATGAGGACTCTGTAGTTCATCAAGTTGTCAGTCAAGATCAGTCATCTGTCTACAGAGACTGAGTACCAATCATTGGCATCTCAATGATATCCTCATACTTGTTCTACTCAAAAGATGCTGGGGTGTTTATTACTGACTTGGGCTTTGTGGACCTGAGTTAGAGTTAACAATAATTTAAAACTCTACAAAATATTATAGAAATAAATATGTAAAGAAGCATTTTGTCAGGATTGCATTTTTAATATTGTATTTACCTTCTGCTGGAGATTTAAAGATTTAAAAAGGTAGTCAATGAATAGGACCCATTTAAGTCTTAAAGCCCTAATGTATCCTCTGACTGCTACATAAGTCAACAAAAGCTCTAATTCAAGCCATACAAATCCTATGCTTTGCATGACTGTAGGCTAGGATACAGCACATAACTCAATTTTCATGCAAGCAGAAAAATTAATGTAAACTTTCAGTGGAATTATTTTTGAACTTCTCATCCCAAGATTTCTGGGAGCAAAACGTACAAAAAAGAGAGAAAACAAAGAAAAGAGAAGAGAGAAAATTTAAGGGATACATTTATGGAGAGACGAGAGTGAAATGAAGGCAAATTTTTGAATATTGTAAGGTACAAAAGATAACAGCAATAAAGATAAGACAAGAGCCTTTCCCTTTTTGTCTCAACATTAAAAAGCCACTCCTCTTTGACAGAGGACGGATAATCATCTAGGACACTGTGTCATTTCTGGCTACTAATGCAAATGTGTAAATGGACATCATTTGTACTAAGAAGAAAACAGAATTTTATGGAAACATTATGCCTGATGAAAATTATTTTCAACCAACTGAAAGCTAGAACACTGTTATATAAGCCCACACAGTAAATTAGAGATACTCAAATAAATATTTGACAAGATGGAAAAGATAATATGAATAACTTTGGTAGGAGTATAGCATATCAATAAAGGGAAAAACATGGTGTTCTAATCTCTTTGATACAGAAAGGTACCTTGCAGGCTACCAAAAGAGAAAAGTAAACATGAAACCAACCACAAAAACTTTGACTTACAATCTATCCTGCTTGCAAAATATACTAGGGCAATGGTAGCACAGAACTTTGGGTGTAGCCAACCAATGTCTGATTTAACTTAAGGCCCATTCCAGAAGCGGGAAGCAATTCCTGGCATGCTTGGGTAACCAAGAACCAGAGACGAGATATCCCAGAGACCTAGGGAAAAACCAAACATGACTGGTCTAAAGAAAACAAAAACAATAAAATGATTCCTAGTGCTTTTCTGCTGATCTAATAGATCAGATCAACAGATCAGTGCTTCATCCAGTCATCAGAGAAGCTTCCTCTGGCAGCAGATGGGAATGAATGCAGAGACCCACAGCTAAACATTATACAGAGATCTCTGTCAAATCCCTCCCTTCAGAGCTCAGGGAACCCACAGAATATAAGGTGGAAAGAGTGTAAGAGCCAAAGGGAATGAAGAACACCAGGAGAATAAGCTCCTCTGAGTCAACTAAACAAGGTGCCTATGACTTACAGATAATAAAGTGCCTGCATGGGCTACACCAGGTCCTCTGCATATTATACTTATTAGCTTAGTATTTTTATCAGACTCATGACTGTGAGAATGATGTGGTCTCTGACTATTGCCCACTTTGGGATTCTTTTCCTTCTGTTAGATTGTCCAATTTTGGTTTAAAAGGTGTTGTTTCATCTTGCTATACTTTGTTTGTCATGTGTTGTTATATCTTAGTTGAGATACAGAAAGGGAGAGAAAGTAAGGGAGTGGATCCTGAAGAGAGGGGAGGGGAGGGATAAAGGAACTGGGAATAATAGAGGGAAGGGAAACTATAATCAAGATATATTGTATGAGAAAGGGACCCACTTTAAACTTTTAAAAATAAGACATGAAATGGGTATTTGTTTATTTCATTCAGGAAAGAAACATAAGAGATTAAATTATAAATGACTCAATGAAGATTAAAACCAAAAGCTTAAATGGGTCAAAGAAGAGCAGAGAAACAGCCAAAAGAATAGAAATATGATAGAGAAAGAAATTTTAAAAAGCACCAGAAGAAATTGTTTGTAATGGAAAAGAGGCAAGCAGCAAACATTTGAATAGCTGGTCCCCAAAGGAGAAGCACAAAACAGTGGAAGAGAGCAAATCTTTGAAATAAGTTGTGGCAGTCCTACAGAACCAAAAGACAACTTGCCTCTGTATATTGGAGGCCCATGGGAGATGTGGCAATGTTGACACAGCACGAGCAAGTCTGAGGTTTATCTCAGTGAAACATTTTCAGTTTAAAGTCTGAAAACTTCCAAGCATCCTCCCACAGAATGGTAACTTCCAGAAGCCACAACGAGGCAGCAGTTTCAGAACTCAAGGGAAGAATGTAAAAATCCATGAATTTTATATGTAGCCAAGACATCCTTGAAGTACCAAGACTGAAAGAAAACAAAAAAGAAAACATTAGGTACAAAAATGAGGAAGACTGAGCAAGTTCTGAGAAAGCATCCTCATAATAGGATGCCAACCAATCATAACAGAAAATGGCAGCTGATATTCCAGACAGCAGCCAAATCAGTATGTGTGACTGTTTAGTAATTTATTTTAAAAAAATACATTCAATTGTGCAGAAAGAACAAGATCTAAGTATATATTTTATAAAATAGACATATTCAAAGCAAAATGTCCTTAATTCTAGGAAAAAGGAACACACACACACACACACACACACACACACCAGAAGAAAGAATCAATGAGAATATGGGGAGAAGATAGTGACATTCCTACCAGATATCAGTGTATCACAAAGAAATGGATGATACTCTCAACATTTTACCAAATAATTCGGCTGTATCCTGCTCAAATTTTACAATGCTATTAAGGAAATAAACATATACAAATTTAGAAATATTCTAGGAGAGAGACTAAAGTAATCAGACAAATAAATAAAATGCAAGATCTGAGATTTGACTGTGTGTCAGATATTAAAGTAGCATCATTAGCAAGATTAATTAATAAGGTTTATAGGTTTTATAATAATATTTTATCATTGCTGATTTCCTGATAGCAATAACATGTTCGCTTACTATGACTACATAAATTGATGTTCTTGTTCTTAAGAAATGCACATTGAAATATGTAGTATCAAAAAGTCATTGTATCTATTCTCTACTGCCTAATGGTTATGGAAAATTTTAGGTGTGTGTTCATGTAGCTAAAATGTATAGGATTTCTTTGCACTGCTCTTTCAATCTCATATACTTTGAAAACATTTTAGAATCAGCTACAAAGATAATATTCTGGGTAAAATGTAGAATAATTTGTCATTTGTAGTCATTGAAAAGATCTGAGGATATTTTCTCAGGCTCTTTTTAGATGATAAACTTCCTTGTCCCTGAGGTGTCCTACTTCAATGGCTTGTAAACGTTTGCTTTTATTAAAAAAAAATTACACAGGTTTGTTTGTTTTTTAATATATGTATGCATGCATATATGTGTACATGCAGTTGCCATGACCAGTGTGTAGGGAACGGAGAAGAATTTGTAGAAGTTGGCTTTCTCCTTTCACTATGTGAGGAGGCCCAGGGGTGGGATTCAGTCATCGGGCTTGACTGCGGGCACCTTTAACTAGTGAGTCATCTTGCTGGACCCACATACCATTCTCTCTTAATGAGAAAATGTGTCTTCAAATTTCATTAGCCTGACTTTGACTTTTCTAGAAAGAATCTTGTATAGAGTGAAATACAGGAGAAAATAATAAGTGGGTAAGGCCCCCGCCAGAGATAGTTGCTGTCACAGGTTTTTAGAAAGGCCGAAATTTTCATCCTCATGAGTTAAATGCGAGCTTTAAAAATATGAAGTGCCCCAGGACTTCTAAAATTAGATGTACGTTTGCACTTCACTATAGGAGTCTTAGTGATAAACAAAGTAGAGTTAGTAATGGGCCTTAGAGGTAATAGTTTTGAGGCAGCAGTTCACAGGTGGCTTGCTCATATTGCGAGTAATGCATCTGCCTTCGAGTCAGAAAAGAATGAAGAGGTTATAAAGTTACTTACAAATATGTCTGTAAGCCCTCAGATGCAACGTGAAAATGACTTCAGGCTGTACTAACAGAATTATTGTACTTAGTCATGGAGGGAAGAAACATAAAACTTACGGACATTTAATTGTGTAGCCATTTAACTTTCATAGTTAATCACTATTTTGAACAACAGAATAATTCAGAATTTGTCAAAAGCTTTAAAGATGTCAAAAAATTCAGAACCTTATTTAATAAGTCATTCTACCATCCAAACTAGTAAATATCAACTTTTCCTCTTTTTTTGTCTCAAATATATTCTTTTATTTCTACATTAAATTTAATTAAATTTATTTTTGGGACAGTATTTTACTATTTGCTCCAGCATGACCTTGAACTGCTGACCCTCATGTCTCAACATCCTGAGTACTAAGAATACTATAAAAATGTCTACTGCATTTATTCCTCTGTTGTCCCAATTTTCCCCTTCTATTTTGAGTTTGATAAGTATTCTGCAAGTCTGTGCTTATTACATATGTTTTCCCATAAGTAATTTATGCATATGTATTTCCCTCTAATTACTGTACTGAATTTGGTAATATTCTAGTCTATGATCATTACCTATTTACATATAAATATATTTCATACATGTATATATGTATAATATATATAAGGGTGTGCAAATTTTATTAATTATCACACTAGCTTTTCTTCACTAAATATTATTTTGAGCATTCATTAATATTTTATTTTACTATAGTCATTCCATTTTAGTAGCTACATAGTACTATAGTTTTTAAACTGTAGCTTATTACTGTACTTATGGATAGAGGGTAATTATCCTGTTTAAACATTTCCTATTATAATCAATATTATAATTAACAATTTTTTACATGTCTTTAAGACTAGATATATAACTTTTTTCTTTTCCAGTCTGTCCAAAAGTAGAATTAATGACTTACTAGATATTGTTCCCTTCAAGATTTCATAGTTCTGTAAGGTGCTGTGCACATTACTGGGGTTGGAAAGTAATCAATAATCTTAACAAGCTGTGACCTCTGTGAGCTACAAGACTAGCAATATATCTCTACTGCTGCTGCTATAGTAGACAGTATGTTATAGGAGTAACCAACTACTTCTTTATTGGACTTAAGGACTACTGTACAATATAGAAATCATGCCTAGTATTGTGAAATGGGCCAATAACCTATGATAGATAGGTCATAAGTGCCAAGAAAGAACCTATCACCTATTATTTTGCAAATTGTTGTAATATTAGACTTTTTCCTAAGTACTTATCTTAATACTCATAGATTAATGCATCTCTCAGTCCTCATCATAATAGCTTATTTTTACAACAGATGACAAATAACATAGAGACCAACAATTTATCAATCTGAAGAAACTGTGGAGTGCTCTGCCCTAAATGGATTTCTATATTGCAGTCCCTCATCCAAAAGATTCTAAGAGGCAGAGTACATGGAGAACCCTAAGAAAACAGTGTTTGTTGAACACATATGAAGTCACAGCAGTTATGACAGCATGTATGTACATGACTTGCTCAAGCTTAAGCCACAAAAAGAAGAGGAGGAGGAGGACAAGGAGGAAGACAAGGAGGAGGAAGTGAGGGAGGAAGAGGAGGAGGACATGGGGGAGAAAGAAGAAGAGGATGAGGAGAATGAAGAAGAAGGAAGAGGAGGAGGAGGAGGAGAAGGAGAAGGAAAAGGAGAAGGAGGAGGAGGAGGAGGAGAAGAAGAAGAAGAAGAAGAAGAAGAAGAAGAAGAAGAAGAAGAAGAAGAAGAAGAAGAAGAAGAAGAAGAAGAAGAAGATCATCAACATTATCATCATCATGATCATGATCATGATCATCATCATCATCATCATTATCCCAACATGGAGAAGGGAGGTAGTCCCAAAGTCTCAAACCTGCGGATCTCTTGGAAATTGATAGCTGCTGGTAAGGGAAACATCAATTTTCTTTAAGTGTACATGGGCCTGCTTTAGTGGACAGCGCTATACTTAGGCCCATACTGGCAGCACTGAGTGTATCCAACAGCTTTGAAAGATAGAAAACACATGAAGTTCACAGGAAAAAGTGAAAAGAGGAGTTGAAAGGGGAGGAAATGGGAGTTGGATTTAATTAAAACATATTATATGAAAGTATGAAATTCTCCAACAAAAAAATGCTAAAGAAGTTTTGAAGATACCCTTGCTTTTTAAGGTCATCATTGATTTTTTTGGTAGTGCTAAATACTGAACCCTGGTCTTGTTTTTGCTAGGCAAGTAAACATCCTGCCACATAGCTACACATAGAGTCTTCTAAATGCATTATGTATTTGCTGTTATTAGGATATTTTTTCAATAAAATTTTTAGTTATTGCTGATGTATATGGATGCTATTACCATTGATTATCAGGACACATTCATAACACTAAAACTCTTTACTAGTTCTGATGATTGACAGTTAATCTTTAATTTTCTTTGTTGATGCTTTCTGCTAATAAAGTTACCTACACCTTTAGTTTTTACTTTTTTCCATCCATTTCCTATTTTCTTATTATTCTGCATAATTTTTTAGTACAGTATTGACCTGTTATGAGTCCTCCCAAAGTTTCCTTGAAAGGAATTGATTTATTTATAAATGGGCTATTGCTATTGCTATTGATTTCAGTCATAGTTATTTTATTAGCCAAAGGGCATGCTTTCTGTATCCACAATATGAAGAATTTGTTTGATCACTAATAAATGGTGGGTTTGATTATGAGCTTGTTTGAAGGGATTGACTGAGGAGACTGTACAGGTGTCCTTTCAAAGGTGTATATGTCACAGAGGTTGGCTTACTATTCCACAAAAAAGACTTAGGTCTGTATTTAAGAAAGTGTTGCTTAATTTCTATTTTTGTTTCAACTGATTATTCTTATTTCCAGTATATATGAAAAAGTATTTCCCTAGTATCTGCAAGAAGTAGTTCTGAAAAATAAATGAGTGCAAAGGGACCCAAAATTAACTAAAAATGTGAAGAGTGATTCTTAATCCTGAGTCTGAAGCCAGCCCACGTGCTATCCTTTCATGAGAATCGATGAATGTTCTTCAGTTTCAGTTGCTGGTTAAATTGTGACTGCAAAACTTAAAAAGATTATGACTTTGAACCTCACCACCACTGCTTGGAACATTCAGAGAGCAGATGTACCAACATTCATCAGGAATGTCAATAAAATAAGAGGACATGGTTCCAACGATGTAGGCTCACGAACTAGAAATCTGTAAATACCAAGCAAAACAAAACAAAAAACAATGATTTTTTTCAATCTGAGATGCCATACCATTGAAGTCATTTAATTATTAAATGGTGAAAGGTGATTCTTTTCTCTTGTCCTGATTGGTGAATGTAACACTCCAGAATAGCTACCTGTGATGGTGAACAGGATCTTGACACCCTTATGCCTCAGTCTTCTCTCTTAACCAACAAAATAATGCACAAAAAGTGCTTTAGCAGTGCCTGCCATGTGACATTGGTTCATTAGGCTTTAGTTGCTATGGTTATTATCAAAAAACAAGCAAATATTTTTGTTAGCTCTTCAGATGGAGAAATTTTAAATATAATGTACTCATAGTCATTGACAAATTTTCATTTAAAAGGAGTTAAATTCTATTAGGTACTGAGACTTTTCTAAAGTTTGAAAAATCCTTAATATCTCCTTTATGTAAGTACAATAAAAAATGTCAACTTGAGGTAAAGAAGGCAAGACTGTAGAAAGTCTCTACTTAAAAATAATGGAACAAATTTGAGAGCAATTTGACACTGTTCTTAGCTGTGACAAGCGAGCTGTACCATCCAAACGATGGTATAAAGCAATGCAGTGATGCCCAGTACCAGATTATTTCAGTTCAGGGTAATGAACATGATGTGGTAGTTGTCTGATGACCAACACATCTGTGAACTCTTCTCTTGGAGAGTGCACCCTGAAAAGCTGAAAGCATCACTTGGAAGAGGAGGCACATTGTGAGGCTACTAAGAACAAGGTGTACTGATGGGGTAGGTGCAGAGGGGTTGCTATAGGAACTGTTAAAACTCCAGTTGTGATTTGTTTCTTGAAAATAAGTATAATTCCCAGGCAGGTGGATTTTTTTTCCATGAAAAAAATATCAAAAGATTGAGACAGCAATCCAGATCACAGCCTCTGAATGGACTATGGATATTTTCCTTTGTTTTTTTTTAAAGAGGGGAAAGTGGTGCAGGAGAATTGTCTGTATTCTGTCAATCATGTTTTAAATAAATGCTGATTGGCCAAGCAGGAGATGTAGGTGGGAAAACCAGACAGGAAGTGGAAATGATGCAAAGAGAGCAGGAGAAGTCTGGGGAGGAGGAAGTTGATTCCTCCCATTCCTACCCAGACCACCGAAGCGAAGCGGCAGTGAGCTGCCCCACTGAAAAAGGTACTGAGCCACATGGCTAAAATAGATCAGAAAAATGGGTTAATCAAGATATGAGAGTTAGCCAATAAGAGGCTAGACCTAACAGGCCAATCAGCTTTATAACTTATAGAAATTCCTGTGTGATTGATTTTCTTTGGGGCTAAACAGTTGTGGGAACTGGGCAGGACAGAAAAACTCCCAACAAGCAGGCCTGGCCTTCTCATGTTACAGAATGGCGCACCCAGCGTGGATAACTGCATTCACAGAAAGCCTGGGAAAGCTTGGGAAAGACTATAGAGTAAAGCATTTCAGTTTTCGGCCGTGGCAGGAAAAAAAAAGCTATGCTGAACTCTGACTCTTTCAAGCAGGCTGTCCCGATGGATACAATGTTGCAGCTTACTTCCTGGCAAGGACCTTGAAATGCCATAGGAGTTTTTGAGTGTTGTCTTCTCCATATTCCTTAGCAAATTAAAGACCCACATGGTCAGAAAGAGAGAGATATACAGTAAAGAGAGATTCAAAGAAAAAAAAACCTCTAAATGGCTTAAAGTCCTTAGAAATAAAAAAAAAAGAAAGAGAGTAGTTGGGTGTGGTGGTACACACCTTTAATCCCAGCACTGGTGAGGCAGAGATGGACGGATCTCTGGGAGTTCAAGGATAGCCTGGTTTACAGAGGGAATTCCAGGACAAAGATATGCAGAGAACCTGTCTCAAAAAGCCAAAAGTTAAAAATAAAAATAAAAGAAATAGAGGTTAAAATAAAGCCACATAAAGATGGAAAATACACAGAGAATCTTGATACTGTTTGCTTTTATGCTCTCTTTGAATTGTTTGAATGCTGATGAAGGAGAAATAGCTGCTAAAAGGTATTTGCTTATAAATGCTGCAGAATTAATCCAAGATAGGTATTTTGAAAATACTTTGGCTTCAAAATTGAAATCAAAAGGTATGTTACTTTGGAGAAGAGATTTTGCTTTTGTTTCCACAGAAAATGAGAGGTTGTGGATTTATTCAGAGTTAAGAAAAATCATCTTTGACCAAAGGAGACCACCTGAGAAATCTCCGGTAGGAACAGATGGCCCAGATGTCTGAGTTCTTCATCCAGAACAGATTCAAGATGCTGCCTGAGATGATCAAGACTCACAGGATACTTCAGTCAGGACTTGCTCATAACTCTAAATTTTCTTTAGGTCCCCATAAGATTATCAGCACCCCCAACCAGCTGGAAGTAGCCTGGAATACTACGCCCACATTCCCAAAAAATGGACTATGGATATTTTCCTTTTTTTTTTTTTTTTTTAAAGAGGGGGAAGTGGTGCGTGAGAATTGTCTGTATTCTGTCAATCATGTTTTAAATAAATGCTGATTGGCCAGGCAGGAGGTATAGGTGGGAAATCCAGACAGGAAGTGGAAATCATGCAAGGAGAGCAGGAGAATTCTGGGGAGGAGGAAGTTGATTCCTCCCTCTCCTGCCCAGACCACTGAAGCAGCAGGATGTGAGCTGTCCCATTGGAAGAGGTACAGAGCCACATGGCTAAAATAGATCAGAAAAATGGGTTAATCAAGATATAAGAGTTAGCTAATAAGTAGCCTGACCTAATGGGCCAATTAGCATTATAACTTACAGAGATCTCAGTGTGATTTTTCTCTGGGACTAAACAGCTGGGGAACTGGGCAGGACAGAAATCTGAACAAGCCAGCCCCCATCATGTTACAGAATGGCGCCCACGAGGATGACAACCCCTCATGTTACATGTTTCTTGAAAATAAGTATAATTCCCAGGCAGGTGGATCTTTTTTTCCATGAAAAAAATATCAAAAGATTGCGACAACAATCCAGATCACAGCCTCTGACTTGTTGGGCCACAAGTCCTTGA
Organism: Myodes glareolus; assembly: GCF_982192425.1. NCBI lineage: Eukaryota > Metazoa > Chordata > Mammalia > Rodentia > Cricetidae > Myodes > Myodes glareolus. The sequence continues at coordinate 32,628,923 of NC_142040.1, forward strand.
CATTTTGCTCATTAGGAAATGTGATCTTGGCAAGAAATGTGAATTAGCGTCCCGGTTTTCTCCTCTTTACAGCAGGAACTAAAATATTCACTATAAAGTTGTTGAAAGTAGAAAAAGAATTAAAGTATGCATGTTAATTAGGGCTTCTCTTTCTGCGATCAATTGCTCTGACCAAAACCAACTTGAGGATAAAAGCATTTATTCCACTTTACAGCTCGCAGGTCACTGTCTGTCACTGGAACTGGAGTATGGCAGGAAGCTGAAGGCCGGGACCTGGAGGCAGGAACTGAAAACACAGGCCTTGGGAGGAATGCAGTCTTGATCCTCACAGCTTGCTTTGCCTGCTTTCTTATCTCATCCAGGACTCTGCCTAGGGATGGCACCAACCTTAATAAGCTGAGCCCTTCCACATCAATCACTAATTTTAAAAAAAATGCACCGCAGACTTCCCTACAGGCAAATCTCATGGAGGGATTTTCTCAGTAGAGACTTCCTCTTCCCAAATGACTCTGGCTAATAATAAGTTGGCATAAAACTGTCCAGAAACAGTTGGTCACTTGTGAATTTGACACACCAATACAAAACTATTACAAAACAATTACATTTCCCTTTTTATTTATCCCCAAGATCTTATATCAGTAATAATATTGCAATGTGAAACTATTTGCGAAACATTTAGAATTGTGCCAGGTACACGGGATTTACTATTTGATATTGCTATCATTATCAGAAGGAAATGGAAACTATGGCTGTTTGGGGCAGTTATCCGTGAGCACTAGATCAGATGTTTTAAGTCTTTCAGAAATGACTGACCTAATGGAAGCAGTTCATGGGTACAGTAGCTGTTCAGGGGAGCCCAAGTGTGAAGTCTCCCTTCTCATACTAAGTAGGGTTGAACTAGCTGAATTGGACTCCAATCCTTTGACAGGGACTTTTATTTGAAAGGAGAGCCAAAAGGAAGACATTGGACACTTAAAATCATACTTTTGACTTAAAACTATTTTGGAAATCTAATAGAAAGTTGAGGAGGAAATCTTGTGTAAACTAAGTAGACAAATAGAGATTATATTATTTTATTTGGTCCTCCTCTTTTAGTTTTTGATTCATTGTGACAAGGGCAGAATACTATTTACTTACTTACTAGTAAATATATGAAGATACAATTTGGTTCTTACTATAATCAGAAGAAAGTTGGAATCATCAAATTTTATTGACTTGAATACACTGTTTCCTTTTAAAGCAATTATGGAAATATTAAAATTTGTGATATCATTTAGACCTTTAGACAGAACCTTTTAATTTCGATGAGTCAAAGAAAGCTCCAGAGTGTAGCAATACTGACTGAAGGCTGAAGAAAGTGGTGGTTCTGGTAGTGAGGCAGAACTTCTCAGGACCAGAGGAGAGGGAAGAATTCATAGTCACAAATACTCAACTTGAGTTTGCCCCTGTCCCCGATACCACCATTTAGTTTATGCTGCATTTAAATCCGTACACTGTCACCTTAGAGAATCTCCTTTGGAATGCTTCAAGTTGGCATTTCAACCTTCCAACTTCTAAAGGAGGAACACTTCCAAGTACCCAGTGTAAATCCCAGCCTTGGCCTTCATCCTTGGAAGCCCCTCCCCTGTGGCGCTTGGACCTTGACTCAAGGTGGCCTGCCAAATCTTGACCCCTCCCCAGGAAAGGTCAAAACCCCTCCCACAGGCTATTTAAACTGCCCCTGCCCCCAATAAACACGCGGTTTTCCCTTTTCCTCCTGTTGGCAACTTTCCATTCCCCTCGGGGCCACCAGGGAACGCAGGTGTCTAATTAAACCTGAATATCTTTTAATCTGGTCTGATTTTGCTTGATTGGGATTATTTTGGGATGGCAGAGGGCTCGCATTAGAAAATATTCTAACACCCAAGAAGTCTTCCAGGAGCCCAGAAGGATGGATAAGGGGCCTCACCGCACACCTGCGCGTAGAGGTAGAGAAGTACCACTGTTCTGTACACCACGGCTGTCTCTTCTACTGAACACTTACCTACCCAGTGACATGGACCAGCTTGCCAGTGGGTGCTCAGCACCTGGCATAGTCCCTGTACATAATGTGTTCTTTGTAAATATTTGTTAAACGAACAAATCTCTGAATCAGTTTTGTGATCTTGACTGAGGTGTGCCAAGAGTAGAAATAACTCTGTTGGATTACTCCCCGGCTCAAACCTCACTGGTTCAACTTCTGCTTGCAGAGTGAATCTATGCATCTTCATTGCCTCGACCTCTTTCACATAAATACCAAGTTAACAAAGTTTTCTCAATACCACTTGCAGAATGTGCCTCCCTTCTGAAGGAACACACGTTTATTTTTTCCCTTGCCAGTGTCTGAGTCTTCTTACAAAGAAGAAGTGAAATAAAGCTGGTTCAACTTCCCTTCTCCGGGATTCCTTCCCTTTCTCCAAATCACTCTTCCCTCTAAAGATTCACCCCCTCTTTTTCTAATATTTTTTGTTTCTGTAAAGATTCCATACTGATGCTATTTCTGTGGTTCACTACTCTAAAAACAAAGCTTGTAGAAAGCGCCGAAGAACATGATATATTCATTTTTGTAACTCTGCACGAGCTGAATGTATTAACATAGACATATATGTGCAACATTGTTTTGCCCTCACCCCCAAAATTAGCTTCCATAGGGTATAGGCTTAAATTTACTTCAGCTTACTTCCCCTCGTCTTGCTTTCTGCACTGAATTCCTCTTGCAGTTTTCAGACTCCGGAAAGGGCTTAATGTAGGAGGCAGGGTTTGAGGAGGAGTGGAGCTAGTGTCCTTAACCTGAATGCAGGTCAGGAAGTTGGGAGAGGGTGGTTAGAAACAGAGTAAACAAGCAGAGGCTTTCTGGAGTTCTCAGATCATGCCCCTTCCCCCACGCTTTAGAGAGCTGATTTCATGGTTGGATGTCCTCTCTAACATGCATTTATATTATCTGAATTTCCCCTCTTTTCTTTCTCCACGCCCTTGTTTCTGTTCTTTGGGATGGCATTCCATTGGCATCAGTTGTACCAAAACATCTGACTTAGATTCTGTTTTTATAGTATACAAATGAAGGTATACTAAATCAAACACTTTGGGAGTGAAAGAATAAGGGTAATTAAGAAGGCACTGTACAATGACTTAGGCCATTGAATTCTGCTAACTTGTGTTGATACAAATAGGGAAAATGCCTAGCAGAAAGCCACGATCAATTTTCTGGCTAGTCAGAGTGCTAGCCCCAGCTTCCCAGAGGGGTGAGTGTATGGTTCTGAGTGAACTTCCAACATCTTGCATTTCCTAAACTTGAAGCATTCCATTTCAGATAAAAATGTGAGTGCTGAAGTCCTAGGCTTATGAGCAAGCTGACCCGTGATCAACCAGCTGAGCAAGGTTAATGTATCGTCCCCAGCTTGATTAGAAGAACTTCTGAGAAGAGGGCATTATCTCACCTGACTTCCAGGAGAGCAGCTGGATGGAGCATGCTTCTCCAGTATGCTCACAACAGGGAATCTTCTCAGGTTTTCAGCAAGTCCTTCATGTACTCTAGCTCAGATCTGGCCTTCTTGCCTGGATGCTTTTTCATCGCAGGACTCCCAGCTCCCCAGCTGTTTCCATTTGGCCTTCTTGCCTGGATGCTTTTCTATCAGGAATCCCAGCTCCCCCAGCTGTTTCTAGTTGCCACCTGAGCTCTTGTCTCCCCATTACTTCTCCCTTAATCTGACTCTGCTGTGAATTTAAAATTTCCCTTCACATAGATTTTCTTTAGTGTTTGGTATTTTTTTTTCACTTTAGAAATGGCTAAAGGGCCTTTGAGTTTGTTTAAAATTGAAGAAAGAGCATTTATTTATGTATTACAAAAAATGCGTGGGTCTGCAGGTCCCATCTCCACTGGTAGTTGAAACACTGGTATTAGCATCATATAGGGGTTGACTAAAAAGATCCCTGGGCTACTCCAACAGAGTCACTGGCAATTGGGGTTTGGAGCCTGCATTTTACACATGCTCTTTTCATGATTTTTATGCATGAATGTATGAAATACTTTAGCTTGCCATCTCATGTAATCTTTCTATAAGATCTTCTCTTTTCTTAACAAGGGGGAAAGAACTTAACAGAATGTCTATTTCTGTCCAGCTTCGGAGCAAAGCCAGAACCAAAGCAGATTTGCTATGCAGTCTTTCTCATTAAATCCAATGTCAAGGAGGTAATTACTCATTTTCTTGCCATGTTAGTGATGATGTGGACTTTCTTATTGATGGAATATTCTGGTATAGTCTGATGAGTTTTTTTTTCTCTCCAGAGAGAAAAACCTCTGATCCAGGTAGCAGAAGGGGTGTTGTGCCTTTGGTTAAGAGCCAACCATATGGCAGTAGTTCTGTCTGGCTCAGCTTTTCCTAACCCTTTCTCATGAGAATTACTGGAGAGACTTAAAACCATAGACAAAGATCGATTCTGGTAGTATGATAGGTGTATAAAATATCCTTGAAGAAATGACTGCGTGTAAAGAATTGATGTGTAAATTTTTGGACACAGACATCAACTTAAACATATTTCAGTTTCTTTGGGTAGTTTCCGCTAGGGTTGGACTATTTGCTTTGGATCCTAAATAATGACATCAGATGCTTTTTGATTCATTAACCTAATGTGGAGCCCCATTTTATGGTCTAGGGCAAGAGTCTTTAGTTTAATTTTCTGTTATTTGAACGTTAGAATTATAAAAACTCCACAGTTTTTACTACAAAAGGCTAGATAAGCAATGTTGAGGAGCTCTCAAGAAGCTACCCAAGGACGTAACCAGGATCCTGTGGGATGAATGACTACTAAGAATGGCCTAGATAGTCCTTATGGGATCTTTTCAAGAATTTGGGATTTGTAATAGAATGATGTGGGATTCCCCTCTGTATGCTGTGAATATCATTGGTTAATAAAGGAACTGCTTTGGGCCTATAGCAGCTCTATAGGGGAACAGAGCTAGGTGGGAAAAACTAAATTGGAGGCTGGGAAGAAGAAGGCAAAGTCAGAGAGAAGCCATGTAGCCCCGCCAGAGCCAGATGGAACTTTACCTGATACCACAGCCATGTAGTGATACACAGATTACTAAAAATGGATTACATTAATATGTAACAACAACATTGGCCAACAAGAAGCTAGAGCTAATGGGCCAAGCAGTGATTTAATTAATACAGTTTAGTTTCTGTGTGATTATTTTGGGACTGAGCAGCTGGGAACCAGCAAGAGGCCTCTTCACAACAATAGAACTCTGATATTTCTTTCCCTCTCTTTCTGCTCAATCCCACCATATTAGCGTCTGCTAATTAGTTGATGGTCTTGAATAAATCCACAGTATCAGTTGTTAAAGTGAAGCTTCCGCATATACAAAGTAGTTTTCCAGACTGTGAATTCCATTTTTCTAATATATGCAAACATTTAAGAAGCAAGCAAGCACTGCCAGGACAATACCAATTAGAGTGACCTTCTCTGTCACCTGGGTTCACAGTGTTGTCTCAATCCAGGTTGCAGCTGGGGACCATGTCTGGGTCCATGGTCCTATTATAGTCAAGGTCTATGTTGATGTCCGTGGCCCATGCTAACACCAAAGGTCACATAAATGCCTGGGGTCTAGGCTAAAACCTGCAGCCATGTTAGTGTCTAAAGGCTGAGCCACCACTGAGGCCATGAAAATTCGGGTGGCATGTGATGCCACTTGGAACCCTGGCTGCTGAATCTGTGGTCCAGCAGCAACCAGGGTCTGAGTTGATGTCTGTGGCCCGTTACTACTGAGAGCTCTGCGCATATCCAGGGTCTAAACAGCCACCTGAGACCATGTTGGTGTCTGAAGACCATGCTGCCACTGGCTCCATACTAGGTGCCCTGTGTTTCTACCAGGGCCATGGTGATGTGTGGACCCGAGCTGCTGCCAAGAGCCATGTCTGGATCCATGTTCATACTGCAGCTGATGTCCATGGCCTGTGTTGCCACATGGTATCATAGGAACCATGTATGTTGAAATCTGAGGTCCTGACTGAGCTGACACCATCCCTCACTAGCCCTGGGATAGCTGGCCCTGATCCTCACTGAACACTACAGCTAGAGAGCTGTCCCTGCCCCCCTTGGGAAAGCTGGCTCCCTCATTCAGGCTAGATGGACCTTATCATAGGCATGGGAGAGCTGGCTCTGCTCCTTGCCTAAAAGGGGTGGTTCCAATGACCAAGACCCCTCCTGTTCAGCTACTACCCAGACCTACATCCTGGGCCTTAGGTTGACACACCCTAACACCCACACCATCTACGACCCATTGGAGTGCTTGAAGGTTCTGGTTCTGTGGAATAACTACTGCAGGATTCCCATGATGAGAGGCAACAGAGGGATACTGGGGAAGAGTTTCCATGAGGGTTCAATGACAATGATGTGCCAGATACCTTGAACCCAACAATGACTAATTGCAGTGAACATTTTGTGGATGTGGCTGACTGGTCACAAAAGGGCATACTGTGTGACAAACTACAACACCCTATACCATGAGGATGAATGAAGAGGTGTTGGAAAGGCAGAGGTACAAAAAGGTTTTTTTGTAGTTTTGTTTCATTTTTAATTCATTTGGGGGGATGAGGAGAGAATATGCTGAAGGGGTAAGGGGAGAATGTGGAAGGAGTGGGGAGTGTGTGGAATTGGGGTGCATGATGTGAAATTCCCAAATAATCAATAAAGAATTATATATATATATATATATGAAACAAACAAGCAACAGGTCTTTCCTCCTATGCCTCAATTTATTTATTTGAAAATTAAAGAGGCCCAACCTGTTGTTAGGGTTAAATATCACAGTGCATAGGAAGGACCTAACAAAGTGCCAAGAATATTACCTACTCCACTATGCTATCTGTCACAGATATCATTATGCAAGTCATGAATCAAAAGACAAATTCTTTAATGCCACTTGGCTCCATTTCTCTCTACTGAAGATAGAAAAGTGACTCCAAAATTCAAAGGACAAGGCCCAGAGCTACACACAGTGCCAGCCATCCTACTTTCTTGGAGTATTGACAAGTGCAATTATGTTTCTCAAACAATGAGAAAAAGCTTTCAATTTGAAAAACAGCAAAATCAATGATATAATATGTCTCTAAGCAAACTTTAACTTTGATATTTCTTAAAGAAAAGAGTTTACATAATTATATTTGACAGTAAAATGTTATTAATACTGCATTTAGCAACAATAGGGTACTCTAATAGAATCATCTTACCTGCTAAACAAATGCAACATGAAAGAATGAAACACATAAGAATGTAACTCATCTTTGTGTCATTAAACAAATATTCCACTATCAAACTTTTCTAAGGTACTGCCTTAAAAGTCTTCACTTAGGTTTTAAAAAGAGATGCTACAATGAATATAGGAACTAAAGTTTAAGGGTTATAAAAAGTCTTCTCACAACATGTTCCTTCTATTCATGTACTCTTTATGGTTCTGTTTCTACTCTAAAAATCCTGTCCTACTTCTAATTCCTCCTAGTTACTTTTTTCCAGCTTCTTCTTCATTTTCCTACATTCTTATTTTTCTTACATTCTTAGTCTTTTCCATTTCTGCTAATTTCTGCCAGCTTTTCCCTCCAACTATTGCTATTCTCTCAAAATCTCTCTTCTCCCAGAGGCTTGACGCAGAAGGTAAGAGCTACAGAGTTAGCTTTTCATTGTTCAGAAGTGCATTCCTAGGCTAAGCAATAGGGGCGGAGCCATTGCCATTGCAGCATAAGGGTCTAAGGTTACAAAAGTGAGGCTGTGACCAGAGTGCGGGGATTATATTGAGATAAGCTTTGAGATATAAGTCTTTAGTTAACAGATTGGCAAGCAAAGAATAGGCATGCTTGAAGGTTAATACGCAAAGAATAGGCATGCTTTAAGGTTAATACGAGGTTAGCTGGGGGCAGCAGTTTCCTGGCAGCCATCACAGTGCTGAATTTGTTTCACCGGATAAGCCTACATTGACACCTCAGTATTAAGCAAATACTTTAGTTTGGGTTTCATATGAAGCTGCATCCTATGACCCCTAATTCTTACATCTTTCATGCCTCCAAAGCCAGTGCCACATGAGTGATACTCTCAAGTTCTGCCAGCCTGGGCTGGAGTCTTGCTCCACTTGGATCAGTGGAATCAGATTCTAGGTGTTGATCTGGAGGAAAACACTACCCCAGGTGGTTGCTTTTGAAGGAGGACAACCTCTGAAGTTGTTCAGGCTTTTTTCTTTCACATAAATTTGCCTTTTAACAAGTGGGAGCCTTTGATAGGTGGAGCCTTCCCTTTAAGACACCATTTTTGTTTTCCCAGTGCAGGACACCGGCTTTCTCTTCAAAGGCATTGAACTCCTTCGCAGTTACAATTGCCTTGTTATTTGCACTCCCCGTCCAAATGTTTATTTAACCTTGCTTACACATCTTTCTTCTCCAAACAAGTTATCTCATTGTCTTTAAATTCAGTTTCACTCAGATTCTCAGGAGACTGAAGAATGACGCCAGGTTCTTGGTCAAAACATTACGCGAATGTTTTCTTCTAGTTCCTGATTAAGTATTTCTTCTCTGATACCTCACGAGCAGGAGCCTCCATTCTCCACATTTCCCCTAGCTTTATTATCTTCCAAGCATATACCAGCCTTGTCTCTCGAGTTCTGTTTTCAAGATGCCATTCCTTTTGTAGCCCAAAGTCTCAAACTTTGCAGCCACAATGCATTTCCAAAACTCAAACCTACAGTCAGGTTTAACACAGCCGTGATCCCACTTCCTGGTTCCATTATCAGCCTTCATTTCTTTCCCTGTTATGCTGATAAAATACTCTGAGAAAAGCAATTTACAGCTTAAAAACTTTGTCCTTGCTCACAGTTTGGGGGTATAGTTCATCAAGACAGGGAAGTCAAGGAGGCAAGTGTTAGAAGCAGTAGGTCACATTGTGTTCCCAATCAGAAAGCAGAGTGCAATGAAAGCATGCTGCTGCTCAGCTCTCTTTTGCTACTTGTGTGGTCCAGAATCCCAGCCACAGGATGGTGCTACCCACAGTGGTGGACCTTCCAAACTCAGTGCTATGATAAGAACCTCCCACAGGCATGCCCAGAGGATCATTCTCCAGCTGCTTCCAGAGTCTGCCAAGTAATTAGCATTAATTATCAGAGTAAAATTAGTCTGTATGATAGTAGTCTGATTTCTATAGCATGATATGCATAATAGTAAATTCATTTCATTATAAAGTGGTCTGACACCTTAGAGTGTATAAGCAAACCTTGATATATATGAGCTCTGCCTCATATTGATGTGTCATTGTTGGCTTATCCAGGATAACAATTGTAATACTTTGGTGGGAGAATAGTGACAGTCCGGTCTTCTATGCATGTGTGGGAGAAGGAAGGAATATGGAAAAATATCTCCATTTGTTCGGCTTCATAGTGTTGTGAAACTAAAAGTACTCCAAAATAGATTCTATCAGCTATTTATCAATCAATTTTCCATCTACCTACCATCAGTGTCACATTTGTAGTAGATACCAACTGTAGCATCACAACCACGATAAATAAAGTACCCAAGGGGGAAAAAAGCGTTCACAAAGTTTATTCATGTCATTGATGGAGAAAATTATAACCTCTGTTGAAAGTAAAACAGAACTAAATAGTTGTCATATTAAATGAGATGAGAGTCAACATCATACAAAATATGTTTTTCCAGAATTATCACATAAATTAAATACAACTTAATATAACATAAATTAATTATATTCTGAAACAGTTTTCATTAAACATATGACTGTGGGATGGAAAAGTTGATTCTAAGGTGATATTTCACAGTAAAGGTTAAGTGTGGCGAGACCTTCCTAAGAAAGAACAGAGAGATACACTTAATCTATCAGATATAAAATTTATTATAAACGTCAACCTACTGTGATTTTGGAATAGGTATTGAAAAGTCATCGAACAAAAGGTAACAGGGAAACTGGAGAAGTCCCATGTGTGTGAAAACATAGTATATGGTGGTCAAGGCTTTTGAGAAAAATGGAGAAAGGATGGACTATTAAATAAAGAGTACTGAGTGTGCTTCAGTTCTGTTCTGGCAGTTAGACTGGGGCCCTACTTCATACAATATGCTGACATGAAAATTTAGGCTTAAATGAGCTAAGTATTAAACTCAGAGGAATATTGGCTTGTGTCTTTTAAGATTGCCTTAGTAATAATGATAGCAGAAGATTAATAGTCATAAATTATTCTTAACTTGTGAAATTTGTAAGTTAAGAACAGCAGCAAAGGATCTAATTTAAACAGAAGGAAAAATGTGATCAGATAATCCACAGTGAAGCAACACTAAGACAAAAAAACACTGAACCTCAGTGAAATAATTGGACATACAGGTGATTTCAGTGTCTGTATTAATTTCCCATGGTGGCTATAACAAAGCGCAATAACCCAAGTTGTTTCAATAAACAGAAACTGTACTAAGTCAGAACTTTGACGCGTCAAAGTTTTGAACTCTGATGGTTCTGGAGGGTCTACCTGTGAGTCTGTTTTAGTATCTCTAGCTGGGAACTGTCTTTGCCTTCCTTGGCTTCCTGTTTTATAACTCCAATCTCTGCTTCTGTTTCCACATGACAGTCTTTCTTGTGTGTACGTATCTCAGTAATTTTACATTGTGTTTCTGCCAGTTACTCTGTCTACTAAACTTCTTTTGCTTCCCAAGTGCACGCGCAGTACTCACTCATGTCATTGTATTGGACTGTGTGGTGAGCTAGCGTGAGCTTAGTCAAACTTGATTACAACTGCGGAGCTCCTATTTCCAAGCAAGGTCATATTCACAGGCCAAAAGAATCTTTTACCCATCTGGTGACACAATTCAATTCATAAATATTATGAAACTTTATGTAAACAGTCTGGAGATAAATCTGGCTATGACCAGTGAAGGTGAATATTGATATGCCTCAGAAACCAATAATGTTATTTTAGATGCTTAAATTGAACTATAATTTGCAAATCAGTAATATCACCATTTGAGAGCCAGTATAACTGTAGCATGTTGAGACTCACCTCAGACCCACTATATAAGGATCTGCACTTCAAAGTAACTTCCCTGTATGGTTTGTTTAAGAACTAACAGGGGCTTGAAAGATTTGTTCAGTGATTAGGAGGGCATACTGTTCTTCTGGACCTGATGTTTGTTCCACTCAGCTCACAACTGCTTGCAGCTCTAGCTTCATGGGAACCCAATATCTCTGGCCCCTACCAGCTCCTTCATTCATGTGTATACACACATACACACAGGTAAAAATAAAACAAGCCATTTGTAACAAGAATTAGCCAAATTCTACCAAAAGATGCAAGACTTCCAGTAGAAGTAATATTAAGAATGGAAAATTTTGGAATAATTTAAATTTCCTCTTACCAAAACATGAGTAAACTGTCACATCAGACTAACAGCTTAAGTTTACACAAATGAAGTCAAATTAATTAATTATGTTTGTATTAACATGAATGTATGCTACAAAAATGAGCAAAGAAGAAGAGGAGGAGGAATATATATATATATATTCATCTCATTTCTATATTTGCTAGCAATACTTATGTATGATAGAGAAGTGTAATCATTCAAGAGAATGATAAATACTAAATTTAAGAGCAAATATAACTCCAATTGAATTAAAACTATTCTTTTTATTAACCTTTTCTTAAATACATGAATATTCATTACATCATTCCTTTCAATTTTGTAATTTGTATGTAATGCTAAATAAAAGGGTAGAAATTAGAGCCTAGGGTATTCAGTATAGAACTGCAGCCCTGAGCCATTCCCGGATAGCATACTAGATACTATTGTTTCCATAGAACAGATGACTTATATTAGGCTAGTATTCCATTATCATATGTATTATGTTTGGGAAGTATTGTTTCCTACAAGAAATATTAAACCGATGCACTGAATCATAGATTTTATATTAAAAAATACTTGCCAAAGGAAATAAAAATGTGGGCATCCTCCCAACTTTAAATAAACAGAGTAAATAAATTTTTACTTTACGTAATTATTTGACTGAACTGAATTTCAAATTCCCTCAGATTAACAAGCAGCAACGTTCACATTCCTATGTTTATCATTTCAACTGTGCTCCTACTCTTCCAAAAGTGAACAATGAAAATATTCACAGAAATATTCTATTGGAATAATTTAGATAGTATTCTACAGGAATTGAGATCTGAAAATAGATATTTATTAATGCCAATTATTATGAATCTGATACTGTCTAAAAGTGAAACTCTCTCTTCCATATTTTAGTGGGTGTTTTTTTTAAGTATTTCTTTGGCAGCTATATACTGCAATTGTTTATTTCACGCTTTGAAACAAACATGGCAGAGTTCCTGGGGAAAGGGAAGACTCCTACTCAACACCAGGTATTGAACTCTCATTGGCACGTTTGTTTTTCCTCTTCAGTAAATCCTGATTTAGGCCAAGAAGCTCCAGAATACAATGATCATATTTTTTAATCCATTTGTATTTTACCCAGACTTTAAGAAATAAAAGAGAATAACATCCATATGGAAGTTGTCTTTATAATGGATTCTCATGAAACAGGACCTCATAAGTCTTGTTTTATAAACTGTTATTTTCTCACTATGCACACCTATTTCTCATTCCCTGTGTTTCTGAGAAACTATCACTAGAGAGACAGTTAATGTTATCACTCTGCATCACTATAATTTTTTTTCAAATTTTGTTGACGATTACCTTGGGTTATCAAAGTGTATTGCATCATGTGGTCATCATGCAGCCATTTGATTGTTTAGCAAACAAGAAGACAGCATTTTTGTGATTTGCTAATGAAGTCCCAGGCCCCTTCTTCTGCCACAAGAAGTGCATGGCAGGAAGACAGCAGGGAAGAAATGACATTCCTAGAGGAGACAGATGGTGAGGATTAAACACAAGAAACGTTATTCAGTCTTAGAGAATCTATTTTATTTGTTTATCTGAATTTCTTATAAATTTTTAGTAATAAGAAAGCCTTCGTTCTCAGAATATCTAAACAAAATTTCCTGTCTAAATCTTAGTTTTCTAATGATTTCCAGCCAAAACTCAGAGTTCTGGAAAAATATAATTATCTTACTACTTTGGTATTTAAGGATCAGAGAACATTAATTTAGAGTAGTATTTTTAGCTTCAGATAATCTATCCTGTGTCAAAGAACTAAACCATTTTTCTTTTCAAGTAGGAACTTTTAGAAATAACTTTTGTAAGTTGGTTTTCAATTAGTCAGCATCTTCTCGCCTTAACCAAAGCTTTCGTGTAAGGGGAACATGCTGTTTAAGCAGTTACTGATGGATCCCAACTTCAGCTCTGATCACTGCAAATCTTAAACTTAGAATCTTTTTATTTTACATGCCTTGTCCAAGAACTACCTCAAAATGCTGGGCTTGGATCAAATTTCCATGAAAATGTTAAAAATAATTTCTTTCTCATAAAGTATTTCAGAGAATTTCCCCATGATGGATGATATATCACACTCAGATCTATAATCTGACAAGTTCTACCTTGATTCTAGTAAATTCAAGCTAGAAATAAAAGTAGAGGTATTGGTATTCTTGTCTGGAGATCATATCAGTCATAGCCGTTATAGAGCAAGCTTTTCCCTATGTTAACTTCACAAACCTTGAAGAATGAGTTTATGTCTGCTTGGAGGATGCTCCACCATTCAGTCAGTCCTGTCTCATCTTCTGCATCACTTCAGACTGGCTGATGGTGATGGTGATGATGATTTTGTGACTGTCTCAGTACAGGTCCCTGCTTGGTCCAAAACTCAACAGGCTAGACTAAAACTCATGCAGATCTGCCTGCCGCTACCTCCAGAAGGAAATGCTGGGATTAAAGATTTGTGGCCACCATACCTGGCTAGCTTCTGCATCTCTTATGAGTTAAACTTAGAAGAATGGGCTAAGTGTGAACATGGAGAGAGGCAACACTACTCTGTTTTTATTATATATCACAGTACTATAAGTTCAACAAAAATCGTGTATGCATAATTATTAGTTACCTGGAAACTTCAGGACCATAGCACTGCACATCCATTATTACTTTTTTCCTAGTGTCTGAAAGAGTGTCTACAGATCTCCTAAAATTTAATAAATGAAATATTTGATATCTCATGGTCGTTAATTTGAAGATGAATATGAACTACTTGGGAATTTCCTAAACATGAATTAAACTTGGTGCATAGTAAACATGGTAGACTCTATCATATTCAACATGCTATACTCTATCATATTAAGGTAGAAAGGCAAACCCCAGACTTCATGAACATGAACTCCAGAGTCAAAGCCTTTTAACTTTCTTGGAAGGGAAAAGTAAGTTTTGTTAGCTGTTAAACCATCTAGCATCCAGTACATCAAGGGCAGTTGCTTACTGACCTGTCTCCTGATTTGATATTTACATATTTGCATATTTGTTACATATTTACATATGCTAAATTTGACAATTCATATTCAAGTAGGTTCTTGATAAGTATATATTTGCTCTTTTAATATAAATGTTTCTTCTTTTACTCTGTTAGTACTCTTAGCTACATTTTTAAAGTTTTGTTCTTGGAACTTTCGGACTTTAAATGTCTGTTATAATCTCTGCAGTTGCAACTTTTTTAAATAAACAATTTAATTCTGTATTTGTGAGAGCTTTTACTGGAAACATTGACATATACTCATGTTTTAAAAAGAGTTTCTCAGAGTCTATCTTTTGTGCTTACTCATCTATCTTTCTTCAGTGTTCCATATGAATCACCACCCATGGCAGCATCATTGTTTTGGTTTGCTGAAATGATTGAGGGGGAACCAAGTCCAGGTCAGTCTGTCTCCAGGCACACGGCCTGTATTGCATATGTCTGCTCAGCTAGACTTTCTGTCATGCTTTAGTCATTGTTCTCTGTTTTGGTCTTAAGAATTCAAAGCTCTAAATTCAAAGCTCAGATTTAAGCACAGTAGTAAAACCGCTGCACCTTGTAGTGCCTCTGAATGCTATCTAGAACTGACTGCTTTGAAAATTGCATTCTACATTTCTCCACTTCAGGTATGTAATCAGAATTTATAAGTGTGCTGTGTTTATTCTGATTAATTGGAATTTCTGCTCTTTGTGTTCAATTGGGGTTGATTGTTTTTGTGCTTCCCCAAAAAGTTCAAAACAAACTCCTAGAAGTCTCTACTTTTAGTATTGTCATTTTTTTTCTAGTATTGGAAAAGGTAATGATGTCAGCCTCCCCCAACAAAAAGTGTGAGTTCTGTAACTCAGGATGTAGCAACACAACACTAGCTCAAAAAACAATAAAAAAGGAGAAAGTGTTGTTTTCGTCTTGCAAAGGGACATTTTTCCTATAGAATTTATGAACTAATATGTGTCTTAACCTTTCAAAGGGAGCTAGAACATATAACAGGCCTGGTATAAAAGCCAAGGAAAAATAAAAAAAGAGATTATTGAGGAAAGTATTTAAAGTGACAGCGTTTAGTGGTTGTTTTTCATTTTATAATATTCTTTCTCTTAGTGTCTTTGGGTTTACTGGATACAGGCTAATTTCTTTAAGACAAGCATTTCCAGATGGCGCTCTGAAGCACTTGCCGGAAGGTGGCGGCATAAGCAAGCCCTTATTGCATAGAACTGTCCCAGGTGCTGAACCCGATTTCAGAGAGACGCACGGCTGCCAGAGACAAGGGTCTCCACCAAGTTATCCGGAGATTTGCAGCCTGGTAAGGGAGATTAAAGTCCAAAGTTCGTAAGAAATGCAGGTCCTTGTTTACAACACGCAGACAAACATTTCTTTCCCCAGATTTAATTGCTGCAAAGCTATGGGAGGTGTTAAAGTCATTGAAATGACGCCAGTAATGGCAACAGAAGTGTGTGTGTGTGTGTGTGTGTGTGTGTGTGTGTGTGTTTGCGTGAACACGTGTGCGTGTGTGTTTAGAATACACACCTACTTGAATTTCTTGTCTTCTCTTTGAGACCCAGCTATTTATCAGCTTTTGTCCTTTAATGTGTCCTTTATAATATTTTTTCTATCCCGGGTCCACAGGATAATAGGAAAGAATCCCAGACTATGATGTTAAATGAGCCCTATTTTTAAAAGCGAAGACCCACACTCTCTACTTAGTAATTTAGAGGGTTGCTCAAGGCTGCCCAGCTTTCCAACCTTCAGGCTTCCTGTGTCTGTCCCCACTTCCTGTAACCATACGGTGAAACTGGCTCTATTTAAGAAGTTGGCAACAATCAAGGGAATGGGTAGTGGGGGAAGCATTTTTTTTTTCATCTCCCTCTAGTTTGCAGGGTAGAAGGCGGAGTTTGATCTGTTAAAATATTGGTCTGACTAGCGGATCGGAGTGGGTATATGAAGTGAGTTCTGAGTGTGTCGACTCGAATGTAAAGACGCCTGTCTAGAGGGACCGGAGGGCGGGGACCCAGAAGAAGGAGGCACTCAGGACTGGGGAAGTGTTCGGTGGTGGTGGGGGTTAGCGTGGGAGGAAGGGAGACCAGCTGTCTGAGCGACGCGTAGAGGAATAAAGAAAGAGAGGTAAGAAGGAAAGGGGAACTGGAAGGAAAAGCCAGTGGGAGGAAGCCTGGAGAAGGAAGCTGGAAAAAGAAAAAAACAACACTGGCAAAGTCTAGAGAGAGAGAGGGAGAGAAGGAACTAGGAGACGAGGGTCACAGAGTGACCCGGGAGGATGGGGTTTCTGGAATGCGAGACTTCTGAGATTGGAGACTGACGGATTGGATTGATTGGAGTCGGCGGAGTCCGGCTCCCGCAGCTAGTTGGGCAGCGACAAAGTGAAATGGACAGCGTGAAACAGATGTTCCAGCCACATCTCCACCACCCAGAAATTTGGAAGCTGCTCTCAGCTCAACTACAGTTTCCTAGCTGGAGCCTCTGAGCGCTCAGGACCGGCGGGAGCCAAGCGAGAGAGTGCGCCGGGAAGCTGCTCCTCTCAGACGCCTTCGCCAGAACTGTAAGAACTTCCCGCTCCAGTCCCTGGATCCCCTCCCTCTGAAATCCCCCCAGAAAAGGAGGAAGACCCTAGGGGGAGGGGCGAGGGAGATCCTCTTGCAGCTCTTTCCCCCTCCCTTCCCCAACCCCACCAGGAGTGCAGGCAGGCATGGATATGCTCAGTCTTGGCGAGGGCAACAACACCACTTCGTCCCAGGAGCCCTTCGGGACAGGCGGCAACATTACTGACATCTCCGACGTGACCTTCAGCTATCAAGTGATCACCTCTTTGCTTCTGGGCACGCTCATTTTCTGCGCGGTGCTGGGCAATGCCTGCGTGGTGGCTGCTATCGCCCTGGAGCGCTCCCTCCAGAATGTGGCCAACTATCTCATCGGCTCCTTGGCGGTCACCGACCTCATGGTGTCAGTGCTGGTGCTGCCCATGGCTGCTCTGTACCAGGTGCTCAACAAGTGGACTCTGGGCCAGGTTACCTGTGACCTGTTTATTGCCCTGGATGTGCTGTGTTGCACCTCGTCCATCCTGCACCTGTGCGCCATCGCGCTAGACAGGTACTGGGCGATCACCGACCCTATAGACTACGTGAACAAGAGGACGCCTCGGCGCGCTGCTGCGCTGATCTCGCTCACTTGGCTCATTGGCTTTCTCATCTCCATCCCGCCCATGCTGGGCTGGCGCACCCCGGAAGACCGCTCGGACCCCGACGCGTGCACCATCAGCAAGGACCACGGCTACACCATCTACTCCACTTTCGGAGCTTTCTATATTCCGCTGCTGCTCATGCTGGTTCTCTATGGGCGCATTTTCCGAGCCGCGCGCTTCCGGATCCGGAAGACTGTCAAGAAGGTAGAAAAGAAGGGAGCGGGCGACAGTTTCAGTACATCGTCGGCCCCGCCCCCCAAGAAGAGTCTGAATGGACAGCCAGGTAGTGGGGACTGGAGGCGCAGCGCTGAGAACAAGGTTGTGGGGTCTTCATGCGCTAATGGTGCAGTGAGGCAGGGTGACGACGATGCCACCCTGGAGGTGATCGAGGTGCACCGAGTGGGTAACTCCAAAGAGCACCTGCCGCTGCCCAGCGAGTCCGAAGCTACATCTTACGTCCCAGCTTGTTTGGAGAGAAAAAATGAGCGGAATGCTGAGGCTAAGCGCAAGATGGCCCTGGCCCGTGAGAGGAAGACAGTGAAGACGCTGGGCATCATTATGGGTACTTTCATTCTCTGCTGGCTGCCCTTTTTCATTGTGGCTCTGGTCTTGCCGTTCTGTGAGAGCAGCTGCCACATGCCTGCGTTGTTGGGTGCCATAATCAACTGGCTGGGCTACTCCAACTCCCTGCTCAACCCAGTTATTTATGCTTATTTCAACAAGGACTTTCAAAACGCATTTAAGAAGATCATCAAGTGCAAGTTCTGCCGCCGATGATGATGATGATGACGACGATGATGGTGGTGATCGTGTTGATGGAGAAGGAGGAAGATGGGGTGGGCTGTAGGGTTTGCAGGACCCTCCCCACTCACTCAGTATCTCAGCCCTGGAAGCAACACCTAAGATAACTTGCTTTTCTTATGATATGCAGCTTCTTGGCCCATGCTTTCAGATCTTGCTCTCTCTCTAATCCTTTTCAAGGGAATAGTGCTCTTTGCAGAAACCCTAGAAGCCTCCTAGAGTCTATGTGAAAAGTTATTGGCTCGGTCTTTGGCCCTAGGATCAGTTTTGATAGTTGCAATAACCTTTTCCCTCTTCGAAATTAAACCTCGGCGGTTCAAGGTAGAAAATCCAAACAAAAAATATAAACTGCATGGACATCTTCCATGAGAACTGCCACCCCTCTGCCCTACTTCTGGAACTTTGAGGTTCAAGACTTTGCTTGTTTGCCCCTCCCTCTTGCTTTAGAAGCATCTACTCCCCCTTGGGTGTCAATCCTCTCCTTTGAGTCTGGCTCTTAGGCACTCACTGCTGCTCTGAAAAAGCAGTTGGGACTACTTTGGCCTATGGTGCCCAGAAAATCCCTGCCTTGCTGTATAGCACATACGCCCACCCCCAACCTCCTGCACAGCGCCCACTTTCTGTGTTTTCTTGAACTCAAAATCAAATGGTAAAGGTTTCTGTTGGAGTGGATTTTTAAGTATGAATCCTGGCCAGTGGGGAGGAGCCGGGAAGGTTTGTGGATGGTTTCTTTTCTTGGTGTCAGCACTCACCAGAGAAACTGACAATCAGACTGTTTGGAAGGCGGACTTTTATTTGTATACTTTGTTGGCCTTTCTATAAGTTCTATAAGTTCTGGCAAGGCCACGTGTCTACTACAGGAGGCGCTCACTGCTGGCCAGGGAGGGCAAACTGGGTTCTCTGAGATGCCAGCGATGGCGTGCCCCCACCCTTCCCTAGGTTTCTGGCGGGGACCTCCTCTAGAGAGCCCAGGGTTTGCAGCATTCAAGTTCCTCTGCCTCACCTTATCTACAGAGTTCAGGAGCTGGTGAGAACTTAGCGTTTGTGCACGAGGGAGGAGGAGACCTTGCACCAAGTGCAAGAGACCTAGAAATCTCTGTGTGGGTGTGGGGCATGTGGAGACAGGAAAAGAGCAAAAAGGCTCCGAAGTGTTTCCAACTCCCGAGGCGTGTCCTGAGGAAGCTAAAAGCGCAATTTTAAGCATAGGATGCAAATTTTCTCAATCCACCCCTTCCCCCTTTCGACTGAGGAAAGTATATTCCAATAATGCCTGGATTTATTCTCCCAGACATCCAGGGCGCATACAAAATTAGCAGAATTCTGGGCTCTCATTTGAAGGGTTTCAACATCTCACGATTACTTAGGAGTTTGATCTCAGAGACAGATACCTAAAGGAGACCTCAGAGGATGAACGGGTTAGAGGGAGCTTTCCGCGGAGTCTCAGGATCTAGAGGATTAATTTATCCCTGGCTCTTCTACCCCAGAATTCTGCGGGGAGGGGGGGGGGACCGGATTTGTTTGTGCCCTTTTAATTTGTAGAGCGTTCTTTGCTTAGGCGTTCTCTCCCTGCAGTTATTTCTGGAAAATTATTTTGGTGCTTCCTTTGGATGTACATTCCCAGCTACGTGAGAAGGCAACAAGAGGTTTGTGTTAAGTCTGAAGTCCAAATTTTCTGTTGAGTAATGGTTTCATTTCCCAGTAATCACAGGGAGTTTTCTCATTTCCCTTCCCTTCAGTTGTATCTTTCCAATGTCTGCACCTGCTGTTTTAAAAACCGTGGTGCATATTTTCATTGCCAAAGTTGTCGGTGAGATGTCTCCCTTGTGTTTATAAGTAGGGTGAAAGGACCAAGGGGTCACATGAAGCCCTGGGTTTGTTCGTCAAACTGAACAAAGCCTCTATTTGGTGTCTTTTGCTCTACTCCAGAGTGGGAATGAAATGGTATCATACTGTAAAAGCTGTTTCAGACCTTAAGCCTGCTGGATATCTGCATGTGAGAGGCAGGCTTCTGAGGGTCTGTGGAGACAATACAGGATACAAATTCTCTAGTACAAATACTACTTGTTTGCAAATTAAAAAAAATTTGCACACAAAAATTGAATAGAAGTATACGACCAACCGAATTGTTTTTCTGTATATTTTACTATTTTTAGAACAGATTCTTTATTTTAAATAAATCGAACTCCAAATTTCAGATCTTATACCGGAAACCAAGACTTTTAACTTCTAGTTATTTGTATTTTTTTTCCCATAAGAATGTTTGGCTATGATGGGGGTGGGGTGGTATTTGCTCCTGCTGTCTTGAGATAAAGACTTTAAACAAGACTGGAAAGGGGGCACCAACTGGAATATAATTTCCAATTAATAGAGAAACAAGTGCAACTGCTGCACAGCTCTGAAGAACCCCAGATGCTTGTTTTATTTTAAAATACTTGTATTAAGGTAAAATATTCATGCACAACAACTGGCCCTCACTTCTACTTGTGACAATAAAGGACTTTAATAATGGCAATGCTGTAATAAAGACCAGTAACCCATGTATCTTTATTTATTCAGTGTCTCCATTTGTGTTAGTTATATTAATACAGAATAAAGGTGAAAATAGAGTTGGTCTTACGATTCAGGTTAGGGAACTGCTTTTGTTTTTTGACAGGGTCTAGCTGTGTAGCCCTGCTAGCCGGGAACTTTCTGTGTAAACTAGCTGGCCTTTACCTGAAGAGACCTCCTTGCCTCTGCTTCAGAATCTGGGAATAAAGACATGAGCCACCATGCTCAGCTCAGGTAAGAAATTTAACACTTAGAGAAACCACCACTTTTGGACAAGTGATTTCTCTCTCCGTCTCTCTCTTGCCTTCCTTTATTTCTTAAATTTCATTCTGTAAATAATATTTTATTTCATGCATGAAACCATGTGACTAATATCTGCAATAAGTTTTTGGTGTTTGTCTCAGAAACATGGTCAGGATGAAGGGAATGAATAACAGGAAATAACAGCCTTTTCAAGTGGAAAGCATGGTTGAAATTCTTCCTTTGTGTACCTTATAATCTCCAGCTAGAGGACTATGACCACTGCTTTCCAAAGGAGCTGCTCATTGTTATGGGGTTGTTGCCCAAAACAAAAGTGAAGGGACATTTTCTTTTCTCATTGGGTCCAGGAGTAAGACTTACCACTGCGTGAAAAATAATGCATCTGCTCCGTTCTCCCTACTGCAATCATCAGGACATCTCCTCTGGTGTCAGAATGATGAGTACAGTTAAACCTCAGCTAACCTCAAGGGCAAACAAAAGTCAGAGCCACTATGACCCCCGCAAAAACGCTCAGAATTTTCATGCAACTGGACTCAAAATGGAATGTGTGTTTCTCTCTCTCTCTCTCTCTCTCTCTCTCTCCCTCTCTCTCTCTCTTTGTGTGTGTGTGTGTGTGTGTGTGTGTGTGTGTATGTATATATAAAAGTTGGAGCACTTGAGACATGAAAACTTTTTGGAGTTTTTACATGAAAATTTTTATCACTGACCTTGCAAAATTATGCATATTTGTCTTTGGAGTTTGGAAGAGCTCCATTCTTCACCCCTGTTCTCTCCTCTGCCCTTGCTTCTGTCATAGAGACAACAGCTTTCTGTGTCAAAGGGCCTTTTTTTTTTTTTTTTTTTTTTTACAGGAAAATCTGTAGAACTCAGTTCTACACCTCAGAGGGGAAAATATTTCCAGTCACTTTAGGAGTGGTGAAAGACCCAGAAACTGACTAGCGGTGCTCACATGTCAGCCCCTGTTTGGTAATATAGGCTCACAAGACAATATAAGGTATTATTGCAGTGAAAACAACTTCAACCAGATTGAGTATGTACAAATAAGCTGTTATGACTAAATTCCCACCCAGGAGAGATGAAAGTGCTCTCTAAACAGGGTGAACTGAAGGAGTGTGGCCCTGTTAAGAGGAGAGAGGTCACAGGGAAGAATAAGTATGAAAATCTCTCCAGGATGAAGTTCTGGGAAGGTGGGAGTTGGGATGAACAAGTAGGTGTTCTTTAAGAGGTGACTGAGTTGGATGGTGGCGTCTCACGCCTTTAATCCCAGCACTCAGGAGGCAGAGGCAGGTGGATCTCTGTGAGTTTGAGACCAGTCTGGTCAACAAGAGCTAGTTCCAAGACAGGTTCCAAAGCTACAACAAAACCCTGTCTCGAAAAGCAGAAACAAAAGGCAAAAAAAAAAAAAAAACCCAACCAAACAAAAACAAACAGCAGCAAAAGAAGAGGTGACTAACAGTCTGATTCCTCTTCCTAGCAAGCAGGCACCTGGGACGACATTTTTCAGTGGGTTGTTTGCCCTTCATCAGCCACCAGGGTGACTTATACACATGATGACCTTCAACAAAGAGGCAGGAAAATCATCACATTCCACAATCTGAAGGGCATATGAAGAGGGGAGGAGACGATGAACCTGAACTCAAAGGAAGAAAGATGGGGGCTGATTGGATACAAGGAAAATATTTTAAGCAGAGAAAGGGCAGAAAAGATGACAACAAGGTCAGGGCATGACAAAACATTTCACACTTATAAAATGGTTTTAATTATATAATTTGTTTAATTAATCAACTAAATTTGGTCAAGTGGTTTTTGTCCCCACATATAATATACCATTTAAATCCTGTTAGAACTGCCAAAGAGGTCATTGTGGAACTAGAACAGTGTTGGTTAATAGTTAATAGTTCTAGAAGAATAAGAGTCCATCATGGAAGGAATTATAGCAACAAGCAGTGGGTACAGTGACAAGAGCAGGAAACTTGACCAAAAACACAAAGTAATGGGTAAAGCAAAATCATCTCAAAGCCCACCCCTAGTAATGACCTTCCTCCAGCATGGTTCCTACCACTGCTCAAGCCGTGCCATCAACTGGGAAATAAGTGTTCACATATCCTAGTCAATTGGGGAGCATTTCTCCTTCAAACCACCTACTCTGTTGGGGACATTTCCCATTCAAACCATCACAAGAAGTTTTACACAAGAAGTGTAGTGTCTAAATACAGAGAACAATGCTAAAGAGCCTATGGACAGGCACTGAACACTAGGTCCAAAGGCAGAGCTGTAGTTTTGGTTAGTGAAAGTGCTGATAATGAAAGGGGTGTTATATGTCATATTTGAAGATGACTTCAGCGATGCAGATGCAGGTGTGAAGTAACAGAGACCTGCAGTGAGGGCCTGGGGAAGAGGATTGGAACAAGTGTGCCCATAAAAAGTTATCAAAAAACAGTCAGGACTTATTGTCAGAGAGAGAGAGAGAGAGGGAGAGAGAGAGAGAGAGAGAGAGAGAGAGAGAGAGAGAGAGAGAGAGAGAGAGAGAGAGGAGTCAGGGGTTATTTCTTCTATAGGCATTACCATTGTAGCTTCGTCTGCGAATGAGTCCACCGTGAACAGAATTAGCCCAGATGGCAAGGACTGCTGGAAGAGGAACTGATTTGTGACACAGCCTTGAACAGTCTGTTGTTTGGATGAGTACTTAAGGCATGCTACGACCCAGAATAGCGGTTGGATCGATTCCCTGACTGTTGTAAATCTGGACAGTAGAACATGTTACTTGTTTTTTTTTTTTTGAGGTGGGTACAGTTTCAAGGGACAGAAACCTTTCCGGAGTGGTAACTCTTAAATATCATGCTGGGTGGCATGTGAGGGAGAACATATGAAGCTTAAGTATTGACTCGATCCACTTAGGCACAGCGAGAGTATAGTCACTCAGTCTGTACAAGGTCTCTTACCAATCAGCTTCCTGTAGATTATTCCTAAGAAACTCAGTCTCCATGGGCTGCATGAACAAAATAACTAACAAAGCAAGTAGTTTAAGAATAGCAAATTCATTTTTCACAGTGCTACAGGCGAGGAAATCCATGGTACCAGCTAGTTCAGTATCTGTTGAGAACTTCTTTTTCTGGGTTGTAGACAGCCATCTGTTTGCGATAATCTCATTTAAAGAATAGACAAGGGCACTCTTTGTGGCCTCTTTGTATAAGAGAATTGATCTTTTTGTTGTTGTTGTTTTAATTAATTAATTAAATTTTCCTAGCCTTATCACAGTTTCCCCTCCCTCCCTCCTCTCCTCCCACCCCCCCCCCCTCAGATTCCCCATTCATTCCTCCTCTTTTCTCTTAAGAAAAGGGCAGGTCTCCCAAGTATATAAGCCACTCATGGCACATCAAGTTGAAGTAAGACTAGGTACCTCTTCTCCTATTAAGACTGGATGAGACAACCCAGTAGGAGGAAAGGGTCCTATGGAAGGGGGTAAGAAGGACTATGGGAAGCAGAGGGGCCAAGGGCACCACAAGAAAAAAAATCACCGAATCAACTAATCTGAGCTCATAGGGGCTCACAGAGACAACCACCAACCAGAGAGCTTGCATGGGACTGACCCGGGCCCTCTGTGCATATGCTGTAGTTGTACAGGTTGGTCTTCTTGTGGGATCACTAACAGTGGGAACAGGGGCTGTCTATGGCTCTGTTACCGACTTTGAAGGAGTTATTCTCGTTCTAGGGAGAAGAAAGCAAATAACAAGAACAAAATCACAATGGATTTTGTCCATTTTGATGGACAATTCTTGAAAAATCATGCTAGAATGAAATATCAAAGGGTGCTTAAACAGAGGGGGAAAAAGTTCTTTTTTACTTTTTCTAGTTGCTTGGGGGTGGCTTGCTAAAGTTCTCAGGGGTATAATTTTGAGGCTTGGAGAAATGGTCACTGTGTAAACAGTGACTGAAAAATTGTAGGTTTTCCATTCTGTATGTTTCATAAAACAGAACCATAACACTGTGCTTAAAAGTAGCTTCTTTTTTCCCAGTATAATGCTTTCAAAGGCTTCCCATGCTCAAACACTTACCAATGCTTCATTTTTAAAAAGTAATTTGTTAGCATCGGTCATACAGAGCCGTGTGCTCCATCATGGCCTTTTCATTGTGTTCAATTTCATCCTCTCCTTTCTTCTCCCACCATGTTCTTCTCTTCCCCAATAGTTCCTCTTAGTTTGAAAGGTTTGCTTAAATTTTTAATTTCATTAACTATCACTTAAGTTGCTGCTTATTTTTTGGAGTGATGATCATCAATTTTGGTGGGCTACCTGAGTGCTTAATAAATTAGCAAATTTGTATCAAAACACATAGCTTATTCACTAAAAGTAAATTAGCGTTTAGTTTCTGGTGGCACAGCATCTTTATTCCTCAAGATTCTAACAATAGACTCAAGCTATACATATGACACATTTTTCAAAATATTTATTTATGTATTCAATCATTCATTTATTATATATATTCGTTTATTAATTCTCTTATAGAATGCAACCTTCCCTCCCTCCCACATTTCAAAATTAGTTTACAGAATGATAATAGATTTCCATTCATACTTTATGGGTGTTTCTCTGCATCATAGGCCTTCCTCATCACCATGGCTCCTTTTCCCACATATTCTTTTATCCCAGTATTCTTCCCTTCCATTTTGTTCTAGTGTCTTCCTCACCCCCTCCCCCCGAGGCATCTTTTGTCCCTAGTCTCATTGGCCCCTTTCTAGATTACTGGCCTTTCCCCATATTTATTCTATCTGGATATGCATATTTAACAGTTAAAGAGCAGGATCTGTTTATGAGAGAGAACATGCAGGATTTGTTTTTCTGAACTTGGGAGTTGCCTCATTTAACATGCTTCTACCCACTTTACTGCAAACTTCATTTTTATGGATGAATAAAATGCCTCTCTCTCTCTCTCTCTCTCTCTCTCTCTCTCTCTCTCTCTCTCTGTGTGTGTGTGTGTGTGTGTGTGTACCTCCTGTTTAAGTATCCTTTTGTCAGTTGGTGAACATCTAGTCTGTCGTTCCATCTCTGTGCTATTATAAAAAGAGCAGTGATACACATGGATGTGCAAGTATCTCTGTAGCAGGATGCAGAGTCCTTTGAGTATATGTATATGTCTCCACTTTTGTCAAATAATATTTCATTTTAAAGTATATCAGATTTTATCTATGCATCAATTTGTTGATGATAACTGGGATAATTATTTCCTTCTGTTGGCTATTACAAATAATATGTACAAATTTCTGTGTGGGCACATGTTATTGTTTATCTTGGGTATAAATCTGAGGGTAGAATTGTTGCAAGGTCACTGTGATGGTTGGCTTTGCCAGCCTGATAGATTATAAATTAACTTAGGAAATATCCTCTTTGGGCAGGTCTATGGGGCGATACTAAAGAGGGTTAACTCTTGAAGTGGATAGAATTTTCCAACATATAACTAAGCTATAAAAAGAGTCAAGAAAAAAGCAAGGTTGTGTGGTGAAGCCTTTGAGTTGAGAGGAAAGAGGCTGTGCTGTAAGAGCAAGTGAGACCAGAAAAGGAGGTCTTGGCTGGAGAAACAGAAGGGAAGGATTGGATGAAGCCAACATTTGCTTTTCCTTCTTCAGATAAGAGGATTCAGATGTAAGTCTGTAGAGAATGGGAAATAGAAGCAACAGAAAAGAGCCAAAGTCTGGAAGAAATGAAATTCTGTCAAATAAAGGTATAATTGAAGGAACAAAGTAAGGAAAACGGCAAGGTGTTGAAGTGTTTGTCTTTGAAGTTGGATTGTTCTATGATGTAGGAGATAAAAAGAAAAAGTGTGACGAGTGAGAGATACAGTTATACATTGGGAACCAAAATATTTGGGTCTATCTGGGTTAGCAGTTACTTTCAAGTCCTCCACTTCACTAAGGCATTGGAGGTTCCTTCATTATGGGAATTTTAACAAAGCAGAATGAATTTGTGTCCAAAAGGATTTTAAAGTAAGTTAGTAACAGCTGCTGGCTCTTGAAAGGGTAATCTTTCTAGACAGTAGTATAAACCATGCTCTAGCAGATAACTCCACCTACATGCCCATGTGTCAGGCCCTAAAGAAACTTAAAACAAAACAAAAATGAACATAAAACATAAAACAAAAATGAAAACAAAATGACATGATAATGAGACACTTACTGGGAGGAGGAGGGGTTCGGTGGGATCAAGGGGGAGATATGAGAATGGAGCATGGTGAGTGTGACCAGAGCATAGTATATGAATGTATGAAGATGTCATAGTAGAAGTTAATTCTTTAAAACGTCTGGTGGGAGGAATAGGAGAAGAGTCAATAGCTTCAGCAGTGTAAGAATGTTTAACGTGACTTCAATTTACTGGTACCTCTGGAGTGGTTTGCCACTCTGACTCATTAGCAGATGCTAAACTGCTAGAGTTTGTAGTGAATCAGATGAATAGGCGAGCAGATTCCTAGGGTGTTTCTCTGCTCACCCCAACTTCTCCCATTACAAGTCTCATTCTTCTCTGCCTTTCATTTATGTTTCTTCCATTTTAAAGCAAAGTTTCTTATATCGTCATTATCGGTCTTAGTTCACACTTCAGTGATGGCATAATTTTTCTGACTTCCTAAATTGTCCTCTATTCTCTCTGCCCATTTCTCCCCCTTTTTATTTTGGTTAATGTTACAATAGAAAAGATTCTCAGTACTTAACTTTATTGACTAAATATGGCCACTTCTTCCTAACCTGGTGCTGCTATTAAATGTGACAATTTATGAAGGCAGCCAAGTGGATGCCACTTAATCTACTCAGCGAAGTGCCTTTAATTGGGGTATTGGTTGTATAGTGGTAAAGCAGGAAGTGTTACGTCAGATATTATATACAACCCATGACTTTTTAATCATTTGAAGCAGTCACAGAGTTGCTGTCACAGAAAATTTTGAAATTTTCATACAATTTTCAAAAGCAAAGAGAGAGCAAGAGAGCATTTGCAAACTACCATTGCAATACGATCGACCAAATTTTATTCTGAAGAAATAAGACAACATAGGCCAATTAAGAACAAGCTTGGCAACTGGTAAATTGCATAAAATGTGTGCCCCTCTCTGATAAGTACTCATTAGTCTTGCAGTCTAGTGGGAGAAACTTCTCACTTTTGCTTTTCATTCATGGCGGTTCTCACAGGAGGCTATGCTGTTACCATCTTATGCCTCTACAAAGGAATGCAAGGCTGGTTTGTTTGAGCTGCCAAAATAGCCAGTATTAATCATAAAATGTGGAGAAATGATATTTCATCTTGATTATCTTTGAATAATGACAGAGTTCTTTAAGTTTTGAGGACTTTGGAAACTGTGTAATTTGTATATTATTGATTTGGATCATTGTTTAGATGCACACCTCTCAGCATGTGTGTATTTGCTCAGTTGACACTGAAATTCTTGCCTTAGCCAAAGAGAAAATAGTAACGAGGAATTGATTTAATCATTTGCTTTTAGTTTGAGTTTAGATTTTGAGGATATGCTATCTGGAAGTATCAGGATTTTCTATTAGTGTGGCTTTCTGACATTGCATTGCTGCCCTGATGGATGTTTTGTTGTCTCTTTTCATGATGTTTGTTTTAACATGACTCTTCCCCTTTCAATCATACTTTGACAAACACTTAGATGGTTAATAATGAAGTTGGTAGCTTGACCATTGATTTTTCATGAGTGTTTACATATTCATACACACACTGTTTATGATTTGACATACTTCAATATACCTTTATAAGGTCTGATACTGCTCTTTACAAGACAGTTTTCATGTTATACATGAATAGGTCAGTGTCTGGAGTCTTCATTGTCACAATTGGAGAGGGGCTACTGGCATTCATTGGGTACATGCTGCTGAGATGGCCTCTAAAGTAAGCACTGCCTCATTCAAAGCTTCAGCAGTGCTGAAGTTTTAGAAGTTCTCTAGAGAAATAGATATGTGGCCACTCTCTCAAGTTTCAGAGCAAAATACTTTCTGAGATACTTTCATGGCTAGCAAAGAAGTAATGCATACATGCAGGAAGACTCTAAGAATAACAATGGCATATCCTCCACTTTGTTTTTATAATGCTTTTTAGTTTTTCCAGGAGCATTCATGCTTAGACTCTTACATAATTCCTGTGTTATTACTGGGATGTAGAGATGGAAGACATTTTAAATATGTATACCTTTTCACAGGTGGAAAATTACACAGGGAACGTCAGTGATTACCCTGCTACATGACTGATTAGTGGTCTCAGCTCTCAGGCTGGTTGTAGAAGCTGAACTAAGAGGCTGACTTTTTATGTTTCTGGGAGAAAAGCAGGCTGATTGTGCCCAAGCACAGAACAGTCTGCTATCCTCTCTCTTTGTCTCCCATAGCCTCAGTAAAAGGAAAATTCCAGAATAATTTCATCATTCTATCACTAAACACTGAATAGTATATCACCATTTTAATTAAATATTCACCTCAGAATCATCATTGATAAAAAATTAAATTAACTTCTGCTAACCTGAAATTTACATTAATTTACATGTAAGGGAAGTGCATCTCAAACCGATGCGGTGAGTTCTGCTAATGGAACCGTGATGAGAAGGAAACATCACAAGGAACATGGACTTCCCATGTTGTTTTCTCAAGAGCTTAATTTCTACTTTCAAGTCATATCTGCTCTTGTATCTGACAAACAAAGGACTTTATGACAGAATGTCACTAGTTAGGACAGAAATTTAATGAGAAGTGAACACACACACTGACATTTGGTAATAGTAGTGTTAATCTATGATAATGATATAAATAATATTCAGAGAGCCTGGAGCAGGATTCTACAGCCTCATTCTTCCAAGATTCGTTCTTACTGCATTGGTACTATTTTTGTCTGAGGAAATAGCTGTAAGTTTCGGCTTGGAGATAATTAATATTATAAAATAGTATCTTCTATTTTAATGGTTGAGAAATTAATTGTAATGAAATGCAGTTCTATATATTTATAAGCACTCACATGTCAATGCTTTCTAACCAAATAGAACGACCTTTGAGAAAGAATGTACCTTGTACATCTGTAAGGTTTTTCTGAAATTTGACACTTTCAGAGGCTACAGAGAATGTCTAGTTGGTCAGCCTACTGCACCAGCATGAGGTCCTGCATTTGTTGGATCCTTAGAAAATAAAAAGCCAGGCATGGCGACGTGCTCCTGTGACAACAGCATTTAGAAGGCAGAGAAACACAGGTTCTGAAGTCCATTGGTCAGTCAATCTAGGCACGACAATGTTCTTAATTAGTGAGACCCTGCTTCCAAAAAAAAAATACCTGAAAGAAAATAAAATAAAGGTAGAGATTCATCAAAGAAAATAGAAATCAACCTCTGGTCTCAATATTCACACATGCATGCACATACCT
Organism: Myodes glareolus; assembly: GCF_982192425.1. Lineage (NCBI taxonomy): Eukaryota > Metazoa > Chordata > Mammalia > Rodentia > Cricetidae > Myodes > Myodes glareolus. The sequence goes on from NC_142040.1 coordinate 32,659,565, forward strand.
AACCTTTTCAGAGTGGAGTAGGAGTTTTGAATTAGTTCCTTTTGTCACCATTATGGTTGAAGACCGGACCAGAAGCAACTTGAGAGAAGGGGGACTTATTTTCGATCAAACAGAGCAGACATAAGTCCATCATGGTAGGTAAATATTACAATGGCACCAATTCATCTACAGCAATGGGAACTTCCAAGCAGGTCAGGATGCAGAGCTTGACTGCAGACATTAAGACCCACATGTAAATGACTCATTTTCTTCAGCAAGGCCCCACCTATTAGCATTTGAACAGGCTTTCTAAACTGGAACCTTGCTGGGGACCATGTGTGCATGTCACATCTTATCCATAAGAAGTTTCTTCGCAACACATCTGCCAATTACCTGTTGCTCGTGATATAGTGGCAGGCCAAAGAGGCTTCCTTTTTTTTTTTTTTTTTTTTTAGAAATTTATATAGTTGAACAACTTTAAGGTAAGTTGTAAAAACTTCCCACATTATCTAAGGAAGTAGTCTGTTGAAAATGGCTGAATTATTTGTAAATACTTATAGTCTAATAGTTATTTTCAATCCTTATACATGTCCATATTACCAGAGGAATTTCAATCTTGTGCTTGGCCAGGCTTCCACTTGGGCCCAGAATTAAACCTGAACAACAGCCGCTGACACAGTAAAGCAAATAAATAGAGAGCTTCTTAGGGGAAAGGGATCATATTAGTTATCTGAGGTCTCTATGACAAACTGCCTTTCAAAAGAGATGTTTTGACTCACAACTTGAGGAACCCTCAGTCCATCTTGGTGAGGAGGGAATAACAGTGGGGCTGTGAGGCAGTTGACGACAATTGTATCCACAGACAAGAAGCAGAGAGAGAAATGAATGATACAACTCAGCTCACTTCCTCATTTTTATTCCGTTTGGAACTCCAGCCCAAGGAATGGCCATCCATCATTAAAATGAGCCTCACACTTCAGTTAATATAATCTAGATAATTTCTTAAGTGAATCTCAACCTTGTCTGGTTAATATTAAGCACCATGGTGACTCTCAGACACAGAAAACTGGGGAACAGACTGATTAGATCCAAGGACATCTCATGAACATCATTAGAGATGTGGTTTGTATGTGATGGTACTGATGACTTTACAAACTTGGGATTTGTAACAGTTTTACGTGTGTGGCTTTACCTTTTGAAGAAGAATGAACATGACAGTAAGGTCAACCACACTTCTGTCTTGCTATCCTCCACATCCAATGAAACTAGGGAATCTAACATAGCAATGAGCAAGAAAGTCACATAAAATAATAAAGAGTCATTGTACTAGAATGGCCTTTAGGGGATACTCTAGCCTAAGGTATTTTGAACTCAGTATAAAGAGAAGCTAATTGGAAACATGTTTAAATAAAACAATAATAATTAGGATGTACAAATAAAGCATCAGTGTAATTTTCTGACATTGGAGAGATAACTCTGAAGTGTTAAAAGGTAAATGTTGTTATCATATGACCAGAAAGAGGTCTGTCAATGACAAAACACCCCACACTGAGAGTTAGGACAGGCAACACACACACACACACACACACACACACACACACACACACACACACACACACTTCAGAATAACCATTATAAAAGGAGGAAGCTATTTTAAATGTGAGTTTGTGAGTGATAAGTCATAATCTTGGGAATATGTTAAGAAGAGGTTTGCTCTTCTTAACAAATTCTTAATAATTTGAGAATATATTATAAATATTAACAAGGATCTAGAACACAGTAGGGATATTAAAAAATTAATATTGGTTATTTTGACACTAAGCATAATTTTGATCTCCTGATGTTCCAGTATTGGTTAAAGTTGTCTTTTACTACCCTTTATAGATGTAATCTATCCTAAGTAGGGGGACATGTTTCATTTGTCATCATTTTTTTTGTAGGAATAACCTTAGAAATTAGGGTATCTCATCAATACATCTAAGAATAGCTTTAAAGGAGTAAGATGCTGAGACCAGACACTGTGTGATGGCAGGAGGGGATTTTTTTTTTTTTTGGAGACATAGCTGCCTTTGCTCTATTATACAAGCAGCTGGATTTCTGTTAATGGGTTGTTTCTCTCATGCATAAAGCCTAATTGTTAAAGCCAAAAATGGAGAAAATTGAGCTTGTTTTATAATATTTTTATAAGAATAATGGCTTTATTAATCATTTGAGAATTTCATATACTGTATTTTGATCATATTCTGCCCCTCAATTTCTCCCAGATTCTGATAGTTGTTTGAGTTTCTTATCCTTCAAAAATAACCCATGTAACAATTTGTCCTTGAGAAGAAGAAAGCAGCACCAATGAAGATGATATCAGCGGAGATGTGGCAAAGAAGCAGTAGTGGTTGATTGTCATTGTCGACTTGATTGAACCAAGAGATGCACAGGAGATTAGTAGTACATACTTCTAAATGTGTTTGTAAGGTTATTTCCAGAGACAATTAATTATTAAGACTTTGATATGATATGTAGTTTAATATCAACCCATGGGTGAATTGAAGCTTGATAACCTGCAGTGTGGGGTAGGGGTGGGGCTGCCCTAAATATGGAAGGTGAGGATAGGCTGAAGTAGCAGATGATGGAGGCCATGTCCTGTCTCCTTTCTGGCCCCTCCTTCTTCCTCTGCTTTTAGCTGTCATGAAGTGAGCATCTCTCCCATGCAGCTCTCTTTGTAATGATCTTCTTCCTCATCACAGGCTAACAGAGCCTGGGCTGAGCAGATCAATCTTGCTCTGAAGCCTCTAGAAACTTCTGGAATATGAATCAAAATAAATCTATCTTTTTCTATTTTTTAATAATTATCTGTTTGGTTGGGTGATCAGAGGAGTGAGAATTACAAATCATTGCATGGAGTTCAGCAGAAAGGTTTAGGGACTCATTGATTCCTTTAATCAAATCCAGGTCTTCAGTCTTGGTGGCAATGACCTCTTTCTGTGATACAATCATTCTGCCCCCATCTTCCTTTTAAATAGTTTTCTTCACTATTTTGTCACAATGATGTTAAAACCTAAAACTGAGAATCTGCAAAAAGATAATAGCTCTCTCAAACAGTATGTCTGAAAAATATCCTCCCAAGAACAAATGGCTTGAGTACATAGTGAACAGTGAATAAGGCAAATCTTATGTTAACACTTGGGAAAGCACCAGTGAATGAGACGATTGCTAAAGAAGATAATGATACTATAACAATAAAAAGAGGGTCTGGAAAGATGGCTCAGTAGGTAAAGGCACTTGCTGCTAAACCTCATGACCTGCACTTGATCCCTAAAACTCAGAAAATGGAAGGTGGGAACTGACTCCTGCAAGTTGTTCTCTGGTCTTGACATGCTCACCATGGTACACAAGCATATATATATGCTTATACACAGAATAAACAAATAAACGTAAAAACATAAATTACCAACATATTTTATTGGTGAAGCTATGATGACAATATACTATCCTAGGTAAAGTTGTTTAAAAGCGAATTGGATCAAAATTTCCTAAAGGAAACTGTTGCTATATGTCATGGGTGTTAAATGTGTATGCCTTTAAGTATTTTACTGTTAGAAAACTCCATGGAAATAATCAGACTACTGATGAATTATGTGCTTACAGAAATGCAATCAATAACATTGTTAATAACACAGAAAAACTGGGCAGAGGTTAGATGCTTAATTATAGTGCTTTGGGTAATTCATTATGATAACTCATACAGAAGAATAATAGGTAATAATTCAAAGTGATGTAGAAATTCTTACAATTTTGTTTATTCATTTTCTGCAACTGTATGTGCATATGTTATGTGTGTGTGTGTGTTTGTGTGTGTGTGAAATGCATGCCACAAAGTGTGTGTGGAGGTCAGATGACAACTTGAAGCAGATGGATCTTTGCTTTTGCTATGTGTGTCCCAGAGATTGAACTTAAGTCACAGTCTTGGTGGAAAATACTCCTACCTACTGAGCCAATTTGACAGCCCTGTGGATTGGTTTTTGAATGATACTGGCAATATTTTGTTAACAAAAAAACAACTTGCAAAATAATTATTTACAAAAATATTTGCCCTTATGAAGAAGACAAAAGCTTGAGTAAAAACCTACATGTTAATAGTGTTTATTTCTCTATGTGTCAGGAAGGTATCTTTCTGTTTAAAAAGTATTCTCTTATGAATTTTAATAAGTTCTTTGATATAAAACAATGCAGAATTTAATTGGCAGCATAAAGTACCTTACTTTTATTGAAAATTCATGTTATATTTGTTATAGCTTTTGAGACTCTATGGAAAATATTTTTTTCCATGTGGGAGGTATTTTTATGAAGCCATAATCCATTAAAATTATATTTCCACAATATGTTAGTTGTGGAGATGAAAGCACACAAATGATTCTAGTGGAGTGAAATGGAAATAAATAATCTATCATAAGAGGTGTTGCAACCCTCTTTGCATATGGAGAGAAATTGAAGTCAGTGAGAAGTTGGCTGACCTTGTGAATAAAGCAAGGTGACCTTAGCGTTTAAGGATGATGGGATTGGATATGCTATAAGAAGTAGCGGTTTGGATCCAGACACTGCTGTGTCATGAGAGAAAAAAGAAAGTGGTTGAAAGATCCAGAAAGAAGGAGAAACAGAATGATAAGCCATAAAGAATCCACAAGTCCCTTTTAGCTATTTAAGATTTGTCTGTTGAGAGTTCTCTGTTTTGGTCTGTACCCCATTTTTTTTAAAAAAAAATTGGATTATTTGTTCTTTTGATGTCATGTTTCTTGATTTCCTTGTATATTTTGGAGATCTGTCTTCTGTCTGATGTGGGGTTGGTGAAGACAGTTTCCCATTCTATAGGCTGCCATTTTGTCTTGCTGACCATGTCCTTTGCTTTACAGAGGATTCTCAGTTTCAGGAGGTCCCATTTGCTAATTCTTGTTCTCAGTGTCTGTGCTACTGGAGTTGTAAAGCTCAACATCCTTAGCCGTCAGAGAAATGCAAATTAAAGCAACTCTGAGATTCTATCTTACAGCTGTCAGAATGGCCAAGATCAAAAACACTGATGACAGCTTATGCTGGAGAGGATGTGGGTTAAGGGGACACTCCTGCATTGCTGGTGGGAGTGCAAACTGGTACAGCTGCTTTGGAAATCAGTATGGTGATTTCTTTGAAAATTAGGAAACAATCTGTCTCAAGACCCAGCAATACCACTTTTGGGTATATACCCAAAGGAATTTCATTCATACCACAAGGACATGTGCTCAACTATGTTTATAGCAGTATTAATTGTAATAAATAGAACCTAGAAACAACTTAGATGCTCCTCAACTGTAGAATGGATAAAGAAAATATGGTACATTTGCACAATAGAGTACTACACGGTGATAAAAAAAATAATGACATCTTGAAATTTGTAGGCAAATGGATCTATCTAGAAAAAAACATATTGAGTGAGGTAATCCAGACTCAAAAATACAAATATAATATGTTCTAACTCATAAGTAGCTTTTAGATGTAAAGTGAAGAAAAGCAAGCCACAACCCCAGCAAACCTACACAATAAAGAGGACTCTAAGAGAGATGTACAGGGATCTAAACAGAAAGAAGAAAAAGACAACATCTCCTGAGTAAGTTGGAAGCATGGAGATCATGGAATAGGGTAAAAGGGGGGAGGGGAGAAAGGGAGGGGAGCAGAAAAAAAATGTATAGTGCAATAAACACAAACAAACAAACAAAGAATCCACAAATCCCAATATACAGGAACACTCTGTAGCAGACTAGGAGTCAGGAAGGGTGATTCCTGCGTGAGTGGAGACCTGAGTTGCATGAAGAATGGAGTGAAGACATTGGTACCAAGGAAAGCAGAGATGTACCCACTCTGGGTACAGAGTGAGGGGAGTCTTGCTTCGATGGTGCCTGTGAGACCAATTAAGGAGGCATCAGCAGTCCTTAATATACCAAAGAAGGAAGACCAGAGATGGCTCTGCTCCTAAGCTGGATGGATGAGGTGATAGAAAACCATCCCTACGGAAAAGCTTCTCACACATTGTGCTTCCGTCCAGTTTCCTCTTACTGTCAGCACCTCACATCACTAAATACCAAAGTAAAGTAACTGGCATATTGCCATTAACCAGACTGTAGACTCTACTCCCATTTTATCAGTACTCTACTACTCAGCCTTCACTCTGAGTAGTCAACTCAGCCCTCTACTTGCAATCAGGCAGCTGAAGACCTAATATTCCAGTTCTGGCTTTCCAGAAAATTGTATAAATCAGATCATAAAATATGTATTACTATTTTAAGTATGGCTTCATTCACATTGCAAAATTTATTAAGGAGTACCATACTGTTTCATGAGTTAATAATGCATTTGCTTTCTTTTGCTTACTAGCGTTTTCTTTTACACTGCATCTGTGGAGCGGTTCGTTGATCTACTCGCTGGTGGAAGAGCAAATAGTGAGCTCCTAGTTATGAATACAGATGATACTAATAAATGTGCAAAGGTTCTTATGTGTACATGAATTTGCATATCTCTCCAGTAAATAGCTAAAATTATGGCTCCCATGGTAAATACACATTGAACTTTATCAGAAAACCTGCAAAGCATTTCAGAATGTGCTTGCACATTTGCCTTGATCTCAGTAGGTTATCACAGTTCTGACTCCACTATGTTCTTATTGATTGTCATGTGGTCAGAATTTTCGTTAGCTTATTTGAGCACCAAATGTGAAATTATACAATATTTTGAATTTAATTCGTGTTTTCGTGATTACTGATGGTACTCAGAATCTGCTCAGAATTTATGTCAAACATTGGCATTACCTAGAGTCTTAATATACTCACATGCTTTTTCCCCTCCTAGGACTAATCATGGTTGGTTTATATCATTTCATTGTTAAAATCTTGAACCAGTTGAATATTTCCAGGGTAAAACCCCCTTGGTTATGAAGCCTGACATTTATGTATTTCCTACTTCAACACATTTGTTTCTGTTTTTGAAACTTACGTACCTGTGTTCACGATAGTGATTCCTCTGTACATTTCTGCGCCTTTTGGTAGCTCTGAATCAGGGTGTGCTGAAGACTGGACATACAGTGAAAGCTAGCAGAGAAAACTGGTGTGAAGAAGTGGTCACTGCTGTCACTACACATGATCCAGAAAGCCTGTCGAGCTATTTTGTGGGAGGAATTCAGAGGAGTTCTCAGAAGCCAGCTGGACAGAACTTAATGGTGGGCTCCGAAGGGAACAGAAAGCCTGAGTGATTGATAGGGATCTTGAAAACCAATAGAGGTTCGTGACTTTTCAGGTGAAAATAGGGACCCTTTAGGGATTTGGAGCAGAGGTCAAAGCCATTTTATTCTGATCAAGAAGTTGTCTGTTCTGTGAAACTTTATTGAGAGATTACGAGATGAAGTGATAATGGTTCTAAAGGAGGAAATTTCATGGCAGCATGGCATCCCCACCATGGAATGAGTGTTGATGCTTACTTTGGCTTTGAAAATCTTAAATATTGGTGAGAAAAGCAATGCATTCGAAGTTGGAACCAAGGAAGGTGGGGTGGCTGAAAAGCAGCACACTGTTAAATCACATACTAAGCTGGGCAGTGGTGTTGCAAACCTTTAATTTCAGCACTCAGGATGTAGAAGCAGATAGGATGTAGGTAGATCTTTGAGTCTGAGGACAACCTGGTTCTCAGAGCAAGTTCAAGGACACCCAGGACTACACAGAGAAACTGTCCCGAAAAACGAAACAAAACAAACCAAACAAATAAATAAAAGTAGTCAAGTACTTTGCAATAGGACAACAGGAAGAATCCCTGAAAGCATTTCAGGGATTGTCCAGAGTCCACTGATTACAAACTCAAGAGAATGAAAGAGTAAATAAAGATGTCCCTGGGAGAGAATGCTATGGTATCTTTCGCCTACATGGATGGCTAGGTTTTTCTCTAGTATTCATCTCATTATGCTCTGCCACACAGGCATTCAGAGTCTCCTGCAGTCTTGGTTCAAGTATGCGTAACACTTTACTGGTCTCAGATTTTAATATTATTCCTATAATGTTGAGTTCCTAGATATACAGGATGTAAAAGTTGTGAGTTAGTGGAATTTTCCATCAACTTTAATGAAATACCAGGTAGGCCAGGCATTGTTTACCATGGGTCAGAGTCCAGTAAATAGCCTTTGTGACGGTAATCTCTGAAGCTGGGAGATTGGAGATGAAGCTACCAGGAATCCGAAGATGCCAGGATTGTGGGTGGGACAGGTACCAAGGGAAACTGCATGAAGAGAGCAGAGTCCTGCCAACAGAAACCACATACCCCATAAAAAAAAGTAAGAGTGGGCTACTCAAAGCTCTTAGAACTCATCTCAAATCACTGCATGCCCTGGGTGCCAGCCAAGAGCTACAGGATGGACTGTTTCTTCTGCTGGCTTTGGTCTTGCTTTCTATAGCTCCATTCATTAATTTTCTAAGAGGAATGTTACCCTACACAAATTGGGAATATTTGACTTGTTACTTTGATATAGAGGTTCACATTTAAGAATGTCTTTCGTGTCTCAAGGAAGACTTTGAATTGGGACTTCTGAGAAATTTTGGGATTCTTAACATTTTGGAAACTTTGAGTCAGGTTTTTGTAGTTTGTATATGCCATGTCCCCAAAGGTTCAAATGTTGAAAGCACAATGCCCAGTTAGTTGTGACTGAAAGGCATTTTGAGTGATCATTAGGATGCTGATATGATTAACTGATGACTGTATAAATAAGTCCATAATTGAATGGGCTATCAGAATGGGGGCCTTATTGGAGCAAGTAAATCACTCTAAATGCATCTTTCAAAAGTAGGTAGTGTCTCCAGCCTTTCCTCTTCCCTGCATACTGACTGATGGCTGTCATGAGATGAGTATCTTTCTTTTTCCATGCCCCTCTATCATGATGTACAACCATTGCTGGGACCAAAGCAATGGTTCCAGAGATCTACAGACTGAAACTTTGGAGGTAGTGAAACCAAACAATGTGTTCCCTGTTTGCATCGTTACCTCAAATATTTGCCACAGCAGTCAAAAATAGTGAACAGTAACAGTGACCCCACAGAAATATATTGGAAAGTAATTCTTCTTTTAGGGGCTAGAGAGATGGCTCAGTGGTTAAGAATGCTTATTCCAAAGTCAAGACTGGAGTTCAGACCCTTATAACAAGCTGGGCAGTTCCATGAAACACCTGTCACCCAGCTTTAAGAAGGGTTGCAGGGGCTTGCTGACTTCCAGTCTAGGAAAGAAAATGTGATCACCGGGTTCAGGGAGGTTCTCTCTCTCGTACACACACATGCAACTAACCAAAGCAAAAATAAATATCCTCTTAATATTTTCTGGACATGCTACATAGAATTCATGTTAATATTATTATCACCCTTGAATTTGAGGGAATTCATCAATGAAATTAATTTAGGCCTGGGACTTTTTCATTGGAAGCCATTTGTTCTTGTTACACTTACTTTATTTTGTCATAAAGTTAGTACATTTAATAACCATGAAATTATTTATGTTATCCACTTGATTTTTGTTTTATTTGGTAAATTATGTCTTTTGGAAAATTGGCTCAACTTAGCTAGGTAGCTGAATTTGTGGCCAAGCTATTGCTCATAGTAGTTCATTATTTCTCCCTGTAATGCAGATGGGATCTGTTTTGATGTATTCTGTTTCTTAATATTGATATTTTATTCTTTTTCTTTATTTGTCTTATTATTTCTGATCAGTTTTATAGATCTTTGTAGTGAATCAATTTTTTTAATTAATTATGTTGATTTTATATTTAATTTCATTTTTTGTGTCTTCTGCCTTTTCCCTTTTGTCATGTGTTTAATATTTAACAAGTAGTCCTATTTTTGTTGTTGTTCCTTAAGGGATAAGCTTAACTTACTGATTTTATGCCAGTAATCCTTAATAGAAACATTTAAGGTTATACATTTACCTGTGAAGGCTGCTGCAAATTGATTCTTAATATTGTGATATTTTATTTTATTTCACCTAGGTAAAAGTGTTTTTAAATATTAGTTGAGACTTTCTTTCTCCAGGGAGTTTAGAAATGTCTCCTTTAGCTTCCTAATATTTGAAGCTTTTGCTGATAATTTTGCTTTAATTTCTAGTGTGACTTCATTGTGCTCTAGTGGTAGTACACTTGGGATACTGTTATTTTGACAACATACTCGGTAAACTGCTGTTCTGTTGACCAAATCTGCTGGCGCTCTATTCACTTCCTGTAATTTCACGGATCTTTATGGATGCTTCATGAGCTGTTGAAAGAAAATGCGTGCTGCTACTGTAGCATGGTCTATAAATGTCAGCTACATCAAGGGTGTTGGTGGTGCCTTGAGACAGAACAACGTATTCTGTCAGCTACCGAGATTAGTCTTGACGTCTCCAGTCACAGTTGCTGATTTACCAGTTCTGTTCCTTTTTTTAACTTTATGCCATTTTAATCTCTCTCTGTTTTACATGTCTACATAGTTGGGATTGTTGTATTTTGTGGGAGTACCAAGCTCTTGTTTGATACTGTCTTTCTTCCTTATTATTCTTGCTTTCTGTACATATTTTGTCTCATATGAAAATAACTCCTCCAGATTACTCTGCCTACTGATTATAAGATGCATCACTGTCTGACCTTTTACATTTATATTTAAAGTGAGTGGCTTATATACAGCGTTAAGGTTTTAATTTAAAACATAATCAGAAATTACCTTTCTCTTAATTAATGTTTCTAGACCATTGAGATTTCTGTGCTTATAAATGAATTAAAATCTGCCATATTATCCAGGTGTGGTGGAACAAGCCTGTAAAACACCCTATGTGGGAGACTGAGGTCCAAGAATAAGGATTCCATGGGTTCGAGACCAACCTGTATACGATAGTGTGAGCTGCTCTGAGACCAACTAGTCTGAAGTCCTGCTTTCTCTTTGTTCGGCCTGCACTTTTTTCCCCCTTTGCTCTCCTTTCTCTAGGGCTAATTCAGCATTGCATTAATTATAGTTCAATACACCATTTGCATATTATGTACACCTACTCCTTATATGTTTTAGTAGTTGCCAGGACTCACAACACGCAAATGTGCTTATCACACTTTACCTTCAGATGATATTTCATCCCTGGACTTAACTCCCTAGGTCCAAACGAGAAGCAGAAGGAAAGAGAATTGAGCAAAGAAGGCAAGACCAGAGGGAACCTTCATCCGATGATGGATGGCGATACAGACGGAGACCCACATTGGAGCACCGGACTGAGCCCCCCAAGGTCCAAATGAGGAGCAGAAGGATGAAGAAAATGAAAAAGGAAATAAGGACTGCGAGGGATGAGATCACCCACTGATACAAGGGGACGGATCTGATGAGAGTTTACCAAGGCCAGTTGAACTGGGACTGAACGAGGACGCGATCCAACCAGATTCTCTGAATGTGGCCGGATTCTCTGAATGTGGCTGGCCCGGAGTCTTTCTGAAAAGCCATTGACAATGACACTGGGACTTGTTTCCTCTGCATATACTGGATTTTGGGGATCCAGTCTGTCTGGACACTCAACTTCCTGGACCTGGAGGGAGGGGGGAGGAACTTGAACTTCCCACAGGGCAGGAAACCCTGACTGCTCTTAGGGATGGAGAGGGAGGAGGAGAATGAGTGGGGGGAGTAGGAGGGTGGTGGGAGGAGGGGCGGAAATGGAAACTTTTATAATTTAATAAAATTACTTTAAAAAAAAAAGAACAAGGATCTTACAACAGCTTAATTCTTCTTCTAACCCCTTTTGGCATTTGTTTCGTACGCTGACTTTTGCATGTTGTAAGGACATAATACATTATTACTATTTTTACTTCAGAGGGTAAAGACGAGACATAATGTTATACCTTAATTTATTCTGTTACTAACATATTCAATACCTTACATCCTTGTTTGTGTCATATATATTATATTTGTCTTTTTTCTGGAGAACCAGCAAGAGGGCATTTCTCCACCCATCCCAAACCAAAATGCCCCCCAAATCTCCAAGTCTCTCCCTACTCCATCCTTTGTATCTCTCTATCCATCTTCCTGGGTCCTCCACTACAAAGTGACCTCCAACATGGTTCATTCTGGCCTCAAGCTTACAGTTGAGCAAGAGAACAACGTGATCAGTTCCTTAGCTAATTTTGGTTTATGTGGTATGTTTGACCTCCTGAAGTTAGAAGCTGTCATCCTGTGTATAACAAGATATTTAAAGTGTGTATAACTTTTCTATAGAAAACAATGTAGTATGTAAAAATGAATGTACCATATAAATGGTCTTCTCTTCCTAATGCACAGGTAGTTAGTCACTCAGTGAGGCTTGTTTATATATATATATATATATATATATATATATATATATATATATATATATATATATACAGTGTTTCTGGTAGCAGCCAATTGTTTGTTTATCTATGGACGTTTCAGCAGATAGGGTTCACCTTCATAAGAAATGATGGTGAAATAGGGGACTGCCTGAAGGAATTAATATTCATAAGCTTAAAATTGACTATTAACTTGGTTCAAAGTTCATTAATGTTTTCCAACTGATTCGAAGCAAAGAGAATTTGATTCTCTTTAGAACTAGAATTTTCATTGCAGAAATCATAATACATGCAAACTTATAGTGCCCACACCAAGAACTAACAGATCTTATCAGTATTTTAAATGACATCTTACCTATGAATGTATATAAAGAATGTATTATAATGTATATAATGAATATATGAATGTATATAATGTTCTATATGCTTGAAACCATACTCAAAACATTATTCATAGCATGACAATTTTTACTTGAGAATATTTTTTATGTCCTTGAAAATTTTGTGTGATTGTATGTATGTAATCATTTTTACGGTTTTGGATATTTAAGCTGCCTCAATCTGGTTTAACCTTATACCTATCACTGTGAGAATTTTCACCACACTGGTTATTTATCTAGATAAATCTATAGAAGTAGATTTATTAGAGCATGTCTTTTTCCTCAGTGCTTTACTTTTGATGCTGACCATCTAATTGCCTTTCAGGAAGAGCACACTAATTAGGAGGTGAATGTATAGAAAGTGAGCATATAGGAAGCATTGAGTGTATAGGCAGCATCTGTTCAAGAAGGGAGTTTCTCCACCCACTTCATCATCATGCGAAAAAAGACTGGAAAGAAGAAACAGAGGGATATCCATCATTTTTATGAACTCAGACAACATATAGTCAAAAACAGTGGAAAGCAGATCTCTGAGTGGAATTATAGAATAAATGTGAACATTTGTGAATATCTAATATCTAACACCCAGTTTTTTAAAAAGGAAATTAATTAGTTTCAACTTAATAGTTTTTGGGATTCCTTGAACTTTTGGACATTTGATGTGATTTTGGAAAGTCTTCTTCCTTTTCCACTTGTCAAGTTCCTTCACTTTCTTGGGGTTTTAGCAATGCAAATCACCATGCTTGCTGAAGTTACTTCTGATTTCCAAAACCTTGCTCTTGGGATTATGTATGGAATCCATAATTTGTACTTTCTGGTTTTAGCATTTGACATGATGCTCAGTCTTTTTATGTATGTTTTTATTTTGGCATTGTTAAAATGTTCTTCAAATACATGGCTACTTTGTTGTGCCTTCCCTGTCTTCCAGGATTCGCCCAGTGGTTTTGCATTCTGTTACTTTCATTATTTGTTATCCACGGTGATTTGACTTTAAACTTCACAAGAACAGAGCCAGCATCTTCTTTTCTCACTATTCTACTCCAGTGTATTTTCTATTGCTCAAGATGGTTGGATATCATACATTTTTCTTGAGTTGATGAACAAATAGATTTATTATTAATTTATTGTAGTAGGTTCACATCCTGAAAAATTACTTCATGCTCTGTTTTTCCTCATTGCAACTTTATCAGGAGGAAGGAAGTCTTTTAGCTCCCAGGATGGAGTCTAGCTAATCTGAGTGTTTTTTTTGTCTTACCAACAAAAGACATTTTAATTTAGTGGTACTTGTAAGACTGGTGTGGTATTTCCGAAGAAAAAAGCCACTAAAAAGACATTTCTGCCAATTTTTGTTTTGTTTTTAAAACAAGTATGTCTAATTTTCTCAAAAGGAAAAATAAGGAACCAATCTGGGTTTATAGTGTGGAAAGAAGAAAGATTATGTAACTTGGGTTTTATCTCTCAGGAGTGAGAAAAGAGCTGGAAATCTCTTGGGAAGTAGGAGCTGAACTCAGAAGCTGCGTTTCTGAAGATCCGGAACCTAGAAGATAATTCAGAGAACAAAGCTGTGATTGTAGAGGCCTGCAAGCCCGTCAACAGAGCTTGTTGGCTGGACCACACAATAGCTTACACAGATGGGGAGAGATGGGCACTTCACAATGGCATGGTGTGGCTTCAAGGAGTGCATGATAATAGTGGCATCCACAGGCCAATGCTCCTTACTGCTCAGGAATGGGAAAGCTGGGAGGTCAGTTTTAGTAAGGAGCTTGTGATTGTTCTTGTCCCTACCTTGAACTTGGGTTAGACACCTTCACACCCTCGGACAGAACTCATCTTGTGTTTCTGAATATGCTTGTTGATTTAATAAATTGTTTGCCTGGCCAGTATTTCCAAAGAAAATGGATTTGCTTTTCCCTTAGGATGATAGACCATTATACGGACATAATAGAGGCAAAAGGATACCCAGCTGTGTGAGTCTTGCCCCACGCTTATGAGAAAGCAAAGGAGAGAAACAAGAGTAACCCAGCTGTACCCTGCTCATTGCAGGCTCCAGTCAACTCATACAAGCAGCAAGAGAATCTTATTTAATCTTAGGGAGCGGGGGAGGAATAAACACAAAAGCAAGAGAAACTTTATGGAAGGATGCTATCCAAAACTCTTCACCTACACACCACTATTTTCACATCCCAAATGTAATTTGCACATATTCAACGATGAAATTAAAAGCAATTTAAACTTAAGCTAAACAGCTGGTCTAGAACAAAAAAACTGCTCTTCAGATTTTTTTAAAAGTTAAATGTAAAGCTTGACAAAATACTTCCTCAAACACCCCCGCAGCCCAGCACACATTGTTAGTGAAAATTATGCCTTACAATGGCAATGGTAACATAGCCTATGATATATTCAACTGCTACTACTTCACACACATAAAAGGGAGACATAGGCCAACAATAATACATTTTAAGGCATCATAATTTTAAACCTTCCAGAAACCATAGCATTCCCAGCATAAATGTTAGTCTTTAAGAACTGTTTCTCTTGCTGATAAATTACTACATTTTGCTGGTAGATCCAGAGGTCCCAATGGATATGACTACAGAAAATAAAGCAATAAGTATATAATGAATGGATTGCCAGGACATACAGAGATCATGTTATAGTACATCTTTTAATTGTCTTCAAATTAATTATATGCAACACAAAGTCATACCTCATTAAAACTAACAGAAAGATTGGAATCATTTGTTTAGAATCTTTATTCTGCCAGGAATTGCCAATATAGTTTGAAAGATAGACAAGAACAATCACAAATTTATCGAACAGAGATTCACCTATACCTAGCACCAGTACTGGAAGTGCTGTATAGCTTACAAGGCAAGAGAGAAGGAAGTGCCAGGATGTCTTCATTTTCCCCCACTCCCTTTAGACCTCCGTAAGTGATACTCAACTTTGCCATTTCCTTATGAGTTTATAACGCAATTCTTCAGGCACTATTTTTCTCTTTTAGAACTTAAGTCAGAAGCAGGTCTCTCATAATTAGTACTCATGTACTTCATGATGCTCATTAGTTGCTTTAAACCTTTTTTTTGCCTATATAAACAGTCTCTATTAATTTACCTTAACAGAAACTGTCTTCTGTTTTGTTCCAAAACACCAGTACTAAAAGATAAAGCATTTTCCCAAGTACTAGGCAGATGGGTTGGGAATATTAACTCCTGGAACACTTTGAGTTTATAGTTCTTTTCAGATTGATTCCTGGACAGTAAGTAACAATTTTACAAAGATTGTTAATATCAATTAGAGTCCACTTTCCAAAAGTGTGTGTTAAATTCTTGAGCTAGATCTTCCCAACTTGAAGAGAATGAAAAAGACATGGATTATCAAAATGGACTCAACTGTATTGATACTCGGTCTCTGATTTACCATGAAGGAAATCATTGCTCAGTGAATTTAGATTGGATTATTTTTTTTCTAGGTCAAATTATGATTTAGGCTGGGGCCCAAAGGAGAAACCTATCAAATTGTACCGTACTTTTTAGGACCTGTTGGTTGAGCAGAGCTCCAGTCTATGTTTGACTATATGTAGGACAAATGTTTGGTGGAATATTGAACACCAACTGATTTGTAGGAGTATACAAATACTGTTTTCACTTATGATTGGGGCAAAGGATTTTTGAGCTGTTATTGACACTAAATTCCTGAAAAAGATAGGAATAGTGGAGGCTGTTGCTATAGATAATGGCATTGTTTTTCTTTTAATTTATAGATCAATTCTGAATTAATGAGCACAGGGGGCATGGAGCTTTGTTCATTTTATATTAATATGCCAGTGAGTCTTGTCTTTCTAATGTGAAGGATGGTATAATGTTGAGCCTTGATTGCTCTGGTCTGAAGATGAAATTTCACCAACATGCTCATGTTTTGAAATACTTAATTTAAAGCCAATGGTAATATTTTGGAAGACTATCGAAATTGTAGCAGGTAAAGCCCCACTGGAGGAAGTATGTCACTATGGCACTTCTGTTGGCCTTGGAGATTTTACAGCCCAGGCTCATTTATTTTGTCTGTTCTCTGCTTCTAGTGTGTGGATGCATGGTGGCCATCTTCCTCTCCACACCTACCCTGTCATGATGAACTGTGTTCTTAGACTGTGAGCAAGAGTAAACTTTTCTTCTTTAGGTGCTACCTGTTGCTATTTTGAGAAAAACAAATAATATAATTGCCATTTTGATTAGATAGAAAAGTATCTAGGAGGTTATTAAAGCACGTTCATGATGTCTCGGTGAGGAATTTTCCAAAGGAAGATTAGTTGAAAGATAAACCTACCTAGAATGCAGTCAGTTGTGTCCCCATAGGCTTGGGGGCCCCGTGAAATAATGACAGAAAGGAGGAATCTAGCTGATGCTGCTGTAGGCATTGTCTCTGTCTCCCGCCACTGCAATTTGAATTGTTTTGCTCCCCCAGTGTTTTCCTCTTCATCATTACCTGAAATCTCTGAAACTGTGAACTCAAAGAAGTGTTTCACCCCTTCAATGACCATGCCATGTTACATACCTAAGGCAGGAAGGGAAAAGAGACAGGACCTGTGTGTAGAGTTTTTACTTGTAACTTGGGGAAAGAACATGAGCTCCTTTTAAGAATGCAAAGAACTAAGTGCCTCAAAGGGCCCCAAATAAGTATTCGTTGAGGCTGAATTCTTTGTGTTTCCAATTATTGGGAACTAATAGCCTGTATTCATTACCACGAACAGCTATAGAAAGTATGTAGTAGTGTTCCTTGAGGATGTGCAGTACAAGTAGGTTCTATTTCCCACTAAATGTGCTCATGAGAATACTGCTTGCTTACTTCATATTATCAGTACCTGGCTCTCTCCAAGGTCTCTTACCCAGATGAATATTTTGTTCTTGCGCTGCCTTGACTTGCTTTGAGATGCGTGGTTGCTAAGGAAGCATTCACTACAGTGTTATATGGGGTGCTGTTATATGTATTTCACGATCTTCCATGCAAAGACACATGCGAAGAATGCCTCTCAGGCCTTAGTTTTAGAAATACTTGTGTATGTTTAGTTTTTAAATCTCTGGATGGCATACTTTATATAACTGATAACCTTTCACATTGTTTTGGCCTCTGAAAAGGTCAAACACCAATACATAGTTTATCTTTAGGCAGTGAGGTTTCTATGAAAACTTTGTGTTTTAAAATGTATTACTTTCTTGCTTATTTTTCTTTCCATCAAATTTGTGTCCCATTGTATGTGTGTGTTTTATCTATCTGTTATAAAGATAATTTTATTTTTCTTTTCTAAATTATATTTTTTTGTTTGCATGCACACGTGTCAGCACACATGGATATGTGCTTGCTATGTTGCATGTGTGGAGGTCAGAAACTCTCTCTCTTTCTACCATGTGGATACCTGGGATTGAACTTGGGTTGTCAGGATTGGAAGCAAGCTCCGCTACTCACTGAGCTGTCTCACTGACACCTTTGTCTTTATTTTGATAAGTGGTCAAAGTACACGTAGAAGGTAAAATAGCAAAAAATACTCTTTTGTAAAGAAGTATTTAATATAGAATCCTTTTAATAATATTTATACGAATAAAACCAGGCAAAACTACAAGCAAATAGAAAATAATATAGACTAGAATGTAAAATATAAAAACCATTGATCACTTTGCATTATTATATTGGGAAACATAGTGTTAATAAACAGTACAACTGTTTCTCACTTACTTAGTTGATCCAAATTGGCTTGTCGGATTTGCCTTAGACCATCAAAGGCAGTCTCCTCTAAAAGTCTAGCACTCTGGTCTAATTGAGAAAAATAATTGATGGACATTGGACTGATTGAGAGAGCATGGCTTCAGAAAGAAAATCTTGTGTCTAAGGAGTAATGTGTGAGTTTTATCATTCAGAACACTTGCTCAACTTTGAAGGGTGCCTCATTAGCTTAATGGATTATTTTGAATTGATGGAAGGTAAGGTACCTGGAATCTTTAGAGTTATTGATTAGGAGTCAATTTTTTGGTTACTTTTTATATTAATTTTTATTGAATAACATTTTTTTTCATTTATTTTATATACCAACCAGTTTCCTCTCCCTCCTCTGCTCCTGTCTCCTCGTTCCTCCTTCATATCCATTCTGAAAGGGGCAGGCCTCCCATGGGCTTGCCCAAAGCATTGCACATCAATTGAAGCAGGATCAAGCTCCCCCTCTTCTGTCCAGGAAGGGCAAAGGAAATCTAGCTTGCAGAACAGGTTACCAAAAGCCAGCTAAGCACCAGGGAGAGGTCTTGTTCTCACTATTAGAAGCCTTACTAAGAGACCAACCTACAATGTCACACACATACAGAGGGCCTGGGTTGGTTCCATTCAGGCTCCCCAACAGTTGGTCCAACATCCATGGGTTCTTATGAGCTCAGGTCCCTTTTTTTCTGTTGTTTCACCCAACATGACCCCTGGTTGGTACAATCCCTTCTCATTTTATTCCACAAGACTCTCAAGACTCTCAGAGCTCAGCATAGTGCCTGACTATGGATCTCTGCCTCCACTTCCATCAGTTATAGCATAGAGTATCTCTGATGGCAATTAGGGAAGTTACAGTAGATGGTCAATTCAGGCATCTTCTCCACCATTGCTAGGAGTCTTAGTTGGGGTCATCTTGTGGGTTCCTGAGGTTTTCTCTGACACCAGGTTTCTCCCTAACCCGGAAATACACCCCCATGTCTCTTTTGTTACTCTTCCCCATCATCCTGCCTCCAACCCACCTCCCATACCCAACTCCCCAACTGACTCTTTCTAGTTGCTACCCCTCCATCCCCCCAACCACCCAGTCAGCTGTTTACCCAGGAGATCTTTTCTACTTCTCCTTCCCAGGGAAGTTCATGCATCCCTCTTTGGGTCCTCCTTCTTGTCTAGATTCTTTGGGGCTGTAGATTGTAGGTTGGTTATTCTATACTTTACTGCAAATAACCACCTATGAGTGAGTACATACCATGTTTGTCTTTCAGGGTCTAGATTACCTCACTCAGAATGAATTTTTTTCTAGTTTCATCCCTTTGCCTGCAAATTTCATGAGATCATTGTTTTTCACAGCTGAGTAGTACTCCATAGTATAAATGTGTACCTCATTTTCCTTATCCATTCTTTGGTTGAGGGACATCTAGGTTGTTTCCGGATTTTGCTTATTACAAATAAAGCTGCTGTGAACATAGTTGAGTAAGTGTACTTATGGGATAATTGAACATTTTGGGGGTATATGCCCAAAATTGGTATAGTTGTGTCTTGAGGTGAATTAATTCTCATTTTTCTAAGAAACTACCATACCAATATTCAAAGTAGCTGTACAAGTTTGCATTTCCACCATCAATGGATACATGATGTGGGATTCCCCATTGTATGCTGTAAATATCATTGGTTAATAAAGGGCCTATAGCTTTGAGCCTATAGCAGAATATATAGAAATGAGTTAAATTAATATGTAAGAGTTAGCCAATAAGAAGTTAGAGCTAATGGGCCAAGCAGCGTTTGAAATAATATAGTTTCTGTGTGATTATTTCAGGACTGAGTAGCTGGAAATCAACTAGTAGTCACCTTCCAACAGACTGGCGTCCACATGACCAACTAAAATCCACTTAAAAACCTGAAAGAACTTGAAAAGGAATTCTAGATACAAAATTACAGAGTTTAGCACAGCTTCTTACTGTTTGCTGGCAGGGTGCCACAGTGCTTTAAGAGAGATTTTCCTGCCTCAGCAGTAGCAAAAAGAAAGAAAAACAGGCCATTTTGAAATGCAGGCTTTCTGGGCCATGCTGCCAGCATGACCTCTTACTTCTTTTGGGCGACTGAATATTTGGATGGGGTTTGTGAGTGTGTTGTGGCATGCTTGATGGCAATGTGGACTGGCTGTGTGCCTGGAAGTGGGACAGTATGGGTGGCTCACACGTGGCTCCGCCATGCTGGACTGGGTGGGGCAAGCAGGAAGTACTGTATATACCTTAGTAATGCTGCAGCTTAAGTTTTTAAGAACCATTTAGCATTTTAAGAAGCTCTGCTGGACAGTAGAGAATTACAAATTCACAGTAGAACAGATTCAGATATAAAAGACCTCTAAATAAGTCACAGTGTCAGATAAATGTACATAGGTTTGGGAGAGAGAAGGAAAACAGTATAGAGAGTTATAAAAAGAAACAAAAGATTTAAAAAACAAAAGAAAATAAAGTCTTTAAAGAGACAGAGTACAGACAGTCAAAGATTAAAAAAGTAAAGATAATAAGATAAATATTAAAAAGTAACTGAGTAAAAAATAAATAAACCATGTATAGATGGAATATACACAGATAGTCTGGATTATATATATTATGTGTCTTCTTTGATTTTTTTGACTGTGAAGGAGCTAAGTATAGAGAGAGTTTTCATTGTATGGGCTACTAAGTTAAACCAGCATATATATTATAAAGGTATTTTGATTTCAGAGGTTTGGTCTAAGGATGTGTTGCTTTGAAAAAGAGGTTCTTCTTTTGTTTCCACAGAAGGTGAGAAACTGTGGATTGCTTCCAGAGTAATATGGTTTGATGGACCAAGGCCTCCTGAAGGTTGTCATGAGCAACCCCAAAAATTACTTTACCAAGCAAAAATCAGGAGGCAGTATGGAGAGAACTATGCCTATATTCCCAAATATTGCCTATAAATGTTTGCTTACATTTAAAGGGGGATGTGCTGTAGAGATTTGCATTGGGATGGATTTTGGTTTATTGGTACAAATTTAAGGTCAATATTGTTGTTCTATGCATATGTATTTCTGATCTTGATTAAGGTATTGTGTGAAGCTCATTTAAAAATGTAATGTATAATTAAGAAATATAGATAGTCATCTATAATAGTCAAGCTTATGCTCATGTTAGTTGGATTTTCTAGATGTACAGAGATATATTTCAGGTGGATATGCATTCTTCAAACCTTTCAAAGACTACAAAATATGGCATTTAAAATGTTTTTAAGAATTTAGGATTTTTCATAACAGAAAGACACCTGCTCCTGGCAGCAACAATTACTTCAAGAGAAAGATTGGCATCAAAGAGGCTTCTTATGGAGTTGGTTAGCCATTTGGGCAAGAAACTGCTCTTGCATAGACTGCTTAATTGGATGTGCAGGGTCCAAAGGGGAAATGACTAGTGTATTTGCCTAAAGGTGAGATGATCCTTCAGGGTTCCTGCTTCATGAAAGAGTCCACGAGACATTCTGTAGGATGCAGAAGAAAGTGAATGGTAAACTGCCAATATAGTTGAAACTGTCTTGGAAATTTTCTGCTTCATGAAAAAGTCTGGCAGATACTATAGGCCTGCTGAAGATAGATGCCCCAATGGTACAGAAAAACTTTGGGTGATTGTCCAGGCAGCGAGATGTCTCTGTCAATTCTAGAGTTTTGGAAGTTGCTTACAATAAACTTATTGTTTACTTAGATAATATTATATCTTTCTGGAGTCTTTGATAGAGTTGAAGAATTTATAATTATAGTTTTCCTTAGTTATGATAAAAGATAAAGTAGACATAAATATTGTAACTGTAATTCTTGCTTGATACCTGTTTTGTATATGTAATTTTACTATGTTAAAGTTAAAAGCCTTTTTTATTTAAACAGAAAAGGGAAGATGATGTAAAATTCCCCTCTGTATACTGTAAATATCATTGGTTAATAAAGAAACTACTTTGGGCCTATTGAAGAGCTATAGGGGAACAGAGCTAGGCAGGGAAAACTAAACTGAATGCTGGGAAAAAGGAGGTTGATTCACAGAGAAGCCATGTATTCCCACCAGAGACAGATGCCAGAACATTAGCTGGTAAGTCATAGCCACATGTTGATATACAGATTAATTGAAATAGGTTAAATTAATTTGTAAAAGTTAGACAATAAGAAGTTAGAGCTAATCGGCCAAACAGAGTTTTAAATAATATAGTTTCTGTGTGATTATTTCGGGACTGAGTAGCCGGGAACCAACTAATATCTTTTCCTCCAAAAGAGAAGTATTCTCATTACTCTACATCTTCTCTACTATAAGTTGTCATCAGTGTTTTTGATCTTAGCCATTCTGACAGGTGTAAGATGGTGTCTCAGAGTCATTTTGATTTCATTTTCCTGATGACTAAGGATGTTGACCAATTCTTTCTCTTTTGATCATTTGAGATTCTTTTATTGAGAATTCTCCATTTAGCTCTGTATTCCATTTTATAATTGGATTATTTGGTATTTTGATATTTAGTACTGCCGATAAGACAAAACGGCGGCCTGTCGAGCTGAAAAAAATTCTCACCAACCTCACATCTGACAGAGGGCTAATCTCTAAAATATATAGCGAACTCAAGAAGGACTCAAATTTTAAACAGACAGATTTTAGATGGCTTCAGTGCCTGACACTTAAGAATATGAGGCAAAAGTGCAAGAAATTAGATGACAACTCAACAAATTGTTTTAGTATCAGGTTTGCAGGATTCATCTAACTTTAGGCTAAGCTCACTGAGTCTGGGGAGTTTAGCATTTCTAAATGCTTTATTTAAATGTTTATTGTTTTCACACCTGTATGCAAAACACTGAAGTTTTCATAATATTTTAAACTTTAACATGATTCCAAAAAGGCACACTCACATACAAACGACAATTTCTGCTCCTGATTTTAATAAAGAAATCCATGCATATATCAAGGTGTATAACTACTTTGCATTCATAGAACAAAGAATAACTATACTTTCCCCCCATTTCTTCATTTTGTCTCAGTAGGCCACTCTCAATATTTGTTCTCATAGGCATGTGCTCTCCTTAGGTGCATTAAATCTGACTAAAAAACCAAAATTATGACACTTTCATTCCTGTCCATATTAACCATTGTTGAGTGGACCAAGAAAGGAAATAATGAGGCATACAAGTCAGACCCAACATCATGGAAGTTACACAGCGTAATGATACAGAGCTTATGTGGTAGCTTGCATTATAATTACATTCTACATACATCTGCCTATGCTTTGCTTATTAATGGAAGCATTTAATTATAATGCAATATTCAAGTAATGGTTCTAATCCAGAGATAACACTCTTACCTTTAGTAAATAAATAAAACGTTAAAATCAAAATCTAGATTAAAGAGAAAGAGTATTTAAACATGCATACACAAGACAAACAAAACCACACCTAGCCATTCTTGTGGTTCTTGTCTATGGGTTTTTTTTGTTTGTTTATTTCAGTTTATTTTTCAGTATGTTTCAGTGTATGGGAGACACATAGAAGATATGGAAATTCCTCAGAGAACAGATGTGAGGTAAATGGATTACTATAGTGTGGACAGTTATTAAGTAGATGCTCTCTTGTTTTGTCTGACTGAAGCAGATGATTGCAAAAGAGAATGTGTGAACACAGATACTTAAAATGAAGTGGGATGTATACTTTGGCAAAAAAGAAAGAAAAAGAAATAGGAAAACAAAAAAAGCATAAAACATCAAACCAATTAATGGGAGGAGCTATATAAACAGCCTAAATGTGGAAAAAAATTAAGATTCAAAGCACATCAACTGAGTTTTTATTTGGTGCTGTCTCATTCTAGGATATGAAAGCAAAGGAGCAAAGATGTGGGCCATCTGCGGATACTTGCCATTTTCTTACATAAGTCTATAGTATGTACAGAGCAGGTTAGTTACAAATTCATGTCTCAAATTAGCCAGACCAGCTAAATTTAAAGTCTGGGTCAGAAGCAAAAAAAAAAAAAAAAAATCAAAAACCAAAAAACAGAAAAAACAAGTATTTACTGAGTTGAATGTTTGACTCACATCTTATTTTGTTTAAATTTCTTATTTTTTATTATTAAGATTATTATATGATTAAAACATTTTTTTCTTTCATTTTACCACATCATTCCATATGCTTCTCTTTGGTATCTTTCAAGGCCTCTTTTAGTTGTTGTTATTGTATGCATATGTATATAAACATATATTTCTAAATATAATCTGACCAGTCTCTGTAATGTTACTTCTACGTTCTCAGACCGTTCAGTATTGGATAACCAATTGTTGTATTATTCCCTGGTGAGGACTATTCCTCCTGTTCTCAGTATTCCTTCATTGTCTATAGTTCTTTGTGCAGTGCTGAGGCTTCAGGGCCCTTTTGCTCATCCACTCTGGCATGTCTATTATTTTCTTCAATATTATCAAATAAATTGGAGTTCTAAATTAATGTGGTTCCTTAACATCACAATATTGACTTAACATGTTTCTAGTACTAAAAGTCAGTGTCTGATCCTTTAGAACTAGATAAACACTGTCTCCTAAATATTTTTTTTTTGAGATTCAAATGGATAATGGAGTTAAATCGCAAATTCTTGGTCTGCTATGATGAATTATCCTAAATATATTAAGTCTAGGATATAGGTATGTAAAAAGTAAGTCTCCTCTTACTTTTTAAGCTTGAGCTCCTCTTTTTTCTTGACTGCAAATAGATTATTTTTTACATAACATATCCTGATTAGAGTTTTCCCTCCCTATTCTTTTCCAAGTTCCTCCAATACCTCCCTTCCCATCCAGATCCACCCCCTTTCAGTCTTTCATTAGAAAACAATCAGGCATCCAAATAATAATAATAAAATAAAAATAGGACAGAACAAACAAACAAAAGGAAAAGACCCCAAGGAAAGACAGAAGAAACAGATATAGATGCAGAGACCCACTCATTTGCACACTCACAATACCTATAAAAATATAAAACTGGGAGCCATAATATATGTGCTAAGGACCTATAGGATAAAAGAGAAAAAATATAAATAAAAAATAAAGTAACGTATTTTTTTTAAAGGAAGAACCCTGATATGACATTATGAGTCAAGGAACCTCCAAAAATGCCGTTAAATTCATTTTTCTGTGACCACCTATTTTTGGGGGCATGCAGATTACCCTTTAGAACAGTTTGTTTCCTTAGGGAGACTCCTTTGTAGAAAACTAAATTTTTATTTGCAAGTGGTTATCGATTGGAGTTGGCTTCTGGGTTAGGGATGGGGCATGCGTCCACTTCTTTCATCTCTAGGACTCTATTGCAGTCCCATGCAGGTCCTGTACATGCTGCCTCAGTCTCTGTGAGTTCGTATGTGCATCGATCCTGCTGTGTCCAGAAGCCCTTGTTTCCTTGGTATCCTCCATATTCTCTGGCTTTTGTTTTCTTTCTGTCTCTTATTCCATAACATTCCCTGAGGGGAGTGGTGTGATGGAGAAATCCCCCGTATGGCTGGGTGTTCTGAGGTCGCTCGTTCTCTTCATGTTGCCTGACTGATAGTCTCTGTATCTGTTAACGTCTGCTGTAGGAAGAAGTTTCTCTGATATTGGCTTAGCAAGTCACCAATCTATGAATATAGCTGAGTATCATTAAAAGTAATTTTATTGTTCCATTTCTTTAGTAGAACAGTAGTATTTGGTTTTACCCAAGGTCCATGGCTATCTACTTGCAGGTTCTTCATCATCTAAGCAGCAATGTAACCAAATCCTGGTACTAGAAGCTTCATTTGGTTACTAATGATGTCCAGTTAGGGCTATGTTTCCTCTATTATTTGGGAATTTCATTTAGATCTCCTTCATATATGTATATATTTTATGAACCTCTATTGTATTAGGTTTCCATACTACCTTTCAAATGGCCTGTAGTTTTATGTCGTTTCCTGTATTCCTTCCCTTGTCCATCTCTTTCCTCCCCTTCTCCACCTGATCTTCCTGTTCCAGTTTCTCTAATTCCTGTTGTTTATCCATAATTATGTATTATGTTTCCCCTTTCTAGGGAGATCTAACTCTAGCCCCTTACTCTATAGCTAACCTCTATGGCTTTATGAACATTAGTTTTGTTATCATTGAATCAAATATATACACACTATATTTATTTTTCTGTGTCTGAAGTAGCTCACTCATGATGTTTTTTTTCTGGTTCCATGCATTCACCTGTAATTTTTATGATTTCATTTTTAAAAAATAGCTGAGTAATATTTCACTGTATAAATGTACTATAATTTCTTTATTCATCTGTTGAAGACATCTAGGTTGTTTCCAATTTCTGACTATTATGAACAGACCAACCATGAATATGATTGAGCAAGTATCTTTGTGAGAGGATGAAGCATCCTTTGGGTATATGTTCAAGAGTGTTATAGCTGGATATTGAGGTAGATCAGTTCCCATCTTGCTTAGGAACCACAACACTAATTTCCATAGTGACTATGTGATGTGTGATTCCCCTCTGTATGCTGTGAATGTTTTATTTCCATTGGTAAATAAAGAAACTGCTCTGGGCCTGTTGCAATGCAGAATAGAGCAAGGTGGGAATTCCAAGTAGAGATAGAGGAGAAAAGAAGGCAGAGTCAGGGAGATGACATATAAACACCAAAGGAGACAGATGCTGAAACTTTACCTGGTAAGCCACAGCCTTGTGTCAATACACAGATAGTTCATAAAAAGCCTAAGCTATAGGCCAAGCAATGTTGTAATTAATATACTTTCTGTGTGATTATTCGGGTCTGAGCAGTCAGAAAATGAAAGAACAGTTTCTGCCTACAACTGTACAGTTAGCACTCCAACTAGCAATGTATGACTGTTCCCCTTACTCTACATCCTTGCCATCATAAGCTATCACTTCTTTTATTGGTTTTAGCAATTCTAATGAGTGCAATATGAAATCTCAAAGTAGTTTTAATTTTTAGATCATTGATGGCAAATGATACTGAACATTTCTTCAAGTGTTTTTCAGCCATGTGATTTTTTTCTTTTGAGATGTCTCTGTTTAGATCTGTTTCTTGGTATTTAAATTGGGTTGTTTTATTCATATTCAATTTTTGAGTTCTTTATGTATTTTGGCTATTAGCCATCTATCACATATGTTGTTTGTAGAAATATCTTCCCATTCTGTAGGCTGCTGCTTGTCTAAATAATGATGCCATTTGCTGTGCAAAAGCTTTTTAGTTTCATGAGATATCATTGTTGATGTTAATGCTAATGGTGTTCTGTTCAGAAACTCATTTCCTGTGTTAAAGAGTTCAGACCTACCCACTTTCTGTTCACCAGGCTCATTGTACCTGGCTTTATGCTGAAGTTTTTGATCCATTTGGAGTTTAATTTTGCATATGGTGATAAGTATGGGTCTATTTGAATTCTCCTATCTGCTACTGTTGACTTTGACCAGCCCCATTTGATGAAGATGCTGTCTCTTTTCCAGTGTGCACTTCTGGCTTCTTTATCAAAACTCAGGTGTCCATGTGTGACTTTATGTCTGGGTCTTTAATTTGATTCCATTGGTCAACATGTATAATACTTTGTGCCAATAACATGCTGTTTTTTCTATTATAACTTCGTAGTACATATGAGACTGGGGATTTTGCTATCTCCTGTAGTTCTTTATTATTCAGGAATGTTTTACATATCCTGTTTTTTCATATAAAGTTGAGAATTTGTCTTTTAAGATATATGAAGAATTGTATTGGAGTTTTGATGGAGATTGCAGTGTATCTCCAGACTGCTTTTGGTTGGATGGCCATTTTTACTATATTAACCTTACTGATCTGTGTAGCTTATTTTACATGTTTCTCTTGACATTAAGTTTTGTCTAACAAAACTAGACTACTTAGAAGCCTAGGACTTGTTTTTAGCACTTCTCCTGAGCTGAATAATAGACCAAAGATCAAGCACTAACAAACAGTTTCCTGTCTAATGCTAGCTTGATTTCGCTTAGTCACACATTCATGGTGAGAAAGGAAATGTCTGTTATGAGATAAAGTCCAAAGAAAACCAATTAAGGAGGAAAGGGGGAATATAAATAAGAAAATAAAGAAGGGAACTGTGTTTCCAAGAAGCCCATGGAGGACATAATTATTTTCCTTTATTGAATATACTGAACATTATTGGGTCAGTAACTTTTCTGATCCTGTTTTATCCTGTGAGAGGAATACGGGAAAGCTATCTTGGCCCTACTTGTAGGCGTAGATATGAAGGATGATTGTACTCAATAATTGGAAGATAATCATATTCATCACAACCTCATCTCTTCCTTTTGGTAGTATCATTTTAGTTTTAATAATTTAAACTTTATATGTTATTTAAATATTAATGTGGAGATTAAATTCAAGCAATAAGCCTTGAGTATACTTTATTTTTACCATGATTGATGTGCATACATTATTTTTTTATTATTCAACAACCCTTTAGTATATCTATATTAGCATAATAGAGAGGCATCATGACACAATAATTAGAATTAAGTATTCTGGGTTTTATCACCTGGTTTTGAATCCTGGTTATATAATTTATATCTTTAGCCATGAGAGGTCAAACATATTTTCGTAATTTCTAAAAAGAATTTTTAATCAGCAAAGCTTGAATAATAGTAAAAAATATTGCTGAAGAATTAGCTTGATTAAAATGTTAATATATACAACTTATAGAATAGTAACTCATTCAAAATTGATACAATAACAATTAACTATTTTTCTCATTTTCTTTTCTTTTATTTCTTTTTTGGTTTTTCTTTTTTTATTATTTTTTTTATTAATTTATAAAAGTTTCCACTTCTGCCCCTCCTCCCAATATCCTCCCGCTCCCCCCACTCCCTCTCCTCCTCCCTCTCCAGCCCTAAGAAGAGTTAGGGTTTCCTGCCCTGTGGGAAGTTCAAGTTCCTCCCCTCTCCCTCCAGGTCTAGGAAGGTGAGCATCCAAACAGATTAGGATCCCAAAGATCCAGTACATGCAGAGGAAACAAGACCCAGTGCCATTATCAATGGCTTCTCAGACAGTCCCCGTGCCAGCCAAATTCAGAGAATCTGGCCACAATCAGAGAATCTGGTTTGATCACATGCTCGTTCAGTCCCAGTCCAGCTGGCCTTGGTGAACTCTCATTCGATCAGTCCCCTTGTATCAGTGGATGAATGCAATCCTCACGGTCCTGCCTTTCTTGTTCATGTTCTCCCTACTTCTGCTCCTCATGCGGACCTTGGGGGGCTCAGTCCAGTGCTCCAATGTGGGTCTCCGTCTCATTCTCCATCCATCATCGGGTGAAGGTTCCCTCTGCTCCTGCCTTCCTTGCTCACGTTATCCCTCCTTCTGCTTCTCATTTGGACCTAGGGAGTTAAGTCCAGTGTTCCAATGTGTGTCTCTGTCTCTATCTCCATCCATCGCCAGATGAAGGTTCTATGGTGATATGCAAAATATTCAACAGCATGGTTATGGGTCAAGGCCAGTTCAGGCACCCTCTCCTCTGCTGCCCAGGGAGCAATCTGGGGATCTCTCCTTGGACCTGGGAACCCCTCTAGAATCAAGTCTCTTGTAAACCCTAAAATGGCTTTCTCAGTTGAGATATATACTTCCCTGCTCCCATATCCATCCTTCCTCTCTCTCCCCATTCCAATCCCCCAAGCTTTCCCCAATCCTCCCCTACTCCCTTCTCTATAACCCACTCCCCTTCCATCTACTCCCGCCCCCATGCACCCAAGGTTGCCTGGCACTCTTGTCTACTTCCAATATCCAGGAGGATAACTACATGATTTTCTTCAGGTTCACCTTATTTAGCTTCTCGAGGATCACGGATAATAGGCTCAAAGACTTTAATTATGGCTAGAATCCACTTATGAGTGAGTACATACCATATTCCTCTTTTTGGGTCTGGGTTACCTAACTCAGTAAAGCATTTTCTATTTCCATCCATTTGCATGCAAAATTCAAATTGTCATTTTTTTTTCCCGCTGAGTAAAACTCTAATGTATATATGTTCCACATCTTCTTTTACCATTCTATTGAGGGGCACCTAGGTTGTTTCCAGGTTCTGGCTATTACAAATAGTGCTGCTATGAACATAGTTGAACAAATGCTTTTGTGGTATGATAGGGCATCTCCTGGGTATACTCCCAAGAGTGCAATTGCTGAGTCCTGAGGGAGGTTGACTCCCAGTTTCCTGAGAAACCGCCACACTAATTTCCACAGTGGTTGCACAAGTTTGCATTCCCACCAACAATGTATGAGTGTTCCCCTCACTCCACATCCTCTCCAGCATAGGCTATCTTTGGTGTTTTTGAGTTTAGCTAATCTGACTGGTGTAAAATGGTATCTCATAGTTGTTTTGATTTGCATTTCCCTGATCACTAAGGATGTTGAGCATGACCTTAAGTGTCTTTTGGCCATTCGAAGTTCTTCTGTTGTGAATTCTCTGTTCAGATCAGTACCCCATTTTTTAATTGGGTTAATTAGAGTTTTAGTGTCTAGTTTCTTGAGTTCTTTGTATATTTTGGAGATCAGACCTTTGTCTGAAGAGGGGTTGGTGAAGATCTTCTCCCAGTCAGAAGGTAGCCTTTTCGTCTTACTGACCGTGTCCTTTGCCTTACAGAAGCTTCTCAGTTTCAGGAGGTCCCATTTATTCACTGATTCTCTTATTGTCTGTGCTACTGGGGTCTACCTAGGAAGTGGTCTCCTGTGCCTATGTCTTGTAGACTACTTCTCACTTTCTCTTCTATCAGGTTCAAAGTGGTCTGATTAGTGTGGAGATCTTTAATCCATTTGGACTTGATTTTTGTGCATGGTGATAGATATGGATCTACTTTCATTCTTCTACAATTGACATCCAGTTATGCCAGCACCATTTGTTAAAGATGCTTTCCTTCTTCCATTGCAAACCTTTAGCTTCCTTGTCGAAAATCAAGTGTTCATAAGTTGTGGATGTTAGCTGTCGGCTTGTTGTAAATAGCTTTTATTATATTTAGGTATGATCTTTGTATCCCCAATCTCTTCAACACCTTTATAACGGGATGTTGAATTTTGTCAAATGCTTTTTCAGCATCTAATGAAATGATCATATGGTTTTTTTTCTTTCAGTTTATTTATATGATGGATTACATTGATAGATTTGCGTATGTTGAACCAGCCCTGCATCTCTGGGATGAAGCCTACTTGATCATAATGGATAATTTTTCTAATGTGTTCTTGGATTTGGTTTGGTAGGATTTTGTTGAGAATTTTTTTGTCGATGTTCATGAGTGAGATTGGCCTGTAATTCTCTTTCTTGGTTGGTCTTTATGTGGTTTTGGTATCAGGGTGACTGTAGCTTCATAAAAAGAATTTGGCAATGACTCTTCTGTTTCTATATTGTGAAATACATTAAGGAGTATAGGTATTAGCACTTCTTGGAAGTTCTGGTAGAATTCTGCATTGAAACCATCTGGTCCTGGGCTTTTTTTGGTCGGGAGGTTTTTGATAACAGCTTCTAATTCTTCGCGACTAACATGTCTATCTAGATTGTTCACCTGGTCTTGATTTAACTTTGGTAAATGGTACTTATCTAAAAACCAGTCAATTTCTTTTACATTTTCCAACTTTGTGGCATATAAGCTTTTGTAGTAAGATCTAATGATTCTCTGAATTTCTTCTGTGTCTGTTGTTATGTTCCCCTTTTCATTTCTGATCTTATTAATTTGAGTGTTCTCTCTATGTCATTTGATTAGTTTGGCTAGGGGTTTGTCAATCTTGTTGATTTTCTCCAAGAACCAACTTTTTGTTTCATTGATTCTTTGGATTGTTTTCTGTGTTTCTATTTTGTTGATTTCAGCCCTCAGTTTGATTATTTCCAGTCTTCTACTCCTCCTGGGTGAGTCTGCTTCTTTTTTTTCTAGAGCTTTCAGGTGTGCTGTTAAGTCACCAATGTGTGCTTTCTCCATTTTCTTTAATTGGGCACTTAGGGATATGAACTTTCCTCTTAGCACTGCTTTCATTGTGTCCCATAGGTTTGAGTATGTTGTGTCTTTATTTTCGTTAAATCAAGGAAGAGTTTAATTTCTTTCTTTATTTTTTCTTTGACCCAGGGGTGATTCAGTAGTTGACTGTTCAACTTCCATGACTTTGTAGGCTTTCTGGTGTTAGAATTGTTATTGAATTCTAACTTTATTCCATGGTGATCCGACAAGACACAGGTGGTTACTAGTAATTTTTTGTATCTGTGGGAGTTTGCTTTGTTACCGAGTATGTGGTCAATTTTCGAGAAGGTTCCATGAGCTGCAGAGAAGAAGGTATATTCTTTCCTGTTTGGGTGGAATGTTCTATAGATATCTGTTAAGTCCATTTGATTCATTACCTCTAGCAATTCTCTTATTTCTCTGTTGGGTTTCTGTCTGATTGACCTGTCCATTGGTGAGAGAGGTGTGTTGAAGTCTCCTACTATTAGTGTGTGTGGTTTGATGACTGCCTTGAGTTCTAAAAGTTTTTCTTTTACATAAGTGGGTACTTTTATATTAGGGGCATAGATATTCAGGATTGAGACTTCCTCCTGATGAATTGTTCCTGTTATGAGTATAAAATGTCTGTCTCCATCTCTTCTGATTGATTTTAGTTTGAAGTCAATTTTGTTGGAAATTAGAATGGCCACACCCATTTGTTTCTTAGATCTGTTTGCTTGAAAAACCTTTTCCCAACCCTTTACTCTGAGAAGATGTCTGTCTTTGTGGTTGAGTTGTGTTTCTTGTAAACAGCAGAATGTTGGATCCTGTTTTCGTATCCAATCTCTTAGTCTGTGCCTTTTTATAAGTGAGCTGAGTCCATTAATATTGAGTGATATTAAAGACCAGTGGTTGTTGACTCTGGTTATTTTTTTTAAATTTTTTTTGTGTAGTAGAGTTTGTATGTTTCCCTTCTTTGAGTTGTTCTTGTGAAGGGTCTCTAGATTTCTGAGTTATTGTAGGCAATGTTGGCAATGTTGGATTCCTTGGCTCGCGATTTTCCTTCTATTACTTTCTGTATGGCTGGATTTGTGGCTACAAATTGTTTAAAATTGTTTTTTTCCTGGAATATTTTGTTTTCTCCATTGATAGTGAATGATAGCTTGACTGGGTATAGTAGTCTGGGTTTGCATCCATGGTCTCTTAGTCTCTGCAGTACCTCTATCCAGGACCTTCTGGCTTTCATAGTTTCCATAGAGAAGTCTGGTGTAAGTATGATAGGTTTACCTTTATAAGTTTCTTGACCTTTTTCCTTTGCAGCTCTTAATATTCTTTCTTTAATCTGTATGTTTTGTGTTTTGATTATTATATGGTGAGTGAATTTTTTTTTGATCCAGTCTATTCAGTGTTCTGTGTGCTTCTTGAACCTTCATAAGAATATCGTTCTTTAGGTTGGAAAAGTTTTCTTCTATAATTTTGTTGAATATATTTTCTGGGCCTTTGATCTGCAGTTCTTCTCTTTCTTCAATCCCTATTCTTCTTAGATTTTGTTTTTTTTTATTGTGTCCCAGATTTCTTGAATGTTTTGTGATGAGAATTTTTTTGGATTTGCCATTTTCTTTGATCAGAGCGTTTATTTTCTCTATGGTATCTTCAGAATCTGAGATTCGTTCTTCTATCTTTTGTATTCTATTGGTTATGCTTGATTCTTTAGTCTCTGTTCATTTACCTAGACTTTCCATATCCAGCTGGCCCTCGGTTTGTGTTTTCTTCATTGCCCCCATTTCAGTTTTCAATTCTTGAACTGTTTACATTACCTGTTTTATTGTATCTTTCATGGATTTACTCATTTCTTCAAACTTTTTGTTATACTTCTCATCCATTTCTTTATTCATTTCTTCAAACTTTTTGTTATACTTCTCATCCAATTCTTTAAGGGAGTTATTCATATCCTGTTTAAGGGATTCTATTGCTTTCATAATGGCACTTTTTCCCACTTCTTCTGGATTAAGGTGTTCAAGTCCTTCTTTTGTAGGGTTGTTGGGATCTGGTGTTTTCACGTTGTTTTTCAGATTGTTGGAGAAGTTCTTGCCTTGGCGTCTGCCCATCTCTTCCTTCAAATGCTCTCTATTGGATCTTCTGATACCGGGTCAGGTTCCCCCTCCAATGGATGTCTGCTAGAAGATCAGTGCCCCTTGCTGGCCCGGAATCTTGCTGAGCTTACACAGGGCCCACCTGTCCTGTACCTGGATGAAAGCTGGGATGGGAGGCGAGAGAGCTCAGCAGGGTGGAGCCACCACTGCAGGGTGACCAGGGAGTTAAGGGGGTTGGGGAAAGTCTGAATTCCTCCTTGCTGGTTTCTGCCGTGGGCCAGGAGCAAACTCACCCCTCCAATGGATGTCTGCTAGAAGATCAGAGCCCAGAAATGTTGCTGAGATGACACAGGGCCCACCTGTCCTCAGGCAGGCTATTGAAACACAGGAACTGCCTCCTGTTGGGTTGAGCCCACAGCCCAGGCCCAGCACACAAGGCAGCTGAGCTGGGGAGATCTTATGGCCCCAGGGGGAAGGGAGGAAGAGAGGAAGGTGTACCTGGATGAAAGCTGGGATGGGAGGTGGGAGAGCTCAGCCTATTTTTTTCATTTTCACATTAGGAAACCAAGATTTGGAGAAGTAATTTACTTAGGACCAGACAATAGTAGGTATAGTCAGAGACTGTTTGTTCTTTTCCCAGCCACCCAGGCCTGAAATAACCACTCAGAAACTATATTAATTACAACACTGCTTGGCCTATTAGCTGTAGCTTCTTATTGGATAACTCTTCGTAAATTAACCTATTTCTATTAATCTGTGTATCACCACATGGCTGTGGCTTACCAGCATGGCTCCAGCTAAAGGCTCGCACCTTTCTTCTTTGGCAGCTACCTGGCTTCTTATTGACTCTGCTTTCTTTCTTTCTATATCTTTTCCAGCCTGGTATATTCTGTTAAGTCATTGAGCAAAAGTAACTTCTTTATTAACCGATGGTATACAGAGGAGAATCCCACATCAGGTAAGAGAACTGGGCCTCACATCTTGGGTATAGCAGGCTAGAGCCCTTAGTCTTGTTTGTTGATCTCACTGTAGAAAGATCTCAGGTCCAAGTATATATTAGTGATCCTGTTTGCTTAGCTATGAGCTCTGGCCTTGTCCATATGGTTCTCTGCTCCCAGAAGGTTGATAGCTGTGAACTGAATTACTAGACCCTATAGTTTCTTCTGTCAACAAGAAGTCCTGGCAGATCAGAGTGAGAGGAGCAATCACAATAGAGGTATATATCTTCTCTTGGTTTATTGTGTGAAAATTTTTCCTGGTTGCTTCCTTTTGTGCAGTAATTTTGGTAGATCAATAAACTTAGAATAGCTGTTCTTTTGTTCCAGTGTGGTTAGTCTCAAGAAAATAGAAGTAATAATTTGGCTCTTCAGTGAAGCTGTAAACAAGAAAGTGTACTCTTAGCAGATACAGATTGAATTCTTGTCCTAAGGTCTCTTTTGAGTCGTTCCATTCCTCTTCCAAACTGGAGCAGAATATCCTTTAAATCTCTGATACTGAAGTCATCAGTTCAAATCTTTATATGTCTGATAAAGAGAAAAACAGAAGTCAGAATATTTTCTGCTAGGATTGAGGATTTTATTACCTTGTCTGGAGTCCCATAGTTTTTATCAATAGAGTTCAGGCAAATTCCTGGCCTACCTAGAGTTAGAAACTCACAGAGAACAACATCTTTATCTCAGGTCTTGAACTGCTTTGCTGATTCTCTTTGCAAAGTGCAAAAGCCAAGAATTTTCATGGAGAAAGGACCATTAGAGTAACAAGTTCTGATAGCTTATTATTCTTGGTCATTTTAGATAATTGACATAAGCCTTATTAGGGCTGGTGGATTAGTTTGCTTTATTGTCAAGAAGATATAAAATGAACCAAGCTTCATCTGTGCTCCTGCCCATGAATGATTTATACGGCCAACAATCCATCAATCATCTCTCATTTGGGAGATTCTGCCTTTGAAGAAATATGACTATGATATAATTGATGAAATTAGAAGCGACACCTTGTGTAGAAGAAGAAGAAATGATTTGAAACTTGCCCTACCATGTTATTAACAAATGAGCACTAAGCTATTAGATTGATCAGGGTTTTTTTTCTGTACCTAATAGCAGCTCTGGGTCAGGTCATTATGTTTGATTTCACTTGCCCATTTGTGTAAATATGTAGACAATCACTATATTTTTCTTCTTCTCAAGATGTTAAAAATTTAGTAACTGAGCAAGCATAATATTTATTCACAATCTATTTTCATATGGACTGTCTGAGAAAGTACAAAATATACCTTTAGGAACTCAAATTTTTATTTTTCAAAATCAGAGACTGCCATTCAACAAATAATCTAGCCAAACTCCAAGTTTAGTGATAATTGTGGCCACCTGTTAAGCATTAGCTAGGTGCAGACAACAGATGTGAAACATCTGCTACGTATTGTTTCATTTATTCCTTACAATAGTGTTGGACACTAGAAAGAATGTTTTACTTTCTTTTCAGAAATGAGGAAACCAACACTGAAAGTTCGAGAAATTTGCCCATGGAAGATGACAGGGGCAAGTCTCTCTTCCTGAGAATGTGCCCTGTGTTTGCCTATGGGATATATTCCAGATAGCTGTCAGTTCTTCTTTCTTTTGTACTTTTTCTCAAATCAACATCATTTCATTGGGTCGGCGATAAGAGGGTTTTTAATTTTTTTTTTATTTTACATGACAGCTGTAGTTTCCCCACTCTGCTCTCCTCCCAGTACCCTTCCACCTCTGCCTCTCAGTATACTTCTCCTTTGCTCCTATTTAGAAAAAGGCAGGCCATGCCTGGATATTGACAAAACATGACATATCAAGTTGTAGTAAGATTAAACACCCCACCTTGAATTAAAGCTGGGTGAGACAACCCTGTTTGAGAGATAGAGTACCAAAGACAGAAAAAGAGTCAGAGACATCCCCTGCTCCCACTGTTAGGATTCCCACAGGAAGATCAAGCTACACAACTGTCATACATGCAGAGGGCCTAGGTCAGTCCCATCCAGGCTCCCTGGGAGTTTGTTCAGTCTCTATGAGCCCCTAAGAGGGGCTAATTGATAATTGATCCTGTGAGGTTTTTTTTTTGTGCTGTCTTTGACCCTCCTGGCTCCTACTGTCCTTCCATTCTTTCTTCCTTTCATAAGATCTCCTGAGGTTCGCCTAATGTTTGACGGTGGGTCTCTGCATCTGTTTCTACAGTTGCTGGATGAAACCTTGATAAAAGGGTTTTGAAAGCAGTTTATTTCTCTTTTAAAGAAATGGATTTTTTGAGGGTTTCATATACTTTGTTTTGGTCATATTCACTCTGACAACTCTTCCCAGATCTGCCCAACTACTGACCGAGCTTTGTGTTCTCCTTTTTGAGAAAAAAAAATCCTTCAAGACCAGTTTATTCAGCACAAATATTCTTGAACTTGTGATTGTCCATTAGAGAGTGGTTAGCTTATCATGGGTTAAATGCTTAGGGTCTATTTCTCTTCAGGCAGTTAGTAATTGCCAATAGCTCATATCTTGGAGAGAATAGTGTACCAAGTTAGCTTCTCCATTCGGAGATTTAGTCTGGTTTGAGCTTACACAGATTTTACACATGCTCACATGCTCTGTGAGTTCATATGTGTATCTGTCTTACATTGTCCAAAGAATCCTGTTTTCTGTGGTTATACATCATTTCTGGTTCTTGCAATATTTCTGCCCATCCTTTTGCAGAGATTCCTGAGCCTTGGGAGGGCTGAGGAGGGTACGATATATAGGGTTGAGCATGGAGAATTCTGCAGTCTCATATTCCTTGAAATAGTGCCATAAACTTTATGGTAGTAACCATCCACTTTCTGGAAGGTTTTAAGCCCCATGGCACAAGATGAAACCCATGACTTGTACCATTACTGGGCTAAGCACTTATAGACATACAGGTAATAGGACCTGGAGAGTAATTAGATTATAATTATAATCTCAAAAACAAATAAAAGACAAGCCAGTAGAAATTTGAGAGCAATTTCATTGAGAACATACACACACACACACACTCTCTCTCTCTCTCTCTCTCTCTCTCTCTCTCTCTCTCTCTCTCTCTCTCACATACACACACACGACAGTATGTGTGCATGTGAGTGCCCATGCATGTAGAGGACAAGTATTATTACTTCACCTCAGTCTGTTTGTTCAGACAGGATCTCTATGGAATCTTGGAGCTCACTGATTAGGCAAGACTGGCTAGCCTATGAACCCTAATGTCCCATCTTTGCCTCTCCAGTACTGGAACCACAATATGTGTCCCTATGCCCAGAGTTTACCTATGGATTCACTGAGGAGAGATGCCTATCAAAATTTTAATAGAAATAACATAATAGTAGCAAGCTATCAGTGCAAATGCTTCTTCTTAGAACAATGCAAGCAGAGGCCCTTCTTGGAGCTAGTATTTCTAAAAAATATAATCTGCTTCTGGTAGTCAGTATGCTTCAAGTTCTGAGATTGCAAAATCTGCACACCTTCAATTCAAGAAGACTGCTGAAAAGAATACTGTTGGCCAGATCATTCGGTGCAGACTTTCCCAAAGACATTGTAGCTGTTCTTAAGTGAAGTCGTCCACTTAAAATGTCCCAGACCCAATTACTCATGAGCTTCTATTCATTTTGTTTCTATCTTTACTTAATCAATCCTTATATGCCAAAAATTGAGTGAGTTCCTTGTTTTTTTCTCTTTTTCTTTCCCTAAGAACTATTAAACATTTTCCTAATTATTTTTTGCTTATTCTCAGAATGTTCCATTTTTACCTGTCCACTCTGTCCAAGCCACCATATCCACCCAGTTGAATTCCTTGTCTCACCTCTTACATTGCATAGGTACAGTTCATCCTTCACATATGCACACTTAGATCACAAATGAAAAGTTGATCATGGCATCTCCCACCTAGGGTCTCTTAGGGGTACTGTGTACAATGGTTTTTCAGGTTTGTTATGACCTAGGACCTCTAGAGTTGCCTTTACCACTCTCTTCTTTCTCCGTGCTCTGGTTGTCCTGAGCTGTTTTCAGTTCCTTCATAGCATAGGTTCACTCTCCTCTCTGGGCCTTTATCTTTACTGTTCCCTGTGCTTCAGACAATATAAATGAACCTTATCAGCTGTGATCAGGGGTGCAGGGATACTTAGTCATTGGAAACTACTGTCTGCAAAGCACTTCCCAACAGGCCATTCATCATTTAGAAATTTCTGGTTGAAAGCACAGAGACTTGTGGTCAACTGCCAAAGTTTATCTCAGAACATTTATTATTTTTCCTCTTTTTAACCCAAAGCTTAAAGGCAGAATGTCTTTCTACAAGAACAATTGTAGATTTTTCTGTTTTACCTGGCTTGGGAGAGATTAGGAACTGGGAAGAGATGGTCTCTTGACAGCTTAAACCACTGATGGATAAGGGAACTTTCTATGCTTGGGTTAGCATGGAAAGTTTATGAAGTTCAGAGATTAAGGAATAAAGTTACGGCAAGAGGACAGTGTTCTGCTCCATTCTGTTGCTCTGATAAAACACTGAGCAGAAGCAACACAGGGTAGAAAATATCCATTTTGGCTTAAACTTCCACATCACAGTCCATCTTTTAAGGAAGCCAAGACAAGAGCTCAAGCATGAACTTGAGACAGAAATCACTGAGGAGTGCTGCCTGATGCCTTGTCCTCGGACTCACTGGCAACTCATCCTTAGATAGCTTTCCCATAGAGTCCAGGACAGCCTGCCAAGGGAATGAAGCTACCACATCAGTTAATGGATCTTCCTGATTCTGTTAATAACTAAGACCATTCCCCATAGACATACCCATAGGCCAATCTGATTTAAGTAATTTCTCAATAAAGTCCTTTTTCAGAGATGATTCTAGGCTGTGTCAATTTGACAAGCAAAGCTAACAAGGGTAGTCAGCAAAGTTTAGGTACACAGAAGTTGAAGGGAATTGAAAATAAGGTTCCAATAAAAAATTTACATAATTATTTTTATTAATTTTTAAAATCAGCATACAAAATAATTGTTATATATTATAATAATTATATATTATCTTCATATGTGTGTATTAGTGTATTCTGATCACACTACCCAATTATACTCTTTCCTCTGCTTCCTGACAATCTCATCTAACCTCAAATAGCATGATTTCTGCATGCCATACATATTGTATAAATCCAAATAATGACATTTAAATATATTCTGTATATGAGAGAAAACATGCGATATTTATCGTTGTTTATTCCTGTTATCCTCTCTCTCCATCCACATTTGACTAATCTTCTTCTTATCTCAAATGGCCCCATTTCTAATTTTATTTCATGAATAACACACACACACACACACACATATATATATATATATACATATACACGCACATAGACACATACATATACATACATACACACACAAATTTAAATCCATATTTTTGCATATAGAAAGAAAATGTGGTATTTGTCATTCATGAGTGCTGTGGGAGCTCCTTCCACTCCTTCAGCCAATAGCCTTTAAGATACCAGCCTACTGGGGCATGGTCTCTTATACTTTAAAAAGCAGTGGAACCGGGCACTGGCTCTCTTGCTTCCAGCTCCCATTCTGGCTGCTAGACTCTCTGTTTCCTGTTTGCGATGATAGGACTGTTGTTTGAGATGGTGATCTGTAAGTTTTTCCTCTCAAATAAATAACTTTTTTATTATTCATAATTCTTAACTGGTATGGGATTGTTTTATGGCTTCACAGGAGTTTGGGTTATTTCAGCAAACACAATTATCTAAAGTTTGAT
Organism: Myodes glareolus; assembly: GCF_982192425.1. NCBI lineage: Eukaryota > Metazoa > Chordata > Mammalia > Rodentia > Cricetidae > Myodes > Myodes glareolus. The sequence continues at coordinate 32,700,834 of NC_142040.1, forward strand.
CCATTTTCTGTACATGGCACCATCTTCTTTGTGTCTGAATAATACATTTCATATATACCACATATTATAATTCATTTTTCCATTGATATGCATCTAGACTGATTCCACATCTTGTCTACTTTGAGTAATGCTGCAATAAACAAGTATCTGGTATCTCTTTAGTGTGCTGAGTTAGATCCCTTAGGTATTAATACTGAGGTAGTGTAGCAGGATCATAATAATTTCATTTTTAATTTTTAAAGAAAGAGGGATAAAGTTGTACACTGCTGAAATTAAAAGGATATTTTAGCATTATCAGTGAAGAAACTGAAGCTCATAGACCTTAAATATCCTGGTTCTTACTATGTAGTAAGAAATAGTGAATATATGAATTTCTGAGAATATGGGTAGATTGAAAGATCTTGCTGAGCCTAATAGGAGACATAAGAAAGAAAAAGTTGCAGATAAATGGTTTATTTACCAAAATAATAAGAGTTAAGAACACATATAAATGCAAGTTTCTTAAAGAAAAATGTAGACTACGTATAAAGAGTAACTTTAGATCATCATTTGACTTCTCAACAGTGATAGAAAGCACTTTCATATGATAATTTAAATGTGTTGAAGAAAAGAGATTTGGATTCAGAATTTTATATCTAGCAAAATATTAAAGTATGAAGGCACAGTAAATATGCTCATAAATTAGACCCCCGAGGGCCTGTGATTCACGGTAAATTCTCTGGAAATATGCTTAGAGGAAATACACTGACTGCCAGGGAAACCAATCTGGAGTGGTTTTAGATATCCATGAAAGTAAATAGCTTGGCACATTTGACCCCCTAATAATAAAGCAAGGCTGCCTCTTAGTCTGTGCCCCAGCAATTATACTTCTGGGAATTCATTCAAGATAAATGGAAGCATACTTACAAGGATTTGTACACCCACATTCACAGTGGCCTTATTGCTAATAGCCAAAAGCAAAATAAGCAGACATCCAATAGGTAAACAGGTAATTTGCTGTTTAATCACAGAATGAAATGTTACTCAGCAATTGAGTTGAACTATCTACTGCTGCCTGGTATGATTTGGATAAATCTCAAAAATATTATGTGGTAGTAAGAGGCCAGGCATAATTGGGTATTTTCCATATGTTATAGAATAGTAAAAATGTAATCTGCAATGAAGAAGTAGACTAGGGAGTTAAGTTTGACATGACAGTTTACTGGGCTGGGAAATAAGACACCCTAGGATAAATCATAGTTAACAGTGCTTAGGTTAAAATAATAAATTCAACTTTGCAGGAAATAGTTTTGACTAATATGTATTATTTTTATTTTAAATTTTTAATTCATTTTACATACCAGCCACAGTTCCCTCTCCCTCCCCTCCTCCCTTTCTCCCCCACCTTTCCACCCCTCCCATCCACTACTCAGAGAGGATAAGGTTTCACATGGGTAGTCAATTAAGCCTAGCATATTAAATTAATGTAGGACCAAGTCTCTCTCCCCTGTATCAAGACTGTGAGCAAGGATATGTAAGTATTAAAGAGTTAAATTTATAAATATAGGGTTTAAAAAGGAGTATTTTTTGCATTTCTATGTGTAAGGATCATGTTAAGTTAATGCTTAGTGCTGTTCTCTGATACTAGAAAGCCATGTTTAAGTTACTTTCCAAAAAAGACTGGACAAGCATATCGTTAAAGTTATATTCTCAAGGATTTTTTTTGAGTCTGACCTCTTATTAATCTAGGTATAATAGCAAGAATACATTATTACAGCATGCATACATCTCCTTTCATGTAATAATTCAGAGAAAGGCCCCAATGAATCATGTGGTAGTTTGAATAAGAATGTCTCCCATAGGCTCATATACTTGAATGTTTGGTTCTGTGTTGGTAGACGGTTTAGGTAGGATTGGGTGGTGTGGGCATGTTGCATGAAGTGTGTCATTGGAGGTTTCAAAAGCCCACATTCAGTCCAAACTCTCTCTGCCATGATCTTGTAGATCAGATGAAAGTTCTCAGTTCTACTGCGTCAGCACCAGGCCTCTCTACCTGCTGCTAGGCTTTCTGCCATGATGGTCATGCACTAGCCCTCTGAAACTGTATGCAAGGCTCCAAATCCCATGCTTATGGTGTCTCTTCATAGCAACAAAACAGTAACCAAGTACCACAAGCTTAAGAAAAAGTGCCAGTTACATTTGAAAACAAATAAAGTATCAGTTCTCAATATAATGAAGAGCCCTACCATAGAGGACCTTTCATTCTTTGTCTCACTTCAGTAACTGATATCCGAAAGGATGCACAGGTAAAATAGACTTAGCTTTTAAAATTGTGTATATACATGTGTGTCTCTGTATGGTATCTGCATATTAATGCGGGTGTACACACAGGTGAGAAGATGGTGTCAGGTTCCCTGGAGTTGGAGTTACCAGCAATTGTGAAATCCCTATCCTCATGGTGTGGGCTCTGAACTTATCTTCTCAGCAAGAGCTTTTGACTTTAAAACCTCCCTTCCATCCCAAGACTATTTTCAAATACTATCCAGTTAGAGGTTAAAAAAATTGTAAAATTCAAATGTAACAAGTATTCAAATTCAAATTCAAATGTAAGTTAACGTTACAGCACTTTAAATTAATAAAATACTAATAGATTTGCAAATGTCCATTTGGGTCTTAAGAGCAGATTGCATAGGACACAGAGCAGGAGATTTATTGAAGAATTCTCCACCTCTGTCATGAGACAGTGGAAGATGCGAACAGGATGAGATAGTGGGACAAAAATGTGGTTTTGACAGCCATAGAAGGAGGGAGAGGAATGAAATGATTAAGTAGGAGGAGTCTTGACTGACTCTACAATGCTGAGAAATTTGCCGCTAGTGGAATCTTGAAAATTGCTTATTAGCAAAGACTTATGATGTCTCTGGTGCCCCCGCTCCCTTAGAAGCAGCCCAAGGGGATTGGACCTTGGCAGAAACATACACTAGGCTTAAATATATGACTACTGGACACTATTTGTGGATGCTCCTCACAGCAGGGGCTCTTGAGGAGGGATTTGAGCATTACAATGAAATTACTATCCATATTCCAGAATACATTTAAAAACAGGTATTGCAGATACCTTAGAAACACTTGCAGACAAAATTTACCAAACTCTTTTAAGTCATGTAGTGCTGGCTTTTACCCATTAAGCGCCAATGAAAAGCAAATTATATTAAAATTAACCTCATTGGGGCTTCATTATCCACAGAGAGTGTATTTTTATTCTGGAGAGGTGAACGAGGTTCGCAATATATCTACACTTTCCTGCTAAAATAATTCACTTTAAAAGCCAAAGTAGGTCATGCATGCATTGATATCTTAATCATTCATATTTCTGTTATCTAATTAATGACACAAAAGAGATTGGAATGTTCAGTTGAAAGAAAACTGATAGAGGAGAGAGAATAAGAATTCATGATTATCATTCTTAAAGTATAAGGTGAGATAACCCCTTCTCTAGAAGCCAGTGGCTCCATTAAGTGTAGTCATTATCAGAGATATTGAAACACCAATTTGTTTATTACAAGCATTGGGAAGGCATGTTTTTATTATTGACTTGTCGCATTTCATCGGAGTACAGGAAACTTTGTGTTTCTATTCTGCTGAGGTGGATTCATGATCGATACTCTGAGGCCTTCAGTCAAGTGTGTAATAGCTGGAGTCGATGAAACAAGAGGTCTGGCTTTAAAACCAGTAGAAGCATGGCTGTCATTTCTTATTTTCTGATTTTGCACATCATCTGCCACGTTTAAAAATGGCCACTCTTGTTGTGAAGATAGGATTACATAATGTATTGGACATTGCAGTGCCAGGCAGACAGGAAAAAATACCTTTGTAAAATGCAGATGAATAAAAACTGCTTACCGCAATCCTTAGCTGTGGCTTCTCTCACTGTCTCAGTCTAGTCTATTCTTCAATGAAGAATTTTGGCTGTATATAAGGAAGAGCTGACATGGCTCTAAGGTACTCAAAACTGGGCCCAAGTAGTCAGCGCCAAGGGAGCCACAGTGGCATTGGAGACTTCTAGCCTTGTCCATGTTGGAAAGTTAAGTCTTATTCATTCATAACAAAAGTGGTGGCCTTGCAGACTCAATAGTTGGTTTGATATGCTGATTTGTCAGGGGTGAAAAGAAGATAAACATGCTTTGAACAATTGGGTTGAGACAGGCATTTCAATTTAAATCTCAAGCTTATGAAATCTGTCTCTTTTTTTAGTTTATTAAAATATAAAAGTTTCCATTTTCGCCCCCCCCAACACTCTCCCACTCCCCCCACTCCCTCTCCTCTTCCCTCTCCATCCCTAAGAGCAGTCCGGGTTTCCTGCCCTGTGGGTAGTTCAAGTTCCTCCCCGCTCCCTCCAGGTCCAGGAAGGTGAGTATCCAAACAGACTGGATCCCCAAAAATCCAGAATATGCAGAGGAAACAAGTCCTAGAGTCATTGTCAATGGCTTTTTAGAAAGACTTCGGATCAGCCACATTCAGGGAATCCCGCCTTCTCCAGAGAATCTGGTTGGATCAAGGGCTCCTTCAGTCTCAGTCAACTGGCCTTGCTGAACTCTCATTAGATCAGTCCCCTTGTATCAGTGGGTGATCGCTCCCCTTGCGGTTCTGATTTCCTTTGTCATGTTCTTCCTCTTTCTGCTCCTCCTTTGGACCTTGGGGGGCTCAGTCCGGTGCTCCAATGTGGGTCTCCGTCTGCATCGCCATCCATCGCCGGATGAAGGTTCCCTCTGATCTTGCCCTCCCTGCTCACGTTCTTCTTCCTTCTGCTTCTCGCTTGGACCTAGGGAGTTAAGTCCAGTGTTCCAACGTGGGTCCCCGTCTCTATCTCCATCCATTGCCAGATGAAGGATCTATGGTGATAAGCAAAATATTCATCAGTATGGTTATGGGCCAAGGCCAGTTCAGGCACCCTCTCCTCTGTCCAGAGAACAATCTGGGGATCTCTCCTTGGACCTGGGATCCCATTTACAGTCAAGTCTCTAGTAAACCCTAAACTGACTTCCATAGTTGAGATATATTCTTCCCTGAACCCATATCTATCCTTCCTCCCTCCCCCCCCTCCCAGTCCCCCGAGCATTTCCCGTTCCTCCCCTGCTCCCTTCTCTCTAACCCTCTCCCCTTCCAACTACCCTCCCACCCCCCCATACACCCGTGGTTACCTGAAACTCTTGTCTATTTCCAATCTCCAGGAGGAAAACTACCTGCATTTTCTTCAGGTTCACCTTCTTATTTAGCTTCTCTAGGATCACGAATAATAGGCTCAAAGCCCTTTAATTATGGCTAGAATCCACTTATGAGTGAATACATACCTTATTCCTCTTTTTGGGTCTGGCTTACCTGACTCAGTAAAGCGTTTTCTTTTTATTATTTTTTTCTTTTTATTTATTTGTTTATTTATTTATTTATTTATTTATTTATTTATTTATTTATTTATTTTTATTTAATTTTTACTGGGAACCCCTCCAGAATCAAGTCTCTTGCAAACCCTAGAATGGCTCTCTTAGTTGCGATATAAACTTCCCTGCTCCCATAACCATCCTTCCTCCCTCCCCCCTCATTCCCCCAACCATCCCCAATTCTTGCCCTCTCCCCTCTGCCTAACCATCTTCCCTTACTTCCACCCCCCCACCTCCATGCACCCGAGTTTGCTTGGCAATCTTGCCTAGTTGTATTATCCAGGAGGATAATTATATAAATTTTCTTCAGGTTCACCTTCTTATCTAGCTTCTCTAGGATCACAAATTATAGACTCAAAGACCTTTAACTATGGCTAGAATCCACTTATGAGTGAGTACATACCATATTCCTCTTTTTGGGTATGGGTTACCTCACTCAGTAAAGCATTTTCTATTTCCATCCATTTGCATGCAAAATTCAAGATGTCATTGTCCTTTACCGCTGAGTAAAACTCTAATGTATATATGTTCTACACCTTCTTTAACCATTCTTCTATTGAGGGGCACCTAGGTTGTTTCCAGGTTCTGGCTATTACAAATAGTGCAGCTATGAACATAGTTGAACAAATACTTTTGTAGTATGATAGGGCATCTCTTGGGTATATTCCCAAGAGTGGAATTGCTGAGTCCTGAGGAGGTTGACGCCCAGTTTCCTGAGAAACCGCCACACTGATTTCCACAGTGGCTGCACAAGTTTGCATTCCCACCAACAATGGATGAGTGTTCCCCTCATTCCACATCCTCTCCAGCATAGGCTATCATTGGTGTTTTTGACTTTAGCTATTCTGACAGGTGTAAGATGGTATCTCAAAGTGGTTTTGATTTGCATTTTCCTGATCGCTAAGGATGTTGAGCATAACCTTAAGTATCTTCTGGCCATTCAAAGTTCATCTGTTGTGAATTCTCTGTTCAGTTCAGTACCCCATTTTTTAATTGGGTTAATTAGAGTTTTAGTGTCTAGTTTCTTGAGTTCTTTGTATATTTTGGAGATCAGACCTTTGTCTGATGAGGGGTTGGTGAAGATCTTCTCCCAGTCAGAAGGCAGGCTTTTTGTCTTACTGACAGTGTCCTTTGCTTTACAGAAGCTTCTCAGTTTCAGCAGGTCCCATTTATTCATTGTTTCTCTTATTGTCTGCGCTACTGGGGTCCTACTTAGGAAGTGGCCTCCTGTGCCTATATCTTGTAGACTACTTCCCACTTTCTCTTCTATCAGGTTCAGAGTGGACAGATTGATGTTGATGTCTTTAATCCATTTGGAATTGAGTTTTGTGCATGGTAATAGATATGGATCTACTTTCATTCTTCTACAGGTTGACATCCAGTTATGCCAGCACCATTTGTTAAAGATGCTTTCCTTCTTCCATTGTATACCTTTAGCTCCCTTGTTGAAAATTAGGTGTTCATAGGTTTGTGGGTTAGTATCCGGGTCTTCTATTCGATTCCATAGGTCGACTTCTCTGTTCTTATGCCAATACCAAGCTGTTTTCAGTACTTTAGCTCTGTAATGGAGTTTGAAATCAGGGATGGTAATACCTCCCGAAGTTCCTTTATTGTATAAGATTGTTTAGTCTATCCTGGGTTTTTTGTTTTTTCATATAAACTTGATTATTGTTCTCTCAAGGTCTGTGAAGAAGTTTGATGGGATTTTGATGGGGATTGCATTGAATCTATAGATTGCTTTTGGTAGAATTGCCATTTTACTATGTTGATTCTCCCAATCCAAGAGCAGGGGAGGTCTTTCCATTTTCTGGTATCCTCCTCAATTTCTTTCTTCAAAGGCTTAAAGTTCTTGTCAAATAGGTCTTTCACTTCCTTGGTTAGAGTAACCCCAAGATATTTTATGCTATTTGTGGCTATCATGAAATGTGATGTTTCTCTGATTTCCCTCTCTGTTTCTTTATCCTTTGTGTATAGGAGGGCCACTGATTTTTTGGAGTTGATCTTGTATCCTGCCACGTTACTAAAGGTGTTTATCAGCTATAGGAGTTCTTTGGTAGAGTTTTTGGGGTCTCTTATGTACACTCTCATATCGTCAGCAAATAACGAAAGTTTAACTTCATCTTTTCCAATTCGAATCCCCTTGATCCCCTTATGTTGTCTTATTGCTATTGCTAGAACTTCTAGAACTTCAAGCACTATATTGAAGAGGTATGGAGAGAGTGGACAGCCTTGTCGTGTTCCTGATTTTAGTGGAAAGGCTTGAGTTTCTCTCCATTCAATTTGATGTTAGCTGTCGGCTTGCTGTATATTGCTTTTATTATATTTAGGTATGATCCTTGTATCCCCAGTCTCTCCAACACCTTTATCATAAATGGGTGTTGATTTTTGTCAAATGCTTTTTCAGCATCCAATGAAATGATCATATGGTTTTTTTCTTTCAGTTTATTTATATGATGGATTACATTGATAGATTTGCGTATGTTGAACCATCCCTGCATCTCTGGGATGAGGCCTTCTTGATCATAATGGATAATTTTTCTAATGTGTTCTTGGATTCAGTTTGCCAGTATTTTATTGATAATTTTCGCATCGATGTTCATGAGTGAGATGGCCTGTAATTCTCTTTCTTGGTTGTGTCTTTGTGTGGTTTTGGTATTAGGGTGACTGTAGCTTCATAAAAGGAGTTAGGCAGTGACTCTTCAGTTTCTATATTGTGGAATACATTAAGGAGTATAGGTATTAGCTCTTCCTGGAAGTTCTGGTAGAATTCTGCATTGAAACCATCTGGTCCTGGGCTTTTTTTGGTAGGGAGATTTTTGATAACAGCTTCTAATTCTTCACTACTAACATGTCTATTTAGATTGTTCACCTGTTCTTGGTTCAACTTTGGTATATGGTATTTATCTAAAAAAATGTCCATTTCTTTTACATTTTCCAACTTTGTGGCATATAAACTTTCATAGTAAGATCTAATGATTCTCTGAATTTCCTCTGTGTCTGTGGTTATGTCCCCCTTTTCATTTCTGATCCTATTAATTTGCACGTTCTCTCTCTGCCGTTTGATCAGTTCGGATAGGGGTTTGTCAATCTTGTTGATTTTCTCCAAGAACCAGCTTTTTGTTTCATTGATTCTTTGGATTGTTTTCTGTGTTTCTATTTTGTTGATTTCAGCCCTCAGTTTGATTATTTCCAGTCTTCTACTCCTCCTGGGTAAATCAGCTTCTTTTTTTTCTAGAGCTTTCAAGTGTGCTGTTAAGTCTCCAATGTGTGCTTTCTCCGTTTTCTTTAATTGAGCACTTAGTGCTATGAACTTTCCTCTTAACACTGCTTTCATAGTGTCCCATAGGTTTGAATTCGTTGTGTCTTTGTTTTCATTAAATTCAAGGAAGAGTTTAATTTCTTTCTTTATTTCTTCCTTGACCCAGGGGTGATTTAGTAGTTGACTGTTCAACTTCCATGAGTTTGTTGGCTTCTTGGGGGTACCATTGTTGTTGAATTCTAATTTTAATCCATGGTGATCTGACAAGACACAGCTGGTTACTAATATTTTTTTGTATCTGTGGAAGTTTGCTTTGTTACCGAGTATGTGGTCAATTTTCGAGAAGGTTCCATGAGCTGCAGAGAAGAAGGTATATTCTTTCCTATTTGGGTGGAGTGTTCCATAGATGTCTATTAAGTCCATTTGATTCAGTACCTCCAATAAATCTCTTATTTCTCTGTTAGGTTTCTGTCTGATTGACCTGTCCATTGGTGAGAGAGGAGTGTTGAAGTCTCCTACTATTAGTGTGTGTGGTTTGATGACTGCCTTGAGTTCTAGAAGAGTTTCTTTTACATATGTGGGTGCCTTTATATTAGGGGCATAGATATTCAAGATTGAGACTTCTTCCTGATGAATTGTTCCTGTTATGAGTATGAAATGTCCATCTCCATCTCTTCTGATTGATTTTAGTTTGAAGTCGATTTTGTTAGATATTAGAATGGCCATACCTGCTTGTTTCTTAGATCCATTTGCTTGGAAAAGCTTTTCCTAACCCTTTACTCTGTGTAGGTGTCTGTCTTTGTGGTTGAGGTGTGTTTCTTGTAAACAGCAGAATGTTGGATCCTGTTTTCGTATCCAATCTCTAAGTCTGTGCCTCTTTATAGGTGAGTTGAGTCCATTGATATTAAGTGATATTAATGACCAGTGATTAATGACTCCAGTCATTTTTTTGGGTAGTAGAGTGTATGTGTTTTCCTTCTTTGATTTGTGCTTGTGAAGGGTCGCTAGATGTCTGAGTTATTGTAGGCAGTGTTGGGAATGTTGGATTCCTTGTGTTGTGATTTTCCTTCTAATATTCTCTGTAAGGCTGGATTAGTAGCTACGTATTGTTTAAATTTGTTTTTATCCTGGAATATTTTTTTTCTCTGTTGATAGTGAACAATAGCTTGGCTGGGTATAGTGGTCTGGGCTTGCATCCATGGTCTCTTAGTTTCTGCAGTACCTCTATCCAGGACCTTCTGGCTTTCATGGTTTCCATAGAGAAATCTTGTGTAAGTCTGATAGGTTTACCTTTATAAGTTACTTGACCTTTTTCCTTTGCAGCTCTCAATATCCTTTCTTTAGTCTGAATGCTTTGTGTTTTGATTATTATATGGCGAGGGGATGTTTTTTTCTGATCCAGTCTATTCGGTGTTCTGTATGCTTCTTGAACCTTCATAGGGATATCGTTCTTTAGGATGAGAAAGTTTTCATCTATAATTTTGTTGAGTATATTTTCTGGACCTTTGATGTGCAATTCTTCTCCTTCTTCTACTCTTATTATTCTTAGATTTGTTTTTTTTATTGTGTCCCACAGTTCCTGAATGTTTTGTGATGAGAATTTGTTGGATTTGCTGTTTTCTTTGGTCAGAGTGTTTAATTTCTCTATGGTGTCCTCAGAGTCTGAGATTCTTTCTTCTATCTCTTGTATTCTGTTGATTATGCTTGTTTCTTAAGTCTCTGTTCATTTACCTAGATTTTCCATAGCCAGCCGGCCCTCGGTTTGTGATTTCTTCATTGACTCCATTTCAGTTTTCAAATCTTGAACTGTTTCTATTACCTGTTTGATTTTTTTTTCTTGGTTTCCCAGAATTTCATTGACGGATTTACTCATTTCTTCAAACTTTTTGGCATATTTCTCTTCCATTTCTTTACTCATTTCCTCAATCTTTTTGTTATACTTATCTTCCATTTCTTTACGGCAGATTTTCACCTCTTGTTTAAGTTCCTCTATTATTTTCATAAAGATCCGCTTAGATTCGTTTTCTTCTATTTCTTCTGGAGTAGGGTGTTCAATTCTTCTAGTTTCGAGCTCCCTGGATTCTGGAGATATCATGTTGCCTTTCAGGTTGTTGGAGGAATTCTTGCATTGGTGCCTGCCCATCTCCTCCACTCTGGATGAAACTCCTCAGCACTTTCTGGATAGAACTCCTCAACACTCTCTGGATAGGACTTCTCAGCACTCTCTGGATAGAGCTCCTCAGCACTCTCTGGGAAGAGCTCCTCAGCAGTGCAACAGGGCTAGCTGGTCTTCCCAGGACCCGGGAGACAATGGACCAGCAGCAGTGGGGGGAGGGAGGGTTCCCGTGGAACTCTGAAGACCCTGCTGCAGAAGCTGAGGGGTGAGGGGCCAAAATCTGTCTTTTTGTTCTGCACTGCTGCATCATCTGAATTTGCTACAGCTTTGGGGATCCTGGAATATAAACAGCAGTGGATTTGGTATGTCCCTGATGGCTCTCCTGGCACCAGGCTGTTATTGGCAAGGCAGTGGCTAGGGCAATTTCAACACATTGAGCTTCTTTGACTCACCTTTCCTTGACGATTCCATCCTGCCACTTCAAGTAAGTCAGTGCAATGGGAGAAAAGGAACAAAAGCCAGAGACATGATTTCTTATTCTCTCTTTTTTTCATATGTGCTAGTAATGTAATAAAGTGGATTTTTTTTTACCTTGAAATGTTCTTTTATTTGGTTGTGTTTAATTTCAGAATGTTTAAAACTCCTGTTTGTGAATAGAGATTTAATTATGAAGCAAGAACCTAATTATTAAGAAATGGAGGTTTGACTTCCCCTGGAAGCATAAATTCATTTTCTACATGAAACAACTCTTAATTATGTTAAATCTAGAAATCATTTTTCTTCCTTATTTAATGATATGAGTTCTGCTTCTGTAATTTTTTTAGCTGTGCTTTTGGTGTACCTAGAAATAGCATTGATTTGAGCTATAATGCAGTTATTTGTTTCTCTTTGTGAGGGGGAGAACACAAGTGAAATAAATCACAAAATCTGTATCCATGAATACTAATAGCCCCTAATTTTGGATTAGTGCTAGTTAATGAATTCTTCTGCTATGGAGATGTCCTCAAGGATTCAGAATTTCCCTATCTGTCTTTTTTTCAGGTCCCCAAGTGCTTCAAGCAATGGAATGATGGAGCTAGAGGTTGGGATTTCCCACTGCAAAGGTTATAAATTGGTAAGGGACTCAATAGAGAGAATTCAGACATTAGATAGATGATTGTAACAAATAAAACCTGACCCCTCCTTTGATCTCTGATTGCCGATCATTATTTAAAGCAGACCTGTAATCATCAGGATGCACCTCACTTCCTCCTGCAGCATCATCCAGTTACTGATGCTTTCATCATTGTAAACTATATTTTGAAGTAAATCCAACAAGTATTCGTTCTCTACTCTTTCTGTGCAAGACTGTATTAGCAATTCTGCAAGGATGAAAATAACAATTACATGTAACTTTATAAATTAAAAATTCTATTTTTTATAATTTAAACTAGAAAAGGCAAAATAGTAAATGAACACAATGAGAAGTATCCACCTTCTGGCCTCAATTAACTTACAATTGAGGCATGATAGATATTTCAGAATGTATTTTTCAATTTCATGAGGCTTTAGTCATTTCAATTATTCTAGTGTTTATCAGTTCTTATTATGGTAGAAGCTTTTTAATGCATGTTTTAGAGTAACTATCATTAAGAATAGTAGACCAAATAAAACCATTACCCAATTAAAGGATTTTATCCTTTATATAAGAAAATAAGTTTATATATTAAAAACAATTATTACTTTACCACTATATGATATGTACTCTAAGAATAGATTTTTCTTTTAAGCATAAGGTTTATGTCACAGGAAATCAACATATATTCATATCAACTACAATTTTATCTATGGCCCCAATAATACATCTTGTTAGAAATGTGACTTGAATGTTGACCTAGTTACACAAAAAGGTTAATTAATATCTGACACCAAATGTAGGAAGCTGACCTGAACAAAATAAACTCAAGCCCTACCCAAAAGGTGGGTAGAGTAAGAAATTTTAGCAGTCAGACATTCACAATTACAGTAAATGTCTGCTTCACTTCCATCAATGCATCTACACATCAAATGCCTTGGCACTTGAAATCCACAGCTAACATATGATGATTAACACGAAGCTTTGCACATAGCAAATGCAGATGGTATAATTAACGTTTTACCACTTGTAATTACTGTTCACAGAAATTTATCTGTTTTTTGTTGAATTATATTTTCCTAAATCAATCTTCATTTACTGAACACAAGGCACATATCATGTTGGTAATGATGCGCTTGTCTGTCTCTACCCGTATCAGCATGTCGGTGATGATGCTTGTCTGTCTCTAAGTAGCAAAGATGTGTGTGGCCACTCGTGGTTTTATATATGCAATCACATTTTCAACTTTCTAGTCATATAGCAAAAGTGACTTATTAACACAGAATAGAGCCAATTGTTTGGGACAATTAACGTTTAGAGAAAAGGTTATTTCTGAATGCTTTCTGTTTTGTAATTTAATTGCTTGCATTTAATATTTTTATTTAAATTTGTTTAATACAATGTGTTTTAGTCATATTCTTTCACTTCCCTCAAGTAGTCCTAGATTCTCTCCACCCCCCTACTCACCCAACTTCATTTCCTATCTTTCTCGCTCAAAAAACAAAACAACCCTTCCCAGAAAACCCCCAAAATTAAACCTCCAAAACAGACAAAAACCAAACCAAAACAGAAAACCCACAAAAAATAAGGAGTCTGTTTTGTGCTGGCCAATGAGTCCTTTAAATGTGGTTGATATACCCAGAATCACTGCATTGGAGAGAACTGATGTTTTCCTTTCCCAGCTGGTATCAGTTGCTAATAGATTTTTGGTTAGGAATGAGACTTTGTGTCCCTTCTCCATTCTTTTCCACGCTGGGATTTCATTCGGTTTGTACTTGTGGGGGTCTTACAGATGCTGTCATAGGGTGAGTTCATATTGCATCAGTCCTGTTCTGTCTGGAAAACACTGTTTCCTTGGAGATGTTTACCACCTTCAGCTTTTATAATCTTTCTGCCCCCTCTTTATTATATCTCCCTGAGCCTTGGTGGGAGGGGTCTGATGAAGACACTTCATTTAAGTTCGGTGCTCCAAAATGTCTCATCCTCTCCACATTGTCCAGTTGTGGGCGTCTGATATTTGCCATCTACTGCAAGACGATCCTTCTATGATGAGGGCTGAGATATGCACTGTTCTATGGGTTTAGCCGTATGTCATTAGGAGTCATTTTATTGCTATTCATTTAGAAGAATAATAGTACATTTTCCCTTAGGCTTATGACCTATCTAATCTCAGGTTCTTGGCTACTTTAGTAGTGTCAGATATGAATGCTACGCATGAAGTAAATCCACTCACATTTAAACTACATTGAGATTTCATTTTACCTCAGTCAGAACAAGATTAACTGAACAAATGACAGAAGATGTGGGGAATATGGGGAAAGGTACACTGTAGCATTGCAATATGTGGTGGCACACGCTTTTACTGGGAGTCAGAAGTAGGCAGATTTCTGTGTGTTCGAGGCCAGCCTGGTCTACAAGAGCTGTTCCAGGACAGGCTCCAAATCTCTTTATTCTAAGAGACTTCAACTTTTGCTGTACCTCACGGCCAGTTAATAATGCATCTTAAGGGAACAATGTAAAAATCAACTTTACTTGTCTTTGATTGCCCACGTAGCCAACTTTTACAACCTAAGCTAATTCATAGCTATAATATTAAGTCATATACTCTTCCATGCCCCTGATCCAGAGCAGTGCACGTGTATCATTTGCTGAAAGCAGCAAGTAGAAAGGTTAAAAGCAAACTTCAAAGTTGATATCCATTATAATGTTAAAGACAACATTTACAGATATTAGGCAATTATCAGTGATGTTTGTTTTCTGCTCAGCTGGGATTAATTAGAGCTAGTGACTTAATCCCTTATAAAACCCTGGTAAAGATTTCTGTAAAATATCCTGTTACTTCCCCACGTGATGCTTTATGTGTAGGTCAATAAATACAGAGTTAAGACCTTTGTTGTAGACAAACAAAGATATACACAGAGATATACACAGGTATAGCATAGGGACAGATTCACAATATGGTCTTCAGGCAGGCAGAGATTCAGACTCATCCAACAGACAGGACGGAAGACACAGAGAACATGAAGTGGAAAATTCTAATTTTAACTCACTCTCATTTTAGTCATTCCAAGGGGAAGAGATTTATTTATTTCCTTAATGTGAGAGGCATGTATTGGTGTTTTAGAATTAATCACTAATGCACTTAATATACTTGAGGAACACTTATTCATTACTGCTGGGCATGTAAACTGATACTGATATTATGGAAACCATTGTGAAAGTTCCTTAAATAACCTGGAAAGAGATCTACCAGAAGATATAGCTATAGCATTCTTGGGCAAAACCCAGGGATTCTGTATCCTGCTACAGAGATACTTGCTCATTCATATTAATTTTCTGCTGTGTTCATAATATCCATAAATTGAAAACAGCATAAATATCTACGAATTGGTGAACTGATGGGTGAATGATGAATATATGGTATATTTACACAATTTAATGTTATTATTCAGCTGATAAGAAATATGAAATTTGTATGCAATGGATAGAGCTGGTAGACAAACATTGTATATTTTTTCTTAAATATGGATGTTACTTTTCAAGCTTTAGATATGTGTCTTTCATTTAGAATATCCACAGAGGTTACAGAACTGAGTAGAAACCAAGGAGAGGATCTTCTAAAGAATGCTTTTGATGTGCAAGTTGTTTGGACCATTTCACTAATTCTAGTAGTTCTCCAGCTGTCTTACAAATTCTAAAAGTATGGCTTTGAGGTGGAAGCTTCCAGAGCTTTTTCATGATATGTCATGACGTGAGAGAAACACTCATTAGTTTTGTTTTTAATTTTTTTTAATTTCTGGATGTTTACAAGAGCAATATCACCCTGCCATCTCACACTGGATATAAACTGTGAGTCTCTCAGAATGTTTTATATAATAAACCTCTCAAATTATGTGGTATTTATAATTACCCAGACTACCACATATGAAATTAGTAATATCATTTTATAAAACCAAAAGTCAAATGCTGAGTTATTGACTTTGGAAATGGGTGGTGAAGAGTTTGCTACAGCAGACTATGAGGGTAAATTACAGGTGCCAAAACATTTGATGATACTCTTGTCTGTAATGATTTGGAAGGCAGATTTATGCCCAGTGAGTCTATAGTACTAAGAATAGAAGTTGGAAAACAGAACATTATTAGTTACATGGTACAACAAAGAACAAATGTCCTTAAAAATGAATTGGCTACTTGCAAAAATAGGAAAATGAAGAAGAACATCCAGAGATGTAAAGACTTTCAGGCATAGACTGCAGTTTCTTCACAGTCTCATTTTAAAGTAGTAAAACAAAAAGTTTAGAAAGCTTTGGAGCAACAAATATGATTGAATACACCCATAAGGTAAAAATAAAATCAAAGGTATGGCTGTCACAACTGTTGCATCAAACTCCTAGTGATTAAATACTTCAGAATAATGATTCAAGTTTGGGATCCAGACATTCTTCCCAGGGACACAAAATTAGTCAGATAAAAGTCAGAAAAGTATATCTTTCCCTTAAAGTGAAATTGATCCATATTTAGGTAATTAATTAGAAAGTAAAACAAAGGGACATGAGGGAAAGGAAATGAAAATAACTCACTTAAGAATGTCTAGAGATAGCTGGGCGGTGGTGGCGCATGCCTTTAATTCCAGTACTTAAGAGGCAGAGACAGGCAGATCTCTGTGAGTTCGAGGCCAGCCTGGTCTACAGAGTGAGTTCTGGGACAGAGAAATCCTGTCTAGAAAAACCAAAAGAGATATATACTTCCCTGCTCCCATATCCATCCTTCCTTCCTCCCCCCATCCCATTCCCCCAAGCCATCCCCAATGCTCCCCATCTCCCTTCTCTCTAACCATCTCCCCTTACTTCCATCCCCCCCCACCCCGTGCACCCAAGTTTGCCTGGCAATCTTGTCTACTTCCAATATCCAGGAGGACAACCATATGACTTTCTTCAGGTTCACCTTCTTATTTAGCTTTTCTAGGATCACGAATTATAGGCTCAAAGACCTTTAACTATGGCTAGAATCCACTTATGAGTGAGTACATACCATATTCCTCTTTTGGGGTCTGGGTTACCTCACTCAGTAAAGCATTTTCTATTTCCATCCATTTGCATGCAAAATTCAAGATATCATTTTTTTTAACCGCTGAGTAAAACTCTAATGTGTATATGTTCCACACCTTTTTTAACCATATGACGATAGATGGAGATAGTGACGGAGACCCACATTGGAGCACTGGACTGAGCCCCCAAGGTCCAAATGAGGAGCAGAAAGAGGGAGACCATGAAAAAGGAAACCAGGACCGCGAGGGGTGCGTTCACCCTCTGATACAAGGGGACTGATCTAATGGGAGCTCACCAAGGCCAGCTGGACTGGGACTGAACGAGGATGTGATCAAACCGGAGTCTCTGAATGTGGCTGACATGGGGGCTGACTGAGAAGCCATTGACAATGGCACTGGGTCTTGTTTTGTCTGCATGTACTGGTTTTTTGGGATCCTAGTCTGTTTGGATGCTCACCTTCCTAGACCTGGAGGGAGAGAGGAGGAACTTGAACTTCCCACAGGGCAGGAAACCCTGACTGCTCTTAGGACTGGAGAGGGAGGAGGAGAGAGAGTGGGGGAGGAGGAGAGGGAGTTGGGGGAATGGGAGGGTATGGGGAGGAGGGGAGGAAGTGGAAATTTTTTATAAACAAATAAATAAATAAATTTGAAAAAAAAAACCAAAAGAGTCTAGAAAGTAACTCTATGTGTAGCAAGGGGTACATGGACCTGACTTGAATCAATCTGTTGGGAAATAGCTAAGTGTTTAAAATCTTTTAAAAGCCTGCGTGGAAAGCATCCAGCCATTTGTAATAGGAGGCTGTCTGGGAGGGCTGTACTCTCTTAAGGTATAGATGCTCTACTGCTACTTCAACTATAATTAAAGAAAATAATAGAAGAGGAGAACTTCTAAGAGAGCAGGTCATAGCCATGGAGATCCGTGACCTGTACCAGGAGCGAGAGCTGGAGTTCCATCTAGGAACTTTTCCTACTTCCTGAATCAGGATTTCCAAATGTCTTCCCAATGAGATTTCAGATTTTTCAAAGAACAGTGTGTGTGTATGTGTGTGTGTTCATGCATATTTCTTCTCTGAATAGAGGAGCATAGAGGGTTTCTCTGACTTCTTTCATCTTGTACATTGATTGCATTGGGACAAATAGGCTCTCCTTTGCATGTGTATCTTCTGTAGATCAAGAGGAGCCACACAAACCTGACATAAAATCACACAATCCTAGATTTTCAGAATTTCAGCATATGTTCATTTTGCACTTGAGTATGGACTGACTCTTCCATGGGAAGAGTCATTCTTATAAATGAGAATAAGAATAATCAATATTTGGTGACCATGAGGATAGAACAGTATGTGCTAATGCTATTTGTAGAAATGCTCTCTCCATCTTCTAAACAACATGGAAGTCATATTTTTTCTTTTATCACGAAGCATGAAATTACTTTATAACGTCTTTTGGCTAATTATCAGAAGGCAGAAGTAGCATGCATAACTTCGTGGTCCAGCATTATGGGCTGTCTATCCTCTCTCTTCATTACTGTTATAACTGTGGAAGTACACATTCAAATTGAATTCTCATTCACTTTGGTTCCCTGGGTGATATGAACTGAGTTGTGTCCCCAAATTCATAATGCCTTTTACATTTACCACTGTAATTATTTAAGGGAACCCAGTTATCAGCAGAGAGGTGAGAGGCACGACTCAGAAACTGATGAAAATAGATGCAGACCCACAAGCAAATATTAGGTTGAGCTCTGAGAAGCTTGCAGAAGAGGAGGAGAATCCTAGGAGTATAGGAGACAGAGAGGTCAAGGACACCACAAGAAAACTCACAGAATCAACTAACCTGGTCTCACAGAGACTCATAGAGACTGGAGCGACAACCAGGGAGCCTGCGTGGGACTGATCTACGAATTCTACGTATATGTTACAGTTGTGTGTGTAGCTTGGTCTTCTTGTGGGACTCTAACAATGGGAACAGGGGCTGTCTCTGACTATTTTACAAGCTTTTGTGAACCTATTCATCATACTGGATCACCTTGCCCCGTCTTAATACTTGGGGAGGTGCTTAGTCTAACTGTCCTTAATATGCCTTGTTTTGTTAATATCCATGGAAGTCCTACCTTTTCCTAAACAGAAATGGAGGAGGAGTGGACTGGGGGTAGGAACAGAGGGGAAACTGGAGAAGATGAGGGTAGAGGGGAAGGAACTGGAAGGAGAGGAGAGAGGAGAAACTGTAACCTGGACAAAATAAACAAACAAGCAAGCAAAGTTATTAAAAGAGAATGATGTTTATCTATTTTTGGCTACTTTGTGACATCTGTTATCATCCTAGGTCACAAATATATACCATCCCCAAAATGACATGATTTTTTTTTGTTTTTCTGAATCTCAATCTTGACATGAAAGTCTCATGATTGAATGCAGGACCCCTTGTTAAGATAAAAAAATAAAGTTGTACTATAGTGTATTAAGACCATAATAAGTAATGATAGTACACATAGTGATAAAGTGGGGCTGGACAGGTGACTTAGTGGCTAAAGTGCTTGCCAATGTACGCACAAAATGTGAGCTCATATTACTAGCATTCATGTTAAGGGTCAGGCAAAATTTCATGTGTCCACAAACTCTGTGTTGGGGCAGGACCAGCCAGGTAGTTCCCAGAGGCTGGTTGCTCAACCAGTCTAGCCAATCAGTAAGCTCGAGGTTTAGTGTAAGACCCTATATTAGAAAAACTAAAATAAGACCTTTGATACTAACCCTGAGCCTCCATAGCTCATGCATGGGGGTATAGCTGCTGTACATATAGTACAGAAGCATATATATCCCATGACACACACACACACACACACACACACACACACACACAGAGAGAGAGAGAGAGAGAGAGAGAGAGAGAGAGCGCTATCATGTTAATGTTGCAGGATATTTTTTTGTCTAAACACGCATGTTGGTTATAAGAGTTCTATTGCTAGAAGAATACATGGAAGCTTGAACTTACATTACTGGACATTTCGATATAGAAAGAATCTGTGTAGCTTGAGGCTTTTAAAACATTATAAATTTCTATTCCTGTAAATTTTATGGATAAAAGCATTGTATTTCTGAAAATACACGTGCTTGTCAAAGTTCAATTGGCCTTTTCAATATCCCTCCATACTTGCTTTTTCGTTTGCTCACCTTGTGTAGACTTTTCTCAAACATATATTCCTTATGTACACACTTGCCTCTGACCTGTCTGAACTTGATAGAATAAGAGTAGCCTACTTTATAACCTGGTTTGAACCTCCATATTGTGCTATTTTCCATTTGCTTCAAAGGAGAATTAGCCCTGTGGGGGAAGATGGCCGAAAAAAGCTTTTAAACACTTGCTCCTGAAAATTTGCTCAAAAAAAAGTTTCAATTTTATGACCAGTGGCTTTTCATCCAAGTACTCCAGCAGAGAACCATACAGAGTGGGTACTCTGTAACGTGGGGTGATGCTCTATCATCATCCCTCAGGATACGTCTTGATATTGAGGCAGAAAGATTTGCCAATATACTAAATGGGGAATTTGTGCAAGAGCTGTTCAGAGAGTTTGCTCTCTGCAAAAGCGTTTCTCACCTAAGATGCTAACCTCTATCTACACTTGAGGGAAGTCGTTTTCTAATTAAGAGAAATATGCCTACATATACTGGTTTCAAGGTCATTTTGTTTACCCTTTTAGGCCACCAAATGCTATGTCTGTTAGATTAAAGCACTGGCTTTATTATTTTCCATAATTTTACATTGGTACATAAGAAAAAGTTATCTGTGGTTTTCTGAAGCCCCCTTATGGACCATAATAGATCAACCTCTTCTTCTGATGTAGGAATAGCATTCATTGTCTTTGAACTTCTAAGAGTGCTTAACAGAAATAGAAGAGAACTGAGCCTGTGTATTGGTTTCTGTTATACATCCATGTAAAAGGAACCCGTACCATTAAAAAAAAAAAACAAGAGAAATAAAAGCAGATTCATTGCCCCATTTTAATTGAAAAATTAAAACTATAGCAACTTTTGCTATGCGATGAGGGAACTCTATTTTTATCTTCACGATATTCCCTTTTTAGGAGAATTCCATGGAAAAGTTTTTAAATAAAATTAAGCGTTTGTATGTGTATGTTTTTCCACTTCCTAAACTTGTTACAGACTCAAGTCATCTATCACTGTGAGGAAGAGCAATAGAATCCTCCCTTGTAGAGTCTCCCTGCAAGCTTTATACTGTGAATCTCAGAACTAAGGGTTAGTGTCTTCAGTAGATTAGATTAGAACCTTGGTAGTAAATATTATAGATCACATGGTGGCTCAAATATGTTTAAATCATGCCTTCTTTCTAAGGTCAATGTTAACTACTTCCTTGCTGCATCATCTTTTTATAGTATTTGCATCTTCTAGGACATGGTACACATTTAATTGTTTCTTTATCATTCTCTGGAGCCATTCTTTGTGTCAGAGTTTCTGAGTGGCTACTGGAATCACTCCTAGAGAACTTGAAGAAAATTTCTTTTTGGGAAAGTCTTGATTCTGGAATCCTTGAGTCATCTAAGGTACAGTCATAGTGTTGGAATTTGTAAAGAATTCTTTTCAATAGCTTTATGGAGGCTTAGGGAACGTACATTTTCTTAGCTCATTTTCTTTTGCTGCGTTCTCTTGCTAAAAATAATGAATAGATGGGTAATTTATACAGAATAGAGATATATTTAATTTATAGTTCAAGAAAACTAGGAAATCTAAGGGCATGGTACCATCACCTGGCAAGGGCAATCTTGCCACATGGTAATGGTGATGAAAGACATGACATGGCAAGACAAGAAGACAAGGGAACTTCAGTTTCTATTCCTGCTTGTGGTGCGACCCTAGGAATATCACAATTAATCAAGGCTCTTTAGAGAAACAGAACTTACAGAAAGAAAATGTGTGTGTGTGTGTGTGTGTGTGTTATCTCTCTCTATCTCTTTCTCACACACACTCACATATAAAACTTACAGACTGTGGTTCAGCTGTCTAACAATGATTGTCTCCCAACAGAAGTCATGGTAGAATGACTGTCTACCATGTGGCTAGATGTCCCATCTGCTCTTCAGTACACACTGGACTCCCAAAGAAGTAGACTGTAATGCCAGAGGAGGAATGGGCTTTCTGGTGAGCATGAGAGCAAACAGGCGAAGAACACAGGCTTCCTTCTTTTGTATTCTTATATGGGCTGCCAGCGGAAGGTGCAAACCAAAACTTCCCGCTCCAAGGATTCAAATGAGAGTGAATCTTCCCACTTCAAATATTTGAATTCAGAAAAAAGTCCCTAGCAGGTGTGTCCAGCTATTTGGGTTTTAGTTAGTTCCAGGTGTAATCAAGTTGACAACCAATAATTGGCATCACAATGCCCCAACCTCATGACCTTATGCAATCTTAATTACCTCCCACAGACATCACTTCCAAATTTCATTAACATATAGATTCGGTGATTGCCACACATTATCTTTGAAGGAGGAAACATTAGAAACACAGCATGGGTCTACTTTGCTTTCTTTAATATGGAATGTAGGCTTTGACTTTGTGGTAATTTTTACCATTATTTCTGAAAGACTGAAGCAGAATGAACAGGAAACAAAGACTGTATTATTTGGCATACAGAATGGAATGAAAGATTATACAACATACTCAGATTTCTTGACATACTGCCTGGTTGTTATTTTTCCATAATTAAAAGGGATTCTACTTCCATGTAACTCAGACAGTTCCATTGATTCCTTAACACACTGACTGTGTTGGATTTATTTTTGATTTCCCAATAAAATAATTGACCCTCAGAGAAACTTGTTTCAAATGTGTCACAGAGGGAGCAAATCACAGAATCAGATATGGAACATGCTCTGTCTGTCTGAAGGCAGCACCAGTAGCAAGATATTGAAGACAGTTTTCTGGGATGTTGAGGAAGATGCATCTGGAGACCATGGGAGAGCATAGTTGTTTGATATTTCAGTGAGGAGTGCATGAGCCTTTAGTCATGATTCATGCATTCACCTGAACATCACGTCATATTTATGCTGTATTATTTTCCTCATTCTATGTCATCTCATATCTAATGAGTGTATATATAATTATTCATTTAATGTTCAATTTCAAATTGATTCAACTATAATTCTTAAGTATTTCTCATGAGTGCATACTAATTAAACCTATGCTTTCTACTACGTAGGGGAATATTCTAGAACTATTAGAATGGTAGGTTATTTACAGATAGCCCAGATGCTTGTCAAAAATCACCATACTGTTGTCATCTACACCATGGCATTCTGACTTTGGAGCCTGAACAGACTTTCATGGCAGCTGACTTTTGAAAGAGATCCAGCATAGAGGTCAAGGTGGGCTGGGAAAAATTCCAATCATTATTGCCTTGGAAATGGAATTTCTTTGGAGAATTAGACTTGTTTTATTCCTGAGTATGTGTCTACTTTGCTTTCATCAAAATGGAATATAGGCTTTGACCTGGGGGTAATTTTTGCCGTTGTTTATGAAAAATGACTGAACAGGAAACAAAGAATGCATTATTTGGTTTTAAGAAAACATGCCTCATTAGACAGATATCTGTCTGTTGGTGTCTGACTGGCTGGGTTAGATTGAAGATGTAGAAAAGAAACACTTGACTCTTGATTCAGGAAACCAAGATGATGGCTTTACACTCAGACATCTATTCTACTTTAGTGAGGATATGTACTTGCAAGTAAGTTGCTGTACCCAGGTTCTTGCTTTCCAAAGTCTTAAGATAAATTCAGATTGTTTTCCTCTGTGACGAACTTATCATAATTCAAAAGAAAGCAAACAAAACAAATTTTATCTAAAGGAATAAAGTTCACAAACTTAAATAATACCAACAGAACAAAATACAACCCTAAGTTTGGATCTACAATAGAATGGAAAAAAATAAGCTTTAACACTATTTTATAATGATCATATCACCAAACAGCTGAACTTTGGCAAAGGAATGGCATAGCAGGGATTTCATTTATTCATTTAGATTAGTTTGGCCACATTGGTTTGTATTCCAAGAATACAAACAAAGAGGAACTCAGTTTTCATCTGTTTCCCTGCTAATAACGAATAATTGCTGACTGATTGCGGAGATGTATTTTCTTTTGTTTCTGGCCATTTTTGTTCTGATAATTTTTTCACTTTTTGCCAATGACTAGAACAGGGCACACTTATGTAGGGAGTGCTCCTTTGCTCAGATGAAGCACTTCCCAGGTATCTTGAAATGCTTCCCATTTGCAAAACAAAATTGCTTTTTGAGAGAGGCACTTGGCACTTGGAAAGGAGAAGTCAGTATTTCAAAACTGGCTTTTAACAACAACCAAACAGTTGCTTGGCTGGAGCAGTCATCATCTACAAATGGATTTCTTTGGCCTCTAATTTGTTTTCATGTTATAGTAATATTCAATACCAAACAAACTTTAGGCATCAGAACTGAAATTTATGATAAACCTGGCTTGTCCTGTCCTTAGGAAGGTGATGATAGAGATTGAATGGTTCATATGAGATATGTACTTCTGGGGTTTTACTTTTGTTGAAAGGATAGCTTAGTTGTTCCTGACCTTGAAAGAGGATAATAAGATTGTCGAGAACAGAGAATTTCTATTGTACCAGCACTAGATTTTATCTGAGATTGTTTTGCTGGCTTAAGGATGGAAGGTCACAGTGTCATTGCGCATTTAATGCTTTTCCAGAAAGGAAGTATCTAGAAATGAATACAGCAATGAGAACACAATTTTAAATCAAAGAGAAGAAATATCTTGAGACATAGTTAGAAGTCACTTTCTATTTAAATTGATTTTATTGAGCTATATATTTTTCTTTGCTCCTTTCTCTTCCTTTCCCCTCCCCTTCAACCCTCTCCCAAGATCCCCAGCTCCCAATTTACTCAGGAGATCTTGTCTTTTTCTACTTTCCTTATAGATTAGATCCATGTATGTCTCTCTTAATCCATATAGATTAGATCCATGTATGTCTCATTGTTGTCTAGGTTCTCTGAGATTGTGATTTGTAGGCTGGTTTTCTTTGCTTTATGTTTAAAAACCGCTTACGAGTAAGTACATATGATAATTGTCTTTTTGTGTCTGGGTTACCTCACTCAGTATGTTTTCTAGCTCCATCCTTTTGCCAGCAAATTTCAAGATGTCATTTTTTTCCAGATATGTAGATTGTGTAAAACCTTTGTGTAAATGTACCACATTTTCCTTATCTGTTCTTTTGTCAAAGGGCATTTAGGTTGTTTCCAGGTTCTGGCTATGATAAACAATGCTACTATGAACACAGTTGAGCAATGTTCTCTCTTGACAGCTTTGGTTTCTAATTGCAATCAGTAGGTAGCAGGCTGATTCTAGCTTTGTTGAAGGTGTCCATTATGCTTGCTGTGGTCTTGATTTTACCCTTTAAAATAGTGCATGTGCTTCTAGGATAAAAAGAGAGCTTAAAACCTTCATGCCAACACTTATTGTCAGTCGCATGGGTCTAAATGAATAGTTGAAGTTCAAGTGTCATTTTATTGTAACTTTCTCTAATCAAAGACATGCAGCAATTTTCTTTATTATTTAAAATTACAAATGTATCATATGCATATAGTAAAAAATACAAATAGTACAAACACATATAAAAGTAAGTAACTTTATAATGAGAACTTGGAAAATTGAGATTCATCTAGGGAATTTTATCCTAGGGATGAAGACGGACTGCCTACAAGAGTCTTGCTGCAAAGGGAAAAGCTTCTCTTTTAGGTGAGTGACTACCCATATGTGCATGTTTCTTGAGTTTAAACACACACACACACACACACACACACACACACACATGCAAGCACATCTGGTGACATTGCTATAAAACTAGTTATGAACAGATTGAGAATTTTTGTTTCCCCAGTTTTGGCCAAAACTGAAACAAGTTTGATTTTCCATCTTTCTCTCAACTATGTTATTTTCTGTTAACACAGATAAGAATTCAAACCCAGAACTGGGCCTTATGGTAAGGTGTGCAGTGGGCAACTTCTCCAACTTTGTCCCAATTCTCGAGCTTTGGAAGTGGTCAGTATGAAGTTGTGCCTTTCCACATTCTTCTTAAATTGGCCCAGCACTCTACATATAGAGCAGACATTGTTAATTGCCTATCCAATGTACAGTTTTTAAGGCCATCCTGTAATGTGTTTTAGTAAAGACCCACACGTACATTAAGTCACTCATTCTCTACCCTAAAGGAGCAGAGTTTCTCATCTTTTACTACATCAGACTTGTAGCTTGGAGCTCCGAATTACAGATAATCCTTTCTGCTCCATAGGACCTGTAGTTACTATGAAAACATACCTCTTACATCCTAAGGGACAGGAACTTTTGTTGTACCTTCCAGCCAAAGTTAGTAATGCATTTTAGGGTCACTCAAGATTTAAATTGCTGTCCTACTGTGTACATATCTAGTTTGTTTAATTTTCATTTAAGATAAAAATGCAACAACCAACCTTACTTGCTTTGAATTTCCCATGTATTATTACAACCTAAAGAGATACATAGCTATCATCTTACGTTATTTATTCTTCCATGGCCCTGACCCAGGAGTAATACATGTATGTATATATGCTGTGGTAATCAATATATACCTGAAGTGTAAATATCATATGTGTAAATATCATACATGATATATACATGATGTGTAAATATCAAGTAGGTTGCAAGCAACCTTATAAAACAAACATCTACCCCAAATGCTTGCTTAAACATGAATACATATCGATGTCTTTTTGTAGTGATATAATCAAATTTGAGTCAATCAGGCTTCTTAAATGGGGTCTGTAAATGATTTGAGTGAGCAAAGAAAAGAACAAGCTTAAGATTTTCCTGTGGTATAGGGTTAATAGTCTCCTATTGATACCCTTTACATGAAGGAATTCAGGTTTTCTCATCAGCGTGGTCCCATATGAAGCAGCAGAGAAAGATTAGACACAAGTCTTGGAGAAATAGTAGCAGTAAACCCTCAAATATGGAGCTGGGCTCTGTTACAAACACTATAGTAAGTTTTGAAAGTGAGATGGGAATGGAAAAGTTTTTTTTTCATAACTGCCTTCAAAATTGTTCTCATCTTTCCATGCTAAATAAATTGATGTGGGAGGAGGGAGACAGGGGCATCGCTAGGTATGATGGAGCCTTTCTATGACTCAGATGAGCATAGCTCAGTGGGTTAGAATCCCTGAAAGTCAGTAGCTACAAAAAGTGATACTGTGTTCTCTTTTTTTGTGAATGGGAAGAATAAATTTCATGGGCAATGGGTGAAAAGGTGGGTTCGAGAAAGGAACTCTGTCCTAAGAGATCGTTTAAGATTGAATGAAGAAAGCAGAGCCCTTTTAGAGCAGAAGTGGGTCCCAGCCAAAGGACACCAGCAAGGATTCTGTTCTAGGGGTTAATAAAGCTGGCTTGGCTGCAGCATGGAGGTGAGTCAGTCTGTTCAGTTGGTCCACACAAGAGATGTTCAGGTGCCTCTCCACTGCAGAGTCAATAAAGTGTCAGATCACTCACAGCTTCCTGGATGCTCTCCTCATTTAAGTTGAACACAAACCAGAGCTCCTCACCATTTTTCTGGCTTCTGGCCAGGATACAGCTGCTGACAGAACCATCAACATTTCGCCCTCCGGCGCAGACAGAACTGGTTGCTGGGCACAACACACACACAAAGTAGAACTGCTTGTTCTCAAAGTCCCCAGACCTAAATTTCCCCTCTGGTTTCAGTTTCCTGTTCTCATGAATTCATTGTGATCATAAGAGTTTTATTACTTCCTAAGTAAAGGCAGAAACTTTCTACTGTACAATATAGCAATGAAGAAGTCCTTTCTTTAAAAACTAGACAGTACTTATATTTCTTGATCAAAAAATACAGCATTAGATTTCAAATCCTGAAGAACATAGTACTCATTTTTGTTACCAAGTACAAGATAACTTTTGTAAGTGTTTCATTAACATGATTAATTATGTTTTCTGAAAGCTCTTGTAGTAAAATTTTTGGGGGTCTGCCAGCTCACAAATAATGATGCAGAGGCTTATTATTAATTATGAAGGCTAGTCCTTAGCAAAGGCTTGTTCCTAACTAGCTCATAACAAATTAACCCCTATCTATTAATCTATATTCATGTAATGGCTTGGTTACCTTCACTCTGTACTTCCCATCCTGTTTCCTTTGTGTCTGATTGTGTCTGCCTATATTCCTCATCCTCTTCCTTTCTCTTCCCGGAAATCCCACATCCTGCCTAGCTGTTAATCATTCAGCTTTTAATCACACCAAATCACAGCAAATGCATCTTCTCACAGTCTACAAATATCCCACAACAAGTTCTTCTCTTCCACATGTAGGTCTCTCTCCCCACTTTCTTAGAGCCACACATCATCTATTTTACAAAATTTGCAATTGTAAATTCTTTCTTGGAACCTTTGAGAGCTCAATATTATCCCAACATTCTGCTAGTTTTCCAACACAGAGGTATTTTTTCTCAAGAATCTGGCATTGATGCCTTTGAAATGTACCCACCAATGAGCTCAGAATGCCTATCTTCTAGCCTTTGTGGAGGATAGAAAGCTAACTTAGATCCAAGCCAATTAGCTCACACAGATGGCCCGATCACCTTGATTAGCCACCCGCCTCATGTTCAGTGTTTTTCTCCTGCCCCATCAGCACCTTTGCGCTTTTCTGTCTTAGAATTCAATCTCTTTCCACTATGCCAGTAAGTCTGAATAATGACTCCATTGCCATTTTAACATGTATAATGAGATTAACGAGTTTAAAATTCAGCTAGAAAGACAGTTTCTTTGATGAGCTCCTTTTGTACTCAGGAATTTGTATGTAGAGGATAAAGAGATTATAGAATAGCACTCATTCTAAGTTCATTGAAAATTACAAGAGAAGTCAATACTATCAAATTTGTAGGAAGCATTGTTTTGGAACACAGAATAATGTGTACACAGACATCAATTTATAATGAGTGTTACTGGTTATGCAAAAAGATTGAATTTGTTTCTCACGTAATGATAAAAGTCAATTGCATTCTCTGATAATAACCCCATGAAATGTTCACTTGGCAATAAAGATTGGGAGTTTAGCTGGAGGTTTCTGTTCGTCTTAGTAGGTCAGCAGGAGATGGTAGGGTTTAGAGTTGGAAAAAGCAATGAAGTTCTTATCTTCTGTAGAAGCCAGAGGGGGCTCATATAATAACTGCCTTATGATTTTCAATCCTAGTGCAGTCAATATCAAAATTTATATAAGCTTCTGTGTTTTTATATTTTATTAATAACTCTGAAGTAATAGGATCACATGTTTTATGCTCCTACTATTTTGGACCTCATTTTGAGACTCAGGTCAGAGTTTAACTCCACCATCAACCACATGCCACAAAGACTAGACTTTGGAATTTAAATCCATAGTGTATGTAGATGAAAAATAAATGAGTATCCTCAGATAACTGCAGCAAGCCTTAGTAACCTCCTCTCTGGTCCACCTACCACTGTGCCTGAGTCTCTACTCTAAGTCAGAGAAATCTTGTTGAAATACAAATTAGCTTTACACTTTTCAAAAGCATACAAAATCTCTTATTTTTATTTATGACTTATATATTTTTAATTTATGTGTTTGTGTGTTTTGCCTACATCTGTTTTTTCTGTGCCATATGCATGCAGTGCCCTCTGAACCTAGAAGAAGTTATTGAATATACTAGAATTGGAATTACAGGCAGCTGCTAGCAGGCATGTGGATGCTGGGAACTGAGTCAGGGTTATCTGCAAGAGTAATAAGGGTTCTTAACTGCTGAACCAGCCCTCCAGCCCCCAAATCTTTTCTCTCTTTTCTATTGTAAGCTCCTGCAAGGTTTTCTTTAATATCCACTCATGCCATGTTTGGAAACTCTCTCTCTCTCTCTCTCTCTCTCTCTCTCTCTCTCTCCTCCTTCCTCCCTCCCTCCCTCTCTCACTACCTCCCTTTCTTCCTTCTTCCCTCCCTTTGTCTCTTTCTTCCTTCCTTCCTTCCTTCCTTCCTTCCTTCCTTCCTTCCTTCCTTCCTTCCTTCCCTCCTCCCTCCCTTCCTTTTTTCTTTCTTTTCTTATCCCTACCACAGTTTCCCCTTCCTCCTCTCCTCCCATTTCTGTCCACCCATCCCTCAATACACTCTTTTTTTGTTTTGCTCCTGCTTCTATTAGGAGTCCCACAAGTAGATCAAGCTACACAACTGTCACATATATGAGGAGGTCTAGGTCAGTCTTGTCTAGGCTCCCTGCTTGTTGCTTCAGACTCTGTGAGTTCCTATGAACCCAGGTTAGTTGTTTCTGTGGGTTTTCTTGTGATGTTCTTGACCATCTTGGTTCTTAGGATTCTTTCTCCCTCTCTTCAGCAGCAGGATTCTCTGAGCTCAGTCTAATGTTTGGATGTGGGTCTCTGCATCTGTTTCCATCAGTAACTGGATGAAGGCTCTCTGATGACAATTGGGGTAGCCACCAATCTGATCATAGGAGATGGCCAATTCAGGTTACATATCCATTATTGCTAGATGTCTTAGCTGGGGTCATCCTTGTAGATTTCTGAAAGTTCCCCTGACCTTGAAATGCTCCCCCTTTCCCGTCCTCTCTTTCAGTAGTCACCCTCTCCACCTACCCTCGACGCAATCACTCATGTTCCCATCTCCACCTGCCCCCAGTCCCCTCAGGAGATCTTTTGTATTTCCCCTTCCCAGGGAGTCCCATGTGTCCCCTATTGGGACCTCCTTGGGAAACTTATTTTTTATTATTTTTTTGCTTCAACACTTTACTTGAATCAATAGAATTTTTTGAGCTCTTTCTAGCCTCTGGGTTAAGTATGTTCTTTCTTTTTCATTTTCCTGAGGTGCTTCTCTCCTACCTGGAATAAACAAACCTCTCTTTTAGGTTTAATCAAAAGGATCTCATCAGGGAGAACTACCTGGATTTCAGCATCATCCCCAATGCAGTATTTCCATCTCCTCTCTAGACTTGTTTTCTCCTCAGCATTTATTACCAATATTAATTCATTGTCTCTTTTGTCTATTGTTTGTCTTTTGCAGTACAAAGTATTTGAAAGTATGATTTGTCTCTCTTTAGTCCAATACTGTTTTCTGACTATCTGGAAGGAGGCATAATGCACACTGGATATCAGTGCGAGTTTGACAAATGAATGAATGAATGAACGAAAAGTGCTTCAATCTGAAAGACCCCCAGAGGGTGTCTTCAACACTTGGAGACCCTCGCCCAAGAACCAAGTCCGAGCCACTGGATGCAAGAGCAAGAGGCAATTTTTATTGTTCACACAGGGCCTGTGGGTGCTGCAGTCACGTGGAGGACTGAGCTCCCCGGGCTGGGTTTTGGGGCAGATTATATGGGGTTGGGGTAGGCAGAAGCAGGCGTACAGAAACAGATGCCTAGTTACAGGGGTCTCATTGGTCAATTTTAATGAGGCCATGAGGTCATGCCTGAGACAGGGTGCTGGCTCTCCACTGGGTGCATGGCAGCTTGGGGACCTTCTGTTCCTCCCCCTTATCTTTCTCATGCGGGTGGCAAAACTCCTGATGTCTAACCATAGGCATCCTGTTATGCAGACTTGACAATATCATCTGTGACCTTATTATGAGTCCTAGTTCTTAGTTCAAGCCTTGCTTATAAAACGGCATTACAGCAGCTAAGCCAGGTGGGGGTCTTTCAAATCAATGGTGTAGCAGCCAAAGCTACCACAGTGACAACACCTGGAAGCTTGTTAGACATAGAAATTGTTAGCTTTCATGTATTTTTACTGAATTAGAAACCATAGGGTGGCACCGAGTAAATCTGTGACTTAGCACGTCCTTCAGGTGACTTGATTGTATAGTCAGTTTTTTTCTTTTCTTCTTTTAAAATTTATTTATTTGTTTATAAAAATTTCCACTTCCTCCCCTCCTCCCCATACCCTCCCATTCCCCCAACTCCCTCTCCTCCTCCCTACCCCGACTCCCTCTCCTCCTCCCCCTCACTCCCTCTCCTCCTCCCTCTCCAGTTCTAAGAGCAGTCAGGGTTTCATGCCCTATGGGAAGTTCAAGTTCCTCCCCTCTCCCTCCAGGTCTAGGAAGGTGAGCATCCAAACAGACTAGGATCCCAAAAAGCCAGTACATGCAGACAAAACAAGACCCAATGCCATTGTCAATGGCTTCTCAGTCAGCCCCCATGTCAGCCACGTTCAGAGACTCCGGTTTGATCACATGATCGTTCAGTTCCAGTCCAACTGGCCTTGGTGAGCTCCCATTAGATCAGTTCCCTTGTATCAGAGGGTGAACGCCCCCCTCACGGTCCTGATTTCCTTTTTCATGGTCTCCCTCCCTCTGCTCGTCATTTGGACTTTGAGATAGATGGAGATAGCGACAGAGACCCACATTGGAGCACTGGACTGAGCCCCCAAGGTCCAAATGAGGAGCAGAAGGAGGGAGAACACGTATATTCAGTTTTAAGAGCCACTGCTTTAAGCTTCTGCCTCGTCTACACATCCCTTGGTGCTAATAGCACACTTTTTCTTTTCTATATGAACTGAAGTTGATAGCTTTTCTACACCTAAATATTTATCTGCCTTTTAAAAATGCTTTTATTTCTGTGTGAGAGTATGTAAATGGTGTGTGTGTGCTGCATGTATAATGTACATGTGTTTATGTGTTTGTGTGTCTGCTTCTGTGTCTGCATGGAGGCCAGAGAGGATTCCTCTATCACTCTTCATCTTATTCCCTTGACACAGTAGCTCTCATTTAATTTTGAAGTAGGCTGGTGGTCATAGAACCTCAGTGATCCCCCTGTCCCCATCCCATGTCCACCAGTGGTGAGGTTACTGGTGCGTGTGTAGCCATGCCTGACTTGGAATTTGAACTAAAGTTCTCATGCTTGGCAACATGTACCCTCATTTGCTAAGCCATCCTGTCAACTGTGTTTGAAATTTTGTCAAGGTTTGTTTCTTGCATAACAAATCAGTATTTTGTTGGATATGTAATTTAAAGTCTAACCAGTATTTACTGTTTTGCCAACTTTATAAAAGCAATACATCTAGAAAGGAAACAGAACAAATTAAATAATAGCTCGAGGGAAGATAGCTGCTATTATTAGTAAACTTTCAGTTTGGAAAAACATGTCCAGAAAAGACATCTCACAAATTTATCTTTTCTCAACTAAATAGTTTTAAAAGCAAATGAATCATTATAATAAAAATGAAAATGAATTTAAAATTTTTGAGTGACATCTTAAACTTCTGTTATTTCACAAATACGATGCTATGTTATTTTATTTTAATTTAAATCTACTCAGCAGTACTTTCCTTGCCATTTGGTTTTTAGTCAGAACATAAATTATTGAACAATAACTTAACAAACAGATCCATATTTAGAAGAGCAAAGACTTCATTTTTCAAAAGATTATTACAATGGAGAGAAAGAGCATTGCAACAGGTGTGTGTGTATGTGTGTGTGCGCGCGCGCACACACACACACACTCTGACTATGAAAGCTATAGCATCCTAAGGCTTAGGCAGAAGGGATTTTTTCCCTAATAAGAAGGAATAAAAAAAAGCTAGAAAGAAGAGGTTGAGGGATTGGGATGTCAATTGATGAGAGGTAGCAACAACTTGATGAGACAGGAGGTCAGAGAATGCGCTGTGAGGACATCCCACTCTGAAGGGATCAGATTTTCAGGAATCGACAGAGTAAAGAAGTAAAATTTGGTAGTATCTCACCTTCCCTGGACCTGGAGGGAGGGGGGAGGAACTCGAACTTCCCACAGGGCAGGAAACCCTGACTGCTCTAGGGGATGGAGAGGGAGGAGGAGAGGGAGTGGGGGGAGTGGGAGGGTGGTGGGAGGAGGGGCTGAAATGGAATCTTTTATAATTTAATAATAAAAAAATAAAAAAATAAATAAAAAAAATAAAAAAAAGTATTTTATTCTGACTGATCAGTAGGAACAAAACAAGACGAGTGAATCATTTATGGAAAAGGCACAGAAACCTGGAGGGTATTTTTGCAAGCAAACCAAAGGGACATATATAATCCTTAGCTAAATTTTATGGGGGAAAGTCGTTGCTTGCTATAATCTATTTTTTGGGACACCAGAGAATCCAGGGATTTATCAATCATTGCCCTTTTCTAGAGCCCCAAAATTCCTTCAATATCTAACATTTCTAATTTAATAGTCAAATATGATGGAGTTTTAGAGCTTCTGGAGTGAGTAATTATCATCCAGCTGTGATTTATCAGAAAGATAATCCTGAAGTATCTTCCCATCTGATACCATCTACTTAAGTTATGTAAAACTATTTATCAAAACAGAAGCGACAGGACATGTAAACTTACATGCACTGGAGAAATTCAACTTAAAACACATCCATCAGTTCAGAAAGCCTGACCACAAAGGTTAAAGAGAAGTAAAGCCATTTTTTGTATCGAATAGTCATTAAGTTACTCAATGTGGTCTTACAAAATACTACACTAAGAGATTGCAAATACAAAGCAAACTAAGTCTTTTATATAGTTAAAACAAGTGCAACCCACTACATAAATGTTCTTAATAACTCACTCCCATGGTGAAAAGACTCAACAGAGCCATTGCTCACAAGTGGTGTACTCTAGATTGGTAGTTAGGAAGGTCATCTTTGCTTACTAAATAGCCTTACTGAAAGAAAGAGAAACTTTTCATGTCTATAACAGGCAATCATTTTGCAAGTTAGAAATGATTCCCCGGCAGAGTTAAGACCATACTCTCCTGCAGAATCAGGAGATAAGAACACTGTCATCTTTCATGATTGTTACATACACAAAAAATAAATAAATAAAACGACTTTTTTTTGCATTCTCACAATTCTCAATATTTCACTTTTGAGACTACATACATGGGGATTTTCCCCACACCCGGAAATGCTGTATTCTGTAGAACCAGACATAATCCATTGTGATCAAAATCTTTTGGAATTATCACAGGACACATAGGTAGGGACACTATTTGCTTGGAGCTAAAGCATACCTTGTAAGTTTGTGATTCTACTGTAAATGGCATTTGTAAGTGAGCAGCCATCAGGCTACCTATAACATTTTTTTTAGACTTGGCTACTTAGAAGTTACCATGACCCCTTCCACACCTTTAGGTCTGATACCTTGTTAAAAAAGCTCAGAGATCTCAGGGAAGCATTTCTTTCTCCTCTTTTTACTCTCCCTCTTCCTCCTTCTTTTTTGATGATTTGAATATTGAGTTATAACCTAAGCCATTTTAAAAAATTTACTTAGTGACAGAATTTTTCTAAGTTATCTAGACGGATCTTGAGTTCGCTTTATGATTCCCCTCCTTCAGTCTCCCTAGTACCCAAGATTATAGGCTTGTATCGTCGAGACTAGCTGAGAAACATTTTTAATTTATTTCATTAATAAGCAATTTCATTATATAATAAAGGATCTAATAAAGAATAGAGGCGAATTTCCGGAAGAGGTATATAGCTTAAGTTCTGGGATGGTCCCCAAACCAGGGAACCTGCTGCTGTGGACTTGGAGTTTGCCTCCTCCAAGCATATTGGTGTGTTCACAAATTCAGAATTCCCTGCAGCCCATCTGTTTCAGTTTTTGTGGAAACTTCATTACAATGTATGGTTGATTAATTCACTGGTCATTAGTGACCAACCCCACTTTCATCCCCCTTTCATTTCTGGAGGTCACCAAATGGGACTGAAAGCTCCAACCTCTAATCACTGGGTTGGTTGTCCTGGCAACCAGTCCAAATTCAGAAGCACTCAGGCATCAGACAGCTCATTGATGGGCAATAAGACTTCATTATGGAAGCTCCAAGAGTTTTAAGAGCTGTGTGCCAGGAAACAGGGATGAAGGCTCAAATGTATACCATTTATTATAAATCAATATCACAGTTACATTTCAAAGGGGTAGTTCTTAGGTCCCTTTGAAAGATATTCTTGAGTCCTCAGGATAATAAAGGATTTAATTAGCTTTTAAAAGATAAACTTATGTTAACATAAACAGAGAAGAATAAAATGGTCATTTAAAGTAAATATTTTGGGTAGAGGGCAAAAATTGTATTCCCTTATTTTCAACAAGAAGAGCTGAATTTTATATTTTAAATTTGTATTTGTCCCTATATACAAGATTATTCCTGGGGCTATATCAACAAACACCTTATGTTTTGAACATTACTAAAACATTCTGTAGTGAATTTTGCTGTACAAAATGGGCCTACAGATTTATAGTAAGTTCTTAAGAACTATATCCTTGGTAATTATAAGATTGAAAATAATAATTGACAAACAACAAGTAAATAAAATAAGCCTACCTCTGTAGTTGATAACAATGATAATGGTAATAATTTCCACCCATTTTTGTTCACTGTACTAGGTGGCAAGTATTGAGTGAGATTCTTTACATGAATTCTTTGATAAGGCAGAGTTACAATAGGAATAAACAATCAGAAAACAGTGACTAAGTGTGATAGCAAGAAGCATTCTGAACCCTGGAGTCCACTCTCATATCCGTGAATTATGCTGTTTCTTATAGATAGTATGTACTTTAAAGGTAAAAGCAGCAATGGAAGCCATTCATTATTTTAAATCTTTGTATACTTGTGATTAATGTTTGTATTTGTGCATGTAGGTATGTGGGTACATGTGTGTATGTGTGACAGCTTGCAAATGGTAGCTACTAAATAACTTTGACATCAGTTCTCACCTTCCACCTTGTTTGAACCAGTGTCCCTTTTGTGCCAGGCTGTTATCTGGGACCCAGAGAGTCAAAGTCATGTCCTTTTGTTTATACAGTGAGTGCTTAAGTCTTTGACTCATCTCCCCAGGCCAGTTTTGGTAAATGTTCATCAGCATAAGGCAGCAAGAAGGATCAGTGGGCGAAGAAGTCACTTGCCTGCAAGCCTACTGACTTGAGTCCAATCACCTGGAACCACATATCGGAAGGAGAGAATTGACTCCCACAAATTGCCTTCTGACCTCCATTCATGCCATGCTGCATGTATGCTGTGCCTTGCTACATGTGCTCTAAGCTTCATGTGTGTGTATGCACATGTATACACACACAAATGCATGCCCCCCACACAAATAAATGAATAAAAATGACAAAAATTTAAATAAAAGCAGAGCTCATGAATCTATTTTGGTTGCTGTGGTAGTTTCAGTAGGAATGACTTCCATAGGCTCCTCGATTGAAGTGCTTAGTCGTTAGAGAGTGCCAGTTGACAGGAATTAGGAGGTGTGGTCTTGTTGAAGGAAGTGTGTCACGGGGGTTGGTCTTTGGAGTTTCAAATGCTCCATCCAGGCCCAGTGTTTTTTTCTCTCTGCTTACTGCCTGCAGATCCAGATGTAGAACACTTAGCGCCCCCTTCAGCACTGTGTCTGCCTGTGTGCTGTCACGCTTCCTACCATGATGAGAATGGACTAAACCTCTGAACTGTAAATCAACTCCAATTAAATACCTTCATTGATAAGAGTTTCTCTCATCGGGGTATCACTTCACGGCAATAGAGCACTGACAGCTGCTCATGGATGCTAACAATGAAATTTGATGCCCCTAACAGGCCATGGCCCAAGTCTTAAGTTAAGATACAGTGTCTGTGGCAACAGTCAAGGGGACAAGCAAACCAGGGGCCAAAAAGCTCCAAGAACACTTGCTTCTTTCAATTTAAAACTGTGAATGTGAAAGTCAGGAGCTGTATATCAAAACTCTCAAAAACCAACCAAACAAGTAACAACAAAAGTAAAACCAAACAGGAACTATGGATATATGTTTTGTGAATCCAAGTAACTAACCCTTAATGCTACACAGTTTTATTTTAAGATCTAGATCAGCAAATGGAGTATGGAGTAGATGTCTTGGGAGTTACTGATAGGATTGCTGTGTTCGCCTTTAGTCCAATGAGTTGAAGCTCCCAGCTAAATGAAATTGAGAAAGAAACAGAGAAAGTAGGCAGAAAGCTCCTGATTGCTGGTGACCAAATGCCTATCGACAGTGACAGATTGCTGAGGAGGGTAGCTCATGGCCCTTCTTCAGGCAATATGATCAGCTCCTGGATAAGCATTATTAAACACAGTGCATCTACCCTAGTGCTATCCTAAGAGAGCATTTTAAGTTTTTTATTGAGTTTCTTTCCCCTGTTATCAGTAATGGGCTGATGGAAGCAGAGACCAAAGAGATTCAGTAGCATTTCCCACTTCAATACTGACAAAAGATGCCATGTTTAGGAAGTCCAGGCTCTTAAGTGTCTATAATGGAGAGATGGGTGTGTGTGTGTTTGGAGGAAATAGGAAAGGTCTCTGATCTCTTGAGAAAATATCTGTTTATTGCTTAACATTTTAAATGTTGACAAGCATTTAGGAAACAGTTCTCTGGGGCTTCAATTGAATTCTTACACTTATCTCAAATACCGATCAATCATTTCCAAGATTTCCATTCTTCCATTAGAGTCATATAGACTTTATTTCAAATATGAATTGACCTGGAGAAATAGCCATACACCTGTTCATGCCTAGAATATGCCAGACTGCCTTGCCCCATGGTGGAATGAGGAATGACAGACTGGATTTCTAGGCTTTGGGGTTTCATTCTATTCTACCGTATGGGAATATCCTTTCCTAGAGTGTTTCTTCAAGCTGATTAGCAGAAATTCTATTTGGGTACACATCAAGTCCATGGTAAAACAGCATATATGTGTGTATATGGATGCATGTACATTCATCATTTTATCTCAAATTCATTGCTTTTTGTGAGCCCCACAGGAACTTTGGTTCAGCAGGATCACTATTATCTCTGTTTTTGAAAAAGTTGAGGTTAATAGGAATAAGGATTCTGTGACTTGGACACTTACTGGTAGTATTGATAAATCAGTGAGTCCATGGATTCCTTCCACTTCCCCTTCTGTTCTTCAGAGTCCTTTAGGACAATGAGCTTTTGACCATTCTTTTATCCTCAACTACAAACTTCTTCAAACTTCTATGACTGAGGTCAAATGATGCCTCAAAATCCCACATAGCCACAGCAATGTATATACCTAGATTCGATGCCGAAAGACCAAAAAGTGGAGGTAGAAAATCAACTATACTTATCATTTTTTAGTCTCTTTTGTCTGCACTGCGGTTATATTATTATTGGACTTGCAAGTAGAGCTTAAAAAACTCCCTTTCATCAGCTGAGGTACCTGTTGTGTTTGCAGTGAAGT
Organism: Myodes glareolus; assembly: GCF_982192425.1. NCBI lineage: Eukaryota > Metazoa > Chordata > Mammalia > Rodentia > Cricetidae > Myodes > Myodes glareolus. The sequence continues at coordinate 32,740,029 of NC_142040.1, forward strand.
CTCTTTATTTCTCCCTGGTACCCACATGGTTCAGCATTCTCTGGCTCCTCCTGCCTTGCCCTTGATTTTTTTTTTTTGAGCCCTCTCAGCTTTGTTGAGCCATTTGAGCAATGGTGATGCCTGTGTGGTCTGATTACCACTCCCTACTAGTGTGTACTCATATCAAGATCAAGGATAAGTTCCCCTAGGCAGCTAAAGCCACAACTTCTGATTCAACTGCTTTAAAATCTGCCTTCTTGGAGTGAATACTCTAGCTCAGTCTTTAAACCCAAACTACTTAGAGAATAAAGGCTACTAAAAAGGTCAAAGGTGTTTATCTTCTATGCCAAGGCACATCCTTGTTGCAGGATTAAACAGTTTAACGATATATGTAGAGAATTAGAGTTATCCGATTCCTAACTCTGAGCAGAGGACTGTGAACTATTGTTGTGGTGTCTGCACAATGACTTCATGTGATGCTACAATTGAGTAGGAGAATGTAAATATTGTCATTACAAAAGTGATAAATATTTGAGTTGAATGATATATTAATTATCTGGATTTTGTCACTCCACAATGCAAACATGAATACCGATATCCCCTAATACCCCAGAAATTTGTAAATTACTTTCTAATAATCAAATTTAGAAAAATACCAAGGGGAAGTGGTTCAAAATACTCTTGATTTGATTAAGCACCAGCAAATAATTTGTTACCATTAAAATCTGTTTGGTTTTATAATTATAATAATGTATACAATAAAAAATGTTGTGCAGCAATTGGGACTAAATATAGGACCCACACATTCTGGACAGGTAGACTACCATTGAGATACACTACTGACTGTTTTACAGTCACTAAAATGCCATTTTTATATACTAGCTTGAATGATCTGCTAAGCTTTGGGATATGAGAATTCAGTCTTTCTTTACTTAGAATGTGTTGTAACTTTGGAATCTAATCTTGACAGGCTAGTTGGATACTTTAATCTTAACATAATCCAGTGGATGGTACCTTCCCAACAGTTTATTTGGTGATCAGAACTAATGTTTCCAGTCTCTTGTTCTCTAAGTTTACTGTTGCTGTTATTCCACAAACCCGTCTAATTGCCAACAAGATGAATGTGATATTTTGATGCAAAAATTGGAATATTAAGTCTTCATAAACGGCACTGAAATCTCTGGTCCCTGGAAGCTGATCTCTTTATATGCCTCCAACAGCCTTCCTGGTCTTGTCTGGACACTTCTTTAAAGATTAACATTGCAATACGATACAAGTTTTCTCTGATCTTAGGACCCTAAGACATCTATATTTCTTCAAATGGCCAAGATCAAAAATACTGATGACAACTTATGCTGGAGAGGTTGTGGGGTAAAGGGAACACTCCTGCATTGCTGGTGGGAATGCAAGCTGGTACAGCCCTTTTGGATGTCAGTGTGGCGATTTCTCAGAAAATGAGGAAACAACTTTCCTCAAGACCTAATATTACCCCTTTTGGGTATATATCCAAAGAATGCTCAATCATGCCACAAGGACATGTGCTCAACTATGTTCATAGCAGCATCGTTTGTCATAGCCAGAACCTGGAAACAACCTAAATGCCCCTCAACCGAAGAATGGATACAGGAAAATGTTGTAGATTTACACAATGGAGTACTATACAGCAGAAAAAATAATGACATCTTGAATTTTGAAGGCAAATGGATGGAGCTAGCAAATACCATTTTGAGTGAAGTAACCCAGACACAGAAGCACAAGTATCACATGTAATTCACTTGTAAGTGGTTTTTAAACATAAAGCAAGGAAAACCAGCCCACAAATCACAATCCCAGAGAACCTAGACAACAATGAGGACCCTAAGAGAGACATACATAGATCTACTCTACATGGGAAGTAGAAAAAGACAAGATCTCCTGAGTGAATTGGGAGCATGGGGACATTGGGAGAGGGTTGAAGGGGAAGGGGAGGAGAAAAAAATGTAGAGCATAATAAAAATCAATAAAATTTAAAAAATTAGTTAAGACTTTCTCTTTCTACTATCTTCACTCCTTCTCATCCCTCCTTCCTTCCCTCCCTCCCTCCCTCCTTACCTCCCTCCCTCCCTCCCTCCCCCCCCCTCTCTCCCTCTCCCCCCATTGATCTGTCTATCTATCTATCTATCTATCTATCTATCTATCTATCTATCTATCTATCTATCTATCTATCTTTTTTTCTCTTTCCAGACACATTCTTAGTATGAATTCAAGGCTGGAATTCATCTTTCAAAACTTCTGTCTCATTCCTTCAAGCACTGGTCGGGGGGGGTGGGGGTTATAGGCATGTGCTAGCGCACTGCATGGCATTTGGTTTTCTTTTTAAATTCTGCAATACTAAAGATTAAACTCATGGGCCTCACATATAACATAGTTCTGCCACTGAGCTATTTCCCATACCTCTTTTTATTTACTTTTCTATTTTGAGACAAAGTCTCACTAAGGTACCCAGGCTGTTCTTGAGCTCACTATGCAGCCTAGGTTGAGATCCTTCTACTTCAGCCTCCCAAGCACCTAGGATTGCAAGCCTGCACCATTGGGTTATGGTTATTACATTCTTATAGTATAAAGTGCATGCTAGATTTGGAGGATTTGATAAAGCTGTTCAGTTTCCATCTACATATGAACAGAGCACAGCTGAAGCTGAGGAAATGGCTCAATAGTGAAGTACCTGCTGCAGAACTATGAGGTTCTGAGTTTGGACTTTTAGCACCTGTGTTTAAAAGTCAAACATGATAGTGCTCACCCCCCCAGGGCAAGGAGAGAGAGCATCCCTGGAGCTCACTGGCCAGTTAGTACTGCAGAATTGGTGAGTTCCAGGTTCAGTGAGTGATCCCCTCTCAAAAGCCTTGGTGGGGAGTTAATGAAAAAACACTCAGTGTGACCCTTTACCTCCATATGCAAGAGTACACATATAGACATGCAAACATCCCACTCTGTCACACACACACACACACACACACACACACACACACACACACACACACACAGCTTTTCTTAATGATCTTCCTTCAATGACGCAGAAAACAAATGTCCACATACAAAGCATCATAAATGCTCTCTGCAGATAAAGTGTTTTATGTAATAGAAAAGGCATGTGATGCATTCTCTTGATGTTGATTTTTCAGTGAAGCACGAAGGAAGAAGTTAAAAGTGTCTGTGCAGGCTTTGCTAATGAGCCAAATTGTTCTGTCAACGTGCTGTTTCCCCAAATGCTGATAGAAGATTTGTGATTCAGTCTCTTAGAGGAATTGGTGGGAGCAGAGAGCATGGTAGCACTGATAATTTAGCACATCTAACCACTCTTTCCAGATTGTTTCCAATTAAGTCAGTCCAGTTTTAGGAGAAAACAAAAACAAAACAAAATACCTTGCAAATAAAGGAAACCACAGAACTAGAGTGAGATTCTTCTGATGACTGCTTAAAGTGCTGCAGAAAATTCTAGACCTTGCTTGAGTTACCAGCAAGTGAAGAACTTGAAATGGACTGGCACATGACCCCTGAATATTGGAGGGATAAGGAGAAAATGTGCTTTTGACTGACTGAGTCAAAAAGAAAGCTGTCCCTTGTTAACAGAGAGATGTGGGCAACTATGGAGACAACTTTGTAATTGAATAAAGTTTTGGGCAATCTGAAAACATCCAGGCATTGGCAGAATAATTTTTAAATAAATTATGAAGCCCTTTATTTGAAAATTATTCCAAAATTACAAAAATGAAATCTAATGTATGGACTCTGAGAATTTTTCCTACAACTAATGCATTGTCAGCAGCTTGATGCATGTCATCTTGCTAACTGATTTTGTTTGACCATGGTTTTGTTTTCCTTTTCTCTATATGTAAGTTTTCCAAACATTAAACTAAGTTGCAGGCATTGCATTCTTTATTCTTACTGCTTCAGTTTTCATTCCTATGAAGAGGACACTGAACTATATAGTTACAAAACAAATGTCAATGCCAAGACATTTACTGCTGATACACAGTTAATATTGACAGTCTTTATTTAGTAGTTGATTAATGAATATGTTACTGAAGTGAGGGCAATTTTCAAAATGAATACTTACACAAGGACAACAGATACAAGCTGAGTGGGTTGATGTAAAAATTCCCGTTGTATGTTGTGAATATGTTTTATTACCATTGGTTAATAAATAAGCTGCTTTGGCCTATGGCAGGGCAGAATAGAGCTAGGTGACAAAGAAGGCACAGTCAGAGCATTTCCATGTAGCTGCTGAAGGAGAAGTCACTAGAAACTTACCAGTAAGCCCTAGCCTCGTGGTGATACACAGATGAATAGAAATTGATTAATTAAAGATATAAGAATTAGCTAGGAATACATTTGAGCAATTGGCTAAAGAGTGTTGTGATTAACATAGTTTCTGTGTGATTATTTGGGTCTGGATGTCCAGGAAACAAAGACACAGACTCCGATTCCAAAATCAAAATGGGGAGTGGATCCACATAAAACCTAAAAAAGGTTAGAAAAAGAGGGCTTCTAGATCCCCCCAAAATGGGAGTTCAGCACAGCTTCTTGGTAACTGCATCTTATTTAAATAGGCTCTATTTGTTGGGGTGATCATATACACAGCTCCTTTAAGAAACAGCTTCCTCGTTTGTGTTGGCAGCAGTAACATGCAGGTCCCAATACAGAGCACTTAAAGGGTCTGTGAGCAACATGCTACAAGTTGGTTAATGGCTACATAGACCCACTGCATCCCTGGTGCTGGGGAAATGAGCTTGACTCACAGAGGTGGTAAACATACCTCTGGCATGTTGGATGGGGCAGTAAAGCTGCAGAGTTAGTCCTAGCCATTCCCACTTAGCATGTAAAAATAAATCTTCTGGTCAAAAAATGATTACAGATACACAATAAGACAGATTCAGACAAAAAAGACCTCTAAATGGATCACAGTGTTGGCTAAATGTGCATGGGCTTATGAGAGAGAAAAAAAAGATCACAGACAGATTAAAAAGTCAAAGATTAAAAGAGTAAAGATAATAAAATTAATATTAAAATTAGAATAAAAAGTCACATAAAAATACACAGAGTCTAAATTATGTATATTATTGTGTTTTCTTTGAATTTTTTGACTGTGAATGAGCCAAAGACATTTTATTGTACAAGCTTCCAAGCTAAACCAACATATATATTTTAAAGGTATTTTGACTCTAAAATTTGAGTCTAATGATACGATACCTTGGAAAAGAGGTTTTGCTTTTGTTTCCACAGAAGATGAGAACCTGTGGATTTCTTCCAGGCTAATGTGAATTGATAGAACAAGAACTCACGAAATGTCTCTGCAAACCCTAAAAGTACTACACTCTAACAAACAAAAGGGAGCAATTTGGAGAAAACTATGCCCAAATTCTCGAAATGATTGTTTGTAAGTGTTTATTTTCATCTTAAAAGGGTTGGTTATAATAATGGTAACAGTATATTTCTAAAGCAAAAATAAAATAAAGGAGATATGATATAAAGAGAGTCAGACAGAGAGTTCATTGCCAAGACTGCCTTTCTAGGGTACAATTAGCATTAAGGTGATAAGGCAATAATCAGAACCCTGACCTGGCAGAATAAATGACAGCAGATGGAAAGAGAGAGAGAGAGAGAGAGAGAGAGAGAGAGAGAGAGAGAGAGAGAGAGAGAGAGAGAAGAAGAAGAAGGAGGAGGAGGAGGAGGAGGAGGAGGAGGAGGAGGAGGAGGAGGAGAAGGAGGAGGAGGAGGAGAAGGAAGAGGAGGAGAAAGAGGAGAAGGGAGGGTGAGAGGGAGAGAGAGAGAGAGAGAGAGAGAGAGAGAGAGAGAGAGAGAGAGAGAGAGAAGAAGGGGAAGGAGGAGGAAGAGGGAGAGGAAGAGAGAGAGAGAGAGAGAGAGAGAGAGAGAGAGAGAGAGAGAGAGAGAGAGAGAGACTCTGCTGGCTAAACAAACAGCAGTTTTGTGTTTTGTATTTCAGATCTCTTTGCCTCTGGACAAAGGGAGGTATCTTAAGGAATGGAGGGAAGGTGGAGGAGAAAGGGATTTAAAAATTTTGGGCTACTTTCTTCTGTTTATGTTCCTCCAGGAAGAATGTGAAACTCTGCTAGAGAAGCTAAAAGCTTTATTAAGAGGGGCGATTCAAAGTTGAAATTATATTGGAGAAAACATCCAGAAAATTGAAAAGCAAAATCATTCAAATACTTTAGGGTGGTGCAAAAAAATGATGAAATATGCCCCAAATAGTATAAAAGGCCTGGGAAGAAAATCCCACAGATCCCATCTAAAGGTGTTAATAGGAGGGGAATGACATCCTTTTCTCCCACTACTTATTAAACCCAGAGCCTTCAGTAGGAAAACAACTGAACTTTAACACAGCCCAAGTTCCTCTTTTCTTCCTTAGTGCTCTGGAAAGCTGTGGCTACAATGCAAGAACACTTGCTGTAGAGGACCCCAGGCCCATTGGAAAAGTCAAAGTGCTCACCATAACCCCAGTGCTTTGGGGAGGAGGAATAAGAAAACTACAGGGGTTTGTAGGCCACCAGCCGATTTCCAAGCTCAATGGAAGCCCCTAAAAAAACTAAGGTAGGGATAGGAAAAGTGGGACCTTTGGTGCCTTCTGGCCTCTGCATACCCTTCTACACACATGAGTATATGCCACACAGATACCATATCACAAAAATTGAAAATATTTTATCATTTTTAAAGTTTTATCTTTTGTTTTTAGGAGAAACAGTTTATTAACTACATTGCAAGAGGGAAGGAACTGCCTAAGCCCACAACTTTTAGCTTAAAAATATACATTTTTGCACACATGGATATGTCCATATTGATTCCTTTTGTTCATAGGTTTTTCATCTATGGATTTAATCAATCATGGATAGACAATATTTGAAAAAAAAAATGAAGAGAAACCTTGATGTTTGTTAAACATAAATTTTCTGACTACTATTCCAAGAATAATATGCCATATAACATTCATTCACCTGTTTGACACTTACATTTTAACATTTACATTATGGTAGATACTTTAAGTTATTTAGAGCCCAGGAAGAGGTTAAATGCAACTCATCTGACATATCTTGTAAGTGACTTGAGCATTGTTTGCTGTCAGTATCAACAATAGGCTTATAATCCATGTCTCCTGGAAAAACCTTAATTGTATTGATGAAGTATATGTGAACACACAACCCTTTTCCAGATGATACTTTATTTATAACCTTAAAATATATAGTAGACATCTATAATCTATCATAAAACACGCCTCATGGTAAGGACATATCTTTGAATGGACCACGGTTTACTAAACTAATTTATGTCTGATGACGTTTCTGACTTTTAGTAATTAATGATCTATTAATTATTTTGAGATACATTGTTAAAAATGGACTCACATTTGAAGTGAAATGATATACATGACCATAGTTATCTTCCTAAAGTAATCAGAAATGAAATTGCATCATAGTTCCACAGTTTAGAATGGGGCATGATGTTTTTTCTTATTTTCTTCCTCTCTCTTCTTTGCACACAGCTATTCAAATTTATATCCTGAGAATTAATGAGAGAAGCAAATAAAATAATTTGAAAGTACTACCAGTGTTGAATATATGTGAAGCTTTCCAAAATGTAATAGCTGGATCAGAAATTGTTTTGTCCATGAATACGATTTCATTTCTGACTGATCATATGGATCCCTGCAGAATCCACCTCCACTGTTGACTGGTTATTTCCAGAGACATCTGTGTGAGTGGGTAGTGAGCACACTGTAATAACTGCAGGCTGATGCTCCATGGAATTGTTAGGTTTATGCTTCACTTGATACTATCCCAATTCACTCATTTCCTTTCTTTCTATATTGCTTCTCTAAAAATGAAATTTTAATGATAATAATAATCAGATTGGAATGACAAAATGTTGTCCATCGTGTTGTGGAGTCCTTCAGAGTATCTTGAGTTATTCACTTTGTTTTTTGTGGAAGTCACCTTCGCTCGTTAGGCTGTGTAGTCTGTAAAGAACATTTTTCTTATTTATAACTGAACTGTGTGTACATTCCCAAGGAGTGTGTGTTTGAGTAGAAACTGGTGGCTGTGTAGGACAACAAAGACGTGGGCTTCTGCCTCCATAAAGGGCCTCAGTGAATCTTATCGAGAGTCCAAAGAAGACAAGTGCTCTGTTTTTGTATTCCTTTAACCCTCTGTACCTATCATAGCCCATTTGTGTCATCAAAAAAATAACTTTAAATAAATAAAAAAGTTCTTTATTATAGAGTTTAACTTTTGGTAGAGAATAATAATTTTTTATTCTTAGATCATGCATTTCTCAAAGCTATTTTACTGGGCCATCTTGACCATCTCTAGGAAGCTTGAACGGATATGGAGAAGAGCAAGTTTTGTGTTGAATCTTTTACAACAGAAGCAGTGTATGAAGTACAGCACATGAGTTCTCGTCTTTTGAAAATCTTAGGTACTCTTAATCTGAATGGAAAATCTAGAGACTGGGACGCAGTAGCCAGCAGGCTCACATGGCCATGAGGTGTTTCATTTGTCTACAGTGGGGAGTCATAGACTGAATGTTTGTAGCCCCCAATCCTCCAGATTATCTGCTGAAATTCTAAACCTTCAATGCGACAGTAAAAGATGAAGCCTTTGTGAAGGAATTTAGGACAAGAAGCTGGGGCTTTGGAGAAAGGGGCGAGAACCATTTTTAAAATGGTCCCCTTTTAGCCTGGAAGAAGATGCTCATGAGAACATGCCCACACTATCACCTTGACCTGATGAGCGGCTTCCAGGATGGCAAAAGTAGATTTCTATTATCTATAGGCCCATCAATCATAACCAGTTGTTACAACAGCCTGAAGCAGAGAAGACATGGGGGTTTTGATAATATTGGTAGCATTTTACAATCTAGATTTAAAGTTTTGTTAGAAAACCATGAAGGCTGTGTATGTTGATATGGGGCTTCTACACATTAATAATTCATAGTGCAGAGGGCTATAGTCCCTGTGGACAGAATATGGCTTCACTTAATGATACCATTATCTTACCCCTTAGATTGAATATATTCTGAGAAAGTCAGTATATCCTTTATAGAGTATAGAAAACAGAATTCTATAGTCTAACTCAATCCATTACCTTTTGTTTGAAGGTATGCATTCCCACTGAGTAAGTGAATCCATGCTCTAACAATGCTATGCACTCCTTAATGGAGGTACATTTTTACAAGTTAATTTTCTTTCTCCCAATCTTCTTTGTCTTGTGGACTTTCTGGGTCCAAATTGCAATCCAAGTGTCATTGTGCCTTCACTGAATGTTGGTCCTTGGGGGAGCTGTTTTATGAATGAACGAATTCTTGATTGGATGTAGGACAGATGGTCCATTGGACTATTCAGAAGGATACAAGTTTCTCAGCTAAGAGGGATAGAGATGATGTGGATGGATTTTTTTTCTCAACATTTGGCACTTTCATGGGTAGTTTGCATCATATAGAATTGTGGGACAATCTGGTTTAGCCTCTGCTATTTATTAGAACAGCCATGGAGCAGCATTATTTTTCTCTTAATACTGAAAATAACAATTCTTATTTGATCATCCTATTAAAATTACCACAAAGCCTAACAAAAGCTCATTATTCCCGTCAAGTTTTTAATCATTACCTGACAAAAGGAGAAGCTGAAGTCATCCAAAAATATAATTTCTTTCTTCCTTTGGAGAAATAACATGCTTAGTTTTCTATCAGAATTTCAGTTCTTTTTTTCCATCTTTTTTTTTTTAAGTTGGCACTTTTCAAAAGGATAGTAAATTCTTTCCAATCCCACCTTTGTTAAAAGAATGAAAATTCAAAATGTTTAATGTTTTGGGATAGCTTTGATATGTTTCTTCTTTAAATTAGGATAATAAAAACTGAAAGATGTTATAGCCATTTAATCAGGGGGTAAATATTTTAGTGACTGAGATGAAAGGGAAGCTGTTGAATAAATGGTACCCTAGGATGGTTATTCTAATTGGAATTGTTGCATAAGAAAAGCAAAAGCAATTCCCTGCACGAAGACGGCAAAGCTGATTTAATTCAGTCTTATTAAGGGCAAGTCTATTGTGAATGAGCTTTTAATCTTTTGCCACAAAGCAGAAGTTACTTTTAGCTTTGTCTCTCTCACAGAGACTATAATATTGCAATCATTCTTATCACATGCACATGTCAGTTACTTTGGATTAATATATTTTAAAGGCGGTCAATTTAAATTGTAGGACTACATAGACCGAATTTTTTTTTTTGTATTTAGAAGAGGCAAATTTATATTGCAGCATTACATAGATTGAATTTCATTTTGCATGTGCTCACATTTAAAAAAATAGGAAACAGTTTAATTTCTATTTGAGAAAAATCATCCCCGAAGCAATTAAACCGTTTTTAACATAGTGAATGGATAATAAAGTATCTAGAAATAAGAAATTCTGAGGTTCAATAAGAAACCCTAATGAGCACATCAATGTCTTAATCAAACAGGACTGTGCCTGAGGGCTAGCAACACCCACCTTTAACTCATTTTTGATTACATATAGAGTATACTAACAACATATTTTAAATAGCATACTAAATAATAAAAAGCATGTACATTTGTTATTTAATTATATATATACATTTAGTGCAATATAATTAAACTAAAATAAGTGTGTTTAAACACAGAACATACTTAATGTTTCTTTATTATGGAAAGTTACGTTTCTTCTACAGATGTAATCCCTGAAAAAGGAGTTGTCTCCTTTCTTGATGTTTGAAATTTCTTTCTGCTTTCAGAATAAAAGCAACCCCACATACACCTAAAAGGTTGCTTTCTTGTTCTGTATTTGATTATTTACTGAGGGAGTGCAAAGAAAGTGTTACCCCACCCACTGGTGGAAATGAACTCCCCATCATCTAGATGGCAGGTTCCTGCGGCATTAAAGTACTAGAAATGCATAGCAATTACTAAACCCACGGAGTAGCAATTTTTCTCCACAAATATAATTTTATATTGCTTTAAAGAACTTCTCAAAAATACCGAACAAAGAGAAATCCTGCCAAGGTAATCTTCTTAGGCAAATTCTTGTTTGATGTACAACAGTAGATAAGAAAAGACGAGTGTGCTGTATAACCCTGCTGTGAGGTCCTGCTCAGGATTGAACTTCTCCTTAAAGAACCTCTGTCAAAGGCTAGCTATTCTACTCCAAGATTATCACAGAATTGCCTTGTGGCTCTCAAGAGACCCTTGTCTGTGAGAGAGAAGGTGTGTGGGGCCCAGTTAGTACGGTGGGATTGTGTCTTCTGGCCCAGAACTGAGACAGAATTAAAAAACACTGTAGATTAGGCTAAGAGTCCTGGATCCTCCATTGCTCTGATGGCCCAAAGAAGCTCCTTTTCAAAGACTGAACTTGAAAAGAGTTCCCTCTCCCTTAAGAGTTTCAGTTGTTCCCCTTGGCTCAGGTAGGGGCAAGGGTGGTTGTGAGAGATGAAAAGGACACTCTTGTTTGTGCAGGCTCAGAGACACTGTCCTTGGACCTCGCTCTCCCTTCATTAGCTTGTACTTAATAATTCTCCCAACTCCTGCATTGTGGACTCGAATTTATCTTTCCCAGTTACCAGAATCAAATGTGAGCGAGTTAGTTCTAAGATGCTATGTCTAACATGACTGTAAGCTACCAGAGGAGAACTTAGTATCTGGTTCTTGAATCTATTTTTCTTTACTGAAAAATGTATTTTTCATACAATATCTTTTGATCTTGGTTTCTACCCCCAGCTCCTTCCAGATCTTCCCCCATTTAGCTACCAGTTCAACTCATTGCCATCTTGGTTTCATTCTCTTTCTTTAGAAAACAAACAGACAAATGACAACAAGAAAAACCAGAAAAAATAATATGAAAAAGAAGCATGAGAAACACACAAACACGCAGAGACATACTTATATCATGGTTCCCGAATCTGTAACTTTTGTTCTTTGCATTTTTTGAGATTACCATAGTGCGATTCTTACCAGTTACCATCTAATTCCCAGACTGTTAAAGCGGACTGCCGTGTTTTCAGGTTTGTTCATAGGTGTCACTCCAAAGCATCATTGGCTATTTCCTGAAACACTGGTTAGTTACCTGCATGCTGACAACATCTATAGTGATGTTAATAAATGAAAACATATGTTTCCAGAAACATAAAATTTGATTTTCCCATTTGAAAACGTCTGTTGGCTCCCTAGTGCCTTCAGAACAAAATCTAAATGGCTCAAAAAGGGGTTGATTTAATATATAGCTCTCACTGGAGTAGCAAGGCAATGAAGAGAGGACAAACACACAAACAGAGAAAGCTGGGATTGTCTGGAGTGGGCTCTATGGTGGAGAAGATGTATCACATTGGGTGTTCAGTGTGTTTATTATATAAATTGTTTTTATATATTATATAAGTTGAATAGGAAAGTAGGATTATTTCATACAGCTGAACAAGGCCACAGGCTTACCTAATTTCTGTAGGAGCACTCTCTGTAGGGAAACGATCTCTAGCCTGTAAACGTTTGTGGGAAAGAAAGATACAGTGAACATTTTCCTACATCCATTGTCATCATTTACATTTTGCCATCCCTCCACGCCTCATGTGGTGATGGTTTTGCCACTCCCACGGATTTGATGCACCGGGGTCACTGATATGGCTATAATCATGTCAATAGCACATATTCACTGAGGATTTCATTAACTCCCTACCCTAGACCATGATAGAAAGCCTTTTATTTTGACTATAGTCTTCCTGACTTGATGCGGGAGAATTGTCTGTATTCTGTCAATCATATTTTAATAAAACGCTGACTGGCCAGGCAGGCAGTATAGGCGGGAAAATCAGACAGGGAGTAGAGGTGATGCAATGAGAACAGGAGAATTCTGGGAAGCAGAGCTTCCTCAGCCATTCCTGTGCAGACCACCGAAGAGGCAACATGTAAGCTGTCACACTGAGAAAGGTACTGAGCCCATGTGGCTAATGTAGATAAAGATAACGGGGTAACATAAGTTATAAGAGCTAATAAGAAGCCTGACCTAATGGGCCAGTCAGCTTTATAACCTATAGAGATCTCTGTGTGATTGATTTTCTGGGACTTGCCGGTTGTGGGGTACCAGGCGGGACGGAAACCCCAACAAGCCGGCCCCCTCATTATTACATATGGCGCCCAGACATGGATAACTGAATCCACAGAAAGCTTGAGAAAGCTTGGGAAAGAATAGAGTAAAGCATGTTTTCTTGGTGGCAGCAATTTCTCGGGTCTGCTGTGCTTGCTAGAGGCAAGCAAATGCTCTCATCTAAGAGACACTTCCTGACTCAGCTTTAGCTGCAAAACCTTGCAGCTCTTTTAAGAGGTCCTGCTGCAAAGCACTTAAACGGTGTTGATGAAAAGCTGAACATATGCTTTTCGGGTTTTCAGCAGTAGCAGGAAAAAAGCTGTGCTGTTTTAAAATGCCGGCTTTCTGGGCTGTCCTGCCAGGGCAATCTCTGACTCTTTCAGACAGGCAGTCCGACTGAGTGTGGTCTGTGAGCAGAATGCTCCAGCTTACTTGCTAGCAAGGACCTTGAAACGCCATAGAGTTGTGGCATCAAAAATGGCTACAGCCAGTACCTCCGCAGAGGCTGGAAAGTTAAGAATCTAGCCGTCAAAGCCACGACATTCCATATTGCTTTGTAAATTAAAGGCTCATGTGGTCAGAAAAAGAGAGATATACAGTAAAGAGAGATTCAAAGATGAAGAAAACCTCTAAATGGTTTATAGTGTGTTAAAAATAAATGCAGGATAAAAGTTAAAGTTCTTAAAGTAAAAAGAGAGGAGTTGGGTGTGGTGTTACACACCTTTAATCCCAATGCCTGGTAGACAGAGGTACTTTGACCTCTGAGACTTTAAGGGGCAGAGGTAGTTGACCTCTGTGACTTCAAGGTGTGGTAGCACACACCTTTAATCCCAATGCCTGGGAGGCAGAGACAGACAGATCTCTGAGTTCAAGGTGTGGTAGCACACACCTTTATCCTAGCACTGGGGAAGCAGAGACAGAAGGATCTCTGTGAGTTCAAGGATAGCCTGGTCTACAGAGTTATTCCAGGACAAAGATATACAGAGATCCTGTCTCAAAAAGTAAAAGTAAAAATAAAAGAAATAGAGGTTAAAATAAAGCTGCATAAAGATGGAAAATGCACAGAGAATCTTCATACTGTATTCTATTATGCTCTCTTTGAATTGTTTGATTGCTGAGGAAGGAGCAACAACTGCTAAAAGACTTTTGTTTATAAATGCTGCTGAACTAACCCAAGATAGGAATTTTGAAAATACCTTGGCTTCAAAACTGAAGTCAAAAGGTATGTTACTTTGGAGAAGAGATTTTGCTTTTGTTTTCACAGAAAATGAGAGGCTGTGGATTTATTCAGAGTTAAGAAAAATCATCTTTGACCAAGGGAGACCACCTGAGAAATCTCCGACAGGAACAGATGGCCCAGATGACAGAGTTCTACATCCAGAACAGATTCAAGACTGTTGCCTGAGATGATCAAGACTCACAGGATACTTCAGTCAGGACTTGATTATAACTCTAAATTTTTTTTAGGTCCCCATAAGATCATCAGTGCCCCCAACCAGCAGGAAGTAGCATGAAATACTACGCCCACATTCCCAACAAATGGATTATGGGTATTTTCCTTTGTTTAAAAAAAAAGAGGGAAATGATGCGGGAGAATTGTCTGTATTCTGTCAATCATATTTTAATAAAACGCTGATTGGCCAGGCAGGCAGTATAGGCAGGAAAACCAGACAGGGAGTAGAGGTGATGCAATGAGAACAGGAGAATTCTGGGAAGCAGAGCTTCTTCAGCCATTCCTGTGCAGACCACCGAAGAGGCAACATGTAAGCTGTCACACTGAGAAAGGTACTGAGCCCATGTGGCTAATGTAGATAAAGATAACGGGGTAACATAAGTTATAAGAGCTAATAAGAAGCCTGACCTAATGGGCCAGTCAGCTTTATAACCTATAGAGATCTCTGTGTGATTGATTTTCTGGGACTTGCCGGTTGTGGGGTACCAGGCAGGACGGAAACCCCAACAAGCTGGCCCCCTCATTATTACACTGACTGGGCTGCACAATCCACAACTGCTTTATTTTTTGTTTCCTTCACTGTGTTTGATCCTGTCATCAAGATTTCTCTCCTCCTCCTCCTCTTCCTCCTCCTCTCCTGTCAGGATGCTGCTCCTTTATGCTGGTTACATCAGCCTTATTCTTTATACCTCTAGTCATTTGTGACCTCCTCAAGAAAACCTTCCTGATCCTTTGGACACATCAAGCATTTTTAGATGCTCTTTAGCTGTATATAATTCTTCTTCATGATACATTTTACAATAGCTCAGTTATAATTATTCTGACAGGTCAAATGAGTCTCCTCACCTGTACTCTGTGTTTCACTAGAAAAAGGACTGCATTTGTTCTTATTTTTGCAATCTTTATCATTTATATCTAGAATATAAAAGTATTTGCTCAAAAATAGATATGCTCAGTAAATATTTTTAGAATGAATTTTTAATGAAGGTTCAAAATCATGGCTTAAGCCTCTGTTTATTATTTCTCCTGCAATCCACATTACATGTGATGCAAACAAGGGCTTTTTATTTGATTGCATTCACTATAAGTTTCATGTTAGCAAGTACTCATATGACAGGAATTTCCTGCTTTTTTCTTCCAAATATTGCAAGCAACAAAAATAGGATCACTGTCAGATAAATAACTGGAAGTGGGAAGGGAAGGTTGACAAAAGACAGATGAAGGTATCTGCTGGTATTCAAACTATTCTGCCTCAAGTCACTTAATGAAGAATGGTGCTTCAAAGAAATTCTGTTTGCTGGCTGATTTGCTTCAGCCTACATTAATACTGAGACTCTGTAATCTTTAGTCTTATTTTAGATCCTAAATTGTCCTCCGGTTCCTTGCACAGAATGTTTCTCAGTGAGACGTCTCTGCCCTGGATCCTCACATCCTGACTTTGCCACACATATCCATTAGATCAAGATTAAATAAATAGCTCGTCCCAAGAATTGCTTTCTCTCACAACCTTACATCCCTCCTTATGAATCAGATTCCTGTTTTATCTATCTATCTATCTATCTATCTATCTATCTATCTATCTATCTATCTATCTATCTTTAGGTCTATTAGTTGTCTGAAGGTGGAACATGTCTCATATTCCTTTCTATTGTATCACCAAGTATGATGATCAGGACATAAAATTTAGTGCATTTGTCTCAGTTGAACAAATGGATGAATGGCCTTTGCCATCTGAGTACAACTTTTTCCTCACACTGACTGTGATTCAAAGTTTAACTTCTATTTCTGTAACATTACATTTTCCTAAAATAGCAATGTGTGTACTTTTTGCTTTGATTTTATTATAAATCTCCATATTTCATCTTGGCCCATCCAAAACAAATGTCATATGCTTCCTGTACTCTGTGTTTCCAAAACCAATAATGGTCCTCCCTTACTCAGCTCTCAAAACAGTTAGTTTGATAAAATTCATAAGGCAGTGACATACCTTGTTTTACAGGAATTAATGAAAGGCTAATATATCTCTAATTTGACTTTAATCTGCTTAGGTTCTCAGGCCACTGTGTACCCTTGTATCCTATATTTCCCATCATGGTACCTTGCATATAATATTTGATCATTATTGTTAAAATGACTGAATAATTGCTATATTAGTTAAATGTTTTTTCTGGTTGTACTGTTTTGTTTGGTTGTTAGCCTATGTATTTATGTCTCTTTAAAAATTAGAGTCTTGATAATAATTTTTAATTTTATAATTTTTTCTCATTTGATTAGAGGAACTGTCTTGAATTTAGTGCATTAAGATTTCCAAAGTAAATAAAAACGCCCAAAACTTAGTCACGAATCTCTCAAATCATAGACTAATAATAGAGCGGTTTTTCCTTTCCAAACATTACTGAATCAAAACACTGATTCCCAAAGCCAGCATTATTAAACTCTATTCAAGAATTATTAGAATTCAGCAGGGCACACATAACAAGTGAATTGAAAGTCAAGTCTTCTCAACTTCCAACCTGTATAGAGAAATCTGTATTTGATAATGAACAATGAGAATTGGAACAGAGGCTGAGGAACATGCCTATTGAAATATCCTTGGATAAATCTGTAGGTGAAAAACTGAAGCATTCCTGAAAAAACAGTAAATGATAGTGTAGAAATAAATTTCTATGCTCTCTTTTCTCTCACCACTCTTCTCCCTTTCCTCTTCTTCCTTCTTTTCTTCCTTTTAGGAAGGCACCGAAAGTTCAAGAAATGCAAGACATATTTCATAACACGAACATATTCAAACTTAAAGCTCTTTTCCATACATCTGTCCTCTTATAAGTGAGTATCATGGACTGGTAATTTGTAAAGAACAGAAACTCATTTTTTACAGTTCCCAAGATTGGCAAGTCTCAAATCAAAGCTCCAGCTTTAGACAGGGTCTGTTGCTGCATCTTCACGTAGCCTTTTATTGGGTTGTTAAGATTTTACTGAACAGTAACAATCTAATAATATACTAACAATCCAATAAAAGTTTGTGACAAGCACATTATCATGAAGCTCTCAGACTCTATGTAGAAATGTGTTCATATACTCAATAGTTTATCGCCTTTCCCTAGATCACCAACCTCCAGTGGTGATTTGTTATGCAGCAACACGAAGAGTTAATATATAAATCTATTTCTATCTACTTTAAAGTATTACTTTCCTTATAAAATGGTGAAGAAATTGATGGTGCTATATGGTAGGGTTTATATGAGAATTATGCAGAAAATTCAATATGTAATACTGGTTCAAAAATACTCCTTTCAAGGAAACACATACACTGCTAGTGGGGATGTAAATTAGTGCATCCATTATGAAGACCAATGTGGCAATTCCTCAAAAAACTAAAGCTAGAAGTTTCTAACATGATCTAACAATTTCAGTATGGGGTATATATCTAAAGAAATTGAAATCATTATATCCCAAAGATACCTTTCATTAAATGCTCTTCACAATGGCTAAGGGATCAAATCAACTTAAGTGTCCATCAGTACTAGACTGCATATAAAAGTGTCATGCAGTTTCACAACAGAATACTGTTTGGCCACAGGACATGAAATCTCATATTTTTTATCAGCGTGTATTACAATCAGATGAATCATCACAAGTTCTTACTCCCTTGTGTAAGCTAATAGACCAGTATTGGTAGGAAAATGAAATGGAAGCGTTATCTCTGAAAACTGACAAGGAGAGAAGATAAAGGAAAAGACAAGAAGCTGAATAACCATACCAAAGCACAGTTAGAGTGGAGGAATTACTTCTGGCATTTCTTTAGCGTAGTTGGGTAATTATTGGGTCAAATAATCTACAACATCTTTCAAAATAACCAGCGGGGTATGAAATTCCTAGTACATGAAAATATTAATGTCTGAAAAGACGATGCCTAATATGCTGGTTTAATTCTTATTCTGAGTGTATCTGTTGAATTACTATCATGCATTCAAAAACACACAAATGTTGTGTCCTCCAATCAAATTATGACTCAAAAAATATAACAAGAGTATTCTTTTCTATGGACCTCAAGTAAAACTCAACCAAACAAAATGAAACTGCAGTGCAAGGGCTACAGTTGGGCATCGAGTCTGCTGCAACTTGTGCTGTTTTTTATTGTTATTATAATATTATTGTAATATTGGTTACACATGTATAGGATGCAAGAAACTGCATAGGCACTTTGAATTAGTTACTACATCTTTCTTCATGACTTGATGAAAACAGAAATTTTGAAGGAAAAAAAACCCACCTGAGAATAAATGGACACTTTGTGATCAAATCACTTTTTGTGAGTCAGGAGTTCAAACAGACATGTTATCTTTTCCATTTCCACTGCGATGAGACCTTCTTGTGGGGTGTTTGATCCTCCTGAGATCCACAGTTCACAGCCAAAAACTGTTACATTTCCCTGAACAGTGCAGTAGCATCACATTGGTAGTGTTTTCTTGGTGCTTACTGTTTGAGTTCCTTGTATAATTTAGGCACCCATCCTCTGGCAGATGTACAGCAGATAAAGATTTCCCTCCCATTCTGTGGATTCTCCAGCTATTAACAACAGTGCCCTTTGCAGAAGAGAAACTTTTTGCTGCCGTCCATTTGTTTGCTTGTTTATGTTTTCACATCCCAATCAAAGTTTTTCCTCAGTTCTCTTTTCCCAGTCCATCCCCTCCATCCCATTCACTCCTCCTCCACTGTTTCTCCTCAAATACAGGTAGGCCTCTATGACCATGGTATATCAAGTTGCAGGGACACTAGCTTCTTGATGTAGGAGGGCCTTCTGTCTATATGTTACTTTCATTGGTTAAATAAAGAAACTGCCTTGTCCTTTTGATAGGACAGCAACTTAGATAGGCAGAGTAGATAGAACAGAATGCTGGGAAGAAGACAATGTGGCAGACGCCATGATTCTCGTATCGATGACCTGCTGTGTAAATGGCCATTTAAAGTAGTTCTGCTTTACCACATTTCATTTTGTGTAGAGTTCATCCATTCATTTTACAGAATATTTCAAATTGTAATTAAATCTGAATATTTGAAATCGTTAAGCTAATCAGTTTAGGTGGTTGCTTTAAAACCACCTAACATCTGATACAAAAGACAGACCTGAAGTGGTTCCAATTTTTTAAAAATTTTCCAAGGCATTGGAAGCAGTGTATCATTTACTGATCTTAGAGTTACATGTTTCTTAATGAAAAGTTTCTCATAGTAATGGAACATGAGTGTAATTACTGAGAGTAATGATACAAGTAAGTGGTGCTTTGAATGAAAAGATGGCTGTTCTACATTAGAAACTGTCTGGAGGTAACTTTCATGTCCTTGATATAAAATGATCTTCCCTTTCGCTTTAAGTGGAGTGTACCCCCAGACAGAATCTGTCATGTCACATCTTGTTGTAGCCAGGCAGTTGGAAATACTAAGGGAAGAGACAGTCATTTCTTTCCATGTACTAAACTAGAAATATTGCTTTGAGGTTACACATTCTGATAAATTATGTTTTACATCATGGATGTACCTATATGAGGTTCTGGAGCTGCTGGCCGCTCCTGTTTATAAGACATGCAGAAATCAAGCTCCTACAGACAAAGAATGCAGTTCATAACCCTACTAAAGAAATAATTAAATGACAAGCTAATGAATATTAATTTTTTCTATTTTTTTTTGCTCTTGTAACTCAATACATGTATTTTTGCAGATAAATTAGTCATGAGATTAACATACTTCTTGGTATTTTTACCTTCATGCCAAATTGTGTTTAGCGCAGTCTTTGTACTAATAATTTTATATGGCGTAGACAGAATCTACTCAAAATACAGTCACTATGGAAGTACAAATACTGTATACATATTCCTCATTTTACTTTTTATTATTTATTTTAGATCCCATAAGGAAATTCATTTGCACTTGACTGCTGAGTCTCTCAGAGTCACCTACATTGTTACAGATTTAGTTTGTCTGCTGAAATACTAAGGTGGGCTTTCACTTCCTTCCCCTTTTGAACTCATGCTTCAAATAGGATGAACACTAGTAGGGGCTCAGTTGTCTATAATTATTTTTCTCACAAATTATATATATGTCTTTTCTGAGGGAAAGTGTTTTAGAATGGATGGATCAGGGTCATGTGTCTCCTTGCAATGCACAGACCACGTGGACTTCACAAGACTGTTGAGACTCAGCCTAGTCCTCAAATTCAGCAAGTTACCTATTTACTCTGAGACTCCCTGCAGATCTGTAGGTTCTTAATACTCAGTTATTTTCATCTGGAAGATTTACCTTACTCTTTCATGAAGCTGTTCATAAGGATAGTCTACATCCATCACTCCATTAAAAACATCCTGAGACTTTGAGGTACCTAGGTTCTTAGAATTTTTTTTCTATATGAAACTCTATGTTACTAGACTTATTTGAACTGTATTTATCAAAAACTTCTTCATTTCGTTAGGCAAGTTGTCTCAGTCCACTGGGTGGTTGACAGTCTGAAGGGAGGAAAATTTCAAAGTCTATCTCGAAATTTATGTATTTCCCTCTATTTGCAGAGAAGTTTGAGTTAGTTAGGTAGAGGACCTTTGTTCTTTCCTCTGTTTCCTCATAGTGCTCTCATTCCTATAACTTTTTGCTCGTTTTTCTACTCCACATATTGAAGGGTTGAATATTTAAAAATATACAAACTGTGCTAAAAGATTGGCTCATACACTAAAGCTTTCATTGCTTACCACAGAGGATCCAGTCTACACTCTCCTCTGTCTTTGCTTTCCCTGTTAGGCATTCTGGCATTCTGCAATGCTGCTTCTTACTCCTTTGGGCACATTAAATATTTAAAGACTGTGTTTGCTGTTTAAACTCACTACTAGTCTCTTATTGGCTAAGCCAAACATTTTCTGTAATTGTTTGATTATCTTTTAATTGTGTATATATGTGCTCATTGTGTGTATATTGCTATAAGAAAATAGTCTATAGTTTTGAAAGTTGTTTGCTCTACACTTGCTGTTTACTCAAATCATATTTTATCCTTCTTGGGTCTTTGATTGAGTTAAATACCAGATACAGTTTTCCTTAGTTATGATAGAAGGTAAATTATGTACAACACTTTAGACTCACCAAGACAGGATAAATAATGGAGTATTTTCTTTGAAATTGCAAAACAAAAATGGACTGGATATTGTGAATGTAATACTTACCTGATAATGGTTCTTATTATGTATAATTTACAGTGTTAGAGTTAAATCCTTTCTTTTCATTTAGATAAAAGGGGAAATGTTATGAAATAACCTTTTTTCTACACTGTGAAAATGTGTCTTGGCCAAGGTGACTTCTTGTAGGTTTAATAAAAAGTTAAGTGGTCATTAGCAAGGCAGGAGGTATAGGTGGGGCAGCCAGACCCAGAGGGTGATGGGGAGAAGAAATGTGGGATTGCCAAAAGACTCAGAGGCAGCATGCTGGATACAGGTAAAACCATGAGTTGCATGACAATTCATAGGTTAATAGAAATGGGTTAGTTAAAGTTATATGAGCTGAGATTTCAAAATTAATAAATCTCTCTGCAGTTATAACTGGCTGGTGAAACAGAAAAATCCACCTATACAAAGAACTATATAGTAGGGAGGGATAGACACAGGCTAATCTGTGGAACCAGACAGTCTAGTTCAATCAATGAGTTTCAGGTTCAGTGAAACCTTGATTTAAATAGCAAAATGAACAGCGATAGAGGAAACAACCCTAAAATGACTTCTACTTCCAAACACACTCATGCCGTGTGCATGTGCACTTGTGTTGTAGGATATACACAAAAATAAATACACATCACCCATTACACATATGAAATTTAACAATATTCAAACGAATTCTTGAGTGACATCTCTTTGCCTTGGCACAGCCTGCTAGGAAAGAACTCCCGCTGCCCATTTTAGTGGTGAAAGCAGATTAGCACAAAAAGGCGACAAATTTTTCTTCAAGGATTCGCAGTCCTGTTTAGCATCTGGATGAAATTCTTAATGTTTATTTATGTGTCCAACGAGAAAAAAACTATATATGCTAGCTGCCTTGGTCATGGCGGCTGGTTAAGAGTGTGAATCCATGACCTATAATTGCTTTCATGATTAAAGCTTTTGTGTGATGTCTGATTCTTGCTTGTTACCAATGCAAACTTATAATTTTCGTCAGATGCTTGAATTATTCAATTAAAAATTTTAGCCTGAGCAAGCCAGCCAGGACTATAGGAAATAACAAGTCATATAAAATAAATTGCATTTTCACTGGAACACTATCAAGAATGTAAATGCAGTTCTGGAGGCATTGGGCCAAGGATGAGTTAGAACTAGAGAATTTCTGATCAAAATCCTGTTTTCCTTTCACACTTCACAGAAAATAGCATTAGCTCCAATTGTGCTTAATTGGGAAGCTGAAAGAATTCTTCAGGGCCTATTTGTGCGGTTACAGAGCTTACACTGACCACCACTTTCTCTGCTGGGCCTCCTTATTAGACAGTTTTCCCTCTTGTAGCAACTTTTAAATGAGGCCAGATTCAAACGTAGGTGGCTTGAAAATTACCAAAACTGTAATTGTGCAAGTAAGATAAGGCTAAGGATAACATCCATCCTTTGCAATGAGCACAAATGCAGACAGTTTCAGCCCAGACACATCTACTTTGAGTCTCTCCTCTGAAGAATTCAGAGAAGAACTGTCATAGGGTATGGTTACTCTTTACTCATTTTATATACTATAAATCATTCCTAAAATTCTTTACAATTTGACATATGTATACTTTGCATACTGACCATTCTTACTGCCTACTTTCCATCGACCCTAATTCATACCTGTCACCCCCACAAATCTCTTTCACACACATGGGTTTATTTGTCTTGCTTTCTAACCCACCAAGATTAACCAGGTCAATCTTTCTACATGACCATGGGTTTGGTACTACCTACTGGAGCATAAGGGGTTCAGTTAGGAGCACACAACTGAACACAGTGATTCCCCACTTCCAGAATCTATTGATAGACATGAGCCTCTTTCCACGTTCCTTGACTAATTCTTGATAGGGTTGGTCTTGTGTATTGACTCAGTGAAGATAAGTAGAATTGATGTATATTGATTATTATAATAGTTGTACTGAGTCCAGGGAATGGCTTTTCTTAGCTCTTCACCCACTCTTCTGGTTCTTACCTAGTTTATACATCCTAATCTGCATGTTTTCTGAGCTTTAGAAGGGATGGGATCTGGACGTGATTGTTTTACCTGGGCAACTGTCCTACAGCATGGCTCTGTGGCAGGACCCCTCCTGAATACCAGTGAAATCGGAAAATGTAGATGTCTGGAGTGAAAAGGATATTTCTCTGTTAAGCAGAAACCAGGGATCTTGTAAGGTATTGTCATTAAAAGGGAGGGAGCTGTGTTTATGCCTAAGGGTTAATTTTGTCTGAAGGAGGCAAACAACATCAGAAAAAAAAGTGGCAAGGAAAATAAAAACATAAATACACAAATAATCAAATTCCAAGCATTCCAAGTAGGACTTTCTGGTTAGGATGGTGATATTTAATAGCATTCAAAAGTCACAACAAGTGGGCTGAACAATCGTGCAACTACCCATACGCAGAACCAGGGTTATGAGTCGTCCCATCCTAACATCTACCCCATCTGTGATCTGCTGGAACACATGAATTGGAATGACCTGTAGATCCAAAGCTGCAGGATCTCCAATACACAGGACAACAGCAGGGTACCAAAGAGGAGTCCCACTGAGGAACAACTTTGATAGGGTAGCAAAAATCAGAGGCCTTGAACCAGAGCAATGACTCTTTGCACACACACACACACGCACACACACACACACACACACACACACACACACGACACATTTGTCACCCTACAGCTTTCATGATGAGATTTATGACAAGATTTTTATTTTTTTCTTTTCATATCCTTTCCTTTTCTACTAAATTTTATTTTATTTTGTGGGGTTGGTTCCAAGGGCAGAGGGTAGATACAAAGGGATGGGGAAATGAATTGGATCGAGATGCATGATTTGAAACACACAATCTCTGATCACTTAAGTGGAATGCTCACTGGTTTGGGGTCAATTAACATGAAGATTTTGTCTGATATTTGTGTTGACAAGTTTAGCATTCTAAGGAATGTATATGAAGCATAAATATTTTATTTAGAAAAAGATCAAATATGAAAGGGAATATATTTCCTCTTCATAGACTTTTATAAATTCTTAATTATGAAATATATATTTCTTTCTAATTACAATATTTCCTTATAATGTTGTGATTACTATCAATCTCAGCCTTTTGTTAAATACCTTAAGTTCAAGGAAGAAATACAGACATCTGAAATTCCATTAGCTAAGGAGGGCATTTCAAAAAGTTGAAAGACAAATTGTCTTTGGATATAGTTTAAATGAAATCTTATTTAACAATGTCCTTGATTATTAATATATAACTTAAAGTTTATTTTTAAAGGCTGAAATGTGTTTATGAATCTTTGAGTGACAGTCTCTAAAGCTAAAACACAGATGCCATATTGCCATGTATAAAAATGGTTTTGTTTTCATCCTGCAAGACACAAAATAATGATTACTATTTGTAAAGAAATATGCACCATGCAGACAGACTGGTTCTCAGCTGACTGGGGTTTCCTGGATGGATACCTCTTTAACATTGGGAGTTGGGAACAGAATTACTTGTCTTATCACTAATTTATCATGCTTGAGTTTGTTTCTATTGTCAAAAATCATCTAAAATCCACTAACATGAACACAATGTTGAAAAAAGACATTCTTTTTTTTGTTATTGGCAATGCCAAAGAAATTTCTGCAATAGAAAATTAAAACAACACAAATTGGATACAATGAGTTAAAAACAACTTCTCTGGTGTATATAGACATGATTCTAGAAGATGGGAGAGAGGGAGCCTTCTACTTGATGTAGTTCTCTACAATTTCTGTAGTGATGGCTCTACCTTTTCTTTAGCCCATACTAATGGGAGATTCTAGATCAGCTATGAGAAGAGTGATGTCTCTGTGTGGGATACTGTTTCTTCAATCATGTGCAGTTTTTGGCTCAAGCACCTTCCAAGTTAAGTTGGATGTGATCTGGCTAAACTCCACAAATTCTCATCCTCTTGGGAAAAGGAAACTAGTCAGATATATTTTCTGGGAAATACTTCAAGCACAAGTCTTTTCCATGTCACTTATTGTAAATTTGCATTACCCAAGGGAAGTAATAAGATAATGCCTCCCATTAAGACATGGGGAAATACTATGGATTTCTATTAGACCGTTTAAGAAGTTATTAGGATCATTCAAGTTTAATAACAGTAAGAGGTATGACAAGAATGGAAGACCTGGGGCCAGTGATTCACCTACTGCAGAGTCTTTTGCTATAGTTCAGACAAGTGACTTGGATTCACCCAGCATGCAGCAGTAGTTCAGGTAAAAATGAGAAGGAATACACACACACACACACACACACACACACATACACACATATTGAAGGAAGAGCCAGTGAGATTTACTAAGGCATGAATAGGTGTTAAGAATGAATCCAAGGTTTCTGGATCATTCAACTGAATGGTTAGAACCATGGGAGGGAAGCATTGTGGATGGGACAATTGAAGGGGAGTGACCACAATTCAGTGTCAAACCTCATGAGTCTACATGTTAGAAGTCACTCCACTGAACATAAAGATAAACGCCAAGGTTCAATTACTTATGGTCAAAGGCTTTACTTTTCCTTTTGACATGGCATGAACTGCTTAGTCTGTAATCTGTAGCAATTCTTTAGGGCCTATTTTAGTTCAGAATGAAATCTTGACTTAGCCATCACTACCTCCCAGAGACTCATTAATACACAGCTGTTTTTTGTATGAGTCTGGGTTTTAGGAGAATTTCATGGGTTGCTGATAAGTATTCAGGAATGTTGTCATGTACAGGACGTTTGGAACTGGGAAGTTTAGATGGACTCAATAGAAGTTCATATAAGTAAAAAGCAAGAAGAAGACCAGGGCTCTTTTTCTGTTTAGAGATTGTGATAAATATGGGAAGTAAGCAGTAGGTGCTGAGAACAAGTACCTGGGAAGAAGAATAAAACAAAACAACAAACCAACATCAAACATGCAGCTACATAAACAAAACATACCAGGGAGACGAGAACGCTGAGCTGAGAAACTACAGTCTGCAGATAGCAGATAGCGATGATAAGGATCAGAACTTGGTGTGGATTTAGTGGGTGATCTTACCCATGACGTCGTTAAAGAATTCCACCTTAATGAGAAGTTTTGTTTGGGTTTTATGGAGTCCCCTGAATCTGAGGATGACATCTGAAATAAACAAGACAGATTTTAATATTCTATTTCTAATGCCTTTAAAATATTGTCTATCTCAATTTCCAGAATTATTTTGATTGGTTGCTTCTGAAACATAATTTTAGAGGTTTAATGTCACATCCTTCTATTTTCTTTATATCTAGTTCTTTTTTATATGAA
The DNA here is from genome assembly GCF_982192425.1 of Myodes glareolus. NCBI lineage: Eukaryota > Metazoa > Chordata > Mammalia > Rodentia > Cricetidae > Myodes > Myodes glareolus. The sequence goes on from NC_142040.1 coordinate 32,767,101, forward strand.
GCAGTCATAGTTTATTTGGAGAACATTTATATTTTATTCAGAATGTATAAATTTTGGGGAGACAACACAACAGTAGCTGCAATACCTACCTAGCTGCATTGTGCTGATTAAGTTTAATTAATTTAATTAAATAAATAATGGTGCATTTTCACAGCCCTCGGAAAACACAGCCATTGTACACACTATGAACAACACAGGGTATAAAATCTATTTTTAAGCCCAAACATCATTTTCACAGGATCGAGTTCTACGGTCAAGTGCTCACTTTTTCTTTCTCAGCCACAATTCCCATTCAGAGGTTTTACTTTCCCTTCCACTCACTTCAGACATGGAACCAGTGCTGGAAGAATTCGGGATCTCTTGTGTGGGGATGGCCTGGTGACCCCTGAATGTCCCTGATTGGAGACAACAGGCAGAGTTCCTTACAGATGAATGACTAAGTCATGGAACCCCACTCTGGGTTCCATGCGAGGCACTGCTATATAAAACCATGGGATTAATCTTTTGTACAGAGGGCTAATTAAGAACTTATAAAATGTAGGGCCATATGGTCATGGCACATACTTTTAATCTCAGCACTCAGGAGGCAGAGCTAGGCAGATCTCTGTGATTTTGAGGCCAGCCTGGTCTGCAAGAGCTAGTTCCAGGACAGGTCCCAAAGCTACAGAGAAATCCTGTCTCAAAAAAAAAAAAAAACAAAAACAAAAACAACAACAACAAAAAAAACCCCAACCAAACAAAATAATTAAAAAATACCCGAGCAATGGCAGCCTGATCTGGGCAGAGATTCTGCAAGGGTGGGGATGAGTCCACATGCCTGAAGATCCCCTCAGGTGTTTCCCAGTCCTTCTGTGACCTTTCACATGGACATCAGCACTATTCATTCTTTGTTCCTCTTGATGTTTTTATGGATTGCCCCATTAGAGCTGTGACAGACAGGCAGGTAACCAGTGATTGTCACAAAAGTCTATCTTACAGCCCGGAAAGTCCTTCTGAGACCCTGAGACCAGCAGTGGTCTATCCACTCTGAACGCCCATAAGGCAATGCCTCACAATAGTCTTGGGGTGCCCCCATCCTCTTTGGCATACTTTTTTTTTTCCTGCACTGCTTACAAGGATCTTATCTATAGTGTGGGTGTTGTACAGACTGAGAATCTCCTGGCCTTTTGCTATAGTACTCAATGTGTACATTTAAGAACTACTAAATGCCTAGTGGGAAATAACCTGAAGTTTTTCACCAGCAGGTATGCCATGTATTATTGATGCTCTAGAAGCTGCTGGATTTTAAACAAGATCTCCAGGAAGTCCTGAGACACCCACCTCTTCCAAATGGATGTCTCAAACATAGGTGATATGCTTCCTCCACAGAGGCTGTAGGGACAAATGGTTCCAGAGAATCATCTAACTCCTTGTAGGTGTGTCTTCAGCAACATCCTAAAGCTGACTGGCTTCTGAAGCATCTTGCCCTGTATGTTCATTCAACTGGGAATACACTGTCTGGTCCCATCCAGGTCACAGAAAAAAAAAAAAACCTAACCAAACAAACAAACAAATAAAACATCCCCAGCAGAGTTTCTTTAAGGGAGTCTAAAGCAGATGGTTGGTCTTTCTTTACTGTGCACACAGTGATGTTGATGCACACAGGCTCCTTCCTCTGGTGAGGACTGTGGCTCCTGAGTGGTACAAGCACTCTTCTCATACAACTGATGGTGTATGTGCTTAATTCACTAGCTTAGAGACAGGCGTGAGAAGAAAATGGTAGTTCGTCAAGTTCATCTGCCATTTCTACATCATTGCAGTTTTTCATAGCTGTTTGTTGACCTGGGTATAATCTGTGTCCATGTGGAAGCTCACACCTGCTAGCAATGAGGGAAAGCCCCGAAAAGTATTGTTTCAGGCTTAGTCACCTGCAGAACAATGATCATCTGAGGAGGATCCTCCACCCACAGACAACAACTGCTTGAGAAGTACCTGGGTGTTAGGCATGTCTAAGCTGCTGTTTCCATCAGCCTGAGCTCCATTTGTAAGCAATACCCTACCTACTTTTCTTTGCTTCTTTCTTCTCTTCTTTCTCTTTTTCCTTCCTTCCTTCCTTCCTTGCTTCCTTCCTCCCTCCCTTCCTTCTTTCCTTCCTTTTGTATTTGTTTGAGACAAGGTTTCTCTGTGTGTAGTTCTGGCTGTCCTGGAATTTGCTCTGTACATCAGGCTGTCCTCGAACTCACAGAGTCTCTGGAGTGCTGGGATTAAAGATGTGTGCCACCACTGCCTGGCCCCTACCTACTTTTCAGTAGAAGCTGGTCTATTCCCTGACAAGCTCCTGGGTTCCCAATGGCCCTGGTGTTTTAGGCATTCAGTCTCCAATCTGACTGTCAAGGACAGGGACTGGCTTGCTCTGTGACTTCTAGCCTCAGGATTTCTTCTTTCCAGAGGTTCTTCTCAGGATCCTGGGCCAGAGAAGGACTCGGGCACAGGTGGCTACCTCTGGACTGACCAGAGATCTTCATGGTCGAAGGTGAATTTGTACAGTTTTTCCACACAGATAGTTAACAGAGCAGTGGCTCACTGCTAAAGAAGGCAACCAATGTATCATTGACAGGGGCTTCCCAGTACACACACCATATCCCTTGTCACTCACATAAAAAAGAAAATTTGCTTTATCACCTTATGGCTTCTGTCACCATGTCTTTTTCTAGATTGTTATTTATTTAAAAGTATTTTTGAGATGAATTGTGTGTGTTCAAGGGTTAAGAATGGAAGTCAGACGACAACTTTTGTGAGATGGTTTCCTCCTTGCACATTGATGAGGCAGGCTTTCTCTTGTTTCTACTGCTGTGCTGTGTAGTCCAAACTATCTGACCTGCATGCGTCTAAGAGTCTCCTCTCTCTGCCCCTCATCTCAAAATATGAGTGCTGAGATTTTAGATACGTACCACTGCTTCTCACTCTCTATGTAGATTCTGGGGAGCAAACTCAGGTTGTCAAGAGTGTGTGGCTAATGTTTTCACAGGCTGGCCCATCTTCTTGGCCCAGATGATACTATGTACATGATTTATTTGCTTAAAACATGGTCATCACAGTGATGGAGGATGCTTTTATTGGTCCAGAATACAGTGGGCTCATCAGCTTGTTGTGAACATTGAAATTTATGGCTATGATTTGTTGACACTCTATTACATTTATCTTTGGTTGTTGATAAACAATCACCTCTAAAAAGATCACTGAAGTTTAGAATCAAGAGGTCTCTTTAGAAACTGTGCTATCTAGTTGTTTTCAGTTTCCGTTAGTCAATGGACTTAGGAAGGGAGACAACCCATGAGAAAGGAATCAATCAATTTTACAGTTATTTGAAACATGAGTGGGTTGTTAAGCCTATGCTTTCTGTCTAAATATAAAGTCTCCCAAACTCTTCCTTCAGGCTTCTTGAAAATTTCTAACTTAGTATGACCTATAATTCAAATCTGAGCAGAGTGTTGATATGGGTTCAAACCAAAGCAACCATCTAATCAAACCAGTTTAGTTGGCAATGAGCTCTCTTGATTGTTTTATTTAAGGAGTGTTGATGAATGCCTGACATAAAGACAAGATAAAGTTGAATAAACAAACTTACTGAATAAACAATAAGTGACAAATGAGTTACTTGAACTCATTTCAGCATGAGCTTTAGGGACACACTTTTTACTGATGTTTTGTAGCCCCATTTTACTTCATTTTAAAATTTATTGTTTTATTATTATCATTGTTATTTACTTTTATTATAATTGCAGTGTTGGGGATCATACCCATGATCTTGTACAAAGGCTGTGCTACTGAACTGATTCCTCAATTCCTGTACTCTGATTTTATAGAGAGTTTGCAATTATTTCTAATCATTTAAAAATGTTCGTACATGGTCTTTTTCAGTATATGTGATGACTTTGAAAAATTAGGTCTCTACCCATTGAGTAACATTTTAAGCCATTTTCTTTGCTTGCATACTGACGGGCAGCTTAGTGAGCTCCCAAACTTTCTTATCATACCCCAAGTCTCTTTCAATCAAATTTCTAAAATTTTGATTTGCACAAACATTGTGGTAAACATTCCAGTTCACCATTAATTCCAGTTCTCATAATCACAGACTCTGATTTGGTAGAAGAGGGACAGATCTTAGTACTGTATATTTTTAATTATCTACTCCCTCTCTCTTGAGTGGCCAATATCCTGATTAACAACCAAGAGTGGGAAATGGATGGTTTTACAAGCAAACTTTAAACTTAAGAACAACACTTAACAATTTGTTTTCAATTTTTGCAAAAGTTTTAAAAGCCCCATGCCCCCAAAATTAAACTTATGGTGTTTGAGGCCTTATTCTTGTCTGTCATGTGGTCTAAAGCCCTAAACTCTAAGATGAATATTCTAACCCTTAGGGAAAAAAATTCTCATTCTGCATCAAGCTTGTGCCTATTTTTATGCAGCCTGTAGGCTTCCCGTGATGTGACACCAGGATGGGAGGCTGTATGGCTTCCCTGCTCTACTGATGCTTGATGTTTGTGGCTCCCACATTTTTATCCTTAGCTTTTTTTGGTCCTCATTTCTGGACTTGATGCACATCTCATTGAGATGTAATAGGAAAGGATAACTGTTGGATAAGTAATTATTTCCTATAATAAGATTTCTTTCTTGTTAGTGCTCCTTAGGGGATATGTGTGGACTATGGGATGTGAAGCTAATAAAAAGGCTATGAAGGGCTTTCTCATTACTCATGTTTTGGGTGGAGGATGAAAATTTAAACCATCTGAAAACATTATTGAAATCACGAGGCAACCCAATGTGTTTTTTAACCAGTGAAGTATCTATATAACATTTACAAATAATTTGTCTGTGCCTTCTCACCACAGGAAATAAATAAAACACTATGGGAAAATATACTGGTTCTTTGGGGTTTTTAAAAATCATTTATGTATTTAATAATTGGCTTAGTCAGAGTTATAGTACTGTGTTGAAACACCATGACCATAAACCAATTGAGGAGGAAAGAGTCATTCAACTTACATGTGCACATTAATGTTCCTCATCAATGGAGGTCAGGACAGAAACTCAAACAGAACAGGAACATAGGTGTCGAAAACCTGTCTGTATGATGTGAATATGTTTTATTATTCACATTGGTTAATAAAAAAGCTTTTTCAGCCAATGACTTAGAAGAGTAAAGCCAGGCAGAAATCTGAACAGAGATATAAAGAGAGAGTAGGCAGAGTTAGAGAGAGATGCCATGTAGTTGCTGAAGGAGATAGATGCTGGAAACCATACCGGTAGGCTACAGCCTCGTGGTGACACATAGATTAATAGAAATGGGTTAACTTAAAATGTAAAAGCAAGGTAGAAATATGCCTGAGACATAAGCCAAACAGTGTTGTAATTAATATAGTTTCTGTGTCTTGGGCAGCAGGGAAACGAAAGCACAGCTTCCGTTTACAGAACATTAAGGCAAGTGCTGAAGCAGAGGCCATGGAGGAGTGCTGCTTCTTGATTTTTTTCTCATGGCTTGTTCAGTCTGCTTTCTTATATGACTATCACTGGTTCAGGGATAACACCACCCGCAACGGTCTGGGTTCTCCCACATCTATCACTAATTAATAAAATGCTCTACATGTAGTGGTAAATGTCTTTAACCCTAGCATTCAGGAGACAGAGTGAATTGGATCTCTGTGATTACAAGGTCAGCCTGGTCTACATAGTAAGTTCTAAGACAGCAAAAGAGCTACATAGTAAGACTCTGTTTCAAAAAAAAACAAGCAAGCAAATAAACAAACAAAAAAAACAGAAACAAAAACAAAACCCTTACCTACCAAAATGTCCTACAGGCTTGCCTATAGCCTATCTTATGGATGCATTTTGTTAATCGAAGGTCCCTCCTTTCAGATAACATTGCTTGTGTCAAGTTGGCATAAAACTATCCAGCACAATATTGCCCTCTTTTAGACAGAGGACAGCTACTGTCACATGAAAGTAAGGAAGACAGGATACCTGGAAATGGCAAGGTATTTGTAAGAATTTAAGATGTGCTGCTGTAGCTTAAGGCCCACAGCTTAGACCTGTGCTAACAAACATAAGGCAATCAGCAGCTACATGTAGTTATTATTATTATTATTAATTCAATAAACAAAATGATATAGCGATTAGTCAAATTAGTATAACATACTTAAAGATTTAAAACTAATCTCTGAGTCACAGTAACCATACTTCAGCCTTAAATGGCTAAGTATCACTACAGATACTTAACCTTCTCTGAAAGTTGATTGGACACTTCTGCATCTGAGCCTCTCAGCTTATTGGTCCTGTGTGGCCAGAGAACAGGAAGTAGTTGCCATATAAACTGCTGGTATTTACTGAAGTTGACCTTTTGGGTTAAGATGATCTTGAGTAAGGAGTAATCTAGAAATTTCTACTTGTGACTGTGTGCCGAATAGCAATAAGTCTCTGAGAAGATATGTTTTTGAAGTATGAAAGTGTGTTTTCTTTTTAACTACAATTGTACTGGAGATTTTTATTTCATTAGAACCTATAGAATTCTCAGTGGTGCCTGAGGTTTGCCTTATTATTTTTATTTGAAGAATTATTTACTTTAAATTGTGTTCACAAATTACTGCATCTTTCCTGCTTAAAGAAATGTATAAAAGAATGTGAATTTTATTTCATAGTTTTAAAAATAATTGTTTCCTTTATAGTAAACAAAAATTGCTTTTAAATTCATTTTGTAATAAATAGAGAAAGAAATAAATAATCAAACTGAAAAGATTCCTTAATGCTATTAAAATTCAGACAGAGAAATATTTGTTAGTGCTTTCAAATTTTTATGTAAGAATATTCATTGAAATATCATCTGATGCCAAAGCATATATAGATCCACCCTCCACTGACAGCTTATGTACTTGCTTTTCAGGTCCTTGCCAAAGACTTCCTTTGAGCATTCTATAAGCCTGACTTATAAAAATACATGATTAAGAAAAGATAATTTATGAAGAACTGTGTTCAAATCTCTCTTTCCTTGAAGAGGGTAATAATACTAGTAGGTATTCAGTGGACATGGATATTAGGATACTAGTGTCCAGTTATGTTTCATTCATGATCATGATTCTTAATAAAACAAAAGCAGGAGAAGCAGGTTGGTGAAGCTAGGGCAAGGATTCAAGCAAAGAGTTAGGGAGATAATTCTGAGTTACTGCTTCATAGTTTTTAAGCAATTTGATCTTTAATAGTCTACAAATAAAGAGACAAATTATTCAACAAGCAAGTATGCTTCTGACTGAACAAATCCTGTCTTGAGACCAAATTAAATAAGAAAAGTCTTTATATGCTTGAACCAGACTTTTTCTGATGCAAGCCTTCTTTATTGAAATAAAAGTGGACCAAAATGAGTCTAATAGGTAAACAAATGTGTTGTCCTTAGGAAATTCAAGCAAAGTAAAATTTAAAAATTTAAAAAAAAAGAATTGTGTAGCTATAATGGAGTTCATAAAGAGCAAAAGTTTGTTCATTTTAATATTGGAGGTTGTGAAGTTCAAGGTCATAAAGGCTTCATAAGGTGAAGACCTCTTTACATTATTTCATGGTAGAAGTAAGAAAACAAGAGAGGTAACCAATTGGAATTTATTAAGCAAAACAATGCAAACCAATAACAAAACATTCCCATGATCGTAAAACCACAATAATGGGTGCTTATGTATAGCATGGATAATAAAAATTCAGAGACAGATATTAGGGTTCAACCAAAAGATCAGAAAAACAAAGCAGTCAAGCACTAGAGAGACCTTTTACCTCTATCAAATCTTCAGAAAGAAGGGGCAAGGTCCTGTGTCCAAGAATCCTCAAACTTCACACTCCACTGAATTCCTGTCTCTTCTCCTTTATATTCTTCTCTTCTATCCACCCATATCACTCCTGTCTTCATCTCCCTAGTGCTGGATTAAAGTGGGTGTGATTTCCAAACACTGGGATTAAAGATGTGAACCACTACAACCTGAATCTGTTTCTGGTTCAATCTTGTGTAGCCTAGGGTAGCCTTGAACTCACAGAGATCCATCTGTGAGTCCCTGTGTCCTGGGCTTGAGGGTGTATGCCACCACTCCCTGGCCTATATGACTGACTTGTGTGTCTGTTTGCCCTCTGATCTTCCGGCAAGCTTTATTTATCAAAACATAAATAATATACCACTATAATTATGACCTAATTTATTCATTAATGGTGGAGCCATTATGGCTTAAACGTCTTTTATAGATCAATCTTTAGCAATGTTACATGGGGGCATTAAGTTTCCAACACAGCAATCGTGGTAGACATCAAAGAACAAGGAATGGCAACATGTTGGTGGTACTAAAGGAATAACAATATCAGTTTGAGTGGAATCAGGACAGAAGTCAGTAACAAACAGTTTTGCCATGATTATGCTTTGACCATGGAGCATGCAGATTAAAAAAAAACACAACTTGAATGAGAGATTAAGGAACAAAAATATCAAGAGTTTTGCTACAATTTTATCTATTTTATCTCCCACTCTTTCTCTTCTCTCTATTTTTAATGTTTTGTCTCTTAAGATTTGTTTTATTTTTCAGTTGTATATGTGGGTGTTTATCAGTGTGTGGATATATGCATGGGAATACAGGTACCACAGGTTTCAGATCCCCCTGGAGCTGGAGTTACAGGCAGTTTTGAACTGCCTTAAGTAGATGCTGGGTGTTGTGGGAATTCATTCGGCCAATAGCCTTTTAGAGATAGCCTTTTAGATCCCAGTCCATTAGGGCGTGGTCTGAGGTACTGTATGCACAAACAGGAAGCATGCTTGCCCCTCTTTCTCCTTTTGCTTGGTTGGTGGTCAAAATCACAGTCTCCAATTTCAACTGGGTGCCTAACACTGGTCCCCTGGAAGAGCAATACATGCTCTTAAACACTGATCCACTTTCCCAGCCCACTTGATCTGCTTTTTAAATTTGTGTTTGTAACAATATATGTACATATTTTATTGTATATATTAAAATTTGAGATAAAGCATGCCCAGTGTACAATCTTCATTATTTACAATAACACTTTTATAACCTCACTGTGAATACTGACTTAGTTAAGACAGCACTTGATCTCTCAGAGTGTCCTCAGAGGCTCTGGTTACAAGACTTGTGGTAAATTATTAATGGATAACCTGCTTTGTGAAAGGTTTGTTTTAATACAGAATAGATATTACAAATTATTGCTTCATTCTCAGACAAGTACTAGAACTCTTTGTGAATAAAGCATATATATGGAATACATATTTTCTTCACAAGGTTTGTCACAATTTTCTTGTGATTGGGAACATTAGACAACACTTGAAAACTACATTTTGGAACTATTTTAAACAGAAAAATCTCCAGCCAAAATAAAAGCCTAAAAATTTGAAAATGGTGCATTAAATAAACCTTGAAAAGCTTTGTCTTACATCCTAAGAATTGAAAGGAAAATGCAGAGCATCCCTCTCCTCCATCTCTGCTAGGAATGTGTGCTTCAGAACCTTCAACCTTCTCACCATCATTTGCATACTTATGTCTCCAAATGACTATGAACATGCCACATATATCAATTAGAGGTTGTAACTGTGTTTTAGCAAGCACAGAAGCTTACAATGAAGAATTTGCCAATAGTAAGGATAAATTATATGAAGAGGTATATGTGGGTATAAGTAACATTGGTGGACCTATGATCTTACCTATGAAACAGAAGACAAAATATTGGCCATTAAAAACATAGCGTAGAGTGGAAAGTTAAAGACTGGTTTAGTAGAAAACCCAGGAGGTCAGTCAATACATGGGGAAGGGAGCAGGCAAAGATCGGAAAGCTAATACACTGTTAGCTGTAAGACTGGTGATATGGGATTCCCTCTGAATGCTGTGAATACCATTGCTTAATAAAGAAACTGTCTTGGGCCTGCACAGGGAACAGAGCTAGGCAGGGAAGACTAAACTGAATGCTGGGAGGAAAGTAGAGTCAATAGAGAAGTCATGGAGCTGCTGTTGGAGACAGACATGCTGAATCTTTGCTGGTAGGCCATGACCTTGTGGTGATGCACAGATCAATGGAGATGGGTTGAATTAAGATGTAACAGCTAGTAAATAAAAATCTAGAGCTAATGGACCAAGCTATGATTTAAATAATAAGGTTTCTGTGTGATTATTTCAGGTCTTAGCTGCTGGGCTGCCAGGAAACAAACAAGCAACCTTTTACAAAAGATTGGAGCTCCAACATGGTTGACTAAATCCACATAAAACTTTAGAGGGCTTGGAAAGAAATTCTAGACACTAGAAAACAAAGTTAAGCCAATTTATTTTCCTGAATGGGCTTTCCTTTCTGGTGGCATTCTGCAACCCCTTTAAGAAAGGGTTTTTGTTTTGTTTTGTTTTGTTTTTGATTCAATGGTAGCAGAAAATAGCCATGGTTTTGAAATGCTGGCTTTCTGGGCCGTGCTGCCAGCATGAACACTGACTCTTTCTGGAGGTCCAGCTAAGTAGCATTTAACTGGGGTTTGTGAACAGAGTGTTACAACTTGCTTAATGGCAACATAGACTGGCTGTGTGCCTAAAAGTGGGGCTGTGAGCATGGCTCTCAGACATAGCAAACAGTTCCACCATGCTGGACTGGGTGGGGCAAACAGGAAGTGCCATATTTCCCCTAACAATGGGACTACTTAAGTTCATAAAAAGGGTTCAGCATTTTAAGAATCACTTCTGGTCAGAAAAGGTTTACAGTTACACAATAAAGACAAATTCAGATGAAGAAGACCTCTTAATAGGCCACAGTATTGGATAAATGTTTGTAGGCTTGGGGGAGAAAAGAAAAATAGTATAGAGAGTTATAAAAAGAAGTAATTTTTTTAAAAGGGTAAAGTCTTTAAAGAGACAGAGTATAGACAGTCATAGATTAAAGGAGTAAAAAGTAATAGCGTAAAAGCAAATAAACCACGTAAAGATGGAGTATACACAGAGAGTTTGGATTATGTATATTATTGTGTTTTCTTTGAATTTTTTGACTGTGAAGAAGCTAAGTAAGCAGCATCTATAATTTAAAAGTATCTTGTTTTCAAAATTTGGATCTAAGGATGTGTTGCTTTAGAAAAGAGGTTCTTCTTTTGTTTCCACAGAGGATGAGAACCTGTGGAATCCTTCCAGACTAATATTGTTTGATGGACCAAGATCCCCTGAAAGGTCACTGTGAATATCCCCCAAAATTTCTTTGCCCAATAAACAGTAAGAAGCAGTTTGGAGAAAATTATGCCCATATTCCAAATTTTGTTTATAAATGTTTCTTTACATTTAAAGGGTGATATTCTATAAAGATTTTCATTGGTATAGACGTTGGTTTACTAATACAAATTTAAGGTTAATTTTGTTTCTACTTTTGGTTAAGGTATTGTGTTTGTACAGCTCATTTAAAAATGTAATGTATAATTAAGAAATATAGGTTAATAGATTGTCATCTATAGCAATCAAACTTATAGTCATGTTAGTTAGGTTTTCTAGATATATAGAGATATATTTCAGTTAGATAGGTATTCCTCAAATCTTCAAAGAGTCTCATTATGGAGTTTGCTAGTCATTTGGGCAAGAGACTGCTCTTGCCTGGACTGCTTGATGTTATACTGTGTGAACAGTATAACTTGATGTTATACTGTGGGGACCCATGGAAAAATGACTTCTGAACTAGCCTAAAGGTGAGACTGTTCTTCAGGGTTCCTGTTTCATAAAAGAATCTGTGAATTTGTCACATTGTTAACTTTTAGGATTGTGCTTACTGTGTTAATGTTGTTTCATATTTTTCATAACTTTATGAATCTATTATCATTCTCTCATTATTTATTCATTAAATGAAAATCTTTGCATACAAGTTTTACTGGGTGTTGATAGGGCAGTGGAGTTACAGAAAAAGAAGCAAGTTGACAGTCAAATCTGAGTTAGCCCTTTTCTTGGTTACCAGTTCCAACTGTGGTACTTTGTAAATTTCCTTGATCATTCATAGTTATTTTTTCTTCTCAATGCAAGAGGAAGAAATTTTGAGATTTGCTTTTAGCCTGTATCTTCATTGTGTCTTTTAGTAACAACTTTCACTTAGGGTTTAATTTTTGTATTTTCAATTTTATTAGGTTCACAGCAAAATAGACATCTCTTGATTTATTTATGATCTTAAATAATGACAAAGGAAAGAAAATTATTATAATCAAGTGTATCTGTGCATTTCCTATGAGGTTGTTCCTTGCCTAGTATTGTCAGAAGCTGCTTGTTTGTTTCCCCACTGCCCAGACCCAAAATAATCCCACTCATACTGAAATTATATGAATTGCAACACTGTTTGGCCATTGACTCTAGCATATTCCTAGCTATCTCTTACATCTTAAATTAACCCATTTCTATTAATCTGTACTGCCACATGGTTGTGGCCTACTGATAAGGTTCTGTCCGGCATCCAGTGTCTGTCTCCTGTGGTGGCTATGTGGCTTCTCCAGGACTCTGCCTTCTTTCCTTCTCTATCAATATGCTTAGAATTCCTGCCTTGCTCTACTCTGCCCTATTATAGGCCCAGTTAGATTATTTATTAACTAATGATATTCACAGCATACAGAGGGGACTCCCACATCAGTCTAATTTTATCTTTAGAAGAAAGTTGTTTCAGGAACACCTCTTTTATGCATCCTCACTGATTCTATACTATACGGAAGAACTTAACATACAGTGGTTGATAGTGATAGTGGGCATGACTTCATGTCTCTAATGCTTTAATGGGTCTGCCCATTTAAAGATGACTGCTTTATATTTAGTATCTCAGTTACTAATCATAATATACTATTTACATCAAATAATTTATGTATCTTGGGGAAAGACCAAATAAAAGGAAAGTAACCTCTATGTGTTCCAATGAAACTTAGTCATAGGGGATGCATTCTTAATTCTTGGTGAGGTGGTTAGTATAAAAATGTCCCCAGTAGGTTCAAAGGGAATGACACTATGGGAAATGTGACCTTGTTGGGGTAGGTGTGGCCTTGTTGGAGGAAGTGTGTCACTGCATGCAGATTTTGAGGTTTCAAATGCTCAAGTCTGGCCTAGCATTTCTCTCCCTTCTTGCTGCCTGCCAATCTAGATATAGAATTCTGACTCCTTCTCCAGTACCATGTCTGCCTTGTCCACTGCCATATTTCATGCCATGATGAAGTAAACCTCTAAACATATAATTCAGTCCCAATTACATGTTTTCCTTTATAAAAGTTGCTGTCGTCCTGGTGTCTCTTGACAGCATTAGAAACCCTAACTAAAAGACTGTTTCCTTCAAGAAAGGATATGAACCAAATAAAATTCAATGATAAAAGCCAAGTTCATGACAAAACAAGTTTTTTTCTGATGTTTTAAGTGAGTTAACAAATTCACGTACTTATGCATCTACTGTACACTGTAGCATTCTATAGTTCTTGGTGATAGTACATTCCTTCTGACTTAATGGACAATATGAATACTGCTCCAGAAAACACTGTATATAATTTTTTTTCCTTTATAAAGTTAATTATGTGGTGATGATAACAATTCCTATTTACTCAAGTATATTTCACACATTGTGCTAAGAACTTTGAAAGTATCTTTTTAATACCTATAATAATCGTGTGAGGAAAGTGTTATTATTATGTGCATTTTTAGACTGGAACACTCATTTTGGCTAGAACTCAAGTGAGCAATGTGGAAAATCTAAAATTCCAGTTTATACTTGCTTCTCTTAACTCTTGCCTCTCACAGGTACTCCATTAGCTGTTCTGCTTTCTTGTTGGTACTGAACAATAAATATTTATATAGCGTGTCTAGTATTTCTATCCTAGTTCATTAAAGTACATGAATTCTGACATCTAGAAACTTTTCTACAAATTATGGATACTGATATGGGATTTCCCTCTGTATGCTACAAATATCATTGGTTAATAAAGAAATGATCTTAGGCCTTCACAGGCAGAACAGAGTAGGTGGCAAAAATTAAACTAAATGCTGCAAGAAAGAAGGCAGAGCCGAGAGAAACCATGTAGTCCCACTGCAGACAGATGCCAGAACTTTACCCAGTAAGCCACAGCCTCTTGGCAATGCACAGATAATAGAAATGGCTTAAATTAAGATGCAAGAGATAACTAATAAGAAGTTAGAGCTCATGGGCCAAGCATGATTTAATTAATGATTTAATTAATGCAGTTTCCTGTGTGGTTATTTAGGGAGTCTGAGTGGCCAGGAAACGAACAAGCAGCCACTTACTACAAATTGACATCAATGTGACCAACTAAAATCCACTTAAAACTTGAGAGAGCTTGGAAATGAAATCTAGACACAGAAAAGCAAAGTTTAGCTACATTTCCTTTTGGCTGATGGTGTGCGGTAGCTCCCTTAATAGAGGTTTTCCTGATTCAGCGGTAGCAGAAAAAAAGCCACACAGTTTTGAAATGACTACTTTCTGGGCCATGCTGCCAATATGAACTCTGGCTCTTTCAGGAGGCTGAGCATTTAAATGAGGTTTCTGGGCAGTGTGCTGCAAGTTACTTGGTACAGCATGGGCCACCTGGTTACCAGAGTTGAGATGGTGAAGATAGCTTCCACCCAGCAGTCTCAGAGGCTTCCCGAGAGTGTTGATCACCAAAGACATTCCACTTGGAGTTTATTTTCTTTTTGGCACAACTGATCTTTGGACAAGGAACTGCCCATGCCTTGACCTCTGACAAAGTGTACCATGTCCAGATTGGACAAGCAAGATACAAGAAAAAAACTGCCATACCTTATCAAGACAGGATAAGATGGTCCTGAAAATTTTCCTGCCTCTGAAAATGATCTGTCAGTTACTCTAGGCCTTAGCCCAAGTTGGTTGCTTCAACATTGCAAATGAGACTTTGGGTGATTACTCAGGATGTCAGTTGTCTCTGTCATTTCTTGCACATTTTGTAAGCTGCTCAATTGCACTTCTTGCCTACTCAAGTAATATTATCTCCCTTCTCAGGCCTTCAAATGAATTGAAGATTAGACAGTCCTAGAATACTAGTTACTATCCTCTTATGATCTAACCAAGACATTTACAACATAAGACTTAGACTCTTTAGTATAGAATGTTTTTTAAAACATTAGGATATGTTCCTTGTTTAATATTGTTTATGTTGGTTGTATTTCTAATTTCATACTTGATATCTATTACTAGTGCACACAGTTTTGTATTGGGTTTATTTAAACAAAAGGAGAAGGTGCTGTGGGAGATCCTTTAGCTCCTTTAGCCAATAGCCTTTAAGATACCAGCCCACTTTGGTATAATCTTTTGTACTATAAATGCAGCTGTAAAGTGTGTGCTCACTCTCTTGCTTCTAGTTCTTGCTTCCAGCTGCTAGATTTGGTACCTGTTTCCCATTGATGCAGGGGATTGTGACCTAGGGCAGTGATCGGTGAGTCTCTCCTGAATAGATAATTCTTTATTATACATAATTCTGAACTAGTGTGGGATTATTTTATAATTTCTGTTATCAGGATATAGAATACTTTTCAACAAGAAACTGTAGAATAAAGAAATGTCAGTGTTTACAACTCCAAATGCAATATAAATTGAGGGGCATAACTGGTTGGAATTGAAGATAGATGGAGGGTTACATGGGAGAATTGAGGTTTACAGTACTTTCAAGTTTATATGGGGTCAAGAAAGTTTACAAAACAAGAGCAGATTCTAGGCATTGAGTAAACCAAAAGAAATTCCAAGGAATCCTTGAAGTAAGTGACCTGAGGGACAGATAGAATGAGAGCTTTTATTTAGGGTTCTGCAATTATTCCTTCATTTGACTTCTGTTATGTGCCAGGTATTTACTATTACTATGAAAATGGTTTCCCACTGACAGTAAATAACCAAATTGTATGTTGATAAGATCTGGGTAGCTCAGTTGTATATGATATCTATAATCTGGTTAGTGTTCAGATATTACATACAATATCCAACTAGGAATTTCCTGACTCAAGAAAGCTAACTACACCCACAAAACACAGGCAACAGACAACCCCCCGCCAGCAAATTCCAAAGAAAGGAAACACATAAACACTACTGCCAAAAAAACCCAGAAATTAACAACCACTTGTCATTAATATCTCTTAATATCAATGGACTAAATTCATCTATAAAAAGACACAGGCTAGTGCTAGCCTTGTTGCACTGCTGAGGAGCTCTTCCCAGAGAGGTGAGTGGGTGCTCGCCTGGGCGGCCTGCCTGTCCGGGAAGAGAGCACAGCCCCTCCCCCCTCAGCTTCTGCGGCAGGGTCTTCGGTGTTCCAAGGGACCCCTCCCTCCTCCCACTGCTGCTGGCTCTTTGTCTCCTGGGTCCTGGGAAGACCAGCTAGCCCTGTTGCACTGCTGAGGAGCTCTTCCCAGAGAGTGCTGAGGAGCTCTATCCAGAGAGTGCTGAGAAGTCCTACCCAGAGAGTGGTGAGGAGTTCTATCCAGAGAGTGCTGAGGAGTTTCATCCAGAGTGGAGGAGATGGGCAGGCACCAATGTAAGAATTCCTCCAACAACCTGAGAGGCAACATGACATCTCCAGAATCCAGGGAGCGTGAAACTAGAAGAATTGAACACCCTACTCCAGAAGAAATAGAAGAAATCGAATCTAAGCGGATCTTTATGAAAATAATAGAGGAACTTAAACAAGAGGTGAAAATCTGCCGTAAAGAAATGGAAGATAAGTATAACAAAAAGATTGAGGAAATGAGTAAAGAAATGGAAGAGAAATATACCAAAAAGTTTGAAGAAATGAGTAAATCCGTAAATGAAATTCTGGGAAACCAAGAAAAAAAACAATCAAACAGGTAATAGAAACAGTTCAAGATTTGAAAACTGAAATGGAGTCAATGAAGAAATCACAAACCGAGGGCCGGCTGGCTATGGAAAATCTAGGTAAACGAACAGAGACTTCAGAAACAAGCATAACCGACAGAATACAAGAGATAGAAGAAAGAATCTCAGACTCTGAGGACACCATAGAGAAATTAAACACTCTGACCAAAGAAAACAGCAAATCCAACAAATTCTCATCACAAAACATTCAGGAACTGTGGGACACAATAAAAAAACCAAATCTAAGAATAATAGGAGTAGAAGAAGGAGAAGAATTGCAGATCAATGGTCCTGAATATACTCAGCAAAATTATAGAAGAAAAATTTCCCATCCTAAAGAACGATATTCCTATGAAGGTTTAAGAAGCATACAGAACACCGAATAGACTGGATCAGAAAAAAACATCCCCTCGCCATATAATAATCAAAACACAAAGCATTCAGACTAGAGAAAGGATATTGAGAGCTGCAAAGGAAAAGGGTCAAGTAACTTATAAAGGTAAACCTATCAGACTTACACCAGACTTCTCTATGGAAACCATGAAAGCCAGAAGGTCCTGGATAGAGGTACTGCAGAAACTAAGAGACCATGGATGCAAGCCCAGACTACTATACCCAGACAAGCTATTGTTCACTATCAACGGAGAAAACAAAATATTCCAGGATAAAAACAAATTTAAACAATACGTAGCTACTAATCCAGCCTTACAGAGAATATTAGAAGGAAAATCACAACCCAAGGAATCCAACATTCCCAACACTGCCTACAATAACTCAGACATCTAGCGACCCTTCACAAGCACAACTCAAAGAAGGAAAACACATACACTCTACTACCCCAAAAAAATGATCGGAGTCATCAATCACTGGTCATTAATATCACTTAATATCAATGGACTCAACTCACCTATAAAGAGGCACAGACTTAGAGATTGGATATGAAAACAGGATCCAACATTCTGCTGTTTACAAGAAACACACTTCAACCACAAAGACAGACACCTACTCAGAGTAAAGGGTTGGGAAAAGGTTTTCCAAGCAAATGGATCTAAGAAACAAGTGGGTGTGGCCATTCTAATATCTAACAAAATTGACTTCAAACTAAAATCAATCAGAAGAGATGGAGACGGACATTTTATACTCATAACAGGAACAATTCATCAGGAGGAAGTCTCAATCCTGAATATCTATGCTCCTAATATAAAGGTACCCACATATGTAAAAGAAACTCTTCTAGAACTCAAGGTAGTCATCAAACCACACACACTAATAGTAGGAGACTTCAACACTCCTCTCTCATCAATGGACAGGTCAATCAGACAGAAACCAAACAGAGAATTAAGAGATTTATTGGAAGTATTGAATAAAATGGACTTAACAGACATCTATAGAACACTCCACCCAAATAGGAAAGAATATACCTTTTTCTCTGCAGCTCATGGAACCTTCTCGAAAATTGACCACATACTCGGTAACAAAGCAAACTTCCACAGATACAAAAAAATATTAGTAACCACCTGTGTCTTGTCAGATCACCATGGATTAAAATTAGAATTCAACAACAATGGTACCCCCAGGAAGCCAACAAAGTCATGGAAGTTGAACAGTCAACTACTAAATCACCCCTGGGTCAAGGAAGAAATAAAGAAAGAAATTAAACTCTTCCTTGAATTTAATGAAAATAAAGACACAACGTATTCGAACCTATGGGACACTATGAAAGCAGTGTTAAGAGGAAAGTTCATAGCACTAAGTGCCCAATTAAAGAAAACGGAGAAAGCACACATTGGAGACTTAACAGCGTACTTGAAAGCTCTAGAAAAAAAGGAAGCTGATTTACCCAGGAGGAGTAGAAGACTGGAAATAATCAAGCTGAGGGCTGAAATCAACAAAATAGAAACACAGAAAACAATCCAAAGAATCAATGAAACAAAAAGCTGGTTCTTGGAGAAAATCAACAAGATTGACAAACCCATATCCAAACTAATCAAACGGCAGAGAGAGAACTTGCAAATTAATAGGATCAGAAATGAAAAGGGGGATATAACCACAGACACAGAGGAAATTCAGAAAACCATTAGATCTTACTACGAAAGTTTATATGCCACAAAGTTGGAAAATGTAAAAGAAATGGTCATTTTTTTAGATAAGTACCATATACCAAAGTTGAACCAAGAACAGGTGAACAATCTAAATAGACCTGTTAGTCGTGAAGAATTAGAAGCTGTTATCAAAAATCTCCCTACCAAAAAAAGCCGAGGACCAGATGGTTTCAATGCAGAATTCTACCAGAACTTCCAGGAAGAACTAATACCTATACTCCTTAATGTATTTCACAATATAGAAACAGAAGAGTCACTGCCAAACTCCTTTTATGAAGCTACAGTCACCCTAATACCAAAACCACACAAAGACACAACCAAGAAAGAGAATTACAGGCCAATCTCACTCATGAACATCGATGCGAAAATTCTCAATAAAATCCTGTCAAACCGAATCCAAGAACACATTAGAAAAATTATCCATTATGATCAAGTAGGCTTCATCCCAGAGATGCAGGGATGGTTCAACATACGCAAATCTATCAATGTAATCCATCATATAAATAAACTGAAAGAAAAAAACCATATGATCATTTCATTGGATGCTGAAAAAGCATTTGACAAAATTCAACACCCATTTATGATAAAGGTGTTGGAAAGACTGGGGATACAAGGATCATACCTAAATTTAATAAAAGCAATATACAGCAAGCCGACAGCTAACATCAAATTGAATGGAGAGAAACTCAAAGCCTTTCCACTAAAATCAGGAACACGACAAGGCTGTCCACTCTCTCCATACCTCTTCAATATAGTGCTTGAAGTTCTAGCAATAGCAATAAGACAACATAAGGAGATCAAGGGGATTCGAATTGGAAAAGATGAAGTTAAACTTTCATTATTTGCTGACAATATGATAGTGTACATAAGAGACCCCAAAAACTCTACCAAAGAACTCCTACAGCTGATAAACACCTTTAGTAACGTGGCAGGATACAAGATCAACTCCAAAAAATCAGCGGCCCTCCTATACACAAAGGATAAAGGAGAGGGAAATCAGAGAAACATCACCTTTCACGATAGCCACAAATAGCATAAAATATCTTGGGGTTACTCTAACCAAGGAAGTGAAAGACCTATTTGACAAGAACTTTAAGCCTTTGAAAAGAGAAATTGAGGAGGATACCAGAAAATGGAAAGACCTTCCCTGCTCTTGGATTGGGAGAATCAACATAGTAAAAATGGCAATTCTACCAAAAGCAATCTATAGATTCAATGCAATCCCCATCAAAATCCCATCAAACTTCTTCACAGACCTTGAGAGAACAATAATCAAGTTTATATGGAAAAACAAAAAACCCAGGATAGCCAAAACAATCTTATACAATAAAGGAACTTCTGGAGGCATTACTATCCCTGACTTCAAACTCTATTACAGAGCTACAGTATTGAAAACAGCTTGGTATTGGCATAAGAACAGAGATGTCGACCTATGGAATCGAATAGAAGACCCAGATACTAACCCTCAAACCTATGAACACCTAATTTTCGACAAGGGAGCTAATGGAAGAAGGAAAGCATCTTTAACAAATGGTGCTGGCATAACTGAATGTCCACCTGTAGAAGAATGAAAGTAGATCCATATCTATCACCATGCACAAAATTCAAGTCCAAATGGATTAAAGACATCAACATCAATCTGTCCACTTTGAACCTGATAGAAGAGAAAGTGGGAAGTAGTCTACAAGATATAGGCACTGGAGGCCACTTCCTAAGTAGGACTCCAGTAGTACAGACAATAAAAGAAACAATGAATAAATGGGACTTGCTGAAACTGGGAAGCTTCTGTAAAGCAAAGGACACTGTCAGTAAGACAAAAAGGCTGCCCTCTGACTGGGAGAAGATCTTCACCAACCCCTCATCAGACAAAGGTCTGATCTCCAAAATATACAAAGAACTCAAGAAACTAGACACTAAAACTCTAATTAACCCAATTAAAAAATGGGGGGTACTGATCTGAACAGAGAATTCACAACAGATGAACTTTGAATGGCCAGAAGACACTTAAGGTCATGTTCAACATCCTTAGCGATCAGGGAAATGCAAATCAAAACCACTTTGAGATACCATCTTACACCTGTCAGAATAGCTAAAGTCAAAAACACCAATGATAGCCTTTGCTGGAGAGGATGTGGAATGAGGGGAACACACATCCATTGTTGGTGGGAATGCAAACTTGTGGCAGCCACTGTGGAAATCAGTGTGGCGGATTCTCAGGAAACTGGGAGTCAACCTCCCTCAGGACCCAGCAATTCCACTCTTGGGAATATACCCAAGAGATGCCCTATCATACTACAGAAGTGTTTGTTCAACTATGTTCATAGCTGCACTATTTGTAATAGCCAGAACCTGGAAACAACCTAGGTGCCCCTCAATAGAAGAATGGTTAAAGAAGGTGGGGAACATATATACATTAGAGTTTTACTCAGCAGTAAAGAACAATGACTTCTTGAATTTTGCATGCAAATGGATGGAAATAGAAAATGCTTTACTGAGTGAGGTAACCCAGACCCAAAAAAAGGAATATGGTATGTACTCACTCATAAGTGGATTCTAGCCATAGTTAAAGATCTTTGAGTCTATAATTTGTGATCCTAGAAAAGCTAGATAAGAAGGTGAACCTGAAGAAAATTTTGTATAGTTATCCTCCTGGATAATACAACTAGGCAAGATTGCCAAGCAAAGTCGGGTGCATCGGGGTGGGGGGGTGGAAATAAGGGAAGATGGTTAGGGAGAGGGGAGAGGGCGAGAATTGGGGATGGCTTGGGGGAATGGGAGGGGGGAGGGAGGAAGGATGGTTATGGGAACAGGGAAGTTTATATCGCAACTAAGAGAGCCATTCTAGGGTTTGCAAGAGACTTGATTCTGGAGGGGTTCCCAGTAAAAATTAAATAAAAATAAATAAATAAATAAATAAAAAGAAAAAAAAATAATAAAAAGAAAACGCTTTACTGAGTCAGGTAAGCCAGACCCCAAAAGAGGAATAAGGTATGTATTCACTCATAAGTGGATTCTAGCCATAATTAAAGGTCTTTGAGCCTATTATTTGCGATCCTAGAGAAGCTAAATAAGAAGGTGAACCTGAAGAAAATGCAGGTAGTTTTCCTCCTGGAGGTTGGAAATAGACAAGAGATCCAGGTAACCACGGGTGCATGGCGGGGTAGGAGGGTAGTTGGAAGGGGAGAGGGTTAGAGAGAAGGGAGCAGGGGAGGAATGGGAAAATGCTCGGGGGACTGGGAGGGGGGGAGGGAGGAAGGATAGATATGGGTTCAGGGAAGAATATATCTCAACTATGGAAGTCAGTTTAGGGTTTACTAGAGACTTGACTGTAAATGGGATCCCAGGTCCAAGGAGAGATCTCCAGATTTTTCTCTGGACAGAGGAGAGGGTGCCTGAACTGGCCTTGACCCATAACCATACTGATGAATATTTTGCTTATCACCATAGATCCTTCATCTGTCAATGGATGGAGATAGAGACGGGGACCCACGTTGAAACACTGGACTTAACTCCCTAGGTCCAAGCGAGAAGCAGAAGGAAGAAGAACGTGAGCAGGGAGGGCAAGATCAGAGGGAACCTTCATCTGGCGATGGATGGTGATGCAGACGGAGACCCACATTGGAGCACCGGACTGAGCCCCCCAAGGTCCAAAGGAGGAGCAGAAGGAGGAAGAACATGAAAAAGGAAATCAGAACCGCAAGGGGAGCGATCACCCACTGATACAAGGGGCCTGATCTAATGAGAGTTCACCAAGGCCAGTTGACTGAGACTGAAGGAGTGCTTGATCCAACCAGATTCTCTGGAGAAGGCGGGATTCCCTGAATGTGACTGACCCGAAGTCTTTCTAAAAAGCCATTGACAATGACTCTGGGACTTGCTTCCTCTGCATATTCTGGATTTTTGGGGATCCAGTCTGTGTGGATACTCACCTTCCTGGACCTGGATGGAGCAGGGAGGAACTTGAACTACCCACAGGGCAGGAGACCCTGACTCCTCTTAGGGATGGAGAGGGAAGAGGAGAGGGAGTGGGGGGAGTGGGAGGGTGTTGGGAGAAGGGGCGAAAATGGAAACTTTTATATTTTAATAAACTTTAAAAAAAAGAGAGATACAGGCTAAGAGAATGGATATGAAAACAGGATCCAGCCTTCTGCTGTATAGAAGAAACACCTCAACCTTAAAAAAAGACAATACCTTAGAATAAAGGGTTAGAAAAAGGGTTTCCAATCAAATGGACCTAAGAAACAAGTCAGTATAGTTATCTTAATATCTAACAAAATAGACTTGAAAATAAAATTAATCAGAAGAGATGGAAAAGGATACTTTATACTCATAATAGGAACAATCCATCGACATGTAACCTCAATCCTGAACATCTGTGTCCCAAATACAAGAGCACCCACATATGTAAAAGAAACATTACTAATACTTAAATTGCATGTCAAACCCCACACACTCTACTCTCTCCCATGGACAGGTCAACCAGACAGAAGTTTAACAGAGAAATAAGAGAAATAACAGATATCATGAATCAAATGGGCTGAACAGACATCTATAGAACATTCCACCCAAACACAAAAGAATATACCTTCTTCTCAGCATTTCATGGAACCTTCTCTAAAATTGATCACATACTCAGTAACAAAACAAACCTCCACAGACACAACAAAGTTGGAATAACGCCCTGTGTCTTATTGGATAACATGGATTAAAGTTAGAATTTAACAATACTACTTTCAGAAAGCCTACAAACTAATGGAAATTGAACAGTGAACTATTGAACCATGCCTGGTCAAGAAAGAAATAAAGAAAGAGAGAGCGGGCCTGAGGCTGTGAACTCCACAGGAGCAGGACTGAGCCAGTGACCTGGGCTAGAGTGGGCCTGAGGCAACAAATTTTATAAGAGTAAGACTGAGCCAGTGACTTTGGTCAGAATGGGCCTGAAACAGCAAACTCCACAGAAGCAGGACTGAGCTAGCTACCTAGATCAGAGCAGGCCTGAGGCAGAGAACTCCACAAGAGAAGGACTGAGCCAGCAACCTGGGCTGGAGCAGGCCTTGTCCACAGGACAAGGAGCAGATTCAGATCAGGGATATTTGAGGAGACAGAACTGAGCCAACAACCGAGACCAGAGCAGACTTGAGACAGCAAACTCCACAGGAGTAGGTACAGAGGTGCAACTGCTGAGTGAGTGGGCTAGAGTCAGAGACCTCTGTGGGTCTGGGCATGAATTTGGAACCTTTGAGGGAGTGGAGCAGTTGAGCAAAGTAAGTTTTTGAAGGTGTTCACAGCAACCTTTCAGGAATTCTTGGTTCATGAAACCATATTAGCCTGGAGGCAATTCACAGGTTTTCATCTTCTGGGAAAACAAAAGAAGAACCTTTTTTCCAAAGCACCATATTCTTAGACCCAAATTCTTGAGTCAAGATACCTTTATAATATACATGCTGGTTTAGCTTAGCAGCTCTTATAATGAAATATCTTTCTGTACTTAGTCCTTCACAGTCAAAACATTCAAAAATAACACAATAATATACATAATCCAGACTCTCTGTGAATTTTCCATTTTATGTAGCTTATTTTTCTTAACTTCTTTTAATCTATGACAATACTTTGTCTCTTTAAAGACTTTACCTTTTTTAAAAACACTAACTTTATTTTATGACTCTCCATATTCTTTTTCTTCTCTCTTCCAAACCTACATGGATTTATCCAGCACTGTGATCCATTTAGAGGTCATTTATGTCTGAATATGTCCTATTGTGAATCTGTAATTCTTTACTGTCCCGGAGCATGTCTTAAAATGCTAAGCACTTCTTAAAAACTTAAGTTGTTCCATTAGTAAGGGTAATATGGTAACATCTGTTTGCCTGCCCAGTCTAAAACTTAAACTGTGCTGTTATTAGTGTAAATACAGTAGTTTCTGCCCACGTTCTGCACATTCCAGTATGGCAGAGTTGCTTGCATCTCTGAGCCAAGCGCACTGACCAACTTCCAGGCACAAGCTGTTCCAAGTTGTCATCAAGCAAGATGCATGCAGCACGATGCTCACAACCCCATCCAAGTGCTTGGTATTCTGAAAGAGCCAGAGGTTCTGCTAGCAGCATAACCCAGAAAGCTGGCAGTTTAAACCACCACGTTTTTACTGCTTCTGCTGCTGAGTGAGGAAAATCTCTCTGTGACATGCTGCCAGCAAACAGCAAAAAGTTGTGTTAAACTCTCACTCTCTCTATATATATTTTGTCTAGAATTCCTTTTTTAAGGCCTCTCAGGTTTTATGTGGATTTAGTTTCCCACATAGAAGCACCAACTGTTTCATGAGGAGAGTGACCTTTTGTTTGTCCCAGCTACCTGGCTAGCTTACACCCTGAAATAACCACATAGAAACTATATTAATTTAAACACTGCCTGGTCCATTAGCTCTAACTTCTTATGGGATAATTCTTACATCTTTATTTAACCCATTTCTATTAATCTGTATATTGCCATGTGACAGTATCTTACCAGGAAAGATTCAGCCTGTCTGATTCTGGTGGCTCCATAAAGGTTCTCTCACTCTGCTTTCTTTCTCCCAGAATTCAGTTCTGTCTTCTCTGTCTACCTAAGTTTCACCATATCAACTAGACAAAGGCAGTTTTTTTTCATTATCCAATGAAAGCAACACATAAATAGAAGGAACTCCTATACCCCTGGCCCTTTGTGAGTCCGGGTGCATCTGAGTCTGGAACTTCCTTTGTGGGACCCACCCCAAGCAAGGGATCTCCACAGGAAAAGATCCAGATCAGGGATATTTGCAGAAACCACTCTGAGTCAGCAACCTAGGCCTGAACAGGTCTCTGACAACAAACTCAACTGGAGCAGAACAAACCCTAGGAGTGCTGAGTGACCTCCAGGAACACAGAGTGATTAACTGGGTAATTGGAATTTTGGCACTGACTGCAACAGAAGGAGAAATCATATGAATGTTGGAACAAAAAATTGGAAGACATCAACAAATCTCTTAAAGAAAACCAAGAAAAAGCAATCAAACATATGAAAGAAACTATTCAAGACTTGAAAATTGAAATAGAGACAATAAATAAAACACAAGTCGAGGGAATTATAGAAACAGAAATCATGAAAAAACAATCAGGAAACACAAATGCAACCATAAACAGCAGAATGCAAGAGATGGAAGTGAGTATCTCAAGTATTGAAAATACAATAGAGGAAATAGATACATCAGTCAAAGAAAGCATTAAATCTAACAAAAGCTTTACCCAAAATATCCAGGAAATATGGGTCACCATGAAAAGAACAAAACTAAGAATAATAGGTAGAGAAGAAGGAGAAGTTTAATTTAAAAGTACAGAAAATATATTTAACAAAATCATAGAAGAAAACTTTCCCAAACTAAAGAAAGATATGCCTATGAAGATACAAGAAGCTTACACAACATCAAATAGACTGGATCAAAAAAAAGTCCCCTTGCCACATAATGATCAAAATACTAAACATACAGAATAAACAAAGAATATTAAGAGCTACAAAGGAAAAAGGCCAAGTAACATATAAAGGTAGAGCTATAGGAATTAAACCCAATTTCTCATTGGAGACAATGAATGCCAGAAGGTCCTGATCGAGCATTATATAGACATTAAGAGACCATGGATGACAGCACAGACTACTATACCCAGCAAAACTTTCAATCACCGTAGAAGAACAAAACAAGATATTCCATGACAAAACTAGATTTAACCAATACCTAGCCACAAACCCAGTGCTACACAAAGTACTAGAAGGAAAACTCCAAACAAAGGAAGTTGGCTACATCAAGAAAACTACAGATAATTGATAATCTCACAGCAACAAATCCCAAAGAAGGAAAAAAATTAAATTAATATCACCAACATTGAAAACTAAATTAACAGGAGATAGCAATCACTGGTCATTGATATTCCTTAATGTAAATGGACTCAACTCACCTACAAAAAGATACAGGCTAACAGATTGGACACAAAAAAAATCCATCCTTCCACTGCTTAAGAAATACACCTCAACCTCAAAGATAGACCTTGTCTCAGAGTAAATGGTTAAGAAAAGAATTTTCAACCAAATGGACCTAAGAAACAAGTTGGTGTAGCTATCCTAATATCTAACAAAATAGACTTCAAACTAAAATTAATCAAAAGGATGAAGAACAATATTTCATGTTAGTCACAGGAAAAATCCACCAAGAGGAAATCTCAATATTGTACATCTATGCCCTCAATACAAGAAAGAAACATTGCTAAAAGAAACACTGCTAAAGCTTAAATCATTCATTAAACCTCTCACACTAATAGTGGGAGACTTTACCACTTCAATCTCACCACTGAACAAGTCAGTCAGACAAAAAAATTAACAAAGAAATAGAGGAACTAAAAGATATTATGACTCAAATGGACTCAACAGACATCTATAGAATATTCTTTCCAAACATGAAAGAATATACCTTCTTCTCAACATCTCATGGAACCTTCTCAAAAATTGGCCACATACTTAGTAACACAAAACCTTAACAGATAAAAAGAAATTGGAATAACCCCATAAGCCCATGTGTCTTATCAGATCACCATGGCTTAAAGCTAGAATACAATAACAACACTAATTCCAGAAAGCCCATCAGCACATGGAAATTAAACAATGCTCACATGAATTAACAGAACAATTGAAAACTTTAGAACAAAGAGAAGCAAACACACCCAAGAGAACTAGACAGCAGGGAATAATCAGATTGGGAGCTGAAATTAACATAATAGAAACAAAGAAAACAGTACAAGGAATCAATAAGACAAAAAGTTGTTTCTTTAAGAAAATCAATAAAATAGACAAACCTTTATTCAAACCAACCAAAAGGCAGAGAGAATAACTAAATTAACAAAATCAGAAATGAAAATGGGGAAATAACAACAGACATGAAGGAAATCCAGAGACTCATAAGGTCATAGTTAGAAAACCTATACTCTATAAAATTGGAAAACTTATTGGAAATGTTCAATTTTCTGGATAAATATCACTTACCAAAATTAAATCAAGACCAGATAAGCAAAACAGACAGACCTATAACTGCTATATAAATAGAAACAGTCATCAAAGATCTCCCAACCAAAAAACACCCCAGGACCAAATGATTTCAGCTCAGAATCCTACAAGATTTTCAAAGAACTAATACCAATATTCCTCAAATTGTTTCACATAATAGAAGCAGAAGGAACAATGCCAAATCCTTCATATGAGGCTAAAATTACCCTAATACTCAAACCACACAAAGACATTCCTAAGAAAGAGAATTACAGACCAATCTCACTCATGAACATTGATGTAAAAAAATTCTAAATAAAATAATGAAAAATTGAATCTGAGAACCATCATCTACCATGATCATTTGGCTTCATTCCAGATATGTAGGGTTGGTTCAACATACAAAAATTGATCAATGTAATCCATCATATAAATAAACTGAAAGAAAGAAACCATATGATCATCCTTAGATGCAGTAAAAGCATTTGACAAAATCCAACACCTCTTCACGATAAAGGTCTTGGAGAGATCAGGGATACAAAAACATATCTAAATAAATTAAAAGCAATATACAGCAAGCCTACAGCCAACATCAAATTACTTGGAGAGAAATTTAAAGCAATTCCACTAAAATCAAGAACAAGACAAGGCTGTCTACTCCCTCCCTATCCCTTCAACATAATTCTTGATTTTTTAAAAAATGTGTCAGTGCTAATTTTGCCAATCACAGCCAAAATATTTTTTGGAGTTACTTTTGATTGTTTTTTAGTTCCAAATTATTTCTCAATTAACTAAATGTAACAGATTAACTTTATTAATGCTATGTATGATAGTTCATGTAAAGATGAAAAGATATAAAAGTTTTGAAAGACAGTGCTTCATCTATTGTTACTAACTAGCAGTGTTGATTATAGGAGGTATAAGTGGAAATATGGTTTTTAGAGAAGTTAGTTTTATAATGAAGTGATTGGCAACTTTCTAGGTTAGTAAAAGGTAAATGATGTTTTCTTAGCTAGTTAGGATTTTCATTTCTATGAGAAGGCACCATGGCCATGAAAACTTTTGTAAGGAAAACATTTTATTGAGGAGGTTTATTTACCGTTTAAGAGACTCATCCCATTATCATCATGGTGGGTAGCAAGGTGGCATGCATGCAGAAGTGCTACTGGAGTAGTGTATGAGAGTCCTACATCTTTCAGCCAACAGGAATTAACTGATTGCCACACTGAGGTACATAGTATGCAGAAACTGCTTGTTCTTTCCTGTCTGCCTAGACTTGAAATAACCACAAGAAACTATATTATTTGCAATGCTGTTTGGTCAATATCTTTTGCATATTTCTAGCTTACTCTTATATCTTAAATTAACCAATTTCTATTATTTTATGTTTTACCATAAGGTTTGCGACCTACTGGGAAGGTTCCAGCACGTCTGTCTCCTGCAGCAGCTCCATGGATTCTCCCTAACTCTGCCTTTTTTCTCCCAGTATTCAGTTTAGTTTTCCCCATCTAGCTCTGTTCTGCCCTTCAATGGGCCCAAAGCAGGTTCTTTATTAATTAACCAATAAAAGCAACACATAGATAGAAGGACTTCCCATTTCAGAGGGAAACTGGAACAAAAGAGTACTCAATGCCTACCCCTACAGTGACACACTTCTTCCAAAAAGGCCATACCTCCTAATAGTGCCAATCCCTTTGGAGGACATTTTCTTTCAAATCAGCACATTCTACTCTCTGGACCTCAAATGTTTATAGCCATATAATAATTCAAAAAAATGCATAAGGCCCAATTTCAAAAGTCCCAATAGTCTGTAACAGTCTCAAACTTGTTGCAAAGTATTGTCTCAACTGAAATGCATGGCAATTTCCTAATATAATTCTCCTGTAAAAATCAAAAACAAAAAGCAGATCACATACTTCCAACATATAATGGCACAAAGTATAAATTACTATTATAAAACATAAGGAAAGGAGCATATCAAAAAAATACTCAACCAAAACAAGACCGAAAACCAGCTGGGCAAGCTACAAACTGCATCATCATGTCTGATATAAAAACACTCCTCAGATATCCAACTCTGTTCATATCTCTTGACTGAAACATAATTCTTTCTCTTAGGCTGTTTCTACTCCCAGTTAGCAGCTCCCTTCAGCAGGTATCCCAGACTCTGACATCTTGTCTAAAAAGCTATGAAATGAATAATTGCCATATATGCTCCTTAGAGTTGGATGATTAAAGATGGACAAGATCATTTATGAACAGAACCAGGGGAAGTAAAGCAAAGGTGGAGACAATATTTTGACACAATGCAATGACCCTAATGCTGTCAACATAGACTACAACAAGAAACACTTCAGCAGACATTCATACACCAGAGACTATGAGGAAATATTGAATATTGACAGGAGTAAAATAGAGGAAGATATCAAGAGAGGGAAATGTAAAAGGCCCCAGGAGTGGATGACATCACAGTAGAGGAGCTGGAGGCATCTACAATAGGCTCCGGGGCTGAGGAGCTTCTAAGACTTTTAAGAGAAATATGGGAACACAAAGTGATTCCCATGGAATGGGAGCACTCAGTCATAATTCTCATATACAAGAAGGACAAGCTGGGCTGCTCTGATTTCAGGGGCATTGGTTTGTTGTACCATAGCAGCAAGATCTTCTCCTTCATTATCCTGCAAAGGATCAAGGACAGAGCAGAGGAAGACCTAGCAGAGATTCAGTATGGATTGAGAGCCAACAGGAGCAGAATAGATTAGATCTTCACCTTGAGACAACTGGTAGAAAAATACAAAAAGTTTGGAAAAGACTTATATGTCTATTACATTCACTTCAGGAAGGCATTCGATAGCATTTGGAGGAAAGTACTTTGGGAAACAAAGGTACCCAGAGAAAATCATAAGAATACTAGATAATGCCTATAAAGATACTCTTGCATCAGTCATAGTTTGTAGAGTAAGTCTAGCCTCTTGACGTCTTTGCATATACCTTGTATATGCACCTGTCTATCCTTCTTTGCTCTTTCTAATTGATTTTTATTGAGCTCTACATTTTTCTCTGCTCCCCTCCCTGCCTCTCCCCTCCCTTTCAACCTTGTCCCAAGGTCCCCATGCTCCCAATTTACTTAGGAGATCTTGTCTTTTATTACTTCCCACGTAGATTAGATGTATGTATGTCTCTCTTAGGGCCCTTATTGTTGTTTAGGTTCTCTGGGATTGTGATTTGTAGGCTCATTTTCTTTGCTTTATGTTTAAAAACCACTTACAAGTGAATTACATGTGATAATTGTCTTTCTGGGTCTGGGTTACCTCACTCAAAATGATGTGAGCTAGCTCCATCCATTTGCCTGCAAAATTCAAGCTCTTTTTTCTTTGCCCTTCCTGAACAGAGATTTGTGGTGTTTAGCTGCCAGTGTTGCAGGGATGTGTCCTTTCACAACTATTCTTTAATATATTCCTGGAATTAATAATAGCAACAGCCCTGGAGGGTGAGGAGATAGGTGTGCAGATGGGTGGTGTGTGAATCAACAACTTCCATTTTGCTGATGATACAGCACTACTTGTTGAAAGTCCAAATGAGCTGCAGGCCGTAGTAAATAGAGTGGCGGAAGTAAATGAAAACCTTGGTATGAAAATAAACATCGAGAAGATTGAGATACAACATATGGGAAGGGCACATAAGGATTTTCACATTTTCATAAAGAATCAGAACCTCAAGCAAACAGGCAACTTTATCTATTTGGAATGAAACCCCAGGTCAAAGGAAGAAACTATTTCAGACATCGAGACGTGAATAGGAATAGCAAGACTGCATTCCAGGTACTGGGAAAGGTTTGGTCAGCAAGAAACATAATGACAACAACAAAATTACAAATATATGAGACACTTGAGCTACTTTCTTTACAACTCTGAAGCC
The DNA here is from genome assembly GCF_982192425.1 of Myodes glareolus. Taxonomy (NCBI): domain Eukaryota; kingdom Metazoa; phylum Chordata; class Mammalia; order Rodentia; family Cricetidae; genus Myodes; species Myodes glareolus. The sequence continues at coordinate 32,799,029 of NC_142040.1, forward strand.
TAGACAATGAAATGTTCCTCAGAATAGTGACTGACTATGTTTGAGATGGCATGTTTCAGGAGGATTCTAGGCATCACAACAAGAGATAGGTTGTGCAATGATGACATCTCTGCCTACAGAAGGAAGTTAACTGCAGGATACAGCAATGGTAATTGATATACTTTGGCCATATTATGAGAATGAGTGACAGCATTCACCCAAAGACAGCACTGCTTGGAGGAGTGCACGGGATAAGGCAAAGAGGAAGACCCAAAAAACACCAGATAGAGACCATAAGACTGCGGAAATTTGAGTATGACAATAACACAAGCATCTAGGACTACTTGGCATAGGAGCAATTCGAGAACTGCCATAAGTGAGCTGTCTATTCATGCTTAAGCATTGCTGGGACATAGATGATGATGATGATGATGATGATGATGATGATGATGATGATGATGATGATGATGATAAAAACTATCACACACACAATAAAATGTACTCAATACCTGCTTAGTATTGGACGTCTTGCTTTGTGGCAGTTATAGCAGGCAAAATACACAAAATACTAAAGATTAAGAAAACATTTATCATATTTAAGCCAAAGTCATCCAATTGTAGAATTGATGATAGTGTAGTTCTGTACTGTTTAGAATTTTTGTTTATTTGCTCACTGTTTCTGTACAATCTTTTATACTCAAAATCTTACTGTCTCCATTCTCCTTACCAAGCAAACTGATTACAAACTCTTTCTCTGGTTTTCTTCCAAGGCAGAGCTAGACATGTCTTAAGTCATTATGGTCCATTTGGGTTTGCATTGTCTTTTTCTCCCTTATATTATATATTTCTCCCTTATATATATTCTCCTTTATCATAATTGAAAACCTTGTAACCATGATCAGCATACAGTGGAATGTGTTCAATTTAAATTATTTGTTTGTACTTGGCTAATATTCTAGTTAACTGAGTTGAGAAACAATTCTTGACTTCTGAATCCCACTGGCTACCAGAATGTAATAATACTTAGGTATTTCTGCTTCTCATCTCATATTTGACAAAACAAAACAAAAACAAAAACAAACACTTATACACTTTTTCTACTTATCTTTCTTACCAGGATAATTCAGACTAATATTTATGCCTTCTCAGTACTCCAGTAGAACCAGTCATAGCCTTCATTTTCTATACTTCATACTGATTATGACTTGAGAGACTGAGTAAATTGAAGATTATAAAGATAGTTAACAATAGAATGACTAGGGATGTATGAAAGTTTTTGAAAGGAGAAGGAAAGAACAGGGAAAGTACTTTTCTTACTGAGTTATTTGGGCATGACTAAAAATCTTGAATGATATAGTGATGTGGGATTTCCCTCTGTATGCTATGAATATGTTTTATTATCATAGGTTAATATAGAAGTTATTTTGGTCTATAGCAGGGTAGAATAGAACTAGATGGGAAAGAAGGCAGAGTCAAGGAGACACATTTTAGCCTTTGAAGAAGGACACCAGACCCTTACCGATAGGCCACAGCCCCGTGGTGATACACAGATTAATATAAATGGGTTATTTAAGATAGAAGAGCTAGCTAGGAATATGCTAAGGTATTGGTCAAACAGTTTTATAATTATTAATATAGTTTCTGTGTGACTATTCAGGTAAAGGTGGCTGGAAATGAGTGAGCAGCCTCTGTTTGCAAAACGGTGCCTAATGTTCATTAATGTGCATCCACATAAGCCTAAGAGAGTATGTAAAAAGGGCTTTTAGACCAACAAAAATGGGAGTCAATTGGAGTTTATTGGTAGTCACATATTTTCAGATAGGTTCTGTTTGCTGATGTTAAGCAGAGGCACAGCTTCTTCTCTTAAGGTTTTCTGACTCCATACTAGCAGCAAAAATTGCAAGTCCTCTTTAAGAGATGGCTTTCTGATTCGTGCTGGTAGCATGACTCTGACTCTTTCAGGAGGTCTTGTACTTAAATGAGGTTTGTGAGCAGTGGGCTCCTTGAAGCAGGGACAGTGAGTATGGCTCACAGAGATGGTGAACATACCTCCACCATATTCAATGAGTCAGAGCCAACAGGCAGGGCTGTAGATCTGATTTTAGCCATGCTTGCTTAGCATTTAAAAGAAAAAGGTGCTCCTGGTCACAAAATGATTATAGATATGCAATAAAGGCATATTCAGATAAAAATAAACATCTGTATGGGTCATAGTGTATTTATATAATGTAGATAGGCTTGGAAGAGAGAGGAAGAAGAGTATAGACAAGAGTAAAGTCATAGATTAAAAGAATAAAGATAATAAAATATTGAAAATAAATAGAGTAATAAAATGTATGCTTTGTAAGCCACATAAAGATGGAAAATGTACAGAGAGTTTGGATTATGTGTTATTGTGTTTTCTTAGAATTTTTTAACTGCATAGAGACATTTGATTCTAGAGGCTACTAAGCAAAACCAACATGAAAGTATCTTGACTTCAAAATTTGAGTCTAAGGCTATGTTAAGAAGTTCTAATTTTGTTTTCACAGAGGATGGGAACCTGTGGATTCCTTCCAGACTAATGTGGTTTAATGGAACAATCCCCCCCCAAAAGGTCTCCATGAACCCTAAAAATACTTTGCCTAACAAGTAGCAGGAAGCAGATTGGAGAAAGCTATGTCCAAATTCCAAAAATGATATTTTATAAATGTTTATACTTATTTTAAAAGGATGGTTACAAATGTTTAATGATCATAGTCAATTTCTAAACAAATAATGGGGAGATGATGTAGAGATGAATATTTGCATTGTTATGACTCTTGGTCTACTGATACAAATTTAAAGTTGCTCTTGTTCTACTATGTAAATGTATTTCTGCTCTTGGTTAAGGTATTGTGTTTATGCAGCTCATTTAAAAATTTAATGTGTAGTTAAGAAATACAGATTAATAGGTAGTCATCTATAACAATTACATTTTAATTACGCTAGTTATGTATTCTAGATATACAGAGATAAATTTCCGTTAGTAGATAATCTTCAACACTTCAAAGACCTACAGAATATGATATTTAAAATGTTTTAAGAACGTAAGACTTTTCAGGACAATGAGACATTTTTGCTTCTGGAAGAACCAATTACTTCAAGAGGATGTTGGATATTGAAGAGGCTCTTTATAGAGTTTGTTAGCCATTTGGGCAAGAAACTGCTCTTGCCTGAACTGCAAGATGATATGCAGTATTAAATGGGAATTATGACCCACAGAATAATGACTACTGAATTTGCATAAAGAATGTGAGATAGTCCTTCAGGGTTCCTGATTCATGTAAGAGTGTTCCAGACATTCTGCAGGATGCAAAAAAAAAGTGACTGACAAACTGCCAATATAAGCTGAACAGTCTTTCAAATTTCTTGCTTCATGAAAGAGTTTGCCAGATATTGTGAACCTGTAAGCTGAGGATGAATGCCCCAATGTTACAGAAGAATTTTGGGTGAAAGGCAGCAAGAAGTCTCTGTCAATTCTAGAGTTTGGAAGTTGCTTTCAGTGCACTTTCTGTTTACTTAGATAATATTAAATCCTTCTGGGGCCTTGATGGAGTTGAAGACAGATATAGTTTTCCTTAGTTATGATGAAAGATAAATTAGATGTGAAACTTTAGACTCACAAAAACTATTATTCTTAATAGTTTAAAGAATTAAGCTGTAATTCTTGCTTGATACCTGTTTTGTTATATGCAATTTTACTATTTTAATGTAAAAACCTACTTTTTATTTAGACAGAACATGGGAGATGATGTGGGATTCCCCTTTATGCTATGAATATGTTTTATTACCATTGGTTAATTAAGAAGCTGCTTTGGCCTATAGCAAGGCACAGTACAACTAGGTAAAGAAAGTAGGCAGAGTCAAAGAGATACCATGTAGCTGTCAAATAAGAAGTTCATCAGAAACTTACCAATAGGCCACAACCTCATGATGATACATAGATTAATACAAATAGATTAATTTAAGATGTAAGTGGTAGCTAAAAATACCCCCTAAGTTATTGCCAAACAGTATTATAATTAATATAGGTTTTGTGGAATTATTCAAGTCTGGGTGGCTGGGAAATGAAAAAGCTGTTTCCTTTTACAATGTAGGATACTTTTTCTGGTAGCATTTTTAAAATTTCCATATATTTAAGGTATAGTCATGAAGAAATTTCTTATTTTTTTAACCAACATGACAAACAGAAAAATCTTTCTACCAAATAAGAAAACAAAAATCACATTAAATTGAACAAGAGTAATACAGAACCAATAAAGCAAATCTTTTAGGAAGTCATTCGAGCACAAAATGGAATTAGATATATGACAAAGATGTCATTGCGGATCAGTGAAGCAATACCATTAATGTGTTGGAATGCTTATGTTCATCTCTGCACACTGCCTGACAACACACAATAGTTCAGAACAGGAGCATAAATGAGAAATGCAAAATGTTGAGGATTTAAGAAAATAAAAATGTCAATATTGTTAGAAATTCAGGACATTGAGTGATTATTTCAGTAAACCACAGCATTAAGAAACCATTATATATTAAAACTTCTTTCATTTTAAAAAGTACCCATGAAGAGAATAAAAATTATAGTGGAGAGAGGGAGACAAATGACAACACGCTCATATAAAAGGAGTTAAACAACAGAATATAAAAGTAAATACCATAAATTAAGTAAACAAAGACAAACACATGAGGAAGTTAATGTGAGCATAGTTTTGACACATCAGAAGAATGCAATTGGTTAATGCACTTGTGAGCACCTATTCTAGTTTTTACTCACCAAGACTGTCCTACAACCAGAGTCAAGGCAAAGACTGAAAGCTCAAAGGTGGAACTGAAAGGCATTGAAGACACAATAAGAGCTTGATCCATGTGTCACTCACATTTTGGAGGATGAAAAATCTGTGCTTTCAGAGGCAGTACAAAAACCCAAACAGTCCTGAGCATGTACCCAGGGAGCCACCATCAGGTTCAGACCCTGAGCCTACCATGAAGAAGACAGAAGAGAACAACACACTGTGTTCTTTCTGAATGTCAAGCCCCACAAGCACCAGCTCAATGGGGCTGTGAAGATATTCTGTGATACTGCTGTGGCTAAGATCAGCACTTTGATCAGACCTGACAGAGAAGAGGTTTTTTCATAGACTGGCTCTTGATTATGATACTTTGTATTTATCCAATAAAATTTACACTGAATGTAGCTGACTGATTTCAAACACCACCCCCCTTTAACATAAAAAATTATATTATTTATTAGGTACTATGAAAATTAGGAAGCAGTATCACAATGATATGATTTGTTATGTAACCAACACTAGGTTTATAATAGCTTGAAAATCTGTCATGAAGTGCTGGTGATACAATATTTGAAAAATTATTCTTCCTGTGGAGATCAGTTAAATGTATGCATATCATACATATCAGCAATTACATATTTTTGAGTTTATCCAAGATGATTTTTTTTTATATTAGGTGGAAATTATAAGACAATTTTCAGACGTGATACTAATCAAACAAATGAATAATTTTAAAGTTTTCAAAATAACTTTGTTATCTATTCTTAGGACAAGTATAAACATATTGCTGTTTACAAAAACAGTGTACTGAATGATAGCCACATTTGTCAATCATTATTTCCCAAAGTCCTTAAGATCAGCAGCACCACCTCTCAGTGTGCTACATGTTCAAATAGGCAAAGTATAGGTATATACATATGTGAGAAAATTCCAAAGCAACACATTAGTGTGGTTAATACGAAAGCTTCTGGATAAGTGTTAGTGCCTGGAGGAGGACAATGGCATAGTCATGAAAGATGAAGATCACTTTCAAGGTGTCAGGATCTTCTCCCTCTTATGGTAGTTCAGGGTGCACAGATATTGATCACTAGTGTTTAATGAGGCCATACATATTGGAAAGGCACATTTGGATAAATCTGATAATAACAAATGCTCCCTCCGTCTCTCTCTCTCTCTCTCTCTCTCTCTCTCTTTCTCTCCCTCCTTCTCTCTCTCTCTCTCTCTCTCTCTCTCTCTCTCTCTCTCTCTCTCTCACACACACACACACACACATTAATTTGCTAAACAAACATTTAGTGAGTACTAGGTGTTGTTTGTTCTTAGTGCTGATAGCATGAGAAACCATGGTGTGAAAAATAAGTCCAGTTCTTGATCTTGTTGTGCACAAGTTAGATATTAAGCATAATACCATAACATTTGTGCCACTATTGCACTGGTACATCTTTCAGACAGGTAGCTTTCCTATCTGATCCATATTGATGATTACCTTGGGTAGTATACAAAGTAGCTTCCAAAATGCTAGGCCGTAGGAGTAAAGCTTCTAGCTGGGCCCCAGATAAATTTCTCTATGTTCAATGACATAAGTAAGTGTCTTCAGCACTGTACCCTTCCTTGTCAACCACCTGATAATAGATAGATTATGGGTTTAGGGGAATACTTACTATTATTTTGCTAAATAAACATAGCAATCAAAAGACTACCAATGACGTCTTACAAAACCATAGGTCAGTCCTGCCTTTGTTGGGGTTTCTATTGCTGTCAAGAAGCCCCATGATCAAGGCAACTCATAAAGGAAAGCAAGTAATCAAGTGGTTTACAGTTCAGAGATTTGGCTCATTGTCCTCATGGTGGGATATGGTGGTGTGCAGGCAGACATAATGCGGGAGAAGGAGCTGAAAATTCTACATCTTAGTCTTCAGGCAATAGGAAGAGAACAAAAACACTGGGCAAATCTTGAACATATGAAACCTCAAAGCCCATCTCGCCTCTCTGACACTCTTCCTCCAACAAGGCTACACCTCCAACAAAGCCAAGCCACCTAATAGTGCCACTCCCTGTGAGCTTATAGGGGTCAATTAAATTCAGACCCCAAGTCCCTTTCTCAATGCCCATCAGAAAAGCTTTTTCTTGTAGCAGAGGGGACTTAATTTGTTCAGAGGAAAAAAAGAATTTAGAGTACTCATCCTAAATGGGATACCTTCATCAAACCCCGGGACTTGGGGATCTGTGCTGAAGAGGTGGTTCTGAGCCAGAGGTGGGGGTTGGCTCCAGGGAAACAGTGTCTTCCACACATGACAGGATGCGCCTAGACTTCCAGAGGCTGTAGCAGCGTGCATAGGACTTGTGCAGGTTCAAGCCAGATGGAGTCCCAGGACTGAGAGGGGTAAGTGGATATGGGGGCCCACCCCCCATCAAGAAGATATTTTCAATTCATACCTGCTGGCAAAAGGAAAATCAGTTTTCTCCATGAAATATCACTGTTTTTTTTTTTTTTCGACCACAAACCAGACAATCTCTATATTCAGGAGCAGCTGGCCACTGCAAAATGAACTCAATGATTTTTTTTTTGATTGCTTGTTTCGTGAGGGCTTTGTTTCATTTAATTTCATTTTGTGTTTTATTGGTTTTGCGTTGTTTTGACTTTTGTTTTTTTTTTTGTTTACTTGTTTGTTTTGAGAAAAGAAAGAGGAAGAGAGAAAACATGAAGTTGGGTATAAAAGAGGTCGGGAGAACCCAAGATGAGTGGGGGGAGGAGAAACATGTTTAAAATATATTGCATGAAAAGATTTTAATAAAAAATGGGAAAAATAGAGGCCTGCATACTGCTTCCAGGCCAGGAAAGGTGGAAGATACCTACAAGATTGCCTGCTGATGCCATGCCAGGTGGTTAAAGGACAACAGGGTGGAGCAGGAGACACCTGAGATGCTCCTGCCTATAGCACAAAACTGAAGATGAGAGTGGTGACGAACAGTCTGATGTGAGCAACCCCTTGAAGCCTTGGAGAGGCCCTGGTCTATGCTATAGTTGAGGACCATGTCTAGATCTGTGGCCCTATAGTAGCAGTGGTCTGGAGGTTGATGCCCATGTCATGTGACCACCAAAGGCCGTGGGGATATGTGGTCTGGGATACTGCCCGGGGCATGTTGATATCTGAAGGTTGTGCACAGCTGACTGTGGCGCTTGGGAAAGCAGGACCCTCACCTCACCTGGGCAGCACAGTAGAGATGGCCCTGGTGGTGCAGGTGCAGGTGAGCTGGCACTGAGCGTGGGAGCAATGGTCCTGTCACTTGCCAGTTACCACTGGCAGAAGGACCGGTGCTGCCCCTCGCCTGGACAAATCAGACAATCTGGTCCTCCTGGTTGTGCAAGTGTAGGAGAGAAAGTGGTCTGACCAACTTAGCTATAACCCAGACTGAGATCCAAGGCTTTGAGTTGTCCCATCCCAACATCTATCCTATCTAAGAACTGCTGAACCACATGAAGAGGACAACCCTGCAGAACCAAAACTGAAAGATCTCCAAGACACAGCGAAACAGCAGGATATCTGAAAGAAGTCCTGGTAAGGATCCAGTATTGATAGTGTAGCAGAAGCCAGAGGCCTGGGACTAGACCTATGACTCATTGCAATGAGCACTTGCAAGTAAAGCTCTTTAGGAAAAAGGATAGACGGGTGACACATTATGACCATGATGCTACACAGGCTCCATGGTGAGAGGTTTTTGGTTATTGTTTGTTTTTTAATTTTATTTTTTCATTTTTATTTTTTTAATCATTTTATCTTTTTGTTTTCTTTGTGGGGGAGGTTGTAAGGGTGGAGGTCAGATTTGGAGGGATGGGGAGGTGAGTGGGATCGGGATGCATGATACGAAATTCACAAAGAATCAATGAAATGATTTTTACAAAGGCAAAAGATATAATCTCCAAGCCCAACAGCGCTAAGTGCTCAAGAAGAACATACGTCACATTAGCAAAGCTATGCTACACCAAGCACCGTGGACATCAGACTGTAGAAAGCCATCCATGTGCTTAGCTGTTACCAGAATAAGGTCTCCCTGTGGTAGCTTAGATGTCATCCTAGGGACTTAAATGATGAAGCACATCCATGACTCACAATGATACTTTGGTGTTCACTAAAGCAAAAAGAATAGAGAGTTGTGTTTTGACTGTTAAGTGCCCTGTTTTCCCCTTTGAACATAAATCATTAGTCATAGAAATTTTGGGTCTGATTTAGCTACAAATGGGCAGGTATTTTATAAAATATTTTCAAATGTTCACAAAGAGGAGAAGAACTAAATAGATTGACAGGTGTCAGTTATCACAACAGGGAAATTGGGTTAGAATGAATGGAGCCAATACAAACAGGGATTGAGTCAGAAAAAGATAAAATAATCATCAACTTGGTAAATATGGAATGTGCAGAGATATTTCTGAGCCAGATAGGTAAAACAGGACACCCAGAACGAACTGTAAGAAGTACCCAATGGTGGCAGTGGAGGGAGGGACTGAGTAAGGCCTGTAACCTTAAGAAGATAGAATCAGGTCAGGTCTGTGGTTTGTTGGGATTGTGGTCTTTGTGAAGTTTGGTGTTTAGAAATGATCATGTCTACTTATGGTGCCATGAGGCGAGAGGCAAGAGATGGGGTGACCCTCCAGGGTAACATGGCAGCTCGGAAGCTGTGTCTGTGTACTCGATGAATGAGAAGAATGTCTTAAAGTGAGACGCCTGTGGCTAGAACACTAACCACCCTAGTAGGTTAAACTAGGGAACCTCAGGAACTTATTCCCAGCCCATGGATTATAAAACTGAGTGTTCCTGGTGTTTAAAGAAGGGAAGCTACTAAATACAGCTCTCTTAGACATCTGACATTTGTGCATTTCATGATGGGTGCTGTCCTGATAACCAGAAAAGCCTAGACAGAAAGCTTATCCCTGCACGTGTTCCTGAGTAACCCCAGTCTTTGCAGACCTGGGAAGAAGCCACTCAATATCTCACCCTTTTGTTGCCTCTTTTGTTAGCCCGTTTACTTTAAAATGTATTTAGTAGTGTTTTGGTTTATTTTTAGTTCATCTTATCCTTTAAAAGCATTTATTTTTTATTTTTGATTCTAGTTCTTACATTTATGCACTGTTCTTCACATATTTTTTCATTATTTGGTAATCAACATTTTACAAACCTTTTCCTGTTTTCTCTCTATTTGTCATTATTCATTTTACTTTTTGTGAGTTACCCATATATAGTTTTCAATTTTCAGCGTCCTTTTATTCTACTGATTCTCAATCATCTATTTGGATTATTTTTTTCTGCCTAAGGACTTAATTTCAAATTCTTTTTTTCTTCTGTTTTCAAGATTATAATTACATAATTTCTCACTCCCTTACTTTCCCCCAAACCCTCCCATATCTCTCACCTTATTTGTTTTCAAATTTAAGCCTTATTTTTATTAATGTTTATAATATGCATATACATATTTATTAGTGAGTACATTATGTTAGTGCATATAAATATGTACACACATAGATATATATCATAAATACGTTATCACAATTTTCTTAGTCTTTATAATGTTACTCATACGTATGTCCCCAGGGCTGACAGTTTGTTATTAGATAACCAATTGGTGTGTGCTTCCTTAGAGAGGACCACTTCTTCCACTCTCGATCTTCTTTGCTTCTCTGTAGTTCTTTGTGTAAGGTTGAGGCTCTTGGGCTTTCCTCCCACCCAGTTTAGCATGTCTATTGGTAGTGTCCTTGTTCAGCTCATATTTAGAAAGTTATGTTGGTGAGACTTTATGGATATAGCCTCTGACACAACCTCACATCAAAGTCCCTGATTCTCTGGATCTTAAAAATTTTCTGTTGGCCTCTTCTTCAATGTCCCCTGAGTCTTAAGTATGAGAGATTTTTGTAGTTGTATCCACTGGGTCTAGGCCCATAACTCTGCATTTTGATTTTTTTGGTGGTTTTATGTAATTGTATCTGTCTTGTGCAAAGAGAAGTTTTCTTGATGAGGAGTAAAGAATATACTTACCTGTGGGTTGAAGGACACATTTACATTATTGCTAGGGATGACACTGGTTTAGTAAATGAGTGGTTGCAGATTTTCCTCACTAGCCCTGCACAGTTGTCTAGCTTTATAGTACCAGGAATGATTTTCCTCTTGTCGAGCATGTCTGAAGTCCAATTACAGAGTCATTGGTTACTCCAAGTTGTGTGTGCCAATATTGTACCCTTAGGGTTATCATGCCATGCTCATTATTTTTGTGGTTCACAGGCACCATAGCTGGGTAGGACTGTTGGCTGCTCCCCTTTAGATGTTTGCACAGTGGTTTTTAATACCAAGATATCTAGTCTTCAGCTTGGAGACATTCAGGTCAGCTCCAGCTTAGGGGCCTGTTGGGCCTACCAGTGTGAATGGTGTTTTCATCAATAAGGATTTAACTTCTGCTTATGAGTGACAAGTATAGGGAATAGCAGCAGGCAATACGCTTACTTTTGTTTCTTCTTGCTCCCCCACCATGAACTCCTAATTATACATTTATCTTATTTTATAACTTCAAAAAGTACTCTTCATAATTTTTGGCATTTTCAGTTCTATCGTCATGGGTACTCTACTGGTTAATTTTGACTGATTTTTACCATTTTCTGTTTGTCGGTGGTGTTTCCATAGTGCCTTCTCTCCTTTCGGAGTGGTACTGAGACTGAGGTCTAAGGAATAGGATGATCACTAAGAAGTTCCCCAAATAAAACTGGAAGAGATACTTAAATCAATGTATTCACAAACTACAAGGAATAAACACACACACACACACACACACACACACACACACACACACACACACACACACACACATGATATGAAAAAGAAAAACATCATGGTAACTCGATTATCAACCACAAAGATACTGCTATGCTTGAGATGCTTGAGAAAATATTCAAAGGTCTGCTTTTAAGAACATTAATATCTACAAGGAGTAAAGAAACAAAGGCATAAATTGAATAAATAAACCAGCCCAAGACATAGACATGAAAGTCATTGATGTCACATTCTCCCTTTTTGCAGATGATATCATCCTGTACTTAAAAGACTAAATATTCCACCCAAAATTCTAAGACCTTAATACTCAACAAAAGGCATACACAAAAACCGACACATAAAACGCAGCGGTTTTTTCCATGTTTCAGTAATGAATTTGCTTAAAAAGAATTCAGGCAAAAAAATCCCACTCTTGTAGCTTCAGGATAGATCTCATAGATCTTGAGAACACTGTTATTTCTTGACATTATTGCATGTATTTGCTACAATGAGGAGGAACACATATTTCAAAATCAGAATCTTTCAACACTATAACAAATGTGATAAAGGGTTAAGTGGTAAGTTATTACATAATTGCAGATAAACATTCAAATGTTACATTGTTGGGCCAAAATTATCTCAGGGCCTGTACTTCAAGGCCTGTAGGACAGAGAAAAGCCTGGTTCCAGTTTGAATGAACCAAGTGAGGATAAGACAGCAAAATCTAGGTAAATGCCCTTCCAGCCAGAGGGAGGGCTTGGCTGTCTCTCATTGGCTGGAGGTACCCCCACGTCACATGACGTCACTTCACCTATATAAGCTGATGCTCACAGTAATAAACTAAGTTCCTGCGTGGTGGGGCTGCAGAATGGGCAGATAGTGCACTCACCTTTCTCTGGGGAATAAGAGGCTAAGGAGACCTAGCATTACATCATGAGGGTTTCTTTGGTGGAATTAACTATACAGCGGTTTACCATGATCCATGAACTTTAGGATATTTATCGGAGTTTGCACTTAGATTCAGAGTACATTCTGAGTTTTTTCTTCTCAGAATAATGAACTACAATATTCTCCTGCCATATAAATATTTTATTTTTATGTATTTCAACAATGAACTTGATTTATGTAATGGAGGAGACTTATCTATGCAGTTTGTTCAAAATAATAAGTGAAAAATGGTGTCTGGTTTTAATATGTGATTTTCATTATTATGTAAGATATTAAAGTCTTTACATAGTTGATTACCTTTTGGTATTCATGGCATTTACATATGCTCCTTGTTTGTATGATTTAACTTTTTGTAATGAATTACATGTCTTAGAAATTAATATTTCATAGAAAAATAAATTTCATTCTCAATTTTTTGAGAGCCACCTTTTGTAATCTTGCTGGGAAAAAAGTGACATTTTTCAGGCAGCTAAATCTTTACAGTTTTTATTCATTAACATGTAGCACATGACTCCAAATTTCTCTTTTTACAGTTCAATAGATCGTCTTTTCAGATTGAATCAGGCGTCTCTGTTCCAGAATAGAAACCGAAACCACAATACCCACATATAGCTCTTGTTTATCTTCTTGTGTAAATGTGTGTGTGTTAGTGTATGATGGAAACCGTATGCTGTGTGTTATATAATATTCTAGCATAGAAACCATGCAGTGAGTAAACCTGTCCCTGTCTTCCACTTTCCATGCCAATCACCTATGATCACCTTCACTTTCCTGAAGGTGGTGCCTTTTTATATACTCTTCTCCTGTAGAGAATGGCACCATTTCCTTGTCTTTCAGTTCACACAACTACTGTTTTCTTGCTCAAGTATCATTTCTTAGAGATGTCTTATTGGATCTTCCTGTTTTATTTACCTATAGTAATTTATTATGGATATCTTTTGTCACACTGGGGGTTTGTGTGTGTATATGTGTTTCTCAGTGTGATCTTTAAAACTTTATAAATATTTGATGATTGCTTTTATGCTTCATAAGGTGATAGACCTCTTGGGCATAAACGTCATGTTTCTATTCACATATCATTTCATCCCCAACACATGTGTGGTGTCTAACACGATACTGATGATCTTGTCTTACAATGGGCTTAGGTTTAATAACAAGTTGAGCTTACTATTACTGGTCAATTCTCTACCCAATGCTAAGGTCATTAATCATTAACTTCTGAAGATTTGTTAGTTCATTTCTCTTATGTTTCAGGTTTGTGGCATTTATTAGCATTATGCTATTTAAACTCAGATTTTATTGTTTTAAATTCCTATTCATGCCTAATGATTGATTTACAGTGGTTTCTGATAGATTTTTCTATGAATGCCAACATAATATATTTATGGACTTGTTTGTAACATTCAACAGGAAATTTTATCCAGGTCTCAGGACCTGTGAGGATTTCTTCTCTGTGTATCTCTAAGATCTATCACAAGTATCTCTAGATGGAGCTATTTAACCTTTTCTTTTAAACACCAAAACCATAAGAAATAAAGTCAAAGGAACTTGTCAAGGTGTTTGGTTTATGGATTCTAAGTCACAGCTTTTTGAGGATTGCTAAATGTTGTTGTTCCTGATCATGTGCCCAGATTTAATCCCTACTTTTATCCTTTTCCTTATCACAAAAGCAGGTTATGTCTCTGAATGTTGTGTGTGAGCAAAATAATTCTTTGGTCTGAGTTAAATGAGACAGTGGATAAGAGCATTGTTACTTACTATGCAGCCCAGGCTGACCTCTATGGCATGTATTCCCCTGCCTCTGCTTCTGGGTGGGGAGGTTGAAGCTGTGTGCCACCACACTCAGCTTGCAACACTGTGTCTCTAGACAATGATCTCCTTGAACAGAGAAACCACATCCTAGTTATGTTACAAGTCCAGACCCCAAAACTCACTGATATAAAATGGTAGTTGCCAGCTACATCTGACTGATTACATTGTTGAAACTAATTAAAATGGAATAAAATTTAAAATTCATTTCCTCAGGTACACTGAATCAAGATAAAATAAAATTGAAATTCAGTTTCTAGGCACATTCCAAGAATAATACCTTATGCATTTAGTAGGTTATCAGATGGACATTACATATATGGAACTTTTTTCACCATAAAAGCGTGAGTTGACAACACTGTTCAGTAACTGATTCCTTACTCAAACTGTAAATATTTTAGGTATGTTCTTTTAAAGATAGTCATTGGGAAGAGAGAATGAAAAATAAGCAAACCATCAGCTCCTGCTGAATTCTAGTATGTTGTAGAGAAGACAAAAGGTGAACAGCTTTGTGTAATGGGTATGGGCTGCACAACAGACCCACTGTACAGAAAGACAAAAGGGCTGACTGTTACTCCGAAGTACAACCCAGCAGAGCTGTTGTTTTGTTTTGTCCAGTCATCTCAGGCAGGCGTGTTGGTAAACATGGTTTGCTTCAGAGATACAGAAAATGTTGCTTTCATTCTAAGATCTAACTGATGTAGTGAGGATAGGGATTTCATAAATTTCAAAATGTATAGATTTCTTGCTCATATGTACAATGCTTTAAACCACATTCCTTATCAGAAGTCATAGGAGAGAAAACACCACAGCAGGGGTACTATTAATGCCTGTACCAAAGCTGAACATAGGCAAAATTTTATGCTGGCTTCCTATGCCCATGATCGCATTAATTTTTTAAGTTCCATTTGCTTATATTATTTTCCTCTTGGTTTTTAAATAAATTAGTTTAATGTTTGTTTCTACATGAAAATCATGCAGGGTACAATAAAGAAATTTCTTGTAGGCATCAGGACCATAACTTGATGATAATATGGCAGTATTCCAAGAGACAGCCATGGCTCTGCTGCTGAATACAGAGGACTCGCTTCTGCTCTGTGTTGCACAGACAGATGATGCAGGTATAAATCTTCTGACAGTTTCTGTGCTCTGTGGTTTAAGTTCCGTCGTTGGCTTGATTGTATTCCCTAGCAACCGTGGAAGGGTGTTTATGTGTGATTGCCGTCTCTGGGAAAGAAGCACCTTAATCGTGTTTTCTCTGCACTCAGCTGGGAAACTACTCACCGTCAAAAGTAGTGACAGGAGAACGTGCTGAAGAGGGAGAGCAGAAGACAGGACGGTGACGGATAGTGGGAGTACGGAGAGCGCAGAAGGCAGTGTGTAGTAGGCAGTCTAAGGTCAGTTGTCATGTCCTGCGTAAGTTTGTTGAAAGACTCTGGGAATGAGGAGGCCCATCTCCAGCTCCCTCAAAACTCTGATCCTGAGGAAAGACTGACTTCCTAATTCTGTAACCAGAGAAAAGATAAAAAAAAAAAAAGCAAATAGCTATGGGTATAAAAATGCCACATCCTAGAAAATAGAAATTATTTTCAAAATAAGTTGTTAGTGTTTATCCTGTATTGTGGAAATGCCTACAGTGGGAAGAGGAAGGTTGAAGCTCATTTATGGGAGGAGGATGGGGAGGACCCTCTGTCTAAGATTCTCTCCATCAGGACCTCTAGCTTATAGCCTCAGTATTCCCGGTGGGTTGTGAGTCCATGATTGGATGATGTCATTTATCTGCTTATCATTTCTTTTACTTAGAAGCCTCACCTGAGAGATGCACTGCTCTGCCTCAGAATCTCTCAGTCGGAAACCTCAGCTGGCTACTTCAACAGGTCTACTCCCATTAGGTTTCTGCTGCATATTCGGTTTCTGTGGAATGGTCAAAAGCCTCCTGATTTAATGGTGTTACCTTCTGTTTACTCTCAGAACCGAACTACTCCAGTTGTCTCTGCCAGATGTTATGACCTCCAGGGTTGTTGATCTTTTGCTGTCTGTCTGTGCTGTCTCCACTGCTCACTATTTGTTCCACAACGTTTGCAGGTTATACACATAGCTCACCTGTTCAAAATCTAAAGCGTAGTATCAAAGATCCCTCCCTTGAACAGGTAGAACTCAATGAAACATGAGAAAAGATGTTTCACTCCAAAAAAGTGGTTCATTTCATTTTTGATATCTTAGCATTGTGAGAGGTAAGGAGTAATTTTTCACCTGAGGATGGAGTGGCTAATGGTAGTTTCCTGTCTTCTAAAATCTCAGGCAGGCCAGACTTTGACTCTGGGCTTTTTACTACTGTTGGTAGAAGCTGTAGTGGGAAGCACTGTCCCACAAAATTTGAAATAAAACTAGAATTCTTTCTCTGATTTCAGATAGTGTGTTTCTGTGTTGAGCAGCTGAGATAGCATCTGCCTGTAAAGAATTTTTAGTGAATACCTGCTGTAACATAATGTACTCGGTTTTTATACTAAAAGAACATGTGTTGTTTTAACAATGTCTCACTTCAATCTATTTACTTAAGATTTTATTTCTTTTAGGACCTTGGTAAAAGGCAAAGCATGAAGCACTAAAAGCAAAATACATGCCAACAAATAACAGTAAAGTATAATGCTTTTCATAAGGGTGGTATTTCAGGCCTACTTAATTTTAAATTTATGCACTACCTGAAGATATCCTCAGTAAAACAAAAACAAGTGTTGGAAAGAAAAGCAAGTTGATAATATTCTTTTAGTTCTTGGCAAGCAACCCTTGTGTTATTTTGTAAGCGGGTATTATAAATATCAATCTGAAACTTATAAGAGCTAATTAAAATATGATTTCTTCTTCTCTTAATATTAAAATGGTAAGAAATTTTAGGTCTATATATATTCACTCTCTATAAACAAGAGAAAATTGTCATTTAACATTATTTAAGGCTTCAACAATTTAAATAAATTATTTTTATATTCTCTTTAAAATTAAATACAAATCAGTAAATGACATGACTATCATTCAAATATATTTATCTGTTAGTATAATACAATGGTTTATTGATCTAAAAGTATTTAGATATGCATTATGACATAGGTTGGTGAAATAATGTTATAGAATTCTTGGAACATGGGATTTCTACATAAAAGTTATTGTGAAGTGAGTTTCCAGAAGACAATGTTGGAAGATACCTTAAAATATCTGTAGGCACTTGAGTTACAAGCATTTGCTGATGTCTTATTAGTTTCCCTATTTCTTTTCTCCCATTTTCTGTTTTTCTTTAAAGAACAAAGCATTAGATTTTCATGATTTAGTCTTATACAAAAATTCCCACTCCTCAAGGAAACTAGATTGATGTTCACTGTATTCTGAGAGCATTGGTCTACTTACTTGAGTAAAATAGTCCTTGCTACATGGCTTCCCTGTCTGCTGGATATCACTCATTCTTTCAATTTCTGTTTCTTTAGATATAATCCCCCTTTAGGAAAAATTGCTCTAATATGTAGGGATGGAGTATAGAATCTGTGTTAATGCTTATGATTCTGTATTTGAGATTGATAAGTTCCCAGGCATTGGTATTCTTTATAGTTGAGAGATTATATTAAGTATGGTTAAGACATGTGACCTATTGGATGCTCAGGACCTTAAAAACTATGTAAATAATAGGATTTCTTAGAATTCAGGCCTAGTCAAAGGTAGTTCTGAGGAATAATTCTTAGGCAGAGTGGTGATTCCTTGGGTAAATCTTAGCCAAAGAGTTCCTATGTTGGGACCTAGGTTGTCTCATCTTCTTTGAGTTCAAATGCATTTGCATTGGCGCTAAAGTTCTTTCTTTTTTAAAAAAAAATATTGATTTTTATTGAGCTCTACATTTTTCTCTGCTCCAAAATTCTTTCATAAATGTTGTGAACTAGTCAATATATTTCTAACAATTATCATTTTTCTTGTTTGTTATAGCCAGCCATTGTCTGTTGCTTAGGATGAATGGACAGTACTTGAAGAAGCATCATTCTTTTAAGAACTCAAAGTCTAATTTTGCATTTTTTTCTTTTCTCGAGAGAAGGAAATGTGCTATTAGCATCTCATGGTGATAACCTAGAAGTTCATTCTGATACTAAAACCCATCTTAAGTAGTCCGTTTCCTCAGTGTCTCTGCCGGGTAGTTATAAGATCCCGAACGCGCAAGTGGAAGACTGCAGTCTCACTCATGGCTTCCTCTCCACTCTGCTGCTGGGTGTGGACCATCTGCAGCCTTCCATCCTCTGCAAGAGCAAGAAATCGCAGCTGCGTTGCTTGGCCTAGCCATATATAGATGTGCATTTTTACAAATAAAAGAATTAAGATAAATCACATTCTAATGAATTAGTAGTGTATATGACATTACTGATAGATGGCATTAGAAGATGGAATACTCAAATGAATTTTTAATTTCTCTTCAGAGGGAATATTTGAAACCCGAGAACATGTGATCTGAGAATATTATTAATGTTTGGTTGCAGCCTATGTCCTTATTTCTCTGTTCAGCTTATGTCCACCTCTTGTCTATTATTGGCTTAGGTAATGGGCCACGTCAGTAAATATTCTACCACCTCTTATACATCAGGCAACCAGGCAATTATCTAATCTTTGAAGACTGTACTCCTGAGAGAAGAAATAATTCCAGACTAGGCCTATTTTTCTGCTGAGGTGGAACCCAGTATCTTCTATGAACCATGATAAAGTCCTTGAATTTAGCTCTGGCTAATTAACAAACAGAGCTATCTCTTCTGATAAAGTAGTCTATCTCTTATGAAAGACCTCAACTCCAAATAGCCAATACATGGATCAATGGAACCATATTTTAAAAGACACAATATTTTCAGTTTAGAGTATGGCAAATTTGACCCAGTTAGTTTTAAAGTGCCCTACGGAAAGACTGAGAACATATCCTAGAGATAAAATATTTGCCTAGCAAGTAAAGGGCCCTGAGTTTGATCATCAGCACTACCCTGACATTCCCTCTACTGAAAAAAAAGAAATCTTGTTTTTAAGAATAAGAGAAAAATGTAGAGCTCAATAAAAATCAATAAAAAAGAAACCTGCATTTAGAGACCCACCGCTGAACAGTGTTTAGAGACTGAGAGCTTTTGGAATACTCAGCCCGAAATGGGAAGTCATCTTCAAATCTCAAAAGGAAACAGACAGAGTCTAAGAGCTGAAGGGGACTGATGACCCCACGGAAGCAGTGCTTTCTAGACACAGAAAGACTGATGTGCATATGAGCGCACAGAGACCGTGGTAACCTGCAAAGTTCATGTCAGATGAGGTTTCAGTGCTGGGTGTGTGTGTGCAGGCACAGGCTCCCACCCCTAACCCAACAGCTATCTATAATTGACACCCACTTGTGAATAAAAACTTAGTTTTCTCTAGTGGAGTCTCTCTGGGCATATTAGTCACACTTCAAGGGAGAGCCCACATCCAGGAGTGGATGGCCAACACAAAATGAGCTCAAAGGAGTTTTTGTAAATATTTTGTCTCATATTACTTTGTTTGGGCATTTTACTTTGTTTTATTGTCTTTTGCTTGCATGTTATGGTTCCCATGAATGTAGGTGTGAGATGTGTGATGTGTGATGTGTGTGTGTGTGTATGTGTGTGTGTGTGTGTGTGTGTGTGTGTGTGTGTGTGTAAGAGAGAGATAGATTATAGTGTGTGTTTTAATCCTGATCTTCTTTTTGCTCATTTGACTGCCTCTTTGTTCATTTTCTAAAGAGAGAAAGAAAAGGCATGGAATTGGTTGGATGGGGAGGTGAAAAGGATCTGGGAGGAACTGGCAGAAGGGAAACGATGATCAGAATACATTGTATGATCTATTCCTGCATTTACTGTACAATATGTTACTATTTTTTCACATGTCCTACCACCCCTCTCTCATAAAAATATTTTAATTATCATATAAATTATGCTTTGTTGCTATCATAGTTTGTTTTTGCTGATTCTCTTATTTTCTCTTCTCCCCATTCCCCTGAAACATTGTACTCTTGTACACCAGTAGTCTTTTTTCTGCTTTCACGTTACCTGTGTTCTTTGCCCTCACCTACTCCAAGGGTCTCATACTTAATGTGACAGCCTATACAACACTCAATATATACATACACACACACTATATATATATGTATATATATATATATCCAGCATCATATAATATATATTATATAGTGCTGGTTAGTTTTTGACAACTTGACAAAACCCTAGACATTTCTGGGAAAAAGGAATCTAAACTGGAGAGCTGCTTTCATTAAATTGTCCTGTGAGCATTTTAGTATGGCACTTTCTTTATTAACTACTGATTGTGAGGTCCCAGCCCACAGTGGGTGATGCCAACAGTGGGTAGGTGGTCCTTTATGATATAAAAAAGCTGAAAAAATTAAGGAGAACAAGCCAGGAGGCAGCTTCCCTCCCTTGTTATTGTTTCTGCTGCTGCTTGAGTTTCTGTCCTGATTTCCTACACTGATCAACTGTGATGGAAACACCTAAGCCAAATAAACACATTCCTCTCCTCCAGTTTGTTTTGGTTCAGTATTTATCACAGCAGAAAAAAAAGAAAATGCATGTGCACATATGTAAATATTAAAAGTTAGGATCCACATATGAGAGAGAACGTCTAATTTCTGTCGTTCTAAGTCTGGGTTTGGAATGCCCAGGTTTAAATCCACATTAAAGCCTTTTCTAAATAAACTTGAACTTCGTTTCACAAACATTCACCAGAATGCCTAAAATCTGACAAATAAAAGAACACTTGTTATTGCTTAGCCTTCTGTTAAGACATAATAAAACCTTGCAAATGAAAAGCAGCATATGCACACTTGACTTCAAGATTATCAGAAGCCGTGCACGGATGACAGACACACTGCCAGCCCTGGCTTGCTGTCTACACCCTTTTGTTCTTGGATTCCCAAAGTATCATACCAGATGTTCCCAAACAGTTCTTCAAATACTGAGACTGTACAAAGAATGTTGTGTGTTTTTTTTCAGGCCACAGTGTAATAGAATGGTTGAAATGACACCTTTAAAAAGTGGTAAGTCTTTAGGTGTTATTAATCTTTACATCTTTCAAAGAGAAACTATTTTTATGATATTGGTAGAATATCAAATGAAATATGCTTCAGTGTCACATCTGTAAGGTAGACTATCTACATGAATCATGGGCCCTCCACTGCCCCCAAAGGTTCTTTCAGATTTATTCTATTTGATGTTGCCTGTGAATATATTTAAATTGTCTAGGAGGGGTGCTAAGGAAAAGAACAAATTAAAATAATCTGTTTTGTTAAAGTTACAGAATGAGAGATAACACAAATATTTTTAGTTGTGAGATAATGAAGTCATCTATTTAAATTTGTCTCTTGCCCAAATTTTAATGTATTCTTTACTTTGCGATATCTGGTACTGAATACCATTGGGTCTTGATTGTTCCTTTTACAAAATAATTGCACACATTTATACATGCCTTATAGTCACTGTCTGTTCAGTCAATGAAATATATGCACATTGTGTTCTCTTTGATAATTTGACTGGTTATTCACACCCTGCCAAAGAGAAGGTGGAAAAACACCACACCCCGAGACAAAACACCCTCTTGCTTTTCTGTTTCATTGGCAATGTGTCACGGGTTTGGAAAAGTCTTGAGGAGCCTCTGACCAAGTCCCATCCACAGGAAAGGGAAGGAGAGCATTGTGGACAAAAGAACTGGGGATGAAGAAGAAAGAACGGAGAGACAAACAGGTGGGACGTTGGCAGCTGGATGCTGCCTGGGTGTGAAGTTTGCAGTGCACCTTTGGTGAGGTCCCTAGTCATCTTTCCATCCCCCCAATTCTCCACTTAGTTGATAGCACTTGGAATAAACTAAAGGTTTTCATCTCTTTCCTAGAATCAAAGCTGAAATTCACGTCTTACCTTGGAATAGAAGCAGTGACCTGAGTGCAGAGTCTACTATAGGTGATTCTCAGTACTTTTCCTTAGGAGAGCTATCGAGCAGTGGGTGTCTCCAGAACAAAGTAAATAAATGAAACCAAGGAATGCAGTTACATTAAGAAATGAGGAAACAGTGTTTTGCCAAATATGGAAGACAAAGGGGTCCAAAAAGGGAGACTGTACAAAAAGAGCTGTTCACACAGGCTGTTGCAAGGCAGGCCTACACTTCAGTTGTCCATCTGGACCAAAAGGACTCCTCTATAGCGCTGGTTGCCATGCTACTTGAGATGTATTTTTGGTATAAATGAAAACTATGTGTTTGATGTATATTTTCCTTAAGCCTATTCAATTATGTTTGAGTTTGAAAAGAAATGAACTCATTGTAAACTGTCGCCTCTTTAAATGTGTGACTGCCAAGCAGAACGGCTTGTTTATGACTGTCTTCATAGAATGTCCTTTCCCCCTAAAAGAAATCACTTTCATTACTGGCTTTGCCTCCTACAAGTTGTGCAATTTTAGTCCATGTGGCTTAATTCTACCTCAATTTTCTTGTCAACAAATTGAGAAACAAATGAGATGAAATCTGTGAAGCCTAGGACACCAAGTCTGTCATGTTTGTAACACAAACAGCAAATGAACGATGGATCTTAGACTTGAGTATTGTTTTCATGAGGCATTAGTTCCTTTAGACAGTCTGGAAAGGCACCACATTATCTATTTAAAATTTTTAAAGCAATATTTATATATTTATTTATTTGTGGGTACCTGTGCATGTGACGTGTCTGTCTGTGTACATGTGTGTGTGTGTGTGTGTGTGCACCCACACAGCATGTAAGCTTGAAGGTTGGCCAGCAACTTAAAGGAGTTGATTTTCTTCTTACATTCGAGTCCTGATGATCTAGTTCAGGATGTCTGGATTGGTGACAAGCACCTTTAATCTCATCCTACATTCTCAAGTTTTTGAGTGGTTAGAATATAGGATGAGGCCAGCCTGGTCTACAAGAGCTAGCTCCAGGACAGGCTCCAAAGCTACAAAGAAACCCTGTCTTGAAAAAACAACAACAAAAAGAAAGAAAGAAAAAAAAGAAAGAAGGAAAAACCAAAAACAGGATGGAATTGTATATAACATAGAAATACACCATTGATTTTCGCTTTAAACTTTGAATTTTGAATTAACTATAAATAATCTTTTAAGATTAAGCTTGTAAAAATGGACCACCACAGAGTGTTTCGAAATATAGTAATTTAGAGTGTTTTGAAATATAGTAATTTAAATTGCTAATAAAATATTATCTAATGAAATTCCTTTGAATTTCTGATTTATTAATGAAGCAACAAAGACTGTAGTTGCCTTCTAAATTCATAGGAGTCCTTAAACAATACTCCAGAATTGTTAGAAAATATGTCATCCTTCTTATGAAGTAGATTAAATATTTTATGAACATTTCCTTTTTATATGCTTTTCTTTTCCCTTCCCCCCTTTTATTGAAAGTATTTTTCCCTCATATAACATAGTCTAAGGTTTTCACTACCCTTACTTCGCCCACACCCCTTCAGGATCTATGCCGTTTTGGCCGTCATTAGAAAACAAACAGGCTTCTAAGTGGTAACAATAAAATAATACAAAGTAAAACCTATCACATCATAATTGGAGAAAACAAACAAAGTGAAACAAAAGAGCACAAGATGGAGAACAGAGAACCCCTTGCTTGCACGTTCAGGAAGCCCACAGACACACTAAATTGGAAGCCACAATACATATGCAAAGGACCTGTAAGGTAAAAAGAGAGAAGAAAAATATAGAAATAAAATAAAAATAAAAGTAATAAAAATTTTAAGAAGGAAAGAAGCCTGACACAACATTGAGATAAGGAACCTCCAAAGATGCTGAGGTGTTTTTCTTTGGCCATCTACTGCTGGGCATGCAGCTTACCTATTAGGGTAAAAGTTTTTCTTGGAGGAAATAATATTCATTTGCAAGAGGTTAACAATTTGAAATTACTTCTGGGTTAGGGTGCATATAAATAGCTTGTTTATCACTGACTTAATAACTGGTTTCCACATATAAATGGGTCAATGCTATAATTGTCGTTCTGGGTCTGGGTTGCTTCAATGAAGATGATTTATTTTCAAGTTCTATACATTTCCCCGAAAATTTTGTGATGCCATTTTTAATTGCTGAGTAATATTTCATTGTGTAAATGTATCACATTTTCTTTACCCATTCTTTTGCTGAGAGACAATGAGGCTGTGTCCAATTTCTGGCTAGTATGGATAGAGCAGCAATGAACATGTTTGAGAAACTGTTTCTTGTGTAGGTTGAAGTGTCTTTTGGGTATATCCCCAAGTGTGGTGAAGCTGGACCTTGAGGTAGATTGCTTCCTATGTTCCTGAGGAAACATCACACTGATTTTCTTTTTTTCTTTTTTTTTTTTAGTAATTTTATTAAATTATAAAAAGTTTCCATTTACGCCCCTCCTCCCAACGCCCTCCCACTCCCCCCCTCCCTCTCCTCCTCCCTCTTTGTCCCCAAGGGAAGTCAGGGTCTCCTGCCCTGTGGGAAGTCCAAGTTCCTCCCCCCTCACTCCAGGTCCAGGAAGGTGAGCATCCAAACAGACTGGATCCCAAAAATCCAGTATATGGCGTTGGATGACGATACAGATGGAGGCCCGCGTTGGAGCACCGAACTGAGCCCCCCAAGATCCAAACGAGGAGCAAAAGGAGGAAGAAAATGACGAAGGACTGCGAGGGATACTATCACCCACTGATACAAGGGGTCCGATCTAATGAGAGTTTACCAAGGCCAGATGGACCGTGACTGAACGAGCATGTGATCCAACCAGATTCTCTGAATGTGGCCGGATTTTCTGAATGTGGCTGGCCTGCAGTCTTTCCGAGAAGCCATTGACAATGGCACTGGGACTGGTTTCCTCATCACACTGATTTTCATAGTGACTGTACAAGTTTGCACTCCCCCCAGCACGAATGCGTGTTCCTCTTGGTCGATATCTTTGCAGGCATGAGCAGTCACTTGTTTCATTGATCTTAGCTGTTCTGAGAAGTAGGTGTGAGAAGAAATCCCAAAGTAGTTTTGATTTGCATTTCCCTATTGTCTAAGGATGTTAGATGTTTCTTTACACGTTTCTCAGCTACATGAGTTTCCTAGATTGAGAATTTTTTATTTATGATGTGCCCCATTTTAAATTGGGTTATTTATTTTCTTCATATTTGTTTTATGAATTCTTCATATATTTTGGATATTAGCCCTTTATCACATGTATAGTTGATAAAAAATATTTTCCCATTCTGTAGGCTGCTGCTTTGCCCAAATAATGGTGTCCTTTGCCATGCATAAGCTTCTCAGTTTCATGAGGTCCCTTTTTAAAATTGTCAGTCTTAGGTCCTATGCTAACAATGTTCAGAAATTCAGAAAGTCTTTATTTCCTCTGCAAGTAGGGAAGGAAAAGTTGGGGACTACCCCAATTTCTTTTCTGTTAATTTCAGTATATCTGGTTTTCTGTTGAGATTACTGATTCATTTGGAGTTGGAGTTTGTGCATAAAGGATGATTTGTATTCTTCTACATATAACCATTCAGTTTGACCAACATCATTTATTGAAGATTCCATCCTTTTTCCTGTGTATTTCTGCCTTTTTTATGAAAAATAATCTGATGTCCATATATGGGTGGATTTATGTTTGGTTCTTCAATTCCATTGGTCAATGTATCTGTTTATGCACCAATACCATGTGTTGTACAACTTGAAATAGGGAATGGTGATACCTCCATCACGTCTTTTCTTATTCAAGATTGTTTTGTCTATTCTGAGTTTTTTACTCTTGTATATGAAGCCATAGAATGTTCATTCAGTATCTGTGATAAATTGTATTGGAATTTTGATGGAAATTTGATGGATTGAATTGATGGGGAATTATTTGGGTAGAATGACCACTTTTACTACTGATCTGTGAGCATGAAGAGATCTTTTCATCTTCTGATATCTTATCCAGTTTGTTTCTTCTATGTCCTAACTTTTTAGTCACATAAGACTTTCAATAGAATATTAGTCACATAAGACTTTCAATAGAATATTTATGGTTAGAATACCACAATATGTATTATTTGAAGCAATTGTGAAAAGTGTTGCATCCCTGATTTCTTTCACATTCTTTCTGTCATTTGTGAGTATGAGGGTTACTGATTTTGTGAGTTAATTTTGTATCATGTCACTTTGCTGAAAGTGTTTATCAGCTATAGGAGTTTCCCAGTGGAACTTCTAGGGTTTCTGATGTATACTACCATATCATCTGCAAATAAAGATACTTTAACTTCTTCCCTTTTCATTTATATTCCTTTTCTCTCTTTCTGTTGTCTTATTGCCCTAGCTAAGACTTCAGGTGCTATTGAAAAAGTATGTCTTATTTATGTCAATGCTCTTTATTATCTGGTTGTATATTTATGGATTGAATCACTCTTTCTGTTCTTCATATGACTATTGATCTCATGCTCAGACAGGCTCTTGATTTTCACTGTCAGTTGGAGACCAGAATATCTATGCTACCAAACTGCTGAAAGCATGAACACTTTAATTACTCAGTATTCAAAGTCAGTATTCTGCTTTGGGATAGCTCCCATTCTCTTTCCTAAATTAATAGCTATTATCCGGTGAGTGCTACAATTCCATGTTTGAATTCCAAGCAGAGTCTGGGAGATACTGGTCATCAATGACATCAGCTCTGAATGTCCTGAAACTTGGTGAGTGGTTGTTCTTCAAACATTGTTCCTTGAGGTATAGAAATAGAGCAAATCATTCTGATGCTGGGGAAGATGGAGTCGCTGTATACTGTGCGCTACCAGAGGATAAAATAGAATCAAATGACAAAAACTACAAGGCAGATTTCAATTCAGCAAATGACAGTCTTCATAATTAACAAAGAGCTAGCAAACATCAGTTAATGGCTTCTGAAAAGCATTTTCACCTTCAGCTGTGGTGACCAATGGCAGTAGACAAGAGTGAGTGATCTTTCACATCAATGACTTAATTTGTATGTGATTACTTGTTTTTTTTCTTTCAAGTTTTAATGAAAAAAAGGTGATTAAATGATAAAAATTTTTGAGGTTAGTTAGGCATGATCGTGGTCCATAAAAACTTGCTTGTGGAAAGCACAGATGTTGCCTCAAAGGCAAGGTACAGTTTTAAAAGTTCAAATTTCAAATAAATTCATTAAATGTCTCTAAATATTAATACTAAATATTAGTATTAAATGCTCCTCTTTATTTCTGTTTTGTAAAAATACTCACCACTAAATGTCACAGGCACGGTCATTCTAGTTGCATCTCTTCTGTATACAATTACATGTTCATGTGACTCACAATTCTGTTGTATTTTATTTGGGGGAATCTGAATGTTTATTTAAATAAAGTTTTCTATGGTGGAACCTCACAGGAGTGCTAAGATATTATAAATGCATTTCTTTTGATATTAAGTAATTTTATATTTACGGTGGCTAAATAAGAAATGAAAGGAAGCAATTTATCGAACATCAAGTATATCTTACATGGTTTTCACAACTCATTTTATTTAGTGCTCACAATAGTTATAAAACTTACACACAATCAGCTCCATTTATATCTACATATGTTGAAGTTTGTAAGTTTGTGTACCTTGTCTGAATTAATTCCCACAATTTATGGTCTTAGATCAAAAAATCAACTGGCAGAATCCAGACTGAAGTCTGGAACAAGGTTTATAAAGCTTCTGTGCTCTCCTCACACTCTACTCCCTAAAAAGATAAGTGGATAACATGAACCTGATTTGTACCTATTCTAGAAAATACTAGGAAGTTCACTGTTTCCTGTTTACTCAGTATTGCTGTTGATATTCAAATACTGATGCATTTATGAGAGAGCTATCATTGCGTAGACAAAATGGTTAGTAAGACATAAGTAGAAGCCAAGATTGAATCCATAATTCAACAAAATAGAGAAAATTGGCAGTGTATTATATGGTTTGTAGAGATTACAACAATGGTTCCCATGAGAATTAGCAGCCAAAATTATCACCTTATATCTCCTCTACTTTTAATTGAGTTGGCATAATCATATTCTCTTTTTATCTGAACTTTGAGGGTGAACCTACTCACAATGGCCCATGGATTCAAAACCATTTTTCCTTCTCTCTCAAAAGGAAGGAAGTAGCTTATTTTGAAGATCAGCCTTATTGTGAGTTTGCCACAGCTATTTCTAGCCAAAGATTTTATAACAATTCAAAAGCAAAATTCATTGTTGAGAATTAGCTAGTACTAAACATATTGAGGAGTTAATTGTAATACTATTTCTCTAGAAAGGTTAATTGGCTGTCTCTTCCACAAACAAGAAAGTGTGACTATAAAAAGGTAAAAGACTATTAACACTCAGCTATAGGCTGATTGCTGTGAGGACTTCAGTTCTAAAAATAAGAGCTGACATATGCAAAGATCTGATTTCATGATCATAGAATATTTTTTAATGTATAAGCTTTGATGTGTAGTTATATTAAGTAAGACTTTGGAGAGCTTTGTGTACATTGGTGCTACATCCATGGCTGTCTCGCCAGTGTAGCAGAAATGCTGACTGGATGGGCAAATAATGCCGGCAGGATTGGGATTTGTGCTTCCAGGAGCTGTGTGTTCCAGGCGGGTCCCTGGTAACCAGTTGTGGTGTAAAGCTACCTGAGTTGCCATTAGTATTGACTCGACCTGGCTGTCCTTGGAGCCATATGTGTGTCTTTTCCCTTGTCTGTGTGTTCTTTGTGATTCTTGCATATTGCTAACAGATCAGACTATTCCAGGCAGTTGCGGATACAAACAAGACTGCTAAGGACATTTTTGAATTCTGCTCCGCTATTAATCAAAGCCTTAAAAAATAGCCAGTTCTGAAATTGCCAGAATCATCATTAGGACAATTCCTTGATGATATGGAACAAAAGGAGTTAATTTTACTAGGATACATCTTAGAAGCTTTAGGCATTTGCCTGAGAAATATGTGCAATTGTAAACAGGCCTATGAAACCTTTCTTATGGGAAGAAAAAGACCTAGCCTAAACTGACAATATCTGAGCCTGAGAATTGAGAAGGGAGGAAAGTTGAAGTTAGTGATATAAAGTAAACTTCAGAAAGACTCAAGACTATGTATTAGAATTTTCCTAGCAGAAAGCTTTCCCAGGGAGATAGTAGCCTTTTTTCTTTCTCACTCAGGCACACAAGGTCACTTAGCTCAAACCAACCATCCACCTGCAAGCTGATAAAGATGGTCTAGCTCAAGGGCAGTGATCTCTTTGAAGGCAAGAGGAGAGAGTTTGTTTTGTATAGTGTGAGAAAGCAGAAGTCCTTGTGCCCAAGTCAAAGCATCTTCAAAGATTCTTTTTGTAAATTATTTTATGCTGTTCTTTTCTGTCTTATGATTTGATGATGTATGCCTTTGCCAAGTTCTTTGATTGTAAAAAATATATAATCCTGCACTGAAGTAAGTAAATCGCCACAGCATGCCTCAATATTGAGAGTGTCTGTGTGTCATTTTTCTTCGCCGTATCCTGATCTCTCCTGTGCCTTCGCCCTGATTCCCTACGGTCTGAGTGGCCCCCCTGAGCCGGTCCGTAGCACATTGGGTAATAAAAGAAAACAAATTTGCACCAAATGTTGGATACAGGTCTGACTACCAAATATGTTTATCAAATACGTTGTTCATTGAAATAGAATCACATCACTATTCTTCTCCTGTCCAGCTATCCCCAGTTTAACTCTCTTAAATTCCTTCCACATCCCCCTTTCTCAAGTATAGTGTCTTTCTCTTCGATTATTATTGTTTATATAAGTATGTATATGTATATGCATATACATCCATAAATACATATTTAGATGTGCATATTGTATATAATAAAATGAATATGCATATATGTATAAAACCTGCTACATCTGTTTTTGTTCATTCTGAAAGAAGACTGATTCTCCCTCTCTCAGCATCCACTAATTGTTTGCAGATCTTCATCAAGAAGTAATTTTGTGAGATCTCTACTGTCTGTGTTGGTCAACTGGTCTTGTCACTGTGCATTGTTTATAGGTCCAGTTTTCCTTTTATATTGTCTATCATATATAGACAATACTACCTCAAAGAAGATGTCCTAGTCTTTATACTCTTTCTCTCTCCTCTTCCATGGTGTTCTCTGGGCCTTAGTTATATGGATTGCATTGTAGCTAGTGCCACAGTTAGCTCTTCTCTGCATTATGGCCAGTTGTGAATTTCTGTAATGGTCTCCATATGATGCACTAAGAAGATTCTTTGATGCAAGCTACACTCATCTGTGTGTATAAGGGAAGGTAAATATCTAGGATGGAGTTAGAAATTATACTGGTTTTGTAAATTGCAGCAGTAGGTTCTCTGCTAAATTCCATGACTTCACTAATCATGGGTAGCTGACCAGGTTTACAAACCCTACTATAAATTCCCCTATTGAGTTGGCATAACTTCAACTAGTTAGCTGTTGTTTACCTGCAAGATAAGGAAACTTCCAATGTTTATCACTGACCAGAATATGACTGTGGTTATTGTATATAAAATGTCACAAGCTTAAGAGATGAAAGTCCTGAGTTGTAGTAATAACAACTACTTACTAGCCATGTGATTAATCACTTACCAACTTTGCAAAAGGGGAGTGGGTTGAGTTATATTTGACTTGGGATATCTTTTAGATCTTATTTTAAGTTTTTAAATGTTTAAATATCTGAACTTCTAAATTACAAAGTTTACTTTTAGGCATACACACACACACACACACACACACAGCCTTCATCATTTTACATAAAAAGTAAGTAAGTACAATCACTTAATTAGTATGATACTTTATTTTAGCATGAAATAAATGGTGAACGTAAATGTATAACCAGAGAATTATTTTAAAATAAAATTTGTTATGATATCTTATCAGTAAATGTTTGCAGTATATTCTTATTTTATGTGCCTATGTTCCAATGTTGGGTAAAATGTTCTGTTTTCTTTTCTTTTCTTTTTAAATTTTGTTTTCAAGACAGGGTTTTGTTGTAGCTTTGGAGTTTGTCCTGGAACCAGCTCTTGTAGACCAGACTGGCCTTGAACTCACAGAGGTCTGCCTGCCTTTGCCTTCCCAGTCCTGGGATTAAAGGTGTGTGTCACCACTGCCCATGGGTAAAACTTTCTCATGGGACAAAGGTCCCAAAGTAAGAAGAAGTTTAATTGTCCCTGTACTAGAGGAACAATTAAACACCTCTGACATTTCTGTGAGTGGAGAGAGAAAATGTGTGCCTGAGGACTTCTGAGAAAAAGCTGTTGGAGAACTCTAAAAGATTCAGGAGATATTTAGGTCATAGATATCATGATGGAAGTGGATGCATGGAAAGGGATGTGGGCACGTGATGCAAGATAGAAAGTGCTTCGAGTTATTGAGTGATTTGAAGTCCTGAAAAGAGGAATGTGAACACTGGGATTTGGTGATGGGAAAGTGTTACAATAGATTGAAGAATAAATAATTCTTTAAAAAAACCTTAAAATCCTTTCAGATTAAATAGTTGTTTTGTAAAGTTGAGCTGAGAAGCAGTTTGAAATGACTGCTTAGTGTTTGATGAAATACAGTGGATAGCACGTGAAGAGGACTGTGGAGATGAAGAGTACATTCTAGAATTTTGAAGCTTGTTTTTCCTTTTGATACTTTATTCTCTATTGAATATGAAAGTACTCAAAATTTTGTTTTATTTTATCATAAATTTGGTGTATTCTAATAACCAATGATGCTAACCTGACGAGTTAGCATTTTAAGCCCTCCAGTGTTTTAAAATGCTTTTACATTTCACCATGAGTTAGCAAGACTCATGGCTAAACAATGATGTGAATGTATGCTGATACACACATTTCAAATCAGCCCTGTTTCTGAAATCTCTACTCAAGGCAAGTGTTCTTTCCTGAGTTTGAAAACATAATGAGACAGCTCCTTTTAATGGAAACTTGGCAAGGATCATTTAAATCAATCGCAACATACCCAAGGATTTGGAAGCTCTTCTACAGAGGAATGTAACCTGGTGCTATTTACTTTTTAGGTATCTTAGCCTTTTCTTTATCTTGAGATTGAAATGGAGATATGTGTAAGTTCATAGTTAATCTAATGTTGATCTCTAGTTCAGGAGGATCATTTTTTTTAAAAAAAGTATTATTTTTATAATGGTTTTTGAAATGGTGTTAACTACAGCAAAGTGAGTCTATAGCCTTCTGATTTCTGTCAGCAAGAATGATGAGGCTATAAACACTTGGCCATCTTATCTGCAGGTTCTGCATCCATTAGTTCAACTAACTGTACATTGAAATATATGAAAAACAGTTGAGCAAATATCCTTGTCGTATAGAGATGCATCTTTTGGGTATAAGCCTAAGAGTGGTATTGCTGGACCTTGAGGTAGATTGATTACCAATTTTCTAAGAAACTTCCATACTGATTTCCAAAGTGGTTGTACCAGTTTGCACACCCACCAAAAGCAGAGGAGTGTTCCCCTTACTCTGCATTATCTCCAGCATAAGCTATTTTTAGTTTTTTTTTATTTTAGCCATTCTGACTGGTGTAAAATGGTATCTCAGAGTCATTTTGATTTGAATTTTCCTGATGTCTAAGGATACTGAATAGTTCCTTAAGTGTCTTTTGACCATTTTATTTTTGAGAATACTCTGTTTGGATCTGTACCCCATTCATAAATTAGATTGTTTGATATTTTGATATCTAGTTTTTTTTAGTTCTTTGTGTATTTTGGAGATCAGCCCTCTGTCTGATGTGGGGTTGATAAAGGTTTTTATTCCATTCTGTAGGTTGCCATTTTGTCTTGTTGACTATGTCCTCTGCCCTACAGAAACTTCTCAGTTTCAGGAGGTCCCATTATTAATTGTCAATCTCAGTGTCTGCTACTGGTGTTAGTTTCAGGAAGTGGTCCCCTGTGCCAATGCATTCAAGGCTACTTTCCACTTTCTCTTTGTTATTCATACATAATAGCCAGAACCTGGAAACAACCTAGATGTCTCCAACCAAAGAATGAATAAAAAATTAAATGTGTTACATTTTCACTATGGAGTACTACTCAGCAGTAAAAAACAATGACATCTTGAAATTTGCAAGTAAATGAATGGAACTAGAAAAAAAAAACATCCTGAGTGAGGTAACCCAGACACAGAAAGACAAACATGGCATGCACTCACTCATAAGTGAATATTAGATATTAAGCAAAGGATAACCAGCCTGCAGTTGACAAGATGGAAAACAAGGAGAACCCTAAAAGAGAATACATGGATCTCCGCCACACATACCCACCCCATGGAAGGGGAAGTAGATACGAGGTCTTTAGTAAAATGGCAGCATGGGGGAATAGGGGAGCTTGGTATGGGAGTAGGGAGTTGGGAGGGGAGAAGGGGAGCAGAGAGGACAATATGAGGGATCTGGAAGATTGAGTTGGATGAAGGACAGAGAGGGAGAGCAAGGAAAGAGATGCCTTGAATGAGAAACCATTAATGAGAAACCAGGCCTAGGGAAATTTCCAGAAATCCACAAGGATGGTGCCAAGTTAGAATCTAAGCAATAGTGGAGAGGGTACCTAAAATGCCCTTCCCTGTAATCAGGTTGAAGACTATCCTAATTGTCATCATAGAACCTTCTTCAACCAGTTAATGAGGGAAGCAAATACAGAGATTCACAACTAATACTGGGCCAAGCTCCTAGACGCTAGTCATAGAGAGAGAGAAGCAATATTACAATCAAGGCAGCCAAGACCATGATGGGGAAACCCACAGAAACAGCTGTACTGAGCTATTGTTAGCTCACTGCTGTGAGACAATGGTCTTGTACCCTGTTACTTGTATCGTTTTAATAAAATGATGATTTTCCAGTAGCCAGGCAGGAAGTATAGGCAGGTTGACTACGCAGGAAGTAGAGGCAGGATGACGAGAACAGGAGAATTCTGGGAAGAGGAAAGACTCAGTCTACAGTCATCACCCAGACCAAGAGGAAGCAAGATGAGAATCCCTTGCTGATAAAAGGTACCAGGTCATGTGGCTAACACAGACAAAAATTATGGGTTAAGATGTAAGAATTAATGAATAAGAAGCCTGAGCTAATAGCCAACTAGTTTATAATTAATGTAAGCCTCTGATGTGGGATTTCCCTCTGTATGCTGTCTTGAGTATATAGCAGAATAGGGCAGAACTTTGCTAAGCAGGGAAAACTAAACTGAATGCTGAGAAAAAGGAGTCAGAGTCAGAGAGAAGCCATGGAGCCACTGCCAGAGACAGACATGCCGAAACTTTGCTGGTAGGCCACAACCTCGTAGTGATGCACAGATTAATGAAGATGGGTTAAATTAACATGTAAGAGTTAGCCAATAAGAAGCTAGAGCTAATGGGCCAAGCAGTGGTTTAAATAATACAGTTTCTGTATGATTATTTTGGGTCTGAGCTGCCTGGTGGCCGTGAAACAAACAAGCAGCCTCCTTACAACAATCCTCTTTTCTTTGGGACTGAATGGCTGTGAGACCGGGCAGGACAGAAACCTCTGTCAACAGCTCACTGACTCTGGATTGACAGCTGGAGAATCTTCATAAAACTGAACTAGGCCCATTGAATATGGGTGACAATAGTGTGGCTTGGGTAGTTTGTGGGGCCACCAGCAGTGGAACCAGTGTTTATCCCTAGTGCATGAACTGGCTCGTTGGAGTTCATTCCCTAAGGAGGGATACCTTGCTGGGTCTAGATACATAGAAGAGGGCCTTGGTTCTTCCTCAAGTGATGTGATAGACTTTGCTGACTCCCCATGGGAGGCCTCACCCTCTATGTGGATTGGATGGGGGAGTTGGATGGGGAGAATATGTGGGGGATAGTGGGAGGTTGGGAGGAAGAGGGAACTGGTATTGGTATATAAAATAAGATGATTTTAAAAGCAAAAAATATTAAAATTAATAAAAATATATTAAAACAGTCTGGAAATATGTCTTAATGATAAAGAGCACTTGGTGCTCTTTGCCTAGGACCCCAGTTTGGTTTTTAGCACTCATATGGAAGCTCACAATCATATCTTAATTGCAGCTGCAGAAGATCTAGCTCCCTCTCTTGGCCTCTAAAGGCATCAGTCATGGGCACAGTGCACATACATATGTGCAGGCAAATACTAACACACATAAAATGAAGATAAAAATAAGTAAAATAAACATTTCAAAATAAATTTCATCTGTAATCAACACATACAAATATTTTTTTCTTGTTATAGTTCCCCTGCAAATATAGCAAGTACATTGTGTTAATTTTGTATTAGCTATTATAAGTAATATACAGATTTAACATATACTGGAAGACTCATGTTGTTGATATGATGACCCGAATATCCTTACTGTTCATTAAAGAGAGGTTTTGAACCACCTCACAGGATGCTGAAGGACCACTGGGTAAGTATCAGCTGAAGCTTAGCTCACTTGACTTTACCAAGAATTTCCTTTGGGTTCTTACCAAAGATAGCATTGCTTTTATTTCTGATTTGTGAAACTTTCTTCCCCCTGAATATATCTTTTGTTTGTTTCATGTAGGCAGTGTTTCATGTAGCTGGGGCTGCTCTTGAATTTATTATTTAGTCAAGTACGACCTTGAACTTCTGTTCTTCCTACCTCTACCTTTCTACTGCTAGAATTATAGGTATGCTATAACATACCAGGTCCTAGTTCCCTGAACAGGATTCCCTGCTCATTTTAATATTCAAATAAATGTGTTATGAATCACTGTTCATGACTTACCACAGCTCCTATTTCCCAGTGAGGAAAACATAACAGAAGCATTTCTCTTATAACCATTTTTCCCCCTAGAATTTCACATCCTGCTTTTCTAAGGCAAATCTGTTTCATAATGTCTGCAAGTGCTCATGCTGGGAAAGAGTTTCTTCTGCTTTCTGAATCCTAAGGCGTCAGATAAGAAATTCTTGTTACCAGGTACATTTCTAAGGAGGGCGGTGTTTGTTTTGGCATTTCACGTCAGTGTTTATCTCTTCCAAGGAAGAAACTCGAGTATGAGAGTTCTGTGTTTTAGATTTGAATCGGCCCAGTGTTGACATTGGTAAAAGTGATTCACAATGTACCAGGTGAGAGGCCTCTGTGATAGCTGAGAGAAAGACACTGTATAACTGGTTAAGATGTTGTGTCCTTTGGGAAATGTGGATGATAGTTTAGCAAACATAGCTGCAGTGAGTTAGTAAGCAAACCATTGAAGATCAGAAAAATGGCTCTGAAAAGACAAGTTTGATCAGTGAAATTTTACTTCTTTTCTTTCTTTTTCCTCTTTTTTGTGTGTGGGTATTGGGGTGGGTGAGGGTGGGGTTGTGAAATGTAGTTCACGATGTCCTCCAACTAGTCATGTTCCTGCCTTAGCCTTCTGAGGGCTAAGATTACCTTAGCCTTCTGAGGGCTAAGATTACAGATGAGTACCAACGTTGGTGATTTATTTTAGTGTGTGATAACTGTTATTTTTTACTTTATATAAAATACTACAGTGTTGCAAAGTGAAAACATTAGCCACTTTTTTTTAATGGTGTCTAAGGTTACAATATTTATTATTTGCACAAAATGCTTGTTTCTGTGTGTGGGGGGTAATCACAGCATACATATGGAGGTCAGAGAACAACCTTTGGGAGTTGGTTCTCTTCTTCTATCATTTGGGTTCCAAGCATCAGATTCAAGTCCTCGGTTTTGACGACTAGAGCCTATATCTTCTAAGCCAGTGGTTCTCAACCTCCCTAATGCTGCCACCATTTTATATAGTTATTGTGTCCCCAATCACAAAATTATTTTTGTTGCTATATTTTTTGTTTTTCTTAACTATAATTCTGCTACTGTTGTGGTTCTTAATATAAATATCTGATATGCAGGATATCTGATATGCCACCCCTGTTAAAGGGTCATCTGACCCTCTAAGGGGTTATGACTCACAGTAGAGAACCACTAGAATTTAATCCATCTTTTTAGAACCTTGACTACGTTTCTTAAGGAAAATTGTCGCTTAAGAAATATGAAGAGGACATCTTTGGGAGGCTGCAGTGGTTGTCGCCTCTCTCCGAGCTTCATCATGCTGCCCAAGGATGACAAGAAGAAAGATGCCGGAAAGTCGGCCAAAAAAGACAAAGACCCAGCTTGTTTCGTCTACATGTACTGGCTTTTTGGGATCCTAGTCTGTTTGGATGCTCACCTTCCTAGACCTGGAGAGAGGGAGGAGGAACTTGAACTTCCCACAGGGCAGGAAATCCTGACTGCTCTTAGGACTGGAGAGGGAGGAGGAGAGGAGTGGGGGGAATGGAAGGGTATGGGGAGGAGGGGAGGAAGTGGAAAGTTTTATAAATAAATAAATAAGTAAATAAATCTTTTTTTAAAAAAGACAAAGACCCAGTAAATAAATCTGGTTGCAAGGCCAAAAAGAAGAAGTGGTCCAAAGGCAAAGTTCAGGACAAGTTCAACATCTAGTTCTATTTGACAAGGCTACATACGACAAACTCTGTAAGGAAGTTCCCAACTATAAACTTATTACTCCAACTGTGGTCTCTGAGAGACTGAAGATTCGCGGTTCCCTGGCCAGGGCAGCCCTTCAGGAACTCCTTAGTAAAGGGCTTATCAAGCTGGTTTCAAAGCACAGAGCCCAAATAATTTACACAAGAAACACAAAGTGTGGAGATGCCCCAGCTGCTGGTGAAGATGCAAGATCAGATTCAATCAGCTGTACATTTGGAAAAATAAAAATTTATTAAATCAAAAATAAGAAGTGTGCAGAGATAGAAGGGTTGTGAGAAAAGTAAATTTTACTGCTTTAAGTGGAAAAATTTGTACTCATAAGCTATGGGTGGTTTGGGGTAGGTTTTGCCCATGGAAAGTTGAAATGAATTCCTAGTTATTCAAAGAAATATTTTGCCCATGTGACCTGTCGGCATGTAACAGAGGTGGAGAGAAATGTCTCTCAAGTGAGCAATAGATGGAAATAATAGATATTTTTATCTAATTAAAAAGTTGTTAGTCATTATACTTTGTGGGGATAGGCTGAAGACAGCAAGGCTGAAATATTAATTCATAATTTGACTTTATTATGTTATCTACTACTGTTCATTACTTGTCCATTTTTAATTAGGATTATGATGTTTACCTAGAGAGTTCATCACTATTTGATTTAGGAAATTAATTTCATTTGCAATCGGGTTGGCATAAAATAAATGAAATCTTAGAATTAAAAATGATTTATTCCAAATTCAAATTTTATTGGTGAGGAAATTGAGATTTTTGCAAGTCTAAATGGCTGTTCCAGGGACTACACAAAAATCTACTAACAATGAAGGCAGCAAATTGGTTCTATGACTCCCCTTGTTGTAATATTTCTGCTGTTCATATTGGCTTATGTACTGACTGTGTTTCCATGCATATGTGTGTTGGGCCACAAAACTTGTAATATATATGCCCCATAGCACTGTGTAAGAGGAGGCCTCCTCCATCCAAGTAGATGAGATTAAAGTGCTAAGTTTTATTTTAGACTATAAACTTTTATGAAATTCTACCTGAAATCAGAAGAGTTTCTGAAAGTTTTTCCCAAGACTTTTCTATGTGCAAATGCAGATTTGTTTGAGGAAGAAGTAAGTGTCTCCATTTACCTTTTTACTTAGAGTTCATTTTCTTTACTTCTCACATTCTTCACTCCTTCCCTTTCTCCCCCCTTTTTATAAAAAGTTTTATCTATAATCTTACTGGTGGTGTTTAAAGACCATACAAACTATTATACTATAGAAAATATCATATTTCAGGTGCAATGTGGAAGATGTATGGTGTTGAAGAAAAATGACATATACCTGTTGCATTTAATTGCACACGGCATTTTCTCATATAATATCACATATAATCACTTAAGGAACTTTATAAGGCAAACAAATTAGTATTATTTTATAGAGAGAGACATTGGCTTTCAGATAGGGTAAAACAATTTGTCCAAATCTAACTTGGCACTTCACATGAAATAAGAGCTCAAGGGATGCCTGTTGTCTTTATTTATGCCCACAGGACCTAAGCTCAGACACTGCAGAATTCATGGTGAGGAGGGTTTCATGTTTAGGAGCAATCATAAGCCTGGCAAGGCAGTTCAATCTTCCAAGCCACACCCACCCCACCCTGAGTTCCTTAGGTTGTTTGATGGCCTCCGGTGGGGCGCTAAGACAGTCTGAACCTCATCTGCTTTCACATTACTGCTACTTGTCTTCTTCAGATGACACCCCATCGATTTACCCCCATTTTCATTCTCTAGTGACTCTTTCATCATCTCAGATAAAGGCTTTTATTGTAAATAAAAATGAAGATGGGGGGTAGGGAAATGTAACAGAGGAGATAACGGTGATCAGAGCAAGTCACACACATGTCTTAAAATGTTAAAACAAAATCCATTATTTTGTACAATTAATATATGTTAATAAAATGAGAGTTAATTTATGTTAGGACTTTCATGTATTAAGGGAAGGGAGATATTTTCTCTCTCTCAAAAAGGGACAGCAGCTTCTAGTAGCCGTCATTTACAAATTTCCTCCCTCATGCTCCAACAGGCAAAAGAAAGCCATTGTCATTTGGAACTGTCCCTGGTAATCCCTTCTTCTTTGAATCTGAGCAGTCTAAGACTGAGATTATACAATACAGCATTTGTCCTCATTTTCCTGTAAGTCTTGACTGTAGAAGAAAAGAATAGTGGTTTGATTTCCTTTCCAGATAATGTCTGACTTACTTTTCTACTTTTGTGATAAATCACCATGACCAAGGCAACTTTTAAAAAAAAAAGTGTTTAATTTGGTCCTTACAGTTCAGAGGGCTGGAGTCAATGACTATCACAGCATGCAGCTTGGCAATAGGCAATCTGGCATGGCACTTACATCTTGAGAAAGAAGCATGAGACAGAGAACACTAAATGGGTCAATAGTAAGGGTTTCCTAAACTTCAAAGTGTGCCCCCAGTGATACCCCTCCTCTGAAAAGGCCACACCTCCAAATCCTTTCTAAACAGTTCCAACAACTTGGGAACAAGTATTTGAATATAGGAGCCTAGAAAGGCCATTCTTATTCAAACCAACAAGTATCAATAGATGAACATATTCCTTACTAACTTTTGCATTGTGTTGTTTTAAAATTGCTTTGTTAATTAGAAATCAAAGAGAAATGTGTGGTAGAAGCACTCTATGTATAATGTGTGCATATGTCTATGTAAGGAATGAGAAGAAATGGCAGGCAGACGACACCTACAACTAATTTTCAGAACTTAAAAACACACAGAGAAATCAAATTCGCAAATATTATTAAGGCTGAAGCCATCAATAGACACAGACTCTCAATGATTACTTTTACAATATTAATATAGTACAAAATAAATTAAAAAGCAGAAGTCCATTGAGAATTCAGAAGAAGAATTTGGGTTGTAGTAATTGAAGATGGTGGATGAGGACTTGAACAGAATGCCAACTGCCAGGACAGGAAAAATGAAAGATCAAAACCCAAAAACAAGCAAATAAACAAGAGCAAAAAGAAAACTCTATCCCCAAAGCCTCTAGACACTTATGAAGTGTAGCTGTCACCTAAATTAAGTATAAGATCACCCATGTTGAACTTCTACTATACGTAACTGAAAGAAAAAAATTAGGGGGGAGAATATTGGCCTTTATTAATTACTTCACAAAGGTCATATAACCTGTATATGGTGAGGCTCAAATTTGAACTCAGGCAATAAGACTACAGTGCCTATGTTTTTAACCATTTAACCATAAATAATGTTTCATTATTTATCAGTTTAGAATTGGAAAACCAAAGTGCTGAATTTCTTTCCTAGATTTACTTAGCCAGTGGAAAAGCCCATGATTGCTCCATTTTATTGAAGGAATCTTTGAGTCCTCGCTTCCTTTTCTCTCTTCCTTTTTTTCTGGATCCTTGTTTCCTTCCTTCCTTCCTTCCTTCCTTCCTTCCTTCCTTCCTTCCTTCCTTCCTTCCAACATTCCTTAAGAATGTTGCTAATCTTTTATAAGATGAAAAGTCACAGGACAGGGAGAGTCTGCGAGACTGAGGGTTGAGGAAAATATTGACCAGTGGGTTCTAGGTAGCGTTGAGATGAGATTAAGGATTTCTGGTGAGCTATTGCACAGCAGAATGGCTCCAGGTAGCAGTAATGTACTGTACATTTTAAAGCTAGAAGAGATTTCAAATCTGTTGACGCTACAGAATATGAATACATGAGAAGACCGATTAATCTGACTTAGAAATTACGTAATAAATATAGAAAGATATCAAAATATCACATGGCACTTCATCAATATGTATAATTTTATGATTTTTACACATCAATCAGAAAAAAATTTAAGTTAAACATTTTATTCTCAGAGTGCGGTTGCAGAAATGAAATTATTAGATCAATAGTTAAGATATTCAAAATCCACTGTTTTTCCATTAGGTTGTGTCAGTTTCCAGCCATAATGTAGGAAAGTGTTCATTTTTCTACAATTTCACCAACACCCTAAAACTTGCTCTTATATTGGGCAGAAGAAGTTCCATTGAAATAATTGCCACTTTTGATTTTTTACACTAACCTTCTCTGTGCAATACTCAACAAAACAAAGCAATTCTCACCCACTGATTTTGGAGAAAAGAACAGCCCTCACTTTAGAAGAAATCATGGAGGAACTGCAGAAATATTCAATTGCTTGTTCACTCTAGCCAAGTTGATAGATTTCATGTAGAAATTGAACTGTGTAGGTTGTGTGGTATGTGGTGTGTGTGTGTGTATGTGTGTGTGTGTGTGTGTGTGATGCAAAATGGTCACTCGATTGAATTCTTTGAATGCAGCAAGGCAACTAGGGGTTAAACGACTCAGAGCTGGGGAGTTATTATTAATGTGAATTTATTTGTCTTTTTGTTTGCCTGTATTTATCTATTAATTCACATTATTTACTGAGCCAGAAATCTTTGTCATTTTAATAAGAACATCTGTTTGCTAAACCTTGGGAATCTAGCTCTTTTGTAGAGTCACCTTTTCAGAACTGTAGACATTCTTTAAGTGTTGTTTTGTTTTGACAGACCATAGAGCAGTGTGATTCTTATCTTAGAGCTGTAAGACCAACTTTAAGAAATAAAGACGCTGGAGACAGAGACAAGAGAAAAATTATGTGATTTCTTGTGTAAGTAAACCTAATTTCTCAAAGCCTCAATGTATCTTTCTTATCTGGTGAGTTGAGATAACAACAGGA
Organism: Myodes glareolus; assembly: GCF_982192425.1. Lineage (NCBI taxonomy): Eukaryota > Metazoa > Chordata > Mammalia > Rodentia > Cricetidae > Myodes > Myodes glareolus. The sequence goes on from NC_142040.1 coordinate 32,841,641, forward strand.
GCTCCGTTATGGCTGAAGGAGAGTGAAGTAGGCATTATAAACAATGATAGGGGCTATTGATACATCAGCAGATAGGAGCCGTCACTATCATCATCACCTCCATTCTGCGCATCATCACATCCTTCTCCCCCCTCTCACCTCCTTCTTAGCTCTTTCGCTATTTGACTTTGTGCTACCAATTAGTCTTTCCTCAATTATTGGTCCAAGTAACTCTATCACGTTCTTGCTTTTCTTCTGTTCATTCATTCATTAGTAAATTTCCATCTAGAACAAAAACTGGATGCAAGGATCCTATATGATTTTGTGATAAAATTGATGATAATTAAATGAGAAAAGAGACATTGGACTATTGTTGTATTGTTATGGAGACAAGATAGGCTAGAAAGATAAGGTGTGTAAAGAGATGTGAATGGGGTTGTACAGGTAGGAAGTAGATATGTGTCCTGGGTAGTTTCATGACTTCTTGATACAAGGTAGAGTCATTGCAGGAAAAGTGACTCTCAATTAGGAAAATACTCCCATAAATTTTGCTGGTAGGCAAGTCTTAATTGCTTTTTTAAAACTAGTGATTGGTGTGGAAGAGGCCAAATCATTATGTGTGATAAATACATAGAGCAGGGTGGTCCTGCAATATATAAAAAAACAATGCAGCTGAATAAGCCATAGGGAGCAGGCCAGTAAGCAGCACTCCTTCATGGCCTCTGCATCAGTTCCTTCCTTGATTTCTCTAAATGATGGACTACAGGCTGTAAGATAAAATAAACACTTTCCTCTCAAAGTCGCTTTGTTCTCTCAGTGATGGACTGTAGGCTATAAGATGAAACCATTTCCTACCAAACTTGCTTTTGTTCACGGTATTTTATTTCACAAGATTAGAACTTCTATGAGATTGTTTATGCAAAATGACATATGATAAGAAAGAAACATCTGACAAATGACTTTTGAGCAGTAATGAACAGAATAAGAGAGAGGAAAGTAACACCTCGGTTTAAGAAACATTTGACATTTTTAAGCAACCAGCTTGAGAGGCTGCATGACTGGAATACCCAAACAAAGGCAGCAAAGAGAGACCCAACAGTGGAAACTAATAGCCAAGTGAGAGCGGTGGTGTCCTGAAACTGATTGCCCCCGTGATAAGATTGGTTGGGCTCTTGAGATTTTATACATACATACAAGTGCCAAGATTTCTGTTAAAAATAATTTTTCATACATTGCATTTTGATCATGGTTTTTCTTCTCAGATCCTCACCTTCTCCCTATCCTTCCAACTTCATGTTTTTCCCTTTGCTGAAGGCAAGTAAATCAAAAAGCCACAATTAAACAAAATACAGCAAAAGCCCAAGAAATTTACACAATCACATACACACACACAAACACACATGTGCATACATCACACACAGTCTAATAAAAACACAAAATTGAGAACCATAATACACAAGCAAAAGATCAGTATAGGAAAAACAAACAAACAAACAAACAAAAAAGCGAAAACCACTCAAACAAAGCAGTATGAAGCAAAACATCTCCCACACTATCTAGTTCATTTCGTGTTGGCCATCTCCTGCTAGGCATAGGGTCTACTCTTAAGTGTTTTCTATACTCAATGAGATTGTATTGGAGAAAACTACGCTTCCTTTGCTAGCAGTTTTCAATTAGAGACAACTTCTTCATTAGAAACGCCATGATTTTCTAATAAACCAGTCCGACAAAGAGGTGTAAAGCCAGCAGCTGTCTATTCCTCTGCATTTCCAGTGGCCATGCTTAGTCTTTCCATTTGGTTGCTGTGAACGGCTTTGAATAATTTTCCTATCCTTCTCTCACTGTCATTGTCTCACCTTCATTTGCCCCTGACTTTTGCTTTTCCACTCTTCTAGTTTCTCCTCCAAGAACCAACACACATCTGAGGGCCCCTGTTCTTCTCTTTTTTTCCCTTAATTTGAACATGAGCAGGTCTTGGGAGAAGGATCTCCCCAACTTTAGAAGTTGTCCTGCCTATGTTTTGATTGCATTTTGTTTTCATCGGTGTTTTGTTGATTGAGCTCACCACAGTAAAGAGATAGCCTCTCAGCTTCTTTGTTTGCTTTTAGGATGCTGACAGCAGTGGTTGACATAGAAATCAGTTCCCAAACATATACATTTGGATGTATTTAAAAATGCCCAGATGCATCGTAGGCCTTGTGATAAGGCGTTTATGTGGTGTTTTATAACAGGATTGGGGATGACATCATTTTGTGTCATTTTCCTCTTCTTTTGTCTTTGCATATTTGATTTATTTACCTGTCTTTAGAACCTGTGTCTTTTTGCCCCATGTCTGTTTAGTACAAATGGGGAAAAAACTGTATTTATCAGTGATTATCTTTTGAGCCAGCTATGTTTCGTGAAATCTGATTGGTTTTAATAATAAAAATCTGGAGACAGATATTAGTGGGTGAAAACCGAAAGATGAGAGAAGCAGAGCAGTCAGCCATCAGAGAGTTCTTACCTCTACTAATGCTCAGACCAAAGCGGCAATTCTGTCTCTACAAATCCTCAGACTGAATGCTATCTCTAAGAACCTCAGACTGCATGCTCATTCTGAATCCTCAATTTCTGAGCTCCTGTCTCCTCCTGCCTTATATTCCTCTCTCAGCCCAGTCACATCACTCCTGACTCCACCTGCCTACTGCTGAGATTAAAGGCATGTGATTCCAAGTGCTGGGATAATCTTTGTGTGAACTCTGTTGCTCTTTTAGAGAGATTTAATATTGTATAGTTCAGGGTGGACTTGAACTCACAGAGATTTGCCTGCCTCTGTGTCTCGAGTGCTGGGATTAAAGGCATGACTTCTGTGGTTAACTAGTGGCTTAGCTCTACATTCTAATTTTTAGGCAAGTTTTATTTGTTAGATTATAAACAAATCTCACTACACAGCTGCTTGCCATTTCTTCTGTAGGAAAGCCCTTCTTCCAAACAGATATGCAATTTGCACACCCTTTTATTTTGTTTCTATTTGTTTGCCCCTTTACTTTAATGACTTTTTGGTTTTTGCCCATCCCATCTAAAATAATATGCTGTTACCACTCTTCAAACCCTGTCTTTTATTTGTGTCTTTGAATTTGTATACTAACCTGTGCTATTGTCCATTACTAGATTCAGGATTCAGATGTCTTAGATATTACTTTGTTTCCTGTCATACACCCATGATCTAACTTTGAACAGTACTTATAAAAGATATTGAATTAATAACAGAAATGATGAACAGGATGAACTGTCACTCTTATAGTATACTAGGCACAATTCCAGAGGTAGTCAAAACTATTTAAAATATAGAAAATTGCTAAACTTATACTTGTGAGGAGCCTGAAGAGGCTGAAGATCAAGGGATGAGCCGGGATGTTTTTCCTGATTCAGACAAGCCCATATTGTGTGCTGAGCATCACCAGCTCCAGCCGCTGGGACCTGTTTTTGCTGCTCACTGACCTTCCTTTGACATTGTGCTGAATGCTGTTTAAAAAGAAGAGAATGTTCTCAGATGATTATAATTTACCCTGTGAGACTGAGAAGTAGTGTTTGAATGCTACTGAAAAACATCAAGCCTGAAAGCCAAAACAGCGAAGGCTGCTCCCTCCGAATTATCCTTAACACTTTGGCAACCAAACGGTCTGTCTCCATGGCAGCAGGTGCATGCTCAGTGGAAGAGTGTGCATCCACCCGGCCCATGCCATCCTTTGAATACCAGCAGTGCTACTTGAGAAAACACTATGTGCTCTTCTTTCCATCACTCACACTGTTCTAGAGTGTTCCTGTAAACTGCCAGGAAGCCAGACAGTCTTTCAGTGAGTATGGGTGTAAATATTTCTTTTGGATCTGTTCGTCTGGTCATCTGTTCCTTTGGGATGTGCATGACCAGAAGCATTTTGTGTTAGAGATCAACCCACCCATTGTGGCTGAAAGTGCTTCTGCCACTCAGTAGACAGTGGCAGGACGCCAGACAGCACACAGCCAGTGCTGAATACGAAGTGGAATCCTCCCTTTAACTGTTGGTGTCATGCATTAGTTTTTTTTTCCCCCTTCCAATAACTGGTTAAGTAAAAAGGCTTCAGGATTACTGTTTCAATATTCTATGAAACACATTATTTGAAGGCAAAAATCCAGAGAACATTTAATAGTGCTCCAAGCTCTGTTAAATGCTGTTTCTATCTAGAAAAACTTCTGTTGAAGTTCCCCTAGTCCTTTATATATTATCCCAACAAACCAAAGGTTTCAGAAAATAAGCATTTTGGCAAATTGGAGAAATGAAGCAGATAAATAGAACCTTTTGCAACTGTGACTTGAAAAATATTAATTGGCAATGAATAGAACAATTCAAAAGAATCATGAATTTTGATACTTGATATCTTTGAAATGGACATAAGCTAGCTCTGCAATATTGGCCTATCACTTAACTTCTGGAAACCTTAATCTGCACATTAATAAATATGAGAGGCTTTGTCTAACTCAGAGCTGTCCAGTAAAGTTTTCTGTGGTGATTGAAATGCTGTCTCTGCACTCTTCAATGAAGACCACAGCAGCCATATTTACCCATGAGAAACGTGATTACCTCAACTAAGTAGCCAAGTTTTCAGTTTATACAATAGGTTCAGTGAGCATATGCATTATCTCAAGCCTTCTTTGCCGGTCCACGTTCTCATGGGGAGGCAAAGCTCATTGCTCACCATTAAGACCGAAAAACCTAAGATATAATGTGCTTTTGTAACTTCCCTATTGTTAAGAAATGGGAATGTTGAGTAAATTGGGAGTATGGGGACCATGGGAGAGGGTAGAAGGGAAGGGGAGAGGAAGGGAGGGGAGTGGAGAAAATATATAGCTCAATAAAAACAATAAAAAAGAAGTGGGGATGTAACCCAGATTTACCCATTAGTATTCACCCACTTTGGACTTTAAATAGAAGCTAATTATGCAAAATTAGAACCAGAAGAAAATATTCACTCCAGCTATAACTCAGGTTTGTAGGGCAATGATAGCAGTTCTTGTGGGAAAGCTTTGGGTCAGAGCTGCCGATGCTAAAAGTGAATTCTGTTCTCTTTCTTTGATGGAGCTGAGTCCTCTCTTAATCATCCTGTTATGTAAATGTGTCTGTGATCATCAGTACTATGGAAACCTTCTTACTCAAGACTGTTTTTAAGCTGTTCTTTTATCTTTTTAAGAACTGTAAAAATTACACTGGTATATTTCCTTTTTTATCATATCATTTTAATACAAAAGTGGCTTACTTTGGCAATTTGAGATACCTACCTGTTATGTGTTAAGGGGAGACATAATTGATACAAAGTACCATGTAATATGTGTATTTAGTCACTGCTAGTAAACAAAAGGACGTCAAGGTCAGAGTTTACAAGTGATGGTAGTTCATCTGGATCTTGAAAACAAGTACAATTGTTCAAGTGCAAAAGTGGAAAACAAAGCAATAGGAGAAAGTGCTTGTTCCAAGCCTCAGAGTTATAATAGAATTGTGACAGGTCACACTTGCCTAAAAAAAACAGAGTCCTGCTCATGAGGAAGACAGAAACATCAAATAGAAGGTGCACTGGAGTTATGCTGCAGAGACTGGCTTTATTTTCCAAGTTAAAGCATCCAGCAGGCGAGTAGCATCATCAAAGTTGATTTTGAGAGGTATATTGGAGTGCACAGTATCTGACGACAGGGCTTGCTTAAAAGATCCTTGTAATTGTCCTGGCACAGAGGGTGAGAATACACAAAATGTTTGTCAAAATAGAAGTTTTAGAGAACCTTAAACCATGGGTTTTCAGCATTTTTCTTTGTTGTTTAAACAGTTTCTAATGTATCCCTTTATGGCCCCAACTGCCATGGGCTTGGTAGTTTATTTTGCATTGGTATCCAAGACTGCAGTCTCAAAAATGAGAATGAGAGACACTGAAGGCTTCTGTGTCCCCCGAAAAGAAACAGTTCAGACACAGCAAACTACTGAAAAGAGTCCTTTAAAACGGTGACAAAGATGCTGAAGATCTCGTTTACAGTTCACGGCTCTGGCCAGGAGTAGGAAATGAGGGAAGAACTCAGTTTTCCTTAAGGGGGCGGGCTGTTGATTGTTTGACCATGCTTCAATGAGTATATGGTGAACAAAAATTGGACTTGATAGGGTTTTTCGTTTGTTTTTGCAGGGGTGAGGCTAAAGTGTGTGAGAGTGGACCTGGGAAATGTGAAGCAAGTATGATTGGAAGCAAGTGCATTGTACAAAATTCCCAATAATTAATAAAAATACTGTGCTGGGAAAAGCAATTCTGGTTATTCAATTTGTTTTTGTTTACTTAATGAGAAGGACCATTGGAACTTCAGAAAATGCATCTAACTGAAGTCAAATATTGTTGGCTCATTTCTGGTCAGAACTAACATTTACAGGCGATTTCAGTTTTTCAAAGGGCAAACATAGTACAAAGTGGATTCCTAGTAAATTAATGAACTGATTTTACTGTACTTGTTTTTCTCTCCTCTTAGGATCACCATAATTCCTTGAACTTCCACCTTTCCCTGTTGTACCTTTATATGTATCTTAATTTCTTTTGCTTTGCTCATCTCTCTCATGGGTAACAGTGGACATCCATGTTTCTTTACTTTCTTTCCTTCTTATCCGCTAATTTTTACTAACTCCTCTTATGTGCATTAGATAACTGAAGAAGTCTATCTTGTCTCACAACCGTTCAGAATAGAGATACTTTCTCTATAATGATTTTCAATGTAAACCAATAGAGAAATATGAAATGACAGAATTAGGGTTTGCTGGAATTGATCAATTATTTATTGGCCATCCAGAGAATAACCAGGAACTTATCATGAGCTAAGCTGAGATAATAATATACTAATATCCATTTCAAAGTCACAAACTTCTCCAATTTTTAAGCAATCTTCATTCTTTGAGTTGTTCCTGAATCTAATGCCTCCTTCAGTCAAGCTGATCTGAATTTTAATAGCATGAATATTTGTGAAGCTGTCTATATTTTTTAGAAAGGTATTTGTATTATCTCTCTGTTCTTCTAAATCCAATGAACAGTACTTTCATGAGAATCTTAAATACCTACAGCATAGCCATCCCATCTTAGGCCTGTGTGATGTTAATTGAAACTTTGGCTCTCATAACCTTTCTGCCCACTCTTCTGAGATATTCCCTGAGTTGTATGTGTTATATGCAAATGTTGTGTTATAGAAAAATCCAAACAAACCATATGGAACTGCAAAATTAAAAATCAATCAATCAATCAAACAATCCCCCCCAAAAAAGATCATGAGGAACCACACAGATAGCTAAAGTAACCCTGAGCAAAAAGAACAATGAAGGAGGGTTGACCGTTTCATATTTCAAGATATATTATAGAGCTATAGTAATAAAGACGGCATGAGAGTGGCTCAAAAACAAACACTTTTACCAAGAGAGCCAAACCACAGTGTACATAATTGCAACAGTCTGATATTTGACAACAGGGTCAAACACGTACACTGAACAATAGACAGGATCTCCAACAAATGGTGATGGGAAAGAAATGTCCACACTCAGAAGTATGAAATTGGATCCTTATTTATTGTCTTAACCAGACATTAGATCCAATTGGATCCAATACCTTAACATGAAACCCAAAGCAAAACCAAACAAAAGCAAAAAGCCAAAAATCAAAGGCAGTACCCTACAAGATGTAAGGGTAGAAAAGGATCTTCTGAATAAGACTCCATTTACTCAGGAATTTAAGGTCCCCATAAAACATAAAAAATTTTGCACATCATAAGAAAAAAGAATTGAGTAAGGAGAAGGCCAGTTTATATGTCCTCTCCACTGTTGCTTAGTGTCTTAGCTGAGGTCATCCTTGTATATTTCTGGGAAATTTCCTAGTGCCATGTTTCTCACTAGCCCTTAAATGGTTCCCTCAATCAAGATATCGCTTTTCTTTGTCTCCCTCTTTGTATCCAGCTGCCTCATGTTCTCCTAATCCCTCCCTTTTCCCCTTTTCACTATCCTTTTCCCATCGATGTCTAATTTTCTCAAGAGATCTTGTCTGTTTTCCCTTCCTTGGGGGATTCATGTATGTCTCTCTTTGGGTTCTCCTTGTTGCATCACTAATCACATGTGATTAGTGATTCACTTAAAACAAGCTACAGTTGAAACACTTAATAAGCCGTATTTCAAACCAGCCTCACTTTGAGATCACCGAATGTGATATCTCTAAGTAGTTGCTCCCTGGATTAGTCAAATTCGGGATAGTGCAGATCACATCACTTTAAATTTCATTCATATAGAAACTGGCTGTAGAGGTCAAACTTGGGAATTGAGTACAAATATCAAGTGTTGCATAGCCTGCAGTCAGTGTTTCTTTGATTGGAACGAGACATTCGTGTTTTGATGCTAAAATGTCAATAAATACAATCAAAGAAATAACATTCTTCTTAATTTCAGTAGCCCAACATGGCATTTTAAAGCACAGTGGGCAATGTTCCTAGAGTTTAATAGATGTGGTTGAGCAGATGGAGCATAAAAAGACAAGCTGTGTTCTAGTTTATTTTCAAAGCGGTAATGTTTTCTTGAGAATCATTCATCCTATTGGACTTCTAAAAACATCAGCAAATCAGAAATGCAGAGGAGGGTGCCGGTATTAAGGTTTATTGTGAAACATTCCAAGGAAAGTGACTTGTTTATAACGATGACATTTCTTTCGGAACTACTAATTTAACTAATCAGGGCCATAATGGTTTTGGAAGGTAAATTATGCTCAAATGAGGTTCTTATGTCACTCCAATCCTATAAATGGCTCCCAAACCAGGTCTACACTGACGATACAATTCCAATGGCAATGTTTTTGGTATTTTTTGTAATCCAAAGGTATGAATTCAGAAAAAGAGAAACAAAACTTTCCGCACTAAGCTAATGTGTATTGAATGATATGTAAGCAAAAGAACTCAGAGTGTCAGTTCAGTTCTAAAGTCAGATAGCAAACACGTGAGTCCCCTTGAGTTCCCTTTGCCACCACTGCCCGGGGAGTGAGGAATCTTTGCTTAGCTTCTATCACAAACCCTAGGCAGTCTCTCCTATATATTTAATATTTAAAGCATATATTTTAACATTTTGAAAGTAGGGGCAGCATGGGGAGAGAAGAAACAAAATCACTGAATCCTGCAGAAAATGAGGGTGGGGCGGGGCTATAATCACCCAGACAGGAGGTCTTCACAATCCCAGCTTCTCCTTTTACCACACCTTATAGAGGGCACCAAGTATTTATGTCTTGTTGCCTCATCTTATACCCTTGGTTACCATTTCTATAGAATAGGTGGATCTAATGGAAGTACCTTTTCAGTTTTATTCAAATGTATGATGAGAAGACTTCTGATTTGGACATAGACAAGTAACAAGGATCAAATGTGGTTTTCTACCTTAATCAGACAGCACTGACAAAATGTATGAAAAAACTGTTTTCATCATCAATCCACAGGCAGCTTAGAAGAGTGAATTCGAGAGGAGAAAACCAATGGAGTGGCCTTATCATTCCACAAAGCTCACTACCTAGAAGGAGCATTTAGCCTAAGGTAAAAGGCTAGGGCTAAAGAGGGAGAGGTAGAACCATGAAAACTAGAAATTATTCCCCACCCTCCTCTTCAGAAGAGCAAAATATGGAATATAAAATTCAGAATATACAGTTGAGGAAATAAAACATAACCCAAATAAAAATTTCCACATTAACATCATAAATTGTAGAAGAAAGAATTTAACAACAAAGCAAAAGCAAAAATCAAGTCAATGCGTCAGGAAGCTAATGCTAGGATATAAAGCACCAAAATAAGAGGTAAAAGATAATCTACAAAGCTCAGGAAATAACATATCAAAAGTCACCTTTACAAACCAAAAGGATAAATATGAAACTAAATTATTTTGATATATGCACATACAAACATGCAACAAGGATGTGTTGGCATTCACAGAGCATAACATCATATAATAACACAATTGAAAACAAAGTAGATATCAAAATTTTAAAAAGTTGATATCAAATGATCAAGAAGTTATTTTTTATGTAAGTTGTTAATCTTAAGGCAAAAATGCATCAATTTTAGATATCAGTGTAGAAAGTGAAAGTCACCTTCTATAAAGAAAATAATAGCAGGTTGTTCAACATTTTCTTCAGCAAATAATTAACAGTGTTCTAAAAAGAGAGATCCCAAAACTCAGGCCAATTGTTTTTTATTTGTTTTGTAAATAAGCAAGCAGCTTCAGAGACCGTCATATTAGGACATTATATCAGTGGAAACTAGGAAGACTATACATAAGTGAATACCATACCTTATATCAAAGTTCTAAAGATTTTTTCTGAGAATGTGTGTGTGTGTGTGTGTGTGTGTAAAGCCAACAGTTGCAGAGTAAAATATCTTCTCCATTCCTACCCTGATGAATATACTTTCTTAACAATCTGAAATTCTTTTTTTTTTTAGACTGCAAACAAAGACGTGTTTATTCAGGTGACAAGGAATAAGGAATATGCAGGAAATATTGGACGATGGTGTTTCAAATTTAGATTGTAAAAGTATCCTTCAGCTTGATATCCCCTTTCACTCTTTCCTTTTTCTTTCTTTAATCAGATTTGAACAATTCTTTTCAGCTTCATCAAGTAATAGGTTAACCACTAAATATGAACAAGTGTTTGTTGAGAATTGCTATTCATTATTTTTTTTGTTAATTTATAAAAATTTCCACTTCCGCCCCTCCTCCCAATACCTTCCCACTCCCCCCACTCCCTCTCCTCCTCCCTGTCCAGTCCTAAGAGCAGTCAGGGTTTCCTGCCCTGTGGGAAGTTCAAGTTCCTCCCCCCTCCCTCCAGGTCTAGGAAGGTGAGCATCCAAACAGACTAGGATCCCAAAAAGCCAGTACATGCAGACAAAACAAGAACCAGTGCCATTATCAATGGCTTCTCAGACAGTCCCCATGTCAGCCACATTCAGAGAATCCGGTTTGATCACATGCTCGTTCAGTCCCAGTCCAGCTGGCCTTGGTGAGCTCTTATTAGATCAGTCCCCTTGCATCAGTGGGTGAATGCACCTCTCGCGGTCGTGATTTCCTTGTTCATGTTCTTCCTCATGCTGCTCCTCATTTGGACCTTGGGGGCTCAGTCCAGTGCTCCAATGTGGGTCTCTGTCTCTATCTCCATCCATCGTCGGATGAAGGTTCCCTCTGATCCTGACTTTCTTGCTCACGTTCTCCCTCCTTCTGCTTTTCATCTGGACCTAGGGAGTTAAGTCCAGTGTTCCAATGTGTGTCTCTGTCTCTATCTCCATCCATCGCCAGATGAAGGTTCTATGGTGATATGCAAAATATTGGTCAGTATGGTTATGGGTCAAGGCCATCCCCAAACCTCCCCTACTCCCTTCTCTCTAACCATCTCTCCCCTTACTTCCACCAATCCTTCCCCCCGTTTCACCCAAAGTTGCCTGACAATCTTGTCTACTTCCAATATCAAGGAGGATAACTATATGATTTTCTTCAGGTTCACCTTCTTATTTAGCTTCTCTAGGATCACGAATTATAGGCTCAAAGACCTTTAATTAAGGCTAGAATCCACTTATGGGTGAGTACATACCAAATTCCTCTTTTTGGGTCTGGGTTACCTCACTCAGTAAAGCGTTTTCTATTTCCATCCATTTGCATGCAAAATTCAAGATGTCATTGCTTTTTACCGCTGAGTAAAGCTCTAATGTGTATATGCTCCACACCTTCTTTAACCATTCTTCTATTGAGGGGCACCTAGGTTGTTTCCAGGTTTTGGCTACTACAAACAGTGCTGCTATGAACATAGTTGAACAAATGCTTTTGTGGTATGATAGGGCATCTCTTGGGTATATTCCCAAGAGTGGAATTGCTGGGTCCTGAGGGAGGTTGACTCCCAGTTTCCTGAGAAACCGCCACACTGATTTCCACAGTGGCTGCACAAGTTTGCATTCTCACCAACAATGGATGAGTGTTCCCCTCACTCCACATCCTCTCCAGCATAGTCTATCAACAACTTGGAATTTCAAGGAAATCATGGGTGGGAGGCCAGAACCATAGAACTCAGGAGTTTGTTAATACTTCATACCATGGGTGGCTTTATTTGCATTTATTGAATGTATTACTCTATGCATGCAAGCTCTGTATATACTTGCCCTGTAGGTTAGGATGGCTCTCATATCTAGACACCTTCTCAAGGGTAGACTTGGGGGATGGTACCTGTTACAGTCTTTGAAACTGGGTCAAGGTTGTTTGGTAGCTGTGGTCTCAGGCAAAGTGTGCAGAAAAGAGGCAGAAACAGAAAGTCCCTTCAGGCTTCTCTCAAATGCAAAAGACAAGAGCCTGGCATCATTTAAAGTACTTACAAACTCATGGACTATAGGAACTGTGAGTCCAGGATTAGACTGCAGTGTATTATAGTAAAAATGCTTGGTGGCCATTGTTGTACCTACTTAAATATAGAATTGGATAATTGAGAGAATTACAATTACAGAATATGTTATAAGTCCTATAAACCTTGTATTAGAAATATTATATAACTAATATTAGTGATGGCAATAAAAACTGAGTAATATGCAAGCATAATCATTTTCCATATTCAAAAGGAAGAGGTCAATTATTCTTCCTAATACTGAGTCATGTGGCTGAAAGTAAATCATAATTATATACTTCCAATGTTGTTCCTTGACTGTGTTTCTTACACAGTGGAAATTATATATTTAAATTAAAGCCATGTATTTAATTAGGGTGTTTCAATGTATGCCTGTAATCCAAGTATCTTGGAAGTTGAAGCAAGAAGGTTGCTTGATCAAGGTAAGATCAGTTTGGGCTATAAAGTGATTTCTAGTTCAGGCTGAAAAAGAGTGTGAGAGGGAGACCCTCATCTCAGAAAAAGAAATACTTTGGGGCAGGGGAGACATCTCTTGGGTGAAGGCACTAAATTGCTAAGTCTGACAACCTTTAGTTTGATCCCTAGGAACCACCTAGTAGGAGGAGGGAGCTGCCTCCTGCAAGTCGTCCTCTGACCTCCACATCTGCATCATGGAATATGTATCCCCACATACATACACAAGCATGCAAATAATTAATGTGATAAAGTTTGAGAAACACATATTTAAATCTGACTAAATCCTTCAGTTTCCCTTGTGTTTCCTCCACTGGATGCAGATATTAAATTTAATATTCTGTTTATTCTGTCTACCTTCCTCCATCTCTACTGAGCAAATCCCCTATTCAGGATCTCTGTGATAATTTCTCCTGTATTCTTTCACTTATCTAGAAGTCTTCATCAAGAGATTTGTGAGATAATGACTGACTTATATACTTGTCTGCAATTGTTTTTGTTAACTTCTTTATATTTTTCATTGTATTATAGTGAGCACACATGAAATTTAAAATAACAGTAAAGTCATTGTTTTATCCAGAGAGGCTTGCAAACTGCTTTTGCAGACTATTTTTGGTGAGGAAGGTGTTAGCAGAGACAGAAGACAGAGGAAAACCAAGAATGATAATGAGGGAAAGAGGAATGAGATTATTGACATAATTGTCAAGAGTTGCTATCAGGTCAAAGACTAGGCTAGAGTCCAATTGCTACTCACTGGACTGGACAATTTAAGCATTCCTGCTTAGAATATCAAAGAAGACTCAAAGATTGAGGTCAAAGTATTGCCTGCTGATACTTATGATTAACTAACTGTCTTTGCTTGAGAAGGAAAACAGAATTCAGAAACAAAGCTATCTTGGACTCATCTCCCAGCATCTCCACCTGAGCTCGGGTGCAGAACATTTCAGAGCCATGCAGGCATGGTGAGAAGCAGCTACACATGAGAGCTCTAGAAAATGAAACTGGGGAGTAGATACCCTCGTGGGGCCCCTATCCACTCTCCGAGTATTGAGGAACCGTCTCTAATATGTGCTCTGCAATCAGTCCTTTGGTTACTCTCTGTAAACAGCAAACAGAGAGCACTTATCAGCAAAAAGGCAGGAGCTGAAGGTCCTGAAAGACACTGAGAGTCATCAGGTTCCTGGCTGATAGGGAAATGCAGGGAACAAAACAGGAAGAAGAAGGAGAAGAAGAAGACTCGGAACGACAGGAGTAGAGATAAAAGAGAATTAGGCTGAAGACCTTGGGGTTAAAACCTGCAAAGAATTAGACTACTGCCAAAATAGGTCAGCTTGAGAGCCTTGAAACAACAGCTTCATCTTTTTAGATATATGCATCTGGCAGTTCCATTTTGAATTGAAATTTGATTTCAGGAGGTGTTGCTATTTTATGAGACATGTTAGATTCAACTATTGAAATAGCAATTTCTGCAATTTCATATTGCCTGACCTAATATCGATTTTCCTGTCTTACTGCTTTCCCCTAGTTAGATAAATTTAGGTTCTAACTTTGTCCCAGCTACATTCTAGCTGTGTGGGCTCTTGGGAAAAAAGTCCTCTAAAGAATTTGCTTTCCTTATGGAGAGGGAGAAAATAGTAATGTCTGTGTACTAGGATTATGGTAAAGATTAAAAAGTTAGTATTTATCAATATATAGCGCTTGAAACATTAAGTTGCACCTTTTCCTTGTGAATTACAGCTAATTGGATTATTGCATCACATCCCCCCATGGAAATTCCTTCCTGACTTTTCCAGTCAACTTGAAATCCAGTCAACTTCTATGAATGTCTTTTTAATATAAAGTTTTTCATCATTTTTGCTTCTTTCACCAACCCAGTTTTGCCTTTTCATAAACACTGCATGCTTTTAAGATTCTTGTCAATTATGAAGTCATCCAATTTCTTAGCAAGTCACATTGGCTTCATTGACTTGTAACTGTAGCTTCCCATTTCCCAATTTGTCTACCTCCATCTTACTAGTACATGGCACTTCTTCATGGGGATCTCTGGACCAGTCCTATGATGGTTGGGAATGATTGAAGATCTCCCACAGTAAGTGAGGTTTTGCCCCTCAATTTGCTCACCATCTTTAAGGCCGTGTGTCATTCCCACAGCCTTTGTATGTATGTGTGTGTGTGTGTGTGTGTGTGTGTGTGTGTGTGTGTGTGTTTCTATTTTCCTCCATTCATCCTTCATTCCTTTTCTTTGATAAAATTGTATCTAGAATAGTTTCTCAATTTTGGAAAATATGAGAAAGAAAACAAAAAATTTTTCATTTTCAAAAGTCACTATCAACTAGAAATTATATACTGCAACTTTCCTCATATGCATACGCATCCCACTGTGTTTATGTTTTTTGTCCCTTTTTCTGTAAAGACACAGATCCTATAGAAAGTAATGTGACTCAAATTCTGCTTCATGACCTTGTACCTCATCATTTTTATTTCATTTCTTGTAGTGTGTGTGTATGTGTGTGCCTGTATGTTGGTATATATCTATGTGTGTGTTGGTATATGTGCACGTGTGTGTGTGCGCCTTGTGTTGGTATATGTGCATGTGTGTGTGTGTGTGTGTGTGTGTATGTATGTGTTGGTATATGTGCATGCCTGTGTGCCTGTGTTTGATATATGTGCATGTATGTATGTGTGTGTGTGTGTGTTGGTATATGTGCATGCCTGTGTGCCTGTGTGTTGGTATATGTGCACGTATGTGTGTATGTGTGTGAGTGTATGCAGATGTTCATGCAGTCAGATCCTGGATGAGTGTTCTGTTCTATCACTTCCCACCTTTTCCTTTAAGACAAGGCCCCTTATCAAACTTGGAGCTAGCCAGGGTAATCAACAGACCTGTGATTCCATTGTCTATATCCCTCACTGGTGTGGGATTCTTTCTGTTTATATATGTGTTGCTTTTATTGGTTAATGAATAAATCTGCTTTGGCCAGTGGCTTAACAGAAATAGAGCAAGACAGGAAAACTAAACTGAATGCTGGGGGAAGGAAGGGGGAGTCAGTGACACGCAATGGAGCCACCAGAGGAGAAAGACACATGCTGCCACCTGGAACCTTGCTGGTAGGCCATGAGCCTCAAAGAAAATTATAAAATAATAGAACTAGGTTAATTTAATATGTAAAAGTTTCCCAGTCTGCTAGAGTCATTGGCCAAGCAGTGTTTTCAATAATATAGTTTCTGTGAGATTATTTTGGTTCTGGGTGGCCAGGAACAAACAAAAGGCCTCCTACAACATCTCACAGTATGGGAACTTACAAGCAGTGTGCTACGGTTTTGTCACTGGTTCTAAGGAATTCTGGCACAGGTCCTCATGTTAGAGCAGCAAGCACACTTACTTGCTAAGCCATTTTCACAGTCCAACCTGTTTCTTCATACAAAACTATTATTCTGAACATAGGCTACTGCTTGCTTATGAAGAATGCTTGAGTATACTTACTTTCTGTAAATTTCTTCTCTTCTTATTCCTGAAAGTAAGTTATGAGGCTAGCAATTGAAATTTTGAAGTTTACTTTTTGTTTATTGATATAGATTAACAGAGTTCCTTTTTTAAACTGAGAAGCTTCTGTAAAGCAAAGGACACAGTCACTAAGACTAAAAGGCAACCTACTGAAAGGGAGAAGATCTTCACCAACCCCGCATCAGACAAAGGTCTGATCTCCAAAATATATAAAGAACTCAAGAAACTAAACATTAAAATTCTAAATAAGGGGCTACAGAACTGAACAGAGAATTTTCAACAGAAGAATTTCAAATGGCCAAAAGTTACTTAAGGACGTGTTCAACTTCCTTAGCGATCAGGGAAATGCAAATCAAAACAAATTTGAGATACCATCTTACACCTGTCAGAATGGCTAAAATCAAAAACACCAATGGTAGCTTATGCTGGGGTGGATGTGGAGTAAGTAGAACACTCATCCACTACTGGTGGGAATGCAAACTTGTGCAAGCACTTTGGCAATCAGTGTGGTGGTTTCTCAGGAAATTGGGAGTCAACGTACCTCAGGATCCAGCAACACCACTCTTGAGAATATACCCAAGAGATGTCCAATCATACTACGAAAGCATTTGTTCAACTATATTCATAGCAGCATTATTTGTAATAGCCAGAACCTGGAAACAACCTAGATGCCCCTCAATGGAAGAACGGAATAAAGAAAGTGTGGAACATATACACATTAGAGTACTACTCAGTAGTAAAAAACAATGACATCTTGAATTTTGCTTGCAAATGGATGGAAATAGAAGACACTATCCTGAGTCAGATAACCCAGACCCAAAAGTATGAATATGGTATGTACTCACTCATTAGTGGATTCTAACTATAAACAAAGGACATTGAGCCTATAGTTCATGATCCTAAAGAAGCTAAGTAATAAGGTGAACCCAAAGGAAAACATATATAGATCCTCCTGGAAATTGGAAGCAGACAAGATTGCCAGGCAAAAATTGGGAGCATGGGCATGGGGGTAGGAGGAAGAGGAGAGGGGGAGAAAGAGGAGAGAAGAGGAGGGTTCGGGAGAGCTTGGGGGAGTGGGATGGTTGAGATGGAGGAAGGACCGATATGGCAGAAAGGAAGGAGCTATCTTAATTGAGGGAGCCATTTTGGGGTTGGCAAGAGGCTTGACTCTGGAATTCATGGAGATTATCCAAGATAGAACCCTGGGCAGTGGAGGAAAGTGTTCCTGAACTGGTCTTGTCCCATAGTCAAACTGATGACTATCTTTAGTATCACCATAGAACCTTTATCCGGCAATTGATGGAGATAGAGACAGAGATCTACGCCAGAACACTGGACTGAGCTCCCAAGGTCCAGTTGAAGAGCAGAAGGAGGAAGAATATGACTAAGGAAGTTAGGACCACGAGGGATTGGTCCACCCACTGAGACAGTGTGCCTGGGCTAATGGGAGCTCACCAACTCCAGCTGGACTGGGACTGAATGAGTATGGGATCAAACTGGACTCTCTGAATGTGGGTGACAATTGGGGCAAACTGAGGGTCCAATGATAATGACACTGGGATTTGTCTCTACTGCATTTACTGGCTTTTTTGGGTTCCTATTCTATTTGGATGCATACCTTCCTAAGCCTGAATGTAGGGGGCAGGTTTTGGACTGCCCACAGGGCAGGGTATCTTGCCCTCTCTTAGGACAAGAGGGGGATAGGAGTAGGGTGTGTGGGGGGGAGCAGGAGGAAAATGGGAGGAGGGGAGGAAGTGGAAATTTGATTGCTATTATTTACAAAGTAATAAAAAATAAAGTTTATTCTTCAAACTTTAAAAAAGTGAAGAACTTATTAATGAAATATTTTTAATTAACTATTAAAGATTCTTTAAAAATTGAATTTTTATGACAAATTTTAAAGAAAAATTATAGTTTATTCTTAAATTGTGATTCTATTAATATTTTAATATTCAGTCTTCTACTGCTCCTTGTCATTGTCCCTATGCTTTTATCACTGTAGATACCTTTACATACTATAAAGAGGCCTTATGATAATCAGAAATAATCTGCACTACCACATGGAGTTCTTAAATTTTATTTATGTCTTTCATGCACATAAATTTTGGGGTCTTGAAAGATTAAAATTGAGGCCACTGTTTAGGTATATACTAAGGCCAATTGCCCATTAACACATTGTCATTACAAATTTTCTTAATTTCCATGAACTGTGAACTGTAGTTGTAAATAAGAAAACATGCATCATTAATTTGCTTATATGAGGATGTTGTCTTTTAGGTCTTTCATAAGCAGGTTGCAAACCATATACCCATAGAAGTTATGTAGAAAAGAACTGGGGGAATGTAGAAGGACACTATAAAATAGTGTCACACTAGCTGAAAACTGAGTATAATTGTTTAATAAGGGGTTCTTTATTAAGGGGTAGACTCACAGATCACAGTGTTCTGCATGAAGGGGAAACAGGAACTGAATCTATCAGGAAAGAGAAAGGGGGTGGGTGGAGAGAGGAGAGAACAAGCGCACACCTTTCTAGTACCCAAGGCCACTTCCAACCTAGTCTAGCATCTCAAAGGCCATTAGCTTAAGTAGTTTCCCCAACAGAGAAGGATTGGAACATCCTAGGAAGGGGAAATAGAATAGATAGTTTGGGATGGGAGAGAACTGGGATGGAAGAATCAAACAGGGAGTGTAAGAGAAGAGTGAAGGTGAGTGAGGGAATACTGGAGAGGGAGAGCAGCTAAACCTAAGGCCTATTTGCAGGGGTGTACAGAAACCTAACAAAGTAGAAGCTTCCTAAAATATATGAATATATGAAGGTAATCTAAATGGAATCTCCAAAAACAAACTGGACATCTCTTGTCACCAAATGAAGCTTTCAGTTCTGGAAATAGGTTCCATCTAATTGAGTTGTTGGCCAAAAGGTGCCCAAGGGAAACCCTAAACAACTAGGATGTCAAGAATAATGATTACTCTTCATAAAGTGATGGTAAGTTTGTATGGCTGAAGACAACAGCGACACAACTCCCTGAACATGCTTAAGTTGAGCTGGTGCTTGCTAGGGCCTTCACTCTTGCTGGAAGGTACTCTGAACTCTACAAAAGTAGAAAAATAAGCACCAAACCAGCTACAAACCCTTTCATCTACAGGAGTGACTGACAAGCAAGGCACTCTAGTGTAATAGTATCACAAAGTCAATATTGGTTGGATTCATGACCCAGTCCATGAAAAGGAACCCATCCACAGCAAAGCTCAGGTTGCCAAGGACCTGACACCATGTATCCCAGGCACCTAGGGTCAAACGAAGTACTACTATTTAAAAAACTAAACAAAACAAAAAAGTAGCAATAAAATGACTCGTAATGACATTTTGCTATACTCACAGGTCAATGTGTCTTGCTCAGCCATCATCAGAGAAGCTCTCTCCCGTGGCAGATGGGAATGAATACAGAGACCCACAGATGGGCAAAGTGCAGAGAGTGAGAGATCCTGGAATACTCTATCCTACATAGTATGTCTTTATCAATATGCTCCCCTTATGGCTCAGGAAATCCCGCATAAGACGAGGCAGAAAGATTGTAAGAGCCATAGCGGGTGGAGCGCACCAAGGAAACAAGGCCTTCTGCACAGCAGGACTGATACATAAATGAGCTCACAGAGACTGACAGCCTGAACAGGTCTGGGCTATACAGAGTCCCAATGCTGAGAGTAGACATATGGACAAACACACGTATCTAACCCAGTTGCTATCTCCAACTGATAATCGCTCACAAATTAAAAATTAAATCTCTCCAATAGAGTCTCATTGTATATACAAAAACACTTATGGCCAGGCCCAAGGGCTTTTTTACCCTGTTATTATAGGTCTTTTGTTTATATATTAAGATTTTTGCACATGTCAATGTGTGCGTGTGCATTTATTTATGTATGTTTCTTGTGCTGTTTTTTTTAAAATATCCAGTTTTCTATTCGTTTGTTTATTTTGTCCTGTAAGATTCGTTTTTATTTTATTTTTCTTCTTTTTCTAGATGCTTGTTTGTTTTCTATGGAGAGAAAGCAAGAAAGAATATGGACTTGGGTAGTGCTGTTTTAAATAATTGATTCTTGTCTCTTGCATAAAGCTATAGTTTGTTAATATTCATTGCTGAACAGTAATCCATTGTTAAGTAGTCATTCCTGACAGTCCATTCATAGGAGGCATGATTTATACACCTGTTCTAGCAATGGTCATTGACTGTGAGCCTTCTTGTGTTGGTGAGTTAATGTCTGCATTTAAGTGTTTCTTATGGAAATGGATTTCTAGCCGGTCTTGTCTACATCTAAAATTTTTGAAAAAGGCATTAACATTATTAAACATTGGGAACTTTATGTCTTTTTAAAATAATAAAAGGTGTTTTAGGATGTGAATATTAGCATTATAAAGTACACGCTAATATTATTCTTTTGACTCTAATCTTTAACAAATATATTCAAATATATTTGAGCGGAACTTAAGCATCAAAGTAATCTGGCACTTAAAAACATTTTCATGTTTTTAAAGTTTTATTTATTATGTGCATAGTTTTATACCTGTATGTACACCTGCATGACAGAGGAGGGCAGCAGATCTCATTACAAATGGTTGTGAGCCACCACGTGGTTACTGGGACTTGAACTCAGAACCTCTGGAAAAACAGCCAGTTCTTTTAACCTCTGAGTCACCTCTTTAGCCATTCAAAACATTTTCTAATTAAATCTTCCTTAATGGTTAAAAATGCAACAATAGTTATTCACTATTGTCAATAAAAGATAATGAAACTGACCCAATCAACTACAGAAAAAATATTTATACTGTTTTCATTAGACAGATTAGCTGGCTTTTTATAAACTCTCATTCTTTGTTACCTTTGTGTGTGCTTTGTGCACACTGATTGAAAGTTAACTAGAGTTGTATCTATTCTTATGAAGTACTGTGTTCAACTATTATAGAAGTGATAGTCAATATCTTAGATGATGGTTAATTAAAGGTAAATGGAAACCCGGTTGAGAAATCATAAATCTCTCAAGACACTAACTTCAAGACAGTGACAGAAATGAAAATGAACACATGGCTTGGAGATAAACATAAATAGAGGGCTCAAATGCCTCCAGTAACATCCCAATGACTAGAGTAAGAGAAAGATAGACAGAGAGAATAGACAGAAGTGTGTGAGTTTGTTAGCACGTATATTCAATACATATCCAGTATATGTCTCTCTTCTGAAGTGGCCCGGACCTGTTGTTGCCAACGTCGACTTAATGTACCTGTTGAACCACATGACTCTATATTTGCTGCGTGTCCTCTACCACTCCAGGAATCTCATACATCATGTTCCTGAGATTAGAAGGAACCACTGTTCTTGTTCATCTCTATATAACATATCTTTTTATATGTCTCCTTGTAGGGGCTAGTCTGGGAGTAGAGCCACCAAGACAGTTGCCAGCATAACTTATTTTATCTACTTTTTTCATATTGTCCAGGAGGCTTGGGTCTATGTAGGAGTTTGGTACTGGCACCATCTGGAAGTTTTGATTTAGAGACTGTAGGGTGGAGTTTGAAACTCTATGATGTTTCTTAGATTCTCAGGTGATTTTTGTAAATGTTTAAATGTGAGAAACACAGTGCCTAGCACGTTTTTTTAGGAAATGAAGAAATTTGATATACTTTCTAGAGGATGACAAGTTTTATTTTAATTCTTTCAATTTATAATTTCAAAATATACTTTTATGTGTTTTGTATTAAACCTTTAGTTTTTCTTATGCTCCAAGGAAGAGTCGCATTAGAATTTTCAGGGGAGTTTAGTTCAACTTGTAACAATGCATGAGTCATTGTTTTATAATGCTGTATATGAGTATTGCACAAATATTTGCAAGTCTCTATTTCATCAAAGTTTCTCTTATTTTCACAAGTGGGATTGTTAGAGATAGGTATTTTACATGCCTAATCGTTTCTGTGAGATTTTCTTTACTTTTGATATGTTACAATAAAAGAAGTAATATTAGTGCATTTTGTATGTAAACCTCTCATCACCTACCAATCTATTAGGGTCAACATCTACTGAAACTAAGTCAAAAAGTTTGGCCTCTGAACCAGCCAAGGTGTTCATTATTAGATGAGAGCCAGCCACAGAGAAGAAAGAAATTACATTGCCTGCAGGAAATAGGATGCTTTTGGATAGTGAGGCACATGAAACACTGCTCACAGAAGGGGGGCAGCACAGTTTTTTTCCCTGCAGGATCTCAGGTTTATTCTTTGTCTTGGTGCACATGAAAGCACATGCAGCACACTGGAATCAGAGTGGGAAAGAAGGAAAGTGAAGTGGGTCAAGGAGAGAAGCGATACAGTGTTGTTCTCCAAATTCCTCCTCAAATTATTTTGTGCTTTGTCCTTAGAGATGAAAAACCCTAATCCAGGTTGGAAAGACAGGGGTCTGAGTTTCATGGAGTACCAATAAAGTCCAGTCATAATATTAGAATTGCATTCCTTCATTTTTTCTTGGATTTCTCCCAATAGTGACCTATATCTGGTTCTTTCTGGTTAGTTTCTTTTTTTCCACATAAATTACTTTTCTTAGGGAAGAACTCTTAGATAAAATCTATCCTGTTTCTGTATGTGGGAGGTGGTTTCTTGGATGTATTTATGTCATGAAAATTCATGAAGCTGCCTATGTTTTCTGTATGCCTATGTTTCTATGGGACCTTTTATACTGCAATGTTTTAAGCCCCTCAACAAACATCATTCATACCTTTGTGTTTCTCCAATTGCACAGTGTATAAGAATTATCTGGAAACTTACTAACAGTGCAGTGCACACTCTCAGGAACTGCTGCTGCTGCAGAGATTCAGATTCTGCTCCTCAGGTGAGGTGAGATAAGCCCTACACCCATGACTTTGCTGAATGCCACGGATAATGCTCAAGCAGGAGGCTCTCATTAGGTTTTTCAGCACTGTTGCGTGCATTTTTCTCCAGTGTTCTTTAGTACTTAGGGTTATTGGGATTGATAAAAATCTAAAGAAAAATGAGCTTTTTCTTTTTCTCTCCAGACAGACCGCTCCTGCTGTGCTTCACATTTCAAACGAAATCTACATAGCTCACAACTGGATTCTTCAATCCAACTAATGTATGGAGCTGAATTAACTGAAATGCACCCTGTGCTTGTGTAACTAGTGTCTTTCTCTAAGGGCCTCCTCCATTGCCCATACCATGGCTTCATCTGTATTTTAATGAAGAGTTACACAATATGGGGAATATGTACTTGAAATCCCAGCAATATAGAAATGTTCGTGAAAGTAAATCATAATGTTTTAAATTTTCATGGAAAATGTCAGCATAGTAAAAGTGGATAGTTGAAAGAAAATTTACCAGAGTAGATGTAAATTTGTAATTTCATACTAATGCTAGCTTGCATCTTCTGTCATCCATGTACTATCATCAGCATCTCTGAATATTAGAACTGGGATTGGAATGGCTTTCATCCAGATTCTGTTCCTGGAATTCTGTGTCTGTTCAGGAAGAATCTGAACTTCCTGAAGGTATCATACCCACGTGCAGCTTCAATACAAAAGAAGATCTTGGGAAATGAGAAAGTCATTCCTCATAAGACCAAAGCTCAATTGCTGTGCTGTAGTAATATAACGTACAGTATGATGAACTTTGTCAATTTTCCACATAAATGAAAATAAAATATTAGTTTTATTATATTAGTTTCATAATCTTTTAAACTAGAGTGTTATGCCATAATAGAAATCTGCACAGTGTTTTCTTTATTCAATTTTGGATTATGAAATAAGGACTGAATATGAACCTTAAAAAAGAATACTTTTCTTTAGATTTTTGAAATAACACTTAATGTATATATTTATATGTTTATCTATATATGTAGAAAAACAATCACAAGTAGTACATGAAGATAGGAAAGATATGGGATGTGAAATTAGGGGGAGTTAAAGGGAGAAAATGAGGATGATTATGATTAGTATATATTGTATAATTAATGAAACTTTTCTTTCAAAGAGTAAAAAAAATTTTTAAGAAGAATTATCAACTAAAATATTTGAAACAATTTATATTTAGGTCAGAAATGTAGCTTATCTAGACATAGAATTGCTCCTTTTGGTTTTAAAAAGATACATTTGTTCATGTTTATTGATACTGAGTTAATGCAAATATAAGCATTCATTATTTATATAGGCAAGCCAAGCATAAGTAGTTCTGAAAACTTGAGGAATATGTAATGAACACTATCCCAGAGGATGCTGAATCTCCTAGAATATATGATAAACTTAAAGAAATTAGCAGTTTGTTGAGTTAGTTTTGTGATTCCAAATAGATAGGACAATGTAACATTATGAATGAATTAATCAATGTATTTCTGAAAAGATAAAGAGCAAGGTATGTACCTCACTGAATGGGAGAAGGATGGTAACAAGGGTGGCAGCTGTAATCTGTTCTGATGTTGAGTTAAGAACAGAGTTGCATCTCTAAAAGCACTAACGTTTTTTATTTATTCATATAATAAAATGTGTTAAGTAGATTTTATTAAACACACATCTAGGATACATAGTAAAGTTCAAGTTGCAAGGGACTTAGGGGTAAGAGAAAAAACATTATATAAATAAGAGAAATATAAAGATTCAAATAAATATGCCAACAAAATGTATGTTAGGCAGTGGAGGTGCACACCTTTAATAACAGTACTTGGGAGGTAGAGCCAGGCAGATCTCTGAGTTCAAGTCAGCGTGGTCTACAGATGAAGTTTCAGGACAGCCAGAACTATACAGAGAAACCCTGACTTAAAAGAAAAAAATGAAAGGAAAAAAGGAAGGAAGGAAAAAAGAAATAAAGAAAGAGAAAAAAGAAGGAAAGAAGGAAGGAAGGAAAAGAGAAAAAAATATGTAGCTTCAATGAGGGGGAAAACTGGGACCCTCTAGCCAATGGAGGATTTTTAGTGCCAGGTAAGCATGATTCAGGAGGCTAAGATCCCAGATGATCAATGGTCACTAAAGCCACCCTGGGCTAGTGACTTCCATGTTCTTTTGCTCACAAACTCAAAGAATGAATTTTATTGAAAGTGGAACATAATTTCAGAAAGGAGTTTTGCAGGCTCAGATATTACATTGGTCCTGTATTTGAACCCTCAAGTTCAAATACAGACACCTGGATAGAGAGATCCATGAACATCTGTGGAAGAAAACCAAATCTGTGCTAGTATGCTTCTCCTAGGTAAACCTTAGTAACTCTATGTAGAGACAATCAGTAGCAACCTTTATTGAGATCTACTATATAGCATCCCTACTCATTCCATTTTACTTAGGCTCTTGGCTGGAAACTTACTGATAGGCTACATCATCATGTTGATACACAGATGAATAGAAATGAGTTAAGTTAAGATGTAAGAGCTAACTAGGAATATGACTAAGTTATTGGCCAAACAGTGTTGTAATTAATATAGTTTCTGTGTTATTATTCTGATCTGAGCAGCCAGGAAACAAACAACCAGTCTCCACTTATAAGAGAACATGAACCAATGCCCCTGAATATTTTTGGTATTTCTGACCTCTGGCCAGGACAGAACTGTTGATAGAACCAAAGATGTTTCCACCTTCTGGTCAAGATAGAACTCATTATTGAGGATAAAATGTAGGATGCTTGTTTTGAGGTCTCTGCTCCAAACTGTATATTTCATGCTCCTGTTGTCACCATAGGTTAAAGTAATGGATCTTGTGTATGAATCTATTTTAATTTGGAACCTCCAGTATTTTGTAAATCTATGGCGCTGAATGTCTAATCCTCTGTTCCTCAGGTCCAACCCTCCTGCTGTGTGTGTCCATGTGTGTGGATAAGTGTACATTTGAAGGAGAGTAGTCAGTGCCAAGTGTCTTCCTCAGTTAACCTCCCTCTAATTTATTTTCAGAACAGGGTCCTTTAACGAATCTGTAACTTTCTGATTCAGTGTTCCCTAGGGTCCTCCTTTCTACACCCTGCTACTGCTGGAATTGCAGTCGAGTGCCCAGGCTCAGATTTTTATGTGGGTGCTGGGGATCTTAATTCAAGCTCTCATGATATACAGCAAACACCAGATCTGCTGAGTCATTACCCTAGTCTGAATATTGAGTTTTTATTTGTTATTTATTTAATATTTTTCTTTTTATTGAAAATAGATTTTTTCATACAAAATATACTGATTACAGGTGCCCCCCTCCTTACTTCTCCTAGATCTTCCTCACTTCCCTACCCACCCAAATATAATCCTTTTTTTCTCTCCATAAGAATGCAAATAGGAATCTAAAAAGAAATAATAAATTAAAATAAGGTATAGTAAAAAACAGAATATTACAAAACAAGCAGAACAAAAGAGACAAAAAGCACAAGAAACACATGGAGACACAGAGACACGCAGGTTTACACACATAAAAATGTCATTAAAAAACCAGAAATCATAATATAATCACATAGAATTTGTAAGGTGTAAAACACGAAATAAAGGTATGGCAAAGCATTATGAGACAGATCAAAGAATCTCCAAAATGCCTTTGAGTTCTTTGGTCATCTACTGACGACATGGGCCTGCCTGTAAGGGTGGTTTGAATATCCAGTAAGACTCTTAGAAAACACTAATTTTTCATTGGTGAGTTTGTTGAGATAGCTTCCAGCCTAGGGATAGGGGCTTGTGTCTACTTCTGCAACCCAGCTATGCATAAGACTGAGATTGCTTTTTAGTACCATCCTCTCATAAAAAATAGATGAGTCATACTCAGTCGTGGCCCCTTAGAATCATTTGGTTGGTCACAACCTCCCGGCTGAATTGGACAAAACGATGCAAGAAGCTGACAGAAATTCAAGTTGTGTCCCTGTGCCATTTCTGCTGTGTCTCAGTGCCACCGCCCTGTTAGAGACTGCAAGATCTCTGACCTGCTCTGTGTCTAAGACTTCTGGTCTCATACTAGTTAGATAAAAGTCAATTAAAATCTTTAAAACAAGTGTGTTGTATTTTGTCTCTGGTGATTCCAAAATTCTATCTAAGTCAAATACCATTTAATAGAATCATTTAAGGAACATTTCTAGTCTTTACTGATTCAAAGTACTGTGGGGCAGGGTAAATTCATATTGGCACACTCATTTCTCTTGGTTTCATTTGTTTCATTTGCTTTCTCTTTCCTTGATTGGGCTTTTGAAATATCATGGCCTTTTAACCTAAGAATTTCAGTTATAACAAATAATTATAATATATAATTATATATATATAATTTTTAATTATACTGAGTTTGATATTAAAATTATCTTCCCCTTATTGGATGTGTAGCTAAATGTTTTAGATAAACCATAGGTAAAGAACACTCAATATAAGGCGAGAGATGAGCTCGCTAGCATGATGAATTTAATATAAAAACTCTTTATGATTTTCTAAAGTCATATATTAATATCAAACTCTGACCCTAGGCCATGAGAAATCTAATTAGAATCAGATTAAAGTAAAATGTAGTGGGAATTAAAAGAGATAACATATGTTACTGATACTACTGCAAAAAATGAAGGCAATTTAACATCATTTAAAAGGATTTTTGCTCAGGTAGACCGCTCAGTATGGTAGACTCCATAAGACGCTTCATGGGAGGATGCTATTTCTTCTGAGTAACCAGTGTGCCTTTGATATCTTCTGCACTGCTCTTATCATTGTTTTTCATCAGTCATGAAAACATTTTCCTCTGTCTGCTTCCCAGAAGGTAATAAAGAGGTTGACTATGATTGAAAGTGTATGACTTATTATCCTTCTCTGGTCTTGTCAAATTTATGTAAACTTGGGTTAAGCATGGTATTGGTATGGTTAGGAATTAAAGGAAAAATATGAAAAACAAATATATTTGCTCAAAAAAGAAACCCTAGCTGGGCAGTGGAAATGCACGTCTTTAATCCCAGCATTCGGGAGGCAGAGACAGGTGGATCTCAGTGAGTTCGTGGCCAACCTTGTCTACAAAGCGAGTTCCAGGACATCCAGGGCTACACAGAAAAACCCTGTCTCAAAAAACCAAGGGGGAAAAATGTAAAAGAATTTTAAAAAATATCAACAAAGAAAATTTCCCTTTTGCAAAAACATGTCTTTTTTGAATTATAGAATTTGTTGTTGTTTGTTTTATTTTCTTTTCCCTTAGGAATACTGATAAAGATTGATACCACATTCTAAACATCCCAGCACTTAATGCTAAGGCTTCCTCTAGTTCATAATTATCTCTCTCTCTCTCTCTCTCTCTCTCTCTCTCTCTCTCTCTTTTGATATTAAATCATTTGATTATCAGTCTTTAATTCTACATCAGTTATATGACATATATTATGTCCTAGGAAGGAAGGAATCCCTGCCCTGCCCTAGGATATTGCTAAGAAAACAGAACATGTTGTGTTTCTCTCATGCGTCCTAGTTTTGCCAGTTCACCATCACTGGTACCTTCGAAAGGACTCCATGCAGGCAGAGAAAAATCAATGTTGGTTAACTCTTCTTTCTTTTGTGTAAGTGATCAGAAATGATTGCTGTAGACTGTGTTTGCTTGCTTATATAAATTTTGTTTCCAAGAAGCTATTGTCTCATCACTTAATAATCAGGGAATTCTTTGAGTTTACAATTTATCGCAAGACAATTTCTTAGATATGACATGTTTCTTTCCTTTGCTTAATATCTACTTGGTATGTTTGCATTCTACATAGTAGCTTTGTGAAATTTAGTGTGCTTCCTCCATCATTTTTAATTAAAATGGGAAGAATATAAGGTATTCTCATTTATTGGTGAACTCGAACACAATATATACTTTGCGTTAAGTCCTCCATCCCTGAAATTTGTCTCCTAACTAGGAGATATTTGCACTGTAAATTCTCAAGGGAAGCTGACCGTTTCCCATAGTTCTTTAACAGGCAGATGAAAGATAGGTAGGCCGTTCCTTTCTCATGAAAACCATTAGTCTTTGTAACCCATTATGTAACACAATGTCTTTTGAGCAATACCTGTTCCCTTCGCAATCACTCTTTATGTTGCCTGATATTTGCTCATATTTAGAGATGGCTTTCAGATCTACCCAGTACCTATTTCTCTACCTGGGAATCATCATCATCCTTAATGATGTAAGAATCTATGGAGACAAGCCACATTATCCTTGATCCTAATCAATTGACATGGTATTTCATCTATTTCAGTATTGTTGTCTACTTTAGTTTACATATAGACATTTCCATTTTTTACGAAATTACCATCTCCAAATCTTAAAGTGTTTGATAGAACTCTCTTTGTGCCTTCATAGTCATCTCTCAATATTTAGTATTGTTCTCTGTTACCCATAAATTTGACACCCCCATCCACATTGAATTCCTCTGCCATTTGCTTTCAGTTAATGGAGTATGGCGGTCAGAAAAAGGTGAAGAAAAGTACTTACTTTCCCCCGACCTCTCCCACTCCTCTATGCAGAGCTTCTTTTGACTATCTGGAGGTCCTGTCAGTGTAGGAATTCTTGTTTGAAAAGGTGCCTATTTCCCTCACCAACACCTTCACAAGGAGGTATGGTAGATGCAACTTGAGGTCATAATCCCCAGTGAACTATGTTTTCCTACAGTTTCATTATGCTTTCATTGTGTACATACCTGTGAATAGTTGCTCAATTAAATACTTCTGTAATTACCTCTTCTGAGAATCCAATGTGTTTCCTACTGGGACATTGTTATCCCAGTCTTGTTACTGTTATTTCCAACATAAATTAATTCAGTCTATTATTTTCAGTCTTCTTTTTTGTAGTTCTTCTATCTTATATTCTGCAAAATCTGAGTTCTGCAAGAATCCATCATTGTGAATAAGTTGTTTTTGCATCCTAATATCTTAGGTGTCTATCACTACAAATCCTTAGTCCTGTATCTCAATTATACTTCCAATAACTTCCCTTAGTATACTTATCTCAGTGATTTTTAAACACACACTTTTATACTCAGAAAATGGTCTAGCATTGTGTTATATGAGAGAACCCAAACTCCAGTTAATACCTCCTAATCTGTAGTGATTAAGTTGCTTTGCTGTTTGAATATATGTAAGGGAAGTTCCAAGGGAAAATGGCCCAAAATTCAACCCACAATCATTTAAGAAAAGGTTTCTTTTTCTCTTTAATATTTGAAAAAGCTCAGTATTTTGAATGACTTATAAAAGTCAGGAGATAACATCATGGCTATATTGTCTCCTGGACCAACTGTGAAGTTGTTTTTGTGTTCAGTTTGTTACTAAATGAACCTCTTCTGTCCAGAAACATGAATGATCTAATTTTCCTGAGAAAGTCAAGTGAGACTTCTAGCCCTTTATTTAATTAGTCTGTATCAGGAACCAATAAATTTGGAATACATGCTGAATGCTGAAGCAAATAAATGACCGATTTTTAAATGCGAAAATTTGTCAAAGTGCTTCCTCTGGGGTTGTTTTGAAAGTTTCTGTACCATGAGGTTTGCTAATTGGCTTGATGCTGGGCAATAAATGAAGTCTGGGTATAGGTCTATTGACTGGAGCATGAATAGGATTTCAGGGACCATGTTCCAGAAAACAAGCAAGCAAACAACCAAGCAAACAAAAAATTTATTCTTACTATCTCGAAAGTCATCAATCTTGTCAAATTTCCTACAGTAGGGTGGAACCTCATGATCCCCTCACACACATATAAGCAGCTCCAAGTGACAAGTGAACTCAGTAGAAAAAAACCATGAAGCTTGTGAAACATAGTGTGGAGGATGGGAGAGGAAGTGAAAGAGACAGGACTTGGAGGTGGATTCAATCAAAACAAGTGTATTGAATGGTCACACAATAAAATATTAAGACCATATGAAGTCCTACATTTAATAATAAAAGCGAAACTCTTACTGGAAGAAATACATGTACTGGTTTGTCCCTTTCTGACATCATAACCATTGTATTGGCCAATGGCAAGAGCTTCTTTGTAATACTAAGGGGCCTACTTGTTGGGGTTTCTGTCCTGCCCATTACCCCACAGCTGGCAAGCCCCAAAGAAAATCACACACAGGACTCCATAAGATTATAAACTGATTGGCCCATTATCTCAGGCTACTTATTAGCTCTTATAACTTATGTTAGCCCATTATTTTTATCTATGTTAGCCACACTGCTCAGTACCTTTCTCAGTGGGGCAGCTTACATCTTGCCCCTCTGGTGGTCTGGACAGACCTGCAGAGGGAGCTTCCTGTTTCCTAGAATACTCCTGTTCTCATCGCTCCGCCTCTACTTCCTGTCTGGTTAACCCACCCATACTTCCTGCCTGGCCAATCAGCATTTATTTAAAACATGATTGACAGAATACAGACAATTCTCCCACATCACTCCTTGGGTCTGTTCTTTGTGTCACTACAGACAGGACAGTGGTCAGTCTCATCACCTTACCTGGTTCTATGTAAGTTAAGATTCCATCCAGTTCTTATTAGCTATGTGAGGAGAGACATAAACATTTTTCCCAAGAAAAGTGATAATATTGTATGCAACAGAGTTCTTAGAGAAAATACATGTTTCCCATAGAAATTACACTAAAATAATTCCTCTTTACGTCACTAAGCTGCTTATTTCCCTTGGTACTTTTTATAATTTCAAAGTCAAAGAGATATCCTAGTTAGAATGAAGCTCTGCCTAATTTCTCTGTTGCCATTTACTATATATCACTTCTCAATATTCTATTAGAAAACTGGATGAGACCTCATGATTTGTTTCATTCTCTTTTATATGGTAATGAATTGATATTGACAAATAGAATGGAATTCAGAAGCACTGGAAAGTCTTGCAGTATGGTACAGTAGTCATCATTAAGGGAAATATTGAATTCTCATATTCATTTCTAGGCACTGTGATAATGTAGACACTGTGCTTCAGAAACCTTCAAAAGACTTAAAAGTTCTAGTATAGTATAAAAGATCTGCAAGATTCTGTGTACTAAAACAGAAAGAAATTATGAATGTGCTGAGGATGAACTCAGAGTTTAGTCTAGTGGATGTCAGCAAGCGTCCCACAATTGAGGTACAGTGCAAGTGAAAAGTATAATTCTCTCAAGCTTTCTTTTGAATATGATAACCAAAACTATATATTAAAGTGTACTTTTTTCTTTTCTTCAAATCAGCTAATTTTGACAAAGAGCATAATGCATGCTTAGGTATTTTCTGGCTGGAGAGAAAACTTGATTATAAAACCTACTATATTACAGCATTACAGCAGTCTCAGGGAGTTAGGTAGTCACTCATGGATCATTTTCAGATGGTTTCTTATAATGAATAAGTAAAACTTAAGAACAATAAGGTGATTTTCTTTACCTTTCCCCCAAAGACATTATCTTAAAAGTTATGATTTGGGTGGTTGAATCACTGGTTTGTTTATCTTTGTACTTCAATGGGCAGTAAGCATCCATAATTCTTATGACAAAAATATGATCAGAAGAGAATATTCCTGGAGTCAAACCTTGAGTGTTAGCTTTCCTACGTCCTCTGAAATATTGAAATCTTTATATTGTTGAAGATCAATATGTTTAACAAGAAAACTAAAACTATGAAACTTATCTTCCTGATTTTTATGCAAGAATAATAAATAAAGTAATTATGTGGGTAAATTTATTATTTCCTTGTAATCAATATACAGTTTTTGAATCGGGATTCTGAAATCACTTTAAAAATACACTTTCCTTTGAACTATTCAGTGAAACTCAGCTACCTATCTACCATCTATCTTATCTAATCTATTTATTGATCGATCTATCAATCATCTATCTATCATATATATGTATCACACACATCTGTCTTTGTTGTCATCATTCCTAATGGTCAGAGAATGGAAAAGAAAGTATGGAAAATATTTTTAGGCTGGTAAGATGGCTCAGAATGTAAAGTGCTTAGTGCTCATCCTGATGACCTGAATTCAGTTTCTGAAACTCACATGGGAGCAGGAAAGAACCAGCTTCCACAAGCTACCCTCTGATGTCCACATGCATGCTTAAGACATATGTGTATGTATACATGTGCACACACATGGACATAAGTAAAGATAAGCAAAGATAATTTAAAAGTAAGCAATAAATCTTAGAGGAAATTATATTAAAATGTTTTTCTTTAAATGAATCTATCATTTTTAAAAGTAATAACAGTACAGCCTAATATGTAGCTAGCAATTCTTACCTAATTTTGATCTCACTTGTTATATCAGATAAAAGACTTGGGTCTGAACTAAACTCCACTCCAATAGTTTTGACAAGAAGTAACTTCAGTGACAAAGGCTTTATTTCGGTTCTCCATTTGAGAAGATGTGCTGGGAGACTCAGCAGTGGGAATAACTTGAGGCTGCACTGGCAGGACTATGAGGCTGCTTGCTCATGTCTGTATGGACCAGGAGGCAGACAGCACACACAAATCAGGACTGGGTTATAAACCTCACGGCATGCCCTTTAGTGACTTCTTTCCTCCTAGTTGGCTCTACCTGACAAAGGTCCCATGGTCTACAGAAGCACTGTGATCAATTGTGACCATGTGCTGGAACACAGGAGTCAGTGACAGACATTTTACATTCATGTCATTACAGCTCCTGTAACATGAAATACATGAACTCTTTATAATGTGATGTCTTAAGGGCTGTTCCAGGCAACTGGAATTATTTGGGTAATAAGAACCAGGCTGAAAACATTATAAGCTTGGGACATTGGGACTTTTCCTCTTTCAAACACCATTAATCATCTCAAATATGTGCTTTTGTTTACATATTTTAAACAAAGCTTGATTTGTTTACAACCCTGACGAAAATGGTTATTAACTGAATTCCTGGAGTGAACAGCATGTTTGCATTTTTTGTGATAAGAGAAAATAAATCATGTTTTTTTTTTCTCCCAACACAAATATTGAATCTCTCCATTTGATAGATTTTTCTAATTTTTCTATTTTTATTGTTTAATACATCTGAATCAATAACAATTCAGGTTAATTTGCAATCTTAATTTTCCTTCCTTGTTACTGCAAGCCTGGCTTAGTCATTACAGAGATGTTGCCTTAGCTGTTCCAGCAGCTGCAGTGATTTGCATCAATTGGCACCCAAGCACCCTGTTCTATCTTCCATCCTGGCAACTGCTACTGTTGCTAATGCTGCACCCAATGACTGCCCATGTGGCAGATCATATAGAAACCCCACTATCCTAAGCTTAAACTTCCTTATCATACAGTGCACTTTAAATACACACACAAATGCACACACACACCAAATATATTACATATTTATATTTTTTTATAATCATTATATTATATGTATATATCAGTACTAAGAAAAGAAATTCCTAAACTAAAATCGAAGCCTTGTCCTCTAGAGGAGTGGTTGGTTTATTTCACCTCATAGGTCTTCTGTAAAGAACAGATTACAGTATATGAAAAATGTCCAGCACATTTTTGATGCTATGAGTGAATTTAAAGATGGAAATTGCCTTTGTCTTTTGAGGTAGCCAATCTGTCTCCACAGTTAACAGCGGCTAGTTTCATGGGGTAGTGACTGTTAGAAGGATGTGATTATATCACTATAAAGCATATGAGCATGTAAAAAAACTTGAACTCTCATTTATTGTAAATGTGTTTTGATGATTCAATTACTTAACATGTTTATGGAGAACACTGTGCTCTTCTGGTATGTAATCAAAACAGATATGATTTATACTTACTTGGATAAGAAGTTCAATTGTATTTGTTTTATTAAATCCTACTATGCAGGCCACGTTTCCCTTGAATTCATGATCTTTTTCCTTTAGTCTTTTGAATTTTAGAGATATTAGTAATTGTCATCAATCCTATCTTCCAAATAGATTTGCAGAATCTAGCCTTTCTAAAAATAAACAACAAAAAATGGCTCTGCATATAAAAAAAGAGATGGGCAAGATTTAGCCTGAACACATAGGTTCAATACTAAATAAAACACTGGCAAATCTAATCAAAGAACACATCAGAGCCATCATCCACCATGATGAAGTTGGCTTCATCCCAGAGATGCAGGGAGGGTTCAACATATGAAAATCTTTCAATGTAAACCACTGTATAAACAAACTGAAAAACAAAAAAAAACACATGATCATCTCATTAGATGCTGATAAAGCTTTTGACAAAATGAAACATCCCTTCATGATAAAATTCTTGGAGAGAGCAGGGATACAAGAAACATACACACCTAAACATAATAAAGGCAATATACAGCAAGTCAACAGTCAACATAAAACTAAATGGAGAGAAACTCACACAATCTCATTGAAATCAGGAACAAGACAAGGTTGTCCACTCTCTCCAAATCTATTCAATATAGTTCTTGAGATCCTATCTAGAGCACTAAAACAACAAAAGGAGATCAACTCAAAAAAGAAGTCAAACCTCACTGTTTGCTGATGATATGATAATTTACATAAGTTCTACCAAGGAACTTCTACAGCTCATAAACACTTTAAGTAATGTTGCAGAATACAAGATTAATTTTAAAAAATCAGTAGCCCTTTATTTACACAGATGATGAATGGGCCAAGAATGAAATCAGAAAACCATCACCCTTCACAATAGCCACAAATGGCATAAAATATATTGAAGTAACTCCAACCAAGCAAGTGGAAGACTTGTATGGCAAGAACTTTAAATATTTGAAAAAGGAAATTGAAGAAGATACCAGAAAGTAGAAAGATCTCCAATGCTCTCAGGTAGGTAGAATTAACATAGTAAAAATGGCAATCTTAGCAAAAGCAATCTACAGATTCAACGCAATGCCCATCAAAATCCCAGCAAAATTCTTTACAGACCTCGAAAGAATGGTACTCAACTTCATATGGAAAAGCAAAATACCCAGGATAGCCAAAACAATCTTGTACAATAAAAGAACTTCTGGAGGACTTCAAACACTTCTACAGAGCTACAGTAATGAAAAAAGCCTGTTATAAAGCAAAGAAAACCAGCCTACAAACCACAATCCCAGAGAATTTAGACAACAATGAGGACACTAAGAGAGACTTACATAGATCTAATCTGTGTGGAAAGTAGAAAGTAGAAAAAGGTAAGGTACCCTGAGTAATTTGAAGCATGTTGACCTTGGGGGAGAGTAGAAGCGGGGAGTGGGGAGGCAGAGAGAGTAGTAGAGAAAAATGTAGAGATCAAAAAAATCAATAAAAAGAAAGAAAAAGACTGGTATAGGCATAAAAACAGACAGGAGAACAAATGGAACCTAATCGAAGACCTGGATATTAATAGACATACCTTCGAACACCTCATTTTTGACAAACAAATCAAAAAATATCAAATGGAAAAAAGAAAGCATATTTAGCAAATGGTGCTGGCATAACTGGATATCAGCATGTAGAAGAATGAAAATAGATCCATATCCATCACCATGCACAAAACTCAAGTTCAAGTGGATCAAAAATCTCAACATAAAGTCAGTCACACTGAACCTCTTAGTAGAGAAAGTGGGAAGTATACTTGAACACATTGGCACAGGAGACCACTTCCTAAATATAACCCTAGTATCACAGACACTGAGAAAAACTATAAACAAATGGGACATCTTGAAACTGAAAAGCTTCTGTAAAGTAAAGGACACGGTCAACAAGACAAAATGACAGCCTACAGAATGGGAAAAGTTCTTCGCCAACCCCACATCAGACAGAAGTCTGATTTTCAAAATATACAAAGAACTCAAGAAATTGGTCATCAAAAGAACAAATAATCCAATAAAAAATGGAGTACAGACCTAAACAGAGAACTCTCAACAGAGGAATCTAAAGTGGATGAAAGACACTTAAGGAAATACTAAACATCCTTAGCTATCAGAGAAATGAAAATCATAAAAACTCTGAGATTCCATCTTACACCTGTAAGAATGGCCACGATCAAAAAAACTGATGACAATTTATGCTGGAGAGGTTGTGGGGAAAAGGAAACACTTCTGCATTGTTGGTGAGAATGCAAGCTGGTACAGCTCCTTTGGAGATATGTTTTGCCATTTCTCAGAGAATTAGAAAGCAACCTTCCTCAAGACCCAGCAATACTAATTTTGGGTATATATTTAAAGGATGCTCAATCATGCCACAAGGACATGTGCTCAACCATGTTCACAGCAGCATTGTTTATATCAACCAGAACCTGGAAACAACCTAAATGCCCCTCAACCAAAGAATGGATAAAGAAAATGTGGTACACTTACACATGAAGTACTATACAGTAGAAAAAAATGACATCTTGAATTTTGCAAGCAAATGGATGAAGCTAGAAGACATCATATTGAGTGAGGTAACCCAGACCCAGAAAGACAATTATCATATGTACTCACTCATAAGTGGTTTTTAAACATAAAGCAAAGAAAACCAGCCTACAATCCACAAATCCCAGAGAACCTAGACAGCACTGAGGACCCTAAGAGAGACATACATGGATCTAATCTACATGGGAAGTAGAAAAAAAACAAGATCTCCTGAGTAAATGGGGATCATAGGGACCACAGGAGAGGGTTGAAGGAGATGGGAGAGGCAGGGAGGGGAGCAGAGAAAAAAATATATAGCTCAATAAAATCAATTTGTAAAATTGATAGATGAAATTTAGCTATTAGATCAAGGTGACACCACTTGCTAAATTATATACACCTGTTACTCTGAAATTTTAGGATGGAACTTTCAAAGCTTTCCTTTTGCCTGAAAATGTTGTCTTAGAAATATTTTTAATATAACCACCCTCTGTGTAGTTATAGAAATCGCAAGATAAACCTCCAGTCAGTTGTTATTATTTGTGGGAAAAATCTCTGAATCCTAGCACGATAATGCATAACTTACACATTAGAGTCCAGGCATTAACTTTAGCACACTTTCAAATCCATTTCTCTGTGATATTAAATGATCTGTACTTATGAAATCCAGAAGCTGGAGAGAGGCAAGGAATAATAGAATATCAGCTGAATTCAGATTCATGCATAGCAATCACACAGCCTCTAACCTTCCCCTTGCAGATGATGGCTATTAATTAAGGATTTGTCTTATGGAAGAAAAGACATCTTTCTTTCTGAAGAAATAAAAATTGATCAAGAGAAAAATATGACTTTAATGTGGGAATTGGCATTACTGAGCATTCTTGCAAATACTGGCAGTTGGAGATCAACCAGGGAAACCATCAAATCTCTGGTCACTCGCCTGCAACATGAGTCTACATGAACATACAGAAGCAATGCGCTTGCTGAACAGAAACACTTCTTGTCACTTGTTCTATTTTCCCTCATTTTTAGACTTTTCCTGCTTTTTAATTGACTATTTGGTATAACTGTTTTTTTAATAATGTATCATAATGATGCTTCTAACATACGTTTTGGTTGGTC
This sequence comes from Myodes glareolus, assembly GCF_982192425.1. Lineage (NCBI taxonomy): Eukaryota > Metazoa > Chordata > Mammalia > Rodentia > Cricetidae > Myodes > Myodes glareolus. The sequence continues at coordinate 32,880,379 of NC_142040.1, forward strand.
TAGAGTTTGCAATATACATTTTTATTCTCAATACACTTTCCAACATTATTATACTTCTACTTTGCTTGTGATACAAGAAGGGGTATTTTTAATTTATTAAATTTTTAGTGTAAGGCACTTGTAAATAAAAAAATATCACATAGGAAAATTAAACAGACCCAAAATCTACACATCACAATGAACTTTATGCAGTTAGGAGCAGAGTATTCTCAATGCCCTTCTCTTAGAACACCATGTCGGTCATTCTCCTTATCATTAGGCTGTAGTCAATACACGGCTAGTACTAAGCTACAATCATGCAGTTCCCATTTAGATCAATCAAGGATAATAAAATGATGCATTTTGGTTTACCTTCTTTTTTCTTTCTCCCTTGATGTAGATGCAAGGGTCTGACTGTATGGGTCCTTCTTTGACTTATATAATCTTTGTTGACTTTCTTGACCTCCACACTGTCTTTAATGCCCACCTTTCCATTTTAGCTGCATTTCTCTCTATTGTTCCATGATGTGTGATATTCCTGGGCAATAATAAACTTAGGAAGTCAGGGTTCCTCTATAATTTTTCTCTTGTGGTTCTTGACATAGATAGAACATAGACAACTTTGAATTTAGCAGGATTGATCAAACATTAGCAGTCTTTTACCATGTTGCTCTGTTTCTGGTATTGGAGCAGAGTATGGGCTTTGAAATTATTTCTCCAATGGGTTCATCTCTCCTGTCAGAATGTCATTCCATAATGTAGATGCCTTGCAGAACATTATTATTTTAAAGATTTTTAATCAGAATATTAACAGGGTTTATAGTGGGCATTTTGGAAGTTACGAGAAAAAAACATATATATTAGGGACTGTATGGAGGAGGCGATACAGATTTTAGTCATTGTCACTAAATGCTCACAGGTGTGTCAATAACTCCTAGTCTCTGCCCACACTGGGACGAGGTTGAAGATGGAAACTACCTCAGTCAACTTTTGCTTTGTGTGGTTATTCTCTTAAACTTGCATGTTGATTTTCAAGAAAATTTGATGAACAGAATTTTGGAGATGCTTGAAACAAATATTTCCATAGAAACAACAATGGTTCCCTTAGAGCTTCTGGGAGTATTGTCTGTGGGGGTTAAATACCGTCTTGTGATTTGCAGTCTCACATTATGGTGTTATTGTTTTAATTACTTAGAAACATTCTTCTAATAAATGAGCACATAATGCTTACTTTAAAAATATTTTTCTAATAATTCTTGTGTCTTAGCTGCAACTGTGAATTAATCTAAAATGCTTCCTAGTATGGAAATAATTTCCTTTCTGTTGGCATCTTGTTTCAGTTCAGTGAATGCAACTTTTAGTAATTTTGGCTCATCCTTTTTTCTTTTCCTAATTCATAATCAAAATCTTTACTTTGGCATTCAGAGACGCCCTTATTTGATTGATGAAGCTCGTCGCAGCAGTTTCTTTCTATCTTGTCTGGCTCTTTTGTTCCTTGCGTCTTGGCTTCTGGGCCTTTGAGCCAGGGTCACATGTATCTCAGGCTGTTCTCAAAATCCCTTTGTAGTTGAGGGTGACCCTGAACCCCTGATCTACTTCTACTTGAGGGCTGGATCACAGGTCTGCACCATTGCCTCTAGTGATACTAGTCCCTCAGTCTTACTCCTTTTATTGTGCTGATGTACAAGGGAATGTCTCATAGGGGTCTTACAGTCTCACAGTGCCTCTTGTGTCTAAACATGGCCACATGTAAGGCTCCTATGTATCGTTTCTCTGATCCTCTTTATGGTAAAGGTCTCCTTGGCATAGAGACTCCATCCCATTAAAAATACACAGTCAGTTCATAAATAAAGCTATATCTGGCCTTAATGAAACATTTTAACCCTTGATTGTTGCTTTCAGTATCTTAGAAGGAAATGAAGTTAGCTCTTAAAAAAAAAACAAACCTGCTCCCATTAGTAGGATGCTTGGGCTCATGGAATCCTGCACCATAGTAACTGTTTTATTGCTAACTTTATATCTAACCTTGGTGAGCCGTTCATTATTTGCATCAGCATTAGTACAGGGGCAAGGTGGCTTAGAGGATTACAACCTAGAAAATATGTAATTTCGCTTTGGTGTTACATCCCACAGGCACCCACTCTAATTACATGGCTCACAATTGGAGAACACTTAAAAGTTTGCAAAAAAGGCCATGTTTTTAAAACTTTTAATCCTTAAAATTATGTTAGAAAATAGCCCAAGTATATATTATTGTTTCTGATATACAGGGAAAGAAAATTGAGCTTTAGCGCTCATCTAAGTGTTATGTTGAGAACAGAACACATTTTTTTTAATGTTTAGAAAAACAAATCTTTGGTTCAAAGGGCAGAATCTGAGGCTAATTTTCCCCTCAGAACCCTCTCCCCTTGAGCATGATAAGTGGCCCTTATTTCCAAACCTTTCAAATAAGAAAGAAAATATAACTAGAATTATCCTGTCTCTCTGTGACAATCTGACGCTTTTGCAGTTATATCATTTGCCTCTCATGCTCTTCTCGGGACTCAGGGATGGGGGGTGGTAGACAACTTCTGTCTCCAGGCAAAGCCCAGACACTCGTCCTCAGATCTAGTGACTTGTATGTGGATTATCTGCCACCACCTATTCCTTTATCCCCTTTCATGTACCAATATGCTTTTTATTTCCATGATGTCAAAGATCCTGAATTGTTCTTTCAGCAATTAATGTCTAGCTTGGGGAATGTAGCTTGCCTAACCCACAGCTGAAATAGCATAATTTGTTAGTGAAGATGAAAACTTGATTTTCTACAAGGATTATTGTCATTTACTGGGCACCTTGAAACACAGAGAAGGAAACAAATGTAAATAATGTTTACAGTGAGGAGAGGGGAAATTTCTGACACCAGATTGATGACTTCACCATCCATTTGCTGCTCATTGACATTTAACCTCTGGGTACTGAGTTTTGTCATCAGTGAAATGAGGGCAGTAGCATCACCAACCTCAGAAATGTGCGGTAAGGATTAAACTCACATAGGTATATAGACTTCTTACAACTTTGCCTCGTGGGTGGGGCAGAGGACGTTAAAATCATGTTGAAAGAGTGTGGTGTCATGTTGTCTACACTTGTGTCAGTCATCGAATTCGGTGATTTAAACATATTACCTCACTTAATTTTCACTACAGTGCTCTGAGATAAGGGTGGATTTGTTTCATGAAACTAAATAATTGTTTTCCAAGTCACACAGCCAGTAAGTTGCTGTAGCTCGTAGGATCGTGTCCTCAGTTTCCATGTAAAATTTGCCACAGCCAAAGAGAAAGAGTGCAGGTTTAGAGAAACAGAAAAAAAACTATATTCCAGGTCACTGTCAGCATTTTAGTGGACTGAAATAATTTACACAGCCTATGCTTTATTGTGGAAAGAAATTATATAGACATTTTTCTATGTACATAAGCATGACCTGTTCAAGTTTCCATAATAGTGCTTGTGTGTATGCATGTTTTCAAGGTTGTCCATTTAGTATTAGATGATTAGTTGGGATGCTATTCCTTAGGGAAGACTATTCTCCCTCTTTAACGATAAAAGATATAGTAGGTGATACTGATTTTATTTATTGTAGCCTGCAAGAAGTACTTATTTCAAAACACTTCTTTCATTTGACAGGTTTGTATTTTGAAAGTTGTGAAGCTGATTTAATCACAACAGAACAGAATCAAAAGAAATGCTTAGCATTGATAATCTGTGATTTTTAAGTGTAAAACTGTTAAGCTGAAAGAAAGCGTGTTGTAGGAAAGGACTGAGACAAAGCTGGAGTTCAGTGAAAGGCGAGGATTCATGGATTTGTATTGATTATTATCTCCATTCACGACACGTGAAGGTAGCTTGTAATCACCAATTATTTTCTATTGATTACATCTCTACAGACCTAATATTGCCATCGCATTTTCAGTATAAATTTGCCTCATTGAGCTTCTAGAAATATCAGTGTTTACTGTGGGTGTAGCGTTTTAAAGAGCAAATACATGGGAAGCTTCGCTCTATATGGGATCTTCTCCAGAAAGTTACTTCTACTCTCCGATTCTCTTTCCTTATTTGTTAAAAAAGGGGGGGGGGCTGTTTTAGGCTTAGAGAGTGGAAAACTGTCAAAAATTTACCTTGTCAGGTACTATGTATTGCATCAGGAAAAGCTATTTTTTTCTTAGAAAAGACCTATGAGAAAAAAATCACAATGATTGACATAATCTTATTTTGCACCAGTCAGGGTTCTCCAGAGAAACAGAACCAATGGTGTATCAGTCGAGGTTCCAACCTAACCTACAAGGGTTTTCACAGAATTAACCACAAAACTAAGAGGCTGACAGTGCACACTGTGACAATGTGTAGAGCTTTCGAGAAGGCTGGAAATTCTGAAAGAATTGCCAGCACAGGGGTGGGTCTGGTCTGCAGGTGGGTCAGCATATGGACCTCAGGTAGTACTTTCATGTTATGCATTTAACATAAATTTATAGATTTATACTACTTTAAGAAAAATTGTTACTTTGAAGAATCTAGGCCCTGGAATGATTAGATGATACCCACTCATATTATAAAGGGCCATTGCATTATTCAAAGTTAGCAGACTATAACCTTTGATGACATTCATGACAAGTTTTACAATAACGCCTATGCTAGCATTTGACCAACAAGGTGACCACAAATGATGACCCATAAATTATCTGTCACACCACAGAACTAGACTATTTGTCTATATATGTGGTGTTGGGGCCACAAGTGTTCTGCTTGACTGTACGTATAAGATGCCTTGAACCCATTTTATAACTATTTGGGAATTGTTCACAGATGGTGAACCACAGGTAAAGTCGGAATATTTGCTGCTGGACTTTCTCATGCTGAAAGAATCAGTAACTGAGAAGTGGACAACTCATATGACAGAAGATGGTCATGGGAGTGGAAGCACAACAGTGTACCCTGACACTCAAAGGTACTTTCCTGTCTTCTCATCTTTACTTTGGCTCAAGTCAAACTCATTTCAGGAATCAGAGGGTAGTAGCCCCACAAATGTGTCTTTATCGCTGTCTTGAGGAAGAATGGTCTCTTGGATTAGCACTCTGAACTCACTGTTGTGTTAGCCTAGTGAACTCACTTTTTCTTAGCAACTGGGATGAATGGCTCATTTCCTGAGCAACTCTGGTTGCTCCCATGTGTTAGACCATCATTTTCTGATTGAAACCCCATCTAAGATGTAGCTGTGGCCCTGCAGGTAAATGTGGGAGTATCCAATCTCTATTTCCACTCCAGCAACTTCATACGTGTCTCTGAAGAAAACAAATCCAGTATTTTAAGTTTGATATGAGACACTAATGATGTGCCATATGTAAGTTCTTTAGAGTCATCAGCACTTGTTTTGAGGATGTGTATTTTTGAAAGAAAACAAAATAAATATGTGTAGACTACCAAATATTTACACAACAGCAGCAGCAGCAACAACAACAACAACAAATGCTTCTTAGTTGTATACCTGGCTGTTAATATCAGTTGTTAGATGCTGAAAGCAGATATTCTGAAATATTATATCAAGTTTAATACTGGTGTATAATATTATTTTTACACTACATTTTGTAGTTACCTTAGGGCTCCTGGGATCTGTGCATGCTTTGTCAACCCTTTCCAAAATAAAACACTAGTATCTGCAGCTTAAGAAATAGAATCCATACAATGTGGACATTGTTCTGCTTTTGTGTATGCTCTACTCAGACCTGTCTGCAAAAGATATTGATTGTAAGTCCAGAAGGTATTTCCACTGGAGAATGTCATCGTTAACTCTCTTCTTCCCACACTGTTGGAGTCTGTCAGATCCTTACTAAAGAACAGTGCAGACTGGCCATGCACTATGATAACTGCACAAAGCACCACCATACTTAGGAAGACTCTCATCACAAAGCATAGTCGTAGCCTTCTTAATGAAAAGCTGCTGGGAGATCACTGAGGTCTTATGTTTGGGAAATTCACATAGCAGTGGCTTGAGCTCAAACATGCCTTCTGTAGCCCATATGCTCTGCAAGGCTATTAGAGGGATAATGGCTTCAGGGGATGCTTGAAAATGACTTTTGTGATCACATTCTGACTATTTGTAAGGCCTTTTATAACAAAGGGGAGCAGGTAAATTTCTGAGATGATCATGTTAAGTTATCTGGTTCTGAGAAAGAAACTGGCCCCTGTATTCTGTATTCTACTCCTCTGTAGAGTTTCAGCCATAACTTCCATTAGGCTGGATTTCTACCTCTGTCATTAATTTGTTATTCTTTTGCTATTTTTTTAATTTATTTTTTTAAATTTATTTATTTATATATGTCCTGGCCACAGTTTTTCCCCTCATTTTCCTCCAGTCACTCTCTCCTATACCTCTTCTCTTCCCATCCCCCAATCCACTCTCCCTCCATGTCTTTTAAGGAGCCGGTAGTCTTCCAATGAGTATCAACAAAGCCAGCATAACAAGGTTCAGTAAGACTAAGCACCTCCCCATGTATTAAGGCAGTGGCTGTTTCCCACTCTTTTACTGGCTTTTGTGACCCTACTTTCCATAATGGGTAGCCTTGCTCAGTCTTAATAGACTTGTTCTTAAAAAAACTTACAAAGAAAACAAAACATCCTTCAAAGGGCTTGGTCACAAAGAAAGTCTGTTAGGAAACCAGTGCCCTTAAATCTCTTCCCATATTTTATTCTTGTATAACATTCATATTCATCTAAATGTATGGACCATATTGGTTGTTCAATGTCTTAAAATGGTCCTGTATGTCATGTCTCTAGCTTAGAGAGAAAGGTAACCAATAAACACAAGGGCAGTTTGTTTGCTGTTGGTTCTGCTGTCATTGAAAGACTGGAAACCATACTTCCCTTTTCTAATCTGATCTCCTCAATGCAATGATTCCTAATCATTGCCAGGCCAGTTAAAGAAGCTGATCTTTGTAGCAAGAGTAAATGTATGTCATTAACTCTATCAGAGAGAGACAGCGTGGTCCAAGAATAGCAAGTCTCTGTCTCACAGGCCAAAGCTTTATCATTTTGTGTAATCTTCCCTACTACACACACTTTTTCACTGACATAGCTGAAAGTGAAGTCAAAAACAGAATACTTTAGTGTTTGAAGTGAAGATGTCCAAGTTTAAATTCAAAAGCCTTTGGAGGATGCTCTCACAGGAAGCATATGATTAAAGTCTCCCATGCTTTGTAGCTTTCCAAATTTCACTGGCTCCTCCATAACACATTGCCTTTTCATTAACATTCAGATAGCCTTCTGTAAAGCTACGCCTTTTGTCTATTGTATCTTGATTGTCTTTGTAAAGCTTACTCTGACTTCTCAGTGATTGTCAGTTTAACATACATCTATTGGTGTTTTTGATAATTACCCTCTCCGTTGAGAAATATCTTTGCTTTATTTTAATTAATATGATCAGATATTGTAATTAGGAAATTTGCATCAGCAGCAGATGGAAATAAAAAACTGGCATTTGGAACAATTGTGGAGCGAGGAGAACATGGGCAGAACAGACTCTGATTAGAGTTTACATCATTTCTCAAAAGTTCCCATTCCTAAAGTTTGGAGGAAAATCAAAACACATGTACTCTCAGCATGCCCAAAGCAGCCAGGCTTCTTCCAGGCTGTAAGATGTTTAACAAATCCATCACACAATCATTCATTATGGGAGAATAAAACATACTTTTTTATATATGAGGCAAGCATTAAAATTCACCTTTTTATGTATGTAAAAAGCAATGTGTCCATCAGCTAGATTTTATTCCTCTAACTATTAATGTTGGGTTAAGATATTGTATACCAACTCTGTACTGTTAGCTGTAGGAAATGATGTTTGATTTCAGAGGCTTCCTATATCTTATTTTCAGGAAAGTTCTGAATTCTCCTCCTGTTGAATTCTTTTGAATTACCCTTGTCCCCGTTATCATACTTGTCACTGTGTTCTCTCCTTCACCCTAATGACTGCCTTAGGAGACAGAAATGAAAGAGCGTTTTCAGTCTTTGGTAGGTGAAGTCTTAGAGAATGAGGGCCATGTAAAAGAGTCTGGCCAAGACAACAATAGAATCTAGGATCTGGCACAAAACCGAACAATGGACAGGACCAAGTTGTGTACATTAGGACCAGAGACTTACCCTTGGTTCTAGCAAGTACTGAGCACCTCTGAACTGTCCCTCCTCATGACTATTGGATATCCTATCTGTCAGTCATCAGCTTTTAGATTAGCATGGCTGAGCACAACTTCATGATGTGGTAGGCAGACTACTGTCAGAATAGTGTTCTCAGTGTTCTAGAGACACTGAAATTGTCTGCCAGAACATCTTTGTCTCCCAACTCAGTGACAACCTTTAGAACCAAAGCTCAGTTTTTCACGACACATTCTTCTGCACTTTCTACCATGTCTTCTAAATGATTCTTATCACATTTGTATTGCTGACCTTCTAGCGCAATACAATGATGGTGCCCTCTAGGAATCCCATGTAATTATTGATTGACTTCCTACTTCCTCAGTCATATCTAATACTCAATAGTGTATTGGTAAATATTTACCAACTTGCAGCTTGAAAATGTGTGTGCATATATGAGTATACATTTAAGAATATGTTTTACTTCTAAAAAGAACAAAAAACATGTATTTATAAGTAAAAATATATGTCCTTTTATTAGAAATTCAATATTATCAACTGATTCATGTAAAACTCTTTTATTGACCTTTGCTGAGCCATTGTCTTTATAACCAATGGTTGCAAATGAGTGTAATTACATCATGAATTATAACAAATTCATCTTGGTTAATTTTTTGTCTGAGTTAATGGATAAGAAGAAATCAATACAGTGAATGCATAGACCAGTATTATATGCATTTTTCATTGGCATAAACAATGTTGTTGAATTGGACAGTAGTTTTAAATACCAGGATGGGGCTTTTTTATTTTTTCTTTGCATTATTTCCAAGTGGTTATGAAGGCATACATTTATATTAATGCCAATTAGAATCATTAATATTCCAGTTATTTATATAAGTCTAGATATTGGTTTAGAAAACTGTTTTTTTTTTGAGGATGAATAGTAAAAACTTTAGGCTTAAAAATTCTAAGATTTCTGTTTCAAAAAATGCAACTTTGCATTGCATTGAGCCGTGGACAATACAACTATTTGCTATAATCCAGTAAAAATTTACCTATAGATATAAGCAATAATTTGTCCAATCAATTAACAAAAATAAGTTCAACTTTGGTCTACTGATCAATTCTCTTGCTGCAAAAAATGTGCCATAATTAATTTCATTGTGCCAAAGTGATGCTGCTGCCTGTGGAACTGGGAAAAGAAGCAATGGTACCCTACTGTGCAATATGTCTATACAGCACACAGCAACTCTAGATGAGAGTTACCTCCAAAGAATAGATAAAATAAAATTTAATATAATTACGAGGAAATGAGTTTTTGATTATGTATTCTTTTTGCTTTTAATATTTGTGCCTTTATTATAAATTACACATACTCTCATACACTCACATACACACAGTTAACTAATGGTAATGTTCAATAATTAGTTCCCCCACATTTTGACAGTTTAATAATTGTTTTCTTTAGAGTTGATATGGATTGGTTTTAGCCATGTAACTGTGTAACTTTTTTTCTGTCATTTTTCAAGAAACTTTTTTTTTGCTTCTGTTTTGTGGTGTTGCTATTGACTACCTATTTATTTACCAAGGAACTGGGAAGCAATGCTTCTTTATTCAAACTACAGACAGTTCATGGATATTCTTTTGTGTCGGATGCTTTGATGTCATTGTCTTATTGTGTCTGCTGCTTTTCTGTACATTTTATTTAATCCTTCTTCATGGTCTTTATCTTGACCTTGATCTGACCATTGGTCATTGAACTACTGTGTGAAACACACAGATTACTTATTTGGAGGTCCTCCTGGATGCCTTGGCTGCTGAACTACTATATGCATGACTGTCCTTACATCCTACTGTTCTTAAGAATGTGATTTATCCCCTCATAGACTTCATTATTCTAACAGCTCACTTTCTTACATGTTTCCTATACTCAGAAACAGGTGGAATTGTAACCATGTCCTCTGTGTCTTGCAGGAAGGTGTTTTTGCCTGCATGCACAGAGTCAATGTAAACAAAACCTTCCAGATACAGAAAACTGTACTCTGAGAACATGCCCCTTCTTAATATTTAGGAACTAAGTGTATACAAGAGTAGGTTGAGAACAGAGTCCACTGTACTGTTGAAAACAAACAGCCCCCTTGTAAGAAGTTATTTTAAAATAACTTCAAATTAAGAAAAGAGCAACACATTGAGGGAGATTTATTCTGAGAAATATTATCTGTAATTTCTCAGAGGTTTGACATCATGCATTCATATGAGAAAGCAAAACTTTAAGTAAGAGCAGGATGTTTGATTTTGACCTGTGAGAAAAAAAATTTATTAGAATAAAATTTAAAATATTGTAGTTGATGATCATGGATATGGCTTAGTAGGTCTTAAAAAAATGATAGCCAAACAAGTCTAATACCTTAATCTGATCTCCAATACCCAAGTAAAAAGCCATATGCAGTGACACACATTTGTAACTTTAGCATCCCTCTGGCAAGATGGGAGTGAGAGAGAGAGAAAGAGAGAAGAGTGAGAGAGAGAAAAGAGAAGAAAGAGAGTGAGTTGGGTCAACTAGTGTGCAGTACAGAGAACAGCAACAAAAAAGAAAGGGAAGGAAAGACCAAACTCCAAAAAGTTGTTCTTTGTGCAGCAAACACATGTATATCTGTATTCAATACATAAACTCATGTTCACATACATAAACATGTACAAAAATGTATGCACATCATACATACACATGACTACAAAACAATTTACAGATGTGAAAGAAAGCCTTTGTAGTAACTCAGAGGAAAAGATCAATTATATTAAGACAGAGAAGAAAAAGAAAGATTACTCTCTTTATGGCTGTACTCCCGACTGGAAACAGAGAACGAAAGAAATAGCACCAGAACAAGATAAATGATGATTTTCCTAAATGCAATAAATCAAAACAAGTCACCACATTTTAATACATTCTAGTAAATTTATCTCAAAAGTGAAAATAAATCTTCCTCACATTTGAGTAGTAGGAAAAAATATTCTTGAAATGTAGCCATGTCAAGTTCTAAAGGATTCTTCCTAACACCAACCTTCACCACAATCAGATAGTTATACACTACAATTCCTGCACAAATTTCTAGTGTCCCCAGACATGAAGCCACACATCACCAAAGATAGAAAACCATAAAAAGGAGTGTAAAATATCATCAGTTGTAAGTGCAGAAATGCAAGCATTAAGTTCATTTATTTAAAAATTCATTCAATCAAGAGATTCTGTGCCTGTGGATTGTAGCAGGATTATCCTTTACTTAAAAGCTAATGTTCACTTATAAGTGAGTACATACCATGTTTGTCTTTCTGGTTCTGGGTTGCCTCACTTGAGGTGACTTTTTTTTTCTAGTTCCATCCATTTGCCTGCAAATTACATGATGTCATTATTTTTAACATCTGAGTAATACTTTATTGTATCACTATAACACATATTCTTCATCCATTCTTTGGTTGGAGGGCATCTAGGTTAATGTAATAACATCGTCCATTTTATTGCATATTAAGTGATAACATCATATATAAACATCAATATAGTTGTCTCCAAGGGAAGGGAAAACCAGAGAGGGGAGGCGTGGGCTAGACCGTAAGGTCAGCAATATGGAGAATTAATCACCTGATAATTATGGGAGTGTTTTCAATGCTCAAAAGATTGCATTTGTGAAGGAATCTTATCTTTGCTCTCTCATAGCTTATTGGCGGCTTGTCATTGGGTCTCCTCATCTTCTCATTAACACCGTGAGAGAAGGCAGTTTATGGTTATATAATAAATAATATAAACATTTATGCCAGTGGCCAATGATCTTTTTTCTGTGACCCTTGTTCATAACCAGCATTAGTTCTAGATCTAATATAGTCTGAAATTCCTTGTCCACCTTATTTTGTATAGTTTGTTGCTACTTTTGGAAACAGGAAAATATACAGAGACAACTACACAGGGAAAATTTTCTTTTCAATATCAGGGAAGAATGAATAAATAAACATGAAAAAATACATGATCAAAAAGAGAATTCTCTGGAGAATGTTTGCCCTTGTTTCGATTTGTGCTGGATGACTGCAATTAGCCTGGAATTTCTCCCAGCGTTTCTCTTAAGTTTTCATAACTAACAAATGAAAACTATGCTATGATGAATTATCTCTGGGTAGGAATCTCTAGGTTCTTTTGCTCCATTAGTACTTTACAGCATACTTTTTAGTCTCTTCACTTCTCCCAGCAATCAGGGGCTGGGTAACATGCTGTGTCCTTTAGATGTTTCAATATTTCTGAGGATAAATTGAAACTTCTAAGGATAAAATGCATGTTTTAAACTACCTTAAATGTTCAAGATCCTGATCTCTGAAAAGGAAAAACAAAACAAAGCAAAAATAAACACATGACTGAGGTTTAATCTTGTTTTACCCCAATCAGAAAGAAGTTTGACCTTATTTGGATCTGAGAAATGCAATCACTTTGCTATTTTAAGAAAGTAGTTTGCTTTGGAATAGAAAGAGGCCTGATTGAGGCAAGTGTCTCTGTTTCAGAATGTCTTATTTCTGATACAAATGAATGAAGACTGTTCAATTACACTATCTTCACTGAAACCAATCTGCTTTCATGCCTGGTGTATATTGCAAACTCACCAACTTCTTATGAGCCTATAAACTACACTCTCATAAATTCCAAATATTTATGAGTGATATATGATAAATATATTTATAAAATGTTTATGTTGTTTATGACCAATTCTTATATAAACTAGAAATACTATGAAAAATCAGAATAATTGAAAATAGGTAGAAACAATGAGAAATAAATTTCTTCAAAGTCATTGATTTGGCAATTTATGACCTACAGCCACATTCAATGATCTCCCTATTTGTATACATGTTACTTATGATAGTTTACACAGTAAGGACATAGATGAATATCTATGACATGGGCTACATGTCTGTAATGGCCAAAACATTACTCTTATCTGTTCGCTGTCCCTGGTATACCTCTTTTCTGTTTTGCATTCATAATGGCTGTTCACTGGGCTTTGGTGATGGTAAAGTGATATCTTTTCAGTCGATCTGTGTCGATCTTGTCTGCCAAGCCTGGGATCTGAGGACCTGAAGGAATGGGACTGACCACAGCTTAATGCTATAGACAACCTTACTTCAGGTTCAATGTACTTTATACACAGACATACAAAGAAAGGCATGATCCAAGGAAGTTGTTTGAATTCAGGAAAACATGATCAGAGAACATGTGCCAGTAAGCACATAATAAATATTAACTGTGGATCGTCACCCCAGAACTTTCCCAGGACCGAATAATTTAACACATTGCCTAGCACATACTATAGATTACATCTGGGAAAGCCCAAAAGCAAGGCAGAAAGCTGTATCCAGATTCAGGGTGAAATGACCAGAGTGGGTTCTAGAGATGAGCTGACATCCAACAAGAATAAACATGTCTTAGGTGTTGAATGTAAATATTTGTCACAGGAGGCTTGAAATCACACCCAGGAACAACCAAGTGAACAAAATGCACCTGAGATGAAAGGTCATCTGACATTCTTCCTGAAGCCTTCCCCACGGCTTCCCCAAGATACTGTTCACTATGCTTCATTCTTTCAGCCGTGTTCTGACAGTAAAGGAAGATTTTAAATACATGCCTTAGTTTTCTTTGTGTCGCTGGTATAAAACTTGCTACCAAAAGCATGTTAGAATAGGAAAGGGTTTATTTTGGTTAAAGGTTACATGCCATCATCGAGAGACTTCAGGACGGGAACACTCCTTAAAAGCTTGAAGCAGAAATTATGGAGGACTCCTTACTCTCCTTCTCACAGGCTCAGCATAAGCTACCTTTCTTATAGAGCCAGGGCCAGCTACCTAGAGACAGTGATTATCCCAGTGGACTTGGCCTGCTACATCAAATAACAATCAAGACAATCCCTCCCCCTCCTTCAGACATGCCCACAGACCAGCACGACCTCCTTGGTGATTTCTCAGTTGTGGCTTCTCCTCTCACATTGTTCTAAGCTGCGTGAGGTTGAAAGTCAAGGCTAACCAGAACATTAGACTACTGAACAAATATCTAAAGAAAAAGAGATTGTCAGAATGCATGATGATGATCTGAAGAGAAACTACATTTTCAACTAGAAAGTACAGACTCTAGCAAACCATCACCCGTCTGGTTATCTTAACATTATGTATATGAAAGACAGCGAGAACAGTAAGAAGAGTACCAACTGGTGATGCATAGCATTGTGAACTATTTTTAAATATAGATAAATAAAAAACAAAGGAAGGTAATGATTATTTGATTATTTGTCTAATATATTCAACTATGAAGGGAAAACAAAAAGAAACACAAAGGAAAAAAAAGAAGTGTGAAAAGATAACACTCACCAAGAAGCACCTATAAATAGTTCAGAGAGCAGAAATGAAGACTCATTTGTCTCTCATGTTTTATAGAAAAATGTCATTGCTGCAGAGTGGGAATGTCATAGAACCCACAAAAGACTTCCAACTTTTAGTCTATTAAATCATGATTAAAAAGCTACATTATATAGTGACATGATTTCAAAGGATTATTCATGTAAGATGCCCATGAGGAATGAGGTTTATGGGCAGTAGAGTCACCTAGTCTGTGATAATGACACACTTCAACACAGTGACCAGTCCCTCTGCTCTGTGACGATAACATGCTTCAACATGGTGACCAATCCCTCTGGGAACAGCTTCCTGAACTTGTGCTTGCAAGCCCCTCTCACCTGAGAAATGTTTCTGAGACTCCAAGTATATAGCTATGGATAAATAGGTATATAAACCAAACATTTACAGATAATAGGTCATTAAGAAATTTATTTAAATGATTCTTCAGCATACATATTATTTTACCATCTATTAATAATGAAATTTATGTGTAAACCAATAAGATGGAAGTTTCATTTTTATATGAAACTTTAAATCTTGACTGAACATTTGGTATTCCACAAAGTATCTTCAGCACTTTTCAGAGTAGATTGATTTTTTTTAAAAAAAAGTTTATGTTAATTAGTTTAAGTTAGTTAGTTAGTTAGTTAATTATTTGTTTTCTGAGGGATACTTAGGCTCACGCAAGTTCACCATTACCGAGGCTGGGCCCATTCTCTTTAAATATAGGTAGAAACATAAAAACAAATTTTAAAATCCAATAGATTTTTGGTTGTCAATTGAACTAAGTTGCTGATAGAATAAATTTTGTCCATGCTGAGGACAGATTGCTTCTTCTAGAACAGCCAAACAAGAAATTCAGTTGAACAAATAGAATTTATTCTTATTTTCAATAAGGTGGCGAAGCTCATGAAACAAAAGCTGAAATCTATCATGGACTCTAGAATAAGAGTAGGTAGTTTCAAATTTATGCATCTTTGCTGATTGGGCACTATCAGTGATAAGATCTTCATAGATTCATGGTGAAGATTAACTTAGGGAATGTGGATAAAGAGTGCTTAGGAAATATCTCTTCATACAACTGAAGTGTCTTTTCAATAACAAACTTGTTCAATTTCAACTGGCCTTATATGTTCCAGTGTTTCTACTTTCTTCATCCGGGAAAGCATTAAGAAATAATGAACTCTGACCCAAGGCTGCTATCCCATTCCCCTCACTCTTCTCTCTTCAGAAATTTATTGGCAAGGCATATGCAGAAGGGTAAGGGAACCTCATGCTGTCTCTCAGAATATCATCTTGAACAATAGTTCAGGAAAATAATCTTCTTTTCTCCCATTATTATACTAAAAGCAAGTAGAAAGTAATGGAAACTTGTATTGTTTTCCTTTCCAAATAATATACGCTGTAAAGTTCAGAATGATTAATTGATTTTGTGAGAGTTTAGACTTTCATTTTGGTATTGGATTTCTTTCAAGCAAAAGAATTCATAAAAAGTATCCAAACATCTTGGAGAAATAACTCAGATCCTGTCATGGGATTGGTGATATGCCTATCAAAAAGCAGATAAAGCAGCAGGTATCTTTCAGAAATCATTCCATTTCTATAACCCAATATTTGGAAGTTTCCTTGAAATAGAATCACACAGGGCTGTGATTTAGACGGAACAAAGTCTATGGACTCAGATGACCCAGGTTTGAATTCCTCCCCTGCTGGTTCTTAGTCAAAAAGTCTTGGGCACTTTGCTTTTGCCTCAGATTTCTCATCTATTTTATGGCTATTTTGGCATCTTACTTAGTTATTTATTGTGAAGTTTAAATAATTTAATGTCGAGAGAGTTGGCACGTTACTAGGATTTGGATTGCTGATTCTCTAACCCATAGAATCATAAATAGATTCTATGATGAATTTGTTCAAATGAAAATCCTCATCAAGGAGGTTTGGGATAACCTGTTGCCTTTAATGCTTTTCTTTTGCTGTGATGAACCACCATGACCAAGGCAACTTATAAAAAGATGTTTGGGTGGAAGTTCCACTCCAAGCCCCGTCCCCTGGCAGTTGCCTCAGTCCAGACTCCACCTCTGAGAAAGTCCACGGAACAATGACCCCTCCCCAGAGATGCCCAAGATCACTCCTACAGGGTATTTAAATTGTGTCCAAGAGAATTGTATCCTGTCTTCCTTTCTGGTCACCTCTTTGGAGGGGGGGAGAAGGCATCCATTAAACCTGGGCTTTTTCTAATTTGGTTTGATTTGGATTATTGTATCAGTGGAGAGGTTTATCAAGGTGCAGAAACTTTTCAAAAGAAAGCATTTGATTTGGGGTTCAGAGACATGGTGGGCAGCTTGGTAGTAGGTAGGCAGGCATGGTGCTGGAGCAGTAACTGAAAGCTCACATCTGGAGACAGAGGGATGAGTCCTAAAGAGAATTGAGAATCATACAGGGTTTTGAAACCTCAAAATCTCTACTCAGTGACTCATTTCCTCCCACAAGACCACCCTTCCTAATTTTTCCTTAGCTGGAGTATTCAAACATATAAGCCCATGGGAGCCATTGTCATTCAAACCACCACACCTGCATTTCTAGCAAGCTCCCAGGGAAATTGGAAGGTGCTGCTTATAGGCCACGCTTTCCATAGCAGGGAGATGAAACCAAATACTGACTCTCATTTTTTTTTTTTAGCCCTGAGATATTATACAAATGACAGACTCTTTTTTTGTCTTTGTTACTTTATCCTAAAATGGAAAGATAATACTGCTGACTTTCTAAGGCACTTAAAGACGAACCAATATTTGCATAGTTTAAAAAGAGTCTTACAGAAGTGCAACTTGCGAAGTACCCTAAACTTTGGTTTTCTGAACCTGGAAGGCCTAGACATGGACCCCAAAGGTTGCAAGTTGTTGTAATAAGAACCTCTTGGAATCAACTAGAACACTGTTTCTGAAGGTGTGAACATGGCATTTGCCCTTTTATACAGTTTTCAGAGACTTCACAAATGATGGGCCACTAAGAGTAGCCTGTCCTGTCACCATTATAGTTCAACTGTGACTCAGCGTTCCAGGGCTACATATATGCCAAGTTCTGAAGAAGGAGGACTGACTTAGGGAGGCTTCTGACATCCATGGGAATTGAAGAACAAAACTTCTCTCAAGTCTTAAAAAAATAGAACCTTTAAAGAAATTCATTTCAAAACTGGTAACAGGTCTAACTTTTAAGCGGAGAAATAGAAATCACCTTGAATATAACACAGGATAAAATTTACATGACCCTGTGTGTGGCCATAACTTCTTAGATAGAAAACCAGTCATGGGTACTTGAAAGAGGCAAGCCATGCGCCAGAGTCCATTAAAAACTTCACCCATTCCAGAAATGTATAACTAATCAAAATGCAGAGTCATGGAGCCCAGTACCATTTATAACATAACTCCTGCACCTTAGGCTCAGGGATCACTGCAGGAAAGTGTGTGTGAGATACAGTAATAGCCAAAGTAACAGAGAGTTTGCTGTGAAATTGTATCTCCTAAAAACTTCAGAGAAGCTATATTCATAAAGTCTCACCAACATGACTGCCTGAGCAGAACAAGACGCTGAAAATAGACATGCTAACATGCATGAGAGGAAAGGATGCCCAGAAGTCCTCAACCCTACACAGAGGACTACAGGAAGCTAAGCTGAGGCTAGGGAAAGTCTTCCCCAAGTTAGAGCACACCAATTAGTTATGCCATACCGGATGGCCAGTACTGAAAGATACAAACATGTAACATCGTAGACTTAGCACAAATGCATGTATACATAACAACAACTGAAAAAGAAGGCCATGAATTCGAAAGAAAACAAGGAAGGATATATAGGAGGGTTTGGAGAGAGGAAATGGAAGGGGGAAATCATGTGATTATATTGCAATCTCACAAAAGCAAGAAAATAATATTTAAAAAATTTACACTGCAAAATACATTGTCAAGTGGATGAAAAGACACACCATGGGATAGAAAAACAAGTATACAGAAAGTAGGATAAAGGGTCATCATTCAAATTTTGCAAAAGACTCTTAGAAATCAATAATGAGGAAATAACCCAACTAATTAAACAGCAGCCCCGAAGGTCTTTTCTTTTCTGCAGCTGTAATGAAATACTCAAGGGAGGCTAATTCAACAAAGAAAAGCGAATTATTCAGTTCATACTTTTGTTGACTGGAAGTCTAATAGCATGGCACAGACTCTGGTAAGTGGACCACAGCAAAGCACAAAAATGTGCTTGCAGGAAAGTAATACCGCTCTGAACAGGAAGCTGCAGAGCTTCTAGAGAACCGTATTTCTCTCGAGGTTTGTTTGACCTAAGCATCACTCCATCTACCGAAAGTCTAACAGGTTTCCAAATCACCACCATAGTACCAAATTCCTAACATATGAGCTTTGGAGACGCAAAGAATGACCAAATCACGACAGCCATTAACTGACATATCACTTAAGGTAAAAATAAGTGTCAAGTAGGAACAGGAAAAGATGTTCCAATTCAGACATGTAGATTAAATAATAATTATTTGACATTATAAGTAGCATGGACAAATTCTAGAACACTGACAACAACTAGTGCTTAGACAATCAGCAGATGGCCTCATTCATTGCTGATGGGGTGTATAATGTTACAGCCACCTTGGAAAATAATTTGATATTTTTTTTAAAAAAATAAACATTGTTTTGTTATATGGTTCTGCAATGATATATCTTGATGTCTTGACAAAGAGGCTGATAATATGTTCACACAAATACCTGCAAACAAAACAAATGTAGTATAGAAGTTGCATTTTTTAATTGCTAACACTTGAAAATAACTTTGAAGACCTTCAGGAAATGGGTGAACAATTAAAAGGGTATAATCAGACAACAGAATCACATTTAGGAATAAAAGGAAATAAGATATCAAGCTAGAAAGAAAAAGACTAAAAGCATGTCATTAACTGAAAGAAAATGTTATGGAAAAGTTGAGTACTGTATGTTACTGTATGTTACTGTATGAGAGCCAAAAAAGAAAAACTGAGGCAATACATAAAACAATTAAACAATTAGAGGATGATGGATAGGTCAGGAAAGATTTACTTCATAGTACTAAAATAATGGAATCATATAATTATAAATTTGTTGAAGTTTAGACAGTATAAAATATAAAACATCAAGAATAAATTCTTATGTAGACATTGAAATTTGAGAGGTTATGGCCTATCTTATGTTGTTCATCAATTTTAGCAAAAGTTCTATATCATAAAGAGTCAACTCTTTTGTTTGTCCTGATTATATTTTGAACTTAGAACAAAAATATATTAAAGAATCAAGGGTTTTCTTTGTTGATACCATTTTCAATCTCCACCAAAGTGTTTCCACAAATATTATACAAGTTCTCCTTGGGCAAGACATTAATTTACTTTCCTGAACAATATCAAAAGAATTTAGTCATGCAAGTTCTGTGGCCAATAACAGTACATCACATACACGATTATTCAATAGTCTTTAGACTCCGCAAGTCCTCAAAACCAGTGGAAGAAATGAGATAGATATACTTCACCATCATCGTAATTAAACCAGGAACATAGGTAAGCATCAGGGAAGGGAGACAGAAACAATAGCTCATGCATGCTAGTGAAGAAGAGGAAAGCAGGGCTAATGTAAAAAAGAATGCAGGCAGAAAAACAATCAAGTAATACATAAAACAAGAACAATGCGAAGGAGACAAGTGGAGTCTATTAGAGTTTGAGATGGAGGGAGGAAGAAAAGAAAGGCTGGTGAACGAGTAGAGGCAGAGTGGTGTTGACTAGAGAGAGACTGTATTTTGCTTTCCTGTGTCCCAGAAGAAAGTCGATGAAAATCATGACACCAAGAAGGTATGGAAAAGGTTTGGTCGTTACTTTTTATTCTATCACAAGAAAAAATTTAAACAACACATAAAAAGTAGAAGTTAAATTTATTTATTGAGGAAAAGTATAATCACTCAGAACCAGCAAATCACTAGAGGATTCTCTTTACTTTCATAATTTTGTCCCCCGTTTGTCCCCAGGATGGAGTTTTTGAACAAGTTTTTCCAAATTTTGCACAATCTGATGCTCACTGTGCATGTGATTGCATAGACCTTATTTGAAAAACTCACAAAGAAGTCCAAATGGCTATGTGAAAGATACAGTATAATGATCCCAAAAATTACTCTCTCTTGTCTAGCCGCTCATGACGAGATGCCTCTCTGCACTTGCTGTCAACTTGGGACAACCTGATTATATTTTGTATGATTCTCTCAAACTTCAAGTTAGGGATCATTAGCCAAATCCTAATATTTATTCTTTGTTCTTTGCCACTAGCCAGAGAAAGTCCTGTTTTTAAGAGACTTGTTTGCAGATGAGATTTCTACCACTGAATCACCAATGCTTGTGTTTCATTTGGGATACTCACAAGGGTCACAAAATTAGTAATGGACCATGACAGAGGTCATTCAAGGGAAGGTAAATAGAACATGGTGATAGTAAAGGGAAAGGGGTATCATGGAACAAGAAGGGTTGAATGGGATACGGCTGGAAGGCAGGCTAGAGGAAAGAATGTGCAAGGAACAATGAACGCTAAAGACCTTTTGATAAAGTCATATGGAAGGCTGCTATTTTAGAAACTTCTGAAAATTAGCACAAACACACTTACTTAAATGTAGTTAACTGCAACAGGGTGGCAATACCCAAACTAGACATTATAGTCATATAAATAAAAAGCCAAGTGCAAAAAATGTATTACCTCTTTAGTAGCTGTTGACTAGTGAGATCTCATAGGCTTCCAAACACTGCAGGCTATTGCTAAAGTTTTTCGTTATCCCCCAGAACTTGGTAAGACACTATTATTGAGAGACAGCATGCTTGAGAGATAGAACACAGAGAAATCAAGCTTAATACCCTAGAAACCTCATCCCTGCTGTGAAATGCTCACAGTGCTTGGAGGTGAAAAGGTGCAAATCTTATGAACTACAATAGTGAATGCCCTGACAAGCTGTACACACTGGTGCAACAGTGGTACAAATTCCAAGGGAGAAACCAATCATTTTATGTGAGGGTTTAAGGCCTATTCCACAACAATATACACATCTGACATTATTACTGGGGACAAAAATCTGTAGCTAGATAGGTCATAGGCACTAGGGAAAAGTCACTGCTACTGTTCTACTAAATAGACGTACTATTAAACTGATTCCTAATGACTTACCATTATACCCATAGATTAGTATATCTCTCAACTCTCATCAGAGAAGATTCTTTTTACAGCAAATGGCAATTGGTACAAAGTCTCAAAACTGGTCAAAGTGCAGAGGATAAGAGACTGTGGAGAGGTCAGCTACAAAAAGGCAACTGCATTACGTATGTTACATGTCTGCTTTTCAAGGCTTGGAGACAGAGGCCTTGGAAGCCTGCAGCAAAACAGTGCTTCCTGGATACAACAGTGCAGTAGAACATGTGACCTAACAATAGTTTAAACAACATTCACAAAACCTGCCTAAGCTCAACCAAGACAAAATCAGTGCACAGTGGAGGAGCTCTCAATGATTGGTGGCTTCTGGGAGAAGAGGCTTTAAGGATGTGGTCCCTAGTCACTCAACCCATGCTCTAACAGATGGATGGTCACTTGATACCCAAGACTATTTGAGAAGCACAAATTGAATTCAACTGGGTGGGTAGAGAAGATGAGATGGATTTGTGAAGAGTTAGGGATGGAAGTTTAATCTGATCAAAGTACATCGCATGAAATCCTCAAAGAATTAATTTTCAAAATATTTGTTTTACTACACAAAGTCCTTGTAGAAACTCCCCTTTTAAAAATTAAATACTTTCTTACTTTTTGATTTAATTACAGGAATAAAACCCATTCTCATATACAAGATGTGTATGCCAGAAAGTGGGAGTCTGAAAATCTACCTTAGATTTCTACCCATAACAGAAATATCATACTTGGTAAAGCTTAGACTTTTTATAAGTGTTTGGAGTCTTTGGCCCATTTACCTTGGTAAGGTGACTCATTAATATGGAATGGAATCATAAGGTTAAAGCAATATTTATGAGAGCGTTAACATTAGATTGTCTGTTTCCCTTTTTCAAACTGACCTATTTTCTCTTTTAAGAAACCTTCATAAAATGGTTATTACATACCATAATGAATTTTAACATTTAGCAAAAAATCTTGTAGGGTAGAATACATTGAAACAAGCTATTTCTATTGCAAGTTTGACATGCTAAGTCTCCCTTATTTTGCAATAAGTTGTCATTTCTCATAAATGGTAGTTATACTTATCAAGCTTGTTTGTGTTGTTATTTTAGGCTACATTAGGATTCTGATTACTCTTAATTGTTGTGTTATTGCTTTTCTGCATCAAGAAATATTAATTGTCTTTATGATTTTTCTCTCTTGATGTTTTCTTTGTGTCACTGTTTATATACACAAGCACATGTTCATCTTCAAAAATATTTATAGTAAGTCTAACAAAGATTTTTTAAACAAGACCCCAAGTAGCAAATCTACCAGACCAATATACTGTGGTTCTTAATATTTATTTTTTTGGATAAAGCAAATGGAAAAGACAGTTAAGATGAATCTATAATAATGGGTGTAACCTGGTGATTAGATAATTTAGCACCCCATGGCAGCACAATAAAATGCAAATTAAGTAGAGAATAATGCTTATTGCAAAGTTCTAGACCTTGATTGGATATTTAAAATCCTCCCACAGAATATCATGGTGGCTGCAAGCATAATTACAAGTAATCAAGAGGACTTCAATCACCACACAGTGGAAATGGCAGGAATGGGTAGGCAGGAGGTGGGCCAGAGTCATTCTTTGTTGACAGTGTCCTACATTTCTGTAGATATTCTCTCACTGCTAGACACAGTTCAGTAGTAGACAGAAAAAAACCATTTGGGAATTGCATAATACATATATACACATATATAGCTACATTTAATTATTCAATTTTTATTCAATATTACTATATTTTCCAATGTTTTAAGTTAAATTAAGTGAACGCTATGAAGTAATTTCTGCTATTACAACTATTTTATGAAATGTAAAACTGTTTTGCTGTTGATACATATTGTCTAAACTGTTCTTTATATAGAATTTTGTTTAGAACTTTATAGAAATTTTATAGAATTACAATATATTATATACATCTCTTATCATTAAACTATCTCATTCATTGAGTCCCTGTAATATAAGTTATGTGCAAATTGTTTATTCAAGTTTACCCAAAGTGAAATTAAAATATCTTTTTTCTGTAACCCTATCAAACATTTAATATTTTTATTTTATTACCAGTATAAAAAGATAATATTTCTCTTTGCTTTAATTCACATTATGTTAGTATATTTTCTATATCACCACTACTTTGCAACTTTTGAAGTGATAATAAAATGAACCTTTGACAGATTTTATACTTATAAATTTTATAATACTTTAAATGAACAAATTTCATGAAACCTACAGTCAAAACAATACTGTTAAAACCATAAACAAAAGTCTTATTTTTGTTTATAATGAATACATTTTACATTAAAATATAATTACATCATTTCCTCCTTCTCTTTCCTTGCTCCAACCTCCCCCATCTCCCTTCCCTCCAACCTCTCTCATTTTCCTTCCCCTACATCTGTCCCAAATTAATGGCCTCTTCTTCTTTGATTATATGTAATAATATTATTATGTAATATATATATGCGATATATGCACAATGCACATACATATATAAAGTTTTGTGTATGTATGATTTCAGAGTCGACCACTTTGTGTTGCATAACCAATTAAGGGGCTTATCCTTAAGACAGGCTAATTAGAAAAGAACATCTGCAATTTATATCCATATACATACTCACAACCTCTAGGATAAGGTGTTGTTACTGATAAATTTATCAAATATTTAACAAAAATGCAATATCGTTCAAATGCATTTACTTATGAGAGTCAAACACATACTTCTGAATTTATTAACATTTTGAAATTAATTTTTGACAACTTCCTGTGTGCATACAATATACTGTGATATATTTACCCTGTGCATACAATATACTGTGATATATTTACCCTGTGCATACAATATACTGTGATATATTTACCCTGATTACACTCTCATGAGTCCTTCTTTTCCAGTCAGCCCCATTTCTCCCTCATGATTTAAGAGGGTATTGTGAAGATATAATTTTTTAAAAAAATTGTTACCTATTTTGGTTTAAACAGAGTCTAATGAAGTCCAGGATGGCCTTGGACTCCTTGTGTAATAGATGATCTTGAACTTCTGATCTTCTTTTCTTTACCTCCCTAGTACCGGGATTATAGATGTGTGTCACCAAAAAGACTAGTAGTTCATGACACCAGGGTTATATTCATTTTGTGTGTGTTGGCTGTGTGAGCTTAGATGTTGTGGTTTGAATGAGACTGGCCTCCATAGGCTCATATATTTGAGTACTTAGACACCAGATAATGGAACCATTAGAGAAGGATTAGGAAGTGTGGTGTTGTTGGAGTGGACATGGCTTTGTTGTCGGAAGTATAGTGTGTCACTGGGGGTGGGTTTTGAGGTTTCAAAAGCTCTTTCCAGGCCCAGTCGTGTCTCTCTCTCTCTTTTTCCTCTTTCTCTCTCTCTCTCTCTCTCTCTCTCTCTCTCTCTCTCTCTCTCTCTCTCTCTCTCAGTATAAAGATCTCAGCTACTACCCCAGCACCATGCCTGCCACCATACTCCCTGTCCTGTAATGACAACAGACTGATCCTCTAAAGCTGTAAGCAAGCCCTCCAATTAAAGGCTCCTTTTTATAACAATCGCCTTGCTCATGGTGTTTCTTCATGGCAATAGAACAGTAACTAACACAGCTGCCTTTTGGAGTTTTCTTGTGTGTGTGTGTATGTGTCCGCACACATGTGCACACGCACACATTTGCTTATTTAACATAAAATTAGCATTACTCCAATACCAAAACCTGTTAAAGATATTACAGAAAATATAAGTTGTGTGAACACTTTTTATTACTACATATTCAACAAGGGCCCACAGCAAAACCTGTGTATGGAATCTAACAATATAAAACAGATGCTCATGAACTAAGACAAGTTTGACTTTATTCAAATTTGATCTTGTTACTAGCAATTGAGTTTCTTTTTCTCTATGTAGATAGACATCACTGTGCAAATAGAAGCTCTTCAGGGATGGGTTCTTGGCAGCTTTAGCCTCCCTGGGTTTTTGGCAGCTGTGAGCTACACCAATAGACAGGTGGGAACAGCAGGTGTCATGATATAGTGTTATATTCCTTCAGTCTTTTCTTTCTGCTTAGCCTTAATAGTTACAGCTCATAGAGAGGCCCTAGAAGGTCTGAGTTCTTCAGTCACTGCTGTGGGTGCATTTCAGCTTACTGTAGAAATGCCTATGCATTGGATTCCTCATGTACAAGTTAGGATGGATTTCTTAGTCCTTAACTCTGGGCAGTGTCAAAGCTCTTGTTCCAGGGCTTGAGGCCTCCTAGCCCTGGAGAACTGTCAGTTTTATGGAAGTCTTCAGGTAACCAGGGCCCACACTTTTTCTTCTCAGGCTTCTTACAACAAGTTATCTCTCTTCAATCTCATTACTTCACCTTCTATTCTTAACTCTTTACTTCTGTCACTCTTCTTCCTGCCCTGGCAACTCGCCAAGTCTTCAGTTCATTCTTGAACTGACAAGCAGATGGTGCCCTTGTTGCTTTCACAGTTTAGCCCAACTACCACTCAGCTGTCTCTCCATTGCCATTCTGAAGCTTCTGCAAGCACCACTGAGCTCATGTCCCTGAGGCTTCTTTCTTTGAGTTACCAGGTCGGCTAATATTTCTAGAAGAAAAGAAGCAAGGCAAGAAAAGACATTGCACCCACTCTTACCACAGCAAGGGAAGCAGCATGGGAAAGTATCAGTTGGTTCTCGGAGGTAGAGAAACCATTTTAAATAGGCAGAGAAAAGCCAAAGCCAATGATAATGATCTTTCTTTAGCATCAGTCACGGCAGTCCTTCTGCTAGGCCACTAGGAGGAGTGGTTCCCATTGCCCCAAGTAAAAGTAGTTACTGAACAGTCCAGAGTTCTCTGAGGATTGTGATAACAGAACCCCTATTATTGTTAACTGTTTCAAATAATTCTAGATGAATCTTCACTTTTATGAAGCAGGGCAATCAACTGTTATCATTGTGTAGTTTCTCAGGCTGCCTACAAAACATCACAACTGGCTGGTGCTGGCATAAGAGTAGTGTGGCTGGCTGTTTGACCGACGGTTCTTTAACTCAAGGCAACCATTTTTTTCCTACAGCTACATTAATGTTAGAGGTACTATGTACAATATACTTTGAGTAACTTATGAGCAGTAATAGTGATGCTGGCTGATGTTAACAATGCTTGACATCTGCTTGCAACCCTGGGAAGAGATGTCTCTCCTCCTCTACATCAGGTTTGACATCTGATAACCAATATGAAAAACTCATAGTTATCACCTTAGTGATGACAGTGAAGGCTTCTTCCCTAAAATGAGAAACAAGACAAGAATGGCATATTTCCTGTAACGACTTCTACTCAACATTATCCTATCCAGCATACACACACAAATGAACATACCAATGTTTATGCCAAAATATACTAATATTTTGAGTTGCTAGAAAATATAAATTGATATTAAAAAGGAGGATTTGGGGTATAAGCTAGAGTTTTAAGGGAACACATTTTTGGATTCAGATATAACATCACCAATATTCCTTTAGTTCTATTCTTCAGATATTACAAAGTTGCCCTTCAGTGCATGGGCTCTGACAAAAAACTTCCTACATCTTAGAAGCTGAAAAGATTCTCTTAATTAAAAATCTTTTCTGCAATATTCTTTCTGTCGTTGTTTACATTGGGATGAACATTTATGCTCAATGCTTCTTGTCACGACAGTTATTTTGTTTCAATGTTTTATTCTTATTCTCTTGGATTCCCACTGAATTGGGTCCAGGTACTATAGTTTTAACTTCTCATAGAATTTCTGGAGAAGAATAACAAGAATCCATGTTTTCCACCCAAGTATTATGCAAGCAGGTGTGTCAACAAAACCTGCCATTAGCCATTAGTCTCAATGCAGGAAAAAGAAAATTCCTGTGAAGGTCTGCAGCACTAAGGGTAGTAAAGAATGGGGGATTTACACAGAGTTGCAGGAAGTTCCAAACTGATATAGTAAAGGATATGGAAATCAACCAAAGCAAGGTAGGAAGCTTTCCCATGATGCTCCTTATGCCGGAAGCTCTAGGTTTAGAAGGAATTCCTTCATTGACACACACAACATCTCAGCAAGAACATTTCTAAGAGGTTCTATAGTTCAGTCGAGTGAACACTTCCCAACAGTGACCTGTGGCTACATTCACAGTTGTATGCTCATTCAAAAGCAAGAAGCAGAGAACCCAGGGTTCCCTGAGCTGGGAAACCCTAACATTTGGCACCTTTTAACCAACTGTAAGTTCAGCGGTACTTAGCTCATCATTTTTACAGACGTATGAGTTATCAAAAATGCTATCTTTGCTATAAATCACTGACTAAGTATCCACATGGTAGCAAGTCCCATTCTCAAGACATTGTTTTATGGCATATCATAAAAGATGGCCTCTTTGTCTCATCTTTAACACCCTTCTTGAGAGCTTTAAAGACAAATATTGTATTCCATACTACTAATTCTGAAACTCAAGCTTACTTAGAATTTCAGTGCTTCGTTTCTTGTGTTACCTTTAATTTTTATTAATTTTGTAATATCATGAGAAACTTTTGCCTACTGATAAAATAAGCATCTCAGATAGAACACTGTGAACTGTACTCTCATGGTCATTTCCTTAGCTGAGATTCAAGAATGAACTTTCGGGTCATTTTCAAATGTGTTCTTAAAATTTAATTTCCTGTACTTTTGATAGTAGCATAAGACTAAGATATCCAAGTTAAATAAGGTCACTTTATTAGTCCACTTTCTTCGTCTCTCGGCTATTGTGAGGTACTTTGCAGTGCCCTTAAATGTGCTTAGCTGGAGTGCAGTCTGAGAGATGAAAAGCAGTGGCTTTTCAAGTGTCGTGGAGAGATAGAATCCTGGCAAAAGGCTCATTTTTATGACGGACTTAATATTTTTCTTTCTACAGGACAAAGGTTCAGTGCAACTGTGAGAAATACCCTCTGGCTAAAACCTATAAAATATCTTTATATGGGACTGGAGAGACAGTTCAGCAACTAAGTGCTCTTCCAGAAGTTTGGGGTTCTCAATAGCCATACCAGCTGGTTCATAAACTTCCTCTAACTCTAACCTCCAGGGGATTGGATGCCTTTTTGGTCTGTGTCTGCACCCCTGCACACATGGCATACATACACAAAGACACACATGCACACACATACACAAGCACAATAAATCCTTTAATGTAGAAATATTGTGATGCTATTGTTATCATCATATGATCAGTGGATTTTTGCTTATATGTTTAGTATCAGAGAATAAGAATAATGTTATAAATACAAATATAGCATTACTAATTTTGAAATTCCAATCTGAAAACAAGGGAAACAATTTTCCTACTAAGGTCATAAATTTCTGGTATGTACCCACCATTTACTAATGATAGAATTAATAGATTCCTTGGATCATAGGTTGTTTTTCCTTTCCAGTGGGGTCAAGGGAGAGGTAATGAACACTTGTTCCTACAAGTCAAGAGACTGTTGGTCTTATTTCTCTTGATATTTATTTGTTGAGATATGAGAAATGACATTCTAAAAGCAACATGCATAAGACTACAGCTATGCCCTGTCCTTCGCATCCTTGCACCAAGGAGCACTTAGCACCAAATATGAAGTCTTGTTTCATTGCTATAGAGTAAATTGATTTTTTTCTTCGAATTTTGTTATCTTGTCCTTTAAATTATGACAGTTTTCACTATCAAGTCCACATTCAGAAAACTGTGGGATGCAAATTGGGAAATTTTTCCATGTTAGAGTTTAAGTAAACTATATCTAATTTAAACTGTATATCATGGATTCAGCACACAACCACACAGAAAAAAATCCAGTTTCCTGTCATATGATCCAATAGTATATGTCTGAAATTTGCCAGATTGGTATCATATCATATGAATTCTATGAACTGCAGGTAGGTTCTTTGTTGGCTCATGTCCAATGAGGAAGCACTAACATATAAATTTGTTACCGTTACCTGAAGATGGATTTAGAACAAAATAGTGCAGAGTACAGAACAAAGAAGAGTGCCCTTTACAATATTTTATTCATACTTTATATAAAAGTTAAAATGTGATACCTGTGAACAATAACGCCTGAATTAAAAGGGATTGAAGCTCGTGAATTACTCAGACTTAGTCTCCTGAATCCTCTGTGACCTGGACACATCTAAACTACAGCAACAGTGTCAGGGTTGTTTCCACACAGAGCTGTGGACAAATATTGACACCTGAGAGAAGACTCAGAATCACGGATGTTTTGCATCACAGAGCTGAACCGCAGTCTACATAGACAGGTGGCTGCTGAGTTCAGTTAGTATCACCAAGACAGTTCTAACAATTGGCAGTGGGCCCTTCTCAGGACAAGCAATGAGTGTTTATTATAGAGAATGTGCTAAAGACTGAAGCAATATCTACTTACTGAGAAGAGTTGAGAGAGGACCTCTGCTCTAGTGGAGAATTTGGATTTGACTGTAAATTAAAGCTTTAAAATAAGTTTAACCCATTATTGTTACAATTATTGCCATTACATTTCCCCAGAGATAGTTAGCACTATCTCATCCCTTCACTGACCCCTCGTTTAACGATTATTTCTTTTTTATTCTACCAGACAATAACTCAGAGAGAAGGAAGGAAAGAACATGAGCATCACTTGTCCGTCAGTAGGGGGTGGACAGCTTACTGAATCTGACAGACCTTCGTGTGTCATCCTTTCCAGCCTAGCACCCTGTCTCCATGACGGTGACAGTCTCTTCCTTTTTATGCCTGTTCCTTTTGCTTTGAGGACATATGTATCTACTTATTCTCTGCATCCATCAACCTCACTTAGCACAGCTTATTATTTGAGAGTGCCAATCTTTATTGAGAGCTGTGGGGAAAATTTCTGTTCCCACTGTTGTAAAAAAAAATGCTTTTTGGATTTTTGAAGAATAAACTATTCTTGAGTCCCGAAAACTTTATCTAATAAATGTTCTCAAATTCAGAGCAAGATATTGAGTGGCATATGCAAGGTTCAACATCAAAATGCGACCTCAGAATCACCCTCAATTAAATCTATCTTTAGTTCTATAACTTTCAATGTGTATTTCTGTGTTCAAATACATTTCTAATATCTTACTCTTATCAGTTGACATTTACCAAGGATTTCCTAATTACGTGCATGGGTCATGAACAGAGTTTAATACACCATCCAGCTCTCATCATCTCCTAGTAAGGCTAAACCTATTACTGCCTTGTTTCTTCCTGAAGTATCTGAGGCAGAGCAAAGCTAAGTAATTTGCCTTTACCTAGGCAACGAATTCAGCCGGGCACATGTAACACTATGACATCCTAGAAAACTTCTTAGAAACCTAAATACACAGGAGATTCGTGATTTCCACATGAGAATTATCTTATAGACCCTTGTCTATAAGATATAAATAAATGCTTGTTTACAGCCTTGATGACAAATGATTGGAATTTTCCTTTGTCAAATATACATTAGCTGCCCTATAATTAACTTCCATCGTTCTTATTCCAGATAAATTCCATATTAATATTTCTATTTCCTTTTTAAATATTATTTATATTTTATGTGTACTAGTGATTTCCCTGCATGTAGTTAAATGTATGCATGTATGTGTGTATGTATGTAAGGGAACTTTGTTGTTTTTTTGTAATTTTATTAAATTATAAAAGTTTCCATTTTCATCCCTCCTCCCAACACCCTCCCACTCCCCCCACTCCCTCTCCCCCTCCCTCTCCATCCCTAAGAGCAGTCAGGGTTTCCTGCCCAGTGGGAAGTTCAAGTTCCTCCCGCCTCCCTCCAGGTCCAGGAAGGTGAGTGTCCAGACGGACTGGATCCGCAAAATCCAGTATATGCAGAGGAAACAAGTCCCAGTGCCATTGTCAATGGCTTTTCAGAAAGACTCCGGCCAGCCACATTCAGAGAATCCGGCCACATTCAGAGAATCTGATTGGATTACGTCCTTGTTCAGTCCCAGTCCAACTGGCCTTGGTAAACTCTTATTAGATCCGTCCCCTTGTATCAGTGGGTGATCACATCCCTTGCAGTCCTTATTTCCTTTTTCATTTTCTTCCTCCTTCTGCTCCTCATTTGGACCTTGGAGGGCTCAGTCCGGTGCTCTAATGTGGGTCTCCATCTGTATTGCCATCCATCGTGGGATGAAGGTTCTCTCTGATCTTGCCGTCTTTGCTCACGTTCTCTTTCCTTCTGCTTCTCTTTTGGACCTAGGGAGTTAAGTCCAGTGTTACGATGTGGGTCTCTGTCTCTATCTCCATCCATCGCCAGATGAAGGTTCTATGGTGATAAGCAAAATATTCACCAGTATGGTTATGGGCCTAGGCCGTTTCAGGCACCCTCTCTTCTGTCCAGAGAACAATCTGGGGATTTCCTTGAACCTGTGATCCCATTTATAATCAAGTCTCCTGTAAACCCTAAGATGACTCCCTTAGTTGAAATATATTCTTCCCTGATCTCATATCCATCCTTCCTCCCTCCCCCCATCCCAGTCCACCTAGCTTTTCCCATTTCTCCCCTACTCCCTTCTCTCTAACCCTCTTCCCTTCCAACAATCATCCCATGCCCCCATGCACCCGAGGTTACCTGGGACTCTTGTCTATTTCCAATCTCCAGGCAGATAGCTACATGATTTTCATCAGGTTCACCTTCTTATTTAGCTTCTCTAGGATCACGAATAATAGGCTCAAAGACCTTTAATTATGGTTAGAATCCACATATGAGTGAATACATACCATATTCCTCTTTTTGGGTCTGGCATACCTCGCTCAGTAAAGCGTTTTCTATTTCCATCCATTTGCATGCAAAATTCAAGATGTCATTTTTTTTTTTTTACCGCTGAGTAGAACTCTAATGTGTATATGTTCCACACCTTTATTAACCATTCTTCTATTGAGGGGCACCTAGGTTGTTTCCAGGTTCTGGCTATTACAAATAGTGCTGCTATGAACATAGTTGAACAAATGCTTTTATAGTATGATAGGGCATCTCTTGGGTATATTCCCAAGAGTGGAATTGCTGGGTCCTGAGGGAGGTTGACTCCCAGTTTCCTGAGAAACTTCCACACTGATTTCCACAGTGACTGCACA
Organism: Myodes glareolus; assembly: GCF_982192425.1. Classification (NCBI taxonomy): domain Eukaryota; kingdom Metazoa; phylum Chordata; class Mammalia; order Rodentia; family Cricetidae; genus Myodes; species Myodes glareolus. The sequence continues at coordinate 32,913,284 of NC_142040.1, forward strand.
AGTTTTCATTCCCACCAACAATGGATGAGTGTTCCCCTCACCTAAATATAATAAAAGCAATATATAGTAAGCTGACAGCTAACATCAAATTGAACGGAGAGAAACTCAAAGTCATTCCACTAAAATCAGGAACACGACAAGGCTGTCCACTCTCTCCATACCTCTTCAATATAGTGCTTGAAGTTCTAGCAATAGCAATACGACAACATAAGGGGATCAAGGGGATTCGAATTGGAAAGGATGAAGTGAAACTTTCGTTATTTGCAGACGATATGATAGTGTACATAAGCGACCCCAAAAACTCTACCAAAGAACTTCTACAATTGATAAACACCTTTAGTAATGTGGCAGGATACAAGATCAACTCCAAAAAATCGGTTGCCCTCCTATACACAAAGGATTAAGAAGCAGAGAGGGAAATCAGAGAGACATCACCTTTCATGATAGCCACAAATAGCATAAAATATCTTGGGGTAACTCTAACCAAGGAAGTGAAAGAACTATTTGACAAGAATTTTTAGTCCTTGAAGAAAGAAATTGAGGAGGATACCAGAAAATGGAAAGACCTCCCCTGTTCTTGGATTGGCAGAATCAACATAGTAAAAATGGCAATTCTACCAAAAGCAATCTATAGATTCAACGCAATTCCCATCAAAATTCCATCAAACTTCTTCACAGACCTTGAGAGAACAATAATCAAGTTTATATGGCAAAACAAAAAACCCAGGATAGCCAAAACAATCTTATACAATAAAGGAACTTCTGGAGGCATTACCATCCCTGACTTCAAACTCTATTACAGAGCAACAGTATTGAAAACAGCTTGATATTGGCATAACAACAGAGAAGTCGACCTATGGAATCGAATAGAAGACCCGGGTATTAACCCACAAACGTATGAACACCTGATATTTGGCAAGGGAGCTAAAGGCATACAATGGAAGAAGGAAAGCATCTTTAACAAATGGTGCTGGCATAACTGGATGTCAACCTGTAGAAGAATGAAAATAGATTCATATCTATCACCCTGCACAAAACTCAGGTCCATATGGATTAAAGACATCAACATTAATCCGACCACTTTGAACCTGATAGAAGAGAAAGTGGGAAGTAGTCTACAAGACCTAGGCACAGGAGACCAGTTCCTAAGCAGAACCCCAGGAGCGCAGACAATAAGAGAAGCAATGAATAAATGGGACCTACTGAAACTGAGAAGCTTCTGTAAAGCAAAGGACACTGTTAGTAAGACCAAAAGGCTACCTTCTGACTGGGAGAAGATCTTCACAAATCCCTCATCAGACAAAGGTCTGATCTCCAAAATATACAAAGAACTCAAGAAACTAGACACTAAAACTCTAATTAACCCAATTAAAAAATGGGGTACTGAACTGAACAGAGAATTCACAATAGATGAACTCCGAATGGCCAAAAGGCACTTAAGGTCATGCTCAACCTCCTTAGCGATCAGGGAAATGCAAATCAAAACAACTTTGAGATATCATCTTACACCTGTCAGAATAGCCAAACTCAAAAACACCAATGATAGCCTATGCTGTAAGGGAACTTTGTATGCATTGCCTATGGGGGCTGTAAGAGGGCACTGGGTTCCCTTGAGTTACAGAAGGTTGTTTTTCACCTTTATTAATGCTGGGAACCAAATCCAGATGTGGTTCTGCAAAAGCAGTAAATGTTCTTTACTACTGAGCCATCTTTCCAACTCCAATTACAGACAATTTTTAAAAAAAAAAATCAGGGAAATGTTCTAATGAGAGGAGCAGTAGTGTGAGTTGTAACAGGATGTTGTGAAATATTTGAATTCTTTCTTAAGCTGCCAGATAGGCAGAAATTACAGTGGCAACTTCAACATGTTAAAAACCAGTGGTTTTTGTGAGTGACAATGGATCACTATTGTCTGGAAATGAGTTTAGAGATAGATCATTATGCAATAATAGCAATAGAGAGAATGTGCGAGTTTTGTGGAATTTTGTAAGACACAGATAACAGGTATTTTATAATCTTGTTGTTTTCACGTGAACTTGTTGACCTCTGGAAACTCTTAATTTAAATAAAGACTTTAATGAGGGGTTGCATGCTATTGTGGCCATATAGTATAGATTTAATGACTACATCTGCACTTCGTGTGCCTTAAAGTTAATTAAACTGGCCCACTTCTCTCTAGACATAGGGGAGCTTACTGCTGATGACTGCTATACCATGGAAAGAGACTGTGTTGTGTAGCAATGTTCTCTGAGATAAAACATGCCAATTTAGAAGAAAGCTCATTAAGACTCAGTATGTTATAAAGGAAGGTAAAATATTACATCCCGCAGGGAAACACATTAAAACTCTAGAAGGGAGCAATCCAGAAGCTTCAGGAAGTCTGTAAAACTGACAAAATGCACTAGGCTCCTCCTCCCCCAAGGTTATCAAAGTAGCAAAAGTCTCCCAAGGGGCACTCTTGGATCAGCAAAGCTGACTGCAAGAGGCTCAGACTAATGGAGCTGCCTGAAGAGATGCACTACAACCTTTCAAGCAGCCTACAAGTTCCGTGGTGTGCTCCAGGTTCCCAGCTTGCATAATCTGTCATCTAATCTGAGCTAGGCTTTCAGTGTTACAACTACCTTTGAGTCATTCTTGCTCCTGTAAGTAACCCCAGACCCATACTTCTGTAAGTAGCCAATAAACTCATTGCTTCACCAAGTTGGGCTTTGGTGGTACCCTTATTTTAATCCGTTCTGGGTTCCCTGGAGTGATTGTCCATTTGTTCTTGTGTTTCCAGGGGTAGTATTACACAACAGATGTTACTTTTGAGAACTATACTATCTTGCCATATGCTGGTGTATCCATAGAATTGGTCTGATCTCATATATAACCAAAATGCACATGAGTGCTATTTAGGGTTCATAATAGTTATTGGCAATGAAAGTTGGATTGATAACAAATAGCAATGGGAAACCAGCCGTACTGTGCACTATGATGCTTCCATGTTTTGTTATGACTGCAAAAAAGAAAGGCAACTCATTAAGGGCTATTGCTCCAGGTCTGTGACACCACCAGAAAAGCAAATTAAAGAAGCTGTCACAATAAAATAAAGATAATTAGTAGGTCTTGTCTGAAGAATGGTGGATCTTGTGTTTTATGTATAGTACAATATAGCATAGAAGTCTTATATATTGACAAATAATTTAGATTTAATTAAATTTTGATAATCATTTCTAAGTATATAGTAAGTGTCTCATATAGGCCTAGCATTTGTAACATCCTTTCACATTAGTTGAGTCCTTTCTGAATTTAGAAGAAATTTAAGAACTATTCTAACATCTTTACCTCTACATTGGCCCAAGACTATGAGCAAGCTGGATAGATACGATGGTAAAAGGTGAGGGGAACATTTAACCAGAGTATTCTTTATATCAGTTACTGTAAAAATAAAGACAGTTTTGTATTTATATTTCAGTAGATTAGGTTTCTTCAACCATATTAACAGATTTTGGTAAGATCTCTTCCATTATCCTAAACAGGTCTATGTCTGGAATGTTCTGCCTAAGTTTGAAGTTCTGATGAAATGACAGTTCTTTTATTAAGGAAACAAACAAACAAAAAGTTTGTTGACAAAAGAAGAGTCCATTTAACTAGTCACCTAAGAAAAGATTAATGGCTACTTAGGGACAAGCTGGGTTGCTAAAGGTTTTCATTTGTTATCAGAAAAGACTTCCTAATAATCAAGAACTGAATGAAGTCAAAACAAGTTTCAAAGAAATTGCATTTTCTGGAACAAGATAGAGACTAATATTCCTAGAATAATAATTTGTTGATATAAGAACATAATAGCAATAATTACAATAACACTTTTGGTGCCAACACAGACCCTACATAGCCTTTGAGCAAGGCATCTACGTAACCGTGCAAAGGCTGCTGGAGTTACAAGGGTCAAACGTATGTGAAGGTCTAAGGCAACACGAATGTTAAAACCATATGAAAGTTACATTTTATTAGAGTGCATTGTGAAATCAGGCACACTGCCATTTTTCCAATTAAAGTATTTGGTCTCTTTACAGCTCATGTCCTGCTCTAGAGCACCGGAGCAGGTAGAAGGGCAGTGAGTTCCCTCCCAGCTTCAATTGGAGGGTGGATATGGGAAGGGCCAGAATTCACTGCATTTTGAAAGAATGACAGACACAGCACAAGATGAATTTAAGGGTATCTGAACTTTAAGTGGGCTTCAAAATTATTTCCAAGATGCTTTCTGAGTTGAGAAGCATTTTTAATAACAAGTTTCAAATAGACAAGCTGACTGTTCAAGTAGTAACGTGGTTTGAAGGAATCGAACAAATTCTGGCCTTAGATATCCTTTTACCTCAAATGCAGGAGCATATAATTTAGTAACTGTTTTGCTGCAGACTTTCCTACTAGACCTTTAAATGACTTTCTTTGTCCTTGGAATTATCCACTCTAAGCCAGGGTCTTTATGTTCTTTCCACCAAAGGCTGCTTTGTAGATGGGTGACTTGGGAAATAGAAATAAGTAATTTTCCCCAAACTCTTCTACTGTTCTCGCAGCATTATTCAGTAAGTCAGTTTACAGGAAAATACAGACCATGCTGTCTACAGCAGGTGGAAGGGTGCAGCAGCCAATAAGTCTGTACTTTGTGGTGAACCAAATCAGTGGGGTCAAATGGAAACAGAAACCATGACTGCAGTTAAGCCAGGGCTTGGTGTATACAACTCATCTTGTGGCAATGTTCTTTTCAAAATGACAGTGCTCTCTTCAGTGAAAACTGTCTGATTCACTACAAGATAATGTAAAGACTTTCAGTTCTGTTAATGAAAGCAATTCTGCTATGTGACTATCTCCTGAGGTGTCCTCAAACACTAGATGCTTTAAACCATGAAAATATGCTGTTAGGAACAAATTTGTATGTATCTTCGTAAAACGATGACACACCTCCAGCAAGTGATCAGAAGAAATGAACTGAGGGATAAGTTCATTACAAGATGAAGGGGCACTGTTTTAAATCCCCTTGCACTAAGGCTTCCTATTTCTTAGAATACAGAAATCCAAATACACGTAAGCCCATTATCATAATCTTACGAGATCACTTTGACTGTAAAAGATGAACAAAGGAATTTTAAAGCCATACAAGTTTTCTTACCCCAAACATGTAAAAAACGCTGCTGCACAGCTGATGCTGTGATTTTAAGATCGTGAGAATTATCACCACTGAGAAGTTGTGCATTTAGGCAAGTCAGTTCTTCATCCAGCGTTTCCTTGTTTCTCTTGTGATTTACTTTGTAAATTCCACTTAAGATGACAGTTCAATATGATTGAAGATTATTAATAGTCACGAAATCTCTCATCTTGGGAAATACCTTCATAAGCTTCATTAATTTTAGGGTATTTGTTCATACATGAGCATATAGTAGGAATCTCTTATATGCTAATACTTATATCATAATATTTATGGCATCTTTTGACATGTTTTTTCTTGCATGAAATAGAGTTCTCAAAATTAAGAACTGCTTCTAAGACTGGTATGCGCCAAAGAGTACAGAGAGATTTGGGATTGCCTGTGTAGCTAAAAATGCTGTCTCCCTTCTGCTCACTTACTTATCACTCTTAGATCTGTCTGATGGCATTTGGTGACTTGGGGTACTGGTAATGCATTACTTCATTTATTAAGTGTCTTGCTAAAAATACAGACAGATGTGCCTCTTTCACAGACTTCATAGTCCAGAATTAGCTGGTTTCTGATATGTCTTCAGAGGTTCAGAGTTTCTAATTTCCTTTAATTGTCTTCTAAAATGTTTGTGCCTTTTAACCTAAAGCCATCGCCTCCTTCTATGACATCGGGATATAAATCTGTTCTAGCTGTCTTATAGATACCTGCAAGTTACTGGGAAGAATTCTGTTGCTGTATAAAGAAATTTGGTCTGGTGAAAACTAGCAGTCTCCCATGCTTATTTTGAGCCCACCCATTTCAAAGCATATTTTACAAGCCACTCCTGCCTGGGTCAAGAATAACTTACAGAGGGTCCTCCAGACAGCACCATCACCTGCACCAATTCCTGAGACTTCACCTCTCCAGACTCAAATGGGTACCTACCCAGCAAATGAAATCTGGTTTTAAGGGGCTTATCTACTCTCATTTCATTCATTCACTCGTGTCTCTCCTGTACAACCAGGACACTTCTCTGTTCCATTCTAGCAGTTAATCACCCTTTCCATGGTTAGCCTCATTCATAGGGCCAATAATAACAATCTATTTTTTTTTCTCCCAGCAACTTGCCTTCTCATCTTCCTCATGGAACAGATGCCTGAGGTCTCCAGGATGGCAGTTAATCAAATGTCTCTCCAGTCGCATATCCCGCTGAGTGTGAGCCCACCAACTTCCAGCTCTCCCCTCCTCCACGTTGTCCCATGTTCACAGGAAGTAGCCAAACTTGAACCGACATCCCTATATATAAAGAGTCTGGAATGTTTGGGTTAAGACTTCACCTCAGCCCCTGGCATACATATATACAAAGAGTCTGGAATGTTCTAGTGAAAGTTTCATCCCAAGACTCCTCCCTAGAGATAATCAAGACCACTCCCAAAGAGTATTTAATCTGGCCCCCAGAGAACAAACATGTGGTTTTGTGATCTTCCTTCCTGGCTCCTCTCTGGGGGGCTGGAAAGCCATCCAGGAGCATTGGTAACCACTAAACCTGGGCTTTTTCTAATTCGGTTTGATTTGGCCTGATTCCGATTATTACATCAGCGGAGAAGTTTATCGGGGTTCGGAAACTTTTCACTCTGGTCTTTCTGAATGAACGATGAAGATGAACCTTTTGATATTTGTTTGGCTGTTTACAGAATCGTCTTTCCCCTTTTTACTTCAGATGGTTAGCAAAAATTTTATTTGAGCTTTCAATTTAATTTTAAATTTTATTAGGATTTTAAGCAAGAGTATTGTGTATATATATATATATATATATATATATATATATATATATATATATATATCATATCTGTACCTCTCCAGTTCCTCCAGTTCCTCTTGGTCTGTAACAAGAATGCCCCTTACTCAGCAGCAAGGGCAGGCTAGTATATGTCAATAGACCTTGTTTCATGGGAAAACCTTGGTGTTGTCGCCACCCCTGATTTGCACATAACCCTGCAGCCTTCACCCTACAGTTGTTTCTGTGGTCATTCACATCTTACAGAAAGTGTGAAGCTGGTGTTTGTCAGCCACTCAATGATGAATTGTGATATTTGTGAATTTGGGCATTATAGCCTACGCTGGCCTAACACTTTTCTTAGTCTGGGAAAAAAAAACCCACAAAAGCAAAAAGAGACCCAAATAAACTCAAGTTGTCCTTTGAACACCATAGTTCTCAAGAATGAAGTGTAAATGTGATGATTGCTTACTGTAACTGTAGGCTGCTGTGCAGAGATCCCTGCCAGTGATGCTAGCATTGGGCATTGCATGTAAAACTAAAAAAGACAATAAGAGGAAAAATTGTTTTCCACGTTATTGTATTCACGGCATTTATTTTCCCTTCTTGGAAAATCACTGGCTGAATTAAATAACTTTTCTTGAACATTAGGGTTTGCTTTATCTCAGAGATATTTGAACTAATTTTGAATCTTTCTGTGTATTTTCCTTATTTAAAAGTTGAATCTCCTCAGCACCTCTGCTTGCAATCAGCAGCATTCAGACTCCTTTAAAATCCATTTAACTGGAGGAGAGTCTAATTTCCTGCTCTAGGGATTGTTAATTCCTTCAGTGTCCTGTAGTTTTCCTGGACCTTTCAAAAGACTCAGGGCCATTATTTTCAAATGATATTTTTGCACTGCACAAACACATAAGTCCTGTTGCTTCTGAACACAAAAGAAAGCACTCTGGTAAATGATTGCAATTGCTCTTTTTATGCTAATTTGAGTACAGACTTATTGGAATGGGCTTATCAGCTCCAGAACACCCACTGGGAATTTCCACAGGCCGCTGCTGTAAATGAGATGTTGCATCCCAATGAGTAAATACATTTCAAATGCAAAGCAAATCTATTTCAGGGATTTTTTTTCTGACTTTCCTCAGATGTTTTGCAGTTGGTAACTAAATCCGCAAATGTCATAACATGAGGTGTACCATCTGAAATTGAACTGAAAAGAAAATCACATTTATAACACAAATAGGCTGAACAAAGGCAAATATCAAAATGAAAGTTGTCAAATTTAACTTGAGTTCAGTGGGGAGAAATTCTGGTACAAGAAAAGTTGCAGCTAATAGAAATATATAGTGATAATTCTCTAAATTACTGTTGTTATAATAAATGGTTTATAGTTGATAGTTTTTTAAAAATCAGGGACATTTCAAAAGAATGAGATGTTTACCCAGTTATCAGCAACAGCCTGGGAAATTTAATTGAACACAGCTGATGCAAAAATAATACATGGCTTCAACTTAAATGTCAATGAGAAAGATCATAATTTGTTGGCATGCATGTGTTTTTTTTTCAAGAGTGAAATTTGTCTCAACAAGGCAAACAGCCTCAGAGTAAGAGGCAAAAGGAATGACATATTTGCAAAGAAATAGGGAAGTAGACTGAGGACTCTGGTGCGCAAACAAGCCAACAACCATACTACTTAGAGATACCAGAGCTCTTAATTCAAAATTATTTTCTGTATTTGTTGACTTAGCAAGGCATCATTTTTGAGGCCTTTTGACAAAATAAAGAGAACAAGAAGCAGATTTGTTTTTCAATAAGCCCAATAAGCATATCAAATATTTGAGTAGCTGTCACAAGCTCAGAATTGCAGCTACTAATCCAAGAACAGAGCCTCAGAGCCTTTTGTTAAAGGACAGGAAATCAGGATAACCGCAAACATTGTATTAAAGTTGCTGGAGAAGGAGCGTAGACAGCTTATTAGCCTATATGAGATCCTGGGTAAGGTCCCCACACCAAAATAATGAAATATGAATTAAACTGAATAATGAATTGCAGAGATGGTTGAGAATAGAGGGTATCTAACCACGCAAAGATGGCTCCCAAATGGACTGTCTCCTAGCTCTGCATTTTAACAGATGAGGAAGAGTGATACTACATAACATCAAAAATATAACATGGAAAAGCCTGCAACAGTTGCTTGGTAATATTGTCTACATGACCCCCTAAGTGGGCTGCAAGTGAGAAAATCAAAGCCAGACTCATGGAAAGAAGAATGGAAAGATTGTCACAGAGCACTTTTCTGTCTTGCAGAAGCAAATCAGCCTCGCCTGACTACATGAGCATGCAGAAACGGTTCAGGCTTCTGGTCCCAGCAGAAATCACCACCTGAAGAAGAAACAAAGCCCAAAATACATGGACCCAAGTAAGCTCTTTTTAGGGATTTCCAGATAATAGAACAACCCCAGTCGAGGAGGCTAGCATACAAAAGAGGAGAAGCCTAGCTCTGTCCTATGAAATTTTTTATTCACAGAATGATTGCACATTAAATGATTGACATTTTCTTTTCTTTTTTTTTAAGTAATTTTATTAAATTATAAAAGTTTCCATTTATGCCCCTCTTCCCAACACCCTCCCACTCCCCCCTCCCTCTCCTCCTCCCTCTTTGTCCCTAAGGTCAGTCAGGGTTTCAAGCCCTGTGGGAAGTTCAAGATCGTCCCCCCTCCCTCCAGATCCAGGAAGGTGAGTATCCAAACAGACTGGATCCCAAAAATCCAATATATGCAGAGGAAACTAATCCCAGTGACATTGTCAATGGCTTCTCAGAAAGACTCCGGGCCAGCCACATTCAGAAAATCCGGCGACATTCAGAGAATCTGGTTGGATCCCGTGCTCGTTCAGTCGCAGTCCAACTGCCCTTGGTAAACTCTCATTAGATCCGACCCCTTGTATCAGTGGGTGATAGCATCCCTCGCAGTCCTTCGTCATTTTCTCATAAAAAGTAGGGGGAGGAGGCAGTGAGTACTTGCATAAAATAGATACTGAGAACACAAAGCATGTATGAAGACAGAATCAATTTTCAGATAAGCGATGACTTAGAAATCTATTTTCATATTATCATATTTTTTGGAAAGTATTTGAGAATATAGACTAGTAAAGTAAGAGAATAAAACAAAGCAAAATATTGAATCTGACAGAGGAGCTACGGGAATAGATCCATTAGGATTTAGCCTTGAGAACTGCATGGTGAGGGCTGATGATGACTCAGGGTTTAAGAGCCCTGGTTGCTCCTGTAGAGGACTTTGGCTGGATTCCCAGCATCCACATGGTGGCTTCCAACTGTCTGTAACTCCCGTCCCCGGATATTCAACGCTCTGACATGTTCGTAGTGCATAGACATACTTGCAGGTAAGACTCCCACACAATATATACAATTTTAAATAATTATTTTTTTAATAATTGCATGATAAAACCATTAAAATCTGATGCTAGAACAAGACAAATTAGCACAGGAAGAAAATGAAGACAATTTTCCAATTGCAAAATCAATGGAAAAATAGTTATAATCAAAAAGAAATATAACATATTATTTGGAAATGCAGTGCCATAGCTTAACAATGTCTGACTGTGCAGTTGGGACTCACTAACTTATTCATTTGTGGTTTTAGTCTCCATTTACTATGAATCTACCATGGAAAATTTCTCCATTCTGGTGCTGATAGACTTTAAAATTATTTTTAGTTTTCTCTTATTGATGATGTTATTAGGCCTCCCAATGACTATTACTCGGGTTAGTTTTACAGTATATGAGAATGGTTTCTAAGGTGTAGAGCAACACATTTTTAATATGTTTTAATTCTGCACTTTCTGAATGTTAACTCACATCATACTTATTTATATATTTCTTCTGTGGAAGATCTACTGATGACCAAGCTTTAATTTCTCCGTCCCTAGCCTCTCTATTTCTCTCTCCTACTTTCCCTTTTCCCTCCCTTTCCTTATCTGTCTTCCTTTTCTTTCTGTAAATGTGAGTTATTTTTCCATATTCTGCTTTCTAATGTGTTTTTTAGAAAAAATTTCCTTTTGCAACTACTTAACTGGGACTGTTTTCCTTACATTGTTATACTTATAAGTTTTAAAATGAATAGAAGATTTAAGCTTAATATAGTTTAAATATCAAAAGCTAAGTCTTATAGTTCATGTGTGCACAAAATACACACATATTGAATAACACGCAGAGACAAAATATATACATTTTAACACATATGCATGTTAAATTCTGTCCCTGCTCCGTGGAAATGACATTTTCTTTTAAGGCCTTAAGTCATATCAAATTAATGTCATGGTAATTTTTTAGCGAAAATGTAAAAGTGATTATACACAAGTAGATGGTCACATATTTATGAACATGTGAACAGCACGAAACAAACTATATGAGTAAAAAGAAAAAATGATGCAAAATTGAGTATGTAGGGTCAGGGGTAAGTAAGGTTTGGAGTGAATATAGTTAAATTCCTTATATGGAAGTATCAAAGAGTTAATAAAAAAAAGACAGAAAAGGTAACTAAAAGTAAAACCCTTAAATGTAAATGTCTTAAATTTTATTAGACTTTTGGCATCTTGTATACTTAAAATTATGGGATAAGATATATTTTTATTGACTAATTTTGATATTTGACAATTTTATACAAATCCATGATTTATTCTGTTTATTCTCTTCCACATACCCTTTCTTATCTCCCCCTCATCCTTATCAACCTCCTTCTCACCCAGTCTCCACAAGTTGCCTTTGAAGTTCCATGACTTGATTTTGATTTGTGACTCATTTAGTTTAAACCAGAGTCACCTGTATAGGCCCAGGATAAGCACTACCTATTGTTGTTTCGTAGGCTTACAAGTGGGTCCAAAAATGAGGTCAATGACACTTCTACTTCCTGAACCTATCAGTAATAAATATTTCTACTGTGAGTGGTAGGACCCATTCAGCCGACACCTATGTCTGACTTTAATGGGTCCTTCGTATGCAGACTCAGTTCAGGAAATCTCACCTTTACGACTATCTGGCTTGGTCCTGCCAAGTAGATGTCATATCACAGCCATTCCCTCCATATCCCAGCACTTCCATCCTTGCTCAGTGTCTTCAGCAGCATTCCGTAAGCTTTAGAGAGGATGTTATGTCTTATTTAGAGTTGTTCACCTCTCACTTGCCATGTGTATGTATTTATCATCACTCATTGGAAACCAATTTTTCCCTCATTAAGACATAGAGTAAAATATATGAGAATAAAGGAAATTTTTTAGAAGTCATTTTAGGCTATGTCAATTTTTGTTAAAAACAGTGCTTTGTTTCTCCCTAAAAATATGATTTTCTTTACCATGTATGGTTTCGAACCAAGTTTACAGTACTAGGTATGGACTCCATCCTGTTGAGCAAGCCTCAAAACCAATCAGAGGCCAGCTAGTTACCCCCATAATAGTATACAAAAAGGAACATACCTAGTCTGGTTTGTTGGGCTTCCCGTATGCAGAGTTCACAACTGGGTAAGACCATAAATGATTCTCCCTGAACAGCATTCTGGCACAGAGAAAGTTCAACCAGGAAGGAAGAAACTCCATTTCATTTTCTCTAAACCATGCAACTAAGGTGTGTGGTGCCTTCAGCAAAATGGTCAAATTCAGTTCTGGAGGGCAACGAAAGTATACAGGCCAAAGCCTTCATCGTTTGGGGGGCATTCAATGGACTTGGTACCTTTTTAACTTAAAATTTCATGTTTTCTTCTCAGATATAAGAAAGCTTATTTTTATAGGGATCTTATAAACTATACTTCATGTAGGTTTTTGATTGATTTCATACATTATGTTATGAAAAAATTTTTCTTCATAACTCTCATACAAATCCTTTTTGGGTTCTGCTTTCAATGTCTAGGACCTCACTAAAACATGGCATTAGGAGGAATGCTTACTTTGTTTATGACTTTTACAAACTGTTTCTGATGTTTTAGTCTTGAGGCGTTCTGCTCCAAATACTTCTAGAGACAGTTGTTTATCACCTTAGCCCTGTATACTTCTGTTCCTAATTTGTTAAGAGCATTGAGGGAAACTTAATGCTCTCTCCTCATCAATTTAAAAGATTTCATATTTGGATTCCATTAGCAGCGTACATCAATGCATTTGCTGTCCTTATTTGATATTCTAATTAAAAACAGCTTGCAATCCCTGAAATACTCAATTTGGTTCTAATTTATTTTCTTAATTTCATTTTAGACACTAATAAGAAACTTGAGGAAGTTGCAACTCTTCGTCAGTGAGCCCACCTTGCAGACTTTCATGTCATTTTGTCCTTTGATGTTGGAGGTCATACAATGAATACAGAAATAGGACTTTTCTCTTTTTTCCTAAAAACACATTAAATTGGAATTAATTACTCCATGAATGTCAATGAAGGCCACTAACAAAGTTTGCCAAACTTTTTATTTGGATATTGAATGCTGGGTTTTACAGATTTAGTTTTCCTAAATATTTAGCTTTCATAAATATTTAGTTTTCAGCATCCTCTGAGAATAGTTTTAGCAATTCATATTTTCCTAGATTACCAATTTTAACTAATTGTTCAAATATGACATAAAATGTTTCTTATTTTATTAGACATTTAACTTCTATTGAATTTGCAGCTCTGGATATTTAAAAATATATACAATTTTTTATCTCTAAGATCAATAATACAAGTGACAGCGCATGCTGGTGAGTATTTGGAGCAAAGGAAACAATAGTCTATTGTTGGTAGGGGTGAAAATGTATATAACCACTATGGAAATGATTATGGAAGTTTCTAAAATGATGAAAATCAAATACCTCAGGATCCAGCTATACCTCTCTTGGGCATATACCCAAAAGACACTTCATCCTACCACAAGGACACCTGCTCAACTATGTTCATTGTTGCTCTATTCATAATAGCCAGAGATTGGGGGAAAAAAACTTAGATGTTCCTCAACAGAACAATAAAAAAGAAAATGTGGTACAGTTATTTACATGATGGTGTATATTATTCAGCTCTTATAAAAATGACATAATGAAAATTTCAGACAGATAATGGAACTACAAAAACATCATCTTGAGTGAGACAACCTAGACCAAAAAAGGTAAACATGCTATGCATTTGCTTGTGTGTATTAGCCACTAAATAAATGATAAGCAACCCATAGACACAGAGAGTTTAGGTGTGGAGGAAATGACTAGGGTGCACACATGAGTCTCAGTGGGAGGAAAAAACAGAATAGATTTTATGGGTGGACTGGAGTTTGGGGCAGGGGGAAACTGGAGGATTAGGGAGAAAGGGGGAGGGGAGATGGGATTCAGGGAGGGTGTGAGGGGAAATATCGCTAGAATTGAAGGGTATTTGAAAGGTGGTATGAGAACTTAGTTCAGTGAATACTTCCTATATAAAGACAATACTAATGAAGTCTTCAAATAATGAGGGAGATGAAAGCCTGGGCTGAGAAGAAGTTGGAGGAAAGGAGGGGACAGAGGAAACCAAGAGAACAAAGCCCTCAAAAACAAATGAAACCAAAATCACAGTGCCTACACCAGGTCCTCTGCATCTATATGATAACTTTCACTTTAATACTTTCATGGGACTCTTGAGTGTGTAAATGTGTGGCTACAAACGCCAGGTAAACAAATATTTCTTGCAATAAATAGATTATGTTTAAGCTTAATTAAAAATTTACTTTCTAAGTTTGAGGTTTGTGTCACACATTATTCCTCTCTGTGAGCAAAATGTCCCAGAATGGTGATTTCACCTCCTTGCTATTGTTTCCCCAACACTGTTGAATATAAGTCATTTTAAAAATATATAGCCTGTTTTGTTAGAGAATATGTAATTAGAAGTTGACCAATGTCAATTAAAGATAGCTGTATAACTGGTTTAAAATCATTTTTTGTTCTCTGGGTCCCTTGGATAATTCCAAGCTTTATATTTGTAATTGTGATGAATCATGGAGAATTCTGGAGGTCATGAAAATGTCCTGATGTCAAATAATGTTCTGCAGTGTATTTTGTCTTGTCCAACTTAGATATGATGGTTTTCATTTTATCTTATATTTTATTTTGTTAAAAAATAAACTCTAGTAGTAAAAAATAGGAGCTCCCCCAAATAAAAAAGAAACATTTGTTATCTTTAGATACTCTCCCTCTCAACTTATTAAGAATTTGTCAATTTTAAGAGTCATTTCAAAAAGTTAATCTTTGTTCCATTTGTTGAAGTGTTTTGTTCTCTTCCTGGTTTAGTTTTGTTTATTACTTTTTGTTCCCTCATTCTATTTTCTTTGGATAATTTTTTCTGTCTTTTTCTGACTTCACAAACCAGAGAATTTCTCATTAATTATTCAAGACAAGAAAAGTCTGGACATCTTCCCTGGCAATACTCTAGGCAGAAAGATAAACTAAGTATTTTTGAAGTGCTTACACTAACAATACTTTGAGAGTTCAGCCAAAAATTCACCAATAACTTTTATTATTATTATAGAAATAAGATGCACAGATTAGGTTTTTACTAAATAAGTTCAAAGGAGATCTTATCTGTTTCCAATTTTCTGGTGGAAACTATGTATGTTTTTCTTTGGGTTCACTTTGTTACTTAGTTTCTCTACTAAGGTCATGAACTATAGGCTCAATGTATTTTGTAGCTAGTATCCACTTATGAGTGAGTACATATCATATTCATCTTTTTGGGTATGGGTTATTTCACTAAGGATAATGTTTTCTAATTCCATTCATTTGCATACAAAATTTAAGATGTCAATGCTTTTTACCACTGAGTAATACTCTAATGTGTAAATGTGCCACATTTTCTTTATCCATTCTTCGGTTGAGGGGCCTCTGGGTTGTTTCCAGGTTCTGACTATTACAAATAATACTTCTATGAACATAGTTGAACAAATGTTTTTGGAGCATGATGGAGCATCTTTTGGGTATATGCCCGGAAGTAGTATTGCTGGATCCTGAGGTAAGTTGATTCCCAATTTTCTGAGAAACTACCGTACTGATTTCTGAAGTGGTTGTACAAGTTTACATTCCCACCAGCAATGAATGAGTGTTCCCCTTACTCCACATCATCTCCAGTATTAATGTTTTTTATTTTAGCCATTCTGATAGGTGCAAGATGGTAGGTATCACAGAGTTGTTTTAATGTGAATTTCTCTGATAGCTAAGGATGTTGAACATTTCCTTAAGTATCTTTTGGCCATTTGAGATTCTTCTGTTAAGATTCTCTGTTTAGTTCAGTATCCCATATTTTAATCAGGTTATTTAGAATTTTAATGTCTAATTTCTTGAGATCTTTATATATTTTGGAGATCAGTCCTTTGTTTGATGTGGATTTGGTAAAGATCTTTTCCCATTCAGTAAGCTGTTTTTTTGTCTTATTGACTGTGTCCTTTTCTTTACAGAAGCTTGTCAGTTTCAGAAGGTAACATTTATTAATTGTTTCTGTGTCTGTGTTATTGGGGTTATATTTAGGAAGTGATCTCCTGTTGCCCATGCATTGAAGACTACTTTCCACTTTCTCTTCTATAAGGTTCAGTGTGGTCATATTTATATTGAGGTCTTTAATCCACTTGGACTTGAGTTTTGTGCATGGTGAGAGATATGGATCTATTTTCAATCTTCTACATATTGATATCTAGTTATGCCAGCACCATTTGTTGAAGATGCTTTTTTTCTCATTGTATAATTTTAGTTTCTTTGTCAAAAATCAGATGTTCATAGGTGTGTGGATTAATATCCAGGTATTCAATTTGATTCCATTGGTCAACATCTCTGTTTTTATGCCAATACCAAGCTGTTTTCATTACTATAGCTCTGTAATAAAGCTTAATTTTTTTATTGTACAGGATTGTTTTGACTATTTGGGGTTTTTTGTTTTTCCCTATGAAGTTGATTATTGTTCTTTCAAGGTCTGTGAAAAATTGTGTTGGGATTTTGATGGGGATTGCATTGAATCTATAGATTGCTTTTGGTAGGATTGCCATTTTTACTATGTTGACCTTACCTATCCAAGAGCATTGGGAGATCCTTCCATTTTATGATATCTTCTTCAATTTCTTTCTTCAAAGACTTAACTTCTCATCAAATATGTCTTTCACTTCTTTGGTTAATGTTACCTCAAGATATTTTATGTATTAGTGGTTATTGTGAAAGGTGATGTTCCTCTGATTTCCCTCTCAGCTTCTTTATCATTTGGGTATAGAAGGTCTAATGATTTTTTCGAGCTGATCTTGTATCCTGTCACATCATTGAAGGTATTTATCAGCTGTAGGAGTTCTCTGGTAGAGTTTTTGGGTCATTTATTTATACTGTCATATAATTTGCAAATAATGAATGTTTAACTTCTCTTCTAATTCCAATCCCCCTGATCTTTTTTTCTTGTCTTGTTGCTATTGATAGAACTTGAAGAACTATGTTGAAGAGATATGGAGAGAGTGGACAGCTTTGTCTTGTTCCTGATTTTAGTGCAATCACTTAGAGTCTCTCAAAATTTGAAGCATAGGGTTTGGGACAGAAAGGAAGATGAAAGGGGAAGAGGAATGGAGAAGGGAAGGGTTGAGAAGAACTTAATGGAATGGGATAGTCAAGATGGAGGAAGGACAGAGATGAGAGCAAGGAAAGAGATATCTTGATTGAGGGAGCCATTATAGGGTTAGAAGAAACCTGGCTATAGAGAAATTCTCATGAATCCACAAGGATGACCCCAGCTAAGACCCTAAGCAATAAAAGAGAGGTAGCCTGATCTTGACTGGCCCTGTAGTCAGACTGATGAATATCTTAAATATCACCATAGAACCTTCATCCAGTAACTGATGGAAACAGAGGCAGGGACCCACATTGGAGCACTGAACTGAACTCCCAAAGTTCAGCTGAAGAGTGGAAGGAATAAAAATATGAGCAAAGAGGTCAGGACCATGATGTATTCACTCACTGAAACAGTTTACCTGAGCTAATAGGAGCTCATCAATTTCACAGGGACTAGGAAAGAACAAGCATAGGACCAAACTAGTCCCTCTGAATGTGGTTGACAGTTGCATGGCTGGTGCAGACTGAGGGGCCACTGACAGTGGCACCAGGATTTATCTCTACTGCATGTACTGGCTTTTTGGAATCCTGTTCTCTTTGGATGTATACCTTGCCCTGTAGTCAGAGTATACCTTGCTCAACCTAGATATAGTAGGGAGGGCCTTGGACCTTCCACAAAGCAATGTGCCTTACCCTCTCTAAGGATGGATGGAGTGGGGTGGGGAGAGTGAGTGGAGGGAATGGGAGGAGGGTAGGCAGTGGGAACTTGGATTGGTATTTTTAAAAAAATCTAATAAATTAAAGAAAAAAAGAAAAAGAAAAAAAATAAGTTTAAAGGAAAGAAAATGCTTTGGAAATTAAGTTTATAAGTTCATTTGTTAATGAACTGTCAGAAGTTTACATTGCCTGTAGTGGAGAACTGAGAAAGAAGGTGCTGTTATGAAGATGAGAAAATAGATGGATCAAGAATGGGTGGTTAATGGATGTAATTATTTTTTATTTTATCGAAGTTATTTTTATTTAATTTATGAGATTTTAATATAGTTACATTATTTCCTCCTTACCTTTCCTTCCATCAAACACTACCACATACCTCTCCTTATTCTCTTTCAAATTCCTAGTTGTTTTTTTCATTAATTTTTGTTTTATATACACATGGATCCTGTTAGGTCTATAAGTTACTTGTACATATATTTCTTCAGGAATTACATTCAGTATTAGATAAACAATTGGTGTTCTCTTGCCAGGGGAAGACTAATTCTTTGGCTCTTAGAATTGCTTAGTTACCTGTAGTTCTTTGAGGCCTTATAGGGTTTCCCCTGGCCATGTTAGTATGCCAGTTATGCCTTCTTTAAGCTCGTGTTTAGGCAGTCATTTTAGCGAGAGTGTGTGTAGTTTCCGACATTCCTAGGAGACTTGATCTCACAGCATACTCCCAATTCCTCTGGCTTTTACAATTTTTCACCCCTTTTCTGCAATGAGCCCTGAGATTTAAGTGTGAGAATTGTTTTATAGATATATCCCTTAAGAATGGGTTCCAAAGCCTTGCTTTTGATTGGTTGTTTTCTGTTATGGTCTTCATTGCAAAGGTATGTTTTCTTGAATAGTGGTGATGGCTACTTGTACCTGTGTGTATATGAACAAATACTTAGAATATAGTTAAAGATTATGGTAATTTAGTAAAATGGCAGTTGTATATTCTCCTCAAAGATCTTAGATTCATTACCTCTGGGTAGTTACCCAAGTTTCTGAAATCAGAAATGATTTCCCCCTTTTTGAGCATGACTTAAATCCAAACAGAGAGCTTCTGGTTAACACTAAAAAATATATGCCACTATTGCATCCTCAAAGTTATTGTGGCTGGGAAAAAGTTGGTTGTTTTCCTCCTCGGAAAGCTTGCTGGAGCATTCTGATACCATGAAAGATAGGGAAATTTCATGTCAGCTCCTTCTCTGGGCCTTGGATCTGAGGATGTTTTATCTTCAGAAAAAGGAGCTCACTTTCCACCTCTGAGGGGCAATCAATGCCAATAACAGCAGTCTATAATATTTTAGGGGGTTCTTGGACAACCTTCACCACAAATTAAAAGAGAGCTTCTTGCCAGACAGCGGTGGCAGTGCATGACTTTAATCCCAGCATTTGAGAGGCAGAGGCAGGCAGAGCTCTGTGAGTTCAGGGTCAGCCTGGTCTACAAGAGCTAGTTCCAGAACAGGCTCCAAAGCTACAGAGAAACCCTGTCTCAAAAAAAACAAAAAATAACAAAAGAGGGATTCTTATGTCTGATATTGGGGGTTTCATTAGATAATCTTTCAGAAAGCATTATATCCCAGATATGAGAATTTAAAGTATATATTTATACAATATTTACCTGTTTTATATGTTTTTAGGTAGTTAACAGTATGAATTCTTATGTTTCATATATTTCTACTGTTGTCTTACCCTCCTCCTTCCTTCTGTCTTTATCTTCCTCTTAAATCCCCAATTAGAGTTCCCCTGATTTTCCTCATTCTCACATGTATCCTGTTAATCCCCTCTTTTGCTCCTCTACCAACCCCTACTATGACAATGTTCCCTTTTTGCCTTCCTGATTTCTGAAGTTACTACAGAGTTTGTGCTCACATCTAAAGAATTAGAGCTAGAAGCCTCAGATGACAGAAAATAGGTGTCCTCTGCCTTTCTGGATCTGTGATAGCTCACTCAATATAATTTTTTCTAGTTCCAAATAAATGGAATTCTTAATTGATTCAATCATTTACTTGTGTATCCCTCAGATAAGGTGTCGATCATCAGTAAGATGATTGCAACATATTTCAACAGATATATTTTTTTGGTGAAGTGAGTGGGAAAATAACAGGAAAGGCATGCCCAGTCTTTCAGCTTCTCTCCTAACATATTGCTTCATGAAGCCTGAAATCCAAGAGAACAGTAAAGAGTATCTGTCTCTTTTGCTTGTTCAATCTTCCAAATATCTTGCACAGTTAGTTTATAGTGTCATGTTTAAAAGCATGATTTGGATCTACTGCTATTGGATGTGGGAGTTTGATCTTCAGAATTAAGGACTATTTCATGGGATCTGTCTATTAAACACCATGATCTTATTCTACAAACTATACTGCAGATTGTTATTAGACATCAGGATATTTTCATGACCTCCAGAATTCTACATGATTCATCACAATTACAAAGATAAAGCTTGTAATTATCCAAGGGACCCAGAGAACAAAAAAATGATTTTAAACCAGTTATACAGCTATCTTTAATTGACATTGGTCAACTTCTAATTAAAGATTCTCTAACAAAACAGGTTATATATTTTTAAAATGACCTATATTCAACAGTGTTGGGGAAACAATAGCAAGGAGGTGAAATCACCATTCTGGGACATTTTGCTTACAGAGAGGAATAATGTGTGACACAAACCTCAAACTTAGAAAGTAAATTTTTAATTAGGCTCAAGCATAATCTGTTTATTGCAAGAAAAAATTGTTTACCTGGCTTTTGGAGCCCATTCCCTATGGTAGGATACCTTGTTCAGCCTTGATACCGGAAGGTGGGGGCTTGGTCCTGCCTCAAGTTAATATCCTAGATCTTGTTGACTCCCCAAGCAAGGCCTTACTATCTCTGAAGATTTATGTATGAGCACATGTGTACATTTCTGTGTTTGTATTTCTGTGTATATGTATATATATTTATGTGGGCACATGTAAATGTTTATAGATATGTATGTACATATATATGCTTATATGTTTGTACATGTGTGTGAGTGGAGTACAAATGTATGGTTATTTTCATATTTAAGCATGTGTATATATGTGTGTGTGAGTACATGTGCATAGATATGTTTACATGTATACATATGTATGTTTATGTTTGTACATGCATATATTTGTGTGTGAGTGTATGTTTATGTTTTCACATGCATGTCTATATATTTATGTGAGTGTACATGTATATGTATATATATATATATGTTTGTGCATATGTAAGTATGTGTGTGCAAAATTCTTACATACATTCAGATAAATAAACATATGTAAACACCTTCACATGTATCCACAAGTAAACATACATATGTGAACAAACATAAATTATACTTGTACACTTACAATATAAATTCTCATATTATATACACATAAATATAATATGTAAGACATTATGTACAAAGCATATATGTATGCATGAGCACATGTAAAAATATGTATACATGAGCACATGTATAAATATATACATACACACATTTAATCTATGCACACATATGCACATAAATATGCAGCATATGTACACACACCATCATGCAATGTATATACTCGTAAATATGCGTGTGTACACACATCAACATGCACATACACACAAAATGCATATAAAATTATTGTGTACACATAAATATACACATGTACACACAAATGTAGATATAAGCATATATACATAGAAACACACTCATACACACACACACACACACATATATATATATATACACACACACACAAACAAAATATTCACTTCTGTCTTAGGGTTTCTATTGCTGTGAAGAGATGCCATAACCATGGCAACACTTTTAAGAGAAAAATTTAATTGGATGGCTTTCTTACAGTTGCAGAGGTTCTGCTCATAATCATCATATCATAGTTGAGAGCATAGTAATATATTGAAAGACATAGCGATGGCTACATCCTTATCAGAAGACAATAAAAACAGGACAATGACACTTGTTAGACCCCGCCTTCCAGTGGATACCCACACCCGATCCAGGCGCGCGCCTTCCCGAACTTGGGCCCACGACAATGGACGACTGTCCTGAGGGTTTAAAACAGACACACACAAAAAAGAGACCTTGCTCATTCACCAAGAGTAAATGGCCACTTTATTAAACTCAAGTCGGGTATATATACCAGTGGACAACTGGGATCAAAAGGGCAAGGCCTCCTCCCAACCACGAGCAGGAGGGGAAGATTAAAGGCCCCCGGCGCCTCAGGCAGAATCAGCTGGGGGAGGCAGGCTATGGGCCCACTATGAGAACCTTGAATACAGGTGGAATCACCATAACAAAGAGAGCCAGGTTCTTGCTAAGCTATCCCCTCAAGCCAGTGCTAGTGCAGAATCTCCAGGGAGCCGGAGGTCACATGACCCTGCGAATCGCCAGGAGAAGGGAAAAAGACCTTGGTAGCTACAGACACTGAGCAGTTTTTGAGCATATGAGACCTCAAAGCCATCCCCACAGTGACACACTTCCTCCAAGAAGGCCACACCTACTCCAACAAAGTCACACCTCCTAATATTGTTGCTCCTATGAGTGTACATGGGTCAATTACATTTAAATTACCACAACTTGTAGATAAATAAAATTATATGTATGAATGTGCATACACATAAACATACAGACATGAACATGTAAATAAACAGAATCAAATATACGCATGTGCACAATAAATGCACATAAATAAATGCGAGTACATATAAACATACACAGAAACATACATATCTATGCACACAAACATAACATACATGTGTAAACATACATAAATCATACAAATATAAATTACAAACTAAAATATATACATGTTCATACATAAGCATACACATGTACAAACATAAAATTACACACATACACACACAATAATAAGCACAAACACACACATAAATAATAAGATCACATGAACACACACAATACATACATGAAGTTATATGCACAAGTACATATAAGAAACACGCACAAATAAAAACACACAGCACACAACCACAGAAACACATAAATAAATAGACATTAAAATACCCATACAAAGCAATGCACACAGAAAAGCACACATAAAAACACTCTTACATACACACATGAACACACAGAGAAACACATACACATGCTTTCTCTTTTTGTATTCAATTGCACTGTCTAATAGTTTATGTATTTACTATATTCTTTTTATTAGTTCATTGAAAGTTTCATACAATATGTTTTGAACATATTCACTCCTCCTTCCCCAACTCTTCCCATATCTACATCCCTTAACTATACACTTAACTTTGGGTTCATTTTTAATTATTCAAGACTAATTTGCATTTCAACATATTATTTAATGTTGTCCTCCACTGGAGAGTGATAGTCTTACCAGGGGCTACACTCTTAAAGGAAACTGACTCTACCTATAATTCCAAGTACCTAACAGCTAACAATTCAAAAAAACTTCATGACTGTGGTAGGATTTCATGCTGACCTTTCTCCATGGTGAAGTTTGATGTGGCTTGGGTCGGGACAGATTTTATGCATGTTGATGAAACTGCTGTGTGTTTATAACTACTACTACCATACTGTGTCCAGAAAAGACTGTATCCTTGTAGTCATCCATTGCGTATGGCTCTCTCAGGCTTCCTATCCCTATTCCTGAATAATCCCCAAGCCTGGGAGATGGGATGATGATGATGACTCTGTGTGTGTGTGTGTGTGTGTGTGTGTATGTGTGTGTGTGTGTGTGTATGTAATGCTTTAAGAACTGAACATTCATCAGGCTCTATTTTCTATTCTATGGTCAGTTGTGGGTCACTATGTTAATACTCATCTATTAAAAACAGAAGCCTCTTACTTGATGGTTGAAAGATGCATTTATATATGCATATAAGATGTTGTTAGGAGTCCTTTTAATGCTATGTCGATTTAGCATAATTCTAGCACTAGATTCTCTTCTTTTCATAGAGCAAAGGACCTTTCTAGCTGTTGGTACTTACAAGCAGTACTTAAATACATTTAAAAAGTGCTTTGTTACACCATGATGCCCATGCCACTCTTTTACTAGTGAATATGACTTTCAAGCCAGGGTAGCTCACAGGGTTCATAGCTAGGTATGACTGATGAATGCTTTTTCCTTTGTTAGCTTCCATCTTAACTAGAGCCCATATTGGGTTTGCATGTGTCTCTCTGTATATTAGTCTTGCTTATTCTAAACCATTTTCAGTGTTACCTCATTGTAGTGGTGTTGCAGGAGCTCCTTCAGCTCCTTCAGCCAATAGCCGCTGAGATACCAGCTCATTGGGGCGTGGTCTCTGGCTCTTTAAAAAAGCAGCAGCTGTCCTCCATTTCCTCTGTGGCTTCCAGCTCCACTTCAGGCTCCTAGACTCCTTTCCTGATCACGCAGAGGGCTGTTGTCTGGGACGGTGATCTATAAGTTTTTCCCCTTTAAATAAATAACCATTCTATTAATCATAATTCCAAACCAGTGTGGCATTGTTTCTGACTTATGCCTTCATAGTTCTAATGTGAATTTCCTTAGGGAATAATGTTGTTTATCTTGTGTTTATTGACTTCCTTTATAAGAATATATGTATCTGTGTGTCAAGTACATTGGGTAGTTTGTCATCTTCTCTTCTGGTAGTTAGTATTATTTCAATAATCTTGATGCACACCCATGATCAGGTATATGGACTTTAGATATTTTTCCCAGTTTGATTTTCCATTTATTTTCTTAATTAAATATTTCAAAAGCAAAATATTTTCTAAACTTGATAAAAGCAAAATCATGTTTTTGTTTGTTATAGTTTATGCTTTTAGTGCCCTCCGGGGCACTAAAAGATCCTAAGCCAAGGCCATTAATCAGTTTACATTGTTTATTTTAAGAGGCCTTTGCTTATTGTTTCTGCTGTTTGAATATTGTAGTGGTAATTGTTAGTAGAGAATGGCTAACCAGCCTTTAACAATCTTTGTAGCTTATCTTCTAATAGATGCCCAAAACAATTGAGTAAGAAACACATTTAGGTGAAGGATATCTCAGCTCTTGCTTAGATATTGAGGTCATTTACTTTGAGGGGATGGAATTTCCAGATGCCCTATAAGTGTCTGGAAATAATTTCAGAATATGAGAAGCAGTGTCAAATAAAGGTTAAAAAAAAAGTTTGAGCTTATTTCAGTAATGCCTCTTCTTGTTGCCTGAATGACTGCCCAGGAATATACTTACCGAGAGAGAAACTGTTATTCTATTCAGAAACAACAGTACAGAATTCTATTGTCTAGCATTTCATAACCACTCCATTGGCCTCTTTAAAAATATCAAAATAGATTTAATTTTCATGGCAGAGTGTTAATGGCAATTAACTCTAATATGGAAGTCAGAGAGTCATAATCTCTCTCATACCATGTAGGTCTTGGGCATCAAATTATTTGACAGGCTTGGCAGAAGTTCCATTACCTGGTGTACCTGTTGAGTCACCTCACTGGCCATGCATATGATATTTCTCTTTTAAAGATTTATTTATTACTTTATGAAAATCCTCATGTGCTTGCGTGAGTTTGTGTGAAACATATGTATAGAAGGACCTATGAAGGCTTCAAGAGGGCATCGGATCCCCTTAAACTAAAGTGACAGGTAACTCTGAGCTGTCATGTGTGTGCTGGGAACCAAATTGAATCCCCTGCAAGAGCAGAAAGTGCCCTTAACTGAACAATCTCTCCAGCTTCAAATGGCTATGTTTCTTAAAGTATTCCTTCTCTGTATTATCCAGGGCTACAGCTGCAGTTTCTCATATCAAATTTTCACAGGGGGAAAACAATGCATTATTCTTCGTTCATTCCAGATAGACTCTTAGCATCTGAAATTACCATTTAGTTTAAAACATTTTGTCATGGAAGGCAAGGTCAGTGCTCACTTCTTGCAATGGAACACTGGTAACATTTTGGGTTACAATACAGAAATCTCCCTGTGAATTTTCCTCATTAGGATGCATTTCATTGAGACTTTAAATTCTAAGGGAGACTAAAGAATTTCATGAATCGAAACAACTGTTCCTTGAGACTCTTGCATGTTCCAAGAGCATGTATTTATACAGAATGAATCTCTTGATTGTCATTTTTTTTTGATGAAGAGGTTATTGATTTCATAAACATTTTTCTAAGCCTAAATGTAATGATTATCACTCAGTGTTTCTCTGTGTTTGTATATGAGAGAAAGAGAGAGAGACTGTGATATAGATAATGTAATTGCAGTGATGCTAGTAACACAATGCATGTGTGCCTGGTGCAGTGAAAGTCAGAGAGGGTACTGGATCTCCTTGAATTGGGGTTACAGATCATTGTGAACTTCCATGTGGTTGCTAGTAATCACACCCTGAACCTTTGGAAGAGTAACAAGTGCTTTAACTGCTGAAACTTCTCCCCTGACCTCAGACATAATTTTAAAGCCATCCTTATTTAATTGAATTAGTTACTATTGTTGTTTTTTTGCTGAAAGCCAGGAAATTAGTCCATCACAGAGACATGCCTCTATCCTCTGTTAAGTCGCTTTCGGGCTCCTGGAAATTCTGCACATGCTGCTAGCATAATTTGCAAATGATGACTTTCACGTTACTATTGAAAACTTGTAAAGTTGGACAATGAAAGCATTCATCTATTCTAATGTCTTTCTGTACATTGAACAATGCTTGGATTACACTGTCAGTCATGTTCTTTGTAAATTAAACCTCCATTCTTTCTGAAGAACTCGAATGGAAAGACTTTGCCATGCGCTTCTTGATCTCTGTTTTTTTTTTTTTAATTTTTATCTTCACAGATGGCAGGTTGTGTTCCAAATGGAAGAACTCAACAAATGTTGCAGTGTAGTTGAGGATGAAAAAAATTAATGGATTATTTCTTAGCCGTGACCACTATTATTCCAACCGAAGCTTTGCGTATTAAATGGTAAGACAGTCTTCCTGAGTAATGTTTAAAGACGTTCTAAGTCATACAAATACTTTTCTTCTAAATTATTTATTTTAATGGCCAAATTTCCTTTCCTTTCCTTTCCTTTCCTTTCCTTTCCTTTCCTTTCCTTTCCTTTCCTTTCCTTTCCTTTCCTTTCCTTTCCTTTCCTTTCCTTTCCTTTCCTTTCCCTTTCTTTCTTTCTTTCTTTCTTTCTTTCTTTCTTTCTTTCTTTCTTTCTTTCTTTCAGTTTTTCAAGACAGTGCTTCTCTGTAGCTTTATAGCCTGTCCTGGAACTAGCTCTTGTACACCAGGCTGGTCTCGAACTCACAGAGATCCACCTGCCTCTGCCTCCTGAGTGCTGGGATTAAAGGCATATGCCACCGTGGCCTGGCTAATAGCCAAATTTCTTAATATCTGGTTTGAAGTGAATTTGAGTTACCAAGAAAATGACTAAATACTCAAGGCATTTCAGCAAGACAAAAGTTTGATTTCCTCTGAAGGGTGTTTATCCATGCCACATCAAGTCAGACCCCACATCCACAGTGCTTCTCGTTGAGGTTTTATTACAAATACAAAGGAGTCTTGTGCCTCACTCAGAATGCCCAGAGCTTGGCTTCACATTTTTATATTTTTGACTAATTCAAAATTGCACAACTTCTAAGCAAAGTGTATCCTTTGAGAGAAAGATAGAACCTTGAGTATATATTTTGATCTTAGAAAAATGCTGCCTTGAGGGTAGATTTCTGCCAGAGAGCAACTTTACAAATTTCACTAAATATGGACCTTCTTTTGTTCATTTAACTTTTTGAAAGAAAAGGCAATGCATTTTATTTACATTCCACACACTCACGTATACAGGGGCAGAGGGAGCTTATATGTTGCAAAGTGGCATGCCTGAGCACATAGCATCCTCTCTCATATTTTCTCTTGACCTCCTCATGTACCAAGGAAGGAGAGGGTCCTAGTGTAATCCTGAGCTGCAATGCTTCCAGTCCATCCTTTGCTAACATCCTGCATAGCAGTCCTGGTGCAGAGAACATCATTAGCAAGTTACGTGTGAAACTAAGTGAAGAAATAATTCCAGTCTGCTCCAGTTGGTACTGTGATGAGGTAAGCCCAGTGCTGTGAAATCCGGAGCTCAAAAAGTGATGAGGAAGATATGATATCATTTGTCTACTGTGAATATGGAGGAATCAGAAGAACTTCAGGAAAATAACCAACATTACACAGCAGTTCTCTAATCACATGCTAAATGATTTGATTCTATTCTAAGAAAACAAATCCTTAAGTTTTCTATTTAGAAATTAAAGTATTATGATTTCAAGTAGGTGTGTGAGTATGTGTGTGTGCCTTTTAATTAAGGCCTTGAAAATTTCATAGAATGTATTTTGAATATTTTCATCCCTCATCCTCATCTCCACTTAAATTCACTCCCCCCCCCCCCGACACCAATTCCATGATGTCCCAACTTTGAGGAAATTACCTCACTTATGGGTGAGAGTTCATTTTCACCTGCCAAACCCATGCTGGGATTTTGTGTGACTTGAGCTCGAGAAGTCATGTGCGTGTTATTATGACTGTCAACTACTTTATTGAATCCAGAAAATAAACAACTATTATCTTACAGTCATTCACCACCTCTGGATTCTGGAGTGCCCGGTCTTTTCATTCCCTCATATGAAAATTGCTATTGGATAGACTCCATATAATATATATACATATATGTGTGTGACTATGTGTGTGTATGTATATATGAATATATATACACACATGTAACTGGAGACTGCTCATTCATTTCTCAGCTACCCAGACCCAAATAATCACACAGAAACATTATTAATTACAATACTGTTTGGCTAATAGCTTAGGTATATTCCTAACTAGCTCTTATATATTAAAATAACCCATTTCTATTAATCTATGTATCACCACGAGGCTGTGGCCTGTTGGTAAGATCCTGGAGTCCTTCTCCTTTGGCAACTACATAGCATCTCTCTGACTCCATTTACTCTTTATATATATATATATCTCTGTTTGGATATCCCACCTGGCTTTGCTCTGCCAAGTCATTGGCTGAAACAGCTTTTATCATCAACCAGTAAAAGAGTAAAAGCAACACATATATAGAAAACATCCCACCTCCTCCCCACAAACTATATATAATATATATCACAAACTATATATATGGATATATATCACAAACTATGTATATGTACACACACAAATATATATATATATATATATATATATATATATATATATATATATATATATATATATATATAGTTTAAAATGTGTTACCCTATAATGGGGTAACAATATCCCTACTAGAAAGTAGAAAGTACAGGCTAACAAACCAAAAGCCCAATGTTGTGAATGGTCTATTTTATTTGTTGGCCAGAGAGGTTCCCCTTATGGGCAATTGCCATTCCTCTTGGTTACCCTCCAAAACTTGACAGAAAGACCTTATTGCTGAAGACACCACAGACTTGGATCATAGAACATGGATAAATCAGATTGGTATTGACATGGATGCTTTCTCCCTACTGGAAATCTTTCATAGCACCAGAAGCTACTGTACATGCTACCATGTAAGGATATTAATCATCAATTTTATCTAGCTGCCAATCCTGTGAGCTACAATAGCAACATACATGGCAAGATATGCCAATTGGTACACTAGTGGCAAAATGTTATGAGAGTAACCACTTACTTTATGATTGAATTTAAAGTTAAGTCCACAAGATAGAACCCATACCTGGTACAATTTGATGGCAAGGACCTTTGGGTAGGTGCTATTGGAGGACCTACTAATGTTATTTTGCTGAATGCACATAATATTAAAACAACTTCTGGTGATGTTAACACATCTCTTAACCCTCATCAGGTAAGTTTCTTTTATAAGTAGACGGGGATGAAAAGAGAGACTCACAATAGCTGGTCAAGAGATAGAGAATAATCAGCTTCTAAGTGTCCTGAATTAAGTAGGACATCTTTATCACACATCTTCCTCTGAAGGCTTGAAGACCATTACAGAAGAGGGGGCAGTGCCATATAGGATCAAAGGAACAGGTACTTCAACACTATGTGGCTAACAGATTGAAGATTACAGCATTCAACAGTGGAGTTCTGAGTTCGTCCCTGTGGCTCCCACTGTTACTGTGGAGTAGGAGTATTTGACCCAGTGCTTAAACCAGTGCCTTTGAAACTTTAACATATGTTGTGAACATAAATTGGAAATGTCAAACATATTCTTTGTCTCATTTTGCAGATCTGGAGTCAGATCTTAGAATTTTCATGTAGATAACAGTCTTAGTTGATACTGATGATGCCTTGGGGGTACTCAACGTAGAGAAACGCTAGGCTTGAAACAACAAATATGGTTCTTAGGTTGGAGATGGGGGGAAAGATCATGATAACAATTGTTTTGTCACAATATAAAAACTATTCAGAGCTTTAAAATTCAACTCTTTGTGACATGATTAATTCTTATCTATTTTGATTGACTAGAATTCCTAGAAAGCAGTTTTTCGTTAAGATTTATTTGCTCATGCTCACAGAGACGACAATCACAGTGAAGGAACAGAAGAGCGATGCAGGGAAAGGGACAGAGCGAACAAAAGGTTATCCATTGTCGAGCTTGATAGCCAGGGAAGCTAATTTCTTAAGTACATCGAACCACATGAATTCCAGATCTCAGTTCTATCTTGTTAAGGGGAGGAGGAGAAAAAAAGTATTAACTAATTTGTGAATCATCCGTGAGACACCCTCGTCTCCTACACTGATTTTTACACTCACAAGTGGTAGCAAATTCTTTCACAATTACTTGACAAATTGTCTCTTGTGGAAATCCCTAATATCACAAGAGAGAAGAGAATGGTGAATTCTTGAAGAGAGACCGCGAGTTCGTGCCAGCTTAACGTCAACCAGAGCCAAACAGAAACTGGGATAAAATGAGGCCATGCTGCCTGCAGAGAGCATGAAAATTTGAAGTTAATAAACACATGTTTCTTTCATAATGTTTGTAGTATTTAAGCTACTTCACAATGTAGTTGTCACCTGGGCACGCAGACTCTAGGATTCCCAACATAGCTACTTAGATTTTCGCTTGACTAGACAAATTAAAAACTGTCCATCGCATTATGTTGTAAAAGATGGTCTGAAACTTCTGGGCTCAAACTGTCTTTTTGTCTTATGTTTTATGATTAGTAAAAATTGTGGCTGTGTACTGTATGTCCTAGCTATTTTATTTTAATATGTTTAATGTGTTGTAAGGGTAACCTCCATACTCTCAAAACAAACATATCTTCTTTTTTTTTTTTTTCATTCATAGAAAGAAGAGTAAGATTTAACTGATCCCCTTCCGTGAGCTTTAGAAAGATTTTGGACAGGGATTTATTGAAACAAGACACAATTCCTGATGGTCCTGATTGCACAGGAGATATTCATCACTTCTTTTCTAAGTTGCAGCTTTTTCTCACTCTCAATCAAAGCAATTAAGATTTATAAGTTTAACCAGGCTCTACTGCTGGGACTTATTCTAAATTCTACATGGTGTTTCCATCCTCCATTGAACTAGTGTTTCCATCCTCCATTGAACTGCTGATTCTTAGATCTTGCACTCTGGAATACTCCACCCATAGTTACTGATTCTTAGATCTTGCACTCCGGGATACTCCATCCATAATGACTGATTCTTTGATCTTGCACTCCGGGATACTCCACCCACAGCGTTCTCTTACTAGAAACTCCACTTGAAGTTGGCAAGACATTGCTACAATTTGCACTTTCTAATTCTCTTTTGTTTCTGTACATTTGATTTATGTGGTCAATTAAAAAAGAAATGGGATGGTATTTTCCATTAACCGGATAATTTTAATTCTAGACCTCCATTCATCTGTACTAACTGAGTGATTTTCTTTGATCAGTATAATGTGGAAGAGGCAAGTTTGCCTGTCTGCCCCTGTCTAGTTCCAGGCACTACAATATCTGTGTAGTGACAGGAAGACGAGTACTTTACTCAGTGTACAAGAAGGAAACAAACATGAGCAAGGAAGTCAGGATCACGAGGGGTGCGTCCACCCACTAAGACGGTGGAACTGATCTAATGGGAGCTCACCAAGGCCAGTTGGGCTGGGAGTGATGGAGTATGTGATCAAAACGGACACTCTGAACGTGGCTGGCAATGAAGACTGACTGAGAAACCAAGGACAATGGCACTGGGTTTTTATTCTACTGCATGGACTGACTTTGTGGGAGCCTGGTTTGTTTGGATGCTCACCTTCCTAGACCTGGATGGAGGGGGGAGGACCTTGGACTTCCCACGAGGCAGGGAAGCCTGACTGCTCTTAGGACTGGAGAAGGAGGTGGTGGGAGGGAGGGGGAGGGAAAAGGGAGGTGGAGAGGAGGTGGAAATTTTCAATAAATAAATAAATAAGAAATGAATAAGACTGATAAGACAAGGAAAATAATGTAAATAAACACTTTTTAAAAATATCTTTATTTTTGAATTAAAAATAAAATGACATTATCTTCCCCCCACCCCCCAAAAAAAAGGAAACAAACTTCTCTTTTTAAGTCCTGGGTTCTAGTGTTCTGTGATGCAAAGGAAGCTGCAACTAATAAAGTAATAGTTTCGATGATTACAGGCAAATATCTTACTAGTATTTTCCTACATGCTCACTGTACATCATTCTTTATAAAGTCAGTCGCTAAGTTAATGATCTTATGCATGCTGATTATTTATATCATAATGTGTAGATTGAAAAATTGAAGAATTTTGTTGTTGTTATTATTGTTGTTACATTTAATATATTTTGATGGATTCTCCTTTGATATTTAACATAGAGCACGAGACTTACTGAAAATATTTCCCTTTTAGTTTGCATTATGTCATTTATGTTTTCAAAGTTTCTCAATTGAAATCATACTGTAGAAAATAACTTAGTCCAATTTGCTCTTTCTGAAATATGCTTTGGTATTGGACAACCTGCTGCTCCTGCTCTCCTTCATTTTCCCGTTTCACATTCTAAAGGATACATTATTTTTATACCACCAGAAATTCCTTTGCTATATTCTACTATTAAATCATTATTCTAACTTTAGCTTCACCTTATTTACACTTTAGAGCTATGACTCTATTAGATAGTATTGTTTTAAAATTTTTATGTCAAGTTTACCCCAGACATTTGCCGTTTTGGTTGGATGAAGTAAGTTCAGTTCTGTTTGAATGAAGTGCAACATGAACATGCATGTCAGTTTCTAAGTTTGTTGTTTATGATTTAAGGACTGCTCTTAGCTATAAATCACTGGTTTGAAATCTGTAATTTTCAATTTCCAGTTTGGATATTTTAGTATGGCTATGTATATTAACTTGAGCAATTTGGTGCTGACCCTAGTTTCGTTTTCTATTCTGTTGGAAGTGTTGGGTCCTCTCCGCTCACTTTTAAATTAGAAAAAATAATGCGAATATTTCACAAATTTGTCTATAACTTTTAATATGTAGTAGGATTTCTTAAATTGAGCAGAGTTTGTAAAGTTATAGTTTAGTTTTAAATATTAAATTTATTTCATTGTTTTGGTTTTCTTCTTTAAAAATTCAATTATATTTATACATGCATACAGATGTATAAGTATATATGTGTGTGTACATATATACACATTATGTTAGATCTCTTTAAAGTCCGGTCTTCCATTTTTCTTACTTTTACAGCTAAATAAATCCTATTTTATGCTTTTGGTAGTTTTATAATCAATATTCATTAAAAAATACTTTTTCAGCAGTTACTTTGTAGCTTAACTTTTATGTCAGGATGATGATTTTTTAGTATTATTTTTGGTTTTTAAATCAGCTTTTGTTTCATTTCTTCTCAGTTTTGGCCCATTTTATCTTTAATGTTTTAATTTTTCATTTTTCTGGTTTTTTTTAATTCAGTATCCCTGAATTGTAACAATACACACCACATCATACCACACCACACACACACACAAACACACCACACTGACATACCTGCTTAAAGTTTGTTTTCAAGCATATATGTGCATATATGTATATATAATCCTTACAAAAATGAACCAGAGAAACATTATGTCTGTTATTTCTATGTTTAATTTTAGCAATGTATTTAAATTTAGCTCTTACATTGCGCAAATACATCTTACACTTAATAAAACATAAGAATGCTTTCACACATGTCTGTTTTCCCATATCTAAGTCCATGTGATGCATGTGTTATAACTGATGACAATGTAAGTTGTCTGCACTGTCTCCCTTTTGTGCTTTTCATCATTGTATTAATAGCTTGGAATGCCATTTACGAATGTTTATTCAAGCTGAAAGAATCAGGGAAAGTGAAGGAAAATCAGTTGGTCCTTGGGTTCAGGACAGAAAAGATGTGGTACAGTGTCCTGTAATATGCATGGAATGCTTTGTATGACTTCGATTCAGAAGATGAGACCTAGCCACCTGCTTTTCCTCAGTCAGTTTATAAGTGCTGTGAAGTATGTGGCCTGAATATCCTGATGCTCAGATAATTCTAGTTCTTCCTAAGACTCAAAGTATGGTCTTGAAATAGGTTGATGAAATTAGAGTGGTTGTTGACGATTTGGGTTTCCAGCAGGTTCTATTAATGTGCTATTCCAGCACTAAAACACTTCTCTATGCTTCTAGTGACAAAAAAAGGAGTTGGCTGACTAACTACAGAACTTATCCATTGAGGCTATTGAGTTATAGAAGAGAAACTACCAGTTACTATCTCAGAAGAAGAAATGTCCAATATAAAGGCAAAAAGTATGGTGCTGCCCAATGCTGGCAGAGCCTACAATACATGGGTTTGGTCGAACGTGTATTCAGCATGATGCACTGAAAGAAAATAGCTTCTATCATGATTAAATTCCTAAGGAGGAACTTTATTTTGCTTCATATTTAAGGTGGAACTGCTTTCTCAGACCCCACCCCTGGTGGAAAGTGGTTTATAATAGAATAGTGTGGTATTAGTCAGTTTCAGAAATATGATTTTATTAATGGGTAGAATATCACCTAATCTGGTTCTTGCATACTGCACCAGGAGACATCTTTCAAGGAGAAAGGATTGGTTTCTGGCTTTAATGAGGAAGTAAGGCAGCTTTCATTACAGACAACTCAGGACCAGCAACAACCATATGGTTGTTCCTATTTTTACAAAATAGAAAACAATGCAGTCATTGCTTATTATATTGTTTTAAACAAAGACAGTTTATTATCTTTTACAAAAGTTTGCAATTGATATATTTGATTTACAGTTACTTAGAAATATTTACATGCAGCAGATAATTGTTCTTAGTGGATGGAAAACTAATGCAAATTCAATGGTCTCAATGATAAGTACATACTGAAATTTTTATTTTGAAAATATACCACTTTACCTTGGAACTGTACTATTTATATTGACCTTCTGATACAAATCATAGGTTTAAAGATTATATTTTCAGAGTGGAAACCAACGTTTTTGAGTTATTATTCAAAAAAGTGTAATATTACATGTTTAGAAATATGAAGCTAGTTCTATGTATCCTTCGCAGTGCCCTATACTTTTAAAGAGTTTATATAGTGAAAATCTGCTGTGGACTTTTATGACCTGTAAATAACATAGAATAAAATAATAAAACATTTGATGACTTTTCTAAGTGAAAGTATCATTTCCTCAAATTTTATTGTGAAAACTCTTAATTATTTGTCAATTAGAATTTTTTACAATGACTATTTCAATATCAATCATCTGTTTTTAAAGAAAATATCTCTTATGAAACTTGCTCTTTGGTATGCCTATCCTTTAGTAATACAACTTATTTTTCTATTCATAAATGACTTTCGAGATTTTCAAGATAGTTCAGTGGGCAAAAGCACTTGTCATCGAGCTTGATGACCTGGGTGAGATAGATCCCCTGGACTAACAATGTGTAGACAGAGAATCTACTTTTGCAAGTTATTTTCTGACCTTCACATACATGCTGTGGCACAAATGTCCTCTCTCTCTCTCTCTCTCTCTCTCTCTCTCTCTCTCTCTCTCTCTCTCTCATACACACACATGCACACGCATACACACACACAAAATAAGTGTAATAAAATGGAAAGACATTGAAATTTTCTTTTCGTTATGTTCATAATCTTTTAAGACAGTGATTATTTGTAATTTTCATCAGTTAGGATAGTCATAGCAGTTACTAATATAAACTTACTGAATTAGAATTAGAATGAGGTTTTGAATATTCCTTCTGAAAAATACTGGTAGATAACCTAATCAAGCCAAAGGCATATTTTTTAGTATCACAGATGTTATGAAATTATTTTGAC
The DNA here is from genome assembly GCF_982192425.1 of Myodes glareolus. Taxonomy (NCBI): domain Eukaryota; kingdom Metazoa; phylum Chordata; class Mammalia; order Rodentia; family Cricetidae; genus Myodes; species Myodes glareolus. The sequence goes on from NC_142040.1 coordinate 32,949,768, forward strand.
ATTGATCCACAAAGTCTTGTGTGTGACATTAGTGGCAAAGCTTTTTTAAATAGTATGTGAGCTATTCATGTAACTGATGGAATATAATTTTAATTGTTTAGAGTGAAGGGCCGATGATGAGGGAAGAATTTCAGTGTATCCTATGACAGAAGAAGTAAAATTTAAATGATCTGAGATGAAAGGTTCATACTTATTACTACTTTCTCTTCTGTATGTTTTGTTGGTTTGTGTCCCTTTCTGGCTCTGTATCCATCTGAGTTTCCAAGTGATGAGGGATCTAGTAAATTGACTCACTACTCATTCACTAACTAGGAAATAATTGACAACTTAGAATGGTGTTTCTTGGGATGTATTGTTAGTATACACACATATACACATATGTCCACAAAATAATATTATTTCTTTTAGTTAAAAAAAGAAAACAATGTAAACTGAAGGGTTTTAATTTAGATTTTCATATTATATCATTAGTACATGAAAAGTCAGCACAAATTGTGTGAATAATGGAGAAATGACATTTAGTTACTTTTGTGATGTGATCAAACACTATAACCAAATACAATTTAGAGAAGAGTTTATTTGATGTTCTAGATTGACTCTTAGGAGTCCATCATGACAGAGAAGCAAGGTAGAGAGTGGCAGACATGGAGGAAGAATGGGAGGCTGAGCCTGTAGCCTTTACTGCAAGCCGGAAGCTATTGGGACATATTATTTTCAGGAATGTGTCTTCTGTTTCCCGCTACAGTTGTTTATCTCTGTGAAGCTGTGTTACTGTGCGTGTCCAAAACACCTGATGGCCCTAAGAAGATGAATGGCCAATAGTGAGGCAGGAACAAGGATAGGTGGGGCGAGCAGTCAGAGGGTATAAACAGTAGAGAAATCTGGGAGGAGAGAGAACAAGGAGCAAGAGATAAGGGGCCAGTCACTTAGCTACAAAACCAGTCACAGAGTGAGAAGGAAAGGAGGGTATATAGAAATGGAGAAAGACAAAGCCCAGAGGCAAAAGGTAGTCAGAATAATTTAAGTTAAGAAAAACTGGTAAGTAACAAGTCAAGCTAAGGCTGGACATTCATAACTAAGAATAAGCCTCCGTGTGTGATTTTTTGGGGGAGCTGACTGGTGCTATGGCCACCCTCCCAAATGCAAAAGAGGAAAATATCCCATAACAGAAAGCAGAGAGAACAAACTGGAAGTAGGAGAAGGCGTTTTATCCTCAAAGCCCTCCTTAAATTACATAATCCCATTAGCAAGGATGCACTTCCACACCTCTCCAAACTTCATCACCAATTGGGATCAACTGTTCAGGTAGCCTATCATTCAGATAGCCTATTGTCTGTGAGCATCAGTCTCTTTCAAACCACTAAACAATGCAGCAGGTAGCTAAAACCTCCATGCAAGTGACTTATTTTTGAAGCTAATGTCTTTCTAATCTAGATTAATTAGCCTGTTTAGTGTGAATGCGGACGGGGGGAGGGGGTTGAAACAAAAACATTCTATCAGCCTCCTCTTCCCGCAAGGACTCTGAAACGTAAGAGTTGATTCTCAAAACCCAATATTTGCAATCATTCGTGGCCAGGTTAATGGTTCAGAGGAGAGATGAATTAAATGAGCGAGTAAAGTTAGATCAAATACTATGTCAGTGATTCAATACACTGTCTCAGAGGGCATGAAATGTTTCAAACCATATCTTGTTGCTAACAGGTGAGAACTTTGGTTCATGCTTTGCTTTGCTTTGTTTGTATGCTTTTTTGTTGTTTTTTTGAGTCAGAGCTTCTCTGTATAACAGTTTTACTGTTCTGGAATTGGCTTTGTAGATCAGGCTGGTCTCAAACTCACTGAGATCTGCCTGCCTCTGCCTCCCAAGTGCTGGGATTAAAGGTGTGTGCCACCTCTGCCTGGCCACTTCATATTTTTTAATAATTGAAAAATAGCAATTCTTTTTCTTTCACTTCAGGAAAGTCTATTAAGCCAGTTCGCCAAAGTTAGTGTGAAGTTATATATTTGGAGTGGCAGACAGTTAAGACGGTCCTTCGTCTGAGCCCCTTACTAACATGATCATGTATGGTAGCATCATTTGCTTTTTGTTTGCTATGATTTCCCCATACACAAGATCCCTCACCATTTTAATCACAGAGGTAAGGTCTTTGTCATTATTTTGTTGGTTTCACTTTCAATAGCCAAAAGACAGTACTCAAGGAATACACTGATAAACACATGATTCAACAGATTTATGAGCATTTGCATTTAATCTCTAGCTCTTTTCACATCCTGCCTCAGTATCCTCAAGTCTAGACCTTCCTGCTGTGTTTATTCTGTGATTATAATTTATGTAACTGGACAGCATCACATAAAACAAACAAATCCAAGCTCAAAAAGCAAAATATTTCATTTTCCTATGCTTTGCGGTATCTATATTAAAATAAAAAGATGAGAGTACGAAACAATGAATGACTTGGGAGGTGGAGGGAGGGAGAGGCAGTAATGAGGGTGATGAATATAATAAAATGTATAAAATAAGTAGAAATTGAGAATCTGTACTGTTTTGCTTATTCTGTTTATCTAAACATCTTTCCTTATACTTCAGTCCTTACTGGGTAATGATTTCTTTGGATAGTGGACTATTGGAAACCCCAACTTTTACTCTACTACAAATGAAAAAAAAAATCCCACCAAAAAAGTTTTCTAAGAACTGAAGATGGAATTGTAGATAGCTCACATGCCTGCAGAGAAAGTGAGTCTCTTATGTGTCTTGGGAGAACAAATTTTAAGAAACACATGGAAAGGAACAGTTTTAACTGAACACAAATGGGTGTTTTGGCAAGTGAACTTTTTAATAATGAACAGATAGATGTTGTTTGAAGTGACATCATATGCAATCTTAACCCAAGTCTTATTGGAAGATGGGGGACAGGGATCCAATCCAAGTTTATCTTTAAATTTCTCTCTTAGGTGGAATCTGAATCAAAGGAGAGAATGGTTACTTGAGTGGTTTGGGAGAATTGTCTGTATTCTGTCAATCATATTTTAAATAAACGCTGATTGGCCAGGCAAAAAGTATAGGCGGGAAAACCAGACAAAAAGTAGAGCTGATGCAATGAGAACAGGAGAATTCTGGGAAGGAGGAAGCTGATTCCCCCCAGTTCTGCCCAGATCACGGAAGAAGCAAGATGTGATCTCATGTTGTACTTGAGCTTGAGAACTACTCCAAGAACAGCGTTCCTGCTCAGTCCAGAATTCAGAGCCCTCATGCACGAGTGAATAACAGAGAATGGAGAATATAGCCTTTCCATTTTTTGTCTGAGAGCTGAAAATTACCTTAGCCTTCTAGTTAGTTCATTTTTTTTTCTCTCCTGCTTGCACAAGGTGTTTTGGTATCCTTGATTTTTGTCATGTCAAAGGTGTTGTGATGTTTTGCACACATACTCTTGGATTGAGAATCACTGACATCACTGAGACCTGTTTGTTATTTTTAGTCCTGGATCCACAGATCCTCAAAGTGCAAGAGTCTGCTGGAGCTAGGAAAGGAGGTCATGGGGCTGAAGAAATAATTAAGTTCTCTTTAATAAGAAAGGAGAAATTCCATGAAGGAGGTATCCAAAACATATTAGTGAGATGGAGGAAGTATGCTGCAAAACTATTCAGGTTGAGATCTTTTCAAATAACTGGAGAAAAAAACACTGAAGAAATTCTCTGATTTATCTTTGTAGTTTTAGCCAGCTATAAAATTTGCCAATACCATTAATTGGGAAAGGGGAAGAAAAATAAAAGAATTGGGAATTTTTTTTTAATCTAAAGAGAGATTTATTGGAAGGTTAGCATCATTTGTCACCTTGACAGAATCTAGATTCGCTTATGAGTCAAACAACTGGGGACACCTGTGTGGATACATCAAGATTAAGGTTAGTCTTTGAGCATGTCTATAAGGGATTATCTTGACGAGGTTAAGTGATGTGAGAGAACCCATTTTATCTGTCAAGGGGACTATTCCCTGCCTTGGAATCTTGGCTGTATATATAACATGGAGGAAGTGAGTTGATACTATAACTCACTGCTCTTTGCTTCTTGATTGTGGATCTGATAAGACTAATGACCTCAATATCCTGACTCCTTGATCTCCTGCCATGATGAACTATATAGCCTTGAACAGTGGGCTAAAATAAATACTTTCTAAATTGCTGTTGACACGGTGCTTATCACAGGAACAGGAAATGAAACTAAGTCAGACAAAATTAAGGTTAAAATATTTGGGTATCCTTTGAAAGAAGATGAATTTGGGATACTCAAAAGAGAAGAGTTCTTGTCCTAAAATCAAATAGCATGTAGTGGTCCATGCCTGCAAGACATCACTCAAGAGCTACAAAAACAAAACCAAAATCCTAAGACCATTATAATAATGAGTTGGAGTGATATATCACAAAACCTATTCTAGAATATTTTACATGTCTTACTCTATTCAGTTTTAACAATTATGTTTTCATTGAAGGCAATGAAACTATATTTTAAAGTAAAGGACCTTGGGCTAGTGAGTTGGCTCAGTTGGTAAAGGTGCTTATGATCAAAGTTAGTTACCAGATTTCAATTCTTGGAAACCAAATAATGAAAGGAAAGGAACAACTTCAACAGGTTATCCTCTGGCCTCCACATGTATATGCATACACAATAAATAAATAGATAATTATGAAATTAATTAAGTGAATGATCTGTAGGTCATAAATGGTTTAATCACCATTAATACCTGCTGACTGACTTAGTTGGTTTATGGTCACATAATAAAATATCATAGGCTTGGGCTGTTAAAATAACGAGATGGTCTTTTCTTACCATTCTAGAGGCTCGTCTCAAAGCCTAGGGTACCAGATAGTCTGATTTGCATGTTTGTGGGTTTTCTTGTTTGCAACCTGTACATTTTTACTCTGTTCCTGTGGCCTTGTCTAAGTACATTTGTTGGGAGATGAGAACGGGATAAAGAGAGAAAGAAAGATAAAGGGAGAGAGAAAGGGAGAGGAGAGGAGAGGAGAGGAGAGAGAGAGAGAGAGAGAGAGAGAGAGAGAGAGAGAGAGAGATTGATTTAACTTACTTTCTTCCTTTCTTAGAAAGTCACCAACTATATTGGATGAGGTTTACCCTCATCACTTCATTTTCCTTGGTTATCTTCTAAAGTCTGTATCTTCAAGTGCACTCCTATTTATGGCTAAGGCTCCAGTTAAGTATCTTAGGGGCACATAATTAAGTCCCTCCCCTAGAATTTGAATCCATATATAGCACACAAGGCTATACTTATAATGTCAGAACCAGTAACCAAAATCCTTTCAGAATGCTGAGAAAATGGATAGGTGGCAAGAAGGGCACAGATGGAGGATAACTGTCCAAAACGAATGACTCTACTATTCGGGATACAAATAATATTAAAAGGAAGCAAGGCAACTGGAGATACATGTATACTTTACAATCTCTAAAAAGCATATTTCACTCAACTATTCCTATAGAAAACTGTGGAGTGTATTCAGGTACCAATGACTATCAATGATGCTGAATTCAAACTGCATCAATGCTTTCATTACTTGTAGGATACGGGGTGTGACATATACATTGGTACCTAATGACAGCACTTGGAAGTCAAATGCTTTTTGAATAGTGAGATTTTTTTTTTACAAAGGAGCAACAGATATAAGTGTATATTGAATGCTTCTATGTTTAGAGGTATTTATGTGTATGTATATGTGTTTGTGTGCACATTGATTTGCGCATGCATTTGTGGAGTCCAGAAGTCAGTGACACGTGTCTTCCTCCATCACTTTCCCTCTTACATTTGATACAGAGTTTCTCAGTGGAACTCACCGTCTTGCCTAGACCAGCTGGTCAGCAAGTACCAAGAAACTTCCTATCTCCTTGTTTATAGCACTGGAGCTACAGATATATGCCAGCCACAGCACTATGCTTTTTCCATGGCTGTTGGTGATCAGCATTCAGATTTTATATACTTTCCCAAAATATTTACCTTTCAGGCTAAGAAGGTGTCTCAATCAGTTAAGTGCCTGCCATACAACCATAAGGACATGAGTTCAGATCTCTGGAAAGGAAAGGAGAGGAAAGGAAAGGAAAGGGAAGGAAAGGAAAGGGAAGGGAAGGGAAGGGAAGGGAAGGAAAGGGAAGGGAAGGGAAGGGAAGGGAAGGGAAGGGAAGGGAAGGAAAGGAAAGGAAAGGAAAGGAAAGGAAAGGAAAGGAAAGGAAAGGAAAGGAAAGGAAAGGAAAGGGTGGAGGATAAAAACAAAGTCAACTTCTGACCTCCACATAAGTGTACAAACACATGCATGAACACTAATATGGTGCTCATGTGTGCACATACCTACTATTTAGTACATTCACCATACACATACAAATGATACCACACATCAGAAATAAAACATTTAACCCTCATTTTGTTTCTTCCTCTTTTTTATTTTCCTGATTTACTTTGTTTCTGATAAATTTATAACCAGAATGTCATGTTTGTAGTTTAATTCTTTCATATTTGCCCCCAATCAGTGAATTATGTGACCTAGTGTTTAGATTTCACAAAAACATTCATTAGACTGGTCTCAGCTTCAAAGTGATTTTGTAGATAGGTTTCAAAAATTATTAGTCCATCAAAACTCCTGACAGGTCTGTGATTTGTTTTGACCTTATTTACAGCTTCCATGTCACCCACGCTATTGTTTCCCTGACCCTGTGGTTTTCAAATGACCCCTATATCATTAGGATAGAGAGAGGCTATATGTACTGAGTAATTGATATGCAAAACCAAGGACATCAGAATCTGAAAAATAATACACGATAAGCAAATGGCTATTGGGCAGGTCACATTTTACAGTTTTCTTAACGTGACTTTCCATTTGTGTCAAAACTTACTGACTTTGAAACTGGTAGTCTCTCAGTTAGCACAGTGATTAAGGATCCTGGTTTCCCTCCTGAATGTAAACATGTTTAAATTACAATTTTACAAGTTAATAGTTATGTGGTCCTGAATATATGTTGATATTTTTTCATTCTTTCACTTTAGAGAGATGGATGATAGATAGATAGATAGATAGATAGATAGATAGATAGATAGATAGACAGATAGATAGATAGATGAGAGAGATAGGGAGGGAGAGAGAATGTGTGTGTATGTGTGTGTGCGTGTGTGTGTGTGTTGTTCAAGAATGTGCATTTGTCATGGACATGCATAGAGTTAAAAGGACAACTTTTGGGAGTTGGTTCTCTCCTTCCAAGTTACCTTTCATAGATTGAACTCAGGTTATCAGGTTTGTATTACAAGTGCTTTTTACCTGTTGAGACATCTCGCCAACCTCATGTTGTTACTTTGTTTTTACTTTTCAATACCTTAATTTAAGACAATATGAATCCTGAAATGAAACAATTGGTTACTTCTCCCGAATAAGGCTTCAGATACAAATGAATATGCTAGAGTTGAGCACTTTAACTAGAAAATTTTCAGCAAAGTTGATAGGTTTTTTTTTTCTTATTTGAAATGCTTTGACTTTTTCAAGGATGCCTGACAGATAATTATTGAGTATCCAGATAGAGGGCTGCTAAGACTTCATCACATATCATTATGAGATACTTGCCACTATGTATAATCAATCTGTCTACTATTTTCAGGCCCAGGCTGATTCTGCTGAGGTGACTTTTGAAGACTTGTCAGGATTTACATAAGGTTAACTATTGGGAGTTGATATGAAATACATTGAGAAAAAGTAAAACCCATGGATTTGCTGTAATAAGTCTAGGATGTAGATATACCTCTGTCCTAGAGAATCATATTCACACTGAAAGTCCCATTTGCATCTCAACTGTTTGTCTCTAAAGATGAAATTTCCAGGTGTGTGTAGACATTCTGCCTACCAGTTTCTGAGCTTACAAAGGGAATAATTTCCAACCATTTATATATTTAATCTTCTTTTAAAAATATTATTTGTTTGCGTATGTGTAAGGAGCTGTGTGTCACCATGGATATGTAGGTTGGAGGACAGCATGCAGGGGTCCACACTTTTTTTCTTCTGTGTTGGTCCTGCAACTGGAACTCAGGTTTTCAGGCCCGGCTCAAGGGCTTTACTGATTAGCCTTTTTGCCAGCTGCATTTTTTAAAACTTAGCAATATAAACAAATCTATAAATAATAATGACAAAATGAGACTAGAGTAACATAGTTTTCAAGGTACCCATCTAAAATATTAAGAGATTTCTCAAATTAAAATTTATTTGTATGTTCTCACATATAACAAAGCCACGAGTATCTAAATAGACAGCAACATTTGCATCAGTATCCATTTCCCATGTGTATGTGTGTATGTGCAACATTTGCATCAGTATCCCTTTCCCATGTGCTTGTATGTATGTGCAACATTTGCTTCATTATCCCTTTCCCATGTGCATGTGTGTATGTGCAACATTTGCATCATTATCCCTTTACCATGTGCATGTGTGTATGTGCAACATTTGCAGCACTATCCTTTTCCTGTGGAAATGTGTGTGTGTGTGCTATTATGTAATTGTCTTTCCCATAAGTTCTACATGGATCCCTAAAGTCTTAATTATACTTATTTGATCTATTATGATAATGCCATATACAAACATACAAACCTTATTAAAGCTCTAGAGAATTCAATTTAATTATTCATTTTGCTTTTAAGGTCAAAAAGAGTACAATAAAAATAACTTTGATTAAATAGCATAAAACAGTGTTTTGTTCCTTATTTTCCCCTTTTATTGAAGATAGATTTCTTTAATCTTGCATAATATATCCTTACTATTGTTTCTCCTCATTCTATTCCTCCCAGGTCTTCCCTACTTTTCCTCTCATCTGGATCCACCCCCTTTCTATCTCTCATTAGAAAACAAGCAGACATCTAAGGAATAACAATAATAATAATAATAATAAAATAAGATAAAGAAAATTCTACTCCATCAGAATAACAAAATAAACAACAACAAAAACAATGAAGAAAAAGAGACCATTAGAAGGAACAAGAAACAGATGTACATGCAGAGATCCATTTGTTCACACACCCATGAATTCCATGTAAACACTATACTGGAAACTATAATATATATCCTAAGAACCTTATGATAAAAAGAGAGATAAAATAGCTATGTAAATTAAATCAAATAAGATAGAATTAAAAGGAAAGAGAAAGAAAGAAAGGAAGGGGAAAAGGGGAAGAAGAAAGAAAAGAAAAGGAAAGGAAAGCAAAGCAAAGCAAAGCAAAGCAAAGCATAGCTCAGACAATATGCCATTGAGCTAGTCTTCTATGGACTGTCTGCTGCTGGGCATGCAGTCTATCCTTAAAAGTTGTTTGTTTCCCCAGTAAAACTCACTTGGAAAATATAAAATTTTTATTTGAAATGCTCATCAATTGAACATAGTTTCTTGATTAGCATTAGTGATATAGGATGTCTTTCTGCATTCTGAAGATATGTGCTTCTATCATTGGTTGATGAATAAAGTTGCTTCAGCCAGTGGCCATGCAGAACAGAACCAGGTGGGAACTCCAAACAAAGGTATAGAGAGAAAGAAGGCAGAGTCTGGGAGATGCTATGTAGCAGCTGAAGAAATAACAAGCCAGGGCATCATTAGTAAGATATAGACATGTGGTGATACACAGATTAGTAGAAATGCATTTATTTAATTGTGAGAGCTAGTCAGTAATATGCCTAAGCCATTGGCCAAACAATTACCATTAATATTAAGCCTCTAAGTGGTTATCTTATAAGCGACTCTGGAGACTGACAGAGAGAAATGGGTGCAGTGGGCCTGGGTGAGAAAGTCTCTATTTACAGGTTAGGGACATGTGTCCACTTCTCCTTTGAACTCTAAAGCTCAACCTGGTGCAGACATTTGCAGGCCCCATGCCTCAGAATTTGTGAGTTTATATTTATATTGATCTTGTTCATTTAGAAGGCTTTGTTTCCTTGTTGCCTGCCATCCCCTCAGACTTTTACATTCTTTCTGCCTCTTCTTCCACAGAGTTCTGGAGTTTCTCAATTCAGCAAAACTAGCTTGAATACTCATGTCTCTCCATTTCAATGCTATGGTTCCAGGTCATGTCATCATGGCTGGTCTTTACATGTGTATGAGCTTTACTGTGAGATTTAGAAACCTTCAGGGAGATAGTTAGCAAAAACTTTATTTTCTAAACTTTGGGGTACCATTGTTTGAGATCGATGTTTATTATTTTGTGCTTCTGTGATGAATATATGTCAACATCAAACTGATGAGTAACCTTCCTGACATTTGATACCTTCACATCAGAGTTTTTTCTTATAGCTGTGTTTGAGTTGTAATTTTTGTTAAGAAACAAATATCGAAATACTCAGAATATCTATTTAATACCCACTACCCACCAGAGGGGAGTAATTAATAAAGCCCTATTTGGACCACTGAACCCATCCATCACATCATGGTGACTCTGAGTGTGAGAGTGGCTGCCTAGGTATGCGCGTGCATATGTGTGCACATGCATGTGTCTGTCTGTCTGTCTTCCGATGCCTTTTATGGAGTAGACATGATGTATAAATTATAGAAGCCTTAAAAAAAGACCAAAAAGAAGCAAGAAAATGATGTCCAGAAGCCATTACATATTGGGAAAACGGCAAAAGACATAGCCAAAGTATTGTTACAATCACATGATATGCCCATGAAGAATAAGAGAGAGTTCAGTGAAGAGAGATTATGGTAGTTTCTTAAAGTAAGACTGGTTTGAAGAAAATGATTATTTTCCTTCATTATCTAGGGAAGAGTTCATATAGAACCAAGAGTCTTCCCTATACAAAAGGTGTTTCAGGGAAAATTATGGCCCTAATGGTGGAACATTGAAAAGATGACATTTCAAACCACTGTACTGAAGGCATGTCTTCTTCCCTTCTCTCACTATGTAGGTGTTTTCAAACATAGTTGAAACCTCCACTACCTTGATTCTATGCTTCACTGGATACTGTGGGAAAATGGTTTTATACCCTGTAAAGATTTGTCACTTGTATTGGTTTAATAAAACACTGATTGACCAGGATAAGGAAGTATAGGTGGGGTGACCAGAATAGGAGCATTCTGGGAAGAAGAAAGGCTCAGTCTGAAGTCATCACTCAAACCCGGAGGAAGCAAGATGAGAATGCCCCACTGACAAAAGGTACCAAGCCACATGACTAACACAGACAAACATTATGGGTTAATTTAAGATGTAAGAGTTAGTTAATAAGAAGCCTGAGCTAATAAGCTGACCAGTTTATAACTAATGTAGACCTCTTTGTGTTTCTTTGGGACTGAATGGCTGCAGTACTTGGTGGGACAGAAAGCTCTGTCAACTACTGAATGCTAACAAAAGAAAGTTACAGTGGCACTAAATGTTATCTAAAACATTTATCTTCTTTGAAAGTCACTTGATCAACCCCTCTTGTGTTTACATTCTTCCTATATTTTCTACATGAAAAACAAATCAGACTAACACCAAGGATCTTTCCTCTAACTAACTGGAGAAATGGTAGACTCTACACCAAATAATATATTGAACAAAAAGTCACATTGGCTTTTGTATTCACCTTAGATCCTGAAATAGTTGTTGATCTTTGTCATGTCCAATATTGTATTAGTCTGTGGAAGCCCCAAACAAAAGAAAGTAATTATTGCAGTAGGCCTTCACAAAAATACTGTAAATGAAGCAATGACAATTACACGTGTGGCGATTAATTTTCATAGGTGACTCTTTTTTGTCTATTTTTCAAGACAATCAATTTGAGAATCACTTAGAAGACAAACCAGTGACTGTAAGGGCACTTCCAGAAGGCTTAGCTGAAGAGAGAAAGACTCCCTCTCTATGTGGGCATCACATTCTATGGGTTAGGTCCCTGAACTGAGTGCAAAGGAGAAAGACAGAAAAGCAGTAGAACATAAATCTCTCTCCACCTTCTGACTCTGGATACAACATGATTGATCACCTGCTGGTACTGGCACCAAACAACTATGATGGAGCACATCCTCCTAAGTGGTATGTCTAAACAAACCCTTAGTTTCATAAATTGCTCTTCTCAGTTATTCCATCACACCAGTGAGAAATAGATATAGGAGGGGGTGATGAGGTTAAAAAAAATAAAAAGAAAGAAAGAGACAGCATGTGGAGAGTCAGATGAAATTCCCTGACACAGATAGATAGCAATGGATTTTAGCCTTTAACTATAGAAATGATTTTCAGTCAGAATAGAATTTTTAGGGTATCTATTGTGGGATATCAATAAAAAGAGGAAACATGCTATAACACAAGCCTTTGATTTCTTCAGGGCATTGACAATGTACAGGTTAAGTCCACAGTGTTCCAAGTATCAGCAATAATAACAGCTCATCAGTCTAGTTCTTGTAATGTTTTTAGTTGTGCAGGTAAACCTGTTTCCTGGTTCTTTTCTTAATTGTTATAAGCTGACTGAGGCTTGTTATCAGTTCAGCGGATTCTAAATGGGTTCATGCCAAGGTGGCATAATGATATGATGGTTCTTTTCTTCCTCCCTAGACATTTTTTCTTTTAGAGAAACTTCCTTGCTGTTATGTTTCAGTTGTTAATTTTTTTTTACTGATGCAAATAAAACTATTAAAGTTCTAATGTAGTTTTTGTTGGAGAAAGCTTCAATCTACACTGTCCATAATTGCCAACCTTTTAAAGATCAATAATGTGAAAAGTTATTTTTATACACTGATACCCAGAATTTTTTTCTATATTCTCCAGAAGTAGGACAGTGACAGTATACCATTTAAAGGAAGAAAAGAACAGATAAAAAAGGGAGAGAGCAAGGGCAAAGAGGAGGAAGAGAGGAAGGAAGGAAGGAAGGAAGGAAGGAAGGAAGGAAGGAAGGAAGGAAGGAAAGAAATATAGACAGAGAAAACATGACATCTTTGTGAGCCATACTAGGAATGTGTAAGTCCCTGATCTGCATTTAGAATTTCCTGATATTTCTAAGTATGTGGGGTAGAGTTCATTTGAGATGTAGTCATTTGCATATACATTTGCCCACACATGAAAAAAGAAAAAGGCTACTTTGTAATTGTAGAACACCGATTTCAATTTTAAGTAGAGATACCTACTTTGAAAAAGAAATAATTACCAAGTCTCAAATCACATTAGCATTGAAAACTAAAGGTAAGACTAAGTGGGAATAACAGGGGAAATCTGTGAAAACCTGAGGGAGTAATAAAACCATCAGAACGATTGGAAACAGACTGGTAGGAGTTTTTCTAGCTAGTTACCAATTTTACTTGAGGTACTACAAAAACATCAGTGTCTGTTCTCTTCTCTCTGCTCTTCATTTTTCAACCTCAGCCTCTTCTTTCCTTTCCTTTTTCTACTTACTCTTTCCTTCTCTCCTCCCTCCCTCCCTTTCCTCCTCTTCATCGCTTCTCTCCTCCCTCCTTCCTGTTTAGATTAAGACTTTATCCCAGCCTCTGACATCCTTATACCCCAAAAGTCTGGAATGTTTGGGTAGAAAGTTTCATCCCTGGCCCCTTTCCTGGGAGTTGCCTCAGTCTAGACTCCACCTTTGTGAAAGCCCACCAAATGGTGACCCCTTCCCAGAGAGGCTCAAGACCACTCCCACAGGGTATTTAAACTGCCCCCTCCCCAGAGAACAAACATGTGGTTCTCTGGTCTTATTTCCCCTTCCTCTCTAAGAGCCTGGAAGGACATCTGGGAACACTGGCATCCATTAAACCTGGACTTTTTCTAATTCAGTTTGATTTGGTCTGAGTTGGAGTATAACATCAGCAGAGAGGTTAATTAGGACATAAAAACTTTTCACTTTCCTGTTCTTCCTTCCTCCTTCCTATAGTCCACAAGCAGCTAGAATGACCTAAATGAAACAAAAAAAATTATAAATTAATACAAAAATTTTGTGTGTGGATTTCATAGATTTGTCTACTTATTGTGGTAGAAACTGGTCAAATCCTATAAATACAGGGGCATTTCCAAACAGACATAGATGCCAGTAAACAGGGCCTCTCCATTCACTATCTAGAAAGTTTTCAGTATAAAGAAATTCTGCCAGTCAGAGGTGAACAAAGCTGAATACATTTTTTTCAAAAGTGTGAGTCCACATGATAGAAAGCTCACCATAGTAAGTGTGCTGTAAATGATGGAACTGGAAAATCACTATTAAGAAAATTAATGGATGTTAATGAAGAGACTATTTGTATTGTCCCTCCCATCAATAAATAGGCAAAAGTTGTGAGAGCAAGCTAGCAGACCTCAATCAAAATCTTGACCATGTGGGCTAGAGTGTTAAAGGGTGATCTCACAACCAAAACCATCAAAATCTCAACCATGTAACCATACTTATTATTATCATAGAGAAAATTCCACTAGTGATACTTATAGAAAAATAAACAACTCAAACACAGTCATAAGAAAGAATCAGACTTGGAGTACATTCTGTAAAACAACTAGAAAATACTTTAATATTTTTAAGCTGGTAAAGCTAGAACTCTGAAATTTTTCAGATTTAAAAAAACTAAATACATACAAAACTCAAGTATGCCATGCCTCTGGATTAGATTACTATTATTATTATTTCTTTTTCTGAGAGTGTGGTGAATGTTTGTAATCGTGTGTGTGTGTGTGTGTGTGTGTATAAACCAGAGGACAATTTCAAGTGTTTTCTTCCTTTTTTTTCATCCAAAATACGTATATTTTGAGATAGGATCTCACATTGAATTTGGAGTTCTCCAATTTGGCAAGAACACTTGTTAATCTTCATGTGTCTACCCCTCCATGCTAGGACATCAGGTCCATGTCCCCATGCCTGACCTTTACATGAGTACAAGCTTTACTTTCAGATTTAGAAACCTTCAGAAGATAATTAGAGACACTTTATTATCTAAAGTTTGGGTTGGTATTGTTTTAGACTGATACTTAAAAATTTGTACTTGTGTAATGCATTTCTTTAAATTTATACCAGCACCACCCTGATGAGTAACCTTCCTAGCATTTGTTTCTGCCGATGCCCAGGAATGCATATTCAGGTTCATTGTCCCCTCAGGAATATCCTGACATGAAGGGATGTATGCTCTTTCATGCATCTCCCTCTTCCCTCTACCTTGACTTAGATCTGGTTCGGTGAAAGCATTATTCTCTGGCTTTTAGCTAGAACTGAATTCTGTAGCACATTTTATATCCTGAAGATGATCCAAGCTATGTAACCTTCAGAGGTGGGCAAAATTACAGTGGTTAAGAGAAAAATGTGAGGAGAAAACGTATTCATATTGTTAAAGATAGCCTCAATTCTGACATATGTTGGGATGATGCTAGTGGTCCCCATTTCCTGCAAGTTATCATTCATGCTCACTGCTCTTATGTTCAGGGCACCTGTCCAGTGAGGATCACACACACCCAGCTGTCACACAAACTCTGTTCTGCTGCTTGTTGTTTTATAGAAAAAGTTTTGACATCTGTAACATGAGGGGGCCTGTTTGTTGGGGGTTTTTCTGTCCCGCCCAGCCCCCCAGCTGTTTAGTCCCAGAGAAAAATCACACAAAGGACTCTGTAAGTTACAAAGCTGATTGGCCCTTTAGGTCAGGCTTCTTATTAGCTAATGCTCACATCTTGATTAACCCATTTTTCTGATCTATTTTAGCCATGTGACTCAGTACCTTTTTGAGTGGGGCAGCTCACATCCTGCTGCTTCGGTGACCTGGGCAGGAGTGGGAGAAATCAACTTCCTCCTCCCCAGAACTCTCCTGTTCTCTTTGCATCATTTCCACTTCCTGTCTGGTTTTCCCGCCTATACCTCCTGCCTGGCCAATCAGCATTTATTTAAAACATGATTGACAGAATACAGACAATTCTCCCCACACCAGACATCATCTTTTACTAGGCTACTAATAGCCTCATTATACTATTTTTAAATTGATTTATAATTGAGGAGCAAATTTAAATGCTAGCGAGAAGCCAGTATTTATGGTTTTTCTTGTCTCCAGCCATATGGCTATCAGCTCTCCATTCAACTTATGTAATTCCCACAAGAACCATGTGAGTCAAGCTCTATTTTTGTACCCATTTTAAAGACAAATTGTCCAAGATGACAGTGCTAGTATGTGACAGAACTCAGACTTGAACCAAGAACAATCTGATTCCCACACCTTTGCTCCTGCAACTCTGGGCTCTACTGAACCTCACGCCAGCCTTTGGGGAGGAACAGTGTTAGCTGCTCCAATTTTTTTCTGATTGCTTACTTTATTTTCATAGTAAATAAATATGATAGATAGTTGAAATCTTTAATATATTTTTATTTATTTTACTTATCAGCTATAGTTTCCCCTCTCTCCTCTCTTCCCATTTCCTGTCTTCCCACCTCTCATCTATCCCATTCCCCATCCACTCCTTCCTTATCTCCATTCAGAAAGTGGCAGGCTTCTCATGGGACTGAACAAAGCATGGCACATCAAGTTGAAGTAGAATAGATCTCCTCCCTTGGTGCAAGGTAATCCAACATTGGTGTAGGGGGTTCTTCCGTTTATGTGTTGCTTTCACTGGTTAATGAATAAAGAAACTGCTTTGGGCCTGATAGAACAGAACTTAGGTATGCAGAGAAGACAGAACTTAATGCTGGGAAGAAGGGCAGAGTGGGAGATGCCATGGATCTCCTGCCTGAGAGAGATGCTGGTTAGAATCTTGCCAGTAAGCCACAGTTAAGTGGCGATACACAGATTAATAGAAATGGGTTAAATTAAGATGTAAAAATTAGCCAATAAAAAGTTAGAGCTAAAGACCAAACAGTGTTTTAATTAATATAGTTTCTGTGTGGTTATTTCGGGTGTATGCTAGCGGGGTTGCCTAGACAGAACAAAGGGCCTCTGCTCTCCATGCAACACAACATGGGGAGCAGGTTCTTAAAAGCCAGCTAACTGCCAGGGCCAGGTCCTGTTCTCACTGCTAGGAGCCTTACAAACGGACCAAGATACACAATTGTCACACACATGCAGAGAGCCTAGGGAGCCCTAGCAATAGTGAAGAGGCCAGAACTGGTCATCTACTGTAATCAGATTGACGACTACCCTAATTGTCATCAGAGAGCCTTTATTCAGTAACTGATGGCAGTCCATGTAGATCCACAGTTAAGCCCTAGGCCAAGTTCCAGGAGTCCTACTGAAGAAAGAGGGGGTGGGGTATATGAGCAGGGCCTTGGGTGTTGGGAGAGATGTTTAAGATCGTGATGGGGGAAGTCACTGACCCAAGCTCATGGAGTTCATGGACTCTGGACCAACAGTTAGGGAGTCTGTATGGGACTAACTTAGGCTGTTCCAATATTTGAGAAAGGCATGAAGTGTGAGCCCAAGGAAACAGTCCACTTACCACTTGTCTTCCTCCCTAAACTAGCCCATTATACTTTTCAGGGCATTTGGCTCTCTAGAGTCGTCATCTTATTATGTATTTGATAGAATCATAGCTTTATGTGAACCAGTTTTTCAAATTGTGCTATGGGTGTTCATTTAAACAAAACTAGAGAAGCTACCTTGATGTTGTAAGGAAGGCTGCTTGTTGGTTCCCAGCTGCTCAGCCCCAAAATAACCATGCAGAAACTATATTAATTAAAACACTACTTGGCCCATTAACTCTAGCTTCTTATTGGTTAGCTCTTACATATTAATTTAACCCATCTCCATTAATCTGTGTATTGCCGCGTGGCTGTGGTTTACTGGCTAAAGTTCTGGCATCTGTCTTCAGCAGGGCTACGTGGCTTTTTTCTTACCCATCCTCCTTTCTCCCAGCATTCAGTTTAGCTTTTTCCACCTAGCTGTGTTCCCCTATAGCTCCCCTATAGCTCTGCTATAGGCCTAAATCAATTCCTTTATTAACCAATGATATTCACAACATACAGAGGCAAATACCACATAACCCCAAAAAACTTCAAAAATTCTTCCAGGTTTGGTTAACAGTTAAAAGAGAAAATTCAGTAGAATATGACCTTGTAAGGAGTCACTGAATAAATCTGTCAAACTGTCAAGGCAAGCAAGCTGCAGGACTCAAGTATAGAAAAATATACCTTCACAGCACTGCCCTTGAGACGTGTGTATGTGTGTATTCATTTTCTGTGGTTTAACTAAGGTTCTATGTTATAAAGCAATTAAATTATAATGAAGAAAAACAAGATAACTGAGAACATCCAATATAGGCAGTATATTTTAAGATAATTATATTTAATCATTTTCTTACTGATGTAGAGTCATTTCAGTTCAATCTCATTTAACTGAAGCAATCAAGTAGTCAGAAGATACTATGCAAATAACCTTGCTTTTGAAGCATATTTAAATACATTTATGACATACCAATGGCCACCTTTATGTTTTTATGCCAAAACTATATTTCCCTTTTTGACAGACAACTTCCAAATTACTATGAAACTACATATTAGTTTTTCCCAATGTTAAGCTACAGAATAAACATATTAATTATTTATGTAATGATGTTGTACATATATCTTTTGTTCTGTTATAGATAAAATAATATACATCCTTAAATCACCAAACTAGTATTTTACTTTCTATTACTATAATAAGGTTGTTTGACTCCCATGAGAGGCCTTACCACTTCCAATTTGAGATGGAGGAGGAATGGAATAGGGGAAATAAAAGGGAGGTGGGGAGAGGAAAATGGGGGACAGAAGGGAGGAGAAACTGTAATTGGTATGTAAAATTAATTAATTAGTAAAAGTAAAATTTAAAAAGATATTTGAGGCATCATGAATTTACAAAGAAATTTGCTTATTAAAATGTTCATAGTTTTGGAGACTAAAAACCCAATATCAGGAGTTATCATTGGTTTTCTCTTTAGTGATGACCTCCTGATAGGTCACAATGGGAGGATTATCGAAACTAAGAACCAGAGTGTGTTGCATAAGTTCATAGGTTCAGGGTTTCATAAACTCCACATTGCAAAAGCTATTTGTAAGAGACCAGTATTCACTACTAAAGACAGTTCTCCAATAATATAAGGGCCTCCTACAGGACCATCATTGTCATACCACCTCAGCCTCACTACTGTGTAGACTAAGCTCAACTGTCTCTTGGGAGAACAAAATATATCTGAACCCTAAGACTCCATTTTACTTTGTTGAGCAATTATAAGATAATATTTCATCCTTATAACAACTTTGGCATGAGATTGTGGTACACAGTTATGACTGTGGTTATTATTTACTAGATGAAATAACTGAAACTCTTTGATGTTAACAAGTCATAACATTTGATGTTAGCAGTCAGATTTCCAGAAATAGACATAGGTAGATTTTATGACCAATAAGTTGCAAAACTAATTCACTATTAGGAGCTTTACAAATGGTGTTTGTATTAAAACAACTCTGAAATAAACATTTTTGTATATTCAAAAATACCATTCTTAAACCATATTTCCTTGGCGCTAATATGCCATTTTATCAAATTATTTATTTTATAAATACAGAAACTGAGAACCAGGATAATAAATATTATTAATAATATTAACATGGAAATACTTCAAGAAGAAAATATCTACCAAAATTAAAGTTGAAACCATACTTATTGTATCTGGTTTTTAAATTTACTTGCTCATAGAAAAAGAAGAGCTGAGCTCTCAGAGGTGAAGGCCAGTGGGTAACTGAAACATAGCTTCTCATGAAGACAATATGTGAACTCGAGGCAACTGCTTAAAGTTACCAGATCTGTTTCCTCTCATAGAAAGTAGAGATACCAAATTTAGATGAATAACCAAGAGTTGTGCTGCTATGGCAACTGAAAGGATGGTGTTTAAAAAGTCTGGCACACAATACTACTCAACATGTGGCAGTTGCTTTCATTGTACAACTTCATGAGGCTCTTCATATTTCAGTGTCAGGGCCTCAGCTATGCAGAGTCTTCAAATTTCATTTTAGTGTTCTCAGACATCATCTAGCAGAAAACACTACCAACAAAATTTCGCATGTTTTATCTCAGTAGTGTGGTACAGACAAATACTTGCTATCTATTTTCCCCACTTTAGTGAGAGGCTTAGCATTGTACAGTTTGACTGTTTTGTTTTGTCAACTTAACACAAGCTAGAATTGTCTAGAAAGAGGAGCCTTAACTGAGAAAATGCCACCATCAAGATTTTCTATAGCCAAGCCTGTAAGACATTTTCTGGATTAATGGTGGATGTAGGAGGGCACATGGTTCTGAGGGTATAGGAGAGAAAACCACACAGGCCAAATAAAGGTCAAGCCAGTAATCAGCATCCTTCTATGTTTTTGTCTTAGTTCCTAACATGGCTCCTACCTTAAGTTTCTGCCCTTACTTTCCTTGGTGATAGAGTGTGATTGAGAGTTGTAAGATTAAATAAATCTTTTCCTCCCTAAGTTGTTTGGGTCATGATGTTTATCACAGCAATAAAAGCTCTTAATAAGACAAACATAGTCCTACCCTATAGAATTCGGGGGTTTTTCTTACTTATAAGTTACTCCTTATTCAATATTGCCAAACATGCTGTGATGTGACTGGTAAAATTAATGAACATTTAACAGTAGGCTTTCTCAAACAAATATTAGCCACATCTAGCATCCACAGATTTCTTTTTTCAGATTTTTATATGCATATGTATGCAAAAATATCAAAAGCACCTGAATATATTTTGTTCCAGTTACTTTTCTACTTCTGCAATAAAAGACCACAACCAAAAAGTTTGGAGAAGGACACGTTTGTTTCAACTTACAGGCTGTGGTCTGTCTTTTCAGGGAAGTCAGAGCAGGAATTCCAGACAGAAACTCTAGGCAGGATCCTGGAGGTAGGAACCAAAGAAGAAGCCAGGGAGGAATGCTACTCCCAAGCTTTCTCCCCATATCTTGCTAAGAAAGCTGTCTTACACATCCAGATCACCTGTCTAGGGGTGGTACATCCCACATAGGGTGGTCCCTCCTATGACTGTTGGATTGCAGGTTTTTCCCCTGCTCCTGGAGACCAAAGCACAGAACTGTTTATGCTAAACCAGCTTAGCTTCCTGTTAACTTCTGCTCGATTCTGCCAGCCTGGGGAATTAACATAGAGCCTTGTTTTATCCTATGGTAATTTTCTCAACCTGCCCTGGAGAGCTCATGGGCACCAAGATCCCTCTACCCTGTCTGACACTGCCCTACACCCGTCGCCCACATGCCTGGGAAGAACCTGTCACACAGCGCCAGGCTCTTAATGTTTTGATATCACTTCTGGCTAAGAGGGGTTCTCCTCTTTTGGGGCCAAAGTATATTAACCCTGGATAACCTGAATAAATGGGCATTCTCCTCTTGGCGAATGACTCGAACTCTCTGTATGTGTGTGCGTCTTGTGTTTAACCCCTAGGACCTTACTCAGCTCGTGGAAGGTATGGAGCCGCGGTTCATACTGGGTGGGTGGTGATGCAGACTTGGGTGTGGAATGTTTGCCACATATGACAATCATTAATTAATGCCCCATGGTCTTGCCTACAGTCTAATATTAAGGAGGCATTTTCTCAGTTAAGATTCTTTGTTCCCAGATATATTTAGGTTTATACCAAATTGACAAAAAACATCTAGCACAATCTATGTAAAGTGGGTGTCAAAATATAACCATAAATTAATGTCATAAATATATATTATAAAGGTATTTCTTCTACGTTGAAACATTCCATCCTGGAGCCAAGGTTAATAAGACTTGGGAAGCTGAAAAAAATTAGGAGGACCAGGAAGTTCTGGCAACAGTTACAAGATCCACACAAAAGTTCATAAAATTCAACTAATTAGTAAATAGTTGTCAGAAGAGAGAAGACTCTGTCTACTGCTATAGTGAGTTTCTTGGGGTTGTAGATGCCTTTGAGTAACTCACACTACTGTAAATAATGAGGATAAACATTGGTTCTCCAAGCTAGACTTGGATGGAATTGTTTCTTTGGTCTATCACTGATGGCTTGTTTGGGTCAAATGGACATTTGCTTGAATTGCCCCATTAAAGGTGGTATAACAGCATAACCTCTGCAAAAATTATACCTAATTTTATCATAATATGCATTATCATTAAGTACCAAAAGAAGACCTGTCACCTAAAACACCTCGTTTCTTGTTGGGTGCTGGAGGACAGAGTAAGTAATATCATTAGAAAGACTACTTTAGGCTACATATATAGAACTGGTTTCTTCACAGTCATGAATGACCCATGCCAATGTAGGCAGTTTTCTTGAAGAGTACTGACTTCATCTGGACTACATCTGACCATTGCTCAATTAATCTAATAGCATAAGTAAATGCTATCTATTAGGAACTGTTTTTTTCAACAAGTGATCTTTTCAAAATGAAATGTCCACATGTGAAAATTAAAGTTGAACTTTGCAATACAAACAAGCATTTATGCAAATGTAAAGTTAAAATGATCAAACTCTTAGAGACATTCATAAGAATAAATCTTGGCTTTGGCAGTGTTTTCTGATAATGACAAAAAAGCACATGGCAAACTATACAGTGATTGTCATTAAAATTTTATACTTTCTAAAATAAAAGATCATACAGAAATAATGTAGAGGTAATCACAAAATGGTACAAAATCTTAATCATATGTGAAAAGAGTTTAGTATCAGATTAGAAAAATAAGTTGAACTCAATATTATAAAGACTTCAAAAATGTGCAAATAAATTGGCTAGACATTTATTTGAAAAAGAAAAAGCTACATTAGAATTCCCTAATTTAGCTCAGCAGGAAAAGGTGTTTTCCGGTAAGCCTGGGGCCTGAATCTGATCTTCAGCACCCATGGAGTAGAAGGATAGGATAGACTCCCCCAAGGTGTCATCTGACCTCTGTGACCACTGTGGCAAGCATGTCCCTTCCAACAAAGCAAATAAATATATGTCTTTTTAAAAGTTACATAGTTCTCTACTAGACAAGTGGGAAAAATGCCTAATATCAAACATTTGAGAAACATAAGTCAAAATCAATGAATGATACAAGATCATACTTACTATAATGACTTTAATATTTATTAAAGAAAAAAATAATTAAGATATTTAAAAAAGAAAAAAGTCAGAATCCCATTCCACTGCTGGTGAGAATAGAAGATGATATTAATACTTTTGGAAATAGATCATCAGGTCTTTGAAAAGCTAAACAGAAGAAATAGGGGATGATCACTATAATTCCTAAATATATTATATTAAAAGAATTGAAAACAAGAACTAGGAAAACTGTGAGCATACTACTCACTTCTCACGGCAACTTCACAAGTCACTGTGAAGCAAACATTCACTGAAAAATGAGTGGATAGAGAAAAGGTAGCGCACAAATATGAGAACACCCTTCAGTCAAAGAGAGAAAACAAATAAACAGACAACCTCAAAAGGGTACCATTTTAATGAGTCACCTGTTTCAAATATCTAGAATAGGTCACTTAATAAAGAAGAAAGTAAATTATAAATCACCAAAAGATGGAGAGACGAAATATTTTGGAGTTACTGCTAATAAGCATCATATTTTTTGTTTCTAGTTGAAAACATTTGGAAATAATAGTGGTTGTACAGCATTGCAAGTGTAATTGATAGCTCTGAATTGTACATTTTTCAATATATAAGTTGCGAATATAGTCACTGCAGTTGTAACCACAGAGGAAGCATAGCTGTTTTGGCCAAAAAAATGGACTATTAAACACATATTTTAGGTCTACCTTCTCTGAATCTCAACCAAAATGATAGTAAAGAGATTGCTTACAGAATGTAAATCCACACGAGCAAAGTTAGAGTGAGTAACAGCAACAGAACTCTGAATATTGAGTACATGGATGCTCAGTTGCTAGAAAAATAATCACAATGGGATCCGTTATCCTGTCAAAAAATTGAATGCAAAAGAAGAAAATAAAAAGTGTAAGGGACTAATGTGGTGTTTTAGTTTTGATGTTATCTTTGCCCAAAGCTCATGCATCAAAGCCTTGGTCTACCTTCCCAATGGTGGATCCAGCGACTGAGTGATTACTATTATTTTACCAATTGATTGGCGAGATGGATTAAAAAATATGAATTAATAAAATGTCATTATTTAGAGGTGGTGGCAAGTAAGAAGTAGCAAGTTTGAGGTGGCAGCCTCTGCAAAGACCTATTTTGTCTTTCCTGATGTGATTCCTTCTGTTAGCACTGCCATCATTGAGAAACTTTGTTCTGTTACCCACTGCCTGTCACCACACTGTCCCATACCATTACAAACCCACAGCAAGAGACCATGATAACCATCAACTAGAATCTGTTAAACTTTGAGACAAAAAAATCCTGAAGTTTTCACAGATATTGTTCAGAGCAGTAAGAGGTGAATTAGCATACTTGCATGACTAGATTAGGTACAACTTCTCAAAACCTCAGCATGTGGCAAAGAAAGAATGGCAAAGGAAAATGTTTAGGACAGAAGTCTGAAGCATGTGATTGCACCAGCCCCACTTTAGATGTTAACTTTGAATATTCAATTTGACTCCTGAAATTAGAAGACAACCATCCATATTTACTCAAGATTCTGTAATGTTTAAGTATGCATCTGTTTTGACATTGACCCTGAAATTTGACAAGTATTTCTGGAGGATTAGGAATTTTGTCTTAGACATCTCTGGAGCAAACATTGTTTAGTGATTGAATATGCTAAGTAGGAAGAACAAAAAGCAAACAAACAAGCAAAAAGATTGTGAAGAATTATAATTTGCTACCTTGGGAGAATGCCAATTTATTGGATCCTTTTTTGATTTTTAATTTT
Organism: Myodes glareolus; assembly: GCF_982192425.1. Taxonomy (NCBI): domain Eukaryota; kingdom Metazoa; phylum Chordata; class Mammalia; order Rodentia; family Cricetidae; genus Myodes; species Myodes glareolus. The sequence goes on from NC_142040.1 coordinate 32,974,512, forward strand.
AACTGTCCTCCTGAGGACCATGCTGCTTTTTTATTGTTCAGTCACTAAATGTTTTAAGCTTATGTGTTAGCCCTGGTCTTTAGAAAGAATTCTAAAAAAGGATAATGCTTCTCAACAGGCTTATAAATTCTTTAAGTACATTATTGTTTGCAATTAAGTACAGTGTAATACAGTTTGAGAGCCCTTTAAATCAAAAGGTCCAGATGGCTTACAGAATCTGCAAGAAATACTTTTCAGAAAGAATTAGGAAAAACTTTTTAGTGTAAAGTAGCATTTGAGAAAGGATTTGAAAGGATTGGGAGAACCTGGATGTATATCAACCTACAGACACTGTGTTTGTGTGCTGCCTTGTAGTACTGAAACCCTATGTTCTGCAAGATAGAATTCTACAATGTCCTGAGTTTTTTCTTACATGGCAATTTTTTTTGCATGATCTAAGTTGGTCTTCTTGTAATTCTACAATTTCTTTACTTATTAATATTGGCTTTCTACACCAAATAAGACTGCATACTTCATTTGAAAGACCATCCTCATTAGATATGAAAAAAAAAGCTGTGTGTGCCAATCAACATTTTATGGCACATTTGAAGATCTTTTGTTATCTCCATACACTACGATGCAGCTCTGAAGTATTTCTAGCATTTTGGAAGGTAGGAGTCAGGTACTCATACACCAGGTTTGGCAACAGATATGTTCAGTATTCAACAGAAGGCCCACAGAATGAAATACTAAGAACTGACCTCAGAAATGAAACGTGTTACCAAATTATAGAAGTCTTTTAGTAGGTAAATTAAAATTTCTGGAGACAAAGAATTCCACAGTGATACCTCAGAAATTATTTTCATTGAGTAAGAGAAACTAGGATTTAAATACTTCCAGGCCCAAGTCAAAAAAAGTAGAAAGTTATCCATGGATTTACTTTTTCTGTCATAGATCTGTACTTTTTAAAAATCATTCTTAAAAAACAATGTACTTGATAAGAATGCATATATAACTTGTTGGAAATAATTTTTCATACAAAATATATTGATTATGGTTTCCCTTCCCTCATCTCCTTTCAGATCCTTCCCTCTTCCCCAACCACCCAACTCCACATCCAAATTCTCTCTCATTATGAAGCAAATAGGCATATAATAATAACATAACAAAATAAAAACAAACAAATCAGAATAGGACAATACAAACAAACACAAAACAAAAAAGTGCCAAAGCAAAAGTACAGTACAAGAAACATAAACAAATGCTGAGATACATGCATTCACACACACACAGAAAACCAATAAAAACAATACCAGAAAATATAATTCAAAAGATCTGTAAGGAAAAAATCAAGAATGTATTTTTAAATAGTTGGACTATAAAGAAATATATAGGGTTTCAGAAGAGGGGACATCATAATTCAGTAATTCTGAAATAATTTTCTGTTGTTTGGATATATTCAAAGTAAAAATGTTATTAAAAATGGAGATTTATGGGGTGGGTTCTTTTATTTTCTTCAGCAAACATACAGAAGGCATGCACAGGGTGGTGGTCTGTAGACTGGAAAGGAGAAATGAAATGGAACAAAGACCCTTCCAGCAGTAGACTCAGTAACTTTCATAGTGTTTCAATTCAGCCTGCAAATGAAAAAAAAAATATATATATATAACATTTTTTTCTAGTCTGTATGAATTTTTTTATACAGAAGATGTTGTCAATACTGTCATTAGTTAGAAAGCAGGGAACAAGAACGTTTTGTTGTGAACATCTTAAGTGTGTGCTAAATAACTCTTAAGCCACTGTAAGTGCAGCTCTACTGTGAATACAGCAATAGGGAATCTATACTGATATGTAATTGAATTGCAGAGAGCAACAAAAAGCATATGAGAAGAGAAGAAAATGTTAGAGCAAAAGTTTAGAAAATGAATTCAGTCAGTTGCAAAGGGTTTCCTGCAACTATAGATCATGAAGTTTTGTAAGACTCATTTGAAGTCCTAATTGCAATCAAATATGAAGAATTTGAGGGATCAAATAACTTGATTGTACATCATTCAAGTGTCCTTAGTGGTCTAGGAATGAGAATTCAAATAATCATATGAAAGTCGTTCAATTTCAGGCCCATGATAGAAGCAGAGAGGAATGCTGAATGAGGAAGAGTAGTAAACCAAGTGAAGTTCCTGCAGGCAGGCTGCTCCAGCATCACCCCTCATGGGACCTTGTAAATCTACAAGTTGCGCTCTGTAGCCAAACCCATCCATCCCTCATGAACTAAGTGGCTCTCTGAGACACAGATTGCACCTGCAACAATCCTTCCAAGAGAGGAACCCTGAGATAAACACTCGACTGCGAGAATTGGACCAAGAGGCAAAGACACTGTCAGGACAGCTAGAGGAAGAGATGGGATAGAGTGGCAGAGAAATGAAAGGGAGATTTTGATAGAGAGAAAACTATGGGCTTAGGCAGAAACCTGGTGCTAGAGAAATTCTCAAGAATCCACAAGAATGACCCCAGCTAAGACTCCTAGCAATAGTGGAGAAGGTGCCTGAAGTGCCCTTCCCCTGTAACCAGATTGGTGAATACCCCAATTAGCAACACAGCATCTTCATCCAGTAACTGGTGGAACCATATGCAGAGATCCACAGCCAAGCACCAGGCCCATCTTTGGGAATGCTATCAAGAGAGGGAAGATGGAATATATGAGGAAGGAGGTCAAGATCATGATGGCAAAATCTACAGAGACAGCTAAGTCAAGCTTGTGGAAACTCATAAAATCTAGACCAAAATCTGTGGCATCTCCATGGGACTGAACTAGGTCCTCCATATGTGGCAGACTGTGGTATGGCTTGGACTATCTGAGGGGCTCCTGGCAGTAGGACCAGGATTTATCTCTGGTGCATAAACTAGCTTTTGGGAGCCCATTACCTATGGTGGGATGCCATGCTCAGCCTTAATTCAAGAGGGAGGGGCTTGGTCCTGCCCCTACTTAGTGTGCCAGACTTTGCTAACTTCTCATGGGATCCCTTACTCATTGAGAGGAGTGGACTAGAGGAGAAGCAAGGGGGCAGGAAGAGGGGTGGGAGCGAGAACTCTTGTTGGAATATAAAATGAAATTAAACAAATTAATAAAAATGAACACCAAGTGAAGGCAAAATTTATGGACATGAAAGAATGAAAGTAGTATGGAAGTTATGGTCAGGAAGCTGGAATTTCGCAATAGCAGGCCTCCTATGAGTCATTCGGAGTGTTTAGTAGGTCTGCAGGTGCTCACACTTGCAATGATCTAGATGCATAAGGGATGAAAAGTCCAGGGAGATGTTTTGTCAGAGTCCTAAGTCTGGTGTTGATGTCTAATTAATAACAAGATATTTAACTGTAGTTAAAGAAAATATGAGATAGTATCATAGTCAGGGACTCAAACAAATTCCAGTCAGTCTGTTTTCACATTTGAGACTTGTTTCATTCTGTGCTATCTGCAGGCTATAGCCTTGACCTCTTCAGACAGGGATAAAAACAAACAAACCAACAAAGAACATTGATGAAGCTTTCTAACAAAATTTTCTGATGCTCTTATGTAGATGCTACTGAAACAAGATTTACATTAGACTTTTTACTGAAGGCCCAAATCTTCAGGCATCTTTTCATCATCAACTGCTATCAGACTTGCTGACCTGAGAATTGACTTTTTGAGAATTTAATGATTGTTTTAGTAAGTCACTATGATCACAGAGAGAAAAATTTCCAGAAAAGTCCAGAAGTAATAGGAGCAAGATAAGAGAAACCAAACAATACTATCATAGATTACGTTTTCCAGTCATGCCCACCCAGCAGAGGAATGAGTGAATCCAACTGAAATAAACCAAATGCAATTTAGAGCAGCTGATCCCCAACCACTTCTTAGATAAGTAAACTACAATAATACATGATTGTAATTCTTAAGCTACAGAATTTTGAGTAGGTCTGATAATATACAATAATGACTACCTTATTCAGACAGTATACAAATAAGTCAATGCATGAAAAATTTTCATCCTCAAGAATAAACAGTTTTGTTAGGAGCTGCAGAGAGACTGTGAGAATCAAATCTTTAGGAATTTGTTATTATTGGCTGATCAATTGTGTTAATATCCACCCATGAACATCATCCCCAAAATGAACTTTTACCTACTTGCTACAGTGGAATAGACAGAAGAAAACTCATTGTCAGGCTTGATCGTAAATGAAATGATTAAATTCTCAGCACTTAGGAAACAGGAAGGAAGCTGAGTTTAAAACCAACTTGGGCTAGTTAGTGAGATGATATAAAGAAGGAAAAAAGAAGAAAGAAAGGAAAGAAGAAAGAAAGGAAGGAAGAAAAGGAAGAAGGGAGAGGGAAGGAGAGAGGGAAAAAGAAAAGCCAAAGAGATTTTCTAGTCATTGTGCACAATAAGTTATCTTAAATCTGGTTTCTTATAAATACACATTTCCTTTGGATTTAGGAACAAGGTGCAATGTGTCCCTGACTTCTCTTCCCTCCAGCAGTGGATCTGACTACTCAGTGCAGGGTTTTTCTCTGCTGAGTTAAGTCTTTGTAGCAGAAGGCTCTTGATTCTCCAACTTTGAAATCACTCTTCCTTTCATCTCAGAACTCCAAACTCTGTCCAGTCATGCCAAGCTGAGAAGGTACCTACTCTATGAAGCCATCCACAATAGATTGCATCAGATGTGTGTTTATTTTTTTTACTTGACTCTAATGCTTCATTATCCAAGTTTTGAAATACCATAAAAATTTTGTTAATATTTCTTATTTCCCATAATAACCCTAAACTTAAGACAGGGTATCACTGTGATGCTCTACCCGACAGGGAACTCTCTAAGTAGACTAGGCTTGAGATCAAACTGAGTGAGATCTGCTTGCCTGTGCTTTCAGAGTGGTGGGGTTAAACTCTTGCAACACAACCACCACTCCCAGCTGATTACAAACTCTTTCTGAAGAGTTACATTTATTTCTTAGCTTCTAGTTTTGTCAAGAAATACTTAAGACACTTTATGATTTATATGCAAATATAAAATTCTGTGTATGTTTGAATGATTTATGAATGATGACTAATTAATTTCTCATATAAGATAAGCCTGTCAGTAATGTTAAAGGGTAAGTGCCAATTGTGTACTTGCAGTCAGTGAAACACAGACACTAACATTTGCAGATGGAATTATGGGATTCAATCTTTTTTTATTTGGAATACTAGAGATAGATTAGCCCTGGAATTTTGCATGTAAGTGCTCTATGAACTTGCTAAATCTTATCTGTCCAGCTCAGAGCAAAGCAACTTCAGGTTCTCTGTATTAATACTAACTATGGCTATAGGGATGAGTCAGTAATGGAAGAGAAAACAAAGGGCTCATAATTCAAACAGTCGGTACAACTGGCTACTATACTTTAAATAGGGATTCTGAATTTATTAAAATTTAATTAATTAATCAATTTACATTCTTACTGCAGCCTCCCCTCTCACTTCCTCCCATCTTTTTTCTGCCATACCCCTCAATCAAGTCCTCCTCCAAATTTGCTCAGAAAGGGGCAGACCTCCCATGGGCATCAACAAACCAAGGCAAATCACGCTGTCATAAGACCAAGAACCTCCCCTCTGTATTCAGGGTGGGCAAGGCAATCCAGCCTGAGAAGTAGGTTCCCAAGAGCCACCCAAAGCACCAGGTATAGCCCCTGTTCCCAATGCCTGGAGTCCCACAAATGGTGACTGATGGAGGCAGATTTGGAGACCTACTGTCTATCATTGGGCCTAACTCGGGGAGTCCTGCTGAGGAGAGAAATATGGATTGTAGGAACAAGGCGGGATTAAGGACATGGAAGGAAAACTCAAAGAAAGGGCTAGCCTGACTCATGGGAATTCAGAATCTGAACCAACAACCCGGGAACCTGCTTGGAACCAACCTAGGTCCTCTGCATGAATGTGACACTTTGTAGCTTGGTCTATTTGTGGGACTCCAAATTTCTTGGTAATGATGTTTCTGTTCCAATATCTCATATATAAAAATAATAAAAACTGATTTTAAATTGAAAGTAAAGGGGGAAGAAAGAGTAAATGACAGGAGTGCTTTACAGGGTCGATTGGGCTCTGACTGGAGTTGTTCAAATAAGAGAACTTGATTTGGGTATTCTTTCAGATATCCAGAAGTTTATTAGATATTTGAATAATTCAAAATCAATTTGACTCTAAAAGTAAATACATATTTGAGTCAGAATAATACTAAAAACAAGAAATGTGTCCTCAATGACAATGTGGCATCACTCACTACAGACTTACCCTGTGATTTTCCCAGAATAGCATTCAAATAAAGTTACAATTTTCAAATCTCTAATAAATGAAATTACATAGCTATAAGAAATTTAATGGAGAAATTAGGGATAGCTACATTTAAGCCATTTTAACTGTTTAATTCACTATTGTTTTAATAAATGACATTTAATTATACAAAGAAAATAATGGCACTTCCAATAGAAATACTTTATCCAACAGGATAGTGTAATATGTATTAAAATATATATTCATGGTATGAAAGTTAATATTTGATGTAGGATTCTCTCTACATGCTGTGAATATAGCTGATTTTGTCACTAGCCAAGCAGAATGGAGCCAGGTGGGAAATCCAAGCAAAGATAAAGGGAAAAGCAATATGGAGGTAGAGAGATACCAGCAGCCAGTAGCAAAGCAAAATACAAGGTAATAAGCTACAAGCCTCATAGTATAATATAGACTAATAAAAATGGGTTAATTTAAATTGTAAGAGCTAGTTAATAATAAGCCTGAGCTAATATGCCTTACAGTTTGTAATTGATATTAAGCCTTTGAGTGGTTATTTTAAAAGTGGCTGAGGGACCTGGCAGGAAGAGAAACCTTCAGCTACATATATTGGTATTAACATTACTTTTCCTTCTCTTTTCTTACTATCAGAAAAAAAAAAGGCATGTTAGAGGGAATACTGGTCAATGTGGTTAGGACACCTTTTTCATTAAATAATTAATGAATTCATACTTAGTGAATCATCACACATGGGAGTTATGCTCTTATATATATTACAGAGTCAGAGATAGACAGGGGTCTTTTCTGTCTATCTGTCCTCCATCCTTTCTTCCCACCTCCTCATTCTCCTTCCCTCCTATTTCTTTCTTTCTCTGCTTCACTCTTTCTACGCCCCTCACATTTTCTTCCCTCACACTTCACCTTCTACCTCTCTACTTCCATTCATTTTTCATTTCATTAGAATATGAGCACAGACAATGAAGAATATCATCTCAAAAAATTTTAAGTACATAGTGTAATATCGCTAGCACCAAGCAAAATGTTGTACATCAGATTTCTCAGTTACTTGTCTTGTCAGCAAGTCTTATTTACGTGTGCCATCAGCGTCTACCAACCACATTCTATATTGTATGTCTATAAATTTTAAATCAAATGCCCACAAAAATAGAATAATGTAGTATTTGTTTCATGATGACTATCTTATTTTTATTTATATAATGTTCTTGACTGATCATATTGCTGCATATGGTAATGTTCTATTTTTTTGGAAAAGACAAAGTAATATTTAATTTTATCTATTCTATATTATCTTTATTCATTCACTCATACATGAGAAGGTATTTGATTTTCCTACATCTTGGATGTTAGAAATCATATCAATATGAGAACACAGTACAAATAACATCTTAAGACTTCCATTTCATTTTTATAGTACAACTTTCCACAAGTAGATAGCTTGGTGACATGAAACCTCTGTATTGTTTCTACAATGTTTTTACCCTTTGTATTTCTACAGCAATGCATGAAATCCAAACAAATTGCACAGATTTTATCTCCTTGAATTCTCACCTTTGTTTTGTGCTCAGTTCCACACTAAAAGCTAACTTTAACTATGAAGCAGAGTCTAAAATTTTTCTTATTGTAGATGATTATGAAACAGTTTGTATGAAAGAATAATATACAGGCTTTCAGTGTTTTGGCACAAGAAGTACTCCAGAGATTATACCTGCTAACTCTTCATCCAGAGACCAGAAAATGTAAAACAAGAGAGGTAGGTGAGTTGTGAGGTCATGTAGAGGAAGCCCAAGGTAAGAAGAAACTGCAAATACATCAGAACAAAGTCCACTGCAGCAGGCATGAGCCTTTGCAGAATGATAGTTGCTTCCTTTTGCTTCTCCTCTCTCTTGATAAGATCACAGAAATTGTTGATGTAGGTGTCAAAGTATGCTTTTTTTCTAGAAAAATAAAACAAAATTGATATATTATTTCAAGTTATTTCTTTGAATTATAATCCCAACAGCAGAAAGCTACTTGATTAACTTAATGCCTCATTGCAATAATATATAGAACAATTTTAGTAATATTTTAAAAGAGTTCAAATATAAATATCACAAGATAAGATTATGTTTGTTTTATCTTTTGTAGATGCAAAGGCTTATGTCAGACTTGAGTTTGATTGTTTGAAATGATGTATCACATCCCTGAAGTTCATGAGCCATTCAGACATTTCTGGAGTTATCTTGTCTCCCAACTGGTCAAATGTGAATGGATATAGGCTAGAACTGTGTGCCACAGAACTGTTCTTCCTCACTATATCTCAAGGATAAGAACTGAGCTGAGGGACTGGTGGAAAGGGAAGTGGTCCATTGACCTGTCTCAGTCTGGTAGAGCTAATCTGATAAAATTTTAAAATTATGGAGTTTAATCTCATTTTCCCCTTTTCTCTACTCCAGATAATAACAAGATGACAATCTTGGATATTTTAATTAAATAAATGAATGTTATTTAGTTCCAGATTGGGGCATGGCAGATGACAGTGCAAGTAAGACATTCTAAATAGCTCTGTGGTAAAAGACACTATAAATGAGTAATCTAGATCCTTGTTATGTTTCTTCAATTATTGTGTCCTAGGTTTCAGAATATTATTTAATTATATCATGGTATCACATTGTATGCATATACTTAAAGATAAAGAAACACAGAAAGGTTGGCACTAAATATAGATACTTTGTGGGTCAGTTATATGGTAGTTTGAATAGGTTTGGTCCCCACACACTCATCTGCTTGAATGCTGAGCCCATACATAGTGGTGCTATTAGGAGGTGTGGCCTTGTTGGAGTAGTTGTAGGATGTGTGTCACTGTGGAGGTGAGTTTTGAGGTTTCACATATGCTCAAGCCACACCCAGTGCAATAGTCACTGCCTGTTGTCTGCTGATCAAGCTGTAGAACTCTCAGCTCCTTCTCCCGCAGCATGTCTGCTTGCATGCCACTATGCTTCTCATCATGATTATAATGGGCTAAACCTCTGAAACTACAAACCAGTCCCACACATCCCACTAATGATTTTCCTTTATAAAAGTTAATGTGGTCATGGTGTCTCTTCACAAGAACAGGAGCCCCAACTAAGACAAAGTGAATGACATAACATTGAAGCTTTAATGAATAAGGTAATTTTGACTTCAGTCTACGGTGACATGTAATTGTGGCTACTGTTGTATGAGAGGCTGTTTTTTAATTGCCTTATGCTTAGTAATTGCTGGCTACAAAGGCAAGAGTGTTCTTACTGCTACATCTCAATATTAAATAAATGAGGCTGTGTTAGCCTACTGTGGTAGAAAGACTGAATTGGATAATAGATCTTTCCAGGCATTGACAAGCAGAAGAGTGCATGCAGCCTTCAATGATTTTTCAGTCCATTCTGAATGCCACATCTCTTATCATGCCTAGCCATGTCCCACTGCTTTGTAAAACATTAGTGAGGGCTCTCTTTAAATAGTCTATCACATCTAGGGAGTGTTCAGGTAAGATTCTTTATGTTGTTGTTGTTGTTGTTTATTTTTCTTTTTACAAGAAACATGGGCAAGGCAAGAAGCCTCCTGAATTTCTTAAAAGACACATTTTTCTCTTTTCTTTACCATCTGACTTTCTAAAGGCAGACTTTTCTTTAATTAAATAAGTATAGGCAGAACCTCTCCTAATTTTTAACTACTAACTATGACACATCCAGAACTTGACAGAACTGTTTATTAACATAACTGTTTATTGAGAAAGTACATGATAAAGAATAGGTGAGACACTGTTCTTAGTCCCTCCTGTGTCACTTAGTAGAATCAGAAACTTTCGAGTACAGCAGCGCGACTATGAAGCAAGGGTTGCCTCGTGGGACGGACATCTATAGTTATTTAATGGAGGCCATCAACGAGAGAAATGGAGAAGAGCAGGACAGAATAAAAATGAAAGCATATGCAGATAAAGTTACATTATGCATATTGAATCCAGTGTGCTCAGCGACGTGGTTCCTAAATGTGCTTAGCTCATATTCTCAATTTAATTGAATGAGAAGTCATCACTATCTCCTGGAATGGACAGGATTGCTGTGAAATATCTCATTGAAAGAAAACAAGTCAGGAAACTCACGTTCTTGTTTCCCTGAGCATCACAGAATGATGGGGCAATGCAAAATGGACTTGAGACAAAGACACCAAAGAGAAAACCCTCTTTGTCCGTACTGCACACAGATACTTAAAGTTCTATTTTCGGTCCCATTGCATGCCACAGAGATATTCTTCTGCAGTCTGTTTTAAATTATTGTGAACTTTAATCAATAAAACATCCATATGGATAAGAAGATTTACTTCTTAATAGGTGTGCAAATGATGTGAAATAATATTCACAGAAAAATCAAAATTTCATTGAAATTAAAACCTCTTCCTTGGGGTCTAGAGAGATTTCTCAGTGGGTAAGATTGCTTGGTGCCCTTGCAGATGACCCACTAGGTTTGTTTCCCAGAACCCAGATGACAGTTCAACACTAGCTATAATCCATTCCAGGGTATCAAACACTCTCTTCTGTGTGCCACATACTCCAACACTCACTTGTTGCTCACGAGCCCATAAAGTCATACACACTCAACAAAAAATGATAAATAAATCTTTAAAAAAACACCTACTTCTGCCAACAAATATGAAACACACACGCACACAGACACACACACACACACACAGACACACACACACACACACACACAAATTGACTACACTGAGACACTCAAACAGTTTAACGGTGCAATGCCTCTTTCATAGTACACGTTTAGCAGTTCTCATGAATTAAATTGTAAACTGTGTACCTCCTTATTCAGCCTCAACTCATAATTTGAAGTCTTAGCCACCAGGGCTTCAGAAGAAAGGATCTGTTCATCTCAATGATCTTGGTCTTTGGCTTTTGCAACTATGAGAAAAGGAGTTCCTGGTAAGGCTGGCCACAGCAGACCCGGGAATCTCCTCTTTCCATCATGGTCTTTATGAAACTATGAATGCCAGAACTACTGTTCATACACAATTGTCTTTTTCTTATATTTCAGGCCTTTATTTTTTACTGCAAAATTAGAGGTAACATCTTTTGTTTCATGCTGGCATCATTAGTTTGTCTGATTTAAAGTTTGACTAGGCTCGAGTAGTAATTGAACTGAATTTTGGAACTAGAATTCATTCATGAACTTTGGAGATTATCTTTTATTTCATGTACATCTTTCTAGGACTTACCATTGAAGAGTTTTGCTATGATTTTGTGCATTTTATTCTTAGGAGATTCAGTTATAGGAAAAAAAGATAAAAACCAGCACTAGAATTTTCAAAGAAATAAAGTAAGATGTAAAATCTTTACACCAATAGAACATCAATTCTTCAGTTTCCCCTTAGTTTTGATAAAGATAGAAATACATTCAAGGTGGTATACAAACCTGATGTGGGATTCTGCTCTGTATGCTATGAAGCAGTGTTGTAATTAATATAGTTTCTGTGTTATTATTTGGGTCTAGGTGGAAGAGAAAGGAATGAGCAGTCTCTGCCTACACAAGCTTTCTTTCCAATAGTTTCCTGTGCTCATTGCCCCCCATTTTACTTAGTGTTTCTATTGCTGTGATTAAACACCATGGGCAGAAAGGAAGTGAGGAAGACAAGGCTTTATTTGGTTTACACTTCAGTATTACTGTTCATCACTGAAGAAAGTCAGGACAGGAACTCAAACAGGGCAGGATCTCAGAGGCAGGAGCTGATTCAGAAGCCATGGAGGGAGCTACACAGGGATAACACCACCCACCATTGGCTGAATCCTCCCCCATTGATCACTAAATGATAAAATGTCTTACTGTTGAATTTTTTTACCTGAGGATCCTTCCTCTCTGATGACTCTAGTTTGTGACAAGTAGACACACAAAACCAGTCAGCACATAGTCCTCCCTCTCTCTCCTGATTCTTTCTTTTTTAGTGGGAGCATCTAAAATACCCACTTAATGTCTTTTTATCAATACTCTCACAGTGCCACACTATTTCCATTGGTAAATCTGCAAATCAGATCCCTAGCAATTGTTCATGCAATGTAATTAAACTTAAGATTCCAGACATTTGCAGGAAAAGAGATGGGTTTGTATACTTAATGACACAGAGTAGGATTTGAGGGCAATCTTACTTCAATAACATATAAAAGAATGGTCCCCACAAACAGCAGGGTTCATAACTGTGATGCTTAATATTGTCAAATTGAAAGGATCTAGAATTCACTGAAAGAACAAAATGTGGGTATATTTGTGAGGGATTTTCTAAGATTAATTGAGGTTGGAACACATACCATAAACATGTGTATGAATAACACCATGACATGACTGGGAGCACTGGACTGCATCAAAAGGAGCTGAGCAGTAGCATTCATAATTCTCTGCTTCTTCATTGTGTGTGCCATGTGACCAGCCACCTCGTCCTGCCGCCATACCATTCTGTGCAGTGATGGACTGGATCTACTAGAACTACAACACAGAATACTACCCTCTTCTTTACATCATTTTTCTCTTAAATTCATCACAGTATCAGGACAAATGAATAATAGAATAATTAATTATACCCACATCATCTCACCTTTTTCCATAATAATATTTTATCTATGAATAATTTTACATGAAACATTTAATTGAGGATCAGAATTCGAAATTTTGACTTATATAATCTGTAAGGGCTGACCTAGGTGTATCATGGACCTTTAAGACAAAATTATACTCAGTTAATAGGCTAATGCAAACATTGAAACATACAAATTTTAGTGAAGCTAGTTTTAAAATTTTCAGAAAATAGCCCCTGTATCCTATCAGGTTCCTCTGTTGAGCTCCCCTCATCCTCTGTCCTACTTTTCTGATTTCCAGGGGTTACTTCAGGCCATACACTGAAACCTGAAGATTCAGAGATATGCTGCACAAATATGACAGACCAAACAGCATTTGACTTTCTGGGCCTGGGATTTCTCACTTATTATAATATTTTCAGCCTCAATCAATTTACATGCAAATTTTCTGATTTCACTTTTTTTTTACAGCTGAACACCACTATGAATATGTGCCCATTTTCATTATCCACCTATCAGTTGAAGTTCATTTAGGGTTGTTTCTATTTCCTAGATATTTGGAACGCATTGATAATGAGCATGATTGAACAAGTGTTTCTGAGGTAGAATGTCAAGTTCTTTGGTATATGCCAAGAAATATATAGCGGGATGATATGGTAGATTTATTTTTAGTCACATACTTTGGACACAGGACTTAGAGGAACCCAGGTGGAACTAACCTGAGAGCACCTCCCTGGGGTCCACCTCTCATATTAACAAAAGATGCCAGGCAAGCTCCAGGGAAAAAAGCAATCAATAGTCCTACACAGATTGATGTTTATGAACCATGATAATGACCAACTGGGCAAGATAGCCTCAATAGTGCAATAGTGGCACTATTATTCTTGGGTATAGCCCATAGCTGTATAATTGGACTTAAAGCCCACTCAGCAGCAGAAATCCACACATGGTAATGTAAACCTCCTCAGCTACTCATGGCTAAAGAGATAACAAATCCTGAAGAAGAACCTACGATTGCTATTTGTCTAAACCAATGCAATTTCTAACTGCTTTACAAATAGGTATCCTCATACCCACAGACAAGTGTAGCTCTCTTCCTCCAACAGAAAGGCTATCTTAGTAGTAGGTGGAAGTCACTATAGAAATCTATAACTGATCAATTCATAGAATAAGTGACTGTGGATATTCTAGTCCCAACTGACACATGCACAATGCAACCTATGTACCCAAGGCTCAAGGAACATTGTGGAGCAAAGGACATAAAAATTGTAAGAAAAGGTGACTCATGACACCTGTTACTGGATAGTGTCGTAAATAAGACAGATAAGACACGGAATCTGTACCCATGAATTCTCAACAATATGGATGCCTAAACAAGACCTTCATAATTATACCACCAGACAATATGCCAACAAAGTAGGGGAAATTTCACTAAGCTCTGCCCCTAGTTGAAGAGATACAGGCAATACACGGTTGTTGAGAGAGGCTGTTGAGAGACAGTTTCCTGGAATCAGCACTTTGACAGGTTGTCCAATACTAACTAGTAATCTTTAAACACATGTACATAAGAGCAAAAGCAAAGGGGCTCAGTAGGTATTACACACACACACACACACACACAGAGAGAGAGAGAGAGAGAGAGAGAGAGAGAGAGAGAGAGAGAGAGACTCACACTTATACCACTCACACATGTATGCAACAATAATAAGTACAGACGAGGTCATGGTCATAAACAAGAAAAAATAGGGAGACCTGAGAGGAGCATGAGAGGATATGAAGGGTTGGAAATGATATATGTACATTTTTCCTGTGTGAAATTGTCAAAAATAAAAAGTATTAATTAACAATCTCAGAAAAACACATATTAATTTTGGCTCAAAAACATGACTTGGGCATCATTTTTCTTCTGATATTATATGTTTGTAACAATGTGAGTAATTTATTTTGAACAATCACAAAAAAAAACAAGAACTTGGATTTTTGACTTTAGTAAGATCAGATGTGAGTGTGAAATACATCATTTCAGCACCCCGGGGAGCACAACACTATGGAAGTCATCACTCTCCAAGAAGCAAGAGCAGCTGCGGGGAAGGGTAAAGTTTTTACAAGTGCACTTTACAAATTTGTCTTAATCCAATTTATTTCTTTTATATCATCCATTATTATTTATATATCTGTAGTTTCTCCATTTCTTTTGCCACCTTGCTTTTGCTATCCCAGCTGACTTTTCAGAATTTTGTATTACTTATATTTGAAGGTTGAAAAAAATTAATTTTTTACAGCCATAATATGTGGTGACATTTGCCTTAAAAATACAATATGCTTTCTAAATTTTTCAGAGAATATCCTTATATACCTGTAGGCTTTTTTTTTATTTTGGGGGGCCCAGCTCCCAAATAAATACACAGTGACTTATTCTTACTTATGAATGCCCAGCCTTAGATTTGCTTGTTTCTAGCCAGCTTTTCTAACTTAATTATTCTGTTTCTATGTTTTGCCTCTGTGATTTTTCTAAAACCTTTCTTTACTCTATATTCTTTCTTTCCTTCTTACTTCATAGCTATTTGTGTGACTGGGTGGCTGACCCTGGCATCCTCCTTTCCATTCCATTTATTGCTTTTTGTTCTTTCTCCTTCAAGCTTAGATTTCTTCTATTTATTCTCTCTCCCTGGCAGTTCTGCCTATTTCTCTCTTCTGCCTAACCATTGGCCCTTCAACTCTTTATTAAACCAATCAAGTGTGTTAGACAGGCAAAGTAACAAGGCTTCACAGAGTTAAACAAATACAACATAAAAGAATGTAGCACATTTTTGCATAATTAAACAAATATTTCACAGCATAAACAATCGTAACACATTTTAAGTTATATCCCACAACAAGTTTAAAGTGTTTTTGGCTGAGGAAAGGATCTCCAAAAACTGGGTTTATCTGGATCTATCCATCATCAAGTATTAAATATGGAAACCTGTTTTTCAGTTTCTGAGATTTCTAGCTTATATACCTTCAGATTGGTTAGAAAGAATAAGCCTGCTTATGATGTTCAAGTTTCTTGACAAATGTGAAAGTTGAATTTGACCAACATTGTTGAGTTAGCATTGTTACTATTCTATTGTGGTTACTATTAATCTCAAATTTGTCTTAATCTAATTTATCAGTTTTATATCATACATTATCATTTATTTATCTGTAGTTTCTCCATTTCTTTTGCCATCTTGCTTTTGCTATCCCAGCCCTCTTTGAGAATTTTGTATTCTTTATGTTTCAAGGTTGAGAAAAAATGAATTTATTTGACACATACTATTATGAGAACTGTAGAATAGAATTCAAACAAAAATTAGAACTGTACACATCATCTTTGTATGACTGTATAGCAATAATGATTATAAGACAGACAGATAGATAAACACATACAAACATCTATATATATATGTATGTGTGTATATATATAGATTCTTCTATAAGTTCTGTCACTCTAACACAAATGTAAAATCTAAAATAATATACATACATACATAATGAATTATACTCATGGTTTCACTGTATAAAATTACCAATATTCAACTGTTTTTAGTTTTAAAAAACAGTGTCATTTTCTTGTGGTTCAATTTGAAATGAAAGTACAATAAATGAAGTATCTGAGTATTTAAGCATAGTTTAAAATAAATGTTCATTAGGAAACAAACCATTTCTCAAACTGTAAGGTAGGTTGAAAAGCTTAAGTTTAACTTCTAGAGAAAGAATAACTTGAAATACCATATTACAAGATGTGATGTAGAAAAGACTGTGATAACTATAGAGATTTTTTTTTAAAAAAAATGATATGGAAAAACTTACAATTGTGCTGAAACTTCTTGAGAATATTTTTTGGGAGTTGTTTTCAAACCTTCTGAAAATTATTGCTTATGAATTCTTTGTAGCATTGATTGAATAGTCAGTGGAAGGTTTACTCCACTCAGTACTGTGCTTACTGGAAACTTTCAAAACTTCCATCTACAACCAACTGGCCAATCTGAAAGAATTCAGCTTTGGTTCAAACAGATGTTTAAAAAGCAATTTTATTTTCTCTAAAATTTTATTTATCTTTATATAATAATGTCTTTGCAAATAGGATGAGACATTACATCATTCCTCAGTAAATGTTATCTTTTTTTTTTCTCTCCTTAGGCAGTTTTCATCCTTATCTGACTTTTTAAGTAGTTTTTCTTCTACTTATTATGATGTTTCCTATGGGCTCTCTGGACTACATGGATGATTTGATGAATGTTTGTTTATACTCTTAAGACTGGCAATTGTAGAAAAAATGAAATAGAAAAAATAAGGAAATGAAGATAAGGAGCAAAGACCAGATACATACAAAACAGTAAGAGGCATTGCTTCCTATCTGGTGGTGTTCAAAAATCACACCTACAATTTGAAAATCAGTACAATATATGCTGATGAAAAGCTTTGGCTTTCTGAATGTCAAAGTCAAATTTTCTTAGCAAACTAAATGGAACATTTTGAGTTCTTATGTGAATAATGTCGCCTAATACATCTCAGAGTAAATCATTCAAAGTAGTCCTATTTAGGCTGAGCAAAAGTTACCATTAAAACTAAAAGACATTAAAATTAAAGACAGAGAGCTTCCTAATCTAGCTTTAAATCTTTAGATATACGTGTAGTCTTTACCCCAAATCAAGGAAGCTTCTGTTTGCAAAAGATAAAAACTGTTGGTTGTTAATAAGAATGCATAACTGTAGCGCCTAGTTCCAGTGAATGCATCTACAAACCACTCCCACACTTAAAGCTCATGTCACACCACAGAAGAGGGGCAAAAAGATTGTAAGAGCCAGGGGATCAGGGAGTCTGTTGTGAGATTGTGCTCCCTAGGGAAGTCAAAAGTACACTCATAAAGTCTCACCAACATGACCGTCTAAACCTGAGCTGAACAAAGACTATGCCAATACACATGCCAGAGTAGATGAGGAAACCCAATAAGGACTAGCCCTACAAAAAGAACTACAACCACCTAAGGACAGCTGAGAACAGGAGAAAAGTCTTCCCAGAGAAAAGCACACCAACTGATTAACCAACACCAAGTAGCTCTGAAAGAATGCATACAAACAACATTATAGAGACTAATAGGCTAAATACATGCAATGACAATTAATGAAGAAAAGAGGCCATGCATTTTGGAACCAAGTGGAATATAAAGGGGAGCTTAGAGGAAGGAAATAGAAGGGAGAAATGCTGTAATTATAATTTCAAAAAGAAATAAATAAGAAAGTCCCTCTTGTTTGTCTTACCAAACAGAAAAGTTGAGTTTGTCATCTTCTGTGACATCCATTTGTTTAGCTCACAGAGTCCACCACAAAGAATCTCAGCATCTAAACACTAGATGGAGAAGCAAGCAGATGAGGTCAGTGCACTGTAATAACAGCAGTGACTCTCAAGGACCATGTGGCTCACTGTGTCACACTGCCGCCTCCCCAGTGAGAGTTTCCTTTCTCTTTCTCTTTTCTTTTAAATTTTATCTTTCTTTTATCCTGATGGGGAATTGCAATGGCAGAGGGCAGATTGGAAGGGACAGAGAGAAAAGCAGGATCTAGATGCATGATGATACACAAAGAATCAATAAAAGTTAGATTTAAATTTGAAAAAAAAATAATAGCAGTGAGATGCCATAGAGCAGGGCATAAAAGGCAGGAAAGTCAAAGCTGTTGAGGGAATAAGTTTGGTAAGTGAAGGCTGTTCATTTGTTCCTGGCTTCTTAGCCCCTAAATAATCACACAGAAACTATATTATTTGCAATACTGTTTGGTCAATAGCTTAAGCATATTTTTAGCTAGCTCTTATATCCTAAACTAACCCATCTATATTAATCTGTGCATTGTCACATGACTGTGACTTACCAGGTAAAGTTCCATCTTGCCTCCATCTTCTGTCTCCTCTGACACCTACATGGCTTCACCTGACTCTGCCTTCTTTCTCCCAGCATTCAGTTTGGTTTTCCTGTCTAGCCTTATTCTGACTTATCAGGCCAAAGCAGCTCCTTTATTCATTAGCCAATAAAAGCAACACATATACAGAAGGACTTCCCACACCAAAGTTTGAACAGACTGTTGGAGGTTATAACTTTGGAACTGAATTTTGAAATTCTCACTATAACTAAGCAGGTAGGAAAATTGATAGGAAAAAGAAAAAAAAGAGTGTGCTCAAAGCTACACAGTAAAACACACATTTTAGGTCAGTTTCCTGTAGTCTGAAAACTCTCTTTTTTATTATTTATTTATTTATTTATTTATTTATTTATTTATTTATTTTTGAGACAGGGTTTCTCTGTGAAATAGCTCTAGCTGTCCTGAAACTAGCTCTTTGTAGACCAGGCTGACCTCAGACTCACAGAGATCCACCTACCTCTGCCTCCTGAGTGCCTGGGTTAAAGGCATGGGGCAATACCACTAGGCAAGTTTCCCATTGTCTGTAGACCCAAATTATAGATTATGAGCAGAGTAGAATACAGGTCTTCTTCTATATGTCAACAGTATACAAACACCTGACACAGGCAAGCTTCCATCTAGATAATTCTATAATCCTGCTTCCTTCACCTAGCAGTAGGCCATGTGGAGACTCCTTTTGTGCTTTGGCTTCACCAGGCCTCAGAGTATCTCTAATGTGGGAGGCACACACCCACAAGAAGGTGGATGAGTTTAATGCTTTATAGTTGCATTCTAGTCTTTTCCCTCCCTTTCTAGGGGCCAGAAAAGCATTATTCAATAAAGTTCTTATTAGAATAATTTTTCTTATTGGTTGTTTGTGTGTTTCTAAATATACATAAAGGGAAAAAATAAATAACAAGAGTCAATACATTTTAAAAGTTACTTATTCAAGATATGAAGTGATTGAGCACAAAATAAATGTAAGAAATTAGTTTGCTTTCTAAATTGTCACTAAACATGGTCACTATAAATTTAAGTTCAATGACTACAATTAATCTCCGAGGAATGGATGCATGTGGAGGTGTCTGAAAATCTGCATTCAACAATATTAACTGATTATGATTATTAGAGTTAATTCTAATTCATTGAAACTTTATTGTATTGCTATAAGAAATCTTAAATATTGGTAAATCTCAATGAATTGATTCTGAATATACTTGAACCCTTAATGAATCATCAATTCTGTATTCTTTTGAACAATAGGTTACTTCAGAAGTCCTCCAAATCAAAAGCAAAACATCTACTTAAGTTAAGATTATGTCATTTTCTGATAGTCTGATACAATGATTTCTATGTGATAGAGAAGCAGTACAAATAGTAGTGACACACGGAATGCATTTGCAAACCAAAGAGGTAGGTTTTATTTTTGAGGTAGGTACCTATTTTGTAAATGAGAAACCGAGATCCACAGATTTTAAATAATTTGTCTATTTAATGCTGATAGATATGGATTCAACTAGGGTACAAGCTTTAGTAGCCTTTCTCTCAGGTATTCTGTTCTCTCTGTGCTCAGAAATAAACTATAGATAAATAAGGACAGCTCTCACAGCACAAAAGATCCACAGAGTACCTATTCAGGAAAACACACAAGGAACCACCAGACTGGGGCTTACTATGTGAAAATACTATCTTGAGTCATGTAGCTTTTTCTCCAGGTTAACTTTGGTTGAGTGAAGCCATTTCAAAAGTAGAAATGGCCACGGTAGAAGGCTTCTGAGTCTAATTAGCTAAAGACTATTCTGAAACCTGAAAACCCACAGTGATAATCCTTGGAGGTTTGCTAAACTTGGCTGTGGCAAGCTTGCTTCTGTGTCTAATGTTCCAGGCATCATTTTGTTTTATGTTCCCTGTATCATTTTGTGTAACACACTTTCTTTCATTGACCATAGAATTATAGTTAGTGTAAGATATTTATGTGCCAGTAAGATGCAAGAAATGTTGCACAATAAATCAGTGTGCATTATTGTCTCATCACTAAGAATCTTAGCCTTGTGCTGATAGGAAAGGCAGCTAATTTTGAAGACATCTTAGTCATATACTGCTTTTGTGCAATCCTAAAGGAGAAAACATTATCCTCCGATGTAGATAATCACTCAACCTTTATCTACATTTTGAATCTGAATCCTTTGAGTCACTTTTCGTCTCAGTCAATGCTTACTTGATTTTCTCCACAGAATCATCTTTGGTGCTATAAAGAACGTTGTAGATTTAGCAGTTTTTAAAAGGTCCGCCTCGATGCTGCCTGGTTGTTTAAAAACTAGGAAATTCGAGATAAATTCTAAGCAGAGATATTAAAACACTGGGTAAAATGTATATCTTTGGACTGAAGAAATACTGCATATGAAATTTACAGTGGCACATACAGAGCAACTTTGTTAAGCTGTCTAGTCTCCAAGATTACCCACCTGTTAGGAGACGTCAGAACCACCAACACTACAGACGATCCAGAAGAACACTGCAGAATGCCATAGGTATTGAGTAAATTGTCTCTAATTAAATGTATCTCAAGGTTACAGTAGAGTTAATCACTCTATCATACTAGCATAACTGTACCAATAGTTACTTTAACTACTCAGCAACTAGAGAGAACTTGGATGGATTCTAGATATATAATTAATATCTTCCTTGATAATAAAAAAAGTGTTTTGAGGTTTTCTAAACATTTCTAATTTGTAGTAACAAGGGGATTAGGACACAAAAAAAGAGATAATAGCTTAGTGAGATTCTTCAGTGTGTGTGCGCATGTGTAAAGATTATTGTGGTCTTGAATTAAAAGGTATCATGAACAGTCCCCTGCTCTACTCACTTAGTCAGGCCTACCTTACAGTTTAATAGTAACAATGATAGTGTGGCCAACTCATTTTATTAAAATTGAACTGAGGTCATGGAGAACCTGCAAATTGTTGGGTAATGAAAAATGTAATACAGTATGAAAGTTTCTCAAAAGGCTAAACATGGAACTAATGCTTGGACCATAAATCCACCTTTTAGTTCAGTCTAAATCCAAATGAGTTTCAGGCACAATACAGAAGTGAAATCCTTTATCTCAGATTCACCCTAACACTTTTTATAGTCAATAAAGTGTAAATAAAGCTTCAATGTCCATCTACGGGTGAATGGTTGTAGAAAGTGTTTAGTATAAACACTCTAATGAAACATTGTTCAGTCATAGCAATACAAGAAAATCCTGCTACAAAGCAGCATGTTGGAACCTTTAAGACATTGTGCTAGGCAAAACAAACCAGTCCCAATAAGGAAGAATATTATATTGCTGGGTTGTACACTTGGAGGATCTAAAATAATCAAATTTGTAAAACCAAAATACTAGGGGTTACCAGAGGGGAGAGTAAAAAATGGTCAATTATAATCAGCAGGACAAAAAAAGATGAAGTTATGCAAC
Source organism: Myodes glareolus (assembly GCF_982192425.1). Lineage (NCBI taxonomy): Eukaryota > Metazoa > Chordata > Mammalia > Rodentia > Cricetidae > Myodes > Myodes glareolus. The sequence continues at coordinate 32,996,778 of NC_142040.1, forward strand.
ATAGGTGAACTCTAATATCTGCTTCATAACACTGTATATACAATATTGAATAATGCTGTGTTGTACAGTAAACATATGCAAGTAGGGCAGGCTTTATGCTAGGTGTTTCAACACAACAAAAAGCTAGATTAAGTAAAAACAGAAATAAGGGACAAAGCTTGTTATATGAAACTTTTACTTTCTATATGTGTTGATGAAGAAACTACAAGGTTGCATGTTAATTTTGGATTACTTATTCCATTAGGTAGTGGGATTGTAAACCTTCTTTCATGAGGCACAGAGACATCTGCGTGAGTTTCACTTGAGCCTTGTTGATTATCACAGCTTCAGAGACTTTACAGCTGTGTGTAGTATAATCCTCAGGCTATCTGCTAACATTTGTTTGTGTGAAGAGGATTCGATTCAAAGTACAATCTAAGTCCATATGCTGACTTGCTAACGTAAGAAAAATGGAAACACAGACACTTCTAAGACTGGGTGACATTGAGAGATAACCTGCCTCACTTCATACTGTGTCTAAAAAGACTTTTTGGCTCTATAAATGATTAAAGATTATATCATATGGATAACTGTAGGAACGGAGCACAGGAATCCTTGCCCTTTAAAGGAAGGCTGGAATGGAAAGGTGACTGCGTACCTTTTAAGTGGTTCACAGTGTACAGTGAAACTTGCCCTTTTGAATGACTTGAAAATGCACTGTCAAACTTGAAGACTATTTTAGACATAGACAGAAGGCATGTTTTCATTGGCCATCAATACCCAAGACAGAATGGGCCACTTCATGTATTTGTAAATTTCTTTTTCCTTAAAAATTCTGGAGCCATTGTGTGGTTAGAGAGAAACTAGGTACTAGGGAAACACCCAGGAAATCACAAAGATGACCCCCAGTTAAAAATCTAAGCAATAATGGAGAGTTCCTAAAATGCTTTTTCCCTGTAATCAGATTGATGGCTACCTTAATTATCATCACAGAACCTTCATCCAGTAACTGACGGAAGCCAGATGCAGAGATCCACAGCTAAGCTCTAGGCTGAACTCCTGGAGTCCAGTCACAGAAAGGAAGGAGTGATATTATGAGCAAAGAGGCCAAGACAATGATGGGGGAAAACCCACAAAAACAGCTTACTTGAGATAGTGAGAGCTCATTGACCACAAACTGATAGGGGGGGAACCAGCATAAGACTGAATTAGGCCCTCTGAATGTGGGTGACAGGTATGTGGCCTTGACAGTTCTGGGACCACTAGCAGTGAAACCAGTATTTATCCCTAGTACATGATTTGTCTCTTTGGAGTCCTTTCCCTATGGAGGGATACCTCGCTCATCCTAGATACAAGCGGGGAGAGCCTTGGTCCTGCCTCCAGTATTGTGACAAACTTTGTTGACTCCCCATGGGAGGCTTCACCCTCTCTGAGGAGCGGTTGGGTGGTGGGGTGGGGAGAAGGTGGAAAGAGTGGGAAGATGGGAGGGAGAAGGAAATGGGCTTGGTATATAAAATAAGGTTGTTTAAAAAATAAAAATTAAAAAGAATTTAAAAAACATTCTGAATCTTAGTACAGACAATAATTGTTTAGATCTTAACTATGATTTGGAGAATATAGAAGTGAATGAAATGAGAAATTCGTAAGATTGTTATTCATTCTGGGAAGCGATCTATGCAATGAAAGTGAAACGTCTTCAAGTGACATTTCTGAAAAATCATTTGTGGTTGCTGTTCTTTTGGTGGTATTGTTAACCTGTTTTCTTTTCCATATTTTTGTTTTAATACCCAATCACTTTTCTAGGGCCTTGTTTTTTGTTGTAGTTGTGTGGTTTTTTTGTTTTGTTTTGTTTGTTTGTTTGTTTTTTGCCTTCCCACTGCCTGTCTTTGAACCACTTTTGGTATTTTTTTCTCTTCTGGGCTCTCATATTTTATGCAGCAATTGAGTGGATTTGTTATATTATTTTTATTTTTACTAATTCTAAATTATGCTAAAATATGGGTTGTAGCATGATTAATAAAAACCCAGAGACAGAAATTGGGGTTCAACTTGAGGTCAGAAAAGCAAAACAGCTAGCCACTGACTCTTTCCTCTACCTCAGTCTGAAATGGCAATCCTGCCTCCAGGAATCTTAGAATGAGACTGTGTGAGAGCTATCTCCTCCTGTCTTATATTTCTCTCTAGTGCTGGAATTAAAGGCATGCATTGCTACCATCCAGTTTCTACCAAAAACTAGTGTGGTTGCTGAGATTAAAGGTGTGTGTCACCACAGCCTGGTCTGTAAGGTTGAACAGTGTGTCTGTTTTACTCTCCGAACTTTAGGCAAGCTTTATTTACTAAAATACAAATGAAATACTATAATGGGTTCCTTAATGAGTCTAAATGTTGGCTTAACTTGTTATATTTTATGTAAGTCCCGTTTTGTAAAAGAAAACTCCTCCTAATATTTGCCATGACTCCATGCCTTCTAGACCTTTTATGGACAATGTTGTTGACCAGTGACTACCATTATAATCAGGAAGTAACATTCTCCCGGAGAGATATAGGATGCTCTCTGTATAAATCCTGACTTACCATTCTGTATAGATGTACTCATGAGTATGCCTTGGGTGCATCCATAGTAAACTGAAGCAAAGAAGAAAGGGGGGAAGACATTTCAGGAAGCAGTTCTTCTGTAGCTGTGGCCATTGCTGGAATGCAGCACACTTCTCTGGAGCTTAAAGGAGGAAGCAGAAACAGCAAAGCTTATGGGCGCACAGGGCTCTCTCCTTGGATGACAAATGCCACCCCATAACCAATTTCGAGGTGCAGTACAAGAAAGCTGCTAAGTAATGCCACTTGCCTGCTTATCTATAGTATTCATCTTTTATTTTTCCAAAACCTGAAATTGCAGATTTCCTCTCTGCCTCCCAACCTCTTTAAAGTGGAAAAAAAAAACAAAATTTTCTGTACCGACCCTGCTAGCTTCCCTGCCAGCCATCCCAGCTTCCATCCAGAGGGCCTTCGGAGTGGTGAGTTGAATCGGGCCCGCGACAGGGGCCTGGCGAGGGGAAGCTAGGACTCTCCCCGACCCCATAGACTCCCAGGTCAGCCTGCTCTGCTGGCTCCACCCTGCTAGCTTCCCCGCCAGCCATCCCAGCTTCCATCCAGGGGCCTTCGGAGTGGTGAGTTGATTCGGGCCCCCGCGGGCCCTGCGAGGGGGAGCTAGGACTCTCCCCGACCCCATAGACTCCCAGGTCAGCCTGCTCTGCTGGCTCCACCCTGCTAGCTTCCCAGCCAGCCATCCCAGCTTCCATCCAGAGGGCCTTCGGAGTGGTGAGTTGATTCGGCCCGCAACAGGGGCCCTGCGAGGGGAAGCTAGGACTCTCCCCGACCCCATAGACTCCCAGGTCAGCCTGCTCTGCTGGCTCCACCCTGCTAGCTTCCCCGCCAGCCAACCCAGCTTCCATCCAGAGGGCCTTCGGAGTGGTGAGTTGATTCGGGCCCACGACAGGGGCCCGGCGAGGGGGAGCTAGGACTCTCCCCGACCCCATAGACTCCCAGGTCAGCCTGCAGTGCTGTTTCCACCCTGCTAGGCTCTCCCACCTGCCATCCCAGCTTCCATCCAGGTACAAATTTCTATATTTCTCCCCTCCCACTGAGCCCATAAAATTTCCCCAGCTCAGCTGCCTTGCACACTGGGCCTGCTCTATAGGGGCATCCCGGAAAGAGGCAGTGCCTGTGGTTCAATACCCTGCTTGGGGAAAGGTAGGCATTCTATCAGTGAACTCCCTGCCCAACAAGGGAACCTGACCCGATACCAGAAGTTCCAATAGAGAGCATCTGATCGAAGAGATGGGCAGACGCCAAGGCAAGACCTCCTCCAACAATCTGAAAAACAACATGAAAATATCAGATCCCAATGACCCTACAACAGAAGGATTTGAACACTCTAACCCAGATGAAGTGGAAAAAAGTGCCATTATGAAAGCAATAGAGTCCCTTAAACAGGATATGAATAACTCCCTTAAGGAGCTGGTCGAGAAGTATAACAAAAAGTTTGAAGAAATGAGTATAGAAATGGATGAGAAATATAACAAAAAGTTTGAAGAAATAAGTAAATCCGTGAGTGATACCCTGAGAATCCAAGAAAAAACAATCAAACAAGTAAAGGAAACAGTCCAAGAATTGAAAACTGAAATGGAGGCAATGAAGAAAACACAAAACGAGAACCGGCTGGATATGGAAAACCTAGGTAAACGAGCGGAGACTACAGAATCAAGCACAACCAATAGAATACAAGAGATAGAAGAACGAATCTCAGATTCTGAAGATACCATAGAGAAAATAAATGCTCTGGTCAGAGAAAACAGCAAATCCAACAAATTCTCTTCACAAAACATTCAGGAAATCTGGGACACAATAAAAAAACCAAATCTAAGAATAATAGGGATAGAAGAAGGAGAAGAACTGCAGATCAAAGGCCCAGAAAATATATTCAACAAAATTATAGAAGAAAACTTTCCCAACCTAAAGAACGATATTCCTATGAAGGTTCAAGAAGCATACAGAACACCGAATAGATTGGATCAGAAAAAAACATCCCCGCGCCATATAATAATCAAAACACAAAACATAAATATTAAAGAAAAAATTTTAAGAGCTGCAAAGGAAAAAGGTCAAGTAACTTATAAAGGTAAACCTATCAGGCTTACACCGGATTTCTCTATGGAAACCATGAAAGCCAGAAGATCCTGGATAGAGGTACTGCAGAAACTAAGAGACCATGGATGCAAACCCAGACTAGTATACCCAGCCAAGCTATTGTTCACAATCAACGGAGAAAACAAAATATTCCAGGATAAAAACAAATTTAAACAATACGCAGCTACTAATCCAGCCTTACAGAGAATATTAGAAGGAAAAGCACTACCGAAGGAATCCAACATTCCCAACACGATCTACAATAACTCGAACATCTAGCGACCATTCACAAGCACAAATCAAAGAAGAAAAACACATACACTCTACTACTTAAAAAAAAAATGACCGGAGTCAACAACCACTGGTCATTAATATCACTTAATATCAATGGACTCAATTCACCTATAAAGAGGCACAGACTTAGAGATTGGATACAAAAACAGAATCCAACATTCTGCTGTTTACAAGAAACACACCTCAACCACAAAGACAGACACTTACTCAGAGTAAAGGGTTGGGATAAGGTTTTCCAAGCAAATGGACCTAAGAAACAAGCGGGCGTGGCCATTCTAATATCTAACAAAATCGACTTCAAACTAAAATCAATCAGAAGAAATGGAGATGGACATTTCATACTCATAACTGGAACAATTCATCAGGAGGAAGTCTCAATCCTGAATATCTATGCTGCTAATATAAAGGCACCCACATATGTAAAAGAAACTCTTCTAGAACTCAAGGCGGTCATCAAACCACACACACTAATAGTAGGAGACTTCAACACTCCTCTCTCACCAATGGACAGGTCAATCAGACAGAAACCAAACAGAGAATTGAGAGACCTATTGGAGGTATTGAATCAAATGGACTTAACAGACATCTATAGAACACTCCACCCAAATAGGAAAGAATATACCTTTTTCTCTGCAGCTCATGGAACCTTCTCGAAAATTGACCACATACTCGGTAACAAAGCAAACTTCCACAGATACAGAAAAATATTAGTAACTACCTGTGTCTTGTCAGATCACCATGGACTAAAATTAGAATTCAACAACAATGCTCCCCCCAGGAAGCCAACAAACTCATGGAAACTGAACAGTCAACTACTAAATCACCCCTGGGTCAAGGAAGAAATAAAGAAAGAAATTAATCTCTTCCTTGAATTTAATGAAAACAAAGACACAACATACTCAAACCTATGGGACACTATGAAAGCAGTGCTAAGAGGAAAGTTCATAGCACTAAGTGCCCAATTAAAGAAAACGGAGAAAGCACACATTGGAGACTTAACAGCACACTTGAAAGATCTAGAAAAAAAAGAAGCTGATTCACCCAGGAGGTCTAGAAGACTGGAAATAATCAAACTGAGGGCTGAAATCAACAAAATAGAAACACAGAAAACAATCCAAAGAATCAATGAATCAAAAAGCTGGTTCTTGGAGAAAATCAACAAGATTGACAAACCCCTATCCAAGTGAATCAAACGGCAGAGAGAGAACATGCAAATTAATAAGATCAGAAATGAAAAGGGGGACATAACCACAGACACAGAGGAAATTCAGAGAATCATTAGATCTTACTATGAAAGTTTATATGCCACAAAGTTGGAAAATGTAAAAGAAATGGACATTTTTTTAGATAAACACCATATACCAAAGTTGAATCAAGAACAGGTGAACAATCTAAATAGACCTGTTAGTCGCGAAGAGTTAGAAGCTGTTATCAAAAATCTCCCTACCAAAAAAAGTCCAGGACCAGATGGTTTCAATGCAGAATTCTACCAGAACTTCCAGGAAGAGCTAATACCTATACTCCTTAACATATTCCACAATATAGAAACAGAAGAGTCACTGCCTAACTCCTTTTATGAAGCTACAGTTACCCTAATACCAAAACCACACAAAGACACAACCAAGAAAGAGAATTACAGGCCAATCTCACTCATGAACATCGACGCGAAAATTCTCAATAAAATACTGGCAAACCGAATCCAAGAGCACATTATAAAAATTATCCATTATGATCAAGTCGGCTTCATTCCAGAGATGCAGGGCTGGTTCAACATACGCAAATCTATCAATGTAATCCATCATATAAATAAACTGAAAGAAAAAAACCATATGATCATCTCACTAGATGCTGAAAAAGCATTTGACAAAATTCAACACCCATTTATGATAAAGGTGTTGGAGAGACTGGGGATACAAGGATCATACCTAAATATAATAAAAGCAATATACACCAAGCCGACAGCTAACATCAAACTGAATGGAGAGAAACTCAAAGCCTTTCCACTAAAATCAGGAACGCAACAAGGCTGTCCACTCTCTCCATACCTCTTCAATATAGTGCTTGAAGTTCTAGCAATAGCAATAAGACAACATAAGGGGATCAAGGGGATTCGAATTGGAAAGGATGAAGTTAAACTTTCGTTATTTGCTGACGATATGATAGTGTACATAAGCGACCCCAAAAACTCTACCAAAGAACTCCTACAGCTGATAAACACCTTTAGTAACGTGGCAGGATACAAGATCAACTCCAAAAAATCAGTGGCCCTCCTATACACAAAGGATAAAGAAGCAGAGAGGGAAATCAGAGAAGCATCACCTTTCACGATAGCCACAAATAGCATAAAATATCTTGGGGTTACTCTAACCAAGGAAGTGAAAGACCTATTTGACAAAAACTTTAAGTCTTTGAAGAAAGAAATTGAGGAGGATACCAGAAAATGGAAAGACCTCCCCTGCTCTTGGATTGGGAGAATCAACATAGTAAAATGGCAATTCTACCAAAAGCAATCTATAGATTCAATGCAATCCCCATCAAAATCCCATCAAACTTCTTCACAGACCTTGAGAGAACAATAATCAAGTTTATATGGCAAAACAAAAAACCCAGGATAGACAAAACAATCTTATACAATAAAAGAACTTCTGGAGGCATTACCGTCCCTGACTTCAAACTCTATTATAGAGCTACAGTATTGAAAACAGCTTGGTATTGGCATAAGAACAGAGAAGTCGACCTATGGAATCGAATAGAAGACCCAGATATTAACCCACAAACTTATGAACACCTAATTTTCGACAAGGGAGCTAAAGGTATACAATGGAAGAAGGAAAGCATCTTTAACAAATGGTGCTGGCATAACTGGATGTCAACCTGTAAAAAAATGAAAGTAGATCCATATCTATCACCATGCACAAAAATCAAGTCCAAATGGATTAAAGACATCAACATTAATCCGTCCACTTTGAACCTGATAGAAGAGAAAGTGGGAAGTAGTCTACATGATTTAGGCACAGGAGGCCTCTTCCTAAGTAGGACCCCAGCAGCACAGACAATAAGAGAAACAATGAATAAATGGGATCTACTGAAACTGGGAAGCTTCTGTAAAGCAAAGGACACTGTCAGTAGGACAAAAAGGCTGCCTTCTGACTGGGAGAAGATCTTCACCAACCCCTCATCAGACAAAGGTCTAATCTCCAAAATATACAAAGAACTCAAGAAACTAGGCACTAAATCTCTAATTAACCCAATTAAAAAATGGGGTACTGAAATTAACAGAGAATTCACAACAGATGAACTTCGAATGGCCAGAAGACACTTAAGGTCATGCTCAACCTCCTTAGCGATCAGGGAAATGCAAATCAAAACCACTTTGAGATACCATCTTACACCTGTCAGAATAGCTAAAGTCAAAAACACCAACGATAGCCTATGCTGGAGAGGATGTGGGGTGAGGGGAACACTCATCCATTGTTGATGGGAATGAAAACTTGTGCAGCCACTGTGGAAATCAGTGTGGCGGTTTCTCAGGAAACTGGGAGTCAACCTCCCTCAGGACCCAGCAATACCACTCTTGGGAATATACCCTAAAGATTCCCTAACATACTACAAAAGCATTTGTTCAACTATGTTCATAGCTGCACTATTTGTAATAGCCAGAACATGGAAACAACCTAGGTGCCCCTCAATAGAAGAATGGTTAAAAAAGGTGTGGAACATATTTACATTAGAGTTTTACTCGGCGGTTAAAAACAATGACATCTTGAATTTTGCATGCAAATGGATGGAAATAGAAAACGCTTTACTGAGTGAGGTAAGCCAGACCCAAAAAGAGGAACACGGTATGTATTCACTCATAAGTGGATTCTAACCATAATTAAAGGTCTTTGAGCCTATTATTCGTGATCCTAGAGAAGCTAAATAAGAAGATGAACCTGATGAAGATTATTTAGCTATCTACCAGGAGGTAGGAAATAGACAAGAGTCCCAGGTAACCTCGGGTGCATGGGGGGGTGGGAGGGTCGATGGAGGGGGAGAGGGCTAGAGAGAAGGGAGTAGGGGAGGAACGGGGAAAGCTTGGTGGCCGGGGATGGGGGGGGGAGGGAGGTAGGATGAATATGGGATCAGGGAACAATATATTTCAACTAAGGGAGCCATTTTAGGGTTTACAGGAGACTTGATTATATATGGGATCCCAGGTCCAAGGAGAAATCCCCCAGATTGCTCTCTGGACAGAGGAGAGGGTGCCTGAATCGGCCGTGGCCCATGACCATACTGATGTATATTTTGCTTATCACCATAGATCCTTCGTCTGGCGAAGGACGGCTATGCAGTCAGAGGCCCACATTGGAGCAACAGATTGAGCCCCCCGAGGTCCGGAGGGGGAGCGGAAGGAGGAGGAACATGAAAGACGAAATCAGTACTGCGAGGGATGCTATCACCCACTGATACAAGGGAACGGATCTGATGAGAATTTACCAGGGCCAGTCGGACTGGCACTGAACGAGGACGTGATCTAGCCAGATTCTCGGAATTTGGCCGGATTCTCTGACTGTGGCTGGCCCGGGGTCTTTCTGAAAAGCCATTGACTATGAGACTGGGACCTGTTTCCTCTGCATATGCTGGTTTTTGGGGATCCAGTCTGTTTGGACGCTCGCCTTCCTGGACCTGGAGGGAGGGGGAGGGAGCTGGAGCTTCCCACAGGGCAGGAAACCCTGACTGCCCTGGGGGACGGAGGGGAAGGAGGGGGGGAGTGGGGGGAGTGGGAGGGTGATGGGAGGGGGGCGGAAATGGAAACTTTTATAATTTAATAAAATTTACTAAAAAAAAAAAATTTCTGTACCTTCTTACCAAACACTTGGCTTATATTCTTACACACAGAAAATAATCTTCCTTTTGCTATTCTTGGATAATCTACAGCGTGCAATAACCTGTGTCATCTTTAATTTGCACAAACAAGTGATAGCATAAGACTGGATTTTGCTGTAAGGACTGTTTCTTAATAACTGATATCAAATTTATGAAACAAATGAACAAGCAATTCAGAGCTAATAATGCTACAGCTGGATGGAAAAATGAATCATTTTTTTCATCAGTAGGTACTGGGTACCTGCTGATTCACCAGGGTAGTTGTTTCAGGTAGGATGATTGAGTGCTTTGGGTTAGCAGGAAGGTGAAGAGACTGTTTCTTTTTTTCCCCAGGTTCTCCTCCAGACAACCTTACTATTAGCTCACTCTAGTTTTAGCTTTTGCCATGCTGTTTCTTTTATATCAGTGGTTCTCAACTTTCTGAATGCTACAGCCCTTTAATACAGTCCCTCATGTTGTGGTGACTGCCAACCACGAAATTATTTTTGTTGCTACTACTATAACTGTAATTTTACTATGGTTATGAATCATAATGTATATAGCCATGTTTTCTGATGGTCTTAAGAGTCCCTTGTAAAAGCATAATTCGGCCCCTAAATAGGACAATGACCATCAAATTGTGAAGTGCAACTTAAGATCCTTTGCACAATGATGAACAACTTGTTTCTCAAATTAGATGAGAGACACATCCCTGCGGAGACCCACCATAGCCTCTCTTTAAAGTTCCCTTTCTGTTTTCCTTCTATTCAAATAATGTGGAAAGACCTACAGTTTAACATAATCGATTTCCTAAAGAGTCTAGTGGTGGTGGGGCTACAGGAGAGGTTCAAACCTGACAGGGAACCAGGACTGTCTGATAACTTGCCGTAACTTGAGGAACAGGGACACAGGTCTTATAGCGTGTCAGGATAACTAAAGAGTAGACAAGCTTGGGAGGTTAGCTGCTTCAGTGATCCACACTGACAACTTCAACTCAGAAAGTTGGTAAGTTACACAGAAAGGTCCTCACCAAAGGTTATAGCTGACTTAGTAACAACCAGAAATTTACAAAAGTCTCTATCTGAACAATCTGGGAAGAGTGTGCTGTGGGTACATAGCCATGGGTCCTGAAATTCTAGATATACTGTTAGGCAGAACAGCCATGCATTTTATCTAGACTCAACATTCCAAACCCAGTTATCCAAACGAGTGATGCATTAACTGACCCGAATCTAATATCCCAAAGACAGGGGAGATTTCTTATCATAGATTGTTCCCTGCCTGCTCCTGGGATATCATACAATCCTATTCCAGCTGCCCACAGAGCCTTGGGTACATATGCAAAGAGCAGGAATGGGGTCAGGTTATTACGGCTATGAGGCTTCTCACGGAATCAATTTTACTTTGTCAAATTCTATGGAACATTTTCCCAAAGCACATTTAAGCCTATACAGTTGAGTTCCAAAGCTCCCTTCCCAGCCAACTGGCCCTAACCATCTCCCAGGGATACACATTGCATATCTAGTGATTTTTATAGGAACCCTGTGTACTGTCAAATGGTCAATCAATCTTTCTCTTTTAACTAATTTTATAATGTCTATAACCCATATCATGTTTTTAGACATGAATGTGCTCAAGAGAATATGTTATGTGTTAATCACTCTAGTAGAAGGAAAAGAATCCGAAAGAAAATCTGTTTATCACTTTTGATTAAAAAAATGCAAAACATTGAAACCTTTTCCTCAATAGTAACAAGAAATACTAAGTAGAAACTTGCCCCTGACTGTAGGAAGAAAGCTATACAGAGTCACAAATAAGATTAGAATGTGCGAGTGCTTCATCCCCTCTGATCAACCTTTGGCTGCAAGTGTACAGGCTAAGATATATCAAGCTTTCCACGACTTGCATTGTCCCAGGTTCTTTGGACAGGTAGAAACACTTTTTAAAAAATGTCCTTTCTGCTCTTCAATAAGTGTTGACTGAAGTCAGACTGCTTGCAAATGGTTTTCCCCACATTCTTTCTCATTGCTTAATCAGCTTAGAGCAGAATTCTTAACCTTGGCTACACATTAGAGTTACTTGGAGAGATTTAAAATATCCACTTCCCTGAATCAGAGTCTCTGACTTGAATAGCTTTGGGATGTATCCTGAGAGTCACACTTTGGACAAGTTCCCCATGTAATTCTGCATTAATTCAGACGTTTAATGCCGTTGGCTTAAAGTGACACCACTAGTCTGACTCCACACCACACCTAGCCCACCTCCCTCCTACTTCTCTCCTATGTTCATATACTCACCTTGCTCTTTATTTTCCCACTACACAAAAGAAAATGCTTTGGTAAATGCATGTCTTCTGTTAAATTAATTAATTAAATTAATAAATTACTGAATTTGATTTTCAGGTAGTCAGAGAAGTTTTCTATCATTGAGGAAATTACCTTTTCCTTTTTTCAGTATGAAATGCATTTAACAATACTGTCAAAACATTCTGAAGTAATCACAATAGAAATAAAAATGCTGCTTATTTATTGTAGTGGGGCAAGGTACCCTAAAAATTAATAGCTTTGTAAGAATTTATAATGGTGCAACTTCAAAGAAACCCCAGCTGTTCCTCAAGATATTAAATATAGGATTACTTTTTATTCAGCAATCCAACCTTAGATACCCAGAAAAGCATTAGGAATGAAGTTAATATCATGAATTGTATTTTAAGAATACAGTACTTTAAGAATTATTAAAAGGATATTTTTGTTATAACTGCATATTATCATAACAATATGGTCAAGATAAAGAGTATTAATTGCTTAAAATAACCATTTAAATGTCCATGGGCCTGGGTGTCAAGAATTTTGTCAGGTCTCATTCTGCCAGGATTTGTCCCACATGTTACCACATATGGTATCCAAGAACTCTGGTCAGAAGACAGCATCAAAATTCTACAGTAAGTCCTCTGTAGAATGCAACACAGAGACAAAATGGAGTACTGGCGAAGAAAAGGGCACAGCTTCACACAAATTATTTATAATTAAAACATTTTATCTTATATCTTTGTTGGCCTCATTAGCAAAATAGAAACTGTTGCATTCTTATACTGTTGATATTTATTGAGTGAATCTTCTGTTTGATTATGCAATACAAATTTTCATTCCATAAACAATACCAGGAGAAGCTTGTGTGAAAGTGAGGACATTTGAATGACAGACAACAGCAATTTTAAATCTCTGTGAAGTCCATCACTGCTGGAGGGTTACCATAAAGGAGGTATTCTGGGACAATGGCCATCTTTCTGTGGTTAACATTAAATGGCTAAGTGTAGGGCTTACTTCAAAAGTTAATGAAAAATATTCATAGGCCTTTAATAAGGGTGATTGTTTGAAATTTTGAGCATAACTATAAAAATTTCCATACTATTTAGAGAATACATATGAAAACCAACTGAAATTCTGATATGTAGCCCAGTGAAGGCTGACATTTTCCTCATACTTCATGATTTAAAATATTTCTTTTAGGTTCTTCAACAAGTAGTCATTCCTAAATGCATGAGAAAACAAAAAAACCCAAAAATATAAAAAATGAATTCAGCATGGTGTGTATATGTGAATATATATCTGTGTATATACATGTGTGGTATACATGCACGTGTCTGCAGGTATGTGTATGTGTTTGTGTGTGTGTGTGTGTGTGTGTGTGTGTGTGTGTGTGTATGTGTATAATAAAGATGAGTACAGGAAGTTGAAAAGGAGTCAGGGTCAAGGACCAGAGCAGGAGCTGTAGGGGTGAAAATGTAGGGTGGGAATGATGTAACAACAGTACCTATGTATGAATTTCTTAAAACGTAATAAAAGAAATGTGTTTAAAAACTAATTATTTTTCAAATATTACAATGAAATGGACAATTGAAGACTGCTGAGAACTAGCATGCATGTGATTCTCTCACGATCCCTTCATGTTAGACTAATTATCTATTCCTCGGGATTCTTGCAACAGAAGATAAAGGGAATGTGACTCTCACAGTTCCCCAGAGTGATAGCCATCACTTCCACTTACATGTTAATGGCTAAGCGAATCATAAGTCCTAGCTGACTTAATAAAAAAGAACCATTTTGTCCTTCATCCAGGTACACCTTCCTCTCTTCCCCCCTTCCCCCTGGGGCCACAAGATCTCCCCAGAGTTGCTCCCTTGCACGCTGGGCCTGGGCTGTGGGCTCAGCCCGGCAGGGGCAGATCCTATGCTTTAATAGCCTGCCTGAGGATAGGCAGGCCCTGTGTCAGCTCAGCCACATTCCTGGCCAGCAAGAGACAGTGAACTTCTAGCAGACATCCATTGGAGTAGGGGTGAGTTTGCTCCTGGCCCGAGGGCTTCAGCTAGGAGGAATTCAGACTTTCCCCGCCCCCCTCGACTTTCTGGTCACCCTGCAGTGGTGGCTCCACCCTGAGGAGCTCTCCCGAATCCCATCCCAGCCTTCATCCAGGTACACCTTCCTCTCTTCAACCCTTCCCCCTGGGGCCACAAGATCTCCCCAGAGCTGCTCCCTTGCACACTGGGCCTGGGCTGTGGGTTCAGCCCGACAGGGGCAGTTCCTGTGCTTTGATAGCCTGCCTGAGGACAAGCAGGCCCTGTGTCAGCTCAGCCATATTCCTGGCCAGCAAGAGACAGTGAACTTCTAGCAGACTACCATTGGAGGAGGGGTGAGTTTGCTCCTGGCCCAAGGGCTTCGGCTAGGAGGAATTCAGACTTTCCCCACCCCCCTCGACTTTTTGGTCACCCTGCAGTGGTGGCTTCACCCTGCAGAGCTCTCCCGAATACCATCCCAGCCTTCATCCAGATACACCTTCCTCTCTTCCCCCCTTCCTCCTGGAGTCACAAGATCTCCCCAGAGCAGCTCCCATGCATGCTGGGCCTGGGCTGTGAGTGAAACCCGGCAGGAGGGAGTGCCTGTGTTTCATTAGACTGCCTGAGGAAAGGTAGACCTTCTGTCAGTGAAGTCCCTGCCCAACAAGGGAACCTGACCTGGTACCAGAAGATCCAATATAGAGCATTTGAAGGAAGAGATGGGCAGACGCCAAGGCAAGAACTCCTCCAACAATGTAAAAAACAACATGAAATCACCAGATCCCAACAACCCTACAATAGAAGGACTTGAACCTCTTAATTCAGAAGAAGTGGAAAAAAGTGCCATTATGAAAGCAATAGAGTCCCTTAAACAGGATATGAATAACTCCCTTAAAGAACTGGATGAGAAGTACAACAAAAAGATTGAAGAAATGAGTAAAGAAATGGATGAGAAGTTTAACAAAAAGTTCGAAGAAATGAGTAAATCCGTGAATGATACACTGGGAAACCAAGAAAAAACAATCAAACAGGTAATGGAAACAGTTCAAGAATTGAAAACTGAAATGGAGGCAATGAAGAAAACACAAAACAAGGGCCAGCTAGATATGGAAAATCTAGGTAAACGAACAGAGACTACAGAATCAAGCATAACCAATAGGATACAAGAGATGGAAGAACAAATCTCAGAGTCTGAAGATACCATAGAGAAAATAAATGATCTGATCAAAGGAAACAGCAAATCCAACAAATTCTCATCAGAAAACATTCAAGAAATCTGTGACACAATACAAAAACCAAATCTAAGAATAATAGGGATTGAAGAAGGAGAAGAACTGCAGATCAAAGGCCCAGAAAATATATTCAACAAAATTATACAAGAAAACTTTCCCAACATAAAGAATGATATTCCTATGAAGGTTCAAGAAGCATACAGAACACCGAATAGACTTGATCAAAAAAAAAATCCCCTCACCATATAATAATCAAAACACAAAACATACAGATTAAAGAAAGAATATTAAGAGCTGCAAAGGAAAAAGGTCAAGTAACTTATAAAGGTACCTATCAGACATACACCGGAATTCTCTATGGAAACCATGAAAGCCAGAAGGTCCTGGATAGAGGTATTACAGAAACTAAGAGACCATGGATGCAAACTCAGACTACTATACCCAGCCAAGCTATCATTCACTATCAATGGAGAAAACAAAATATTCCAGGATAAGAACAAATTTGAACAATTCGTAACCACAAACCCAGCCTTACAGAAAGTAATAGAAGAAAAATCGCAACCCAAGGAATCCAACCTTGCCACTACTGCCTACCCTTCACGAGCTTAACTCAAAGAACGGACACATACAAACTCTATTAAACAAACAAACTAAAAATAATAATAACTGTAGTCAACAACCACTGGTCATTAATATCACTTAATACTAATGTACTCAATTCACCTATAAAAAGGCACAGATTAAGAGATTGGATACGAAAACAGGATCCAACATTCTGCTATTTACAAGAAACACACCTCAACCACAAAGACAGACATCTACTTAGAGTAAATGGTTGGGAAAAGGTTTTTCAAGCAAACGGACCTAAGAAACAAGCGGGTGTGGCCATTCTAATTTCCAACAAAATTGACTTCAAACTAAAATCAATCAGAAGAGATGGAGACGGACATTTTATACTCATAACAGGAACAATTCATCAGAAGGAAGTCTCAATCCTGAATATCTATGCCCCTAATATAAAGCCTCCTACTTATGTAAAAGAAACACTTCTAGAACTCAAGGCAGTCATCAATCCACAGACACTAATAGTAGGAGACTTCAACACTCCTCTCTCACCAATGGACAGGTCAATCAGACAGAAACCTAGCAGAGAAATAAGAGAATTATTGGAGGTATTGAATCAAATGGACATAACAGACATCTATACAACAGTCCACCCAAATAGGAAAGAATATACCTTCTTCTCGGCAGCTCATGGAACCTTCTCAAAAATTGACCACATACTGGGTAACAAAGCAGACTTTCACATATACAAAAAAATATTAGTAACCACCTGTGTCTTGTCAGACCACCATGGATTAAAGTTAGAATTCAACAACAGTGCTACCCCCAGGAAACCAACATACTCATGGAAGTTGAACAGTCAACTACTGAATCACCCCTGGGTCAAGGAAGAAATAAAGAAAGAAATTAAAGTCTTCCTTGAATTTAATGAAAATAAAGACACAACATACTCAAACCTGTGGGACACAATGAAAGCAGTGCTAAGAGGAAAGTTCATAGCACTAAGTGCCCAATTAAAGAAAACGGAGAAAGCACACATTGGAGACTTAACAGCACACTTGAAAGCTCTAGAAAAAAAAGAAGCTGATTCACCCAGGAGGTCTAGAAGACTGGAAATAATCAAACTGAAGGCTGAAATCAACAAAATAGAAACACAGAAAACAATCCAAAGAATCAATGAATCAAAAAGTTAGTTCTTGGAGAAAATCAACAAGATTGACAAGCCCCTATCCAAATTAATCAAACAGCAGAGAGAGAACATGCAAATTAATAAGATCAGAAATGAAAAGGGGGACATAACCACAGACACAGAGGAAATTCAGAGAATCATTAGATCTTACTACGAAAATTTATATGCCACAAAGTTGGAAAATGTAAAAGAAATGGACATTTTTTTAGATAAGTACCATATACCAAAGTTGAACCAAGACTAGGTGAACAATCTAAATAAACCTGTCAGTCGTGAAGAATTAGAAGCTGTTATCAAAAATCTCCCTACCAAAAAAAGTCCAGGACCAGATGGTTTCAATGCAGAATTCTACCAGAACTTCCAGGAAGAGCTAATACCTATACTCCTTAACGTATTCCACAATATAGAAACAGAAGAGTCACTGCCTAACTCCTTTTATGAAGCTACAGTTACCCTAATACCAAAACCACACAAAGACACAACCAAGAAAGAGAATTACAGGCCAATCTCACTCATGAACATCGACGCGAAAATTCTCAATAAAATACTGGCAAACCGAATCCAAGAGCACATTATAAAAATTATCCATTATGATCAAGTCGGCTTCATTCCAGAGATGCAGGGCTGGTTCAACATACGCAAATCTATCAATGTAATCCATCATATAAATAAACTGAAAGAAAAAAACCATATGATCATCTCACTAGATGCTGAAAAAGCATTTGACAAAATTCAACACCCATTTATGATAAAGGTGTTGGAGAGACTGGGGATACAAGGATCATACCTAAATATAATAAAAGCAATATACAGCAAGCCGACAGCTAACATCAAACTGAATGGAGAGAAACTCAAAGCCTTTCCACTAAAATCAGGAACGCGACAAGGCTGTCCACTCTCTCCATACCTCTTCAATATAGTGCTAGACTTTCTAGCAATAGCAATAAGACAACATAAGGGGATCAAATGGATTCGAATTGGAAAGGATGAAGTTAAACTTCGTTATTTGCAAATGATATGATAGTGTACATAAGCGACCCCAAAAACTCTACCAAAGAACTCCTACAGTTGATAAATACCTTTACTAATGCGGCAGGATACAAGATCAACTCCAAAAAATTGGTTGCCCTCCTATACACAAAGGATAAAGAAGCAGAGAGGGAAATCAGAGAAACATCATCTTTCATGATAGCCACAAGTAGCATAAAATATCTTGGGGTAACTCTAACCAAGGAAGTGAAAGACCTATTTGACAAGAACTTTAAGTCCTTGAAGAAAGAAATTGAGGAGGATACCAGAAAATGGAAAGACCTCCCCTGCTCTTGGATTGGAAGAATCAACATAGTAAAAATGGCAATTCTACCAAAAGCAATCTATAGATTCAACGCAATTCCCATCAAATTTCTTCACAGACCTTGAGAGAACAATAATCAAGTTTATATGGCAAAACAAAAAACCCAGGATAGCCAAAACAATCTTATACAATAAAAGAACTTCTGGAGGCATTACCATCCCTGACTTCAAACTTTATTACAGAGCTACAGTATTGAAAACAGCTTGGTATTGGCATAAGAACAGAGAAGTCGACCTATGGAATCGAATAGAAGACCCAGATATTAACCCACAAACCTATGAACACCTAATTTTTGACAAGAGAGCTAAAGGTATACAATGGAAGAAGGAAAGCATCTTTAACAAATGGTGCTGGCATAACTGGATGTCAACCTGTAGAAGAATGAAAATTGATCCATATCTATCACCATGCACAAAACTCAGGTCCAAATGGATTAAAGACATCAACATTAATCTGACCACTTTGAACCTGATAGAAGAGAAAGTGGGAAGTAATCTACAAGATATAGGCACAAGAGACCACTTCCTAAGCAGAACCCCAGGAGTGCAGACAATAAGAGAAACAATGAATAAATGGGACCTACTGAAACTGAGAAGCTTCTGTAAAGCAAAGGACACTGTCAGTAAGACAAAAAGGCTACTTTCCGACTGGGAGAAGATCTTCACAAACCCCTCATCAGACAAAGGTCTGATCTCCAAAATATACAAAGAACTCAAGAAACTAGACACTAAAACTCTAACTAACCCAATTAAAAAATGGGGTACTGAACTGAACAGAGAATTAACAACAGATGAACTTCGAATGGCCAAAAGGCACTTAAGGTCATGCTCAACCTCCTTAGCGATCAGGGAAATGCAAATCAAAACAAATTTGAGATATCATCTTACACCTGTCAGAATAGCCAAAGTCAAAAACACCAATGATAGCCTATGCTGGAGAGGATGTGGAATGAGGGGAACACTCATCCATTGTTGGTGGGAATGCAAACTTGTGCAGCCACTGTGGAAATCAGTGTGGCGGTTTCTCAGGAAACTGGGAGTCAACCTCCCTCAGGACCCAGCAATTCCACTATTGGGAATATACCCAAGAGATGCCCTAACGTACTACAAAAGCATTTGTTCAACTATGTTCATAGCAGCACTATTTGTAATAGCCAGAACCTGGAAACAACCTAGGTGCCCCTCAGTAGAAGAATGGTTAAAAAATGTGTGGAACATATACACATTAAAGTTTTACTCAGCGGTAAAAAACAATGACATCTTGACTTTTGCATGCAAATGGATAGAAATAGAAAACGCTTTACTGAGTGAGGTAAGCCAGACCCAAAAAGAGGAATATGGTATGTATTGACTCTTAAGTGGATTCTAACCATAATTAAAGGTCTCTGAGCCTATTATTAGTGATTCTAGAGAAGCTAAATAAGAAGGTGAACCTGATGAAAATCATGTAGCTATCCGCCTGGAGATAGGAAATAGACAAGAGTCCCAGGTAACCTCGAGTGCATGGAGGGGAGGGGGTGGGAGGGTTGTTGGAAGGGGAGAGGGTTAGAGAGAAGGGAGTAGGGGACTAATGGGGAAAGCTCGGTGGTCTGGGATGGGGGGGAGGGAGGAAGGATGGATATGAGATCAGGGAAGAATATATTTCAACTAAGGGAGTCATTTTAGGGTTTACATGAGACTTGATTATAAATGAGATCCCAGGTCCAAGGAGAGATCCCCAGATTGTTCTCTGGACAGAGGAGAGGGTGCCTGAACCGGCCTTGGCCCATAACCATACTGATGAGTATTTTGCTTATCACCATAGAACCTTCATCTGGCGATGGATGGAGATAGAGACAGAGACCCACATTGGAACACTGGACTTAACTCCCTAGGTCCAAACGAGAAGCATAAGGAAAGAGAACGTGAGCAAAGAAGGCAAGACCAGAGGGAACCTTCATCCGACGATGGATGGCGATACAGATGGAGACCCACATTGGAGCACCGGACTGAGCCCCCCAAGGTCCAAATGAGTAGCAGAAGAACGAAGAAAATGAAAAAGGAAATCAGGACTGCGAGGGATGCGATCACGCACTGATACAAGGGGACTGATCTAATGAGAGTTCACCAAGGCCAGTTGGACTAGGACTGAACGAGGACGTGATCCAACCAGATTCTCTGAATGTGGCCGGATTCTCTGAATGTGGCTGGCCCGGAGTCTTTCTGAAAAGCCATTGACAATGACACTGGGGCTTGTTTCCTCTGCATATACTGGATTTTTGGGATCCAGTCTGTTTGGATACTCACCTTCCTGGACCTGGACGGAGGGGGGAGGAACTTGAACTTCCCACAGGGCAGGAAACCCTGACTGTTCTTAGGGATGGAGAGGGAGGAGGAGAGGGAATGGGGGGAGTGGGAGGGTGCTGAGAGGAGGGGCGGAAATGGAAACTTTTATAATTTAATAAAATTACTTTCTCATCAAAAAAATAAAAATAGTTAAAAAAGAACCATTTTAATGTATTAATGTCTATTACAGTATACTGGAGAATGCATTTATATTTTTCTGTCATAACTTTATTCTTAGATTATGAAATATAAATCTTGTTTTATAGTTTATGAGAGCCCACCAAGGCCAGCTGAACTGGGACTGAACGAGCATGTGATCAACCAGAGTCTCTGAATGTGGCTGACATGGGAGCTGACTGAGAAGCCATTGACAATGGCACTGGGTCTTGTTTTGTCTGCATGTACTGGCTTTTTGGGATCCTAGTCTGTTTGGATGCTCAGCTTCCTAGACCTGGAGGGAGAGGGGAGGAACTTGAACTTCCCACAGGGCAGGAGACCCTGACTGCTCTTAGGACTGGAGAGTGAGGAGGAGAGGGAGTAGGGGGGAGGAGGAGGGAAAGTGGGGGGAATGGGAGGGTATAGGAAGGAGGGGAGGAAGTGGAAATTTTTTTAAACAGATAAATAAATAAATTAAAAAAATTAAACAAACACAAAAGACACTATGCAATGACTGTCAGTATTATCTGTCCTGTCTCTAACTATCGACAGTATAACGACACTAGGAGGAGCAGAGTAATCACTGTGTTTTAATTTTGCTGAAGTGGGCCCTAAAGCAGACCATATCTGTGGCCATGGAGAGAAGCTAGAGATGTTCTGAACACTTCCACACTTGCAAAGAGACCGTGAGCTTTGGGAGTCAGTTTAGGGAGTATACACAGCACAGAAGCAGAATATGTAATTTTTAGTGTTTTCAAGTAATTGAGGCAGTATGTAAGAAGAAAAGTCTAACTGATGCCCATGGTCTGATTACACCACCGAGACAAAAATGCAGTGCGTTTTGCAGAGGGCATGGTGGGAAGACGGGAAAAGCATGAAGAAAACTCACCGTGAGGTCTTTAAAAGCAGTACCTGCTGTCCTTGCCCGAGGCACCTTGCCTGCCATACGGCAATGGGGACATTGTTCTTTTATAAAGCAGCCAACACCACACAGCCTAGAGATTTAGAACAAAATAATAAGTAGCATTTTTCTATTTCTCTGTCTTGTGTGACAATTGCCCCATTTCACAAAAGTGTAATAATAAGATGTGAATTATATATGGATTTACCAGAGTGAGAATTCACTGAAAAGTAGGCCTGCAAGAATAGAAGGGTTGTAAATATAAAATTTGAGGCCAGATGTGGTAGTGTACTTCTTTTTTCCCGGTACTATGGAGACACCAGCAGGCAGATGTCCACGAGTTACAGGCCAGCTTGGTCAACAGAGCAAGTTCCAGGAGCTGCATATTAAGATTCTATATTAAAGAAAGAGAAAGGAAGTAAAGAATAATGTTTGAGTTAGAGGAAGGAGAAGATAACCCCAGCTTTCTAAGGTAAGACTTGAAAGTCAGCTCGAACAAAATAGAATATAGCATTTATTTTATGCATTTCTACAACTGTAACATGGCTTTCACAGCAAGCAAGTTTCCTTTCCTAAATATCTTGGGATACAATCACCAAGTGTGAAGAACTTTAGATGTGTGGTGGTTGGACAGGGGCAAGACAAAGCTAACTAATACATTTTAAACAATCTGATTGCTTGACTTCTTGCTATCTGAGGTTTACAGCAAATCAGCTGTAAGACAGCTACTTTGGGGGCCTGGTCTTGCTGTCTTTTTGATGTTCTGAATCTACATTTCCCTAGTAACCCCGCCAAAAATGTTCAGAGAGCAGCAGCACAATGATCTTTGCCTCTAAAGTCTCAGAGAGCAAGTGCCATGTAGAGGCTGCTGTTACCAAGTTTAAAGCATGTTCAGCCATTATGCTATAATATGGGTAATTTTATTATTGAATAACACCAAATAGGGAAGATATCAGTAGGACAATGCAGAAGTTCTTGGAAATGTGCTCTGGATTTCCATAAGTCAAAACAAAAACATTTCACCCTTAAAATCCTTTCGATACCCAAACTGGACTTGTCAATAGCAAGTAGTCAAAGTACTTGTCAAAGCAACAAAGGCTGTATAGCCCAAACTTCAAGATAACATGGAAATACATTAGTGGGGGAGGTATCAATTGGGTTCAGCTGTAAATTTTTTTTATATTACATAAAATAAGATTCTGATTTTCCTTATCACATGTCTCTAATGGTTTTGGGAGATCACATGTACTAACTTTACGATAGGATTTCGCAAAATCTCAGGGAGTGCTCAGAAACCAGCCTGGGTCTGAAGACCTTTACAGCAATCTAAAGCCCCTCTTCACTCCTTTCTTAAGCAGTTTGGTCAGAAAGTAAAGGTGATCACAGATGAAGATGGTACCACTCACTAGATGCAGACCTAAAAACCAAAGTTCTTCTTTCAAAGACACAATGGAAAAATGTCCTATCTGCAGGAATTCCTTAGTGTCAGGGTGTGGACACCTAGTGAGAACAATCAAAACTCCTTTGAGTTTACATATGATTCAATCATTTCACAAACTTCTTGAGATGATTGCCGAAACCCTGTTCTATTCTCTATTTAGAAGAAAAAAACAGAAACACAGTTTCATGGTGCAGAGAAAGTGAGGCTCTCAGCAGCACCCTAGGTCAGATTAAGATAGTCTTTGCAGGTATTACTGAATAGCCCAGGAGGGCGATGAAAACAGTTCTATTCAATTCTATGAGAATACAAAACAATCCCCCTCGTGTATTGAATCCCAACCAAAACTCCAAACTCTCATTTGACAAAAATCTCTTTCTACCATGACATTTACTTCACAAAATAAATATTAAAAATGTTACCTGAGCCAGGCAGTGGTGGCACATGCCTTTAATCCCAGCACTTGAAAGGCACTTGAACTCTCTGTGAGTTCAAGGCCAGCCTGGTCTACAACAGCTAGTTCCAGGACAGCTAGGGCTGTTACACAGAGAAACCCTGTCTTGAAACAAACAAACAAAAACGTTACTTGAATTTTCTTTTACTAGTTTCTGCTTAATATAAATAATTAGTTGGAATAAGTTGGCAAGATTTAATATTGTATTGTTACAATTAAATTTTTAAAATAAGATCTCTTGGAATAATTTATATAGAAATATTCTGTAATCCTATTATTTTAAAAATGTTTTTATTTATTAGTTCCTCATTTTTCACAATAACTTTGAACTAAACTGACCCTATTACATTATTCAATGGAATTTTTGGTTAAAATTGTGAAGCAATTCTTACCTTTTATTTCATTTGTTATTGCTCCAGTTATTTCAGAAATCTATTCTTAGTCACTGAGATATCTAGTTTCACTGTGCAGCATGCAGTTTATGAACAATGCCTTGCATCGTAAATGCTTCAAAATAAAATAATCTTTCCAATATGACTCGTTTAACAGCTTCAGGATTGAGAAAAGGGCACAAAACCAGATATTCAAACTTCTTTGGCCTTTATGGATCGACTCCTCACTCATTGCTTTGAGTTTAGCTTTTGGGCAATGTTCAGCAGCAAAACTATACATACCACAACATAATGACTGGATACAATGAAAGTTCAAAGAAGTTCTCAAAAACTTGGGCTGTGGTATTGCTATTTATTGTAAACATAGAAAATAGCTTCAAATATCTTTTTCCATACAAACTCAGATTAGGAGTTATTTGGCAAGAAATGAATCAGGAAAACACTTTGACCATTTCCTTCCATAAATATGGAAAGACATGTCAAGCTCATGAAAGAACTCGGTCTTTCCCAACCCCACCTTCATCATTTTCTAAAGGAAGCAGAAAACACAGGGAGCATCTATGCCTAGTACAATAATACTGCTAAACCCTTAGTCACTTGAAACACATGCCATCTTCAGAAATGCAGATGAGTACAACACAGCCTTTCAACTCTCCCAGCTCAAGAAGTCATCAGTTCAGTATCTCTCCCTTGTATCTAGAATGCCACAAATCCATCCAGTTTTAAATGATGACCTATGGAATTCTATCAAAGGTTTGTGACTTAATCCCAGTCTTTGGTGCAGCTACACCTCACCAACACATCAACATGGTACAGGTGTTTAGTTCACTTTATTTAGAGACTTAACCAAATTCCCATCAATTTCAGTAACAGTATAGTTCCATGATGGTAACTTAGGCAAATAAAAGAAAGATTCAACTAAAATTCAAATTTTCCATATCCTTTAGATCTAGAGGAAGGTCATAGAGCTGTTAACCCCCCCTCCTCAACTTTCATTTCAAGGTTTGAAAAACTTAATGTTTTAGATAGCTTTTTGAAGTACTAAACATTATTGTATTTCTTAGAGTCTAAATTCAAATTTGTATTATGAAAATGTAGAACTCTAAAATAACTCTAAAGCCATTTCTGACAACTCTGAGGCCTCTCAGCTGTAGAGTCCCCCACCCCCACCGGGAACCAGGAAACTAACAGTTACCTACACACATATTTTGGGAACTTTCCATTTCCCTGAGTCTTTGTGAATGTTCTCCAGAAACTGGAGCAAGATAACCTTTAAGACATTGACTCAGTTCCTGATGTTTTGACTCAGCCCCTGGAAAACGGGGTCAAAGTGACCTCTTACCTCATCTGATCTGGCAACTGCTCTCCAGCCAATTATTGGTAATAGCCCTTTTGAATAAGCCAATCATAATAGTTAAAGAACAACCCCCAGGCAAACCTTGTTTCTGTGGCTTTTTCCTTTAAAAGTAGCTTGTACCAACTATTTGGGGTCTTTAGGCCTTTCTAATGCTGAGGGATCCTGTCATGACAGAATTAATTAAATCCTCATGCTTTTATATCAGCAGTAGTGTGAGAGATGGTCTCTTGGGGCGACTCCTCCTTGGTGATTGGACTTAGGGTCCAACAAAAATAGAAGTCTTTTAAACAAAAGTAATCTATTTAATAATTAAAAATTAAAGACTAATGCTCAAAACATTTTTCCATCACAAAAGATTATATAAAATTACAATGTGAAATTAAAATTAATAGCAGTATCTTAACATACTGTAAGCAAATATTAAGGTGGAAAAAAGCACAAAGGAAGATAATAATGTGATGCTATAAGTATCAGAAAATTACATAGTATGAGACAAAAGCCTAAGACTCTAGGAGAAATGGTATTCTACAGATGTCTAAAGAGCTGGAAGGAACTACACTTGATAGCTATGGAGACTTAATTGCATGTATGTTTGGGTTTTGAAAAATGAAAATTCAAATATTATAATAAGGATAAATTCATCTTGAAAAATAAAGGTCAATTAAAGCACTCAATAATGAAGGGGAAATTTAAGCTTAAGTGATGATTGTGAAGAAGAGAATCTAAGAAAGGATTGATAGAATGCAATGATTGATTGAAAATGGTTTCCACAATTTTCAAAGGGAAAAAGTATAATTACAAGATTGTAACTAGATCTGATCTACAATCTTTCTCTAATGTGCTATTTTAAAAATTCATATTGAGAGTAGGTTTTAAGCTGAATAACACACTTGAATTGAAATT
Organism: Myodes glareolus; assembly: GCF_982192425.1. Taxonomy (NCBI): domain Eukaryota; kingdom Metazoa; phylum Chordata; class Mammalia; order Rodentia; family Cricetidae; genus Myodes; species Myodes glareolus. The sequence goes on from NC_142040.1 coordinate 33,023,179, forward strand.
AATTTTATTACTTACATTGAATAACTTATGCCTCTGAGAACATTCATTTCATCACTATTCATTAATGTCATAGAGATGAACTCTGATTTCTGAAGAGTGCAGAATTTTTAATAACTCTTAAAATAAAGCATATACATATTTTCCTGTATGAGTTGTTGAGGTAAAGAAAAATGTAAAAATCGTGAGTTTGTATTAAAAACATCAATAGTCAAATGTACTATAAGAATCCCACTTGAAATAAAAGGGCATGATGTAACAAATAACAAAGATATTTATGTGTATATTGTTTCAGAGCTGACCACTCTGCACTGGACAAAACAAAAAGAGTTCTCACCACTGAGATAGGCTAGTCCTTTTTCTTCCAGCAGCCAATAGTTGCCTATAAATTTTGTCTAGTGTTTGGGCCCATGGAATAACTCCAGTCTACATTAGCATGTCCATTGATGTTGGCATTGTTCTGACTTTGTGCAATTCCTAAGAAAGTCTGTTTTATCGCAGACATTCTAGATCACGGGTCTTAGAATCGTTCCATCTGCTTTGCCATGATGTGTCTAGGCCAAAGACGCATGAGCTGTGATCTAGACTCACGAGTTGTGAGGTATATAAGTAATATAATAAAAGAAAAAGGTTATCATCCTGAGAGGGGTGGGGATTATGTGAAAGGGGTTTAAAGGAGTGTAGCAAGGAGGGACTAGAGATGGGACGGGGGAGGTTATGCAATTCTACTTTAATTAAAAGCATTTTGAGAAGTAAAAGTATAGAAATTCAGTATCATCTCAACTTAAGAAAAAAAACTGATTTTGGTTGCAGAGAAGATAAATATGTTTCATTTTACATCTTTTAATAATCACACACATAAAAGTTACCTAGACATTCCTCAGAGGTAGATCTCAAAAGGAAAGAATAAAACAACATACTGGCTTGAAAACTCAGGACAGGAGAAAGAACGTGGCAATGTGTAAATAAGGTATTTGTCCTGACATGTTCATCCTTTACGGTGGAGACATTGATGATCTGGAGTTAGCAAAGGAAACAGAAAAAATACTAAAGGCACTATCCTTATCCTTAATATATTCAGTAGCTCAGCTAGGGGCCAAATTCACAACTCACACCTCCATAGCCAAGGCAGTGTCTTCCTTTCCTGGATCTGTTGATGGCAGCCTCCTCACTGCCAGAGCAAAGGTTTCCAATAAGGCCAGTGGGCAGAGCCCTTAGCTCCCTTTGTCCCATCAACCTGCCACTACATGTACCAGGGTACATGCAGAGAGGGGGCAGAGGTTTGCAATCTGGATAGCACAATGAGACACCAAAATGAAGACTCTGAAGGATTTACAGACTAGAAATTTTGCCTACATATAACCCTAAGTGATAAGATTTCTCCAGAACACACACTCAGGGAACAAGCAAACTCTTCACTGATGTAAATTTAAATGTGAACCATAATCTTTTAATATAAGCTCAAAATATCCAGGATACTTTCCAAAATTACTCAATGTACCAAGAGCTAAGAATACACAAACACTGATCAATTTAACTCAGATGTAAAAGAAAAACAAGCACAAGTAATTAGATAAAATAGATATTGCAATTGTTGGACAAGCGTTTTAAAGTAGCTATCATAAAAATGAGAACTTGTGAATATATATGCAACAAATACATGACAAAACTTATAAGTTTAATGAAATAGAAACTAAAAATTGATAACTAAAATGTTAAATAATTCACAAACCAAATATAACAGAAGTATCAGGATTGATCAATAATGCAATAAGAGAGAAAGAAAAGAAAAGGAGGGATGGGAGGTCAATAGGAATGATCATATATGCACTATAGGAAGGAAACAGATTTTAAAAACAATATCATTTATTTATCTTTCGATCTATAATCTATCTATCAATCAATCTATCTATTTATCTATCATCTATCCATCTAGATTTCTGCTTTGGTAAAGATTATGAATGTAAACAAATAGGGGAGGGAAGAGTTTATTTAATTTTGCGACTTATAGTCCATTACTGAAAGAAGTGAGGGGAGGAACTCAAGGCAGTCACCTAGAGGTAAGAATTAAAGCGCAGGCCATGGAAGAGTGTTGCCTACTGGCTTACTCTACCTGACTTGCTCAACTTGCTTTCTTATGTGACTCAGGACCACCAGCTCAGATGTGGTACTGCTCACAGTGAATTGCCTCCCCCTGTGCCACATCAATCATATATACAAAATAATGCCTTACAGACTTGCCTACAAGAAATCTGATGGAAACATGTTCTCAATTAAAGTTTCTTTTACCAGATGTCTAGTCTGTCAAGCTGACAAACAAATATCGAGGACAATATTTATCTATTATTTTTAAAGGAAGAAATAAATAGAAGGGCAGTATGCATTTCCCATAAGGAGCAGACGATTATAAATCAGAATTTACTGCTCATCAGAAAAGAAATGAAAAATCTTTTGAGTGTTCTCTACTGGCAGCCAAAGAGTCCCATTACTATTTGATAAAAACCACTGCTGATGCTTTTTGTTCCTGCTGGAAGGGTTGACTGTTATTTCTTCTTACTTTGTCTCTTTTCAGGTGAACTTAATTTTCAGGTAGAAAATTATCATTACCCTAGAGGAATCTATTGTTACAGATGTGTGCTGAAACCACTTTGTTTTATGACAGTTTGTGGGATTCTCATTACTTCTTTTATGTGTTTTCTGGATGTAATTTCAACAGCTGTTTTCTAGGTTAAAACCATAGGGACTTTGGGGAAGAATTTCTAGAAAACAAGATAAAAAGAAAAGTAATAAATCCCCATAGGCATTTGCCTTTTTGTGACTGTAACATTTGCTAGAGATCTTGACAACATTTCAGTTTTGCATTATTACAATTATTCTTTAACCTTTTAATGTATCTCAGAATTTAGATATTAGATCATGGTATCAACAAAACAAAACAAAAAACCCAACTTGATTTAACTTTTAAAAATTTCAAAAGAGGATTTTTGTCTGGGTCTTGGATTTAATTTAATTGATCCACCTGTCTGCTTTTATGCTAATATCATCCCACACCTATGGACACCTGGTAGTTTTTACAAAGAAGTCAGAATTATACTATGTAAAAAAGAAAGCATCTTCAATAAATGACGATGGCATAGCTAGATGTTTGCATGGAGAATAATGCAAGTAGATCCATATCTATCACCCTGCACAACTCAAGTACAAGTGGATTAAAGAACTTAATATTAATTTAGTTATACTGAGCCTAATAGAATAGAAAGTGAGAATTTGTCTTGAATGCATTGGCACAAGAGACAATTTCTTAAATAGATCACCAGACACTAATATTGACAATTAATAAATGGGACTCAATGAAACCAAAAATATTCTGTAAGACAAAGGATACAGTCAATAGGACAAAACAACAGCCTACAGAATGGGACAAGATCTTTACTAACCCCATATCTGATGGGGAGCTGATTTCAAAAGTATAAAATAAACTCAAAAAAGTAGACATCAAAAACAAAACAAAAGAAATCCAGTTAAAAAATCAAGGTGCAGACCTAAACAGAGATTTCTCAACAGAAGAATCTCAAATGTTGTAAAAACACTTTTAAAACATGGTCAGCACCTGACACATTACTAAAAGTGTTTATCAGTTGTAGGAGTTCTTTTAAAATTTGATATAAAAGGTTGTTTACAAATATATTTGTAACTAATTTAAAATTATATGTAGGTTAAAATATTTAAATGTTGATTCAATACCTTGAGATATAATGCTTGATATTCTAAAACAATATTTTTCTTTTTTGTTGTTGTTTTTGTTTCTTTGTGAGACAGGATTTAACTGTATAGTCCTGAGTTCAGAGTTCCTGAAACTCACTCTGTAGACTAGGTTAGGCTCAGACTCACAGAGATCCACCTGACTCTGCCTCTGAAGTGCTGGGATTAAAGGGATGCACTACTATTGCCCAGCTCACAATATTTTATTAAGTATTGATCTGTTCTTAATATTCTTTCAATAGATCAACATTTTAAACTTATTATTAAATTTTAATTTTTAAAAATGTTTTCCCATTGAAAAGCTTTTGCTGTTTGGATTGACAGTCATTGCTTTAATCATAGAAAGTATTCTCTACAGGAATGAAAGTCACTTAAAATATGCCTAATAAATTGCATAGTGGTTGTAAAAAAAGAAATGTAAAGCAGTTCCACTCTTTCCAATATTCTTCCTTTGCAAATAGAATTTTTCATTTATAATGCTGTTTATATTAATAAGTAATCATATTTGTCACTAAAAAATGATCAGCATCCTTAGCCATCAGGAAAATGAAAATAAAAATGAGTCTGAGATTTCATCCTCCACCTGTCAGAATGATTAAGATCAAAAACATAAATGGCAGCTTATGCTGGAAAGGATGTGGAGCAAGGGGATCACTCCTCCATTTCTTGTGGTAGTGCAAACTTGTGCAGTCACTTTAGAAATAATATGATGGTTTCTCAGAAAATTGGAAATCAAGCTACATCAAGATTCAGGTACATCACTCTTAGGTATATACGCAAAGGATACTTAATCACACCACAAGGACACTTGCTCAACTACATTTGTATTAACATTATTTGTAATAGCCAGAACCTGGAAACAACCTAGATACCCCTCAAACAATGAATGAATAAAGAAAATATGATACATTTATATAACAGAGTATTACTCAGCTGTGAAAAAGAATGCCACCATCATATTTGAAGGCAAATGATTATAACTAATCATCCTGAGTCAGGTAACCCAGACCCAGAAAGACAAACATGGTATATACTCTCTTAGAAGTAGATATTAGTTGTAAAGTAAATGGATAACAATGTTACAATCCACAGACCCAGAGAGGCTAGGTAACAAGGGGTACTTGTTAACTGTAACACACCCAACTGATGACTTTCTGAATTGCTTTATAAGACCAGTTTTTCAGGCTCCTGGATAGAAACATTTTCAAGTATTTTTTATACAGTTCCTATCGTCCAGCTTAATATGAATAGCTTATCTTTTATATGTTGTCTCCTTTCTTTGAACCACATAAATTAGAGAATTTTATTCAGTGACTGGTCTCAGCATCTAGTCCTGGGGGACCCCAGCTAAAGTACTCAACCTAAAATCAAATTACGCCTAACAATTTCAAATCAGATGCACAAGAAAGCTAATACGCAAAACCAGCTCTTCTGAGCTCATGAAAAGTTACAGTATGGAAACCTGTGGATGGTACCCACAGTTTCATATCTGACCACAGTTTTGCAGAAAAAAAACCCTTACAATTCATTGTATTGTTTCAGTTTTAGCTGAAATAATATTGATCATACACATTCTATAATTTCTGCTTTGTATTGAAGTAGTTGTGTTTTACAGCAAAACAGAACATATACATGTTTGCATCATATGTGTGTATATATATATGTATATATATATCCTATATATGTTCAAACATATACTACATGTATGTGAAAGAAAGAAAAAGAGGGATGAGTAGGAAGGTGTAGCTGCCAAGGTTTTTCCCTTCTCCTGGTGATTCGCAGGACCGTGTGACCTCCGGCTCCCTGGAGACTCTGCACTAGCTCTGGCTTGAGGGGATAACTTAGCGAGAACCTGGTTCTCTTTGTTATGGTGATTCCACTTGTATTCAAGGTCTTAGCAGTGGGTCGATAGCCTGCCTCCCCCAGCTGACCCTGCCCGAGGCGCCGGGAAGACTTTAATCTTCCCTCCTGCTCCTGGATGGGAGGAGGCCTTGTATTTTCGATCCTTCTAGCCCACTGGTATAAATACCTGACTTGAGTTTAATAAAGTTGCCATTTACTCTGGTGAATGAGCAAAGGTCTCTTTTGTATGTGTGTCTCTTTTTTCAACCCTCAGGACAATCATCCATTCTCGTGGGCTCGAGTTCGGGAAAGCGCGCAGCCTAAACCGGGGGTGGGTATCCATTGGGAAGTGCAGACTCTTACAGATGGCGTCCTCGAGTGGGCTTTAAAGAAGAATTGAAGAGTCGTGTCCTGCCGTCAGTGGATCCACCACGAGAACCCCAAATAGAGGTGAGGGCATCCCCCACGATCCGGAATCTGGTCAGATTTTGCAGTTTTGTAATGTGCATTTGTGCACGGGTGATAAGGGGGTGAACAGGTTGAATAGTTTGATTTTTAGGAACATGGGTGCTGATATGTCCACTCCGGAGCTAGAAGAGCAGTTAGCAGATCAGCTACTGCAGCTCGTGGAAAAGCTAGGCACCAGGATCAAAGGTGACACAGCACAAGGGACCATCAAGGTAATTTCAGAGCTCAGTCCTTGGTTTTCTCTAACTGGAAACCTTAATATCGAGGACTGGGAACAAGTTAGGGCTGATCTACGTGTTGCACAGAGAGAACAGGGAACTAAAGCCGTCCCCCTAGCGATCTATTCGCTATGGCGTCTTATCAGAGATGCCCTCCTTAGTGAAGATGTTTTAGTGAAGGAACAGTTAGAAGTTTTAAACAAAACCCTTGAGGAAATTCAAAAAGTAGAATCTATGAGCTCTATCAGGAGTTTTGAGGATCAAGAAGACAAAAGCATTGATAATTTAGATGAAGAAGAGGAAATATTAGAAGGCGAAATTGCACTTCTAACCAAACAGCTAGAGAAGGAGGAAGGCGGGGCCACTAGCAGAGATTTCCCATTAGGCCCCCTCCGCAAAGAGCATTTTCTGCTACCCTAAACTGCTGTGCTACAGCTTTCACCCCTGTAAATCTGGAGGCGGGAGCTCAAGAGTTTTCAAACAGGTCTGATAATCTCGGTAGAGATAGGTCGGTCTATCCTACTGAAGGAACTCTTGGCCAGCAAGTACTTAGTGTCAGACAGCCTGACTCTCTGACCTATAAATGGTCAAGCAATTAAAGGAGGCAGTCGTTGCTTATGGTGCTCGCGCTTCCTTCACTATAACATTGCTGGAGTCCTTCCTTAAGTACAACCTTACACCCAGCGATTGGATACAACTTTGCAAAGCCTGTCTCTCTGGAGGTGAATTTTTACTGTGGAGAGGTGATTTGCGAAGGATTTGCAAGAAATCTGCGGGGCTTAATGCCGCCTACGCCAGTTTCTCCCAGCATGACCTCGATGTGTTACTTACAGGGGGTCAATATTCTGACCTCACAGTGCAAACCACTTACGATCCCGCAGTTTGCGCTCTAGTGGCAGCAGCGGCGATAAAGGCCTGGGCATCTCTACCAGTTGAAGGAACAGGAGAACTACTCTCAAAAATTGTACAGGGACCCACAGAGTCTTATTCTGCATTTATAAACCGCCTCTTAGAGGTGGGCAGCCGTACTCTCGAGGATATTAATTCTTACTTGCCAGCAATAAAGCTATTAGCCTATGAAAATGCTAACAGGTCTTGCCAGGAAGTTTTGCGCCTGCATAGAAACAAGGACCTGGATGATTTTATTCATCTGTGCAGAGGCGTAGTTCCTCCTACTATGGTGAGACAGGTGGTCACTTCTGCCCCTAGGGAGGTTGAAGCCAAAACTGGATCAAAAAATTGCTTCTGTGTCTCGAGTCCAGATTCAGCTTCTGGCTATTCAAGCATTGCTTTGGGCCAGGTCTTTTCCCATATAGGTGGGACATTTGAGGGCACATAGCGATCTTCCTGGCTCCCTGAATGAAGGCAATGCCTTGGCTGATGAACTCACTCACCAGGTTTATACAGTTAGTCAAGAATCTTATGAAGCTGCTAAGAAAGCTCATGATCGTTTTCATCTCAATGCTGGGTCTTTGAGATTTCATTATAAAATATCTCGGAAGCAAGCCACTGATATTGTTAAGAAGTGCCCTTTATGTGTAGAACTTTTAACTGTTCCCCATTTGGGAATTAACCCGCATGGGCTGGCTCCCAACCACTTATGGCAGATGGATGTTACCCACGTTCCTTCTTTTGGACGTTTGCAATATGTTCACGTAACTGTGGACACGTATTCACACCTTATTTTTGCCTCACCTCATACAGGAGAAAAATTACGGGATGTTAAAAGCCACTGCCTGCAGGCTTTTGCCTACATGGGGGTCCCTAAATCTCTCAAAACGGACAACGGACCAGCCTATACCAGTGCTGGTTTTGCTAAGTTCTGCCAGGAGTTTCATATTTCTCACAAAACTGGTATACCCCATAACCCCCAGGGACAGGCGGTCGTAGAGAGGACCCACCACACTCTTAAGGCTTATCTGCACAAAACTAAAAGGGGGGATTACAGTTCTATCCCCAGAGAGCATCTATCATTCATTTTATACATTTTAAACTTTCTGACTGTGAATGCTGGCTCCCGTACGTCGGCTGAGAATCATTGGCAGCCTAGCTCCCCCGGGAAGCCCTTAGTAAAGTGGAAAAATCTGGCAAAAGGCACTTGGTGTGGTCCGGACCGGGTCTTAATCTGGGGCAGAGGGGAGGTTTGTGTATTTCCACAGGATGCAGAGCTCCCGGTCTTGGTTCCTGAACGGCTGGTGCGGACCGTGGATTCCTCTGTTCAGAAACCTGAGGACGAGGCGAGGTCAAGAGATCCCACGGACACAGCGGCAGAGGCGACAGCGGAGTTGACAGATTCCTGAGAGATGATCCAGCGCCTGATTTTACCCCTTTCCCAGTTTTCTGTCTCTCTGCCTGATCTGTCCCTCTCAGCCAAGGCTGCTTGGCCCCCTGAGGGGAAAACAGCTACTTCCCCCTGCCCTGATAGCAGCTTTGGATGCTCAAGGCTAAAACCTTGCCAGATACACAGAATTACCATACTATTCAAAGTATCTAAATTCACAATTGGACGTTGTAGTCAATCTTTACAACTGGGTGTGGATTTTAATCTCTGCTGGTCACAGGTTAAGATTTTGCTGCTTTCTCTCGGACCCTGGAATACAAAATTGCTAATTGGCTCTAATTTAGTTTGGCTAGTCATACCAGGGGTCCCATTTGCCGGTGCTGTAGCCCTACCCAAGGGCGCTATTCTAAGCCAACGTTTCAGATATTGTGCAAGCACTGTCTCTTCCAGGAATGCTTATGCATGCATATGCTGGAGTGTCTTCTCCTGGCCAGTGGCTTCAGGTCCGCCACGGCCTGGCCCTAGTAGGCATTCGCCTTGGAATATCTTTCAGCATAATCTGGCTGGACTCAATGTATGACTAGTAACCAAAGACGGGTAAGGATTGAATGGAAGGAGACTCTGACCTAAGACAGAAAGGTATTTTGACCTGGAATACTTTTTCCACGACGGGTAAAGAATCTGCCTGGCCATCACCACCTAAGACAAGGTGCTAGTCATCATATTTATATAAAAAGGGAGACTCTGCACTAGCTTTGGCTTGAGGGGATAACTTAGTGAGAACCTGCTTCTCTTTGTTATGGTGATTCCACTTGTATTCAAGGTCTTAGCAGTGGGCTGATAGCCTGCCTCTCCCAACTGACCCTACCCGAGGCGCCGGGAAGACTTTAATCTTCCCTCCTGCTCCTGGATGGGAGGAGGCCTTGCATTTTCGATCCTTCTAGCCCACTGGTATAAATACCTGACTTGAGTTTAATAAAGTTGCCATTTACTCTGGTGAATGAGCAAAGGTCTCTTTTGTATGTGTGTCTCTTTTTTCAACCCTCAGGACAATCATCCATTCTCATGGGCTCGAGTTCGGGAAAGCGCGCAGCCTAAACCGGGGGTGGGTATCCATTGGGAAGTGCAGACTCTTACAGGAAGGGGAGAGAGAGAAAGATTTATTTTATTTTGTATTTTTCAAGAGCTCACTCAGAATTGTGGTATTTTGAGTAATAAAAAATACACTGTGTAGTACAATTAATAAAAACCCAGAGACAGATGTTGGGGTTCAACCTGAAGACCAGAAAAGCAAAGCAACCACCCATCGACTGTTACCTCTACCCTAGTCTGAAAATGGCAATCCTGCCTCCAGTAATCCTCAGAATGTGACTGAGACTGACAGCTGTCTCCTCCCATCTTATATTCCTCTCTGGTGCCAGGACTAAAGGCGTACACCACAACTGCCTGGTTTCTAGGACAAGCTAATGTGTCTAGTGAGATTAAAGGTGTGTGCCACGATTGCCTGATCTGTAAGGCAGATCAATGCAGCTGCTTTACTCTCTGATCCTCAGGCAAGCTTTATTTATTAAAAGACAAATGAAATATCACTGCACCACTGCATGGTCAGAAGGATGCATACTGCTGTTGAAGTCTAAAGCTCATCTTCTGCCAGAATTCTGTCTTGATCCCTAGACCTCAGTCTTTGTTATATTAAGGCCTCCAAATGATGGCACAAATTTCACTTTTATTCTGGAAGTAAATCTGTTTTCCTCATAGGCCACTTATTCATATTCTAATCTCATTTTTAAAAAGCAAGAAGCACCCAAAATAGTGATTAAGTTTCTAGTACCAACAAGTTGACACACAAAATATCAGCTATCATGGGTATGATCATAATAGTTTTATCTCTCAATACATTAGTATAGTCTGTGATTAATCCACTGGGTTGACTGTACTTCTGCCTACAAATATGATCTAATGTTAGTTCCATTAGAATATCTCCCCATTTTGATGTCTTTTATTAAAAGTAGATTTTGAGTTTTATGAAACAGATACCTCCTACCTATCTCTGTGATCTCAAACCATATGGCTTTTTCCTAGGTGTATACAGTATGGTGGGTAGAACTCATTGTGTAGTTTTGTGTTAATACCTTTCAATATCAAAATACTTGTGTTCTTTGTTTCTAAAATACTTGCAGTTGTCTAAAAAAACAGCATTTAAGTTACCAATAGTTTAAACTGAATTAAGATTTTTTTAATCAAAGAAAAACAGCTGTTATGTAAAAAAAAATCATACCTCTCAAGTCAAAAGGCTTAGGAAATAATTTATTCTGGAGCCAAACAAAAGTGAGAATAGCTGCAAACACAAATTTAAGTCATCTTTAGCTCAGTGTCTATAGTAATAGAACAAAGAAAACAATAAATCAAGACACTTTATGAATATGTTAATGGAAACCTCAAACAAGCAAGTTATAGCAAAGCAAGGAAATCTTGGCTATAGGTCTCAGATACTCTCTGGCAACATTCTTCCTGGTGGAAGATAGTGGTTTATTTGTGCATTTCATAATGTTTATTTAATAATCACAAAGATTTTATATCACACACAGTGGTGGCTAATAAATGACTATTAAGGAATCAAGGCAGCTTGAGATAATTTGTTATCAATCCTGGACCTCAAACATTCCAACCTCCTCACAATCCTTGCCGCTCTCATCTGCTTGTGGTCAAGCAGATGCGTCATTTTTCCAGGAATTTTCATCCATAAAGTCACAAGGTTGCTATTGCTTGTCGAAGATATTTTTATTTAGAATATTAATGCAATCACCAGTGATTATATAAAATAGCCCTGTTAAGATTGTCATTTGGTGAAAGGGAGAAGAAATTTATGTGCTGCTCAAGTCCTTATGCCCAGTAGTGTGAACATAGGAGCTTAGTGATCTGAGCAGAAGAAAACAAGTGGATATCCAGCAGAAGGTGACCACTAAGGAACAACTCTGACAAAGGGCAAGAGGGGAGGAGGCAGGAAGGCAGGAAGCAATAAGCCAGTTTAAGTTCTAGCTATCACCTTCATATCTTGTGAATTAATAGACAAACATAAAACAGTGCCATCTTAAAAGAAAACCTATTTTTTTTTTATTTCATAGAAAGCCCTCAAGTGAAAAGTATCTTTAAAAATCCATTATAGAGGAAGAAAAGTCAAGGCACGTTTGCTTTGTGTTGCTGGAAACTTTTTCACACATGATAAGCAAGTGTCACTGCATGAATCTTTCTGTGAAAACAAGACCATTGATACTGAGTAGCCCACTCCACAGCCATATTCTATACCAGTAGCTGTTTTAGATGGGTGAGTTTGCTTCAACACCAGCTTATTTAATTTTCTTCAAAGAAGTCATGTGAGTATATCCTCTTGAGATAAAGCAGGGAGGAGCTTGTGTTAGGAAATACTTTTCTCCTAGATGTTGCCATTCAACTCTTCATTGATTAGAGCAAGGATTGTTTTCTACACAACTAAAGTTGTAACAGGAGTTATAAAGAGCAAAAGGGGATTCATCACTTAATCATGTTTGCTTATGAATCCACACTCCAAGTCATATTCTGTTTATGAGATACCAGGTAAAGTAATGTCCTCTAATGACTTTAGCCACTGGGATGATATTAGAGTCGCAAACTGCATGGATGGTTTAAAATGGTATAGTCTGTCTAGGTGCAGAGACAGTAACTTGGTAGGTCATGTCATACAAAAAAGAAAAAGGGAAAAATAACTACTGAGAAAACATAAATTTAACTATGACCTGCCTCGAAGCAAAAGGAAAACTGAAATTGTCTGTAATAAGAATCATTCAACCATATAAGGAAATTAATGTTTCTCTAACACCAACCTCTAAGTGATATTTGTTAACCAAATTGTCCCAAGGAAATTACAGAGGGAACAGTAACAATAAATTCAAAATTATTTTTGCAAGAGAAGTGAGCATAATCATGAGTCTGTTTATTATATCTTCCGTCACTCTGTTTAACTTGAGCACACAACTTCCTGATTTAAGGAACAGGCTGCTTCTAACTTAGCTCATCCATGCTGCCTGCTCCCCCAGCCTCCAGGGCATTAGCATCAAACCAGTACAGCAAGCCCTGGAACTCACTTGTTTACTGCCTTTGGGAAACTAGACTATAAGCTCAGGAGGCAAGGTCTCAGTCTCCCTCATAGATCTCATTTCCTTAAGCCCCAGGACGTAAGCAAGTTATGCCGTATTGGCAATAATTAATCTTGAGTCACACAAAAGAAAAATATAAAATACATGTGTTTGACCATATTTTGTAGAATGGCAGAGTTCAGATCAGTCGGTGATAATGTTCAGAAATTGAGACCAAAAATTCCTGTGAAGATCAGGAGACTAAGGACTAAGAAGCCTGTGGACTGATGGGTCAAATGGATGTCTCTAGAAGACTTCGAAATCTCTTGCATGTTCTTGCAAACTATTATGAGGAGAAATGAACTAGTACTTACTGTAACTGTTAGCTGCTGAGTACAAGAGGCCCAAAGATTTTTTTTTCCTGTTGTGGGAAGTTTACCTGTCTTGGAAGGATGAGACAATCGATTCCCAGGTGAAGAAGCATCCAGGAAGCTGAAGAGGTGAAAGGCCACCTTTTGCTGTGTGGGTTCTTTTGCCAAACCCAGAGGCAAGATCTGGAGACAGAAAGTCTTCAGTCTTCTTGGAGAAACTGAAGGGTGCTGCAGAAGCTGCATGTATGTGTTAGAAGCTCTTGTGGTTAAAATGCCGTGCCCTCAGATCTGTAAAGGCTCTTGAGAACTAGGTACCATTACCTGTTATTTAAACTGGGCATATAAGCTAAATTTAGGCACATATTTTGGTTAATTAGTTACAGTTTATCAATGCCAGTAGATGTAAGAAGACTAAAAGGAATATTTTAGTAAGTCAAAGAACCTTAAATCGAGCACACATGCATGCAGAAACATTTACAAAGTTACACATACTGTGACCACATCATTCTGACAGTCAGGAGAAACCGAGGGATTTTAGAGCCTTGTTTAAGTTAGGTGTTAGTCCCAATTTAAAAGGACTTTTTTTTTTTGTAAAAAGGCTGCCCAAGTGGCAAACAGCAAGAAGGAGGTGGGAGCAAGCAGGAGTGATCCTGGTGTAGGCATCAGAGGTCAGGGAAACAACTGATGGACAATCACCATTCTGAAGGGACAGGCAATGACCTCCACTGTCCTCAGCCAATGGAAAGGGAGTCGGGTTCAGATTCCCAAATCCAGAACAGGACAGGAGTCAGCCATACCGCTAGGCATGGTGTTGGAGCCCTGCTGGCTCTGGAAAAAAGAAAGTGGGAACAGAACGAACCTCTGGCCACAAATAAACAGAGACAGAGGGAGACAAAAATGGGACAACAGCCGCATTTAGAAAGCATGGGCTATTGGAGTATTGTTAATTTAGGTTAGGTAGCCCCAATTTCAAAGGATTTTTGTAAAAAGCTGTCTAAGGGCATTTTGGAATTGGATGGGTCTTCCCAAGACCCAACTGGCAATGCAGCATCACCAAGTGATGCTGATCTTGCCTGGCAGAGGGTTCCAGAAGGGCATTTTCCAGCAGGCAACCCCAGGCCCATGGGGAAAAAAAAACAGACCCTTTTCGGCGGGACCTCCATCTGTTTGGTTTAATCTTAAGAAAAGCCGCTCCGCCAATGCAAATGAACTCCAATTAAACCAGATTAGACTGAAATAAAATGCCCACGTTTATTAAATGTAGCACTCTTGGGTGGACCAAGACAACATGGTAGGAAGAGGAGCCCATGTAATCCCAAAACCACATGTTCCTTTTTCCAGTTTCCATCTAAATAGCCAGTGGGAGTTATCCTGACCCTCCCTGGGGAGGGGTCAATGCTTGTCAGGCTAGGACTTGGAGTTCATACATATAGCTCCCAGGCCAGGGTCTGGGGTGACACTTCCAGTCATTCAGGAGGCTTTTATATTATTATAAATTTCAAATTTTCACTGATATTAGTGAATAGTTACTAAAGGCACAAGAAATTCCTAACTTTTATCCATTATCAGCCTAAAAATAAATATGAGTAGAGGTCATTGTGATGGTGCTGTTAAATGCACATACGGCTTTACTTACATAACATGAGCATGTCAGCATCATGGCATTGTGCCTGTCTGTAACAACATGTATAGTGCACATAAAACTAGTGAAGAGGCAACCTCAACTTAACTATCCTGACTTCAACCCTACCATTAGTCAGGTTTTTGCTTTGACAATTTCATACACACACACACACACACACACACACACACACACACATATATATATATATATATGCATTTAGATTGCACTTCCTTCTTATCCTCTTTCATCTCCCTCCCATACTTATCACAGGCTCACACCCATGCACACACATGCACATACACACATATGTACACACAAACACACACACACACACATACACACACACGCATGCTGTGGGACAATGGTTTTACCCTGTAAACCTTTGTTTCTTGTATTTGTTCAATAAAATACTGATAGGCCGGTAGCCAGGCAGGAAGTATAGGTGGGGCAAGCATGCGGAAAGTAAAGGCAGGGCAATGAGAACAGGAAAATTCTGAGAAGAAGATTCTGCAGGCTGTAGTCCTGACCCAGCCTCAGAGGAAGCAAGATGTGATTGCCTTGCCAAAAAAGGTACCAAGCTACGTGGCTTACTCAGACAAGAATTATGGGCTAATGTAAGTTATAAGAATTGGTTAAGAAGAAGCCCAAGCTAATGGGCCAATCAGTTTATAACTAATGTAGACCTCTGACCTCAGTGTGATTTTTGAGGCTAAATGACTCTGGGACCTGGTGGAACAGGAAACCTCAGATAACACACATAAATACACACACATACAAACACCACATATAAATACACACAAATACACACACACACACACACACACACACACACACACACACACACACCTCACTCAGCTTTCCTACAAGTCGCTCTCTCTAGATTCATGCTAGCTTTATTTATTTTGTGGCTCTGAGTTTTAGTGGGGCTAATAAATGAGCATCAGTCTGTAATTATTCGGGTTTGGTAGACTCACTGGTGGAAAACGACTGATAGTGGTCACTTTCCATCTCCTAGAACTCACTCGTAGCTAACAATTTTTCTGTGAATGATAGAGCTCCCAACCCCTGAGCCCAGGCATTGGTCCCATTCTTGTGTGGCTCTAGTGCAGGCAGCCGGCTACTTTTGATGGAATGCACGACTGCACTGTCTAGTCCATGCTCTAGGGAAGTTGGACTCAGTGCAAGTTATATAATAGTTGATGGCTGGCAGTCCAGCTAGAAATCCTCCGGCCTAAATGTTTATTCTGAAGAATTCTAACCATTTAAAAATTACTGTAGATAGAGTGTTTCTGTACTTTCAAAATCACTTAGTAAGGGAACAAGAAAGGAACAGCAGACAAGCTCTTTACACCAACTCATGCCACACAGAGTACTGACAGAGGATGTCTGAGCTTGTGACAGGATAATGGATATTTTCATTTCCTAAGAACTTGATAGTGAAGACCTTAACATTTAAGTAAAAGAAGCAACGTATGCTCATTGCTGAGCATGTAGAATCCTCCAGCAGATTGGGTCATTTCATAGTGGATTTTAATTATTTTTGATGAAAAAAAGAAGAGGAGGAGAGAGGCAAAGAGGGGAGCAGAGAAAAATGTAGAGCTCAATAAAAATCAATAAAACAATAACAATCCCCCCCCCAAAAAAGATGTCACTTTCTAGTGTAACAAATATATGTTTCTAGTGTACTTTCTTAAGCCTGTACAGATTATCTATTTTTAGGAATCTTTCAGTGAATATTTTTAAGTTAATTTCTGATATTTTACAAATCTGAATAGTTCACGGCATTAGACTCTGATCATTAAAATAGAATGTATTTTAGAAGTTAAATCCTTAAGCCCATAATCTATAACAGAAGCTAGACGGTGCTCTCATTTGTGGGGGTGATATAGGCATTGGTGGAATTTAACATTCACACATAAGGAAAGTTTTCTATAAAAAATATTAAGAGGAAAGTTACCGCAGTTCGATTTTTAAAAACACAGAAGACAACATAGCTATTACTGTGCCTCATTTGATTATTTTACCAGGAAACATAGAGGTACAGGAGATGTGCTGTGCGCAGGTCATTTACTGTCTCAGAGGCAACAACAAAGATCAATAAAGCCTAGCTCTTAAAGAACCTGTATTTTCAGAAGTGGTGATGCTGGGGACAGATGAAAGCTTTGAATTACTGAGTGGTAAGAGGATGAGATATGGGGAGAATAACCTTCCCACCAAGAGGCTGTTGTGGCTAGAAGTGATAACTGCCCTGGCATGGCTGAAGAACAAAGAGGAATTGATAAAATCTGCATTATCTGTAAATTGTTTGAAACAATTAAGGATTATGCAGCTTTTTGATAAAAAAGGAATTTATTTGACATAGCTATCTAATATCCAGCTTGTACGGTCTGAACCTTTTAGCAGATGCAGCAGATATTTTCAAATGAATCAAGATGCGGAGCTTGTGCAGTTTCATTAAAAACCAGCACACTTTGCCTCTTCAACAGCTGAAAAATAAGGCTTTTCACAAAATGCTCTTGAGCTGTCAAGTCCTAATTTTAAGGAGATGGGATTATCTCTTATCTTTGTTATATAGATAATGATCAGTCATTGGAAGGGACAGAAACACATAGTTAAAGAGAAAATAAATGTACCTACTAGCTGCTAGTTCATCTACTTTTTGGAGAAAATATTTGTGGTTATTTCCTTCTGATATATTCTAAACATTTATGAGGGTGTGACGACAGGAGAGAGCAAGAAGAGGGAGGAGGGGCACTCGGGGAGAGAGAGGAGAAAAAGATGCAGGAGAAGAGGATAGTTAGAAAGGGCATATGTTGGAGAGAAGGTGGTCAGAGAGAAAGGAGAGAGAAAAAGGAAGCAAGGGGAGGGGAGGGGAGGAGTGAGAAGGGATAAAGAGGGAAGGGGGGGCAAGCCAAGGCAAGAAAAAAAAAACAGTTTTTTTTCACACAAATGGAATCATGCCAGACAATATTATCATATTCACTTAACCCCCGTTGGTTCAATAATGTAAAGTTGCATATTTTTCTGATGCACAAATTATCTGAGACATCTTAGTGATAATTTTTGCAATGATAGCAGCTGATATTACTATATAAGCACCATATAATGTCTAAGTATTTCACAATGATTTCACTCATCACTTCAAAAGTCTCATAACACAACTTTTACTAATTTCCCTTCCTGAAAAGGAAAATCTTATGATTAAATTGATAAAACAAATTAGGAAGTCTTTTAGCTAACACCACACAGATTTATACCAATTTAGCATCAAAATTTATATGGTAAGTATTGTACACATAATATCCATTATAAAATTCCTCAAGTATGCAAATAAAGTTGTAGAGGCAAAGAAAAAAAATAATCATGATGCAGCAATGTGTAGCCTTATAACAGCAGAGAAACCAGAAAGTGCAGAGGCAAAGACATAAAATTGAAATGGCAAATGCCAGTGCAGAATTGGTGCTGTATGTACTTTTGTCAGGCAAGCATCCTTGAGGAAACTTTTGGGTGACCAGTCTCTGGATTGCACCCTGGGAACTGGTGTCTTTGGGGAAAAACTTATCCTGGTGAAAGACAGGAGGAAAGGCAAATGCTATGATTTTACCAGTCTCATTTTAGAACATCTTTACTTTTTTTTCCAGTGGTCATATTTTGCCTTATTGTGTTCTGTTGAACTGGAGGCCCTATAACATTCATTCTTTCTAAACCAGACCCAGATTTTGTAACATATTGCATTATGGAATACTTTACTCAACATTCTGTAATGTTTTAATCAGGCTTGCAACATCTTTTCTTATCAAATCGTAAAAATTTAGCATTCTCATTTAGCTTAAACTTAATAGAAATTTATTTTTATGATAAGACTTAATTGAAACTGATGTCATTTAGAACCTTTAGTGGGAGTTCAGGAGAATATGACCAGAACACACAGTTCTAGTCACTGAGGGTTTTCACAGCCTTCTCTTCAGGAACAGAACAGGTGAATGGGTGGTTGAACTCTCTGAGGAACGTCCAGTACATTTGAACTTGGGGTGGAGAAAGAAAAACTGTAGTTGTTACAATTTCCGTTCAAAAATTTGGTATCATACTTTAATTGAAAATAAGAAAATATAGAAGATAAAAAATTTCATTTACTTCTTCAGGTCCCAGCCATCTCTACATCAAAGGTGGCACATGATGTAAAATGATAAAAGCAGCTGGAAATAGCTGGTTGGTGTTTTCATTACCAGATTTATCACTCTGCCTTATAATATCCGGGGGTTTCATCTCATGGAGGCCTGACACAGTTAAAGACACATGGGTTTACTATTGGGGGAATAATATTTAGGAAAGTATTTAAAGGTGTACACTTCTTAAATCATCCTGATTTAGAGAATAGTCTTAGAGAACAGATATGTACATCAATGTAGAGTTTCCATTGAGTTTCTAAAAACTACTTTAAAGGTGAAGTTAATGAATTATAAAAATATCAGACTCCCTAGTTTCTAGCTTGCTTTCAGTTGCTTGGACATGTAAGAATAGAGGTTGTGATTTTATTTTTTGTTCGTCTCTCCTGTATTACATCCCAGTTGAAGTTTCTCCTCCTTTTCCATCTCTCTCCACCACCTCCTCTCTTTCTCCAGATCCAGCACCCCATGCCTACCCTCAGACAATACCAACACTCCCAGGGATATCTACCAAACATGGTATAACAAGCTAAAATAAGACCAGGTACAAACCATCACATCAAGGCTGGATGAGGCAACCCAGCAGGAGAAAAAGGGTTTGATAAGCAGGCATTACCCCTAGTAATAAGAGACAGAGAGCCTGAGTTGGCCATCTTCTACAACCAGGCAAGGCCTTAAGTGGAGGAACTGGAATACCAACCCAGCCACAAAATAAAACAAAACAAAATAAAATCCTTCTACCTATTGTGTTTTTAACTTGCAGTGTGTCCTGGGACCAGGGCATTGCAGAATTGTCATCAGAGACCAGAGAGACTTTATCCAACAACTTAAGGGAACAGATGCTTAGGTGTGATTCTAATTGAACCCGAAATCACAATGTTTGCTTACAGTGCCCTGCCCATATGTGATTTGTTTCCATGGAGGTAGTAATCTTAACACCTAGTTCAGAATAAGATGGAGAGTGGAAAAAGTCAGAAAGAAAAGCACATTTTCAAGATTCCCTTCAGCGATCAAGCATAACCACTGAGAACAATAGCAAGAAAAAGACAATGGCTAATTCAGCAGCTCCTTTGTCTTCACCAAGACAGAATCACAAAGATAAAGCTGATGTAGGAGGGTCATCTGTCTATGTGTTACTTTCATTGGTTAATAAAGAAACTGCCTTGGCTTTTTGATAGGTCAGAATTTAGATAGGTAGAGTAGACCAAACAGAATGCTGGAAGAAAGAAAGCAGAGGCAGGCAGATGCCATGAAGCTCCAGCCTGAGACGGATGTAGGCTAGAATCTTCCTGGTAAGCCACGACCTTGTGATGAGATACAGATTTGTTGGAAATGGGTTAATCAAGATGTGAGAGTTAGCCAATAAGAGGCTAGATAAAATGGGCCAGGCAGTGTTTAAATGAATACAGTTTCTGTGTAATTATTTCAGGTAAAGCTAGCTGGGTGGTGGTATACAGCCCGCTGCTCCTTTCGCAACATAAAGATGAACTGAATTTTATGTGAAATATAGAGAAGATGATGACATTGCTGAATGAAGTAGTGTTTTCATTAGTTTCACTATCTGAGTGCCATGTTTGCTATTGTTTTACCTTTACAGTTTCCCCCAGATATTTTACCTTAAGGATTCTCTGGTAAGTAAAACTAGACATTAACTGTGTTCTTCTATTATCTGGGTTTATCTCTAACTGCCTGTGGTTCATTGTGTATGTCTACAATATTATGTAACTCTCACTTTATTGGATGATTTAACTTAAATGAAACCCTACTTACTCATTCCTTATAATAGGCTAAGTAACACAAAGACAACTGGCAAGGCAAAGTTAAGAAATTCTAAATGTTCACTAGGATTATGCTCACAGAAATCTTAGCTGAAATCATCCCAGGTGATTAGAAGTCAGGCAGGCAGTTTCTGAAGCCTAAACTGCCATGTGTTTCAAGCAACAAACACCTTTGCATTCAGGAAAAGGAGACCTTTCGTTTTTAGAAGGAAAATCACAAGGATCTGGACATCGTGTTGAAGTATTTTGGCCGAAAGATCATGCTCATTATATAATTTAGCCATTTTATTATGCTTGATTCTCAAGACAATAGGATGATACTAGGAAACTAGGATCATGAAAACATGCATCTGACATATTACTGAAAAAAAAGCATAACTGCATATGTATTCTGTGGTGCCAGCTCTACAACCAACAGGGCTGTGGAGAAACAAATGAAAATTAGCTTCAAATCATAGAGGCTACCCTCTAGAATTTTACATGAGACTAATCATTTCAGTCGTCATAATAAAAATGAAACAAAGTACTGTTCTACAACTAAAATACTTTTTTCAATCTCAATTCTTTCATGTCAAATTAGATCCATTCTTTAAAATATACATCAAAAATATACATCCACTTTACATAGAGTGCAACAAATGAACACCTTATTACTTAAGAATCTTCCCATTTCTCTTGGGGAGTCTGAATGAGACCTGGTCCAGAGAATAGAGTTTTCGTTATGGACTTGATATATTTCAACAAAGTTGAATATTTCTAAACTTAAATGCCATTTGATAAAAATGATACTTAAAGGGTTTATAAGAAAGTAGTTGTTACAGTGAATTGTTAAAATTTTATATTATTTGTTACATGGACATTTGACATCCCTCTAGAGGACAGAATAATTTTTATTTGTTCTATATACAGGGTTTCTCTGTGTAACACTGGCTGTCCTGAAACTTGCACTGTAGATCAGGCTGTCCTCAAACTCAGAGATCCCCTGCCTCTGCCTCCTGAGTGCTGAAATTAAAGACATGAGTCACACCACCTGTCTAATTATTTTCTTTAAAAAATTAATGAAAATATAATTAGATTATATATCCACTTCACTTTTCTCTCCCCAATTCCTCTCATTCTCCCCTACCCCTTCTCAATATTTTGGCCATTTTTGCTTTGATAATAATTGTTACAAATATTTATGTATAAATATATAAATAAAACCTACTGAGTTGGTTTAGTGTTGCCTTATGTATACGATTTCAAGACTGACCACTTGATATTGGATACCTAAATAAGGAACTTAAAATCATTTTATCCCTAAGCATATTTCTTGGTGACTTCTAAGGCTACAGGTATTAAATTTGGAAAAATAGGAACAAGATTTACTGCTTAATTGAATGTGTCACCTTCCTTTCCAGGGGCTTCTTTTAGTATCAGTTGTCTGCCCCAGAGCAGACTGGACACAGATCATGTGCTGCTGTCTAAAGAATTCCACAAGTGGCACAAGAAGCTATGTCTTTAGTTAAGTAAGCATTCTTCTTGCCTTTGAATTTCATTAGTCTTGAAAGAAGAACCTTGAAGAACACAGGAAACTGTGAAAATAGAAAAGGAAAAAGTATGGATTTCCATGCATATAAAATGTATCACCAATAAAAGTAGATCATTGTTGTCTTTTCATGAAAACAATACAATTCAATAATGTATGCTGATGTCTAATTTAAATGTCACAAAAGAGTTTTTTACTTTCAGGATTTTGAAAGCTGCCTCTTCTACTAATCCAAATAAACATGCATTGTAGAAAGTTATTTGTCTTCAGAGTGATGCAGCCCATCTTTGAAAATCATAAGTTCCTTGTATATAAAAGCAAAATAGTGTTCTCTGGGGCTCATGTTTAAAATTATGATCCAGGTAGTAAACAAAATTTTAAATCAGTAAAAATGGAATGAGTTTGGAAAAATAAGTGGTCCTTTGGTTGAGCACCGTGCGTGCCTAGCTTGTACCCCTAGTGCTGGTATATTCCCTCACTTTGACAATAAGCCTGCAGTAGCTCTGCAGTTACTTACACAGAATTCAAATCCATCATCCTTGTTGAAGTTTCACTTATCTTTTTATATCAGTACAGAAGACAACTATTTTAAAACTAAACCACCAAGCATCCTCCTCACAGACATCGCCTTAACCTCCTCATCACTAAAGTATCTTTAACAAGCCCAATTTCTCTTTACCCGCAATGCCATGTGTATGTTCTAACAGTAGCCCAGTACTATGGTTTCCATTAGAAAGAATTTCAGTAGCATAGCCTTCCTTTAAGAAATGATTTTCCCTTCCCCCTGGGGCCACAAGATCTCCCCGGAGCTGCTCCCTTGCACGCTGGGTCTAGGCTGTAGGTTCAACCCGGCAGGGGCAGTTCCTGTGCTTTAATAGCCTGCTGAGCTCAGGCAGGCCCTATGTCAGCTCAGCCACATTCCTGGCCAGCAAGATACAGTGAACTTCTAGCAGACATTCATTGGCGGAGGGATGAGTTTGCTCCTGGCCCAAGGGCTTCGGCTAGGAGGAATTCAGACTTTCCCCGCCCCCCTCGACTTTCTGGTCACCCTGCAGTGGTGGCTCCACCCTGCGGAGCTCTCCCGAATCCCATCCCAGCCTTCATCCAGGCACACCTTCCTCTCTTCCCCCCTTCCCCTTGGGGTCACAAGATCTCCCCAGAGCAGCTCCCTTGAGCGCTGGGCCTGGGCTGTGAGTGCAACCGGGCAGGAGGGAGTGTCTGTGTTTCAATAGACTGCCTGAGGAAAGGTAGACCTTCTGTCAGTGAAGTCCCTGCCCAACAAGGGAACCTGACCTGGTACCAAAAGATCCAATATAGAGCATTTGAAGGAAGAGATGGGCAGACGCCAAGGCAAGAACTCCTCCAACAATGTAAAAAACAACATGAAATCACCAGATCCCAACGACCCTACAATAGAAAGACCTGAACCTCTTAATTCAGAAGAAGTGGAAAAAAGTGCCATTATGAAAGCAATAGAGTCCCTTAAACAGGATATGAATAACTCCCTTAAAGAACTGAATGAGAAATACAACAAAAAGATTGAAGAAATGAGTAAAGAAATGGATGAGAAGTATAACAAAAAATTCGAAGAAATGAGTAAATCCGTGAATGATACACTAGGAAACCAAGAAAAATCAATCAAATAGGTAATGGAGACAGTTCAAGAATTGAAAACTGAAATGGAGGCAATGAAGAAAACACAAAACGAGGGCTGGCTAGATATGGAAAATCTAGGTAAACAAACAGAGACTTCAGAAACAAGCATAACCAACAGAATACAAAAGATAGAAGAACGAATCTCAGAGTCTGAAGATACCATAGAGAAAATAAATGTTCTGATCAAAGAAAACAGCAAATCCAACAAATTCTCATCACAAAACATTCAAGAAATCTGGGACACAAAAAAAAACAAATCTAAGAATAATAGGGATTGAAGAAGAAGAACTGCAGATCAAAGGCCCAGAAAATATATTCAACAAAATTATAGAAGAAAACTTTCCCAACCTAAAGAATGATATTCCTATGAAGGTTCAAGAAGCATACAGAACACCGAATAGACTTGAACAAAAAAAAATCCACTCGCCATATAATAATCAAAACACAAAACATACAGATTAAAGAAAAAATATTAAGAGCTGCAAAGTAAAAAGGTCAAGTAACGTATAAAGGTAAACCTATCAGACTTACACCGGACTTCTCTATGGAAACCATGAAAGCCAGAAGGTCCTGGATAGAGGTACTGCAGAAACTAAGAGACCATGGATGCAAACCCAGACTACTATACCCAGCCAAGCTATCATTCACTATCAATGGAGAAAACAGAATATTCCAGGATAAGAACAAATTTAAACAATTCGTAGCCACAAACCCAGCCTTACAGAAAGTAATAGAAGGAAAATCGCAACCCAAGGAATCCGACATTGCCAACACTGCCTACAATAACTCAGACATCTAGCGACGCTTCACGAGCTTAACTCAAAGAAGGGACACATACAAACTCTATTAAACAAACAAACAAAAAATAATAATAACCGGAGTCAACAACCACTGGTCATTAATATTACTTAATATTAATGGACTCAATTCACCTATAAAAAGGCACAGACTAAGAGATTGGATACAAAAACAGGATCCAACATTCTGCTGTTTACAAGAAACACACCTCAACCACAAAGACAGACACTTACTCAGAGTAAAGGGTTGGGAAAAGGTTTTTCAAGCAAACGGACCTAAGAAACAAGCAGGTGTGGCCATTCTAATTTCCAACAAAATTGACTTCAAACTAAAATCAATCAGAAGAGATGGAGACGGACATTTTATACTCATAACAGGAACAATTCATCAGGAGGAAGTCTCAATCCTGAATATCTATGCCCCTAATATAAAGCCTCCTACTTACGTAAAAGAAACACTTATACAACTCAAGGCAGTCATCAAACCACACACACTAATAGTAGGAGACTTCAACACTCCTCTCTCACCAATGGACAGGTCAATCAGACAGAAACCTAACAGAGAAATAAGAGAATTATTGGAGGTATTGAATCAAATGGACTTAACAGACATCTATAGAACATTCCACCCAAATAGGAAAGAATATACCTTCTTCTCTGCCGCTCATGGAACCTTCTCGAAAATTGACCACATACTCGGTAACAAAGCAAACTTCCACAGATACAAAAAAATATTAGTAACCACCTGTGTCTTGTCAGACCACCATGGATTAAAGTTAGAATTCAACAACAGTGCTACCCCCAGGAAACCAACAAACTCATGGAAGTTGAACAGTCAACTACTGAATCACCCCTGGGTCAAGGAAGAAATAAAGAAAGAAATTAAAGTCTTCCTTGAATTTAATGAAAATAAAGACACAACATACTCACACCTATGGGTCACTATGAAAGAAGTGCTAAGAGGAAAGTTCATAGCACTAAGTGCCCAATTAAAGAAAACGGAGAAAGCACACATTGGAGACTTAACAGCACACTTGAAAGCTCTAGAAAAAAAAGAAGCTGATTCACCCAGGAGGTCTAGAACACTGGAAATAATCAAACTGAGGGCTGAAATCAACAAAATAGAAACACAGAAAACAATCCAAAGAATAAATGAATCAAAAAGCTGGTTCTTGGAGAAAATCAACAAGATTGACAAACCCCTATCAAAATTAATCAAATGGCAGAGAGAGAACATGCAAATTAATAAGATCAGAAATGAAAAGGGGGACATAACCACAGACACAGAGGAAATTCAGAGAATCATTAGATCTTACTAGGAAAGTTTATATGCCACAAAGTTGGAAAATGTAAAAGAAATGGACATTTTTTTTAGATAAGTATCTTATACCAAAGTTGAACCAAGACCGGGTGAACAATCTAAATAGACCTGTCAGTCGTGAAGAATTAGAAGCTGTTATCAAAAATATCCCTACCAAAAAAAGCCCAGGACCAGATGGTTTCAATGCAGAATTCTACCAGAACTTCCAGGAAGAGCTAATACCTATACTCCTTAATGTAGTTCACAATATAGAAACAGAAGAATCATTGCCAAACTCTTTTTATGAAGCTACAGTTACCCTGATACCAAAACCACACAAAGACACAACCAAGAAAGAGAATTACAGACCAATCTCACTCATGAATATTGACGCTAAAATACTCAATAAAATACTGTCAAACTGAATCCAAAAATACATTAGAAAAATTATTCATTATGATCAAGTGAGCTTCATCCCAGAGATGCAGGGCTGGTTCAACATACGCAAATGTATCAATGTAATCCATCATATAAATAAACTGAAAGAAAAAAAAACCATATGATCATTTCATTGGTTGCTGAAAAAGCATTTGGCAAAATTCTACAACCCTTTATGATAAAGATGTTGGAGAGATTGGGTATACAAGGATCATACCTAAATATAATAAAAGCTATTTACAACAAGCTGACAGCTAACATCAAACTGAATGGAGAGAAACTCAAAGTCATTCCACTAAAATCAGGAACACGACAAGGCTGTCCACTCTCTCCATACCTCTTAAATATAGTGCTTGAAGTTCTAGCAATAGCAATAAGACAACATAAGGGGATCAAGGGGATTTGAATTGGAAAGGATGAAGTTAAACTTTCGTTATCTGCAGACGATATGATAGTGTACATAAGCGACCCCAAAAACTCTACCAAAGAACTGCTACAGTTGATAAACACCTTTAGTAATGTGGCAGGATACAAGATCAACTCCAAAAAAATGGTTGCCCTCCTATACACAAAGGATAAAGAAGCAGAGAGGGAAATCAGAGAAACATCACCTTTCATGATAGCCACAAATAGCATAACATATCTTGGGGTAACTCTAACCAAGGAAGTGAAAGACTTATTTGACAAGAACTTTAAGTACTTGAAGAAAGATATTGAGGAGGATACCAGAAAATGGAAAGACCTCCCCTGCTCTTGGACTGGGAGAATCAATATAGTAAAAATGGCAATTCTACCAAAAGCAATCTATAGATTCAATGCAATTCCCATCAAATTTCCATCAAACTTTTTCACAGACCTTGAGAGAACAATAATCAAGTTTATATGAAAAAAAAACCCAGGATAGCCAAAACAATCTTATACAATAAAGGAACATCTGGAGGCATTACCATCCCTGACTTCAAACTCTATTACAGAGCAACAGTATTGAAAACAGCTTGGTATTGGCATAACAACAGAGAAGTCGACCTATGGAATCGAGTAGAAGACCCAGGTATTAACCCACAAACGTATGAACACCTGATTTTTGACAAGATTGCTAAAGGTATACAATGGAAGAAGGAAAGCATCTTTAACAAATGGTGCTGGCATAACTGGATGTCAACCTGTAGAAGAATGAAAATAGATCCATATCTATCACCATGCACAAAACTCAGGTCCAAATGGATTAAAGACATCAACATTAATCCGTCCACTTTGAACCTGATAGAAGAGAAAGTGGGAAGTAGTCTACAAAATATAGGCACAGGAGGCCACTTCCTAAGCAGAACCCCAGGAGCACAGACAATAAGAGAAGCAATGAATAAATGGGACCTACTGAAACTGAGAAGCTTCTGTAAAGCAAAGGACACTGTCAGTATGGCAAAAAGGCTACCTTTGGACTGGGAGAAGATCTTCACAAACCCCTCATCAGACAAAGGTCTGATCTCCAAAATATACAAAGAACTCAAGAAACTAGTCACTAAAACTCTAATTAACCCAATTAAAAAATGGGGTACTGAACTTATCAGAGAATTCACAACAGATGAACTTAGAATGGCCAAATGACACTTAAGGTCATGCTCAACCTCCTTAGCGATCAGGGAAATGCAAATCAAAACAAATTTGAGATATCATCTTACACCTGTCAGAATAGCCAAACTGAAAAACACCAATGATAGTCTATGCTGGAGAGGATGTGGAATGAGGGGAACACTCATCCATTGTTGGTGGGAATGCAAACTTGTGCAGCCACTGTGGAAATCAGTGTGGCGGTTTCTCAGGAAACTGGGAGTCAACCTCCCTCAGGACCCAGCAATTCCACTCTTGGGAATATACCCTAGATATTCCCTAACATACTACAAGAGCATTTGTTCTACTATGTTCATAGCAGCACTATTTGTAATAGCCAGAACCTGGAAACAACCTAGGTGCCCCTCAATAGAAGAATGGTTAAAAAAGGTTTGGAACATATACACATTAGAGTTTTACTCAGCGGTAAAAAACAATGACATCTTGAATTTTGCAGGGAAATGGATGGAAATAGAAAACGCTTTACTGAGTGAGGTAAGCCAGAACCAAAAAGAGGAATATGGTATGTATTCACTCATATGTGGATTCTAACCATAATTAAAGGTCTTTGAGCCTATTATTCGTGATCCTAGAGAAGCTAAATAAGAAGGTGAACTTGATGAAAATCATGTAGCTATCTGCCTGGAGATTGGAAATAGACAAGAGTCCCAGGTAACCTCGGGTGCATGGGGGGGGAGGGTTGTTGGAAGGGGAGAGGTCTAGAGAGAAGGGAGTAGGGGAGGAATGGGGAAAGCACGGTGGACTGGGATGGGGGGAGGGAGGAAGGATGGATATGGAATCAGGGAAGAATATATTTCAACTAAGGGAGTCATTTTATGGTTTACATGAGACTTGATTATAAATGGGTTCCAAGGTTCAAGGAGAGATCCCCAGATTGTTCTCTGGACAGAAGAGAGGGTGCCTGAAACGGCCGTGGCCCATAACCATACTGATGAATATTTTGCTTATCACCATAGAACCTTCATCTGGCGATGGATGGAGATACAGACGGAGACCCACATTGGAACACTGGACTTAACTCCCTAGGTCCAAAGGAGAAGCAGAAGGAAAGAGAACGTGAGCAAAGAAGGCAAGAAAAGAGGGAACCTTCATCTGACGATGGATGGCGATACAGATGGAGACCCACATTGGAGCACCGGACTGAGCCCCGCAAGGTCCAAATGAGGAGCAGAAGGATGAAGAAAATGAAAAAGGAAATAAGGACTGCGAGGGATGCGATCACCCACTGATACAAGGGGACAGATCTAAGGAGAGTTTACCATGGCCAGTTGTACTGGGACTGAACGAGGATGTAATTCAACCAGATTCTCTGAATGTGGCTGGCCCGGAGTCTTTCTGAAAAGCTATTGACAATGACACTGGGACTTGTTTCCTCTGCATATACTGGATTTTCCGGTCCAATCTGTCTGGACACTCACCTTCCAGGACCTGGAGGGAGGTGGGAGGAACTTGAACTTCCCACAGGGCAGGAAACCCTGACTGCTCTTAGGGATGGAGAGGGAGGAGGAGAGGGAGTGGGGGGAGTGGGAGGGTGTTGGGAGGAGGGGCAGAAATGGAAACTTTATAATTTAATAAAATTACTTTCAAAAAAAAGAAATGATTTTCTTAGCATATGTTAATACACATAATATGTATAATAATAGGCAGCATTATATTTTCATGCAGGTATGTAACACATTTTAATCATACTTTTGCTACCTTCTCTTTTTCTCTTCACATTCCCCTAATCCTTTTCCTCTTCTCAATCCCATTCTGACTTCATTCTACACTAGTTTGTTTAGTCAGTTAGCTTTTTGACTCAGTGAACTTTATTAGATTGGTTCACAAGAGCATGAGTGTAATTTCAGGGGCATGTGCACCATTTCCAGTGTCTACCCCACTGAAGAAAGTCTCTTCTGTCATTAACCATTATTTGCAAATAAATCTTTAGGGAAGGGTGAGACACATTGAGCTCCTTGATTCCTGAAAAGGCCTTGGCAGGCTCAATTTTGTAGAGATCTTGTTCAAGAATCACAACTATTACAAGCTCTAGAGTGTAGCATCATGTCATGTTATGAACTCAATATTCCATACTGCTATTCCTTACACCTTCCTCTGCTTCTTATGTTCATATTTCTCCTATTCTACAATGCTTTCTGAGTTCTAGAGTAGGTGTTAGAGATGTCCTGTTTTTGACTGGGCTTACAACAGTCTTTAACTCAGTACCTTTACCAGTTATGTCTCTTCAATTAATTCTGACCATGACAAAAGGAAGTTTCACTGACCAACATTAACAAAATCACTATTGTATGGGTATGTACCGACTTATCAAATCAATAGCAGTAACATCCTCACAATTGTCTTTGATTTCTCCAACCAAGGACTATTGACAGAGTGCACTGTATCAGATACGGATCCCTCTTGTGAAGTAGACAGGCATCAAACCTAATAAGAAAATAGTTGGGGTCTTTGATCCATTTTTTTTGAGCTTTGTACATGGGGATAGATTTGGATCTATTTGTATTCTTCTACATGCTAATATGCAGTTGTGGCGGCACCATTTGTTGAATATGACTTTTTTTCATTTTACACTTTTAGCATCTTTGTCAAAACTCAGGTGTTTGTAGGTGTGAGAACTGATATCCAGGTTTTCAATTTGATTCCATTGGTCCTTCTGTCTATTTTTATACCAGTACCAGATTGTTTTCATTACTGTAGAATTTGAATTCAGGGATGGAGATGCCTCAAGAAGTTTCTTTCTTGTATAGAATTGCTTTGGTTATCATGGGTTTTTTGATTTTCAATGAAGTTGAATATTATTCTGTTGAGGTCAGTGAAGTATTTTACTGGAATTTTGATGGGGATTGTGTTGAATTATATTGCTTTTGGTAAGATTGTCATTTTTACTATGTTTATTCTACCTACCCAAGAGCATGGGATATGGCCAATAAGACAAAATGGTAGCCTACAGAATGCGAAAAAATCTTCACCATCCCCATATTAGAGAAAGGGCTAGTCTCCAAAATGTATAAAGAATTCAAGAAACTTGACATCAAAAGAATAAATAATCCAATAAAAAATGGGGTGCAGACCTAAAAAGAAAGCTCTCAACAGACAAATCTCAAAGGACTGAAAGACACCTAATAGAATGCTCAACATCATTAACCATCAAAGAACTGCAAATCAAAACAACTCTGAGATTTCATATAACAGCTGACAGAATGGTCAAGATCTAAAACACCAATGACAGCTTATGTTAAAAAGGGAATGTAAAAGGGAACACTCTTCCATTGCTGGTGGGAATGTAAACTTGTACAACTACTTTGGAAATCAGTATGATGATTTTTTTCAGAGAATTAGGAAACAATCTACCTCAAGACCCAGCAATACTACTTTTGGGTATATTCATAATGGAAACTCAACCATACTGTAAGTGTTCAACTATGTTCATAGCAGCATTATTTGTAATAGCCAGGACTTAGAAACAACCTAGATGCACCTCAAATGAAGAATGGATAAGGAAAGTGTGGTACATTTACACAATGGATTGCTACTCAGTGTTAAAAAATAATGACATCTTGAAATTTGCAGACAAATGGATGGATCTAGAAAAAGACATAGTGAATGAGATAACCATGATACAGAAAGACCCATGTAATATGTATTCACTCATAAGTGACTTTTAGACATAAAATAAAGACCAGCCTAGAGTCCACAACCCCAGAGAACCTAGACAACAAACTAAGAAAGAGGACCCTAAGAGAAACATATACAGATCTAAATAGAAAGGACAAAAAGACAAGATCACCAGAGTAAATTGGGAGTTTGGGGGACACAGAAGAGGATAGAAGAGGAGAGGGGAGGAAGGGAAAGAAGAGAAGAAAAATGTAGAGCACAATAAAACAATTTTAAAAAAGAAAATATTTGGATAACCCATAGCACACTTCACCATTTCATAAGTGAATTTGTCTTCACTGGCTGGTCAGGATTCTTGTAGCACACAGAAGTTCCGTGGCTGAGTGTGACTGCTGATGCCATTTCTTCCTAGAAAACCTATGCAACACCCTCAGTGTGAAGGCTAGCCAGGGAAGAAGCTTCTAACCTAGTTCCACATTGCTTTCTCTATGTTCAGAAACCAAGGCAGGAGACATCTTTGGCATAGGACTTACTATCTCGTGCTGATTGGCAACCAAATCACTAGCAATTGCCTGTGTTTATTTTGAGGACTCCAGAAGCCCCCATAACCAACAGCTCATATGGAGGCAGCCCGAGTTTGGCATTGAGATTTTTCTTTAATTAATAAAGCTTCTGGGATTAACTTATCTGTTCAGACAATGTATGGAAAAACCACAATGGAATCTTATACTAAAGCTAATTAAAAAAGCAAATAGAGTTTGAAAGGAACTATCCTGCACAGGCTGCATTTTTGAGAGCACACTAATTCCTATGGATATGTTCTACAATACAGCTAACCTCAGAGAAAGGAACAACTGTCATGCTTTCTCTTAAAGGCATTTCAATACATAATGTATGTATGTTGACTTTGTTATTTCTGAGTCAAAGTAAAAGAAGTACAATGAATTTAGGTCTTGTTCCTCTTTGGAGGTATAGTTTATGGCATATGTAGGAACGGGAATGCAGAATTACAAACAAAGAAGAAAATATGGACGCTGTTAAAAGGACATAGACTGCAGGAATGCTAATTAGGCATGTAGGTAGGGAAATAATGTGGTGTGTATTACTATAAACGAGAATATATTTGCTTCTGCACTTTCTGGGTTGTTCACGAATTTTGATATTATCAGTGTTCTGGTATGGCACAATAGTCTTGGACATTTATAATTGAAATAAAAGAGAAACATGAGTGAACATCCCCTAAGGAAAAGGATCATTTCTTCAAAAGTCAGTCTGGCCAATTGGTCTTATCAACATGATTACAGATGATCGGCTGCATGTGTACTCGGGGAATGTCAGTACATACAAAATTACTTGATCCATAGTATATCAGAAAATTATTTCTACCTGTCACTGCTGAAGCAACTTCTCCAAGCCATTAAATAATAATGCACAGGACCTTTCCTGCTTCCCAATAATAGATTTCCTTCTGACTGCCTGAGGATGGACTCAGAATAGCATCTGGGATTTCATGAATTATGTGTGCTGTGGGGACGTCCTAAATGGCTCAGACATCTAATAATGAGAACATTGCGGAGTCAAGTTGGTGAATTCTGTTGTATGAAATGGTTTATACTGGTAAACGAGAATAATAAGATATTTTGATAAATAAAGTAACTATTTAAATATAAATCCATTGATAATTATGCTGATCCAGACATGAGCAACATTGAAGTTCAGTGTAAATAGGATTAGTTAAAGACAGAATACACTTCTGTAGGGTCAGAGACATTGTAGTTCTGTCTTAAGCTCTGCCTGGCATCTATGATTATTTGAGGTCTTGGTTTTTCATTAATGAACCACTAATTATCTATTATATATGCATGCTGAGGTTGGTGGTAAACTTCAGAAAAATTGTGGCTGTGAATTAATTTTAAATTACAACTAATTAGATAAACTAAAATTAAAACTTGCTAACTTTAATATATGTTGGGCCACAAAACAAGTAGCTGAATCAGTTAAAAAGAGCCAAATTATACAGTGTTTTCAAACCAAAAATTGAGTTGAAAAACACCAATAATGAAGCTTTATTACGAAACTCTAGTAATAAATAAAATTAGACAATGAATTTATAAATAATCATTTGATATAGATAAAATAATGGAATATACAACTAAAAGAGTACATAAAGAGAATCATAGAACTCTAAAGGCTAATTCAGGAGAGAGAGATCTAAAGCCAATGACATATGGACACCACACCATCCAGTTCAACTGCAAAGATAAAGTCAAAGAGAGTTTAATGCAAGTAGAAATAGCAGGTAAGTGTGGAAATTAACACCAAAGAAAATGGGTTAAGAGTGGAGAAAATGTATAATGTCAAAGGATGAGTGGAATTCCTGACTCCATCTAGGTCAAGCAGGAAAACAGGAGTGAGTGAAGTCACCAGTAATGAATCATGTTTAAACATGATTCATTACTATGGATCCTGCAGGCATGCAAATGATAAAATAATTATATATCATGACAAAATGGAGTATTTATATAGAAACAAAATATTAAAAGTAGTATAAAGTTGATTATAATTAGACTAACCAAGTTATTACTTTAGTCATATTATCTGCTATTGATTAGTTTGAATCAATTTTGATAGGTCATATATTATCAAGAGAGTTGTCCTTTTCTTTTAATATTTTCAACTTATCATGGTATAGTTTTTCAGAATAATCCATAGTGATCATATGGCTTCCAGTGGTATGTGCTGTATTATATTTCTTTTCTTTTATCTTGCGCTTAGGTCTCTCTCTCGTTTTTTTTTTTTTTTTTTTTTTTGGTTAATTTGGCTGAGGATTTTCTGATGAATTTTTATTCAAATTCACACTACATTGTGGGGAGTAAATCATGTATTAAATTATCTTGAAATACTCTAAGGACTGTCACTAATGAAGCAAGTGCTGTTGGGACTGTCATCCACAAAGCTGATTTTCAAAATAATTTATTAATATAATTATCAGAAATATTTCTCAGTAAGAGTAAGAGTTAGCAACTCTCAAGTTGTAAAGTAGCTTCTTGTCTAAATTGGTGCAAGAGCTGAATAAGTGTGTTCTTATGAATAACAACATAAATGAAGAATTTGAATTTACAGTTGAATGTATGAACATGGACCTGAAAATTGGAGAGTATATGGAACCACTGGAGTGCCACAATAAAAGTCTTTGAACTACAATCATTTTCTTTCTTGTTAAAAATTTAAAATAGCTGTTATAGGAAATGATAGTCATGATACATTACAATTTTATGCATATAAAACATGAATAATGTTTTATTTTCTTGTTTTGAATTTATAAATATCCAGATATAAGGCAAACAATGACACATCAACTAAAATTTCATTGGTGATTATTTTTTAGAAAGATAGTTCATAACATTATACAGAAAACAGGTTATGCTTATGTATTGAATGTACGTGTATATGATGTACATGTATATAACAATTAATGAAAGCAGAAAACATGAATTTGAATAAGAATAAGGAGAAGTACATGTGAGGGTTTGGAGGGAGGAAAGGAAAAAGGGAGATTCTATATTTATATTATAGTTG
Organism: Myodes glareolus; assembly: GCF_982192425.1. NCBI lineage: Eukaryota > Metazoa > Chordata > Mammalia > Rodentia > Cricetidae > Myodes > Myodes glareolus. Next base: position 33,058,340 of record NC_142040.1, read on the forward strand.
TAAATATTAAAATAAAAATTTTCAAAGTCACAATATTTATATTAACTATGTCATACGGAGTCATTTTCCCCCTTGGAATGTAAGATTATTTGTGTTCAAAATTTAATTTTATTTATCTTGCTATAAACAAATACCAGTATATTTTTCTTTCACTTTCCTTGTGTGTATGAGAGAGTGAAAGGAAGAGACAGACAGACAGACAGACAGACAGATGGCAGAGACTGAGAGAGTTTTAAGTTCTAGTTAGTTTTTTCATCTCTAAATCAGCAGATGCTGTACTCTCAGTAACCTCCCATGCCTAAGACAAAATGCACTGAAAATTGTAAGTAGAACTTTTATTTTTCTCACTTTAAAACCTTGAAAAAATACAACTGTGATGCTCACCTGCCGTGGGTGAATCCTTCACTTTGGATGGGTTTGGGAGTGAATTAGCAAACCTCCAGACTTTAAAGGACAGATGTCTTAGCAGGATATTGTCTCATGAGCCATCATTCCTAGCATTCCAGATGCTGAGGCAGAAGGATTGATTGTTTGAGGTCAGCCTAGATTACCTTGTATGATGCTGAGAGAGAAAGAGAGAGAGAGAGAGAGAGAGAGAGAGAGAGAGAGAGAGAGAGAGAGAGAGAGAATAAAGTATGCCCTCATTACAGGGTTTTCTACATATTGTTAAAATAATGGAATTGTATACTGAACAAGAAATTAGATTCAGAAAATGAAAGTAGACATAAAAACACAAGGAAGACCAAAGCATATAAACTCATTTTCTCTGCTGTGATTATCTCTTTCTACTTACAGCTCTGAAGTCTTCTTTGTCTCTAACATATGATTTATCCTCTTTCTGACATTCAGGGACCTTAAACACCTAGCAACACCTAGAAAAGCATGTATGCATGTATACAAATATCATACCATCCTCTCTCTCTCTCTCTCTCTCTCTCTCTCTCTCTCTCTCTCTCTCTCTCTCTCTGTGTGTGTGTATGTGTGTGTGTGTGTGTGTGTGTGTGTGTGTGTGTGTGTGTGTGTGTGAATCAAGAGTGCATAGTTACTTTGCTCTCTTACCTCAGTCTTTCTTTTTCCTTTGCATATGACCTAAATGAATAGCATCCATTTTGGAACCTTGCTTCCCAAGCAGCACAATGAGGCACTTTATAATTTCATCTAAATCTCCTTTGGTCCCTGAAGCCAGCTGTTTTGCAGCCCTGATCCATCATCTACTCACTGTTCTTCCCCTCTGTTAACAATAGTTTGCTATTTGGATGTTTTTACATACTTTCAGCATTCACTAGTTCCTTTGAGGGGATTTAAAAAACAGAAGACATGGCTTTTTTTCTTTACAGATTATTTTAATATCTTCCTTCCTGCTGGTTGATATTCTCATAGAGCATGTTTCATTTGTATCCTGGGCTGTCCTGAAAGTTCCTTTGGGTAGATTTGTTGAGAAACAGACTTCACATTTGTCCAGGTTTTGCTTCATTTAAAATTAATTTTACAGACAAGTTAACATTTTTACAATTTTATTGAAGAGGAAGTGGTAAGGAACTTCATAACTTTTTATCTTTACTCAAAAACGGAAATGCTGAAGTCTTTGTGTGTCAACATTCAAAAGAGTAGCATCTTTGAGGGCTTAGTAACCCTGAAGGCAGAAAACAATCTATTTGCCTACAATAGAACAGATTAATACTCCTGCCTGGGTCAATTAAGTTTGCCCAAGAGGTATATAGAAACAACTTCATGTCTTCATTTTAGCTTTAGAATGAATTGAAAATGTATTGCTTATTTAATGAATACTCCAGGCAGCAGTAGTAATTAATGAAACAGAATTACAGAAGCATTAAAAAAAGGGAGCAAAGCAGACTTAATATTGAAGTTGTTCTGTACCGCTGAATAATTCAGTAAAAACATTTTTAATTGGTCATAAAAGGAAACTAAATATTTATGCTTCCATATCATAGTTTCTGTCTAACGAATAATTAAGTGTTGAATGATACCACAGAAGAATAGTCCTGAGTAGTAATGTGGACCATAATCTAACCTGAGTCCATCTGACTTCTCAGGAGAATAACCCAGCAGAAGTGAAGCTGGACCATAATTATAATCTAATCTGAGTGTATCCGACTTGTTCTCAGGTTCTTTAAGTAATTAGTGTCTCAACTTCCTTTGACTCAATTGAACATTTTTAACAGTCCTTCTTGACACTGAGTTTTATTTATGTTATCATTATTATTAGTATAACATAAGACAAATTTTTAAAGCATTTTAAACTTTGAGTTTTTCACAAACATATGATTTAAACTTTAAATTATGTAATTTGGGAGGCACAGTTTAGATGTTATTATCCATTGTTGAGTGATCAAACATTTGATTTTCATCATCAACTATTGTTCTTAAATTACTCATTAGATGTGAGTTGGAAATCTCAATTTATAAATCTCTCTTTAACAAATATTGATATGTGAACTATTCCAATAGTGGGAAGTTTCTTAAAAGGGACAGTCAGGAAACCACAAATACTTGAAATTCTTCAGAAAATAACATCTGTCTATCTGAAGACAAATAATGATTTTTATGTGACTTAATGGAAAAATCAATATGCCAATAATCACATACTTAATAGAAAATTTTTACTTACATGTTTGGATTATAAAATCAAACAATTTCTGTGTTAATACTTTAACTTATTTGGGGAACAAACATGAATGTGAGAACTACTATACACTAGCTCATGGTTACTCATTATCCAGCATCTATGGTACAGAAATTTGATCAATTGATTGATCTAGGATGACAACCTGGCTTTTTGTGGGCCTCTGCTAATATTGATAGTTTTCGTGTATTTAAGTTGGAAGTAAAATGAGTCATTAGTCTCTATTGATTTTTCTCCTAGAATATTGATCAGTCTTAGTTGACCATTCTTCTTGTTCTTAGCATGGCTTTTAGCTTAGGTTTTACAATCTTCCATTTATACCCCATTTCCTTAGTGATGTTTTTGTGTCCTATTCTTTATTCTTCACATGATAGGCAGAGTGATCTAATTAAAATAAAATAATTAGCATCATATTACTACTTTAAAGTCCAATGCGTTCTCATTGAGCTTACTAAGTTCTGGATTTTCAAAACCAAACATAAAACCATGCAAGACTTGACTCTGCTATGATTTTTCTCTCCTTTTAAAATTCATTTTTCATATCACAGTGCCCCATCCTTTATCTCCTTCTCTCCCCCTTCTTCCCCCACTTTCCTCTACACCTCATCCACTCTTCAGTGAGTCAACTAAGCCTGGAATATCAAATTGAGGCAGAACCAAGAGCCTCCTCACTGCATCAAGGCTGAGCAAGGTATCCATCCCACCATAGGGAATAGACTCCAAAAAGGCAGTTCATGTAACTTGACTTCTCCATTTCAAAACACTAAGTCTTTTTTGATTCTTTTTAAAAAAAATTCACACTCCTTATAAATTCCAAACTTGTATTATGCTGTTTTTCACTCCAGAACGATGATCTCAAAAGTTTGTTCTCAAACTAGAAACATTAATATATCTTAGAAATTTTTGATACTTAAATCCATCTTCATCCCCTCTTTACAGGATCAGTGATTTGGTATTCTTTTAGCAAGCTTGTCACGTGATTTCAGTGTCTTCCTGTGTTGCTGAATCATTGCTAATACAACACTTTTCTTACCAATTTCACTGTTCTCAGTTTCATGGAGTTAGTGTAGGTCTTCTTTGACAAATACTATGTTTCACCCTACCTCCTAATTACAGTAACTGATCTAAAGGAAATCCATGAATTTTTTTTCACAAATTCCTACTATGGTTTACGGCATTAATTCTCATAGTAATTTTGAAGGGTCTGAACTTCCCTACTCTGTAAAATTGAATTAGGATTTCAGTCCCCTAAGAATGAAGCAAGTTTCCTTCCTGACAAAGAACCAGTAATCAACAGCTCCTCTGACAGCAAGGATGAGGGAGAAAGCATTACCAGGCCTGAGTAAAGCTCCTGAAACATACGGGGACTTGCCCGTGTATGCCCAAAGATGGTAAAACTAGAACCGTAGCCAATCAAAAATGTACTAATTTAACTTTTACTTGTTTAACAATCATGGGTTTTTGTTGTTGTTGTTGTTTTGGGTTATTTTTTGTCTGTGTTTTTGTTTTTGTTTTTTGAGACACGGTTTCTTTGTAGCTTTGGAGCCTATCCAGAAACTAGTTCTTGTAGGTCAAGCTGGATTTGAACTTACAGAGATCCCCCTGTCTCTGCCTCCCTAGTGCTGGGATTAAAGGCATGTGCCAACACTGCCCGGCTGATCAATTATGTTTAATATGACCTATGTTCCCAGAATTCCCCTAACTATGCTTAAAAGGAAACTGTTTGCTCCTCCTTTGGTCGCCATTTGTACAAGTGGTTTGTTTCTGCAGAATAAGCACCCTTTGGTTTTGCATACTATTTGAGTCTGGGGTCTTCTTTAGCAATTCCTGGACACTAACAATTTAATATTTTTAAAGATATTCTGGTTTTGTCATGTAGATCAGAGCCCTAAGAGAGTGGGACAGCACTGGTCATTAGCAGTCATCTAGAAACCAGCTCTAGGGCTTAGTCATAAATACTTAAAACTTCCTTCAATATGCCTGTGCTTTGGATAAATGACCACTCAGTTTACAAGGTGGTGGGTTACCAATTGTCAAGACAGAAATTCCTTCAGTAGATAATACTATGATCCTGTCGCAGCCTGGAGTCAGGTCTTGAGACCTGGAAGGGTTGTTTGCATGAAGGAATAGATTATCAAAAATAGATGAGTTTCACACAAGTGACCCAAATAACTCAAGCCATCTTTATGTTTTTGAAGAATTAAAAAATAAACTTGTTTTCCCATACTAATAAACATGTTTTTTCCACTTTCCAATGTTAACCTCTGGCAAAAACAAATAGGTTAAATATGGGATTTTTTTTTTTGGCCAACTTTTACATCAAAACATTTTCAAATCAAAAACAGCACTTATCATTTTGGTAGTCTGTACAAATATCAAGTCAGGTTTATTGTGTCTTTGCACAGCTAAAAGGTGATAAACATAGGCACACATTTTCAAGAGCAACAAAATCGTCCAAAACTCATCAAAGCAAATTTATCGAAATAAAGGTGAATTGCCTCCAATCCTGTCAGCACTGAATCAGGACAGCTCCTGGGGTCTGGAGTGACAGCTGGCATCTCCAGACAAGAAACCTGAAAGGAAAAAATAGGGTTTCCAGGAATTATCACATCTCTGCCATTCATGACAGCCAATAGTATCATCAAAATTATGACAGAGAAGAAACATATGCAGGCCGTGTGGTCCCAGCAGCATTCTGCGCTGTCCTGAGTCCACTGGTCCTTGCGGAATAAGACTGTCATTATGAACTTTGACTCACCTGGAGACTTATTGAATAAGCACTTATACACTGGTCTAAATTTTGCCCACAGGGCTCCCAACAGGGTAAATAACTCTAGGAGGAACATGAAAGACGAAATCAGTACTGCGAGGGATGCTATCACCCACTGATACAAGGGAACGGATCTGATGAGAATTTACCAGGGCCAGTCGGACTGGGACTGAACGAGGACGTGATCTAGCCAGATTCTCGGAATTTGGCCGGATTCTCTGACTGTGGCTGGCCTGGGGTCTTTCTGAAATGCCATTGACTATGACACTGGGACCTGTTTCCTCTGCATATGCTGGATTTTGGGGATCCAGTCTGTTTGGACGCTCGCCTTCCTGGACCTGGAGGGAGGGGGAGGGAGCTGGAGCTTCCCACAGGGCAGGAAACCCTGACTGCCCTGGGGGACGGAGGGGAAGGAGGGGGGGAGTGGGGGGAGTGGGAGGGTGTTGGGAGGGGGGGCGGAAATGGAAACTTTTATAATTTAATAAAATTTACTAAAAAAAAAAATAATATGACATTAAACTGTATAATCTGAGTTTACTCATTAACCCTTTATAGTATGCAAAGGAATTTTGTTTAATATTTCTTTTAAATGTATTTGAGATATATTAATACAGGTGCAAGTATATATAGTTTGATACATTTTGCACAAATTGCCATGGATGTGGGGGGAGTGACCACACTGAGATCTTGAACATAGCTGACACCCACAGAGGTTCCCCAAGCATAAGCATTACTCCATTTCCAACGGCCTATATTAGTTTTTCCCATTTTTCTCTTAGATTGAAAGAATTAAGCAATGCTCTCTGCTTTCTTGACAGGAAAGACAAAATGATAAACTTTGAAGTGACTTAAAACATTTCAATGAAATATTTAGAGGCCCATGACTCTGCCACTGCGCTGGATGAAGCCACAGATCTAGGAGCAGGTGCTTTCCATCGACAGAGCTCCATACCTTGTCTCTGCTGTGCTCTATGTTCTCGTTAGCGACTTACAAGCATAATTAACTGCATACCTGCTCTGATGCTGTAAGTAGCCTCCTTGTGCATGCAGTTAAACTCACTGGCAAATAGAGCCAATCAAGGTTGATGGGGCTTGAATTTGGTCCCAAGCAAATTAGAATTTGAAAAGGTTGTGAAATACGTGTGGAGTCAGTTTTAGACTAAAAATGAGTTGTTCATCAATCTAAGAGACTTGGTGTTAATTGCTTAATCCGTTCTGGTACTCCGAAATGTCACATTCTGATATGCAATGAATGCTGTTTATGTTGGTTCACTGCTTGGGGGGTGGGGTGAGAGGGTAAGACTCTTGTTTCTGCGCCCTTCACAGAAGAGCACTTCTGTCTCTACTTATCCAAATCAACAGAAAAGTGAAGCCTCTTTTACCTCTACTTAGCCATGCCGAAAATAGAGTCCAGAATGCCTGTTGTCTACACATGACTGACTTAGCAGGCGCTCACGCTTGTGACACAAGGTTCTACCATATTTTCCGGCAGGGATGCTGTAGTTTGAGAGCCTAGCTGCAAACTCCACATTTGCTTCTCTTTGGGTGAGCTGCTTACCCTCTCTGCCTCACTGCTCTCACCTTTAACACAGAAACAAAATGCAATTTTTCCCGCCCTCTCTCTCTCAGAGATTTGGGTGAGTTTAAAGGTGCTTAGGTAAATTCCCCAGAGCAGTGGCCAGCAAGTCACACTTAAATACAAAGGTGTGTTGTTGGTAGTACCTGTTTTAATCAATGCTTTATTCCACTCAGTGAAGCTCTTCCTGGTGTTCTACCCTGCCTCCCTCCAAAGCACAGATTACGGGCGGACCCATGTGCGGCTCTGCTGGGTTCTCTGCTTCTCACAGCCAGATACATAAGTGACCATTCATGCTGGCTATAGCCTCAGATATTGTACAGCCCTATCAAGTCAGGTGCAGTCACACTTCCTGGTAAGCTGATGAAGAGAGTCCAATAAATAATGAAAGGCTTAAAAAACAAGACATTTAATCAATGTGACCACAGTGTGAAAGAGGATAAGAGTTCTAAAGAAGGTGCCCTACCCCATGCCCATCTTCAGGGTCCTGATATGAATTTAAGGTTGAAATGAGGTGAGGGCTATATGTAGATAAATAGCCCCAATCAAGATCTGATCCTGCCTATCACTAACCCATCATTGGCCCATCATTGTCGGGGTTCAGTTATACCCTGCAGGGCGGTCTGCCAAGCTGTCTCACTGAAATCTCTTTCCTGGGACATAACTTCTCCTTTGAATGGCACTGGGCTTTGAAATGGTTACTTTTTTATTTACTGTAATCATTGGAGCAAGTATTAATATTTCTTTTCTCTCATTTTTTTATAAGACAAAGGCTTATATTAGTCTCCACCTAGCCTTTGCTACATTGACTATGCTGGCCTTAAACTTTCAGAGAGCTGTCTTCTTTTCTTCCAATTGCTGATTTAATATTTTGTGAATTTTTATTAGTTGAAATGAATTAAATTGTTTGGCTTTATGCTTAAATAAGGTAAACTTAAATATTAAAAATTGTGAGGATAATACTAGAAGATTTGATTTCTATTCACAGTCCTTAAAATATAATTTTTAATGCATCCAAAAATATTTACAGCTCAAATTTAATAGAGTTTAATATTTGTGCTGGATATTCTAATTATTTAAGTATATGTCTTAGTAAAGACATTATTAAACATGTTTTGCTTCTAATAGCGTTTCAAAATTAGAGTAACCCAAACTCTACTTTACAAAAGTGGCTTTATGATTCACTTTGTCTTCCTTAGCTCAAATGTTTTAAAAGAGATGAACACATTAGAGGGTTCCACACCACTGCCCCCAAAGTCCAGACAGGAGCAAATAACATAATCAATAAGTGTCATATGGAAGATGTCATTTCTATAAGATCATGGATAAACTGTTAGAATTCTTGCTTCCAACATTTTTACTGTGCAAAACTGTGGTCTGGATACTGCAACATTTGCTGCAATGTGGTGCCAGGACCAAGAGGTGCAGTGCCATATAGAATTCTTCTGTCCAGTGAGTCCCATATTCTTCTGCCTACTTAACTATATGAACTAATCATTCATACAGGGTGGTAATTATACTTTGGTAATATATTTTATAATACTTTGGCTGTCCCACTCATAAGAAATGTATTACCCCGTGGGAGATGGAAAGACTTGAGGTGCCTCTGTAAGTCATTCTTTGCTTGTTAGTAAGTGCATGTGTGTCCTCCTTTTGTGGTTATTTTTTCAGTGCTGGCTGAGAATCACATACTGCCAGCCAGATGTCATAATGTACCAGTAGGATTTGAAAGCACACTTTGGAAATGTTGGTTCAGGAAATGAACCAACTGAAAGAAAGTGTTTAAATAAGCATTTCATGAAGGATGTTGCCTGTGTTATCTTCTGCAAAGCTACTTAGATTGAAAGTCTCAAATTCAAGTATTAGAAGAAGAGAGCTTCTATTTGGTTATTGATGGAGTCTTTCATATGTCCATTAAATAGGGCTTGTATTTTCCATTAGGTACCAATACGTTCAGTTCTAATATTTTGAGTAAAACAGACAATAACGGCAAGTGTAATGTTGAGAACACGTGTAAGGCCAGCTATTAGGCTGGAGGTTGAAGGATTCTGCATTCAAGGTCAGGCTAAGTGATGGGATCCTGATTTTTTTTTTTAAAGGAGAAAATTGCGAGAGAGGATGCTTGAAATGCTTTTACTGCCCAGACAGACCAAAATGGTTTAAAGATTTTTCTGCAGTTCAAAACCTCACATCACCCTTGACTTCCCAGTAGGCATGGTTTTCCTGGAATATTTTAACAACATGGAATACTTTCTGAACACAGATTGCTCCTCTTCAAAGCTGTGTCCTATGACTCTCTACTTTTTAGCCTTCTTTGATTGGCTGGGTAAAATGAGGACCAACATTTTGGGATTTTTCTCTTTTCAATGATTTCTCTAGACAAAGAAGTTAGATGAAGCAAGAATGGAAATGTATTAAAAACGGTTCAGCTTCGTAAGCTGTTCTCTTTCCCCATCTGAATGTGTCATCTTATTTGCATCTGATTCAAAGCTGACCTTATAAAACCCTTTACTATCTACAAAAAGGTCAAATTATTTTCTGTTATTTTATTCCTTGCATTATTCTTCAATTCTATGTGGTGTATAGTTTTGAATGTTTAATGGACTAGAATACTAAATGAAACTCCTACACCTAACAAAATCAGAATAATTCTCCTCAATATATATTTAAGATTCAATCCTTAAAAGACTGGTGATGATAACTTTTTATTGCATATACTGTAATTTAAAACCTTCTAATAAATTAATTTTTACTTTTGCAATAATACCAAATAATATTAATTACCAACAATACATTTAAATATTTCCTATGAAAAAGTTTTCTTTCCAAGCTTTTGATTTTTACATTATAGTACAAAAGAAAAGCACTTGCAACTATTAATTTTAAAAACTTCAATTTTTCCCTTTATTGCTATCTTTATCAACATATATTTTATTTCACTATTTCCACTATTAACTTTTAAAATTTAATTCTTGAAGTTTCTTGACTAAATGTGTACCATTACTCCCTGAATACTGCTATTTCTGATATTTTTAATGAGATGATTATACCATGAGCACTCTGATGAAGACTGAGAAAATTCATTTATTATCTCTTTGTTCAGTTTTTGCAATAGTTGCACATCATTTGGAAGTCAAAATTTTGCTATACATCCTAGTTTCTTTGAAAAGTCAAAATTGTATTTATTCCCATATAACTTTGTTTGGTTTCTGAAAGAACACACAAAAATTAGTAAGTTTCCTCTACACAAATAGCAATCACAGTAGGTTCTTATTGCTGAAGACACTATACACTTGATAAAACATTAAGAACTCAAGCTGATACGTACATGGAACCTTCATCCCTAATGGCTAGCTTTCATGGTGATGGATTGTGCTGTGCATGCGACCAGAGGAGAAAAGGAATAACCAATCTTGAACCTTGCAATCAATAATGACTGGCCTGGGAAGAGACATTTCCACTGGTGCAATAATGCCACAAGTGGCAGGGGAGCAACCAATCCCTTTATGATAAGTTTATGTCCCATCCCACAAAATAAAGCCCATACCTGGGCACCATCATTGTGGAAAAGAACCTGTAGCTAGACTAGATCACAGACCAGAGAGAATAATCTACTATTATTACTGTGCTAAATATACATAATATTAAACCGACTCACAACAACTTGTTACGTCCTTAGATAAGTGCATTTGTCAACTCTTGTTAGAGAAAATTCTATTTGCAGTAGATAATGATTAACATTGAAATACAAAACTGGCAAAAGCATAGAGAATTAGAAACTGTAGATCGTTAAGTTTTAATTGAAATGTATTTATTGAACCCTTCTTTCCAAATAATTAGGAGATGAATTCAAAAAACAGAAAGGAAGTTTCATATATGAATTTATACCATTTGAGACAGCATGCCAAAGATCCACAGAAGCTCAAACCAGATAAAATTCTACCGTGGACAAAAGATGGATGAAGTTTCACCCCTAGTTAAGGAGATATTAACAAATGATAGCTAATAGAAGAGGAAAAATAATGTTGAATGCCAGAGATTGTATAGGCAGAATAAATTGGCCTTCATTGCTTAAAAAGTCTAATACGTCAATTAGCTATACCCGTATTTTTCCAAACTCTTTGTACATTTTTTACTTCCATTTTCCATTATACAATTTTTTCGATTTTTTTCTATATATGATCAGAAACCTCACTGTATACTGGAATTAAAGACTGAAGTGCGAAAGAAAATCAAGGTTTAGAAAATTACCACTTTTGCTCTACACTGCTAACACCTGGACTTATGAGTAGCAATTTATTTTATTGCTCATCATAAAGTAAAATTACAGGGAAGAGTGTGGCAGTAAGATAGCACTGATTATATGTCAAAGAAAATGAAAGACCAAGAAACAGCTTAGATGTATGTGTTACTGGGAGGGAATTAGAAAGGTAATATAGCTCAGGTACCTTTTAATAAATAGTAATAAAATTTAGACATGATGAAATGTCCATTTCATGCAATCTAATCTTGAGAGTAGCCTTTAATTTGTGTGTGGGGGCAACCTGATTACTAGGCAGGAAATATCTTCAAATGTTCAAAGAACTTACCACATATAAAGAACATTAAGTGTTCTCTAACAAAATGCAACAGAAAAGATCTACAGAAAATAACAACACAGGTATAGTTAGTTTTCTATGCTAAGATAAAACAGCATAACCAAGGAAACTTATAAAAGGATGGGTTTATTTGGTTTCTAGTTACAGTGGGATTGAACTGGATTTCCAATTCAAGGGTCTGCCCTGCAGGGAAATGTGGCAGCAAGCAGCAGACATGGCAGCCAGAGAAAACCCGAGGGCTCACATTTTATACTACAAGCAGGAAGCGAAAAGTGAACTAGGAATGGTGCTTAACACCCCCGGCTCCCGGTCCTCCCCAAGTGATATACTTCTTTCTACAGAACCATACCTCCTAAATCTACCAGAACAGAACCAACAACTGGGTACAAAACATTCAAATGCTCAAAGTATGTGATACCTCTCATTCAAACCAAGATGAACAGTGTAATGTGTAGGCAGTTTTACTGTGTCTTGGCAGTTGCTCCCAAATAATTACACAGATACTTAGTATTAATTATAAAAGGTCACCCAATAGCTCAGGCTTCTTACTAGATAATTCTTACATTTAAATTAGCCCATATTCCTTACCTGTGCTTTACCCTGAGGCTTGGTTACTTTTCTCAGCATGACATGCCCATCTTGCTTCTCTCTGCATCTGTTTGGGACTCCTGACTCTGCCCTTCTTTCTCCCAGGATTCTCAGTTTGGCTCTCCAACCTAACCTCATCCTGTCTGTCCAGCTATTGGTCAGTCAACTTCTTTATTGAATCAATTACAGTGACATATGTTCACACAGTGTAAAGAAATATTCAACAGTAAAGGACAGTTTTGATTATATGCCATACTTAAAGCATTCTAGCAATAAAACAGTTTCTCTTCATAAGTCTGGTGTACTTCTAATTTGTAGAGATCTTAGAAGTCATTATTCTCATCATTACACCAAAACAGAAGATACCAGAGAAAAAGAGACTACAGAAGCCTATAATTAAACCCTCGATGTGAATATAGCAAGACACATAGAAGAATTTCACACTGAATTCCCCCAAAACTCTTGTGAGCAAAAACTGGAAAGGCTTTCCATGCTGATAAATTAAATGATGCTTATTATTAAAGAATTAAATCTCTGAATTTGATCTATACCAATCATATAAACTTTTAAAAAGTCACAAGACAAGGGCTGCATTGATGACTTAGCTGTCAAATGCTTATACTCACAATCAAAGAATGAAAGTCATAAGATGATTCTAAAGTGAACATTAAAAAAATTGAATCAAAACATTTTTGCAAACATGGAAAGGTAATTTGGGGTGATGAAGGTTTAATTAGAGATGGAGATAGAGGAATGAGAGAAATGAAGGGGGAAGGATGGTTAATCAAAATTAAGGATACATCAAATAAAAACATATGGAATCATATTTTGCAAGTCAATTAAAAAATAAGTTTTAAAAGCTATTAATGAGGAATAGGTCCTGAATATCTAAATAACACTGCTCCTAAAATCCAGAAGTAGCATAATGCCATCCCAGAGTCAGGTGTGAGAGTCCTCCATATGAGCTGTTGGGCAGGGAGTTCTCAGGTCTCCAAATTAGTCTCCTACACCATTCTTTTGCCATTCAGAATTAGTAGAAAGGGCCTTATTGCTAGAAATACTGTGTAACTTGGTTGGCTTCACGACACAGAGAAATTAAGTTAGAAATGATCTGGAACTTCCTCCTTGCTGACTAGTTTTCATAGTACCCCAAAGTGTTGCATGGGCTAATTAGAGAATAAACAAATCAATGGCCATACCCAGTCATGGAAATATCATGAAAAATGCAAACCTGTGAGGCGAGATGTGCCTGCATACAAAATCCTGGCATGACTGTTGTTATCAGATCAACTGATCTCTGATTGGATTTAAGGAACACTTGCTCCACACAAGGAATTAATACACAGCCCAGGAAACAAGGTCAAAACTTATGGTTAATGAGGTCTTTAACCCTCTAGGAGAATTTAGTAGTACAACAGAATTTTAATATTATAACAGAAGTACTATTATCCAGGTAAAGTTTCATGGTCCCATCCATGTTGCCCTTTACATTTTGTTTATATCCATAGACAAATATTATTCCTGAACTCAATCAAATAAACTTCTTTTTGTATTGAATATCATGAATGAAGAGACAATGGCTGCTTAAGGTGCTGAGAGTAATGATAAAGACTGAGTGCTCAGTTCTAAACAGGACTTCATATCACTCCCTGCATGGCTCAGGGATCATCGGAAGAGGGTGTGGAAAGGACATAAGAATGAGAAGACAGGAAGAACAACAAAATCCTATCTTCTGGACATGTAAGTCAACGCTGTCATGCAGTTATGACTTCACAAAACTACATCTATATGAAATGGGTATACACAAGTCTCTAGATATATCAACAGACAAGAATGTAGAGATTCCATAGGACCCTATCCTGTCTAAGAAACTCGAGCTACTGATGGATCCTGTAATTGTTCAGAGTTGTATACCCACTGTAGTATTGTGGGAACTCCTTTGGCTTCTCTTCATGGATCTTCCATTATCACTGTCTGTCTCTCATGTGAGTATGAATCTGTGCCTATATGGAGATATCATATGGATCTGTCCCTGTCCCTGTACCTGTACCTGTCCCTGTACCTGTACCTGTGTAAGTCCCTAACAAAGGGCTTTTGCTCTGTATTTATTAAACAACACAGAAATCATCACTAGTCACACTGAAATGTCACTAAATTACTTTGAACTATAAGCATGAGAAAAATGCACGTTTTGCACTAAATCAACTTTTAAAAATCTTTAGAGCAGCTAAACATATCTAAACAGAACTAAATATGTCTCTTAAACAGAATTCTCAAAAGATATAAATTCTAGAATACTAAGAATATTAGGTTGTGTTTCTTTTCTTTTTGTTTTGGTTTTCAAGACAGGATTGTTCTGGAGCTTTGAAGCCTGTCCTGGATCTAGCTCTTGTAGACCAGGCTGGCCTCAAACTCACAGAGCTCCGCCTGCTTCTGCCTCCCAAGTGCTGGGATTAAAGGCATGCACCACCAGCTAGGGTGAGGTTTATTTCCTCAAATAATATTCCAGCATTTAAATCAGGTGCGTAATAGCAAACTGTCCCCACCTTGGTACCATTTTAAAGTCAGAGAAAACCGAGGCGTCTGCAGCTGTTAGGTAGCAAACCAGAGAAGATGTTATGCATACTAAGGGCTAATATTCAATTTACTCTGTCTCATTATTGGTGTCTTCTTAATATCCCCTAATTTCTTGTCCTTAGATTTCACCTGCTTTCTGAAACGAAAAAGTAATTAAGTCAATTTTCTGTTGTTTTTACATGTGAACCACCTTCATTTCCTGCTTCTACATCTCGCACTCTGTCAAGGAGTGCTGTGGCTAAATACACTAGCATATCCAAAGAATGATGCCCAGACTCCAGGACTCCAGAATTGTTTAAGTAATTTTTCATGAAACAAAACTAATTTGGATCATTTGCATAAGACAATTTGCTTTGAATATTTTCTTTTTTTCTATTTTAAAATTGCAAAGCCCATTTCAGATGTGACTCTGAATTAACTGCAAATGACTAGAATGACATTATCCCATATTATTCAGTGAAAAGCTTGACTGTGCAGTTATGGTAATTATGATAATAATATTCTGTTAACATTATTTGAACAGCCGCAATTAAAATCAGATTTCCTTCAAACGGCTAAGCTCCAATGTTTATATTTTATCTAGGTTATTTTTTCCTTTCTCGATTGACTAGCAGAAGCACAAAATGCTTATTATAAAAGAAAACTTTTTTATCATAGTTTCAAGAATATTATTTAAGATTTAAAACCAGTGTCCTTAATCTCAAAACAGATCAGCCATCACTGAGTGCTAATGATTAAATGTTATTAGCCTTTATATGAAAAAAGTGGGGCATATTGAACTGCTTTTAAAACCTTAACTGAGTCTGAAACATTATAGCTAAATTATAGTTTATGGCAATAATAAAAAGTAAATCACAAAATCAAGGTTCTGGAACTTTACAGTAACTTTTATCCATCCTTCTGCACATGGTATTATGAGATTGCTCTTTTCAACTATGACGTAGATATTGCATTAACCTTGAACATTTCTTAGGAAGTAAATGATCATACTTGAGAAACAAACATTAAAGCAAACGAAATAATAATGTGAAGTTTCGCATTATTTACTTGTCCTTAAAAGGAAAAGTTAATTTGCATGCCTCAGATTAAATCCCTTTCCTCATGTCCTCCTGGACAAGTGTTTTGCAATCTTTCATAAGTTTAGGGAATTTTCAAACACATTGTCTTGAACTTTTGTTTGACTGTGTTTCTTGAATGACTCAGCAATGCTAGGATTTCATTACTACTTTCACTTGGGGTGAAAAGAATACACAGACAATAGAGAATAGTCTTTGGAACTGTTGTTACAGAAGCATGGAGTGTAGGAATCACGTTTTGAGCCCAGGATTCCAAATCCCCATCTCATTGACCTATTTCACTGCGTTTTCTTATTTTTGGTGTTTTAATTTCAGAAGTCTTTGTCTACAGCTTCTATTATTTGTGATTAAGGGAAATAATCATAACTATTTACTCTTCATTTCATCCTTTGCTTATTGAGGTTCATTTTCATTGTTTTGTTTTGTTTGTAATCTTTCCTATTCAGCAGTCCTAAAGTTCACAACTTTGCTAGATTTTCAGTGCAAAGACACTTTACTACTTCTGGGTGCTTTGGCTCTCCACCCTTCTCTCTCAGCCATCCTCTTCTACACTCTCCTTTCTCCTTTGTCTCTTCTCCTTTGCTATTCTGCTTTGTCCTCCTGTTTGTGCAAATACAATCTATGGTTGCATTTTATTTTAAATCCTGGCCATTCATTCCGTCTCTAGAACAAGAATCCTTCATATCTCTCACTGCTGATGTTTGATCACCTGAAATTTTGTGGATTCTGTTTGTCAACCTCTGTGGTTTTGTTTCTTCTAGCCAATTGTCATGAAACTGCTTTATTTTGCTTTGAAGATTCATATCATTTGTGCCTTGAATCCTAAATCTCTCTGGCTAATATATTATCTATTTCACACTGCCTCAACAAAGAGAGGAACAGCTACAGCAAACACGATTGCATATTAATTTTGACGTTAAATCATTTAGTTATCTCTTATCTTCCCTCCATAAAACATATTTTTGATTATTCTAAATCCATCATTCTAGTAATTCTACTTTTTATCCTTTGGATTGGCTCTTTCTACAACATACAGTGACTTTCTCTTTTTTTCAAATTACCACTTCTTCAAGAGTAAGCACTGCGTTGGACAGATATCCCCTTCTTTCTATGATTATTCATACAAAAGAGGCATCTGTAGGAGTGATGAAGAGTAAAGATGATAGTTCAAGCAGTCATTAATTATTGCTTGCCTCAATCATATGTTTTTACTTTATGGCTTATGTTTTGTTTTCTTAAAATGCACTTACTTGTTTTTTGTTTGTTTACTTACTTTTACTCTGTGTGTGTGTGTGTGTGTGTGTGTGTGTGTGTGTGTGTGTGAAAGAGAGAGAAAGAAAGAGAGAGAGAGAGAGAGAGAGAGAGAGAGAGAGAGAGAGAGGTATATACTGTATGTATGCCAGGTGTATAGGGGAACAGAAAAATTCTGGGTAGAAGACAATTTGCCAGAATCAGTTCTCTTCCTCCATAATGTGGATCCTGTGTAACAAACTCAAGATCATCAGACTTGCAGTAAGTGCATATATCTGTTGAACCAACTACCTGGGCCCTGTCTTTATGCTTTTGAAAATTTAAAAAGTACTCATTAATTATAATAATTAGTGTGAAGTAATAGTCTAGACCCTGAAAATTATTAACTAAGTATAAACATAGGAATCATTTTATTTCCTAAATAAATGAAAATATATCCAGCATCCTGTTGTTTCGTCAGGAGCTGGCACTGATTCCCTTAAATTAAGAATAGATGATGAGGATTTATTAGTATATTAAATAAATATGGCTGAGAATTTAAAATAAATTTGAATAAGTGAATGAAAATATATTTACTTCATATTTTATAATAATCTACTGAAATTGTCCTTTTATGAAATATTCCATTCAGCATTTTTCAACATAGCATTACTCTGAAAACAACACTGGATTTTGTGAATGGAAGTTATCATTAACTATTAAATGCTTCCCAACTGCAGTGAGTGATCCATTTATATTCTTCAGAAGTATAGAGGCACGTGCTAGGTTCAGTCCTGTATGTCCTCAATGATCTACTGATCTACTGAGTGTGTGAAACTTCTATTCTGTACAGCATCAAAGTTCCTCCAATGTTGTCTAAGTTACAGAGTCATATACTTAGGCCAGTTTCTTAATACCTTTAAGCTTGGCTTGAGGACATTCAGTGCTGTGGAATAGGACTCAATTGGTCAAAGCAATACATTTAGAATGTATTCTTACCCTCTCTTTCTCCTTTCTCTTGAGTTTCTTTGTTTGTTTGTTTTTAGAAAGGATCTCAACTACCTAGTTTAGGAAGGTCTCAAAATCACGTTAATACAGTCTCAGCATTTCAAATGCTTGGTAGGTCACTATGCCCAGCTACAACGTTAAAAAATTATATAGTACCATAGACATCTATCAAATTTCCAGTTTGTTTAGCTATCATAGTCATATGCATTTATATAACCAGCACCCAAAGAGAATACAGAACACTTCCATCACCCTAGAACACTCACTCCCACCATTTCTTCTTAACTCAGATATTGTCCTGTAGTTTAGGATACCAACTAAGAGTGTCCTTTAGATGGAATCACTTAGCAAAAAAAGAGAAACAATGTTTTAAAATCCTGCCTTAAGATCCACCTGAAGGCTAGAGTTATGTTACCTCAGGGTATCTATAATTGTAACCATGATTTAACAACCGGCTATGAACTGTGACATTGGCTTGCATTTTATTAAAAACGTCAACATTGATTTCCAGATGCAAATTATCATTTTCTAGGATTATTCAGAACTTGTATGAACTTTTACTTTTTTTGAAAATTTCATAGACTATTAACATATTTACATGTTTTCTACCCCACCTTCCCTCATAACTTCTTTGTCCAACACATAACTTCCCCTTTCAAATTCATGATCTCTTCTTTAACTATTATTGCTATATGAATTGTGGTAGTTTGAAAGTAATTGGCCCCTATAATCTCACAGAGAGTGGCACTATTGGAAGCTGTGACTTTGTTGGAGTGGATGTGGCCTTGTTAGAGGAACTGTGTCACCATGGTGTAAGATCAGGATACTGCCAGCATCATCTCAGTTGACTTCTTGTTGCCTACAAGATGTAGGACTCACAACTACTCCAGTATCAAGTCTGCCTGCATGCCATCAGGCTCCTTAACATGAAGATAATAACTGAACCTCTAAAATTGTAAATGAAACACCCCAATTAAATGTTTTCCTTCATAAGAGTTGACATGGTCATAGTGTCTCTTCACAGCAATAAATACCCTAAGATATGCATGCATATGAACATGCATTATATTGCATTACATACACATACATACACAAGTTAATGTAAATATAATCTGCTAAATATAATTATTGTCATTCCTATGTATGTGTCTTTAGGGATGACCACTTGGGATTCGATAACCCATCAGAGGTTCACCTGGAGGAGACAGGTTATCCTTCTCTTAACCGCCATTAATTGACTATAGCAATTCATCTAGGGGTAGAGTTTTGTGAGATTTTGTCAGCTGGTGTTGTTGTTCAGGTCCTATAATGGTTACAATTTTTTGCAGTTTCATGGGGGCATCTTTCCTGCCCTATCTAAAAGATAGTATCTAGAAACAGGTGTTGTGGTCCTCTGCCTCATACAATCTTTTTGCCTTCTATTCTCCGAAGTTTACTGAGCCTCAAGTACAGGGCTAGTGCTATTGATACGTCATATGAAGTTGGGTACCTAACAATCAGCTATTGTCTATCGTTTTTGAGTAGCTGTGTCTTTCTGTAATGGTCTCTGCTACAAAGAAGTTTCTTTAATTAAAAATGCAAATTACACTTATCTGTGACTATAAGGAAACTTATGTGTAATATAGTTAAGATTTATACACTGGCCAAAAAAAAGTGACAATAGTTTGTTCTCCTCTAGGATCTACGACCTTATCAAACAGAAGTAGTTGATTAGTTTTATAGTGTTAGGCAAGAATATCCTTTGATATATGGGTCCTTATTTTCAAATTATAAGCCTGTTGGTTACCTCTGAGATGTAAGTGCCACTATTATATACTTGGGACTATCTTGATGACTAGGGGTTCACAGGCTTTATAGATGGGGATGACTATTTGATGCTTTTTTTTTCTCTTGACATAAGAAACTTTGGATCCTATGAGATGCCATCCTAGGGAGGGGGCTGCCAGCTCAGCTTCCGCTTAATTCCACCAAGTCCTGTGGCTGAAGAGTACAAGTTCTTCAGCAATAGGATATTACTTTCAAGTAGAACTTTTATGATTTGTAGGATGGTTTTGATGATTTATTTTGTTGCACTATTCTTTATCTCATCATGTGATGAAAACGTGTGCTTTTCCTTACATTCCTGGACAAAGATATTGAAGCAGAGCATGAGAAGACACTGTGATGGTTTCAATCTTGGGTACAGTAAAAGTCGTATGAAACCTAGAATTTACCACCTCAATAGAAGGTATACATTTCTCCTACCGCCTAAAGAAAATCAAGTTTGAAAAATCCCAAACATGTTCTGGTCTCTACTATCAATATTGACCAGTTTGATTTGTCTGTTAACAATAAGATCATTAATTTTAAACCAAGTAAAATTCATTGTTTTGTGTAGATTTAAGTCTGTCTCTAGGGAAGCTGGGTTCTTATTTAGGGAATTCTGAGTGGAGTTATAAGCTCTTAGGTACTGATATCTTAGAACCTAAGTTCCTTTCTTGCAATTTTCTTAACACAGAAGGGAATCATTTATCTATCCTACTTGGTATAAAATTTGTCAATAGTTCTCTCTGCCTGTAAAAAAAAGATGACTCATAGCATAAAAATCCAGAAGATGATTTGGTGGAACCATCTTAGATTGTAATTCTTTTCAACTTCTGGATGTGAAATTCCCTGGCTAAATCTTCTGGGTGTGCATTCAATTAGTATCTTGACTTTGCCTCAGTGCCCTGAGATGCATTTAACCCAGGCCTCCAGCATTTAATTTTCTGCTGTTATTGATCCTCAATAAACACCTTCCAGTATGCACTTATTGAAGGTCTATTTTGTACATAATATTCTTGAAAACACTAATTTCACAGTGGCTATACTGGGATAGCACCTGGCACAGTCCCCTGCGTATCCAGCCACTTAACATGCATGTACATATATTGAAATTCCTGCTGTGTGGTTCTGATAACTGACATAGATTCCCTGAACATTTTTTCAATCAACTTTATAGAAATATTATTAAAGAAAAGAAAATTTAAAAGATACATTGTTCAGCTTAGAAAGAAAGGAAAAATCAGTAAGTGTGAGAAATAGACTGCTAATTACTGTAGAAGCTAGTTCAAAGCAATAGTGAATCTACTGCTGCCGTTTGATGATGCTGCGGCTGGTCTTGAATATTAAACTCTTAGCCAATGGAAATGTTCACCTTAGAAAAAGAAAGAACCCATGCATCAATAGATGTGAGGAGCAAGAACTGAGAACCCCATGTGAAACGTAGGCCTTTAAGACCTGGCATAGTTGGTGAATGCTAGATAGAGAAGATTGCACTATCCTAAGGTGAAAATCATATAGACCATTGCTTCCTCAGTAAAGACAGAAGTGCCCATAAAACTGTTTATGTGTACTAATATTCTAAATATAAAGAAATGTAAGATCTACTGAAAACAGTGGGGAACAGTGGAAGCCTATGATAGTATTTGCCGCGTTATCATGCTTTAAATGACAGTGCGGTGAGATGTTGAGAGGGGAGTATCTGCCATTTCAATTTTCCCTGTGTATTTAGAGTGATTCCCAGTCACTTCCAGATCCAGGTCAGCACTGTCTAGCTTGCTAGCACTAATAGGCTTCAAGGGATGCTCCTACTGCACCAGTTTGCTGACTCGGGTGACTCTGGCAGGAAAAATGAAGGGACGAGGATGGCATTGGGAAAAGAGGCAGAACAAGGCAAAATAAAATTTAGGAAACATTAATTGAGCAACCCAAGCACATGGAAATTTCTTCAGTGATTGGCATCATAAAACTATGAGAAAATTCCCCTTGAGTCAGTCAACACAGATATTTGTCTTAACAGGAATATTTTATATATTTGCAATTACACAAGTGTAAATATACCAGAGTTTTCCCAATTATGGTTAAGAATTATATAGAATAGTTATGACCACTTCCTGTACATAGAGTACAGTAACAATTTATAAAGTGAATATGTCTGTTTGTATATGATTGGTATCCTTTATGCATCTTATATGTGGATTGAATCTAAACAAATTTGATACATCCCATTATGGCAGGCTCTGAAATTTCCTAAGGAATTTTACAAGTGTTTATGCCACTAATTTTCTTCTGTGTCACTGGGATTCAGGAACAAAAGTCTTACACATATTCATCAACAAGTCAAAGACTGTTGCATAAGAGGACTTTGATTGCAAATGAATATAGTTCCAAATGAAGGAAAAGCTATTCTTAACCATATTTTTATTGTATACGTGTGAGAGAATATTTGGTCAATTTGTGTATTAAGAGAAATCCATTGTTTAAAAATGAAAGAACAACTGTGTCATGGAATAAGAGCTCTACTACAGGGCTTTAAAAACCGGCATGCATTTTAGAAATTGTAACTAAAGGTCTAACAATAGAAATGGAAGGATTGAGAAGACACCTGCCCTTCTAGACGCAGATAATCTAACATGAAAATAAGGTACGTGGAGCTATTTGCATGAGATTCTTAAGGTGTCTGGCTTAAGGTTGATAAACAGCTGCTGGGTCCTCAAGATTATTGCTGTTCTTAATTAACAGTAAAGTAGATGGCACTGGATTTGGTTTCATCAGCAGGGCCCATAGTTTTAAAGACAGGTGGTTTGGGAGTAGGGAAAAATAAAAACAAAAATTTGCCCTTCCTAACCAACACTACCAGCTGTGATGACTTCAGGGCCTGGAAGCTGATGCTTTGTTTCTGCTTCCCAAACTTTAAGGAAGAAGTTTGTTTTTAAATCAAATAGAATAATAAAAAGAAAGAAAAGAAATAATAAACAGCGATACCATTTGTACAGTCAGGGGAACAGCTTTATTCAGATGCATGACTGAAGAATTCTTACTTTCCAGACTTTCGCACAGGCTTGTGAGGAGGAACCACAATTTAATTATTAATAAACCTTGTTTAATGAAAAAGCAGTTTCATTTTCATTATACAAAACTCATATTATTGCACTCTAGAGAGGATTGAGGGGATTGTGAGATTAAAGCAAATCGATAAATATTCAAGTTGGAAAATGTATTTAAGATTAATTATTAAAAAAAGATAGAAATATTCTAAGACATTATGGTTTATATATGAAAGAAACTTGTAGAGGTTTAACCTAAAATTTTACAAGAATTTTAGGATCAAATGGTTGTTGCCTGTATATGTTATCAATTTGATGATGATTTTAGTGATATTTCATTTGTATTTTGATACATAAAATTTGCCTGAAGATCAGAGAGTAAAAAAGCTGTCCTGGTCAACCTTACAGAGCAGGCAGTGGTGAAACACACCTTTAATCCCAGTAGCCTGACTAGTTTGCCAGAGAAACTGGGCAGTAGTGGTGCAAGCCTTTAATCACAGCCCTAGAGAGACAGAAGGAGACATCTCATTCTGAGGATTCCTGGAGGGAGGATTGCCATTGCGGACTGAGGTAGAGGAAAGAGCCAATGACTGGCTGTTTTGCTTTTCTGACCTTTGGTTTTAACCCCAATATCTGACTCTAGGTTTTTATTAACCGTGCTATAGGAAATGATTCCAAAGTTCAATAATTGAAATTGATAATGTTAGTTAATGCCTAGAATCCTAGTACTATGGAAGTTGAAACAGAAGGTTGGACATGAGTTTGAAGTCAACATAGACTATTGGATGAATTCTAGACTACATAATCTGACCTATAGCATGAAAGCCTATCAAATAACACAAAGCGGAAATCTCAGGAATCAAAGAAACATTTAACTGTGTCAAAAGTTATCATTTTAATATTTTTTGCAATACGAAAATTTGACCAAAAATTAAGTTGACAGATGTAAAGCAACAAAGTCATTGCAGCAATATGTTAGGTAGACATAAATTAGTAGAAATTGTAGAAATACATCAGGTAAAGGCTAACCTTTATA
Organism: Myodes glareolus; assembly: GCF_982192425.1. Taxonomy (NCBI): domain Eukaryota; kingdom Metazoa; phylum Chordata; class Mammalia; order Rodentia; family Cricetidae; genus Myodes; species Myodes glareolus. The sequence goes on from NC_142040.1 coordinate 33,082,290, forward strand.
CCTAATTTTGTATTTGTGATTTTAAAATCCATTTTTTTTAAATCAATATTTCTGGGAACACAAATGAGACCCTAATCAAAAGTAAAAATAAATATATATTTAGAATATCTTTTATTCATATTATCTGCACAAATAGATGTAATAGGTCATCAATTTCTCTTTTCTTTTGCTTGCATATTTGTGCCTTTGGGTGACTTTTGCCGGCAGCACCAAAAGAGCCTCCATGCCTTGTAGCTGTTCCAGTCTTTATTGCTACAGCAAGAATACACCTTAAAGGCAATAAAGGAAGGCAGAGCTTATTGTGGATGACTGTTTGGGACTCCAGTCCATCATGGCAGAGGAGACATGCTGTTAGCAGCATTAAACAGCTGGCTACAGTGCTCCCATCATGAAAACAGTGAACAATGAACGGTGGTATTCAGCTCAGCTTCTCCTTTTAGACAACTTCAGAAGACCCCAGCCACTGAGAATTCGACCCCAGCACTTAAGCAGAGTACTTCCCTCCCAGCTCAGCAAAATCTACCTAGTGCTTTAAGTCACACTCAGAGATTGTTCCACAGAGATAGTAGATATTATCAAGTTGACACCATTAACCATCGCTGTACCTCATGCACACATTTATAGTATATAGTTACCTATATCTCTTAATGTTATTTTTGAGATTATAATTACTTTTCTATATGCCCTTTCCTCCAACTTCACCTTAACATCCCATACTTCTTCAAATTCATGGCCTAGTTTTTCATTAATTACTATTGCTTGCATATATATTTAGATATATCATATATGGACTATATATTCTTAAATATCATCTGTCCAGTTCAAATAATGTTACTTGTTATTATGGTACCCATGACCTTTTTAAAAATATATGTTCACAAGACATGTAGAGGTACATTTTATTCAAGCCTAATTTGTCTGGAAACCTAGAAATATAGGTTGTGTGATGGCAGTTGTGACTGCAGGACTGGAGAGCACAGTCCTTATGTTTTCTCATGATGCTTTTTCAAGTCTGCTATTCTTTTAGTGTGTGTTGTTACTTTTTTGAGATTTTAATTATGATATAATTGCATCATTACCACTATTCTTCCCTCCTTCCAAATTCTCCATCTTTTGCTCTCTTTTAAATTCATAACCTCTTTTTCATTAATTGCTGTTTTACATACACACACACACACTCACACAATGTATGTATTCCTAAATACGTAAATATGACAGGCCCAGTCAGACTAGACATACTGGAGATGGCAAAGAATATATTTAGCTTGTTACAGCCCATAGGGTCAATTTCTAGAACAAAATGAAATAAGATTGAGAAACTAAATATATGACAATGAGACAAAGAATATGTAAATGATCGACATAGCTAGATGACATCATAAACCCACCAGGCACATGAGTCTCCAGGGTTCCAAGGCTACTTAACAAGTGGTAGGAGGATCTGGAGTAAAATTTTAAACCAACTATGAGACTCTGGACAGGATCTATACTAAAACAAATAAATAATGACAATAAAATAGATAACAGCTTTTTCATGCTATAAACCCTAAATGATAAAAAATAAATTTCAAGTGGATATTGTGGTATAATTACTCAACCAACGAAGAAAATGACCATGTTGAGGTCAGATCTAGAAAAGATAAAGCTCAAAAACATAAACATATGAAATTAGTTATTATTGTTCTTAGCCTTGATCTCAGAATCTCTAATTTTAGGGAATCGTGTAAGAAGGCAATCATAAAAAATGTCTGAATACTTCAATACTAAAACCATAAAAACAAATCTGTGATATGAAAAACTGACACCCCAAGTATGAATGATTTGAATGAGAATGGCTTACACAGGCTCATATATCTGAGTGCTTGGTCTCCAGTTGGAACTGTTTGGAAAGAATTAGGAAGCTGAAGGTGGTATGTGTCACAGGGAGTCGGTTTTGAAAGTTTCAAAAACTTATGTAATTCACAATTAGCTCTCATTGCCTCCCACTTGCAGAGCAAAATACAAGCTCTCAGCTACTGTTAAAGCATTAGGAGGTCTGCTTGTAGCCATTCTTCCTGCCATTATGGTCATAGATGGCATCATCTGAAATTGAAAGATCCCAGTCAACTCTCTGCGAGCTGACTTGGCTATGATCTCGACACAGCAATAGCAAAGTAATTAAGACAGTTGTTTTTAAAACTAGTATCTTAATAAAATAAGACCCTACCACACACTAAAAATAATATATTTTAAATAATACTTGGTTTCAGATGAAGAAATACATTAGGAAAATAGACCAATAAATGTAAGGGGCAAATTGAATTTTTAAAGGGTCAAGACAATTTCAAAAGCAGATTATGGAATCAGACATGTATAAGATAAAAGTGTATTTTAGCAAGAAAAGATTGTTATAAATCTATACAACCATAGCAAACATAACAGAAAAAATAGAAGAAAAAATGTTAGAAAAACAAGAAGATGAGAGGAGTTAACATAAAAGTTTTCAAATTTTTCAGATTTGAAAAAATTAGAAGTAAAGGAAATATAACAAAAGATATAAAAAAGAAAGAAGGAAAGAAAAAGAAGAACGAGAAAATAATGACATTTGTCTTGTACAGATATCAGACTGGCACTTTTGTGTTCAGAGCATGTTTAGGTAATTTGATCAAGTGTTTGTATTTTCCTGATTTCCAGATAGTATTTTCTCAATATGCAGCTTTATTTTACTCTTTTTGAGTTCTCAGAATTATTTCTACAGTATGTTGTGGCTTTCACTGCTGTTAAAAAGAAGTCTGTTTTTCTGCTTATCACCCCTCTTAGTAAACTTTCATTTTGTCTATTTTGAAACTTTAATCTCCATCAGTGTTGTTTTCTCATTTTATCATATAGATGTTTAAAGCTTGCATTTTGAAATTTCATTCTCAAATTGATATCTTTCTAGCAATTCTGGAAATGTGTGAGTATTTTCTAAAACATTTTCATAACTGAGTTATGAGAAAAGCTCCAATTATTATTTTTAAAACATTCTTTTCTTTTTTATTTCACTGTGCATTATTTATTTCTATATTCTAGTTGAGGAAATTTTTTATAACCTGCTTAGTTTTCTGTTTAAACCCTCTTAAGCATCCTTACACATAGGGAAATAAATTTGAGAGCACATTCTTCAGGAAACACAAATTCAACTAATCAATGCTTTATCTCATACGTTATTTTTTACCATTGTGAGCCAGTAAAATGCAGTCTCTGGTATGGCAACAGTCTACACATATTCCTACAGAGTGATGCTTCTGGGCATTGACTGTCATTATTTTACATCTGATTTACATTAAATGCACCATATATATTTTTATTTAATACTTTACTTTTATTGATTCCCATTTTTGTATTTAATTATGACGTATTTCTAGGTCTAATACAGAATATATGTACTATATTGAATAACATTGAATACATATGTGTATATAATAGATGTATATGTATATATATATATGTGTGTGTGTGTGTGTGTATGTATGTATGTATATTCATTTGCAATAGCATGAGACTATAGGTGGAAATTTTGCCAAACATATAATCTATTCTATTATTTTGGTTTATAATTTTGTATGATGACAGATATCTTCAGTCTTTTCTATGCTTTCATAACATTTACAACAAATATAGAAATACTGCAAAAATCTAAAGAAAAGAAGGCTGACATGACATTCAAGACATTCACTTACTTTCTAACATGTCTTTTGAGATAAATTTGAAAGTTTTCATATTATGCATTCAAGAGTGTTTAGTGACTTTATTATATCATCAGAATTCTTTACAAGAGTAGCTAACTCTAGGGCACTTTGTCTACCCAATATAAACAGTTGAGAGTTCATTGACAGCTGCTTCCAATTTCCTCAAAGTTCTTGGCTACCACTTATCTACTTCCCACTTCTAAGAATTTGTCAATTAATGGCATTTAATGAAAATAAATGATACAACATTCAGACATTTTTGATTGTTTTTTTTCACCAAAAAAGCTTGTAGATTAATTCATGCTGTACACATCAGTACTTCATTTATTTTATTACTAATGGATAGTCTTTTATAGAATGTTGTAAGCTAATATTTCCCACAAAGATGTTCCTACTCATATTCTGGAACCTGCAAATGTACCTGTAAGAGATAATGAAGAATAATTCAGATATTTTGCATATGAAGTCTCAGAAGAAAGTAGAGGAACAACAGACAGTATAATGTTTAATGAACAGCTAATTTAGATGTTTTATGTGCATGAAGGTTAAAAATGCTATTGGTGAGACTTGCCAATGAAATGAACACAACATCTATATTTTATAAAGAACATAAAATTATTTTTATTTTATTGAAAATATGTTGTATGTTTTCTATTAGCTGTTAAGACAGTGATAACCCTGTTTAAAAATCTAAGGTCTAAAGTCTCTTCTGAGACTCACGACACTCTCTGAAATTTAATCCCTTATAGAATTGTAATCTAAAAGGAGATCACAAATCCCAAAACACAGTGGTACAGGATTTACATGACTGTTCCAAAAGGAAGGAAAAAGAGAATAGTGAGAAAATACTGGATCAAACCAAAATTGGAAATCAGTTGGGAAAATTACAAATCAGCATCTCCATATCTGATATCAAAACACTCTTCAGATCTCAGCTCCTTTCAGCTTTGTTGACCACATGAGCTGGCTACATGCCCTGTTAGCAGCTTTCCTGGGGAAGTATCCCACGACAATGGAATCTATCCTTGACTCTAAAGTCAGAACCATGTAACCAAAGCTGCCATGACCAGTTATTCACTGGGTCTAGAACATATAGACCCCTTATTCAAGTATGTTTTCACAAGCTTTCTATTTTGGATGCTTTCTTTCACTGCCAAAACTGTTCTGCTGTGGAACTCACTTTGTAAACCAGGCTGGCCTTGAACTCAGAGATCCATTTGCCTCAGACTTCCAAGTGCTAGGATTAGAGGTGTGCACTACTATGACTAACACTAAACTTTCTTTAATTCATTTTCACATTTCTTCAATTTCTTCTCAAAAGAAGAAATTAGAAGCTTAACTTGGTAGGATCTTGCTCTGAGTCACCACACCCTTTATTCTACTTAGCATCAGGCTTTTCTTGAATCTACCTACCCTTCTTGATACTCCTTTTCTTCTCCTACTGTATGTTTTGTAATTTTCCTTCCTCAGCTTGCTCCTTTGCATGATCGATCTGCCTAAGACTGGCAGCTAATAGTCACCATAGAAAATTCTAGGTTGTTTGGAAATGTCCTCTGATAAATCTGTTAATTAACAATTTTTTTGATTTAGCATCAGGCAGAGTTATTTGGACAGGATTAAAAAACAGCAATGTTCTTTATTAAAATATGACAAGAATGGTTCTAGGCCACATACATACCACTCTTCTATTCTGAAACCTTCTGGGCAAGGCCCCCACAGTTTTAATCACCCTCAGCACCAGTGTCTTCTATCCTCCTGCTATTATGGCCCATTAAAATCTGCTTAAAGCATTTAGCTGTTTTTCTAATTAAAGGCCCAAACTTCACATTACTCCAAACAGAAACATGTTCTGGCTTATCACAGCAATACTCCACTCCCTGGTACCAACTTCTGTCTCAATCAGGGTTTCTATTGCTCTGAAGACACACTATTACCATGGCAACTCTTATAAAGGAAACATTTAATTTGGGCTGGCTTACAGGTCAGAGGTTTAGTCCATTGTCATTATGGCAGGAAGCATTAAAGCATGTAGGCAGACATGGGGCTGGAGAAGGAGTCAAGATTTCTATATCTGGATTGATAGGTAGCAGGAAGAGAGAATAATAACCCACTAGGCCTGGCTTGACCATCTGAAACCTCGAATCCCTCAACTCCCCGTCACACTTCCTCCAACAAGTCCATGCCTACTCTAACAAGGCCACACATCCTAATAATGCAACTCCCTATGAGCCTATAGGGTCATTTTCATTTAAACAATCATGCCAACCAGTAACATATCTGACTTAAGGCCCACTCCACATAATGGAACCCTTACCCAACACTGTTTGGGTAATCAAAGACATGAGACTAAGTAGCTCAAGGACCTGGGGCAGAATCGAATAACACTGGTTTAAAAAGAAAAAAAAAAGAAAAAATGTAAAGACAAAATGACTCTCAATGATAGACTGCTATGCTCATAGATCAATGCCTTGTTCAACAATCATCAGAGGAGCTTCCTCCTACAAAAGTTTGGAGCAAATACAATGATCCACAGTCAGACATTATGCAGAGAATGAGAGATCTTAGAACACTCAGCCCTAAATGGAATGTCTCCATCAAATTCTTCAACTCAGAGATCAGGAGACCCCACTTAAAAAGAGGCAGAAAGACTGTAAGAGACAGAGGGAATGTAAGACACCAAGAAAACCAGGCCATCAAAATCAATATTGGCAAAGCTCACGTGAACTTACAGAGACAGTGGCAGCATGAACAAGCCCTGCATGGGTCTGCACCAGTTCCTCTGTGCTTTTATTATGGTTTCAAGTTCAGAGTTTGTATGGGATTCATAAGTGTGTGAACAAGTGGGCATCTTGGACTTTCTTTGCCTCAGAGGACCCCAGAGATAACAACTCTGCCTCATGCCACATGGCTGAGATGGGGGAACTCAAGTAAATGAAGCCCATGTTTTCCAGTCTAGGCCCAGGAAAGGACTCCAGCAATGCCTCTGCACCAAACTCTGGCACCAGGCTGTTGGGCACTATCTTGATTTTGTTGCAAAGAGGAAGCATAGTGTTTCCTTGATCCCTAACTAATATAATGTACCTTACAACTGTAATGCAAGATTTACACCTCATATAGACAACATGTCCCATATATCCAGGCATCAACAAAAACAAGTTCTAGAAAGCATAGACTTACCCCCTAAGACTAATGAAAACATCTTTAGCAGGGAACTTTAAATTTTCTAATAATTCTTCATTTGATAAGTATTTTTGTAGATTTAAAAGACAGTTACCTCTGTTGATTTTTTTGTTTTTTCATTTTAAGTAATATTCCCTTTGTCAAACAATTCTGCAGATGAATGGCAAACACATTTCTAAAATGAAACAGCACAGGAACTACCCAATGGAAATTTTTCAAAATAAAAGTCTAGTCTTCATTTGAATGTCAAGAAGTTGTAGCTACATACTACATTAGTAAAATCTGAAATAAACTTATTCCATTAATCTCTTCATAGTTTCTTAAAAAATATTAGTGGAGATAAATTACCAACTTTAAAAGTCTAAACTTATGTTCACTGAACAAAAATAAATTCAGTTTCAGAACATTGCCTGTTAATGATAAAGTACTCTAAATAGTGTATGTTAAACTTTTCTCAACTCATATCCATAAAATATTTGGTTAAAAATAAAATGAGGAACATATTTAGTATTTAAGGAAATAACCTAACATCTTTCCTAATACAGAATTTAACTCAGAATATTTAAGCAAAATCCTAAATCTTTAAAAGTACAATTTCAAAAAAGTTTCTAAGGTAGATTTGCTTCAAAATTTTAGTGCATTTATTTGTAGCCTTACACATCAACACTTTTGGAAGACCAACTATGATCTTTATGGTATTAGAAAATTAGGATTTTCCCTTCTCGCTTGTACATATGAAAAGTTTTTTTCCATATTTAAAGTGAAACGTACTTTCAAAACATTCATCTTTAGTTGTTAGAAAAAAATGCACATGTCACTGTTTGACCCAGAATGTAAAGATGATAAAGCTGGTTTTAAGGTGAGCTCTTTTAGGATGTCTGGTTTTTGAGACCTGCAGTGATGCCCAGCCTGGCAGGGAACTCCTGTATCATTTCACCCATTAATGTGCTTCACTCTTCTTCAATCATGTATATACATTTTTGTTAAGTGTTTATGGACTGCCTCTCAAATATGTTGCTGGTATCATTGCAAATTCCCTATCACCTCCACTCATTCTAGGCACAGAGTCAAGAGTAAATGAATATCTTCAGATGAATAAACCAATGAATGCTACAAAACAGATGGGCAAGCAATCTTTTCTGTCACTAAGCAGACTTTCTACACACTGGCTTCACAGCTCTGCTCCATGCTGGGCCAGGAATGCCGATCTAGTTGTCTAGTTTCCTTGTCCTTTTTGTTCTCCTGAGCATGGCTGGAACTTCTGTATTCCCCATATATTGTTTGTCTTTAGTTCATGACCTCGTCTTTCACCATTTCTTTTCCATACTTTTCCTTCATACAAATTAGATGGCTTTAATTATTTTTTAAATCTTTCCAATTGTTAACTTACAAAATTATTCCCATTAAAGGCAGCCAGCTGGTGGATAAGGCTTTTGTAGCACTGCTTAAACTCAATTATTGAGCATCTACTTATGTTCCTAAGTGTCCTCCATGTACCTCACAAAATCCATTTCAAAAAGCAATCTTCTTTTGCTATCAGAATGACTTAGTACATTGAGCACTAAAATATTTTAGGTTTATTAGGTTTTAAGGTTGACAAATTGTATTCTTTTTTTGAGGTGTAAATGAAAAAAAATATAAATATAAAACAAAACAAAACTGCTGAAGACAGGTAGGGAGATGTAAACTACAGCCTTTACAGAGACAGTGTTACAAAGCAAAGGACTCTGAAGTGGAGACTTCCAAAGAGTGCTTTTCTTTTCTTCCACCACTCTTGAATGAAGAATATAGGGATACCTCTAAAACTTTCATGTTTTACTAGAGGTTTCTGCTCAAAGAATGTATCTAACCTGAATAAGCTGAAAGCAATGTTCTGCTGAAGACACAGGATACCTAGAAGCTTGAAGCTTTTCAGTCATGTCCAACCTGCGGATGTTGCACGACAAATGTCATCTACAATGGTCTTCCTCAGAAACCTCACTATCAAGTTAAAAAACATTAAGGGAACAATAATATTTAGGCAAGCTTGCTATTTTTTGTGAAGCTTCATTCATATTATCTTCAGAAGAACATGACTACAGGCCACAAGTTGGATATACTTACTAAGTTATACTCAGAAGACAACTTCATTCATATTTTTCATTCATTAAATAAACGTCTATGTATTAAAGATTTGCTAGGACTGGTTAAGTGGTAAAGAATGCAAAGTGCTCTTCCAGAGGACCGGAGTTCAGTCCCCAGGACCCATGTTGAATGACTCACAATTGTCTATAACTCCATCTGGAGGGAATCTGACAACTTCGTCTTAATGTGCGAAACAATCTCACATCAGTTTGGATTCAAAGGGCTATTTATTTGAGGGGAAAAACTTACAGAACAGCGTCCTACACAACAGCCAGGAAAGGAGTCTCTCTGGAGCAAGAGAGCGAGCTGAGGGCTGCTGCTACTTTTTAAAGAGAAAGAGACCACGCCCCAGCGGGCAGGTATCTCAGTGGCTATTGGCTGAAGGAGCGAAAGGAGCTCTCACAGCACCTCCCCCTTTTGTTTAAGTAAGAGAGTTCTAAACCTACTACTAAATTATATACAATAAGAACAAATATCCTATTCTAACTAGCTTAAGACTTATATAATAAAAAAACTTGGCCAAGTCATGAGAGGAAAGTAACTACATTTATGTAGTCTTCAACTCCATCGAAGATCTGAGAAGGGAAATAATGTTACCTGAATAATTAGAAGTACAATCAAACAGCTTCCAAAACATGCAACAAATCACAGAGACAACTGGCTACCTGGGCAATCACCCAAAGTCTTGTTTGCAGTGTTGAAGTAACCAACCTTGGCTAAGGCCTAGAATAACTGAAACATTATTTTTAACAAGCAAGAAATTTTCAAAATCGTCTTACCCTGTATTGGCAAGATTTGACAATTCTACTTATCCATTTCCAGATACTATGTATATTGTCAGTAGTTGAGGTATGGGCAGTTCCTTGCCCAGAGGCTGGTTTTGCCAAGAAGACAAGCTCTAAGTGTAGTGTCTTTGGTGCTCAACATGGTATGATAGATCACTCCCTCCTGAAAGGTTGCTGTAAACACCCTCAAAAAATTACTTCACTCAACTGCCTACTGAGATGAACCTAGCATATCAGATACACCACGAAAGACCTAAATAACAGTGCCCCCATACAGCATGAAGCAGTTTGGAGAGAAAAAACTGTGCCCCTATTACCGAATATTGTTTATAAATGAACTTTTACATTTAAAGGAGGATATGATATAGAGATGAATAATTTACATTGGTATAAATTTTGCTTAGTTGATATAAATTTAAGGTCAACTTTGTTATATGTATATGTATTTCTGATCTTGATTAAGGTATTGTGATTGTGTAGTTCATTTAAAACTGTAATGTAAATTAGGAAATATAGGTTGTTAATTATCGGATAATCATTGATAATAGTCAAGCTTGTAGTCATGTTAATTAGATTTTGTAGATGTTCATAGATATATTTCAGATAGGCGTTCTTCATATCTTTCAAAGACTACAGAATATGGCATTTAATGTTTTAATATCCTAGGGCTTTTCATGACAATGAGCCACATCTGCTCCTGGCAGCACTGTGCTACATCAGAGGAAGATGGGCATCAACGAGGCTCCTTATTGAGTTGGTTAGCCATTTGGGAAAGAAACTGCTCTTGCCTGGACTGTTGCATATACTGGACATGAAGAGCCTGCAGAGAGAGGACTGCTGGACTTGCCTAAAGGTGAGATGGTCTTTCGGAGTTCCTGTTTCATGAAAGGGTCCGTGTGACATTCTGGAGGATACAAAAAAAAAGTGACTGTACTGTCTTTGAAATTTCCTGCTTCATGGAAATGTCTGCTAGATACTATGGGCCTGTAGGCTGAAGATGGATGCCCCAACATTATAAAAACACTTTGGGTGACTGTCCAGGCAGCGAAATGTCTCTGTCATTTCTAGAGTTTTGGAAGTTGTTTACAATGCACTTCTTATTTACTTAGGTAATATTATATCCTTCTGGAGTCTTTGATGGAGTTGAAGAATGGTTAGTTATAGTTATAGTTTTCCTTTGTTATGATAAAAGATAAAATAGATATAAATTTTGTAACTGTAATTCTTGCTTGATAGCTGTTATATGTAATTTTACTATGCTAAAGTGAAAACCTTTCTTTTTTGTTTAAACAAAAGGGGGAAATGGTATAGGAAGTTCTTCTTTCTATGTGTTGCTTTCATTGTTTGAATAAAGAGACTGCCTTGGCCTTTTGATAGGGCAGCCCTTAGGTGGGCGGGGTAGACAGAACAGGATGCTGGGAAGAAGGGAAGTGTTGCAGACGCCATGATTCTCCTGCCCAAGAGAGACGTTGGTTAGACTCATGCCAGTAAGCCACAGTCAGGTAGTGATACACATTAATAGAAATGGGTTAATCGAGATGTGAGAGTTAGCCAGTAAGAGGTTAGAGCTAATAGGCCAGGCAGTGTTTAAATGAATACATTTTCTGTGTAATTATTTCGGGTGTAAACTAACAGGCCGGGATGGAACAAGGAGCCCGCACTCCTTACTACATCCTCTTACCTCCTTGGCTACCCACACATGCTGCATATACATAGAAACACACACATATACTTAAACATAAATAAAACCAAAAATATGTATTTTTAAAAGAATTTGTGCAAGTTTACGTTCAAAGCACATGCCATTATATTTTTTTGAAGCTATAACAAAAGTAAAATGACCTTGTTCACCATGCAAATCTGTTACATTATCATGGTTAAATATACTAGTTTCCATGGCTTTAAACTGAATTTTTCATATTTCTAATTTTGGAAGCTGGGAATGCAAAGCCAATAAAGTACTGTAGTTAGTTTCTGATAAGGACAGTCTTTCTGGCTGGTAGGCAACTTCCATCTCACCCTGTGTCCTATTCTCTTGCATATATACACAGAGAGAAAAATGATCCCCTCTCATTGTGAACTCACTCTATAACTCATTGGCCCTAATTACCTTCTTCCTTCCTTCCTTCCTTCTTTCCTTCCTTCCTCTCTCTCTCTCTCTCTTTCTCTCTCTCTCTCTCTTTCTAGTACAGTGGCAGTGAGGGTTGTATATTTATCATATAATTGTAGATGGACACAGTTCAATGTCTAGAACTCATAATGAAAATCAGTTTGTGGGGTTAGACAGAAGAAGGGCTTGACTTCATTTCTGTTTTCCTGGGAATAAAAATTCCTTCTATTCTTTATGTGCTGTTTGTATTTATAGGAAACATAAATGTAGAAATTTACATTTTGCCCTTGTGATTGCATTGAAGCAATCTATTTAGAGAAAATTAAATTTCTCAGACTATTATCCTAAGACCAACTGCTTCAAAGCTCCTTAAGAGTTAACTCCTCTGTTCTACCTCAAGTAGGAAGGAACACCTCTAAATGCAAAATACTGTCCCTGACTTCTAAAGCTACATACCAAAGTGTGAAAAGTGTTTCAGAATCCTTGGCTCAATGGGAACTGTAAGCATAAACAAAATGGGAAAGCAACTTGCATGCTAAAGCTGAATTAGCATTTTACATAATGATCAGCATGTTAATATCTCAGTGAATCCATCTTGGAGACAAGCATAATTTTTATCCTCAAACCAGACCCTCTGAAAGAGTGAGTTCCTTTCATCACTGTTCATGAAAGGGTGGTATTATGGAGAGTGGAAAATTAAGCCCATTAACCACAAATGTGCTCAGTGCTTCAGACCCACACCTGTCTCATTCTCTCATCTGACAAACGTGTATACAAAATGCCTGCCAAACAAACCAGATGTTCTTTACCAGAAACTTCAAAAGAATTATGAGGAGTCATGAGCACCTGCTCTCAATGCTTTGATGTCAGAGCCTCAAGATCCAAGCTTGTGTTTAACAGAGGGTTAGCACTAAAGACATTTAGGGATGAAATATTTGAAAGATACCTTCCTTGTCTCCATTCAGTCTTGCAGATGACAAAGAAAAGAGTAAAATGATACAAGTCCAAAATGAGAGACATGTCAAGCCAGTAATCTGTAGTGAACTGATTCATCTTGGAGTTAGTCACAACATATTATTTGCTTTGCACATTTCTCAAAACTCTACTTTTTAGAAGGACCTGGAAATGTGTGGAAAATGTGAATAAACTTTAGTAACTAGATATGCAATAACGAAACATAAGTATTATGAAATACATATGGAACTTACAGAGCCATAAAAATACTCATGTGTGTATCAATCCTTACATGCCTATTTATACAGGTAGGCAGGAACAGTATCAAGAAGTTTTGTGTCAACATCATAATGTGATGTGTTAATTAACAAAGATGATATATTCAGAAACTTTCTCCCTGTTTGTCTCTCTCTGTCTGTCTCTCTCTGTCTGTCTCTCTCTGTCTCTTTCTTTCTCTCTCTCTCTCTCTCTCTCTCTCTCTCTCACACACACACACACACACACACACACAGAGAGAGAGAGAGAGAGAGAGAGAGAGAGAGAGAGAGAGAGAGAGAGAGAAACATGATCTTATACATTCATTTATATAACTTTCTTCATACCCCAATGTATCTTTGTGGAGACATATCTCTGTGGAGCCATAGAGAAACGAAAGTGTATTTGAGATTTTGCTGAAGGAATGTGAAAAGGAAGAAGTCTTCATATTTTTTTAAAAAAAATCACTTTTCTATAGACTTTGTAGGCTTAAAAATAGGGCAACTTTATATAAAGAATTTCCTCATTTAATAGATTGAAGCCATAATAATAAATCAGTTTGGGATAAATGAAATGCTGGGCAGGCAAGAGATAGTAGGTAAAAGGAAATCCTACCCCCTTGAGCTTTGGGAGTTTGTGTAGAGAGAATTCCGACAGCAGTTGGGTGACGGATGTCAGAAATGCAGACTGCCAAACATATTCCCTGATTGTCACTGTTCTGAGTAAGAAGGTAAAGATGATCAAGGACAAGAAGCAAAAATCCTACCAGGATCCAGAAAGACAGTCCTGTGTTTGTTTCTTATGGATAAAATTCAATATCTTACTTAGGGTTCAGTATGCCTTTGCTTAAATATCTCTTTAGGTCTGATTTGTTTTTAAATATAAAACATTATTTAGTATGTCCCATGTACATTTGGACACCAATCAAGATTCAGTGTTAAGAACAGACAAAGTAAAAAGCTAATCAGAATTCCAAGGGTAAGACTTAATAATAAGCCTGTTCGTTCTACTTTCTCAAACCCATACAACCTCTGGAAAGATTCTGCATTTGCATTTAGGTTGTTGCTTTCTTGTTGAAATTATATGAGATCATAGAAACAGCATGAAATTGAAATAAAATCAACTAAGTAAAAATTGTTTTCCTATTGTATAAACTGCTTATTAATCAGTTAGGAAGAAACTATACTCAAGCCTTCATTTTCTCTATAGTAAAAAGATAATATTATCTTTGTATCACTAATGTAGGGGTAAATAAAATGTATGCCAAGATTCTAAGCATGGGACTCATTTAGTAAACAGAAAGTTTCTATTAATATTATAACAGTCTAAACTTATTACTGTCTCATTTCATGTATCTCTACAGATAAAAGATCAGGAACCTGTCAGTATAATTTTAAAAGTCCAGTAATTAGGAATCAAGATTATTGTATGCCATGTGTAGTGGTTTAAATGATAATGGCCTCTATAAGCTCATATGTTTGCCCCTCCCCTCTACTATTCAGTCAGGATGTAGCTCTCTGCTGCTTTCTGAGCACCACACCAGCCCTTCACCATGCACTTCATCATGATAATAATGGACTAACCCGCTGAAATTGTAAGCAAGCACCCAATTTAATACTTTTTTAAAATAAGAGTTGCCTTGATCATGGTGTTTCTTTACAGCAGTGACTAAAACACAATGGCTTTGTTAAAATCGCAGTGAAAGAAAAACAATTAGAGAGCCTACAAATTATGAAGTCAAACTCTTACATTTTATGCACTGCCATTAACAATGTTTTTAAATGATAAGTTGGACTGGCTCTTTCATAAAGAGTTGGTTTTTAAAGATAATATTTTGTAATAATATAATTTCCATAAGATGATAATAACTTCCTATTGTAACACTTCCTATTGTGAATTTAATGATATGCAAAAGGATTAAACTAGCTGAGCACTTTCCTACACTGATGAGTAGAAAGGTACTTGACTATTGTTTTAACAGTACTTCAATGTACTCACTTTAATTTTGACAGGTTCTCCTCATTATGATATTAATTTAATACTGATAAGTAATAATATTTTCATCTGAATTAATGAAACAATGACTAATTTAGTTTTTAAAACCTCCAGGTCTGGGATATGCTCACACAGAATTATTGAGGCTTATTTGTAGAGTTTTACTAGATTACAGCAGTAGATAATCCTCAAAATATCTCTACCCTTCAGCAATTCTAATCATTAATCATTACTAAATGTTTCAGTAAACAAATTAAATTTACAGAATTTTTATTAAGTTATTCAGACTATAGTACATAGATAAAGTATGAGTGTGTGTGTGTGAGAGAGAGAGAGAGGGGAGGGGAGAGAGAGAGAGAGAGAAGAACATTTCTCTGACAAGATTAAACATCTAGGTTTTTTAAAAAAAGCCAGCTAATGATAGTTGCAACACACAGAAATTAGTGCTATCAAGTATGCTACTTCAAATTCTGATCACAGCATACAAGTTTGATGTTGGTTCCCCATACTTGAGTAAAGAAAATATGCTTATACGTAAGAAACAAAGATAAATAGCCAAATGAAATTTGGCTTCAAATTTTCCCATGTCCAGAATCTGGAACAAGTGAGTAAGCAGTGATCCTCCATTGCCTGTGTGTCAGTTCCTGCCAACAAGTTCCTGCCTTGAATTCATGCTCTGCCTTCCTTTGATGACGGACTATGATAGGGAATCAGCAGCTTAAATACAACCTCTCCTTCCCAAGCTGCTTTTATTTGTGATATTTTATCACAGCATTACAAAACCTACTAAGCTGGTATTAGTCGTGGAAAATTGCTGTGACAAACCCAACCATGTTGTTTTGGGGAGTATTGTGGAGGTGTTTGCAACTTTTTACTGGAAAACCTTTTGAGTCATCAGAGATTAATGGACCATTTTGTGGGAACCTTGAGATAGGGATGCTGAAAGAAATGCAGATGGTGGAGGCCTGTCTAGTCAAGTTTCAGAGGGAAGCCAAGACGATCAGAATCTTCTATGTGATAGTTTGAGTTCTGGTCAGTTGGAGTTGAAGAATCTGGTCTCTTCTTAGAGACCAGAACCACTAAAGTGAAACCTTTCTTTTGCTGGGACAACAGATGAGGTTCAGCTGGAGTTGAAAACAAAACAAAAACCAAACAAACAAACAAAGCAGAGATGATTAATAAGAGACCAAGATTGCTGAGGTGAACATTTCTGAGAAGTGTTTACTTACAGTAAGCACACAGAAGCTGCAGTCCAGAGCGGCCCAAGGTTTTATTTTACCTTGTGTGATCAGCTACACTGGGAGTTTCCCCATAGCATGGTTTTGAAAGCATTAAGAGATCTTGGAAAGAAGTTGAGATTAAGTACCATGGGGCAGGGTTAGAGTCTCTGAAGAAAGGCCCAAAGGCGCTGTTGATGAAGACACAGCCCAGCTGCAGTAAGGGACCTCAACATCATTGAGAGGCCAATAGAATCAATGACAGTCAAGAATAGTAGCAGATATGGAGGGAAGCTGGGCTGAGACTATTAGACAAACCCCATGTACTGTGAACTGCAGAGCTCAGGTAATGGAACCCTTTGTAATCCAGTTGATGGTGAATAGGTTTTTCACTTCAAGCACTGATGTTTTGGACTTGAAGTTTTGTTTTCCATGATTTAATCATGACTATGCCCCATTCTTTCTTCTGAGAGTAAGAAAGTATATATGCATATATTTTATCTTGATTTTGTAAGAGTTTATAATGAAGACACTTTGAACTTTGCAAGAGACTTTGGAGTTTTAAAAGACAGGAATTTTACAGAGATTTTTTTGGAATTTTAGAGACAGATTGGATATGTTAAAGAGAATGAACTTATCAAGTGTTTGACTTTTTAAAGGCTGTGGGAATTTACACTATAAGATATTTCATATTTTTATATTAAAATTAATATAAGATCTTGTAGATTAGCAAAAAGGTGAGGTTAGGGTTTAACAGTAATGAGTTTATTTGTGTGTGAGGTCGACATGGGCTCAATTTTGCTGGCTATTTTTTGATGTCCACTTGACACAAGTAGTATGATCTTATTGAATTGCCATCCTAAGCAAATCTTAAGAGATTTTAACTGGTGTAAATTGAATTAGTGTCTATCTTTTCCTTAGCTATATATTTTATTTCCATGGGAAATACATGTTATATCACAGAGTACATAATTCCTCCCATATTTTACCGACTAATTAGGTCTTGAAGCAGCCTTAAAACTATGATCGATTTCCTCCTTTGGTTGATGAGAACTGGCATAGTTCTGCAGAGGTGTGTTAAAATCCCCCGTATTCTATCCCTGATAAATTATAGCATTAAGATTGTAAGTGAGGCTTCTGACTCTAAGTCAAATACGTTTTCTACATGTTAGAAAACTTAAAAATAAGGCATTTAGAGATCTTCCTTATATAAATAGTTTATTTTACTCTGTTATTTCTTGCTATTGAAGTATCTTCTATTTGTATATTCAGTAAAATTCTATTAAACAAACACTGCCTCCCGAATGATTTAAAGTTCTTAATGTGTCACAATATTATCTCTTTATTTGAATTCAAAATCTTATTTCACATATTAAATTTCCAGAAAAGTGGAACACTATATAGGAAATCTCTCAATGATTGCCACAAAAAAAAGAGCAAATACTAATACACCTGTGCCAATTTTTCTCTGTGTTTTCAAATGGAATAAATTATTATAAAATATAGCTACAAAACATAAGCCCTTTAACTTTCTTTATTCCAGTTTAGACTCTAGTCCTGAAAACAGAATACAAATCAGATTTATATAATTTCTATATAGTATTTTACAGATACACCAATATATCTCGTCTATTAAGCACATTATTTTACTAATAAATTTTTAAAACTTAGTTCATGAAAATAGTACAAAAATCAAATTTGAGCATCTTGAATATGAGATACATTTGGGACATTCTACAGGTACACACGAATGGAATATGAGCATTTTTAAATATACGCATTTCTGCAAATAAAGTCTAAGTAAAAATTCAAGATATAAGCAGTATTGAATAGAAATACTTGTTTTCCAACATTCTCAATATATAGTATCATAAGACATAGTTTCAAATAACTTACATGTAACTTACATGTAAGACAAATAACTTCAAATAACTTACATGTAACTATCTTACTGTTTTAGCTTTAATGCGTCTGATTTCTCTTAAGACTAAATGTCTTTCTTACACTGAGAGTTTACAGTAAAGCTTAGTTACTTACCTTGCTAGTCACTTCTCATATCCTTTTACTGTTATCCATACTCCAAGATCTGTTCTTTGAAATCATTCCTTTTTCTTCTCCCTCTTCATACTTGTGAACAGAGCATTGGAGAAAGTTCTTGGTTCCTGGAGGAAAGCTACCTCCTCTGATTTTTAGCTACAGATAATTAGAGGGGTAGACTTTTGTCTTAGATTTTGTGCAACTCCAGTCTCTCTTGATCTTATCAAGTCACACAATTGCAATACAGTGTGCTCAAAAATGTTGTTGACTTTCCGTGTATTTAAATGCAGTTCTTGAAAAACTAATCAGTGGATTCTCTACTAGATTTGCATCTCTTTCTATGCCTGAGTTTGCATATTTATAGCACTACATTCAGATGGTAGACCACACCCATAATCCTTGTAAGTACCTATATTTAATGTGTCACCTTGATCATCTGAGAGATGTTTATTTAAAAATAGACATAATAGTTGCATCTTTGATTTGGTCTAATACTTCCTAAGGTTGTGTTTTAATACACTCATTTGTGATGTGTGCAAAACTTCTTCTTCTTCTTCTTCTTCTTCTTCTTCTTCTTCTTCTTCTTCTTCTTCTTCTTCTTCTCCTCTTCCTCCTCCTCCTCCTCCTTCTCTTTTTCCTCCTCCTCCTCTGCCTCTTCCTTCTCTGCCTCCTCCTTCTTATTCTCCTCCTCCTCATTCTTCTTTTTCTTCTTCCTCACTTGTGAAATTTTCGGAATAGCAGTATTCTTCCTTTAAATTGTTTAGAATTGGGAACTATTTATACAGCTACTGTCTTCTTTAAGTAACTTGTAAAATATGGGCAGTATTAACAAGTCTAGACATACTTAGAACAGTTTTCCTTAAATCTTTCACAGTTCCAAAACTTTAATAAATAAACTATTGTTTTCAGACAACCAAAATTGGATTATCCATTTTGTTAATCAGTATATGACATATCACACTCTTTCCCAGGTTTCTATAATCTATTACCCTAGTTTCAAAACACTGTTCATTTTCAGTCAGGCAGCAGTTCACCTGACTCCACTCAACTCATTTAAAAAATTTAAAGCGTATTAATGGTTTGGGATTTAAGGGTTGGGATCATTCATCTCTGTACACATATCTGAAAAAACTAAGAATTTCCTTCTTTTTGTCCAGGAATT
The DNA here is from genome assembly GCF_982192425.1 of Myodes glareolus. NCBI lineage: Eukaryota > Metazoa > Chordata > Mammalia > Rodentia > Cricetidae > Myodes > Myodes glareolus. The sequence continues at coordinate 33,101,819 of NC_142040.1, forward strand.
CCTCTCTCTAAATAATGAAATGTTCATTTTCTATTAAAACTTTTAGTCTTGAGGTGATCAATCTTGTACAAATTTTGACCATTTGTCAATATATTTAAGCCTATGCATAACTATTGATACCAGGTTGCTGTTCTATTATTTTAAAGAGAACTAATGTACAATTTATAGACTCAAGAGAGAAAAAAAATAGCAGCAATAAAAATACTTCTTGAAATTTAAAATCCAAAATTTTATAATTAAGGTAACCATGAGAGATATATGTTCTTTATAAACAATATCTTATTGTTTATTTTAAATTTTGGTGTGATTAATTATTATCAACTATGTATCCTTCAGATTTCACATTTGAAATAATATACTTAAAATATAAAATTCTAGTATTTCTTAAAAGTATCCTTGGGATATATGATACCTAAGCTATTAAATTCCTGCAATTTTTGTTAATAAATTATTTATGACTAGATTAGAAAAGTTTCATTAAGCTAACTATAACCAGACCTACTTTGAATCCTCCAATTTTATTTTATTCCTATAATAGTATTAATTAATGTTAAAACATTTTTATCTGATGTTGCAAAGATGTGTTCTTTAACTAGAGTAATTTATTGAGAATTTTAAAGCATGGATTAGTTAAAAATTTTGGCTAAATTGAACTTCTAAAACACTCAGTATTTTTAAAATGTTAGAAAATGATATGTTTATGATTCATTGTATTTATTTCTTTTAGCAATATGCTTGGTTCCCACTGAAATTATTCTTGATTGATAATAAAATATGTAAAATGAATACTTTTGTTTTTATGTATATCTAACCAATAATGAATCTGTTATTCGTTGCTAGTCACAAGGAATACTTCTCTATTTTTAGATGTATAAGTAATTCATTTAAAACATTATCTTATTTTATAATTTATGATTATATAGAATATATATTGTGAAAAATTGAGACTAGGTTTGTATGGTGATATAATAGTTACAAAGACTTCCTATGTAATAGGGATATAATATGATTATGTGGTAGATTGGAAAGATGGCTCAACAGTTAAGAGCACTGACTGCCCTGGCAGCAATGCTAATTTAGTTTCAAGTTCCAACATGACAGCACTCAACAATCTGTAACTCCAAGACCAGGTAATCTGACACACTCTTCTGACTCCTATCGGCACTGGACACACACTTGGTGTGCACGTACATGAAGGCAACATACTCCTACAAGTGAAATAAATTAATGTGATAAACATGAAAATGTGGTATTAAAAACTTTGTAATTGAGGGCCTTCTGTGGGGTGAGCTGGCTTCGGGCCGTGGCAGGGTCCGGGCGAGGAGCAGCTTGGGCGTTCCCCGACCCCATAGACGCCCAGGTCGCCCTGCAGTGCTGGCTACCCCCTCCCGTCTGCCATCCCGGCTCCCATCCAGCAGGGGCCCTGACTTCTAGCAGAGGACCATCGGTGGGGTGAGTTTCCTTCGGGCTGTGGCAGGGTCCCGGTGAGGAGGAGCTTGGGTGTTCCGCGACTCCATAGACGTCCAGGTCGCCCTGCAGAGTTGGCTACCCCCTCCTGCCTGCCATCCCAGCTCCCATCCAGGTACGAATTCCTATATTTCTCCCTTCCCCCTGGGGCCATAAAATTTCCCAAGCTCAGCTGCCTTGCAAGCTGGGCCTTGGCTGTAGGCGCAGCTCGGCTCGAGGCAGTTCCTGGGTCCTAAAGGCCTCCCTGAGGACAGGTGGACCGGTTGCCAGCTCAGCCACATTCCTGACCAGCAGGGGCCCTGACTTCTAGCAGAGGGCCATCTGAGGGGTGAGTTTGCTTCGGGCCTTGACAGGGTCCTGGTGAGGAAGAGCTTTGGCGTTCCCCGACCCCACAGTCGCCCAGGTCGCCCTGCAGTGCTGGCTAGCCCCTCCCGCCTGCCATCCCAGCTCCCATCCAGGTACGAATTCTTATATTTCTCCCTTCCCCCTGGGGCCATAAAATTTTCCCCAGCTCAGCTGCCTTGCAAGCTGAGCCTGCATTGTAAGCGCATCCAGGAAAGAGGGAGTGCCTGTGCTTCAATAGCCTGCCTGAGGAAAGGTGGGCATTCTGTCAGTGAAGTCCCTGTCCAACAAGGGAACCTGACCTGGTAACAGAAGTTCCAATAGAGAACATTTGAAGTAAGAGATGGGCAGACGCCAAGGCAAGACCTCATCCAACAATCTGAAAAACAACATGAAAACACCAGATCCCAACGACCCTACAACAGAAGGGCTTGAACACATTAACCCAGAAGAAGTGGAAAAAAGTGCCATTATGAAAGCAATAGAGTCCCTTAAATAGGATATGAATAACTCCCTTAAAGAATTGGATGAGAAATATAACAAAAAGTTTGAAGAAATGAGTATAGAAATTGATGAGAAATATAACAAAAAGTTTGAAGAAATAAGTAAATCCATGATTGAGACCCTGAGAAACCAAGAAAAAACAATCAAACAAGTAAAGGAAACAGTGCAAGAATTGAAAACTGAAATGGAGGCAATGAAGAAAACACAAACCGAGAACCGGCTGGATATGGAAAACCTAGGTAAACGAACGGAGACTACAGAATCAAGCATAACCAATAGAATACAAGAGATAGAAGAACGAATCTCGGAATCTGAAGATACCATAGAGAAAATAAATGCTCTGGTCAAAGAAAACAGCAAATCCAACAAATTCTCTTCACAAAACATTCAGGAAATCTGGGACACAATACAAAAACCAAATCTAAGAATAATAGGGATTGAAGAAGGAGAAGAACTGCAGATCAAAGACCCAGAAAATATATTCAACAAAATTATAGAAGAAAACTTTCCCAACCTAAAGAACAATATTCCTATGAAGGTTCAAGAAGCATACAGAACACCGAATAGACTGGATCAGAAAAAAACATCCCCCTCGCCATATAATAATCAAAACACAAAAGATAAATATTAAAGAAAAAATTTTAAGAGCTGCAAAGGAAAAAGGTCAAGTAACTTATAAAGGTAAACCTATCAGGCTTACACCGGATTTCTCTATGGAAACCATGAAAGCCAGAAGATCCTGGATAGAGGTACTGCAGAAACTAAGAGACCATGGATGCAAACCCAGACTACTATACCCAGCCAAGCTATTGTTCACTATCAACGGAGAAAACAAAATATTCCAGGATAAAAACAAATTTAAACAATACGTAACTACTAATCCAGCCTTACAGAGAATATTAGAAGGAAAATCACTACCGAAGGAATCCAACATTCCCAACACGGCCTACAATAACTCGAACATCTAGCGACCATTCACAAGCACAAATCAAAGAAGAAAAACACATACACTCTACTACCTAAAAAAAAAAAAAAGAAAAAAAATGACCGGAGTCAACAACCACTGGTCATTAATATCACTTAATATCAATGGACTCAATTCACCTATAAAGAGGCACAGACTTAGAGATTGGATGTGAAAACAGGATCCAACATTCTGCTGTTTACAAGAAACACACCTCAACCACAAAGACAGACACCTACTCAGAGTAAAGGGTTGGGAAAAGGTTTTCCAAGCAAATGGACCTAAGAAACAAGCGGGTGTGGCCATTCTAATATCTAACAAAATCGACTTCAAACTAAAATCAATCAGAAGAAATGGAGATGGACATTTCATACTCATAACAGGAACAATCCATCAGGAGGAAGTCTCAATCCTGAATATCTATGCTCCTAATATAAAGGCACCCACATATGTAAAAGAAACTCTTCTAGAACTCAAGGCGGTCATCAAACCACAGACACTAATAGTAGGATACTTCAACACTCCTCTCTCACCAATGGACAGGTCAATCAGACAGAAACCAAACAGAGAATTGAGAGATCTATTGGAGGTATTGAATCAAATGGACTTAACAGACATCTATAGAACACACCACCCAAATAGGAAAGAATATACCTTCTTCTCTGCAGCTCATGGAACCTTCTCGAAAATTGACCACATACTCGGTAACAAAGCAAACTTCCACAGATACAAAAAAATATTAGTAACTACCTGTGTCTTGTCAGATCACCATGGTCTAAAATTAGAATTCAACAACAATGCTCCCCCCAGGAAGCTAACAAACTCATGGAAACTGAACAGTCAACCACTAAATCACCCCTGGGTCAAGGAAGAAATAAAGAAAGAAATTAAACTCTTCCTTGAATTTAATGAAAACAAAGACACAACATACTCAAACCTATGGGACACCATGAAAGCAGTGCTAAGAGGAAAGTTCATAGCACTAAGTGCCCAATTAAAGAAAGCAGAGAAAGCACACATTGGAGACTTAACAGCACACGTGAAAGATCTAGAAAAAAAAGAAGCTGATTCACCCAGGAGGTCTAGAAGACTGGAAATAATCAAACTGAGGGCTGAAATCAACAAAATAGAAACACAGAAAACAATCCAAAGAATAAATGAATCAAAAAGCTGGTTCTTGGAGAAAATCAATAAGATTGACAAACCGCTATCCAAATTAATCAAACGGCAGAGAGAGAACATGCAAATTAATAAGATCAGAAATGAAAAGGGGGACATAACCACAGACACAGAGGAAATTCAGAGAATCATTAGATCTTACTATGAAAGTTTATATGCCACAAAGTTGGAAAATGTAAAAGAAATGGACATTTTTTTAGATAAGTACCATATACCAAAGTTTAACCAAGAACAGGTGAACAATCTAAATAGACCTGTTAGTCGCGAAGAATTAGAAAGTGTTATCAAAAATCTCCCTACCAAAAAAAGCCCAGGACCAGATGGTTTCAATGAAGAATTCTACCAGAACTTCCAGGAAGAGCTAATACCTATACTCCTTAACGTATTCCATAATATAGAAACAGAAGAGTCATTGCCTAACTCCTTTTATGAAGCTACAGTTACCCTAATACCAAAACCACACAAAGACACAACCAAGAAAGAGAATTACAGGCCAATCTCACTCATAAACATCGACGCGAAAATTCTCAATAAAATACTGGCAAACCGAATCCAAGAGCACATTAGAAAAATTATCCATTATGATCAAGTCGGCTTCATTCCAGAGATGCAGGGCTGGTTCAACATACGCAATTCTATCAATGTAATCCATCATATAAATAAACTGAAAGAAAAAAACCATATGATCATCTCACTAGATGCTGAAAAAGCATTTGGCAAAATTCAACACCCATTTATGATAAAGGTGTTGGAGAGACTGGGGATACAAGGATCATACCTAAATATAATAAAAGCAATATACAGCAAGCCGACAGCTAACATCAAACTGAATGGAGAGAAACTCAAAGCCTTTCCACTAAAATCAGGAATGTGACAAGGCTGTCCACTCTCTCCATACCTCTTCAATATAGTGCTTGAAGTTCTAGCAATAGCAATAAGACAACATAAGGGGATCAAATGGATTCGAATTGGAAAGGATGAAGTTAAACTTTCGTTATTTGCTGACGATATGATAGTTTACATAAGTGACCCCAAAAACTCTACCAAAGAACTCCTACAGCTGATAAACACCTTTAGTAACGTGGCAGGATACAAGATCAACTCCAAAAAATCAGTGGCCCTCCTATAAACAAAGGATAAAGAAGAGAGGGAAATCAGAGAAGCATCACCTTTCATGATAGCCACAAATAGCATAAAATATCTTGGGGTTACTCTAACCAAGGAAGTGAAAGACCTATTTGACAAAAACTTTAAGTCTTTGAAGAAAGAAATTGAGGAGGATACCAGAAAATGGAAAGACCTCCCCTGCTCTTGGATTGGGAGAATCAACATAGTAAAAATGGCAATTCTACCAAAAGCAATCTATAGATTCAATGCAATCCCCATCAAAATCCCATCAAACTTCTTCACAGACCTTGAGAGAACAATAATCAAGTTTATATGGCAAAACAAAAAACCCAGGATAGACAAAACAATCTTATACAATAAAGGAACTTCTGGCGGCATTACCATCCCTGACTTCAAACTCTATTATAGAGCTACAGTATTGAAAACAGCTTGGTATTGGCATAAGAACAGAGAAGTCGACCTATGGAATCGAATAGAAGACCCAGATATTAACCCACAAACTTATGAACACCTAATTTTCGACAAGGGAGCTAAAGGTATACAATGGAAGAAGGAAAGCATCTTTAACAAATGGTGCTGGCATAACTGGATGTCAACCTGTAAAAAAAATGAAAGTAGATCCATATCTATCACCATGCACAAAAATCAAGTCCAAATGGATTAAAGACATCAACATTAATCCGTCCACTTTGAACCTGATAGAAGAGAAAGTGGGAAGTAGTCTACAAGATTTAGGCACAGGAGGCCTCTTCCTAAGTAGGACCCCAGCAGCACAGACAATAAGAGAAACAATGAATAAATGGGATCTACTGAAACTGGGAAGCTTCTGTAAAGCAAAGGACACTGTCAGTAGGACAAAAAGGCTGCCTTCTGACTGGGAGAAGATCTTCACCAACCCCTCATCAGACAAAGGTCTGATCTCCAAAATATACAAAGAACTCAAGAAACTAGGCACTAAAACTCTAATTAACCCAATTAAAAAATGGGGTACTGAACTGAACAGAGAATTCACAATAGATGAACTTCGAATGGCCAGAAGACACTTAAGGTCATGCTCAACCTCCTTAGCGATCAGGGAAATGCAAATCAAAACCACTTTGAGATACCATCTTACACCTGTCAGAATAGCTAAAGTCAAAAACACCAACGATAGCCTATGCTGGAGAGGATGTGGAATGAGGGGAACACTCATCCATTGTTGGTGGGAATGCAAACTCGTGCAGCCACTGTGGAAATCAGTGTGGCGGTTTCTCAGGAAACTGGGAGTCAACCTCCCTCAGGACCCAGCAATTCCACTCTTGGGAATATACCGTAAAGATTCCCTAACATACTACAAAAGCATTTGTTCTACTATGTTCATAGCAGCACTATTTGTAATAGCCAGAACCTGGAAACAGCCTAGGTGCCCCTCAATAGAAGAATGGTTAAAAAAGGTGTGGAACATATACACATTAGAGTTTTACTCAGCGGTAAAAAACAATGACATCTTGAATTTTGCATGCAAATGGATGGAAATAGAAAACGCTTTACTGAGTGAGGTAAGCCAGACCCCAAAAGAGGAACACGGTATGTATTCACTCATAAGTGGATTCTAACCATAATTAAAGGTCTTTGAGCCTATTATTCGTGATCCTAGAGAAGCTAAATAAGAAGATGAACCTGATGAAGATTATTTAGCTATCCACCAGGAGGTAGGAAATAGACAAGAGTCCCAGGTAACCTCGGGTGCATGGGGGGGGGTGGGAGGGTCGATGGAAGGGGAGAGGGTTAGAGAGAAGGGAGTAGGGGAGGAATGGGGAAAGCTCGGTGGCCTGGAATGGGGGGGGAGGGAGGAAGGATGAATATGGGATCAGGGAAGAATATATTTCAACTAAGGGAGTCATTTTAGGGTTTACAGGAGACTTGATTATATATGGGATCCCAGGTCCAAGGAGAGATCCCCCAGATTGTTCTCTGGACAGAGGAGAGGGTGCCTGAATCGGCCGTGGCCCATAACCATACTGATGTATATTTTGCTTATCACCATAGATCCTTCATCTGGCGAAGGACGGCGATACAGTCGGAGACCCACATTGGAGCACCGGATTGAGCCCCCCGAGGTCCAAATGAGGAGCAGAAGGAGGAAGAACATGAAAAACGAAATCAGTACTGCGAGGGATGCTATCACCCACTGATACAAGGGAACGGATCTAATGAGAGTTTACCAAGGCCAGTTGGACTGGGACTGAACGAAGAGGTGATCTCACCAGATTCTCTGACTGTGGCTGGCCCGAAGTCTTTCTGAAAAGCCATTGACTATGATATTGGGACCTGTTTCCTCTGCATATACTGGATTTTGGGGATCCAGTCTGTTTGGACACTCACCTTCCTGGACCTGGAGGGAGGGGGAAGGAACTGGAACTTCCCATAGGGCAGGAAACCCTGACTGCCCTAAGGGACGAAGAGGGAGGAGGAGAGGGAGTGGGGGGAGTGGGAGGGTGTTGGGAAGAGGGGCGTAAATGGAAACTTTTATAATTTAATAAAATTTACTTTTAAAAAAAACTTTGTAATTGTTTGGGTACTGGATAGTGGAAGACTTTTGTACTTTGCCCTAGAAAGGCCATGACATCCGGAAGCAGAGCTTAATAAGTTATTCTGAAAGAAATGTGGAAGACAAGAATACTGAGAGAAACAACTAGAGTAAAGGTTGAATTAACAGCAACTATCAAGACTAGGATAGGGGTTATTCATGTGATATGTTGATCAAGAATCTGGCTTTTTCTTGGTTGTGTCCCCAGAACTTGAGTGAAGTTAAATGTAAAAGTAATGGACAATTTGTTTTGCACAGGAAATTTCAAAATGGGAAGACTTCCGGCTGGTGCTAAGAAAGCCACTGTAAGTATTTAGAAGAGGACCACCGAATGGAAGCATCCTGTGTTGCACTAAGAAAATAGGTAAGGTATCCCGAGGCTTCATGTTATGAAGATCATGCACATGAAAGGAGAAAGCAGAAAAATGAAGGGGATCCATATCCCCCAAGGGAAACTATTCGGGAAAGTTTCCCCAAGGTCAGATCCATATCCCCCAAGTGAAACTATTCAGGAGAGTTTCCCCAAGGTCAGCACACACAAGTTGATGCAGTTCAAGGAGGCTACTTCTCCAGTCAACAGCAGAACTAGGTATGGATAATGTTTTGGTGCTAATTTTTCAGCTTTCGAAAATGAAAGCTTTTGGGGATCATTGGAGCCTTCCTCCGTGGTTTCAAACACTGTCACATAGAGTGTGGTACGGTCAGAGTCTCTGAAACAGGCCATTTGATAACACTGTGAGCAATGTGGATAAAAAGCTCAAGTTGCAATAGAGACTCCGGGATATTGGAGATGCCAGAACCACGGGATGTCCACTAATAAAAGCTGCAGGGATGGAGAACAGGCTACAGAGAAGCTGTACACACCAAGTTACCAAGATGCAATAGTGAGGTTAATTTATTATCAATTAAAATGCTATTTTTACTTCCCTGTGTTTCATTGCCCTTTATAATGTCTCTCACTGTCCTCATGTCAGAGTTGTACAATGATTGTTTTAAATAGAAGAAACTTAGTATGTAAAAATTAAAAGTTAACAATAAAGTATATTTTACTAGATACAGACTATTACCTAATTACTGTGTTCTTTATAGTTGCAGAAATTATTTTTATGTTTGATTTTTTTTACATTTTTGCTTTAAACCTCATGCAAGTTGCTAGTTTAACCTCCCACCTCTCCTGGACGAGTACATCTATATTCCTATCGAGAACATATGTTAGGTGTCCTTGATCTATAACTTGACACACATTTATAATTCTATAAAATTAGATATACAGAACCTTCATACCACTTGGAAACTTCCTTAGCACACAAATAATTAGAAACACAGATACTTTTATGTTTCAATCTCTTGGGCAAGGATACTACAAAGAAAATCATTTTGAGAAGGGAAATATTGAGTAAGTATATTTGGATCTATGGGAAAATAGCTAGTGCTAGAGTTTCCTTTGGGGTTGGATTTTTGCCTACAAAAAGATCCAATGGTCTTCTGAGGGGTAAAGAGGTTGTGCTTTCAGGTGAATTACTTGGAGACAATTAAGCAAAGAAGGAAACCAAATCACCCTTTAACTGAAATTGAAGGAATATTTAATGCAGAAAAAGGAAAGGAAAGACTGAACAAAAGTGTCAGGAGATGAGTGACAGTTCTCATAGCCTAGATCCTGAGCCCTTTAATAAACTAATTAAGCCAGAGAAGACTTTTAAGGAAATAAATGGCTGAAGGCATTAAAATTAAAATTTTACTTTTTACATACATTGCTTTAAAAATTATTTTTATCTCTCTCTCTCTCTCTCTCTCTCTGTGTGTGTGTGTGAGAGAGAGAGAGAGAGAGATAAAAATAATTTTTTTATTTAATATGTTTTATTTAAAACATATCATTTTTAGACTGAATCTCCCACTCAAAGACTCATAATTGTCTCATAATACAAAAAGACATTCCATACAAATCCTAAGTTCTCATAGTCTTTAACAGTTCCAACATGTCTACAAGTGCAGATGTAGATTCTCTTCTGAGGCTCTGCAATCTCTCTTTAATTGTTATTTTCTGAGTGCTTTAGTTTTTTTAATTTTTGAAATTATAATATAATCACAACATCTCCTCTTCCCTTTACTCCCTCTAAACCCTCCCATATGCCCCTACCATAGAGTTATATCCCTAAATATAACTTGTTCAGTCAGTATAATGTTACTTATATGTTTGTTTGGAAACATCAAAAAATGTTTTTTCAGATATCCAATATACAACAGATACAGTAATCCACATTGGGTGCCATTTGTAAAATGAAGGCCAGCTTATTGGGGTTTCTGGCCCACTCGGTGGTACCCCACAACCGGCAAGCCCCAAAGAAAATCACACAGAGGACTCCATAAGATTATAAACTGATTGGCCCATTAAGTCAGGCTTCTTATTAGCTCTTGTAGCTTATATTAACCCATTATTCTTATCTATGTTAGCCACATGGCTGGGTACCTTTCTCAGCTGGGGCAGCTTACATCTTGCTTCTCGGTGGTCTGGGCAGGAGTGGGAGGAATGGGCTTCCTCCTTCCTAGAATTCTCCTGTTCTCATCGCCCCACCTCTACTTCCTATCTGGTTGACCCGCCTATACTTCCTGCCTGGCCAATCAACATTTATTTAAAACACGATTGACAAAATACAGACAATTCTCCCACACCACATAGCAGACATTCTCTTTCCAAAGGAGTCAATTTAGATGATTCTGGTCTGATTGGAGCAAGACCATAACCCAGCAAGAGAAATACAAATCCTGTAACTCCATGTATGGCATTTCTGGCTTGTGATTGAACACACCTTGCCCCTCCCCACTCAACCCTGTCTAGCTCTGCCGCTTGCTACACACACAAGCATCTTGAGTAAACTCTATTTTATGCAGTCAAAGTTTCCTGATGGATATCTCACAATTCTGGTATGCATAACACCCTGGGATCTTCATCTCAACTTAGCCTTGACCTTCAGAGTTTTACACAGTGGCCTCATGTTATCCTTCCAGAGATTGACCCTATGTATTGCGTGCTTTAGTAGTTCTCTTGAGTTATACTTTAATAATTATAGTGTCTTTAATCTTGCATCTTTAATGAGTGCTGAAATAGCAGAACATGAACAGTACTTCTAAGTTCTTTTGTCTGCTTGGAATAGAACCTGGCTTCTTCTGATAACATCCTCCCTGTGCTGACTCTGGGAAAAGCTTCCACAAAGGAAAGCTTCCACAACCAGGAAGCATTCTCAGTGTAGACTCTTCCTTTTCAAACTGATTTTCATTTTCACAACTCAAAGTCTTTGATAGATGAAGTCTTGTCCTCAGGACACCATACCCTGTAAAAAATAGGAGGCCTGTCTCTAGCTCCTCCAGTCTCTTTTCAACACCACCTAGTCTGCAATTTTAAACTTGCTGGGACACTTTCCATAACAAACTGCACATTATGTCTTTCTGTCCCACGAATTATTCTTTGTCGCTTTAGACATAATTAAGTATGGTGAGTGTTAACCATGTCACAGGCCAGACTGTTATCATGTCTTGAAATTTCCCCCACTGCATATATTCATCCATCAGTTTTTAATTCTGAAGTTGTGTAGAATGCATCCATAGTCTTTGTTCAACTATAACCTAGTTCTTGATCAAGTTCTTGTTACTCTATGAAATCGTATGATTCAGGCCTCTATCTTTCTTGCTTGCTTTGAAAGCTTCAACCAGAATTGCCCATTAACTATGCTTAAAATAGTTAAGTTTTTTTGTTTGTTTGTTTGTTTTTTTAGCTACAAGCACCAAAGTATCCCACATTCCTCTCATAAACCAGCTCCAAGGCCTTATGGATGACATAAGTAACTTTTTCACAGCTATGACCCTACTTCTACATGCCATTTTCTATACTGATTACTTGTTTTGGTTCCATAGCATTTACAGGGCATAGTATGTTGAGAATTCAAAATGGCAGGAGCTTGAGGGAGCAAGTCACATTCTATCCACATCGAGGAAGCAGAGAGTGATGGTTTTCTGGGACTGATTTTGATCTCTTTTTATTCAGTTCTGAGCCCAACTCAATGGAATGGTGTCACTCACATTTAGGATGGGACTTCCCACTTTGACTAGCTTGATCTAGATAATCCCTTACAGATATGTACAGATATTTGTCTCCAAGATGATTCTGTATCCTGTCAGGTTGACAGATAAACCACTGCAGAGAATAAGAGATGGGGAATACTTTTGTGGCAGTGGCATACTCTCTTATGGGAATGACATGGCCTTTGAAATAATGAATTTACAAGCAGTTGTGTTACCTTCGCAAGTCCTGAACAAGATCAGGCCAGCACAAAACAACTCCAGCATAAATAGTGTATATGGTTTCTGGACCCTAACAGAGGATTGAGAAGCTATTTCCAGTTAATAGTTGCTTTCGGGAGGTACACTGTTTTTTGAGGATGTTGCCATTGGTAGGTTTCCTATGATCTAGTGAATGCCATTCCAGTGCACATATGGACATTACTCAGTGGATTTACTTAGTTCTCAGAATAAAGACAACATTGAGTTGGGATGGCATGTTGGGGAAGATATTGTGGGAGTTAGAGGATACAAACTTTAGTGTACATATTATATTTCATTGTATATACAAATGAAAATGCTCAAAAATAAGGAAAATTTTAAAACAATAAGGCATTTTTTGTTTCCTTTCCTTCAAAACACAGGACATGTCCTTTAAAAGGGGAAGGTGGGACTAGAGGACATCTAAGGTTACTATAGCAGTGCCCTAAGTGTGAAAAAAAATGAGCTGCCTTAAATCTTCTGAGATTAATTTTATTCTTTAAGAACTACAGCACACACTTCTCCTGGTTTTGAAGCAATGTTTTGGAAATTTCCTTACAAGCATCTTGGCCTTGGAAAAGGACATCTCGGTTTGCACCTTGAGTTTTTGTTTAATAAATTTGTAGCCTTGAGCAAAAATTCCCTTGGCTACATTTTTCTACCTTACAAATTAAATGTAAAACAGCTATGCCCTTAGTTTGTAATGAGTTTTTATTGGTATTTTTCACATAAAACATCTACTGCCAAAGAGAAGTTAAAGAAAAAAATACATTCCCTATAGAACATAAATGAACACTTTCCAGGAGGACCTGTGGTGACCATTACAAGATATGTGGTTATATGGGAGGCAAAGCCTCTATATTATTTTTTTTAAATGACCCCAGTCTTCAATTTGCTTCTGCTTTGTTTGGTAAGAGATAACTTGCCTTTGAGCTCATATGACCCTTCTGAATGTTATAAGTGAATTGAAAGAAAAGTTTTAATGAGAAGATAAATCTCTGTGGCAATTAAATGGATAATTTAGTGAGTCTAATTCTTTAATAATAAGCAAACATAAAAATACAGTCTTATAGAGATAATTCTATACAGTGTCTCAAAACAGTCTTAAACAATCATCAATATTGGAAATTTAATGTTAACATATGTCACATAATCATCAGATACAATCCTATAGTTTCATGAGAATCCTAAAAATTACTAACATCCGTTTCACTGTAATAGGCATGTAAAACACTGCTTATGGTAGAAACTGTACAATCTGCTATGTTTTGATGCATATATACAAACAAGTCTATGAGGCCATCAACAAAATCAAGACAGTGAGCCTGTATACCATCCTTGAAAGTTTCTTAGCCTTCTTCATAAACTCCATTCATGTGCCACCAGCTCTCCCCTTAAATAAATCTCTACTCTTTCATAGCAGCTACATAACTACAGAAATGCATGTTTAGTTTGTCATTGCATTAGGTTTGCATTTAGTAATTGCATATTTCTTTTCAAGTTTCTAACATTATGATAAAGGATATTTGAAGAGTAAAGTAAATTTATACTCCTATCATAAAAATTTAGGGGTTCTAAATGACAAAGATATGTTAAATATTATTGGATCTAACATTTAAAAATCTAATTATGATATTTTCTCATATATTTATTGGAAACATGGTTTTATACCTTTTATTTCTTGTAATGGTGGTTTGTTTTAATAACAGCACATTATTGGTCTTCTGATATGCCTGCGAAGTAAGCCATTCTCTTCAGCTTACTGAAATGCTTGAAGTATTTCCATATTTTTTAATTAAGAAGCTGTTAGAATTCACCATTGAAGCTTTCTGCATCTGTAGTTTACTTTGTTGGAAAGTTTTACTTACAATTTCAATTTCTCTCATAGTTTAAATTTCTTTTCCAGTTGCATGGCTATCCATCATAACTATTTCTTATTATAGCACTTACTAATTTTTCAAAATAGCAGGTTTCAGCATCTCTATTTCTCCTTTAGTGAAATGTGTTGCTGCTTGTCAAGGAATGTATTTCATCTGATATTAAACCTATTATCACAGTTTTTACTGTAATATTTTATTATCCTTTAGCAATTTTTTCTTTTTCCTCTGCCAGTCTTATTGGAAATATATCCGTTTTATTAATGCTTTCAAATTCCACATTTAGTTTTATTGATTTTTCTCATGGGATTTCTTGTTTGCTTTATTGATTTTTAACCAAAATACTACCATTGTTTTTCCCTTGGACTTTCTTGTGTCTGAGCCATCAATAGGTGCCACCCACACTGAAAAAGAGTTTATACTCCCTTTTGATCTTTCCAGGATGTACACTCACAGAGTTGCCCATTAATAGGGGTATGTCTCTTACTTGATATCAGACCTGATCAAACTTACAACCAAAATTAATGATCACAAAGAGCTTTGTTATTTATAATTTAAACATTTAACACTATAAATACTCAACTAGCCACAAGGAATCTTTTGGTAGTGTTTCATTATCTCTTTCAGCAAAAAATTATTTCATCTTCAATTTGTTTTTTCTATGTAATAATTAGATATTATAATTTTAATTCCAAATAGTTGAAGACTTCTCAATTACCCTTTTCTCAAAGGTGAATTTCTATTGACATTTTAATCACAGAAAGATATTTTATGAATTGAATAATTTGAGTTTATGTAAACTTGTTTGATGGTTAGAACATACACTAAATTGGTAAATAACTCATGTACATTTAAAAAAAATGGTATGTATCCTGCTAAGATCTGTGAAGACTCTTCCACAGATGCCAACTAGTTTTGGTGAGTGATATTTTTCACATTGGCTATGGACTTCTTGATTTCTTCAACACTTCTCTGCTATTCAGAGTATAGCATTGGGATCTCTCACTGTAATTCCTTCATGGATTTAGCAACTCTTTTATTAGTGGCAGAAACATTTGTGACTAACTTAAAGAACATTTTTATCATTATTAAATGATCCTCTTTATCCTTACTATAAATGTTACTGTGCTGACTGAATGATGCTCTGGTCATGTGAGATGCTTATTTGTTGTGAATAGATGTTGTCTAGTGAAAGAGTATCCTTCTCATCACACTTCCGACACATCTGCTCTCATACCCTCATCTCTGAATGAATGTCTGTCCGTTAATCCGTCTTGATGCTTCAAAACTGCAAGTTGGGTCCCCTTTTTTCTGCCTCACTATTTATAATACTTGCTGCTATGTAGAAGACGTGCTCAAGTGCTCCCTTACCACAGCCCACACTGGATGGGAATTTGCTTCATCATACATGGTCTCCAGGTCCCCTCACCAGACTGACCACCTTCATGTTACTTGGGCTCCCACACCATGTACCAACATGTCACTAGCACTATCTATATAGAGAGAAATGGACACAGACACCTCAACTTCAGCACAGTTCAATTAACTGTTCTTCCTAGGCTACTACAACTCCTACATCTCCAACCCCACTGCTGATTGCTTTACTGAGTCTAACAAATGGCTTTGGATACAGCCACTTAGGAAGAGAGGAGCAAAGGAGAAGGAAGCTGAAGCACCCATATACATGCTTGACAAATTTTGTTACAATATTTTATACTAGATAAGAGGCAATAGTGTTTTCAAACTATTTTTGTCATGGCAAACTGTTTGTGTCAAGGTATATCATATGAATAAGATTTTAAATGCATCAGTGAGTGAACACACCCTTCGCGGTCCTGACTTCCAGTGCTCCAATGTGGATCTCCATCTCTATCTCCATCCATCATCGGATGAAGGCCCCCTCTGATTTTGCTTTCCTTGCTCACGATCTCCCTCCCTCTGCTTCTCATTTGGACCTAGGGAGTTAAGTCCAGTGTTCCAATATGTGTCTCTGTCTTTATCTCCATCCATCGCCAGATGAAGGTTCTGTGGTGACATGCAAAATATTCGTCAGTATGGTTATGGGCCAAGGCCAGTTCAGGCACCCTCTCCTCTGCTGCCCTGAGTACAATCTGGGGACCTCTCCTTGGGCCTGGGAACCCCTCCAGTATCAAGTCTCTTGCAAACCCTAAAATGGCTCCCTTAGTTGAGATATAAACTTCCCTGCTCCGGGGACTGATCGAATGAGAGCTCACCAAGGCCAGCTGGGCTGGGACTGAGCGAGCATTTGATCAAACCTGATGCTCTGAATGTGGCTGACATGGGGGCTGACTGAGTCCCCGAGGTCCAAATGAAGACTGAGAAGCCATTGACAATGGCACTGGGTCTTGTTTCGTCTGCATGGACTGGCTTTTTGGGATCCTGGCCTGTTTGGATGCTCACCTTCCTGGATCCAGAGGGAGGGGGGAGGAACTTGGATTCCCCACAGGACAGGAAACCCTGACTGCTCCTGGGAATGGTGAGGGAGGAGGAGAGGGAGTGGGGGGAGGAGCAGGAGGGTATTGGGAGGAGGGGAGGAAGTGGAAAGAGTGTTTTCGGATACTTGATTAAACAAACAAACAAACAAACAAAAAAGAAAACTACCACAAAGTAACAACAACAACAACAAAAGATTTAAAATGCAGGGTAAACATATGGAGTACGGAAAACAGGCTTCGCAATATGTTTCTATTCTGGAATTAAGAAAAATACTGGAACAATGAAGAATTCCAGAGAAAATTAATAAATAAGTGATGAACTTAAGTATTAGATGAGGAAAAGAAAACAGATATGAGAATGATAACTATGCTATGAAAGAAATCAGGTCCAGGAAAATAACTTGTCTCAGGGCCAAACTGTTTGGTATCTTTGTTTTTGAATCTTATACAGTGCATTTATAAGTAAACCAAGGTTGAAATCAGTGTTTAAATTTTTATTTTGATTATTTTGATGGGATATTTAAACTCTTGTACATTAAACACGCCATTCATATTGTGATTATTAAAACTTATTTGCAGGACTGCTAAGAATTGGATAATAGCATGTAAAGTGCCTAGAACATTCTAGGCATGTAAGGAACAGTTTCTATCTTTTTCACATTAGTAAAGAATAATAAGCAAAACCACATTTTTCAAAGCACTTCACCTTAATAAATAATGTTTAATTTCTCTTCTTTTTGTTTTGTTAAACTGAAAATAGATTCTGCTGGCATATCTTTCTCTGTTATATTGGTGAGTTAAATAAGCACTGAAGCTACGGAAGATCTGAGAGATCATCCAGGTTGATAGCCAATCATGAGCAGAGAGACACTAATTATGGAAAAAATAATTAAAAATTGGTGTTTAGCTAGTACATGCTCAAGGCAAAGATTTTTTAAAGACTAAAAGAAGATAGTAGAGAGCCACTTTGCTATTTACCACGTTACTTTAGACGTACTCGTAACTTTCCCAGAAGCAAAAATATTTCTTACATATAATTTTATAAATCTTTTTTAACATTTTAATTTAAAATATGTCTGTAGTTGTTTTTTTTTACTTTACTCTTTTGGTAGGAATGCCCCCTAGTTCCCAAATAATCATGGGACTTATTTATTTATTTATTTATTTTAATGAAGGTCCAGCTTTAGGTTGGCTTGTTTCTAGATAGCTTTTCTTAACTTAAATTATCCTGTCTACATTTTGCCTCTGGGTTTTACCTTTCTATATTTCTGTATACTTCTTCTTTCCTTCTTATTCCATGCCTGACTATGTGGCAGTGTAGCTAGGTGGCTGACCCCATCCCTGCATCCTCCTCTCCTTCTCCATTTCTTGCTCCTCCCTATTCTCTTTTTCTCCATCTACTTATTCTCTCTGTCTGGCAGCCCCACCTATGCCTTTTCTGCCTAGCTATTGGCCTTCCAGATCTTTATTAGACCAATCAGGTATTTTAGACAGACAAAGTAACACAGTTTCACAGAGTTAAATAAATGCAACATAGAAGAATGCAACATATCTTTGTATCATTAAACAAATATTCCACAGCATAAACAAAATCTTGACTAAAATTTCACAACATATGCCTAATATTTTATAATTGGATTTTTTCCACTTACCATTTTCTTTTTTATTTCCTGGAAATAATCATGTTTTTTTTTAAAGACTGTAACTATCTCATTGTATGAATATAGCAAAAAAATCTTTTCAAGATTCTTAATATGATGGGTGTTTTTAGAAATTTCTGTACTTATTCTATTGGTAAATATTCTGTAGTAAATATTCAGACAAAATGTGACAAAAATGTGTCACAGATATTCAAACAAAAATTCATTGCTATAGAATATAACTGATCAATAAAATACAAAATCATTAACATTCTTTTTTAAAAGAATATTTTCATTTATTTATTTTTATTGAGTTCCAATGTGTCTATATATGTTCCATATGCATGGGGTTCCTGCAGAGACCAGAAGAAAGTATGACTCCCCTGGAATTAGAGTTATAGTTGCCAATGAGCTGCCTGGTATGGATGCTGAGAACTGAAACTGAATCCTCAACAAGAGAGTGATCTCTCCAGACCCAATGTCTTGTTAGCCCATATGGGATTGAAACCATTGACTTTGAGCATCTTGCTGCAACCAACTATGCTAACCAGTCAAATATAATCTTTTAAATAAACCTCTTAGTGATACATCTACTAGTCAATTTTATACTAGCAATTTTGAGAGAAACATTCTTGTGATGGATTGAAACAGAATGAACCCGAAAGGGAATGGCACTATTAGGAGGTGCAGCCTTGGTGGAGGACGTGTGCCATTATGGGAGCTGGTTTTGAGGTCTCTTTTGCTTAAGTTTCCTTCAGTGTGTCCATCATTTAACTTAATGTTGCATGCAACATGTAGTGCTCTTAACTCCAGCACATCTACCAACATAACGCTATGCTCTCCATCACAAGGACAATGGACTGATTCTCTGAAAGTGTAAGTGAGCCATCTAATTAAATGTTCTACTTTGTAGCATTGCCATGGTCATGGTGTCTATTCACAGCAATAAAAACCCTAATAAGAAAGAAGTTGGTAAGAGATACTGGGGTATTGTTGTGCTAGACCTTACCATATGTTTGTTTGGAGGAATTTTAACTTTGACAGTTTGGTTTTGGAAAATAGTGGAATGCTTTAATACTGTTTAATTGGCCATACTAGTTGCAGCATGAAAGACAGTGGTGCTAAGAGTTATTTGAATTATGGGAGACTCACTCAAGAGGTTTCAGAGGAGAAGAATATTAGTATGTTGCCTAGAGATTGTTCTTGTGATATTTTGGTGAAGAGAGTGGCTGCTTTTTGTCCTTGTCTGAAGAGTCTGCCTGAGGCTCAATTGAAGGGTTTTGGATTAATTCCATTGGCAGGAGAAATCTCAAAACAGTCCAGTATAGACTCTGTCATGTGGATATTAGTGGTAACACTAATGAAGATTTTTAATGAAAAGGAACAAGTTAAGCAGAGTAAATTACAAAAACTAAATTTTGAGGGGAAAAAAGAACACCAGAAAGTGAAATGGAACTAAAGCCTGTGCTTAAGGGAACAGATAAATGGAATAAAGAGAGTGGGAACCTCAGGACAAAATCCCATCCTGTCTGGTGTTCAATTTGTAGAAAGAAACTAAAGAAAATCTCAGAGCAGGATGTGATCAGTCAGCACCTGGAAAACAGAGGAGGATCTCCGAGTCTGAGGTCACCCTGATATACAGAGCAAGTTTCAGAACAACCGAGCTTTGGTAGTAAAAGACAGGAAGCTGGTGAATATGTAACTGAACAAGGGGCCATAGGGTGCTGACTGCAGCACCAGCAATCAGCAGAACTTGGTAACTGCTGCCACATGGTTCCGGTATGAGTGTTAAGGACAGAAGAAAGGAGTTATGGAATAAAGCCACTGAAGCCAGGCTTGTGTCAGGGATGTCCCTGAATGGAGGCCTACTAGAGAGACCACTGTGTGAAGCTGTGATGTTGAAGCCTGTATTGCCTTGGAGAACCCGAGCTGTTAGAGATGCTAGTGCTGTAGATTGCTTTTTTATTCTTTTTTTAACTTTTTATTCTTTGTTCTTTACTCTTTGGAGGCACCACCACCCAGCTCCCAAATAAATTACACACAGAGGCTTATTCTTCATTATGCGTGCCCTGCCTTAGCTTGACTTGTTTCCTGCTAGCTTTTCTTAAATTATCCCATCCATCTTTGGCCGTGAGGCTTTATCTTTCTCTATTCCTATATACTTTCTTACTCCATGTCTGGTTGTGTAGCTGGGTGGCTGGCCCCTGCCATCCCCCTCCCTTGGTCTCTCCTTGCTCCCTCGCCTTGTTTCCTCTTCTATTTATACACTCCGCCTGCCAGTCCCGCCTATCCTTGCTCCTGCCTCCTTGCTATTGGCCATTGAGCTCTGTATTAGGACCATCAGGTGTTTTAGACAAGTTCCATAACACAGCTTCAGAGTTAAACAAATGCAACATAAACAACAGTAACACACCTTAAAATAATATTCCCCAACACCAGAGTCATCAAATATTGCTGAGGAGAGCTGCTAATGAAGTGGAACTAGCCTAGGAGAAAGTGTGCTGCAGTCAACAACACTAAACAGATTTGGAGGTCTGAGGAGCTTTTTGACATCAGACATAGAACTGGAGAGTTTGGAGTTTGCTCGGTTAGCTTTTGGTTTTGCTTTGGCCCCGTATTTTCTCACTATGCAACTTTTCCTGTGTTTTTGAATGGTAATATATATCTTGTGACATTATATGCTGGAAGCATGTAATCTGATTTTGATTTTGATTTTTTAGAGGGGGTTTAAAGCTAAGAGATTGCCACTCATCTCAGAAGAGACTTTGAACTTTGAAACATGCTTGAGACTGTTATAGAATATGAGGACTTGTGAAGTTGGACTAAATGTACTTTTGACATTATGATATAGCTATAAGCCTTTGGGAGACAGGACGTGGAATGTGGTGGCTTGAAAGAAAATGTATCCCAGAGGGGGTGGCACTATTAAGGAAGTACAACCTTGGTGGGGGAAGTGTGTGGCTGTGAGAGCTGACTTTGAGGTCTATTTTGATGAAGCTTCCTTCAGTGTGTCCATCAGTTGACTTCCTGTTGCTTGCAAGATGTAACACTTTCAGCTCTTGCACCACATCTGTTTGCATGCCACCATGCCCCCATTATGATGATAATAAAATGAATCTCTGGATAGTAAGTGAGCCACCCAATTAAATGCTGCTTTATAAGAGTTGCCATGGTCATGGTGTCTCTTCACAGCAATAAAAACCCTAAGACAGTTCTTCATACCCTTGCTAAAGCTTCTCTAGCTATACAATCTTATAAAAATTTGTTTCGCAGCTAATGTAACTTGTGGTTTTCTCAGAAGTTTAAGTCACCAATGTTCCTAACTTTTTTAGACGTGGTCTCTTTTCATGCACATGTTGGGGTACAGGTAGTGGACAACTTTTCACTGACATATTGAAGTTGTTGGCAATAAAAATAATTTATGTTCTGGTCCAAAAATGATATTTTTATCACTATTGTCACTTTGATACATTTTTAGTTTATCACAATGTCTCATTCTATGAATTTTGTGTTAATTATAATGTTAGAAATAGGCACACTCTGTAGTTATGAACACAAAATTACAATATGAGTTCTTATAGTCCCACAAAACTGACCTAGGTAAGAACTTGGAAAGTCTAGCCTTTACTTGAATTTATTATGTGTCAGTTTAAGATTTGGTTATTAATTAAAGGAATATGACAATGATCACGCAAAACCAATGTACATGTATATAAATAGGATTTATATAAACATATAGCTTAGAAATGATTAATTACAACATACATGAACATCTCCTTATGTATCAATTTCTATGTGAGTTTGAGTTTCAAAATTACTATATGACGTAGTGATTGCCCTAAATTTGCAAAACAGCTTCAGGTAGTGTTAGTAAGGCTAACAGGAACTTATTGATAAATTAGTAGTCAGAATAGTTTCTGTTGTTTTGCTCAAATATGAAATGGGTAAAAAATGTTCAAAAATTTAATTTCTCTGGTTGTTAAAATGAATTTCCTTCAACAACAAGAAAACAGATTCCCTCAAAACACTTGTGTGCTTGAAAAAAGCTCCTGAATGGGCTTATCTGTTTCTCAAACTTTAAACCACAGGGAGTGATAGAAGCGGCTATGCATTATGCAAAGCACAATATAAAAGTTAATGAGCTAAGAGAGACTTTACATGGCAACTACTTTCCAGGCAAAGACTAATGGTGTGACCCAAAATAATAATTTAAGTTTTATAATCTGAGAAACAGCATGTTGACCATGGTTACTTCTGATGAAATATTCAAATTGGAGAACTCAAATAAACTTCTCTTCTGTGCTATCTCTGTCACCTGGAAATGAATACTAATCTCGTCCTACCTTTACAATAGTCATTCTTTGTAAGGAGGTCATCTGATAGGAGTTTTGGTGAAAGACAAAGAGAACTTCAGATATATTTGACTTTAATGAGCTTATAGTTGAGGACTGGAAGAAGAAAGGGAAAAAATTAAAAAGATGAGAGTAGCCTCCCTTTAAAAAACTTAAAACATAAAACTTTCTGACATGCTCTTGTTACTAATAATATCCCTGGAGATAGAAGGTAAAAATATTAACATAATAACTTGGATATCCCTGAGATCATTATTTTACAATTATGGCCAGAGCAGATTGGCTGAAATAACATGTTATATAAGACAGATACAGATAAACTTAGAGAACAAATGTATTAGTAACTGTATGTGACCATTATTTCTACAGTGTGCATGTGAGTTTCAAATAAAAACATCCCAGAAGACCCCAGGACCCAGCAAGTGGCATATTATGATTATGCTGCTGCAGAACACAGGCTGGGCCTGTACTCATTCTCCGCATTGCTGAATTACTCCCAGTTTACCAAGCCTTCTCTGTCACTGTTTTATTCATTTAGAATTTCAATTCATCTCAATGGTTTATATTGTCAGAAACATGTTCTCTGTACTGTAACTTCACCGTTTCTCTATACTGATTTGTAATGCTTATATAATGAAACACTACTTTGGAAAGTGTTTACATAGAATGGCTGGCTCTTAGTATGGTTGATTTCTTTTAGGTTATATTTAATGAAGTGGTATGGGGATTGGAAGAAGATAAACACCAACTCCCTTTCTAAATAACATCGGTCTGGATATTTTGAAGGCCAGAATGTCCATTTTCAAGCCCCAGTTATAACAGATTATGTGGCTGAGTAGAAAAACAAGAGGTCAAGTGGAACCATTGAAGTCAGGATCATCTCCAGAACCTGCTGGCAAGGTCTATTGTGTTCAACAGTATGTGAAATTAGTACTCCTTCAGTCTCCACAGGAAGACAGCTTTCCACATTCATTTCCTTACAATCTACTCCCATTCAAACCCTGCAACTGAGCAGTCACTTTTACCATTCCACTAAGAATGCTTTGAAATCTGATGTAACCAATGACTACTTTCTTTCATATTCTTTGTCTTCCTAGATATCTCTGCAGCTATTGACACCAAACCTTATTTTCTTATTTAACTTTTTTCATTTAAAATAACAACTTTCTACAGTGTTATATGTGACATTAAATGGAAAATTGCAAATAACTATCGTGAAATTGTATGGAGACAAAGTAAGATACTAATCATCAAAGAAAATATAAATTACAAATTACCTTGAAAGCCATTATTCATATCAGGTGTTTGTTTAAGTCAAATGACTGAATACTTGAGCATCAAAGAAGTACAATTTCAGACAAAGATGTTACATATTTTTTATTTGAATTGTCTATACTAGGTGAACAGAACTCACTAAAATTGTTTAAAGAATTGTCTAATTCACAGAAGCTGAGAATAAACATGAGAAACTCAGTGTTGTTCACTGAAAGTCATTGTTCAAGTATGACAATTCTTTTTTTCCTTTTGCTCCCTCATTTACATGCCAGAGGGGTCAGACATCTCCATGAGTGAGGCAGAGGTAGGCACAGAAATAACAGAAGGAAAACAACATACTTACCTGGTATACGAGGTCCTTCTGTATTTGTGTTG
Source organism: Myodes glareolus (assembly GCF_982192425.1). Lineage (NCBI taxonomy): Eukaryota > Metazoa > Chordata > Mammalia > Rodentia > Cricetidae > Myodes > Myodes glareolus. The sequence continues at coordinate 33,126,261 of NC_142040.1, forward strand.
TTTTCATTGGTTGAATAAAGAAACTGCCTTGGCCTTTTGATAGGGCAGAACTTAGATAGGCGGGGAAGACAGAACTGGATTCTGGGAAGAAGGGCAGTGTGGCAGACACTATGATCCTCCTGCATAAGACTGACTCTGGTTAGAATCTTTCCCAGTAAGCCATGACCTCGTGGTGAAAACAGGTTAATAGAAATGGGTTAGATGAAGATGTAAGAGTTGGCCAATAAGAAATTAGAGCTAATGGCCAGGCAGTAATTTAATTAATACAGTTTTCTGTGTGGTTATTTTGGGGGTTAAGCTAAGTGGCAGGAAACAGCCTGCTCCCTTTTACTACACTTGCCAAATATACCTCCTCTCTTCTATAGAAAAGAAATCCCAGTCTATATTTGTTGAAAGGAGTAGGGACCCTTGTTCCATCCTGCTTGGCTAGCTTACACCTGAAATAACCACATAGAAATTATACTCTTTTAAACACTGCCTGGCTCATTAGTTCTAGCCTCTTATTGGCTAACTCTCACATCTTGATTTAACCCATTTTCCAATAATCTGTATGTCACCACAAGGTGTGGCTTATGGGGAAGAATTCTAACCAGCATCAGTCTCAGGCGGGAGCTTCATGGCATCTGCCACTCTACCCTTCTTTCCAGCATTTAGTTCTGTCTTCCCCGCCTACCTAAGTCAAAAGGCCAAGGCAGTTTCTTTAGTCAACCAATGAAAGCAACACAGAGACAGAAGAACCTCCGACACCATATATTAATGATTAGTCAAGAGAAGGTAATGTTTTGTATGATCTCCAGATTTCTACATCCTGACCTTTAAATTTAAATAATGACTAATTACATCAGAATGAACAGAAAAAAATGCAGGTTTTGACTAAGAAATAGAACGTTGAATAAATTTAAGTAAACAGTGAGAAAGAAAGGAAACATCTTCAGTAACAGAAGAAGAAAACTTGGCTATGGCATACAGATGCTCTTATCACAGAATTCCATGAATCTTAATTGTATTGAATTAACATTTTCAACTTTCTTTTTATTTATTTTTTGTGTCTTCCACATTGTGTCAAAAATTATGTCTCTCAATCTCACCCAATACCTACTCCCAAATAAAAGAAAATAAAATTTAAGAGAAGAAAGGGAAAAGGAAAAGGAAGAAAAGGAAACTTTTTTTCATGGAAGCTGCAGTATGGTACAGTGAGTTACACAGAAAACCCCTTTATCCATACATATTTACATGCATAAGTTTATTCCAAAGAGTTTTTCTTCTGTTTTTGTGGATTTTTGCCTGTGTTCCATCCATGGAAAAGCACCCTGCAATGCTGAAGATAACGTTTTAACTGATTCAGTCATGTCAAGACCAAGTGTCTGCATGCTCCAATTATGTTAACATTCACTAAATCTAACAGCTCAGAATATCATTAAGTCTCATCCTTTCTCTTAATTTTCCAGTAATAACACACCAGCCAGCCACCATAGACACAAGTTATGTAGAAAATGAGGTAATGCCACAGACACGTGGCAATACATAGACTAATAGAAGTGGGTGAATTTAAGCTAGCTAGAAATATACCTGAGCCACCGAACAAATGGTATTTTAATTAATATAGTTCTGTGTGTTTAATTGGTTCTGAGGACCAGGAAACAAAAGTGCAATCTCAGTTTACATTGTTCATTTCTGTAAAGCAGCTCCCAAATGTAGCTAACAGCAAATTAATCAGTTATTCTGAGCAGTCTAACCACTTGACTTTCTAGGGAGGGTGCTATGGCCTATTTTCTACAATTCCAAGCTCATGTTTCTTACTTACTTGAAATAATAGAATGTAATTAGCATAATTAAAATTAAAAATACTCAAAAACTTCCCTGTAATGATGCTTCTATCACCTATGTTATAAAAGAGAGACAGAAAGAAAGAAAGAAAAAGAGAGAGAGAGAGAGAGAGAGAGAGAGAGAGAGAGAGAGAGAGGGAGGGAGGGAGAGAGAGAGAGAGAGAGAGAGAGAGAGAGAGAGAGAGGAGAGAGGGGGGGGGAAGAAAGGAAGGAAAGAAGGAAGGAGAAAAAGAGAGAAGGAAGGAGAGTAGAAGACAGGGTAGGAGAAGAGAGAGGAGAAGAGAAGAGAAGAGGAGAGCAGAGGAGAGCAGAGGAGAAAAGTCAACTAGTCAGTTAAATCTGGACTCTTGCCTCCAGGAAAACAAGAATTCTGAATCATGATAATTCTTTTTAATTTTTCTAGGTGATTGTAATATGCTTCAAAGATAGGTAACAACTATGTTTGTAAAGCCCTGTCTTTTTACCATTCTCTTCCAATAATAAGTGTTCATTGGACAAATAGAGGGCAATGAAACCTTAATTATCAATTTACTCAGTTAGCTTTTGTTTTATAGATTTTAAGAACTACTTGGCTCTCTGTAGACAAGATTTGTCCAAATAAGTCTTTAAGTCTTTTTCTTTTCTCTCTCTCTCTCTCTCTCTCTCTCTCTCTCTCTCTCTCTCTCTCTCTCTCTTTACCTCATAACTAGTTTCTTAAACCAACTCAAGACATGTGTTAAGTAAGATTTTCCTAGAAGCCTGGCTACCTTCAGATCACTGCTGGAATTAGTGTGTGCAAACACTGTTTCTTTCAATAACTCCTTTATCTTGAGAAGTTATAATGCACTGCATTATTTATTTATGAAGCTGATATTTTATTTCTAAGTTTTAACCCTTTTGTGTATACACACCTTACCTTAGAGTCAATAAGAAGGAAAGGATTAGGCAACAGAACTCCAAACATTTTACCACTCAGAAGCTTAACTGAGCTTCTGATAAATAACTCTAATAAAAACATACCAGGAAAAAAATTACTAATCAAGAGGTCAAAAAATTTTTACAGGACTAAGAAATTTGGTTGTAGCAGGTTATACCATATAAACGTTTTCAGTCATCTTTGCAAATTCTGATGCATATAGAAAAGACTGTAAGTAGATTATGGGGTAAAGGGAGTAATTATTTCTTCAATGGAACTCTATTAAACAAAATCAAGACAAAAGCATGAAACATAGAGAAAGAGGATAGGAAAAATGAAAGATGAAGAGATATATAGAGAGAAACAGCATAAATATGCTTCATAATGTGTTTGCTATCAACAAGTAATTAATTACACATAAGTCTCGACATCAATTTTGGTTTTAATTCCGTAAGACTGCACGAAATGAATTTCAGAGTCATACACTCTATTTTTGACTACAGAGTGAAAAAAAGAAAGTGAGAAGTGAAACAGTAGGGACTCACTGGCATGTTCAGAGCTTGAAAACTCCTTTCTGCATCAAATACTTTCAAGTTAGTCCTAAATTCTTCTTTGAAAGTCTTTCATTACAGTTGTTGAGTTTAATGATCTTAACTGTAGATTCAACTGATAAGGAAATGATGAGCTCCATTTAGGAGAAAGTAAAATACAGAAAAGATTATCACATTTGTCTATTGTTTGCAATGTAGATTCTTCAGAGACTATAGACGTCTTAGGTCCTTTTCTGAACAAAAGCATCTTACATAAAATAGAGTTCATTTTGTCTTACAGTTCCAGAGGCAGAATCCCTGAAGACAAGGAAGGCAAGGCCTCAGGACACCAATTAAAAACTTAATTGATCACATTTAATCACACAGGAAGCCAAAGGAGCAAGCTGGAGGTAGAGCAATCTACAAACTTTCAAACTCAGACCAACCAAGTAATCTACATAAAGATCCACATTCTAAAAGTTCTATAACTCACAAGCAGTGCCTTCAATTGAGGAAGACCAAGAATTCAATTACATGGACCTATGGTAGGTGTTTTTCATTCAATATACTACAGTAGCACAAAGAAAATATTTTATAATTATGCAAAAAAGGAAAAAAGAAAATTCTGAAAGAGGTTTGCATTGAGAATATGCTGTCATGGGTATTAAGATTTACTCAAAAGTTTTCCATGAATAGATGTTATTTTGGGGGTTTATTCAGTGAGTTCTTAATAAAGTCTAGCATCTTATACAGCATAATTTTAAACTTCTTTATAAATATTTGCATATCTCTTTTTAAAATATTTAAAAAAATTTTAGTGCAAAGCTACCAGAATATTGAACTAGTTTATTGAATGGTCACAATGGAATAAATTATTTATTAATTCTCCTTGTCAATTAAGTGGTGTAATTCTATAATAAAATTATCATGAATTTAGTGGTTTACTCATGACAAATTCACCTTGCAAGATTGGAAGTCACAAGTTCATAATTTGGGTGTCAGCAAGAATACAATCTTTGCAGATGTATGGAGAGAACTACCTTGTGTCATTGAGCTTACAGAGGGCATCTATATTTCTTGTCTCTTGTATACATATTACTAGGATCTTATTTCTCTTTACTTGAATACAACTGTTTTTGCCTCTCTCACATAAGAGATCTTTTAATTCAAGTTGTCTTACTGAGATAATTCATAATACTCTCCCTATCTCTATCTTAGTACTCTAACTTAATCATAACCTCAAAGCTTTCTTATTCATATAAGGTAACATGCTCTCAGATTTCATATGTGAAAATATGAATATCTTCAGAAAGCCACGATTCTCCATAATCCCTAAACCCTAGGAGCATCAACAGTTCAGGTCTGTCACTCATACAAATATGTTCATGCCATTCCCAAATGCCCAAACCTCAACTTCTTTTAATTCTAAATGTTATCCCAAATTCACTAACTCAAAAATATTTAAATGTAATAATCTAGCTATCTTAAGTTACAAACAGGTTAGTATCTGGGTATAATCAATCTTGGGCAAAATTCTCTGTATCTGTGAGCCTGTAAAACAAGACAAAATACTATTTCTAAAATGCACAGTCAAGATAGGCTTAGGATAACAGTTATAGAATGTTCCAGTCAAAGGATATGGAAATGGATATTTAAGAGAAGATGCCATAGCCAGGAGGCAGAATGATACAGTGACTTCTGAAGAAAGTCAGGCGGTTTCTTACAAAATTGAACATACTCTTGCCAATTGATCCAGCAATCATGCTCCTTGATATTACCCAAGAGCTGAAAACATCTACAAAATTCTCATCTCTGGATGTTTGCAGAAGCTATAGTTAATCAATATTAAAACTTGGAAGTAAACAAAATATCCTCTAATAGGATAGTAGATAAGTGAGTGGTGACATCCAGGCAAGGGGAGGATGCCTAGACTGAAAGGTAACAAATAAGCATGAGATTAATATCAGCAAATGTTGCAGGTTAAGAAAAAGTAACAATCAATGTGAAAGGCTTACAAATTGTGTGAATGCAACTAAATGACTTTATGGAAATAATAACACTAGGGGAAGAGTAAAAATATTCGACATTTCTGGGGTATGTAATTTCATGAACATATAAGACATAGAGAAACTGCAGAGTGGTGAAGCAATTGTGTAAAATTATGTTAATAAATCTTATCACATATTTATTTGAACTAACAAAATGTAAGAGCAAGAGTAAATACTAATGTAAACTGTTGATTCTTACTATAATATAAACTTACTAGTGGAAGAGGCTGTACATGAGTGGGAAGCAGGGTATATGGGAAAACTCTATCTTCTGCTCAATATTGTTGCCAATCTAATATTTCTATAGAAAATAGCCTATTTAATATTAACTCACTACTCTAAAGCAATTTTGGATACCCATTTTGAAATGGCTACAAAGTACTGGGAAAAATCCCTTTTTGGTTCTGGTCTCCAACTTCAGAGCTAAAGATTCTAATCTCTGGTGTTAGATTTAACCTTTGTAATTGTCCTTTTTGTTATGAAGATTGGCTTGGTTTTGAAGTTGAGTAGTTTACACTATCTACTTCTCCTTAATAGAATAGTGGAAGTCTATCAGATATATTTTGCTTTATTCCCTTTAGTCCTATCTGACAATGTATTTGTTTATTTAAAATTCTCTAGAATTTTGTAATTTTCTATGTTTTTCGTGTGATTCACACCATTAAGAGAGAGCAAAATATACTGCCACAGCATGATTTCTGGAAAGATCTCTCTCTTCCTAGTTTGTTTCTATTTGGATTGCTGGTAAAGGGAACTATCCATCATATACTTAGTACCTGATGATGTGGGATTCCCCTCTGTATGCTGTGAATACCATTAGTTAATAAAGAAACTGCTTTAGTTTAGGACAGGACAGAATACAACTAGGCAGAAAAAAATACTAAGTGGAGGGAAAAATAAGGCAGAGTCAGAGAGATGCCAAGTAGCTGCTGAAGGAGAAGGATGCTAGAACCCTACCATAAGACACAGTCTTGTGGCAATACACAGATAAATAGAAAGGGGTTAATTTAAGATCTAGAAATAAACCCGAGCTAATGATGGAAGTCATTAATATACTTTCTGTGTTATTATTCAAGTCTGGGCAGCCAAGAAAAGAAAAAGCAGCCTCAGATTATAGTCCCTTCAAAATGCCCTTTATATAACTTAATACCTGGCTTTTGTGCCATCAGAGGCACTAGTCAAAAGCGTTCCAAAACACCCACAGCTCTGAGAATCTACATTACAATGATTGAAGCATTCCCTGTGATACAGTGGGTTTCCTTGTCATGCCCTTCCTGACATTGATTTCTCAGTCAAGCAGCTAACATCTACATGCCTCCTGTCTGTTCAAGGAAATATAGGCTTTCCTATAATTCTTCTTAAAATTTTTCCAGCCCACATTTATTATCCACATTAAGTCATTTCACACTTAAAAGTATTTGATATAGAAATACTCCACACTGAATATCCTATCAAATCTCTATTTCTATTACTGCTTTAATAGAGTCCAAATCTTTGTCTTAAAATGTATTAATGTATTATAATCAAGGAATAGGCAGGTCAGTGCTGCTCTGGAATCTCTTTGTTTCTCCATGTCTTTTCTCACTCCTACATAATGCCTAGATTCCCTTATTTTCTTGTCTCTTGGACTTGGAGTTATATTATACTTTGTCCTCTGATTATGAACCCTTAGCCTCCATCGTATAAAGACCTTCTTGATTGACTATATTGGGCCCTCTGATTAAAAAAGCTCCCCATATCAGGATCCTTAACCTAATCATATTTGTAAAATCTCTTAGCGCATAAGGTCACATATGCACAAGTTCCAGGGTTGAGGTCACTGATACTTTTAATCTCCCAGGAACTAGGGAGATTACTATCTCTACCAGAGTTTACAACAAGAAAATTTGACTGCCCCCTTTTTGTGTTCTGTAAATAAGCCTACATTCTTCCCAATCTTTGAAGATTGCTCAGAAATATTCTGTTTTTCTATTGACACTTACAAGTATCAAACAAACTTTAATTCTATTCATCCTTTGAATTTGATTGCCCAAACCATCTAGATGAAAATTTCAAAACTTTTGTCTAATGTGAGGCATCTTCATTTCTCAGAAAAAGTTCTGCCTCTAGACCTGAAGACTATAGTAGAAAAGCAGACGTATTCTCTGCTATTCATTGGGCTTTCTTTTACTCCTTCCTCGTGTACCTTTGACTCTTCCAGAATCAGTGTGGGGACAGGATGGTTTATAGAGGAGAAAGTTAACATGTCTACTTGCTATCTGCTGTATCCTATGTTTTGATTGTTATTAGTAATCCAACAGACTTTCCAAGATGGCAATGGCTAATTGTTAGAGACTGCTTGTCGATTCCCCACTGCTCAGGCCCAAAATAATCACATAGAAACTATATTATTTAAATCATTGCTTGGCCCATTAGCTCTAGCTTCTTTTTTTTTTTTAGCAATTTTATTAAATTATAAAAGTTTCCATTTCCGCCCCTCCTCCCACCACCCTTCCACTCCCCCCACTCCCTCTCCTCCTCCCTCTCCATCCCTAAGAGCAGTCAGGGTTTCCTGCCCAGTGGGAAGTTCAAGTTCCTCCCGCCTCCCTCCAGGTCCAGGAAGGTGAGTGTCCAGACAGACTGGATCCACAAAATCCAGTATATGCAGAGGAAACAAGTCCCAGTGCCATTGTCAATGGCTTTTCAGAAAGACTCCGGGCCAGCCACATTCAGAGAATCTGGTTGGATTGCGTCCTCGTTCAGTCCCAGTCCAACTGGCCTTGGTAAACTCTCATTAGATCCGTCCCCTTGTATCAGCTCTAGCTTCTTATTATCTAACTCTTACATATTAATTTAACCAATTTCTCACAATCTGTGTATCACCACGAAGTCGTAGCCTACAAGCAAACTTTCAGCATACCTGTCTCTGACAACGGCTCCATGGCTTCTCTCTAACTCGTTCTTTCTCCCAGCATTCTGTTTAGTTTTCCCCACCTACTTCTATTCCCCTATAGCTCTACTATAGAACCAAAGCAGTTCCTTTATTAACCAACGATATTCACAACATACAGAGGGGATACCACATCTGCTATTTATGAAGAATATTTACAAAGTTCTTCAAGATTCTAGGGGCACCTGTTTATACTATTAACTCCCTAACATGAGCCACTGTCTGCTTGACATTTTCTCATATCCTTCAGAATTTTGGATAGGAAGACCCTATCAAAAAATAGGCTCTACTCAACCCATGACACTGCTCCCTTATATCAATCCCAACTTAAAATCTTTACCAAACTTCTTTAATGTTATTTATTTTGTCCATGGAGACTCTGAACCATTGTCTCCTCAAGTGGTTAGTATGCAGCTTGTCAAATTTCTTTTAGCTTTCTTCTCAAATACAATTTCTGACTGTTCTAACAAATCTCATCTCTTTGGCCTTTTCTGAACAAGAAACAAGTATGAAATTTTTAAGGGGTTGAATGTACTCCAACTCAAATAACAACCTTCTGACATGTCATTTCTTCCAAATATTCTCTGGTAACAACATAATGCTGGCCTGCAAGATTCTACTACTATGCTGAATGCACTTATCTTCATCCCTACTGACATTCAGTTCCCTGGAAATAGTGATCTTCAAGACAATTCAAAACAACATTGGCCTGACAGATTTCTCTAAAGCAACACTGTGCTCTCTTATATTCAGACTTTGTGCCTGGTCCTCTTGTGTGCCATATTTTACTCTCTTCTTTAGTGACATTGTCAATTTTCTTTGCTCTACAGATTTTACTAAGACTTTTTATGACAATGTATTACTTGTTGTTTTTATATATTTTAGGAGAATATGGGATATATGGGATTTATTGCTGAATATTTATAATTCTTATAAATAAGTTATGTGTCTTGGATTTTCAGAAAATAGACATTTTTATAAAGGAAAAATTCATACTTCCTTTTCTTGGAAAGACTGCACATACACCACTGGTTGTACTGTGAAGTACTAAAGAGAGTGGGGCTCACATTTGATGCTCAGTGTCATTTCTCACCACTTTTTAAAATGCCCTGGCCTCTACTCTCCCTGAGGTTTGAAGTAGTAAGATATTTCTATAACCTGAGTGTTCTCTCTTATTGCTCTTATGCCTGTAACCATTATTATTGGTCGTCATGACCCAGTTATCATTTGCATAAATGACAAATAAGGGCAAAAATGATCAGCCATTTTCTTTCCTTCTTTTTACAAATAGAAGTTGATGCAATGATCTTGAAGATTGACTTTGTTCTAGAAACACACCATTCATATTTATGATTAGCTCTTTTACTTTTTGTTTGTGGGTCTCTCTCCCTGTGGTTTTAAAATATATGATTTCCAATTTTACTATTCTATATGATATAGAGGTAGGTCCATGTCCACAAAGACTGACGTGCACATCATAATAAATAGTACAGGATTGGAATCTTATTTTCCCTTTTTCTACTGTCCTTAGATTGTGGGAATTATTTATTTATTGAGCATCTCAGTTGCAATTTCCCCTTCTTCCCCACTTCCTCTCAACCCACTTATTCCCACTTTCAAATCCATTCCTCCTCTGTATCTGTTTAAGAAAGAACTGATCTCCCATGAGTATCAACAAAATAAGGCAAATATTTTAATTGTCCATTTTCAAATGTCTTAATATGAAAAGGATATTTATATAATTATCTATACCCATCCTATATTGATGAAGTAATCAAACACCACAGTAGTACTCACTATGCTGAAAAGGACCACTGTTGTTCCTATACTTTAAAATCTCCTGTCATACGCTGGCATTGATATACAACAAATTGAACACACAAACGTGATTGCTGCAGCCAACACAGCATTCTCCCTTTAATTGTGAACTTTAATATCTGTAGGTGGTATTTTCATCCTATAATTCACCGACACCTATCTATCAGAGATCCATATTCTGACCAGTTATTTCTGGTTTTAACTTTCTTCTCTATCCATGCATCTTCTCCTCTATAATTCACAATTTTTCTGTGTCAACTTTTCCAGTGACATAAAATTGACAAAATTTAACTGTGAGAAATAAGGTGAAAGGTAATATAGTTGAGAAGAACAAATGTCAAAGAAGCTGAGTGAGCATGAGCTTTTTAGGCAGTAGAAAGTCAACCAGCAGTCACTCACTTAACTAACAATGTGAAGCAATTAGTATGTAAAGATACTTGTCTATGTGCAGTAATATAATAATGATAAGGCAGGCAAAGATTCTGTTTCCATGTAGCTTGCAGATAATTGGAACTGTCAGAGGGACAATGATAAAAGAAACACACAATTTTCATTATTGATGATACTATGAAAAACACTTTTTTAGACAGTGATTAGTCAGTAAGGATTTTTTTTGTCATATTTAGTAACTATAGAAGGTCTCTATAAGAAGGTGACTTTGATGTGTGGAGTGGAAGTAATGAGATAAAGAGTTAAAAGTTTAAAGATTGAAGTTAACTCATCATTTATAACCTTGTAGCAGTTAGAGGGGCCTCAGGGCAGGCATCAGATTGCTATTGTTGACAGGTACATAAGAGATAAAAAGAGAAAATAGGAAGTGTACACATTAAGAAATTAGCTTTCATACTTCTGTCTTTTCGGAAAATGAGGAAAAACATACTTACATCAAGAAAGGTTATAGAGATTTAAGTGAGGCAAGTGTTAAAGAAACAAGCAAATATAGGAATATTAATTTCAGACAGAGTAGAATGGTGATGCCTACCCTGGACTAACTGAGCTAATCATCAGGTCTTAAATATGGTCATAAACTTTTGGTGTGGGACTGAGATCCTTCGGTCTATGTGTTGTTTTTATTGGCTTATGAATAAAGAGACTACCTTGGCCTGTTGATAGGGCAAAGCTTAGGTAGGAAGGGAGACAGAACTGAATGCTGGGAAAAAGAAGGGCAGCATCAGAGAGACACCATGGATCCACCACAGGAGATAGATGTGCTTTGCTGGTAAGCCACTGCCACGTGGTGACACCCAGATTAATAGAAATGGGATAAATTAATATGAGAGTTAGCCAATAAGAAGTTAGAGCTAATGGGCCAAACAGTGATTTAATTAATACAATTTCTGTGTGGTTATTTCAGCGTTCTGGGCTCTGAAGGTTGTGTGATTGCCACATACTTCCTGATATCAATCCCAGGAACTCATGTGGAGGTGGAAGGAGACCCCCAGCTTCACAAAGGTGTTCTCTGATCTCCACACAGGTTCTGTGGGCGTCCATGCATGCACACATCTTACATCTCTCACACATATGCTATATAAAAACAATAAATACTATATAAAGCATAATTCATTCAAAGAAATTATAACTAAGTCATGTGAAGTTCAGATCAGAACAAATCCAGATTTATAGTGAAATGCAAGGTAAGATAAAACTAATATAAACTTATGGTTTCCAGTAAGAAGTTGCTTAAAAACTTATTTGAGGGCAGGGTATGAAGACATATGCTTGTATTATTAAACTTAATTTCTTCTTAGTATATTTTGTGATTTCTTCTGCCTACCAAAGAATTGTAATTCTACAAATGAGTATTTTATACTTACTTCCTTGAAAACCTTAAAATATCTGTGATGTGATCTCCTATAGATAATGAAGTTCAGCCTCAACTTCGTATGGAAATCATTATCTTTCCCTACACAGACTGAGATTCTATTTCAGACGTTTCAGAACTGTTCGTCTTGTTGTTTCCACTTACTTTGAAATTGAAATTTTCTATCAAATTGGTCTCGCTTTCTATTTTTCAGTCTTCTGCAGTCGAGACAAATATATCTGCAACAATCCAAGTTCATACCTGCCATGTCAATATTGAACTCTCCCTGAAGTAACTGTTATGAAAAATTATAAATAATGCAACTGTTCAAAATTAAAGTATTTATGGCTTTGAAATAAATAAAGACCTTTGTGACCTCCTCTTACAGTATTTACTTGATCACTGACAAAAATAAAAATGAAAGTGTAAACATTTCTCAGTTCTCAATTTTGTCCAATCATAAAATTCCAACCAAGTGGTCACAAACCCACTCCACAATCGTGGATTAAGTGTTAAGCATCCTCTTTGTCACTTGAAAATGGTTTGTTCATACCTGATGCCTATGGAAGCCTTAGCTTTCAGTTGGAGCCCCATTTTAGATAGCTAATGTACTTCCATATATTTTCTTAGTTCCTGAATAACAGTGTGTGTGTGTGTGTGTGTGTGTGTGTGTGTGTGTGTGTGTGTGTGTGTGTGCATGCTCGCGCGCGTGCACGTGCATGCACAACCCTGGATCTTGGCCTGGACCTGCTTAAAATTGTGAGTGGCTGGGAACTGATCTCTATTCCTCTGTCTGTTTGAGGTCAATTCTTTCTACTAAAAAAATTCTTTACAGTGCCTATTTTCCTACCAGTCTGGTTCATTTAATAAATATACCTTCATACTATAGTCTATTGATTCCCAAATCCTACAAATAAAACCTGAACCAAATAGTATGTTAAAATTCATTTACCATCCACATTTGTATCATCATTAGGTCCTGCCTTTGTTAATTTTTATCCTATGGCAGACACTGACCAATTTAGTAAAAGTCACAGCATTACTAGAATTTGACCCCAGTCAGTGAGGCAAATTATAAAGTGAGTAGAAAATGACTTTTAAATTTAGTGACCTTATATTTTTGTTCCTATTTATTATATGAGAGCCGAAGGAAGAAATTGAAAGAAGATGAGAGGTAAGCTCATAACCCTTATCATAACTGGCAAACTCTCTTCATATCTAGTGTATTGCTCTATGCCACATGCTCTTTAGCTATATTCCATAAAGAAGTGTGCTTGCTGAAAATGTTTGAGTGTATGCTACTAAGCACAAACCTGACATTACTAAAAAACAATTCACTTATGAATTTATTTTTGAAAGAGTGGGGGAAAAACACAGTTCAGCAAAATTATGAATTTGACAATGTTCTTTTGGGGTAGTGCAATTTAATAAAAAAAATCATCTGACACAAGCCAGAATATTGTATTCCAAGGCCTGGTGAGTCAATATGCCTGAGAGATCAATATGACTGGTGACATGAAGCTTAGAAACCACACCAGAGTCACCAAACTTTTATAACGACTCTGAAAATACCATCATTTTTCAAAGTCATGAAGAATGCTACTCAATTCGGACTCTCCATCTTCTTGCACTGCCTAGTCAGAAGCAGTGCATTTGGGGAAGTAACTATGAGAGCCCACAGACCTCCACAATCATTAAGACTGGCACCACTTGAATAGGTGCTATAGATGTAGTGCCGAGGAAGGTAGGAACAGATGCAGATTTTCATGGAATTTAGAGGTAGGCAGAAATGTTATCTATGTGAGCAAACAAGCAAACTCCATTCCCAAATGGTGATAAAGGTCAAGAATGATCTGTGAAAGCAAACAGTGAGACTACACGACTTAGTCAGGGACAGCTCTGAAAACAGGTTGCTTGCTGTTTAATTCACTGGAAATGTGAACCTAAAAAGCAATTTCAAAAGTTAATATCGTAGAATTAATATGGGGTTATAGCATTGGCATTTGGGAAAGATCAAGGGATTTGAGAATAAGTTTAAGATTTTGATTTTAAAACCACAGCAAATAATATGTTGACATGACTAATTAATACATATAATTAATGGCAAATCATTTCATCTTCTCATTTTTAATATCCTCTACTATAAAACAAGGTAATTAGATAATTGATGTAAAAGATGTTTATAAAATACTTAATACATTATGAAATTATTACTGTTGCTTTAAAATAATGAATACGATATGACCTGTCGAAAATAGTGACAGCTTTGACAAGTGGCAATCGGCTGCAGTTACAGATTATGTGAACCTAAAGAATGGCAGAGAGACACCAGGCACTTGATTGACAGATTCAATCCATAGTGTCTCTGTAGAGAAGTAGCCACTAGTCTCTTTCTTTTCTTTTAAAAGTTGTCTACCTTTGTTGAAGATTTTTGCCTTAGTCGCTGTCACAGTTAGCTTTAATTGCCAATTTGACATGACCTAGAATGACCTGGGAAGAGAGTCTCAATAAGATATTGTCTATATTGGGTTAGCTTTTGAGGATGCCTGTGGAGAGTTGTCTTAATTAAGTTAATCGATATGGAAATATCCAGCTCACTATGAGCAGCATCATTCCCTAGGCAGGGAGTCTTGGATGTATAAGAACAGAAAAATCAAATGAAGCTGAGCCTAAGCAAACAAGTGAGTGTGTATGCATTCATTTCTCCATTTCAGCTGAGAGTCTGATGTGACGAGGTGTTGGAAATTTGTAGCCTGACTTACCTACAACCATAGGCTGTAACCTGGATCTGGAAAATGAAATAAAACTTTTCTCCCCTAAGACATTGCCTTTCAGGATATTTTATCACAGCAACAACAACAACAACAAAAACGACAAAATGAAATCTTGACAATTACCACAACAGAAAACAAAATCCACACTGGCAAACTGTGATTCAAAGGAGAGATTAGTAGCAGTTCCTTTCTTCCCTCCTGTCTACAGAGGCAGCCTCTGCAGTGTGAAAGACATCTCTCCAGTGGAAGAGCATGTGACAAGTTCTATTCCTGCTGACCAGACCACCCACAGACTGGTAAATCCAGGGTATGTATGGGTCAACAATCAAGATAAGGTAAGTCCTTAGGGAAATGGTCCATCCCAGGTGGTTTGTGTAGACAACTTTAGTAACTCCAACTTTCAGAACCTCCATGTCTTCTCTGCAGAAAATCTTTTAGTGGGGAAAGGCTTCAAATCTTTTTCCCACACAAGCCTGAATGTCTGACATTTTACAGTTGGTTGTAAATGTAGATTTTGATACTTTTCACCTGGCTTTAAGATGGTGTGCCCAGCTTTTTTGCTCTTTTGAGTGTCTCTTCTTTAAAATCTACAACATCTAAATCTATCTTTGTGATTCCAAAACTGAGTTACACACAAGAAACACCATAGAGTTTTTGAACAAACAAATGCTAAACTCTCAAATATGAAAATTGCTATTCATTAAAACCAAGGTAGGATAGATCACTCAAATTTAAAGCTAAATTGTGAATTGCTAGATTAGATAAGTGGAAATTCAACACTCTTTCCTGAAGAGAGAATTACAGAAAGCAATGATTTAACTTGGAGGATTTCGTCCACTAGACCAAAGTCACAAAGTAATTAATGACCCCACCAAGTATCTATCAGAAAAAGCATTACTTAACATTTTGTCAAGAACTTAACCTGTAATCAATATTCTGCCTAATACTTCCATGTGTTTCAATGCATTCTCTATTGCAAACCTGTAAAGAAGTACAAACTATTAGGTTTCTCATTATAGAGTTAAGGAAAACCAAAATTTGAGGCACCAAAATGATAAATAAAACCTATCTTTATCTTACTTAGTGTCAGGTATTATTATACATTTCAAACACTATGTTCACAGAAAAAAAATGGTTCAGGGATCATATTGTCAACCTACCCATACTGGCATCTGAAAGTTTATTATGGTTCCCTATTTTAGGGCTTTCAGTACACAGCTAGCTTCATAACAGTGAACCTGAGGCAGGGCAGCTTTCATTTGTTTTAAAAGTGAATGATTCATTGATGAGACAAAGAGTATATCCAAACTTGAAAATGTGGCAATATGTATTTTTGACAGTTCTAAGAGAATTTGAGTAAAGTTGTTCCACTTTATTAAAAAAGAAAAGAAAAACACAGTAGAGGAAAACTACATCCATAAAGGAGAAAGAGAGAGATAAAGAGAAGGAAACGAATGTACAACCATGGTCATGGCAGAACTGTAGTGAGGAGGGCCTGCTTGTTTATCCCCGCTGTCCAGAACTAAAATAATCCCACACAAACTGTATTAATTAAATCACTGCTTAGCCCATTAGCTCTGGCTTCTTATTGGCTAATCTCTTACCTATTAACTTAACCAATTTCTATTGATTGTTATATCACCACGAGGTCATGGCCTACCGGCAAAGTTTCAGCATGTCTATCTCCATCAGTGGCTCCATAGTGTTTCTCTGACTCTGCCTTCTTCCTCTCAGCATTCCATTTAGTTTTCCCCACCTAGCTCTGTTCTCCCCTATCAGGCCAAGCCAGTTTCTTTATTCATTAACCAATAAGATCAACAAATATACAGAAGGACTTCCCACACCACAGGACTCTTTTTAAGAGCCCTCAAAAAGAGATGATACAAATTTCCTTCAACTTATGGCTAAGAATATATGTACTGTTTAACTAGGCAGTGATGGTGCATGCCTTTAATCCCAGCACTTGGCAGGCAGATCTCTGTGAGTTAAAGGCCAGTCTGGTCTACAAGAGCTAGTTCCAGGACAGGCACCAAACCTACACAGAAAAACCCTGTCTTGAAAAAAAAGGAATATATGTACTATCTAACATACACAGTGTTCCTTTTTCATATAAATGAAAAATTATGATTACTGTTGCCAACTAGAATGTGAATAAAACTTAGACATTATTCTAAGTGAAAGATTCCAGTGACTCACTTTCTGCCATCTCTGAACACCATCAAATTACAAATTAATTAATTTAACATATGATTAGGTCAAAGAGTACTTGGAAAAATCATTTCCAAAAGTTCTACTTCCAAATATTGCATCAGTGCCCCAGATTTTAACACATGATCTTTCACATTCAAGTCCATAAATATATATACACCTACAGCTTGCATATATAAACTCTTCACACCACTGTGTGGCTATGGATAAACAAAAAAAACCCCATTGATCTCATTTTTACAGATGAAGAATTGAAGGTACATGGATGGTAAAAAGAATGTACTAACATTACATTGTAGGTGTCAGACATGGGATTTTTACAACATAATCTGGCTCTAGACCAGGCTCTTCAGCACTCTTGAAAACAGTGTGCTACAGATGTTTACATAGCTGCCACATGGGCACATGGCCATCACAGATACTCAATACTCCTGTAAGTCATTTCCGTATATAATATTCTTAATGACTGCCCTATCACAAATGCTTAGGAGAAATAGCTTCTACAGGACTGGTGGTCATATGTAGGAAACTCAGGGGTATTAAACTTGGAATACCAGTTGAGTAAGAATTTTTACAGCCCATCTGTATGTCAGCAGAAATAGAAATGCCAAGACTTGATGGACAAGTATAGTAATCTTTTTTAAGTTCCCACATATCATTTCTGAAATACTTTACCTCCTCTTTGCTTTTCTACTAACTGGACTGCTGCCATGAAGAGAGCACATCTGAAAAAAAATAACTGGAAATAGTTCTCCAGTGCTTGATTCAGGCACTGTATAAAGGGAAATTAGGCATCTTTGTTTGAGTACTTGGTGCCCTTAGTCACATATATCACTGTTCCTAAAGTCCTTGCTCTCAGGACCCCATAATATACTTTGAAGCTACTGAAGACCACAGAGAATCATAGATTATGTAACAACACTTATTTCTTTACAAAATACAACAGAACTAATATATATGAGCTAATTTCACACTAACAAACCCATTATATGTTTCTTAAAAAGCAACACTTTCCAAAACGATCATTTTTATGATGAAGAAAGCATACTTTCTTTTGATACATTTTAGAAAATCTAACGCTGGGTTTAGCCAAACTCAAAGAATTTTCATGTCTGCCTCTGTGTCAAGGTGTTCTGATATCATGCATATGTATTATAGTAATGGGAAAACTCACTACACACCTGAAATATTAAAGATAATTTTTATCCATCAGATTTCCTGAAGGAGACTCAGAGACCTCCCGTGACCTTTCAATCACAGTTTGAGAGTCACTGTGAAAGAAGCTAAAATCAATTATTGTACATGAAGGAATATTAAAATCATGGTATTAAGAAAGAAGTAACTGAATAAAAGATTTGGACATTTTCCCAAATAATATATATGGACAATTACTCAAAAAAGTAAAAGATACTCAAACACATTAGTGATTTAGGAAAGTGCTACTAAACCCTGCAGTGACATGCAACTTCACACACACAGAGAGGCCTGTAATCCAAAAGACAGAGTCTATTGTCATATTAGTGAGAATACAAAGAGATCCCTAGCCTTCTACATGGCTGGAGCTTGGGAATGGGGAGGCTGCATTAGAAAATACATTATCAGTCCAGCAAACCATTAAACACAGAGCTACACTATGATCCAGAATTTATATATCATTAGCAATGAAAACCTGTATATGCTAAATTTTGTGTCTCATGATTATAGCAGCAAATTTAAAAGATTCCCCCAAATAGAAGCAAAACAAATATCTATTAATTTAAGAATGAATAAGAATATGCCAAATCCACCAGTACAGTATGATTTGTCCATACAAATGAATACATGTTACATTTAATGATACTTGCTAGACCATGAATGAAGCTCAAAAATATTGGTCTGGCAGATTGGAACAGTAAAAAAATCATATACTGTTTGATTCTATTTTTGTGAAAGGTTCAAAACTACAAAACTATACAAGTAACAAGTAGATTATTGGTTGTTAGAATTTGGGAGAAGTCATTCAGTAGTGATTGATTGTTAAAGGGCATCATTCATTTTTTGTTTTGTTTTGTTTGTTTTTGAGGCCATAAAGATATTTGCTTTTATTTCCTTCTGTTATTTTAACATTTGTTTGTGTTTTTTTATTGAACATACACATTTTCTGCCCCCTTGCTTCCTCCCCTCTTCCCTTCTACATTATCCCATGAACTCCACGCTTCCAGTTTACTCAGGAGATCTTGTCTTTTTCTCCTTCCTATGTAGATCCATGTATGTCTTTTTTACTCAGGAGATCTTGTCTTTTTCTCCTTCCTATGTAGATCCATGTATGTCTTTTTTAGGGTCTTCTTTGTTATCTAGGTTCTTTGGGGTTGTGAACTAATAGGCTAGTTTTTTGTTGCTTTATAGCCAAAAGACACTTGTGAGTGAGTATATATTATATTTGTATTTCTGGATCTGGGTTACCTCACTCAATATGCTTTTTTCTTTATCCATCCATTTGTCTGCAAATTTCAAAATGTCATTATTGTTTACAGCTGAGTAGTCCTCCTTTATATAAATGTACCATATTTTCTTTATCCATTCTTCAGTTAAGGAGCATCTAGGTTGTTTCCAGGTTCTGGCTATGACACATAATGCTACTATGAACATACTTGAGCACATGTCCTTGTGGTATGAATGAACATCATTTGAGTATATACTTAGAAGTGATATTGCTGGGTCTGGAGGTAGATTGTTTCTTAATTTTCTGAGAAATCGCCATGTTAGCTTCCGCACTTTTCTGTGAATACCCAGACCTTGAAACAGGCATGCACTTTCCTGACTCGAGTCCTTGAGAATGGACGACTGTCCTAAGGGTTTAAACACACAGACACAAAGAGACCTGCTCATTCACCAAAGAGCAAATGGCAACTTTATTAAACTCAAGTCGGGTATTTATATTAGTGGGCAAAGGGGGCAAAAGGGCACGGCCCCCTCCCATCAGGAGCAGCAGGAGAGGATGACAGGTGCCTGGCACCTCAGGCAGAATCAGCTGCGGGAGGCAGGCCTGGCAGGCGCATAGGGCCCCGCAGCTGGAACCTTGTTCACAGGTGGAATTACCATAACAAAAGAGAGCCAAGTTCTTTCTAAGCTATACCCTCAGGCCAGTGCAGAGCAGAGAGGCCAGGGAGCCAGAGGTCAAACAGCCCTGCAAATTGCCATGAAGAAAAGGGAAAAAGACCTGGGTACCTACATCGTCATAATGATTTCCACAATGCTTTTACAAGTTTGTATGCCCAGCAGCAATAGAGGAGTATTCTTCTTACTCCACATCTTTTCCAACATAAGCTGTCATCAGTGTTTTTGTTTTTGGTAATTCTGATAGGTATAACATGGAATCTCAGAGTTGTTTTGAATTGCATTTCTCTGATGGCTATGGATGTTGAGCATTTCCTTAGTGTCTTTCAACCCTTTGAGATTCGTCTGCTGTTAGTTCTCTGTTTAGGTCTGTACTACATTTTTTAATTGGATTATGTGTTCTTTTGGTGATCAATTTCTTGAGTTCTTTGTATATTTTGGAGATCATTCCACTTTCTGATGTGGAGTTGATGAACTTTTTCCACATTATAGGGTGCCTTTTTATCTTTTTGACTGTGTCCTTTGCTTTACAGAAGCTTCTCAGTTTTAGGAGGTCCCTTTTATTAATTGTTGCTCCCAGTGTCTGTTTTACTGGGGTTATATTTAGGAATTGGTCTAATGTGTCAGTGCATTCAAGTGTACTTGCCACTTTCTCTTTTATGAGTTTCAATGTGGGTGGTTTTATGTTGAGGTCTTTGATCCATTTTGACTTGAGATTTGTGAATGGTGATAGATATGGATCTATTTTCACTCTTCTACATGTTGATATCCAGTTATGCCAGTACCATTTGTTGTATATGCTTTCTTCATCCATTTTGTATTTTTAGCTTCTTTGTCAAAAATCAGGTATTCATAAGTGTGTAGATTGATATTTGGGTCTTTGATTTGATTCCGTCAATCTTCCTGTCTGATTTTATACCAATACCAGGCTGTTTTCATTACTGTAGCTCTATGGTACAGTCTGAAATCAGGGATGGTGATGCCTCCAGAAGTTCCTTTGTTATACAGGATCGCTTTTGCTATCTTGGATTTTATATAAATAGGCCTCACCCCAGAAGTCCAGGTATGGTTAAACACATAAAAATCTGTCAATACATCCAAATATAAACAAACTGAGAGAAAATAGCCACATGATCATTTCATTAGATGCTGAAAACACCTTTGACAAAGTTAATCACTCATTCATGAAAAAAAGTCTTGTAGAGAGGAGGTATATAAGAAGCATACCTAAACATAATTAAAGCAATATACAGCAAGCCAACAGACAACTTCAAGTTAAGTGATGATAAACCCAAAACTATTCCACTGAAATCAGAAACAAGTCAAATTTGTTCATTCTTTCCATATCTATTCAATACAGTGCTTTTAAATTCTATCTAGAGCAATAAGACAACAAAAAGAGATCAAAGGTATATAAATTGGAAAAGAAGAAATCAAACTCTAAATATTTTCTGATGATATGATAGTATACATAAGTGATCACAAAAATTCTACCAGGAAACTCCTACAACTCATAAACACCTTCAGTAATGTTCCAGGATACAAGATTAACTCAAAATAGCCCTCCTTTATAAAAATGACAAATGGACTGACAAAGAAATCAGAGAAATGTCACCCTTCACAGTAGCGACAAATAACCTAAAATATCTTGCGGTAACTAACCAAAAAAAAAAAAAAAAAAAAGTAAAAGGCCCAAATGACAAGAACTTTAAATCTTTGAAGAAAGAAATTGAGGAAGACACCAGAAAGTTGAAAGATCTCCCATACTTTTGTGTAGGTTGAATAAACATAGTAAAAATGGAAATCTTACCAAAAGCAATCTAGTCAATGCAGTGCCCGTTGAAATCTCAGCAAAATTCTTCACAGAACTCGAAAGAACAATACTCAACTTCATATGGAAAAGCATCATTCATTTTTGATTGAGTATAATGTTCTGATAAGGATGGTGATGTTAGAATAATTTAAAGGCTTCAATACACCAAAAAAAAAATTAAGTCACCTCAGGCCTGGAGCAGAGGTTTCCTTATTTTGCTGTAATCTACCTACATGATGTTACCATCAATATATTTGTTATCAAGTTTCTTACTACCGAACATCACTACTTTAGTGTGCAAGCAACAAAAGACTACAGATACTTTTCATTCCTTCAGTATGCTGAAGTGAAGAAAATCATTAAAAACCATTATGAGTATATTCTTAGACAAGCAGATGGAGGGCTGAGACTGCCCTCAAGTACAACTACCTCTCTAGTTTAAGAGCAGGCCTATCCTAGACAACTATGCCTATTATCACAAAGCTGAGGGTACAGGATGACTTCACTTAATACCACACTCACCACTAAGCCTGAACTTGACTTGTCCCATTGTTTATGGAGCTGGAAGACTGGGAGTCAGGTGACAACCCTATCAAGGAACATAAAAACATCTGAGTGTGCATTCCTTACTGTCAAGAGGCAATTGACAGACTAACACTCAGTGAAATTTTGAAAAGGGACAAGTAAAGACCCATGGATAAAGTTGCAACAGAAGCCAATAGCAAGCAGAAAGAAATTGGATTTCGTTTTTCATGTTCTTCCTCCTTCTGCTCCTCATTTGGACCTCGGGGGGCTCAGTACGGTGCTCCAATGTGGGTCTCCGACTGTATCGCCGTCCTTCGCCAGATGAAGGATCTATGGTGATAAGCAAAATATACATCAGTATGGTCATGGGCCACGGCCGATTCAGGCACCCTCTCCTCTGTCCAGAGAGCAATCTGGGGGATCTCTCCTTGGACCTGGGATCCCATATATAATCAAGTCTCCTGTAAACCCTAAAATGGCTCCCTTAGTTGAAATATATTGTTCCCCGAAATCAGTACTGCGAGGGATGCTATCACCCACTGATACAAGGGAACGGA
This sequence comes from Myodes glareolus, assembly GCF_982192425.1. Classification (NCBI taxonomy): domain Eukaryota; kingdom Metazoa; phylum Chordata; class Mammalia; order Rodentia; family Cricetidae; genus Myodes; species Myodes glareolus. Next base: position 33,149,081 of record NC_142040.1, read on the forward strand.
TCTGATGAGAGTTTAACAAGGCCAGTTGGACTGGGACTGAACGAGGACATGATCTAACCAGATTCTCGGAATTAGGCCGGATTCTCTGACTGTGGCTGGCCCGAAGTCTTTCTGAAAAGCCATTGACTATGACACTGGGACCTGTTTCCTCTACATATACTGGATTCTGGGGATCCAGTCTGTTTGGACACTCACCTTCCTGGATCTGGAGGGAGGGGGAAGGAACTGGAACTTCCCACAGGGCAGGAAACCCTGACTGCCCTGGGGGACGAAGAGGGAGGAGGAGGGGGAGTGGGGGGAGTGGGAGGGTGTTGGGAGGGGGGGCGGAAATGGAAACTTTTATAATTTAATAAAATTTACTTAAAAAAAAAAGAAATTGGAGAAACTGTGAAGAAATTCTACAACTTCATCCAGCAATGGGCTACCTTGCAGTGAGCCTTTGTTGATGTAACCTGGTTCTGAGTGACATTTCATATCCAAGCCATGTTTCCCACTTTTACAAGCTTTTCTTTGGATTTTCTAACACTAAGTATCTTAAGTCAGGAAAATGCCACAATTTCAAACATGAACAGTTAAAATTATTTTTAATAATTTTAGTAACTCTTGAAAGTGCCCCAAACCAGCAAGACTGGTCCCATTGGAACTTAACCACTGATGATACAAAAAGGAGAGAAGAAGGTGAGGAGAGGAGGTCAGCATCTGTTTGTCTGGATCTAAGAGATGAGGACATCCCTACAAGTAATTTCTGGTCTTCATGCTTTCAAACTCCTTAACAGCTAACATGTCTGAGTCTGATGCTTTAAAGCCATAGTAGCCTGTGTTGAGTGCTGGTAATTCACCTATCTTTCTAATGTGAGTCTTCCTAATACAGGGTAATGGAATAAAGTCACTTAAAAAAGAAGCTCACAACTGATCAAAATTCAAAGATCAAGGGATTCCCAATTAATACATTTATTACAACTCCTACATTTGATGTTTAAGAAACACTGTAAAAGAGGAGGTAGAAAGATCATTAGAGGCAGAGGAGTCCAAGAATACAATCTTTCTCCAAAACTAAACTAAATTAAAATAAAATAAAGAGGACACAAGGTGTGAAGGTATGCATTGTGTATCTGGGAGAACTTGATGGTGAATTTGAGCAAGATATATTGAAATTCTCTAAAAATAATAAAGTATATTATTTAAAAGTTGGTGATGGAAATTTTATTCCTATTCTCATTCTGAAGGTCAACAAATTAGATCACTGAAGTAAATAACACCTGTACAGACACCATGTGGAACAATTTATCCATTAAATTACCGAGAAGTTCACAATTTTCAAAAATTATTAAGTTCAAATTACCTTGCAGACAGTGGGATTAGAAGCAAACATTTTCTTTCATGTGATTTTACTAGATCATACTGTGTAAGCATCCCTCATCTTAAACAACTGAAAAGCAGAGGATAATAACAAACCTCTGAACTTTGACTTTTATTAAAAACTATAGAATTACAACTCAACAGAAAACATAAGTTCAATTAAAGTAACAGTAGGTCTTTTTCTAACTTCTATATTTCCTCTGTGCCTCCTTGGGTCATAAGAAACATTTGATTTTGTATAATGTTTTCCAGGATATCTCTTCAGATGTCAAACTTTGCCCTGTTTCATTTTGCTTCCTGCTCTGAACTGTACTGACATAATGATTGGCAGGGAAGGCCTCATGTCAACAGATGTGGCTCTAATAGCAATTTCTAAAGAGAGTCAGCTTTGTTTGTTCATCATTTCTTACTGGCAGGGTACAGAATGTGGCCACCACTTCTCTCTGGCTCCAGAGCTGTCATCATTGTAATAATTTTTTTTTCCTTTCAAGAGAATTATTGTCTCTTACACTTTTAAAGGCTTCTGATATGACAGCAACATTGTGGCATGCTGTCTACTCCAATACATCATTTGGAGGCTGTTATTTCCTTCCCCACCCCAAGTAGTAAAATATTGCTATTGAGGAATATGCCTATATTTAAGATGTCTATATTAAATGTCAAATCTTTTTAAACATATCCACAGTTTTGAACAGATTCATATAAATAATATTGAGCCTAATGATCAGTTTAAAAATAACATGGAACATGTTAATGATAGAATTTACCTTATCAGTTTTGTGAAGACCCACTCTATCAAAAGTATTTGATAGAACTTTTGACATGTACTAAGAGCTCCCAGAATGCTAATTAGACAAGACACTTCTTGTATTTATTTTCCTGATCACACAACATTTGAAAAAGGTGACATTTAAGAGTAAGACTGTTTCAAATATCCATCCTTGGTTTACTATATCAAAAAACTTTATTTGACAAAGAAAAAACAGCATTATACACACATTTAAAATTTAAATTCCAGATTGAAGTATATATATTAAAAAGTTTAAAGGCTAGCACCAATGTGTAAGAGAAGACAATCTATCACAGATGATGCATGATTCTAAGGAAACAGTGTCTTCCAGACAAGAGCAGGGTTGCTACACATATAAACTCACAGAGACTGTGTTAGAACACACAAAACCGAACAGGTTTAACCCACATTGAGTTACCAGCACTGAGAAAGGTAAGTAGATATGGGTCCCACCATGTCCTTTTTGTCTTAGTTCTTGTCTATTGCTGTCTGTGGGACCAGCATCCAGCAACAGGTCTCAAGGGGAAATTCATAAAGTTAGTGTGTACTAGATTTTCTATCTGAGAGGACAAGGGGTAAAAGATATTCCCATTCTCTTTTGATGGTTTCCTTATTTATTCTCTAGTCTTCTGTATTCATTCTGTCTTCTTTCATTGTCAGTTAAAGAAAGAAGGCTTTCCAAGATGAAATTAAAGTCCATGTGACAGCAGAAAGGTCCAGCCTCTTCTGATGGACTGAATAGGATCCAGAACAGCCATACGAAGACATATTTATTGATTGTTACATAAAGTATTTCCTCATATCAAGGTTCCTAATCTTAATTTACATATCCTACTGAAGAAGAACATCACATACCTCCATGACTCTAGTCCTTTATTTTGTATCATGTGTAATACAAAATAATACAAGAGTCCAAGGTGTGCCTGAGGTTTCTTGTGATCAAAGTCATGGGATGGCTGCAGTGCCCCTTCAGAAAAACAACCACTGTTTTCCACAAGGATTCTTCAATTCTAATATCTGCCCCATGGAGTGATTCTTTTAAATTTCTACAGAGTAAAGGTAAAAACATGTTTTTCTTCACCCTTACATGATCAAAACTAAAATCATCCCAATAATCCATATATATTTGCATCTAAGTAACTTGTTACAGATTAACAGAACATGAGCAAGCAGAAAGTATCTTTTTTCACAGCCAACTCTTTTGCTGGCAGGCTACATATTGCAGTTACAAAGAAATAATCAATCATTTTAATATTTATCTGGAAAGTTCGTCTTATAAGGAATCTTTAAAAAATCACAAGCCTAAAGTTTTATACATAAAAGACAATAAGTCAGTTGTACTTTAGATCTTTAAGGTACATAGCCATTCATATATATATATATATATATATATGTGTGTGTGTGTGTGTGTGTGTATGTGTGTGTTTGTGTGTGTGCGTATGTATGTATGTATGTATGTATATATACATATATAGAGAGAGAGACAGAGACAGAGACAGAGACAGAGAAAGATTGAGGGAAGAAATGGGTGCAAGAAATTAATTATCACCTTTGATCATCAACCACCCCTAGCAAGAAAACACATCACCTAGTAACAGTTGGGTTTATGTCTATTTTTGACTTTAGCTATGTGTTCTTGTGAGCTTTAGATTGTTTTATGCAATTTTTTACTTTAAAGCTATTATCAAGACATGCAATTTAATCTGAAGTTACTATAAGGCTTTGTTTCAGCTATTGATGTACACCAAAACCGGTAACTACATCTTTCAGCATTAAGATTAAAGGAATTTGAGCCATCCTGGCACCTGAAACTCTGTTGTTTCTCTTAATTATTAATTTGAGCTACAATCTATGCAACTCCTTAAATGAAACTTATAGGCTCTAACTGTGTTGATGGAGGTTTCTGTCCCACCTGGTCCTACAGCCATTCAGTCCCAAAGAAAACACACAGAGGTCTACATTAATCATAAACTGGTTAGTCTATTAACTCAGGCTTCTCATTAATTAATTCTTACATCTTACAGTAACGCATAATTCTTGTCTATGTTAGCCATGTAGCTTGATACCTTTTATCAGTGAGGCATTCTCATTTTGCTTCTTCTTTGTTTGACTTCCTCTGTGACCACTGCAGACTCAGCCTTTCCTCTTCCCAGAATTCTCCTGTTCTGGTTGCCCAACCTCTACTTCCTACCTGTCTTCTGGCCAATCAGTGCTTTATTAAAGCAATACAAATGACAAATCTTACAGAGTAGAAGACTGTTGTCCCACAGCAATTTACTTGTATTTATTTTTATTCATGAAAACTCTGTATAAGCTAACATTATTATTATCAATACGACAGTACAGTTTAGGAAGAAATCTTCTTTATAATAATCCACAGGTAAAAATGCCCAGTAGAGCAGGATGTTTCCATGAGATAGACACACTATGCTACAAACAGCAGCTATCTCACCACAACCATTTATATCATGCTAGATATCAGAGAAAGACAGCAGCAGCAAATAGGTAAGGGAACAACAGAAGCAAAAGACATTGGGGCCTGTTGTCTTGGGGCCTTTCCTATCAGAGATTTACCCATCAGGGGTTTCCTTGCCACCTTGAGCTTAAATTGCCACCTACTGCTGCTTTGAAATGGCCACTGGCACTTTTCTATTGAAGGGAAACCAGGACATTTATAGAAGAAAGAGTTTATTGGGGCCTTGGTGTGGGAGGTCCTTCTGTCTATATATTGCTTTCATTGGTTAATGAATAAAGAAACTGTCTTGGCCTGTTGATAGAATAGAACTTAGATAGGCTAGGAAAACTAAATGGCATGCTGGGAGATGTTCCACCCAATTCTGTGAGCCCCTGTTCCCCGATAAGGTGCGCGCTTTCCGTATCGAGCCATGAGCTTGGAACAACGTCCTAGGAGTTAAAAACAGACACACACAGAGAGACCTGGATCATGTGCCCAAAAGGTAAATGTCCACTTTATTCAGTGAAATTCCAGGTTTATATACTTAGGGGCCAAAGGATGAGAATCCCCTCCCATATAAGAGTGAGATCAATGTGTTGGGCACCTGGCTCCAGACGGCAGAATCTGCAGGGCAGGGGGTACCGAGCTAGCTGCAGTGACACATGTGGCAGGTGCCACTGCCAGAACCTTTCTTTACAGGTTGAATTACCATGCCAATAGAGGATAAGGCTCTCTATGCTAATTCCCCTAGCCAGTGGAGCGAGCAGAAGATATGGCAGGAAGCTAGACTGGTTGGGTAAACAGTCCTGCATAGCACCTCGAGGAGCCGGGAAAGGCCTGGGATCCAACAGGGAGAAAGGAGGCAGAGTCAGAGAGGAACACCGTGGAGCCACCAGAGACAGTTGCTGAGAATTTTACCCAGTAAGCCACTTCCATGTGGTAATGCACAGATTACTAGAAATGGGTTAAATTAATATAAGAGTTAGCAAGCTAATGGGCCAAGCAGTGTTTTAATGAATATGGTTTCTGTGTGATTATTTCGGGGCTAAAATAGCCAGGCAGCTGGGTGGAACAAGTGGGTCCTCATCCAACAGGGCCTTACAGTTACAGAGACTGAATCCTTGACCATCATGGAGAGGAGTAAGGCAGCAGGCAGGCATGAATGGTTCTGGAGGAGTAGTGAAGAGCTTACGTCCTTATCTACAAAGAAGAAACAGAGAAACATAACAGGGAATGGTATGAGTGACTTTTGAAACCTCAAAACCTACTCTCAGTGTTACAACTCTTCCAAAAAGGCTGCAACACTTAAATATTTGCAAATACTTACACCAACTAGAGACCAAGTATTCAAAAATATGAGTCTATATAGGGTAATCTCATTTAAAAAAACACACAAATAAAGCTTGTGGGCAAAGGAAAAATTAATTTTTCCAATGGAGTGCCACTGAGTTTATCAACCACATGTAAGGACTGACCTCATGCTGCGAGTAATTGGTCAACACACAATGAACTCTCTCCCCTTTTCTCTTGTGATTTTGTTAAAGACAAAGAACACAAAATGGGAGGTTGGGAGGCTCTGCGAGGTATTAGGATAAGGGAAATACAATCAAATTATATTGTATAAAATATTAAGTAAAAAATTAGCAAAATGACAACCTAAATCACATCCATGAACTTAGCATATATATTCAGTTCTAACTTTTCACTCCTATCAAGGAAATAAGCCTATCTATGACTTCAAAAGGCATTACCTTTCTCCTCCATAAAACAAATCTACTTGGACAAACCACTACCCTTATTCTCATTCTGTACCAGTCATAGTTGACTCATATTTATCAGTTAGCATTTCCTAGAATTTTATGGAATAAAATATTTTGGTTGTTTTCCTCCATTTATATTTCTCTATAAGAACATGTTCTTTGACTATTGTTGGCTAAATAAATACAGAGGGTTAAATAGACATGTTGTACAATATGTGGATATTTAACTTTTTAAGTAATGAAGTTTCAAGGTTTTACTGTGTTCAATCCCATCAGAATTGTGTGAGAATTAAAATTAAGCCATAGTCTCTTCAGTGTTTGGTCTGAGTGAGTTTTACAAGTCTACTTATTGTAGCCATATGTCTTAGTGCCTTGATGTAAATTTGTTTCACTGTTTATTTAATTATTGCTGGGTTTGAAGGACTTTGAGATAATATAGTCTGTGTAATATCTCACTTTCTTTAAAAAATATTTTGCCTAGTCTCTGCCTTGCATTTTTAACCCCCCACTCCCACCACAAAAAAAGAGGGAAAAAAAGCTATATTGTAGAAACAGCGATTTCTAATTTTAAACTGTTGGAGGTATAGTCTTTGAACAGATTTTTATTCCAAAGCCATGGTTACCAAGACTCCTTACTAGTTTTCCTTTTCAGTATTTTACTATCTGGTGTTTAGATCATTCTGAGTAAATCATGAAGTAAAGGTGAAGAGCTTGGGCTTGATTTGTTTTTGACATTTTCTTAGTACAGTGTGTGTGTGTGTGTACGTTGAAAATACTCCCTTTTCATTGACTGTCGTTAGAAACTCTGCAAAAAAAAAAAAAACAAACCAAAAAACCTTTTTATGCATGTGTGTGATCAATTCTCTTTCTTCTATTTTTCTGTCTTTGTGCCATTGAGCCTTATGGGTAAGCTTTGAAATCAGTTTGGGAAATCCAACTTTATTTTAAAATATGAAGATATTCTTGAATGTTATAGATCTTAATTTCTATGCCAATATTAGAATTAGTTTATCAGTATCTACAGAAAGAAAATTCTGTCATTTTGTCTGAGTTTATTTTGAATCTAAAAATCAAAATGAGGAGAATATACAGCGTAACATTCTTGAGTCTTCTAATTCATGATCATCATATATCTCACTCTTTCTGCTTGTTTTTTGATTTCCCTAATTAAAGTTTGGTAGTTTGCAGCAAATATTTAATCAAGCTTACTACTAACTATTTCACACAAGCTGCAATAGAGAATAGTGCACTTTTTAGTTCTTATTTTTGGGAAGTTATTTTTGTTGTTTTATAAACAAGATCTAACTATGTGACTCAGACTAGGTTTGAACTCTTGAATTTCTTTACCTAGTCCTCTAAATGTTGAGACTAGAATCATGCACCTACAAGAATGACTTATTTTTTTAATTATTTTTATGTTTCTTTTCACACATAGAATCACATGGATTTTAAATATTAACTTCATTTCATAATTGTTTCAAACTTGTGTGTTTGTTTAATTGCCTTTTTATGTATTACCAGATTTTCTATATAGATATCAAATGCTTTCTTTCTGAATCTGTTAAGATGGTAATAGTTATTTTTTTAAATCTATGAGTATGGTAAAACAAAAGGAATTTTAAATTTTTTAAATAACTGAATTTTAATAGAATAAATTTCTCTGGATGAGCCTATGGTACTTATATTACTTCTTTTATGTATAGTTATATGCCATTTGTTAAAATTTTGCTATTTTTGCTACTTAGTTCATGGACAGATATAGTTCTGGTTTTATTTATTAACAATGTTTTTTGAATACTTCTTTATCAATGTAATACTGGTTTCACAAAATTAATTGAAAATTTCTCCATTCTCTGCTGTTTTCTGGATAGGTCAGTTTGTGGTAATATTTATTTCCCACCTTATGCAATTTTTTGAATTATCTGATAAAGCTCTGGGTGGCAAGAGTTTCCATTTTAGGAATAGCTTCCAGTGATATTCCATTTGTATTACATATACATTTGCTTAGGATTGGCAGCTTGTGTTCTTTCAAGGACTTTTTCCATATAATTTAAGGTTTTAGACTTTGTTGCCAAGATTTAAAAATAAAATCTTCTCATTACCAATGGAAAATCTGTAAAATCTGCAGGAATCCTTTCTCGTTTCTATGCTGATATTTTTCTTTTTCCCCTCATAGTTCTGTATACAGGATAATCACATTTATAGATTTTTCAAGAGGACTAGCTTTTGGTTTCATTGATCTTGTCTGTTGTTTATCTACCCTCTTTGTTATTCCCCCTTTCCAAGGGTAATTTCCTACTAATTGTTCCTGGTTGCTTACATTTAATCTATGCTTCATGTCCTTGGTTGTTAAATTAAAAGTTTAGGTAATTTCTTGTGAACATTTCTACTTTATCAATACAAAAATTTAACATCAGTCTCAGGCCATCTTCTCCTATTAACCACCTCCTATCTCCCATTTGAGCCTTTCTACCCCAAATAGTCAACTCCCTTTTAACTTTTCCCCCAAACATTCAAGTTTTATTAATTATTTGGGAATTCCATGAAAGTATCTCAATCATACTCACTTTCCATTTCTCCCAGATCCATTTTCCCATTCTTGCACCCTCCCCTTCCAAAAAAACCCAACACAAAACAAAACAAAAATCTTAACATGACTTTGAATTTTTCTTGTCAGGTTATTATTGAAAATTTTTGCATCAATATTGGTCATGGAAAATGATTTTCTTCTTTTATGTGTCCTTATCCAGTTTTTATATCAGGTTAATATTGGTTTGAGATTATAAACTTGATAATGATCCTTAGCTTTCTGGTTTTTGGAATGTTTCAAGAGCCATGTCGAAGATTGCCACAGTTCATTTTCTTCTCCTGATTGTCACTATCTTTGGCTGATGAATCCGTAATCTCTGACAAATCAACATCTTCATATATTTCTTTAGTTACTTACCCTTCTAGTTAGGATGGTAAAGCTATGTTGTTATTCTATCAGAGCTGGGAGTAGAAATTCTGGTGTGTTTTTTATTATAAATGATTATGAAATCGCAATGCTGATTCGTATTCGTTCCTTAATGTAACTGAACATTGAAAAAAATCATATAATGTTGTCATAATATTTTCCAAATCCTAGTATCATTTAAAATTCCTTCTTTAATCTGTTACACAAATATTTAAAGAATATGGATGATGACTTCAACAATTTTATATTTAGACATGATCAATGTACACAACTATCAAGTCTCTGCTCTCTTGAAATTTATGTTCTATCTGTGAGGTATTAGGTATTACATAAATTTGACAATATCTTAAAGTGATATGTGCAATTAAGTAATCGAAAAGTGAATGATTCAGAAGTGGCATGGATGACAGCAGGGTACCACTTTATCGAATATTATGAGAAAAAGTTTCTGTAATGAGGACTTGAGAACTAAAAGACCATATGTGAGCTTATTTAATAACTAAGAAAAGAACGACCAAGAAAATCATTTTCAAAGCAAATAAAAAGCACTGGTGCTTTTGTAAGACAGGAATAAAGAAGCAGACTGGAATTAAGTGCAAACGAATTTTAAAAATAGTGCTAGAGAGATAAGCACATGCTAAATTTCATAAAGCTGTTTAGGCTGTGGTTTATGCTTTTTAAAATTACTGCCTAGCTAATAATATAGAGCATGAATCCTAAAGACCAAAATGGAAACAAACGCATTAGCCACTTAGGAAGCTGATGCAGTATTCAAGCTGTGACATCCTGGTGGTTTGACTTTAATGCTGAGTGGCTTAAAGTTACACTTGAAGGGCATAGTCAACAGGGTAGATGGAACTAATGGAGCAGGAGAATGGTTGTTTGTGATACAGAGATGAATTAAGGGCTATTTCCAGGTTGTTCACTAAATAACTGTTTCTTTTATGGAACATGTTACCGAGATGGAGACTCTATGAGAAGAGGGTTTAGAAGGAAGTTCTGATTATATTTGGTCTCCAAGTGGAAATATCATGTAGCTAATAGACTATGTGTTGAACCGCAGAGAAAAATTTACGACTGAAAATATCGCCATATTCATTTGGTATTTCTTAATTTAATTTGCCTTCACCTGATGACACTGTTCTGTTTTGGAAATATTTGCTTTGCCTGTCTCTGGATTCCATCTGCTTACCTTTTGGCGGTCCTGATGGGGCCAGCCAGGCGTTCAGGTTTCAAATGAACAGAGGCAAGGATGGAGTGCCCTCTGGTGGGTGAGGGACAGGACTTAGTAGGCTGGGCTACAACTCTGCTAAAAGAAGCCTTTGAGACTTCCCAAACAGGTTTTATTCAGGAAGGATGGTCATAATCAGTCAATGTAAGAATTAGATGACCTGTTCAGGAGAAACAGAATAGATAGGTACTAGAACAACCAAGAGAATGCATGATGCATGGAGTATTGGAGGAGAGTCTATGTTCAGTTCCGTTCTTACCTGCAAGAACACAGGCCCTCAGTTTGTCAATGTTGTTTGTTTTGCCATTTATTTTTTTTTTATTTTTAGTTTTTTATTTATTTTTCAGCATTTTCAGAATGCTACATTAATAGGCAAAATGTACTTATGTGCAACTACTATTATTAAAATTTAGTTTACTGTGCCTGTAGATTTAGTCATGGATTGCTATAGCACGCACTATTAGTGTTCTGTTGGAAATGACTAATGGAGGATGCTGGGTAAATCAAAGATGTGATCTTCCCATCTAATTGCATGAAATATCAGGTTAATTTAAATTAGCACAAATAAGAAACTACTCTAAAGTCTGATTTTAGTGTAGGTTAAATTCTTTCCAAGGACCGTTGTTTTACACTTACCTTAAGGAATGCATAAATGGTTTTGTACGCTTAAACAGTGACTCCTTAAATTCTGCTATAGAAAGTTCACTATTGTAAGAGCTTAAACCTTTAAAAAGCTTTAAAAAGGGAATTCCTGCCCCTTTGCTCCAGAGACTAAAGTTGGCTCCATCACCTGGAGGAAAACCCAAGCTATAAAATATTATATATTGTTCTATAGCTGTAAACTGGCCCAATAATTGAAAAAGAGTTACAGCAAATTAGTAGCCTAGAAGAAGTGAATACATTTCTTGATGATTTATTTATTTTATTTGATTAGTTAATACAAATGAATAATGTGCCTTAAATCAGTGTCATTTTATAGATGAATCAGTGACAAGTAGACCTTACAGAACCCATGGCATTAACTTGTTATTTACTCATAAAAACAATTTTCTCCATATTTTGAGACTATATGATAATGCTTTAAAATGAGATAATTATTGTTAATTTTAACAGAAGTTTTATGATCCATTTTTAAATTATCATATATTTCAGAGAAATACAATCTATAATTTAAGTAGTACATTATAATCATATCAGTAACCATTAAACTGGTCATTGCTATGATGGGTTCCACTCTTTCTCATTCTCAAACAATAATTAGGCCCATCTCTAGAACCAGTGAAAGGAAGAAGAGACAGTTAGGAAGGAAAAACAATTAGCGGAGGAGTCAGACAATGGGTCTTGACAGTGGAAGTTGAAGTACCAGAAAACATTCTTTGGGGCTGCCATGCTCAGCTGCTTTTCACTGAATCCAGGAATGTTACATTCTAACATGGAGATTTGGGAATAATGGTTCCAATTCTCTACTCCATAGTTTGATATGGAACCAGTAGATAGCTAGATATTTGGAAATGACATGTGGATATCAAATGTCAGCATTACCCCTTATAAAGCTAAGTTAGAGACCATATGAGATAGCATATTTTCCTTCAATTCTGGCAAAAGGATTTCTTTGCCAAAGACAAATTTAGGTTGGCAGAGTTGGCAAATAAACAAAAACATGGTAAGGACCCTGGTGGGGAAGTTTGGGGGACAGGATGGGAGTGGGCATAGGAAGAGAAGAGATGTAGGGGTGGAAGGGAAAAGATGCAGGGGTGAAGATTGAAATCTCTAATCCAGGACACAAAATACAAGACAACTGAAGAAAACCATAAAATATACAATGCTTGTCTTAAAATGCCCATCTTAAACTGTGATGTTTATTCCTTGTGTGTAACTCCATAATTGTACTTTGTTTTGATAAATAATAAGTAGTTCTTTTATAGGAAGGTTCTGATATACAGAAATGGTAGAAAAGATCAAGATAATCTTAAGATCCAAAACATGTAAATACCATATGATATCATAATTAATTATATGTATAATTATGACAGTAATTATCATTTTATACTCAGTACTCAATAATCAAAATTTTTATCTTATAAATACTTACAGTTATGTATTCATATATGACATAAATATGTCTTAAAACTGTTGAATTTGAAAAGATATCATTTTGAATTTTCCAATGTATAGGTTTTATGCTTTTATGCTTTTGTTATAAGGTCTCTTGTGTTAATGAAGACTCCTGAAAAGAAACTATGTCATCAGACACTGAATGACTGATTAGAAATTCAAAGTTGCATAGAGACTGGAATTTTACAGGTTCAAAGGCTAGTTAGTTCATCTAGGACTTATTCTAGTCCTCAGAAAAAAGCAATTCTTTGCCCCCTTTTGTGGCAGAACTAACATTCTATAACTAATACATCTATTAACTTAGCAAAACACTTGCTTCCACCTTCCCAAAAGCTCAGAAAACATCTTGGACCCATAGAAGTGTGCCCATTTCACTGAATTTGCCTTCCTGCTGTAGCCACCACAGTTTTAAACTTGCCTTGATTTATAACATCTTACTTCAATGGTATTAAACTACATCCATTTTGGAGCATGGAATTTGGGGTAACCTAAATCTGTGTTCCCAGACCATGGTCCCTTAAAAATGGCTCAAGAATAAACTATCTCTTATTCCTTTTAAGATGGGAGCTATGACTTTTGCATTTCTAGAGAGCAATAATGAATTCCAGCTCTGCCCTAGCAGAACCTTAGAAAATTTCATTATGGTTGCTTACCAGTTGTTTTCGTGGGACTCTTCTTCATCTTGATAGATTGTGTAATAACTAAGGGTTCAGCCATCAACCAGGCAAAGCTCTCATAGGAAACTTCATTGTACTGGAGAGTGTTATTGTACTTTTGTGGGTTCTATGTTCTGTTCCCTCCTGCTGAGTAACCACTACTGAGAACCAAGCCTAGAAAAGGTATTAGATTCAGTCTACTGACATACATAGGAGGCAAAATAACAAGAGCTCATAAAATAATAGAAGTGTTGTGTAACACTCAATTAGAAAATATAATAGAGGCTTTCAAGGTCAATGGGAAAGTCACAACAACAAAACATTAACTCGGGGGTGGGAGCATTGTGGTTTTATTGGGAGCCAGGACTTCCATGGGTCACATTTTGTGTGAGTGTGATGCTTGAAGCATAATTGCTTAGTCTAAACTACATTCATTCAGGTGGATTATGTTTCTAAGGCTTGATGGGAGATTAACACAATGTCTGTCAACAAGCACAATCATGTAGAAGAAAGGGGATAATCTGGAGAAATGCAACCTGCAGGAAAGGTAGCAGTTCAACTTGCAATCTAAGAACTTAACCTTGGATTTAGAAAGGATGCCAAGGCAAGACAAACTACCAGTTTACTCCATGTCTGTATTCTAGGTCTGGAAGAAAGTACCAGCTTCCGTTGAGGTAGAGGCATCCTTTATCCTGAATGAGGAAACTGTTGATCTCCTTTGACCAGAAGAGGCAGAGAAAACACTGATGGTAGATAACTGAATCTAAACCCTGGTACGGTTCACGAGTGTTCAAACCATTCTGTAGGAATGCATTATCCATATTTTCCCAGGTACAAACACTTCATAGTCTCCGATACTTGCTGTCTCAGTTATTAATTTGACATCGGTAAATACTAGGGCTTGGATAGAGTAGACATATTTTTATAGTGGTTGATCTTATCTGGCTTCCTGTTGGGCTACTAAATAGACTTGTTCCCAACTCAGTTCTGAGAATCAAATGTAGCTCTAGAATCCAGTCATATTTTCTCCTTGTAAGAAGGCATATATACCTCTTAACATTTAAATAAATTCATCCTAATTTTCATACTGCAGTTGTAACTAATTATAACCATATTTAGAACAGAATATTTGACTCTGTCTTCCTTCCCTTTTAATACCGGAAAGAAACTTACATTTTTAAAAACCCCACAACATTGCCCTAAATGTCTTCTATATTAACTTCTCTCCTTTGAGCAAATTTCTTTCCCTCTGGCTTGACATACTTTACATTTTTAGGAGATAGAGTAGATTGTGAACTGGTTCCACAAAATTTACTACTATAATTAGAATTTATGAGGAAGAATATATAGAAAGAGAATATTATTTCAAAAACTTCCCTGTCTGAATATTTAGAAAAAAGTAATAGTATTTGGATATAATAATAAATGCTTACTATTTCAAAAAATAACCCCATATTTTGAGGGAGTGGGCCAGAATATTGGTTTTTTTTTTCCTTTATAGAGTTGAACTCAGGTTCACACTCATGCTAGTCATGTGTTCTATGCCTGATCTGCATCTCCAGCCTAAAAGACTTACTTTAAACATTCAATATTATCAGTTTCCCTCAAGGTGTCATATATTTTATAATGAAACCTTAAAACTCCAGTCCACCTACTGCTTACATTGTTTTCAAGGTGGATTTTAGGCTGCTTTTTAGCAATGCAGTCATAATGTTTACAGCCATCTTCTCAAAATGCATTCAGAAACTCAGTTTAGAAACACCCACATATACCACTGGGAGTTTTATCTTGGCCAAACACCAATATGCAAGTTTGAAAGAATATTCTCAACAACAATGAGCTAAATTATGAAGCTGAGAGTTTTATCTTCAACGTGCATTTATCCCTCTTGTGGACTCAGATAATTTTGACTACATGAGTGGTGCAGGAGAATTGTCTGTATTCTGTCAATCATGTTTTAAATAAATGCTGATTGGCCAGGCAGGAGGTGTAGGTAGGAAAACCAGACAGGAAGTGGAAATGATGCAAGGAGAGCAGGAGAATTCTGGGAAGGAGGAAGCTGATTCCTCCCACTCCTGCCCAGGTCACCGAAGCAGCAGGATGTGAGCTGACCCACTGAAAAAGGTACTGAGCCACATGGCTATCTTAGATCAGAAAAATGGGTTAATCAAGATGTGAGAGTTAGCCAGTAAGAAGCCTGACCTAATGGGCCAATCAGCTTTATAACTTACAGAGATCTCATGTGTGATTTTTCTCTGGGACTAAACAGCTGGGGGGGGGGGCTGAGCAGGACAGAAAACACAAACAAGCCAGCCCCTTAGTGTTACACATGAGTTTCAGTAAATCCAGAAAATAGGCATTTTACTCTAAAAGTTCTAAGAGAATAAGTGAATATGTATCATCTACTCCCATAATGTCTAATTATATCCATACAACTTCATAGTTTATTATTACTATTAATTGTTTTGGTCTTACATCGACTGCTGATGAGAGGCATGTATTAATCAAGGGTTGCTGTGTTAAGTGGTAAATGTTAGAGAATTCTTCTTCACTATCAGAGATGTTTTACTTGAAGGAAATACCATGTTTACTCAATGATATAGAAATGTTTCCTGTATCCTCCAGAGTTTTAAAGACAGGGAATGGTAGATATGGAAAGATAGCAAAAAAACAAACTCCTAAAAACAAGATGACTCTTTCATCAAAACATTGATGAAATCTGCCAAGGACATTGCTCTTATGGCCCTGACATAATGCTGGATAATCAGGGACCAGATTAATTCTAGGAGTCTTAGTCATTTGTTAAGAGCATACAATATAAATATCACTAGCATAAAATAAGATGCATTGAATAGAGTTTTAAAGTAAAATATATCTTTTCGTTGTTTTCTTTGTATTTGCTGTGGCCTCTGCCTGGACCACAGCTCCTGCAGATCTTTGAATAGCTGATTCTTTATCATTCATCAGGTCTTTGTTTTAAACATCCTGGCTTTTTAATTTTTTTTAGAGAAAAATAATATGTGATATTTACTTTACCATGTTGTCTTAATTTATATATTACATTTATCCCTATTAGAAATTATTAGGGTATTATGTTTTCTATTACTTGTTTCCTCTCATTGCATCACATAAGATTTCTTTCACTCTTCGTTTTAAGCTTAGAACTCAGGTAGTAATTGGTCATAAAGAATAAAAAAGAAAAGGATCCAAATAAGTCAGTATACGTTTGAATTCACTTACTCTTGGTAAATTGCTGGTGCCTATCCTGTAGAAAGTACCACAAAGAGGATATGACCAAAAACTAAACCATTAATGATTTTCCAAATATATTGTAATTTTATAATTAGTGTTCTAACCTAGTTCAAAAACAGTCAAGGTATATAGTTATTCTTTAGCTTTTGGTTAGATTGTAACTACATGGGTTCTGTAGTCATGCCATACAAAAGTCATTTTTGACTTGTATATATATGAACTGTGAATGTGGAAAGCCATGACCAGAGTTGTCCAATATCCTCTGCAGCTAAAGGCTTAAAATAAGAAGTAAAATGCTTAATCAGGAAATAGATTTATAAGAGATTATTGTTGAGTTGTGAGATGAGAATTTTCTCCATATCTGTGAGCAGTTCAAAGGGGAGTTCAGTTTGGGGTTATTTTGGTTTGAGTATTTTTTTTTAATGAAAATTCAGTTATATTGTTTTCCTGTTTCTTTCCTCCCTCCTACCATACCTTCAATGCATCAAAGTTTTGTTTCCTTTTGAATTCCTTTTGAAACCATGACATCTTTTCTTTAACACACTCACACACACACACACACACACACACACACACACACACAAACACAATCTTCAGTTCATTTAGTGTTACTTGTATGTCTATAGTTTCAGGATTGAACACCTGATATTGGATATCCAATTAGTGGATTCATCTTTGGGGAAAGCTATTTTTTTCAGTATTCCTTAGTTTCCTGTAGTTCTTTGGCTATATGTGAAGCCCTCTGAGATCTTCCCCTTCCATGTTTTTAAATATATTGGTAGTGTACCTTTCCAGGTCATTATTAAGTAGCCCCATTTCTGAGATATCATGATGATAATAAGACACAGTCTCACAGCAGTTTTCTGGTCCTTTGGTTTTTACTGTTTTTTACTTTCTCTTTTCCATGTCCCATGATCCTTGGGTGCAGGGATTGCCTCGCCAACATATCAACTGGGACTGAGCAACCCACCATTATGTGTTCTCTGCATTTTTCTGATTTTTTTTCCTAATGGCCTTCTGTTGCAAAGGGACATTTCTTTGATGTAGGGTGAGAGCTACACTTACCTGTGGAGGTAAAATAAATATTTAGAATGCAGTTAGGGATTATGCTGGTTTTATAAAGTAACAACAACAGGTTCTCCTATGGGATCTATTATTTTACTATACCTTGTTACTTGGGTAGTTTCTAGTACCAGGCATTATTTCCCCCTAAGTCCTCTTAGAGAACTGTTGGTTTCAAACAATACACGAGTACCACCATTGCACCTTGTGTTTATTGTGCCCTGATGGTCATCATGTTGGTTTGTAGGCATTGCAACTATGTAGGTCTTTTGGTTGCATTCCTCACTTGGAAGCTAGCATAGCAGATAAAGCTTCCAGTAATATGAAAGAAAACCCTCACCAGAGAGGCTTCCAGGTAAAATTTAGCTCAAATCCTCTGGGTGTTGTGTTCAAACTTCATAATGTATTCATCAATAGGGGCTTACCATCAATCTCTGGAGGCAACCAAGGGCAACAGAAATACCCTATATTTTTTGAAGCATCTCTTTGACCCCCCCCCCCAATCAACAACTCAAAATGTTGTTTTTCATGCCTGGTATTTGAAATTTTATTAGATGGTTCTTAGAGGTGGTATTGTCAGCCCAAGAGGGATAATTTCACTTGAACTATATGTGTGTCTTTATTTGTATAATCATAGAAATATTATATGTCATTTAGTTCAGTAAATAAGGATTCTGTGTGGTTTTTCTGCTATCGTTAGTGTTAGGTTGCCTTCATTCCTTCCTTATTCTTCTCTATTGAGGTCCCTCTAACCACTCTCAGTTAAAGCTCCCTGTTGAGTTCTATTTCCCCACTCCAAATCACTATTTTGCTCCATAAAATTCAATGATATTTAGAAATCTCAAGGCAAAATTTACTTTTGCCTCACAAATAAAACCTTAAACATATGCCAGGATTGTCACCAATTTTTAAAATTCATCAATTTGCTTGGATTCTGTAACTAAGCAAATGTATCCACAAACCATCACAGTTTTAATATCTGCCTATTGCTGGGACAACCCAGAAGTTCATCAAAAAACATAAATATGTTGCCTTGGAAGACTATGAAATAGTTTTCTTTCTAAGACTTTCATTTACTTTTCTCTTTCGTTTTTTCTTTTGTACTTGTTTGGTTTGTTGCTGTTTGTTTTTGTTTTTGTTTCCCGAGACAGGGTTTCGCTGAAACTTTGAGCCATGTCCTAGAACTTGCTCTGTAGACCAGGATCGACTCAAACTCACAGAGATCTGTCTTTTTTCTGCCTTCCAAATGCTAGGATTAAAGGCATGCACCACCACTGTCCAGGGTGACATTTACTCTTAATAATATAGCATTTTGTAATACTGCCCACAGAACACTGTAATTGTGAGGAGATATCAGTTTTTGCCACTGTTTCCTGATGTTTCTAGCAGTTCTATGTTCGGGTACATATTCAGCTTCCAAGGACTAATACACATATGGAATGAAGCCCATACTTCAGAGTTTCTCTCTTGAATGGAAACTGGTTATTTTCTAAACTGAAAGTCATACTGTCACAAACTCAGTTATCTTTTCTTGTGTGAGAATTCAACGCCTAAATCAAAAGTATCTGGGGAAAACTGTGTCTGTACTAAATACACACGGGCTTTCTTCCTTGTCATTTTTTTCTAAAGCATACACTATGGCAAGAGCTCACTTACTTCTCAAGTTATACTATGTTGTTATATAACATAATTAAATTGTTGACATAGTTAAATTGTATTATGTAGAAATGATTCAAGATCTGCAAGTGGATGTTCATGGGTTATAAGGAAATACAATGCATTTTGCATAAAGAATTCACAGATTTACTGTCCATGTGGGTTGCTAGAAGCACTTTCCCCACAGATGTTCAAAGGAAAACTGCATATCCAGACGCCACAATTTTCTTTTCCTGGATCTTGCTTGCCTTCCATGCTTGAAGCTGCCATTTGACATTTCAAGATCATTTGTTTTGTGAGTGGATGTTGAAGGGTGTAAAGGAATAAAGTCAAGGGCTCTGGCCTATCGAAATTGGAAGCTGAACTCCCAGTTCCTGCCTGAGAATAACTGGTAAGAAAATGCCCAGCATTTCCTCTGGTGTTAGGAATAATGGGTAACAATGCAACATGATACTTTATTATTGCTGCTATTCTCTCAGCTTTGTGAAAAACTAGCCTACTCACTGCTGCAATTACAGAGAACATTTCCCACTTCACTGCACAGTACTGAGCTGAGCTTTCCTCACCACTGGGAATGGATAGGCGGATGAGAGTTTTCTTTAACAATAGCACAAGAAAATCATCAGACTGACTCCTAGAATAGGGCAGAGGTGATTATCTCACAGACTATTGAAATTCCAGACAGTGAGGTCTGGAAATGGGACAAAATTCCTCTCAAATCACTGCCCATCTGCCACAGATTAGTAGAATTACAACGGTGCTTACGAGCATTTTTAGTAATTATATAAATTGTCTGTTTCATCACACTGAGTTTAAAACATTCACTTTGCAATTATAAGGTGAATTCTTAAGAAGTTTGTATAACTATACACTACATATATCTTAATTAAGGAACTCCCATGTATGCTTTAATAATAACAGTCCTAAGTGGCTGTGAGGTGGCTCAGTAGTTAAGGGAGCTTGCCGTGAAGTATGATACTTACTATCCAGAACCGACACTGTGAAAGAAGAGAACTGGCCCACATGAGTATGATTGTACGTTGCACATGCACATACACACACACAAATTATTGTAAATATTAGTTTTAATTAACAATTCTAAAAGAAATGTCCATGCAAGGAAAATAAACTAGCTTAAAAACTCATCAAAGACAGAAATAATCATTTTTAAGTGAGCCCCTTCTTTCCAATTTTATTTGTCTTTCACTAAAAATGATTCTTCTTCTAACACATAAAGCATTCTATTTTCATTAGGATGAACAAACCTTTTTAGATAGAGGGTGGACAAAACAGGAGTGAACTTTGTCTAGATTGATGATCTGATAAGTTAAGTATATCCTGTAGCTACAGTGAGGTTTTGAATGTGTAAAAGCTGATAAAATACTCAAATTCCTTCCAAAACCTCTAAGTGAATTATGTTTTCTTATAACAATTTCCCTGATTTCTGTTAGAATCCCATAATATAGGGGATACTAATACTGTAAAATAAAATGTGTTAAGGAGACTCTAAAATAACATTTATTCCTATTCATAGATGCTGAATCACTATTAACCTTTCTTTTTTAACCAATGATTAATAACTTTAGAAATATGTTGCTGATACAATTTTTCCAGAGGTTTTAGGAGACTATGGCTGCATACTCAGGGACTAATATAAAGAGAAAAATAATTAATGTGATATTTTTCCACATAATAATTTTTCAATTTGAAAACAGGGTCAATTTATGAATTCGGAGCAGTGTTTTGTTTGTTTGTTTTAATGAAAAGAAATTGTTGCTGTTGTTTCTTTTTCTTTTTATATTTTCATTTTTTCTCTTATTGGAAATAGTTCTTTTTCTCTTTGCAGTGATATTTCATTTATATTTTAAAAAATAAAGCTTGCCTAAAGTTCAGAGAATAAAGCAGACACACTGGCCAATCTTACAGACCAGGTTGCAATAACAACACCTTTAACCCAGTATCTACACTAGTTTGCCATGGAAACTGAGCAGTACATACCTTTAATACCAGTGATGCATGCCTTTAAACCCAGAACTAGAGAGGATTATGAAACAGGAGGAGGCAGCTCTCTGTCTCAGTCTCATTCAGAGATTCCTGGAGGCAGGATCGCTATTTCAGACTGAGGTCAAAGTAAGAATCAATGGCTAGCTGTTTTGCATTTTGGATCTTCAGGTTGAACCCCACTTTCTCTTTCTGAGTTTTTATTACTCGTGCTTCATCTCATACAATATATCCTGATTACTGTTTCCCATTCCTCTACTCCTTCCTGTTCCTCCCTACTTCCCCTTTTCTCCAGATACAATCGCTTTTTATCTCTCATTAGAAGAAAATGGGCTTCTAAGAGATAACAACCAAACATGAAAAAATAAAATGTAATAAAATGAAACAAAAACTATAATATTGAAGTTGGACATGGAAACTGAACAGGAGGGAAAAAAAGTGTCCGAAGAACAGGCACAAGCATCAGAGACCTATTAGTTCTCATAATCAGGAGGTCCATAACCATACTAAGCTAATAACCACAATATATAAACTGAAGACTTGGTAAAGTATTTGAACACCATCTACATATCTAAAATACGAGGCTAAATAAAGCTTAATTCTGTTTACATCTAAACCCTTACTACAAGTTTCATTATTGTCTTAATTATCCTAAATGATTTGTAATTGTAACTTTAAAGTACTATAACATTACATTACAATTTTAAATGAGTTTCATAGATACAATATTTTAAACAAGAGGAGAAATATATATATATATAACATATATACAGTATGTTATAACAAAATTAACCTTAAATTTGTATCAATATATAAAAATCCATACCAATGCATATTTGAGACTAGTAGTTGCATTTTAGTTTAAAAGTAGATTCAATAATCTACCTTTTAATCCTATAATTTCTATATAACTCCCTTTTTGTGTTCATCCCCTATTCCCATTTTTTTCACTAGATAGGAGGGAAAGGATAAAGGAAAGAAAAAGAAAGTAATCCCTTATCCAACCTCCTTTGTTTAGTTTCTTCCCTGATTATGAACAGTAACAAATTGTAACTAACCCTCCTAAACTATGACAAATATTCATAACTCATTGAACATTCAAAAAACATCTACCCTACTTCTCTGCAATATGGATATTGTGTTCTTAAAAACTACTTCCTTTTGTCTAAGGGTGACTGCATCTTTAGGGCACCCTGAGAGAATTGGGATGATGGTTGTCATGGGAGAGCTAACTATTGTCTGGTCTCCGTGTGATGAGGAACTACAAGACTTATCTGAAGTCTTAGTCGGAGCAGTCTGTGAGGCTGTACCATAGACTAAAGTTGATCTTTGAGTGGTGTTTGTCAGCTTAATGGCATTATCACAATCCAGGTGGAATCATCACTGAGGGGGCCCATCATCCTTTGGGAGACATCAAAGGCCACTGTTAGGAATGGTCACAGTTCACTACAGAAAACTGTAACATCTTAAATGCCATATACAATGGATCTCTGAAAGGTTAGAGGACCATAGTGTATTATGTACATCTGGTGTACACACAAAGTTAGTTCCTAGTTACCTGTTTCAGACTCAAACCTGAAAACATGTGCGTAAAGGTAGATAAAGCTTATTTCTACAAGTAGTTAGTATTCTACATGACAACTATAGCATGACGCAAAGTTAATAAACATTATAAATAATATATAATCTTATTGATTTTGAGGTAATATTTATTATTTCTTTCTTTTGTACATTTATTGTTTTGTTTATTATCTGGCAAGGGGATTTTCTTTTCTGGTACAATCTATTTGGTGTTCTATGTGCTTCTTGTAACTTTCTTTCTATCATTTTTCTCTGAAAGCAAAATACGCATATTTTATCAATACTAATATAAACTGCATAGTTTTTCAGGAGAAAAAGATTAGTGATGAATTGACTTTCCTGGTTTAGAACTATCTAGGAAGTCATGGAGTTGGCCTGATATAGCTGCCTCAGGAGCCATGTGTCTTAGGCTTTTTAGGTTAAAGTCTGTGACTCCTTAGGCACTGTGTGCCTTTTAGTTCCTGAGAAACTAGCACACACCCTCAGACTGTGGAGCATTTATGGCACGTGTGTATCTCTGTGTTCTTTAGAAGTCAGCGAAGCATACAGAAGCTTGACTGGATAATTGGCCTTAGACATTTATCTTGTGTATCCTGCAAAACTTAAAAATGTCATTGTATCCTGGCAACTACTATTGTATTCTTTCTGGCATCCACCATTGTAGTCTGTTTCTCATAGGTATAATAAGTCTGAATGCTTATGATAAATTTGTCTGAATCCTAACCTTGCTGAGAACCTCTCCAACCTGGGCCTGGTTTTCATCCCCACTGACCATATCAGGAAACCCTTGATCAGTAAATAAGCATTGATCAGTAAATAAGCTTACAAGTGACACCTCAGATAGGGATCTGAAATACTAAAATTAAAGAAAAATTATAAATTAAGGTGAGCAATTCTTGGTTGTGATACATGTACAACTATGATAAAGTAGGAGATTAATTCATTGGAGGTAAAAGTGGGAGAGGTAGGGTTGAAGGAGTGACATTTGCCTACAGATGGTCTGAAAACTTGGTTGCTGTCAGAAGGAATTAAAGAACCATCACTTGATGAAACTAGAATTCATTAACAAACTTGAGCCTTCTTTCCCTGAAAAGGAATAACTGAATCCCAGAACTTGGTCCTGGTTAGGAAGAGCAATTCAGGAAAAATTAGATGCAAGGGGACCAGACAAAATTCCTAGTGATGCTTTTCAGCTTAGGAAAGAAATAAAAATAATAATGGATAAAATTGACACAGTTAAAACTAAAATTTAATTGAAATTAAAAGTGAAAATGATTAGGAAAAAGCACGCCTAACACTGGGAATAGAAGAAATCCTAGAACCTGAAGTTATATTATTTAGTGTCTCTCTCTGTCATGAAGATGATTATTTTCCTCCTAGTGCTGACTTGCCCCTCCACCTCTTGCTCCATTTCCCTTCATTTCTAAACCCTCTCCATAACTGCAATTCCCGATGGCATGGAGACTTTTATGTTTCTTCTCTTACTGAAGTTATTAAGGAGATTTCTTCACCCCCCCTCATAAGAGAACTAACTCCACTTACATCATGGTATAGTTCTCTGATGCAAGAGTCTCTTTACCGAGTCTGGGAGATGGGAAAAGACATGGAAAGATTTTCTCTTTTCCCACTGAGTGAAGCTCCTAATCCTGGTAACTCAAGACAGCAAATTAGAAATTATATACCCATTTCATCTAAGCCTCTTAAGGATCTTAAGCAGGCTAGTGCTTAATATGGGCCGATTGCTTCTTTTACATCATTTTTCCTTAATTCCATCTCTGGAGATGCTTTTGTTTCCTCTGATTGGAACATTTTAACAAAAGTTTGTCTTACTGGCAATGAATATTTACTGTGGAGGACTGATTATTCAGAAAAAAATTAGAAACCAAGCCAACAGAAATCAGAAAAATAATGTGCCTATAAATTTTGAAATGTTAGAAGAGGAAGGCATGTATAGTTATGCTTAATGACATATCGCATATGTCCCTGAGGTTTACAGCATAAATTTCCAGATTCTGAAAGAAAGATAGAGGAACTTTCTAAAATTAGTCAGGGGCCTGATGAGCCATATCAAAACTTTGTTTCTTGTCTTTTGAAAATAGTCATCTCATGGTTGATGGAGAGGCAAAGGTGATTATTGTCAAGCAACTGACATACGGGAATGCTAATGCTATATGCCAGACTGCCATAGATCCCAATTTAAAAAAAGAGATATCAATCTACATCCACCTCTATGTTAATCTTGGATCTTCATATACTCAAGGGTTATCTCTAGCTATGGTCTTCCAAGGGTCAGTGGTGCCCCAATTATTAGCAGGCATCCAACAATGAAGAGGACAAGGAAATGACATCTGTTTCAGGACCTGAATTGAATAAATACCCCCACCAAATTAATGGGACCTTTACAATGTGGCTTCCAACACCTGTTACTATTCCTAAGAAGTGGCCTATAATAGTGCTGCATTTAAAGGACTGTTTCCATACTAAACCTTTTCATCTTAAAGACTGTAAAAGATGTGCCTTCAGTGTACATTCTTATAACTTATCTGAACCCATGAAAATATATCATTGGAATATTTTGCCTCAAAGAATGAAAAACAATCCAACTTGAGTCAAAAATTTCTTGCTAATGCTTTAAATCCTCTTGTTTTATTATACATTATATTGATGATATTCTGCTTTCTGTTGGGAATTATACAATTCTGGAAGATCTATTCACTAAAGTAATAATTGAATTAACCCTTTCTGAATTGGTACAGCTCTTGAGAAAATTCAATATATTACTCCAATCTTATATTTAGGGAAGTTGACAAAGTCTTCAACAGTTGTTCCTCAAAGAATAGAAGTTAGGAAGAACACTTTAAAAACTAAATAATTTTCAAAAACCACTAGGAGACTTGAATTGGGTTAGGCCTATGTTAAAAATTTCCACACAAATGCAACCTTTAGTTTTGTCCTTAAGGGAAATCTTGATCCTTCTCCTAGAGAAGGGACTGAGATTGCACGTATAGCATTATAGTAGGTCAAAAATAAGCTTAGAAATGCTGGGCTTCAGCTTATCTCAAATCCCTTGCTGTTTCTGCATTGTCAATGATCCCTTCTTCCACATCCCACAGAATTGCTCTGGAATGAGGAGCCAATAGAACAGATATATCTCTCCATCAGTTCAAAAAGGTTCTTATTCCATGTTGTCTTATGGTTGCTGAATTAGTAACTATATTTTATGGAAGTCTTGCACAAAGTAAATATTTGGACAAGAGCCAAATAATAAAAAATAATAAAATAATAAAATAATAAATATAATAAATAAAATAATAAAAAAGTTGAAATCTTTGCTAAATACTTTGGATGAGTTAGCAATGGCTTTTCCTGTGTACTGATTTCCAATTAATAATCATTTTCCTTCCATCAAACTTACTGGTTCTTTTTTCATCAAAACATTCTTTTTTCTTTCTAAAAGTACCAACCTTTAGCTGATACCATCTGCACAAATACCATTTATAGATGCCACAAAGGATGGTAGGAATGCCTGGTTTCTAGTAATACTACGCTGCTTTTTACTCACCTGGTTGCTTCTGTCCAACAGATGGGAATATGCCCAATTACAACACCTTACAATGTTACCTTTAACCTCTAAACTTATGTTCCTACTCACAATACGCAGTACTGACAGGGCAGCCTCTAGAAACTGTGTGGGTCAGTTAATCAGGCTCCTCGGTTCATAATTTATTACAAGAGTTGCAGACATGGGAAAATCCAGTTAATTTTGGCCCCATTAGGTCACATTAAAATCTTCCAGAGCCTTTTTCTGAGTGAAATGCAAGGGCAGATTCCATTTTAGCACTGTCTCTTTTACTAGGAATTAACAACCTAAAAAAAATCACAAGGATCTCATGAATGCTTTTATCAAAATGCTTCAGCATTGAGAAGCTATTTTTCACTAACTAAAGAACAGGCTTGCTTGATAGTTAAGAAATTCCCTTCACATATAAAAACTAATATAATGCCTCTTCCCTCTTATATTGCAATTCCCTCAGGATTACTGCCAAATCATATTTGTCACATTGATGTTACTTATGTGCCTAGTATGAGGAAGCTAAAATATGTTCATGTCATTGTGGACACATATTCATTGCTCATTTTCACTGTTTCTCTATCAGGAGAAACAGTTTAAAATGTTATCAGCTTTTTACTTCAGCGCTTTTGATATTTTGGGCCCCTGTAAAATATTAAAAACTAATAATGGTCTGGCATACACTACAAAGCCTTTTCAGAAAATTTACCACCAGTTTGCTATAACCCACATCACAGGTATTCCACATACCCCCTCAGCGTCAATTTTTGTGGAAAGGGGTAATGAACAACTTAAATATTATTCAAAAGTTTTTTACTTTTGAAGGGAAGTATGGCTACTCCTTATAATATTTTAACTTTGATTTTATATACTTTAATCTTTTAATTTGTGCAAGTATGGCTTCACTGCTGTGGAATGTTTTGGGCTCCTCTGAAATAATTCAGGGTCACAGTTCTTTAGAGAGATCTTATGCCAGGTCCATGGTATGGCTTGAATTGAGTTGTTTACTAGAACCAAAGTTAAATTTGTATTTTTTTCGTGGTGGTAAAAAGTCAGTGTGCATGTCAGAGAGATTGGTTCAATAATGCTCTAAAGTGTCTGCAGAGGTTCCACATGAAGAAGACAAGAGAATGTATTAATGGAGTCGTAACATGAACAGAGTCCCTCTACCAACAATGATTTCAATGAAGAAACTCATGACGGAGAGAAAAGAACTGGAGAAATCCCAGGGAAAGGGTGTGACTGCAAAGTTGCTGCCTCTTGCTATGTTGTTTTTTTTTGAATGCATATGCTACTGTTGAGACATATTGGACATATGTGCCTGATCATCCTGTGCTTCACTTTGTTAACTGAGAAGAGAATAACATCCCTGTTTGTGCTAATGATTCTCAGTTTAATTGGAGTTGAATTCATAATCACCTTCCAGAAGTATGGTTGCATGATATTTTGAGTATTGATGTTTCAGGTCTCACACAATAGAAATATTAACTATTCAGCACTCAGAGTTAAATGAATTACCCTTCTCCATTGCTGTGTAAAACTTAGCATAGATTTTTGGTTATTTTTTTCTGTCTGTAATTGGACTTCTAAGTTGTGGTCTATAGAAATTTCCATGGGAATTTTGTTACTGGTTATACTGAGAAGCATAGCCCTAAGAATAATTTGTTGTTTCATGTCTGCTTTGAAGATTGATTTCCATACCCTGAAATTAAAAAATAAAAAGGGGAAAGGTATGGAATCATGGAGTTTGCCTGGTCTAGTTATCTTGAAAGTTTGTGTCATGTACTTTTCAAGTTAAAGTCCCAGCTTCTGGGATACTGTGTACCTTTCATTCTTGAGAAACTGAAGTACACCCTTGGGCAGTGAACCATTCAGTATACCTGTGTATTCTGCATCCCTTAGAAGTCAGTGAAGCATAGAGAAGCTTCGCAGGAAAATTGGTCTTAGACTTTAAACTTTGGTACCCTTATGGTCTGTAAACATCATTGTATCATAGCAATAACCATTATGTTCTGTTTCTGATAATGGTTCAAAAAGTCTGATTGCTTGCAATAAATTTGTCTCAGCCTGTCTTGCTGAGACTTCTCTAATCTGGACCTGGTTTTCTTTCATTTTTTTTTTTTTTTTTTTTTTTTTTTTTTTTCTTTTTCTTTTCTTTTTTTTTTTTTTTTAGTAAATTTTATTAAATTATAAAAGTTTCCATTTCCACCCCCCCTCCCAACACCCTCCCACTCCCCCTACTCCCCCTCCTCCTCCCTCTTCGTCCCCCAGGGCGGTCAGGGTTTCCTGCCCTGTGGGAAGTTCCAGTTCCTTCCCCCTCCCTCCAGGTCCAGGAAGGTGAGTGTCCAAACAGACTGGATCCCCAAAATCCATTATATGTAGAGGAAACAGGTCCCAGTGTCATAGTCAATGGCTTTTCAGAAAGACTTCGGGTCAGCCACAGTCAGAGAATCCGGCCAAATTCGGAGAGTCTGGTTAGATCACGTCCTCTTTCAGTCCCAGTCCAACTGGCCTTGGTAAACTCTCATCAGATCCGTTCCCTTGTATCAGTGGGTGATGGCATCCCTCGCAGTACTGACTTCGTTTTTCATGTTCTTCCTCCTTCTGCTCCTCATTTGGACCTCGGGGGGCTCAGTCCCGTGCTGCAATGTGGGTTTCCGACTGTATCGCCATCCTTCGTCAGATGCAGGATCATTTTTTTAAAAATTGTTTTTATTAAGCTATACATTTTTCTCTTCCTTCCTCCCATCTCCACTTCTACTCTATCCCATGAACCCCATGCTACCAATTTATTCAGAAAATCTTGTCTTTTTCAAGCTTACAATCAGTGTATGTCTGTCCTAGAGCTGGACATAGTTTTCATTCCCCAACAACTGATCAACCATATTAGGAGGCCTTGTTTCAGTAAGTAAATGCTGGTGTATACAGAACTAGAAGTCTAGGTTATAATTTGGATTAAATACTGTCAATATCTCATTTTAAAATTATAATTAAAAACATAGCATTTCAAGGAACTTTTGAGTGCACATAACAAAACAAGAAAGTTGCAGATATTTCAGATGATGCTCGGCCCATTAATACTCTAACTTGCCTATCTCCCCATCCATCTATCTTATTTACCTGTTCTTTCTATCTGACTATTATCTATCTATCTCTATCTATCTATCTATCTATCTATCTATCTATCTATCTATCTATCTATCTATCTATCTATCTATCTCTTTCTATCATCTGCCCACCTACCTATTTTCCCATTTCTGCTCTAACATATTAAATTATAAGATCCTTTGGCCTCTAGCATCCCTGTTTCTAATTTAGGGTGGAACTAAATGACCCAACTACAATGTAAGTATGCTATAAAGTTTTATCTTACAAAATTTAGAATCAGCATAGAAATTCTACTCTAAGAATGTCAATGAGAGTTTTTTTAGAACAGTTTCAGTGAGGAGACAAGATATACTCCAAATGTGGGCAACACCATCCCATGTCTTAAGCAGAACAAAACTGTGCAGTTTTGTTTGGAGAGTGATCTTGGCAACATAAAGGAATTTCTTTTGCTAATGCCTTTTAACCAGGTGCCTCATACTCTTGCCGCCATGACTGACAGGCAATGGTAATATACTTTATCTTCAAGATGTGAATCAAAATAAACCCTTCACGCTTTAAATTGCTATTGTTAGGTATTCTGTCATAGCAACAAGAAAATAAAAGACTTTATAGCTAGTATCAACCAAGTTGGTCTTTTGCTAATTCTGTCAAGATGGGTGTGTGGAAAGTGTATTCATTTTGGGGTAAATTTTATGGACGACACACGTATTTTCTTTTTTCCCTTCCAATATAGTATCTTTATTAATTATTTGGGAATTTTGTACAATGCACACCAACCACACTCACTTTCCATTCCTCCCAAGTCCACCCTCCCACCCTTGTGCCATACCCCCAAAAAACAAACACCAAGTTCAATCTGTACCCTCAATATACTCAGTAGGGCTTGGTAAAACTCCCCATGGATAGCCCCTTAAAGATAACTGAGTCCTTCCCCACGTCCACCCTGCCAAAAACCATCAACTGTGGAGAGCTACACTTCAGCATCTTTATCGCAGTTTTAGAGGACTCTCTTCAATAGCTTCCTGCTGGACTGTTGCTTTCTGTGAGAGAAGTGGTGTTGTCACAGAGGCCTCAAACATGGTTATGAGGTCATCGATACAACTGCAAAAGAGGTTTTCTTGTCCATAATACTTCCGAGTGATTTTTTTTATCATTCAGAAGTGTTAGTTTAAGAAACATTCATTCTTCATCAATCCATATGGTTCTCACAAGTTCTTCTAGCTCTGAGTATCTCAGGTCAGGACACAGGCTGTTTGTGGAGAGTTGCAGGAAACCCTGGAGTGAGCACAGAGGGCCCAGTTCATCCTACTTCAGCATCAGTGGAATTAGAGGAAAAATTATTTTCTACTCATTATCACCACATCTCTTAGATTTCTGTGGTTGTCATCATTTTTATTTGATTTTTAATGAAATGTACCTAATATCAAATATTTATTCTCCAAATTTTAAATTGATTTTCCTTAGAGTGATTTTTTTCAGAGCATTTATAATGGAAATATGTAGCTGCCCACTTCAAAGAGGAAGAACACTGGCACATTGGAAAGCAGCTGGAAGCCGTGAATCCTCTTCGGTATAACTTTCTGTCCTACTGTAGTTATAGAAACAGCAATTTACTTTCAGAATCATCTCTTGATGTGAAATTCCCCTAT
Source organism: Myodes glareolus (assembly GCF_982192425.1). Classification (NCBI taxonomy): domain Eukaryota; kingdom Metazoa; phylum Chordata; class Mammalia; order Rodentia; family Cricetidae; genus Myodes; species Myodes glareolus. Next base: position 33,180,283 of record NC_142040.1, read on the forward strand.
GTGTGTTGTGAATATGATTAGCTAATTAATAAAGAAAACTGGCTTGGCCTGATAGGATAGAACAGAGCTAGGCAGGAAAAACTAAATTGAATGCTGGGAGGAAGAAGGCAAAATCAGAGAGACACAATGTAACCCGGCTGGAGACAGACACCAGAATTTTAGTCACATCCTTGTGACAATATACAGATTACTGAAAATGGGTTAAACTAAGATGTAAGAGTTAGCTAATACAAAGTTAAAGCTAATGGCCAAGTAGTGTTTTAAATAATATAGTTTCTGTGTTGTAATTTTGGTTCTGGTTTCCTGGGAAAATAAAAGGCTTCCTCCAACAACCTCTTCTTTTAATTATTTTTTAAAAAATGTATTCTTTTATAATTATAAATAATGAATTTTGCTAAAATATGATTACATATCATGAATTTTGATCACATACCCCTGTTAGTATTTCTTATCTCATTCATATTCCCACTGACCCCCTCCTGCCCATAAAATACCCTGCTTTCCCATCTTTTTTGTGACCCACTGCATCTAACTGTTGTTGGTTGTAGGATTGGGTGGGGTGTTATTTCTTTAAGAAAGGGCAACTCACCAGTGGCTACTGCAGTGAGGAATATGACCACCCCACTCTTGTAGCCGTTGATTACCAATAGTGCCTCAGGGAAGATTGGTGCCTTCTGAGCCTCTCTTCATTCCAAGTTGGAACATTGATGGGTCCCAGTTTGTGTGGGTCTTGGTGCAGGTGACTATTAGTTTTTTATGTATGTGCTTACAATTGTCAACAATGTTAGATGAAACTGACTGTATTCTACAACAATCCTTTTCCTTCTCTGACTCTTACATTCTTTTCACATGCTTTTCTAGAATATTCGCTGAGCCTTATCAGAAGTGATATAGATGTCTCAACTAGGGAAGAGTACGCCATAATCATTGATGTTCATCATTTTGACCTATTATGAATGTCTGCATTCACTGCTGCCTGTTGTAAATAGAGGTAAATAGAATACTCTATGGGCACATTAAAACATAAGTATTTAGAAGGCAGCTGGACAACATGGTCATTACAAAATTATCAATAATAAGTTCCTTTTAGGGCTTATGATACACACACCATGCCATAAATATGAGTAGATTTACACTACATGGCATGGATCCCCTTCTGTGAAAATAAATCCAATCAGAGAGTTTTGTTTGCCCTCATAATAGCTGTATCACTACTATACCAGTGGGCACACTTCATTGTAACATGAAGAGTCCATGGTTGAAAATATTTTTCATGTTCTTTCTCTTCTAGAAGCCTGCATATCACTTACTATCACTGTGAAAGCTAGTTATCAGGGAAGAAGCTTCTAGCTCAACTCAAGTTTAATTTCCAAATATCTGAAATAATGCTAACTTGATCATAGTGAATGATCTTTCTGTACCTCGTTTTCAAATATTTTGTTGAGAAGTATTACATCTATACACCTTGGGAAGATTGGTCTGTCCTTCCTTTGTTGTTGTGCCTTTGTCTGGTTTGAGCATCAGGATAACACTGACTTTGTAAAAAAAATAGTTTGACGGTGCTCCTTCTTTTCTTATCTGTGAGCTAGTTTGAGAAGCACTGAAGTTAGTTCTCGGATGACAGATCTGTACCTTTCCCATATCACTTATCACAGGACATTTCCTCTCTTTGGGAATTTAAAGTTTTATAGCATCTTAGAGAGTAAAAGGTAAAAATCATTCCTTGTTTTCAATCCCAAACATTCCGTAGGAATCACTGTGTCTTCTGATGGCTATTTCCTTCCGTCACAGTATTTTCTCCAGTTCGCAGATTCAGGATCTGTAACTCTCTAAAGAGGCCACAACATAAATAAGGATATACCTTACACTTATAAGTCCTCTACACTTACTATGAAGATCCAAATCTTTTTGATAGAATTTTCTCTTTTAACTCTTTTTGTTTTATCATCAATTAATTAAAGTCCATATTAATTATAATTTTTATAAAGTTACTTATTGAATTTTTATTTCCCTTTTCCTTTCTTAGCTATAATTATTGCTATTTTCTTTCTTTTTTTAGACCAACAATGTTTGGTCTTTACATGATCCAGTCTCCAGTTCCTAACCATCTAATCAATGTCAGGCATTCGTGGAATGAACCTCAAGTTAAATCAGACATTGGTTGGCCATTCTCACAAGTTCTTCATCAACATTACATCTTTCAGGGAGGAAAGGTTTGTAGCTCAGTTGGTGTCGACATTTTTCTTCCACTAGCTTGCACACTACCTTTCCCACCTAAGAGACTAAAATGTAGGATGAAGGCTCCATGTAGGCACCAGGTCGACCTCGCTATGTTCAAAGAGATGTGTGAATGTTGTCCTTGACAATGCGGAGCCTGAGGGGAGCAACCCTCTGTTCTAGCATGGGTTTTTAGGGATCGACATGGGATCCCTTTGACCAACAACTCAACCAAATGCAACCCAGTCTTACCAATAAGAGTCTTGGTTGTCAGCAAGAAATGACCAATTCAGACACCATATTCTCCATTGCTAGGAGTCCTCACTATGACTGCCCTCATAAATCACAGGAAGTTTCCTTTGCAGTGGGTTTCCATACAGTCTCCCAAATATCACTGAGTTTCATCAGTCTCTTTCCACACTCTCTCCTTCCATCTTACTACCACACCTGATCCCTCCTGCTGCTGTCCCCACTCATTCCAAGTCCATCCGTAAAATTTACTTCCTTTTCACTTGGAGATCTGTATGTCCTTCCCTGGACTCCTACTCTTTACCTATCCTGTCTGGGTCTACAGATTGTAGATTGGTTATCATTTACCTAGGTGATAATACTCCTTACAAGTGAATGTATATCATATTTGTCTTCCTGAATCTGGGTTATGTAGTTAAGATAGTTTTATTTCAGTTTCATCCATTTGCCTGCAAAGTTCATAGGTCATTTTTTTTAACAACTGACTCCATTTGTGTAAATATACTTCATTGTATAAATATACCCCCATTGTTCATCATTTCTTCAATTAAGGGGTATATAGATTCTTTCCAGTTTCTGGCTGGTGCGGGAGAGTTGTCTGTATTTTGTCAATCATGTTTTAAATAAACGCTGATTGGCCAGGTAGGAGGTGTAGGTGGGAAAACCAGACAGGAAGTGGAAATGATGCAAGGAGAACAGGAGAACTCTGGGGAGGAGGAAGTTGATTCCTCCCACTCCTGCCCAGACCACTGAAGCAGCAGGATGTAAGCTGCCCCACTAAAAAAGGTACTGAGCCACGTGGCTAAAATAGATCAAAATAATGGGTTAATCAAAATGTGAGAGTTAGCTAATAAGTAGCCTGACCTAATGGGCCAATCAGCTTTATAACTTACAGAGATTTCTGGCTCTTATGAATAAAGCCACAATGACATAGCTGAGCAAGAGCCTCTGTAGGAGGTTGGAGTATTTTTGGGGTATATGCCTAGGAGTGATATAGCTCTGTAAATTCCCAAATTTCCGAGAAACCATCGTATTAATGTCCATAGTATCTGAATAAGTTTACAATCCAATCAGTAGTGGAGAAACATTTCCTTTGTTCCATATCCTTACCAGCATAAGCTGTCACCTGTGTTATTGATCTTAACCATTCTGACAGGTGTAAGACAGAATCTCAGAGTAGTTTTTAATTTGTATTTCCCTGATGGTTAAGGATTTTGAACATTTTTTTAAGTCTTTCTCAACTATTTGAGACTCCTATATTGATAACTCTTTGTTTGGATCTCTACCCCATTTTCAAATGGATTATTTGGAGGTTTTTTGATATCTAGTTTCTTAAGGTTTTCTTTATATTTTGAATATTGGTCCTCTGTCAAATATGGATTTGGTAAAAAGTCTTTTCCAATTCTGCCGGCTGCTCCTTGGGGTATTTTTTTCTGGTTTTTGCTAAAGAAAAAGCATAGAACTGGAAAGATTTACATTGGCAGCAGTACACACAAGTCTGCCATCATATAGTCCTTGTTTTCCTATAGAGAAGATATTTCAGACAAGTTGATTCTTGTATTCAACCAGTACTTTAGAAGCTGAGTATTTTACCAGATCTTACACATGAAATACTAACTGCAGCTATAGGATATAGCTATATTGTGTGATAATCAATCTAGAATTAAAGTTTGCTACCATTTAGCCAATCCTCTGTCTAAAAAATTATTTTTCCAATGAAAATGGAATACTTTATACACTAAAAGATAAGTTATAAATCAAAATATGCTATGTAAATATGTCAGAATGTATACAATGAAGAGATCAATAAATACAATGACCCAATCAATATAAATATCTTATTTGGAAAAAGCAAGTTAGGGTGAGCATTTGCAGAATATAGAGTGAAATTAACAATTTGTGTTGAGTTCTAATTGATCTCAATAACAAAAACTTGGAGCTAGATATCAGGTTAAAAGCTCAAAGATCAGAGAGACAATGGAGCCAGCCACAGGCAACTCTTAAGTTATTAACACCTCAGCCAAAAAAGGGCTGAGCTCCTGTCTCCTCTCACCTAGTATTCCTTTCTTCTCCCAACCATATCACTTTCTATCTATTTGCCCAGACCTCCAGACCTCTATGGTTAACTAGTGTCTAGTTCAGACCTCTGATCTTCAGGCAAGCTTTATATATTGAAGCAAAAGCAAAATATCAATACATATTTTCTTTTTTGAAACAATTTTAAAATACAAATTTTGATACTTGTGAGGGAGATAAGGCTGTTTTCATGAGTATACTGATCCATATCATTCCCAAGCTACTGAAAACAAGGGAGATGAATGTATTTAAAGGGGTTTGGAAGATGGACATATTGTATCTATTCACATTTCTTAATGGACCCTAGCCTTATGACTACAATTAACGAATGAACACTATGAAGGAAAGGATATAAATAGGGAAGAACAAGAAGAAAGGAAATGGAGAAAAAAGGATGGAAGGAAGGTAGGAGGGAAGGACGGACGGAAGGAAGGAAGGGATATGGTATACCACTAAATAAATCATTTTTTTAGTAGTGAATCAATTTAGTGGGGAATTAGCTATGGAAACATAATAACTCTGAAAATATACTATTTAAAATAAAGAGAGAATACATACTACAAAAGCTGAACACCTCTTAAAATCCGAAGCAATTTTAAAGTGGCCTAAAATATAGCTCTCCTCTTATGTTATTTTTAAAGTCATTTTATTACCTCTGTGTCACAAGGTGGAGTCTAATTTCCTGTGTTGTGTATCAGCTATTGGATCAATAGAACATGACAGGCATGGTACTCAGTGGCCACTGGGATGAAGTCCTAAGAAGCTGGACAACTTTCAATTTCCCTGGAATATGCATTCTTAGGATCCATCATCCGGAGCCAAGCCACCCTGCTGGGGAAGCTGACAAACGGAGAGAATACATGCAGGTTCTTCATTCAGCAGCCCACCTGGGCTCCCAGTGTGCAGCCAGCATCAATGAGCAGTGTGCTTAGTGACCCCTTTTGACATGCATCCCAGTCTCCACCTAACAACTGTGTGACAATTTACAAAACACACATCTCAGGCCACAATATAGAGCCTTAAAAGATTCTTTTACTTTAAAATTCTTTGTAGGAAATCAGTTTTTTTTACACAACAACAAATACCCGGGACTGGTGATAAATATTTACTTTGGAGGTCAAGTAAAATCTGTCTTAATTTCTCTCAGAGTTAGATAATGCTCATATTTCTGCAAAAGATAAGTTGTCCTTTATTTTCATTTTCATTTTTAAACTGGTCATTTAAATCTGTGATGGAGTGGAGCTATTTGAAGTCTTTGGCTAGAATATCTTTTCCTAATCAACTCTTCATTTTTTCATCATTGAACCCTAGTATCCCTTAACACTATCAATGACATTTTACCTTGATTGGAAAAAAGGCTGTGAGAGTAGGTGTTAGAATTGAGTTTTAGAGACATTAGGCTATGAGCTGTGAATATATGAGGAGACAGAAAATGACTTTATAGCATCAAATGGAAGAGGAGCAAGCAAAGATGTAATACAAATTTCCCCACCTTGCAATTGTGTCCACAGTCTTCACAATATTCAATGGTCACAATAAAACCAAAGTTTAGATGGATATAATAAAAATCAACAGATTATGTTGTTGTGGATCATATAGTTCTATGCTCCCATAATAATGTATTTTATTCTTTTAGAATTATTTTAATTGTACCTATTCCGATGCCTGTAGTTGGTCAATAACAAATGAGATGTTAAATACATAGGGTTTGCATGTGATCATTTCCATCCGAATGTATCAGTCCTAGGTGATGGTCATGCAATGACTCTTACTTATTTGCCCATGTACTTCCTTATCATTAATAGCTCTATCACCTTTTAGTATCTATTTGGGTGAGTATTACCTTTAAGTTAAATAAAAATCATTTTCCCATAATTCTTTTAAAAATTAATTGAAGATGACATTCCTGAACTGTACATAGATATTTAACAATTCATGTGCTCCAGTGATCCACACTACTCTAACTTTTACCTATCAGTAATAGAATGAAAATGATTTCCATATCATGAGGAAAATAACTTTAATCACTACATGGATGTGACTCTATAAATTTCTTTCCTTATGTTTCTAAGAATGATTGGCTTCATCTCTTGAAATTTGGAAGGCAAGTGGTCTACGTTTTGATTCTTCCTTCTTATGTCTCTTCTAGCCTCTTCCCTTGACATTCTGTAATTCATTAAGATGGGTCTCCCTGAGGATTCTCTTGCTCCAAGAGAGAGTTAGGCATTAGGGAGGAAACAGGCAAGCAAACTGGCTGAGCTAGTACAATGCTGAAAGAGAGAGGTCCTAAAAATAGCAGAGTCACCAAGATTAAAATGTCATATTTCTGTGATGTGTTAAATCACAAAAGGAACAAGAGAAATAAACTGTATTTTTACCCATGCATACAATTTTCAATAATCCAAAGCCAGTAAAATGTATTTTAATAAAGTGTGTTAATACTAAAACTGACTAATAGAAAAAGTCACTACTCTTCCTTCAAGAGATACCATTGCAAAGCTATTCTAGAATGACTGAACCGACAATCTGGATCTATGAAGCCCTTTAGTATTACATTAATCTTTTTAATACTTGTAGAAGTAAATGCGGGCAATATAAATGCAACAGAGAATAGTTTCATTCAAGAAGGTCATATGGTAATTTGGCCTCTAAAAGTACCACAGGGACGCAGGCATCGGAAGCTTATTGGGCCGTTTTCTTCTTTCTGTTCACACAACTGTGGCAATTCGACTGTTGTATATCATATGTACATGCCAGGAAGCTGCCACAACTTATGGCAGGCATAGTTAAATGATGAATGATTTGTCCCATCCTTAAAAAAAAAATAACAATTCTCCATATGACCCATCCAATAGCGCATTGCTGATGCTATTTTGACTAGTCAGTCTACAAAACTGCAAAACCTTGGAGGCTAAATGTAAAAGTAGGCACATTGCAATCCTCCACAATATAAGGACCTCCTTTGGTAATGAAGGGGAAAAATAATCAATGTTCTTTAGAGAAGTAACAACTCCTGGAGTGTAGGTCCTTCCTTGTTCCTGGAAAATTAAGGATTTTCCAAGGCAAAAAATCAAAGAAAGTCTTTAATTATCCAAAGCCTTATGGAGGACTTTGTTAGGGCAGAGCGACAGGGAAATCCTCTGGGTGGCAAAGTGATCAGTCTTGAAAAGGGAGTTGGACAGGTCAATATATATAACACCGGCAAGCAGACTTTGATCTATGAGGGAATAACCGACTCTCACTTCCTGTAGGGCTGTGCCAGCTGCCTTGATGGGAAGCAAATGCAGGTTTCAATAAACTCCTTAGGTTGGAATTACTATACACAGCCAGAACAGTTACTTTTCATTACAGATGACAGCCAGAGAGTGTGGAGATGAGCCTCTAATCCATGGGGTGAATGTCCTCATAGAAGAAGAGATGCTCCTTGAAGTTCTGTTTATTATTGCTAATGAAAAAGAAATTTGAAAGAATCAGCAATCAGCAGCTACTGTGGCCAGCTTAGTGCATCCGCTGGAGGCTATCATCTTTTAAAATAATCATTGTGTGTTGAAAGATACAGATGTATATCTTATTTACTCTCTCTGGTAGTGTAGGAATAAATCCCTGATACTCAGGCAGCTGAAGCAGAAGGATTACAATGTCAAGGTCAGACTGGGTAACAGAGTGAGTTCAAAACCAATTTTGGAAATTTAGTGTGTCCTTGTCTCAAAATAGACAATAAAGTATTGGGGGGTTATAACTCAGTAATCTGCAGTTCAATGTTTGGGAGGGGTGGCCCAGCATGCATGGTTGAATGCTAGGGTTCATTTCCCAATACTGCAAAAGTAAATAAATAAGGGAACAGAAAGATAGAAGGAGGGAGGTGGTAGAGACAGCTAAAGCACCATGGAAAACACTGTACATTAGCTGGGCACAGGAATGAATTTTAACCATAAAACAGTTATCATAATATCAAGTCTTTGTTTTTCTATTAACTATACCAATGTACATAAAAATTAAAATTCCTCTTTATATTTTTTAAAAATTTCTCTTCCTATATTATTATCATTTTGAATCTGAGCACAGACATTGCATACTATAAGAAGAAAGTTAAACTGGATTTCTTTCAGTGTTATGTCATTTTCACTGTGTTCAGTCAAAATTAATCATCATGCCCTCTTCTTCAGGTATCATATGAGATTGATGAGAAAATGAAATAAAGTTGGAAAGCACTCCCCTCAGAATATTTATCATTTAAATTATATGGGAAAAGATTGGCATAAAAATAGTTTAGTTCTGAGTCTTACATCATTATTTGGCTCTTCCTTTTCTTAAACTTCAATTGGAGGAGTAGGCTTTCCTCTTATAAGGTATACAAATATCTCTTATCCTAAACTTGCATGTTATTGGATAACTTCTGGCTTTTAATTTACCCACAAGATGAAATTTTATGCATTGTATTGTATTCCTGGCAGAAAGTCCTTGGCTGCGTGAAGTCATAGACAAAAAGGTAGACCCTGATATTATTATTTTGCTCAATTACCATGTTGTCAATATGCCTCCTAGATATTTATGCTTATATAGACCTGTGTTGCAAACAACCTTGGTCACATATGCAACTGGTCAAAGTGCTGACCATGAGAGACTGAGGGCACAACCCTAGACAAAACTTCTCAACTACTTTCCGCTATGACCGAGGCTCAGGAAATATTGTAGAAGAGGAGGCAGAAAGAAAGCAAGAGCTGGAAGATAGGGAGGCGTACTATGAAATTCTGTTGTCAGAATATATCTATCACTCTCATAAAGTCACAGCAGCAATGGCTAACCAAACAAGATTTCTCAATGAGAAAACAAGATTTTCTCATTTGCCCCCCTGATTATTGAGGAACTATAGGCAATTGATAGTGGGGGGGTCGTTGTGGTGGGAGTGGAGAATCATTATTCTCTTGCCTTGTTGCTGGTTTACCATGCTTTAGTGGATGGATCGATAACCCTGGACTGATTCTAACGGTTTATTTTTTTAAAAGACATGAAATTGGGAAGGGATTATGTTGAAAGATATATGAGTAATTTGTAAATATGATCATATCTTATAGTATGCAAATGGAGATTCTCAAGAATAAAAAAGTTTAAACTAAATTCCCATTTTCTTTTTCTTCCTTTTGTTAAACGTAGATTCTATTATCATACAATATAATCTGAATATAGTTTTCCTTCCCTTACTCCTCTCCTCATAGTTCCTTTCAATGCCTATCTCATCTGAATTTACTCCCTTTCTGTCTCATTAGGAAAGACCAGGCTTCTAAGAGATAACATAACGAAGTAAAATATAATAAGATAAAACAAAACCCATCATATCAATGTTGGACAAGACACACCAACAATAAAAAGCCCCGAGGGAAAGCACAAGAACCAGAGACCTATGAATTTACACATTCAGGACTATCATAAGAGTACTAAACTGAAGGCTATAGTATACATACAGTGGATCTGCAGACCTGTAGAAACCCAATGGAATTGAATCAAAGACCCAGATCTTAATTCACAAACTTATGAACACCTGATTTTCGACAAAGGAGCTAAAACTATACAATGGAAGAAAGAAAGCATCTTTAACAAATGGTGCTGGCATAACTGGATGCCAACCTGTAGAAGATTGAAGGTAGATCCATATCTATCACCATGCACAAAATTCAAGTCCAAATGGATTAAAGACCACTTCCTAGGTAGAACCCCAGTAGCACAGACAATAAGAGAAACAATGAATAAATGGTACCTCCTGAAACTGAGAAGCTTCTGTAAAGCAAAGGACACTGTTACTAAGACAAAAAGGATACCTTCTAACTGGAAGATCTTCACCAACCCCTCATCAGACAAAGGTCTGATCTCCAAAATATACAAAGAACTCAAGAAACTAGACACTAAAACTCTAATTAACTCAATTAAAAAATGGGGTACTGAACTGAACAGAGAATTCTCAACAGAAGAACTTCGAATGGCCAAAAGACACTTAAGGTCATGCTCAACCTCCTTAACGATCAGGGAAATGAAAATCAAAACAACTTTGAGATACCATCTTACACCTGTCAGAATAGCTAAACTCAAAAACACCAATGATAGCCTATTCTTGAGAGGATGTGGAGTGAGGGGAACACTTATCCATTGTTGGTGGGAATGCAAACTTGTGCAGCCACCTTGGAAATCAGTGTGGCGGTTTCTCAGGAAACTGGGAGTCAACCTAAGTCAGGACCCATCAATTCCACTCTTGAGAATATACCCAAGAGATGCCCTATCATACTACAAATGCATTTGTTCTACTATGTTCATAGCAGCACTATTTGTAATAGCCATAACCTGGAAACAACCTAGGTGCCCCTCAATATAAGACTATTATTATTTCTCAGTTCTAGAAGGTAAAACCTAAAATAACTTTATTGGTATGGTTGGTTCTTCCTGTGCACTGTGAGTAGGTCCTGATCTAGAACTCCTTCCTTGGCTTGCAGAGTGGTAAAAGATGGTCACATTCTACTGTGTCTCCTTATAATGTCTATCCTCTGTGTATGTGTATGTTTTTGTGTCCTTATATCCTCTCTTAAGGGCAATTGCCTTATTGGAATAAGGCCACAGTACTCTAGTACAGACTCATCATAATTAATCACATCTGAAATAACTTTATTTCAAAATCAAGTCACATTTTAAAGTACTGGATTTTAGGACTTGAGTAAAAAAATATTCTGATGCTAAGTGAGGGGCTCATGACTACTGTCTCAGAACTCAGGAGGCTGAATCAATAAGATAGCATTTTTAAGGCTACATAATGAAATGCTGTCTTAGAAACAAAGTAGGAAAATAAAAGGGAAAAAATGGGATGTCCTAATTTTCATTTTAGGCTAAGGATGAAGGAAATGAGAAATTTTTGCCAACTACTTTGGGGCAAACCAAATAAACATTGAGACAGTTCTTTATTCCTAGGCTTGTATCAAGCCCTTAACCTAAAACTCCAGATCAGATGTCATGGCTTGCTGCTTACAACCCCAGCAAGTTGCTTATTGCTCAAGCAGCAATAAGCTTGTGTGTTAGGTACTGAGCTCTTATTTTAAAGTTCTGTTAGTCCATGTTGCTCTACTCTTTCCATTATTTAATACCAATAAGTTCTAATAAGTAACTTAGGCTTTTCTCTGCACATTACTATTATAAAATGCTAAGCCTGTTCTGACATGTTTGTAACTGCTACTTGGTCATATTTTTGTTGGCTCAAGACATTTGCCCCAAGAACTGGCCCTGTATTTCTGACTGGATTTATTAAGGCACAATCAGTCTTTGTATTTTGGAGAAAACTTGGTATCTATAGTTTAATTTAACAACTGGAATATGGGAATTTTTAAAGGACACAATTTGACCTTTAATCCCTTCCTAAGTAGTCTTTTTATCTTTTGATCTGATGTCCTTCCTTTTACTTTCTGATTAATGCAAAATTTTTTGAAAGTAGATATAATTATGAGTTCTGCAGAGTTTCCCAGAACACGATCATACCCAATTTCTCTCTTTGATCTTATGGTAACATTTTGAGATAGTGCACAAAAAATGATGTTACACCACGATGAACAGATGAAGCTTAGAGATTTCAAATCAAAAGACTAGGGGCAAATAAATGGTGAAATGAGGGCATAAGTTCATGTTTTACTGACCTTCAAATTTCAAGATGTTGCCAATATATCCTCCTCAGCCACCCACTTTCTTATGTTGATTTTAAATTTCACAGCTTTCCATTGTGTGTGTGTGTGTGTGTTTGTGTGTGTGTGTGTGTGTGTGTGAGAGAGAGAGAGAGAGAGAGAGAGAGAGAGAGAGAGAGAGAGAGAGTTAATTAATGATTCACTTTTTAAAAATACTTGGTCTGTAATACTGTTCTAAAAGCATAAACAAGATGAGAAAAAGCCTCTTAAAGAGTCTCAGGGAAAATTCACACCAGGTCAGAAAGGATCATGCCGATATGTTTACCACACAGCTTACTGGACCCATTGTTTGGCAAAGCCTTTCTTTCCATCGCTAACAGTCTTTCACTTTTTAACAGAAATGTTTTAGAAGTGATATACCTCTATGTCACAAATTTTTTCTTCATACTAATCCATTGTCTCCCATATCAAAAAAATGGGGTATTCCTCTTATAAACACCTAATAAACCATGTTCTAATCTACAACTCTTTTATCTACCCAGATGGGAAACAATGTAATAGCCTACTTTATTTACTATAATCACATTTTTGTATTGAATTCGGTAGTGTCTGTAGAGTGAAAAGTGTATTTTATTTTTGTACTTATTCTTCTCTCGTATATTTCATCCCAATTACAGTTTCCCCTCCCTCAACTCTTCCCAGTCCTTCCCTACAATCTCACTTCTCCACCAGATCCACCCCTCCATTTCTCTTAAGAAAATAATAAGATCCCAGGGCTATCAACTGAACATGACACAAGTTACAAGCAGACAAGACACAAATCCTCATATCAAAGCTGGATGAGGCAACACTAGGAGGAAAAAGGTCCCAAGAGTAGAGTCATAAGAATAAGAAACAGCCTCACTCTCACTGCTAGAAGTCCTACAAGAACAACAAGCTACACAATCATAACATATATAACAGAAGATCTATCTCAGACCCATACAGGGTCTGTGATTGCTGCTTCAGTCTGTGAGTTCCTAACAGTCCTGCTTGGTTGATTCTGTGGACCATTTTCTTGTGACATCCTCAACCCTCTGGATCTTACTTTCCTTCATCTGTCTATTCTATGAGGTTGTCCTGGCTTCACATAATGTTTGGCTGTGGGTTTCTCCATCTACTCCCACTCCCCATAAGTTGCTGGATGAAGCCTCTCTGGTGATGTTTAGACTAGACATCGTTCTATGATCTATGAATTTAGCAGAATATCGTTAGGAATCATTTCACTGTCTTATTTTTTCAGACAGTCCTGTTTGTTTTTATCCCGGACTTCTGGGCTATCCAGCCTCTGATTCCTGGCCATCCAGGAAGTATCTGATGTGGGCTCCCTCTCTGGGCATAGACCTGAAGGTGGACCAGCCATTGGTTGGGCAATCTCATAAGTTCTGCACCACCATTACCCCTGCATATCTTCAAGATAGGACAAATTATATGTTGAAGGTTTTGTAGCTGGGTTGACATCACAATCCAGGAAGTTTTCACCACACTAGGTTTCCAAATCATCCTCACAAATGACACCAATTCCAGTCATCTGTAGGAGAGAGTACTGGGGAAATGGTTTTATTTTTATTCTTGGTAGTTTGTTTAAAACCTTCACACTCCTGAATTAGGTGACTAGGGAATTATCATTAGAGGTTTCTTAAACATAAGAAGTCACGATGAAGTATGTGTTGAAAGAAGACTCATTTAAACAGCAGCCCAAGTTAAAGTTAGTTCTGTATATTATGTCTAAACTCAGATGCTTCTCTATGCCAGAGCTCTAGGACATGTTCTGGAGTAGCACCTGAAGGATGAGCACTGTTCGTCTTTCTGCTACTGCATTCTCAATATTTAACAGACAACCTGGGCTAGAGAAGATGCTCAAAAGTATTTATTAAATTAATGAATGAGTTTGAGTGGCTGATGTGCAGTTATAGAAATGGAATTTTAAAGAAAGTAGACTTCTAAAGATGAATGTACATAGTAGGATACATATATAAATATATTTATATGTAGACAAATATAAATGCAAATAAAATATATATTTTATTATAAAAATTTCAAATTTGGTCTCCTCTTTAAACTAGCTAGTGTTTTATCTATTGTATGCTCCTATTTAGCCATCAATGAAATTATTAATTCTTTTATTACTTGAAACGAATTTTATTTTATTGAATAAGCAAGATATATGTATGACAGGACTATACTACATAAGGTAGATTGAAGATGCATATTTACATACATATTTATGCATATCTATATGGTATGTGGCATGCACACAAATACAGTGAAACATCGAGAAAGAGATATCAATAAGGTTCCATAGGAAAAGAAAACTAGGAGAAACAAAATCCTCTTTCCACTGGAGATATCAATCAAGAAGCCTCCTGTTGCTTTGACTCTCTTCTGATTCTTATGCGAATAGCATTACAGGCTCACAGAAAGGAGCACAAGTGTACAGAAAAGCAATCTGTGCAAAGAAGCCTTTGCTTTTCTCTTGGACAAGCTTTTGGCCAGGAGTGAAGGGGGTTAGAAATTGATTTCTGCTCTAGAGACATCACTGATAAACCCTCAGGCACTTGTTTCCCTTTCTGTCAATGAGAAGAATAAATAATGTCACAAAGAGATGGTTTTTTTTTTGCTACCACATTCCTTAACTTGTTTTAAACATTAAAGTAGCATTTTATGTCTATTAAAAACATTAGTTGTATTTTGTATTTTCATTCTTTAAAGCTTATGTATGCATATAGTAATATAATTATTATTTAAGTATTTGCATATGATAATTGTTATATATATATATATATTCTGTAACCAATATTCTCAATAAAAATGTTTAAATCAAGATCAATCTAACGCCACACAGACCCTAAAGATGTCATAGTGTTAAGCACTATATTACAAGGCATAAATCTGCAATGTAATTTAAAATCTCAATTCTAACAAACACCTTTTAGCCTCATCTCTTGACACAAGAACTTTGTAGAGAAGTAATCATTGGTCTGTTTTACACATGAGAAAACAAAGGGTATATCTAGTTGATTTCTCAAAAGTCACTGAACTGAGTCCCTGGTCCTCTCTCACACACTCTGACAGTGTCGCTCTCTAAGGAATGGTAAAAAGCCTCTGGGAGAAGTCTGAGTTCTTCGTGAGGACACAAGAAACCTATGTCTCAGGAGGAATAATTCTATAGAACACCAATGTACTCAAAATTGGGAGATTAATGGCAATCACAATCAAGGTCCAAGGAGAAATGTTTATAGGAATCAGTAAATTCTAAATTTTGTGGGAAAAGTTATATTCGAACCTTAGACTTCTTAAAAATTATGTTTATTTGCTTTTGGCACTGATGATAGAATACAAGGCCTTGTGCATATCAGGCAAGTTCTCTACTGCTGAGCTCTGCTAACAGTTGAATGAATAAACTTAAAAAGCACATGTTCCCTAGAAAATTCTGACTTAAGTCAGGGAGATATAGTAGTGGTTTATTCTGTGTAAAATAGTCATTGTAAGCATTCTTTTTTAAATTTATTTTTAGTATTAAACTGTTTAATCTTCTGGTATCTTTGCCATAATATTTTTTCAGAAAAAGCATGTGGACAGTACAGTTTGAGCTATGAAATACAAACAGAAATCTATATTTTTCTTTCACTTTTGAAAACTCTGTCTACACATAGGATTTTTTTCACAAGCCCTTGAAAGACTGCTTAATTTACCTCCAATTGCAAATCTCAGTCTTGATATATTTTTGCCTATTCATATTAAAAGATGATAACCACCACCCAGAAGATTATGGAGAACCCATTGGGAAACTGTGACAACTTTGGGCCTACCTAAAACATATTTCTAAATTATTTGGGAAGGCCATAGCTGTGGACAATGTCATGCCAGAGCTAAACTGGAAGATCATTAGAATGGTCTTGCACTGCTATGCATAATGTATCTCTGGTAGATCTGACTTGTGGCCTGGAGCAAGGGGTCAAATGAAATGTTATCAGTAAGGTGGTCAAACAGATATTAGACTACCCTGAGTGTAACAAGGACCAGGTTTTCCCCGACAACTTCAACAAAAACTCCACCTTTGATGCTGGGCCTGGCATTGTCCTCAATGACCATTTTATAATATTTATTTTCTGGTATGAGACACATCTGGCTATAGAAATAATTTTCAAGGAGAGGGAAGAGTGGAGCAATCATGCCAGGAAGAACAACCACGAGATCTTGACAAAAACCTTTGGACTGTGGAGAGTGTCATCCTTGATTCAGTCATCACACTGAGCATCTCTCTCACTCTTCACATCCCAGACCCTCAGGAGAAAGAAAGGGACTCAAAGAGTACTACCCTCTGGTAATAAATAATTAAACATCAATAAAGTTCACAACATCCTAAAAGGAAGGAAGAAGGAAAGGAGGGAGGGAGGTCCGGAGGGAGAACGGGAAGGAAGAAAGAAGGAAAGGCTATAAAATGAGCAAATGAGAAAATAAAAGAAATCTTATAGGAAGTAAACA
This sequence comes from Myodes glareolus, assembly GCF_982192425.1. NCBI lineage: Eukaryota > Metazoa > Chordata > Mammalia > Rodentia > Cricetidae > Myodes > Myodes glareolus. The sequence goes on from NC_142040.1 coordinate 33,197,004, forward strand.
GAGATAATAAAATGACTGAGTAAACAGTTTATGACTGGTATCGTAGTTAGTTAGACAGGTGAATAAACCGTCTCAGAGAAGTTAAGCAAATATTCCACAAAGTACAAAACTCAACACAGGTCAGGTCGTTGCGTAGAAAAGTGCATGGACCACATGAAAGAACAAAAAAGTCGTAAGGCTTTAGTTGTGTCTCATAGCGTTGATAAAAATGTGTGCCATTAAAATATTTTTATATTTCACACATTTCAGCATTCCTGATTGAATTCATGAGCAGGATTCTTAGGGAAAATAAAGACAATCTGAGATACAAATGATGTATTGAGAAGACAAGGATAAGCTTCCAAGGAAAACAGTAAGGAATATGAGAAGTGTTGGGGAAGGCGGCTAGTTTGTTCCTGACCACAGAGACTTGAAATGATCACACAGGAACTACATTATTAAAATCACTGCTTGGCTAATCACTTTAAGCATATTGTTAGCTAGCGCTTATATCTTTGGTGAACCCATTTCTGTTAGTCTATGTATTGCCATATGGATGTGGCTTACCAGCAAGGTTTTGGCATAAATGTCTCTGGTGGCCACATGACTTCTGGCTGACTCTGCCTGCTTTCTCCCAGCATTCAGTTTAGTTTTCCCTGCATAGCTCTACTCTGTCCTATCACAGGCCAAGGCTATTTTTTTATTCATTAACCAATTAAAGCACAGATAGAATGACTTCCCACACCAAAGAATGGCTTCCAGGAGCCAAACCCAGTGGTAAAGATTCCACGTGACAGTTCATCTGGAAATTAAAAAAAAAACCAGGGAATTACAAAATGTGAAAATCAGTCAGAAAGACAATTTCAAGAAGAGGAGGCTGTCTGCGAATCAAGTTAAGAAATACAGCAAATGATAAGAAGAGAGATAACAGAAGGAACATTTGATGGAATACTAACAAAATTCAACCTCAAATTAATGTCAGACAGCAAATTACAGAGTTCAACAAGTTCACAATGAGCAGAATAGACTTCCAAAAGACGAAACATAGTTATATTGCTTTCAATTATAGCAGATCAAACACACAAATATATCTGAAACAGTGAGACAGATATCAAATTTATTCTCAGAGAAACAAATAATTAAAGCTTTTTTTCTCGTCACATACAAGAGTGAGTAAAATATTTCTGAGAAAAGACAAAGAGCCTGACCAAATATCTAGAAACTAAAGTCATCCTTCAAAAGTGAAAGACAATAAACCTATATAAATGAACAGAAATGGGAGTAATTTGTTTCCATTAATCTGACTAAAAATGAATTTCAAGAGAGAAGGAAAGTGATAAGGTCAGGGAATCAGATCTCTAAAAACAACAGAGGAGCATTGGAGAAGGAATAAATGAAGGTAAATGAAATGCAAAGAACACTAAAAATGTTCAGAGAATACTTCAAAATCAAAACTAAGGTGAAATTCAATGAGAAAACTGGGGCAAAGACCGTAAGAGACTCCTTGCTAAAGAAGATATATAATGCCAATCCATAATATGCAAACATGTTATCTACCATACATTAACAGAAATGCACATTAAACCAAAAATGAGTGATATATTAGAATAACTAAAACCTAGAAGGCTAGCTAGCCAATGTTGACTAGGAATGGGAGTAGAGACCTTATTTATTGCTGGTGAAAATGTAAAGCTGTATAACCATGTTGGAATATACTCTCAACAGCTATTATACTCTTTGGTATTTCCCCAAGGTAGACAAAAATGCAAGTCCACTTATATGTACCTACATGTTGATATCATCTTTACCCAATGAAAAGGAAGGACACATGTTTGAAAGAAAACAGGGTGGTGTATGAGAGGATTTTGAGGGATTTGGAAGTAGGAAATTTTGTAATTAGGTTATAATCACAAAATAACTTCAAAAGCAACAAAGATATTCTTATTAGATATATATCCAAACAATGATCCATCCAGACAACGAAATAATAGAAAATAAAAAAATCTATTAGCATGTAGGAAAATCAGATTCATATTACTAAGTGAAATGAAGCAATATAAAAAGACTACATGTTATGTGATTAAAATACATGACACCCTGAAAAAAAAACAGAAGAAAAATAAAATACATCAATATTTTATTTTTTATGGGAATGGAAAATTAACAGATGCACCATGGAAGATGCTTATAGAAATCAAACCACTCTTTAGGACACTGCAATGCTGAATAGATAAAACAGTGGTTTTTGTCCAGACCCACAGAATTAAAACTCAAGTGTAACTTGTCCTTTGGATAATAGTGACACCTTAATATAGGTTCATCAGTTTAGATCAATATCTGTTCTGGTCAGTTGATGAAAATGAGTTAGGCTAAGCATGGGGGCAGGACAGAAAATAAATGATAAATGTCTGTACTTAGCACTCAATTTTACTGTGATTGATTCTAAAATCTACTCTAAAAAGTAGTTACGTTAGAATAAAAAAGTTATTAAATCAAAATCCTCTGAGGAAAATTTTATCACAGTACCGTTCTGCTTCTAAGATTAAGTGAAGGAAATCCATAGATACCCAAACTGCGGACTTCCTCCATTGGTAGAATGGGTCGTATTGGACTTCTAAACCAAATTTTACATTTGAATAGCTTAAAATAGACTATACCATATGCATATATCAATAGGTAAAGGAACATCGCTGAATGTTAATGTCTCACAAAGTGTTCTGACCTTAAATTCAAGGTCACAAAAGTAGAGCACTATAGAGCAGTGGTCCTCAACCTTCCTAATGCTGCAACCCTTTAATACATTTCTTCATGTTGTGGTGACCCAAACCCTAAAATTATCTTTGTTACTACTCCATAACATAACAGTTTTCTACTGTTGTTAATTGTGATACGACCATCTATGTTTTCCGAGAGTCTTAGGCTACCTCTGTAAAAGGGTCATTTGACTCCCAAAGGGGTTGTGAATCACTGCTATAGAGCATTTACAGGTTACGCACAAATATCAACCTTTGCTCAAGACTTGGATATTAACATCTGAGAATATGCTACACTGTTAGCAAATAGTATATTCTACATATGCAGAATGCAAATTTTATAGTATGCAGCCACACATGAGGCTATTTTGTATTTCAAACTTTATCATAAGCCATATCCTATCAAAGCTATTTTCAATGTACAGAGTTTAGCGATTTTGTTTTCTATATAACTATGGTGGTTAGGAAAAGAATGGCACTCATAAATATTTAGGAAAGATCTCTCTATGTGGTATGACAATTTCAAATTTATTCAGAAGTTTTAAGACAAAATTTGACTTCTAGTTATTGCACAGGATCATTAGTAAATACATTTTAAAGCACATTATATTACTAAAGAGCTTTCTCAAAGTTTTGAAGCTATAGTGCCATTTGTCTCAAGGTTACAATCTATATAGTTTCATAAATAGTTTGTTGATATGCCAGATAGAACTCTAATGCCAGATAGCTTGATAGTGACCAACTTGAAGGAAATACTTAATAACCCTATTTTTCAATAGCTTTATACTATTAGATAGTCTTTAATGCAAGAAATTAAGTTAAAAAACTAATTTATTTTACCATTTTCTATGCATATCTTTATTCATCTGAAAATGAAAGTAAAATTTTAGCCTTGAGCCTAACAGAGGAGCCTCAAAAATTGGCTCATTGGGTGATTAAATTAACTGCCCCTGTATGCATCATTTCTCCCTGGTTTTATAGAACAGGGCCACATGATGAGATTTATGTATGGTGTATCCATCTGACAATGAAAACAAGGTACTATTCAGTCTCAAAACCTCTGCTCAGAAACTAAAATGTGTTTTGGTCCCATCTTTAGCATTCAAACTCCTCAAATTTTTTTTTTTTTTACAAATACCGTTTCTTTTAATTGAGCCTTTGCACATTTCTAAATGGCAATCACTCTATCCCTCAGTATTTTATTTCTGAATGTTTTGCACTACTGTTATTGTGCATGCCTTTTCAACTCCCTTTGTAAAAGAAACTACTATGTAATATGCATTTTATATTCCTGTCCTTGATGCCTTCCACAAAAACACTTTTAAATTTCAAGCAGAAAAGAATTGAAAATGTAAGGTTGGTTATCTGTTAACAAACATTCTCATGGGTTCTAATATTTAATATTCAAGTGAGGGGCTTGGAAGATGGCTCAGTGAACAAAGTCCTTGCAGTGCCACTGTGAACATTTGAGAGGAAGAGACAAACAACTTCTGGGGCAAGCAGGAACTGGAGGAACTGGTTAGCTCTGTGTTCCCAGATGAATACAACTCACCACTATACCAAAGACCACACAGTCTGCAAGGAGTCCTAAAAGGTTGCCCACTTGGCAACTCTCTCACTATCAAAGGTTCCGCTCCTTCCTATCACCAGTGTTTCACCCTCCTAGTTGCCTTGCACAGCCTCTAACTGAGACAGAGACTCCCTGCTCTATCAGAGAGCACACAGGCGATAAAAAGCCCAGCCTATACCGACAGAAGACAAGAGAAGAAACCAAGGAACAAAACACCCATCCAACAAAGGCAAACTCAGAAATTGATACCTAGATCTATAATCACCCCAAACTAAGATGCCTAGAGGTCATCATAAGAACACAAGAAACAACCACCAAGGCAATATGACATCAACAGAATGCAGCTATCTTACTCTTTCCAACCCTGAACATTCCAACACAGCAGAAGCACAAGAAAAAGACCTTAAACATAACTTTATGAAAGTGAGTGAGGTCTCTAACTAGGAAATGAACAAATTGCTTCAGGGTAATCAGAAAAATAAAAATGAACAATTAGAGGAAATTAATAAATCCCTTAAAGAATGGCAAGAAAAAACAAACAGTTGAAGGAAACAGACAAAATTCAAGACCTGAAAGTGGAAATAGAATCTATAAATACAATACAAAGTGAGGGAATTCTGGAAATGACTCATGAAATCTGTAGAGTTTGGAACGTTTTCACGAGGGCTCTAAATATATCAATGGATTAATGTTGTTAACCTTGGGAGTGAGTTTCATAGTAAAAATACAAATGAATTCAGCTCTCTCTCTTGACCACTTTCATCTTTTACTGCCACATGGAGTGATGTAGCATGCAGGCCCTCACAATATGAGGGTCTACCAACTGTGGACTTACCAGCTTTCAAAATTCTATAATAATAATAATAATAATAATAATAATAATAATGATAATAATAATAATTTCTCTAACATTTCTAATACCCAATCTAAAATATTTTGTTATAATAGCTTAAATTAGAGACACATTCCAGGCCACATTAGACAGGATTCTTATCTCAACATTCATAATTCATTAAAAAAAGTGATTTTACCATCAACATGTTAGATAGTCTCATTTCTATGTTATAAGACTATTGAAAATAGCAATCATTTCATGTAGTGCCAGTATGCAGCATAATGACTATAAACCCATGGGCACTTAATGATTTAATAATCTCATGAAAGAATATTGTTTACATAATTATACTCTCACATGGAAGACAGAAAGGCCAATAAAAATAGTCTCTTCATACTATTCCTACTTTCAGAGTACCTACTCCAAAGCCATATCTCTTAATTTGTGTTTATTTGTCTTAATCCTATTCTAAAGAAATAGCTATGACATTAATTACAATGGCTGGTGATTTAACTCAAAGTTTCTGCCTTAGTATTTACTCAATTTTGGAAAAAACAAAAGGCATCATCAACAACAAAAAAACAGCGATATGTTATTCAAATGTTCAAAATCACACGACCTTGCAGATGATAGGATTTCTTTAAATGACTTCACTAGATTTTGTCAGGTTTGCTAAAACATTCAATGTATTTTGTCTGCAATCCTCACACTGACAATGGAGCACTGGCAGGCTGATGATATACGAGTTCTCTGAGAATTTCACATTATTCATTAAAGTGGATGTTATGGGATTATGAAATCGCCTTTCTTTGTAAACATAGTTTCCGGACATATCTCAGTGTTATCTTCACTATGTGTAAAAAAGAACATTTAGGAATCATTCATGTGAACATAGGCTAAAACGCATTGTTAGTCATTGTTTGATTTTGACATGAAAGCAACATAGCCAACGCTCTCCATATTTACCGTGGACCTCTACACCACTGCTCCACAGGAAGAAAGACTTATTGTCAGGAAAAATGACGTGAAGCTTTACTTGTGCGGTAATGCTGTAAGAATGCCCCTCTCCAAGTGCTGGATACGGTGTTAAAAAAACATGGACGATTGTCCTCATTTCTGAAGATGACTGACCAATAACAGATAATGGAGGGAACAGTAAAAGATACCACTTCTAAATAAATATGAGAAAATATCACTGTGTATCAGAAACCAAGGGTACTCAAATCATGCCCAGTTAATACCATGACGATCAGCAAAAAGTGAATAGAAATGCCCCTAGGGAAAGAGGAAACTCAGCGAACATACCATAATGATCTGTGTTTCAGTCCAGAGCAAAACAAGTGACTCCTGATAGGTAATCATGTTCTGCTGTCCAATTTCAGTTATTTTCACCGATTTTAGCGTTTGAAATGCCTTGGCATTCCTGATGATGTACTTTGTGACAGATTCTATTATTGGTTTCTCTTACAATCATGTTAAACATTTTACTTTTTCTGTCTGCGCTTTGCCTCAATAGCATACGATGTGCAATTTCTTGATTAAGAATGTGTTCTGTTCCAGGGTTAGGGGAGGCAACGCTCTCTGTTCTTTTGAAATTTCTATTACTGCTTGCAAAAAGAAAGTGTTCCAGTGTTTAATAATATTGTCCATAAGGGAAGGTATAATTATATTATTGACAGCTTACCATTCTGACAACACTGTGTTTATCAAATAATCAGGAGAACAGAGTCCACCTGATTGGTGTTCATGATGAACAGAGTCATGCCTGATACATGGCAGTAGTGTGATATATAAACTAGTAATGATATCCTAATGAGTATTATTGTCGAGGTTTTTAATGTAAAAGCATGTGTTCATGAAAGTATATCAGAAGAAATATAACAAAATACTAAGATATATTAATTCAGTAGTATCTAGAAATAAATGGCTATTTGAATACAAATATTTAGTGTCCATAAATATTTCCTTTGCAAAGGATTCATCTTGCACTCTTGTAACCCCGTCACTTGAAAAGTAGATGTAGGAGCATCAAGCAATGACATCTATGTTCAGCTATACAATGAGTTCGAGGTCAGCATAGGAAACATACTCGCCTGTCAGGAAAAACAATCATTTTTTCTTTATTTGATTTGATAAACATGAAAAATTAGAGAGCCTGGTCTCTGAAACAATATCGTAATTTGTTTCCATCAATTTGAATTTAGAAGCAAAAAGCAAAAGGAATGTTTCTATGAAGTTTATCATTTTTATACAGAAGTCCATTATAGAAAACCTGGAAGATACAAGAAAATAGAGTTTTGAGAATGCTGGGAAAAGATCAAAGAATTAAAAAATAAAGAACCTTCACTCTTTTCCAAGGTGAAAGCCTCCTTGAGATTATAGTGTATGATTTCCAAGCCATCAATGGGCTGTCCTCCTGACTAGAAAACTTCCCCTGAGTTGCTGATAAATTTGCATCAGATATGAATAATTTGTAACACATCTCTGTTTGGAGGCCCATATTTCTGAGAGAAGCCTAGAAAAAGTGACTGAAAGTAAATAAGGCTGAAAAAGGAGGCAGAGCTGTTGCAATAAAGTCAGTACACCAACTACATTACACGGAGATATGCTCACTACACTAGAAGCTAAATTTAGCTTGAAGACATAGCCTATTAAAACATATGACTACAAAGAGGATCTTACATATAAGAACAGAGAAATAAACCCTGTATTACATCAGAAGTACAGAAAAAATAAAAATTCAGGGTAGTTATTATTTCCTGAGTCAATATCAACAAAACACACTCACTAACAAACAGGAAGAGCAAACTACACTTCTAAAGGTGTCACATTAAGCCACATATCATTTGACTAGAGAGTAAAGACAGTAAACTTAATACCTGAAACAGATATGCAGAAGTTTACTGGGGATGGCTTCTTCTTCATGTCTTAGAGGAGGCAGTGGGAATTATTGAAGATGACACCACAATTTAAGTGGTAGATGCAGACAGTCATTGTAAAGAACTGCTCTCAGTTGCGTAGCATGCGTGAGAGGCATCGGCTTGATGCTTATCTAATCCTTAAAGCAGCCCTTGGACAAGAGATCTACTATCAATTCTAGCTCAGAGTTAAGAAACTTGATGTTCATAAAGTGGATAAGTTGTTCAGCATTACACAGTAATAAGCAATTGAAATTTTCATTCCAAGATTCTAGTGCAATCAGTGTGTTTGCTGTTGGTCACTTAACTAACTACTCTCTAATTCTCCTAGGAAGCAAAGAAAGGGGAACCCAAACACGGAAGGTTTATTTTGATCATTGACAACCAAAGAGATGGAGTCAATTTTAAGAGGAAATTTCATAGGATTATGATATGCTCTCGACATTCCTATGAAACTTAAGAAATGTGATTAACTTTCAGATTTTCTAAATTAGTTTTATATGAAAGCTTATTATTTAAATAAAGTTAAAATAAAGATATACTGCTTGAAGTAACTATAGTTCAGAAATGTTACCTGTGTTTTATCCATTTTCAGATTTAAAAAGAATTCCAGGATAGGACCTCAGATTGGAGAGGGAGATTTAAGGTGCAGTTATGTATTAGGTGTCAATGTTTATTTAATAAAAACATTTGGAAAAAATGCAACATTGGAATAATTGTCAAAGTAAAAAAAAAGCCTTCTGTTTCCCATGAGGGAACAGAATACTAGTCAGAGCAAAGGGATGTGCCTACAAAGGTTATAAAGACTGCATATTAAATATTCCTCTGTGCCCACCATGGAAGCGCCAGTTAAAGGCAATTACAAATGGCCTTTACTTGATAAAAATGCAATATGCTGAGCTCAAAAAGGTGATATACATTTTGTTTAGTTTTCTTTGATGAGGGACCAAATGTTATTTTTCTATTTTTGTGTTCTATTGCCTTTAAGGTGAACACAAAAATTCAATTGGATTTCTGTAGGAGGGCCTGGATGAAAAGAGAAATCCAAATGTCTTAAAGTAGAGTCAATTTGACATGGGTTATCTCCCTCTGTGTTAAGAATACAATTTTGTCATTGTGCTCAGGTATATAATCAGTTAGTAAGTGCTCCAATAACTCTGGTTGAATAACTAGGACTTCTTGAGAAAAGAAACAAAGCTCCATGTTATTGCAGGAAATCAGTTCTTTGGAACAGCAGCTGGAAGTATACACTTGGAGGAATAGTAAGGGCAGAGGATGCCATCTTAGCCTGTCAACTTCTGGCTTGGACACCAAATGGGAAAGATAAATCTTCAAGAACAAACGGAATAAGGTAGTTGCAAGTAACAGAAGTGATTGTCATAAACACACTCATACCAGAAACACATATGAACACATTTGCATATTTTCACAATGTCAGAACATGCTGAATAATAACAAATTCACATACTAAATCAGTTTGAGTGGCTATAATTTGACAAGTATCCAGATTTCCCTTGGTAGCTAGCCATTGTCAAGTGAGTTTATTTATGCTAATTTAATTACTAATAAACGTTAGCATATATTATTTCAAAATTAATTACTAATAAAGGATGTCTAGCTAATTAGACACCACACTGTGATTGTTTCTATTCATGTCTGTAAGAAAAGAATGGCTTCAAATGAGTTAAGGAGCTCACAGCAGAGTTCAAAGTGGTATTCCTGCAGACAGAGAGCGAATGCAGATAAAAAGAGGGTAGGTGAAGCTGGTTAAACAAGATAATAATGAATGCAATTGGACGACTCATGTGAGTCTACAGGGAAGCAGAACGGAATCTGTAGAGTTGACTCAAGCACCGGAGGAGCAGGATCATAAAGGGGAGGTGAAAAACATATCCAGATGGATAGATAGTTGACCGGATACTTGAGATGGATGGAAGAAGTTTAAGTGGAGACAGGGATATGATGAAACACTGGGAACAATCAGGTATTCTCTGCTTATTTTTAATTATTGTTTTCTTGGTACCTATTTGTCCCTTGATACAACTTGGTAATCAGATAACAGGTTTCTGAGACCATTGGCATCATAGAGTTAGTTGCCTTCCTCCTTATGAGAGTCCAGTCCAGAGTGGTGCATAGTTTATTGATCTGGTATATCTGATAAGTCTTTGAGCCTGCTTTTACTAATATAGCTTGCACCTACTGGCTCATGTGCTCAATATTAACTTTGGAAAGTTTATAGGTAGTATTTTTCCTGTTTATGTTTAGAAATAAGCTGTTTATGAGTCTTATTATCTCAAGGGTGATGCTCCATAGATGGTGTTTTCTATGGCACAATAAGGTACAAAATCATCCTCCACTTTCACTCAAAAGGGAAGTAAATGTTGCTTATGAAATGAACTTACCAAAGCAAATAATTTTAAACATTGTGGAATAACTTAGAATGGGCACAGCCTGACCTCTGTGATCATCCGGAAGAGAAAATTGTCCTTCAGTCAAAGAAAACTGATTCTGTAAAAATTAAAACCAGCCTACCATCCACAACCCCAGAGAACCTAGATAACAAAGAGAACCCTAAGTGAGATGTACACAGGAAGGAGAAAAGGACAAGGTCTCCTGAGTAAACTGGGAGTGTGGGGGTAGTGGGAAAGGGAAGAAGAGGAAAAGGGAAGAAGGGAGGGGGAGCAGAGAAAAATGTACAGTTCAATAAAAACTATTTAAAAAAAAAGGAAGGGAAATCATGGAAACAACATAGTGGTTTTCCTAAAGATGTCTCTCTTGCCATACGGACAAGGCAACTCATTTCAACATCTAATACAGAAGGAAAGGGGTTAATGTACTGATAAAAATAATTTTCACTGAAGTCTTTATATTTTTTGGGTAGTTCTAGAGAAATATTTATCTGCTGTGTATTTTTAACATTTTGACCTTTAAGGATTCTTCTCATTGTATTTCTTCTTTTAAAGTGGTCTTCTACTAAAGAATTCCCCTACTCAGAAAAGTTTTGATTTCATTGCCCCTAGGACCCCAGTAAGACAGGAAGTAACTATCAGTGGTGTTCAATAAAGTCACTATATATAGAAGAAGTTAGAAGACAGATTGCTTTGTAATAGCGGACATGATTCAGTATGAAGATGACAAACATCCCAGGAGAATCCAGAACCAATGTGTCACATGCGAAATATCCCACTCTCTCTCCCTTTCGTCAGAAAATACTTGAAGCTGTGGTTGTCCAAGTCCACACAGAGCGCAATCTGAATACACTAGGCAGCTAGCAGCACGGAAGAAATCCAAACATGGGATTTTGTATCAGTGAACATATGTGCAATGTCCAATTCTTTGTGCTCTTCTGAAGGCATTCTGAGTGACCTCTTACTAAACCAGCAATGTCAGCAGCCCGGCAGCTTGGCCTTCTTCATTTTCTCACTTATTTATTCTCCACTCCTTGCCAGGTAAACTGCCTGGTCCCAAGCCTGTCTTGGATTTTAGTTTTGAAGAGTTGAAACCAAGGTATCATGAGAAAAACACTTCTAACACAAAACACACTTGTTAATTCAGAACTGGTAGCAGCTCCGTGTGGTCCTCGGCTTTCCTTAGTCAGATTTTCAACTGACCTCATCACACCAAATAGGCCAAAGGATCTCTATTACCCACGAATGTGACTCAAAAGGAAAGGAACCAATATATATGAAGTTTCACACCACGCAAACATGCACACACACACACACACACACACACACACACACACACACACTACAAGCTATATCCTCTTTGAAAGAGTATTTTTATAAGGCGTAATGTTCTATTCTTTTTCTAAATTTATAACAAATATGTAATTCACTTTCAGCAAGCACTATTTTAAAAATAAAACTACAGAGCAATCTAATTATAAACATAGACATAAAGGCATAAACAATTAACAGAATTTAATTGATGTTGCATTGACGGTGGCACATGCCTGTAATACAAGCATGTGGGATAAGAGAATTACCATGAATTTGCAGGATAGTCTGAGCTACATAGTAAAACCCTGTGCCTAATACCTAAAGGTGAAATTATTGGCTCTAATGTACTTGAAGAACTGGGGAAGAATTCTGTCTTAAAAGCTCTCATCATTAACTACAATAACTAAAATTTCTAGTATTAAAATGCTTATATAGTAATAGTACCATTTCATGAATATTTATGAACCTATTAGGAAACAGGAATGAGAAGACTCTTTAATCTGATAAAGTGTATATGCTAAGACAGAAATAAATAGAAAAGAAAACTGAAAAGTGTGACCTCTTCTCACAAGAGTAAAACTTTAATAAAATAGAACATAAAGGACATTGTACTTAATGGTGCTACTTTGTGCATCAGTATATTATGAGAGCTCTCATAATGCAATGAAATTATGAAATGTTACATAATTCTAGAAAATAGAGATGTACAAGCCTCTCTCAAAATGCTGTGATTAACCACCTTGATATTCCAAGAAAGGCTTAGCAAGTTGTTAAAGCAATAAAAAGAACTTAATGAAATTCTGCCAAGTAAATCAGCTTTTAAAACATACATTCTATATACCTCAAAGAAGCAAATCATAGACTGTAGTAGGAAAAATTCTATTCATAATAATAATCATAAAGTAGATCATTTCTCTAAAAAATCATTAAAAAACAAATTAAATTAAATACATACTAAAAAACCCACTTCACCAAGCATAAAAGATGGCAAATAAGTACATGAAAAATTATTTGCAAAAATGTTCAATATTATCAGTTAATATAATTAATTTAAATTAAGATTAAACATTTCACCAAGCATGGAAATTGGCAAATAAGTACATGACAAATTGTTTACAAAAGTGTTCAACATTATTATTCATTAATAAAATTAATTTAAGATCAAAATAAGATGTGACCACATAATGCAATAGCTTAGATTATATATGCTAACGTGATGGCAGCAACTGCAAGCAACAGCTCACAGTAGCTGCAATGCTGCTACTGGATTGCTGAGAACACAGGAATTTGGAGAAATAGTTGATAAAAAGTAAAAACTCTTACCAGCAATACGGCTTCTTGATGTTTCTCCAGGAGAAAGAAAGGCATGTCCACAAAAGCTTGTTGATGACTGAATGCTTCTAACAGTCTTATTTGTTATCACTAAACCTGGGTGCCAGTCAAATATTCTACAGATGAATGGACAAATAATTTCATATCCATTTAATAAAGACTTCTCGGAATCAGAAAGACACTAATTACCGTTACATAAAACCATAGAGGGCATCATAAAAGCATGATGGGAAGTGGAGGAAGTCATATACATGCATAATTCTGCTGATAGGATATGCGGAGAAAGACAGACCCGTGGGGGCAGAAACACTGCTGTGGCTGCCTAGGGTTGATGTAGCAAAGTGGTTTATCTACACAGAAGGGCAAGGAAACTTTGGGATTCACTTAGTCTGTGCTGAATGCTATAGCTAAAATATAGTCTGTTTAAGAACAATTTAATTCTCACATGTCTAGAGATTGGAAAGTTTGGGATCAGTAAAGTCACAGATTGACTTGTCTCGACAGGACCCTTTTCCTATGTCTACAAAGAACAGAAGAGCTTGTTGGTTCTATCTGTAGACATTAATTCCACCCATGAAAGTAGAGATGTTGTGTCCCAATCACTTTGTTTTCTAATACCTTCACTTTTAATACGAGGACTTTAACATTTGGGTTTTGAGATGGACACAAAAGTGTAAAACATATGAGGCATATTCTATATTATAAAGTTATGGTTACTGGTTGTATGACTTCATGTTTGTCTAAGCAATTGTTCAGTATATCTATAAGAAGTACATTTTATTTCATATATGTTATAATTTTATAAACTTGAGTTTAAAACTAGAAATTATTAAGGTATGTATAAAATGTTCAAATATATAGAACTATATTTAGTTTTTACCTCAACAAAGAAGCTTTCTGTTAGCAACATGTAGAAACCATTGCAGAAAGCCATAATTGGTCAAAACACAGAGAACAACTCACTGTGAGTTGCTCAGCACCAACTGAAGTACCTACAACAGCTCCTCTGAACCTAAGGCTCAGAGACCGTTATGGAAGAGAGCAGAAAGTTTGGAAGAGCCTATTTTAATATTTATCAAGACAAGCCATAATGTTATAGTAATAAAATGTGTGAAATTTGATTATGAAAAAGTTGACCAATAGGAGAAAATTAAACATTCGAACAGAAAATGGGTATTTCCTAGGATCTTCATACATGTCACAGAAGAGACTAAAATCTGGGTAAGGTAACTCAGTATATAAAGGGTCTGTGCAAGTCTGAGTACCTAGGTTCAGGTCCTCAAGGCCCGTGTAAATACAGCTGCATTGACATGTAGACTGTAGTACCGGGTCAGGGGACAAGCAGACTAGCCATTCAGCAAGGGACTCTTCAAAAATTAAGGTAGTGAGTAAGAGAGGAAGACATCCTACATTGTCCTCTGGCCTCTACACACATGTACAAATATGTGCACCAGTATAAACATGAGCATATAGAAGCAAACATGCTTTCACTTATACACTATATACATATACATTAAATAACAAAGAGAATGAATGTGGAAATTATTAAATAATAAATGACAATGAAGTAATATATTTCCATTGCTAAAATCATACAGAAAATTACTATGTAATTAACATAGACTAAACATGAACAAAGAAAAGCTATAAAACTATATTTTAAATTGATATTATTATTATAACCTGTGAAATTAATTTAAATTTAATTTATTTAATTTAGTTTAATTTTAAAATTTTAAAAATTTAATTAATTTTAAAATTAATTTTTTTAAAGAAGAGGATGGTAAGGATTAGTAACTCCAAACTAGCATCTAATTTTTATATATTTAAAAGGGACTGTTTAGATAAAGAAAAAATGGAAAATAAAGACAACAAATATTATAGAATATAACAAAAACTTTCAGACTTATGCCAGTGAGAATAAACCATCCAATAGAAACTGGTCAAAAGCAGTGGTTTGAAAATTCAAGAAGGATGCAACAATTTTCCAAGTAAGAAATAAAACAAGATTGGTGGGTAAACAAAAGCAAAATAAAATGAGAAATTATTTCAAAACATTACATTGATAAAAGCCACAACTACAAAATTCTAAGAGGATGTGAGAATGTATAACTCACCCCCAAGAATGTAAATCAATACAATATCTTCAGAGGGAAGCCTGCAAACATGCTTACAAACAATTTTACAGTTCAGCAGGTCCATTATCAATCACACTCACCTGCAGAATATCTCAGAAATGTGTGTCAAAGTATTTATATGGGAGTATCCACTAGCATTGGTTATAGCAAGAAAAATAAAACAATTCAAATACCTAGCAGCAAAAGAGCAGAGATTTCCACTGTGTCATAATATAAAGACATAGTTTAGAGGTGTATGTGAACACATACATACACACATACATACACATATATGTATATATAATATTTTAAATATGTAGATATTTATATAAAATTTTAATTATATATATAATAGAAAAATATTTTTAGAAAATGAAAAAGACTCACCAGTTTAAAAGAAATAATTTTCTGATGATTTTAAAATGTGATGTTGAATAGGCAAAGGAATCTAATTGGATTATTGTGCAAAATAAAATATTAACACATTAAAAGCAGAGTAAATAATTTAGTATTTTTCATAGGTGTGTACATATGAATATTTTCTTCACTTGTAAAACTATCTTTTTCCAGTTGTTTTAAGATTGAATTTCTTATTCTTGTTATTTTTAAGCCATAAAAGTAGGCAGTTGTAAGTATGTAAATGCTAACCTTGTGTTTAGGAATCCTTGTTTCCTGTGGGTAATGGAGATTTTGGCACATCCACATTTCCCCACTGACTTAATAACTTCTGGAGTTTCTTTAGAATGTGGTGTTCCAATGGAAGACAAAGAATTATAAATTAACACTGCATCTCAACATGGGGAATTGTAGCGTCTTGCAGAAAGGTAACCAAAGTTGGTGTGATGTATAATCATGGTTATCAACTGTACTGTATCTACAATTCTCAACATAAAAGATGTCACCAGAGAATGTAACTAAGGACAATTTTCCTGGTTTCTGGAAGACTTTGTTGTTTGGGGTCCTTTCAAAGACTTTCTTCAGTTTGTGGGAAATTGGAAATAAATTTTAGTTCCAAAGATACTGAGTATTCATACAGTAGGACTATTCTTCAGATGAAATTATTCTATTCTTGGATTTTTACATCAAACAAATAATGCTGAAGAAAGCTATAAAGTCCTAGAATGACATGACATAAAAACTCAATAAAGTATATCTAAACCACTAGCTATAAAGTAGATAGTAAATATAACTATTGTACTCTTGGTTGTATAATATAAGTTGAAATGCTGTTGAACATTATGTATCCTCAATGTAAACTGTGATTATACCACTAGCATCATGAAATTTAAGCATACTTACATCTATATTCCACAAAAATGTAAATAGATCATGTTACTATTGTTCTTTCTTCTCTAAAAAAAAGATACACCATCAAGACAGAGTAAGGTGAAGAGAGAGAGGGAGAGAAACAGAGGGAGAGACAGTGAGAAAGAAAACATTATTCTCTTTAAGGAATATAAGCTTTAAATAAAAAATTATAGACTTCATAACAATAATGTTTATAAGGATCACTTGTTATTAGAGAAAGAAACTGTTGTCCACTGAAGTTGTTGAAATGTTTTGATTTAACATTAAGTTGAAAAAATTCAGCATAGATGAGAACAGCATTACATCTCCAGCCTCTACAAAGAGGCATTGCAATAATAAAAACTTAGGTTCAAATGGAGATTAAACTTTTAGAGGCCATGCAATACAGTGCTGTCCATTCCTATTATAAAAATTTACCGTGTCGTGTGACACTGCCTTTGAACTTGACTTTAACCCTGGCTGCCTAGGGTCCTATCTGTGTCTGTGACTCTACAGCATCCAGAGCCTGTGTTGATGTCTGAGGCTCCTGTTGCCACAAGTGTCATGAGGATTCCCAGGGTCTGAGCCATCTCCTGGGGCCGTGATGGTGTCTGAGGGCCACGCTGTCCCCATGACTATGCTGGTCTGAGTAAACTCCACCACCACCTGGGACCATGGTAATAGCCGGGTCTGTGGTCCTACCACTCTGGGTCTATATTAAAGCCCATGGCCCATGTTGCTACTGAGAGCCATAAATATGCCTGGGCTCAGGCCAGCTACCTGAGTCCCTGTTAGTGTCCAGGGACCATGGTGTCTCTAAGGCTGTATCCATCTGAGGAGCCTGCAGTGTTACCTGGGGTAGTAGTAACATCAAGACTTGGCTGCTGCCAAGGACCATGCCTGGGTCTTTGGTCCTACTACAACTGGGGTTTGTTTTGAAGTCTGAGACCAGTTTTGTCATAAAAGTTTCAAGGAACTCCAGTGTGTTGACTGAAGTTTTCCCTCCTGCCCAGTTCCCACAGTCGTTAAGTCCCAAAGAATTCACACAGAGGTCTACATTAATTATAAAATGATTGGCTCACTAACTCAGGCTTCTTATTAACTCATAACTTATGTTAGCCCATTATTTTTATCTATGCTAGCCACATGGCTTGGTACCTTATTCGGCAAGGCAGTCACATCTTGCTTCTTTTGTGGCTGGGACAGGACTACATCCTTTTCCCAGAATTCTCCTGTTCTCATTGACCCACCTTTCCTTCCTGTCTGGTTGTTCTGCCTATACTTTCTGCCTGGCTATTGACCAATCAACATTTATTTAAAATATAATTGACAGAATACAGACCATTGTCCACACCACCAGTGCTAGGGCCACAATCATGGCCTTGTTGGTGTCTGGGACCCTGCTGCCACCAGAGCCATCCTGATCTTAGTGACCTGAGCTTTCACCCGGAACCAGGATGTCATCCAGGCTCAAACTGCTGCCAAAGGCCATGTCTGGTTCTGTGGTCCTGCTGCCGCTAGGGTCTGTGTTGATGTCTGTGGCCCATGTCACTTTAAAGGACCACAGGAATCATGCATGATGAAATCAGAGGGCTGTGCTGAGCTAGTCCTACCCTTTACTGACCTTGGGATAGCTAAATACTGCAGCAAGAGAGCTGGCCCGAGCCCTGCGGAAGAACTGCCCCCATCCCCCCCTACATAGTCTCAGAAGAGATGACCCTGCTTCTTACCACTGGTGAGGGAGAATTGACCCAGATGACATGGACATAGGAGAACTGGCTCACTCCCTTGCCTCAGGGGGCAGCCCCAATAGCCCAGAATGAGCAACACATCCACCACCCAGGCCCACAGCTGGACCTGATGTTGTCCCCCCCCTAATGTCAACCCCATCTAGGACCTACTGGAGTTCATGAAGTGACAGGTCCTATGGAATCCATGTAGTTTGTATGACTCGGGAGCTCACAGGATATCTGAAAGGAGTTTGGGTGAGGATCCAATGATGATGGTACCAGAAACCACAGGCACTGAACAAGACCAATGAATCATTGCAATGAACATTGGCAAGTAAAGATAATTGAACAAAGGAATGTGACTAACCATAGCTCCCAATGCCACCAAGAATGAAGAGGTGTTGGAGAGGCAGGAAAGATGGAGGAACGAAGAGGTTGTTTGTTTTCTTTTTCTTTCTTTTTGTTTGTTTGCTTGTTTTGTTTTGATTTGATTTAATTTTAGAAATCTTTTGTGAGGGTACAGCAGAGGTGAGGGGAGGACTGGAGATGAGCTGAATTGGGGTACATGATATGAAATTCCCAAGGAGTCCTAAAGAGACTATATTAAATAAAAAGTGAAGTTTGTGAAAAATACAGTAGTTCCCACCAAGCCCGGGGAGTGAAAACCCTCAAGCAATGTGTCAGAGCCCAATACACCCATCATCACACTTCTGCAGATAATTAGCCTAAAATATCCTGTTTGAAAATGATGACTATGCAAAGAAGAGACTTATTACCAAGACATGTGAAATATAACTTAGTGTTACATATGGGTAAGACTCTCTGTTAAGCTAGTTCATACTGAAGGGATGATAGACAATAGCAAAGTCCTATGTAAACATGATATGGAAAAGGTCTTTGCTGTAACTAAAAATGTCCAAATGCAGTATGTATGGTGATGTGAAAATAATTTGCAATATATTTTGAGAAATATAACAATAATGACATCAAATGCAAAAAGAAACATTTAAATACTTTATGTAAACATTTTTTTCATGTTCTGTAGTTGAAAACAACTTCACATGCTAGTTTTCTCTTTGCTCCAGACTTGATTTAATTTTTTTATCACTAGAAGATAATTAGTTATGGGACTTTGCAGCTTTACAAACACGTCTGGATTCTTTATTCCTAAGCTAAGATTTTAGTGATATCTGTATTATCATAATAGCTTACTCTAATGGTATTTCCACAGATTCAACTTGGTTTGAGTTCTTGATCTTTGGCCAACTCAAGATGTGATCCTAAAAACTGAAGGTGGAACAAAAGAATCAACATTTTATTCACATATAAAATCTTGCCAGAATAGAATATCTTGTCCCTTTGGTTACTACATAAAAAATAAATAGGATGGTCTGAGTTGAATGTACTTCATTCTCAAAGTGAAACATCCCACTATACTTTCTCATTCATGTATTTGCTGTAACAAACTTCTTTTTTTTCTTTTTATTGATTTTTATTGAGCTCTACATATTTCTCTGCTCCCCTCCATGCCTCTCCCCTCCTCTTCAACCCTCTCCCAAAGTCCCCGTGCTCCCAATTTACTCAGGAGATCTACAAAACAAAAAAATGTTGGCATTCATGCTCAGAGATTCTGACTCAGTAGGATTAACATTTTTTATTTCCAGCTTGTTCTCCGATATTGCTGAGAGCTGCACCTGATGTAAAGAAAATTGTTATTATTACTTATTCTTTGCTTATGGGAATAATAAATGATTATTTCAAATTTTAAAATGAAAATATTATTGCTAACATAGTCATACAAGGTAGTTCTACTGTGAGCTTTTAATAATGATAATTTCCTGTCTTAAACATTTTTCAGATTCATTAGCATTTCCACTTGTTCATGTCACATTTACTTATACTGGATTGATGAGTCACACATCTGTTTCATTGCCCATTTAAATCCTAAACATTCTTCAACAGTAAATGCAGAGATTTTCTTACCTATGAATATCTACTAATACCCAACTTGCAGCTATTAACCTCCTTCTTCTAAATCCAGAATTAACTGCAGATATGAAGACATTAAAGTTTTTATTGTCATTATATGTAGTTGATAAAACTACATGCCCAAGGTAAACCAAAAAACAAGACCCAATATTTCTGTTCTGTTTTATAGAAATGTCGAGTATAAATCATGATGGCTTACATGCAACAAAATTATAATTAATGTGCATCTGTGCTCAAACTTGGAAATCTATTCTTAAAAACAGTAAGTGAGCAACAGAGTTCTGTTTACAGCAGGATGACATGCTTTATTATCTCACCATGCCTGCTCTGTTCAAAGCTTGCTTTTAAGTTCCAGCTACCTGAAATTGCAGTGAACTCATCTGAAGCAGACCCAGATAACATTTCATCTGACTTACTTCTTAAACTTTTACCCTCTTAGGGACTCTTGAGATTTCAAAAGGAAACAATTAACTCTACTTGCTGCTTTTCAATTTGCAGCTCCTGTTTCCCACTACAATTATATAAGCATCTGCCTGTGTGCGTAGTGTCTGCCCCTTCCTTTTGCTTCCTGGCAAAGAAATGCAGTTTTGCTCTTCCGCATTCCCATTGTTCTGTACTTCCTTGCCGAACACCCAGAGCAATAGGGCCAATTGTTTGCCGAAATAAAATCTCAAAATTTTTGATACAAAATAAGCATTTACTTTTAGGAAGTTAATTGCCTCAGGTATTTATTTTGTTGACAATATAACTACATATAATACACTGTAATGACATTCCCCAACTACACTCTCTCACCCCAACTTCCAGTCTTGCTGGTCTCTTTCTTCTTCCCAGCTAGCTCTTCCCATACACGATTGTATCTCTTTACATTTATTTATTTTTTCCGAGTTCATGCAGGCAGTCTCATCTGGATTGTGTTCGTGATTACAACACCAATGCACGCCCAGAAGGTGTGTTCCCCATAATTCAGATTACACAATCATTTCTCTCACCTTCTTCCATGGTGGACTTTGGAGTGGGTGACACAGATAGTCTATTTGGGGACAAAACACTCCACTGCCTTATATTTATTAACATTTTGACTGTTATGGAGCACAGCTTTGACCATAGCCTTCTGTTGAAAACTACTTCTCTTACTAAGGCTGACAGCTGTACTAGTCTATGGTTAAAATCATGCATGTCTAGATGGCAGCTCAGCTATCTACCTATTTGATTTAACATCAATAATAGGAACCCATAGGACCCAGGACCTCTCTAACCATAAAATTTGGGGCACTTCTGCTGTGCTAGACATATATTGTGTAGAAGGAGCAGCAGTAGGCTGTGTTCCTGCCCAGATCCTGGCTAGCTTACCCCCGAAATAATTACAGGGAAACTGTATTCTTTTGAACACTGCCTGGCCCGTTATCTCCAGCCTCTTATTGGCTAACTCTCACATATTGATTCAACCCATATCTAGTAATCTGTTTGTCACCACGAGGTCATGCTTACCAGGAGGATTCTAACCCATGTGCATCTTGGGCAGGAGAAGCATGGTGTCTGCCTGACTTTGCTTTCTTTCTCCCAGCATCCTGTTCTGTCTACTCTGCCTGTATAAGCTGCTGTCCCATTGAAAGCCAAGGCAGTTTATTAACCAATGAAAGTGACACATAGACAGATGACACTTCTACATCAACTTCCCGTGGATCAGTTCTCAAATACAGACATTAAATCAGTTAGTTAACCCAGAATATTCATGTGACTGTTGTACCACTGAGCATATCTGGCAAAACGGCTTGATAGTGTTACACTCATGCTAGTACTGTGAATGCTAGCTGGCAGGAAAGACAGTTATTGCCCTGTCTCTGCTTGGTTTCTACATGTCCTGTATCCAGGATATGTATTATTGTCTTTATGAGTAGGGTCTTTCTATCTAGTTCTGGTGGGCTTCCAAGTGCAATATCAGTAAGAGTATTATTCTGGAAGGCGTTGATTGCTCTTAGGCATCCCATACCAGTGATGAGGATTTTAAATTGAAGTACACTGCAATGCTCACCACGCATGCAGAGTACTTCAATTTAAGCTTTTTTATTTAAAATTATATTTTAGATAGCTTAAAAAGCAGTAGACTTTTATGTGGACATTTCTCTCCTCTTTAGTTTAGATTGACTTACCCTCACACATCTGCATTTCTTGTATCTTCTAGACCTTCATGCCTTTCCAAACCTCCCCTTTCCTATACTCCTCACTCCTACTTCTACATAGTATATGTTCACTACCACATGTCTGCTTCAATTTTTATTTACCTCATCCCTTCATCTCTCATGACTTTTATTCTTGCTTCCTGCCTTCTACTGACACTCTTACAACTTAATACATAACATCAAGCCTGAGATTCTCATGTGACAGAGAACATATATGTAATGGGCCTCCTTTCCCCACACCCTTGCCAGTACTTTTCATAGCTTATTTTCTCAAAAAAAAATTCCTACCATAGTGAAATTGGATTTTTCCATGATGAAATTACAAGCCATTTATATTTCGTTTTTATTTTCCACTCTGTACCAAGTGGCCAGTCCCTGCATACCTCCATATTCAAATTTGAAAGAGGATAAAAGTAATGATGGAAGACATCTCTTCCCATGTTTGAAGTGACTAATCCTCTTTTTAGTTAGGTAGACTGACATGCTGAAAACAGTTTATGCACTTGTTGGCTGAACAGTCATGAGTTAACAATCCTGTAAATGATAGTGTTTGACAAGTTACGTTGTAATTATCTAAAGAGTTTGAATATTTCTTAGAGCAAGGGTAAGTTAAGTCTACTTAAACCACAATAGTGCCAAACTAAGGTCTGTGTGGAGCAGGAGTTTGGGGGTCGTCATCCATGCTGCCAGGAAATATGTGGCAAAATTGGCAAGTTCGTTTCAGATTCCCAAGACGTGTTCCCTTCTCTTTCTTCAACTTCCTGTTGCCAGGGATGTGTTAAGGGGCAGAATCTGTCTCATGAATACCCTGCCCCAACGTCTTCAGACTCTTCTCTTGAATTATCCTTAAAGCTTTGCTCCATTGTGTTCGTGTTATATAAGTAAAGTCAAGTCACCTTTGTCCATAAATTTTAGATCAGATCACATCCAAAAGTTGCTAATTAAGACAAGCAAAAGAAATTACACAGAGAAATTAGAGAAAATATTAAATGGATAGGAATATGTTCTTGTCTAATTTGTTCACATCCTGGGAACAATACCAGCACCTTTATTTGCTTTAGTTGGGTACTTTTTCTCCAAAAGGATCACTTTGAATGGGAACGTCATCATCTGAATGCAACTAAGTTATAAAACTCTTTTTAAAATGTCTTGATTCTTTGCAATAACAAAGTCACTTCTTTCTTACTCTACTAGTCAGTGATACACAAACTCCACAAATTTAAAAGTTATAAACTACTGGCCTATATAACCAAGTGGTCTCAAAGTACTAAATGCAACCATTTATAAGCTTAAATCTTTCTCATTCCTTGCAGGCTGGCTACATCATGAAATATCACCTCTTCTAGATGTCACAGCTTTAAAATGTTAGTTGGCTGAATTACCACACTTTATTTAGCTGGTGTCAAATGCATGTCAATGTTTTACATTCTTGTTCACTAGCACTGAAGGGTTTAACTCCATTTCAAAACTGTAAAATTATATGCTTAAAAAGATAGAATTCAACAGGATCTTAGTCATTTCCTTCTATTTTCATGCATAAAGTTGCTGTACCGCTTACATTTATGTGTCAACATGCTTAAACCAAGGGTGCTCAGACATTTGTTTAAATGTTATTTTTGTATATCAGGGAAAGCATTCTTAGACACGAGTAGCAGTCTTAAATCAATTTTAACTGATACATGCAAATTTTTCCAATTGAATTAGGTAACAGGATCAGATGCATATGAATAGTGTTTGTTGTTTAAATCCAGTTAAACCTGTCAGTCTCCTCAAACATGTTTCACTTCTTCCCAGTGAAGTCATCCCAAACTGTTTTTCTAGGTTTCTGAGATAGAGCTACATTGTTAATATCTATCATGAGATTACTTACAATGGTGCATCATTAGAACATTGGGACGCTATCTAATTTGTACTCACTGATAAAGCTTTCCAAGTACTTCTACCCCTGTACTCTCCACTCTAGTCTCCATATTTGTGAGATCATCTGTTTTGGGGTCTACATGTGAGTTTTTCTGTCTGGCTTATTTATTTCCTCTAACATAATTGAATTTGTAGACTCAGTAAGTGGACTTTCCCTACTGGGCATGAATAGGCTTCACTTGTTCCATGCAAAGGTTGGGTACGAACAAGTATATGGGGAATGTTCATTTCTCTCTTCCTGAGATTGAGCCTTTCCCTGTTTTTAAATTCGACTTGAAAGAATGCCGTTTGGTTCCTAGGTCTCTACATTGTTGGCTGCATATCATTAAACAGAGCTCTCATAGTTGTATATGCTAATTCTTTAAGACAAATCTATTGAATGTAGATTGGTAGATAAATAGTTGCCTGATAGATAGGTGAGAGATACATTGTGGATGAATAACAGAAGAAATAGATGAATCATTGATCTCACATTTTGGTTTATATTGGTTTTTGATACCTACATCTAAATGTAATTTATTTACTGTATAATCTTTTGGTATAAACCTGGAAAAAGCTAACCTATAGTTACCATTCTAGTTTTTGTTTTATCTAATAATTTTAAGATATAATTTGACAATGAATAAATGACTCTTTCACTAAATCTTTTGGGATGTAGCATACAGCTGTTCCACTGGGCTTTTTCCTCACTTAAAACCACACCCCAACAGACCCTACCAAGAGTAAGTTCCCCGTGGCTTCTTTCTTTCTTGGCATACTTTGAGTTGAGTTTCACCATGCAAGGAGCCTGGCTTCCCATAGCTGACACTACTTATAAGGTTGTACCTGAAGCCATTCTTTCCCATCCCCACTTTGCTGGATTGTTCTGCCTTTCTTCAGCAGAGACCTGCACTTGGCAGTAATGATTTCATGGCCTGGAATGTTAGAATCCCCCTCACTCTTTATTGGTCCTTTACCCATATACATTGCACCATCTGTTACTATGCCATCTATGTGCTCAGCAATTGTAGTAGCATCCAGCAGTAAGTATACAGTTAACTTATAGTCCACGAAAATTCAGGCATTAAACAGACAGTGATTAAAATTGCAAATTTTAACATAGGTAACATAAAGGAGAAAAGCAACTGGATACTGTCATTTGTTTTCTTTCAAAACAAGGGTCTCATATTAATGTGGTGGTAAATTAGGAAAAAGTTATGCTAATGGGGGAACTTTGTGTAGCTCATCTCCCCAGATGCCTCCTACTCAAGGATGCCATTAGGCCACAGAAAAAGAAGGAAAAAAATCTCTTTTGTGGGCCCAGTGGCTCAGCAGTATTCATGCCTAGGAAGTAGGGTTATTAAGTCCTCCTACTTGAGGACCAATTTCAATTTCTGATGACTTCATCTTTAACTACCAAATTTCTCTATGTCACTTATTATTTTATTAGTTGTTGATCTTTCCATTGTGTTTTCCAGTGGCCAGTGTTGGAGTAAAAAGCACTTACTCTTCACTTGTTTTGTACTATAGAAACAGTAGCTTCCATTAATTTACTTAACATGTTCCAGCATCACATAATCTCCAAAGAATTGTGATTTGTGTCTCAAGACTCAGAGACTCAGTAAGAACAATGGCTCACAGAAGAACTACACGGTGCCTTATTTAAAACACAACATTGCCTATTTTATTGTTGCTTTCACTCACCCTTGCCGACTCTAAAACCTAATATGAGAAGACATCCTTTAGCATGAATTATACAGATTAACTCGATACAGCAATATAACCAGCACCTTCGACAAGCATTATTAAGACTTTGCAAAATATTGTTATAGGAAGAGCATGGATCTATGAAAAGTCAGTGTGCCTGGTTGTACTTTTCTTTTTAAAGCAAGTAAATGTTAGAGATAAATAGTTTTGAGGTCGTATTCCTCTACAAAGAAATCCAGCCTTTCCAGGGCCCAATTGCCGGTCTCTCTGTTCAGATGGTTAAACACTCCTCCTTTATCTTCATTTTCCCTGTAAATAAGTTTATATATGGCCATGATCCAAACTCACAACTTTCACAAGAAATGCAATTATAGCATGAGCGATGAGCACCGGCCGGAAATACAACCCCATAATAAGACATATTGAAGGCAGAAGATAATCTGGCTTCTGCATTATTTAGTCTAGAAAAATATTTAACTGACAGTTAAAATTCAACTAGGGAAAATTTTCAAACCCATCCTTCAACCCACAGTGTGAAAACACAGATTCACCACGGAACAATTTCACTGTGATATATAATAGAATTTAAAAGAGTACCAACAATGACAAATTTCACACTTCCTTTAATGTTTGGTCCCAAAAGAAGATAGCACAAATCTGTGAGAATAGAGTGAAATTGAGCCAAGGAGCTTGTTATAAGTGATGAAGTCTTTTCTTGAGGTTGTTCCCTTTTCTCAAAAGATAAAGCCCTTTAGATGGAATCCAGTGCACTTCAGTCCTCGAGCTAACAATTTCCAGTGGAGGCTTCAATCACAGGGAGAGACCATCACATTCTGTGAGCTCAGAACTAGATCATCTCTGCAACCTTTCTAACTCCTCGGTTTCTGTCCCTCTGGGCAATTTATCACAGGGTCTCGATAAATGAAACAAAGCTGGATGTTGGGTTTTACAGGAATCACAAACCACCTGCAATTAATCATATAGCTCATCTATTCTAAAAAGCCATTTGAAGAATTTAAGCTGCCAGTGTTCTGACACACAGAAGGACAAAAATTGGCTTATATTAAAGCCAAAAGAACCTTAACTTAAAGACTCTGTGGGAAAAAAATTCTTGGGCAATTGTTTCTCTCACTCTTTAAACCAGAAATAATTACAGGCAACCGATGAGAGCTGTGAAGAGAATCAGCCGCTCCCGAGGTGAATTGCCTTGTGGGTTGTGAAGTGCAGAGTGCTCAATCTTGAAATTACATATACACCACAAAGAGAAAGACTCATCAGGTTGTATTTATTTATATCTATATTGATATCCGTGCATGTATACTCACATACATACATGTTAGTATCAGCAACAATTAATGAAAAAGGGGTTAACAACTCGAGAGTGGGAAGATGGGAGGGCTCTGATGAACAATAGACAGGAGAGTTGGAAGGAGTGAAGTGAAGTAAGTCTCTTTCAGTTAAAAACATATTTAATATATTTAAAAGACGTGTAATTAAATTATTTATTCAGTAGAGATTCAAATGTATGTTTCAACACTTCTTTATAGCTGTTGGGAAGTAAAGAAAAGGTAGGAAATAAAGTCAGAAGACGACGAGTGTTCATGTCAGCCTGTGCTCACATACTCAGTCTCCCTTCCCCAAAGGAACCAAGGTGGATGTTCCATGGCCCGCTGTAACCCATCATCTCTCTTCAAGTCACATCACAAGAGTGCCCTTCTCCTGGGATAAAGCTTTGGTTCTCATCTGCAAGCCAATCAGTATTTTCAAAACACATTTTAATTCATTCCTGAGTGATTGCACCTGTGTATTTAAATGATTTAGATATTTTTGAACCTGATTTTTCCTCTTAGAAAAAGTTAATCTTGTCCATAATTTCTAAGAATATCTAACTGAAAAAATTTCCCATGAGTATGTAAGTCTTTTTCTTACAAATGGATAACTATTAATTTTTCTTTTCAGCCAAATCTTTAAACCTTTAAGGACATTGTTTTCCACTTACTAAAATCACTAATCTGACTTAGATCATTTCCAAGGTCTATTTTGACTTTAGTATTCAATCACTCTTTATGCTTACTGTTGAAACTAGTATTTAATCATTTTGAGTGTCAGCATGTAATTTAAAGTTCAAGCAGCATCTATTTTTAATTAGGTCAGTCATAAGAACAATCCATACCTTCTTTCCAGAAGTGAAAATCTGAACAAGATATCAAGTGCATTGACTTTCTTCCTTTGTTTGCTATTAAGGTTTGAATGAAGAGCTTATTTGCCACAGCTGCCCAAGGCAGTCACTTGGTCTCTTGTCTCATGTTTCTCAGTCTCTAACTTAATATAATCTTGATTGGATCATAACTGTACTGTGTGCCTCCTCATTTATTGACAAATAACACGTTCTCACTATTTTTCTAAAAACTGAAAATGAATAATAATTCTTGGCATCAATTAATTTAATACTTAAAGTAGGAGTTTATAAACACATGGTTTATGGAGCCATGATGGGATAGAGGACAAGGGAAATTGCTAGTGGATTGTAAGTGCAGTTCATTATACCGCAGATTTCTTAAGGAAGGTCTCAAAAAGAAAGTGTCTCTTGGTTGCACTTAGAAGGAAGAAGGCAGTTTTCAATCCAGTCCGTAACTGAACATAAAAGGAAAAGGAGAGGCAAATGGGGGTCATGCACCATGTTTCCCTCTTCTATGTAATGGAGATATGTTTTTATATTTGAACTACAGTGGTGAATGACTAAAAGTTTTGATGGTTCATGCATTAAAGAGTAGTCTTATTTGTTCTTTCTTGGTTTCTTACTGCATTTCTAGCATTGTACTAAGTACTGAAAAATAGAATAATTAGAATATATATCATGTGACTATCCTCAATGGATGAAAATATGGCATGAATTAAATTATGCAATTTTAAATCTCAAATAAACTCTAAAATGCTATGAATAACTCTTGTGAAATGTCCGATTCCTAACTGAATTGTATCAAAAGAGTAAAATTGTGGTCTATGAAGTCACATGTATGGCTAGTTAATTTTCAATAAAATATCCCTTAAACTTCAATAAATATGATCTGAATAATCAAATGTTATTTCTATGAGCCACAGAGGACCCAAACAAACACCAGGGATGGACCTTAAGCCTTTCTTTCTTTCTTTTTTTAATTTTGAATTTATAATGCTTAGGTGGCCGGAAATTTTAAGCATTGGTGAGCTAAGAGTCTGCCCTCCTGTCTAATTTTCTTTCTGAATACCTCTGAGGCTACTTTCTGGTGGTTTTTTAACTTCATTACAAGAGGTATAACAGCTAATATTTACACAGATTTGAATATTTCCGCGAGCCAGAATGGGTAAAAAGAGTACTCACAGAGGGAAACTAGGCACTGGAGGAAAACTGAAAGTCGGAGAGGTGGCCTTTCGCATGGCATAGCATAGCAATTTGCAGTGACACAGTCAGCCCTGAAAACATATATACAAGTAACATTATATACACTGAATAGGTTATATTTAGGAATGTGTATGTTTGTGCATATTCTTGCAATGAGAATTACTAAAAAAAAAAGTCAAACCACAAATTTGAAGGAACTAAGAGAGGGCTATATGAGAGTGTTTGGGAGGAGGAAAGGGAAGGGAGAAACGTAACTATAATCTCAAAAAGACAAAGAGAAAAACCTGGCTGTGCCCAAAGATATTGACAGAAATTTCTTCTGAAAGAGAGGAACTGGTATATGTATGAAACAGACAGGAATGTCTTTGACTAACCTCAAGTGAAATAATTCAGTTACAAATGATATTCTCCTGTACTTTACACAAGACACATATCAATAACAAAACAGGATGCTTTTTCTAGCTGATACTGAACACATCATGATCATTATCATAAACTCAATTCTTTGAAATTAATCTGTCATAATTAATAAATAAATTAATTAATATCTATTTGCTATCAGAGTTTATACCCAAACATAATGTGATCATAAGGTAAACATATTACTGGTGTCCACTTAGCTATGCAGGGTAAGTAATGAACGAATAATGACCTGTGTTTTTGTCCAAGACGTTGAGAAATAAGCCATTTAACCAACAGTTATTAAATATTTAGTATCTCTTAGAAAAGGCAATGGATATCATGTTATGCATGCTACTAAATGTTCCAATAATTTTTAAAAATGTATATCATTGTCTCCCACATATGGAAGGCCTAGTTCAGTACCATGGAGGCTCCACAGCTATTGGTCTAGAGTTCATGAGTTTCCACGAGCTTGGTTCAGCTTTCTCTGTAACTTTCTCTACCGTAATCGTGACCTCCCTTGCTCATATATTTCCTCCTCCCTCTCTTTGATTGGATTCTTGGAGCTTGGCCTGGTGCTTGGTTGTGGATTTCTGCATTTAGTTCTACCAGTTACTGGATGAAGGTTCTATGATGATAGTTGGGGTATTCACCAATCTAATTGCAGGGGAGGGCCAGTTGCTCAGCCTTAAATGCGGGAGGAAGGGCTTAATCCTGCCCCAACTTAATGTGCCAGAATTTGTTGACTTCCCATGGGAGTCCTTACTTGTTGGTTGGAGTGCATGGGTGGTGGCTGGGGGTAGGAGAGTGGGGTGGAAGAGGGTGAGAGGGAGAACTGTGGTTGGAATGTAAAATGAAATTTAAAAGATGT
Organism: Myodes glareolus; assembly: GCF_982192425.1. Classification (NCBI taxonomy): domain Eukaryota; kingdom Metazoa; phylum Chordata; class Mammalia; order Rodentia; family Cricetidae; genus Myodes; species Myodes glareolus. Next base: position 33,227,680 of record NC_142040.1, read on the forward strand.
TAATAAAAATGTATATTAATGAGCAAGCATTTTACTTTCTATGATTGAATGGTTGAAATATGCTTTTCTGTCGTCTTTGCTGTGGGTATGTATAACTGCATCATTTGCCCACGTTTGTATGATAATGTGCTTGTCAATGATACAATATAGACTAGAAAAGAATCCTATTCTGCTATAAACTCTTGGAAACATTTTAAGGCAATAGCTTCTTGGCAAGTCAAAAAACCTGAAAATGTGGTAGCTATGAACAACAGAATTATATCCAGCTGTAAAGAAAACTGAAATTAAGAGATTAGCCAGTAAATAAATGGAACTAAAAACATTATGCTGAGTGAGGTAATGTGGATCCAGAAAGACAATAGTCACATGTTCCTCTCTTATGTGGATCAAAATGTGGAGTGTCTACAGAAGCCAGGAAACTAGGAAGGGGCCACTGGGGAGAGAGGAAAGAAAGATGCTAATGATGGGTAGATAATAGAACACAGATGATATGTAGTGAAAAGGGAAATAATGAGGAGAGAGGTTCAAGTAGTGAAAAGGATTGGCAGGTAGGTCAGAAAGGAGGAAGGAAAACCAACACTAAGAATGTTGGAGAAAGCCATATAGAATACTATTTTGTAAACTTCCTAGCTATATTCATATAAAAGAGTTTAGTAGGAGATACACAGGTAGTAATGCTCCTCCAAGAACCCTTAAGTTGCAAAATAAAAAGTCCAGAGCCAGGCTTGGGATAACTTCTCAAGCGGTAGTAGGAGGTCTTCCCAGAGTCCCTGCAAAGAACTCTAGGCTATTGTCATTGTTTTTGGTTGTTTACCAGAACTTGAGGGGAATCCTCTACTGTTGGATGCTCCAAACCTTCTGATTGGAGCACATGAAGTCATCCAGTTGGTACTGACCCAGAAGCTTCCTCCTTGCTGCCTAGACTTCATAGTACTGGAAGGTACATCTAGGTTGCTAAAGGGCAAATGTCATTAACAGTTTTATCCAACTGTGATCCCTGTAGAAAAACAAATGGTGTAGAAAAAAATATGTCCAGGAGCACAATAGTGTCACAGGAGTAACCAACCACTTCCTTATCACATTTAAGGTCCTCTCTCCAGGAGGAAATTCATGCCCAGTTCTGTAAATCTGACCAGGAACCCAGACCGGTGAACTAGCGGCCCTGGGGATGACTCTATTGCAATTAATTAGCTAAATGGACATAATGTCAAATAATGCTCTAAATTTCAATCTCCATAACTATACAATAGCACTGCTCTCAGACCTCTTCCGAAATATTTTGCTGCCATAGATGGTGGTTAACACAGAAGCTTGTAATTTAGCAAGCTGCAGAGCATAAGTGTCTGCAGTGTTCGGTCATGAATGGAACACTATCTAACCCCTCTCTCTACAGCACAGGGACCATCATGACAGTGAGCCCAAAAGACTCTGAGAGTCTGGGGTCAGGGTGGAATAGAACAAACAGGACTCTGGGTTATTGGGAGAAATGTGTATCAAGTTGGACTAAGGAGCCGCTTGAGTATCTCAGAGAGGGTAGAGAGTGAATGTGATTACTATGCACTGTATGCATGGATTAAATTCTCAAAGAATTACCTTTAAAAATCTAACATCACACACCTCAGAAAAGAAGCAGCGAGTGTTTAACTATGTTGATCATAGTTAATACATTCTCCATTAAAAAGGAATTCAGGGATCAGTGAAGGTGTTAAACACAAAAGAAAGATATGAATTTATGGAGATCTAGTCACATTGGAGTCATATACACACATGCACTCTTTCTGTATTTTTCAAAAGAGAGATAAATAAGCAATATATTTACAATTAACATTGAATTATGGAACTTTGTGAGTTAAATGGGTCAAATTTAAATGATGCTAACCCTCTACTCTCCTACAGTATTGTGCTCATTTTCCTGCAGTGTTTTATTTACTTCCCAGAGCACTGAGCTTAAATTATTAACATGATCCAAATGCTGCTGCTGAGCTATAAGTCTGGAGCTTGTGACAAAAGAATTTAAACATATCTGGGAATAATGTTTCTAAAGTAATATCTCTCTAATTAGCTATATAATACTGGTAAGAAGCCAAATAGGTATATCTGTAGCCTCAAAAGTCATCAAATGAAAGAAGTTATTTTGGTTTGAAATATGATTATTAGAACAGAATGGATGCTTCATAATTAAACTACTCTAAATATTTTTAAGGATTCATAATTTTCCTTACTTTCTAATTCTGTAACTCTCTTTTGTATGTGTCTAATGCTGTATGTCTGCACTATACTGTTGACAAACAAAACAGCAAATGAGAAAGTCTAATCAGAAAAATACCATATTTGAAAAATCAAATAGTAATACAAATTATAAAAGTATATGATTCAAAATTTTATTTGAATTTTTACATTTAAATTTAGTTAGTTAGTTAGTTAGTGAGTCAGTTAGTTAGTTTGTTAGTTATTTCTTGTTTTTCAAGACAGGGTTTCTCTGTAGCTTTGGAGCCTGTCCTTGAACTAGCTCTTGTAGACCAGGCTGTCCTCAAACTCACAGAGATCTGCCTGCCTCTGCCTCCTGAGTGCTGGGATGAAGGGCATGTGCCACCACCACCCTGGTGAATTTATTTATTTTTATATGAACACATATACACGACTGTGCCATTACTTGTGTATTGAGGTCAGAGGAAAACTTTTAGGAACTGCTTCTCTCTTCCCACTATGTAGTTTCCAAGAATAGAAATCAGGTCCTCGACTTAGCAATAGGCAACTCAACCAACTGAGATACCTCACAGGTCCAACATTAGAATTTTGATAGGTAAAGCAAATACTAGGTTAAGCGTCACTGAAATAAGAATCTGAAGAAGAAAGTGACTGTGGTACAAACCTTTAATACCAGCACTTGGGAGGCAGAGGCCTGTAGATCTCTGAGAGTTCTAGTCAAGTCTAGTGTACAAAGTGTATTTCAGAAAATTCAGAGCTATACAGAGAGACTTGGGGTGGGGGGAGACAGACAGACCGACAGATAGACAGACAGTGAATCAGCAGAAAAACAGATGTTAGACCTGAAAATATATAAATTATATACAGAATCAAACCATTTGTAACCTTTTATTTTAGTCTAAATTAATCCTTTAGTATTTCTAACAGCTGTCTATATTATTATACTACTGTTATTTATTGCTTTAAAAGAGAAAAAGGTATTTTATCAGTCTAATATAAAATAATTTATTATTCTAAATCCCTAGTCAAGAATTAAGGATTTTACCCTCCATGATATTCTGGCATTCAATATTATGAAAAAAGCAGCTAAGAATAGTATGTTTTTTTAAAAAAAAAAAAAGATGTGATATTTAGCACAATTTTTGGTTCACAGCAAAATTGAAATAGAATTTCCATTCACAGATCACCTAGACACCAACATCCTAGCCTGAACAGCACATTTTGTACAATGGATGGTCCTCCAGTGGCTCATCACAGTCACCCCAGCAACAGTGGCCCCTGCTAAGACTGGACTCTTTGTAACTCTAACAAATGTGTGGTGGCATGTATCCACTACTAGGGTGTCATAAAGATCAGGCTCACGGCTCTCAAGATCTTCCACATTCTCCCTGTGCATCCCCCTCTCTCCCAAACAATAACCCTCACAGAAAATTTTGAACCTCCATGGTTTTGTTGGATCCAAGTTGTCATGTAGGTGAAATCGCAGAGTGGAACCTGATTTCTTTATCCAACTGGAAAAAAATATTTCTTCTTAAATTTTGTGTGGCTACGGTGCTTTTACTCTCTAGACACTTCTCAGACAATACTGATTATTAGATCTTTTACTTTTTTTCTCCTTACAATTCATTGATCATTTTGACATTTGTATCTGTGGTGGCTTTAAAAAAATGCCCCGTATAGGATGTGCAACTATTAGAAGGTGTGGCCTTGTTGGAGGAAGTGTGTCACTGGGGGCAGGGAATGAGGTCTGCTATGCTCAATCTAGGCTCAGTATTACAGTTGCTTCTGCTGCCCACAGATCAAGATGTAGAACTCAGGGCTCCTTCTCCAGCACCATGTTTTCTTTCATACGACCACGAAGATAATGGACTAAACCTCTGAAACTGTAAACTAGCTCAATTAAATCAATTTTCCTTTATGAGTTGTTGTGGTCATGGTGTCTCTTCATAGTAATAGAAATTCTAACTAAGGCAGTATCAAAGTCTTCTATTTCAATATTTGATCACCACTGCCAACTTTGAAAAACCTTTTTGTTCATCCTGAGACATCAGTTATTTGTATGGTTTTTCAGCACCTACTTGGTTTTCTATGTGTATCCCTTTCTCTAATCCCTTCCCTGCATCCTGGATGCATGCCAAACTCATCTGCCTCATCAGCCAGATCTACTTTCAAAACTTTAAAATGTATTCTTTGACAACTTCACACAATAACACATCTTATCATATCCACCCCTATTATCTTCTCTTACCTATCCTCAGTTTCTGTTGATCCTCTTTATTCCCAGTAAGAACCTCTCCTACTTTTTTTTTTTTACTTTTTTATGACTGAGTTTAAATAGAGTTGGTTTGAAGGATGCTGAGAAATGATTATTTACTGGAGATGGCCATTTTACCAGTGGCTACACCACTGAAGAAAACGAGTATCCCTCACCTAGCAACCACTCATGCCAATAGAGGTGCAGCCTCAGGAGCCCCTTGACCATCTAAGATGGAATTTTGAGGGCCACATTTTGTGGAGGTCTTGGTGTAAGAAACTGAAGCTGCTGTCAAGTTAATGTCCTTGAGTAAAGACATGAGACTTGTTTGTATCAGTATTGGTTGCCATGATATCGACATTTTCATCATATTTCTTAACCCTAATTCCTACAGAGGAATATAAATATATCAAGGAAATCCCTGGACATACAGTGAGTTTTGTCCTAGAAAAGAAACTCTAAGTTTATGAAATGTGAACCTGTCATAATGGACAATGGTTATGTTGATATTGTGTTCTAGAAAGAAATATTAACTTGCTGTACTGAACAACTGAAAAAAAGGAAAAAGCTATTGTCCTAGAAAATACGCTTATGTAGCAATGCTATTTAGCATAAAGAATTTTAATAAGATTTTTGCAAGGAAAGAAGTTACTAGTCTGCTTACAACAAATGTAATGCAAAAAAAAAATCATTCCAGAGCAGGTACAAGTTACAAATAAGATACAGGTAACAAAGCCTACGCAAGGATGACTAAACTGAATTGCAATTGGGAGAGTATTCATCTCCCCACCTATGCAACACTGTCCAGAGGTGAGTGGCTCACAGCTGATTAGGATATATATATATATATATATTTTTAATATATATGATATGTAGCTCACTGTCACCATCAAAAGCCAAAAAAACCCCTTCTTTTATTGATCCCCATGCTGGGGTGTATCTGTCACAATACATACTATGTTTATATTCAAGAGAATAGGAATATGGGAAGGGCAGTACCCTAAATGAGAAAGCTCAAAACTTTCTTAAAGTTCTCAGCTTATATCTAGTCACCAAAATTATATTATAGTCTTTATATTATGTTATATTTAAATAGTAGTCATAACTGCAAAGCAATTTAAGAAAGTAGGCATTTTTAATTTGGACACTTCCTTATTAATTGTTCAGTGTTATTCCTTCCTCTGTAATGGCCTCACTTTGTGATCTAGTCCTGCGCTGAAGAGCTGTGAGGATCCCAGAGGTCCTGGATGAGTGATGACCATGCTGATCCCACTTCCTTGGTTTTACCAAGCTGGCCTTGATGATCAGTGCAGCCGAACAAAGCTCACTGCTTTTCACCGGCACAGGTAGTGTTAGTACATTCTTCTACCCAAAGTATTTGCAAGGGGGAGAATCATTCCACCTTTCAGAAATACTGGAACAGAGACCAAAAAAAATAATAATTTTCAAAGTACAAGTCAATATCAGAAATGGAGTCAGATGCCAGTGTTACAGTTGTGTATTTTATGTCATTTCTAGGGATGCATTGCTCAATCTAATTATTATCTCCTTGCAATAATCTCTTAGAGGAGCTATGTTTTTTCATCTTCCTTGTTATGTCTAGATCTTGACAGGAGCATGGAAATCACACTGTAAACATTCGCTTCTATATTTGTATTTTTGTCTGTGGCATTAACTAGGTAGGATCTACCATATCAACAAGTCCAGGAGGAAGGAGAGCCTTTTGACATCACCACGGTTGTATTTTTGAGTGGGAGTTTTATGCTTGTTTTACTACACTTGAAAGAAACAGAATTGGTGCAAATTCCTTCATTATCTACAGTTGTAACATCTCAACAAAAATATCCTGTAATCCGAAAATGACCCAGAAAAGAGACACATCTTTATATACAATGATTTTTCCAGACACATTCCTTGTTATAATTGTTTCAGAACAGAATCATTGGGGTATGAAAGATAGATATTTGGTTTCACATTCTGGTACTTGTTTGTCTTTTATATTAGACAGGTTATTTAGCTTCTCAGACCGATTCTCATTATCTGAAACACAAGTGCATTACATGGCCTCCCTCATGTGGTGCTAAGTATAAACAAAAGTACATAAGGACTTTTCTAGCCTCTACCTTTAACTGCTTGGCCACAACTATGCCAGCAAATTTTAACAATGTTTCTGACACCGAATTCCTGCTTAGCAAATGGTAACTACAACTCTAGCTCGTCCTAAAATAACATGCTAATATCTACAACTTGCTTCAGAACAAATACACAGTATCTACTTCATTCATATACACAGCTCTAATACATATTACTATTATATTACACCCAAGACTCTTTGAAGCAAAGGAATGGATTTAACTGAACTAATCTATTTTAGATTGAAATATCAACTAATTACTATTTCTCTTCCCTGATAACTAGTTGAGCATGACAGAAGATACCAGATGAAAAGCAAAGTTTCAATGTATAAGTGGGTTGAAAAATATACTTTATCTTAGCCAAAAGGCTGAGAAACAATGGATTAAAGAGTGATGCATAATTGTACACTAGAATCAACACAAGTAGGTGCCTCTCTCTCTCTTTCTCTCTCTCTCTCTCTCTCTCTCTCTCTCTCTCTCTCTCACACACACACACACACACACATACACACACACAGAGAGAGGGGGGGGAGTGAGAGAAAGAGAGAGTGTTGTATTGTCTATTTACCTTTTGCAATAATGAACAAGACACCAAATCAAGCTGATTCAACACATTAACAAAAATGTAGTGTAAACACATTAACAAATTCACATTAAAAAAAAAGTAAATGGAATCACTCCAATATAGCCTCTGGCTTAAACATATTTTGATGAGTGAATAAGTGACCATTTATGGTGGTACATGCTGGTAGGATAAGCTCTCCAGAATAAGTGGTCTCATTACATGCAACTTAACATCTTTCAGATGGTGTCTTTACAAAGCTACTCTTGACAATACACACAACACCATCTTAGGATAGCATTCCCCAACAAACAAGTTTTAAAGGACACAAATTATATACATGTAGAATGAAATTGAGATTTGTTTATAACTATTTTAGCTGTTATTTTAAAAACCAACATGAAATGAATTTGGCACTTTATTTCCCTCTTCCTCTAATGCTTAACATTTCTTGAATTGCTTCATAGCTGTTTAGAGCCAAGACAATCTTCTAGATCAGTAATCCTGTCTTACGTGCTTAACAAATCCCATGAAGTACCCAGTACAAGGTTACAAAAATAGCATTACTGATGCAGTGATGGAAGAAGGAAGCCGTAAGCAGCTAAATTCATAATGATGGCAAAATTTCTCCTACCAAGAACAGGTGAGGGGAAAAAAAAAGCAGCAGGTACTGGCCATAAACTCTGCCTCAGAAGTGAACCCAGAAGGTTGCTCTAATTCCCTTACTTTAAACTATTTCCAGACCAAAGAAATTTCAATGCATATGCACATGCTTAACACACACAACCTTGCTGCCTGAGAGTGGAATGGAAAAGCTCAATTCAATATTTACTCAATAATCATTCTACTAAAGAGAAAATAAAGCCACCCGAGTGCACTGAGAATGCCAGAAAAAGATAGGGGGTTGGTGAAAAGTTCAATAAATACAATGAGTTTCATTCTCCTCACCCATCCAACTCATCTCTCTCTCTCTCTTGCTTGAGGTGATTCCACACTGCCGTTTTTTCTCTTGACTTAGTCATTCTTAATAAGACTTCTGACACTAATATTCCTGGGGAAACCATGATAAACACCCATGTTCTGCAAGGGCAGAGGGTGGTAGAAAGCAAGCAAAAATACTTTAATATGAACTAGACAATGTAAAGATAAAGTTTCTTCAGTATGTGGTCAAGGACACTGAAATGAGCGCTGACATGCTGGTCTCAATTCAAAGACGCGATGATTCTGATTTGACCAGCAGCAGGTCAGACTTTGCATTTTATGTAATTTAAGTGGTATCAACACATATTGATACAGCTAGTAATCAATATTCACAGCGATCATTTGATAGCACAATCAAAGAGCAGTTATTTGCATGCATATTTTACTTAATTTTTATTTAAGTGTTATATTGTTTTCATTAATATATGAGACTCATTCCACTGAATTACTAAAAGAATGTGACACTTTTCCTATCAGTGCCTTATTCATACTTTCAGTCTGTTGGTTAACCGAGAGCAGTCTGGTTCCTGTTCTTCATGATAAGGACTCAAAATAATATTCTTAGTTCATGGCAGGGGAAATTTATAGTATATCACATGAAAATAATTATATAAGAGGAAAAAATGAAAGGCTGAATAAAAATGATTATGTGCAAACAGCAATAAATGGTGTCACGTGACACAAGAGTTACGGAAATAACCAACCACTTTGTGATTCAATTTAAGGCCCACTCAGTGAGATGAAACCCTTACATGTCACTACAAAAGTGACCAAGAACCTGAGACTAAATAGGTCATGAGTCTAGGGAGCTAAGAATAAAATGACTCCTGATGACATACCACTATAGCCATAGATCAGTTGCTCACTCAACCCTCATCAGAATAGCTGCTTGCAATAGATGGGGCTTAACAAAGAGACTCACAACGGACTAGTGTGTAGAGTGAGAGACTTTGAAGTACTCGATCCTAAATGGAATGTCTTTATCAAAACCCACCTCTTAAGGCTCAGGAATCTTTGGGAAGAAGAGGATAAAGATTTTAAGTGGGAGAGGTGAGGTATGACTCCAGGGAAACACTATCTTCCAGACACAATAGGACTGATTGACACACATAAAAACTCACAGGGTCTATGGCAGCACAAACAAGACCTAAATCAGGTTTTGTTGTCAAAGCAGACAAAATTCAAGCACTGAGGGGTGGAGGTGGATACAAAGTCCCACTCCTAAACAAGAAGATTTTAGAAAGTGATATCTGCTAGGAAAGGGAAAACCAGATTTGTCCAATGGAATAAAACAGGGTATATCAACCTCACTCCTGGGCAGGCCCTATGCCCAGAGTTAGCCAACATAAAATGGGCTTCATGTTATTTCATGTGGTTTTTGTCTTTTCTTGTTGGTTTTATTTTTGTCATATTGATTTTCTATTTTGTTTGTTTTTATTTTGTTGTTGTTTATCCTGTAATTTTTTTATATTAAGAGAGAAAAAGAGAACAAACATGGAGATGAGTGGTGAAGAGACTGGGGTGGGGATCTAGGATGAGTTTGGAGAGAGGAAAGAATATGATCAAAATATATTATGTGAAAATTAAATAAAAATTAAAACTAGAATCATGAAATGGAAAAATGAGTACATTTGTGACTAAACCTAGAATTTATTACAGTACTTTATGATTATAAAGAGAATCTTTGCAAATTATGGTAATTGCTGAGATCCTCCATCAATGTATAGTTCCTGAGTTAGTGAGGATGGTAATTGCTGAGATCCTCCATCCTGAGTTGGTGATTTCCCCTTCCTTCACACATTTGCCACTGCAGTAAAAGCAACTGTTGTTGTTTTAGAATCCATGGCCATACTTTATCATTTCTTCTAATCTTTGCATAAATTCTGTTCATCAACTTTGGAACTTAATGCACCTTTTCTATCCTCTTCATCCAAGATCTCTTCAGTGTAAGGAATTTGTTAATATCCTGCATGCACCTGTTTTTACAAATCTACCATCAATGCAGTGAGCTTCCTGGCGCTGAAAGTCAGCATACTGGAGGGATTAAATAAAGCCTTCTTGTTTATGGGCTTACAGAGCTGGAAATTGTTGCGTGCTCTCAGCCATAAAAAGATGGTTCTGAATCTGTATGTCAAATTCATATTTTCATAAGTTTCTCATTTTCCTTTCTGACTCCCACCAAGAAAGTCACCAAAAAGGAAACTCTACAGCCAGCTCATTCTCATGCCAGAGACTACATGCTTGGGCCTGCTACTACTCTCTCTTTCTCTCCCCCCCTTCTCTCTCTCTCTCTCTCTTTTTCTCTCTCTCTCTCTCTCTCTCTCTTTCTCTCTCTCTCTCTCTCTCTCTCTCTCTCTCTCTCTCTCACACACACACACACACACACACACACACGAAAAAAAAAGTTCTGCCACGGTATATAGCCTGGTTTTAGGAAAATAACCACAATCCCTCCAGAATTTCACTGTAGAGAAACATACAAAAGTATAATTTTCAAGAGTTTAAAACTCAGACTCACATGTGAGGTAAGTAAGGTGCCATCAGGCTGCCTAAGTCAGAGTTTTTCCAAAATCTTTTATGCTATCAGAGACAGCAGAGATGGAGAGAATGTAGAGAGCTGTGCTTAGGAATCAGAATGAAGTTAAATGATGTAAAGCTCAGGTAGAGAATACACTCAGAATATTTTGATATTATAAACTATGATACTACAATTATAAATAAATACAGAATTTCTAAAGATTAATCCAATTATGAATATACAATAATCTAACTATACATATTTATTATATATATACTTTGACACGTTAACTGGTTAGTTCTTAAATATATAGCTTTATGTATACATTATTAATATTATAACAATAAATAATATAATATATCAAATTTCATATATATAAAAAAAGTTGCTGTCTCAAATTTTAGGAAACTGGAAACAAAATATAAAAACAGATATTTTATTAGTCCAAAGAGATTTCTCTTATGCATAACAAATTACTGCTAGCTTTTATTTTTTGCTTATTGGTAAAACTTTTTTAAAAATCCTGAAAAAATGGAGAGTAGAAATATGTGCAAGATTATATTTTAGAATGTAAGTTAATTAGCAACTATTGACTGACTTTCATCACATTCTCACTTGAAGAAAAGTCAACTTCAAATGCAGATCACTTTAAATGCTGCCTGACAATTATGTAAAGTGTAGCTAAAACTATGAGTCACACAAAGCAAAGATAGAATATTTTCCTCTCTTCTTGTGATGCATTCAGTTGCTCTATATAAGATTGTGAAGTAAATAGATATCTAGAGAATATTCTTAGAGCTTTTCTGAAAATGAATAATTACATTCATTGCTAATGTGGAGAACATGGGAAGATGCAAGGGTTGAGGGGAAAATCACTGATTGTTTCAGACTCTTCCTTAGAGCTCTTTCCTACATAACTGCAGACACATTTTGAAGGAATGATTGAAAATGATACCACAAACAAGGATCCACATTTGAGAGTCACTGATCTCCTGCTGGACTCTAAAGCCACTTACAGGGGTTACATTATATAACAGAAGACAGAAACTCTAAAAACCTAGAACTGAACAGCTAAAATACTGCCAAAAGTCAACAAACCAGGAAGGAGTCAGAGAAAGATGTAATTCCTGTGCACAACCGTGAGTGATGACAGAGTTTAGGCGCCAGTGTGGGACAATTGGTAGAATGGAAGATGAGTATTAGTGGCTGAAGAATGGATGAAACACGGGAAAGAGCTGGAAAGAGGGAGAGCTATGAGATGATGTTTGGAGAAGTTTGGAGGATATAAGCCTATTTGTAAGAGAGGAAGGTGTTGAATAAAGAATTTATTTATTTTTAGAGAGGATAAATGCTAGTCTTTTGGATTAAAATTCATTCATTTTGAGAAAAACATTTTAAATTTTCGTAGAGTTCTTCTCTGTCAGAGTGTTTAACATGCTAAAATGTTGTTATTCATTAATGTTAGTGGTTTAAATTTTATGAAACTGTTGGCTGATATATATACCTCAAATACACACACACACATATATAGCTTTATGTATACATTATTGATATTATAACAATAAATAATATAATATATCAAATTTCATATATATAGAACCAGTTGCTGTTTTTGATGAAATATGTTTGACTAATCTGTTCAAATTATAGTTTATATAATCTTAGGAGAAATGTTTGTTTTAGGAAATAATTTTATATTATTCACGTTTCAACTAAAGAAGCAAGGTCATCAGACAATGAGGTAATTATAATGTATATTTATAATGTCACATATAGATGCCTATATATACATATATGTGTGTACATAATCATATATATATATTACCATTTTGGAATATATGTAAGAATAAAGAATCAATATCAATGGTTGGAGCATGTATAAAGATATTTACAGATGAATAAAGAAATTAATTCATAGAAAGTTGCTCTTCACAAGAAAAAGATCACAAAGTTTTGATTGGCTGTCTGTTGCTATACAACAATTACCTCTAAGTAATTCCCTCTAAGTATGTAATTAAGAGTTTTGGATATAGTTTAATTGTAGATCACCCACATGGCATGTGTAAGGTCCCATGATACCTAGCACTAAACACATACACTCCCCTGACATGCAATGGTAAGTTAAAAACATCAGTAAATATGGGTCAGATATTTAGGAGTGAATATAAACCGGAGAGCTCTGTCTAGGCGTGCGTGGTGAGTTTCAACTAAGAATATTATTCAGATTTGCATCTTTTGAAAGCTTGAATGGAGTTAGAGGATATGATGGCAAGATAGTTCATCCCCGTGGTATTTAAGGGGGGCTTGTTGTTGGCAGGGGTCTTTATTACAAACGTCACCATAGATCTCGTTAAGTACAACCTGGAGCCTAAGACTCAAATAATTAAAAACTGTAGAAAACATGAGTAACAGAAATCTGGCATCATTACAGGCCAGATTGAAGGACAACTCACATATTCAGCACAAATCCCTTGTCATATTCCAGGTTCGTATCAAAGCACAGGAGAAACCTCACAATTGATCTTGATTAGTTATTTTATCTCTGTAAGGTTGTTATGACTTTTTTCCATAATTTAGTCTGTTCATGATTCAATAACCAAATGCCATCGCGAAGCGGCTTGAATAATAAAAATGTATATTCGTATAACTTTTGAGGCTTAAAATATAAAAATAGTTGGCAGGTTTGGCTTTTCATGCTGTCTTCTTGCTGTGTCTTCTATGGTAGTTCTTTGAACTGCAAATGAATGTCCTCACCCCTTCATATGGACACCAGTCATATTTCAGTAGAGCATATTTCCCAAACCTCAGTCTCATTCACCTTTTAAAGTGTTTTCTCTCAAAATATACTTACTAGGAGTTAGGATTTCACATATGAGTTTTGGAGATACACAATTTAGTTCATAATAAACTTACATCTGTATTAACATTTCAAAGAGTATATAGGATCCAATTCTATATCTATTTGAGGGATTAGGAATGTCAAATATGTCAAATAATTGGTAAGTATGCCCAAGTAAACTAAAATTTAAAAAAAAGTTGCTTCATTATTTATAAAGAAATTATATCTTGCTCTTCAAAATGTGTAAATATCATTCAAGGACTGAAGAAACTCTTTAGGATGCATTTCCTACTCAGATATTGTATTTTTGATCAACTCTGATTCCTTAATCTTTGGGTTAATAGCACGTAATATAGCGTACCCTGTGTATAAAAAAAAATTGATCGATGTCTTCAAAACAGCATAGTTCTGCCCTTAGTATGACAGAGTGATTTGTGTGTTAAAGTCACTCATCAATCCCTGTCCCATGTTTAATATAATGAGCTACATGTTGATAACACTTATTAACATAGGCACTCCTAAATATGATATAATGATCTATGTGTTCACAGCATTTATCTTTATATTCCTTATCTATAAATGATAAAGTTATTGTGTTTACTGTTCATTTCTTTCAACTGAAATCTAAACTCTATTGGTGTAGAGGATTTTGTCTGTTACTCAGAAATATTCAATAATAGACATTACCTTATTTCTACAAAAATGTGGTGATTCATTTATTTACAAAGCTTTAGCTCAATTATCTATATGAATACCACCATTTTCCTGGACAGCTAAGAGAAATGGAGAAAAGGATGCTAAAATCTAAAAAAAAAAAAGCACTCATTTCTCTTCAAGCAATTTCAGAAAAAATTAAAGTTTCAAAGAAACTTATGCCAAATTCACTTATGTAACAAATATTTACATATATGTAATTTCCGCATGAGTGATTTTTACCCTATGAAGTGAGAAAGTCAATAGAAGTGTGGGGAAAAGACTAAAAATAAATTTAAATGTTATGTAGTCTATAAAATATTTGCATATTTGCAAAGTTAGATAAACAACATGTGTAATTACAGAATTAAAGAAAGTCTACCTGGGGAAAAGGGCATATGAAATTGAGGGTTGATGTTATTCTGACAAATGGAGGTGAAGGAAGACCTTCAGGGCCAGGATTAAAACAGAAAAACATAGACCCATGAATGCCTAGGTAGAATAAGCATTACCTACACTAACTTGACCAAATCTAGGTCCTATACTACAGAAAATACAGTTAGAAGGAAGTCTTGGTAATCTCAAAATGGACCTCATAATTGGGAACATCTGGTTAGCAAGGGGAGTCATTGAACATTTCCTAGTGAAGGACTAATATGCTCAGTCAGCAAGGATCTCAAGGAAGATTAATTTGGCAGCATGAGCTGATTTCAATTCATGAAAACAGTTTTTGAGATAATAATGCCTCATTATGTAAATCAAAATTTTAAACTTGGGAATCAACTTATCACAGTATAATACTTAGATGGATAAGATTGACTCACAGTGTCTGCATGTACAGAAACATTTGTAAAACCTATGAATACAATTACTATGTTATTTAAAATAGAAATCACGTAAGGAATGTAAGGGTATGAAAAGAGAAACATAGACACCAACCCAGCCACAAAACCCTCATTGTAGTATCCATCCTGCCTATGAGCTGTGCTGGGACAATGGTGACACAGAATTTTTGGGAGTGGCCAACCAATGTCTGTTTAACTTTCCCACAACCATGAGAGGGAATCCATATCTTTCATGGTCTGGATGGTCAGGAAGTGGTGAATGAATAGCCCAGAGACCTAGGAAACCTAACATAATCATAATTCTGTGTGTGTGTGTGTGTGTCTTTCTATGTCTCTCTCTCTCTGTCTCTCCATCTCTGTCTCTCTCTGTCTCTGTCTCTCTCTCTCTCTCTCTCTCACACACACACACGGGGCAGGGAGACAGACAGACAGACAGACAGACAGACAATAATGTATGTTATGCAATTAACATGGTGTTTTGGGGGGACTCCTAAAAGCTGAATCAGGTATGCTTCTTTTGCCAGCTCTTCTGCTTCTTGCATTGCCTTGTCCAGACTCAATATAAGGGCTTTTCCTTGTCTTATTGCATTGTTTCGTTGTGTTTGGTTCTGTATCTTGGAGGTCTGGTCTTTTTGGAAGGGAAACAGATGGGGAGTGGATCTGGGGGAGGTGGAAAAAAGGAGAGGTCAGAGGAGTAGAGGGAAAGGAAGATGTGGTTTGGATGTAATATATGCAGGAATCTGTTTTCAATAAAAAAATCTTTAAACCCTATGATTACAATTAATTTGTCATTTAAAATAAATATCTAGAGAAGAAACATAAAAAATGGTTTATTTTGTGTGTCTCTGTTCTCTTATTTCTAATATGAAAGAAACAATATTTAAATTTATAAAATTGTTTAAAAGGGCTTGACAGGTATTCATGATTATCATTGATCCTTTTCTTATCAATTTAGTCCTGAACAAATGAATAAACTCTTGAAAATTGCCAGATTCATACCAAGTTACTAGTAAGGATTAGTTACTATTATTATAATTTTTTATTCTTGTATACATTAATATAGTTGGAAGACAGCAGGTAAAACCATTTAAAGTTCTATCTTATTCTTAACAACTCCACATGGCATAATTCCATTATTTAAACCTTACAAGTAAGAAAAATTTGAATATGGTGACATAATTCAATTCCTCCAAAGTATCATAATCCATCTTCCCCTCATTAAAGTAATTTTAGATGTGCTGATTGCTTACTTGTTTTAGGCAAGCATGGATGTGATTGCCAAGAAAATAAGTGAAGGGATTTTTCAAGAAAGTAAACAAAAACAGTAGGGTGAGGAAAAAAAATAAAGATTTTTGTTGGTGAGAAGAAATTTTGAGAGAACATATTCAAAATGATGATATTGATCAATAAATTAATGTACCATAAAATTTTAATTGTGTGTTTGCTTTGTTCAACACACTAAATTGTGTGCCCTGACAAGTATAAATAAATTAAGCAAAAGATCTAATTCTAATTTAATATCAAGAAAAAAGAGTTATTTCCTAATGTTGCATAACAAATTACCACAAAATTAGCTTAAAACAATAGAGAGATGTTCTATGCCATAGATTTTTGTGAGTGAGTGTCTTGGTTTAGCATAAATAACTCTATGCTCTGGTGAATGAAGCTGAAATCAAAGTGTTCTTGGGTTTCATTGTCAGTAAGAACTCAGATTCCCCTTTAACTCATTCAGGTTGTGGCATATTTTGGGAGTTAAGAAACTATGGTTTCTGTTCTATGCTGTTTAGGTGATAGAAGGAATCGAGGCTTTAGTCAGTAGCAAGAGGCTTCCCTGAGGATCTAGAAAAATGGTCCTCTAGCAACATGAAAGGGTATTCCTCGAAGCTGTCAAAGAGAATCTCAAGCCTCTAAGAAATCTAATACAGCAATGGTATCTTAGCAATTACACCATCACCTTGGTCACTTTGTGTTTCTCAGCTATTTACATGGGCCCAGCCACATCAAAGACCCTGAAATTATGCAGAGCAAGATTGCCAGGAAACAAGAATATTGGAGGTAATCTTAGAATTATGCCCACTATCACACATGTAAATGAGACAAATTTGAAATATGAGACACTAAAATCTTTAAGTGGAAAATGACAGAGATCAAAGTTACCAAGAGAAAGAGAGATTCCAAAATAAACTTGTGAAGGAAAAATGAAAGGGTCAAAAGATCAAGTCAGATTCATGGAATGCTTTCCTAAAGCCCTTTGCCTCCTGCAGTCTTCTATCCTGGCTATTTTAAGACTCATTACTATTTCCTGCCTTTCCCCAAACAGGTTAATGAAACTTGAACCGTGTGCTAGTTGGAGAGATTTTTTTTCAAATAATAGGCAATATAACATTTGGAGTTTTAAATTCTACTCAAGAGCTGAGAACTGCCCACTCCTCATCTACGTGCTCTACCTATATAACTGTCACCTTTATTGACCTTTGGTCTAACTCTAGCCTACTGAATCCACCATGTTCAATTCATGTTTGATTGTTAATCAGAAACAAGAGTTCCTGGAGTTCCAAGAGTAACTGATTACACATGGTACTTGAACTTGATCAAAGTATTGACTCTTAATTTAACTTTACGGAAACTGTGATTTATATAAAGTCTTTCAGCACTGTTCCTAAGAAATCAGAATGTTGCTAACAAAACCTATGGAATAGATTAGGAAATTTCTAAGAATCTTTGGGCTACAGCACTATTTTTTAAGTGTCTAGAGCCTATTACATCAAAAAGGGTAGAGTGGTTTTTTTTCTGAGCAAATGTAAAGACAGAGAAAAATGAATGTTTTCCAAAACACGGCCTTTCCCACACATTGTAATCTCCTAAACAGAAGATGGAAACAAAACAGAGAGAAGCAGAGGTAAGAAAGAGCTCTGATCCCCAAAGTGAGTGTTCCCCATTAACTGAAGACAGCTAGTATAGAGAGTCCTATGGAATACAAATAGACTGAGCAGGGAGGTGTATAATCTGTAATGTTTGGGGTCAATGAACCAGCAAGTTAGAAACATCAAAATACAATAAAACAGTGATCTGGGAGGAACCCAGGAGAGAATGTCCATCAGACAAAGAATAGAGGGATGACCTTGACAGGGTGGAGATCAAAGAGTCCAAACTTGAAGTAAGAAAATGAGTTAGGGCTTCATGATACCCTATGATTTATTGTGTCCTTGCAAATATAAGCATATCAACTAAATTTTAATTTGTACCTTGGATACATTGTTTCTGTGAGAAGAAATATTACTAATCCTTTAACCAAGTTGTTACAGAAGCTGACACCAAAATCTCACTAAATTAGCTACACTTACCTGATTTTCAAAAGTCCTTCAAGAGTACTACAACCATAGTCCTGTCATATTTTCTTTTGAACTCATTCTCTTCCTAAATGTCCCTTCTTATAAGAACTTGGGCATTAAATAAAATCATATAAATATCTCTCTGAATCTCTTCGGGTAGCTCTTCTATCAGACAGTATTTCTATTGGGGCTTACTTATAGGCCTTTCCTACATGTAAAACCAAATATAAAGAATTAACTAACAGAAAAACTAAATATTGATAGGCATTGTTTTAGCTACTTTTTATTACTATGTTAAGATGCCTGACCAAGGCAACTTAAAGGAAAGTGTTTATTGGGCCTACAATTTTAGAGAGAAAGCAGATGACTATCATGGTGGGAGCACTGATAGAAGATTAATGTAACTATCTGTGCTTGAGAATGGTATGACAGTGTAGCCAGACTTTTCATAAAAAAAACCTTGATAACAAATGAATTCTAATATGCTACCTAGTTTTGTATAATTGACACAAGCCAGAGTCATTTGGGAAGAGAGACTCCTATTGAGAAAATGTCTCCATGATATTTACTTGTAGGCAAGTCTGTAGAGCATTTTATTGATTAACAATTGATATGTGCAGGCCCAACTCACTGAGAAAAGTGCAACCACTGGGTAGGTGGCCTGGGATGGTATAAAAAAGCAGACTGAGAAATCCATGAGGAGCAAGTTAATATGTAGCACTCCTCCATGGCCTCTGTGTAGTTCTTACTTCCAGGCACCTGGAATTGAGTTCCTGACCTAACTTCCCCTAGATAATGGACTACAAGTAATAAGATGAAATAAACCCTTTCCTCCTAATGCTGATTTTGGTCACAGTGTTTTTGGCATAGCAACAGAAACCTTAAGATAGCTAACAATAAAATACTTGCCCCCTAAAAGTTCTACTTATGAAAATTAGTACGCTCAAATAGCAAGGGCATTTGTCCTTGTAAACCTCACTTAAAACTGCACAGAAGATCACATACTTAGCAGAGAAGACAATTTAATCTCAATATCAGTATAAAAGAAATAATAGACTTACATGAACTGAAAGACATTCCCTCTTTCTTATAGAGTACAATTTAATGCCACATATGCGTAATATGTCCTTAAGCTGTAGTCAATGGCATTTCAATATAAATATAAGAAAATCGTGATATGAATACAGGAGATATTCTAAATTTCATAACTGAACATCAATATTCAAGAATAGCTGTGAATACATTTCCAAAACAAAACCTGCAAGTTCTACTGAAAAAGCCGAATAACTTAGCATTTCACTGACATATGAATAGACAAGTGAATCTACTGAATAGAACCCAAAAGTAGGCTCAAATTCATGTGTAAATTTCACGTGTGGTAAAAGCAGCATCACAAATCACAAGGCAGGGGACTTTTAATAAATGATGCTCATGAAACTAGGTAGCCATCTGGAAAATACAAAATTAGATCCACATCTCACAGAATGTACTCAAAAGGGATTAGTGATAAAAATGTAAAAGTTTGAAGCCATATGATTTCTAGAAGGAAACAAAAATTCTTCGTTAAACTATATATAAGGCTTTCTAACAAGAATTCACATCTAAAAACCAAAAAAGATCAATAGATTTAACTGCATGATTTTTATGTTGACAAATTATTTTTATTTCAAAGTATAAAACTGACAACATAGTAGAAAATATTTGCACAAAATGGAAAGGAATCTTTATAAACAAAGCAACAAATAGCCAAACACCTGTAGACAGAGGCTGTTTGTTCATTTTGTGGCCACCCAGACCCAAAATAACCATACAGAAACTATATTAATCACAACACTGTTTTGCCAAATCACTTAAATGTATTGCTAGCTAGCTCTTATATGTTAAATTAACACATGTATATTATTTTATATTTTACCACGAGGCTTGTGGTTTACCACAAGGTTCTGGCACCAGTCTCCTGCAGCAGCTACATGGCATCTCCTCAACTCTGCCTACTTTCTCCTCCTCTCTCTACTTGGAATTCTCACCTTGCCCTATTCTGCTCTGCAGTAGGCCCAGAAAAACTTCTTTACTAACCAGTGGTATTCACAGCATACTGAGGGGAATGCCACATCAACGGCTGATAAAAAAAACTTGACAGAGCTTAGGAAAAACACATGGACAGTTAATTCTTTAGAGCTTTAGATGGCCCTCAAATATATGGAAAAATGTTCAATCACATATACATAAATTTTAAAATTACTTACTAAAAATTCACAAAACTAAAAAATAGAAAAATATGAAAAACATTCTCTTTCTGAGGTCATGGGAAATAAACACGTAAATATTATTAGTAGGAAGAAAAATTAGTATACTTTGGTAGAAATTTAATGATACCTAATAATAAAATTACATATTATTTACTTTATCGAAATCCACAATTTGCCAAAAATCAGTCCTGTAAATATGCTTCCAAATATATAACACATGAACAAAATTAATTATTTAATATTGTTTACAACTGCAAAATATACTACGAATTGATATGTCCATTTATTTGAAAGAATGGGAGTTTTATCATTTATGTGAGAAATCACAGCTTTCATGACTATTATAAACCAACTTTCTGTAATATGGAGATACACAAAACAAATTATGTTATGCAGACTCAATGTACTTATACAATAAAAATATGAGGAAGAAAACTAGAATTTAGATTGGTATGTTGTGCACAGCAAGTAAGGAATTGATAGATAAGAGAGAGAAAGAACAAAACTATCTGGAAAGTAATGACACTTTTCTCACAGTATCTTTTTTGTTACTAGGATTTAGAAATCACTGTGATATTTCTTTCACCTACCAAAAGGGAAGCATCTAGGCCTTGAGAGGATTATCCACCACCCCCATTCTGTCTCTCATTAGAAAACAAATAGGCTTCTATGTGATAACAGTAAAATAAAAAGTAGCACATCAGAATAGGACAAAACAAACAAACAGAAAAAAAAGGGCCCAAGGAGAATCAGAAGAAACAGACTCAGACACAGAAACCAGCTTGATCACATACCAAGGAAATCCATAAAACTGCTAAAAAGGAAGCCATGGTATAGAAATAAATTACAACATAAATTAAACAAAATAGAATTAAAAGAAGAAAAGTGAAGGGAAGGGAAGGAAAAGGAAGGGAGGGGAAGGAAAGGGAGGGGAGGGGAGGGAAGGGAAGGGAAGGGAAGGGAAGGGAAGGGAAGGGAAGGGAAGGGAAGGGAAGGGAAGGGAAGGGAAGGGAAGGGAGGGGAAGGAAAGGGAAGGGAAAAAACCCTAACATAATATTAAGCAACAAGGATCCTCCAAAGTTGTCACTGAGTTCCTTTTCTGCTGTCCATCTATTGCTGGGCATGCAACCTACCCTTAAGAATAGTTAGTTCTCCAGTGAAAGTACTTTGGGGGAAAAAACTTAATTTTCATTTGCAAGTAGTAATCTATTGAAGGTAGCTTCTGTGTTAGGCATGGGGGCAATTCTGTGGTCACTCCTTCTATCTCTAGGACCTTGTCTAGTGAAGACCTGGGTTTGCCCTATACATGCTGCCTCAGTCTCTGTGTTAGTTCATGTGTACATTGATCCTGTTGATTTAGAAGGTCTCATTTCCTTGGTGTTCTTTATCTCCCCTGGCTCTTACACTCTTTCTACATCCTCCTCCATTGTGTTCTTTGAGCTCTGGGAGGAGGAATTTGATGGAGACATCCTCTATAGCATGGGGTTCTCCAATGTTCTTCACTCTTTGCACAATATCTAGCCATGAGTATCTGTGTTTGTTCCCATCTGTTGTATGAGAAAGTTTTACTAAATATGGCTGAGCAAGTCTCTGATCTACAAGTTTATTAGAATGTCATTAGGAGTCATTTTATTGTTACTTTTTTAAGTAACAGTATTATTTGGTTTTACCTTAGGTCCTGGGCTACCTAGTACCACTTTCTTGGTCACCCAAGCAGTGTCATGTATAGGTTCCAACCTCTCCAGTGGGTCTTAAGTCAAATCAGATGTTGGTTGATTACTCCTACAATCTTTGTGCTAGTACTGCAGTAGTGTATTCTACAAGGATGACACCATTATAGATCAATGGATTGTGGTTGACTTAGAGTTTATGATTTTCTTCTGGTAGCATGTGTAATGCCTCCTATACAAGACACTGGAGCATATCTTTATTTTCAATAAGTTGTGTTTGTTTTGCCTTCAGCAATGAGTTCTTGCTGTCAGTTTATGGAGAACCACGTATAGTTTTGTCAACAGCCTGGGTTGTTTGAGGGTTCCTATGGAACTCCATTAGCCAACAACTCAATTAAATGTAACCCAATAACAATACTGGATAAGAGATGTTCAGTTGGGTTATATCTCCCACATTGCCTCATGGTTTTATTTAAAGCCCTTTCATATATAGAGGATCACTCAACCATTGCTGGTGGGATTGCAAATCTGTATAGTCACTACTGAAATCAGTGTTGTGGTTCCTCAAGATAACCTATCTCAATATCCAGATATACCATCTTTGAGGATATACCCAAAGGATACTTTTTCCTACCACAGTGATACTTGTTCAATCATGTTCATTGCTACTCTATTCATAATAGTCAGAAATTGGAAATAAACTAAATGTTTCTTAACAGATGAACGAATAAAGAAAATGGACAGTTACACAATGGAACATTACTCAGCTGTTAAAGAAGATGAAATCATGAAATTCTCATGTAAATATATGGAATGAGAAAAAATAATCCTGATAGAGGCAACCCAGAATCAGAGAGACAAATATGGTATGTATTAATTTATATTAATTACTATATTATATGGATATCAATTATTTAGCACTTATAACCAATCTACAATCTTAGAACCACAGAACAGAGGTTAGATATAGAATAAGGCACTATAAAGGAATATATAGATCTCCCAAGAAATCTATAAGGGAAATAAAATTGGTACTTATGTATGGAGCAGCAGAATCAAATGGGAGAAAGAAAGAGAAAGAAGGGAATGATGAAGGGAATATGGGGGAAACAACTAAAATTAACAGCAATGTAAGGGGTAATATGAAAGCCTAATACATTAGAAGCTAAAAATTCAAATAAATGACAGGCACAGATGTAACACTAATTTCACTAAAACCTTGGTATCCAGATTGGCCTCTCCAAGAGGCAAATATTCGTTTTCTATGAATTACAGCTTTACCTCATGTAAAACAAATTACAAGGTGGGTTGAGTGTATAGAGCCAGAAAGCTAGTTAGAAAATTAAAGCCGCTACCACACTGACTACATTTCATAGGGTTTCAATTACAGTTTGGCAATGCCTTGATAACTCACAGTTATCTTCGAAAATATAAAGGAACACATACTTGAGAGAGTCCCTGTAAATGTGACTAATGTAGTAAACCTTTTGCATGTATCAGAAATCTTCAAATTCATGAGAAAATATACTGAACAATAACCCTATAAATATAGTCAGTATGGCATTTTTTTGTATTTTATTATGGTAGTTTTTCTACAAGAATAAGCTTTTAGTGTACAATCAATCTATTAAAACCTTTTCATATGACAGAAGTCTTTGATGATGTGCAAAACCCATACCAAAGAGATTCTAACTATAAAGAATTTGGGAACATCAGCGTACATTATTACGTTACACAGGACTGTTGATTCTGGGGGAAAAATGTGCTGACACTATCAGCTATAGTACCCTTTATTTTGTTTGAACCTGCAAACTCATGTGAAGAAAAGCCCTACAAATTTAAATAATGATATAACCCTTTTAGATTTCACACTGCCTTTCAATTAAATGAAATATCTAATCCTGATGTAAACACTACTGGATATGCATTTGTGCCTTTTCTGTTGTGATATAACATGTTTTTAAAATATTAATATTAAAATACTAATACTAGAGAATGGAAGACACAGTAAATTCCTCTTGTGCATATTCAAAGCAGGATTTCTCTGGTAGATATGTACTAAAGTAGGATAATCAGTGATAAATTCTATATCTTATAACATAACTTGATATGCTATGAATGTGTATATATCATTTAGTGTTCCATTTTCTTCTTCATGTTCCTATTACTTTTCCATTTGCAACTTCATCTTGAAATACTGCCTGCTAAGCAGATTATCCATAGATGCCAGATAGTATAACAGCAATAAAATTTATTTAAGAAAATCTTTTGTATGTTTCTGTATTGTGACTCAGGGTTTGTAGAACACGCAGATATATGGGGACTAGAAGACAACTTTGTGGGATCTTCTTTTGACCATCTTAATATGGTGATATAAAAACAATACATGCACTAGAATAGCTGATACAGGAGAAGCTAAATATTCAACATATTGAATAATTAATGGTCCATGGAATTCTCCTATATTTGTCATTAAATAGAAATCTGGAAAAAGAAGAATGGTGACAGATCTAAGAACTGTTAATAAGGTGATCCACTCAACGAGTACTACTTTACAGCCTGGAATTCCCTTGCCTTCTTTAGTACCTAAAAAGGTGGTGTATTATAGTGATTGATTTAAAAGCCTGCTTTTTTATTTTTACTATACCATTACAAGAAAAGGATGAAGAAAACCATTTCCCTCATAATGCCCAATTAAAATAATTCTCAGCCTGTTAAATCAGTGTGAAATTCTTCCACAAGGGATGTGAAACAACCCTATCTTGTGGAAATATTTTATAAAACAACCATTGGAAATAATTAACAAACAGTTTTCTCAACCTATAGTTTACCATTATATGGATGGTATTTTACTAGGTGATTTAGACTGACATACCTTAGGAAAAAATGTTTGAAGAGGTAACGAGAAGATTTTCTCTTCTTGGGGATTACACATTACACCTAAGAATACAAAGAGGGGGGTTTTATTAATTTCCTAGGACATAGGAAAGGTTTACAAAAATTTTAAAACACAAAAAGTACAAATCTGGAGAGATCAATTACAAACTCAATTGTTTTCAAAGATTGTTGGGAGATATTAACTGACCACTGACCACAATTGGATTGGCAAGTCAAAAACTAAATAATTTATTTCAAAAGTTACAAGATAATAAGGACTTAAATAGTCCATGAAAATTATCAGCTGAGGCTGAGAGAGAATTGACTTTGGTAGAAGAAAAATTACAGTACGCACATGTGGATCACTTGAATCCAGAGCTTGATTGTATCTTGGTCAGACTACCTTCTATTAATTCTTCTAAAGGAATTCTTATGCAGAGAAAAGATAGAATCTTAGAATGGATACTTTTAACACAAAAATGAGTAAATTATTAAACACCTATGCTGAAAAGTTTTCTGAACTGATTCTGAGAGAAAAATTGAGACTTTGTCAGTTTCCAAAAATAGACTCAACAAAATTGTATTTATTTGTACTAATGCTGAAATTGCCATATTTGGGATAGAAAGCAAACATTAGCAGGAGGTAATTTCATGGGGGAGATTAGAAACAAACATTCCCAAAGCAAGAGATTTCAGCAAATCAAAAGAACTAATTGTATTTTTCCTAAAATTGTACAGAGAACACTCATTTCTGGAGCTCCTACACTCAATATTTATGCACTAAATCAAGAACTGCAGAATATAAATCAGGACATTTAAGTAAAGTGGCTCAAAGCCCTTATTATTCTTTTCAAAATAAGAATTATAGACTATTCCCATGTTATTCTTAGATTTTTCATGAACAGTTTAATATAGTTACTGACTCTCAATATGCAGAAAGAGTTGTTTTACAATTGAAACTGATGAACTTATTCCAGATGATTTGGGATTAACTGTTATTTATTCAATTATAAAAATAATCAGAAATAGAAATCATCCCTTGTATATAAGGCATGTCCAATGCTGTATAGGTCTAACTTGGCTCTTATGCCCAAGGTAATGATGAAGTTGATCAGCTAGTGGTAGGAAATATGCTAAAGGCATCAAAATTTCATAAGAAACAACATGTTAATAGCAAAGGTTTGAAGAAAGATTTTTCTATCACTTGGCACAAGCCAAGGAAATTATAAGGAACTGTCCAACTTATTCTTTGTATAACCAAACTCTACTACCTGCAGGAAGTAACCCAAAATGTACTCAAAGAAATGAAATTCAGCAAATGGATGTGTTTCTATTTGCAGAGTTTAAAAAATTGAAATGTGGAGGAACTTGGGCGTTCCCCGACCCCATAGACGCCCAGGTCGCCCTGCAGTGCTGGCTACCCCCTCCCGCCTGCCATCCCAGCTCCCATCCAGGTACGAATTCCTATATTTCTCCCTTCCCCCTGGGGTCATAAAATTTCCCCAGCTCAGCTGCCTTGCGAGCTGGGCCTGGGCTGTAGGCGCATCCCAGCTGGAGGCAGTTCCTGGGTCTTAAAGGCCTCCCTGAGGACAGGTGGACCAGGTACCAGCTCAGCCACATTCCTGACCAGTAGGGGCCCTGACTTCTAGCAGAGGGCCATCTGAGGGGTGAGTTTGCTTCGGGCTGTGGCAGGGTCCCAGTGAAGAGGAGCTTGGGCATTCCCCGACCCCATAGACGCCCACGTCACCCTGCAGTACTGGCTCCCCTGTCCTGCCTGCCATCCCAGCTCCCATCCAGGTAGGAATTCCTATATTTCTCCCTTCCCCCTGGGGCCATAAAATTTCCCCAGTTCACCTGCCTTGCAAGCTGAGCCTGCATTGTAAGCACATCCCGGAAAGAGGGAGTGCCTGTGCTTCAATAGCCTACCTGAGGAAAGATGGGCATTCTGTCAGTGAAGTCCCTGCCCAAGAAGGGAACCTGACCCGGTAACAGAAGTTCCAATGGAGAGCATTTGAAGTAAGAGATGGGCAGACGCCAAGGCAAGACCTCATCCAACAATCTGAAAAACAACATGAAAACACCAGATCTCAAGGACCCTACAATAGAAGGACTTGAACACCTTAACCCAGAAGAAGTGGAAAAAAGTGCCATTATGAAAGCATTAGAGTCCCTTAAACAGGATATGAATAACTCCCTTAAAGAATTGGATGAGAAATATAACAAAAAGTTTGAAGAAATAAGTAAATCCGTGAATGAGACCCTGAGAAACCAAGAAAAAACAATCAAACAAGTAAAGGAAACAGTTCAAGAATTGAAAACTGAAATGGAGGCAATGAAGAAAACACAAACCGAGAATTGGCTGGATATGGAAAACCTAGGCAAACGAACAGAGACTACAGAATCAAGCATAACCAATAGAATACAAGAGATAGAAGAACGAATCTCAGATTCTGAAGATACCATAAAGAAAATAAATGCTCTGGTCAGAGAAAACGGCAAATCCAACAAATTCTCTTCACAAAACATTCAGGAAATCTGGGACACAATAAAAAAAACCAAATCTAAGAATAATAGGGATTGAAGAAGGAGAAGAACGGCAGATCAAAGGCCCAGAAAATATATTCAACAAAATTATAGAAGAAAACTTTCCCAACCTAAAGAACGATATTCCTATGAAGGTTCAAGAAGCATAAAGAATACCGAATAGACTGGATCAGAAAAAAACATCCCCTCGCCATATAATAATCAAAACACAAAACATACAGATTAAAGAAAAAATTTTAAGAGCTGCAAAGGAAAAAGGTCAAGTAACTTATAAAGGTAAACCTATCAGGCTTACACCGGACTTCTCTATGGAAACCATGAAAGCCAGAAGATCCTGGATAGAGGTACTGCAGAAACTAAGAG
Source organism: Myodes glareolus (assembly GCF_982192425.1). NCBI lineage: Eukaryota > Metazoa > Chordata > Mammalia > Rodentia > Cricetidae > Myodes > Myodes glareolus. Next base: position 33,255,750 of record NC_142040.1, read on the forward strand.
ACCATGGATGCAAATCCAGACTGCTATACCCAGCCAAGCTATCGTTCACTATCAACGGAGAAAACAAAATATTCCAGGATAAAAACAAATTTAAACAATACGTAGCAACTAATCCAGCCTTACAGAGAATATTAGAAGGAAAATCACTACCGAAGGAATCCAACATTCCCAACACTGCCTACAATAACTCAAACATCTAGCAACCATTCACAAGCACAAATCAAAGAAGGAAAACACATACACTCTTCTACCTAAAAAAAAAAAAAGATCAGAGTCAGCAACCTCTGGTCATTAATATCACTTAATATCAATGGACTCAATTCACCTATAAAGAGGCACAGACTTAGAGATTGGATACGAAAACAGGATCCAACATTCTGCTGTTTACAAGAAACACACCTCAACCACAAAGACAGACACCTACTCAGAATAAAGGGTTGGGAAAAAGTTTTCCAAGCAAATGGACCTAAGAAACAAGCGGGTGTGGCCATTCTAATATCTAACAAAATCGACTTCAAACTAAAATCAATCAGAAGAAATGGAGATGGACATTTCATACTCATAACTGGAACAATTCATCAGGAGGAAGTCTCAATCCTGAATATCTATGCTCCTAATATAAAGGCACCCACATATGTAAAAGAAACTCTTCTAGAACTCAAGGCAGTCATCAAACCACACACACTAATAGTAGGAGACTTCAACACTCCTCTCTCACCAATGGACAGATCATCAGACAGAAACCAAACAGAGAATTAAGAGATTTATTGGAGGTATTGAATCAAATGGACTTAACAGACATCTATAGAACACTCCACCCAAATAGGAAAGAATATACCTTTTTCTCTGCAGCTCATGGAACCTTCTCGAAAATTGACCACATACTGGGTAACAAAGCAAACTTCCACAGATACAAAAAAATATTAGTAACCACCTGTGTCTTGTCAGATCACCATGGACTAAAATTAGAATTCAACAACAATGCTTCCCCCAGGAAGCCAACAAACTCATGGAAGTTGAACAGTCAACTACTAAATCACCCCTGGGTCAAAGAAGAAATAAAGAAAGAAATTAAACTCTTCCTTGAATTTAATGAAAACAAAGACACAACATACTCAAACCTATGGGACACTATGAAAGCAGTGCTAAGAGGAAAGTTCATAGCACTAAGTGCCCAATTAAAGAAAATGGAGAAAGCACACACTGGAGCACCGGACTGAGCCCCTCAAGGTCCAAATGAGGAGCAGAAGAAAAGAGAACGTGAGCAAGGAAGGCAAGATCAGAGGGAACCTTCATCCGACGATGGAGGGCGATACAGACGGAGACCCACATTGGAGCACTGGACTGAGCCCCCCAAGGTCCAAATGAGGAGCAGAAGGAGGAAGAACATGAAAAAGGAAATCAGGACTGCGAGGGATGCTATCACCCACTGATACAAGGGGACGGATCTAATGAGAGTTTACCATGGCCAGTTGGACTGGGACTGAACGAGGACGTGATCTAACCAGATTCTCGGAATTTGGCCGGATTCTCTGAATGTGGCTGGCCCGGAGTCTTTCTGAAAAGCCATTGACAATGACACTGGGACTTGTTTCCTCTGCATATACTGGATTTTGGGGATCCAGTCTGTTTGGATACTCACCTTCCTGGACCTGTGGGGAGGGGGGAGGAGTTTGAACTTCCCACAGGGCAGGAAACCCTGACTGCCCTAAGGGACGAAGAGGGAGGAGGACAGGGAGTGGGGGGAGTGGGAGGGTGTTGGGAAGAGGGGCAGAAATGGAAACTTTTATAATTTAATAAAATTACTTTCAAAAAAAATTGAAATGTGTGCTCCATACCATAGATACATATTCAAGAATTCAATGGGCAACTGCTTTATGTTCTGAAAAGGCTGATTATGCAATTACACATTTATTAGAAATTATGGCCATTATGGGATAGCCTGTACCAATTAAGACTGACAGTGTTCCAGCATACATCTCTAGTAAAATAAAACAGTTTTTTGCATATTATAACATAAAGCATATTACAGATATGCTACATAATCCCCACAGGGCAAGCAGTTGTAGAAAGAACTAATCACTCTTGAAAAAATAATTATGGCAGAGATAAATTACATAATGCTTTTAGTTGAAAGGGTCCAGTCCAATGGACTATTTCAACCTGGACTTCAAGGAAGCTCCTTGTTTGTTCCCAGTCGCTCAGCACCAAAATAACTACACAGAAACTGTATTAATTAAATCACTCCTTGGCCCATTAACTCTAGCTTCTTATTGACTAACTCTTACATCTTAATTTAACCCATTTATATTAATATGTGTACCACCACATGGCTGTGGCTTAACGGGTAAAGTTCTGTCCTGCATCTGTGTCTGGCGCGGCTACATTGCTTCTCCTGACTCTGTCTTCTTTCTCCTAGCATTCATTCTAGCTTTCCCAGTCTAGTTCTGTTCTGCTCTGCCATAGGCTCAAATCAGTTATTAATCAATGGTAATCACAGCATACAGAGGGGACTCTCACATCACCTCCCTTTTTCTGTATAAATAAAAAGGAAGGTTTTAACTTTAACATAGTAAAATTACATATAACAAAACAATTATCAAGCAAGAATGGCAGAGGTCCATTCATTGTCTCTGAGAGCCATTCTCTCTACCCGACATCCAGGGTCAGGTGGCAACAGGTCTTTGCTCCCATTAAGCAAGTTGCAACACTCTGGTCATAAACTCCATTTAAATGCTCCATAGCTGGACCTTGTCAGAGTTTGTGCTGGCAGTACAGTCCAGGAAGCTACCGTTTCAGAACCACACATTTTTTTCTGCTACCAATAAATCAGGAAGACCTCTTTTAAAGGAGACATAGCCTTATGCCATGCTTAACTCTGTTCTTAAGTGTCTAGAATTCCTTTTTAATCTTTCTCAGGTTTCACATGGATAGAGTTGACCATGTTGGAACACCAATTTGTTGTAAGAAGGTTGCTTGTTTGTTCCCAGATGCTCAGCATCAAAATAACCACACCGGGTAAAGTTCTGTCTTGCTACTGCCTTCCACTCACACATTTACCTGTCAATATATGAATACATACAGTTAGCATTCACAGCAGGAGAGTTCAGAGTAGCCAGCTCTCAGTCCATGAAATGAAGGCAGAGCATCAGGTAACACAAAGCAATAGTCTAAACTGTACAAGAAAATGCTCCCAATGTTCCTCATACATTTCTTTCTTTTCTGGGTGATTAGAATGTGATCTTCAATACCAAATACTTTGCTTCTTAACTTAGGATTTTTAGCTCCCATCTTCACATCTGTATAAGTAAATACGTCAACATGACAGTGATTTTCAAAAAGCTCAATTTAGAATAAAAACATAAACTATAAACAGGCTTCCTCTGAATTTCATAATTTTAAAAAGGAATATTTATCAATCAAGGCCTTGCGGAATGTCTATGTGAGTGTGTTTCTGTGTTGGGACACCAACAAGAGATAAGACCACAACCTGGAGCAAGGAAGAGTGTATCTGAATCACCCTGAGGACAGAAAGAGGCAGGAAGCAGTTGATAATAAACACAGGTAAGAAAGTTGCCTGCTGAGAAAGCTCCTTAGGGATGATTTTGCTCAAGGGGTTCACATGGCTTGATGTAGCCTAATGAAGATTAATCTAAAGGAATAATTTCCTTGACCTAAATTCTCCTAGATCTTCTGGTAAGTACCTGTGGAGTAGCCTCTCACTTTGACTGGATCCACCAGAATATTAGCAACAAAAGCTGGCCCACAATCAGTTACAGCAGCTCATCCACATGGAGCAGAAAGTAGCCTGAAAACAAGTCAAGGATGAAAAGCTATCTTCTGAGGAGACAGACATTCCAGACTCTAAAAAAAAAAAAAAAAACAGAGGAACACATGTTCTCTACAGCCACACTGCTTCCCAAAGGAGCAGGTATCCTGATCATGAAAGTCCATCTCCTTTCCAGCCACTGTTTCCTAACAGTCAAGGGACACAAGTGAGTGACAGGGTAATTACCAAGTGTGACACAAACTATGGCTTGTCTTTAAAGAAGAAGAAAAGATGAGACAGAAGGCAAATTCCTGCAAAACATTCCTCCAGATTTTATTTCGATAAGATATTGGATTTAACTAAGCTTTTAGAAATATTTTTACGTCCATCTACTGATGAACAACATAAAACGAACCCAATAACATCTTAGGGGATTCTTTGTCTCATGATGTTTAGTAAGGGCATTTGTTCATTCATTATTTATTTTGGGTATATATTATGACTTTCAGTTTTGCATTTTTATGACATTTTGGTGTGTATGAACATATGTATCTCTATGTCTAAATATGTTTCTTATGTATTTTCTTTGTCTCTTTTTCTTCTATTTTTGTTAGTTTGTTTACCTTAATCTGATTTGTTTTTTCTATTTTATCTTGTTTAATTTTATTATTATTATTCTTTAGCTGTCCATTGTTTTCTAATCAGATAGACTAAGACTGTGGAATCAGAAGGGGGTTACTTCTTGGAGGAGTTGGGGGAGAGAAAACTATAATCAGAAAATATTGCATGAAAAAAGTCTATTTTCAATAAAAGACAACAAAAATATTTTTGTTAACTCCTTGAAAGTTTCATACATTCTATTCTGATCATACTCACCTGCCCTAGCTCCTCTCACATTTACGGCCCCTTCTCTACTGACCCAACTTTGCATCCTCAGGTTTTCAAAATTTCAGTGCAATTTCTGTTACTTGTTTCACTCAACCAGAGATAGATCTATTTTACATTAAATGATGAAGTATCTAAATACAAACATACACACACACATGCGCGTGCACGCGCAAACACACACACACACTTTCTGACATCACACCACCAATATCTACCATAGCCCTCTAGTTATAGTCTTCAAGAGCCACTAGCTGAGAATGCATATTTTGTTATTGCAGGTCACAAAATATTAATTAAATCAACCCCAAGTCACTCTTAACTAAAGGCCAATATACTTTTTTCCCATTTCAGTCTATATCTAGTCATGTTTTTTTTACCAGCAAAGCCAACAAAAGTATGAAATTTCAATATCGATAGATTAAATTTTAAAATACCAAAATATCAAGCCCCAAGGTTGAATGTATTTCTCCCCCCATCAGAGTACTATAAAGTTCAAAAGTTAAATCTGCTTTTGAGTTAATGTCTAAAATAAACAAATATTCTTATAAAAATTTCAAATTGTAAAAATAGGGAAATTCAAAATTATTCCTCTTAAACATGTGATGCTAATCATATTTTAGAAGAATTCTTAGTGTTCTTCAAGAAACAGTAGCCTGAACTGACTCTCATCGATAAGTGTGTTATTTACACAATAAGGTCAGGTCTTAATTACGGTGGTTTTCTATCAGACTTTCAGGATTCCAAGAGTCTAAGTATACATAAACATTACCAGGGCACTGAACTCTGCTCACCACACTGAAAATATTCTTCATCAGTAAAAGACATTGTCTTGAGATTATGTCCAGAAGAATACAGTATTGTTGCTCGATCATCACGGAGACACTAGCTTTCATTTGAGCAGGTCAACCGAGAATAATCTTGGCTTCAGTTCCTGGGTTGCCAATCAAACTGTATCCCTTTTTTAGACTCCGTAATTGTGCTTTTAAAGCCAACTAGAAGTCTCTGAGCAAGAGGTAAATTTCAGTACAATAAATTAAACCTGAACAGTGAAGACATTCATGTACACAGTTATTCTCAGAGCTTGAAACTGAAGACATCACAAATGGACTGTAGATATTTGCCAACACAGTGAGCCCACTGTGGCTCGAATTTGAGAAACTGGTATTCTACAGACAGTACACTTCCGAATGTCTTAATTTAAATCTGTCCTTTGCATGTTGTGAGTGGAGCATAGACTTTATCTGGTGACTTTGTTTTCAAACTCAAAGTAGTCCTCCTTAGTGGTGCTGCTTCTATCGTCTGTTGGCAAGGGTCTGCTGCAGAGCTGGGAACCCTGCTTTCTGAGGATGGCCTCACACTTGAATATAACTACAAAACTTCAAACCAACCTGAGGCGGTTTCCGAACTTTGCAGCAGTGGCAGCTCGAGTGTGCAGATGACTGACTTATTTCCTTCCATGGAAGACAATCTCATTCTTCTCTCCTTGGCTCTCAGTTGACATCTGATGGGTTGTTTGGGATCTATGCATCAGCGCAGAAGTCCATCTTCCTCTGCTTCTATTTTTACTTATCACATGGCATAGCAATGTACCAGAGAACTGCTCACCCAGGAGTGCCTAGAAAAACTTATTGAGGAAATATATATTACTGTGTATATTGTTGCTATTTATGATAGGTTTTAGCCTATTGAATCAAATAGTCTGATCAGTCTCAGCTCTCATTTTTTATAATTCAAGGAAATAGACAATAACTACAATGAGGAATAAGCACTCACCTTCATGTATTAAGCATACTAAGTAGACAGATGTACAACTGAAAAGCAAGTGATGATCTTCAAAACTCAAACTATTTTCTAATTTCAGAGCAGACCAAAAAGTAATTTACCAGTACAAAGTATAATCTATGCAGAAAATGAAACAGTTGTAAGAGAATGTTAACAGGACTGTCTCAAAACAATTACAAAATAATCACTGCCAACTATTCAAGATGTTCAGTGTGATCTAAGCGGGTGTTGCATGAGAAAAAAAAAGTGTCATTCCAGACACACAAAAGCAAAAAGAGAAAAAAGACAGATACTTTCAAAACAAAACAATCTCTTGAACTCATGAGCCTGGAAAACACACAGCCACTAAACAGTACTTGTTGAAAGACAGATGCTGTATTTGTTATTTGCACATTGTTATGACTATAACACCCAAAAGAAAAAAAATAAAGATTTGTGTTAGCTCATAGTTTGAGAGAGTTTTAGTTCATCATTGTCTTAGTTAAGGTTTCTATTGCTGTGATGAAACACCATGCCCAGAAAACAAGTTGGGTACCTATTCATGATAAAGGTTATGGAGAGATCAGGGATACAAGGAACATATCTAAACATAAGAAAAGCAATATATAACAAGTTGACAGCCAACATAAAATCAAGTGGAGAGGAACTCAAAACAATTCCACTAAAACAGGAAAAAGACAAGGCTGTCCACTCTCTTCATATCTATTCAACATAGTTCTTGAAGATCTGGCTAGAGCAAAAAGACAACAAAAGAAAATCAAGGTGATTCAAATTAGAAAGGAAGAAGTCAAACTTTTGCTATTTGCAGATGATATGATAATATACATAAGTGCCCCCCAAAGAACTCTACCAGGGAAGCCTACAGCTAATAAATATCTTCAGTAATGTGGCAGGATACAAGATGGATTAAAAAAAATCAGTAACCCTAAATGACAAAAACTGAGAAAGATCAGAGAAATATTACCCTTCACAATGGTCACAAATAACATAAAATATCTTGGGGTAACACTAACCAAAGAAGTTAAAGACCTTTTAAACAAAAACTTCAAGTCTTCAAAAAAAGAATTGAAGAAGATATCAGAAAATTGAAAGATCTCCCATGCTCTTGGATAGGTAGGATCAATATAATAAATTTTGGCAATCCTACCAAAAGAAACTTACAGATTCAATGCAATCCCCATCAAAATCCCAACACAATTCTTTATGGACCTTGAAAGAATAATAATCGACTTCATATGGAAAAAAAACCTAGGATAGCCTAAACAATCCTGTACAATAAAGGAACTTCCGGAGGCATCAAAATCCCTGACATCAAGCTCTATTACAGAGCTACAGTAATGAAAGCATCTTGCTATTGGCATAAAAACAGACAAATTCACCAAGAGAATCAATTGAAAGACCAGAAAATCAATCAACACACTTATGAACACCTGATTTTTGACAAAGAAACTAAAATTATACAATGAAAAAAAGAAAGCATCTTCAACAAATGTTGTAGGCATAACTTGATCTCATCATGTAGAAGAATGCAAATAGATTCATACCTGCCCCATGCACAAAATTCAAGCCCAAATGGATTAAAGACCTCAATATAAATATGACCACACTGAATCTGATAGAAAAGAAAGTGGGAAATAGTCCTCAATGCACAGGCACAGCAAACTGCTTCCTAAAAACCCTAGTAACACAGACATTGAAAGCAACAATAAATAAATGGAACTTCTGAAACACCGAGAAGCTTCTGTAAAACAAAGAACACAGTCAATAAGACAAAAAGACAGCCTACTGAATGGGAAAGAATCTTCACCAACCCAACATAAGACAGAGGACTGATCTCCAAAATATATAAAGAACTCAAGAAATTAGACATCAAAATTCCAAATAATCCAATTTAAAAATGGGTACAGAACTAAACAGAACATTTTCAACAGAAGAATCTCAAATGGCTAAAAGACACTTAAGAAAATAGTCAACATCTTTAGCCATTAGGAAAATGCAAATCAAACAACTGTGAGATTCTATCTTACACCAGTCATAATAGCCAAGATCAAAAACATCAATGATAGCTTATACTGAAAAGGATGTGGAGTAAGAGGAACACTCCTCCATTGCGGGTGGGGATGCAAACATGTACAACCGCTCTGGAACTCAGTACAGCAGTTTTCTCAGAAAATTGCAAATCAGCCTACCTCAGGACCCCGAAATACTACTCTTGGGCATATACCCAAAGGATGCTCAATCATACTACAAGGACATCTGTTCAACTATGTTCATAGCAGCATTATTTGTAACAGCTAGAACCTGGAAACAACCTAGATGCCACTCAACCAAAAAGTGTATAAAGAAATCCTAGTACATTTCCACAATGGAGTACTACTCAGAGGTAAAAGCAATGACATCTTGAAATTTGCAAGGAAACAGATAAAACTAGAAAAGAGCATCTGGAGTGAGAACTCATAAGTGGATAGTAGCTGTAAAGCAAAGGATAACAAACCTATAGTCCACAAGTCTAGAGAAGCTAAGTAATAGGTGAACTTTAAGAGAAACATATATCGACTCACCTGAGAAGGGAAAATAGAGAAGATCTTCTGACAAAATTGGGAGAATGCGGTTGACTGGAGAAAGAAGGGCAGAAGGGGAAGAGGAGGGAAGAAGGGAAGGGGGAGAAAAAATTGAAGGAACGGAGTAATTAAGATGGAGGGACAGAGAGGGAGAGCAAGAAAAGAGATATTTTGATTGAGGGAGCCATTGTGGAGGAGACAAGAAACATGGCACTAGAGAAACTCCCACAAGGATGACCCCAGCTAAGACCCTAAGAAATAGTGGAGAGGATGCCTGAGCTAGTCTTGTCCTGTAGTCGGATTGATGAGTATCTTAAATGTCACCATAGAACTTTCATCCTGCAAATGATGGGAAAAAAGGCAGAACCCCGCAGTGGAGTGCTGGGCTGAGCTTGCAAAGTTCAGTTGAAGAGTGGGAGGAGTGAGAATATAAGCAAAGAAGTCCAGACCATGATAGGTACACCCACTGGAACAGTTTACCTGAGCTAATGAGAGCTTACCAACTTCAGCTGGCCAGGGAAGGAACCAGTATAGGAGCAAACTCGATTCTCTGAATGTGTAACAGTTGTATGGCTGGGACAGACTGAGGGACCACTGGCAGTGCCACAAGGATTTATCCCTACTGCTTTACTGGCGTTTTTGGAACCCAATCTCTTCGGATGAATACCTTGCTCAGCCTAGATATAGTAGGGAGGACCTTGGAACTTACCAAAAGCAATGTGCCTTACCCTCTCTGAGGAGTGGATGGGGAGTGTGGTGTGGTGGAGAAGGTGGAGGGAACGGGAGGAGGGAGGGATTGGAAACTGGGATTGGTATGTAAAATGAAAAGAAAAGATAGTTTGTTTCCCTTTTTTCTTTTAAAACAAAAAAAGCAAGTTGGGGAGGAAAGGGTTTATTTGGCTTTCACTTCAGCATTGCTGTTCATCACTGAAGGAAGTCAGGACCAGAATACAAACAGGGCAGGATTCTGGAGGAAGGAGCTGACGCAGAGGCAACAGACCAGGGATGGCACCATCCATCATGGACTGGTCCCTACCCCATGATCACTAAATGAGAAAAGGCCTTAGAGCTGGATCTCAGTGAGGCATTTCCTCAACTCTAGCTTGTTTCAAGTTCACACACACACACACACACACACACAAACAGCCAGTACAATCATGGTATATAAAACATAGGTGGAACAAAGGAGGAAGCAAGGACATGGCAGGAACAGGGGCCAGGTCTTACTTTCAAATTCCCACCAGAGATACTTCTATCAACAAGATACCACCTCCTAGAGCTGCTATATCCTCCCAAAAGAACATCAGCATTGAGAAACAGCATTCAGGTAGTGACCTATGACCTCCATCCCAGACTCAATTCATTATACACTATTGAATTGCATTGCTCAGGCAGATAGTGTGGTCCATATCCTCACTCTTTTCTACATCTAGTCCATTACTGCATACCTTTGAAGCCCTGCCCACTAAAAGGAATTTATTAGTCCATCATTAGGTGGCCTAAGGCTTTTACTTGATGAACAGAACACTGACAGAAGTAATGTCTTGAGATTCCAGGGGGCTTGCTTCATTTTTTCTTCTTTGCTTTTCTTTCCTTTCCTTTCTTTTCCTTTCCTTTCCTTTCCTTCCCTTTCCTTTCTTTTCCCTTTCTTTCTTTCCTTCTTTCTTTCTTTCCTTCTTTCTCTCTCTCTTTTCCTTCCTTCCTTCCATTCTTTCTTTTGCTCTCTCTCTCTTCTTCCTTTCTTCTTTCATCTTTTTCTCCTTTCCCTCTTCCCCCTATCTCTGTCCCTCCCTCTGCCTCCCTCCTTCCTCCTTCCTCTTCTAAGATTTCTGTGTTTGCTGTGAAGAGCACCTGTGAGGTACGGAGTCTGCTAATTACCTTTTCCCACCTCTGTTAGCCCCTTAGCCCTTTCCAAGCTCCTTCCCTGTGTCTAGCTTTCTCACATTCTCGTACTATTGCAGTTGTTTTTTTCCGCCATGTCCTCTGGTTTTCTTTTACATCATAGCATCACTAATATATTTTTGTTTTCAACACTGAGAAAGAATTTATGGAAGGAACCAAAACTAAGTAGATAATACCCAAACATTCATATACATACTTTGAAATCTCTAAGAATAGAGCAGAACGTGCCGACCGGCAACCCTGGAAACATGCTTCTTTTGTTTTACCTGGAAGTGAGTTCTTAGACTGTTTGTAGAATTCAAGTCTTCATCTACATGAACGCAACTAGGTCCCTGTATGGTGAACTTCTACTCTTGACATCACCTGTACTATCTCAAATATTTAACCCACTCTACAGGTGCCTTAAAAATGTTCCCTTTACATATTATACAGATCTAAATTACAAAATAACTGTATTTTCATATATCCTCTCTATTACTGTATTAACATTTTATTAGAATAACTTTTTCACTAATCATATAAAGTGAAATAAAATAAAGAACTTGACCTTGCTGGTTGCAATATTTCTGTGTGTATATAATTCCAGAAAATTAACACACGCTTCATCGATCTCACATACATCACCGTACATGGAGAGTGGACAACATTATTCTGATTGTTCATAAGCAAAGTTTGTTCACCATGATAGGTAGCTTTTCTGATACGTGGCCTTTTGGGCTTTCTTTTTCTATCTGAAAAAAAAATCAGCAATTCCTAGAGAGCTTCTTTTAAGACATCCCTTGCTTCAACTGAAACCTTTGAAAAATTCTTTCTGGTGTTTCACAGAAGACACTGGAGTGGAAAGAGCAGTTTTTATACAGTCTGAATTTCTTTAACTTCTTCATAACCTTGAACAGGCTTTCATTTCAAATCTTCACCATATACTTATTTCCATCAAACTGTGGAGCGGGAAGCAAGTGCTGTGGGTATTAGGAATAAGGTCACATATTAAGCCAATTCCAAACAGGCATGGCTGGTTTTTAAGTCAGTTGCAGAGAAACAGGTAATCATCTCTTTCTGGAGTTACCGTGTCTTTTACAAAAAAGACTCCTATTTTAAACTAACAGAGGAATTTAGAATTGTGTCCAGTCTGTCTCACAGTAGGAACAATCACCCTTTAGAAACGGTTGTTACAGGTGCCTTATAGTTAGCCTATGAGTACAAGGGTACTGGCGAGCTCTGCTGTAACCTATAGAGTATCAAGGAGCAGCATTTGACACTTAAGGTCAGGATGATCTTACATTTTCTCTTTTAAATTTTGGATGCAAATTTCAGTCTTATTTACTCGTTATTTGGTTCTTAGTACTGTTCTAGATGAACACAATTAAAGAACCAGCTTAATTATATCCCTTAATACTTGAAATGCCAAAACTGCTGCTGTCTGAAAACATGTGACTTTTCAAAATGCTACAAATTTGTGTCTAGAGGGACTATTAAAGGAGCAATTTGAAAGCATGTAAATAAAGTGCGGATTGGACTACAAATAGCTATTTTATTTCAAAGTACAGTGGAGATAGAGAGGTTATCATAACTACCATGGTGACAGTTTATTACAGACAGGCTGCCCTTGTGGTGGTTAATCTCAGTTGTCAACTTGATAGGACTTGGGATCACTGTGGAAATCAACTCTGGGCACATGTAGGAGGGACTTTCTAGATCAGGTTATTTGAAGTAGAAAAAGCCACCCCAAATGTGGGCAGCACAGGTCCTTTGAGCTGCAAAGAAAGGAGCAGAGTAGCAGCAGGCATCTCTCTCCTCCTCCCTGAAGACAATGCAACCAACAGGCTACTGTCTCAGTCACCACACATTCCTAGCTCTAAGTCTTCTTTCCTTAAAATGATTTTGTTCAGTTTATGTACAGGGCTCAGTTGTGCTTGTATGCTTTATTCCATGATTTCTATCAAAATCCAGCAATGGGCATAACACTCTTAGGATACATTTTTAGCTTGGAATTGTTATTAATATTTACTAGTATCTATCTTTGAGTAAGGTTTAAAGAATACTGAACACAGATGGATTTCAGCATTACAGTTTTTCTGGATAAAATCAATTTCTCATTTTGTATTAGGCAAGATATTAATTGCAGTGCTATTCCTAATGACTTTTTAAATCACAGAAATCCATTTGATCCACTTTTTTTCTTCATAATTTGTCAGTTAAGTATTCACACTCCATCGAAGAACTAACATAGACAGTAACAGATCACAAGGACAGTGGAATTTGATCTGGGATCTCCAAATAAAATTTTAAGGCAGAGTGGAGAATTTATAGTGAGTACTTATTTTAGAATTTGGAATAGATTTTCTTCCCTCTATATCTCAAGTGCCCACCTATCATTTGTTAGATCACTATATATATTTTAGCTACCATTGTTGTCAATATCTGTGTGATTAGTCTACATAGGCATTTTGAGTCTGGGTTACCATCCTCAACCCCTCAATACTTAATGTTGAGACATTCTAGCTAAATATATACCACCTATATTTTATTTAATATGCTCAATTTACTTGCCAAGATGAAGCCCATGCTGTTTTTAGATAATTCTCATGAGAGCACATTGCCTGTTCAAGAAATGTACCTAGTAATTCAACTTGAAATATATGAGAATCAGTTTAAAAGTGCTAAAATGCATGTATTTAGAAATATTTTAGAATTAATGCATAAATATTATCATGAGCATAAAAATGAACAAAAACTTAAAGTACAGCAAATCGCTATAAGTAGGAAAGAGGAAAGTTCAGAAGAATAAATGGTAAGACTTAGAACTTCATGGAAGGTCATGGACAATCTGAGCTTTCACTGTCCCTAGGGACATGTGAAATCCTCTGTGATCTAACTTAGGGAATGAGTGAGTAGTATTAGTGTGAATGACTGGAGACACTTAAGTAAATTGGAGACACTTGACAAATCAGAAAAAAAATAATGCTAAAAAAGACTTGTCTAAAGATGGATAGAAAGGAAAAAAGAAAATAGAAAATAAGATCTTGTCAAGCCACTACTAACCTTCAATGTATGCTGAGGTGAATTTGTAGTTATAATTAAAAAACTATGCTGAAATTTTTCAAAATTAGGCTCAGTGGATTAGAACATACTAAACTGCTAAAAGCACAAGTTAGTTCACAATTCTAAAATTCACAAAAAAACTAATTTATCATAAGAATATAGAAAAGGTGTAAATAATGGCACCAGACATCAAACTCAACACTTAGAGAATATAAAATCAGGTGCACAAATGAAACAATAAAAAAAAAGTTCAGTAGACAGATGTGCATAAAATTGGTAAGCTTGGCTGGGTGGGGTTTCCATGCACCACAAAAATATATTTATATGCAAAAGAAAATCTTAACAGAAAATCCCAGTGCTCTCTTCTGGAATCCAAAAACTTCTTTCAAGCTATGCCTTCTGGAGAGAAAAAGTCTAAAATGCTAGGACAAAATTTATAAGCATCTGTCTAAGCACAGCACGGCAGTAGGAGTGGGAGTGTATGAAATGCCAAAAGAATATAGCACATTCTAGTCACTGGTGCCAGAATATTTACAATGTCTGGGATCTAAACAATAATTATTAGATATGCTCCCCTTAGAGGGGGAATATGTGGCCACTTCCAGGAGGAGAATAAAAAATTCCACTATCATCACAGATCAGTGCCTTATCCTGTTATCATCAGAGATCTTCCTTCTACAGCAGATGGGAATAAATACAGAGACCCACAGCCAGCTATTTTGCAGAGAAGGAGAGACCTTGGCACACTCAGCCCTAAAGGGGATGTCTGTTGTAGGGGGCCACTTGGTCGTTCCGACTCGGCAGCTCAGACCTGAAATAATCACCAGAAACTATATTAAGTAAATCACTGCTTGGCCCATTGGCTCTAGTTTCTTATTGGATAACTCTTACATATTAATTTAACCCATCTCCATTAATCTGTGTATTGCCACGTGGCAGTGGCTTACTGGCAAAGTTTCGGCATGACTGTCTATGGCAGCTGCTCCATGGCATCTCCTCTGACTCTGCCTTCATTCTCCCCACATTCAGTTTAGTTTTCCCCACCTATCTACCCTATAAGGCAAAACCAGTTTCTTTCTTAACCAATTGGATTCACAGCATACAAAGGAAAATCCGACATCAGATGTCTCCATCGAATTCTTTCCCTAAGGATTCAGGAAACCTTGTGCAGGAAGAGGAGGCAGAAAAAGTTTAAGAGACAGAGAGAATGGAGGACACCAAGAAAATAAAGCTTTCAAATAAACAGGAATGATGCAAGTTTGAACTCACAGAGACTGAGGAACCATGCACAGGATCTTCATGGGTCTGCACCAAATGGGATCCTAGAGCTGAAAGTAGCAGACGAATGCTCCTATCCTTAATCCAGAAGTTATCTCTAATTGGTAACCACCTGCGACTGAAAATATAGTTTTCTCCAAGAAAATCTCACTGGGGAAACAAACTACTCTTAAGGGTAGGCTGCCTGTCCAACAGTTGATGGTCAACAGGAAAGAAACTCAATGGCATCTTTGCAGGTCTCTTGTCTCATAGCAATGTGTCAGGACTCTTTTTATTTTTTTTGATTTATATTTTTTTATTTTATTTTATGTACACAGTACTTTTCTTCTTTTTACCTAACATGTCTTTAGTACATATACTATGCCTTCTAGTTTAGTGTTTTTATGGGATTCCTTAGAATACAGAAATGAGGGTCTCTGTGTGTATGTTTCTTGGGCTCTTTCCCTTATGTTTGTTTGATCAATTCTGATGTGATAGTTCTTGTTTTATCTATTTATTTACTTTATTTTGTTGTTATGCCTTCGAAGTTTGTAAAAAAGAAAACAGAAAGGGGTGGATCAGATGGGAGGGTAGGAGAGGATCAACTGGGAGGAGTGGAATGTGGGGAAACCATAATCGGGATATATGGCATGAGAAAAAAAAATCTATTTCCTTATTTTTAATTCATTCTTCTCACATATAATGAATTCCAACCACAGTTTCTCCTCCCTCCAGTCCTACAACCCCTATCTCCTCTCTCTCTCACTCAATAAAACAAAAAAAAAATAAAAACTCTAGTACCTGTATTTTTCCTCTCAAAAATAATATTAGGTGGGGTGGGGAGATGGTGAGTGAAGGAGGAGGACTGGAGGAGAGGGAAGTAGGAGTGGTATGTAAAATAAGATTGTTTTAAAAAGAAATAAATAATAAATAATTAAAATAACATTAGCAAAATCCTAGGAGTCACAGAAATGATGAATTTAGAAGGGGAAACAACTTACACAAACAGGTGGCAGATTATATTCAACCACACAGAAGAAAAAGTAATGTAATAGTTATAAATACACTAAGATATACAATGTGCTTTCTGCTTTAAGTTATTTATTATTTATGGTTTTTTTTTTAAAAATGAAAACTGTTAAGGACTGCTTATTTATAACTATAATAAAGCAAAATATGTAAAATTATTAATCCAAGTTCTGGTGATGGAACAGAATTTAAAAATGATTAAATAACCTTAAAGAAAACTTTAAAAGGAGGAAGAAAACCGTACACACACAAAAATCTGTGTAGGAACAAATTGCATAAGCTAAATACATGAAAAATTCTATACAATCTCATTTATAAAAAGGTGCACGTGGTCCAAATGGAGCAATAAAAACAGATTGGCAGATTGGCTTAATGTTTTGTGTGTGTGTGTGTGTGTATGTGTGTGTGTGTGTGTATGTGTGTGTGTATTAGAAGAGAAGTACATTTTAAATACAAAACAAACATAAGTCAAAACTAAAATAGAAATATGGTCTAACATATAACATATAAATTGAATTAAAGCAGAAATATCTATGCAAATTGTAGGACAAGTGAAATGGACAAGGAGGATTCCCAATCAGAGAGGGCTAAGAGGTTTTTGACAAAAGAATAAAAAAATCTACAGCTGTGAGCAATCCCATTGTTGCTTATCACTATTGTGTCCTGATGTGGTGAGACCAGGTCTCAAACTGGCATCAGATTTGCTGTGCAGTCTTGGTTCACCCTAAACTGAAAATCTATCTGCCTTTAGTTTTTAAGAAATGAGATTAAAGGTATGTGTCACAATGTCTGGCTTTCTTCAATATTTTAATATTTTCTTTGTAACTTGTTTCTACAAAATCTTATTGGTATGTGTTAAAAAATATTTTGTTTTGAAAATGAAGATGCTCAATAGAAAGAGAGAGAGAAAGAAAGGAAGAAAGAAAGAAAGAGGGAAGGAAGGAAGGAGGGAGAAAAAGAGAAAGGGAGAAAGGGAAGAAATAAAAAAATTCCCTAAATATGTGTGCACTCAAAAAGATGTCATTAAAATATATGCAGCAAAATACACAGAAGCCAAAAAATACAGAACACCAGCTGAGCTTTCAAAATACATTATGTATGGAGATGAGAATAATTCACTATATTTATAAAATCAGTAATTCTATATATATATACAAGACTTGATACATGAAAGCATAATAATTTACTAAATTTCATAAAACTTTACTCAATACCTTAAGATTACAAGTTTTCAAATTGTTTAATTCACTGGATTTAAGAACAAGTTTAAGTTCTGTGTCCATCATCACTCTCTATTTCTGAAACATTTCTAACACCCTCAGAAGAAACTCTATGTTTGTCAACAAACTTATCCATCACACTCCCATATACTCCTGGAAAATTCTGTTTCCAATCTTTATGGAGTTGCCTGTTTTAGAAATCATATAAAGGTGGAATATCATAAAAAGATGGGTCACTATGTGACCCGTCGTGCCTGGCTTCATACTCTTGGTATTATGGTTTTAAGTTTACTACGTATAGTGTAAATCATTTCTCCATTTATTACACTTACCACAGTAATATCACATCATCATTTGGGTCCACCATTTTGTTTTCCATCCATTGAGTATCCCTGCAATATAGTTCATTGTTTGGTCACTACTTTAATTCTTCAGTAGTTTCAGAGAACCAAAGGGAAAAAATTAGAAATAGGGAAAAGAAATGAAGAGACTTGGATTTAAGTGTCAGTCTTTTTGATTTTTATTTGATTTTTTTCATTAAATTCTTCTAGAAAACAACAAAAAGCCAATCAATCCATCATTCTACTACATGACATCACATCAAGTCTTAGTTTTAAAAATGACATATATTTAAAAATGTACATCTGGATTCATTATTTTACTCATATTTTTATTCTACCTGAAGGCACAATGAAACCAAAGAGGTCATGTTTCCTTCTGAGTGCTGTGGAAACAATGTTTTAAATAAAATATTTACTTGACATCACACCACTCTCTTATCACTATCTATAACTAGAATTATGCCAAATTAGAAATATTTTACTTATTCTATATGAGTTTCTTGTAAGGTGAATAATAACTCATTGGAAGAATTTTCTAGTAAAATTATTTTTCCCCCAAATTAATTCTCCCCTGGTTATTCTATTTGCCTTTTGCCAGTCTTTCAGGTTATACAAGCAGGTCACCATCTGCATCTTCCTGAGGAGAAGAGAACCTTATGCTAAGATTCGCTTTCAGGAACTGATATTGAAAATCTAAAGGGATACTGTTCAGAAAGAGTATCTTTGGATCCTAAATTATACTTAGAAGCCTAGTGGAAAAAACGTCTAGTTTTCAGATGCTCACCAGAGTAAGAGCCTCAGCAGTATAAACTGGAATTCACCTTCTTCTTCACAAATACTCTCACTTGATACTTGGGGGTGGGGTGTGTACTTTCCTGTGGTGTGCATGTGAATTTGCGTAATTGGAGGCATGCAGACTCATGAATATGCAAGTTTACCTACACATTTATGCTGGTGTGTATGTGTGTGTGTGCATGTGTGTATGTGTGTGTGTATAAGTTAAATGAAAGTTGATATCAAACACCTTTATTATTCTATACTGTATATATTTAGGCAGGTTCTCTCACTGGATTCAGGGGAAGTAGGTTTTAAAAAGTCTGCTGACACTTTCCTACCTCTGTCCAGTACATACTTTCTGGAAATATATTCTGTGAGAAATGCATGCATCTTACCTAAATAGTCATGATTGTTAACCAAGTCATTGTTGTCTCTTTTTTATTTTTTGCTTTTTAAATTAAGAATATTTTTAATGCAATCTTTTTTTATTTTACATAGCTATCCCAGCTCCCACTTCATCTAGCTTCCCCCCACCATCCTCCCCATCCATTCAGAAAGGGTAAGATTTCCCTTGGTATGTCAACAAAGTTTGACCTTTCACTTTGAGGAAAGACCAAGGCACTCCACACTATATCTAGACTGAGCAAGGTATCTCTCCAAAAGGAATGTGCATCAAGATGACAGTTAAAGCACTTAGGATAAATTCTGGTCCCACTGCCAGTGGCCCCACAGACTGTCCAAGCCTCACAACTGTCCCCCACATTCAGTGGGCCTAGTTTGGTCCCATGCAGGCTCTCCTGCTATTAGTCCAGAGTCAGTGAGCTCCCAGTAGCTCAGGTGAGCTGTCTTTGTGGATATCACCATCACGGTCTTGATCCCTTCCATACTAATGAATCACCGTTCTTCCTTACTCTTTCAGTAGCTTCTTACAACTTGTTTGATAAATTCAGATCCCAGAAGGATTTCTGGACTCTTTATCTTTATGTTTCTACTCCTTCTGAATTGAGACACTAACTTTGCATAAGCATTTTGCCCACTCTTCATTTTCTTCATGCTTTTTTCTATCCCTATAATCCCTTCTGGTCATCTATTAGTTTAAAAAAAAACTATAAAGTTAACTAAACATCCTGTCAGTGGCCATTCTGGACAAGCTGAAAGCATTTTATTTCATTTCTCTGTCTTCCCAAGTCACTTACTCAATAGTAGTAAAGATTAATTAAGAAGGTATTTTCTCAATGTCAGGAAACACACTTCTTTGAAAAACTGTTTGATGTCTATTACAGCACTGTGTATAATGATTTAAATTCATTATTCACTTAATACTTAAACAGTCTTTGTTTTAGGTTGTGACTACAGAAAAATGTATAGTTTGAAACAACACTTTTGGCATAGGTTTCACATAAGAAAATTTAAATTTGTCACCCCATTCCTCAACTGCAATTTTCTAAATGAAATCATAAGATGGACCTTCAGCCTAAATGTCTATTGTCATATTTAGCACTCTACCTTATTGCAAGGTATCTTTCTGTCAGTGCCTGCTTTAGTACACACAGAACTTCAGCTTTTTATCTCTGTAGTTCAATAACAAGTAAAACACAGCCAATACTCGAAAAGGTCTGAATAAATTTCTGCTAAAAATCCATAGCACACATTACATAGTAAGAGAATTTGTAAAGCATATCTACCCCCCATAGATGGAATATAATTTTCTACACTCTTCGGTTCATATCTATTTGCAATGGAGAGATGTGCATACTGTGAATCTCTCTGGCCACTATTGATTTCAGTTACTGAACTGATAAGGTTCACAGACTTGGTTTTAAAGAATGGAAAGCATATACCCTGCCCAACGATAACTATTTATCCAGGGAGCCTTGAAGTCACCAGATAATATCCATTTGCTTGTGGTCTCCCACACTCTGCTAACTCTGCCAGAGATGGGAAAGTCTGGAGAATGTTTCAAATGAGGACTGCCATTACTTCCTCTCAATACTTCAATCTTTTCACCAATTTTAGAGATTAACTTTTATTATTTTATTTATGTTTGCAGTGTAGGGGATGTATGTGCATGCAAGTGCGGATGCACTGCCTATGGAGTCACAGCAGTTTGTGAGCCACCTAGCATGGGTGCTGGGAACCAAGCTCGGGTCCTCTAGAGAGCAGTATGTGCTCTTAACCCACCCGACCATCTCTCCAAGTTCCCCAGCCCCAACCCCCACTCCACACCACTACAAATTTTAAGCTACATGTTTAGGTTACATATGCAGAAACAATCAGATATTTTTACTTATTTCACATAGAATGTGTGACAAAATATGCTTAACACTAAAATGTGGGATTCGATGATAACAGTTGATAATGGGACGGCAGGAGATTCACAGGACAAGTAAGAGTCTCCCATTTCCCTATCTACACAAGTCGTTAAGACAACTCCAGGACTTAAACTCGACATTGTCTTATCTTCCTCTGTGCCATAGGGAAACACTGAGCACACATGAAAATATAGGTCCTGGTTCAGGACATAAAGTCTTTTCAGTGCTCTTAAGAACTAAAATGAGATGAGCTGTATTTTTATTTACTCTATAGGGTCCTGTCTTTATAGCTGCTGCCACCTAATGATAAAGTATCCCTATGATGACCTTAGAGTGAGTCATTAGATTTCATTTCATGACAGAGAAATGAAGTTTGAAAGTACATGGCTAGAACTAGAAGAGATTATATTGAGCGAGGTAATACATGCAGAACCACAAATATTGCATCTGCTCTTTCTTCTGAGATTTCTTGCTCCATATCTTCAGATGAGAGTATATAATGTGAGGAACTGTAGAAACCAGGGAATTAAAAGGGGACCATTGAAGGGGTGAGGGTGGGAGAGAAATAAAAAGAGAAATATCAGAGTACAAGTGATCTATGGACGTAAATGAGGGAAATGGAGGCTCTAGTTGGAGAAGGGGAAAGAAGATAAATATAGATGGATTTAGAAGGTTAAAATAACAGTAAGAATTCTGAAAAGACTAAAAAAATCATACTATTAACTAGTTAAAATACCTATAATACATGTAAGTAGGTATATAAATATACAGTTTAAATGGGAATTTTATTTTCCATCTGGGCTGACAATGCTCCCTCCAAGAGCCAAATAAAGTCTAACTAAACCCCCAATACTAGGACTGAAAAGTCCTCTTTTGTGAAAAAATATTTCTCCTATATAGCCAATCATGACTGAGTATCAGAAGACCACACTCTTTCCTTTCTCTTGGCCTTTTATTCGCCTCTGCTTCTGTTAACTAACCATTATTCTCCTCAACATACAACCAACTTTAAAAACATTTTATATTTGACATGTTTATTGGTATCATCTTTGTTCAGATGAAGCTAGAACACTAATGATTGTGAGTCTTTATGGGTATAGCTTCAGACATTATTAGGAGACACAATCTCGCAGAAAACTCCTTGATTTTCTGGCTTTTACAATTTTCTCCCTCTTCAACAATGTTCCCTGAGCCTTTGCTGCAAGTGTATTTTGTAAATGTATTTACTGGAACTGAGGCCAACAGTTCTGTATTTTGTTTGGTTTTGATTTTCTATGGCAGTCTCTCTTACAAAACGAAATTTCTTTGATGAGAAGTGAAGACTATCCTTATTTGTGGGTACAAGGACAAATGTTATTAGAAGGAATTCAGTTGGATTAATAAAGTAGTGGTTGTAGGTTCTTCTCAGTATCCACAACTTCACTAGCACTGTGTAGTTACCTAGCTTTTCAGTATCAGGAAACGCTTTCCTCTTATTTTAGGTCCAATTAGAAAGCCTTTGGTTAGCATTAATGTGTGTGAGCCACTAGTGCATCCGTAAGGTTATCATGCCATGCCATGTTGATTGTTGCTGTGTTTCACTGTGTCATACCTATGTAGGACAAAGTGGATGGGAGAAAGCCCATGAGGCCTCAATCCTACACAAAGAAATACAAGCAGCTAAGGAATACTGTGAGCAGGAAGGAACACACTTGTTCTTTCCCCAGGGAACAACAAACTAGTTTGTTACATGCTAATATATGTATATAATAATAAGTAATGAAAGAAGGGTAATGAATTTGAAAAAGTATATTGGAAGAAGAAAAGGGGACAGAGAAAGTATGTAATTCTATTAATATCTCAAAAATATAAAAATAAAAGAAAAATATGAAAATAGTAGACTAAGAAAATAGTTTACATATGAATGAGATTATGCTAAATGTATCTTCCAATGTTTATAGATACCTTGTATACAATCTTTTGTTGTTCCAGTATGCATTTCTCATAGTAAGCTGCATTTCTCTTGTATGTTGTATCTTACCTTAATATTTGTTAAATTTATTTAAATTGAAGTCATGCCCTTGCTATATAAACTAGTTACAAAAAAAGAGTTTACTAAACATCATAAAATTCATACCTGATCACTAACTAAAGCCATATCGGCTATACACAACAGGCTCCACTCTCTTTCTTTTTATTTTAAAATAAATAATGTAATAAATGTAAAAATTAAGATTTAGGTAATAATTTAAATAAAAATAGAAAATAACCTTGGTTATGGAAAACTTCAGTCTGAAGGATTCAGTGAAGACCATGAGTTCACATGCTTTTTACTCTAAAGAACGGGATGGTAAATATGCTATTTCCCCTGCAACTCTACTGTTCTCTCTAGTAAGTAACAACTGCTACAGATAATACATGAAAGCTCTATTCCAATAAAACTTTGTTTTTAAATCCAGAACACTGGATTTGGCCATGTGACATAGCTTATTACATTTGACCAGTAAAACAAAAGATCTAAAGTTATTAACTTTATTTACAATTTTCATATACTATGTCTATTAACAAAATAAGAAAGGCTGAAAAAGAGAGACAAGAAAGTTTAAAACAAGAACAATTTGAATTTTTTAGAGAAAAAAAAGAAATATTTCAAAACATAGGCATAGGATCCTGAAATAACACCAAATAAATACCTAAATTTGTCAAATAAACATTAGAATGATGGCTCAGTGGGTAAGAGCACTGGAATGTTCGCCCAAAGGACCCAGGATCTATCCCCTGCATGGTGGCTCAAAATCCTCTGCAACTCAGTTGCTCTGTTTTAGTCTCTATGGATAGCAGGCACTCAATGGTACACAGATATGCATGCAGATAAAACACTCATACACATAAAAATTAATTTAAAACATGACAAATGAGATTACATAAAATGTAAATACTTCTACATTGCAAAGTAAAGAACAACCAAAGTAAAGAGTCAGTGTGCAAAATGAGAGAAATTTTGCTAACTTATACTTGAGGTGGAGGTGGACTGATATCTCAAATAAAGAACTACAGAAATGAACATCAGTCAAAACAAACAATATCATCCAATCAACAAATCGATTAGTGAATTGATTAGAAAGTTCTCAAAAAAAGAACTCAAATGGCCAGTTAATATTTGAAAAAGTGTTGAACAGTTAAACCAAGGGAAAGCATTACATCTCACCTCAACAATGACTGTCATAAAGAAAATGACAATAAAGGCTGGAAGCAATGTGAGAAAAGAAAAATAACACTTGTAACATGCTCATAACAATGAAAACTGGTCCAGCATATGGAAGCTGGTGTAAACATTTCTCAAAGTATAAAACTACCATATGACTCTGCTATATCTCTCCTAGATATTCTAAGTCAACATACCACAGAGTTACTTATACATCCATCATAGTAACTAGGATGTAGAAATGGCCCAGAGATCTCCTAATTGAAGAATGATTTAAAATGGCATAAATTATTTAAGTTATAAATAATTAAACAATGATAATTGCAGGAAATGATGTAACTGGAGATCATTAGGTTCAGCAAAAAACAACAAGACCCAGGGAGACAAATATTATTTGTTCTCTCTCACTTGCAAACTATAGGTTTAAACTTATATCTGCATATATATGATGTATATACATAAATGTATATTATGTGTTGTGTATTATACACATATATGTGTGTGTGCATGCATACATGGTTTGTGAGAGTAGAATGGGAATCATGAGGGTAGGAAAAGACTTTAAGGAGTAGAAAGGAATGGAATACATGTAACACAAAAGGAAAGGGGTATTTGGAGAAAGAAAGAGGATCGGCCAAAGAGAGGAAGGGCAGATGAAGAAGGAAAGTAAGCTATGGGACTTATTAGAACAAAGTATAGTGACATAACTGTATGAAAATACCATAGTGGGCTTTCTGTGGTAACTTTAAGTAATCTTTATCAAAATAGTTATTTGGTACTTGTTCATGGAGCCGCTTTATCTCAATCTTAATACTTACTCTAACCAACAGCTCCACATAAACACCCGGACACTGCTCTAAACTGTGCTACATATAATGGCTATATTATTTTTGAGCATTTGTCACCTCTTGCTAAAAAGATTTAATCCTTGTTTCCATTGTCTATATATCACTTTGCTTGTGTTAACAAATAATTTAAGAAATAAACCAATATAAAAGTAAAGGAATAGCAACAAAAGAAGCCCAACCACTTGTAACTGAAACAAATCGAATGGCACCAACCCTTATTTATTTGAGACATGACAAATGCTTTACATAAATCTAGAGTCTCTAATAAGATATAGGTACGTATTGCTAGTGTACGTTTAAAAATAAAGTTATTTATAAAAATAAAGTCTTTATTTCAGTGCTTTAGAGTAATATTTTTTCTTTCCTCATTGACATATATAAATTCTGGAATGAAGATTATTATTTTATTTCTTTCTAATTTGGGTTATGTAAATTGGAAGAAAAACCAATCCCTAGGCTGTATCAAGCCAAAACTTCATACAATAAATTCATATATAGCTAATATATCAAATGTCACTACTGAATTGTCTACTTAAGTTTTTTGGAACATTTTATTTATTACGGTATTTACCTTGGAATATCTAACCTTATTGCTGTTTGCCAATTGGATGTGAAATAAACCTCAATATGCCACTGATTGTGAAAAATGGAGAGAAGTGAACAATAAGCTTTTGGAGGAGTTAAAATGATCCAGTACAGATAATGAGAGGCAGATACAATGGCAGCTGCTGACAGTGGCAGTGTCTGTGCTGGCACACATGTTTCTTCTTTCTTAGCTTCTGAGACTTGTTGAGACAAATGCCTTTCAAAAATATCTAAAGATATTCTATGTATATTGCTAATAATTACAAACTTTTTTGGAACTGAGAACTTTCAAGCTTAATTTTATGTTGTATAATTTATAGAGGAAAAATTATCTTTGCCCACATCAATAATAATTACCACTTTTCCCTCTGCTCTAAAGAAAAGACATAAAATAGGTGTTTGATACATTTTGAGAATATTTTTAGTTATAAGCCATTGTTTGTTTGAAGGGTAAAAAAAAGCTATAGAATTTACTTTGGAAGCACAAATAGGAAATATTGAATTGCTAATGAGTGAGGAGGTGTTGGCAAATTGATGTTTTAGACAAAAGATTTTCAGGGACTTTGGTTAATATTAAGTTGGATGGGTGGAAATTCATTACTTAAAAATTAGCTAAGATACACTGAAATTGCTAGTATTTTACAGAAAATAGGAAGCAAGTTTCGGGAAATTCTTTGCTTTGGACAATCAGATCTGCACTTTTTTTTAACTTGTCAAAGTCTCATTTTAGGACAGCAGAAGATCATTAAATTTAGATGCCATTAATATTTTGTGCAATAGGAATAGCAATGATAACAGCAACAATGTAAGAACAGAAATTTCAAATTTTTGTAACATTGATTCAGACCTCAAACACAATGAAGAAATATAGAAGGGGAAAAAAAGCACATTTGACTCGCTTTCAAGAAACATCAATGCAGATATATTACTAATTAATACTTATATGAATTTTGAAAAAAGTTTCTAGAACTAATTAATTTTGGAATCATTAACTATCAGTCATGAGAATAAGTTTCTTACAAAGCGTCTGCAGCACAGTTTATCCAAATTTGACACAGTCTAACTCATTAGAAATTAGAAATTTTGGTAATATTATAAGAAATTAGATGCCAAAGATTTGTAGGTTACTTACTTGACTAGATTTGACCATCATAAAAGAGGCTGTAAACAAGGTAGAAGTAATGACTACATCTCTGCTTGAGATGTTTATTTGTGACTAGTATAAGCAAAAGTATTCCCCACCTTATATCTTTCACATTTCTCATTAGATCTTTGTAGATATTCTAAATAGGAAGTTCATTATTGAATTTTTAGATGCTGGACTACCTTGTGACTTGATTGGGGTAGTTGAATGTCCCCCAAATTCACCTGTCAGTCTAAAGCCTAAGCTTTAAAAGGACTGTTGACACTTCTATATACTCTGAGAGCTATGACCAAGTGCTCTTTAAATAAGGCAAATTAGTCTCCCAGATGAAGAAATACATGAGTATCTATTGTTTACATCATTCTGGGTTGGCCAATACTCAATCCCTTAAAATATAGGACTATTCTAGACCAATCAGCCAACCTATGTTTTACATTCAGGTGAACAACTGCAGATGAAATCAAGTGTCCAAACCTAGATGAGGGGGTGCATCTAGCCAACACTCACATATGAAAAAACATCAGTGTTTATAATTTGAAGCTGGGTTTTTTTGTTCATTTGTTTATTTTGTTTTGGCATGCACGTGTGTGTGTGTGTGTGTGTGTGTGTGTGTGTGTGTGTGTGTGTGTGTTGTAAAAGATAACTTCTAGGCCAGTTGAAAGTTTTATTTATTTTATTTAATGATTTAAAATGTTTAGCTCTAACTTGAGGTCCAATTTCTAATTTTATCATAGCAAGATATAATCAAAGAAAATTAACAGAAACAGTAAAATATGTTCTTGGTGAATAAAAGGAGAAGGTTTTATGATAACCTGATATAACATTTTAGCCAACAGAGTGAAAGTTGTTAGTTGCTTCTAGTTATAGACATAAGACTGGAGCAGGAGGAAACGTAAAAATAATGTAGATAATTTATCTCTAAATATCTATTATCTGAGCTGCCTTCTGTTTCTGGAGGATAGTATAACACTAGAAGAGAGAATGATGAAATCTATAAGCTTCTTCTAATTCATATTCAAAGTTGATGCTCAAAGCAAATCTCTTCTGTACTATGACTCTAGTCTATGGAAAACAGGTATAATATGCACAAGGAAGAAACAATAACACGTTCAGGTTTGTCTTTTTCTTAATTAGTTTACTTAAGTTCCTGCCACTGTGTAGATGTTAATGGTAATGCCATTGATAGTAGATGGAATAATCTTAAACATATCCAGGAGAAAAACTGAGGTAAGTTCCCAATTTCAGATTATTTGGACTAATATCCAGGAGTGGTGACTTAGATTGTATGATAGCTTGAATGATAAAAGCCTCTTTATAGGCTTGTATTTTTAAATATTTACACCCCCACCCTCTGAATTGTTTGGGAAGAATTAGCAAGTGTGGCCTTGTTGGAGGAAATGTGTCACTGGGTTCAGGCCTCAAGGTTTCCAAAGACACCTGTCATTCTAAGAGTTCTGCTTGGTGCTGGTAGATCAAGATGTAAGAGAGATATTTCTTTACTCTGCTTTCATGAGCTTAACCATCTGAAACCTAAGTCAAATGAAGGGTTTATTTTATAAGTTTCCTTGGTCATGATGTTTTATTACAACAATACAAAAGTAACCAATATAGGCTGCCATGTTAGAAACAGATCCTGGTACATTAAGGGAAGGAGCTATAGGGGTTTGTCTGTCTGAAGAACAAATGTTTCTCATCTACTCCAGATGCAACACTTGCTTAAACAGTATAAAATGGATTAGCCTTCAACTAGCAACCCATTGGACTCCACAGGGAAATAAGAAAGAAACTAAATGGCCTCAATAGATTGCTTTAGTGGTTTTGTTTGCTTATTTGTGGTTTTGGTCCATTGAGTTTTCCTCTTAGCTACACCTTATTATTGCTATTTCATTTTAAAAAACTAACATTATAGATTTTAATTTGTATTTCTTTCATAATGCTTGAATTATTTTGTTCATATCCTTTTCTTACTTTACTGTACAATCAACCTTGTTTTGTGTTTGGTTTGGTTTTGGGGTGGTAGTTTGTTTAATCTTTTCCTCTTTTCTCTCCAGCTTTCTTACATTCTTCTCTGATCTTCTGCTTGTACCCTGCTATATTTAACCTAGGTCATCCTTTCGTTTTTCTTTCCCCTACCTTCTTTTTTTTATTTTAGTCTCCTATTATTTCTACTTTTAGATTAAATAACTTTTATGTTCATAATTATATGAATTTTTTTTCATTCTCTTTTATAATCATGGGAACAGTAGTTGGTTTCATCAATCTAAAGTGTGAATCTGTATCGGGTTTCTTTTAGTGTTGTTGTTATTTAATCAGTTGTTTTTCTTCTTTGAGTGGTGTTAAGGATTGAGATTTTCAATTAGAGAGATTATTTAAAAGACTCCCAAATAAAACTGAAAGAGATATTTGTACTATCTATGTACAAATAACAAAAAGCTTGAAAAAAAATCACTGCCACATGATTCTGCCAAAAGGTCATAACTTCTCATACTAAATCCAGAGATAATGAAATGGGTAAAAGCCATTTGAAGAATACACTTTATTTGCAAAGACTATTGATAACTTTAAATAACTACAATCCAAAAGCAAGGAAAATCTATTCAATCCAAATATAATCAAAAGGACTTACAATCTCTACTAAAAAAGAGTTCATTGTCAAATCAATAGTCAAAAGTTTACATCTAAATTTTTCTTATGTTGTTCTATAATTTTAAATACCACATTTAGATATTTTATTATTTGAGTTAATTTTATCCATAATGTAAAATAAAAGAGCAACTTTTTTTTTTGATTTAGATGTCTAGCTACTCCAAGTAATTTTATATAAAAACTATTGGCTTCTTAAAGTCTTAGAATCCTTATTGAAAACATTGACCAAAATTTTACTGGTTTATTTCTAGTCTCTAAACTTTGTTACATGTGCTGATTTCCACAATGTCTTCATGTTGTTTCATAACAAATTAGAAACAAAAAGTTTGAGTGTCCCAACCTCATTATCTTTGTTCAGAATAAATTTGTGATATCTGGTAATTCCATACAATGTCTGAGCAGCTGATCAATTTCTAAATGATTTTAAACTAGAGTTCTGTGGAAATTTTATTAAATCTGTAGTTCAATTTTAATACTATTGCAACCCTAATGAAATACAACTGTAGCTCCATGAAACTGCAATGTCTTCACAGTTATTTTAATCATGAGTTCCCTTGATTTTATAAATAGTGTTTCATAAACTTTAATAGTCTGAATTTTATAAACATCTTGTTAAGAGCATTATTTCCAAACTATTTTTATATTATGGTTAATGAAATTTAAATTACATACTTATCTTCACTTTAATAATAATTTTCCAGTGCCATAAAATTATTAAATTACTATATGTTTACTATAAAATGTAGATACCATGAAAACTTGCTAAATTTTATTGTCTCATTGGAATTGCTTTTTTGTAGACTAATACTTTCAACATAGGACACAACAACATCATTTGACATTTGACATGATAGCTCACTCATGCTATTCCAGTAGTTAGAAGACTAGGCAGGAGGATTACCGCATGTCCAGACAGACTAGGCTGCATAGTGAGTTCAAAGCTAACATGTGCGAGAGAATAAAACCCTGCTATGAGAAAACAAAAGATCACATCAGCCAAAGCAATAATTGTACTTTTTTCTTCCCTGTTTGATGTTTTTATTCTTGTCCCTGCTAGAACCTTTCAGTATAGTCTTGAACAGAATTGAAGAAAACAAGAATCTTTGGGAGAAACATCCAGGGTTTTATTACAAATCATGAGGCTAGCTATGAGCTTTTCTAGATATTTTTCAGCAGCCTGAGAAAGTTTCACTCTATTTCTAGTTTATCAAGTATTTTTTATCATGAGTGGGTGTTGGAATTTTTCAAGTAATTTGAAAGTAGAAGGATAAGGAAAGCTACATGAACTGTAACCATAAAAATGTGGATGTTAAATATAATAGTTCCTAATTCATGGCAAACAAAAACCAAGACAAGCAAAAATATTCACAGTGACATGGGGCTATTTGGTAGGAGAAAATTATACAATAATATTACTGCAGAATAACAGAAAACAAAACACAAACTGGCAAGACAGGCAAAAAACAGATAATATTCAACAATAGCTTTCTATCTTAATAGTTGATGCTCAATTATTACAACTAGGAAAAAGACAACAAATAAAAGAACACAATAAATTATACAAAACAAACCTGCAGAACATGTTTCACAACAGAGGCAAAACATGCATCCTCCTTAAATGAAAATGACATTTTTCCACAATAAAACATATATTGAAAACTTAATAAACTGTTTTGAAATATATTCTCCAACCACAAAAGAATTAAATAAAAATAAGTAATAAAAATATATTGGATAAATATTTAAATTAAATAAAGCAAGTCTAAGGACTGTACAATTACTTGGAAACATATTATTTATGTCAAAAAAATCACAGGTAGTGCTAACAAACATTTTTAAGTTAAACTGATATGAAAACATAACAAACAAAAATTTGTATGATGCAAGTACAGGAGTGCATAGGGTTTCAAAGGTTTAAACCTCTATATTAGAAAGAAAATAATATATTAGACCAATAATTTAAGGCAATCATAAAAACCAAAAGAGAAAAGCAAGCAGAAAAACAAACAATAGAGACTAGGTATTAAGTTATATAATAACAAATGAATAAAAATGGTAATTAATCAGAAATCAAGACTCATGAAAAGAAAAAGAAAATCTTTAATGATTTAAAAATATCTTAGAGAGACAAAGAACATAAACCTAAAACATGGTGAAGAAATTGAGATATTTACAATGACCCATGCATAAATAAAACATAAAATGACCTATATACCAGCATGATATAAACAATAAAATTATTATTCCAGAATGTATAAAATATCTAAGAATATTAAGGAAAAAAATGAAAATATTGAGTAAAGATTCTTAGACAAAACCTCAAAGCATGATTTATAATTAATAAATTAATTTCATCAAAATCTAAAAATTTACACTTAAATATATTTAAGAATCATAAAAAACCATACCAGGACTAGGAAAAAATTATTTGCAAAATGCATTCAATGAAAAAAACATATCCAGAATTCATAAATAATTATTACAGCTTAATTATTAGCATGCAAGCCAATTAAAAATTTGGTGACAAGAATAGATGTCATCAATATTATGCTAATAGTTAATAAGCACATAAAAGGTGGCCAATATTAATAGTAATTAAAGAAATTGAAATTAAAGTAAGATACTTTTTCATACCTATTAAAATTGTTATATTAAAAAGACATATTAGAATAAATGTCAGTAAGATGAAGAGAAATTGTGACCCCCCATGCTTCATTGATGATAATTGTCAAATGTTACAATACCTTCCATTAACAGTTTGAGAGCATAGCAGATAAACTCCAACATGGCTTCCAATAACATCTACCTCCAAGGTTTCACTTCTTCTGTCATCAGCTCCCGGAAGAGTTGACAGAATATGTGATATTCTTTCAACAGATAGACATAGTGAAGCAATACAGTTTCTAAGATTGTATTTCTTAGAATTTCAGCTTTCTCCTGTTAGCCTATTTTTCCCTTGATGATATTTTTAAAAAATAATTATTGATGGAATAATTTTGTTATTATATCTGTGCTACTTTATGGGGTTCACCTGATAAGGAAGTAAGGATGTTCTGGCATGCAGACATCAGAACACTGATTTCTTCATGCCAACAATCCATAGAAACTAAAGAAATCAACACTTAGATCTATAATCACCCCAAACCCCAGAAGCCAGCATTAGAACACAATCAATAACATTTAGGACAATATGTCTTCATTAGACCCCAGTTATCCTATCATAGCAGGCCCTGGATATTCCAACATAGATAAAGCACACATACACACACACAAAAAAAACCCTTAAAACTAACTATATGAAGTTGATAACGTTTCTTAAAAGGAAATGAATAAATCTCTTAAACGTGCAAAATAGAAACAGCCCAAGAAGCAGGAAATAATCAAACTGATGGCTGAAATCAATAAAATGGAAACAAAAAAGCAATACAAAGAATCAATGAAAGCAAAGAATTGTTGCTTTGGGAAAATCAACGAGATAGGCAATACCTTACTAAAAGTAATTAAAATGCAGAGAGAGAATATCCAAATTAACAAAATCATAAATGAAAATAGGGGCAAAACAACAGAGTAAATCCTGATAATCATAAGGACACACTTTAAAAATCTGTACTCCACCAAGTAAAACAGGACTGAGCCAGCAACCTAGGCCAGAGCAAGCCTGAGACCACAAAACCACAAACTCCACAGGAGCAGAACTGAGTCAGTAACCTAGGCCAGAACAGGCCTGAGACAGACAGTGAATTCAACAGGATCAGGAACATATCTAGACTAGGAACATTTACAAAAACAGGGCTGAGCTAGCAACCTAGGTCAGAGCATGCCTGAGACATCAAACTACACAGGAGCTGGTACAAGGGAGCAACTGTTGAGGGAGTGGGCCTGAGTCAGGCCTCTATGGGCCCTGGCATGATTCTGGGACCTCCAAGGGAACCAGAGACCTCTGCAGGTCTGGGTGTGAATCTGGAAGCTCTGAGGGAGTAGGCCTGAGCCAGGCCCTCTGTGGGTCCAGGCACACCTATGTCTGGGACCTCTGCAGAAGAAGATTGGAGCCAGAGACCTTTTCAGAACCAGCCCCAAGCAAGGGACCCCAACAGGAGTAGATCTAGACCAGGAACATTTACAGGACTGAGTCAGCAACCTAGCTGGAGCAGACCTGAAACAGCAAACTCCACAGGAGCAGAGCAAACCTCAGGTGCACACAGTGACCTCCAGAGTGACCAAAGGGATGACTGGAACTGTGGCACTGACTGTACCACAAGAAACAACCATCTGAGCCTTGGATTCATTTTCACCTTGAAGACTGATCAACATAGTCAAAGACAGTCCAACTACATCAATCAGAGGAAAATATGGGTAGACAAGGTAAGAACACACACAACACCACAGAAAGCAACATGACATCAGTAAAAACTAGTGATCCTACAACAGCATGACCTGAACAACCAAACATAGATGAAGCAGAAGAAAATGACCTAAAAAATAACTTTAGGAGAATGTTTGAGGCCCTTAAGGAGGAAATAAAAAATTCCCTCAAAGAAATGGAGGAAACGACAAACAAAATAATTGGAAGACATCAACAAATCCCTTAAAGAAAACCATAAAAAAGCAATCAAATGTATATGAGAGAAACAATTCAAGACTTGAAAACTGAAATAGAGCCATTAAAAAAAATCACAAGCCAAGAGAAACAGAAATATAGGAACAGAAATCATGAGAAAACTATCAGGAACCACAAATACAAGCATAAACAGCAGAATACAAGAGATAGAAGAGACAATTTCAAATGCTGAAGATAAAATAGAGGAAACAGAGTCATCAATTAGAGAAAACATTAAATCTAACAAAAGTTTAACACAAAATATCCAGCAAATATGGAACACCATAAAAAGACCAAACATAAGAATATATCTTCTTCTTAGCACCCCACAGAACCTTCTCAAAAATTGACCACATATTTGGAAACAAAACAAACCTCAACAGGTACAAAAAATTGGAATAACCCCATGTATCTTATCAGATCACCATAGCTTAAAACTATAATTCAACAGCATCAATAATTCCAAAAATCCCACAGACACATGGAAATTAAACAATGCTCAGAAAGAAATAAAGGGAGAAATTAAAGATTCCTAAAAATCAATGAAAATGACCATACAACATACCCAAATTTATGGGACACAATGAAAGCAGTGTTAAGAGGAAAGTTCGTAGCACTAAATGCCTACATAAAGAAGCTGGAAAAGTTCCACACTAGTGAATTAACAGAACATTTAAAACTTTAGGAAAAAAAGAAGCACACTCACCCAGGAGGACTAGAAGGTAGGAAATAATCAAATTGAGAGCTGAAATCAACCAAATAGAAGCAAAGAAAACAATACAAAGAATCATCGAGACAAAACGTTGGTTCTTCAAGAAAATCAACAAATAGACGAATCTTTATCCAAACTAACCAAAAGACAGAGAGAGAATATCCAAATTAACAAAATCAGAAATGAAAAGGGGGAACATAACAATAGACATGTAGGAAATCCAGAGAATCATCAGGTCATATTTCAAAAATCTCTACTACACAAAATTGAAAAACTTAAAGGAAATGAGCAACTTTCTGGATAAATATTACTTATCAAAATTAAATCATGACAAGATAAACAAATTAAATAGACCTATACCTGCTAAAGAAATAGAAAGAGTCATAAAAAAGTCTCCCAATCCTAAAATAGCCCAGAACCAGTTGGTTTCAAGCCAAAATTCTATAAGATTTTCAGAGAAGAACTACTACCAACTCTCCTCAAATTGCCCCACACAATTGAAACAGATGCAATGTTGCCAAACTCTTTTAATGAGGCTACAATTACCCTGATAGCCAAACTACATAAAGACATTTCCAAAAAATAGAATTACAGTCCAATCTCACTCGTGAACATTGAAGCAAAAATACTAAATAAAATGCTGGCAAATATAATCCAAGAACACATCAGAGCCATCATCCACCATGATGAAGTTGGGTTCACCCCAGAGATGCAGGGATGGTTCAAAATACAAGAATCTGTCAACGTAATCCACCTTATAAACAAACTGAAATATAAAAACTACATGATCATCTCATTAGATGCTGAAAAAGCTATCAACAAAATACAACATCACTTCATGATAAAGGTCTTAGAGAGAGCAGGGATACAAAGAACATACCTAAACATACCTAAACATACCTAAATGAATGTAATATACAGCAAGCCACAGAAAATATCAAACTAAATAAAGAAAAATTCACAGGGATCTCATTGAAATCAGGAACAAGACAAGGTTACCAAACTCTCCATATCTATGTAATATAGTTCTTGAGGTCCTAGAGAGAGCAATAGGACAACAAAAGGAGATCAAGGGGATACAAGTCAGAAAAGAAGAATTAAACTCTCACTATTTGCCGATGATATGATAGTTACATAAGCAACCCCAAAAGATCTACTGAGGAACTTATACAACTCATAAACACTTTCAGTAATGCAGCAGGATACATTAACTCAAAAGATAAGCAGCCCTTTTTACATAGATGATAAAAGGGCTGAGAAAAATATCAGAGAAACATCACTTTTCACAATAGCCACAAATAGCATAAAATATCTTAGAGTTACTCCAACTAAACAAGAGTAAGACTTGTATGACAAGAACTTAAATCTTTGAAGAAAGAAATTGAAGACATCAGAAAGGGGAGATATCACCCATGCTCTTGAGTAGGTAGAATTAACATAGTAAAAATGGCAATCTTACCCAAAATAATCTACAGACTCAATGCAGTGCTCATCAAAATCCCAGCAATCATGGTTAAGGTGTATTTTATGAGAAAATAATCTATTTTCAATTTTAAAATTAAACAAAACAAACAAACAAAAATTAAATTTTACCATCCACTCCATGAAGCTGGCTGCAGAGTCTCCCCAGCAAACTAAAGATAAGATAAGACGACAGTCCCAGTCAATCCATTGATGGAAATCTTATGAGTGACCCTGAGGTAGAGAATACAGCTAAAACATGCTGTCTCCTAACCACAAAAAGGTAAGAGAACCAACCTAGGCGCTGCTTTAAGCCGGTGTTTCACACTGAAGGATAACTGAGATGGGTAGAAAAGGCTAACCATAGGCTGGTCATTCTGTCTCCAAATTCCAACTCTAGACACACACAAACCTGGGGAAATTAAAACATACATCTGACCAAACACTTAGTCACAAATATTAGTAGCAAAATTAGGTTTTAAAGCTAGAAACTGAAAAAATTTAGTTATTTATCAGCTGTAAATTAATAAAAAGTAAAGAATATCTATTCTCTATTTTGCTATACCTCCATTAAAATAAACTTTATTGTGTCTTTAATGAGTCTCAAAAATATCAAGCTAATTTAAAACTATACAACAAGGCTATATATTATAAGATCCTTTTTATATGGACTATTCAAAAAAGAGGTGTCCCTTGAAAGAAAATGATTAATGGGTCCCTAAGGTTAAAAGGGGGAGTGGCGCTGAACTAGCATTTATAGAGTGATGGAAATGTTCTCAACTGACTGGTAGTGATAGCCATGCAGTTTTACAAATTGATAAATATCAATTATATATACTTATTGGTGAGTGAGATTACATATATAAATTTATTTCAATTTAATATATTTAAAAATCTCAAGGAGATCCTACATAAGAAGTATTATTCTGGCTCACTAGTCAATGTGTCCCTGAAACACAGACCAAATAGAAGCTTTAAGAGATCCTTCACTTCATCATGTTATCAGGAACTCCAGCATACAAATCTGAATCTCCAACTCTTTGTATTCTTTAAGCATCTGAAAGGAAAAATATCGTGATAATCTCCATATATACTTGATGGAAAAGAGCCAGGTCTTGAAGAGAAGGCAAAATTGATAAAGCCTAAAATGAAAAGCATTAGAACTTAAACAAAAAAGCAGGAAAATGAGATACAAATGAGAGAGATAATTTTTATGAGATTATATAGAAGATGGAAAAGTACATGTAAACAATACAGTACATATACACAATGTAGTTTTTCCTTATTTTTGTATTGCTTTCTTACTGTTTTATGTTTTGACACAGGGTTTCTTTATGTAGTCCTGGCCATCCTGGAGCTCACTATATATACCAAGATGGTCTCAAACCCAAGAAGATCCACCTGCCTTTGCCCCCTGGGCTCTTGAATTAATAGACGTGCACCACCATACCTAGCAATAGTGCGTTTTTTCAGTCATAAAGGATCCCTCTTTTCATTTGTTTTTGTGTTGTATATGCAGGTCATTTTACCTATAGTGAACTGGGTATGGTGAACTGTAAGGAATGAATTCGCATTTCCTAGTCTCTTCGGTTCAGTTCTTTCCCTATTCTCCATCACCATTTTTCCCTCCCCACTTCATGTGCACTGCTTTTAAACCCAGTTTTCATGCCTTTATGATCTACTGGAGAACAAGTAGACTCTCAGGGATCACATCTTTGAACGAAACTGAGTCTCCCTTCACCAGTAGTCACCA
Organism: Myodes glareolus; assembly: GCF_982192425.1. Taxonomy (NCBI): domain Eukaryota; kingdom Metazoa; phylum Chordata; class Mammalia; order Rodentia; family Cricetidae; genus Myodes; species Myodes glareolus. Next base: position 33,293,560 of record NC_142040.1, read on the forward strand.
ATCGCCAATAGCTTGTCAGCTAGCAGTGGGACAACATGACTTCCTCTCCCATCCTTGAACTTTCTCTGGCTTGATTTTGTGGATGTCATAAACATGCAATCACCACTGCTGTAAGTTTATATCTTCCCAAGTCCAGAGAACACATTTTGCTTCAGTTATCCGACCTCTCTGGTTCCCAAAATGATTCTGGCTGCCTCTCCTTCCATACTGATTCTTGAGCCTGGGAGGAGGGGGTGTGAGATAGATGTTCCATTAGAGCTGATCAATCCTCAGTCTCTTATTATCTTCATGTTGACCAGTTGTAGGTCTCTGTATTAATGACCGTCTACTACAAAAATAAGCTTTTCTACTGAGAATTTAGAGACAGACTAGTTTGGGAATGTAAATATAAGTACCTATGGGGACATTTAATGCTATGTCGGTTTAGGAACTTCTTTTTGTTTCTGAAACAGGGTATCCATGTGCAGCTCAACCTCGCCCAGAACTTGTGATTCTCTCTGCCCCCCCTAGAGCTAAGATTATAGGCATGCACTGTCATGCCTGGAAGAAAACAATAGGATCCTTAACAAAAATTCATCTTCACAGGTAGAATCTGTGTAATCATCATAATCAATGTCTTCTCTGCTCAGTAAATATTTATCGAGAAATTACTGCACACAATGTAAATCACGGGAGTACAACTGTGTATAACCATGCCATCTCACCAGGCATAAACACTTCCAAGTGGCAAGGTTATAAACAAGAGAAATGTTCTCAGACAAGGCTCATTCTGTAGTGTTCCATCTTTACTCTTTTATATAACAAAATAATGAAAGACTTCAGGGTGACTTCCCATGCAAGGTTATCCCAGAAACCACAGGAGCAAAGAGAGATACAGAGTGAGAACTCCCTTTTTTCTCGATTCAGAATTGAAACTTTGCCATCCTATAAGGTCAGAGATCATAGAGCTAAGTGCTAATTGTCTATATGTTTCTGAAACACATCTCAGAAGCACTGCCAGTGACTAGCAAACTCTTTGCTTCCATTCCAAAGACAAAGCAATGTAGAAAAATCCCTGTTGTGGAGAAACAGAAAGCATAGTCTTTGGTGTTATGCTTTAAAATACAATTTTAAACTTTAAATAGAGTCTTGTTGTGCTCTTGTCTTTGCATTCTGTGTAGAAATAGCAGTTATAGCGAGGACATTTATTTGATATTGTTAGCATTAAAACTGAACAGCAGTATCTGTGGTCTTACCAGTTTGATGTCCATGAAGTCAAGTATCCTGTTCTGAACTGGGTTTCAGTACTTCCCATTAACAACCTATGCACAATCAAATGATTTTAAACATCCATGAATTATTTGAAAAACTTGGAAAAGTAAGTAATTTTAAAGAAATAGTATTCACAGTCTTTAAGGAAAGCTATTCTTGACTACTAAGTTGAATTAGAGGAATGCACATGAGATTTAGAACTGCTTATAGTGCACAATCCAAACTGAGGGAAGATAGAGAGGACTACAAGGAGGGTAGTTATAGCTCTAAGCAAAGCTTTTGAGAACTTGAAGCAGACTCAGAACTTCTCACCTTAATTGGTTTCTATACAAATATACATAGAGCCCATCTGTCTGTCTGAATACAGAATCTTCTCTGTTTGGGCTAAAACCTCATCTTATTCCTGATTTAACTATATAGATAGATACATGAGAAAGTTTTGTTCTGCTATATTGGAATGTCACAGCGTGACTAACTCAGGCCTAAAATAGAGAACAATGTGAAAGCCTGTGAATGTGACATTCAACTTGAAAGCCACTTGGGAATGCTAGAACCACGGAAGTGAAGGGTGGAGCTAGATATGCCCACGGACTGCTGGTGCTGAGTTTATCAAGTCAGGGCTGCTTAAGGAATTTTCACAGACAACTTTTTCCCTCTAGTTCATTTTACTCATCTAATTTAGCTCTTTAAATTAAAATTTTGATATAGCATTTGTAAAGTGGCACATCTTCTACATTAATTCTTCCAGGTAGGAAAGCACAGGATGGGCAATTTTTGAATCATTGACATTCCTGCTTGGTTTTGAATAAGCAGGGCGCTTGCTCTTGTTTTAGGCAAAAGGACAGAGGAGAGAATGTAAATGAAGTTACTGGAAATAATGCACCACTTCTGTTAATAAAAACAGTGACACATATATTTTAAGTAGTAAAATAAAAGATTTGGGCTGGAATAAAAGATGTAATTTTGTCTTATAAATATAGGCATTGGTTAAAAAAAACTTCTTTTTTTGACCTTCTGACTTCTGCCCTTCTGCATTAATTTGTGAATTATTCAATATTAGTATGACTCCTCCCAAGTCAATTCAATCCAAATTCTCACCTGTGGTATCTGCCTACCAGTGTCTATCTAATCGGGTTCCTCTCCTTTCCCCATGCTCCAAGTGATGTCATACCAGCCTTATCTGTCTTCAGCAGGAAGGTTTCTGTTAGGGCTGTTTAGTCCAAATCCTTCCCCAGTACACACACATACACGCACTGTAATTTTCCACTCACTATCTATACCAACCTGATCTTTGGGTATCAATTTCCGTTTTCCATTGCTGTATTTACAATCCAACCCAATCACTTCCCCTCACTGCAAAAACCCATTGCAGTGGGTGGCTAAACCTCTTCTAATTGTGCAGAGGAAAGTCTGCCATGTTGTGCCATTCTTTCACAAATAAAAGAATACTATTTTTGAAAGCCCCTAAAACTGCATAGAGGAACCAGCTGTTCTGCTTCCCACATTCCCACAATACACAGTTCACCCTTGTTTTGTATGAACAACAATAAGAGCACTCTATTTGCTTCCTGCTAGAATTGAACCCCTAGCAGTGAACATTTATTCTGATGGAGAGCTATGCAAAGACAATTTATTAGATTGCTTATTTTCTTAAATTTCTAAAATGTGTCCATTAAAACAGCCTTGGGGTGCAAGAATCACTAAATAGCCTTAGTAAATGACAGGGAAAATATCACGCTGTAATAAATAAAACAGATGACCTTTCTAACACATATTTAATTGTATCCTAATCCATCTATCACTTAGAATGCTTTTGGTTTTAATGTATAAATGGATTTTGGCCAGACACAGCACCCACTGTAGACAATGTGAAAATGTCTCATTTGAGGAAATTATTGGAGCATGGCTACAAATGAAGGGGAATAAAATGACTAATGCTGCAAGTAAAACTGTCCTTACAGATCATGAATAAGGACAAGAGGTCCTTGGGGAATAGGCTAAGATATCTGGAATCATAACTGTATACCTAATGCTGGAATAGAATTTAAAATATCCTTCTTGTTTAGACTCAGTTCCACATAGCTGAGCTCTGGGAATTATTAGTATTATGACTTCAAAACTTGTTTTGTTTAGATTGCATATAACATTTATTGCTTTAACTTTCCTTTAGTTAGCATAGGATAATAAGTTTCATTATGATATTCTGCATGCTTAACGCCAAGTTTTGCAGATATTTGACTCATATGCTTCACATTTCTTCTCACTGCACATTTCCCCTTACTCCACCAAATAGCTCCCTTTCTGCATATATATATATATATATATGTGTGTGTGTGTGTGTGTGTGTGTGTATAATTTATATACTTACATAACATAATATATATAAAATATATTCCACAAGAGATAAAATGGGATGATCCCCAGGGAAACAGGAGAATTTAAGAATAGATGCATCTGAATTTTGCCTTTGGAATTAACAAGTTATTTACTTGATTCAACACAGAAAGTCACCTACAGGTACTAAATTAACAATCTCAACAATAAGGTCTTGAGATCACATTTTGTGCCAAGAGTTATAGTAGGATCTTTATTTAAATCTTTCACTAATCCCTTGCATGTATTATCTGTTAAAGAATAGTATAATTATCTAATCACAGAAAATGCTTCTTGAAGCGATATCTTGTATTTTAAAGAACTTTGGATAACAGTCTAGGTGACTTGTAATTAAAGTGTAGCCAATTCCTTTTGGACTTGGTCTTCCCTATAACTTTGGAAGCAGTATAATCTACTGAGCAAAGAAATTAGAATATAAACGTGGTTCCACCTCTTACTGACATTATTAATTGAACCTATTCTTTAAAGTGTTTGAGATTATATTTCCTTGTTGATAACATTTTGTCCTTGGCCTGTTGTTTCAAGTTGCATTGTGCTATCAGTTCAGGGTCTGAAGCATGGAAAACAGTCATGGCATATGCCATTCATGGTACAGGATTTCCACTTCTGGATATTTTAGAAGAATCCATTATTCTCAAATTTTCAGAGTTCCTAAAAGGGTCTTGACAGACTTATCAGAGGAAAACAGATCTCTTCCACAGCTGGTCATTCTCCTGTGGTCAAAGTATCTGAAGTGACTTGACATACAAATTTATCCAATGTGACAGAGACCATCCTTTTTACTGAGAAATTTGCATGTGGAAATATATACACAAAGTCAAATCTTGGAGGTAACTGGATCATTCTCAAATATGTACAAAGAGCAGGCAGTGTACATGAGCCATTTTCAATAGAAGGCATAAACCTTGAAGAATACACAGCCAGCATCTGCACAGGATGGTTTTCAAGATCACTACTTATACTAAAACTCCATGAATGTCCAAGGCTCTTTCATAGAACGCAGTGGTTGTACATATCCAGTAATACTCTTCTGTGTGTTTTAAAATTCTCTATAGATTCCATGTAATATCTAATGCAATATAAATGGTGGAATAATGACAGAAAGAAATGGCCATATGTTGCTGGTACAGATGCAAGATATTTTTTAAATATTTTAATCCATGGTTCTATGGTTGACTAAACTCATGAATACAGAACCCAGATACATATAGGGCTGACAGTATTTAAATAGTAAGTACCTTATAAATCATGACTGATCTTTAATACCTGAAGCATAGCCTAGCTAACTTGGGGTATGTTTGTTATCAGAATGATGAGCAGACACTGAGTAGACAGCTGATAAAACATATACCTATTTCAAGAAAGCACCTTTCCCAAACTCAGAAGAATGCCAATAGGAATACCATGTACATAGGAGTACTTATGGAGAAAAACAAGCTAATAGTAAAAGGAATGCATGACCTTTTGTATGAAGACAAAGCAAAGCTTTCTCTGGGATTACACATTAACAAGAAACTACATTGAAAACAAGGAACAATGCTGGAATGACCACATGACCTCATCAACCAATTCTATCCACAGAGGACTAATAATTTGCAAGATGCCACAAAAAAATTAATGAAGCTAACAATAGCTATTCCTGTTTGCTTTGAGTGTATTTTTGTTTATTTCTTTCACATAAACAAATTAGCTATAATAGTATGTCAGGTGATGTGTTCAGTCTCTACAGGACTTCTAATTTGCTGCGTTGTCAGCTGAAGACCAATCAAATCTGTCCAGAAAACATGCTCTCAGACCCTGCTTCAGCCTCGGTGGTGTACTTCTGACCTCTGAGTGTTAGCTAGTTTACTTTCTGCCTAGAGAGACAACATTCCCTTTCTCTCTAAAGGGATGATTTCATTTTCTAAAAATAGATGTACCATGGTGTCAAGCCAGAGGTGAGAATCCAGCATACTAGTATAATTTTTATAATTTTGTATACATATTAGAAACTTCTGAGCATAAAGCATCAATGTTCCTCAGTTAGCTGGTGAAGTTGAAGACCGTGGCATACCTTAGAACTTGATCATATTCCTGTCTGTCAACTGCTTTCAAACAATGGGCTGCTACTGATATCTAAACAATTAGTGTGACAGGTGTGCCTGTCTCTACATATAAGGGAGTCATTTAAGGGACAGGTAGGAACAACAGATAAATTTATATCTATAAAATAGTACCAGCTTAAAGTATTATTTCCCTGAGTTACTCATCAGACAGGTTACTGACACCTTTGCCTGAGAAGTGGGTCATTAAGCATAGACTGCCATGCCTGGCAGACAACAAGGAAAAGGGAAAGAGATATCCCATTCCCCCCTCCTGCCAGTCTCCATTGCCACTATGTGTTATATAGTACTCCTTTATTGATATTTTTAAGGACACAAACAAAAAAGGGGGACTGTATAGACAGAACAATTTTTTGAACAGTTTTGACAGTGAACCAAATCCTTCACAGCTGGCATTCCTCATTTAACCTGAAGTAGCATACTGAGTTAGATATAGGCAATACTCTGTAGAAAAATTAATGTTATTATCCAAGATAATCTACAAATGTTAAGGCAAAAAAAAAACAGTTTCAATAGACTTTGATACCAAGTGATTGCCTTTGGTTGCTTACCAAAATCTTCACTTAGACAATGAAAATTTAGTTTGCTTGCCGTCACATCTTTCCTCCAAACTACTAGATTGTAGATTTGCCAGTACTTCTCATTTGAAAAATCTACATGTTCTAAGAAATTATTTGGATACAACCAAGGTTTTAAAAAGGTGCATATGTCCAGTCAATGGCCTTGTGATCATGACAGGCCATGGCTTCCTTGGCAGGCTGCTTGGAGTAAACAGCTGTCTCTGCTAACTCAAGCCTTGCGGAAGTTTGCTCAAAAACCAACTCAAATGCCTGTTTCCCTGTGCTTATTTTGTCTCTGTTTCTGCAGCACCAAAGGTCCTTCTCCACACCGCAATCACCTATTGCTTCAGAGATACCTGTTTTTCCAACAAGTTTTCAAAATGGCAAATTTAATATAGCTTATGTCACAACAGTAAATGAAATTGGAGTAGCTCCCCAAATTCCCTGAGTTTTGACTTTTAATATTCCACAATAACCTTACTCATTCCAAAATTTAAAAAAGCTACCCTCAGCCTATCATCTGCATTCATTCAGATGTATTTCTGACATATTTAAAGATTTCAGCTCAAGGTGATTGAATTTCAGGTTGATGAAAGGAACAGTAAACCTTTAAATCATTAAATGTCATTAAATGACATTTATCATTAAATGTCAACAGAAAAAAAATTCAAAGTAGGCAAGAGAAGGATAATATCTAAGTGCTGTTTTTAGAATTTGGTATTTATTGCCAGTCTTCTCTGAGGAACTACCTGTGTGCCAGCATTAGAGAACATACAAGTTTTGATGTTGAAGTTTTGGGAATAAAGGAACACTGTTTGTTCTAAACGCAGTAGCATGTTCCCCTGTGAATGTTTCATTAAATGCCTTGAGAGCAAAGTGTTAGAGCCCCATGTCTCTTCTGCTACAACTTTGTTTTCTCAGCATTTTCGTTCAATCCAAAATGTTGAGCATTGACTAAATTCAACATGAGAGCTTCCACAATTTCCCTCTGAAATATGCGGGGAGTAAAACTAAAGGTGTTCTTGATTAGACCCACTAACACATGATATTTAAATTTAATAAAACGTGTAATGCTGAGGATCACAACATGTAAAGTGTTAGAGTGGGCCCCAGGATGCTTTCAAAGGCATTTACCACATTCTTTCACCCGCAGTCTTCTATAGGCTTTTCTATGTTCTCGCTGAAAGCTTAGACGACAGTTTAGCCAACCATGATATTGAATGAACAATGGAATTCTGTTTATTGTTGCATATAAAAATCATGTATTGTTTTGTTTATTTCCCTCAGCATTTCATGTAAGAAGTGACAGAGCTATAAGCAAGGACATTATTGCTTGCTTTTCATTGCAGATTTAGATTCCTTACCTCACAGTGATTTGCAATAGGCTTCATAGTTAAGACTTCATGAGTAAGGAAGGCTCCCCTGTCTATAGAAATGACTCATGCTCATGAGTTATATAAGCATTGCTTTGAAAGAGGTAATAGAGAGAAAAAAACAAATTGGCAACTGACCAAAAGAATAATTGGTCAGGTTTGGGTTTTCTATTGGAAGGCGAGATCTAAGGACTAAGGAAATGTGATGAAGGACAGGGTGTTAAGGAAAAGAAAAACTAAGGAGCTGTCATGTTTTCAACTTGGTGGCACATCCCTTCCATTGTGGTACATCCTCCCTGTAATGTTAAAAAATTTTAGGAGTTCTTAGATGCTCCTGGATGGCTGTGGACGTTCTTTTATCATGACAAAGTACAAGAGTAGCACTGGAATCAAAAGGCTAAAAGGAATGTCTCAACACTGGATTAAATAAATAATGCTGCAGCCAGACTTAAAAGTTCAATTATGCCTTAAGACAGGAACAAAGTTCCCTTAAGCTAGGAAGAGTTTGCTGGTGTTGTTTATCTGTTTCTTTCATCAGCAATAGGAAAGAACTACAGGAACTTAAGAGAAGTTACATTTTTTTTGTTGCTTAGAGCCCTATATAAATTGTGTACTTTGCTATAATTGTAATTTTATCTCTTTTTTTACACAATTAAATCTCTATGAGATTACTAGATGCAATTACGCATCTAATTTTAAGTGATAGTTCAGTCACGGTATAGGACATAAATTCATTATACTTAATATCAACAATATTTCTTTCTATTTATCTTATATTAAAAGTAGTTTTTTTTAATACAGTATTTTCTGATTACTCATTCTTCTTCCTCAACTCCTACAAGATCCTCCCCAGCTCCCTTCCCACCAGGATGCTTAGTTTTCCAACTTTCTGTCTCTTGCTGGAAAATGAACAGGCTGCTAAACAATAATAATAAAATAAGATAAAACAAAACCAAACAAATTAGCATAGAAAAACAACAACAAACAAACAGGAAAAAGGAACCAAATAAACATTCAAAAAATAAATTTTGATGCAGAGATATCTACATTCACAGATACAGGAATCCTACTTAAAAAATTGCAAAGCCATAAACTACAATGTATGTACAAAAACTTACAAGTTTAAAAAAATGTGCTGAAAAAAACATTACGAGAAAAAACTTCCAAGAATGCCATTGAATTCATTTGTTTTGGCCATCTATTGTTGAGTATGAGTCCTGCCTTTAAGTGTGGTTTGCATCCCCAATGAGATTCAGTTGGAGAAAACTAATTCTTCATTTGCAACTGGTTATCAATTGGAGAGAGCTCCTGGATTAGGGATGGGATGTATGTCCACTTCTCCTGGCGCTGTGGTACAGACCTGAGCAGGCTGTTTACATGCTGGCCCTGTCCCTTTGAGTTTATATATGTGATGGTTCTGTGTTTAGAAGGACTTGTATCCATGGTATCCTCCATTCCCTCAATTCTAATCATACTTTTCATTTTCTTATCTGTCTCCCTCCAGCCTGTCTGGGCTTTTCTCAAATGTATAACAACTAGAACCATGCAGACAGGCTGGACTCCAGCACAAAGAGCAGGTGTACAATGGATTTCACAATACACTGTGGTTTCCACACTCAACCCACAATTTTCCTCATGGTCTTGGATGCCTCCATTCTCAATTCCCTTCACATCTTTGAATTTTTCATGCTGTTCCTTCTCTGAACAGCTTGAAAAACCTTACATGTTTTCCTTGCTTTTTCCTGCACTGCTTGGACAATACTCATTGTGATGTCAATCCCAACTTGAATATCATTTCTAGATATGTTCCTAAATTACGTATGTTTCATGTAAGATTTTTTTTTGTCTTTTGTTTTGCTTGAGATAAGCTCTCATTATGTAGTCCAGGCTGGCTTTGAACTCATATCCAGCCTGCTTCCACCTTATGTTCATTTGTATTATAGACAGAAACCACCATGTCTAGCCAATATGGGTTTTTAAAACACCCTAAACTCTCCCTACTATCATATCATGATTTTTCTGTAAATATAAAAATGCATGAAGTGAAGAACAGAGAAACAAAATGTTGGGAAATGGTGGTTGAGACTAGGGAATGATTAAATGATATCAATTTATCTAATATGTGTGTCAATGAAACATAGGGAAGTAGGGACAGAAAACAATGGATTTTTTTTGAAATGTAATGGTGGAGACATTTCTCAATCTGATTAAATACAGAATTATGCTACAAAGCTACTAGAAAAAGGAAATGTAAAAACTGTGGTGATATTTATCACAGTAGAAATAATAAAGACAATGATAAATACCAAATTTTGAAAGGGGTAAGAAAGAAGCACCATAGCACATACAGATAAACTCTGATCTAATTAATGATTGGATTCTCATCAGAAACTGTAGAGTGAGAATATAACATTAAAATACTTTTTTTGATATGGTTATGGGTCAAGGCCAGTTCAGGCACCCTCTCCTCTGCTGCCCAGAGTACAATCTGGGGACCTCTCCTTGGGCCTGGGAATCCCTCCAGAATCAAGTCTCTTGCAAACCCTAAAATGGCTCCCTTAGTTGAGATATAAACTTCCCTGCTCCCATAACCATCCTTCCTCCCTCCACCCCTCTCATTCCCCCAAGCAGAACTCTGAATCTCAAATATTCAGGGTATTGTCTTTTCAAAATTAGGGCAAATTAATGGTATTTTAAGATCAGAGAAAACTATGAAGGGTTACAAAGAGCATAGTTGTACCACAGAGATACCAGAGGTAATTCTTCAATATATATTCTATGTAGGTAGGAATATATATTCTAATGGGAAACCTTGAAACTACAAACTGAGTTCTGTCGGCCAGAAAGAGCAAGGAAAAATATTCTCCTACCTTCTCCAGAGAAGAGATGACCCTGATAATGACTGGACTGCCGCTTACCAAGGTCCATGTGAGGAGTGGGGAAGGAAACACTTACTTTGTGAGTACAGAGCTTGCACAAGGCCCCGGATTAAGATTGTACTATAAAAGTAAATGTCTGTGTGAGATGTCCGACTTAAATAGCAGGGGTTATACATAGGGGTTGCTTTGCTCCACTTGTAGCCTGGCATGGTTGGCAAGGATAAGTGAATTATTGGTTAGTAAAGTTAGGAGAACATTGTAAGAGTTGGAGGTACAGAGGAACTATAAGGTTTTCAGAAACAGCTGTCTTCGATAATTGTTTTTTTTAGAATCTTGAAAAGAAGGACAGGTTTCTTCAGTTACTCAACTCAATTTAAGGTATATTGTAAAAACTCTGATCACCACTAAGGTTCCTTATAGCTCCAGCTGTGGTAAAATTAGGATCAGGTATGGTGGTCAGGGTCAGCACATTTAGAGAGAACCTGAACTCATCCTTCACCAACGCCAACACCAACACCAACACCAACACCAGGGACCTAACAGAGATAGTTTGTCTGGATGGAGAACCCCCACCCCAAAATGTGGAGTACCAAAGGCAATAACAACAAATCCCTTCTCGCTTAACTGAGAATTCCTCCTACCTAAAAACCCTGCGAATGCTTTGCCTGAAGAAGGTACTTCATTTGATGATGTCATTTTCATTTTTAACAGCCTAATGCTAACTCTATCTTGAATTTGTCAATTTTGAACATTCATGAAAGCTATAAAAAGACATAAATATGTCAACATCCTGAATTTGTATGAATCTGGGTGCATAGAGTTTTAGAAACAGGTTTTAATAGTCTCATGGAGAGAAAAGTACATAAAAAGAGCATAAAGATAAAGTAACATAATAATTTAAATCAGATTTATATAATATAAGGAACTTTATGTCTTCATAAGCTTTAGCTTTCATTTTTCACTGGAATTTCAGACAGAAAGGCTATTTGATATTTTTTGAGCTCTCCCAATGGAGACTGATATTTGAATACAAAACTAAAAGCAATATAAAAAAGAGAGAACACAGCGATTAGTTAATTTGTGTCTGTTTCTATTGCTAAAGCAATGAAAAGAACGGAAGATAATCATTTAGCAGGTAATATTCCAGCTGTTTATGACTGCTTTGGGCTCTGCAAAATGCTTTAAACAAAGGTTGTGAGTCCATTCTTCCAGAAATCAGAATGTTCATTATCACCACATATATAGCATTATGGAGTGCTGGCTCAGAGTTAGAGATTCAGTTATAAAAAAAAAAAATGCTTTCACTCAAGATCTGGTCTTCAAATCAATTGAGTGAATCTAGTGAGAAAACCTACTTCAACAATCACAAGTAAATGTTTATGAATGCAGTGTGGTAACAGGTAAATAAATTAATGATATGTTTATTTGCAATAAATGTTGCAGAACGAAATTAATAAGCTGTGGAAACTGAGAATGGTACATTCAAATCCTGTTCTCCAATGTTAAGGTGCATAAACTTTGGCAAGGCAATTTCTTTCAACTCAAGCTATCTTTCCAACACACTGGTATAAAAATATTCAGAGTGTTCAACTAGACACTATCTATAAATATAGCAAATATATATTAGAAAAATATACTTAAAGTAAAAACCATCCAGTTGTTTATGTTGCATGCACTTCCAAGTCAAATACTCAGGAAGCCAAAACAATAGTATTCCAAGTTTCAGGACAGCCTGTTTTATATAGCAAGACCCTGTCTCAGAAAAGGAACAGAGACCCCAGAGCCATCCAGAAGTCTTTGCATAAACATTGAATGGGCAAGTTTTATTGCAGAGCATTGGAGCATGACGCACTACACATCAAAAGAAATCCATGATGTGGCAGAAAAGACTAAAAGATCCCAACAGCCAAACAGAAACCATCCACTACCCTCAAGGTAAACAATAATCCTGGGTAAGAGACGTTATCTATTAAAGAGTTATTCCTAAATTAACCTGGGAGTTGGGGCCATCTGAGACTGTTCTAGACAAAAGAAGAAACAATCTCCTATGTTTATGACAAGAGGTATATTTACAATTTGGAACAATAGGCCATACAAGATAGTAGCTAGCCAGGTGTGGTGGAGCATTGGAGAGACTGAGGCAAGAGAATTATGAACTTAAGGCGTGACTGACCAACAGTGAGTCCCTATCTCCAGAAATTTTAACAGAAAGAAATTAGGCTCCTGTCTTCTAACAGGATGACTGCTAAGTTCAGTGATGATTATACTTCAAAAATATTCTCCATGACCTTGAGAAATATGAGACTTAATAGCTTTTCCAAAGATTCATACACACTTCTCATACACAGAAAAAAGATTTGCAACACAGAACTATGATATAAATGATCTAAGGAAAGAGAGATTTTTCTTTACATTTTCAGCAGAAAATAAACCTTGTTTATTATTTACTTTGTATTTCTGCATATAGGTAGTACAATTCCTATAACTTAGCAGCTATTCAAAATTACCAAAATATGAAACTGCAGCAGTTGGTGATGCCAGATGAGCTCACTTTGGGAGCTTAAGCAGCTGTGGATACTTTGCTTTGCAGTTTTTGGCTCCGATAAAACCATCAGGGATAACATGTAAAATTGGATCCCTTCAAAAATTGTGCACCCAAGAGTTTGAGTTTTATTTTCTATTAGAAGACTGGTCTCACAGTGGACTTTCTTTCATGTGTTAGGGCCCAGGTCTGTCGGGGTTTCACACAACACACATTATGACTGTATATTCCGGTAGTAATCTCATGTTGGTCTGGTCTTAACATTTCCAGGAGAAGAGAAATTACTAAGGTAAGAATAATTGATAGCCAGTTTTATTCAGGATCCAGATAGTATAGACTATATTCTTAGACAGATTTACATTATTACCTGGAGACAAAGGCAGCAGGGGCATTCTGAACTGTCAAGTCATCAACGTTTGGAGAACAGCTGCTGAGCATGATGGGAAAAACTCAACAAAGTGCATCATCTGACAATTTGCTGAAGGCATAAAAATGTCAACTCACATGAAGTTTCAGACCACAAATTTCTTAAAATTACAGGTAAATTCAGGCACTCTGCAGAAAATAATATTGGTTGGCAATCTACGGTTTACAGCTACCATAATAAACTGTTGTTAGCAGAGGAAAAATGGAATCTTAAAATATATTGTCAACATTAATAGTGGAATTAGAGGAGTAGTTGGAAAAAGGAGAATCATAACAAAAGAGGTGGGCGTACTTTTTTGATATTCAATAGAAGTACTATCAGAGTTACCAAATGCTCACACAAAATCACTAGTTTACTAATTAGAGGATACACATCCTCCCTAAACAAATGTAAAGATAGAGCCTCCCACTGTGAGGCCCCAAAGCAAATTTCAATAAATTCAGCAGATAATCAACAATGCTCTCCAGTCACAGCATAAAAGCAATATATCTGTCAGAATATAGGGAGTCCCTAAGTTTGTGATGTTCAAACCTGTTTGTAAAGATCACAATGTTTATAATAATCATTTGGCTTCTGCTACAGTAGGATAACCATAGAAAGAGACTAGATGTGAATAAAAAATTCAGTATGAAAAGGGAAAATGACTAAAGAGAAATCAATTAAAATGAGATATTATAGTCAACCATAATCAAGAGACTGACCAAGATTAAATTACTGAGCAATTGCAGAAAGTCAAATGGAGTACAAAAAAGAAAACCCAAATATCTAACAAATTTTACATATATTATAATATAATAACAATAGAAACTTTCTTTCGCCAGTCTTTCCAGGTGAGTATTCACTAACAATCAACATCAATGTTATTCTTGGTACTTAAACCTAAACAAATATTGCCATTTAGCCTTGAAAGCAAAGAAGAGTTGGAGCAGTCAGTAAGCTCTCCATTGTGTGTGAGCACACTTAAAGCTAATTGCTTCTAACTGAAAACACAAAAGATTTCCTACTTTTTGTTGACCTATCTTTGTAAATAAATATGGACAACTTTCTTTGACCCAGTTAGTCCATTTTTTTTTTCTAGGAAATCACCAACAATTTATATAAGCGTTAAATTTTATTTTGTAAAAGTGAAGAACCACATATGACACTGGTTTACTTGAACTGGCTTGAGAATTGCTCATCATCAGTTTTATTCGCTAAATGAATAGACTACACATTAGCTGTGAATACCAAAGCATCATTCTTATGTAAGAAGAAAACAATTCATGCTGTGACCAACTGACTTACACATTGGGGAAAAGAATACTCAGTTCCCTTTTGAATGTTTCTTGATCCCACATCTCTCTATATGTATATGTCTATGCCATTGTAATAATCTTTAACTACTGACTGGGAAGAAGAATTTTAGAGATTTATCAATAAGATGTACTTGAAAGGTACTCCTCACTTAAGTGTTTTCTTAAAGCACTCGCTCATTAAGCAGAGTTCCCAAATGCAGCATAAGTCTCCCTGAGAATTTGTAAAGATGTAAATTGCAGAATTTGCTCAGACCTTCCAAATCAGAAACCTAGAGCAAAACCCAGAATCTGGAGGTTCGAATGCACAGTCATTTCAAGAATGATTGGCCTTAATGAGTCTACTATATAAAACAACCACCAGTCCATTAAGGTATCTGTAAACTATAAATTGTCAACCATTATTATTTTCACCACTGTACGTAAATTTGCCTGACATTTAAAAAAAATTGTAGTCTGCAACTTCATGTGAAGTGACACGTCTGATGCCTCCAGCAAATTTTTATATTGAGTTTCATCTCATGCCCAGCAATCTTCTTCCAAATTTTAATGTCTTGACAAGTTGGTGTGCCCTGCTTAGCATTCCAAGATTATTAATCTATCAATAACCAGGACACAATGTGAGGAATTTTGATGTAAGAAGTTTGGAATAAAATCTAAGTATGAGTGTTTTCTGCCTAACACACGATAAGAACACACGAGCTTGTAAACACAGACACATATGTACATATCTCTTCCTAGTATAAAACAATGTAGAATGCTAATGTTTTTTAAAGACATTCCTATTTCAAGGTTAAATAATCCAAATGTAGCACAAAAAATTGCAACATTTCTGATGTTAAATGCCCAGACTATTCTTCAGAACACTGCCTCAACTGCTCTTCACTTTTCAAGATTCCTTAGATACAGACTAACATGGAAGAATGGGCATAACCAAGACCATTAAGCACTCTACCACCAAGCTTCATTTTCAAGCCTTTATAAATGTATTTATGCTCCATGAAAATCATCAAGTTGGTGTTATTACCATGGGTCAGAGTGGGGGTTGGCAAAGAGACATTTCAAGACTGGGAGATTTTAAATTGAGGATTTGGCTCACTGTTCAAAACAAAGCAAGCTTCCCTGATGTTAAATGCAGCCCACACTCAGGACAACATCCAGGAATGGCCCTGTTTTGAAGGGAGAATGTTCCAAATGTCAAATGCCACCACCTCTTCTCTTCCGAGTTCTTAGCATTCTCAGCAGGAAAGAACCTTCCCAACATGGAAATCTGTCTTTTACCCCTTTCTCTCCCTTGAGGACATGTATTTGCCTGCTGAGAAGCCAGTATCTACATTGTAGGATTACATGGTGCCAAATCAATCTTCACAGTTGTATTCCAAAATCAGCTGGAGACACATTTTGACAATGCTGTTTTTCTGCTTAATCACAGGTTCTAGATACAATTGTAACTCTCAGACAAGTAAGCAAATCTGTACATAGAGTCCCATCGTTCTTTCTCCCCACCAACAACATTTGCTAAGGTTTGAAACTCACAATTCTGTGATGATACTAAACCTGCATGTAGACATATGACTTCATCAACATGTATTACACATGGAACACAAATTGGTTTTGTTAAAATCTATTTTGTGCCATGCCACATTCACGTGTTGAAATATTAACCCACAGTATCCTAAAACATGAGTTTCTTTGGAAGTCTTGCTTAAAGCACTAATTAGCAACTAAATGAAGCCATTAGAATAGGTTCTAATCCAGTCTGATAAGTTCATCCAACAGGATACTCTGAAGGTGACCATATGACTACACAGAACAGAGCAACAGACTACAGACCAGAGCAGCATCAGGAAAAAAATCATCTTGACCTTGGAGATACAAAATTGTAAATACATTTTTTATTGTTTTATTTTACTTCTTGTACTTAGGTTGATGATCCCCTATGAAGGTGTGTGTGTGTGTGTGTGTGTGTGAGAGAGAGAGAGAGAGAGAGAGAGAGAGAGAGAGAGAGAGAGAGAGAGAGAGTTTTATGTACATGAGTGTTTGGTCCAAATACCTGTATACACACACACATGCAGAGGTCAGATGACGACATCAAATCTCTCATTGAACTGGGAACTTGCTGTTGAAGCAATGCTGACTGACCAGAATGCTCCTGAGATCCGCATATCTCCATGTCCCAAGGGTGGAGTTACAGTGGCTTGTTTGGCTTTTTTTATGTGAAGGCTGAGAATTTATACTTATAGTTCATGCTCAGACAGCAAATATTCTTACCTACTGAAGCATCATCCCATGCCCTGGAAAATAAAGCTCAGTTGTTTCAGCCACTCCATTGGTACTTTCTTGTAACAACTTTTGGTAATCATGTACTGACATTTTTCCATGACCACATTTTTTTACCTCCTGGAGCCACCCTCTTCTACTCTTCTCCTAAGCATCCCTCTGCTACAGTGATGCTCTGATGTGACCGGCATGCAAAGGAGACTTTGTTTTTGCAAGACACTGTGAAATACAAATCTCTCTCTCTTTTTCTCTCTCTCACTTTCTGTCTCTTCTCACAAACTTTGATTTTATGATGAGAGATGAAAAATGGTAGAAAAGTAAATGCAAATGAACAAAGTAGCAAGAAAGACAGGATCTAACAGTGAGAGACAGAATGAAACAAGAAGGTGAAGATCTGCAAGAGAAAATTTCAAAGTAATGTGTAGCTGGTCCTGGCTTAACAGGAGCAATCAGTGGAAAAGTGATGTGGGATTTTCCTCTGTATGCTATGAATATGTTTTATTGCCATTGGTTATTTAAAAGGCTGTTTTGGCCAATGACTTACTATAGTAAAGCCAGATAAATATTTGAACAGAGATATAGAGAGAGTGTAAGTGGAGTCAGAGATATGCCATGTACCAGCCAAAGCTAAACCAACATATATATTTTAAAGGTATATTTACTTCAATATTTGGGTCTAAGGATATGTTGCTTTGGAAAAGAGGTTCTATGTTTGTTTTCATAGAGGGTGGGAACCTATGGATTCCTTCCAGACTAATGTGGTTTGATCAAACAAGTTCCCCTGAAGCAATGGCCCAGATGGCCCAACATTCATGACAGCTTCAGGACTGCTGGCTGAGATGGACTTACCACAAAGGAAACCCCATGAAAGATCTGATTAACAGTGCCCCCAGTCAGCTGGATGTAGTCTAGAGAAAAATGCCCAAATTCCCTAAATGATTGTTTATAAATCGTGTTTACATTTAAAGGAGGATATATGATATACTATAGAGATGAATACTTTGCATTGGTATGGATCTTGGTTTATATGTATATTTCTTCTTTTTATTAAAGTATTGTGTTTGTGCAGCTCACTTAAAATATAATATATGATTAAAAAATACAGGTTAATTTATAGTCATCTATAATAGTCAAGCTTGTAGTCATATTAGTTAAGTTTTCTAGATGTGCAGAGATATATTCCAGGTGTATAGGTATTCTTCAAAGTTTTCAAAGACTAACATAATATGGCATTTAAAATGTTTTTCAGAAGTTAGAACTTTTCATGTCAATGAGACTCATCTGCCCCTGGCAGCACCAATCTACTTCAAGAGGATGATGGGCAACAAAGAGGTTCCTTATGGAGTTTGTTAGCCATTTGGGCAAGAAATTGCTCTTGCTCAGACTACTTGATGGTATACTGTATAATCTGGACATGCAGGACCCACAGAAAAATGACTGCTGAACTTACCTAAAGGTGAGACATTTCTTCAGGGTTCTGCTTCGTGAAATAGTCCCCTAGACATTCTGCGGGATACATAAAAACGTGGCTGACAAACTGAATAGAGGCAAAAACAGTTTTTGAAATTTTTTTCTTCATGGAAAAGTCTGCCAGATACTATGAGTCTATAGGCTGGCAAGAGATGCCCAACATTACAGAAGAACTTTGAGTGACTGTTCAGTCAATGAGATGTCTCTGTCAATTCTAGTTTTGAAAGTTGCTTACAATGCACTTCCTATCAACTTAGAGAATATTATTATATCCTCCTGGGTCTTTGATGGAGTTGAAGACTAGATAGTTATAATTATAGTTTTTCTTAGTTGTGATAAAGGACAAATTAGATATGAAACTTTAGACTCACAAAGATAAAATAGAAAATAGGATAAAAACTTCCATTTTATTAGACAGAAAAGGAAAGATGATGTGGGATTCCTCTCAGTATGCTATGAATATGTTTTATTGCCATTGATTATTAAAGAAGCTGATTTGGCCAATGGTTTAGTAAAGTAAAGCCATGTGGGAAATTTGAGCAGAGATATATAGAGAGAGTAGGCAGAGCAGACAGATGACACATAGCTGCCAAAGGAGAAAGACACCAGCCAGAACCTTACCAGTAGGCCATAGGCTTGTGGTTAATCACAGATTAATAGAAATGGGTTAATTTAAGATGTAAGATTTAGCTAGAAATATGCATATACTATTGGCCAAATGGTGTTGAAATTAATATAGTTTATTAATGAAGGTTTGGGCAGTTGGAAAACAAATGAACAGTCTCAGTCTACAGAAGAGAGCATACATAAGACCCTAAATTCAATTCTTCTGAATTACAATAAGAGGCCAAGAGACTGTAGCATGTGTATTAGTTAAGGAAACATTTTTAACAAATCATTTATGGGACTGAATGTGCCAAGTGCTTGTACAGAAATTGGGTCAAACCCAATACAAGTTAAATAAACTAGTAATTCAACATGTGCAATGTGGAAGCTACTCTCAATATTCTACATTTGAAATAAATATGCCCACAATAGAGGAGTGTATCCTGAAAGGGAAGAAGGACTCAGAAAGGGAAGAAGAGCACAGGGGCCTCCCACTAGCTTTCCACTTGACATTTTCCTCACAGTGACATTGTCACAGCCCTAGGCTGTGCGCTTGATGCCCCTGACAGGACAGCAGCAACAACTCCAGTAGGAGGTGTTTTTATTTGACACTTGTCCAGTCTAGTTAGCAAGGTGTCTCCCTCACAACCACTGAAGACAGATATTTCACCTTATTCAGCCCCTCTATAGATTCTTGAGTTTTCTAGTAAGAGTAGTAGGAAGTCAGGGCTGAATGCTGGGGAATAGGTAAAGGCAAGCGTGGGAGACAGGATGAATGAATGACTTTTGAATTGAGATTTCCACTTCCTCCCCATTTTCAAAAGAGAACTTTCCGCAAGACTAAACATACAGCAAACTGATAATTCCTATCTCTTACATTTTTGTCACTTGAGATTTTAAAATCATTGGCAATAAAAATGCCTTTCAAAAACCATGAAGTTGCCCATTTTACATATGAATACACCCAATAATAAGATATTATTACCAGGATATATTTTTCTCTTTATACAAAACATTTTCCAATATAGTTAAGAGGAGAAGGAAGAAAAAGCAAACAAATTAATTCAAGAAGAAACAGGAAAATGCTTTGGGAGGAAGAGACAAAAATTAATGAAGAAGGGACAAAGGTAGTTGATATTTGGAAGGGAAGACTAAAAGGAAATAACAGATAGAGTTTAGTGTCCAAACCTGGATTTTCTAAAAAAATATCTCTCCAAAAGTGACTGTTATCTAACCAGATCTAACCTATGCCGAACACATATTTAAGGATCTCATGTCATTATTCTCCACTCCAGTTTGAACAGGAGAAAGTTGCAAATTGATAGGCTTTATCAACCATGAATATTTTACACACAATCCCACCCTGCCCATAGACAGGTCTATTGATCATTACTGACTTTAGAAAGTTCCCTATAGTGGCTCAAAGACATTTATTTGAATGTTTAGCTAGGCCACAAGACTGGCACTAATCTTTAACTTCACTAATAGGAATGGAGGTTCAAGTCCTTGGGCAAACTAATGGGTAAAGAATTTATTGAACCAAAGTGCAACTACCACAGCAAAATATAAAGTCTGTGTTCCATTCAGTAGGAATGGTAAATCCCACAGAAAGCTTATGCTGTTAGGTTTCTGCCTCTGTGCTTTCTAAAAGCCAGACGAACAGGACTAGGCCACAGAACACTGCCCTTTGATTCTGCCCTAAATGTGAAAGGAAATTCAAATCTGTATAAGTCACTAATATTTAAGGAAGGATATCAACAGAATGAAATATTCTCCATAGATACAGGCCTCTTATTACTGTATCTTAGGTCATATCAAAGCACTTATGTTGAAGCCATCTCATTTGTCTGTTTTGCTTTTCTTACCTAAGTTGTATGTGTTGTTTTCAAAAAATCATTGACAAGTTTAATTTCCTGGGTTTTTACTCTCTGTTTGCTTCTAGTAGTTTTACTAATGTAGTCTTATAATGAAGTCCTTAATCTATTATTGCATTTGCTATTTTTAATTGATACATGATAATTGCATGTATATTTAGATATAGGAAATATTTTGATACATGTATACAATGTAAAGATCAGATTAGGATAATTAGCATGTTCATCACCTTGACATTTAGCATTCTTTTATGTCATGAAAATTAAAATACCTCTCTAAGAGTTATAATGAAACATTAAATTAATTTGAATTGATTAATTTATGTTAATTATGGTTGTTTTATGTTGTTATAAAACAAAGTTTATACTTCCTGCACAAATGTACATTTTTAATTGGTGAGATGAGAGCTCATTTTAATTCTCCTGCATGAAGATAATATGTATAATAAATTGGTATCATATCAATGAACTCTTCACCTGACAAGACCTAGGTTCTAATATACTCTTTATGTTTTCTTATACATACAAGCTTAATAGTTTTGCATGTTATTTTTATTTTATTTCTAATTAACATTTAGTGATTGCACACATTCATGGAAAACAACATGATTTTATACATGCATACATTATAAAATGAGCAAATCAAGTTAAGCAAAATATTTACACCTGAGAAGTTTAACATTACTTTGCATTAGGAACATTCAAAAACCTTAATTTGGCCATTTTGAAACATAAATTAACTGTAGCTGCCATGGTTAGCTATAGACTATCAAAATTGACTCCATCTGTCCAACTGTAACTTGTGTCTATATCAATAGATTTGTCTATGATGTTAAAATGGCAGAATATACTCTTTTAAGGCTAAATAACATTTCATTTTTTATATATGTCATTTGAAGTAATCCAGTCATATTTGGCTTGCTTAAATATATTGGCTATTTTAATGGTAATGTGATAACATGGTAATTTAGACATTTTTTAGCATCCTGACTTAAATTTCTTTAGATACAGACCATTTCTGATAGTATTGATTTATATTATTGGGATGAAAGGCAATTTGTTGTGGAAAATAATATTTGTTTAGCTAAGGAAAGATGTGTTACACTTGTTTGCACTGCAGAATAATTGTGTAACTATGTAAAGATGTGTTACACTTGCTTATGCTGCATTTGTTTAAACAATTTAAAGATGTGTATCATTTGTGTTATGTTGCCTGCGTAAGGTCCCTGATTGGTCTAATAAAAAGCTGAATGACCAGTAACTAGGCAGTAGAGGAGTATGTGGGGCTGATAGGCAGAGAGAATAAGTAGGAGGAGGAATCAAGGCTTGAGATAGAGAGAAAACAGCAGCAGAGGGACCACTGGAGATAGCCAAACAGGCAGGCATCAGTCAGCCAACCACAAAGGAAGCAAGTAGAGTATACAGAATATAAGGCTAAAAAACCCTGCAAGAAAACATAGATGAAGAGTGACAAGTTAATACAAGTTATAAGAGCTAGTAGCACAAGCCTAAACTTAGGTCAGGCATTCATAACTAATAATAAGTCTCCATGTCATGATTTGGGGGCTGGAGGTCCAAGAAAGACTGCTACGGCAATTTCCCCAAAATATTTGCAAATCATTTCCTAATTAAAGTACTGTGATGGTTAATCTTAATTGTCAACTTGATGAACTCTAGAATCATCTGAGTCTACCTCTGGGGAATTATCTTAAGACAGATGGGAACACCTGTCCACTATGGGTGTCATTATTCTATGGGCTAAGATTCTGGAAGCACAGAAAAGAAGAAAGTGAGCTGAACACAAGCATTCCACAACCTCAGCTGCCTCTTGACCCTGACATTGTGACCCCCCCCCCAATCATTATGGAATATAACCTCAAACTGTGGGACAATACAAACTCTTCCTTCCTTCTGTTGCTTTCTCTGGGATATTTTATCACAGCGAGTAGATAAACAACTGACACAAAAACTAATGTCCACGACTCAGTAACAAATAGTCCCACTAAAATAGTAAAAGACTTGAATAGACAGTGCTAAGAGAAGGCATACGAATGACCAACAAGTAATATGAGACATCTTTAACCTCGCCAAAAATTAAATAATGTGAATTAAAGCAGCAGTGTGACTGTGGCATCACCTTGAATCTGGTAGGAAGGCTGTGATCTGAATAATGACAAAGTTGATACGTACAAGAGGACATGGGTTTTGAATATTCTGAACACATGCATATTGTTGAAATTTTTAAATTGCAACCATTTTGGCAACAGTATGAGAGCCTCAATGAATGAAAACTTAAAATTGAGATATTACATCTGCTTTTAAACTTGGAGTATATTTCTACTTTGTTTTTATTTGAAATTTAAAGTTAGGTCAACAAACTCTTCTCTTTCTCTATGGGTATTCAAGGCCTGCAGCACAATTTTTTTAATTAGGCTACCTACCATTCCATCCCCTTTAACCTTTGCCAAAAGCCATAAGTCCTAGTTAGGTTTTTGTTATCCCTTGGCTTTCTGTTCTGTTAAATATGTTTATTCTCTTTGCCAATATCAAACACTCTTACCACAGTGGCCGCTGAGCAGTTAAATTGTATGAACTCATTTCTCTTACTTATTCTCTTTCAAAATTGTTTTTTCTGCTCTAGTTTTTTCCCACTTCTTCATATTATCATAAAAATCTCATTAAATCATACTAGAATTGTGCCAAGTGTAGAAGTCACTTTGAGAGATAATCTAGAAGGCTGAGACTTCTAATTCTTAAACACAGTATACAGTAACATTTCTTTATAAATGTCCGAGTGTAAGTTTTTACATGATTTCGTGGATTTATAGCTAACGATTTTGTAAATGATTATATCAACTTCTTCTGCTTCTTGTAACTGTAGGTTTGCACCCTTTGCTAACTTCTTGCCTCTTTAAAAAGTCACATTCTTCCAATAATTTATGGCCTCACATTTTCTCATATGTTCCTGAAATTTTGACGATGCAAATATAACTGTTTTAATCCAGCATTCCTGGTCTCTGAGATACTGTTCATCTCTCGTTACTGTTCAGGTTGGCCAAATCTGACTGCTCCACCTTCAGGTTCACTGATGACTTCCCGTTGGCGCCATTATGCTTTTGAACTTGCCCGCTGAGTTTATTTCAGTTATCCTGTTTTTAATTCTAAAGCCTCCACTGGATTTCTGTTTTTGTTTTTCTGCTAAGACTTCCTACCTAGCATTTTTAAGTATCTCATAACTGTTTGTGAAAGTATTTTATATTTGTTTTCTATTTTTTGTGACACATCTTTAGCATTTATTTCATGTTGATTTGTGTGCTATGAATCAACAGTTTGAAATCTCATATATCTTGTAAACAAATAACTTTTTACTGAAACCCTGAAGCTCTGGGTCTTATCAGATTTTAGATCTTATTTACAATATTCTCTTTAAGCACTGGTGCCATTGGGCATGGGACTGTTACTGGATGGGGAAAATGAGCTCCCTCTAGAGTGCCATATAAAGTGGAAGGGTGTGATCCTCACCACTAACCCACAATTGATTCTGGCTAGAATCCTTGTTGCTATGAATTGAGAATATGAGTTCACGTTAATTCCAGTAACATCACATACACAACCTGTGGACACAGGAGGGTCTTGAAGCCCTCTTCCACCTGAACACCACTGGCTTTTCATGGGATGGCCGGTTTGTGGAGTGCTGCTAACTAACTTTGCACTAAAGGGAGAGGCATCTTCTTTACTACTGAGCTAGGGATGTGAAACTAGCACACATGCTAGATACTAGCAGACTCTGAAAATTTGTGGCGTGGAGAAATAAGTATACCTTGTTGTTGCTCATCTGGACCTCCACACAGATGCACACACTTGACTTTCCCTTCTTTGCTTCATGAGATAAATGGGACTGCATTGAGCTTGGGAAGGGAAAGAGCCAAGCTTCTAATCATCCTTTACTGGTAGGAAGAGATGAGAAGTACCCATCTTTCTTCTGTGGTACTTGAAATCAGTAGAATGGTTATAAATGTAATTTTTCCTATTTTGTTAAGTTGTAGTTTTTGGCCATTTGGCAAAAGAGAGCAGGTTTTTATTAAGAATATTATCTACAGTTAATGGCAGTTTTGTGCTGCTGACATCTCTAGCATTCACTCAATCAGTCAGGTGGAAAGAAGAGATAGAATGCACTTTAATTCTTCAGGTCATGGAATCTCTAACCAATCAGGTTTCTCTCTGACTTAGAGCTTTCTAATATTTGAAATTCTTTAATAGGATATCCGGAGCTGTTGTATATTTTATCCTGGAGGGATAGGGAAAAAAATAAATCTACTCCATAATTCTAGCAGAAATCCTAAGTTTCCATTTTGAATAATAAACAAAACCAAAATAAAAAAAATCAAAAGATAAACATAAGACAAGTCAGTGAGATTTTTAATGGATAGTGGTTTAAAATTTTATTAGAAGAAATGAACATTTAATCAAATGGTTTTTTTGGAAAGTAATTTTATTAAATTATAAAAGTTTCCATTTCCGCCCCTCCTCCCAACACCCTCCCAATCCCCCCACTCGCTCTCCTCCTCCCTCTCCATCCCTAAGAGCAGTCAGGGTTTCCTGCCCTGTGGGAAGTTCAAGTTCCTCCCCCCTCCCTCCAGGTCCAGGAAGGTGAGTATCAGGAAACTGGGAGTCAACCTCCCTCAGGACCCAGCAATTCCACTCTTGGGAATATACCCAAGAGATGCTTTAACATACTACAAAAGCATTTGTTCAACTATGTTCATAGCAGCACTATTTGTAATAGCCAGAACCTGGAAACAACCTAGGTGCTCCTCAATAGAAGAATGGTTAAAGAAGGTGTGAAACATATACACATTAGAGTTTTACTCAGCGGTAAAAACAATGACATCTTGAATTTTGCATGCAAATGGATGGAAATAGAAAACGCTTTACTGAGTGAGGTAAGCCAGACCCAAAAAGAGGAATATGGTATGTATTCACTCATAAGTGGATTCTAACCATAATTAAAGGTCTTTGAGCCTATTATTCGTGATCCTAGAGAAGCTAAATAAGAAGGTGAACCTGATGAAAATTATTTAGCTGTCCTCCTGGAGATAGGAAATAGACAATAGTCCCAGGTAACCTCGGGTGCATGGGGGGATGGGAGGGTTGTTGAAAGGGGAGAGGGTTAGAGAGAAGGGAGTAGGGGAGGAATGGGGAAAGCTTGGTGGACTGGGATGGGGGAAGGGAGGAAGGATGGATATGGGATCAGGGAAGAATATATTTCAACTAAGGGAGCCATTTTAGGGTTTACAGGAGACTTGATTATAAATGGGATCCCAGGTCCAAGGAGAGATCCCCAGATTGTTCTCTGGACAGAGGAGAGGGTGCGTGACCCGGCTTTGGCCCACAACCATACTAATCAAATGTTTTTATATGCAATGTGTCATAGAGTTTAAATCCCTACGGGACAATCACAGGAGACATTCCAAGTGGAAAACCTTCAAAGAAAGCATAGAAAACAAATAATGGGTGGAGGGGGTTACTCCCTGGGAGCTAGAATGAGTCTAATCAAAAGCTAAAAAGAACTATCACAGCTTTTCCAACCCTTTGGGAGACAGCCTTGTCAAAGGTTGATCAACCAGCTTGTGGGTCTAGATGTTTGAGCTTGTGCTGTGACCATGATGTAAGCAGAATTAATCATGAAATACAACCTAAAATTTGCTAGGTTGAAGAAAAATTGTGCGTACTGGTTGACATCAAATGTATATGTGTTACATAAACTTGTATTTATAAAAGGAACTGAAACAGTTCAAGATAGAAAAAAACCAATAGGCTATCAAGGTATGAAGCTATCTAGAAAAAAAAAATCCAGTCAAAACAGATACATTCCTCAATGGGTATTTTTAGAAATAGTGGAGGAAGTTCAATAGGAAAGGAAGGACCTCCAGAATGATGAATCTGAGATCCACTGCATGGGAAACAGCAAAGGATGGAGGTGACTATTCTCAGAGAGCTGAAATGGCCTGGTCAAAGTAGAGCAGGACCTCCCAACACTTTACCAGCGAGTTCCAAAATCATCACAGACAAAAGCAAATTGTAACTTTCATTCTTACCCTACATCAAGTCTGTTGACTCATTATATCATTTCCTTTTTCCTATGACTGCATACTGACTATTTGGAGAGGAAGTTTAGTTAGATTTTCAGCTCATATATTCCCAAATTAGGAATGGTATAAGAGTCTATATTTAAAACCTAATTTTATTACTGAACAAGTATTTTGAAAGTTTGGGTAGGGGGTGAATGTTCTTTGCATATGAGAAGAAAATAAATTATTGACATAAGAGTGAAGATCATAATACAGTATGTTATTAATTTCAGTTTTATTCTATCCACGACTTCAGCTGTATGATTTTTGTATTCCATTCGTCTGTCTTTAATTTGGAGTTTGCCAAGAAATTTGATTTTGGTCAATAGAATTGTGATAGACAGAACTCTAGCAAGTACTTGAAATCCTGTTCAGTGAGAAGTGCTACTGCCTACCTATATCTCTCCTGTTGCCATGAGAATACACCCTTTGACACTAGCCAAAGAGGAGGACAAGCAGCTACCTCTATGATGATCCAACAAGACACATCTATTTATAAACTTCAGCAGGTCTTATATAGTACAATGAGGAAGAATAATTATGCCTAATACTAAGTAGGATTTTAAAGAAAATGAGTAGTTTAACATAAAACTAATGGAAATTACATTCTGCATAATAAATACAAATGACTAACTCAGAACCATATGTTAAGAAATGACAGGTGGGGTAATTTGATAAGCACATTATTTTTAATCTACCTAATTTTTACTGACTGAGCTCTCTGGTCCTATCTATCTATATCTGGTTTCTTATATACAGTTACATCCCTGACTGTCTGAAATAATTACCTTATATCTTTAGGAAAACTGAATTCAACAACTCACAAACATGAGCAGAACATTTTGTTTTCAGGAAAACTTTTGAACTCCACAACTATCATTTTCCCCCCAGGTTCATAACAGTAACTGGGCTTTGAACATGTACATTCACATCTCATCTTTACCAAATATTTATGTTCTGAAAGAACTGAGGACAGTAGTTCTTACCTGGAGCTATCGTAGAGGACTTACCTTGTGGTTATAGACTATGAGCAAACAATCTACCAAAGAAGCAAACAAATAAACATGTTCATTCTTTATGTTTATATCCTTACCTCTAGCAGTGATTATGAGCCCTCCTGTGGGTCTTGCATAATTATTGCATCAAAAATAAGTATTTCTGTGAGCTAAATTGCATATAAATACAAGGAAATGGGATGCAGTTTACCTTGATACCCAAAAGATAGAGACACCAAGGGACCTATTCCAGTGACTGATTGCACTGTTTATCTCCACACTAGACACTTTCATTGACTCCATTCATGTGCTTTTCAAATGCAATTTGGTTATTCTGCTTGAAAATAATATGAAAGAACTGAAGACTGGTGCAATAATACCCCTTTCCAGATCTGAGGTATAAATCAGTTCTTAATGAAATCAATAAGCTCCCAAGAGAAAGTCAAAGATGAAGTTTTGCTGCTGTACTGTGAGTTCGGCATCCTCATCACATTGTATTGAGTAATTATTTTTGTAACTGTATGTCAGTATACTACCTTTAGCAGCTACAAGAGTGACAACCTAACATCTCAGTGTCCCCGTCTATTAATTAGCTACAACAAAGCTCATAATTTACACTTCCCTTTTATGGGTTTCCCTGCATAGGTGGCATAGACTCCATGTCTCCTGAAGTCCCAAACTAATCATTTAGAAGTCTTTGGAAGTCTTCCAAGTATGTATGTGAAGGGGAACAACATGATGAACACTTATAAAATTAGGTAACTCTGTGTGTGTGTGTGTGTGTGTGTGTGTGTGTGTGTGACCATGTACAAACCATAGGTGCATGTATGGACATCAGAGAACAACTTCGGGGAGAGGATCCTTACTTTTCATTAGGTTAAGTGGGGCTTGGAAATTATCTCCATATCTATGAAAAAAATTAACTATATAACCAGAGTCCCAGAATTTCAACACCTCTACATTAGAAATGTGTATTCATTATTGACACGAAGGATAAGCATGAGAGGAGAAATAACTGTTTTCACAATTATTTAAAGTTACAGTTCAGTGAAGGTTTCGTTTTTATTTAGCACTTAGTTTTGAAAGTTGCTCTGCTCAGATACCTATCTAGTAGGCAGAGGAGATAAAACATAGAGAAATCACCTCTCCTTCCTTATCACTATATCTGAAGTAGCATTCAATAATTTGCTAATATAATTTGATGCTTGCATGGAGGAGACACATAGCATCACCTAGTTATGAAGGGACTTCTTATTGGACTTTCATTTGTCAGCAGTAGCTCCACACTATGTACTAGGAGAAATGATGCTTGTTGGACCACTACCCTCCTCTATTAGCATAGCATCATTTACAAGACAGCATCATTGTCAAGATAGCATCATTGTCAACTATTAGCAAGTCGTTTCTCTTTAACCAAACCATCTCAAATCTTTGAGATTTTACTAAAAATACATGAAGTCTTCTGAATTTTTTCAAATATGAGTATATTAGGACTACCATAAGGATTTTCACACCTCTTTTCTCTTCCTCTGTAGAACACAAAGAAGTCAGTAAGAAATATTAGAGTTTGCCTCCTCTGATATGGCATATTTATAGCAGTTCAGAGTGGTATCTTTTCATAGTCCCACTGGTGGCGGCTTTTACTGAACCCGTAACGGGAGCCTTAATAGCTAAATCTTTTAAGGTTTCCAACATCTTTCTCACCTTCTTTATCATTTGTATATAAAAGGGATACTGATTTTTTTAGTTAATTTTTTATCCTGACAATTTACTGAAGCTATTTATCAGCTATAGGAGTTCCCTGGTGGAGTTTTTGAAGTCACTTATGTATACTATCACATCATCTGCGAATAGTGAGAGTTTTACTTCTTTTTTTCTGATTTGTGTCCCCTTGATCTAATTTTGTTATCATATTGTTCTAGGCAGAACTTCAAGAACTATGTTGAATAGATATGGAGAGAGTAGACAGTCGTGTCTTTTTTCTGGTTGTAGTGGAATTGTTTTGAGTTTTTTCCATTTAATTTGATGCTGGCTGTCAGATTGCTGTATATGGCTTTTATTATGTTTAGATATATTCCTTGTAATCCTGATCTCTCCAAGACCTTTATTATGAAGGAGGGTTGGATTTTGTCAGATTTTTCAGCATCTAATGAGATGATCATATGGTTTCTTTTTCTTTCAGTTTATTTATATGATGGATTACGTTAATAGATTTTTGTATGTTGAACTATCTCTACATCTCTAGGATAAAGCCTACTTGATGGTGGATGACTTTTTTGATGCGTTCTTGGATTTTGTTTGCCAGTATTTTATTTAGTATTTTTGTACCAATGTTCATGATGGAGATTGGTCTTTAATTCTCTTTCTTGTTTTAGTCTTTATGTGCTTTTGGTATCAGGGAAACTGTAGCCTCATAAAAAGAGATTGGCAATTTTCCTTCTGTTTCTATTATGTAGAACAATTTGAGGAGTATAGGTATTAGTTCTTCTTGGAAGTTCTGATAGAATTCTGCACTGAAATCATCTAGCCCTGGGCTTTTTTTTTTTGGTTGAGAGACTTTTGATGACTATTTCTATATCTTTGTAGGTTATAGATCTATTTAAATTGTTCACCTGGTCTTGATTTAACTTTGGTATGTGCTATCTATCCAGAGAATTATCTGGTTCTTTTACATTTTCCAATTTTGAGGAGTATAGGTTTTTGTAGAATGACCTAATGATTCTCTGGATTTCCTCCTTGTCTGTTGTTATGTCTCCTTTTCCATTTCTAATTTTGTTAAGGTGGTTTTTCTCTTTCTGTCTTTTGATTAGTTTGGATAAGGGTTTGTCTATCTTGTTGATTTTCTCAACGAACCAGCTCTTTGTTTCATTGACTCTTTGTTTTGTTTTCTTTGTTTCTATTTTATTGATTTCAGCCCTCAATTTGATTATTTCTTGTCATCTATTCCTCCTGGGTGAGTCTGCTTCTTTTTGTTCTAGATCTTTCAGGTATGCTGTTAAGTCACCAGTGTGAGATTTCTCCACTTTCTTTATGTGGGCACTTGGTGCTATCAACCTTCCTTGAGGCACTGCTTTCATAGTGTCCCATATGTTTGAGTCAGTTGTATCTTCATTTTCATTGAATTCTAGGAAGTATTTAATTTCTTTCTTATTTCTTCCTTGACCCAGAGGTGATTCAGTTGAGCACTGTTGAATTTCCGTGAGTTTGTAGTCTTTCTGCAATTAGTGTTACTGTTGAATTCTACTTTAAACCATGATGTTCTTATAAGACGCAGGGGGTTATTCCAAAGTTTTTGTGTGTGTTGAGGTTTGCTTTGTAACAAAGTATGTGGTCAATTTTAGAGAAGGTTCCATGAGGTACTGAGAAGAAGGTCTATTCTTTTGTGTGGAGTGAAATGTTCTATAGATGTCTGTTAAGTCTATTTGAACATCTGTTAGTTCTGTTATTTCTCTGTTAAGTTTCTGTCTGGTTTACCTGTCCATTGGAAAGAGCGAGGTGTTGAAATCTCCCACTCTTAGTGTGTGGGGTTTGATGTGCGATTTAAGTTTTAGTCATGTTTCTTTTACGTTTGTGGGTGCTCTTGTATTTGGGGCGTAGATGTTCAGGATGAGACTTCATTTTGATAGATTTTTCCTTTGATGAATATGACGTGTGCTTCTCCATCTCTTTTGATTGATTTTAGTTTGAAATCTATTTTGTTAGATACTAGGATAGTTAATTGTTTCTTATGTCCATTGGATTGGAAAATCTTTTCCCAACCCTTTACTCTAAGGTAATGTCTGTCTTTGAGGTTGAGTTGTGTTTCTTGTATACAGAAGAAAGATGGATCCTGCTTTCATATCCATTTTCTTAATCTGTGTCTTTTTAGGTGAATTTAGTTCATTGATATTAAGAGATATTAATGACCAATGATTGGTAATTCCTGTTATTTTTTGCTGGTAGTGTTTATGTGTTTCCCATCCTTGGGGTTTACTGGTGGAAGGTTATCTGTTGCCTGTGTTTCTGTGGGAACAGTTATTTTCCTTGGGTTGGAGCTTTCCTTCTAGTATTTTCTGTATGGCTTGATTTGTGGATAGGTTTTGCTTAAATTTGTTTTTTTTTCATGGAATATTTTGCTTTCTTCATCAATAGTGACTAAAAGTTTTCCTGGGTATAGTAGCCTTAGCTTGTGTCCATGGTATCTTAGTGTCTTCAGTACATCTGTCCAAGACCTTCTGGCTTTCATGGTTTCCATTGAGAACTCGGGTGTAATTCTTAAAGGTCTGCCTTTATATGTTATCTTAGACTTTTTCCTTTGCAGCTCTTAATATTGTTTCATTATTCTGTATGTTTTGTAATTTGAATATTATATGACAAGAAGCTTTTTTGGGGTCCAGTCTATTCGGTGTTCTGTAAGTTTCTTGTACCTTCATAAGGATATCTTTCTTTAAGTTGGGAAAGTTTTCTTCTATAATTTTATTGAATATATTTTTGTGCCCTTCCTTGAGCTGGACTTTTCCTTCTTCTATCCCTACTATACTTAGGTTTGATTTTTTTTCATGATGTTCCAGATTTCCTGAATGTTTTGTGTTAAGAATTTGTTGGATTTAACATTGTCTTTGACTGATGACTCTATTTCCTCTATAATATCTTCAACACCTAAGATTCTCTTTTCCATCTCTTGTATTCTGTTGGTTATGCTTGTATCTGTAGTTTCTATTTGTTTACCCAGACTTTACATTTCCAGAATTCCCTCAGTTTGTGTTTCTTTATTGCTTCTATTTCAGTTATCGAGTCTTGAACTATTTGAATGGCTTGCTTCACCTGTTTGACTGATTTTTCTTGGTTTTATTGTGTTTCTTTAAAAGATTTATTAATTTCTTCCATTTTTTTTGTTTGTCTTTCCCTCTATTTCTTTAAGGAAATTTTTCACTTTCTCTTTAAAGGTCTCCATCACCCTCATAAAGTTACATTTAAAATAGTTTTCTTTTGCTTCTTCTGAGTTAGGATGTTCAAGTCTTCCTGTTATATGACCACTGGGTTCTAGTGTTACTATGTTGCTTTTTAGGTTGTTGAATGAATTCTTGCATTGGTGCCTACCCATCTCTTCCTCCAATTGGTGCCATCAATATCTTTGCCTCTTAGTCCAATCCTTGCAATTGCTAACTGTGTCTTTTGGCGTTATTCTTGGTCTGCTCTGTACTATTGCTGGCTATGTCTCAGGGAGCCACTGAGGTCTCTCTTGGCCTACTCTCTTGTGCAGTTGCAGCCTGTGTTTCGGCGTTCCTCTGAGGCCTCATGGGGTTGGAGAGTTTAGAGCTAGAGTGGGACTGGTAGCTTACAGGGTCCAATAGATGGGGTGGGGGGTTGGAGCAGCCTACCTGAAGGAAGCCTGCCTGCTGGCTGGCTAGAGAATCTGAGACAGGTGGGGTGGTGCTCATGGTTTTGTCCTGGTACTGAGGGCCTAGAGAGCAGGGTGCCCCCACTGTGTGGGTTACCACTCACCTCTTGGTCCTTTCTATGCAGTCGCAGCCTGTGCTTCAGAGTTCCTCTGAGGATTTGGGGGTGGAATGGTACTTGTAGCTTACAGAGTCCAATCGATGGGGTGAGGGTGTTCCTGTACATATA
Source organism: Myodes glareolus (assembly GCF_982192425.1). Classification (NCBI taxonomy): domain Eukaryota; kingdom Metazoa; phylum Chordata; class Mammalia; order Rodentia; family Cricetidae; genus Myodes; species Myodes glareolus. The sequence continues at coordinate 33,327,343 of NC_142040.1, forward strand.
TTTCTAATCCAGAGAAAATAAAATATATAAATTTTGGAAATAAAAATGAGATATAATTTTCACTTTTTCTTCCTTGAAAGCGTAAAATGCAAAGAAGGCAAGGGTTGGTGTCAGTTTGGGTAGAAAATAGAAAAGAATCCAGACTTTTGATGAAACCAAAGTTAATGCCTTGAACCTAGACTTACTTTAAATAAATCACCACCAGAGGCAGTGCCTACTTGCCAGAGTTTACTATAATATTGATGGCAATGCTGAGGCTGGAGCTGCCCTACTGATCTCCTAGAACATGAAGTAGGAAACGCATGTGATGAAATCCATAACTGCCTGATTACATAGCCTATATTTATGTCCATATCTGTACAAAAAGCTGCTATAAGATCATTCTGCTTGGTGTAGAACAACACTAAATGCCACAAGAGGTCACATAGGACATTTATAACCATTAAACAGGCAGAGGAGAATCAGAATGAATTCTTTACTAGTAGCAGCAGCAGCAGTAGAATTAACAACAGTAGCAATGGTAATAGTAGTAGCTTTGGGGAGTTTCATACATTAATACAATGGACTTAGGTCATATTTACCCTCTTCCCTCCTACCGTCTCCTGAAGCCCCACCCCATATTCCTTCCAGTTTCATTATTATTTAATCACTGTTGTCATCATGATTATTATTATAACCCAGTGTGTCCAAATAATTCTTCTCATATCTGCAAGGTATTGTGCATGTGTTGGAACACCAGCCACACCGAGGAAGAAAATCGACACTCCCTCTTTCTATAGCCTTTACCCACAAAAACTTAAAAGCACCTCTGATTCATGTTGTAATGTTGACAGACTTGATCTCGTGCCCGTCTTGGACAGACAATCACATGTGAGTTCATGAATGCATGCTATCATGTCCATAGATATTATTTTTGTATCAGTCTTCCCTGACCTGTGGCTCTGACAATCTTTTGCTCTTCGGTTCTGTGATGCTCTCTGGGCCTTTTGGGGAAGAGGATGTGATACAGATATCCCAGTTAGGGCTAAGCATTTATTCCCACACACTTAAATTGCTGCATGTTTCTGTATTAATGGCTTTTGAGTGCATGAAGAAACTTCTCTGATGATTACTGAGAACTGCACTAATCTGTGGATAAAGGGGTAAATATTAAGACAGCAGTTTGATATCATGTCCCTTCAGCAAAATAATAGAAGCAGTAACAAGAAGTAATCCTAAAGTAAACAATTATATTTACAAAAGAAATGAGCCTAACTTGCTGGTAGCATACAGCAATAGCAAGATATCTAACAAGAGGCTTCTCAGTAGACCAGAGAGATTTCTCTCTGTCCTGTGCATATCTACTCCTGGTTGTATCTGCTATCAAATGGCTAGTCTCAGAAGGAACTCTCCTCATTCAGTGACAAACAACAAATAGATAAAGAAGTGTAAATTTTGAAATCTGTGAAGGAATAAATAACAATTATTAATTGTGGGCAATTGTTAATCAAGGACAGAGGAAACATTTCTCCTCCACCCCTGATGTTTCTCTCTTTGCCATAGGTGATGCAATGGTGTGACATCCCTGCCCCTGTACACACAACCATGTATTACAATCCAGAGGAACTCTGACGAATAACTCAAATAGGTGGATAGACTGGAAGATGAGATGAGGAACTTGGAAGTTAATTGTGTTGGGGGGGGAGCTTATCATCTTTTTCCACTCAGTAGGCTTGTTCTGAGGACTACTGTTCAGTAATGACACTGGTGCCTTGGTATTAAGAAGTTTGCCTGCTAATTGATAGGAGCTGTGTTTCTTGACACTTTTAACAATTAAAAGTGACATTTTAATGGTGAAATGCATTCCTTTTATAAATAAATCCTTTCAAAACTTAAGTAAGAAACCAGAATTGTTCTGAACAACAACAAAAACAACCAGCAAGCAACTGGCATGGCAACGAAGTGCTGACACCTGAGCAGGTGATCTTCTGAGAAGAGTCACTGGTTCAGGGAAATAATACCGCACAAAGAGGAGATGAAGTATTTCTTTGATGAACAAGTCAGGAAAGAAAAAAAAAAGAATATAAATCCATGCCACAAGTGATGACTGCCCTGGTAGAAGCAAGTGCCACAGAAACTACTGTAGATAAGGGACAGAAGAGGGGATAAAATAACTGGGTGATAAAATACACAGAGAATGAAATAAATGTTTTTCAATAGTACAATGGAAAACGTCTGTTTAGTCATTGCTAAATAATAGTGAGGAGTTAAGAAGTGGCTTGTGTATTCCTAATTTCTCATAGAAAGAACATCACTCAGTCAAATGATGGTATTTGAAGATATTTCTTGGTGTTAATACACACACACACACACACACACACACACACACACGTGTTTGTGTATGAATAGTAAATTTGTATATTGAGTCACGTGGAGCTCCATACATTAATTTTTGTCTCTTTTCTTTTTAGTGATTTCTCAGTTCATGTATACATATAGAGTAAGTATATACTTTCAGGAATGTATTTTAAAAAATCCTAATTTTACTGAAATGGAAAATAATTGCAAAAAGCAGCAGTCATTAATCAGTTTTCTAATTATTCATCATAAATTTGAATGTAGGGAGTATCTTTCACAGAGTTCTGTCCTGGTATTGGGTTATTAGTCATTGCCGTGGGACCATTTTCCCCAGATGAGGTCATGGGCTCTTTGCTATCAATAAATCATAAGGTAGAATGGAGATAATTTTTAATGAAGAAAAAACTTCTTTCAGTTATAAATATAAGCATATTATTAAGCTAAGCACACTAAGTTGTTTGTAATACTCATATAGCTAAACACTTTGTCAGGTACTATAAGATACACAGGGATCAGATTCCATTTTCCAAAAATGTATTTTCATGTCACTTGCATTTCAATAATTTTGTTCTTTGACTCACATCCTTCTGATGTGATATTATACTCCAAATTTACAAGACTGAGTCTACTATTAGCATTACAATTGGTCAGAGAAAAAATATAAATTTAAATATACAAATATACTAGAATTCATGGTGTTATCATTACAATATTCCAGAAGACTTCAGAAACAGTAAAAAGATAGTGTGGTTAGAAAAATGAAACGATGAACATCAGGAAGTCTGACTTTAGATAAGCAATCCATTTTTCACTTTTTCAATTTGAGTCTGTCTACATGAAGTATCGCCAAGCATCATCATTGAAGTTTAGATACCATTTTAAAACAAAATGCAGTGCCCTCACTAGTAAGAAAATTGATCATTTCCAAGACAGTAAAAACTGTAACCAAAATCAAATTCATTAATTTCGTGACAAAAATTAAAAGACTGGAAATATAGAAGCATTATTCAAAGAATATACAGATTTAAGTTATTCCATTGACAACAAGTCAGTCCCATAGCACAATATTAATGGATACAGAATTCAGAAAGAAAATAAATAAGAGCAATGAGTTTGATTTTCAAAGATACTTCTGAATATAACACAATCACTAACATCGTGTTCTTGGTAACAGAGTTTAATTTTACACCTAAATTTTACCCACTGACAAAGTATCTGTGCAATATATAGATGAAGACCATTTTTCTTGTATTCTTAAAACATGTACTCTGAAAAGTACAGTATATAAAAGATTTTACTTTTTAAGTATTTTCTGTGCCATGGCGGAAGCTGTAAAGCATTTGCATAGAGCCCCAACTAGAGATGCAGTCTGCAGTGAGACCACCATGAAGAAAGAGTGGTCTTTCTGTATCAATGTCCTTCTACTTGATCTTAATATTTAGATCAAGACCATGGTGAAAATAATAACTAAAATGACCATTATTGTAACTTTTTAAATCTGATACCTAAAAATATAAATAATAATTTTAAGAGTATTTATATTTTACTCTCAAATGTGCTTTATTTTCACATCAAACTTTTGAAGGGTTTGTAGGTAGGAGGCATTCTACTTATTTTTATCTCTTAATTTTTGATGAAAACTATGTGTGAAACATACTGGTCCTATTTATAAAAAGTCAATAAATCCTTAGAAAAGTTAAGTAATTGCTAAGTTATATGTGAAATGTTCTTCTCAAAGCTAGTGTGTTAAAGCTTGACATAGCCTCAATATACAGAGTTCGCAGGTAGGGACTTTGGAAGATGACAGATGAGTATTTGGACTTTGTCATTGAATTAATACATTTGTATAGTCATAATTTGATATACTATTAGAATAACTAGGAAGTAAAACCTATTTGATGAAAGGAAATTCTTAGGAATTTTCCATTGGTGCACTTTATCTTATTTACAACTCCTTGTGTCTCCTTCCTCCTTCCCAAGGTTCTGCTGTCAAGCAAATTAACTGTCCACCAAATGCCCTCTACCATGTTGTTCTAGATTAAAATGGATCCCAAAGCAACCATAAACTCAAACCTCTAAAATTATGTACCAAATAAGCCTTTCCACTTCTGAGCTGATTGCTCAGATATTTTGTTTTGTCAAGGTATTCAAAGTTATTAGCAGATTGAAACTGGTACTAAAAAATGAGATCATTGCTATCATACAACTGATGGTTTGATTTAAAGGGGTTTGGAGAGAGTCACTCCAAGATATTTTATATTAATTTTGGCTATTGCGAAGGGTGATATTTCTTTGATTTCTTTCTCAGCCCACTTATCATTTGTATAAAAATGGCTACTGATTTTTTTTGAGTTAATCTTGTATCCTGCTACATTACTGATGGTGTTGATGAGTTGTAGAAGTTCCTTGGTAGTATTTTTGGGGTCACTTATGTAAACTGTTATATCGTCAGCAAATAATGAAAGTTTGATTTCTTCTTTTCCTATTTGTATCCCCTTGATCTCCTTTTGTTGTCTTATCCCTCTATGTCAAGAGTTTTAAATCCTTGAAGAAAGAAATTGAAGAAGACAGCAGAAAATAAAAATTTTTCCCATGCTCTTGAGTAGGTAGAATTAACATAGTAAAAATGGCAGTCTTGCCAAAAGCAATCTACAGATTCAATGTGATGCCCATCAAATCCCAACAAAATTCTGCACAGACCTTGAAAGAACAATACTCAGCTTCATGTAGAAAAACAAAAATAAAAAACAGAATAGCTAAAACAATCCTGTACAATAAAGGAACTTCTGGAGGCATCACAATCTCTGGCATTAAACTCTACTACGGAGCTACAGTTATGAAAACAGCCTGGTATTGGCATAAAAACAAACATGAGGAAGAATGGAACCCGTTCCAAGTTCCAGTTATCAATCCACATACCTACGAACCCTTGAGTTTCGACAAAGAAGCAAAAAATATAAGATGGAAAAAAGAATGCACATTCAACAAATGGTTCTGGCATACCTGGGTATCAACATTTAGAAAAATGAAGATAGATCCACATCTATCACCATGCACAAAACTCAAGTCTAACGTGATCAAAATCTCAACATAAAGCCAACCACACTGAACCTCATAGAAGAGAAGCAGGGAGGTACACTTGAACATATTGGCACAGGAGACCACTTCCTAAATATAACCTCAGTAGCACAGAAACGGAAGACAACAATTAAAAAATGGGACCTTCTGAAACAGAAAAGCTTAGGTAAAGCAAAGGACATGATCAAAAGACAAACGGCAGCCTACAGAATGAGAAAAGATCTTCGCCAACCCCACATTGGACAGAGGACTGATCCCCAAAATATACAAAAAACTCAAGAAATTTGTCATCAAAAGAATAAATAATTCCAATTTAAAGAATGGGGTACATATCTAAACAAAAAACTATCAACAAACAAACTTAAAATGACTGAAATACACTTAAGAAAATGCTTAACATCCTTAGACCATCAAAAATGCAAATCAAAAAAACTCTTCCACCTGTCAGAATGTCCAAAATGAAAAACACTGATAACAGTTTATGATGAAGAGGATGTGGGGTAAGGGAACACTCCTCTATAGCTGATGGGAGTACAAACCGATACAGCTACTTTGGAAATCAGTATGTCAGTTTCTCAGAAAATTAGTAAACCACCTACCTTAACACCCAGCAATTTCACTTTTTTATATACAAAGGATGCTCAATTGTACCACAATGGCATGCACTTATCTATGTTCATAGCAGCATTATTTGTAAAAGCCAGAACCTGGAAACAACTTAAATGCCCCTCATCCAAAGAATTGATAAAGAAAATGTGGTATGTATACATAATAGAGTACTACACAGAGGTAAAAATATAATGACATCTTGAAATTTGCAAGCAAATGGATGGATCTAGGAAACACCATAGTGAGTGAGGCAACCCAGTCCTAGAAAGACAAATACAATATGTATTCTCTCATAAGTGGCTTTTAAGTATAAAGCAAAGAAAACCAAGACTATGATTCACATCTCCAGAAAACTTAGACATCAAATAGACCCTAAGAGAGATATAGATGGATCCAATCTACATGAGAAGTAGAAAAAGACAAGATTTCCTGAGGAAATTGGGATCATGGGGATTATGAAAGAGGGTAGATAGAGCAGGGAGGAAGAAGGGAGGGAAGCAGAAAAAAATACATAGATCAATAAAAACAGTAAAAAAATATAAAGGGGGTTGGAACTGGGGTTTGGAAAGAATTTGGAAAAGTTTGGATTTGTAAACTAGAAATATCATGGAATGATACAAAGAGAACCTTAATAAGCAAAGGTAGCATAGAATCAAAAGTCCAGGATACCTACAGCAAAAACTAAAAGTAACAAGTTTGCTCACACAGTTTCAGACATGAATAAGGATTATGTTGGGACTTCAACTAGAAGTTTTTCACCCTGCATTCTAGCAAGAACTTGTCAGTGGGCTGAAACTTTATGTGAGGCTTAAATGAAAAGCAATCAACTAATTGGTCTGGCATATAATTTTCAAAGCAGCACAATGTTGAGGCAGGGTCGTGGATATTACTTGCTTTTCACCATATTTGCGCTGAATTTTTTCATCAAAAGCAAACTTGGAAGGTTAGAAAAATATGCAATTTGGCCAGAAAGGGAATGTGTTGGAAGATGTAGATGCAGAGAAAATAGCTGTTAAAGATATTAATATCACCAAAGTGAGCCAAGTATCTTGCATCAGAATAGGGAAGAAGCAACTCAATCCCACTTTCAATATATGTTTTTTATACAAATGCTTCGTAGAAGCATTTAAAATTAATATTTATGTTAATAATAACTTTAAATCATTTACAATAATAAAGCATTTGTAAATAGTAACAAAGAGATAATATAGTCTTTGAATCTAGAAATCCAATTTCCATAAACCTAGGGGAAAAAAAATGTGAATTGACAGAGAATATAACTGGTTTACAATCCAGTGCTTATTGATACAAACTTACTGAAAACAATGTTAATATCCAGAAATAGAGGAACAAACTAGTTGTAGACATACTCAACCGCAAAGTGTAGTAACCATTTGTCTGCAGGTTCTGCACGTCAAGTTCATCAAGCAGTCCAGGAAAGGGTAGTTTCTTTCCCAAATGTCTAACCAACTCCATAAGGAGTCTCTTTGATGCCCATCTTCCTCTTGAAGTAGCTTGGTGCCTCCAGGAGCAGATGTGTCTCTGTCTTGAAAAATCTTTATTCCTTAAAACATTTTAAATGCCATATTCTGTAGTCTTTTAAAGGTTTGAAGAATACCTATCTATCTGAAATACATTTCTGTACATCTATAAAATCTAACTAACATGACTACAAGCTTGACTACTATAGGTGATTATCTATTAACCTGTATTTCTTAATTATACATTACATTTTTAAATGAGCTGCACAAACACAATACCTTAATCAAGAGCAGAAATACAGTATAACAAAATTGACCTTATATTTGTATCAATAAGCAAAGATCCATGCCAATGAAAATCTCTATAGCATATGTATATGGCTTTTATTATGTTTAGATATATTCCTTGTAATCCTGATCTCTCCAAGACCTTTATTATGAAGGACTGTTGGGTTTTGTCAGATTTTTCAGCATCTAATGAGATGATCATATGGTTTCTTTTTCTTTCAGTTTATTTATATGATGGATTACGTTAATAGATTTTTGGTTTTTTATTTGTTTGTTTATAAAAATTTCCACTTCCTCCCCTCCTCCCCATACCCTCCCATTCCCCCTACTTCCTCTCCTCCCCCGCCTACTCCCTCTCCTCCTCCTTCTCCAGTCCTAAGAGCAGTCAGGGTTCCCTGCCCTGTGGGAAGTCCAAGGTCCTCCCCCCTCCATACAGGTCTATAAGGTGAGCATCCAAACAAACCAGACTCCCACAAAGTCAGTCCATGCAGTAGAATCAAAACCCAGTGCCATTGTCCTTGGCTTCTCAGTCAGCCTTCATTGCTCTTGTTCTCCCTCCTTCTGCTCCTCATTTGGACCTTGGGAGCTAAGTCCAGTAATTCTGCCCTTCTTTCTCCCAGCATACAACCTAGTTTTCCCTGCCTACTTCTGTTCTTCCCTGCCATAGGCTCAAAATAGTTTGTTTTTTATTCATTAACCAATAAAAGCAATACACAGAGAGAAGGACCTTACACACCAGAATATCTATCTATCTATCTATCTATCTATCTATCTGTCTGTCTGTCTGTCTGTCTATCTATCTATCTATCTATCTATCTATCTATCTATCTATCACATAGATACATGAGATACAAGCAGAAGGGACATTATTGGAAAAAGGAACAGGGCTTTCAGGAGTCAGGGAAATCAATAAAGAAAACAGATAGGTAAGTTTGAGCAATACATGACATAACATATATGAAATTGTCATAACCAAACCACATAATTCTGTACACTACAAAATAGTAAAAGTGCCTTTTAAAAGAATTACTGCTTTTGAAATACCGCAACAAGCTCTTATTTCCTTTGTTCCCATGCACTTGCTTCATGATTTATTTGTAGAAGTAAAGGGTCCTTTCCTCATTTGGGTACTATACTTATTTCGTTGAGATTTTCTGATTGTTGTTTACTTTAAGGATCACCATCTGAAATATATTTCAAATGTATTTTTAAAAATTAGGGGGAAGTAGTACCTAGAATATTGTATTCACAAAAAAACACATGTAGAAATTATCAGCTAGAGTCCATAATTCTTGGGGATAGATAGTTTGAACATACATATGTTTTCTAGCTTGCAAACTTTATAAGGAAATTATTCCTATAGCTTATAATACCCAATGCTTCCCACAGGGTCTAAAACATTTTTTCTATTATCAAATACATGAGTATTTCTGCAATAAAACAGGAATGATATTATAGTGGGGCTGAAATTATAATTTACATCATCTGAGTTCCAGTTAGAGTCTTGTTACTAAATGAGTTACAGAAAATTTATATTTTTTTCAATACTCTTTGGGAGAGATAACATCATTAATGGGTTCTAAACCTAACTGAATCATTGCATTTCTTCAATATTTACCTAGAGTCAAACAATTATTATTAAAATATTTCTTTGAAATAGTCTGTGTTGTCATCTTTCCTCACAGTTGTTCTCTTCAGTAAAAATATGACAGAACCTAGAACATGATAAATTATTATGCAAAGGGAGCTTTGTGGGAAATTATTTTGGGCTTCAGCCCTGTGGTGAATGTTACAGTAGTTGACCTTGCATGTCTCCTGGCATAACACATAATTTTCCTCTGTATCATGCATCCTAAGACTAAATCTGTATTCTTAACTCTACACTCCAATACCAAATTCTCTCTCCCCAAAAATCATTTTGTTCTTATAGCTCTTGGAAATAGACCTGGTGATCCTTTTATCCTACAATAAAATGAGCAGTCCTAAAATGGAACAAGCAGTCTTAGGGCACAATAAGTTCTTTTTATTAAAGCTGTTTAGGCAAAACCTAGATGATATCATGAGCATGCTCATAATGTGAAAAAGAGTCATAAATGAATATCATTTAATCCTGTTCAGTTGTCACTTATACAGAGTTCATAACTAAGCTTTCTCCCATATGCCTAAAGCTAGGAGCTAACACTGGGGGATATTAAAGTCTATAACCTCAACTCCTTTGTTGTCTATCAGGAGAATAATTACCCTGCCTGTATTTGTAGGATACAAAGAGCACATACCACTTCTCAGAAAATAGATATAAAACCAGAATGTATTCCTATTTGTGTCCAAGGACAAGTATTTAGCACTGACTGATGGGATTTCTTATGAACTACTCCACATCTCTTGGGAGAAAAACTTATATGTGTATTTGTGGAGAATGACTTTAATGACATCATAAAGCAGATGTCAAATGGTGACAGAAAGTCTTGCTAGATCGCAACCTTTATTAAAAACTTGATATTACAAAAACTTCTGATCACAAGACCTATTTATCAGATTTTATGAAAGATTAGTATTTGCCTTATCATGGACACACTAGCAACTGCTTTAAAAAGTGGTAGGAGTACAGCATTTCCTAACTGTATTCTCTTCTCAGGAAAGGAAGCTGCTGAAACTAAGACTGATGTTTCAACTGTGTTACTTTCTGATTATGAATACAGTTTAACTGACATATATAAAATATCATGTTTGAGACACGTGCAAGTGTTATATATTTAGACATAAACGATGAGATTAAGTATAGTAATAATAAAACATTCCACTCAACGATAATGCCTTTCTCTGGGGAAGAAAAGGATATGGCTGTTAACAAGATTATTAAGAAAGAGTGAAGAGGGGTATGTGGGAGGGTTTGGGGGGAGAAAAAAGAAAGGAGAAATGATGTGATTATATTATAATTTCAAAAATAAACAAAGAATTGTAAAAATATTAAGCAGGACAAGGATGCCTCATATTAATCATTGGAATATTTTAGCCATTTCTCATTCAAACTGTCCTATTTTCTCTTTTAAGATGGAAACCATTCCACCAGGAATTTTATATATTACGTATGGGCTGGGTGTGGTGGTACCTGCCTCTAATAGCAAAAATCAGGCTTCAGAGGTTAGAGATCATTGCAAGTTCAAGACCAATATATTCTACGTATTAAGTTCCATGTTAGCCAAGGTTACATAGCATCGGTCTGTCTAAAAAATTGTTAAGAATTTTTTTAGTGCACTCCCCACTTTCTCTTCTATGAGGTCCAGTGTGGCTCATTTTATTTTGAGGTCTTTAACCCATCTGGACTTGAGTTTTGTGCATGATGATAGATATGGATCTATTTTCATTCTTCTACATATTAATATCAAATTGTGCCAACACCAATTGTTAAATATGCTTTCTTTTTTCCATTTTATATTTTTTGCTTCTTTGTCAAAAGTTAGGTATTCATAGGAGTGTGGATTAATATATGGGTCTTTTATTTTGGACTGTTGGGCCTCCTGTCTGTTTTTATGCCAACACCAGGCTGTTTTCAGTACTGTAGCTCTGTAGTAGAGTTTGAAATCAAGGGCTGTGATGCCTCCAGAAGTTCTCGTATTGTACACGATTGTTTTAGCTATACTGGGTTTTTTGCTTTTCCATATGAAGTTGAGTACGGTCCTTTCCAGGTATGTGAAGAATTTTATTGGGATTTTAATGGGATTGCATTAAATCTTTTAGATTGCTTTTGATAAGATTGCCATTTTTACTCTGTTTATTCTACCTACTTAAGAGCATTGAAGATCTTTCTACTTTCTGGTGTGTTCTTCAATTTAGTTCTTCAAGGATCTAAAGTTCTTGTCATATAAGTCTTCTACTTGTTTTGTTAGAGTTACACTGAGGTATTTTATGCTATTTGTGGCTATTGTGAAGGGTGAGACCACTTCCTAAATATTATCCCGGAAGCACAGACACTGAAAGAAACAATTAATAAATGGGACCTTCTGAAACTGAAAAGCTTCTGTAAAGCAAAGGACATTGTAAACAAAACTACAGCCTAGAGAATGGGAAAAGATCTTAACCAATCCCATATCAGACAGAGGTCTTATTTCCAAAATATACAAAGAACTCAAGAAATTGGTTAGCAAAAGAACAAATAATTCAATAAAAATTAGAGTATAGACCTAAACTGAGAACTCTCAACAGAGAAATCTAAAATGACTGAAAGACATTTAAGGAAATGCTCAACATCTTTAGTCATCAGAGAAATGAAAATCAAAAAATCTCTGAGATTCCATCTTATACCTGTAAGAATGGCCAACATCAAAAACACTGATGACAATTTATGCTGGAGAGGTTGTGAGGTAAAGAGAACACTCCTGCATTGCTGGTAGGAGTGCAAACTGATACAGTCTCTTTCGATATCAGTATGGCAATTTCTCAGAAAATTAGAAAACAACCTTCCTCAAGACAGCAATATCACTTTTGGGTATATATCCAAAGAATGTTCAATTGTACCACAAGTACATGTGCTCAAGTATGTTCATAGCACTATTGTTTGTCACAGTCAGAACCTGAAAATAATCTAAATGCCCCTCAACCGAAGAAGGGATAAGGAAAATGTGCTACATTTACTCAATGGAATACTACAAAAAAAGAGAAAAATAATGACACCTGGAAATTTGCAGGCAAATGGATAGAGCTAGAAAACATCCTATCGAGTGAGGTAACCCAGACCCAAAAAGACAATTATCATATATATTCACTTATATGTGGTTTTTAAACATAAAACAAAGAAAACCAGGCTACAAAACACAATCCCAGAGAACAGAGACAATGAGGACTCTAAGAGGGACATACATAGATCTAAATCTCCATGGGAAGTAGTGAAAAACAAGATCTCCTGAGTAAATTGGGAGCATGGGGACCATGGGAAATGGTTGAAGCGGAGGGGAGAAGCAGGAGGAGGAACAGAGAAATATGTAGAGCTCAATAAAAAACAAAATAAGATTTAAAAAAATATTAATTTTTAAAATTATGTCTGTGCTTTGAAACTACAAAAACAAAATGTTCTTATCTTGTAGTAAAAATCTGTTATTACATGTAACAAAAATGCAATGTCTTCCTCAGTTTAACCATATTGACCCTCACTTTCATGAACTGATCCTTGTTAACTTACTAATATCTAATAGCACAAAATGCACACACACACACACACACACACACACACACACACCACATCACAAACACACATACAAGTTTTCTCTCTTTCTCTAGGCTGAGTGAAGCATTGATAACCATACATATATTTTTAAAACATACACCTTCTTTTATTTTATAGATTCAATAAACTCATTAAAATCATTAACTAATCATATTAAGTGTTTCCAACAATGGAAATAAAGCTACTTGCCACAGGCAAGATCATGTTCATATTATATCACAATCATCACTCAATGCTTTTAATAACGAGTGCCTTGTGCTATTTTCCTAAAATACTTAAAGCTCTGTGACCAATGAAAAGGTGAAGTACAGTAGATAACGTGTCAGTAATTCTACAGCACTTCAGGAAAGGCTTACGCTCCTGTCAGCAAATGGCCACTGGAATGACATTCGAACACAGTTGCCAGTTCTCAGTATTAAAAGACACCTTTTCATTTTTGCAACTTTTAAGGACCAAAGAAGCTACAGCTTGCTTGAAAGTGTCCTTGATAGATGGTATAAGTAATTGATGGCAATCACTTATATGCCAATGTCTATCTATTTAGAAGTTTCTGATTTCATGGAAGACTTTGGCCTATTTTCTAGTTCCATTTGCTGCTTGATTTTATCAATGATAGAACCATATTGTACATCAGGGATACAAACATTATTTCATCTGACGACAACTTTTTCTTTGTCTGATGTCTTCAGTTTACTCTTACTGCATTTTGCGTCACACAAATGTTTCAAATACTCTCACTGTGAAAAATCTCCATCTTGGCTTTCTAGAATGGGATGGGTGGGATGGAGGAGGGATGGATATGGGAGCAGGGAAGTAAATATCTCAACTAAGGGAGCCATTTTAGGGTTTGCAAGAGACTTGATTCTGGAGGGGTTCCCAGGTCCAAGGAGAGGTCCCCAGATTGTTCCCTGGGCAGCAGAGGAGAGGGTGCCTGAACTGGCCTTGTCCCATAGCCATACTGATGAATATTTTGCATATCACCATAGAACCTTTATCTGGCGATGGATGGAGATAGAGACAGAGACCCACATTGGAGCACTGGACTGAGCTCCCTAGGTCCAAATGAGGAGCCGAAGGAGGGAGAACATGAGCAAGGAAGTCAGGATCACGAGGGGTGTGTCCACCCACTGAGATGGCGGGACTGATCTGATGGGAGCTCACCAAGGCCAGCTGAACTGGGAGCGATGGAGCATGTGATCAAAATGGACACTCTGAATGTGACTGGCAGTGAAAGCTGACTGAGAAGACAAGGACAATGGCACTGGGTTTTGATTCTACTGCATGGACTGACTTTGTGGGAGCCTGGTTTGTTTGGATGCTCACCTTTATAGACCTGTATGGAGGGGGGAGGACCTTGGACTTCCCACGGGGCAGGGAACCCTGACTGTACTTAAGACTAGAGAGGGAGGGGGAGGTAGGGAGGAGGAGGTGGAGAGAGGGAGGTGGGGAGGGGGAGGGAAAAGGGAGGCAGAGAAGAGGTGGAAATTTTTAATAAATGAATAAATAAATTATAAAAAAAGCTACTCAATTTTATTCAGGTTTTTTTATTTTATATTTAGAAATCAAAGCTATGTGTGATTTGTGTCTATAAATGATATGTAGTAGTGATTCACATTTATACTCTCCTGGATGAATAGCAAAGTATGATTTTAACCACTTGTTAAATAAGTTGCTATTTATGTTAAATAAGTTATGCTATGTTAAATAAGTATGCTATTATGTTAAATAATAATCCCCTTTATTGAGGAAGTGCCATTATCCTGGAATAAATTGTCAAATATTCTTTAACTTACTCTTAATCATTTTTCTACAATTTATCTTCATAATTAATTCCATGCCCAGAGCATACTATTTTGTTTTTATGTCTTAGTCATCTATTTTAGCATTTTGTCAAAACAAGTCTATATTGATTAGTCTAATTATTAGTAATATTCTTATCTATCATTAAATATTGTTATTCCAGTTAAAACTTTAAAGTTTATCCTTTCCAAAATTAAACTCTATTTTCATGTTGATCAGAATTATATTAAGCATGTACATAACTTTGAAAGAAATTGTACTTTTCTCATGATAGTTCATCATTAAATATATATGTATAAAAATATTGCTTTATTTAAGCCTATCAAGTTGTTTGTCCTAATACTTTACATCAAAATTTCACCACTTAATCTTCCCCTAAACATGTATTTTTTTTTCTCCTTAACAGTATTGGGGTTTTTTAGATGCAAAGTAAATAAACATTTTAGAGTATATTAACTGTGTACCTTATAAATTTGAGTCATAAAGAGAGTATTGGCACTTTGTGTTAGGCTCTCACACCCTGTCTTTCCTCCATCTAAGAAAAACAAGCTGCCATAAAAGATATCTGTATATGGAATAGAACTTCCTATTTTGTCTCTGGCCAACACTCAGTGAAGTCTTATGGATTTCCAATTTATATAATTGTATATATACAGGTGTGTGTCTGTGTGTGTGTGCGCACACGTGTGTGCAACATATGTTCCAGGGTAAAATGAATATATTTAATTAAGGTAAAATATAGAGTATTTATGTTATGCTTTATCTATCATAAAATTACAAAATTTTAATTTTACAACAGAAGGCTACTTTTTAAGGAAGATGGATTTATTTGGACCCCAGGTTTATCAGGGGATGCAGCATGTCATATTAATGGAAGGCCGAGCTGGTCATATTAAACATGGTGTCCAGAGAAAGATTAACGCTGACATTCAGCTTGCTCCCCTTTTCTAGACCAGTCTAGTCCAACCAATTGTCCTTGCTTACTTGAATGCTTCCTATGTTGCCCTTAAAATCTACTCAATATTTTTTATTTTATTCTTTAATTTTGATAATTTTATACATGTCTATAATCAAATACAAATCAAGTACACATGTCTACAGTCTAAATTCTTTCCTACCTCCAATTCCTACCCCCATCGCCCTAATATGCACTTCTCCAATATTATTCTGTTTGTTTGTTTGTCTTGTTTCATTTTGACAACCCCTTAAGTCTGCCCACATATTACACAGGCATGGAGCCAGCCTACCCGTGCTACATCCTTAAAAAAGGAATGATTTGTCTTCCCTTAGTAGCTACCCACTGCCAAGAGGTCTTCAGAAATGGGTAGGACCTAGAGATTATCCACGATATCTGTGCCAGGATTTTTTCTGGATTGATATTACGGCTACCTTGTGCAGGTAACACTAACCATGTCATATCTAGAAGACAGCATCTCACAGCCCTCCTCCCCATCATCAGGATCTTACATTCTTCCTGTTTGCTCTTCCCTGATATTTGCTGCATCCTGGTGGTGAGAGATTTACATGACTGTTTCTTTGGGGATAAGCACTTGGTAGACACTGTTTTTAATTTTATTAAAGTAGGTTCTATAAGGCCATGTTCATAGCAGGAGCCTTCTCATCAGATTTCATTTGATGTGTGGTTTTACAGATTGTAGGGAAGAAAAAGAAAATCAAGAGTGGGAAAAGGAAGATGGGGGGCACAAGTATTGGCCTAGAACAAAGTATAGTGACATATGTATGAAAATGTGGCAAGAAAATTCTTTATTCATAAACTAACCATAATAATAATAATCAATAACAACAAAATAATTCTTTTTCTTGATTGCTGAACATCCAAAGGAGAAACACAGATCTCTCTGTACAGGAGAAGGAACATAAGGAAGTACTAATACCAGG
The DNA here is from genome assembly GCF_982192425.1 of Myodes glareolus. Lineage (NCBI taxonomy): Eukaryota > Metazoa > Chordata > Mammalia > Rodentia > Cricetidae > Myodes > Myodes glareolus. Next base: position 33,344,056 of record NC_142040.1, read on the forward strand.
GCTTTTGTCTGCTCACTGTATGAGATGCATACATGTGAGAGTTGGGAGGAGAGAAAGATTTCAAGAAAAAAACTCATTTTGTTCCTTTTGCCTGTTGCCTTTCTGGCACAATCCAAAAATCCATCACTACATGACACACTGTTCTAAGCAAACAGCACGCTGTGAAACCTCCTGTGATTCTAGCATGCAAACATGTCCCTGACTATTAATATAGTACTTTTATATTTATTTACCCAAATGGTAACAGTGACACCACATCCGGACTATGTGTTCTTTACTGAGAACAATTTTTAAAGGATTCTCTTTTGTTTCTTGCTGTAGGCCTGAATGTGATTGCTAATCACAGCCATGGCCTGATCCTTGGCCAAACAGCAATATATGTAAGGGAAAGAATTGTCCAATATAGTGGGCACAAGATTTTAGGTTAAGTGCAGTCTACAGAAAATGAGAGAAGAAATTAGTTTATTTGTCCTAAATGTTTATCTTATCACTTCTTTCAATCCATCACGAAACCCTATCAATATAAAATTTAGGAATTGAATATTTCAATGATTAAAAATACCACTTTGTTTTTCAAAAGTGATTATAGATTCTGTGACAACTGAGGGAATTTTGAGGCTGCTAAATTTTTTCTATACACAAATTAAATACAAAATGTTCATTTTGTGCTATAAATCTTGCATGACTCAATAATCCCTAGAAAGTTGGCCGTGAAGCCATCAGTTTCACCTAGGAGCAAAGAGTAACAAGCCAAGAGAAAAAGCCAATGTGAAGGAAGGAGCATTTATTTGTTTGTTTTCTTAATCACTTCAAAAATCTTCAATCACATTATGGGAATGATTAGGAGTGTCTTCAGAGAGGTTGTGTGTTGAGTACCAGCAGGAAGGTATGAATCTTGCTTTGCTATGCTCTTTCTATTTAAAAAGAAAAAAGGAAGGAAACAGGAAGGGAAAGGCATTTCTAAAGGTCCAGTTCCCTGGAGCGTATCACCCTCTCACGTCGCCATTTTAACTGACTCTATTGTGAAACTGAGTTCCTGCCTTACAGAAAGTTCAAAATTAGCCAAATTTTGCAGTCAAGTGCTCTACCACTGAGATACTACCCCCCCAAATCAACCAAAATTTAAGTGTGCACATTGAATGTGATGCTGCTTGTCAACTCTTGTTCATATCATTATTGGCTTCAAATTTGTTTCAGTATTTCATAGCAATCTCATAGCAGATTGTATGAAAGCAAGGTCTAGAGCAGAGGTCTTTTTTCATAGAAGAAAAGGAAAGGTACATCTTCCTCATGTGAGTCTCTTGTTTCCTTTATCAAACAGGGCAAACAAAAATCACAACTGTGATCTTTCAGTGAGTAAGTCGTGTAAATATCTACTGACAAAAGCAAGCTATTTCCAGAAGGGATTTCCATCTTGGCCTAGGCCTAAACTGGCAGATCTCACTTGGCTCTGAAGTCTTTCTGGCAGACTTCCACCATGCCATTGCTAGCATGACTAACCCGGCCTGCTGGCTGAGTGAAGATGACTTCAACAATAAACAAATTCCAGCAACAAATAGTTCATTAGCACATATAGGCTAGCCTCTTCAAACACTAAGCACTGTGCTAGCCTTCAAGGAACACCAGACACGATATTAAGCGCCAGTACATTTATAGTCATACTATGGAGAATCGAAAGCTCTTGAAGCAAATGGACAATTAATTACAGTCCCAAGAGTCAACAAAAGCACCTCGATGATGTGTTACTTGGTAATCTTGAGATTTTGGTAAATTATGGGTCTCCATTTTTTGAGTCAATGAGAGGAATAAGCTAAATTGTTTCTTCTGAATATTAAATTATTCCAAAAATTTACTCTACTTACTATATGCTCTGGAAGAGGAGTTGTAAACCATAGCATTTATACAGTTAAATTCTGTAGTTAAACTTCTTGGCTTAAGTCTTGGGGACCTATTATTTATTCATTATGGGAATTTGAGTAATCCGATCTTGGTAATCCTAAATACCTTTAGTCATTAAGTAAAGGTATTACTGATGTTTACATCATTGTTTAAAGAGGCTTAAATGAAGTAACATATGGTGTGAGTTAATTACTGCTTTGAATCAAACCACACGAATATAGTGACTTAAAAAAGCAAGTATCTATTAGTGTATCAACCTGTGGAGTGTCTGGGTTGAAGTTTTGGTCTCATGTCATCCTACTCTTGCATCTTCAACCAATTATAAATTAAATAATCAACCATGCTGAACATTTGAAGGCCAGCTAGTATAGACTGACCTTGATTGGTTTCTCAAGGACAACTAGTCCCTCCCTCAGATGGACTTTATCCTTCAGCAAGCTTAACTATACAATGTAGGAATTCCAAGATAAGCAGCAAAGACATGCAAGTACTCTTAACACAAGGGTAGCAACTTTGCCACACTCTATTGATAAAGCAAAACACCAGTCTGGTCCACATTCAAAAGATGAAATATAAACTTTCCCGATTGGTTCATGGGTGTGTGTTGATCCTTGGAAAGGACAGATGAGGAGGCAACAGTCGTGAACAAAGGCTTCTGTAGTTTCAGTTCAACTACTACATTATTTGAAGAACTTAAGAAGCCAGAGAAAAGATATAGCAGCTAAGTACATACTGCTCTTTCAGAGAACCCAATTTCAGACAACTCAAGGTGCCTGTTGATTCAAGCTGTAGGATACTCGACTCCCTCTTTTTTCCTCCATGGATACACACATATACACATACAGACACACACACATCCTTATGTACACACACACACACACTTTATAGTAAAATGAAAATAAATCTGAAAATATGAAGTAATGTATTGAGCATTGTCTCTTCAAATTTCAGTAAGAATGAATCAAGTAATTCATAGACTGTGTATGGATCAAAGCTCTTGAATTTATATGATACAAAATTTGGTTAGAGGGTATTGAAAGTGAAAAACATGGAAAATTAGGGTTCAGTAATGAATCAAGAAGATTGACTATGTAATACTTCTGGATAGTACAAATAAGAATAAAGAGGGGGGAAAAGTTAGACACAGTCTTTAATAGGATCTATTTGCTTGAGAGGTCTTTAAGCATCTTTACCAAAGGTCTGTTATCCTTCTGAGTATCTAGACTCAGAAGACAACGCATTCAGAAAACAATGGAGCTGCAAATAGTCTCTAATCAATCTAGGTCAATCCAGAGTAAATAATTCGAAAAACAGCCTGAACTAGCTGTGCCTGGGACAAAGATACTAAGACTGAAAAGTAAATGTGAGTCATGCGAAGAAGTCTGCTTTTGGACTTCCTGAAAGACACCCAGTGTTTGTAATCTGAAGTTAGTGACTTTGAGGGATTTTTGGCCACTGGGGAAGAAAATATGAGAAGAAAAAAGAAGGCATCCTTCAGCCACAGGATGGGCATATTAATCTAGGAATCAAAAAACTGTGAGAGTTTTTCACAAGAATTTGGCAATCTAGTATGAATATTGAGACAGGAAGATCAAATGCTCAAGAATACTAAAGTACTTTTGCTTGGATTGTCTTATGGAGCCAATAATCTATGACTAACATTTACCATCGAAACAAACAGGTGCTACACTTACTCCGAAGGTGAATATAATGGGTTCCTTGCTCATAAGAGCTTGTGCTCTTACCTTCAGGTACAGAAAATAGTAGGGACAATGTATGAGTCCCTGAATATCAACAGTGCCTTAGTATGAAGATACCTTTCCTGTTTTACTAGTCAGAAGCATCTGCTTTATGAAAATTGATACCGTGTGAGGGTCAGATTCCAATCTTGCTTCTGTTTACATGCAGTGAGATAACAGTCTGGTTATAGTTAAGAATCCTGAGTTTAGTCCTGGCTTTGCTGCTAAGTACTGGAAGCTTCTTTAGTATTCAAGGGCCATTGATAATATTACCTTACACAATTATTATGATCATTTAATATAAATGTACATTCTTTTTAAAATTCTTTGTTATCTATACTGATATATAGATACATATATATATATATATATCAACACATATATACTCCACATCACATATTTTATACTACAGTTTCAAGCTCATGTGTTTAAATACTAATTATTAGTTGATTGAACTATTTTGAGAGATAGGAAACCTGGAGGAGATGAGGGCTATTGGAAAGAATGAGTCACTTTTGGGGCAAGTCACTTTAAGGGGAGGCCTTGAAGGTGATATACTCTCTTTTGATAGAAGCCTAAACTCTGCACCCAGCATCTTGTAATAAGCCACGTGCCTGGTTCCCATAATTGCTCCTGGGTTAGTAGCACTGTTTGGGGGAGGTTTCGGTGCTGTAGCATTGCTGGAGGAAATATGTCACTGGAGGTGGACTTTGAGACTAAAAGTCCTATCCACTTTGTTCTCTCTGTGTGTGCTTCCCGCTTGTGGTTGAGGATGCATGCTCCAAACTTCCTTCATGCCTGTTGTTATGCCTACTTGCCTCCCCACCAGGATGAACTCTTTTCCTCTGGAACCATAAAGCAAAATGAACTCTTTCTCCTTTGAATTGCTTTGGTTGTGGCAGCAATAGAAACGCAACGAATAGAGAGTCTCAGATGTAAAGCCTTCCCTGTTATGATAGACTGTGTCTCTTTAAACCATGATCCAAAATGAATCTTTTCCCACAGAATTGTTTCCTTTGGGCAGTCTGTCACAGCAAGGGAGAAAACAACTAATATATCATGTTGCTGATAGTTCAGAGATGAATAAAATATTGACTTTGGTCCCGATTAATTTATAGTTTATTTTTGAGAATACTGGTAATTAGCAACAAAGAAGAATATAAAAATGTTAACAAATTGTTGTGAGAGCTCCAAAGAGGGGAAATTGATTAGGAGATTAGGTGGATTAATGAGTCCAAACAGATGAATAAACAATGTGTAAAATAAATCACTTATGAGAAATTTATGTAACAAATAACCTGAGATAAAGGCAAACAGCATAAACTGAAGTTAAGACAAGAAAGGAAACAACTTTAAAAACAGTTAATGCCCTTATGGCTAAATTGTGGGAGGCAGGGGAGTCTTGAAAATGAAATTACGTCTTCCTAATAGAAAAGACCTTGCTAACACTGAGCCAAGATGGTATTTTGTTGGTTCTGCGAGGCCATCAGTTCTTTGGAACAGTGGGAAAAGTAACATACTTCAATTTCAGAAGGATGAACATGGTGATAGAGGCTAAAAGACAAATGTAGAAACAAATATGGGGATACAAAATAATGGTCTTTATTCTACTACTCTGGTAGAGGGATGAAGATACAAAACATGGAGAAAGAAGCAAAATGCAAAGTTTAAGGCAAGAGTGGGTTAAAGGACAGTTTCAGAGAAAAAATAGAATATACTTCCACAGACAGAAATTTCTGTCCTTCCCACCTGGTCCCACAACCATTCAGTCCCAAAGAAACACATTGACCTACTAACTCAGGCTTATTATTAATTAGCTATTACAACTTATATCAACCCATAATTCTTGTCTATGTTTAGTCACATGACTTGGTACCTTTCCTCAGTCATGCATTCTCATCCTACTTCCTCTGCTTCTGGATCACGAGACTGTGCCTCTGCTTTTCCTCTTCTCAGAATTCTCCTCTATGGAGGCCCAAAGAGGTCAAAAGTCAGAGAATTTGAGACTTGTTTCTTGTTCACTCAAGGTTCTTGTGCTCCTAACTCAATCAAAGATTCTGCTCTCTCAAGGCTATTGCCAACAGGTGTGGCTAGTTACCAGACCTTGTGCTCCTGGAATAGGGAAGTAGTTGGTTCCTACCTAAAACAAAAGTCTAAGAATCCAACTAAATTTCATTTCCTTTTATGGAAATAACTTGGAATTCCATCCAGGGAGTAGTTTGCCTACAGAGTGTTTGGTCTAGCTTGTGACTTTCAGTTGGTATGTTAATGCAGTCTTCTGTCTTACTCTTACCTTTTGGGATCAAGGGTATATTAACCAGTTGGAAATTAAACATGGGCAAATTTTCAGTATTCACTGAAAAATTACCTTCCAATACTGTCCTATATGTTTCTGTGTTTTATTATTTTCATTCGCATCTTTGTATTCTTTACTATATTTCTAAATTCCGATGCCTCTGTTCTGGAGAAAAGTATTTTTGTCAAGCTGGCCCCCAACGCTCTTATTCTGGTTGCCCACCTATACTTCCTGCCTAGTTACTGGGAAATTATCATTTTAATAAACTAATATAATTGACAATTCTTTACAGTGTTCAAGAGCATTATCCCACAGCAAACTTTATAATAGATTAAATACTGGAAATGATTTTAAAAAAATAAAGCTTGCTCAGAGGATTATCTCCAGGAACTGTATGAATACCAGTACCATTAACATAGGCATATCCTCTCAAAAGAGGGGTGCAGTTTGAAAGTAAGTAGAAAGTGCATTCCCTTTGGGATAAGGTGACTGACAGACCAGCAGGATATCCAGATGGAAATGTCCAGAAGCTGAGGCCCAGCCCCAGATTGTGCAATTTACTTTACCTTTCTTCCACTACAGAATGAAGGGATATTGCTTGGCACTTCCCTCCAAGGACCATAGAGAGGATTAATGAGGCAGTGTTCACATTTATTCCACACCGAGGATCAATGAGAGCTTGGCAAAGAAATTAGGTTGACGTTCCATTATGTGAAATTGAAAACAAAGCAGCTTAGATATGAAAGGCATTGAGGGAGGAGGATGTAAACTTGCAAAGCCACACTGCAGAACATAATTGTACTTAGACATTCACTTTGGGTGCAGCCTTCATGTAGGTAGACACGAACCTGGTTTTTGGCGGAAAGCAATGGAAGTAAAGCAGCCTTCCTAGCATCTACCATTTTCCTTCGTGTGTCTTTCCAAAACCTCCAATATGAGCTTAGGAGTTAGCTAAATAGAGCCCCTGCAGCACTTTCCGTGGAAACACATTCCACAGTTTCTCACTCTGTCAATAACATTGATTGCCGAGACAGGCTTCTGTTAGCTGCCTCTGTCCTAAGTGAGAAGAGCTTTCTGCTTGTGCGCCAGTGATTCACAACAACACTGAGACTTAAGTGAATGTTTTGGTAAAAGGGTACCAGGAAATATGTTTGAGACCACCACCAAGCCAGCAGCACATGTCTGAGACTCTTCTAAAGTGTGATTTGACTCAACAGTACTGCCAAATAGGAATCTTCCAGAATCATTCAAAACCCTTTACTCACAAATCGTATTTTCTTTCCTCTGCTTTATAGGGTAGAGAAACAATGCCAAGTATAAAAACAACATTTTTTTTGAGAAGTCATATAGGTTTGGCTTCAAATTTGTCACTAAGTGGATAAACTGGTTCTGGTCTTTCTCGACCTTAGTGGCTTTATTTGTAAAGTGTCATGACATGGCATTGAATTCTTGTCACTTGTGCTACATAGTAAAGGTTATTAAGACTGTCTGCTTGTTTTTCCTAACCTATGAAACAAGGACAGCATTGCTCACCATAGGTTATTGGTTGAATGAAACGAAATGAGCTCATGTCTTCAGCTTTGGGTCCAATACATACCATTGAATGAATTGTAGTGCTGCTGTTGGTGTTGTTGCTGGGGATGGTAGTGTGATAGCCTGAATCAGATGGCTCATTGTAGAGTTTCAATGGTTGTAATTAAACACACTGTGGGGATGAGTATCACAATAAGCAGTACCTGTGTACTGCAGGTAACAATACGAGGGACTGTTTATATAAGAAAATAAACCACCAGAAGACAGAAATGGATCATCTTGGATGGGTAAAACATCACCTGGCTTCCCTCAGTTTTAGATTAGGAAGACTAATATGTTGTATAGACATCTTTAAAAGCTACAATAAAATAACAGCTTGGGGCATTTTGAAACACCCACCTTATAGTAGAGCTAGTCTAGTCACTGAAATATCTGTGGTAGCTTTCCTGATGCTCATGTGAGCTCTGTAAAGCAAGCCAGGGACATTGGCCTCTTGTGAACTTATCTCAAGAAGACCTCTGGATATGAGATATAAAGGGCATGTACAATGTGTCCAGAACTAGAAAATCAGCAGAGAATGGAAAAATAACACACATGTCTTCACCCCATGGTCCAGTGGCTTCAGGGATAGATGGAAGATTCACTGAATGTCAGCATGACTTTACTTTATAATAACTTTGCTCTCACCTTGAAAACTTTTTTCTCTTCCTGTATTTTATTTCTTCTCATACTGGCAAGTTACAGACTCCAACTCTGCATTCTTTAAAGCAATGTCATTTGAGACTAGAATTTGGAATTGTGCAAAAAATATGGCCCTTGCTGCCTGAGATTTCAAGTTGTTAGAATTACAAAAGTCTTCAGTCACTACTAAATAAGAACAAGTCAGAGCTAGCACATGCTCTCAGCATTGCTGTTTGTTCTCTTCCTGTTCTCATGTACCCCAAGATAACATTGAAGTCATTATATAACTAATGACTACCTTGAAATCCTGCCCCCTCTGTCTCCACTTCCCCAGTGCTGAGAATACAGGTATGCATTGCCACATCTGGCTCATCCTGCTTTTTTGTCCTATTATGTTGCTGTCCGTGGCCTGACTGCAAATCTCCTAAGACCAAACCATAGTGCCCTCCTCACTAGTAAGCACCCAGATTATTCATCTTATGATTCAGAGAATATCTACTAAATCTACTCATAAATAAGGATTTATTAAGTTATCTCTCCCAAGAATATCAACTAAGCCCCCTGGATAAAAGGTAATTGGCCTTAATGATGTAGGTTTGGCCTCATCTCTTATTCTATTTAATTAGTATTTAGAAGAATGAGTCCAAATCACCCTTCCATTGCATTTCTCTCCACAGTGGCTCTAAGAATAGATTATCAAGCACAATAGCATCTGGGGAAGGAGTATAAGTTTAAAGGAGCCCTTCTCATCACCTCTCTAAAGTACACCTTAGGGACTACCGCTTATCCTGGCTCTTAATAGGACTGCCACTGGTAATGTGAAAGAAAAGATGATTCAACATTACATCCAAAAGTATAATTCAAACTGAACTAATTAGCTCAAGTTCCCCAATGGGTCATAGATAGATAGATAGATAGATAGATAGATAGATAGATAGATAGAGTGAGATAGTAGAAAAATAAAAGATTCAGAATTAGCCTCAAGTTTAGGATGTGCTTTTCATCCTACATGTTGTAGAATTATTCTTCTGTGCAGAATGGCAGTAAAATTTGAGATAATTTGGTATTGTTTTGGGTAGAGGTAAAAAAAAATCATTAGAAGCCTGCTTTGATTTCTTCTGCTAGTAGCAAATATGCCTTCCTTTCATTGTGTACAGTATTATTATTAAAATTGTAACACCATCAAACATGACTGTATAGTTGGCCAATTAACTGCTGTGGGTATCTTGACCTCCTACCAGTTGTACTGATAATTAGTGTTATCACACATTGAGTTGCCCCAAAGAGAACAATGTTACAAATTATTTGTGAAAATACAGCTATAGCCTACCGGTTTTATTAAAACATAACTGGCTGGGAAATTCTAGGGTTTGTATAAAAAATGAAAATATTTCATTTTGAAAGTTTAAAATGCCTAGAAAGATTAATAAGCATTCAGATACTGAGGTACTGTTATCAGCTGTGTCTCATAAAGAATGTATTATAAATTATTTTCATATCTAGCCCACCAAATGGAATTTTACGGCAGATTAAGCAAAAGTTATATATAATGAAACCATAAAATATGGATTATGATAACAAATCCCTGGAAATTAAATGAAATTTATGTGGCATGGCAGCTAAACACATATCTTAAAGTTAGAATCAATACTGAAACAATATAAGATACAGCACTGAGATTTATGACAGTAAAAGGGAAAAATCATATTCTCAGGAAGGACAATATTTCATAATACTGAATTCTAATAACAATTCATCCAAGTTTTATATATATATATATATATATATATAACCCATTTCACTAGCTATTGGACAATACATTAAGACAGAAACTACATTCATGTGGTTGGGGTCTATATGTATCTATAGCAACAAGAAATGCACAGAATAACAAAGTCACGCTTCTTACATGTCTCTCCCTGGCTAACATATACAACATACACGTGTTATCTCTGATGCTGACGAGAGGAATAAAAGTTCTCAGAAGAAGAGGCCACCACTTAGGGTTTGAAACAAAAGCCTAAATAGATTGAAAGCAAGAGACATAAGCATCACTAGAGCAAATGATGCAATAAGACTACTGGTGCTTTCACACACTGAGACACTATTCTCCCATGATGGAGGAGTATCTAGTGGGGTAACTTTGTGAGGAGACTGGATCAAGAGTTGAAGCATCAGGAAGGGCATCGGTGCCCCTAGAAAGGAGTCCTAGGGGAATTTATGTGTGCCTTCTTCCATTCTAGCACACAGACGAGCATACAATCAATAAGAAGAACAGTATCTACAAACTACGATGAACAAACAGCTTCCTAAAAACTGTCCAGTTCAGGACTGGAGTAACTGCTCAGCAGGTAAAGGAATTCTGCACCAGACCTCACCACCAGAATTTGATCCCTGAGATGCACAGGTAGAACAAGAGAACTGAACCTGGAAGCAAGGCCCCACGTGGACTCTGACAGTGGAATATCACTGATTGTTACAAATTGCTAACATCATACAGACGTTTGGAAAACATGGAGGTCAGGGACTGACAGTCTTTGAGAAGTCGGGGTGACCTAGCATTGGAAGTGTCTCTAAAAGTACAACTATCTTCCTATCTGTGTTTAAGTCACTTAAGTTATGCAGTCTTTCTGGCACGGTGATCTTCAGAATTGTACTGTCACTAATTCAGTGGTTTTCATAGCATAATTAAATAACTGAATTGTCAAGAATTAATTGGAATATATTATAAACAAAATCTAGTCAGCCTTATGTTCAGAGTTTATAATGAGATTTTATTATCAGGGCACAGAATAGAGGTATGAAACGTTGGCCTGACTTATAGCTACCAGATGTAGAATTTTTTAAGACACTCACAGTAGTCAATTTGGGTTTCAGCTACCTTCGGATAGTTGAATGATGGACATTCATATTCTGGCTAGAAAAAAAATCAACAATGTTTGGATGCCAAATGCATAGATAATATAGGCAGTATTTTTTACAGAGATTAATTTAGCACTTATTTTCCTATATGCCAGCAAGAAATAATTCCAATTAACAACAAATCATTTATATTGGCACCAATAAAGACATAAGTGTAAATCTTTTTTAAAGATATGAACAAGTTCTATTTTAAAACTTTAAAGGCAGAAATCAAAGAAAATTAAGGTGTTCCATATTCATGGGCAAAAGACTTGGGTATGTTAAGATGTCAGATCTTACTGACTTGATCTACAGGATCAAGACAATCTCAGTTAAAATTCCAGCAAACTATTTTGAGAATATCAACAAGCTGACTCTTTTTTATTAAAGGCAAAAGACCCAGTAAACCTGCCATGATATCAAATAGAAGAACAAAATTGAAGAATTAACACTGTTTAACTACAAGATTAATGTAAAGTAACAGCAATAATGAGCTATAGCCAAATGATAGGTCAAGAAACAGAAAGCCCAAGAATAGTTACACCCAGATGTTATCAACTGACATTTAACAAAGAACAAATGCAATTTAATATAGATATGATAGTCTTGATCAAACAGTCCAAGAACAACTGGATAGAAATGAGAGAAAACATTAATCTAGCTCCTCAGGGATACACATCTCTTAAATATCAACATTTGGGTTGACCTTGGTACTACTGCACAGCCTATTTGAGAACACCTGGACTACATAGCAGTCTCAAGGTCAGCCTATGCTACACAGCAATACTCTGACTCAAAAAACAAAAACTTAAGCACTGAGGAGCTGATGAAACAGTTTAGTGGTAGAGCACTTACTTAGCATCTTCAGTGGTTTGATCCAACAGAGAAGAGGTGTGAGAGAAGGGACGAAGGAAAGAAAGAAGGGAGGAAGAAAGGGAGGGAGAAAAAACTAATGAAAATAAAACTAGAATTTAAAACTTCTGCTGTAACAAAGACACTGATAAAAATAAACAGACAAGTCAGAATCTAAAAAGAATTATTCACAAAATACATACTTATAACAAGACATACCCAAGATATTAAAAAGAACTAACTCTTTAGGCCAAAAAGAAAACAACCAACTATAAAAATGGATAATATCTCAATCAACCAGGGATGTGACAAATGGTAAATAAGCAAAGGAAAAACTTTTCAATACCGTGTGTCATCAGAGAAGTGTACATTAAAACCACAACAAGAAATTGCTACACACTAATAATACATACTTATATTAGTACTTCTAAAAACCTAGAATCTAGATTTCAAAAATGCTGGCAAGAAGGGGCAGGAGGGATTGACATTCAACACTGGAGGGAAAATGGAAGTATTCAACTGCTTTAGAAGGTAGTTTAAAGCAGTAGTTTAGAAGGTAGTTTCTTACAACGCTACATACTGTCTTCCCCTGAATATTTAACTCCTGGAAATTTAACTGCATTTGATAAAAATATACCTCCTCACAAATATCAGAATGCAGAATTTTCCAGTAGCTTTATCCATTTTTGACAAAACTTGAATGCAACTAAAGACCAATGGAGCACACTGCAACATACAGTGGAATATTGCACAGAAATATAAGAAAAGCTATTGAACCAATAAAATAAAGGAAGGGGACCTTAATCATGTCTATATGTAAACATTATATATATGAACATTAGAAAGTCTATACTACAGGACTCCAAGTATATGATGACACAGGAATGACAGTTAGAGGAACAGTAGTTATAAGCCCTAGGCAGAAGTTGGAAGGAAAAATAGGGATTCAGGATGACCTTATAGCAGTGAAACTAGTCTAGTAAATGTTATAATGGTGAATATGTGACAGTACACATTCATCAAAATCTGTAGCACTTAATGTGGGCTTTATTCAATAATAATAAATCGGCAATGATCCATACTCAGTCACAAACCTACTGTAAAATATAAGATGCTAAACTGGATGTTGGTGAAGAAAAACCTTCCCAACTTTTCCAATAAACCTACAATTGCTCTAAAATATAAGTGTTTGTAGCTAAAAGAACTGTGAAGACTCTGACTTGCTCTTTTGTTCAAGGGAAGTCATCACATACTTTGTCCCTTTCATGAGTCAAACCATTTTCATGAGTCAGTTTCAAAACCAGTTTCATGAGTCAAAGGATTAATGAGGGTTAGGTCAAGATAAAGCCTTTCTCAGGAATTATATTTAGAATGGCTATTGTAGTACAAAGAGATTTTACTTACATATTTTTAAAATTCAATGAAAATCTGAGGAAATATTTCTTACCCTAAGTCTACATAGACAGACATCCTTCAGCCTGTCAACAAATCATCTCATTCTAAAGATTGTAGACATATATTTACCCTGCTAGATTTAGGTATTGACATGATTTTATTAAGTAGCTAAAGCACTTTTTGCTCTTTCAAAAGACCAGAGTTGAGTTTCCAACACCTACGTCAGTGGGTGCACAACTGCCTCTGATTCTGGCTCTAGGTGATACCCTCCTCTGGCTTCCGTGGGCACCTCACTCACATGTCTATGCTGATATATTCTCTCTCTCTCTCTCTCTCTCTCTCTCTCTCTCTCTCTCTCTCTCTCTCTCTCACACACACACACACACACACACACACACACACACACACACACACAATATAGATAGATAGATAGATAGATAGATAGATAGATAGATAGATAGATAGATAGATAGAAAAGAAGTTCAGTGAATTTAGTTTATGTACTAATTTAAGTTCACCTTAATCCTAAAATACAGTAAAGTATTTCATCCAAGCAAGCACTTCAGGTCATTTGAAGTAAACTGTAAAGAGAAAAAAATCAAGAGCTGGCACTAGTAAATTCTGGAAGCCAGGACTCTACAATTTCAAGAGGAAAGGTCAGAATGAAATCACATTTTTCTACTTTTTTTTTCCCTAAAAGCTGATTTAAATCTAGGATTATTCCAGTTCAGATGCTCACACTGTGTTACATTCCCACCTAGTCTGCTTGATATAGCATGAAGTTTATATACTATGATTGCTTAAGAACATGATACAATAAATGAACATGATATAATAAATGAAAAATGTAATTGACAACAAACATCTGCTTTTAGACAATATCTTAATTTAGTATTGAATCACCTATTAAAATTTAAAGTTCTTGAACCACTGCTGTGCAACAAAGGTGTTGTGTTTGTACTGACAAGGATACAGCCCTTAATTTTTAATAGTTTGAATAATCAGCCATTATTTAGGTAAGAAGTGACAAGCAGGTCAGAAAAGAGAAGAAACAGTTTTAATGTCTTCAATGCCTAGGGGAAAATTAGCACCTATTATATGCTTTGCAATTTCATTTTTCTCCCTTAGCATAATGCTTATTAAACTCTTAATGTTTTATACTCCTAAATCAACCACAGAAACATGTTTTTGCAATAGTAGCCATAAAACCCAGGTCCCCACAGGTACCAAGGGAAGAACTCTGCCACTGAGCTATACCTCCAGCTAGTTACATAAGAATTTAACTGATGTAAGTCAAAATCACTTAGTGTGGTTTCCTCATAATGTTATTGAAGCACTTAAAGAAGGAAAAAACATTCGAAAACATTATAGTCTAATTCATCAACAGGCTATGTTAATGTTATGGTTAATAGACATCCCAGTGAAATATGTTTTGGCAACTCAGAGAAGTTTTAAGAAAACTAAAATCTGATATGTACAAATCTATTAAAGTTTTAGGACTCCTTTGGATAACATTTATAGTATATAAATTTTGTGAGGCAAAATATGATTAACACAGCACTAAATTACTCATATTCTATACAACTGTTCACTAAACTATCAAAAACTCTACATTGGATAAATTTCTAGTGAGCATTTTCTTTTCTTTTCTTTTTTTTGAATTTCAAGTATTTTTTGAAAAGACACAAAACTACAAAAATATATTTATCTTTATGGTCTCATCGAATGATATTGGAATTTTATTGTCCTGAATTACACATTCAATAGGCTGCCTTTTTGAATTATTGACTGTGTGCTTTGCTTTACAGAAGCTTCTCAGTTTCCAGAGGTCCCACTTATTTATTGTTGCTCTCAGTGTCTGTGCTACTGGAGTTATAAGGAAGTTGTCTCCTGTGCCCATGTATTGAAGGCTACTTCCCACTTTCTCTTCTATCAGATTCAGTATGGCTGGATTTATACTGAGGTCTTTAATCTGTTTGGACCTGATTTTTGTGCATGGGGATAGATATGGATCTAATTTTATTCTTCTACATGTTGACATCTAGTTATGTCTGCACCATTTTATGAAGAGACATTCTTTTTTACATCATATAATTTTATCTTTTTGTCAAAAATCTGGTGTTCATAGGTATGTGGATTAATATCTGGGTCTTCTATTGGATTCTATTGGTAAACCTCTCTGTTTTTATGCCAGTACAAAGCTGTTTTCATTACTGGAGCTCTGTAGCAGAGCTTGAAGTCAGGGATGGTGATGCCTCCCAAAGTTTCTTCATTTTACAGGATTGTTTTGGCAATCCTGGGATTTTCGAAGTTGATTATTTACATGGAATGACTTTTTCGTGAGTCCAGAGGTCAGCACTAGGTATCGAGAAGCAAAGAGGTTCCTCCCCATGTGAGAACGACTTTCCCCTTCTGAGCATTCTGTAGTGGCCTAGGGAGTCAAGAACTGAAAAGTTTCCTTGAGAGATCTCATGGAATCCACACCAGGCAGACTCTTGGTTTGGTGTCTGTTGAGGTTTCCCTCTAGTCTCAAGAAGAAACCACCTCACAGGAAATTTTCTAGCCCTGCGGCTCTCAGAAAGGCCATGCCCCCACCCTCAAAGTCCTTTATGTACTCCTGGAGATTTGTTCATTTCGGGAGCCAGAGGAGTTATGTTTTACAGCCAGATCATTTCTCTCAATGGCTGTCATGCACACAAGTCAGGGATCATGTTGTCCCCAGAGCATTTTCTTAATTTAACATGTCAGAAAGATCATCAAAGTTATTAAATGTGAGCTGTCCTACAAAGACACCACTGTAAACAGAATACCTCCATTAATAAAACTGTATGGAGAGAACTTTGTTAAAAGTAAAGTAGTATTTTAAGCCAAACAAGTGACCAACTTTATAAGTCATGGAAAAGAACAAGGCCCAAGTCCAGGGACCATCACGAAGATGCATTTGCATACTATGGTGCACAACTTAATCCATGACACAGGTAAGCAAAAGCTAAACAAAACAGGTTTTCCAGAGCACTTATCATTTCTTTGTTTCACCCTTCCACCATTGGCTTTCATGAATCCTCCAGCTCTGTACATTCCTGGTGTTCAATTGTGAACAGACATCTAGAAAACGGAACAAATATTGATGAAAATCACAGCACTACATTAAAACCTGTCCCCTAAAAATACCACCCAAGTGTTCATCAGATTTTTTTTTGGTACTGGTTGTTCCAAAGAGATATAACTTTACCATCTTTTTTGGAACTTCAGCAGCTACTTATTAAAGATGGTAGGGACTGTCAACCAGGATCCAGGATAACTACACGGAAGAGATCCATGTTCCAACTTGTAGCCCACACTCAGTACTCCTAGCAAAATGTGACCTTTTTTGGTCTGAGTTGCTACATATGTTCATGTTCTGTGGCTGGGAAGCAAGCCTGACCTAACTCATGTGCTAGTCAATGTGCAGACGATCACAACTGAGTCATGCTCCCTTGCATCTGGTATTCCCATAACTCTCATCCTGAGAGGTCACAATCCAAGGACAAAAAGAACTCTAGCTACCTGAGATATTTTCAATCCTGATCAGTGCAAGTAGAGGGTGTCATGTTAGATTCAACATGGGTTTCCCCACTGTCGAGTATAAATACTCATTCCCTGCAGACTGCCCACCCCACTCAGCATTCCCCTCCGTTCCTTAGTTTCTACAGCAAAACATGATATACTCTATACTCTGCTGTGCTATGGGCATGCACCTCATTATTACTACCAGTGCTTTCTGACAGATGGTTCCTTATTGGACCTTTTGACATACATGTCATTTCCTTTATACACCCTTAATAATTGTATATGGCCTGTACAACATAGAAGAAAGCACCTGTAATTTCTATAACAGATATACCCTGAGTGTCCACTTTTGATCAGCCTTGAGCCTGTCAGAAGGAGAAGATATCTCTTCCTGATCCAGGGCTTATCTCTGGGTTTGACAGCATGATAAGCAACGAAACAGCAGAATGTACCTCAATAGAGAGAGCAAGAGAAGTCAGGGCGTAAGAAGTGGCAGAAGATGGAGCTACAATCCTGGGTGCCTGAAGAAGGGGAAAAAGGGTGTGCAAAGTTACTGGCCAGCCTCAGCAGCATAGCAAAACCACACTGTAACATGAGGGCCGGCTTGTTGGGGTTTCTGTCCCGCCCAGTACCCCACAGCCAGCAAGTCCCAGGAAAATCACACACAGGACTCTATAAGATTATAAACTGATTGGCCCATTAGGTCAGGCTTCTTATTAACTCTTATAACTTATGTTACCCCATTATCCTTACCTACATTAGCCACATGGCTCCGTACCTTTCTCAGCTGGGCAAGTTACATGCTGCCTCTTCGGTGATCTGTGCAGGAGTGGAGAGAGAGCTTCCTGTGTCCCAGAATACTCCCAGTCTCTTTACTCCACCCCTACTTCCTGTCTGGCTCTCCCGCCTATACTGCCTGCCTGGCCAATCAGCGTTTTATTAAAATATGATTGACAGAATACAGACAATTCTCCCACACCACCACACCAAGAAGAAGAAGAAGAAGAAGAAGAAGAAGGAGGAGGAGGACGAGGAGGAGGAGGAGGAGGAGGAGGAGGAGGAGGAGGAGGAGGAGGAGGAGGAGAAGGAGAAGGAGAAGGAGAAGGAGAAGGAGAAGGAGAAGGAGAAGAAGAAGAAGAAGAAGAAGAAGAAGAAGAAGAAGAAGAAGAAGAAGAAGAAGAAGAAGAAGAAGAAGAAGAAGAAGAAGAAGAAGAAGAAGAAGAAGAAGAAAATGATGACAATAACAATGTTTACTAGTTGTGGTTAGTTTTTAGTTGCATCTCTCTAGTGAAACTTCATGGGGCTGCTGTTCTTATACACTCTCACACCTTATAATCATCTCAATTCTACCTCACCAAGCTAAAATTTATGCAAAATTATCATGTGCTGAAAACTCTATTAAGGACCTGAGAGGGTACAGAGAAATAGAAAGCAGAGTCATTTTTCACAAAGCTTATGGCAAACAAAGCCAGGAAGCATGCATGTAAAATGTTTGTGGACACTTCAGGACACAGCGTGATTGATGAATTGTCGGGCACACTGCGAAGATGACCTGTGTGGGCCAAAAATCAAGGCGATCATGTGAAAGGTGATCATGTGAAGAGCTTCTGTCAAGAGAAAGCATAGGAGGGACAGGATGAAATTACTCGTGTCTGACTGGTCTTTTCTAGCACACTTATTCTTGCCCCTATCACATATAACAGCATGCAGAATTGTAGCAGGTGCCCGGAAATAGAAATCTCTCTTCAGAAAGACATAGTGTACATTAGAAATTGGAGGATGTAAGCTCTTCTAACTTTTGTTCCTATAACAAGTTCTTCCTTGGGTAAAAAATAAAAAAGACAACATCATATACGTATCTGAAATACAATGAAATGTGTTTCTTTAAAGATCAGGATGGAGAGTGCAGCTTAACTATTGTCTTAAACATATATTGTGTGTGCCTGTATTAAACATATAAATGTATATGTATAGAGAGAAAGAGAGAGATAATATGCCCAGTTTACAAAATATTAGGTGTCAAATCTGAAAGTTGATCTCTTTGGTGGTTTACCTTAAAAATTAGTGATTAAAATAATCAAAGATGAATAATTTTGAAAATTGATGATATAAGTCAATCTTTGCCATATTTTAATGATGATGGTGGTGGTGGGAGCTGTCAATTACTTTTATACATTGAAAGTGATTTATTTATTTAAAAATTATCTTAGATAAAACTATACCATAGGTTATTTATAACCTACAATATTTACGCCTTTTCTCTGTGTCACCAGCGTGCACACTCCAGGATATTCCTGCCTGTAATTCAACCATCAGGTAAAGGAAAAAAGGAGCCACTTGAGGAGACTTATGTTAGTCCCTCAAGCATATGAAACATTATAACCTTTGTGATCACCAACAGTCTGAATCTTTTTCCATTTTAACAATTATTGTATTTCTTTATATTTATACACTTTCTTTTAGGCTTTCGTGAAGTAAACAACTGCTTCTGTGGATTAATTTTTGTACCTAGTAAGTGATCAATATTGATCAAATATTAAATAAATAAAAGGAATAAATAACTGAATTGAACTCTGTTCTTGAATTCCTAAGATTTAATCAGCCTGTTTAACATGCTAGTCTATAGCAGTCTGATGCATGAAAATATCTTACTAGTGACTATCAATTGTATTAACAATTGAAACTTATTTTCTGTGGCCATAAAATTTCAAAAGCTAAAATTGCTGTGAAATGATCATTGTGATCATTGCTATTATTTTAAAATCTTACAATCATAGAAATTTTTAATATTAATATATATATAACTAAATTGTACTACAAGTGCTCCTTGATGAAGTGGGTGAGGTTTGAAAATAAGTGTCCACTGACTGTTTCAATTGCCCTGAAGGCCTTGAGCTCAGACAGCAGACACAAGCCATGTGATTCTAAAGAGGTCTTGGGTTGCACAATATCAATATGAGTTCTGAAAAGGCTGGAGCACAGGAAGCACTTTGCAGGTAGTCAACCTCATCCACGCTACTCAGCTTCCATAGAAAATTGCACATCAAGCCCGAAGTAAACATCAGTGACTGGTATTATTTTGTGAATATTACCCAGCTTCATAGCTGGAAAAATTAAATGCTGTCTGTATGGTTTCACTGGAAATAACTGGAAACCTATAACTGGTCCATCTTTAACTTTCCCCTAAATATCTTTTTCCTGTTACTTATTTAATTGACATCCTTTTAGTGTATTAAACTCTGAGTATAATAAATCATGAATGCAACAGTTTTTCTGAGTTATACAAATACTTCTAAGTAAATTGGTGAATGGTCTTGGAAAAGTCATACACACACACACACACACACACACACACTTTAATAACATTAAATACATATACATAGGAGTCAAGAGTTTGGGCACAACTGTAAGTCAAGAACTTGGAAAGTGGAGGCAAGAAGACCTTTTCAAATGAGAAGGTAAGAAGGAGAAAAGAAGGAAGGAATGAGGGGAAGGTAGGAATTGGTATTAAGTATAGCTGCTGCTCCTTTCTTAAAAGATATTACAAATCAACATTTTAAAACACCCATGTAGGATGAAAGATGCATATGGGCTTTTCTCTTTTTAAAACATATTTATTTTATATTTTGAGCATGTGTATGAATAGATGCATGTGCACCAAGTGTGTGCAGTATTATGGAGATCAGAAGCCATCAACTGAATGTATAATGATTTCTATCATTTTTACAGCAAAGGCCATGATTTCATTTTTCTTTACGACTACATAAAATTCTCTTATGTATATGGGCCACATTTTCTTTTTCTTTTCTCATTTCTCCATGTGTATGGTTATATTTATGTGTGTATTCATGTTTACATATTTGAGTATGTGCACGTGTATGGATACATGTGTGTGTGTGATGACTCCTGATATTAATATTGAGATTCACCCTCAATCACTCTTTCACCTTACTAGATGAGAGTGGATATTCCAATAAAGCCCAAAGTTGCCTGACATGCTAGTATCACTAGCCAGCTGACTCTGAGGATGCCCTGTTCTCACAAGGGGCTACCACCACCAACAAATGCTTACACAGGTCCCAGAGATCCACACTCCGCTTCTTAGGTGTGCATGGAAAATACTTAACCACTGAGTCATCTCCAAAGACATGTTCCACATGATTCTTCTCTACCCATTCACCTGTTGATAATCATCTAGGTTGGCTCAGTGTGTGCCTGTTGTGGATAGTGAGGATATAAAGACGCTGTTTGAGTGTCTCTGCAGTATTAAGTTCTCTGGGTATGTGCTTATGAGTACCACAGTTGGGTCAAGCTGTAGTTATACTCTCAGTTTTGTGAAGAACCTCCCTACTGATTTCCACACAGTCTGTACAATTTATATTTTTGCCAGCAGTAAATAAGAGCTCCCCATTCCCCATATCTTGATCAGTGTTTGCTGCTATTTGTTCCCTCTTTGTGTGACAATATTACACCTGTGGAGAGATGATGCTCACAGCATTTTTAATTTTATATTCTCCTTAGCTAGGAATGGAAAACAAAGACTTTTAGTATTTTGCTGCTGTCATTCCTCAGAATTAACTAAATAAGTATTCAATTCTGTTTATCATTGGATTGGGATGGATTGGATTTGATTGGAATATTTGATCACAAAAACTGTTGCTTGATTCTTGAGTTATGTTTTAAAGACATAAAATAAATTTTAGCTTGGAAATAGGACAGAACTTAATGATATTTATATAAACACTTCTAAAGCATACTGTGGTCAGTTTGTACTAAAAAAATTATAAAAATTATAAAATCAAAATATCAACTCTGAAAAACATTGAAGATCCTCCACATTCTGCTGTGGGAGCTCCTTCTGCTCCATCAACCAATAGCCGCTGAGAGACCACGCCCCAATGAGCTAGTATCTCTCTTTAAAAAAAGCAGCGGCTCAAGGAACAAGCTGGGGACATCTCCTTGGACACCTGAGAACTCCTCTATAGACCAGTCTCTTGCCAACCCTAAAATGGTCCCCTTAATTAAGATCTATACTTCCCTGCTCCCATATCCTGCTCTTCCTCCATCCCAATGATCCCATTCCCCCAAGCTCTCCCCATCTGCTCCTTCTCATTTATCTCTTCCCATCTCCCCTTACCACCACCCTACCACCACCCCCAAGGCTCTCAATTTTTGACTAGCAATCTTGTCTACTTACAATATCCAGGAGGATAACTACATGTTTTTCTTTGGAGTCACCTTCCTATTTAGCTTCTCTATGATCAAGAATTATAGGCTCAATGTCCTTTATTAATGTCTAGAATCCACTAGATTCTAATGAGTGAGTACATACCATATTCATTTTTGGGGTCTGAGTTACCTCACTCAGGATAGTGTTTTCTATTTCCATCCATTTGCATGCAAAATTTATGATGTCATTGTTTTTTACCGCTGAGTAGTACTCTAATGCGTATATATTCCACACTTTCTTTATCCATTCTTCCATTGAGGGGCATCTAGGTTGTTTCCAGGTTCTGAATATTACAAATAATACTGCTATGAACATAGTTGAACAAATGCTTTTGTAGTATGATAGAGTATCTCTTGGGTATATTCCCAAGAGTGGAATTGCTGGATCCTGGAGTTGGTTGACTCCCAGTTTCCTGAGAAACCGCCACACTGATTTCCAAAGTGGCTGCACAAGTTTGCATTTCCACCAGCAATGGATGAGTGTTCCCCTTACTCCACATCCTCTCCAGCATAGGCTATCATTGGTGTTTTTGATTTTAGTTATTCTGACAGGTGTAAGATGGTATCTCAAAGAGCCCCATTTTTTAATTGGGTTAATTAGCATTTTAAAGTCTAGTTTCTTGGAGATCAGACCTTTGTCTGTTGCTGGGTGAAGATCTTCTCCCAGTCAGTAGGTTGCCTTTTTGTCTTCATGACAGTGTCCTTTGCTTTACAGAAGCTTCTCAGTTTTAGGGGGTCCCATTTATTCATTGTTGCCCTTATTGTCTGTGCTACTGGGGTTATACGTAGGAAGTGGTCTCCTGTGCCCATATGTTGTAGACTACTTCCCACTTTCTCTTCTTGAGCAGCTGAAGAGAGGGCACCTGAACTGGCCCTATCCTATAGCCACACTGATAGATATCTTGCATATCACTATAGAACCTTCATCTGGTGATGGATGGAGATAGAGACAGAGACCCACATTGGAACACTGAACTGAGCTCCCTAGGTCCTTAAGAGGAGCAGAAGGAGACAGAACATGAGCAAGGAAGTCAGGACCACGAGGGGTGTGCCTACCCACTGTGATGGTGGGGCTGATCTAATGGGAACTCACCAAGGCCAGCTGGACTGGGACTGATGGAGCATGTGATCAAACCGGACTCTTTGAACGTGGCTGACAAGGAGGGCTGACTGAGAAGTCAAAGACAATGGCACTGGGTTTTGATTCTACTGCATGTATTGGCTTTGTGGGAACCTAGTCTGTTTGGATGCTCACCTTCCTAGAACTGGACGGGGTGGGGGGGGACCTTGGACTTCCCACAGGGTAGGGAACCCTGACTGCTCTCTTGACTGGAGAGGGAGGGGGAGGGGGAGTAGAGGGAGGGAGAGGGAAATTGGAGGAGGGGAGGAGGTAAAAATTTTTAATAATAATAATAACCTGAAAAAAAGAAGGTGATGGAGCAACACACATAGTAGATAAAATATTCCAATGTATTCTTTTGACATAGAATTAAAAACAAGAGTAAAAACCTAAAATATATAAAAAGCCCAAAAAGGAAAAGATTTAAGAAGTAAAAGACTTAAATATATATTTCTTGAACAATATATAAAAGTGGCCATCCAGCATTTTAAAACAATACTCAACGTCACTAGGCATTAAAATATCTTAATTACAATCACAACATGGGGTCTCTCTCTGTTTAATATATACATTATCAAAAAGATTAAAGATTTCAGTGTGTAAAGGTGAAAAAAAAGCAGTGGCTGTCCTCCATTCCCTCTCTGGCTTCCAGCTCCGTGCTCCTAGACTCCTTTCCTGATCGCGCAGAGGGCTATTGTCTGGGATGGTGATCTGTAAGTTTTTTACCTTTAAATAAATAACCATTCCATTAATCATAATTCCAAACTGGTGTGGAATTGTTTGTGACTTATGCCTTCAACATTCTGCAGTATTAAATAACCAGCCAAGCTTTAACTTTTATGTAAAAATAAAAAAAAATCCATCTCATTAGTATGAAATTTTGTTATTGTCTTTAACAAATCATAAGCTTAGATATACATGTCTATAAATCTAAGACATTAGATTTTAATGTCTTAGATTAAAATAAATTTAATTATTATTTTTAAAATAAATTTAATTATTATTTTCTTTCGGTGAATGTTTGATTTGTATCTCTCTTTCATAGCCCTGTGCTGTCATGTAAAAATTACTTAGACACAAAGAAAACATGTGTGGAAGCATTTAATACACTTTGGTCTAAATCACATGGTTGCCAGCCTAATCATGATATTGATTTTGTCCCAAAGATGGTGCAAATTTTACCTAAAATCCCAGGCATTAGTGTATGACAATGATGAATTCTATCTGTTGTACCACATGGAGAACCATGATCAATGAGAATACTGTGACCTACCTAGAAAGAAGAGAAAGTTTCTAGAATTCCTCATCTATCATGTTTCCAGGTACATTTGGGAGCAGCAAATGGACCCAGAAAGGGCAAATGTTTTCAGCACTACTTGTGCTGAAACATGGTGGCACTTCTCCTTGGGTTCCCTGGCCGTAGGCAGGAAGTACACAGACGGACTCCTGAGGCCATGGGACTGTGTCTCTTTTAGGAAGCTAAACAAGTAGCACAATCTCTCAAGGAAAGGGAGGTAGAGTGGATTCATACACAGAACAAGATGACAGTGGTTTGGGTCTATAAAATAAGACCAGGTTTTCCATGACTGATTCATGGACTTACCTGGAACTATGGCAAGTAGCATATAAGGAAACTAAAATATTTGGACACTAAAACTCAGATAAACCAGCTCTAGTATTAACAAATTCTTTGCACTAAAAGAATCAGGGTAGAACTGAGGAGATGGCTCAGGTAGTGTGCTTGCTGAATTCAAGTAAGAAGACTTGAATTTGAATCTCTAACACCCATGTAAAAACTGACGTGACTGGCATATCTGTAGAGAGAGACAGGTAAAGCCTGAGAGCTCACTGGCCAGCCAATTGAGCTGAAAGGGCAGACCCCCAGTTCAATGAGAGACACTGTCTCAAAAATAAGTCATTGAGAAAGATATCCTGATGTCAACTTCTGGCCTACACCACACACACACACACACACACACACACACACACACACACACACACACACACCACATACCACACAGACACAATATAAATGCAATTATTTTTTTAAAAACAATCACAGTGTTCTCTGTGTCATCTTGACCTCATAACACAGGTGATTAAATCTACTTCTCTGACATAATAAAATTAAAATATTTGTAACTATGGTCTGCTGTGATAAAACACCATGACCAGAAAGCAACTTGTAAAGGAAAGGGTTTATTTCAGCCGGCAGTTTGTTTTTCATCATCCAGGGAAGTCAGGACAAGAACACAAGACAGGAAACTGGAGGCAGGAACTGAAGCAGAAGCCGTGAAAGAATGATGCTACCTGGCTTACTTTCCATGACTTGCTTAGCCTGCTTTCTTCTACTACAACTTAGGACAACCTGGCCAGTGGTGGCACTGTTCCCCATGGGTTGAGTTCATTAACATCAATCATTGATTAAGAAAATATTACACATGCTTGTGTACAAACCAATCTTATAGAGAAATTTTCTTAACTGTGGTTCCCTCTTCTCAAATAACCCTAACTTATGTCAAGCTGACAAAAAGCAAAACCCCAAAATCATGTCATATGATGATAGATGTGAAAATATAGTAGTCAGACACTTAATTTTTTCTCATTGTTTTGAAAATAGAAACTTCTATAGAACCAAGTGCGATGCAATCTTCTTTGACAGGCTGGGGGTAAGAGAAATCCCAAGCAGGATTATTTAACCTTCCTGATGAATAAGAAAGGTGGGTACCAAACTGATTAATTGAAAAGCTAAAGAGATGTGGCCAAATTAGTCTTCTGAGGTAGTAGAGCGCATTTCGTGTCAATTACCTACTTTTTGTTCAATTACCTGTGGATTGTTGACTCATTGGCTAGATCGCCATGCTAAGAAAACTGAAGAGACTTGGTACTGCACTCGGAGAGCTAGTTGGCAGTGATCACAGATTGCTCTAGATTCTCTCTAAACACTGGCCAGTAGTTTCACAAAAGAACAATAAAAATAAAGACTGGGAACTTGAAGATAGCGTGGCTGATATGCAAAGTCACTATTATAGTTGGCAGACACAGTCCAAAAAAAATGTGTCTGATCTCAGTGAGGAGTTATACCAACTTGGAATTCCAGTCACAGCACTATTTAAAAGAGCAAAACCCCAAATTGACTGAGAAACAACACTTTTTCTTTTGCAGAGAGCCTTGAAATTCATTCATCAAATTGACTCCGTATCTGACATTATCCTATAGTAAGTACTTTAAGATATCGTGTGTTTAAATCTTAAAACAACCATATGTGACAAGCATTATCTCCCAATTACATGTGTGGGAGACATGGTTTGAAGAGACTTTGCAATCTAATTTGATTGCAATTTGAACAATTTTCTAAAAGAAGGTTCTGAGTCATTAGCATCATGCCATCAAAACAAGCTGTTTTATCTACTTAGTATGGATTCTACTCAGTTCAATCAGTACAAAAGCATAAATAACCAAGGTCGGAATTTTATAAAAACTGACTTTCATCATGTAATTATAAATTAACATTTTGCCTAATGATTATCTCTGAGACTGTTGAGTCATTTCATCTGAAAGTACTCAAACCTGTCTGTCTATGAAATTTTTTCAGAAAAATTTACTAAGGTATAGATTCCTGAGTTCTACCAAAGAGTGCAAATTCATATTTTATTAAAATCCTCCAACACTCTTTGACGTGCAGTCATGTGCCCAAGTCACTTGTCTCTGCACAGGCTTTACTGTGGAAACATAGAAACTGAGACATAAAGTGAGGCACAGCTTCAGGTGATACAGGGGAGGAGATGGTGTGAAAAGCCCACCTGACTCGTGGACTAATGTTCTTGGGAAATTTCTACAGAGACTGCTATAATAAACTGTGCATGCTATTAGCTGTTATTAGCATAAGTTTATGAATTTTTTCAACAAACACATAGATAGTAATGGGGTTGGAGAGAAGGCTCAGGGGTTAAGAGCACTTGCAGAGGACCCGAGTTCAGTTCTTAGCACCCACATAGTAATTCACAACCATCGATAACTCCAGTTCCAAGGGGACCCAACACCCTCTCCTGACCTCTGTGGGTTCCTGCATGCCTGTGGTGCATATACATGGACTCAGACTCACACAAACCACATTAAATAAACAAATAGTATTAAAATAAAGAATGACTTAATTCTATTTGTAGTACTTTCATTGCTATGTGGAATTACACAGTATTCTTCCCTGCCACAATTTTTAGTCTATTCTGTATTGAAGAGCATTTTGTTACATCAAGTATAATCTCCTTTACTTGAGTTATAATAATTGTGGATGTTAAGCACATAAATAAAATATTTCACAGTACTACCAAGATTGGTTTTAATTAAATGACAAGAAAATTGGCATGGAAAACTACCATCACAATGAGAAACTGTCTCAGTCCAGAAAGGCCTACACAGACATGCTGACTGGATGTAGTATGGTACCCTGGATGGTATCCTTGAAAAAAAAGTATTAGGAAAAATGAAATAAATCTAAATTAAATGGGGTTTATTTACAAACAGTGATTTACTATTGGCTCATTAGCCATGCCTTATAAAACAATGAAAGATAGCACAAATGGGGTAACAGGTACATGATGTACAAACATTTCTCTACTGCCTGTGAAGCTTTTTAATGAATCAAAACAATTCTAAAATTAAAAGCTCTTTGAATATACAATATAAAATAAGGTATGGACTGACACAAATGTGACTATTGAAAAAATGAAGCAATCTCATCTGTTAAAAAAAAAAAAAAAGATGTGTACTTAAAAAAAAATGCCGCAAATGACTTAAGAGCTTGACCAGATCACTGCAATACTGGGAAACATGAATGTGAAATGGGAGAACTTAAAATGGGAAACAAAATAAAACTAAACAAAGGGAAGAAAGGATCATTGTGGACGTAAATACTGAATAAAAAGGAATCCACTGGGGAAAGCAGGCAAGCAGGAGAAAACAGAATAAGAAAAATGAGCAAACAAAAACCAATAGACTTGTAAAACTTAAGTAAAGGTAGAAATGATAAGCCAATAGCTGGGGAGGTGTAAAAAGAATGAAAGTCAAAAGTTTTAAAGTATAACTCTGCAAAAATAAGAAAAAAACAAAATTAATCAATGCTCTTGCAATATAAAACAAAGATATAGCAGAGAAGACTATGGACGGTGAGTATTGGTACTCTAAAAAACTAATAACAGATTAAACTGGTGAGGCATATCAAGAAAAAGAGTAGAGCACACATTAATACTTTGCAAAAAATGGAGTAAAATTATAAAGTGCAATTCTTAAAGGGATTCTTTAAACCCTAGACCAATAAACCAAAATTTGGATGGATGAGAAATAAACTCAAAGAAAAAAAAAGTTTTAACTTTTAAAAACTGACTGAAGGATAAATAGAAAGCCTAGCATTTCAATAAGTATTCCATTACTTTAATAAGAAATTAAAAACACAAAGAAAAACTCTAGATCCAGATGGTAAAATAAGTTGATGGAAAATAGATCATAAGAGTCCAATTTTTGGCGTGATTTATAAGGCTTTCATAACTATATACCACAATGGGTAATGGCAAGGTGAGAAATAAACAGGCAGGAAAATAACAGCAACAAAAAGTTAGAGAAAGACAACTGAGGACAGACGCACAACAGAGCTTCAAAATCAAAACCAAGCAAAACACAGACAAGCCAGCCAGAAACACATCATGACTGTCACACAAGAATGCAAAGTGGTTAAACAGGTTTTCAAATCAAGTTTACTGCATGAACAATAAAGGAAGAAACAATAAGATCTATATTGAAGGAAAATAATCTAATACAGTTTATCACTTTTGTAAAAGCAATCCAGTACACAAAATAAAGAATTAAAAAGGAGGGGGGAGGAAAAAAGAAAGGAAGGAAGGAAGGAAGGAAGGAAGGAAGGAAGAAAGGAAGGAAGGAAGGAAGGAAGAAAGGAAGGAAGAAAAAAATAGAAAAAGGCAAGAGCTTACAAAATGGTAAGTTTTTTAATATGTTAGTTGTCTTTATTTTTTTATTTTATTTTTTAAAAAAGAAAACAAGCTATCTTTTTTCTTTTTTTTTTTGAAAGTAAATTTTATTAAATTATAAAAGTTTCCATTTCCGCCCCGCTTCCCAACACCCTCCCACTCCCCCCACTCCCTCTCCTCCTCCCTCTTCGTCCCTTAGGGCAGTCAGGGTTTCCTGCCCTATGGGAAGTTCAAGTTCCTCCCCCGTCCCTCCAGGTCCAGGAAGGTGAGTATCCAAACAGACTGGATCCCCAAAATCCAGTATATGCAGAGGAAACAAGTCCCAGTATCATAGTCAATGGCTTTTCAGGAAGACTTCGGGCCAGCCACATTCAGAGAGTCCGGCAAAATTCCGAGAATCTGGTTAGATCACGTCCTCGTTCAGTCCCAGTCCAACTGGACTTGGTAAACTCTCATTAGATCCGTTCCCTTGTATCAGTGGGTGATAGCATCCCTCGCAGTCCTGATTTCCTTTTTCATGTTCTTCCTCCTTCTGCTCCTCATTTGGACCTTGGGGGGCTCATTCCGGTGCTCCAATGTGGGTCTCCGTCTGTATCGCCGTCCTTCAGGAAACTGGGAGTCAACCTCCCTCAGGACCCAGCAATTCCACTCTTGGGAATATACCCTAGAGATTCCCTAACATACTACAAAAGCATTTGTTCAACTATGTTCATAGCAGCACTATTTGTAATAGTCAGAACTGGAAACAGCCTAGATGCCCCTCAATAGAAGAATGGTTAAAAAAGGTGTGGAACATATACACATTAGAGTTTTACTCAGCGGTAAAAAACAATGACATCTTGAATTTTGCATGCAAATGGATGGAAATAGAAAACGCTTTACTGAGTGAGGTAAGCCAGACCCAAAAAGAGGAACACGGTATGTATTCACTCATAAGTGGATTTTAACCATAATTAAAGGTCTTTGAGCCTATTATTCGTGATCCTAGAGAAGCTAAATAAGAAGATGAACCTGATGAAGATTATTTAGCTATCCGCCAGGAGGTAGGAAATAGACAAGAGTCCCAGGTAACCTCGGGTGCATGGGGGGTGGGGGGTGGGAGGGCTGATGGAAGGGGAGAGGGTTAGAGAGAAGGGAGTAGGGGAGGAATGGGGAAAGCTCGGTGGCCTGGGATGGGGGGGGAGGGAGGAAGGATGAATATGGGATCAGGGAAGAATATATTTCAACTAAGGGAGTCATTTTAGGGTTTACAGGAGACTTGATTATATATGGGATCCCAGGTCCAAGGAGAGATCCCCCAGATTGTTCTCTGGACAGAGGAGAGGGTGCCTGAACCGGCCGTGGCCCATAACCATACTGATGTATATTTTGCTTATCACCAAGCTATCTTTTTTCATTTCGCATACCAATCCCAGTTCCCACTCCCTCCCCTCCTCCGATTTCCTCCACCTCTCCACCATCCCCCCCATATTCCAGCCCCCATCCACACCTCAGAGAGGTAAAGCACATTGCTTTGAGGAAGGCCCAAAGCCCTCCCTACTGTATCTAGCTGAGCAAGATATTCATCCAAAGAGAATGGGTTCCAAAAAGCCAGTACAAGCCGTAGGAATAAATCCTTGTGCCAGTACCAGTTGCCCCGTAGTCTGTCCCAGCCATACAACTGTCACCACATTCAGAAGTACTAGTTTGATCCTATGCTGTTTCCTTTCTTGTCTGGCTGGAGTTGGTGAGCTCCTATTAGCTCAGGTAAACTGTTTCAGCATGTGAACCCATCATGGTCTTAATTTCTTTGTTCATAATCTCACTCCTCCCACTCTTCAACTGGACTTTGGGAGCTCAGTCCAGTGCTCTGCTACAGATTTCTGTCTCTGTTTTCATCAGTTGTTGGATAAAGATTCTATGGTGACATTTAAGATAGTCATCAATTTGACTGTAGGGCAAGGCCAGTTAGGGCACCCTCTCCACTACTGCTTAGGGTTTTAGTTGGGGTCATTCTTATGGATTCCTGGGAATTCTCTAGTGCCAGGTTTCTTGCTGGCCCCATAATGAGTCCCTCCTCTGTCCTTCCTCCATTGCAACTATCCTGTTCCCTCAAATCCCCCTCCCCCTTCACCTTCTCCCCTTCTCAAAATGGCATTTTCAATGCATATAGCAAACATACAAATCTAGCTACATATGGGCCAAGGCAGGTAATGCTAAGTACTTTGACCTAGAAGGAAATGACATCATAGAAAGTGACCTGTGTTTTGATGCATAATTGGAATTCTATGGAGTTAGAAGATTTGGAAGTGAAGGGAATATAAAAGTATTGAAATTTAAAAAACAAAAAGAATACCTATAAACTATTGCCTGTAACCAGATGGGGCACAGAATAATCAAAGGTTTACAGAACACCCGAGAGGATAGAGGGCATCTCACTTCAAGGAGGTGAGAGGTGCAAATGAAAATCACATTAGGCATTAGGTGGTATTAGCAGGGCATACCAGCATGCAGCAGAAATGTGAGCAGCATTCCAAGGGAAAGTGCAGAGAGGTGGGGTACTCATAAGAAAAGTAGTAACAAAGCAAAGAGGACACACACACACAGGATTCCGAAATAAAGAGTCAGAGAAACAACTGAGCCAGAGGAGTCTGTTACTGAAGGTTTTAAGAATTAACTATTCACCAATATGAAAAATAATTTAAAAGCCTACAAACTTTCAGTTCCATTTTCCTCCTATTTACCAATTATAAATTGACAAGTAGCCAAGATGTGTTGCCCAGATCCAACATTGTCTCACAGGTATCAAATTTTATTCCCTCTGATTTTGCCAAAACCCGGTTAGTTGTGTGTGCTCTGTGCTGAGTACAACAGCTGGGACTGGAGAGGCAGAGGCAGGAAAAAGGTCTAATGACTGGCTTATGCCTGAGGGGAGGGGAATGAACGCAGGGGAAATGTTTGACTAAGACAATGAGATGAATAATGCAGATTTTCTTCTGAATGGAGTCCCAGTACCTCCATGAAAGGAGGTTAGAAGCTGATTTTAAAAAATGTTAAGCTAAAGGGGCCAAAAGCGGACGGTGGCAAAAGTGCCCAAGGGAGATTAACGGTAGGTCATTTAAACCTACTTAAGAGCTAATTACCAAGAATTTAATGAAGTGTGGTGCTTTTTCTTTCTATTTCTCAGAAAAATAGAAACTGCACCAATGATACAAGAAGGAAAATAGATTCTACATAATTACCTCAAGAGTCCTAGTTCCGTTCCTTTCCAAACATCATTCTTCGTTGCCTCTAGAAACAACTGTACGGTTTTAAGGTTGTTATGGGACACTATTCCTGAAGAGACATGAACAAACTTCAACTTAGCCCCATAGGAAACAAAAGGCCAGACCAAAGTATGGATACCAGAAAAGTCCAACTTGGTGAAGAAATTCGCTTTATTGAACTTACTTACAGGAATAAGGATGAAGGATTATTTACAGAAACAACAATGACTCAAAGGAAGCAGCATCATCAAAGTCCACCCTAGCATGGGTGACAGTTCACCAAAGCTGGGAATGTGGAGCATACTACCCAGCCTGTGGGCAGCTCAACAGATGAGAGAGCATCCTTTCCAGGTGGCTCAGTTCATTTTTGCCTCTTCCAGGGAGTTCTGCTGATCTCTGCTTCCTTGGGCTTGTCTTGTCTGTGAATCCTCTTTGAAGCTTGTGTTGTTTAAGTGACTCTCAGCAGAGACAAACTGTTTTGCTTATTATTTTCAAGTTAAAATTGTCCATACAATATATTTTGATCATGTTTTTCTGTCCTCCAACTCTTCCCTGATTCTCCTTACTGCCCTACCCACCCAACTTTATATTCTCTCTCCCTCCTTATTTTTCTCTTTAAAAAAAAATAGAAAAATAAGAAACAAAAAAGTTACAAAAAAAAATGAAAATCAAAACAAAAAGAAACCAGCAAGACAAAAAATACCAAAATCAAAACAAAAGTTCTACAAAATTATCAGTGTTGAATATGGGTTCCATCTCATGAAGTGGGCCTTAAATTCAATCAGAGAGTGATTGTTAACTTCCACAATGTTTGTACCACTATGGCACCTTTCAAACAGATCACTGTCGTAGGGCACAAAATTTGTAGCTCGGTGATATTGATGATAACTTTCTTCTCTAGTTGTATGTGGAGTGCCTTTCAGTAAGGGCAAAGCTTCTAGTTAGGCACCAGTTTGACTTCTCTGTGTTTGATGACATAAGTAAGTTTTATCTTTAACAATGGGGCCTTACCATCAGATTGTGGAAACCAAACAATAGAGTTAGCATCTGTGATGCTTGGGAGGTCCCATGAAGCCTCTTTGGCCAATGACCAAACAAGATATAACCTATTCCCGACACTGGAGGTTCTATTTGGTGGTATAAGATGTCCAGTGTGGGTCATTGTCTTTTTTATTATTTGGTGACTCCACTTAGTTGCCTTTCATACATCTGTATATTTATGGAACCATCTACAACAACAGGTTTATATATGGTTTTTCTGAAGTTCTTTAGTGTTTATTGTTCTTCTCCATAGCCCTTCATATTTGTTCTCCCTTGCAGTCTTAGAAAGTATATGAAAACTCCAATTGTACAAGGTTTTCATCAACACTTTGGTCAGTCTTTTCACTTTTAAGGCACTCTGATAGTATGGAGTGGTATCTGCTGAAGTGCTCTTGTATTAATTTTCCTTAAAGAACAGTGCTGCTGAAAAACCTCTTCACAGGCCTATTTGCTTTTCGTTTACATCTTTGGTAAAGCATCTCTCTAAATCCTTTCCTATGTTTTACTGGGTAGTTTATTTTGTTATTGTTGAAATTCTAGAGCTTGTTATGTAGTCTGAGTACAAATTCACTATTATATATATGATTTGCAAATGTATTTTCCCTCATTGAACCATTACAGCAATCTATTAACTTGTCTTTGGGGACAGAAGCTCTTAATTTTGATGAGGTCAAATTTACCAATTTTCCCTCCTATGAATCATCCCTTGGTATTGTGTCAAGGACTACTAAATCAGCATTAAAGCCAAAATCCTTACAGGGAGTCATGAGATTCTTCAGTGAATCTCTTTCGCCACTGACTCCCCGACTTCATCTTTTCCTTCTTCTTAAGAAAGGTCTTTCTCCTTCTTCTTAGTCACACTGGCTTATACCCTTTCCTGAATACTCCAGACACAGCTGCTACCTCAATGTACTTGTACTAACTGTTCTTCTTGCCTGGGATTCTTTTCCCCCAAATAGCTGCAGACTTCTCCTGCTGACTTCTTTCATGTCATTATGAAATGTCAGCTTAATTAAACCTATATAATCTTCCTTATAACAACGGTAACTCAGCAACATCTCTATCCTACTTTGTTTTCCTCTACAGCACTTCTGTCTTGCTTTATCTTTTGTTTCATTTTCTTTTTCTAGTTCTTACACTAGAGTTTCAGTGTTGTGAGATGGGAGTTTTCGTTTGTCTACCAGCATTTTATTGGTTACCACATTTCTTGAACATCATTACAGACACTCAGGAATTCCTCATCAATGCATAAGTGAACCCATCAAATATATTCATTTTCCTCATACTTATTTGATGACTTTACTGATTGGAATGTGAGTTTAAAATAACTTCCTCCTTACAAAGCTTTTTAAAGTTTTTGTTTGTAAAAAAATTAGACTTAGGTTTAGCACAGTTATGGAGATCAGACAGAGTTTCTATAACCCTTGTAAAATCTTTCTCCATTGTTAGTACCATACCTCCAGGGTACACTTATCAAAACAAATAATTGGCTTTGGCCTATTATTAACTAAATGCCAGGACTCTCTCAAAATTCTAAAAACAATCTTTCCAATATCTTCTAGTTTGTAGATGGCAAATGGTAAATCTCTCTGATTATAATATTTACAAAAGAGCGTTCATTGTAGATATAACATGGTGTTTCAGAAGAGTTTTAAAAGATAGGTACAGATCAATCCCTACCCTACCCTTGCAGATAGTAAAATAAGGAAAAGAAATACACCTAAGAGGTCAAGGACAAATTACCAAAGAAGATTTCTCTTCAGAGTCCCAGTCACTCCAGACATTAATTGACAAAATCACTTTTCTATATTTGAAAATTTTATTCAAAATAAGAATGCTACAAGATCTCAAACAAAACCAACAACCACATAAGCAAGATATCAACTTATATGAGCATCCTAAAGAGAAGGTGCATTCAATTAATTTCCACCTCAGAAAATTGATCAATTGGTAGAGACTAACAGTTGATGGTGTAAGTAGCAGGGATCAGTAATTCAAGTTGTTGATCTTTTACCTCCTTGAGAACAGTAAAGGAGACGGATGCTTGAAAATGAAGGTCAACTGAATGGTTTGTGCATCTAAGTAAAGGTTTTACACCCCTGTTTTCTAGAGGTCCTAGGCATTGCTACGTAATATTTATGTTATGTGTGTGATTTCTCCATTTGTATGGTTTTCTCAAATCTAACATTTTCATTTATCCATTTTAAATGCATTAATATATGATGTGTATATAGACTACCTAAGTCTACCTATCGACAACTGAAGGCCTAAATCTCTTAAAATCAAGATAATATTCTATTGGATAGGGAGAAGGATGCTATGCAGATCGCATTATGGTCAATAATAAATACAAATGTAGTATTTTAAAGAGTCAAGATGCTTCAAATGAGTTTGCTGAAGCAACTAAGGATTTTAAAGACTAAACATCTACCAGTTATTTTTCCAATCACTAACTCCAGATGTTCTCTGATAGAAACATTTTTTTGTATTAGATGTAAGTTTCTTTCCTGACAACTTGGCCCAATTCTATCAGTTTTCTGTCATTTTCATTAATAAAGTCTTAGTTTGGTTTGTTAATCAGTTATGAAATAAAATTTAGTGTCAACATAGGCAATAAGTTTTTCAGTAAAGTTTATTTCTAAACCTCACTCCCAAACTTATCCCAAGCTGTCTCTTCCTTTCTTAGGCCTCACCAGAGCTGCCCATGCTGAAGTAGCTTCTCTGCAAGGATCATTGTAGTCTCTTTATTCTTCCCATAACAATCTTGCCTCTTCCTTCACTTTTTCTTCCTTGATGCTCCAGAAAGATCTTTCCATTCCATCTGCCATCACGGAGAATTTTTTCCTCATGTGAGAGATACCATCCCAAGGATTCTTCACAGATCTTTTCCATGCCAAGCCTCAGAGATATAATGTCTTTAAATACCTTCTCAAGACTAGACAGGAGAACGATGAACATCCTTCTGTATTCCTCTTTACCACTTCTTTCAAGATTCTTTTCAGCGATTTGTGGCATAGAACCCTCCAAAGTATCTTCGTGCATCTAACACTATTATAAGTTCACATCCAGACTCCAGAGTCAGGAAAGTCACCTTAAATGATACCTATTTTAAAACCGTGTGTCTGTCCTTTCTTAAATACCAAAACCTCTGGGAAGCACTTTATTTTTTTTTTCTCAAAGTTTATTAAAATACAAAAGTCTCCATTTCCGCCCCTCCTCCCAACACCTTCCCACTCCCCCCACTCCCTCCCCTCCTCCCTCTCCATCCCCAAGAGCAGTCAGGGTCCCCACCCCGTGGGTAGTTCAAGCTCCTCCCCCCTTCCTCCAGGTCCAGGAAGGTGAGCATCCAAACAGACTGGATCCCCAAAATCCAGAATATGCAGAGGAAACAAGTCCCAGTGTCATTGTCAATGGCTTTTCAGAAAGACTCCGGGCCAGCCACATTCAGAGAATCCGGCCTCATTCAGAGAATCTGGCTGGATCATGTGCTCGCTCAGTCCCAGTCAACTGGCCTTGGTGAACTCTCATTAGATCAGTCCCCTTGTATCAATGGGTGATCGGACCCCTCGCGGTCCTGATTTCCTTTTTCATGTTCTTCCTCCTTCTGCTCCTCATTTGGACCTTGGGGGACTCAGTCCGGTGCTCCAGTGTGGGTCTCCATCTGTATCGCCATCCATTGTCGGATGAAGGTTCCCTCTGGTCTTGCCTTCCTTGCTCACATTCTCTTTCCTTCTGCTTCTCGTTTGGACCTAGGGAGTTAAGTCCAGTGTTCCAATGTGGGTCTCCGTCTCCATCTCCATCCATCGCCAGATGAAGAATCTATGGTGATAAGCAAAATATTCATCAGTATGGTTATGGGCCAAGGCCAGTTCAGGCACCCTCTCCTCTGTCCAGAGAACAATCTGGGGATCTCTCCTTGGACCTGGGATCCCATTTATAATCAAGTCTCTAGTAAACCCTATACTGACTCCCTTAGTTGAGATATATTCTTCCCTGATCCCATATCTATCCTTCCTCCCTCTCCCCCTCCCAGTCCCCCGAGCATTCCCCATTTCTCCCCTGCTCCCTACTCTCTAACCCTCTCCCCTTCCAACAACCCTCCTACCCCGCCATGCACCTGAGGTTACCTGGGACTCTTGTTTATTTCCAATCTCCAGGAGGAAAACTACCTGAATTTTCTTCAGGTTCATCCTCCTATCCAGCTTCTCTAGGATCACAAATAATAGGCTCAAAGACCTTTAATTATGGCTAGAATCCATTTATGAGTGAATACATACCATATTCCTCTTTTTGGGTCTGGCTTACCTGACTCAGTAAAGTGTTTTCTTTTCTTTTTTTATTTTTTTTTAATTTTTTTTTATTTTTTTATTTTTTATTTAATTTTTACTGGAAACCCCTCCAGAATCAAGTCTCTTGCAAACCCTAAAATGGCTCCCTTAGCTGAGATATAAACCTCCCTGCTCCCCCAACCATCCTTCTTCCCTCCCACCTCCCATTCCCCCAAGCCATCCCCAATCCTCCCCCTCTCCCCTCTCCCTGACCATCTTCCCTTACTTCCACCCCCCCCACTCCCCATGCACCTGAGTTTGCCTGGCAATCTTGCCTAGTTTCACTATCCAGGAGGATAACTATATGATTTTCTTCAGGTTCACCTTCTTATTTACCTTCTCTAGGATCACAAATTATAGACTCAAAGACCTTTAACTATGGCTAGAATCCACTTATGAGTGAGTACATACCATATTCCTCTTTTTGGGTCTGGGTTACCTCACTCAGCAAAGCGTTTTCTATTTCCATCCATTTGCATGCAAAATTCAAGATGTCATTGTTTTTTTACCGCTGAGTAAAACTCTAATGTATATATGTTCCACACCTTCTTTAACCATTCTTCTATTGAGGGGCACCTAGGTTGTTTCCATGTTCTGACTATTACAAATAGTGCAGCTATGAACATAGTTGAACAAATACTTTTGTAATATGATAGGGCATCTCTTGGGTATATTCCCAAGAGTGGAATTGCTGGGTCCCGAGGGAGGTTGACTCCCAGTTTCCTAAGAAACCGCCACACTGATTTACACAGTGGCTGCACAAGTTTGCATTCCCACCAACAATGGATGAGTGTTCCCCTCATTCCACATCCTCCCCAGCATAGGCTATCACTGGTGTTTTTGACTTTAGCTATTCTGACAGGTGTAAGATGGTATCTCAAAGTTGTTTTGATTTGCATTTCCCTGATCGCTAAGGAGGTTGAGCATGACCTTAAGTGTCTTCTGGCCATTCAAAGTTCATCTGTTGTGAATTCTCTGTTCAGTTCAGTACCCCATTTTTTAATTGGGTTCATTAGAGTTTTAGTGTCTAGTTTCTTGAGTTCTTTGTATATTTTGGAGATCAGACCTTTGTCTGATGAGGGGTTGGTGAAGATCTTCTCCCAGTCAGAAGGCAGCCTTTTTGTCTTACTGACAGTGTCCTTTGCTTTACAGAAGCTTCTCAGCTTCAGTAGGTCCCATTTATTCATTGTTTCTCTTATTGTCTGTGCTACTGGGGTCCTACTTAGGAAGTGGCCTCCTGTGCCTATATCTTGTAGACTACTTCCCACTTTCTCTTCTATCAGGTTCAAAGTGGACAGATTGATGTTGATGTCTTTAATCCATTTGGACTTGAGTTTTGTGCATGGTGATAGATATGGATCTACTTTCATTCTTCTACAGGTTGACACTCAGTTATGCCAGCACCATTTGTTAAAGATGCTTTCCTTTTTCCATTGTATACCTTTAGCTTCTGGGGAGCACTTTAAATATACTCTACCATGATCATAAAAATGGGGCTGTAGAGTTTTGCAACCGAACAAAAAAGTCAGCACACTCAAATGTGATTTCTATGGTTTTTTTCAATATGTAATAATTATCACACTATACTTTCATAAGAAAGAGAATACCTGACATGTAAGTCACACTTCTTCCATTCAAAAACATATACAAAGATGGCAAAGTCCTAAGGAATGACAGCCTGCTCTAACAAGCAGAGCTGTAGGTTTGGTACTTTGTTAAGACCAATATACATGTGCCTTGTAACCTTTGATTCAAATAATGTATATTACCCAAGAGGGAAGCAAATATGTCACTTTAGGTTCACTGCAGCTGAGTGGTCATATGCCAATTAGATTGGCAAAAGTACTCAGGGTTGTTAAAATAAACCAAATACTGATGTAAAAAGGAAAGGGAAAAAAGCAATAAAATGATGCCTAGTGACATTTGGTTTGCACAGCATCATCACAGAAGCTTCCTCATGCAGCAGATGGGAGCAAATACACAAGTAGACATTATAAATGTAAGACAGAATGAAAGACCTTGACACATTCAACGTTAAATGGGTTATCTCTATCAAATCCCTTCCCTCAGGCATCAGGAAAGACTGTGGAAGGAGGGCCAGAAAGAGTGTAAGAGCAAAAAGGAGGACACCAAGAAAACAAGGCCCTCTAAATCAACATGATGAAGGCTCATATGAACTCACAGAGGCTGGGGCACCATGTGCAGGGCCTACACAAGTCTGTACCAGGTCGTTTGCATATATATTATGGCTTCCAGTTTAGTGGGATTGAGGAGGGGGAATTCCTGAGTGTGTGAAATAGTAGGTCTCTGTTCCTTGCATCTCTTTTAAAAATAGTTTTTATTGAGCTATATATTTTTCTCCACTCCTCTCCCTTTTTCTCCCCTTTCTTTCTACCCCCTCCCATAATCCCCATGCTCCCAATTTACTCAGGTGATCTTGTCTTTTTCTACTTCTCATGTACATTAGATCCATGTATGTCTCTCTTAGAATTCTCTTTGTTGTCTAGGTTCTCTGGGATTATGAATTGTAGGCTGATTTTTCTTTGTTTTATATCTAAAAGCCACTTATGAGTGAGTACATATGATATTTGTCTTTCTGCGTCTGGGTTACCTCAGTCAATATGATGTTTTCTAGATCCATCCAATTGCCCGCAAATTTAAAGATGTCATTATTTTTTCCACTGTGCAGTACTCGACTGTGCAAATGTACCACATTTTCTTTAGCCGTAATTCGGTCGGGGAGGGGGGAATTCAGCTTGTTTCCAGGTTCTGGCTGTGACAAATAATGCCGCTATGAACATAGTTGAGCACATGTCCTTGTGGTATGATTAAGCATCCTTTGAGTACATACCCAAAAATGATACTTCTGGGTCTTGAGAAAGGTGGTTTCCTAATTTTCTGAGAAATAACCATACTAATACCCAAAGCGGCTGTAGTAGTTTATACTCCCACCTGCAATGGAAGAGTGTGCCCTTTACCCCATATCCTCTGTAGCATAAGCTGTCATCAGTGTTTTTGATCTTGGCCATTCTTACAGATGTAAGATAGAATCTCAGAGTTATTTTGATTTGCATTTCTCTGATGGCTAAGGATGTTGAGCATTTCCTTAAGTCTCCTTCAGCCAATTTAGATACATCTGTTCAGAAGCTTATATGACAAAAACTTTAAATCTTTGAAGAAAGAAGTTGAAGAAGATATCAGAAAATAGAAAGATCTCCAATACTCTTGGGTAGGTAGAATTAACATAGTAAAGATGACAATCTTATCAAAAGCAATCTACAGATTCAATGCAATGCCGAATTGAAGACCCACATATCAATCCACAGAACTATGAACGCCTGATTTTTGACAAAGAAGCAAAAAATATAAAATGTAAACAAGAAAGCATATTTTTGTGTCTTTTCCTGGGATTTTTCCTTCTGTTTGTTTGTTTTGTTTAATTTCATTGTGTTCATTTTGTTTTGTCAGATTAGATTAGTTTAGATTAGATCATATTATTATCCCTCAGAAACCTGTTTATTTTCTAAGGAGAAACAGAAAGGGAATGGATCCAGATGCGAGGTGAGGTGGAAGAAACTGGAAAGAGTAGAGGGAGGACAACCAAAATGAGGATGTGTGAAAAAATATATTTTCAATAAAGGGAAAAGAAAATAGACTACTAACATAATAGTTGTAAATTTGGAAGACATACATAACTACTTGTGTGCATAGTAGGCATTTCTTCGTGGTCCTAGAATAGTGGCTAGAGCTAAGACAGTGTCACCCTGCAATCTAAAGTAAGAAACGGCATACCCTAATAATGAATATCGCAGCACAGACTCGAACAGCATTTCATCACACCAGGTATTCATCACATCAGATGCACATATTTAGAAAGGCAATGACAGGAAAACAAATGACTGCATCTAGTAATTAAAAACAATTTTTGCTTCAGCGGTAGGAGCTAATGCCAAGATACAGTGAATTGGAGAGATTACAAATGAATTAGACTAACTAGGGCTGAATATGTCTTGAGAACTTTTTTTCTTTTTTGAGGAAGGAGAGAGACACTCTGGTAAAGAAGCCAAGAAAGAAGAAATTGAAAACTGGAGCAATGGGGACAGAACAAAATTGGAGGTGACAGAAAGCAGTGAAGTAGGCCAAGGTCATCGAAAGGCTCAAAAAATAAATAAATAAATAGACTGAATATGATTGCCCAAATGGTTGGTTCCATTGGTAAAGGGACTTCCATAGGGCGTCAGCTAAAAGGCTCAGGTAAGATTTGAATTCTCACTTTTGAATTCCTATATTCAGTTTGCTGATCACCCTGCTCATACATACATACTAAATACAAACTTCTTTAGAGTACATATTTCACCACATGCTTTGTGGTGACCTGTTAAGAAAGGTATTATAATTGCAGCTAATAAGCTTCCGCATCAAAGAATTTGCCACTTCAAAAGCATATTAGTTTTTGTTATCAATCAGGTTTTAGTATTTTTTATAACAAACACTTCAAACGTGAAATTCCTCTAAAAACTACCAGAAAGTATTAGAAAATGGGATCTCAATTAAATGCTAATAAACTTTATTTCTCTCATATAGCAGGCATTTTCTAAATTAACCTTATTTTGTCATAACTTACAGCAAAATAATAAAACAGACTTTCAAAAGATTTTTAACTTCTTTCATATCTAGATG
The DNA here is from genome assembly GCF_982192425.1 of Myodes glareolus. Lineage (NCBI taxonomy): Eukaryota > Metazoa > Chordata > Mammalia > Rodentia > Cricetidae > Myodes > Myodes glareolus. The sequence goes on from NC_142040.1 coordinate 33,386,525, forward strand.
ACTATAATTATCCCTACATCCTCTGGGGCTTATAATTTGATAGCATGTCATTCCTAATAAATAGCCCAATTCTGCAATTCTAATATAATCCTATCACATCTTATTATTAGATGATCATTAACACTTAAGCCCAATGATTTATTCTTGCCCTCTGTTAATATATACTGTCATCTCTTATAAAAAAAGATTAAAGGAAACAGAAAATGTGTTCTCCCTGAGGAGACAAGATGCAGTTTGTGTTAAACTGGCAAATAGAGCTCATGAGCAGCTCCAACACAGAGTACCCATTTTCATCCAAACTTTTACTTGGTGTAAATGACAATTACTGCTGGGGCACAAGAAGCCCAATACGAACCATGCAGAGAGAGAATCCAGAGAGGCAACTCTCTTGTTCTAGTGATTGAAGTACCTCAAGGAGGTTTCTAATATTTTGGTTTAAGGAACCTGTGCAAGAGTCGGTTTGCACAAACATGGAATACACTGTTAAATAGCTCATAAGAAAAGGATACCTGGAACTGATTGGACAATTCTGTTTTGTTTGTACTATGCTCAGGTTTGATTTCCTGGCAATGGGACTTTTGACAGCCGCTCTCAGATACAGTGTTCACTCTGTCACATCATCTCAACGCTGGGAATGTGTGATGAAAAGAATCAGAGCAGGCAAATAAGCCTATTTACCTCAGTGGGAGTCAGCTAAGAAAAGGAAAACAGACAGCTATGAAGGTGAGCAGAGGAACCCTGGAGTAGAGAAGCTCACAAGACTCTCATTTCATTAGTCTTTATTCAAGATTTGACAGTGACTCTAAAAAATAGTAAGTCTTCAACAACAGAGAACAAAGGTTTTGTAGTTTATTTAGCCACTTCAATATTTAGTTAAATAGTAATTTCCTCAAGTGACGAGATTCAGATGAGATCTCATAATATTCATGGTTCTTCACTGTGAGGGTAATATTTATTTTGGATCAAACTGAAAGACTCTTCAACCACTAAAGCAAACTAGATTTTGTTAATGTAGATATCAGAATGCTCATTTTAAAAATGTAATACTTCAAGATCTCAGAATCAGATTAAAAATGAAAGCAAAGCTCTTAGATACACTAAGAAGCCTTCTGGAATAAACTAATGAAGACTTTGCATTTAGAACAAACCCAAAGCAAAGTTAAGAAGGGCTCCATGGTAAGTGATCATTCTAACATCAATTAACAGTAGAATAAAACAGGCTAGAAGAGTTGGAAGAAAATCAGAACAAAAATCCTCCACATCTGAAAGAAAAGTGGGACAGGAACTCTCTTAGTCAGAGCTGGCTAAAGTTTATACTATTTTCTTAGAAAGAGGGGAATAAAATATTAATTTGAAATCTGTACTCTATTGCTTATTTGCTGCATTTTAAAACAAGAAAATTCTGTGTAAAGAGGGAGGAGGGGGGGAGTGGGATGGTGTTGGGAGGAGGGGCGGAAATGAAAACTTTCATAATTTAATAAACTTTAAAAAAAAAGAAAAAGAAAATTCTGTATATTTCTGAGGTCTATAACTAGAGTTCAGTCATTTGCAGATCTTTTTATTGTCAGAGGTGCCCACCAGGATAGGGCTGTGTGAACCCTTTTGAACTACAGGCAAATTATACATGGAGTTCCACCTTACAAAACAGCCCCTTAACACGTGTCTGGGAAGGACAACATCTCATGTGGCTCGTTCTCTGAACGCATGCATACAACAGAAACTTCTTCACGAAAAGCACAGAGACGACAGTTCAGCAATTCATAAGAGAGAGTTACCAGCACATGTGAATTAATACCAAGTGAATAAGAGATCAAACATCCTCTGATTCTCCAGGGAATCTCTCCTCATGCTGTTCTGCAAAAGCACGCAGCCACACATTGCTGACTAACATTTCTGTTCCATTGCATGAAGTTAGCAGAGAGAAAGAAATGACTTATATATCCCAGGGGTATTTCCAAGGCATTCCAAATATACTGGGTGCTTGGAGACATATTTTTGGAATAAGTTAATAAACTCAGAGAACAGAAACTTTCATTTCTTGTGACCCAAAAAGATTTCAAGGAAAAGCAAACTCAGCAAACCTGAAAGAACAAAGTATTTATGACAGAACACATGGTGTGGGGAGGAAAAATAAAGAAAGATGTCATAGTCTGGAGAAGAAAAGGAAAACTTTACATCTGCCTGCTACTGCAGAGCCTTCTCAAGTGTCTTTGCTCTGAGATCAGCCTTTAGCGTGTAGCTCCTGCTAGAAACAACAGTTGCCTATGTGAAAAAACTTTTTATTTGACTTTCGTTTTATTTGAATTCAGGTCTTTGAATTCAGTTCATGGTGGTAAAAGTAAAACATTTTAGCTTATTTCCGAGTTATGGCTAATTTTATCAGTAAAGTCTTGATATACTATAACAATTTTCAGATTACATGCTATGGGCTAAATTATGACCCCTCAAAAATTCCTTTGTGGGAGGCCTAACCCTCTGTATTTTAAATTTAATACGATTTGACAACTGGGCCTTCCAAGGAATAATTCAACAGAAATGAGGTTTTAGGGTAGGTCATAATCCACTAACCGATGTGCTTTTAGACTGACATTTAAGCCCCATCCAGAGAAGGCAGTGTAAAAAGAAAGAAAAGCCTGGAATAGAGAAGTCCCTGAAGTCTCTGAATAGATCCAACTTGCTCGTGCCTTAATCTCAATCTTACAGACTCTATTATTATAACAAATGCAGTAGCCACTATTTGATCCACTCCAACAGTGTGGCGCTTTTTGATGGTCCTCTAACATGCCAACATGCCACATCTCAACTTAGCAACGTATCAGCCATGTTTCAGTTATTTTCCTCGTCTTCCATTCCAGGTGACTGGAAGAGACTAACCATTTGAATATTTGAAACCTTGAAATGCTGCAGGATTAACTCAATGGAAGTAAGTAGGAGGCCTCTCACTTTGTAAGGAATGGGCTATAGTGTACAAACCAGTGCAGCTGGAGATGGCTGGTCCCTTGACGTTACTCCCGTCACACCGCAAAGTGACTGCAGCCACAGAGCCCTCTCTTAGCAAAGGAAAAAAGAAAGTATTTCTATAACAAGGCAATGACCTCTACTGGAAGTTTCACAGAATTACAGAGATCCCAGTTAGGGAGGTAGGGAAGGAGAAAATCAAAACAAAATATGTAAATATATAAATAAGAGAACAGGTTTAAATGTTAAGAAACAGCGACGGAAGAGAAATTTACTACAACCACAAAAGAAATGTAAACTAAAAGGAAGTATATTGAAGGGAAGCTACTTTCAATCACGATGTTCATTATTATTTCTAGTTAAATGAACGTGGACAGTAGGAGGGAAGCATGGGATGTCTCCACGCCTGCTTCTTCTGAAGGACTTTCAGGTTCTTTCTACTCAATGCTGTCTCCCAACTTTCCACCTACACCAACAGCATCATTTACTGAATGAGAAATGAACCCTCAACAAGCTCCTCCAGGAAATCTGTAAACACAATAAAATCTGGAGAGCACCACAGTGAGAAGAGAATCCGTTCTCTGGCATTGTCCAGTAGGAAAACTTAAATTGCTTACCAGGGGTAACTGTACAGGAGGCAGCTCTCCTGTATTTGATCTACACACTCAAGTCACACAGTACAACTCATAAAACATGCAGCTTGAATTAACAACCCTTTAATTAGTCTTTGTTTTTCCCCTTTTAAAACCTTAAAGCTCAACAATTGACAGCTTGGGAACTCATGATTTCCAAAGTTTCCCATGAATTTGCTGATCCTTCTGGCCCTGCCATTAATCATCCTGCTGTCAGGGAAGAAGGGAGTTTGAATTTTAATTCTTCTGAATAAGTGTATTTCACCCACCCAAATTACCTCAGCAATTTACTCCACAGCTTTAGAAGCTGTTAGTAAATCGCAGTTCAGATTCCTGTCATCTGTTTCCCAAGCTGGCTCCACAGTTTATCATTATAAACTATTCTAAAGCATGGCACTAAAAAATCAGCTTTTCTGTTCTTCAAGGGAGACAATTTTTCTTGTAAATGGTCCACAAATCATAGTATATCAATTCTTTAACAAGTGTTATATATCTGTAATGCTTGTCGAGATGCTCTGAGTACGTCACACAACAACAAAAATATTGCATTTGCATTGTTGGTCAATTGTTACATGTAGTTTTTCTCACCTTGATCAATTTGATGAAACTAGCAGAGATCATGGAGTTAAGAGGCAGGGCAGAGTGCACAATTTTTTTTCAGGTTTTGTTTTAGTTTTGGTTTTGTTTTGATAGTAGACAGATTCCAGCACACTAATTTTTATTACTAGACATGACTATTTTTTAATATATTTCCTGATTTAGCTTGAATATGTGCATCAGTATACAACATATGTTCTATACAATTATAAAATTGTACAACCTAAATATTTACCAATAGAAAACTACCAAGTTTGGACTGTCACTTGACTTCCTGTTGCCTACAAGACTCTCAGCTCCAGCACCACATCTACCAGCATGCTGCCAAGTTCCCTGTCATGATGATGATGGACTGAACCTCTGAAACTATGCAGAATTCTCAGCTCATTTTCCAGCACCATGTCTGTCTGCATGCTGCCAAGCTACCCGCCATAATGATAATGGAATGAAATCTTTCTCAGGACCTATATGGAAATATGGACCCACATTGGAATGCAAAAATATTGTTGTTGCTCTATTACTCTTTGCTCTACCCAGCTCCTAAATAAATACACACAGGGGTTTATTCTTCCTTTTGAATGCCAGGCCTTACCTTGGCTTATTTCTAGACAGCTTTCCTAATTTTAAATTATCTTATCTACATTTTGCCTCTGAGCTTTTACCTTTCTCTATATCTTTCATTATTTCTTGCTACATGGCTTGCTATTATAGCTGGGTGGTTGACCCCAGGAGTCCTCTCTTCTCCTTTCTCATCCCAGATCCTTTCTTCCCAGATTCCTCTTCCTATTTATTCTCTCTACCTGACAGTCCTGCCTATCCTTTCTACTTTCTTGCTATTAACTGATCAGCTTTTTATTAGACTAATCACATGTTCTAATCAGGCAAAGTAATACAGTTTCACAGCACAGGCCACACCAGTCAGAATAAAATATTCCCTCTGTTGTACCAAAAGCCATGCTAGTTTCCAAGAAAGCAGCCCCCAACTTGAACAGAGATTCCCTACTGGATCAGAGTCATTCCAACCACTAGAAATCCAAGCCACAAAGACCAAAAGACCAAACAGGAAACAGAAACTAAGGAATAAAACATCATCCAATAAAGACAATCTCAGAAATCAGCGCCTAAACTTATAATGACCCAAAACCCAGATGGCGAAATTGCAGTGTAAGAACACAATTAATACCCAGGGCAGTTTGTCACCAGCAGAGCCTTAGTTATCCTACTACAGCAAGCCCTGAGTATTCCCACACAGTTGCAGCACAAGAAAATTACCTTAAAAACAACTTTATGAAGATGATAGAGGTTCTGAAATAGGAAATTGGAAAAAAAAACTCCAAGAAATTGAAGAGGCGACAAAAATAGTGGGAGAAATCAGTAAATCCCTTAAAGAATGCCAAGAAAGCCCCTGTCAAAGGCAAACTAAAGACACAGGAGAAGGAAACTGTTCAAGACATGAAAATCAAAATAGAAGCAATAAAGAAAGTATAAACTGAGGGAGTTCTGGAAAAGTGAAATCTGGGTGAGTGAACAGGAACTATAGACACAAGCATCACCAACAGAATACAAGAAATAGAAGACAGACTCTCAGGTGTTGAAGACATGGTAGAAGAAATAGATTAATCTGTCAAAGAAAATGTTAAATCTAAAAAACTCCTAACACAAAACATTCAGGAAATCTGGGAAACAATGCAAATACCAAACCTAAGAATAATAGACATAGAAGGAGAAGAATCCCATGTAAATAACCCAAAAAATATTTCTGACAAAATCACATTTTCATAACCAAAAAAAAGGCATTTCTATAAAGAAACTGGTTAGAACCTCTACCTGATTTTGGGTTATGGTGGTCCAATAGGATACATGGGATCGTTCTAATTATTTTTGTATCTGTTGAGGCTTGTTTTGTTGCTGAATATGTGGTCAATTTTTGTGAAGGTTATATGAGGTGATGAGAAGAAGGTATATTCTTTTGTAATGATGAAAAGTTCTATAGATGTCTGTTAAGTCCATTTGAGTCATAACATCTATTGGTTCCCTAATTTCTTTGTTGATTTTTTTTGTCTGACAGACCTGTTCAGTGGTCAGAGTGGAGTGTTTAAGTCTCCCACTATTGGTGTGTGGGGTTTGAAGTATAATTTGAGCTTTGGAAATGTTTCTTTTTACATACGGGGTTCCCTTGTATTCGGGGCATGAATGTTCAGTATTGAGATTTTCTCTTGGTGAATTTTTCCTGTGACAAATATGAAATGTTCTTCTTTGTCTCTTTTGATTGATTTTAGTTTGAAGTCCATTTTGTTGGATATTAGGATAGTTATACCAGCTTGTTTCTTGGGTCCATTTGATTGGAAAAATTTTTTACAAACATTTACTCCAGGGCGATGTCTGTCTTTGAGGTTGAAGTGTGTTTCTTGTATGCAACAGAAGGATAGATTCTGTTTTCTTATCCAATCAGTTGGCCTGTGGCTCTTTATAGGTGGTAATTCTTATATCTTAAATTAACCTGTTTCTATTAATCTGTATCGTCATGTGGCTGTGGCTTACTGGCAATGTTCTGGTGCATCTATCTTCTACGGGCAGCTACATGACTTCTCACTGATTCTGGCTACTCTCTCTATATATCTTTTCCAGCCTGGTTATGTTCTGTTAAGTCATTGACCAAAATCAGCTTCTTTATTAACCAATGGCAATAAAACATATTCATAGCATACAGAGGGGAATTCCACATCACCTCCCCTTTTCTGTCTACATAAAAAGGAAGGTTTTGACTTTAACATAGTAAAATTGTATATAATAAAACAGTTATCAAGGAAGAATTATAGTTATAATATTTATATCTATTTTATCTTTTATCATAACTAAGGAAAATTATAACTGTCTATTTTTCAACTGCATCAAAGACCCCAGAAGGATATAATATTACCTAAGTAAACAAGAAGTGCATTGTAAGCAACTTCCAAAACTCTAGAATTAACAGAGATATCTTGCTGCCTGAACAGTCCACCCAGAGTTCTTTAGTAACATTGTGGCATGTATTTTCAGCCTACAGGCCCATAATATCTGGCAGACTTTTCCATGAAACAGGAAATTTGAAGATTTCTTATGATTTTTATTGGTAAAGTTCATAAGTTGCTTTCTTCTGTGTCCTGCAGAATATCTTGCAGACTCTTTCATGAAGCAGGAACCCTGAAAGACTGTCTCACCTTTAGGCAAACTCAGCAGTCATTTTTCTGTGGGTCCTGCATATCCATTTCATACAATATACCATTAATCACTCCAGGCCAGAGCAGTTTCTTGCCCAAATGGCTAACAAACTCCATAAGGAGCCTCTTCAATGCTCATCATCCTCTTGAAGTAGATTGGTACTGCCAGGAGCAGATGTGTCTCATTGTCACGAAAAGTCTTAAGTTCTTAAAATATTTTAAATCCTATATTCTGTTAGTCTTTGAAAGGCTTGAAGAATAACCATCCATCTGAAAAATATCTTTATACATCTCAAAAGCCTAATCGACATGACTACAAGCTTGACTACTCTAGATGACTATCTACTAACTGTGTTTTAAACCATACATTATATTTTTAAATGAGCTGCACAAATGCAATACCCTAATCAAAAGTAGAAGTATACACATGACAAAAGCAACCTAAAATTTGTATCAATAAACCAGGATTCATACCAATGTAAAGTATTCAAATCTATAGCATATCTCTCTGTAAATGAAAACAAACATTTATAAACAATCATTTAAGGAATTTGGCGTTGTTGTCTAGACTACTTCCTGATGATTGGGAAATCAGGTCTGTCACGGGATATCCTGTGTGGTAGGTCCATCTCAGCCAGCAGTTCTGAAGCTGTCATGGATGTTGGGCCATCTGGGCCATTGTTTAAGGGTGTCTTGTTTGATCAAACCAAATTAGTCTGAAAGGAATCCATAGGTTCTCATCCTTTGTGGAAACAAAAGTAGAACCTCTTTTCCAAAGCAACATATCCTTAGATCCAAATATTGAAGTAAAGATACTCTGTGTGTGTGTGTGTGTTGGTTTAACTTAGCAGTCCCAAGAATCAAACGTCTCTCTGCAAAAAAAAATCAAAAAATTCAAAGAAAACAGAATAATATGGATAATCAAGACTCTCTGTGTTTAATCTATCTTTATATGACTTATTTTTCTTCACTCCTTTATGCTATGGCTGTCTTACCCAGTATCTTTAAAGACTTTGTCTTATTTTTATTTTTAAAATGATTTACTCCTTTTTATAACTTGCTATACTTTTTTTCTTCTCTCTCCCAAGCCTGTGTACATTTTTTAAACACACTGTGTCTCATTTAGAAGTCTTTTATGTCTGAATATGTCCTATTATGTATCTGAAGTCCACTTCTGGCAGGACACATTTTAAAATGGTAATCATTGTGGTTACTGAAGCCCTGGATGCTGGCTCTGCTTCTCTCAGCCTTTTAACATGGCAGAGGTAATTCAGTTCTGGAACCGCTGGGAGGGAAATCCCTCACCACCTTAACTCTGGCTAACACCATGACGCATATAAATACTTTTAATCTGAGTAAAAACTAAATCTGCCATGCAGTGCCCTGCATGGCCTGAAAATATCTCTGTGTATAGCAATGGGAATCTGCCATGCTCTCCTGCCTGTGTTTGCCTAGCAGAACCAATCAGGTTGTTTTCCCAGGCCAGCGTACTGAGCAACAGGCATGCTCTCAGCTACTTTTTTCCTAACTCCAAGTGGGCATACAAGCACCCCAACCTAAGTATGTGGCTTGCTACACAGGCTGGTCCTAGTCGTTCAGTAACAGAAAAGGGGAGGAGATGTGGGATTCCCCTATATATGCTATGGCTATGTTCTAGTAAGATATTGATCAAAAGCATTTTATTTATTGACCATGGCAATAAACCATGTTCATGTCATACAGGGGGGAATCCCACATCAAACTTGAGGCAGGTGAGGCTGGGAACAGGAGGGATAAAGTAGGGGAAGCAGAGAGGGAGAAAATACTGGGAGAAATGAATTATGGGGCATTTTTGAGACAAAGTGGTAACCTATTGCACTGGAGACTCTATGGAATCTATGTGAGTAACTAGTAAAAACTCTTAGAATTAGGGACACAGAGTCTGATCCCAATATCTTATGCAACCAAACAAGGCCTTAGATGGAGGAATTGGGACACCAACCCAGACACAAAACCTTTGATCTACAGTGTATTCTGCCTGCAGAGTGTTCTGGGACTGGAGCCTATCAGAACTGTCATCAAAGAGACCCTAAGAGAGTCATCCAGCAACTGAGGATGTAGAGTGCAAATGTAGAGTTGCACAGTCAACATTAGGTGAAGCTTAAGGAGTGCTGGGGAGGAAGGGGCTGGAGGGTCTAAGCAACAAGGGAGGTCACGGATACCACAAGAACATGACCCACAGAATCAACTGTGAATCATGGTAATCACAACGATCACGGAGCCTATAGGGGTCTGACCTATGTCCACTGCATATCTGTTATGGCTGAGTAGCTTGGTGTTCTTGTGGGACTCCTAACAGTGGTAGCAGTGGTTGTCTCTGACACCTTTGCCTGCTTGTGGGACCTTTTTCTTTTACTGCATGGCCTCATCCATCTTTGATGTAGTGATATGTGCCTGGTCTTATTGTAGCATATTATGACATGTTTAGTTTATGTCCCTGGGCATGACTTTTTTTCTGAGGGGATATGGGAGTATGGGTTAAGGGGTGGATCCAGAGAAATGGGAGGTGGGGGAGAGGCTTGGGAAGAGAAGGGGGGAAACTGCAGTAGGGATGTAATACATAAGATAATAATAATAATAGAAAAGAAACATTTTCTTACAAAAAAAAGAAAGAAAAAAGAAAACTACCATGTTTGTAATGAAGTACTCATGTTACTGGTGTTTTTAATTATGAATGTAATCAGATTATTTAATCTCCCCCAAGAATGAGTACCCCTGAGTACCCTGATTGGTTATCTTTTGCCAAGTAGTGAGCCCTAGAAACATACATGCAAGCAACTGGTGTGGGAGGTCCATCTGTCTGTGTGTTGCTTTTCTTGGTTAGTGAATAAAGAAACTGCCTTGGCCCATTGATAGGGCAGAACTTAGGTAGGCAGGGAGATGGAACTGAATGCTGGGAGAAAGAAGGGCAGAGGCAGGGAGACACCATGGATCCACCGGAGACAGACGCTGGGAATTTTACCTGGAAAGCCACTGCCACATGGCGATACACAGATTAACAGAAATGAATTGAATTAAGATGTAAGAATTAGCCAACAAGAAACTAGAGCTAATGGGCCAAGCAGTGTTTTAATGAAGGAAGGAAGGAAGGAAGGAAGGAAGGAAGGAAGGAAGGAAGGAAGGAAGGAAGAAGAAGGTCATGAGGCCATTTGGGGATTTGCTTCTGAGCACTGAGGCATAAGGCCAGCCCAACTCAGTGTAGACTGTGTGACTGACACTAAATTCAAAGCTCAAATTCATTCTGCTCAGAAGCTACATTATGAATCAGAACTATCCTTTCTTTGTAATAATGAAATAGATGGAGAATACCTTTGTGCTGCTGCTTCATCTGACTTTCAGGTTTCAGTCAATGATGATACACTTTCATAACGATAAAATACCTTCTGATTTAGAAAGTGTTGAGTCATCACCTCATAAATATAGACAAGCGGGCTCTCCTGCTACAGGCAACACTAACAAGACTAAACAGGTTGCATTTGTATATTTATTCATCTATATGCATATGTAACAACAGTGACTAAAGAAGAGGAGGTTGTGAACTTGGGAAGAGGGTATTAGGAAAGGATAAGAGGTAGAAGAGGGTGGGACAAATGATCTAATTATATTTTTATTGAATTTAAATAAATAAATGATGCTACTTTTTATTACCAAATACTCAGGAAAACAGATGCAAAAGAGCTCTCACTCCAAAATTAACTCTAATAACCTCCCCTACCAGACATTTACATATGGGATCAATGTCCCACCATCCAAAGAAAGCTAAGTTGGCATCCAGTGTCCTAATTGTTGCACTGTAAGATCCCTCCTGGTTATAGAAACATTTTCCACAGTCACTCACTACCAACTACTGATGTTGGCGCCTCAAGATCTTCAGTCTGAGACAGTCCTACCCTCGCCCTTCTTGCTGCCTCTTTGATCTTTCCTACTTATGCCAAAAAAAGTCTGTCATTTTGTTAATTTTCTAAAAGCAATACCATGACCCTACTGTTGAGTCAATTCACTAGTTTTTCTACATTAAATGCCACTACAGAGACTCAGTTTAATGGGTTAAATGAATCGCCTCAAAAGCAGTTAAGTCCTAGCTTCCTACACCTATAAGATTATTTGGAACTAAGTCTTTGTAAATGATTGAGTGAAAATGAGGTAATTAGAGAGAACACTAGTGGAATATGATGTGCTCTTATATAAAACAGGAAATCTGAGCCAAAAGACAAATCTAGTTGTGAAGAGACAATGTGGGCAAATAAAGTCATTCATATGTCATGGAGAAAAGACTGAAACCAATCCTTCACTTGGTACCTTAGGGAAAACTCTATCAACACCTTGATTTTAGACTCCATAACTTCCAACACTGTAGGTAATACATTAGTGGTTTTTTAAACTTGGTCAGTTGTAGTATCTTGCTATATCCCAGAACAATAATAAAATCACAATCAGAAAATACCCCACAATGAATATTTTACTCATATTGAATGTGAAAAATTAAATACACTTCTATTTTTATTAAGCTTGAGGATGTTGTTGTTATAACAATTTCAATGCCATTGTTTGCATTCTGGGATCCTTTCCTAGGAACAAAAAAAGTAGAGTAAGGGTTATACTTTGTAATTTCCTTAATAATATTTATGTGAAGGGCAGGCACATTTGAACACAACTGGTCACATATTATAACAGAAAGGGACTTAAAATGCTAAAATATAAATATAATTTATTTATATAAAACCACTAACTTTTAATGTAGCTTTAAAACTCTTAATAGGAATTTTATTTGCCACTGAAGGGATCTCACTCAACATTCTCCTGTCGAGAAGAAATGTCTGAAATCAAGATCAAGTTGGTATGGAAAATTTCTGGGAAAGAAACACTTTGGAATCCTTTGACTGGATGTCATAGTCAGCCATAAACTCTGTCTACTTAATTTGTAAATTTCCAGGTTTGGCTCATGGGTTTATTCTTAGATTCCTGGAGGACTTGGGCATGTCCTAACAGAAACTTCCCAGGAGTGCCTAACGGAAAAGATTCCCTCCAGAGACTTTTGTCTCTGTTGCTCCACTCAGCTTCAGCCCTGCGTGATGCTCACCACATTTCCCTTGGTCCTGAGGAATATGTTCATAGTCTCCTGAACTTGCTTCTGATAGCTGGCGTGTTAACATTCACTCTGGCAAAGCTGTCCTTCCTTCCTCATGCCTAGACAAGCCCTAACGTGCATATTTAGCTTCAGATTATTTTGGAGCAACTGGGGAGGGTGACTTAAACTTTGTTAGAACACCCTTTCATGAAGCATTATTTCCATTCCATACTCATAGGCATCTGCTCCTGTATATGTATGTATATGCTGAGCACACTCAATTTACAACTTCACAAATAGCTGCTTATCCAGCCACCAAGGGCAAAATGATTTATGTAGAGTGAGCTGTAATAAGCACAGGTTTCATTTATTTTCTATCATGGTTGTAACTCCTAGGGGGAGAAGAGCTGATTTAAATGCCAAAGAAAAAGAAAGAAACAACACGAAACAAAAATTAATCATACCATGTCCTGGTGAATCACAACTGTTTCTAAAGTTTGATGGTTCAGACTGGGACACAAAGCTTACTGGGGAGTGTGGACCTGAAGAGATCAGGGGAGAAGATAGATGAGTATGAGCATCTTGGAGAAATAATTGTGCTGGTGGCAGTGGAGGCAGAGGTTGTCACTTACAAGCTGTGTGACTAGAAGGCAGTTACTAGACACCTTCATTCCATAGTATCCATCTGGAGCTCTCTCACTTTCATACCCAAGGATGCCCACCAAACAGAGAATAGAAAATACAAACATTTAAGGGGCATGGCTGGTGGAAAGCTGCCTTTAAAATCTGTTTTTATCTCTATTCTGTGTCTTCTAGGGAGGGCCTCCAAAACTCTCTTCTGAATAATTTCAGAAGCTCCCATCTGTTTTTTTCTTTTATCTGTGGACTCTTTAACACTCATGCCCTTTTACTAGTATTTCCTTCTCTTTTTCTCTTCCACCAAGATGGCTACCCACACTTACTATACTCAGTGACCATGAGGACTTCTGGGAAAAAGGAAATACCTCCCCTTCAAAACTGTTTCCTGCTCTAGAACACAGGTAAAGGCTTAATTCCTCTAATCTATACAGCAAGAAGAGTACCTGTGTCTCCATGTCAAACTGGAGAACCCAGGGAGACAGGAAGTAGCCATATCTTAAAATCCTACTTGCTGAGCCTCTTTCCTTAGAGATCCATTTAACTGCAAGGGAGAGGAAGGAAGGAAGAAAGAAAGTAAGGAGGGAGGGAGGGAGGGATGGAGAGAGAGGGAGAGAGAGGGGGGGAGAGAGAAAGAGAAAGAGAGAGAGAGAGAGAGAGGGAGAGAGAGAGAGAGAGAGAAAGAAAGAAAGAAAGAAAGAAAGAAAGAAAGAAAGAAAGAAAGAAAGAAAGAAAGAAAGAAAGGTCATGAAGCCATTTGGGGATTTGCTTCTGAGCACTGAGACATAAGGCCAGCCCAACTCAATGTAGATTGTTTGACTGACACTAAATTCAAAGCTCAAATTCATTCTGCTCAGAAGCTACATTATGAATCAGAACTATCCTTTCTTTGTAATAATGAAATAGATGGAGAATACCTTTGTGCTGCTGCTTCATCTGACTTTCAGGTTTCAGTCAATGATGATACACTTTCATAATGATAAAATACCTTCTGATTTAGAAAGTGTTGAGTCATCACCTCATGAATATAGACAAGTATTTACCTCATGAAGTTAAGACAAGTATCTACACAATCCTTGGAGTCACATGAGGACGGAACTTGAAGCTTCCAGGCCTCAGATACTCAGAAAGTGGGAAATAATTCTGGTTTGAACTGAAGTGTATTAGAGAAATTCAAGGAATTTCTAAAGTCCCTTCCTTTAGAAGTGTCTACAAAGCCCACAGAGTACAGACATATGTGCCATGTACCTCAGTACAGACATATGTGTCATGTGCCTCAGAAGCTCATAGAAGCTTAGATGTTCCAGGCATCTTCAATGGAGAAGAGGCTCTTTTTCATGCTTCTGAAACCAGCCACTGCTCAGACAAGATAATTATCCATCCAGCCTTATGGTCATTTTGAAAGGAGGAGTCCTTAGATTTCTTTTGCTTTAAAACCTTCAGAACAAAGGAAATAAAATAAGAGTATTTTTCTTTAACAACACCCCCTACTTTCCATTCTCAGTTAATACACAGAGTACAGCAGTGCTCCTAAATAAAAATCCAGGAACCGTGAAGCACAGGTCACCAAAAAGGATAAAGAAACTTGGTACCTGCTTCTCACATTTGTAATAAAAGTAAGCAATGAACCTACAGCTCTCAGCATTTTCTAACTGCAGTGATTTCTTTAATTCTGTGGGTTTTGCTTCACCTTTAAGGGTTGCTTCTTTCTGAGGCTTCTAAGATACGCATGTCATAGCTATGGCCTAGCTCCTCCAATCTACCCAAGGCTGTTGAAAATCTGCCCTCTTAACTCAACCCGTGTTCTGCCTGAGTTTCCAGCAGTATGTAGACTGTTTCTTTCTTTGGAAGTACAAGGTTCTGCATCTGTTCAGACAAAAACATCTGACCTCATTCCTTCTCTCAGGGTCACCAAGGAGGCCTCCATATCTATCTCAACACTCTGAGATTGCCTGCGATGGTGTTCCTTGTGTCCTCTACAACCAAACAAATTCCTACCATCCTCACCTGGAACTGAGCATCTTCTATTCTGACCCTCATAAGAGACAGCTTTTTGCTTCTGCTATCATTTTTTTCCCTCGGTGTTGTTCCCTTGGATAATAACTTCCTCACCCAAGTTAATTTTAACATAACCTTAATTTATAAAGAGCTATAAATACAACTCCGTCATTGAAGGTAGAGATGATATCGGCAAACAGATGCTGTGGTTAGAATCGGTATCCTGACCTTCCCTGGCTGCCTTCATCTCCAAAAGCCTCAAAGGCAATTAATTGCCTTTGGCAGATTAACTAACTACAAAGCCTGTTTCCTGAGACCAAGTTATCAAGACTGTCTGAATTATTCCAACTAACAATTGAGGAATAATGACTAATAAAGCTAAATTCATGCATTCTTGAGAAGGAAAATCCAATCACTCTCTGGGCACGTTGGAAAAGCCATGAATAAATAAATAAATAAGTGAATGCAAATAGTCCCTAAGAGGATGTCCTTTTCTTCAACTAGCCTGCATTTGAAAGTAGCTCTCCTGCCTGACAGTGATCTGGCAGCATTGGTGAGAAGGAATGATTAATGTTCAGTCTGTAATCTGTGCACGTAATTGGTGACAGCCTCCACAAAGACACTAACACCCTGACTTGGTGCCATGATGTTTTCAAGGCAATTTGTACCATAATGGTTCATTTATAAACATGTACAAGCACGATTGCATTGCACACAATTTAATCATTTATTCACATTCTTCAGATCTAAAGAAAGTGGTGTAGCCTTTCAGAAATCAATACTCAGCCTAAACCTAATGGATTATTCATTAAGGTTTTCCCTGCTGCTGAACAGAGTCTGCTCCCAACAGGGTCCTCAGCAAAGCTGGGTTTGAGAGGTAGAATCTGTCCAACACATCCAGCCAGCCTGAAGATTTTCTAGATATGAAGGATAACAAGAGTTTATATACCAGTGGTAAGCAAGAATTAGTCAGTCACAATTCTAAATCAAAGCAGAAGGATGCTGCTTCAAGAATATCAGCCCTAGTTCATTTTACTTTTTCAGGGTGTTTTCTTCATAAGTCAAATTCCAGGGACCAGGGTAGTATCCTCTACTACAGGAGAGTTGCAGCAGGCCCAAATGATACCAGAACTGAGCGAGTACGTTGAAGGCAATGTGTCCTAGCTTTTGCTGCAAGGAAACTGGCAGACAGCAAGAGGTGGTTTTGCCTCAACCAACAATTCTAGGAAAAATGCTTCTTAGATTCCTGTGCCTCAAAGTCTTCCAATGTGGAATATATGTAGAGAATAGGACTTTATGGCTTCCAACAGCACTCTACACTGTTCTGATTAACAGATATCCTTCTGACCTGACCTCGGTCCATTAAAAGCGATGATCCAACCACACAGGACTGGACTCACCAGTTACAAGGGTAGTCTCCAGTTACAAGGGTGAACTGAATGATATAACCCTCATTTGGGGGACCCCCAGGAGACCCAGGGTTCACGGTATCACCTGTGAAAGAGGATCATTTCCTCCTCAGCATAGTCAAATGCAGTGCCATATGTACATGTACATCATAAACGTATACATACACATATACAAAGACATGCTCTGTTTTTTCTTGGAGAATATATTCTAATAAGGAAGACCAAAGAAGTCAAAATTGTTCAAGTTTCTAAAAGTACGAAAGAGGATGTCATGGTGGGAATTAGTAGTGATAATAAATATGTAAGCTTTTGAGTGAAGGGTTTAAGGTAGATAGAGAAGCAAGAAAGTCTGTTTTTAAGGATGACCAATGTGTCAACACTGAAATGGTCAGAAACATCAACCAAGCAAAGAAAAGACGGAAGAACATTTTGTACTATCAGAACACTTAGTGAGTTCTTCACAACACTAAGGCCTTGACGACTGCATTGAGAAAGAAAGGCTATGTGAGCTATGACCTAGCTGCTAGGCAGAATCACAGCTCTATTTTCCTTTGCTTCTATTCTATTGCACTAATATGCAGCCCAGGAATGTGTGCCTGGATGTAGGACCTTGTCTGGGGGCCAGAGCTGCCCCCCACGGTGCAGCAGAGTTGTTTCTACCACAACCTCCCACTGTTAGGTAAAGGACACAGGCCAGTGGTGACAGCAAAAACAGTCACAAGGACTGTTCTCCCAGACAATACTGGTGAGGACCTGAAATGTTTTCAAGCTATGCCCCGCCAAGGCAAAGGTTCTCTTTAATCTGTTTTATCTGTTGCAAGAGCACAGGGCTCTCTCTCACTACAACCAGTTTCTCTTGGATAGCACACTGAGATGCTATTCAAGAAGTTGTGTGAGGGAGTTTTGTAAATAAAACAGCGTGTGGGAAATATGCTTGCTAACCTGTTCCTGGGACTCCCAAATATAATGTAAATGTGCTAACACATTATCCTGATATCCTTCAGAATAACTTATTCTTTTAACCTACAAAATATTATTTTTTGTTTCTGGTTTTTGAACTCACATCCTATCTTGGCTTCAAAACTTGTATCCACTTCTCATGTAGCCTAAAACTTACATATTTAGAACAAGACTTTTTAAGATTTGATGATGCAACATATTCCTCTTCATTTTAGGACAGAAAAATGTACAACTACAATGAGTAACTTGTTGTATTAAGTTAGCTGACTCCATAGACAAATATTTTCAGTTCATTTATCCTAGATAAATTACGGATCTTGTCAGTGGAAAACACCTGGAGAAAAGTAATTTGGGGGGGGGGGTCAGTTCCCCACAAATTTCCAAATCGATGTCTTAAAACCATCAAGATAAACCCAAACACAAAATAGCCAAAGTGCTTAAGATAGTCTCTTATTGTGGCTCCTGGTTCATCTCTTTTAAGTTAAAAATGAAAAGAAACTCCAGATATTTAAAAACCAAATGACCCTGGAATGACAACAATAAGTGGTCAGGAATAAGAAGAGAAAGGAAAGTACAGAGTGAAAAGGTAGAAAGAGCGGAGGAGCTGTAAACAGGTTTACAACACAAAGCCAACTTTCAGAGTTTCTAAACATTGGTCTTGGAATCATTTATCAGATTTTGCACGTGTGTCTCAGCACAGTGACTTTTGGAGCACTGATCTATGGGAAGAGCATTCAGAAGGCAACCCTAGCTCTCCCAGAGAGTGTTTCAGTGGCTGCCTTATTGTCCCAGCTCCTTGTTGGTTGGACCAGGCTGATTTGCAGGCCAGCGCTTTCATTCTCTAGACTCATTTCTGGTTTAGTTAGTAACACACAGTGAGTACTGAGGGGCAAGGAGGCTCTCTTTTAGCTGTCACAGATGCCCATGCATCTAGAGAAGATATTTTGCTTTTGACAAGGTGAAGATGCCGCTTTAATATCTTGCTCAAATTTATTTACTTGTTAGGATGAGTCCATTTCGACCATGCAATTTTCGATCAGAAGCATGAAATTAAAATTAGCCAACTACATTCTAGCTGACAATGAGGTGTGCTGAAAGCAGAATTGATGTCAGCTATGACACTCCAGCTTGAAAAATTTAGTAAAAAATTTGCAAACCACCAGGAATTACATGTGCAGGCAAACAAGGAAAATACCCTTTTTGCACATCTTTATCCAATATGAGGCTTTAGTTGACAGCTAACTATCTGCTGTGCAACCTAAAATATAATTGAGCATATGCAACCTCCTGATGGAAGCCATAAATGTAAAAATGCATTAAGAGCATCTCTCTGTAGTTTTTTTGTGAACGAAAACTATTTTAAAAAAACATAAAGACAAGATGAAAATTATCAGTTAACAACCATCCTTTATAGCAAATATAATTTTCACTTGATAGGATTTAAGAATATAATTAATTCTGTGATCGTCAGTCATTTTATGACATTGAAACTCAGTAAACCATTCAGTCTGGAAGATATGAGTAGCAAGCAATATGGAAATAGCTGGGGGACAATGACATCTATGTCCCACCATCCACAACTCCATCTCCATAGAATCTGCAGGGAAGCTATCTATGCAAGCCAGACATAGCACTGTAAGGGGTAATTGAACTCTTCCAGCTCCACATAGAACAATGGCTCCTATTGTAAGCCCAGCCAAATAGCCCTACAGTGAGTTAGAATGAGGTGGACCCAGGGCCGCTCACACATCTTTACCCAGCCTCCTGCCCAGAATGATACACAGTACAACATTTTTATCAACATGAAGTCATATTTCAACACATTCCTTCACAAAGCAAACATGCGTTATTGTACACAGTAGAATTCTAACTAGATGTCCACTTTTAATTCACCCTCTTGTAAAAATCACATTTAAATGACCACATTATTTGAATTTTTGGGGGGGTTCTAGATATGGAAAAAGAACTTTGAATTAGAAGATGATCTATTAAAGCCATTAAGAACTATTTTTTAAAAAAATAGGATATAATGCACAAATAAATAGAGATTCTGAAATATCACAACATATGTAATTTACTTTCATATCAAAGCAGGAATACATTCCCTGAGAAATCATATACAATAACCTTGAAGTACCTGCAGAATTGGTGTGGGAAGTCTTTCTGTCTATGTGTTGCTTTCATTGGTTAATGAATAAAGAAACTACCTTGGTCTATTGATAGGGCAGAACTTAGGTAGGTGGGGAAGACAGAACTGAAAACTGGGAGAAGGAAGGAGTCAAAGAGATGCCATGCATCTGCCGGAGACACATGCTGGGAACTTTACCCGGTAAGCCACTGATACGTGGTGATACACAGATTAATGGAAAAAAGTTAAATTAAGATGTAAAAGTTAGCCAATAAGAAGGTAGAGCTAATAGGCTAAGCAGTGATTTAATTAACACAGTTTCTGTGTGGTTATTTTGGGGCTAAGCTAGGCAGGCAGCTGGTACAAACAAGTGGCCCTCCTTCTCCCACAGAATTTTGAATTTTTCATACCAATTATATTACTAAAAATGAAACTCACCAATCATTTCCATTAAACATAGTTTCTCTAGTTTAATATAAACAGAATAATCATGGTAATACTATATCTTAACAACCACTAGAGTATACTATTTGCTTTAAAGTTAATATTATAATCCCTTTATCTTACTTTACTGAAAAACAGGGCTTTCTTCCTGGTTTTATACTTATGAGTTTAATTTATATGTTACAATTTATTAGTTTATAAATACCTCTAATCTAATAGATTAAAAATCTCTTATGCTAACTTCTCTATTTATTAGACAAGTTAAATAAACAATACTCAAAAATCTTCCTTTGAAATCTAATTTATTGTTTGACTTGGGAGGAGACATATTTTATGACCAAGTTTATTCTTCACTCTGAGTATGTCTATTGGGCCTCAGTGTACTCAGGATTCCAAACCAGTTACTTTTCCCCAAATGTAGTCTCTTGTGTTGCTCTTTCCTCTGAGTTAGAAGTGATTGTCTCCTTGATTCAGAGGAGCTATGATTAGCCTCGAGAGGTCTTCCTAAGATTGGATCAATTGACTTCTCTCCTGTAAATCAATATGAGGCTAACCAGGCTTAGGAAACTCAGGAGTCCCCACCCCTCCTCACATATATATAAGCAATTAGGAATTAGTGTGAGGAGTGGACTCTTTGGTGGTATAACCTTCATAAGTTACCCAGGTCCTACTAATTAACTCCCATATATGGCTAGTCATGTCTAGAATCATCTCTGGGGACAATCATTATACTCTGTTTAGAGTGAACAGAAATAGACTCCTCAGGAAAAGTGATAGTATAACTTTAATTGGTATGCTTGCTACCCATCCAGATTTCTGTAGGAGTCTCAACAAGCCCTTAGTCAATCAATCACTATGGGCACTAAACATTAGGCTACTCATCAATGCTATTACCAAAATGCTAAATGTCGAAGGGAAGAGTTCTAAAGGATGAGATTGACTTGGGATTCGCAGCATGTTTTACTTTGCTTCTCTGATGAACAAATAGAAACTTTGGAAGAAAATACTTTATTTGGCTTACAAGTTGAAGTCAGCTGTCAAAGGAAGCATAGGCAGAACTCAAGGGATGAACCTGGAGGCAGGAACTGAAGCAGCAAACATGGAGCAACATGGTTTACTTTTTTGTCACCATAGCTTAATCAGTCAATTTTCTTATCTCTCTCAGGACCACCCACCCAGGGGTGGCACCAACTGCAGTGGGCTGAGCCCTCCATAATCAAGAAAATGGTCCCCAGAAATGCCCAAAGTCCAATCTGATAAAGCAATTCCTATTTGAGGTTCTCCTTTCCCAGGAACTCCAGCCTGTATTAAGTTGATAAAATTTGACCATAAAGAGGTGGAGATTTGGAGATGGAGAAAAATGGTTTAGAATGTGTGGTAAACAAACACACAAAAAAGGACAATCTTTATTTGGGATTCAAGGACAGACACTAACTTTCTTCAGTTTGTTAGATAAGAATCCCAACTATGGTAAACTTGTCTTCCTAGTCAACTTTACCATTTTCCCTAAAGTTGGCCCTTAGCAATGATTATCTGACCATAGGCATTTCTAGGTTAGTTACTAATTTATACCATCCCATTAGACACCTTAGCTAGAGGACTCACTTGTAAGTTCTCTCTCCTAAGATCCATGGAACATAAGTTAAATGGATTATGTAATGCTACCTCAAAACTTAATGGGAAGCTTTTTTCTTAGAAGAATATACTAAAATTCCCTGGATGTTCACTTCTGGGGCAGGTTGTGTCATAAGCACCAGTAAGACTTTGAATGTAATTCAAGCCCCAAGAGAAGTTACTGTGACATATGGCTGACTAATAGGAAAATTTTATATACAAATATTCCTAGACACTCTGACTAATGTAAACTCTCAATGACTAACCAACATTGCCTCTTCTGACTGATAGTTATTAAGTTGTGCACTAAACTAACATCATTACTGGGAAATACTGCAATCCCATTTTACAGAAGTATTAGCTATTTGATCTCTCTTACTCACTTCAGCAGGCCACATTAGCAGAGTAGGATGAACGGTTCAGTTAGTAATGTGCTCACCGCACAAGTACTGGGTGCAACAGTGAGCATTTGTAACCCTGGCACTGGGGAGGTAGAATTAGACAGATCCCTGAAGTTCATTGGTAACAAGTCTAACTAAATTGGAAAACTCCAGGTTAAAAGAGAGTATCTTCTCAAGAGAAAAAGTGGGGAGCCACTGAAAAAGACATACAATATTGGTCTATGGCTTACACACACACACGCGCGCATGCGCGCGCACATACATACACATGCATATACCCACATGAAAATATGAACAAATCAGACATACACAAAGAAGGAAGAAAAGGAGGAGACAGAAGAGGAGAAAGAGATGGTGATGATGATGATGATGATGATGATGATGATGATTTAAAAATCCATGTTAGACTATTTGGTGGATATGAAGCTAAAGCACACCCAAGACCCAGACCTGATAACCTGAAGGACTGAATGACTTATGGGTAAATCACTCTCCATGTAGTTCCATTGTCCTCACTGTCAAACTCATCTTTAACTGTCATGGGAAGAAGATTGATTACCCAAGTCTCTGTAGGAAGAATAGGAAGAACCAGAAGTATGTGATATTAAAAGCACGTTCTATTCTGAGTCATGCCTGTTGACGTTAGACCTCAGATAACAGTCTGACCTGTGCTTCTAAACCTTCTCTATTATTTACTAGTTCACCGACAGAATTAATTTCCTGCCTGTAAGTCTACAGCTTATTGTCTGCCTTAACATTGTCTTCTCTATAACCCACTAGAGTAACTTTTATGCCTGACCCTCCCTCCACAAGTGTATGAAATATTGAGTTTCAGAAAACAGCCTTGGCAAGATCTATCCTGATTAGCCATAAGTTTTCAAGAAATCATTTTTCTAGAATGCAGAGAATCATTAACAGAGCAAGTCCACTTACCATGATTGTTTCCATGTGCTGGATCTTAGAGTCTGCTGGCAATCATTCTAAGTATCAAGTTAAGTACCAGCATTTTATACCAGCAGAGGACTAGGCTAAGAGAGTACATCAGAAATAGTCAGTAGGTTCCATCATAAAGACTTGCTGAAAATTATCAAAAGAGAAAAGATCTTCACCAACCCCACATCAGACAGAGGCCTGATCTCCAAAATATACAAAGAACTCAAGAAATTGGCCATCAAAAGAACACATAATCCAATAAAAAAATGGAGTAAAGACCTAAAGAGAGAACTCTCAACAGAGGAATCTAAAATGGCTGAAAGACACTTAAGGAAATTCTCAACATTTTTAGCCATCAGAGAAATGCAAGTTAAAACAACTCTGAGATTCCATCTTACTCCTCTAAAAATGGCCAAGATCAAAAGCACAGATGACAACTTATACTGGAGTGTTTATGGAGTAAAGGGAACATTCCTGCATTGCTGACGGGAGTGTAAGCTGGTACATTCCCTTCGGATGTCAGTGTGGCAATTTATCAGAAAATTAGGAAACAACCTTCCTCAAGACCCAGCAAAACTACTTTTGGGTATGTCCCCAAAGGATGTTCAATTATACCACAAGGACATATGTTCAACTATGTTCATAACAGTATTGTTTGTCATAGCCAGAACCTGAAAACAACCTAAATGCCACCTGACCAAAGAATGGGTAAGGAATATATTCTTCCCTGAAGAATATATTTCAACTAAGGGAGTCATTTTAGAGTTTACAGGAAACTTGATTATATATGGGATCCCAGGTCCAAGGAGAGATCCCCAGATTGTTCTCTGGACAGAGGAGGGGGTGCCTGAACCGGCCTTGGCCCGTGACCATACTGATGAATATTTTGCTTATCACCATAGATCCTTCATCTGGCGTTGGATGGCGATACAGATGGAGGCCCGCGTTGGAGCACCGAACTGAGCCCCCCAAGATCCAAATGAGGAGCAGAAGGAGGAAGAAAATGACGAAGGACTGCGAGGGATACTATCACCCACTGATACAAGGGGTCGGATCTAATGAGAGTTTACCAAGGCCAGATGGACCGTGACTGAACGAGCATGTGATCCAACCAGATTCTCTGAATGTGGCCGGATTTTCTGAATGTGGCTGGCCTGCAGTCTTTCTGAGAAGCCATTGACAATGACACTGGGACTGGTTTCCTCTGCATATACTGGATTTTTGGGATCCAGTCTGTTTGGATGCTCACCTTCCTGGACCTGGAGGGAGGGGGGAGGAACTTGGACTTTCCACAGGGCAGGAGACCCTGACTGCCCTTGGGGACAAAGAGGGAGGAGGAGAGGGAGGGGGGAGTGGGAGGGTGTTGGGAAGAGGGGCGGAAATGGAAACTTTTTATAATTTAATAAAATTATTTTCAAAAAAAATAAAAAAAAAATAAAAAAAAAAGAATGGGTAAGGAAAATGTGATGCATTTACACAATGGAGTACTACACTGTGGAAGAAATCAATGACATTTTGAGATTTGCAGACAAAATGGATGGATCTAGAAAACATCATATTGAATGAGGTAATCCAGACCCAGAAAGGCAAATATTATATGTACTAACTTATAGTGGTTTTTAGAAATAAAGCAAAAAAAAATCCTACAAATTACAGTCACAGAGAACATAGACAACAATGAGAACCCTAAGATAGACATACATTGATCTAATCTACATGGGAAGTAGAAAAAGACAAGATCTCCTGAGTAAATTGGGAGCATGTGGACCATGGGAGAGAGTTGAAGGGATGGGAGAAGAAGGGAAGGGAGCAGAGAAAAATGTATAGCTCAAAAAAATCAATAAAAAATATAAGACTATTGAAAAAGTATGTTTAAAGAGATACAGAAAGAAACCAATAATAAAAAAAGAGGGTATGTATACAAAACTGTCAAGAGTTCCCCAGAGAAATATTCGATAGGATACAAGGAGATACCTATGTACTCAGAGATTTATTATAAAAATTAGTTTACATGGTTATAAAATCCAAGGAGTAACTCACATAATACACACCAACTGAAAGATTAGGGATGCAGATATCATTGATCTGTACTCCAAGTGAGCAAACCAGGATCTCAATGATATGAGTTCCAGAGTCCCAAGACCCATGAACTGAGGTCCCCAAGGCTGAGGGATAAAGAAAGGTCTTGAAGAAGAGAGTTATCCATGCTCTGATTCTATATGTGTTCCCTGCATGGCCTGGATGATTCCTCCTCACACCAATGAGGGTGTATCTTGTGTTAGACTACCAATTCCACTGTAAATCGTTTCTATAGATTTTATCATCAACACACTCAAAAAATGCATTAGCTGTCTGGGAATCAGCCTAGTCAAGGTGAAAAATAATTAGTTAATGCAAAGGTATCAAGGTGGGAAACTCAAAAAGAAAGGAGATATGTTCATGTCATTAATTGCTATTAAATTACTTGAAAGATGCCACCCACCTATACACCATACACCAGTGAACCAATGACTCCCCTGGACCACACACCAGGAAACAGATCCACAGTTTGAATCTAAATCTAAGTCTTAAGCTACTTGGCTTGTATAACATAGTTCTACCTACGCCTAGGATGAGAAGTTGCTTCTTATTTAAATCTGTGTTTGAGAAGTTGGTCCTGAGTCAGATACACATTATCTTGTTTCATTATTCATATTCATTCAGCAGCCATCTACGGAGAACTTCTTACATGCAGAAGCTGTACTAGTTAGCTGGCACATCAAAGACATTCAAGAAATTTTGTTGAAAGGATGAAAATGTCCTTGGCTGCCTCATAGCTTCTTCACAGTGCTTTAGGGGCCTTCCATTTCTTTTATCCGTCCTGCCTTAGGCACAGCAATTTTCCTATATTGATATGGCAGTCTTTTAATATTCTTGGCCACACCTTACCCACCATACTTCTGACTGGTTTTTTTGGTAAACCTTTTAAAGCATACACATTTCACTTTAATATGCTTTCATTCCCACTCTCTTGCAGTCCTGGTATTTATTTCAATTTCTGGTTTCTTGCTTGCACCATTGCCTTGAGGACACCGTGGGATACACTTCAATTTTCAAGTGCTGTCCTTAACTGATTTGTTCCATCTGCAGCACTCCCTCCACAGACAGGGTGCTGAGACTGGACATTTACTTATAGTTCTATCTTTTTAGGGAGATCATCTTTATGAAACCTACCTACATGATTTCTGGGGTAACTTAGAGGGTGATTTGGGTTATCCACTACTATCTGATCAAAGTTTTTGAAACATTGTATATGAAGCTGTGAAACCACTATATTCCCAAGCGGAGATCACTGAAGACAGTTTGCATCCTAATTTAAATGTATGTTTAAGTCATTGACAGATACTGCCAATAATTAAATACATGTAAATAATTAAATATACACATATATGTATATACATATACATGTAGATATGACCCATGGTTTTTGCACTCAGTTTGAGTTGGCAGTACATAACAATCAGCTTTGTCTTCTCCTATTCACTACGACGATGTAATAAAGCATTCATCTGAAAGTGTGGTAATTATTTTAGCTGCAAAGGTTTCTTGCAACACATATCAAGAAGGTAGTCATGGCCTAATAAGGATGCTTTATTTTGTTATGCCAGCAGTTCATTGTTAACAATTATCATGACAAATGGGACAGTTGGTTAGGTGAAGCTTCACTTTTCACGTTTCAGCGTAAGCTATGTGTTTTAAATTATATATCTGAGCAGCATTGACGATGGCACCATTCCACATTTTCCCACCAGGAACATCTATCATTCCCTTTTGTATTGTGTCCACACTATGTGCATTACCCACCCACTAGTCACTCAGCTGCTCTGGCTATTACATTGGCTGCCATAGTATCACAGTTCTTGCATTCAAGCAACTTTAATTTTGTTTAATCAGAGCCCCAAAATATAAAAGTAGCAGCTCTGAAATAACCTGCAAAGAACTCAGGGATCTCTGCATGATTTAAGGAATCCACAGTGGTCTTGGAAATACCCTTACCAGCTAATACTGAACCACTATGTACTTATTATTTTCTGCTATAAAATGGAATTTTATATATTTCAAATTATATCTGAAAATTTGCTGATGTACGACCATTTTGAACCATCAAGTATTCACTTCCTATAGTTCAACCTGGTGCTTAAATAAATGCCAGGGCTCATTAAGCATTTGCAAAATGCCATTTCCTAGCTTGAGCATAATACTGGATTTAATCCTTACAATATTTCCTAATGTGGTTTCCTTACTTTCAAGGTGAGAATATCGGCCTTAGGAACAATGGTACCTTCAAACAAACACAGATGTTTAGATGTTTTTGGAAAGACCTGAGAAAATGGTGATCATGTTAGTGTTACCAGAGGAAGGGTCATCTTTATTATAAAATCAAAAATGTTGTCTTAATTACATATTGTTGTTGGGTTGTGAGGCTAGTGAGCTACTGTAGTTTGAAGAGTCAACTCTAGAAAGATATATGAAAGCCTCAACTCCAGTACTGTGGTGTGACCTTCTGGGATAAAGGAGCTTCATAGATGGAATTAGATTGGCATAGGATAGTGCTAAATTCAGTGTAGAGAATACACAATGACAGGAACATATGGAGGAATTCCCTGGGATGCTTTAAATAAAGAAAAGATGTGGTAAAAAAATACCTTGGAGAAGGGGAGGCAGATATTAAAAGTTTTGGCCACAAGCTAAGGAAGTACAGGGTTGTTACCATGACCGAGAGCAACAAGAAGCAGATTGGATTCTTTCTCAGAACACCAGAGATCATCATAAGACCTGGGGAAACTTTAATTTTTCAAACTTCTGGCCTCCAAAGTTATACAACAGTTTAAGCTGTTCAGTCTGTGACAATGTTTTTGACAATCTGACAAACTGATTTAGTTATGAAAGTGTTAAGTTCAGACTTTGAGGAAACGATGAAGGCAGGATTCAGTCCAAGCAGATGAATTCTGAACACTATGCTATGCATTTTAACAAGCCACTATCTCCATTCTATTTTAACATGTGCATTAATCATATGTATAATACATATAATAATTATATGTATTAACATATGAATGAAATGTTATATTACATATAAGGGGAAAATGGATCTCAGAAAATAAAGCAATTTGATGGCCAATGACTACAGCATTTAAATCCACATCATGTAATTTCTACATACTTTCCAATGAGCCCATATTTGATAATACTGCCCAGCATGTTTGTACTTAGAACAAGGCCATTTCAGCTTAATGTTTATTGTTCTACTAGCTTTCAAATGTATGGATATGTATTGTGTGCCCTGGGATAGAACTGAATTGAGAACTGAATTCAAGGAGAGCTTTGAACTTAGCCTTTTACAAAAGTCCCACCTTTGTAAATTCCACATAGGGCTCTTTTCTAGTGCACATCCACAGAGCTGATGTCTAAGGACCTTTGCTCCACAGAACTATGGCCACGGTAACCATGATCACATTTAAAAACTCACACTTTCCCTATTAGAATTCCTTAGACATGGGTAGTAGCCAGAGGAAGTTTGTCATTTTTGGTGACAGTTTGGAAAATTTGGCTCCCCTCAGTTATCCCACTGAGTGTAACTAATACAAATTTAGAATACGATGCATCTAACACATACATACACACATACACACACACACACACACACACACACACACACACACACACCACTTCTTCATAAGTGCCCCTAATTTATTGATCAATTGGACAATTTGACATTGGCCAGTGGGATTTTCAGTGCAGTAAAGCACTAGCGTTTACAATATGCTGACATAGGGCTCCTCGGCCCGGTTCTGTGCTACAGCAAAGGAAACACACATGAATTCTAGGAAAGTGAGCAAGGAAATCTCAACTATGGCCGGTCTAGGTCATCTAGGCTCAGCCAATTGCAGGTTCACAAAGCAGGGTAAATATTTATAATTGTGTGCTAGTGCTATCTTATGCTTTATAACCATGTAATGTTATTATAACATCCAATTGATACAGTCCAGAAATTTGAAAATAGTGTTTGTTATTCTTCAGAAAACTAATTCAGTTTAATTTTTTAAATTAATATTAATATGTATAAGTTGTTATGTATTAATATTTATTGATTTTTAATAAATTTAATAAACTAATTAATTTAATAAACTTAGTTTAAAATAAGTTTTTCTATGTGAGATACCTTGTTCAGCCTTGATGCAAGGGGGAGGGTACTGGTCCTGTCTCAACTTAATGCCTTTTTTTACTCCACGTGGGAGGTCTTACCCTGGATGAGAGGGTGGCTTAGGAGGGTAGAAAGGGGCGGGATCAGTAGAAGGAGGGCTGGGAGGGGGAACTGTAGCTGGAATGCAAAATAAATAAAATTAAAAATAACTTTTCTAAAATCATTCTTCTGTTTCTCGTGTCCTAATAAACCTGAGCAGCAGAATCTCTCTCCATACACTGCAAGCTTTTATTCTACTTTGTCTTCATTTCCTGCAAGGTGATACATCCACTAGGCAGAGCAAAATGAATCTAGTCTTATAAGCATTTGCAAAACCCCAGGATACCTGTCATCCTGCACAATCACTTTTATTATAGAAGGCACCCACTAAAGTAAGGCCCAAACCCTGGATATGCCAGCCTCTAATGCCACCAAGAATCTTGTATAAAATACTATTAATCTTTCAATTGCTTATCAGTTTTTAAAGTTCTGAAAGGTATTATTATGCAAGTATATGTGCTTTAGAACTGGTTTTTACTTATTAAAAGCTGTTACTATTCATATATTAACCTTATATTAAATACTTATTATATTACAGAAAAATACGACTAGTTATCTCATACAATATTCTTATAATAACCATGAAATATCACTAGCCAGTGCATGCTACGTGTTAGTCATCTCAGCACAAAGGCTGAGGCAATAGGATCGTGAAATCCAATAATCAAATTTGGTTTCACCCTGAGCAACACGATAAAACCTTGTCCTAAAATAAATACATATATAAACTGTTCTACCTAAGTAAATTTTATAACAATATTACATCTAAACAAACTTTCATATTAATGACTTTCACCCATGTGTTTGGAAGCTACCCAACCTGACATTATCCTAAACTATCTCCCTAAGGAGAACTAAATTATTTATATTGTTCTTCAAGAGTCTCTATCTCAGATAAAACTTGATTCATACAAAATACAAATTCTGGGGCTGGGAAGATGGTTCAGTCATCAAAGCTGTTGTCACATAATCATGAGAACCTGGGTTCTATCCCCAGAACCCATGGAAAAAGCCAAGGATAGTAGTCCACACTTATCACATACCTGGGAAGGAAAGTTAAGAATGACCCATGAGAATAGGACTCACTGGCTGGCCAACATAGCCTAATGGTTGTGCCGCAAGTTTCTGTGGAAAACTTTGTCTCAAAAAACAAAGTGGACAGTTTCTGAGGAATGAGATTCAAAATTTGCCTCTGGCCTTCATTCTCTCTCTCTCTCTCTCTCTCTCTCTCTCTCTCTCTCTCTCTCATGCACGCACACATGCACACACACACACACACACACACAGAGAGAGAGAGAGAGAGAGAGAGAAGCTCATACACAAACACACAATTGTACACTCAAAGGTACATACACATGCATGTATAAACACACAAATACATTATTAGGTCAGCTATTCTAAGTTCTCATACCTTTTCATCCTTTTTTTCCTCCCAAAATTTGAATGGTCAGTAAATAATTGTTAGTAGTGACTTTAGTGGTAGATTTAGACAGTAAAAAAAACCACCTTCATACACTGTACAACACAGTGAAGTACCAAGAACAAAAGAGGCTGTCAGACAACATTTATTGTGGAGTATTCTGTCTAGAAACACTTAACAAATGACTCAGAAGGAAGCTCATTGAATCTCTATATTAATTCAAAAGGGTAGGAAGTGTGTGATTTTTGAACAATATCACGAACCCACATTATCTGTCCCGATCAGAGCATCCTGGCACTATAAATTATGAGCAAATATGATCAACAATGCAAGGCCTTTAAAACTGTTCTTAAAGTATTCATGTTACCAGTGTAACCAAAAGACAGTTCCTGTGCCCCTAAAAAGCTGAGAGCATGATGGTATGGTAAATGAAGGAAAGAGGAAGAATTCCTATAACAAGGCACCCTCTCCTATCCTGGACAATCATAATTCACCAACTTACACAGTACAACTGGTTCACATACAGGAGGATCATAGCACTCAGCTTAGGATAGTGAAAGGTACTTCTAAAGGCACCTTGTTTTTTATTACTACCAGTTCTTGCTGGCTGCAAGAACTAGAAACCACCATTTTCACACCAGAGAGCTGAATGTTTCCTCACTCTTGGGATGTAGAAATGTTTGGTATATGGATGTTCCCACTCCTCTCAAGCAGAGATTTGGCTTAAAGTAGGTTCCCAAAAGGAAGGAGTGTGTCTCAGCACTGCTAATATTTCTGTGGTCTTGCGACTTGTTCCCCTTCAACACGATAGATAGATAGATAGATAGATAGATAGATAAATGGAGATGGATAGATGATGGATAGATGGATAGATGGATACATGGATAGATGGATAGATGGATAGACGGATGGACGGACGGACAGACGGACGGACGGACGGACAGACAGACAGACAGACAGAGATAGGTGAGTATATATACCTGATCAGAATAAACATTAAAGACACTGAATTCAACAAAGACTTTCTTAAGCTCCATTTTCCCCTTCTCCTCCTCCTACCCCACCCCACACATGACATAAAGTTCCCAGAGGTGGAGATGCCTTAGGCTCAGCACCATTGTTCCTGCTTTACTTAGTAAATGTCAATATCTGCACTCCAGGACTCCTAATTTACTGGGATTTGAGAACCCAGAAGGATGCATTTTAAATATTACTCCAAGTCATTCTTAGTCTATAAACCACCTATTCGGCACAAAGAGGTAGAATTTTTAAAGGAGTCATCACTGGACAGTATAATTACAAATTTTTTTCTTAGCTCTTCTATGTGAATTATCCATTCAATCAAATAACCAATAAGAAAAGATTTTAAAAGAAAGGCAATTTTCTAAAAAATATTTGGAGCTGGGAGGTGGTGGTACACACGTTTATTCCCAGCAATTAGAGGGCAGAGGCAGGGGGTCTACGGAGTGAGTTCTAGGCCAACTAAGGCTACACTATCTTGAAAAAAAAACAAAAGAAAAAAATCATATGAGAAAGTTAATCCTATCTTTAAAACCCAACTGGTGTGCAATACTGCACCAGGAAGTTATTAGGTATGCATCTGTAAGATTCAGGATGGATTAGCACAGCCATGTTTTCATATGTGGAAGAAACTATTAGCAGTGAAAAGAGAAACTGAGCTGACAGACAGTGGCAGGAGGGGAGGTGGGAGAAGCAGCAGAGAGTAAAAATGAAGAAAGAACATTAGTACTCCTGTCATTAAATACATTCAATTTTTCTCCAAACTCACTTTTTAAAAAAAGACTCTCTCTCTAACACTTCATCCCCTTGGTTTTCTTTCCTTCTCAGAGCCCATAAACAGTTTCTAAGACCTGACTCTGAAGAGAAAAATCGTAGCTCCCAGGCACTCACCAAACGAACTCCGTTATTGCTCCATTGCTCTTAGCTCAACGCTCTCAGAGCAGAACTCTGTAACTGCGCAACAGGCCACTTGTCTCTTTGGGAGACAGAAAAAAAATCGAACTGCTTGCGTATACTTGTCCTTCAGAAAATGAACAAAACAGGCCCAGCAGAGCTGAGCATGTCACTCTTTTCTACTTGGCTGCCATGTATTCTAGGCTGTACCTTAATACAAACAAGCAGGGTCAGGCTTGATACATAGCAGAAAGGCTCATTAGCATAGGCACCAATTTGATGGCGTCTGTTGTCACCTGGTGTCCAGCAACTTAACACCAATGGAGGTGTTAAATGTGGATTGATGTACAGCTGGTGAGTGAGGTGTCTTCTGAGGCCAAAAATCTCCTCGTGGGCACATTGGTGAAGGTCTATATCTTTGGTAGCTTTAAAAATAGAAAAAAGAAGCACACAAAAGCACTTCTAAATCTCCTTCTTCTACTGTCATTCTGGTTGTGTGCAATGCACTGATCGTCCTCTGTATTCAGATCCTGTCCCTATTCCATTCTGCATCAGCCTGTGCCAGGCCACACTGAGCCTCAGCCCAGGACTAATCCATGCACAGCAATCATTGCTGCCTCTGCCCACAATTATCCAAAGGTCAGACTTCAAAGACAGCTTTCTCAGTATTGAGAAAGCACAGGTTCACACTGATCTTTATTGCCACACTTGCCTGCTTTTACAGACAGGTCGACTACAAGTGCCAGTCAACAGTCCCGGTTTCAATCAAAAGAAATATTTTCTCTTCAGCCTTTGGAGGACTTTTAGTCACTACCGTAACTCTTCATGGAAAAGCATAATTCCTGTGTTGAATACTACTTGAAAAACAATTAAAAGGCAAGACAATTGTCTTGTATTCTGAAGCCACTAATTGTGGTATATCCCAAATGTTTTTATGTACTCATTCCAGTGTTTAAATTAGGTGGTAAATGTTTATCAGTTCTGTTCCTGACATTTTGCTGTTTGCAGGGAAAGAGTTTATTTAAGGAGATGATTCCAAGTACTAGGAGATGGAAATAGTAATTAGGGACAGAAGGGCAGCTAGTCCAATGATAAGTTCTCAGGCCAGTCCTAGCTGTCAATGACAAGGATTCTATCTCTCCGGAGACCTGTGAGGAGATATGTTAGTCTCCAATCCTACCCATGAGTTCAGACTTTGAAATTGAAAATATTCCGAGAATAAGAGCTAATATGTCATTAGGATCACAATATCAATGAGACTAGGGTGACAACAACAGTACCAGCTGATGACTGAGATGGTGGCATCCAACGTTCCCTCCCATTAACTCTGTATCCAGCATTGCACAAAGCATTCTACCCACATTTTATCATTTGGCCTTTGTACTTATTAATTTAACTTGTTAGCCTGACTAAGTCTACTGGCACTCTTATATTTGAGATGTATCTATGAGGCTGTTTTTGGAACCAGGAGACCAAGCAAAAAGCAGACTGTCCCAGCAAGTGTGAACAGGTATCTACCTATCAACCCAATACTAAATAGAATATAAAACATGAATAGGAGAAAATTCCTCCTTGCTGACTGCTTTGAGCAGGACACCCTTCTCTTCTAGCCTTCAGACTCAGCTCAAACCAAAATATTGTGTCCTCTTAAGTCTTGAACCTGATAGCTTCTAGATTGTCACTGAAATGTCCTTGGTATCCAATTTGCCAACACTAACTGCTGATGTTGGAACATCTCAGATTCAAAATCACATGAGCCTGGTCTGGGATGTGTGTGTATGTGTGTGTGTGTGTGTGTGTGTGTGTGTGTGTGTGTGTGTGTTTCTAATGGTTCCATTTCTCTGGAGGCTCTTTATTTTTTTTTTTTTTTTGTAAATTTTATTAAATTATAAAAGTTTCCATTTCCGCCCCCCCTCCCAACACCCTCCCACTCCCCCCACTCCCCCCCTCCTTCCCCTCCGTCCCCCAGGGCAGTCAGGGTTTCCTGCCCTGTGGGAAGCTCCAGCTCCCTCCCCAGGAGGGAGGACCTCCCCTCCAGGTCCAGGAAGGCGAGCGTCCAAACAGACTGGATCCCCAAAATCCAGCATATGCAGAGGAAACAGGTCCCAGTGTCATAGTCAATGGCTTTTCAGAAAGACCCCGGGCCAGCCACAGTCAGAGAATCCGGCCAAATTCCGAGAATCTGGCTAGATCACGTCCTCGTTCAGTCCCAGTCCGACTGGCCCTGGTAAATTCTCATCAGATCCGTTCCCTTGTATCAGTGGGTGATAGCATCCCTTGCAGTACTGATTTCGTCTTTCATGTTCCTCCTCCTTCCGCTCCCCCTCCGGACCTCTGGGGGCTCAATCCGTTGCTCCAATGTGGGCCTCCAACTGCATAGCCGTCCTTCGCCAGACGAAGGATCTATGGTGATAAGCAAAATATACATCAGTATGGTCATGGGCCACGGCCGATTCAGGCACCCTCTCCTCTGTCCAGAGAGCAATCTGGGGGATTTCTCCTTGGACCTGGGATCCCATATATAATCAAGTCTCTGGAGGCTCTTTAATAACACAGCCTTTTACACCATCCTTAGGATGTTAGATAGATAGATAGATAGATAGATAGATAGATAGATAGATAGATAGATAGATAGATAGATAGATAAATAGATGTGTGTGTTAATATAACCTATATTTTATACTTAAGAAAGCTGCAGAATAGAAATGTTATATAACCCAAAAATGCAGCTAACAGATGAAAAGTCTGTCCACATAACTCCAAAACTACTACTAGTAAAATATTTAAATTCTTTTTATTCATTTTTCATGCATGATATCACACATCTGTTAATGGAAATAGAACAAAAAATGAATTTGTCCATTTAATAAGTATTAAGTAATTCAATTTAACATTTAATAAGTATTAGAAGAAAATTAGTAAGTCCCCCCATCATAAGCCTGTCTTAGTCTTTATTATATTGTCTATTGTAATTTCAAGAGAGTGACATGTGTATTATTTCTCAATCTGTTATTAATAAATAATTCAATCTTATGAAAATCTTTAGGATTGTATCTATTCATGCTTTATAGCAAAATGTTTTAGACTAAAAAATGAGATGTACTTGACAATTATTACTCTTGAATAGTTTCAATGAGTGGAAATAATTAAAAATAACGGCATTCTGCTCTTCTCATAGGCCAGTGTATTACTCAGCCATCATGAGAGAAGCATCCTCCTGCAGTAGACAGAAACAAAATACAGAGACCCATAACTGGACAGTGTACAGAGATCTTGGAACACTCCATCCTAAATGTGATGTCTCCATCAAACCCTTCCCCTCGGGACTCAAGGAACCCTTCAGAAGAAGAGTCAGAAAAAGTGCAAGAGGCAGAGGGGTTGGGGACACCAAGGAAGCAAGGCCTACACCAGGACAGGCACAGATATGAACTCACAGAGACTGTGGCAGCATGCACAGGGCTTACACAGAAGCCATTTCCAACTGACAAAGGAAAGATAAGTTTCTCAATGAGAATTTTACTGAGAATACAAGCCACTCTTAAGGGCAAGCCCAGCAGTAGATTCTACCTCCTCCCAAAAGGACCCACAAGGACGTTTTATTTTTGGAGGTTCTTTGTGTCATAATGTTTTCTGTGTTTTCCCCCAACCACGCTACAGGTCATTTGTGTATATATTTTGGTTCCTGGTTTTGTGACTTTATGGGATTTCTGTGTATGTGAATGTACATCTCTACATCTATATATTTCTTGTGCTTTTTCATTGACTCTTTTTTTCTGTTTCTTTTTGTTTTTCTATTCTAGTTGGGGTTTGTTGTTCTTTTATCTTATTTTATTATTATTTTTCAGATGTCTGTTTTCTAATGGGAGTGAGTTAGAAATGATTTGGATAGAAGGGGGTGGGAATGATCTGGAAGAAGAGAATCATAATCTTAATATATTGTGTGGAAAATCTATTTTTAATAAAAGAAAAATGCAGGGGAAATGTTTCTTCTGAGTATGACTGTGCACACCTACAATCCCAGCACTTGGGGGAAAAGGTCTAAGGCATTCTGAAATACATTGTGAAACTCTAAAAATTTCTAACAAGATGCTGATTACATGTACTTTTTAACTAAATACTAACTTCTCAATTTAAAATTATCGATGATGAAACCACTAAGTGATGTCCATCTTAATACAGTCGTTTTTCTTTCCTTTTTCAAGATAGGGCTTCACTGTGTACTCCTGGCTGGTCTGGAACTCACTACATAGACCAAGCTGACCTCAAACTCAGAGATCTGCCTGTCTCTGCTTCTTGAGTGCTGGGATTATAGGTGTGCACCATTACAAAGAGCTATATTGACTTTTTTCTTCCTGGAATAGGCATAGAGATCTGAAAGCTGAGAACTTTATAATATAGGAGAGAGTTGTCTACAATAGTGGAGTCTCTTAGCTGCATATGATACAAAAACTGGTTAATCTGTTAAAATTAATAACTTTAAAATTGATCATACAGTTTCTACTTGTTGCATTTAATTTTAAAAATCAAAAGGATTTTCAACAAATTATGTATCTTAAGAATATTTTTTAATTTAAATATTCCCAGAACAAGGAAGGAAAGAGGAGGAGAAAGAAAGGAAGAAAGAAAAGAAGGAGGGAAGGAAGAAAGAGAGAGAGACAGAGAGAGAGAGACAGAGAGAGAGAGAGAGAGAGAGAGAGAGAGAGAGAGAGAGGGAGAGAAAGTGTGAGAAAGGGGAAAGAATTTTGCTCTGTTAGTTAAGACAAAATTGAGCTGGTTATGCTGATTAATTCACAGGAACATTTAGGGTATGTAGGTAAAATAAATTTTACATGAACGGAAGGCTGAGCAGTTTACAATCTTTTATCTACTAGAGCAGAGTGGATAAATATGAGCAAAAGTCCTTCTGAGATTTTCCTTCCCATAGGCTTCTAGAAGCCTCATTTCAGTGCTAACCTAGTGTTATTTATATTATAAATGACATATATTTATGACATATATATGTCATAAAAATGACATATATTTATATTATAAATGACATAAATTTATATTTATGTCATAAATAACCTAGTGTTATTTATGTTAAACTGAGGCGGAGGGGAGCTAGAGGAAATGTAGTCAGTAAACACCAAGAGGTCAAAAACTTGCCTATGCCTTCCTGAAGGCAAGTTAGGTAAAGACAGAAGTTTGAGACAAGTTGGTGTGTTGACAACGGAACACTGGCTGCCATGAGTTACAAATAAAGGTGAGTTTATTGAGTAAACTGAGGCATGAACTATTGGAGTAATGCAAATGTGATCACTTTCCACATAACTTGATTATCACTAATGCATATAAGCCATATTCATAAAACTTCTATTTGCCTCACTAGTAAATACTGCAACAAGGGAAAACCACAAGTGTGAGGTTCTAGAACTGCTACCACCTACATTCTGTAAACATATCAGTGGATTTTAGAGCCCACACCTTGTGAATAACTTTGTGCTGCTTACTTTAATGGCCCTATGGCATCACTTTGTCCTTTGTCAAGTCCTGCCCAAAAGTTATAAGAAATAGTAAAAGCCAATACTATAAACAAAATTACTTCCAGGGTCAGATTGATAGCTGTTCTGACTAGATCAAAAATTCCAAACTTTCAGAGAAGGGACAGGAATTAGCATTAGAATCATATTGTTCATAAAGTAAAAAAAAATTCTTAATTCAAAAAATTAGACTATATGAAGCACTATAATCATAATTTGGCAATTTAGAAATTCTAGACCATGCAAACCCTTACTTAACATTCTGAGAGGTAACAGTCATTGTATGGATTCTTAAAGCAATTTAAATTACAGAGATAAGAAAAGCTATAATTAATAAGATACACTATCACTGATATGTCTTTATTGGACATTGCAAATGTCTACATGCTTGGCATGCTCAAGAAACATGAAGATACTTCACAAAGAGAGCTCTATTAGAAAAAGATGAACTGGAGAGTATGACCAGATACCTACACATGATAAAACTGTCCAGATATTTTTGTGAGCCTCACCAAATACTGCATCACACAGTTCTATGCTTCATTTATAGGATGGCTAAGAAAAAGCTCAAAATAACATTCTCATCTCGTAGTTACACAGGACAAGAGTAAGAGTGGGGAAACTGCTCCACAGCAGTGAAACTAGAAGGCTTGTTTCCTCAGTCCTGCACCCTCAGAATTCTCCCAAGTCACCCAGCCAGTTGCTTTGCCTGACCTAGCCTTGGTACTCTGGCAGAGTGGGCCTAAAAATTCACATCAAAGTACAAAACATCTCAAGATAACCCAAGTGCCATCACAAAAACACAATCAATAAAAAAGAGATAATATAACCCTTCCAAAGATTACAAATCCCATAGTAATGGTTCCCAACAAGAGCAACTTAGATAAAAGTACAAGATTCAGAATTTTCAAGAACAATTACAAATGTGTTCAAAAGTTTAAAGAGTTCATAGACAGACACCAATAAATACCTAATGTACTTAATAGGACAAGAACAGATTCCCTTTTAAATTTATCTTCCTCTTTCTTTTATTTTTGAGATGATAATAATATAATTATGTCCTATCCCTCTTATTTCTACTTCCTCCAAATTTTCTCACATACCCCACTTTTCTCTTTTTCAAATTCATGGCTTCTTTTTTCATTAATAACTGGTACACACCTGGCAATATCAAAAGTCTCACCAACATGACTGCCTAGGTAAGAGTTGGACAAGGATATCATCAAAAGACATAGCAAAGTAGACAGAGGACTATCAATGAGACCTCAACACTACACAAAAAAGTACAAGCAACCAAGGAGTGCTGAGAATTGAAGAAATAATCTTATCTAGGGAAGAACACACCAATTGGTTGTCAAATGCTAAAATGGTCAGTCCCAGAAATAAATATACATATAAAACATTATACAAACTGAGAAGATTATAGTTAGGAATAAATATGTACCATTAAAGAATAGATTTTTTATTAAATTCAAAAAACACAAAGAGCTGAATAGCATAAGAATAATTAAGGATAATAAAATGAATTTATTAAACATTAAATATGCTGAATAAAATTTAAACTAAAATAAAACTAGAAATTAAGAATTCAGTATTAATACTAAACTCAAGAGAAAATCTCACCAACAAAAGGGATCATGTAGAAAAGAGACAAAGTTTGAAGACAAGGTAAAGGAATTAGGTCATTCAAATAAAAAGATAAAAGTCTATGAAGGAACTATGGACCACCATTAAAAGACTATATCTTTAAATGATTGGCATAAGAGAGGAACTCCAGGCCAAAGATACAGAAAATATTTTCAATAAAATCTCGAAAGAAGTATTCTCAAACCTATGGATAGATACGAACTAGAAAAATTATATGAGTAAGTTAACCCAGCCCCAGCAAGATGAACAGCACATGCTCTCTCATATGTGGATCTTTTCTTCATACCTTCACATTTGTGTGTTTAATCTGAAGTATCTGCAGAAAACAGAAAGTAGAAGAAGGCCACCTGGTTTGGGGCTGCCTTTTATGGAGAAGTGGTAACAGAATCTACATGATAATATAGTAGAGAGAGGGAATATGAGGAATGAAAATGTTCGTGCAGAAATGGGGCAAAAGGATGAAAGAAAGGAGACCTAGCTAGGAGATGAATAACCAAAACAAAGGTTATATGAAAAATCCATATAGAAACTTACTACCTTGTAAGCCAATTTAAAAATATGAGATGGTGGGTGGGTGGGTGGGTGGATTGGTTAGTTTTAGAAGGAAAATATTATGTTTGGCTGGAAAACATTACTCATAAATCCAAAGGGTTAATAATCAGAAATCCCAAAGCCAGAAGTGGGATCTCTTCTTATGAGTTGTTGGTCAGAAAAGCTACAGAGACACTTACAGGCTAGTAAAACATTACAGGCTACCACTTTTCCTTTTGGTTGCTCACCAGAACTAGCTGAGAGACTCTGATGCTGAAAACACTACATGTTTTCATTACAAGACACAGGGAGATAAAACTAGGACAGACCCGGAAGCATTCTCGTTGCTGGCTAGTCTTCATTGTGTCACATGGTGCTAGCAGGCTGCTCTGGAGAAAAGACATCAGTGATCTTAAACTACTGTGCACTCAATAAAATATAATGCTAACCCAAAATGCAATATGTGTTCACTGGTGCAATACTGGCACAACAATTACGGAGATAACCAAATGCCTGTGACTATATTTCAGACCAGCTCCCTATAATTGAATTCTTGGATGGTATGATTGACCCAGTCAAAAAACAAAATGGCTGGGAGGGTGTCATAGGCCCTGTGGGTAATGTATTATTATCAGTAAGATAAACTGACATGGAGTCAAACTGACTTCTATATTTACTTTTTATGCCCGTGGACAAATGCTACTCTCAACCTTACTCAAAGAAGTTTATCTTTGCAGTTTACAGTGGTTAATGCAGAGATTCTGGCTGTTCAAAATGCTGAGAATAAATGATCGTTCAGTGGTTAGCCATAAACAGGGTATTATACAGCCCCCAAGGCTAAGGCACAATAGTAGAAGGATCAGAAAGAATAAGAACCAGAAGAGATAAAGAAAGGATATGAATTGATTTCTTCAGGACCTGACATAACCATTACAATCATGATATCACAGAAGCTATAGGAGCTTGTAGAGGACCTTCACAAGACTGGGCCAGTCACCAGGCAATCATGGGTCTGGCAGGGGCTTTTGTGACACTGCCTTTCTCAGGTGAACTACTAGATACTCATGGGTTCTGGTGGAGTGGCAGTCACTGTCTATAGTTATGTATTCAATGGTGAGTCTACCAGATTTCAGTAGGCAGTTTCAAACCCATGAGTCGTCCAGACAGCTCTGGCTAAACTCAGTGGATTACAAAATAAACCAAAAAGACAAAAATGTGAGAAAGGGATTTGCATAGAGGAGGAATACTGACAGGGGTGGAAGGAAATAAGAGAGGAAGGAGGTGAAAACAACCAGCACACATTATACATATGTATGTACCTGTCAAAGAACAGATTTAATGATAATTACAACTGAAAAGAGAAGAGGCAAGTATATGCAAAGAAAAAAACCGCTACATGGAACTCGTGGAAATGTCATCTCCACAAAAATTAAACAGCAAACTGCCACAAAGAGAAAAATGCTGTCTAACCTATTTTATATTTTATGAAGATCTAGAAGAGAGTAGGCTCCAGACACAAAGAAATGATAAGTAAAGATAATAATGCTAATTACCCTAATTTGACAAGAGCAGCCTGTATACATGCATTGAATCACCCCACTGTACCTTACTAATATGCACAATTACAAGTTAATTCGAAAGATCTGCTTGAGATGCTCTTACACGGGAGAGTTCATAAATGTCTGTGTTATGGAATAATGGATTATCATCCAAATAGACTGAGGGAAAGAAAAGAAAGGAAGAAATGGAGGGGGAGAGAGAGAGGGAGGGAGGGAGGGATGGAGGGAGGGAGAATAGCTTATGTTCCAGTCACACAGAGGGAAAGGAAGGAGGAAATTGAACTGCCAACATTTTTCTGTGGATTCTATTTGACAGCTTAAGTTCCCAAGGCAATACACATTTCTGCCAGGTCTGTGGCCTCATTTTGAAGCCTCTCAGTGGCATCTTCTTTAGGTAAGCACTTTAAAATATAATTTCCAGAATATCCCAATTCCCAGGTAAGCAGAAATGTGTTCATGAGCAGAGTGTTGGCTGGAAGGGTTTGCAATTTAGTCATCTGACCCTATTATTAGAAAGTTCTGCTCCTGGCCTGGGGTGCCTATAACAAAAAGAAGACTCCAAACTTAGGTCAAGGCAAATTTTTAAATGCCAAGTGTTCTAACATTACTGCATCAGTGGGAAGAGAAGGACATGTCACTTCTCAAAGACTATCTAGACACACATGGATATAAAAATTGGTAAGATAAGAGACTTGGACTTGTCTCAGTTATGTCAAAGTAGATGAGAAGTGTCCAGAGTATTCCAAGTCTGTAGTTGAATCTAGCAAAGCTGAAAGCAACCAGAAGAAAGCAAAGCTAATAGTTGATTCAAAGGAAGCTCTATGCCAAATATTACCTGCTAATGCCATAGAAAGCCTAGAAACTCTTAACCTAGGGCCATTATTTAAAATCAAGGTGCTGTTTTACTATGGTTTCATGTAAAATATGTTAACTGAAAACAATAAAAGATCCAAACCTTAGTTTACATCCTGCTATAGTAGAATACACATAGTCAATTTATCACAATAGTTTTTTTCTGAAAGATTTCTTCAACTTTTAATTGGCACATGAGCCCATGAGTCTATAAGTGAATGACAGAACAGACAGAATTTTGCAAACCTATTTTCCTAAGGGGCACTTGCCCTCCTACCACAAAGTTGTGACAGTAGATCTACAAAAATTATACTAAACATGGGATGAACTTGTTCATCAGAAAACTCTTATGTAACATAAAACAAAGTCACAGGACCAGTAGACCCAAGCCATGGAGTGATGTTATTAGTCTTTTGGTTTTGTATACTCAATTATTATCAGGATTTTATCTCCTCTCATTTACTATCTATCTGTATTCAGACAATAGATGACAATGTAACCCCATTGCCCAACAAGGCCTGAAAAGTCAGCAGAAATGGATATTCTAAATCCTTCTACACCCCATTTTCATTCATATTATGGGAAACTTCCTGCTTTAAAGGGTAGGATATATCTAACCTGTAAAAGAGCCATGAAGAAAGTACAGTTTCCCTAAGAGGAATTCACGGCTCTTCTCTGTTAGACATAACCTACCCTACAAAGCAGAATGTTCCTCATAACTTGTCCTTGCCTACTTAATTTGACACCACGGTGCCAAGTTCTCTGCTTCTCATCTTCAAAAGACAAACTCGACTTCACAGCTACCAAGCATCAAAGACCTGGAGGCTTTTAGGCAACTTCCATTGATTTGCTTGAACAAATATATTTAGGAAATAAGAGGTTTTCATGGATAATAAAACATGCAGGAAAAATGGTCATCTTTTCCAAAAATAGAAATAAAATGTTTCACTCTCCTGGCATTTTGAACTGCTACATAAAAATGTAATTATGCTGAATAAGGGAGGATCAAAGTTAGAAAAGAAGTTTGAAAAGAACTAAGTTCTTTATGTCTTCCTAAGACTTTCTC
The DNA here is from genome assembly GCF_982192425.1 of Myodes glareolus. NCBI lineage: Eukaryota > Metazoa > Chordata > Mammalia > Rodentia > Cricetidae > Myodes > Myodes glareolus. Next base: position 33,430,333 of record NC_142040.1, read on the forward strand.
TGTTTTTCTCTTAATAATCTGGACATTTAAAAATCATAACTTTCCACCATTTTTTTACTCCTACAGATACTCAGATGACCATAGTTAATATAAAAATTAAATTTTTATTTATGATAAAATTTCTTTTCTACAAAGCAGCTAATAGATTTATCTCAAAGCAGTTAATAGCTTTAAGCTGTTAAGAGCTGATAAGTGATAGTGCTGGGTCTCAAATACACCTCCTGACTCCTCCTCCTCACATTTGTGATCTATTTTTGAGACTTTCTGCCTGGCAGATTTGCCCACACCCCACACATATTCCAATTAGAGAAGTACCTAAGGTGATATGTCCTCAAACTCTATGTGAAACCACGATCTGCCCTGAATTATAATGCTGGATCGTAAAGTCACTCTAAGACTTGCCCAGGAATCTTATCAAGTAAAAATTCTGAAACAATAGGTCTAGGGAATGGATACCTACGAGTTCACATTTCTAATGTATTTTCAAGTTCATGGACCATACTTAATGCAACAAGGCTATGAACCATCTTCCTCATTCAGTAGATGCAATCCTTCACCCTCCAATAATGCAAAGCTTCTTAGCTATCCCAAAATTAAGTCAACAAAGGCAAGCAGAAATGACACTTACTCTACCCCAACAGAAATGTCTTAGATGATAGCCTTTGTGCTTGGTGACCGTATCTCCCAAATGCATATTGCTCTGTCTTTGTGGTCATGTTTACCACCTAAGAATAATCACATTTTTCTTTCTAGTGATTAAGGTGTCTTTGTATAAAAGGAAACAGTCTAAAAATTCCTTCAAGAAGAAATAAAACTAGGCAGACCTTAGCCATGGGATTCCTACAGATTTAGTATGATCACATCCCCAAATGTCCTAGGTTGCAACTTGTCTTTATATTGTTAGGAATGATTAACTATTCCTACCATGTTCCCCTTTGTGCCATTGTTAATACTGAGTAAGATACACCATCAAATATTTTAGGATGATCGCATATTCAAGTGTTCTGACCTATAAATGAATTATTTGATTCTAACTTTTGCTTTCAGTAGAACCCAGCAGTCTGTTTCCACAAATTCAGATTGACTTTAATACACACCAGTGCTTGGGAATCACAGCTATAACACCATGGCATGCTGATGTGGCTCTCCACCCTCACTGTGACTGAAACATTACAGAACTATACCTGGTCATCTATATTTCATTTCAAAATTCTTCAGATAAATCTACTGTTCTAATGTGCAAATGAGAATAGAAACAACCAGTCCAAAGTGGGCTAAATGCAGCAGCAAGACTGGGGTTGAAGCCACATGTTTATTCCACAACCCAGTTTTCAGCTGGTATCTTAGTTCCCTATTTGTCCACTGTTGGCCCATGGATTACGCTCTTGACGACACAAAGGTCAAGTACATGACTGAATCTCTTTAATTTCTCTAAGACTGATTCAATAACATTTTCTTCATTCATCCTAGGTTTTCTATCTCCAAGCCCCTTTCTTACCTAACACGCTGCTAATCTCCATCTCGGCATTACCATGATGAGGTATAACACTAAGAGATGGGGCCTGATGAAACTTTAGGTCACCAGAAGAATGCCTTAAGAAGGAAGTATGGACACTAGTCAAGTTCTTTGTCTCTTTCGTTTTTTTTTTCCTACCAAAAGAGGTGGGGTTTGCTCTATCACATCTTTTCCTAGCCACAATCCTAAAAGCAAGAAGTCAAGAGTCAAGAGATGAACTGGAACTTCTAAAACTATGAGACTAAAACAACTTTATGAAATTATTGTCTCAGGGTTTTGTTTTTGCTATAATCAGGTGCCTACCACATGCAACTGAAGTCAGCCCTCAACCCTCTACTTCTCTGTCCTTGTCCCCTGCATGAGACAACATAACTACCTAGAGCTCAAATCCTGCATTTGCTCATATTTGAAAATCTGAACATCTAAGCTGATTGAAATCAGCAATGTCATTCCTTTTATTGCTAAGTAGTATAATTACTCTAGATTTTCCAGATGCGACTTTTCTCAACTGGAGATTTGATATGCAATAAAAGGCTTTTCTCCTTATTGGAAGAAAAGGGCTTGAAATGTTAAGGCTATTTATATAAATCTCTATTTCCTGCAGTGATCTGACCCATTTGTTATGAAACTCACAAGCAGGGTATACATGGAGACACTTAGTCCTTTCTGAGTAGTAAGAAACTGGTAGAAAGAAGTTAAGAGGGGAAATCATTCCATCATTGGGAAATGATGACAGTCTATTTAGTGGTTGGTGCCTTGTCTCAAAATAGTAGATCACATTTGTGCTTAAAGCAGAATACAGAGGTGGAGACAAACACATCTATACCACCAGGATCCAGGGGACAGGAGAGTATCTTCTGAATACAAACCCATTCTAAGATCTAGACAAGAATGAAAGTGTTATCCTACATTTACACAAAATCCTTGAGTTTAAATGTGAACGTCTGCTTAAAGTTAGACTGAATAATCATGAAAAGATCCCAGTGTGTCCTGAGAGTATCTATTCTCTGCTTCTCATCTCTCACTAACACTAAGGAGAAGCATGTTTCTATAAACTTCCTGATAGTGTTCCAAAGATAACGTAACCTTAGAAATCTTAGAAAACAAAGACAGTTAGACTTGACAATTACTATTTATCTTGTAGCTATAATAAGTAAGAAATATTTTCCCAGCTCTAATAAGATCATATTTTTATTGATAAATGTGGCATCTGTTCTGCGCCATCAGATATATGTGTGTGTGTGTGTGTGTGTGTGTGTGTGTGTATAAATTGCCCTTAATAGAGTACCTTTTAAAAAAAAGTGAGGGAAACCACAGCAGGTATCAAATTCTGTCAGTTACTACCATGATAAGATGATCAAATCCCATGTCAGAAATGTCTGCAAAGCGATTGTTCACACTGTGACTCATAAGCAGTTATGATCATTGATGCTTTTCCAAAGTGAGGATGGCCAGTGACACCAGCTCACCTTGTCAGCCTCACCACGGTGCTAAAAGAGGCATGCTTGCCTTTCTTTTTAGATTATATGCTATAGGAAAATTGACAGGCCTAAAGGTGTTCCTATTTCCTATTTCAAAGCCATGGATAAACATGGGCTTGGTTTTAACCTAATGGTTAGGTAAGAAAATAAAAGAGAACTAATGTCTAGAAACTATGCGCAGATCTTAGGATGGAAGTAACATAATTGGTGGTGGAGATTTCAGTCATCTCATACGCCAGAGACGCCTAACTATTGTATATGTTTGTGCTCTCTATATTATGATTATTGTGTTTAAATACACATTATAAGAGTAATAATTAATGAAAAATATCAAGTGCTAGAACAAAAAAACACTGAAAGGTATAAGTTAGAAGGCAATTTTCTTGTGTAGAATCTCTACTGGTTTTCACTAGTACAGTTGGCTAGTGACTTTTGTTCATGATTAGTTGGTTCAAAATGTCAAAGCTGGTCCTTCAGTTCTGTACCTCAGGCACCATGAGAGTTCAAGCATTTCTATGTTTTATCCAGTCAACCAGTCCAGAGATGCCACGGTTGAACCAGAAAACTATTAGGGTCCTTCCAATGTGACTCCTAAAAAAAAAAAAAAATGTTTCCTTCCTTTTACTGTGTAAAACACAAAGCTTCCTGGCTTTAGATGAGCTCAAATTAGCTTACCTTTTTGATCCATGACATTACTGAAAATGTCAACCTGCCTTCAACTCAGTTTTATTTTGGAAGGCTCTGTACCCATAATTAATTCAATGTCATGTCCCAACCTCTCGCAGTATTTGTGAAAGTAAACAAAGAGGATTTTTTTTAATGACTGAGCCATTCACCATTATCTAAAATGTCACCAGTTTCTCAGTCACCACTGCTCACTAAAAAGCTGTCTTCTTTGTTTAAGTTTGCAGCGTGAAAATATATGTGTAAAGTATATATTTGGGTTGGAACTACTCTGTGTGTGCTAAATCTTACAAAGGGACCATATTTCTAGACATTTGGTAAAAACATTTTTGGAATGATAGGAATGTAGGATACTTTACAAAATACTTCAATTTACCACTCTAGTTTCTCACTGCATAGACTGCGTCTTAAATTTCCATATGGATGATGACATATTCCCTTACCTAGGTCTAAAAATTCAAATCACAAGTATGGTAATCAACTTGGAAACAAGCACTCGCTTATTTCAGAGTCAGTTCACGTTAGTGATTGACTCTCAGCTGTGTACCAAGAATGGTACTATTTGCTGGACAAACTGTGCAACAGATAACACAAATAATTATCCTGACGCAATGGACTCCTTCAAGCAACTCTGTCATCGAAAGAACTACAAGTATTATTAGTTAATATGAGCAATGGTGCTAAATATTCATGTCCTGTAGAACAATATATTTTCTGTAAAAGACTCTTCTCTAGGAACAACCGGTTTCTAGGTCAAAGTCATTAATAAAACTTCCATTGACACACTAGCAACAGGTCACAGAAAGAAAAGGACCAATATCATAAATAATCATCCCCACATTCCTGGGCTGACACTGCACTCTTCTACTTCTAAAACTCTTCATGTCGATAGAGTTAAATGCCACCTCCCATTTATGCTGTCCTGGCATAAAAGCTATTTTCAGTTAAAGACGCTGAAAACAAAACTGTACTTCAAGATTATTCTGAACCCTTTTCTACTTCCAAAATCAGGAGACAAAGTTCTCATATGAAAGAGCCCCTCTCTGTATCTAAAGGAGCATCCTTTTCTTCAAAGACTGAAAGTTAGGATTAAAAACTTCTGTACAGAACATCTTAAAACAGCTCAACTTTTAACCCTCTCGGTACCATGTAGTTGCCTTTCCATAGCTTCTTACTTTCGTTTCAATTCAGTTAAATTTGTATTAATATTAACTCTTAACTTCTGCACTGGGCTATCATTTTCTTATGAGGTCCTTGTACTAAGTAAAAGTATTTGTTAATAAATTTGCAGGCATTTCCAACATTAATCTATTTTACATCTATTTAATTCTTGGGTCCTTCCAGAACTCAAGAAGATAGAAACAGGGTTTTATTTCTGCTTCAGTGTGTATTAGATTTGCTGACAAATGAGTCTTAAGAGTTTAAAATTCCAAAGCAATGGGAGAGTGAAGGGAAATTAAAGGCTGCAAAGGGAAATATACTACAAATCACTCCACCATACCAAGTACCACATCTAGTTTTCCATGTTAATTGATAAGACAAGTAAAGTTATTTGCTTATTTAGGAGCTTAACAGGAGTAGAATTTAGGATGGGGTTGTTGTTCTTGTTCTTCCTGACTTCATACAGTTTCCAGTACCTTTTTTCTACAGATTTCAATTTACAGGCAGAGTACTTAAAATGAGTGAACATACATTTTAAGTAAACCAAATAGTCTATATTGGAACCAAAAACAATTAAGGAGAACACAGCAATAATTCTTGTAAGAGCATCTTGCACCAGCATTAGTGCTCAAATAATAACCTGATGATGCCTCTAGGTTAAAATTTCCCAATTGCACCTCACTTTAATGTATACATGGAGTTTTTTCATAGAAACAATTTCAATATAAGCATCTCAGGTGATGTACAAAGCAGCATTCAAATCACCATGAAAATGATTATGGGTCCTCAAACCAGCCCAATCAAAACAATCAATGAATGGACTAATAAAAAATGTAACTGAACATTAATAATAACAACAAATATTGCTAGTCCACATTTTTAAGGTGTTACTGCCACTTCTATGTGATTTCCTTCCTATTCTTACCACCAAGAGACTAATTCTAGCTCACAGTTTTATACATACATTAAAAAATTCCTGTTTTTTGCTTATAGATTATGCTCCTCCTCCTTAGTCAAGGAGGGAAGGAGAGTCTTAGTAAATGAACTAAAAACTATGTAGTCTACACTAAGTGTCAGCCTTAGTACAAAGAACTTTACATATACATTTTTGAAATGTATAACACTTGAGGTAGATGATGCTCTCATTGTTTCTTACTTTTATTTATTTGTCTTTTTCTGAAATCATAATTATAAAATTTGCCCTTTCCCTTTTCCCCCTTGAAACTCTCCCATGTATGCCTCTTTGTGCACTCTCAAGTTCATGGCCTCTTTCTTCATTAACTATAGTTAATTTAGGAATATATATATATATATATATATATATATATATATGTGTGTGTGTGTGTGTGTGTGTGTGTGTGTGTGTGTGTGTGTGTGTGTGTTACTAAATAAAATGCAATATATATAGTCCTATATGTGATAGGTAAATATATATAATATGTAAATGTAACCTCCTTGGTCTGTATAATGTTACTTGTATGTGTGTCTTCAGAACTGACCACTCGGTATTGGACAACTAGTTGTTGTCCTCTTCCCTGAGGAAGACTATTTCTAGCACTCTCAGCATCCCCTGATTGTCTAAAACTCGATGAGTATGGTTGAACCTCTAGACTATCCATGCTAACATGTCTGGTAAAGGAACCCTAGCCAACTACCCAGCATAATCCCTAACTATATTCTAATGTTTATCCTTGTACCTATAGGTAAGTATAATTCTCACCCCATACAGGGCATTTCTCTTTGCAGCTGATAATCTCCCATGTTTTATTGACTGGGGTTCAAAGAAGCTAAATGACATACATGTTCAAGATTACGGAGCTAGTAAGCAGTGGGAATCAAAATAATCAGTGTATGCTCTAGTCCATGATTGTTATAATGTAATATACATTTAAATTTCATCTTATTACTAAAATTAAGCAGCCACACCATCATATGGCCTCACTCTTAAATACCCAGCATTGGCCCATATTCTAAGGGTTTGGTCACTAGTTTGTAGACTCTGTAGGTGGAATCTAGTGGAAGGAATTTCAGTCATGTGGGTATGTCCTTGCAGGGGTTCTTGGATTCCTCCCATTCCTCTCTCCCTTTGCTTACTGACCACCATGAGGTGAATAGTCTTCTCTTCTACACTCACCCACCATGACACACTATCCTTGTAAAGGCTAAAATCTCACTTAAATCATCGTGGTCTAAACCCCTACAACCATGAGATAAACCATTCTTCTAAGTTATTTTTCTCCAAACAGATAGCTAACAGATAACTTCACAGTTGCTATCCACACCAGTTCACATGATTCTTTTGCTCCCTTTGACCAGGTGATTCTGGGTTTCTATCTTTTCTAGCACTGCTTCCTCTAGCCTGAAGCACAACTGACAAACCAGCAACACTCATCTTTCTGTTTCAGTCTCTGATTTTTACGATACTGAATTTTTTGCAGTATATTGTCACTATTGTTCTATTTTATTAGAACAACCTTTATGTTCCATCTCTTAACCCATTTTCGTCTTCTTCTTCCCCCACTGCCCTTCACTATCCTTTCTCTCCTTTGTTGGGTCCCAAGTTATCCTTCTGTCACAGCAAGTATCACTATAATCCAATCAACCATTTGTCCACATTACCAACAGATGTCTAGCACGTCAAGACATGAGTTGTAATGTGTTTGTTTATTCATCATGGTATAGCACTGCCCTTCACTGTGATCTCTAGCCACATCCAGCTTCCTGCAGGAAGAACTACAGCAAGGAAAAAGTACATTAACTTAAACTTGGAATTTCAGCCATGTTTAAGACCGGAAATGCTACTGAGCTGAAGTTGATCGTGATCTAAGAGACCAAGAAAATGTCTATTACTTAAGAAGGGACAGATACCCTTGGGAGTTAATGAATTCTTATCCAGTGGCTAAGAAAGCATAATGAGCAGAGAGGGAAAAAAGATAAATTTGCATTTTAGTTACAGCAGTCTTGTTATTCAAATGAGTCATTCAGTGTCCCTAGTGAAAGATTTTCCTATCCTAAATATAAAGGTTTCCCTAGTACTTTCCAAAGAATCCAGGATAGCTTCCCAAATGAGCAGATTTCTGCGATACTAAAGTTCTCCTCAGACATCCCAGAGGTAATCATGAGAGTCTGGACACAATAGCTACCAGATCTACACTCTCCCTTTGTGCTACAAAAGGATATTAAAATCTGTTGTGCTGCACCTTATATTCCATGATAACGAGTTTTGCATATTTATTTTCTTTTAAGCCTCACACCAATCTTATCATGTACATATATGATTAATCTCCTCATTTCATAGACATAAAAACCCAGAGGGAAAAAAAGACTTCAGTGATTTTTTTAACCAAATTCATACTGCAAATAGGTAGAAATTCAACGTAATCTACGTGTGTCCACAGTCACATTATTATTAATCAGTGACGACTCTCATTCACTCAGAGATGGATTATCAGGAACATAAAGGAGCAGCAATGCAGGCCCACGTAGGACATCTACATCACTCCTTCTCCCCAAAGCCCATGACTCACCGCAGAAACGGAACTGAAAAGACTTTACTATCCAAAGGTTAGAAAGAATGTTTACAAATAGTGTCTTCTGGAAGCACCAGAGCGATTGCTCTCATCAGCACACAAAAGCCGTATCTGCCTAAATGAAACCAAACCAATAAAAAACCTCAGTATATGCAGGAAAAGTGTTTATGGGATTCCCAGCCCTAGAAAAGCTATTGGCAAGGTGTATGTTGGAGGGGGCAGGATTCAGGTTTCTGCAGGGTATGCCCTCCAAGCTCCTAACTAAGCTATTAGTGTGATATCTGCATGTGGGGAGTGGTCAATTTCCTGCAGCCTACAGCCTCCCATCCCTAACAAAGCTACTGGCTTAATGTCTACTGGGGTGGGGTTTGTTTTTAGCAGGGCATGGCCTCCTGTTCCTTACAAAGCTATTAGCTCTATGTCTACTGGCTGGGGCTTTGGTTTTCTTCAGGGTATTGTCTCTCATAGATTGCCTTGCTCCAGAGGTGGCCCTGCTTCTATGCACATATGGAAGCTCTACTTGGATTCAGTGTGTGATTAAGGGGACGATGGGCATATGGACTGGGAGGGGGATAATGGCGAGTTAGAGGTGCATAGGAAGACAAGAAAAGTACAAGTGGATTCCACAAGATAGCAGTTTCTTGTTCTCAGAAAACATTGTGAGGAAAAGCAGGAAGGCATGGTGTGAGTATCTAAACAGGGCCAGTAGAGGGAAAGTAAGGACCCAGGAGTCTTATAAAACACCCAATACTGCAACTGTTTGGTTGACTTCCAGTCTTAGGCCTCTTGGATGTCAAAGGGATAAAGCTGTTATTCTTTCTCTCTCTCTCTCTCTCTCTCTCTCTCTCTCTCTCTCTCTCTCTGTCTTACCTTTCTTGGATATTCAATTCTTTGTGACAGGAAAGAAGTTTAGTGAATCCCTAGAAGACCACCAGTATTCTAGTTAAAGGGGACATGGACAGGGCAGGTCTGCAAGAAATTTGAGGAGAGAATGGTGGTGTGTATGATCAAAATACATTGTACACATGTATGGAGTTCTCAAAGTCGATTTTTAAAGACAGGGGGATGAAGCAATTTCCAGCAGAAGGAGCTATATTACAAGCAATGGTAAAAGAGCTCATCTACTGAGATATGGATAAAAATCCTAAGTTTGGGGATGTTAAGAGAGAACAGTGAGGGAAGGATGGGTATTGGGTGCCTGGCTGTGAAGGGCCTTGTATGACATGAGGGAGTCTGAATACTATGAATTACAGAGAAGGGGTTACTGTAGCAGAATGAGGAAAATGAAGAAGACTTTTGTTAGACAGGAAGTGTCAGATGATTGACCCTTCTGATGAGGGTCTGAACTCAAGCAGTGGGAAGGGAAGTAGTGAGAAGAGGTTTGGATTCAAGGGAGAGTAATAAGCAGAAACAACAAGATTCTGTACAGTCAAATATAGATACATGTGAGGAAGGAAAAGAAGCTGGCTTGAGATCTAAGAGAGGTGCTGGATAGTGCTGGAAGTGAGTAACCAGTTAGCAAGAGCAGATGATGGGTCTAGGCAGGGATATGCTGCGTGTGAATGGCTAGTGAAGTCTACATGCTTCTACACTGGAGACCAGGGGCTCCAATGAATGGTCCTGTGCAGAACATTTTGCAGACTGGTTTTCCCTTCTAATTCCATCTGTATTCATTGTCACCATGCCTGAAGCCCTGGAAATCAATAGAAAAAATCCAAGAAGGACTAGTGAAGGGAAACAGACTTTCCTCCTCATTTTCAGTTGATTAGTTTGAACTCACCATCTTTTTTTTATTATTCCTTTAAAGATGAGTTTGGTGATAAGCAATTCATTTTTATTTTCTAGGATCATGTTAAATAATTTGTTTACACATTATACTTATATTCCTTATTTTCATACCAAGGGTTACATATCAACACAAATGTATGATCTCTCTCTCATACACACACACACACACACACACACACACACACACACCATTTAATAATTATAAATCAGTCCTAAAACATTTGGGACTTAGCCCATCTGAAAGTCACCAAAGTCCAGCTTTAGAGATTTTTATCCCAATAGTTGAACTCATCCTCAGCACACTGTATGTATTAACAATCAGCCCACATATTTTTATAAACTCACAAGTGGTAGCCAAATATTTTCTTGTCACACTCCAAGATAATGAGAATCTGGAATTTTCTTTGTCTGAGACACTGATTTTGTCTCATGCGACACTAAGCCCCACTGGCTTAGTAAACATAATAGGAAATGAATTATTTATATTGGTCTTCATTAATAATTAATAAAATTACAGGTGCAAAATTACAGTGAAACTGGTACACAACTGCCTTCTCCCAAAACGTCACAAATTATTACTGCTGAACGTATGCTTTTAATTAATTTGTGAGACTCCTTGTGGAAGTGAGAAAATAATAAGCCAATTTCAAATAGAAAAACATGCATTGGTATTGTGTAGAAATTTCCTTTCAGCAAAAACAGTCCCTTTAGAAAGGACGAAGAGGCTCGTGGGACTTGAGAAATAAATGAACTTCACATGTCTGAGAAAGCTGAAACTTACAAGGGCCTTCCTGAAGGTTGCAGGAAAGAAAACAGCTGTTGAAGGGAGAGACTTGGGCCGGCTAAGATGCCTGGAGGAGGCTCTCAGACCTGCCAAGCTTCGTGCAAGCCATGCAGAGAGCTTCCAGGTTTCAGCTTCCATGCCTCATCGCCATGCTGGAGTGGGCTTTTGGTGATGCACCTGCTGTGGGTTGCCCATGTTCCTGTAAGTAATCACAATAAATTCACTGGCTCACCACATTGGACTTTTGTGGTTTCGTTATTTTGTTCTGTTATCAGTTCCCTACCTTCGGTGCATGGATATTTGTTCCTGTCTTCACCGGAAGTATCACAAAATGTGTGGTTTATAGATTTGGGGTTCTTGTGGTATTGTTGTGCCCAGATTATGACCCCCAGAGAGAGAGACCACCAGAGAGGCCCAGACTGTAATAAGCAAAGTTTAGTCAGCATAATACAAACATGTTTGGAACTCATTTCCATCCCCATTACAGCAAGGTAGAGAGGAGTTGTATCTCCTCTGTGGCGTAAGCTTTTAAAGGCATAACTACAAAGAGAATCTTTGAAGATGCTTTGGCATGGGTACGAGGACTTTTGCTCCCTTCCATTCTGTTAAGTCAGTTTTTTCCTTATTTTTAGAGCAAGGCCACTGTTCTTGAGTTAGGCCATTTTTATCAGCCTGTACCAGGTGGCTGGTTGGGCTGAGCTGAGTGACTTTGTGCTCGGAATCTCCTGGGTGGAAGAGGAGAGTGGGAGAGGCCACTATCTTCCTGGAAAAACATTCTGCTAGAAAATTTCTTCTTGCCCCTTTGACAATAAGGGGTGAGGGTCCCACAGTATAATTTCGTCAGACTCACTTTTACCTTCTTATAGATAAATAAATAAAAAGATAGATAAATCTATATTATTAAATTGATCTAAAGTTTCAAAAAATAATGTGAGCAGAGGACTCTTCACGTCACTGTGGGAGTTGGTTTTCAAATCCAACACAACTGTTGCTCTCCTGTTGCCCGCCACCCACCCACCATGATCTTTACTCTCTCGTTTAGACAATTGTCTTCTTCACTTAGTTGTTAACAACAAATATTTAATGAGAATAGACTATGCTTTAGCATCTTTAAATGCTTTGGAAAACATTTTGTCTATGTTTTGGAAAACATTTTGTTAAATAAGCTAATTTCTGTGAACATGCAAAGATAATATCCACAGCATACTTAAATTCTAGACATAAAAATAAAATAGGAATAACAAACGAACAAATTATGAATCAGGGAATGGTAGGCACATTTCCCCTCCTTTCTACTCAACACCCTAGAAAACACAGCCTAGGTTCACAGTATTTAGTAAGTCAGTTGGCTGCATGTTTAATGACTAGAGACTGCTATATGAAGGGTCATCCTTTTAACTGCATCATTGACTGTGCTCGTAGTCTAAAAGAGGTGATAAAGGCCACTGACAAGGTCTCTGGCCTTGTAGCTATTGATCTCCTGGAACCAATCAATATATAACATTGATTAAAAAAAAAACGAGACTTTACTGATTTGTTCAGTACTACAGGTGAAGTAACAGAACAATGGAATAGGAAAAGTGGTGAATTGTAAGGAAGAGAAAGAGGATAATAACTATAGGTTAGGAGGCCAGAATGCTGTTCTAAAGAGGAAGCATCTGAAGAGAGTTGTACGGGGTGAGGAGCTATCTAGGTACAGAACCAGGCAAGGAGCATCTTAGGCAGAAGGAGCAAACACTGCTGCCACCCTTGGGTAGAAATGTGGAAATCAGAGGGATAGGAGGAGGACAAGAGTAAAGCAGAGAGAAAAATGAGAATATGATGATACCCTGGTAAGAGATAAGGGTACCTTAATCAAGAATGGTAACAACAAAGGCAAACCAACTCGAGTAGGTGGGAGGATTTATCTAGACAAGATTTTCCCTCTTCATTTTGTCAAAACTTCCCTTTCTGGGAAATCTGAAGAATTCTTCAAGTTTTTAAATTTTACAATGTGCTTGCATTTTTTCTAGTTTCTTAAAAGAAGTGGAAATACCAAGCCATTTTATATTTTAAATAATGTTGGATAGATGGGTAGACACGCCCTCAAGTATAAAACACTTTTAAGTAAGAGAAAAGGATATAGAAAGGGGGGATAATCAAAACCAAGGGTATGTGAAAAAGCAGTTGAAAGCCTACTGTCTTGCAAAAATCAATTAAAATATGAGGTATGCTTTTGTTATAAGGGAAGTGTCCTATCTAGTGGTGTAATGCTGCTATTAGAGGTGTTGTTTATTAGACAAAAACTCCATTGAATAAGATACTGCCATTGTTGGTCACAGAGTCCCCAGAAATTAATGTAGCTCTTCCAGTCCTCTTGGTTTTCCTCCAGAACCCATGGATAAGACCCTAATGCTGAAAACACCATATACCTTCATTTCAAGATACGAAAATTTCAAACTGAAACTAAGCAGTACACTCTCTCCCTCCTGGTTTGCTTTCATAGTGCCAAAAGAAACCATGCAGGCTTATGTGGGGAAATAAAACATCAGTAATCTTAACCTTCTGTCAATTTATTAAACTACAGGGCTACCTATTAGGCAATATGGGTCCACTGGTGCAATGGTGGCACGACTGCTTTGAGAGTAACCAAAGCTTTGTGATTGTATTCCTAGCCTCTTCCACAGGAGGCAATTCATGTGTGATCCTGGAGACCTAGTCAAAAACCCGTGATTGGGAGGTCATAGTCCCCAATGGGAAACTTACTATTATTGATTAGCTAAATTCACATGATGTCAAGCTGCCTCCTAAATATTTGTATCTGTACCCATAGACAAATGCTACTCTCAGATTTAATTAGAAAAGCTTCCTTTTGCAGAGAGCAGTGGTGAATGCAGAAACTCATGGCTGCCCAAGATGCTGGGAATAAATGGCAGTTGGATGCTCATTCCTAAACAGAACTTTTATACTACCCAGTCTAAGGCTAAAGGGATATAACAGAAAAGGAAGCTGAAAGGATATAAGACCTGAAAGGTTGGGGAAAGAACTATGAAATGCTATCTTCAGAACCTGGTACAGCCATGTAGTCATGACCTCACAGAATTCCTGTGCAGGACCTGAAAAGAATGGGTCATTCTCACTAGTCAATTATATACTGAGGAGGGCCTGGTAAGGCCCTGCTCTTCCCAGCTGAATTATTGGCTACTGATGAATTTTGAGAGAGATACAGTCACTGTCTTCAGTTTTGTACCCAATGGTGAACCTACCACCTTGCAATGTATAGTTTCAAACCCATGGCCATGCACATGGCCCTGGTTAAACTCACTGGCTCACAAAAGACAAAGAGATATGAATGTGGGGAGAGGACTTGTTTAGGAGACGAGCTAACAGAGGTGTCAAGGGGAGATAGGAGGGGATGGGTTGCAGGTAATCAGAATGCATTATATACATGCATGGAATTATCAAAGAATATATTTAATTAACAAACATTAAGCAAGTTTACTGCACAGTAGTCTCCTTTTCCTAATTGTACCCTTTCTTTTGGTGGCTGCCTTAACCATGAGATCCTTAGCAAAAAGATCTGAAAACAAACACTTTAAGCTTCTCAGAGAATAGGAATGAGCATCAGCAAAATGGATGAAAAAACAACTAACAGAAAATTAGTGGGTAAACAGAGAACTGCTCCAACAAACCATAGGACCTTCGGGGGTGGCGGAGGGGGGGAACACTGAAATGTATAAGGACCATTTGAAGTGAGGATGGAATAGGGAGAGTGTTTATTAACTCTTGGCCAAAGATTCATTCTCTAAGGCTTGAACTTCTTGAACTTCTAAATGATGGATGTGGACTCAGGTGCTTTACACGTAGAACCACACACACCCGACCCCAGTCCCTAACCCTACTGAAATATCTGTAGGTGGAGCCTGGGGTAGGGCAAGAGAAACATGTGGCAGAATTTGAAGTGAAAGGTTGATAAGTCCCATTTGTATAATGCTCATAAGATTCCACAGAGAGGTGGTCTCACAAGAATAACCAGCATGACTGCTTGGAGCCAAAATATTGTAATGAAGTAGCCAAAAGGAACTTAATATTTGTTTTTTCTTAACTGTAAAATAAAAGTCTATCATGAGGGTAGGATGGCCAACAGAAGGTGAGTTATACAATGTCAGTTTGAAAATGCATCCTTCTAATCCCCCTCTTAACAGATTTCCATCCCTACATGAACATGTGTACAGTACATATTTGCACAAATGGTACACGGTACTGGTACGAACTAAAAAATTCATCTCCAATTATTATGATCAACTATTTCCTTAGGGATGTATATAATTCTACCATCGCAATAATTAAAAGCAAAAATAGTTGAATCTTTCCAGAAATTTATTCAATACAAGTTGCTAAACTATCATGGGAGCCACCTTAACTCATGGTCATGTACCAATACAGCTGTTTACATGATAGGAAAATGTAGAACTGGCCCCTTTCCCATTCGAAGCTTGTAAAAAATGTGCATGTGCTGTATTTTACTGAAAA
Source organism: Myodes glareolus (assembly GCF_982192425.1). Classification (NCBI taxonomy): domain Eukaryota; kingdom Metazoa; phylum Chordata; class Mammalia; order Rodentia; family Cricetidae; genus Myodes; species Myodes glareolus. The sequence goes on from NC_142040.1 coordinate 33,445,789, forward strand.
ATTTGTTAATAGAAAATCCTACCTGTTTTGGTCTTTAAGAGGAGTATATCTTGCTATTTGCTAAATAGAAGTGAAACTTCCATCTTCCTTCACTACCTTTGGTGCTAGACAGCTGACGAGTAACAAAGTATGGGTTTAGACCTGTTAACAGCACTGCATCCTTTAATTAAATAAAGGCAAAGAGGGATCAAGAATCCCAGGGAGGTATAGAAAATGGGAGTCAGGATGAAGAAGGTAAAACATAAATGGAGACGGGAGAAAGACAGAGACCCTGTAACTGTAGCAAGAATAGGGACTTGAAAGGCCTGGCAAGGGTCTTTGAATGAAGTATTCAATCAATGAAAGAATCTCCATTGTGTGAGGTAAATCCCCTTCTCCTCATTTCCCATCAAATTCCTCAGTACATTCTGTTTCCTGATGGGTTCATTGATTTGAGCTCACACTGAGGGAAACTAAAGGAAGATGAGATGGTTAAATAGAGAACAAAGGATAACACTCTGATTGGTATGAATCAATTTTTCTACTAGATATTGAACAAAGCATTCAAAGAAAGTTGGCTGAGTCATAGCAATTTCCTTTTCAGTTCTGTGGGGTAACAAAGATCCATCCATCACTAGCCTAATTCCATTGCCTAAAGTTAAAAAAATAAGAGTTTCCTGGTGACACTGGGCATGGAAAAGCTTATGCTGGCAGTTTCCACTGCAGAAGCCAGAGCTAATCCCTCCCAGCATGAGCATTCACCTGCCCAGCCTGCCATGATGACTGTGAGCAAAGCCTGGCCAGACAGACTCTCCTTTGAATGCTTGGACCCTATGGTAAAGAAAATGAAGCACCCTCCTTCTCTCACTCTATTTAGTCTGTGATGAATTGTTGACAATTATTCATTTCAACAGTGATTTAGACAAAGTGATTCTAGTTTTGTAGGAACCAGCGATCACTGAACTAGAAAGACCAAAAACACTCTGGTCATGTTTCAGGTACTTTTGGTTCATATTACTAAGAGTGAAGTCTCCTTAGAATAGATGGGCATGCTTTCCCCATGTATGCCATGGGTTGAAATTAATGAGCTTATTTCACTCTAAGCAAATTTAAATGTACTTAGGATAAAACAATCATAGATTAAAGTAACCAGCCACATACCCTGTATTAATATCTATCTATACCCTGACATGCTTCCTTAACATTCCAATCACTACAACAGATTGTTTATGTAAGATGGCCAGAATTGTTTCCTTCTCTGACTCCAAATCTTTTGTAAGTAAGGCTAACTCCCATCGGGGCTGGAACTGTGATTTATTTTCATCAATCTAATGCAGCTGTAGTGATAGCATGTTGATTGCAAAGCCAAGCCAAAAGAGACCCCACTCTCTCATGCTTCTATATTAGTTCTTAGGGCTACAATTACAAAATATTGCACACTGTGTGGCATTAATGGAAAAGTTTTATTTTGTCATAGCTTTTGTGGCTATAAACTCAAGAACAAGGTATCAATGTGTCGTATTTTATCTAAGACATCTCTCTTCTTGGTTTAGAGATGGCAGCCCTCTTGCTATGTCCTTGCATGGTTTTTCCTCTGTATGTGCAATTCCTAGTATCCATGTGTCTAAATCTTCTCTCTTTATGAATTCTCTGGTCTGATTGGGTTAGAAGATCCCAATGTCCTCACATTAACTTAATTAATCACCTCTTTATAATCTGTTCTTCAAATATACTCATATTTTGAAATACTGGGAGTTAAGTCTTCAACATATAAATTTAGGGAAGTGAAACAAAATTAACCTCAAACACTTTCCATATTATCTTAATAACCTGCTTCCACCATCTCAACAAGCCCAGGTGGGCTTCCTAGTTGGCCTGCCAACTCCAGGTAGCAAAACTGCTCACCTGACCAACATCTTACCATGGAAACATGAGATATTTGGCTCAGATCAAAACCACCCAACCAATTCAGCCTGGGCCAACCAATTCAGCCTGGGCTGCACAATTGTCAAACAAATAAAATGACCATTACTTCAGACCACTGAGTTGAAATATTGTATACACAATAACCAGTTGAAACATTAAAAAAAGCACAAACGGTTTCAGAATTACCTTATTCATATCAGCAGTACAGTGAGAGGATTTTGCTTTTGGTAATTGTTAGCAGTAGTTTCTGTTCTGCATGAATCCCGCAGTCATTAGGTCCCAAAAAAACACAGAGGTCTATGTTAATTATAAACTGGATGGCCTATTTGCTCAGGCTTCTGTTTAACCAATTCTTACATTTTAAATTGGTCCATTATTCTTGTCTATGTTAGCCACATTGCTTGGTACCTTTCATCAGTGAGGCATTCTCATCTTGTTTCCTCTCTGTCTGGGTGACTACTGCAGACTGAACTTTCCTCTTCCCAGAATTTTCCTGTTCTCATTTCCCTGCCTCTACTTCATGCCTGGTCACCCTGACTGTACTTCCTGCCTGGCTACTAGCCTATCAGCATTTTGTTAAACAAGTACAAGAAACAAACCATTAAAGGGTAAAACCATTGTCTCACAGCATTCCCCACACACACACTTTTTTCAAAACAAGAACTCTGAATGGAATCTCCCTTATTTAGCTTTCTTCCTGATCATTATCCATACAAATTGTAACCAACACTCTAAACAAACAAAAACAATTCATAATCTATTTTTTGGGAATGTGGGTGTAGTTTTCCAGGCTACTTCCTACTGATTAGGGGTGTTGTTAATCTTATCAGGACCTAAAGAAAATTTAGAATTATGGGCAAGTCTTGACTGGAATATTCTGTGAGCCTTGATCATCTCAGCCAGCATTCTTGAAATTGTTCAGGGGGGTCTTCCTTGATCAAACCTAATTTTTCTTATTCCAGAATGAAAACACAACCTCTTATTTCCTGTGGAAACAAAAGCAAAACTTCTTCTCGAAAGTAACATACATTTAGACTTAAATTTTGAAGTCAAGGCATTTTCAAAATATATATGTTGGATTAATCCAGCAGCATTTATAAACAAATATCTTTTAGCAGCTTTCACTTCTTCCTCAGCCATTAAACAGTTTAAATACAACATAATATGTGGAGGACCACAACCACATTCTCCACCACAAGATGGCGCTAGCACCCGGTTTCACTGCCAGGTGAACAAGGTAACGCACATGTGCTCGGTAATTTTCAACTACTGTCCCTGCCTACTTCCGAGGCATCATCCGGGATAATGGGCAGCAGACCAATCCAAGAGTGACACGTCCGAAGTGAGGACTGTTTCCTTTATAAGGGCTGGGTTCCCCTCGTCCTGAGTCTCTGCCATGTTAGCTTATGCTCTCTCTCTCTCTCTCAAGAAGCATTAAAAGCTTTTCTGCAGAAGGATCCTAGTGTCCCGCGTGGTTCATGCGGGCAAGACGGTAGCGCGGGACAATAATAACATACAGTATCCAGACTTTCTGTGTATTTTTCATCTTTGTCTGGCTTTATTTTAAACTCTATTTCATTTATTTTTAATGTTTAGCTTTTTGAGACAGGATTTCTCTGTGTATCTTTGGCAGTCCTGGAACTCACTCTGTTCTTTTGCTTCTTGGTGGTGGCAGGGACCTTGAAACTCCATAGAGTTGTGGCAATAAACATGGCTCCAACCAGTACCTCTGCCATGAAGCTAGGCTCTTAGAAAGCTAAGGAATGGGTTGGATCCAGCTGTCAAAGCCACGACTTTAATTCTAGCCATATCACTTAGCAAATTAAAGACTCATGTGGTCAGAAAAAGAGATATAAAGAGTAAAGATAGAGTCAAAGATGTAGAAAACCTTTAAACGGCTCACAATGTGTTTAAAAATATATGTAGTCTTGGGAGAAAATAGAAAAAGGATAAAGTCCTTAAAATAAGAAAGAAAGCAATTGGGTGTGGTGACACACCTTTAATCCCAACACTTGGGAGGCAGAGGCAGGCAGATCTCTGAGTCTAAGGACAACCTGGTCCAAAGAGTGAGTGCCAGGACAGCCAAAGATACACAGAGAAACCTAGTTTCAAAAAGCCAAAAATTAAAAATAAAAATAAAAGAAATAGAGTTTAAAATAAAGTCATGTAAATATGGAAAATATACACAGAATCTGGATACTGTATGTTATTGTGTTGTCTTTGAATTGTATGACTTTTGAGGAAGGAACAACAGCTGCTAAAATACATTTGATTATAAATATTGCTGGATTAATTCAATGGTGTAGGAGGTTCTTCTGTTCATGTGTTGCTTTCATTGGTTAATGAATAAAGAAACTGCTTTGGACCTGATAGTGCAGAACTTAGGTAGAGGGAGAAGACAGACTGAATGCTGGGAAGAAGGGCACAGTGAGAGAAGCTATGGATCCTCCCACCTGAGATGGATGCTGTTAGAATCTTGCCGGTAAGCCACAGTCACATGGCGATATACAGATTAATAGAAATGGGTTAAATTATGATGTAAAAATTAGCCAATAAGAAACTAGAGCTAATGGGCCAAGCAGTGTTTTAATTAATACAGTTTCTGTGTGGTTATTTTGGGTGTAAGCTAGCCAGGTGGCAGGGAAAAATAAAGAGACCCCTTCCTTGTAACAATCCAATATATGTATTTTGAAAATGTTCTGACTTCAAAATTTAAGTCAAAAAGTATGTTACTTTGGAGAAGAGGTTTTGCTTTTGTTTCCACAGGAAATGAGAGACTGTGGATTCATTTTGGGCTATGAAATATCAGGTTTGATCAAGAAAGATCCCCTGAAGAATCTCCAATAGGAGCTGATGGTCCAGATGAGCCAACATTTCAGAGGACCTCTATTGGAGTTTCCTCTGAGTTCTGCATCCAGAACAGTTTCAAGACTGCTGGCTGAGATGATCAAGGCTCACAGAATATTCCATTCAGGACTTAACCATAATCCTAATTTTTTTTCAGGTCCCCATAAGATTATCAGCACCCACAATCAGCAGGAAGTAGCCTGGAAAACTATGCCCACATTCCCCCCCAAAAAAAAGATTATGAATGCTTGCCTTTGTTTAGAATGTTGGATAAAGGTTGTTATGGATAATGTTTAGGGAAAAAAAAAGCTAACCAAAGAAGATATGATTCAGAGTTCTTGTTTAAAAAAAAATAAAACGGGGAGAGAGCTGTGGGACAATGGTCTATACCCTGTCAATTGTATTTTAATAAAATGCTGATTGTCCAGTAGCCAGGCAGGAAGTATAGGCAGGGCAAGGAGAGCAGGAGAATTCTGGGAAGATTCAGTCTGCAGTCATCACCCATATGTAGAGGAAGCAAGATATGACTGCCTCACCAAAAAAGGTACCAAGCCAAGTGGTGTAGTAGGGAGAAGGAGCACTTGTTGGTTCCCAGCCGCCTGGCTAGCTTAGACCCAAAAATAAACACACAGAAGCTGTATTAATTAAATCACTGCTTAGCCTATTAGCTCTAGCTTCTTCTTATTTGCTAACTCTTATATTAATTTAACCCATTTCTGTTAATCTGTATATTGCCACCTGGCTGTGGTTTACCAGCTAAAGTTCCCAGTGCCGGTCTCAGGCAGTGGATCCATGGCTTCTCTCTGATTCTGCCCTTCTTTCTCCCAGCATTCAGTTCAAATTTCCCCGCCTACCTAAGTTCTGCCCTACTATAGGTTCAAAGCAGTTTCTTTATTTATCAATGGTAATCACAACGTACAGAGGGAAATCCCACATAAACGTGACTAACATAGACAAGAATTATGGACTAATATAAGTTATAAGAGTTCACAAGAAGCCTGAGCTAATAGGCCAATCAGTTTATAATTAATGTAGACCTCTGTATATTACTTTGGGGCTGAATGATTGCGGGACCGGGCAGGACAGAAACCTCTGTCAAAAATAAATAAATAAATAAAAATCTACTTAGGTTAATTTAAACAACAAGGAATTCATTGAAAAAATAGTAAGATAACATGACCAGTGGAAAGGCTTACAGAAAGAAGCAAAGCTAACTTTGAAGTCCAGACAGCAAGAACCGCTCCACATTTTTATCAGAGTGTAATTCTGCCAGAAGAAATTAAGAAGAAGAAGTCATTTTAGAATATGCGTGACCAACCTAAGATCAAAGTCCAAGGAGGAAGAATCAGAGGCTCAATCACATGCTGAAAGTCCTCTACTGTGGGTTTGAAGTCGATTAACAATCAAATGCAGAACATCCACCAAATTACCCAGCCATTAGTTTACTGAGCTTTAAAAGGAGGGATAATGGGTCCTAGGAATGTAGTAGAGCTTTAGGATGCTTGCCTTGCATGCTCACAGTCCTGAGTTTGATTCCTGTCTCACTCTACATAAATCCAGAAATAATGCCACGTGGTTGTTATCCCAGGACCTTGGAAGTGGAGGCAAGATGATCAGAAATTCAAGGTCACCCTCTACCACATAGCAAGCACAAATCCAACCTTGGCTGCCTATAACCCTGACTCTGCTATTAAGTAAACAAAAGATTTTAAAGCAGAAAGTTACATAATACTACAGGCATGGCAGTAACTGCAATAGCAGTGGGGGACCTTGACAACCAGTCATAGCGTCCAACATGCCACTCACTGTAGGTGATGCATTTAATTCATGAGTCAGGTACTGGCAGGAGTGAAAACCACATAAGCCAAATAAGCCTCAGCTTAAAAGCCCGTACTTTACCTTTCCCTGGCACTGAATGGGAAGAGGCTGCTTGGATTTCTTTCTTTTTTGCAGCTGCAAAGCAGAATTTACCGTTCATGCAATAAATTGTGCTGACAGCCAGGTACAGTGCAAAAGAATAGTCATGGATCAGCAGTCTATTCATAGCAACACGGGATAATCCTCATTCATTTGCAATGGATAATTTCCATAAATTGATATTGTAAGACGTTTGGCAATGGCCTTTTATGTTGCATGTGTGTGTGTTGGTTATATAAATCAATTGCACTTTAACGTGTGTAAGTCATTCTGCGATCATATGCACCTTCCCTTTCAACCCACTCTTTATCCTCTAGTGTGTCCTCTCTCCCTCTCCTAATAATCTCTCTTCTACTTTCAGGCTGGCTATTTTCATTCCTCTCTCTCTCTCTCTCTCTCTCTCTCTCTCTCTCTCTCTCTCTCTCTCTCACACACACACACACACACACACACACACACACACACACACACATACACACACACATACACACACATACACACACACACTGTCACACAGGAGAAAAAGCATATTACTTGTCTTTCTGTGTCTATCTTCTCTCGATTAATGAAGATATAAAGAAGATTATATTATAGCTCTTGTCCTAAGCTAATGACCCATGTTCTCTATAATCCCTTCTCCCCACATGACTAGGAGAAAGTAGGATAGACTTTCTTTTATTCACTTTATTAAATAAGGGTAAGATAATTTCCAAGAATATGGAGTGTTGCTAGAAAAAGAAGGAGGAGGGGACCTGGACAAGGGACAAGGAACAGGCAACAGGAATAAAAAATCTAGTTGTCAGAACAAAATGACCGGGTTGTCAATAGCAGCCTAGAGATGAGGTAAGGTCACGGATATCTCAGCAAGAAGAGCAAATGGCAATGAATTCCGGTGACCACACTCAGTATGGCACTTTGTGTCTAATAGGTTGGAGCTCTCAGAGTAGATGAAGCACAGTCATGAGGGGTTGTAATTAACCTCCAGGAGGAGGGAAGGAAATAAAACGATTTGACAGTGTTTATATGATATGGTCTTAGACCACAGGTAAATGAGGATTTGGGGAAGTGACTGGATGGAGTCCTTGCTATCAGTTAGGATGCAGGCTTGAGACAGATTGGATTCGATTACCAGTGGGAAAGTTAAATTTCTGCATGACTGCTGGTTGCCTTGAAAGCACTGTGCCTGTGGGCACTTAGTAAAAAGTCTAAAATTTTAACCAGAATTTCAAAGGCTTCTGACAAAAATCAAGTGTAGACCTGCTAGGTTTGCCTATCAGGCTAATGTAAGGGCCAGAGGGAAACCAGGAGCTCATGGTCCATTTTCCCCTGTGTGGAATCTTTTTTACCTGCTCACTCTTTGCTTCTTCCAGACAGCATCTCACTCTACTGTTCAGACAGACCTTGAACTCACTGTGTAGCCCAAGCTGGTCTTGAATTTACAGCAATCCTGCCTTAGCTTTGTCTTAACAATGCAGGAAGTGGAGCACTGATATAACTAACACTCTTGTGAGGCGTTCCTTGGTCTTGCTTGAGTCAATCCCCACTGTTAAACTGAGGTTGGGTTCCTCTCACGGAACTGTATCACCCAGCTTCTATAACCAAGTGGACAAGTGTGTGTATGTATGTGTGTATATATGCACATGTGTGTATGTGTGTGCATATGTGCACACTACGCATGGGCATGTATTTGTGTGTAATATTGTTATTGATCGATGCACAAATAGATGGTAGATAGATAGATTTATGTATATAATCCTCCACACTATTGATTTTACTTTATAGACTTGTTCACAATGTATAGAAGGAAGAAAGATAACATCTTTCTTTCAGCATCCCCCTAAAGGTGTCCCATAATCCATTTGGGGCTTTGACCGCTATTGAATAGCCTCAGATAACCCCCAAGGGCTTCCTCACCAGAGAACCATCTTTTACTATATTCAAAAGCTTTACAAAATTCAAAGATTTTTAAAACTGGCAAGAAAAAAAAAGAGGAGAAAAAAAATCTATCAATGCAGCCAGTTTGTGTCTGAAACACTACTTTCTGAGTTAACATTCATGAATCCCAACAAGCAAAATCAAGAAAAAGTGTCTAATAATGAAGAGAAATAGAGTGTAGCCTTGGATCTCTATTCTGGAGAACACACAAGAAGAGTGATGAACATTAATGTTGACATTTAGTAAATTTGTTATAGTATCAAGTAAACGTTTAAAACAACTTGTATTAAGTTGTAAAATAGGAATTTGAACTCAGTCACTTCCCAGTAACACGAAGACAACAGATTCAGTGATGAGCAAAAAAATATTTCTTATCCATTGATTTATTTAACTCATAAATATAATTGTGCATAATTATGATATATAGTACAGTATGTTCACAATGGTATGGCTAAATTAAACCAACTAGTATGTTATTACCACACATACTCATCATCTTTGCTTTGAGAACACTTAAAGCCTACTCTTTCATAACTTTTAAAATATAACATATTGTTCTCGACTATTCTTATCATGCCCTCAATAGACCTCAAGACATCACAGGGTCCAGGCCTCTTATCCAACTGCAGCTTTATACCCTTAAACCAACATCCTCCCCACTGTGAAAAGACCCACATTAAATCCCTAATAGCCGCAATTCTGCTCTGTGCTCCCATAATTTCTAGGTTCCACAGAAAACTGAAATTGTATGGCATTTGTCTTCCTCTGCGTCACTTATTTTTATAGCATAATTTCCTCCAGGTTTGCCCATTCTCTTACCAATGACACAGAGTTCTAATTTTAACCCTTAGTTGTAGAGTATTGTATATACATATAGCACTGTCATTATCCATCTTCTAGGAATGGACATCCAGGTAGAGCCCATGTCTTATTACTGTGAATATGCTGCAAAAACGCAAACATATAGATGTAACTCACAAATTGAATCCCCAAATATATATATATATATATATATATATATATATATATATATATTCAAATCTAAAATGAAATGATGTGTTAAGATCATCTTATTCAGTAAGTCCTTCTAGCTTTGAAGGGGCTTGATACCTTTGAAAGATACTGGGGAAACATTCAGACCTAAATGTCTGCACTTCATTTTAATTATTGTGTATAAAAATTCACCACGGAATTTGGAAATAATAATAACAGCAAGCAGGTACTGGTGAAAGTTTACTGCCTTGCACACTTTCCTACGTTTGTAGATCTAAAATGTACTTGTCAAAATGTTGATAGTGTGTGCTTTTGATCCCTGAATAAAAACGTGTTTTTTTTTCTTGTTGTTTTTTTTTAACTTTTCTGTAGATACCAGATTTTTTTTATTGTGCACAAGGAAAAACAAGCCAATACTTATTTTTAAAAAGTAACCTATCACAATGTATTGACTTAAGATTTAACTTTACGAGTCCCACTTTATTATTTGAATTAAATGATGCTGTGGCTTCATTCTTGAAAGTGTTGTCAAGAATGTAGATGTAATCGAGGACAGGCTTTAGCAAAAGATTGCAACCATACCTGTTTGGATTACTAGTTCTGTGGTTTGAATCTGAGACCCTCAACAGGCTCGTGTTTTCAGTGCTTGTACCCAAGCTTGGGACTCTACTTTGGGAGGCTGTTCAGTCTTTGTGAAATAGGGCCTGGTAGAGAAAGAGGCTCATTGCAGACCAGGCGTTGAAGGCTATAGCCTGGCCCCTGGTTCCTGTGGGCTCTCTGCTTCCTAGATTCACATGATGTGAAAAGAAACCTTTCTTCCCTTGAGTTGTTTCTGTCAGATATTTTGTTGCAGTAGTGCAAACTAGCTAATAAAACTTTGGTGAAGAAATCATGACCCTTGAGCACTATTGATGGGAGTGTAAGATGGTAATCCACTAATGTAATCCAAAAGCAATCTCCTCAAGTATTACTTAAATGTATTACTAAATGATCCAGCAGTTCCACTTTGTATCTATAGCAAGAGGAATTGAGGGTCTTGAGGAGATAGTTCATTGCAGCCGCAAAGTTATGTCACTATTTTAGCTCTAGCTAGAAGGTAGAAGTGGTACAGGTGTCTATCCTCATCTTACTGGATGATAGTCACAGGAAGGAAGTTCTGATGGCGCTATGACATGGATCAAATTAGAGGAGGCTGTGTCTGGTGATTGACACCAGCCACAAAATGTAAACATTGAGTGATTCCATGCATGCTAGACACAGACACCAAGGACAATCAAGTTCACAGAAAAAGAAAATAAAAGCGTGGCTGCTGGGAGCTGGAAGGGAAGAGAGGAACTGTTTCATGGGTATGATCATTTTTAATGATTAAAAAATTTAAAGATGCACATAAAAGTGCTTCCTATATAAGCCTGCTGTCCTGAGTTCAGTCCCCAGAACCTATGTAAAGATGGAAGAGGGAAACAGATGCTAGACATTTGTCTTCTGGCCTCTACACATACACTGTTGCATGTGCAGCTTCCTCCCCTTCAACACTCTCTCTCTCTCTCTCTCTCTCTCTCTCTCTCTCTCTCTCTCTTACACACACCACACACACACACACACACACACACAAACACACACACAAGAGATAGAGTAAGTAATAAGAAAAATAAAAGTATTGTTGATTGTGACTATCAATGCAAATGAACTGCATCCTTAAAATCATGAGGATGGTAAATTTTTCATCTATTTTGCTGTTTTAAGATATTTAAAAACCACTATTGCAGTAAGGAAAAGGAAGCTATTATAATGCTACAAGAAAAAGTTCAAATCACAAGCTCCACAAATATCTCTCTAAAAGATTAAGCAAGAAAAGGAATTTTCTTTTATAGAGGAGAATAAAAGAGACAAGAGATGGGGGAGTGGATGGGCAGGTGGCCATGGGACAGCTAAGCAGAAAATATCTTTTCTCATAGTCAGCAGGACTATCAGGAAAGAAGCTGCTTGAAGAACTGCTCCATCCAATTGCTGTCCCAGGCTAGGGTGGACTGAAGTCCAGTTGAGAGAAGTGGGACTAAATTCCGGTGACATCACCTTGGTTGACATATTGGTCAGAAGAAATGTGTGTCCGTTAGCTGTTCATAGACAAAGGATGGAAAGTCACCGGGCTCTTCACGGCACAGGCAACACAGCGTCACCACAAATTGTATCCCGTCATATGGGGAAGAGGTGATCTTTGTAGTAAGTCATTCCCAAAACATATGGGGAGGGTAACTTTTCTTTTGTTCAATTTTATTTTATTTTATTTTTAATTTCATTTTACATTCCAACCAAAGTTCTCCCTCCTTCTCCCTCGTTTTGTTCTCCCCCCTTGTCTCCTCTCCCCCAGCCCAAACCCCATACACTCCTCCCAATGGGTAAGGGCTCCCATGGGCAGTCAACAAAGTCTGGCACATTAATTTTGGGCAGGACCAAGACCCACCTCAACCCATGCCTGCATTAAGTTTGAGCATGGCATCCCATCACAGGGAATGGGCTCCAACAAGCTAGCTCATGCACTAGGCATAGATCCTGGTTCTACTGCCAGGGGCCCCTCAAATAGTCCAAGCTTTATCACTGCCTCCTACCTATGGAGAGCTTAGTTTGCCCCCATAGAGACTCCACAGCTATCAGTCTAGAGTTTCCACGAGCTTGGTTCAGATGTTTCTGTAGATTTCTCCGTTATGGACTAGCCCTTCCTTGCTCATATATTCCTCCTCCCTCTCTTCAATTGGATTCTTGGAGCTTAGTCTGGAGCTCAGTTGTAGATCTCTGCATCTGGTTCCATCAGTTATAGATGAAGGCATATCTATGATGACAGCTGTGATACTCATCAATCTGATGACAGGAGAAAGTCAGTTCATGTACCCTCCCCACTATGTCTAGAAGTCTTCGCTGGGGTCAACCTTGTGGATTTTTGAGCATTTCCCTAGCCCCAGATTTCTCCCTAACCCTATAGTGGCTCCCTTTATCAAGATCTCTTTCATTGCTCTCCCACTTGGTTCCTCCTCCCCCCCGCCGCCCACTATTCCATTCCCTCTGGGGGAGGGTAATTTCTTAATTGTTAGTGTTTTCTGAGAGTACAGGCTCAAATGGACTCTACTGTCAGTGACAAAGTGAAGAAAATAAAGAGAGAGAGCTGGAGTGGGAACTAGACATATGGATGTCAGTGACTGTCACAACATCCACAAGTGCTATCTTAGAGCCTCTGCCACTCTGTCATAAAACTAGGTGAAGTACCAAGTGAGGGAAGACATTGACATGACTCAAATAGATGCCTCCACAATTTACTGCAGAGTGTATTAGTCAGAGCTCTCCAGACAAACAGAACCAGGAAGGTCTACGTTTACTACATTGACTCCCAAAGTCTTGTATAGTCCCTAATGGATGTCTGTAGATTGGAGAGCGTGGGCAATCTGTAACCTGTAACCACCCAGTCTAAGCTGGAAGCCTCTGGAATGAAAGGGGCCAGTGATGCAGCCCTAGTCCTAAGCCAAAGATCCAATGGCTCGTGGAGAGGGAGGTTTTTGTCAAAGTTACAGGCACAGTCAAAGGCTGAGGAAACTAAAGTCTGAGGTTCACTGGTGACAGTAACAAGAAAGTGTGCCCACTCAGAAAGTGGCATGTGAACGCCCATTTAGGAGAGATGGAACACGATGAGAAAACAAGCCTCTCCTTTCTTCTTTCCAAAGCCATCTGGGGTCTCAGCATAGCTAATGGTTCTACCCACAAAGAGAAAAGGTCTTCCTCACTCAGTTCTTGCAGCTGTATGCCACTCTTCTCTGGAAACACCTTTGCAGAGTCACCACAAAATGTGCTTTACCTATTTTCCAGTCTGATCCAGTTCAGTCAAGCTGATATTCATAACCTAAAGAGGAAAACTCTAGGGGCATGGGGAGGGGGAAATAGTTCAGTGAGTGATAGGGTGCTGAGCTCTGTGGGTCTAGTCAGAAAGAGTGAAGGAAAAGGGGAAGGGATGGAGGGATAAAAGGAAGAGGAAAAAAGGGGAACAAAAGCCTCTAGCAGCAATAGGTACTATGATCAAAATAAGCCTACTTCCCAAGCAGAAAGGAAAGGTGAGGACACAAATGAACGCTAACTCTTATTTTTAGAGAATAAATATACTAAAGCTATGGAGAACCGTATACAACAATATGTAGTTAAGGTCTAAAGTAGACGCTGGAAATGTACAAAACCCAAGGAACTCTAAAGGGCTAGGATTTCTGCAAAGACAAGGAGAGAGGAGAGAGAGGAGAGAGAGAGAGAGAGAGAGAGAGAGAGAGAGAGAGAGAGAGAGAGAGAGAGAGAGAGGTGCTTGGAGGACAAGGGGCTTAACTGACGTCGGAAGAAGGGTGGCATCAAAAGTGGGAATGCACTGGTGGCACTCAAATGTTCTGAAAGAGTCTACCTATGTGCCAGGGATCAGCATTAGACTTCCTGTGTTGCTGTGTACCAAAACACAGACAGAGTGACGCACACAGTAGGAATGCATTTTCTTACAACTCGTGAAGCTGCCCGTTCTAGATCCAGGCTGGTAGCCCTAGTATCCGGTGAGGAGTGGTTCTCTGGCACTCACACTCCCAGAGGAGTGTCTCTTCTTATAAGGGCACCAGCCACAATGAATATGGACTTTAGCCAGGTGACTTCAGTCAACTACGGTTACCTCTTTAGATGTCCTGTCTCCAAGTACACTCATAGCTTAAGTATGCAAATTCTGGGGGGACACAATCTATTGAGTACAGAAAAGGAAAGAAGGCATTCACCTTTGCCTGAGGAAGGAAGGCATGGGCTACTTCTTAAAACAATTTTGCCCCTTCCACCTTGGGAAAGCTAGAAGGCATCCTGATGAGAGGAAAAATTGTTTTGTTTTTTTTTAAGAGTGGCAAGAGTATAGCTTTGCTATTTTTTGACTTGTTATTTTCAGGGGAAAATGGTTTTCAAATGTATTGGTTATTCTGAGCTGTGAGTTTGGAAATATCAAAAAAAAGAACTTTAAAAATATACATGATGAGCCTGTCTATACTCTGAAAATGGCAGTATGCTACAAAATATTTCTGATGTCCCAGACAGTATAGTAAGCACACATGTTCATTGCTCTCTTTTTGAAGTCCTGCATTCCCCCGAGATTCCTGTGGTTAATAAGACAGTGGCTCTGCACCATTGCAGTCGGGACACTCCGGGAACAAGTGATAAATGTCTTGAGTTTGGCTGTGTCTGGGGTTGGGGATAGCTCCTGACATCTAGCAAGTGAAGAACAGAGACAATGCTAAGCTTCCTCCCCCGAAATACAGAGCAAACCTCCCCACAAACCAAGAATTCTCCCTCCCCCATGTTAAGAATGGATCTAATCTACATGGGAAGTAGAAAAAGACAAGATCTCCTGAGTAAATTGGGAGCAGGGGGACCATGGAAAAGGGTAGAAGGGGAGGGGAGAGAAAGGGAGGGGAGCAGAGAAAAAATGTGTAGCTAAATAAAATCAATTTAAACAATTAAAATTTTAAAAAACGAATGTCAAAGTTGAGGAATCCTGTAATATGAGACAAGAAAGAGATTTGATAAAGAAAGGCAGACTCAGAAACCTATCTGGTCAGTGAACTTGCAGCGAGTCCTGTAAAGTCCCACTTACTCAAAGAATTGATCAAGTAAGATAAAGCATGCTTTATTAACTAGGGTATAAATAAATCTCTCTATAAAGCCAGTTTGGAAAATGAATCCAAGTCTGGGCCTCCTCATCCTTTCCCCTCACTTGAAAGCAGCTAGTCACAGAAGGCCAGTGTGATCTACCTCACCGAATCAGGAAATGTTGAGGAGAGGGCAATGACCCTCAAAGTATAAATATTACTTCAGCTTTGCTAACCATACCTCTGCTAGACATAGACTTCAAGACCCTTCCACTGTATATATATATATATATATATATATATATATATATATATATATATATATATATAGCCTGTGGATAAATAAGGATTGCCTATAACTATATCCCATCAATGGCAAAATTCCTTTCTGTCCAAGAGCAACACCTAGCTGTGTGACAGTCAGCTGCTAGTGCAAGGCCGTCGCTTCTGCTCCTCTGGTGTGATGTACGAGCAACTGTCTGGCCCTAGAGCCTCTCCTGTTTCCCCTCATTCTCTACTTACTGTTCCAAGGTGCAAGCAAGTGTCATGCACAACATTTTTTTTTACATTCTTTCATTCCTACGTGCTCTCTAGTAGAATAATTCTCACTCATAAAATCTTTATTTCATTTCAAGCTGGACGGTAGTAGTGCACACCTTTAATCCCAGCACTTGGGAGGCAGAGGCAGACGGATCTCTGTGAGTTCAAGACCAGCCTGGTCTATAAGTGCTAGTTTCAGGACAGGCTCCAAAGCTACAGAGAAACCCTGTCTCAAAAAAAAAAACCCATATTTCATTTCAGATCCCTGCTCCTAGATTACGGTCACTAACCACCATTTGTTTATATCCTCCACCTCCGCAATGCCCCCAAGCTCTTACATTGACTGATTTTTTTCCAGCACTTTACCACAAACTGTCATTAGATTCATGTATTTATTTATTGTCTATTTCCTTCCTCCCATTAGAAGAATTAGACTTTATCAAATTTTCCAGAACCTAAAATTCATCATAAGTGCTCTATATAAGCTTCTTAAATAAATGTTTTCAATGCATTTATGTTTTGTTATTGTTGTTCTCTTTCTTCTCTTTTTTTCTTTCTTCTTCAACTTCTTCTGCCTGTCATATGTTGATAATTACTTTGTCCATTTTCATTTCTCCACAAATTAAACCAATCATAACTACTAAATGCTTTGTTGGCCCTTGGAACACAAATGTTTGCTGAACCTTCAGTAATGTTCTATCAGCTGCTATAAGTGACAGTTCTGATTACCATGAGAAAAACAGGATGGTGCCCCATTCATACCTATACTAACCTGGTTTTCCAGAAGAACATAACTATAGAATGAATGTACATCAAAAAAGTATTAGCCAGCCTTGAACAATATGGTCTAGGCAGTTCAATAATTAGCTGTCTTCACACTGGAGAGACTGGGAATCAGGCAGTCAGTCCGTGAGGCTGGATGTCTGACCATTCTCAATTGTATGTTTAATCCTCTAGAATGCTTCTATCTTCAGTCCACATTGGAAAGCCAAAGAAAGTGGGTTTTGGTGTCAACAAAGAATAGTAGCAGTAGTAGCTGCAGCCCTGACAGCAGCAGGGTAGATGAACTTCCCAGAAAGTCACAAAGAGATTTGATGATGTCATTAGTACGCCATGAAGGCAAGCAGACAAATAGAAAAAAAATTTCCCTCAGACTTCCTAAAACTTAGAGCATGCTGGAAGGTGTCACCCCACATTCTGGTGAGCTTTTTCATTTCAGTAAATGAAGAAAATCCCTCCCAGGTAAGGTGTGCCTAGAGACTTGTCTAATCAACAATTCAGGTCCACTCAAGTTGACAAGCAAGATTACCATTGCAGGTCCCTAGGGAAACATGGAAATTGGGCATCATTCAATGAAAGAGAAATAATCTATACTGTGAAGAGGAACAACTGTCACAAAAGGCCAAGGGATTTTTGCCATGGAGGTGATAAAAGTTCCTTCTTAGAAAGAAACTCTAAAAATAAGCAGGTGTCCCATGGCAGGATGAGGGATGAGAGACAGTCAACGAAGAACTAACTATATGTAAACAAAATGACACAGATTCTATAGAAAGAGTTTAGTAGTGACTATGGAAGGAAAGTGAGCTGACCATTTTAACCTCAAATCTCAATGAACCAACTATGGGATGATGAAACAATTGCTTCAAGCCCTTTTGCAGTGCCATTAGGACAGTGGTGGCAGCACTGATGGCTTTTTAAAAAATCAGAAGGAGCTTTCTGTGTGTATTTGAGATGTGTGGTGACTGCATAGCTTCAAACTTCATGCTATGGACTCCTAGAATGCTTACTAGTCAAGCAATATCATCGTCTCTCTTCATTAAGTGAACAGAATGAACTCTGGGGCTTGACAAAAAAACATTTTTGACTGATATAAAGCAAAGGTCTTCCCACCTTATCTTTTATAGGTCCCTATAAATTCTATTGAATTGTACTATTTGAAATGACAATTTTAATAAGTCAAAAATGTTAAATATAAGGACTCTTACATCAGCACAGAGTCAAAACTATATGAATAAGAATCAAAGAAGCTTAGTTTTCATCTTGGTTTGGAATTCATCACCTTTATGGTTTAGCTTGGCTAAGCCTCTGAATCTTCAGGCAAGAGAAGATGATACCATGAATGTCCCAAAGACTAAACAGAATATACATGTGAATCAGCACAATGCCAGCCACCTTTGCTTTCTTCCCATCACAGACTGTGTGATGCCCTTCTTTATCTTCCAGGCAACCTTGGCCCTTTTGTTCCTTTCACAGTTGTTGAGCCCTAGTCATTCCTCCTTCCCTCACATTCTGCAATTTCTTTCTACTCTAGGCAGAAATGCTCAGACCTTCAACTTTAGGGGATGGGTTGTTGACTTTATTCTGTTGGCCCCTCCTGACCACTCTGATAGTTTCCTTTTCTTTACCAAATTTTGCATGCCATTTACAACCTCTGTTGTGTGTTCTCAAAGTTTACTTCACCGGCAATTCCTTGCAGTAGAACAATTTTTTTCCTAAAACCTAAAGGAAATTATCATCTTAAATATTGCCAAGAGCTTCTAAATGAGTAAATAAAGAGACACTTTTAATTGTAATAGCCTTTATTTCCTGAATTATTTGAAGTTGAAAACCACCTACTCTACTATAAAACCGCAGAACTAAACTTTGTCACCAAAGGAAGAACATCCATGAGTAAATAGTTTAATGTTTTTTTTATTTTCCAATTAAGTTAATAATTACAACAGGAGGATAATTCAATAACAATAGGCAGTTTTCAGACTGACTGGGTCAGAGCCCTAGAAGCTACCTGTGCTAAATGAATCACTGCATCTTTTTGTAAGTACACAGAGAGGATCTTTCTCAAGACTGATAGCCAATAGACCGTCACTAGAAATACGGCAGACCATGAGAAATTGCAGGAAGGCATGAACAAGGACGTAAAGTGTTTCAGGAAAAAGAAGCCTATAAGGAGATGCAATCCACTGGTTTTTTACACTGGAACCTAACCCGTTTTAACCTTAATCAGCCATGCAATGAAGAAACAATATCAAAATCCTTGTACAAGCATTTGAGTGACTGGTACCTTTTCTTTAAAAACACATCATAATACAAGTAACATTACACAGAATGATCAGGTTATATATAGAAATATATGGGTGTATACATGTATGCATATAATAGCAATTAATAAGAAAAGAGGCCATAAATTTAAAAGAAAACAATGAGAGGTTTAAGAAAGGGTTTGAAGAGAGGAAAGGGAAGAGAAAAATTGGGAAATTATATTATACTCTCAAAAGCAAAAGAAATAACAAAATAAATTCTCACTAAATGATTATCTCTGAGTTGTACAGTATAAGATTTTGTTTGCCCAAAATATTTTTTATATAAAATCTTTAAACAAACAAGATGATCTTATTATTAAATGGCTTCTTTATCTTGTTTTAAAATTGGGACCTGCCTTTAAATATGGCTGACACTCTACCAAAGGAAATGTTACCAGATCTGATCAGATCCTTAAATTCAGGGTTAAAATCAATTCTTACAACTGTTTCTCTATAACTAATTCTTTATAGGAAAGAATTTATACTTGGGTGAAACATTCAAAGCATGTTGGATATTCCTGTATTTGTCAGGAAACACAACTATCAAGTGTCTTTTATTTTCATTGCTTTCATTAAAACCGCTCAGGAGGATTTTGTTTTTATGTTTCTTGAACAAAGTATTGTTACTACAAGTTGGCCTAGGAAAATCTATTTCTAAGTTTTTAGAGTATTTTAATTTGAAGATAATGTATTCAGGCAGGCATTTGGTGACAGTGGTTCTAATTGAAATATTGTTCTATCCTTTTTTTCTTTACATAAGCATTTTGTCTTTATTCTGTGCTCTTCCAACTTTCTTAATATATCAACAGCAAATCTTTTCTCCAATCTGCAAAATGAAAAGTTCCGTGAAGCACTATGCTTAAAGTGGAATTCTTCATCTCTGGGAAGAAAATGAAAGAGGAGCCAACAGAAAATGAGGCTGAAATCACCTTGTCAGGAATGACTGAAGGCAACAGAGAAAATGAACAAGGAAAGCAGAAGCAAACATTCAAATGAATATAAATGACGGTGCCTGGCTGCAAAGAAAGGCAAGTACATCTCTGAGGAAACAGCTAGGGAATGGATGTTTTTAAAGTATCTGAAACACCACTGCTAGGCACTTTCTACTCTAGCGCACTTCTTGTCGTGCTTGGTAAGCTTTTCTTTACCTACTGTCTCCATGACAACCCCCTTAATCACTCACCACCTTTCCATTTTGTTTTCCTTTTCCTTTTTAAACTTCTTTATTAAATCTTTGTGGGTTTCACATCATGTACCCCAGGTCTATTTACCTCCCGGTTACCCCCTACACCCCTCATCCCCACTGTGACCTCCCCATGAAAGAAAAAAAACAAGGTAAGCAAGAAAACAAAAGCAAGAACAACAACAACAAACACACACACACACACACACACACACACACACACACACACACACACACCAGGAACAGAAACATCTCTGCTTCTTCTCTTCTGCCTCTCCAACATTGTTCATCTGTCCTGGTGGCACTGGAGGCTTCCGTGTGTCATATAGTGTGCCCCTTTGTCCCACCAGCTTGACTGGCAAATGTTCATTGAATGAGTCACCGGTCTGGTTCAAGGCCTCTGGTTTTTGGGACATCATCCTCACTGGTTCCTCACCAGAGCTTTTCTGGGGTATCCTGTGGCTGCCAGGAGTCTTAGGGATCTTGTGGATATCATTCCACAGGACCAGTTCCTTCATGAGCTACAGCAGGTCCCAGATGAGGTAGATGCTAGGGTGGATCAACCCAAGGCCCAGTTGTGGACCTGGATGCTAGCCAGGCAGGTCAGATCTAGCCACTGTTGCCACCCGCCTCAGGTGTGATGGCAAAGGCAGCTCCCCTACATGCATGCCCTCAGGTTTATGCCTGCCTATGGCAAGGGATGGGGATCCTCTCTCCAAGTACAGCAGCCAGAAGCTCTCATGCTGTAGTAGCCAGTGAGAGGCCAGGACAGCTTTTCCAGGACAGTGAAGGATGGGGCCAGCTTGGCTTAGCCCTCTGATTTCATCTCACGTGGTTCCTAAGGCCCCCTGAGGTAACACTGGCCACAGACATCAACACAGACCCCAGTTGCAGCTGGACCACAACCCAGACATGGTCCTTGGCAGTAGCCTGGGCCAGGATGTCCTGGCCCTGGATAGAAGGAATGACCACTAAGATGGGGATGGTTCTGGTAGTCAGGTGGTTACTGAACACCAACAACCACCTCAGGTTGTGGCCCCAACCCTGGGTCTCTGTGTGACCACTGGTGTCAATGCAGGACCCAAGCTTAGTTCGGACCCCAATCGTGGTAGGACCATGGACCCCAGCATGGGTATCAACAGCAGTTGGGTCTGGATGTCACCACTGCCCCCAGAGGCAGTATGGCTCTGAGACACTAATATGGCCCTTGATCTTGGGAGTCTACACGGCCTTTGATGGTAAGAAGAGCATCAGACATCAGCACTGACCCTGGTTGCCATAGGGCCACGGACCCTGACAAGGCCCTCAGCTGCAGCTCAGGCCCAGATGTCACCATGTCATTGGGTAGTAGAGCAGGCCAATCAGGTCTGGATGCTTCCTCGTACTCAGATTCCAACCTGGACTCGGGTTTCTGATTTGACCCTCGGCTTCTTGATGACCCTTAGTGGCATCTGGAGCCAGGCCCTGGCTGCTACAGGACCATGGACGCAGACATGGCCCTCAGCAGCAGTCTAGGTCTGGATGACACCTTGGCCATGAGTGGTAGCACATGCCACCCATATCTAGGCTTGGGTGTCAGGGCTTAGTTCTCATTGTCTGCAACAGACAAAAATGTTTCCTTCCAAAAATAAGTAAGTAAGTAAGCAAATAGGTAGGAAGTCATATAAAAACAGCCCACATGGTGATAAGGAGCAAATAATTTTCATTAGCATATAACGGATGCTAAGGATATGTGAATTTGGTGAATAGGGTTCCAAAGGTAAGTGCAAGAATTGTCTGCCCACAGAACTGTCAAACCCAGCTCAGAACATAACCCATGAATATTCTGTAGATGTTTATTAAACAGGCAAGTAAAGGGATGAATAATAATTTGGTATAGAAGGCAACCATGCCTAAAGGAATAGGAAAAAGAAGTCTGACCAATTCTCAATAAAATCCTGACCCTGCAACCTAGAGATTCTTTATAAACATTTGTTAAATGAAGGAGTAAATAAATAAATAAATAAATAAATAAATGAAACAGGAAAAGCAACATGTTTTGTGTGGCATGGTACAATATGAGAATGCAGGCCTGTTGCTCAAAATGCAAGGGGAAACATACTATTAAGGGTACTAAAATACAGATGATGCCAAAGATGCAATTGTTTGACTTTCAAACGCAGACTTTATGATAGTACAAAAGAATACTCACATGATCATCAAAAAGTCTATGAGCAATACAGTGCTTTATTATAAAATGCACTTTGAGTTAGATTATTTTTGTCTAAGGGCGAATATAAGTGTTCTTTCACTTATGAAACAGGCAAGGCTAAGCTGTGATTCTTCCTAGGATGAATATTAGGTTACACAGAGAGTATTGTTTCTCAATAAAGTGAATGTATGCAAGAGATTTTCAACTGATTAATCACAAACAAGGTAAGATATAGAAAATCAGTTTGAATTAAAATCTGAATAAAAGACATGTTGGAAAACAGAAAAACTGAAACAAATTTGCTGACTCATAAAGCAGATCATTATTGTAATGAGTATAGAAAAAGTGCCTTTTAGACATGTAAAAAAGCTTACACACACACCACTACACACAGGGCTGAACCTGACAACTAGAACCCAGGGACATCACTCACTCTAGATAACCAAACACATGACTAGAATGCCACTAAGCCCACTAGACAGTATATAAGCAAGACCAAGAACAATGCTCTGCTCCGTACATCTGCCATAATATATACCAAAAGTATCTGTATGGTAAAAAGATAATATGTGTGTATATATACATGATAAAAATTGGAAATAGGATAAATTTTTTAAAAAGGAAAGGAAAAGCTCTAACAAGACTTTATAAGACAAGAACCCTCCAAAGATGCCATTGAGTTAACTTTCTGTTGGCCATCTACTGCTGGGCAGTTAGTTTCCTATTGTCCATCTACTGCTGGGTGTGCAGCTACCCTTCAAAGTAGTTTCCCCAGAGAGACTCCCTTGAAGAAGACTACATTGTCATTTCAAGTGATTATCAATTACAGATAGCTTTGTCTTTTTAATAGAATTCTTGACAAATCTTCAACTCCTCAGAGGCTATTCTTTCTCTCTGCCTGCCCCTGAAGCAGTTCGTCAGTGCTGATCACAAATTGATATCGCTGTCAACCCTTAATGCAACCTCAGGGTTCTATGGCACTTCCGTGGTCATTCCATTCACCTACTCCATGCAATGACTGTGTCAAATATTCTCCTTTCTCATAAGGTCTCAGTAATAGTAATCTCCTAAATATTAATTATTGATTGTTGCATATACCAAAGCCTTTTATACTTGCAAATTTTTCATGACACTCCCCCTCTATTCAATTGCCATGTGTAGTCAACAACACCGTTTATGAAGTTGAAATCTTGAGGAAGGGAAGGGATCACACTAAAAAGAAGCAGACATAACTGCTTAATTTATTTGATGTTTCATAAAGACTACAAGGACTATGAATAAGAGTGATCAAATATACATGGGCTCTCTAAGAGGATCCCTTTAAGGAAAATTTGTTGTGAGTCACTTCAAAAGGTTGAGAGAGTCACTTCCTTGCATGAGTGTTTTGTGGAGCCTGATTATAAATTCAATTGAAATGAACCCAAAGGACTTTTGTAATACATAAAATCCCTTCAAATAAAAATTTTTATATGCACTTCAAATGAGAAGAGAAATTGAATTTAGTTAAAGATATCGCAAGATGCAAAAACAAATGCTTGAAGAAATTTTATACCTGCACTTATCAGATAAGGATACAGTGACTTTTCAATAATTTAGTAATAAGAGCATCATGAGCTAGAAGTATAGATGACATGGTTAAAGAAGTAGATAAGGAATACTGGACCAAGTACTATGTAGGAGGTGTAGAAGTCCTTGTGCTCATAGATAAGCATAAGGGAAACAGTAATGTTATACACATAGAATTGTTCCTTCAAAGGAAGGGATGTATAACCTGTTACCTGCCCAGAAGACTGGCAGCTGGCATGGTGAATAACCCGGCAACTTTCACACAATCTGTGTTGCTAAGACTACACTGGACACTCAAACACTTGTCATAAGCATGTTTTTCTGTCAACCTATAGAACCCATCTTATAGAAGGTGTCACATGTACCTTACAAAGTTTTAATACAGTCAGCACTATATTAATATAGTCTCTATTTAGCTTGCTTTGTGTTTTATTGTGCACACAAGATTGAATAATTATCACCTGGAAAGTTTTCACCTAATTGTGTTGTGCTAAAATATACTATTTGGTATCAAACTCTTTAAGTTTTAACCAATACTGTCTACTGAGTTGTGTTGAACCAAACTACCTTTTTGCCTCCCATGGATCATTACTCTCCTGGTCTTGGTGTTTGCAGAGTTCCCTGGAGTACTAGGCTTAGCATCCACTGATAGAATTAGAAGAAACTCAACGCCAAACACTGAAAGCCAATATTCTCAAATACAGCCTCTACATTTTCAAGCATAAGTTCCTAAACTAGAACTCACATTGGAGGGGGTCGCTTAATGTCCACTGCTGGACACCACAGCCAGAGTTCTTAATCCAATAAGTTAAGGACTCAGACTTGGAATAGGCAGTTTCAGTAAGTTTCCAGATGAAACTCAAACAGTTTTTGAGAATCTGATCTAAAAAAACCAAATTATTAAAAAGCAAAATAAACCAATGGGAAAATATTTACTTGAGCAAATTACAGAGAACTAAATTAAAGGCATTTTTAAAAATGACTGCTTATGAAGAAATAATTCCTAGAGAATTCGAACAGATGTAACATTTATTAACTCAGTATATCACAGTGGAAGAGAAAAAGCTATCCTTTCTCAAAGTCTTGTTGCTATCTTTTACCCAGAAGTCATACCCCTTGTTTCTAATTCTTCTCCATTCACGTAATTGTGGGGCCTTTACCATTTCCCTGCTGGTTCTCTTTCTCTCACACCACTGTCCTTTGGTTGAGTTCCTGACTCTAGCCTTTGCTGTCCTGATTCTAATGTCTTCTTTCCACACAGCTGGCCTCAGAGACTGCTTTCCCCATTCCCCATGTCAGCTATGCTCTCAGTTGATTTTAATTTCCTGGCTAAGCCTCACTGAAAGTGAACAATCTAAGCTAAAATCAGACAACTGTAGATGGGAGAATCTCAGCTCAGAATACACCCAATCTAATTACTGTGAGATAAACAATGTCAATTTACATGCTGCAAAAGCATAATCACCTGACTGGCCTTCCTGCTTTCCAGAGTCAAATTAGAAGATAATAAATTCTGACCAGGCTGCCAATAGATACTGTAGTAGACATGGTTGGATGGTAATAAACAGGGGTCTCTGAGAGTTCTGAAACTGTCAAAAATGAGAAAATTGCATTTTAGGAAAAGAATAGTTATCAAAAGGAAGGAGGTAAGTGTGAAGACAAGTTTGCTTGTTTTATTTTATGAATAGAAAAACTAATTAGGAAGGACAACCAAATATTAATGTCTGCCTCCACCATCTGATCCAGAATGAAGTAAGTTACTTGGTGAAGAAAGTAGAGGAGAAGGATGGAAAACTGGCAAGCAAAATACCCCTTAACGAGGAAAGCCCTTCAGTAATTTATATATTTGAAAGAGTATAGTTTAGATAGTAGGAAAAATTTCACTCATCAAAAATGTCTCTTTTATTAAAAATCAAGTGTATGTGTTTGGTTATATGTCTGTGTCTTCAATTTAATTCCATTGATCAACCTGTCTTATTTTTTGACAATACCATGCAGTTTTTATTAATAGTTTCTGTTGTAAAAGGAGGGGTAGGCTGCTTCCTGCCACCTGGCTCCCAGCCGCCTGGCTAGCTTGTATCCGAAAATAACAACACACAAATTGTATTCATTTAAACACTGCCTGGCCCATTAGTTCTAGCCTCTTATTGGCTAACTCTCACATCTTGATTCAACCCATTTCTAATAATCTGTATGTCACCATAAGCTCATGGCTTGCCTGGAGGCTCACTGTCTGCCTCCTTTCTCCCAGTGTTCTGTTCTGTCTACTCTGCCTATCTAAGCTGTTGTGTATCAAAAGACCAAGGCAGTTTTCTTTATTCAACCAATTAAAGCAACACATAGTAAGAAGACCCTCCTACACCAATCTCCCTGCATTACAGTTTGCAATCAGGGATGGTGGTACCTCCTGCAGTTCTTTTATTTTTCAGAATTGTTTTAGCTATCCTGAGTTTTTTTTGGTTTTTTCCATATGAAGTTGATTATTGTCCTTTCAAGGTCAGTAAAGAATTGTTTTGGAATTTTAATGGGGATTGCATTCAATCTGTAAATTGCTTTTGGTAAGATGGTCATTTTTACTATGTTAATTGTACCAATCCATGAGCACAGGAGATTTTTCCATCTTCTGACATCATCTTCAAATACTTGAAGTTTTTAATCATACAAGTCTTTCACTTTCTTGTTTAGAGTTACTGCAAAATATTTTATAGTATCTGAGACTATTGTGAAAGGTATTGTTTCCCTTATTTCTTTCTCTGTCCATTTGTCATTTGTATACAGGAAGGCTACTGATTTTTTTAGTTGATCTTGTATCCCACCAGTTTTCTGAAAGTATTTATCAGCTGTAGAAATTCCCTGGTGGAATTTTTAGAGTCACTTACATATACTATCATATCATCTCTAAGTACCAATATTTTGACTTCTTCCTTTCAATTTGTATACCCTTGATTTTCAGTAGTCAGAAATACACACTGGAAAAAAAACAGCTTCTCCAACAAATTATGTTAGTCAAACTGGATGTATTTATGTAAAAGAATGTGTGTGTGTGTGTGTGTGTGTGTGTGTCACCCTGTATAAAACTCAAGTCTAAGCAAATGGAAAATCTCAACACATGCACTGAACCTGGTAGAAAAGAAAGTAGAGAATAGCTTTGAATGCATTGGCACAGGAGATGACTTTCTAGACAGGCCACCAATAGTACAAACTCTAAGATGAAAAATTAACAAATGGGAACAATGAAAATTAAAGATTCTGTAAGGCAAAGAACACTGTCAAGAAGACAAAGCAACAACCTACAGAACAAGAAAAGATTTTTACCAACTCCATATGTGGTAGCAGACAAAGCTTTAAAATATGTAAAAAAAAATAAGAAACTAGACATCAAAAAAAAACAAATAATCTAACTTAAAAATGTGTATAGATCTGAACAAATAATTGTCAATAAGGAAATCTCAAATGTTTGAGAAACATTTAAAGAAATGTTCAACATCTTTAGCTATCAGGGAAATGCAAATTAAAACTACTTTGAGATTCCATCTTATACCTGTCATATCAGCTTAGAACAATAATACAAGTGACAGCTCATGCTGGTTAGGATGTGGAGCAAGGGGAACACTCCTCCATTGCTACTGGCAGTCCAGACTTGTGCAGCCATTATGGAAATCATTATGTCAGTTCCTCCAAAAAGTTATCAAAGCTATATCACTCTTGGGCATATACCCAAAGGATGTTACATCCTACCACAAGGACACTTGCTCAACCATGTTCATCAAAACTTTATTGACTGTAGTCAGAAACTAGAAACAGCCTAGATGTCCCCTCAACAGAAGAACAGATACAGAAAATGTAGCACATTCCTAACTATAAGAATAAGTGGGTCTCTGACTCTTGTGCCTGCTCTTGGGACTCTTTCTCCTGTTGGGTTCCCTGCACAGTTTCAATATGAAAGCTTTTGTTTCATCTTATCATATTTTGTCATGTTTGGTTGTTACCTCTTACAATCATGTTCTTTGCTAAAGAGAGACAGAAAAGGAGTGGATCCACAAAAGAGAGTAGGTGAAAAGAAAGTGGGAGAAGAAATAGGTGGAGACACTGTAATCAAGCTATATTGCATGAAAAAGAACCTAATCTCAACTAAAAAAAAAAATAGTTTCTTCAAGGTTGTATTTCTAGATCACATTCCCTCACCACAAACAAATGAAACTATCTCCTAAGAGAGTCTAAATACCTCTTTTTGTGACAGCTTTACATGTTGATTGTATACGTCACAGTCTCCAGCTTTTCAATCTGGTAACTCAGGTGTTGCTGAGCTATCTTGGTAAAGAGATTAAAGACGACTGTAAGACAGATTAACCTAGGCATCTTAAGTGATCCAGTTCATTCTACTGACTGGCTTTAAGAGCAGAATAGACACTCAATTCAGTGGAAATTCAGCTGTGGACGGAGCCCCAGCCAGGTGCTTGGAGTTTGTCTTCCCTCACAACCTACCCTATGACTTCTAGTCACTTCACAATCATACAAGTAGGTTTCACACAGTAAATCTCTTATATGTCTCCCCCATATTTGTTTCTCTTATTGGATAATGATTGCTACATTTTCCTTTTATTCATTATATCACATATCTACTTCCTGCAGATACCTACAGGCCAGTTTTTTTTTAATATACTACATCAGTTCTACATCATCTAATGAATGAATTTGCCAGGAAAGTATGGCCTAGAAACCACTGAAAATTAGAAGACCCCTATTTAAAACAGTGACCCCATCCAATTTCCCAGGTAACAAGGCAAAGTATTTTTTTAATTAAGTAAGAGTACTGGGTAACACACACACACACACACACACACATACACACACACACACACATGCACACACACACTAAGGAGGAAAAGAAAAACAGTTTTTAAATGAATAAAGTTCATTTACTCTGGAGAAAATAATTGCTGTAAAAACTGTAAAAGTGAAACGAATTACCAAGAAAATGACTAGACAAGATCTTCAGCATCTCCAGCCTCCATGAACTCAGGTTGACAATAAATGCAACCAACATTGGCACACATGGGCTAAACACTGTTCAAAGAGCTTTATTGTGAAACATTTCAGCCTCACTACAAGAAGTAAATAGCAGAACTATCTCAAGTTTATAGATATTAAAACTGAGGCAAAAAAATGACATGGATTGGCATTGGGCAAGAAAATTCAGTGCATAAAATATTTGTCGTGCAAGCGTAAGAAGCTGAGTTCAGTATGAGACCCTGTCTCAAAATAATAAGGTGGGGGTCATGGAGTAGCAAATAAGGAACCCTCTAGCCTTTCTAAACTTTCTACACACACACACACACACACAGAGAGAGAGAGAGAGAGAGAGAGAGAGAGAGAGAGAGGGAGGGAGGGAGGGAGGGAGGGAGGGAGAGACAGAGAGAGAGAAAACAACTTAGCATCTGTTATTAACTGTATTAAGTAGAATACTGGCATTATTACAAGGATGCATTCTTAGATGTCACTGCTGCTAAGAACTCAAGTATGATTGGTATGGAACAGCTGCCAGGGAATTATCAGTTATTGCAGCAGGCAAGGAAATGAATCCTTTCTCACCCCCACAGTGACTCAGGCACCCATCCCTTGGCATAATCCCATTCTATCTAACTCATTTCTTAAATTTGACCTCTTTATTCCATCTTCACCACAACAGACCTGGTACAAGGTACAATCATGCATATTTCATAGCTGGGTGAACATTCTAATGTCATCCTCCTATCTACTTGACTTTAAAAATGTCATTTGTAGTGAAAGCGAGAGAATGATTTTTAAAACCCTCCAGGTTTTAATTTTTTACTTCTTTCAGTGACTCTCTCACAATACTGGACATCAGCAAGTCATAGCCAACAAAAAGGTCTCTACGAACAGCCAACAATAAGTCATGTACAGTTAACAAGGAGGTCTCTACAGCCAACAAGGTCTTTCCATCCAACAAAGAGGTCTCTACAGTCAATAAGAAGGATTAACAGTGAGATCTCTCTAGCCAACAGGAGGTCTCTACAGACAAGCAAGAAGGTCGCTACATCCAACAAGGAATCCTCTACAAGGTGCTGTATTGCTAAGCTATGGTGTTTGGTACACTAGAGAATCTATACATTTTAGATTTGAGGTATTTTCAACCTAAACTGGGTTTTCCTGAATTCAGACTCATAAAATATTGAGGAGCATCTGCACGAGAGAAAATGTTGAGTCTGTCCTGTTTATCTCCATAACTTTTGAATGAATAGCAGGGCACAGAGGAGGCCCTCTGTAAATAGTCATTGAATAAGTGAATTTTTCTTTACTACAATAATTCTAGATATAGAATTCCAAAATGAATAAATGAAGCCACAATATAACACAAACCTCTGTTTTCCTGCCTACGTGAAAATGAAAGAACTAAAGGAAATCTGTGACTAAGCTTCAGCTGAACTCCTAACAATAAACACTTAAGAAGGCATCAGAGTAAAGATGACAGGAGACAAAAATTAGGAGGCAACAGAAGAATTTTAAAGAAAATTTGGAGATATAACGAATGTCTGAAATATATTGTGATAAATGTATAAACTTTGTCAAGAGTAGTCTTCATATTCTCAATTGTATTTGCATACATAAAAAATGACGGTCACAATCTAACAACAGTTCTTAAATGAAAATAAAGAGAGGTTAATCCTACTGGAAGCAGTAGAGTTAAATTATATAATATCAGCATAGTTATTCATATAATGTCAAACCATTAATAAAAGTTTTAGAAGATTGGCTCAACAAACTCCCAGAAATCAGTGTGAATGTTCAGAGAAAGACATACATGGAACCTAACACTGTCATAATGGGAGCTATTTAGGGTAAGACTATAGGAAGGATATCATGAAAACATAGGATCCAAAAAGCTACAGTCTTAAATAATGGGAGGACATATTTGTAACTTGAAAGAAAAGGAAAACATAAAGAGACCATTTAACTCCTTACAATTGAATTATTTAAGTTTTAAAAGGCCACAGCTACACAGATACTATTTAAAGGTTGCAAATTTTAAAAAAACATCAAGTAGTGTCTCAGGAACTGCAAAGTAGATTAAAAACAAAAAGAAACAAGAATTGAACCAGCAAAATATCGAGTTCTGATCAAACATTCCACTAAATGTTACTGTAAGACTTAATACAAATATTAGCAGCTCTTTAAAGATAAAGCTCATATCTAGAAGAAGTATGAAAATCCAGATGTAATGTTCCTTAAAGAAAATCATGATTTAAAGAGAGGAGGAAACAGAAAACATTTTGAATTAGGAAGATGGCAGAACTCAATGCAAAAAAAAAAAAAAATCCCAGAAACCTGGATTCAAGTCTCAACTCTGTCGATTATTGTTTCTCTTTATGTAGAAAATCAGATCATTAAATTTCATGGAACCCATGTTCTTCTTATTAAATGAGAATGATATTATGCATGGGTCTAATGTAAGTACATATAATATGCAGAACACTCTTTCCTCACTAAATAGAGTACCATGAACACCCAGGCTGCTTTAAATGCTGACTTAATTCACGAAGAATATTGTGAGTTCCACTAATCACTCATAATGACAAAAAAATACAGTCAAAAATATCAGGTAAAAAGAGCAATTTACAAAGACAGTCAAAACAATGGGAAAATAGATGTAGAAATACATAGAAGGTTCAGAAATATAGATCTATATAAAACCAAATTATTAGAAAAACAATGGTAAATTTTGAGTTCATATAGCCAATTACAGCTGATTTTCTAGTCTCTTTGTATTTTTATAGAGAAATTAACAGAATAGAATAAGAATACTATACTTTTTACCTAATAATAAAAGTATCTGCAATTCTCTTGAATCCTGAAGGAGTATTTTAAAAGATCACATTCCAAGCTACAAACAAATTTTCAATAAATCCCTAGACTGGGCAGTTCAGGTCAGAAGCTAAACTGAGAATCCCATTCCACTCTCTACAACACTAACACATAAACATATGTCTACACAGTTCAAGGCGAGCCTCAGGTACACAGTGATGCTATCTAAAAAAAAATCTATTACAGGTGCTCATATAATTTACCTTTATAAATCTTTTAGGTTAAAAAAAAAAGGGAACATTTTTGTTCTGTGTGCTGGTTTACAGACAGAAACCTGTCTTCCATGATGAATCAACTCTTACTCAGACCAAAAAAAAAAAAAAAAAAAAACAAAACAAAAATGGACCCTTCAGAGAACCAGAAATGTTTATCAATCAATAAAGTGACATTTCATACATCAAATTTCTCCTTCATCTTTGTGTTGCCCTTCAGTAACTGCATCTTCAAAGCTGTTGAGAGTTCACTCAGTAGCTACTGCCAACTTATTTGCCAAAAAATTCCAAATAAATACAATGGCTTTCTAAGCTCAACCAGATTAATAAGAAATCATCTATCCTGGTGACCTCACAATGAAAAAGAAAAATGAAATGATCAATATAAAAATTCCCATAATTGCCTTGCAACTGTGATACTGACCCCATGTCAAATTAGCAGATCTTATATAAATGCAAATACGTTTCAAAACAACCAGTCTTTAAGATAAACCAGATTTTTATCAGACGCTTTACAAGGATGACTTATTTCAATGATTCCTATCTTGAGTTGTTTCTCGGTGTATTCCCTTCTCAGGCCCTCTTTATTCATACCTCTGCCTGCAGTGCAATCTCTTCGTTATAGAATTTACCAATTTCTCTAAACCATAGTAACTGTTGCTACCTGAGTCAAGCCATGCTCATGAACTCTAATTTCATTTACTTATTTCTTACCTAACTACAAAGGTTATGTCCTGTCTATCCTTTAAAGCTTTATATGATACTGGACACTCAACTATAGGGAGCTGAAGATTCTTTAACATTTTCTTAAGACTATATTTTAAACTTTTTTTCTCTCATTCTCTATTTGCCATTCTTTTCAAGTGCCTTCAGATCTACAATTCTACTGAGGAGATATAATTATGTGTTAGCTGATTTTTGTTGTAATAATAAGCTTTTAATGTTTTAAAATCTTAGAATGAAAAAATAAGCATGTATGTCATATTAATGGAACAATTTACACCAAAAATCAAACCCATTTTTGTTTGAAGCTAGGGAACAAAGAATTAAAGTAGTTAACTTTAATATACTCTAATTTCATCATTTAGTATATACATGAAGCTTGTAACATTTTTTTTAAAAAATCCCTATACAAGGCTGAATCATGGCAGAGCAATTACCTAGTAAATGTGAAAGCTTGGGCTAGATCTCCAGGCATGGAAAAAAACATCTCTATATAACATATAAACTTGTCAAGTACAACTATTCTATTCATAAGTAGATAGTGCCTAAAGCATTCAATTCCAAAGGCAGTGAGATTAATGAGTCCTTAGATCAGAACAGCAGAGCAATCACTGTAAAGGCAAAAATGCTCCTTGCAGAATCAAAAAAAAAAAAAAGAAGATAGGGAGGAAGGGAGGAAGGAAGGAAGGGAAAAGAAAGGAGGGAGGGGAAAAGGGAAGGAAGGAAGTGGGGAGGGAAGGAAGGTAGAAAAGGAGGAGGAAGGGGAGGAGAGAAGTAGGGAGGAACAGAGAAAAAAAGAAGGATGGGAAGAAAGGACAGAGAAAGGGAAGGAAGGAAAGAAGGAGAAAGAGACAAACAAGTTCTCCTTTAATGAATTAAACTGAAGTCCCTTTAAGCAATGTAATTATTTTCAGGATATTCAAGACAAAAGGCTGAAAAGGTTAGCTTGTTTGAAATAATAAATAATATAAGATAAATCAAAGATAATTCTTTTGGCATATCTAAGAGGTTTCAGATATTATTTGGTTACCTTATCTCTTCCTTCATTCTTGTTAGCTCTTTACCATGAAAAATATTAAAATTATGCATGTATCAACACAAATAATATATATATAATGCATAGACACATACATATGCATGTTTGTTTTGTCAAGAGAAAGGTTGTGCATAACCACCTCAATTACAACAAGAGCTCCAGACCCCAGTAGTACATAGCTGGAGCTCAGTGCAGAGTCTATCAACCTTTCTCTCGTTCTTTCTCATAAATAAATTCTTCAATTTAACCTAACATTTCACCCTGTATTCAAAGAGAAATTGGACTATGTTTTTCTGCTGAATAGAGCCAAATATTAAACAACTGGAACAATCATATAAAAAGTCTTGTTCATTTGACTCATCACAGAAGATTTTTTTCTAAGTCCTTCTAGAATTAGGTCAGAGTAAATGTCTTGAAAAGATGCTGAAACATGCTTTATGGTCTCCAGCATGCTACTTTTGGATATTTCATGAGCTGGAAAAGATAACAGATAGATGGACAGAGATAGATAGATAGATAGATAGATAGATAGATAGATAGATAGATAGATAGATAGATAGATAGATAGATAGATAGATGTAATAGATGATAGATAAATAACAGATGAAGATAGATATATGGTAGATAGACAGACAGACATGATCGATGGATGGATAGATAGATAGATAGATAGATAGATAGATAGATAGATAGATAGATAGATAGATAGACAGACAGAAAGATAGATGTAGGTAATAGATGATAGATAAATAACAGATGAAGACAGATACATGGTAAATAGACAGACAGATGATCGATGGATGGATAGATAGATAGATAGATAGATAGATAGATAGATAGATAGATAGATAGACAGACAGAAAGATGGATAGATGATAGACAATTGAAAAACCTTCAGTTGTTTGGGACAGGGTAGAAAACACAGCAGTTAGATCAAGACATTGAGTGCTGAGTGTAGATTTAAATCTTCTCTATCCCTTTTGGCTGTTGACTTTTGCATACTTGAGAAACAAATTGAATTCTCCCATTATAGTAGTTGATTTGCTGATTTCAACTCACATTGTAACTGTATTATTGATTTTTATATTTTAAGGTTTTGCTATTACAAACCTTTAAGTTAGAAATTATTATCAATAATTTTCTGAAAAACTAAAACATGCAACAGCAAGTAGCAACTTATTTTAAGTAAAACTTTCTACCTTGAAGTTCACTTTTTCTAGTTATAAGTTCTATTTTAATCATTTTGTTATATATTTGCTGGTATACTTCTTATGCTTCTGTTTTTCATACTTTTACTGTGGAGTTCTTATCCCTGGCTCATTTTCTCTGATGAACTGTAAATTGTTTGTTCTTTTTTAAAATTTAATATAAAAGCATTTGCATATTAATTAGGGTATTTCAATATACTCGGCGTGTGTCTACCACTGATCTATATTTCCAGACCTCTTCATGTTTTTTACTTCAAGATATGGCCTCATTAAGTTGTCCAGGTGGCCTTGAACTCCCTCTGCAACCAAAATAACTGTTAGATCTGTAATCCTTCTGCCTGGTCCTCCAGAATAGTTGAAGTTCCAGGTGTGCATCATTAGGTCTGATTTTCCATCTTTTGTCTAAATCTGATGATGTCGACATTATCACTGGAATTCCAATGTGTGTTAAATGCCCTGGAATTGTTTTCATCTCTCTACGTACTGAGTGATTTCTTCAGAGATGGCATCCAGATTTGCATTGCATCCTTCAGTTCTCTCAGATATGCTGCTTGGCATGTATAGGATTCCTCACTTCCGGTACTAGACTTTTCTATTTCTAAGATTCCCATTTGGGTTTCTTTTCAGATATTCCTTGTACTGATGTTTCATTTGTGAAGATCAGAGAGTAAAACAGCCCCACAGGTCAGCATTACAGACCAGGCATTGATGACACACACCTTTAATCACTGTAACCTCACTAGTTTGCTATAGAAACTGGGCAGTAGTGGTGTACACCTTTAATCCCAACACTAGAGAGGAATATAAGATGGGAGGAGACAGCTCTCAGACATGGTCTCATTCTGAGATTCCTGGAGGCAGGTATCGTCATTTTGGACTGAGGTAGAGGTGAGAGCCAGTGCCTGGCTGTTTTGTTTTTCTGACCTTCAGGTTGAACTCTGAGTTTTTGTTAATTGTGCTACAATTCCTAATATTTTTGTACATATACATGGTGTGTGTGTGTGTGTGTTCCTTTAGCATCTTTTCAACATATTTTATATTTCCTTATGTCTTATTTTAAATTGGTTGTTTTTAATTCGGTATTAGAATTTTCTCAAAACTTCTTTCCTTTAAGAGTTAGGTTCTGTTTGTTGTTTCTACTGATTTTTACTAATTTTGGAATCATATTCTTCAAAATTATATCTGTAGAAATTCTCATAAGTCTTATTTCAAAGAGTTCTCCATGGAGATTTCAGTATCCTTCTGGTAGGCACATAGAGCCAGGACTACTTCAAAAGATCCTTCTAGATTTTTACTTTTTTATTTTTCTTTATGCCATAGAGAATTTGATTCCCGTCA
This sequence comes from Myodes glareolus, assembly GCF_982192425.1. Taxonomy (NCBI): domain Eukaryota; kingdom Metazoa; phylum Chordata; class Mammalia; order Rodentia; family Cricetidae; genus Myodes; species Myodes glareolus. The sequence goes on from NC_142040.1 coordinate 33,481,986, forward strand.
CCAAATTCATATGAATGAGATTTATCTAGCGAGGTATGTTTTCCCCCACTTAACCCCCAGAACTGAAATATAAGCAGGTTCAGTGGTAGCAAAGGAATTTTTTTCCCTGTGCACATACATAAAAAGAAGTGACGTCATTGGATGGTCTCAGATCTAACCTCAAGACCCTGCACTGACTGAAGCTTTTATCCTCCCATGCAAAAGTATGACCCACCATGCCGAATGCCCTCAGAAAGAGGCCAACTCTATTCACTGAGGTTTCTGTCAGTCATTCGGTCCCAAAGAAATACACAAAGGTCTACATTCATTAAAAATTGGTTGACCTATTAGTTCGGGCTTCTTATTAACTCTTACATTCAACATTAACCCATAATTCTTGTCTGTGTTAGCCATGTGCCTTGGTACCTTCTATCAGTGAGGCATTTTCATCTTAATTCCTCTGTGTCTGGGTGATGACTGTAGACTGAGTCTTTCCACTTGCCAGAATTCTCCTGTTCTAGTTGCCCCACCTAGTCTTCCTGACTGACTACTTGCCAATTAGCATTTTATTAAAGCAATACAAGTGAAAAATCTTTACAGGGTACAAGACCATTGTCCCACAGCAAACTCCAATATTCATTTGCTTGGCTATATTCACACTTCATCATTGTTTCTGGCCTAGTATACTTTCTTTACTTTTCTGCCAAGGAAAACACTTATAAATACATTTTAATAAGCAATTCTGGAATTCTTGGCAGCTTATAATGCAATCATATAAAACTAAAGCCAGCCTGTTTAATTCTCCTGGAATTTCAGATGAGCTCCTAATTATTCTTTTTCCTCTGTTGTTTTATATAGTTATAACTATTTTAACTTAACTTCAACCACATATAAGTTAACTATATACTTTAACTCACTCCTATTTTATTTTTGATGCTACTATATTTTTTGTATATAATGTACTCATTACCAAATTACTGCAGCTATGTTTTATTGTTTTTAATTAGCAAAGTAGTGATCTCATGATATATATATATATATATATAAACAATTAACATATATATATACATATATAACATTGTGTACATACTTTAGTGTTATTGATCTTCCTACCCAAATTCTAGATCTCCAATCTCCAGTCCCCTGAGGATAACAATAAAACTTGTGTGTCTGTTGAGGTATCTTTGTTGTCTTACCTATGAGAAGCTATTATTAGAATATTTTCAGTCAATTTGTACAGGGTGGGAAGCACTCACCCTACTAACAAATATGGGTAACTAAACCAGCAGATTGCAAAATGGACAGTTCAAGTGGATCCAACACTAGAAACCAAGAGGGCAGTACCTATACCTGTCATCCACAGGCCTCCACTGACCCTTTCAGGTCTTTGTAATTTTCACCAGGCAGATTGAAACTAGATCACTTCTGAATTGAAAGGGTTCTCAAAAAATGTCATGTAAATGACCAGTAAAAACTGTATAGAAGTTCTGGAAAATAATTTGCACATAAATGTGAATGCAAATGTTCCTTCTAAAAAAGAATAAAGACTCATTACTACTGATACAATTTACAAGGTTAAAAAAATATGTCAGTCTTCAAAATTTCCATCATCGCTCTTGAATTACAAAAGGTGAGACACTGACTGCTTCAGACCTCTTTGTCTAGAAATTGTCACAAATCCATTACAGTTCTTCCTGCGCCAGCATTATAGTATCTGTTGAAGGATTCATCCATCTTGGCTAAAGGAAAATAAACTGATGACTGAAAGGGGCCTGCTTTAATCAAAGTTCAAATGCTTATACTCTAAGACAACAGCAACAATAAGAAAAAGAAAAATAGCTGAACGTTTCTGTTGGGCATCCCTGGGATGCAGCAAACTGCTCCTAGCATTCTCATAAATTTTGTTCCCAAAGCGTTCTAAGATCATTTCCCAGTAACTGCCCTGAGGGCTGCCTTGAAAGAGATGACAAAGTTGGACAGTGGCTGTGAGCTCACTTCATGGGCTCTTCAACCATGCAGTAAACAAAAAAAAAAGGTTTTATTTCTCTGTCACTCCTTGTATCACCTCTCTGTGGCTGTCTGTTCTGAACCCAGATGTCAAACACTCTGCTCTCTCAGTAGTACCGAGTTTTAATCAGTTTCCCAAATACCCAGAAGAGGATGCAGAACCTGGTTCAGAAGGCCAGCTACCAACTGACCCAACATAGAATGGAGGAAATAGAGTTATAATAAAATAATTGTATGCCTCTGTTTTTTTCAAGTTACCCCAATTCATAAAAAATCAACAAAGACAGTTTGTAAATTCCTTTTGTCAGATGATTAAATTAGTTCTAGCAATGTGTTTCTGATACTACCTTTTTAATTAGATTTAAAAAAAAATCATTGACCTTAGCTCTATTTCTTTCTCTACCTTTGGTTTTTTACACTGGAATTTAAAAACAAAAAGCAAAACAAAACAACAACAAAAAAACCCACCACCTTTATCCTGCTTAATCCAGGAAGCTGATAATGTTGTTACACTCAAGGAAGCCCTATTGATATTATGGATAAGGATTTGAAGGATCAAATGAGACAGAAGAAATAAACAACCTTAGTGTCCCACAACAAACTAGTTACCCTGAAATAGAAAATCAGATATAGACAGATGATAGATAGATAGATAGATAGATAGATAGATAGATAGATAGATAGATAGGTAGATAGATGCATATGCTGAATACAGTGATCCTTTAAAGCAAGAGGTGGTTCAGGATACCACCAAACTAGTTCAGCATGGACAAAATGCTAAGCAGACAATATATTCATTCATTGACTCTAAATAAGAAAATAAATTTAAAGGCATTGCTAAGTCACACTGGATCCCCTCTACCCCTGAAGCAATGAGAAATGAGCAGATGTATAAGGGTTTATGGAAGAGAATTGACAAAGAAGCAACTGGAGCCTTTGTCCATAATCTCATGATGTTTGCCTCCCCTGTCACACCATTCCTCCTAGAGATCAGTTGTGAACTCAATATTATCCATTTGGAAAGGACTCCAGTTTCGAAAATAAATGAAAATTTCCCAGATGATCCTTCTCAACACCCTGCTAGGTAACAGCAACCGCAGAGATTTGCATTTATTACTATTTAGATTTTCTGCATCTCATTATCCCACCACACATTGGAGAGAGGGAAGCACAGCTTGGTTATTTGCAAATGCCTTGGTAAATTTGGCAAAACACAGCAATAAGCTCTAAGATAATATTCACACAGAGGATTCTGTGACTCTCTCGCTGCACAGTCTGAGTTTGCTAAAACTAGCCACTCTCCATAAGAGGCTCTCTGTGATGACAGGCTGAAAGCATATTTGGTAGCTCAACAGTGACCAGCAGACTCTGCTGATAGAGAAAAAGAAGCAGAGAAATAGAATAAAGATCTCCATTGGCTTTTCAAACCATTTTTTTTAATTCTGAAGGGTTTATGACCACTTTCAAAACATTCAAAAAAGAGAAAAGTAGTCACCCATAGTACTAAAGTTTAATGAAATCTTGCTGAGTTTTGAGCTATTTTTCAATATCCTAAGCCATTAAGAAAATTAAAATTAAACACGCTTGGAGATTTCATATCACTCCATATAGAATGTCTACAATCAAAAAGGAAAATGACAGCTGGGTGTCTGTGGTGGTACATGCCCTTAATCCCAGGACTCAGAGGCAGAAGATGGCCAACCTGGTCTACATAGAGCTCTATTTTTGCTGGCAAAAAATAGTGAAACCCACCCACCCCACCATATAAAAGCAGTATGTCCTTGTCCCCATGAGTCTGATTTTTCACTTTAAAAGTTTCATCAAATACATGCATTGTGTCCAAGTCACATGCTTCTTTATCTTATGCATGGATCATAAGTTTTGCAAAACTTTGCCTCTGAGAAAAATCCCCTTTCTTCAGACATAGTCTACACCTTAGTTCCTTTTTCATGGGCATACATACACTTTCCCAAAATCAGTTTTTCCCTTCAAAGGGAAATGGTAAAACATGTGAGACTGTCATTTGTGCTAAAGGTGTCTCTCCATTGCGTTTCTTCTGGCTCTCCCTGCTTCTCCACAGTCTGACTTTACTCTGTGCTATGACAATCAAACCACAAAGGAAGAAACAAACATTTTGAAGAGGAAGAACTGTTTTTATGCCTTCCCATTGGCCTCCAGATGTGACTTAGAAAAGACTTTAAATTCTCTGTTGTATGGCAGTTTCCTCCAAGATTAAAACCCTCCATCTTGAATGGAAATTTCTTAAAACAAGATATATACAAAGATGCAAAACAGCAGGACGTTCTGGGTTGGGGGAGGGTAGTACAATCTGGCCAGGAAACTCCTTAACACAGGAAATAGACAACTCAAAATATGTCTTCATTCAGGAGGTCCCTGTCATTCCTGCCACTGACCAGTTTTACTGGGTCTCTTCTTCCCAAAAGCAATAACGACTGCTGAAAGTCACTCTCAGGTAAGCAGTCACCACCAGCAAGAAGCAGAGACAACCAATAGAACTGACTAAAAGAACCAAAGACCAGGGAAAATACCTGGAAAGTTCTACAAACTATTGAGCTGCACGATGGCAACACTGTGTGTTTCAGGTTTCTAGTTTTTTTTAAATTGCCACCCACCCTAGGGTGGGCTTTGACAACACATCTGTCATTGAGTCACTTTTGCTTCCATAAATAACCCTTCACCCAAATTTCTATAAGCAACCCCAGTAAACTCATTGGTTCACCAAGTTGGATTTGGTGATATCTGTACTTTGGTCTGTAATGGAATCACTGTTTGGGCAGAGTAGATGCTTGCTCATGGCTCCCCAGGAATAATACCATACAACACTTTCTGGGGTGCTAGACTTGGCCTCACAAATGGATCATTTTATTCTTCCAGTGTCCCAGAGGGCATTGTATTACTAAGCATTATAACTAGTCAAAAGTTCTTACCAATATCTGTCATGAATGCAATTTTTAAGAAAATACTAAGTTTTTAGTGCCTCAAGGTACATTGTTTTGAGTCTCAAAGACTCAAAATTATCACACATACTCTGAAGTGCATTTTTAAGTTTGACCCCATGCTATGCAGCAACTCATGGCTTCAGGGTTTTGCTTTGTTTTCATAAAATTATATCCTTCACCCCAAGTCATTACAATGAAATTTTTGATCAAGATAGTTTTCATTTTGTTCTCTGGCAGGTTCACTCCATTTGCTATTGTCTGGGAAATGGAATTCCTTTCCCTGAAGCAAACATGAACTTGCTCTAGGAAACCTAGAAAGTAAGAGCACTAAACCAGATGCCTGTTGTGCCCACTGTAATTTCCAAGTCCTACAAACTGAGTGGCTTGAATCAATATGGTTTTGTTATCTTGTGCTTCAGAAATCTGATACAGACTAGGGAAAGTCACACAGGGCAAAAGTCAGGCTATTGACATGTCTGAATTCCTTCTGGGACTCTAGTGAAAACCCATTCTCTTGCCTTCAGCAACTTTCAGAAGCTTCTTGCATTTCTTGACTCCTTCTTTCGAAACAGTAATCACTTCATTCCATTCTTTGTTCTTGTCTGCTCACTGAGTTCTCTGCCTCCAATATCCATTTTTTCCACTTATCAGGATTTCAGTCATTATATCAGGCTCCCACAAACAATACAAATAATCTTCCACCTTAATTCATACCCTGATCACAACCATAAAATCCCTTCTCCTCAGTTATGGAACCTTGAGAAGCTGTTATCTACTTTACCCAGCTGCCATGGTTACCTTCTACTGAAATAGCACAGTCAAGCTATTCTTTTTAAACAAATTATTGTATTTATTGAGGGGGTGTGTTTGGAGGTCAGTGGACAAAATATCAGAGTTGGTTCTCTTCCACAATGTGTGTCCCCAGAATTAAACTCAAGTTTTAGGCTCAGTATCAAGTGCTATAATCCTTTGAGCCATATTATCCACCCAACCTTATTCTTTATAGACTGTCAGACTGTTGATCTGGGCACCCTTAAAGGTCCCTCTTCATAGTTATTGCCAGTGAAAACAGGCTAAGCCAAAGCTCTGCCTCTGTCTTCAGTGGCCTTCATTGGGGTCACTCTTCTCAACCACTGACACAGGAACCCTATAACATTTAAAACGTAAATTGCTCCCACTTAAGGAGACCCCTCAAACTACTATCTCTTCATTCTCAGAAACGTTAGTCTTCTGTTTTCTTTCTTTTTTTCTTACAGAAGTGTAAATGCTGGTACCACTGCCTTCTTCCCAAATGCCTTCATACCACGAACACCCTAAATGTGGGCTTGTCCTCAAATGTTTGTCATTTTCTGCTTTGCACAATAAAATGGAAGCATTTTAATAAATCTCTATATATTGATTGATCACAGACTCGAACCAACCAAGAATTGACTTCATCTTGAATGGAGTAAGAAATTAATTTTTGCATTAAATTTCCTGAAGTAAAAAGAAAAGTAGATATGACTATTCTGATAACATTTCTTGTCTTATCATAAGAAAAGAGCAAGGTTAGCAAGGGCAATGAATTGGAAATAAACGTCATTAAGGTGCAGTAATGTGCATCAAAGTTAGCAGTATTTAATTCAGTCTCATTTCTGGAGAAATACATAGACTATATTACTACACTAATGTCAGAGTCAGGCAGAGGGCACCCACAATGTGAGTATTTTTCTTCACTATTTAATTGTAATCCCAGAGTTATACCTTAATCGATACTATTGCTTAACTTACTACATTGTTGTTTGTAAATTGGTATTCTACACTTAATGAAAATATTATGAGAATAACCCAGAATAAAGGACTTCTAAAGAGGAACTAATTAAAAAGAAAGAAAATTTGGTTTTATTATGCTTTAAGAAGCACAAAACTAACCAAATTAATCATGTCCCATCTTTGGAATGTAAGTCTTTCTTTTAGAAACTGGCATGTTTATGAAGAGGGCTGGTAGAGCCATGGGAAAGTGTGCTGTGGTATTCTGTCATTCCTTAACAAAAATTTAAGTATCAAGGACAGATACAAAACTCTAAATAAAACAGCATGCCTTTTGTGAGAAGTGGATAGCAGAGGAAGGAGAGCTATGGATCGGCAACATCCTCTGGCATGCTCAGATACTGGCTGCTTAGGCCAAGTTAAAACATTAAAGCACTGAATTCTTCCCCCTGAAACATCCAAATTTCTTTGAATAGCTATTGTAATTCTAAAAGATGAGATTTAATAATTCGTTCACTCTAGCTACTGAAGAAACAGGTCAAAGGAATCATATAGGCCCATATGTCAAATAGCAAATGGTGACAAAGAGAAAAGGAGGATAATTTATCTATCTATTATATTCTGAGTAAATAAACAGTCTGCAATAATACCCAGCAATCAACTTAATAAAACTTGCTATTCTATTACCATAATATTTGCAATACTTAGGCAAATGCATGCCTTCTAAACAGAACAAGTGCTCTGATTATATCCATATTTAGCAGTTTCAATGACTTGAGCACCTTGGCAATGGTAGTCATAGCTCTGCCACGTGTAACTCAAAGTCATTGAAACTGTTGAGAGGATAGAAGATCCAATTCAAGCTGTGTTTTCAATGAGTAATGTCAATTTTATTTGATCATCCTGCTATTCTGCTAAAAGAAGTATGGTTGAGAACAAGTCTGTAATATCCTTTAATGATTCATTCTGAGAAGTTCTAATATGTACTGAAAGGACACTGGTACCTATGTGACCACAAACTCAAGCAGTATTCTCCACAAGGAGAAGAGGGAGACCCATTTTTTCCAGTTATGGAAAGAAACTCCTCTAATCATTGGGAAGAGGCGGAATAGCGAATATTCTTGCATAGCACTCTACAGTGCCCAAGGTTGCAGAGAATCTGCAAAGTAGCTATTTTATACTTTCACTTAAGAAAATCAGAACCGAAGAGAGCTGTGGGCATTGAAGTAAGATGGGATGCATGTTTGTTCTCAGAATCAGATGCATGCATCCCAACTCTCTCCCAAAATTCTTCACTGGAACGTTTCCAATTGTGTGTTCCTCTCATACTGTACCAAGCTGCATTATCACAGGCAAGAAAAGTGCCCTGGAAAGGTAGCTACGACACAGTCATCTAATCTATTGATTAAAAAATAGACCCTCACGTGACCTTTCAGTTTATAGGCACCCATCCTATTCAGCTTTCCCAGATTCCCTTTACAGCATCTTCCTTTTATCTTTTTCAAAACTTCTGATGGTACCATCTAAATTAAATCTGTGCATATTTGTGCCTTCAATGAACTTTATCAACACCCAGAACCTTATAATACTTCTTATTGATACCACTAGTTTATTCGAATTACTCTGATCACATACTAAACCTTGTAAACTAATCTCTCCTATACACCAATTAAAGCGTTGCCACATGAGAAAAAGCACAGTTGTTCATAATTGTTTCATTTAGGCTAGGGTTTGCTATGTTTTGTCACAGAAGTTGTGACATCATCATCGCCGCTTTACAGTGAATTCATCTTATGAGGAATGAAGAAAAGAGGTGGAGGGGGAAGAGGAAGAAGACATAATTGTGTAATTAGTTACAATGCTAGTTATAAAAAGACTCCAGACAAAGGAGGCATCTGTCCTTTGCCCCAAGCTTCCAGTCTTATGGAGAACAACACATCGTTTTTTATCAAAATGCAAACAACTGAGCAATGACAAATGACCTGGGTTATTCATGTAGCTAGAGAACATATCTCATCAATGATTCCTTGTACAAATCCATATGAATAAATTTCATCTAATAACCCAGGCTATTTTCTCCAAGATGGTTTTAATTACATATCCCAAAGATTCTCAGTCAGTACATCTGATAACAAAATATTGTTTTAAGGATCAGCTGAATAGTTTCTGACTTCTCATGAAAACTATTATTTTTTTTAAAAATCCCCTTAAAAGCTGAGTTGCAATAAAGCATGCTTAAGTCTAGACCTATCCTAAGCATATATCTTATGCATGTCACGGTTATTGGATTTAAACTGTCCAGTTTCATCTCCAGGAAATTACCCTGGGATGAAAACTATGATGTAATCATTTGCCTTTGGGTTCTTCAATATATTCTCTCAGCTTGATAACCAAAACAGGATATGGAAAGTTTAAATTGTGTTCAAAGGAAAGTCACAAAAATAATGAAAGAAACTGAAAACAAAACTCACTAAAGAAGGAAACATATTATTCACACGGAAATATAGGGAAAAATATAGGGAAAAAACTTAAAGAGAAACTTTAAGGTTAAATAGATGGTTAAGTACTAAAATAAGCTCTATTTTTTCTTTTCCAAGGAGGTAGGAGCACAAGAAGGTGGAATTACATCTCATAGTTGATATAGAGCTTAGAGCTGCATTAAAGTTGTCTAGAGACAGCACAGAGCATTGTTTTCACAAGAGTCAGATGGGATAGCATCTCACCTGAAAAGGACGTTGGACTTCAGCAGTGACCATTTCCAACTTCCATAGTCAAGACCCATCCATTTAAGGAGGTGATTAAAAGCATCTTCTAAACTTGACCCACACAGTCTTTCCTCAGATTCTAGAATATCATCATCACGAATTAGAAGAATTCTTAATTTATCGCTGCCACAGAACCAGCAAAAACAAAATCAGCACTAGACCTCCTACAGATGAAGAGCAGCACACCCTTTCATTTGGGTATATTTAGAGGAATGTAAAAGCCAGCTCAAACCTATTTTAAAGTGCTGACTTTTAAATTTCAAGATGCTTATGAGCCACTTGACATCACAAAGAAGGCTCTAAATAAGCCACAGTGGGAGTGGTTACACCACAGAAGTCAGCACAGCCAACAAATTAAGGATCATGTTCCTAAAGGGTCTTAGTTAAATGTTCTCAGCACATCTCTGAAGGACCACAGTGACATTAACAGTCTTTATTCTGATGGTAGAGCGGCAGACAGACAAGAGCAAGAGAGTATATGTCAAGAAGAGCAAGAGAGGGAAGTTCGCATGCACATCTGTATCAAATGACACTGAGTTTTATCTTTTAGAATATTTGCTTCTGTAGGCTATGTGTCTAAGTGGGGGTTACTGACTTTAAATACGCATTTTCAGCTTGAGTACTTCTTTTTATGTTTTCTATCTCCAAAGTAGTTATACAAATTATGTGTAATTTACAAGTAATTCATATATTCTCAGTGAGGCCTCTTTCAGTTGTATTGCTACACATAAATTATTCATTGAGTGTACTGGTTTTCCTACTGCCTTAGTAATGCTTTTGATAAAATGAAATATTTAATTTTATAAAATCTTTATAATCAATTTATGATCAAAGTATTCTATACCATATTTATTCCATCTTACCCTACTTGAAGTCATGAAGATCTCTATGCTTCTCAAAACTTTCTTGTTTCATTTCTCAAATTCTACCTGGAACTGTTTCCGTGTATAGTATGAATTAGAAAATAAATTTTAACTTCTGAGTACTTAAATGTTTGAACTCCATTAAAGTAGTTACATTTTCAGTTGCAAAAAATATACCTTAGACTACATATCAACAATGCATAAACCAGCCGGGCGGTGGTGGCGCATGCCTTTAGTCCCAGCACTCGGGAGGCAGAGGCAGGTGGATCTTTGTGAGTTCGAGGCCAGCCTGGTCTACAAGAGCTAGTTTCAGGACAGGCACCAAAGCTACAAAGAAACCTTACCTCAAAATACAAAAAAAAAAAAAAAAAAAAAAAAAAAAAAAAAACCCTCACAAAAACAATGCATAAACCAAGCATGAGATTTTTACAATTGAATATTTTTCAAGAAGGGAAAAAAAAACTTCTATTGCATGCAACAGTATGGATGGCTCCCTTCTATATGTTGATCCTGCGAAGCCAGATTCTGAAAAGTGCATGCTGTTAACTAGTGAGGCATCTATGTGCTGGGCTCAGTAATCCTACTTTCTGAGAAAGGAAGTGATTAAGGTTGTTATGCCAGTAGGAAAAACTCAACGAAGGAAGGACACTGAATATTTTGTAGAGAAAGGGATAGCGAATATCATTAAATACCTTTAACTATAGGGAAAGTGAGTGTAAATGTAAAGGGAAGACTTTGACACGTTTTCTCAGAGGTACTATCTCCTCCAGACCAACAGGAAAGGCTACACAGCATGGAAGCATGCACACATAAGCTGATATATCTGTCGATGTATCTTTTAGTTCTTTGGTTATTTTGGATATGTCCATATACTGCCTACATACTATATAAAAACTAATGTGTATAATATATATACATAAATTAGAACTTTATCAAACAAATATATGGGAATGATTGAAACTGAATTCAGAAATGGTTACATCTGGAAAGGGGAGACTTGGAATGAGAACATTAGGGGTGTAAGGAGAATTTTAAAGGTATAAAATGGTTGATAGATATCAGAAACGTTTATTCTTTAAAAAGAGAACTCCATAGCCCAAGCTTATAAAACATTAAAATGAAAAGATACCAGGTGAGTGTTGTATGAGTGTTTGCCAAGTTAATTTCTTTGCTGTGGTATCTCCTAAACATTATTTTAAGATCACAGAAATGCTAATTCAGAGCATTGTACTGTGGTGTCGACTTTATTGTTACTGTCTGACCTGGAATACATCACCTATCTTCTCTATTCTCAAATACTAAAATGCGGATGTTAATATCTCTTCTTCCCCCACTTTACACAGAAGGCAATTTGCTGTAAGAGACAATAACAAGAAAGCGCATCACCTTCTGTGTAGAGCTAAAAATCTTAAATCATGAAAAAGAACTTTCCTCCCTCCAGAAAAATAAAACAAACAGAAAAAAGCTCTATCATCTGTCAGAACAGGGAGGAAAATCAATTGAACATCATAGAAGTCAAAGTAATTCACGTTAGCTTTTGTTACTGTTCCCTTTGCTAAATGGAGTGAAACAAACATTCTCCTTATTGATTTTTTTTTAATTAAGAAGAAGCATAAAATGCTAGTCAGTAAATAAAGCTGAAAAACTGAATTTTCATTTTGTATTTGCTCTAGATAAGAAGAACAGCAGAAAAAAAGAGATGATAAAAAGGAGTAAGAGGGAGGTGTGAACAGAAAGCAACAGGGAGAGAAGTTAAGTCAGGCAGACATTGACACCAAATGGGTTCTCTGCATAGACCTGTTCCCATGCAAATCCACAGAAGCACCTATCAATATAATTACAGGCATGAGAAGCAAGCTTCTCCCCTCCATAATAACAAATTCAAGGGACTAGCTAAAGTGAGGTAGTTTTTATCTTATGATTGTGCAGAATCAGGTGTGAGTCGAGACAAAAAGCAAAACTGGCTGGTGCATTGATTTCATGCAAAGCAAATCTCCTATTGAGTGGGTACTTCAAAGAGTTATAATTTGGTATAGTCCCCACTCCAAACTCCCTATCTCTCTGTCTCTGTCACTCTGTCTCTCTCTCTCCAAATTTTACCATAAATACAGATAATTGTTTTATATTAGATTTATTTTATGAGTCTTTTGTCAATATGCATGTATATGCCCATAGATGTCAGAAGAGGGTGTCAGATCTTTTGGAACCAGAGTTACAGAACTTAATCCACTACATGGGTTCTGGGAATCAAGCCCACATTCTTTGCAAGGGGAATAAGTGATCTTAATCACTGAGCCAACTCTCTAGCCCCACTAAATTTAATATTACATGATGGATCCTATACATCATTAAGAAAATATTATCAACTTTAGAAAACTCAGCAAATGATATAATTTTCCTAAGAGAATATATTTTATACATGAGTCATAAATAAAAATTATTTATAATACATTAGGAGTTTCAGGAATTACTTTATCTTGCTAATTAGAGCACAGTGTATGAATGATTTTGGCTCAGCATCTATTAAAACTGCAAATACATTGAACATGTGGCACAAGCCACAACATTAGCACTTAAGAGGCTGGCGGTTGCCAGATAATAAATATAAGGCCAACTTTGAGATATAGTGGGGTCCTATGCTACCAGAGTTGTTAAGATCAGAGCTTCATCTCTGGAACTTATAAAACTCTGTGCCCAACCACACTAAAGGTTCAATGATCCTATGCCATCCCACCACAAAGTTCAGCCTTCTATGTTAGGTTTAGATTAAAATAGAAGATAAGAAGTATGTAGTGCAATGTAGTGAAATTGTAATCAATCTTATCAAATAAGATTTGATAAAAAACTTTTATTTTATCAAAATGAAAGTCAAATATTAGAGGATAAAAGCTGAAAGAAGGGTCAGAGAAACTAAACAGTCAGCCACTAGAGACTTCTTGCATCTACAGAGTCTAAGACTCAGTTGGGGTGATCCTGTCTCTATGAATCCTTAGACTGAATGAGCCCAAGATTCTGTCTGCACCTGCCTTATATTCCTGTCTCCACCTCCCAATACTGGGATTAAAAGCATGAGCCTCCCATGTACTGGGATCAAAGGCATGCTCCTCCCTAGTGCTGGAAGTAAAGGTGTGTGACCCCACTGCCTGGCCTCTGTGGCTAACTAGTGGCTAGCTCCACCCTCTGATCTCCAGGCAAGCTTTGTTTGTCAGAATGCAAACGAAATATCACACAACAGAGGTGTGCATAGAGACGGCATTCCTGTTCAAGTGTAGCACCTCCCCTTGTCTCAGCTTATCTCGCCTGTAAGGTGAACTGAAAAGTTGTCAGAATGATATAAAACCTCTTTCTGGGAGGTAAGCCCCCCCCCTTCTAGCTAGCACCAGGCTCCCTGTCTTTTCCTTCTCTCAACATGAGATTCCTAGAGACAATCCATTTCTTGGGGTCTATCCTTTCCACGGGATAGTCAGAAGGACAGGCCTCCTTAGAGCAGCTTCATTCCTGCCAGGGCTGCTTACGCCTGCCCGGTTCAGAAAGTCAGTGAGCAAAACGTACAAGTGCATTTGTCCTTCAGTATGGCAATTTCAGTTTTAGAAAATGATTCCATATAAACACAAAAGCTCTACATGTAAATGCATAGTCTACAGATATACTTATGTAAAGCAGTGGTTATGTATTTCAGTATTTTTGAAACAGTGTTGGAATAAAGCAAAGCAAATGTCATCAAAGAGAACTGACTGAATAAATAATAGAGTAATATGAAACTGTAAGAATATAACAAAATGGCTTTTTATGTGCTCATAGAAATTGATACAAGTCTGTGTTAAGTGGTAAAGTTGGTACACAATAGTAGAGACAGCGTATTTCTCTTTGTGTTCATGGGGAAAGGGTAAACATTTGACATTATTGGAAATCGTTCTGGAATCACAAACAAAGCAAAATTAAACTCTGTCTATGGGCACCTGGAGACAAGACAGCATGATGTTTCCCCTTTACCTGTTGTTCAGGTGGAGTCACATGTATTTATAACCTATTCCAAAAAATTAACAAGTTACCACACTTCCCAACAGGAGCTAGGTGGAAAAGCTGCTTCCCAAATCCTAAGCCTCATGTGAGTTTCTGTCCTGCTTTTTCTGTCTTAGAGTTTGGGGCAGGAAGAGGTGAGAAGACAGGCAACTGGGATGAGGGGGTCCTGGTACCTCTGGGTGGTGCACGTGAGACTTTCATAGATGCCATGGACTCCAAAGACAGCTTTCCAACTGAGAGAGGCCAACAAGCATCTGAAAAGGGAGAGATCTGAAGCCTTCTGCATCTTCAGAGAATTATGTCAGGCTACCCACCAAGGGGCCCAGCCACACAGCAGCCTCTATAGTCAGTAATAATGGCAGTCTGTCCATTTTAGTCTGTGAGCAACAACAGCCACAACAGACCCAAGTGACTGGCCGAGTCAAACATATTTTTCTTTTACACTTCTTTGCAGTGCTACACCCCCCAAAAAAAGATGGTAAGAAGGGAGCAGTGAGAGATGAATGTCTCTTCCCATTTCTGACCCTTCAGGCATGAAAGACCAGAGCTGTATCACTCTTCATTTCCTTTTCCTCTCTCCTTGCCAATCTCTAACAGCCACTGCTCTATTCTCTACCTCCACAAACTCAAATTCAGCTTACATAGCTCATGAGAACATTCAGTGCTTTTCTTCCTGTGCTGGCTTACTTTGGTTAGTTTAAGACATGAATTTTTCATAAACCTTTTATTGTCATTTTCCATATATTTTATGCCTACAAAATATAAATAGTATATTGGTAATAACAGTTAATAATATAATAAATGCTCGTTGAGTCATTATCCAATCCAAGAATTAAAACATAAGAACAGCATTTTTAATTGTACTAAACTACAAATAATGCAATTTCTACCAGCCATTTTCAATCATGATGATCTCCAGAATCCCTTCAATCTTACAAAGTCAGTTTCTGGTATATAATAGGCCCCCGCCTCTCTATTTCTGGTGCTGGCAATTACCTTTGTATGCTATTTCTCCAAGATTTACTATTTCAGATTCCTGCAGTCAGGGAGCTCCTGTAATTTATGTGACCTTTTGTGGCTGTGCTCCTATTTTCCCCCACATCATGCCCTCAAGGTTCATCCATGTTGTAGCATGTACCAGAGTTTAGGAGTCTGTCCCAAATGATAGCAAATGATAAGAAAAAAAGAATCAACTAACACAGCTTATTTTAAAAGTAAAAATGTTTCCAATTTATGTCCCAAATAAATTTAGACCATTCTCAATAAATACCTATGGCTGATATTTCTTCTATTGGTTTCATTAATCCTTTGTACTCATGTTGTCTGAACTGCCAAAGTCCAAAGCTGCTGAGTTCTCAGTCAGTTACAGTACTATTCCCATCTTCCTCTGGCATTAGAAAAATAAAAATAAATGGCCTTTCTCTTCTAACTAAAGACCTCTATTTGTGGCTTTAAATTCAGTCAGCCTATGTATATTATATATAAAATGTCCAGAATAAATTTGTCTTTGGTCAACCTGATGATTTTAAGTTTAAAAAACTCTCCTTAAGGAAACATTCTTTGAACTCAAACTGCTCCTTATCTCCAAATTAATCTCAAAGTGAATGGAGATTCTCTCCCAGAGGAAACTTGCAGAAACCTTGCAGATACAATCATCTCTTTCCCCAGTATTGTCATATTCATACTGAAAAGCCTCTCAAGTGTAAGTCCATCAATAAAAGCATAGGAACAGTCGGGTACAGTGCTGTTGCAATTTATAATAAAATAGTCTCACACTAGCCCAGAATGGAGTATAATAAAGGTTTATTTATTTAGAAGTAGATTCACAAAAAAAGCAGCGATCAGCAGTTCTCTGTGTGAGATGGGAACTGAAACTGAATCCAGCATCTAAGGGACCTGCGCATGCTTTTTATCTGCATTTATAGTGTATGAGACCATGCCCAAAGTGGGCCAGTATCTTAAAGTCTATTGGCAAAAGGAGTTCCCACAGCACCTCCACCTTTTGTCTAAATAAGAGAGTTCTAATCCGAATACAAAACTATATACAATAAAAACAAATATCAAGAATTGTTCAGGGAAAAGAAGAAGCAAAACATGTATAAAAATTAGAATTATAACCAGCATGAACAATATCAAGCAAAAAAATATGTGTTAAATGTTTCAATAGTTATCCTATCCTAGAAGTCTAAGACATATATTAAAAATTGCTTCGCTAAGTCAAGAGAAGAAAGTGACTATGACTTTCTAGTCTTTAATTCCATCAAAGACCTGAGAAGGGAAATAATATTATTTGAGTAAACAGGAGGCACAATCAAGCAACTTCCAAAAGGTACAGTAAATAACAGAGACCAACCAGTTACTTGGACAATCACACAGTCTCATTTGCAACATTGGAGCAACCAACTTGGGCTAAGGCCTAGAATAGTTGACAGACCATTTCCAGAGGCAGGAAAAATTTCAAAACTGTCTTGCCCTGTGTTGGCAAGGTTTGGCAGTCTTTCTTTTTTGTATCCTGCTTGTCCAGTCTGAACACCACACCTCTTGTCATTGTTTGATGCATGAGCAGTTCTTTGTCCAAAGGCCAGCTTTGTTAAGAAGAAAACAAGTTCCAAATGGAATGTCTTTGATGCCCAACATTCTCTCAGGAATAGATTGGTGCTGCCACAAGCAATCATGTCTCATGTCAACAGAACCCTAAGTTATTTAAATGCCATATTCTACAACTCTTTGAAGTGGTTGAATATTACCTATCCATGTGGGATATAGTCTCTATGTATCAAAATAACCTGAATAGTCTTACTTTAAGTATAACAAATATGGATGACTATGGACCTATAATTTTTAATACCAATATAGCTTAAAGACTAAGGCTTCCTATTAGAATATTAGACAATCTTTAAACAACTGTGCAGTAAATAGGATAATGACCTTATGGCCTCAAAGTGTAAACAATGTATAAGTATCTTAATCAGAGGTAGAAATGTATAATGTAATATGATAAATAAATCCTAAAATTTCTGCTAATTGATGAAGTCTCAATTTTACATTTATAATTAACTCAGAGAACTTTTCCACATAAGTTTTTAATTTTTTACTAAATTTATTTGGTAAAAATGATTCATCCTAAGATGATATCTTCCCTTTGCATTAAAATTCCTGTAGGAGAAATTTTGGAGAATAATATGACTAGAATGCAGATTTGGATCTTCCTGATCTACATGTGCCTCCTTTAGTTTATCTTCAATCAAAGTCAATTCTTAGATCAGATGATATTCCAGAAGCAGGTCATGGATTGGAAATGTCTCCTAGCAATCTTTAAAAGTCATTAAGAATGACTTTTGTAATTGATCTCTCCTAATTTGTACTTTTTGTGTTCTAAATTTCTGTAAACCTATTTTATAACCTAGGTAACTGATAGAATCTTCTCTTTATATTTTTTTCAGGAGCAATTTGTGATCCCCATTTAAGCAAAACTACTTTTTTCAATTTTTCAAACATTCTTTCTAAAGTAGCTACATTCAAATCAGATAGGAAAATGTCATCCATGTAAAGATAAACTATAGATTTAGAAAATTGCCTATGTATTATTTTCAATGACTGACTTAAAAAATATCTCCTAGTAGGGTGAGAATTATGATAAGTAGGCACTGAAAATGGAAATTTTTCCCTATCTTTTTCTTGTAAAGGTATAGTGAAGAAACAATCTTTTAAATCAGTAACTATAAGGGGCCATCCTTTAGGCAATAGATAAGGCAGAGTAATTCCAGATTATAGAGAGTCCATAGGTTGAATTACCTTCTTGACAGTTCTTAGATCTGCCCCCCATTCTCCATTTTCCAGATTTCTTTTTAACAATAAGTACAGGAGAATTACAAAGGTTGGTTGATTCTTCAGTATGCTGAGCTTCTAGTTGCTCCTGTACCAGCTTTTCTAAAGCCTGGACTTTCTCTTCTGTTAAAGGCCATTGTTTAACCCCATATTGGTTCCTTAGTTAACCATTTTAAAGGTAGGGCCGTTGGTACATCTGAAGGGTAGCTAATTGTTTTGACTGAATTGTTGGTGACTGTTTTTTATAGTACCTTATAATATTTTGCCCAGAAACATGAGTTAGTTTATGTTCTGTTTCTGAGACTACAGGGATGTTAATCTGGGTATTTCATTGCTGCAACAGATCACAACCCCTTTGATTCACTGTGATATTAGCCACATTTGGCAACAGCCTTCCTCTCTGTCCTTCTGGCGCTATGTATTCATCCCATCTTGTGCTTTGTTTTACTTGAGATAGGGTTCCAATTGCTAGGAATTGAACATCTGCCTCTTGAAGAGGGCAATTCAGATGCTAAGACTCTGGAGTAATAATTGTCACATCCACACCCATGCCCAGTAAACCTTCAAGTACAGTGTTATTTATTCATACTCTCAGCTTTTGTCTTTGCTCATTTATAGAAGTCTGACAAAATATATGTTTTCTATTTTCTATTGGAATATTTTATTCATTCTTTATGTTTATTCATCCAGAGCAGTATGGTTTTTTTTTTACAACAGACACTGGATTTTTTAACTTTCCTGTGGATACATGTCTTCCACAGTGACTGGGAATGACTAAACCACATTTGACCTGGGGGCCTGTAAGAGGCCCCCCAAGGAGTTCCCTGATGGTAATTGGTTGCCTTGTTTATTTCTTGTTGATCTACATTCATTGGTCCAATGTCAACCTTTACCACATTGGGCCTTATCTTCTAAATAAACCACAAGTTTAAGATCTTCTATTTTTGTCATTCCCAGAGGAAACATTATTTCTAGAAATGCCTTATTTACAATCCCTTCTTAAATGTCCTATTCTACCACAATTAAAACATTTGGTATTTTGATGTCTCTTCATACCTTTGGAAACTGTTTCTCCTACCCAAGTCTCAGTATTATAGTCAAATGTGCTAATGTTCATTGTATGCAGGATCCATTCATTTATTAGTGCTGATCTGACCTTTAAAGGCCCAAGTATCTTTTTACATACTAAGTTGAAATTTTCAAAAGCCAAAGATTCAGTAAGTACTCATCTAGCTTCTAAATCTGTTACCCTTATTTGTATAGCTTTAGTTAATTTTTATTAAAAGTCACTAAAGAGTTCTTTTGGACCTTGTCTAACCTTAGTATGTGATTCAATTTTTCTTTCTAGTTCTTGATTTCTTCCTAGTTTTTTAATTTTGTCCCAAGTATTCAAGGCTGCTGTATGGCATAGAGACAAGATGTGTTCATTGTAAACAGTTTGACTCTGTGGATCATCATAACATACTGCCAAAAATTTGACCTTGGGAAGCCTCAAATCCTTTGACCCTTGCTTGCTGATCCAAGGATTTAGCCTCCTCTCTCTAGTCACAGTTCCACTGTAACTGTGGTCCATCTTCAAGGACCACTGAGACTAATTGAAGCCAAACATGTGGAGTAACCTCATTGCTTGAAGCCCATGTCTTTACCATCTCCTTAACATGGTGAATGCATGTCATAAGATACTACTGCTTGCTTAATTTCTTTTAAATCTTTCATACCTATAGGTTTCCATTTACATTCTTTGTATGTATTTGAATATTGAGTATTTGCTGACTCTTCAGAGGTAACAGCAGGATAAGTAACTAAAACTTTTAGTAAGATAACTCTGACCCTGAGAGGTGCTGGTGTTGCTAAATCCTTTGCCTGTACCTCCTCTCCTCACTTATCAGTTCTGACAATTTTCTCAATCAATTCAAATCTTTTTATCACTGTCTTTTGTGAAGCATGAATCTCTTGACCTGTGAATATTTCTAATGATTTCATCAAATCAAATAATTTCTGGTCCTCATTCTGTAAATGTGATTCCAAGGTATTAAATTTTTCTATTAATAATAACTTCTCATCCTTGAATATTATTTGGATGCATGCAGATTGCCTTCCTGGAGAAATATTCTAATCTATTAACTTATCATAACTTTTTAACAGAGTTTGATTGTCGATTTCAACAGCATAAATCCTTTCAGATAATTTCTCAGTACCCTTTTGTAAAGTTTCATAATCGATTGACGTGGATTGAATTTTGTCTGTAAAATTAAGGTTATCCTTTTCAGTGGTATGAATCCTTTCAGCTAATTTCTCATTACCAGTCTCTAAAGACTGTATCATTTCTTCAAGATTCTCTCTCTTGACTCTGTCATCAAACCATTTCTTTAATGATATAATTTGAAGAATAAAGCTGAGCCCCATGATCACACACACACAAAAAAAAGTATGTACAGGGTAACTCCTTTAACTCTTGCAGAATTCCAGCCATAGTAGAAGCAAAAGTGTTGTTAAATCCTAGATATCTTGGGATCTTAGAGTTTGTTTGCACTTTTCAAAACTATTTATTTATTTATTAATCAAATGAACTTACTTCTGTTAGGGTTTTCATAAAATTGTTGTAGGTGTAATAATCTTTATTGGCCAGCAGGTGTCATGGTTGTGGGTACAGGACCCTGTGACTGGCAACTGGCAGTGGCACAAACACAATCCTGAAGTGGTTCTTCAGTGGGAGTGACTTAAATCCTAACAAATATACTAATAAATTAAGAGCAATTAAATCAACTTTGCATATACAGAGAAGGCTTGAGTGAAACTTAGAGCTTGCAGACAGACACGAGCCTCAAGGTTGCAGCCTGGGCCTCTGGCCAGGAATTTGTGGATCTTATCTGGGAGTGACCCCCCACTCCCAGATACAGAGCTAAGCCAGATTAAAGCAAGCCTGGCAGAAACCAGAGAAGCCATGGAGGGGTTTTTAAGAAAAACCTGCTTAGTAGGTGGGATCAAACCATGCAGACAGGGGTGAAAGAAGGTCACAGATTTCCTAGGCAGGTCCTGGTAATGGCATGAACTTAGGCTCCATGTGGGCGCTAATCTGTTGCAATTTATAATAAAATAGTCCCCCACTGGTCCAGAATGGAGTATAATAAAGGTTTGTTTATTTAGGGGTAGACTCACAGAAAAAGCAGTGATCAACAGCCCTCTGACTAAGCAGAGAACTGGAACTAAATCCAGCATCCAAGGTACCCATGCTCGCTTTAATCTGTATCTTAAGTGGGTTGGCATCTTAGCACAGTGCAAGCTTTGTGTGCTGTGTACTTTAGTGTTGGTGACTCATATTCCATTTTTGAATGTATAGTATGAGCAGAAGTATTCAACAGCAAAGAAATGAGGCTACGTGTAGAAAATTTATTTTTCAAAGGAAAACATTAAGAATTCCTTTGATTTTTCTGAGCTAGCAGAGATAGAAAAATGCCATTTCGGCGTCAACTGCCACTGAAAAATTGGGTGGCTTTCTTTTGTCTCTGAAGAGTTCAGAAAGAAAGACCAGGGCCTGTCATTTTCCTAATATCATAATATGCAAAACACAAGAACAACTGTAATAGAGCATTACACCAGGGAAGGAGAAAGATCAAATGGTTAATTAAAATTCATTTTATAAAATGATACCTTTCACAGATACTAACTTCTGAGTAATTTAACATCCTGTTGAGATCACAATTGTTCCTTGGGCAGGAGAAGAGAACAATCTTCCATCAGAAGGGAAAGTGGAGAAACAACTATGACTGAATAATGAGAACTGTTAAGATATTTAATGTAATTTATTCTTCATATCAGATAAATGAATTTCTGATGTGGTGAGTTCATACATAATTCATCTCTAGGCACTGTATATTTACTGAATTTTAGAGAACATGTCCACCTGGCTCAGTCACTGAAACTATTTCTTTCATGGTTAAGTGTCTCCAGAAGACTGTGCCACAAATTTCCTAGTTTTCTATACTGATGGTTTTACAGTATCAGCAATTTGTCATTAAACTTGAAAGAGGTTATCCTTTAGATACAAATTATTAAGAATTTATTGAAATGCAGATATGGAATGAATCCATCTTCTCCTTTAAAAGCTGCTATTAATTTGATTACACAGCCAAGAATATAAAAACTATAGAAGCTATGGATATACATATTTTACAGCTTGGGTAGACACTGTCTTCTTTCCTCACCACCAATATCACCCCTTCATCACCACTGCCATTCAGGAGAGAGCTATGTATCCATGCTCTGTCTGCTTTGCATAACATCCTCACATATTTGCACCAAATCAAATTGTCTTCTGTCTTAGCCACATCTGAGAACAGTAGCAGCATTTGATCATGCAGCCTAGATGGCCTAGTGTTTTTAAGTCTCTATTAACGATTTTAGTGAACAGTGAACACTGAGGATGACTAAAAACTCAACCATCCCAGGAATCTTTGAAGAAGCTCTCATTATTCCTGGCCATCATCCACACCAAGCCTGCTTTAACATCGCCTTTTAAAACTATTTTTTGTACTGCAGCCGAACAACACCCGGTATTTGGAACATAAACTACACTACCATGTCGTATTCTCCCTAATTAAGAGATATAATAATGTTGAAAGTTGTAATGCACAGGAAAAATTAACCTTAAGTGAACCAAAAGGGGTCACTTCTTCATGGTTTCAAGAAAGAAGAAATGGCCAAATAATAAATAGGTTTTAAATTAATTCATCAGCGAACCAGCTAATAACGTTAGTAATGACCGAGACTCCAAGTTAAAAGGCTTGTATTCCAGTTTTCATTGTGCTTGTCATTCAGTCGAATTAAGGTCAAATTTTTAGTCACATAAAGCAGATAAATGATGCTGGCTGCAAGTCGCTAACTGCTACAGTGAAACCAAGCAACTATTTGGAATGCTGAAACTCCATGCTCCATAAGTCCTACAGCTCCATCCTGGAAATGTGCGAGTCTTCAACTATTTAGCCTGTATCATAGGATCCTCCTAAAAAGAATGTGTCACCTCTCATTAGAGTCACCTCCTCAGTGATGCTTCCTTAGCAGCCCATATCTCATGGTTACCTTTATCTGACTCCTGCAGTAATACACCCTTCCCTGGAGAAATTATTTTAATTATGCTCACTCTGAGTTCTTTGTCTGCAGTGATTTCTGAGGTTCACAGAAAAAGAGACAGAGACAAACAGAGGCAGATAGAGAGAGACCAGATTCTAAGGGATGTATCCGTTTTCTCCTTTCTTTGAACGTAGGACATGTTGACTTACACATAGCTGATGAGAGACCCTGAGGACCACTTTCTCAGCATTCTGCTAGAAAACAGAGAGGAAATACATTTTCCTATCTTGATTATCTTTAAATTATATTGTCTTAACAATATGATCACTGCTGACACAGAGACTCAGGAAGCAAATTTCCCACCCCACCTCCACAAGTCCCCTTCGTATATGAAGTGTATGATGGCTGTCAGTATGCACTCATCGATCCAGATGCCTGCTGAGCATGACTCCATTCATAGATGCTGTGTTCAACGGAGGTCTTTCATTTCTTTGTCATCATCACTGCGGAGTTTCACAGGGTATGATAGTAGAGATAATTCAAGGTGCTCAGCACTGTTTTAATTGCATTATTTGGGGATTGGTTTTGATTTTTTATTTTTTCTTACAGATCTCTAATGGAAGAAATAGTTGTGTACTGTGGTTGGTCGCCTCGGTAGCTGATGTTTACATCTGACCAAAACAACAACCAAACTCAAGAAAGACTTATCAGCAATTGTTTAGCTTTTCACCCATAATTCACTGAGTGTTGATCTTGCTAATCAGCTTCCACAATTATATTTGCATGATTGGTAGGGAATCTATAAACAAAGTTTTAAAGACTCTGCATCTGAAAAATAAAGCGTAAGCACTTTTGCCTCGTTGTAGTTGCTTGTGTTCCCAGTAGTTATTAACCAGAATCAAACTCAGAACCCAGTAAGTCAAAACAAATGCACCAGGAGTACAAACTGATTCCACCCATGTTCCTGGAGGACTTATGAAAGAGCAAAAACAGCTTCGGTTGTGAAGCCAGTTGTTCATAAAAATAGTTTGCTACAGAGGACAAATTGGTCACCTGACCGCTCCTTTTTCATTACTACTAAAACATGTCTAACAAGAGCACATAAAACAACTAAAACTGAAAGAATGGTTTGTCTTCCTGCAAATGCAAATCAACTTCTCAGGTTGTTAAAGACAGGAGATGATACCAGAGTATCATGGAAGCTCAGTAGATGCTGCTTTAGGAGGGCAGTGCTTTTGGGCTATTGTTTTCTGTTTTGTTGGATTTTTTTTCTTTCTTGTTTGCCTGTCTGCTTGGTACAGCACATGAAATCTAAGATTATGATTTTGCTAGAATACCCAGAATCATCACTTCCTAAAGGTAAATGATTCTTACCTGCGAGTTGTACTCCAAAAGCTTTCTCCATCTTCCAAAATGCTAAAGAGAAAAACTGAGCCATAATGGTCACTCACTGCATGGATGCATGGATTTTGTTTGAAGCTCTGTTAAGGAGCTCCTTAATCAATACATGAGTATTTATTAAACTGGACAATGAGCATGGAGAGAACATTCAGGACATTACCTGAATGACTTTAAAGCCCAGGTCACAGAGCAATGACAGCCTCGGGCTTCCAAATGCAAATTTATATAGATCTGTCAAACAAGCAGGAATCCACTTGCTCACAGGTTAGGGCTGCAGTGAATTGATTTTAAACAAATATGCTCATGAAACATTTGTAAAGAAAAACAACCTTGAATTGGATTTTGAACAATTATGAAGTAACTTTGTGGGAGCTGTAATTAGACTCTTTGTGTGACGTGTGATTAAATAATTCAAAGCAAAAATGTACTCTGCTGGCAGTTTATGTTCGTGAAACTGTTCTATGAACTTTTCCCAGGTAATTTCAGATTAATCTGATAACTTCTGCTAATTAGCCTATAAAGGAAATTAGTGGATTAACTGCAGTTATCTTACAATACCATTCTTCTGGGAGATTGGGGTAAGAAGGAGACATGCTTAAAATTACTTACTTCAGAAACAGCTTAAAGAGTGAAGTAGTCAAATTAAATGGGGAGTCTGAGCAAACAGAAATGAATGTTATTAGAGCAAAAGCAAACTCCTAATGCCTCAAGATGTGATTTACAAAAGAATGATAAATTACAGCCTAATAAAAGCAGATGCCTCATTCAGTTGAATTCTTTGAAAAAATACTATATACTGTTAAAATTAATGACACGAAAATGTCTGGAAAACTAAAATGTTATACAGCTTATAAGAAAAATCTCCTAATTTCATGTCTGAAAGTGTTTTTATCATTCTACTGATATGGGTTGTATCTTTGGATGTTTTCAAAGTTTTTGTCCTAAGTTTTGACCTTATCTAGTCTCGTACAATGACAAAAGTGACCACACAAAGAAGGAATTCTTTCATCTGCTGATGTTGCCAGGATGTCCATTATGCCAACTGACTTCAAGAACTGTGGAACGGTCTCTGGAAACAAAAGATTCATGGTTGACAAAAAAAAAAGAAAAAAAAGAAAAAAAAAACACCTAATCGGGTGTCCTTTTCCAGAGATTTCAGGTTCCTTGTGACAGTAACCTTACAATGAAACCATTCTATAGCTCCTGCTGCTGTATGCATGGCAATTCTGTGTAATACCTACCTATATGCCAACAAGCTAGTCCTCTGAGAAGAAACAACTGTCTTTATTGCAGGAATTGGTGTACATGTGAGTACAGCATATACATAAGAGAAAATACAATCTCAGAGGAGGGATGTAAGGCCACCTTTGTTCTTTTCTAAACTAGGAACAAAAGTCAATTAAGTCCTGGCATCATTTTACTAGTCAGAGTAAACGCTTCCACTTGGGACCTCCCTGCACATGGTTCTCCCTGCACCCCTTTGTTTCCAGGCCAGCCTGGAGCCACATAAACCTGACTTTTTCACAAAGCCCTCTCCTCCCTGTGGTTCTCTCGCATCCCTGTTCTGGCAAGAGCTCTCTCCTTCAGATATTCAGGGCTGCTTGTCCCCATCAGCTTTCCATACAAATGTCTCTTCCTTGAGCCCTTCTGAGACTCTCTCTCTAAGGCAGCAAGCCCTTCATTGCTTTCTATTAAGCCACAATATATATCTCTTCTTTGCCTCTCTCCTCCCTTCTTTACACATTTATAAATCAAAGTAGTACATTCTTAGGTTTTGCACAGATGAATTCCCAGAGTAGTGACTTATACAAGTAAATATTCAAATTATTTTTGAAGTGATCTACAAAGTGTAATTTTATTTGGAAAACTCGCAGCTAGCGTTCATCATCTCCTTGGTGGAACTCCCTTGTGAGTTGAGTGATCATTGTCTATCTGCTCAGCCCTTCTCCTGGTGCCAGCTAATTCTAAAAATGCTCAGCTTTCTTCCTTATTAGTTTATAAAAATAAGTATACAATGTTTACTGAAGTATGCTGGAGATTATTCACAACTGTGTTATTACACATGTGTTGCTCAATACTTCTCCAGCTTCTTCTTATTTCCCATCTGTGCAGACTTGAATAAGAATGGTCTCCATAGGTTCATACATTTGAATTCTTGGTCATTAGGGATTGGTGTTACTTGACAATAATTAGGAGATGTGGCCTTAATGGAGTAGGTATGGCCATGTTCAAGGAAGTGTGGGCTTTGGGGGTTTCAAAAACCTAACCCAAGCCAAGCCCAGTGACTGACTCTCTCTCTCTCTCTCTCTCTCTCTCTCTCTCTCTCTCTCTCTCTCTCTCTCTCAGTCTCTCTGTTGCAAATCTTAATGTAGAACTCCCAGTTACTTCTGCAGCACCTTGTCTGCCTCCATACGTCCAGTCTTCCTGCAATGATGACAATATATTAAACCTCTAAGCTGAAATTCAGCCTCAATTAAATGTTTTCCTTTATCAGAGTTGCCATGGTCACGATGTCTCTTCACAGCAATAAAACCCTAAGGCATTATCATTAAGCTTAAATCCTTCTCTAAAACTTTCTTTTCACAGTGTTGGCAATTTTCTAAAGAGCCACGATAGTCAACAATCAATAGGAGTCATTCTTCATTGTGTTTGAGGGGTAAGAATGC
Organism: Myodes glareolus; assembly: GCF_982192425.1. Classification (NCBI taxonomy): domain Eukaryota; kingdom Metazoa; phylum Chordata; class Mammalia; order Rodentia; family Cricetidae; genus Myodes; species Myodes glareolus. The sequence continues at coordinate 33,509,297 of NC_142040.1, forward strand.
TTAGCTATTTATTTTAGGAAGATTTCGTGAAATTATGAGCCCATTTTAGAAAATCACTGCAGTCTCCTCCCAGCATATTTTCAGAATTCAATTACTTCCACTTCATTTGATTCTAAAATAGTGTATTATCACAAAGCAATTCTTTGGACCTTGGACCTATATTTTGCCTCAAGAAAGAAGGGGCATAAAGCCATATTTGTTAAATCTGGAGTTCTTTCTTTGGTGGTTTGCTGGGGTTTTTTTTTCCAGAATTATCACTTAATGTTAAATTTTGAAATACCATCTCTTCATTGCCAAATAGCCAATGCTTTCCTCAGGAAATTGCTAGTTCTGGGCTTGCTCATTATATCTTTTCAATTGTACTATATTCCAGATACAAAATTTTAGCAACTGTGACTTGGCCAGAATGAAATAGAAAGCCTCAAAGCCGGGAATTTTATAAATTGGAGATGTTTTACAATTTAAGAGAAAATTAAGCCTGTCTTCCACACTCAGAGCACATAGATAAAAGTTTATTTCTGATTTTTTTAAAAGATTCTCATCAATGTACAGTAAGTTCCTTTTAAAAAAGACTGAATTTTTTATGCTACAAATGGAGCCTGAAATAGTTCATTATTGTTCTAGCATCTCACAAACAGGGAACAATCTTAAGGAAGTGTCCTTTTGACTACAGCCTCAAAGCAATGCTTTATTTTATTTTATCCACAGCAAAACTAAACACGTTTGTTGATGGAGGTTTCAGTCCCTCCCAGTCCTGCAGCCATTCAATCCCAAAGAAACACACAGAGGCCTACATGAATTATAAACTGGTTGGCCTATTAGTTCAAGTTTCTTAATAACTCACTCTTATGTCTTAACCCATAATTCTTGTCTGTGTTAGTCACATGGCTTTGTACCTTTTATCAATGAGGCATTCTCATCTTGCTTCTTCTGCATCTAGGTGATGACTGCAGACTGAGCCTTTCCTCTTCCCAGAATTCTCCTATTCTGGTCACTCCGCCTATACTTTCTGCCTCACTACTAGCCAATAAGTGTTTTATTAAACCAATACAAGTGACAGATCTTTACAGGATACAAGGCCATTGTCAAACAGCACTTTCTCTTTTATTTTTTCAAAATAAGAACTCTGATTCTAATCTCCTTTGTTTAGCTTTTTTCCTGACCATTATCCATAACAACTTGTAACCAACACAAAAAACAAAGACATTTTGGGGGGATGTGGGCATCGTTTTCTAGGCTACTTCCTACTGATTAGGGGCATTGATACTCTTATGGGTATCAGTGAGAATTATGGTCAAGTCCTGACTGGAATATTCTATGAGGCTTGATCATCTCAGGCAGCAGTCTTGAGGCTATTCTGGGTATAGAATTCAGAGGAAACTACAACAGAGGTCCTCTGAAATGCTGGATCATCTGGGTCATCTGCTCATATCGAAGATTTTTCAAGGGGTCTTCCCTGATCAAATCTGATTTTTCTTAACCCTGAATGAATCCACAGCCTCTCAATTCCTATGGAAACAAAAGCAAAACCTCTTATTCAAAGTAACATACCTTTTGGCTTAAATTTTGAAGTCAAGGCATTTTCAAATGTATATATTGGATTAATCCAAGAGCATTTATAATCAAATATTTTTTAACAGCTGTTGCTTCTTCCTTAGCCATCAAAGACAACAAAATAATCTAAAGTATCCAGATTCTTTGTTTTTTTTTTTCATCTTTATGTGGCTCTATTTTAAACTTTATTTATTTTCTTTTTACTTTTAATTTTTGAATTTTTGAGGCAGGATTTCTCTGTTATCTTTGGCTGTCCTGGAACTCTGTTGACCAGATTGTTCTTAAATTTACAGAGACCCGCCTGATTCTGACTGCCAAGTGCTGGGATTAAAGGTGTGTGCCACCACACCCAACTTCTCTCTTTTTTTTTAAAGGACGTTATCCCTTTTCTTTTCTCTCCCAAGCCTACATATATTTTTAAAAACACTGTAAACCATTTAGGGTACTTTTTAAATCTGAATCTATCTTTACTATATATCTCTCTTTTTCTGACCACATGAGTCTTTAATTTGCTAGACAATATGGCTAGGATTAAAACCAAGGCTTTGACAGCTGGATCCACCCCATTCCTTAGCTTTCTGAGAGTCTAGCTTCATGGTGGAGGTACTAGCTGGAACCATGTTTATTGCCACAACTCTACGGCATTTCAAGGTCCCTGCCACCACCAAGAAGCATGCAGTCAGCTATTCATAAGCACTACTTAAGTGTTTTGTGGCAGGCCTCTTAAAAGGGCTACAAAGTTTCTGCAGCTAAAGTTGAGTCAGGAAGTCTCTCCTACATGAAACATACTTGCCTCTAGCAAACAGAGCCCACCTGAGAAAATGCTGCTATCAACAAGCCATTCTTAACTATGTTTTTTTGTGTCTAGAATTACTTTCCAAGCTCTCTCAGGTTTTATGTAAATATAGTTACTCACATTGGTGCCACTTGTTGAAATGGAGGTTTCTGTCTCTCCTGGTCCTACAGCCATTCTGTCCCAAAGAAACACACAGAGGCCTACATTAATTATAAACTGGTTGGCCTATTAGCTCAGGTTTCTTATTAACTAATTCTTACATCTTAACCCATAATTCTTGTCTGTGTTATCCACGTGGCTTGGCACCATCAGTGAGGCATTCTCATCTTGCTTCCACTGCAAGACAACTGCAGGTTGAGCCTTTCCTCTTCCCAGAATTCTCCTGTTCTGGTCACCCTGCCTATACTTCCGGCCTGACAATTAAATCAATACAAGTAACAAATCTATACAGGATACAAGACCATTGTCCCACAGCACTTTCACCAAAAATGTTACAGAAGTGGTCTGAAGAGTTAACCCAGTGGAATCTTGGATTCTTAGCATGCACATGGTGGCTCACAAGTTTCTGTGATTCTAGTTCCAGAACATAAGTCATTGATATAGGAGGGTTATCTGTCTATGTGTTACTTTCATTGGATAATAAAGAGACTGCCTTGGCCTTTTTGATAGGCCAGCCCTTAGGTGGGTAGAGTAGACAGAACAGAATGCTGGGAAAAAGAATCAGAGTCAGGCCGAGTCAGAGAGCCATCCGCCATGAAGCTGCCAGGTCAGACATGCTGAATATTTCCCAGTAAGCCACGATCTCGTTGTGAGATACAGATTATTAAAAATGGGCTGAATAAATATGTAAGAGTTAGCTAAGAAGAGGCTAGATATAATGGGCCAAGCAGTGTTTAAAAGAATACAGTTTCCGTGTAATTATTTGGGGGGTAATCTACCTGGGATCCAGGCAGGAACACAGCCCACCGCTCCTTGACCCACAAGTCATCCTCTTCTGACCTTCAGAGACACAAGGCACACACTTGGTACACAAACATACATGAAAGCAATAACCCCACCACACACAAAAGAATAATTTTAAGAAACAAATGTCACAGAGAGTGAAAGTTTAGCTCCTTCAAACTCCATACACAGTCAGACAGAAACATGGGGGAAGGCTTCATGACATTGAATTTGGCAGCGGCTTCTTGGATATAACACCCAGGACAGGCCTAGGAAGGCAAAGGCAGACAAATGGAACTGTGACAAATATGAGATATTTGTGCATAAAAAGACACAAAGTAAAAAGATATTATCAGATTAGGAAAAAATATATCAAAAAATATATCATTTCATCACAGTCTAGCAGCTAGAATTTATGAAACTTATCTAACATAGACACATATACACACACAGCCTAATATCCTGGTTCAAAAGCAGACAAGATAATCAATGGGGAAAATGTGGCATATATACACAGTGAAATTATTTCTAGCTTTAGTAAAGAATAAATTTAGATCATTTGCAAGAAATGAATGCAACTGGAAGAAGTCATGTTAAGTGAATTAAGCTACTTTCAGAAAAAAGTAAAAATACCAATTTTTTTCTCTCATTTCTCCTAAATTAAACACAAGTACGAAAAATCATATTCCATCCATATGTGAAATATATAGAAGTAAACTCTCCAGGAGATTAGAGAAAGATAATGGGAGAGGCACAAAAGGGGAAGGAGGGTAGAGAAGATGTGCTCAACATACAATACATATTATATTAAAATAAATGAATGAATAATTTTTAAAACAAGCAACAGACTGGATTACACAGTTTTGCCAAGAAGCTTCATAAATAGCTCACAAGTAGATGAAAAATGCTCAGACTCACTATTACGACAAAAATGCAAATCAAATTCAAAATGAAAAACCACTCCCTACCTTTGGGATGGCTACTTCCCAAAATAAAGAACATAATCAGTGCTGGCAAGTTTAAGGACAGTGTAGAAGCTTTGTGCACAGTGAGTGGGGCTGTAAAATTTTACAGACTCTTGTGTTCAGCAATAGGAAAGCTCTAAAAATTTAAAATAGAATTGTCATATGACATAGATGTCTAAATGTTGATATACTAAAGGGATTTTTTTAAAAGTTTTACCTATTCTATCGTATGCATATAAGTGAATGCTTTTGCCTCATGCATGTATGTGCACTATATGTGTATCTGGTACCCAGCAAGGCCAGATCCCTTGGAACTGGAGTTATAGGTGGTTGTGAGAGGGCATGTGGGGACCGAATACAAAATCCAGATCCTTCACAAGAGAAGTAAGAGCTCTTTAATGCTGAGCCATCTCTCCAGCCCGTGAGAACTTTTTTTCCAAGGATTTTCAATGAGATATAATACCATGTTGACATTAGCAATATTCACAATAGGCAAGAGGTCAAAGGAACACACATGTCTATCAAAGGATAGATGAATAAACAAGATACAGTAATCTATGTAATGGAATATTATCCAGCCTGAAAAAGAAAGAAATCCTCCATAGGCTAAAACACAGCTGAACTCAACAATACCATCTCAAGAGGAAGGATAAGCCCAGCTCAGTAGCCCAGGAGGAGGGTAGAACCCAGGTGCTAGAGACACTGAGGCAGCAGAAAAGCACTGAAGAAGAATAGTTTAGATCACTGCTATCCAGTTTACATCTGGAAACTCACTGAGAGTATTTGGTTCTCCGTTCAGTGACACCATTTTATGCACTAATAAAACAGAGACAAGTTTAGATTGCGGAATGGAAAGTCTTCATTGACTAGGCTTTTTATAATAAGACACATTAACTCATGGCTCTGAGCATACTTAAACACAGAATACTAACATCAGTTTTATTCTAAAAATGGTGCTGATGAGGTGTCCATCAACAACAGACATACTTACCAACATCATTTTATGTATCACAGACCTCTTTAAGCCATTTCATTTACACATTATACTTGCTATGCCACCAAATGATACAGCTAGAGAGGGCATCAGAGTCACAGAGAGAGTTTACTGAAACACAGACCACTGGGCCCAAGGGTCCAGCTCAATAGGTCAGGCATAAAACCCAAGGGTCTTCATTTCTAGCATGATCCCAGGTGATGTTGATACTGCTGGTGGGAAGTCAGGGGAATCTTATTGTAGAAATTTTTGTTTACACATAGCAAGATAAGTCAACACCACGTGAGAACCATTTTTTTACTGTCTTAATGGGTTTTACTATAACATTTTAACAGACACCCATTGTACTTTGTTCATATCCATCCCCTACCTTAACCACAGCCTTGAACCAATTCTCCCTTCAGGCTTGGCTTCCTCACCCACAAAAGGTCAATCTTCTGCTTTCATGTCAAATGCATGCATACTCTCCACTTATGAAGTGCTTTCTCTACATGCCCCATTACTCCTTTTGTGCCCCTGTTCCCTTCCCTTTAGAATTTATCTACCTGCTTCATAGTCCCCTTGTACTGCCACAAGATAAGTGTGTAAGTGTTTAAATCTAGATTATGCATGTGGTGGTTTGAATGGGAATGGCCCCAGAGTCTCATCTGTTTGAATGCTTGGTCCATGGAGAGTGGCGCTATTAGAAAATATGGCCTTGATATAGTAGGTGTAGCTTTGTTGGAGGAAGTATGTCACTGGGGGTGGGCTTTGAGGTCTCAGATGCTCTAGTCAGGCCCAGTGTGACATTCTCTCTTCCTGCTGCATTCAGATCCAGGTTTAGAACTCTCATCAATGTCCCCAGCACCATGTCTTTCTGTATGCTGCCTCGCTTCCCTCCATCATGATAATAGACTAAACCTCTGAACTGTAAGCCAATGCCAATTCAGTATTTCCTTCTAACAGTTCCTGTGGTTGTTTCACTTAATATGATGACCTCCAATTCCACTCATTTTCCTGGAAATTGAAGAATTTCTTTCTTCTTTGCTATTGAATGAAGCTCCATTATATAAACACCTGACACTTTCTTTAGCTATTCGGCTATTGACAGATATATAGGTGGATTCCATGTCTTAGTTATTGTAATAGTGCTGGAGTCAACATGGAGGTGCAATATCTATGTCACAAAAACTTAGAATCCCTTGGGTATTTACCCAAGAGTGGAATGGCTGACTGAGTCCTCTGGCAGTTCTATTTTTCAGTTTTTGAGAAACTTACATAAAGATTTGCATCATAATTGCACCAATTTATATTACCATGGCAATGATTGATGACTCCTCTTTACCAATATCCTCATCAGCATATGGTTTGTTACTGTGGGACAATGATCTTGAACCCTGTAAAGATTTGTGACTTGTATTGGTTTAATAAAACACTGATTGGCCAGTAGCCAGACAGCATCTATAGACAGGGAAACTAGAACAGGAAAATTCTGGAAAAAAATTCTGCTCAGTTTGCAGTCATCACCCAGATGCAGAGGAAACAAGATGAGAATACCTCATTGATAAAAGATACTGAACCATGTGGCTAACACAGACAAGATTTATGGGCTAATTTAAGATGTAAGAATTAGTTAATAAGAAGCATGAGCTAATAGGCCAACCAGTTTATAATTAATGTATGCCTCTGTGTGTTTCTTTGGGACTGAACAGCTGTGGGTATGGGAGGGACAGAAACCTCTGTCAATAGTTTATTTAGGCCATTTTGGTGTGCTAGTCATTCTAACTGGGAAGAGATAAAACTTCAATGCAATGTTAGACTGCATTTTCCTGATGACTAAAAATATTCAGAGTCATTTTCAAATATGTGCTATCCATTTGCATTTCTTTTTAGAACAATCCACTCAAACCCTTTGACATTTATTGATTGAATAATTTGTGTTTGGGTTTTTAATATTTAAATGTATTTATAGATTCCAGATTATAATCCCCTGCCAGACGAAGAGCTGACAATGATTTTTGTTCTTCTGCAGGCTGTGTCTTTGTCTGCTAATGGCTTCTTTGGCTCTGCAAAAGCTTTTGAATTTTACGCAGTCCCTTTTGTCAGTTCTTGGGACTGTTCCCTGTACTATTGGAGTTCTTTTTTCAGAAAGTCATCTACATTTTAAAGTTTTCCTTGTGTTATACTCCTGCAATTTCAGATTATTCAGTCTTATATTGAGGCCCTCATTCTGATTCTATAGTGATGATTGTACAGAGAGGTGTGGGTTTAAGTTCATTCTTCTCTATGTGGATGCCATTTTCCCAGGGCTATTTGTTTAAGTTAGTGGCATTTATCCAATGTATGTCTCTGATACCTTTATCAAAAATTAAGTGGCTGTAGGTGTGTGGATTTACTCCTGGGTTCTCTATTTTATTTCATTGGTATCTTGTCTTATACCAGTATCAGTGTTTTTGTTACTGTAAACTATAATATAGTTTGAGATTAGACAGTGTGATGCCTAAGACTTGATTCTCTTGGGACTGCTTGGACTATTGGGGGAGGGGGTCTTTTGTGCTTCATGTAAATTTTAGGGTGGTTTTCCTATACACATGAAAATATAATCAGAATTTTGATGAGGAATGTGTTGAATCTATACATCACTGTTAGTAGTTTAGTCATTTTCATAATATTAATTCTGCCAATCCATGAGCTCAGGAGATCTTTCCATTGTCTAGTGTCCTCTTCAGTTTCATCCTTCAGTGTTTTAATGTTTTCATTATACTGGTCTTTCACACCCTTGGTTAGCTTTATTTCTGAATATTTTATAGTAAAGACCTTTGACAAACTTCAGTATCTCTTCATAAAAGAATCCCTGATGAAATCATGAATAGAAGGCATGCACCTCAATGCAATAAGTGCTACAAAAAAGTCATAGCCAATATTATATGAAACTGGGAAAATTGAAAGCACTTCCTCTAAAATTAGGAATGAGACAAGGATATATCTACTCTTGCTCTCATTCAATACATTGCTTAAATCTTAGCTATGGCAATAAAACAAGAAAATTAAACAGGATACAAACAGGAAAGTAAGAAGTCAAACCACACATATTTGCACATGACATGATTGAATCCTTAAAATATCCTAATGATTCCATAGATACTCTTAAATCTAATACTCTCAGCAAAGAATCTATTTTAAAAATCTGTAGTTTTTCTCCACATTCCATTAAGGACCTGACCTGTCCATGAAAGAAAATATGGGATCTAACTAACAACAGGTTCAAAATGGGGGTGGGAGAACTTACATTAAGTCTATATTTTTCTCATTTGCCTTAGCTCATTGCTTGCTAATAGGCAACATAGATGTCTTATTTCCTGGGATTATAGCCCTGTCAATAGATCACTGATTTGTTCAGCATAAGGCTGTAATTTCCAAAATGACTTCATTACTATATGAAGTTTTGTTCCATGGTATATGAGCATAGGAGATTTTTATGTTGCTAGTTCTCTGTGACAAAGTATATACAGAAATATAATAGGGAATAATGTCACTTCAAAAGTTTATAGATGAATAGATCATAAAATGCAACTGAAGAATATTTGTTCATAAGTGCAAACCCAAGTCACACTACTAACAATAGTAGTTAATGTATAATAACTATATTATTATAATACATAATAATTACATTATAATAATAGTCTGCTTAATAGTATCTTGAAATAGACTGAAACAGAAATTTGCATTTATTTCTCAGATCATATTGAAGTTCTTGCCAAACTCACATTGTTTGGCACAAAGTGAATTAAGAAAAGCAGAGAAAAGCACTGAAAGATTGATGCTATTTATAAACAAATCATAGGAGTCACACATCAATGCAAACTATTAACAAGAGACCAGGTCCATGTTTAACAAGTGTTCTGCACAAGTACAAAAAGAAAACAAAGCTTTTGTACAAAATGCTGTTCGCATTTATCCTGACAGAATTAAAAAGAAATGATCTGAGAATGTGTAAGTCACAAATCAACACCTTTGTGGGCTAGAGTTCTCAGTTGTGAGCAAGTCCCTCTGCTCTCTCTGAGATGACCTCTCATAGCTCTTGCTGACAATCTTTCAACTTCTCTTCAAGACCAAGTCTAGCTTTCTTTATGCTGCAAAAGCTCCAGGCTAGCTGTTGCCCTTCCCCCACCCCCACTGGGAATAATGTAAATTGGGGAATTAAAAAGATATTGAAATCAGACTGCTGAATAAATGGGTCTCAGCTTCATTCATTAGTGGTTTTGGGTTGGAAGGGGGCACTGGACACACAGGGGAAATCTCCTGCAACTACAGTTAATTTGGTCAGGCTATACCTAACCAGTTCTAGCAAGCAGTACAAATATCTTCAAAAAGCACCCGTCAATGGAGGTTGGGAATGGCTCGGCAGGTAAAGTGCTTGCTGTGAGAGCATGCGTTGCATCCCTGCATGCACTCAAAAGTGGAGTGTGGTAGTGCAGGTCTGTGACCCAAGAATGGAAGTCAGGGGGAGAGACAAGCAAATCACAGGGTTCACTGGCCAGCCACTCTAATCTAAATAATGAGCCTGGACTCAGTAAGAGCCCCCGCATCAGAAAATAGGGTAGAAAACAATAGAACAGGCACCTAATGCTGTCATACATACACAGGGGCAAGCAAGAGCATGCACACACACACACACACACACACACACACATGCATGCATGCACACACATGCACACATACATGCACACAGGCACACACATGTGCACACACACATACTATTCATTGATGGATGTGGCTGTTTTGCGATTATCAGATGGAAATTCAAATGTGCCAGACATAGTCCTCTGGAGTCCTTCCACCTGTAAATGTTACATGAGGTGCCAAAAACTACATTCATGCGACTGATTTCCTCCCAAACCCCTAATTTCTAAGAAAGGAAGCAGAGTGGATGCCAAGTTCCTGCTTTCCTTCATGATCTGAAAGGCATTTTCTCTGATATAAAATGCAAATGAGACTTATAACATATGTTGTAACATGCAGGGGGCCAGCTTGTTGGGGTTTCTGTCCCGCCCGGTACCCCACAACTGGCAACTCCCAACGAAAATCACACACAGGACTCCATAAGATTATAAAGCTGATTGGCCCATTAGGTCAGGCTACTTATTAGCTCTTATAACTTATGTTACCCCCATTATTCTGATCTATGTTAGCCACGTGGCTTGGTACCTTTTTCAGCTGTCAGCTTACATGTTGCCTCTTCGGTGGTCTGCGCACGAGTGGGTAGGGAATTTCCTGCTTCCTAGAATACTCCTGTTCTCATTGCATCACCTCTACTTCCTGTCTGGCTTTCCCGCCTATACTGCCTGCCTGGCCAATCAGCGTTTTATTAAAATATAATTGACAGAATACAGACAATTCTCCCACACCGATATGTCATTCAACATCTACCTTTAAATTTAACAGACAAGATAACCAATTCGACTCACATTTTTAGGAAATAGAAAAAACGAATTGGATATTTGGACACTCACTAACAATTTGACCAAGTTGCCTAGTAAGCCGATGACGAACCCAGCCAGTGATTCTAAGGGAGCGCTTGTTCTTCTGTGAGCTATAAGCTATTGGCAACACTCGAATAGCAACACCTCGCTTTAAAACATGTTTCCACTTGATTTGAGAAAGTTCTTAAGAGTGCACTGGTTTTCAGCATCCACTGTCTCAAACAATACTGAACCCGATGGCATCTGCTGCATCCACCAGTGACTGGGGTTGAGAAACTAAAGTCAAGTTTGAGATTCAATAGAACCAGGGGTCTTAAGGCTATGCTGTTCAAGAGTCCTTAGCTGACATCCTGTTTGGCTAGCTCAGGGTACAGAATCCAAAGCAGGACAGAGAAATCTACTGAGTCATTCTCATCATTTTCACCAGGGGTGCTCAGGAGACAGACATCTCAAGATCAAATGGGTCTGGGTGCATAAATCCTTGACCTTGACCAAGCTAAGCTGTCTTGCCTGAGAGATGCATTCCTTAGACAGGTAGAGGCATTCCTTTCAGGGCCAGATGGAATTCCAGCACTTAGAGGCCAGAGTGAACCAGGGGTCCCACCACTAACAAAGAAACCATCTGCAAATGATATCTGCTAGCAAAGGGAAGATTGAATTTTTTTTTTCCAATGGAGAAAATAGATACATCAGCCACACTCCAGGACAGACTCCACGCCCAGGAATACTTGGTTAGTCAACACAAAATGAACTCCATGGATTTTCATGACCTTTTCATTTCATTTCGCTTTGCTTGGCAGTTTTTGTCTATAAGGTCTTTTGTCTGTTTGTTTTGATTTTCATTGTTGTGCTACTGTGGCAGTTTCTTTGCTTCTTGCTCTTTTTTTTTTTCTCTTATTTTTCTGCTTGTTTTTTAAGTCAGAGAATGAACTTAAATTCGGGTGAAAATGGGTAGATAAGGAGGTGGGAGGATCTGGAAAAAGTTGGGAAGGGAAATTATGCTCAAAATATGTTGTATACATATTTTTAATAAGTAAGCCGAAGAAAAAGATTTTTAAAATGCCCTATGGGAACAGAGTTCATGAAGCAGGGCAGCGTGGGAAGTTTCAGTACATGTATGCACAGGCTTCCGGAAGCTTCCTATGTCTGATAAAATGCTGTGTCCTTATTACTTGCTTCGGCTCTGCTCACTGAGCTCATCAGTTTTGGCTCTATCTGATTTGTTTGGCAGCATTAATGTATAAAATTGTGTATAATACACAGAGTTTTATGTATTGGGTTTATAATAAGATAATGGGGAACAGTGAAATTAGACAATCCCTACTCCTATCATAGAGACAAGTGGTAGTCAAATTGCCATCAACAGAATCTCAAACTCCATCCATAACAATTACTACCAGAAGTGAAAGGCATGATTTCATCAGACAACATACTAAGAGGAGCTGATATCTCTAAGAAAAACATGTTTGAGCTGAGATTTAGAAGAACAGTAGTAATATTCAAATGTGGGTAAAAATGGCATACACCAAGTTAAACAAAAGGCTAGCAGGCCCTATCCCCAATAGGAAAAGAGTCAAGGAATTTCCAGTCATCTCTTTAACCTGACACCATGGTAGGAAGCCTTACGAGTAAAGGACATAGCATGTACAAAGACCCCAGAACAGTAATGGCCTTAGTCTGTGAGGAACAGAGAGGTGTGTCTTCCATGCCAAAATTGCTTTAAATATGGAACTGCAGTGGACTCTCAGGGGCTTCCAAAAGTCAAGGCTCATGACTGGGAAGATGGTGTTTTTATGTTGCCTGTGCTGGCCAAAGCACCCACAACTTCAGTGGAATCTCTATTGCATTCCTACTAGCATTCTTTTGATACCTGGAAAAATGTCCTAAAATCCATGCAGTCACAGAAGGCTCACCCCAACCAAAGACAGCCTGAGTAAGAAGAACAAAGCTGGAAACATCAAAGTGTCTCATTTTAAAATATGTTGTAAATGTGAATAATCTAAAAAGAAGGCTACTCTTTGAATTACAGACATAAAAACCAATGAAATTGAATAAAGAACCAAAAACAAATCTTTGTAATTTTGCCAACATACAATAGTCAAAAAAAAATCTCTTTGATAAATTCTGCTGTAGAAAAATGACTATCTTCATGGAGAATGAAATAACTTGAAATGAGTTTAAAACCTGCAGACTTAAACATAAGATCTGAAGCTACGAGGGTCCTAGTAGAAAATAACAAACAAAGAAATCCTTACGCCTTTCATGGTTTGAGAGTAAAATGTCCCCCATGAACTGATCTGGCTGAACAGCAGGTTCCCAACTTGTCACATTGCTTAGCAAGTTTGAGAACTTTACGAGGTGGGATCTAATGAATGAAGCGTGCCATTAGGAGTCTTAAGGCTGTACAGCCCAACTCACTTCTTGTCTTTTCTCTGCTTTCTGGTCCATCGAGATATAAACAAGCAGCCTCGTGTGTTCACTGCCTCAGTTGTACTTTTGTACTATATTCATAAACCACCAGGCAAAATAAATTCTTACTCACCTAAGTGGCTTTTGTCATGAATTTGGTCAAAACAAAAAGAAAAGTAACTAATACAGAGATTTGGTACCAAGAAGTGGGGTTATTGCTGTGCCTAGGGGTAAGATAGTTATGTGGTTCAGAGGCCTTTGGAAATGGTTTTTGGGAGTAATGTGGAAAAGATTGGAACAGCAGACTCTCTAAGAGGAAATGCTCATGTAGTAGAAGGCCTAGAATGATGAAGCAGAGACTAATAGACCATTCTGATGAAAATGTAGATCAGAACACCAATAGAAAATAGAACAGTGAGGCCTGGTTCATGAGGTTTTAAATTGGGAAAGTATTTTATTCAGAACAGGACTATGGCCATTTATGATATATCTTAGCCTCCCCCCCCCAAAAAAAAACTTTCAAAAATAAAAATAGCGTCATCCTGTGTCCTGAAAACTTGAACATAGGTGAATTTAAAAGCAATGTACTAATTTGTCTAATAGTGATAATTTCAAGACAGTACAACTCACACGTTGTGATATCTACTTGTTTATTGCATTTACTCAGATTTAGAGAGAAGCACAGACAGAGAAAAATGTGCAATTAGAAAATGTGCAATTTCACTAAGAAATGAGTTGAAGTGGAAGGCTAGATGCAGAAAAAGTGGCTTTGGTTATTAAAAGTATTAGCGCCATTAAGGAGAAATGTGGGTCTTCCTACTGAGAAGAAAAACTACCTCAGGATAGTGGTGGGGTCAAGGTTGCATCTCAACCTGGCAGGAAAGCTTGGTGTTGTTCACATATAGCTACTTTTTTAGGCATACAAGATTCAAGAATGAGGGCTCAGAGAGATGTCTAGCGATGTTCCAGAAAGCTGCTGACATCTGTCAATGGGTAGTACGATCAAATTCCCTGCCCTGTTTATAACTGTGAAAGTTGCTAAAGCTGCAGTGGTGACACTGTGAAGCTAGAAACATTGGGCACCTGTCAATAAACGCTTCAGGCACCATGTAGACGTGGCCTAAAAAGAAAAATCACAAGCATCAAACCAACAGAGGTGAATATCTGGGAATATCCATGTGTGCTGGGACTCAGCAAGGCCACCAAAAGCCTTGGGTGCGAGACAGAATTACAGGGTCTGGGATTTGACCTGTTGGGGTTTTGTCTCATTTTAGTCCAATCTTTGGTCAATATGCCCCCTTTTCTCCTTCTTCAAATAAAAAATGTTTATTATATATCATTGTTTATTGAAAATATGTAACTTTGTTTGATTTTTACAAGCAATCAAATTAATATAGCTGTGTCTCAAGAGACTTTAGACTTTTGAACAGTATCAGTATTGATAAAGTTATTTGGATTTTTGAAATTAGACTGGATGCATTTTGTATCTTGAGCTGAAAATGAACCTATGATGTCTGGAGCAGAATGTCACAATTTGAATGTAAAATGTCTCCTATAAGATCATGTGTTTAAACACCTAGTCTCCAGTTGTTAGCACGGATTTTGCAGTTTGAAGAAACTTTAGGAATTGGGGCTAACCTGTAGGAAACAGATCTCTGGAGAGGACAAGGTTTTAATGTTTTACAGTCCAGCCTTATATCATCTCCTGTCTCTGTTTCCTGGTCCATTGAGATGTGAGCAAACTGCCACACAGACCCACAACTGCAGCCATGAGCTATCCTTACCATGATGGACCATACCCTCACACTATGAGCCAAATAAACCCTTCCTCCCAGTGGTTGTTTTTGTAAGGTATTTAATCACAACAACAAAAGCAGCAGCAAACCCTAATACAACAGTGATCTTTACAATAGCTTTCTATATGATATCAAAAGGAAAGAAATAAAAGCAAAAATAGCTCAATGAGTTTGAGTAAAATTAAAAGTTCTGCACACAAGGAAATCATCAATAGCATAAAAGGGCAACTTATAAAATCAGAGAAAATATTTTCAAAATATAACTGATGAGGACTAATTAATATTCAGAATATGTAAAGGAATACATACAGCCCAATGTATGTATTCAAATGTAGTCAAAAAAACTGAATTTTAAATGTGCTAAGGATCAAAATAGATATTTCTCAAAAGGATCTTTAAAATAGAATATGGGTATATGAACACAGCCTTAACATTGCTAACTATGAACTTCTTTAACAATTTATTATCTTGGGTATCTGGTATAGTGATTAAAAAGCTGACTAACACACATGGTTTAAAAGTTTATCTTCACTCTGATAGTAATTAAATTAGTGTCGGTGGAGTGTTCAGCCACAAAGGATATCTCTGTCATCCCCATGTAATCCCCGTCGTCAGTGGCAATTCTCGTTGACAGTGTTCAGGAACTATCACCAAAGAGGGAGCAGATTCTAAGAGTCAAGAGGTCAGAAAGGAGTGGAGTAAATCAATGTCTTATGAACACAGAAGGAATTCTGCCATCATGAACACACAGCAATTTTGATTGCCTGCTTGAGAC
Organism: Myodes glareolus; assembly: GCF_982192425.1. Taxonomy (NCBI): domain Eukaryota; kingdom Metazoa; phylum Chordata; class Mammalia; order Rodentia; family Cricetidae; genus Myodes; species Myodes glareolus. Next base: position 33,524,990 of record NC_142040.1, read on the forward strand.
CTGCATAAGAACAAGCCAATTAACATTCCAGTTGGAACTGGGAGGAGTCTAGTTGAACCCCAAAGCCTAGTAGAGGAGTTATTAACAGTTGATGGCTTCCAAGGAGAGACAGTCAGTTTTGCTTAAGGATATGGCTACTGGTAGGTCAATGATGCTGCTGTAGATAGCCCTATACCTATGTGTGCAACACAAATTGGGCTCCAGTTGGGCTGGGTGATGAGGGGGAGTTGGGGGTCCTAATTTTCATCTCTATTGCTGTGATAAGCTACATGTTCAAAAATCAGCAACTAGAAAAGAGAAAAATGTATCATCTTATAGCCTACATTCTATTACCAAGGAGAGCTGGTGCAAGAACTCAAAGCAGGGACCTCAAGACAGGAAATGAAGAAGAAATCGTGGAGGAATGCTGCTTACTTGCTTGCTTCCTGTGACTTGCTAAGGTTGCTTTCTATGATCCAGGACCCCTTGCTGACAGTGATCTGTGGCCTCTCTCATCAAACCTTAATCAAGAAAATGCCCCCACAAATATGCCCCTAGGCCAAACTGATGAGAGCAGTTTATTCTTTAATTTATGTCAAGTCAGCAAAAACTAACCAGTGAGGGGTGGTGTTGAAGAGGTAGGGTGAATGTGATCAAAACATGTTGTATGAAATTCTCAAATAAATAATAAAAATGCTTCCTTTAAAAAAATACAGAAATGTATACTGTAATAAATATCCTTAAAGTTGTAAGTAATAAGGTTATTAGATCTAAGGACTGTTTCCCAGTATCACTCCTGGAGTATCAACCCATCACCTCAGAAATGCTTCCAGACACTGTGACGTCACAGTCCAAGTCCTAAGAGACAGAGAAGAAAAACAGTATCTATGTAACTGATAGGAGATGAAAACCAGCCTCTATTGTGTCCTCTTAGCTAAAGGAACTTACTCACTGCCTAAATGTCAGATACACACACACACACACACACACACACACAGAGAGAGAGAGAGAGAGAGAGAGAGAGAGAGAGAGAGAGAGACAGAGAGAGATCCTGGGAGGTTGCTTGTCATATCCAAAATATCATGGTGAGGAACATCATTCAGTGTATCTGACTACTCCTCTTAAAAATTAAGAGACACACGTATTTTGCTGTTTCTTAAATCAAAAAAAAAAGAAAAAAAGAAAAGAAAAAAATCGCTGAATTAGTTTCTGAGCTACAATTTGTCAGTCTAAAGCACTGGACAGGACTGACACTGGAGTGCCTGAAGAATGAGCTGTTATTCTCTGAAGAGTTGTGGAAAGAATAAAGGTCATGTTTTTGCAGTAACAAAGCATAGGAATTAGCCAGACATTTTCAGAACCTTTCAACCCAATTCTGAACTCCATATCTGTGAACCAAGAGGGTCCAAAAACTTAAGAAAAAAAAACATAAAGGAAGAACCAGGGCTTCAAGAACCAGCGATATGTATATATTTTTAATGACATGTCAAGCACTCAAGTAAAAATGAGTTAGATTAAAGGAAGGGTTTTAAAAATGCATAACTGTGACCTCTGGGAGAGATGCTGTGTGAAAAGGCCAGTGTGCAGTCAGTGAGAACCAGTATTACTAATGGGGACCTAATTGCCCTAGACAAGAGGGGAATTTAAGTAAGATAACTGCTTCAGTTGGCTCCCCTACTTCAGAAAGGAAACTGATCTGTGATAGCCAAGAATACTGCCTGAAGATACCTGTGGTCTCAAGAGAATAGCAGGCAGGAGACTCTTCTTCATCAGGACCCAAGTCCTTGCTTACAGGCTTGGTGATATATATTACACAAAACAAGAGTTAGCCTCGAAAGTGTGCATAAAGAAAGGCTAAAGGAAAGCTGAAGCTACACACTAGAATTCCAATGTTGAAATAGACAGTCAAAAACTGGCATCATGAATTTGCTCCGAGCAATTGAAATGACAGGTAAAGGGATCCAAAGTTAATATTGACTAAGAATAAGAATGGACAGGATTTTTGTCTTGGTTATCCTATGACATGAACATATAGGTCATCCATCCTGGGATGAAAAAGTTTATTACACACTGTTTGTGGAAGAAAAGAATGGGAAGACAACCAAGTGCCCAACAACTTTGGATAAAAAGTAAAACATGGTGTTATTGTGTGACTATGTGATGTCCCCTGGAGGCTAATGGACTGAGCAGTTGGCTCCCAGCTGGCAGTGCTCTTCTGGGAGCTATGGAAACTTTAGAAGCTCAGTCCTATTCAGAAAAAAAAAATATTGCACTAAAGATGCATCTTTTTTAATTTTGTTTTTTTAAAAGAATATATGAACATCTAATCTAAGGACATTATGTACCAATCCCAGTTCCCTCTCCCTCCACTCCTCTCATCCACCCCACCCCACCCCTTCTCCCCACCCCACCTCCCATCCACTCCTCAGAGAGGTTGAGGCCTTCCATGGGGAGTTAAGGAGTCAACAAAGTCTGCCACATCACTTGAGGCATGACACCTTTGGAGTGTATGCCTGGTCCCCAGTTATTCCACTGGAGTCCACTCTCTACCTTCCATGAGATAAAAGACTGCCTTCTTCCACCTCAGCCCTTGTTTCCAAGATGCTCTGTGCACACACACTGAGCCAAGTAACTGTGAACCGAACCCTCTAATACCATAAGCCAAAATAAATGTTTCCTTCTTGAATTTGTTCTTTCAGGTTCTTTTGGTTAGAGCTACATAAAGTAACTGAGACATGGTGTTTACAAGTACGGTAGAAAACTGACCCAGTGTGCAATATAGTTATAGGTGATATGAAATCATGTACGTTAAAGCACACACAAATCAACACTAAAATTTCAAAAGCCTACACAAAAATCTAAGTGTACGCAATGTGATGGAGGCTTGGATGCAAGAACAAATGCTTTTGAAAACAAACTGAAAGATGAAGCTGACCATTGAAAAACAATAAAACTGAAAATGAGGGTTGAAGAATTGGTAATAACGTTGTGCCATGAAATGAAAGACCTCTAGTCAGCTGCTCTTCCCTACCTGAGGCACTTGAGATGTAAACCAGGATGGAGATTAATCAATCATAGTTTGCCACTAAAGTGTTCTTCCTTCAGTAAGATTTCAACTGAAAATAAATGAGATGCACACTTTTGAAAAAATTTTAATGTGGAAAACAAATTCTTATTCAACAACTGAACATAAACTATAAGGAAGAGAAAGCTAGTTCTCTTCAACGTGTAGGATAAGCTGTTTCCACATCACATTTTAGCGAATAAGGAAACATCACTTGACAAGGGCATTAGCTCTAAATGTCTGGAAATCCCAATTTGAATACTCAAATTCCACATTCTAAACTAAAATGAGTAATTATCTTCCTGAAAAGTTTTATCTGTCACCTTTGAAAATCTGTTTGATCCCTTTTCCTTGGCAAAGGTAGTGAAACAAATGTTTCCTCTCCACTAGGCTCTACCTAGAGAAGCTGACACTCGCCCTGTGGTTTTCAGAGAACATTTGTTCACTTAGAAAGTAGAAACGGTGTCTCTAGGTACCTGAGCACTGTTCATCTTGAAATACCTTTTATGATTATTTGGCTCACAACGATATGCTTTGCACAATCAAATCTACTGCATATTCCTCCAGGAAGCTAAAACGCGAATATCTAAAACCCTCAAGAGAGAAACTAGATGTAGTATTAAAATGACAGGCCTTTCAGAATTCTGCTTAGAAATAATCTCACATACCATGGCAATACCTTGGTGAGTTTGTGTCTATGCTGCTGCCCAGAAAGGGAATTTTCCAGACTGACTATGAAGTTTATCCCTGAGAAATGGAAATATATTTTGGCAGAAAATAATCTAGTAACAGTAACTCTCAACAATATACCCTCTGCTGAATTAGTTTGTGTAATTGTTACCACCATTTAGTCTCAACTTCAGTTGAGACTAAATATCTAAATTTAGTATCTAAATATCTAAATTTAGTATCTATTTAATATCTAAAACTAATAACAAAGACAACAGATAGAAACATTTGAGATGATAAGGAGTTACTCATTAAAATCAATCTGCTTGATCAGATACTTGATGAAACTCCTCTGACAGCGAAATCAAGGTCACTGGATCAGTGAGGTCTAGGACTCTAACTTATGTCATAACTAAGTCCATCATTATTTCTAGCTTTCCATGCCAAAAATTCTCAGGTCAATTAATTACTCCTAATCAGATTCCCAAGGACAGTCTTGAGACCTCGCTTTCAATTTAACACATTATTCCTTATTTAAAATAACTTCATGCCTCTACATTCCTCTGAAGTGTCTTCTATAGAGGTCTATCCTTTAAAAAGACTTTGATAAATGAAAAGTATATTTATTTCCATGCCATGAAGTTTGACTTCATAATCTTAGTCTGCATTTTAGATAGATAGGATAGAGGGGGGGAGATAGAGAAGGGGGGAAGATAGATAGATAGATAGATAGATAGATAGATAGATAGATAGATAGATAGATAGATAGATAGATAGTTGATACATACATACACACACACACACACACACACACACACACACACACATACACACACGTCCTTACTGATAAAATCAGTTACAGCAACTTGTTCGCTTAGATCCAGCTCCCCACAATTAAGGATGTTTGAAAAAGAAATGACCCCATGAAAACTGACAGACCCACCCTGCCTCTTGTCTCCCAGCTCTCAGAACTGGTATGTGTGACTCCATGATCTGCCCACCTTTATCCACAGCAAACGTGACTCGGTGTTCTGCCCTACTTTTACCAACAGCCAGGTACTGCTATTGATTAAACACACTATGCCATGAGTATATTTTAAGCTTTGCAAAGTGTGTTCATAACAATTACTCTATAGGTTCTTAAGAAGTAACTCTGAAAGTAGATAAAGTAATTTTTCTATTCTCGTTTGTTAGACAAGGAAAAAGACAAGGAGACAAAGTATCTATTCACTCAACAAATCCACAGAGAAAAAAAGTAGAGGTATAATGTGCAAAATAAAAAAACCTTAATCTATACTTTCATTGCATTTATGGAAAGAAAGAGGAAATGGGTATGCAGTCAAACAAAAGTTACCATAAGGAGAGTACCTATGTGTAGCCTGTATACACTCCTCCTTTAAGAACACCCAGGAAAGGAAGAAGTGAAGTTTGGAAAGGTTAGCAATTAACTGTAAATCTTTGAGCTGAAGATCATATTTGAACCTTCACTGCATGATTCCAAAGCCTGCCTTTCAGAATAATAATTAGGGCATTAATGAATGCTATGTGCTCTGAATAAAGAACAGAACACAATGGGCCTCAAAGGTAAAATTATTGTTTCTACTTGGGGTTCAGTGACAAACTGAGCAAGAAAAGGTGCAAAGGGGGGGGGGGTTAGAGGGAGGAAAGGGGAGCTTTCATCAGTGGAATAGGTAAAATTCCTTTCTAATAAAATGGCCCTAGCCGAAAAGCCTGTATCCTAATCTCTAGAGCCTATAAATACAAAGAGATACTTCCACCATGACTGGTCACACCCTACAGCTCAGCTGTCCCTGAGATATGTAGACTACTTGAACAGGCAAGCTGTGGTATTGCAGTTCTGAGAAGCAGAGGCTAGATGGATTCTGAGTGTGAGAAGGGTACAGGTATCCTCTCTGGAGTGACGTGAGGGGACCTCGTGAGAAAGAATGTGAGCTGCCTATGGAGGCTGAAGAGAGCCTCTTACCCTGGCACTCAGGATTTGGATCAAAAACCACACGTAACTGAATGTTCCAACACTCCTAGTAAGTCAGTGACCGATTCTCTCCAGAGCCCCTGTGAAGAGAGCCTGGACAATCTTGACTTTGTTCTCTGCTAACCTCAGTGTAGAGCTCAGCAGGCCCATCCACACACTTAGAACTGTGACTGGTCACTTGTCAGAGTAGAAAACCAGCATTATCGGGGAAGCAACTCCTCTTTTCATGTTATAAAAATCCCTTTATGTTCCCCAGGACTGGTAAGAAAATGTTTTTTCTCGAGAGCGGTGTCAGAGGCTCAGTACCTCTTTGGCCCTCTCTATTCAGTGGCTTCCAACAGAGCCTCTGCTAGAAAGCTCTCAGAAAACCAGGAAATCCACTCTGCCTGTGAATGGAGGGTCCTAAAGACCCCAGGTAATTAACAGTGTCAAGGAAGAGGACTCATCCAATGTCTTCCTGGTTTGTGTATAAATCCCTCTGCTCCTTTGTTTTTGATGAAAGAATCCCAAGATGTCTTCCAGACATCTGTAAGCTCCAGGTGTCCATAGGTGTAGCTGCTCTGACCAAGCAATCTTTACTAGAAGCTTCCTCTCCTCTGCTGTACTTTCTACTCCATTAGAGCAGCTCCCAAACAAACCAATTGTATTTAAAACCTTGCTGAATGTATGATTCTGGATCAACACAGACTAAAGCCAAATAAAGGCAGAGACTCCTGAGAGGTGGCAGGGACCGAGGAGAGGAATGCTAGGAAGGCAGAAGAGAATGCAGAGACGCGGGGGACACTCTTGGGGTCTTGGTGACCACTTCCAAAGTTAATCACTGTGGCAAAGAATACCTCGTGTCTTATTCCTTATTAACCAAGCTCTGGGTTGTGTGCTCAGCTGAAAAATTCCAGCTTCTAATCTCCTTCAAAGACAGAGTAGCCCGGGGAATAAAACAAAACTTCTTTGTGGAATTTCTTTATGACCAGGCCTGAAACACGCAGGAAACTGAGGCAATAGATAGTGAGCTCTAGGGCAGCCAGAGCTGCAAAGCAACTCAAAAAAAAAAAAAAAAGCAATGCGCTTTTTACACACTCCCCATGCCTGTGCGTGCACACACACACATCATTCTTCCGTTTCTGGTCCCTGGAAAGCAAGTGTGGTAGCTGAGATCGCGTCAACTGTCCATGAATGTGTAATTAAAGGAGCCACAGATTCTCTGAGCAGAGTATTCATGAGCCGCTAGGGCAACATCAGTAACTGCCTACTTCCGATTTCTTCTCTGGCCGGGAAAGTCCAGGCAATTCCTCAAACTGTTGAAATTACATCTGTCTCTAGTACTAGCTGCCGAGCACAAATCCTAACAGATAAAGTGGCAGGCCTGGAAGAAGACCCTCAAGTGATGATTTGATGCCTACTTCCCTGACACATGAACAAAAAGGTTATCCCCACTTGCTACAAAGCTAGAGAAAAACCACCATGTTGTATCAGAACACAGTTTCGGACTGGGACAGACCTACCAATAAGTCTCAGGATACAATGCATACATCCATAAACCAGTCTGATTCTAGTTCTGGAATGACCACACCAGCATTACATCACATTTACTTCACATTCATTTAGAAGAAACCTCTTGTGTCTTCAAAGTTATTTTAAGGGTGTTAATGAGACACTAAGGATTTGGCGTGTGGTAGCCTCTATGTTGTTTGATAATGCCAGCAATGCAAACACCATTTCAACATCATCAAAAAACCTTCATGCTACCAATCTTTAAAATCTTTAAATATACTAAAAAGAACTCTACAATGCCAACAATGCCATAAAAAAAGAAATGTTTTTATTACTGTCCTTAAGAATGTAAATACAAGCCATGGTTTCTAATGATTACAGAGATTTTCTACCCCGAGACCATACTAGCATCCCCACCAGAAGACTTTCAGAAACATAAATCTTGAGACACATCTTACATGATGATGGATGGATGAATGGATGGATGGATGGATGGATGAATGGATGGTGGAGTTTGTTCTATCATTGTGGGTTGTCACGCTGACACAAAATGCTGTTTCACTCGCACAAAGAAAAGAGAGTTCTTTTGCTGTATTATTGTCATCAAATTAAACAAATGGCTACAGATCGTATCTTTTGGCTTGCTGTTTTCCCTGGTATATCTGTTTCTGTGACTTTAGAGAGATCTGATATGAAAGGGAAGGAGGAAAAATGAGCGGAGGGACTTTGTATCACCCAGAGCAGATAACCGAAACTCTTTCATATTAAAAGATATTCATCAAATATATTGCCGGAAGGTTTAGAAGCATCTATGTAAATATGTTATCGATTGATCTAAAGGCATTTCTCCTGGGCATAAGATCATTTGTATAAGTGACACTTGAACTGGCATAAACATATTTCTACTCTGCCTCACATATTTGTTCTGTTTAGAAGTCCCAGCAGCCTTTATTCCTTTCAACTTTGAGGCATTATTGTTGATATGCCAAGATGCAGTCATATTTCTGTTTCATGTTCCTGTCCTGAGAAATCGTTTCGGAGTTATATAAACTTTCTCTGTCATGTTGTAACTTTAGGTGGTATCAGTAAGGACGTTGACTGCTAGAGAGCTTCTAGAGAACTGCCCCTCACCCATACTCAAAGTCTCTGTTACACAGGGGAATTCCCTAACACACCAGCAAAGTGAAGAAATGGAGGGAAGCAAAGATTTAAGGGGAAATTTTGGAAATAAAATCAAGTCTAAATTAAACTATATTAAATTTCTCTCAAGAATTCATTTCCTTGACTCTAAACTATCAACAACGTTAAGAAGTTATTAGCAATATCCACTACTTCAAGGTTGGGAATGGAGCTACTATATTTAATATTAACCTGTATTTGGGGGGGAACCTGTGATGAGGGGGAAGCTTAACTAAGGAAAAATCTGTCATTCACCAGGTTTTCTCCTCTTGTAGTGGATCCAGACACTGATGTGTCCAGCCTGCTTTCTCGGCCATCTGTCGCCTTTGGTAGCTATCAAAATTTGACATCCTTAGACCTGAGCACACCTCATCGTGGGGTGTCCCTGACCTGAGCACACCCCATTGTGGGGTGCCCCTGACCTGAGCATACCTCCTCATGGGGTGCCCCTAACCTGAGCACACCTTCTTTCTCTTCCAAGAACATATAACTCTTCTCTCCAAATTTGCCCTCCAGTTCCACCCTATGAGAGACACCTGTTCTGAATTCTGCAGTTGGCAGAGACCCAGAGCTGGCAAGCTGCCTGCCTCTTGCCTTCACCCACTCTTGTCTGGATGCCACTGGAGAAAGCCTGACACAGTGCCCCTGTGGCCAGCAATTTCAGAATTTACCAGGAACTTGTTGGAAATACCGATTCTCCTAGTGTAGCACTGGTGCCTACTGGATCAAAAATGGGTGTGCGCTCCCACACACTGGAGCATCCTGGTACCTACTGGACCAGAAATGGGGGTGCACTCACACATGCTGAGGGAGAGACAGCTCTTGACAGAATCCTGATCAGAACTTTCCCTCTGAACCATTTCATTATTTTTCAGGGTTTGTTATCAGGTGGGGAAATTTTCTCTGTAAAATAAGATGAACACTAATAGGCATTAGCAATAGTTGTGAACAGTGAGAATGTTTGTCCATGTCTTAGGCTCATTCTGTCCTCACAGGAAACACATGATCAGGTATTCCTAACACTATTCTCACAGCGAAGTGAAGAAGTTAAGTTGCTCAACAGATGGGAAATAGAGAAGCAGAGTAGAGCACAGGTTGTCTCCCCCAGAGATGGGACCTTCATGTCTTTGTTTTATGGCCTCTGAATATTTGTGCCCTTCAGGTTTCAGCCAGAATTTACAGGAAGGGGACTGGGCACTCCCAAAGGATTTTAACATAATTAAACTCCTCAAATAAATAAAAAAATCATGAATCTGGACTTTGTTGATTCAAAATTAAGACTTTGGTTATGACATTTGTAGTAATTGATGGATGTAAAGAGTACTGACACTTCTAAGTTCTCGTACTTCTCACAAACATTGGAATCCTGTGTAAAAATCAACCATGTTTTGTAGCCCCAGCACCCACAAATACAAATAACCTTCCATATACCTTTGGTTCCAAAAGAATAAATAAGCCATGAGCTGTCTGCTATTCACCCTGAACTCAACAAACTTAGTATAAGAAGCCAAAACAATGATCTATGAGGAAGACTTCAGATAAACAACCTGAAGAATGAACAGCCTTCACATGACCTGGGCTAGAGACCTATTAGAGTTGGGCAGGACGTGGGGCACCAGATGGACAGAAAAGCTAACAGCCATTTCCATTAATAATCCAAAGGTCCGACTGACACCAGCACCAGTGTGAGATGAGACATGTTCTCCATTTCTGGATAGGGTAAAGTACATGGCTCTAGAAACACAATTCAATAGTGTAGTATTTGTTAGGAATGGTAGTTCTGACCATGGTAGCACTACTTGGTACATCCACCATGCTCTGAGGATGTCAGTGACAAGGATCCATGGTGGATTCGTTCAGGAGGACACCTGAACAGGAATGGCAGGGATTACCAAGAATGTAAAAATAAAACAACTACCACATCTGAGCCCACAGACTGAATCTGTTTCTGAAAACTAAGCACTTCAGTAACTGTCTTGGAATTTACATGGGAAAGGGAAAGGAGAGAGTCATCAACAGATTCAAAAGGCCTCAGATTAGCAAGAAAAGGTTATGACTCAGGAAATTTCAAGTTACAAATTTTATGTATCTGCAAAGATTATACCAAGGGTATTACTACTTGGAATGATTTTGTTGAAAATCATTTCACACCATTACCATAAAATAATTTTGACTTTTAACTTTCTGATGATTGTTAGATTTTTATGACATGGGAAATTGACATGGCCTTTTGATTTACATACTTGTCAATCGGGTTTTGTCTTAGTGCTTCTATTGCTGTGAAAAGACACCACGGCCACAGTAACTCTTATAAGGAAAGCATTTAGCTGGGGTGCCTTGTTTATAGTTTCAGAGGTTCAGTCCATTATCATCATGACAGGGAGCATGGTGGCATGCAGAGAGACACAGTTGAGAGTCCTATATCTTTCAGACAACAGGAAGTTGACTGACAAACTGGATGGTATCCTGAGCATAGGAAACCCCAAAGCCCATGCCCACAGTGACACCCTCCCTCCAAGAAGGCCATACCTACTCCAACAAAGCTACACCTCACAATAGTCCCACTCCCTAAGAGATGATGGTGCCAGTTACAAATTACTATACTACATTGATAAGAAAATAATCTATTTTCTAGAATAGGTTTCGTGAGTAGACTGGTGGTGGGTGGGGTTGGGAACAGGAGGTATCAGATTGAGGGAGGGAGAAAATACTGGAAGAAATGACTGGAATTGGGGAGTATTGGGGGAGTGAGGTGGAAATCTAGGGCAATGGAAACTCCATGGAATCTATGAGAGTAACCTAACAAAGACTCCTAGTAACACGGAACATAGAACCAGAACCGGCCATGTCTGCAACCAGACAAGGCCTCAAGTAGAATGACTGGGACACCAAATCAGTCACAAAACCTTCAACCTACAGTTCATCCTGCTTGAAGAGTGTTCCAGGACCAGAGCCTAGCAGACTCCTCATCAAAGAGATCAGAGAGACTTCATACAGCAATTGATAGAAGTAGATGCAAAGTCCCACAGCCACACATTATGCAGACCTCAGGGGAATCCCTCTGAGGAGGGGGAGGAAGGAATGAACCAGAGGGATCAAAGACACCACAAGGACACAGCACATAGAATCAACTAACTGATCGGGACTCATGGGGGTTCCTAGAGATCAGAGAACATGCATGGGTCTGACCTAGGTACTCTGCATATGTGTTATGGCCAAGGAGTTTGATGTTCTTGTGGGATTCCTAACAGTGGGAACAGAGTCTGTCTTTGACTCGTTTTCCTACTCATGGGACCCTTTTCCTCCTACTGGGTTGCCTCATCCAGCTTTGATGTGATGGAATGTGCCTGGTCTTATAGTAGCTTGTTACACTGTGATTGGCTGATGTCCCTGGGAGGACTGCTCTTTTCTAAGGGATGGTGGAGGGGAAGCGGATCTGAGAGAGAGAGGAAACTGCAGTTGGGATATAATATATGAGAGAAGAATGAAAACTAAAACTAAATAAATAAAACATCTATTTTTCAAAATACATAAGAGGGGTGTTGAGGAGATGACTCAGTCAGTGAAGTATTTGCTACAAAACCATGAGGATATGAATTTGGATCCCCAGGACCATTTTAAAAGCCTAGTGTGTTGGTGCATTCCTATAATCCCAGTACTAGACAGGAAAGACAAAAGGAGGGTGCCACTCACTGGCCACCTATCTAGATGAAACAAAGAGATCTAGATCCGGTGTGAGAACCTGCATCAAAACATAAGGTGGAGAGTGATTGAGGAAGACCATTGATAGCAACCTCTGGCTGCTGTGAGAACTAATTCAGCTCCTTCAGTCAATAGATTTTAAGGTACCAGTCTACTTGGGCGTGGTCTCTTATACTATAAATGCAGCTGTAAAACATGCACTAGCTCTCTTGCTTCCGACTCTCATTTCTGGCTGCTAGACTCTGTTCCTGTTCCCTGATTGTGCAGAGGACTCTGATCTAGGATAGTGATATGTGAGCATCCTCTAACTAAATAACCTTTATTATACATAATTCTGAACTAGTGTGGGATCATTTTGTAACTTCTGTTGTCACCTGGCCTCTACAAATAATCGACATGTGCACCTACTTATACATGTGCATGCACACACACACACACACACACACACACACACAAGACAACATACGCAATGTTTGAGTTCTATCTCCTTACAAAGAGAAAGTGAAAATTGAAAATTGAGTGCTTTTTTCCAGTGACCTATTTAGCTTTGGCATCAAGTTGAATTATTCAGACAGCATTCTTCCTATGTTTCAACATCTTGTTCTACTCTGAAAAAAGGCTATGAATCACATTAACAAAGGCTAAGTGTTAATTAGTAACACACCGGACAGATAAGCAACTTGTCACGCACATACACACATAATTTTAAATCCTAAACCTTTAAAAAAAAAAAATAAAAGGCTGCTTCATTTATTTTGCAACACACAGAAGAAAACAATGTTAACAAATGAAAGTGAAAAGCAAATGCTACAAAACGCATAGTATTATACTTATCATTCTGGGCAGAGGACCATGGGAATTATGGAAATTTCATTCATGGAAATGAAAGTTTTGTTTTCCCATCCTATGACCAAGTAAGAAAATTTGAATATTTCAATGCCTCAAGTCAATTTAATTTTTGCATTAACCTCAAAATTTTTATTTCCCATGTCATTTCTAATGCATAAACAAGACAGTTTCTGTCATCCAGAAATGCTGTTCTTAGAGACAAGATCAATTCTGAGCTTTAATTAACTCCATTGGTTCGCAAGTTCAAAGAAAAAGGAACTGCATTTCCCCATTCCAGGTTCAAATTAGTCCTTCAGTGTGTTAAAGCCAGCCATCCTTCTCCACCTTGGTGATAGATGATCTCTTTCCTTTCCTTTCCTTCCCCCAGAATTGATCAGTTTTATCTAGTCTTTTGTCTGTGGAGGGAGCTTTGGAGAGGGTGCCTTGGTGTCTTAGATGGATACACTAACTGCCTCTATTTTAAGGTGACAGACAGAATGAATAGGAATTTCACCTAAAGAAAGCTTTTTTAGAAAAGCCAACTTTTTGTCATCAGTATTTCCTGTGCTCTAATCATCTCAGAGCCCCTTGTGAAGCCCTAGTAGGCAACAGGCACTATTCAAGCACCTACCCACCCAGGTCTGGTGGGCCAGGTAACCATGAGGACATAGGCAAGCCATCAGCTCCTACCCAGCCCAAGATGTTAAATTTTTTAAATACCACCTGGATTAGTGCTGGATTCCAGAGGCCTTTCTCTGTGAAGTAGTATAATGTACTAATGTTTGGAGACACTTGATCACTTGGCCTTGCCTTTTTTTGCAGTCGAGTCAGCTTTCACCTTCCTAAGTCACTTCTACAGCCAAAGCATTGGTCCACAGCACCGACACACATCATTTCTTGCCTTATTCTACATTATTTCTCTCCTTTGATTTTGGTCTTAACCATATTGTTGTTTGACACAATTACTGCACTCTTCAGACATGTGGAATCTAGTGCTTTAACACGGCTCAAAACAAAGTATACACTATAATCAGGTTCCAAAGCAGGAAACGACCACAAACAACTAAAATTGCTTGTGTGTGTGTGTGTGTGTGTGTGTGTGTGTGTGTGTGTGTGTGTGATGACAGCAGAGCTGCTGCACTTTCTCTAGTGAAGAACTTTATCTGGGAACTATTGTTATTCATTTGCTCTGGTCCCTTTAAGGGACAAGCCACGCCCACTCCCAGCCACTTCTGACCTCCTGGTCGCCATCTTAACTCTTGCTTTTCTGTCCCTCTCTCCTGGCGTGTGCACATGTGTTTTCCTCTCTCTGTCCTCTTTTCTATTTCTGCCTTTCTTTCTCTCCTTTTTCTTTAAGTAATAAGTGTTTACCCTTATGCTTAGCCTTACGTCTATTTACTATGTCCTGTGAGCCTTTTATCCACCGTACCTGCCCGCCCATTCATCCGGCCACATGGTGGGACCAGCCTGCCACCCTGGAGATCTTATAGGGACCCACAGCCTTGTTGGACTAGCGGCTGCTCTGTGAGCCTGCCGGGGAACATGCCATCATTTAAACAACAACAACTATTAAAGAAAAAAATCAATATTATTCTATCAGCTAAGTTCACCTATTATGCCATAGGTATAAGCTTAGCCTTGCTATGCTTTTAAAATTCACCACAGTTCTAAAAGGAAGTTACTCACATCGTCAAAACCTTATACAATTAAAAAAGAACTACTATGGTAACTGGAGCCCAAACAGACCATGGCTGTGAATGCAGAGATCAGCAGTGAAGCACTTGTTTAGCTCTATGAGAGTCTAGAGTCTATCTTTATTAACAAAAGAAAGAGAGGGGGAGGGAAAAGGGAGGAAGGGAAGGAGGGAGACAAGAAATGACCTTCTCTGAGTCAAACAGTGAAAAGTAAAATATTTTATTTGAAGCCAAGTATCTGAATTCAGTCTCTGGGCTCTCATAAATTCCTACAAACTAGCTACTCGACCCCACCCTGCCCCCATGGTCACCCTTTTGTCTCCTGTGTCATTGGAATACCAGCTGTCCCTATTTCAGTGCTGAGGAGTTCCATCCAGAGGGGTGAGTCTATGCTATCCGGGGTGGACTGTCCCAGAAGAGAGATAGCCCCCCCCACCTCAGCTTCTGCTGCAGGGTCTTCTGTGTTCCACTCGACTCTGCCCTGCTCCCACAGTCGCCCTTTTGTCTCCTGTGTCCCTGGAATACCAACTATCCCTATTTCAGTGCTTAGGAGTTCCATCCAGAGAGGTGAGTCTGTGCTATCCAGGGCGGACTGTCCCGGAAGAGAGCACAGCTCCCCCCCCCCCCCCAGCTTCTGCTGCAGGGTCTTCGGTGTTCCACTTGACTCTGCCCTGCCCCCAAGGTTGCGCTTTTGTCTTCTGTGTCCTTGGAATACCAACTATCCCTATTTCAGTGCTAAGGAGTTCCATCCAGAGGGCTGTCCCTATTTCAGTGCTGAGGAGTTCCATCCAGAGGGTGCTGAAGAGTACCATCTAGAAGGACAGGAACAGTTCCTGCTCCTGCACTGAAGAGTTCCACCCAGATAGTTAGTCACAGCAAAAACTGAACCAAGACACCAAGACTCTCCTGGCTCCATTTGAAGGAAGAGATGGGCAGGCACCAATGCAAGAATTCCTCCAACAACCTGAAAGGCAACATGACATCACCAGAATCCAGGGATTACAAAAATAGAAGAATTGAACACCCTACTCCAGAAGAAATAGAAGAAATCGACTCTAAGTGGCACTATATGAAAATAATAGAGGAACTTAAACAGGAGGTGAAAATCTGCCATAAAGAAATGGAGCTAACAAACAAAAAGTAGATGAAGTGAATAAATCTCTCAAAGATACCCAAGAAAAACAAGAAATCCAAGAAAAAGCAATCAAACAGGTAAGGGAAACAGTTCAAGACTTGAAAAATGAAATGGAGGTAATGAAGAAAACACAAACCGAGGGAAGGCTGGATATAGAAAATCTGGGTAAATGAATAGGAACTGCAGAGACAAGTATTACCAACAGAATACAAGAGATAGAAGAAAGAATCTCAGACACTGAAGATACTGTAGAGGAAATAAACTCACTGATTAAAGATCAAAACAAATCCAACAAAATCTTAACACAAAACATCCAGGAAATCTGGGACACCGTGAAAAAGTCAAACCTAAAAATAATAGGTGTAGAAGAAGGAGAAGATTTAAAGCTCAAAGGCCCAGAAAATATATTCACCAAAATTATTGAAGAAAACTTTCCTAATCTAAAAAAGGATATTCCTATGAAGGTACAAGAAGCATATAGAACACCAAATAGACTGGATAAAAAAAAATCCCCTTGCCATATAATAATCAAAATACAAAACATACAGAATAAAGAACAAATATTAAGAGCTGCAAGGGGAAAAGGTCAAGTAACATATAAAGGGAAACCTATCAGAATTACACCTGACTTCTCAATGGAAACCATGAAAGCCAGAAGGTCTTGGATAGATGTGCTGCAGAAACTAAGAGACCAAGGATGCAAGCCCAGACTACTATACCCAGCAAAGCTTGCATTTACCATCGATGGAGAAAACAAGATATTCCAGGACAAAAACAGATTTAAACAATACGTAGCCACAAACCCAGCCCTACAGAAAATACTAGAAAGAAAACCACAAACCAAGGAAGCCAACAACACTCATAATAACACAAGCATCTGACAACCCTCCACCAGCACAACTCAAAGAAGGGAAACACACAAACAATAGCACCAGGAAAAATAACCGGAGTCAACATTACTGGTCATTAATATCGCTTAATATCAATGGACTCAACTCACCTATAAAAACGCACAGGTTAGGAGAATGGTTACATAATCAGGATCCAACATTCTGCTGCCTACAAGAAACACACCTCAAACACAAAGACAGACACTACCTCAGAGTAAAAGGTTGGGAAAAGGTTTTCCAATCAAATGGACCAAAGAAACAAGCAGGTGTGGCTATACTAGTATCTAACAAAATAGATTTCAAACTAAAATCAATCAGAAGAGATGGAGATGGACACTTTATTCTCATATCAGGAACAATTTATCAGGAGGAAGTCTCAATCCTGAATATTTACGCACCTAACATAAAAGCACCCACATATGTAAAAGAAACATTACTAGAACTCAGAATATACATCAAACCCCACACTCTAATAGTGGGTGATTTCAACACTCCTCTCTCACCAATGGACAGGTCAACCAGACAGAAACTTAACAGAGAAATAAGAGAACTAACAGATGTAATGAACCAAATGGACCTAACAGACATCTATAGAACATTCCACCCCAACAGAAAAGAATATACATTCTTCTCAGCATCTCATGGAACCTTCTCAAAAATTGATCACATACTTTGTAACAAAGAAAACATCCATAGATATAAAGAAATTGTAGTAATCACCTGTGTACTATCAGATCACACTGGAATAAAGTTAGAATTCAACAATAATTCTAACCCCAAAAAGCCTACAAACTCATGGAAACTGAACAGTCAACTTCTGAACCATCCCTGGGTCAAGGAAGAAATAAAGAGAGAAATTAAAGTCTTTCTTGAATTCAACGAAAATAAAGACACAACACACCCAAACCTATGAGACACTATGAAAGCAGTGCTAAGAGGAAAGTTCATAGCACTAAATGCCCACAAAAAGAAAACGGAGAAAGCACACGTTAGTGACTTAACAGCACACCTGAAATCTCTAGAAAAAAAAAGAAGCAGACTCACCCAGGAGGAGTAGAAGACTGGAAATAATCAAACTGAGGGCTGAAATCAACAAAATTGAAACACATAAAACAATCCAAAGAATCAATGAAAGATAAAGCTAGTTCCTGGAGAAAATCAACAAGATTGATAAACCACTATCCAAACTAATCAAACGGCAGAGAGAGAACATGCAAATTAACAAGAACAGAAATGAAAAGGGGGACATAACCACAGACACAGAGGAAATTCAGAGAATCATTAGATCTTACTATAAAAGCCTGTATGCCACAAAATTGGAAAATGTGGAAGAAATGGACACTTTTTTAGATTTGGTAAATACAATTTACGAAAATTAAGTCAAGACCAGGTGAGCAGTTTAAACAGACCTGTAAGTCGCAAGGAAATAGAAGCTGTCATCAGAAACCTCCCTACCAAAAAAAGCCCAGGCCCACATGATTTCAATGCAGAATTCTATCAGATCTTCCAAGAAGAGTTAATACCTATACTCCTTAATGTGTTTCACAAAATAGAAACAGAAGAGTCATTGCCTAACTCCTTTTATGAAGCTGCAGTAACCCTGATACCCAAACCACACAAAGACTTAACCAAGAAAGAGAATTACAGACCAATCTCACTCATGAACATTGATGCAAAAATTCTCAATAAAATACTCGCAAACAGAATCCAAGAACACATCCAAAAAATTATACATTATGATCAAGTAGGCTTTATCCCAGAGAGGCAGGGCTGGTTCAACATACAAAAATCGATCAACATAATCCATCATATAAATAAAGTGAAGGAAAAAAACCATATGATCATTTCATTAGATGCTGAAAAAGCATTTTACAAAATTCAACACCCCTTTATGATAAAGGTCTTGGAGAGATCAGGGATACAAGGTTCATTCCTAAATATGATAAAGGCAATATACAGCAAGCCGACAGCTAACATTAAATTAAATGGAGAGAAACTCAAAGCCATCCCACTAAAATCTGGAACAAGATAAGGCTGTCCACTCTCTCCATACCTCTTCAATATAGTGCTTGAAGTTCTAGCAATAGCAATAAGACAGCATAAAGAGATCAAGGGGATTCGAATTGGAAAGGAAGAAGTCAAACTTTCATTATTTGCAGATGCTATGATAGTGTACATAAGCGACCCCAAAAACTCTACCAAAGAACTCCTACAGCTGATCAACACCTTTAGTACTGTGGCAGGACACAAAATCAACTCCAAAAAATCAGTTGCCCTCCTATACACAAAAAACAAAGATACAGAGAGGAAAATCAGAGAAACATCACCTTTCACGATAGCCACAAATAGCATAAAGTATCTTGGGGTAACTCTTACCAAGGAAGTGAAAGACCTATTTGACAAGAACTTTAAGGTTTTGAAGAAAGAAATTGAAGAGGATACCAGTAAATGGAAAAATCTCCCATGCTCTTGGATTGGGAGAATCAACATAGTAAAAATGGCAATTTTACCAAAAGCAGTCTATAGATTCAATGAAATCCCCATCAAAATCCCAGCGAAATTCTTCACAGACCTTGAGAGAACAATAATCAAGTCTATATGGCAAAACAAAAATCCCAGGATATCCAAAACAATTCTATACAATAAAAGTACTTCCAAGGCATTACCATCCCTGACTTCAAACTCTATTACAGAGCTACAGTAATGAAAACAGCTTGGTATTGGAACAAAAACAGAGATGTTGACCAATGGAATCGAATCGAAGACCCAAATTTTAATCCACAAACCTATGAACACCTGATTTTCGACAAAGGAGCTAAAACTATACAATAGAAGGAAGAATGCATCTTTAACAAATTGTGCTGGTATAACTGGATATCAACCTGTAGAAGAATGAAAATAGATCCATATCTATCACCATGCACAAAACTCAAGTCTAAATGGATTAAAGACCTCAACATTAATCTGACCACATTGAACCTGATAGAAGAGAAAGTGGGAAGTAGTCTACAAGACATGGGCAAAGGAGAGCACTTCCTAGGTAGAACCCTAGTAGCACAGACAATAAGAGCAACAATGAATAAGTGGGACCTCCTGAAACTGAGAAGCTTCTGTAAAGCAAAGGACACTGTAAATAAGACCAAAAGGCAACCTACTGATTGGGAGAAGATCTTCACCAACCCCTCATCAGACAAAGGTCTGATCTCCAAAGTATACAAAGAACTCAAGAAACGAGACAATAAAACTCTAATTAACCCAATTAAAAATGGGGTACTGGGGGGCTGGAGAGATGGCTCAGAGGTTAAGAGCATTGCCTGCTCTTCCAAAGGTCCTGAGTTCAATTCCCAGCAACCACATGGTGGCTCACAACCATCTGTAATGGGGTCTGGTGCCCTCTTCTGGCATGCAGGCTTACACATAGACAGAATATTGTATACATAATAAATAAATATTTTAAAAAAATAAAATAAAAATAAAAAATAAAAATGGGGTACTGAACTGAACAGAGAATTCTCAACAGAAGAACTTTGAATGGCCAAAAGACACTTAAGATCATGCTCAACCTCCTTAGCGATCAGGGAAATACAAATCAAAACAACTTTAAGATACCATCTTACACCTGTCAGAATAGCTAAACTCAAAAACACCAATGATAGCCTATGCTGGAGAGGATGTGGAGTAAGGGAAACACTCATCCATTGTTGGTGGGAATGCAAACTTGTGCAGCCACTGTGGAAATCAGTGTGGCGTTTTCTCAGGAAACTGGGAGTCAACCTACCTCAGGACCCAGCAATCCCACTCTTGGGAATATACCCAAAAGATGCCCTGTCATACTACAAAAGCATTTGTTCAACTATGTTCATAGCAGCACTATTTGTAATAGCCAGTACCTAGAAACAACCTAGGTGTCCCTCAATAGAAGAATGGTTAAAGAAAGTGTGGAACATATACACATTAGAGTTTTACTCAGCAGTAAAAAACAATGACATCTTGAATTTTGCATGCAAATGGATGGAAATAGAAAACGCTTTACTGAGTGAGGTATCCCAGACCCAAAAAGAGGAATATGGTATGTACTCACTCATAAGTGGATTCTAGCCATAATTTAAGGACTTCGAACCTATAATTTGTGATTCTAGAGAAGTTAAATAAGAAGGTGAACCTAAAGAAAATCATATAGTTATCCCCTCCTGGATATTGGAAGTAGACAAGATTTTCAGGCAAAACTTGGGTGCACGGGGGTGGGGGGTTGGGGGGGTGAATGCAAGGGGAGATGGGTAGAGAGAGGGGAGAAGGGGAGGATTGGGGAAAGCTTGGGGGAATGGAATGGGTGGGATGGAGGAAGGGTGGATATGGGAGCAGGGAAGTAAATATCTTAATTAAGGGAGCTATTTTAGGGTTTGCTAGGGACTTCTCTCTAGAGGGGTTCCCAGGTCCAAGGAGAGGTCCCCAGATTGTTCCTTGGGCAGCAGTGGAGAGGGTGCCTGAACTGGCCTTGTCCCATAGCCACACGGATGAACATTTTGCATATCACCATAGAACCTTCATCTGGCGATGGATGGAGATTGAGACAGAGACCCACACTGGAGCACTGGACTTAGCTCCCAAGGTCCAAATGAGGAGCAGAAGAAGGGAGAACATGAAGGAAGTCAGGATCACAAGGGGTGCGTCCACCCACTGAGACAGTGGGACTGATCTAATGGGAGCTCACCAAGGCCAGCTGGACTGGGAGTGATGGAGCATGTGATCAAAACGGACACTCTGAACGTGGCTGGCAATGAAGGCTGACTGAGAAGCCAAGGACAATGGCACTGGATTTTTATTCTACTGCATGGACTGACTTTGTGGGAGCCTGGTTTGTTTGGATGCTCACCTTCATAGACCTGTATGGATAGGGGAGGACCTTGGACTTCCCACAAGTCAGGGAACCCTGTCTGCTCTTAGGACTAGAGAGAGAAGGGGAGGTGGGGTGGGGAAGGTGGGGAGGGGGAGGGAAAAGTGAGGCGGGGAGGAGGTGGAAATTTTTAATAAATAAATATAAATAAATAAATAATTCCTACAAACTACTATATCACAGATTTTATAAGAGTTTTATTTTATAAAAAACAAAATCACTGTTTGCCTTCATTACCAAATAGAAGTCCAGATTCTCAAAATATATAATTTTGATAATATAAAATTTTATAATACAGTCATGTACATACAATACAATTTTTACATAACATTTCTCATTTGATAATAGCTAATGTAATAACTAACACAAAAAATCTATCAAATTCTTCTGTATCAACTTATAGGAAACAACTAGATACTGTAATTTCAAGGAAATTTTTGGGGTAATATTCACATTGAGATGAACATAAATTCCTAAAATATTAGCTATCAGACAATTCAGATCAGATCACTGTTCCACTTACTTTTTGTTGTTGTTGTTGTTGTTGTTGTTGTTGTTGTTGATAGAAACTAAAATTACCTGAAAAGAAAAGCCTCAATTGAGAAAATGTCTCCATGGGATTGGATCGTCTATAGACATTTTGGGATATTTTCTTGAGGGTAGAGAGATGGTTCTGCTGTTGGGGAATATTTGTTCAACTATGCAAAGATGTGCAGTATTTGTTTAATTATGTAAAGATATGTAACTGTTTTACCTTGCCTGGCTAAGGCACCTGATTGGTCTAATAAAAAATTGAACAGTCAATAGCGAGGGAGAAAGTATAGGTGGGACTTGCCGGCAGGGAGAATAAGCAGAAGGAGGAATTTAGGCTCAAAGGGAGAAGGAAAAAGAAAGAGAAATAAAAAGCTGGGGAGACTCCAGTGGCCAGCCTTTCAGACATGGAGAAAGCAGGAAAGAAAAGTAGGACATGCAGAATGACAGAAAGGTTAAAAAAAAAATTGCAAAACATAGATGAATAGAAATAGGTTAAATTAAGTCAAAAGAACTAGTGGGGCAAGCCTAAGCTAATGCCAAGCATTCGTAGTTAATAATACATCTCTGTACTTTATTTGGGAGCTGGATGGCAGCTCCAGAAAAATTCCAACTACATTCTGTAGTTGAGAATACTGGGTGTTCCTCCAGAGGACCTGAGTTTGATTCTCAGCAGTCACATCATGGTTCATAAATGGCTATAAACTTCAGTCCTAGGGGAACCAACACCTACTTCTGATTTCCTTTAGTACCTGGCATATACATGGTACTCAGACATACATGCAGGCAAAATACCTGCACATAAATAATTTTTTAAAAATTATAGGATATGTCTTGATTAATGATTGAAGTGAGAGGCCTCAGCCCACTGGGGGCAGGTCCACCCCTGAGGATAGAAACAATTAGGAAGAGCAAGTCATGGAGAACAAATCAGTAAGCAGCCTCCCTCCTTGACATTGAGATTCCTGCCTTGAGCTCTGCCCCAGCTTTCCTCCATGATGGAATCTAATCTGTAAGCTGGGATAAACTTTGTCCTCCCCAAATTGCTTTTAGTCAGTGTCTTATCACAACAATCAAAGGCGACTGAAGAAATGATCCAAAATGATGGAAATGTGAAGGCAGAATAGATAGAAAACGATTTTAAAGAATAAAACCTTTAAATATAAAACCCAAAACACTGTTAGTCATTTATAAAAGGGGTTGCTATGTGGAGGGGGAAAGAAAGGGTCTCAAGGAGGGGCGGAACTAGTGCAGCACTTTGGATAGAAAGGTGGAGAGGAGCCGAGTCAGGGGCAGAAAGTTCCAAGCAGTGATGAGAGGGAGGGGAGGCAAGAGGTCTGGGGAAGAGTAAAGAAAACTCAGGGCATATATAAAAAAAGGCCTGAAGAAACCTACCATTTTATAAACTTACCAAAAATACAAACTAAAGAGGATTAGTGAAAAGAGATACTCTCTTCACGGGGATGAGGGAGGAACCATGAGTTGTTAATGAAAAGTCAAGTGTCAGGTGCAACCTCCCTTCAAATTGTTAATGAGGGCAGCTCCAGAGGTCTCCAAAACTATACAGGCCATTGCCATTGAACTGGGGGGTAAGACCCTATTTCTGAAGGCAATACACACTTTTGTCACAGGACACTGAGAAATCAGGATGGAGCTGAGCAAGGAACTTCCTCGCTGCTGTCTAGTTTTTACAGCGCCAGAAGATGCTGGAGTAAAAAATTCATGAAGAGCCTTACTCAGTGCTGAATCCTGCTACAATAACCTCCTCCGATGAAGATAAAATTGCTACATGACTATTATGGGAGAAACCAATCACTTTCATGATGGGCCTGTTCTAGCAAGGGAATTTGAGCTCAGTTCTATGAACTTGGTCAGAAGCCCTTGGCCGGGGAGATCATAGGGAACTGTGATCACTGTTGTGCGTGAGACTAGGCCTATCATCACTTCATCATGGATGAGGGAGGTCCATGACGCTCCATCACTCTCTGAGGGATTATTGGCAGTCAAATGTTGCCAGGAAGAGGGGTGACGTTTTCTTCAGTGGTGCAGTCCTTGACGAGGCGTCCATGTTTCAGGAAGTAACCTCCCACTCATCCTCGGGCCCTGATTAAACTGAGTGTCACACACTTACACTGAGATGTAAAAGTAGGAGAAGGAAATCATTAAATAAATAAAACAAGTAAAGCCCTTATTGGGAGAGAAGGGTTTCAGGAGAGGTGAGAGGATGAGATACAAGAGGGAGGTAAAAACAGCTAAAATTCATTATATGCTTTCAAAGTATAAGGAAGTGTAAAATAAGGAAATAAATGTATAAGAGGCCATTTTAAGAATTAAAAAGTAACAAAGATCAAGAACTTGTGCATCAGGACCTGCACTGTTTCCAAGGTCATTCACCTTTCATCTATTTTATAAAGGACTGCTAAAAGTTCTCTCTTACAGGAGACATCTATTTACTCTTGTTCCATCCTTGGGGGCATCAGAATGAGGCTGCCGGGTGAAACAAAAATGGGGGAGGGTGGTTCTTCCGGTGAGGAAGAGAAATGGAGCCTGACAGGGAAAAATCTTCCCACAGAGCACAGTATCCACAGTGTGTGATGGTGGTACCCGAGTGCACCTCACTGACATGATTAGTCGCAGACTTAACATGCCACCCCATGTTTAAGGTCATCAGATCCGCCCGGCTCTACTGCACCGGTAAACATCCAAACCTGGCAAATCGAAACACACTGTGCCCTGGAATGCAAGTTCCATTCGGATGTACGTGATGCGAAGGGAGGAGAAACCACTGCCGTCCTGGGATGGGAAGCTGTGAGAGGTTGATGGTCTGCAGAGCCCCACTGGGCATGCAGCATGGAGACATCTGATCCATCATTCCAAACTCTGAAACCATCACCTGTGCTTTCAGCTATTGCATCCTTTGGGTTTTTGTTTTTATTTTTTTTTTAGCTAAATTTTGCCCTTTTGAAAGGTTCTTTAAGTTATCTGTTTTACTCACCCACAACCAAAATAATATTGATGAACACACAATAAGAACAAACTTCATCTTCCCCACAAGTTTTCCTGATACTGATTTCAACTGGGGAAAAAAGAAGGTTGAGGTGAGCCTTAGTGGGGAGGGGTTAAGCACTTCTTGGAGAAATGAACAATTAAGTCCATGGTTCAAGAGAAACGTGAAAAGGAGAGATAAATAACCCTAGGACCTTAATTTTTTCTGAGTCATTCCTGCATTATAGAATTTGGGGGTTTTGAAGAGAAGCCATTGTTCCAAAAAAGATCCAGTATTAAAGATTCATGATGTTCTTAAGTTCCTTTAGGATGGTGAAGGTTTGCGTTACAAGATCAGAAACATGATTTAATAGCTCCAACAGTCTCCAGTAGGAAAAAGGTGGGAATCACAGAATCATCAATGGCCCCCATAGGTTCAATATTTGAATGCTTGGTCATTAGTGACGGGTGATATTTGAGAGGGATTAGGAGGTGTGGCCTTGTTGGAGAAAGTGTGTCATTGGAGGCAGTGGTTGAAGTTCCAGAGGAATTTCAGAAGCCTAAACCAGAGCCAGTGGTGGGCTCTCTGTCTCTGTCTCTCTCTCTGTCTCTCTCTCTCTCTCTCTCTCTCTCTCTCTCTCTCCCCTGACTACATATCTGAATGTAGAACTCTTATTACTTCTCCGCATCATTTCTCCCTACACGCTCTCACGTTCCCCACCACGAAGACAATGGACTAAACCTCTGAAACTGTAAGCAAGCCACAAGTAAATGTTTTCCTTTATAAGGATGCCATGGTCATGCTGTCTCTTCACAGCAACAGAACACCAACTACCTCAGTATTGGAAGAGGCTCCAGCGACAGTCTCTGCCCACTTCGTGCTTCTCCTGAAGATGGGCACTGCTACCACAGTTCAATTCTCTGGACTAGGAAGAGAGGAACTCTTGCTTCTGGCTTATCCCCACAGAAGGATTTATTTCTGGCAGAAGCTACAGTGCTAATTAAAAATATCCACACAGACTCCTGAAGAGATTCTTCAGGACAAAAGCCATGTCCCCAAATATTTCACTTTCTAGACTCAGAAAATTGTACAGTGCTATTTAATAAGATAAATATGATCCCTTGGCAACAATCGGGCCCTAAAAATATGACGTTTTCTTCAAGGTAGTGTCTCAGCTGATACTGTTGGCCTCATTACATCTTCATTTCTTCTGATAGTCATGCACACTTTGCTGCGTGTGTATCTGAGCTGGTGGGGAGGCTATGAAATATGTGCTGCTAATAAATCGCCTTCTACCACTCAAGCACTTCTATTGCCCTTCTCACCTCTGTGCTGAAAAGTCACTTCTGCAAATATTCTCTGAGAAATGCAACAGGGAATTGAAACACTTCACTACCAGTGAATCAGCACCTCCTCTCGTGGAAGCGGCGTACAGTCTTCAGGACGATGGCGTAAGTGCTGACATCTATGGGGAGATGTGAGACATTAAGAAATAGTGGCCCCAAGCACAGGAAACATATTACACCTCCGAACTAATTGACCTGTCATAGAACACTTCAATGTGTTTCCAAATGGAGAAAATTCTTGGTCAGGCCTGAATATAATTTAAGTGTGATGTGGCTTTGCCAAAACAAAGGAAAGTCTGCAGGCATTTGAGGGTATTTCCAGATTTATCAACTTACTCTCAGCTCTCTGGCATAGTCTGTATTAAGAAAGTAGTATAAATCAATCTACCGTAAGAGAAAAAGAATTTCAGCCTGGGCTACAGTGTGGAAACTGTAGGTACGGTGTGTGTGTGTGTGTGTGTGTGTGTGTGTGTGTGTGTGTAAGAAAGAGAATTGTCTGAGTGTATATAAGTCTGTACATGTCTGTATGTGAGGGGAAAATTAAATATATTATAATCATTGAATGAAAATACATAATGATTACAGAAATTGAGTACTTCCAAGTTCCAGGCACCAAACCAACTTTGCATACATTTGGGTAATTAATGGAGAAAGGGTCAATCTAACCATATAGCACACACTCTGCAAATGTAAACTTTAGCACTGAACAATTTATAAGTGTATATTAATGTTAAATTAATCAAAGATATTAGGAAGATTTCTTTGAGAGCCTAGTCACTAAGTTGAATCTTGAAAGATAAGGAATTAAGAAGTGGAGGGAACTAGTATAAGAAGGGTATTCTTGCAAGGCAGAAAAAGTGTGTGTGGTAACTACAAAAGAACTGGGACCTAGACATCCAAAAGACTAAGAAAAATCAGTTTGCCTAACAATGGAGTATAGGAAGTATGGCTTTTCTATAAGGGCTTTCCAGAGAAACTGAACTAATAGTAGATAGATGATGGATATAGATAGATGATTGATAGATAGATACATAGATACACAGATAAATATAAATGATAGATAATTTTGGACTGATTACATGAATTAGCTCACCTGATTATAATTGCTAACATACTCCAGAACATATTCCATTTGTCACCTAGGAAACCAAGGAAGCTGGTACTGTAGTTGTGCCTAAGTCTAAAAGCCTGTGAACCACAGGATCCACTACAGATCTCAGAACAAGACTGCAAGTCTGAGAACCTGGAGGTAGATGGAGGAGACTGATACACAACTCAGAGTCTAAAGGCCAGGCAAGCTGAACTCCTGAGGTTCAAAGCAGGGGGAAAAAATGAATGACCCATCCTTGGGAAAGAAAGATCAACTTTGTACCTCCTTGAGGGCTCTCTCTAGGCCCTCAGCTGATCATAGAGTCATCTCTCACTAGGTGATGGAGGATCCTCCTTATCAGTCCACAGATTGAAAGGTCAGTCTCCTCCCTGTTCATACACAGAAACAACACTTTACCAACTATTAGAATACCCCATAATCCAGTCAGGTTGGTCCCTAAAATTAAGCACCCCAGTATTCAATATCATGTTAAACATAGTTAACACACACAAACTAAGTTGTCTTACACATCTGTTTGGCTAGAAGATTCATTCTCTTAATAAATGGGAGCTCTAAATTAATATGGAATTTGAATAAACCACTCTTCTCTAAGTTATCAACCCTCTCCAGATGTTCCTAGCTGTACTTAGTCATATGGCATAGTGAAAATTAAAGTCCTTACAAAGGCCCCCAAGTCCAGACCACAATCTCATTTACTGTTAAATCTCTGTCTTCATCTCTCATTATGCCTGTGTTCACCTCATAGGGTCACATCTGATATCCTAGGATTCCCATGGGAAAGGCACGCCATCTTTCCCTGTACTTGCTCTTCCCTCTGCATGTAGGTTTCCCCTTGCCTATGTTGACATGACTTACATTCATACCTATTCCAAGTCTTTGTTCCAGTATCTTCAAAAGGCATGCTTTCTCTAACTACCTTTTTAAAGCTCCAATCTGGCCTTCTTCTTTACCTTGTTTGTTTATAGACCTATTGTATTACTATTAATATTTATATAAGATAGCCTGCATGGGCACACACATATTTACCTAGACACACTAGAATGCAAGCCTTATAAGGACTCTAATTGCCATCAGATTTTGTCACTGTAGTTTCTCAGGACATGGAATAGTGCTTGGAACATAGTAAGCATGGAGCAAAAGTATCTATTGAATGAAGATATTTATCCTAGGATCATTCCTTAAAAGTTTGAAATATGAAGTCATAATCCAATAGGAAAGATTAAGTTAGCTTTTAGCCACCCCAAAAATATTACATTCTTCATTACACCTAAAGGAGGGTGCTTTGGGAAAGAATAGTTGCCCTAAGAAAACAAGCTTTTCTTCACCTCACTGAAGAGGTGAATCTGCTAGCCTTGTTAAAGACTTGGTTGCTGCGGGAGCTCCTTCCACTCCTTCAGCCAATAGCTGCTGAGATACCAGCCCATTGGGGCATGGTCTCTCTCTCTTTAAAAAAGCAGCGGCTGTCCTCTATTCTCTCTCTGGCTTCCAGCTCTGCTTCCAGCTCCTAGACTTCTTTCCTGATTGCGCAGGGGGGCTGTTGTCTGGGATGGTAATCTGTAAGTATTTTCCCCTTTGAATAAATAACCATTCTATTAATCATAATTCCAAACTAGTGTGGGATTGTTTGTGACTTACGCCTTCACTTGGTATCATAGCCAGCTTCTAAGGTACCCCTACCTTCCATTTGGTGTCCCATACCATCCAGTTTTGATACCCAGAGTTTACTCTCTCTCTCCTATGCCATAAGCCAAAATGAGAGTCTGATCTTGAGATACCAGGTGAAAATTATGGAATAACGCTATTACTTGCCCGAATGTTATAAAAGATCATGCTATACTACACCCACAACACTAGTGAAATAGCTTGAGTGAGAACATGGAGAAATGCTGAGGCTACCAAAGAGTAGAATACCCTGCCAGCCCTGTTGTTCCCGTCTTCAGCCATTGGGATCACTCCAGTTGAGGCCACAAACCCTAGAAAGAGAGGCAGATCTTTCTACTGTATCACAGCTGAATCCCAGGACCTCAACACCCAACAAAAGTAGTCTTAGTCGCTGACATGGGTAGTGTGACCAATAGCCATAAATAACCAAACATTTGGTTAACATTCTTCACAACATGATTTCATCAAGAAGGCACAGGCTTGGGAGGACAACATATCTAGGTGTCTGTATCTCAGAGCTTGCTTAGGAAGAGATAAACTTAGTGTTCCAATAAAACCAAAATGCAGCTAATCCCAGGCAGTTCTTAGCCAAAGCTATCAGGTTTTCCTACCTGCTTTTTTTCTCCAGACAGATTGTTATGACACATAACCCTTCAAAGGAATGACAATTTGCTTTACTAACTGAGAGTGTGTGGATTTCCATGATACTTTTATCTTCTGGGCACTGGAGACACTTAGAGAAATATCTCCCATTACTGCATCAACTGTAACAAATGCTATCTTCTCCCAAGGATAATGAATTAGTTGTCTTCTCTGAAGTTCATCAAAGAACTACTTGGAATTGCTACTCAAAAGTATTGAAGTCTGTACTCTCTATGCTTTTCTAAACAAAGCAGTGATGAAATTATATCAGAGACCTGAAAGTATAAATGGAAATATTAGCTCAGTGAAGTCCTTTTTAGTCACAAACAGGATGTATGATATTGATAGCTAAAAAAAAAATCACAAAAAAATCTAGAGATGGTTCATGGAAAGGTGATGTGACATGAGGTCACAAGATTTCTAGGAAGACAAGGAAAGTACTTGCAAGTACATTTTTTCTATGAATACTAATATGTCACATAGATATTCCGACAGAACTTCAGTAAATCCTACGTTCAATGGGCTGTTGCTGTGTTAATGGCCTTTACCCCTGACATATGCTCAATTGCCAGTGCTCCTCCTGAGAGCCATAGGCCGTATAACAAAGCCTCAATAATAAAAAAAAGTCTTGTTTGGAGTTGTTGGTCAAGGCTGTCTGAGAGGCTCCCAAAACACTACAGGGTATTGCTATTGTCCTTTGCCATCTTCTAGAGATGTAAAGTAATTTATTATTGCAGAAGACACCTTGCACTTCAGACCAAGGCCCAGGGGACCTAAGCTGGATCTAATCAGAATGCTTCCTCCCTGAAGACTAGCTAGCTTTGATGGTACCAGAAGGCATCATGCAAGCTTCTACAGGAGGGAAACAACCTATAATTCTATCCAGCTCAGATGCCTACAAAGCACAATAGTGACCAATGTGGCCAATAGTCCAGAGAGCATAGTAGTGACACTCATACCTTAGGGATAATCAATAGCTCTCTAATTAGACTTAAGACCGGGTCAACAAGAGGGAAATCATGCCTGGTACTGAAAACCTGTCTACTACACAAGGCTAGTAGAGTCATAGTGGAGTTATAGGTCTGGGAGGAGAACCTACAACCACCACTTTACTAAACAAGCAGAACTCCTCACTGTATTCTAAATATTTATGCTCATACCCACAGACAAGTGTAAAATAAAGACTTATATTCTCACCCTTCAACAAGGAAATATCTTTTTGCAACAAACAGAGAAAATTGAAAGAAAAAAAAACACAACCAATCAAAATCCAGAACCCAGTCCCAGCTGATACATCTAAATCACAATGCTTTAAAGAATCATTTCAGAAATAGAGGCAGAAACATTCTAAGAGCCAGAGCTTGTGTGGCCTGGCAAAGTCAGAAGCTACAGCCATGTAGTCTTGCCAGCATGGCCGCCTAAACATGACCTAAACAAGGACAACACAAATAGACATCCTAACATGGAAGGGAGAAAACACATGGGCCTCAATCCTGGACAAAGAATTACAGTTAACTAAGGAATATTCAGAGTAGGAGAAATAGTCAATTTCAATAGTCAAGAACATGCCAATTGGTTATTCAATACCAGATGGTCATCCTTAAAACATATGCATACAAGGAATATTATACAAACTGAGCTGTTTGAATTAATGTGTTTAGGAATATACATACATATATGCATGCATAGTACATTCATGCATGCATATATACAGACAAAACATCAATTAAGAGGCCATTAATTTGAACAAGAACATGGGGGTACATAGGAGGGGTTTTGAGGGAGGACAGAGAAAGGAAAAATGATGAAATTAGAATTTCAAAGAAAATTTTAAAATGTTATTTTTTTAATTAAGGAAAAAAAGAAGTGTACCTAAAATCTAAACTTAACCTGCACTCATCCTTGTACACAAAGAAATGAGGTTATAAAGCGATAAACATCACATGACTTTGTAAACTGTGCAATTTCCAAAGATAATCCGGGGTTTCTATATGAGTGTTTGGGCTGATGGTGAAAGTTCATGACATAGATCAAGCAATTTTTAAGATGCCAGTACCCCCAAATTTCTCTGTCATCCTTCAGAATAAGGTTCTCTTTTTCTTAACAAACCAACAAAAATCTCTTTTCCTGTATTGCTACATACCATCATCATCATCATCATCATGTATTACAGCTTCTTTAACATTACCACCTCTGTTTTGCTCTCTGTGACACACATACATGCAGGTGTGTTCACACCTGTAAACACATATCCTAGCAAGAAGGAACTAGCTTACCATATGCACTAAGTTGTTTCAAACCTCTGAAGTTTAGTTCATCTCCTTGTCTACCCCATGCTTTCCTCTCTTTTAAAACTCATACTAAACACCACCTTGCCTTTCCCCCTCTTGGTAAATTCTAGTCATTTCTTTATTTGGAAGCCTCAAACATGGAAAGAATGGATCCTTCCTTCCTCCCTCCTTTCCTTCTTCCCTTCTTTCCTTCTTTCCTCCCTCCCTCCCTTTCTTCCTTCCTTTCTTCCTTTTGTGTCTTTACCCTTACTTAACTGGGAACAAGTGCCTTGTTTGATTATTTATTTTCTAGAACTTTCTGGAAAAAGCCATATAAATTAGAGGAAATATTTAAGAACTGTGACTGTCCATGTCGGTAATATTCACCTGTTCTTATCAGAATAATGTCTCTTTTGCTGCCATCAACATCATTGCTAAATAAGAAGACTCTAAAGGGTACCATGGATCCTCCTCAAATCATAATATGACATTTATTATAATTTTGGTTAAGTAAATATAATTATGTCTGAGAATTAAGCTTAGGAATCCCATAAATGTTCAATTTACTTCATAAAAGCTCCTGAAGAATATCAAAAGAGACAGTCCACAAGCAGCAACTCAACACAGCGCATCACTGGGTGTTCAGCATGTACTCTATACCACAGAATTCTCCAGAAACCTCCTTGCATAAGAGCATATACACACAGTATTTCATAAAGGAAGTATCTGGGAATCAGTAACTTTTTAAAGGGATTAGAAACCCAAGGTACCAATGACGCATAAGTAAAGAGAAGAACGATGTGCATTGTGGAAAAATGAACAACCAAGTTACTCACATCTATCCCTAGCAACAAGATGAAGGCTGAAAAGAGCCAAAGAGAGAAAGCTAATGCTTGCTTAGGTTTTAGCTTTTTGTCTTGATCCATTTTTAGACAGAAACTATTATCTCAGCTCCATGGGGACTTTAAATTTTGAACATTTATAATAGATTTGCTTCTGAGTGGAAAATGCCACAAAATGTTTGATTCTATAGAAATTTCTAAAGTAATATTAATGATTATTTAACTATCATATTCTCCTTGAAATGCTAAAAATAATAGCTACCCTAAAAGAATTAATTGTGCTCTAAGTTATAATGCAATCAATTATTTTAATAAATGTCCCTTTATTTTGATGAACATATAAAGTTGCAAAGTCTGTGCAGAAGGAGATAGAGCCTTTTAGATATTTGACAATTGGGAATTTTTATAATGTCAAGAACCCGTTATTCCATGGAGGTTATGTGAAGTAGAGACTGAACAGAAATAGTGTCTGGGATTTTAGAATGGATTTTCAGAAAACAGATCTAATTCTGTATGAGGATTTAGGAAGGAAGGCCAATAACTATGTTCCCCATTTTAATTTCAAATAGTGGATAGTGGTGCTCTTCCTGCCGAGGACACAAGAGAGCTTCTCAAACACACCTTATGGGGAAAGGAGAGCCAGCACAGGTTCATCCCCACCTTAAGTTTTAGTGAGGTTCTGCGCATCTATTTCCAATATTTATGGTATTTTTTCCCTGGTTCCATTGCCAAACATCACATCATTCTGTTCCTAAATACTGAAGAATTTATCTAACAGATAAGAAGATTTGAAAACATTCGTCCTACCAATTCATAACTAACACGATTTATATTCAACCGTTGAAGTCACCTAAATTCTACTCCCCCCAAATATGTCATTTCTTCCACTTTTATGTGTTGCTATTTTTCTTTGTAAAACAAAACAAAATGAACAAGAAAGAAAACACTCTTCCTGTATAATCTCTGAAAAATAGCAACCCCTAGCCTCTGAAAGCTGGATTAACACTCACACCCAGGCTGCAGAATTCTCTCATTAGACAAAAACAATTCACAGAGCATCAATTCACTTTGTGACTTGGAAGAAATAAAGTGAAAACAATGCCATTTCATAATGTTGCCTAGTCTGAAGGCAAAAAGAAGGTTACTCTGCAAATTACAACAAGGTCAAGCATCATTTATTTCTGGATAAGTCAACAGTAGATACTGTATAGTTAGTGTAATTTTAACCATGCTTAGACTATACTATGAGATATATTAATTACCCAGAAAAAAACCGTCCATCCTTTCTTCCCAATAGCCTTACTCCAGAACAAAATTCCTCTCTCTTGAATCCTTCCTGGAAGCACGTGATGATACACCAAATCCTGAATATTCCTATCTTTAGCCAAAATTAGCTCTTTAAGGTTGATTTCTGCGTCCTGTTGGGATGACCCTGAAGTCTGTAAGAGCTTACACTTTCAGACACAAGTGTGTGCCTCTGTTTTGCTCATTCTCCTCAGATGCTGTGTGTTTCTGTGTGGGTATCTGAATTGGGAGGTGTGTTGGGGTGTGTTCTTTAGTGAATTATCTCTTGTAATCCTGGAAACTGGGGCGTTCTCTATTATATGGTTTATAAGAGAGAGACTCGGGCGAACACAGCTCTTGCCCAGTCCGAGTCTGCATCCAAAGGGAAGACAGATGCCTCAACTTAAACATGGTCAACAGCAGGAGTGGTTTCTTGGCTGTTTATTTGGTCTAGTCCCTCAGCAGACTGGGTGAGGCCTCCTACACTGTGGGGAGCAATCTGCTTTACTCAAATTATCAATGCACATGCTAATCTTACTGACAAACTCTCTCACAAACACATTCAGAAATGATAATTAGACAGATATCTGGGCCCCTCATTCTGGTAAGCTTCATTAAAAATTTAATGAAACTGACAATGTCTAATAAATACTTCCTGTACTAACCAAGGAACAATTAAGTCAGGGTGTCATAGGTGTCTGGCTTATTCCTTTATAAGAATTTACAGACAAGGAAATGTTTTAGAAAAAAACATGGGCACAAGTAAAGATACAGAAAATGGTTCTAAAAAGGAAAAAAAGAAACCTGTTGGGGGGATGGGAAAAACTGAACAGTGATAATAAATGTGTTATCATCTTCAAATAAGAATGGTCTTTTCCATGTTTAGACAGCCAGCCAAGTTATAAAGCTCTCTGCTGGAGAAAGCAAGCAAAGAGACAACTTGGTTATACATAATGCCACCACCACTGAGTTTTATGAAAAGGGTCCATTCGAGCCTGAAGATGGGACACAGAATATTTAGTTGTTTATCTAAATGCTAAAGACCACCTGCCCTCTAAGGGGATGTTCTTTGGAAGATGCCGGTCTCTGATGTTTCATTCAAATATAATCTTTTCCACCTGACACTGTGGAAAGTAGATTAGCTTCTCTCTAATCCATCCCAAATGGCCCCACAGAAAGCCGCTTTACAGCTAGGAGTTGGTTTCAGATATGGATCATGAGTCCCAGTCAGCAGATCTAGCAACTACCATAAAGGCAGAAATGAGCAATGAGCTCCTCAGCCAGACGACTGCCCACAAGGAGTCTCCCCAACCTCTTCATGCATTCCTGCTTCATGCACCAGCTAGACCCATCCACACCCTCCAGGCAAGAACTGGGCCAGGAGAAGCCGTCTTCACCATCCTGGATACAATGACACAGGGTCACAGACTACAGAATAAACAAAGCTGTGTTTAACCAAAAGTCAAGTCAGGAAGGGATGTAAGCAAGTGGACAGAGCCTCTCAGGAAACACGGATGGCATTTTTAGTCATCCCAAAATAGGACGTTATTGACAAACACTTAGAATAATTTGGCCTTTCTAATGAATAGTTGGAACTAGGGCTGAATGACTGGTGGGGAAAAGCCCTGACAATCTTCCTTATCCAAAGGAGGATTTCCTCCTGGAAGGTCAATGCAAGGACAGCAGTGTGACTGCTTCCGCCAGCCCAGGAAGCAAGATGGGGAAATTACACAAGGAACACACAGTGTGACCGAGGAAATAACCAACACCCTTAATAATGCTACAGACCTTGTTCCCTTATTCTTTCCTAAGCCTAGAAGCTACATTCTATTTTTACACAGTTTTTTTGTTTTTGAATTGACAAGAAAGGACAGCAAAGTAAAAGCTGTCTTTAATAAATTGTTTGACTACACTTCACAAATCCTAGATTAGATGGAAAAATACATACATAGCCAATTTCTCTCCCATTTACCTGTTCCTTCCTTGCTGTGTGCATAGATGCTCAGCCAAAGAAAACAGAGTTAATCATGTAACCAAAATGGTACAATTTGGGCCATTTCTTGGTAGAACTGACAATCAATACACCTAAGCTACCATAACTATTTTTGATGGGATAGTCATTCGGAGATCAAATCAAAATATTGACTCAATAGTTATGTGATTTGTCCGTTTTTTTTTTTTACAAAATATATAACAAAAGAAAAGCTTTAGAACATATTTCCAAGTATCTACCTGTGAGTGGCTGAATGGTGATCCCAAGGGAGAGGGAGAGATTTGCATCCCAAGCCTTAGAACCTGTGACTATTGTCTTATATGGAAATAATACGACTTTGCGTGGTAAAAAGATGCTGTTAAAGATTCTGAGTATCTTTGGATTATATACATGACCCTAGATGCAGTTACACACACCTTTATACAGAAGAGGTAAAGACAGGATTGCGAGGTACCCACACACAGAAGAGACTCACTGTAGCCACAAACTGGCAGTCCCCAGAAATTTAAA
This sequence comes from Myodes glareolus, assembly GCF_982192425.1. Taxonomy (NCBI): domain Eukaryota; kingdom Metazoa; phylum Chordata; class Mammalia; order Rodentia; family Cricetidae; genus Myodes; species Myodes glareolus. The sequence continues at coordinate 33,561,685 of NC_142040.1, forward strand.
AGGGCTAGAAACTAATTGTTCCCAAGGGAAGAGTACGCCTGTGCCAACGCCTTTGAGCCCTCTTCCCCATAACTGTGGCGAGAACAATCTCTACTGTCTTTCTTTTTTTGATTTATGCACATGTGCATCTGTGTCTGTGTGAGTGTGAGTATTTGTTGCCAGAAGAGGGGCTCAGATGTCCTGGAGCTGGAGGTACAGGTGGTTGTCAATAACCTGATACAGGTACTAGAAACTAAACTCAGGTCCAATAGAAGAGCAACAAGCACTCTTCAGCACATTGTCTATCTAGTTCTACGACTTTGATTCCTGTTTTCTCCTTAACCCAAAGGAGTTTTGTCGCCAGTGCATCACTGAGACAGCTCTTGTGAAAGTTACGAATGACAGCAAATGTCCTCGGGTACCTGACCTCTCATCAGCACCAGTAGAGTCAATATTTCTTCCTTTCCCAACTTGAGACTCCTGCGTCTCCTGTGTTGCCATTTCTTCATGATTCAGCCTTGCTCTGGTCTAACCTCGATTCTAGATAGCTTCTTCTAATCCGTTGCTTTCACCACATTCTGATAACTCGCTTGTGACCCTTCAGTTTAAATCTGTCCCTTTTCAACATCTTCTCATAGTTGTTTACTAATTTCCTTACCCTTCTCTTGGCCAGATAATTTTTGATGCCCTAGTCCACACCTTTCTAATCTACTTCGTTTCAACAAATAGAACCAATATGTACTCAACTGCTCAGGCACAAAACTTTGAAGTCATCTCTAATTCCTCTCCTTCCTTCATATTCTATATCTAATGCACCAGCAAGTCCTATGAGCTCACCTTCAGAACTTATCCTGAACCTGATCAACCCTTGCCATTTCACCCTCATCCCACTGTCGTTCCCACAAAATGATGACAATGACCCTCAAACTATAAATAATAGCAACCAGTTACTACCTCGCTGCACCATGTTGGTAAATTACCACAGCAAAGGACAATTCCACAGGCCCAGGACACCCACTGTGAGCTGTTCTTCTATTACACCTTGGATTGTGTCCCTCTGCACGACTCTGCTCGGCACTGGAGCTGTGCCAGGCTCATTCCATTCTTTGTGTCTTTAACTTCAGTTCAGTTTCCTAGCCACTCAGTGTCCTGTTTCATCCACTTGAAATGACTCCTCCAGATCATCATGTGCCGACTTTCCTCTGACAATTGAACATGACCTCAGAGAAGCCTGCCTGACCACCTCACCCAAAAGAAACCCCCTACCCTATCAATACATGCTGTATTTCTCTATTTGATTCCCTAACATTTTCAAGGGTTTACAACCATTATATTACCCCATCGGAATGTTTCATGTCTGCGTCTCCTATTGCAGTACCAGCTTTTTGAGACAATGACTTTGACATTTTTGGTTCTATGTCCCTAAGTACTTCGTCTGTATCTGATATTTAGCAAATATTCATTGGCTGACTAACTAACTGTAAGATCCTCTGAGAACTCTTTCATTCCAATCTCCCTTAGGCTTGGCGGCACATCATTCTTTGTCCTTCACATTAATTGCTATATTAAAATCCATGACATTAATTGCTATGTTCTTACAATAATATCCTTTCTTATGTGCCAGTCTTGTGCTTCTCATCCTTACAACCAAAGGACTTTGATACAATTTTTGAAATGATTCGACATGCTGGTTTTGAACATTAATCAAAGATCTGCGAACACAGGATAAGTATCTGGGAGGGGAAAGCAATTTTAGCCCTAACATTCCCTTTGTCTATGCGGACCCAGGCTTCCCTGATTTCTAAATCACATCTGAGGAAGGAAAAGTGAAGGTGCGATGGGGCCCCCGCTTTCTACCGCCAGGCAAACCTGGATAGGCCTCTGTCCCAAGAGAAGAGAAAAATCTTAGAAAGGGATATTCTAGCTCTGACTTGTCAATGATCTTGAACATAACTCAGGCATAAGAGCTTGATCACTAATTATAAGGCAACATGAAAATAGCACCTGCCCAAGAGTCAGAAGTCCTGACTTCCGTTCCTGACTTCCGGTTCTGCATCTCCCCCGTTCAGCTCAATGACTTTGGCAGGTGACTTGGCCTCTCTGAGGCTTTTCTTTCTGTAACATAAGGAGATTAGCCCCATGGGCCCCAGCTCTCTCTTCCCTAGCTAATAATCAATGATTATGTGTGCACCTGTTTCCTTTTTTGTCAGTTCTATTTTAAAAGCCGCTTTGTCCTCTCACTCTCCTAAGAGATCTGGGGCTCTGGAAGAGCAGCTGGTTAAGTCTCTATTGCAACTCACATCTGCTCACGCAGGAATGCACGCTGCTCCCCAGGCAAAGAAATGTGTGATGGTTGATTTGCACCTTGCTGTTTGGCTACGTGCAATGGCAAGTGCGAGCTTTATTGGGTTTACAGCACTGAGGGATAGCAGGCATTCAATTCCTTTTAGCCCAGAGGTGATTTTGCTTGCTTGTTTAGTTTGAGGCAAAAACACATTTGCTCGGATGCTCATTTACAAAATGAAATGTGGCTCCACAGAACTAAATTGTGTGCAATAAAATTCAAACAGAAAGTCATATATCTCTCCACATCCAAAACTTTTTACCAAGATCCTCATAAATGGGATAAGGTCTAATGATGGTCATCATACATACCAAGTAACAAATGCATTCTTCTTTAACTGACCTCTTTGTGACTGGAAATTAATTTGAAACCAAATATAATGAATTTCTGGGAACCAGGGTCTTACTCAAGTTGATTTTCACTCTTCCTGATATATAACAGCAGTCATTCAGCGACCTGTAGAAAAATAAGGTTGTGGACCAGGAAGATACGACTCTATGGTGTGGGAAGTCATTCTATCTATGTGTTGCTTTTATTGATTAATGAATAAATCTGTTTGGGCCAGTTGCTTAGCAGAATAAAGCAAGGAGGGAGTTCCAAGCAGATAGAGGAGGAGAGAGTAGTCAGAGTTAGAGAGAAGCCATATAGCCACCACTGGGGATAGACACACCGGAACCTTGCAGGTAAGTCACAGTCACGTGGCAATACACAGATTAATAGAAATGGGTTAACCAAAGATATAAGAGCTAGCTAGCAATATACTTAAGTGACTGGCCAAACAGTAATTTAAACAATATAGTTTCTGTGTAATTATTCTGAATCTGGGTGGCCAGGAACAAACAAGTGGCTTCTGCCTACAGCTCTATACAGGTCACTTTCTGGATACAGTCAAACCCACCCTGTGTACAACCATGAAACTGAACAAAATACTTCTTCCCAACTAAGAGATGGGATTTCCTGCCAATGAACTGCTGGCTGGGAGTCTGTACTTATGCCTCTCCAAGTGGAACTTGACCAGAAGTGTGACCCAGAAACTCTTTGGAGATGAAAATTCTCAGGCACCACAAGGCGTCAGCCACAAACTGAAAACAAGACCATGTAACTGTGGTTTAACAAGCCATCCAGATGATGGCTCAGAAACACATGAAAGTTTGAAAAGGGGTGACCCAGCACAACACTAACTACAGAAGCGAAAGTAGGTCATTGCCCTCCATCATCTAGTGCTGGTCCATAAGAAAATAAGACAGCTGAGTCTTGCTTTTGTTTGTTGCACGTGTTTTTTTTTTACAGTTATCAGCTAAATTCTCCACTACCAAGTCATTAATTACTTTGTGATTCCCCAGGAAGCATAGTGCAAGGCTCTTGGGTATGACTACAGAAAAGATGGATACTGTGGCTACCCATGCTACTTGGCTTTTAAACGAGGTGGGGGAGCTGCAATGAAAGCCTCAAATTCACAGATCCCCTTAGATCCATTGGATCTGAGGTTTCTGGAGAGGCTTCCCCAACACGGAAACCCAGAAAGGGAGTTGACAGCAGAAACCTCTTTTGGACAGAGGACATAGCCTGTGGAAATAGGCTAAAGCAAGTGAGATCTTATATTTACTTTGAAGAGACTACAGAGGAAAATTTGACAAGGTTAGAGAATTAAGCAGAAGCCCTCTTACAAGCCTCCCCCAAAAAAACTTTTGATCTTTCTATAGAGAAAAAAAACTAAAGTGTTTTAAAATAGATTTGCATTTTTAAATCTAGCTTTGCATGGTGAGAATGAACTGGAGAGGAGCTGTGATGTGGGATTCCTCTCTGTGTGCTGTGAATATCATTGGTTAATAAAGAACTGCTTTGAGCCTAAAGCAGAGCAGGGTGGGGCGGAGCAGAGCTAGGTGAAGAGGACTGGACTTAAAAGAGGAAGACTAGACTGAATGCTGGGAGAAAGAAGGGTGGAGTCAAGGAGAAGTCATGTAGCCCCGCTGGAGATAGATGCCAGAACTTTATCCAGTAAGCCACAGCCACGTGACGATACACAGATGAATAGAAATGGTTTAAATTAATATGTAAGAGTTAGCCAATAAGAAGCTAGAGCTAATGGGCCAAGCAGTGATTAAATTAATACAGTTTCTGTGTGGTTATTTTGAATCTAAGCAGCCAAGAACAAACAAGCATCCTCCTCCAACAGAGCTGAGCACAACTCGGAGAAACACCCCAAAGGCACCACAACATCTGAAGAGGGAACACACAGGCATCATGGTGGTACATGTCTATGATCACAGCACACAAAGGCTGAGACAAAGGAAGATGAGTTCAAGGCAAGCGGGGACTACATAGTGAGATCCTGCTAACAAATGAATAAAATATAAAGAAAGCAAATGATAGCTTGACCTTGGATCTTGTCATAGTGAATGACATAAGCATTATTCTGGAAGCTAGATGAAAAGGACTTGGCAACTGACTGGTTTGATGAGAAAGTCGTAAATTGAATCTCTGGTTCAAGGCACAGATACTTGAAGCGACTATGGCTTCATTTATAATCAATAAATGTACGTTCAGAAATAGGAAGAGTAGTACACAGTGTCTGGTTCCCAATAGATATTGAGTAAATCTTTGATGAATGTAGAAATGGATGGATTTAATTTTCCCCAAGCAGAAGTTCTACTTCCTTCATGCCCATTCCTATCATTCAATTCAGTTGCAAACATGCATTGATTTAGCAGCAATTTCTTTAGCTTCATACAATAGAAACTAATATGATCTAGAGATTTATAGCATGTATGTGATGCTAATGGGGTGTGTTCTAGAGTGTAATATATCTCTGACTTGTAATAATCTCCTCTCCACAAAGTCTGCGGAAAAGGACACAAGCCTAGCTGGGGTAATATTCTGCTACAGAACAAAGAAGTATCTGAAAATGAAGTTTGAAAATGTTAGGAAGTTAAAGATCGTGCAATACGGAGAGAGTTCTGGGTCATTAATGCGGCTGCTATTCTTAGAAGGCAGATGTGAAGTTAGAGGCAAGAGAGAAGGCAATGTGAACTCCAACATCAAGTATAAAGTGTTATATTTTAAAGATGAAAGAAGGGGCCATGAGCCAAGGAGGTGGGTACTAAATTGAAACAAGCGACAATTCTTTCCTCAAGAAAGAATTGTTTCCAGAAGAACCAGCTTACATCATAATTTTAGCCCAGTGAAATTAATCTCAGGCTTTTGAGCTCTGAAACTTTCAATGGGCACCCTACCCAAGTGACCTAGCTCTTTATTTCAAGGTATGCCCAACTGAGAACCCCCCAGACTCCTTTGCAGCCAGGATTTATCCATGGCACTCATGTGCAGAGTTTGTGGAATATCTCTGAATGTTCTTCTGGGAGGGCTGAGATAATGGGAGGCTATAGAAAACACTTTATCTTATGTGTGGGGAACTGGGGGTAGCCATGCTGATCCTGAGTTAGCCTTGAGCATGAACACCATCTGCTGAAAATGACAGTGGCCTGAATTCATGGCGACAGCAGCATCAGCTCTCAGGTGCCTATCTCTTCTACAGAAAAGGGAAATAATAAGTCTCCATCTTGTTTACTATACTGTTATTTATTTTAGATTTTTCTAATAGTTTTTATTCAGGCCTATTCTGAACTACTACATGGAACATACCTCTTCGGGATACTGATAACAACCTTGAGTCACATGCATATTTGCATACAAATTTTGCATTTAATTCTACATTTATAGATCATTCCAGTTCCTATTTAAAGTCTGAAACATTAAACTTGAAAAGCCAGAAAATCCATGTTAAAAATTCTTGCCTCGACAGCAAATCCAATATTCAGTCAGTGCATCTTAGACCAAATCAAATAACTTTATGTACAGAACAACTTAGAAAAAACAGATATCCTAATCCCTATCCGTGAAAAGAATAAATTAAATAGTGCATGTACATACTACTTCTATTTGTTGACAGGTGAAAAAGTAAATCACGTGGCCATAAGACTGACAACCAATAAAAATCACAGATGCATTCATCCAGTCCTCCCACCAGAGAGGAAGAAAGAGGTCACTGGTTTTTAAATCACTTAAAGTCATTCACTTTGGGCTAGTGAAATAGTTCAGTGGGTAAAGGTGCTTGCTGCCAAGACTGACTATCTAATTATTATTAACTGACTATTCCCAGACCCCACACTACAAAAGGAGAAAACCACCTCCCACAAACTGTCATCCTACGTTCACATGTGTGCCATTGCAGTCTCAAGTGCACACATGCACACACACATACATACACAGACATACACACAGAGAGATTATATTTTTTTAAAATCAACTCACCTAATTGTTGAGTCTTCCCATGTTTCTCTACAAGCTTTGTTGATTTGCTATGCCCACTTTGAGCAGATTCCTCTTCCAAGTATGTGCTGCATACATAGTAGTTCCTCTTTGATTTTCAGTGGTACAACTGAAGTATTGGTAAATATGGCCCATAAATACAGTTAATTTATAAATAAAGTTTTATTAGGGAAAGCCATTCCTGTTTGTTTATATTTATGTGGTTGATTTTTGTGCTTGGATTGCAGAACAGAAACAAATTTGACTCTAAATCTAAAATATCTACTATCTGATTCTTTAAAGAAACAAATTGGCAACCCTGTTGGGTTTTTCTTTCTTTTTTTGTTTTGTTGATTTGATAAAACAGGATTCTCATTCCTCACTGACCTGGAACTTGCATCAATCCCCCTGCCTCTGCCTCCTGATTACTATGATTACAGATGTGTGCACCACATCTGGATCTATTTTGGTGTTTGTTTGATGTTTGTCTTTCTTTCATTAGTAAGAAATTATTTTAAGTTTCTATTTGATTTCTTAAAATAAGAAATACAAATGGCCAATAAACATATGGGAAATTTTTCATCATTATTAGCCATCAGAGTAATAGGGAAACACAAATCAAAACTAAATCCTACCTTAACTCAATCTGAATGATTAATTTAAAAATAAAAAAGAACTCCCCACTTTATTAGACACCTTGAAAACTGGGAGAAGTCCAGGTAGCCTGCCAAACTCCTTACTCTCTTGGCCTCTGTCCACCATATACCCCGTCTCTGACTTCCTATTTGCCATACTCCAGGCCCCCACTGAGATGGAGACTCCCATTCTACCAGAGAGCAGCCTGGGACAGAGATTCCCTGCTCTACTAGAGAACTCGCAAACTGGGAGAAGTCCAGGTAGACTGCCTACCCACCCAATTCCCCCACATCTCACTAGCCTATCATCCCCCAATCTTATCACCAGCACTACACCCTCCAGTTTCCTTTTACCAGCCTCCATCTATGGTGGAGGGAGAATCTCCACTCCAACGCAGAATGGGAGAAGCTGAGGCCACACAGACCAGAAGATAAGACTTAATACAATATGGTGTTTTTTTGAGTGAGGTAACCCAGACCCGGAAAGACAAATAGCATAAGTACTCACTCATAAGTGGCTTTTAGACATAAAGCAAAGAAAACCATCCTACAATTCACAATCCCAGAGAACCTAGACAACGGGGACGCTAAGAGAAACAGTAAACATTCAGAACAAATAAAGAATACTAATAGCTACAAGGGAAAAAGAGCAAGTGACATATAAAGACTGCTCTATTAGAATTATACCCAACTTTGCAATGGAGACTCTAAAAATCCAAATGAGAAGCAGCAGGAGGGAGAACGTGAGCAAGAAAGGCTGGACCAGAGGGAACCTTCATCTGACGATAGATGGAGATAGAGACGGAGACCCACATTGGAACACCGGACTGAGCCTCCAAGGTCCAAATGAGGAGCAGAAGGAGGGAGAACATGAAAAAGGAAATCAGGACCGCGAGGTGTGCGTTCACCCTCTGATACAAGGGGATTGATCTAATGAGAGCTCACTAAGGCCAGCTGGACTGGGACTGAATGAGCACGTGATCTAACCGGAGTCTCTGAATGCGGCTGACATGGGGGCTGACTGAGAAGCCATTGACAATGGCACTGGGTCTTGTTTTGTCTGCATGTACTGGCTTTTTGGGATCCTAGTCTATTTGGATGCTCACCTTCCTAGACCTGGAGGGAGAGGGGAGGAACTTGAACTTCCCACAGGGCAGGAAACCCTGACTGCTCTTAGGACTGGAGAAGGAGGAGGAGAGGGAGTGGGGGGAATGGGAGGATATGGGGAGGAGGGGAGGAATTGGAAATTTTTATAAACAAATAAATAAATAAATTTTTTAAAAAACAAAAAAACAAAAACAAAAAAAATAAAAATCAGAAGGACCTGGACAGATGTACTGCAGACTCTAAGAAACCACAGATTACAGCCCAAACTACTATACCCAGCAAAACTTTCAATCACCATAGATGAAGAAAACAAAATATTCCATGGTAAAGCCAAATTTAAATATCTTGTTACACACTTATGTTTAACTATGTAAAGATGTGTTGTATTTGTTTGACTGTGTGAAGATGCATTGTATTTGTTTATGTGGTAGAATATTTAACTATGTAAGTATGTATTGCATTTGTTTAATTATGTAAAGATGTATTGTTGTTTACCTTGCCTACTTAAGACATCTCATTGGTCTGATAAAAAGCTGGATGACCAGTAATGAGGGAGGAGGTACAGACAGGACAAGTAGGACTTTGGGGCAGGGAAAGTAGTAAGAGAAGGAATTTAGGCTTGAGGAAGAGAGAAAAGGAGATGATGGTAATGATAGGGGCCAGATGGATAGACATGGAGGAAGCAGGAAAGTAGGGCATACAGAATGAAAGAAATGTAGAAAGACCCAAGACAAAATGCAGATGAATTGAAACAGGCTAATTAAGTTAAAAGAGAGAGTGGGGCAAGCCTAAACTAAGGCCAAGCATTCATAATTAATAGTAAGTATCCATGTCTTAATTTGGGAGCAGGTTGGTAGTGCAAAGAAAATGCTAACTACAATATCTATCACAAATCCATCCTTATGGAAGGAACTAGAAAGAAAACTCCATCCCAAGGCAGTTAACTACACCCAGGAAAACACAGGCAATAATCACACACCAGTAACAAGAGAACCCCTGCCACACACTCAGTCACCACCACCACCACCACCAGCAAAATAATAGGAATTAACAACCATCAGTCATTGCTATCTCTCAATATCAATAGACTCAATTCCTCAATAAAAAGACACAGACTAATAGAAAGAATATGAAAATATGATCCATCATTCTGCTGCATAAAAGAAGCATACCTCAATGTCAAAGACATACATTACCGCAGAGTTAAGGGTTGGAAACATATTTTCCAAGAAAATAAATCCAAGAATCATGCTAACATGAGACCTCAAATATCTAACAAAATAAACTTTAAACAAATTAATCAAAAGAGATGAAGAATGACACTTAACTCATCAAAGGAAATATTTACCAAGATGATGTCTCAATTCTGAACATCTATGACCCAAACTCAAGGGCACTCACATATGTAAAAGAAACATTACTAAAGATTAAATCACACATCAAATCATACACAGCAATAGTGGGAGACTTCATACCCTACTCTCAACAAAAAACAGCTTGTCAAAACAAAAACTAAAGAGAAATACTAGACTAAACAGATATTTTGACACAAGTAGACCTAGCTGATACCTACAGAACATTTCACCCAAACACAAAAGAATATACCTTTTCTCATCAACCTCATGAATCTTTCTCCAAAATTGACCACCTACTCAATCACAAATCAAGTCTCAACAAATACAAGAAAATTAAAATAACCCTCTGTATCAGTCCATCATGGACTAAAGATGGATTTTAACAGCAGGAAGCCTACAAACTCATGGAAAATGAACAACTCTCTATTGAATGACTACTGTGTTAAGGCAGAAATAAAGAAATTAAAAACTTCTTAGAATTCAATAAAAATGAATAAATAACCTACTCAAACTCGTGGAACATAATGAAAGAAGTGCTAAGAGGAAAATTCATAGCACTAAGTGTCCACATAAAGAAATTAGAAAGCTCACATCCTAGAAATTTAACAGTATACCTGAATGCTCTAGAAGGAAGGAAGTTAAACACAATCAAGAGGAGTAGACTGGAGGAAATAATCAAACTCAAGGCTGAAATCAACAAAATAAAAACAAAACAAACAATACAAAGAATCAATGAAACAAAGAGGTAATTCTTTGAGAAAATCAGTAAGATAAACAAACCCTTGAATAATAGAACTAAAAGACAGACAGAAAATATCCAAATAAACAAAATAGAAGCGAAAAGGGAAGCATAACAGATACTGAGGAAATCCAAAGAATCATTAAGTCATACTTCAAAAACCTATACTCCACAAAATTGGGAAGTCTAAAAGAATGAACAATTTTCATCATAGATACCACTTACCAAAGCTAAATCAAGATCAGATAAACAATTTAAATAGACTTATAACCCCTAAAAAAATAAAAGTAGACATTAAAAATCTTACAACCAAAAAAAAACCAGGGTCAGATGGTATTAGCACAGAATTTTACTAGACTTTCAAAGAAGAGTTAATACCAATACTCCTCAAATTATTGAACAAAATACATAGAAACAAAAGTAACACTGCCAAATTCATCTTATGGAACCACAATCACCCTGATACCCAAACCACACAAAGACTCAACAAGGAAAGTAAATTACAGACCAGTTTCACTCATGAACATTGATGCAAAAATACTCAACAAAATACGTGCAAACCAAATTCAAGAACACAGCAGAAAGATCATCCACCATTATCAGTAGACTTGATCACGTATGTGCAAGGATGGTTCAACATATAAAAATCTGTCAATGTAATCAATCATATAAACAATCTGAAAGAAAAAAGCACATGATCATCTGATTATATACTGAAAAAGGTTTTGACATCCAACACCCTTCATGATAAAAGTCTTGCAGAGATCAGGAACACAAGGAACATACCTAAACATAATAAAAGCTGTAGGAGGGAGCAGGCTGCTTGTTTGTCCCAGCTGCCTGGCTAGCTTAGCCCCGAAATAACCACACAAAAATTGTATTAATTGAATCAGTGCTTGACCCATTAGCTCTAACCTCTTATTGGCTAACTCACATCTTGATTTAACCCATTTCTATTAATCTGTATATTGCCACGTGGCAGTGGCTTACTGAGAAAGATTTAGCTTGTCTGACTCTGGCAGCTCCATGGCAGCTCTCGCTGACTCTGCTTTCTTCCTCCCAGAATTCAGTTCTGTCTTCTCCACCTACCTAAGTTCTGCCTTACCAAAAGGCCAAGGCAGTTTCTTTATTCATTAACCAATGAAAGCAACACATAAACAGAAGGACCTTTTACACCAAAAATCAATATGCAGCAAGCTAATAACCAACATCAAATTAAATGGAGAGAAACTCAAGACAATTCCACCAATTTTAGAACAAGACAAGGCTCTCTACTATTCAATACAGTACTTGAAGTCCTCACTAAAGCCAGAAGACAACTGAAGGAGATCAAGGGGATACAAATTGGAAAAGAAGAAGTCAAACTATTTTTATTTGCAAACGACATACTAGTTTACATAAGCGACCCCAAAAATCCTACCAGGGAGTATCTACAGCTAAAAAAAAAAAAAAAAAAAAAAAAAAAACCTTCAGCAAAGTGTCTGGATACAAAATCAGTAGCCCTCTTATATACAAATGACAAGACAAAGTGGGCTGAGAAAGAAATCAGGGAAACAATACCCTTTAAAATAGCCAGAAATAATATAAAATATCTTGACATAACACTAACCAAACAAGTGAAAGACCTGTATGACAAGAACTTCAAGTATTTGAAGAAAGAAATTTGAGATGATATCAAAAGATAGAAAGATGTCCCATGCTCATGAATCTATAAGATTAACATATTAAAAAACAGCCATCTTATCAAAAGTAATCTACAGACTCAATGCAATCCCCATCAAAATTTCAACACAATTCTTTACAGACTTTGAAAAAAGAATATTCAACTTCATATGGCAATAACAACCCAGAATAGCTGCAACAATCCTGTACAATAAAAGAACTACTGGAGGCATCACTATCCCTGATTTCAAGCTATACTACAGAGCTATAATATTAAAACAGCATGGTATTGGCATAAAAAACAGACAAGCTGATTAATGGAACCAAACTGAAGATTCAGACTTAAATCTACCATACTTGACACCTGATTTTTTATAAAGCCAGAAATATGTAATACAAAAAAGAGAGCATTTCAACAGATGGTGCTGGTCTAACTGAATGTCAGCATGTAGAAGAATGCAAAGAGATTCATATCTATCACCGTAGACTGCCACAACAGCACGGCAACTGTCGTTCTTCTGAGCGAACATGCAATACAACTTCAGGTTCTGCAGACAAGCCTTTATTCCACTTTCTCACACAGTATATATAGCCCTCAGCAGGGGAGGCCAAGATAGCAAAAGCAGGAAGCTCATCACCATAGCTCAATGGCTTAGGGGTAAACATCCTTAGAAACACTGCTGAAAACAACAGGTTGTTCCTGGTTTTGTTCCTGTTTTCAACCAAGTGCAAGAGTGCAAAACAGATCAAGTGGGGGTGCAAAGGCCTGTCCTCTAGGTACCCAACACTAGACAAAACTCAAGTCCAAGTGGGTTGAAGACTTTGACATAAATCTAGATACACTAAACCTAATAGAAGAGTGGGGAATAATCTCAAATGCATTGGCACAGGAAACAACTTTCTGAACAGAATATCAATCACACAGAAACTACGATCAACAATTAGTAAATGGGACTTCATGAAATGGAGAAGCTTCTGTAAGCTGAAGTGTTGTTTCTGCGGCCATGAGACATAAACTGCAGAGCTCAACAAATCCACATATGAGTTTATTAGGGAAGAGCAGGCATAAGGGGAAGGAAATGCGGTCCACCAGCAGCTGTGGAAGCTCCTCACTGCTGCACCAGGGCAGGGCACCGGTCAAGGTCACCTTCCAAGAACGCAGTCAGTCCTCTTTGGTGGACACAGATCCAGAGGGGCGGTTCACAGCATGATCTTATTCTCACTGCTGTGCCACTGGTGTGTGTCTACTGTGCCACTACTGGGCTATTGCTGTGCTATTGGAGGCCACTGGAAAATACCAGCGACCCTGAGCATGTGGCACATAGTCTCAACTGTGCCCGAGGCACCTGCGGTGAAAGCGACAAGGGAGGAGACAGGCAGTGGGAACACTGCAGCAGAAGCTGTGGCTTCAATACACACAGACTAGTGTGCAATGCGCCCACTGCCGTCAGCCTAAGTGAGACAGGGTCAGTACAATGCAGGAATCCTAACACAAAGGACATGGTAAATAAGACAAAACGGCAGACTACATAATGAAAAAAGATCTTCACCAACCCCATATCTGACAGAGGGCTGATTTTCAAATTATATAAAGAACTTAAGAACCTAGAAATTAACAAACCAAATATCCCAATTTTAAAATGGGGTACAAGATCTAAACAGAGAATTCTCAACAGAGAAATCTCAAATGGCCGAGAAGCACTTAAAGAAATGTTCAACATTCTTAGCCATCAGAGAAATCAAAACAACACTGAGATTCCATATTTTACCTGTCAGAATGGCTAAGATAGAAAGAAAAGAAAGGAAAAGAAAAGAAAAGACTAGTGATGACTCAGGCTGGAGAGGTTGTGGAACAAAGAGAACGTTCCTCCATTGCTGGTGGAAGTGCAAACTTGTACTACCACTTCGGAAATCTCTATGGCAGCACAACTTAATGAACCAGTGAGGTTTTCTGGGGTGGGCTAGAGGAGCAAGGTGAGAGGTTACTTACAGAAGCAGAAATTACTCAAAAATATCTGTATTATCAAAAGCCCACCCCAGCGTGGATGAAAGCTCACAATATCTCAAAATCTGGAGCACACTGCACAATGACTGGCAGCTTGGGCTGAGCCCCTTTCCCTGAGCTCAGTTGGTCTGTCTCTTCTATGAAGTGAAGCTGATCTGAGAGTGGATCCCAGCAGTCCTTAGTGCTTATGTACATTTGAGGAGGAAGAGTCTGATCAGTTTCGGGGACTTCCTAAAGCTATTGAGTTGTTTATTTCCTGAGTTTTAAAGCGCTACCCTAAAAGACGGACTGTTTTATGTAAGAAAGAAATAATTACACAATACACACACACACACACACACACACACACACTGAAAAATTTTAGTTAAGGCAGTAAAAAACAGTCTGAGAAACAACTCACAACAGTCTCACAACCAAGAAGACGAAAGAATAAACAGAAGTTCATGTTCTGTCACCTCTGGGTGGGGTCCTGGGACAGAAAAAGGATATATTAGAAAAACTTAATGTTAATACTAACTTCAGTTCATGGTGATGTGTCCATACCAGTTCACTGTGACAACTTCCTTCTATTAATATGAGACATTAATAACAAAATTGGGGCATATCAACTCTACCTTTGTCATTTTTGCACATCTAAGACTACCCCAAAATTTAGATCTTATTTAAAAGAGAAACCTGCTAACTTAAAATATTTTTCAAAATAGAAATGTATAGAACTATTTTTACTCTTTGGTAATGACATTTGCCATCCTCATCCTGGTTAACCAAATACCTGAAATACATTCTGCAGCTTTTTCTGATGACTTTCCCTCTCTCCCTGATCTACCAGTGTGCAGTATGACAAATGTCAGATTTCCCCTTCCCACTCCCACCCCCTACTCAGGAGAACTTTTCTCCCCAACCCTTGTTGTCAAAATCTGAACACTATGCGATGTGCTGTGGTGCTGCATGATCCCATCTGCAAAGCTGTCTCAGAGCCAGCAATATCTTTCTTCCTCCCTTCCCACAGCTGTTTACTTCTCAACTTCAGCTTCTGATGGAGTGGGCAGTGTGTTCACTCTCCCAACCATCCGGAATCTCTCTCGGCTCTCTCTCTCAACACCAGGAAGAGTTGAGTCCCTTTTTGTCTTCAAATCTTCATGAGCAGAAAGGTCAGTTCTCAGTAATAAACACAGCTTGTGTAATGAAGGATTTCCCCAACTGGGAAAAGCATCTGATAAAACCATCTTTTAGTGAGAACGGTAGGGACAGAAGACCTGGCATTTGTCTTTCCTTAATAGTTCAAGCCTTGACATTTAGCTTATTTCCAGGATTAGATTGAGATTGTCCTCAATTATTTGCTAACTTTGAAGAAGAATAAACGTTATGTTCATGTTATTAATTATCCATACAATGTTATATTTCAGGAATTTTTTCCCGTAAACTCAACTTCTGCAAAAACAAATAGTCTCAAGTATAACAAAGAAATGTGAATGAGAATAAGGAAAGATGTGTGTTAACAATAAATGACATTTGCTAATCGAGGTTGAACTAGGAGCAGATCAAATCCCTGTTGCCCTTGGAAACCTCTCCATCTATTGATAGAATACCACATCCAAAAAGTTCCTTTACTTAAAATTATTTTTCTTACTTGGGATTCTGATCCTTCTGGGATCCTAGAGCTCTTTTAACAACAAATTTCTCTTTAAACATTGCACATTTTTCTAAACAGATACACGAGATAAAATAGCATGCTTCTTAACCTTGTGATTGTCTTCATGTCAGTTCAGTACTTAACACTTTCTTCAGGTTAAATAAGAACACTATTGGTAGGCAAAACACACCCTTGGTTACACGTGTTCCTTAAGCAAATTCTTACAAAATTTAAGGTCAAGGTAAGAAAATGGTTAAAATACTGTAAGTGAGAGAAACACTGGAAACACTTAATTTTAGGCCCAGTAACAGAATTTGGCCTTCAGAAAGCCTCTAGCAAATTGGTGTGATTTGGGGAAATTAAGCAATGCCTCCTGGGTCCCTTCTAAGCTTCCCAATGAGCATGGGTTTAGCAAACTAATGAGCTACTACCTCCAGCAAAAACAGGAGGACTGAATCCAGAGTTGATGCTTTTCTGAAACAATCTCTAACTCCTGGAAAGCCAGTATGGTGGTCAATGGAAGCAAACAGTAGTAAATGAGAAAAGGGGCTGGGTGACCATGGGAAGGGCAACATCAGAGACTCGGGACAGAGGGGCTCCAGGCACAAAGATTTGGAATAATAGAGTAGACATAATGTGGGTAGAGGGTAGAAAGGAGATATATGGTATGATTTGAGGAACGGTGAACAACTCTGTCATACAGACATAAAATCACTTCTAAATGCATTCAATTTTTCACAGTTTTACTGAGTTTCTGATTTGGTTTAACAAGAAAATGATTTCAAACCTTACCAACAACCGAAAAGGTTTATCCTTCTTTAATTTGTCTTGCTTGGGTAAAGATTAAATTCATGCAATCCACTAAAGCACTAGGAAATTACAATGTTAGAAGAGAAAACGTGAAATCCAGAATTATGATCCAAATTCTCAACAGCAAATTTGAAAACTCCTAAAATGCAACTTTTTTGAGATGATGCCATTGATAAGCACTATCTGAAAGCTAGATTTTCTTATTGTTTTAATTTTACTAATTCCCTATGATTCATATCCCTCCAAAGGAAAAGAATTACTCCCTTGCCTCCCCATGGCTCCCTCCACACCCCTTACCTGCCTACTAAAATCACACACAGTTGAGCCCAACAAGAATCTCACACAGAAAATCCAGCTAAGGAGAAAATAATGACCTCTCCTGGAAATTATTTTCATCTTGTAATAATGCAGAAAATTACTTACCACTTCCCTAAATCAGCAAATGTATGCTAAACCTAATTTGTATACAAAACTGTTAGAGGTTTTCTTTGTAAATCACAGTATCTGTTCACAAGGAAGCACCTAAGTCGTACAATGGAGAAATGTGTTTCATTTGGTCATAATGCTTTCAAACTTTGAAACTCTGAGTTCTAAACACCAACATCTCATAAAAATCACTCATGTGGCCCATTTTTAGTTTGAAACTGGAAACTACACCAGTGTGTGTAAGGCCTTATATTGATAGATATAATATATCAATAGATAGACAGACAGACAGACAGACAGACAGACAGATTTTTTTTTCCCTCCAGTGTTACAACTTTGTATCATCAAACTCCATGTCGCACTACTTGTCTGGAATGCAAAGGGCCTCTTCAACCACAGGTCAGGGAGCAGGCCTGTTTCTGCTGTTTTCCCCCACCCACAGTCTCACAAGTGCAAGCAGAATCCAGGGATATGAGTAGAGCACAGAGAAGCAGCATAGGAATCAGTGAGCCTTTGGGAGTATCTGTTTTTGTCTAGCAGGGAGTTAGAAGCTTTATCTAGATTATTTGAATTAATCCTGGAGATAGTCTGAAAGATAAATATTGTTATTCTGACTTTGGGGAAATCAGCCTCAAAAAGACTAAGTAATTGTCCCAAAACTCATACAAGTAATGAGTATTGAAGTCAAGATAGTTCTGTGTTTTGTAATAAAGTTCTAGAATATTCCATTTGAAAAGGTTTGTAGTGCTTTTAAAAATAAAAAAACAGAATGTATGTGGGAAAATAACAAGTAGAAATGAGATAAGAATCAAATATTACTATACTGGCTTCTGACTAAAGGAATTAACTTTAACTACATTAAACATTTTATATGTTCAACCTAAAATTTATGAAAAATCAGTATTCATCTGACTTTCACTCTTTAGAACTGATTTAAGAAGATATGCTACACACACACGTGTGTGTGTGTGTTCTGAAGGTAAATATGAAATGAAAAACAGGCCTTTTATTTAATTATGGTATCAATTTGTCAGTTGATGCATGGCTCCAAAAATATTTAATTAAATATCTAGAAATACATTTCACAATACTTCAAATTCAGTTTTGCGCTTACAGTGAACAAGATATTCTTTCTTATTACCCTAAATGAATGGAACATATTTTAATTTTGCAAGTTCTACCTAAAAATATTGTTACTCATAAATCAAAATCCTATTCATTTTACAGTAAAAATGAGTGATCATGGGTGTTGTTCTCCCCTTTCTGTCCCTTTGTTTGCCACCTGGAGCTCAGGAGACAACTTCATTAACTGTTAAATGACTCTTTAAGCCCAAACCAGGAAGCTGGTCCTTAATACTACTTGACTACAAAACAACTAAGCAATTTAGTGTTCCATAAAGGAACTCTGAAAGATTCCCCAGGTAGGGGAAAATCTTGTCTTAGCTTGCTTTCTATTGGTATCCTAGAACACTGTGACCAAAAACAGCATGAGAAGGAAGTGGTTCTTTGTTCAGTCCAGTCACAGTCTGTCTTGGAGGAAAGTTAGGGCAGGAACTCAAACAGGAACCCAGAAGCAAGAAGTGAAGCTGAAGCCACGGAGAAACAGTGCTTACTAGCTTGCTCCCCATGGCTTGCTCGACCTGCTTTATTATATAACACAGGACCATATCAGGGGTGGCACTGCCTGCAGTAGACCACATCAGTTGACCACATCAATCATTAGTCAAGAAAATGCCCCCACAGACTTCTTATCCATAGGCAATTTGATGGAGGCATTTCCTTCTTTGGGGTTCCTTCTTCCTAGATGACACAAGCTTTTTCTTTTCAAGGTTGGACAAAAAATCCAACCAGCACAAACCCCCCAGAAAGACACTAAGTGATATTGTCACATCAAAGGACAAAAGTGAGACCTATGGTACCAGAGTAGATTGAATGAACAAACATGAGATGAGGTCATAGAAGACAGGGCAATGAAACATCGAACTACAATGGGAAATCTGGATCAGTTTAAGCAGGGAGCAAGATGTTTCTACGTAGTGACTCCAGGCTCAGGGCAGCAGAGCAAGCAGCTTGCATCAGCAGCCCAGGATAAGCTGTAAGGAAGGGGTGACTGAGGAGATCTAGAAGTGGAAATGCCAGAAGATGCATCATAGAATTAGAGAGAACAGGCTTGCTTGTGTGATGGATGCTGTGAAGCAAAGGAAAGAGGGATAAAAAGAGAAAGCACAGATCAATGTTAGCACATGTATTTAGCATGTCTGAAGCTCTGGCTTTATTCCTAGAACAAATGCTCTTCAAAAAGACTCAGCAAGCAAGAAAGCAAGAAAAGCTTACTAACAGACGACAAAAGTCAGTTCATTTACTTCCTGAACTTTCTACAAAATGTGTTTAACCAAAGATCTCCTCTTGATTGCTGTGCAGCTTAACAACTCATGAAATGCCAGGTTCGTGAGGCACAGCCTGGGAATGCCATCTTGAAGATCTAAATAGCCATCACTCCATCCTGTCTTCCTGAGAACCTAAATTTACTCCTAATCCCTGGGTAAAACGGCAAGTCGTGGTGAGGTGCAGAAATGTGGATTCCAAATGTTTTGAAGTGAACAACTAAATCAACTGGTCAACGTCAACAAATACTTTTTAAAATGTCTGTGACTGTGTGAGTCTATGCACGGGTGAGCCCTGCAGGGTCCAGAAACACTGTCAGATGCCCACGGGAGCCAAGGTCACATGCAGTTGTGAGCTACCCAACACATGTGCTAGAAATCCAACCTCTTCAAGAGCAGTACATGTTCTTAACCATTGAGTCAACTCTCCAGCCCCGTGAAAGAGTCTTATATTTGATATTTTAATGTGACCATTATCACCATGGTTACAATTTCAAATCTTGCTAGCTAGGCTAATTCGTTACTAGATAACACTGATAACTACCATAATTGAGACTTTGTTGTGTCACATACACCATACTGAGAGTATGACACGTTAGAACATTCAACTGATATTTCAGTCCTGGATAGCTGTCGTTATCTTAATTTCATAGCAATGAAAGCAGCCCAATGGCATTCAAGTAGAAAGGGTTCATGTTTTTCTATATTTAATGTTTAATTTGGGGTTTGTTCCTCTACACACACACACACACACTAAAGGTTGTCTTTGAAGGCTCCAGATTTCAAAGTAGACCTTACAGTCGAGCAAATAGTACAGGTAACTGAAAAAGATAAAGCAAAATGATAGTTTCTGCCATTCCATTAGGAGTCCCTGTTCTCCTTTTCCTCTGAACTTAGCTTAAATGCTGAAGTGGGGAGAGACAGAGAAAATCCTTCACAGAACTGGTACGTAGGGTGCTTTTCAGTTAGTAAGTGCTCTAGTCTGTTTAGATTTTATTAAAACCATTTATAAAATTAAATTAAATTTTTTTAAATAAAGTAAGATTTTATTAACTCAAATCAAAAACTTAACTATGATTTGCTAGAGGAAAACATAGATGGGAATGAGGTGGAATAAGGAAAGAAATAACTGATGGATACAAGGTCAAGAAGTCATAGGACACAGAGACTCCCAGAACTTGACCTGAATATGAACTGCATATTCCAGGGAGATTCAAAACAACTTTCAACAACTGTGCCCTTTCTGGTCCTCTGTCAAGGGTTGCTGTGATCAAGGTATCCTCCCACATGTATCCAATCTCCTGAAATTTAATCATGCTTCCTCACTCTCTCTTACTCACTCAAAGCATCTTACATGTCAATAATTTGCATGTGTCCATCTATTCCAACAGTGTCCACAGCATGGGGAGGAAGAACGTGGTCCAGGATGACTAAGTGATTGTGGAGGATTTTACAAGTGCAGGGAACTTTTTGTCAACAATAAATGAGAACAGGCCCAGCACAATCAGTCTCCAAATCTAAATTAAAAGCTGTCTCACTGTCTCACACAGTGTCCTCGGCAATGGCGAGAGGAAATAAAGGGGCTGAGAAGACAGCCAGCTTATCAGCTTGGGACTTTTTTTCTTCTGAAGAAGACTGGGAGTTCTGTTTGGAAGTGGATGTTTTTAAGCAATTGGGGCACCAAGCACTGAGGACAGCTGAAAATTATAGGTTTTGTTGCATCTTAACTTTGGGTGCCTTTGTGAAGAAGTTACTGGAAGATCCAGCCTGATATTTTCACAGAGTCTGTGACAGGTTAATCTAATTAAGCCAACATTTACTTAGTAATGAGCCGGTGCCAAGCATGGCTCCATTCAGTGAGCATCATGCTCTTATTCGCTTTTATCTCACTTTCTCTTTCTTTTACTTTCTCACATTACTCCCTCCTCCTCCTCTCTTTTCCTTTCTTTCCCCTCTCTCAGTTCTCATTTTGCAATCATTGCCCCAAACTATGTGTATAACAAAATCATGTCTAGCCTTCCTGTGTTTCTGTTTGACCCATTCTCTGGGGTTATTTTGAAATTTAATCTTTCTCCTCCAAGAAGTCAACCCCACTTCACATGATCCAATTTGCACACTTAATGAGATGTTCTCTAGTCCACCATCCAGCTAAAGCTATAGAATAAGACTGGGACAGTGTGACCCTATGCAATGCCATATGCCACCCAGGAGGCCTTCAAATCACAGCTACATGCTCTAGTTCACAGCTATCTGATTGTCAGTGGTGCTGGGATGCCAACTCCTGTTTCCAGAGAAACTCAGCAGAAGCTTGTAATATGCCCCATGCCTCAAGACTACCCACTGATCTATCTGTTCATCAAGGATTGACAGAGTCAGTCCAGAGGACCAAATGTAAGAGGCCATCGTCACCAACACAGGAAGTTTAAAGCCAGCCTAGCCTATGTCAGACCCTGTCTCCTCAAAAAAAAAAATTAAAGGTAGGAGGGAAAGAAGGAGAGACAGAGAGAGATAGAGGAAAGAAGAAAGGAAGGAGGAAGGAAAGAAAGGAAGGAAGGAAAGAAGGGAAACAAGAGAGAGAGAAAAAGAACAATAGAGAAAGAATGCCTATGACATCTGTAAACACCACAGAGGACATGTGGACTTGCTCCTCAGTTAACCACACAGTCAAATTTAGCTGTCAATTTGCTCCTGGGACTTGCTATAACAAAGTTTCATCATCTGCTTAATATTCAACTTCAAGATATATCAAGATATACAAATTCATGCTTACATATTAACCAAGAACATATTATCCAAAGCACTCCTTTCATTAACCTTAACTATAATAAAAACTAGACACACTCTGTATATTCCTATTTTGTTAATTTTTAATTTTTATTTCTTAAGATAATATAATTACATTATTTCTCCTTTCCCGTTCTTCCTTTTAAACCCACCCTTGTGCCTTCCCTTGTTCTCTTTCAAATTCATGGCCTCTTTTTTCATAATTGTAGGGTGTGTATGTGTGTGTATGTGTATTCCTAAATGCTCAAATGCAACCTGCTCAGTTTGTGTAATGTTATTTATATATATATTTTTTCATGTGTGTTTCTCTAGACCTTGGGAAGGCCTATCAATAACATACTACTGATGAATTGTTTTATTTGTTTCATGTTTTCTCTCACAGACCTGAGATGCTCAAGTGTTTATCTTGGCTATTAATAATATATGATTTAGGGTTATACAGAAACTATTAACAGTAATGTAATGTGGACCTCCGCTAGAGCCAGCAGGCAAGGAAGGGCCACTCGCCCACACATATACCCAACCTCCACCCGAACCAGCAGGTAAGGAAAGCCCACCAGCCTGTACCCTAACATGGCTGGAGTCAGCAAGAAAAGAAGGCCCACCCACCCATGCCTCCATGAGGTCCTCTGCTCTGCCACCAAGCAACATCGGTCCTGACAGGAACTGTGGCCCTGACTCCACCATCTGAGCCTAGGATTCACTGGCACCTAAAGAACTGATCACTGGAGATACAACTCCAACTACACCAATTGGAGAAAAAGATGGGTAGACAGGATAAGAACACACTGAACAACACAAAGACCAACACAACACCACCAAAAACCAGTGGCACTGCAGCAGCAAGACTTGAAAACCTCAGAACAGATGAAGCAGAGGAAGGCAACTTAAACAATAACTTTAGAAAAATATTTCAGAACCCTAAAGAGGAAATAGAAAATTCTCTCAAAGACATGGGGGAAAAGACAAACAAAAAATTGGAAGAAATCAACAAATTCCTTGAAGAAAACTTTTTAAAAGGCAATCAAACAGATGGAAAAAAAATGATTCAGGCCTTGAAAACCTGAAACAGAGAAAATTAAAAAAAAAAAACAAACTGAGGGAATTCTGAAAATGGAAATTATGAGTAAACAATCAGGAACCACAAATGCAAGTTTAAAGAAGAGATGGAAGAGAGAATCTCAGGCATTGAAAATACAATAGAGGAAATAGATTCATCGGTCAAAGAAAATGTTAAATCTAACAAAAGCTTAACACAAAATATCCAGGAGATATGGGATACCATGAAAAGAACAAACCTAAGAATAATAGGGATAGAAGAAGGAGAAGTCCAACTCAAACGCACAGAAAATATATTCAACAAAAATCTTAGAAGAAAACTTTCTGAACCTAAAGAAAGATAAGCTTATGAAGATACAAGAAGCATACAGAACACTGAACAGATTGAAGCAAAAAAAAAAAAGTCCTCTCACCACATAATAATCAAGATACTAAGAATACAGAATAAAGAAAGAATATTAAGAGCTTCAAAGGGAAAAAGTCAACTAACATATAGAGGCAAAACTATTAGAATTACACCTGACTTCTAAAAGGAAGCAATGAAAGCCAGAAGGTCCTAGTCAAGCATTATACAGACATTAAGAGACGATAGATTCTAGCCCCATCTATGATACCCAGCAAAACTTGCAATTACCAAAGAAGGACAAAACAAGATATCTCATGATAGAACCAGATTTAAACAATACCTAGCCACAAACCTAGGCCTACACAAAGTACTAGAAGGAAAGCTTCAACCCAAGGAAGTAAGTTACACTCACAAAAAGACAGGCAATATACGATCCCACAGCAGGAAAGCCCAAAGAAGGAAAAGGCATACATAATAACATCACCTACAATGAAAACTAAACTGACAATCACTGGTCATTAATATCTCTTAATATAAATTAACTAAACTCACCTATAAAAAGACACAGGCTAACAGATTGGATATGAAAACAGAATCCATCCTTCTGCTGCATACAAGAAACACAGAGCTCAACCTCAAACACAGACATCACCTCAGAATAAAGGGTTGGGGAAATATTTTCCAATCAAATGGACCTAAGAAACAAGCTGGGGTAACTATCCTAATATTTAACAAAATAGACTTCAAACAAAAATCAATAAAAAGAGACAAAGAAGGAAATTTCATTTTTATCATAGGAAAAATCTATCAAGAGAAAAATCTCAATACTGAACATCTATGCCCCAAATACAAGGGACACTCACATGTAAAAGAAATAATACTAAAGCTTAAGTCATACATTAAACCCCTCTCTTACCACTGAACAGGTATGCCAGACAGAAACTTAACAAAGAAAAATAAGAGAACTAACAAATGCTGTGACTCAAATGGACTTAACAGACATCTATAGAACACTCTATTCAAATATAATAGAATATACCACATGGAACCCTCTCAGAATTTGACCACATACTCAGCAACAAAGCAAACCTCAACAGATACAAAAAATGGAATAATCCCATGTATCTTTTCAGATCACCATGACTTGAAGTTAGAATTCAACACCAACACTGATTTTAGAAAGCCCACAAACACACAGATATTGAATAATTATCACCTGAATCACCAATGGGTCAAGGAAGAAATAAGAAAAAGATTGAATACTTCCTAAGATTCAATGAAAATGACCACACAACATACCCAAACTTATGGGACCCAGTGAAAGCAGTGTTTAACAGGACAGTTCATAGCATTAAGTGCCTACATAAAAAAGCTGAGAACATCACACACTAGTGAGTTAACAGAACACCTGAACGCTCTAGAACAAAATGAAGCAAATTTACCCAGGAGGAGTAGATAATAGGAAATAATCAAATTGAGAGCTGAAATCAACAAAATAGAAACAAAGAAAATAATACAAAGAATCAGTGAGACAAAGAGTTGGTTCTTCACAAAAATCAACAAAATAGGCAAACCTTTATTCAAACTAACCAAAAGACAAGAGAGAAAACATCCAAATTAACAAAATTAGAAATGAAAAGGAAGACATAACAAAACTGGGAAACTTAAGGGAAATGAAATTTTTTTCTGGACAAATATCACTTACCAAAATTAAATCAAAACCAGATAAACAAAACAAATTAAATATACCTATAACTGCTGAGAGAATAGAAATTGTTGTTAAAAGTCTCCCAACCAATAAAAACCCCAAGACCAGAAGGTTTCAGTGTAGAATTCTACAAGATTTTCAAAGAAGAACTAATACCAATACTCCTCAAATTGTTCCACACAATAAAAACAGAAAGAACATTGATTGTTGTAAGGAGGCCTCTTGTTTGTCCCTGGCTGTTCAGCCCTGAAATAATCACACAGAAACTGTGTTAATTAAATCACTGTTTGGCCCATTAGTTCTAGCTTCTTATTGGCTAACTCTTTCATATTAATTTAACTCATCTCCATTAATCTGTGTATTGCCACATAGCTTACCAGTGGCTTACCAGTAAAGGTCCAAGTGTCTGTCTTCCGTGGGACTACATGGCCTCTCTCTCACTCTGCTTCCTTTCTCCCAGCATTCAATTTAGTTTGCCCCATCAACCTAAGTTTTGCCCTATCAAGCAGGTCAAGGCAGTTTCTTTACTCACCAATTGTATTCACAGCATAGAAAGAGAATCCCATACCACCTCTCCTTTTCTATTTAATTAAAAAGGAAGGTTTAACCTTAACATAGTAAAATTACATAAAACAGTTATCAAGCAAGAATTACAGTTACGATATTTATATCAAGGAACAATGAATTTTGCTGCAGTAATCTTTGAATTTTCCAGGAAGAAGATGGGGCCCCACAACAACAACTCCACCTGGTTGATATGATGTCATTTTGCTGATAATACTACTATAAGGCCTGCTTTGGGTATCAGCTGCTCAAGATGGTTCCAACTTGTTAGATGAAAGGGTGTACTTTTTTATAACATTCTGGCCAGAACTCTAAATAGAAACTTCTATTTGCAATTTTACCAGACAGTAATCTTGGATCTTAACCATCATTTCACTTTCACAGGATCCCATAGAAAGAACTTTGCCACCATGACAGCTGGAAGTAATTCTGGAAGACGACATCCCCTCTCCCAACAGAGTTTGTCCTCAGGGTTAGGGACATCATTTAGGGGTTGATTATCATTGTTAAAGGGTTGGGGGTTGGGGGGAAAATTATATAAGCTCAGGGATCTCTTTGAAAAAAAGGAAATTGGGTGGGATAATAGATTAGTGTGAGTAAGCTATAATAGTAAGTAATGGAGTGAATTCTTATAAGCTATTATTTATAGACAATTTACATTGGTATAGATTCTTGTATATTGATAAAAACTTAAATTATATTGAATATGTTCCTATTTTTGTCTACAATATTTGTATACCTAAACAAAGTTATTTTGCCATATTTTGTGCATGCATGCTTCTACCTCTGCTTAAGACATTTTGTATATGATACAAATTCAAGATATATTTATCATATTGCAAAATACATTTCTACCTCTGATCAAGATACTTATACATTGTTTACAATTTGAGGTCATTGTCCTCATTTGTTGCAGAGTTGCTTAAAGATTGTCTAATATTCTAATAAGAAGCCTTAGTCTTTAAGTTATATAGGTATTAAGAATTATAGGTCAATAATCAACCGTGTTTGTCATACTTAGTGTTAGACTAATCAGGTTCTTTAGATACATAGAAATTGTATTCTGCATAGATAGGTAATCTTCAACCACTTCAAAGATCTGTAGAATATGGCATTTAAATAACTTAGGGTTCTGTTGATGTTGTGCATAGCCTCTTATACTATAAATGTCAATGTAAACTGTGCATCTGGCCTCTCTTCTGGCAGCATGATTCTGTTTCTTTTCCCTGTTCATGCAGAAGATTGTGATCTGTGAGTCTACCCCTAAATAAATAACTCTTTATTATGCTCAATTCTGAGCAAGTATGAGATTTCTTTTTAGTGTCCTTCTTCAATTGATAAACTCTTTTTACAAAGCTACAGTTAACTTGATACTCAAACCACACAAAGACATCACTAAGAAAGAAATACAGACCAAAAACCACACAAAGACATAACTGGAAGAGAAAATAAAAGACCAATCTCATTCATAAACAATGATATAAAAGTGCTCAACAAAATACTGGCAAACCAAATTCAAAAACACATCAGAAAAATCATCTAACATAACCAAATAGGCTTCATCCCAGAGATTCAGGGATGGTTCAACATACAAAAATCTACCAATGTAACCCACCCTATAAACAAAATGAAAGAAAAAAAACCACATGATCAACTCATTAAATGCTGAAAAAGATGTTGACAAAATTCAACACCAATTCATGATAAAATATCTTACAGAGAGCAGAGATACAAGGAACATACCTAAACATAACAAAGACAATATACAATAAGCTCACAGTCAGCATCAAACTAAATGGAGAAAATTCCAAGCAATCCCACTGAAATCAGAAGCAAGACAAGGTTGTCCACTCTCTCCATATCTATTCAATATAGTTCTTGAGGTTCTAGCTAGAGCAATAAGACAGCAAAAGGAGATCAAGGGGATACAAATCAGAAAAGAAGTCAAACTCTCACTATTTTCAGACAATATGGTAGTTTACATAAGTGACCCCAAAAATTCTACCAGGGAATTTCTACAACTCATAAACACCTTCAGTAATGTAGCAGGCAGGTTACAAGATTAACTCAAAAAAAATCAGTAGCCCTCCTTTATACAGATGATAAATAGGCCAAGAAAGAAATCAGAAAACCATCACCCTTTACAATAGCCATAAATAACATAAAATATCTTGAGATAATGCTAACCAAACAAGTGAAAGGCTTGTACTACAAGAACTATAAAACTTTGAAGAAAGAAACTGAAGAAGACACCCATGAAGAAAGATATTGAAGATCTCCCATGCTCTTGAGTAGGTAGAATTAACGTAGCAAAAATGACAATCTAATCAAAGTCAGTCTACAGATTCAATGCAATGCCCATCAAAATCCCAGCAAAATTCTTCACAGACCTTGAAAAAATAATACTCAACTTCATATGGAAAAAAAACAGAATAACCAAAATAATCCTGTAAAACAAAAGAAATTCTGTAGCCATCACAATAACGGACTTCAAACTCTGTTACAGAGCTACAATAACAAAAACAGTCTGGTATTGCCATGAAAACAGACAAGAAAACTAATGGAATCAAATTGAAGACCTAGATCCACATACCTATAAACATCTGATTTTTGACAAAGAAACAAAAGACATCAAATGGAGAAAAGAAAGCATATTCAACAAATGTTGCTGGCATAACTGGATATTAACATGGACAATAATGAAAATATCTATAGCCATGCACAAAACTCAAGTCCAAATAAATCAAAGACCTCAAGAAAAAAACAACCACACTGAACCTCATAGAAGAAAAAGTGGGAAATATACTTGAACGCATTGACACAGGAGAACACTTCCTAAATATAATCCCAGTAGCACAGACACTTTGAGAAACCATTAATAAATAGGACCTGCTGAAACTGAGAAGCAAGCAAAGAATACAGTCAACAAGACAAAATGATAACCTACAGAATGGGAAAAGGTCTTCACCAACCCCACATTGGACAGTGAACTGATATGCAAAATGTACAAAGAACTCAAGAAACTTGACATTGAAAGAACAAATAATCCAATTTTCAAAATGGGGTACAGACATAAAAAGAGAATTTCCAACAAACAAATCTCTAGGGCTGAAAGACACTAAGGAAATGATCAACATCCTTAGCCATCAGAGAAATGCAAATCAAAACAAGTCTGAGAATATATCTTATACCTGTCAGAATGACCAAGATCAAAAACACCGAAGACAGCTTATGCTGGAGAGGATGTGTGGTAAGGGGAACACTCCTCCACTGCTGGTGGGATGCAAACTTGTACAGTCACTTTGGAAATCAGTATGGAGATTTCTCAGAAAATTAGGAAACAACCTTCCTCAAGACGCAGCAATACCACTTTTGGATATATACACAAAAGATGCTCAAATCCACAGGAACATTTCCTCAACTATGTTCATAGCAGCACTATTTGTCATAGCTAGAACCTGGAAACAACCTAGATGCCCATCAACTGAAGAATGGATAAAGAAAATGTGGTACAATTATACTGCTACATCCATGGCTGTCTTGCCAGTGTAGCAGAAATGCTGACTGGATGGGCAAATATTGCCGGCAGGATTGGGATTTGTGCTTCCAGGAGCTGTGTGTTCCAGGCGAGTCCCTGGCAACCAGTTGTGGTGTAAAGCTACCTGAGTTGCCATTAGTATTGACTCGACCTGGCTGTCCTTGGAGCCATATGTGTGTCTTTTCCTTTGTCTGTGTGTTCTTTGTGATTCTTGCATATTGCTAATAGATCAGACTATTCCAGGCAGTTGCGGATACAAACAAGACTGCTAAGGACATTTTTGAATTCTGCTCCGCTATTAATCAAAGCCTTAAAAAAGTAGCCAGTTCTGAAATTGCCAGAATCATCATTAGGACAATTCCTTGATGATATGGAACAAAAGGAGTTAATTTTACTAGGATACATCTTAGAAGCTTTAGGCATTTGCCTGAGAAGTATGTGCAATTGTAAACAGAAGGCCTATGAAACCTTTCTTATGGGAAGAAAAAGACCTAGCCTAAACTGACAATATCTGAGCCTGAGAATTGAGAAGGGAGGAAAGTTGAAGTTAGTGATATAAAGTAAACTTCAGAAAGATTCAAGACTATGTATTAGAATTTTCCTAGCAGAAAGCTTTCCCAGGGAGATAGTAGCCTTTTTCTTTCTCACTCAGGCACACAAGGTCACTTAGCTCAAACCAACCAGCCACCTGCAAGCTGATAAAGATGGTCTAGCTCAAGGGCAGTGATCTCTTTGAAGGCAAGAGGAGAGAGTTTGTTTTGTATAGTGTGAGAAAGCAGAAGTCCTTGTGCCCAAGTCAAAGCATCTTCAAAGATTCTTTTTGTAAATTATTTTATGCTGTTCTTTTCTGTCTTATGATTTGATGATGTATGCCTTTGCCAAGTTCTTTGATTGTAAAAAATATATAATCCTGCACTGAAGTAAGTAAATCGCAACAGCATGTCTCAACATTGAGAGTGTCTGTGTGTCACTTTCCTCCCCGTATCCTGATTTCTCCTGTGCCTTCGCCCTGATTCCCTTACGGTCTGAGTGGCTCCACTGAGCCGGTCCGTAGCATTATACAATGGAGTACTACACAATAGTAAAAAAATATGACATTTGCAAATTTCAAGATGTCATTAACAATGAGGACCCTAGAAAGACATATGTGGATCTAATCTACACGGAAAGTAGAAAAAGACAAGATCTCCTGAGTAAATTGGGAGCATGGGGACCATGGGAAAGGATAGAAGAGGAGGGGAGAGGAAGGGAGGGGAGCAGAGAAAAATGTATAGCTGAATAAAATCAACAAAAAATTTAAAAAATCATGAAATCTTGAAATTTGCAGGCAAATAAAAAATGTTAAAAAAAACATATTGAGTGAGGTAATCAAGACTCAGAAAGACTAATATAATATGTATTCACTCATAAGTGGTTTTTAGAATAAAGGAAAGAAAAAAGCAGCCTATAGGCCATAACCCCAGAGAAACTAGCCAATAAAAAGGACCCTAAAAGAGACGTACATGATTCTACATAGGAAGGTGAAAAAGACAAAAACTCCTCCTGAGTAAGTTGGGAGCATGGGAGTCATGGGAAAGGGTGGAGGGGAGATGGAAGGAAGGAAAGGGAGTAGAGAAAAATATATAGCTCAATAAAAACAATGGAAAAGTAAAAACAATAAGACAAACAAAAAAAGAAAATGAGATTATCGCTTCCTACTTAATGACTAGTTGGCAATGTGTATGGTTGACAATTGCAGTGTCAACATCTTCCCAAAGTCTTCTGCAAGTCTAGTGTTGAGGACACGGTTCTCTTGATATTCACATCTCTACAATGGGTCCACAGGGCCAACTGATTTGGAAAGAATCTTTTCTGGGGAAAAAAAGTCATCAATGATTTAACTTCTGTTTTTCAGAATCAGTAATTATGTTATCCACCATGGTTACTCTGTCCATGTGCCTTCAAGTCTAGCACCAAAATTTAATGTTTGTGTACAATAAATATGTTAGTCTTTGTTGGGTTTTAAGTAAGATTATGTATTACAAATTCTATATTGACTCCTATTATGAACAATTTCTATCAATGTTTATAAATATAATAAAGTGGACATTTAATATAGATCATTTTATCTTTAATTGACACATAATGATTGCATATTACTAGGGTCCAAAGATAACAAGGGACATCCCTCTGACATTTAGAGATGAGTGGCATTACGACCAGCATTACATCAATTTCATCATGCTCATAACTGCTCCTAAATGAGGGTTTGACCCTGAGCAAAATTTGGAGCTGATACACATTATCTCAGATGATTCCCTAATTCAGCAATAAAACAGATACTATTCTCCCAACCTACAAAGAAACAAAGGTAAACCTTGAGGATAGGGATAAGCAAATTGCCCAAAGTGATACAGTGTAGTAAAAAGAGTACTGCAATATGGTAGTCTATGTTAGGGTCTCTATTGATGTGATTTTAAAAAAATGGCCAAAAGCAACTTGGGAAAGCAAGGGTTTGTTTCCACTTACCCTCAGGTCACAGCCCATCACTGCCTGAAATCAGGGCAGGAACTGAAGCAGAGACAATAGACAAATACTGCTCACTCACTTGTTCACCATGACTTGTTAACACTGCTTTCTTATAGCATCAAGACCATCAGCCCAGAGGAGGCACTTCATACACCAGGTTGGGCCCTCCTGTATAGATCATCTATTAAGAAAATGCACCACAGGTTTGCTCACAGGCTAATCTGGTGGGTGCATTTTCTCTACTGGAGTTCCTTCTTCCCAAATAGTTCTAGCTTGGGTCAAGTTGACATAAGACTGTTCAGCACAATGATAAATTGTAGTGGTGATGATGATGATGAAGATAGATGATAGATTATAGATGATAGAAAATAGATAGACAAGTACACATATAGCAGTTATTGATAATAAATGATGGTAGGTTTATAATAGATATATTAGTAGATACTAGATGAGTCAGATATATAAAAGGTAGATATAGAGATGCATGGATAATAATATTCATGCAATAATAAAGATAGCAAATGATGGCAGATATGATAGAAATGTAAGTAAATAATTGGTGTATCAGAGTAGCAACTGGCAGATGATAAATACATAGATGATAGATAGATAGATAGATAGATAGATAGATAGATAGATAGATAGATAGATAGATAGGATGGATGGATGGATGGATGGATGGATGGATGGATGGATGGATGGACGGACGGACGGACAGATGAATGGATAGATGATAGACAGACAGACAGACGAATGATAGGTTAAAGGCAGGTGAGTACATTGCCATAATCATGTAGCAATGAGCAAAACAGCTCATTCCTCTTCTTTTTGCAGCTCAGACTCTAGGGAAAAGTTCATCCCAGAACGTTTCCTCACTTTACAGGAACTTCCAGGCCAGGTTAAAACCAGAGCAACAGCCACTTTGGCCCAAGATCTTAAAATCATTTATCAGATTTTATAAACATTTATTTTAGAAGTTCACTTTGGTATTACGAGCCAACGTGTCGTTCAGTTGCCGCTTTGGAATTATCGTTGTATTTATTATTGGCGTGTGCTGTGGATATGGGTTCCCAGTTTTACATGGCTCTCCTTTAGAAAAACAGCATTTTTTCTCTTATTTCAATATCAGTATGCCTCTTCCTAGTAACTAGTATGCTTCTGTGGGCATTGGGAACCTTGCGAATGAAGATGCCTTTCTTTATGCCTTGAGAGTTAGGAAACACATTCCCAACCTAAAAGCTTGCAGTGAAAACTTGTTCAGAATAGTGGGTGAGGGCCAGTCCTGCTAATTCCCACATCACTTCCAGTACACTATCCTTTTATCATTTTGCTCCTCTATTTTTATTTTTTTCTCTCCTATAATAGCCTAATACATATGCCGTGCTTTTCAAGCAGTTTGGAATAGAAACGTCCCTGCATTTATCCATCTCTGTGTGTGACAGAATCTCCGAATTTGCAAGCAAAGCTGATCCGTTAGCCTGTGAGCTCCTCACTAGCAGGGGAAGTCTCTCATTCATTTCTGTTTTCACAAAAGAGTCACCTGATTTGACAGACAGTTGGCACTTAGTAAACACTAATGGCGGCATGAGTGGATCAGAAGTGTTCCCAAGGGAACCTAAGCCGCCTCTGCGTAGCTTCTGAGAACTTTGAGCTGCCTCTTAGCAATACACTCCCCTGTGAGCTGTCAGGTTAGATTCTGAGTCATCAAAAGGGAGAGGAGTATGAAATTGTAATTAAATTTAAGTGCACATATTAAAGAAGTTCACTGTTAACCCCATGAGTATGAACAATTATAATATTCATTAGCAGATAAAATAAAAAGTACAGTCCTCCTGATTTTATACATTATACTATATGTATAATATATATATATATATTAACAAAAATAAAATCAGATAAAGTCAAAAATGGAAAGAGAAAAACAATCTGTTAGAATGGGGTCTATGACTCAAAACGCAAGTGTAGCTAACAGAATGTCTATGGCACAGACCCCTAACACGCAGTCCTCTGACCAGTACCCTATCAGAATGTGCACCGATGATGGAAGCTTAGTAAACCCTTGGGAAGAAACTGAAACTCTTGTTTTTGTATGTAGATATCAGAAAATACTATTTCCTGGATTGAGGACTGTTTGGAACTAACAACAGTTTCACATCCTCACCATCCACTAATGAGCTATGCAGCATTACTCCTCTCTTAAGTATGCAGCCCTCTATCTGCTCACCTTTAAATGGTGACAAATCATAACACTTGTTAATGGGATAGCTGTAAGGATTCTATGATATGGCATACAAGTGTACTTTATTCTGTGGCTTATATATCATTTATGCTGAGTAAAATGAAGCAGCCTTACCTTGTTTTCCTATTCATTCTAAAGTCAAGCATGAAATGTCTATATGAAGAGAATTAAAATGCAAACAGGATGCTCTTGGCCCAAAACACCCATTAGTTCAATTCCTGACATTATCTCAGACCTACCTAGGCTGCCCACCCTGCCAGAGTCCAAGGTCATGTCAGACAGCTCTCTATGGAAAGCTTCTGTGACAAGAGATGGGACAGAAGCCAGGTTCATTAATAGATAACTTCAAAATCCTCTTAACATACAAAGAATAATTGAAAAATGACAGGGCTTCTTGAGTATTTCAAAGTGATACTGAGAAATGGGATTTGAATTTAAAACAAGCATCATTAACAAGATTGGAATATTTGGGAACCTCATGGCTGATTTCTAAGGATTAGATTCAGAAAAACAAACACTTGTAAGTGAGGCATAGACTAAATTTATGAGTTGGAGATAATGTTCCTCTAATAGAAAAATCTCTTCAAAATAATGATGACATAAGACATATTTGCATTTAATTTAGTGTTTATGAAAGATATTGCATACTTACCTACATATAGTCCAATCTTATAGGTCTACAACTTGGTGATTAATACAATCTCCTACTGAAACGCTGTCCTGAAGTCCTCACGACCCACCTGGGTACCTGGGTTCTCTGTATGCTATAACTGACTGCAGGGAAAGAAAACGACATTAGCATCATGCCTATACAAAGACCAACTTTGCATTTAGAGAGCAAATGCACGCAAGGCTAAATCATTATAAAATGGACTCGGCACCTTGTGACTACAGGAATATGTGTCCCTGGGAGCTATTTCAAGGTCACACGCACCACTACCAACAGTGCTTTTCAGATACCCACACTGGAGTACGAAGAACTCAAGTCCAAGGAGCCAAATTGAGTGTGTTAATACCTGTTGTCCTGCCCTGCACCTCCAGAGGACTATTCCCTGGGCACATAAAGAACACAGTCTTTGTTATTTTGCAAGTGAGAAAGTTGGATGACTGCACTTATTACTTCACCTCTGTACCCCTTGAAGGGTATCAGTGTGAACAATGAGGGCAACTCCCTGCTCCTCCCAGAGAATAAGCCCATCTGCACTCAACACTCAAGTTCTATGTGGGAGGCGATGTGTGTTTCCCTCTAACTACACAGGGCTTATGAGCAAAGGTCCACACTGGAATCTCTGTCTGATCTTGGACAATACACTCCATTTCTAGACTTCAGAATTTTTGTCGGTAGGGAAAGAATACAGTATAAATTATTTCAGTGAATTCTTTTGTTTGTTTGTTTTATTTTTGTTTGTTTGTTTATTTGTTTTCAAGACAGGGTTTTTCTTTGTAGCTTTAGAAACTGTCCTGTCACTAGCTCAATAGGTGAGGCTGACCTCGAATTCACAGAGATCTGCCTGCCTCTGCCTCTTGAGTGCTGGAATTAAAGGCATGTGCCACCACCACTGGGCTTCAGTGGGTTCTTGTGATGGTTAAATGAATAAATACATTTATTAGTCTTCTTAAACTGCCATAAAGAAATGCATAGACTAGTGTCTTGAACAACAGGGATTTGTTTAAACAACAAAAATAATTTATGGTTGGGTCAGCACAACACGAGGAACTGTATTCAAGGGTTGCAGCATTAGGGAGACTGAGAACCACTGCTCTAATATGTATGGCATTTGACAGTCAAATGGTGGATGAGTTTTCTAACACTGAAGCAGAACTAAATATCCATATTTTCAGCTAACTGTGCTTTTATCGTTTCTTTTTTGTTATTAAAAGCAACACAATGTTTTTCACGCCTAGTAAAGCTACCAACAGAGCGAGGGAAAGTAAGCTCCTCCACATGCTGTTTGGGTAGGAGCAGTGGAAAGGGGGAAAAATAAACTGCAACACCTGGGGTTTGGGTAGGGACTGTGGAAGGGGGAAGAAATAAACTGCACCACCTGGGGTTTGGGTAGTGGCCAAGGAAGGGCGAAGAAAACCAGGGAATATGCAGAGGCTTCATTTTTTTTTCTGAATGTCCTGAGGAATTCCCTAAACCTGGGTCCTAAGTCACATAAGGATTCCTCAAGGCTTCGCAAGAGAATTAGGAAATCAAAGCATCTCCATGGCGAGGGGCGTGGAGGAAGGACCTGAACACCAGCCAAGATGTGTCCACCTATAAAGGTATATCTCAAAAAGTATACAGTAGTGCATGCACACATACATGCATACCTGCATACACTTACACAAGCATACTCCAACTGCCCCAAGAAGATGGAAAACTATGAATATTTCTTGGGGGAAATGACTCTGCCAGTAAAGATTCTGAAAAGACTGCTTTCACATCATATTGGTTTTCTTGAGATACATGAACAACGCTAGTCCCTTAGGTTTGGTCTTTTAACAAAAGACTGGGGGTGGGGGCAAAACACAGAAACAGAAATGCAATAAAAATAATGATTTCCAGAAATACCCTAGACATTGAAATGCCTATTCTAATAAAGTAAGCACCAACTCTGGTTAATTATTTTAAGTGGGTATTCAACACACTTGAAATTCTTGCACATGAACCCTGGGAAATGAACATGTGAAGCTTTCAGAAGGGATGAAAGTAGAGAAACAGGACTGGCTTCTGAGGAAATCTGCAGAGCTTTCTATTTGTCCCTGAACTGCATTTTACAGATGCAAGTTTGCCTCTCATCCTATCATTAGACCATCTTCAAATCAAACAAATCTGTACTGCTTCATAAAGTCTGTGATCCCATAACTCAAATAATTACCTAACAAATCATCAAAACCAGATGCTGTGCTATCAAATTCATGTGCGAAGTGCGAGGCACTGGCTAATTTTATCTCACTCCAAAGGCCCCAGTGATGTTGTTATGGCTGAGGAAAATCTGATGTGTTTATAGATCTGGTAAACATATGAATCTTGTTCAGTGCTAAAAATCTCACACAGCGGCTCGAGCTCACAAAATACCTGCATAATTCAAAAGTTGGCCTTTTCAATGATATGTGTTACAATTATAGTGATTACTTCCTACATCCATAGTCTAAAATGTGTTTTGATAGTTCAGGACTTAGTTATCAGATAGACAACTTGCAGTGCTTCAATACAGCATTCAATACAAAAAGCCAATACAGTATTCTTCTCCCATCTACTTTTTTCTAGATGTCCTGGTCCCCGGGGTCTATTTGTGGGACTCCTAGCAGTGGGGTGAGGGCCTGTTCTCATTGCTTTGGCTGGCTTTAGGGAACAAAGGGAGGAGCTTGGTCCTACCCCAACTTGATATGCCATGCTTCATTGACACCCATAGGAGGGTGAACAATAGATGGCTTAGAAGGGGGTGCTGATGGAAGTCAGGAGGAGGGAATGAGAGGAGAGGAGGAAGGGAAAACTGTGGTCAGGATGTAAAATAAATTTAAAAATTTAATTAACAAGAAAAATTTTAAAAAGGAAGAACCTACGGTAATTCTCACAAGTTATATTTCATACTGTTTCCTCTAGAATTAACCACTTAACAAAATTTAAGTCCATGAACTATGACATTTTGGAGCAGGATGAAATAGAGCCTAACAAAATTAAACCATACCTCTTAAATTGTGCTCTCATTACTTCCCACTGTCATCTGGCCTAATCTATTGGCTTCAGAATCCAGTACCAAATCTTCTCCCATCCCAGGCAGAAAATCAATGAGCCCCATGTTATAACATATCCTGTATATTTCTCCAGCCTTGAAGTTATCCCAATATCTTGTCTATATGCTAACCCCACAGAACATGAGCATGAGGCCTTCTGGAGCCAACACTGAATTCTCAGGCTGACCTGAGAGGCAGCAGCTTCCTCTCACGGTCCCCCTCAGTTTTCTCTGCTAAGGAAACATCTTCTAGAATCCTTTTTCACAATTGTGTACACACCACACTTTCAGAATTCTGAAAGTTTTGCTTATAGGTACAGTGGTTAAAAAAAAAAAAATCTTTGAACCAACAGGGACCCACAACCCGAAAACATAACCATTTCATCAGATCAGTCCACCAATTTCAGGCATTAAATTAAGTGATACAGCAGGCACCTTAGCACATAATCTTGGCAGGAATTCTTGGGAACAAATAATTCTGAAATAAGTGGTTTAAAAGTGGTAGCTTCAAAAGTGACTAATTGCACACTGAGGGTCTATTCACAAAGTCCTGCATAGAATCTGCTCTTTCATTTCTCTTAAAATAATGATCAAATGGCCTATTGTACTCGAGCTTTGGTAGGCACAATTTGTAAATGGGATGATTAGGGCTAAAGATTTTCTGGGCTTCTCAGGCTTTGCCAAATATATATGTGCGCAAGCGCAGCCTTTATGGAACCCCTCTCACAGTTATAATTTCACACTTCATTTAGGAATTCTCTGCCAAGCCAGGATTAGCTCTGCTGACGCTGGTTTGTTCTGTGAAATGACTTTTGATTCAACCTACAATCACACTTAAACCTGGTAATAATACAGTGTACTGTGTACCATGCAGCAGAGAATAAGAAACGTGCGCGTTGCATGCCTTTTCCTTTTCCTTTTCTAGCCCATCACTTCCCCTCCTTTGCCCTTCTCTCTCTTTGCTCATGAGCACCTATTTCATTCAACTGGGATACAGTGAAGCAACCTTTAGAAAGCAGATCCTTGTAACCCCCCTGCAGACCTAACTAATGAGAGACAGGGAGGGGTAGCCAGAGAGCAGCTGCTGTGCAGGTCACCCAGAGCATGGTGGCCTTTCTAGAACCTTTTCCTTACTTGCTGGTTTAGGCAAGAAGTGGAAACACCAATTAAGTAGTACTAGTCTCGCTGCTGACACTTCAGAATTCAAATAATTAGATTTTCCAAACATCAGTGACATTGTCTGGCAAATCCTTCATCTGCCTCAAAAACCTTATTAAAGGGCAATAGCGTAGCAGCAGACAGCAAATCAGAATTCGCCTCCGCTGTGGAATGTTGCGCTTTCTTCAGCAAGCAAGTCAAGTATCAAGACTTATAAACTTTATTTTATTTTTTAAAAATGGCTAAATTGAATTTAGAACATTTTGTTTTAATGTGGGTGTTCAAATAGTCAAAAGATTTCTTCTCTAAAATTTGCTCATGAAACTAGCTGCGTGCTTCAATAAGTGAGCAACACATTTCTGATGTGTTAAATGTGTGAAATACATCCAAAAAATTCTGAGTCTTTCTTTATTTATTTATTAAAAATTTCTTCCCCCTCCCCACCTCCCACCACTCTAGTCCTAAGAGCAGTCAGGATTCCCTGACTCATGGGAAGTCCAAGGTACACCCCCCCCCCTCCATACAGGTCTATAAAGGTGAACATCCAAACAAACCAGGCTCCCACAAAGTCAGTCCATGCAGTAGAATCAAAACCCAGTGCCATTGTCCTTGGCTTCTCAGTCAGCCTTCACTGCCAGCCACATTCAGAGAGTCCAGTTTGATCACATGCTCCGTCACTCCCAGTACAGTTGGCCTTGGTGAGCTCCCATTAGATCAGTCCCACCATCTCAGTGGGTGGACGCACCCCTCATGGTCCTGACTTCCTTGCTCATGTTCTCCCTCCTTCTGCTCCTCATTTGGACCTTGGGAGCCAAGTCCAGTGCTCCAGTGTGGGTCTCTGTCTCTATCTCCATCCATCGCCAGATGAAGGTTCTATGGTGATATGTAAGATATTCATCAGTGTGGCTATGGGACAAGGCCAGTTCAGGCACTCTCTCCTCTGCTGCCCAAGGAACAATCTGGGGACCTCTCCTTGGACCTGGGAACCCCTCTAGAGTCTCTTGCGAACTCTAAAATGGCTCCCTTAATTAAGATATTTACTTCCCTGCTCCCATATCCACCCTTCCTCCATCCCCCTCATCCCATTCCCCCAAGCTCTCCTGAATCCTCCCCTTCTCCCTTCTCTCAAATTCTGAGTCTTATTCTGAGCTACAAGTAATGTTTATCACCCATGGATACTTTTTTAAGTGCTTAAGAATGAATTGGCATATGTTAGGCAAACTGATATGCAAATTTTGGTATTTCCTCAATAGTACAGATTGAATTATGACTTAATGCTCCAATAATCAATTTTAAAATGATCTTCTTCTCCTACAGCTGATAAAGACGTTTAGTAATGTGGCAGGATACAAGATCAACTCCAAAAAATCGGTTGCCCTCCTATACACAAAGGATAAAGAAGCAGAGAGGGAAATCAGAGAAACATAACCTTTCACGATAGCCACAAATAGCATAAAATATCTTGGGGTAACTCTAACCAAGGAAGTGAAAGACCTATTTGACAAAAACTTTAAGTCTTTGAAGAAAGAAATTGAGGAGGACACCAGAAAATGGAAAGACCTCCCCTGTTCTTGGATTGGGAGAATCAACATAGTAAAAATGACAATTCTACCAAAAGCAATCTATAGATTCAATGCAATCCCCATCAAAATCCCATCAAACTTCTTCACAGACCTTGAGAGAACAATAATAAAGTTTATATGGCAAAACAAAAAACCCAGGATAGCCAAAACAATCTTATACAATAAAGGAACTTCTGGAGGCATTACCATCCCTGACTTCAAACTCTATTACAGAGCGACAGTATTGAAAACAGCTTGGTATTGGCATAACAACAGAGAAGTCGACCTATGGAATCGAATAGAAGACCCGGATATTAACCCACAAACCTATGAACACCTGATTTTTGACAAGGGAGCTAAAGGTATACAATGGAAGAAGGAAAGCATCTTTAACAAATGGTGCTGGCATAACTGGATGTCAACCTGTAGAAGAATGAAAGTAGATCCATATCTATCACCATGCACAAAACTCAAGTCCAAATGGATTAAAGACCTCAACATTAATCTGACCACTTTGAACTAGATAGAAGAGAAAGTGGGAAGTAGTCTACAAGATATAGGCACAGGAGACCAGTTCCTAAGTAGAACCCCAGTAGCACAGACAATAAGAGAATCAATGAATAAATGGGACCTTCTGAAAATGAGAAGCTTCTGTAAAGCAAAGGACACTGTCAGTAAGACAAAAAGGCTACCTTCTGACTGGGAGAAGATCTTCACCAACCCCTCATCAGACAAAGGTCTGATTTCCAAAATATACAATGAACTCAAGAAGCTAGATACTAAAACTCTAATTAACCCAATTAAAAAATGGGGGTACTGAACTGAACAGAGAATTCACAATAGATGAACTTCCATTGGCCAAAAGACACTTAAGGTCATGCTCAACCTCTTTAGCGATCAGGGAAATGCAAATCAAAACAACTGTAAGATACCATCTTACACCTGTCAGAATAGCTAAACTTAAAAACACCAATGATAACACTATGCTGGAGAGGATGTGGAGTGAGGGGAACACTCATCCATTGTTGGTGGGAATGCAAACTTGTGCAGCCACTGTGGAAATCAGTGTGGCGGTTTCTCAGGAAACTGGGAGTCAACCTCCCTCAGGACCCAGCAATTCCACTCTTGGGAATATACGGAAGAGATGCCCTATCATACTACAAAAGCATTTGTTCAACTATGTTCATAGCAGCACTATTTGTAATAGCCGGAACATGGAAACAACCTAGGTGCCCCTCAATAGAAGAATGGTTAAAGAAGGTGTGGAACATATACACATTAGACTTTTACTCAGCAGTAAAAAACAATAACATCTTGAATTTTGCATGCAAATGGATGGAAATAGAAAATGCTTTACTGAGTGAGGTAACCCATACCCAAAAAGAGGAATATGGTATGTACTCACTCATAAGTGGATTCTAGCCATAATTTAAGGACTTCGAACCTATAATTTGTGATTCTAGAGAAGTTAAATAAGAAGGTGAACCTAAAGAAAATCATATAGTTATCCACTCCTGGATATTGGAAGTAGACAAGATTTTCAGGCAAAACTTGGGTGCACGGGGGTGGGGGGTTGGGGGGATGAATGCAAGGGGAGATGGGTAGAGAGAGGGGAAAAGGGGAGGATTGGGAAAAGCTTGGGGGAATGGAATGGGTGGGATGGAGGAAGGGTGGATATGGGAGCAGGCAAGTATATATCTCAACTAAGGGAGCCATTTTAGGGTTGGCAAGAGACTTGTTTCTGGAGGGGTTTTCAGGCCCAAGGAGAGGTCCCCAGATTCTTCCCTGGGCAGCAGGGGAGAGGGTGTCTGAATTGGCCTTGGCCCATAACCATACTGATGAATATTTTGCGTATCACCATAGAACCTTCATCTGGTGATGGGTGGAGATAGAGACAGAGACATATATTGGAACACTGGAATTAACTCCCTAGATCCAAATGAGAAGCAGAAGGAGGGAAAACGTGTGCAAGATAGGCAGGACCAGAGGGAACCTTCATCCGACGATGGATGGCGATACAGACGGAGACCCACATTGGAGCACCGGACTGAGCCCCCAAGGTCCAAATGAAGAGCAGAAGGAGGGAGAACATGAAAAAGGACATCAGGACCGCAAGGGGTGCGATCACCCACTGATACAAGGGGATTGATCGAATGAGAGCTCACCAAGGCCAGCTGGACTGGGACTGAACGAGCATGTGATCAAACTGGATTCTCTGAATGTGACTGACATGGGGGCTGACTGAGAAGCCATTGACAATGGTACTGGGTCTTGTTTCGTCTGCATGAACTGGCTGTTTGGGATCCTAGTCTGTTTGGATACTCACCTTCCTAGGTCTGGAAGGAGGGGGAGGAACTTGAACTTCCCACAGGGCAAAAAACCCTGACTGCTCTTTGGACTGGAGAAGGAGGAGGAGAGGAAGTGGGGGGGGGAGAGGGAGTAGGGGGAATGGGAGGGTATGGGGAGGAGGGGAGGAAGTGGAAATTTTTATAAACAAACAAATAAAAAAAAGAGCAAAAAAAAAAGATGATCTTCTTAGGGTATTTGTCAATGCAGTTACAATGATATGTTTGCCTATTGTAGGGATCTATACAGAAAGATTATTTTAAAGAAGAGACAGACATACATACAGACAGACAGACATACCAGAAAAAACTCTCAGAAATTTAACCTCTACTTCATTTTTCTATCCTTCTTTCATTTTCAGGTGAGACTAATAAAATAAAAACTATTTCCTAGGTAAAGATGATTTATATTTAAAAACAATAAGCTTTAAAGCGTAAAGAAAATCATGATTCCTCTTAAAGAAATTAAGAAATACTATGACATAAAGATTTTAAAAGACAAACAAAGCAAAATTTTCTTAGAAATGCTACCCAACAGCTCAGCGATGACCACAGTTAATATTTCTCTGACAGCTATGCATTTCCTCGTAGACACGTAGCTATGCATTTGCCTCTTAAACTATTGATGAGGATAAATGAGTCGCAGCTGCCTTCTAACTAGTGTTTACTTCCACACAGAAAGCTGCTGATAATTTATATATCAATGTAACTGAACACTGTGCCGCTCCTGAATTTTCCAAGAAAGCCATTACATCATTTTTGAAACAAAACATTCTTTTCCCCTATTTATTTACATTTCTTCCTACTATTGTAAAACCTTCTCAAATAAGAATCAAATGTATATTCTTCTATGGAGAGTGTTTTTTGAAA
Organism: Myodes glareolus; assembly: GCF_982192425.1. NCBI lineage: Eukaryota > Metazoa > Chordata > Mammalia > Rodentia > Cricetidae > Myodes > Myodes glareolus. The sequence goes on from NC_142040.1 coordinate 33,605,475, forward strand.
ATTAAATAATCCTAAAACTTCCCATTATCTGAAATGATTTACATAAATAGGCATGTACATTCGAACATATGAATATGTGTGTATATCATCTTTTGGGCTACGCTACTTTATCTGTGACTTTTTGATAAACTGTTATGTTTTCAGCCATCCTTGTATTCCTGAAATTATTTTTGGTCATCATAATTCCATCTTTTGAACAGAGTACCGGCATCCACTCAAGAGCATTTGTGTGGAAATAAGAGCTTATTTGGGAGTTGTAGTAAGACTTTTCCTAAAACTAACTTTGAAATATCATTATCATTTCCCTTATTGAAAAGGCAATACTTTAAAATTGTAAAATGTTAAAAAAAAGGCCATGTGTGATGATATACAGTGAAATTCTCCCATGTCTCCCAATTTCCCACTGAAAAAAATTACTACTAATTCTCCCACTTATTTTTATTAATTTAATTCCCTGTAAGTAAATTTTCAGGTAGTTTAAGGTTCTTCTAATATACAAACAATATTATTATTATATGTGTATATATATATACTTTTGCATATATGTTTATTAAACACATCTCAAAATGCACAATTACATAAATACTATATTTTACTGTATATTGCAAAATCACTGTAGATTGCTAAATTGACAGTTCAAAGTATTATACCGATATGACTGTCACCAAGTAGTAATGTGTAAAAATTTACTTCTCCACTCTTTGGGCACATATTTGCTACTAATGTCTTAATCATTTGTGATGCATAGCACAAAATGTATCTCATTTTAATTTGTATTACTCCAATGAAAATGAAAATTATTTCTAGCAGCAGTAGTGACACATACCTTTAGTCCCAGCACTTGGAATGTAGAGGCAGACAGGTCTCTATGAGTTCAAGGATAGCCTGGTCTACAAAATGAGTTCCAGGACCTCCAGAGCTACACACTGAGACCCTTTCTTTAAAAAAAAAAAAATATTAAGCCTTTGTGTTCCTTATGAGAATTATCTCTTCTTCTTCAGGAAATTAGCTTGGTATCTATCAAATGGGTGTTTTTCTTATTAACTTCTAAGTGTCCATGGGCTTATCTGGGGCTTATCTGGGGCTTATCTGGGGCTGTCAGTACAGGGTAGTCCAATTGACTCCTGCCTTAGGGTTTCTGTTGCTGTGATAAAACACCATGACGATAAACAACTTGAGAAGGCAAGGTTCGTTTCATCTTATAACCCACAGGTCACATTCCATTGCTGAGGAAGATTGGGGCAGAAATTAAAACAGGGGCAGAACCTGGAAGCAAGAGCTGATGTCGTAATCACTTACTGTTTTGTTCCTTGTGGTTTGCTCAGCCTGCTTTCTTATAGCACCCAGGATCACCATCCCAAGGGTAGCACCTCCCCCTGATATTCCTACATCAGTCACAAATTAAGAAAAATAAATGCACCACAGGCCAACCTGGTGGGGGCATTTTCTCAATGAAGTTCCTGCTTCTGAAATGACCCTAACTTGCATCAAGTTGACATAAAAACTAGCCAGTACAACTATCAAAACAACGTCAACAATATTGCTGTCGCTTTTGGTTACCTCTAAGAGGTGGAAGGTCAATTTCCATTGCTGAAGGCACCACACACTTAGTACACAGGACTCGGATGATTCTAACTGAATCTAAACTGAAAACCTCCTTTCTGCAGTCTAGCTTCTACAATACCAGAAAGTACTAGGCAAGCTTCCAAGAGTGGGGAGAAATTAAACAGTCCTACCCAGATGAGATACCTATGAATCATAACAATGACCAGCATGGCAAGATATCCATAGAAGTGCAATAAGTGTCCCTCACTCATTGGTGGTAACAGGCAGCTGTCTAGCTGGGGTTAGGGACCACTCAACAGGAGTGAAATCACATCTGCTTTTAGAAACTTAGTCAGTTGCTCAAAGATAGTGAGATCGTAGATGTAAGAAGAGAACCTACTACCACAACTTTGCTAGACTACAGTCGGTTTGAACGCAACAATAATGAACTCCAAGTCACCAATAATGTTTCACATTAAGAAATCAAAGCACTACCTTTTGGTGTCATTTGACCAAAAATGAGCTGGTGCGGGAGAATTATCTGTATTCTGTCAATCATATTTTAATAAAACGCTGATTGGCCAGGCAGGCAGTATAGGCAGGAAAGCCAGACAGGAAGTAGGGGTGGAGCAAAGAGACTGGGAGTATTCTGGAAGCAGAAGCTCTCTCTCAGCCACTCCTGCACAGACCACCGAAGAGGCAACATGTAAGCTGTCACACTGAGAAAGGTACTAAGCCCATGTGGCTAAAATAGATAAGGATAATGGGGTAATACATGTTATAAGAGCTAATAAGTAGCCTGACCAAATGGGCCAATCAGTTTATAACCTTATGGAGTCCTGTGTGTAATTTCTCTTTGGGATTTGCCGGCTGTTGGGGTACCGGGCGGGACGGAAACCCCAACAAGCCGGCCCTCATGTTACATATGGCGCCCAGACGTGGATAGGAGAGTCCACGGAAGGCCTGGGAGAGTTTGGGAAAGAGTAGAGTGGGGTATGTTTTCTTGGTGGCAGCAGTTTTTCGGTTCTGCTCTGCTTGCTAGAGGCGGGCAAGTGCTCTCATCTAGGAGAGGCTTCTTGACTCAGCCTTGGCTGCAAAACCTTGCAGCTCATTGGGAGGTCCTGCCACGAAACACTTGGATGCTGTTGGTGGAGAGCTGAGCGCATGCTTTTCGGTCGTAGCAGGAAAAAAGCTGTGCTGTTTTGAAGTGCCGGCTTTCTGGGCTGTCCTGCCAGGACAAACTCTGACTCTTGCAGGCAAGCAGTCCGACTGAGTGTGGTCTGTGAGCAGAATGATGCAGCTTGCTTGCTGGCAAGGACCTTGAAACGCCATAGAGTTGTGGCAGTGAACACAGCTCTGGCTGGTACCTCAGCCTTGAGGCTGAAATGCTAAGGAATGAGCTGGATCTAGCTGTCAAAGCCACGGCTCTCCATATTGCTTAGTAAATTAATGGCTCATGTGGTCAGAAAAAGAAAAATATACAGTAAAGAGAGATTCAAAGTGGAAGAAAACCTCTAAATGGTTTACAGTGTGTATATGCAGGCTAAAAGTTAAAATTCTTAAAGTTAAAAGGAAAGAAAGAGAGTAGTTGGGTGTGGTGGTACACACCTTTAATCCCAATGCCTGGGAGGCAGAGGCATATTGACCTCTGTGACTTCAAGGGGTAGAGGTAGATTGACCTCTGTGACCTCAAGGTGTGGTAGTACACGCCTTTAATCCCAATGCCTGGGAGGCAGAGACAGATCTCTGTGAGTTCAAGGTGTGGTAGCATACACCTTTAATCCCAGCACTGGGGAGGCAGAGACAGGAGGATCTCTGTGAGTTCAAAGACAGCCTGGTCTACAGTGTTATTCCAGGACAAAGATATACAAAGATCCTGTCTCAAAAAGTAAAAGTAAAAATAAAAAAAAATAGAGGTTAAAGTAAAGCCACACAAAGATGGAAAATACAAAGAGAATCTTGATACTGTATGTTATTATGCTCTCTTTGAATTGTTTGATTGTTGAGGAAGGAGCAACAACTGCTAAAAGACTTTTGTTTATAAATGCTGCTGAACTAACCCAAGATAGGAATTTTGAAAATACCTTGGCTTCAAAACTGAAGTCAAAAGGTATGTTACTTTGGAGAAGAGATTTTGCTTTTGTTTCCACAGAAAACGAGAGACTCTGGATTTATTCAGAGTTAAGAATAATCACCTTTGACCAAGGGAGGCCACCTGAAAAATCTCCGATAGGAACAGATGGCCCAGATGACAGAGGTCTACATCCAGAACTGATCCAAGACTGCTGCCTGAGATGATCGAGACTCACAGGATACTCCAGTCATGACTTGATTATAACTCTAAATTTTCTTTAGGTCCCCTTAAGACTATCAGTGCCCCCAACCAGCAGGAAGTAGCCTGAAATACTACGCCCACATTCCCAACAAATGGATTATGGGTATTTTCCTTTGTTTAAAAAAAAAAAAGAGGGAAATGGTGCGGGAGAATTATCTGTATTCTGTCAATCATATTTTAATAAAACGCTGATTGGCCAGGCAGGCAGTATAGGCAGGAAAGCCAGACAGGAAGTAGGGGTGGAGCAAAGAGACTGGGAGTATTCTGGAAGCAGAAGCTCTCTCTCAGCCACTCCTGCACAGACCACCGAAGAGGCAACATGTAAGCTGTCACACTGAGAAAGGTACTAAGCCCATGTGGCTAAAATAGATAAGGATAATGGGGTAATATATGTTATAAGAGCTAATAAGTAGCCTGACCAAATGGGCCAATCAGTTTATAACCTTATGGAGTCCTGTGTGTAATTTCTCTTTGGGATTTGCCGGCTGTTGGGGTACCGGGCGGGACGGAAACCCCAACAAGCCGGCCCTCATGTTACAATGAGCTCTGCTTTGAATTCTCTACCTTGCTTTGCTTTCCCTGTGTCTTCCTTCTTTTTTTTTCTGTTGTATGCGTCTGAATCTGTGCCTGTCTGAACACTGTCTTGCGAATCTGTCCCTGTTTCAATGTCTAAGTCTATCCCTGTGTGTGCCTCTGTATCCATCTGTATGTGTTTCTGTCTGTCTGTCCCTAACAGAGGGCTTTGATGTCTCTTTCTTATTGAACAGCACAGAAAGCATCACATGGAGAAAGGAATGTGGTACACTTTGCCGAAAATTTAAGAGTTTTCACAAGGGATTCAGTTACTGACTCCAGCTGACCTAGATAACCAACAAACATTGTCAAGCGATGTTGAATGCTGCTTTCAGCATTTATGGCAGATAGTCACATTACACAGCTGCTTTCAGCCTATTTTTTGTTTGCGGAAAATGATTATTATAGCAAACATGCAAACACGGCTTCCTTACTCTTGGGTCAGGGCCATGGAAGAACTGACAATTTAAGATTACAGCTGTGCATTAACTTAGGTTGTAAAAGTTGATTACACAGGAAAGTCAAGACAAGCTGAGCTGGTTGCTACATTGTTCTCTTAAAAGCAGGTTAAACATACAGGCTGAGTACACAGCGGGACAGCTATCTTAAACAGTCTCAATGTCTATTAGTAACTTTGCCTGTGAGGTCCAGCAAAACTTCCGGTCTCTTAGACTGTAAAAAATATTTCTATATAATTTGTTACTACACAAGACAACACACTTCCTAACTACATTCTGAATCATCCTTAGACTCAAAGACCAGCCCTAGCTACCCTCCCTCCTCAGAGAGTCTTTTCTACAGCAAATGGAAATCATTACAGAAAACCACACCTGAACACAATGCAGAGATCAATGGATCATGGGGACCCTAACTTCAATGGATATATCTGCAGCACAGTTCCTCCATCTAGAAAACATCTAGAAAGAGGAAGTAGAAATATTGTAAGAACCAGAATACCAGGAAATCTGCTATGAGGCTTTCCATCATAGAAATAGCTGCATAAACAAGACTGCTCAATGACAGTATCAATAGACGTGCTAACATAGAAATGGGGAAATCTCATGGGACCCCAGCTCTCAACCAAGAACTAGAGACAACTAATTACTGTTGAGAGAGGGGGAATTAGCCTCTTCTAGGAATGAGCCTCTTAATTGGTTATCAAAGCAGTCATCTCTGAAATCACATAAGCACAAACAACAAAAGTAGACTCAGGGGTTAAGATATGCATATACGTATATATGTATATGCATATATATGTAACAACAATAATAATAAAAGAAAAAGAGGCACATTTGTGAGTAGGAGAACATAATCATGGAAGAGGAAGGGGACATGGGCAAAGCTAGAAGGAGAAATGGGAAAGGGGGGAAGTGATGTGCCGTATTGTAACTAAAAATATGGAAAGTTTTTAATTTCAAAAGGAAAATGACAACAAATACTGGCAAAGACGTAGGTGGCAAAAGAAGTCTCATTCATTATTAGTGAGAATATCAACTGATAAAGCCACCATGGAAATAAGTCTAGAAGCTTTTCAAAATATAACTATCACATGACCTACCTATCCCACTCCTGGAAATAGGCCCAAAGGACCATATCCTACCATAGAGTTACTTAAACATTTTTGTTTATCACTGCTTTTTTCCCAAGGAAATAGAATCAGCTCAAATGTCCATCAGTAAAAGGATAATGAGAATGTGTGTACATATACAAAGAAAGTTGAAATTGTGAATATTTCAGGAAATTGGATGGGAAACATTCTAAGTGAGATCACCCAGGCTCAAAAAGACAAATCCCACATGTTTTCTTTCATATGTGGGTCCTAGCCTCTGGCCATTGAATAAGTGTATATTGATGGCCATAAATATGGGTAAATACTAGAAAATTAGAGGACTCATATGACTTGAAAAGAAAGAATTTTAGGGCTGAAGCATAAGGAAGGCAGTAGAACAAAGTGGAAGAGGTGATGCTGAGGGTGAAGGTCATGGTGGAGCAAGGGGCAGGGGAGGGGGACAAAGGAGTCAGGGGTCAACAGTTACAAACTTTGTATGGAAATGTCATATAGAAATTGTGACTTTGGAAACTCATTCTGTGATGCTGGTCATTTGGTAACCTGTTTTAGACTTTGGCATATGTTGTTCATTGGCACTGAACAAATGCATTTTGTGTCTTTCTTCTTCTTTCGAAAAGTGGTTGAGAGTGAAGAGCACCTCTATTCCCTGTCTCCTCACCACATAAACAACACCAGACACTGTTTAAAACATCTAACAGCAGTTATAGTTCGTGATTTAAGAGGTCATCCTACTAAGGTGTGAGGGACTGATTCTTATAGGAGAGAGCATGTAGTTGAAGTAACACACAGTTTCTGAAAGAGAAGCAGGTGGAGTGTTGTAGGCTTGGGTTATAGAATGTATCCTTACTTTTTCTTTCTTAAAGTCTTCGTGTTGAACAGTTCTGATTCTTCTTTCAAGTAACCTATTGTTGCCCAAGTGAGTAACACTGCCCTGTATTTCTGAAAGACAAAATAAATCATAAGTATTCTTTTAGTTTATAAAGCATCCTGGAAAAATAAGAAGGAAAGAACACAGTCTTTGTTGAAAAAATTGAAGCAAAATAAACAGAATTTGTCATGAATAAATCTGATTTACAGGTATGCCTTAAGGGGGCCAAGAGATGGCTCAAGAGGTAAAAGCTCTTGCCTATAATCCTGAAGACCTGAGTTCAAATTCCAGGACCCACATGACAGAAATAGAGAACTGATTTCCATACACACATTGTCCTCTGACCTCCATACACATGCTGTAACACACACACACACAAACACACACACACACACACACACACACACACAAATTTATTTGTTTATTTAATTGTTTTAAAAAGAATGTCTTAAGGATGTTCCCTAAATGTATGCTAGATAGGTTTGTTGTGGTGGTGACCAAAATTCTTGAATGAACAATTTATGGAGAAGAAGGAATTAATTGACTTACAATTCTGAATGGTTTAATCTGTGGTTCCTTAGCTCCCCATACCTGAGCATCATGGTAAAACATCACAGCAGCACTGTATGATAAGAGACTTCTTCACCTCGTAATGAACAAGAAGGTACTGAGTAAAAGAGCAATGGTCCCAGGGTCAAATAATTTAAAACACTACCAAGAACACATTCCAGGTAGCCTGCTTCCTCTCTCTGAGCCACACCGCTTATACTGGCTACTTCTATGTCAACTTGACACAAGCTAGAGTCATTAGAGAGGAAGGAGCTTCAGTTGAGTAAATACCTCCATAATATCTGGCATTTTTAAATTAGTGATTGATGAGGGAGGGCCCAGTCCTTTGTAGGTGGTGCTATGCCAGGCTGTGGTCCTGGGTTCTTTAAGAAAGCAGGCGGAGCAGGCCATCAGGAAGCAAGCCAGTAAGCAGCACCCCTCCATGGCCTCTGCATCAGCTCCTGCTTCCAGGCCACTGCATGTCTGAGTTCCTGTCCTGACTTCCTTTGATGATGAACAGTGCTGTGGAAGTGTAAGCCAAGTAAACCCTTTTCTGCCCAACTTGCTATGGTCATGATGGTTTCTTTGCAGCAGTAGAAACTCTAAGTCATTGGCTAAAGTTTCCAGTATCTCTCAAAATAGCACCATTCGCTATGGACCTTGAGACAGGAGCCCATACAACACATCCCATACTAAAATCCTAACAAGGAAAAAATGAAGTCATAATTGTTAAGGAGGCAGCTAATATCAAGGAGGATAATTATAGACAACAAATTCAAGGTAACTAAAGACTTTTCTTCTCCAGTTCTCTAAACTATGCTTGGTTGTAGAAACACAGCATGTAACAATGTTATTGTTCTGAGAAAAGTAAATATTTAAGACTATTTTAAATGAGTGAGGAAAGGAGACATCAAATAAGGAAATACTCCTCCACTTCATTCACACTGATAAAATGTACAGCCATCACCACCATCGAGCTCCAAAATATTTTCACCAACCCAACATGAAACATCATGCCCACTCTACAGTCACTTGGCATTCTCTCCTCTTTCCAGCTCTGCCAACTGCTAACTGACTTTCAGTTTCCATGGAGTTGATTATTCTGGACATTTTGCATATATGGAACAATCCAATATGTGGCTATCTGTGGCTTGTTTCTGTCACTTTGGGATCACACACAACAGTAATGACTGGAGTTGGAGGAACACTGAAGAAGTGTGTGACTCTACATCTCCTACAAATTTGCCTGGCATTCTGCAGAATCCATTTGCATCTCACACAAAGTTAAAAAATGCCTATTTGAACCTCATTTCACCGCGTGAGAACTATGGCACAAAAATATGATAGTCTGTCTGTCACAGGCAGACTTTGAACTCAGATCGTTAAGAAAGCAGCTCCCAGACACTCATTACCACGCAGTCTCAGAGATCTCACTGTAACCAAGGTCTTAAGAAGATAACTGGAGATCTGACCACTTCTTAATTCTCAAACGTATCAACAGCATCTCCTCATGCCAACAACTGCAGCATAAATAACATCTTCTCATGCTAGCATCTACACACGACAGAAGAAAAGAATCAGTGGTAGGAGGGAACTCTCTGTACCTCTTTGTTAATTTATTTCTGATGGTAGAGAGCTCAGGATTTAATCATTTCCCAATGATCTCCTTTTAATAGCACCATGATGTGGATTAAGTTTCAACCACCTTTGTCCTTTGTATACCGCCTTCAAACTGTAGCTCTCTCTATAATGACAACACCCTCCTAAGATTCTTCATGAGAAATGAGTACATGCTACTAAACTCCACAGGTGTTGTCAGAGAAGTGGATCAAGCACCCTGTTCTATTGCCATCTCTTCCTATTGGCCCTCGTGGCATGTGTTCTTAAAAAAGACTGTACACTGGAAAGCAGTAGCTCAGAGGCAAAAATGAACATTGCTTTTCAGAAGAGGTGACATATCTCAATAAATAAACGGTTGGCACTTTCCTGACTCCTGAACCATCTGTGGGGTCTGGAGAGCTCTACTGTGCTACCTGATGAAGCAGTACCTGTCCTGTTGCCTAGTCATTCTATCAGGCACCAAACACTCTGTCCCTCGGCATTTCTCTGCTTCAGGACATTATGCCATGTTCTTGAGATGGACCCAATTTGGAAAAGTTTGGATGCTTACGGTTTAGAGTTGGCATTTTGGAGTGAAGCACACACATCACTGCCAGCTCCATGCTAGCAAGCTCACTCATATTCTTAGCTTCATTAGGCATGAGTGTCCTCATGACAAAATGAGACTGGTGTTGATTTCACAGGACAGCTGCAAGAACGAACTTAAATGAAGCATGGAGCCTGCAGAGCAGAGCGCTTGCCCCGTGAAACTAAGTCCTAGAAAATGGAGGTTGTTATGCTTAGTGTTGTGTGGTTAACTGGGTGCTTTCCAACTGAACTCCCTGAGAAGACGAAAGAGTCCCACGTCTGTGATGTGTGCTCTAACACATAGTTGCCACCACCCACCTCTAGCTACTGAGTCCTTCAGATGGTGGTTCCATCTCAATTCAATAGCTGCACACAGCTAATAACTACTATGTGAGATAGCACATGTAACCTTCAGCCAACAACTAGATGGGTTGGCTAGGTTAATTGAACGAATACTTCCATTATCATCACAAACTATGAGAATGGACTCATAAGAGTGAGGAGAAAAAGGATCATTTGATTAGATGTTTCCATTTTAAAATAATTAATGGGAAATTTTGCTTTATGTGGAGCCTACTACAATATATATAAAATATTTTATATATATTTATAGCTGGGTTCAAATTAAGTATAAGAGATGCTAGAGACACATTTTTAAAAATAAATGAAAATAAAGTATAGTAAATTCAATTATCTAACAAATAATAAACTCCTCTCCCCCTCCCCCTGCACCACCAACATGGAGAAGGGATTCACCTGTGTCTGACAGTTTTGAATAGGGTCATATTACTTGCTTTGGTCAGTGAAATGGGAACAGGGGTTCTCAGAGGCAGAATACATATCTTTTCACCTCTCTGAGGCTCATGACCTCCACCCAGTTAAAAAAAATATCCCAGTATACCCCAGTCCCAGAACAAGCACTTGAAACTGACATATGTTATAAAGGCTGAGAAGACAAAACAATCTGCCATATGCAACCTAGAAGCTTAGGTAAGCAAGTAGCACACAGGCTCCCAGACTAATACTTGCAAAACAGGGTGTCCAGTGATTGTATGTCCTAGCCTGAGGGCCATAGAGGATAGAATGTGTTATCTCGGCTTAAGCAGGGAGGAGGAAAACCTGGAGAATACCTCCTTCTTACTGCGTTTCTGTTCTAATTTGTCCTTCAAAAGATTGGATGGGCCCAACCCATACTGGGAATTGTAACCCTCACTACTTAGTCTAAAAACTAATTTCATCTGAAAACACCCATATGAGCACAGCCAGATATATTTCCTCTAGGAAAATTCTGGTAAGTCAGATTAATGCATACACACAAGATAAATAAATAAATAAAAACCACCACTACTGGACATACCTGCGCATGTCTTTAATCCCAGCACTTTACTGGGAGACAGAAGCAGGCGGCTCTCTATAAATCTGAGGCCTTCCTAAGCTATACAGAATGCTCCAGGCCAGGCAAGGCTACATAGTGAGATCCAGTCTTCACAAAATAATTAATTAATTAATTAATCTCTTATTTTCCCTCTGAAATTTACTTTCTAAATAGCTTGAGCTGTAGATTATTGAAACCAAGAGGTCACAGAGAAAAGGCCTCCATAAACTGAATAGTAGAGACTGGAAACCAACATTATCTTTGTGCAGCCTGACTGTCAAGGCCACTGTCAAAGAGGAATGGTGACTAGAGCAAGACCAGAACACACTACCTGCCTCTACCACTTGTTCTCATTCTGTTTTCCAAGAAGAAAGTTTCCTCTGGGTTTTTACAAATAGGTGGAGTAGTCATTACCTGGGGTTTTAATATATCTTGCAGTAAGTGTTAAAATATCCATTGGCAAAGCTCATACATAAGGTATGATTTCATTAGAAACACAGTTCTAGGCATCCATCTTTTCCACTAAGCAGTACTTTTCCACTCTCATAAGCATGAAGCTGCTTTAATACAACTTCTATTAGCTTTGTGAATGCCTCTGCCTATACCATAAGACTTACCGGTATATAGCAAGCAATGCAGCTCTAGGACTCGCTAAAGTGTAATGGGGGTTTATTGAAAGGCACGCCAGATCAAGGTACGAGGTACAAATTTAATTTGGAAGAGGGAATAGATGACGACAAAATACAGCTCAAACTAATTAGACAGCAAATTTCAGAGGGGAAATAAGAAAGAAGTTGTGAAGCCCAACTAGGGAGACTGAATGATTTTGTGCCTTGGAATTGTCAAAGTCTCACAATTTCTGGAGTATTCTTAGTCTTCCCTTTTCTGCGGCCTCTCTTTTGACACTGACCTAGTCATACAATCCTCAGATCACAGCACCAACCAAGTGTTTTCTCGGTCCTTGAGTGTCACAAAGTCAGGGATCAATCTGCCCCCCCACTGAGGAAACTGAGGGGCTGACAGGAAGACGCAGCAAATCCTGCACTGAAGCCTGTCATGCAGCTAGGCCCTTCTGCACCCCTCACTGAAGCAGTGGGGAAAAAGCTTTCTTCCCTGTTTGACTAGGACATTCTTCTAGAATGTCTTCCTATAGCCATTTCTCCTCAACTGCTTTTTCAGACTCCACCCCCTAACATGTACTGTTTGGACCCAGAAAGATAACACCAATGATGTTCTCTCTTGGGTACTCCCAAATCCCTGCCAGTCCTAGACTCACGTATGAATTTGTCTCCCAGCTAATACTGAGATAGTCATTCATGTGAGTAAGTCTCTGACAACTTCATCCTGACAGTATCAACTATGGCACGCCCATAAATGTCTGAACCTCATCAGGAATACGGTGCAGTCTTTTGTGCTCATGTAGGATCTAAAGTGACTTTAAGAAAGTCAGTGAAAGTAAGATGCCGGTTTGTGCTTTGAGGTTGTTTACTTGAAATCCTGCATAAATCACCAGAACAGATGGGAACATTGATAGAGAAGAACCCATCTTTCAGTGCACACCACAAAGCCAATTGCAGCAATCGGGACTTGGGACAACAGGGATGACTGAGTGCTCCAAAATACATCACCAGGCTACAATTTAGGTTTAGATTTGAAAACAACAACAACAACAACAAAACCATACGTGTGACATAAAGTTAGGAAGGGCACTATTTTCACAAAGCCAAGAGACTTTAAATTAAGTCAAGTCAGAGTTCAAGTCTATGTAGATGGTAAAGATCTCAAAGCCAAAGATTTAGCCCCCAGTGTAAAGCTGAAAATCAATAAAAGGTTACTACATCAGGGAAATGGCAGCTTGGGGAAAACAGTGTGGTTCAGGGACAAAAATGAAAGGCATCTACCTGCCTTGTTTATTGTCTCTCAAGAGTCGCCCTTGAAGGATCAGTGCCCAAAGCTTGATCTCATAGGTCTACTGAGTTCACATGATGTCATGGGAAGTAGCTGAGTCAAGAATTGCCTTCAAATCGGTTCAAAACACAACAATGTACACTAAATGCTTCATCGTACATGAAATTCTAGAACATGATAAGATAAAATGTACTCTGTGTTGCTTCAGGGATGGAGCGTTGACAGGCCACAGGCCTGAGAAAACTTATTTGGTGACATAGGCGCCTCATGCCTTGATAGGAGACATGCATCAATGCTGACTGAATAGCACACTTAAAATCTGAGCATGTCACTGTCCATAAACTAAAACTTGGACAATATTTTAAATGCTAAAATAAAAGTATCGGGAACCAAAAGTATACTTATTTAAGGTTCTACCCAAAAATGCTGTCACCCTCACAGGTGTAGGGAAATTCCTACACTCCTTATTATGTATAGAAAATGAATGCTTTTCCTCTTCTTGGTTTCTGGAAGCTCCATCCGGACCTAAATGTAGTCAATCTGAGGTTCTCAGTGCCCTTTAAATATTGTAAGAGGTCAGACACTCCACAGCTAGAATGCAGTGCAGAAGCATGACACCTCTTAGCATTCTGAACTTGGACTCCCACTATCTTTTTAAAATACTTTTGCCTATGTGTATATGTATATAGCATGCATTCATGTACTCATATTCACATGTTTGTAGTACTCATGCATGTAGAGGTCTGAAGTTGATACCAAGTGTCTGAGTCCCTTGAGCAATCTTCATTTTATTTACTGAGGCGGGATATCTCCCTGAACCCAGAACTAACAATTCCAGCTAGTCTAACTAGCCAGCTTGCTCTAGTGTTCCCATCTCTGCTTCCCAAGCGCTGGGACTATAGGGGCTCTTCAGACCCATCCAACTTCTTTGTACATTTTGGAGATAAACTCTGACCGCCATGCTTACAGGCCAAGTGCTTTATCTACTTAACCATCTCCCCAGCCTTCTTTTTTGTTTGAAATAACTTTTTCATTAATTAAGCAATGTCAGTGTTTGCAATTAAGTTCTAATTAGCATGACTGCTGGTATCAGAAGTTAGTAGCTACACACACATCTTCAGGAACATAGACAGGGAAATATTATCTGGCATGAAATGCTTAGGTGGGAAACACTGAGGATATTATGGTATGAAAATTACAGTCAACATGACACACAGTAGCTGAAGAATTGACGGAATTGTACCCTGGAATCTCCCAAAATGAAATGTCCATTAAAGACCAGGTTTTGTTAGACTTGGAAGCCAGAGCACAGCCAGGGTCTCTTAATCCTCACTGTAGTCTACTGAGGAGGTCCTTATAATCCCCTTTGTTTAAAAAGAATGTGGAGCTTAGAGAGGGAAAAGCTTACTGGGATACAGTTCTTAAAATGGCTCTAGATCACCTATAATGTGACTAACATCCTTCATGGATAGTTTATAGACACATGTTTATCCACAGTACAAAATTCCAGTCATGATATTGTCCAGTGCCTTCTGAAAATGAATTGTGGTCCAGTAGAGGGAAAATCAACTCTTTTCCTCTTGCTTCTTCTTCTTTTGTTTTCTATTTGTTTGTTTTTGTTGCTATTTGTGTACTTGTTTGCTTGTTTTTTAAGACTGAAGTCTCCCTATGTAACCCTGGCTGTCCTAGAACTTGCTATGTAGACCAGGCTGGCTTCAAACACAGAAATTAACTGGCCTCTGCCTCCAGAGTGCTAGGATTAAAAGCATGTGCCGCCACCACCCAGCTTTCTTCTTTAATTAACGCTAGTAATTATACAATGGGTTTCATTGTAGCGTTTTTATGTGTGCTTAATAAAATATTTTTAGCCCATTCATCCTACCAATGACCCTCTCTCTTACCCTCCCTTGATCTTCCCTGATTCTCCTTTTCTTCCCTAACTGTACCCACTCTACTTCTACTTTTCTCATTTTTTGTTTCCTTTAGATTCCTCATGAGTGAAAGCATATGACACTTGCCTTTATAAGCTTGGTTTATTTCATTTAAGATGATTATTAGAGACACAACAGAGTCTGAAAAGCATTGTGGGAAGCAGACAATAAAGAAACCACCAAAATGGCTGCTCCATTATTAAGAGGGAGATTTGTGAATAAGAGAGAGAAATTACTCAGAGGCATCGGAAGTATCCAGACAGAGAGAAAAAGAAACAGAGTGGACATGGACAGGAAGCGAGAGAGTGGGAGAGAAAAGTGGAGAGAGCAAGAGAGAGAATAGCAAGAGTAGCCAGGTTATAAAGAGAATAAGTAGTGGTAGGAGGGATGCTCATGAGCTAGAGCAGGCCTGGGCACTGTAGGTGGGTGGGTGGGGGGCTGGAAGGCTGGTGAGAGGGGCCAGGGACTTTGAAACATATAATGAGTACTTGTGAATAAGCACTCTAGGAGCCTGGAGGTTAGTGTGGATGGAGATGGAGACTGCTCACTTGTTTCCTGTCTGCCCAGACCTGAATAATCACACAGAAACTATAGTAATTACACACTGCTTGCCCAATGACTTAGGCATATTCCTAGCTAGCTCTTCTGTCTTAAACCCGTTGTTATTAATCTGTGTATCACCATGAGATTGTGGCTTACCTGTAAAGGTTCTGGGTGTCTTTCTCCTTCAGCAGCTATATAGCATCTCCTTGACTCCGCCTACTATATATATACATATATATATATATATATATATATATATATATATATATATATATATATATATATATATATTCTGATTTCCTGCCTGGATATGTTCTGATTTCCTGCCTGGCTTTACTCTGCTAAGTCACTGGCAAAAACAGCTCTATTCATTAACCAATAAAAGCAACACACATACAGAATGACATCCCACATCACATGGACTTTGACATGCAGTTAAGTACTACAGATATTTGTCAATGGAGAGTCATATGTCCCTTCTGCCTAAGGCAAGGGAAAAGTCTCCTGTTTGCAGACAGAAAACCTGTTTCACAAGAAATGAGAAACACTTGTTTTTATGTAACTGCCAAAAATCTTTCTATAGTCCAGCTTGAACTGAGCCAGGATTGTCATTTCTGGACATATGGACTGCCTCACTCCTAGAGGGGAAACCTACTAAGATTTGCATGTTCTTGTGTCCTGGAGCAAGGAACTGAACAGTAATGGAAATAAGGGCAGTTCATTAAGAAAGAAAGAGGCATTACCACCAAGGAATGAGCTAATAGTGAGCCAGGAAAAGAAGACAGATACTCAAAAGCCCTGCACTGCAGGATCTCTGATCTTTTATAGCTTATTTACACAGCACCCACCTTCGCTTTCATTTGTATATTGAGGACCACTCTTGAGCACAGCTTGTTTGTTCCATGTAGCCCATTTGGATAAACAAGTCCAGCCTTTCTCTGCCACCTAGCTTCTTTCATATAATAATCTGGATGTCTCTCTCCCCACATCTTTACTCTCCTGACACAATGATTCACCGTTCTACCCATTTTACTATAGATGACATTATTTTGTTCATTTTGTTGTTGTTTATTTGGAGTTTTGTTGTTGATGCTGTTGTTTGTGGGGATTAAACCTAAGGCCTTGCACATTCTAGAAAGTGTTCCAGGACTGAAGTAAGCTATCATCCCAACCTTTCTTCTTAGCAGTTGAATGATAACCAGTGTGTGTGTGTGTGTGTGTTAAGCTAAACATCTTACTTAGCCATTGATGAGCGTTCACTGATTCTATAGCTTGACTATAGTGCAGCAATTAAGATTGAGGTAGAGGTATATGTGTTATGATTATTTTGGGTATGCCCCAGGAATAGTACAGTTGAATTAAATAGTAGTTCTATTTCTAGTTTCTTAAAGACTCTCCAAATGTATTGCCATTAAAGTTGAACTCATTTATATTCCCACAACACTGTATAAGAACCATTTACTCCCTTATATTCACACCAGCACTTGTTTTGTTTTTTCTTGATGCTAGCCGTTCTGACTAGGGTGAGTTACAATTTCAATGTAGTTTTAATTTGTTTTTACTGTTGACTAAAGATGTTGGCCATCTTTAATTTATTCTATTTACTGAAAACTTCCTTTTGAAAATATCTCTTTAGTTCACTCCCTTCTTTATTGATTGAATTAGTTGGAGACACTAGCTCTTAATTATTCCTCAATGTGGCTCTAAATACATTGACAAGCACCCTGCAGCATAATTATATAGCTTGAAATGACTCCTTAGAGAATACTTTTAGGTTGAAAATAAATTCTCCCAGAAGCCACAAAGAAAAAAAAGTAGATATTGTTCTGGTGGAGGCGCTACCCAAAGCCCCCTCCCCGGAGTTGCTTCAGCCCAGACCCTGCTGAGTCTTTTTTTTTCCCAAGAAAGCCTGCCATCAGCAGCTCCACCCATGAAGGTATTAAAAGCCCCAACCTCATGGTTTCCTGTCTGTAGTATGGAGGATCGGCAGGCTATGCCCCAGTTGCTCGTCTCCCAGCTGCCTGGCTAGCTTAACCCCCAAAATAACCACACAGGAATTGTATTAATTAAATTACTGTCTGGCCCATTAGCTCTAGCCTCTTATTGGCTAACTCTCACATTTTGATTAACCCATTTTTATTAATGTGTATTGCCACTTGACTATGGCTTACCAGCATGAGTCTAACCAGTGTTCATCTTGGACAGGAGAATCATGGTGTCTACCTGTCTCTGCTTTTTTCCTCCCAGAATTTTGTTCTATCTTCCTCACCTATCTGACGGCTGCCATATCAAAAGGCCAAGACAATATCTTTATTCAACCAATGAAAGCAACACACAAACAGAAGGACCTCCTACACCACCTCTTGTGGTCTCCTCAATTTTCCCTGGTGCCACCCAGGAATGCAGTATTCAGAATAAACCTGGATTTATTAATTCAGTTTGAGTAGTTTCCCATTACCCAGGAATTAAACTTAACAGATATATCTGGGAGAATCCATTTTCAACCTATATTAAGCAACCAAACCAGGTCTATGGGAAATATGAGCATCTGAGCAAAAACAGCAAAGGAAAAACTGAGGACAATATAGCAACTGTGGCATTCATAGGAAGTAACAAAAATTAACCAGAGCTAGGTACAAAGGGTCATGGATCTCTCACAACAGCCAAGGCTAAGAAAACATCTCTGCTTCAATCTTTTCTGTTGTCCTGTGTGACTCTTCCTTCAGTCAATCTATTCTGAAGGCTTGCTCATCTCCTGTAGCTCTCATAGTATGTTTTTGTTTCTTGGTTCATTAGTTGATTAGTTGTTTTGGATTTTTGTTTTGTTTTGTTTTAAATTGGCTTTACTTGGATTAAAATGTCCACTTTTGGACCAATCAGAGTCATGCACAAAATGGCTGTTGACATGCCAATCAGTGCATCTGAGAGAAAAGTTAAGGAATTTGTACCATTGTAGGCACACAGCACCATCTTAAGGATGCTTATTTTGATTCCAACTCTACCCATTGACTGTTAACAGTATCAGGATTGCTTAGGCTGCAACAAGGTTAACCAAATCCTTGCTATCCTTCATGTGTTCTCATTCTACTTTATTCTCACTAAATTTTGCAGATCAATTATAACTTGAAGATATATATTTGTTCCCATACCTGCTGCTCACATTAGCTCATTGACTTCTTTCAATAAAAGGATATTAGCTGTGCAGTTAGCACAGAATGAAGGTTCCATAGGTGAATGACTCAGTGAAGAAGAATAGCGATGAGGACAGCCTTTTTTGGTCTTGTATCACTGCCTTCTTCCCAAAATTGGCCATAAAGACTCACAGCCATTTGAAGAAAGAAACTCCTCATTTTGAAGTCTATTCATGTCCCAATTTTCACAAAGTCCATTTAATAAGAAAGTTTGAGAAGTTTTCCATTCACATATTTATCTCTATATTCAGTCATGACTAATAGCTGGTGAATCAGAAGAGGATTACATTGCACTAAGAAACTATTTGACACATTTTAAATTTTCCTTTGATTCTTGAGGCCCTACAGGATTTTGCTAAGCTCAGGCTCACACATTAAAAACATGATTTGCATGGTTAAATGACCTGGGGAGAAAACAAATATTAAAGTCTTGGTTTGTCTTATTGGGTTGGATCTGGAACAATAGTCTATTGATCATAATTTTCTGTCCTGGATTCTACCTGAGTACCATGAAAGAAAGATGCCTCAATCAAAGGTAACCTACCAGAAGGCAGCTCTAGTAACAACTTGAACAGATACAGGATGCAAACTATAAAGAGAAACGATTGGTGCCAGGGTTGTACTTCACTAGTAAAAGCACAGAGCACTTGCAGAGAGGGAAGTGGAGAAGGGAAAGGGGGAGAGAAAGGAGCATGACGACAAGGAGGAGAGCTATTTTAGTTAACAGGCTCAGAGATTTAATTCCATTATGGATTGACCCCATTCTACGAGCCTATAGTGGCACCACATACCATGCTGGAGCACATAGTAGGGTTGTAATCATCCTGGAATTGCTGAAGAAGACCCCAGACTCAAATAGTATGTAAAAACAAAGAGTGTTTATTCTGCAGAGACAGTCAGCATGCAGACCAACCAATTGTACAAAATGACAACCCCAAGAGGAGCATGCACGCTCATTTTAAGCATAGTTAGGGGAATACTAGGAAGAGTTAGGTCATCTTAAACATGGTTGGTTAAACAAGCAGCAGTTACATTATTTCAATTTTGATTCATTTTGATTGGTTGAGGTTTTAGTTTTCTCATCTTTGGGCATACTTAGGCAAGCCTGGGCAGGTTCCAGAGGAATTATAGAAACTGTCCTTTTTGGTCATTGCTTTGAGATACTTTGAGGGCTGGCTCAGGTCTTATATGCACTCTGTCCTTGTCCCTGCTCTCGGGGGCATTGTTGATTAATGGCCCTTTGTTTGAAATGAATCTTGTTTGCAGAAACTTAGATTTGATCATAAAATTGCAGAAGTTCTGACCTTTCAGGGTGAAGTCTGTCACCTAATGGTT
The DNA here is from genome assembly GCF_982192425.1 of Myodes glareolus. NCBI lineage: Eukaryota > Metazoa > Chordata > Mammalia > Rodentia > Cricetidae > Myodes > Myodes glareolus. Next base: position 33,625,385 of record NC_142040.1, read on the forward strand.
AAGGGATACAAAAGAGGAAAAAGGATGGAATAAGAGTCCTATTGTTATCAAATTTAAGGGTGCCCCAGGTTAGGTCTGACCACTCATCCTCAATCAATTAAAAGAGCCAATTAAAAGAGCCTAAGTAAAAGTGGAAAGCAGAAAAAGGAGATTTATTCAATGTGGACATAATGGGAAGAGGACCAAAGAGAGTCAGCGAACCCTGAAGTCCATCTCCAGGGTCTTGAAATGAGATCAGAGTTTAAACAGAGGGCCAAGGATATGCACATCTAAGCAGTCATGGCCAAGGGTGATCACTCCCACCACTGACCCATCTTTATCCAGGATTCAGTCTCACCCTATAAGGTAGTCTGACACATTATTAGAACTGCTTGAAATCTCTTTCTAAGACACAAGCTCCCCGTCCTGGTGGTGCCTTTTCCATCACTCAAGCATGAGATTTCTGGAGGAAATTCCCATGTCTTTGGGGATCATTGTAGTTCACAGGGCTTACAGATGGATGACACTGGTGAAGACATTTACCTAGGCAGCCTACACAGCCCATTGCAGTGCTATGAAAGCTAGGTAAGGTACAAATTAGGATTTCTATCTAAGGAAATAAAGAGAAAAATAGAGATATGTAGATAGAAAGCTAAATAATTAACTCTCTAAAGATAACATCATATAGTCTTAAAAAGAGAGGGAGAGCATCACTCAGTTGGCTCTGCCCTCTCCACAGCCTATATTAGCCTACAGGAGGGTGAGAAATTATTTCCCTATGTCTTTTCCATTGCTGATGCCTCTACATAATGGTAGAGTGCATAGGGGCAGTAAAGTGTTAAGGAGCCCCATGCAAATGTGGTCAGGGTGCTCAATGTCTATTCATGTCTTTATCCTGAGCTTCAGAAGCAATGGTAATAGCCCTCAGAATCTGGTGGGTTCTTCTTCCTCCATTACTTTTGGACTCTTTCTTCTCTTGTATCAGCATCACCAGTCAGGACCTGAGGTTCAGGAAGATGCTTAACACCATTCTGGAGCTTTGGGGAAACACAGGCATTAACACTCCCTGTTTTCTCTCTTCAAATCTGTTTTTCTTATTGGTGATAGACATCAACAGTTAGACATTTCATGAGGAGTCTTTACCAGTTGGCTTTTTTTTTTTACAAGGGCTGAGGATGACACACATCAGTCCTGAGGGAATGTGAAAGATCACATCCCCAGAGGCACCTAAGTCCAAGCTCCACAAGCCTCGTGTAGACAGAGGCAGTATCATCCAGACTCCTGGGGTCCTTCTCAAAAGCCCTGGATTCTCTCTCCACTGTGCCCAATTCCCATTTTCAGTTGATGCCTTCCAAGATTGAGATGTCATTATAATAAGGAAATGGCTGCAGTAAAGAAAATTAATCTCTGTTTCAAAGGACCACAAACCTTGAAAGTATATTGTCAAACACTGTTCTGATTTGGTGTGCATCTCTACACAGCAAGAAATTAGAGCCTGAGAGGTGCAGCAGCACCATTACCACAGCACTTCCTCGGGTTTTGGTTACCGTGGGGTATTACTCACTGATGACTCAGCCTCCGTACGGAACTTGCCACTTATTCATCCAGGAATCATTTCAAATTTCCACGTGGCTTACCAAGCTCTTTGAAGAGCCATGGAAACCCCCTAATTACCAATTATGCCCCTTAGAATCCTGACACTCACAAAAGGCAGGCAGATTCCTTCTGTGGGTAACTTCTAGAAGAAGAGACTTAAACAAAGTCGGGACAAGTTTGTTGGCTGTCTCCTCAGGAATCCCAGCAGAGCCCTCATGAGAACCTTCTATTTCATTGCAATGACAACAGGCATTTATAGTACCTTGAGCATCTGTAGCTGTGTTGGGACAGTGTCTGATAGGAGAATTGCCTACAATAACTATAAGAAATGATGCTATTTTTTATATCCTTAAAGTTACATATAATACCTATAAGTTCATGTGTATAGACATACATATATAGTTTAGATGAAGTTAAATTACTTAGGCTAACAATGCTCCCACCTAGAGCTATAGACTATCTAATAAAACCCCTAGTACGAGGAATGAGAACTTGCCTTTCAAATTGTTGCTCAAGAGAGTTCTAGGGCCTCCCAAAACAATATAGGCCACTGATGTTGCCTTTGGTTGTCTCCAGGGGTTGATGGTAAATCCCTGTTGCTGAAACGCTGTGTACTTCAGACACAAGACTCAGAGAATCTGAGCTGGCTCTGGCCTGGAAGCCTCCTCCCAAGGATTAGTTCTCATGGTACCAGAAAGTATCATGCAATCTTCCAAAGTTGAGAAAAAAAAACAGTCCTAACCAGCTATGATGCCTATGAACCATAACAATAAGCACCATGGCAAGACATTCCTAAAGGTGCAATAGTGGTATTTATACCTTGGAAGTAACCAACAACTCTCTCACTGAGCTTAAGGCCTGTTAACTGAAAGGAAATCCACCTGGCATTGGAAACATGGTCAACAACCCAGGGCCAGTGGAGTCATGGGTCTTAAAGGAGAAGCTGCTGCCATCTCTTTAGGAAAGAAGTATAATTTCTAAGTAAGCCCTAAACACTTCTTATGCTCACAGGTAAGAGTAACTTCTACCCTTCCTCAAGAAGCTTCTCTTGAAACAGAGACCAGTAGAAAAAAATTACAATTGGTCAAAATGCAAAAAACGATTGATCATGGGGTACATGATACATCTACAATATAACTCTTGCACCTAAGGCTCAATGAAATACAAAAGAGGGCAGAGGGGTTAGAAGAGCCAGAGAAACAGGAAATCTGCTGTAAGATGTGGCTACTAGAAATGACAGGGAAGCTTCACTACGATGTTTCACAAATATGGTGGCCTACACAAGCCCTGAGTAAGCACACCAATAGGCCTGCTCATGTGGAAGGAGGGAACTAACTGGTTTGAGAAAATTATAATCAGAGGCATCATATGAACTGTTTTTTAATTTAAAAAATTAAACTAAACATTTCAATAATTTACTAAACAAATACAAATTTAATAAAAAAACAATCTAAATATAAATACCTCACTACAACACAGCCAAATTTACTCAAGTATGTCACCCTAACAAAACTAAATTTGGGGGATAATTTTAGGATAATATCTTATAGATACTGATCAAAACTGTTTTATTTCTACTTTTTGTGACCCTGAAGTTTTCTTCAGATTGTCCCTCTGTGGTTTCCAAAGTCTCAATATAAGAACAGTCAATATCTATTTTGTGTGCTACAAACATTTCCCTAGTTTTGTTTGTTCATTAATTCATTTGTTTTGTGACAATATCTCATGTCACCTAGGCTGGAACTCACAATGCAATCAAGGATGCTCTTGAACACCTGTTAAATTCCTGATCTACCTTCCTCCACCTCCCAAGTGCTGAAATTATAGACAAGAGCAACCACACCATGCTTCCCCTACCTGGTCTTTTAATCTGCTTTATCATGCTTTTGCTTTATTCTTTTTAAATTACTAGCATTCAAAATGCTGTTATTTTTCTTTGTGCTTTTGTTGTGGTTATGCATTATGCATATAAAATTCAATTATCTTTGAATCAATTGTTCATCAAATACTGTTGACTCCTTTTTTCCCTTGTTTTCTTATCAGAGATTTGTTTGTAAGATTTTTCCTAAATCAAATAAAGGGTTTTAACTAAAAAAAAATATAGATTCCCTTTTACTTACTAATTCATCATGATAATCATTCTTTCCCAGTTATATCATATCCATAGAACTTTTTAATTACTCACTCAAGATCAAACTCAGGTGGTCAGACTTATAGGCAACAAACTTACCCACTGAGCCATCTTGTTGGCTCCACCCACAAACTTTCAAATCAAGATTATAGATATGAACATTTAACAAATGCCCCCAATTTAATTGCTTAAAGAAACATAAAATACCTGTATTACTCACAGTTCCTACAGCTCAGGAATTCAAGATCAGCTTGACTAGACACTTTCAGACTCAGGGTTCTCCATGATATCACGCTCAGACATTTGTTTGACAGGACTGCTAACCACCTGAAAGTTTTCCTGGCAATGGAGGTTCTGCTGCCAAAAGGACAACTCCCGTGGCTAAAAGTTGGTGCTGGCTATGGGGAAAGGTTTTTTTTGTATATGTGAGTTTCCCATGAATGCCTATGCATCCTAAAAAGATGATGTCGCCTTCTTCAATAGGGAGCACTCTAAAAGAATGAAACAGACCTCGCAGTCTGTGCATTCTATAACCCAGTCTCAGAAGTCACTCTGTCACCTCTCCCAAACTGTACTTGTCACACAGCCCAACCCTGGTTCTTTGTGAAAAGATCCAACACATATACCAAGTCGTAAAAACCCTATGTGGAAGGATACAACACACATACCAGGTAGCAAAAATCTTTGGAAGCACCTTGAAGGGTGGCTGCCTCTACAACAGACAGAGATTTGGACCACAAACAGTGGGAAGTCAAGTGATTTCACTCTTAAAGTTATCAAGCCCATTTTTTCTGATGCTCTAGAGTTAGCTCATCCTCCGACTTGTTTTAAGACATGTGACTCTGGTTTACATTTGTCACCCAAAATTCACTGGCAATAAACTTAATCCAGGCTCTAACCATTTTGAAAGGTGGGGCTTCTTTTCCTCATTATTTTTATTAATTTTTGAGAACTTCATACAATGAAATTTGACCTTATTTAACGATCACTCCTTGCCCTCAACTCATCCTAGATACATCTCCATGCCTCCCTAACTGCCTTCTACTTTATATCATTTTAAAATAAATCTTCATCTCTGTATCTAAAAAGTATAATAATTATACCACCTGCTTCACTTACCCCTGAGTGTAGAGCCATCCATTGGGGCATGATCAATCAACCAATCACACCCTTAAAGAAAACTAACTCTCCCCAAAAGTCATCAGCTATCGATATTTTCTTAGTAGAGTTTTCATGAACCCCTTCCTATTGCATTCTAAGATCTGGCTTGATCTTGTACAAATCTTGTACAGACTTCCACAGTTGCTGTGAGTTCTTAAGAGCCATGGTCCTCTCTAGAAGAAACTGTTTCACTCCAGTGTTCTGTGACTTCTAACCCTTAACAAGCCTTCTATCCCCTCTTCAACAATGATACCTCTAGCCTGTGAAGGGGATGTGATCCTCATGTCCCATTTGTAGCTGAACACTTCACTAATGCTTACTGCCTGCACTTTGAGTTTCTGCATTAAACACCATCCACTGCACAAAGAAGCTTCCCCAACAAGGTATGATACCAGCCTATGGGAAATGGGTCTTTTAAGGAGCGATGAGTCATTCAGTATCACTCTTATGAATAGAAAATGCTATTATTGAGTAGTTCACTCGTTACAATGTGAAGAGCTCTGCACCCTTTCACTTCCCTTGACATGTGATACCTTGACATGTTACAACACGTAGAGAGGGTCCTCACCAGGTGCTCTCCTCCAGATTTGTACATCCCAGTTTCTAGATCACAGAACAAAGAAGCTTCTATGGTTTAAAATTAACTCCATCTGTGATCTCCTGTTGTAGCAGTAGGAAACAGTCCAACAATTTCACCAATCCAAGATACCACATATTTATCTCAATCTAGAAATTATTAATTGAACCATTCCCTCAATCCTATCTGCAGTAGCTATACTATCCACTGCTTCATTTCATTATCCCAATGAGCCACTTTAGAACATATTCTGTTAATCATCCCATCCCTCCTGCATCTTCAATGTCAGTCCTTCCTATGACTTTGTCTACAAACATGTCCTAGTTTCTTCATACTGCAGCTGGTCTCCTGTAAGCTAGCATCTCCTACCACTCTCCTGCTCAGTAATACACATCAGGTCCTCATGGTCAAAAGTCCTAAATTTGATCTGGGAATGGAGGGTCACACTTGTACTCTGGCATCTAGAAAATAGACATGGGAGCATTGGCACAAGTGTGAGGCTAGTCTTGGCGACATAGTGAATGTCAAGCCAACCTATGTGAAAGCCTGTCTCAAAAAAAAAAAACAAGGAGAGCCTTAATGTGCTAAATAGAGCTTCTATAATCTTTTCTATTATATTTATCTCATTATTTTCATAGTTATTTTCATCTCATCTTTCAGTATTTCACTTCAGTCACACTGGACCTATTATTGTTTTCTAGGAAAGCTGTGTTTAAAAATAAATACAACTCAAGAAATATAAAACCTAACATGGGTATAAACTTGAAAATGACAATATTCTTGACATCTATAAGTAGATACTTCTAAGATACGTTCAAAACCTCAAGGATATGAATATTCCAGAATTTTTCCTTTCACCTCTGAATCTTCAACTCCACATCTGCAAAGTATAAATATCACAGTTTCTGCCTCATAAGGTTTTGTGAGAGAGAAAGATAATGCATTTGAAATATGATCATAACCCCTAACACTTAGAAAGTGATATCTAATAGCCAGCCATTGGTAGCAGTGGTTCACAAACCATCTCAATATCTTAAAATGGATCACTCAACAAAACATTGATCATTTGAATCAGCATCAGTTACCAATGGTATTGCAAATCACACACACACACACACACACACACACACACACAACATGCCACCTTCATAAAACTACTTATTGCAACAGCACCACCTTCATGAAATCTATCAAAAATGACAAGTAGTTATAAGCAAATAAGAGGGAATACTGGAATACTGGAGAAATACCCAATAAATCTTAACAACAGAAAATAAAATCAGACTTTAAGGAAACTATTACAATGAACCAAGAAGTCAGAAGCAGGACCTCTATCTCTCAAAACTATGTGGTCTGTCACTGCTTCCTCTTTCTTCTCTCTCCCCTTCTCTCCCTACCCCCAGCGTGCTTTCAGAAATCTCACTGAGACCTCCAACATTAGAATCTCTGGTTCTAGTTCCAAATTTCTACTAATTACTAATTACAGTCTGACTGGTCCCATTTTGTCTGTCTTTGAGCCAATTAACTTTAAGATAAAGGGAAGAGACTGTCCAGATGGTTACCCAATTCCTCAGGGCATGAAGGAGCAGAGCAAAGGGATGAAGATGGAAGGACAGTGTAGAAGAAATGACTGGCCTTTCTGGCAAAAACTCCTGGCAAATAAAATTATTTTGAATTGAGTGCTAAGATCAACTACATATTCATCTACTTAGTTGAAACTTGTGTCTTCCTTAAGGAAATTAAATTAAGTATATTTGTATATATGCATACAAGTAAGTGACCTCATTTATATTATTCTTTGACTAGAAGGCAGTAAATATCTATATTCACAAATATATACATAAATGACTAATGAGTAATGCTGATTAATGGCAAAGTCAGGAAATATTACCAACAAGTTAATTGCTTGATGTTTACATTTTTGATCTCAAAATAAACTTTGAGCAATTAAGATGTTCTATGAATTACTCATATAATTTCTCTTTTCCTAGAGAAGTCAATTCCAAATAACAAATACTTTCATGTAGATTCTTTGTCTTGTTGTATGCTGTGCTGTTATAGCACAATATCTAGAACTGAATAATGTATAAAGAAAATGAATTTATTTCTTACAGTTATGTAACTTGAGATGTTCACGTTTGAAGGGCCTACATCTGGTAAGGGTCTTGGTATTGTATTATTCCACAGTAGAAAACAGAAGGATGAAGCACCACGGTTGAGAAAGAAGGAAGGGGTGGGACTTACTCCTTCTGGCAGAACCTATTCCCACAATAATTAACCCACTCCCGAGATAACGGTGTCAATTGATTGTGAGTGTCCTCATGATCTAATCCCCTCACAGGGTTCTACCTCTCAACACTTGCACTGGGATCAAGTTCCAATACAGGGATTTGGGAGACTTCAAACCCAAACCCCTATAAGGAGTCTGTCCTTTAAGTTGACAGGACCTCCAGTAAGAGCATCTTCTCTGAGTCACCTCATTACTTAGTTGAAAGAATTGCTGGCAAATAACCCTTGCTTTCATCGTGGCTGGGAACTTGTTTGGAGAAGTGGGTCTCATTTTTTTGCTAGACCACTTATTATGGCTACTGCTGAGTAACTTCTCGATCTTTTTACTACATCTATTGATTAAAGAGGATGGTGAGTGCATATATGAAAAGCAAGGGACTATTCAGTGGAGTCAATCTTCTTCTACCACATAGGTTCCAGGCACTGAACTTGGTAGGTGGTCAAACTTTGCAGCAGGTACCTTTACCCATTCCCTGTCTCACCATCTCACCAGGCTGCCTCAATATATAGAGAGACTATATATATATATAGTCTCTGTCTTTGGCTATTGAATCAAACCACTTAATTTTGAATTATAAAATGAAATGAGAAAAATATAGAATGCATATACACACATTGGAACTTTGTATTGAAACTTTTTAAAAATTATTTTTATTGAGTTATATGTATATTCTCAGTCCCCTTCCTTTCTCTCCCCTCCCCTTCTATCCTCCCCTAAGTTCCCCAAGCTCCCAATTTACTCAGGAGATCTTGGCTTTTTCTACTTCCCATGGAGACTAAATTCATGTATGTCTTAGGGTCCTCTTTGTTGTCTAGGCTCTCTAAGACTTGGAATTTTAGGACAGTTTTTCTTTATCTTTATGTCTAAAATCCACTTATGAGTGAGTACATATAATATTTAACTTTCTGGGTCTGGGTTACCTCATTCAATATGATGTTTTCTAGATTCATCCATTTGTTCACAAATTTCAAGATGTCATTATTTTTTCTGCTATATCGTACTCCATTGTATAAATGTATCACATTTTCCTTATCCACTCTTCAGTCAAGAGGCATTTAGGTTGTTTCCAGGTTCTGGCTATTACAAATAATGCTACTATGAACATAGTTGAGCACATGTCCTCGTGGTATGACTGAGCATCCTTTGGGTATATACCCAAAAGTGGTATTGCTGGATCTTGAGGAAGGTTTTTCCTAATTTTCTGAGAAATTGCCATACTGATATCCAAAGGGAATGTACCAATTTGCACTCTTACCAGCAATAGAGGAGTGTTCCTCTTACCCCACATTCTCTCAAGCATAAGCTGTCATCAGGGGTTTTGGTCTTGGCCATTCTTACAGGCATAAGATGGACTCTCAGAGTTGTTTTAATTTGCATTTCTCTGATAACTAAGGATGTTGAGCATTTCCTTAAGTGTCTTTCAGCCATTTTAGATTCCTCTGTTAAGAGGTCTCTGTTTAGGTCTGTACCCCATTTTTTACTGGATTATTTGTTCTTTTGATGTCAAGTTTCTTGAGTTCTTTGTATATTTTGGAGATCAGCCCTTTGTCCAAAGTGGGGTTGGTGAAATAGCCTGGTATTGGGGTAAAAACAGACAATATAGGACCAATGGAACCAAATCAAAGACCTGGATATTAATCCACACACCTACCAACTCCTGATTTTTAACAAAGAAGCAAAAATTATACAAAGTAAAAAAAAAGAAAGCATATTCAAAAAATGGCATAACTGGATATCAACATGAAGAAGAATGAAAACAAATCCATATCTATTGCCATGCACAAAACTCAAGTCCAAATGAATCAAAGACCTCAACATAAAACCAACCACACTGAACCTCATAGAAGAGAAAGTGGGAAGTACACTTGAGTGCATTGACACAGAAGACCACTTCCTAAATACAACCCCAGTAGCACAGACACTGAGAGAAACAACTAATAAATGGGACTTCCTGAAACTTAGAAGCTTCTGTAAAGCAAAGGACATAGTCAACAACACATTTGGTTTTTTGAGAAAGGGTTTGCCTGTGTAACCCTGGCTATCCTAGAACTAGCTCTGTAGACTAAGCTAGCCTTGAACTCAGACATCTGTCAGCCTCTGCCTTCCAAGTGTTGGGTTTAAGCTGGGCACTACCATGTCCAGCTTCAAAAATAATTTTTCATCAAATAAAACACTGAATTCTAACTGATACAGTCCAAGGTCATACCCTAGCTTGTTTCCTTCCAATTTTCAAAACCCCAACTTGCCATAATACTTGGATAAAATTGTACTGTGTCTTTATCTCCATCCTTTTGAAACTCGCATGGTAAATTTCTAACTCATAGTGCCCCAGAATATGACTGTATTTGTAGATAGAACCTTTAATAAAGTCATAAAATTAAAAAAGCCATCAGGGAACTCTAATTCAACCTGGCTACCTGCCTATTGCCCTTAGAGAAGAGAAAGCGTGAACACGTGAAGGAGCCGTCTGTGGAGGCCTGGCAAGAACCCTCCCATCTGCCAGCCAAGGAAAGAGGCCTCAGAAGACATCTAGCCTGCTGCCACCTTGAGTTTCAAATTTTTGTTTTCAGGCTATGAGAGAACATATTTCTGCTGTCTAAGCCACCCAGCCAGAAAACTAATATGACTGGATGCAATTTGTTATCAATCAAGCAGAAATTTTCAAGACATGTTTTTTTCTGAACACTTTGCTACTTCTTATTTTAGTTTTTTAATTAACAAACAAAGTAATTGATTGCATTATTGCGTTTTTATAAAAAAAAAAACTTTGCTTCAGTTGAGCTCCTGCCCTATTCCCCAAATGTATGCCTTTCTACCTCACATAGCTCCCTTTTTACTTACAGGTCACATGTATTATATTATCTGAGCACTTCCTTGAAACCACCTTATCTACTTTTGTGGCCCCTGCCTGTTCATGATCTATACTCACACCCATACCCAAATATACAAAAATTAACAGCTAGTATATGAACTAAAATATGGTATTTTTCTTTCTGGGTCTGGGTTACCATATTTGATACATTTCAGATCCATCTACGTCCCTGCAAATGTCATGAATTCCTTTTTCTTTATGGCTGGATAAAATTCCACATCATCAGCACATACTTATTATCTGTCCCAAACATTTTGTGGAATTAAGCAAGGAATCAATGAATAAATCATGGAGACTCTACTGTAAGTCAAGATCCCTGGCAGATAATGAAACTCGGAAATGAATGACACACCACACTGCCAGGAGCAGCCAAATCTAGCAAGGGGGTCAGACTGATGCTGTGAGGGCCATGGAGATGCTCAGAAACTCTGCAAAAGAAGAAACATGCTTCAGCTAGCCTGTGAAATAATAGGAAGAGGTGACAGGAGGTGACAATAGGTCACATGCAAGAGGGAAGTGATCTTATTTTTAATGCATTTTTATTATTTCTGAGTAGTACTAGTTTAAACAGTTGATGAAAATTTTAATTGACTTCTCAGGAAGAGGAGTGCAACAGTAACTTTATTAATAAAAATGAGTTAGATGTTTACCAACAGTTAAACTGAAAATGCTAAATGCTCACATTGAGTACATCACTGAGGGGTTCTTAATGTTCATTTATCCTGCTGGTTCTCCATGAAGCAAACTTCCCTTAAACTTGACCTCTCCCAAGACTGAGAAGTCAAGCAACTTCCAAGAAACGAGTCTTTGTGTTTGTTACTTTGTTTCTACTTTATTATTATTTTGACTCCTAATCTGTGAGCTTCATGTTAAATAAAGGGTAATTATGCCTTCAATCAACTATTCAAACAACTCAATGAGTCGATCCATGAGTTTAAGGTGAGCACATCTAAAGAGGACACTGGTGCTCTTCCACACATCCTTAAGCACCCCCAAAGACCATCTGTACAGAGGCTCAACATCTCTCCCCAGACAGGAACACAAGCCGGGTTCTGAAACTCACACAGGAGTTAAGTTTCTGCCTTTCTCGCGTCACAAGAGCAGAACATCTGCCAGGCTTGTTCCTGAGAGTGTAATAAACTGACTGTCAGACTGTACTTGCCAAAAGTCCAAGTCACATTGTATTTGAAACTTAACATGCTGAACATGTTAAGTACCAAAACTCTGAGCCCAAACTTCCATAAGTAACCAGAACAAAAATTCCCCTAACCTCCCATGCATTTTTTTCTAGATGTGATCTAAGGCACAGTTTGTTTTGCTTTAATGCAAAAAAGTCACAATGTGTAAAAGAATGTGTCTTTCACAAAAGTAGGTTTGAATATATCTATCACTTCTGTCTGCAAATAGCCATTTCATAAAGAGCTTTATTAAACAATAAGTTATTTTGTTTTGTTTTGTTTTTCTGGAACCGCGTCTCAAACATCCCAGGATGGCCTAAAACTCACCATGTAGTGAATGACTTGAACTTATGAGTCCCTGACTCAACCTTCCAAGTCCAAGTGCTGGGATTTTGGGTGTACCATAGTATCAGTGCCTGCTGTGCTGGGAACCAGTAAGCTCTTATCCAACTATATTGCTAGCCCTAATTTCTCCTTTACACTCCATTCAAAACAATAAAAAGAAGGAAGACAGCCTTTGTCCTTGGCATTGACCCCTCTTCTGCTATTCACTTTGTCGAAATGGAAGTCCTTCTAGAAGAAGCCCCATCTCTCTGCTCCCATGACATCACTCCTCAGTGCCTTCATCTAGTTCATGAGTGCATCGTCTCTCTATGCTGACAATTCCCTATCCCAGGTCTTCCAACCACAATCAGCCTCATATATAAGACTAATATTGTTCCTATAATAACAGACTTGTTCTGACCTGTTTTATCCAATACAGTATCACTGGCTTGTTAATGTTATGATTATTGTATACATAATTAATTTTAATTTATCCACAATGACTAAATAGTGGCCATAGTAGACAATGCAGTTGTAAGATTCCACTTGTGTCTGTGTAGTAAGATAGTAACCCCCCCAGACAGCACTCCAATACACAAGTGAAAATCCCTCTTTCACTATCTTATTCCTATTAATTATATGACTATAATATTCATCTGATGGCAATACTACTTTTGACATATATCTATTCCCCACATTCAGTTTGCTTATTACAGACATACTTCTGAAAATGGAAGAAAAATTCAGTTGAGACTACAATAATTTAGCATAAATGTGTAAGGAAGAAATTAATGTGTTTCAGTTGGCATCTTAATTATTCTACTCATTCCTAGAAACATTAATCATTATTCCATGTTGCATTAATATAAAGTGAACAAGACCTTTATCGGTCAGCAGGGGAATATTTCAAAGGAGAAATCTATAATAAACAGGAGGAGAGGCTGCCGAGGTTAGGCAGTAGAAACAATGTGAGAATGTAATATTTAATAATTTAATGCCTAAATCACGAGAAATTATGTAGGTCAGCAGATATAGAAGGAGGGGGAATAAGGGGGAAAAGAAAGGGGTAGGTAGAATTCTTGTAACAAGTAAGACTAAAAAAAGATCTTGATAGAACTTTAACAATGTAACATTAAAGTCTCAGCAAATGCTTAAATGTATAGAACTCTCTTGGTGCTCTAGGGTAAGGACTTGCATCCTATGGCAATTACTTTAGAGTGAGAAAATACATCTAAGTAGCCTTTAAAGGAGGTGTTGCCATTGGCTTAGAATATTATCTAGGAGAAATATCATGCAAGCCACGCACAGGCTTTTAACTACTCTTAGAGACTAACTTAAAAAGAGAAAGGCCAGTGAGATGCTCAGTGGGGAACGACACTTGCTTCCATGCCTGAGGACCTAAGCTTGATTCCCGGAATCCATGTGATAAGGAAAGAATGAGCCCCTACAAGCTATTCTCTGACATCTGGCCATGACCATGACACAGGCATACATGAACATGTGCACACGTGTACAAATACAAAGAAATAAATGTTAAAATTTTTAACTTAAAACCAAACGGTATCAGTAACAAGTTTTATTTAAGCTAATACATTTTAAATATTCTCTATTCAACATGTAACTAATGTTTATTGTTATATTGTTTTTAAAATATTTTACTTTTTTAGTGTTTCAAATTCTGGTTTGTATCTTGTAGTAACAGTTCACTTCGATTTGATCACCAAATTTTCATTGGAAATACTTGAAACATATGCAGTTCTCATAAACTAATAAGGAAAAGAAACAGGTTGGTGGCTTCCAGATAAAATAATGTCAGATTTGACAGTGTCCCTGAATGAGGGGATGATTATACATATTGAAGCAGAGAGATCAATGCTACAATGTCACCCAGCCTAGTTGCTCCCACCTTGGAAGACTCACAAACACTTGCTGGCAGTGACCTTCCTTCCCCATCTGCTTGGTGGTCATAGCTTCAGCCACTGCTTGGGACCCTACTGGTGAGCACAGGTTTCATCTGTGTGTTTGTTGTCTGGTTGGGTGTTGGTTGGTTAGCGCCGGCACCAAACTCATCATTCACATATGCTGTGCAGGTGTTCTACTCCTGAGACTCATGCCCAGCCTTAAAAGTGTAAGTCCTCAGATCTGCTAGGAGCATTTTAAATGTCCAATAGATGCTAGCATCGGCCATCTTGTTCAGAACTGACCAATGATTACACATCTTGAGAAAAAGCCATGGGGGAATTTTATTAGAAAGAGGAACAATAGACAAAGGCTACAGGCTAAAGAAGATAATTTTTATAAAACAATGGCTAATTTAAGCATACATATATGAGAGAGCTTCGGAAATTGCAAATCGAATTTTTCTTTTCTTTTTTTTTTCTTTTTTTCAAGACGGGTTTCTCTGTAGCTTTGGAGCCTGTCCTGGAACTAGCTCTTGTAGACCAGGCTGGCCTCAACTCACAGAAATCCACCTGCCTCTGCTTCCCGAGTGCTGGGATTAAAGGAATGCACCACCACCACCCAGCTACAAATCTAATTTTTCTTATAAGCTCTTCCCAGGTCAGCAGAGGTTGTAAGTCATGTGGAGACACATCTGTGATGTTCACTGTTCTCTGTTGGCTTACTGCCTAGTAGGCATGGGAAATGGGGGACCCTTGGAAACTGCCCCAAGACCAACCAAGTCCAGATAGTAGGATAATGGGAATGTATCAAGGAATCCAAAACGATGCTTATGCTCAAGTAGGGCACAAAAAACTCTTGGTTTGGTATTTTATTTAACCTACCATATTGCTACCATTTTAGAAGGATCATACTGACTTAAAAGAGTAGAATATTAGTTATCAGAGAAAAAGCATTTCTCCCTGTCTTATTTACTGCTGTGTCTCTAGAACCTAGGCGCATAGTTGGAGATCGATGACTGTTTGGCAAACAAATTAGTCAACAGCTCTATGGCTCCCTGTGTAGTAAACAAACAGCAGCTTGAGCGTCACAGAGAGCCTTGCTCCAAGTTTGCTATTTATCCATTTGCTCCAGCAAGTATTCTGGCATATTCACGGTGTGTTAGTCACCCGATTAGATGCTATGAATACAGAAATAATAAGCACCGAAAAGCTAAAGGAAAAAGTCAGACTTGTATATTATACACTCTATTTCACAACCAAGGAAACGTGTTTTCTACATAATTTAACAGATCTGCTTGACTGATAGAGGTTTCGTTTTTCTAAATGTTGCATGAAATATTAAAATGCAGCTTCATCAGAGGTCATGAGAGTCCATCTAACTCTTAAAACTTCATAAAAATTCCATCAGGAGAAGTAAATATTCCTGACAGAAAAGTACTAAGAATTTGACTCTGGTTGTATTTGTGTTGCCCTAATTAGGCATCTCATTTAAATTCTTTCCCAAGTTCATATGGGAGTTTTCCTATAATTTCTATAATCCCTTGCTTAGCCCAAGTGATACTTTTTCCCCCTATTTCAGGGCCTTTCAGAGCAAGCTAATCATGGGAAGACTTCCAAAATGTAGAAGAATTAGAAGAAGGAGCTGATTGCTTAATTCTTGCCTCTGACTCTGTGCTTCTGTTAATTAGCTAGAGCCAGAGTCCTCAGCATGCTCTTGAGAACTCTGGGAACCACTGATTAGCAATGACAAGGCCATCTGGCCTCCCCACAGCACGTTGGAGAAAGTCTCCCTTGGCATAAAAATCAGGGATGCCTATAATTTAGAATGACTCAAGCACTCCACTATGTTTGAAAAGAGACCGTGTCTGAGTTCCAGATGAGGCCTGCTCCAAAGATGGCGACGGAGCTGCACCACCGCCATGGTTTGAAAACTCAGCCCTGCTCCTTCGATTTGGCTCACCTTCTCTGCCCATCCTCCAGGGGTCCCGCCCTTTGTCTCTTAATTTTCTTCTCCTAAAAACGATTGTATCTAAACTGACAGAAATTTGCACATCATTGTTTGGTTAAATTTTAAATAGTTATTCGCCGAGAGGAAGCCAACGTGGAGACAAGAAAGGATTTGGAAACACCAGAGAGACAGAAGCAGCCAAGGCAAGCTGGTTAGCTCTATCTTGTTGCTTCCTTCCCAAGCAAGCTGGGCAGGAGCGGACACATAGCTGAACAGAAAGATGACAAGACTTACAAGGGAAGAGACTGGCCAGGGTGCACTGGAGGTTGACGTAATTCAAAACACATCCTCACTGAATCAAGGATGAGTATTCTTATAAAGCAACCTTGACTTACCTAAAGCAGTGATTTCTAGCCAAAATATCCAAGGTAGTTTTATTCTGGAAAAAATAAAATAAAATAACAGTGTTGCCTTCAGTCCTTACACCATGAGCACAGTTTAATAATCAAAATATGTGATCATCACAGTGTTGCCTCAGGATCTCTGGGTCCAGAGGAAACTCCTTATGTCTTACCTGATGCCAGGTTAGAGTAAAGACCAGTTATAATTTAAAATTTTTTAAAAAAAAAAAAAAGCAAGTGGAAAAACTGAACTTTTTTAAAAAAAAAATTGGTGTTTTGAGACAGAATTTCTCTATATAGCTCTGGCTGTCCTGGAACTTGCTCTGCAGACCAGGCTGGCCTCAAACTCACAGAGATCTGCCTCTTCTGCCTCTTCTGCCTCCCGAGTGCTGTGATTAAAGGTGTGTGCCACCACCACCACCTGGCTAAAGCGGGACTTTCTGATGATTACACTTCTTAGACCTCATAGAGGAGGCTTTGGGGGCAAGTGGCCGAAACCCTGATGTGACTGCAGGGATGTGCGTTATGCCAGGATCCTGAAGTCGCGGATCCGGGAGTGCAGCAGAGCAGAGGTAATTTGCATCACTCACCTCCTTGCATCTCAGCGAAATGCCGTTGGTGCCTGTTCACTGAGTGCCTCCCAAGACTCACATTGCCTTAACTGTGCAGGCTTTACGCTATATTGTTTCCCTCTTCCAGTCACTCACACGCCTTTAAGACAGTGTGCTTCTCTACACTGAGTTATTTTGGTTGGACAGTTTTCTAAGTTAGGGGTTAATGTTCCTTTGTAGTGAAAGAGTGTAACTAGGTCAGAGAAGAGTGGAAATATCCACAAATCCTTACGTAGGTTCTTAACGAACCAAGTGGGCCTGGATGGTCCAACATAGACATATTATACAAATAGGCGAAAACAGATGGGCAGGTACTTGAATCCCTCACTCTGAGGTTATCAGGTTATCAGCTGCATCCCAGTAAGCAGTAAGTAAGATTAAAATTTGCATTGGCGGCCAAATTTGTAGCTCCCAATGATTTTTTAAAAAAAAAGTTTACCCAGCTGAATTCAGTCCCGAGTGGCCAGGAAACGAGCAAGCAGTCTCCGCCTCGCCTACACCCAATGCTGAGTGTCTGACAAGGTTCAGTGTGAATCCAGATGTTTCCAATGCTGTATGTGTCATCTGTGATTTCTTAGACACCGACTTGGCAAGCTCCTACCTGCATAGAAACTTTTCCAAAGGGGATGCTACCCATTCTGAATATTAAATCTCTGCTCTGGATCTTACCGCTCTAAATAAGGAAATGAGGTGATTATTATTCTAAGGGACCCAAAGCTCTGAACAAAATATTTAGCCCGGGGGCGAGGAGGTGGGAGGGGGGCAAGGCACTGAATGACTCTCTGGCAGCCAAGCTGAATCACAGTCACGCAAACAGCAGTGCTTTATTTTATAATTTATTGATCACACCTACTGCGTCATCCTGCTAATACTTCATAACCGGAACAATGAGAAAGTCAACTCTACAAATAGATCTTTTGGCCTCACCATCCAACCTGCAGGCTCCTTTCTCTCCCGACTTCTCTCTAAAATCAAGTCACACAGACTCCTTGGTCAAGTATGAATTTGTTAGAAGCCACCTATTCCCCAGGTCTGTCATCTACATGGCATTTGGAGCAGTGCATTCATAACTGTTCACGGGTGGGTGACTTTCAGCTTCCTTTCCATATAGCGATCAACTGGTAGTGGAGTTGGGCCCTAAAGAAATGAATTATAGTGTAGACAGAAAAGTCATAACATTACTAAATTCCTCCTGAAAGCCTTGCACTTGTAAAATACTTTATTTATTTTTTGACAATTTCATACATATATACAATGCTTTTTGGTCATGGTCACCTCCAACTCCCCCAGCTCCTCAAGAAAACCCCCAACATGTGCCCCTCCCATCTTTGCATCCTCTTTTTCTTTCTTAATATCTCACTGAGTCTAACTAGTGATGCTTGCGTGAGCATGGACAACTTATTAGTGATCATATCCTTAAGAAATATGACTTCCCATAACCCCAAACCATCAATAGCCACAAGTGCTTCAGCTAGGGGTGGAATCTCATGAGTCTCCCCCATCTGTATTGGGATTCTTTGCTGGCTTGATCTAGTGCAGGGATTGTGTGGGTAACCACAGCTGGTGCAAGTTCCTGAGTGCAGAGACCAGATCATGTCCTGAAGAACTTTCTAGTATCTCTCCCTATCCTTCAGCTCCTGAATTCTTCCTGCCTCTTCTTCTAGAAAGCTTTCTCAGCCTGGAGGGGAGGGGACTAGTATAGTGTCTCTTTAGGGCTGAGTGATCAACAGTCACTTATTCTCAGTTCTTTAATTAGTTATATGTCTCAGCACTGACTGCTGCCCACTACAATAAGAAGATCAAGATTGAGAACAGCATTAATCTACAATTATAAATGTTTAGAAGGCACTTTGGAAACATGGATGTTTAGCAACACACACACCATACACACACCACACACATACCACACATACACACACACACACACACATACCACACATACACACACACACACACACACACACACACCAGACTATGGGCTTTTAATCAGCTTAGCAATACTAAGCATGAATTCCCTCCTATGGAACAGGTTTTATATACAGTCAGTAAACAGTTGATTAGCATAACAACCATAGCAGTATTGCACCCTCACATCTTACCTATGTTGGTAGGGCTCCAGCCAGGTATATTTCCTGCAACCAAAGAGCGCGCGCGCAGGCGCGCGCGTGTGTGTGTGTGTGTGTGTGTGTGTGTGTGTGTGTGTGTGTTTTCAACAACAGAGTTTTAGCATCTTGTTATGATGTACAACCATTAGCCAGAGTCTCTGCTATTCTGGAGACTCTGAGGCCTCTCTGACCAATACCTTAAGTAGGTATTGCCACAACAGGCACTGAGAATTTCAGTTAATTACCAATGTCTTCTGGGGAAGTATTGTCTACTCATTATGGGTACCTATATTTAAAAAGTTACATCTATACTTAGCTTACAGAATTGTGGGTTTTCATGTTTTTTTAACTTTATTTTTAGTTTTGGTTAACCCATCTCCCCACCTCACCTTCCTGAAAAACCTTTTATATACTTTTGTAATAATCTTAATTGTTACAATAGCCAAGTAAGAAATAATCAATTAACTACATAATTTTATAATTAAGAAAACTCTGATTCTGAACAATTAAATATAATCTGCCTAAAGATATACAGCTGGTACCACTTGATTTTGACATATCTGTCTTACTCTTGAATAAGGTTGAGACTTATCTGCTTACAAGCACATGCAAATTAATCATAGAATACAAATACTACATAAATCAAACTTTGCCTCTTTGACAAATTACTTAGAGAAGAAAATACTTTATTTTGTTCATGGTTTCAGAGGCTTCTATGTGTGGATTTCTCTGCTGCTTTCAGGCCCACAGCAATGCAGAACCGTCATAGTGGAAGAAAGATGCTCACTTCACAGCATCCAGAGAAGGAAGCAGTGGGGTCAAAGACAAGATACCCTTTGCAAAGGCACAGTGGCCTGATTCTTTCAGCCAGGCCCTGCCTCCTAATACCATACACAGTACAAATTTACCAGTTGGTTTAATTCATCAATAATTCAAGCAAGCATCCTCATGATCTAATCACTTGTAAATGATGGCACAAACTAGGTGTCCAGTCTTCAGCAAACAAGTCTCAGAAAATAGGGGGATTGAGAGGAATAGTTCATGTGCAAACCATAGGTGATGCTGAGCAAAATGATGCAATTTCAGATTTCATTGATCAAAAAGTACAGTTTTCAGATCAAAGAAATATGGTTAGATGGGAGTTTATGGTCATTCCATCTTTGGAGCTCAGCAGAGCATGTTTAGAACATATACCTAGTTCTAGGAATGAGACTTTGAAGGATTTTAACAAACTCAAAGGGAAGTGCACAACAAAGAAGCAAGTAATCCAGGAACTGTCTCGTAGACGACCTGTTGTTGGAACTGGGAGACTCAGCCTGGGAAAAGCTAAAAGGGATGATACAGGAGATATTTTCAAATAATTGAACACTGCCATATTTAAAAAAGGAAAAGAAACCACAGGCTAGTCTCTTATAACTCCAGAAGATGAACTGGGAAACCAGAACAACCTTCCTCACAACCCCCGTGATCTAGAGATGAATGATTGAGGACCTAGAAATATGCTAATTGTAAGCCTGGAACAGAAGGGTGCATATTAGGAACATCTGGGAGAAGCACCATCAGAAACTGATGCTGAATGAATGGAGGTACTGGGGACCCCAATATTTGAGTCCAGGCTCATTCCATTAGAGGAAGAATTGTGACCCATGGCAGCTACTTGTCCTCTAACAAGGCATTAATAATTCAGTTGCTTCTATGGCAGAAGTGGTGATCTATACTGTCGAGGACCGGTCTCGACAAAATCACTTCTTACCAGGGTAAGGGTGTGGGAATTTTAGAAATATAAGTAAAGAATATGAAGACATATGAAAAGAGTAAGACAGAAACCGTAGAATAATACCGGGGCTGGGGGGAGATATTCTAGTGATTACTGAAATAGGCCACGTTTATTTTTCTACGGCTTTTTTTACCCAATGTAAATGGAGGGAGGGGTGAGAAGGTAATAAAAGACTTTATTAACATGATATGTAGGACAACTCAAACAGTCAATGTTTTAACACTCTGAGACATCAAATCATTAGCATTCTGTTGTCTACGTAGTGAAGCTGCTCTAGATCACATATCCTGAATGCAGTCCCTCCCCAGGTGATCTCATAGTTAAAAAACAAAGAGCAGAAGTACATTTGCATATCCTGACTGCCTGTCAGGATGGCATGAACCTACTTGAAAGATCTATTTTAATGTTAAAAGAACCAAGCAATCACATCTTGATTGATGCTTGTCAATCATTTGAACAACCTCCAAACTCTCTGACCTGCAGACAAGGTGAAAATGGACCCACCATTTTTTGGCCTTCATGCTATACCACAGTGATTATGCTACCCACACTGGCAGATGGACTCAGAGTTTTCATAAAACTGACAACCAGGAACCTTTCATCTCTGCCTCCGCCCTTGGCTATTCACCTTGCCTGGGATGTTTTTGACCTATGTAGTTATGTACTCACAGCTCTTCTTCATGCCAGTCTCTGCTTAAATAATGCCTCCTCACAGAAATCTTCCCTACCCAGTATATACTATTCCATTATTTGCATATTTTATTTTTATAGCACAAATAATTGATTTCCTGTCATGAGTATACAAATATTCCCCTGCCTCCACCACCTGAATGCCGATTACACAAGGTAACAACTTTGTTTTGTTCACTAATATACTCCCTTAAGCCTGCCACAGTACAGACCCTCAAGAAATGCTTGCAAAGCACATGGATTTTTTTTTTTGCCAAGGAGGGTTAACATCACTTCATGGTAAACAATTTTCATGTCAATCCTGTCTCTTGAAGCAAAACTTACAGGGATAGGTCTTCATTGCCTTTAAGAATTCATGTATTAAAGGAGCAACTCAACCTTGAAAATGAGAACATCAACAGTCTAGTTTTATATTAGTCACAAATCTCATGCTACGTTTTTCAATACTATCCCTAGAGATTGGCTATAACCTCTTGAATTTTCAATCAAATCAACCCAGAAATTATTTTTGTCAAATTACAATGCTATACAGCAAACAAAATGTTCTCCACATTGCCATTTTCCAGTTACATGGGATCATTGAAATTTGAGTATTCAAGTGGAGTTTTCTTCTCAAAAATTCATTGTTTACTGGCCCCTTAAATCTGAGGACTCCAAGGTTAGCTGAAAATGTCATTAACCTATTCAAATCAGATAAATAAAATGCTCTATTTATTTGCATACAAATTGAAAAGAGTGGATAGCTCTTTCTTCTGCATATCTTTTCTCTCTTAAAGGCTTGTCAGCGTAGTTTAATCCCTGAAAGGAGAAAGAGATGGTAGCAATTTACTACAGAGTCTATACAGTGAGTTACAGACCACTGTCAGGTACATAGTGATGTCCTGTTTCAAAAAGAAGGAAGGAAAGAAGGAAAAGGGAAGAAAGGAGGGAGGGGGAAAGGGAGGGAGGGAGAAATGAAGGAAAGAAAATCTTCTCTCTGAAAGTTTACACTCCAATGTAGAGATCACAGAAAGTTGAGAGTGTCAGCAAGATTAAGAACAGTGGGTACCGACCAAGCCTATCAACTATGTTAACAATGAATCTGCTTCAAGCATCTGCGCAACAATTACTCATGGAACACCTGCTATAACCCAAGTCATATAACAGCTTGGAGAAATTGGCGTCAATGTAGGCATGTTTCCTATCATCTCAAGACTAGCTTTAAGCTAGACAACGAAGCAATGAATAAACAAAATAACTCTAGAAGTGCCCTAATGAAAACCATGACCTGTCATAGAGAACTACATTGCAGATACTAAATATTGGAGGCGGGAAGAGTCAGGAGAATGAACATTTGGGCCTCACTCTCCTCATACCCTCCAGTCTCACAGGGGTGCCTAAAATTGACTCAACTAGAAGTCAGAGGACAAGGGACCACCCTAGCACAGGGTAGGCAGGGCTAGCAGTACACAGTGAAAACACACAAAAGGTGTCCCCAGAGAGTCCAGGGAGCGCGAAATCTTTCCTGGTTGCTATTGCATCCACTTATGTAGTCACTGCTCAGTCAGTTTCTTCTTTCTCCCTTTCTGTTTTCTCGTGTAAACTTCTCTCTCTTATAGACTCCATAATGACAAAAATAGACATGGTCATCATCTAAACATAAGTAACCAAGTTCATGACTCTAGGTGTCTATGACTTTTCTTAGTAACTTTTTACCCACTGGTTTTTCAGTATCTGCACCCCCAACCTGTGCAGTACTAGGAACCCAAGCCAGGATACTGAGCATGCAGGAGCTCTGCCACTGAGCTGTTTCCCAGCTCTAGGTTTTCAGCCAAAGATCCTTTTCAACTTCTCCCCATCATTCTGAATACACAAAATAAAGTATTATTCACAACTTACATACCACTTATTGGCAGAACAATCTTTCATTAGCATGAAAACTAACATTTTCAATTTGATTGGCATTTTAAGATGAACCCAATTTTATTTTTAAAGTTATTTTTTAGAAAGTAGCCCATAAAGGCAGGTGCTTTAAAACACCCATATTTATATACATACAAAACAGTTTCATATTTAAATTATCAGAGATTAAATACAAAGCTAAAACTCCCCTTGGTATCTGCAATGTTAACACCTATCATTTATTAAGAAATTATTACATGTCAGACATTATGACAACTACCTTACAGTATTATTTAATCCTCACAGGCTAATAACAGTATTATTATTATTATTATTATTATTATTATCACCATCATCATATCATCATCATCATCCCTGTGTTCTGATTACAGTAACGTGAGGCCGAGGGAGATCATACAGGTATTATATAATGAGACCTAGACTCAAACTTTGCATACCTATGACTGAGCCCACAGACTTTAGTCCAGAAAAGCACCTGAGTGTAGACTGAAGGGGCTACAACACATTCCTTAGCCATCACTTCAAGGACATAGAATTCTGGGTATCCTTATTATCCATCCCATAATAATAACAACAGAAAAATATATAGTAAGGAAGTTCTGCCAAGTAAGTATGCAAAAACAATCAAGTTATAGGACAGCTAAGACCCTTATGATTCCATGTGTTCCAAAACAAGGGTAGATGCTTATAAATTAAGTAGGTCTGCAGTTACATAGGCATACACATAGCACCTAGACACCAATGTGACTATGAATTTAGAATCAATCATGGATAATTTCTGAAAATATAACAGAAAATGTCAACAGATAGTTGCCTTGTAACTGTTCAAACAGGACCAAGAACTATTTATTTCCCACTGTGCCCTTTTCCCGTCTGACTTCTCCACAGACTAAAGTGTTACTAGACTAGTTAGAGCAGCATCTCACAAGGAGGCAAAGGCTGAGAAGATCCAAGAGCTGCGGTACAAAAGAACGCTGTGGCAATCCCCAGTCTATCCAGTCGGAATTCCTTTCAAGGTTATTAGTTTTAAACAATCTGTTCCCTTTATCTTGCTGCCCATGTATGTTATTATTGTTAGAAAAAGAAGCGGCGAAATGTCTTCCTTGGTTATGTTAACGCCAGCAGTCCAACTTCACTCGTGGAAACAAACCAATATCAGTCCAGGAATCAATTCATACAGAAGCAAAAGCAGTACCCTGAACAAGTTCAACCGGGTGTCTTGGCTGGTAACTTTTTAATCAACCTTTTCCTGGCAGACAATGATATGGAAGATCTTAACTGTGGATTTAATTGTTCACAGATACAACATGCCATAACTGCTGATATCAAACTCCAGGGTTTGAGCAGGGTTTGTAGATGGTTAAGTCCAACTCAAAGTGTTGATCTACAGCTACAGCTTGTTCAACACCAAACTTCTATAGATTTTGAGTTCTCAGAAACCATTAATGGCAAGTTGAGTGAATTAAGAAACATTCACGGACTGAAACCCAAAGTAGTCGCTGAATTTAAGTAAAATATGACAGCAAACAATATTCTGTGTTATTACAACGTTTGGCATTATTTCTTCCCACAGTCATTCCACATCAATGTTGCATGCAGATATTCCCTAACTTAAGATGAACTTAGAGCCCAGTAAATCCAACATAAGCTAAAAATATCAACAGTCACATGGCAGTCAGTATACCTGGCCGGCCTACCGAGAGTCTCAATCTGGCGACACAGTACCCAGCACGCTGCTGCCCTTGGGATTGTGGGTGACCTGACACGGCATCTTGCTGCCACTCTCAAGCTTCACAAGAGAGAAACATCGCACACTGCTATCCCAGGAAAAAGTCAAAGTACAGTACAGCATCTATGCATCACTTTTGTACCACTGTAAACTCGAAAGGGTGTAGGTCACACCGTTAGAAACCACAGAGCGTCCATATTCCTGAAGGTGTGTTCTCGCACAATGCATGCCCCACCATCATTCAGCAAGGGAGATAAACCCACTGCCCCTGCCACCGGGAGCGAAAACCCTCCACCAGCACCAGGAAGAGCAGAGTATATCCAGCTCATGGACTGACCGGTGTCTGTTGTCTTAATTAGAGAGCGGTACTGCTCACCCCACACTCCAGCTTGCTCTTCTTTCTTGGCTTGCTCCGCAGCACAGTCACCGACTGACGCGGAACAAACTAATCCTTTCGTGAGTAAGCGTGCTAGGCAGCAAGGCGATTAGAAATGTGACACTTGGAGGATTAAACGAAGGTGAGTTTGAATGAAAATTCCACAACTGAGAAACAACATGGCTTGAAGCAAATGGAATCATTCTGAGAACGTTTCCTCTTTCAAGGGGACCTGCTACGTTACTTCCTGTCCTGGAGAGTTTTATGTCACCGTGCCACGAGCTCGAGTCAGCTGAGAGGAGTTAAGAAAATGTCTCTACAAGATCAGGCTGTAGGCAATCTTGTAAAGCATTTTCTTAATAAATGATTGATGTGGGAGGGCCCAGCCCATTGTGGGTGGGGCCACCCTTGGGCTGGTGCTCTGTATTGGGTAAGAAAGCAAGCAGTGCAAGCCATGGGGAAGCAAGCCAATAAGCAGCACCCCTCCATGCCTCCCCCTCCAGTTCCCACCTCCATGTCCCTGCCCTGTTTGAGTTCCTACCCTGACTTCCCTCAGTGATGGAACCTAAGAGTTGTAGGAGGAAATAAACCCTTTCCTCCCCCAAATTGTTTTTGGTCCTGGTCTTTTAACACAGCAAGAGAATCCCTAACTAAGACAGTTAACCAATCTTTTCAAGGGTCCAATAACCCAGTATAGGACCACTGCAAAAATACTTAGCGCAGGCCTAACAAACACTAAGCAAGCAATAATCTTTAATTTAGAATTTCTGAAAGTTCTTCATGACAGTCTTTTCTTGCTGTACTTACTAGTGTTCAGGCACCTGTACTGGCCTGCCCTTGGGATTCTGACAGGCTGTGCCCTCGGCTGTAGCCACTAAGATCACCTCCTGAGCACATTCACTATGTTCCCTTTTAAAAGAGTCCTGCCCACCTCCTCTCCCTCTCCCCCTCCCCCTCCCCCTCCCCTTCCTCCTCCCCCTCTCCCCTTCTCTTCTCTTCTCTTCTCTTCTGCCGCTCCTCTCCAGAGGCTGTTCTCCCTTTTCCCCTCCCCCCTTTCCCATTTGCTTTCCCTCAACAAAAACCCTTCCACCTGAGCTCTGTCACACGGCATCTTTCTCTCACACGCCACGTTTTTTTATTACAACAATATTTCAAAAAAACAAATGCTTCCAAGAAAACACAAATCATTACACTGATAAAAGAATTCTTGATCACAGCATATGACGACCTGGATGTGATTTTGTTATAGGTAAAGGTCGGGGTTTAATAATAAAGAAAAATCTCAGAATGCTGTTCACTTTTACAGGGGGCATCTAACGGTGACATGCTCATTTTACTCCAGGACTGGTTACAATTATAAAACTTTCAATTAAAGTAACATCAAATAAGTATGTAATTGCATCTGGGAAATTTTAATCAGTTTTCAATTTTGTGTGTGCTTGCAGGGACAGGAAACTGAATAAATAAAATCCACAGATCACAGGAGCAGAAAGAAATCTACTTGAAAATAACACTGCCATCTTCTGAAGCTCTGTCCGGGAAGCCTGCAAATGTTGCTGCTGCCGTTCTATCTTCAGCTGAAACTGAAATTCCTAAGAAGAGGGGATGATTTAAGGGAGGATGAACCATGCAGGACTGTGGTCTCAGCAATACAAAGGAGCTCAGTGGACCACACCTAACAGTAAGGCAGTTCTCTCCTGAAGAAGACTCTTCAGGAAGGCAGCCCCCAAACAGCCCAAGGACACAGACTGGAACCCAGTTTCATTCAGATGTCTGACATCAGGAAAAAAAAAAAAAAAAGTAACTCCAGCCCTGGGGAACAATGCAAACGGGACCCCACCACTCACTCCCGCTCTGTGTGCATCCCAGTGTAACTAAAACCTCAATGTTAGCCTCAAGCAAATTCCATCTGATAGATATCACTTAAGATGAAGACGTCACATAAAATGTAGATCTCCGGTGTCTCTTAAAAATGTCTAAGGTATTGGGCACCACCAAGATAACATGCCAAACAAAACTTAAAAAGGTGTGTATTAACCCTTTTTACAGTCTTAAGTAGTGTGTATGTGCTCCAACTGACCGAAGCCCCCCACCCCCACCCCACAGACTCCCTGGTCTGGCTCTTAGCTCACCCTTCTCACTCACATTGGTGGCTGATGAGTCCTGGGAGATGTGTGAGTCCCAACACCTACTGGAAGGTCACTAACAACGTAAGACCAGGTTGTCACCAAGTGCCAGCAGCAGCCAACATGCCTATTAAACAACCCAAAATACCACAAAACCAAATTATAGGCTGCTTTTCGTTGTTTGTTTGTTCTTCAATGTAATACTTGATGTTTTTCCTGTATGCAATGTACTTTGGTCATGTATGTACGTCCTCTCCAAATCCTCCTAAATCTATCCCCC
Source organism: Myodes glareolus (assembly GCF_982192425.1). Taxonomy (NCBI): domain Eukaryota; kingdom Metazoa; phylum Chordata; class Mammalia; order Rodentia; family Cricetidae; genus Myodes; species Myodes glareolus. The sequence continues at coordinate 33,653,339 of NC_142040.1, forward strand.
CATCTTCCTCCTAACTTCATGCCCTTTAATAATAAGCAAGCAGGCAAGTGGTGGTGGCACACATCTTTAATCCTAGCACTTGGGAGGCAGAGACAGGCAGATCTCTGTGAGTTCAAGGCCAGCCTGGTCTACAAGAGCTAGATCCAGGACAGGCTCCAAAGCTACAGAGAAACCCGGTCTCAAAAACCAAAAAACAAAAACAAATAATAATCAAGCATGTCCAATGAATGCTACCGGTGCATGCACACATATGATGTTATCTATTAAAGCATTAACAACCTACCAGAGGCCACATCCTGCAGAATATTGGTTCTTCTTCCCCAGAGGCCATCAGCTGTTAGCGGCTCCTTAACTAGGGGTGGAGCCTTGGGAGACCCTTGTTGAAATGTTGAACGAGCGCCTTAATCTTTTTTTTTCCAGCAATTTTTTTTATTTTTTATTAAAAATTTCCACCTCATCCCATTTCCCTCCTCCTTCCCCCACCCCCCCTTCCTCTCCCTCTCCAGACCAAAGAGCAGTCAGGGTTCCCTGCCCCGTGGGAAGTCCAAGGTCCCTCCCCCCTCCATCCAGGTCTAGGAAAGTGAGCTTCCAAACAGAGTAGGCTCCCACAAAGCCAGTCCATGCAGTAGAATCAAAACCCAGTGCCATTGTCCTTGGCTTCTCAGTCAGTCCTCATTGTCAGCCATGTTCAGAGAATCCGGTTTGATCACACGCTCCATCAGTCCCAGTCCAGCTGGCCTTGGTGAGTTCCCATCAGATCAGCCCCGCCGTCTCAGTGGGTGGGCGCACCCCTTGCGTCCTGACTTTCTTGCTCGTATTCTCCTTCCTTCTGCTGCTCATTTGGACCTTGGGAGCTCAGTTCAGTGTGAGCGGCTTAATCTTGTATAGATCTTGTGCCTGCAGCCACAGCTGTCATGAGTTAGGAGTACAACAGCCCAGCAGGGTCATGTCCAGAAGACATTGATTCGAAGGAGTCCTTCCTTACCTCTTCCTCTCTCCCCAGGCTGAATAAAATAAATTTAAATAAATGGCTTTTCTTCCTGGGACCATTGATATGTTACTTATCTTTTCTCCCTTTTCTAAATTTCAAGAACTTCAAATAACTGATACTAGTGTTTTTGCTACAGAACATACTTTGTGTTAAGTCTTTTATAAAGTAGAATGAGGATTATAACACTGAACCCGTAGTTGACACAAGAATAGTTATATTCTAGATAATACTCTCAGGAAAATCCTTTAATTCATTGACCTGCTGATGATTTCGCATTATCCTCCACACAGTGCAAATTCAAAAGCACACATTTGCATGCTGCAGCCAGCTTGACATGCTTTGCTAGCAACAGAAAGAAAAATTAAAGGAATAAAAATATAGCTCTGTGTCTCATTATTCTTGGGATTAATTAGAGGCTGGGCCATAGCTTCTGGCTTTCAGAAAGCTAATAGAATGTCTGGAAAGCTCAACTGAGGTTTTGAATGAGGCAAAGATCACTCACTCTTTGTGTTGGCCTAAAAGTTCGTTATGTGATTATTAATCTAATTGTACCCATAAAACCTTTGTACCTAAATGAATTTCAAATAAAGTATCCTAGAGAGACCAGAACCCATTAAGTCTCCACCTCTTGGAATTACAGCAGGATATGGGAGATGAGACAACACTGGCTGAGCACCTCATCTCATGATCCCCTGATAAAGTAACTTTGCACCCCCAAAATACAAGTAACAAGGCAGAGACAAGGGGAAGGGAACAGGAACCAAAAGTTTTTGAAATAAGCAAAATGTCTCTCAATTCCCCATCATCAGGACCTAGTTACAGTGCAAGCAAAGGAAACAGTGTTGATAAACAATGGATTAAGAGTTAGGGCTCTGATGATTGGTCCACAGATAGCCACTGTTAAAGGACCACCCACTAAGAAGCCATAATAGTGTAGGATGTCATTCCCCACAAATGTTAGGGCCTCTGACAGAGGTCACGAACTGTTCATACCCCAGATTTAAAAAGGACCTTCTATCTTTGAGATAGGAACTAAGAAACAACACTGGGCACACTGGAAGGCAGTTCAGAGTCCAGAATCAGTGACCCTAGTAGAAAGTCACGAAGATACTAAACCAGATTGACAACCAAGCGTCAGTAGCAACCTGCGGGGGGCCATCCTGTCCCGCAGGAATGAACGCCACCAAAAACGAGAATTCCTTCTCTGGTCACATCTTTATTTGGAGCATTCCCTTGAGGAAAATTGGGGGAAGGGACGATAGAGCAGGGACGAGAGAAAGCTTAGAGAGAGAACGTTGGGCCCCGAGGCAGCTGCTTTTAAACGGTGGAGCGGCTTGAACGCTGTCCTGATTGGTTAATGCCATTCTGCTGGTCTGAGCATGTGCAAGCAAGGGTGCAGGCAGGGTTGCTCAGCCCCACGTGGCTACCTCCAAACTGCAGGACCACCTGTGCCTCCAGGTGGCTCCCAACATCTCCCCCTAATTATTGTCTTTAAGAGCAATAAGGCAAAACTATTTTTCAATCTGGTCCCCACCTAGACGCAGCATGCCAAGGATATCTCTGCTCCCACCCATCTCCAAGGAGGGAGAAAGGCAGAATAGAGTCAGTCAGAAAATTGTTAAGAGATAAGAGGTTGCACAGGGTGTTGCTCAAGTCGATGGTGTGAAACAGCTGCTCTTGGCACCGCCCAGAAGGTCATCTCTGCTGCCTCCGCACGAATCTTCCACAGCAGGACACTCAGCATCCACTGGGTCGTCTTCTTTATCTCTCTGGTCGGTCTCGCTGGCATCCAGATGTATGTCAGCATTCCTAGAAAAACATAAACAAAACTCTCCTCCCAAATTAACATTTAAGAGTATTAAAAACTCTCAGTGTAAAAATTCAGCACAATCAGTACTGGAAGTAGGCTGGTTTTGAACTTAGAGATCTGCAGGTCTCTGTTTCAAAAAGCAAATCTTGTTTGCCTGTACCAGCAAAATTTTGAATTAAAAATTAAGTGTATAGAATGCAAGAGAAATCCTTTCTCTGGGGGAAGCTGTCACTGGTAATGTAGTCCCCCTCTATTGTTTAAAAACCAAAGCAGTTGTCATTGGGAATTGAACTCATAACCTTTGGAAGAGCAGGCAATGCTCTTAACCTCTGAGCCATCTCTCCAGCTCCCCTATTTAGATGGAAAAACCTCTAGGTAGAGCATTGTTTATTCCACCCATTGCCAGGGGCAATAGGTAATGATAACCAGGTTGACGCGCCTTTATTATGATAATTAGGACCAGTTCTTTGAGGGAGAATGGACGTCGATCATCTGGCTACTTCCTGCTGACAAAGGGGCGATGTTTGGGGGGATAAATGTTTTTATCTGACTGAATTTTTGGCGACAAATGTTTTTATCTGACTAAATTCTTGGCGACCTTGGCTGAGGGCGGCGGCAGCAGCGGACAGCGGCGGCTGCCACAGCTCCGCCTCTGAAGCCCATAATGGCGCGCTCCGCATGGCCCAAAGGCATGGCTCCGCCCCGGGCCGTGCGCGGGCTCGCCGTTTCACCTCAGGCAATGAACTCGCACCGCCGGCTGTGAGCCTTTTCCAAGCTCCGGCGAGGGGGGGCATCTGCCCACCCGTGGAGGGGCTTCTCCTGCCCGGTCCGCCCGCGCGCAGAGCCCCGTTCTCTGGGAACTCACCTCCCCGCTCGCCCATGTTGCTATGGAAACACAGTTTTTCTGCAGAGCCGATTCAGCTCCTCTCTGCTTTCTATGGCGCCGCTGCTCACCACGCAGCTTCCGCCTCAGTCAGGCGAGTCCGCTCAGGTGCTGAAAAAGTCCTCCAAAAACCATAGCCCCGCCAGAAGGCCTCTGCGGACTCCAGCAAATTTCCCGCCAGCAACTGGTTAGCATGGCCACGCCTCCCGAACGAGCTAGCACTGGAGAGTGCAATTTTGCGTCTCCCTCCTGAGTAGCTGGGATTACAGGTGTGCACCACCGTGCCTGGCCCACTTCCGTGTTTCTAATCAGGCATTACCGCTCAAAGGCGGGCCGGCTGCCGCCAGCACTCTCAGCACGATCAAGCAGCTTGTCTTTCTCAGTCAAAAATTAAAGTTTTTTGTACGTGAGAGCCAGAGACTGAGCTCTCTTAACAAAATTAGGCGAAAATCACCTCCAAAAGCTCTGTGGCTCTTTAAGAACAGGGAAGGCAGTGATCAAGTTTGCCTCCCTACGAGACTGTTGCCTCCAGTCTCTATCAGCGAGTATGCACGGAGGAAGCCGCGGATCTCCCAACCGTAAACCTCGCCCTTTTTGCTGCTGTTTACATTCCTCCTGCACTGAACTTAAGGGATTTTTCTTCCCCGTTGCTTTCTGTACCTTCTTTCAGATACCTTAACTTTGATTTTTTTTGTATTTTCTTTTCTATTTAGGCCTATCCTTTGAAATTCCTTTTTACATTTCTTTTCCTCCCCTTTCTGGGGATTTCAACCGACGTCACTCACCGCTCCATGTTCTCAGAGTTCTGAAATTCAAGGCTCTCTGTGCTGGTGTCTGATCTTGGCTTTTTCTCCCGGGCTTTCTCAGGGTCCCCCGGCGTAGTTGTCAGGGTCCCTCAGCGTCCCGGAGTTTCGAGCACCAGTTGCGGGGGGCCATCCTGTCCCGCAGGAATGAACGCCACCAAAAACGAGAATTCCTTCTCTGGTCACATCTTTATTTGGAGCATTCCCTTGAGGAAAATTGGGGGAAGGGACGATAGAGCAGGGACGAGAGAAAGCTTAGAGAGAGAACGTTGGGCCCCGAGGCAGCTGCTTTTAAACGGTGGAGCGGCTTGAACGCTGTCCTGATTGGTTAATGCCATTCTGCTGGTCTGAGCATGTGCAAGCAAGGGTGCAGGCAGGGTTGCTCAGCCCCACGTGGCTACCTCCAAACTGCAGGACCACCTGTGCCTCCAGGTGGCTCCCAACAGCAACCAGAGAAGCAAACTGGATGGAAGAGTCCCAGGCTGCTTGTTAAGTGTTTTAGTCTCCCTAGGATCACTGCTGTGCTACCTTTTCTAAATTTCAGGCTCCTCAAATAAAAAATAACGCCCGAAGCTTCTGTCATAGAGCATAATAAAGGGTGTGTTTACTTCTCCTCTTTCAAGGTGCTGACATTCATCCGAACCTCTTCCTCTGTCCTCTTTAGGTGCGGGGGCCGGGGTGGGGGGGCGCTATGCTCAGACATACACAGCACCTAACACGTATTTCTCAAGCTCACCTAAACTGTCTTTAGTCTCTGTTTTCTGTCTTAGCTGCCGCTGAAAAGTTACGAAACCCTCAGAACATTCTGGCTAGAAGCTCTTATCCTTAGGCCTTGGGGGCATTAAAGCAATATGCCCACCAAAACAGGGAAAAAATGATCAATCTGTTTGAAAAGTAAGACTTCAGCCCAGCTGTGCACAGCGGAATGTCGTCGTAAAGTCTGTGAAAGCAGATTGATACCACAGGCACGAGGTTCCGCTCCTTGATACTGTTCAGCCCTTAAACCGCAGGCTCTGAGTAGGAGGGGCGAGCTTCAGCAGCCCTCCTACCGCTGCACTTGCTCGTTAGGACTCCAGGGGGCAGCCAAGTTAGCTTTCCCACGGGGCGGGAACTCAAACTGCACCTTTGGTTGCTCAAAGGGCCAACATTTAGTGTCTGCCTCTGGCATTCGCTAGGTAATTTAAAATCCCCGTACATTGGTTTATTCATCTGAAAAGCAGACGATACTTCTTTCCCTGTAAGAACTCTTGTGGAGATCAAAGGAAGGAGCATATGTGAAAGTCTTGGCATGGCACTGTGATGGTGGTCCTCGCCTCTAGGGCACATGAGGCAGCACAGTTGCTGATGGATCTGGAAGATGGAGATGATGTGGACTCTGCTCACAGGCGGCTTCCAGGCTTCACTGGGCTGAGGCCCCAGGCCAGTGCTTTTAAGCCCCTGTGCTAGAATTGTAAAAAGACATTCTCAGGGAAACTGTTTAAAGATTCAAAATTCACTCTGCGGTTACAACTTTATGTCTTTTCAGCCTGTTTCCAAGCAAATTTGAATTTGTTATAATACAAAAATAATATTGCATTCTCTGAAATATTTGAGAAATGTGGATCTCCAAGGAGATGTGCTGTGACTCATTCGGGATATGCCTTCCACTTGGCACCTTCCCCACGAACTTGAGCGCTAATGGCCCTCGGTTTGTTGCGCTTGTGGATCTGTCTTTCTATTAGAACAACTGGTGGTAAAGCCCCGACATGAGATATCGCCACATCTCATTATTAATGTATGAAACTCTGAGCCTCTGAGAAGATATAAGATGTTCTTCAAATCAGGGTATGGGCATTTACTGAATCAAGGATGGCTCTCTGAGTTGAGCCTACCTTCTTCTTCCATGATAAGCACCCTAAGCATAAAACAGTGTATATGTGCAATGTGCACATAGTGTCTGAGTCAGCCTTAATGCAACAGTCGTAATCCTTGCACAAGAAAAGCTTCCCTTAATGCCCAGGGGTTCTAGGGCAGGACCTGCCGCCTACCAAGCTGCAGGGGAGTGTAGATCATCCTCCAAAGGCTTAGCTTGGGAGGGAGGGTAAAAGTTTGCTTGTGAAGACTTCACTAGTAATCCAAAACTGTGTCTAGATAAAACACAGTACTTACAAATGAGGTCATCTATACAGAGAGCTATTTCTTGCCCCCAAAAAGAAAGCAGATTCTGATGAGTGCGTAGCTCTAAGTAGGTTGGCTATTGATAGATACTGCAGTAGCTCTAGGGAAATTAACTTTCCTGACACTTAATATGCAGAGTGACAATGCTACTTGTATAGATTTTCAAAGAGTTTGCTGATGCACTGAAGTTTATGAGTCAAGCCTAAGCCTTCAGAAATCCTAGGCAAGTGCTCTGCCACCAAGCTACACTCCGAAGTCCAAAGGACGAAGTGGGGCAAAATTTAACACAAATTTCTCCTCCATACTTTTAATAAAGAAAATAATAACACGGAGTTTTAAGTGATTTCTATGATACACAACCATTATTTAAGTTGCCTTTTCTGGCTTTTCTGCTGCAGAGGTCACCTCCAGGGGAAACTCCACCCTCTGTCTACTGTCCCCATTCTCAGGCCTCTTCCCTTAGAAATGATCAACCCTGGCCCCTTCCACAAGCATGAATGGCAGTTCCAACATAGATCTCTTCAGAAAAGGAAGAAAGGGATGGAGAGACGGAGGGAGGGAGGGAGGGAGGAAGGGGTTCTAGAGAAAGCTCTGGATTAATCTCTATCCAGGACTCTATCTAGTCCATCAAGGGACGGACTTTCTCTTTGGAGAAAAAAAAAAACCTGAATTACTAATAAATCGAGCTTTTGTCTAAAAGATCTCCTGAGCAAGTCTTGTAGCCTGCCAGCAACAACAACATGCACCTAGGGGGACTCCTGTCTGACTCTCCTTGTGAGTACTGCCTAAAACTTCGATTCAGGCATTGTGTGAAGCTGTACTGAAACAATGTAGATCAGCATTTCCCAGAATGAATATTAAAAAAAATCTGTTTTCCTATAAATTAACATTTATGTAAAGGGTAGACACTGGATTAAAGTAAACTCAGAGATACCCTTTACCTTATGACTACTCCCAGAGTTTAATGTATGGTGACTCTGCAAAAGTAGACCTGTAGGAATGGTTCAGCAAACTCACTGGCCCCGAGCTCCACAGCTCTTCCTCTTAAAGGATTCCCCTTAGGCCTTCTGTAAGAATGCTCACTCAGACATATTACTCAAGATCCCAAAGACCATAGTCAGGAAAGCAGCACAGAGCTGGGTTTGTCTGTTGGTCCGTTTGTTTGTTTTGAAGACTAGTCTAATTCAAACAGATGGGCTAGTTTTGTCTGAACCATCTGCGTATTTATGTTGTTCCGTCATTCTGCTGTACAACCACACAGTGAATGTTGAATTAGAGAGGAGGACAAAGTTCAAGCGACTTACTGTAGAGGTGATGATTACATACTGTGTTCTGGAAAAAAATGATAGGACTAGATGTAAAGGTCTCTCATCACAGAAAGTATAACAACATGAGTTAATACCCATCATAATTAACTGTATTGAACAATTCCGAAATACACACATACACGTACTTTGTTGATTATAATAAGCACATGTATTTTTACATTATATGTACATATATACAATATAAACATATTTTAAAATATTTTATTTAATATAATAAGTTAATATGTACCTCTTGATTTAAAGTAAATAAATTTGGAAAATAAAAAAGTCAACTAATCACAAATTCTTTCAGTATACTTAAAAAGTATCCCATTTAAAATTAAATTTAGCTTACTTACCACTTCACAAAAATTTGCCTAGATTATTAAAATTACGACTGCAGGGCGGAAGAGATGGCTCAGTGGTTAGGAGCACTTGCTGTTCTTGCAGAACACCCAGATTTGGTGTCCAGCACCCACAAGGTGGCTCACAACCATCTGTAACTCCAGTTCCAGAGGATCTGAACCCCTCTTCTGGCCTCCATGAGAACTGCATGCTCGTGGTACACATACATTCAGACAAAACACACACACACACACACACGTGTGTGTGTGTATATATATGTGGTTGTATATAAAATACAAAAGTAAAATATTGTTGCATATAACATTGCAGGGTGACAACGTTTTGAACAAACATGATTGTAAACCACATAAAAAGTCATGTAATTTATAACATAACACCATATATTGCTTTACTCTCAGTCCGTGATATCACATCAATCTAAATACAAGCTGCATGCAGAACAAAAGTGCTGTTTTGTGACTTAGATGAAGAATTTTTTTATTACCAGACTCGAGCTAAAAAAAAAAATAAAAATAAATAAAATTAAAAAAACATGGTAGGCTGTTTAATCTTCCAGGGAGTTAAATGAGGACAGCCAACAGCCTTTCCCAAAGTATAGTTCCTGGCATCTGCCCTCAGATGTTTGTTGGTGAGTCACTGCCTTGAGGCATTAAAATGACAAAAGTGATATGTAGTCCATGAAATATTAGACCCTAAAAATCAATCAGAATAATAAACACAGGACTCCAGCTTCCAAAGTGAAGTACATTATACCAGAGAACGTGTTCTAAAATAATAGGATTTCCAATTTTATTTTATCTCAAAAATCAGGAATTAGACTTTCTTAATATGTCACATACTGAACAACATTACTACATGTATACAATTTGAAAGAAAACATAATATGCACACATTTTTCAAAGAGACGGTTTCAAAGTGTTCCTGCTGATGGGAGGTACAATTTAGAAGTTGGAAGACCAATGTTGGAAAGGGAATAATGTCTATGAAAGCATATGTCAGGTTAACTAGAAGATAACTTAGGCAGATGTGAGCCTGTTCTACAAAAATGGTCTCCAATTGTCAAAGAACTGCCAGGATGAAACAAAGCCGTCTCTGAACTGGTCCCATGCAATGACAAGGACAAAGCTTTACATTCTGCTAAGCTTCTCACTTGGGTAGCAAATAACAAAATTTGGGACTGAGAGGGCAAATAAAGAAGAGAGAAAAAACACAGAAGTAAAATTCAACTTCGAAAACTATTGGGATCAAGACATGAGGTCTCGACTCAAACATATCAACAGAATGTGACTTTGGGGGTAGTATTTCTTTTTAATTGACAAATGTTTATCAAGTCATCTAAACCTTCGCTTTTTAAATTAAAAAGTAACCTGGATATAATTGTCACTCCTGAATGGGAATGACATTTACAAAGCTCATGAGAGTATTTAGGGAGTTTCCTTACCAATTAAGTCACATAAGAAACAGTTTCAGTGAAACTTGAGAGTTTTCTGAGAACGCAGTCTGTTTCTATGCCGCAGCATCTAACTATTCTTAAACTGGATGCACGGTTTTCTCAAGAATTTTTTTCTTGAGAACATTTAAAGTAAATAAACTTTCCTTTATTTACTTTAAATAAATCGAAAGAAAATCAAGTCTTCCAAGATCATATGCAATAAAATGAATTAACATGAATACATTCCAAAAATCATATGCCTTTCAGATCGAAACAGATTTATGTTCACATAAAAGGCTAACCAGTTGTACATGGGATCATATGTTTTTCACTGCTATAAAATTCCCATTCAGAGGCTCCATCTCTAAATATCAGAGTCGGTTTAGGCTTTCATTTTCTTACCCCAGAGTTGGATTGGAATTTCAAGATATTGAGATCTTGGGTGACACACTCAAACTATTTCAGGGCTATTGTGGAAGGCGACCAGATATTTTTGCCTCTAGTTAAAATGCACTTGTCAGCTGGCATATTCACTGTATAATCTGGGGATAAAGTTAAGGCCTAGCAAGCTGTCAAGACCTTTACAGTTCTAATTATGCCCTAATTACAAGAAAGCCTGTGATGAAGTCCTTGTAAAATAAATCCCTATTATTAATTAGATAACTCTAGCTCCAGGGGATCTGTTACTCTCTTCTGTCCGCCTCAGAACATGTACACAAATACCACAAATTTTATAGACACACTCTTATATTAAAATAACAAGAATCTTCACCCATTAAATAGTTTAAGTAAAATTACCACTGTAGAAAAAAAAAACAGGATCTTTAAAGGCATTGTCACGATTCCTGAGGTATCTGCAAACTCCCTCAATAGTTAAGGTTCCACCTACTATTGCAAACTCAACCAATATCATGGAACTACCACCCATGCTCTCCACACCCACCCATCCCCTCCCCCCTCCCCAAACCCTCTTCTTTTACATTGTTAGCTGTAACATATTGGCCAGAATCGTTTCACGTATCATACAAAAAGGTTTCTGTGTTTGTCATATATTTAGGATCTGGAACCAAATCTTCTAGAAGAGCACCCAAATTACCTCAGTACAAGAGTGTAGTTACCTAGGACTATTCATACTACAGAAAAGTAATGTGCACCAAACCTTGCCAGGAGCAGCAGCCACTGAGGACCAAGTACTGCTTTCCGGAGTTCCACACCTGCTGGTTTCAGGTGGCAAACTGTGCACACCTCCTCTTTCAGTCACAATGGCCTGTTACAGAGAGCAGGACCCCTTGTTTATCCCGGCCACCTGGCTAGCTTACATATGAAATAACTACACAGAAACTGTATTAATTAAAACACTGCCTGGCCCATTAGCTCTAACCTCTTCTTGGTTAATTCTCATATCTTGATTTAACCCATTTCTAATAATCTGTATATCACCACGAGGTCGTGGCTTACCGGGAAAGATTCAGCATATCTAACCTGGCAGCTCCATGGTTGCTCTCTGTCTCTGCTTTCTTCCTCCCAGAATTCAGTTCCGCCTCCTCTGCCTACCTAAGTTCTGCCCTATCAGGTCAAGCAGTTTCTTTATTGATTAACCAATGAAAGCAACACATAAAAGAAAGAACCTCCTACACCAGTGGTCTCAAGAACCCTGCTCCCAACAAGCCCTCATTGCAGAAATAAGTCAGATGGTGGTCAAGTCAAGAAATAAAATAAAATAAAATAAAATAAAACCCTTAAAGGGACATCAAAATAGATTATGGAATTCAAGGTATCACTTCAAACCTGCATTAACATTTGTTGTCCTAGGTGCTAGAGTCTTAAAGTGCTGCCACTGTGCCATCAATTTCACAGGTCCTCCTGCAACCAGGGAAACAGAAGGCCCTCACTAACTATAGATGACATCTTCAGAGCAACCTTCTATTCAGCAGGCTCCAGATAATAGAATAGGGCTGGGTGAATCATGTTCAAGAAATAATGATCTATCCTTCAGGTCACAATGACAAATGACCAGAAGATGATAACTGAGCATTGAGACAGAACTCACAGTTTGCCAAATGGATCCAAGATTCTGTGAACAAACTGGACCAAACTATAGCATCCAAGGAAGATATCCTAGGCTCATAGTCTTTAGCAGAAGCTCAACCAGACTTGTATATTCCAAGATAAGACTCATATTGCTGTAGAACAATCTTTGTACATTGTAAATATGTATTGTTCTTATAGTTAATTAAAAAAACTGTTTGACCTATAGCTAGGCAGGATTTTCAGGGCAGAAAGAATGCTGAGAAGAAGGAGGGCAGAGTCTGAGGAGTCCCCAGTCAGACCCAAGAGATGCAGGAGTTGAACATGTCATGTTAAAAAAAAGGTACTGCAGTGTGACAGAGGGTAGATTAAAAATATGGGTTAATTTAAGTTATAGGAGCTAGTTAGGAATAAGCATAAGCTATCAGTCAAACATTTTTAATTAATAATAAGAGTCAGCCTGATTATTTTGGAACAGTTGCTGAGATAAAGAGGAACTCCACCCAATCATGTGGTTTACAAACTATGGTCAAGACCTACTAAGGCCAACCTGTTCCCCAATCCTTTGCAACACCCTTTCCTAACTTCCTTTGAGAGATGCTGGGGTGCACTGTTTCTTAACGAGGCATATTTTTACGTGTAACTTACATGTTCTGTAATTATTCTGATGATCTTTGGTCAGTGGGTTATTCAGAAAGATCATAGAGTTCCTTTGGTATGTATCACTGGGTGTTTTAGAGAGGACCTTGCTATCCAGCCTAGGTTGTCCTCAAACTCATAATCCTCCTTCCTCTACCCTCCAAATGCTGATTTTATGAGCAGAGATAGGCCACCATACCCAGCTGTACTGAGTCTTTACAAAGAGTGTGTCCGTAAAGTGAACTTTTTAGAGCAAAGGTTAGGAAGGATGAGAGACCCAGGAAAGAGAAAAGGGGCTTCTGTGCCAACACTAACATACACATATCTTAGCCCTGTGGCTTCCTCGACTGTGATGTTTCCAGTGAATAGAAAAACAATGCTAAAGATCTTAATAAAATTATTTGATGTCTAGATAGTCCACACTTTTATCAGGTGTTGGGACACTATAAGCAATTAGCAGATGCTATATACATACCAATGCAAAGAGTAGCAGCAATAGGTTCACAAGCACACACACACACACACACACACACACACACACACACACATACACACACACAGATTACCTTTGTGACGTTCTCCTATTTGAAGCAGTACCAAGCAGCTTTAAAAGAGGACTATCTCTCTCTCTCTCCCTCTCTTTTCTGCATAATGTCTGGCTGTGGGTCTCTGTATTTGCCCCTCCCACCGCTGCAGGAGGAAACTTCAGTCAATCATTACACACACAGAGAGAGAGAGAGAGAGAGAGAGAGAGAGAGAGAGAGAGAGAACAAGTGGGTCACTGATTATTGTGCATTCTCTTGTGCTCTTTTCCTTCTGTTGTGTTTGCCTTGTTCAACCTTGATGTGATGGTTGTTTTATCTTACTATGCTTTATTTTGTCGTGTTTTGTTGTTAGTTCTTGGAAGCCTGTTCTTTGCTAATGAGAGACAGAAAGGGATCTGGATGGAAGAGGAGGTGAGGAAAAACTAGGAGGAGTAAAGGGAGGGAAAACTGTTACCAGGATATACTGTATGAGAAAAGAATCAATTTTCAATAAAAAGGTGAGGGGAGGAGTGGAGCCAGAACACAAACACACAAATTGACTTGCTAACCACCATGATAAACTTTTCCTTTATAAAAATACAGTGGGTGGGGGCAGAGATGTGTCTCTGCCATGACTTGGATTTGCCTTGTACTCCCCAGGGGTTAATGTGCTGGAAGTTGACTCTTCAGTGCAGTGCTGTAGAACCTGTAGGAGGCAGAGCCTAGTAGAAGACCAAAGAGCAAGTTTGACCCCTGAGTCACAGACTTCATGCCTCTCTGACAGCTCTACATATTTTCCCAGTGAGATGCCATAACCATCAGGTGCTCACCAGAAGGTGAATACACAAAGTACTCAATCTTGGACTTTACATTTCTAAACTATGAGCTAAACAAACTCATTTTCTTCATAAAATACCTAGAATCACATTTTATGCTATAGCAATGACACTTTGTGCATAACAATATAAGATTTTAAAATATTTTTTCATTGAGTTGTTATTTCTAGAAATTTGTTGACAAAAGTCCAACCTCTTTAATCATCATTTTTGTAGATCAGTCTTTATAGAGTCAGAGGTGATTTTAATAACACACTTACCATAAGCAAAAGTTTCCTTTAGTTTTAATACTCCTGGTAATACTATCAAAGTCTGTAGCCTCACCCTACAATGAGGTCAAATGCAGATAAATTCTCTGAAAAGGCAGTGGCCACACTATCATCTGAGAGGAATAACCATATCTAAGATTGTCAACAACATTTGAGATCTGAACATAACCTCAGGTAAAAGCAATGGCCCATGGAAAAACTTAAGGCTATTTTATTAAACAGGGCTATTAAGCACATTCATAGTTCATAAAATTTAATGGTCTGTCTGTTATTATTTATTTTTAAATGAGCCAAGGGTTTTCAGAGGCCAAAACGTGACCAAATGCCATCAACTGTCCTGTTGACCTTAATGTTCACATTTAAAGTCTCACTATTATTTGTGAGTTAACAAATTAACTGACTTCCCCAGCATGAACTGGATGTCTTCTCTGGGATATATTAACATGCCTCCTGCCCTACTGGGAATTTCTCCGGGATGAAAGGAGGTATTGTTTCCAGAAAACTGTGTCCAAAATGTTGTGACAGAAGTCAGTGGGAAATGTTAACATTTACCAGACAAGACACAGGAGCAGATGAATAAACCCCCGCAAACTGAGATGGTCATTTTTCCTAATGAAGAGAATAGCAAACATGGAAGAACACTAATAGGATATCTCTCCCTATGACACCCGCCATCTGCGACCCTATAATCCCACAGCTGCTAACGAGAAAATGAGAAGGTTCAGGGCTCTGGGCACTTCCGTGTGAACTGCTAGCTAAGGGGAAATTTCACTTCTACTGCTACCTTTGAGTCAGTAAATCATCCAAGGCACACATGTGCATTCTTTTCGAATTGGGCAGCCAAAGAATCAGGCTGCACTGTGATTCTCTGTGACACTCGTTTGATCAGTTGGCGGCCCTTTCCTTTACATCTGATTACTCTCTCACACATATCCACACACTGCTGGAAAATGAGCAATAAGATGAGCAAATGAACCCCACAGTAAAATAGAAGATGAAGTGCTCCACTAACCCCGAATGGGGAAGTTTCTAATATAAAAAAAAACACTATAAACCCAATTATTCCTGCTCCCAATATTGATCTGCTGTCATATTTAAAGCATCGGAGGCACAGAGAGGTTACTCAAGGAATATAATTGATGAGTAAATATAGTGAGGGAAGATATAAATGTGGAGAATATAAATAATATAAATATAATAATATATAATATAAAAATATAAATAAATAGTGCTGCTATGAACATAGTAGAACAAATGCTTTTGTAGTATGATAGGGAATCTCTTGAGTATATTCCCAAGAGTGGAATTGCTGGGTCCTGAGGGAGGTTGACTCCCAGTTTCCTGAGAAACCGCCACACTAATTTCCACAGTGGCTGCACAAGTTTGCATTCCCACCAACAATGGATGAGTGTTCCCCTCATTCCACATCCTCTCCAGCATAGGCTATCATTGGTGTTTTTGAGTTTGGCTATTCTGACAGGTATAAGATGATATCTCAAAGTTGTTTTGATTTGCATTTCCCTGATTGCTAAGGAGGTTGAGCATGACCTTAAGTGCCTTTTAGCCATTCGGAGTTCATCTGTTGTGAATTCTCTGTTCAGTTCAGTACCCCATTTTTTAATTGGGTTAGTTAGAGTTTTAGTGTCTAGTTTCTTGAGTTCTTTGTATATTTTGGAGATCAGACCTTTGTCTGATGAGGGATTTGTGAAGATCTTCTCCCAGTCGGAAGGTAGCCTTTTTGTCTTACTGACAGTGTCCTTTGCTTTACAGAAGCTTCTCAGTTTCAGGAGGTCCCATTTATTCATTGCTTCTCTTATTGTCTGAGTTCCTGGGGTTCTGCTTAGGAACTGGTCTCCTGTGCCTATATCTTGTAGACTACTTCCCACTTTCTCTTCTATCAGATTCAAAGTGGTCAGATTAATGTTGAGGTCTTTAATCCATTTGGACTTGAGTTTTGTGTATGGTGATAGACATGGATCTATTTTCATTCTTCTACAGGTTGACATCCAGTTATGCCAGCACCATTTGTTAAAGATGCTATCCTTCTTCCATTATATACCTTTAGCTCCCTTGTCAAAAATCAGGTGTTCATAAGCTTGTGGGTTAATACCCGGGTCTTCTATTCGATTCCATAGGTCGACTTCTCTGTTGTTATGCCAATACCAAGCTGTTTTCAACACTGTTGCTCTGTAATAGAGTTTGAAGTCAGGTATGGTAATGCCTCCAGAAGTTCCTTTATTGTATAAGATTGTTTTGGCTATCCTGGGTTTTTTGTTTTTCCATATAAACTTGATTATTGTTCTCTCAAGGTCTGTGAAGAAGTTTGGTGGGATTTTGGTGTACCTCAATAGAAGAATGATTTAAAAAGGTGTGGAACATATACACATTAGAGTTTTACTCAGCAGTAAAAAACAATGACATCTTGAATTTTGCATGCAAATGCATGGAAATAGAAAACGCTTTACTGAGTGAGGTAAGCCAGACCCAAAAAGAGGAACACGGTATGTATTCACTCATAAGTGGATTCTAACCATAACTAAAGGTCTTTGAGCCTATTATTCGTGATCCTAGAGAAGCTAAATAAGAAGGTGAAACTGATGAAGATTATTTAGCTATCCGCCAGGAGACAGGAAATAGACAAGAGTCCCAGGTAACCTCGGGTGCATGGGAGGAGGGGGTGGGAGGGTTGTTGGAAGGGGAGAGGGTTAGAGAGAAGGGAGTAGGGGAGGAATGGGGAAAGCTCGGTGGACTGGGATGGGGGGAAGGAGGAAGGATGAATATGGGATCAGGGAAGAATATATTTCAACTAAGGGAGTCATTTTAGGGTTTACAGGAGATTTGATTATATATGGGATCCCAGGTCCAAGGAGAGATCCCCAGATTGTTCTCTGGACAGAGGAGAGGGTGCCTGAACCGACCTTGGCCCATAACCATACTGATGAATATTTTGCTTATCACCATAGATCCTTCATCTGGCGATGGATGGAGATAGAGACAGAGACCCACATTGGAACACTGGACTTAACTCCCTAGGTCCAAACGAGAAGCGGAAGGAAAGAGAACGTGAGTAAAGAAGGCAAGACCAGAGGGAACCTTCATCCGACGATGGATGGCGATACAGACGGAGACCCACATTGGAGCACCGGACTGAGCCCCCCAAGGTCCAAATGAGGAGCAGAAGGACGAAGAAAATGAAAAAGTAAATCAGGACTGCGAGGGATGCGATCAACCACTGATACAAGGGGACTGATCTAATGAGAGTTCACCAAGACCAGTTGGACTGGGACGGAACGAGGACATGATCCAACCAGATTCTCTGAATGTGGCCAGATTCTCTGAATGTGGCTGGCCAGGAGTCTTTCTGAAAAGCCATTGACAATGACACTGGGACTTGTTTCCTCTGCATATACTGGATTTTGGGGATCCAGTCTGTTTGGATACTCACCTTCCTGGGCCTGGAGGGAGGGGGGAGGAACTTGAACTTCCCACAGGGCAGGAAACCCTGACTGCTCTCAGGGATGGAGAGGGAGGAGGAGAGGGAGTGGGGGGAGTGGGAGGGTGTTGGGAGGAGGGGCAGAAATGGAAACTTTTATAATTTAATAAAATTACTTTCTCATAATATATATATATATATATATATATATATATATATAAAGATCTTTGCTTGACCCCTGTTCTAGTTTACTTTCTGCTGCTGTGATAAAACATTGAACAAAACCAACTTGGGAGGAAAGGACCTGGTTTGGTTAAAGGTTACAGTCTATCATTTATGGAAGCCACCAGGATGATTTAAGATGGAGAAGTAGAAGAGACGCAGAGAGAAGGGTTCATGAATCCTCTCTGCAGACAGCTAAACTCTGTTCTTAGAACACTCTGAAGGCTTCACCTTTCAAAATTGACAAACAACAATGAAGTTGTTGAACACAAAAATAAAGGACAAAAGACCAACAGCTTTTCTATCTGGGATTAAGGACCTCGCTATGAAATACACCAATGTCACTACAGCCACCTTAGCTTCCACAATGGCACCAAAGGCATGTTTTGGAAAGGAGGCGTCAAACCACACTAAGATTCTAACTTATAACCAGAACTGCTTTTAGTTAAAATTTTAAAATGCAGAGGGAAAAAAATCTTTTAGAGATGATTGGTACAGATGTAAATGAGTAAAGTCAACACAGAAAACAGTAGAAAAGGTTTTTAAAAAAAACAAGTAAATACAGTTACCATGCAGTCAACTGTATCATTCTTGGGTATCTATCTAAAGGAGATGAAGCTAACATCAAGAGACACCTGCACATCCAGGTTTACTGCAGCATCACACGCAAGCCAATGTGGAATCAGCCTAAATGACTACAACCAATGAGGGGCTAAAGAAAATGTGGGTTGTATATACAAGGGAACTTTGTTCAGCCATAAAGAAGAACGTAATCATGAAACAGTGTAACAGGGGATCCTGAAACAAAGTACCGCAAAGAATTGTTTGCCCCAGGAACCCCAGTCTAAGAGAGAAAAAGAGAAAATAGACTACAGCTCTGTCACCAGAGAAAGAAAAACTTTGCCCTCAGGAAGAAATTCTGGCAGCTTGTTTCAGGGCTAAACCAACATATGCACACCTCCTGGGTTTAATTTCATAACGTCATGATTATAATATCACTCTGGGAAAGGTGGAGAGAGAATACAAAGTTTCCGCCCCCTAGTTCTAGTCAAAAGCAGGCAAATTCACTTTCCTTTGCCAACTTGTTTCCAGTTTTCTTTTGAAATATGATGAAAGTAAGGAGATGAGTTTATGAACCTAAGAGTCTGATGATAATTGGGGCCTAACAACAAGGAGGAAGGCCTCCTAAGGACTCCAGTGGCTGGGGTGCCAGGAATTTCCAGCTGCTGGGAGCTTATTCCTCTCCTCCCAGGGTTTTAGCATCAGTTGCCTGGGGATTCACACTGTGGGACTGGCAAAGGGAAGGAGGTTTTCAACTTGTCTTCCTTGTGATGAATACTCTAGTTGTTCAGCTTTATGGTTTGGAACGGTCATGGTAAACACCTATGGACTTAATCTTGTTTTATTTTGCACTGTTGATACCAATTTGTAAAGAAGTCTGGAAAGAAACTGGATCTACTGGAATTGTCCGCCATTTTGAAAGTTCAGTTGAACCATTTCTGGACTAATTGAGTCCTATGACAGGGAAAGATGAGCTGACAAAGTGCTCAATTTGATTTTCGGCATAGCTTGGTGTGGCATCATTTTCGGATTGGGGTTTAAGCTGTCTCTCTGTGTTTGAGAAGTGACGGTTGCTTGGACTCACCGTGGGTCACTTTTCAGGATTCGCTGCCAAGAGATGAGTCTACCCCTGCTGTCTGAAGCTTGAGTAACCATTTTGCTTAGCTTCAATGTTCGGCCACCTGTGGACTAAAGCATGAGAATTCTTGGGGAACTTATCTATTTGCATTTCAATTTGAATCTGTTTAGGGGAGGCCTCCACCATAATTTGTGGGGGTAAGAAAAATGTTAAGTCTGTGCTATCTGGGGACCCAAGGACAACTGTAGCTGAATGAGCCTTTTAAAATGGAAGAGAACATTCTGGATTACTGGTTTGTAATGTCCTTTTGTGTGCTAGTCTGTTAGTTGCTGTCTGTGATGACTGGGTTAATGAAGGCTAAAAATTGTGTGACTACAGAAAACGTCATTCCCCTTAGAGATTTATGTTACTCAAGAGTCCCCTAGACTCTGCAGAGAAGACACAAATTCTCCCTCCAACTCACTCTGGGTGGTTCTACAGCAGTGGTTCTCTACCTTCCTAAGGTTACGACCCTTAATACAGTTCCTCATGCTGTGGTGACCCCCAACCACAAAACTGTTTTCTTTGCTACTTCATAACTATAATTTTGCTACTGTTATAAATCATAATTTAAATATTTGATATGCTGGACATCTGATATGTAACCCCTGTGAATGGGTTGTTCAACCTCCCGAAAGGAGTCATGACTTACAGGTTGAGACCCACTACTTTAGGGTCTTAGTGAGGGAGTCAGGGGCATCTGACTCCATGATGTACATAGTGTCATAGGGAATCGCATTAAAAAGACATAGCAGGGCTGGAAAGATGGCTCAGTAGTTAAGAGCATTCTCTGCTTTTCCAGAGGACCTAGGTTTAATACCCAGCACCCACATGGCAGCTCACAACTGTCTGTAACTCCAGTTCTGAGGAATCTGACATCCTCATAAAGATATATATGCAGGCCAAACACCAATGCATATTTTTAAAAAAAAAGAAAACAGATGCATAGCAAATTCAGAGTTAGTAGTATTCCAACAACTCCTTGGGTAGTGCACATAATAGTTGGATATCCCAGACCTCAGACTACTCCATACCTTTGAAGGAGTTGCAACCTTCAAAGCCATGTATTAGGAGAGACGCAGCCACTCAGTAACACTCTGGTGGATTCTCCATTAAGCAACTCATCTTATTGACCCAAAACACTGCCTTTATTTTAATTTTTGGTCTAACTGAAACATGAGTACTCAAATGCCAACTCTAGACATTGAAATTAAATAAAGAATGGGTCACTTGAATTGGAAGCTCTTGCTTTAGTATAACAGCTCAGAAGAAAGAGAACAATATAATGTACAACAAATATTTAAAATAAAACCAGACTGTTTTGTTCTATTATGTCATGAATGTAATTTGCATTTAAAAATCTGTTCACAAGCCTTGTAAATATTTTTGTAAATAAATGTAAATATTCTTTTAAGTATAAATGCTCTTATGAATATAAAAGTAAATACTCTTAGTTTTTTAAAATCTAGCATCTTTGGGCACAAGAAATCTATCCTATAGATTATTAAAATGCTTAGAATAAACAATTTTTTGATCTTCTAAAACATGTATCTTAGAAGAACAATAACCACCTAAAATGAAGACTATTAAAAGTAGTTTGTGATTGAATAAAATAGCATTTATTAGTCAGAAGGTAAAATTTTTAAGTTACAAAATATATATTGACAAGGACTTTCTTCTGAAACAGACTCCCCACAAAAAAACATTAAAATTTTCATTTATACCTTCCTCAGTAATTATCAAGAATAATAAAAAATAAAAGTATACTAAAATGTTTTATGTTTATAAAGATTCATTATATAAAATGGTGCTGGCATAACTGAATATCAACAGGTAGAAGAATGAAAATAGTTCCTTATCTATCACCATGCACAAACTCAAGTCCAAATGGATCAAAGACCTCAACATAAAGCCGGCACATTGAACCTTATAGAATAGAAGGTGGGAAGTACACTTGAATGCATCGTCACAGGGAACCACTTCCTACATATAACCCCAGAAGCACAGACACTGAGAGAAACAATTAATAAATGGGACCTCCTGAAACTGAAAACCTTCTGTAAAGCAAAGGACATGGTCAACAAGACAAAACCACAGCCTACAGAATGGGAAAAGATCTTCATTAACCCCACATCAGACAGAGGTCTGATCTCCAAAATATACATAGAACTCAAGAAATTGGTCATCAAAAGAATAAATAATCCAATAAAAAGATGGAGTACAGACCTAAACAGAGAACTCTCATCAGAGGAATCTAAAATGGTTGAAAGACACTTAAGAAATGCTCAATATCCTTTAGTCGTCAGAGAAACACTTATTTTTTGACAAAGAAGCAAAAAAATATAAAATGGGGAAAAAGCATGTTTAACAAATGATGCTGGCCTAACTGGGTATCAACATGTTGAAGAATGATGTCATTATTTTCACCACTGTGTAGTACTACATTGTGTAAATGTACCACATTTTCTTTATCTATTCTTTGGTTGAGCGGCATCTAGGTTATTTTCAGGTTCTGGTTATTATGAATAATGCTGCTATGAACATAGCTGAGCACATGTCCTTGTGGTATGATTTAGCATCTCTTGTGTCTTGAGGTAGGGTATTTTTTAATTTTCTGAGAAATTGCCATACTGATTTCCAAACCAGCTATACATGTTTGCACTCCCACCAGAAATAGAGGAGTGTTCCCCTTACCCCACATCCTCTCCAGCATAACTTGTCAGCAGTGTTTTTGATCTTGGCCATTCTTACAGGTGTAAGATGGAATTTCAGAGTTGTTTTGATTCACATTTCTCTGATGGCTAAGGATGTTGAGCATTTCCTTAAGTGTCTTTCAGCCATTTTAGATTCCTCTGTTGAGAGTTCTCTGTTTAGGTGTGTACCCCATTTTCTTATTGAATTATTTATTTTTCTGATGTCAGGTTTCTTGAGTTCTTTGTATATTTTGAAAATCAGTCCTCTGTCTGATGTGGGGATGGTAAAGATATTTTCCCATTCTGTAGGCTACCCTTTTCTCTTGTTGACCAAGTCCTTTGCTTTACAGAAAGTTCATAGTTTCAGGAAGTCCCATTTATTAATTGTCGCTCTAAGTATCTGTACTTCTGGAGTTGCACTTAAGAAGTAGTCTCCTGTGCCAATGAGTTCAAGTGTACTTCCCACTTTCTCTTCTGTGAGTTTTAGTGTGGTTGGTTTTATGTTGAAGTCTTTGATCCATTTGGACTTGAGTTTTGTGCATGGTGATAGATAGGGACCTATTTCCATTCTTCTACATGTAGATATCCAGTTATGCCAGCACCATTTGTTGAATATGCTTTCTTTTCTCCATTTTATATTTTTAGTTTTTTGTCAAAATCAGGTGTTTATAGCTATTTGAATTTATATCCTGGTCTTTGATTCAAGTCCATTGGTCCTCCTGTCTGTTTTTATGCCAATACCAGGCTGTTTTCAGTACTATAGATGTATAGTAGAGTTTGAAGTCTGGGATTGTGAGGCCTCCAAAAGTTCTTTGTTGTACAGGATTGTTTTGGCTATCATGGGTTTTGTTTTTGTTTTTGTTTTTGTTTTTATGCATGAAGTTGATAATTGTTCTTTTGAGGTCTGTGAAGAATTTTTCTGGGATTTTGATGGGCATTGCATTAAATCTGTAGATTGCTTTTGGTAAGATTGCCATTTTTACTGTTAATTTTACCTGCCCAAGAGCATGGGAGATCTTTCTATTTTCTGGTGTCTTCTTCAATTTCTTTCTTTAGAATTTTAAAGTTCTTTTTATACAGGTCTTTCACTTATTTGGTTAGCATTACCCCAAGGCATTTTGTTATTTGTGGCTATTGTGAAGGGTGAGGTTTCTCTGGTTTCTTTCTTGGCCCATTTATCCTCTGAATAAAGAAGGGGTACTGAATTTTTTTTTTTAGTTAATCTTGCATCCTTCTACAATACTGGAGATATTTGTAAGTTGTAGAAGTTCCTTGGTAGAATTTTAGAGGTCGCTTAAGTATACTATCATATCATCTGCAAATGGTGAGAGTTTGACTTCTTTTCCAATTTGTATTCCCTTGATCTCCTTTTGTTGTCTTATTGCTCTAGCTAGAACTTCAAGTACTATACTGAATAGATATGGATCGCATGGACAACCTTGTCTAGTCCACTTAAGGGAGTTTTTCATTTCCTAGTTAAGGGCCTCAATCATCTTCACAAAGTTATTTTTAATATCATTTTCTTCTGCTTCATCTATGTTGGGATGTTTAGGTCTTGCGATTGTAGAATCACTAGTTTCTGGTGGTGCTGTACTGCACGTTTTGTTGTTGAGTGTACCCATCTTTTTCTTCAATTGGAACAGGTGGAACCTGTGTTTCAGGGGGGATCCCTTTGCCTTCAGTTGGTGTAGTTGGGGGCTATGGCTCTGCCGAACACTCATTTGGGTCTAAGCAGGACAGAGCCTTCTGTAATTGTTCCTCCAGGTACCTAGGGCCCAAGGCCCCAATTGCTCCTCCAAGTGCAGGTGAGGTTGAGTCTGAGGCTGCAGTGGTCAGATAGTTCCTGGAGGCCACTGCTATCCCCATGGCCCACCACACAGCTGAAGCTTCTCCCTGTGGCCTGGCCTGTCTGCTGTGCTGATGAGTCTTACTTCCGGTGACCTCTGAAAACTAAGAATTATATTTTTAAAATCTAAATGAGCTGTAAAATTTTTATTGAGCTACAAATGTCTTATAAAAACAAGTCTTATTGGAAATGTGTAAATAATCAGGTTGGCTATGACCAGGTTGCCGATGGTGAGTGGCAAGGATAGCCCCCTCACTCTCATAACCCCAGGGCCAGCTTTCTGGCCTGCAGTAGGTAGCAAGGGGCCAAGCGGGGAGGACACCTTTTCCTGACCCTTGCTACTGCATGTCAGATGAGGAGGGTGGGGTCAGTTCTGTTGCTCTCACACCCTCAGAGCTGGCTCACCTGTGTCTCCAACAACAGGGTCAGCTTTAGCACGCTGCCTAGACAGGGTTCAGAGCCGACTCTCTTGTGTGCTGCAGCCAGTGAGGCTCAGGGATCACTCTCCACCTCTCGTGACCCCAGAACCAGCTTTCTCACCTGCCACAGGTGGCAGTGGGTGAGGGAGGGAGAGGTGATTTTCTCTCACCCATGTTATCACACGGCAGATGAGGGAGGGCAGGGTCGACTCTGTTATTCTCATGCTTTTAGGGCTGACTCACCTGCATCCCAGACTCAGGGTCAGCTCTAGTATGCTGCCCAAGTGAGACACATGCCTAGGCTGAGGGATAGAGCCAGCTCTCCTTCTGCAATATCCAGCAAGAGGCAGGGCTGGCTATCTCTGGGCCAGTGAAAGGCGGAGCTGGCTCAGCAGCTCAGCACAGCGTGGTTCTGATGACCACCTGTGCTAACATGGGCCACGGACATCCTCACAGACCCCAATTGCAGCAGGACCACAGACCTGGACATGGGCCTCAATAGCAGCTCAGACCTGAACATCACTAGACCCTGGTGGCAGCATAGGCCATCCGGTTCAGTATGGTTCTGGTGGCAGCGTGGCCCTCAGATACCAACATGGTCTCAGGTGGCTGACCAGATCCTGGGCATCTGCAGAGCCCTTGGTGATAATAGGAGCCATGAGCATCATCCCAGACCCCTACTGCTGCAGGGACACAAACCCAGACACGGCCCTCGGCAATGCCCTGGGCTGGGATGCCTCCACGGCCCCTGATGGCATCATTACCATCCCAATCAATATTGCTCCAGCAATAGTATGGTCCTCAGACCCTGACATGGTCTCAAGTGCCTACCAGACCTTGTCATCCACGCAGTCCTTGGAGGTAGGTAACAGGAACCACAGACATCAGCTCAGACCCTTGGCAGCATCCCTGGCCCAGATGACACCATGACCCTCGGACACCATCTTGGCCACAGGTTGTGGCCCAGACCTGGGCATCTGTGTGACCTTTGGTGGCAACATGGACAAAGACTATTAATGCAGACCCTGATTATGATAGGACCACAGACCCAGACATGGCCCATGGCAGCAGCCCAGGCCTGGATGTCACCATGGTACCAGATGTCAGAGTGGATTGGCATGGCCCATGGCAGTGTGGCCCTCAGAAACCAACATGGCTACAGATAGCAGCCTGAACCCCCAGCACTGGCCTGGCCTTCAATAACTCTCAGGAGTTATGGATGTCTATAGAGACCCAGGTGGCATCTGTGCCACAGACCAAGACATGGCCCTCAGTAGCAGGCCACGCTCAGACAGTGCCGTGATCCCAGGTTACAGCACTGGCCACTCAGAACGGCTTGGCCCCAGTGGCAGCACAGACCTCAGACATCAACACCGTCACAACCTGGGCATCCACGTGGCCGCCCGTGGCATCACAGGCCAGGGACATCAACTCAGACCCCAGCCATGGTAGGACCACAGACCCAGACACGGTCCTAACCAGGATGTAACCATGGCTCCAGGCGGCATGACCCAAATGACCCTCATCCAAAGTTCTAATCTTTCTCATCTATGACCAAACTCATAAAAATTACTCTCATGAATATGCCCTATCATACCACAAAAGCATTTGTTCAACTATGTTCATAGCAGCACTATTTGTAATAGCCAGAACCTGGAAACAACCTAGGTGCCCCTCAATAGAAGAATGGTTAAAGAAGGTGTGGAACATATATACATTAGAGTTTTACTCAGCGGTAAAAAACAATGACATCTTGAATTTTGCATGCAAATGGATGGACATAGAAAACGCTTTACTGAGTGAGGTAAGCCAGACCCAAAAAGAGGAATATGGTATGTATTCACTCATAAGTGGATTCTAGACATAATTAAAGGTCTTTGAGCCTATTATTCATGATCCTAGAGAAGCTAAATAAAAAGGTGAACCTGAAGAAAATCATGTACTTATCCTCCTGGAGATTGGAAATAGACAAGAGTCCCAGAATCTTCATCTGGCGATGGATGGAGATAGAGACAGAGACCCACATTGGAACACTGGACTTAACTCTCTAGGTCCAAACGAGAAGCAGAAGGAAAGAGAACATGAGCAAAGAAGGCAAGACCAGAGGGAACCTTCATCCGACAATGGATGGCGATACAGATGGAGACCCACATTGGAGCACCGGACTGAGCCCCCCAAGGTCCAAATGAGGAGCAGAAGGACGAAGAACATGAAAAAGGAAATCAGGACCGCGAGGGGTGCGATCACCCACTGATACAAGGGGACTGATCTAATGAGAGTTCACCAAGACCAGTTGGACTGGGACTGAATGAGCACGTGATCCAACCAGATTCTCTGAATGTGGCCGGATTCTCTGAATGTGGCTGGCCTGGAGTCTTTCTGAAAAGCCATTGACAATGACACTGGGACTTGTTTCCTCTGCATATACTGGATTTTGGGGATCCAGTCTGTTTGGATACTCACCTTCCTGGACCCGGAGGGAAGGGGGAGGAACTTGAACTACCCACAGGGCAGGAAATCCTGACTGTTCTTAGGGATGGAGAGGGAGGAGGAGAGGGAGTGGGAGGAGTAGGAGGGTGTTGGGAGGGGGGCGGAAATGGAAACTTTTATAATTTAATAAACTTTGAAAAAAAAGAAAAAAAATTACTCTCATGAGTACTTACTTTTCAAAGAAGTATTTTTCCTTAAATACTTGCTACTATTGGTAGTAATTTTTATTTTTCCTTATAAAGCCTTTATTATATAGATGGTGTTTGTTACACCCAGCTACAGAAGAGAGGAAAAAGCCCCCTTTTAATTACAAAGTTAGTGTTCAACAAGAACTCCTAGAGGCTAAATGTAAAGTCAATCTTCAAAGAGAAACAGTGCGCCCCACTTATAAATGTAGATAGGGAAGCATAAATGGATGTAGTGGGGCGGGGGACTCCACCATTGCCAGAGAAGAATTCTCTTCACCCAAAATTCCACAGTCTTAAAATGTGAAGAATAAACTCTAGGTGAAGTCAGTTTCAGAGCCCTTCCTTCTAGACCTCTCAGCTGTTTAAGAGCACAGGGGCTGTGCTCTTAGGCACTACCCCTGATCAGTGCCACGCCCCTCTATTCCTACCCCTACCACTCACTAACACAGTATCAAACCAACCAGGAAGAAGCCCAGTGATGAGGATCAGTCAAAAGCAAATTTAACCAAAGATTCTTAAGCAGTAACAGCTTTGAAATAAACTGTTTATAAACAAGAGAGAAGATTGTTATCACCAAAGTGGAGTGACGATGGGGATGTTGGTGCTACCTGTGATGCTGGGCAGATTGGTGCCACCTATGACGTTGGACACATTGGTCACATCTGTGATTCTGGACACATTGGTACACACCTGTGATGCTGGACACATTGGTACACACCTGTGATGCTGGACACATTGGTGCCACCTGTGATGCTGGACACTTTGGTGCCACCTGTGATGCTGGACACATTGGTGCCACCTGTGATGTGAAAACATAGGAGCCACCTGTGACGCTGGACACATTGGTGCCACCTGTGATGCCAGAACCTGAGAAGCTGAAGCAGGGAAATCATGAGTTAGAACCCAGCCTGGGATACATGTGAAACCTACCCCCAAACTAACAGCAAAATGGGAGTAACATGTTCCACCTCTTCCCAAATAACTAAAGCCAAGTGATTCTGCAGAAAGGGCTCTAGAGAAGGCTTCCTAACACTAACCAAATGTCTTCTAACATTTGTTCCAACTTACATTCTACTTATATTTCTTTTGGGCACAGCATCTTTCGGGATATTTTGCAGGCCAGTCTAGCAGATGCCACCACATTCCAAACCCTTCAAACTTAGAAATAACCAAGAAAGCCTGGGGATCGGAACCATGTCACGAGAACCTAAAACAAATACGTTCTACAGAATTCAAATTGTCCCAGGAATCCCAGCGAGGAGAACCATGCTCAAGTCTGGCCCCCAGAGGAGCAAGACTTGCTCAGGCAGAGACTGACCGCTTGCCTCACAACTGAGCGACATGTGTGGCACCCCTGGGTTTTCTTTCATCTTGTGTAAAATTGTTCCACTTCTGCAGGAAAGGCAGAGAGAGGGAAAGAACACTTCTGTCTCCAGGTCTGGCCCAGTTTCAAATAAATTTATTTTGACTTGCTAATTTTTCCCCAGTTTCTTTGAAGAACAGAATAACGAGGACAGAGGGTTTACAGCCCCGAGTGCTCCATGACGGCCATCGTCTGCAGGAAAATGGGTAGAACGGAGGAGACCGTGCTAAGCCAGGCAGGGAAAGACAAACACCACATAATTTCTTCATATATGGAAACTAAAGCTAAATAATAAAGAAAAAGATGACTTGAAATCAAAAGAGCAAATATCATGGGAATGGAGAAGGCTGGGAAGAGGGAGAGAGGGGGAGGGGGAGACTAGAAATGAGGGTGAAGATGATCTAAGTGTGATATGCACATATATGGAGACTACAATGAATCCCATCAATGTGTACAATTAGCAATGCATAATGGGTTAGCAATTGTCAGCGTCTGGTTAGTGTTTACTTGCTGATTTCTGAAACAGATCTCTGAGTCTTCACCTGGCAGAAGAGGTTAAGGAGCTGTGAGAGGCCTTCCCTACCCAGTTAATAAGGTCTCTACTCCAGAGCTAACCACCTCACCAAGTCCAGCTTCCTACTAGAGCTCACTAATAACACAGTGTATACAAAGTCCTGGGTCTGATCACTAGCACCCCACACACAAAAGACAGACTCCTATGCCAGAAATAAATAGCTAGAACTCATACCCATCGGGTACAATACTCTTATATTGCTGTTCCCAAAGTCCCAGCTTGCAAAGAGTGCTAGACTACACCCGCACGCACCCTGGTTATATTAGAAGAGAGCTCTAAGCTTGAAGAACCTGAAACTGTTCTTTTCGGTGGTAAGCAGGCCTGTCCTTCGCTCTGGAAAAAGACTATCTCATCCAGGCTGCTCACTATACAGATTTCCCCATGAAGACATGACAGTCAGCACTTCTACGTTAAAGATCTGCAGGAATGAATGAAAAACCCCGAGGAATCCGCTTCTAATGGGATGCTACCAATCACGCTAGATGCTTAATATTTGATGCTGTTAGATGTTGCGCAATACTCTGGCTCTTGTCTTCTTGCTTCAACAAAATGCTAAACAGCTCAAGAAAGAGGACTTGACTCCAAGTTTGTGGAGTCGAGGTAGCAGGGCCTTGGGACAGCTGCTCACATCCCATCCCAGTCAGGAGGCAGCCAAGATGAATGTTTGTGCGCCACCATCTTGCTCTTTTCTATGTACTCCACGACCCGACCCCATAGGATGGTACTGCCCACATTTAATGTAGGTCTTTTCACTTCAATGAGCCTAATCTAGAAAATTCCTCACAGCTGTGCCCAGAGATTTATCTCCAAGGTGATTCTAGCTCCTGTTGACAATATAAGCCGTCACAGATACACGAATGTTTTATAAGAATTATTAGTTGGTCTCAAACCCACTACTAATATTTTTTTCCTTAACTTTATTGTTATTTTTTTGATATCAACCTGGAAGTGCAATAGCCATATCAGACTATATTCTTTCTCAAATATTTGATTATGTCTCTTTTGTTTTCTCATTTTTGCCTTGTTTTTCGCAGCCAGCAACCCAAGAAACAATTTGTCCAGTTTTACCTCTTAAAAGAACTTTTTGTATGTGCTGTACCTTGCCCTGAATTCCTGCTTGTAGGGATTGCTGAAGCTCTACTGCATGAGTGTTTGCTTTCAGACTTTTCACTAATGTTGCTTGTTATCAGCCTGTTTCACTTCTTCTGTGGTGAAATATTAGTTAAAGATGTGCTACATTCACTTATGCTTTGGAATATTTGTTTAACGATGCAAAGATGTGGTGCATTCTTTTATTGCATTTGTTTAACTCTGTGAAGCTGTTATTTTGCCTGTCTGAAACACCTGATTGGTCTAATAAAGAGCTGAAAGAAAGGCCAATAGTGAGCCAGGAGAGAGAAATAGGTGGGGCTGCCAGGCAGAGAGTATAAATAGAAGGAGAAGAACGTAAGGGGGAGAGCAAAGAGAAGCGAGAAGGGGAGGAGGAGGACATCAGGGACCAGCCACACAGCTACGCAGCAAGCCCCAGAATAAGAAGTAAAGAAAGATATATAGAATAGAGAAAGATAAAATCCCAGAGGCAAAAGGTAGGTGAGAAAACTTAAGTTATGAAAAACTGGCTAGAACTAAGCCTGAGTAAGACTGAGCATTCATAAGTAAAAATAAGTTTCCATGTGATTATTTGGGAGCTGGGTGGTGGATTCCCAAAGAGCTAAGAGCAAAGAGACAAAAACAACCCAACTACACCCTTCCACTTGAACAGCAAAGTAGCAGGAACATTTGGCTTTGCTTACAACTCCATTGGTTGACTATCAGATGTTTCATGTATTTACTGAGCGCTACATCTCTCCTTTATATTTAAGCAGTCACATCCCCAAATCTATTATTTTTGAAAGAACATTCATATCTACCTATTTTAGTTTCATTTCTGTTGCTATAATAAGATACCCTGACCAAAAGGAACTATGGGCAAAAAAAAAAAAATTATTTGGTTGCCAATTCCAGGTTACAGTCCATCCATGCAGGAACCTGCAGGAAGGCAGCTTGTCATATCGTGTCTATGATCAGGAGCAGAGAAAGCTGAAATGCATGCATGTGTGCTCATTTTTCTGCCTGCCTGTATTCAGCTTGATTTCTCCACTCTTTTTCTTTCTTTTTTAATTGATTTTATTGAGCTATACATTTTTTCTCTGCTCCCCGCCCTTTAACTCCCCTCTCCTTTAAACCTCTCCCACAGTCCCTTGTTCACAATTTACTCAGGAGAACCTAGACAACAATGAGAACCCTAATCTACATGGGAAGCAGAAAATGATTTCTCCATTCTTAAGCGGTTCCAAAACCCTGCCTAGGGAATGGTGCTGAGGCGGGGTCTTCACGCATCAGTTAGATTAAAATAACCTTACCCATCACCCAGACACGTACACAGGCCAGCCCAATATAGATAACCCCTCACTGAGAGTCTCTTTCAAGGTTGTGTCAAGTTGACAAGTAAAGCTGCCTCACTGATGAGTAACTATGGTTTATGCATACATAAATTCAGTTAGTGTTTTGTCTGTTACAAGCTGTCTCTCCACAAGTATATTCAATATACTAATAATTTTTATGCAGTAAAATACCTAATTCAATGCCCACCCATACACCTTTACCCTATTCTTAAGACGACCTACTAGGTCTCAAATCAATGAGAATGTGGGACTAATGTAATCCGTCAGCTATTCCGCAGTTATAAATACCTTTACTACGTCTTTTGAGCATCTCTGCCTTAGTCTATGATCAAAGGTCTGTGCCAAGTTTTCACATAAGCCATTCCTTTTGCCTCTCGGATTTTATGTGATTAAACTTGAAACTAATTATGAAAAGCAGTGTGACACACTGAGGGAGGGGACCTACAAGCTCTAATAGAGGAGTTTGATCCTGAGAGAAACAATACAATGTTTCTCTCAGAGCTACAATGAAAGTTATCATCTGCCAACATAATAATCTCCCAGGCCAAGTGAATGTAAAAACTGCTAAATTTGCGTGTATAAATATGTGGTTATCATTGTAAACGTTATAAAACCAAGTTATATAATGTGCTAATCTTCATAGAGGTCTTTCTAACAGGAGACTAATTGGCTCTGAACATCTCTCTCCATCAAAAAAAACAAATAATCTATTTCAAATCAAAGCCAGAAATTAGAGGAATATAATTGGGGGAATGGAATCAAACTCTCAATTTCAAAACATGCGATCGCAACATTTGCTCCGCTCTGGAGCAAAGCACTAATACCCTAAAGGCATTTTTAAAAAGCTTTCAGGCAGCTGTATTCAAATAATTCATGAGAGTAAAGTTTGACAAGGGCCTCTCTGCAGAATAAAAGACTGTGCTTTAGCTCTGAATTCAGTACTGAATGTCAAATCTCCAAATTCTCAAGGAAGCTTCTTCCACCGTTTTCAGGCAGCTGGCATGTTTTAGATAGTAGATATTTAAATAAAACCTTTCTGAATGATGTCAAGGTTAGAAACAAAAAGATCATAGGAAAGCAGGCTCATCAAGACTTGTGTGTTCTGAGAAAAGCAAGCCTGCACTAAAATCAGTCCTGTATGATGATCCACCAACCTCTGGAAGCCCTCACCTCATGAAGTGCCAGGAGCACCTGGGGAGCACAGCTAGGAGAGCGTTGGGAGCACAGCAGGGAAATGTTCAAGGACCCAAGACTGTGGGCAAAGAACCCACCTGTCCTGGTGGCACCAAAGACTAAGAGCTTCTTCTAAATTATACATGGTCAATGTTCTCCAGGTCATAGAAAGGGGACTGTTGTAGAATATTAGTTTAAATATGTGTTATATTCTTTTATGTTTGTTGCATTCTTTTATGTTGCATTTGTTTAACTCTGTGAAGTTGTGTTTCTTTGCCTGCCTAAAACACTTGATTGGTCTAATAAAGAATTGAATGGCCAATAGCTAGGTAGGAGAAAGGATAGGTGGGGCTGGAAAGCAGAGAGAACAAATAGGAGGAGAAATCTGGGAAGAGCAACAAGAAAAGGAGAAGGAGAGAAGGATGCTGGAAGTCAGTCACACGGCCACACAGCCAGACACAGAATGAGAAGTAAAGAAAAGATATACAGAAGTAGATAAAGGTAAAAGTCCAAAGGCAAAAAGTGATGAGAAAATTTAAGAAAAATTGGCTAGAAATAATCTAAGCTAAGGCCGGGAATTCATAAGAAAGAATAAGTCTCTATGTGATTATTTAGGAGCTGGGTGCCTGTCCCCTAAACAGAAAAAAAAAACTACAAAGGACACAGGTAGGAAGAAGTTTCATTAGTTTTTATTTTAACACTGGGTGTGTATCTGAGCTCTAGAAAAGAGAGGAGAGAAAGAGGACATTAAATCAAAATGTCCCCCTCCATTTTTCTTTCTCAGTATTTTGTCAATACTGAGAACATTAAAAAAAAAATGAAGAGGAGCTTGGACTAGAGAGACTCAAGGAAGTGTTGAGCAGCAGACTCCTGGAGACTAAGAATCAGAATATTTAGACCCCTCCCTGACAAGCCAGCAATATCAAATGAGCATGGGCTTTGTAAAATATGCCCACTTTAAATAGTTTGCCTGCAACCAGTCGATTGGGACCCCTTATTGCTTCCACTTCAGTGGATTTGCCATGGGGATGCAAGAAGGTAAACACACAATAGTCCTAATCAGCTGACTGTAGTAGGGGTATGATGTAGTAACTGCAGTTATTTTGAGATCCAGCTAAAAGAGGAAGTCAAATTAAAAATACATTTAGTTTAACTTAATTGAATTGAGCTTATGTGGTTCATAGTCAATTCTGTATGTAGTTAAATTATTACAGGCTGGATCCAGCATAAGAAAACACTCTAAGAAATATAGTCTCACTGCTGCTAGGCAACTTCCCCAGCATTGGAGCCTGAAGCTGCAGGGCCAAAGAGGTACGCCCATATAAAACTGAAATCCAGCTAGGGGGAAATGCATCTAATCATTAGACCCATAAAATATAAACAGAGGTCTCATTGACATCTGATTAAAGGGGATTTTACTTGTATTAAGAATGTACTTGATCATACAGCCACATAAAACATAGCACCTATCTTTTGCACTATTCACTTGGTAAATACATGACTAAAATCTATAGCATCCCACGTTTGTAGGATTCTAGACTGTAGAAATACATTAGAAAGTATGCATATAACAGCTGATACACAAAATTTAAAAGTTTTTCCCACTTGATAATTAGCCTCAGAATGTGCGTCACCAATGAAGAGATGTGAAGCTGAAAATAAACTTCCACGGCCTCCCAGATGGGACACTCTCCGTGATCTTCACATGCTGAACACAGAATGAGAAAGCTCTTTAGGGGAGCCCTTTTACGGGGGCACTGATTACCAGCCTCACGATTCACACTCCTCCAAAGACCCAGCAGCTGTGGACTTAGGATTTTGAGCATGAGGACTTCCTTGGACCAATGATAGCAAGTTTAATATTACACGTGTGACAAATGCTGAGAAGACCATCTGAGGGCAGTGAAATGGCACAGATCTGAGTGTTTGCTGCACAAGCCTGATGACCTGAGTTCAGTCCCCTGACCTGTGACGGAAAGGAAGAATCAACTCCTGAAAGTTGTCCTCTGATGGCCACATAGGCATGTTTACAGCTGCATGCATGTGTACACACTCGTGATAACACACACATGTGATGTAGGAGGGTCTTCTATCTATGTGTTGCTTTCACTGGTTGAATAAAGAAAACTGCCTTGGCCTTTTGATAGGGCAGCCCTTAGACAGGCAGAGAAAACAGAACTGAATTCTGGAAGGAAGAAAGCAGGGTCAGAGAGCCGCCCGTTATGAAGCTGCCAGGTCAGACACGCTGAATCTTTCCCGGTAAGCCACGAGCTCGTGGTGATATACAGATTATTAGAAATGGGTTGAATCAAGATGTGAGAGTTAGCCAATAAGAGGCTAGAGATAATGGGCCAGGCAGTGTTTAAATGAATACAGTTTCTGTGATTATTTCGGGATTAAGCTAGCTGGGCGGTGGGAACACAGCAGACTCCTCATTACCACAGAGTGCAGGAAGCAGCCTGCCACTCCTCTTTTACAACACACACACCCACACTTTTTTTTGAAAATTGAACTGCTTTATTGATTCTTGGCTAGTTTCATATCATGTACCCCAGTTCTGCTCACCTCCCAGTCCCCCCGTATCTTCTTCATTCTTCCTGGTAGCATTGGGAGCTACAGTGTGTCGCACAATATACCCTTTTGCCCAATCATATTTACTTGCCAGTGTTCATTGCAATAAGTCATTGGTCTTGTTCAATGCCTCTGGTGTCTGGTACCATCATCATTGGACCTGACTCTTTCAGATATCCTGCCACCACCTGAGTCACGCAGACCACATGGATTCCACAGGACCAGTCTCTTCATTGGCTCTAACAGGTCCGAGATGAGGTTGATGTTAGGGTGAGCCAACATCAGGTCTGGCTGTGGGCATGGGTGGTAGCTGTGTTGATCAGTACAGGCTATTGGGTCCAAACCCCTTAAGCAAGAGACAGAGCAAGTTCCCCTATGCCCATGACATGAGGGTCAATTCTCACTCGCCAGTGGTGAGGGGTGGGGCCATCTCTCCTGAGTGTGTGGTAGATGGGAGGAATGAGCAAAGCTCTCCCATGAGGGTCAGGACCAGTTGTCTTGCCAGCTAGAGACAAGGGCGAGTCCAGATTTCCCTGGGCCAGCAAAGGGCAGAACCAGCTCAGCGTGGCCCTCTGATTTCATCTCACATGATCCCGATGGCCCCTTGAGGTGACATGGACCACAAACATCAACACAGACCCAAACATGGCCTTTAGCAGCAGCCTGGGCCTGGATGACATTCTGGCTCTGGAGGAAAGGACTGACCACTCAGGTCGGAATGTTTCTGGCAGCAGCACAGCCCCAGAGGACAACATCAAGGCCTCAGTTTGCAGCTCCAACCCTGGGCTTCTGTGTGGCCTTTGTTGGCTTTACGAGACTTGGACATCAGCACAGGTCCCAGCAGTAGTAGGATTATGGAGCCAGACATGGTCCTCAGCAACAGCCAGGTCTGGATGTCACCGTTGACCCAGGTAGTAATCCATACATTTTTTTAATGAGGAAGATGAACGGAGAGTGACGTAAACATGACTGACAGGAATCTGACAAGGCCTAGGAAGTCATGAGAGACTTTTCTGAGGAAGTGACTTCGAATATAAAACCTAACGAATGAGGAGAAGCTAACTTAGCAAAGATAAAGATGGTATTCATCACTACGGTAAAATGAGCGATTACTCGGGCTGGGTAGAGTTATTTGGGCTTGCGGTTTAAGAGGGTTCAGCCCACAGTCCTGAACTCTGCGCATGGCATCACAACAGTAAGAGACTGTCATAAGAACTGTTCACCTCATGGCCAATAAGAAGCAGATGGTGCGATAGGAAGAGGCCTGGAGTGTGTCTTCCTTCCTCCAGTTAACTCTCACCTCCTAAAAGCCCCAGCACATAAACTCCCAAAGTAGCACCACCAGCTACACGAATCTTTTGTGTGGACAGTTAATACCCAAACCATAACAGATGAGGAAATTATGCAGATGGCTCTGGGATAGAACCAGGGCATCTCAGGAACAGAAAGCCAGCGTGGCAGGTCTGCAGAGCTAGAGAGAGTATAAATGAAGCAAGAATTTTTTTTTTTTAATGTAACCATGAGCTGGTCATGGGAGCATGTACTTGTGATTTCAGCACTCAGGAGGTTGAGGCAGGATTACTCGGGTTTAAGGCTAGCCTAGGCTACATAGTGAGCTCCAGGCTGGTGTGAGACACAGTGCAAGACTCCATCAAAAAAAATCCCATATCTCCACTACATAACTTTATCTTCAGTGTACTGAAGAGACCAGCAAACGTGACCTGAAGGGCAGACTCATCGGAGCTGATGGGCGCTTGAATTAAGGAGTGAATCCAAAGTAGTCAAGTAAAGCTGAGTGAGTTCAACTTTCCCATTTAAATTAGGTGTATATCTTCCCTTTACGGAATTACACAGTTAGAAGCAGGTACAAACTTCAAAAGCTTAAGTCAAATAAATGCCTGTATAACTATCAGCTAGGGTGAGAACCGCGGAGTAATGGGCTTGACCTTGCTGGACCAAAGCTAGAGCCCACAGCATCCTCTCTAATACTTCTCACTGCTTTATCGTGTATGAAGTCCTTTTCCGCACACCGTACCACTTTGACCTTTTAACTCTAATACGTAGATAAGGCACAAATAATGATGCTAATATTTTTGAGACAGACCCAAATCATCCTCAAACTCACTCACAATTTGCCTCTGCCTCTACTGTCTACTCTATAACTACTGAAATTATAGGTATATACCACTCTGCCCAATGGGTGATTCTGATATCACTTAGGAGTAAAGTGAGGCCAGGATTCAGGATTAACTTGAGTTTCCACAGTTAATAGTTACAGCACCAGGACTTGCTCATCAACAACCCAATTCAACTAATGGACTGTTCATTGTATGAATGTGTCACTGTACTGCTATGGAACAGGGCAATGACTAATTGGAAGATTTTAAAATATGACCAGCATGGCATGATAGTCCTAAGGGTACAATAGTGCCACACATACCTTGGCAATAACCAACAGCTCTCTAATTGGAATTAAGATTCTTCTCAACAAGAGGGAAATTGTGCCTGATACCGGAAACCTAGTCAATTACCCAGAGTCAGAGAAGTCATAGATCTTTGAGGAGAGGCTACAGCCACTTTGCTAAACCAGCCCAAACCCTAACTACATTCTAAACATTTATCCTTTCCATAGGCCTACCATAGCCAGGGTCTGAGTTGATGTCCATGGCTCCTGTTATCATCGAAGGCTGTGTGAATGCTTGGGGTCTAGGCTGTCACCAAGGCCATGTTGGTGTCCGAGGGCCATGCAGTCACCATTACAGAAAACCACAACCCATAAAACTTCAGAGTTATAGAGGCCTTTCTCAACATCTACAACACAACTCCTGTACCTGAGACACGGGGACCACTGAGGAAGTGGGGATAGAAAGATTGCAGAGGATCCGGCAGTTTGCTAAGAGATTGTCTCCTAAAAGTATCAGAAGCTACACTCATGAAATCTCACTGCCATGGCTGAGTAAACCTGACGCAGACAAGAATGACACCAATAAACCTGCTAACAGGGTCAGGAGTAAGCTTGTGAGACATACACACAAAACAAAGATCTACAGCCAACTGAGGAATGCTGGGAACAGAAGAAATAGTCTTCCCCAGAGATGAGTACACCAAACGGTCAGCCGTGTAAACATATACATGCAAGTAACATTATACCGACTGAGCAGGTTGTATTTATATATTTAGGGAAACACACATAACAACAACAATCAAAGCAATTAAAGGAAAAGGGGCTATGAATTCCAAGGAGAACAAGGGGCTGGGGCACATGGGAGGGTTTGAGGAAGGAGAGGCAAGAGGGAAATTATGAAACTATCATCTCAAAAATAAATCATTTTTAAAATTTTTTTTTAGAAAGAAAACATTTAATTGGAGTGACTCACTTACAGTTTCAGAGGTTCCGTCCATTATCTTCATGCCAGGGAAAAGGCAGTGTGCAGGCAGGCATGGTGTTGGCTACATCTTGACCAGAAGGAGGAAGGAAATTGACTATATCACTGGGTGGTATCCTGAGCATAGGAAACCTCTAAGGCCCCACAATGACACACTCCTCCTTCAAGGACATACCTACTCCAAAAAACCCACGCCCTCTATTAGTGTCATTCCCTATGAGATTATGGGGACCAATGTATTCAAACTAACACACATGGTTTGTTTGTGCTTACTCTGCAAACAAGGTTGGCCTCAGATTCACAGAGATCTGCCTGCCCCTGCCTCCTGAGTGTTGGAATTACAGGTATGTCCTACCACCAATGGGTCTACTTTTATATTTTATACAGATTCATCTAATCTGTTCTGTGAAACTTGGAGGATACATAGACATTGCTGAATACAAAAAAAAAAATTGTATGAGCTGTAAATGAGATTAGCCTTGGTTAAGGGATGAGAAACAATCGTGCTATTCTTCTCATTTCTGTAGTTGGGGTCTTTGAGAAAAGCGTGTATCTGGGTCATGACCCTTCTCTTCTTGCTGGGCCCAGACAGACCTCAGCATGTAGCCTGTGTGTCAGACCGCCAGCACTTGGGCTGGACTCTGTAGCCATTAGGCTTCTCTGACTACAGGCAGCAGAAACTGGCTTCCAAGGATCAACAAAAGGACATGAATTAAAAGGGATAGCAAAATCCGTGAGGTCAAAGCCAAATAATTAGGAACTTAGAGTTCCCTTTAACCAAGGCCTACCTGTCAATGGGATGCGTGGATTCCAAGCACACTCGATCTCTTTTCCCTCTGGTTACAATTCATATTCCAGGCAAGGAGCATCCGGTTGGTCTCATTTGTGTCAAATCACACCTTTCAGTTAACAAAGGTCAGGGTAGCTGAGTATAGCCCCACCAGGACACCCTCAGTAGGGATGAAGTCATTGACTTACCATGCTACTGGTAGGAGAAGTGAAAAGACTGTAGGCAACTGAAGTAATAAACCATTAACAAGTCTGGAGAGAGAGCTCTGCAGTTAAGACTGTTTGTGACTCCCAGACTCAGTTCTCAGCACCCACATGGTGGCTTACAACTGTCTATCACTTCAGTCCCAGGAGATCTGACGCCTTCTTCTGGTCTCTGCAAGTACCATGCACACACGTGGTACACACACATACAAGCAGGCAAAGCAATCATATACTTAAAAATAAAGGAAATCTAAAACAAAATTTATTTTAGAAATCCAGTCACATTGTGCCTTAGTGACTGCAGAGCAGCAAATCAGATCCATCCTTCCAGAAAATAGCTCTACCCTTCACTGCCAGGACTGCTGGCCAATCCTGTCTCCATGCGAAACAAGGCTGTGCTTTCATGCTAGAAGACTTTATACAAGAATTTTGTTGATGGATGCTACACACTCTGAGCACACCATGAACGTAAACACTGCATATTCAACTCGTCTTCCCTGGGAGCAGAAACTGTGGCTGCCATGTGCCTCTCTTCCTGGGCTTTATCATTGCTCTTGACGAGGTTGAGAGGAAGTGAAACAGGTTAACAGTGGTGATGGGAGTAGCCATGCCTCTAGGATCTTCTGTGTGGCAGGCATCAGACTAGACACCTTACCTCTGTTACCCTTCACTGTACCACCTGCTGTGTGGAAAAGCATCATTATTCTGTCTCATAGTTGCCAATGATGGACAGTTCTGCTTTTCCAACCTGGATGTCTCAAAGGATTACCTCTGTCGAAAAGCAGTGGCTACCTCAGGTCCAGTTGAAAACAATAAAGATGTTCTGTACAAAGGGCTTCAACAGAACAAACATTTCAGAGAATAATGCCTTGAGCTTTCTTTGGGGCTAACTCTTGACAGCCTGCAATGCTTCCTCTAGCTTCTAGGCTGAAATATTTCACTTCTAAAATAACCCTTTAAGGCCCCATATGAAAGAGAAAAGTCAAACTACATTGCAGAAATGGATCACAGCCAGGCCCGAGGCCCTGATCCTATTGGGGAAAAGATAACCTGAAGAATTTACTTTTGCAGTGAACTTTCTGGAATGATCTGAGGTTGCTTTGGCTGTTTGTCTGCACCTGGGAGGTAGGAAAGAACATATCCCGAGTTTTTATAACTGCCTAGAGAGGGCCAGACAATATAAAAGCCCTTGTAAGGATGGCAGGGGAGTGTTTTGTAGCTTGGAGAATCCTCACTGTGTGCAAGTGTAGAGAGAAGGGAAACAGTCATCAGGATATATTATATTTTAAAAAATCTATTTTTAATAGAAGGAAAAAGCAAAAAAAAAAGGCAAAAGTTCAGGCAGAGTCCTCATGCTTTAGTTTTCTTTAGAAGGGGCCAGGTGAATTTGAATCCTTACATGTTAATTGGCAATCTCTTTAGCTGTTAAGCACCTTTCTGCTTTGGTTTTTCATCTTTTAAAGATGGGGCTGAGGAGGGCTCGGAGGTTAAGAACATTGACTGCTTTTCCAGAGGTCCTGAGTTCAATTCCCGGCAACCACATGGTGGCTCACAACCATCTGTAATGAGATCTGATGCCCTCTTATGGTGTGCAGGAAAATATGTTGCATATAGCCAATAAATATATCTTTTAAAAAAAAAAAAAGATGTGGCTGAGGAGATGGCCCAGCTGATGAACTGCTTGGTGAGGAAGGCTGGGGGCCCAAGTTCAGCCACAGCAGCGGGTGTCCATGAACCCAGGGCTGAGGAAATCAAGCCAGGAGGATCCCAGGCACTCGCTGGCCCACCTGGCTAGTTGAATGGGAGAACTTCAAGCTCAGAGAGAGAATAAAAAGGTGAAAAGGAATTGAGAAAGACTCCAGACTTGATCTCTGGCCTTCATGTACACATGTGAACCTCTACACAGATATGGAAAGATATCAAGAGGCAAAAATAAAATGGACAATTTTACATGCTAACTGCAAAAAAAAATCAGTAAAGAAAAATAAAGAAACCAAGGAAGGAAAGCCATCCAGAGGAGGCAATTTCTAGTTGGAATACTTTGAATTTAAGCTGCCTGTGGGACGTGCAAAAGAAGATGCTCTCCAGCAGCTGATGGTAAACATAGATAAAGGGTTTAAATGCATAGAATGGGAGCTCATCAAGAGAGTATTTTAACCCATAGATACGGTTAGCAAAGGCATCGATATGTAGATAGAGATAGATGCAGAGACTGGAACACACCTGTTAATATGACCCCAGGGTAGGAAGTGGTAAAACCATCAGTATCCGTTTCTCTGAGCGAGGGCCATGAGCAGACAGTATTTACTAGACTGTCCATCACAGTGAACCAGGGGGTTGGCATGGTTACTGATTCCTGCTTTGGGCTACAGTACTATTTCTTCCGACTTCCCTATCACTTCTAATCCCACAAAATGTACCACAGTACATCTCTGTTATGAAAGCCAGGCCCCTTGCTATCTTTCTGGATCTTTGTTTACTCTGTTCTTCCTGTATAGTCTGTATTTCTTAAAAGGATACATTTCCAATATTGCTGACACCAACGGGCCATCTTCTGCTACGATTGCCTGCAGCAGAATGATATTCAGGAGACTGCTGGCTAACTGTCACATACCACAATAGCACAGCCTAAGGAAGGAGAGTGGAGGAACCCTGAAGTATTAGAGTAGTGGATCCCTTCGCACCTCCACTGTGCATGAATTCAAGAGAAGACATGTTGGGTTGAAAAACAAGAGAAAGAGAAAAGAGCCCTAAGAGAGAGGTCCTTCAAAATACCAGAAATGGCCCAATGCTGTGGCAACCCCAACCCCACATGACCAGGTAACCAGAGACCCTGCAAATGACCCCAGGCCAGCAGAGGCTGTGGCCTAACATTCACCTGGGAAGAAACACACACACACACACATCTAGCACATCTTCCTTCCGTCAGCCCTAGAGTCTCTAGGTTGCTGTAGGTGTGGAGCATCATGTTATCTTTACTGCACTGTTAAAAATACTTCTCTGAACTCACATCTCTACCAGAAGTGAGAAAAAAAAATTCTTCTCTGAGAAGGTTTGTGTTTTACACCGTTTTAATTATTTTCTTTGAGACCACTCAGACTTAGCCCTAGGTGACTGGTACCTCTTTATCTGCATTCTGTGGCCTGTGGCTTATTCATATTTCCAAGTGCAGAGTCATTGATACTGTAGAATGCACTCTGATTTCATCAGAGTGCTGTAATCTTTGGCAATGTCTTTTATTCAAAGTAACAGGTACTGCCAAGTTACTATGCCATTTTACACCAGGGCAGGTTGTTTGACCACCAAGATCAGTGTTACACAGGCATAATTAAGAGTATTACCCATAGAATTATGAGAATATTCGTAAGTCAACCCATAAGAGACAAATTTCAGTAATTGCTTAAGTGTGCACATGCATGCGCACACACACATTCACACATACATCTTGCCTACCTGTGTGTGTTACGGGATTTTGTCATTGCTGGTCTCATGGAACATGCTCAACTCCTCCTAAGTGACCACACTCCTGACAATGCTGCAGTAATTCTGTAATTATATCACAGGGGACAAAGATCGAGACATCAGCCACAGAAGCTCTTTCAAACCATTTCCTTTGTGGTTCTGACATCACCGTCTCTCCCCGCAGCGCACACACTGACACTGCTGGAACACAGGACCTGCAGTGTCAGCGAGAATGGCATGTAAGGCACAGTTGCATGGATGGTAAAAATCCTTGTTTTTCAAGAGATCTAAGTTTCGTTCATTACAAAAGCAAGTGCTGCACTCTTTGAAGAGAAAGAAGGGGCTAAATAATAACCAAAAGGACTTCATTAAGAACAACTCCGGAAGGTTTAATATGATCTTCTTCCAAGGGTGAGCAGCTGGCAGATGGAGGTGGAGAATGAAGCTGTGCACTTTAGTTAAAGTGAGGAGATGACAGCCATTTCCTAAGGAAGATACAACCATGCAGCAAATACATACTGTGTGGAGCTTCTGACATGGATCAGGCCTCTATATTTCTGATGCATGCAGAACAACAGTTCATAGACAAAGAAAAGGGTACAAGGTCTTACGGGAATATGAATGTGTGAAACAGATGCTGTGGGCGACACACACCATGCTAGAACTTCAAGTTCACAAGAA
The DNA here is from genome assembly GCF_982192425.1 of Myodes glareolus. NCBI lineage: Eukaryota > Metazoa > Chordata > Mammalia > Rodentia > Cricetidae > Myodes > Myodes glareolus. The sequence continues at coordinate 33,697,000 of NC_142040.1, forward strand.
TAGTATTTCTCTGACTCTAAATTTTGTGCTATTTTTTAAAATAATACTTGTCAAGCAATTGTAAAATAGAAGAAATAATCAGGTCACCTGCTGAACATGAGCAATTATGAATAATCAAAATTCCTCCCACGGGATCCAAACCACAAAGCAAAAAAAAAATTGGATCATAAATATTTGACAAGTTCCATTGTCTCCTTATGCTCACTGAGAAAAACAACAGGTATTTGCCTTAGGAAGGGAGAAGCCAACACTGAGTCTCAAAGTCTTTTGTTTTTGAATATTATTTTACTGTTATAGCAGTCTGCTTCTGAAGATTTCCAAACACCATGCAGACAATTACGGTCTCCATGGTACTGTGCCGCCAAGGGAAAGGGGCTTTGAGAACATAAGCATATGCAAGGTGACCTGAGAGCCAACACTGGATACAGGCGTGTGCAAGGTGACCCTGAGAGCCAACACTGGATACAGGCATGTGCAATGTGTCTGTGAATGTTAACACTGGATACAGGCATGTACAAGGTGACCCTGAGAGCCAACACTGGATACAGGCATGTGCAATGTGTCTGTGAATGTCAACACTGGATACAGATAAAACCAAATCTCAGTTTAGAGTAAATGTGCATATTAATTCTATACTCCTTTCAAACACACCCTCAAAGATTTCCTAGCTGGAGATGAGAAGCCTCGGGACTAGAACTGAAGATGTAACAACGCACAGGTGTCTGAATATTGGAGAGACTGTGTCCTGGTCATTGTTGTGCTCACAGACCCCTCTCTAATGCCTACCTCAGAACAGATATTCAGCAAATACTTTTTTAAATTATGTGTACATGCACACACATGCCTGTGATGTATGTAGATAGTGTGTGCTACAGCACACATGGGAAGTCAAAAGCAACTTTGTTGTTACCGTCTACCTTTACATAGGTCCCAGAGGTGCCAGGTTTGTGGGGCAGGCACCTTTATTTAGTAGATCATTCTGCTGGCCTTCAGTACATATTTTTTAATTAATTAACCCAATTAAGCATCTACTCAATTGAGTCAATTAATTTGATGTACAACTTTTATAATCAAATTCACCCAAATCCACAGATCATGCATTTGTTTGTTCAGATGAGATGTGTTTAGTGTCTTTCCTCTAAAACTATTAAAATCTTTCTTTGTACCTGAAACAGGTCTATCTACACATAAAAGATTGCTATTGAAAGTCAGAATTATCCATAAACACTGGAGCAAGGCTTCTAAGCACTGGGTACTGAGCTACAGACTCATATCACCCATTCTCTGTCACTTAAAACAAATACCCAATGAATCTGTTCTGAAAATCATTACTTCTTCATTGTGTAAATGGAAGAAATAGGTTTGATCTCCTAATTTGTTAGACATTAGAAATTACCTCCTTTACTAATAATATAAATATCACCAAAATACATTCAGAAGGGGGAGGAGAAAGTAGAAAAGCCAAACCTCACCCGTGGGTACAAGAAGAGCATTTCCACTCCAGCAAAAAATAGAGTAGAGTACTGATAAAACTAAGGTTTTATCTCTAACTCTCTGGGAAGAACCACTTTTAAAAATCACCAACTGTTACTCTAGAGACCGAAACAGTCAACATTTTCTTGTGCATGTCATCTCTCAATGGCCCATTTTTGGATAGCTTCAAAGAATTGAGTACTACGAATGACTGTTCATGTCTATAGCATGAGTGGGAATATCTGGAACTAATACTTAACTTACTTTCAATTGTGACCCCAAGATAATAAAAAGTCAGCCCTTCTCACATCTCAGAATGAATTCTGTAGACGACAGGTTTGCAAAGAGGTGTCTGTGGCCCTCAAACTAATGGTAAGACGTAGACAAAGGCAAATCAGAGGACATCTATGTACATCAACTGTCAGATTTTCATTGTCCTCTGCCCGGAAATGGGTATGATAGAGACTTTGCCTTCACATTAAGCTTAGAGACAAGGTTTCATGGAAGCCAGTCAGTGAGGGTGCACACATGCCTTGGGGTTTAGGGAACTTGGGTGACTTGGGTGAGATTCACATCTGAGAAGTGGCTGAAGCTGAATTTATCTGCATGAGAGTTAATGGCAAAAATACTATGTTGAGACAGTAACTAAATTACCACCAATGGTGGGTAAAACTGTCCGAATTTTATGTGGATCGGATGTGGAGAGGAATGAAAGAGGAGGAAGGATGCAATCACTAGGTCTTATAAAAAGATGGTCTAATTCTAACACAACAGACTCTTAGAACAGAGGCTGAAGGTGAGCTGTCAGAGACACAGGACGGGAACCCAGAGGAAGCCCTAAGCAACCAGTCAGGGAGATTCAGTCACATGAAGGGAAGTGCATAAGTCCCTACTGATGACACAGGACATCTCCAAAGAACCCGAGATGCAGCTCTGGTCATGCAATGAGTCCGGTGTGTTAGTAATGTTCCTAGCTCTAGGTTCCTAGTTCCTAGTTCAAGGGCAGTCTCTCCTGCTCCTCACTTCAATGCCAGGAATCTCCAGCTTCAAATGTCAGTTGGCATATCCCTAGTGCACAGGCAAGGAGACCACAAAGCCCAGGTGGAAAAGCACAGCTATCCACTCCCATTTTCCCCAATTGCTGAAATGTCAAGAAATTTAATCTGAAGGCCTGATCCAACATGCTGAGCAAAACTGACATCACACCGATCAGAGATTTGTTCTGAGTGCTCAAAAAGGTCAAAACACTATAACTAACAGTGACTAAATCAGCTACAGAACTTTTCTAAAAATTTCCTCCAAGAGTCAAAGAAAATTAGTCTCATGTTCCGCTGAGATAAAGGCTATTATGAGACAATGATGTTAGCTTTATGATTTTATCTAAAAAATACATTCCTACAATGTCTATTTTATATACCAAGATATTTGTCCCACTAGAGGCACATAAAATTCAGGCCTTATTTTTCTCTCAGATGCAGAATTTATTCATTCAGTTATATATTCATCCAGTAAAAGATTTTGCACACACAGTATACACCTGGTACTCAAAGTATTGTTAGGATACAAATATTAGGTCTTGTGTTATGTGTGAAGGTGGCATCTTGACATGTTAAAAAAACTAACACAAGATGTTCATTGCCTCTTATAACACCCTGTATCCAGGGCAACGGGAAGGAGGTATGAGTTAAAGAACCGATGTAGACAGAAGTCTAGACAGCTATGAATATCATCCAACTCCAGACACCCAACAAAAGCTTCTCCCCCATATAGATTTCTGGGCTGAAGCAAAGGATATTATGGAAATATGCTATCACATAATTTATTCCCTGTGTTGACATGACAAGAATCAGGGGAAAAGGCAGCTCCCAGTATTCAGCTGCTGCTCTCTGCATACCAAGCAAAGGACAGGCACCACATTGCTGCACTCCTGTGGAAAATACAAAAACACTGGGAGTGGAATAGTCGCTCCCACAGCTGAAGAGAAGAGAGTCATGGGGAGAAGTAGGTGATCTATAGATCTATAGGTCCTGATTAGCTAGGACAGAGGTTCTGACCTGCTAGTATACAGCAAGGTCACTGTAGATGACCACATGTTCAGCACATCAAAATCTAGAAGAAAGGACCTTGAGTGGTTTTAGCATAAACAAATAACAAATACATAAATGTATGTGTTCAATGCCACAGGGAAGCACAATTTTTTATTTATTTTTTTAAAACAGTCTTTTCTCGTTTTACATACCAATCCCAGTTCCCTCTCCCTACCCTCCTCCCACTCCCCCACCCTCCACCCACCCCATCCCTCATCCACTCCTCAGAAAGGGTAAGGCTTAACATGGGGAGTCAACAAAGTCTGGCACATCACTTTGAGGCAGTACTAAGGCTCTCCCCCCATATCTAGGCTAAACAAGGTATTTCTCCAAAGAGAGTGGACTCCAAAAAGCCAGTTTAAGCACTAGGGATACCTGGGACTCTTGACTATTTCCTACCTCCTGGCGGATAGGTAAATAATCTTCATCAGGTTCGTCTTCTTATTTAGCTTCTCTAGGATCACGAATAATAGGCTCAAAGACCTTTAATTATGGTTAGAATCCACTTATGAGTGAATACATACCGTGTTCCTCTTTTTGGGTCTGGCTTACCTCACTCAGTAAAGCGTTTTCTATGTCCATCCATTTGCATGCAAAATTCAAGATGTCATTATTTTTTACCGCTGAGTAAAACTCTAATGTGTATATGTTCCACACCTTTTTTAACCATTCTTCTATTGAGGGGCACCTAGGCTGTTTCCAGGTTCTGGCTATTACAAATAGTGCTGCTATGAACATAGTTGAACAAACGCTTTTGTAGTATGTTTGGGCATCTCTAGGGTATATTCCCAAGAGAGGAATTGCTGGGTCCTGAGGGAGGTTGACTCCCAGTTTCCTGAGAAACCTCCACACTGATTTCCAAAGTGGCTGCACAAGTTTGCATTCCCACTAACAATGGATGAGTGTTCCCCTCATTCCATATCCCCTCCAGCATAGGTTATCATTGGTGTTTCCCAGGTAACCTTGGGTGCATGGGGGGGGGGTGGGAGGGTTGATGGAAGGGGAGAGGGTTAGAGAGAAGGGAGTAGGGGAGGAATGGAGAAAGCTCGGTTGACCGGGATGGGGGGAAGGGAGGAAGGATGAATGTGGGATCAGGGAAGAATATATTTCAACTAAGGGAGTCATATTAGAGTTTACAGGAAACTTGATTATATATGGGATCCCAGGTCCAAGGAGAGATCCCCAGATTGTTCTCTGGACAGAGGAGGGGGTGCCTGAACCGGCCTTGGCCCGTGACCATACTGATGAATATTTTGCTTATCACCATAGATCCCTCATCTGGCGTTGGATGACGATACAGATGGAGGCCCGCGTTGGAGCACCGAACTGAGCCCCCCAAGATCCAAACGAGGAGCAAAAGGAGGAAGAAAATGACGAAGGACTGTGAGGGATACTATCACCCACTGATACAAGGGGTCGGATCTAATGAGAGGTTACCAAGGCCAGATGGACCGTGACTGAACGAGCATGTGATCTAACCAGATTCTCTGAATGTGGCCGGATTTTCTGAATGTGGCTGGCCTGCAGTCTTTCCGGGAAGCCACTGACAATGACACTGGGACTGGTTTCCTCTGCATATACTGGATTTTTGGGATCCAGTCTGTTTGGATACTCACCTTCCTGGACCTGGAGTGAGGGGGGAGGAACTTGGACTTCCCACAGGGCAGGAGACCCTGACTTCCCTAGGGGACAAAGAGGGAGGAGGAGAGGGAGGGGGGAGTGGGAGGGCGTTGGGAGGAGGGGCGTAAATGGAAACTTTTTATAATTTAATAAAATTACAAAAAAGAAAAAAAAAGCACTAGGGATAAATCTTGGTCCCACTGCTAGTGACCTCACAGACTGCCCCAGCCACGTAACTGTCACCCACATTCATAAGTCCTAGTTAGGTCCTCTGCAGGTTCCCCTGCTGTCAGTCCAGAGTCAGTGAGCTCCCATTAACTCAGTTAAGCTGTTTCTGTGGGTTTCCCCATTATGGCTTCTAGAGAGGATGTAGAGTAAGGGGAACACTCCTCTATTGCTGTACAAGCTAGTACAGCCACTGGGGAAATCAATATGGTGGTTTTCCAGAAAATTGTGAATCAATACACCACAAGACCCAGCAATACCACTCAAGGATATATGCCAAAAGGATACACATTCATACCACAAGGACATCTTCTCAGCTCTGTTCATAACAGCATTATTCATAATTGCCAGAATCTGGAAACAACCTAGATGCCCTTCAATCCAAGAATGGATAAAGAAAATGTGGTACATTTACACAATGAAGTACTATTCGGAGGTTTAAAAAATGACATCTTGAAATTTACAGGCAAATAGAAGGATCTAGAAAAAAACATCCTGAGTGAAGTAACCCAGACCCAGAAATACAAACATGGTGTGTCCTCACATATATGTGGATATTACACATAAAGCAACTGATAACCAGCCTATAGTCCATGATCCCAGAGAAACTAGGTAACAAGGAGAGCCCTAAGAGAGAAATACTTGGAACCCCCTGGGAAGCAGAAGTAGACAAGATCTCCAGAGAAAATTGGGAATGGGGGGGAGGGCCAAAGGAGAGGGAAGAAGGGAAGTGGGGAAGTACAATTTTTATGCTTTGATATGTCAGTTAAAAGATGACAAATTAAGAAGGTAAAAAGTATTACTATCCCCCAAAACCAAACCCCCACATTTATAGCACATAACCCTTTTTTTCCTAACCGCTTTCTTCCAACCTTCCTCCAAGATGAGTCAGATAAACTACATTCAGCACTTCTCCTAACTAGTTTTGACTCCTTTAATGTAGCATTGCTCTCTCCATCATAAATCTCCTACTGGAAGTAAGAGGGACACTTGCTGGTGAGCAATACTGCAGGACATTCACATATGTGCTGTGTCTCATGTGCCACGGGCATCCAGTTACTATCCTGGTTAAAATAACACAAACTTTTCTACTCTCTCTCTCTCTCTCTTTCTCTCTCTCTCTCTCTCTCTCTCTCTCTCACACACACACACACACACACACACACACACACTCTCTCTCTCTCTCTCTCAGATACACACACACACATACACTCTTTAAATTTTGTTCTCTATATGAGATCATGGCAGCTAAATCCTCTGAACTGCCACTTTGTTTCTTCTAATGAGCACTGACCTCTTGCCTCCCTTCCTCTGGTCTAACATCTTTCCTTTTCCTACAATTCTATCTGCTTAAAGGGTTTTGACTCTCAGAGCCTCTATTCTCATATTTAACACCTAGGTCGCACATTTTTCTAATATTCTTTGCACATAATATTTTTATGCATAGTCAGTGCCTAATTAGGCAAGCTAAAATGGTCATAGAAATACAAATCATATTAAAAGATATTTTTTATCTGATTTAGCAAGCAGCATGAAATCTTTGTTTTAATGTGGTATCAGTCAATTTGTTTTACTGACCCTGTTTTTCTTGAGTTGATGTTAGATAAGCCTAGAGTTCACAGCACATACTTAAGGGGCTGGGAGTTAGGGACTAAACTGACAGAAGCATTACACATTTATCTTGACTGTAACACACTCTGAGCTAAGCCGCAAAGCAAAGGTGACATTATTTGCTTAGCCTGTAAGACAGTTAAGCTGCCTAGTAAAACAGAGTGAAATACAACTTTCGACCACATGTATTAGTCATCTCTCAACACAGAATCCACCGGAATTATCAATGAGCCCATGTATAACTAGTACCAATTGTTTCATGTACCCACCATGCAAGAATTCTTGCATTTCTTTATTTTTTTCAGAGTAAAATTAAATCCTGTTCAGGTTCCAACTGGCCACAGTTGACAGGAAAAACAAGATCAGTCAGATGCCAGCCATGCATCATAAGAGAGGACTGAAAACAAAAGCAAAATATGAGGTCTACACAGTTCCGTGAAGGGTGATAGACTCAGATTCGTGTGGTTCATTTAGGTTATTAGTTTCTAATATCCATGGTTCTCCATGATGTCATCCCAATCCAGTTTCCGCCTGGTGCAAAGCAAGGGAATTCAATATTCTCACTTCCTAATTTCCACTCACTCCATACCTTTACCAATGTCAGCAAATCTAGCATCACACCTCTAGAAAACCAATCATTGAATTTTAAGACTCAGAAACAAAATTTCTAAGATATATGCTCTTTGTTATATTCTAGCCAAATCATCTTAGTGAAATTCCACTTTTGATTTTTTTTAAAAAAAAAAAAGTTTTCTTTCATGTTTGTGAAGAACATAATGAAAAAAATATTCCAGTTCACATCAATCAGGTAGCAATATGAGAAATAAAGCCACAGTATTCATAACACAATAGGCAAAGCATCAGATCCTCTTGGAGAATGTCCTTTCTTGCTGCACACAGTCCCTCTGCAGCCCGAGTTGACAGAATCTCAGTCACTTAAATTACGATGCTAGGCCTGTTCTGAGTATTGACACCCAGTAAAGACAAGGGAAGATTCAAAGAGAATCTTATCCTTGATACAAGAGTGCCACCTCACTCTCCCTCTTACGTTTTTGCAACAGATTCTGGGCATAGACTTCACTTATGTACAAAAAATATTGATAAGTTCTATGCAATGGGAAGTATAGACTTTTAGTAATAACCATCCTTCTAGAAAAATCATGGGTAATCGATATTAGGACTGATCTATGCAGATGCCATTTTCATCTACTGATGGGGCTCTCAAAAGAGATACAAGTTAAGAAAGTGGTAAAGAAAAGGAGGAAAAAATAATTAGATCACAACGCTCACTGAGCCCACATTAAGTCCCAAACCTGAGCATCACAGAGCAATGAGGCTGTGAAGAACACAGACAGAGATTGCCTGGCCCAGTTCAATTGGCAACAAAGAAAGTGGAGTCCCAGGAGGTTGTTGCTTCACTAACCTAGTTAGCAGCAGAGGATAAATAAGAACCAGTATCTCTTGAGCCTTTGCCCTGTGCTTTTTCTACTAAAATTCACTTCCACCAGATTTTGTTTTTAAAAAACGGACCCAATTCTTTGCAGTTTCAATTGGAGGCTTAAAATTGCCCACTTTATGGTGCAGGGGGATCCCCCTTCCTTCTTTTAATTGACTGGGGCCTATAAGTTTAACTAGAAAATGTAAAATTAATGGAGTAAAATTTATACAAATATTATTTATATTAATTTTACATGCACAGAAGTGTTGACAGAGGTTTCTGTTCCACCCGGTCCTTAAGTCCCATAGAAACACACAGTAGTCTACATTAATTATAAACTGATTGGCCCATATTATATTAGTTCATAATTCTTGCCTGTGTTAGTCATGTGGCTTGGTACCTTTTCCGGTGAAGCAGTCACATCTTGCTTGCTCTCTGTCTGGCTTCCTCTGCATCTGGGTGAGAACTGCAGAGTGCCTCTTTCCTCTTCCCAGAATTTTCCTCTTCTCATTGCCCCACCTCTACTTCCTGTCTGGTTGCCCCACCTCTACTTCCTGCTCCTATTGGAGATTTTTCAGGGGATCTTCCTTGATCAAACCTGATGTTCTTAGCCCAGAATTAATCCATAGCCTTCCATTTCCTGTGGAAACAAAAATAAAACCTCTTCTCCAAAGTAACATACGTTTTGACTTAAATTTTGAAGTCAAGGCATTTTCAAATTATATATATAGGATTAATCCAGCAGTATTTATAATCAAATAATATCTTTTAGCAGCTTTTGCTTCTTCCTCAGCCATCAAACAATTTAAAGACAACACAATAGCAAACATGATCCAGACTCTCTGTGTATTTTTCATCTTTACATGACTTTATTTTAAACACTATTTCTTTTATTTTTATTTTTAATTTTTGGCTTTTTGAGACAGGATTTCTCTGTGTATCTTTGTTGACTGTCCTGGAACTTACTCTGTAGACCAGGCTGTCCTTGAACTCACAGAAATCTGCCTCCCAAGTGCTGGACTTAAAGGGGTGTGCCACCACACCCAACTACTCTCTTTCTTTTTTTATTTTAAGGACTTTATCCTTTTCTTTTCTCTTCCAAGCCTATGTATATTTTTAAACTGTAAACTGTTTAGAGGCTTTTTTGTCTGGATCTATCTTTATATCTCTCTTTTTCTGAACACATGAGTCTTTAATTTGCTAAGCAATATGGCTAGGATTAAATCCATGGCTCTGACGGTTGGATCCAACCCATTCCTTAGCTTTTTGAGAGCCTAGCTTCATGGCAGAGGTACTGGCTGGAGTCATGTTTATTGTCACAACTCTATAGAGTTTCAAGATCCCAGACACCACCAAGAAGCATGCTGTTGATAATTTATAAACACCATTTAAGTGTTTAGTGTCAGGGTCTCTTAAAAGAGCTGCAAGATTTTGCAGCTAAAGCTGAGACAGGAAGCCTCTCTTACACAAGGTGCACTTGCCTCTAGCAAGCAAAGCCCACCCAAAAAAGTGCTGCTACCAATAAGCTGTGTTTAACTCTATTCTTTTCTGTCTAGAACCATTTCCCAAGCTCTTTCAGGCTTTATGTGAATGCAGTTGTCCACATGGGTACCATTTGTTGACAGTAATTTCTGTTCCATTCAGCCCTTCAGTCTTTCAGTTCCTTAGAAACACACAGAGGTCTACATTAATTATAAACTGATTGGCCTATTAGCTCAGGCTTCTTAGTAATTTCTCTAACTTATATTAGCCCATAATTCTTGTCTGTGTTAGCCACGTGGATTGGTACCTTTTTTGGCGAGGCAGTCAGATCTATTGATAACGGTCAGGAAGAAAGCTAAACAAGGGAGATTGGATTCAGAGTTCTTGTTTTGAAAAAAATGGGGGAAGTGCTGTGGGGCAATGGTTTTGCCCTGTAAGATTTGTTTCTTGTACTTGCTTAATAAAATGTTAATTGGCCAGCAGCCAGGCAGGAAGTATAAGCAGGTATACCAGGCAGAAAGTAGAGGCAGGGCAATGAGAACAGGAGAATTCTGGGGGGGGAGGGTGGAGTCAATCTGCAGTCAACACAGAGGAAGCCAGACACAGAGCAAGCAAGATGTGACTGCCAGAAAAGGTACCAAGCCACATGGCTAACACAGACAAGAACTATGGGCTAATATAAATTATAAGAGTTAATAAGAAGCCTGAGCTAATAGGCCAATTAGTTCATAATTAATGTAGACCTCTGCATATTTCTTTGGGACTGAATGGCTGCAGGTCTGGGTGGGACAGAAATCTCAGTCAACACAGAAGAGTCATAGAAAATATGTGACAGCCCCAATGAAACAGTTTAACTCACAAGACAAGGCTGAGGGCTGAAAACCAACCTGAGCTACAAAAATGACCATATACCCGATATATGACAAACCCAGACCACAGCACCAAAGAGGCCACTGGAGTGCAAAGGCCTGAAGAAACCACCAGGAAAATACTCAGCCTCCTATTCCCCACACACCAGAGCCACACAAAACAAGAAGGGTAGCAGAGACCATATCCCCCATCCCCCTTCCCACATCACCACTACCACATGTAGCCTACTAAAGTCAGAGGTGTCTGAGGACTTCACTTTTCAACTGGGTACAGCTGTGGCAACAATTCACTCCTTAAGTGTTCTTCTTCTTTCTTATTTTCTGTTATTTAATCTCCACTCTGGCACATGCATCTCATGATGGTTTTGTTTCTGTGTCCAAGTTACTCATAGTTTAAGATTGCTATGTTTCTTTACCTAATCTAAATGAGGCATTTTTACTCTACCTTACACACATGTTTTTATAATTCCTTTCTTTTTCCTACACTTTTCTTTATCCTTTTACTAACCACACACACACACACACACACACACACACACACACGTCATTTACTTCATAATCATAGCCTTCCATAGCATTAACAATCTCTAAAATCTGAGAACCCTAATTGTTACCAACTTTCTCTTCTTGGCAACTCTACCCACCTCAATCTTTTTTCATTTCAAAGTTAATATAATAACTTATCCATGCCCACCCAATTTCCCTCATCTTCATTTCCTTCCCTGTTGTTGCAATGACAGGGGATTTGTCTTAGTCCACAGTTCCAAGTCAAAGCCCATCCATCAGTAGGGAGAAATCAAGATAGCACAAAGCTGAAGGGACCAGTTGTATCCACAGTCAAGAGCAGAGAGAGAATGAATGCTTGCTTGCACTCAGCTCACTTTCTCCTCTTTTATGAAGCACAGGACACAAACCCAGGCAATGGTGCTGTCTGCTTTAGGCTGGATCTTCTCACATCAACTGACCTAAACAAGAGTGTCAAACACTCTATGTACGACATGGTAGCTGAACCCAAGAAAGTCCAACAATATGGTCACATAAATAAGACTTGTAAAATGACATCAGTTGACAAGACAATGTGGATGGGGGAAAATCTTACAAAGCCCCACGCCTAGATGAAGAGCTACAATCAATGATTACTGAAAAGGGGAGGACCAGTTTGTGTCAAGGATGAGTCCCCTGGGAATTTATCGAATCCCAAGTCGTCATCGCTAAATACATATACATATGAACAGCACTAAAACAGATTCAGAAAGCTATATTTCTACACACACACACACACACACACACACACACACACACCCTAATAGTTAAAGAAGGTCATGTTTGAAAAGAAATGAGGGAGCATGGGAGGGATTTCAGGGGGGAGAGAGTGGTTGACATGATGTAAGTACAATATACTAAGGCATGAAATTCTCATTAAAATTTTAATTAAACTTTTAATTAATTAGTTAATTAACTTTTAAAAGGAATTTCAAGAGAAAAATAAGTCCCTAAGAACATAAAGAGCTGGATGAAAGAGGCTTAAAATCCTCCAACTCAGCCTGGGTGGGTGCCACTGGGACAGGGCGGTGAGTGCAAACGGGAGGTAGTCCCTTTGTTTTAATAGCCTGCCTGCAGCAAGGTAAGACTGCAGGCAGGGAGATTTCTGACCAGCAAGTGGCACTGATCCTGTAGCAGAAGATACAATGGAGGGGTAAGTGTGCTCCTGACCTGCCACACAAGCCAGATAAGGGAACACACAATTTTCCTGCCATCCTTATCTCCCTGGGTATTCCAAAGGGGTGGCTTCCCCCAGCTAAACCCTCTCTCCTCCTACCCCATCCCAGCTTTCAGCCAGGAACCCCTACCCTTCCTCTCTCCCTTTTTCAGGGCATAAAATCCTCCAACTCAGCCTGTGTGGGCGCCATCAGGACGGGGCAGTGAGTGCAAACGGGAGGGAGTTCCTTTGTTTTAATAGCCTGCCTACAGCAAGGTAGGACTGCAGGCAAAGTGATTCCTGGCCAGCAGGGGGCACTAATACTGTAGCAGAAGACCCAGCGGAGGGAAGCGCCATGGGAGAGCATCTGAAGGAAGAGATGGGCAGGCGCCAAGGCAAGAATTCCTCAAACAATCTGAAAAACAAAATGAAAACACCAGATCCCAGTGAACTTACGACAGAAGGACTTGAACACCCTATTCCGGAAGAAGTGGAAAACAGTGTCATTATGAAAGCAATAGAGTCTCTTAAACAGGGTATGAATAACTCACTTAAAGAAATAGAAGGGAAATAAAACAAAAAGTTTGAAGAAATGAGTAAATTCATAAACGATACCCTGGGAAGCCAAGAAAAAACAATCAAACAGGTAATGGAATCAGTTCAAGAATTGAAAACTGAAATGGAGGCAATGAAGAAAACACAAACTGAGGGCTGGCTGGATATGGAAAATCTAGGTAAACAAACAGAGACTTCAGGAACAAGTATAACCAATAGAATACAAGAGATAGAAGAATGAATCTCAGATTATGAAAACACCACAGAGAAAATAAACGCTCTGGCCAAAGAAAACAGCAAATCCAACAAATTCTCATCACAAAACATTCAGGAAATATGAGACATAATAAAAAAAACAAATCTGAGAATAATAGGGGTAGAAGAAAGAGAAGAATTGCAGATCAAAGGTCCAGAAAATATATTCAACAAAATTATAGAAGAAAACTTTCCCAACCTAAAGAACGATACTCCTATGAAGGTTCAAGAAGCATACAGAACACCCAATAGACTGGATCAGAAAAAAAAATCCCCTCGCCATATAATAATCAAAACACAAAGCATTCAGATTAAAGAAAGGATATTAAGAGCTGCAAAGGAAAAAGGTCAAGTAACTTATAAAGGTAAACCTATCAGACTTACACCAGACTTCTCTATGAAAACCATGAAAGCCAGAAGGTCCTGGATAGAGGTACTGCAGAAACTAATAGACCATGGATGCAAGCCCAGACTACTATACCCAGCCAAGCTATTATTCACTATCAACGGAGAAAACAAAATATTCCAGGACAAAAACAAATTTAAACAATACGTAGCTACAAATCCAGCCTTACAGAGAATATTAGAAGTAAAATCACAACCCAAGGAGTCCAATATTGCCAACACTGCCTACAATAACTCAGACATCTACTCAGAGTAAAGGGTTGGGAAAAGGTTTCCAAACAAATGGATCTAAGAAACAAGCGGGTGTGGCCATTCTAATATCTAACAAAATCGACTTCAAACTAAAATCAATCAGAAGAGATGGAGATGGACATTTCATACTCATAACAGGAACAATTCATCAGGAAGAAGTCTCAATCCTGAATATCTATGTCCCTAATATAAAGGCACCCACATATGTAAAAGAAACTCTTCTAGAACTCGAGGCAGTCATCAAACCACACACACTAATAGTAGGAGACTTCAACACACCTCTCTCACCAATGAACAGATCAATCAGACAGAAACCCATTTCTAACACCAGAAAGCCTACAAATGTGTGGAAGTTGAACAGTCAACTACTGAATCATCCCTGGGTCAAGGAAGAAATAAAGAAAGAAGTTAAAGTCTTCCTTGAATTTAATGAAAATAAAGACACAACATACTCAAATCTATGGGACACAATGAAAGCAGTGCTAAGAGGAAAGTTCATAGCACTAAGTGTCCAATTAAAGAAAATGGAGAAAGCACATATTGGAGACTTAACAGCACACCTCAAAGCTCTGGAAAAAAAAGAAGCAGACTCTCCCAGGAGGAGTAGAAGATTGGAAATAATCAAACTGAGGGCTGAAATCAACAAAACAGAAACACAGAAAACAATCCAAAAAATCAACGAAACAAAAAGTTGGTTCTTGGAGAAAATCAACAAGATTGACAAACCCCTATCCAAACTAATCAAACGGTAGAGAGAGAACACCCAAATTAATAAGATCAGAAATGAAAAGGGGGACATAACAACAGACATAGAGGAAATTCAGAAAATCATTAGATCTTACTACGAAAGCTTATATGCCACAAAGTTGGAAAATGTATGAGAAATGGATTGGTTTTTAGATAAATGCCATATACCAAAGTTAAATCAAGACCAGGTGAACAATCTAAATAGACCTGTTAGTCACGAAGAATTAGAAGCGGTTATCAAAAACCTCCCAACCAAAAAAAGCCCAGGGCCAGATGGTTTCAATGCAGAATTCTACCAGAACTTTCAAGAAGAGATGATACCTATACTCCTTAAGGTATTTCACAATATAGAAACAAAAGAGTCATTGCCAAACTCTTTTGATGAAGCTACAGTTACCCTGATACCAAAACCACATAAAGACACAACCAAGAAAGAGAATTACAGGCCAATCTCACTCATGAACATCGACGCAAAAATTCTCAACAAAATCCTGGCAAACCGATTCCAAGAACACATTAGGAAAATTATCCATCATGATCAAGTAGGCTTCATTCCAGAGATGCAGGGCTGGTTCAACATACACAAATCCATCAATGTAATCCATCATATAAATAAACTGAAAGAAAAAACCATATGATCATCTCATTAGATGCTGAAAAAGCATTTGACAAAATCCAACATCCCATTATGATAAAGGTGTTGGAGAGATTGGGGATACAAGGATCATACCTAAATATAATAAAAGCTATTTACAGCAAGCCGACAGCTAACATCAAACTGAATGGAGAGAAACTCAAAGCCATTCCATTGAAATCAGGAACAAGACAAGGCTGTCCACTCTCTCCATACCTCTTCAATATAGTGCTAGAAGTTCTAGCAATAGCAATACGACAACATAAGGGGATCAAGGGGATTCGAATTGGAAAGGAAGAAGTTAAACTCTCGTTATTTGCAGACGATATGATAGTATACATGAGCGACCCCAAAAACTCTACCAAAGAACTCCTACAGCTGATAAACACCTTTAGTAATGTGGCAGGATACAAGATCAACTCCAAAAAATCAGTTGCCCTCCTATACACAAAGGATAAAGAAGCAGGGAGGGAAATCAGAGAAACTTCACCTTTCACGATAGCCACAAATAGCATAAAATATCTTGGGGTAACTCTGACCAACGAAGTGAAAGACCTATTTGACAAGAACTTTAAGTCTTTGAAGAAAGAAATTGAGGAGGATACCAGAAAATGGAAAGATCTTCCTTGCTCTTGGATTGGGAGGATCAACATAGTAAAAATGGCAATTCTACCAAGAACAATCTATAGATTCAATGCAATCCCCATCAAAATCCCATCAAACTTCTTCACAGACCTTGAGAGAATAATAATTAATTTTATATGGAAAAACAAAAAACCCAGGATAGCCAAAACAATCTTATATAATAATGGAACATCTGGAGGTATAACCATCCCTGACTTCAAACTCTATTACACAGCTACAGTATTGAAAACAGCTTGGTACTGGCATAAGAACAGAGAAGTCGACCTATGGAATCGAATAGAAGACCCAGATATAACCCACAAACCTATGAACACTTGATTTTCGACAAGGGGGCTAAAGGTATGCAATGGAAGAAGGAAAGCATCTTTAACAAATGGTGCTGGCATAACTGGATGTCAACCTGTAGAAGAATGAAAGTAGATCCATATCTATCACCATGCACAAAAATCAAGTCCAAATGGATTAAAGACCTCAACATTAATCTGACCACTTTGAACCAGATAGAAGAGAAAGTGGGAATTAGTCTACAAGACATAGGCACAGGAGACCACTTCCTAGGTAGAACCCCAGTAGCACAGACAATAAGAGAATCAATGAATAAATGGGACCTCCTGAAACTGAGAAGCTTCTGTAAAGCGATGGTTGGAGATAGAGACAGAGACCCACATCGGAACACTGGACTTAACTCCCTAGGTCCAAACGAGAAGCAGTAGGAAAGAGAATTGAGCAAAGAAGGCAAGATCAGAGAGAACCTTCATCCGACGATGGATGGCGATACAGAGGGAGACCCACATTGGAGCACCGGACTGAGCCCCCCAGGTCCAAATGAGGAGCAGAAGGACGAAGAAAATGAAAAAGGAAATAAGGACTGCGAGGGATGCGATCACCCACTGATACAAGGGGACGGATCTAATGAGAGTTTGCCAAGGCCAGTTGGACTGGGACTGAACGAGGACGCAAGCCAACCAGATTCTCTGAATGTGGCCGGATTCTCTGAATGTGGCCGGATTCTCTGAATGTGGCTGGCCTGGAGTCTTTCTGAAAAGCCATTGACAATGGCATTGGGACTTGCTTCCTCTGCATATACTGGATTTTGCGGATCCAGTCTGTCTGGACACTCACCTTCCTGGACCTGGAGGGAGGGGGGAGGAACTTGAACTTCCCACAGGGCAGGAAACCCTGACTGCTCTTAGGGATGGAGAGGGAGGAGGAGAGGGAGTGGGGGGAGTGGGAGGGTGTTGGGAGGAGGGGCTGAAATGGAAACTTTTATAATTTAATAAAATTACTTAAAAAAAAAAAGACAAGCCCCAAAGGATGAAAAATTGCTTAAAAGTTCTGGAATATAGCAGAAATAAAGAATTCAAATGTAATGATATTTAAAAAACTGTAAGAACTGCTGATGATTCCTGGGAAAAACTGGAATTCTATTTAGGGATAATTCTGCTTCAATATTGAACCATGTCTTTTCAGCATGGCTTTCACTGCATTTGGAACTTGGAGCGATGTGCTTGGTCCCTCCCTCTAAGTTTGCTGGCTTTTATTATTTATTCTTCACCTGAAATCATCTCCGTTTCTGATATTAAAATCTGTTACTATGGAAACAATTATGTTATGTCAAGAGACCAGAGGATAATGAATTCGTGGATAGCATAAGTAGGAAGAACTGACAAAAACCTCAGTAACCAAAGATACTATTTTAATACTGAAGGTGCCAGTAAGATGTGTTGGAGAAAGGGGAGATGGGAGTGCAAGGAAAGAAATTGTCACTTGAGCGTGTCTGTGCGTTCTTGAGGAAACACTTATTAATCTTAGTTGGAGAAGTGCAAGTTATTATGAGCTCATGATCTCCCCAGACCGCCTCAGAAACTGCTAGAGTTAAGAACAGTGTCTTAGAACTTGCCTCCTGGCCTCCTGGCCTGAGCAGGCAATCGTTGTTCTTCTGTGTGCCTCCTCTGTGCAGGCACGAACATCAAGATAGCACACGAACCAGTAAGACTTCAAACGGCGTCAGGTGGGACTTCCCTGTTGACTGTGAATTTCAGCCCACATAGAACAGAAAGCCAATGATGCTTGGGATAGCCCACATCATATAGCACAGAGCCACCAAGAAAAAAAGCCAAGAGCAAGTAGTCCCACCACACTTCCACTCCCCGCAAACCATGCCAACTTCTCAAGCTTTGTCTGCACACTGGAATGAGGTACTGAGTTTTCCAACATATTTTACCAGCACCCAGACTGGAGCCCAACCAAACAATCAGGATTTCCGTGGTTTTCTAAGTCATGGGTATTTTTATAAAAGATCTTTGGGTGATCAATACACAGCCAGCATGTAGAACCACTGGCCCACAAGAACAAAAGGCCAACAGTCTCTGAAGCAGGACAAGGCTGCTTTGCTCTCCCATCCTGCACTCAGGTTAAGGAACTCAGCATTGAAGATGTTCCTGCCTATGCTCCCAAGGCTTCTACTCACACACACTAAGGGTTGTACTCAACTACACTTGGTTGCCAGTCACACAACAATCATGGACAGGCAGGGGAGGAAACACAGGGGTAATCGTGGAATAAAATAGTCAAAAAGCCTTGGTTCTTTTCCACAGTCCTTCTCCGTTACCTGTGAGGAAGAGCTAAAACTCAGAAAGGGACAAAAAAAATGAAAAGAATGACTGCTCACCACCTATACAAATCCCTCCACCTGAGGCTCAGCTGTCTGTGGGTGCAGGGAGATCAGTGGTCAATTGGTTGTGAGATTGAAGTTTCAAAATAAAGTGGATAGGTCTGGAGTTTTCAGTATCTGCAAATGACTGCAGACTTGCAGGACCTGCCTGAGATGGTGTTAAAGGAGACAAAAATAAAAAGCAATTCAAAACAGCACATTTAAAGGAAGAAATAGGAGAAGAGCCACTTCAGGCGGGAATCCCACTGAGTCGAGATGCCCAACAAATCACTTGCAGTTGGTGATTATGCATCCTGCAAGGATGAATCATATCACAACTGGAGGACACAAAACAAGAATTGATTCTATAACCACCCGTGGTCCCTCTTACAGTGATTCTGGCATAGGTAAAATGCCAGAGGATGCAAAAGATAAAAAATAACAGTTCAGGGACAGACTGAAGGTTTATAAAGATCTAATATTCAGAATGGGTGGTGACTGACATGTTAATTAATTTGATTGGGGTAAGCATATATATATATATATATATATATAATATGCAATATATGTACATATATATATAAAATTATCACATTGAATCCCTCATTGTCAATCTTTAACAAGTAAATGTTTTGAAATAAAGGGGGAGAATTCAAAGAGGAGTTTGCTCTTTTTCATTTTCTAGATCTAACCAAAAGGATGAGTTGCCCATTTGCAGCCAATAGAGTGGCATCCAGAGAGCTCTAGTATATCCACAGAATGCCTGTACTATCTACTCTCTGTTTTTAAATAAGCTGGTGAAAGTCGGTATCTGATAGCCATCTTGTCCTTACCTTCTGAAACTGCCAGAATGACCAGAGACATGCTCTTCAGAGGGAGTCTAGACTTTCAACCTCTGAAACTGGAAAACCACAGAGAGCTAAGATGCCTCAGATGGGCAACTATGGCTGTGGATTGCAGGGGCTTCCTGTTTTACAAATACGCTTTTTTTTTTTGGTCAAACTGGAGTTATCTGAGAAGAGGGAACCTCCATTGAAGGATTGCCTCTATCAAATTGCCATTAGGCAAGTCTGTAGGGTATTTTCTTGATCTTTGACTTACACGGGCAACCCCAGCTTTCCAACTGGACAGAAGACCTGGCTGGTGTATGAAAGCAAACAACGAGCGAGCAATGGGGAGCGATCCAGAAAGTAGCATTCCTCATGGTCTCTGCTTCAGTTCCTGCCTAAGTTCCTGGCCGCTACCAACTGTTACTGGAAGTGCAAACTAAATAAACCCCTTTCTGCCCAAGTTGCTTTGGTCATGGTCTATTTTTCCTTACCACAAAAATAGAAAGGAAGCTAAGACACCAGCCTTGCTTTCCTGTTACCAAAAATTATGCTCTTTCTTACCCATCTTCTGGTCATGCTTCCCCTATATTGGTGAAAGACACAGGCAAAGAACTACGCCCAACTACAAAGATTGAGGCACCATGTGACTGGCTAGGCAAATCTATTGGCTTTCAGTAGAGAAAATCTGTCCTGAGCATGGCCATATGTAAGTACTTAAGTGGTGGCAGGAGCATATTTCTCTCCTTTATTCCATTGTGTTCTCTCTCTCTCTCTCTCTCTCTCTCTCTCTCTCTCTCTCTCTCTCTCTCTGTGTGTGTGTGTGTGTGTGTGTGTGTGTGTGTGTGTGTATGTGTGTGCATGTCTGTGCAAGTGCATGTGGAGGCCTGAGATTGATACCAGGAATCGTCCTGAACAACTTTTCTACTCTATTTATTGAGGTATGGTCTCTCCTTAAACCCAGAACTTGACAATAATATTTGGCTCAAAATCCAGCTTATTCTGGGGGTCACATTGTATCCCTTCTGCTTCTTGATGCTGAAATTATAGGTGGGCCTATCCAACATTTATTTGACTTCTTGGGATCTGGACTTCTTGACACAGGTTCACTCAACAAGTCTTTTAACTACAGAGTCAGCCCACATCAGCCCACAAACTCAAATTTCTTTGATAATATATTAGACAATAAAAGAATGGAAAAATAAAATTCTCTTTCTACAACTAAGTCTAAAAATCACTAGACGCTAGCTAATATACATCCACCCACCTGCCATTTTTATTCTTTTGGGTGAACTAATTGGAGTTTCTTTCACAACGGGTAACCTCCACCTCCAAAGGTTTGATATCATTCCTGGGATGCACTACACAAACCTACATTTTCCTTAAGGCTGATTCGATGCCATCAATAGAATATAAACTCTAAAAAATAATCTATGTAGATGGGTAGATGGAAAGGTGAAGGAATTGAAAACCAGACAAATGAACAGAGAATGACCGTGGTCAAAGATGAGAAACACAGAGCAATGTTGCATTGAAGGTGAAACCAAAGGCAGGAAAAAAGGAAGGGGCATCATAGAGAAAAAAAAAATCTAAAACTAAAATTTACTCTGGAATTTTCCCAGAACAAATGTATTTGTAATTATTGAAATCCAAAAGTATGTTCTACCTTCACAATGAATATATTTCACGAATCTCTTTGCCTAACAATCTAAAATTAAAACAAAACAAAAAACTTGGTTTGGCCATGAAAGGTGATCTAGCCCTGGTCTTCTCATTTAAAGCCGTCAAAAATCTTATCTTTTTTTTCTCCATCAATAGCTAACAACTTGCAATTTCAATATCTGACTTGAACAACTTTAGACATAATGAAACTTCAACTAAGCAAGTTCTATGAACAGAGATATTTCTCACAAATTAGGCATGCCTTAGGAATCCACTCTCAATAAAGTTAAGGCTGCGTCTCCTGGGACTGTAGAGGTTGTGTACTAGAATGTTCTAACAATACTGGATGCTGAGTTGGTAGTTTTATACATGTATTCTGGTTATTTAAAGATATTTCTGTCTTCTTGATGGCACTGTAATGAAAGAATCTCAGAAGGAGCTTTCCTCACTCACAAGTAATTCTAGTTGAAACATAATGTTCCTCATTTGAATTATAGAAATCCTCCATGGCCTGCCAAAGGTGTCCAGTCCAAAAAAAAGGATTTTTAATAAAAATATTCTCAGCATATGCATAACAGATACCAACTTCCAAGCTTAAGTTCTCATTAATCAAATTTTACTTAAGTTTCCCAATTTCTCATGAAATCAACACCTAATTCATCTCTTGGTGCATATGTAGCCACAGTCTATCAACAACGTATTCATGACTCTTGGCAACAAGCTAAAAGGCTATAAGTTCCCAATGAGAGGCAGGTGGAGACCATTCCAACTGACTGAGCATTGGGATGACTTAGAATTATCCTAAAAGCTAAAATATACAGTATGTACTCACAGTGATTGGTTGGTTGGTTGATTGGTTGGTCGGTCGGTCAGTTGGTTTTCCACATACCTGAAGATGACCTTGAACTTCTGAACCTGTTACTTCCACTAGTAGAGTTTGGGGAGTATAGTCATTTATCACCACCATGCCTTATCTATGTAAGATCAAACCCAAGGCTTTGGGTGTACTAGCAAGCAATCTACCTACTGTCAAAACAATGCTTACAACCCTCCACTAATATTAAACACTGCATTGAAGCTATTACTCTATATTAAGTAAGAACTTTGGAATCAGAACTCTATGCTGATAAACATGCATTTTCCCTACTCCTCATGGCCTCGCTCACCCCCCCCACAGAAGAGTTTAAAAGAGAGAATTGGCCTTGTCATCCTCTTCCATTCTTCTCTGCCTGCCTGTCATCAACGAGTCCTCTAAAGTCAGAAGCAGATCATTATGAACCCCAAATATATATTTTTAGTTACTTAAGTAAGCCTTTGGACACACAGAGAGAAAAGTTTCTGAGTCCATATTTCAACCAACATGCACTGTGAAACCACCACTGAGCCAAATAATTATCATCAACCTCCATCTGAAAATCCCCCATGCTTTCTCTCCATCACCGTTCCAAAGGTGGCTTTAAACACTGGAGATCAGCCATCTGTTGTTCCTTGTGGGTTTCTTTCCCTAAAAGGGATCGTGCTTTGTGGACTTCTGTATCTGGCTTTCCATGTTCTGCAGCGCATCTGGCAGTGAAGCATGTTGTTACTTGCAGCTTTAGTTTGCCCCATGCCTGCTGTGTAATATTCTGCTGTGTGCAAAAGCCACAGCTCATCCGGCAGAAGGCTGAGCTAGCTCCGCAAGTACTATTATGAGTGTGCTTACATATGTTTGGGGGTACACGGGCACAAATTTCTGTTGGCTATATGCTAACTAATTGCAGCTGACCACTGATGAAGATGAAATGATGGCGTTCCCTGCCACGGGACTGTTTATTTGTTTAGCTTCCAGCTATTGCCTAATGCCCTGCAGCATCTTCCATACTTAGTGATTGGCTCCGGAGTAGAATGAGGAAACATTACTGCCCACAGAGAGCTTGATCATAGCTCTGCTCAGCTGGAGAGAAAATGGCGCATCCCACTCAGCGGGCTCATTCAGCTACAAGGGGATTTTGTGAACGATAGCAGTACCTCTTATGAATAGAAATGAGCTGTGTGAAGTGGCTGGATGTGAAGGATCAGAGTTCTCTGAAGGAAACTTTACAGGAAAGGTTGTGTCCCACCTGCTCTCTCTCCAAGTTAACACAGAGCCTGGGAGCTGGTGTGAGATACCAGCAGCTACATGAACACAAAGCCCTGTTTTGTATTGTTTGGGTCATGCGGCCTAACTTTCTATGCCACCACCGAACCCGTGAAGAACAGATAAGCTACGGCTAGCAGTTGCCTCCCTTTCAGAGCTGCCTGCTAAGGAGGAGAGCAGCTGCCCCTCCCTCTCCGCCTACCACCAAGCTATCTGAAGACACCTCAGAGCAGAGGTCTCTGTAATGTGTGTCAGTGACAGGTCATGACTCCGAAAACCTGCAGGAAGATAACAATAGAGATTCTCTTTCCCATAAACACTCTTGATGGGACATTTGCTGTAGTTTGCCTCGGTTTTTGACCAAGAGGAACCCTGCTGACCTCTGTTTTGCACAGGGTCTTTGGTAGGGCTCTTTCTGAAGAACTATGGGAGGACCTGAAATTAGCTCCACCCATCGTTCATTATGGTGCCTGGCTATGGACTTCATCAAAGCACTGTTCAAAAAATAAGTGATAGCGTCAACTGTTCTGAAGAGAACATGTGAACCTGTACACACACACACACACACACACACACACACACACCACCTCAACCACCACCACAAATATGGCCTAATGCGTAGGCTGAGCAGCCTGTTGTTCCGATTCTTGAGCCAAGCACAGAAGCTGCCCAACTCTACATTGTTTTTTTTTTTAAAGACTCATTCTAAAATATTTTTTGAGCACTTACCAAACAACTATGAGATTATCACCAGCAACAACCAGCGCTTTCCCGAAACTCTCTGCTCTGATCAACCATGTCACAGAGGCTCACCACCCCACTTCCCAGAGCCTCCTGGAGAATATTTATCAGACAAGAGATGGCTCTGTGGTCAAGCACACTGTGGAAGCTCAGCCTGTCATCTCTCTTCTTATAAACCCACAATATATAATAATACATTAAAGGCTTTGAGAAGTTCTTGTATAAGAAAATGTGTCATCCCCATCTCGTATAGGGTTGTACTAGGTAGCCAAAGCAGACCTTGAATTCACAATTTTCCTAACCTCAACCTTCTGAGTTCTGTTTCATTTTCTTAATCAAAAAAACTGTGTGTGTGTGTGTGTGTGTGTGTGTGTGTGTGTGTGTGTGTGTACATATACACCTATGGAGGTCAGAGGTTGGTTCCCCCTTCTATCATGTGGGTTCCCATGGGACAGAACTCACACCAGCCTTGGTGACAAGCACTTTTAACCACTGAGTCATCTTACCGTTCTCTATGTCATTTTCTTTAAACTAATATTTGCTAAAACTGATTGGTCTCGGAATCTTTTTTCATAAAATACTATTTCTGAGCCACATTTAGGAAATGACGCTTGAAGAGACACATTGGCCAATCCGGTGTCTTGCTCAGAGCCTGTGCTATAACCAAGTATATGAGAATGCACCTGATTGGATGGTTGGTTTCGAGAGTTCAACTATGCAGCCTTTGAATCATTTTTAAGGAAACAAGGCACTTTGGTTCCATAAATATCCATTTACAGATCTGTAAAAGGAATAAAATAATATAGCTCCTCTAGAGATAAGTACATTAAAGAAAATCTATGTCTTTAAATTTGTGATAATGGCCATCATTATCACTACATCATCATGAGTTGCAGTCTCTCTTCATAAAAACTAATTCCCTAGATCAAAAAGTCATCATATGATATCTGTTCCTTTCTACTATTCAAAATTCAGGTCATAATCCTTAAGTCTATGACAATGAGGTAGACCCAAGCACAGACAAGTGGAACTATCTTCTTAGAAAGAATCACATTCCTTCCAATAAAGCCATGGTCATTTGCTAAATGGGCACCAGTATTGGGAAATATTATTTTAAGGTGTGTGACTTTTATTTATGCTGTATTTATTTGACTCTGTGAAGCTGTGATTCTTTGCCTGTCTAAAACACCTGATGGGCCGAATAAAGAGCTGAATGGCCA
This sequence comes from Myodes glareolus, assembly GCF_982192425.1. NCBI lineage: Eukaryota > Metazoa > Chordata > Mammalia > Rodentia > Cricetidae > Myodes > Myodes glareolus. Next base: position 33,722,216 of record NC_142040.1, read on the forward strand.
ATAGCGAGGAAGGGGCAAGATAGGCAGGGCTGGCAGGCAGAGAGGATAAATAGAAGGAGAAACAAGAAAGAAGAGGAGCGACAACAAAACCAAGGCGAGGAGGACACTAGAGGCCAGACCCCAGCCACCCAGTCACTCAGCCACCCAGCCAGGCATGGAGTAAGAGTGAAGTAAGATTTACAGAAGTAAGAGAAAGGTAAAGTCCCAGAGGCAAAAGATAAATGGGTTAATTTAAGAAAAACTGGCAAGAAATAAGCCAAGCTAAGGCCAGGCATTCATAACTAAGAACAAGCCTCTGTGTGTGAATTATTTGAGAGCTGGATGGTGGGCCCCTCAAAAAGAGTGAAAGAGTTAAAAAACAGTAACAACACACTAGTCAATAAAATCTTACATAATTCCAGAAATGTGGGTGGTGGCATCCAAATTGGACAGTATGGCTCTAGACACTTTTATTGTCCTTAGGTCTTTCCTCTTTTCTCCTGACCTCCCCAGGACAAGCAAATTCCTGGTTCACCAATGTTATGGCATGCCAGTTTGCTACTACTGCTTCATGATTAGGGTTGATGTTGAGCTTTGACAAAGGAGTCCTTCATCAGTTGCCCAAAAGAATGATGGATCAAGTTTTTCTGATGACAAAACTCTTGCATAGGTATCATCCTGTGATCTCACCATTACTAACATCCGTGGATTATAGCCCTGAAGGCAGCTACTAAAATGTGAGTGCCTCACGGGTGAGGATATTGTAGGAAGGCATTATCCGTGAAGAATGCCTTTGTTCTACTGAATGTATTGTGGCAGAGAATAGGGTCCTAATGGGATGAGACAGGAGATGGATGTGCTTTGATGGAAATAAATTATCAAGAGAATGGACAACTTACCTCATTAAAGGGCAATGCAGTGGAATGACTATTTGCAGATCAAAACTGAAAGGGAAAATTAAGAGGTTCGGGGGATAGTTTTTAACCATTTTAAAGCTGTATCCATTAGAGTGTGTGTGTGTGCACGAGCTTGTGTGTGTGTATGTGTGTGTGTGTGTGTTCCTGTATGTGTGTTTGTGCACATACCTGTGTGTGTATGTGTGTATGTGTGTATGTACATCTGTCTATAATTTTGTTCTTGCCACTAAATAAATCTTTTAATTTTCACACATGAATACAATACATTTTTATCACATACTCTGTCCAGTCCTTCTTCCCAATCTTATGTCCTTTTCTTTTTTATTTTTAATAATCCACATAGCCCAATAAATGCTTGGGTGGGGGCCATCCACTGTAGCATAGGTGATGAACCAGGACTAGAAGCCCGAAGAAAAAGACTCTCCCTCCCGCAGCCATCCATTCCCAAGAGCTCTTCTGCTAGCATAGAGCCTCAACTCTTCCTCCCCCTCAGCTATCAATTCCCAATAGCTTATCTGTAAAGGTAGAGCCTCAAGAGTCGCTCCACCTCCATACTGGGATTTTATTGACTTGAGCTTTTACAAGTCTTGTGCAAGTAACCAGAGATACTATGAGTTCTTGACCTTAATAGCCATGTCACATGCAGAAGACCACAACCTTCCTCCCTACCATTTGGTTCTTAAGTTTTCTCTTTCTCCTCTTCCAGAGTCTTCCCCAAGCCTTAGAGAAAAGGGATGATGCAGATATCTCACTTAAAGCTAAGTACTCAAGTCACACACAGGTTTGACCTGCACAGACAGGTTCAAACCAGACAAAGTCCCAGCACTGAGAAGAAGTAGACACAAAGCCCCACCCCTACCCAAGAAACTGTTTCTTAGCTGAGGCCTGCTGGAAATGGGAAAATCAGCTTTCTCCAATGAAGTCGCACTGGTATATCAACCACTCTCTAGGGTGACACCTACACTCAAGAGTAGTTGGCCAGCAAAACAGACTTATGGATTTTTGAGATGGGAGGGGGCTTTTTGTTTGTCTTTGTTTTGTTTGGGTATGTTTTTTCTTACTAGGTTTTGTTTGTCTTGCTTTTTGTGTTTTATTTTTTGTTTTGATATGGGGAGAGAAAGAACATGAAGTTGGGTGGGTAGAACGGTCGGGAGGATCTGAAGGAGTTGGGAAGGGCAAAGAATATAATCAAAATATATAAAAATTTTAGTTAATAAAAAGGAATGTGAAACCTTTAAATATTAAGCCTCAGTGTTCATGGGGTTCTAGCCTGGGACGGTGGAAGAGGTTCTAAGTCTTTTCTTGGTAGTTTCTTAGGACTCACCTACTCCTCCATGACTCTTCTAGTCTTGAAGCTCCAGTGCATGTGAAGAGCAACACTTCACTAACAATTTCTTCTGCTGTCTCCTGGTCAGCTTTACTAGGCCACTTCCAGCTGGATTCCAGTTCTCGCTAACCTGCAGAGCTCTCCCCTGGCTTAATGTCTGTTCACACATCTCTCACAGGAGAAACAATTTCTGTGTATTATCTTAGCTGGCTGACTGACTGGTTGGTTGGTTAGTTGATTAGTTGGCTGGTTTATCGGTTGATTGGTTTGGTTGGTTGGTTGGTTGGTTGGTTGGTTGGTTGGTTGGTTGGTTGATTAGTTGGTTGGTTGGTCTATTGGTTGATTGGTTGGTTAGTTGGTTTATCACTGAGTTTTACTGATAGGGCTTTCAGTCTGCCAACTTACTCAGGAATATAATCCTTTCCTTTTTATATTTTTATCCTCAACCCTTATTGTATGTAGGGTACCATTTCTTACCAAAGATATAATTTTTCAAGACCTTGAAAGTAGTATATGCGGAGAGGGCTTCAAAATTTAATCTTACCATTTGTGCCAGGTGAGACAACACCCTCCAGCCAAAGAAAATAATTTTGAAATTCTTAAAATTATAACCAATTCCAGAATTTCATATTTTAAGAAATATTTCTCTTTAAAACAGGAAGTTGTTCCTTTTTATGTATAAAGAATGATTAGGATTATGGGTAAAAGTATCACTGAACTTAAATTTTTCTTTATTAACCTGGCAGAACCCTTTGGCCAGTTAAGATGTCATCAAACCTGACAAACTGAGTTCCATTCCAGGAACCCACATGGAGAAATAAAAAAAATCACCTCCCTATAGCTGTCTTTTGACCTCTGACTTATCCACACTGTCTGTGGCACATGCACACCCAGAGAGAGAGAGAAAGAGAGAGAGAGAGACAGAGAGACAGAGAGAGAGAGAGATGCAAATTTTAGAAAATATTTTCTATATCAAGATGTACGATGGCTTTAACACAACAATGTCAAGTGTCTAATGTCAGCTTACTTCTATACCTTTTTGCATAAAACTTAAGAAAAGGATGTAAGGAAGGAACACACAGATAGGAGTAGAGAGGAATGGTGTGAGGGGAGAGACAGGAAGATATTCATGTATTCAGCAGAGCTATATATTTTGAATTCGGAACTTTTAAACAAGCTTTACCTCGATATAAACATAAAGGGAACAGAATATGCAGATGATCAGAGGAAATGAGGCTTCAGCTCACATTATAGCAAAACCTCACACTCAGCTTTTTAGAAGAACATAAGTCATTTAAAAACTTCCCTTCCTTTACCAAAAGCTAAATTCAAGAAACTCACAGCACGGAAGCAGAAGTCGGAGGAAACCGCCAGGAAACAGCGCATACAACAGCATGCCAGCAACGTGACAGGAGAATCCCCTGACAGACAAAATTAGGAGCTGTCCTTTTCAGGGGCGCTGTATCCTTCTCAAACCTCTTCCCTGTGTGCTGGGCTGGGACAGGCATGCCAGAAGAATGTCCACTACACTACAGTCAACTTGAGTAACACCTACATCTCAGACCTTCCAGTCAGCTAGCAATTAGGATGTTCAGCCATGTTCCTTTTTGGCGTGCAGATGCATTCCAGACCAGTTCCCAAAGACACAGAGAGTTTAAGGTTCCTCAAGGCCTCCCCTCAACTTATACTTCCATTTGGTTTGATGAATTACTTTAATATACACTAAAGGATTGAAAAGTATAGAAGCAATATATGCCAATCAATAGAGCTTCATAAAGAATTCCTGCTTCTTCGTTTTGTTTGACTCTAAAGGGAAATTTACTTTGGTCTAAAAAGGTACTAAATAGAAAGAATAACAAAACAGCAGCTAAGTCATTGTTGGTTGGACTTACCTCAAAGCAGAGAAAGAAATTGTCCCCTGGAGCCTGCGTCTTATGATTCCTGGCAGTGAAGTGTCAGAAAACAGAGGACCCTGAGACCTGATACAGTCACAGTATGCTCGAGGATGGAGGAAACTTGGAACTAATAACTCACAGTCTTCCCCTCCCCCATCCACTTTACTCCTATTCCAACCTACGCCAGGGGATATCTGGATCTAGAGGGGTAGCCTCAGGTGGAGTCCTCGTTGTATACACATGACTGAGCAATTTGTCTGGCCAGGAATGTCCAGGCCTGATGCCAATCAATACAGAGATATAAAGGCCCCTCTTTTGAACTCTTTATGAAGTATGTCCTAAAAGGTGTCTTTGTGCACACAAGAATTAGTAGAGTCTGCTATATTTAATGCAATTAGTGCGTGTTAACAGTCAACTGGGCCACATAAATGAAAACACTTCTCCAGGGCAGGATAAAGCATGAACTGGGGAGGAGAACAGGGAAGTTGAGGATAAAAAAGTCCCAAAGTGAGTACAGTTCACATCAGGCCATTCCTAAAAGCACCTCTTGGGGATGGCAAGCCAACAGCAAGCCATCTTTCCTCCTCCATGACAACCACCATCTCTGCCCTGTATCCTCCTCAGCATCTGGCTGCACATCAAGGGAAGAAACAGACAAGTCTTCACTGTGTTATTGGATCATGACAAGCTGTTATCGAGACTCCAATCTATCCGGGGAAAGCTTTGTTTATTAATATTGAGGACTGTGTTGTCCCTAGAGGGAACAGCATGAGAAGGAGGACTTCACTTAGCACATGCTAAGAAGTTCTCCTCCCATTTTTAAGAGTAAAAATTCTTCCAAATCTAAAAGGATATCTTTAGACAGAGTAAGTGGGTGAGTTCTCTAAGAACCACCATGGATACAGAGAACAGCAGCAGACTCAGTATAAACTGATGGATGCAATTATACTTGAGTAAAGACTGTTGGGCACAAGGCATGCAGCAGAGGAAAGCCAGTATGTGGGGAAGTGGTTTGAACTCTGGTAAGAGAAGAAAACCCAGCCATCAGGTGGGGATCACTGATCCAAGAGAAGATGGCTTACTAAGATGACCCCATGAACAAGAACAGGCAGATAACAAATGGGTAGAGAAAAAAATTTAAAAAAAAAAACAGAAAAACCTAGTAAAACACATTTATAACCCAACACATCACAGCATGCATTGAAGTTATGGCTCTGTGCTACCACAGTGCTAAGTCTCCAGCATCTACATCACCGTGTAAGTGAAGCTTGTCTTGTTGGTCCTCTTCACCCTTCTCCCCACCTTTCAGGCTTTTTCTCAATAAGAGATGAAAGCAAGGAAGGTTGGTCAAGTACTAATGAATAAATGAGAAAATTCTTGAGAACTGGGTGCTCCTTATAAAGATGTTAAGTTTTTGCTTGAATTTGAACTATAGTAACAGTCAAATTACTGAAGCATGTGGATGCCTCCAGTCCTTCTAAAATGACAGGGAGGCAAGTTTGTCTGCAGACTCGAGAACTAAAATTCTTGTGTTGAGCAATGGGAGAGCACAAGCAAATCAAGAAAATGTGAGGATAGGGAAATGAAGAGAGGAATTTCCTTAGAAGGAAATTGATGCTGCTGCAAGACAGCCTTTCTGTGGTGATATTTTGTTTGTGAGCTAACAAATAAAGCTTACTTGAAGATCCGAGTGCGGAACTAAGACACTAGTTAGCCATAAAGGTCAGGCAGTGATGACTCACACTTTTAATACTTGGAAGTCCTGCGCCTTTAATCCCAGCACTAGGGAGGTGGAGACAGGAAGAGATATGACTGGGGAGGGAGAGGAATGTAAGGTGGGAGGAGACAGGAGTTCATTGTATTCAGTCTGAGAATTCATGAAGACAGGATCTTTTCAACTTTGGCTTGAGGATTCTGTAGAGGTAAAAGGTCTCTCTAGTGGCTGGTCCCTTTACTTCTCTGATCTTTCAGCATTTACCCCAATGCATGACTCCTGGTTTTATTATTAAGACCAATAAGAATTCACACTACTCCTTTGCATGCTGTGCTAGTAGGTGTTGAAAGAGGCAGTTTCCATCTTGTAGACTTCAGAAAAAAAATTGTTTCAACTTTCCCTCACTTGGTATGATATAGTATGATGCTGGCTATGAGTTTGCCACATATGACCGTTGTCGTGTTGAGACACGCTCCAGATTTTATCAAATGACAGTTTGCAAACATAGAATTGACAAAACTTTAGGTACATTAACAAAGCAAAAAAAATACCTAACTAAATAAAATCAGAGATGAAAAATGAGACAAGCGATATTACCAAAATACAAAGAATAATTAAGGCCTGTGATGGACAGCTAACTACTCCACCAATAAGGAGAGCCTAGAAGATACTCACATGCAACTACACGAGCAGGGGCTGTAACTCAGTGGGCGAGCACTTGTCTCAGATGCTCCAAACCCTGTTCTTGATTCCCAGCTTCGCAAAAAATCCTGTTGTTGTTGCTATTGTTATTATAGTTTTTAATCTGGATGTCTGATATACTGACGAAAATGGAATTTGGATCATCTTATTGGAGTCTGTTTCTTCCTTTAACTTTAATAGTATTTGCTATATGTAGTGTGGTGTTTCAACATTGAACACATATGTATTTACTATTTCCTTTAGTAGAAACTGATTCTTTCATCATTATAGTATGACTTTGTCTCCTGTTGCACCTGTTTACTTCCGGTTTATATCTATAAGTGTAGCTATTCCTGCTCACTTTGGGATGGAAGTATTTTTTCCATCTTTGCACTTACAGTGCATGTATCCATCTATGAAATGCATTTCTTGGTTATTTTGTTCTGTTTTCTTTTTTATTACTATTTATTTTACATCCCGGACTACAGTTTCCCTTCCCTTCTCTCCTCCCCTTTGCCTCCCCTACCCATCCATCCACTCCTCCTCCGTTTCTACTCAGAAATTCAGGAAAAGGCAGGCCTCCGATAGATGTTGGCAAAACATGGCATATCAAGTTGTAGTAAGACTAAGCAGCTCCCCTTGAATTAAGGCGGGGCAAGGTGACACAGTATGAGGGATAGTGTCCCAAAAGTCGGTAAAAGAGTCAGAGACAGCCCCTGCTGTCTCATTACAGTCCCACCGTTATAAGTCCTACAAGACCAAGCTACACAGCTGTAACATATATGCATAATGCCTAGGTCAGTCCCATGCAGGTTCCCTGATTCAGCCTCTGTGATCCCGTGAGCCCCGGTCAGATGACTCTGTGCGTTTTCTTGCCAGTGTCCTTGACCCCTCTGACTGCCACAATTCTTCCTCCCCTTCTTCCGCAGGATTCCCCAAGCTCAGCCTCACATTTGACTCTGGGTAACCATATGTGTTTCCATTGGTTGCTGGATGAAGCCTCTCTGATGGCTATTGGGCTAGACACTAATCTCTGGGTCTAATAGAATATCGTTAGGCATCAGTACACTGACGCTTTATTTCCTCCAGTTGTGTTTGTTTAGTTTGGAGTTTGTTGAACTTATTTTATTGGTCTGATGCTCCTGTCTTCTCAGAAGAATTTTCGTCGTTGTTTTGTTCATCCTCTGATTCTTCCTCCCTCTCTCACTTTTTGTCTTTGTGGTTCAGTGGGTTTTTGTATTTACAAAGTTCGATTCTTATGTGTTTTGTGTGTCTTTCTACTAACAAATTTTATACTCACACAAAGCTCCATTGCACATAATTTGCTTTCACTCTTAGGCTCTCTCAAACATTCCAAATAAAACAAATCTTGGGGTGCTCAACTCTAGTTTTTCTTATTTTGGGATGGCCTTGTTTCCCTTCATTTATAAAGAGAGCTTTCCTGAATGTAATAGTCTATTTTTCTTATTCTATGGCAACTATAATCATCCTATTCTCCCCGAGCTGTATCGTGCTACTGAGAAATCCATTGCTGGTCTAGTGAATATTCCATTGTACATGCCATGCATTTTTTTCTCTTTCCATTTGAAGAATCTCCTCTTTACCTTGGACTTTTGACAGTTCTGCTCTAATCAGCTGCCTGGAGATCTTTTAAGTTAAATTTATGTATTGTCTTTTGGTTTATTTATTTCTTAAGATTTAGAAAGTTTTCATTTAAATCTGTATGCTTTCTTCCTTCTCTTTCTAGAACCCTGTTGTGCAAATATCTGTCCACTTGATGACATCCAGTAAGGTGATGGGCTTTTTTGTTGTTGTTATGATGGGGCTATTCCAGTGACCGGTCTTCAAGTTCAGACATTCCTTCCTCAGCTAGATCCAATCTGCTCCTGAGGCACTCAGCAGGACTTTAGTTATTATTTTGTCAGCCTCAAGATTCTGTTCAGTTCTTTGCTATCTTCTCTCTCTGTTGAATTTTCTCTTTCCAATTATGAATTGTCTGACTGAATTTTGTGGAATTTTTTGTTTGTAGTCTCTCATAATTTATGTTTCCTTTAAAATCATTCTTTTAATTTTTGGTTTTGGTTTTTGTTGCTGTTTGCTTGTTTGTTGTTTCATTCTTTTTCTTTTGATCTATTGCAAGCATTGTGTTGTGTTTACTCTCAAGGATTTTGCTTTCCTGCATTAACATTGCATTCTTGGTAAATTAGCTGTCTTAATCAACTTTATAGGGTGGCTTTCAGCACCCCCTCCTCGAAGTGGCTCCTAGGTTGTGTGCTGGCTTTGATTCCATATAGGTTCAGCAATAGAGTTGTCATGATGCTTTTCAAGTATTACTAACTTGGGAATATTTGTGGGTATCTTAGTGGCCTAGGGGTCAGAAAAAGAGTAAGATTTTTCTGCCAACTGGGATGCAGCTCTCTTACAGGGTAGGTTTGCCAGAGGTTCTGGGCACCACAACCTTAGCTTCAGGTACAAAGTCTTTATCATTTTAGTTATTTGGGGCATAGGACCACCCTGGTGGACTCAGGCAAGTGAAAAGTGGTTGACTTAGAAATAGGATGCCTATGAGATTCCAAGAACTGTACAAGGGCGGAGCTGCTCTGGTTACTTGGACAGGACAAACATCTATGTCCTAGGGCTGGACAGATGCCTTACTGTCCCAAGGCAAGCAATGATAGATGTTCTAGCAGTCTGTCTGGTTGCTTCCTAGACCCAAAAGTTGGTAAATTGGACTCCCAGATATTTCCCATGAGGCTCAAGAGACAGAGTCTCACAGAGAGGGCTATCCCACTACTTGCCCAAACTATAGGTTGGTTACTAAGGATACTCAGCTTCTTTTTGATTCTATCAGAAAGAAGAGACAACCACCTTGCAGATCTTCAGGGCTGTGGATGGGTGAGTGGAACCAACTTTCCAATTCACAGGATCATGTCTAAGGGTCAGTCTAAATGTGATGCTATTCAAACAAAGCTAGAGTATGAAAGGACACAGCCTAGGGTAGGCACTTTCTCATTCTTTATTCTATTTCTCCTTCTTCAGCAGCCTATATTCCCTCAACAGCACAGGGCTGTGAGTGTATCCAGGATCCCTATACCAACCCACATCAATAATGCTTCAGGTGTCCATTGTGTTAGTCAGAACCTTTGGCAGACCTTTTTCCTCATGCAAATTCTTCCTTGCTTAATCATTAAACTCAACTAAAAAAATAAGAAGATAACTGTTATATGCACTGTTACTCTGTGGATTCCATCTCCAAAAGCATATATGTAAATAGTATCTATAGCATGAAAACCTAATTCAACTATGATTTTTGTTTGTTGACTTGGTTTGGTGGGAGTTAGGGTTTTGTTTGGGTTTTTTGAGTTTCTAGTGTCTTATTTGTTGTTGTTGTTATTGTTGTAATTGTTGTTGTTGAGACAGAATCTTAGTATATAACCCCAGCTGACTTAGTTCTGTGCAGAACACCCTGACCTTGAACTCACAGAGACTCACCTCCCTTCACCTCCTGATTGCTGAATTAAGGATATGTGCCACCACACCTGACCCAAATATGGTTTTTAAAGGCAAGCTCTGATGGACCAGCCTGACTCCATCTTCAGGATGGAAGTCATTTTGTTATAAGCTCAGAACAAGTTCATTGCTGTTTGCTGAAAAAATCAGTTTAACCATGCTTTTACTGGGAGAGAGGGCCTGCTTTTGGTCCCGGCCACCCTGCTACCTTACACCTAAAATAACCACACAGAAATTGTATTCATTTAAACACTGCCTGGCCCATTATCTCTAACCTATTCTTGGCTAATTCTCACATCTTGATTTAACCCATTTCTAACAACCTGCATGTCACCACGAGCTTGTGGCTTACCGGGAAAGATTCGGCATGTCTGACCTGGCGTCTCCATGGCGGTTCTCTCACTCTGCTTTCTTCCTCCCAGAATTCAGTTCTGTCTACTCTGCCTACCTCAGTTCTCTATCAAAAGGCCAAGGCAGTTTCTTTATTCAACCAATGAAAGCAACACATAAACAGAAGGACCTCCTACATCATGCTTTAACATGTTTCTAGATTTTGACATGCTCCCCGCACTATGGAGTTTTATTTACGCCTTGAATGTACCCTGATAAGATAAGATATACTGCCAAATAGTTTTGAAATGTTCATCAAGTTCCTCCACAGCCAAAATTCCTCTGGAAATTCCCCAACCTTGAAAAACCCCTAGCCTTGCAGGTTTGGACTATAAAAACCATACCCTTCCTTGTGTCCCATGCTATATTTTCAAACCCTGCTTTAGGGAGATAGCCCTGTCTGACAGAAAATAGAACTTGCTTACTTTGACCAAAGAATTGGAGTAATGGTCTCTACTCTTGTTCAGAGAGATTAAGTACTCCTGGGAAAGTACTTAAACTTAGATGAGGTCATTCGTGTGGTTCGTCACAACTGAACAGGTGCAGAAACAAAGAAAACAGGTACGTGCCTTATACTTTGCCATGTATCACCTCAGAATCTACCAGTGAGAAACCCATCACTTGGCATAATTGTTGAACCTTGTACCTCCAGAATTATAAGCTAAAAACACCTGTTTGCTTATAAATTTCGAGTTTTATTATAGTAGAGTAACAGTAAAGAAAAACTAAGGTAACCCCTTTGTTTCTGTGGTCATAGAGTATATTCATGGTCCCTAATTGCCACATCCACACTGCACAGAGATATTCTGCCTCAGATACCCCAGTACAGAAGCAGTCATTCCTTCTTTGTTTTGTATTTCAGCGCATGTTACTATACACAGCGAGGGGCTCTGTTAGGATATGTCCATGCATGCACACAATATGTGACCACATTCACCCTCCTGTTACTTTCCTAAGTCAGACCACTATTCACTCTTCTTCACTTTCTATTTCCAGTAGCGCCCCCTTTTGGATTCATGTTCTCTTTCTTCCATAGCTTCTGCACATGACAGGAAACGTGATTTCTGTCACCATAAGACTTGCTTATTTTTTCACTTAATACAATCTCCAATCCCACTCCAATTCCACTGATTTCATTGTAAGCAACATAATTTTACTCTTCTTTATGGCTGAAAAAAATTCCATTGTGCATGCATACTACATTTTCTATATCTTTTGATATATCTTTGTCTGTTGATAGACACTCAAGCTGAATCCATCTTTTTTTTAGTTCTTTTTATAAAGGGAAGAGTTCTCACAACCTCAAGTGAGCCACCCTGCCGACATCTTCCCACGTAGAATGTATTTGGAGAGCAAGGTTTTCAGTGCTCCCAGAATCTACTGACTTTTGATACGTCTCCCCTATCATGAGCTATGAGACAAATTGAATTGGGTATGTCAAAGAAAATAAAACTTCAGATAGATCCTAAAGGAAGAGCCAATAGCTGGCAGCAGCTTGGTGTACAGTAAAAGAAAAAAAAAAAAAGATCAGGCCCAAAGGAAGATGTACGTTTAATATGATAAAGCTCAGATGGGCCTATTTCCAAAGAAGGGGGGGAGGTAGCAGCCTGTTCTGCACCTCTGCTGCTGCCAACAAAGACAGGAGGGAAGCATGCTAAAAGTGGAGCTAAAAAGAGTGACATAATTTTGGAAGACAAGGTCAGCTTCAGAAAAAGCTCTAGTTGAAGCAACTGTAGACACAAAACAACTCAATGGTCCAAGGACTTGCAAAGCAGGAGTCAGTGGTGGTGTCTGTATGGTTCCTTCTATGCCTCTGGGCACAGAAACAACTACTGAGCGTGCCCTGGGAGCTGTCAAGGACGGACACTCAGACCTGCATGGTGGAATTGTGGAAACCTCCACATCTGGGCTTTATTGACTCAGCCATAGATCACCAAGCACCACACAATCACACCCTCTAGCCTAACATCAATGACCAATTGTTTTTTTTTTCAAAGTTTATTAAATTATAAAAGTTTCCATTTCTGCCCCTCCTCCCAACACCCTCCCACTCCCCCCACTCCCCCTCCTTCTCCCTCTCCATCCCTAAGAGCAGTCAGGGCTTCCTGCCCTGTGGGAAGTTCAAGTTCCTCCCCCCCTCCCTCCAGGTCCAGGAAGGTGAGTATCCAAACAGACTGGATCCCAAAAATACAGTATATGCAGAGGAAGCAAGTCCCAGTGCCATTGTCAATGGCTTTTCAGAAAGACTCCGGGCCAGCCACATTCAGAGAATCCGGCCACATTCAGAGAATCTGGTTGGATCATGTGCTCATTTAGTCCCAGTCCAACTGGCCTTGGTGAACTCTCATTAGATCAGTCCCCTTGATTCAGTGGGTGATCGCACCACTTGCGGTCCTGATTTCCTTTTTCATGTTCTTCCTCCTTCTGCTCCTCATTTGGACCTTGGGGGGCTCAATCCGGTGCTCCAATGTGGGTCTCCGTCTGTATCGCCATCGATCGCCGGATGAAGGTTCCCTCTGGTCTGCCTTCTTTGCTCACGTTCTCTTTCCTTCTGCTTCTCGTTTGGACCTAGGGAGTTAAGTCCAGTGTTCCAATGTGGGTCTCTGTCTCTATCTCCATCCATCGCCAGATGAAGGTTCTATGGTAATATGCAGAATATTCAACAGTATGGTTATGGGCCAAGGCTGGTTCAGGCACCCTCTTCTCTGTCCAGAAAACAATCTGGGGATCTCTCCTTGAACCTGGGATCCCATTTATAATCAAGTCTCTTGTAAACCCTAAAATGACTCCCTTAGTTGAGATATATTCTTCCCTGATCTCATATCCATCCTTCCTCCCACCCCACCCCCCATCCCAGTCCCTGGAGCTTTCCCCATTCCTCCCCTACTCCCTTCTCTCTAGCCCTCTCCCCTTCCAACAACCCTCCCACCACCCCATGCACCCGAGGTTACCTGGGACTCTTGTCCATTTCCAATCTCCAGGAGGATAACTACATGATTTTCTTCAGGTTCACCTTTTTATTTAGCTTCTCTAGGATCATGAATAATAGGCTCAAAGACCTTTAATTATGGCTAGAATCCACTTATGAGTGAATACATACCATATTCCTCTTTTTGGGTCTGAACAAAAAACCCAGGATAGCCAAAACAATCTTATATAATAAAGGAACGTCTGGAGGTATAACCATCCCTGACTTCAAACTCTATTACACAGCTACAGTATTGAAAACAGCTTGGTACTGGCATAAGAACAGAGAAGTCGACCTATGGAATCGAATAGAAGACCCAGATATTAACCCACAAACCTATGAACACTTGATTTTCGACAAGGGGGCTAAAGGTATGCAATGGAAGAAGGAAAGCATCTTTAACAAATGGTGCTGGCATAACTGGATGTCAACCTGTAGAAGAATGAAAGTAGATCCATATCTATCACCATGCACAAAAATCAAGTCCAAATGGATTAAAGACCTCAACATTAATCTGACCACTTTGAACCAGATAGAAGAGAAAGTGGGAATTAGTCTACAAGACATAGGCACAGGAGACCACTTCCTAGGTAGAACCCCAGTAGCACAGACAATAAGAGAATCAATGAATAAATGGGACCTCCTGAAACTGAGAAGCTTCTGTAAAGCAAAGGACACCGTCAGTAAGACAAAAAGGCTACCTTCTGACTGGGAGAAGATCTTCACCAACCCCTCATCAGATAAAGGCCTGATCTCCAAAATATACAAAGAACTCAAGAAACTAGACACTAAAACTCTAATTAACCCAATTAAAAAATGGGGTGCTGATCTGAACAGAGAATTCTCAACAGAAGAACTTCGAATGGCCAAAAGACACTTAAGGTCATGCTCAACATCCTTAGCAATCAGGGAAATGCAAATTAAAACAACTATGAGATACCATTTTACACCGGTCAGATTAGCTAAAGTCAAAAACACCAATGATAGCCTATGCTGGAGAGGATGTGGAGAGAGGGGAACTCTCATCCATTGTTGGTGGGAATGCAAACTTGTGCAGCCACTGTGGAAATCAATGTGGCAGTTTCTCAGGAAACTGGGAGTCAACCTCCCTCAAGACCCAGCAATTCCTCTCTTGGGAATATACCCAAGAGATGCCCTATTATACCACAAAAGCATTTGTTCAACTATGTTCATAACAGCACTATTTGTAATAGCCAGAACATGCAAACAACCTAGGTGCCCCTCAATAGAAGAATGGTTAAAGAAGGTGTGGAACATATATACATTAGAGTTTTACTCAGCAGTAAAAGACAATGACGTCTTGAATTTCACATGCAAATGGATGGACATAGAAAACGCTTTACTGAGTGAGGTAAGCCAGACCCAAAAAGAGGAATATGGTATGTATTCACTCATAAGTGGATTCTAGCCATAATTAAAGGCCTTTGACCAATTGTTTTAATGATTACAAGAAGCATATTTGTATAAATTAATAATAGGATTATAACCACATATAATTGTGATTTGGGAAGAGGAAAGAGATGTTTCTATTGAGAGTCAGAAGAAAATGTTACTTACCCAAGTGAAAAGAAAATAGAAATACGCCCTAGAAATGCCAGCAGTTAGGAAGCTGAGGCCCAAAGACCTCAAGTTCAAGGGCACCCTAGTCTCTGTGGCAAAACCTTGTTCCAAAAACAAGTTCTCTTTAAGAAATAAAGTAAGGGGCTGGAGAGATGGCTCAGTGGTTAAGAGCACTGCCTGCTCTTCCAAAGGTCCCGAGTTCAATTCCCAGCAACCACACGGTGGCTCACAACCATCTGTAAAGAGATCTGGTGCCCTCTTCTGGCCTGCAGGCACACATGCAGACAGAATACTGAAAATACTGTATCCATAATAAATAAATCTTTAAAAAAAAAGAAAAAAGAAAAAAAAAGAAATAAAGTAAGATTAGAGGCTTCTTGGGGGGGTGGGGGAGAAACAGATCGTCAGTGAGGTTAACCCCAGCTCTGGAACTGTTTCCTTTCAGTGTTTCTCCCGATGATGACAGACAGAAGTCTGGAAGAGTCTGGAGCTGGTCTTCTCTGGGCTTCCAGACAGCCAGACAAGAGGCATCAGCTCTTGCTACTACATCAGCCCTTACATGTGTACAGCTGCTCCATTATCACTCGGTTCTAAGAAGAAGAGCAGTGTGTCATAACAGACTCTACCCTCTATTAGAAAATTGAATAAAAGGAATAACACTTAATTACAGACAACTTAGACCCAGGTCAGGTTTCTTAACTAAGCATCCTTGATACGGTGCTAAAGGTGATGGGCATCAGCGTGGTGGGGATTTAACCCAGAGAATACCTTGATGTTACAGATTTGCTTTGTTCATCTATAATTCAACACGCCAAGAGATAATATCTTACTTTTTCTTTATTAGAAAGGTTATTTCAGGGTCTTTCTTCCAATACAATCCTCCAGGAGTTTGTACTTCCAAAATGTAAATGCTGGTTCCTTCCTTGGTGCCCCTGCCTCTCACGTGCCTGCCTCTCCTGCTATTCTCTTAATGCAACGTGTAGATATTAATCATTTTTTTCCTTGAGTTCCTCTAAGAAACTTTGCCAACACCCGCAAACACACAAGTTCCACTCACCCAAGTCATTAGCGAACTAAGAGTGGAGGAAACAGAAGGTCCCTCCAGACTGACAACTGGGAGAGAAGAAAGAATCCATTTGCACCCGGAGCTACTGAGTCCCAGCCTCAGCATTCCCTCGGGGTTCAGAACTGGACTTCTACAGCAAGCGAAAACTGCTTGGGACGGGATCTGAGGGGTAGGACAAACGAACTGACTCAGACGCATTTTTCCAGCGTGTTTCTTTATTCCTTGGGGGAAGGCAAGCATAAGGCATAAACCATAAATCATAAGGCATAAGGTCAAGGCTAAGGATAGGGCATCAGGCATAGGGTAAGGGATAAGGCATAAGGGTGAAAAGAGAGCAGTGATCTCCACAAAGCTTTTAGTTTATATAGGCAAGTTTATATATATACCAGACAAGGTAACAATCCCATAGGTGGTAACAGTAGTATCAAGCATGCATTTTCACAGAGTCACAAGAAACTGGTGGATCTGGCAAGGAAGCCATCTCAGAGGGGTGTGGCAGTGACATTTGCCTGTGGCTGGGAGCATAGCCTTTAGGCTGTTAAGTCAGAGCAGAAGACCAGTAGGTTACACCTTCCTGAGTCTGCTGTTAGAGCAGACATCTTGCCTCCTATATGAGACCCCTCCTTCTTATCAGTGACTACCAACAATAAAGTGTATGGGGGACTATTTTATGTAGATTTTGGCTATGAGAACAAAGGCTTGACTGGATGCTTTTCACACCACCATAATGTCGGGGGAGGTATCCAGTTGCCCTACAGGAAAAGTCAGGTTTATATACTGCTGAGATACTATAGGAGGGAGAAATGCCATGATATCACAAGATTTCTACAGAATTGATAGTGACTTGTCCAAAGGACAGCTGTCCCTGTAGCTCTGCAAAAAGGGTTACTCCAGGTGGAGTGTACATACACACTTCCTGTGGGTAGTCCAATAGACCTGTCAGCAGTCCACTTACTCTGTAATACTTGTGGGCTCACCACACATTCTCAGACTAGGGAGAGAGCAAACCTCAGTACAAAGCGAAAGTGTGCTTTAACGGAGCAGCATGGCTGACTTACAAGGAAAACACCTCGAGGTTCTCATCCTGGTCTACGTGAGCAGATGAGGCTTGTACGTGTGCTCCCAGTTGGTTCTTGCTTACATATACCTATAAAAATTGTTGCTCATTGATCAGCTCCAGCTAGCAAAAATGAGACTTTCACAGAGTTATTTAGCTTAGCAACGGGAATAGAAACATGACTTAGCAAAAGAACGGGTTATGCCATTCTTTTTCCAACACCATAGACTGCATGGGTAGCCCATAATCAGTAAATGTCTGCCAGATTGTGTTCTGGATTTTATTCCCAATGAACCACATAAGATTCTCCTTGACCATCTGGTTTCTCATAAAGTTAGGATACCCATGGACAGTGGGGTGACTCAGAGGGTAAAACCAAGCCTTATCACTTACACCCCATTCTCAGGACTCACAGGGTGGAAGGAGAGAGCTAGCTCAAGCTCTGACCACCACACCAGTGCCATGCTACATGTGCCCACACACATAACACACTAAATAAACAATTGAGTAAATAAATAAATAAATATATGTGGTTTTTAAAAGTTCACAGATGTAGGATTATTTTGAACCAATGGCAATCGAGAATTAAGTGAAAGAAAGGTTTTCTGCCTCCTCCTATTTGCCTAAATTTTAGGCCATTAAAGAACAACATAGTTTTACCAAGAAAATGTGTCTTTCTCCCCTCTTCCGGGAGTGACTATAGGAAGCTCCCCATCACCTTCTGAGAGTTTCTGAGAGGGGCCAGAGAGAACAGGAGCAAAGATTACACAGTGAAACTTTAATCCTCAGTTCTCTTCATTCAGGAAAACGAGATGGGGAATGGACCAGGGGCTGCAAGCAAGTGTACGAGACAGCATACTTGCTACTTTTCTCCTCTCTGTGATCAAAATACACTAAAGCAACTAATTTAAAGAAGGAAGGCTTTATTTGACTCTTGGATTGAGAGGATATAGTCCATCATAGCAGGGGCATGGGGAACCAGGGTGCCTAGGGCTCCTTCTGGGGCAGTGGGAGCAGTGGTGGTTGTTTTTATAGGGTATTCTCATAGTCGCTGTTCTATGGCCGCAAAGAGATACCAGGACCAAGGCAACTTTTATAAAGGAAAGCATTTAATTGGGGACTTGCTGACAGTTTCAGAGATTTAGTCAATAGTCATCATGGTGGGGAACATGACAGCATGGTGCTGTAGAAGTGATTGAAAGCTACATCCTGAGCCTCAGGCAGAGAGAGAGAGACTGGGGCTGACACTGGCTTTTGAAAATTCAAAGCCCACCCCCAGTGACACACTTCCTCCAACAAGGCCACACCTCCTAATTCTTTTAATTCTATCAGAGTTCCACTCCCTAGTGACTAAGCATTGAAATATGGCCCTATATGTGGGGACGGGAGTATTCAAACTATTACCTTCTACTCTCTGGTCCCCACAGACTTGCAACTATACCATAATGCAAAATTGCATTTAGTCCAACTTCAAAAGTCCCCATGGTCTATCAATATTAACATTGTTTAAAAGCTCAAAGGTCAAAGTTATTTCTGAGACTCGCTGCAACCTATTAACTATAACCTCCTGTAAATCAAATCAAAAAGCAGATCACATACTTCCAACATACAACAGCACAGAATATACATCACCATTCTAAACCAGAGGAAAAGGAGCATAATGAGGAAATACTGGACCAAAGCAAGACCTAAAATTAGCAGGGAAAGCTCCAAATTCTGCATCTCCATGTCCAATACCAAAGAATTCTTTGTATCTCCCGCTCCTTTCAGCTTTGTTGACTCCCACATACTTTTCTCTCTGGGGCTGGCACCCAGTCTTCAGTCTTCCTCAGCAGGTATTCCATGACCCTGGCATCTCTAACACAATTCAGGCTTCACCTTCACAGTTTCATTCAATGGGCTCTCTAGTCTTCCTCGCAAGGACACCTCTAACACAAACTTGTCTTCAATGGCTTTCCTTAGTCATAGAGTAATATTCCACAACCCCTCTCTTTTGTCCTTGACTCTAAACCCCGAACCTTGTGGCAAAGTTCTACTGCCTGCTGGAACGTGGCCCCCTCTTTAAATTACATCTGCATCAACTTTCTGTTGTTGACGGTTTCCTTCACTATTTAAGTATTCACCCTTCACTACTTAAGTATTCACCCTTTAATACCTTTTCCCAGTAGTAAGCTTAGCTGGGTGGGGTCCTGCCCTGGGGTCACCACTTGCTTTATTCCATTTAGCTTCAGGCTTTTCTTTAACTTTTTAGCTCCTTGAGCACCAGACTTGACTCTGTTGGATCCACAGGAGTCACGCATAGATGGGGGACAGACCACCAAAGTCTATTAAACCAGAAACAAACCTTATTCCAGGAAAAAAAATTAAAAATTAAAAAAGTAAATCTCCATGGGGAACAAAAACTTATCAGCTAGCCAAGACCACAGTCAGAGATGGACCAGTAAGGCTGTGGCAATGGGCTGTTTCCAAATTCCCCCTTTTGATAGCAAGAAGCAATAAGCATTAGGCATGAACAAAAGAATTTTTACAGTTTTGAGGTAAAACTCAGATACAAATTGCCCTTCTTCCCCATTTCCATTAGCAGAGTCTTTTAGCTACACTGGTGTTTGTATTTAACTCACTGTTCTTCTCTGGTGTCTGTGCTTCCCCCGACACTGCCAGCTTCATGTAGCAGAGACAATGCATATTGAAAAGCCACGTACATCCCATCGTTTAAACGTTAACTCAGCTCGCATCCATTGCTGATCATGAGTGGCCAGGGGGTTGGTTGTCTAAAAGCTGACCCTCAGTTTGCAGAGGGCCTCTCAGGTTGCAGACAGAGCTATAGGTTGTGGAGCAAAGTAACCCAGTATTAATAGTTAATCCTTAAAATGCTGAGAATGCTGCTGACAACCTGCTCTCATTCTCCTAGGCTTACAACTTTATATTTCTTTATTTCCACATTCTTATTTTTGGAAACTACATTTCTATGCTCTTATTCTTGGACTCTTCAGACTCCATTACACTTCCTGGTGCTCATTTGCTCCTCGAACTGTATATTCTGTATTTCTCTTTTTCCAGCTTGCTCTTTTTCATTATAGAGTCACATAAGAGTGATTACTAATAATCACAGGATAGAGTCAATGCTAAGCTGTCTTGAAGTCTTCTCTGTCAAAACCATTAATCCTAAACTCTTCAATTCAGCCTCAGGCAGGTTTTTAGGACAAGGACAAAAAGCAGCCTCATTCTTTGCCAAAACATCACAAGAATGGTCTCTAGGCCACTTGCTAATATTCTTCCCCTCTGAAAGTTCTTAAGCCAGGCCCCCACAGTTCAAATCACCCTCAGTATTGATGTCCATGTTCCTACTAGAATAGCCAATTGAGCCATGCTTAAAGCCTCCAACTGTGTTTCTAGTCCAAAGTCTTCCATAGTCCCCCACAAAACAGCATGGTCAGATCTACCACAGAAACTCCCCAATGCCTGGTACTAACCGCTACCCACCAGAAAGCAGAGAGGAGAGATTTTGACCATAACCCACACAGGCTACATATAACTGTGACTCCAATCCGATTGCCTGTTTGCCAGATAGCTCCTATGTACAAAATATTCCAACTTCCTAAGTCAGTACTACATGAGAACATTCCATACTGACAGTAAGACAGAGAATGAATGGATGCAAGAGGCAAATTAATTTTTTCTTTGAAATTTGAGTAACCTTCCAGGCAGACCTTAGCATGTGACAGATTCCATCCAGTTTTAGCTAGGGTCTCGGTCACCTTTTCGGTGATGGAGCAGGAGGCCAGCAGCGGGGAGGGAGAGCAATCGTGCTTCCTCTGGTGATCCAGTCTCAGTGCAGTGAATTTGTTGGTTTGGGGAAAAAAAGAAACTCTGCCTGTTTTACTTTACTTTTAAAATCAATTAATGTGATTCGTTCAATTTTTTAGTTTACTGCTTCATTTGGCTCAAGTTTCTGCTTATAAATAAGTCTTACCCACTCGGTGAATTTTTGCTTTTTATCATGCTTTGACAAATTCTGACAAAGCTAAAAAGAACGAAGCAACCACCTGCCTCTACTTCAAGTTCATCTTATGACAGTTTTTAATCTTGCTAGGAATGACTAGGAAAAGGGTGTTTGTAAAAACTGGAAAACATTTTTTTCTGACTAGAATAAACAAATTATTTCCATTTGAAAGTAATTGTATTAACTTAGTATAAGGAGAATGTTGTATCTTGAGTTATAAAATGAGCAATAAATTTATTTTTTCAATCCAGAAATAGCGTAGGAACCTATCCATGGTTTCACACATACTTGGACCACTTACTGTGATCTCAAATTTAGTTCACCTCAAAGTAAATTTCTCAAAAGGAGACGTGTTCCTACAAATGGTGGGAAGATTGAAAATCCAGTTGTAATCTGGGCACTGAGAAATTCTTATGTTTTCTGAAGTGTTTCCTTCTCTCTTCCCCTCTCTTTGAGACCAGGAATTCCTGTCTCTATGATCATCTCCTAAAGGAGTGGATTCTGTTGAATGGAGGGGGTCTCACTTGAGAGAAGAACATGGATTGGTGGGTGTTTAGTTTCCACATGTACTGTTTCTAGTCATAGAGACTTACCCAAGATATTTGGTTTGTTGTAAATTAGTTTTTGCTTTCTAGAGATATATGCAAGGGCACAGTAAATAAACAACTAAATGACCATCCCATGATTAGGAGGAATGTTTATTGTAGATGAGGAGAGAAGGAACATCCGGAAGTGTCTGAAGAAGTCTAGAGAAGAGAGAAGTTGAAGCCAGATAGACATGTCCTGAGCTATCTTCAAGAAAAGTGAGGGACTAGTAGCGGGATGGGGGGAAACTTTACATTATATAGTAAATAAATGGGTATCTGGGGAGGAGGAAAGCCCTAGTAACTGCAGCGGTCTGGGAGTCTAGGGTAGATGTAGGTGTTCTGAGGGGCCAGAATGCTAACATGAACTGCAAAGTGTATAACTGGTGTACACTGTAAACTGATACAACTTGTAAATAGAAACTGCAGGAGCCTGGAGTCTAGCATGGACTTTGATATGCAAGCATAGGTATATATCAGTGGAGAGTCATGTTCCTCCTGCAAGGGAAATGATTTGTTTTGAAAGATGAGGAACCCTTTTTATAAGTTCCTGAGGAATGCTGGCTTTTATCTAACTACCAGGAATCCTTCAATAATCAAGTTTGAGCTAAGCCAAGGCTGTCATTGCTTGACCTATGCAATACCTGAGACCCAAAGAACGTAAACTTTTTTTTACAAATTTGAAGTAAGAAACGGGATTGCCAGGCCTGTGCTGTATCTATTTTTCAACTCCGCAGAGTCCAAGTGAATATTGTAAACTTTTGTTCAGTGGAGTTTCCAACACTTTCCATTCTACAGTACCTGCTGACATGAAAACTATAATTTATGTCCTATTTACATTACCCAGTTTTATATTTCACCCTTCCATAACCTACAAACTACCTATTTCCTCAAATAGTCTCTGAATCAGTGTTAACATTGTAATAGTTTTTATTAATTAATAAAGTAAACTAAAACCCTTGATGTGCCTTCATTTTATGCTTGTGTAAGAATCATTTTAACTTTCTGAAAACAATGTCTCATCAGAAATAAACCATTTACATTTTCTTAGGTTTTGAGATAACTCAATGATGTGATCTAACAATGACTACAGCAGTAATAGTTATTTAATTGACCATTTAGTTCTATGCAAACTCTCTTCCTAAACATTTACATTACACCTACTAATGCATTTAATCTACCAAGTCCTGCTATGTGAGCATTATTCTCTTCTTAGAAGCAATAAAACTGCACTATAAAAAGCCACAGAGCTACCACATAGCTGATGACAAATCCTTTTAAGATGGAAAGGGAGCTAGAGGCCTTCTAATGGGAAGAAACCGTTCCCTGAGTCCTGTAACCACAGTTCCCTCTAACATATGGTCTGCAAGATGGCCATTCAACTCATTGCCAACTAAACAGGGGCTGAGGAGTCAAGGTCTGGCTGAGTGAAAGTCATTTTGCCCACAGCCATTTCCCCAGGCAGCCAATTCCCTCAAACAGATTTACTTTGTATTTAGCTCCAAAACCTCTTTTCTGGCCATCACCCCAATCTCCATGGATATTCTGCCCTCTGAACTCTGAAATCAGTGTTTAAGAAGTCATATATAATGGTGGATTCTCATGATTATTGCTTCCATCTCCAGACTCCCCTCAAAACAACTTGGTTCTTTGGGAGCTGCAGGGAACTTAAGAAAAACAAAAGCCTGCAGTTAACCTTTATGTTATGGTTAAGGATGAAAAATGTCATTCTTGACTCAAAGTGATTATTCCAAACCAGGCTTATATGAAGAAGATGAAAATGGTAAAATAAGACAATCTCATTCTTATCTGTAAAACACAGGTATAGCGTCTAATACTTGGGAAAGAAGAAATAGAATACCGCTCAGAGAGAGAGGGCAGAGCGCCTGGAAACCTATGTCTTTAGCCTAGAGACTTGCATTCTGGGAAATCCTTTCTATCCTATCTTTGAGACATTGGGCATCTTATGCCTGAATGTCCCTAAGCAGGGTCCTGATTACTGGTGACTTAATACTCAAGTCACCTGCACTCAACACCAAAGGCCTTTCAGGGAATGATGATTGTGGGGTGATATAAATCCCCTTGCCAGGTCAAGTCCTCAAAAAATGGCCCAAAGACCCCTGGGGGTCTCCAAAGCCCTGGAAAGTGATGGGAAACGGCTCTGAGGATTAAATTTTTTTCATGAAAACACTAAAAGGTTTTCCTCTGATTTTCAGGGGGAAAAAAATGATGACCAACTGCTGAAGATGTTAACAAAACCCAAGAGAGTGACACCAGCGTACCAGCTGTTACTGCACTCTTCGCCGCTGTGCGCCCCGATTAAAGAGAAGGAGCCAGTTTTACTTAAGCAGCTCCTTGATAAGTCAATTTGCAAAGCAGGCATTTTATTAGACTTCCCCATCTTTCTAGTAAAGTTGGTGTTGGAATAAGAAGCAAACGCAAATCACTTCTGCCTTCTTGACTTTATCTCAAAGAAAAGCCTTTGTAACCACTTGGGCTATAGGATGGACTAGTCCCTTGTCATAGTTTCAGCTGTCAACTTTACATAAACCTAGTGTCACTGGTGGAGAAGCACCCTCACCTAAACAAATGTCTCTGTTAGATTGGCATGACTATGGGTCATTTTCTAATTGCTAATTGATGTAGGATGGCCAGTCCATTGTAGACTGTGCCAGCCCTCAGCTAGTGGGTCTGAGTATATAAGAAACGGAACTGAGTCAGCCAGTAACAGTGTCCCTGAGTAAATTCCACTTTAAGCTGTAGCCTTGAGTACCTGCTTTGGCGTACCTCAGTGATGGGCTATAACCACCCCTCCCCATGCTGCGTGTGGTCAGGGTATTTACCACAGCAACTGAAATGCGAAGCAGAACACTCATTTCATGGGCACTGTCTTGAACTGGGAGTGTGACTGAAAAATTGAGCGGTGAGGATTTTTCAACATTTCAACAAAGGGGACTTTCTTTACTGGTCCCATCTATTTGGTGTTCTGTAAGCTTCTTGTCCTTTTATAGGCATCTCCTTCTCTAAGATAGGAAAATTTTCTTCTATGATTTTGTTGAAAATATTGTCTGGGACTTTGAACTGGGTTTCTTCCCCTTCCTCTATACCTATTATTCTTAGGTTTGATCTTTTCATAGTGTTCCATATTTCCTGGGTGTATTGTGTCAGGAGCTTTTTAGATTTGACATTTTCTTTGACCAATAAATCCATTTTTTCTATCGTATCTTCAATGTTTGGGATTCTCTCTTTCATCTCCTGTATTCTGCTGGAAAAGCTTTTCCCTGTGGTTCCTGCTTAAATTACTAAACTTTTCATTCCCAGAACCCCACAGTTTGAGTTTTCTATATTGATTCTATTTTCAATTTTAGATCTTGAACAGTTTTATTTATTTATTTACAATGTTTGTTTGTGTTTTTCTGAATTTCTTTAAGGGATTTATTCATTTCCTCTTTAAGGACCTCTACCATATTCATAAAGGTTGTTTTATGATTTTTTTTCTTTCTTGCACTTCATCTGTGTTGGAGTATTTAGGCCTGCTGTGGTAAGATAGCGGAGCTCTGATGAAGACATCCTGCCCTGACTGGTATTGACTGTGTTTCTATGATGGTCTCTTGGTACCTGGATTTGGGATGCTCATAGGTGCTGATTTCTGAATTCGTTGTTGTTGAGTGGGTGTTTTATTTCTTGGTTTCTGCTTCCTCTCTAGATTTTCAGTGAGTGTGTTGGCTGTGTGCTTCCTGTTTTCCTGACCTGTCCAGTTGGTGTGTTCTCAGGGAAAGCCTGCTGGTGTTGGAGACTGGAATACGGGATGAGTTGGAGGAAGGAAGGTTAGAGGAGAGGGGCTTTGTGATCCACTGAGAATGCAGTCATGGAGGAACACAGCAGCTTTTCTGCTATAGAGTTGAGGGTGAGACTGGGGAAATTGGAACTCAGGAGCAGTAGGAGAAATGTGAGTCTCCCTCCAACCTTCTTGTTGCCCTGGAAAGAGCAACCCTTTGGTTAACAGGGGGTGCTTCCTAGAGTTAAGGTCTGGGACAAAGCAGCAAGCGAGGGGGAGAAGGTTAGAATGGGGAGACCTCCAGGACCCACAGGGGATGGGAGTAGGAAGGGCAGGGAAGTCTGCCAGAAGTATTCTGCTGCAGAGACTGGGGCATTGAGTCAGGGAGAACAGACAGTGAAGAAAAAGTCTGTGGGCAGCCTACCTGGTTCTTGGGCAGGCGTGACCTGTGGGTTAGCAGGGGCTGCCTGCTGGAGTTGGGGGCTAGGATGCAGCAATGAGTTGGCAGAGAGAGGCTAAGAGGGGATGGCCTTTGGGATCCACAGGAGATGGGCAAATGGGTAGAGGGAGATTAAAGCTAGTACTCTATTGTAGCACTAGGGATGAGACTGGGGGATTGCTTCTCTAAACTGGACTTTTTCAATGGTTTATTGTAAGAAAATGCAAAATACCACACACACACACACACACACACACACACACACACACACACACCCTGAAACTTTGTTTGCTAACCCAAAGCATAATAAACCTAATTAATACGTGGGCAGATGACAGAACAGAGCAGGTGCATGTAGTCACCTTGCATTTGTCCAGCACCTGATCATTTGAAAATCCTCCCCAGCTCTCGCAGATCTTGCAGCGCTGCTGTGAGGTGGAGCAGCCATTGCTACTGTTCTAGTAAGCAAGGACCAGACTGAAGAAGGGGAGGAAATATCACTCACCAGCACCCACATGACAGCCGGAGACATTGCCATTCTGGAAGTCAGAGGTCCCATCCCACAGCGTGGGCCCTTTTCACTCTTCTGTGGGACCTGTAGCTTCTGCTGCTACTTTGGTTTTGAAAGAAATATGGGAAGAGCCAGCAGCCATGTCCACGCCTTTGTTCTTGTTTGTAATGGAGTTTGTTCTGTTTTTTTCATTCAGAAATAGGAGTATTTGATTTTTAAGTAAATTATACCATGCCTGGAAGTTTTACCTTAGTAATATGCCCTTTCTGTCCATATGACTTCATATTGTTCCCTCCATAAACCCGAACTCAAGCAACAAACTTCACTCAGTGGTATAGAGTACAATTACCTGCTGCCTCTCTTTTGTCTCGCTTGGTATGACGTGTCAAAGCGCTCAAGTTGTAGCAGGCAGAGATATAGTTATTTTGGTAATACACACTCCCATATTTTCCAGATGGTTAGATACAGATCAAATATGGAAAACACTTTCCAAAAGTCTTTGCTGTTAGAAAAGATGCAGGAACTTTAAAAAATCAAAATACTCCAACACTTCAAGGCTTCACACTTCCAACCATTCATTGTGTCACGTGACTAGGATGATACCTTTGAGTCTAGGACACTAGTAGTTTAGTATGTGGGTGAGAAGCAATCTTAGGGTCTGTGAATGTGATGGTAGAATTACGCACAGGCTCTACTTTTTGTCCACAGGCTGTAACTACAGACAATATCTTAAGTCACTATAAATGTTCAGATATTTATTTTTGGGCTATTATAGGCCATTTCAGACAAAGTCATATTTGTACCATCCTCTGCCAGGCCGCTCTCCTGATAATGAAGTTCTAATTGGTTTTGCCACATATCTCCCCACCACTCACTCCACCTGCAGGTTCCATAGATGCAAAAAGTCCTCCCCTAAATGCCAGCTCCCTTGTAGAGTGCCAACCTTTAGGGACAGCCATTGAAGCAGAGATTTGGTCCAGTTTAAGGCTGAGTAGATAGTAAAATATACAACTACACACACACACACACACACACACACACACACACTTTGACATAGAGATTATGTTTCCTCTGCATATACTGGATTTTTGGGATCCAGTCTGTTTGGATACTCACCTTCCTGGACCTGGAGGGAGGGGGAAGGAACTTGAACTTCCCACAGGGCAGGAAACCCTGACTACTCTTAGGGATGGAGAGGGAGGAGGAGAGGGAGTGGGGGAAGTGGGAGGGTGTTGGGAGGAGGGGCGGAAATGGAAACTTTTATAATTTAATAAACTTTAAAAAAAAAGAAAAGAAAAGAAAGGCCCCAAGCATGCTCAGTTTCAGATATTAGTTCAAAAGGAAACAGTAACAGGCATATATTTTGAGGGCTTGAAACCTGTGTTTAAAGGGTTGAAACTGCACAGGAACCCTTTGGGGCATGCTCAACTTTCTCCAAAAAGCCTTTGCGGAAGAAACACAAAAGGACACCTTGAAGGAGTGGCGGTGCAGATGCCTGCTGCACTTACCAGCTGACATAGTCGCTTCTCCGAAAAGTCATTAATCTTTCCCTGATATAATATACATGGGATTTAATATAACATAATTTCCATGGACTCCTGTGCATATGTACAATACACATATTAAAACATCTTTGTTTTCTCCTACTAATCTGGCTTTCATAGTTCTAAATCACAGGGCTCTGACCAATTAAGCTAAGAATGAAGCCTCTACCCTGCCCCCATGAGGTTCTCTAAGATGTGTGGCTCTTTGACTTCACAGCCATTAGCAAGCATGGGGAATGCAGGATTTGTATATAGCTGCTGCTGCCTTGAATCCCAAGGTGGCCAGCCTTTGCAGTGGTCAACAGAGACCCTTTCTAATGTTCATTCCTCATGCCATTTCCTCTCTGCTAGCGCCTTGAGTCTATCAGACAAGGACTCCAATGAAGCCACCACTCACAGAACATCTGGGCTACCACGTGGCTGTTTCCTGACTGGGAAGCTGGGTGAGGCTGGGAGAATCACCACCCCAGTCATGCCCTGATCCTGCCACATTCCCAGCCGGGCTTCGGAAAGCAGGCTGTCTGTCAATTCTTTCTGAACATTCCCTGTGGAGTTTTGTTCGCTTTCAATGTCGAGCTCTGCCAAACCATCCTGCCGCAAATCTTTTTTTAGCAGTCGATTACCTACCCCCAGCTTCTCTTTTCTCATCTGCAGATAAGGGACAAAGATACCCACTTGTAAAAACGTGGGAGTTCCCAGAACAAGGACACCTTCCTTGTTATTATCAAAGGAGACACAGAGACTCAGTCAGCACAGAGAAGCACCAGCCCTCCCTAACGGTCTCCACGTGCTGGCTGTGGTTCAGCCCCATCAATTCTCTTGCACAGTGAAGCTTTTACACCTGGGTTCTTATTGACCAAGCACACAGCCCCCAAGGTACCCTTTTCGTGGGAAAGAGAAGAATGCTGACAACTTTGAGAATGTGAGTTCCTGTCCACAAGATAAACTAATGGTTTTAACCCTGGCTACCCCTTGGGGTCATGAGGGAGGTTATGAAAAATGCTAGTTTTTTTTTTTCTTTCTTTTTTTTTTTTTTTTTTTTTTGGTCTGGGGTGAGACCAGTTGGCTTGATTGGCCTAAGGTGAGATGCAGCCAGTTGCAAATTTAGAGTTTCCACACATGGTTCAACTATGCAAAGATTAATAGCCAGAGAAGACTTTGACCCTCTCATCTCATGCCATATCTTGGTTTATAACATTAGTCCGTTAGTTTCCTTGGGGCCAGCAATCAACCCTAGGCAGCGATCATGAAGTCGTTAGAAAGAGAAATGCGCTCTATTCACTAATCCACAGTTGGAATTTTTAATTCAGTCCAGGGGCAGACAAGATTGCTCAGTGGGTAAGGGTGCCTGTCACCACATCTGGCGACCTGAGTTTGACTCGGGGACCACATGGTGGGAGGAGAGAACCAGTTCCACCAAGTTGTTCTTCAAGCCCCACACAACACCACACCGTGCTCATGTGTACACACACAAAATAAATCGTAATTTATAAAAATGAAGGCCAGGTGGTTGTGGCACACATCTTTAATCCCAGCACTCAGGAGGCAGAGGCAGGTGAATCTCTGTGAGTTCGAGGCCAGCCTGGTCTACAGAGTGAGTTCCAGGACAGGCTCCAAAGCTACAGAGAAACCCTGTCTCGGGGGGGGGGGGGGGTAGGTGGTTGAAGAAAAGGAAAGGAAAAGAAATGCAGCCCAGCAAACAAAAGGCAGAAGCAGATGGGTCTTTGTGAGTTCAAGGCCAGCCTGGTCTACACAGCAAGTGCTAGACCAGTCCAACCACAGCTATTATTGGGAGAGGGGGCAAGAGAGGAGGAGACAGAGACAGAGAGACAGAGAACTAGAATGCAGGCTGCATGGGGTAAAGACAGACTCAAGTTGGATCCGGTGGTGTTTATTCACTCGTGGGTCATCTGCACTGTCTTGCACTGGTCACTACCATTACTGACTTCCAACAGTCCACAGCAATTGGTCAGACCCTGGAAAGAAGCGTCTTTCACACTCCTCTCCTTGGCAGGGAACAAAATTACATATGAAATGGTCACGATCCCTCCAGTTTTATTTTCCCAACTCAGGTCTGGAGAGGTGAATAAAGGGTATAGGGAGCCAAAAGCCTTTTCCTCAGGGAGGACTTTCAGACAGCACATCCTATATTTTGT
The DNA here is from genome assembly GCF_982192425.1 of Myodes glareolus. NCBI lineage: Eukaryota > Metazoa > Chordata > Mammalia > Rodentia > Cricetidae > Myodes > Myodes glareolus. Next base: position 33,752,316 of record NC_142040.1, read on the forward strand.
CCTTTCAGATCCCTTTGTAGCCCTCATATCTGGGCAAGAAGTGAAGACATATTAGGGAGCATGTCCAAGCACGCTCCAAGAGTCCCAGCTAGAGGAAAAGAACTAGAGACTGCCGGCAATGTCTTGTGTGTGCTGCCACCTTCTGGGGAGGGCAGGTATTTCATCCCACACCTGCAGCCTATATTGCCACCCATTTTACAGATGATAGATAATATTGAGAGACAAATCATTCCGTCTTCATCCACCAAGATCAAGCTCAGACCCATAACTTCTAAGTTTTATAATTTTTGTGTGCCATGCACATGTATAAAACGATTCCTTCTTTGTTTGATTTGGCTTACTTTTTTTTTTTTCTTGAGCAAGTTTTCCTGTAGCCCAGACTGGAGTTACAATTGTTTGCCATCATGCCCGGCTTTGATCTTCTTTCTCAAGGGCATAAATGTCATTCTAAATCCAAGTATTTGCCCCAAGATCACTGGCTAAGGCTAATAGAGCACAGTTAACCAATTTCTAGGGTCGGCAAGTTCTTGAAGCTGCTGACAATTTAGATGATCCAGCTGAACTTTCACAAGTGGAAACTGTAGACACGGTAGAGACTTCTTTTTCCAACCCCCCTCTCAAGTCTCTCACCCCTATACTCAAACCACCTCTGGCCAGCCGTAGCACCTAGGAATCATTTCTTTGCACATGGATCCTTTCCTGGATCACCTTCAAGCAGCCTGCCACAGCCCATGTTGGTGATCAACTAGGCAGAGTCCTGGCAGCACCCAATCACCCTAGAAGAGAAGAGACACGCACCTACCTCGCCCCAGCCTGCTCTCATGTGGTGAGCTGAGATGAGAACATTGTTGGGACTACCCAGGCTTAGGGAGGCTTCAGGGAGTCAGAAGGAGCCCCAAGAACCAATCATGTACAACAGGGTGACAAAGTGAATAAAACGTATTATCATGCAGGCACCATCACCTGGGGGGCCTCTGATCAAATAAAGTAGGAGAGAGGGTTAGATGGATCATTCTCAACCCCCACTGTGCCCATTTGTGCTGAAAATGAGATGCTGGGGGCAGATGCCTAGGCTAGAACTCAGTCATCAGTTTCAATGATCCTGGGCCTGGAGAGATGACTCAGCAATGACGTCCTTGCCTTGCAAATATGAGGGCCTGAGTTTGATCCCCAGAACCCATGTGCAAAGTCTGGACATAGTGGCATGCTTGCAATCCGGGCACCAGAGATAAAGATACTAGCAGATTCCCTAGGACTCAGGCTGCCTAGACCAAGGCTCATGAGAAAGACTGTCTAAATAAATAAATGAAAGAAGGAAAAAAAAGTGGGGGAAGGAAGGGAGGGGGAGAGAAAGAAGAGAGAAAGGAAGGAAGGAAAGAAAGAAAGGAAAGGAAAGGAAAGGAAAGGAAAGGAAAGGAAAGGAAGGAAAAGGAAAGAAAGAAGGAAGGAAGGAAGGAAGGAAGGAAGGAAGGAAGGAAGGAAGGAAGGAAGGAAGGAAGGGAAGGGAAGGAGGGAGAGAAAGCAGATTGCCCTCCTGAGAAAAGGCATCTGAGGGTGGAAATTGCTGTTCCCTGGCCTCTGCATGCATGCACATGGGCACATTCATCTGAACACACGCATGATATCAGGCATTTTGAGTATGCAGCCAGCATTCAGCTTGACTGAATCAAAGACAAGCACAACAACTTGGCATTCTCTTAAAATCCCTACCTCGCTGCCTTGAGAGGGCCCTTGAGGCTGGGGTGCTGGAGAAAGATGGAAATGCTCCAGAGTGGTTGTAAGAAAGTGGGCAGCACTTACAGAAATGGAAGAAAAGGCCTGTGTAAGTCTTCCCAGGGAGCCGTGTGCTACACTGTGAGTGGTCAAAACACATTTTGTGGCCAGGAAGATGTACACCTGAGTCTGAGGCCTGAGTGCAGCAGCCATGAAACTGGGGTTTAGGACTCCTAGAAACTGACTCAGTTCAAGAGACTATTGTGATCTTCTAATTTCCAAGTGAGTTCTTCTGTTTGTTTGTTTGTTTTGTTTTCTAGGTTTTTTTTATGTTTTCTAGAGCATCGATGGCAACTGTCCCTACAATGTGTAAATTGCAGTGGAATAAGGGCATTAAGTTCTCACCCTCCTGCTCACATTTGTGTTCAAACTCTGAACAGGGGATGAGCTCAGTTGGTAGGCTGCTTTCACACACACACACGTACACACACACACACACACACAATGTATATATATGGATGTACATATATGTAACAGATATGTTAAAACAACTTTCATTAGAGTGGCCTACAAGCTGTGTTCAGATTGGTTCAATTATGACTGTCTCACAATGTAAAGGCCAAGAGTCTGAGAATGGTTCAAACTGGATGTCCCAGCTGGTTTCTGGTCTATGTTGGAATCCCAAAGAAGTAGACTCTACTACAAGTGAAACAATGTCTCAACAGCGGGATAGATGAACTTGCCACTGAGAGTGAGTACAAGAAGACAAAAAAAAAAAAAGAAAAATTCCTTCTTCCATGTCTTATGTGTGGGTTGCCATCAGTAGATGTAACCCATATTTGGAATGGTCTTCACACTTCACATGATCCAAATTTCGTGTGGGTCTTCCCACCTCAAGTGATCCAGTTGAGAAAATTCCTCATGGGTGCACCCAGCTCTTTGGGTTTTAATTGCATCCAGATGTAATCAAGTTGACAATCAAGATTAGCCCTCACATGTACTGCATAGGGAGTTTGAAGCCAGGCTGGCCTGCATGAGACCCTCTATCAAAATGATTAATGTTAAGTTTATTGACTAAGCTGTGGCATGGAATTATATACCCTTGAAGACAAATGGTCTTCCTCTGTGCCTCTACTTCTGGGTGAATGAGACTGAGCCATGCATTCTGGGAACACCAAGGCAGACCCACCTATGGAACTGAGCAAAAGGTTCTCAAAACAAGAGAAAAAATAAACACTTTGAAAGTGTTCAACATCCTTAGCTAAAAGGTGAATACAGGTTAAAAATACTTTAAGATGCCATGTCAGCCCAGTCACAATGGCCATCATCAAGAAATAGAATTTGCCAATGTGGGTGTGAGGAAAGGGAAATCCTTCACACTGTTGGTGGGAGTGCAAACCAGAGCAGACATGTGAAAATCAATCTAAATGTTTCTCAAAAACTCCAAAAACAACTACCATATAGCCCAGTTAAATCGGTACCAGGCAGGTACCCCATCCAGAGATACTTGCATCCATGCTCATTATGAATCAATGCGCAATAGCAAGGAACTGGAATAAATCAAGATGTCCATCAACTAAAACATGGATAAGATGATGTGGTCTATATATACACAGTGGGATATCACTCAGCTTTAAAGAAAAGTGGACTCATGAGATTTTCAGGTAAAAGAAAGACAAATGTCGCGTGTCCTTTCTCATATGTGGATCCTAGCTTTAAGTCTTTTGTGTTGTGTATTTAACCTGAATTAAGTGTAGAGGCCAGGAAACTAGAAACAGGTCACCAGGAGGATGACTTAAAGGAGAAGAAATAGTAGAACATAGGTAAAATCAAAGTAGAGATGTGGAGTGTTAGGAGCAGAAAGATGGAAACATGGAAGGAGATGGGAAATGGGGATATGAGGTATTGGCAGAAGGCTCGACCAGACCAAGAGTACACAAAGAAGCCTTCTGGAGGAGCCATAGATGATGGAGAGAACTCTGAAATGCTGACTTCTGGTTATGGCCTGGCTGTTGCATGCGTCAACTCACGGTGAAACTTACCTTGTGGTTGTGTAATTACCTACACAAGATGAAGCCAGTCAAAATTCCAGAATTGGTGTAGGAGGGGCCATGAGTTCACACCCGTACTGGAGGATCTATTGGCAGTATTGACAGTTAATGTCTACTCAGAAAGAAGAGTCACTCTCCTTGGGGACTGTGGCCATCACTTGTAGATTGTCACACTCTGGTAGGTTGCCCCACACCCATGTGCAGACGGGTCGCACTAACTGGACTCAGAGATTTTAGCAACAAAAAATAAGAATACATGGGGTGGGGCATAGGAGTGCCAGAAGGCAATGGTGGATGGATAGGATCAATATATTATATAAATGTATGAAATTTCCAAAGAATAAAATTAGTACTAAAAAAAAAGCAGGTTCCCCATTCCCAGGACACTTTCCTTGTCCCAGTCTTCAGACTTCTGGGTTTCCTTGCTCTGTTGACAAATTCAAGGAAATGCTTTACCAGAAAGAGAGGAGAGATGGCATCCCACACACAGGTCTCTGGTAGAGCTGAGCAAGTCATCAGTGTCTTCTCCATTCCTGAACACCTCCAGACCCATCTTAGTTCCATCTACGGTCATGACAAGATAAGAAAAAGAAATAGTGCTTGAGTATCCTAGGGAGAAGAGGCCCAGATGTCTTGTTTAAGAATGAAAGAAATTCAATCCTTGTATCCAAAAAAACAGTTCTATCCCTGAAGTCAGGACCCAGTAGATGTTTAGGAACCTGCAACCCACATCCAAATGTTCCTCCAACAAAAAGAATCTGGGGCATAAAAGTGCTTATGAACCCGAGAAACCTATGCTGTGCCTCCACAAGTTGAACATAGAAACACAGATTTGAGCCCCTGTTTGGGATAGAGTTCCTATTTGCAGGTGGTGAACATTTGTCCCTAGGACTGTCTATGAATTCCAGTAGTCTTGAGGCAATCGCTTTCCACACCGGATTTTCAAGTCCAAAGACACTTGCCCGCCACCAGGAGGAGACAGAATCTGTCTGGACTTCAAAGAGGTTAGAGCAGTCCCCAATGCTAATGTTTCTCTTTGTTTTGTTTTTTTGTTTGTTTGTTTGTTTGTTTTTGGTTTGCTTCCTGTCCGTACTGACTAATGAACATAAAAGAAACTTAATAAAAGCTGTACACAAAAAACAAACCCATGCCTTTTTCAACAGCGCCCAAACTTCCAAAAGCAGCAAAGGACCTCTTAGAAATAACCTCTTTTGATGTCTGAAAGTTTTGTCATTCTAACACAATCTTTTGTGCATTTTCTCCCAGACCTGACTTTGTAAGCCTTCTGTGGTGAGCCAATGAGCCCTTTAGGGAAACTTGCTCCTGAGTAGTAAACACACGAAATACCAGCCCCGCATCTGTTTCCATAAGAAATTCAAATAAATTGTCTAAAGCAGCAATACCCTTGATGCAGATAGCTGACTTCTCTGAGCTCTTCAAGAAGAAGTTCTATGAAAAATTTAGATTCGTATCCTTCAAAGAACTGAAGCATCTCACCGTGAAGCTGACGCTGGGCGCTGCCAGCAATGACTTGGAAGTTTGTGTACTCTTCAAAATCAGAGCCTAATATTCTCTTTGTAGGACTCTGAAGGGTCTGACTGTGGAGAGGGGTGGGGTTATTTCCAAAGTAAACAAATAACCCTCTTAATAACTTCTCCACATTTCATCCGTGAGCAGTCTTTATTGAATGCCTACTATATTCCCTTGCTGTTTCACTTTACCCATGCAGAAAAGGAGAAATCTTTGTCTACCTCAAGATGAGGTCTGGGTCCATCACAAAAGACAGATTAACGAACAAAAAGTAAGCAAATTAACTTCATATTTCAAATAACATGAGAGTCTTCATGGGAAGTCAAGATCTGAAGAACCAGTTCAATCTGAGCAGTTTTGTACTTGTTTTTTCTAAAGAACAACAAATAGGAAAGAAGAAAAATGGCATACACTAAAAGGAGAAAACAGAACACCTGAGCAAGTTCTGCCCATTTGGATCCCTGACCATTTCTGGTGATAAGGGCATGGCTCTCCTCCAGGCATAGTGAGGGCAGCGCTCACAGCAGGGTCTTCTGACCTCCTTCACGGAAGACCAGAAGGTCCTTAGCACTTGCTGCTCCTCTAATTCCTTCAATTTAAAATGCTCAAAAGGCCAAAGTGTTCAGTTTGGGAGATGTATGCCCTGAAACACCCCTGTCGACATTTAGCTTGTCTTAGCTCTCAGACACAACTTATCTGAGTTCTCTATTAGTTCATTCTGACTTCCAAGAGTAAAGAAGTTAGCCTGATAGCCTACAATCCCAGAACTCAGGAGGCTGGAGCAGGAGAATTATGTGTCAAAGGTCACCCTGGGCTATATAATAAGACTCAAAAAAAAAAAGATATAACACTCCAAAAATTGTTTTAAAGGAAAGTACAAAACTAGACCCAAAATATAGACTAGATGAATTTTTTGAATACTCCCCCAAAACTTTAAAATAAAAAAGCACCAGTTTCTTGATAGATAATTTACTCACAAAGTAGTAAAATTGTAGGCTACTAAATAATAGCCCACCATCTACCCATGCAAGTGTTATCAAAACATCTCTTTGAAACAAACAACATAAGACCAGGGGAGGTATACTAAGTCTTTCTGAAGTGAATCAGGAAAAGTGGAGCAAAGCCAGCTCCCATTAGATATATTTAAAATCAGCAATCACACCCTGAGGGAGCAGTTCTCAAACTACTATGAGTTGTGATCCCTACGACGGAAGTGGGAAAACCCTTTCATGGGGGTCACCTAAAACCATTGTGTAACATGAGGGGCCGGATTGTTGGGCTATCTGTTCCTGCCCAGTACCCCACAACCGGCAAGTCCCAAGGAAAATCACACACAAGACTCCATAAGATTATAAACTGATTGGCCCATTAGCTCAGGCTTCTTGTTAACTCTCATAGCTTATATTAATCCATTATTCTTATCTATGTTAGCCATATTTCTTGGTACCTTTTTCAGCTGTCAGCTTACATGTTGCTTCTTCAGTGATCTGGGCAGGAGTGGCGGAGGGAGCTTCCTCCTCTCTAGCCTTCTCCTATTCTCATCGCCTCACCTCAACTTCCTGTCTGGTTGACCCGCCTATACTTCCTGCCTGGCCAATCAGCGTTTTATTAAAATACATGATTGACATAATACAGACAATTCTTCCGCACAACCATTGGAAAACTATTTACATCACAATCACAACAGTCGCAAAACTACAGTTATGAAGTAGGAACAAAAATAACTTTATGGTTGGAGCTCACCACAACATGAGGAACTGTATTAAAGGGTCACAGCATTAAGAAGGTTGAGAATCATTGCCCTGATTCTCAACTACTTGGTGGCAGGGACATCATTCCAGGTCTGGAGTGGGAAATATGAAAAAAATTCATGTAAAACCCTCAAGAAAAATGTAATAGAAGAACTGTGTGCAAGGGGGTTTGAGAAGCCAAAAGAGAGAGCAGAGGAGATTCATGGACCCTCAGAGAGCTGAAGCGTGGTCCCCAGAAGACGTGACACCTGCGTTGCATATTGAACCACATCAGCACCCTCCAGGCAAAGAGATGGTGGTAGATGCAGGCAGAGGGCACACCTCCTTCCAAAGATGTGTGGGACTCTGGAAGCAGCTGGAGGAGGGAGTGTGGTGAAGGGCTTCTGGGGTTTCGAATGCATCTTCAGACAACAGGGAGCCTGTGGGGGCTTTAAGACAAGGTGTAAACCAAGATGTGCTAACCAGAAATACATCTGGCAGAAATGTAGATAATGGGTTCTGGGGGGTGGGGGAGAAGCAAGCGAGGGAAGAAGCAGACAGCTTTCTCCCTCTGCTTCCTTCCAGAAAGCATACAGATCCCTGGGGTGTCATGATGTTCGGAGAAGCAGCACTGCTTTGCCCTGGCAAGAACAAACTCTACCTATGAAGTGCCCTTTGGCACCTGCTACAGGATGGCTGATGCTGCAGGGACAGTGGTTTTGTTCTGGCCACAGGCGTTATTATGCATGCAGCAAACATTCGAAGAAAACACAGTGTTTCTGTTGGCAAACCCTTCATGTTGAATCCTCCGGTTTCTCAATATGCTGGTGTTCTAATGTCACCCTTGACTGTTTCAAAGCGACGATTTCTGTAGCAGCTCGTCTCAAATTATCCAACAAGGCGTGAATTTGTTAACTCTTTCCAACAGCAGCAAAGATCGCTAAAGTGTTTGTCTCTGGCCCTGTAACTATGGAAACAGAATCAGGGTTCAATTTCTGGAGCTCTGAGTACTAAGTTCACATAGGAATGTGGAGAGACACAGCGTCCAGAAGTGTTTCTCTTGAAATGGCTTTCAAAATCTCCATAATCCCTGCTGGAACTGTGCAATAGTGTCCCTGCTTTCCTTCCTTCCTTCCTTCCTTCCTTCCTTCCTTCCTTCCTTCCTTCCTTCCTTCCTTCCTTCTTTCCATCCTTCTTTGCTTTCTTCCTTCCTGGTAGAATGATTTTGACAACTACCCTACATTATCAACTTGACTGGATTTAGAATTATATAAGAAACACTCTTCTGGCCATGGCCATTAGGGCATTCCATAGAGCTTCAACTGGGGAGGAAAGCCCCACCTGGGCAGTGCCATACTATTGGCTAGGATCCTAGACTGAAAAGGATAAAAAGATAAAGCGAGCTGAGTACCAAAAATCATCTCTCTCTGCTGCCTGCGAGCATGGTGTAATTCACAATCAGTCCCCCGTTCCTGGCCCCACACCTTTCTGCTGCGATGAGCTGTGACCTACATCAGCTCTTCCTCCCTCAAGTTGCTTGAGTCATAAACTGTGTATTGTGATGAGAAAGACTCCCTAATACTGTGGCTGGTTTGATCTGCATTTTCTTGATCCCTTTAAATAGAGATCAATTGCTCCCAAGGCATCCATTGTAAACCACTTCCTGTTTTGAATGACATCTTCCAGAAAGCCAAAATAGACCCTTCTGGTTTTCCAGCTCAAACCCTATCGAGGAACTAGAGTGAATTACAGCCTTTGAGAGGGATGTACTGCTTAGTGAGATTTTTTTTTTTTTTTGGTCTGGAAAAGAAAAGAGCTGCACTAACAATGAGAAGCCACTGAGAAGGCAGAGGACCCCTTGTTTTCAAACCTGAGCACACCGCTAGGCTGCAGATCAACATCCCCACAGTTGGTCCCACCCTTTCTTACCCATCTTCCCTTCCACGTCTCAGGCAGAGTCTTAGCCTTACTGTCACAGGGCTTGGCATGCCACCATAAAGAAGACTAATACTATATATGGCCTGTGTCATTGAATTCAGACAGGTATGATGCTACCAAAAGTAGTTAGTTAGTAACCCCACCCCCACTTTACATAAGGATGGACCATGGTGTCCAATTTTTGTTTTGGTTTGTTTGGTTGGGTTTTTGACTTTTCGAGATAGAGTTTCTCTGTGTAGCCTTGGCTGTCCTGGAACTCACTCTATAGACCAGGCTGGCCTCGAACTCACAGAGATCCACCTGCCTCTGCCTCCCAAGTGCTGGGATTAAAGGTGTGCACCATTATCGCTCAGTTCCATAGTGTGCATTTTGCTTTTGCATTAGAAACTGAAGCTCAGTTACTCTCCAGGGAGAATGAGCAAACACTTGAACCCAGTCCCATGACTTCAACCTCCAGCTCCTTCCGCCCACCTCAGTGCCTCTGCGGAAAACAGATCGAAGCAATGACTTCATCTCTGTGGTAATTCTTGGTCTACATGCATGCGAACTGGTACGTGCGACAGGATTACACTTTAAACAAATGACAGCAGGGCGAGCTCAAACATATATTTCACCTGTGCTGTAAAATCAAGAAAATGGTTTCCACAGGGAAAAGAATTTTCTGGAAGATCAAGGTGCACTCTTGGCAGCACAATATCTATGACTCCATGGACAGACGCAACAGCGGCAGTGGCAACAAGAGCAGCTAGGAACCTTTTAAAATTACTAAGTCTCGCGTCCTGCCCTGCAGGATCAGGAGCCATACTTTAATAAGGTCAGGTGATTCATACATGCATTACAGTTTGAGGAAAAGCCACCCTTGGCTCTTTAAACCTTGACAGCATTTCCCCCAATTATCCCTACATTGTCTTACTATTGTATCCCCTTACTGACACTCCAATAATCCTATGTAGAATTTCCATGACATTTCGCATAGCATGAGGCCCTGCCATTGGTCAGGCTCCCTGAAGGATTGATATAACAGATATTTGCAATTCAGTTTGCCGCCACAATCTAACCACAGAGCACTTGAGTAGATTGGTTTCCACAAGTTCAATCAATAATATAATCTGTGGCTCTAAATCTTGGATGCAGGTGAGAGCCACTTGGGGAACATTGAAGAAGACTGATGCTCACCTTCTACCCAAATTCAGTTGTCAGATGCTCATGTGCCATTAGAGTGGAAAGTCTGACCTAACCTGTCAGTTTTACCGGATTGTGTGTAGCAGATTCTCAGCAATCAGAGAGAATCTGTGCATTCTATTTCGAACCACAGTATTGACTTAGAAGAACATTCCTCTCACTGACAGCCAGGTGAGTTTATTCAACTGCAGCTGTCCTCTTGTCCCTCACAATGACACTGTCATTGAAGTTAGCTCAGACAGACCACAAGCCATGACAGCGAAGGCCCCATGTCAACTGGGGGAGGACAGGCTGGAGGAACACAGGCGGGAGCTTTCAGGTCGGCTTCAAAGTAGAGCTGCGTTTGTTCTATGAAAGCCTTTGCTTTCCCCAAAGCCGCTGCTGCCATGCAGAAGTCCATGGCGGTTCCTCCTGATTTCTGCTTGGGAAATACAGTAAGCTGAGCACACTGACTGTCTAATTCACGCTCTCTGGGCCTTAAAGCCATTTACCATGTGATGTTACAGTTCCTACCACAAGCAAGTGCACCCTCCCCTTACACTTTGAATCTGAGCTTTGATTAACATAATGCAATACAAGTGACAGTGTACCCGCTCCAAAATAGGATTCGGGAGGCCTTGAACACCTCTCTTTTTTTCCTTTTGGAGTCCTTTTTAGCTCTGGAGACAAATCTGAGGTAGCCCACTGGAAGGCTAGAATCCACATACGAAAGACACCAGTGTTCCAACATCACCTGTGAGAGTCCTGCCAAGGTCGGTAGAGCTTCACACATAACCCGCAGCTGACTAGAACCAGCTGGGACAAGGCAAATGGCTGATTGGCCAATTCTTTTAAGGTCAGAGTGGCAAAACTTAGTAATGAGGTCATCTTCTGGTTCCTACATGAAGAGAAAAATCTATCTTTATAAGAACTCGAAATTTCTTCGTTTGTCCTCTCAAGAAGCATCTAGGGTGTGTGTGTGTGTGTGTGTGTGTGTGTGTGTGTGTGTGTGTGTGTGTGTGTGTGTATGGGGTGGGTGAGACAGGTCTCTCTATGTCCTCCTGATGTCCTGGAATTCACTGACAATCAGGCTGACCTCAAACTCACAGGGATCCATTTGCCTCTGGCTCCCAAGTGCTGGGAGTAAAGCTGTGTGCCACCATGCCTGACGTCAAGAAGCATTTGCACCATGGGCACACACATGCGTTCTTTGGTTAGTTAAGATGGTGGCTTTTCCTCATCACCTTGCCAGCTGAACACAGAGCACCGAGCAACCCATCTGCTCTGTTTCTCACTGTCTGACATCTTAACTACTGAGCAGAGTTAACCTTGCCGCCCTGACCTCTTTCTTCAATCTGCCGTGCCAAGCACAAAGACCCCATCAACAATATCTTCATGATACTTTTCAAATATATTCACAGCAGGTAATTTTGCCCAACTCAAGTACAAGTAATAACACAGATTTGGCCTGCTAATCCAAAGCCATAGCCCTTAGCTCAAGAATTGTGGAGCTATATTCTATGAGCAAAGTCCTTGCAGTTCTTTACTGAAACACACTGTGGGTTTCCTTAGGGAATCTTGGGGATTAACTGTGGGTGAAGTAAACATACCACAAAGAGATCTTTGTTCCTTCATATTTTATGCACCAGTATTCTTTGTCATTTGTTGGATGTCATGAAGGTACTGAGACAGGGCTATGACACCTGGTGCAAGATAGTGTCTCCTAGACATGACAGGAAAGCCTTACCAATGAAACTGCACCAATGTACACTCGTGTAAACAAGGCGTGCACAATGAGAACACCAGCTGATATGCCAGGATGGATGCAGGAAATTTCACAAGGCCTCATCCCTAGACAAAAACCTATAGGCAATTCATGGCTCCTGATAGATTATCCAATCTCTCTCTCTCTCTCTCTCTCTCTCTCTCTCTCTCTCTCTGTATGTATGTATGTATGTATGTATGTATGTATGTAGTAGTGTGTGTTTAGAATGTGGTCAGTCCTAAACATATGTACATACAAGTGGTCAGCTTTAAACATATGTACATACAAGCAACACTAAATTGTCTTAGTAGATTATGTGCATGTGTTTGTGGCGTGTGTGTTAAAAATAATTAAGAAGGGGCCATGAATTTGGGAAGGAAGTGTAGCATAGAAAGATCTGTGAGGGGATAGGGAGGGGTGGAAATTATACAAATACCATACTCATATATGAAATTTCAAAAAATAAAGAATTTAAATAAAAAAGAAGACAATGCCAACAGCAGTTTTGGGGAGCAAGAATTAGCCAAACACTGACTATGAGAAGCTACATTAATAAGACAAGCAAGATATAGGTGACACACACCTATAATCTCATCATGCGAAAGATTAGGCACAAAGATCATGAACTCAAGCTCAGCCTAGAGAACATAACAAGAGCCCATCTCAAAACAGACACAAAACAAAGCATTAGTACTATGAGAATTCAGTAATCTCAAAAGAGTTGAACACATTTTCACATTTTCTTTACCAATTCTTTGGTTGAGGGGCATCTAGGTTGTTTCCAGGTTCTAGCTATTATAAATAGTGCTGCTATGAATATAGTTGAACAAACGTCTTTATAGAATAATTGGGCATCTTTGGGGTATATGCCCAAGAGTGGTATTGCTGGATCCTGAGGTAGGTTGATTCCCAATTTTCTGAGAAACCATCATACTGATTTTCAAAGTGGTTGTACAAGTTTGCATTCCCACCAGCAATGGATGAGTGTTCATTCACATCCTCTCCAGCATAAACTATTCTTTGTGTTTTTGATCTTAGCCATTCTGACACGTGTAAGATAGTATCTTAGAATTGTTTTGATTTGCATTTCCCTGATAGCTAAGGATGTTGAACATTTCCTTAAATGTCTTTCAACCATTTGAGATTCTTCTTTGAGAATTCTATTTAGTTCTTTACTCCATTTTTTAATTGGGTTATGTGGAATTTTGATGTCTAATTTCTTGAATTCTTTATATATTTAGGAGATAAGTCCTTTGTCTAATATGGGGTTGGTGAAGATCATTTCCCATTCAGTAGGCTGTCTTTTTATCTTATTGACTGTGTCCTTTGCTTTACAGAAGCTTCTCAGTTTCAGGAGGTCCCATTTATTTATTGTTTCTCTCAGTGTCTATGCTATTGGGGTTATATTTAGGAAGTGCATTAGTAAATAAAACACAATTACAGTAAATTACAATTAGCAGTAAAACATAATGACATCTTGAAATTTGCATGCAAATTGATGGCACTATCCTGAGTGAGGTAACCCAGACCCCAAAGAGATGACATGGTATGCACTCACTCATAAGCGGATACTAACTATAAACAAAAGATATCAAGCCTATAGTTCATGATCCTAGAAAAGCTAAATAACAAGGTGAATCCTAAGAAAACATATATAGGTCCACCTGAAAAGTCAAAATAAACAAGATCGCCTGACAAAATTAGGAATATAGGGGTAGGAGAAGAGAGGGTGAAAGGGGAAGAGGAGGGGAGAAGTGAAGGGAGGAGGAGAACTTGGGGGAATGGGATTGTCAAGATGGAGGAAGGACATAGATGAGAGCAAGGAAAGAGATATCTTGATTGAGAGAGCCATTATGGGGCTAGCAAGAAACCTGGCTCTAGACAAGTTCCCAGGAATCCACCAGGATGACCCCAGCTAAGACCCTAAGCAAGAGAGGAGAGGGTACCCGAACTGGATTTGCCCCATAGTCAGACTGATAAATTTCTTAAATATCGCCATAGAACCTTCATCCAGCAACTGATGGAAACAGAAGGAGAGACCCACATGAGCACTGGACTGAACTCCCAAAGTCCAGTTGAAGAGTGGGAGAAGTGAGATTATGAGCAAAGAGGTCAAGACAATGATGGGTTCACCCACTGAAACAGTCTACCTGAGCTAATGGGCACTCACCAACAACAGCCAGACTGGGAAGGAACAAGCATAGGACCAAACTAGTCCCTCTAAAGGTGGTTGACAGTTGCATGACTGGGGCAGACTGAGGGGTCACTATCAGTGGCACCAGGATTTATTCCTACTGCTTGTACTGGCTTTGGAGGAGCCTATTCCCTTTGGATGGATACCTTGCTCAGCCTAGATATAGTAGGGAGGGCCTTGGACCTTCCCCAAAGCAATAAGTCTTACCCCCTCTGAGGATTAGATGGGGGTGGGAGGGGGTGAGGGGAGTGTGGGGGAAGCAGGAGCTTGACACAGGTGGTCACACTGCAGCCACAGCAAAGAGGGAGAGAATGATGACTGAATAATGCATGCTGGCTTACACACATGCACAAACACACATACGCACACCTCTGTCAAAGGCGTCAGGAAAATATGAAAGAAATTCTGCTCACTGGAGTTTCCATCCTTTCAACCCCAGTCCTGTTGAGAGACACCTCAGACAGAAAGCAAAAGTATGTGGTTTCTCCTCTGGGATCTAAAAGACTGGAGATGCAAGAAAACAGCAGCAGCCAATGATCGTGGAGCAGATGGCAGACAGTGCCGCACACACACGATTTGGTAACAGACGGCTCAGCCATTTTCTGTGGAATTACAGAGCAGAAAGGGCAGCAGATGGTCAATCCTTCCCACGCCACTCCAGCAGGCATGAGCAGTGTTTGTTATTGGTCCCAGTACCTGCGAGATGTGAGCTGTAGTCTGGACCCAAAGAAGCATGGAATGTAAGTCCAGTCAACATTTAGAGAAGTGCCCAAGCGCACTTCTCACTAGATAGCTAGTGAGACATTAGCAGGCTAAAGGTCACTGGGAATGGTTCCCACATGATCAGCAGCCTGTAAAACAAGGAACTGGAGCAACGGAATTCCGGTGACGATTAAAAGAATGGGATCTGAGATGGTCCCGAGACAGGGCATGCCAAACCTCCTGAAAGAGCATCCGATTACTGTCTACAGCTGGACATGGTGGCATTAAGATTGTCATTTCAGCATTTGGGAAGTAGAGGCAGGAGCATCAGGAGATCAAAGCTGGCCTCAGTCACACAGGGAATTGGGGCCAGATTGTGCTTCATAAAACTTTGTCATAAAACAAAACAAAAAGCCACCGTCTACCTGGGGGCTGCTGGTGAAGAACACAGACCTATGGCTGCCCCACCTTGAGAATTAATTCGGTGCTTCTGTCAGTCACCTGGGCAAGAAAACGTCCTTCAGGGGAATCTGTGGATTACAGAGACTTTAGAAAAGGCTATCAAGCCTACTCCAACTACTGGTGAACATAGCAGTTTCTTTGGTCATCAACCACTCCCACTCCTTAGGACCGTGTCCTCTGCAGTGATCCTGTTGGCTGTTGCCCACTATCACCCCTTGAGAGTGTTGTCTTTCGTAATGATCTTTGTTGCCCTTATTCTCACCCAATGAGAGTACTTCACTTTACTCTGCAATAAACACCAACCATCTCCTCTGAACTCTCTCAGCGAAGATCAAAGGAACATTGAGCCAAGGGGAGGTCAGATCAAGAGCCAGTGAGCCACTCTTACTAACCTTCTTCAGCAAGGACATTTTATCATCTTTGTCTGAAGCAGCCCTAGGTTAATAACCTGTCACCAGACTGCAGAGATGTGGTAACACAGTGATCCATCCATGGTGGCTAGTCGTCAGAGAACCCGTGAGAAGAAACATGGCTTGGTGAGGTTGACAGCAGTCTATGGAGGGAAAGACTGGAAGCAGGAATTAGTAAGGTCAGAGAAGAGCTTGAAGGGAGGCCTGGCTCCATTGACTTCTTCAGAAACCCGGAAGACTGGTGAGAAACTGGGAGGACTGCTGAGATACCGGGAGGACTGCTGAGAAACCAGAAGGACTGGTGAGAAACGAGGAGGACTGTTGAGAAGCTGGGAGGACTGCTGAGAAACAGGGAGGACTGGTAAGAAACCGGGAGGACTTCTGAGAAAACAGAATTGGTGAGAAACTGGGAGGACTGTTGAGAAACTGGGAGGACTGCTGAGAAACTGGGAGGACTACTGAGAAACTGGGAGAACTGCTAAGAAGCCGGGGGGACTGCTGAGAAGCCGGGAGGAATACTGAGAAATCGGGAGGACTGCTAAGAAACCGGGAGGACTGGTGAGAAATTGGGAGGACTGTTGAGAAACCAGGAGGACTGATGAGAAGCCGGGAGGACTGCTGAGAAAACAATGGCCAGGATAGAATGAAATTCATAAAGTGGCTCACATCAAAGCCAGAGCTGGAAGCTTCATTCCCCAGCAGTCTCACCTAGGGCAGCCAAAGGGGAAGCCAAAGGCAGATAGAAACCGCTCTGATCTCGGAGAGCCCAGGATGAGATCGGCAGGCTCTGCAGGCTGCACTTATTTTAAAAACCAGTGGCTGTCAACATGCTACATGCTAAAAATATGTCTGCATCTTACAGACCAGAAAATACAGAAGTTGTAGGGTGCTTCCACCTCTGCCACCCACTTAAGTGTCAATCCAAAGGTGAGTGCTATAATTAGTCCTCTCCAAGGGATCTTGATTTGCTTCCGTCTTCCAAATGCAGGGATACAAAATCTGTTGAAGGAGAACTTGCTCTCTCTCTCTAAAAGAAATATTTTAAAAACTTTGTCAGCTAATCATATCCTTTAGTTGGACAAATCTTGGTTGCTTTCCTTTTACAAACAAAAAGATTTCCTCTCTCTTCCTCAGGTACGGAAGATGGTGGCCACTTTGTCCTGCGTTTTCCAACCAGCTCCGAGGTCTCCAAATGGACTCTGTCAAAAAGAGCTCCGGTTACCTTTCCCACCTTTTGCAAACCTTCAGCCCTACACTGAGAGCGACACAGGACCACACTGCTATCTAACAGTGTGCTGTCAATAACAGCACAACAGATCTGAGCTGATTCAGAAGAGCAGACACTTGCAGCTTGGTCCTTAGCTTGATCCTCCGGCCTCTTCCTTCTAGAGCAAGACCTGCCCCATTGCCTCCCTTCTGATCCCCACCCCATCTCTCGCCCCTCCCCCCACCGCCACCCATCTTCACTGGGAAGTTACCTAGCTAGCTATCTGTCCTAACACATTTTCAGCTACACTGCCATCAGCAGTCAGTGGGCACTTTGGAATTTTGATGGCTTTAGTGATTTATCCGCACACCCGTCCTAAACAGCAAGAAGGATCCAGTGCTGAAGTCGCTGAATGGGGAGCACTGCTGGGGAGGATTCTGAAGCTGCAAGCTGGCATTGTGGAAGAGAACACATTGGCCAATTAGCAAGCGCCTGACAGCACCCAGGGCCATGCTGGGATTTGCAGTCTTGTTCAAAACGAAGCTATCTCAAAGCCAGCACAAGGGCGTGTACAGACTCAGGGTACAGGGTCTGGAGGACCCTCACAGGTGACTGCGGTTGGCCCCTGTTACTTCAGACAGCGCCCAGAGTTGCTTGCTCCTGTGGGGAAACACTGGATTGATGTCAGTCTCTCTCCAGTGCAGGAAGATGGATAGGTAATTTTAATGAGTACAGGACTTTGTCAAGGGAAAGCTCTGCATAAATCACAGACTACAGTACACCTACTGTCTGAATTTCCTCACTGAGGACATGTTTCTCTCAGGTCGCTGGATTTCGTTGATTGGATTTCATCCCCTCTGAAATAGATGAAACAATATGAATCCTTTATAGGTCTACTCTATAACACTGAAGAGTTTGGCATGCTCTGTTAACAGTACTGGGTCGATCTCTGGCATGCTGAGAAAGCACACAAGTCTGAGGAAATGGCTTTTATGTTCACATGTGAAGTCGGTAGAACCCAACACTGTTCTCCATGACCTACTGAATCATCATTGTTCACATGGTCACCACCATCGCTCAGCACCAAAAATACCCCGTGGGTGAGCATTCGGCTTAAAGCATCAGATACAGAGGATGCTGGAGCGGCACCCCAGACAGGAAGCAGATAGCTGAATTAGCCTAAAACACAGGCACAACTAATGTGCTTATCCAGCACACATATGTACCAAATAGTCCTTTCGCTGCTTCGGGAGTCAGGAAATTGAGCTAATGGGAACCTACTGATTCAGGTTTCTGCATACTCGGCTTCGGGTAGGCAACAGTTTAAACACATTGAAATGCGACTTAAGCCTTAGCTTCAATAACACTAGCCTCCCTCAAGTGAAAGGCCGCCTGTGGAAAACCCTTCGGATAAAAGTCCTGAGTCAGCTGACCTACCTCAAACTTGATGATCTGCAGGAGTGGCTCCATTAACACCATTCTGTCTGACCCAAAAAGCTTGCTTGAGTTTTGCTGGGAACTAACCTTTCTAATTGCTTCAGCATCTCCATCTTTTCAACCTTGTTTTACATAGAATAGGATGTGTCTCCCACGGCGTGTGTTTATACAATCAGTGTGGCTGACATCGTCAACCTGACAGGGATCTGGAATCTCCTAGAAGGCAAGCCTTCAGACACATCTGTCAGGGATCATCTGGACTAGATTAATGGAAATGAGAAAGATTCAGTTCCTGGGCTTGGGTCCCAGACGGCATAGAGAAGGCAACGCTAGCTAAACAGGAGCATTAACCACGCTCTGAGGATGTAACAGGACCAATCACCTCAAGATCCTGATGCCATGACTTTCCTACCAGGATTAACTGAAAGCCAGAAGGAGCCCTTCTTTCCTTAAATTACTTCTGTCTGGTATTCTATCACGCACACCAACAAGAAAAGTGATGCGTACAGTTGGCAAGTACTAGGTATGTCTTGGGCAGTGTGGAAACTTTTGAATATAGATAGGGCTTACCTGTTGGGCATAGGACAGCGTGGAAGTTGGGGAGTTATAGATTGGCTCTGCTTGGAGGATAATTTCTCTGATTTCTGGTCTACTGACATGTTAATAAGGAGCTGTCCCGTGTTTCCTCCGTCACATAGCTGCTTGCTGCTACACCTTCCCCCGTCATGATGGATTGAACCCCTTAAAGTTGTGAGGTCACACACATTGGCCACAATGACATCGAATTAACTGGTAAATAAAGTTTCATCTTTGGTTTCTTTTTGTTACATTTATTGATATATGATTCAACTCAGGAAGAGCCAAATGGAAGAGAAGTTTGGGGAGAAGTGCAGGCAGTATATCCCAGAACCCCTTGACCTCTAGAAACCCTCCCAGTCGCTCAGTGTGCTCACAACCTGGAAGTCCCCGACGGGAAAGCAGCATTTCCTCGTGACGTTCCAAAACCTTGTTCATCCGCTCCAATCTCTTTCATTTAAGTTCACTGTTTCTCAAAAATCTCAAAAATATCCCCACGACTGTCTTAGTCCCTGTTCTATTGCTGTGAAGAGACACCATGACCAAGGCAACTCTTAGGAAAGCAAGCATTTAATCGGGGGCTGGGTTACAGTTTCAGAGGCTGAGTCCATTATCATCATGGCGGGGAGCTTGGCAGTAGGCAGGCAGATGCTTGAGCAGCAGCTGAGAGCAACAACCTGACCTGTAGGCAGAGAGAGCAAGAGTGGGCCTAGTGTGGACTTCTGAAAGCTCAAAATTCACCCCCAGTGACGCACTTCCTCTCATAGGGCCACACCTGATCTTTATAATCCTTTCAAATACCCTAGTAGCTAAGCATTCAAATATATGAGTTTATAAGGACCATTCTTGTTCAAACCACAAGAAGCAATAACTGTGTTTTAAAAATGTTCACTATCCCTAGCCATCAGGGAAATACAAATTAAAACTGCTTTGAGATACCTCCTCACCCCAGTCAGAACGGCTATCATCAAGTCTGACAGCAAATGCTGGAGAGGACGAGGAGGGAAAGGAACCGCTATCCACTGCTGGCAGAAGTGCAAATTAATACAGTCAAAGTGGAAATCATTTTGGAGACTTCTCAAAAATATAAAATAGAGCTACCACGTTGTGGAGGCCGAAAAACGCAGGCCCATTTCCACCTCGTCTGCCTGTCAGAGAGTTTGGAGACTGACAGACATAACTACACCTCCTAACTCAGGAGGTGGTTGCTTGGCTCTTTTGAAATTAAGATAGCTCAGTGCCATCCTGACAGGTGGTCAGGATATGTAAATGCACTTCTGCTCCATCTCTGGTCACTGTGAGGTCACCTAGGGAAGGGTGGTCTTCAGCGCTGGAGACTTAGAGCACCTTAGCTACCTAGACGACAGAATGCTAATGATTGGATGTCTCAGAGTTGACTGTGTGAATTGACCTTTTGTAGCATGTGAATAAAGTCTTTTGTTACCTTCTCCCCCAGTTTACATTGGGTATAAAAGCTGTGGAAAAATAAACACAAGTGAATTTCAGGATTTTAGTCACTGGAATACCCTCTCAATACTTTTTATGTTTCCTGTCTTATTATTTTTATGTGTCTTCATATTCTTTACTTATACTTCTTCAATTCCCACACCCCTACCCTGGTAAGAGGTGATTTTGCCAAAGCCAGCCCTCGACAGCATATAATGCAGCATTTTTCTCCTAGGCATCTACCCAGAGACGTCCGTATCCTACTACAGGACCCCCCTCCCATGTTTGTTGATGTTTTATTCAGTATAACAAAGAATTAGAATAAACCTAATTTATTCATCAACAGATGAAAAGATAATGAAATGTTCAAGTGTAGTGTGTGTGGTGTGGGACAATGGTCTGTATTCTGTCAATTATATTTTAAACAGGCAGTAAGTATAGGCAGGACAACCAGACAGGAAGTAGATGCAGGTCAATGAGAACAGGAGAATTCTGGGAAGAAGGAAGCTTTTTCTGCAGTTCTTTACCCAGCCGCAGAGGAAGCAAGATGTGACTGCCTCACTGAAAAAGGTACCAAGCCATGTGGCTAACATATACTAGAATAATGGACTAATATAACTTATAAGAGTTAATAAGAAGCCTGAGCTAATGGGCCAATCAGTTTATAACTAATGTAGACCTCTGTGTGATTTCTTTGGGACTTAACTACTGCGAGGACCAGGCGGGACAGAAAAGCCAGACAACAGTGTGTATATACACTACTGGAGAAAAATGTAACTTAAAAATGCAGAGAAATGAAAAGATTTAGTATGAAAGAAGGTATAAAGAAGAGGATACAAAGACAATTTTTTTCTAGTTCTGATTATGTCAATGAATTTTTTTTGTTCTGGGTGGTGGTGGATAAGTGCATAAAACATATTTGGTACTGAAAATGTGAGATTTAATATGAAGCTTCACAGCTTCCATCCTGAAAGTCAGTTTTATGCAGCTTTTAACTGTATAAAAGCTTATTAAGTTGTACAGACTTTGGGTCTGATTAATTTTGCTGTGTGGTATTTTGATTTATTTACAATTTTTACAATAATCCCCATCTTTTTTACATGTGTCAGAGTTGAGGTCAATTATTATCAGTGTTACTGATTATTGCTATTCTAATAAGAAAAACATACTAACTTACTAAGCTTACTTACTCTTCAGGCACTCTTAAAGCGGAGTCAAACTGTATATTCAGACCTTCTGAGTGAGTCCACGGGCCCCTTTTCTGCTTACACCTCAGTCCAGACCCAGTATGTTAGCCTTTTTATTACATACGGACTTGGCTGGTTACAGTCCTCAGGTACTTAAACACTAGCCTTAGTGTATGCACCACATGAGGTCAGAAGATGACCTTGGACCTTTAGAAATCGAGTTACAGATGGTCGTGAGCCACCACGGTCTGGTCTTTACAACTTATTCTATGATCTTTAGAAGTATTTGGTCAGCTCCAAGTTGTCTGCATAGAGACAGAGACAGCTAAGGATATAGATATAAAAGTATAGTTACATGCATACAGATAGAAAATACAGTTTAGATATATCTCCTCCTGATTCTATTTCTCTGGTTGAACTGTAACTCAGATTTTTTTTTTCTTGGTAGCAGGATTGAGGTTTGAGCCCATGGGGACATGGTGAAACACTGGCTGATATCCATATTCCATTAGATTCCACAAGTATGAACCCTGAAACTATTCATCCTGTGAGAATAAGAGAGGAACACGGCCTCATAATCGCCCCTCACACCAGACTCTGAAGCACTATCAGGACTGATTTATTTAAAGAGCTAGATATTTTTCCTAAACTTCCAAGTGTAAGAAAACACAGGTCCTCCAAAAGTCAAAATTCTACCTTCATTTAAAATGTTGATGAGTCCCATAATAGTAAGCTGAATGCTAATAAGGTGAGTTGCTCTTTGACTAAAGGGAGAAACTACTGCCCCAGGAAACAAGCAGAGCTGGTAGCTGTGTTGCCCTTACTTCCTGTACACAGTTTCTCCATCTAAGCCCCCTGTAGTGACCTGTCAGGCAAAGTTTTCTTGATGTGCATGTGATTGTTCCCAAATCCTCATAAAGTTGCCTAAACCTATTGTCCTGCCAATCATCCAGCTACACGGATTTTATGGATGTCCACTGTCTCCGGCCACTTCCCTGAGTCCCGAAGAGAAGTTATTGTCCTCAAGAGCGTCCTCGGTGACTGGAGAAACAAACGAGAGCGAACAAATTAAACCACTTTGACAAGCGGGGAAAACAAATTATGTCAGAGCCTGGTAAAAACTAGGAAGAGAAAAAAAAATGAAACTGGTCCTAGGGCAGGAGCGATGGTGAGAGGCTAGTGAGCATGAGGCCATGATCACTCACGTCTCCCCGAAGATGTCCGAACTCATCTGTTCTTGGAAGCTGAGCAGAGTCAGGCCCAGCGAACAGGAGGGGAGGGCGTAGGACTTTCTGAGAAGCTGTAACCTAGAAAGCAAGAATACAACCTATTGGGGATCTGTCTTCTCCCTGGGGATACAGCTGTTTTCTCCTCCTTTGGGGATCAGATTGGTCACATGACCTGCCCTTTCCATAGAGCCTTAGATCGTGGTGCAGACTTAACAAGGGTTCCCATTCAGGGATTCCCTCTCATGCTGTCCCCAGGATCCTGTTACACCAGTACGGAGAGAGGCCTGGCCTAGTCTGCTGGGTCCCAACAGACACTTGGCCAGTTTCCTCTACATCCTGACTAACAACCCAACCATCACCAGGCCCACCAGTTGATGCATGTATGAGCCAGCGCAGACCACCGGGCCAGAATGACGCCCCATCAAGCCACAGGACCTTGAGCTAAAGATGTCGTGACAATTGGTGTTAGTGAAGTCATTATGTGATTTGTTAGGTAACAAATAGCCTTGATCTGTGTGAAAACAGTGTACTCTGCCCGGGACATTTGAGATGGGGATTGGAGATTTTATACAGTCCACATCACCCTCCGCTTTCAACTTCCCCGTGCCTCCGTAAGGGCCGCACGCTATTTCTGACTTACTGTGGAGAGCTAGCCCGCTCTGGTTGGCTTTCTGTGTATCTCGCAGGCTGGACAGACTGTCCTTGCTCTGGATCACCTTTTCAAGGATGTTTGCTCAGTGTTTGTTCAGCCTTGAAAGACAGATAGTTCTGCCTTCCCAAGCACAAGGTAGAGTGCTTTGCCTAGACTAAAAGACAGAGGCGCCAAAAGCCCCATGGTCTTAAAAGACACGCCACTGACCGTGCGGGTATCACCTGCACTGCTGTGTCCCGCGACACAGGAATTGCCCATATTCTGGCCACTAGCCACGCTGCTAGGAACGTAGTCATTTTCTCCTCCCCAGAAATCTGCAGCCTTGTGCCAGCCCCCGTGAAACTGTAGCAAGCTAATTTGTTACCTTCCTGTAAAGAAGGTAAACCCTGAGACCTTCCACGGCTCCTGACATCAATTAATCAAAATTCCTGTTTATAAAACTATCAGCCAAACGCATGCAGGGAGATTTTTTAGCATCGGTAACAGTCCATTTCTCGGCAAATTACCCTGGAAAAGCACATTTTGTGCCTGTTCCCAGAAACTGAAGGACAGGGGCATCCAAACACATCCTTCTTCCTCCTTTAAAAGGGCACAGGATGGAGGCATGAGGCCAAATTCATCTCTTAAATAATGAAAGAAGAGGGAAATGGCAAGCTAGATGCTGATATGCCGAGAACACAGAGGCTTCCCAGCAAAAGGAAAGCACAGGTCTGTTTCCTCTTCCTGCTGCCCATCTACATTTGGCCAGAAGGATGCACAAACTCCATCCCGGGAGGCGAAGTCCAAAATCATTGAGACCGAGAACTCCCTCTGCCTTTATTGTAATCACTCAGGCAATGCAACGACGGTCCTCATCACATCCATGGTACTCCTCAGGTTTCCCAGTATTTGACACAGCTCAGATATTCCCGGGCAAGAGAGATGTGCACATTTGCTTCTAACTCCAGCGTCTTCAATTCAGCCTTTTCTAACAGAAAGTTGTAACTGCACGTGACACTCCCCTAGGGGGTTGTTGAATGACCCGCTGCTCTCAGGCAGTGGAGAGAGGTCATCAAAGCAGGAGAGATGCCAGGCCCCCCTCAGCACAACTCGAAGACTGCTGATGTCCTACAGATCAACACACACTTCCCAGTTGTTCCCTTGTGGGGCTTCCGATGATGTCCTGTCTTCTGCCTCTGGGTATAGGTCTAGCGGCCAATGTCTTTCTCCCCCACAAGGCTCAGATTCTACAGGATAAGACCTAACTCTGTGCCACATCAGCCAGAAGCTACTAGGTGCCTAAGTAAACGTGAAGCAGTGGCTTGGTAAATCGTCTAGCAAAGGGTTTTAAAACGTTGATTTGCTAAAATACTATGACTAATTAAATTAGACTCTCAGAGGGCAACGGATACAGTGTGGAGTCTGCTATTTAAAAAAATAATAATAATAATCAAGTGATTGCAGTGAGCAGCCAGGAGTGAAACTTTATTAAGCAGCACCAGACGTGTGACTAGCAAATCCAAAGGCTTAGCCCAGAACTCATTCCATGTGAGAGATGGTGGATTAAAGGAGTGGCTGTATATAAACAATTGGAAATTAAAGCTCTTATTCATTGGCTCATTCATTCAGATAAATACTCGTTGATTCCTTGGTATCAGCTACTTCTCTCGGGGTGGGGGCCATGGTACAGAGGGAAAACTCACAGAACTTGCAGTTCTAAAACCACAGACGAAAGTACAGAATGCTACAAGAGCGGCTTGGTGGCCCCCCAAGGTGGCCCCCCAACATCGAGGGCGTCCTGTCAGTCCCCTCAACAACCAGTGCTTTCAAGAACTCATCAGAACGCCTGAATAGCACTTTCCTCTCTGATCGAAATCAGAGATCTCCAGAAGGAACAGGAAAAAACAACGAACATTCCTAACCCCTGAGGTTACTGGGAAATCCGGAAATGACACATTAGAAATGGAGCTTTAGGCTGGAGAACTGGCTAATGCAATGGGCCACTGGCATAATCCACATACAGGAAGGGCCATCGCAGAACCTTCTATGGAAAAATATCTGACGGGAACACAGCTGCCCTAAACACATGGGGAACTAGAGCAGAAGACAAGAGCTTATTAGGACCTTGATGTATCAAGGAGATGTGCTACCCACACAACAGAGTGTCTCATCCATGTGGTCAAGGAGTACATCCAACGCAGGTGCACACACACACACACACACACACACACACACACACACTCCTGCTGTTCTTTCCATGTCTGATCAAGAAGCACCTACCACACAATGAACAGTACATACAGACCTCTTTTCTGGGATGCTCACGTGCAACCTTTTTTTTTTTTTTTTTCTGGGATAAACACTGAAACCTCCTTCCCATGCTGGGAAGAAGGGAACATTCTGGATTTGAATATCAGTTACTCCGTGACAGATGAATGGCATTAGGAAAGTCATTGAATCTCTCCAGATACTTGGTCTATAGACAATAAGCACAACAACCTCAGGTTTGTGGATGAAATATGCACATATAGCTTTCGGTGGGCACATCACAGGTGTTCAAAGAGATGTGCTGTCAAGATCCTGCATTGCAAACCTACCTGGAATGCAGCAACTTTAAATGTATACATGTGTATGTATGGTATATATGTGTGTGATGTATGCATGTATATGCAGGTGGATACATGTACAGAAGCCCATGGAAGTTACTGGGCATCCTGCTCCACCACTCTCCACTTTATTCTCTTGAGACACAGTCTCTTGCTGGACCTGGAGTTTGCCAGCTTTTGGGTAGGCAAGCCGGATCCCCAACCCAAGCAATCTTCTTGTCTCCATTATCCCACTCACCCCACCAGCACTGGAGTTTCAGTTACACACCGGCACACCGAGATTGCATACAAGTGCTGAGGCTAGAAACCCAGGTCCTCATGCTGGCCAGCAATGACTCCTACAAGTCATCTCCCTGGGCTCATGACTATAAATTTCCAACTTAATACAACAGAGCCTATCATTTTAAAAAGAAAGAAAAATCTCTGCCTCTAATAAACAATATCTCTCAAATCAAGAACAAGCAGATATGGGACAATCTCAGGAAACTGACACACCGAAACCCAGCTCTTTCACACATTGCCACAATGCAGAGTATCCGTAAGATCCTGTCGTTGTGTATCTACTTACATTCACTAATATCACTTTACAGGTTTGCAAAATTTTCAGGCCAATAAATGGAAGAAAATACAGCTTTGCTTTGAGTTCAACAGCATTTTTTTTTATTTCAAAACCACTTATATCAATTGCACCAAGGTAAACTGAGGGAAATGTGCGGGGTTGAGGATAGAAGAAGGGAGGAGGATGAGGTTAACAGAGATGTTTCTTTGTTTCAGACACATGGTCTCGTGTAGCCCAGGATAGCCCCAAAGATACTGCATAGGCAAAAATAACGCTGTTCTGAGTATTCTATTGCCTCTACTTCCCAAGTACTGAGATTATAAGCATCACCACTATACCCAGTTTCCTGTGGTCCTGTGGGTAGAACCCAGGGCTTCATGCTAAGCCAGCAGTCTGCACTATACTCAGAAGACAATGACATTCATGAAGAAGCACTCCAGGTGGAGGGGGGTTGCCCTATGGCACAGTGTATAGCTCAGAATTGATCCTTTGGGACTTAGGGACACAAGAAGACTGCCCTCAAATAATGGGATTGATTGATTGATTGATTGATTGATTTGTTTATTTTGCTTGGTTTAATTCTAGCCAGCTTTTCTTAACTTAAATCACCCCATGTACCTTTTACCTTGGGCTTTTTCCTTTCTCTATTTCTATATATCTTTCTTTACTTCTTACTCTATGGCTGGATGTGTAGTTGGGTGACTGGCCCCTTGAGTCTTCCTTCTCTTGCTCCTTGATCTCTCCTCTCTGCCTGCCAGTCCCTTTCCTTTCTCCTGCCTTATTATTGGCCATCCAGCTTTTTATTAGACCAATCAGGTCAAGCCATGGAATCTAAATATATGATCTAGTCAAGGGCTTGCACCTACATCTTCAAATCTTTTGAGTGGTTCTGCAGAAGGATAAATTCAAAAGAGAAAGAACAACTCTTATAATTCTTAAAGGGATTTCACTGGGTCACCAGAAACAAAGCTTTTTTATCCCCCTAAAATAATTCAGTTGTTTCTACTGCCTAGAATCATGACACAGATGCAAAATTAGGCTTGGGAAGCACCCTATTTTCATCTTTGATTGTAATCTTTTCATGAAATAAATTAGGCATTACGGGAAGAGTAGGAGGTGTGAACATGACCAAAATGCAAACCATAAAATTCTCAAGGAGTTACTAAATAGGTTTTGATTAGGTATTTCTCCCTGACTTCCTTGACCACATCCCACACATTAAGCGAACACTGTGTTTTCTTGCAAATATGGACTCCTTCACAGACGATGGCCTTTGGAGACAACAAGCAGATACTCAGATGTCCCCAATAGTCTTGATTCCCCAAAAGTTAAAAAGTCATTAAATCTTATAAAGAAATACTGAAGAACTAGAAGAAAGAAAAGGTAAACATCTTCTATTATAACCAGTACAATTGTAACTGGTTAATGTTAAGACATTGAGAGTACAGTTCACACACACAGCCCATTGTTAATGTGCTATTTTAACTTAAAACAAATGTACACATATATTTACCTAGGCTTTCCCACTATGTAGTTAAAACTTCCCTTGTCCTTCTCACGAAAGTCTAATCCATAATGTATCACTCTGATTGAGAGAGCTGGCTCTTTACCTAATTCCTCTCCTCTGCATCAAAAGAACAGTAACTGCGGGTGTCTGCAATAACAGCCTACAGCCTGCCTACACTTCCCAGTCTTCCAGGACCATAGGTAGATCATGATTGGTCAGGTGACTGCGAAAGTAGGTGCTGAGTGCCACTTTTGGGCTGATGCCTGGAGTCAGGGTTACGGTTCCTCCAGGATTTCCTTCCTGGCTCCAGAACCTGGGATCACACAATTCTAACCATGATGACAACACAAGCCCTACACATCTACACATCAAAGTCATTTTAACAACAGTAACAAAAGACCTGGATCCCATAAAGCAGACTTCTGTCCGGCCTAGAACATGAAACAAGATGCAATCCATCTTCTTGTAGCCATTGTATTGTTGCTGCATTTCCTGGGTCATCAGCTCCTGCCTTACTCTCATAATATGATCCAATTATAACATCCAGTTTCAATTTGTTCACATGGATAAAAACTTAAAACCATAGGAATTAGTCTGAGTGGGAACCCTCTGACGGTATGGCTTTCCCTTTGGTTTTTAGTTTGTTGTTTTTTTTTTTAAACAGGTGGTTCATCAACATCTTCTATAACAACATGTGGAAGGCAACATTTTTATCAAGTCTCCACAATGCATTTGATTTCATTTTCAGTGGGGTAATTTTCTTCATTTTCATATCCATATGCCATTCTTTAAAGTAATATTTAATTAAATTACGTAATTACAAAACAGCACAGGTGGCGTAAGCATATTGGGACCAGATCAACACTCAGTAGCTGTCAGCTGCTGCTCCACTACAAGTTCCCCTCGGAACTCTATGCTCTAGCACGCCAATCGCTTTGTAAACCCACATTTCTACAGTTGGGGATTTTTGCGGGCTCTGCTAAGTTTCTCCAAGGGTCAGGTCCAAGTCAGTGGGACAGCTCAGTTTCTGAAAGTCGGCTGTACGTTGTCAAAGGTGAAGGGGTGATGAAACACCACCCAGCAAGGATCAAGGCTATTCTAGGAGCCTCAAGGTGCAAAGGCACCCTGAGGCCTTTTATAGCTCTGTCACAATGTCACTTTTGTCATATTGTTTAAATATGCTTTTGCTTAACAAGCCAGAATGGCAGCCAAGATCTAAGAGTAGAATTAATTGGAAACATTTTTTAAAATAAAGCCTTGTTTTTTTTTTAATGCATATGAGTAGTTTGCCTGTTTGTATGTGCACCATATGTGTGCCTGATGCCTGTGGAGGCCAGAAAAGGGGGTTAGATTCTCTGGAACTGGAGTCTGATAGTTGTGAGTCACCATGCGGTTGTTAGGAATGGAGCCCATATCCTCTACAAGAGTAGCGAGTGTTCTTTACCACTGAGCTATCTTTCAGCAGCATCCTGCATGGCTTAGGCTCTGGGACTGTGATGAGAATGAAGAAAAGACAGACACATACATGTACAGTGGATCGGAACTGGGTGGGAGTCTCCTACTGCCTCAACCAAGAACCTCTGTGTGTTTGTTATGAACATACAGCACTATGTCAGGGGTTAACTGGCCTCGGTAGGAGGTCTCTGTAGGTGAGCATCAGGCTGTAAACATCAGCGTGGAGGAAGTGCAGTTGCTATTATTATCATTATCTATCATTATCTATCATTAATAAACACTCAAACTCTCAAGAAAAGCTTTAATACCCTTTTCGAGTCCTGCCCATATCGGGGAATGGCTCTCCCTCTTCCCTATAGGTCCAAAGGCTGCAGTCCTCAGCACAGACCTGACCTTGTCAACAACACACATTCACGCAGAACTCACTCACCCAGAGCTTCCTCTAGTCCCTACATCTCTCCAGCACCAAACTGTGGACATTTCTCAAAAACAATCTCATATGTTTGATCAAACAACTCAAGGAAAGGGAAAGAGGCGGACAGAGCATAGCTTGAAGTAGCCTGTGAGCTGCACCCAGAAGGTACCAAGAACAGGAATTGGCATCGTTTCTAGAGGGGACAGAGATCCTACTGCCTAAGGAAGCCCATTAAGCAGAACTCATTAAAGAGCTTACATAGTTCACAAATGCCATGATGCGTCTAGCACAAATGGACTGTGGTACAGTACAACCAGGGGAAGAGAAAACATATGGGAAGCTGGGCCAGCAGGACACTGGGGTGGGAGACAGACAGAGCAGGGAAATTCAAGTTCAAGAAGAGACCCGGTCAGGACATTGTGAGTGTGGCCTGTTCCTTGTCTGCCTCCCAGGGAGGTTTGATGTTCCTTTCCCATATTTCTCCCCCATCTCCTTTTTCTTGACCTTTCCTACTCCCTTCTTCTATTGTAAAGTACCACAGCACCATCCTTCTAGATTGTCAGCATCTTATAGGGTATGAAATTACCACTAAGTTAGCACTGAACAATCGATTGTTCTACAAAGTGCTAAATTACATAAATAAAAACTATAGTGTCTACAGGTTTTTGCCAAGTGAGTATGAAATCAAACAGGGAAAATCTCCAGGAAATATCATCCCAATAATACTCAGTGATGGCTTATCAGCACGTGAATAAACCGTGTCTGGCTTAAGTGCACTTGCCTGTGAGTACAAGCTGCTAAGTACTCAGGGTGAAAGAGAGTGGGACCAAACTGGCATGCCCATAAAATCTGGAGCCGCCGTCAAAAGGAAAATATCTGGCTATAAAAGTACATCTGGCCACATAACCTCAATCTTCAGTATATGCCCTTTGGCCATAAATTAAAAGAAAAGAAAAAGGAGGGGCTATAGATGAAGATGGGTAGCCAAGCGCTCATTTAGCATATCCAAGGGCCTGGGTCCCAGCCCCAGCCAGCACTGCAAGGGAATGTGTCGTGATGCCACGTTCATGAAGCAACCCAGAAATCAGCAATAGGGAACTGATACTATAATTTTAGAATAATATATGTATCCATTAAGGTGTGCATTTGTGGGATATTTTTTGAATATAGCAAATGTTTACAAATAACATTTGCAAATGACGTTTATAAAAACGAGAAAAGCAGACTTCGAAGCTTTCCAAGTACTGTGAAAATATATGTGTGTATGGCAAGAGTAGGACCGCACTCAAATAGAAGCTAGAAGGGAAATCCAGATGTGTGAAGGTGATGGGTTTTAACAACACTGATTAGATAGGGGTGCTACTTAACAGCATTCCAGGGACTAGAAGAAGAGAAGCAAGGGGGTAAATGAAAGACCAAAAGATGGAAATACTTAACTAGCTGCTGACAAAATCACCACCAACCCAGCTCACGTTCTCAGAGCTGACATTTATGTTCGGCACCGAGTGTTCTTAGTAAGGATAATGATTAGATAATTTGTAATATGGAAGCATGCTAATGAGTGTAATCGATTTATTCAGAAGGAGGCTTAATCATTAATTCTTTCCTTCTACCAAATGGCCTGCATACTTGACTTTATCAGATATTTACGGATGGGGAAAAGTAATTTCAGCTTAAAAAAAATGTATTTGGAGTCAGTGCTCTGGCTGTGGCCATGCCACAAACCAGCTGTGTGGAGCTGAACACGTGACCAAGGTTTCCTGGGTCTCACTTTCTTTGTGCTGAAAATAAGGGGACTGAGAGGTTCCCTAACACTGGTGACACAGGAAACCCTGTCCTGTCTCTAGGAGCTTTGTGTAGGACATGGGGAGAACTCTATGTTCATGTCACCAGTGGTCCAAAATTCCTGAGAAGAGGCCCAGATAGAATCTATCTTTGGGAGGCCGTGGCCCTACTGGATTAAAGATTATTACTCATAGCCGGGCAGTGGTGCTGCATGCCTTTATTTCCAGCACTTGGGAGGCAGAGATGCAGGCAGACCTCTGTGAGTTCGAGGTCTCAGAGCTAGTTCAGGACAGCCAGAACTGTTACACAAAGAAACCTTGTCTTGAAAAATAATTTAAAAAGTTATCATTTATTTAGCAGATTACACTGATATGGAACTTGTTCCCAATGGAGCAAGTATAAACTCATTTGACCCTCATAGTTATCCTGGGATGAAGGGAGAGTATATCCTCAGTTCACAGACGAAGACGCTGAGTGCTTCATTTGCTTGGGGTCACTCGGCCAACAGGGCTAGAACTGAATTCTGAGCAATACCACTGCCCATGACCATGCATAGGACTCGTCTTTCCATGGGACGCCTCTGTCTGTTCATCTAAATCCTTCCCAACTCTACAGTTGTAAGTTTATCATTTCATAAGAGAGAGGACGGCTCAAATATGTAAAACCGCCCAGAGCGTCGTGCCTTGAGGATGCTTCAACTGTTACCCTTGGCCTTCGGGGAGACATGAGATTTCATAGTTATTCCATAGACCTTGTGGGTCAACTTTACCACAGCCTCCTGTCAATTTCACCTACAGAACAAATCACAGGGGATTTGGAATAAGATTTTTTTTAAGTATGTAGTGAGAGGTAGATCAGAAGTTAACGGCATTTGTTTATTTTGTAAAAGACCTAGGTTCATTTCCCAGAACCCACATGGTGACCCACAACCTTCTGTAACTCCAGTTCCAGTGGAGTCAGTGCCTTCCAAGGACACTACACACACATACATGCAAGAAAAACATTTACACACATGAAATAAAAATAAGGGGCCCTCTAGGGTGCTATCTCAGCCTCCACACTCAGGCCCTGAGATTTCTTTCAGTATTCATGAGCTAGCCCTGGCTCACAAAGCCCTAAACATTCCCCTACCATTTCTAGTACTAGGTATTTATTTATTCCTTCCTCAATCCTAAAATACAGCAAATGTGTATTATCTTATCTCAGACATTCTACAAACACTAATCTTTATATTTGTTGTGTCTGCTGACTCTTACTCGTGATAGACTGTTCATACAATATTAAGTTGTGAGATAATATTGAGTATCCTCTAACACTGAAAATTCAGGGTTGCCAGGTTTGATGTTGTATAACTCTAATAGGACATTATTGGTCTGAGACAAATCTTAATATATGAATATATCAATTTTCATGAATTCTTAGAGGAGGCATTTGCTTCCATCTAGATTCCAGTACAATCCAGTTTTATTGGGGGGGAGGGTCCTCACTCTGTAGCCCAGGACTTGAACTCATGATACTTTAGTGATTAAATCTCTAATTTCCTAGGATGTCATGGTATCCAGGGGTGATCAAGATGATGGAGAGGTCACTCGTCTCATACAGACTCTTTAGCCTAAACTCTTCCCCAGATACATGGCACTCGGAGCTCCTAGATGTCCCTGGTTTCTTCAGTTCATTTGCTATCCTCTGCAGGCACCTGGGGTTTCCGCTCTCTTCCCTTTGATTAGCAGCTAACATGTTATTCATAACATGCATCCATCTCTTCTAAAATTCTTCTGAACTCCTCATCTCCTGCTGTCTCCTCGTGGATTCAATTTATTGATTTCGACTTTGCGGAGAGATTTTTGCTTTTTATTAAGTTTTGAGAGGTAATTGAGAAAAACAACGTATCATGGTTAAGCAGAAGTCTATAGATTAGTTTATTTTTAAAGGGGTCTTAGAGAGAAGAACACAAAGATTCATATATAAGAAACACCTTTTTGTTAAAGTTGTTTTTATTGTTGTTGAACCAGGTTCTCATGTAGCCCAGGCTGCCTCAAACTTGATATGCAGTTGAGGATGACCTTGAAATTCTAGGCCTCCGCCTCCACCTGCTGGTGCTGGGATCATATACCTGTAATGGCCAGGTTGCTGAACCACTAAATAGCCTTCAGAAGAATCTTCAGCTGGGAGTGTAGTCAACTGTAAGCCTTCAAATGCTTCCCTTTAGAACTAGAGCCGAGTTCATCGCGTCAAGGTCATGCTAGCTCCTGTCAACAGCCAAAAAAGAAAAAAGAAAAGGAACTGGAATCAAGCTGTGCCCAGCCTTTGAGACCCATCAGCCTGAGCAAGACCCTCTAGAAACCATTCCTCCTGCCCATCCCTTCCTTGTGGGTCTCCTCTAGCAGCGCTAAGCCCTGCTTCACCTCGTTTACCTAGCCCTGCTCCCTCTCACGCTGTGTCGTGCAGAGAGATCTCCCAGTGTTTCATGCCACCATAAACCTCTCTTGAACACCTGAACATGGAGACACACGCCTTTAATCCCAGTATATAGGCAGGTCTCTATAAGTTCAAAACCAGCCTGGTCTACCCAGCAAGTTCCAGGATAGTAACATACATCTTTGAGACCCTGTCTCAGGGGTTTTTTGTTTGTTTGTTTGTTTTTTAATTCCTCTGATCTTATTAGAGGCTGGAGAGCACTTGTTAAGAGTTGGTTAAGCTTGCATTGCTCTGTTGTGAGGACCAAAGTTCAGAGCCCAACATCCACATTGAATAGCTCACAAAATCCTGTAACTCCAGCTTCAAGGGATCCAACACTGTCTTCCGGCCGCCCTAGGTACCTGAATACATACACACAGTGGAAAAAGAGAGAGAGGGAGAGAGAGAGAGAGAGAGAGAGAGAGAATCTAATTAAAATTTGGAATGGGGGCTGAAGAGATGACTCAGCAGTTAAGAGTACTTGCTGTTCTTCCTGAGAACCCAGGTTCAATTCTCATCACCCACGTGGCAACTCACAACTGTCTGTAACCTGGGGATCCAACACCCTCTTCTGGCCTCTTTGGAAACCAGGCATGAACATATTACACAGACATACATCAGACAAAATACTCATATATATATATATATATATATATATGTGTGTGTGTGTGTGTGTGTGTGTGTGTGTGTGTGTGTGTGTATTAAAATAAATTTAAAAGAACCTCTTGGCATCTGCTTCTTGTGGGAACTGAGCTGAGACAGCATACATCTACCACAAATAAGGCAGTTTTCAAATGTTATAAGAAAAAATTGTCAAGTATAAATTACTTAAAATAACCAATATTCTCAATGTATATTCAGCATGGTCCTGATTAGTATTTTAAAGGCATAGTGTAGCACAGGTATGTGTATATGTGCATATATTCTTCATATATAATATATATATACTACATATATGTATATACATTTGATCCTTCAGAAATTAAAATATCAAGTATATATTTCTGCATGCATAAATTATGACTGCTTGATGATTTCTTTTTTTTTTTCAAAGTTTATTAAATTATGAAAGTTTCCTTTCCGCCCCTCCTCCCACCACCCTCCCACTGCCCCCCTCCCCCTCCTCCTCCCTCTCCATCCCTAAGAGCAGTCAGGGCTTCCAGCCCTGTGGGAAGTTCAAGTTCCTCCCCCCTCCCTCCAGGTCCAGGAAGGTGAGTATCCAAACAGACTGGATCCCAAAAATCCAGTATATGCAGAGGAAACAAGTCCCAGTGTCATTGTCAATGGCTTTTCAGAAAGGCTCCGGGCCAGCCACATTCAGAGAATCCGGCCACATTCAGAGAATCTGGTTGGATCACATGCTCGTTCAGTCCCAGTCCAACTGGCCTTGGTGAACTCTCATTAGATCCGACCCCTTGTATCAGTGGGTGATCGCACCCCTCGCGGTCCTGAGTTTTTTTTTCATGTTCTTCCTCCTTCTGCTCCTCATTTGGACCATGGGGGGCTCAGTCCGGTGCTCCAATGTGGGTTTCCGTCTGTATCGCCATCCATCGTCGAATGAAGGATCTATGGTGATAAGCAAAATCTTCATCAGTATGGTTATAGGCCAAGGCCATGACTGCTTGATGATTTCTTTACCAATTTCTTATTTTCTAACATTTCAATAATTGAACATTATTACTTCTATGATCAGAAACAAAGATTCAGAGCACACACACACAAACACACACATTCGCAATACACTCTCAGGTCTGACACTGTCTGATTAGATGGGGCTGATCAGACTCATCTTTGGGAGTTGATGCACAGACAACAGGAATAAGCAAGTAGCAAGAAACACAGATTATAATGTCAGAGCTTAAAATATGTGCTTGGCAGATTCCAGATGTTCTCGAAATCCAAACTACATTTAGGAATCCTGATGGAGTTTTGGAAGGGAACAGACAGATGGTGTGCCAACCTACTGAGCATTGCTTGGCTTTGATTCACTGGGTTTTAAAGGAAATTTCTACCAAGTCAATGTTTACCCAATCTACTTTGTTCTTTGTGTTGTCATTTATCTGGAAAGGAAGAATACAATCTTTGTCTCCCTGACAGACATGAACTTTCCTTTAGAGTCTGTAGAAAGGGTGGATAAGATGATCTAAGCCGATATGGGGCATGTCCTCTGTCCCCACACAGCCGCCCTCACCTTGCCCCTCTATCAGAAGCTGCCTCTGTGTTTTCTGCTTTTGAGGATCTCCTGGGGACCTAAATATCAGGACAGTATAATATTAACACAGTATAACAAAGTAATGCAGAATAATAAATAATACAGTAAAACAGTAGAGTATTAATGCAATTAATTATATTACATTATTGTAATAGTAAGAGCTGATGTTTATCGGACAACTTCTCTGATGCTGCTTATGCACTTAGCAGCTCGCTGAGCCTTCGTAAGGAATCGGCAAGGGGTGTGCCAACACCACTCCTGTTATAAAGGCAGGCACAGAAGCAGGAGAGGTCAAGGAACTTGCAGACCCACAGGAACAGGGCATGGTATAGGTGGGTGTGAACACAGGAAGCTGCCAAGGAGAAATAAGAGACCCAAAGGCACATCTGCCCCTCAGATACAGGGCCAGCTGTCCTTGACGGAAAAGAATAGATAAGCAGGCGGGAAGTGAGAGTCCACTGGGGAGCAATCAGTCAAAACAGACAAGAGGGCAAGAGCCTGAACAAACAAGAAAGGTGGCAAACAAAGGCCAGAAGTATGGACTGGCAGACGCACAGATGAAGCGGGGCAGGGGGCATGAGAGGGGCACTGGCAAATGAGTCCAGGGAGGCACACAGCGGGGAAAAAGGCCAAGAGAAGAACTGGGTGAGCACGTGGAGTGTAGACATGAAGGACAGGAGGCATGCAGAAAGCCACTGATAGGGTGGCAGGACTGTCAGCCAAGAGGAAGAGGGAGATGCCGAGGTGGGGAGGTGCCCACCCCAGGGAAGCAAGGCAGCGGAAGTGGCTGACTTGTGAAGAAACCGCATCATTTCCTGTTCCCTGTTACTTTAACCTCGGTCTTCCTCAGTCACTCTGCCAAACCATGAGGAGATGAACTCCTCCTGCAGGGTTTAACTTTATAGAGAGAAATGGGACACGCCAGCTGCTTCTGCCCAGCATACATTGTTGAGGTGGGGCGGTCAGTTCTCTGTGTTGTGAGGGATCCCCTGAGAGAATGACGTGATTAAAGTGAGTAGCTAATGCTCAAAATGGAGATTCTTCCCGTCCAGAACAACTGGTCTGCCAGATGGTCCCTTGTGTGAGAGCATAGCCAGGGCTTCACGCTCTGTGCGTGCTCCAGAGGACAGCCACGGGCAGCATGCTACTCTCAAGTACCCACATGTATTTGGAGGCGCCCACTCTTCGCAGAACAGTCCACATGGCCTGGCTTGGCACTGAGAGCCCTCCACTGATAAGGCCATATTCATATGTCAACAACCTTAATCCATAAAGAGATTCAGCAAATCTACATCTTGACAGCTTTAATCCTGCTCCTAAATGCCAAAAAGCCAAAGAGGATTTAAGAATTAAAGGATGTGGTTTCCTTCATCTCCCAGCTTAGTCATGGATCACAGAAGTTTATCATCACACCAAGTTCCCCAGGTCCAGAAGCTAGAAGACGAGACACATCTTCAGGTGCCTGCTGAGACAGAGGTCAAGTCGGTATGAGGTGACAGTGCCGGGTCCCTGGGCAGCAGCAAGGGAGACCCTGGTAACTCCAGCATCAGGGAAACAAGAGAGCTGAGCCAGCCCACACAGTTTCCAGTAGAGAGCTGGGAGTCTGGTGGAAAAGACAAAAGTAGTCAGCAATCAGACAAGGCTCAGAAACCTACAAACATAGATCCCTGATATAACTAAGAGTCACTTGAGCCTCATACAAGGCTTCATTTTTCCAACTACTCTGTGGGCTCACTAGGTAGTAGCTATTTTCCTCTGTTGTTATTGTCTTTGATGTGCAGCAACCATTCACACGCCCCCTAGTGGTCAGACCACAAATCTCTCTCTCTCACACACACACACATATATACAGACACAGACACACACACAGACCCCACCATTCACACGCACACTATACAACACACTCCAACACACACACATATACACACACACACCCCACACCACAAACAATCCCCGATGCATGCACATACATACACATTCACTACACACACAAGCACTACACATACCTACACCACACCATACATACAAGCATACACATACAGACACCACACAATACATACACATACTACACATATACCACACACCCTACCCCCCCACATACACACCACAAATATCCTACACCGTACACACACCACATCCATACACCACAGCAAGCATACACACTAAACACCATGCACATACATAAATAATACATACACACTACATACATACATATACACACCTCCCATACACATATACTAAACATTACACACATACATATACCACACATACACCACATACATACCCATACTCCCTACACTCATACACACATGATTCCATTGCTGGCTTCAGAAGCAAGGATGGAACTCAGTAAGCCACAACGCACAGCCTTTTGGCCAGTGGTTGGTTTCAAATTGGGTCTGTATTACACTGAATCAACAAGACACAATAATACTTTATTGGGCAGTAGGCAAAAAGGCGTTTGCTTTTTCTGGTGGGATTTCCATAATCAAGATGAATGACTGAGTATGGTAGCTCATACACTCAAGATTTCTAAGCAGAGGGATTGTGTCTCAGACCCAGCTACATACATGGTGAGACCATTCCACAAAAGAAAAAAGATTACATCTCTCTGAACTGCCAAAGAAGTCAAGATTACAATGGATCGAGGGAAGAAATAAGAGAAAATGGTGTCTGCCGTCACTGAGACCTTGGTTCTCACAGTGCACAGAGCCACTGTACCCCAAGAGAGCCAGTAAATTCCTGCTCTTCTGAAGGCAATATGAATTGTAATCTAGTCTCACAATTGAAGATGTTAGGACACACAGGAATGGAAGATGAAGTTAAAATAAATTCCCTTTATCATGGAAGTGGGAGGCTCAGGGATCAAGAGATACACTGTCTCAATGACATGTGCCAGCACTCTGCCTCCCAGAAGGAAGATGGAAAGAGAGTTGGCATTAACTCCCAATGACTCAGCATCTCTGATCCTATGCCTGCTGGGGGTAATGTCAACCTACCCTTGGATCAGGGATACCTAAAGTCACCTGGAGAAAAAAAAGCAGCTGCAGGGGACCCTTCTATCTTACATCACCAGGGACAAGCCACTTATGCCCTGCTCCCCAGTTTCAACCTCTTGGATCTTTGTTGTTCCTGGTCACACTAAGGCCTTCCTAAGTTAACATGCTGGCTCCTCCCCACCTCAAGTCCTCTGTATACAGCGTAGCTTTCTGGTTAGAAAATTATTCGCGTGAGCAGTATGCGTGTGTGTGTGTGTGTGTGTGTGTGTGTGTGTGTGTGTGTTCAATTGATTATTTCCCCTCATGAAATGTGAACAGTTCCCAGCAGAAACCCTCCATTGGAAATTCGGGGCAGATATCCCAGCTTCTCCTTTCTGCCCCCATTCAGCACTAGAGTTTGCAAAAATGAGCATATCCACTCCCATATGGTACAAATGAACACATCCCCAAGGCGTCTGTGAACAGACAGGAGGCATGTTTGATTTTTATAGCTATATGTGTCAAGTTGGGAGCTTAAGCCCCAGCAAAATGCATCTATCCTAGCTCCCCGCTCCTCCTACCCCACCCCCACAACCGTTAGCACTTTGGACTCCAAATCCCAGCAGGCCAAGTCCTGACCCCTCCCTGGGGGTGGGGTCAAGACCACACCCCATGTATTTAAATGAGCCCCCACAAGAGGAACATGTGGTCTCCTTTTTTTCTGCCTTGCTTTTGCATGGCTTCTTGGTTCCCCCTTGGGGCCACCCAAGAGCGCAGAACTCCCATTAAACCTGGATATTTCTTAATTTGGCTTGTTTTGATTTGGCTTGATTGGGAATTTTGCTGCGGCGGGGAGCTTGCGTTAGGAAATAGTCCTAACAATGTGTTGCTTCCTTCTTTAAGGGATTCCCCTGGTCTTCACATAGCACTAGGAAAATGAAACGTCCCAAGCCAGTGAATTCGAACTGCGAGTTGCTTCTCTTTGAGAGTACAGTCCCTGTTAAGTAACTATTCAAGTCCATCACTTTTGGCATGACCATCTGGTTTAACTGTTCCCTCTAGTCTAACTCTGGGAGCCCCCACTTTCTCTGGCCTAACAATAAATCCCTAGGGAGGCCACTTGCCCATCACTGCAGCAATGGCTTCCAGAAGCAGACGAGTGTCCAGTTATGTGAGCACCTGGTTCCCCTCTTGACGTTCTCCCATTTCATAAGAGGCAGTGTAACCTTGCTTCCAGACGCAGCTGACCCTCATACGGGACCTCTCTTCAGACCCTGACCTTGAGAAGGCAGCAACTGGGTTGAGAACAGGTCCGGTGGCTAAGCACTTGCCCTCTGCTCCTTCCAGGAAGCTCCCGTCACTTCTGTACCGTGGCCCCTGCTAGCAGAAGCTACAGTGAGGAGGCCCAGTAGGACAGACAGGCCTACAGCTGGGGCAAATGCTGTGATCGGCCCCGTGATCTCACGTACCCAAGGCAGAAGCACACATGATTCTGCTCTCATGATCCGAGGCGCTCTGATCTTAGCCGTGCGAGTGGTGTGGTCCTGACGAAAGGGAAGAATCCGTGTCAGCTGCAGTCAATCACAAGAAAAAGGCTTACTGGGCTCCCTGTCCTCACCCAGTGCTCCCCAAAGCATAAAGCTCCACATAGCATTAGGCAAGAAGGTGCTCAGCTCAGCCACTCAGGCTTCCTACTGCCTTGCTTTGGTAACATTTGTCCTTTGACATCTGTTCCCTCCAAGCAGCAAAGGGAAGGGGGCTGGAGGAGGGCACAGAAGGGAACAGAGGAACCTGCTAGATAGAAGGCAAAACAGCATGAACGCCAGAGCTAGAAGCCTGGCTTGTGGTTGCCTAAACCACTTGCTTGCAAGTGACTTCTGATCGCCAGCAAACTGCTTAAGCTCTCGTAATGAAATTTCGTCTCAACGACAGGGAAGATCACGGAAAAAATAAACAACTTAATATATGACCCTGGAGTCATCCCTGATACCTTACAAGCACTGGCCTCATCCCTGGTACCTCACAAGCACTGGCCTGTAGGTGCTTGCTGAACAAAGCTCATCACCAGAGGGCAGGTTGCTTCACCACTGGGTTCAGTCAGCTACTGTCTTGTCCACCTTCTGCGGTGATCATTGCAGAAGGCCCTGGACACCTCACATGGAGCAATAGTAGCAGCCTTCTTAACAGGCAGAGGTCTGGCGATCTCAGCAGAGAATGTCTGACCTGGGTCCCAGGATGTTAGCGGAGTTTCTTCTCAGAAATGGGACTTTTTCATTTTCCAGGTCTCTGTTTTGGATTTTCTGCCTGGA
The DNA here is from genome assembly GCF_982192425.1 of Myodes glareolus. Taxonomy (NCBI): domain Eukaryota; kingdom Metazoa; phylum Chordata; class Mammalia; order Rodentia; family Cricetidae; genus Myodes; species Myodes glareolus. Next base: position 33,793,968 of record NC_142040.1, read on the forward strand.
GAGTCCTCCTTAAGAGCATTTGTGTGCTGTAAGTGCCAGCACATGATGGCTTAGAGGTTAAGGGCACTGCCTGTTCTTCTGAAGGTCCTGAGTTCAATTCCCAGCAACCATATGGTGGCTCACAACCATCAGTAATGAGATCTGGTGCCTTCTTGAGGAAGAGACTTGGTCAGTTGTCCTCATCAATTTAGACCATGAAACACAATATGGACAAGTTCAACAGAACCGCCATATACAGGCTGCCCATACATGTGTCAGCATTGCCAGGGCATAAAAATAAATAAATAAATAGATAAGTAGATGAATAAATAAATATGCCATCATTTACTTCCCAACCAGGGGCTCCTGATATGGTCAGTAAGAATTAAAACAGGGTCAGCTTGGATGGGTCTCAACAAAACTGAGGCAGAGACGAGTTTATTTCAAGCAATGAGACTTTTTATACACTTATCAAAACAGAGTACAATGGTAGCTGCCGTGATGTAATGGCGGTTGCCAGCTCGAAAGCAAATCTAAGATTAATGTCTAAGACTAATTGTTCTGCCAAACCTTCACATGCTTTGCCAACTTCTAAGGAACACAGAGAAACACAGATGTCCTGAATGCACCACTGCCTGAGTGAGTGCCTCGGTTTCTCAGGAACCGAAAGGCTCACAGTAACCTCAGAAACCAATGACGCTGACACACACCTCTCAAGCAGCTAGGCCGGGTCGGCTTCATGATTCTCTGCACTGTGCCTTGGCAAAAATGCCTGCTACTTACCAGGAGGGGCCTTTGTTTTGTTTTGTTTTTTATATTGGTTTGGATTTTTGACACAGGGTTTCTCTGTGTAGCCCCGGATGCTCTGGAACTCACCCTGTAGACCAGGCTAGCCTCAGACTCAGAAACCAGTGACTTTTTAATTTTATGTGTGAACACCTGCTGGCCTGCATTAACTTGTCAAGAACACCAGGCCTGGCTATCATAAACGGGCTGCAGGGTGGCCCAAACAGGCTTTGTTGTTGTTGTTGTTATTGTTATTTTATTATCTGTTTGAGGAAACACAGTTCTGCTTCCTTGTAGCCCCCAACTCCCCCGACAGTGCTAGGGGCCAAGCCAGGGGCTGTACACAGACTAGACAAGTACTACACTGAGCTACACGCCCAAGAAAGTAGATTCGAACTGAGGCCCCTTTAGGCATTTCCCGCAACAGATCTGAGAGCCTAGAATCTCAGTGAGCAGAGGGAAGATAGCTCACAAAGCAGCGGGTAACCAATAGTCTCACTGTAGCTACCATGAACACACATCACTGTGCACTGGAAGCACGTGCCCTACACAAACGGTCCTCAGTGGGTAGAGTGAAACACACCTCTCCATTTGGGGCAGGCTTTATTTGACTCCCAGAGCTCTGAGCTTTCCAAAGACTCTCATCTGTCTTCTGATAATTGTCCGGAGTGTTTGAGGCTCTCCTGTTAAAGAGAAGACAACAGGAAGCTACAAAGACTAAGTGCCAGGGTCATAGAGGAGTCTAGGGATGGCTTCAGAGTGACGCGAGCTGGTGGCGTCCCTGAAGAGGCTAAGCAAGTGTACACAAGGAAACTGAACCGGGGAACCGATAACGAAGGGGCAGGGAAAGCATGTCTGCGCTCTTCCTTGATGTCTATTCTTCTGTCTTCAAGAACACAGTACTTGTTACTATTTATAATAGTGTGACAGTTCTCTTTAGAGGGAAACATTAATTGAAAATTTTACAATTCTGATTTGTATCTCACATATTGAAGAGCATCTCTATATACTGATCCCAGTGGTGCCAATCCTCTGAGCACTAGAAGTAACTGGAAACGTAACAATCTAGATGTGAAAGGCCTGGACATCTATTCTGTCAGCTCTCTGATGCTGGAAAACACCTTGTCCTGTGATGCTCAGGCTTTAAGGTACATATGGATCTCCTAGCGATCTTGTTAAAAAATGGGCTCTAAATCAGTGGGTTTAAAATGAGGTTCAGCAATTTAACAAGCTCCCCAGAGAGGTTGACTGCATGCATGCATGGCAAGGAGTAGTACATGTCCCACAAACAGCTAAGAAACTCACCTGGGTCAAAACTGGAAGCTAGAAACTAAGGAAGACTAGTCCAGCGTCTCAGGATGGTATAGCTCATGATAGCGTGTGAAGTGGCTATCGTGGAGTTTCACGTCTCAGCGAACCCACTCAAATACTCCACAGATCAATATTATCGCCAGCTAGAAAAATGGATACATTCATTTTATGTTAATTTCACAGATAATCACAAATTTTTATTTTTTATTTTTTAGATTTGTTTATCTTTTGTATTAGTGTTTTACCTGCACCTGTATATGCATACCACAGGACTGTCTGGTGCTCATGGAGGTCAGAAGACAGCGTAAGTGTTGGAAACAGAACCCAGGTCCTCTGTGTGAGCAGCAAACGCTCACTGAGCCATCTCTGCAGCCCCGTAAAGGGATCTTATGGGATTGGTGCTTTACTTGCTATGCCAACGAGGCGCCTCATAAATTTATTTTAAAATGAATCATTTCTGCAGCTGAGAAGTTCTATAACCAAGTGTGGGCAGTCAGCTGTGTTCCTTCTGGGGTTCTGGGAGAGAATCTACTTCCTTGCCTTTCTCAATTCTTGGGCCCCAGCAGGCCCTGGCAGGTGGCTCCTTCCCCTCGGTATTCAAAGCCTGCAACACCTCACTCTGACACTTGGTCCTTCGTCATGTCTCAGCACACTGGGGGACATTTCTTTGCTTTTAAGGACCTGTGTGATTAGATGGGCCTCTGAATAGCACAGGGCACTATCCATCTCAGAGTGTGATCCATCATTAGATACACAGTCTCTTTGGTCACGCAGCGGAATACTCGTTTTATGAGAATTAATATATTGACATCTTTGGTTGGGGGGCCCTTATGCTAGCTGACCAAAAGGAAACTAGGATTTGGGGCTTGGAATCATACACATATGTTCATCCCGAGACCATGCTCCTCAAGATACACAACTCCACAGAAAGTGCCAAATTGAATGTTGCTCTGGAGGGCAAATCAAGAATGGAGAGGAGTCTGGTGTGGTGGACACGGTCAGAATCCCAATAGCCTTCTCAGCAGAGTCCCTGGTGCTGAAGTGCATTTGGCCCATTTCACTCAGCAATCTCCTCCGACGCAGAGAAATCCAGTCCTTCCGGGCAACTTCAGCAGTTTGTGGTGACACCCAAGCATGGATGTCCTGTGTTGATACCCAATATGACTAGAGGGGCTGGAGAGATGGCTCAGAGGTTAAGAACATTGCCTGCTCTTCCAAAGGTCCTGAGTTCAATTCCCAGGAACCACATGTTGACTCACAACCATCTGTAATGGGGTCTGGTACCCTCTTCTGACCTGCAGGTATATATACAGACAGAATATTGTATACATAATAAATAAATAAATATTAAAAAAGAAAGAAAACCAACATGATTAGAACATGGATAGACACCAGGGACATGATTGGAGAATAATTACATGATCCAGGATCTACCCCGAAGTAAAATAAGTGTGCCTCCAACACTGAACTTCCTTGCTGGAAGGAAGCCTGGAGACCCCTGGGTGCTGTGCCCACACAGTTCAGATCCCTGCTCCTATGAGATTGTGCCTACCTGAAGCTTTAGTATCTAAAAAGGAATAAAACTCATACCACATTTCCTAAGTGCATGCAGAACCAGACTGTATTCTGGAATCAGCACTTCCAACCCACAGTACTGGGGCTCCTAGTGTCCAGACACACCTTCCCCAGGAAATCAGGAACTGAGGATGCTGACCGCCCCCTCCACACATACAGATTCACAAGGTGACCAAATAAATATCATTGAAATCCTAACTCTAGTACTTAGAAATGTGACTTTATTTGAAAGTGGGCTCTTTACAGATCTGATTAAGTAAGACGGTCATACTGGCATAAGGTGCTCTCTTAATCCAAAGAGACAGCTAGCATAATAAAAGGGGAGGAAAGAAGCCCATGCTTCTGGCAATGGAGGCTGACATCTGTGCAGTGTGTCTCTAGGCAACGGGATGCCAGCAAGTGTGAGCAAACTCCAGAGGGTCAGAGAGGCAAGAAGGGCCAGGAGTGTGGTTTCGGGAAAAACAGTCTTGCACCCAGCTGACAGGACCATGAGAAAGTGGTCAAAACTGGCCTTGAACTCACACTAGCCCAGACTGGCCTCTAATTTACTGTGGTCCTCCTCATCACACTCCCACATTATACCCCCTCAGCTCCACACACGCACGCAGTCAGGACTCAGACTTTACACAGTGAATCTGTCTGTGCAACCCTGGTGTTCTCCCTCCACTTGCTGAGGCTCTTCCGGGACTAACATAGGCTGATTTTGGTCATCAGGTCTCCACAGCCGGAAGTCTAGCACCATGTTTCCCCTTGTTCTTCCTGTTCCTGTCACAAGACCCCTCTCAGCCCCAACATGCTCACACCTTCAGCCTGCCCTGCACTTTCTTCTATGTTTCATGGACTGCTCCTTCCAGCGAAACCCTTAGGGTCTCCCCTCATGTCACCTCTCCACCACTCTCCTCCACTAGTCACCCCCAAATCAGTCTGTCGGCTCTGCCCCCTGGGGATCGATCTGCCCACAGCATCTCTCAGAGGTCGGGTCACCAAGTCATTTTGCATTTCTTGGTAGGCTTGATGGATGTCCTTCCCATGACACCAAGTTCACAGCGAAGCATATTTTCCTGCTTTTGCTTGTTTCTGTATCCTAGGACTCAGCTTAGGGCCTGTCGTACACAGACACTCCGGAACACCGGTCTAGTAAAAGTTGAATGAATGAGGTTTTGATTCTTATAACCACTTCGAAAGGAAGCTACTACCCTCATTTTGTCAATGAGAAAGCTGAAACAACAGGAGGACATTAAATGACATGAGCTGCAGGCAATTAGACTCATCATGTGTCTTAGTTCGTTGTGCACCATGAGGAAGGAGAAAGACAACACTTATGAATTCCAAAAACTTTAATAAATCAGCACATAAGAGGGCCACTGATCACTCAGGGCTGCAGGACAAGGATTCGAGAGCCTTGTTTCTCCTGACAGCCCCGAGCAGGGGCAGCAGTGGGGTTTATAACTTTTGTCAGAAACACTGGTTGCCAAGTTACAGTTACGATTTTCACCAATCAGGAATCGAAGATTCCCTAATCTTTCCTTGAGCGTTCCATCATTGTCAACGGACATACAATGTAAGCCTTTCAGTCCAACCAATCAGATTCATTTGTTCTTTCTATTGTTGGGAACAGCAGTAACGTTTCTAGAGAACCAGAGATGCATAATGACTCTTTCTATGGTTTAGGGAGGAAGTGGGTCAGCCACTGGAAAGTTCTCAGCTCCCCTAGGGCTTAGGAACCTGAACATTGTTTCACCCTACAGATAAAATGGCAGTACATAAAATGGCAGGACAAGGTGCTTTTGCCTACTCCATTCAGGGTCTCTCTCATAGAGGCACTAATGTGACCTAAAAGAATCCTGCTATGACCTAATCACCTCTCAACAGCCCCAACCCCTATTACTATCTCCATGGAGGTAAGAACTTCAACATATTAATATGCAAATGCCACAAAATAATCTGTGCATTACATATTAAAGGCGATGGTGGAGAGAGGACAGGGGTGAGGGCAGAGGTGAGAGCAGGACTGAGGGCAGGGCTGGTCCCCCTCAGTGCTAACGGAGGGTAAGAAGATGAATCCTGTGGCGGCCTCATTCCTAACATAGTAACTACGCTATCTCCATCAAGAAAAACCTAGCAGGGTGGTGTGCTCATTCATCCTGTAATTCCAGCAATAAGGAGGCTAAGGCAGGACGATTGCTAGCTGGAGACAAACCTGGGCTATTTATAGCAAGACCCTGTACTGGGGCTGGGGGTGGGGAGTTCTCTTAAGCTAAGCAGTTGACCTGTATCGAAAGCATACGAATACTAATACATTCTTACTATTAATAACTTTTACCTAATAACTGTTTCTAGTAAATTCTAAGAAAATTGAAGGTATATAAAAAATGTATGCATAGGGTGATTATCATAGTCAAATAGCCAGAGAATTAATAAACACGACATACCCTTGTGATGAATTTCTATGCAGATGCCAAGTACTTTGAAGAATATTTAAGTGGCACAGGGAGTAGTTAATTGCAACATTCAGCTAATGAAAGGACCAAGCACTAATAAAATGACACTAACGTGAGCCAGACCCATGATCGCCAAGTGACAGAGAAAAATGGAAACCATGTAGTAAGACACTAGCTGGCTGTCTTCACCTATTAAAGTCAGAAGCTACTTGTATTCCCTCCCGCGGTACTCACTATAGTCACAAACGGCTTAACACGAGCACACCACCTTTTACAACTACAGAGAGGCCTGCTACAAAGCAAACAGGGGCTTGGATGCTTTCCTCTTTTTATATTATTTCCAAATTATTGAAGAAGCTTAATCACTTTGAGTAATTTTCAAATATTCATGTTTATGTTAGGTGATGATTTATATAATGGAAGACCATATAGAGACACTTGCTTCAGTTCCAACAGGCTAAGAGCTCAAAAGTCATACTTCCTACTCCATCCAGAAGAGGTTGGCCAAATGACCCAAACTGAGTTTGCCAGGCAGATGGTCTCCCTGCAACTGAGAGATGAACCGATCTAGAATCATAAACAAGATCTACTGACAACCCACCTAGGCCCTCTGCATCTGGGTGACAGTTGCGTAGCTTGGTCTTTTGTGGAGCCCCTAGTAATGGGACCAGGACCTATCTCTGAAGCAAGAACTGGCTCTTTGGAACTTATTCCCTAGCCTTGATGCAAGGGGGAGGAGCTTGATCCTGCCTCAATTTGATATGCCAGGCTTTGCTGACTGCCATGGGAGGCCTTACCCCTTCTGAATGGGTATGGAGGAGGAGTGGATAGGGGAAGGGAACGGGAGGAGAAGAAGGAGAGGAAATTGTGGTTGATATGTAAAATAAACAAACAAATAAATAAATAGAGAGACCTGCATTCCCCAGGCCTCCCCACCACACCAATAGAGTTCTATAGTGGAAAGAGTTGTTGCCTGAACAGGCTCTCTCAGGGGAAGTGATTTAAGGGAGACCACAGTCAAGAGGGGAAACAAAACCAGAACACTGGAGAACCCAAAGTCTCTGGCTCTTGCTACCACAAATAATAAATACAACCCAAGTGATCCATCTAGCTATCTTAACACAAATCCTCACACTACATGCCAACATATCTCAGTTCCTATTAACTAGTATAACCAATACCTGAATGAGAGGCAGGCACTTTTAGGGGCCCACTCCTCCACTCGTGGGGAAAGAGTGTCACCACCACCCCCAAAGAGTCTGTGGATACACTTCTTTCAGAGTGTTCTTTCCATTTCAACCAAAACTCTTTGGAGAAATTTTGAAGCGATAGCCAAGGTCGCCACGTAACTCTTAGCATTTGAAGTCTGAAGTCCCTCTGTCTCTCCTTAGCTTCCCGGTTCCTGCAATCTCCATGGAAGGAATTCCAATGAGACACAGAGATTAGAGGAGAAAATGGGTAGAATTTATTACAGGGTGGCCTGGAGGTCTTTCAAGGAGTGAGATTATACAATAGCCAAAGGGACCGTAAGCCTGATTTACATTTTAGGCAGCTATTATACAATTTCTTAAGCTTTCCTGAGAGACTTCTTTCTGCCCAGGTGGCGGATGGTCCCATCTTGATTGACTCTTGCAGGAAGGAAAATGGTATGTTTTATTTTTTTACTGGAAATCCTCTCCCTATACATTAACCTCATAAAGGTTCAGGTTCCTGGAACCAGGTTTGATAGCTATCAATTAATGATACCTCGTCTCTTCCCAGGCTCAGAGCTAGGACTCTGAGCAATAATTAGGGACCTGCTGTTCCTGTTCTCGGTTTGACAAGCCACTGATTATGAGAGAAGGCTCCAGAATAATGTCCTCTCCTCCAGCTGATAGCTAACTACCTAACACAGGTTAATTATTTTAGCCAACTAATGGAAGTGTGACTCGCTGTAATGCTAAACCTATCATAGCCAGAAGCTTCTTATCCAAGAGCTTCCCCTTTTGACCTTGAGCTAAGCATGGTCAGGTTTGCACCATTTTTTTTTTCTTTTTAAAAAATAGAGATCGCCTCTTGGATTTGCATGCCATCTTTCCACAGGGACCATGCTAATTTTCTCCGCATTGTTCCAACTTTAGCATACACGCTGCCAAGATAAGCACTCATCCTATTTCCAGTACCTACATGGTTCTCTCCCTCTCCTTTCTTTTCTTTTTTTTTAACTTGATGTTTGCGGGTGTTTTACCTGCATTCATGTCTGTGCACCATGTGCACAGAAGAAGACATTAGATCCCCTAGTATTGGAGTTACAGATGGTTGTGAGCCACCATGTGGGTTCTGGGAATAGTACTCGGGTACGATTAATTGCTAAGCCAGTTCTTCAGCCCCTTTTCCTTTTAAACACGTGATCTACAACCTTAAACTGAGCAGGCTCAGAGATATGCCTATTCTTGCATGTATTTTCATATATATTGTAGAAACTCCCTGAATAAAATCCCATGCTTACTTTGTTTGAGGTTGGGGCAGGAGGACCTGAGTAGATGATCGGTCAGGCTGAGCTACATAGCAAGATTCTATCGTCTTTAAAAAAAAAAAAAAATTCCTCCAAATCTATGGCCCTGGTTAGACTCAGTGAATCACACAAGAAAACAATAGACACACATGAATGTGACAAAAGATTGTGGGGAAGGGACAGGGTAGACTGGGTAACAGTGAGATGGGACAGATTTGGGGCTGAGAATGGTCAGTGTGCACTATGTGTGCACAGGATGCACACACGTCAAACTGCCAAAGAGCATATTTAACTTAAAGTGGGAAAAAATTAAAACAGCAAAATATCCTAAATCCAACCAACCAACCAACCAACCAACCAACCAACCAACCAAACAACAACAACAGCAACAAACCAAGTATACAAAATGAAATAAAAATTACAAGGCATACCATAAGGCAAACAAAAGAACACTCAGGGCTGCATTGCTGGTTTCCTAGCTGCACAAACCCCTAGGTTCTTTCCCAGCACACATAAACTGGGCATGGTGATAAACACCTATAACCCCAGCACTTCTGGCGGCAGAAGGATCAGATATTCAAGCACAGGCTATGTACAAGTTTGAGGGCAGCCTGGGTCTCAACAAAACAAAACAAAACGGACTTTAAAATAATCAATCCCAGCCTGGGCGGTGGTGGCACACACCTTTAATCCCAGCACTCCTTAGTTTGAGGCCAGCCTTGTCTACAGAGATAGTTCCAGGTCAGGGTTACAGAGATGGGGGGGGGGGATCAACCCCTAATGTATTAGAGTAATTTTTTTTTTTTATGTCCTAACTGCACACTGCCAGTAGCAGCTTCTTCTAGCACATGGAACAAAGTATTCTGTGCTCACTGGCTGGGCACCACTTAGATCTTGGCATCCTGCCCACAGCACCCTGCTGTCACAAACAAGAAGGCTGAAACAATGTGCTCCCGGGCTCAGCATGCTCTCTGGGTATCCTGCCTGCAGTATCCTGCCCACAGCACCTGCCCTAGCACCCTGCCTGCAGCATCCTGCTGTAACAAACACGAAGGATGAAAGACAAGGCCATTTCATGGTATGGATTCCGCTGTCAGAGACATCACAAGATACGTGCCTTTTGATCGGAAGAAGAAATAAGCCACACTGCCTTCCTTGACTCAACAGAGCTCATGGTTAGTTAGTGATTGCCTCCAGACCTGCCAATAGGCATTCCTTCCCCTGACTAGCTGTCAATACATTTCTGGGCTCAGTGGACACTTTCCTGAACTACAATTTCTCTGTCAATCAAAAGTGTTGTGCTTCTAGATTATTGCTTAAATTGTAGCATTCATGAAAAGAGAAAAACAAACCACTGTGCCAGCTGAGAGCTTTGTGGAAATGACCTGCCCCCTTTGGAATGAAAAGTGGATCTGATTTCAGGTGAAAACTAAGGAGAAAAACCCCTAATGGCTCACTTGCAGCACCCCTATCACCCCCCAACCTCCTCCCTAGCCTTTCTCACTCTAACCCTTGCAATAAAAAACCCCCATGGCAGTTCTAGTCCAAAGGTTTATTTTCTACTTGAAAACGACCAGCCCGGTGGCAGATAGATGGGGATGCTTTAAGCCTCCCTGCACTAGTAGCTACTCCAGCGGTTATTTCTTTCAATTCCATTTTTGCCCCACTGGGAAATTAAATGGCATAAAAATCGATGCTCCGCTTTAAAGGAAAAGGGGCTGGATGACCAGATATCAATATATTCCCTTCTTGGATTATACCCTGCTTCAGCGCCTATCTGGCTAAAGAAATTTCGACAGGCCCAGAGGAGTGGAATGCAGGCATCAGCTGGAGCAAAGAGCGAGAGCTCTTTGTTTCGGATCTGCTAATGAGTAACTCTCCGCTTCCTAGGGTAGGGAAGATTTCAAGAGAAAATGTAAGCAGTGGCTCCCAGTTCTGAATTTTGTCCAAGTGCTGCAGACCACAAGCCTCTCAGGCGCATAGAAGTGAAAACAGAAACTTGGCTTCAGATGAGCAGCACGGAACTGGGCAGAACCCGATATTAGTGGCACCCAGAGCTTTGGAAGTTATAACAGAGTGCACTTTCTTCCTACAGGGGGAAAAAAAACTATAAATTTTATGGTGCTTGGGCTAGAACCCATGGCGCTACACCCAGTCCAAGGGTAATTCCAAACTTCTTTCGGCAGCTGTCACTACCCTAAGACCAGGCTCACAGTCCCATGTAAAGAAATGGCCACCTTCTCATTGATTTGCCAGCCGGAATGCACTGTTTTCTCTGACTGAGACAGAAGACAGTGTTCTGAGGTCTGGCGAGCTCCTGCTTGCTAAACACAACCCAAACATGAAGGTGTCATCATAAATACCAAAAAGGGCATTTGGAAAGAGGCCAGCACTTGCCTTCATCTCCAGGAGGGTGTTGGATTCTGGTTTTATTGTATCCAAACACCTTCACAGCAGAAACACAAGGTATGTGCTGTCTCATGCCTGTAATCCCATCCATCTACCTCAGGACCCAGCAGTGCCACTCTTGGGCATACACCCCAAAAGGGTGCTCCATCCTATCACAAGGACACTTGCTCAACCATGGTCACAGAGATTTATTCATAGTAGCCAGAAACTGGAAACAACCTAGATGTCCCTCACCCGAAGACTGGATAAAGAAAAGGTGGTACATTTACACAATGGAGTGTTACTCGGCTGTTACAAACAATGACTGTAGGGAGCCGCCAGGATGTGGCCTTGGCCAGATAGTGCCAGCACTCCTACAGCCTGGAGGTATACATATCCTTTGATGTTGCCGCCTTAGGCCGGTGTGCTCGGAGCCTTGTTTTGCATTTCAAGAGACTCGGTCTCCTGACCTGTCCCGTGACCTTGGGTCCTAGTAGAATGGCATCAACCAATCAGCATTCGAGCCTCTCACCCTAGAAAAGCGGCTGTCTTTGGATTTTTCGCTCTCTCTCTCATCCCTGTTCCCCATTCCCCCTTTCAATCAAGGAGCTCTAATAAATTGTGATTGAGAAGGATTCTTGATTTCGTGATCGTCCATTCCTGCTGGTCAGGAAGCGCGTCACAAATGACATCATGAAATTTGCTGGCAAATGGATGGGACTAGAAAAAGTTGTCCTGAGTGAGGTAACCGACACCCAAACACAGTACATACTCACTCATAAGTGGACATTAGCTGTAAAGTACAAGATAACCATGCTACAATCCACAGACCCAGAAAAACTATGTAACAAGGAGGGCTAAAGGGCTCTCCCTGGGAAGGGGAAATAGAACAGATTTTGTGGATGGACTGGGGTTGGGTGGGAATGAGAACAGGAGGGGGGTGAGGGTGGGATGGAGAGAATACTGGGAGAGCAGACTAGAACTAGAGGACATCTGCGGGGTAGTGATGTGGAAACCTAGTTCAGCATCAGTTTTCGGGATTCTACGAAAGTGACCCTAGTGAGGACTCCTAGCAGTGGAGAATTCAGAGCCTGAGCCAGCCATCTTCTGTAAGGACGCAAGGTTTCCAGTGGTGGTGCTGGGACACCAACTCAGTCACAAAACCTTCAAATGATTGAGCAAAAATAAATTCTTAAGTTGGGCATGGTGACACATGCCTGTAATTCAGCACTTACGAACTTAAAGCAGAAGGCCTGAGTTCAAAGCCAATCTGATCCGCACAGGGAGACCCTGTCTAGAAAACAAGAACAGGAACGGGGGAGATGACTCTGTTGGTGAAATACTCACCATGCAAGCATGAGGACCTGAGTTTGGATCCCCAGCAGCACTGTAAACACAGGTGTGGTCCCACACACTTGTAACCTCAGCACTGGGGTGTGGAGACAGGCAGTCAGATCCCTGGAACTTACAGGTCAGCCAGTGTAGCTGAATTAGTGAGCGCCAGGGTCAGTGAGATACCCTGTCTAAAAAATAAGGTAGACAGCAGCTGTGAAATCCACCTAGCATCAACCTCCAGCTCCACATGCATGTGTACACACACACACATACACACAAACTCATGTCTGTGTTCATGTATGTATGCATTTGCACTTGGTAATCTAAATAAAAGGTGTCCTGGGATTCATTGTGCTATTATTTTTTTTAAAATAAAGCTTCTGTATATTATTTTCTAAAGTTGGTGGAAATGAAAAAAGTTTTCAATGTATTTTTATTTATTTGGAGGGAGGGGGCACAGGATGTGCATGGAGGTTAACTGACAACTTGCTGGAGTTCTTCAATCACGTGGGTTTCAGAGACTGAACTTAGGTTGCCAGGCTTGGCAGGAAGTGCCTTTACCCACTGGGCCATGCTGCTGACCCCCCCCCCCCACACTTTGTTCTTTATTACACATATCCCTTGTTTTACTTTCATTAGCTTCCATTAACTTGTCCATTTCTATTAGAGTAGATTTTAAAATCTTAGCGGACTACACACTCTGACGTTGAACTTTGTTTTAATTCACACAGTTGAGAATTGTGGGGCTACAAAGAGATAGCATTTCAAAAACTGATGGTTTTTTGCATGTGACTAATTTTAAATGACTGGGAGTACAGAGTCAAGGGCTGCTCGCTTCCAGTACAGGGCCAGTAACTTCTAAACAGCCTCACCCATTGTGCCGTGCACGAGCTGGCTTTAGCAGTTACCAACCAGCCTGGGACAGTATCAATTTATTTTGTGTCTGATCTTCATCCGCTAGCCTGCTGCTTCTAAATAAGGACTGACGCCAGAGCCCACATTCTCTGGTCATGTTTGCCACTCTACATTCCTACCAGACAGTGTAACACCCTGAAGGTAGGTACCCTGCTCTGTCCCAGAAGACTGCAGGCACTATGACTTGACCATAACAAGATGGGTTAAATAAAGGCCTAAAACGAAACAAGTTTCAAGAGAGAATCACAGAAGTGCATTAGCACTTACTAATGTGGCTTACCTAGTATTGCTTAGAAGAGAGAGAAGAACGACCAATTTGTAGGGTACCTTGAAAGCTGTTACTGCTGGTCACATGGGCCTTGGTAAGAGGGTTGGGAAAGTCTCCAGGATATAAAATAAACTGAAAAGGAGTATGTTAGTGCAATAGAAATGACCATCCCTTCAAAAGCTACATATTGTACAATAGGAAGAGTGGATGAATCACTTCATCAAAATCTGTATGTTGCTACAATATGTCAATGGATAGAACCTTGAACCGATAATTACAGAAAACCTTAATTATGCATAGAAAAACATGGTATATATAAATACTTTTTCGGAGCTTTTTATAAAAACTATTTTAATCCACAATTTTAAAAGTGAAGCACATTCATCTCCTTGGGAAGCTTTGAAATTAAGTGGCCTTGCAAAGCAGTTGCTGGGCCTTTTCTATGCACTGGAACACACTTCAACAAGAAAGAGAAGGCAATCGTTTCCTATGGCTGGGGTTGGGATGTTAGGACTTTCTGGTGGCATGGCTGGGAATGCTTCAAATGAAAATAATTAAGCAAAAGAAAGACATTCTCATGTCCATCTCATACATCTCACGTATCTCATGTAGCTGAGAAACAATGGCAAAGAAACGTCACTGTCAAGGACTACTCAGTCTTTAAATGAAGATTTGAAACCTGTAGTATTGATACCATCTTTGGGTGGAAGACTAGAACCATAGTGTAAGAGGAACCTTCTTTATAATCTACTGGGAAGTTTTAATGAACTGTTTTATGTGTTTTTGTGGAGGCAAGAAAAAAAGGCAAAAGAGTCAAAGATGAGGTATCTTTGGAAAATTTAATTGGACCATATTTTCTTTCTTTGCTGAAAACATCATATATCATTATGAGTTCCATAGCTTACAAAGGGTAGTGGTTCTCCCACAGTTACATACTGTACCCAAACCTCTATAGAAAGATAAGACATTTCCAATCTTACTCTTGAGTATTTCTTAAAAGATGCTCTAAAGTTTCCTCACAATGGCAAGTAATGCAGAGTAAGGCGTCAATTCTCCCCCTTACACGTTCAGTGTAACAGGGACAGGAAGGAAGACTAGTGATGTCAGTGCTAGTACCCTGGGGATTGCTGCTGGGTCCTCTGAGGCGCACCCATGGCACAGAGGTGCTGATACACCCCTGCACTGAGGAACCTGAGATGGAGAAATACTGAGCAGCCTGTCACAGTCAAGCACGACTGTCACAGCAGAAAGGGGACTTGGGATTGTCTGGTTCTTGGTGCTCACAGGGCTACTGGCCTTCACAGGTAGCAAAGGAACAGGGCCAGAGCAAGACCAGAGGTCTCCCACTTGGCACTATAGTACGACAGGTTCACTTTAGGGGGCCTTCCATGTATGCACTGAAAGTAAAGTTACAAGTGCCTTTACCAATTCCTGGATCGGATTACGAGAATGAAAGTGAAACCATCTGATTTCTCCTCCAGATGAAAACAGCTCCCTTGTAAGATACTCTGGGTAGTGGGTATCTGTCACGATGATTCCCTGGTGCACAAATTTAACTGTCTCATTTGCACAGCATTCTCAGTTTTCAAACTTGTTTCATTAGCTTAAAAAAAATGATAAGGCAACCAAATTCAACTAATTTGGGTTGCAGAAAAAACATCTGGAACATCAACCTTCATCTTCTCAAGTGTTAAGAGCTCATGATTAAAAGGTAATCAACGAGTTTCTTCTCCTAACAGGAAGCAATGCAGCTACTGTCAATAAACACAGGGCCCCTCATAAATATAAAATTAAATTCTTTCCAGGAATAGCTTTCTGACTTTAATATTTGGGATTTACACTTACTCTTTATATTTTATAGTAAAAATCTATGGTCTTGGTTTCTTTCTATTCCTACACAAATGACTTCATCTCAGCAGGCTCTCACATACAGATGGCAGGTTGGGCTAGTCAGCTTATTTCAGAAGGGGATGGCGGCCACATGGCTCATGTGCTCTTAGAATCCCTGCAAAAACTCCTGCAGCTGGGTGACAATCTCTGTGTCCACTGTTTCCATAAGGGACTGGAAGCCTTGCTCCCCCAGGATCTCCTGCTGGGCCTTGAGCTTCTCATAGATGAACTGCTGCAGCGACACTGTGTGCACAGGGTCCTTCAGGGCCAGCTGTGGGACAGAGAAGGCAGACAGTGTCAGAAAGACAAGTACCCCACATGTGCCTCACTGTGGTTTTGTAACCTCTCCACACAGAACTCCTGCCTTCTACACGCCCCCTGCAGACAGCGTTCTGGGGTCCTCCGAGTGTAAGTTGCTCTGATGTGCCCAGGCCTCAAGAACCAAGGACTCATCTATCTACAGTGCTAGACCATAGTAAAAAGCATCCTAGGAGAAAGAGAACCCACCAGTGGGTAATGCTTTATCACCTTAGGACAATCAGAGATTAGAGCACAACAGTCTGGCCATGCCCTCAGGAAGTAAGGGGATGCTATTTGCCCTAGGTTATACAACACCACCATTTAATCTGTGCCTGTGTTTTTAGGTTGGGAGGAGATCAAAATTTGTTCCTCCCCAGCCCAACTACAGTAAACAAAAGAATTAAGCATGCAATTAGCATCTGCTACGCCTGTAAGTGCACAGACATATATACACATACAAGTTGCACATTAGCCCTCTTTTTCACCGTTATATTATCACAAAATTCTTTCTGAATACATGCAGAAATTTCAAAAGTGATGTCACCTGTTTTTTTAACCTATTATACACATATAAACACAATCACAGTATCAACATTTTTACCTATAACCTTGCTGAATACTCCACACAAAAACTGTTTTGTGTACTGTGTAAGTAACCTTTTTTTATACTTCAACTTCTTTTGTTTAAAACAGGTCTCAGGCAGCCAAGGCTAGCCTCAGACTAGGTAATGTAGCTGAAGTTGGCCTTGAACTCCTGCTTCTACCTCCAAACACTGGCATTGTAGGCATGTGCTACTATGCTTAGAACTTCACCTTGTTTTCTTAGGATACCTATCCCATCCATTTTAGAAGAATCACTACGGCATCAAAAATCTTGACTGATTGATACACAATCAGTTTGTTTTTCCTACAGTTTGTACCAATATAAAAGAAAAAATAGTTTTTAGTACTAACACTGTTGGCACTGATATTATTTAAATGACTTATAACTGTAATAACAAAACAATACAGTATTAGTATAAGCTGAGCATTTATTCCAGCATTAGTGATCCTGGACATCTGCATGACTTCCAATAAAGTGCATGAATGTCTTTGCCCAGTGTAGCTGAATTCCAGCTGTTTGGGCTGTATAAACAGATGTTAAAATATGACTGAGGGATAAAAGATATAGGTGCCATGAAACTTAAATCAGGCCCCATATATTACCAAAGCAGAGTATATAACAAATCTAAGATAATAAAGATGTCAATATTCATTTCCCTGCAAGAGAGACAGGAGAGAGAATAGTGAGGGCACCAAGGCCTCATTCCTGGTGAACACATCATTCTACAGCAGGCACAGAAGCTGAAGGTGAGCATCTGAAAACTGCTGTGGGATATTACTTTAACTATGCAAAGATGTGTTACATTTGTTTAATTACGTAAAGGTGTGTTGCTGTTTCACCTTGCCTGCCTAATGCATCTGACTGGTCTAATAAAAAGCAGTAGAGGAATGGCAGGGCTGGTGAGCACAAAGAATAAGTAGGAGGAGGAATCTAGGTTGGAAAGGAAGAGAATGAGAGAGAAAGAGAAGGAGATGCCCTGGCCAGCCAGCCAGCCAGCCAGAAATGGAGGAAAAGTAGACATACAGAATGAAAGAAAGGTAAAACTCTTCGAGGCAAGACAGATTAGGAGAAACATATTAAATTAAATTATAAGAGGTAGTGGGACAAGTACAAGACCAAACATTCATAACTAATAAGTCTCTGTGACATGATTCGGGAGTTGGCTGGCAGTCCAAAGAAAGCCAGCGACAGAAAACATTTCCAGTTTGGGGGCTGGAGAGACGGCTCAGCAGTTATGAGCACTTGCTGCTCTTGCAGAAGAACCAGGTTTGGTTCCAAGAACCAACATGGCAGCTCACATTAATCTGAAATTCTAGTTCCAGTAGGCATGCATGTGGTACACATGCACACATGCAGGCAAAACACTCATACGCATAAATAAATAAATCTAAAAACATTCTTTAAATATTTGCTTTCTTAAGTAACATATGGCAATGATCACCATTATTTTAATTACAAAACCTATTGGGATAGAGTATATTGACTTTACAGAAATATAATGCATTATTCATAATAAAACTGACAGTTCTGAGCAAAAGCAGCTGAGCTTAAAAGTTATGCTCAAGACTCGGTGGCAATTGTAATAGAGCCTGCAGTCATGAAAGTCTCCCCAACTAGTGAACAGTAGCTGTAGGAGAGCCTGCGGTCACTGAGAGCACTTCAAAGAACTTAACTACTATCTTCAGGTAAATAAAGATATCTGATGTTTAAACACTCAGAGTGACAGGTTTTATTACACCATTTTCATATATAAATTTTGTTGATGTTTCTCCCCTATCACCATGCTTGCTTCCCTTTACCATTTGGCCACCTTTCAGCCCTTTTTTTGACTCTGCCATGTCCTTTTTCAACACCTCTTTCCCCTCTCTGGTGCTTCCCCTTCTCGTTTCATGATTTATACCCAAACACCCACACCCACACATCAAAAGCCAAATCAGTGCTAACGACGAGATGGCTCAGTGTACAGACGCACTTGCTATGAAAGTTTGGCAACCTGAGTTTGACTCCTGGAACCCACGTAAAGGTGGGAGGAGAGAACCAACTTCCAAGAGTGCATGTGCACACTGCACATGCGCATTATACATACACAAACAATAACAATTAAAAATTTAAAAAGCTAGGATTCACAGAGGAGAACGTGATATTTGTCTTTCTGATTCCTATTTATCTTACTTAACAGAATAATTTCCAGTTCCATTCATTTTCTTGTGAATTTCATTTTATGGCCTAAAGTCCCATTGTGTATGCATGCCACATTTCTATTATTATTCACTAACAGACAGTCATCTAGACTATTTTCATTTCCTGACTATTGTAAATAGACCAGCAATGAACATGGATGCTAAGTACTTTGTGGTAAGATATGGAGTCCTCTGGGTGTGACAAAGTCAGAATGCCTACTCAGTTTATCAGGTGGTGAGTTCTTGAAGAAAATAGCTTTCTAAAGTTAATTAGCAAATTCTATACCTGTTGTTGGAGAAATATACTGCATAGATTGACCAGACACTTCCTTTTCAGAATAATCCCTTCCTACAGTTTTTCTTGCTAAGTACAGTCATGAACCCTGGGCATGACATAGCAAACAAATGCTAAGATGCCTTAAAGAGGTGCAGAGCAGGCTGCCAACAAAGTTCTAACTGGAACAGGATGTGAATTCTGTGACTTCATTCGTGCCTCAAATGTTCCACAATCTGAGCTCAAGAAGTCAGCAATCTGGACACACCAAACAGCACAGATAAAAAGACTAGCTTGTTTAAGTCAAAGGACCAAGACAAGACAAGAACAGTTAAAAGAACAAGAATCAATTTACTACACACAACAGTATGACAGAAAAATTGTTACCTTACCTCACACAAGCCGACTACACTAAAGAAACAACTTATTCATCCAACACTGGGGTGAAGGGAGAAGGCTTCAAAGAAAGCAGGGAGTGTTTCTTCTTATTCAACAAGGATTTATTCAGGGCAAAGAGAACTTGGCACCTAACACCAACCTGGCAGTAGTAATGTACCATCTCTAACTTTCTTAGCCAGAGAAGCTAAAATATTTGTGTTAACACTCAATGTCATACCCACTGATCAAATCATCCACGTTTTAGCTCAGTAGGTAGAGTATTTGCCTAGTATTTTTGAGGCTCTAAATGGCATACAACTGTAACCCTAACACTCAGGAGACATGCTGAAAGGGTAAAGGTCATCCTTAATTGCATGTCTAGGATTCAGACCATAATGAGCTAGAGATCCTGTCTCAAAATAAATAAAAAGACTAAGGAGATGTCTCAGTGGGTAAGTGTGCTTTGCTGTCTAAGCATCCTCCCCATTCTGGGGATTTCCGAGTTCAAATCCCCAGAACTCATGGAAAAATCTGGACATGGTGAGCACCTACAATCCAGTGCAAGAGGTAAGAGGGAGCTGGGTGTGGGGAAGGGCACAGAGAAAGGAGAATCAGCTCCAGTGAGACATCATCTCAGGGGAATAACGTGTAAAGTAAGAAAGCAGCACATGTGACATCTTTCTCTGGTCCCTAAGCACACATGGACAAGCACACCCCACCCCATGCATAGGTGTACAGTCATGTTACAATATACAACACACAAAATAAATGATTGAACATCTTAAATGTCCACATTTTAAAGAAAATAGTCTGAAACAACAACAACAGAACAATTCTACAGCAAATGCTTTTACTGGCCGAGTGATCAGCGGGGTCCCTGTCAGACACAGAAATAGTTGTTACTATTTCTTGATGGATTTGATGTATCTGGGATGTACTCTCTACTACTTATCCACCCAGACACGGGTAAACCTACAGTGTCTCTTTTTCAGACTTGTTAGCATTTTTAAGAACTAATATTTTTGCTGTTACTATTGTTGCTGTTGTTATTGTACATGTCTGGTCTGTGTTCATGCGTGAGTATAGGTGTGCATGTACATACGAGGGAAGAAGCTGATGTTGGATGTCTTCCACATTACTTTCTGCAGCATGGTCTTTCTCTCTCTCTGGACCCAGAGCTATCAATTCAGCTAGACTGGCTGGTCAATGGGCTCTAGGGATGCACCTGTCTCCTTTCTCCTCCTAAAAGTTTGATGGCTTTTTGATTTTTTTCCCTCTTCAGAATTCCAAAAGAGTCTCCAAAACACAGGTCAAGGTCCACATATAAAAGGAACTTTTACGCAGTTTGCTTCCTTTAACTAGTTTTTTGTTGGTGTATTTTAGCAACACAAATAATTATCAGCTTACTATGATGTTAAACTCTCATCATGGTTGATCTATCGGTTTTCTTGGAGTCTTCTGGTTTAAATGAAAAGTTCAATGACTTAACAACTTTAGTCCCATCTTCGCCAATACTTAAACATGTGGTCACTTGCATGTTCTCATTCTGTCACATGGACTAGAAATTTTGTGAGAGAGGCTGATTGCTCGTTTCCAGGCACGTTCCCCTTCCTGAAGAGACACTGTATTACCCAGCTGGAACGTGAGCAGAACGACTCTGCCTCTGCTTAGGTGGCTACTTAAGAACTCCTATTACACCTCTTCCCCTATAGGAAAGCTATCTTGAAGTGGAGTGTTTTCAGTTGTCTGGGATGTCTCTGCTGGAGAGTTCCATACCTAATGTCACACAGCGTCCCTTTTTTATCTCAAAGATTTTTAAGGTTTCAGAAATGCTGCTTTAAATTATTTCTTAAAAAACCCACATTCTTCCTATTGTGGGAAGGGAAAAGCCATGGGCATGCCATGGCTCACTGTGGAGGTCAGAGGGCAAGAGGTGATGTTTGTTCTCTACCACTGGCTCCTGGGGCAGCTGCTTTCAAGGGTTCACATGGCTTCAAGAAGCTTCCTCGCCGAGTCATCTCAGCAGCCACCTCTAAGATCTTACATTGCTATCCTTCCTGCTCACCCTGTCTGGACTTACTGTGGTGTCTACTCTACTGATGGTTTTCAAAAGACAATCAATTGTACCTACTCATTTGTTCCAGCGTTTTCTCCCTCCTAACTCATTTTAAAGCCTTCCATTGTCCTAAGGTTAGTTTCTCTTTGTTTCACATTTTGAAGTTTTGAACTCATTTATCTTCATTCCTTCTCATCTGATAATAAATGACAAGAGGCTATGTGTAACTGATCTATGCCCGCATGCTTTCATGTCTTTATGTCACCTGGCTCAAAAGCGCAAGTTTTAAAAAAAGGTTTGAAAACTTTATGTGACATGATAAACATTTTCTCAGTCTTTAATCTCATTGCTGCCAGACAATATAACCTATTACTATGACTTTGAGAAACTAAAGGTTTTCTTCAAGCTTTATTTTTGTAATATTTCATGAATACTGACATTTTCCTGAATGGAGTGTGATTTTTTTTTATATAGTCATTAAATTAAGTTTATCCAACTCTATCACCACGAACCCACGTGATCTTCTGAGTTCAGCTCACCACAGACGATCACAGGCTAGCCTGAGCATCAGTTCATTGAGAAAGCTGTGGGAATGAAGAGATTTCACAACAAGGAAAGGCAAGAAAATGGGATGAATTTCACACCAAAACAGCTGTTAGAAATATGAAAATATTATAGGATCTTATTAAAAAAAATGCTACCTTTTAAGATGTCCCCTTATGTTTAGCAAAGGTATTTTTGTTTTTATGAGACAGTTTCATTCTGTAGCCCAGGCTGGCTGTGTTCCTCCTGTTTCAACATAAAACACGTTTACTATCACCCAATTTTAGCAGTAATTTCCAGTAACAAAGCTAGATGGAATAGCACCTCTCTACATTAAAATAAAAACCAATTTCATCATATTAAATAAACTGATTAAATAATCAAGAGTAAATAGATTTAGTTTCCATTTACTATTCTTTCATAGTGTTGTAGCAAATTAACTTACAGACCTAATTAATAATGGAAGATATTGTCTCTTGCCAGTTTATTGTTTAAGTAGAATGACTGTGTAATAAAATGGATTATTCAAAGATGTGTTATATGGATTGATGTTATTGAATTAGAAAACAAATCTGTTAGGTATTTAAGCATGACTATTTGGCAATACCTTAGATTCTATCATTCCTCAAAAATATAACTAGTACCATGTTTGTCAATTCTGTAAGAAAATATAGCATAAAACCAAAGATGCACCACAGTACACTGATCCTACTATGCAGGGATACCAGGCAGTGCAATCAGCTGGAAGAGAAACACTGAAGGAAAGTTAGATTTCTATCTGTAGTCTATATGTTACCTTTCAAATGCTGAGTTCTCCAATTGTCCTTGACCCTGTTTCTGATCCAGAGTCTCACTGTATAGACCAAGCAGGCCTCTAAACTAAGATCTTCTTGCTTCACATTCCTAAGTGTTGAATGTAAGTAAAGGTGCACACCAACCCGCCCATCAGAATACCATGGGTGCCTGTCATAAACTTATTAAGGGGATGAAGAAACTTGAACGTTACAAGAACCATTCACAGGTAACACAGCTCCCTTACAGCTCCTTATTACTCCAATGGCTCCAGTTGTTCCAGGAAATGACATCATTTAGCAAATCACATGAGGCTCTCAAGTCTCTTGATCAATATATTTTACAAGGCAAGCAATCAGGCAAAGAACTGAGAGGTACCAGGTGCTATGAACAGGAACTGCTGAATAAGGATCTATAAAGGAAAGAAAGATTAGCCAGTCAGAGCTTTTACAATGGAGGTCTCAAAATTGAACTCAGAACTGTGTGCTTCCCAGGCAAGTGCTTCTCCAAATAATAAAACATTAGTTTATAAAACTGCAGAATATGACGGGGAAATCGGAGGAGTGAAAAATTTCCTCTCTGACCATCTGCTGACATAATAAGACTGTGGAAAACTGCAGTACTTTAGGACCTGAATTAACTCACTGTCTCTGGGAAAGGAACACTAGTTCCATGACTATTTAGCTTGTTTGTTAGAGAGCTCAAAATGATTTCTCATAATTTACACGTTGTGTGCTTATTTTAACAGACAGGTGACACACAACACAAGTCCACAGCAATGCCTGTACTACTAAATGATATGAGAAACCAATGAAGACTTAAAACAACAGCTTTAAAAATGTAAGCTACAATATTGTATAAGAATAAAGAAAAAAAACTTTAAAAAAAATCAAATCTCATCTAAAAGGAAAAGAACCTTTTAAGCTACAATAGGAAAGAACACCACTTAAGCATCTCAAAAAATAGGCCTCACTATCCATCCTTCATCAGGGCAGTTTCTGAAAATCACAGAGAACTGAGCATACCAACATTTAACCCACATAAAAATGGAACCACTGGATAGCTATAATGCACTTGAGATTTAAAACTATAAATAAGCTTGTACCAAATCCTCAGAAAAGTCTTGCTTTTTGTTTAAGGATCAAGTTAACGTGAAATGAGAGAGTTTCAAAGTCAGTTACCAAGCACTATTTGAAAGGGGTACACTGACTACCCAAGGTCAATTTCCTAAACAAAGACTGCCACTCTCCAACTGTTATAGTGACATGAACATTCAGGATCCAAAAAAGTGCAGAATCTGTGAGTTTGAGGCCTGCCCAGAAACACAGTGAGATTGTGGCTCAAAACAAACAAGCAAACAATTTTACACTCAACTGTTAAAAATGGCTGTACTGAGTAGCTGGAAATAAGGAATGTGAACTGTGTGTGTTATGACAGAGGAGATATGATAGAGTTAGAGGGAGCGAGAATGGGTGTTGCTTATAGGAGGCCACCAGAAGCAAAATAATCACACAAAAACCATATTATTTGCAATACTGTTTGGCTAATAGCTTAAGTGTATTTCTGGCTAACTCTTCTATCCTAAACTAGACCATCTCTATTAATCTGTGTATTGTCAGGGGCTGTGGCTTACAGGCAAAGTTTCAGCATGTCTGTCTCTGGCTGTGGCTCCATAGCTTCTCTCTGACTCCACCTTCTTTCTCCCAGCATTCAGTTTAGTTATCCCTGCCTACCTCTGTTCTGTCCTGCTAGAGGCTCAAGCCAGCTTTCTTTATTCATTAATGGTAATCACAGCATACAGAGGGAACCCCATATCAGACGGGCAGGTGAAACACACAAGAGAAAATTTCTGTGACTCAGATTCGAGTCAATCGAGCTGAGCATGTGAACATAAGCAATGGCACGACTATGCATTGGAAGAAATAAGTCTGTCAATAACTGAATGGTGAGTGATGGGGTGAGGTCCTGGAGTTGGAAAAAAATGCCAGGAAGCCCTCTCCTACTCTAGAGTATACAGTGTGACTACATGCAATCTTGAATGTTTTCTTGCAAACCTTTTCCTGCTCTGATTACAGAAACTAATAAAGTACTCTCTAAATAACGAAAGGAAGAAAAATAAAAGTAAACAGTTGAGTATGGTAGGTTACACATAAACCTAGGACGTGGGAAATGGAGGGAGGAAGATCATTCAAGGTCATTCTGGATACACAGCAAATTTGGGTCAGTCTAAACTGGACGATACCCTCCCTGTTTAAAAAGGGGGGGATGGGAGTGTAGCTTGCACAGCATACATGATGCTCTGTATCCAATTTCTAACATCACACAAAATTGGTAATGGTTCATATTCATGTAATCCCAGCAGCCAGAACATAGACACAGGAGTTCATTATTTCAGTAATCCTTGGCTACACTTGCAGATTCAAGGTCAGCCTCAACTACAAGAGACTTTATTAGAAGGAGGAAGAAAGAGAGCAGGGGTAGTAGGAAACTAAAACCTCTTTTTCGGAACTGGGGACTCAGTTCACTTGGTAAAGTGTATGCCTCGAAAGCAGGAAGCCCTGAGTTTGACCACTAGAGAGGAGGGGCTTAAAAAGTGCAGGTACAGGTAGTCATGTGGAACGTGCATGTGGAGGCTAGGGGACAACCTCAAATGTCATCCTCAGGAACACCGTTCACCTCCTTTGAGACAGGGCTCTCATTGGTCAGGAGCTCACTAGTTATGCTGGACTAGCTTGCCCTTAAGTCCCAGACCCTCCTGCCTGTCTTCCCAGCACTGGGGTTGAAAGGATGGCACAATGCCCAGCATTTTCACATGGGTTCTGGAGATAAACTTGGGTCCCGGTGCTCGCAAGGTACATGATTTGTTTACTGAGTCTCATAGCCCCACAAACCACCTTGTCCCCAGCAGCTGAGTTTTAGGACTAATTTAAAAACACAAAAGTTAAGATTCTTTCTGTTTTTGAGACAGGATTTAACTTCCATGCAGCCAGGCTGGGCTTGGCTCACAGAGTTCCTGCCTTAAGCCTGCTGCTGGTTTATAGACCTGCACCACAGGCCTGGCAAGAATCCCAGTTATTTAAAGAAATTCTGACAGCCTGCATTCTAATTTTCTGAACAGAATGTAATTTTGCTTATCAAAGTCGAAATCATTTAAGACATGCATCTATAGCTATTAAAGGATTACAAATTCCTGCAACATTCGTTCTAACAGGAAAAAAATAAATCTTCACATCTATTTTTGTCCTACAAACTTGGGTTAAATTAACAGAAAAACAAACAAACAAAAATAAACCACCAGTCCTTCTTGGATATGTAACTGAAAGAATGGACGTTTAAAAGCATTTTAGATCATTACAGGCGTATTTTAAAATATACTATAAAACTCTCAAGTAGTATTTTCTTAAAGGTGAGTTAACAAGAAATCTCAAACCATACTGTGAACTTTCCATTCTCTGTCACTTTAAAATCTACTGGGCTATCTATCTTGCCATTTGAATAAACCCTTTACCCTTGAATGATTTTTTAAACAATGAATTTAATACTAGTCATTTACAAAATACAGGTCCACTGAGTTATGTAAATATTGAAAATATTTTACTATCAAAATATTCTAAACTTAATATCACTGTTAGGTACATGTGAAAAATAAATAGGGTGCTATCAAACTCAGGGGAATAAAATATATATGATTTCCAAAATTCAAATTTTGCTTTATTGTCCAAATTTAGCAGTAAGCAACATATACTATTCACTGTTTTCCTTAAGGTGACAGGCTGTCCTTTCAAGAATAATGTATGCCAAACACCCAAATCTGAATCACTATGGTTACTAATGTCAACTACTCTCTTGTATTCAAATGATGCTGAAAGAAAAAAAAAGGCATAAAATTTTAGGCTAACCTGGCTGGTCCTGGAGCCCACAGGTTGGCTAGCAAGCCCTAAAGAATTTCCCTACAACTAGATTTACCATGCCGGGCTTTTTATGTGAGTGCTTGGAATAGAACTCAGGTCCTCAAGCTTTTGCAGGAACTGTCTAAAGAATAGCTGCTCAAGGTACACGAGGGAACAAGAATGTAATTCAGTGGCAGAGTAACTGCCGAATAGATATAAGGCCCTGGGTTCAATACTCAGGGTATGGGGGTGAGATGGAAATTCATTCAACAGAATTTCACTATGTGCAAACATTAAAAGAAACGATGCAAATCCAAACTGATATTCAAGGAAATATATCTGTATATTTATACCTAACAAACACTTAATAGAATATATATAAATATAGAGAAATACAATATTATATGTAATATATAAATACATCAATATATTTATATAAATATGGTAATATATTTCTAACTTATGAAATACAGAGAAATATCAGATTATATATAGAATATAAATATATATTAATATATAATATTCTATTATATTTAAGTATATGTTAATATAACATAGCATTTCTAACCTACAAAATACAAAAGATCCTATAATTATATGTGCAAATAAAATACTGGGAAGGTACATTCCACATTGATAAAGGTTTCCTTGGGGAAATAGTATTTCATGTCTGTAATCATTTTATTGCGTTAAGTTAATAATATAGGTCACTTATATTTTCAAAATCCCTTTTAAGATAACAGTTCCCATATTGAGAGCAAAGTTTTGAACAGGATATTAAGTTTTTCCTCCAGTAAAAGCCAGGAGAAAGGTGGTAGATGGGAAAGTCAGAAATGAAGACAAAAAAGGGCTATGATGGAGGTAGCCTAGTGTTCCCAGATGTGTTATCTGTATTTAGTCAAAAGAGACTTTTTCCATGTGGGGGCCAATTCTTCACCCACAGCTCTGGGTGTTTTTATTACATCCAGTTAGTACCACACATTGCAACACAAGCAAACAGCAGTATCAGATCTACTGATTAAGATTTTTAGTAAAATTCAACTAAATAAGGAGGTAACAGTAAGACAGCCTGCAATAATCAAGAACAATACTGATATCAGCAGGCAATCAGTTTTAAGTTTCAAATAAAATAGAGAAGATAAAATAAAAACAGGTTAAAAGACACTGCTCTATTAAACTCCAAAGCCCTGCTCTATAGTCTTTTCCTTCCCAGTATCTATGATTACCCTTATGTAGCCTGCTGTGGGGGATCTTGACCTCTATGATCTCAAACCATTTTTTGATTAACATTTTAGTTCCATCTAAGGAAAACTTGCTGTCTCAGAAGGGTGTCTGGTTATCAATTTGTGTCTTTATTACATCTCAGTTGGATTACTTCAATTCATTACTTTCTATCCCATTTTAATGTCACTGACAACTCTGCAGTTTTTGAAGGCTGAGCTGCCTATTCCAAGAGTTTTTCTAGAATTTGAGTTACAATCAATGTTGGTTTAATAAGTGAGTGCACTTGAGGTATTAAACCCAGATCACGCTGGACAGCTACTCTCTCACAGGACCTTTGGCTGAGTTGGCATCTCACTGTGTAGTCAAGACTGGCCTGGAACTTTCAGGCTTCCTGCTTCCATGATGCACACCATCAGAAAGGTCTTGTTTGCAGGGAAAACAACGTTAAGTCCACAACTGTGAAGTATTTACAATTTTTTTATAAAATTAGTCTTAGATGAAGTTATACAGTCTCAAAGGGCACTTTGTACATCTAGATAACAATGTAATAGTTGACTTTTTTGTCTTTTTTCTTTGTTTGTTTTTCAGTGTAGTTCTAGTTGTCCTGGAACCCACTCTGTAGACCAGGTTGGCCTTGAACTCAGAGAGATCCACCTGCCTCTGCCTGGCCACAGTTGCAAATTTTAAGAAAAAAAAAATACAGACTGCAAAACTTAGACACAAGAAAAACTTTCCTTTAAAAAAAAATCAGCTCGTTGATAATCTAATACTAGGGAAAGGTTTTTTAATACAGTATGTACACTGCTGATCAAATACACCAGCAGACAGAGACTGTGGAAAGGAATACCCTGCAGCAGAGGAAACACTGCTTATAAGGATGAATGCTTTCTTGCATATGCTGACCGTCTGAAGATGCAGTCGTGGGAGTACTACAAAAGAAAACTGCTCCAATTGGAAGAGGGACTTGACTGCCACTGAGTACAGGTCAAGAGAAGCAGTTACACAACTACAGCAGGTAGGATTGCGTGCTGCTTGTCTAAGAGCAAGCACAGAATTGCGGAGTGTGAGAATTTATATATTTTTTTTAAAAAAACATGTTTATGTATTCTGAAGGATTCAGACTTTTAATAATTGAGCCTTAAGAGATCTGAGCCTTAAGAGATCTGATTTGGTGGTAGGTGATATAATTACATGTGACAACACATATGGACATATGTAGTATACAGATATATGAAAATAACAGTAATAGTGCTTGCTATACTATTGCAGAATGAGAAATAGTAATTTGTACTACTTTCTAAACAGTTATTTAATATTAAAATTTAAGAAATATGTTGCTGGGGCTGGAGAGATGGTTTAGCACTTCCTGCTTTTGTAGAGAATGAGAGTTCGGTTCCCAGCACCTACATCAGGTGGTAACAACCATCCTTAACTGTAGTTCCAGAGGATCCTGACCCATGTAGGCAATGCAAACATGTGACTTACACTTACACAAATACACATAAAAACAAAATACAAATAAAATCTTTAAAAATTTCTCAAAACAAGGAATCATGTTGATGTTAGCAAATATGGAGGAAATGATGGAAAATATGGAAGCAGGTGACTGACTGGAGAGATGGCTCAGTGATTAATAGCACTGGCTGCTCTTCCAGAAGACCTAGGTTCAATTCCTAGTACCTACATGGCAGCTCATAGCAATCTGTAACCTGTTTCAGGGAATCTGACACCTTCACAAGGACATACATGAAAGCAAAACACCAATGCTAATAAAATAGAAGTTAAAAAATAGAGTAAAATATTAAAAATAAAATATGGAAACAGATTTTAAATACAAAAGTATTCTCTAAACTATTGGAGTAAAAATTAATATCCCTATAAATGCAAGCAGAGTAATAGTTAAATACATCAACATACGCTGAAATAAAAGCTTTATAGATGGACAAGAATTGTTGACAGTTCCAGGAGGTACTACCTACTCAAAATGATTCCCTATTAATTGGTTTTATTAAAATCAGGAGACTTAAAGAAAGTATGTTCAACAAATGGCGCCAGTATAACTGGATATCAACACGTAGAAGAATGAAAATAGATCAATATCTATCGCCATGCACAAAACTCAAGTCCAAATGGATGAAAGGCCTCAACATAAGACCAACCACACTGAATCTCATAGAAGAGAAAGTGGGAAGCACACTTGAACACATTGGCACAGGAAACCACTTCCTAAATATAACCCCAGTAGCACAGACACTGAGAGAAACAATTAATAAATAGGACCTCCTGAAACTGAGAAACTTATGTAAAGCAAAGGGCACGGTCAACAAGACAAAACGTCAGCTTACAGAATGGGAAAAGACCTTCAACAACCCCACATCAGACAGAGGGCTGATCTCCAAAATATACAAAGAACTCAAGAAATTGGTCATCAAAAGTACAAATAATTCAACAAAAAAAATGGAGTACAGACCTAAACAGAGAACTCTCAACAGAGGAAACTAAAATGGCTGAAAAACACTAAGGAAATGCTCAACATCCTTAGTCATCAGAGAAATGCAAATCAATCCATCTTATGTAACATGAAGGCCAGCTTGTTGGGGTTTCTGTCCCGCCCGGTATCCCACAGTTGGCAAGCCCCAAAGAAAATCACACACAGGACTCCATAAGATTATAAACTGATTGGCCCATTAGCTCAGTCTTCTTATTAACTAATTCTTACATCTTACAGTAACCCATAATTCTTGTCTGTGTTAGCCATGTGGCTCAGTACCTTTTCCAGCTGTCAGCTCACATACTGTTCCTTTGGTGATCTGGGCAGGAGTGGGAGGAAGTTTCCTCATTGCATCACCTCTACTTCCTGTCTGGTTTTTCCGCCTATACTTCCTGCCTGGCCAATCAGCATTTATTTAAAATATGATTGACAGATTACAGACAATTCTCCCGTACCATTCTTATATCTGTAAGAATGACCAAGATCAAAAACACTGATGACAGCTTATGCTGGGGAGGATGTGAGGTAAAGGGAACACTCCTCCATTGCTGGTGGGAGTGCAAATTGGTACACTTTGAATATCAGTATGGTGATTACTCAGAAAATTAGGAAACAACCTACCTTAAGACACAGCAATAGCACTTTTGGGTATATACCCAAAAGATGCTCACTCATACCATAAGGACATGTGCTCAACTATGTTCATAGCAGCATTATTTGTCACAGCGAGAATCAGGAAACAACCTAAAAGCCTCTCAAACAAAGAATGGATAAGAAAAATGTGGTACATTTACACAATGGAGTACTACACAGCGGGGATAAAAACAATGACATCTTGAAATTTGCAGGCAAATGGATGGATCGAGAAAACATCATCTTGAGTGAGGTAACCCAGAAAGACAAATATAATATATACTTACTCATAAGTGGCTTTTAGACATAAAGAAAAACCAGCCTACAACTCACAATCCCAGAGAACCTAGACAACAAAGAGGACCATAAGAGAGACATACATAGATCTAATCTACATGGAAAGTAGAAAAAGACAAGATCTTCTGAGTAAACTGAGAGCATGGGGATCATGGAATAGGGTAGAAGGGGAGGGGAGAAGATGGGAGGGGAGCAGAAAAAATATATAGCTCAATAAAAACCATTAAAAAGACACAAGAAACAGAGACCCACTCATTCACACACTCAGGAATATCTCTCCCCCACCCCCCGCTATATGTCAAGCACTGGAGAAACCTGCTACATCTACCAGAGTTCAATGAGGGATGCAGAATTAGATGCTAAGAGATAGCTCTATATAGAATAATGAATGGACTTGATTAGCCAGGGTGGCACATGCTTGGTATCCCAGCAACTGGGAAGCTGAGACTGAACATCAATTGGGGTGTCATAATGAGAGTCTGTTTCAAAACTTAGAAGGAGTTGTTACTAGGACTTAATTTTCCAAGATTATAGGAGCTAGAAAAAGAAGATTGTCTATCTTTGTTCTGTTCTTGTGGCCCAAGTAGCTGGACAAATTAATCCTGTTAGGCTCTATAGAACCTCTAAGAGCAGAGAGAAACATCTCTCAACTTCTAATCATAAGCAACTTTGTTGACTGACACCTCCCCAGAGCAGTCAAGGAGGAGATCCAGTGGACTGGAGTAGCAGCAGACCCAGCTACCTTCCACACCAAGCAGTATGGCAATACCCTTTATCTGCACCAGAATCTCGTGACCAGCTTTAACTTTCTGATGGTAAAAATCTTTGTAATTCCATGTTGTCCAAGTATAACAGTCTAGAAAAGCAAAAACTATACAGACAGTAAAAAGAGAGAAGAGATGAATGGGTGGAAAATATGCCTGGAATGTGAATGGCCCCCAAGAGTCATACATTTGAATGCTTGGCTCCCAGTCAGTAGAACTAATTGTTCAGTAGAACTAATTGTTTAGGAAGGATTAGGAGGTGTGTCCTTGTTGGGGTAGGTGTGTCACTGGGGATTGGCTTTGAGGTTTCTAAAGCCCACACCAGACCTAGTCAGTCTCAGTCTCAGTCAGAGTCTCTCTCTCTCTCTCTCTCTCTCTCTCTCTCTCTCTCTCTCTCTCTCTCCCCCATGCCTCCATTTTACAGATTAGATGTGAGCTCTTAGCTACTGTTCCAGCACCACGCCTGCCTGTCACCCTGCTTCCTACCATGATGATAACATGGAACTATAAGCAAATCCCCAATTAAATGCTTCCTTGGTCATGGTGTCTCTGTATAGCAATAGGACAGTAACTAAGACATATGCCATTATACATTTGTCAAAACCCACAGTTACAACACCAGAATGAATCCTCATAAAAACCAAGAGAACTGGGTGGTTAACAGTGTACTAAAACGAACCATCTGCCACAGAAAATGATGTTGATGGTAGTGGAAGGGTTTGCAGATGGACTTTCACAGGAATGAAGGTGCAAATGAGAATGCTGAAGGAAGAGAAAGTAGATAAAGGGCCACTCCAGGTGGAAAGTCCAGAGTAACTCTCTGGTGGAACAATCTTTTTGTACACCATAAAGATGTGTCACTCTGATTGGTTTAACAAAAAGTTCAATGGTTACTAGCTAGGCATGATTTCCAGGCACAGAGGATGCTGGGAAGAAGGGCAGAGAAAAGAGAAGGCAGGAAGAAGCAGCATGGGCAGTACTAAGTATGTAACTGAGCTATGGAAAAGAATGTAGATTAAAAAATAAGGGTTAATTTACATTATAAGAGGTAGTTAGAAACAAACCTGAGCTATCAGCCGAACTTTCAAAATTAACAATAAGTATCCCTGCCATTATTGGTGAACTGACAATGCCGGAGAAAAAAGTCTGACTACAAATGGCATCTAATATAATATAAATGGCATCCATGTAAGACCTTGAAAGCTTAAAAAAGTTTCTAAACACACAAAAATAGAGCCAATTGGGGCTTCCTAGTCCTGCAGTCCTTCATGCATTCTGCAGAGATGCCTCTCCTGGCCACTGCCAGCTGTGTGGTGGTTTGGGATTTTGTTCATGAAGACAGAAAAAAATTAGAGATACACAGTGAAGCAGGTTTAGATGGAAAAAAAACCTCTAAACAGTTACAGTGCATTTAACAACGTATGCAGGCATAAGTAAAAAAGGAAAAGGGATATAGACAGCAATAAAAAAATAGTTTAAGACAATAAAGCTTTCAAAGAGAGAAGAAAAAACCGTAAGTCACATAAGGA
Source organism: Myodes glareolus (assembly GCF_982192425.1). NCBI lineage: Eukaryota > Metazoa > Chordata > Mammalia > Rodentia > Cricetidae > Myodes > Myodes glareolus. Next base: position 33,827,305 of record NC_142040.1, read on the forward strand.
TAAAAAATATTTTAACACAGGGAACTTGGACCTTATATGGTGTTTTGTTAGTTTTAAATTTTTTGAATGCTAATGAACAGACAATAGCTGCTGAGAGACAGTGGATTGTGGAAGGGAATGCTGAATTAAACCAACCCATAGTCTTTAGAAATGTTTTAACTTTAAAATTGAGATAAAAAAATGTATTATGTTGGGGAAGAGGTTATGCTTTTATTTCCCCAGGAAACAAAAGGCTGTGGATTCCTTCCAGATTAATAGCAATCAGATTTGATACTCTTGAGTATCTTGCTACAGACATGGAGGAGGAAGGCAAAAACAACTACAGGACAGGTGTCCTGTAAGCTGATCCCTCTACATGAGAACAACTCCAAGATGAGATGAGACATGATAAATCTTTTGGCTACAGAGTCCTTATAACTTATTATAACATGTCATCCTATCATAAGGCATGGACAGAGATTTATATTACAGTTTGGTTCTGCAGTACAAACAAACTCATAAAATTGACAGATGCCTCTTACCTGTACATAGAATAAAAATCATCTTTAGGTGACTTGTGCATACCACACATTCCACACCTGTGGTAATGCAGATATGCATGCTACTTATAAAAGTTTGTGTTTTCAGAGCAAGGGGACCAGACACCAATGAAAACAGACAACCCAGTTGGTCCAGACTCTGAGAGTGCCTCTGATGCAGTTTGATCAGAGTTCTACATCCAGAACAGCTTCGAAGCTGCTGGCTGAGATGGCTGAGTCTCACAAACTGTTCTTGACAAGACTTGATCATTATCCTTCTTTTCTCAAGGTAACCAAAAGATGCCAAGATGCCATCGTCCCCCAGACAGCAGGAAGCAGTCTAAAGAACATGATAACCACATTCTCAAGAGGTGGGGTGGGCGGTGTTTGGTCAGTCAGTGGGTTATGAATATTTGCCATCATCTAGGAGGGTTGGTTACAAGTTGTTATTGGCATGGTCAGAGAGGAAACTAAGCAAAGATTAGATTCATGGATTTCAGGGATCTTGTTCTAAAAGGGGGGAGGGGTGGAGATATATAAATGACAGAATTAAAGGATAAATTATAGAATCTATTTTTAAACTAAAAAAGCAACGACTAGTCTTAAATATTTTATGTTCCTATGGATTTTTGCATACTGATACAAATTTAAGGCTATTTTTATTACAGTGTATATGTTTCTGCTCTTATTTAAAATATTTTTGTATATTGATATAATTTTAAGGTTATCTTTGTTAAAACAAACTACATTTGTTTCTACTCTTGTTTAAGGTATTGTACCTATGCAGCTAATTTAACATTGTAATGTAAATTCCTAGTCCTTGAAAGTTATTATTACAAACTATTAGGTTAATTACGAAATGCAGATTAGTAGTCAGTCATTAGTAGTTAGTAGATAGTCACCTATAACAATCAAACTTGTAGTCAAGGTCAAATAGAGATATATTTTAGATAAATAGGTGGTCTTCAAACACTTCAGAGATCTACAGTTATGACACTTAAGATGCTTTAACAACATAAATCTTTCTTATGACAATGAGACGTGTCTGCTTCTGGCAGCACCAATCTACTTCAGAGAAGATGATAGACAAAACTTCTAATTCAAGATAGGAAAGGTAATACAGTACTTTCATCAAATTTGTCAAATACAAATGGACTGGATACTATAAATGTAACTCTTTTATTAATTAATTAATACTTTGTATTAATTACTATAAATGTAACTCTTTCATTAATTAATTAATACTTTGTATTAATTATTAAATGCAACTCTGATAATTGCTTTTATTGTATATAGTTTTACTGTGTTTGGCTTAAAAGCTTTGCTTTCTATTTAGAAAAAAGGGAGACATGTTATAGAATAATCTTTTTGTATATTGTGAAGATGTGTTACTATGACTGGTTTAATAAAATGCTGAATGGTCAATAGCTAGGCATGATTTCCAGCAGAGGATGCTGGGAAGAAGTGCGGAGACTTCAGGAGACTGAAAAAAGCAGCATAGGCAGTACAGAGTAAAGTAACTGAGTCACATAAAAGAATGCAGATTAAAAGATGGGTTAATTTAAGAAAAAAGAGGTAGTTAGAAGCAAGTCTAAGTTATTGGTCAAACTTTCATAATTAATAATAAGTGTCCATGTCATTACTGGAGAGCTGACAGTTCCAAGAAAAAAAGTCCTACTACATAGCTCTGTGAAGATAAGTCATTCATGTTAGCCAGTGTGAGACACAAGATGGGAAGGAAAGTTGGAAGGGTTGGTGGAGGTCTTAAGACTGCCAAGGGGTTTGGCTCCCATTCTAGTTGTTTTCAAACCTGACTACTCACCAAATGAAGAAGGGGAACTTTTAGAAAATAGTCTATATACACAACTCCCAGACCAAGACATCTGTAGGTATTACCTGGGAAGAAAGCTATAGTTATTCCCAAAAGTAAAAACATCAAATGAGTAAAAAGAAAAAAATATGACTAAAAACATAGTATTCCATACAAAAGTATAAAATAAAGTTACCAGAAGAAAAGAAAGTAGCTACAATGACGAGAAAGGCCAGAGTTCAGGGTTTTGGTTAAGATCTAACATGAAGCTGAGAGGAATAGCTTGTATCTGTAATCTTATACAGAAACAGAAAGAAACCAAACGGCCAAAGCAAACCTAAGTAGAAAGAGTAATGCTGGAAACATCACAATATCTGATTTCAAACTATAAGACACAGTCAGAGGGGCAGACAGCAAGGCAGAAAAAAGACAGCATGCAAGCTGGCTTGATGGCACACACCTGTAATCCCAGAATTTGAAAGGTAGAGGTAAAGAGAGATCAGGAGTTAAGGTCATTCCATGCTGCACACCAGGTCCGCAGCAACAAACAAAACATTTACTGGCATAAAAAAAAGACATGCAGACCAATAAAACAGCAAATCCAAAAAGAAACTCATATAGCTACAGCCATGTAGTTAATAGTGTCTAACACTGGAGTAAAAGCTAAGCCAGTCTCTTCAACAAATGGCATTGGGACAACAGGATAAATACATGTAAAAGAATCAAAGTAGACCCTATAGTTCACTATATTTTAAAAAAGAAAAAGAAAAGCTACTCTTTAATTTGTTCTTTACCTGACTCTATGACCCTAAGCAAACGATAGCTTCGCTGTGCCTTGACTTCCCCATCTAGATAAGGAGTGTTACTTTTTAATGCTATATTGTTTAACTCTGTGAAGTTGTGATTCTTTGCCTGTCTAAAACATATGATGGTCTAGTCTAATAAAGAGCTGAAGAGTCAAAGGGAGACAGGAAAAAGGATAGGTGGGGCTGGCAGGCACAGAGAATAAATAGAAGGAGAAATCTGGGAAGGGGAGAGGAACAAGAGACTAAGGAGAGGAATACATCAGGAGCCAGTCACCCAGTTACATAGCTAGCCATGGAGTAATACTGAATGTAAGATATACAGAAATAGAGAAAGGTAAAAGCCCAGAGGCAAAAGGTAGATGGGGATAATTAAAGTTGAGGAAAGCTGGCTAGACACAAGCCAAGCTAAGGCCAGCCTTTTATAAGATTTCAAGTGATTTATTTGGGAGCTGAGTGGTGGGTCCCCACAAAAGCCAAAAGTGTAAAAAGAGTAAAAAAATTAACTAAGAACGTTTTGGTGTACCAACATGGGACTCAAATATCTATCTAGAGTCCGAGAAAGCTTAAAAAAAAAAAAGTACCTTTAAGAAACCTGCTGTAGAGCCAGGCAGTGGTGGCACATGCCTTTAATCTCTCCAGCACTCGGGAGGCGGACAGATCTCAGTGAGTTCGAGGCCAGCCTGGTCTACAAGAGCTAGTTCTAGGATAGACAACAAAGCTACAGCAAAACCCTGTCAAAAAGAAAAAAAAGCAAGAAAACCTGCTGTACAGCAGAGAACAGCATTTTACACGCCAAATAGAAACAAAAACTATGTAAAAAATGTCTGCCCCAGGCAAGCATCAGTAGTATAGTATAGAGCTCTACCCGGTAACACACAAGCTTTGGCTTGGCTTTCACAACAAGCCTCAAGAGTGGGCGGAGCCAGCACATAGAGCAGAATGAACGACTCAGGTCTAGTTTAACAGTCTAAAGTTTGCTCACACAATCAAAGAAAGATAAAAGATATACAGTAAAAGAGGTCCAGATGGAAAAAAACAGGTTCCAGTGTTTTATAATGTGTGTAGCTTAAGAAAGAAAATGGGTATAGTAATAGAAAGAAATAAATAGATTAAAAATAAGATAGTAAAGTCTTAAGAGACAGTAAGAGTACAAGAAAAAGGCCACATAATGTTGAGAAATACACAGAGAGTCTGGATCTTGTATAATATTGTATTGATTTTGAATTTTTTGATTGCTGAAAAGCGAAGGACAGCTGAAGAGACCTGGGACTGAAAGAGGGACTGTGGAATAAACCAGACTATGTACTTTAGGAATGTCCTAACTTTAAAAAAGTCAAAAGCAGTTATTTGTCAAATGGAAATCAAAAATGCTTTGGAAAAGAGGTTTTGCTTTTGTTTCCATGGGAAACAAGAGGCTGCGGATTCATTCCAGGTAGATATGAATCTGGTTTGATCCAGGGAGAGTATCTGAAACTTGACAGATGATATCCACCAACAAAGGTTACTGCTGGTCTTCCCAGGACTTGATCATTAGCTCAAATTTTCCATAGGACCCTAAAAATGCCTTCACCCACATTCAACAAGAAGAAGTCTAGAGCCACATTCTTATGAGCTGGGTTGTGGGAGGCTTTTGTTATTTTTGGGTCATGGATGTTTGTTATATTTAGGAGGTATAGGAAAATAGGATAAAAAGACAACTATTAATCTCAGATTTTTACATGTAGTATTTTCTCTGAATATGCTAAATGCAAAGGGACTAAATATTGTAAATTAATTCTTATTTGATAACTGTTTTTTTTGTATAGAGTTTTACTATGTTAACATTAAAACCTTTCATTTTATTTAGACAAAAAGAGGGAAATGTAGAATATTATTTTAAAATACATTGCTTTTGTTTATGCTATGGAACGTTTGTTTAATGATGTAAAGATGTGGGTTTTTTTTTCGTTTATGCTGCATATTTTTAATTCTGTGAAGCTGTGTTACTTTGCCTGTCTAAAATGCCTGATGGTCAGCGTGGTAGTGCCACACCTTTAATCTCAGCACTCAGCAGGCAGAGGCAGGTGGATTTCTGTGAGTTCAAGGCCAGCCTGGTCTACAAGAGCTATTTCCAGGACAGGCCCCAAAGGTATAGAGAAACCCTGTTCCGAAAAACCAAATAAATAAATGAATAAATAAATAAATAGATAGATAAATAGATAAATAAATAAAATGCCTGGTGGTCTTTAAAAAATAAAAGAGCTGAACGGCCAATAAGGCAGGAGAAAGAATAGTCAGGGCTGGCAGAGAAAATAAATAGAAGGAGAGATCTGGGAGAAGAAGAGAAGAAGCAAGAGAAAAAGGAGGAGAAGAGGATGTCAGGGGCCAGTCACCCAGCATCCAGCCAGCATCCAGCCAGCATCCAGCCAGCATCCAGCCAGCATCCAGCCAGCATCCAGCCAGTCATGGAGTAAGAGTAAAAGTAAGATATACAGAAGAAAAGGAAAAAGCCCGGAGGCAAAGGTAATCGGGATAAAATAAAAAAAAAGTTGGTTAAAAACAAGCCAAGCTAAGGCTAGGCTTTTATAAGTAATAATAAGACTCTGTGTGTGACTTATTTGGGAGCTGGGTGGTGGGCCCCCAAGAGCAAAGGGCCCAAAGAGTAAAAGTAAAAACACGAACAACTTCATTATTTTAAGTCAAATAAATGGTGCCTTGACAGACATTTCTATATTATACTGCTCCCACCAACAGTGCTGCTTAATAATCTATAAAGTTACTTATACTGCCATTGTTAAATTATGTAACTACTAAAGATATATTAAACCAGACTGTCACTTACAGCAGCAGATACTCAAAATCTTACTTTCACCCTCAGAATTATCTCATCAATATGCATAAACTCATGTTTCATTAATGATGTTTTCTTAGAGCCATCTAAAAGATGTCAGAAGTTTGGACATACAGAAGGAGTAAGTTCAATGTGGGGAATATGGTGAATATATGATAAGCATTCATAAATTAAAAAATTCTGAGCGCTCACAGGATACTCCAAAATTTAATATATTTGTTCATTTTGGGTTAGGTAAGCGCTATAAATCAATACAAATACTACAAATTTAAAAAAAAAATCTGAAACCTTTTTCTGGCCCAACATTTTGGTTGAGAGATATCTGATCTGTAATGTAGCATACATTGAAAATTATGAAGATGCTGAAAGTGGTAACACATGACACTAATTATAACACTTGGGAGGTAGAGGCAGGAGGGTTAAGAGTCATCTTTGATATACATAGAGAATTCAAGACTTGTTTGGGCTACTTGAGACCCTATCTTATAAAGAAAAATTAGGAAAAGAATATGGACATTTTGAAAGGTTCAGATTTTAAGTATTTTCTGCACAATAACCAAGGATGACAGGTGATGCATATTCTAAGTACCCTGAGGTGGTCGTTTTACAGCTGATGCAAATCTTACATACTGTACACATAACAGAATTTAAAATTTAAAAATAAAGAATGGTAATAAGATGGGCTAGGTGTGGTGGTCCATGCTCTTAATCTCAGCTCTGCCAGAAGAGAAGGCAGATTGATCTTTGAATTCAAGGCCAGCCTGGTCTACACAGTGAACTACAGACAAGCCTGGGCTGTAGAGTGAGACCCTGTCTCAAAATAAGAATAAAAATAATAATAATTTAAGAGCAGATACCAAAGAGCATACATATATTCAAAACTAGTTTCAAAACTTAACTTACAACTGCACAATAAATCATTTCACATATGAAAATTGCAATATTGTTAGCATATTAGCCTAACTCTCATTAAAAATGGCATGAAACCTACATTTTACTATTAAACTATAATCTGTAAAGATGAAGCTTAGATTTTAAATAAAATACTTGAATTGCACTTGATATTCCAAGAATTGTTTTCCTCAAAATGAAAAGAATAAAGAAAAATGCATTAAAAGATTAATTTCCTAAAAGGAATTCTCATTCTATCTATGACAAAATATAGCGACTTCTCAAAAGTCTGCAGAGGCTAAGGGTGAGATCCAGTGAATGGGTCCTGCCCTAATGAACCTGGACCTTTCTGTTTGGTCCTCAGCACCGCAAAAGTTTTAAAAATTAAAAAATACTAAATCACCTATGAAAAGTTTGACGTATTAATCTTGTCCTTTTCTGAAGAAAATCCTCAAACAAAGCAACCATGAAAACATGTTGATCTTTAGGGCCCTGAGGCAATGACATGAGTCAATCATATTTTCATTTGTGTTTTAGACCTAAGAAGTTACAGTATTTTTCTTCCTAGTAAAAAATTTCCTTTTAAAATGTAAAAGAAAATGGGGGTTAGTGAAGTCTTCTACACAACCCACAGGCAGCTATGTTACAGAAAACTCTCCTGTCCCCAACACGGGAGGAAGTCCCTCAAATGTCTTTCACCAAGATGTAGCTAACCAAGAAGCTTTCAATCTGATCTTCCAAGAAATCCAGACGAGGCAGCTAACAGGCACATCAAAAGACGGCCTTCAGAAGCTGGTACTGTCTCCAGATTGGTCCTCTACCTACGAAGCCTCACAAGGAACCTCAGGAGGAGAACAAAGAGCAAGCTACTTTCGTCCTTGGTTTTTGCTTCATTCTGTTTTTTTCTACCCAGAAAACCAGCTTCTGCCTGCCTCATTGTAGCACATTCTACTTCAGTGGGTCTACCTGTGGGTCACAAACCCTTGGGAGTTGAATGACCCGTTCATAATGAGTCAAATATCAGATAGCCTGTATATCAGATATTTATATTACAATTCATAACAGTAGTAAAATTAGTTATGAAGTAGCCATGAAAATAATTTTATGGTTTGGGGGGGTTCTCCACAACATAAGGGTCACAGCGTTAGCAAGGTTGAGAACCACGGCTCTGCTTTATGGCATGAAGCTCTTTAACACCCTTAAAGTAAATTGTTGGAATTTAGTCCCTTGACGAGGAGTGTTACCCACCCGTCAGGGTACTTGAGTAGCCCCAGGTGGGACATCCTGAATCTCAGTACCCTCAATGCCACACACACTGAAGTGCTGCTCTTAGAAACGTATTCCTTTGCCACATGTGGAGGTACACACCTGTGAGCCTAGAATTCAGGAGACTGAGACAGAAGGATCACAAATTTGAGGCTAGTCTGGGTTACACAGTCAGTTTCAGACTAGCTTGGCCTACGCAGACAGACCTCTTCTCAAAACATTGAAAAGGAAAAAGTAAAGAAATACTTGTATTGAGTCCTGTACAGTCCTTTGTAAAGTTTTTGCGGCCCAGCAAATCTCTCCACCGACACAATGATCCAAATCAGACCAAATTAAACCAAATTAGTAAAAAAACAAACAAACAAAAAAGGGTTGGGTGATGCGGGAGAATTGTCTGTATTCTGTTAATCATATTTTAATAAAACGCTGATTGGCCAGGCAGTCAGTATAGGTGGGAAAGCCAGACAGGAAGTAGGGGAGGAGCAAAGAGACTGGGAGTATTCTGGGAAAACAGGAAGCTCCACACACTCCTGCGCAGACCACCGAAGAGGCAGCATGTAACTTGCCCAGCTGAGTAAGGTATGGAGCCATGTGCTAACATAGATAAGGATAATGGGGTAACATAAGTTATAAGAGCTAATAAGTAGCCTGACCTAATGGGCCAATCAGTTTATAACCTAATGTAGACTCCGTGTGATTTTCCTTGGGACTTGCTGACTTGTTGGGGTACTGGGCGGGACAGAAACCCCAGCAAGCCGGCCCTCATGTTACAGTTGGGTTTTTGTTTAAAAAAAAAATCGTAATTCAAAATCATCTATATCATCTCCTTTGCCTTCAAAATAACTATGACATCTTTAGATGGTTCTCAAAACTTCTGAGGTTAAAAATATTACTGTATAATAATATGGTTACTGGATAAAGTTAAACAATTTATACTTTTGTCCTTAAAGAAATGAATAAAACTAGTGTTTGGTTTAAGGTTATGAGAAAACGAACACTACCTTCACAATAGTGTTCATGGCTACGGATGCAATCACACCTTCATTCAAAGCCAGTATCTTTACCAGATACCTCAGAGTAAGGCACTGAAAATGTTAACAGAACACAATATATATTTACTTCAAGACCACATACTAAAGCAAAGGAATTCTAAATATTATTTATAAAACTATGTTCCTCCATTGATCTTTGAGATAATAAAATTAGAAAATAAATTAATAAATTTGAAAATAAAATTAGAACAAAAATAAACTACTATATATAGTATGGCTAAATATTAATTGCAAAATGTAACACAGATTTGGGTAGTTTAACTAGCTAAGAATATCTACTAGACTATGAAAAATTAATGTAACATACATTTAAGCTAACGACAAAATACCTATTATTTATTTATAATTCAGAATGTTATAGGGAAAATGCTATCACATTTTTCTGTGGCAATAATGATAAGTGCAATGCTTATAAAGTTGGGAATAAGAGGGCAAGAACTGGAAGTTTGGTCAGAGCCCTCTCACTGCAGTAAGTAAAGAGAATGTGTGGTCTATTGTAGGGTCCACCTAAGGTCTCAATTTAAAGAAGAGATGTTTCTGGAGATATATTCATAAACACTATGTATTCAGAAAAGAAAGAATGGCATTAATGGCTTTTAAAAATATATCAAAAAAGATTTTAGCTGACAGGTCATGGCAATCTACTAACCCAATTTCCTTCTGATCTCACAGATGAGGCAAAACAAGACAAGGTAATCAGTTCAAGGTCATACATAACTGCACAAAAAGGTTCAAATTTTGGTGTTAAGAATCATTCCTGGGCTAAAGAGATGGCTGTCTTTAAAGATTAGCCCCCCATCCCCACCCTGAAAAACAAGAACAATTCTTTAAGGAGATAGTTTCTACGTGTAAAAGGAAAATGAAAGGGACTAAACTTGGACTGGGTTTAAATGAAGGCTATTAGAGCAATGCGGTATTAACCACAAGGTCAGGATCAAGCCCTGGAAGATGAAGGCGAGACAACTGAATACTGAAAAGAATAACAAAGCAAAAATCATGAGAGCACATAGCAACTCCAAATGTTATGTGTTCACTTGGGCACTAACGTTGGCTAGAAAACATTGCTGCTGTCACTTTGCAAGAGAGGAAGGAAGGCACAATGAAGACAGTAAGTACTGAAGCCAGGAGATCAGAAAATATTCCCAACACTTACTTTGTCTATTTACATTCATGGTCCAAGTAAGTATCAAGAATTATAAATAAATTTCAAGGCAATATATTTCAGAAGTTTCTTAGCTTCCCGTTCTTTATTCTGATCAGATTATGATACCAAGAATTAGTGGATAGCAATTAAGGTATTTTACAATATCTTATGATGCAGATCAAAGAAGGGTCATTGAAGAGATAACAACATAATAGAGAAAAAATTCAGTTTCCTCAAAATATTTTTGTTTTTTTTTAACTTAAATAAGGTTTTACTCATTTTTTTTAATGAGTAAAACTTCTGCTCTTCTTAGATAGGCATCAACTCTCTCAGAATGCTCTGTCTGAGGAGCAAAGCTCGGACAACTTGGATTCTCCAACAAGGGACGAATGACTAGACAGATATAGAGGCAGACGGACACACTGAGAACGAGCAGTTAGGCTTGTAACTCACCATCTTTTTCCTCTTGTCTTGCTCTGTGGGTGGCTCTTCATCCTCTGTTACTTTTGGCACTTCATGATGACACATCAGCATACAACTACAATTACAAAAACAATCGCCAGACAAACAATCGTAAAACTGTCTGCATGTAATGAAGCGAGCGTTCAAAATTACTGAAAACATGAATGCTTCTTTCAAGCAAATGAAGAGAAATAGATTAAATAAATAAGATTTATATATTTTTAATTTTTTTGTTTGTTTTGGTTTGGTTTTTGGTTTTATAGGCTGGGGAGCTGGCTCAGACACTAGTGTTTGCTGCACAAGCATGAAGACCGGAGTCTGATCCCTGAGTCCACGCAAAGAAGCTGGGCACAGCAGCACATTTGTGAACCCAGCACTACACAGGTGGTGAAAGAAGAATCCCTGGGCTTGCTAGCTAGAAAGGGTAGCTACACTGGCAAGCTCTAGGTTCAGTGAGCGTCAATGTCTTAGAAACTGAGGTAGCGAGCAATTAGGAATGACACCCAACATTGACCTTTAGCTTCCACGCCCACCTGTAAACACACATACATAAAATGTTTTCTTAGTTATATATGTAGGAAAAAAAGCCCATTGTTTTAAAATAGGCCACGGCAAAGGGAATGTGGAACATTTAACTTGGGCATTTGATATAGTAAATTATAAAGAACTTGGGAGAACAAGGCAGGAGGATCAGTATCCCAAGATTAACTCTAGCTCCCTACATAAGGGGGGAGGGGAACCCAAAATAGATCCACATGATAAAATTTTTAGATTATTTGTAGGAAACTTTTTGAACCAAAAATCACTAAAAAGTTAATAATTCATATCTTTTTAAAACATAAAAAACCCAAGATTTGCACTTAAACTACTTCCCTAAACTCATGCACATCCTCACTATACACACAGTGACTTCAACAGAAGCATCATCAAAACACTACTGACTATGGAACAATCCACTTCATATTCCAAATGAAATTACTGTGCTATGAGAACTTGTCCCCGGTGGCACCAGTAGCTTCAGGACAGTTAGAAATCATTCTATTTTGATTATCTGCACCACTGCTCTCCACCATTAGCAGAGGTAATGGAAACACAGCCTCCTGTTCATCGAATACTCATTATAGGGAGACAAGAGATGAATAATGCTGAGTGAGTCACCATCAATGGAGCAAACCCCACAATTTCCCAGTATTGAACAGAAGAACTCAGAAATTTATCAGAGCTATACGTTTGTAACCAATAAACTATGGCAAAAGTTTGGTTTCTCTAAGTGTTTCACACCAAATCGAGGGGAAGGACAGTTCCAAAGTCAACTATTCAAAAGTTAATTTAGGATTTAGGCCAGCTGCTAATATCAGAAACTTAATCAGACTCACTGTCACAGTGACTTGGTGGGTGTCCTTCTCAACAATTAAAAATAATGCCTTCTGGGAACACTGCATCTGGTCTAGTCAGTGCACACTTGTGTAGTTCCACAGCAGGAACCTTGGACTGAAACGTCCTGAAAACAAGACCTTGGTCTTCAACTCACACATGGCCTTAGTCTTTCTGAAGCTGCAATGCTTTTGTCTGCTGAGACAATAAAGCATACGTCCCACAGTGGCTGGCTAGTGCACAAGGTAAGAAAATACATTATATCAACTCAAAATAAAGTGAAAGGTCTTAAGAAAGTCTAGATCCCAGTTTGAGTTTTAGAACTGAATAAGATATGCTTCCTTCCATTGGTCATCTATGTCATCTAGACTTCAGTTCAACTGCAACAAATATTGGTCCCAATGGAAGCACTTTTCTTTGTCTTAAGTTCTGCACCACAAAAAATGTTTGCTTGTTGCTTCTGCTTCTTTCTCCTGCTTCTGCTGCTTCTCCTCCTCCTCTTATCTTTATATTTATATGTGAGTATATGCCACATGAGTGCAGAGTCTGTGAGGGTCAGAAGAGGGTATCAGATTCACCTGCAGCTAGAGCTACAGGCAGTGGTGAGCTGCCTCATATGGGTGCTTAGAACTGAACTCAGGTCCTCTGGAAGAAGTAGGCGCTCAAAACCAAAGAGCCATGTCTCCAGGCTTGTTACTTACATAGTAAAAAATGTTCAACTTTACTTTCTTTGATGCTAAAGTACTTAGCACAATGAAGAAGGCATGTGCGCGTGCATGTGTGTATACATATGTATGTATGTGTGCATATATATATTCCTTTCCTTTAATGATCAAAACCTAACTAGAGAACAGACTGTTAACTTACATTTCTGCAAATTATATTCAATTAGGTTTGAAAAGGGTATAAAACGTCTTTTCTGACTCATTGAGCTATATGTATCACCAGTCAAAAAAAAACAACAAAAAAATCTTACCAAAAAGCACAAAGTTCAAACTATCTTCTGAAGAAAAACCCCAAATGAAAGTGAAATTTCATTTTGTTCATGAAAAATCAAGGAAGGCAGTTACATTTTAATTGAAATGCAGAAACTAGATTTCTAATAAGCTAAAATATATAGAGGGTTTGAATCTAATAGTTATAGCAATAAAATACTATCAATAATTGTTTAAAACAACGACTATCTTGTGAATACATACAGCCACTCCCCCATTACGCACCTGAGCAAAATTACTGAATACTTCTAGGCACTAGGGTGCTAAATCAGAATTTTTCTCAATAAAAAACTCCAAAGGAGCAAATACAACTAACAAATGCTGGTAAGAAACACCAAGTCCTTCAAGTTCTTCTGTTTAGTTAAAGGTACCTGCAATAACACTCTTCAGTAAACCTACAACCCCACCCTAAGTCACCCTGCTAATGTCCCAGTGAGAAAAGGGTGACTTTACAAACATTCACTGAATATCTCTGAAACTTCTTCTAGCCTAAACCAACTTTTTTTCCCAGAGTAGCAAATTTTGATGCTTCAAATTTAACCCAGGGGAACACTCTAAGGCGGGAACCTGAAGAGGAGCTGAAGCAGAGGCCCTGGAGGGGGCTACTTACTAGCTTTCTCCCTATGGCTTGTTCTGCCTGCTCAATAACCCTAGACTCCTGCCCAGAGATGGCACTGCCCTAGTGGTCTGGGCTCTTCTATATCAAACATTAATTAAGAAATGCCACACAGACTTGTCTGAAGGCAATCCGATGTAAATAGTTACTCAATTGAAGTTCCCGTTTCTCTGATGACCCTAGTTTGTGTCAATTTCACACACACGCACGCACACACACACACACACACACACACACACACACCCAGAGAGAGAGAGAGAGAGAGAGAGAGAGAGAAACAAAAACCAAACACCCACCCTTCTATTTTCATGTAATTCTGTTGCTGCACTACAGATATAACTCAGAGGAACAAGCATGCTAGGCAAGAGCTCAACCACTGAGCACCACCCCTTTCTTCATCTTCTTACAGAGCCTCAATCTGTAAGAAGCTTCACTCTGCTCCAGCCGTCATAAACTTCTGAAATGGCCAGTTTTAGGACCAGAGTCAGTGCTCAACAAAAATATGACAATCCTACTCCCCTAGACAGTGATGGTTCAGAGAGGGTCATGTTTGTGGAATTCTGTCAAATAGATAGAAGGAACGAAATCTTTGAAATGGTTTCTAGAAAAGATTTACTTTAATCTTTAAAAAAGACATGGAGAGGAGAGCATCTGCTACTAGCACTGTTGTGTAACCCTGGAGACTGCAGGTCAGGTTGATGTGCTGAGGGATAGAGTGGACAGAACCTGGGTGTTTGATGCTGTTGGCAAGGTCACATTAGCTAATGCTGGAGTCACTTGCCTACAAGCATACTATTGCCACAGAGAGTCAAGACCTTATTGTTAAAGCTTAAGTTCTGTTACAGTCCCTTATATAACTACCTTATGAAACTATTTTTAAAAAAAACCAAAAACATTTCCTTCTCCTAGTAAACCTATTCCACTCTACTTAAAAACAACAGCATGCAGCTCTTAGGACTTCTTTTTGCACTGACATTTATTTAGCTCACAGCTAAGTCTTTCATCCATGTGCCACAGCCCCCACCCTTTTAAGTGTAGCTATTTCCTTACGCACCGTCTCAAATCCTCTTATGGTCTGAATATAAGTAACTAAGTAAACATAGTATATTAGCAATGCAGAGAATGTGCCAAGAAGGAGCAGAGAAAAGAGGCAGGTCTTCTCACACAGACCAAAGCCCAGGACACGACACACCAGGAAGAGATTTTGAGTCAGCCCACAATTATAAAAGCCTATCTAGGGTTTGGTGACAATCCATGGAAAAGGAGAACAAGCCATGCAAGGTATTAAGAGTCAGCACAGAATATCATCCAACAACATGCTTCAGTTCACAGCTGGGCTTTGAATTTTATGAAACAGAAGGCATGGCTGAGTAGGGGGACACTGGAGAGAGACCTCTGAGGAAGACTAAAGACAGAAGTTAAGATAGCAGAGAGTGGGTTTTGTTTCTCGTTATTTTGCTGTTGATGTTATGTAGTTTCCCAGTCCTTTCCCTCCTGAAGGGACTTCTGGTGAGCACAATGAATCAAATGAAGAAATAAACTCATTACAAAAGCCTAAATTTGACTTGTTTCAAATAAAGCTACTCCTTTCTAGCTGTGTTTATACTTTACAGACATAAAAAAATTATGAGTCTTTTCTAATCAAGTTTACTGTCTCCTGAAAAGCTAGCTAAATTCTTTCTTCCTTTTTATTTCCCAAACTCTGTCAAGAGGTTATCAATTTCTCTTCACAGTATTTTTGTAAATGAAATATTCATAAGAAAGGAAAAGAAAGCATGCTATACAGACTATCAACACACACGTCTCTAGTCTCACTGATGTGCTGTCCTGGGTTGATAAAGAGACTCTCACGGAAAAATAAGCAACACACAGACGCAGATTCATCAACTCTCAAGTGAAACTCTTCTAAGGGATTTATTTCCTGCAACAATCTCAAGCAATACTGCTATATTAATCATACCCAACCATTGCATATTCATTTACCTTAGAATATGAACTTTTTTTAAAAAAATAAGAATATAAAGTCATTAGAAGAACACATAAGAACTCACTGCTGTTTACGAAACAAAATATACTGAAAATTTAAAAGGCCTAAACAAATGTCATTAGGCCATATTAAGACACAAAGCCAAAAAGAGGCTAGAAACAGCAATTAAAAAATAATGTGCACACTATCCAATTATAAATACCTGCTGGCCCTCCTTAGCTGCTCCTTCCACCCTCCCTCCAAAGCTCATCTCAAATTCAGTTCAGCATTGATCACCAACATAGTATGACCTGTAACAGCTACCTAAGTGGTTTTTCTGCCTCTGGCTCACAATTTCTACCGGTCATATGAGTCTCATTATAAACCTGATGATGTCATGTCTTAAGGTATTTTTCTGTCCTTCAAGACTATAAAGTCAGAACCACAGGGCATACACTGCCACACATGGGATGCAGTCTGGTCCCTTCTTGAATTACATTTGCAACAGATAATTCCTTAGGTCCTTCTTTTCAAAAGTTGGAAGCTTTGTTGAATGGGGTCTTGTCCTAAGGGCAGCACTCCTATTCTATTTTGACCGAAGGCTTCGTCTTTTGTCTCTCAACACAAGCCTTGGCTCAAACATTAAATATCCTGGTGCTCTTTTTCTTCTTACACTTTACTTTTCTTTCTTTCTTTTTCTTTTGCCCTGCTTGCTCTTCTTCATTTCAGACCTGCATAAGTGTGAATAGCAATAACCAAGTGACAGAGTACACTGAAAAACTCCTCTGCCAACACAACAGTCCAAAGCTTTTCAACTTAGCCTCAGGTAGAGTCTTACAAGGACAAAAAGCAATCCCATTCTCGGCAGCATAGTCTAATATTGTTGCCCTCTGAGACCTTTTTGAGCTGAGCCACCACAGTCCACACTGTTCTCATTTCTTTGTCTTTCCAAGATCCTATTAGTGTCGGTCTGTTAAGCGCCACTTACAGTGTTCAACTGCTTTCCTGGTCCAAATTTCCAAGTCTTCCACATTCCTCCAAAAATCCGGCATGGTCAGACCTATTACAACAGTAGCCCACTCCCTGGTAGCAACTTCTGTCTTAGCTACTTTTCTATTGCTGAGACAAAACACAATGACCAAGGCAACTTGGGAAAGAAAACACTTACTTTGGGATTCGCAGCTACGATGACTAAGGGCAAGGGGCGCGGCAGCAAGCAGGCAGGCGTGGTGCCAGAGCAGAGCTTGCTTACATCGTTATCTTACATCCTGATCCACAAACACCACACCTGCCATGAGCTTTGGAAGCCTCAAAGCCCATCCCTGACCACACACCTCCTCCAACAAGACCACACCTTCTAATCCTTCCCAAACAGCTCCACCAACTGGGTACAAGTATTCAAACACATGAGTCCAGGTCGGTGTGGTGGTTTGAAAGAAAATGGCCTACAAAGGGAGTGGCGATGTTAGGAATGATGGCCTTGCCGAGGAAGTGTGTCACTGTGGGGGCTGATTTTGAGGTCTCTTTTCTTAAGCTTCATTTAGTGTGACAGTCAGTCGACTTCCCGTTGCCTGTGAGTCAAGATGTAAGCACTCTCAGCTTCAATAGCATGTGTGCCTGCATGCAACCATGCTCCCTGCCATGATAAACTGAACCTATGAACTGTAAGTGAGTTACCACAATTAAATGTTTCCTTTATAAGAGTTGCCATGGTCCACTTCACAGCAATAGAAACCTAATTAACACACTGAGACATTCTCATTCAAACTACTATATGTCACTTCCATACTTAAAAATTACCACTGACCTCTTATTGATTAAAAAATAATAATAATTCCAAAACCGTTTTATGCTGGTTACTTAACTAATTGGCTCCAATCCACTACAGACCCTCAGAAGTTTTTCTGGCTGGAGATGTAGAATAATAAATCACTTGTCTATTTTGTGCACGGTTTAATCCCCCAAAACACACAAAAACCCAAACAACTGCTACCCTCAGTCTCTTGAACTCTGACCTGTTTTAGATCCTAGTGTGTTCTACTGGTATCAGTTTCCCCTTAAGGGAGACTGTTGCTTTCTTATACAGCACAATGCCTGGCCTAAACAAGTGGGAAGAGGAAAGCTATCAATAAAGCTTTTTCCATGTGATAGTTACATGTCAACCTAGCCCAGTGTCTTAGTGAGTTCAATAGCTGTGAAGAGACACCATGTCCACGGCAATTCTTAAGAATGAAAACAATAGGGGCTGGAGAGATGGCTCAGAGGCTAAGAGCAGTGCCTGCTTTTCCAAAGGTCCTGAGTTCAATTCCCAGCAACCACATGGTGGCTCACAACCATCTGTAATGGGGTCTGATGCTCTCTTCTGGCCTGCAGGCATACAGACAGAATGTTGTATACATAATAAATAAATATTTAAAAAAAAAGAATGAAAACAATAGATAGGGCAGCTCAGCTCAGAGCTTTAGTCATTAACATAATGGTGGGACCTGGTGGTCTGCAGGCAGATGTGAGACTAGCGAAGTAGCTAAGCATCCTACATCTTGATCCGCAGGCAACAGGAAGTAAACTATGTCACTGGGCACAGCTTAAACAAAGGAGACCTCAAAATCTACCCCCACAGTTAACACTTCCTCCAACAAAACCACACGTACTCCAACAAAGGCACATCTCATAGTGCCACTCTCTATGGGCTTAGAGGGGCCAATTACATTCAAACTACCACACCCAGCCACCAGGAGCCCAGGTATTGATAGATATTTTAGGTTTGCAGAAAAGCTGTTTTTAGATGGGACCAGTTTCTGAATCATGAGCTGGATAAAGCAAATGTCCTCTCTATACGTGTTGGGTCTTTGCCAACACAGCAAATATGCAGAAAAATGCTGAGTCAGAGAATTCATGCTCTATCTGCTTTTAAGTTGAAACTTGTGAATTTTTCTGCCTTAACGTGGATGGACAAGAACTAAAAACTACCAGGTCTCCTAAGTCTCTAGTTTCCCACTACAGACCAGAGATGCATCAGGCTCTGTGATCAGATGAGTCAATTTCTTAAAAGAAATATTTTTAGAGTTCTGTTTACTGTTTCTGCAGAGGATTCTAATATGTATACTACTTACACAGGTGAAGAAAACAACTTTCTTCCTTTGTTCTAATTCACACTCAAATGGCATTATAATTAAAATGTCAACGGAACCAGAAAGATTAGCTTCCTGTCAATGAACTGTTCAAATAAACATAAAGGAAAAAGCTGGAAAGTAAGTAGGCCACTAAAATGACTATTTGATGCTTTTCATTTGAACTTTTCTGGAAGTCTAATTGCGTCTTGTATTCTGTGTGAACAGATTACAGAGTAGGAAGACTTACCACAGACCACCTCAAGCACACTAAGGAGCCTAACTCACACCAAGTGAGGTAACTTGTGTCTCTATTACATTCCTCTATGACAAATGCCACCCCAGGGTAAAAAGCATCAGCCCAGTAATTCTGGGAAGGGGAAAGCAGCAGTGAATGATGGATTCTGGCTCCCAGGAATACAAGCCCTCATGTCTAGGTTCTCTTTGTTTAGATTTCATTTTTTTTATTTTACTGTTTCATTTCTACTGTGGGTTCCAGGGTCAGCTCAGGTTGTCAAGTGCGCACAGCAAGTACTCTTGGCCCACTGAGCCGTCTCACCAGCCGGCAGTTTGCATTTCTATGACAGTTTCCTAATTGCGTCCTTTTCTTTCTAAACCAAAAGTTTCTTATTTTATGCTGAAATTAGTATAAGGAAGAATTTTCTTATCTTCTTATATATTATTCCGTGTGTGTGTGTGTGCATGCGCACTTAATATTTATATAAACTGGAAAAGTACTTTCTTGTCTTATATATTATTTCTTGTTTTCATATATTTAAAGTATATTCATATAAAATAAACTGGACAAGAAATATCTGAACATATCCTGAGTACTTTACCATCACTTCCAAATTATGTTACACACTGTATATAAACATATGGTCCTGTTATATTAAAGTCTTATTGTTAACAATTCCTGCTAACTTTAAAGGTACATTCCCTTCATGCATAAGTGGTTACTTCTGTTTTGTAGTCAGAAAAAGCTGGATATTCCTATTTCACAGTAATTCTTCAAAAGTTAAATAACATATCAGACATTTTTATATTTAATAAGATCCACATTTATCTACTTACAGTGTTTTCAACAAAACATGACTCAAATGGCAATCTTTCTCATTGGCTATAAATGGCTTGGTAAAGAGCAAAGAAAACAGGTTCTCAGTATTAATATGTCAAGCAGTCTACAATCTCATGAAACCTTGCTAAACACTACAGCTAAATATCTTTATTAATGTAATAGCAAGAAAAAGGTATAATAAATGCTACCCGCAGAATGACATAAATGATTTTAAAAATTCAAGTCGACATATGGATGAATAAGAGTATCAGTATTCTTGTTTGTTTTTTGTTTGTTTGTTTGTTTTGTTTTGTTTTTTCGAGACAGGGTTTCTCTGTAGTTTTGGAGTCTATCTTGGAACCAGCTCTTGTAGACCAGGCTGGTCTCGAACTCACAGAGATCTGCCTCTGCCTCCCAAGTGCTGGGATTAAAGGCATGTGTCACCACCACTGGGTGATTATCAGTATTCTTAAGATTTATTTATTTTCATTTTATATGTATGAGTTTGCCTGCAGGTACATATATGCACCACATGTATGCATGATGCCCACAGAAGTCAAAGGGTTTGTTACATGTCCTGGAACTGGATTATAGACAGTTGTGAACAGTTACGTGGACACTAGAAACTGAGCCTAGGCCCTTTAGAGGAGCAGGAAGTGATCTTTAGCTATTGGAGTCATTTTTCCAGCCCCATCGTATTCTGTTTGTTTATTTTTGTTTTTGAGACAGGGTCTCATTATGTAGGCTAGGCTGGCCTGGACTCTGTAAACCAGGCTGATCTTGAACTCAGAGAACCACCTGCTGGGACTGAAGACAAGTGCTAGTAAGCCTGTCTATCCTTCAGTATTCTTAACATAACTTTCCCAAAACAAAACTTTTGTCAAAACAAAAATGTAATTTTTACCAGAGAACATAATTTTAACTATTACCTTTTAGAACTAGACAATCAAAGGTACAATTTTAAGATGTTTTAACAACAAAAATACAAAGCAACTCATCTCACTGTCCTCATTATTAGCTTGAAAGGGGAACATATTCAAAAAGTCCTTAAAAAGAAATTTATGCTAGACCATATTTGGAATTTATTTATTTACTTATATTGCTTTAAATTTCTTCTCTGGCAATTTTACACACATATATAAAGCATTTGATCACATTTATGCACTATTCCCCTCTCCACCCCCTTTCAATTCCCTTGGAACCCTTCTTCCCCTCCTTTTTTCATGTCTTTTCAGTGGGGTTGCTTGTATATGTGTGAGCATCTACTAGATCACAGGTAACTTTCCAGTGACTACACACCTACAGAAAAATAATTCCCTCACTCCCAGCAGCCATTAACTGTTATGAGCTCAGTTTAAAAAGCAAATTATTACCAAATCACAAAATGATGATTATTATATTGAAGGAGCTCAATTTGGAATATCACAAAATAATAAAGCAGGGCTTTAAAAATCAAATAAATATTGTAAGCAAAATGATGAATAAAACACCGTGTAGTCCTGTTGATATAGCTCAGTTCACAGCATACTCACCAACACATCCAACCCCAGTAACAAAGCAGGTATGAGGGGGGACACATTTATAGTACTTGGGAAGTGAAAGATAGGAAAAAGAGAAGTTCAATGTAACTTCTGACTATACAAATTCATGGTCAATTTGGGACATATGACACTTTGTCTAAAAAAATTAAATAAAAACTATATAAAAGACAAAACTATACTTTTGATATTATGAATTAAAACTCATCATCCCCAAATCTAAGTGTGATTAATTAAGATGATCCACCTACTCTTTGTACGTTCTTGTTTCAGGGTCTTCTGTCATGACATCATGAAGGGCCTCCACTGAGATATTTATAATTGCACAGAATTTATCTTGGATAACACTAGAATAAAAGAAAAACAAAACAGATTAATCAGGAAATTTTAATAGCATATTTAAAAAATTTCAAGTACTCTCTTGAACATGTAAATTTAGTACTGAAACAAAAAAAACTTTCAAGCTGTCCTTAAGGTAATATTTTTTGCAACTGCACATATCAGCAATTTTTCTTTCGCAGTATTATCATCTTTAAATATTAGACAAGTGAGAGCATCAGGTAAGATAAATGAAGGCGAGGGGAAGAGTCAGTGGTTAAGAGAGCTTGCCATGTCAGCATGAGGACCTGAATGTGAGTCCTCAACATCCACGTAAAAAGTAGGTGCAGCTGTGTGTGTTTGTAGCCCTGGCTTTAAGGGTTGAGATAGAAAAAGCCCTGGGGTTAAAAGCTTGTCTCATAGGAATAAAGCTGATAGTTAAAGAGAGATACAATTTATTTTATGTGCATTTCTCTCTCTCTCTTTCTCTCTCTCTCCCTCTCTCTCTGTCTCATATACACACACCGATTTTACTTTTTTTTCTAATAGTCATGTGTTAATTTTATAACTAAGGGCCCAAAAGTGCTGACAAAAAATGTCTTTCTGAATACATTCTCAAGGGAAAAGAAAAAAACATGTAGTGTGTGTTTGGGTTAAGACTTCACCCAGTCCCTTGCACCCCTGTACCCAAAGAGTTTAGAATGTTTGGGTTAAGGCGTCACCCCAGACCCTGGCACCCGTATACCCAAAGAGTCTGAGATGTTTGGGTTAAGGCTTCACCTCAGCCCTTGGCACCCATATATCCAAAGAGTCCGGAATATTTGGGTGGAAAGTTCCATCCCAAGCCCCCTCCCCTGGGAGTTGCCTCAGTACAGACTCCACCTCTGAAAAAGCCCATCAAATGCTGACCCCTCCCCAGAGATGCTCAAGACCACTCCCACAGTGTATTTAAACTGCCCTCAGAGAACAAACACGTGGTTTTCCCATCTTCCTTCCCCATCTCCTCTCTGAGGGGCTGGAAGGCCACCTGGGAGCATTGGTATCCATTAAACCTGGGTTTTTTCTAATTTGGTTTGGTTGGTCTGATTAGGATTATTGTGTTGATGTAGAGGTTTATCAGGCACAAAAACTTATTTAAAAATATTGCTAAAACATTTGGCAAAAAAATGGATCCACCATAAAAAGAATTTAGAACAATCATTAAGAATCAGTTAACATAAAAACAACTTTATTTTGAAGTAGGAAAGATTTGAGGGGAAAAAATTAAACAGGCACTTTACCAAGAAAATATTCAGATGTCATGAGAATAGTTGAAAAGATGCTGCACCTAATTAGCTATTATAAAAGTACAAATTGAGGGGTTAGAGACATGGCTCAGAGGTTAAGAGCACTGGCTGCTTTTCCAGAGGTCCTGATTTCAATTCCCAGCACCAACATGGTGGCTCACAACTATCTATAATGAGATCTGGTGCCCTCTTCTGGCTTACATAAGCAGAACACTGTATATATAATAAATAAATTATTTTTTAAAAGTACAAATTCAAATCATAATAAATTTTATTTAAAAGTGAAATTTAAAAGATCGGCAATACTATAAGTCTGGAGATGGCTAAGCTGATTAAGTTCTTAGGTAAGAGTAGAATCCTAAATCTGGTCCCCAGAAGCCATGTGAAAACACTGGGCATGACGGCATAGACCTGCTGGAAAGGCAGAAACAGGCTGGTCTGGGCTTGCTGCCCACACAGCCCAGCAGGAGGAAGGCCCAGGCCAAATAACAGGTGACTGGCTCCTAAAGAACAAGACCCAAGGTTGCTTCTATATGACATGTGCACACATGTGCATGCAGATGTAAGCACCCACACTCATACCACCCACAGAAATGGAAAAGATGATTGGCAAAGAGTCTCACATACTGTTGACAAGAACTTAAAATGCAATATACACACTGGAAAATATGTCACATTTTAATAAAGTTAAGCAATCCTACTTCCATGGATTTACATAAGATTCAAGTGAGTGTTCTAAGATCTGTAGAGCTTTATTTTAACAGCCCCACACTGCAAACAACCCACAGATACGCATCAACTAGTTCAGCAGACGCACAGGCCTGTGGAATTTATTCAACAGAATACACTCAGCAAGGAAAAAGAACTTTATGTCAGGCAACATAAGTGAGTCTCCAAAGCATCATGGTGAGAGCTAGAAGCCAGACTCAAAGGGCTACAAACTAGGTGACTCTGCCTACAAAACATTCAAATGGGAAGGCTATTTGATTCACGATTTTCCAGGAAAGAAAACAGGGCAACATTTTGGGTAATATGACTACTTTCGAACCATGAGCATGGCAGTGCAACGGTATAAATTTGTCACTCATTAGACATGAGACCCGTGGCATCTTTCACAGTATGTTCTTCTTCTGTCCTCTGATTTTTCAGAACTGTCTGCTTAAGATCATACAAAAGTTAAAGAAGAATCATATGTTATGTTTATTTTTATATCCCATAGGATAATACTATATATAATGTGAACACTCAATAAACAAGAAAATTGATCTCAAGTGCTGAAGTCCTCCCTTTATTTTCTTCCTGAACTTTTCTTATTATTTTTAAAAATATAGTCATGGGGCTGGCAAGATGGCTCAGCAGGGACAGATGCTTACTGCCAAGCCTGACAACAAAGTCAACCCCGGGACACTCATGATAGGCGGGAACTGAGGCCCACATGTTGTTCTCTGATACCCACATAGATGCTATGGCACATATGAATGCACACAAACAAATGTTTAAAAAACACTTAAACAAACAAAAACAAAGTAGAGATACAGGCATGAATAGTTGGTACATAGATAAGAAATACGAAACTGATTATACTGGATATAAAGCAGAATACAGGAAATAAGTGAGTCATAATCTATTTGTGAAAAATTCATTTTTTAAAAATACAAGAGAATTTTGATATCAAGAAATTGGAGAGTCGAAGTTAAATGGAAGGAGGGACATATTAGTGACCTAAGTTTGTTCCTCCTTGTACTTGCCACTTTCATTTTCCTTTTCTTATATACTTGATTCATAAAAACAAAAAGGAACACAGGTCTCCTTGTGTCCATGCTATGACTTCCACCCGGGGCCTTGAGCCTCCTAGGTAAGTGCTCTAGCCCTGACCTATGTATGCCCCATCACCTCTGAAAAACCTCGCTGTACTGTTCAAGCATACTCAGACTTTCCTATCTGCAGGACCCACATCTACAGTCAACCAACGATGGGTTGAGGGGAAAAGTGCATCTGCACTGAATATGTGTAGATTTTTCATTATTTTAGTCACTAAATAGTGAAGTATAGTTTACACAGAATTTATCTTGTTTCACATTTTTTTAAATATAAGGAGGGTGTGCATGCCATGTACGCCATCCCACTGTTTTATATATGGCGCTTGAGCATCTGCAGATTTTACCTAAAGGATCCAAAAAGCAATCCCTATGGATCCCAAGGAGTAATTGTTTTGTGGTAACTATATGTGCAAAAGGATTAAATATGCAAAGGTACAAAAACCTGAATTCAGCAAATAAAAGTCATTTGATTATATAAACTAATTCCATACAATTTTCCTTTTTTCCTTTTAACTAAAATGCACATAAATAAAACTAGATGTACATCGTTAATATCTTCTGAAGGTATACAAAAATGATATGTATAGATAGATTATGTGACCTAATGAAATGTAATTTTCCCCCTTGCTTTTGAAAACTTGATAATATACCAAACAAATCTTTCCTGTATTTGTTTAATTTTAAAAGAACTAGTTTGAAATTATTCCTCTTATATCACTATGAACTCCAACAACAGACGCTTAGAAACTAGATGTACTTAGAAAGCCAACAAAGCTTTTAATCCACAAAGATAAAATAAGCATTATGTTCTAATACTTATTTGGTTATAAGGTGAATATTCATTTAAAAGGTGAATGGGTCTCTGGCACCTATCTGTCTAATTTTTTTGAGTATTTTTTTTAGTCTGCATTTTATACTAGTCAATCATCTTAATTTCTCTCTCTGTTAAGTAATGACATCAAAATTCTCCTGTCCTAGAAAGAAAATGATAGGCAGAAACCCAGATGTTTTCAATCAACTTTTCGGTACTTTTTTTTTTTTTTTAATTTTCACAGTAGCAGTCCAAAGAAAAGAATCAGAACTTAATCACTTTGAAACTATCCCTAATCTAAATAGGCCTTCCTTAATTACACCAATTACAAATTATACCTACTTAATACCCAAAATCATTCTTGAATTATTATTATCTTAAATATTAGAGTTAGGAAGAACAGGGGTAATTTAAGAAAGAAACAAGCTACTAAAACCTAAATGCAACAACCAGACAATACATTCTTCTCCACTGTATCTTCTGGTTAATAAAACTTAACAAGAATAAACAAACAGAAGTTTCCCTAAGAGTCAAAGGAAGCCAGAAAGTCACCGTCGTCAGTCTTATCCCAGAATCCCACGGCATGAACTATGACAGCATGGAAGTTTACACTGTTTAGATACTTTCCAGAATTTAGGCTGTAAATATTTTTGTCCCCTAAATGGTGACAATCCTTTCTATATAGAAATTCTCTGCATGGTCATGAGAAAGCATATGAAGACATCTAGCTCCCCTAGGAAAAGCCAGCCAAGGAGAACCTAAACATTCATAATTCAAAGTCCATTTATTCACTATCTTTTGAAAAACAAAGATTTATTTTTATGTGTAGATATGCTTTAATTGCATGTATGTCTGTATATCACTTGTGAACCTGGTGCCTGTGGAGGCTGGGAGAGGGTGTTGGATCTCCTGGAGCCAAAGTTACAGCCAGTTGTGACCCATCACATGGGTGCTGAAAATTGAACCCAGGTCCTCTGGAAGAGCTGCTAGTGCCTTAATTACTGAGCAACCAATCCGATCCAGCTCTACAACTCACTACCTTAAAACAAAGCTTATTTTCTTGAACTCAATGATCTTACAATGGATTTTATGTGTGATATTTATCTAGGTTTTTGTTTGTTGTTACTGCACAGTCATATAAAGTTTCTGCCACATCCTCAAGCCACTATTTTATCATTATAAGAAATAATTTAGACAGTGGATATGGAGCTAGTGAGATGGCACCATGGTTAAAGGCACTTAGCAACATGACTGAAGACCTGAGTTTGCCCTCGGCACCCATGCTGCACAAACAGAAAAGTGACTCTTGCAGGTAGTACACTAAAAAAAAAGAAAAAAAAAGTAATACAATTTTTAAAAAAGATGATCAATATTTAGTGTCTTAGTTACTTTTCTATTACTATGTGTCTTAGAAAGGGTTTCTCTATTGCTGTGAAAGGTACACTATGACCACAGAAATCCTTATAAAGGAACAGAATTAATTTGGGTGGTGGCATACAGATAGACATGGTGCTGGAGAGGTAGCCAAGAGTTCTTACATCTTGAATCACAGTCAACAGGAAGTGGTCTGGCTTGCTGGGCATGGCTTGAACATATGAGAGACCTCAAAGTCTACCTCCACAGTGCAACACACTTCCTCCAACAAGACCACACCCACTCCAACAAGGTCAAATATCCCGGTAGTGCCACTTCTCTTAGAGGCCACTGTCTTTCAAGCTACCACACTGAGATAAAAAACTACGACAGTGGCAACTTATAAAAGAAGCATTTTAATTGGGCTTAGAGTACCAGAGCATTATGGTACATAATGGTGGAAGAAAGGCACGGAGGCAGGAGCAGCTGTGAACACAGATCTAGAACTGCAAGGAGGAGGCAGAGCACTAACTGGGAAAAGCTCTGAGTCATCTGCAGCCTCACAGTCTTTACATCACACACCTCCTCCAACAAGACCACACCTCCTAAGCCTTCCCAAACAGGTCTACTAACTGGGGGCCAAGCATTCAAATATATGAGTTATGTGTGTCATTCTCATTCAAACCACCACATGCTGAATCTTAGCCTTCTAACAGAATTTCCTATCCTTTGAGATTCTGCAAGAGAAAGATTATACATGAAAAGAAAACAATGCCCAGCAAGGATATACTAAATTTATGTAGGACATACTAAGGATATGCATGAAAATGAAACGACCAATGTATAATACAAGTCACACATAACCCAAGCTGGTACCAAACTCGCTCAGTATAAAAGGGAGAGACCTCAAACTTGTGATCTTCCTGCCTCCCCTACCTACACCATACCTGATTTTTGTGGTACTGAAAATCAAACCTAGGGTTTCACGCATGCTAGGTAAGTAGTCTACTAACTGAGTTCCATCTCCAACCTTGGTTTCCTTAAAAGAGGAAATATAAAGAAACTTAACAGAGATTGGTATTCATGGGACCAGGCTAAGATCTCACCATTGTTAATGCTGAAAATTGTTTAAATCAAAACTATATTATAAGTAATTACAAGGCAATCAAAAGATATACCCTAGAACAAATTTAAAAAGTCAATTGTCAGCGCTGGAGAAATGGTTTGGCACTGAAAAGCCCTGACTGTTCTTCCAGAAGCCAGCCACAGGGGAGCTCACTGCAGTCTATAAAACTCCAGTTGGAGGGGATCCAGCAGGCGCTGCAATACAGTGGTACACAGACAAAACACCCATACACATAAAATAATAAAAAGGCATCTGTAGGAACATTGTTAAAGTTGTATGAAAAGGTACTTGTATTCAGGATTAAAGCCTGAAGAAGTCCCATATGTCATACAGTTCAGCCAAAATGAGGATAATGTGCTCTAGAAAAGTGTTACACACGCACACACACATACGCACACACACTTAGATCGGGTCTCATTATGTACGTAGTTCTTGCTGCTCTGAAACTCACGATGCAGACTACCTGCTTTTTCCTTCCCAATGCTGTGATTAACACCAGGTTCAGTTAGTGTTCCGTAATTAAAAGGCAACTCTGACTATTAATGATGAGGGCACTGATAACAATTGGTAAGAAGCTACCTGCCAATAAAACACTAGATAGCAGCAAAGTTCACAAAACCAATTACACAAATGAGGCTTGATGGCAAAAAAAAAAAAAAGAAAAGACACAGTTGGTGAGATAGAATGGTAAATATGATCAAAATACATTGAAATACATTGCACCAAATTCTCAAAAAAAAAATTTAAGCAAAAACTAGTAGCCTTGATATTTAAAAGATTTTGCAAGAAACAGATAAAATTATAATTTGAAATAAGAGGAAAAACTATTTCTCTAAGAAATTATTTTTAAAGCCTTTATGTGAATGAGTGTTTTGTCTGTGTCTATACATGTGTACCGTGGGCATACTTGGTACCCTCAGAAAATAGAAGAGAATGTTGATCCCCTGAAACTGGTGTTATAAATGTCTGTGAGCCACCACTGAGGTGCTAGGAACCACACTCAGGTCCCTCTACAAGAGGAACAAGTGTTCTTGATCACCGAGTCATCTTTCTGGCCTCTATTTTTAAATTATTTAAAAATATTTATATGGAAGACAGGCAGAGTGGAGAAAGCCGTTGATTCCAGCATTTTGGAAGCAGAGGCAAGCACATCTTTGTATTCCAGGTCAGCCTGGTCTACATATGGTTGGTCCAGGAGAGCCAGCAGTTATCAGCAAACTTGTTAAAACTGAAAACTAGACAGGCATGTTGGCACACATCTTTAATCTCAACACTTTGCCAGCCTGGTCTACACAGTAAGACCCTGTCTCAAAACAAAACTTGAAACTTGAAAACTAACAAGCCTGTTCCACACCCACTCGATCTGAGAGAGAGTGGTAGAAACGGGGCAGGGATAAGCAGATACCTAGACGGGTCTGAGACTGAGAACACAGAGAAAGGCGCTGCACAATATAGAACCTTCTTATAAGCATTCCCATGGTATAAAAGAAGTTAAAATTATTACTTGGTTAAACATTCAGAATGCTTTAGACTACCACATGGCTAATATTCATTTTTAATAAATTAATTTTAAAAAATATAAAACTTGGATCAAGAGGAAGGACACACATATTTGATCACCTACCTGTGACTTAACTGTCACAAACGGTTACTATTTTTTTAATATTATACAGAGTGGTACAAAACTACAAATGTATACTAATATAGAAAAGCACTGCATTACTTGATTTATTAATAAATGTCTATATTAAAGAGTCTAAAAGCTAAAGTCCTAATCTTCCTTGCTTACTTGTTTTGCAAAATTATGGCCTAAGTGTTTGTAATTTTGGTAGCAAACGTTTACTTTGAATGTGTTATCTGGCAAACTATGAAATGGATTTACTAGACAAACCTTATCCTGAACATTGACTTGCCAGGTATTTAAACATGGACATCAAATATACATGAATCTCAAATTCTATCAATTCAAAACTGAATCATCTTGACCCACTGACCTCCCCCTTATTCCTCAGCTTCCAGACCGTAGCGCAGAATTGTCTATGGCAAAGCAGAACATTTTTTCTTATTTCTCCTTTACCTGCCACACCTCAATCAATCACCAAAGCAGGTCCTTTGACTTCCAGAATAGTTACTGATCCATCCTACCCACCACTACATTGGCACAGGCCTCCAGCATCTCCACCTGGGTTAATGGTCTACTTCTTACCAGTTAATTCTGTTCCCTCCATAAAGAGTCAACTTTTTCTACAACAGGTTTAATCCCATAGTATCTCTCCACCACTTAAATTCCTCAAGGGCTCCTGGTGGTCCTCAGAATAAAGCATGAAATTATAATAGCTTTAATCCATCAATCTCTCTCTTCTACTGCAAATCTCTTACTACCTAAGCAACTCTCAGTGTACTGACTTTTGGTCATGGAAAACAGTATTCTTTCTTGCTCATTCATCTTTCTGACATGGTAACCTCTCTGACCACTTTCTTCACTGGGTTAATCTCTATGTGTCATGATAAAAGGATTTTTGTTGTTGGCGTTTTTCAGTTTTGGTTCTGACACATGACCCTGACCATGCAACCCTGGCCAGCCTAAAATTCACAGAAAGCTGCCTGCTTCTGCTGCTTGAGCATCGAGAGGTGTGTGCTACTGTGCCCAGAACGATAGTTTTAGCTTCTCTCCTTTCTTTTTCATAAAGTTATGCTTCGTCATCACATACACACAGAAGTGCTATCGAGAACAGCACTTAGCATAGTGCATAGCAATCATGCATCTTCTCTAGATTCAAGTTTTACTAAGAATAGGAATCATATCAAATTGTTCAAAATTACACTTCTAGTGTCTAGGCAGCAATAAAGCATAAAATTAAAAACTTCAGCTCAAGTCAAAAAGACTTACAACATGTCATAAGACATGAGAATTTTGGAAAATTACTTGAACTCTCTTTCTATTTTTCCTCTTGTATAATTTAAATAAGACAGTACAATCTTATAAGACTTAAGAAATAAACATTATTTGTGACATATGATGCATTTAACATGATGTTCAGTACCCAGAAAGTTGGCTGCTGTTACAATATCAAAGAAAATATATACAGAATAAATACACTTTATTCAAATTACCAATAAGCATTTTAATAATTCTAATATAACATAATTTATTATGTTTCCAAGTAAAGTATATAAATCTATAAGAAGGGTTGAACTTTATGTCTACATGGCACTACAGGGCTTTTTACAGTCAATATTTAGTTGAGTCATAAAGCAGAATGTTCAAAGAGAATGACCTGTGCCTCATGATCAGAAACAATTTGTTTAAGTTCAATCTGCTGCAAGCCAGGACTTTCCAAAGAATTTGGGGAGGTATTACAAATTGAGGTAGGTACATTATACCTTGCTGACTGATAAATGCTGTAATACTCAAGTCTATTTTCCACTGAGTTTTCTAGAGCCTTTAACTTTTGTTTAAACTGAATAGCTTTGTAGATCAAAAAAAAGATTAAAACACAAGCTAAGATGAAAAAAGCTAGCAAAATGTCAAACGCCTCATTCAACTTCTCAACTTCTTGGGTACAAATTAGAGATGTTTTTCCTGACACAGAAGAGGCATCAGTTGGTAGAGCACTGGTTTTTTCCAAGTTCAAGTTAACAGGAGTAAGCTGTATTTGCACAGGTAAAACTGTGGTCGTCTCTAATGCATTACCAAACGTATTCTCTTGAAAAACCCTACTGGCAGATGAAGCACGAATCCGCTCCCAGACGGCAATGCTCTCAGTCACAGTGGTTTCCAAATGATTTCCACGTGTAGTTACTTTATGCCAGGCCATCATTAGTGCAGTGGTCTCGTGATGAATATGAAGAGATTTTACAGCCCAAGCTCTGGATATATTTGTCGAAGGTAAAGTGCAATTTGTAATGTCGGTCCATTTAATATAACATAATGCTGTGCCCCACATAGATAGGGGATTCTGACAACAGATGTTTACAGCAATGGCTGAAGAGGCTAGCCAGTCTCGAAGACCCCAAAGTTTGCGTTCACAAAATTGGAATTTCCCTGAAGATGAATCAATGAAGATAATGGCTTAGGGACCCTTGGATGTAATTCTGTAAGATTATTAAATGACAGATTAAGGATCTTCAAAGGTGCTCCCATATTTTAAATGTATCATTATCAATGTTTCAATTATTGTTTCTAACTTAAAATAATTTCCTTAACAAGCTAAATGCATCATGTCCAAAATTTCTAAATAGTTACCAGTTAAGATCGAATGTTTAAGACTACTAATTTTACTAAATCCATCCCTTATTAACATTATAATCCTTATGTGCTTTGGGGGGATACTTTACATGGATAACTCTTTTAAATGCAAAGGGCTATCATGTTTCAAAAGGTCAGCAAGATAAAGACAGTCTCAAGATTTGTAAGTACATTTAATGGCACTTTTTCTAAATTATTACTTTCTAGATAAAATAATCAAGGAATACAAGATACTGAAACTCTGAGATCTACAGTCTTAATTGTTCAATGACTCAAGAACTGGGAAACACTGTACCACTGCTGAGCACAGTGAAGCAAGACCTGTATAGACGTAGATACTGAGACAAACCAGATCATTAAGCAATCTTCTTGAAACAAAAAAACACACAATTAAGCTGCAAATACAAATCAATGAGGATCTGACAGCCCCTTAAAATTTCAGGCTCTAAGCATTTTATAAAACTGTTTAGAGACAGAACATATAAATGACCTAACAAAGCCTTTTAGATATTCATGTAAAATATTAGAGTTATCCAAATACAATGTTACAAAAGAATTAAATACCATTACTTCACTTTCACTTACATGAGACATTATTCCCAATTAGTTACAGAAAAACTGTACTTTCAAGAAAGTTCTAAGGAGTATGAAAGGCCTGTGTTACTCTCTCTCTCTCTCTCTCTCTCTCTCTCTCTCTCTCTCAAAAGAAGAGCTGGTAAGGAAACATACACCCTAGTATTCCTTTATACAATAACAATACAAAAAAGCAGGTAACAACCAGAAAGAAATGTAGGCAAAGCAGAGAAAATGATAATACATATGTAAGCAAACTTAGTACCTTTTTCCAGATCAGAATTAACTCCAAAGACAAAACTTTGAATTATCAAGGTTTTAAAACTAAAGTATCAAAATACTCAAACTTCAGTAATCTATTTAAACTAGGGTTAGCTAAGAACACATGTTAACTCAGACTATGCATGAAAATATTCTACAAAGAACGTTTGGAATAGAATGCAAGCACTGCAATGAAAACTACTCTTTAGCAAAGATAATTCAAACTCCATAAACTGAAAATTTCTTGTGATAATAAACTATTACAATCAGCAACAACAATAGATGATCTGAGACAGAGGTGTGGAATACATGCCCCGTAATCTACATAAAACCTAACAGCAAAGACCAACTTAGGAAAATATGAACACTGTAGAAAAATCAAGCTGTAATATTCCACAAAATTCATTTCAGCTACAAGTCTGTACTTAAATAATCTTACCAAGAAAAAGAAAATCATATCACCACTTGTCTTTCTTAAGCAGACTTTTCTTTTGTTTTAACTTTGAAGAACACCGTTCTTTAACTCAGTTTCTTTCTGGGCGACTGCTGACCTCCAATACACCACCTCTTTTGAATTTTAAAGTCACAGCTTGCTCAGGAAACGCCACTCTTCACACTGGTTCCTCTACAGTCATGTGTAAAACGGGGTTGCCATGGATACAGGAAACTGAGAGACAGGAAGTAAGTTTATCTGTGCTTCAAAAGTATTGTTAAAAGGAAATCTCAGGGACCTATTTTTTTTTCCAGAATGCATTCAGTTTTCCTAATATATATATGCCTAAATAGCTCCTACAACTTGAAAGAGGTTTTTAAAGACAGATGCTTGAAAACTCGAGGTATTCAAAATATAAATAAGAAGTCTTTAGTTATCAACAACACGTTGTGTGTGTTTGCGTGTGCATGCATACACTGCGTGTGTGTAGGAAGGCCAGAAATTGACATCAGCGCCCTCCTCTATTACTCTCCAACCTACTTGTTAAGCCAGGTTCTCATACTGAACCTGGGGCTCACTGAGCTCCTGAGATAAACTCCACTTCTCAGAGACAGGCGTACAGGCCGCACCACCATACCTGGAATTTTAGGATGGGTGTTTGGGATCTGAACTCAGGGTCTCACACTTGCAAGGCAAGCAAGCACATTACTGACAACAACACAAATTACTACATTAATAAAAGTATATAAAATAATATGATTTTTAAGAATTTGTTTGTCTTTTTCTTTGTTTTTCGACAGGGTCTCATTATGTAGCCCTGGCCAGCCTGAAACTCTCTATGTAGACCAGGCTTGCCTTAAACTCACAGAGTTGCCTGCCCCTGCCCCCAGAGCCTGGGATTAAAGGCATGCGCCACCACATCAAGAATGTTTAAATGCATTAACATTTTTATTTTCAAACACTTATTAAAGACTTACTCATTTAAAAACAGTACATAAAATCAACCAATAATTTAGAAGAATACAAAGTATTAATACATTATCTGCTGAGATTTCTGAAAAAAAGTATGTACAAAAATACTGATTACTATCAATTAGTACCTAAAGATATTAAGGCATAAGCCCTGGATTGAGGGATAATATAAAGTTCCTTACCAAATTATTAACAGAAATTTATCTTTGCATAAAGAGCTAGGGAGAAGAGACTGGGAGAAGAGTAGGTAAAATGCTCACTATGCAAGCATTATGACCTGAGTTGGGAGCACTAGCACACATGTAGAAAAGCTGAGTGTGGCCGCATTACCTACAACCCTGGAATTAGTAAAGCAGGGACAGGCGGTAATCCCTGAGGCTTGCTGGCCTCTTGTCCTCCTGAATGAGTCATCTACAGCACTAATGAGAGACCCTGCTGGGGGCGGGGGGGGGGGAGTGGAGAGAGACTGAGAAAGATGCCCAAAGCTGAACTCTGGTTTTCATAACCACACATACACATGTGTACATGCAACCACATACATGTACACAAGTATCCAAACAGGTATGCACACATAAAGTTGGGAAGAGTAAAAAAAGCCTTCTGAATTACTTTTCACTCTACATAAATGTCTGAATTCATCTAAATACTTTAGTTTTAAAATGGAATCTGAATCTAATAAAATTTTTATTTAAATGAAGATTTAGGGGTCAGTCAGAAAACTCAGCAAATAAAAGTGCTTGGCATACTAGCCTCATAACCTGAGTTGGTTTCTGGAATCCATGTAAAAAAAAAAAGCCAGGCACAGTGTATCCATCCCTAATCTCAGTACTTCCATAGAGAGATGAGGGATGAAAACTAGAGAATCGTCTAGAATCTTTCAAGCCAGCTAACCTGGAGTATACAGTATGGCAGAGAAAAAAAAAAAGACTCCGACTTAACAAAGTGAAAAGAGAGAACCAACTCTCAAAACTGTCTTGTGACCTTAATATATATGCTATATAAAACACACAAACAATAAGTAAAATAGACTCATAGAGTTGAATAAAATTTTTATATATTATTTAGTCATTGATTTCTGGCTTTTAACCAATTTTTTTTTAGAATTATCAGTAAAATACAAAGTAGCAGGGAGCACTATACACACTATTTTCAATTAAATCATCACACACATAAAGTAGGAAAGAATTAAGGGACATGTCTATTAAATTCAGAATAAAGAAAGAGGAGAAACACAAGATCAGAACACATTTGTTTCCCTCTCCTATGTTACCTGTCCACTTCAGTGGTTTCTCTGCGCTGCCTTAACTATGAATTTTAGGGGTGAAGAGTGCCACGTGTTTAGTCAGTTCGCTTTCAGTAACTACAAATAACCTTCATGAAATTACATAAAATTATTGAATTCTACCAAAAGAAATGTGTTCTTAAATTAGTACAGTAATATAACTTTTAATTTTTCTTCCAAATAGCAACATGCCCTTTGAAGAACATTCCTTACAAATATAATCCCTAAGTTAAAACTTTAAGCAAAATGTCCACTGAAAAAAAAAACAACTCTATCGGTGTCTGCACAAACTGAATGAAATTCAGTTAGACCAAAAAACCAACAAACTAGGGGCAGGAAGATGGCAGAGCCGGTAGAGGCATCTGCCACCAAAGTTGATATTTAGTTCAAACGATCCATATGGTTGAAGAAGAGAAACCAATTTCCAAGCTGACCTCTCACATCTACACACCTGCCATGGCACACACACACTGGGCCAAAAAATTAATTTATTAAAAACCCAATAGAATACATAGTGCCTTTATAAATACCAAATCCAACATTACTGCTTGCTTGCACAGGCACGGAGTATTTCAATGTCCCTCTGAAAATGACATTGCCATGCAGCAGAAAGTTTGGTGATGCAGGAATAATACTATGCACTCAATAATTTAAACGAGTTTCTTTTGGTAGAATATTTATTTTAAAAAATGAGCATTAAAAGTATGTATTTTTCATTCTGAACCCAAATATAGCAGTATAAACGGTAACATTAAAGTAAACAAGAAATTTCCACTAGCTCCTTACCATAAACTGCTTAACACAATTATATATAGGAAGGATGCACCAAAATATATATGCTTACAAATGATTTTCATGGCATTCAAAAGAGTCAATCAGTTCACAACAATCAATCAGCCATAAGTCAGAAGTCTTTGTATCAAGTAAGCTCAAGGAAGGAATATCTCAGCAGAACCTCTTAAAACATGCTTCCACTACCAAGAGTGGAAAGGTCTCCATAGAATGATGTCTAGAGGCAGGTGGCAGAATTTCTTACAAGTGGCATCTAGGGGAAGGTGATGAGACCACAGGGAACACTATCCTTGGAAGGTGTGACTGTAGTTTTTTGGAGACACCAATTAGTTCCCATGACATTAAGCTGCTATAAAGAACAAGCTGAAGGAGCTGGATGCTTAGGTCAGTGTAAAACACTTTATCCAGCATGTTTGAGGGCCAGGATTTCAGTCCCAAGGACAGAAAGAAGAAAGGGGGGGGGGGAGCAGGCAAGTGAATGTTGCCTCAGAATATTTCTCATACACTTAAGGATTTACGAATAAAATACTACAAAAAACTCGTTTTACTTCAAAAGATGAAAATGGGGGAATATCTTCAAGTACATTATATACTTGCATGAAAATGGCCTTACAGTCATAGTAAAATCTAAAACAAAAATAAATGCATTTTTTAAAGATGAAAATTTAAGTCTACTAGGCCAATTATTCACTTAGGAACAACGAGGTCAGTCAAATCTTAAGTCATAAGGCAGGAGACAGAAAGAGGAGAGTCTACAAGATTTTGAACATCTAGCCTCCTACCCTGTGAGCCAATCAGACCCTGCTTCTTTTTATAAAGCACTTATCCTTATTGCCATTTTCTTAATTATACAACAAAATATTGCTCTTTGGAACCTACTTCTTTAACTTAAAATACTAGTCTAATGCTGTAGAATATTATATTTTGAGATGTATTACTTTTATTTATGCTCTGGAACATTTGTTTAATGATGGAAAGATGTGTTCAATTAAATACAATTCACCTGCAGTCAGAAGGCTGAGTCAGCAACTATTTGGCAGAAAGTGACAGGGAGGAGCCAGGTGGAGAAAGATTGTTAAGGAGGGACGAGGAAAAGCACAGGGGCCTCTGGAGCATGCATAGGGAGAGAAGGTGAGCTAGGTGAGCTACTTGCTCTTTGGCCTCTCCGAGGAGAATTTCACCTCAACATTTGAATCTTGAGTTCTTTAGAGGGACAGAGATTTACATAAGTTCCTTTTGTAGCTTTGAAAGATTCAGTGCCTGAAAGAACAGAATTCTCTCAGGCTGTGGTTACCATGGAGCTGCAGTTGCTGATAGGACAATCATGGACTAAAAGGCAGCAATGATTTAAAAAGAAAACAATAGTCTAATGTATTAAAAAATCACTCAAACATCCAGGGGTGGTGTCATACACTTGGATTTGCAGGAGTCAAGAAGAGGAAGTGGAGGGTCAATGGCAGCCTGGTCCACATACTGAGTTTGAGGCCAGCCAGTGCAACACAGTCAGACATTGCCTTCAAACAAACAAATATACGAAGGGAAAAAAGAAAAAAAAAATAACAAAAGCTTTAAGGAGTTTATAAAAGTATATAATGACTTGGAAAATTCCTAAATTCAAAATAAAACACTGCATACACTATTTTTGCAAAAAGTATAGTTAAAAGTATGCCCAATCAAAGCAGAGTAAATCTGATTTTCAGAAAATCTGATTACAAAGCATTCTCTAAGAAAGCAAGACACTTTAACGTGGCTTTACTAATCCCAGTTAATATCACTCAACTACCTTACATTAAGTATTTTTTTTTTTATTTTAGGCAGGGTTTGTCAGTAGTTTTTGAGCCTGTCCTCAAAACACTAGCTCTTGTAGACCAGGCTGGCCTCAAACCCACAGAGATCCGCCTGCCTCTGCCTCCTCCCGAGTGCTGGGATTAAGTGGTGGTGATTGCACCACCACTGCCTAGTTGAAATTCAAATTCTTTTTTTTAAAAAGATTTATTTATTATGTATACAGTGTTCTGCCTGCATGTATGTCTGCAGGCCAGAAGAAGGCACCAGGTCTCATTATGAATGGCTGTGAGCCACCATGTGATTGTTGGGAATTGAACTTATGACCTCTGGAAAAGCAACCAGTACTCTTAACTTCTGAGCCAACTCTCCAGCCCCAAAATTCAGATCATCATCTCAAAGAACATGTCTCTGTGAAACTCTTAAAAACGTATGAATTAAATGAATTAAATGTTTCTGAAGTTAGAAAATGGATCACCAATTTAGAAAGCAAACAACAAAAAGTGTCTATCATTTATTTCTACAAGTTATAGTTTTAGTTCATCCTACGCCTTTTAAAGAAATTTATTTTGAAAGCATTAAAAGAAGGTATATGTAAATAAGCCCAGATATTATTTTCATTAAAAAATAGGCTGAGGGTAATATTATTCTCTATGTGTAAATAATAAAGACTTTTTAAAAGGCAGAGAAATTAAAACATTCAGAATTTGAAAATTATTTTAGCTAAGAAACTGTTAAAACAGAAAGGACACAGGAAATTGTACTGAACAACTGCAAAAAAACAAAAACAGTGGGCTCATGTCATTAATTTATTATTAGGTGGTGCGGGAGAATTGTCTGTAATCTGTCAATCATATTTTAAATAAATGCTGATTGGCCAGGCAGGAAGTATAGGCGGGAAAACCAGACAGGAAGTAGAGGTGATACAATGAGAACAGGAGAATTCTGGGAAGCAGGAAGCTCCCTCCACCATTCCTACACAGACCACCAAAGAAGCAACATGTGAGCTGACAGCTGAAAAAGGTACCAAGCCATATGGCTAACGTAGATAAGGATAATGGGGTAACGTAAGTTATAAGAGCTAATAAGTAGCCTGACCTAATGGGCCAATCAGTTTATAACCTAAAGTAGACTCCGTGTGATTTTCTTTGAGGCTTGCCGGTTGTGGGGTACTGGGCAGGACAGATACCCCAACAAGCAGGCCCCTTCATGTTACAATTAGGTAATGATTCTTTAGAAATTCCCTAAACTATAAAGATCTAGGATATTAAAATCATCTTTCTCATACACTATCAAGTCTACAGCTTTTATGTCTTTAAAAATTCAAACTAAAAATGGGAGTGGGGGTTTCCTTGTAGAGTTGCTTCAACAGTGAAGATGGCCAAAAAACAAAAACAAAACATAAATAAACAAACAAAAAAACCCCTGAGAACTCACCATCTGTGCTTAACTCTCAACTTTGGACTCAGGAAGCATGCATCTTGGACACTCAAAGACATTTGAATAATTATTTTATTATTTACTCTTCTTTTCCCTTTACGGTATTTCTTACTACAGCCCTGGCTGCCTTAGCCTCCAGAGTGCTGGAATTATAGGTATAAAACACCACACCAAACTATGCTTTAAAAGAAACCAGCTTTAGGTTGGAAAGATGGCTCAGTGTTTAACAGCACAGACTGCTCTCCAGAGGACCTGAATTCCTAGAACCCACACCCTCTTCTGGCCTCCAAGAGTATCACACACATGATACACAGACACATATGCAGGCAAAATGATCATAAACATAAATATATTATATGTGCATATATGTGCGCGTGTGTGTGTGTGTGTGTGTGTGTGTGTAAGAAAGAAAGAAAAGGAAAGGAAAGGAGAACGGATCTGCCATTCTTTACCTGTTATCAGAAGGCAAAAGAGAGAGCAAAGCCAAGGCTGAAAGCTTCTTCCTTTCAGGCTGGGTGATGTTGTCCAATCGATCAACCCACATTTCAATCACATTTCCTAAAAGCTGGTCCATCTGGAAGAAAGAAAGCATCTCAATATTTGAAATGTTACTTACACATGAGTAAGTGCTAACATCTAAAACCCAAGACATGGTTAAAGTTCAATTACACAAACACAAAACTGATGGAATTTGAGACAAGCTTTGGACTGGAGAATTAAAAAAAAAAAACTAAAATTGACTCCAGCTGATCATGAGAGACAAATAAATGTATTTAAAACCTCTATGTAGCCAATGAGTGATTTGAGTAACATTATTTAATAAATCAATCAAGACCTTTTTCCTGGTACACTGGAAAAAGGACACGTTTGTATTTAAATGACAGTTGATTTTTTTTTTCAGTTGAATGATTACTGTTCAGTGTTCTGTAATTTGCCATTCTGATTTGCTATACCTCCTCTCAAAGAACCAGACTAGCTGCAATCCTAACAGGCTGAATCTCAAAGAAAAAGAAGTAAATGATTCCCTGAAACAGCTAGAAAAACACTAAAGGTACACTAAACACACAGAACAGAATGGCAGGGATGACTGGGTCAGGGTGCTGACTAAGCAAGGCAAAGATGCTCCTGGCTGAAAAACGATCTTGTAGAGTTAACATTCACAGTGAGCTGCCCATTGATGGACACCCCTCTCTCTCCAGTAAAGATCAAGAAAACTGATCATGTACATTAAATGATCTATTTTATCGGGTTTATTTATCAATACTTTTCTAGTTCTATAATCTTTAGAGAAATAAATATTTAATGCCAAACCTCTACCTTAAAAAATCCAGTCACATAAAATCAACCTTACATTCCATTCTTTTCTACTTTAAGATTGCTACATTTTTCCTAGTTAAGTCACACTTTCTAACAGGCAAGCAGTTAATAGTTTAAATCTTTTTACATTTGAGTTCCCTATATTATGTTTTGCACTTATGCTATGTTTGAACTCAAGGAATATTAAAAATTATTGAAACAACAACATTTCACAAGGTGCTTCAAGAACTCAGCTCAGCTCAGTCCCTAGTTCTAGCATTGCAATCCTCTTCTTAATGCCTATGCTTAAAGTACAACCCAGAGTCAGGTGGAACAGGAAACTAAGGTGTATATATCTCATACAATATTATCATTTAAAAATTTGAGACTTGTCTAACAGGCAAACATTACTTTCATTTGTTAGTAATTTTAACACTTAAAAGTGGGATTTAAAACGACATTGGATTTCTATGTATTTTTAAAAGATTTTTAACTTATGTGTGCATGCATGTGTCTGTGTGGGGGTTTGTGTACATGTATGCAAGAGCTGGGGGAAGCCAGGAAAGGGTTCTGGATTCCCCAGAGTTGGAGTTACAGAAAGCTGTGAGCCACTAGTGTGGGTGATAGAAACTGAATTTGGGTCCTCAGCAAGAACAGTATGCACTCTTAACCACTGAGCCATCTCTCTAGGCCTTGTATATTAATTTTAATAGTTACTAAAGTATTAGGACATGAATTCCTATGATGTTGTTTAAACCTAATTACTTCCTAACTAGAACAGTTGGAATGCTTTGGGTCTAGAGGCATTGTAAAACTATTACTATGACACTGGATAAAGACAGTCTGGTCTATACTATCATGTCTTCATATCTAATTTGGAAACAAATGGTCCACATGCTGTAAAGATGTTTACAGGAATATATGGTAAGCAAAATTTAAAGAGCAAATCACACTATTGTAAAAGTAACTATAAAGTCTTAGCTTTGGCCAAGTGTAGTGGCTCACGCCCATAATCTCGCACTTGAGAGTTGAGGCAGTAGAGCTGTGCATTTGAGCTAGTCTACAAATGAGTCAGTCGTCCACACAGCAAGACATTATTTCAAAAACAAATAATGAAAAGATAAAGTAACTGATAAAAATGGAGGCTACCTTGACAGACCCAATTTAGTAAAAATTGAATCAGCAAAGCCAAATATTTCAATGTAATTTTATTTAAAACACATTCCATTTACTATAAAATATTTAAAAAACACCAACTTTTAATAGTAAACTGCACAGCAGGGAGCTTACTCAATAAGCAATTTGGATATGAGGAGTCAGCAACTTTTTCTAGTAAAGGGTCAAGTACCATACATTTCAGCTTTGTGGGGCACTATAGCCCCAGTCACAACTACTCCATTCCCCCATGTCACCCATAACAATATGCAAACAAGTGATATGGCCATTTGTCCTCATACCAAAAAAAAGCCTTAATTTTTCATATCAGTATATATTACAATTGTATTTATTTTTTGAATTGAAAAACCGTACAACCTATTCTTACTTTATGGCCTTTATAAAAAGTAAAGATTGCACCTGGCACACAGGCTCAGAGTCTTGATATATAAGCAGGCCCAAAATTAGGATGAACAATCAAGGGGCAGAAGGCACAAAATTATAGGAAGTATTGGCTTTTGGTACTTCACTTCTCTTGATGATAAACACATTGCTCCAAAAGTATTGAATACATGGGCAAAATCAAAAGCATAGAACATGGGAGAAGGTTCTAGAAAAGATACTTTTAAAGCTAGATTTGATTCCAGCACCCACATCAGGTGACTCACAAGGTACCTGTCACTTCAGCTCTATGGAGATCTGACTCTCTGACCTCTCTGATGACCTGCACTTAAGTGCCATACCCACACGTAGACACATACACACACAAAATTAAAAATAATAAGAAGTATTAAAAAAAAAACCTCAAGTTTAAAAAAGAAAAGTGTAAAACTGGGAAACAAGGAAAGGAAAAATGAGACTGGAGGAAGTTACAGATAAAGAATGGCAGTTGCTTCCACAATATTCAAAATCACTGAAGTATAAAAAAGGGTTTGCTTTCAAAGTTGCAAAAGGAGAACAGGACAGTTCTTACATGGTGCTTTTATAAGCAAAGAAAAGGTAGGTTATTTTAGTATAAAAGTGTAAGAATTTTACTTTCAATGTTCAATGTTTTAAAGCTGAAAAAAGCTCCGTCACCTATAGCTTAATTGCACTTAAATCACTTAACTATTTACTGA
Organism: Myodes glareolus; assembly: GCF_982192425.1. Lineage (NCBI taxonomy): Eukaryota > Metazoa > Chordata > Mammalia > Rodentia > Cricetidae > Myodes > Myodes glareolus. The sequence continues at coordinate 33,870,810 of NC_142040.1, forward strand.
AATATATTTGAATTTAACCAGATCCAAGTTATACAAAGAACTCAAGAAACTAGACATCAAAATACCAAATAAATCTATTTAAAAATGGAGGACAGATCTAAGCAGAGAATTCTCAATCGAGAATCTCAAATGGCCAAAAGACACTTAAGGAATTGCTCAACATCCTTAGCGATCAGGGAAATGTAAATCAAAACAGCTATGGGACACCATCCTACATTTAGTCAGAATGGCCAAGATCAAAAGCACTGATGAGAGCTTATGCTGGATGTGGAGTAAGGGGAACACTCCTTCACTGCTAGCCGGTGTGGAAACTTGTACAGCCAGTTTGGACTGGCAGTTTCTCAGAAAATTGGGAATCAATCTACCTCAGGACCCAGGAATACCACTCTAGGGCATTTAACCAAAGGATGCACATACCATAAGGGCATCTGCTCAACTATGTTCATAGCAGTATTATTCATAATAGCCAGAACCCAGAAACACCAAGAAGCCCCTCAACTGAGGAATGGATAAAGAAAATGTGGTAAATTTACATAATGGAGTAATACTGAGTGGTTAAAAAATAATGACATTTTGAATTTGTGGGCAAGTGAATGGAACTAGAAAAATCCATCCTGAGTGAAGTAATGCAAACCCAGAAGGATAAACATGATATGTACTCACTCATAAGTGGATATTAGACGTAAAGAAAATGATAGCCAGGATACAATTCATACCCCTGAGAAGCTAGGTAACAAGTGGGACTCTAAGAGAGACATGCATGGATGCCCCTGGGAAGGGGAAATAGATAAGATCTCCTGAGTAAATTGGGAGGTGGGTGTGAAGGGAAGTGGGGAGGAGAAGATTAGGGAATGGGATGGTTGAATTGGGGGAGGGACATAGAGGGGGAGCAATGAGAGAGCTATCTTGATAGAGGGAGCCATTGTGGGGTTAGGGAAAAATTTCGTGCTAGGGAAACTCCTAGCGGTGATGACTCCAGCTAAGACTCCTAGCAATAGTAGTGAGGGGGCCTGAACTGGCCTTCTGTAATCAGACTGGTGACTACCCTGTCATCATAGAACCTCCATCCAGTACCTGATGGAAGCAGATACAGAGATCCACAGCTAAGCACTGGGCTGAGTTCCAAGACTTCATTTAAAGAGAGGGAGGAAGGATTATACTAGCAAAAGGGGTCAAGATCATGATGGAGAAACCCACAGGGACAGTTGACCCGAGCTAGGGGAAGCTCACTGACTCTGGAATGACAGCTGGGGAACCTAACTAGGACTGAACTAGGCCTTATGAATGTGGATGACAGTTCTGTCACTTAGGCAGTCTGTGGGTCCACTAGCAGTGGGACCAGGATTTATCCCTAGTGCATGAACTGGCATTTTGGAGTCCATTCCTTATGGAAGGCTACCTTGCTCAGCCTTGATACAGGAGGAGGGGCTTGGTCCTGTCTCAACTTGATATGCCAGACTTTGTTGATTCCCCAGGGAAGATCTCACCATTTCTGAGAAGTGGATGAGGGCTTGGTTGAGGGGAGAAAGCTGAGTGGAAGAAGGAGGAGGGGAGGCAGAGAAAACTGTAGTTGGTAGGTAAAATGAAAACAGAAACTTTTAAACAAAAAAATTTAAGTATGCAGTCTTACATAATTTTTTTTTTAAATTTAAGCATGCAGATTCTTACCTCCTGATTAAATTCACGGCCCATCTCATTTAGAAGTGAAGAAAAGAAACTGGCATTTTGTAGTAACACTCGACCCATAACAGCAAGATAGACGGACATCACTACTGGATACCTCTGCACAATTAAAATATCAGGCATATAAAATCGTGTTAAGAAACAGGTATAACTGGAAAAAAATCAATAATACAGTATAAACAAAATAAAAAATAACATTCTCCTTCAGGGATATAAACTGACATTCTCCTTTGTGTTACTCTATGCAGCATCAACTATCAATATTTCTTGACTTCTTAAAAAAATTTCTAAATAATTATAGAGTATATGTGTGTTATATATTTTATAATGTATAATTTATTTATGAATATTTATATCACTACTGCTTATTGTTACATAGATTATTTAGGAGCTGAAATTAGGGACTGGACAGATGATTCACTGGGTAAATTGTCTGCTGTACAAGCATAAAGATGAGAGCTCGTTCACAAGCCACACACGCACACATGCACGCATGCACACTCATCTACACTAAAACAGATACAAAAAAAATCTATACTTTTTATATAAGAAAACAAATGGCAAATTATGTAACTATCCTCAAATTTTAATCAACTAAATATGATCCAGTGATAAACCTTTTCTTTCACAATTATCAATGAGAAAAAGATAGTTTTTCCAATGCAAAAGGAGAATAATTAAAGCTACAACCTGGAGTACAATGTTATCTCCAGAAGCTTAAAGGAATCTTACCTCGCCTTCAATAACACCTCTGAAAACATAGGGCAGAATAGGTTGAAACATCTGTGGGCCTAATACTGGATTCACTTTAAGAGTATTTTCCAGAACCTAAAACCAGAAAGACACATGGTAATATTCAACAGTACAATTCATTGTTTCACACCAAATACAGTTTAGTAAAAGTCAATAAGTTAAGTAACAGATGAAACTTGAAAGCTCATTCATGAGATATGCAATTTTCTGACACTAGACAAACTTCCACAAAATAATCTATTAAAAGTTATAATTTGATATAAAATAAACAGGTTTTAGGTACAGCAATACACTTTGCAATCACATTTAATCATACTCTCATAACACAGACACATGTAGTTTAAGAAGTTCTGATCACTGCATTATAAACAAGCATCCATAAAATGCCCCACAAACAAATGCAGCAAAAGACATCTCAAACACTCTTCTGTACTGGTGTTGAGTTTTGTTACGTTTAGCTACGATTGGTTTGTTTTTGCTTCTCTGGCTCTTTGAGACAGGATCTTGCTATGTAGGTCAAGTCACCTTCAAATTATTGATTCTGCCTCTGCCTCTTGAATGTTAGAATTACAGATGTGTCTCATCACACCCAACCAAAAAAAAAATAGTTTTTATTAGTGGAAAAATTGGTTATGATACCATTACTGCTAAAAATGAATCTACCTTTAGGTTTACCAATAAATTATCAGTAGAGGGAATACTGCATATATATTTTACTTTAGTGACTCATCAAGGTCAGAAAAAGCTAAATACTAAGGGGCTAAGAAATGCCCAGAGGCACATCATACACCACTTCTTCACTTCTGCCATCTTAAAAGTACAGCAAAAGAGCAGAACCATACACCTTTGGAAAGGAGAAAGGCAAAGCTAAACATAATATGAAAGATAATAAAGACTAAAAAGGAAGAAGACAAAAATGCTGGAGGAAAGTACACTAAAAACTCCAAGTGTCCAAAGACCAATGAATATATAGAGATTAAATGAGATTGAGTCTAGAACTAAAAGGACACATTATATATTCATCCCACATATAAAAAAATTAACTCAAGCTCAGTAAAGTTTCAGAACACAGAACACGAGAAAGGCCACAACTCTATTAAAGGAAGGGCTGAGAGGAGTTGTCAATGAGCCCTGGAAGACAGATCTTCAAGGATAGTAAAGTAACCAATAGCTGTTGTATCTAAAACATACAAAGCTAAAGCATCTGTTACAGTTTGACCAAAATCTATATATATATAAAAAAAGGATCTTTACTAATCTCCCAGAATTCAAAAGGTTAGGTTATATGGAAGACAATAATCACCACTAATTACACATCTCACTTTGAGCAGAAAAACATCTAAAATACTAAATAGAGATCTAGCAAGAAACATGAGTTAACTTGACCTGGATGGAGGTGAAAAAAAATCATAAATATATTCTATCATTAATAACTCATGAGGGGAAGAGGCCCTGCTCCTGTACTGAGGAGATCCATCTGGTGTGGTGAGTGAGTGGCTGCCCGGGGAACGGAGTCCAGGCCTCCTCCAATTCCCTAAACTTTTCTGGCCATCCAGCGGAGTGTCTTCCAGGCTACTAGCTTTCTTTATTTACCCCATCCCATCTAGCCCCCAAGCACTCTTTCCACCTGCAGGTCCCTTGTATTCCCCAACTCACTCTGCTTCAGGGCTGAGGGTCTGGGAAGCCAGTGGTGAGTGCTCCTGACCCTGCTGCTTCTATGTTCCACACCACCCTGCCTCCTCCCAAGGCCGCCCTTTTGTCTGCAAGGTCCTTGGAGCCCAGCAAGAAGCCCTGCTGCTGCCCTGAGGAAATCCATCCAGAGAGGTAAGTGATTGGCTGCAAAACCGGACAGTCCCGGGAACGGAGTCCAGGCCCCCATCAAATCCCTAAACTTTTCTGGCCATCCAGCGGGGCATAGTCCTGACTACTGGCTTTCTTTATTTACCCCATCCCAATCACCTATAAAAAGGATCCAACATTCTGCTGTTGATTTTGTTGGTTTTCCAATCAAACAAACATAAGAAACAAGCGGGTGTGACTATATTAATATCTAACAAAATTGATTTCAAACTAAAATCACTCAGAAGAGATAGAGAAGGACACCTTATACTCATAACAGGAACAATTCATCAGGATGAAGTCTCAATCCTGAATATCTACGCCCCTAATATAAAAGCACCCACATATGTAAAAGAAACATCACCAGAACTCAAATCACACATCAAACTCCACACACTAATAGTAGGAGATTTAAACACTCCTCTCTCACCAATGGACAGGTAAACCAGACAGAAACTTAACAGAGAAATAAGAGAACTAACATATGTAACTAATCAAATAGACTTAACAGACATCTATAGAACATTCCACCAAACAGGAAAAAATATACCTTCTTCTCAGCATCTAATGGAACCTTCTAGAAAATTGATCACACACATACTTACTTGGTATCAAAGCAAGCATCCAGATACAAATAAATTGTACTAACCACCTATGTCTTATCAGATCACCATGGAATAAAGTTAGAATTTAACAACAATTCCACCACCAGAAAGCCTACAAACTCATGAAAACTGAACAGTCAACTACTGAACCACCCCTGGGTCAAGGAAGAAATAGAGAACTTAAAGACTTCCTTGAATACAACAAAAATAAAGACACAACATACTCAAACTTTTGGGACACTATGAAAGTAGTGCTAAGAGGAAAGTTCATAGCACTAAGTGCCCACATAAAGAAAACAGAGAAAGTCCACATTAGAGACTGACTTAACATGACATCTGAAGACCCTAGGAAGAAGGGCAGACTCACCAAGGAGGAGTAGAAGACTGGAAATAATCAAACTGAGGGCTGAAATCAACAAAATTGAAACATAGAAAAGAATCCAAAGAATCAATGAAACCAAAGAGCTGGTCCTTTGAGAAAAATCAACAAGATTGACAAGCCCCTATCCAAACTAATCAAAAGGCAGAGAGAGAACACTCAAATTGACAAGATCAGAAATGAAAAGGGGGCCATAACAACAGACACTGAGGAAATTCAGAGAATCATTAGGTCATACTACAAAAGCCTGTATGCCAAAAAATTGGAAAATGTAAAAGAAATGGACATATTTTTTTAGATAAGTACCATATACTAAAATTAAATCAAGACCAGGTGAAGAATTTAAATAGACCAATAAGTCGCAAAGAAATAGAAGCGTCATAAAAAAACCTCCCAACCAAAAAAAGTCCAGGACCAGATGATTTTAATGCAGAAATCTACCAGAACTTCCAAGAAGAGCTAATACCTATACTCCTTAATGTATTTCACATAATAGAAACAGAAGAGTCATTGTCAAATTCTTTTTATGAAGCTACAGTTACCTTGATACCAAAATCACACAAAGACTCAACCAAGAAAGAGAATTACAGAACAACCTCACTCATGAACATCGATGCAAAAATTCTCAATAAAATACTGGCAAACCGAATCCAAGAACACAACAACAACAAAAAAAAAAATCATCCATTATGATCAAGTAGGCTTCATCCCAGAGATACAAAAATCTATCAATGTAATCCATCATATAAATAAACTGAAAAAAAAAATATGATCATTTCATTAGATGCCGAAAAAGCATTTGACAAAATTCAACACCCCTTTATGATAAAGGTCTTGGAGACATTAAGGATACAAGGATCATATCTAAATATAATAAAGTCAATATACAGCAAGCCGACAGCTCACATCAAATTAAATGGAGAGAAACTCAAAGCCATTCCACTAAAATCAGGAACAAGACACGGCTGTCCACTCTCACCATATTTCTTCAATATAGTGCTTGAAGTTCTAGCAATAGAAATAAGACAACATAAGGAGATCAAGGGATTTCAGTTGGAAAGGAAGAAGTCAAACTTTCGTTATTTGCAGATGATATGATAGTGTACATAGGTAACCCAAAAACTCTACCAGAGAACTCATACAGCTGATAAATACCTTCAGTGATGTGGCAGGATACAAGATCAACTCCAAAATATCAGTTGCCCTCCTATACACAAAGGATAAAGAAGTGGAGTAGAAATCAGAAAAATATCACCCACCTTTCATGACAGCCACAAATAGCATAAAGTATCTTGGAGTTACACTAACCAAGGAAGTGAAAGATCCAGTTGACAAGAACTTTAAGGCTTTAAAGAAAGAAATTGAAGAGGATACCAGAAAGTGGAAGGATCTCCCATGCTCTTAGATTGGTAGGATCAACATAGTAAAAATGTCAACACTACCAAAGGCAATCTATAGATTCAATGCAATCCCCATCAAAATCCCAACAAAATTCTTCACAGACCTTGAGAGAACAAGAATCAACTTTATATGGAAAGACATAAAACCCAGGATAGCCAAAACAATCCTATACAATAAAGGAACTTCCAGAGGCATTACCATCCCTGATTTCAAACCTTATTACAGAGCTACAGTTTCGAAAACAGCTTGGTATTGGCATAAAAACAGATGTTGACCAATAGAATCAAACTGAAGACCTGGATATTAATCCACAAACCTATGAACACCTGATTTTTGACTAAGGAGCTAAAATTATACAATGGAAGAAAGAAAGCATCTTTAAAAAATGGTGCTGGTGTAACTGGACGTCAACCTGTAGAAGAATGAAAATAGATCCGTACCTATCACCATGCACAAAAGTCAATTCGAAATGGATTAAAGACCTCAATATAAATCTGACCACACTGAACCTGATAGAAGAGAAAGTGGGAAGTAGCCTGCAATACATGGGCACAGGAGACCACTTTCTACATATAACCCCAGTAGTACAGACAATAAGAGCAACAATGAATAAATGGAACTTCCTGAAACTGAGAAGCTTCTGTAAAGCAAAGGACACAATCATTAAGACAAAAAGACAACCTACTGAATGAGAAGATCTTCACCAACCCCACATCAGACAAAGATCCAACCTCCAAAATATATAAAGAACTCAAAAAACTAGACATTAAAATTCTAAATAACCCAATTAAAAAAATAGGGTACTGAACTGAATAGAGAATTCTTAACAGAAGAAGTTCAAATGGCCAAAAGATACTTAACCTCCTTAGCGATCAGGGAAATGCAAATCAAGTAACTCTGAGATACCATCTTACACCTGTCAGAATGGCTAAAATCAAAACCACCATTGATAATCTATGCTGGAGAGGGTGTGGCCTAAGGAGAACACTCATCCATTGCTGGTGGAAATGCAAACTTGTGCAACTACTTTGGAAATCAGTGTGGCGGTTTCTTAGAAAATTGGGAGTCAACCTACCTCAGAATCCAGCAATACCACTCTTGGGAATATACCAAAGAGATGACCAATCATACTACAAAAGCATTTGTTCAACTATGTTCACAGCAACATTATTTGTAATAGCCAGAACCTGGAAACAACCTTGATGCCCCTCAATGGAAGAATGGATAAAGAAAGTGTGGCACATCTACATATTAAAATACTACTCGGCGGTAAAAAAAAAAAAATGACATTTTGAATTTGACATGCAAATGGATGGAAGTAGAAAACATTATCGTGAGTGAGATAATTCAGACCCAAAAAGATGAATATGATATGGACTCACTCATTAGTGGATTATAGCTATAAACAAAGGACATTGAGCCTATAGTTCACAATCCTAGAGAAGCCAAATAATAAGGTGAACCCAAAGAAAAGCATATATAGATCCTCTTGGAAATTGGAAGCAGACAAGATCGTCAGACAAAAGTTGGACGCATGGGAGTAGGGTGGGGTGGGGGGAAGGGGAAAGGGGGAAAGAGAAGGGAGAAGAGGAGAATTGGGGAGAGATTGGGGGAGTGGGATGGTTGAGATGGAGGAAGGGCAGATATGGAAGCAGGGAAGAAGATATCTTAATCAAGGGAGACATTTTAGGGTTGGCAAGAGGCCTGGCTCTAGAGGGGTTCCCAGGTGCCCATGGGGATGTCCCCAGGTTGGTCCTTGGGCAGTAGAGGAGAGGGTACCTGAACTGGCCCTGTCCAGTAGTAGTCAGACTGACGACTATCTTGAATATCACCCTAGAACCTTTGTCTGTCGGCGACAGATGGAGATAGAGACAGAGACCCACATGGGAGCACTGGACTGAGCTCCCAAGATCCAGTTGAAGAGCAGAAGGAGGGAGACTATGATCAAGGAAGTCAGGACCGCGAGGGGTTGGTCCACCTGCTGAGGCAGTGTGCCTGGTCTAATGGGAGGTGACCAAAGCCAGCTGGACTGGGACTGGATGAGCTTGGGATCAAACTGGACTCTCTAAATGTGGCTGGCAATGGGGGCTGACTGAGAAGCCAATGATAATGGCACTCATTGTCTCTACTGCATGTACTGGCTTTTTGAGATCTTAGTCTATTTGGATGCACACCTTCCTAAGCCTGGGTGGAGCAGGGAGGGCCTTGGACTTCCCACAGGGCACAGTACCCTGCCATCTCTTAGGACTGGGGGGAGAGGGCAGGATGAGTGGGGAAACAGCAGGGAAATGGGAGGAGGGGAGGAAGTGGAAATTTTGAATGGTATTATTTATAAAGCAATAAAAACAAAGAGTGGCCTGAGAAGTTCATGGTGGATATTAATGCCATAAAAGCTCTTTCCAAACAATAAAATAAAATAACTCATGAGGGAATTGTTCAAAATTATTGTCTGCAAATATGAAGAGATAAATAAACTAATCAGCTACAAGAAACACCAGTGGTTATCCCTATGTAAGCCTAAATTAGAAGAATTATCTGGCAACGGTGTGGCTATAGCCTTTCTTATTTTATATTTTATATTTTATTCTTTTAAAAGCCATCTCTTTTCATTTTACATACTAATCCCAATTTCCAATCCCTCCTCCAGTTCCCTCCATTAGCCCCCCTGCATCCACTCATCATAGAGGGTAAGGCACATTGCTTTGAGGAAGGACCAAGGCCCCCCCTCCCTCCCTCCAAAAAGAATGGGTTCCAAAAAGCCAATACAAGCAGTAGAGATAAATCCTGGTCCCACTGCCAGTGGCCTCACAATCTGTCCCATTGGTTAAGGCTTTTTAAAGGAGCCTTGTCTGTCTAGCTGACTAAATAAAATCCTGTAATATGCATATTAAAGTTAACTTAAAGAACTCACAGGAATCACTGCATCTTTGTTTTTGGAAAACAAACAGAATGGGAAATCTCATAGTTTTAACAATTATCCCTGTATGTGTTTAGATGATTATGATGCATCCATAAAAAACATTAACATATGTTAAATACAATCTAACACTATCATTTATACAGTGTCTTCATATAAATTATAGCCAATATTGAACAAAGAAGCAACAAATACTCAGGGAAAAGTCATTGAAGTCAAAAGATTCAGAAGCACAGGTAGAGAAGCAATGGTCCTGAAGTATTCTACAGAGGGCTGGGTATGCTGGTGCACACCTTTAATCCCAGCACTCGGGATATAGAGACAGGCAGCTCTCTGAGTTCAATATCAGTCTGCTCTACACAGCCAGTTTCAGGTCAGCTAGGGCTCATAGTGAGACTCTGTTGCAAAAATAAAACAACAAATACTACGTAGAAAAAATGTCAGCATCTAACTTTAAGGTAGTCACAAGAAAGGTTTAAAAGGGGAACTGGTAACATAAAAAGAAGTTGATCAAAATACACAATTCTTACATTTTTCCCAGCCCTGTGTTTGAACAGAACTGTGGTATCAAGAATAACAATGACAATGAGTTCTGTTTTGACATGCTGAATTTTAGATACACATGGGAAATCACAGAAAACAATTCTATATTTCTTGTAATAAAAATTACAATTACTTAATAACCTTGTTTCTACCACATATATCTACATATATGGATAGAGTCTCAAATTTTTAAATTTTAAAATGATAATAGCAGTATTATTAAAAGCAGTGGCATTACAAATGTCAATTTGATTGCTCTTTTTCTTCTGGCTTTTATGTTATAGTCCACTACACTTACTGTATATCAAGTTACTTGATATATTCTTAGGTGATTGCCACAATATCACAATAAATACATACACTTCCTCTTAAAAGTTTTTACTAACTTTTAAATTTTGATCTATTATTTTTACTGTGTTTTCACAATACTGGGGATTAGCCCTTTTATTACGTTAAATCATGTAAAACATCTACACTGCTCTAAACTCTTTTCTTACTCCTGCTTGATAACTAATGTTATTAATTTGGTTCACTACTTCATTTCCGGTTTTCTTTCACCCTTTAAACGGAAAAAAAAAAAGAACCCCTCTAGACTATTTACTGATTTATATTCTCAAAAAAATAAAATCACTGTAGAGCTATGAAGGTTTTCTTCATTTAAGACTGGCAAAGTATTTCACCACATGGTTGAACATGCCTTCAATCATCTGACTGTGTTTTTAGTCAGCACTATGCCAATACAAATAGAACTTGCTGCACTTCAGTTTTTAATCTACTTATTTTCATCATATACCTTCAACAGATTGATTTTAAACCAAAAATGCAGGTTTTTAACTTCATCCTAAAAAAAGTCTTGATCTAGCACCACACTTAACAAAAAATTGCTAAGAATGTGGCTCTTAACATAAGAATGTCTATATTCTGACTCGAATATCTACTAGCTGTCTGACTTTGGACAAACCATTTATTTAACTCTGTTATTTATTTTTTTGTCTGCAAAAATAGAAAAAACAACAGCACTATCATCATGTTTACATGAAGAATAAATGCACACTACTTGCTATGTGCTTAGAGATATGTAGGACATCATAAATGGTGTTGTCATCTATTATTACAGAATAGTTCATTTAAAACACCAAAAAATTGGAAAAAACTAAAACAGTTAATTCATCATAAGCCTTATCACAATGAAGTAAAGGAAGTTGGTTGAATAATGCATATGGGTATGGTTTTGAAAAACAAGATATATAAATTCAAAACGGTACACTTGTACAAACACATCTCAAACTAGTGCTAAAAATTTCAATCTGATTATTTTTAGAATACTACTGTGCCCATATAGCTAATCTGTACTGAGTAAAAGAGTAAAGTCTACCTTTGCTCTAAATAACTGACTCGTAATACTGGTCCTTCTGTCCAATTTTCTTAAATTTTTAACTTTCTGCTTCAAAGAACAAAGAAGCTACTTGCAAACATTATTAGAAATTAGTCTAATGGTGACATTTAGCTAAAAATATATTAAGATTGTTATACAGCATGCTATATAAAGAAATAGAACCTAGCCAAATATGGTGGCACACACCTTTAAGTCCTGCACTTGAGAGGCAGAGGTAAGAGGATCTCCTTGAGTTCAAGGCCAGATTGGCTTATATGCCAAAGTATACATAAAGAGATCCTTTACAATGGGGGGGGGGATGGGAGATGGAGGGGAAGAGAGAGAGAGAGAGAGAGAGAGAGAGAGAGAGAGAGAGAGAGAACACTCCAAGAGTTCTCTCAGACTACAAATGCAGGTATAGAATAAACAAACCATTTTATATCAAAAGCTCAAGAGATTTATCTGTGCTAAGTAGCATATTCCTAGTACTTAACATTCATTTATTAAATCACTTCACTTCTGTGACTTCAAAACAAAGGGTCAACTATAGCAATGTATTTTTTTAATTGTCTTAATCACACATTATCAAGTCCTCAATATATAACTGAAGTATTTACAATGTATTAGGATCTACTGCTGACAGTGAATTGTTTTAATCTATACTTTGTATAAAATGTTATAAAATTTTTACTATATTTAGATAACTATCTCCATTGATTCATTCAACAAAAAAAGTACAAAAGAAGTAGATAGATGACATTACTTTTTCCATTTTTAAGCACAATGAAAAATAGATTTGCTACTAAAATTATGAAGCAAGTGTGTAGTATTTATGTTTAGAACTCTTCATAACAATTTTTTAAAGATTATGTTATTTTTTAAAACAATAACCAAACACAATTAATTTTAAAGAACCAGTTAGATACACAATTGTCAATAATATTTGTTTTTGCTATATTACTAGCCTTACCTTAAAAGGCAAATTCACTTAGTAGATTGCTTTTTAATTTTTGCTTTTTGTTTCATCTATTATTTCGTTACTTATTGTGTGTACACGCATGCAACAATGCATATGTGGAAGTGAGAGGACAATTTTAGAGAGTGGGTTCTCTTCCTCCTCTATGTGGGTTCTCGGGATCCAATTTAGGTCATCGGATTTGGTAGCAAGGGCTATTACCTTGATCAGCCATTTCAACTAGGCTCTCAAAGGCTTATTTTCAATAAACACTTATTTAGAAGAAATCATGTAGGAAGAACATTTGGTTTGGTTTATTTTTCTACAGCTAGAGATCTAACAACTAAATAAAATTAATCTACAAATATAGATAAACTTGACTGCTTTTTTTTTCACAAAGACTAACTACAAAATGAGACAGCTTTGTAACTAGATAAAAATAGCTACCATTTTTATTAGTTTATTTACATGCTAGGCACCATTTTAAGTGTGCTCTCTCTCTCTCTCTCTCTCTCTCTCTCTCTCTCTCTCTCTCTCTCTCTCTCTCAAATAATCCTCTGACCGACCCTAGAAAATTGAAACAGCTATCCTCATTTTACAGGCAGAAAGTATGAAGACAGTAACTGCGGTGAGGTAATGAGGCCAATACTCTAATCTAGCTACTGGTCATGCAAGCAATAAGAAAATAATATTCTTAGAACTCCCTGAAATCTTTCTTATTGAAATTTTACAGTGCTCATAAAAAATAATTCATAAGTCAGCGTTCAACAGTTACTTTACTACTAATATTGCAAAAAGAGCTTTACTTAAAAATTAAAAACAAAAACAAACAAAAATGCTTTCAATTCAATTATGACCTGGAAAATCCTTAAATGTGAGAGAGAAGCTTTTTCTTCTTAAGCACTTAGAATATAGTGAGTAGAATTAACACAGTTTTGAATATAAGTACTATATAACTACGGGTTGCTAAAATTCATTTCATGGGCTTGCAAAATGACTTGGCAAGTAAAGGTGTTTTCAGAGATAGTTAAATGTACTGGATTCACATGGTAGAAGACACAAACCAATTCAAGCAAGTTGTCCTCTGACAAGCCTATCCCCAACACACATACAACACACACACATACACTTATGTACATATGTACAAAACAACAACAACAACAAAAGAACCAAGCCCAGAGTATAGTAAAGAGCCTTCTAAGCAGCAGATCGGGTGAGAAGCTAAGACACAGGCAAAGTGAACCAGTGTGATTGATATAAATCCTCTAAATCTTTAATGTAAAAAGCATCAATACATTGCCTTTAAAATCAGAGAAAATAAAGCAAATATTTGATGTACAATGTCCTTCTGTATGCTGTGACTATGCGTTTCTCTTATTGGTTGATGAATAAAGCTGTTTTAGCCAGTGGCCAGGCAGAATATACATAGGCGGGAAATCAAAACAAAGACAGGGAGAGCGAGAAGTCAGAGTCTGGGAGACACCATGTAGCTGCCAAGGAAGCAAGATGCCAGGGAATCATTGGTAAGCCACGATCACAGAGACTACTAGAAATGGGTTAATTTCTAAGAGAGAGCTAGCCAGTAAGAACCCTGACCCACTGGCCAAACAATTGTAACTGTTGTTAAGCCTCAGAGTGGTGATTTCATAAGCGGCTGTGGGGACCTGGTGGGCAGAGAAAAACTGGTCCGGTGGGACAAGCAGGACAGAGAAAAATATCCATCTACACATAGGAATTCTGACCTGTGGGTAATGCAGAAACTTACAGATTAACAGAGGTATCTAGTAGATGAAAGACTTTAAAGTACATAGATAGTATCAGGATAACATGACAATTTTCTCTAATTGTGATAACTCACAACCAATATCAGTAATGAATACTTGAGATAACAACTAAACAGTTCACAGACAAAAGCATTTACTGTCAACCGCTTTCAGAAAATTTCTAATTCCTAACCCACAGGGTAAATGAATATATCAACAATAATTCCAAATATACCAAATTTAAGTCAAACCAAACACATGCACATACACACACACAAATACCTAGAATTTATATGTATGTAGTCACCAAAGAACAGATACTACACTCAAAGAGATAAATGGTTTTGTTAGATTTGTAGCACTATGTATTAGTTAATAGGAAAGAAACATTTTTATAATGAGTTCACTGGCAGAAAAATCTACCTTGAAGATCTAAGACAATGCTGTGGTTTTTACACTATAAACGTAATTGTTCAGAGAGTAGGACTTAGATAGGTGTAGTGGCACATGCCTTTAATCCCAGCACTCAGGAGGCAGAGGCAGGTGGATCTCTGAATTTGAAGCCAGCCTGATCTACACAGTAAATTCCAGGACAGCCAAAACTACCTAGTGAACCCTATTTAAAAGCTAATAATTTAAAAAAACAAAACAACAACCAAAAAAAAAAAGAAAGAAAGAAAGAAAGGAAGGGAGAAAAAGGAAAAAGACAGTAAGACTTTGTTTAACCAGAATTTAATTCTCTTATTTGACAGAAAATAGAGTTAAGAAATTAGAACTTTCTCGGGAGGCAGAAGCAGGTGGATCTCTGTGAGTTTGAGGCCAGCCTGGTCTACAAGAGCTAGTTCCAGGACAGGCACCAAAGCTACAGAGCAACCTTGTCTTAAAAAGAAAAAAAGAAAAAGAAAAAGCAGAAAGAAAAGAGAAGAGAAGAGAAGAGAAGAGAAGAGAAGAGAAGAGAAGAGAAAAGAAAAGAAAAGAAAAGAAAAGAAAAGAAAAGAAAAGAAAAGAAAAAAGAAAGAAAGAAATTAGAACTTGGGGCTGGAGAGGTGGCTCAGAGGTTAAGAGCACTGAGTGCTCTTCCAGAGGTCCTGAGTTCAATTCCCAGCAACCACATGGTGGCTCACAACCATCTGTAATGAGATCTGGTGCCCTCTCCTGGCCTATAGGATATATGTAGGCAGAATACTGTATATATAATAAATAAATAAATCTTAAAAAAAAGAAATTAGAACTTTAACAGCTATGTCTTTCAAACTATATAAAGTATCAATACATATCATGATATATTTTAATATGGTTATATGCTTATGTTTACATAAGTTATTAAATTCATGTTATAGCATTTCCTTGATAAAGATAGTAATAAAAAGATAATACATATAATTTACAAGCTATTTGTTCATAGTTATACATAATCCCAATAAATTTGCTACTCTAACTTCAAGGCTAACTAAAGTTAAAGCTATCTAAAGATAACACTGAATGCAGACTAACAAACTGAAAGGCCTGTCCTCAATAGAAAAGTGGTAATTATCCCTGCTTATCATATGGAGACTAGGAGGCAAGCTGCCATGGACAGAGGTGTAGCTCACTAGCCTATGTGTAAGTACACAGGTTCAATACCTAAAGCATTATCAAAATGACAATTAAAAGGCTAAGATGCATCACATGTTGCCAGTTTTAGGACAAATTGTCAAAAAAGCTTTTAATTCATTGTTATCCAATGAAAATTTAGGATGGACATTATTCCAAAGAGATGAAATTAGAAATCAAAACTCCATTTTAGCAAAATCTCCAGGTGATTTGAGCACACATTCAAATTTGATGCCTTTGGTACAGAGAATTGGGGCAAACTGAATACTTTCTAGAAGTGCATGAGTTCCTCTGCTTTCCAACCGCTCACTCAGTTCCAGCCCTACCAACAACACAGCAATCATCTGAAGATGGCAGTACCTTGAGCACTTGGACTTGACCTTCTGTAGTGATCTCTGGCAGCAGCTCACAAAAGGACTGGCACAGACCTACTGCATACGTCTAAAATCCAAGCAAAGGTCAGTATGTGTGTAAGAACACAGCTGAAATATAAATGAAAGGCTTTTTAGCCTTTTATTCTACTTGGAAATTTATGCTAACGATCTAAGCAAACAATTTCAGTTAACACCCCTCTTAGGAATAATGAAGAAAGATTATAGCAAATAACTTTACTGATGCACTGATTTATGAGTATGTGTTTATGTATATAGTGTAATTTCTGTGTTCAGTAACAGTGCAACTGGATGCTAATCTGCAGTGGGGAATACTTATAAGGAAACAGAATTTTTACCCCCCTAAAGTAACAAACAAAATTTGAACTTTGAAAAGGTACCTTCTGATACCACAAAAAACAAAAATTATATATATAATTATTAATAATGCAAAAACTATTCCAACATACCTGTAAAAATTCTGTTGATGATAAAAAGATATAGCCATTGATGATCTTAAAGCAGGTTCTGAGATTCTCTGAACTAAGTTCTGCCAAAACAATAATTATTTTTTAAAAGAGCAAATTAACTAGCTGTTCAAAATATAAGTGAAGTGATGGTTCATTTTAGTTAAAGTTGCTATAGCAACATGAAGCACTTGAGTTTGATTTTAACCATGATTACTAATTTGATTTTGACTTTTTATGGCTCCTGTAGCAGCAAGCATGCAGCTTACCGTTTGCAAGGCAGCTGGATGGAAGCTCTAGGATAGAAGATCAGACAGGATTGATAATGTTTTACCATCAGAAAAACAAAAATTTCTACAAACAAGTGAAAATGAAAAACTAAGTTTTAACAAGGATAGTGGCACACAATTATAATTCTAGTAGTCAAGAAGTTGAGTCAGGAGGACTAGCCTTAGTTCAATGCCAGCCTGAGCTAAAAGAAAAACTAAACTAACATACATACTTCTTTTCATAAATGTTTCTGACTATAATCTAGTCGGTATTTATAAGTAGGTCATTATCTAAAACTGGCAAACCCTGTAACAATGCTATATCTTTCACTAGTAAAAACAATTGGAAAAGTATTTCTTCCCTCTTTTTTTCATTCAGAACAAAACTAGGAAGCCATATGATCTGATTTTTCATTTCAAGCCAAATTTATAGTCCAATCCTAGTTTCCTGGTTTACAAAGAAAAGTATACAGAGGCCAATCATGTTCAATTCTTAGCGGGGAGAGCACTACACAAAGCCATCATATGAAAAGGCTTCATCCTGTTCAGGAGATAGTTTAGGATAACAGGTCTGACTGACGTTTTCACTCGTAGGTCAATGAGGCAGCATAGGGACTGGCCAGACTGGCACTACATAAGACTCCCAAGTCACAGAGTCAAGCTAAAGAAGCCCTTCACCCGAGGATAAAGGGAAGTGGACAGCACACTTCCTTTCGTTCCCTACAGTGACTAAAAGACAAGTTTTTTTTTTTTTTCCTCAGAAATCAGGAGTATGTAACTACTGACACTGCCTTTGGGAATGCGTGCATCTTACAGAGAAAAACAGCAAAGGGCTATTTATTGAAAAATAGACTCGTGTTTATTGATTGAGAGTTCTGAGGAGGAATGAGGTAAGGGAATTTAAAAAAAGGATAAGGGAGGATTAGAGTGGGAAAAAGGAATTTCAGAAGAAATGTGAATGGCAGATGGCACTATCTAGCCATCACAGTCTTCTACCCACTAAGAGTTTCTACTTTAATTAACCAAAGCTCTGTGTCAGTTCACATCCACTGAAGTTTTCAAAGTAGCTCTACTTTTCTGAACTAGAACTAGAACTTTGACTTCTAAAAAGATTTCTCAGTGTAAGTTAATTCTCAGCAGGGGGTCCACATTTGGTTATTTTCTACCTAGATATTCTCTAAGGACAATATAAAACAAAGTTTCAATAAAGCAGTTAAAGATGTTTTTTGGTTACTCTTAATGGAATTTCAGAACTGGAAAGATAGCTTAGTAAGTAAACAGACTACTGTACAAACATGAAGACCTAAGTCTGGATCCACACACCCCGATAAAAAGCTAAACATGCCAATGAATGTTTAATCTGTGTTGGGGAGGCAGCGCAGCGAGGATTTCAGAGACTTGCTGGCCAGCCAGTCTAGCTGATCAGTGAGCTCTGGCCTGAGTAACAGTACCTATCTCACACAAAAAATAAAAGTACTAACAAGATGGCGTAGGCATGTCCTACTCACTCACAAGAACCAGAGCTCAGGTCCCAGCACCCATACCATAAAGCAGAACATCTTGCAAACGCCTGTGACTCCAGAGCCAAGGAATCTGACACCCTCTTCTGGCCTGCATGCACACATCGGAACATGGATCCCACACATGCATGCCAATACATACTCATTTATACACACACGAATAAATAAAGCCAAGAGTAACAGAGGAAGACACCTGTTATAGACCTCCAGCCTCCACAGGTGCATGTACAGGTACACACATCAGTACACACAAGCACACACCACACACATACACCAAAATAATTAAAAACTCATTTTTTAAAAATAAAGGTTCAGTAAACTGTCCTGTGTATAATTAATAAATATAAATATGTATAATTAAATATGCCATGAATTTAGGTGTGCAACTGAATTGGTAAACTCCCTTACTAAGACGACTTTATAATCAAAGTATTATTTTTAAGAGATTTCAGGCTAGGGATGTATGTCAGTGGGAGACTGTGCCAAACCGATGAGTTCAAGGTTCTGCTTCAACATCCCCCACCAACAACAACAAAAATTAATACAATTATATACTTAGAATAGTACCTACTCTTCAACAAAAAGGTACAAATTTACTATTATTAATTACTATCAAAATAAATGTTGATACTGGAGAAAGCATCTACTTATCTCTCCAAAAGACTGAAAAAATAAGTACCTAGATTCCTCAGAGTCAAGAGTCAAATGTGATGTTTTGAAACTGCTTAGTTCTGAGGGAATAACAGCTCCAAGGACAGCTGTACAGCATGCATGAGGCCATGTGTGAATGACAGAAACTATATGCACATTAGTGTCGGAATATCTAGCTAATCTGTAAGCAATGCGTCAGCAGACAGTGTGTGTGACACTGACTTCAGTGCCTCCTTAGGTGAGACAGAAGTATGCACAAAGCTCGGCCTGAATAACTTACAGCACAAACTATAAAAATGAAAAACCGAAAAGTGAGTTGAGTAAAACCATGGTATAGAGAAGCAGTTTCAGAATATATTCCTCAAGCAGCATACAGAGCAGTCAGCAAGCAAAGTTCTTCAGGCAAAGCTCAAGCTCAACTTGTAATTAGTTTATACCTTCATTTATATTGAATTTTTTCCATAAAGCAATGTTATTTTACATTTTTCTTTAAATCAATGGGAATTACTTTAATATATATATATATTTCTATAAAAACACTACTGTTTGTCAATATATGAAACTTTAAAAAATGGAAGGTATAACTATAAAGTCAGGAAAAATACTTCTAAGTTGTGGTCACATAAAAACTCAGTTAAGATTTTAAGACATACCAAGAAGTGGTGACATGTTCTGAAAAATGCGAAGCAATTCTTGTGTAACACATGGGCTGTTCTCCAAAGTCACTAACCTGGGGAAGAAAATAAAATTAACACACTACTGACATCCATGTATGCCATCACCATAACTCAAACCTAAAAACATTTCATATGGGGGACAATAAGAAGACTCAGAGTGTAAAGCACCTGCCATCAAAATAGCCAACCATCACATGGTGCCCTCTGAACTTCCCAATCTTGTGTGTATGCACACCAGTGTGGGGGCCAGAGGGCAACTAGGGTGTGATTCATCAGGTACTGGTCACCTCTTATTTTTTCAGACATATTTTTTCATTGACCAAGAACTTATCAACTACTTAAGTTTGCTGGTCAGCAAGCCTACCCTGGACCCAACTATCTCTGTCTTCCTAGTGCTCAGATTACACTGATATGTCGCCAAGAACAAGTTTGGTTTCTTCCTTTCATTCCTTATTTCTTTCTTTTTTATGGGCTCTGGAATTGAGTTTACATCTTCAGGCGTGCAAGTCAAGTAATTTACAGGCTAACTTATTTCCTCAGTCCTGTATAGTAACATTTTTACATACACAGTAGGAATAGCGAATGTGAGCATGGAGCAGGTGGGAGAGCTGTCCCTGACCCCCACCCCCACCCCCACCCCCAGCTGAACACTGGGCAAGCAGGCCCTGCACCTTGCCAGAGTGACACAGTAGAGACAACCTGTTCATGCAGGTATGGGTGAATAGGCCCCCAAGTTGGGAACATGGGAGAGCGGCCGCAATTTCTCATCTGTCTAGTGGCAGGATGGACAAAGGAGAGTTGCTCCCTCTACCCATCAACACCTGAGGCAGGTGGAAGAGCTCGCCCTGACCCCCATCAGCTGCAACACTCTGAGAGCAGGCCCTGTGCCCCATGGGGTAGCAAAACAGCCATTCCTGTTAGTGCAGTTGTGGAAACACCAGTCCCAAAATCATGAGCATGGGACAGCTGTCCCCATTAGCTATCTGCCTAGTGGGCAAAGGAGAGTTGTCCCATCTGTCCATCAACACCTGAGGCAGGTAGATGAGCTGGTTCTGTAGTCTTAAGAGCCGGAGGGCTAGCCCTGACCCCCACCAACTGCAACACTCGGTAGAACAGGCGTACACCTTGCCAAGGCAGCACAATCAAGCCAAAACTGTTAGAGCCGATGTGGGAGAGCCAGAGAGTCAGCCCCAAAACTGACCATGGGAGAGATGTTTCCCATTACTCATCTGTCTTGTGATGACAGGGTCAGAGGTGAACTGTCCTTCCTTCATCCCCACCCATAAACACTGGAGGAAGGTGGGAGAGCTGGCCCTGTGGTCTTAAGAGTGGGAGAGTCGTTCCTGACCCCCCACCCCCAACCAGCACAAAATTTGGGAGTGGAGGCATTGTACCTTGCCAGAGCAGCACAACAGAGCCAAGGCTCTTAGTGCAGGTATAGATGAGCCAGCCCCAAAACTGTGACCATGGGAGAGCTGTCAACATTTCCCTTCTGGCAGGCCAAGCCCACAGATGCCCAGGCCCAGATCCAGGGCTATGACTTGGCCTGCTGGAGCACTGAAGGGCCTGACCCGCAGATCCAGGATTGAAGGATTTCCACAACACAAGGCAGCAGTGGAATGTCCAGGCAGAGTCCAGAAAGAATCCTAGTGGTGGCCCAGTGCAGCGGAGACCAGAGGTCTCAAACCAGATCAATGACACTTTGCAATGAACACTTGCAAGGACAGAGAGGTATACTTCATGATTTGTTGGATTGCAGTACAGCTCCCATGATGAGATTTTTAATTCCTTTTCTTTTTTTTATTTTACTCATTTTATTTTCTTCCCTTTTTTTCTCTTAAATTTCGTTTTATGGGGGGAGGTGTGCAGGGGCAGAGGGTGCATGCAAAAGGACAGGTAATGAATGGGATCAAGATATATGATATAAAAAAGACAATAAATAAATAAAAATTTAAATTATTTTGTTCTAAATTTTCTGATCAATTCTGTGTTCCTTCAATGACAAACTAGTCTAGTGAACTAGTAAAAAAAAACTTATACAAAATGCTTTCTAAAGATGAACTGAGAAGTAAATTAAATTACTAGCCAATATCAAGGATTTAATAATCCAAAAAATAGTTCTAAAGAAAAACTATGTGTGTCACAATAGCAGCAAGTCAAAACAAACAAAAAACAGGGAAAATGAGCCTGTTTTTAATCAAAATCTAATACTGATACAGTTTAGATCTATAAAGGTCATCCGTATGCTATAGCCTTGGACCAGAACTAAGAACACTACAGTCTAGAAGTGGGGCCTTACTGGGAGAATGCATATCCCTGGGGATATAACACTGATGGGTATAGTAGTCCTCCAGTACCTTCCACTATATTTTTTATACCAGTCATACATGTATGGGCTACCCCTCCCACAAAGCCCCAATATGATGTACTGTGTGTCAAAGCCCCAAGCAATAGGTCCAATCAATTATGGACTGAAACCTCCTAAACAGTAAGCCATAAAATGCAAGTCTTCCCATTTTATAAGCTACCTTTGGTACCTGTTAAGGAATAAGGTTAACATAGGTGAAAATAAAATATTTTTTAACCTTCTAATAAGTACCTACCAAAATATCATTAACAATACACCATAAATCTTTCAACCATCACTAGCAACAACAGCAACATAATACCAGAAATAATCAGTCACTAATGGTTTGGGATATTTGTATACTGTGGGAAAGTATATGGCTGTGATTAGTTTAGGAAAAGCCTAATGACCAATAGCTAGGCACGAGGTACAAGCAAAACTTCCAAGCAAAGAGAAAGAGGAGATAAATCTAGGAACATGGGAGAAGCCAGAAGACACAAATGAGGTGCAAGAAGGAAGAGAAGTAACATCACAAGATAAAATATAGATGAATACAAATGGGTTCATTTAAGCTATAAGACCTTTGGAAATCAATATGGCAGTTTCTCAGAAAATTGGGAAGTTATACCACTCTTAGACATATAACAAAAGGGTGCTCCACCATACCACACTTGCTCAACCAAGTTCACAGCAGCTTTAGTCATGATAACCAGAAACTGGAAATAGCCAGAAACTAGATGTCCCTCATCTGAAGAAAGGAAAAAGACAATGTGGTACATTTACACAACAGAATATTACTCAGATGTTAAAAAACAATGACATCAGAACCTGCTGGCAAATGGACAGAACTAGAAAGGATGATCCTGGGTGAGGTAAACCAGACCAAGAAAGAAACAGTACTCATAAAATAGCATAAAATAAAGGAGAGCCATACTACAACCCACAGAACCAGAGACGCTAAGTAACAAGGAGGGCTCAAGGGAGGAGGGGGTACATGAATCTCATTGTGAAGGGAAAATAGAATGAACACTGCCAGTGGACAGGGAGCAGGGGCTGGAAATGGGAACAGAAGGGAACAGATCAGGGAAGCATGGAGGGAGAGAGTACTGGGAGAGACAACTGGAGGCATCTCTGGGATGAGCTAGAAATTTAGGACAATGAAAACTCCCAAGAACCTATGAAGGTGACCCGAACCAGCCATTTCCTTTAACCAGGCAAGACTTCCAAAAGAGGAACAGGGATACCACCTCAAACCCTTCAACCTACAATTTGCCCTGCCTATAAGATGTGCTAGGGTAAGATGGTGCAGAAATTGTGGGAGTGATCAACTATTGGCTGGCAGAGCTGGGGACCCACATCCTGAAGGCTAGGACCCAGAGGCAGAGTATCCCAGAGACTTAGGATAGAACCAAACATGACTGGAAAATAAATAAAATAAATTTTAATTTAATAATTTAAAAATGAAAAAGATTACATTTCCATGTTGACTAACAAACAACTATATGTAAGAGCAACTTAACAAGAAAATGTAATGTCAAAATATAGAAAAAGTTGGGCCTTTTTCTTAAGGTACCTTAGTGGTTAAGGGCACTTGTCACCAAGCCGGACAACTTAAAAGTTTGATGCACAGAGTATGTATGGGAGAAGGAGAGAACTAAGTCCTGATAGTTGTTCTCTGTATACACACACACACACACACACACACACACACACACACACACACACACACACACACACACAAAGTTAAATACAGAAAAGAGAAAACAATAAGTAAAAGCACTCACAAAATAAACTTAGACATTGAAATTCTACTGAATGAATCCATAGTGAGGATAAAATACAAATGTAAAAATTTGTTCTTTACAGAGAACTACATATAAAACAAAAAACCTCAATAACAAAAATCAAAGAGAAAGCAAATCAAAGTAAGCCATAATATTAATATTTGAATTATAAAATGGAATACAAATAACTTCTGTAATTATTAAATGATATACTCCATAAAAATAAAAAAAATTAAAGAGTAATTTTTTTTTCTTTTTACAGTGTTAGGTGTTAAACCCAGGCCCTCAGGTACAGTAAGCAAAAAGCACTTTACCATTTAACAACATCTGTAAGTACTTAAATTTATTAAATTAAACAATATACAAAAGTATTTCAGAGGCTCGAGAAATAGCTAAGTGGTTAAATAGTACTGGCTGCTCTTCCAGAGGACCTGGCAAATCACAGCACCCACATGGCAGCTCACAACTGTCAATAACTCCCAAAATCTGATTGACACCTTCACACAAACATATATGCAGGCAAAACACTAGTGAACATAAAATAAAAAAGCATTTTTAAAAAGTGTTCCAAAATCAAAATACTTCTTCAAATGTGCAAATCAAAAAATGTAGCAATACAAAGAAACACCAACACAAAACAACTAAATATTTTGATAAAGCAGAGTCAAGAAAGCAAAACAATGTGAGGCAACTAACAAGTTAAAAGGATCCATGTATGTAAGAGTAGACACTTTTATGTCATCGCTGTAGTGGTATTTAAATGTACTGCTAAAATGGGACTATGGCCCTAAAAATTCAGAATAAGTTTAAAGAACTTACAAGCCATGTGTCATAACAGTAATGATAAATTCAGACCTTAATCACATGGTTTAATACCTGCAAACACAAATAATAATGTCGGGACAAAGAAGCTACTGAAACACAGCACTACAATAAAAATAGAACAGTATGTACTAAATCTTGTGGAATAAAGTAGTAACTAATACTCCAAGATGAATTTGCAGCTTCAGCTGGAGTTCAGTTCCTAACATCCACATCAAATAGCACGCAATTGCTTGTGCTTCTAGCTCCTGGTCTAACTGATACCCTCTTCTGGTCTCTAAAGGCATTAAAATGCACACATAGGCACTACATTTGACATAAGTTAAATAATTACAGTAGATCATTTTCTTTAATTCAAAATCAAATTAGTATATATAGGCTTATACGTTAGGAACCATCTGAAGATACCACTAAAACTATAAATGTGTCACCAAACCCAAAACATGGGTCCATTTCCACTTTATTATACTGAATTCTTCAAACGTCCAAAGAGTAAATATCATTTATTTTATTTATTTATTTTTTCAATGTATGGATGAATTATTTACTGCACGTATGTCTGCACACCAAGTGTTATGTTTGGTACCTGTAGTGGCCAGAGAAAAATATTGGATCTCCCAGAATTCGTGTTACAGAAGGTTGTGAGCCACCATGTGGCTGCTGGAAGTCTGATCCCAGTCCTCTATAAGAACAGCCTGTGCTCTCAACCAGTGAGCCATTCTCCTACCACAGAATTAATATCATCTTACAAATCCAATTCCATGTAAAGAAAATTATTTTTAATTATGAGATGAGTAATTTAAGTAAAACTGATAAAAGCGCAAGCCGTATCACAGAGTACAGATCACAGATCCAGTTCACTGAAAAATGCAGGAGTAGAAGAAAGGCAAAAAACTGGGAAAATTTTAAAATATACTAAAAGTGAAAATTTCTCCCCAAGAAAATTGTGTTATTTCAGGAAGTCAAATTTTTTTCCTAAATATTCTTACAGGAAAACAATCTCAAGTAGATGAGGGGAAAAAGCAATAGATAATTTGGATGTATTATACTTTTTGTTGTTTTTTGTTTGTTTGTTTGTTTTTGTTTTTCAGAAAGGGTTTCTCTGTAGCTTTGGAGCCTGTCCTGGAACTAGCTCTTGTAGACCAGGCTGACCTCGAACTCTCAGAGATCTGCCTGCCTCTGCCTCCTGAGTGCTGGGATTAAAGGCATGCACCACCACCGCACTGATGATTTACTACACTCTTAAATGAAAACAATATTAAACTTAATGTTATATAGCTGGCAACACCCACTGTTTATAGTGTTCATTACTCTATTTCCTGAAAGGCAAAATAAAGCAGAACCAAACCAAAGCCTTTTCATATATAGTCTTTTGTTTCAATTTTGTTTAAAAGTAATGTATAGCTACTAAGAAAGATAAGAGAGGTCTGGGGCCAGCTCAGAGAAAGCATGCTTGCTAACATTCAGGAGGCCCTAGGTTCAATCCCCAGTGGAGAAAAGAATAGATCAGCTGGCAGTTAGTGCCCAGAATAAGAGCCTATTTTTACTAGAATTTTGTAATTTCTTCTTCCCAGGCTTCTTGAAGCTCTTATTTAGGATGTAACTGCCACCTGACCATGCTGCATATTTTACTGAGAAAATACAAGGCATCAAATGAATCACACTATCAAATCTGGAAATCCGTATTTCAATTGCCAGTCAAAATGAAGTACACCTGCTGCTGTTAAAATTCAACCCTGTCACTTAAGATCTGATGACCTACACTGTAAGGAGCCATCAGGACATCGCCATTATGGCGCTGGCGGTCCTGCAGCTTGGAGGTAAACACATTTGCACAACTGAGCCTTTGTCCCTGGCCAATCCCGAGGCCCCGGGCATCTGCAAAATGGTATTCACCAATCAGGGCAGTATCCGAGTCCCTCCACCCTAGAAAAGCAGCTGCCTCTCGGCTTTCCTCATCTCTCGCTCTCCTGCTCTCTCTCGCCTTCTCTCCCTCTCCCTCTCTCGCTCTCCTCTCTCTCTCTCTCTCTCTCTCTTCTTCCCCCTCTCGTTCCCTGCTCTCCCTTCAACCAAGAGGCTCCAATAAAGTGTGATTTGGGAAGAATCCTCGATTTCGTGGTCGTTCTTGCTTGCTGGTCAAGCAGTGCACCACACTACACTTCACGCCTCCTTCAATTACTCCACCTCCAAAGCAAGCAGCACCACTCATTCTAGACCCGGCCTTCCCCATGTCAGATTACATTCCAAATGGCTCGGTATCAGTATAAAGCCTCCCAAAAGCTGTCAGCACTCACAGCCGGCACTTGTTCTCTTCATTCATCCTTGCACCTACTGATTCTACTCTGTTGCTACCACCCCAAATCCATGTGGACAAATTCACTTCCTAGTCTATCTTATATTCACAGGCTTTAGATGCTACACATGAAAGCTAGGCCTCATCTCATTAGCATAACCACCCTTAAAAGTAGAAATTATATTGCAAACATTACAGACACAGAAACCAAGACTAACAGATATAGACATATGTCAGTCATAATTTGAATGCTGTGGTAGGACTTGCAATGGCACTTGAATCTATCTGATTCCAAATGTGAGTGTAAGTGCAACGGTCTGTAGTCCTGTCCCTTTAACAGACAAACCCCACCCACTCCCTCCCCAAGGCAAGGGGGATCTTCCTTTGGTTTCCAGCCCAGCTGTGGCCTGGCACCCTTATCCTCATTTCTCCTTCTTCTCTCTCTCTCTCTCTTTCTCTCTCTCCCTCCCTCCCTCTCTCCCTGTCTGCTCTTCCGCTTCTCCCCTTCCCTCTTTCCTTTCCCTCCATAACTCACTAAATAAATATCTAACCTCACTCTGCATGGCGTGCCTATCTGTCTCTGTCTCTGTCTCTGTCTCTGTCTCTGTCTCTGATCCGTCCTGAGACTCCTCATGGGACCAGCTGACCCGTACAGCTCCATGCCTGGGACTTGCTGCCCCTTGTGGCCTGTAGACCCTTGGAGAACCGCAGCATTTTGTTTTTTACCATAACAGTAAGTCCATTAAGAAAAGTGTACTATCAAAAAAACTACATTCATTCTTTACCCAGAAAAAAATAACAATTTTTACATTAAAAAAAAAAAACTTGGACATAAGGGTTCATGCCTCTAATTCTAGCACTTGGGGAGGTAAGGTAAGGGAACTGCTGAAAACTTGAACATCAAAAACTCATATACACTTAACAAACATGTTAAGTATGTAACACTGAGCCATGCTTGGTGGTGGAAGCTATAATCTCAGGTACTCAGGAGAGGACTAAGGCAAGAGTTCCACAAGCGCTCGGGAACTAAAGCAAGTATTAGTTCAGGGTCACCCTGAGCTAGGCAGACTTTCCTAGAGTGAGAACTTATCTCAAAAACATAAAACTAAAAGTCAAAGAAAGCTGCAAATGTATCTTTGGTAGAATACTTCATCTAGCACATGCAAGGCCCTAGGTTCAATCTTTAGCACCACAAACAAAAATGTCTATAACAAAATTCTGAAGCTATGCCCTTATAATATTTTAAGTTTTTCTAATATATGATGCCATATAAAATCTATAAGTTTATTTTAAAAACGTACTTGTGTAATAGAAATTAGTATTTTAATTTTTAATTATAATCTGGAGCAGGTATTGACAAGACTTCAGGTCAACCTACACCCTATTTTCTATAATGACATGTGTCTACTTGATTACACACTGGATGACTGCTCTGACACTGAAACATCAGAATGGAACAGCTCCAACACATCTGAAACGTGACATATCACTATCTGACCTTGTGCAAAAAAAAAAAAAAAATTGCCAGTTCTGACCTGGAGCAATCCACCCTTATACAAATATAAATCTATGAACTAACAGATTTCAATAACTTTCTGATTCAGAACCACTATCTAAATCATCAGTTCTCAACCTGGGGGCGGAATGACCCTTTCACGGGGGTCACCTAATACCATTGGAAAACACAAATATTTATATTACAATTCACAAAAATCGCTAAATCAGTTATGAAGCATCAGCAAAAATCATTTCATGGTTAAGGTTCACACATGAGGAACTGTATCAAAGGTAACAGCATTAAGTAGGTTGAGAATAACTGCTCTAGAGACTATTGAAATAACAATATGGAAGATGATAAAGAGTACATTCCAACCAATAAAAGTCAACCCAGTGACATTTAAAGTCATTAACCTAATATTCTGATATAGAGCATTTATTTACAATTTAGTAATTTACACCAAAAACAATTTCTAATAATCAAAACTCCGGATTTTTGTTTCCTATCTTTATACTATTGTTGCCTATATATTGCTGAGGATTGATCTCAGGACCTTGCAAGTTTGAGGCAATCATGCTACCATTGAGTTATACTCTAACACAAATGAAAGTGCTTCATTTCTAAGCAAGACTAAGGAAAGAAAAAAAGAAGTAGGGCAAAATGGCAAGGAGCAAATGTTGGCAGCAGTGTGTGGGGCTGAACTCCAGGACCTGGTGCCCACTGGCAAGGCAGTTAAGAGGCTGAAAATAATTCAGTATCCCCCAAAATATCTTATTTCAAAGACTCAAAAATTGAAAGTTACCAAGACTCCTAGCACACAGGTCAAATTCCAAATACGAAAGGTAACATCGTTCCTATTATAAATGCTTTTTTAAATATTTATTTATTTATATTTTATGCGTATAGGTGTTTTGCCTGCATTTATGTCTGTGTACCATGTACATGCAGTGGCTGTGGATGACAAAAAGGGTATCAGATCCCCTGGAACTGGAGGTACAGATGGTTGCAAATTGCCGTGTGGATCCAAACCCATGTTCTTTGGAAGATTAGTCAGTCCTCTCAACAACAGAGTCATTTCTCTTTAACCATCTATCATGAGCCTACACTGAGCAGTAGCTAGAAAAAAAAGGAAACAAGTGGAGGATAACAATTTATTGTACTTATTTTTAAATGCTAAGAATTCAAAGCCTGTTACATGACCTCTACTCTACTGGAACACAAGTAAAGAAGGCAGCAGTATGGAAATCCACAGTATTGAGTTTTCCTCTTACCATAATTCTAGACCATCTTCCAGAAGATAGACATGAGGAGGCTGGGAAACATCTGTACTCAGCTGGATAACTGGGAGCAGGAAAGGGTACAGGTTCTTGCTGTCTGCTCCTAATCCCTATAGGAAGTATAAATACAACTTATGATAAGACACTCTAAGATCCTTCACAACAACAATTACTTGCCTCAGAAAACAATTTATATAAGTAAGAGTCTTTTAGGCTTTTAGGATAGTCCTTATTATAAATACTAGCAAACAAAGTTCTATTTATTATTAAAAATATCATCCTATCTAAATATATATGAGAACCAATGTTCTATGCATCGGTGCCTTTTAAAAAATTCCACATTCAGGTTGAATTTTTCTTATCTGAAATGCTTAAAAAGATTAAGATTTTGGATTTCATTTTCTAGAATGTTTACAATTACATAATAAAATACCTTGGGAATGGATCCCAAATCTAGATAAATCTAAATTCATTTATAATTCATATACACCTTGTACATATAGCCTGAAGGTAACTCAATTCAACTCTATAGTGTATCTCTACTGCTCAAAAGGCAACTGGAAATTCTCTACTAATGATATCAAGTCAGTGCCAAACTTTACTGTTTTGGAGCATTCTGAACTAGAATAGAAAAGTTCAACGCATGTAAAAATATTTGTTTTCCCCATGCTATGACTACAACAATAGCAATATTGCTATTTTAAACTATATAAACACTTTCAGCTAAATAACAAACATGAAATGAACAGAGCTGAAATTGGTCATTACTATCATGGCACACGCATATCTACAATACTAAGCAGGCATAAAAAAATCATAGTAAGAAATGCAGAAAATGAAGAAAAAATTTCAAGATTACAAATTGACTTAAAGAGACAGAAATTTATATAACAACTCCTCGGCAAAAAATTTTTAAAGATACCCATGATCCTGTATATTTAGCAGGATAAAAATGTCTCCAAGAGAAAATTGACAGAATTGTCAAAAGCAGCTAGGAGAAAAAGAAGAGGATACTGAGGGAGAGGGCAGAAAGATTTTTTGTATATTTTCTAAATGCAGATATTATTTTTCACAAAGAATTTATATTATATGTTAAAGCATCTAGAACACAAAGATGGAAGAAAAAAATAGTTCAGCCTAAAATTCTAGTTTTCCTGTTGCTCTCCTGAGACAGTGATTACCTCACAGTTGAAATACTTTAAAGCAAACAAAAAGGACTTTTGATGGGAAAATAAAAATCAATCTCTAAATCACAATAAATCCAGAAAGGAAATATCAAATACTATACTTGGGATATCTTTTTAAATATCAATACAACTTAAAGGAAATTAAAATGCCATAAACCAAACACATACACCCCTCACTCTCTGTCCTGTTTGCTTTTGATTTTGTTTCAGGAGACTGAGCTTGACTATAAGGCCCTGGCTGGCCTCATAGTTACTATGTTACTATAAAAGTTCGTAAGTAAAACTTATCAGCTATTAAGTAAACTATTGGAAGTTATAAAGAAGGAAAACCATATTGTAACATTATTATAGAAAAAGTAAGGGGACCTAACTATCTTTGCAATTTACTGTGAAACTTCTTTTTTTCAAATTAAGAAGACAAAGCAAGGTACAGTGATATGTGTCTATAATCCAAGCACTTGAGAGGTGGGGACAAAAGAGTCAGAAGTATAAGATCATGCTAGGTGAGTTCAAAGTCATCCTAGACTACAGGAGACCCTGTATAGAGAAGGAGAGAGAATGTGAATGAATGCACCCTACTGATACTCAGCCAGCTGAGCACACTATGTGGAAATCTATTTTCTCCATTTTTGAAGTTCACTCAAATGGCTGAAGGATATAATGGTCTAGAAGGTATCCTGACCACTAGTGTCAAACCAATCCATTGTATTATAAAGAAAAAGTTCATTTTCATACATTCTCTTCCTCAGGTGACATGAACAACTGTACACCAGTAATAAAATACATCACTGCCCCTTCTGGTTCCTCCTTGTTCCCAACACACATTTGCACAATAATGCTTTTCAAAGTGTTTCTCTTCATGCTTTTGATTTAATTCCAGACCCCATCATCATTTTCATTAATAGATTCTCCAAACCATTCGAAACCAGTGTTCCCAGGATTGTGCTGGATTTTATTTTTTATTTTTTTTTGCCTTT
This sequence comes from Myodes glareolus, assembly GCF_982192425.1. NCBI lineage: Eukaryota > Metazoa > Chordata > Mammalia > Rodentia > Cricetidae > Myodes > Myodes glareolus. Next base: position 33,902,756 of record NC_142040.1, read on the forward strand.
TTTTAAAATATGATCCTCTGAACACTGTGCTCTCTTGGTCTTCTTAATCTATCTGCCATACATAAGCTCTGAAGTTTACTATCCACCTACACTAACCATGTTGTCACCATGCTGACATCTGAACAAAGCTGACTAATTCACAGGACAGACAAAACAATCAAACAGTATAGGATTTTTAAAATGACCTATAACAATAAACACAAGGAGAATGTTGAAGAGATAAAAGTGATCCAGTTTGAAGGTGAGAAATTAAGCAGCAACTGACTTAACAACACTAAAAACCAAAGCTCATATTAAATAGAAGGGGGGGGGGACAAGATGGCTCATTGGATAAAGATGCTTGCCACCAAACCTAAAGGCCATGATCAATCCCTGAGATTCACACGGTACAAGAGAACTGATTCCCATAAATTGTTCTCATTCTACACATATATTGTAACACACACACATATACTTACTTGCAATTTTAAATAAAATACATAGAAAAGGGAAGACAGAAAGCAGCCTGATTTACATGACTAAACCATTTCCCTACTCCCCCGTATGACTCAGTAACTGGTAGTACCATGCATTTTTCAGAAGAAGCATACATATGTTTAGAGGTTTAAGAAGTGAAGAAAATATGCTAATAAGATAATTTCTGGAAGTTTAAAAATAAACAAAAACTTGTTTTGTTTGAAAAATGACATAATAAAATCTAATATTGTATATGCCAATTAAAAGTGTTTAAGGTAAAATAAAAAAGGAAAGGAAGAAAGGAAGGAAAGTAGGCGGCTAGTAATGCAAAGAATTCATCCACACACATAAGCACATAAGGAACAGACTGTTCTCCGAGCAAGCACAAACAGGCTACAAGTCAGCAAGTTCCCATATACACACTCCCTCCCTCCACTCAGCTGTGGAGTGTCCACTCTGCATACAGACAAAACACTAATATTCCTTCAAGTTGGAAGTGCTTACAGATGCACTGTGCTTTGTGTAAGCACATTAGCAAACAGCAAAGGGTCAACAGATATGATTAAAACAGCTAACATAAAAAATACAAGTGAAACAACTAGAAAACAATATCTTGAAGGAAACAAATGAAACAGAATAAGGGCCTAGAAAGCCTATCATGTAAAACAATATTAGTAACTCTGAAGTTACAAAACAAAGACAAACTGAAATAACAAAAGGATTACTCAATAAGGTTAAAAAAATGGACCATCAAGGAATGGAGAGATAGCTTAGGAGTTAAGAGCACTGGCTGCTCTTCTAGAGGATCTGTTTCAGTTCCCAGACCCACATAGTAATTTTCAACTCTAACTCAGGTACAAGCGATCCAATGTCCTCTTCTGGCCTTCCTGGACACTAGGCATGTATGTGGTACACAGATGCATACAGGCAAAACAACCACAGACAAAATATATTATTAAAGTTCAAGGGAGAAACGTGGAAGCCCACAGAAGGGGATCCATTCCACTTTGACTAAAGGTCAGAGAGTTCACATCTATTCTCGTTCCTTCAAAGTTATATCACAGGATGATTGACCTAGGGTGCAGCTACAGATGCCTTGCCTAGACAAAAGGATGGTTTGTTTGTTTGTTTGTTTATTAAAAATTTCCACCTCCTCCCATTTCCCTTCCACTCTCCCTCCCTCTCCAGTCCTAAGAGAAGTCAGGGTGCCCTGCGTCCACCCACATAGACGGTGGGACTGATCTAATGGGAGCTCACCAAGGCCAGCTGGACTGGGACTGAACGAGCATGTGATCAAACCGGACTCTCAGAATGTGACTGACAATGAGGGAGGACTGAGAAGTCAATGATAATGACACCGGGTTTTGATTCTACTGCATGTACTGGCTTTTTGGGAGCCTAGTGTATTTGGATGCACACCTTCCTAGACCTGGATGGAGCGGGGGAGGACCATGGACTTCCCACAGGGCAGAAGGAAAGGACGTTTTGACCTACGGTATGGTTACCAGGTGTTTTGAGATGAAAGGAGGTAATTATGTTGGCTTGTTCTTTGTATCATGAAGTCTTGTGCCCTCCCCCTCGTGACTGGAGTATAGAAGCACTTTGAGTAATAAACTTGGGGTGGATCATAGTGTTCACTGGATGCCCTCCCCACTCTATTTGTTGTCTCTTCTCTATTTCTTTATTCAGTCCTCACTCTCCCTCCAAGTAAGACAGACAAGTCTACCGGACCAGACAAACAGCGTTCAACATGGGGCTCGGATACAGAAGAAAGTGAAGGACACCAATAAAGGGACACTACAGGTGTAAAGTAAAAATCGAGTGCTCAGACAAAAGTAAAATGAAGGTGCAGTGAGTAACTTGGGAGTGAAATTGTAAATAAAAATTTATAAACATGGGGCAGAAAAATAGCAGTCAGGTGTTTGTAGATTTCATTCATTCATTATTTATGCCCTGGTAATGCTTACGCATGCATAGGCAGCCCGTTTTATGGCGGTTCTCCAGCTGTTCCTATCCTGGGCAGTCCTAGATGCTTATGTTATTGTCATACCCATATTTCCACAGTCTTCCTTTATGGTCTCTATCCAGCGTTTTTTTCGTCCTTCCTCTTTACCTTATCCCACGCACTCCTCTAAGCAGTGCTATCTTCGGATATCTGCCGTCATGCATTCTCATAACACGGCCAAATACCTCAAGTGCCATTGCTGTATCCTGTAGTCTACTTCCTTCTGTATATTGAGATGTTTCTTATGTCATCGTTGCACAGCCTGTCTCTTCATGTGATGCTCAGAATTCTCCTGAGACACGTCATCTGGAACATTCAACTGCTTTTCTAAGGAGAGTGGCATTGTCCAGGTTTCAGCAGCTCAAGACAAGTGTCTCATATACCTGTAATTTTGTTGTTGTCGTTATGTCTCTTGCTGACCACACATTTCCTAGTTCCTGGAATGTAGCCCTTGCTATCCCTATCCACATCTTGACGTCTGAAATAGTTTCCTCCTTTGAACTGAGGTTTCCTCCCAGATAGACAAAGTTGACTGTTTACTTGAGGTTCTGATTCTTCATTAAAATGTTAAAATCCTTGTGAGCCCTTCCCAAGTGTTGTATCTCAGTCTTCTTGATGTTTGTAGATTTGTTTTGGGTATATTTTGACAGCCCGAAGAGTCCAGGTAGAGCAGCAACAGGTAAAGAAATTTTTAGAGTCTGTAGATTTTTGGGTGTGTGTGGGGGGGGTTATTTCAAGACAGGGTTTCTCTGTGTAATAATCCTAGCTGTTCTGGAACTAGCTCTTGTAGACCAGGCTAGCCTTGAACTGATGGAGATCTATCTGCCTGTGCCTCCCAAGTGCTGGGATTAATTAAAGGTATGTGCCATCACCACCTGGCTGAGTTTGTAAATATTTTAACTTCCCACTTCCTCTGCTGGACAGCCACTGCCTTTTTAGGTCTACTCCTCTGTTAGGGGAAATGAAAGTGGCCCGGGCCTGTCCACTTGAGCTCTAAGTGAGCCAAGTCTGTATGTAGGCGCTGTTGTCTCGGGACCACTACAATGGCAGGCACCCATAGGCCTCTGTTGAAGCTAAGTTTGCCAGCCACCACTACCACTGGTTGGACTTCTAAGGTCCTTGGGAACCTCTGCTGCCACAGCTGATCTCAGGTCTGCAGGAGGAATGCTGAGCTGCGCCCTGCCCAGACCCAGCAAGCAATGGCAAGCCCAGGTCTTCTGATCCCCAAGAGCCAGGCAATAGAGAACACTGCTGCTGTCCCACTCTGTTGTTTGGCCCCTGCCACAGCCTATAGATCAGCAGTTGAATTTTGATGTGGCAGTGTATGTCCAAGTTAGTGCAGCTGCCAAAAAAAGGCCTGGAATAAACTTCCGTCTCCTGGAAAGCGGACTGAGGACTTATCTACAATAAGGAAGAGACCTGATGAGTTGTTTCCTGACTTTGCCTCTAGGTTAATGCAAACAATAGACAGGTTAACTGGAATTCTCCTATTTTTGTGATTAAAAAGAAATTTGGAAAATGGAGATTAATACAAGATTGCCAAAAACTTAATGAGATCATACAGAAAATGGGAGTTTTACAGCCTGGACTGCCTTCTCCTATAGCCATAACAAAAGATACGTATAAGATTATTTTATATTTAAAGAATTATTTTGATAACATCCCTTTGGCTCCACAAGATTGTCACAGATTTGCATTTAGTATTCCATCAGTTAATTCCATGAGGAGATATCATTGGAGGGTCTTGCAGAAGGTAGAACACTGTGGCAAAAATTTGTGGCTCAAGCTATACAGAACAAGAGAACAATTTCTACAAGTTTTTATTATCCATAAATGGATACCTTGCTTGTCCATAAAAATAATGGAGTTTTGCTTGCAACATACAGAGCCTTGCCCATGCAGGGTTAATAACTGATCCAGAGAAAGTGCAAAGGCAACTGCCCTTCCAGTATTTAGGACATACTTTATATCCTAAAGAAATTAAGCCTCAAAAATTGGAAATTAAAAAAAGATAATTTATAAACTTTGAGTGATTTTCAGAAATTATTAGGGGATATTCAGTAGCTACGGCCCTACTTAAAATTGTTTACAGGAGATCTTTAGCCCTCAGTGAGATTAAGAGAGGCAGTGATCTTAGTTCCCCCTAGGCATCCTACTGAAGCTGCTAGACAAGTGCTGGCTCGGGTGGAGCAGGCAATCTAACATCATCAAGTACACTACACTGACTATGCAAAACCATGGAAGACCTATGTGCTTCCTTCACGACATTCTCCAATTGATGTGTTATGGAAAAATGGACCATTATTGTGGTTGCACCTGCCTGTTTTCATAGCCAAAGTATTAAGCCCTTATTATGAAGCAGTAGTTTGTCTAGTACAGAAAAGCCGGATACAATCTGGGCAATATTTTCATAAAGAACCTAATGTAATCAGTGTTCCTTACACTAAACAAGTTAATTGGTTATTTCAAAATAATTCTTGCTAATTCCTTTGAGCAATTTTTGGATAAAATTGATGATCATTTTCCAGCTGATCAACTGCTACAATTTGCACAAGTGCATTCTTTATATTCCCTATAACTGAAATAAAAGATCCTATAAAAGATGACATGCTGGTTTTTACGGAAGGAAGATCTGTTTATACTGTTAACAGTAAAGGTTATGTGGTACAAACAGACCCAGCTTCAGCTCAAGTAGAATTACAAGCAGTAGCTGTGGTGTTCCAACTTTTAATAAATAGTTCATTTAATTTTTTTTTTTTGAGACCAGGTTTCTCTGTAGCTTTGGAGCCTGTTTTGAAACTAGTTCTGCAGACCTTGCTGAACAACCTCACAGAGATTCGTCTGCCTCTGCCTCCCAAGTGCTGGAATTAAAGGCATGCACCACCACTAACCGGCTTCATTTAATTTGTATACTGACAGTCATTATATTTTTAGAGTTCTTCAAGTCATAAAGACTGTCCCCTGCATTGAAATTAGTAATAGTCAAGTCAGAATACTGTTTCAGCAAAATCACGATGCCATTTATCAAAGAAAATTACCATACTTTGTGGGTCATATTAGAGCTCATACCAAGCTTCCCGACCCACTGGCAGATGGTAATGAGTCAGCTGATAAATTAACAAGGATGCAGTCACATGTCCTTTGTCATCAGAATAGCAAAAGCTTAAGAAAACAGGTTGGCCTTACAAGAAAAATTGCTGGGTACATTGTTAAGCAATGTGATATATGTCCACAGTGTTTACCTGTGCCTACATTACAGGTAAATTCTCGAGGCCATCTTCCTAATCATTTATGGCAAATGGATGTTAGTCATTAATAGAATTTGGCAAATTAAGATAAGTGCATGTGATATATCTTATGATACATATTCAAGTTTCTTGATGGCCACTGCACAAACTGGAGAAGCCAATAAGCATGTAAAAACTCACTGCTTAAAATGTTTTTCATATATGGAAATTCCTAAAATTATAAGAACAGATAATAGATCTGGATATATTAGTAAAGTATTTCAGCAATTTTGCTTTCCATGGAATGTTGAGCATAAAATAGGCATTTCTTATAATCCTCAAGGACAAGGAATTATGGAGTATGTCCATGGTTCCTTGAATATACAACTTCAACAAATAAATAAGAAGGAGTTATACCCCTAGTAACCATATAATGCATTGAATCATCCCCTTTTTACTCTAAATTTCTTGAATATTAACCCCTACAAGCAATCTGCCATGGATAAATATTGGCATGATGGCACCAAAGTGACTTTTGCTAAAATCAAATGAAAAGATCCTTACACTGGATTATGGAAAGGACCCGACCCTGTTTTAATATAGGGTCAAGGGCATGTACTTTTCCACAGCAAGAAAATGAAGCTCGAAATCTTCCTGAATGTTTGGTGCAGTGTGTGGAACAGAGGAATACAAGCCCTGATGACACTGTAGCTGCTGAGGCCTTCTTGGAAGAATTGGAGTGAGATTTGCTGAACCTATGTTCCTGACCCTCTGATGTCATCACTCTGCAGTCTGAGAAGGGAAGGATATTAGGATGGCAGTTAATGATTCCCAGATTCTGGTGAACATGATGCACAGACCACCCAGACCCCTGTTAGTTTTATTAGTCTGGATCTGGCCGAGGAATGCTGACTGTTTGGCCATGTATCTATACTATACCTTGGGATGCAGAGGTTAACTTTGCCTTTGTAATGTTCATCTGAGGTTGAAATGGGGGTCCTTGAGAATTAGGACCTCAAAAATTTCCCCTCCGTGGAAAAGAGACTCACTGAAGCAAACACTGCTTTGGAGGCGATGTGCTACTAAAACCCCTCTCCAGTATATGAAGAGGAGTGGAATAAAGATTTTGTTGCTGGTGTTAGGAACTCAGGGACTGTAGCAGCTCAAACATTTCTTTAGAAGTTGGTAGTAGCAATGTAATTGAACTTTAGGAGAGGAAAAAGATTCATACCTCACCCATCACAAAAATATTTCCTTTGATTAGAATGAAGTTATCAGAGTTGTAATTTGATCAACTGTTAATGTTCATAACAGAATTATGGTATTGACCTGTTAATGTTTGTAACCACTTCTATAAAAATGCTACTGGTTGGAAAAAAGGTTAGTGCTCAGATCCAGAGAAATTTTGCATTAATGAGTCCTTAGATGTAATAAGACAAATTTGGATTTTGATGCAACTAAAACTGCTAGAAATATCCTAGACCAATTTAAACATAGGCCATTCTATCTTGGTCATCCATTACTCTTTACTAGGAGGTACTGTAGCCACAGGAGCACGTATATTGACAGGCATTAACTGCTTGCCTATGGTTATCAAGTTGCTTGTGGACTCTCTAGAAGTTGCCTCAAATGTACATGGCATCTAGTTACATACTTTCCCTCTATAAACAGAGATTGGTAGTCAATGATAGGTAAGATCGTTTTATCTCCAGTCAACCTATTTACAGGACATACATGGTGAAATATGTGTACCAATTACAGGTAAGTCTGGAAGAAGATAACCTAAAACAGGTACAGTCGTCGGTCCTATGACAGAAGCATAGGCACCAATAGTTAAATTAAAAACAGAGAACTATGGAGGCCCACCAAAAATGGGCAAGATCCCAAGTCCACGAATCTTGAACACTTCACACCCCACATTCCACTGAGATCCTTTCTCTTCCCCCTTATATTCCTCTCTCCGCCCAGTCATATTGCTCTTGTCTCCCCTCCCTAGAGATGGGATTAAAGACATGTGCTTCCAAGTACTGGGATCATCTTTGTACGAGCTCTATTTCTCTTTTAAACATATTAAATCTTGTGTAGCCCAGGATGGTCTTGAACTAACAGATATCAGTCTGCCTCTGTCTCCCAAGTCCTGGGATTAAAGGTGTGTGCCACCACTCCCTGACCGGTATGACTGACTAATATTGCTGCTTTGCCCTCTTATCTTTAGGCAAACTTTATCCATTAAAACACAAATAATATACAACTATAAACTAAACAACAAGCTGAATGAGTCGGGAAACAGACTCATCCCTTAAACCTCCAAGTGGAAAAACCTAGCCCGACAAACAGAGAATTCAGCGACAGTATACTAGGCTTCTGACTCTTAAAAACTGAAAGTGAATCAGTGAGTGAACTTTAAACCATCATGACTTTTCTACAGGTCAACCACATGAACGTATAAATCTCCCTCTTCTTTGGTGACTATCAAGCTGACAAAAAACCAACATACAGAGCAATGAAACTTGTGTACTAAAGAACAAAAATTAATATGGGTATTAATTTTTTAACAAAGGTTAATAGAACTCTGTCAACTCCACCAAGATCTAGAATCACCTAAGGCAGTGGTTCTCAATCTATGGATCACAATCCCTTCATGTGTCACCTAAGACAATCTGCATATCATATATTTACATTAGAATTTATAACAGCAGCAAAATTACATTATGAAGTAACAAAAAAAGTTTATGGTTGGGGGTCACTACAACATAAACAACTATATTAAAGAGTTACAGCATTAGAAGGTTGAGAACCAATGATTTAGTTAAAGGTACTGTCGATGTACTTTTAAATTAATATGTCTATGTTTCTGGGAGGAGGGTCACAAAATAAATACATGTAAAAGGAACAAAAAAATAAAGTATATGAACTGAGGAGATGGCTCAGTTGGCAAAGTACTCGCTACACAAACATGAGGATCCAAGTTTGAATTCTAACACCAACATAAAAGCCTAACTCATCAGCACACACTTGTAATCACAGCACAGGAGAGGCAAAGACAAGAAAATCCTTAGGGTTTGCTGGTCAGCCAATCTAATCAGAAATATCCAAGTTCACTCAAAGTCCTGTCTCAAGATGCAAAAAACTAAGGAAAATGGGGAAGGCTCACTATAATGGTGAGTATTATAGTGAGCCTTAGAAGGATCAGATCAGAGCGTAGAGAGAGGATCAATTCCGCAGGTGTGACACGGACGGTCCAAAGCAGGGAGGAGCCTTCTCCTGCGCCCAGACGACGGCATGCATGCCACCCAACACACAGTGAGAAATGCCTTCAACAGCCTTGTATAGTCACACAAACATGACCATAAATAATACTATTATGCTATAACTGTAATTACATTGGGAATACGCAGGAATAAAAGTAACACAAACAGGTATAAAAAGATTAAAGCTTCATTTTCTATAAGAACGTCAATAATGTTAAAATATGTAAATAAAGCACAGGCTGTCGAAGTCACATATCATTATGTCAATGCTAGTTTTCTTTTTCTACCTTACCTTTCCAGCTTCTAGTCTTTGTCTTAGTCATTTTCCTGTTACTGTGATAAAATACTTTAACAAAGGCAACTCAAAGGAAAAGGAGATATCTACACTCAAAGTTCAAGGGTACAATCTTCCTAGCTTAGTAACATGCATATATTGCTTATTCATGAAATATTGTACCTTTAGGTACAAAATGCATTTTAAAAGTTTGTATCATTAATCATCTATTTAAAACTCTACTGAGAATGTGTAATAATAATACTCATCTATAAACATTTATAGAAAGAATAAGTTCAGTCCAAATATCAAGGCATCTTAGGTTTTTAGAACAAATATTAGAAACTTTTTGATTGAGAATTGCTATAATTCTTAATATAGAAAGATATCTGAATGGAAGATGTCTTAAATTTACTTTTATAATTCAAATTAGAGTCACAGTGTAGATCTCTCTCCATGAACTTTCAGGCTCCTCTCTACCTGCTACCCATCACCACACTTTAAAGTCAGGAACATCTAAAATCTATTCCTTTCCTCAAAAGCAGTGAGCCTGATTTCCTGAACCAGGAAATCGGGGGTATGAAAAGGAAAGTAAATCCATGAAAAAAGTAAAGTAAACTCCAGAGCAAGTTCATGCTGATATATACTCAGCAGACCAGAAAAACTGCACATGGGCGCTCAAGTCTGCCATCACTGGAAAATATTAGCAGAAATGTCTCTTTTTAGTAGAGAATACTTTCCAAATATACTCAAAAATATGCTAAATAGTTGTTTTTGGAAGTGTATGTTTAAAAGTCTAAAAGTAACGTGAAGGTTTTCATGAGTAGTAACATGACTCACATGGAACAGCTAAAGCAACAAGACGACGACAAAGCTGGGGAGCAGCGTACCTGAACAAGATGGATAAGCGTTGTCAGAATGGCGCATCGCAGCATGTTGTGCTCTTCACTCTGCTTCCAGAGGAGAGGCAAATACTGCACCAGACATCCTACATATGGCCGTATCTACCGGAAGACAGACAAAAAGGGAGACAATGGAATCGTTTAGTAAGAAGGGCAATACGCTGTGAGAAATCTGACAAACGCTATGAAGTATTAGGCAATTACTAAATGTTAATTTACTGAATGAAAGATAAATCATATATTTTACATAGAGACCTAGAGTTCTGTGGAAAATGTTTTTAAATAATTTTAGGTAAGTATCAAAGTTATTATTGAATACAAACTTGATGATATAAAACATCATTTAGAGGTTAATAAAAAAAGAGTGTTACACCCTGAGTTTTAATTTAAAAAAAGCTTACATTAAAATTATACTGTATTTTAATGAGTCAGCATTTATCCACGGAGTCCAGTTTTCTGATAACATCTCCCTGAGACAATTCCTGAGAACACAGCATTGTAAAGGACATAGTAAAGCTGCATATAAGCCCTCACAAAGAAAAAAAGCAGGGGCAATAATGAGGAGGTAGTATGTAGAGGTCAGGGAGAACTCTTACAAAAGGTGAGGGAAATGGCTCAGTCAGTACAGGGTTTGCTGTGAAGGGAAAAGGATCTGAATCCAATTCACTGAACACATATAAAAAAGATGGGTGCATGCTTGTTATTCCAACTTTGAAAAGATGGTGGTGCTAAGTAGATCTTTGGGGTTTCATCAGCTGGCCACACTAGCCTAATTGGCAGCCTGGACAACTTGGAGACCCTATCTAAAGAAAAATGTAGATGACTCCTGAGGAACAAAACTAAAAGCTGTCCTCTGGTCTTCACTCATATGCATATATACCTGCACACACGTACAAACACAGAGAGATGCAATAAAATTGTTATACTTAGTATATTTATAAGTGAAATGAGATTAAGAAAAAAAACACTATACATAATTCTAAAAAGAATTATATAACATGAATTTTGGCTGGGCAGTGGTGGCACATGCCTTTAATCCCAGCACTAGGGAGACAGAGGCAAGTGGCCAGCTTGGTCTACAAGAGCTAGTTCCAGGACAGGCTCCAAAGCTAGAGAGAAACCCTGTCTCGGGGGTGGGGGGAAACGGGACACATGAATTTAGAAGCAAGCCACTTATAATCACTTGCACATTACTTTTAAAAGATATCTAAAAATGATTAGATTCATCATATAAATGAAGTCAAAAGCACATACTCATCAGCATGATTACTTTTAAAACAGAAAGTGGTGAGGATGTGGAAGAGAAAGTCTTGTACATTCTTGTTGGGAACAAATGGTAGGTCCGGAAATGAAAAACAGTATGAAGGTTTCTCAAACACTGAGAACTGCAACTATCATGTATTCAGTGATTTCATCTGAATTTTTTAAAGGGATATTTTTATATACAAAAATAACATGTATAGTGCAGAGTATCTATGAATCATTAGATCCAACCAACCTTGAATAAAAAATTTCCAGGATGTATGTGGGGGGAGAGGGTGCACTCTAGTTAATGTATCACAAACAGTGCAGTATGGCAACTGTTACATCATGCTATGTATTATAGGTAATCTCAATATGACTTAAAGTACAGGGGAGAATGTGAAGCCATTTTATAAGTAACTGGTATCCACAAGCTTTAGTTTTCTGAAGGATACACAGGAATGATTAAAAATACTACTCAGCCTTTAAAAATAAATGAGGAAATCTGCAATATTCAACAATCCAGATGAACCTTAAAGGGTTTGCTAAATGAAAATCAGTTACAAAGAGAGAAACCCTGATTCCACTTCTAAGAAGTATCTTAAATAGGCAAACTCACAGAGAGTCAGAGGAGACTGGTGGCTGAGAAAGGAAAATGGGCATTTACTAATTCATCAAGTGGTATAAAGTTTAAGTCCAAGATTCCTCATCCTGATCTATAACACTTGTGAATAATCAATAATATACACTTTAGGATGTGCTGAAGGACCCGCCTCCTGTTATGTGTTCTGAAACACCTCATGTTATGTGTTCTGGAATGTCTGGGAGGTGGGAAGGAGAGGAATCTGAGCACTAGTACCAGATAAAAGGAGATCTTCACTTACGGTCCCAATAGATTCTGAAACCGTAACATAAAATATGCAACGGTTAACAAATGCTTTAACAAGGGCCCTGTCTTCAGGGTTAAAAAATGTCATAAATCCAAATGATATCTCATCTTTTAGATAAAATTTCAACAAAATATTTCACAGAAACCCCTTAATTTTTTTTCTTTTTCTTTAGATATGTGGAAACTCAAAGACTGAGCAACATAAAACTTGATTATATGTTTATTTCAAGTATATACTTGTAGGACAATTGTGCTTTTCTATTTTGTCATGGGCTTGGAGAGATGCCTTAGCAGTTAACAGCACAACTGCTTTCTCAAAGAACCTAGTGGGAGTCCCAGGACTCACAATGAGAAGCAGAGGGAGGGAGATCATGAGCAAGGAAAGCAAAATCAGAGGGGGCCTTCATCCGACGATGGATGGAGATAGAGACGGAGACCCACATTGGAGCACTGGAAGTCAGGACCGCGAAGGGTGCGTTCACCCACTGATACAAGGGGACTGATCGAATGAGAGCTCACCAAGGCCAGCTGGACTGGGACTGAACGAGCATTTGATCAAACCGGATTCTCTGAATGTGGCTGGCATGGGGGCTGACTCAGCCCCTGAGGTCCAAATGAAGACTGAGAAGCCATTGACAATGGCACTGGGTCTTGTTTCGTCTGCATGGACTGGCTTTTTGGGATCCTGGCCTGTTTGGATGCTCACCTTCCTGGACCCGGAAGGAGGGGGGAGGAACTTGGATTCCCCACAGGACAGGAAACCCTGACTGCTCTTGGGAATGGTGAGGGAGGAGGAGAGGGAGTGGGGGGAGCGGGAGAGTATTGGGAGGAGGGAAGGAAGTGGAAAGAGTGTTTTCGGATACTTGAATAAACAAAAAAAAAAAAAAAGAAAGCATAAAAAAAAAAAACCTGGTGTAGGAGGGTCTTCTTTCTATGTGTGGCTTTCATTGGTTGAATAAAGAAACTGCCTGGCCTTTTGATAGGGCAGCCCTTAGGTGGGCGGAGTAAACAGAACAGAATGCTGGGAAGAAGGGAAGTGTGGCAGATGCCATGATTCTCCTGCCTGAGATGGATTCGGTTAGACTCATACCGGTAATCCAGTCAAGTGGCGATACACATTAATGGAGATGGGTTAAACAAATATGTAAGAGTTAGCCAATAAGAGGTTAGAACTATTGGGCCAGGCAGTAATTTAATTAATACAATTTCTGCATGATTATTTTGTGTGTAAGCTAGCCGAGCGGACACGATCCGCCCGCGCTCTTACAACAACAACCATCTGTTGGATCCCATCAGTTCCAAGGGACCTCTGATCTCCTCGGGTGTCAAACATGTACAAGGTACACAGACACACATGCAAAACATCCATACAAGTAGAAATAAATAAAGCTGGGGAAAAAAAACTTTTTTCAAAAATAAGAACTAATATTTAAGTAATTGTACCCTATGGCACAAAGATCCAAATCAGACAAAATCAAATTTGGCCAGTGAGAGATAGTTTGAAGGGTACGTATGACAAGAAAATAAATAAGCTTGCTCAAAGGTTACCAAAAGCTAAGGAATCAAATAATTGATTTTTTTTTTGAAAACCTTTTCCCATCTTGGTCTCAGTTTTAAAACTAAGAATGTACAGTGGATAACTCAAGCTCTTGGTTATTGTTCCCACCCGAACTGCCTAAGCTTATGGTCCTGAAAGATAAGTGTAAATAGAAATGCAATGGCATTTTCAGGAGATGTGTAAAAGAATTCATTTGTACAATAAAAAAAAAATCTTTAAGAAATTTTCACTAGCCAGATTTACACAAGTAAATGTACAAATCTTGCTTTTATAATCAACATTTTAGCAAATAATTTACTGCAAATGTATAACACTTTAAAGCATATTAAGACATTTGTAATAATTTCATATCATGATATCCTCTAAACTGGCTGAGGTAAAATTATAATTCCATTTTGTACATGACACAAGTTTAAATATCTTACTCAAGCTGAACACCAAGGACAGAGACTTAACAGTTTTAAAAACACCTTCATGTAAACATATATATAAGCAAACTAAATGTTCAAAATTCATCACCAAATGAAATACTATAATGCTTGTAATAAAATCCCAAAGTGCTAAGAAATACTACATTAAATCAGTGCCAAGATTTGCTCTAAATAATTAATAGTGACGCAAACCTGCCTTTGCAATTAAGCACCGTTTAATTTGAAGACTAGTACTACCATCAAAATGTATGAACTTTTATCTGTGCACCATGGCACATACCTGTTATCCCAACAACTGAGAGAGAGGCAGGAAAATCAGGTATTCAAAGTTATTCTTGGCTATACTGAGGACAGACTAGGTTACATGAGTCACTGCCTCAAGAAACTACAATAAAGTATAAACTTTTGATAGTTACTCATTTTAAGTTCCACCAAAGAAGTCTGTAAGCATAAAATGAGAAGTACAAGCAGAGCACTTGGAATAGAAGAGTGGCATATGATTAGCACTCAATAATTAGTAGCTATTCTCATCAATAGCTCTGGGAATATTGCTCAATATCTGAATTCACCAATAAGTAGATCCAAGAGTAGTCTCAGTCTATGAAAGCCAAAACCAACTATCCCAGAAATATTTCTCTGCTTTTCAAAAATATATAAAGTGGCTTTTGTTTATTCTGTGTTTAACTCTGTGAAGCTGTGATTCTTTGCCTGTCTAAAACACCTGATAGTCTAACAAAGAGCTGAACAGCCAACAATGAGGCAGGAGCAAGGACAGGCGAGGCTGGCAGGCAGAGAGTGTAAATAGAAGGAGAGCCGAAGACGAGAAGAGCAAGGGAACAAAGAAAGGAGAACATCGGGGCCAGCCACCCAGCCACAGAGGAAGAAGGAAAGAAAGACATATAGAAGTAAGAAAGATAAAAGTCCACAGGGAAAACATAGTCAGGATAATTTAAGAAGAGCTGACAAGAAACAAGGCAAGCTAAGGCCGGGCATTCATAACTAACAATAAGACTGTGTGTGTGATTTATTTGGGAGCTGAGTAGAGGGCCCCTCAAAAAGCCAAAAAAGTAAAACATAACACAACAGAAACCCTGCCTGTATACAAGGTGCAAGAAGAGAACCTACTGCCCAGAGCTGTCCTCTCACCTCTGTGCCATGCATGTGCACATATACACACATATAACAAATCTTTAGAAGAATCTATGGACATATTAAAGGAAAAAAAAACAGTAAAAACAAATTCCTAACAAAACTTGTATTTGCTAAAATACATACTGCTGAGACATTAAACACTCTGAACTTGAAGATTACCAAGCACAGACTAGATCTTTAAAACTTAAAAAATTTTTACTTTCTCAATATTCCACACCATAGATATAATGCTAATATTTAAATATTCTTGAGTCTTTCATTTTTGGTTGTTAGAGACAGGGTCTTGCTATCACTTGAATGCCTAATCATCCCCTGCCTCAGCCTCCCAGTTACTGGGTTAACAAGCACTAGTCAACACAACTAGCTTTTCTTAGTCACTTTTAATAAATTCAAATATAACTGTCAATTTTGAAAAACACATAAATAAAAAGACCATCTACATGTTATAAGCACTGTAAGAATACTTTGTATTTTCCACAATATAAAGCAAAGATATTAAATTCTATATATATTTTCACCTGACACTTGTTTTTGTTTCACAAATTACCTGTACATTGACTCTTTCAATCACACAGGAGAGGACGTGCAAAACGTGCATTTTTGTATCACACTCAGTAACCTGCTGCAGCAGCTGAAAAAGCAGTGTGAACATGGTCTCCAAATACTGCAGTAGAAGACAGAACAGAGGTTCTGAAATGGAGAATTCACCATATACAAATATACAAATACAAACACAAATAAACATAAATATGTCAAAGCAATAAGAAAAATATAAAACTTTATCAATACTTAAGCTGCCAGTATGTAAGACTATTTTTTTCCTTATTACTGCTGAAGTATACGTCAAAGCAAGCTCATGCTTACACTCACACACTCTCACAATAAATAAATAAAGGTATGTTTTAAAAATATTAAAAATACATATAAATTCAGTTATAAAAGCAATATATATACTCCCAAGACATAAGTAGAAATTGATACAAAACCTTGAAACCAATATTCTTACCGGTAAAAATTGATCTGTTCTAAATTCAAAATCATCAACAGGTAAATAGAGTTAAGGAATACTGAAAATGCATAAAATTTATCAAGATAAAAATACATCTACAGCAAATTATTGAAATAACAAATATATGTTTATAATATGTACATTTTGGGGAAAATACATTTTAACTATTCTACCAAGAAATTTCACAAAGTAATCAATTTTAAAATGTTAAACTTAAGGCTTAGTGTGGTAATGCAGACCTAAATCCCAACACTAGGAGGACCAGAAGTTGAAGGTTAGTCTTGACTGTGTAGAGTTTCAGGTCAGGCTGGACACTCTAATTCAAAACAACAACAACAAAAAAGCTGAACTTCTTTACAATTAAGTCCTTCAGAAAGTTTTTTTCAAGTTTCACTTTTTTTTAAATTAAAACCACTGTGAGGCTGGAGAGACGGCTCAGTGGCTAAGAGCTCCGGCTGCTCTTCCAGGGTCCTGAGCTCAATTCACAGCAGCCACATGGTGCCCTCTTCTGATGTGCATAATAAATAAATAAATCTTTTAAAAAAATTTTTTGAAGGATATTTAACTTCAAAGTTGTTGCTGTTTCAATTCGAACCTAAAAAAAAATCAAAGTACAATAAGAGTTTTTAATTATTCTCAGAACTACTGAAAATCATTAGTACTAGATGACAGAAAATTCTCCCAAACCACTTTCCTGTTTCTGTTTATATCCAATCACAGGACATATGCCGTGCAGAACTGAAAGGATTACAAACCTGAGTTTGTAACAGGTGACAAAAGGAACAAGTATCATCATTTCTGCCCTTCCCAGCTTTTCTATAATTGCTTAAGAAGCCTTTATGGCAGGAGGCATTTCCAAGAAGAGAAGAATTTGCCATTAGGTGAATAGAGAGCATGAGATGAAGGAAAATAGCATGCAGAAGATGCCAGGGAAAAAAGAGAACAGAGCGGCATGAAAAGAAGGAACCTGGCAAGCTGGAAGTCACACAAGTAAAGGGGGAAGGAGGGAGGAGGGAGAAAGGAGGGGCAGACAGAGGCAGGAAGAAGGAGGAGTTCAAGCTTCCACCTTTAACCTAACCTCAGTGACAGCAAAGATTCCAAACTCCCAAACGACCTGAGCTTTTCTAAACCCACAGACAAGCTTTAGACTCTGAGACTCATATTCAATCCATAGAGTATGTTATCTGAGAGCACATAAGAGCAACATCTTATTATTCTGACTTTATCAGCCAAGCTGGAACCAGTTGACATAACTTTAGTTTCCAGACCAAGTAACATGACTAAATTCTACCTTCTAGTCTTTAAAATAGTATCTAAAACCTTTATTTCCTGGCTAAGGACCCATTCCCTTCCTAAGTGCTACACTTTCCTATCCCTGTAATAGAAACTAGCGTATTCTCTAGAACCATGGTTTTTTCCTCTAGAGCCATTTTGAAGAAAGAACTCTGACACTGTAGAGGTTCTGGGGTCTAGAGATGATGATTCATCAGGTTGACATACCACTAAATCCTGATCTTGAAGTAAATTACAGATTGCTTCATACAGCATGGGTCTCAAGTCAGACTTGAATTTCACAGAAATCCACTGACCAATGAGCCAAATTACCCTGCGTCGCAATGGTTTATACCTAGGTGGAAGAGAAAAAAAAAAATCAGTGAAATATTTAGTATTTAAAGAGGTCTACTTTACTTAAAGTAAATTCCATTTAAATCTAAACTGTAGTAAAAAAAATGTAATTTGCATTTACATAAAAATCAACTTCTAAATATCAACACAAAAGAAACAGTAATGTCCTGATCTAAGGAAATACAAGCTCTTAGATACAAGTACGGTGTTTCCTGACACTTCTATACTGATGAACTGTAATAGTCAGTAATCCCAGTGTCCAGGAAAGGGAGACAGGGAATGCAAGGACTGCCTGAGTGAGGAGGTGGCACTAGAGTGACAACCTTTGGTAAAGTGTTTGTCTCACATGAAGAAGATCCTCAGTGGATCCACAGTATCACATGTAAAAGCAATTTGAACCACAGATAGGTATATAAATTTCTCTTCCTCAAGCAACTACAAACAATGCTAACACCATAAATCCTGTAGCTGGCAGCTCTCTGTATCTCACAGCTCTCTTTACTAAAATAATAATAATAGCCTATATCCATATTTCTATTTCCATCAATCAATCTCGTAAATATTTTCATTCATTGTAAAAAAAGGCCTTTATGTTTATCTAAATAATATCTGCATAAGCTTGCTGATTCTGAAAGAGGTATGCAATTATCAAACATGACTCAGAATAAATATGGGGACTTAAATCATTAAAATTGCAGAGAATTAGCAGTAACAATAATTTATTTCTGATAGTTTTAACTAAAGTGATGTTTCTTAAGATTTTTCTTAGAGAAAAAGAAAAATGACAAATTCAAAATATTTCTGTCTTAGAATTCCATTAAAAAATATCTTCTTCACATAAACCTTTAGTGACAAAATTGTATTTATTTCTGGGTAAAAACAAAACAAACTGATGAGTATACAGTTATTTCAGAAGATCACAATCTTAAAAGATAATTGAGCGAACAGAAAAAAATGGTCACTAAAGTTTCAACAAATGTATGTAAACATTCCTTAACTCTAAATTATACAGCCGAGCAATAGAATTAAAGCACAGTAAATGGAACGGATTTGAGAGAACCTTTAAGATAAATATCACTTAAATGAAAAGTGAAGAAATGCCATTTCCAGGGGTAGGAGTTGTTTAAATAGTCACAGAATCAAAAATAATAAGGCGTGTAGTGTGAAGTAACAAAACTATCAGCTTTTAGGCTGAAACCACAGAGATTTCCATGTTTAGGTCTACTCTAAATAAAGAAAATAAGGGTGGGAAGGGGAAAAAAATTAAGAAAGAAAATAAAACTCAGAAATTCCAAGGGGACAGTCCTATCCAGCCAGCTTAGGCTTACAGCAGCCAGGTCCCGAAGAACTGTCCCTAAACTGGCGGCAGCAGCACAGGCTACAAGAGCACTGTCCTATGTGTAATGTTGACTAGACCAGGACTTGCACGTGACAACAACCTATCAGTGAGTCAAACAAATGTATGTTAACTCTGAGAAACATTGATCCAGATTACCTAACAGAAAATAAAAAGCAAGTCAAATATTTTTGATTTATCCAAACATACTCAAAATATTAACATTTTAATATATACTCAGCATATTTTACATAGTTCTGTATATAAATTTAAATGAACTGAAACTAATTTCCTCAGCAACAATAAGCACATTTCAAAGTGTTCAGCAGCATCAGAGGGGAAGTACTGTATGAAACAGTGAGATCTTAAATCAAATGGCTTCCCTGGTGTAAGGATACAGGGACACACAATTCTCTCTAGCGTATGTTTTTACTCCTTCAAAGGCTCTCGAGCTTCCTGTGGGCACTGTCAGAGGCTATTTCACACACAACAGCCTCCAGAGGACAAGCTATAAATTACTACTTAACTGGCCAAATTTCTTTTAAAGTATCTTCAGGTTTATAACTTTGCTAGTGTTTGTGGGGAGAAGCTTAAGATCAGGTTTCATTATGCTGTTCAGGGTGGGGGGGGTGGGGGAGGCTCAACTTCAATATGTTGTTTTGTTGACCTCAACTTTACTATGCAATGCCAGTTGGCTTCAAGCACAAGGTCTTGCTTTGGCTTCTTGAGAAGCTAGGATCCAGGGTTCTAATTCAATGACTCTAAAAATTTATAAAATAATCTATATAGAGATGGTCTTCAATTCTAGTCAACAAATGTTTACTAATCTAAGGCTATGAACTATGTTGACTATAAAACACTAGATAACAGTTTAGCTGATTCTTCACACACACACCCTAAAAAAACCTCTTGTAATACTCTTTAGTTTCTGATTTTATTATATTTTAAGGGATTTTAACTGTGTGTCTGGACACATATGCACATGCACATGACAGGTAAAATGGACGGTATGGAGAGTTTGTGTATGTGAGTTCATTGTTCACAGAGGCCGTGAGACAGAATTAGATTCCCTGAAGGTGGAGTCAGAGGCCTGTGTGAGCCATTTGGATATAGATGCCAAGAACTGTGAGTCCTCTGCCAGAGCAGCAAGTGCTCTTAAACACAGTTTTCTCCCCAATTCTCTACTTTCTAATTTTAAACAAAGAAATGACTTATAAAGACCACAAAAAAACCTTTTCTTTTACATTTGATCTATTACAGATTAAAATACACAACGCAAAGCGAAAGAAATGGGCAAAAGTGCTACTAACTGCCATATGGATCTGCTAATAATAAATTAAACACCTTTATAGGAATGTCAAGTACATTCAAATTCTGTATATGCAAGGCATCTCCATCTCCTCTACTTTCTCTCAAAGACCAACTGTATTACTGTGTCCCCACAACACTCACTCTTCGTGGCTATCACTTCAGTTGGGCTACTTTCGACCTTAGACCTCGCTGCAGCCAACAGTCTTATTTTGTGCACAGCTTTTTCCAGAAACTCAGAGAACTTTCATCTGCTTTCACCTCTACATAAAGTTCTATTTCTTATGTCCTACAAATATTTCTTTTTTTTTTTTCTGTAGCCGCCCCCCCCCCCACAGGGTTTCTCTGTATAGCTTTGGAGCCTGTCCTAGAAATAGCTCCTGTAGACCAACTGGTCTTGAACTCACAAAGATTCGCCTGCCTCTGCCTCCAGAGTGCTGGGATTAAAGACATGCACAAGTAACGCCAGGATCTACAAACTATTTCACACTGTATCAAATACTTCTTTTAGGATTTACACTTAAGATAAAGTAACATAAAAGGTAAATCTTTTGCTTATATTTGTTATAATATTTGTAGGTCTTATTTTTTTTTCTGTGTGCCAAATACAAGTAAAATCAAACCTTAGAACACGAATAATAAAATCCCAGAGACAGTTATTGGGGTTCAACCTGAAGACCAGAAAAGCAAAGCCACTGGCTCTTACCTCTACCTCAGACCAAAAATAGGCAAGATCCTGTTTCCACAAATCTTGGAGACTACACATTCCAGTGAGTTCCTGTCTCCTCCCCCTTATATTTCTCTCTCCGCCTAGCCATATCACTCCTATCTCCATCTTCCTACTGCTGGGATTAAAGCCATATGATTCCCAATGCTGGGATTGTCTTTCTGTGAGCTCTGCTTCTTTTAGACAAATTCAATCTTGTGTAGTCCATGATGGTCTTGAACTCACAGAGATGTCTCGTCTGCCTCTGTCTCCTGAGTCCTGAGATTAAAAGTGTGTGCTACTACTCCCTGGCTTGTATGGCTAACTAGTATGGCTGTTTTCCCTCTGATCTTCAGGCAAGCTTTATTTATTTAAAACACTATATATTTATTTGAAACAATGTATTACTATAATACTTGTTTTTTATTTCAAAAATCAAGAAAGTAAAATAGGTGTTTACTTGCCTATTATGAGAAACTTGCAATTCTGGAAGAAGTTGGTTTTTAAACCACTGATCAAAATCAACACTGTCAAACAGCTCAAAAGCAGCTAATCCCACAGCATTATACACTGTGAAAAGAAAAGAAAGAAATTAAAGATTTTAGATAATTGGTCTTAAATAAAAATCTGAACCTACGTAGAAACATGAAATATATTAAGGATATATATTTTATATATATACAATAAGGATATGGGTAGTGTAGGAGGTTCTTCTGTCTATGTGTTGCTTTCATTGGTTGAATAAAGAAACTGCCTTGGTCTTTTGATAGGGCAGAACTTAGATAGGCAAGGAAGACAGAATAGAATGCTGGGAAGAAGGGCAGAGTAGAAGACACCATGAATCTCCTGCCTGAGACGGACGGAGGTTAGAATCTTGCCAGTAAGCCACACTCACGTGGTGATGCACAGATTTAATAGAAATGGGTTAATCAAGATGTGAGAGTTAGCCAATAAGAGGCTAGAGCTAATGAGCCAGGCAGTGATTTAATTAATACAATTTCTGTGTGATTATTTCAGGGGTTAAGCTAGCTAGGCGGCCGGGACGAAAAGCAGGCCCGCTCCTCCTGTAACAAATGGATATTTTATACATACAATATGAACATTGAGATTACTAAAAATATTTTAGAGACATTGCTTAAATTATTTTATTCCAGGTTTTTCCCACTCGTTAGTATTTTCAAACAGAAAACTAAATCCACTGTAACATGAGTCAAATTTCAAATATTATAAAATAATATATGATTCTAAATGGAAGTTGTATTTTATTATCTGGCCCTGGTTTATTTTTCCCTGGCTCATCTTGCACAACAACCCCTTAACTGCTTGTTACTGTCCAGTTAAAGCACTGAGCAGTCAGATGTACAACTCTACCTATACTAGCTCATCTTACCTTCAGTCATCCTAATGCTGCAGCCCTCCTGGGACCCTCCTCTGGTACCCTCACCTTACAATCTGCTGTGACAGTTCTTTATCCATAACTCCCTTGTTTTTCACATATGCTTTAGCATTAATCATTTCATACAATGGCAGAATTAACTGTATACTTAGTTATCCCCTTCAACTGACAATTCTTACATGTTAGCTATTTTTACATCCCAATTCTCACAGCACAAAATCTACCACAAAACAGATCCTCTATGTACTGGACAAATACACCTTTCTAGATCACTTAAGTCCAACATACCAGCATCTTTAATTAACAGTGCATTCATATCTTCTACATTGGTTGGACCTGAAAAAATAAGAAAGAAATTATCAGTAAAAATTTAAAAAACCCTAATTTAAACTTTTAAATTAATTTTAATTCATAAAAATTATATATGAACAAATAAGTTTAATATATCTATACACTGGATGTATGATGTTTTAATCAAGTTAAGCATATCTGTGAAACACTTATCACAGCCTTATTGTAAAAACATTCAAAGCCTGTCTTTCTAAGTTTCTGAAATATAAACAAATTATTATTCGATAATTCCTTTACTGTACAACAGCACATGAGAACTTAGCCACCTATCAAGTTTTCTCCCCCAATCCCACTCCAACTTCTCTCCAGCCTCTGAAGTCACCATTCTTCTCTCAACTTATGAGACCAATATTCACCTATTTCATGCGAGTAAGACATGAAGTATTTGTCTACTGAGGCAAAACTTACTTTTAAAAAACAGTATTTTAAATTTGTATTTTAAATATATGATTCATAGACATTAATTATGTATAAAAATATTATAATTCATGCAAAAAATGTAGAGTAATTAAACCAAACTAGTTAAAACCCCATCACCTCAAATACTTACCCTACCACCTCAAATAATTAATGTTTTTTTTTCCTCAAGACAGAATTTCTCTGTTCTAGAACACACTTGGTAGACCAGGCTGTCCTCAAACTCACAGAGATCCACCTGTCTCTGCCTCCCGAGTGCCATTACCAACCAGCTTAATGTTTGTTTTTCTTAAAATTGGCATCTGATATTTCCTCCTGCTATCTTTTGCCACCATTTATAAAACAGCCTTAAGTTATCCCAACTGATGTTCTGTGCTCTGACCATTGTCTCACTTCCCCTCTAGTAACCTTTCTCAACACTGTCTATTCTTGACTTTTATGAACTTGATTATTTTATATTTATGTGTAGGTGAAAACATGTGAAATAGTACACTAGCATAGTATTTTCCAAGTCCATTCATGTTGCCATAAATGATAGATTCCATCTTTACTAATGCTAAGTAGTAGTCCACTGTATATACATCTCATAGAAATGACTGTCACTATGAAATTTAAAGACTTTAGAATGAGGTGTTGGCAGATCGTGAAGTACTAATCATGAAGGATGACCCCACAGTTGGAAAACACAATTAACCTAAATGTATCTTCTTAAAAAAGAATGTAGTACATTTTTCAGAGTACTTTGTTACTGGTAAGTATGAATTGTTAAGCTTAACGTTCCAATAAGTTAGAGTAAGTACACCCAAAATAAGCAAACTGATACAGAACCAGAAAGAAAACTCAACTGGGAAGTCACTGAAAATCTTAATAGCAGAGAGTAACCAAGGAGAATGTGTCACAAAGAGTTAGGGTTTCTGTTGCTATGATAAAACACCAAGTCAAAAGTGACTTGGGAGAAGTGAAAAATTATTTCACCTTATAACTCACAAGTCACAATCCATCACTGAGGGTAATCAGGGTTGGAAATGAAAGCAGGAATCTGGAGGCAGGAACTGAACCAGAGACCACAGAGAAGTGCTGCTCACTACCTTGTACATCACGACTTTCTCAGCCTGTTTACTTACAGTACCCAGGACCAGTAGCCCAGGAGTGGCACTGTCCACAGTAAGCTAGGTTCTCCCACATCAATCATCAGTCAAGAAAATGTACCACACACTTGCGCACAGGTCAGTCTGGTGGGGGCATTCTCTCAATTGAGGTTCCCTCTTTCTAAATGACTCTAGCTTATGTCAAACAGACATAAAACTAGCCAACACATCTGGCTTTTCCTAAAGTGGTTAAGGGGCTGAAGAGATGGCTCAGAGGTTAAGAGCATTGCCTGCTCTTCCAAAGGTCCTGAGTTCAATTCCCAGCAACCACATGGTGGCTCACAACCATCTGTAATGGGGTCTGGTGCCCTCTTCTGGCCTGCAGGTATACACACAGACAGAATATTGTATACATAACAAATAAATATTTTTTAAAGCTGATAATAGACTAAAAAGTCTGCAAAAGCAAAACAGAGTAACAGAGGAGGTATAAACATAATCAAGTTTAGTAATCTCTAACTGTCCATAAAGTACCACATGAAAATAAACAAAGCTCAAATTACTTCTAACGATTACTACAATAAATGGGCTTTTCCCTTTGGCATATAATTTAAAGAAACAAACTCTAATAGGATTCAGAGAGAACAAGAAAAGTTAAGAATCTCCTCTCCAAGAGATCCTCATGTTCAGGTTTCTTTACTGTTCCACCTACTCAGGTCTTGTCCCTACTAACTGGGTAATCTACTCTCCATCTGCCTTCTAGGCATTTTTGCAGCGTCTACCAGTATGTTCTTCTCCTGGATATACTCCTATATTCCTCCGTCCATTAAGCAAAAAGCCTTGCCTGGCTTATCTGAGGGGTCTTCAACTCCTCCTGTTTTTGAAGCCTTTTCTCTCTGAAGGTTTTTCTAATCTAAAAATACTCCAAAAGTGCATGCCAGTCTCCAACCACTGTATATGAATTAACAACTTAGAAGTTTAGGAGCACTTTTGAAAACTTTCTTGTTCCCAGCAAATCAATTAATTGCTTAAGGCAATCAATCAACAAATAATAATGAAGTACGCCAAGTACTGAGGTAAAGAATGAACAAAGCCAGTGTGACCACAGTATCCGGAAGCTTCAGTCTAACCAAAGTTACTTAGCAAATAACTACTACAATAATCAAATAATCAAAGTTTGTTTTGTCATCTGACAGTCTAAGCAAAGTAACTTAGTGTATAAAGTACTTGTGTATAAAATACAATAATCAAACATCCAAAATTTGCTTTATTATCTTTTAAATCTAGCTCCTTTCAATCTAACTGCTATAACTCTAAGGCTAACAAACTATTTGAGTCTTTCTAACTACTTTCTACAACACGCTCTAGAGAAATTTCCCACACCTGTCATTTGGTGCTATTTGTTTACAGCAGCAAGATGTATCCTATTCAAAACTGTAATTCCAGGCTGACTTTTGCAGGAAAGAACACACTCAGTCTTTCTCAAATTCGTATTCAGTGTATGACCAGGACACAGAGCAGTGAACGCAGAAAACATTTAGGCTATCTTGACTCAATGTTAAATGGCAAACCATTACAAAGAGCTTACCTTGAAGAGTTTGCATCATTTCTAGTAGTACTGGAGTAAGAGTCTGATTATATTCATGGAATATATCTATAAATAATACTTCAGTGCAAGGCTAGAGAGGGAGAAAAAAAGAACAGATTCCTAGTTTTTAAAAAATGTCATATTATATTGGCTATTGCAATAAAGTAAGGGACACTCATTCTTTAATTTCTAAAACAAATGTTTCCAACTGTTGATTTATTAAGAAACAAAACTATAGGGGCTGGGGCTTGGTGCTTGAACAGATTCCGAGTAAGACATACATGAAGTCCTAGCTTCTATCCCTAGCACCATTTCTAAAAAAATAAAACAAATAAATGCAAGATAAAGCCAATGAACAGGAAACTTCTTTCATTGCTTCAACCACTTGGTGTTATAGATACAAAATTTGTCTGTCTTTGGTTGGTTTTGTTTTTCAAGGCTGGGTTTCCTGTGTAGCCCTGGCTGTCCTGAAACTCCTGTAGATCTATAGACCAGGCTGGCCTCAAACTCAGAGATCTGCCTGTCTCTCTTCTCGGTGCCAGGAGTAAAGGCATGTGACACTAACAACCAGCTCCAAGTATCTTTAATTCACTGTACTTTAAAAATCATTCTACAGCCATATTCACTTATATGCAAGCAAAATGACTGAGTATCTAGGACAGAGTTAATATATTTAATAATGTGTTTTCATTGACATAGTCACCCACTGTAGTTCATAAATTCAATTTACCATGAAAAACAGCATTTCTTTTAAGAAATACAAATAGTAACAGAAACTATTAAACTACATAAATAATGCTTTGTTTAGATTCTTTTTGTTTAAATATTTATTTTATATGTATGGGTTTTTGCCTGCATGTTTGTAAGTGAACCACATGTATGTCTGGTGCCCAAGGAGCCAGAAGGCAATGGATCCCCGGAACTGGAGTTAAGGATGGTTGTGAGTTATCATGGAGGTATTAGAAACTGAACTCAGGCCTCTTCAATAGGGACAAGTGCTCCTAATCACTGACTCAGTTCTCCAGACATACCTGGACTCTTAAAAGTACTGAGGCATGGGCTGGAGACATAGCTCAGTGATTAATGGCACTTGTTGCAGACCCAGGTTCAGTTCCCAGCACCCAACAAACTATAATGCCAGTTCCTGGGCATTCAATGCCCATAAAACTACTGGACAGAAAACATACACACATAGTCACATTGTAAATACAAGCAAAACACTCATATACATAAAATAAAATAAATAAATCTTTTAGAAATAAAAAATAAAATAAAAAGCCAGGTAGTGGTGGCGCATGCCATTAATCCCAGCACTCCAGAGGCAGAGGCAGGTGGATGTCTGTTGAGCTTTAGTTCAGAATGGTCTACAGAATGAGTTTCAGGACAGGTTCCAAAGCTACAAAGAAACATCTCAAAAAAAAAATTCAAAATTAATAAATGAATTGCTAACTAAATAAAGCCTTAAGTAAATAAATAAACAGCAGAAACAACAACAAAGAAGCACTGAGTCATGGGGCTGAAGAGATGGCTCAGCAGTTAAGAGCACTACCTGCTCTTCCAGAGGTCCTAAGTTCAATTCCCAGCATCCACATGGTGGCTCACAACCACCTGTAATGACATCTGGTGCCCTCTTCTGGTGTGCAAGAGAACAGTATATGCATAATAAGTAAATTGTTTAAAAATAAAAGAAGAGGGGGCATTGACTGTACTTCCAGAGGACTCAGGTCTGATTCCCAACAACCAATACAGATAATACCCTCTGTAACACAAGTTCCAGAGGATCTAGTATCATCTGCTGGCCTCATTAGGTACCAGATACACATGAGGTACACGGAATATATGGAGGCAAAACGTGCAGATACATTTTTTAAATTGATTAAAAAGTCATTCATGACAAGTAGGTCACAACTGTCTATTTATCCAACCACATGGGACCAACATCTACTTCTGCACTCATGGGCACTACACTGATGTGCACAAACCTACACACAGTCACATACACTTATACATTCATATAATTTAAAATAAAAATAAAATCTTGCCAAGCATGTCAGCACTTAAAAAGCAGAGGCAGGCAGCTCTCTGAACTAAGTCAGCCTAGTCTAGATGGTGAATTCCAGTCCTGCCAGGATTATATAGTGAGACTTAGTCTCTAAATAAAAGAATAAAATATTTAAAGTAGAAACAAAAAAAAAATCAAAACCAGTCTTGTATGTGGTGGCACATATCTTTAATACTAGTACCTGGGAGGCAGAAAGAGGGATATCTCTTTGAGTTCAAGGTTAGTCTGGTCTACATTGTGAAACCCCATCCTCCCGAAAAAACACAACATGGAAAAAATTAGTAAGCTATGTAAAAATAATTAACAAAGAACAGCTTAATATGCATTTTTACAAATATTTGCCTTACTAATAAATGTGTTTTAAAAGCATCCAATAATAAAAGCAATAGGCTGAGCTCTGAGAATCACACTAAGTAAGCGGTAAGGGTAATATAGCACACCATTATATCAGTGTATAAAACTGTACAACAATTCCTTTCCTTTTCATCTCTCTCTCCTGAAGAGGCAGCTTCTGCCTCTCTCCATCCTCCCCTTCCCCCCCCCAGTGCGGGAGAATTGTCTGTATTCTGTCAATCATACTTTAAATAAACGCTGATTGGGCAGGCAGGAAGTAAAGGTGGGGCAATGAGAACAGGAGAATGCTGGGAAGGAGGAAGCCCATTTCTCCCCAGTCCTGCTGAGACCACAAAAGAAGCAAGATGTGACCTACCCTGCCGAAAATGGTAACAAGCCATGTGGGCTATATAAGTTATAAGAGCTAATATGAAGCCTGAGCTAATGGGCCAATCAGCTTATCATTAATATAGACTTCTGTGTAATTTCTTTGGGGCTTGCCGGCTGTGGGAACTGTGCAGGACAGAAACCCCAACAAGCAGGCCCTTACACCCCCCCAACCTCTGTTTCTGTTTCTCTCTCTCTGCTCTTCTCCCTTCCCCTCCCTCTCTCTCTGCTCTTCTCCCTTCCCCTCCATAACCCACTAAATAAATACCCTCTTTTTCTGCAAAAAAGAAAAAATCAAAAAAACAAACTATGAAACAATAAAAAATACTTTATTAAAAATCAAGGTACCTCAAACCGGGTGGTGGTGGCACATGCCTTTAATCCCAGCACTCAGGGGGCAGAGGTAGGCGGATCACTGTGAGTTCAAGGCCAACCTGGTCTACAAGGGCTAGTTCCAGGACAGGCTCCAAAGCTACAGAGAAACCCTATCTCGAAAAACCAAACAGAATTGCCTTTAATCCCAGCACTCAGGAGGTAGAGGCAGGAGGATAGCTATGAATTGAGGCCAGCCTTGACTACAAAGCAAGTTCCACGACAGTCAGATATTACACAGAGAAACCCTGTCTCAAAAACAAACAAACAAACAAACAAACAAATGCAAAGTATCAAGCCTGTAGTGGTGGTGCACACCTTGAATCCCAGCAATCAAGAGGAAGAGGAAGGCAGATTTCTAAGTTTGAGGCCATCCTGGTCTACAGAGAGAGTTCTAGGACAGTCAGGGTTTCATAGAGAAACCCTGTCTTGAAAATCCAAAAGGTAGGGGCTGGAGAGGTGGCTCAAAGGTTAAGAGCACTGGCTACTCTTCCAAAGGTCCTGAGTTCAATTCCCAGCAACCACATGGTGGCTCACAACCATCCAAGATGAGACCTGGTGTCCTCTTCTAGCCTGCAGGTATATAGAAGACTGTATACATAATAAATAAATCTTTAAAAAAAAAAAAAGAAAATCCAAAAGGTATCAAAAAGAATTTTACCAAGAAAATATAAAGGGGGTCATTCTAAAGCAAAAGTGGCAGATTTCATTTAAATGTTTTCTATTTATACAATGACAATTATTTCTCAAACAAATTAACAAAGAAAATAGCAATCTACCATCATCATCCTAATTTAAAAAAATTCAGACTAAAATCCATAATTTACAGTTAACTCTGTCCAACTCCAATGTGGAATTGTCAATGAACACTCAAGGGCTTCCCCATCAAAGTTTCTTCCCATTAATACTCACCCTCAAACTGTATTTCCAAGAGTCTCCTCCTGTTTCTTCCACTGCTGCAATTAAAAACATGAAAAGTAATGCTCTCCAGAAACCTAAAGCGATGCTGCCAAAGCGTAACACTCACGTGACTGTCTGAACCCTAACACTAGATGTGCATCCCTGAGAACGTGAGATTATATAAATAATATAGATTATATATTCCTCCAGCTACAAACCACATTTCTGTACTTTACAGTCTCCATGAACCGCTCATTTAAATACCTTTTAAGCACTCTTGCTTTCTCAAAAAAAGAAATGTGGGGGAAAAAAAGCTCAAACTTCCCGCATTTCCCCAACAGATGAAAATACACAATGTGGAATTACAACTCTGAGAATCATTTAATGCTTGCAGTCATAATGCTCAAGTTAAAACTTGTCACACTTCCCACAAATTTTCTGTATGTTTAAAGTTATTAAAAATACTTTAGAACAAAAAAACCCTAAGAATTCAATATTCAAAATTCATTTACACATTATAAAATTATATACACTACATTAAAAAAAAAGTAATATTGACAGAGCAGACCAAGAATGAGTGACCAGCCAGCTCCCCAGCTAGACAACACAGTCTCTAGGTCTTAGAACCAGGGACAAAACCCCAGGCCCCACCCACACAAACACTAGCCAGCCAGCAGGCAACCCCCCTGCAGGCAGGCTGCTCCAACATCCCCCATCAATCCCTGTAAACAACAAGTCTCACCCTGACACTGAACCTACCCATCCCCATAACTTCAATGGTTCACTGAGACACACACTGCATCTGCACAGAGCAGACCAAGAGCAGGCTCCTAAGACATATACAGCAACTGCCATGATCCATCCAAGAGTAAATCCCTGAGACACAGACATCGATCGACAGTAAGGATTGGACCAAGAGACAAAGACACTGACTGCACCAATTGGAGGAAGAGAGGGGTAAGTGCTAATGCAAGAACACATTCAACAACCTAAAGGGCAATATGATAACACCAGAACCTAGTGGTCCCACAACATGAAGACTGAAACATCGTAACTCAAAAGAAGAAAAAAATAACCTTAAACATAACTTTATGAAGATGAAAAAGACCCTTAAAGATGAAATGAAAAATTCCCTTAAAGAGATGGAGGAAAAGAAAACAACTGGAAGAAACCAGTAAATCTCTTAAAGAGAGCCAAGAAAACCAAGAAAAAGCACAAACAGGTGAGGCAAACAATTCAAAAAGTTCAAGACTTGAAAATTGAAATAGAGGAAATAAGGAAAAGAAAAACCATTTCTGAAAATGGAAAATATGGGTAAACAAATATGAACAACAGATGTAAGGTTAACCAACAAAATATAAGAGATGGAACAGAGAATCTCAGGAGCTGAAATACAATTGAGGAAATAGATTCATTGGTCAAAGAAAATGTTAAATTCAACAAACTCTTAACACAAAACATCAGGGAAATTGGACACCATGAAAAGAGTAAACCTAAGAATAGGGAAAGGAGAACTCCAGCTCAAAGGCACAGAATATATATTTAACAAAATATAAAAAAGTTTTCTACCCTACAGAAGGATATGCCTATGAAAATCTAAGAAGCTTAAAGAACACCAAAAAGACTGAACAACAACAACAAAAAACAGTCCCCTTGTCAAAATAATCAAAACACTAAACATACCAAATAAGGAAAGAATGTTAAGAGGAGCAAAGAAAAAAGGTCAAGAAACAAATAAAGGCAGACCTATCAGAGTTACTCTCAATTTCTCAATGGAGACTCTGTCAGCCAGCAGGTCCTGGACAGATGTGCTGCAGACACTAAAGAACAAGGAAACAAGCATACACTATACCCAGCAAAGCTTTCAATACCATAGACAGAGAAAACAAGACATCCTATAACAAAAACAGATTTAAACAATACGTATGCATAAATCCAGTCTTACAGAAGTTACTAGAAGGACAATTCCAACCCAAGGAAGTTAGATAGACCCACGAAAACACAGGCAACAGATAACCTTACATCAGTAAACCACAAAGACGGGAAACACATAAACACTACCACCAAAAAGTAACAGGAATTAGCAATCACTGGTCATTAATATCTCTTAGTATCAATGGACTCAATTCACCTTTTAAAAGACACAGGCTAGAAGAATGGATAGGAAAACAGGATCCATCCTTCTGTTTTGAAAACACATGAAAACACACCTCAAATACAAAGACAAACATTACCTCAGAGTAAAGGGTTGGGAAAAGATTTCTAATCAAATGGACCTAAGAAACAAGTGGGTGTAACTATCCTAATATCTAACAAAATAGATTTCAAACTAAAATCAAACAAAAGAGATGAAGAGGGACACTTCATACTAATCACAGGAAAAATCCATCAAGATCAAGTCTCAATTCTGAACATCTATGCCCCTAATACAAGAGCACCAACATATGTAAAAGAAACATTACTAAAGCTTAAGTCTCACATCAAACCACACACACTACTAGTAGGAGACTTCAACATCCGAATCTCACCAACGAACAAGTCTGTCATTAGCAGAGAAATAAGAGAAAACTAACAGATGTCATGACTCAAATGAATTTAACAGACATCTATAGAACATTTCACCCAAACACACACAAAAAAAATATACTTTCTTCTCAGCACTTCATGGAACCTTCTCTAAAATTGAACACATACTCGGTAACACAGCAAATCTCAACAGAAACAAAAAAATTGGAATAGCCCCTATATCTTTTTGGATCACCATGGTTTAAAGTTAGAATTCAACAACCACACTAACTGCAGAAAGACTCATGGAAACTGAACAATGCTCAAGTGAATCACCCCTAGGACAAGGAAGAAATAAAGAGAGAAATTAAAGACTTCCTAGAATTCAACAACATACTCAAGCCTATGGGACACTATGAAAGCAGAGCTAAGAGGAAAGTTCATAGCATGAAATGCCTACATGAAGAACCTGGAGAACTCTCACACCAGCTACTCAACAGCACACTTGAAAGCTCTAGAACAGAAAGAAGCAGAGTAGGAAGAGCAGATGACAGGAAATAAACAAATTGAAAACTGAAATCAATAAAATAGAAAGAGAGAGAGAGAGAGAGAGAGAGAGAGAGAGAAAGAAAGAAAGAAAGCAAGCAAGCAATACAAAGAATCAATAAAACAAAGAGCTGGTTTTTTGGGAAAAAAAAATGAACAAGATAGACAAACCCTTATCCA
Organism: Myodes glareolus; assembly: GCF_982192425.1. NCBI lineage: Eukaryota > Metazoa > Chordata > Mammalia > Rodentia > Cricetidae > Myodes > Myodes glareolus. The sequence goes on from NC_142040.1 coordinate 33,936,253, forward strand.
AGCTAACCAAAAGACAAAGAGAGAATATCCAAATTAATAAAATCAGAAATGAAGGGGGAAATAACAAAAGACACTGAGTAAATTCAGAGAATCATTTGGCCATACTTCAAAAACCTGTACTCCGCACAATTGGAAAATATTTTTTAAAAAAAAAGACATTTTTCTGGATAGGTACAACATACTAAAATTAAATCAAGACTAGGTGAACAAGTTAAATAGACCTATAACTCCTAAGGAAATAAAAGCAGTCATCAAAAGTCTCCCAATCAAAAAAAAATCCGGGACCAGATGGTTTCAGGGAAAAATTCTACCAGAACTTCAAAGAAGAGCTAATATCTATACTCCTCAAATTGCTTCACACAATAGAAACGGAAGGACATTGCCAAACTCTTTTTATAAGGCTACAGTTACCCTGATACCCAAATGACACAAGAACTCATAAAAGAAAAGGATAACCAGCCTATAATACATGACCCCAGAGAAGCTAGGTAATAAGGAGGACCGTAAAAGAGACATACATGGATCCCCCTGTGAAGGGGAAACAGACAAGATCTGAGAAAATCGGGAGCATTGCATTGGGGGGAGGGGGAACACGAGGAAACAGGATGGCTGAGGTGAAGAAAGAACAGAAAGGGAGAGCAAGGAAAGGGCTGTCTTGATTGAGAAAGTCATTACAGAGCTAGCGAGAAACCTGGCACTAGAAAAATTCCCAGGAATCCACAAGGATGACCCCAGCTAAGACCCTAAACAATAATGGAAAGGTCCCTGAACTGGCCTCCCCATGTAATTGTCATCATAGAACCTTCATCATACAGTTGATGGAAGCAGATGTAAAAATTCACAGAAAAGCACTGGGCTGAGCTCGTGGAGCCAAGTAGAAGAGATGAAGGAGCAATATTGTTATTCTCCTGGGGAACTGCATTTCCCAGGAGGCCCCTATGTGCAGGCGCAGAGTGAAGCATGGTCCACCTGACTCGAAAGACTTTATTTCCCAAAAACACATGCACCCACAATCCAACACAGACGCAGAAGGCAGCGTCTGATGCGCATACGCTGGGCTGGTCTTTAAAAGGCAGAGCCGCAGTACCCCTTCCTGTTTTCCTCTTTTCCCCTTCCTGTTTCCCGCTTGTACAGTCCCCACGCCCCTTCCCTGTAATAAAGTTGCCCGTGGGTCTGTTTGTACCTCGTGGTTTCTTTTGTACTCCGCAGAAACAACAACAAATATGAGCAAAGGGGTCAAGACCATGATGGGGATACCCACAGAAACTGCTAACCTGAGCTAATGGGAACTCACTGACTCTGGACTCACAGTGGGGGAATCTGCATAGAACCAAAATGGGTCCTTTGAATATGGATGACAGTTATGATGCTCAGGCAGTCTGTAGGACAACTGGCAGTAGGACCAGGCTTTATCCCTAGTGCTTGAACTGGCTTTTTGGAGCACAATCTTTTAGAGGGATACCTTGCACACACTAGATATAAGGAGGAAGGCCTTGGTCTGCCTCAAAGTGATGTGCCAGATTTTGTTGACTCCCCATGGGAAGCATTACCCTCTCTGAGGACTGGAAGGAGAGGGGAAAGTTGGAAGGAGCAAAAGAAGGGGAGGGAGTGGGAACTGGGATTGGTATGCAAAATGAGAAAAGATTGTTTAAAAAAAAAACAAATTTAAAAAAAGGAAAAAAATAAGATTCTAGTTAGAAAAAAAGGACACATTGTGCAATGAAATAATCTATTTTCCAAATAGCTTAAAATAACTCCTGAATAAAGGCAGAAAGGTTAAGTGTTCCCAAAAGTTTAAAGCCATATTAAAATATTGAAGAAAATGTACAACTTTGGGCATCTAGTCAAAGTAACAGAAAGAGGGTAAAATTGCCTATGTCCTGGTGCAGCCAAGGGGCTTCACACAGAGGTATTATATACATGTATTCACGCATGTCAATGTGAGTGTTATATGTGTGTCCAATTGAGTAGGGGTGCATAAGAGCATATAAGTGGTGTTTTCTTTAATGACTGTCCACCTGCTACAGGGGCACAGGTCTCACTGGGCCCAGACTCTCCACTTAGGCAAATCTAGTTAACAAGTTTGCTCAGGAATTCTTTGTCTCCACATCCTGCACCCTGGGATGAGAGGGGCACCACTATGCCGTGTGGCTTTGACGAGGGTTCTAGGGATTCAAGCTCTGATCCTCACAGTCCCAGAGTTAAAACACTGTACTCAAGCATCTATGCAGCCCCACACAGACGCTTCATTAGACACAGGATTCTTCTGTTTTCTATAACAACCTTGGCAGACTTATGCTACTCATCAATCAATTACTAAAACTCACAACTGTTAAGGAATATGAAGATGAAAGAAAACAGCATTTTTAACAATTAAAAAAAAAAAGAATTCCCAGGTGCATGAAAGATGGTTCAGAGGTAACAGTGCTTACTGCCTAGCTTGACAGCCAAAGTTTCTTCCCTGTGGCCTAAAGAATAGAAGAAAAAAATTGGGCACGTAAGTGTATCTACTCACTAATAAGTGAAATGTAATTTTAAATTAAAAAAAAAATTTAAAAAACAAGGTTGGGGTAGAAGATACACTTTTCCTGCCCTATAAAAATTAATATTCAAGCCAGGTGGTGGTGTACAACTTTAATCCCAGCACTCGGAAAGCAGAGGCAGGCAGATCTCTGTGAGTTCAAGGCCAGCCTAGTCTACAAGAGCTATTCCAGTATAGGCTCAATATGCAGTCACAAAACAGAAACTAACCTATAAGAGACTAGTAATCAATTCTGTTTTCATTCTAAACTACATAACACAAGCTATTTTCTTTCTTTTTCTTTCTTTCTTCTCCTTGGTTTCTTTTTGTAGCTTTAGCTGTCCTGGAACTTGCTCTGTAGACCAGTCTGGTCTCAAACTCAGAGATCTGCCTGCCTGCCTGCCTCTGCCACTGGAGTGCTGGGACTAAACGTGTATACCACCATGTCCAGGTAAGGACATCTAAAAATGTTACAAGTCTCTTTCTAGAACAAAACTGTGTAATGCATCTGAGTAAGTAACTTATTGTCTACTTGTCACTCTGTCTGAAAGGGTAAGAGAGGAGAAGTTAGTTGTGCAGCAGCATACACACATTAGCAACTGCACCACTGGAGCTCCATATTTCACTTTAAAAAGGCAAAGGTGTACTGGTGCAGGCCTTTAATCCCAGCACTTGGTTCAAGGCCAGCCTGGTCTATATTGTGAGTTTCTGGACAATCAGTCAGAGCTAAAGAGTAAGACCCTTAACAAAAGGAAGGGAGGGGAGGAAAGGAGAGGGGGGGAGGGGAAGGGAGGGTAGGAGAGTAGAGAAAAGGAATGGACAGGAAAGAACAAGAAAAAGAGCCAAAATCAGAAATGCTATATTAAAATGCAATGTTTTTGCCCCTATCATTCAAACACATACTTGTTTATGAAAGACAGAGATAAGTCATGTGAAAACTGAAAAGTTAATTCTTACTAAAGCCTTCTGGATCTTCCTCCCACATTGTCAGTTCTTCTTCAGTTAATAAAAAATAATGAGAGACTAATCTTCGGCATATCTCTGTCAACGTGGGATATGTGAAGAATGCCATCTTAATCTTGTGGGCTTCAATTGTTTCAGGGCTGCTATCTAGAAAAATAAAATTTCCAAGTTAATAGATTAGTCATTCTCTCTAAGCTGGATTTTTTAAGTAAAATGAAAACTACTTTCAGAAGAAAAGATATACTTCAGTATGACTCTCTTCACACATAGTATGAACCTATTTTAAAGGTACTCTTCCCATTATTTGTAATGCATCAGTCCATTAGTCCAGCTGCATCCTAACCACTGTAATTTATACACAACTGCTATATTGTTCCAACATACAAAATGATCCATCTCTTCCATTCTTCCTACCTTGCTACAAGACTTCCTTATTCACCTTCACACCTATACAAAAAGCATTCCAGACAACACAGCATATAATTCAGCCTTGTCTAAAAACAACTCTACTTTGTAAGAAGTCAAAGTTTTATTCTATAAAGAATAAGAACAAATAGTAATAAGGAGCTGTGAAGGCTATTGTGGAATATAATTCCTAAGTTTTCTAAATTTCAAATCATCTACTGAGCTATAAAAACAGGTCAGGAAATATAAACAATTTGACTTTAAAAGCCAATATTCACAAATTAAATTGTAAAGTGTTTCTTATAGCAATAGGATTTTCATATTAAAATGAATTTCACAAAATTATATTAAAATAGTAATTACATCACACTTGGACTAAATTTTTTTTAAAAAAATCAGTGGAGTATTACCTTCAAAATTTTTGGATGGCTTATAAGCATAATTTTTGACAATCATCTTAATAAGATTCATGCACTGGACAATGAATCGCTCAAACGTAACACCTTCACCAACTTCAGTAAAAACATAGCTTACAGAAAATTCCAGTGACCTCTGAATTAGGGGAGTAAATGAAATGGGGTGCTGATCCAAGAAGTCCAAGAGCTATAAAGAAAAGAAAAACTTGAATGGTATTTTGTACAAAATCTTTATAGAATATATTACTCCAATTTTCTAATAAATATTTAACTAGTTTTAACCTTTATGGGGACTCTGGCATGACGGATTCACATACACTATAACCCTTCTTGGAATATATCACAAGTCATAGATTTTTTTCATATGAAACTCATATGAACTTTCTAGAATTCTAATGCAGAGACCAAAAAGATCCTATTACCTTGGTAACAATGAGTAGATGCAATATAAAAAAAAGTTAGGTATATATTACAGGCTTTTTAAAAGAACAATAGTAAGAAGACATTAAAAATAAGATTGCCTTCTTTATGAACCATATTTGAGTTCTAGGACTGTCAGAGCTACACAGAGAAGAGCCTGTCTCAAACTATATAAATAAATAAGAAAGCAAGTAAACAAGCAAACAAACAAACACACACATCAGCTTTCTATTGGGTTTTTAAAGGTTAAATTGATTTGATTTTGATTAATACTACCTAGAATGTAAGAAATGAAGATACTGACATTCAAATCTAACCCCAACAATAAAGCATTGATAAAAGAAAAAACAGATATTCTGACCATCTTCAAGTACCCATTTTGTGTGCAAACAGTCTCCAATCAGGCCTTCCTAAGTGATAGAACACATTGTTTTTATTTCTTCCAATTCTCCAAGCCCCGATTTTCATAAAATATTATATAAAACTGACTTTATCAGGCATTGGGCAGTACAACCATGAATTCCATTCAAAAGATGTGGTAATTGTGATAATACTCTGATATTCATTCTGAATATACTCTGATATTATAGTTACCAGCTGCATCTGATCCACTTCTGGCTGGACTGCTTTTTCCTTTTTTCCCCTTAGATCTCTAGTAGATCTAAGAATAATGAACTTTAGAAAAATCAACTTTATAGTCATTATAGTTGATTTTCTTTTCCCAGTGGTGCTAACAAAACGGAAGGCTTGCTGCATGCTAAGCAATCCATCAAACACTACGTAACCAACTCGAATTGATTTTTTACAGCCAGTCAACTTACACATTATGACATTTTGCAGGTAAATTTAAGTACTATACATGCTCTTAAAGTTAAAAGATAACAAAGGTGATTTCAGTTTTCCAAAGACTCAAAACATGTTCTCTTTCATTAAAGTAAAAACTATACAAATATACAAATATATTTTCCTTTCTAAATATGAGGTGTGTTTCACTTGAAAAAACATATATAACAAAAAAGAACACTTACCACTTTAGTGAAAAGAATGATGGTTTTTTCCAGCCTATCTCGACATACATTATCTGTACCTATACTTCTACCTATTAAGAATATATAATTCAAGTTTTTAATAGTCTGTAAAATTACAAAAAGCATTAAAACTTTAACAAAAGAGATATTTCCATAAGAAATTCATGATTAAAAAAGCAGTAACAAGATTTGTACCTAATAAACAGAGTAACCATCAATGTTACAATAAACAAAATTAATCCTAAAATATAAAGTGAATACATTTTTAAATAAAATATTTTTAGCAACAAATTACAAATCACATTTTAAAGGACTAAATCAGTTGTATTTGAAGTATTTTTCAAACACAAAGAACCTAAAGAATAATGTATTCGTTATTATTTTGTCATACTTTACAACAAATTTATTCTGAAAACTCTTCCTCCTAATCTGCACATTCTGGATACTGTCAGTTCTCAGTCCCTTTGCTCTCTCACAACTCTCTACAACCCGCTTTGACATATACCTCATTCAGCTAACTTTGGTGCAGTCTTGGTGATGACCAGGGCAAAAGGACCTGGGTTTTGTTTTGTTTTGTTTTTAATTTAACTACACAATACAAAATGCCTGGCAACAGGTTCAATGAAGTATTTGCTATATTAAAAATGACAAGCATAAAATAATCAACAACCCCTACAAATGAGATTAAGATTCAGATAGTAAGTGTCTAAACACACTCATTACACACACACACACACACACACACGAGTACAAATGTATTCCAAGCAAAGATGTTCACAATCACATATATGGAAGAGACAGGATAACAAGTCACCAGAACAACACAAACATAAATGCTAAACTTTCTTTATGGAGCTTTGGATTACAAAAGATTACATAAAGTATCAACTGAGAAAGGACATTTATATCAGTGATATATAAACTATACTAAAAGAGATAATCTACAATAATCTAAACAGGACTGGGCATATCCTATACATATTACTTCTTAAACAAAATTGCCATGCCTAGGGCAGCAGTATTAATTAAAGGAAGGAGTGCACAGACAACACACAATTTTAGGAAAGGCTTTCCTCTAGTCTTAGGACAAGTATATGGAGGCAAAACTAAGCTTCTGATTCAGTCTCAATAGTTAGTTACCAACTTCTAAGACACTCAGTCTAGTCACATACAGGTCTGTTAACTACCAAGCCCTCACTCAGACAGTCCAAATGTGACAGTGACACACATCACTATCTACAGATTTGCAAGTAGAGTAGAAGCTGCTGATGAGTTAGGAATAACTCACTAATCTATATTAACCCTCATTAATCCTAGATGTTAATGAATAATAAACAGTAATGAATGTCAGTTCTGAAGTCAGCATGCAATAGAAGTACTTACTGCACTCCAGAAACTGTTTGAGACGCTCAAATATTCCATGTAAAAAACCCTAGAAAAGAATACATTTTAAAATGTCTTATGTATTCTGTTATAAACATAACCTTACGCTTTTTGTCAAGGATTCTAAAACATCTAGCACACAGTTTTTATAAAAGTAACTGAGAGAGCTAGATTTGCTCAAATATGCCTAGAAGCCCAACAGTCTAGAGACTGAAGGAAAAGGATCATGAACACAACAAACTCAAGGCCGACACATGCTAGGCAAGTCCTGTATCACTAACGTACATTCCTTTTATTTTGAGATATGGTCTTGCTTAAGTTATTCAATCTATCCTCAAACTTGCAGTCTTCCTGTCAGCACATGCCAAGAAAATGATATCACAGGTGTGCATCATGCTCAGCAACAATGTATCATCAAATGCAAATCAACAGGAAGAGCTAACCTCTTCAATATCTTTTAGGAGGCCCTAAATAAATGTACTACTTTCCTCAACTTCAAGCAGCCCCCCAAAATATTCCCCACAGAACATATAAACTGGGCTAAACTCATCATGCATTTAAGAAGATATTAACATAGATATAAGCTTGTGTACAGAAGAAAAAAAGAGATGGCTATATATCAACAGTGAATATATAGTACAACTGTAGCAGGCTGAATGAAAATGGTCCCAACAGTCTCACTGAATGTTTGGTTTCCAGTTAGTGGAGTGTATGGGAAGGATTACGAAATGTGGCCTTGCTGGAAGAGCTGTGTCACTGGGGGTGGGCTTTGGAGGTTGCAAAAGCCCATGCCATGGCTGACATGGGATGCCCTTCTGTATGTGTGAATATATTTTATTACCATTGGCTAATAAAGAATCTGACTTGACCAATAGCCAGGAAGAACAGAACCAGATGAGAAATCCAAGCAAAGATATAGGGAATTAGAAGACAGAGTCAGGGAGATGCCAGCAGTTTCCAGGGAAGCAAGATGTGAGGTAACAAGCCAAGAGCCTCGTGGTCAAATATAGAATAATAGAAATCGGTTAATTTTAGTTGTAAGAGCTAGTTTATAATAAGCTTGAGCTAATAGGCCAAACAGTTTGTAATTAATATTAAGCCTCGGAGTAGTTATTGGGGACCTGGCAGGCAGGAGAAAAACCTTCATTTATACAGGCTGAGTCAGCTGCTGCCTAAAATTCAGGATATAAGTTCTCAGCTACTGCTGCTTCAGCGCCATGCCTGCCTGCCTGCCTGCCTGCCTGCCTGCCTGCCTGCCTGCCTCCATGTTTCTTGCTGCAATAATCATGGACTACCCCTCAGACACTGTAAGTAAGCCCCCAAATGAATGCTTTTTTTAGAAGCTGCCTTGATCATGTTGTCTCTTCATAGCAATAGAACTGTAACTAAGATAACAACCTATATGGGCTTGTATAAGGTTGTTTACACACACATACTGTTTACACACACCGTTAGTTTGTAGGTTGTAGTGGTTTGAATGAGAATAGCCCCCATGGATTATATGTTTAAATACTTGGTCCCCAGTTAGTGGAACTGTGTACAGGGAAGAGGTGTGCTCTTATTAGAAGAGGTGTGTCACTGGGGAACAGATTTCAAATTTGTAAAGACTAATGACATTACCAATGTCCTCTCTGCCTCCTGCTCGCAGATCTAAATGTGAACTCTCAGCTGCTCCTGTCAAAAAAGTTTTGTTCCACCATAGACTCCAACCTTCTAAAACCATAAGCCCAATCAAATGCCTTCTCCATGGCTTTGGTCATGGTTTTGATTTCCTGTCAACATGCCTTTGCTCTAACCTTCTGAAACCATAAACTCAATTAAATGCTTTCTTTTATGAGTTGCTTTGATACTTGATCATAGCAAAAGAATGGTGTTTTCATTTTACAGTGCTAGGAGTCTAACACAGGGCCTCACATTATGAGAAGGCAAGCATGTTATAACCAACTATATCTAAGGCTCATGTATTTATTCATCAAACTTGTAAAGATCAAGTATCACTGTTATGAAAAAAATATTTCATTTTTAAATTTAGAAAAATATCAAAGACTTAATTGACAATTTAGAATTCACCTAATGATGTTAAAACAGTATTCAAAATCTTAGGAATTTACTTCGACTTAAATTCAAATTAACGCTGTCAGTGTATCCCACAAATTGAAAGACTATCCTAGGCCATTTCCCCTCCTTTATGTAACAGCCACTTTGATATGGTGAAAGCAGACAACTATAAAATTTACTTTAACATAGAGACAATGATTAAAAAAAAAAACACAAGACCTAGATGGCCACTTAATAAAAACTATTCTAAATCAACACTAGATAAAAAGTAAGACAGTCAGAAGAAACATCAAACACTTTCCCGAGGTCTTTCTTACCATCACCTCCATATTCTTATGAGGTTCCACAAATCCATTCACAGTTAACTTACGCAGCACTGAAAAGCAAAGAAAGTTTCATTTGAACTGTATTTCTTCATATTTTATTCTACTACAAGCATAATTATAATGAATCTGAATAACAAACTCAATCAACTCAAAGATACTTCTCACTTAGCAGATACAGACAGGTAATCATCTGAGTGAGTACAAAACCTGGTTCTTCTGAACAAAATGAACAGTGTTTGTTCTCATATGTCTCTATACTAGTAAAATTTTGACATTGAGGGTAATTTATTCTTAGGAATGTTAAGATACAACTAAAAGCTTCAACGTTAGTTTATATGAAAATATAGTATGTCTCCTAAAACCAATATAAAACTAAATTGTTTCCATATCTGGAATAGAGTGCTTAATTATGAATATTACATCTTATAGTAACTAAAATCCTTATGCACAGGGCCAATTAAGATAACGGATTTTGAATCTGAGACAGGTTTAAGTCCTTTCTTCAGTACTCTATTACTTAGGGCAATTTTTCTATATCCACTTTCCTCAGGGAAAATGTGGTTACTACATCTGATTTCATAGTTACTAAAAGATTCAACAGTGCAATTTATGTAAAACAGCACAATTTCACAAAAAAGATGATAGTATGAGACAATCTGGAAGACTAGAGAAGAACACAGAGCTTCTTGAATACCAGGGGAAGACACTAATGTTGAGCCTTATCCCAGCTTAAGACAAAATTAAAGTCACTTTATTAAACAAGCATTGCTATCTATATTACTATATAATTATTTATTGGATAGTGTTCATGAGCCCAAAGACCATATATTAAAATTAAATTTAGGCTCGGTGTAGTAGTGTTGTACATCTTTAATCCCAGAACTCAAAATGCAGAGGAAGACAGAGCTCTGAGTTTAAGACCAGTCTAGGTTACCTATATACTGAGTTCCAGATCAGCCTGTGTTGGGAAAAAACAAACAAAAAAAATTAAGCTAGGCATATGATTGTCTACAGTCCAATTTCTTAAAATGTGGACAGTACTTTAAAACCATCCACACATGTGTTCAGAGATGTCAGCCTAGGAACTGTGCAGACACTGTCTAGTCAGTTCATGTAAAGGATGTCCTAGACAGTGCCAAGAGTGCACAGTGAGATCCCAAGGTAAGGCTGAGCATGTTTAAAGATCTTATAAACAAAACTGTTTTAAAAATGCAAAACAGGGCTCATTTCAGGAAGAGAAAAACAAGTCCTATGAGGAAAAACAAATAAAACAAAGAAACCACAGTGCCAGCCACCAGACTGGTTTCGGGAAGAAAAAGGTGGGTCAGAAGGTACAGGAAGCGCAGGCTCTAGTAAGACAGGGAACTTGGTTCATGGAAGGTAAGATGAAAATGATGCTACAAGAATGCTCACAAATAAGGTAAGGAAAGCACAGCCCAAAACAGCTTCCCTACAGTCAGCTCCTATAGCCCAGGCAAGCCTGAGGCACAAAAAGGTCAAAGGTCAAGTTTAAGAAAAAGAGACCTGAGAGACACCATTCAACCAAGCATGTTAGAACTAAAACCGTAAGGACAATGTTAAAAGTAGGGCCCAGACTGAGAAATGTAAAGGAAAATAGAAGCACATGAAAAAAACACACTCAGAGGACTGAGGCCAAAGTAACATACAATTCATACATTTGAAATGACTTGGTATTTTGATAAGTTTCTTAGAAAAGAAAAAAAGCTCCTTAGTTCTTATCTTACAGAGAAATCAACCCATTTTTCCTAAGGACAACGGAGAAAGACATCTGTCCCAAGCAACTACTTGGCAACTGTGCTGAAGCACATCTCGTTAAACAGTACCTTTTAAGGACAGTAGTGTTCGCTCTAGTGAACTCAGAACTGCAGATTCACTGCCAGAAGAAATCTGCTGCAGGAATGTGTCTGTATGATGATTCCACAGAGAACAGGCAAAGTTATAAATTCCAGAAGCTAACTGCAAGAAAAAAACATCAAATTTGAACATCACTTGTTTTAATAATAAATTACAAATACAAGCAATTACATTGTGGTCTTATAACAAAAAAACACATATTCACTGAGATTTGAAAGAGTTAAAAAGTATTTATGGTGATGCTTCAAAGATTTCTAACTACAATATAATGATTAGTGTTCACACTAATCATTGCTTTAAACACACACACAGAGACACAAACCTAAAGAATTAATCTCTTAAAACAATGTTTACCCCAATAATATCTATATTTACAGTCTGATGATTATTTTTGGCTTTTTTTTTTTGCACTCATAATGGATTGAAAGCTCAGATTTAAAATAACCATTTATGGACCAACACTCAGTAAGTCACACATGTTGATACACTAGGGTAAATGATAAAGTTAGTCTGACCTTCTGTGTTCCTACTGTAGTTCTCTTCACGGTATTTAAGTATTTAAAGCTAAAAACATACAAACCACATGACTTTCAGACTATGTTCCTAACCAGTACCAATGTTTAAAAACTGATCAATGGGCTGGAAAATGGCTCATTTATATAGCACTTGTCTGGCATGCTTCAGATCCTGATTCCTATCCTTGGCATAAAAATGAAGGGGATGGACAAGCATACACCAGATTCCTTTACTGAGTACACAGTGAGCCTCCACCTGCCAGTGTGACACTCTGAAGCACAAACCAGTGGTATCTTCAACGTCTCCCATGTACACAGTGTACAGATATAGTAGTGGCACATGACTATAACCCCGACCCTTGGAAGGCTGAGGCAAGAGGACTGCCAGGAAGGTAAGGTCAACCTGAGATAGCCTTGTAAAACAAGTAATGTACGAATGTAATTTAGAACAAGTTCAAATAGTCAGAGGATCTTTTTCTCAATACTCTCCATTATCACCATATGCTAAATTCACTAGAAAATGCCTCAAAGTAAAATAAGATTAAAATCTAGCCTGGTAGGTTGGCATTAACCTATAAAATCAGGGAGGCTGAGGCAGGAGAATCACAGACCAGCCTGTCATACACATTGAGACCCCATCACAAAAAAAAAAAAAAAAAAAAGCAAAAGCCTAATTTAAAACAACTAAACTAGGCAAACTGGTGCACACTTGTAACTTCAGGACTGATGAGACTAAGGAAAGAGAATCTCACATTTGAAGCCAAGCTGAGCTACACAGAGACCGTGTCATTAATAAATAACTAATGTAAGGTTAAGCTTTAGAAGAGAGTCAACCATATAGAAACTGGCATTTGCTCAAGAAGGCAAACATTAAGGGAAAATCGGGACACCCTGAATGGTCCCAGGACATTTCAAAATCATGCCAGATTTATATTTATTTATATTTTATATTAAGTGTTTTAAGTAATGATAGCAAATGAACAAAATTATCTTAATTATTATAAATTTTAAGCATAACTTCTGGTACCAGGATGTGGAGGTTCAAATAGGAATGGCTCAGGACTACATGGAGAAATCCTGTCTTGGGGGAAAAAAAAAAAAAAAAACGGCAGTGGTGGTGCACACATTTAATCCCAGCACTTAGAAGGCAGAGGCAGATGGATCTCTGTGAGTTCGAGGCCAGTCTGCCTAAAGTGTGAGTTCCAAGACAGACTCCAAAGTTACAGAAAAACCCTGTCTCAAAAAACCAAAGTGGGGAAAAATAAAACAATAGAAATGGCTCCCCTAGGCTCATAGATTTGAAAATGCTTAGCTACTAGGGAGTGGCACATTTAGGAGTTGAGACTTTGTAGGAGGAAGTGTGTCACTTGGGATGTGGGCTTTGAGGTTTCAAATGATCCAGTCAGGGCCAGTGTTTATCTCTCTTCCTTGATGCCTGCCAATCGATATGTATAACTCTCAGCTCCTTTATCAGCACTTATTTCCTGACCTCTGAACTTGTAAGCCAGTCCCAATTACATGACTTCCTTTATTAAGAGTTGCTATGGTTGTGACGTCTCTTCATAGTAATAGAAACCTTAACTAAGACACAGGAGAAAAGGGTTTTACCAAAACCTACCATCTACACGGAGTGAAGACTACACTATAAATAAGAGCCTCTCTGCTCAATCCCCAAAGTCTAAATAACATATCCTCATCAAAAGATTAGGATAAAAGGAACATTTTCCTCATGGTTGAATCAAAGTCATTAAAATAAATTTTGCTTGTTCCACAAAATCCTTTATATTTAAAACCTGACTCCAAAAACATATGTAAGAAAATTTGGTAATTCAGACAATCAAATAAAACATTTAACTTGGAAGAAGGAGGGATGAAGATCAGGAGTTCAAGTCCAATCTCAGCTATACAATAAGTCTGAGGAAAGCCTGAGTACCTGAGACCCTGTCTCAAAAAACAAAAGAGGGTTTGTGAGAAGGCCCAGGAAGCTGGATCCCCAGAACACACATAAAGAGAAAAATCAACACCACAATGTTGTCCTCTGATCTCTATATCAACACTGTGGCACAATCATGTCTGCACACATCATGCACACATGCATAATTATAAAAACACAGTAAGAGTTATAGATATGAACCAGGCGGAGTGGCGCACAACTTTAATGCCAACACTCTGGAGACAGAGGACGGCGGATCTCTGAATTTGAGGCCAGCATGGTCTACCAGAGTACAGAGTGAGTGCCTCCCTGTCTTGCTTAGGCTGTCTTGGAACTCAGGATCCTCTGATCTCAGCCTCCAGTTACCTGGGATTAAGGGTATTCTCAACTTTGCCCACTTTTACTAACACACACACACACACACACACACACACACACACACACACACACACATATATATATATATATATATATATATATATAATTCTTGTTCTCTTTGAGACATGTCTCAGCCTCCAGAGTGCTGAGATTAAAAGTATATGCTGCCGCCACCACCTAGCAATGATAAAGATCTTAATCTATTAATTCTTCTCTCTCCTTTTTTTCCTTGACTTTTCTCTTTTTTGTATTCTTCCTTTTTGCTAATCCTAAAAATATTACTGTAATAAAAATTATTATTTCAATTTAAAACTATGTAAGTAATATGTTTGACATACAGTAACTATTTCTGAATGGAGACAATATACAACTTTGAATAAAAATAAATGAACAGTATGAAAATGTTTTCTTTAATATTCCTCGTTCAGATCTGGAGCACAGTACCTGAGTAAGGACATCAGACATGCACTAGGCTCCAATATAAGAGTTTTAGGCTAATCTAAAGCACAACAGAAACAGATGATTACAGTGCAGAAGCAATCATATCTCTCTTTGATAAACAGCTTTTCCTTGATTAAACTTCAGTCAGGTTGTCCTAAATCCCTTTGGTAATGAGGTATGAACTATGGCCAGACAAAGCTCCTCTCCCATACACATCTCAGTCACTCTCGGTACTTCGTTAGGTGCCTTACCTCTACAATCCCCATGGTATCTCATCATCCTAGCTTACCTTCAGCAGCAGAATCCTGTCAGGTCAGTTTAAACAGAAATTGCCCCTTACCCTGGATGTTTCCTCCTAGTAACCTGCCAGCCACTCCCACCTTCCCCACCCTCTCCTGATCCCATTTTCTTACATTCAGTGTTGTGCCGACCAATCTCTCCTCCCAAATGCAAGCCCTCCTCTAGTAGTACCTTCTGAATAAAGTCAGTTTTACTATGACTGTCTTTGACAAGCATTTCAGACATTTTCCACAATTTTTTAGTCCAACTGTAAAACAAAGGAAGACTTAAAGAAAGGAACCACTGCCCACTATGATATCCACAAGCTATTCATAACCTTCACCTGCACCAGAGCCTTCAATGATGTCTAATTATAAAGGCTCAGATGGAAAAGAGAAAGTAATGAAGTAAACCAAGTAGGAGGAATAAAAGTATTTCTTCCACATTTTCTTCTAAAAAATGCAGCAGGGGAAGAATATTCAGTAAAACACTACATAAAGAAACTATGTAATAAAACACTCTTGAGAACCGGTTGGCCCAAACTCCAACTGGTTAGGTTCTTTCTAAATAGAAGACAGAGTGCCACCCACTGACAATTTGGTGAATTTAGCTCAGATGCTCACACTTAACTCCTTTCAATATAAAAGTGAGTCATTCATTATAGTAAGCTTAACTTGTTTTTGCATTTCAAGTATTCTTAAATACTCAGATCCACTGTCCTCAGAATTCCTATTAGAAAAAGTTAGCAATAAAGTATTAAAGCCATGGAACTCATAACTTGTAACGATGCAACAGATTGTAAAACCCACGACACTATCACCTGAAACTAATCAGCAAAAAGCAAGTCAACAAGCACAGGAGGTTGGACACAAACAAGATGACTAGTTCCTTCAAGAAACAGCATGAAAAGGAGAAAGAAAGACAGGAGTGAGTGCTACTCTTCTAAACTAATTAAAAGATTCTGAGACAGTACACTTACAGGCTCAAAGTAATCTTGTAAAAATATCTTTGAGAAGAGAATAATTAAATAACACAGGAGTTTTTTTTTTACTTTCCTTAGATGTGATACATTAAATGATCAAAGAACAGTTTTTATAATAGACAAATAGGAAGATAGAAGCCAAGTATGATGGTACATGTCTGTAATAATCCCAGCACTTGGAGAGTAGAGAGAGGAAGATCAAGAGTTGGTCATGAGCTGGCGACATCACTCTGCAATAAAGAACACTTGCTGCTCTTTCAGATGACCCATTTTTGGCACCCAGCACACACATGGTGACTCATAACCATTTATAACTCAGTTTCCAGGGGATTCAACACCCTCTTCTTATCTTCTTGGATACCAGAAACACAAGCCATATACACACATACATGTAGTCAAACATTCATATGGATAAAATAAAGATAAAAAAATTAGGGGGAGTTGTTACAATCTGACTATTGAAGTCTTGGCTGTTCTGGAACTTGATATGTAGACCAGGCTGCCCTAGAACTAATAGAGATCACCCTGACTCTGCTTGACTAAATAAATCTTAAAAGAAAACAAGAGCCAGCTATGGGACTAGGTTTTTAATCCCCGCACTCAAAAGATAAAAACAGATGGATCTTTGTTAGCACAAGACTAGCCTGGTCTACTCAGTGAGTTCCAAGACAGCTATATTGGGTGTGTATGGATGGAGGGGGATAATCATCCTATACTACATACCAAGTTTAGGGCCAGCCAAAGCTACATGAGACCCTATCTCAAAAGAGGGGAGGTGGGGGAGGTGGCATTAAAACATGCCAAGAACTGGTTGCCTCCAGAGGTTAAAGACAAGTTTCTAATACTGAAGACAATGTGCACTTCAAATATAAAACCCAGAGGACCTAAGCAGGATCTGACTTTAAAGTCTCCTCCTGGAAGACTAGTTTCCATAGGTGGCGCACGCCTTTAATCCCAGTACTCAGGAAGCAGAGGGAGGTGATCTCTGTTGAGTTTGAAGCCAACCTGGTCTACAAACAAGTTTCAGGACTGCCAGGGCTGTTTGTTACCCAAACAAACCCTGTCTCGGGAAATTAGATAGATAGATAGATAGATAGATAGATAGATAGATAGATAGATAGATAGATAGATAGATATAGATGGATGGACGGACGGACGGACGGACGACGGGAAACTAAAGTGCTACTTGAAGACTATCTTGTCATTCTAGTAAGCATTATCAAAAGAAGAGTTTCTGTACTGTAAGTTACCAAAATAAGAGGAGGAATGCTAACAAGCAAAAACCACTCTTTACTGTTGTCTTCCCAGTGAGTTGCAACAGCTATCTTGTCCCTCAATGCCACAAGGCTGGATCCTTTCCTGCCATCTACTACATACAGATAGTCTGTGTCTGCAAATTCAGCTAATCTAGTACACAATGAGAGGTGTTAGTCAACTTTCTCCAAAATATTTCTAGCTCTATCTATTCTTTAAAAAAAAATAAAAATTTTGTTTTATACCTTTTATTTTATTTTGTTTTGTAGATACAGTCTTATTACATGGCCTAGCTGGCTAGGAACTCACAAGGAGGCCAGGCTGACCTCCAAACTTACAGAAATCCACTAGCCTCTGTCTCTCTCATGTACTGGGATTAAAAGCACATGCCACCATGCCCATCTTAAACATGGTAATTTCTAAGAGCATGACTCTTCTTTTATTATTTTTGAGATGCTTTGTTTTTGTAGTCCAGATTCTTGTACTTGCTAGTAAGCACTCGATTACTGTGCTATATCCTCAGCCTAATTATTCATTTAACAGTTACTGAGCACCAACCACCATGTCCAGTTTTCTAGGCTAATTAGCACAACTACAACAAAAGTAACACTGCAGTGATCTGAGAAAATTAAGTGAACATTCACCACAATGTGATCAACAATCCAGCAGGTTTAGTATCGGAGGCTAGGTAGACACCTGTATTTCAGACAGTAGAAAAAGGAACTAAAACTACACTAGATGAAGGTCAACCAAAACACTTAGGAGGCTGCCTTGGCTAAAAACAAGTATCTGAAAATCAAAGCAACATATAAGGAGAAACTATAGCTTTAAAAAGCCAAAATAATTCATACTTTTATTGATGGGTAATATTTAATAAAGGTCAGCTGTAACCCAGAATATTCTACACATCTGACACTGAGAAATCTTTTCATACAAAAGTAAGTCAAAGCTTAAAACATTAGATGGTGTAGGAGATCCTTCTGTATTTGTGTTGCTTTCACTGGTTATTAAAGAAACTGCCTTGGCCTAGTTGATAAGGCGGAACTCAGGTAGGCGGGGAAGACAGCACAGAATTCTGGGAAGAACAGTGTGGCAAAGATGCCATGAATCTCCGACCTGAGACGGATGCAGGTTAGAATCTTGCCTGTAAGCCACATTGACGTGGTGATACACAGATTTAATAGAAATGGATTAATCAAGATATGAGAGTTAGTCAATAAGAGGCTAAGCTAATGCACCAGGCAGTGATTTAATTAATACAATTTCTGTGTGATTATTTCGGGTGTAAGCTAGCCGGGCAGACAGAACAAAGGGTCCCTCGCTCCTTACTACAGTTAGAAGTGGGAATAAAGGTAAGGAAATTCAAAGAAAGATTTGAGTAAATAAACTGTCCATTACTTTAATTCTGATTACTAGAAATAAAGCAAGAATAACTGGGAGTTGCAGTGCACGCCTTTAATCCCAGCACTTGGGATTAAAGAGAAAGGTGGTTCTCTGTGAGTCTGAGGCCAGCTCTACCTACATAGTTCCAGACCAACCAAGGCTACAAAATGAAGCTCTGTGGGCCAGATGGCTCAGTAGTTAAGAAAACTCATTCTTGGAGAGAATCCAGATTCGATTTCCATAGCCCATGTGGTAGTTCACAACCATCTGTTAACTATAGTTCCAATGGATTTGGTGTCCAATTCTGACTTCCAAGAACATCAGGCAATCATATGGTACACATACATACATGTAGGCAAAACACTCATACATGTACAATAAAAATAAATCTATAAAATAGTTTTAAAATAACAGAAATCAAGCTAACATGAGAAAGAACAGCAAAGTAACCAATCCTATGATTATCAAAAAGAATTTCTTTTATACAACATTCTTAGAATAACATGATAGGGTATTTAAAGCAATATTTAGTAATAAAGATAATAAAACAGAATCCCAGCTTAAACTTTCTAAGAATTACTATCTAGGAAGACCAGCATGGTGCAACATGCATATAACCCTAGCATTTGGGGGGTAGAGACAAGAACAGGAGTTAAAGATCACTTTGACTGTTTAACATGTCTGAAGCCAGGCTGAGCTAGGGAAGAAGGAAAAGTAGAAATAGAAGGGAAGCAGGAGGGAAAGAAGAGAAGGAAAATGTCACAACCTAAGATTTGTACGCCACAACCTCAAGAGTAAGAATCCCAAAAGCGCTGTTCTAAAACCTCATCTATTATTGAAAGACTGAAAATTAATATGGATTTATTGCAGCAGCCGCTGCTGTTTCACTTTTATTATGTTGTGTTGTCTAGAGCAGTCTACAACTCCTAGTCTTAAGAAACTCTTGGCCCTTAGCCGGTATGTAACTGAAACTATCTATACACACCAATGCACCTGTCAAAAACTAATGTATTGAACAAGGGTTTGAAACAGCCCCAAAAGACCTGCTTCTCTCTTCCCCATTTCCCTAAACTATCCTCAAAAAAGAGGCAGTCCCCTGGGCACCAAGAACAAAACAAAGTCTTCAGGGACAAAAGATTGGCTAGTTTTCTGTGGAAGAATAAGGTATCACAAAGATTCTCTTCTGAAACTCTCTTCTCTGGGCTCCCTCCATTAAATGGCCTATTTTCCACAAGCTGCCAGCTCTTCAATTATCCCTTCCCATGTACAACTAGGTATCTCCTTTAGGAATAAATAAAGCATCTCAACTTTACAACTCTTAGAATCCGTAAGGTGTTCTGGCTTAGAGCTCTGCCAAAACATTCTTTATTTTAAAACCAAAGAGGAAGAGAAACAAAAGCATGGATGCAAGTGCATCTATACCCTAGAGCTTAAGCAGGAGGAAAAGTAGCTCAGAAGGCCTGGGAAAGGTGCTTAAGACCGCACACTAAATGAAGAAGTGGAAGAAACCCTCTAACTGTTCAGGGAAAAGCCTGTGCAATACAATACACTAGGAGAAGAAAAAGAAATGGTTCAAAACAAACAACTCCCTAAAAATTCCCTAGTTTTATGAGTCCTATCATAAATTTTCTAATTATGTGCTATTTTTCATAACTACCAAAAGTAAATAAGAACACCAAAACAAATACCTGAAAATTCAGTGGTATCATATAGTACAGTCTAAATGTCACCATCAACAATACAAAATTGCTATTTTGAAAGGTCAAAAAATAGTCAGATCCAAAATCATACCAAGAACAGTAGAGAAAATAATACTTGGTAAAGACTAACAAACCTGATACACTCTGATGTGCCCTATGGACTGGCTCAACTATGCGGCTAAACCAGCTGGGTGTGGTGTGCATATCTGTAACTCCAGCAGTTGGGATATGGAGCATAAAGATCAGGAATTCAGTCTTCCTCAACTACACAAAAAGATATGGACTACAAGAGACCATATCTAAAACAAAAATTAAAAAATAAAAATGAAAAGATGAATACTTGATCTATAGCTAATGATACTGCTTTGCAAAGTTTTGAAGCCTTTGGGACGATGGACAGGCTAGCAGAGTCAATAGGGTGGGGACTAGCCTGAGCTCCACTCCCTGACCCATCAAGGTCTGAAGAGCCTGAATAAACTACATATGCCTGCCAACATCCACTCTGGTGCTCCCCTGCCATGATGGGCTGAAACTAGGAGCCAAAAGGACTTCTCCCTTGAGTTATTTCTCATTACGACAAGAAAAGTAACTAATACAATAATCCTTCAGTTACATCTCTACTTCCCATCAACGGTCTGAACATGCCAATCCTAATCCTGAATCTCAACTCTGAACCTGTCTAGCTGTTCCTTTTACCACTGCTTTCCTGAAGAGATTTATCATCACATCTGAACCACACTGACAATCTCAAACCAATTTCTTCACTTTCAAGCTGTTTCCTATCTAGCGAACCTCCTCACTGACACCTAAGTCATCTTTCCGATCATACCACTGCAGTTTAAGATGAGAAAGAACTCATGATCTTCCCAAAAACAGCAATACATGTAAAATGACAGTCATCTTTATACAAGTAGCATTATTTTCATAATCAAATGTAATTATGTTAAATAACTTACATCATAAAACAGTTTTCGGTCAGCAGCCAGGCGTTTCGACGCCAGTGTCTTGGTAACGTGGTAGAAGGTAAGTAGTGCTCTGTGCTGTCGAAGATCATCCTGGACCTTCACAGATTCTACCAGAGTGGGGATCAGCTCAGGCCATTGTCTAGGACAATCCAATCGAGCAACTTTGGCAATCAGTACTGCAATCTGAGTTGCAATCTAAAGGGGAAAAAGTAATGATCAGAAATAATTAATAAAGTCAAGGCAAGGGATAAAAATACACTCATGTTTTAAAATTACCTCTTATGAATTAACTATGTTTAACAAATATGATTAAAATCACATTAAACTATTTAGGACAGTGATCCTCAAAGTACAGTTCACAGACTCTAAGACCATGAAACCTTTCAAATCACACATTGGTAAGCCTTCTTTTTTTTTTTTTTTTTTTTTTTTTATCTTTCTTGAGTTTTGTTGGTGGGGTGACATGTAACTAAGAATGGCCTCAAACTTACAACCTGCCTCCGTCTCTAAAGTGTTGAGATTATAGGTGAGTGTCACCATCCCCAGAAAGGTAGATTTTGTTTGTGCAACTTTTGCAAAAATATCATATCAAATTGAGTAAATGAAAAAGCGTATATGGAAATTTAAGTTCTCGTTTCAATACTAGATACTCAAGAGAGAAAAGTTACTCTTCTCAGTAAATGTTTCTTGTTCCGAGAATAGCTACTGCTCATATCCGAAAATTATTATTTATAATAACTATAGTTTATTTTTAAATTCATTAATTTTTAAAGTCCTGGTTTTAATTTCGAATACAATCACTATCAATAGATACACTCCTCTGAGTTCTTAAGCTGTGGCAGTATAAGCACGTTCTTTGTCTACACATTTAAGCAGCACTGCCTGAAGAACAGAAAGGAGCATCATCAGCTACTAGATACTTAGAGGACAAAGATCGTGGTTTATCCTCAGTCACTCAAACCGTTCCACCAGCCTCCAGTAAACAGCACCACTCTCCCTATCATAAAGTAGATGTCACTGCAGCGTTTCTCAACCTTCCTGGTGCTGTGACCCTTAAATATAGTTCCTCATGTTGTGGTGGCCCCCAACCATAAAATTACTTTCATTGCTACTTCATAACTGTAACTTTGCTACTGTTATGAATCACAAAATAAATATCAATCTTTTCAGATGATCTTAGGCGACCCTCATGAAATGGTTATTCTAACCCCAAGGGGTCGCAACCCACAGGTTAAAAACTGCTAATTTAACAAGCCATGACAAAACTACATTAGAAATACAGCTAGATACAGTATTCGAAATTTTCATATCAAATATAATAAATAGTATCACTTTAGAAATACTTAAGAATTTTAAACCTGTACACAAAATTTAATTTACTCTTAGAAGAAAGTTTCACACTGGGAGAAACCAAAAAAAAAAAAACATATGATCTATGATTTATCTGTTACAGGATACTAGGAATTGAAAATGTGATGGATACAGAAATCTAAAGTCAATCCTGTGGTCTTCAAAATAAAGAAGTAGGTTAATTGAATTATTAAAATTAATTGTTGTTGTCTAATACCCCCATGTTTTAGGCATGTAACAAACCATGTATTAAATCAAATTTATAGAGAGTAAGACCACAATAACCAGGTGTGGTGGCACATGCCTGTAATCTCAGCACTTGGAAATCTGAGGCTGGATGACTCAAGCAGAAGCCAGCCTGGGATCCGTATGAGAACCTGTCTCAAACATTCCCTTCCTAAGACAAAACAAAACAAAACAAAAAAGCCTTTTAAGAAATAGAGAAAAAGGCAATTATTTTAAGATTTCCATTAAATACTGTCTTAATTAAAAAGTATAAACTATACTGCAAAGTAACATGAATTTTTGTCACTAACTGTCAAATCTAACCATAATCTTAACAGCTCACAGTCTACGTCACAGCAGAGAAGCTGTGTATAAGCATCACAAACAGAAGAAATGAGTTAAGGGACTCAAACTTCTTGGCAGAAGGGAGAGGAATGAAAACATACTCTTATGTAGCTCAGGATAGTCTCCAATTTGCCATGTGGCTAAAGATGAATTTCTGATCCCCCTGCCTTTACCATATGCACACCATATGCTAGCAATCTAGGTGTGCACCACCATATGCAGCTAAGATTTTACTTTTAATTCCAAAACATAATTTGTTTGGTGATACACTCCTTTAATCCCAGAACTCCAGGAGACAGAAGGCAAGTGGATCTCTGTGAGTTCTATGCCAGCCTGGTCTACGTATTGAGTTCTTCTAGGACAGCCAGGAATTCACAGAGAGATCCTATGTCAAAAAAGAGAGAGAGAGAGAGAGAGAGAGAGAGAGAGAGAGAGAGAGAAGAGAAGAGAAGAGAAGAGAAGAGAAGAGAAGAGAAGAGAAGAGAAGAGAAGAGAAGAGAAGAGAAGAGAAGAGAAGAGAAGAGAAGAGTGAAAAAAAAGGAAGGGGAGGACATGCCCAGCTTTCATTTTTTCATTTTGTTACTGACCTGGTTTATAGGTTCATTAAAGTTGGTGATGAGTCCTGCACGCAATGTTGACTTCTCCTCTTCTGAGAGAGCACTGTAAAAAAGTAAATCTATTATGCAAGAAAATGTCACCCAGTAGTAAACAATAAGAGAACTGCTATGAATTTTATCAATAAAGCACCTTTAAATACATGGCTCCCATTATTTAAATGCTGGCACATCTAGTGAGAAGCCTAAACCTTCTTCAGAAGTAAATTAAAAAAAAGTACAATACAGTAAAAATCCATACTAATGCAATATGCTGATGCTCATCTTTACTAATATAAAAACAGCTGTCTACAAAAAAGAATTAACAGTTACACACTTCTGGCTTCTGTCATAAATTCTTTCTATAAAATTTTACAAGTAGGAACTGGAGAGATGGCTCATTGTTTAAAAGCACTGCCTGCTTCTCCAAAGAACCAGGTTCAATTTCCAGAACCTACACAACAGCTCCTTGGCATCTGTATCCAATTCCATTAGATCTGATACTTTCTTCTGGTCTCTGTAGGCACTAAGAACATACATGGTACACAGAAATACATGCAAGAAGGAAAAATACCCAGACATATAAAATAAGAAATGTTTAAATTTGCAGGTAAAGAAATTTAGAATCAAAGAAATCAAATATTTGTTAGAAGACTTTTTTAAAACTCAATTTAAAGCCGGGCAGTAGTGGCGCACACCTTTATTCCCAGCACTTGGGAGGCAGAGGCAGGTGGATCTCTGTGAGTTCGAGGCCAGCCTGATCTACAAAGCTAGTTCCAGGACAGGCACCAAAGCTACAGAGAAACCTTGTCTTGAAAACAAACAAACAAACAAAACTCAATTTAAATAGCTGGTGCAATAAGTCAACAGAAAAAGACACTTGTCACCAAGCTTGACAACACAGATTTACATCGTAAAAGGAAAGAACTATTAAAAATTGTCCTCCATCGCCACATCTGCAGCATGGCATTCAAAAAGCAACACATAAGTGTACACACATACACAAATAAATAAATAAATGGTTTTTAAAAGAACTAGAAAGTTGGATGTGCATCCTAGTGAGCACCCTTAATCCTAGCACTGTGGAGACAGATGCAAGACAATTTCTGAATTTGAGGCTAGCCTGATCTATGTAATGAGTTCCAGGCCGGCCAGCCAGCCAGAAAGATAGATGAGATGAGATGAGATGAGATGAGATGAGATGAGATGGGATGGGATGGGATGGGATGGGATGGGATGGGATGGGATGAGATGAGATGGGATGAGATGGGATGGATGATAGATCAACTTAGTCTTTTATTTTACATCTTTGCAAAGGATAAACATAACACTAAAAAAAATTACTACATACAAAGAAACTATAGAACTAAATAGAAAAGTTACTATAGAAGAACTTATATATTACCAAATTTTAAACTGTTTCAGTATTTTGATTTTTTTTTTAATTTTTGCTCATCTGATTTTGAGACTGGGTCTTATTACATTGCCCAAACTGTCCTCAGACTCAAAATCCTCCTGCTTCAAGTTTTATAACAAATGTATAATACCACCATCACACATGTCCAGCTTTAATGCTATGTTTTTTTTTCCCACTTTGGTATTTTGAGACAGGGTTTTTCTGTGTAGCTCTGGCTGTCCTGGAACTCACTCTGTAGACCAAGCTAGCCTCAAGCTCACAGAGATTCACCTGCCTCTGACTCCCAAGTACTGGAATTAAAAGTGTGCAACACCACCACCCAAACTTGTATTAGCTACTTTTAAATTAAAATTTGATCTTCATTTTACTGGTTTCCATTCTACCTATGACAGTTGTGTCTATTATGAGACAAATGACTTCAGAAAGATTAACCACAAATATTTATACAACTTTAAAAAACTTTTAGGACCAACAAGATGCCTTGGTGGGTAAACACCACTCAAGTCTGACAAGTCTGATTTCTTGAAACCCAGAAAAAGGTGGAAGGAGAGAACAATTCCACAATGCTATCCTCTGCTCTCCACAAGCAGAGAATGGAATGTGCACAACCACAGATCAGGCATGCAGGCACACATTAATAAATACATTTTAAATAAATTTTAAGCAAAGCATATATTATGAGCTCAATTATATCCCACAAAATAAAATATTCAAGTTCTCTAAGTCAAATATCTTTGAGTACAACTTTATTTGGAAATACTGTAATCTTTGTAAATTTAAACACATTAAGACAAAAATCATTTTGTATTGATAAGCTCTATTCTGATACTGGTGTTTTTCTTTTTTGTTGTTTTGTTTTGACATAGAGTTTTAATATATAGGCTAGGCTGACCTGAAACTTACTATGAAGTTCAGAAGGCCTTGAACTTAAATCCTATGTCAACCTCCCAAGTGCTAGGATTATAAACCTGCACCTCCATGCTGGTCTGGTGTCCTTAGAAGAAGAAAATATAGACACAGAATCAGGAGATTCGGCATAGGTCATGTGACAGCAGGGGAAAAGATTAGAGGCATTCAACCTCTTAGCAAGAAACAACTAAGATCACTGGCCATAATCAGACTCTACAAAGTATCAAAGACTAACCCTGTGGGTCTTCAAAAAGAGCAAACTTATTGATTTTGTATTTCTTGCTATCTACTCTGTAAGATACTAAAATTATGTCATCTTAAAGCACTCAGTTTCTGGTAAGACAGCCTGAAGAAACTAACAACCACAAAACAAAACAGGCAGCCATGTCAAAGGACTGAACTGTGATGAACCAATATATCCTCTCCTCCCCTTGGTACCCTACCCAATGAGAAAGAAAAAAAGCTGAGAGTTGTAACCAAGAGACTGAGGTGAAGAGAAATTCGAACAGGCCGGGCAGCACTAGAGAGGCATTAAAAAAAAAATTTCACTTGACAGAAAGCAGCATCTCAGTAGACAAACATACAAAGCTTGTAGTTAAAATCCCAGGAAGACTCTAACCTGAGATACACAAAAGCCAAAAACCAAAATAACAACAAAAACACCCTCAGTTGTTATACCAAGGGGAAGGTCATATTCTGTCTGCTTACCTAAATTCCTTCTGGAAAAAGATAACAGAGCTTAGTGCGTCTCCGATTATAACCATACTATGTTCATCATTCAACCAAAGTTTATCAGAAGTAACCCAATAAAGAAAGTGACTAAACCCAAAACACAGACAGACACTATAGCCACCAAAATTACACTTAAAATAATTGTGTTTTTAAAATATGTACAAGATGGAGAATCTCAGTGGACAACTAGAATCTGTTTTGTTGGGGTTTTTTTGTTTATTTGTTTGTTTGTTTGTTTGTTTTAGTATCATAGAGAAATCCTAAAACTTAGAAACTGTAAGTCAGTGGAAATATACAGCCTAATATACAGAAAAGAAAGTCTATAAGAAAAGACTAGGCAAGTGCATGATATTTGGAGATTGGCAAATCTTTCAGAATTGTGGAAAAAGTCATAGAAGTCAACAGAAAAAGAAATCTTAAACAGGACAATTCACAAATCTTAGATAACTGACATATACAAAACATTAGAATCTCCAATCGCAAAACACACAGTTCTCAAATGCTTCTCAAGTCATTAACGGTGTGACTTACAGTATTGTAGCAAAACAAGAAAACATTTTTAAAAACAATAAAAACTAAAGATCTCCATGTTTCAAAGATAAAATACTGTTAACTAAACCATCCATCTGAAGAGCGGTCCCAGTTGCCGGCCTGGAATTGCCATGCCTGCTGTGTTCCTTGTAGTATACTAAATAAGTTTTCTTATAAAAAGACAGAATTCAAAGAAAATTTTAAACATTTGATTTTTGTTTGTTTTGAGGCAGAGTTTCATTCTATAGATGAGGATGACCTAGACCTCATTATGTAACCCAGGCTGACCTCAAACTCCTAACAATCCTGTCTCCGTCTCAGTGTTGGAAATATAAGCATTAGCCACCATACACCATACTGTGTTTAAAATGTTTACAAGGAGACAGGCAATGGTGGCACAAACCTTTAATCCCAGAAATGGTGAGGCAGAGGCAAGTGGGTCTCTGTGAGTTCAAGGTCAGCCTGTTCTACAGACTGAGTTCCACAGAACAGTCAAGGCTACACAGAAACCCTTTCTCGAAAACCAAAAAAAAAATTAAAAAAGTATGTGTTG
Organism: Myodes glareolus; assembly: GCF_982192425.1. Classification (NCBI taxonomy): domain Eukaryota; kingdom Metazoa; phylum Chordata; class Mammalia; order Rodentia; family Cricetidae; genus Myodes; species Myodes glareolus. The sequence continues at coordinate 33,964,133 of NC_142040.1, forward strand.
TATTTCAAGGTTTGTGCAACTGAACTGAAGTCATGGTGTTCTAAATGTCCACACAGGTTAAGTATAATGTCCAAAATGCCTTAGAAAAGGTGTTTCAGATTATTTTTTCTGACTTTTGGATATTTGCATATTCATAAGAGTATCTTGGAGTTGGAACCCAAGTCTAATACATTCATGTTTCATGCATACCTAATACACATGGCCTAAAGGTAACTTTAGACAACATTCTTAGTGCACTTACATAATTACTGAAATTTGTAACAAGGGGTCAGCTTGTAGAATATCCTTCTTGTGGTATCATAGCAGCAATCAAAAGTTTCAGATTTGGCAGCATCTTGGATTTTAGATACTTAGATTAAGAAAATTCTCGCCAGGCGGTGGTGGCACACGCCTTTAATCCCAGCACTCGTGAAGCAGAGACAGGCAGATCTCTCTAAGTTTGAGGCCAGACTGGTCTACAGAGTGAGTTCCAGGACTGGCTCCAAAGCTACAGAGAAACCCTGTCTCGAAAAACCAAAAACAAACAAAAAAGTTCTATTAATTTTTTAGAGATTGAATATCAACTTATCTAAGTTTCCATTTTAACAAGCTAGAAACAGAACATTAAATCAGATTCAAAAATAGGAAACACATCAAATATTTAAAAAAAAAAAAAAAGCAGTAATTAAAAGAAAGACAAAAAGCCTGGTGGCACCAAACAGGAATCCCAAAGCAGATCTACACACAAAGTCCATGATACAGCTATGATGGCACATGTCTACAATCCTAGCACTTAGAAGAGGAATTTGAGAGTAGCCTGCAGTTTGATAGACTTTAAAATGAAAATAATAGGGGCTGGAGAGATGGCTCAGTGGTTAAGAGCATTGTCTGCTCTTCCAAAGGTCCTGAGTTCAATTCCCGGCAACCACATGATGGCTCACAACCATCTGTAATGAGGTCTGGTGCCCTCTTCTGGCCTGCAGACATACACACAGACAGAATATTGTATACATAATAAATAAATAAATAAATAATATTTTTTAAAAAATGAAAATAATAATAATGTGAATTTGAAAAAAAATTAAACTAGAAAGAGGGAAAAGTGCTTGATGTTGTAAAAAGTTACCAGTGTACTACGGTGGAAAAGAATGTGTGTACTATACCTACTTCACATATGTACTGTGAACCACAACCAAGTCTTATTATCAAACCACTTAAAATATCCCAAATATAAACTAATAACATCTATCTATGAGCCAGTTAAGCTGAATGACATATGAAAATAATATATAAGCTTAAGTCAGGTGATTTTCATCCTATGAAAATAATGATGAGAATAAAAATTTTACCAAGTTAACAGTAAAAATACAAACTTTGAAGTGCTTCAAATCTGCAGATAAAATCAATTACTAAACTGCCATTCTTGTTTCCTTTATAAGTGTATTCCTCTTTATGCCTACTTTTACCTCAATACACTAAAAGACATTTTAACTATTTAATACTATAATTCCTTCCTTAACTATTTAAGCTAGCTTAAGGCAAAATTTAGCCAGGCATAGTAGCACATGTCTGTAGTCTAAGAACTAAGAGGCACAAGCAAGAGCTTAGCTGTTAAGCTCCAGGCCAGCCTGGTCTCTGCAGGGTACATATCTAACTGCAGATATATAGCAAAACCCTGTCCCCACAAGCAAATAAACAAGCACACAATTTCTCACGAAATCATCAATTACTCCAGAAATAAAAAGGGTTAGCTTCACATTATAATCTAAAACCACTGTAGTTCCTTCTCATATCATTCTTGGGTAGGTTTTATAGACAGGCACTTTGAAGTACTCAGAATAAAACAAATTAAATTACTTATAAAAATGAAAACCTAAAGAGCTTTAGTGCCATCTACTGGAGACCACAGCTTATGTAATTTTTCACCAAAATTCATTTTCTAACAAAATTCCAAAGACATATTTAAACTGCCTAACCATAAATTACATAATGTATTAATCAATTCTTAAAACAAATCTGCTCACTTTACCCCTATATTACAGTTAAAACCTCATCTAATGAAACTGCAAATGTATGCTATCCAACAATTCTTCCCAGAGAAAACACAAAACACAGAAATGAAGATTCAGCAAATAAGGACATAAGATTTCCTCCTCAAAATCAAAACATTTTTTGTTTGTTTGTTTGGGTTTTTTTGTTTTTTTGTTTTTTAAGACAGAGTTTCTCTGTAGCTTTGAAACCTGTCCTGGAACTCTTGTAGACCAGGTTGGCCTCGAACTCACAGAGATCTGCCTGCTTCTGCCTCCCGAGTGCTGGGATTAAAGGCGTGCACCACCACCACTCAGCGCATTTTACTTCTTTAAGATGATTTAGCAACATAGCTTGATCTTCTGATCCTCAGAAGCTGAAAATCAAGACAGGAAGGCAGGCAGGAACACACATACATGCATGTATGCATGCATACAAACATACATATGTACATACACGTGGAATAGGAAGATACAAATCCATGAGGGATAACAATAATATAGTTGTTGAACTACACAAGCACATTTCTTCAGGAGTTAGAACACCTTCTTGGACTTCTTTCTCTTATGTATCAAATGTTTTGCGAATTTCCATTTCATTCTTACAAAAATCACGCTAACATCTCTGTTGTTCCAGTTAAACACTTGACACATTACTTTGATTACACAGGTAGAGTATTATTTCTCTTAAATTTGGAATGGATTACAATTGAGACTGAGGGAACTTACTGAGGTGCTACACGTCTCCAGTAACGATCAATTCCATGTTTAAAATACAGCACAGCAAGCCACCTGACATTTATATCAAGGGTGTGGTTCGTAAAAATATTCTGTGAATGAAAAAACAAATAATGTTAGAAGGAACATATAATCTTTTAAAGGTATAATTAACATACCAAAATAGAGCATGGATTTTTCTAACTGCTTTATTTTTTAATGTGGGTATGTACTCAAGCAGGTGTATGCACGCTCATTTTGTGTATGGTTACATATGGAGGCCAGAGGGCAACATTGGGTATCATCTCAGAAATGTCATTACCTCCTTTGAGACAGGGCTTCTCATTGGCCTAGAGCTCACCAATTAGGCCAGACAGGAATGACAGTGAGTTCCTGGGATTATCCTCTCTCCAGCCCGACCACACCTGGCATTTTATTTTTTTAGTTTTTCGAGACAGGGTTTCTCTGTAGCATTTGAGCCTATCCTAGAACTAGCTCTTGTAGACCAGGCTGGCCTCAAACTCACAGAAATCCACCTGTCTCTGCCTCCTGAGTGCTGGGATTAAGAGCGAGTGCCACCACTGCCCAGCCACACCTGGCATTTTTACAGAGTTCTGAGAATCAAGTTCAGGTCCTCCGTAGTGATATTTTATTTGTATTTTAATAAGTAAAGCTTGTCTGAAGATCAGAGTGCAAAGCTAAGCCATTAGAGGCCAGGGAGTGGTGGCACACACCTTTAATCCCAAGACTTGGGAGACAGAGGCAGACAGAGCTCTGTAAGGCTATTCTGGGCTACAAATGATCACTCCAGAAAGAGATCCGGGTGGTGGTGGCTCACACTTTAATCCCAGCATTAGGGAAGTGGAGAGAGGAATATAAAGGGAACAGGAACTCACTGGAGCATGGTGTCTGAGGTTTGGTGGAAACTCCTATATCTGTCTCTGGGTTTTTATTATTCATGCTACAGTTATCCAACAACACTTCAACTTTACCAAACAGCCCTATGTGTTTGATTTTTGAGAAAATATCTCATGTATTTCAGACTGGTCTCAAACTTGCTATATAGCCAATAATGACTCTAAACTTTGTGCCTCTACTTCCAGATGCTGGGATCACAGAAATGTGCCACCATGCCCAGTTTATGAGATGCTGCAGATAGAACCCAAGGCTTCTTGCAAGCTAGGCCAGTACTCTAGCAACTGATTTATGACCTCAGCCCAGATTTATTGATTTTAAATTTCATCACTACATATGTCATGTGTATATTTTCTTAAAATATATATTCTACAATCTAGACTAATAAAGCAGGCCTACTTAGCCAGATGTTATCTGAAACCTCAGCATCTAGAATGCTAAGGCAGGTACATCTCAAGTTTCAGGTCAGTCTGAGATGCATAGTGAGACCTGGCCAACTCCATCAAAAAGGATAGCATACCTATTCAATAGCATTTAACTAAGTTTAATCAACAGATAAATATGTAAAGATTCGTAATATTCTTTCAAGTATGTTAGAAAATTTCCTTGATAAAAAATCAGAAGTAACAATATATATGCACAGAGAAGAGAGAAGAGATGAGAGAAAGAGCCCACTGAAATAAATATGTTCTAATTTTAAAAAGAAAACGTACCTAGGCATGATGCCACACACATATAATCCCAGCATTTAAAAGGCAGAGGCAAGGTAATGGCAGCAAATTCAAAGTGTTCAAGGACATACAACAAGATCTGATCTCAAAAATAAATGGATAAATAAATAATAGGTGCCTCCACAGCACAGATTCAAAGACCCTAAGGAGTCAAAGTCCCTGAGTTGTTAATACATGTTTGACATTGTAATGGTTAATCTTGTCAGGATCCAAAATAGCTTGGGACACAAGCCTCCAGGAATGCATGTGAGGGATTATCTTGTTTAAGAAGGCCACATGCCTGTGATTGATTCGGTTAATTGAGATAAGACCTACTCAAAAGGTAGAGACACCATAGCTGGGTAAATGTCCTGGGCTGTAGAAACAGGAGAACAGGCAGCTCAGCCTAACCATTCATCACATTCTGCTTCCTGACCATGGATTCAATATGACCAACTACTTCAAGCTCCTGGTAGAATGTCTTCCCATCCACGATGGACCATATTCTTAAACCGTGACTGAACCTCAATCAACTTTTCCTTCCATAAATTGCTTTTGTTAGTGCATTTTAATCACAGCAATAGGAAACACAATAGAAGAAAATACAGTGAAGTTTTATTTGTGTTTTAATAAATAACGCTTGCCTGAAGATAAGAGTGCAAAGCTAGCCACACTAGTCAGCCACACAGAGCAGGCAGTGGTGGCACACGCCTTTAATCTCAGCAGCCACACTAGTCTGCCATAGAGGCCGGACAGTTGTGGCATACGCCTTTAATCCCAGCACTAGAGAGAAATAAAAGGTGGGATGAGACAAAAACTGTCTCTCTTTTCAGTCTAAAGGTTTCATAGAGGTAAGAGCTCTCCAGTGGTTGGCTGCTTTGCTTCTCTGATCCCCAATATCTGTCTCTGGGTTTTTATTATTCGTGCGACATCTGGCGCCTATCTCACAGTAACAAGACTACTTACCAAAGTAATCATGCTTATGGGACAAGAGAAATGGTTCAACAGTTAGTTAAGAACACTTGTTGCTCTTCCAGAGCACCTGGGTTTAGTCCCCAGAATCCAAATGGAGGCTCACAACTATTTGGAACTCCAGTTCCAGAAGGATATGATGCAGTCTCTGGCCTCTATGGGCATTGCATGCATGTGTACATATATACATACAGGCACACACACTCATGACCTTTATGGGCATTGCGTGCATGTGTACATACATACATACAGGCACACACACTCTGTGGGCATTGCGTGCATGTGTACATATATACATACAGGCACACACACTCTATGGGCATTGCATGCATGTGTACATATATACATACAGGCACACACACTCATGGCCTCTATGGGCATTGCATGCATGTGTACATATATACATACAGGCACACACACTCATGGCCTCTATGGGCATTGCATGCATGTGTACATACATACATACAGGCACACACACTCTGTGGGCATTGCGTGCATGTGTACATATATACATACAGGCACACACACTCATGACCTCTATGGGCATTGCATGCATGTGTACATATATACATACAGGCACACACTCATGGCCTCTATGGGCATTGCATGCATGTGTACATATATACATACAGGCACACACACTCTATGGGCATTGCATGCATGTGTACATACATACATACAGGCACACACACTCATGGCCTCTATGGGCATTGCGTGCATGTGTACATACATACATACAGGCACACACACTCTATGGGCATTGCGTGCATGTGTACATATATACATACAGGCACACACACTCATGGCCTCTATGGGCATTGCATGCATGTGTACATATATACATACAGGCACACACTCATGGCCTCTATGGGCATTGTGTGCATGTGTACATATATACATACAGGCACACACACTCTGTGGGCATTGCGTGCATGTGTACATATATACATACAGGCACATACACACAAAATTTAAAAACCAGAAACCTATCACACTTACAAATAAGTCTGATAGCACTTTTTGTTTGAATATTTGACAGGGTCTCACTACGTAGCTTGGCCTAGAACTCACTATATAAACCAGGATGACTTCAAACTCACAGAGATACACATACTTCTATGCCCTGAGTGTTGGGATTAAAAGTGTGTGCCACCATGCCTAACACGACAGCACTTGTAGTAATATAGTGAGATGTAATGTGATTAATTTATGTTAATTTACACAACAATCCACACTGATACTGTCTTATATAATGGTAGCAAACTAAGAAAATGACTATGCAAGTTAACCCAAGCAAACTCATCTTAGTAACCAATGGGGAAATCTCTATCGCCCCTCAAGCTTTAAAAGTATTAGTTCAGGGGACTGAAGAGATGGTTTGGAGGTTAAGAATACTTGTTAATCTTACAGACGGCATGGGTTTAGTTTCTAACACCCGTATCAGGTGGCTCACAACTGTCAATAATTTCAGGAGGATAAAACGCCCTCTTCTGGGTTGGGTGATGGTGGCACAAGGCCAGGTGGTAGTGGCACATGCCTTTAATCCCAGCACTCACGAAGGCAGAGGCAGGTGGATCTCTATGAGTTCGAGGTCAGCCTGGTCTACAGAGTGAGTTCCAGGATTGGCTCCATACATAGCTACTGAGACTAAACAAAAACATCTTGGTCCAGGTCAGGCATGGTGGTACTTGTCTATAGTTATAGTACTTAAGAGGCAAAGACAGGTGGATCTTTGTAAATTCCAGGCTACCCTGATCTACATAACAAGTTCCAGGCTCTTTTACAGCGGTTGCCTAAGATCATTAAAAAAAACACAAATATTTACAATTCATAACATAGCAAAATTACAGTTATAAAGCAGAAATGAAAATAATTTTATGGTTAGGGTCACTACATGAGGAACTGTATTAAAGGGTCATAGCATTAGGAAGGTTGATAACCACTTCTCTAGAATGAACAACCATAGCAGCAGAAGACATGCATACAACATTTTATACAAATGTCTATACATACAGGCTAGGTGTGATGGCATATGACTGTAATCCCAACATTGGGGAGCTAAGACAGAAGGATTTGAAGTCAACACCTGCCATACAACAAGAAACTGTCTCAATTCCCCCCCCCAAAAAAGTCTATACACACACATATACACAAATAAAACTACTTTTGAAAATGTAGCAATATAGCAATTAATGTATAAATAACACAAAGCAATATGCAAAAATAGAAACACAGGAAAAATAAATGTAGGCAGTTATTAACAAGTCATATATTCACTCAGGAAGTAAGAGCAGAGAACAAAGAGTTCAAGACCACATTAGGCTACATAAGACCCCTGCCTCAAAAACAAAAGAAAAAAAAAGCAAAGTAAAAAATATAAAAGATCTTGTCTAACAAAAATTTAAATTTCTAGATGGAAAAAACCTACAGTATTTTGCCAGTCATGGGGGTGCATGCCAGGAGGCAGAGACATGAAGATATTCCTGTACTGGTGGTCAGTCTGGTCAACAAAACAAGTTCCAGGGAAACCAGGGTTACATAGTGAGAGCATGTCTTGACAAAAACAAAAACAATGTTTTAAAGTGAAATACAGGATATAAGGAGAATCAGTTCAATAGTGAGTACTTGCCTAGCATGCACCAGACCCTAGGTTTGCTGCCCATCACTGAGAAAAAAAAAAAGAAACAAACCACCAAAACAGTAAAAGGCAAGGCAGTTATGGAGCTCACCTTTAATCCCAGCATTGGGAAGGCAGAGGCAGGCAGAGTTCGAGGCCAGCCTGGTCTACTGGGCTAATTCCAGGACAGCTAACACTTTACACAGAGAACCCTGTCGCAAAATAACAAATGAAACAAAACAAAAATAGTAAGAGGTAGACAGGCAGACCTCTGTGAGTTCGAGACCAGCCCAGTCTACAGAGTGAGTTCCAGGGCAGCCAGAGCTGTTACACAGAGAAACCCTGCCTCGTAAAAAACACAAACAAACAAAACAGAAAAAGTTTTAATTAAATAACAGTAAGAACAATAAAAAGAAAATACCTAAAATGCTGATTCATCAACAAATAACTGTGAAACATTCTCATGAGCACACATTACTATGACGACAGTGACAATGGCAGCCAAATGTCTGCAGCAGTCTCACTAACTACCAGTCTGTCTCCACGCTTAAAGAACTATTAAAATAACGGTACCCCACTTTATTAAAGACAAACTATTTCAAGAACTACTCACCAGCAACACTGAGTAGAAACCTGGCTGTGTCTCCCACTGCTTCAGCTGCTCCTCAGCGGGCTTTAAAACAGCAGTATCCTGACTGGTGGCCTGGGTTAAGACCTGAAGAACTACAGAGCTGGCGCTATTGAGATCCATGGAAGCCTGCAATGGTAAGGCAGCACATCTGAGTACACGTTATATGTATTACAAACCGACAGTCACATAAACACTTTCTCCCCACCTGACCTCTACGTTTTCTATACTAGCTACACCATTACTTACAACTCCCACAATTCCAATTACTTTTACTTAAATTATATTTCTAAAGGACATTGCTTTTATTGTTTCATAAACAAAAGTAAAGTGAGATTGGAGAACCCACATACACAAAACTGCAAATTTCCAAATTCTGATTAAATATCATTTCCTAGGGCATTCCCTACCTCAGCATCTGTCATCAAAATCATTTTATTTTTTTTTAAAGATTTATTTATTATGTACACAGTGTTCAGCTTCCATTTATGCCTGCAGGCCAGAAGAGGGCACCAGATCTCATTACAGATGGTTGTGAGCCACCATGTGGTTGCTGGGAATTGAACTCAGGACCTCCGGAAGAGCAGTCAGTGCTCTTAACCTCTGAGCCATCTCTCCAGCCCCTCAAAATCATTTTAAAGATAAAATGCAAATGTGAAACATATAAATTATACAGAGAGAGAGAAACACATACTCACTAATACTTGAAAAATAAACTAAGGTAACTACAATCCTTGCACATGGCAAGACTCTGTCTCAGAAAAGAGAGGTAGGATGATACTGCTACGTATTAAATACTGTAAACCTTCCCCCAAGGCATATGCTAAAATCTAATGCCTAATATCTTGGTATTTGGAGCTGAGAAGTTAGGTCGGTATTAAATCATCAGTACAGATCCCTCATGCATAGTCCAAATGCGTCTATAACAGGACATTAGAGAGCTACCTTATTCTTTCAGCCATATAAGGATATAATAAAAAGTCTGCAAACAGCAGATGGTCCTCATCAGTATCTAACTATGCCAGCACCCTGAGTTCAAGGCCAATCTGGGCTGTGTAGTAAGACCCTGTCTCAAACTAAAAGCAAGGCCAGTAGGATGGTAACACCAAGCCTGACGTGACCTGCATTCAATTCCCAGGAACAACATAGTTCAAAGAACCAACTCCCACAAAGTAAGTATCTTATCTAACAAACCAAGAACTACATAAAGTTAAGAAATGTGTATCCTTTATTCATATATGCCATCATAGTTCATCACAGTACAAAGCAAGCAGGTATGCTCACCTGTGCAGAGATAGCACTGCTACACTGACTTGAGCCTGCCTACATCAATTACTAAGAAAATTCCCCCAGACATGGCGATAGGGCAGCATGATGAAGGCAATTCCTCAACTGAGGTCCCTCTTCCCAAGGGACCAGTCTGTGCCACGTTGACAACTGAGGTCCCTCTTCCCAAGAGACCAGTCTGTGCCACGTTGACAACTGAAGTGAAGCATGACAAGCCCTCAACTCAGATTTTCTAATGTCTGACAGCCTTAATCTCTCAAGTGTGATACACCATATTTGGCCAGAGATTTCATTCATTTAACAGCTATTTTTCACTACTCTTTGCCAGGTGCTATTCTAGTTTCTAGGCTATACTTGGAACAAATTTAAGTCCCTGTTCCCCGGTCATTAAATTCAAATCAAGAGACTGTACTATAATGGTCTATATATATCCTAACCTCTGCTGTGGGATGGTCTTTCTGGACGCTGTGAATAGGTGCTGCTCTCACTGGTTGACAAATAAAGCTGTTTTGGATAAAGCCAGGTGGAAAATCCAAGCAGAGATACAGGAGAAGAGTGGAGTCTGGGAGACACCAGCCAGCTGCCAAGGAAGCAAGACATGTAGAAAATGACGTAATGCTACAGCCACATGGTAAAATATAGATTAATAGAAATGGGTTAATTTAAATGTAAGAGATAGCTAATAAGCCTTAGACATTGGTCAAGCATTTATAAGTAATATTAAGCCTCTGGGTGGTTATTCAGGAACTGTAAGGTAGGCAAGAAATCTCCAATTACAAACTTCTGTTAAATTAGTGAAATCTTTCTAGTCAAATATGGTGTGCCACACTTGAAATCCTGCACTCAGAAGACACAGAAGATCACTTTCAGTTTGAGACCGTCACGGTCTCCATAGTTAGTATGTTCCAGACTACCAAGGACTACATAGTAAAACAATATCTCAAAACACAAACAATAAAAAGTAACCAATAATTTTTTAATAAATCCTGATCTCTACATATAGTTGTGTAAATCCACAAAAAGCAGCCACTTCTTCCTTTTCAATCTTCCTCAGTCTAACCTTCACAGAATATAATATTACTGTTATCAATCCCTGATAATTCCACTTACATTCACAGTCTTTAACAATGAAACAGCCTATATGAGCTGTGCACCACTCCAAAAGAAATATAGTAAAGGAATCTTTGCATTCAATTCTACAAAGGGAGAAAGACAAGCTAAAACATACTGTAAAGATATGGTAAGTGTTAAGGAGGAGAACTCACAAGTTTCCACTCTAGCAGGCTTAGCAGAGGCTTCCCTCACAGAGGACTGAACGAGCATAGTCTTAAAAGCTGAGTAAGAGATCCCTAGATCAGTGCATGCTGTGGCTCCCTCAGACAGGTGAAGGTCACATTCCCAACATAACAAGATCCAAACTTATTTTAATCCAATTACTTCTGAAGAATTACAATTTAGCATGAGACAAGGAAAGGGACTGTGGTGGTTTGAAGGAAAATGGCCCCCACAGGCCCACAGGGACAGGCACTATTAGGAGGTGGGGTCTTATTGAAGTAGGTGTGGCCTTATGGGACGAAATATGTCACTGAGGGTGGGCTTTGAGATTTTAGAAGCTTAAGCCAGGCCCAGAGGCTTACTTTCTCTTCCTGCGGCTGCTGATGACCCAGATGGAGGACTCTCAGCTCCTTCTACCTGCATTCTGCCATACTTCCTACCATAATAAATAATGGACAAAATCTCTGAATTCTAAGTCAGCCCCAATGAAATATTTTCCTTTGTAAGTCATGGTTTCTCTTCACAGCACTAAAACCCTAAAGCAGGGGTTAATAGAAAATTAAACTTATCTGCACTTTAAAATGAGAACTACCGACCTCCAGAACTATTAGAAAATAAATTTCTAGTGTAATATACCTCATCCGTAGGTAACACAGCAACAACGCCTTTAAGGAGCAAGAAGAGAAAGTCAAAAGTTAATAGTCTCTGCAAGAAACAGAAAAGCATTATTAGGAACATACAGAATTACTAGGTTCCATAGTTACTATTTAAGAAAAGTTCATTGTTGGGAGTGATGTGTGAGCAAGATATATTAGTGGATAGTCACAAAGATTATGAGAGTGACCAATCACTTTTTGATGGAGTCAAGGTCACTCCATGAGATGGAACCCACACCTGACATTGCTATAGGAACCAAAAATACGAGACTAGAGAGGTCATGGGCCTAGGGGAAAACCTACTACTATCATTCTGTTAAAGGAATAGCAATAAAATGACTCCTAATAACATTTCACTATAGTCACAGACCAGTGCCTCGCTCAGCCCCCATCAGAGAAGCTTATTCTTGCAGTAGACAAAAATTAACATAGAGATCCACAATAGAACAATGTTCAGAAAGTGAGAGCTTGGAACACTCCGTCCAAAATAGGATGTCTTCATCAAACCCCTCCCCTCAAAGCTTGGGTATCTATGGAGAACAGGAAGCAGAAAGATTGGAAAAGCCAGAGGTGATGGATGACTCTAAGCAAACAGTGTTTCCCAGACATCAGAACCTATGTACATATCAACTCCTATGTGGTATGAGAGTCTGTAGTAGCAAAAATAAGAAATGCACAGCTTCAAGCCAGACCAGGTCCTAGCACGGGGGGGGGGGGGTGGACATGGGATCCCATCCCTAACAAAGATGCTATGCTATCTGTAACTGACACATTCTTGGCAAAGGAAAAATCTGCTATTTCTAGTGAAGTAACACTGAGTATATCAACCATACTGCAGGGCAGGCCCAACACAAAACAAACCCAACAGTATTTTTATGAACTTTTCACTTCATTTTTGTTTTGGGGTTCTTGTTTTGTTTTGTTTTTGTCTTACAGGTATTTTACCTATTTGTTTGATTTTTATTCTTGCTCTTTGGGGTGTTTCTTGTGTGTGTGTGTGTGTGTGTGTAAGAGAGCAAAAATACATAAAGTTGGGTAGATAGCGAGGTGGAGAAGATATGGGAGGAGTCAGAGGAAGGTAAAAAACATAAAATATATTGCATAAAAAATTTAATTTAAAATGAAAGAAATGTTTGTTGTTAGGCTAGACACAGCTCATCAACTAAGAGTACTGGCTGCTCTTGCAGAGGACCTGAGTCTCTCCCAGGACCCAAACAATGGCTCACAACTATCTGTAACTCCAGTTCCAGGAGATCCAACACCCTTTCAGGCCTTGCCACCAGGCACATACATGGGGCACAGAAATATATGTGGGTGAAACATTCATACAAATAAAAATAAATAACTTCCTTTCAAAAAAATGTTCACTGTTGAATTCCTATCTGTCATTCACAAATGTTTTGGGTCAGCTGATACAATAAACTCTGACAGTGACCAGGAAATAGAACCAGGAGAAGCAATAGAATGAATCAGAGTCAGAGTTACAAATACAGATACGTATGATCTTATAGCATTACTGCATCTAAATCCACTTCTTTGACCAAATAAATCAGAATAACAAAACACTTCAAATTCAATGATGGGCTTTTTATACATTCATTCTCTTTCTCTGTCTCTCTCTTTCTCTCTCTCTCTCTCTCTCCCTCTCTCTCTCCACACACTCTCTCCAACTTCCTCTGACCAAAGCAGTACATCTCAAAACTTTACTGAACATTCCTCTAGTCTAAATATCTTATTAAAATGCAGATTCTGTATAAGTTATTAAACAGGGCCCTCACTGTTAGGAATAGAAAACATCCCTATGGTCAGGGAGGCCCAAGACTCCCAACACAACACAGGCAAACTGCCACTGCTATGGGCCACTCCCTAGAACGAGAATGTAAGGCCAGATTGCTAAATAAAATAAAATGCCACATGTGTCACTCACAAGATATAGAGAAATCAAGCTAGAACTGGATTGGAAGCTCCCTCTCTGATGGCAAGTTCTCACAGTGTTAGAATGAGCTATGCTGGCTGCTGGAGAATAATTGTCACCAACATTTATACGAGCCCTATGCGCAACAATACTAACAACTGAGGCAAGATGAGGTCACTGATACAACAGTGGTAAGTCCGTTACTGGACTAACCAACTGCCGTCTGATTGAATCTGATGCCCGCTGACAGGAGGGACTTTACATCTGGCACTGTAAACCCAGTCAAACACCCATGGCTGGGCAGGTTAGAGGCCCTAGAAGCGAAGCTACTTCTGCTGTTTTTCAAAATGGACATGATGTACTTATCAAAACTGCCTTCTAAATGACTGTTGTTAACATTATTACAGATTTGTGCTGTTATCTACTTTGGTCATAGAAGCTTTCTTCAATGGTCAGCAGTGACTACAATGGTCAAAGTACTGAGACTAAATTACTGTTGAATGCCCATGCAAGTGTAAACAAATCTTCACCAATGTTTCTATAGACAATCCTAATTAATATCATAGCAAAGAGATAGAGACATACACAGAAACAAGAGTGAGACAGACACGAAGATAGAAAGGGGCTAGTTAAAAGAGGAAGTGTATGAATGGAAGGGGCACAGAAGGGTAATGAAGTGGATATGATCAAAAAATATTATAACATGTACTAAAATGACAGAATGAAACCTATTATCATATATAACATATACTAATAAAAAAGCAAGTTTTAAAAACACCTTAGTATGTAGCTTCTATTTCAGCAACTTTTCAATCGAGCTGGAAGTATATACTTTACAAAATTCCCAAATTTTGAGGAGCAAAGATGTAGAACACTAATTGAACTTATGCTCGACAAAACTTATAATTGTAGGCTTATTGGTAGTCAGTCTCATAATTAGAAAATCAAACAAAAGACACTCTAGAAGCACACCTGCAAGAGATGTGATTAGCCATTCTGTAAAACACCTTGGGATCAGCTGACAATATCCATCATATGCACACAGTCCAAGAAAGAAGCAAGGCTAGGGGGCAGCAGTGCAGCGAAGACTGCTTGCACAGCATGCATAAGTTCCTGGGTTCTACCACTAACACCACAAAAAAGAAAACAAAAGACAAAAACAAAGATGCAGAAATAGCATAGTAGTAAGACATGTGCAAGGCTCTGGGTTCAGCCTCAACACTGCAAAAAATAAAGATTAAAAAAAAAACTTAAAATTACCAACGGTAATACTACATTAAACCTGATGTGGTAGCACACACCAGCAGTGGGGAGTAAAAGGTAGGCAGATCTCCATGAGCTTAAGGTCAACCTGGTCTACATGGAGTTCCACACCAACCAAAGCTACATAGTGAGAGCCTGTCTCAAAAATAATAATGAAATAATAATAACAAATTAGAAGGAAGATTAAATATACACACATGCAAAGCAAACATCAAGAACCAACTAATCAGGACTGGAGAAATGGCTTGGTAGTTAAATGGCTTGCTACTGTCAAAAAGGACCCAAGTTCTGATCCCAGCATGTATGTGTCAGGTGGCTCACAACTGCCTGTAATTCCACTACAAGATGGGCAACACCATTCATCCAACACATCTTCTGCCTGTGCCAGCACCAGCACGCACATGACATACACATATATGCACGGACAAGAACACAAATTCAGATTAAAAATAAAACTAATCAAACACTGCCTTTCCCTAAATATGGATATTTTCATTCTGGAGAAACATCTTCAGTATATTTTAAGTTCAAATGCTGCAAGCATTTTTTCGGCCTTCTATTTTGGTTCTGAATGCAAATACATTCATAACATCACAAAATCTAAATACTTGTTTAATTACCAAGTAATTTTTACACACTTCTTTAAAACCTCCAATCATATTGCTACATCCAAATATCTCTGAGAATCCTCTTTTTGCTTTAAGAAGTGTAATCAGGACAGAGTACACCTTTCTGCTTTACAGCTATAACACACATCCACAAACCACTGCCATAATTAAACTGTTTGCACCAGTCCCCGTGCTAGATACCGTCAGAAAACATAAAAAAAAAAAAATCTACAACCTTATCGCAACCAACATAGAGAAATTTTCTAATTTTACAATAACTGTTCTCAGTGTGGAACAACGATGTAAGGAAAGCTATCGAGCCATGAATAATCCATTTAATGAAGTCATTCTGCCCTGAACCAAAGCAGAGAAATTTGAAACAATGTGGAAATGGAAGAGAGAAATCCCTATCCATGAGAGGTGAAAAAACATGGTTGCAGACTGTTCTTCCTTGCTTCCTTCTAAAGAATAAGCAAATCTTAAAGGCGCTATCGCATACAACAGATGTTGCATGCGTTTGTTTAATGTGTGGTGAGGAGGTATGCCGATTACAACCTTGGCACCAGGTGCCAAATGACCAGACTTTGCGATTGACGCAAATCACTTTGCTGTATGATTCTCTCGTTCGCCACGTACTAAGAGGATTAAAGGAAAATGCCAAATGCTATGGGCCTCGACATAATTTTGCTGAATCACAAATATTCCCAAATGTAAAGCTGCAGGAGTCGCCCAGCCTGAGCACCGGCGGCCATACCCCAGAAAGAATCTCCACTCCGAAAAACGTGTCTTTTTTTCCCCTTAAAAGAGAAGGATTAATGTTTAAAGCTTCCACAGCAAGGTCGCCTGTACAGTTAACAGCATACACTGGTTTTAGAGGCAGAAGCACGTCTTCCTGCACTGTGCAACCCCAAGCCTCCAAGGACAAATACAACCCCCCGCCCCGGCCGGCGATAGGGGACACAATGGGTAACCTCAGCTTTGCTCAGCCTGTCACTCAGACCCTGTCACAGCGCACCGTGGACCCAGCAATGTCAGGCTTTCCGCAGCCCGGGAGCCTGTGCTCCCCCCGGGCTACTCCAGGGCCGCGAGGGCCCGCGGCGTCCAGCTCAGGTGGACCCGCGTTCCGCCCTCGGCTCACGGGGTCCCGCTGGCCAGTCCACTCGTCCCTTCCACCCGCGCGGCTCGCGGCCCGGCCTCACCGTGTTGCCTCAGTCCGGAAGAGCCCGGTCCGCCCCTTTCCACTCGTCCACACGAAGCGGCGTTGGTTGCTTCCGCGCCCCCCACGCTGCTAGTCCGCACGCTGCCGCCTACTGATGCCGAAAACGGCTTCTAGGAACGCGCCATGTTCCCCGTCGCCACTCCAGACGACGCGGGCGCGCTAAAATGACGTCACAGGATCCCGGCGCGGTGCGCAGGGGCGAGGCCGAGGACGAAGGCGATAGGCTAGAGGAGGGGAGGGGAGGGAGGAGCTCGTGTTCGAACACAGAGGCGCGCCGCAGCAAACACAGCTGTGTGCGCTTGCGTGGTACACGGAGCCGTGCGCAGGCGTGGGTATCCGTTACTATGGAAACCGTAAGTCCCGGGAAAATCGGTTGTGTCCTGGGCTGGTTGAAGTGTAAGTCAAAACCATTTCATCTTCGTTCTTTTAGATATCAACTACTTGTTTCATGGATCTGACACAGCACAGGAGCGTTATTAAAAGAATCCCATTCATAAACCCTGCCACCATAGGAATTTGTTCAAGCTTGGACAGGCTTTATTTTGCGGTTTTGTATTTTTGTTTGTTTTTTTGTTTTATTTTGTCTTGTTCTAGTGTTGTGTTGTTTTGTCGGTGGGGAATTGAGAGGGTCTCACGAACCCAGGCTGGGATCACAGCATTTTTTGTAGCTGACCATCAAATCGTGACTCCTCCACATCCCAGATGTTCAGACTACATGCATGTCTCTCAAGATTTCTTGAACTTGACTGTTCTACTCCACAGCAATACCACGGGTGAAAAGATTTCAAAGGACCAGTACTATCTAGCCCTGCAAGCTAGTTTAAGCTTTTTGTTTTTAAGAAGAGAACTTGTGAGGAAGATTAACTGTAGTCATAAAGTCCGATTGAATTTGTTGTTCGTTTAGGATGTGCACAATACAATCTCAAGATCTTTAGGTTGAATGGCCCATTTTAATCCCCAAGACAATCCTGTGAGGTAGATACATTATTATGTCCATTTTACAAAAGAAGAAACTGGAGCACAGATAAGTTAACATGCTAAAGTTCAATAGCTAGTAAATACAAGCATTAAAGTTTGAACTAAAAACAATAGTAAGGTCTTCTTTATAAGACTGTCTCTCATACAAAGACTTTTTTAATCAATACAAAAATGAAAATTTCCTCAATACAAATACATGATGTCATTGAAGGTCTGGCTGACACAGGTGCAGACATAGGAATAATTTCTTCAAAATCTTGGCATTCATATTGGCCTCTTCAGAATGTAATGTTTAGTTTTAGGGATTGTAACTTTATCTCAGGTGAAGTAGAGCATAAGGTGGGTTTAATGTATAGGACCAGAATGACAGAGAGGAATATTAAAACCATATGTGGCTAACATAGCAATGAATTTGTGGAGATGTGACTGGTTAAAGCAATGGAATACTCAACAATATCCCCCCAATCTTAGAAATAAGTCATAAATTAACATATTTCTAGGAAAAATATTATTATTATTATTTGTGCAACAATAAACTTTAAAATCAGCACAACAATTCCAGAACCTGGGAGATAGAATCAGGAGAACTGGCAAACTTTGAGAGCGGGCTTCATGGTATACTCCAGGGGAGCCAATGCAACTGTGACTCCAAAAGCGAACAAACCACCCACAAAACTTCAAAAAGAACGAAATTAAGAAGTTATACATATCTAAAGAGCCTGGGAGAGGATGAGATGGTTCAGTGGTAGAGTGCTTGCCTGTTGTGCACACAACATAAACGACTAATTCTGTGAAGCAAATTTCATTTTCCAGATTTACTAGAATTAACTATGATGTTCAAGCTGATCAGATTAAGAACCACGTCCAGGAGCAGGCCCTGAACCTCACCAGGCAGCAGAAAAGAGTCAACTCTGCTAACAGAGGTGTAGGTGAGCCAGCCCCGAAGCTGTGACCAGGGAAGAGCTATCCTCATTTCTCATACGACAGACCAACCTTATGCCTGCCCAGACCCAGACTCAGGCTTGGCCTGCCCCAACATCCACCCCCCCCATGACCTGCTGGAGCACATGAAGGGACCTGACCTGCAGACCTAACGCTGCAGGATTTCCACAGCACAAGGTCACAACAGGATACCCAGGAAGAGTCCTGTTGAGGACACTGCAGCAATAGCGTAGTAGAAGTCTCAAACCAGACCAATGACGCTTTGCAACAAAGACATGGAAGCAAAGATTATGGGCAGAAGGGTTGACAGTGTGACTTGCTGAGTCACACTACAGCTTCCATGACGAGATTTCTACATTTTCCTCTTTTTTTTCTCTTAAATATTTTTTTTTTAAATTTAGGGAGTGTACAGGGGCAGAGGGTGAATGTGAAGGGACTGGGAAATGAATGGGATCAAGATAAATGATGTAAGCTGGGCGGTGGTGGTGCACGCCTTTAATTGCAGCACTTGGGAGGCAGAGGCAGGCAGATCTCTTGAGATGGAGACCAGCCTGATCTAGAGGACGTTCTAGGACAAGTTCAAAAGCTACACAGAGAAACCCTGCCTTGAAAAAAAAATGCATGTTGAGTGGAGGCTGTTTGTTTGTTCCCAGCAGCTCAGACCCAAAATAATCACTCAGAAGCTATATTATTTGTAATACTGTTTGGCCAGTAGCTTAAGCGTATTGTTAGGTGGCTCTTATATCCTAATACATTTCCATTAATCTGTGCAACACCATGAGGTCATGGCCCATGAGCGAAGTTTCCACGAGCTCCAGCAGAGGTGTCAGTCTCAGTAGCAGCTACACGGCTTCTCTTGACTCTGCCTACTCTCTCTCTATATCTCTTTCAGCCTGGCTTTACTCTGTTAAGCCATTGGCTGAAAGCAGCTTCTTTATTAAACAATGGCAATAAGACATATTCACAGCATACATATACAGATTGGTGCACCAACATGTGCCAGCTAAGTATACATAAAAACTGAGAGAACTTGAAAAGAAATTCTAGACACACACACACACACACTCACACACACACACACACGCGCACACACACACACAGTTTAGCTGCATTTTTTTACATGGGCTTTTTTTGCTGGAAGTGAACAGGGGCACTTCAGCTCCTTTAAGAGAGTTCTTCCTCGCTGTTTCTTTTCTTTTTTTTAATCAATCCAAGTCACCCTTCTTCACTGTTATCTTTTCTTTTTTAAAAAAGATTATTTATTTATTTATTTATTTCTGCCATATCCTGCGTGTTGGCCAGAAAAGGACACCAGATCTCACTACAGATGGTTGTGAGCCACCATGTGGTTGCTGGGAATTAAACTCAGGACATCTGAAAGAGCAGTCAGTGCTCTTAACCACTGAGCCATCTCTCCAGCCCCCTTCCTTGAAGTTTCAAAATGCAGCTAACTGGTCTGTGCTGCCAGCACAAACTCTAGCTATTTCAGGAGGCTGAACACTTGAATTGGGTTTGTGGGCAGCATGCTGCAAGTTATTTGGTGACAACATGGGCCAACTCATTACTAGAGTTGAGCTGCTGAGCGTGGCACCCACCCAGAAGTCTCAGAGGCAGTGAACAGACTTCTGCCATATTGGACTGGGCAGAGCCAACAGGCAGGACTGTGGAGTTGGTCCTAGCTATGCCCGCTTATAAAAAAAATTAAAAAATTAAAAAAAAAGGTGTTTCTGGTCAGAAAATAATTAAAGATACACAATAAAGACAGATTCAGATTTTTTAAAAAAGACCTCTAAATGGGTCAAAGTGTTGGATAAATGTACGTAGGCTTGGGAGAGAGAAGAAGAAGAGTATAGAGAGTTATAAAAGGAAGTAAATCATTTTTTAAAAAAAGCAAAATCTTTAAAGAGACAGAGAACAGAAAGTCACAGATTAAAGGAGTGAACAAAAAGATGGAATATACACAGAGAGTCTGGATTAAGTACAGAGAGAAATTTCATTGTACTGGTTGCTAAGCTACACCAACATATATATTTTAAAGGTATCTTGACTTCAAAATTTGGGCCTAAGGATATGTTGTTTTAGAAAAGAGTTTCTGATTTTGTTTCGACAGAGGATGAGAACCTGTGGATTCCTTCCAGACTAATGTAGTTTGATGGACCAAGACCACCTGAAAGGTCTCCAGAAAACCCTAAAATTGTCCAAAAAAACACCAGGAAGCAGTTTGGAGAGAACTATGCCCAAATTCCCTAAATGATTGCTTATAAATATTTATTTACCTTTAAAGGGTGATATGCTATAGAGATGAATACTTTGCATTGGTCTGAATCTTGATCTATTGATACAAATTTAAGGTAGCTTTGTTATACTGTATATATGTGTTTCTCCTTTTATTTAAGACATTGTGTTTGCGCAGCTCATTTAAAAATGCAATGTATAATTAAGAAATATAGGTTAATAATAGTCATCTATAGTAGTCAAGCTTGTAGTCATGTTAGGTTTTCTAGATATATAGAGATATATTTCAGTTAGATAATCTTCAAACCTTTCAAAGACCTATGAAATATGGCATTTTAAAAGTTTTAAGAACTTAAAACTCTTCATGACAATGAGATGCATCTGTTCTTTGCCAATTTCAAAAGGAAAATGGGCATTGAAGAGACTCCTTATGGAATTGTTTGGCCTTTTGGGCAACCAAACTGTTCTTGCTTAGACTGCTTGATGTTGTACTGTATGAACTGGACATGCGGAACCCACAGAAAAATGACTGCTGAACTTGCCTAAAGGTGAAATGCTCCTTTGAGGTTCTTGCTTCATGAAAGAATCTGCCAGACATTCTGCAGGGCACAGAAAAAAAGTGACTGACAAACTACCAATATAGACAGAACTATATTTCAAATTTCCTGGTTCATGGAAAAGTCTGCCAGATATTATGGGCTCGTAGACTGAAGATGGATGCCCCAATGTTACAAAAGAACTTCGGGTGATTGTCCAGGCAGTGAAATGTCTCTGTCAATTCTAGAGTTTGGAAGTTATAATGCACTTCCTGTTAATTTAGGTAATATTATATCCTTCTGGTGTTGAAGAATAGATAGTTATAGTTTTCCTTAGTTATGATAAAAGATGAAGTAGATATAAGTATTGTAACTATAATTTATCCTTGATAACTGTTTTGTTGTATGTAATCTTGCAATGTTAAAGTTAAAACCTTTTTATTTAAACAAAAAAGGGAAAAGGATATGGGAAATCTTTCCGCATATGTGTTGCTTTTATAGGTTAATAAAGAAGCTGCATTCAGTCAATGGATTAACAGAATACAGCCAGGCTGGAAGAGATATAGATAAAGAGAGAGTAGGCGGAGTCAGTGAGAAGCCACATAGCCAGAGACAGAACCTTGCCGGTAAACCATGAGCCTCATAGTAAAATATAAAATAATAGAAATGGGTTAACTTAAGATATAAGAGCTAGCTAACAATACACTTAAGCTATTGGCCAAACAGTATTGCAAATAATATAGTTTCTGTGTGATTATTTCAGGTCTGGGCAGCCAGGAATGAATGAAAAGCCTCCAACTACATATGCATGATGTAAATGACACATAGAATAAATTTGAAAAAGGAAAGAAAGTTGTCCTTCATGGAGACAAGCATTGTCAGACTGGCACAGTTCCCCATGTGTGAAGTATTTCCCGCCATATTTCAGCACTTCATTGAAATGTCGACAGTCAGTCAGAAATTCTCATGTGCAGATGTAGAGATTAGGACAGCTGTCAAATCATTAAGCACATAATTGAACTCTCTCCCTTCTTCGGCACATCTACTCAGTAATGGAATACATTACTCTGAGAACCTGATAACAGTCTCCTTTAAGATGACCTCAGATGACCCCACATGTTCTTCCCACATATTTCTTACATCTGTCAATCACCAGCCCATCAGTCTCCACCACAGTGACCACCTTTGGTCTCAGTTTAATTGTTTCCCATATATGCCCCCATCTCCACCTCCCAGAATCAGTACATCTTTGCCAGTATTGTCTTCTTTGCCACTGTCCGTGATGGTCTGGGTATACGCTAAGTCAACTTTTGACAAATCAACATCCTTACTAAGAGTGAGATATTTCCAAGCTGCTTAAGGTGCAGAATTTCAACATTTTGGTAAGTCAGATCTTCACCATACACCACTTCATCCACATCTTCCGCAACTGGACACTTATCAGCAGTCGGCCAGTATCTGTTGATGACCTCACCTTGAGCCACAGGTGGTAAATTCTTCACCTGCCAAACACAGTCCTGCTTCATGTCTTTTATTTTTTTTCTTCTATTTTGTTTAAAAAGCTGTCAGCTTCTTGTCTTGTTCGTCACTGTCCTAACTCTGAAGGTTTAGCAACACCAATACATGTGGGTAATTCTCAAATTGGCAGATCTTCTGTGGTGTGTGTGTGTGTACATTGCTAAATAGCTGTGGTCCTGTCAGGTGTGCAGTGACCCTGAAATCTTCTGTACTTGGAAAATCTTTTCCCGTTCTTGTTTCTGAAAAAGGAAAGAGGTCTTTTTCAGAATTGTCTCATCATTAGCTTTGGCATCGAGTATGAAGTTCAGAATGTGCTGTGTTGTTGCCACAATGTCATGGTTTGAATAGGTATGGGTCCCAAAGACTCAAGTTTGAATGCTTGCCCAATAGAAAGTAGCACTATTAGGAGGTACCACCTTGAAGGAAGTGTGTCACTGTGGTCTCATAAACTCAAGTTGTACTCAGTGTGGCACACAGTCTCTTGCTGCTGCGTGCTGAGCAAAATGTAAAACCCTCAGTTCCTTCTGAACACCATGTCTACCTGCACACAGCCATGCTTCTCAACATGATGGTCATGGGCTAAACCTCTTTAAGCCAGCCCCAATTAAATGTTTTCCTTGTAAGAGTTGCCTTGGTCACGGTGTCTCTTCACAGCAATAGAAAAGAGAAACCTGGACTCATAGTGAACAGGCTTGTGCCATACCCCAGAGAGGCAGACTGGCAGTCTTGGGTGTCAACAGGTGTATCAGACTGCACCGCTCCCCTTAAAAAAATAAACTATTTTAATAAGCAGTGATAGTGTCATGTCCATCCTTTCCCTCCTACCATATGGCAGTGACTGGCATACTGTAGACGTTCCGGTATCGGGAACAGTTTCTTTCCTTTTCTTTTTCTGTCTTTTTTCTTCCCCGAGACAGGGTTTCTTTGTGTAACAGCCCTGTTACCTTATCCCTCAAGCCTAGGCTTCTCATCCCATAACTTCCTGAGAAACAGGAGGCACAAGGGAGAACTGGAGGGGGTGGGGGTGGGGGTCGGGGGAAGGATGGCGCGGGGTGGGAGGGGCAGAGGTCGCAGGGACTGGCCCACCCGTACCCAGTCAATCCGAACTGCATGGCTCAGCAGCGCGGTGGCTTCTGGGAACCCTGGCTTCTGGGGAAGGCGTTGCTGCAGCCGAGACTCCAATTCCCGGCGGCCATCGGGCTCGAGCCCTGTCCTCCTGTAGAGACTCAGCAGAGACTACAATTCCCAGCGATCACTGGGCTCCAGCCCTGATCTCAGTGGGAGGGGAAGTAGACCTCTCTGGCGCCTTGGTCGTGTCAGTGCTGACGGCGACTAACACGCGGTGCTCAGCTCCTTTCGCTTATCCTGAGACTCCTGAGAAGATGCCAAAGGCCAAGTCCGCGGCGAGTGGCCGCCGGCGCGAGCGGCTGGAGCAGCGCCGGGAGCTGAAGCGGGCCGGAGGTGCGGCGTGGTGGAAGCTGGGGGCGAATCGCGTCTGTCGGTGCGGGCTGTCCCGCGGCGGGGTAGGCTCACTGTGGCCTGTGCTCCCGGCCGCTCCGAGGAGGGTGCAAGCTCAGCGCCAGCCCTTTCCCGCGCCTGGTCTTCTGTGCTAGCAGGAGGGATGGATGGACTTAAAGCTGCACCCCAACCCCAGCCCTAAAAGCGGGACGCTTGTGGCATCATTGGTGCAGAAATGTCTCTGGGACGGCCTAGGATCGATTCTTGAAAAGTTGGAAAATTAAGGCAGCTTCGTGTTTTATTCCAGGACTCATGTTCAACACAGGGATTGGACAGCACATTTTGAAAAATCCTCTCATTGTCAACAGCATTATCGATAAGGTGGGTGTAGACGAGGAAACGCATAGCGTTTGTGTGTCATCTTTTCCGGAGTACTTACCTGGTGTGACATTGTGTTGTGTGCCCTCATTCCAACATTTGGGGAAACTGAGACAGGGTGATGTTTTGTTCAAAGCCATTCTGTGCTATACAGGGAGACTCTTAAGAAAATAAAAATGAGGTAGGATGCCTGACATAAAATAGGTGCTCTGTGTTTATGTGTTGAATGAGTTGGTTGAGTGGCCCAAGAGTCATTCACATGCCGTCTTTTGCATGCTTCGTTCCGAGTTCGTTTCTGCTGCCGACCTTCAAGTCCTCCAGCTTTCTGTGAATTATCTACTTCATAGGTGGACTTTTCTTTGTTATTGTTCATTAATTTCAAGATGATTTCATCACTTTTTGGAGTATTTTTGCTTGTTTTGAGACTGGATCCCATGAAACTCAGGCTGGCTTCAAATATGGTATGTAGACGAGAGCCTACCTTGAACTTCCAAGCGGCTGTAATTCTGATCACTTTCTAAGCACCATATCATTTACTCTTTATTCTAGAGTTTAAAGGTGTCGCTCTCACACAGTTTTTTCCTCTGTAAAATATATGGAATGGTACTGCATATTTGGAGGATTATTCTGTATCTGTTACTATGTTGTGGTTATGAATGGTTGAGTGCCAAGAGGTAAAATATAGAGGGTAAAAATTACTTCTGTGTTTACAAGGGTGGCATCCTAGAGATGTAGTAAGAATTTAGTAATCCAGTCTTACAGAATATTCTAGTTGCATGTATATGCACACATAGTTTGTGAGGTTGCTCTATTCTTACTACACAGTGGTTAAGAATTGAGGAATCTTGCTGCCATATGCTGACCCTAGGCAAGCTCATCATGCTCTTTCCCATTTGAACTTGTTGATAGGAGCAGACGTAGTTACAGGTTGCTGTACCTACCACCAGTGTAGAAAGCAGGAAGCCATGCATAGAACTGCTTATTTTTGCCTTTTTTTTTCTGACTCCAGAAGTTGAATATATCCCGGAAGGTTAGGAAATGGAGATTTATACCTAATGCCTTTGAGGTACTATTGTTAACAAGAAAAATGAAGCTAGAGTAAAATTTCTTTAATTGTGTGTTGATGAATAAAACCAGTCATTTATAAGCTATGTGTTCAGGTAGGCCAGAAGCATAAGGAGTTGTGCTTGCTTTTAGGCTGCGCTAAGACCTACTGATGTGGTGCTAGAAGTTGGGCCTGGGACTGGAAATATGACCGTCAAGCTGTTAGAAAAGGCCAAAAAGGTAAAAAGGTGTGTGTGTGTGGGGGGTTACGTGTTACTACCAAATTAGTTCAGCTGGTTTACAAATATGTTTTAATTAATTGTCATTGTTTTAATAGTAATTATTGAGCTCTTCCAAATTTTAACTGAAAATAAAACGTATTTATCAAGAACACAAAATCTACCCTTGGTGGGGATAGGAATGGGTTACATGCTTGTTAAAGGAGTAACAATAAAATAGGAATCCTGAGCTAACCCAAAACTAAATTGCAAAGTACAGTTAACTGTCATGAAGCATGAAACAAAATAATGAAGTTAAAAGTTATTAGGAACAAGTTCAACAACAGGAGACCTGTATAGGGTACCTACAGGGTACAAAAGAGATAAAGAATGGATCTGGGAGTCAAACAGAAAAAGTAACATAAGTGTCTGCCCTATAGACAAGAGTCATGGAATTCAGTGAAACCTCTGCTGAGATATAATTATTTATTATAATAAAATAATTTCAGCTCCATCCACTTTGACTCACTTGCGACATTATGCCTTCTATTCTGGGTATCAGATGATGAAAGCTTCTGGGAGCAGGTCTCTTGTGCTGTCTGAAAACACTGGTTACATAAAGTGTATGCTTTTCATCCTCTTCAGTTAAAGCATGGAGACAGAGCAAGCAGGATGGCGTTTGAAGTGGTACAAGACAGCAGAGTGGGTGTTGATGTTAAGATTGGAAAAAGCTTAAATCATATAGCTCATAGAAGTTCTTACTTGGGTGGTAAAAGATTTATACTCAACAATGAAGTGCTGTTTTTTTTTTTTTCTCTCTCTCTTATTGTTAATGTAGGTAGTTGCCTGTGAACTTGATCCAAGGCTAGTAGCTGAACTTCACAAAAGAGTTCAGGGCACGTGAGTATATGTAATAATTGAAGTACATTTCAATCTTATGAAACAACATTCTCTTAAAATTTCTTTCCTTATTATCAGGCCTCTGGCCAGCAAACTCCAGGTCCTGGTGGGAGATGTATTGAAATCAGATTTGCCGTTCTTCGATGCTTGTGTGGCAAACCTGCCTTATCAGGTATTACTATCAGAAGCATCCTATTTCTCCAGTGCATCGTTCCTCAAAGCTAACTACTCATTCTCTTTCAGATCTCCTCTCCTTTTGTCTTCAAGTTGCTGCTCCACCGACCATTTTTCAGGTTTGTGAAAAACAACAATTACTGCTAAATTTTAGACTGGTATTTTAAGTCAGGAACACAGTCAAAGATTAATACAACTGAAAAAAACACTAGAGAATATTTTTGTAGAAAATACCAATTTCTGGGACAGGAATGTAGCTCACTGGATGGAGTGAAATACTGACTAGCATCCAGAAAACCCAGTGTTCAGTTTCCAGCACCACATGAGACTCAGTGGAATATTATTTGTTTTTTAATAAAGCTTGTCTGAAGATGAGAGGGAAAAACAGCCATACATGCCAGGGAATGGTGGTATACACCTTTAATCCCAGGACTCAGGAGACTGAGGCAGAGGGATTTCTGAGTTCAAGGCCACCCTGGACCACACAGGATTGAATCTGTCTCAAAGAGAAAAGGAGAGCACACAAAGGTGATCCCAGCACTAGGGAGGTGGAGACAGGAGCAATATGGCTGGGCAGAGAGAGGAATGTAAAGGGCAGTGTGAGCTGTGGAATCTTCAGGAATCGTGGAGACAGAATCGCACCCATTTTTGGTCTCAGGTAGAGAGAGGTAAGAGCCAGTGACTGACTGCTTTGTTTTTAGATCTTCAGGTTGAACCCCAATATCTGTCTCTGGGTTTTTATTATTTGTGCTACAATACTCTGTTTCAGAAGCACGTGCATGTGCGCGCATACACAATAACACACACACAAATACTGACTTCTAGGGAAGTCTTTTAGTTAATCAAAGTCTTTTTTTTTTACTGTGTGTGCATGCCTTTTCCTCTACTTTCTAATACTCTTAATAAACATTGATAAAAAAATTCCTTACATTATATCTGTCTAGGTACTTGTAGTAACTTAACTAGTTAAAATAATGGTTTAACATTGTTTAAAACCAGTAGCTTTGAAACTAAGTCACATACCTCCTCAAGTGTTTAAAAAATGAACTCATAAGTTGTGGGAGCCATAACCATCCTTTTAAAAAATTGTGTGTGCCTGCCTGTGTGCTTCCAGAGGTCACAGGACAACTTACAGGATCTCAGGGATCAAACTCAGGCCATCAGGCATGGAAACATGCCCTACCCCATTCCCTTTTAAATGACAAGGAATAGATTATATCAGAAGACAACTACATATACTGTCATAAAAGTTTTGTTTGGGATATGTAGACATATATGGATATACTTTGGAGGTCAAGGTAGGAGGATTGTGAGTTCAAGACCTGTTTGGGCAACTTTGTGAGACCTGGTCTCAAAATAAAAAAGCAGGCGAAAGGGCTGGAGATATATATAGCTCAGTGGTAGAGAATTTACCTTCGTGCGTGAGGCCTTTGCTCACGTGAAAATCTCAAACACAGTTTTGAAGATGTCTTCTCTTCACTAACCTTGAAACATGTCCCCATTGCTTACTGAAGAAGTTCACATTATTATTATTTTTAATGATTTTTCGAGACAAGGTTTCTCTGTGTAACAGTCCTAGTCTCCTGAAACTCACTTTGTAGACCAGGCTGGCCTCCAACTCAGATTGCCTGCCTCTACTTCCTGAGTGCTAAAGACGTGCACCAACACAGCCTGGCACATTGTAAATTGTTAAACCAAGTAAACACTGGACATTGTAACCTATCAGGCCATACCTGAGATGTAATTCCAACTACATCACAAATACAGTTCTCCTGTGGAGTCAACTTTACTTTTTGTTTTTCAGAAGGCATCATAGACTAATACTTAATACTTATACTAATACATAACAACAGATAAAAATGGTTGTTCATCTAATCCATGAGGAAAAGCCATCTTCCTTGTGGTTAGGAGTACAGCTATCTGTAGCAATAACACTCAGGCTGAAAGTGGTCTACGTTTTTGATCATACTGTCATTAACCACAGATCCTCCCAGAGCAATTCACTGTTGCTCAGTGGTTAAGGGCATAAGTTGCTCTTGCAGAGACAGGCGTTTTGTTCCCAGCACCCACATGGCAGCTAACATCTGGCTGTAACTCCTCTTCTAAGGATCCAATGTCCACTTCTGACCTCCATGGGCACCAATTCCACACACAGTGCAAATACATACATGCAGGCCAAACACTCAGAAACATAAAATAAAAAAAAATTAAAAAATATAGCTGTAATTGAAGATGTGCAGTTTTTTCTTGTTCCTTTCTGCTTCCTTTTCAGATGTGCTATACTTATGTTTCAAAGAGAATTTGCTCTTCGTTTGGTTGCAAAACCTGGGGATAAATTATACTGCAGACTCTCCATTAATACACAGCTTTTAGCTCGTGTGGATCATCTAATGAAGGTATGTGAGGTTTTTTGTGAGGTTTTTTTATTTTTATTTTTATTTTTATTTTGAGACAGGGTTTCTCTGTAGCTTTGGAGCTTGTCTGTGTACTAGCTCTTGCAGACCAGGCTGGCCTCGAACTCACAAGAGATCTGCCTGCCTCTGACTCCCAAGTGTTGGAATTAAAGGTGTGTGCCACCACCGCCCGGCTGGTTTTTTTTTTTTAATCATTAAATAATCAGTTTAATTCATTCTGGAGCACTTGGCCTTGCCTTACAGGATTTCGTTCTCTAACTCTTACTAGCCATGTGCTGGATCCACAGTCCTAAGCCAACAGAACATCTTTGGTTACCAATTTAAAGTTACCCTTCCCAGGTATGGTGACACACATTTTTAATCCCATTAGGCAGAGGGGTGATTGATGGTCCAGGCCAGCCAGACCTATATGGTGAGACCCTGTCTCCAAACAAAATGTCAATAAAGTTACCTCTGAGAGGACTAAACATTTTCTGATTAACAGGTGGGAAAGAATAACTTCAGACCACCCCCCAAGGTGGAGTCCAGCGTTGTAAGGATAGAACCTAAGAATCCGCCACCACCTATCAATTTCCAGGTGAGGTCAAAATACTAGGTCATTAAAGGCAAAAAATCCAGGTTGGAAAATGTCATTCTAAAGCAGCAGAACAATACTGACTCAACCTGAATATCCAAACAGAGGAGATAGGAATTATGGTGTAGCCTTAGGATGGAATTGTTTGACAGAAAATGCATACCAAACAAGAACATGGAAAATTTTTGTAAAAAGTCAAATTACTAGAATACTAGAATAGAGTTGCATTTCAAAACTTATGATTATATGTGTCGGAAACACTGAAGAAAACTTGGAAAACGATGTAAAATTAAATTAGCCCTGTTTGAATAGTACTGTGATAACACTTTCTTTTTAGTGGTTCTAAGGATAAAAACCCAAGGACTTATGCATGCTGAAGCAAGTGTGCTACCACTGAACCACATCCTCAGCCTCTGTGGCAAACATTTTTCCAATTAAAATTACTGGTTTTGTGACCAGAAAAAAAAAAATGTAGATGATTTGGGATAAAATTCAGCTAATTACATTAGAGAAAACTTGATGCACAAACTACGTCCTGAATTGTGTTTGTGCTTTGAATGTGATATCTTGGTTTTTATGAGGTAGGGTCTCTTGTGGCTCAAGACTAGGCTCAAGTTCTCCAGGTACTGTATCACTTTAAGCTCCTAATCATCGATAGGCCTGTGCCACTGTCTTTAGCTTGAATCTATTTTGAAAGTGATCCTATGCCATATTATGTATGGGGACAACTTTTTTCCAGTTGAATTCAGTGAGATTCACACAAATGCAGAAGTGTAAATCTTTTTGCCAGCTAGATCAAGATGTAGGTCATTTTCATTACCTCTGTCTTTACATATTAAAAATGATCATGGCTAGCAGGCATAGATAAGCAGTATTTGAAGAAAATAATTCATCTTATATTTCAGGAATGGGATGGCCTAGTAAGGATCACCTTTGTTCGGAAAAACAAGACACTGTCTGCTGCATTCAAGTAAGTATTCTACTACTTTGTAATGGTGAGGGACCAGTTTTCCAGATAGTCATATCATTTGGTCCTTTACCCACAAAAAGCTGCTCTAAGTAGATTATTCATGTCAAACAGACTTCACCTTTTAAAATAAGTACTAGGTACTGACAGAAGGTAATAAGAAAAATGGAGTTGGGAGTCAAATCAAGTTTCTCTTTGTAAAACGGAAAGATAATAATTTAACCACACATTTCCAAGTCTTTGCTTTTGGGTTTTCTCCTTTTATTGTGGGCGGGGACTTGTTGGGGTGCACATGTGAAGGTCAGAGAACAGCTCTGAGGAGTTGGTTCTTTCCCACTTTGATGTGTTCAGGGAATGGAACTCAGGTGATTAGGTTTACTAACTGACCCACCTTCTAGTCTCTGTGCTGTTTGACTAACTTGAAAGACTTAACAGAACCTGGGAATCCTAGGGTAAAGGAGGTAAGGTGTGATTTAGAGAGCGTGGACATTTTTTCTTGGGCATGCCAAAGATTGGGTCTATGATTTTAAGCATGCTAGCTGAGCATTCTATCACTCTGACTCCCTCAGACCCAGCTACCTTTTTGAGTTCCAGGCTGGCCTTGAGTTTCCAATTCCCCCTACCTCAGTATTTCTACTAGCTAGTACTATTATAGGACAGCACCACCAAACCCAAGCAAGTTGTTTTGGTTGGGGATATTTTGTGGAGTATCTAAGATCTCTTTAGAATTCCATTTCTGTAGCTCAGCTTTGGAAAGTTAAAATGGTATGTAACTAGAGCACTGGAATTTTGAGGCCAGCTGGGGAAGCATAACGCAAACTAGTCTTTTTTAAAAACACTGTGTGGAATTTGATTGACTCTTATTTAAAGAACAAGACTTAGAGATGTTTATTAGGACTCTAGTTTTTTTTTAATATATGTTAGCTTTGAGTTTAAATAGTTGGTACCCTTTTTAAATTCCCGAATTTCACCAAATCATATACATTCCTTTAATACAAGGTTTCTCTATGTAAGTCCTGGCTGTTCTGGAACTCACTTTGTAAACCAGGTTGACCTCCAACTCAGAGATCCACCTGCCTTTGCCTCCCAAGTGCTGGGATTAAAGGTGTGCACAATCACCACCCTTTACATTTTTAAAAATTACATGTGATGTGTGTGTGCGCACGCGGTGTCAGGAAACAACTTACAAGACTAGTCCAGTTCTTCCTCCATGTATGTTCTGGGGCTTGATTTCAGGTTGGGCAAGGCAGCAAGCGCCTTTACCAGTGAGCCACCTTATAGACCTGGAACATATATTTCATTTTGTCTAAATTTAAATTATGTATAATCTGATCTTGTGATTGTCACTTATTTTCCAGATCAAGTGCAGTACAACAGCTGTTGGAAAGAAACTACAGAATTCACTGTTCAGTACATAATACTGTGAGTTGAGTAAACATTACCATTTCAGTGACTTTTCTTCACTTGAGACAGAGTCTATGTTGTCCTGGAACTAGCTCTTGTAGACCAGGCTGGCCTCAAACTCAGAGATCCTCTTGCCTCTGCCTCCCAAGTGCTGTGATTAAAGGCATGCACCACTTGGCTCTTTCAGTGATGTTCACTTATAAAAATGTTCTTTTTGCCAATGTCTTACAGAGCACCTACATCTGCTTGCCTTTCTGGATTACTCACAAAAGCATAACCTTTTTTACTTCTATCTGTCCTAAGCATGCTTTCCCTAACACTTGGTGTTTCTTTATTATTTCTCTAAGACACCCCCCCCCCCCCCGCCAATGTGGCTGATCTCAATGCAGACGTATTTCTGGCAGCATAGCTCTTTTCCTTCCCTCTTCTCTTCAGGGTAGCTGCCAAGATTTACAGCCTGCCTACCTGTGTTTTTTTTTTTTTTTTTAAATTCTCATATCTTCCTATATATTCTGTAGGACCCTTAAAGTCAATATATAATGTGTACTAGTACAAATCTCTTGATGGTTTTAGAAATGGTCTTGCTATATAGCCTACGCTGGGTTTGAGGTGAAGCACAGAGTAATCTTCTTGCCTCAGCAGTGTGAACCACCATGCCTAGCTAACCTTGACTTTTAACAGGTTAATTTTGCTGTGAATTCTATGAGCTGGACCCTCTTTAACATTTGCATTTAATCCTATTAAGAGTTGGATTCAACTGTTTTGCAATTCTTCAAATACATAGATTAGTAGTTTAGTAATTACTTAAATGTGTATAATGTGCTAACCCAAACTGTGATTATCCTGTTTGTTGCTCAGATAGTAACCCAGGCTATAGTTGAGAATGTCTTAAATCCCTGATGCACCCTTATTTCCCAAGTGCTGGGATTAAAGGCATATATGTTATCACATCAGGTTAGTGATCATACTAGTTTATGACATCTAGAAATTTTAAGTAATAGGAACAAAGAGTGCGGTAAGTAGCTAGTTTATGGTCATGTGCCTCATGCCTGACTTGAATTTAACTATGGGAGTCCTCATATATACACATGTGCATGTGTACAGGCTAAGTTTGACAGAAGACATATTATGACTATTTCCTTCACATTTTTTATTCCCAGATTCTCCCATGCTTTAATACACCACAGTGCTATCTCCATTCTCTAATGTAGACAAAAGCTACGAGTCTAAATTAAAAAAAAAAGGCATGAATCAAGTAAAATCAATCACTGTTTTGTTGTTTTGAGGTGGTCTTACTCTGTAGCATAGGTTTGCCCTGAACTTAGGTTACCCCCAACCCCCGCCTCTCAAGTTCTGGGAATACAGGGGTGAGCTACAATACGCAGCAACATATAATTTACTTAAAAGAGAATTATTTCTCAGAAAAACTACCCGGTTGGGTGAACTGTTTTTAAAAGATCAGTAATTGCTTTAAGGTTTTACTCACTTTATTTGTAAAATCCTGTAACATGAGGGGGCCTGCTTGTTCTGATTTCTGTTCTGCCTGGTCCCCCAGCTGTTTAGTCCCAGAGAAAAACCACACACAGATCTCTGTAAATTATAATGCTGATTGGCCCGTTAGGTCAGGCTTCTTACTGGCTAACTCTCACATCTTGATTAACCCATTTTTCTGATCTATGTTAGCCATGTGGCTCAGTACCTTTTTCAGTGGGGCAGCTCACATCCTGCTGCTTTGGTGGTCTGGGCAGGAGTGGGAGGAATCAGCTTCTTCCTCCCCAGGATTCTTCTGCTCTCCTTGCATCATTTCCACTTCCTGTCTGGTTTTCCCGCCTACACCTCCTGCCTGACCAATCAGCGTTTATTTAAAACATGATTGACAGAATACAGACAACTCTCCCGCACCAAAATCCAAAGCCTATTATTTTAGCATTTTAAGATTGAAAAGGGGCAGTATGTGCATGATAACTCAAAGTATTTCAAGCATTGTGTCACAAAATCAGCCTGTAGAAATTCATGTCTTACTGAACTGTCAGGTGTTCCATCATTTACAAGTCTACATTAAAAGTGACTAATTACTGAACTTTAAAAAAAGAGTCATGGTATCTTCATTAAAGATATGTTGTTCATTTATTCTGAATCTTATATTGATAGGTAATACCAGAAGATTTCAGTATAGCAGATAAAATACAGCAAATCCTAACCAGCACAGGTTTTAGTGACAAACGGGCCCGTTCCATGGACATAGATGACTTTATCAGGTAATTACATCTGTTGTTGTTCTAAATGCTTACATTTCTTTACTGTGGTATCTTAAGATTAGAGACTTAAAGGCTTTTAAGCGGCATAAGGTGCTCTTGGGAGAGTTATTGCATAGCATTTCAATAGTGTGGAACAGTATTTGGTGTAGAGCAGTGGTTCTCAACTTCCTAATGCTATGACCCTTTAATACAATTCCTTGTGTTGTGGTGACCCTAACCATACGATTATTTTCCATCTCTATTTTATAACTATAATCTTACGACTGTTTAGAATCATAGTGTAAATGTCAGCAACCCCTGTGAAAAGGTCATTTGACCCGCCTGAAGGGGTCACGACCCACAGGTTGAGAACCACTGGTGTAAAGGATGGCAACTTGTTAGCTGCAGAATGAATATGTTAAGATCAGTAGTAAAGAACAGTCTACGCCATAGATAGCCTGGGTTCATGTGTACTGTGTGCTTCTTTTCTCCTGCTCCAACCCCAAAGTCATTCATGGTCTTACTACCTTATGCTTACCTCTTCCAAGTAGCCTGTAAGGTAGAAAAATCATCATAACATATGTAACTGGATCTGATGATACATTATTTATTTTAGAATAGCTACTGTTAATCAGATGGTAACCATAAAATGCCAGTTATAACCATATCTGATTATCCATTTAATAGCAGTTGGTACTTGGCCTGAGGCAAATTCTACACCTGTTAAGATATACAGGCAATTGGGACCAAAATTTGTTTTACTTTGTACCAAGCAAGTTTCACTTAATTACCCAATTGTACAAACCTGTATTTTACTCATTCACACTTAACTTTCACAAGTTCCTGTACATTTTGTTTACTGTTTTCTTATGTTGCTAAGGACTGCATTCAGAGGTCTGCATATGCTAGACAAGTACAAGTTCTAGGATGTGTCCCCACGTCTAGCCAGTTCCCTTTACTTCAGTGCTCTTTAACTGCTGACCATCTCTCCAGCCCCTAGCCATAGAGACTGAATTTTCAAAAAAAAGAATGCTGTAAGACACTAGTTTGCTTTTTCAGTAGAACAGTCTAGAACTAAGACTTAAGGAATTATTGTTTTATTGGCTAGCTAGCAGGGATACTGAGTCTTCACTGGCTGTTATTCCTACTATTTGAATGATATTCATAAGCACCTACACATAGTTTTTCTAGACATTTTAATCCATATGGACCTCTTCCTGTGGGACATCCTGAAAAACAACCTCAGGTTCAAATACATTGTATTTTACACTTCATCCTTCCTCAGGGCACTGCTTTTTAACAAAAGTCAGAGAAGCACACAATATCCACAAAGAAAAGGAAAGTGAAAAATGAGTAAAAGTTCAGAGAATAGGCAGAGATGATTCATCTATCTCACTTTCTCAAATTCCAGCCGAAATAGAGTGAGTGCTGATGAGCCGAGGCCAGGGACAGCAATCCCTTTAAGGTGATTCCATTCAGAGCTAATGTAACAAGACATGGTTTTAACTAAGAATACTTTGCCAATTTATTTGGAGAGTAAAGTTTCTTTAGTAGCTAGTGACAGGAATAGATGTGTAAGTATGTTGATGTGTTTTATGTATTAATGGTACATTATGGATCAAAAGTTGGGCTTTTTTGATAACACATTCATTTTCCATTTCTTTCCCTTCAGGTTGCTACATGGATTCAATGCAGAAGGCATCCACTTTTCCTAGCCATTTGAAAATTTTTTTTTCAAGACCAGGAAAAAAAAATGAAATTATAAATCCCTATTATTATTATCCTGTATGGTGAAAGTAGTTAATTCCACATAATCTTGTTTTTGTTTTAAATAACTACAAAGGGCAGGGTTCAATAGACATAACCATTTTCAAGTTTAAAAGCCGCAGATACGCACAACCATACACTTAAACTTTCTAACAATTAATTGTATAAAAATGTTACTTTTTTAGTCACTGTGTTATGGACTGTGAGGCTTATTTTAGGCCTGCAGCTCCGTCACCCGGTCACAAATCCTCCTCATTCCCATGTACAGTACGTTACCTAACACGACTTTCCTTTAAACACCCTCTTCATTCTAGACAGTTTCCACATGCCATCTGTTAGATGACCCGTTGCAACACAGACGACAACAACACAGTTCTGGATAAGCCAGAGTCTGCTGCAGTCATGTCCCATATGACTTTGCCTGTGAAATGCAGACACTTAGAAAGAAGCTAATTATAAAGTCATGTTAAGTCTGTTTTCTTGGGGGAGACAAGATCTACAGATTTCAGATTTAGAGAGTTTATAAGTCAAATGGGCTTTATTAAATTGGTGATTTTCTTTCATTAATGAGAGGATCTTTTTTCTTTTTTAACATCGACTTTAATTTCAGAATCTTGCCTCAGCCTTCTAAATGCTGGGATTACACTTGTGTACCACTGCATGTAGTTTCAGTTTTCAGCTTTCAGCTTTTTAAAAGAAAAGCCATTTACCCACAACTACAAACGCCTGGTTATTCCTTACTTCTGGATAATTAAAATTCTAGTACCTGGTGTTTCTTTTTAAGCTATTTAAAATTTGTCAGATTGAAGTTAAATGCTGCTTATATATTTTAATAAATTAGCTGCTTTATTTATATAAGGAAACTATCTTCATTGGATATTTGGCTCTCTTTGTACCCAAAACTTAAAATCCTACCTAGGTATTTTTTCCCCCAAAATCTGGTTTAAAAGTCATATAGTAAATGCTATAATGACTTTGAATAACTTAGCTATGAATAGGTAAAATGTGTAGCTGCCTTTAAATTTCAGAAAGGTCTAAAGATATTCAAAACAACAAGACTGCTGCAAAAGCTACTTTTGTCACACGAATAGTAACTTCTTAAGGGTTAATTTTTTTTAATGTCACAGAACTATTTTGTAGAATTCACTTGTACCATCTCTACCTTTAGGGAAACAATTCCACTTAACTGGGCTTTTTTAGCTTGTTTCCCTTGACTCTCACCAACTGCTGCGCTTTAGTCCCCTTTACTGGTTGGTCTGTTTTCCCTCTGTAAAGTTGAATCGTATTTTACCTCCAAAGATACTTGCTGGTACTAATTTTCAAGTACACTGACTACGGATTAAGATGAAGCTACCATGGCAGCATGTATCTATACATATAAAGACCCTCGAAAGATAGTAGCTATCCAGTGCAAATAACATTAAACCTAAAAATGGATCTATAAAAAAACCTTCCGAAAATAGTTCCTGTCCAGTGCCAACAACATGAAAGCTAAACAGTTGTGCTTAATGAGCAAGTTCGTGTCTTCATTGCCCATTACATATGAGGTGTTCTCAAAATTTACCCTTTTATTGGAGACAAGGTCTTTCTACAAAGCTCTGGCTACCCTGGAACTCACTAGGTGGAACAGGCTGGCCTTGAACTCACACCCACCTGCCTCTAGGTACTGGGACCAAAGGTGTGCGCCACCTTCTATTGACCTCTGCAAGGTCAATAGAAATAGTTCTTCATTCTTCCTCTCGTCTTTGAAACAGACACAAATAGAATACATCTTACAACTGCAAGAAAACCTGAGTTCCTTCCAAAACAAAGGTGAATATATTATATTGAAGTACATTATTTCTAAATTTGTTTTTATAGATTTCATTTATTAATAATGTTGTGAAAAATCTACATTTGATTTAGATTTCATGTTTACAGAGCTTTACCCCATGGTGTTAGGATTCCTCACAGCTACCCTCTCACTTAGGATCAGTGAAGTAAAGGATCTGGCTCGCTGACTCTATTCATAGATTTTCCCTTGGCTCACTGAGTGAATCAGTAGGTTCCCTAGAGTTAATCAAGAGAAACATGGTAAGTTCTTTGGTTAACTTAATGGACTATATACTGGTAACCAAGGGAAAACTCATAGAGATATATAATGTATATGTATATATATATAAATCTTTAAACAATATTTACATTAAAGTTGGCCAGTTTTCTCTTTAAGGGTAGCAGCTGTAAAAGCGAGTCCTGCCATTTATGGAGTAGTCTTCCTTACTATCAATTCTATCTGCGAGAGATGTGATTCTCACCAAATGGCAAACCATCACATACTAGATATTGATGGAACTTGCTATGGAACTGCCTCGTAAGGCAGCGACACTTCTGGGGGTTACATACTGTCTACGCTTGGCTATCTAACTTGTATTATGAACTACTTTCAATGTACATACAAATTTTCATGCATCAGAAGCCAATTTCCTTTAACAGTACGTTAAATTTGGGGCGCTAATAAACACTTCAACTTAAATAATGGCATTGTTAAAGATCAAATTACACTATTAGTCTTGTTAACACCACTGGCACACACACTGCATATTTATGTATTATCCTAAGATAAAACTCTTCTCAGAATTTCGTTACTTTTTATTATACACCAACTAGTTTATATTTTAGTTTTTTACAAAGAAAATGCTAAGAAAATTATAATCACATATCAATGGTATTAAAATCATAATTCCAGATTTTTTTACATGTAAGATGGAATGATCCAGCAGCTATGTCCACTGTCACAGACTTTAGTTCCGTTCAATTGGTATGGCACATCCTGCAAAATTAACTAGTCACACACAAAAAAAGTCTCAAATACAGTAAAAATGTACACACAATAAAGGTAATTTACAGTTACAAATAAGGAATGTACGTTATCTTGGCTGTGCTTCAGAAATCTAGGGTCAATAGCCTTAGTCAAGGCACAGAGGAGGAGTAAGCACAGCTGTTTCTAGGAGTGTGTACAACCACTGATGAGGTATGCATGCACGCAAAGTATTCAGAATTGCTCAGTCTTGCTACGAAAATGGATCTGAGTTAAAGGAAATTTTGTGGCTTCCCCCACTCTCCACTTCTGGATTACTTCCACAATCTTTAAATAAAATTGGCAAGGATTTCCAAAAGCAATCACTGTTTGGGTAAATGAAACAAAATACTTCACTAATCCCAATTATTTGTGCCTCTTGGACTAGAAGCATTTTGTAAACAAAGGAGTGTTTCATAAAATTGAAATGTCATTCAGGTGAAGGACAAGGTATTTTCCACACACTTAAGATTTCAAAAACGTTCAAGTGGCCTTTACATTTGGACCACCATTTGTTAAGAGTACTGGGGATTCTGGGGATCGATCCTTTAGTAGCAAATACCAACTTTAAAGAGCTCGGGGCCTCTTGGGGTTAATTTGCTTGCTGGCCTGTTCTTCTTCTTGTAGCGCTGCACGAAAAGACTTCACTTTATCTTGGGGAAAGAAGAGAACAAGGGAGTAAGTATTGTACAACAAGCAATATGGTGCACAACATTGATAGTGTATCAAGCTAGCACTTAACAAAACTCAGTATTTCTCTTGCTCTATGTCATCTAGTCCCTCAGAACTATGTGTACCTATAACAAATCTTATGGATGCCTAGTAAAAGCCTGTTTGTTTTTCAACCAGTTTCTCTTATACACATTTTAAAGTATTAAGTTAAATTTGTTCTATTTTTTTTTGTGTGGGGGGGAATATAGGCAAGCTTTTAATGTTGAAATATGCAGTCCTATCTAAAAGGGAAATGATAAGTATTACTCAAATGTAATACTTCTTTCAATATTATGAGATTTCTACTAAGCCCTACTAAACCCTTTTTAAACTAAGAAAATTTAAAAGCTGAATTAAAAATAAATGACATCTGTTGTCTCACCAGGTAAACAGGATAACACTTAATTGCTCTTATATATTCTGTCTATTACCATGCATTGACCTACAGTCATAGGACTACCAATTTGTTAATAAACTGTCAGGGAAATTACAAGCATGGAAATGAGACATCTTTCTACAGCAGTGGTGCTCAAATGGAAGTGGTTTTTGCTCCAGGAACATTTAGTAATGGCTAGATATTTATCACAACTGATATGGTGCTGTCCTCTAGTGGATAAATGCTTGTAAGCAAGGATGCCCAAACATTTCACTCTGTATAGGACAACAGTCTTCAACAAACAATGGCCTCTCAAGCTCTAAATGGTGT
This sequence comes from Myodes glareolus, assembly GCF_982192425.1. Lineage (NCBI taxonomy): Eukaryota > Metazoa > Chordata > Mammalia > Rodentia > Cricetidae > Myodes > Myodes glareolus. The sequence goes on from NC_142040.1 coordinate 34,004,918, forward strand.
CAACAATTATTAACAATCTTCCCTTTTTATGTTTTTATCATATAAAATCTTTCACTACTACACATCTTTATACCGTACAAATTTCATACCAAACACTAAGATGAAAGACAGTTTACCTCGTAGCTCAGTTAAAATGTCTATTTTCTGCTCAAGAATAGCTTCAAGTTGTGTAGCGTATGAGTCAACGTCATAGTCGACTTCTTCAGTCATCTCTAAGAGAGCTTTTTCATCTTCTATCCAGCGAATGGATTCCTAATAATAAGAATTCAACACAAAATGACTTGTAAACTGGTATGCTTTACAAATATCAGAGCAGACCGGCCTACAAAACATGAGTTCTGAGTCAAACAACGGAAGCAGATATTCTCAAAAAAAAAAAAAAAAAAATCAGTAATCAGTAGACATGACATCACTAAGTCACTGTAAAATCAATTTTTTGGGAGGTGGGGGGTGGACCAGGGATAAGCCTTGGCATTCTGTGTGAATGGTAAGCAAGCATTCTACCACTGAACTACATCCTTAAACCTGTTCATTAAATTAAAAAAGAAAAAGAAAATACGACAGGGAGATTATTTGCTATCGCATACCCTAACACATACATGACTAAGAAATTTTAAAAGAATTGTGTTCTATTCAAAGGATTCTTGAAATTTTCATTAATTTAAGGCCTGTTTGAAGAAGGCCTTTTTTTTTTTTTTTTTTTACATACCTGAAACACTGCCCTGTGGTCTTCTACAACCTGTTCTTCCATTTCTACCATCTGGGAGACAGCCTCATGGAAAGTAAACAGTTGTGGAGAAACTTCTTCTTCCTTAAAACACAACACAAAGTTTAAAACTATCATCTAAAGCTTGTATTTTTAAATGTCACTGAAGTTTTGTTTTTATTTTCTTTTCTTCCTTGGGAACCCACCGAGGAATTCATGTGTTTTTTTAAAAAAAGCAACGTTCTACCACTTAGCTATAGCCCAGTCTCAAAAGCAGTTTTGTAAAGTCTTTTTAAGAAAGGCCATTTTAATGAAAGTCCAACTCACAAGCAAGAAGTCATTTTCACTTAGGAATTTACTAATATTACATGTAAACTTACCCTAAAAAGCACCATCTTTCAGAACAGTCCAACTTTTCAATTAACGTAAGCTTATTTCAGGTTTTCCTAGTTAGTACTGGCTTCTCTAACAATTTTCCTCACATATACAGGACTTTATGATACATGAAAGCAGCTGCACAGAGAATATACTTTGATTGAGGCATGGTCTAGCTCTGTACTCCTGGCTGACCTGATACTATGGAAGCCGGGTTGCCTGCAGTCTCCCAAGTACTGAGAAAACAAGTGTGTGCCACTGTGCCCAGCTTAAGTTTCTTCTCTTGAAAAGAAATATGTAAGGACACAATCTTTGACTGGTACCATGTATTTCAAAGTGACTATCAAGATCAGTATTCTCATGGGCTAAAATTTAAAAAGTCATTTACTGATTTTTTTAAAAAGATTTATTTATTTATTAGATATACAACATTCCTTCTATGTATACTTGCATGTCAGAAGAGGGCACCAGATCTCATTAGAGATGGCTGTGAGCCATCATGTGGTTGCTGGGAATTGAACTCAGAACCTCTGGAAGAGCAGTCAGTGCTCTTAACCTCTGAGCCATCTCTCCAGCCCCTGATTTTTTTACAGTAAAAAAAAAAAAGTATTTTAAAAAATAAAGAAACAAAGATCTCGCTCTATTCCTTAGAATGACCTCATATTGGTAGACTTAACAATCCTTCCTGCCTTTGCCTCCTAAATAGGTGGAATTACAGGTGTGTCTGGATGTGTATTTTGATTTGTCTTCTGCATTCCTGGCTGACCTGTCCTGGATAGGTAGTCCAGGTTAGCATCAAATTCTCAGCAATCATTCTGCTTCAGCTTCTCTAGTATTGGAATTATAGGTATGTGTCACCAAGGCAAGGAAGCCAGTTAGTTTTTAATAGGAATCACAAATAACAAATCATAATTGTACTTCAACAACAAAAACAAACACATGACAACACAGCATGTTTTGGTTGTTAAATCAACCCAAAATTGATCTTGCTTAGCTTTACTTTTGGAGTCTCCTGCCTAAGTCAGTTCTATTAACTCAATCTGTTTTCTCAAACTATGGCTTCAGTAACAGACAACTATGTAGAAGTCTACTTAAAAAACTGTTCTAACATGCTGAGTAGAAATGAGAGATGGCTCAGTGGGTTAAGAGCACTGGCAGTTCTTCCAGAGGACCTGGGTTCAATTCCCAGCACCTACACAGCAGCTCACAACTGTCTGTAACTTCTGTTCCAGGGGATATGATACCTTCATACCAATGCACATAAAATAAAGTTAAATAAATGATTTTTTAAAAAAAGAAATGGCATTTAAGCCAGGCAATGGTGATGCACACCTTTAATCCCAGTACTCAAGAGGCAGAGGCAGAGGCAGGCAGATTTCTGAGTTTGAGGCTAGCCTGATCTACAGAGAGAGTTCCAGAACAGCTAGGGCTACCTGTTACAAAAACTGAAGGAAAAAAAAACACCCAAAAAAACAATACCAAACAAAACAAAACAAAGTCATTCGCTGGGCAGTGGTGGTGCACGCCTTTAATCCCAGCACTCAGGAGGGCAGAGGCAGGCAGATCTCTGTGAGTTCGAGACCAGCCTGGTCCACAAGAGCTAATTCCAGGACAGGCACCAAAGCTACAGAGAAATCTTGTTTTGAAAAAACAAAACAAAAAAACCCAAAACAAACAAACAAACAAAAAACAAAAAAGAGAGAGAGAAAAGACAATCTTTTTTTTTTTAAAACTTTGTGTCCTATGCAGGTCTAGTAAGATACAATAATTGCAAGGATTTGCATATCTTACTCTGGGTCTCTGTATCTTTGGGAGGTAATCATATCTAGGCAATAGTTCAATATCTGCTTTGAGAGTTTAAGAACAACCATAGTATCTTTCAAAACTTTGGGAGGATAGACTGAAGCTAGGATCTCATTTTTAGTTCTCTGTCTTCTATGGTCCTCCCACTTGGACAGCAAGCTCTTTACGCACAGAGTCATTTGCTCAACCTCTCCAGACCTTACTTGACAAGTTATTGCACTGTAACCCTTGCTAGTCTGCAACTTAATATATAGCCTCAAATTTGCAGCAATCCTCCTGCCTGAGCCTCCCAAGTCATGGGATTATAGGTTTGTGCTACAGGACAAGATCACATGCATTTCTTTATATTTGCCTATTCTTCCAGAATATATATTTTAAAAGTAACTAAATTGTTGAAATTTGAAATTATAAAATTTTTAAGAAACTTCAAATATAGAAAACCAACCAGATTAAATGGATGTTGGCATTTTAATTGGGGTTTTGTTTGCTTCTCCTTTTGTTCTGGGTGGTTCTGGGGCTGTAATTTTTAGTACAGTTCTTTTATCTCTTTAATCCATATACTTATGTTGCCAGGTTGTTTTGTTTGTTTGTTTTGAGACAGGGTTTCTTTGTGTAGCTCTGACTGTTCTGGAACTCACAGATCTGCCCTGAGTGCTGAGATTAAAGGTGTGTACCACCAGCACCACCCAGAGCTGTTGACAGGTTTTTTTTTAAAAAAAAAAATTTATATATGATACACCTAATATGTAATTTTAAACTCTTTAGTTTTTGTTTTTCAAGATAGGGATTCTTTGTGTAGCCCTGGCTGTCTTCAAACTCACAAAGATCCACTTGCTTCTTCTCCTGAGGGCTGGGATTGAAGGCCCCACTGCATGGTGTTAAAATTTTAATGTAGGCATAAAAATCTGAAAAATAAATAGGCTATTATGAGAGTACTAGTAAGCCAAGAAATTAGTTTGGATTCCATGAGCCATACATTATGTCATTGCTACCATGGTAAGACAGCAGCTAGACAAGCATGGCTATATTCCAGTAAAGCTGTACATATCTGAACAGATGGTTAGTCCATGGGGTGGATTTGATCATCCCTGCTTTAGATTACAATGTTCAATTAAGTTCTGCTATTGATGAAACAAACTAAGGTTGGATCAGTAACAATTATGTCACTCACATTTTGTTCACAAAGAAGTTTTAGATCATCTCTCTGAGGGGAACTCCCCACACCCCACTGTGTCTCTAAGTCATCAATCTGGCTTGGTGGATGGTGCATTATTGGACGGACATCACCAGCAGCAGTTGGATCTACAGTCAGTTCTTTCACCCTATAAATATGTAAGTTATTTAAAATTATGAAAGGATCATGCAGAGATACACGAAAATACCAACCTATTCAATACAAAAACAATTTAACGTAGTAAGATTGATGATGTCACTTTGTAGGTCAAATTTATCTGAACTCTGAATTTGTTTATTTATTTAACTTTATACTTACTTCTTCAAGTGTAATTATTACTCATAATCAAGGAAATGTAGCAAAGTATACAAATTAAATATTTCAAAGAAATATACTATAACTGCAATTAAATTTTATGATAGAAATCAGAGAAGTTTACAGCCTATGAAGATTTGGCAGCCATACTACTCAGCTACCTAAGTAGGAAATGATTTTATTTTACTTACTGAGAGAAGGTCTCACTATGTATCCCTGATTGGTCTGGGAACTCAATGCTCAGATCAGGATGATCTGCTTGCTTCTACCTCCCAAGTGCTGGGATTAAAGGCTTGTGCACCAAGACCAGCCAGTCATTTTTAATCTCTAATGCCTAAAGATTCTAAGAATCATACCTTTTGTCATGTTTAAAAACTATAAATCTTAAGCTCACACATTTTAAAAAAGGACATACTTTTTGAACCACAAGGATCATTATTTTTTCAGACAAGTACCTTTTAACCACACAATGATAAATATGCAAAAGTGACATCATCTTTTAAAAAACAAAGAAATATGGAGCTTAAATTTTAAATAAATCTTTTAAAGCAAATTAATAAACAACATAAAAATGCAGATCATGCAGTACAACCACCTGCTAAATGAAGTGAAAATGAAAAATGGCTCAGAACAAAGGAAGTAAATGAATATCTATGCGCAGCACAATTCAAAACAAGCTAGACAAAGAAACGAAGCAAGACCTGGTAATCGAAGGAGAAAAGTCGTCATAATCGTAAGAAGGAGAGAGATCAGGGCGACTGCCACTACCCTGGGAGAAGGGAATGTCTGAAGGACTAATTCCAAACTCTTTTACTCTGTAGTACCAAAACAGTGAAAATTAAAAGAGCTCTTGGTAAAGACAGCAATGTACAGTTCAATTTTTGTTTAGAAAATAGTATCAGCATAGTTGAGTATATTTTAGAACATTATTTCATAAATAGGTTTCCAAACATGTTTTATTGATCCTTAGCTCAAAAAAACTCCTAAATCTTTCTAGTTTTCACCTCCCTTTTCTCACCAATCTTCCTAGAAACTTCAAGGTCCCATGCTTTAACTATATGACCCACTCAATCAAATCATTAAAACCCTCAAATCTAATCATTAAAACCTACCAGATTTAATGGATGTTGGCATTTTTGTCAATGAATCAACACTGTATGTGTGTGTATGTATCTGTGTGTCAAACACACATATGTACATGCATGTAGATGTCAAAAGTGCAATGTCTTCCTCAATTTTGTCTCCACTTTATTTTCTGAGTCCAGGTCTTTTAACTAAGCATTTGGCTAGACTAGTTGGTCAGTTTTCCTCCCCTATGCTAGGCCTTTTTACATACATGCGGGGGGGGGGGGGGGTGGTCGGTCCAATCTCAAGGCTTCATACTTGAGCAGCAACAAGCACTTTGCCATCAGAGCCATTTCCCCAGCCCTGAGTCCTCAATACTTTTGCAGTTCTTCACCAGATATGAAAATGAAATTCTAATGTCTGTTCGTAATGAGTTAAGGTTGACTTACCCAACTAGAATTGTATTAGATGTAAAACCTCCTCCATAACGGAGAAAATAAGACACCCAAGTTTTTGTGGTTGGTGATCATGATTATGAATGTGAGTGGTAAACAGCTTTACTACACAAACTGAAAACCTAAATTCTGAATATGGAAATTAACTTTGTTACTCATATGCCTGTTTCTTATCTGCTTCAGAATATCCTCCTTGAGAAGGACCATTAGCGTCACCCACAAATTATTCTATTACATATCTTCTTGTGCAAGTACATATACCATGTACAGGCATATTTTTTCTAAAATGATACATAAAAAATTTTGAGTTAACGCTTCTGTTTCAATCACTCTAACCTCTTCCTTTACCCAGAGCATATCCTCTACTTCAGGAAACTGCTCCACAGGCATCTAATACAGCTTTTCTTCTGGGAACAACCACGCCCTCATTCTTCTCTCCTCCTCTCTTTCCCCCTGCACCCTGCTTTTTGAGACAAGATCTATCGGAGAACTTGCTGGACAGCTAGTGATGACCTTAATGTCCTGATCCTTCTGCATTCACTTCTGACATGACAGGATTATAGGCAAGTGCCACACACCTGACAGTGTGTGTATCACTTTTATTGATACATATCAATTGATACATACAAAAAAAGTATCAATTTTATTGATAGACTGAATTGGATTTGTTATCTCAATCATTTAACATCAAAATGCATTGTTGCAGACTATCTCTCAACTCCCAGAAAATATTTCTAAAATACAGTGTTTTGATTAAAGTACAGGTTGAAAATAATTTCCAAGTGCTGCGCTCAACATTTTACAAAGATTACTTCTCTCGGTTCTCAAAATTGTCCTTTAGTGCAGGTATGATCATCGATAAGGAAACCAGAGGACATTAAAGCTTTGCTGCCACCAAGCAGTGAGGCAGGTAATAAGCCTACTTTGTCCTAAGAACTAACACTCTTCCATTGATATGCTGACTCTTAAGCAAACACTTCTTTAGCAAATAAACAATCTGCAGGCTGGGGATGTAGGTCAATTATATAGCACTTGTCTAGAATGGTCAAGGCCCTAGTTCAATTTCTAGTATGACAATATGTAATAAAAACCCTACATATTTAGCCAAGCATGGTGGTGTACACCTTTTTTAGCAACTAGGAGGTAGAGACAAGATCAGGAATTTAAGGTCATCCTCATACAGCTGAGAGGCCAGTGGGGGTTAGTATTTTATCACAATACCTCAAACTATTGGTCTAAATAGTCAAAGTCTACAAAAACTTAGGATCACAATCTATATACTAGCTTCATGTTAGCAGAAATCCTTATTACTTGAAGTTTTAAGGCATAGATGAGTTTAATTTTATTAGATATAATTCTAAAATATTTGGGGGGGGGTTCTGTAATAATAATCTACCACAGAAAGTTATTCCCTACCCCTCGATGAATAATTTTGGGGGAAAGCATCTTAAAATGATTTCCAAAAACTCTCACATAATAAAAAAGTAATTCAGGAAATATTAATGTCTGTAGCTAGAAGTTCATAATTCAAACTTAAAAGTTGGACATATTTAAAGCTCTATTATACTTTTAAGTAGCTATCATTGATGTAGGTGGGTATTCTGTATTTCTGTTGCTTTCATTGGTTAAATAAAAGAGACTGCCTTGGCCTTTTAATAGGGCAGAAAATTAGGTGGGCAGAGTAGACAGACAGAATGCTGGAAAGAAGGCAATGAGGCAGACGCCATGATTCTCCGGCCCGAGACAGACATAGGTTAGAATCTTGCCGGTAAGCCACAGTCTCGTAGTGCTACATAGATTATTAAAAGTGGGTTAATCAAGATGTGAGAGTTAGACAATAAGAGGCTAGAACTAATGGGCCAGGCAGTGTTTAAATGAATAGTTTCCGTGTAATTATTTTGGGTAAAGCTAGTTGCGAGCCAGGTGGCAGGAGGCTGCCTGCTGCTCCTTTTACGTATCATATTTTGTATTTTTGTAGATTCCCCCCTCACCCGGCTTCACCCAAGGAATGAGACTAGGACCCAGGGCCTACTTCATGCTTGGCAAATGTGGACACTGAGTAACATACATCCCAAGGACAATTGCCTAGGGCTTCCTAGCAGTGTTGATGACCATTTAAAAATCTCTTCAGGTAAAACAAAAGAAGCACAATACAAACATGAAAAGAATTATCAAAATACAGTTACCTAATGATGCACACAGATGCATTTATAGGTGTGAAGACAATCTTTGAAAAAGTTAAAAAGGACAATAAAATTATTTTAAAGCAATCAGGTAACAATTTGTAACTTGCCAATGGAAGGAACATGTCAGACCTTATAAGGAGGCTGCTTCCTAGACTCCTTTGTTTCACTGAAGAGATTTCTAAATGATGGTAAACATTACAAGAATTAAATGCTTACTTGTTTTTAGGGACTTGAAATTTTTTGATTTATCTATTTATTTTGTTTGCAGTGTTCTGTCTGCATGTGTTCCTGCAGGCCAGAAGAGGGCACCAGATCTCATTACAGATAGTTATGAGCCACCATGTGGTTGCTGAGAATTGAACTCAGGACCTCTGGAAGAACAACAGTGCTCTTAACCTCTGAGCCATCTCTCCAGCCTGGGACTTGAATTTTTAAAAAATTTATTATTATTGTGTATATATGCCCCAGTACATGTGGGGGTCAAGAGGACAATTTGAAGAATGGGTTCTGTCTTTCCACCATGGGAAGGTGGAGGTGGAGGTGGAACTCCGGTCATCAAACTTTTGTGGTATGTGCCTTTACCCATTAGCCATTCCACCTAGCTTGTTTTTAGATACTTTTCTACACAGACGAAGTTCTTATTTTTAAAAAGATGGGAAAGACTCCATTTTGGCTGAAACAAGAAATAATGGGTTTTTGAAGAAAATTAAGACAATCTCCACTCTAGAAGTAGGGTATGAAGAATAATCTGTAAGTTAAAATCGTGAATGTAACATGATAAAACATTTAAAACTTCAAGGGGAGAGATCCAGATGAGTTAAAGGGAAGAGTGTATAAATTTCATCAAAATACTAACATACATGCATCACATTCTCAAATACAAATATCTTTTTAAACTATGTAAACAATCAAATTCAAAACAAGAAGTGTGTGTGCGTGGTGGGGGTGATCTACAAAGCAAACCTGCCATCCTAATCTAAGAGTTCTAAGGACATCTGAAACTATTCATGACTATAAGGTCTCAGTGCATTTTGTCTATATGTAACAACATTATTGATACAAATAATCCATACACAGTACCAGAAAGAACAGTTACCACTGAAATGATATATGCATATGTGCCTGTATAAATATAGTACATCATCAGGAATATTTCTAGCATAGAGCACAATAATTTAAGAAATTAACTCCCTAATTTTCACTTTAGCCTTAATAATACAAGAAATTTCATTACTTAAAAATAGTAAAATATTATGAACCATAATTTGTTGAAATGGAAAAATATTCTAGGATAAAAAGTTCAATGTTAATAAAGATATCAGTCTTACCTAAGTATACAACATATTTCTACTCATTATTTTCTTTTTAACAAAACAATGCTAAATAATGTCTCCTTAACGAAAATATAAAATTTTACTTTGAAAATTTAAGGAGCAAGGGTAATAAATCTGTCCTACTACATTTTCTGTTTCATGAGATCTGTAGGATCTCATGTTGGAGGTCAGAATACTTTAGAACTCGTGGTCCTGCTTTAGTATCATCATACGCTACAACTATAGGCATGTTTCCCCAGCACACAGCAAATCACACTATATACTGCTGGAATACATTAGATTTCAAATTTTAAAATGTAGGAATAACTTTCATACCTATTTGCATATCTTAACGTATTAAGAGTATTTTCACAGGATGCCATTCCTGGAGAGATTGTGGCAATCTATAAAGAAGGTGGGGGGAAGCAAAGATAAAATCATAAATGCTTAAGATAATAATCCTGACAAACAGCTCAATAAGGTCTAATCTTATAATCTACTTTAAAATATTTGTACTGGTATTTGACCTCTAAGATCTACCTACCTAGTACATGCAATCATTATAAAATCCAGTTAAAAATATAAAAGATTTTCTGAAGATACCAGAAAGTCATTAAAAATCCATCACAAAATGAAAGGAAACACTTAGAAAAAGGAACAGACTACTTCTACTACTTTTACTACTAATGATGGAATAGTATTCTGCCACAGACAACACCCTATTAATGCCCCACAAGACCACTGAAGTCTCTCTAGGAACTCTAGTTCCTGGTTAAGAAACTGAAAGGCAGTTTGGGAGTGAAGAAGGTAAACTTCTTCTATTAGAAAGAGAGGAAGACTGAGGGAAAAACTCAAAGTTTATGCACAGCTGCACTAATCTTTGGCTGACCATCTAGCCTTCCGTAAACACAACAAATTGTAAGTAACACAGTGAAGTGCATGAAGAGATATTTGAAAGAACCTTGGAAAAAATTAACAACTGCTCCGATAACAAGTCAACATAAGAAAATCCAAGTTTCTATATTCAGACGTTAGAATTAAAAAGCATTACAGCTGCACTATAATATTTTTCACCAAAATGGCAGGGACCATGTCTTAAATACCACAATCTCTCACAACAGAAGGGTAATTATAATTAGCAAACATCTAAAAATTTCCAAACAATTTTCTATTTATTACTTCAGGATAAAAACAAAACAAACAAAAAAACCCAACTTACCATGCAAGTACGAGAATTTTCACCTATGAATGAATCTCTCAACACCTGAGTGAGTTTACTTGCTCGGAAAGGAGTATGGGGTTTATTTCTACCTAAGGCTCTGATGCACTCCTAAAAAATAAGAAAATGTTTCTTACTAATTGAAGTTTATTACAGAGTCATTTTAAGCAACATTTTATAGAGGTTTCTTGTTAACTTCTAAGAACTACTGAGCTCTGAAAATTCTTTGATAGAACTCAATGACGGTTTTATAAATATTAATTCGAGAAAATGTGTAACAACAAAAACAAACTTTAATTATTCTAAAACAAAAACAAAAACCTGAAAATGTACCCAGTGTCTGAGAGTTTAGGCAACAGGAAAGTTGTAAGAAGTTGAGATTTTAAAATGGAATCCCCAAAGCTACAGCTGCTGTACTGCAATCCTTCCAACTAATTTTCTAGTAAGAGGGAAAATATAATAATCCTTTAAAATAAATTATTTTGGTCCAACACCCCCCCCCCCCAATGCTATTCTGTATTTGTAAGACATGATTTCCACCCTCTCCTGTCCCTTTAGGGTCACCTTGGTGCTTTAAGAGGCTAAGAGCTGCTGGGCACTGGTGGCACCTGCCTTTAATCCCAGCACTCAGGAAGTAGAGGCAAGTGGATCTCTTTTGAGTTCTGGGCAAAGCTGGTCTACAGAAGCTAGTGAGGCTAAAGTTAACAGCAGGGTGAAAGAACTCTCCATCAGACCCAGGGAGGAGACTGTCTGGAGTCACAGACAAGAAAAAACAAAACAAAACATTTCTTAGTTCATTTTCATGGTTGTTTGACCCCCTAAAGAAAGCCTGGATGATTATAGTCCTTTAGAATCTAACTAAGCAGTCTCAACAAAACAAAACATTTCTTAGCTCATTTCCATGGTTGTTTGACGCCCCCTAAAGAAAGCCTGAATGATTATAATCCTTTAGAATCTAACTAAGCAGTCTCAGAATTGGTCTATCAATTCATTTCCTTTGTTTTAAAACAAGAAAATGTATGATAAAACCTGTAACTTCAAATATAACAACTGTGTATGTAAACCTTTGCTTTTACTAGTTTTACAACTGAGTAAGCAGAATTAAAGTCAAAGTTAAGACTTTCACAAATACATTTACCTACCTTGAGTGCTAAAAGGCTTTTATTAATTTCAGCACCTTCAAGCCTTGTTTGCCTGTCTGCACTTGAGGTATCAGCTCCCCTTTCATTCCCAGCCAAATCAATGAGAGAAAATTTGCCATGTAGTTTTCCCTTCCTTCTAAGAATGATCTGAAACACTGCATGACTCCGAGATGAATGTGCATTTGCAGATGTTTGACCAGATGTTCTGTAATGTGATTAAGAACACATTGATACATCAAAACTTTTATGTATATGTTAATCAACATATTTTCACTTAAAATCTTTCCTTTGCTAGTATGCTACACACAGGATCTGAAACAGAAGTATCCCTTTAAGACTTACCTGCAACTGTTGCCTATGTCAATGAGTTTCAGTACATCTTCCACACATTTGACCTCCCGTTCCTGTAATCCTACCACTTGCACCTGCTGTTTTCCATCTTCTAGTACTCTTAATTTTGTTTTCCTATTTAATAGGTCAAATACCTACAGAAAACCATATTCAAATTAGAGACTAGCTTTAAAAAAATCAGATCTAAAAAAGTGAAGCTAAAAATAAAACTATTATTTCCAGAACAATGTTCAACACTGAAAGTTTGAAAAGATGTTTAAAATTCTAAAGACTTCAACTGCTATATTTACAAGCATATAAATCTTGTGGATGTGGAGGTCATAAAACAAAGCAAATATATTGAATGCCACGAAATTGTACACTTAAAAATTGACAACTGTATCACACACAAACACACACATGCACAATTTTACCACATTTCTTTAAAAAAAAAAAGTCTGGGGATTGGAAGACAATTCAGTTGTAAAGTGATTGGCAAGCAAATTCAAGGACCTGAGCTTGATCTCAAATAATCACAGCATTGGGGAAGTGGAGACCCTGGGGCATGATGGCTAGCTAGCCTATACTAACCGACCACCTGTAGGTCACAATGAAAGTCTGTCTCAAAAATACAAGATGGATAGCTCCTAAGAAATAACACATGAGGCTGACAGCTGGCCTCTACATGTATGTATGGTGTAGATGCAGACACCCACCTACACATATGTACTCATATACATGCACTCACATAGCACCCCCATAAACAAAATAAAAATGAAATTTCTCACATACCTTTCCACTATAAATTTCAAAAAATGTTGCATACACTTGAAGTTCTAGTTTCTTATAGTTTGGCTTCTTCAGCATTAAAAAGACATCCCGAGCTTCCAAAAAAAAAAAATTCACACATTAAGTTCGTTAAAATGTAACAAATCTTTCCTATTTTTAGAATTAGCTAATGTTAGGTTAGTATCAATAAAAATAAAATTAAAACATTAATTTGAAAAATAAAGTTATAAAAGAAGCTATTGTCTTTCACATTCAATGAAAGGATGTTACTATTTATTCTTAAAAGGGGCTCAACATGTAGCTCAACTGGTAATGGTTGACTGGCATGCACAAAGCCCAGGGTTCAGTCTACAGCACTGCATGGACCAGGCATACAACACCCTACAATCCAGCATTTAGGTGTGAGAGACAGGAGAACCAGAAATTGAAGGCTATCTTCAGCTACACAGCAAGACTGTGGTCAGCTTGCTGTACATGAGGTGAGCCCCTATCTCAAAACCTGGGGGTGGAGGTATGGGTATAATCCAGTAACAATTAGCCACTGCATAATTTATAGTAATCTAATAGTTTGCCACATTTACAATGACCCAATATATATCAAGATTTTTTTTGTCCCCAAGAGCTTAATCTTATACCTTTTTATGACCTTTCTTTCTTTCCTTCCTTCCTTCCTTCCTTCCTTCCTTCCTTCCTTCCTTCCTTCCTTTCTTTCTTTCTTTCTTTCTTGAGATAGGATCTCAAATAGCCAAGGTTGGCCTTAAACTTGCTATATAGTTTACCATGACTGACCATGACCTCACATTTCTTTTCAACTACTCTGAAAACGCACAGTTGATCTAATATGCTGTGTATATAGCTGGACAATAAAGTCTTATTCAAACACACCCGCATAATATTCAAGAATGTCATCAATTGTGTACACAAAGGACACTTACCTGCTAATGCATAAATTCCCTTAGAACAATCCTGGTTCTTTCCTGAAAAGTCACCACCCATAGTCTACATTTGGAAAAAAATAATAATAGAGATTATTCAGAAAAAGGATGGCATCCAAAGAGTGACAGCTGAGGTTGTACTCTGGCCTCCACATGCACACACCCAGAAGAAATTAAGCCTTTTAATTAAGGTGTAAGAGGGAGACTATAACACCATAGTAGGATACAACTTAAACAATTACTTACATGAGTTTTTCCACTTCCAGTTTGCCCATAAGCAAAGCACGTAGCCATTCCCCTTTCAAATATCGTCTCTACTAGTGGTCTAGCCGTAAACCTTAAAAGGAAAATAAATAAGTATGTCACAGATATCGAAGTTAAACAAGTAACCAAAGTAATACAAGTAATATAAACTGTATTTCATTAACAAAGTACAGCAGGAGTTTAAACAAATCTTTAGTTTCAAAATTTCAAATAGTAAGTTGGTGAAAAAGAACTGTTGCTTTGGATCATGAATTTTAAATCCAAACATTTTTTTAATCAAGAAAAGTAGGAACCATTATAATCAACACATTTTGGGGTTATGTCTATCCCGACATCATTAATCTGTGCTTGGGGATTATATAAACTTCTGCATTCTGCTGGCTATGGAAGTCTTTTCCTTCCAATAATTTGTCAGGATGCTTGAAAAGGTAGTAGCTGTTGGTAAAAGGTCAGGTGAATATGCTGGATGAGGTAAAACTTTGTAGTTCAATTTGTTTAAGTACTCAGTGTTCCTGAGTAACGTGTCAGAAAAAAGAAATGGAAACCCTTCCCTTTGACCTCTGCAAGGTGCAGACAGTGCAGCCTTTGGTGTATCATCTCATCAGCTTCCTGAGCAGCTTCTCAGATGCCATGGTTTTGCTAGGATCCAGAAAGCAGTAGTAGATCATGTTAGCATCAGACCAACAAACTGTGACCCAAGCTTTTCTGGGTCGGAGATTGGATTTGGGTAGTGCAGTGAAGTTTGTCCTTGGATTAACCAGTGAGCTGGGTCTTTACACAAAACCCACTTGACACACAACACAATCAGCTTGAAAAAGGTCCATTGTTTCATAGGATGAGAAAGGTCAAAAGCTCAAAATAATAATTCTTTTCTCGTGTTGTTACTTCATAAGCTTATTATCCGATCAAGCCTTGTCACCTTTCCAATTTGCTTCAAATGCTGGACAGGAACAAAACTGGCTTACATGTGGAGAAGATGTAAATTAACTATAGGACACTGAACTTTGAGTTGACAGTCTTAAAAAATGGCAAAGAAGTATGGCTTGTTTTACTTTTTCAAATATATTAATAAAATTCACTGATATAATTAAAATCAAAAAGTGGGAAGGGATAAGAAATACTTTTTTACTGAGAACAACATTAAATAGTATGCAAAAAAACCCAACAATTAGGCCAAGCAGTGGTGGTGCACACCTTTAACCCAAGCACATGGGGGGCAGAGGCAGGCAAATCTCTTGTGAGTTTGAGGTCAGCCTGGTCTACAGAGTTAGTCCCAGGACAGCCAGGGCTATACAGAGAAACCCTGTCCTAAAAAAAAAAAAAAACCCAAAATAAAACAAAACTAATTAGAACATTTCATACACTGTTGCTAGATTTTTCAATGCCAACTGAAGAAGGCATAGAATAACAAGGGCAGGGAAAAGTTCTAGTCTAATGAAACATTGAATAATAAATCAGAAGAATTACCAGTTCAAAAAATATGTCTTAGTCCATACAGGCAAAATAGTTTATTAAGAGTTCTGTATTACTGAAGTTAAGAAGTATAAATATGCCAGGTGAGTTTGAGGCCAGCCTGGTCTACAGAATGAGTTCAAAGAGAATCAGAGCCATTACACAGAGAAATCCTGTCTTGAAAACAAAACAACAACAACAACAACAACAAACCTAAAAGTATAAATATAGATTTAAGCTCAAAATGTTTATTAAACTTACCATAGATATACTTGAATAAGTTCTTAAAAACTACCATAAAAATCAGATTTATACATTATGAAATGGGAGGGGAAGAAAGAATTGTTTGAAAAAAGCTAAAAGAAATTACTGCTATTATTACAATTCCCATTTAAACAGATATTTCATAACGTATCTATTTAATATTCCAATGTTCAATTTGTAAGATTCTTATTGCTCTAACTTTCTGTTTTCTGGAGATTTTTATAAAATGAGAAAATAAAACACAGCATGCAAATAAATGCAAAGGTATGTCTACATGGAATATGAAGGCAATACTGCAAAAGTCTGATATAATATTAGAAATATGTTTATAAAGTAATATGTCAAAAATCTACATGACAAAAATTTTGTAAAAATATGTGTAAATTTGAATTCTATAAAAGTTGAATGTAAACTAAATTGTATGCACTAAAACAACCATCAACCTTAAAAGATGGTAAAAAAAAATTAAAATGAATGTAAGTAGATTTATAGAACTTTTAAACTTTTATTTGTAAACACACGCTAAGGAAAGATCAAGACTAGTAATTAATGCCTAGCAGGTAGTTCTTTTTTTTTAAGATTTTTTAAAAAATTTATTTATTATGTATATAGTGTTCTGGGCACCAGATCTCATTATAGATGGGTGTGAGTCACCATGTGGCTGCTGGGAATTGAACTCAGGACCTCCAGAACAGCAGTCAGTTTTTTTAACCTCTGGGCCATCTCTCCAGTCCCCTAGCAGGTATATGAAATTTATTAGTACAGGGGTTAAACAGAAAACCTAGTGCCTGTGGAGGACAGAGGTATATGCGCCGGATAACCTGAGACAGATGGCTGTGAGACTCCATATGGATGCTGGAAAATGAACCTAGGTCTTCTAGAGGAGCAGGTAGTGTTCTCGAGGCTGAACCATCTCTCCAACCCTTCTCAGAAACTTACCCATACATGTGTCTAGGATATGTGTAAGCTAGCTATCAACTAGCATAAAAAGCAAATTTTTGGTTTTTGTTTTTTTTGAGACAGGCTCTCTCTATGTAGTCCTGGAGCTCACTATGTAAACCAGGCTGTCCTCTAACTCACAGATAGCCTCCTGCCTCCACCCCAAGTACCACCATGCCCAGGAAAAAAACCAAATCAAACCCAAAAACCAAACCAAAACACATAACTGTTTGAGGTTTTAAAGAGATTACATGATAAAACTCATTGAGTTTATTACATTTTTTTCAGTTTCCCCTAGAGAGCTGTATGAATAACAACAATAAGTCATCAAGGAACTTCCAAGAGTCTAAGAAGAGAATTTTAATTTAAAACAAATTCACTCACCTGTAAACCATTTCATTAGGAGCTGAGTCATCAAAGGCATAATCAAAACGAAACGTTTGATTTTCTAAGTACCTTGTTAAGTCTACTTTTTGTTTGGGCTCATGTACCATCACAACATCTTTACTAGGGATTGTGATTACGTCAAGATCTTTCATTTGGGTTTCTAAAAGAATAAACGAAAAATCAATGTTCAGTAATTTTCACAACATTTGATCTAATGAAAAAAATTTTAAAAAAGATTTGAAATCTTTAAAAAAATGATTTTAATATTGTGTGTGTGAGAACGTATGCACACACTAGGGCATGGTATGAATGTCAAGTCAGAGGAAAATTCAAGGAGCCAGTTCTCTCCCTCCGCCATGTACATCCCAGGGATCAAACTCAAGTCATTAGGATTGGCAATAGACACCTTTACTAAACCATCTCAGTATACTTCTTTTTGTGATAAACTCTCACAACGTAGTCCAGGCTGCCCTGGATCTCAATCTTCCTTTTTCAGGCCCTTGAATGTTGGGATTACAGGAATTATACTACCACGCGTCATTTCTAAATTCTACTCTCTACAAAGCTCATTAAGCATCATACCTTTTTTATTGAGGGGTCGTTTTCTTACACAAACACATATCCTATGTTCATCAATCTAGGAATAAAAACCACATTATTTCATTAGGTATAAAGTGCTATGTAAAACAATAGAAAGTAAACTATGGTTTTTAGAAATTTCTTAACATATATATAACAGTTAAGCTTTAAAAAACAAACTAGCATTTAATAAATTTTAATGGTTGTCAGAAACAATTACTACTAAAATTCTGAGATTTGTGAAAACTTATTTGGTTTTTGATAAGCCATTGCTTAGTAATTAAGGTTTTTAGAAAGTACCACAATCCTTAACATTAAGTTCTTGTTAAGAAGTACCTTCCACGGAACACTCCTGCATTGCTGGTGGGAGTGCAAGCTGGTACAGCCCCTTTGGATATCAGTATGGCAATTTCTCAGAAAATTAGGAAACAACCTTCCTCAAGACCCAGTAATACCACTTTTGGGTATATATCCAAAGGATGCTCAATCGTGCCATAAGGACATGTGCTCAACTATGTTCACAGCAGCTTTGTTCGTCATAGCCAGAACCTGAAAACAACGTAAATGTCCCTCGACCCAAGAATGGATAAGGAAAATATGCTACATTTACACAATGGAGTACTACACAGCAGAAAAAAATAACGGCATTTTGAAATTTGCAGGCAAATGGATGGAGCTGGAAAACAACATTTTGAGTGAGGTAACCGAGATCCAGAAAGACAATTATCACATGTACTCACTCATAAGTGGTTTTTAAACATAAAGCAAAGAAAGCCAGCCTACAAACCATAATCCCAGAGAACCTAGACAACAATGAGACCCAAGAGAGACATACATGGATCTAATCTACATGGGAAGTAGAAAAAGGCAAGATCTCCTGAGTAAATTGGGAACATGGGGACCATGGGAGAGGGTTGGAGGGCAGGAGGCAAGGAGAGGAGCAGAGAAAAATGTAGAACTCAATTAAAAAAAAAAAAAAGAAAAAAGAAAGTACCTTCCACTCATTTCAAGATGTGTTATATACAATAAAAGTAAAAATTGCAATTCTACAAATTGGCATCTTTTCATGTTGATTGTAGATAGCTGCTGGAAGATCATTAACAGGCAAAAAACCAGGATTCTCACATTACTTAACAAAATAACTGGACAATTTTATGAATGACAATTTTTTTAATTATATGCACATATAAGGGCTGGAGGAATAGGTTCATTGGCCTGATGTGTTGCTGAAAACTTTGAGAACCCAAACTGGGTCTGTCCCAAGGACAGATGGGCTTTTAAGCACTGAGCCATCTCTATATGCACATTAACGACAAATCTTTGTATACAATTTTAAAGATAAAGCTTATATTCAATACATACTTTCTTGGAATAAATCATTTTCTGTGATCAGACCTATTTTAGAGTTCTCCAATTTGCCTGGTTTAATTAAAACATGAGCTCAGATGCAACAGGTGAAATGCCTGGCAGTGTAGCAAGGCCTAAAATATATGGGAATATAAGCTTATGAGTAAGACATTTATCTGGACCTCTAACATACTTCCTAACACAAATACTTTTGGTAGTCAAACATTCTAAATATGTTAGGTCAGATGTATTATTTTTCATTTTGCAGCAGGTAATGAAACTACAGAATACTTTTCAGCTCTGGAATTCTGGTCTGTTGTAGCCCCTAAAAACCATTATTACTGCTACAGCCAGAGTAACACGCACTTACAAAGAACAAATTAGTTACAGTAAATTAGAACGGTGGTGGAATATACAGCCCAAACCAAAGTTAAAATAAGTCTGGAACTGAGATCAAAGCCTTTGTGAAGGGCGCTTTATGCGATCCAGTAATGGATACAAGCCGTCAGAAGACAGGGAGGCTTCGCTTGCAAAGAGCAGCTGTGCCGGACCTCTAATATTAAAACTATGGAGGGTGAACAAAAAAGTAGCTGAGCTGTGATTTATCGCACAACATGGGAATTGACCCTCATCAGGAAACACAAAACCATACAGGTAAATACAACATGCAATTAGTCAGTATGAATATTTTTATTTATAATATCACATCTCCAGAGTAATAATTAACAAAGGATCTTACAGGATCAGCTGTTGTTAGAGGTCTGTAATCCAAGCTTCCTCTGAAGTCTCTGATCATACACATAATTTCATAATTTGGATTTGTAGCATCAACATCCTATTAGGAAACAAGATTTGGTACCTATTATACTTAATTACACTGTATGTGCTGCATATAGTTTAGAAACTGCAGTTCAGGCACTGTCATCTGTTAACCAAACCCAAAGTAAAACTATGATGTAATTTCTAACTATGGTACTTTCACATAAATGATTCTGTTAATTTGCATGTATCCTGTGCACTCCAAAGTTTCCTCATTAAAACTATCCTTTAATTACTTTTAAAAAAAATCACTTATAACACATTTGCTCTAACTATGTCAGAAAATATATCAAGGGCAACAGCACTCTAGAACACTGGCAAAGAACTCTAGGAAGGTTGAAACTGGGAAAATGCATTCCACATCCCAACTCAGAACTACTTCATCTAGTGTTTCAATATTAAATGTCAACTTTGCACAAGTCATCATGAGGGTGTTGTTCTTGCAGTCACACACACGAGGCTCCTTCTTTACCTCCCTGTCCATCGTAACTGCTCTTCTCAAAGCACTACTCTTTATTTTTCTCTGCTTATGCCAGTTCTACTGTCAAAACATTTAAGGATTCTTTGAAAAATCTGGTCTGCAGGTGTAAGCATGCTGTTTAGTTACAAATATCTGTCCTATTTTTAAATAGAGCCTTAAATTAAAATATGGATTCATTTCTACTCATCTCTCCTCTTTGTTAACTCTAAAATAACCAAGATGTTAAAAATAAAAAGCAATACAACAAAACTTAAAACACAAAGAAAGATAATTTGTTTGCTTTTTTGTTGTTTGGAGTCAGCGTTTCTTGTAGCTGATCTTTAGCTCTTGTCCTCCTGCCTCTATCTCCCAGGTGATAACAGATATGCCATTACAAGCAGCCCAAAACCAAGATATTTAAAAAGTTAAAAAAATTCAAAGTATTGAATTCTGACAAAAATTTATTTCAAATTCAATATTGACAAAGTTTTGTTTAAATTATGACTAGCAATGGTTAATAGCCTCCCTGTAATGAATAATAAATCACTAATACTCAATATTTTTCCATTCATTTTCAGACTATACTGAAGAACAGATTTTAAAACGGTCACTGAAATTTATCTTCTACTTACCTTTAAAAAAAAAAATCAACTTGTCAGCTCAGAAGCAGAATGTGAAACAAGAATTAAGAGCTCCCCAGGACAGTTCAGTATCATCAAGGACACCCAGGGACACCAGGAGGCATGTCTGGCAAGCATGAGTAAATAAATGCAAATGCAATCTGTGTATTCCTTCTGCTTCCCTGGAGTCAGAGGCTTGGGTAGTCCAGACTGGTTTCCTGAACCTTATTTTAAAATTAGCTATTTTCACTGATATAATCTATCCCTTTCTCTGAAACAAACAAACAAACAAACATTTGAGTTTATGTTACAAACCTGGGCTCTTTTTTCTCTAAGTTCTTGCTGTTGTAATCTCCTTTTCTCTCGTTTTTCTTGCAATTTTTCTACTTCTTTGACACAATTAGATTTTCTACGTGCTAAAAGGAAAAGGATAAACTGAAAAAAGTTTTGTTTTTCTTTTATATAGAAAAACTTTACAGGAATTTTATGACTAATTCAGCACACACATACACACACACAAGTCCACAGTAATGAAGCATGCCAATTATACCTAGGTGAACTTGACTTATGAGCTGCTTTAATAGTAGGAACAGGACACTATACAGATGAGTCAAGAGAAATGACTCAGACACACTGATACATGTCATCTCTTGGTTTAGAATTACAGGCCTTTAAATTAAAAGGATCAATAAGTGTAACTAATTCAAAGCAATTGAGCCATTGTTATAACCTCAAACAAAATGCTATTCTCCGGTATATATATACACTCCCAATTAACAGACTAAAGTACTAAATACAAATTATAATTGGTTAGCAAAAGGAAATCTTTAGCCAAGTTTGTCTTAGATTGCTCACTACTTAAGAACTTGTAATGATGACCAAGAGAGACTACATGTACGCCTAAAATGACTGAATCCTTGATACGTTATTTACATACAAGGAGGTCCAAATTCCTTTTTTGCAGCTTGAACTGGAGATATATCTGAAACACTACCATTCTGTTGTGCAGAAGACGACTGTTCGGGAAGCTGACTAGGCCGTGCGCGTGCTGAACCAACCACTACAAAACAAATTTAATTCAGAACAATATTAAAAGCTAACCACAGTAAAAGGAATAAACATCGCCGTGTCAAATGTGATACATAAATGTTGAACTCATGACAGGCACAATAGCTCATAATCTATAAGCCCAGCACTTGGTAGGTCGAGGCAGGACAATCAATACATATTTGAGGCAAGCCTGGGTAACAGTAAGACCATGCCTCAAAAGTGGATAAATACTGAGTGATGGGGTGGTGGTGTATGCCTTTAATCCCAGCACTCATGAGGCAAAGACAGGTGGATCTCTGTGAGTTTGAGGCCAGCCTGGCCTATAGAGTGAGTTCTAGGACAATAAGGATGTTACATAAAGAAACCCTGTCTTGAAATACCAAAATCAGTAATTTAAATTTAACAAACTGCCAAACTTTTCAAGAAATAGTGTATAAACTAGTAAAAGCAAGCAACTCTATTTAGTAAATCGACACAACTAAAAGACATATTTTTTATATTTTTATAAAATAAAAGTGTATATTTTCAAAGTAATAGTTACATCAGGAAAGAGGAAGGCAGGCAGATATGAGTGTGAAACCAGTATGGCTTCTATAGCAAGTTACAAATAATGGGGAAACAGAGTCAAAAAGGTACAGATTTAACATCCACCAGTGTGATTTTAGCTATAAAACTAGTCTTTTGGTTTTTAGCTAAAAACCAAATCTAAACTGACTTTTAATAATCTTTTTTTTTTTTTTAATGGTAGCTGGAGAGGCAACCGTGGGTGCTGGGAACCGAACTCTTATATTTTTGGTTGTGAGCCTAGCCTTTAACGGCCGAGCCATCTCTCCAGTCCTAATAATCATTTTGAAAAATGCACATGAAACTCACGTCTTAAAATTCCAGAATGCACAGGTATTTCCCAGAGTATATGTTCATTACATATAAATAATATATAAATTATATCATATATTATATGTGCAGTATAAAGGCATTCTCATTTTTAAGAAAATGTACATGATTCAAACACATAGAAAACAAATGTAAAAGTCCTTCCAACCTTTCTTACATTCCGGATTTCATTTTTTGCTCCCCAACATGCAAATCTTCAGTAGAGTAGTTCCCCATTGTAGATGTCATAAAAATGCAAAAAGGAACTTAAAATTAAATACAAACAGAAAGCTAGATGTGGTGATATATGTGTAATGCCAGCACTGGAGGGAATCAAGAAGATCAGGAGCTCAAGATCATTCTTGAGTGCCTATCACATTCAAGACAAACCTGGGCTACAGAGACCCTGTTTCAAACACCCACACACGCACGCACCCACGCATATAGGCTCAGAAAATTTACCAAAAATACAAGGTCTCCAAAAATTTGGAAGGTGGTAAGGAAAAGACTGTCTCCTCTCTACTTCTAATTTCCTCTCTGGCCCATCTTGTACTACATCCATGCTCACAGAGACATACAACTGTACAGTAGTTCTGAACTGCTGAGCAGCAGAAACAAGTTACTTTTGTCTCTGTGTCCTGGATCAGAATGTATAAAACTTGAAGCCAACTGTAATTTATGTCCATTCAAATTTTCTCTTCCCAACTCTAAAGTTAACCTTTAAACTTTTTGGAAGCCTCTTAGTCAGAAAATTATGACCAAACCAATGATAATGAAATCCATCCGTGTGACACCATCATCCATTGGACCCCTTCCTCATTTCTTCTTTCTCTAATGTCCTCCTCAAATGTTGGAAACTGAGTGAGATGGACAAAACTACATCTTTTATGGAGTTTCTATTTACCACATACTTTTCTGATTTCTTTTTTTTTGGGTTTTTCGAGACAGGGTTTCTCTGTAGCTTTTGGAGCCTGTCCTGGAACTAGCTCTTGTAGACCAGGCTGGCCTTGAACTCACAAAGATCCGCCCACCTCTGCCTCCCGAGTGCTGGGATTAAAGGCGTGCGTCACCACCGTCTGGCCATTTCTGAATTTTTTTGTTTTGTCTTACTTAAGAGTTTTGCTTTGTAGCCCTGCTGGCTTAGAATTCCCTATATAGAGTAGATTGGCTTCCAACTTGCAGGGATCTTCCTACTTCTCCTCCCAAGTACTCAATTTACAGGCATGTCTCACCATGACTATTTCCTATTTTTTAAACTAAAGAGAAATTATTAATGCAATTGGGATATTAAGAAACTAGGAATACTAATCTTAAAATTAACCATGTATGGTTAAACAAAACATTAAGGGTAACATTTACTTTTGCTATATCTCATCAAGACCATGCTAAATGTCAGTAGGCAAGATTAAAGGATAGCGTTTTACTTCACCTCTATTATCTCTTGGGGGAGGGTCATTCTTAATAGATGCCACAGTTCGTCGGTTCTAAAAAAGAAAATAATATTAATTTCTCTTCATTCCTCACAGCAATCAGTGTCCCAGCTTCATTTAATTAAACAGACAGACAAGAGTAACATAAAATCAAATGTAGAAAAACTATAAATAATCAAACAACTTTCTAATTTATCAATAGTCAAGTTCCTGTAGGAGGCATGTATCAAAATCCCCCATATATTCAGGAATGAGAAAGGTAAGTTCTCAAAGATAACTTGCTCTAAGGACCTTATTCATTTCAGTTTTATACAATTCTGTGGAGTCATTATTTTCTTAATTCTGAGCTCAGGTAAAGTATAGAATCTTTACGCTTTCAAAGTTCAGTTTTAAGAATGACATTCAGCAATAATGTTTTCATTATTACTCAGAAAGGAACACATCAACACAGAGGGAAGGGAGAAATAGAAAAGGGAGGGGGTGGGAGAAGGGAAAAAAGTTTGTAGTTTACTCTCAGAACTATGGAGATCATACATCAAAGCAGACTGGAAGGCCCTTTGATGCTCAGGTTTGACTATTTCCATTATTAATCTATTACAATTACAGCAGATCTCAGAAAGCATTTTATGTTTACTTCCATTTCATGAGATCTGAAGTAAAATGAGGCTAAGTAACTACATTATAATGCTATCTTGCTAAAATTGTGTGCAGGTTGGGTATCTATTATCTGAAAAGCCTGAGTCCAGAAATGTTTTGTTTTTTTCGTGTCTTAGAATATTTGTATATGTGCACTCATGTGTGTAAAATCAGATATGTGAAACTCAGTGGATGACATCTGGTACCTGCTGTCATGTTCCACCTTATTCCCATGAAATAGGGTTACTCACTGAACCTGGAACTGGGATGACAGCCAGCAAGGCCCCAGCAATCCTTCAGTCTCTACCCCACAGAGCTGTGGTTACAGGTGTGTAGAGCACCAGTCACATCTGCTTTTTTAGTTACACATGTGCTAGTTAGGTAGATTCGAATCCTCCTGACTGTGGAGCAAGCCTCAGTGAAGATAATTTTATACAATACTTTTGGCGTAGCTTCATCCAGACTGAAACTCTTCACATAAGGTTTAGGTGTAATTTCTCTCATGTGGTCTGATGTTTTGTTCTCAAACAAACAAAAAAAAAAATTGCATTTGGGGGGAGGCAAGATGGTTCAGTGGGTAAAGTCACTTGCTTCCCAAGTCTACCCTGACTAGACCATAGGTCACCCCTCCCCAAATAGCCAGGTGTTATTGTGTGCTCCTGTATTCCCAACACTCCTGCAGCAAGACAGAGGCCTGGAGTACACAGTACTGCAGAGACAAAAAACCCCAGTTCAACAAGGGGGTGGGAGGGGGGCAGGTGAGAACCAACTCCTGAAAGCTGTCCTCTGATCTCCACATGAATAGCATGGCATGCACACACCTACTATCACACACAAACAAGAATAAAATATTAATAAATAAAAATGTTAAAGCACTGAACTTTGGAGTAATTTTGATCTTGGATTGAGGAATTAGTAGTAATCTTTGGATCTAAAGAGGTAATACAGTACTGACTCCTTTAGTAAACTGAAATATCAAAGTACTATGAAACAAAAACAGCCAGTTACCCTAAAAAGGTTTCACTACAGGTTTGAAAGGTTTGGCTACAGCATAGATTAAGGCAACCAACTTCTGATCCCATTTATATAGCTACTAGAGTGAATTTACTTGAAAATAAACCCACAGAAAATGATTTAGTTATATTCAATCCTGGCTGCACATTCCAATCAGATTAGGTAGTAGTTGGATAGTGGTAT
This sequence comes from Myodes glareolus, assembly GCF_982192425.1. NCBI lineage: Eukaryota > Metazoa > Chordata > Mammalia > Rodentia > Cricetidae > Myodes > Myodes glareolus. Next base: position 34,031,042 of record NC_142040.1, read on the forward strand.
TATCTCCCAAAGTGGGGGCCCGGAAATCAGTACTTTTAAAAATGCATCAAGTGATTTTAATGGGAAGCAACAGTTATCAACACATCAAGGTCAAGGTGTATGGAGCTCAGTGGTAGAATGCCAAGGCAAAGGAGAAAAACTGGGCTTGATTTCAACATGGGAATGGGAAGGGTAGATAAAAATATGCCAGTCTATTAAGGCATTGAAGATGTATATGGAAACAGTCCATCTATATTAAGGACCTTTAAGCAGTGACTCTCGCTATGCTTAAATTATATGAACTCAAACTGATTTATGTTCATATATGTAGTTTAAAAGCAGAATATTTTAAGGGTGGTTAAGTCTCTACAATACATTTGCATGTTTATAAATGTTTTCCTTGCAAAATATGGAGTTCCTATAGGCTTCAAAGTCATGTCATATTCATCTGTGAATTAACACAGTACCTGGACAAAGTAGAAAAAAATCAACAGATGTCACTGAACCAAACACTAAGAAGTTAGAGGTTCAACAACATAGCAGGACTGTCTGATTTGAAAGGCATTGTATTTTCATGGAATTTACTAATAGTAAAGAATTTCAAGAGCATGGAAGAAGAGCTACTTTTAAAGGATTTTTCATTTTTGCAGAATTACGGTACATGGAGGCGGCAGCACTGCCCTTGCAACACCTTTTTACTAACAACACCCTAGTTACAATACCCTTACCACTTCCCACCACTTCAGAGTACCAGAATAGTTATTATTCTTAACAAACAGGCATTTTGTCAGTTAGTAAGTGTTCATTCAACACTGACAAAAAAGCAACTTTAACTTAACTCTCCTGAGAAGCTATTAGTCCTCCAAAAATCCTAATTAGGTAAGGAATTATGATACGATCTAAAGACTGTTATGAATTGTGAACTAGACAACCCTAACTCAGGAAGGCATAAATGTATAACATGGATACAGAAGGTAGAAAGAATTTTTTAAAGATGTAAACCAAACAATACTTAATACATACATACTCTTCAAAGTCTACCAGTCTCAAGTCAGTGAGAGCAAGAGCCCATGTATGCGTGCACAAGCACCACACACACACACACACACACACACACACACATTTATCACTTACCTTTACAATTTTGTTCACTTTTGAGGATGATGATGGTGGAGGTATTTCCGGACTGGGTTCAATCTCTTCATCGGGTACAAGATCAGGGTTAAGCGAAAAGATGCTTTCCAGATCAATCTGTGTAAACAAGAACATGAGAGTTATAGAGCAGATGATTCTTAAATGACTTCAACCTAAAGATGACACGATACCACTTTGCAAATTACAGTGCTCAGAATAATAACCTACATATACTTTATACTTGTTTTTAATAATGTTGGTAAAAAGTGGCCATCAAAATTATAGAATTATTACTTACATATAGCAATTGTCAAATCTTGTGCACTGAGCTAAAGAACAGGTGATACAAGGAGAGACTCTCCTTTGGGTTAACTTAAAACTCACTGGAAAGTGAGGATTTTCTTCATGTGTATAGGGGTTTTACTGGCATGAATATCTGTGTACTGTGTGCATGTTTGGTGCCCCCGGAAACCAGAAAAGTGCCGGATCCTATGGGACTATTACATGTGAACAACTATGCTGGGGTGGGAAATTGAACCAGAGTCCCCTGGAAAAGCAGCCATTTATCTTAAATCACTGAATCATCTCTGCAGCCACTATTTGAAAGTTCTTAAAGGAATTATACAGAATATCCACATCATATAAAATTATATGATTTTCAGTTTCATTTTGTATTCACAATCTTGACTAGAAATGATGATTAGCCCAGAAACCGTACCTCCTTGCCCTTTGTGTCTCCATTTTCTATCCACTCAACTGTTACACTTTCATTATCTTCATTTAAAGATGTTACCATTGCTTGGTGTATTCGGCCTAAGTGAGAATAAAACACACATTTTAAAAGCAATGAGTGACAGCATTCTTAAATATGGTTAATAATAATTATTAACTTAATATGTATGATGTGATAATTTTTACAAGTTAATTTTCACAAAAGAACTTTGTCCATTAGTTTCATAAAATCAAGTCCAGAAACTCAGGGTATAAGAACAGAACAAAAGTCTATGTGATCAATGGCCACAGTGACACAAGTGACTAAAATTTTATGCCATCAAAACAGTCTAGTGATTAGGAAGTAAACTTGCTATAGTTCCAAAATGAACCTGTGGTATACATAAAAAAAAAATCACAAGATTAACTGTTATACTAGCAAAAATATTACTTATGTGAAAATCACTTTAAATCATATTTGATGCAAACTAAAGACAGAGAAAAAGAATGTGAGTCCCCGAAGGCTGGGAAATAGTAATCTGCAAGTCCTCTTCCACATGTCGCCTGAGCAAATCTACAAAGCATATTTTCTCTGATGATTGTAATCTTGCCATCAATAGACAGACTAGGATACAGAGTGCTTTGAACTTGTTTCCTTCCCCTTTCAATGGACTATGGACCTTACAGTCCATAACTTACAGTCAGTAACTGTAGAGCTAATTATTAATTTAAATCACTATATAGTATTCTGTTTACTTGAGTTTACAGTAGTTTCTGAGGTTACATTTCCAGTATTATGAACAGAATATCAATACTTATATGTCACTATACACTTGCCGCTTATTTCCTTAGAATAAATCCAAATAGTAGACTAATAGATTCTCAGATTATGTATCCACAAAGTATTTATTGCTTTATTTCATGCCTTACTTCCATTGGATTAGGCAAGTGTAACTAGAGACTGCTTGTTCATTTCCTGGTTGCCCAGACCCGAATAATCACACAAAAACTATATTAATTACAACACTGCTTGGCCAGTATCTAAGGTGTATTTCTAGCTAGCTCTTGAATCTTAGAATAACCAATTTTTATCAATCTACATATTATCACAAAGCTGTGACATACCAGAAGGCATCTTTCTCCTTTGGAAGCTATAGGGCATCTCCTGACTACATCTACTCACTCTAAATATCTCTTCCAGCCTGGCTATATTCTTCTCTGCTATAAGTCCAAGCAGCTTTATTGATCAACCAATAAAAGCAACACATATACTGAAGGACATCCCACATCATCTCCCATCTTCTGTATAAATAAAAAGGAAGGTTTTAACTTTAACAAAATAAAATTACATATACAAAACAGTTATCAAGCAAGAATTATAGTTACAATATTTAGTTCACTTATATTTGGTAAATTAAGGAAAATACTCTATCATCTATCCTATTTTTATGAGTCTAAAGTTTCATAGCTTTTATCATAACTAAGGAAAACTGTAACTATTTGTCTTCAACTCTTCAAAGACCCAGAAGGATATAATATTACCTAAGTAAACAGGGAGTGCATTGTAAACAACTTTCAAAACTCTAGAATTGACAGAGACATTTCGTTGTCTGGATAGTCACCCAAAGTTCTGTAACATTGGGGCATTCATATTCCTACAAGTCTATAGTATCCGTGAACTTCTCCATGAAGCAGGAAATTTGAAGATCTGTTCTGCCTTGTAAAGGCAAATTTCAACAGTTGCTTTCTTCTGTGTCCTGCAGAATGTCTGGCAGTTTCTTCTGTGAAGCAGGAACCCTGAAGGACCATCCTATCTTTTGAAAAGTTCAGCAGTCACTTTTCTGTGGGTCCTGCATATCCAGTTCATACAGCATACCATCAAACAGTCTAGGCAAGAACAGTTTCTTGCCCAAATGGCTAGCAAACTCCATAAGGGGGTCTCTTCGATACCCATCATCCCCTTGAAGTAATTGGCAGTGTCAGAAGCAGACATGTCTCACTGTCAAGAAAAGTCTAAGTTCTTAAAACATTTTAAATGCCATACTGTGTAGGTCTTTGAAATGCTGAAATATATCTCTGTATAGCAAGAAAACCTAATTAACGTGACTACAAGTTAACTATTATAGATGATTATTAATCCATATTTTTAATTATACATTACATTTTAAATGAGCTGTATAAACATAATACCTTAAGTAAGAGCAGAAATACATATACACAGTGTAACAAAATCAACCTTAAATTTTTATCAATAGACCAAGATTCATACCAATGCAAGGCATATATCTCTATATCATATCCCCCTTTAAATGAAAACAAACATTTATAAATAATCATTTTGGGAATTTGGGCATAGTTTTCTCCAAACTGCTTCCTGGTGTTCGTTGGGTCAAGTATTTTTAGGTTTCACAGAGACTTTTTGGGGATCTTGTTTCATCAAACCACATTATCCTGGAAGAAACCCACAGGCTCTCATCTTCTGTGGAACAAAAGCAGAACCTCTTTTCCAAAGCAACACATCCTTATAGTCAAAATTCGAAGTCAAGATACCTCTAAAATATATATGTTGGTTTAGTTTAGCAGCCCCCAGAATTAAATGTCTCTGCAGTCAAAAAATTCAAACACAATAATAAACATAATCCAGACTTTCTGTGTATATTCTATCTTTACATGGCTTAATTTTCTCTACTTCTTTAATCTATAACTGTCGGTATTCTGCCTCTTTAAACTTTTTATTTTTTTAAAAGCATTTACTTCTTTTTATAACCCCCTCTCTTCCAAGTCTATATACATCTTTTTAAACACACTATAATCCATTCAGAGGTTTATTTCTGTCTGAATCTGTCTTTATTGTGTATCTGTAATCATGTTCTGATCAGGAGTACTGCTGCTTCTTTTTTAAATGCTAAGCTGGTGTGGCTAGGATCAACTCCACGGCCCTGCCTGTTTGCTCTGTCCAGTTCAACGTGGCAGAGGCATGCTCACTGCCCCAGCTTTAGGGACACAGGCAGTCTATGTTGCCATTAAGTGAGTCGTAGCATTCTGCTCATAAACCCCATTTAAGTGCAGGACCTCATGAAAGAGCCAGAGTTCATGCTACCAGCACAACCAGGAAGCTGTGCAGTTTTTACTGCTAATGCTAAGTCAGGAAGCCTTCTCTTAGAGGAACAGCACCACTGCTCGCTGAGAGCAAACATAGCCTATCTTGAAGAAAAAAATGGCTACCAAGAAGCTGTGCTTAACTCTGTTCTTTTGTGTCTAGAATTCCTTCCCAAGCTCTCTCAGTTTTTATGTAGAAATCGTGGCCCCACTTTGGCACACCATTTTGTATACGGAGACTGCTCATTCGTTTCTGGCCGCCCAGACCCAAATAATCACACAGAAACTATATTAATAACAATAGTGCTTGGCCAATAACTTAGGCATATTCCTGGTTAACTCTTACATCTTAAATTAACCCATTTCTATTATTCTATGTACAGCCACGAGGCTGTGGCCTACCAGTAATGTCTTTCTTCTTCGGCAGCTACATGACAGCTCTTTTGAGTTTCCCTACTCTCTATACCTCTGTTCAGGTTTCTCACCTGGTTTTACTCTGATAAGCCACTGGCCCAATCAGCTTTCTTTATTAACCAATGGTAATAAAACACATTCATAGCATAAAGAGGGGAATCTCACATCAGCCAAGAACAGAAACTACTTTATACATCTATGTATTACCAAATAAAATGCTGACAAAATAAATTTGCACATGTTAAAAATAGAGTTAAGTTAAACCCTCTTTTTTGTTTGTTTGTTTGAGACAGAGTTTCAGTGTAACCCTGGCTGTCCTGGAACTCACTCTGTAGACCAGGCTAACCTCAAACTCAGAGATCCATCTGTCCTGCCTCCCAAGAGCTGGAGTTAAAACCATGCATACCATCACCTGTAGATGAAACCCTTAGAGCATTTATAACTTACTTTAAAATGTACATTATTTTACAAAATTTTAAGTACTTAAAACAAAAACTGCACATTAAAGACTATAATGCTAATATTGCATTAATGATAAAAGTAGATTAAAACATTATATATAAGATTACTGTCAATCACTATATATATTAAATCATACACATAATATATGCATGACATAAAAATTTGCAGAAGTCTTATAAAAATTCAAGTTTTAGCTGAACACAACAGTGCAAACCTATAATCTCAGAATTTGGGAGGTAGAAGCTAGAAGTCAAGTGTTCAAGGCCATTCTCAACTACATACTGAGTTCATGTTTGGCCTGGGCTACATAAAACCATGCCTGTAAAAGCAATCAAACAACAAACAAAAACTTAAGAGTATTAAGTACTAGCAACTGATATACTGACTGAAACGGGGTATTTGAACCTTTGAACATATGATCACTCAGCTGTACCTCCTACAAGGTGGGATCTTTTTTTTTGAAACACACACACACACACACACACACACACAGACATACACGTTGCTGCTTCCATGACACTATATATATTTTTTCTTTTAAAAGTATTTATTTATTATGTATACAATATTCTGTCTGTGTGTATGTCTGCAGGCCAAAAGAGGGCATTAGACCTCATTACAGATGGTTGTGAGCCACCATGTGGTTGCTGGGAATTGAACTCAGGACCTTTGGAAGAGCAGGCAATGCTCTTAACCTCTGAGCCATCTCTCCAGCCCCAACACTACATATATTAATTTTATTTAAGCTATTAACTTTAATCATTCCACAGACAGCATGAATTTAGATACTCTTTTATTAAGGGTATAGAAGGTCCAGCGGTTAAGAGCACTTTCAGCACCCATACTAGGTGGCTCAAATCTGTAATCTCAACTCCAGGGAATCCAACAACCATTACAAGCATGTGTGCACGCACACACACACCACACAAATAATAAAAAGAGATCGTCTTCCGTTTACTTTCCCAACAACCATACTTTATTCCTCCCTGTCCCTAACACTGAGCATTAATTTTAATGTTTTTATTAAACTGTTTAACAGTCAGATCCTTCTTTACACTAATTCTACTGCTTTGCATATCTGTCTTGTCACACCTCTAATTAACTCGGTGAGTCATACACACACAAAAAGACATGGACACAAGGGGGTGGAGACTGTTGGGAAGAACAATTTAAACGGTAGAGGGGGATGAGAGGAAAGTAGGATGGGCATACGAGAATGACCAAAATTCACTGCACAGATATATGAAGCTGCCAAAGGAAAAAACAAAGAGATTAGTATTGTATGATAGTATGCAATGTTCTCCCAACTAGTCTCCGTTTCCAATCATTTTGCCCTTCTCGCTGCTCTCCACACATCAACCAACTGATTCTGGCTTAAAACTAAATTACAGCTGAGTATGGTAGTGCACGCTTGTAACGTCAGCACTAAAGACAGTAAAGCTGGAGAACTACTGCAAGAGTGAAAACAGCCTGGGCTACACAGTGGGTCTCAAGCCAGCCAGGAACTCATTTCAAAAGCAAAACAAACAGGAAGGCTGCAGAGATGAGAAGGCTCAGCAGGCAACAACACTTGCTGCCTAAGTATAAGGATCTCACATGATAAATCTCACAGACGTAATAACCATTTATTGGGACAATAAGATCACAGTAACAAGTTTTGGGAAAGGTGAGAGAAACTGAGTGTTCCATTGGAAGCAAGAAAGGAAACATTTGAGACGCAGGAAAATGTGTTTGAATATCAGACACACTTAAGAATAAACTCCAGCACAGTGGCACTCACAAATCAGAGGCAGGAAGACTGCTACAATTTTGAGGACTATATATCAAGTTCCAGGTCAGTCTGAGATTGATCGATCGATCTATCTATCTATCTATCTATCTATCTATCTATCTATCTATCTACCTATAAAACAAGACCTTCTATCTATCTATAAAACAAGACCTTGTCTCAGGGAAAAACAACTAAAAAAAGAAGCAGTAGAAATGCAGAGGCTATGGTGGGGGCTGAAGGCTGAGTGGGTCCATGAAATTATGCCATGATGATCACAAGTTAAAATGGGCTGAAATCACATGCACATTCCTGAGGATAAAAAGTATTTCTACTGCTGGCTATCCATTTCCAAATTCCAACTTTTTAGAAGAACTTCTGTACTGATAACTAGGAGTGACAAAAAATGTAAAGCAAAATATCTAGTATTAGTGCAACAAATCACAATTTCAAAGTCTAAACCTCTAGAGGCAACCTGTACAGGTTGGCAGTGAGAATACAGAAAATCAAGAACACCCAGCACCAGCGGGTTTCTACACACTGGAACCTCCAATGTAGAGAAAACCTTAAAACACAAAAACAGCCAGATGGGGGCTAGAGAGATGGGTCAGTGGTTAAGAGCCACTATTCCCTTTCCAGTGGACCAGAGTTCACTTCTCAACACCCACACGGTGGTTCATAACCATCTATAACTCCAGTTCAGGGTAGCTAATGCCCTCATTTGGCCTCCACAGGCACCAGGCATGCAAGTTGTACATATATGCACATGCAGGCAAAGCACACATTGAAAAAATTAAATGCATAAATCTAATTTAAAAACAACAACCAGATGCACCAGTTAACACTAAACTCTAGAGGAAGCAAAATGAAGTCATATTTGCATTTTGCCACTTGACCAAATAACTTGACAATGTACTAACAATGCAACCTGAGGATTTCATTTTCACCAATACACATCTCTAAAGCAAACTTATTTATGATTTATGTCTTTCTGTATAAAACTCTTCCCAAACTGAGAACACTTAGACAGTTCCTCATATTTTCTTCAAAAATATAAAAGTCTTTTCATATTCATGTCCTTAATCCCTTGGCATTTAGTTACACTTCCTTCCTTCCTTCCTGAAAACCAACTTGCTCATTTCCTGAAACACATTTGCTTCCTCTATCTGCAACAGAACTTGTCATTGTTGAAGCACATATGCATGAGGCTACTTCCTCATCTCTGAATCCAAGGTATACTGTCATTGAGAGCTTGGCTGAAGCAGTCTCTCCCACCTTACTGTTCTTAATGAGTTTGTTTATAATCTTAGCCTTCTGCTTGCTTGCATAAATTGTAAAATCAGTTTTCTCATTCAAAAAAAGTAAATCAATATTATCAAACTGTTATTTGGTTGTAAATGTACTGAGTATTATTTTGGATACAAGTCAACAATTTTCCTTCCTCAGCTTTATTAAAATTTGGTATCACAAATGATTTCTTTTTATTTAAAATGTTCTATTATATTTTATGTGTATTTATGTGTATGGATACACACATGCTACAACACACATATGAAGCTAAGAGGACAACTTGCAAGAGCTGGTTCTCTGCTTCTACCATATAGGTCCCTGAGATCAAATTCAATTGTTAGGCTTGGCAGTAGGCATCTTTACCCACTGAGCCACCTCATTAGCCTCTGACTTTTAGTGGCATATTTATCCTTCCTATATTTTGGGAAAAAACTGGGCAGAGTGGCTCACTCTTGAGATCCCAGCACTTGTTAGGTAATGGAGGAATCCAAGAGGTTCAAGGTCATCTTTGGCTACATAGCCAAATTAAGAGCCAGGCTGAGCTACATGAGACATAGTCTTAATTATCCTGAAACTTGCTTTGTAGACCAGACTGGCCTAGAACTCACCGAGACCCCACCTGCCTCTACCTCCCAAGTTCAGAGATTAAAGGAATGCATCATCATTCCTGGGCTTGCAATTTACATTTTAAACCAAAGTATATGAGAAATACTTCTATCAATGTAATTTGCACATTGTCAGTCCTGTAGGCACACACCACCACCCACGCCTAGTAGTAGATACCTGAAGTCTTTCATGCTTACACAGCAACTACTTTACTACTGACCCATCTTGTCAGACCCCCTCTTTTATCCAGTCCCAATCCCACCCTTATCATATATCCATTGGAAAGAACCTGAATGGTCTGTGTCTATCATCACAGTGATAAACTAATTTCTAAGTCAAATACCAAAGGTACTGCATAATCACACCGTTAACTGGTTTGGGAGAATTGTCTATATTATGTCAATTATGTTTTAAATAAACAGTGATTGGCCAGTAGTCAGGCAGGAAGTATAGGCAGGACAACTAGACAGGAAGTAGAGGCAGGGCAATGAGAACAGGAGTATTCTGGGAAGAAGGAAGCTCTTTCCCCAGCTCTGCCCAGACCACAGAAGAAGCAAGATGTGACCTACCCACCAAAAAAGGTACCGAGCAATGTGGCTAACATATACTAGAATAATGGGCAAATGTAAGTTATAAGAGCTAACAGGGCAACCAGTTTATCATTAATATAAACTTTCTTTGTGATTTCTTTGGGACCTTACTGGCTGTGGGAACTGGGCAGGACAGAAACCAACAAGCAGGCCCTCATGAGAGCAAGGGGAACATTAAAAAACAAACAAACAAAAAACAGAGAATAAAAACTAACAAAATTTACAGTTTATTCATGTGAAGCATGTAAGAATATTGTTGAAGTAAACAAATTAGCTCCAAAAAAAAAAAGGAAGCTAAATGCTAATCATCAGAACCAAGTATTGTAGTCTGAATATGAAATGTCCCTCCACCCCAAAGTTGATGACACTATTTACTAGGGACCTTTCACCTTATCTTCTCTACCTGGTCCCCCACCTTGCTTTTGGTGGAGAAGTGTTGCCTCACAATACCTTCACTCTCCCTGTGATAATGGTCTATTTTATCATACATTGCTTCAGAAGCAAAAGAGCTAAGTGATCATGGATGGAAACTTTCAAACAATGAACCAAAAATAAACCCTTCCTTATCATCTCATTTTGTCAGTGACAAAAAGCTAGCTGACGCAATAAAAGAAAATATTCCAAAGACAGACTTGGTTGCCAACCTTTCCATAACAGGGTTCACGTAGGGGTCCTGAGAACTGTCTTCACCATGCAATCCCAGAACCAGGATTTCAGCAAAGGTCTAAAGCATCCAAGTGCAGTTCAGGCCACAACTTCACAGAGCACCTTGGTGGTTGCTCTTGTGCAAGTTCTGCAGGTGTGCAAAATGCAAACACTGAGATTGCTTCTACTTTAAATTCAAAGAAAAACTACTTGAGAACCCAGGCAGGACAGGATTACTACAGAGAATCTGCATGGGGGCAACACCTACTAGATCTATGGAAAAGGGATCAGTTCTAGGACCCCAGAACAAGAAGGGAAACCAGCAGCACCCAACACTTGAGAAAGCTGCAGGCAACAGCAAGCACCAGCAGTCTAATATCTGGAGGTAGGGTTGCCTGAGGCCTTGGGCTGAGGCCCTTACCCTTGGCTTCTATTAATTCTATTGATTAGTGAGGAGCTTTTAAATGGCTGCTCTGCTAACTTGGCTGTATCTTCCTTACAATGAGAATTTAGACTTATGACTTACTCCAGCATTCTATCTTGCATGTAAAAACTTGTCTTATCTGGCTCTGAGATGCAGGAGTTAAGGCTTTGGGACTACTGAGATGGGACGACTGTACTTGTATGTATAAGGGGTAAAAATGAGTGTAGAATGCTATGATCTGAACATGGTTTGTATTCTCATCTCCTAAAGCTCATGTTGAGGATTAATTCCTTAAGACAGAGCATTCAGAGGTAGGGGCCTAATGGGAAGTATCTGGGCCCCAAGGAGGGGGCTAAGGTGCTAATAAATAATTATTACCATCTGTAGCTCACATTCTCACTTAACGAGATTACTGGAACTGTTTACTATGAAACAAGTTCAGCTTCCTTGGCATTCCTGTACCCACATTTCCTTCTGTTTTTCCTCCATGCATAAAGTAGTCTGACAGCCTAAGGGAACCTGGGCATATAAATTTATGAAATCTTGGCCTTTCAAGCCTCCAGAAATGAGAATTAAATACACCTCTTTTTCAATCAATTCTGGAGTCTTGGGCATTGTTATAGTGAGAATGAGCTAAAACAATGCTTTAATCATAGTCAAGTGGAAGCTTTTTCTAGCAGGGTATATGGGTCCTCAATGCATTTTCAAAGCCTCTTAACATACTTATTTACCACCTTGTTTGACGTAGTGTTGAATGAGCACCAAAGTATTTAAGAAAATGTTGGAGTAAATATGGGGAATGAGCAGAAAGCAATTATAAGACAAAAACATTGCATATAAATCTAATTCGATCTTATTTATTGCTTATTTGTGCTGCCTAGTTTTATATCAACTTGGCACAAGCTAGATAGTTAACTAAAAGGATAGAATCTCATATTAGAAAATGCCTTCCTCCATAAGAGCCTGCTGTAGGGCATTTTCTTAATTAGTAATTGATGGGGAAGGGTCCAACCCATTGTGGGTGGTACCATCCTTGACTGGTGGTCCTGAGTTCTATAAGAAAGCAGGCTGAGCAAGCCATGTACAGCAAGCCAGTAAGTAGCATTCCTCTATGGCCTCTACATCAGCCCCGGCCTCTAGGATCCTGCCCTGTTGGAGTTTCTGTCCTGACTTCCTCCAGTGATGAACAGCAATGTGGAAATGTAAGCCAAATAAACCCTTTCCTTCCAAACCTCCTTTTGGTCATGGTGTTTCATCACTAACCCCAAGACACTCATGACCAAACAGGACAGTACTGTGCCATATACAGGTATATACTGTATACTCACTGTATTGGCTACAATGTTGAAGTTGGTTAGAGTTTGACTTGACGATTAATACACTAAATTTTCTTCCCATTTAAAGTAAAAGTAAAGTAAAGTTTCCTCAATAGCATTTTCATAGACATCATTTTTAAGGAAAAATAACTCATTAACCTCCACAAAGGGTCATGTCTATGTAACCACCTAAAAATGGGGTCCTTATACGCTTCTGCTGAGAACCAATATTTTCACATGTATTAAACAAAATCATTCTCAGATGAATTATTACAAGTGAGAATTCAGAGACTGTGTGTGTGCTCAACTATGTAAAGGCCAGAGGCTAACTACTGATGTCATCCCTCAGGAGCTGTCCACCTTCTTTTGAGTCAGGGTCTCTCAGTGGCCTGAAACTCATAAAGCAGTTGGCTGGCCAGTGGACTCAGGGGTTTTCCATCTCTGCCTTCCCCAATGCTAGGATGACAACTGGGCACCACAATGTCCAGGTTTTATGAGCTCTAGGACTAGCGATCAGGTCCTCGTGCTTATTCCAACTCAGCTGTCTATCTCCTAGACCAAAATTTAAGTATTAGACAAAAGACAGGGAGGCAAGGAAGCTCACGATTTAACCTAAGGGAAAAGCAAATTCCACAAGTTTAAATACTAAGACAATTTATAAAAATATGACTGGCTAAATAAATATATATTTTGAACTCATAATTATTTCAATGACTTATGTTAAGCCTATTTAAAAATCCCTACAGTAATCTCAACTTTTTGTCATAGTAAAAATAAACAGTTTAGAGTCCAACTTTCAAATATCTGTCACTAAGAGCAAGCATTACAGCATGTGCCTTTATTTCCAGCACTCAGGAGACAAAGCCTGGTCTACAAAGCAAGCTCTCAGTCAACCAGGAATATGTAGTAAGACCTTATCTCAAAAATAAAAACCAAAACCAACCAACCAATCAAACAAACAAATCTGTTTTAAAAAAATTACAAACAGAAAACAAGCTCCACTGGGAGCAGAAGTCAAGAGCAAATCCAGACACTGGCGGATCAGGACTGAGCCAGCAACCAGATCCAGAGTCAGTGATCTCCACCAGAACAAGTCCAACTCCAAGCCAGGGACTTCTGCAGAAGATCCAGACTAGGATTTACAGAAACAGGACAAAGCCAGCAACCTAGGCCAAAGTAGGCCTGAGACAGCAAACTGCAAGGTAGCATAGCAAAGCACAGGAGTCCTGAGCTATCTCCAGGAACACCGAATAACCAACAAGGTAACTAGAACTGTGACACTGACTGTACCACGAGGAACAACCATCTGAGCTTTGGATTCACTGACACCTAGAAGATTATTCAACAGAATCTTAGAGAGTCCCAACCACATCTACTAGATGAAAAGATGAGTAGAAAACGTAAGATCACATGCTACACCAAAAAGAGCAACAGAACACCAGTAAAACTTAAAGACCATACAACAAGACCTGAACAACCAAATATGGATGAAGCAGAAGAAACAACCTAAAAAATAACTTTAGGTGAATGTTTGAAATTCTTAAAGATGAAATAAGAAATTCCCTTAAAGATATTGAGGAAAAGACAAACAAAAAATTGGAAGACATCAGGAAATCACTTAAATAAAACCAAGAAAAAGAAATCAAACATATGAAATAAACTATTCAGGACTTGAAAACTGAAATAGAAACAATAAAGAAAACACAAGCCTAAGGAATTATAGAAACAGAAATCACGAGAAAAAGATCAGGAACCACAAACGCAAACATGAACAGCAGAATACAAGAGATGGAGGAGAGAATCTCAAGTGCTGAAGATACAATAGAGAAAATAGACTCATCAGTTAAAGAAAAAAATTAAATCTAACAAAAACTTAACCCAAAATATTCAGGAAATATGGGACACCATGGAAATGACAAATCTTAGAATAACAGGTATAGAAGGAGAAGAGGTTCAACTCAAAGCCACAGAAAATTTAACAAAATATTAGAAGAAATCTTTCTCTACCTAAAGAAAGATATGCCTATCTTACAGAACACCAAATAGACTGGATCCAAAAAAAAGTTCTCTCGCCACATAATAATCAAAACACTAAACATACAGAGTAAAAAAAGAATATTAAGAGCTGTAAAGGAACAGATTTAATGCAATGCCCATCAAAATTCCAACAAAATTCTTCATAGACGTCGAAAAAATAGTACTCAACTTCATATGGAAAAGCAAAAAACCCAGGATAGCCAAAACAATCCTGTACAATAAAAGAACTTCTGGAGGCATCACAATCCCTGACTTCAAACTCTACTACAGAGCTACAGTACTGAAAACAGCCTGGTATTGGCATAAGAACAGACAGGAGGACCAATGGAACCGAATAGAAGACCTGGATATCAATCCACACATCTTCAAACACCTGATCTTTGATAAGGAAACAAAAAATATCAAATGGAAAACAGAAAGCATATTTAACAAGTGGTGCTGGAATAACTGGATATCAACATGTAGAAGAATGAAAATAGACCCATATCTATCACCATGCACAAAACTCAAGTCCAAATGGATCAAAGACCTCAACATAAAGCCAGCCACATTGAACTTTATAGAAGAGAAAGTTAGAAGTACACTTGAACACATTGGCACAGGGAACAACCTCCTAAATATAACCCCAGCAGCACAGACACTGAGACAAACAATTAATAAACGGTACCTCCCGAAACTGAAAAGTTTCTGTAAAGCAAAGGACACGGTCAACAAGACAAAACGACAGCCTACAGAATGGGAAAAGATCTTCACCAACCCCACATCAGACAGAGGTCTGATCTTCAAAATATACAAAGAACTCAAGAAATTGAACACCAAAAGAGCACATAATCCAATAAAAAAATGGAGTACAGACCCAAACAGAGAACTCTCAACAGAGGAAACTAAAATGGCTGAAAGACACTTAAGGAAATGTCCAGTATCCTTGGTCATCAGAGAAATGCAAATCAAAACAACTCTGATATTCCATCTTACACCTGAAAGAATGGCCAAGGTCAAAAACACTGATGATAACTTATTCTGGAGAGGCTGTGGGGAAAAGGGAACATTTCTGCATTACTGGTGGGAATGCAAGGTGGTACAACCCCTTTGGATGTCAGTGTGGCAATATCTCAGAAAATTAGGAAACAATCTTCCTCAAGACCCAGTAATACCACTTTTGGGTATATAGCCAAAGGATGCTTAATCGTGCCACAAGGACATGTGCTCAACTACGTTCATAGCAGCTTTGTTTGTCCTAGCCAGAACCTGGAAACAACCTAAATGCCCCCAGACCGAAGAATGGATAAGGAAAATGTGGTACATAATGACATCTTCAATTTTGCAGAAAAATGAATGGAGCTAGAAAACATTATTTTGAATGAAGTAACCCAGACACAGAAAGACAATTATCACATGTACTCACTCATAGGTGGTTTTTAAACATAAAGCAAAGAAAGTCAGCCTACAAACCACAATCCCAGATAACTTAGACAACAATTAGGACACTAAGAGAGACTTATATAGATTTAATCTACATGGGAAATAGAAAGTAGAAAAATACAAGATCTCCTGAGTAAATTGGGAGCATGGGGACCTTGGGAGAGGGCTGAAGGGGGAGGAAAGAGGCAGGGAGGGGAGCAAAGAAAAATGTAGAGCTCAATAAATATCAAAAATAAGAAAACAAAATTACAAATGAACAGTTAAGAGTATATGCACCAATTCAAGTCAGTTTTGATGCAGTAAATAAAAATAAATACATGAATTTAAGGCTTTCTAATTTTAAAAATCAGTATGGCTACTTCAGACAGGATTAGAGATCCTTAATTTGTAAAAGTTCATATATTTACTGAACTGCCAAAAACAAGTTTTGAATGCTGACAATTGCCGTTTGGTCTCTGAGAACAGGACCCTATTATATGTTTTCTGGTTTTCAGCTGAATTCATAGCAGCTGTGAGGCTAAGAAATGCCAGCAACCAATTAGGCAAGCACAAATCTTGTCTAGCATATAAAGTATAATTTGGTTGCAAATGCAGGAGACAAGAGCCAAAATAAATCAATCAAGAGTACTGACAAAATTTTACTACAATCATTCAAAAAAGCAGAATATTTACTATATAGCAGATATATTTATTTTATCTTAAAAAGGACAAACATGGAAAAATTAAATTCCTTTTATATTCAAGCAGCTTTTAAGAAGGCTGCAGCTGTTTATCACAGACCTAGGATTACAAACTCAGTGTTCTGTGGGTAATTATTCAAATTACAGGTTTGAGGTATGCTCGAGTATACAAATGACAAATCTTCCCCAAAAGTGAACAATTTTTATCAGTAATTCTTAAAGTTTCTACAAAACTTTCTCTTTTCTCATTTATTTTTTTTCCATTAAAAAATTTACACTTCCTCCCCTCCTCTTTTCTCATTTATTAACATCTTAGTATCTAAATACATAAAATTTGCACAAAATACACTCAAAATGTAAAAATTAGTAAGTAATTAGTAAAACAAAACTTGAATTATAAAATTGTTTATAATGTTCAACCTTTTAGAGTTGTTAAGTTTTAGTGTTTGTACTTGAGGTATGATTAAGTTTAAAAATAACGAAAACAGTAATTTATAATTAAAATATACTTAAACAAATCATGGGAGATGCATACATGTATAGTTATATAATAAAAAACACAAAAATATACCTTGTGCTACAATAAATTTAAATATAAAATTCTTGGGCCAGCAAGCATGGACATGACCAGAGTTTAAGCCTCAGGCCCCAAACAGTGTGAATAACTCCTACTAGTTGTCCTCTGATCTCGATACATGCGGCACGCACACGCATGTACACAAAATAAATGTAATCTTAAAAATTTAACTTCTCTAGTTTGTCGATTCTTAATAAAACTATGAGCAATCTCCTCAAACTTTCAGTAAGAATATGGTTACATAATTTAAAGTTTCGGTGTTTTATTGCATAGACTTTTAAAACTAAGATACATTATTGTCTTCTGTGTTTCAGGCAGGAGAGAAGAAAAGCATGCATAAATACCCATTCTCAGAACAAAGAAGTAACTTATATTACAAAACTTTAATTCTATAAAATTCTATACATACTAGGAATACATGACTGGCTCTTTCCAGAGGGAATGTTAATCATCAGTTGGTAAACAGTTCTCTGAAAGAGCTTTCTTCAAGGTGGAGTCCCTGCCAGAGAATCCTGATGAATTATCCTAGAGCCCACAGATCGCACTCTGTGCCATTTGTACCGTGTGACTTGTTAAACACTGTCTTAACTCTTCCTTTTTCTTCCCTTACTATTTAAGGCTGATTGGGCATGAAACCTTCCTGCCAGAGCCTCCTGAGGATGACAAATACTTACTATCATGTCTGTCTTCTCATATTACATGTGATGTTGATTCTAGTCAAGTTTATATTTAGTTATAGAACTGCCAGTGTTCTATATAATATAATTGAATATAATTCAAATGTCTGAATGCATCTTTTTGAGTCATAGCAAAATATTTTACGCTGATTAGCTTTTTTTTCATATTTTGGTCAAAGGAGATCTGTCTCAAGACTTTTTTTTTTTAAAGAGATAATACCATTCTTCAAACGATTCAAAAAGCATGTTCTTTGGGGAACATAATAACAACCCATTGCTAGTAAAGTTCAATACAATGATATTCTATAATTAACAACATAATAGGAGAAGGCTAGAGGAAGATTATTAAATATCTTAGAACAGAAAGACTAAGCACTAAGGATGCTACAAAAGCATCACCTAGAAAATGAAAGACATTAAGTACACAGTAACAGTCAGTCAGACACTGCATCCTGATTCGTTAACTGCCTAATGGCTGTTTAGCTCTAACAGTAAATACAGGTTTGTTCCTGAGAGGTGAAAGGCCAGAAAGGAATCAGCTGAATTTTCAGAGATTATAAAGGCACAGATGAGTAGGCAGGTCCAGCAGAAGTCAAATTCTCAAGCTGACATTCAGGTTTCGCTAACTAATCGAAGCAGTGAAGAGAATCCTTACTCAGAACTACTATAAGCATTACACCATCAACAGCTTTGCTAGAGCAAGGCGTCATTAGAGAAGAGCAAATACTGTGCCAGCTGACACTGGTAACTGTACTGTTACTATTTAATAAATCCCTAGGGAATGCGACTTTGCCCAACATAGTTCTATTTTGGTTCATCATACTTATGTTACTCTTATTACCAAATTTAAAAGCTCTAACAAGGTCTTTCTTAGGCCTTATACATAAACCTGACATTTTGATGGGGGTGGGGAGCAACCCACTATAGCTTAGACTTTTCATCAAGAAAAGGTAACTTTAAAACGAGATAAACTTTTGCCCACACTGCATACAAATTATTTTCTCCCAAATCTTTTTTCATTAGCAGCCCACTATTTTGAGAAGGGATATAAAAACTAACTGCTCAGTTCCTCTGGGGTGACCCGGAAGGGTTTCCTCTTTGTTATTCTGGGATAACTGAGCTACACTGTACAACAGAACAATTATTTGAAAGAGTTCACTGTAAAGCCCTTTACAAGATTAAATCATTGTGAATCCCTAATGTTTTCCATAATTGGAGTTGGTAAGTGAAGATTTAAAAGTACCAAAATTCAACTGTAAAAGCTCAAATTCTCAAATGATTATGATTACAGCTGAAACAATAAAAAACTTTGTTTAAAGCCCTAAAATATCCACTTAATGTGTTGACAAGAAATGACCACCTCAGTTCCACTTCCAGAAGGTTCCTAATTGTTGAAGGACAGACCTACTCCACAAAGTTGTTCTCTGACCTCCACATGTGTGCTGCAGCACACATTCAACCAAACACCAACACATAAAAATTTTAAATCACTAAGTAGGGGTTACTAACTAAGTAAATTAAAACACTTGAGAACTTTAAGGGACATCTTCACACGTCCCTCTGTGATAAAATATTCAAAATAGATCTCTGCTAAGAAAAAAGACTTGTTCTCTAGAATACCGTAATTTTACTCACCAATGTTGCTAAAATAACACATTCTGCTGAATACCGAGCAATCTTACCTAACGACCTAATTGAATTCTTACCCGAAGGAAATTCCACTCAAGAACTGTCTATAGAGGTATCTTCTCTTATGCTTGAACACACCCTCACATGAGAATAACATTCACTATAACATTACTACGCCCTCAATTTCTCATCACAATCTCTTCTACACCACCAATGGAATTCTGTGGTAGTAATGGCTAAGCAGCTTTCTCAAATTTCTGTTTTCAATGTCTGGTCAAACATTCAAGTTCTTAAATAGTTACGGTAAAATAGAGAATACAAAACCACACAGTCTAGGGCTGGAAAGATGGCTCAGAGGTTAAGAGCAATGCCTGTTCTTCCAAAGGTCCTGAGTTCAATTCCCAGCAACCACATGGTGCCTCACAAACATCTGTAATGGGGTCTGGTGCCCTCTTCTGGCCTGCAGGCATACACACAGACAAAATCACACAGTCTAAAGTAAAAGATATACAAAGAGGGGGCTGGAGAGATGGCTCAGTAGTTAAGAGCAACCTCTGCTCTTCCAGAGGTCATGAGTTCAATTCCCAGCAACCATATGGTGGCTCACAACCATCTGTAATGAGATCTGGCGCCCTCTTCTGGTGTGTGGGCATACATGCAGGCAGAATGTTGTATAGCTAATAAATAAATAAATTTTTTAAAAAAGATATACAAAGAGTGTACTTATAGGAGCTCAGTATGGACAGTGTGGCTAAAGTCAGGCTATTGACTTTATACATATCAAGTTTGGGACTATCTACCTAGTAGTGTTAACAAGTAAGCGGGCTGGTTCTGGGGGTAGTCCAGCTGAAGAGAAAAGCTTCAGCATACCAGTTTCTCACAAATAATGTCCTAAAAAGGATGAAAACTTTGCTCTCAGGAGAAGATATATCAGACATTACAACAGTTCAGGGCATTCCCAAGGGCCACACACATTAAGAGATGCACAAACAACAGATATCTGTGGTATTAAAATTTCACTGGGACGGGAGTGACAAGGGAAAAACGTATAAAATGCTCTTTGGGGGGAATAAAAATAATAACGATGATAATAATAATACAACACTTGTAGAAACGCATAGCATTTGAAAGCTAAATGTGATCACAAAGGGCGAGTACAGAAGTCCTAGGCTTCCCTTTGTCTATGCAAGGAAACTAATGGTGGCAGTACAGGTGATCTAGAAGTTGTCACAGACAAGGAAAACCCAGCAGAGTATTAGAACACAACTGAAGAAGGTATTTCAAAAGGAGAGAGAAGCAACCATCAAATTCTGCTCCTGGTCCAAGCTGGAGTAAGAACAATGCCTAGAAGTAAAGGCAAGATGAGGGTCTGACCAGTAGGCACTTTGCAGGCAGAAAGGAAAATTCTTGTTTTATGGAAGGCAAATAGCCAAGTTCCAGCAAACTAAAAAAGAATCAATTCTTTGACCACTGATTCTACTTCAAGGATTTTAATCCTTACTAATTTTTTTTTCTTACTAGAAAAAGGGCCAACAAGATGGATAAAGTGGATAACAGGAAAGCACTTGCCACCAAGCCTGGCAACTTGAGTTGGAATGGCAGGACCTACACAGTAGAAGGACAGAATTAACTTCTCAAATTTGTCTTCTGACTTACACATGCACACTATGGCATTCGCATACACTCCTCATACAGAAACTATAAATGATGCAAAGCATGATATCAATAAAAGACAAGTAAATAAAACCCTGGTATATTCAGCTCCTAATAAAATGTAATCATGAGAAAGAATGAGATTATTGTGCTCAAATACTCTATAGGAGGGGGGAGGGAAGGCCCACACATACATTCCCAGCACTGGGTGAAGTTGAGGCAAAGAACCATCACAAGTTCTAGGCCAGACTGAGCTACACAGTTAAATTAAATTATAAATCATTTTATACAGTTATTGTGTAGGGAAGTACATAATTAAACATATCTATACTACATATAGGTATCTAGACATACACAGGCACACTTGCTGAAAGACAAAAAAGCTCTCACTTAAGGAGAAGCTGGTGACACTTACTGGAAGGACACATGGTTGTGGGCAAAGGAGGGAGACTTTCAATACCCATGTACATGCTATCTGGAACTTAATGGTTAACCATGGGACTATACTGCTAATAAAAATAGGTAATAACACTTCAAAAAGAAAATTTGAAGTATACATTAAGAGCAATAGCGCACATCACTTTATCGTATCATTTTACGCCTGGAGATGAGCAACACAAATCATTAAAAAAAAAAAAAGAATGTCAAAGCTTGTGTAGAAAGAGTAGCATGGCTATTCCACTTAAACACTGACTCAGCAAACTGTCAATCTTGTATAGAGGCCATCTGCTAGGTAGTGGGCACAGAGCAGACCAATCTCAAGGATGACACATCAAGAAGCAATGCTTGAATTGGACATTCATCATAATATCAAACTATAAACTTACTATGTCCATAGGCTGAAATAAAAATTTTTTATTCCAGTTGTCAAATATATCTAAATCTTTCTCATTGCACTACACAGCTCATTTAAAATTATTAGCAAACTCACATCTCTTATATTAGCCAATATACTAAGTAGGATTTAAAAAAAAAATAAATCTAGTGCTGGGGTATAGCTCAGTTGATTAAGTAACTGCCTAGCACGTAGAAAACTCAGAAAAATAATGGCATAACATGTGCAAAGCCTTGAGTTCAATCCTCAGAAGTGAATAGGGTGTAGTAATTCCAGTGCTGGGGACGGGGGAGGCAGGAGGATCTTAAATTGACGGTCATCCTCCGTTACATAGTGAGTCCAAGTACAGCCAGACTAGCATGCACAAGATTCTATCTTAAAAATAAAAAAGCAGGGGGATGAAGAGATAACTCGGTGGTTAAGGGCACTGGCTGCTTCTGGAGGTCCTGAGTTCAATTTCCAGCAGCCACATGGTGGCTCACTTCTGACATAAAGTCATACATGCTGATGGAGTACCCATACATTAAATAAATAAATCTTAAAAATAAATAAATAGAAACAAACATGAATTCCATGGTTTAATCCATCTTTATTCTTAAAAGTATTATATATTACCATTAATTGGCCCATTATTTTCAAAGGAGATCTAAACAAAGTTTGGGCATCCCTTTCCCCTTTTTAAGTTCACAGAGATTTCCCGTATGTTTCTGACAGGCAGACAGAAGAAACAGGAGAGATCTGGGAAGGGGAGAAAAGGAAAATGTTGGGGCCAGTCACACAGCCCCACGGAGTAAGAAAAGGAAAAAGCCCAGAGGCAAAAAGTAGATAGGATAATTTAAGTTAAGGAAAGCTGGCTAGAAATAAACCAAGCTAGGCATTTATAAGAAAGAAAAGCTTCCATTTGTGTGTTTATTTGGAAGCTGGGTGGCGGGTAAGAGAAAAAAAAAAAAGAGTAAAACACACAACAGCAACAATTAGCACAAGTGATGCCACCACATAACACAGGTTATTGCCTTGCTTTCATCTCATCTGCTTCTGAGTCACTGTTCACCTCCTAGACCAATGCAATCTTAACCAAGCTAATTCTCATTTTCTGTAGTTCTGTCTCTAAGCTTTCACTAATCACTGGCTAACTCCTGTTACGGCTTTCAGGAGATTAAGACCTACAGTGGTTTCCAAGTGTCCTAGAAACTATTCCAAGATGCTTACCTTACTGTTTTTTCCAAGCCTTTAACAAGGTGCTCTAGGCCCCCCCCCCCTTTCCTTGTGTTCTTCATTCTCACCCTTCCAGCCCCGTCTGAAATTCCCTTTATCAACAGTCCTGTGTTTCCGGCTCAGGAACTTCTTCCATGTTGTGCTATAAGCCAAGAATGCTGCCTCCTCCACCAATACATTCTCCACTATTTACATTTTACTTTCCATGAAGTCTAGCCAGGTCTAGCCAGGTTCATTAAGAAATCCAGCTTTTTTGAAAATAAAGGGTCACAATCCTGGCCCACACTAGAATCTGTGTGAAGCTTAGTTCCTCTCCTGTGAAGTAGTAGGGAAGACACTTTCTGCCTTACAGGCTGTCATGAAAATCCAGTACTGTGTGGCACATATTTAGCAAAGAGCATGAATGCTAAATATCTGCAGATATCAAAAGAACAAGCAACTTTTAAAAATTCTGACATAGGGTTTCACTTTAAAACCTGGCTGGTCTTCAGTCTACAGGTCATCTTGCTTGGATCAACTTTTTAAAAAAGAAATTGAAGTTAAACAGCAGTATAGAAGATAGAAGCTAATAGGTTTGTTCACCAAAAGTTATGATCACTCAACAAATGTAATCATACACATATTTTCTTGATCCTATCTTTAAAAGTAACTTTACATATATGGAACTTTATTAAAATAAAAATTAGTGTCAAAACCTACAAAAAGGGGAGAAAGTAAATAAAATATAACAGGGGAGTACTTGGCAACACTGTGAAGGGAGTCTATTCTCAATCACACTGAATATGAGCAGCTGGTAGAATGCTCTACCTATGTCCATATCCTATGTCCTTAGTCTGTATCTGTAAGGATTCCCACTCGGGTTCTCTAAAGAAAAAACAGCTGTCAGGAGCCGACGGTCTGCCAGAAACTTAAAACTGGAGCACACTACAACTTTTGAAATTAGAACAAAGGTTAAAAATTAGGAAAAAGAAATAGAAGATCACTAGTGGTAAGCAATGCCAATCCACTTAACTGGCAAGGACTATCGGAATCAGTGCTATAGTAAGCTGAATGTGGGTTCGCGAGGAAAGCAGAGGAGGAGGCAAACAGGGAGTATAACTGGAGCCTAACTCTAAAAAGGCACAGATGTACACAGACTAGCATGCACCTATTAGTACTAGTCACACTATTAAAACCATTTGTTTCTTTGTTAGGACTTTGTTCATTCCATTTCTACACATAACTGAATGTAGGACATGGAATAATTTAATGAAATCTGTCATTAAAAACACAGAAATAGGATATTTCATTATTTTTGATATACCACAATCATTTAAGGCCTATATTCCAAAATACTTTACACTCTAGTGTGTGAATGTGCAAGTTTTATTATGATGGATAAAGAGAAAAATATTATAAAAAAATAAGAAAGGTCTAGGCAAATTGAACCCATGGCCCTGCAAACACTCTACCACTTTAAACAAATCAACAGTGTTTAGAATTAAGCCCAGTATCCTGTACTCTACCACTGGGCTACATGCCCAGATGAAGTGTGACTTTTAAGAAAGACATTTGCTTCCTCACTGTACTCTTTGAATACAACAAAAAGCTGACACAATTAGCTGACAATGAATTGATAATGCTATTTCACTGTTTTCATTAGACAAGACCCACTGCCCGTGCATCTGAACTTACTTTGCTCTCTGTCACCTATGTGGTACAGTATCCACAGTATCCATGAATCCTAAGTACTTGAATGTTTAATATGAGAAAACACTATTGTCTATTTTTTAAAGAGTCTTATATTTTTTAAATTTACTTTTGTGTGTAAAGTATAAGGGTGTTTTCCCTGCATGTATGTCCATGCCCACATGCAATCCTGGTACCTATGGAAGCCAGAAGAAGGTGTTGCACCCCCTAGAATTGGACTATAGCCTGTTATGAGCTATCATGTGGGTACTAGGAGTTGAACCCAAGTCCTTTAGAAAAGCAGCCAATGCTCATCCCTTCTTACATCTACTTCAGTTTTGCACCAAACATACTTAGTGTGTCTCATTGAAAATGCTCAATTGCACACATATAATGATATATTGAGGAAAAGACCCTATTATCAAATTCATTTGTGGGTGCGTATCTTACACACGTAAACTGGGGTTAATTTTATTGATTTTTTTAAAAAGTGTGCCAGTGTTTTGACTGCAGTTCTTCATATAAGACCAGGCATCAATTTTCAGTTTGTGGTATCATATCAAGGAATCAATGTTTCAGATCTGCAGTTTCAGATCACAGATTTTCATATTAGAGATAGCTTTTAAAAAGTTGGTGTGTGACAGAAAGAAAATCAACTTTGCTCCAAAAGTAGACCAGAAGAATAAAGCTTAGTTTTATCTAGAGTTTAAAATGTATTTTTTTTTTCTTTTTTGGTTTTTCGAGACAAGGTTTTTCTGTGGCTTTGGAGCCTGTCCTGGAACTAGCTCTTGTAGACCAGGCTGGCCTCGAACTCACAGAAATCCGCTTGTTTAAAGTGTATTTAAAGTGTATGTCTATCCTTTAAGCTAAGACTGTTTAAACAAATACTTGCAAAACAAGCAAGCAAGTATCTTAAGCAATTACTTTAGGTTACAAAGCAGAGGATATAAAATCAGAAACTGGCTGAATTCAAGAATTGAGCTTTGCAAAGAGTAATGTAATTTTGTTGCTGCTGTTCTGTGTTTTACATAGCCTAGACTGGCCTCAAACTTGTGGAGTTCCTCCTGCCTCTGCTTCCCTCTGGTGTGCTGCATTCTAGAGATTCTACAAGCAGCTGTTATAGTATATATGTGTGTGTGTACATATATATTATTATATATATATGTACACACTATTATCCACACACTATTATCCACAAGTAAACTGTGGCTAGAAAGAGTAGATCTCAAGTGCTTGTCCTATTCCAGGTCACAATGGTTTGCTTTACTGCGTTTCAGCAAGCGCAAGCTTAGCTGGCTCTTCCCTGCTTCCTCCAAAATTAAAAAGTATATATAGACATGTGGTGGTGAAAGTTAACACACAACTTTTCCGACACATCTGCCACAGGACGGAATGGCTAGATAAATAGATTCCTAGCTTTTCGTGAAACTGGTGGAAGCAAAAGTGATTTTCAGAAGCCTTCAATTGCTAACTACCTTTATAAATAATAAAATGTTAAAATTTGATTTCACCAATCTGACAAATGTAAGCTTTGTTACAAATTGATAGTTTTCTAAGCTCCTTTCATAGTAATAAAGGGAATTCTATTACAGGGCCTGTGTTTCTCAAAAAAAATTAATATTCACAAAGTATAAAAGTCCTATCATCAATAACAACATTTGCTAGCATTTAGTAGTCACTAATTAGCATCTGACCAGGCTATGTCTTTTTTGAACCATGTGAGCTTGGCAAATTCAGATTCTGCACCTATAAAAAGATGCATCTGCTGTCTTTCTACTCTGCTTATTACTTTATACGGTCCCTGTAAGAACCCAATTAGATAATGTTTAGAAGCAACTGGAAAACTATGCCTAATAAATACAACACCAAAGCAATACCATCTTGATCACCTGCAAGAGGAAATTACCAATCTACAAAAACACCCATTCTATCCTGGTCTCACAACAGTCACATAATTACTATTGTATTCTTACACTATTCATCAGAAGCCTATAAAATGGTGTATAAGGATGAACTAGTAGAATAATAAATGGCAAAGCATACCTCTCTGCCCTAAGCTCCAGCATTCCTGACGGCCCTCTGAAATCCCCATCTCCTCTGCTTTCAGATGCCTTAATGAAGACACTGTTCTCTCAATGTTTAATTAAGAAACAGGAACACTCTAGTAACTACTATTTATCAGAATGTGGCTCTACACAATGCTCTGCAGTACCTTTTCCACGAGTGACACAATTTCTACACACTGACTGGGCTGTAGAAAGTGGTATATATAGTTCTGAAGGAGCAGAGAATTCCTCCTTTTGTGCAATTATTCTTGGTAGTCAGGTTTCTATGCCATGCAAAGTGGGTTAACTGCCACTGACAAGCTATGTGACCTACACAGGTTACTCATGCTGACCCTTGACTCAGATTCCATTTATATAAAATGAAAATCTTCCAAGGTTTTAAGTTGAAAATTAAAACAATCCCATTAGACAACAAATCAACTAAGAGATCAATGCCACCTCAGCTGCACTTTTCAAATATTTACTATTTCTCAGCAGTGCCCCAGTTCCCTAAAGGGTAACCAGTCACTGTTACTACAGATTTTTCAGTTTGCTTTAAAAAATATTTTTCCCAATACAGGCTATCTAGCTATGCATCTGTGTAACTGTAGTTTTTAGTCACTGAATTCTAAAATGAACCTGAATCAAGTAATAGTAAGGCATAAGCAAGAGAATGATTTTAAGAAATCATTCCAATTCATACCAGTTTACCTATGAATGAAAGCAATCCCTAGACTCTAAGCCAAATTCCTGCCATATCTAACCTTATAATATTGGGTTATAATAAAACATAATAAAAACATAATAAAACAAAATCCAAATAACCAGAAAACCTTAGATCGGTCTGCTTCAATCATCCCTGAGGATCCTGGATTAAGAGGCCACCAGTGGGAAGGTGGTAGTTCAGAAATCAGCACAGATAGCAGATTTATTTCCTGATAAAATTGCAGTTGACTGGCTAATTAAAATAATTCAAGGATTGATTCTCTCCTCCCATAACAAACATCCTGGAGACTGAACTCAGGTCATCAGGCTGAACCTTTTCACCAGCCCTAACACAATGTTTGAAAACAAAACTGGTTCACCAGCCCTAACACAATGTTTGAAAACAAAACTCCAAAAATGAGCAATGCACTCAACTGGGACCCACACGGGTGTGTGGGGTGAGGCACAGATGTATTCAAGCAATTTCTAAGGCTGTTAAGTATTTTAATCCTGTAAGTGAGGGCACCTTCACATGCCCCCACTGCACTCTCTATATGAAAACCTACTTTAGCCATGCAGTCTGAAAACATTAGGCAGTACGGTTCTAAGTATCAATGCTTAAGCAAATATGCTGTCTCATAGATGAGATGACTTAGGATGACTTAGGAATTCAGAAGCCCACTGGTAATCTGGTTTTAACCATCAGTGAAGACTTCCTGGGATTAGAATTTTTTGCAAGATCTTCAAAGACATAAATGGGCCCATTTTGGTTTACGATTTGGCCTTTGGAATCCTTTAATATATGACCATCATTGATAGGGACAAAAATCATGCATACTGTGCAGTGTTGCCCAGTTAACAGCAGGCTGAAGTGGCTCTTACTCCTGTAATTTCAGGTCTCAGGAATCATTGTTTATTTAACCACAAGGCTGGTTTGTTTGTTTTTATTTTTTACAATAACCACTGATATTTTATCCAATCACTGATCTGCTGCAGAAGGAAGGAAGCAAAAACAGCCCCTTAAAGTGAAAAGAGAGAAAGCTTGGGGGAAAATATCCAAACAAGAAATTCAACTGTGAAACACTCTGAATGCTAACTATTTCCTTTAGAAGTTTCAGGGCTGAAGATGTAGTTCAACTGCTGAGTGCTTGATCCCCAGGACCGCATAAATTGGCACTCAGAAGGTAGAGGCAGGAGGCAGTCAAGGTTCTCAGCTACAAAACAAGTTCAAGGCCAGTTTAAGATTATAAGGTCTCCAAAAATAAGATGTGAAACGTTCTGAAAGAGCTACCCACCTTAACCCCTTTGCATCCAAAGCACTTAAGCATTTACAACCACTAGTTAGCACAGTACACACTGTACTGACATTACTACCTCTTGTGAGAAGCCACTTCTTAAAATGTCTAGGTTACTATACCCTGGAATATAAAGCTCCCATGTGTCAGAATTTCTGCTATAGGCTGAAGTTAAAGGCGGAAGGAACATTATTATAAGCCTATATCCTACAAGCACCATAGTTAAGACTTGCAAGACTGTAAGAACTTATATTTTATTATACTCCCAAGTTTTAAATTAACACATAAATCCTGCAATTGTTGATATACAGCTAACCCACATTCACCAAAAACTAAAATGGCATAAAACAGCATAACAATTACAAGAAAGCAATCTTCAGAGAAATAATAAAGTAAACCCCAATCGAAGCAAAGGAAACATCTCTTTCCCATTTGGTAACTTCCAAAGCTCTACAAGTTATCATTTATTTTCTTATACACAAAATAATGATGCTTCCAGTTACCACAAATTACTTCAAAAGCAAAGAGGAAGGAAAAATCATTAGCCATATAGGGTCTTCCCAAACATCATAAATAACAGGAAAACCAATCTACTCATGTCTATTGACATAACTTGGTAGAACCCAAAAAGTGGGTGTCATATCCACGCCCTTACTAACTAGGGTAAAGGATGGTGAACAGACCAAAAGTAAGTAAAGAGAATTGGTTATGGGGGAGATGCAGTCAAGAATCAACTCATAATTCAAGCTAACCCGTTTTTCAATATTCGAATTAAGGAAAAATAATTTCATTCATCCCCCTTTTCTCATTATTTCCTTTACAATATAAACGATTTCCATTTTACACTTCGAAGTCAGTGACATAAAACATTTCCCCCCAAGAGGAATCCGCAGAAACAACTATAAGACTACGGGTCTTGAAAAAAAAAATGAATTAAACATGTGTCTTCACCTCGCCTTACACTTTTCTCAGTTACCTCCCGAGGGTGTGAAAATATCAACATCCGGTCGCCCACCCCCACCTCTCAGTAGTGCCTAGAGTGGACTGAGTCCACGTCTCTCCATCCTCTCCATCCCTTTCACGACCATCACCTTGGCAAAGCGTATTGAGCATTTCTTTCCGTTGCTTCCCCCCACCCCTTTTCATGGCCGAGTGCAGCATTCTCCGCACCCATCTCCCAGGAAAGGGACGAGCAAAAAAGGAAAGCAGAGCGTGCTTGGAGAAGGCAGGCGAAGGGGCCTGACAACCGGAGAGCAGTTAAAAACAACCGGCTGGTTGCCCATCGGCGTCTGCCTGTCAGTCGGCTCTCTCGGTGCTGAAACCCCCCGATCTTCACGCTCCCACCCTCGCCACGCCACGGCTGCAGAGACCGGGAAAAGGCAGAGCCGAGAGAGCGCGAGGCACGGTCAACCCTAACGGAGTCCCCGGGGAGGACCGTCAAGCCGGGAGCGGCCCCCACCCGGCCAGCCCTGCGGCCGGGGCCCCGCACTGCAGCGGCGCCCGGGCGGACCCCACGCCCGCCTCATCCGCACAACGCCGCACACAAAAGCGCCCGGGCCGCCGCCTTCCCGCCCCCACAACCCGGCGAAGCAATTAAAGGGCCGGTCGGCCCGGCGCGGCTCACCATCGCTACGCTTGATTTCCACGTAAATCCCGATCTGGATCTTGCCGAAGTTGGCCGTTGCCATCACCTCATCCGGAGCGGCGGCTGGCGGGCGGAACAGGCGGGGAGGGGGCGGGGTGGCGGCAGGAGGGGCAGCTGTGGCCCGCGGCCGCGCCGGCCCGGGAGGCAGCGTGGACGCGAGCGGGGCCGCGGCGAGCGGCGGCGGACGAGCGGGCGGAGGCCCCGGGCCTGCGGGAGGGCGGACTGGCGGGCGGGCGAACGCGCACGCCGGGCGTCGGGGGTGAAGCGAGGGCCGCAGTCGTGAGGCGGCGCGGGGGAGAGTGGGAGGGCTCGCGCCGCCCGCCAGGACCGACGCTGGAAGGAGGGGGTGGAGGCGGGGCGCCGCGCGCCTGCGCACTCACGGCCGCCCGCGTCTTCCTGCCCGGCGCCCGCGCGCTCCGGCTGCAGGCGGCCCCGCCCAGCTCCTCTGCGGCCTGGAGGCCGCCGGCTTTAACCGTCGCTGGCACCGAAGCGCGCGCAGCCCTGCTCTGTACGAGCCCGCGCCGCGTCGCATTTAGCGCGCGGCCTGGAAGGCGCGGGAAAGCAACGAGCCTTGCCTCCCAGGGCTCCGGCTTAGCCTTGCCGTTGCAGCGGGAATGGGTTGAGGGCCACGTGCTGTCGAGGCTTTTGGAGCGAGGGGCTGAAGGGGCCGGCCGATGACAGGACACCCGGTGTGTTTCTGTGGGTGCTTAGAACCGCGGGTCACTTCAAGGTGGCCGGCCCAAGTACCCTTCCTAAAGCCAAGGCATGTCTGGTTCAGGCTTCCTATCCAGTTCTGGAGGAAAGAAAAGGATTCCTCCACCCTAAGTGGAAATGAAGACCTTTGCCCCCAACTTCCCTGTTTATTGTCATTCAAAACGAAGTCCCCCTGTGTAGCCTTCTTTTATTTAATATTTAAGATCCAGCGGGCCTCTCCTAGTATCATGTGCTGCTGTAGCATCAAGATTCATTTGCCCTGGTCTATAAGGCCAACAGCTCTGACTCAAAACCAGAGCAGAGACTTGAATACGATTGAATAATGAGTCTCTTCTGCAGTCATCTGACTGGGCTGACTACATCTGCAATGTGGAGGGTGCCAACATCTACCCCTGCCAAGCAGAGGGGACTAGAGACCATTGGAAAATGTTCAAGACCATTCTGAAAAGCAACAAACCTGAGACTGACTAGTAGTATTGGGACTTCACATGGAAGGAGTACATTTCCGTGATCTATTTTCCCTGGTTGTTGTTCAACTGCCTACAGTGGTTGAAAATACGGTCTTAAGATTCAGAATTTGGAAGCTGAATATATATGTGTGAATGCATTTATTTGTGCCTAGAGTTTCCTACCTAGTACAAGAAGCAGTTTGTTCAAGTAACTCCTTTTAAAAAGATGGTTTCTGAGCCTTTAGACACAGTGCCAAAAAAAGATAAACAATGTAGAAAAGACTTCTGCTTTTCTGCTCCAGAAATGACATCATAGGTCAGGACTTCTGTTTCAAAACAAGGTTGGACCAAATGAAGGTGCTGCTTCTGTCTTGTTTTTGTTTCTCTGTAGTAACAGTTTTATACAGCTCTGGGCTGCTGGACAGCGGGGCCTATTCTCTGATGTTTCTGTGCTGAGGTGTGAAGTACCTGGTTATTTGCTTGCAAATTCTTTCAGGAAGGCAAAGAAATCCAATGATACAGCTGCTAAATTTAAAGTTGCTTTATAAGATGATGTCTTATTATGATTGCTGACACATACCTTGCATCCTGTTGGTTATGTAATCAAGTCTTAACCTTTAATCCATATTACAAAGGTATTCTAAAAATATGCACATCATCTTGTTGCATAAAAACGCCTGAGACACTTGACTAACCAAACACAAAGATCTTTCTGGATAAATCATACCCAACAGGCTGGTTTCAGGTATGGTTGATCTAGCATATGTTATATAGCAAACCAATGTTTGCATTGTGAGCTTTGTAGCCACATGTCTTTCAGAAGAGTAGCCATAAAAATATTCAGTAGCATATGTTCCCATCAACATCCCGGAGAAAGGCTACTGATTCTGATTCCATCACTATCAAAAACTATGACCCTGACTAGAAGTACTAAACAACTAATAACAAATCTCGGAGATACATAATGCCATAAAAATCTTGCTGGGAGTGTTGATGCACATACACCTTTAAATCCAGCACTTGGGAAGCAGAGGTAGATAGACCTCTGTGAGACTAGCCTGTAATACAAGCAAGTCAGTTGCCTTAATAGTCATAGATGTAAAATAATATATCATTTTTAGGGTTGTTTATAAATAAACCTTATGACTTACTCAAGAAAAATCTTGCTAAGCTAATGAGTGAAATTTCAAGCCAAAGGTGACACTTTAACCAGTTACCTACTTGTGATGGTTTAAATGAAAATGACCCTCATAGGGTCACACATTTGACTGTTTGGTCCTTAGTTGATGAACTGTTTTTCAGAAGGAATAGGTGGTGTAGCCTTGTTGGGGGAGGTATGTCACTAGGGAATGGGCTCTGAGGTTTCAAAAGCCCATGCCGTTCCCAATCCCTCTCTTTCTATCTCTCTGCCTCCAAACTGTGAATAAAATATAAGCCCCCAACTACTGCTCCAGCGTCATGCCTGCCTGCCTGCCTGCCTGCCTGCCTGCCTGCCTGCCTGCCTGCTCCAAGTCCCCTCCCTAACGGTAATGGACTCACATTGGGAACTGTAAGTAAGCCCCCAGTTACATGCTTTTTTTTATACGCTGCTTTGGTCATGATGTATCTTCACAACAACAAAACAATTACTACTTCTTTATGAAAGCACAAATAGATTATGTATCTTTAGTTCTAGCCCAGTGTGTGTGTGTGTGTGTGTGTGTGTATGTGTGTGTGTGTGTGTGTGTGTGTGTGTGTGTATGACTGTGTGTTTATCCTGTGATTTGAAACTTTTCCATTAGGTTTCTCTATCTATTCTGAATAACTTTGACCAAGCTTGTAGATTAAGTGGAGAAGTCCAGTAGACAGAGTTGGCAGAAACTTTGTTTGCTTTTATGGTCTGCTGTTTACCCTACTCTGTTTGGGGGAGTCAGTGATTCCAATCCCATTACATTGTAAACTAGTGTAATCTCACTGTAGTCTACTTCTTAAGATGTTTTTAAAACACTCGGGAGACACAAATCCAAATTTCATCCTCTGGAACATTCCTTCTCCTCTATTGGATTCCTATCTACTCCTGTAAGCATTGATCCTCCCTGTATTAGAAAATAAAATCTTTTGATCTTCTCACTTAAATTTCACTCTTTTTTCCCTCGATAACTGTCCTCTCCCTGCCAAATTATCAAATGGGTCCATTTGTGTTGCTATAACAGAATACCTAAAAGTGGGTAATTTATTTTTTTTTAAGTCTTTTAAAAATTCTGAATGCCAAGGAGTCCAGGATATGGTGCTAGTGTCTAACAGAACCTCAGTGCTGCTTGCTGCCATGACAGAGGGACAGGTGGACATATGGGGACACAGAGAAAAGAAACGGCTAAATTCTTCTAGAATGGTATATTATTTATGTTTTAATAAATAAAGCTTTGCCTGAGGATCAGAGCACAAAGCAGCCACACTAGTCGGCCATACAGGCCAGGGAGTGGTGGCACAAAGGGACAGAGGCAGAGGGATCTCTGTGAGTTTAAGGCCACTACATAAGATTGAATCTGTTTAAAAGAGAAACAGAGCTCACACAAAGGTGATCTAAGCAGCCTTTAATGCCAGCACTAGGGAGAAGGAGACAGGAGCAATACTGCTGGGCGGAGAGAGTGAAATATAAAGGGGAAGAGACAGGAACTCACTGGAGTGTGGAGTCTGAGGATTCCTGGAGACAGAATCTCATCCTTTTGGACTGTAGATTTGGTGGAGGTAAGAACTCTCTAGCAACTGACTGCTTTGCTTTTTTGACCTTCAGGTTGAACCCCAATATCTGTCTCTGGGTTTTTATTATTAGTGTTGCATTCTTCTTAACTAAAAACCTTACTTCTTCCATAACTGAGCCCCTTCCATAAAAATAACCCTAGGACCTCTGTAAATTCCTATCTTTTGTTTTTTATCAATAATTTACTTTTACTTTATGTGTGTTGGTGTTTTGCCTGCATGCATGCCTATGTGAGAGTGTCAGATCTTGGAATTACCGTCAGTTGAGCTACCATGTAGGTGCTGAGAATTGAACCTGGGTCTCTCAGAAGAGCAGTCAGTGCTCTTAACCACTAAGTCATCTCTCCAGCCCCAATCCTATCTCTTAATATTGAGACAGTGGCAATTAAGCTTTAACTTGAGCCTTAGAAGAGACATTCAACCACAGTGGGATACCCACTGCCTTTCCCGTCACCCATGCATTTTCTAACCACTAATTTTGAATTGATTCCTCTACTGAACCTAAAGGCAGAAATTGCTGTACAGTGAACAGCTGCAGGGTAAATTTTTCCAGCTTTGTTTGTTTTAAATTTTTTCTAAAATGATTTACCTTCTACGCTCTTCTCAGTACGTCCTTGCTTGCCCATTCTTGCTGCATCTTGGTTTATATGTGTATATAATGTAACACAGTTTTTAAAGTAGTATAACTATGTCTAAAGCATTGTAGATTTAGTTCTCTGCTGTGACTTTCATTCAAATTGGTTTCTATTAATTTTTTTTTGGTTTTTTTGTTTTTGTTTTTGTTTTTCGAGACAGGGTTTCTCTGTAGCTTTGGTGCCTGTCCTGGAACTAGCTCTTGTTGTAGACCAAGCTGGCCTTGAACTCACAGAGATCTGCCTGCCTCTGCCTCCTGGGAGAGTGCTGGGATTAAAGGCATGCGCCACTACCGCCCTGCGTATTAAATGTTTTGTATAATATTCATCATATTTATCTGATATCATTAAAAACAATTTATGATAAAATAAAATGAAAAATGAGCTTTTATAAGGCAATCTCCTGTCACCACCACTATGTGAAGAAATTGATACTTTTTGTTTTTTACTTTGGGTTTTTGGTTTGTTTTCATTTTGTTCATCCCAAGGACTTAACGACCTTTTATATGGGATCTCATACAGCCCAAGCTGGCCTCACTATGTAGATGAGGACAACCTGGAATTCCTAATTCTCCTGCATACTGTCATTACAAGCATGTGCCACTGTATGTCACACACCAAATGTTTCAATGATATTTGAACTAAGCAGAGTATATTACTGGTTTTGTTATTGTTTTGCTTTATTTTTCTATCATAGCCTCTGTATCTCTGCTGTGATTTGAATGTGTTTTTTTCCCCAAAAAGATTCATATGATTGGAGGTTGGTCCCAAAACTACAGGCATTTCAGTGGTTGAAATTCTGAGTTGCGACCTGGTGGGAGATGATTGGATCTTGAGAATACCATCCTCAAAAAGATTAACAACCCTCTCCAGAGAATGGGTTAGGTGTTATGTAACTGGATTAGTTGTGCTGAGGGTAGACCATTACAAAACAAAACCATCCTTACAAATAACCCCTACTACATGTATGTCTCTTTCCTCCTTGCTATAATGCATATAGACTCTAGATTATAGAGGATTCCTCACCAAATGTCAGAACTATGCTGTTTGGACTTTCCACCCACCAGAATTATAGGCCAGTGGTATTGGTTCCTTTTCCTACTGCTGGCACACGGTACCTGACAAGGAAGAGTCTATTGTGGCTCACGGTTTGAGGAAATACATCCATCATGATGGAGAATCTGTGACAGTAGAAATGTCTGGCTGCTGGTCACATTGAATTTGCACTCAGGAAAAGGCAGGGAACAGGAAGTTCTCAAAACCTGTCTCCAGTGACCCACTCTCTCCAGGAAAGGTTCTGTCTCCTTCTACAACCTTCCCAAACAGCATCATCAACTAGGGAACACATATTTAAACACGGGAGCCTATTCCACATCCAAATTCCACATCCAAACCAAGCTACTGTTTTTAAAGAAGCACACAACCACAACCATTTTGTTATAGCCATAGAAAACAGACTGAGACTTTTTTAACTAAATACTTGACCTTCATATACTACTTTGCTTTGGCTTAAAGCTGATGTATAAATACTGTCTCCAGATTTCCTATTAGACCTACGTTCTAAGTTCCCAATAGTACCTTCTATAATTTCTCAGACTTAGCTGTTTCCCTTGCTGTCCTTGTACTCACCAACTCTACCCATACCCAGTCCCAGATCCCCATAATCCAGTTCCACCCACATCCTTGTCACCTACTCTAGTATATGGAACAAACAATGCAAACACTATTATTAAATGCTGATTGTGTGGTTCCAGCTTTAAGTATATACTAAAAGAAAGCCAGTGAGAATCCGAACAGTCGGGCAAGCCTTCTTAGTGCTCAAGCCTTTAAATACCTTTTATGTTCTTTTGTTTTATGAGTAATGAAGAAGCACAATTTTAAAAAAGGAGTCAGTACTCCTGGGGCTTTTGCCAGGCTCCAAGGATGACTGGAATCTAAATGGGCAGTTGGCAGAAACGAAAAGAAAGTAAGAAATCCAAAAGAGGATATTTTTACATGATCACTCCGATGTGTCCATTCTGAAGCCAGCCTGGGATACCTAATCAAAGTGTAAAAAGTCATTTTCCTTTAAACTAAAAAACAGACACCCACGGTTATATGCTTAGCCTAAAGTTTCGTCCAAGTATGGACTACTTTCCCACTGTATCTACTTTTATTTTAATTGACCTTTATGTTAGTATAGATTATTAAAAATCATATTTTTCTGACAAGTACAGTATAATGAAAATGATCTGGTTTCTAGGAGGGACACACCCGGTGAGAACTATAGACCTTGAGTAGTTCAAGAAATCATTGGCTAGGGTATAATCATGACAGGCCTTGGAAGCCAAAGAGAGATGTTTGCTCTTGATAAGGGCACCAGCAGGGAACTCCTTGAAGGCCAGACACAACATGAAGTCATAGTACCATGATATGATAAAAAGGGCACAGGCTTCGAAGTGGCCCTGACCTGGTTTCCAATACCAGTTTTGCGGCTTCTTCTGTGTGTGGCCTTGGGCAAGTCACTGGCTTTTCTGAGTCTCAGGTTTTTTCATCTATAAAATGGGAGCTATAGGTGCTGGGGTGATATTTCAGTTGGTAAAGCACTTGCCTTGTGAGCATGAGAACTTGAATTCAAGCCACAGATTCTACGTAAAAAAAAGCCAAGTGTGCTTGAATTCCAGGCTCGGGAGGCATGGGAGGCGGGCGGGTCCTTGAGATTCACTGACTGACAGTCTAGCCTATCTAATGAGCTCCAGGCCAAGTAAGAGATGACACAAGGTTGATAATGTCTGAGGAAGTGTCTGAAGTTGTCCTTTGGCCTCCATACATATCTGACATGTATATATTCACTCTCTCGCTCTCACACACACACACACATACATGAACGTGCA
Organism: Myodes glareolus; assembly: GCF_982192425.1. Lineage (NCBI taxonomy): Eukaryota > Metazoa > Chordata > Mammalia > Rodentia > Cricetidae > Myodes > Myodes glareolus. The sequence continues at coordinate 34,068,970 of NC_142040.1, forward strand.
CATGCACATACATACACAACACCCCAAAGGGAAAAGAATTAGACCCATGTCGAAATATTGAGCATTTGACGTGGAGCAAGTCCTTGAAGCATTGTTGGCATAATTGACATTAGTAGGGAAGTATATTTGCCAAGTAAGGTCAATGGAGGAGAGCTTTGCTTCAGGATGCTAGTGATGAGGGGATGCCTGAGAAGTCAGCCAGGAAATTATTTGAATTAGACGGTAACAGTGGATAACAGAAAGCTCCAAACCCATGAGCGAGGTGAGGAATGGCAACTGTCTATGTGTGGAAGAGGAGGGTAAAGGATAACCAAGAGTGATACATTCAGCTCTCTGGTTACTAAAGGCTGAGAGCATCGTTAGCAAATGTTGGGAGGCTTTGGTAGACAATTCTGAAAAGTAGGAAGGAGTCTATGTATGTGTGTGTTGCAAAGCTTCAACCAACAAAATGGAAGTAAAAAGTAGTTTAAAGTTATGATAGTAGTTTTAAATAGTAGTTAAAGAAAGCAGGTGGGGTGTTTTGAAATTGTTATAATTACTAACAGCAAGTGATGGCAATGTAACTTTTATTACCTATAAGAAGAAAATAACCACATTTATTACCTATAAGAAGAAATTCTTATCCATAACAAAGCTTTTATCTTTTTTTTAAATTTGCTTTCCCCTTTTCTTTCTTTAAAATTTATATTTGTGTGTGTAGGTGAGCACATATGTGCACGTGTGCAATTGCGTGAGTAGGTTTTCCCTTTCGCCATGTCGAGGCAGGGACTCGTTTGTTTTTGCTATGGCTGAGTTGGGACTGCCGATGTGTGTTGAATATTCTTTCAAGGTGTGTGACTTTTGTTTCTGTTGCATTTGTTTGACTCTGTGAAGCTGTGATTCTTCGCCTGTCTAAAACACCTGACAACCCTAATAAAGAGCTGAATGGCCAGGCAGGAGCAAGGATAGGTGAGCTGACAGGCAGAATATAAATAAAAGGAGAAAACAAGGAAAGAAGATGCAAGAGAACAAGGGGAGGAGGCCAAGCCAGCCACGGAATCACGGAATAAGAGTAAAAGTAAACTATATAGAACTAAGAAAAGGACAAAGCCCAGAGGTAAAAGGTAGATGGGAGATAGTAGGTTTTTTTTTTTAAACTAAGAATAAAGCCTTCATGTGTGATGTATTTGGGAGCTGGGTGGTGGGTCCCCAAAAAAGTCAAAAGAGTGAAACACCACACAACAGAAGTGCATAACATTTAGCTTTTTACATGCGTTCCAGGGTTCTGAAGCAGGCAGAAGGCCCTTTCTAGGATGCCAGCCCCAAGCTCTGAAATGTCTCATCCTCCAAAACTGTGAGAAATAAATCTCTGTTCTTTATAAGTTACCTTATTTCAGGTATTCTGTTAGAGCAGCAGAAAATGGACTAAGACACTTGGGTTCTGGAAGATGGAGTAGATGACCTGTGCTGGGCCTGGTGTGGCAGAAGTGTCAGCAGATGTCTGCAATGAAGAGAATTATGAAAGGAAGAGAGAGACATGGAGAATAATCAGAGAAGTGTATGCACACACCACTAGCTACATTAAAGAATTATCAATTCTATTAAATATAATAACGTTCTTTTGTTCATTTTCTTTAAAAAAAAGAGTCATTACAGATACAGAGAACTCTTCAAGAGTAAACAAAAGAAATCTCAAACCCCTCTGGAGACATGTATTGAAGGCAGAGAGATCACGACTCTTAAATCTCTGATAAAGATGGAATTTTTAAATCTTGCAAATTGGAGGATGGTAGAAAATGCAATGTGTCATATGTTCTGGGCAATAAAATATTTTTAAAAATCTCAAAACTTTGTACACACAAAGCAGAGACTGAGGGCATTCTTCAGTCAGTCTTGCTTGATTTAGAATGCCTTTGTGACTGCGTCCTTCCTCCCAGTGGGCAGTCAATGGACAGTCAATAGAATCCATGTGTACACCCTTCCAAGCCCTCAGCCTCCCAGAGATTTTTTTTTTTCATTTTCTTTTCTGATCTGTCAGAAGGACAGGCTCTTGGAAAAGGGCAGATCTTGAATGACAGGAGTCAAGCCTCTCCCAGTGGCCTGAAGTGTTCTGACAACGAAGCAACATTTCATTGGGACGAGTCACTAACCATCTAGAGTGGTGATTACAGAGGTTGATCCACCCTGAGTAATACACAAGTGACTACGAACATTGTAGATTTCTAAGATGAGATTTTAGATCAATGATTTTGATTAAGAACAAAGGCTTTCTCACGCTGAACAGTCCTAGGAAGAAAACTCCGAAGTGAAGATTTTAATGCAGGAGAGTTATGAGGAAGTGGCTTTGGGATCGATATCTATAGGACAGCAAAAGCAGCAGGAGCAGGACTGGGCTGAAGTCAAACTGTGACTCAGTGATGACAGAGGCCTCTGACAATTCAAAAGGGAGCGTAGAGCTAGGACATTCTCTCAGATGTGTCTCAAGCTGAGATGTGAGGTCACTGGGCTGCACGCGGGCCAGGTTTTGGATATGGGCAATCATGAGAGAAATGCTCATGGTAATCCAGCACTGAGGCCTAAACTGCTCTGGCTAGGGAAATCAGTGCTTCAGTCTTACAGTGGACGGGGGCAGTGTAATGTCCATCCATTTCAGGAATATTACAGACACTGTGTTTTGAGTGGTAAAAGAGCTTTAACTTAAAATTTTTTAGCTACTTATTTTGTGACTGTGTATTGGAGGGGGTGTATATATGTTCCACAGTATGTGTGTGGAGGACAGAAGACAGTTTATGAGAGTTGGTTCTCTCCTTTCGCCGGGTGAATCCCAGGGATCAAATTCAGGTCTTTGGGCTTGTCAATACATGCCTTTGCCCACTGAGGTATCTCATTGGCCTATAAAATACTTTTATAAACAGAGCAGCAATTTTTTTATGTTCATAAGAGACTACTGGGGCCAAAGAGTCTGAAAAAAATGGTAGTATCAGGACACCAGAAGACAATAGATGAAGAAAGCAAAAGAATTTTGTTTGAGATGAGGAAGAACAATTCCATGAGGAAAGGACGGTTATAACAACGGCATAAATAAAACGGTTCTATGGGTCTGCCATCAAATGGTTACTTATTTGGTGATAATCAAGTTCCACTAAAAATCAGTTTGGAGGCCAATAAAAAGCCACACGATCAAAATGTACACAGTGGGTTTTCCTTTTCTCCCCCCCACCCCGAGACAGAGTTTCTCTGTGTATCTCTGGCTGTCCTGGAACTTACTCTGTAGACCAGGCTGGCCTCAAACTCAACAGGGGTTCGCATGCCTCTGCCTCCCTGAGTGGGTTTTTCAAAAACTTGACTCATATTATTATATTTTAAAGGAAGATAATATTTTTTTCTTAATGAATTTTTATTATTTGCTATAGAACAATATCTTGAAAGAATAAAAAAAAGTGATCCAAAGATAAATTCCATTTGAAATTTAAGTTTAATGTTTTAAAATTACATTCGGGAATCTGCTCCACCGAACCCAAGGCGTAAAGAGCAGATTAAGTCAGGGCAACATTGCTCCTGATAGGGAGAGAACAAAACTTCATTTATGAATTTTCTGTCTTTTATCCTTGAATTCACTAACATATCAACAAAGTATTCAAAACCAGGTCTGGTAGTGCATGCTTATAATTTTACAATCCAGGAAGCAGAGACAAGAGGGTCACGAGTCAGAGGCCAGGTATGGCTTCAAAGCTCAAAGCAATTAAACCAAGAAAAAAAGTATTAAAAATAATGCCACTAACAACTTTATTCCCACCATCTCTTACTAGCAATTACTAATTAGTTAATAATGATAAAACTGAATTATAGCTAGGCCAATATTTTAAAAATAATGTTTATAATACTGTTTATAAATAATGTTAGAATTCTTTTTTTTTAATACAACTGATTGGCTTGAATAATACTCTGTTTAATATTATAATTGACTTTCTAATTCAGATAGTGACATTTGCATAACCTTTACTAATAAATAGTAAAAGGACTTCCCCTGGATTGGAAGGGGAGGAGGATTCAAAACTACAAAAATAAACTCCCCAGGCCAACTCCATAGGTGCTCACTTGAGCTAGTTGGTGTTTATTGACTGCTGAGTTCAAAGGACACCTCTTGAAACCTCACCCATCCTGACCTCTTTCAGAAGCTGGTAACATGAAGCAAAACAAAGTTCCAGCAACTAAGTTGCAGTGAATTGTGCTTGAGAACAGAAAGATCCTGTTAGAAGTAACTGTACCCTATAACCTTACCCAGAAAGTTGTCCTGGGTCACCACACTTGAGAACTTAAGTTTACCTCTTTAGAATTTCTAATTCTAAGGAAAATTACTCTTCTCAATGGATGTCTCATCAGGACATAAATCACAGCCTCCTTGTGAAATAAGGTATGTTAGCACTGAAAGGGGTGTGTGTGTGTGTGTGTGTGTGTGTGTGTGCGCGCGCGTGCACACGCACACACACATGCGTAAATATATACTATAAAGAGAGATTCCAAATATCCTATACACAAAAATGAGTTTTATGTTTTGTTTTGGATATTGCAAAATTTATAACATTTTTGTGAATCTACTGCCAGAGTCCTTTTCAGCTGTTTTTGGAATAGAGGGTCCTGATAAAGGAATAGCTACAAAATTCCCCTCAGAGAACTACTCACTTCTTCACTAATTCGGTATTCACTGAACTCACATGCCAGTCACTATCAAAAGTGTTTGGGTGCGTGAGTACGTGAAACGAACACCCCTTATGGGCCTTATATCCTACAGGAGGAGAAAGTAAGTAAAACTGCAGTCAATGGTAATTGTATTGCAGGGTACTGTGGGCAGGGGTAGAAGACAGAGCGTGATGAATAAGGTCAAGAGCGCTGCTGGGACACATGGTCTATTGCCTCAAGATTGCTCCGAGAAAGGGAGTTTAGGACAGATACTGGGAAGACGTGGTGAAGTCTGTCTCTCTGACATCTGGGCAGAGTGCTGCTGCCGCCTGGAAGAACAGCCACACAACAATTTCTCTGGTGGCTCCCGGGAGAAGTAGGAACAGGTGGAGGGAGAAGTTGGGCTGTATGCAGGCTTAATAATAGCCATAGTCAATCCCACAGGACACTGGAGCTAACATGACCCCTTGGAGTTATCCTGAGTTGTCTTTAATATAAATGACCAGACCTTTGTGTTCCCACAGTTTTTGTTTAAACAGAAAAAGGGGAAATGATGTAGGAGAGTCTTCTATCTATCTGTTGCTTTCATTGGTTAATTAATAAAGAAAACTGCCTGGCCTGATAGGTCAGAACACAGGCAGGCAGGGAAGACAGAACTGAATTCTGGGAGGAAGAAAGCAGAGGCAGAGAGCTGCCAGCCATGAAGCTGCCAGGTCAGACATGCTGAATCTTTCCCAGTAAGCCACGACCTTGTGGTGAGATACAGATTATTAGAAATGGGTTGAATCAATATGTGAGAGTTAGCCAATAAGAGGCTGGAGGTAATGGGCCAGGCAGTGTTTAAAAGAATACAGTTTCCGTGTAATTATTTTGAGTAAAGCTAGCCAGGCAGGCGGTGGGAAGCAGCCCACCGTTCCTTTAACAGTCTTAATAATAGCCATAGTCAATCCCACAGGACACTGGAGCTAACATGACCCCTTGGAGTTATCCTATTCAAGTCACAACACGTGGCCGCCGCCATGTTCATTGGGGTCAGGTGACTTTATCGCTAGATTCACTGAGAACCAGATCATGCTACGAGGCCCTCCCACTGTTATGTATGTCCCGCTTTCCCCTCCCCCTCCTCAGTGTTCACTGAAATCCTCTCCTTAGCTGTGATTACAGGTGTTTTGCATACTGACATGCTTTCTGATAGGGCCCATCAGAGAGCATGCATTCTGCCTAATTCCTGTTCAGTCTTTCTCTGTGTATAATGATTGTTCATTTCATCTCGTTTCAGACTACAAAATCATAAACTGGTATGTACTTTTAAGCTGTTTTCTACCATTGTCAGTTCTGCCATTAATCTTAATGTCACAAACAGTTTTTTTTTCTTTCTGTCTGTCTTTTTACAAATATGGATCTTACCTATTAAGAGTCAATACAGTCAAACTCAAACTCAACCTTCCAGACAGATTCTATATTGCAGCTATACCTAATAATCAGCCCTCAACTGCTCAGAGATCTGGGGAATGCGATATTTAAATGTTTAATTATTTAAAAAACTTTTCATAACAAAAAGAGACAGGTTGGCTCCTAACAAGCACTGTTTCCTCCGAGAAGACAGAAGACCAACGTCCATCTGCAGTTTGCTTCGACTGCCAAGCGCTGACCATTGGGCAAAAACTGCCTATCACCTAAACTGGAGACCTCCAAACATGGACAAAATCACTGGAATCGACAGTCTAGCTGCCCAGGGTCAAGGTACAAGAGACACCAGACATTTCCATGCCACAGACACCTGTCCTGTCGGGAACAGAGGCCAACTATGCCAAGATGTGACCAGCACCCAGCCTTCTCTCGGATCTCCCTCACCCCCCCCCCAAAGACGACGCCCACAAATCAGTCGGAAGCAGTCTTGAGAATTTGCTGCCCCAATTCCTTCAACTTGTAATGTCTAACCTTCTACTTTTTATTATAAAAAGGATCCGGGAATGTTATTACTTTGGGACACTTTAAGAGCTAACCACGCCCACCCCAGCCACTTTGGACCTCCCCCGCAGCCATCTTCTCTCTGGTGTGTGTGCATGCGTGCGTGCGTGTGTGTGCGCGCGTGCGTGTATGTGTATGTCTTTGTTCTCTTTATGTTTGTCTATGTTTCTCTTTCCTTAAGTAATAAATGTCTAGCTTTATGTATAGCCTTATGTCCATTTACTCTGCCGTCCACCGCACCCAGCCTCCTGACTCTACTGCTCACCCCGGCCGCATGGCGCTGCCACTCGCAGCTGCTCCACGAGCTGCCCGGGACATCCCACCATGGCATTATTTTTAAAAAGAAAAATAATCTTTAATATAAATGACCAGACCTTTGTGTTCCCACATTGATATGTCATGAGATATAGGCTACCCTCAAATAGGTCAGACTTTTAACAACCTTGCTAAAGAGAAGGCGGTTGCAGGACTCCTATGTCATCTCGTCCCAAAGCTTTCATCTGGAGGAGAGTTGGGAAGGACATTTTAGTGTCTATCCCTGTGGCCTCTTCATTGCCAAGTTTACTTATAGCCTAAGATAACTACCACAACCTCAGCATTCATATTCCAACTGGCTAAATGAAAGGAAAGAATAGGGGTTATCCTGGTAGTTGCCTGAAGTACCAGCGTCCATTGCTAGCCTTATGTGACTTCAAGCAAACCTACGTTATATACCAGGTATGATGATGAAATCCTGGAATCCCAGCATCCAGGAGGCTGAGGCAAGGAGAGAGTGAGGCAAGCATGAACAACATAGTTCAAAACCAGCCTAGAGTGAGAGAAGGAAGGAAGGGAGGGAGGGAAGGAAGGAGGGAGGGAGAGAGGGAAGGAGGGAGGGAGAGAGGGAAGGAGGGAGGGAGGGAAGGGAAGGGAAAGGAAGGAAGGAAGAAAAAAGTAGAAAGGGAGGGGTGAGGAAGGGAAGGAGGAAGGATCCAGCTTTATTTTTGGTGGCCTGTGACCACTAAACAAAAATAGATATTGAAGGACAGCTAGCTGTCTCTGTTACTATGACAGCGTACATGTAAACAGAGAAGAGAGTTGATTAAAACGTCGGAGAATAAATGAACTGCAGTCTTTTCAGCTCATTCAGGGTTTGGGGGCTTTGGGACAGTGGGGCACATAAAGACAACCAAGAAATGCCATTTTCTAGAAAGGTTTATAGTAGGGATGACTGGAAAGGTGGCAGCAGCCTTACAGATGTAGGCTGAGCGTGTGAAATTAGATATTTGTGTAATAACCTGTCCAGGGTCTGGTAGTGCTTGGGATCAGTTGGGTGTCCTTTGTGTGGCACAAACTGCCGCTTTCCTCTGCACCTTGCCGTGCCCTTTGCAGGACTCTTCTTTTTGTTCGTCTTCCTTACTGGTTCTTTTTCCTATTCTTGACTCTTTGATGCTGGCGTCCTTCTGGGTCCTGTCTTTAGTCATCTCACAATGCATTATTTACCTTTATCTGCCCACATAACTCTTTGAAAAAAAAATGTCTATTTGAACATTGCCAATTGATTGAGCAGAATGTACCTGTTGGGGGTAAAAGATGCCATTTTCTTACCATCCCTGTACTCAGTAGTGTTTTATCAGTTCTACTTTACTGGACAGGTTCTTTCTGGGTCAGATGTAGAGGGCAAGAGGTCCTTGTGCACGTGGATAAGCACTGGAGAAGTCAGGAAAGTTAAACACACAGGCTTCCTTCAATGGAAGGAGATATTTACCTGTCCTCCTCCTGGAATGCTGGGAAAAGGATGTCGTTTACAACCTGGTGATCTTTTGCTACCTGTTGAGCCATCCTCCACTCACATACCCCAGAATTTACGTTTTACTTATCCCAGACCATTCTCACCTAAATCTTTAGCATTGCTTCTAGGCCATAGAACTCATTCTTGTGAGTAATGTCACTTGTATTTTACAGCACCTTCAGTGACTTCTATGTTATCTTAGGCCCAGACCAAAGTTGACACCCACAGGCATTATTATGTTGATCTCAGTCACACTCCCCAGACCCTAAATCTGAGTCAACAGTGCTTTGTAAAAGAAGCTAGGTGTAAACAATTTGTAAATTGTAAAGCATTTCAATGTAAATGTGTCTTAAGTTCTGCTGTACTCATGGGACTGAGTTAATTGCTATCAGAAAACTTCCCCTCCCCCCAAACTGTGCTGTGCTTAATTATGACTAAAATAAACCAACTGGTGTCAGACTCTGGAAGTTTGGCCCAACTCCAGCTACCTAAATTGGGCTGAACCGAGTTTCATTTTTCCCTCAGCTGGATCATTTCCCTGCCAGCTGTAAACCCTGCAGGGACCCCCCCACACACATACAATCAGATTCCACAGTTTGGCCAACTCTATACTGTTCTATCATCCAAGTGGTTGAATTAGACATCAGGTACCTTTGAAGTCAACTCTTCACTCTTTCTCTCCCTCTTCTAGCTCACTGGGTTGAGAATCTCTACTAGAATGGACAGCAGGGATTGCCTTTTGCATTTTGCCTCCTTCTGGCTCTGTCTAGTGTTACTCCCAGAAGCTGGTTGATTAAAGCGGTCACCTCTATCTTACAGACACTGATGGAGGCTTATGAGTCCTTCTCAGAGCCACCTTCCCCCTCTGTGTAAGGACTGGTTTTTCTTTCACTCTCAACACTTCCTCTGGAAGGATCTTGTCCTTTTTAGATGGTGGCTAACTGCCTTGTCCTCGAACCTCCTTCAGTATTGTGGTCTGGCATTCACTCACAACATTTACGTTCTCTCCGTTAACAGATATCAAAGGAAGAGGGAATAATGGGATGAGTCACACAGACTTCAATGTATTCCCCCATACCTGCCCATCAGATGCCTCTCTATGGTGAGAAATTTTCTGTGATAGTTCATTAAAATAGTTGGGAGAGGGTTGGTGAGGTGGCTCAGCAGGCAAAAACACTTCTGCAAAGCCCACAAACTCAATTGAATCCTTGGAACTCATATGGTGGGAAGAGAGAACTGACTCCCAAGAATTGTCTTCTGACCTCCGTATGTGTCATGCGCCACACAATAAGCAAAAGGTAATTTAAAAATAGGAGGATCTGGGCATAGTGCCACACGTCTGTAATGTCAGCATGTAGGAGGCAAAGGGAGGAGGATCAGGAGTGTTATTCCTTTGGGTCTGATCCCTTTAAGAGCTAACCACGCCCACTCCCAGCCACTTCTGACGTCCCTCACCGCCATCTTAACTCTCTCTTTTTGGTCTTTCTCTCTCAGCATGTGCACACGTGTTTCTCTCTGTCTCTATGTTTTTATGTCTTTGTTTGTCTATCTCTGTCTCTCTGTTTCTTTTTAAGTAATAAATGTTTACCCTTATGTTTATTTACTATGTCCTATGAGCCTTTTATCCACTGTACCCACCCACCTTACTCGTCTGGCCGCGTGGCGGGATCAGCCTGCCACCCTGGAGATCTTACAGGGACCCACAGCCATCCTTGTCGGACTAGCCGCTGCTCTGCGAGCCTGCCAGGGAACACATCTTTTTAAAGAACAATAAGGAGTTCGTGAACCTCTTGGTTACATAGCATTTACCTTTTAAGTGTTACCTCTCTGTATAATTTGTTCAGTCTTCATCAACACTGCCACTACGCCTCATTTACATTATTATACTGACATCCTAATAAGTCTGTGTCCAGGTTTCCTTTCCTCCTGACTATCTTTTTTTTAAGATTTTATTTATTACGCATGCAGTGTTCTGCCTGCATGTTTGCCTGTATGCCAAAAGAAGGCAGTAGATCTCATTGTAGATGGTTATGAGCCACCATGTGGTTGCTGGGAATTGAATTCATGGCTTCTAGAAGAGCGGCCAGCCCTCTTACCCTCTGAGCCATCTATCTCTCCAGCCCCTTTTCTGACTATCTTCATTCACTGCATGTAGAGTAATATTTCAGAGAGTCAGGTCTCATCAAAGGGCCCTCATGCTGGCTTCCATCATACTAAAGTGTTCAGCAGCGTGCAGTTCTTGAAATCGCTTTTGACCAAAATCGTTTGGATGGTATATTACACTTGCAAATTTGTATGCTCCATCACAGACTTTGAATGGGTTAGGACTTTGGAGTCTACATTTTTAATTTGTCTTTTGGGAAGAGAATTTGACAATTCAATTTGTGTGTGTGTGTGTGTCTGTGTGTATGTGTATGCTTGTTTTTAAGATTAAAAGCCTAAGCTTTGGGGGGAGTGTATAAAACCTTTCAGTATTTGATTTCTAATATCATTTTAAGTTTTCATCCTACAGTTATCTCTGCAGTTTGTGTTCTAAGAAAAACAAAATTTCTAATGGATCATACATACTCCTTTGGCTTTGGATGTTCCTTAACTTAGAGCATTTCCCTCCCCCAACTTGCTTCCATGTGATAAAAAAAAATCTATTTATTCGTCAACACTATGCTGAAATCTCATATATACTATATATTATATATACACACATTTGTATCTTAAGAATGTTGAGTGTGTGTGTGTGTGTGTGTGTGTGTGTGTGTGTGTGAGAGAGAGAGAGAGAGAGAGAGAGAGGTGGGATTCACCTCTGTAAATACCATTGGTTAATAAAGAAACTGTCTTGGGCCTATGCAGAGCAGAACTTAGATAGGTGAGGAAACTAAACTGAATGCTGGGAGAAAGAAGGCGGAGTCAGAGAGAAGCCATGTAGCCCCACCTGAGACAGACGCCAGAACTTAGCCAGTAAGCCACAGCCCTGTGGCGATACAGATTAATGGAGATAGGTTAAATTAATAAGTAAGAGTTAGCCAATAAGAAGCTAGAGCTAATGGGCCAAACAGTGATTTAAATAATATAGTTTCTGTGTGATTATTTTGGGGCTGAGCAGCCGGTAACCAACAAGCGGTCTCCATCAACATGTGTGCATGCCCCTGTAAGGACAGTTGAAAACCCATGTTCATGCTAACTGCCAGGGACCTTTGTAGTGAGACATATACAGTAGACAGGGACTGCAGGAGGGAAAGGGAGACCTATGGGAGGGTAAAACAGTTGTTTGCCAGCTGCTGCTGCTGAGCTGATGAGCAAAGTTATCAAATCAGTAGCTGTATACGTATGAGCTGTACACTGGCTATTACTGCCTGTGGTGGTTTGAAGAAAATGGCCCCCAAACACAGTGATACTATTAGGCATTGTTGGAATAGGTGTGGTCTTGTTGGAGGAAGTGTGTCATTGTGGAAGCCGGCTTTCAGGTCTCATATATGCTCAAGTCATGCCTAAGAGACAGTTCACTTCCTGTTTCCTGAGCAAGATGTAGAACTTTCAACGGCTTCTCCAGCACCAGGTCTGTCTGCAGGCTGCCATGTCCCACCATGTCCTGCCATGGCAATAGACTAATTGAACTGTAAGCTACACAGTTAAATGCTTTCCTTTACAAGGGTTGCTGTGGTCATGATGTCTCTTCATAACAATAGAAGCCCTATCTAAGTTATGGCCCTACCTCCTTATAAGCCTCACAAGAAGCCTTCTTGTAGTCCACTCTAATGAAATATACAAGAAAGCAAGTTTCTCCTAGCCAAGTTAATACATTGCACAATTATCAGATTTTAAATGCTTTGTGTTAAGGAGGGAGAGCAATGTCATTGGTGAGATGACATTTGCACAGTGTTTTCATGAGATGGTATCTGATTTCCCATAGAAGGTTGAAAACTTTCCTAATGCTTCAACATTAATACAGTTCCTTATGATGTGGTGAGCCCCCAACCATAAAATATTTCATTGCTACTTCATAACTGTAATTTTGCTGCTCTTATGAGAATTGTAATGTAAATATCTATGTTTTCCAATGGTTTTAGGCAACCCCTGTGGGAAGGCTATTCAATCCCTAAAGAAGTCGAGACCCACAGGGTTGAGAACTACTGCCGGGAAGGAACCAATCTAAAAGGCAAGGTAGAAGTTGTAGTGTCTGAAAATCAAGTGATGGTTGTCATATTCTGTTTTCCCTTAATGTCTTAACTGTTACAAGACTCAGCACCCTAGGGCTGGAGACATGGCTTAGCTATTGGAAGCTAGGCTCACACACCCAAAAACATGTCAACCCCATTCAGTGTGAAGAAATTTAAATGTTTTATTCACATATATTGAAAGATAGAGCAAGAACCATTGGAGGTTGTTTCAGGGTCTGAATACTAAGGCACTTTAATTTGCACAGATTACTTTAGATTTTTTTTGTTACAAGTTTTTTGGGTTTTTGTTTGTTTGTTTGTTTGTTTTGTTTGTTTGTTTGTTTGTTTTGTCCTCATGGACAAAATGAAGGTGGAATCCAAGATCATATGAGAATGTTCAACTCCATTGGGTGAAGAAAAAGAAAACACATAACTATATATAGGACAAGCTGAAGAAGAAATTTTTAGAAAAATTAGGGAAAAATATATATATTACTAGCCAAGAAGGGTAAATAACTACTTCATTTGTACCTCTTGGCACACTAAATCTTAATTAGTGATTTTCACATTATTCTTCCACTGTATTATCAGATTCCTTCTCTCATATCTGAGTCCATATTATCAAATTCATTGTCTGACTCTGGTGTGGGAAGTCCTTTTGTATGTGTGCTCTTTTTATTGGTTAATGAATAAAGAAGCTGGCTTGATCTGTGATAGGGAAGTAGATCTAGACAGGGAAACTAAACTAAATCCTGGGAGAAAGAAGGCAGAGTCAGGAGACACCATGTAGTCCCGCCAGAGGCAGACCCTGGATGGAACCTTGCCAGTAAGCCACAGCCACGTGGCGATGAACAGATGAATAGAAATGGGTTAAATTAGTATGTAAGAGCTAGCTAACAAGAATCTAGGGCTAATAGGCCAAGCAGTGATTTAATTAATACAGTTTCTGTGTGGTTATTTTGGGGCTGAGCAGCCAGGAACAAACAAGTAGCCTCCTATAACATAACTCAAAGTGTAAATTTTAAACATGTGAATTGAAACATGATTGGTGAACTAAGACTTTAGGGGATATGAACAAAGATCTTAAATAATTAAAAATATTGTTTTGTGAACAGAATGTTGACATCAAACCTCTTGAAACATTCTTGACACTGGAAAGATGTGTTTTAAAAGTAGTAGATTAAAAGTTTATAAAATTTACATTTGAGATAGAAACAGTTAATGTGTAAACAATTTATATGTTAAATATTACACAAATAAAATTCCATTAAATAAATCAATATAAATTATGAGGTTGGTTTTTGTCATTGTTGTTTTGGTTTTTTCAAGGGTTTCTCTGTGTAGCTTGGAGCCTGTCCTGGAACTTGTTCTGTAGACCAGGCTGGCCTCAAACTCACAGAGATCTACCTGCCTCTGCTTCTTCAGTGCTGGGATTAAAGGTGAGCACCACCACCACCCCGTGTAAGTTTCATTTTTAGGTGGAACAGAAGCATAACTCAATTATCTTAAAAATATACAGAATATTTATTGTAGAATAACTGACATTATTACTGGAATCCAAGAGATATTCTCCTCCATGTAGAGCACAAAAACAAATCTAAAAATTCTCCTTTGTCTCTGCTACTTTTTCATAGGCTCTGTCTTACTTTCTTAGTACAGACTATTCTTCCTTTTTGCAGTCCATGTCAGACAAGGAATAGTTACCAAGTTAACATTTAGGATCCAGCTATCTGGAGAAAAATGATCCATTTCTCAGTTCCGGTTTAAAAACCCATGAGGAAGGGAACAGTAGACTCGGATAAGGTCAGGTATTTACCCTCAAACAGATTGACCACGGCTGGGCAGTCTCACATAGGAACATTGCGAATCCTCCGCAGCCGGGCAAATTAGGCAATGAGGTGAGGCAATCTGGAAAACAGTTGCTAGGTAGACAAAACAATGAGTTTGATGAAGGGATGACATATTCGTCATAAAATACGTTGGTTGTTCAAGGCCCAGCAATAATCTCTGGATTTTCACATGGGATTATGGGTATTCCAGGTGCCACTGTAAGAAATGATTGATTGGAATTTTTGAATTGTGACGGGTGCTGTTTCCTGTGTTGCAGTTATTTTATTATATTATTCTGGCTAGTACTGTCTTCATTGCTACATCTAATGAAAAGGGCTTAATTGAGATTTTAATTTCCTTAGCTGACACATTAGGGGAGATTTCATAGAGAAGAATGGATTACAGCCTCAACTACTTTACGTAGCAGTAAAGAGGATTCAGATAGCTTTCGTAGCACCTACCCCTTAAGGGCTTGGTGACAGCCATAGCAGATTTGCTGATAACTGACTTCAACATCTGGGAAGTTGATGCTGATGATTTTATTCTTGCAATCAATTTTTAGGGTAGCCTTCACAGTAATGGGTTTCATCGTGATAGCTTCATTACAAGTATCATTACTCTTGTATTTCATTTGTCCCCTTACCCACTGTCCTCCTCTTCACCAGCGCCCCCTCCAGCAGGCTGAGTCCTCCTCCAGTTTCCCTTCTGTTTCCTTCGTGTATGTTTTCCATCTCTGACTATCTTCTCTACTCCCTTAGGGTCTGTTCCTACCATCTCATGACCCCCTTTCTTGTTTCATGATTCCACCCCTGCACACACACACCTAAGTCTAATTTTAGTTTCTTTATATCACTGAAAACACACAGTGTTTGTTTTTTTTTTCTGAGTCTGTCTTAGTTCATGTAACAAAGTGATTTCTAGTTCCATACATTTTCATGCAAATGTCATCACATTTTTCTTCATGGCTGCAGCAAGTGCTACTGTGTATCTGTATCATATGTTTTTTCTCTGTTGCTCTGTAGATGGACATCTAGGCTGGTTCCATTTCCTGGGTATCAGCGAATCAATCCCACACCAGTTATGTTTTAAGGGGTTATTTATTTTGGGGGGTAAAACTTACATACACCATAAACTGTCAGGAAGGGAGCCTAGTCGTTGGAGCAGGAGCCGGGAGCAGGAGCTGGGACCAAGCACCGGAACCAAGAGGGCCTGATCTGGGATCTGTGTCTCTTTTTAAAAGAGAAATATACCACGCCCCAGTGGGCTGGTATTTCAGAGGCTATTGGCTGACTGAGCGGAAGGCGCTCCCCGTCGCACTGTGGGCTCGTGCTTCAGCGACTATTGGCTGAGGCAGCAGAAGATACTCCCACAACACCTGGGTGTTTATAAAATAATACATCAATAAACAAAGATGAATGCCTGATTAAGCATTCTCTCTCTCTCTCTCTCTCTCTCTCTCTCTCTCTCTCTCTCTTTTAATTTAAGGAAAGATCTTATGTAGCCCAAGAAGCCCTGGTGCTCACCATGAGGAGTTTGATCTCCTGATCCTTCTTCACTCCCCCCAGGATTACACACATATGTCACCATGTCTGGCTTATGTGACTTTGTGGACTTGAGAGACCACACTTGACAGACTGAGCTACACCTCCAACCATAAACTTGGTTATTAAATGATACCTATAGCTTTTTGGTGGGGGCAGCAGGGGTTGGAGGGAAAGGACATTGCTTCTTTTCTTTTCCTTCCTTCCTTCCTTTCTTTTTTCGTGATTGTTTCATGTCAAGCAGAAAAGAAAATTTCTCTTCAGAAGGTATATTGACTGTGACTTTAAATGTTCATATGGTACTACCAAGTATCAAAGAATGGAAGGATATGTTCTTGATCTAACTTTTGGAAGGAAGAGAAATGATGGTCAGAGCAGTATTATCACTGTAAGTGTTGCTGTTGGGTGAATGGCCAGTAATCAGAGCGGACAGTATAGTGTGTGGCTGGGGAGGGATCAGAAAGAATGGAGCCTTGGTCTTCACTGCCCTCAGATTCAAACCTTGCATTGCATTGTTCCTACTGTGTTGTACCACACATTTCATACCAGTCTGGAGAAGCCAGGGTTAGAAATGGGGGAAATAAGACCTCACTGGCCGCAATGTTCTCTCCCCACTCTCGTCTTCACGTTGGTCTGCAGAGAGGGGAATCACACCAGTTTCTCCTGCTGCAGGTTGGGTCAGCTCCCCCGACTTACATATGGAGCTTTCCTGTTCCCTGACTCCAGATCAGTGGTTTTCAACCCGTGGGATGAGAACCTTTCAGGGATGTTACATATCAGATATCCACATTACAATTCATAACAGTAGCAACATTACAGATGACATAGCAATGAAATCATTTTATAGTTGGGGGTCATCACAACATGAGGAACTATGTTAAAGAATCACAGCATTACAAAGGTTGAGAGCCTTTCTAGGCTTTTTTTTCCTCTGAGAAAATGGTCTTGTACCCTGTAAAGATTTGTCACTTGTTTTGGTTTAATAAAATGCTGATTGGCCAGTAGCCAGGCAGGAAATACAGGTGGAGTGATCCAAACAGGAGAAATCTGGGAAAGAGGAAAGGCTTAGTCTGCAGTCGTCACCGAGATGCAGAGGAAGCAAGATAAGAACGCCTCACTGATAAAAGGTACCAAGCCACATGGCTAACACAGACAAAAGTTATGGATTAATTTAAGATGTAAGTGTTAGTAAATAAGAAGCCTAAACTATTGACCAAACAGTGTTGTAATTAATATAGTTTCTGTGTAATTATTTGGGGTCTGGGCAGCCAGGAAACAAATGAACAGTCTCTGCTTACAGCTTTTCACGTTGGTGGTAGTGAGATTTGTGCTGCTAGCTGTCTATAGTGGATGGGTCTTCATCTGAAGTCTTGTTATTCATTTGCTTCATTTTTACTTTGAGGTTCAAATTGCGATATAAAATCATATAGAAGGATAAGTTCTACACATTTTGGTAGACTTAAATTTTTTCTATCTCCTCTTTTGTTTCAGGTATCTTATCAAAACCATACATTTATAAATCACCATGCTTGTGATGATTGTGAAGACAGTTTTTTTTTTAAATGAATGATAGATGAATAAATGTTCTCTAAGCTTCTGGGTAATTTACTATACCCAGTCTCTGTAGTTTAGATGAGAAAAATTACCAAGCTTCTGTCAGTTGTATAAAAGGATAGATAGATGGCCTAAGGGGTGGTAGGGCCATTAAAATTCCATAAGACTTTGCACAAAGAGGAGGAGCGAAATTTCTAAAGTAAAGCAGAATTCACTTGTTTGGATCTGCCCTGTACTAGTCATTTGTCAGCCTGATTATAGAGCAATCAGAATAGTAAGAGTAAGAAATTACACAGCACGAGGAAACCTTTCCAACAGTCTGCTTCCCGAGCTTGCAGCTTGCTTTTCATCATTATGTTTGTGACCTGTCTGTTGTGATTCAAATTAATACCTTAATCTGTTCCACATCTCCTTCCCCTCAATTACTCTCAAGTACTTTTAAAGTTAGGCATTTATAGCTTGAACAAAGTAAATTCCAATAAACATTTTGACTACCTCTTAGAACAATGGTTCAACGAATCAAACAAAATATATAGGATTGCAAAGGAAACTGGATGTACTGAGAAACATCAAAATGTGTTTGAAAATGAAGACAAAGTAATACATAGACGTTTTATCACAAATAAAATAATCCATCATGCCTCCAAATTATCATAACTTTGAAGTAGTGATATAGCATTCTGAGGTATCTGTAACAACCGAGATGTTGTGAAAATACTTGAAGTTTCTCTTGGTGACAATGTTTATGCTGAGGTTGCTATGTCACCTTCATATTGGCAGCATCTATCTATAACTCTGGACCTGGGCTATAAAGTAACTCTGTACCCAGAGTCTTTCAAAATCTCTCACAAAAGTTGGCTGATCCTTTCATGCTGGGGAGATGGTTTAGTTGGTGAAATGAGGACCTGAGACC
The DNA here is from genome assembly GCF_982192425.1 of Myodes glareolus. Classification (NCBI taxonomy): domain Eukaryota; kingdom Metazoa; phylum Chordata; class Mammalia; order Rodentia; family Cricetidae; genus Myodes; species Myodes glareolus. The sequence goes on from NC_142040.1 coordinate 34,087,363, forward strand.
CATGTGCAGCGCCCATGTGAAAAAGGCCAGTGTGGAGGTGTGGTACATGCTTGCAGTCTCAGCACTGAGATGGTGGAGACAGGGCGATCCCTGGGCTTAATGGCCATCTTACCTTAAACAGCAAACCCCATGTGCCAGTGAGAGACACTGCCTCAAAAATCAAGATGAATAGACCCTGAGGAACAGCAGTCATAGTTGACCTCTGTTCTCCATAGTTGTGTGTGTGTTCAGACACACACACACACACACACACACACACACACACACACCTCTTACTCTTTACTTTTTGTTCCTGCTGGCAATTCTCAAAAGTCCCTCTATTTTCATCCTCTCCAGAAGGGTGGGTGCTACCTTAGATCAGGAAAGGAGTGTGTCTTCACCGTTTTTCTACCTTACCCCCCAAAACAAAGGCTTAAAGATAGAGTTGTGGTTTTGTCCTCACCCTGGGCTCCTGGGTATTACTGTGTTTATTTGGGATTCATTTCTAGTCACCCTGGTTTTGCAATCAGTGTTGATCCTGCTTCTGTATGCTTCCTGGTGTCTTCATGGCTCGGATGTTGCACTGGCAGGTACCCGTCAACTGTCTATGGGTCTCATCTGCTTCCTATTCCTTACCAAGCTGGAATCTGACCTCACCAGGACACCACGTTCATCTTAATGTCAAATACAGAGGGATCTGTGGGTTAAAACGACAATTTACAGAGCAGATCCATTCCAGAGTTCATTCCTCAGCAGCCTCCATCTTTTGGGGGGATAGTGTCTTACTCTGCAGCCCCAGGCTGGTGTCTAACACACATCATAGCCCAGGTTGGTGACAAATCCTTGTGCTTCGCAGGTCTCCCAGGCACTGGAACTGCAGCTGTGAGCCACCACATCAGCTTTCTCTGTTCTCTCTGCCAACCCTCAGCTCAGTTGTGCTGCGTCTTTCATTCCTTTCTTTTTTCCTCTGGAGAACTCAGTCCTACACTGCCGGTGCTCCTTCAGTTGGAGTCCTAGCTTGAATAGACACTGAGGTGGTTAGCTTTGTGTCAGTTTGACAGATGGGTCCTGAATACTCAGGGTATTCACCAGCTGGCTTCAACTCATATCTGAGCAGTCTTCTCTGGTGAATACTCCATATAAGGAAGAAGGAAAGCTGTCTGCCCACTGTTTTCATGGGTTTCATGGGTTTTCATGGGTTTCAAAACTGCTGGCCTAGCAGGCGGTAGTGATGTATGACTTTAATCCTAACACTTGTGAGTTTGAGACCAGCCTGGTCTATAGAACTGGTTCCAAGACAGCTAGGACTGTCACACAGAGAAACCCTGCCTTGAAAAGCAGAACAAACAAACAAACAAACAAACCCAAAAACCAAAAAACTGCTGACCTGTCCCATAGGTCTTGAACTTGCCTACTGCCACAATCATATGAATTAATCCCTTTAATCAGAATTCTTCCCGTCCCTTCCTTTCTTCCTTTCCTCCCTCTCTCCATCTCTCTCCATCTCCGTCCTTTCTCCCTCTCTCCCATCCCTCCTTCCTTATTTCCTTGTCTATCTTTTTTAGCTTCTGAAGGCTTTTTGGCGTTGCTTGACTTTCTTGGTCTGTGAGCCCATCACTCCAATCTTTGTCCTTGTCTCCGTATTGCCTCCTCAGCGAGTCTTTGCAAATCTCGCTCTGTAGGTTCTTATAAGGACACTCCCATGACATTTAAAACTCATCTGGACAAATCAAGATAATCTCATAGTCTGAAAACAAGGGCTCAGGTTCTGGGGAGTAGGGCATGGGCATATTTTAGGGGGAGTATTTTTCAGCCTACCACATTAGCTTCTTGTAATAGCCAGCACATTTTTGATCTGTCTGTCTGTCTGTCTGTCTGTCTGTCTCTCTCTCTGTGTGTGTGTGTGTGTCTGTATGTATCTCTCTCACTCTCTGTGTCTTTCTCATTCTCTCTCTATTATATGATTGTGGGTAGGGGGAGATGAGGCTCTCACTGTGTGGCCCACACTGGTCCAACCTCATGTTCTTCCTACTGCCACCTCTCAATTACTGGGATTACAGGTGTGAACCACCACTCCAAGCCCCTCTTTGACTTCTCTTAATTACACTGATAATTTCTAGTATAGTATATTTCTCTATTTTTTAAAAAAGAGTTATTTGAAATGGTTCATAAAATGTAACATGAACACTTCACAGACTGGAAAATATGTCAAACCAAGAGTATGTTATACCCACATTCTTAGAAGCATTCTCTGCAGATTCAATGGTATGATGCTGAGACTCTATATGAAATGGATCTTAATATATCATGCATAATGTATCAAAACAATCCCTGGGACTGCCAATGCAGTTCTGATGGTGGAGTGCTTACCTAGCAAGCACAAAGTCCTGATTTGATTCTCTGCATTTCATTAAAAAATATGTCTTTTTGCACACCTATAATTTCAATATGCAGAAGTTAAGATCATCCATGGCTACATAGTCAGTTTGGGGCAAGCGAGGTGTATGTATGATCGTGCCCCTCTTCATGAACAAAAATAAAATCGAGACCAATCAATCAAGCACAGCAAAGAGTATTTATCATTTAACTTCTGGTGGCCATAAGTATGGCTGAGATATTGAAATGTATAATTCCAAGTCCTTGTGAGATAAATTCCCTAGTAGGATAGATATTGGCAATGTTATTAGTACATTGACTATAAGTACAAGGTAGAAATCATAGCCTTTGTAAACTATCAAGGGTTGGAAGATTTTCTACAACATCTTAAAAACAATAAAAATTCAATTGCTTGATATTTGTTGAATGAATGAATGGGTTTCACAGTATTATAACAGGGTTGGAATCTGTGTGGTACAGTTTTGCACTTAGCATAGTTTCCCTTAAAATTTCTAAGAGAAAGGCAAACTTGTTTTTAATTTTTATTTTATTTTTAGATTTTTTATTAAAAAATAAATTTAATTCTTTTGTCCAGGCTCTTGCTTGCTTTCTTTTTTCTTTTCTTCCTTTTTTTCTTTTTGAAGGGGTCTCCCTGTGTAACCTTTACTGTCCTGGAACTCATTATATAGACCAGGCTGGCCTTGAACTCACAGAGATCCGCCTGCCTCTGCCTCCTAAGTGCTATGATTAAAGGCATGTGCTAGCACACAAAGAACTATTTTCGAATTTTTTGAGATGGGCTCCCTTGTCATCTAAATTGTCTTAGAATTTGCTCTGTATCTGAAGATGACTTTGACTGGCTAATCCTCCTACATCCACCTTCTGAGTATTGGGATTACAGCCACACACTGTCATGCCCAATTTTGCAAATGTATTTTGGGAAGAGGCATGAACTACCACACCCAATTTTGCAAGTGTATTTTTGGTAGGAATTTTTCTTTGTACCAAGAATCTATGTTAGGAAATGTGATGTAATTCATAGTTAAATTTATTTTCCCTAGGACAAACAATCTACAAGGAAGATCTGCCATCCTTTTTGGAGTCCAACCTTCACATCAATGTCCTTAAAACTGAGAAATAAAGGAGCAGGGGAGAGGGTTCAGTCAGTAATGTGCTTACTACACAAAACTTGAGGACTTGGGTTGGGATCCCTAACATCTGCATTAAAGAAAAAAAAAGAAACAAAACAGAAAAAACAATGAACACCCATGTAATCTTAGAGCAGGGGAGTAGAGAGACAGACAAGAGAATTCCTGGGGTTTGTCAGCCAGCTGATCTAGTCAATTCATGAGCTCCAGATTCACTGAGAGACCTGTCTCAAAACAGAAGTTGGAGGAATGACTTAAGAAGACATTTGAGACAAGTTGTGTGATTTACACACACACACACACACACACACACACACATACACGCATGCATGCACACACACACACTTATGCACATACAGGGTAAAGGGGGAGAAACAAGTTTTATTCTTGGGGGTAATAATTAATTTGAATATAATTATGTCACACTTACCAGTGGCATTTACCTACTGAAAAATGCCAGTTGATAGGCGCAGTATGGTAGAGTGCTTACTTAGCACATGCAAATCTCGTGTTTGATCCCTCAGCATCACATACACACAAATACTAGATGATTAGGACATACAAGCATGTCTGATATGAATTATGACTTTGTTTTGAAATATTAATTCAAAACGTTTGAGTTTAGAAGCCTGATTTCTATACTTCATCTTAAAAGTTACATTTATTTTTATTTTTTATTAAATGTGTATGAGTGTTTTGCCTGCAGGTGTGTCTGTGTTGCACTTGTGTTCCTGCTGCCCACAGAGGCCAGAAAAGGATGTCAGATCCCTTGGTACTGAAGTTACAAATGGTTGTCAACTGCCACATGAAAGCTGGGAATGAAACCCAGGTCTCTAGAAGAGCAGTGTCTTAGTCTTCTATTGCTGTGAAGAGACATCATGACCAACACAGCTCTTATAAAAGAAAACATTTAATGGGGGCTTGCTGACAGTTTCAGAGGTTTAGTTCATTGTCATCTTGGTGGGGAGCATGGCAGCACAAAGGCAGAGATGGTGTTGGAGAAGGAGTTGAGAGTTCCACACCCAGGTCCATTGGCCGCAGGAAGAGAGACACACGCTGGGTCTGGCTTGGACTTTTGAAACCTCAAAGCTCATCCCCAGCGACACACTTCCTCCAACAAGGCCACATCTACACCTCCTAATCCTTCTGAAGTAGTACCACTCCCCTGTGACCAAACATTCAAATATATGAGCCTGTGGGGGCCATTCTTATTCCCACCACCACAGCTTAACTGCAGAGCCATCTCTCCAGTCCCTCTCCTTTTTATTCACTGACAACCTGTTAGTCAGTTTCCATGAATGAGAAAATAACTCAGAAAAGGAACTGAAATCAGGAGAGGGTTTTTTGTTTTTTGTTTTTTGTTGTTGTTGTTGTTTTAATCATATGGCTCAGGAGTTTCAATCCATTGTCAGCTGGCTTGGTTGCTTTCAAGTCCACGGCAAGGCGGAAATGTCATGATGGCAGAGGAAAGTGTTCACCTTGTGATAACCTGGAAATAGAAAGTCAGAAAGAAAGGTGTGGGCCCACAGATGTGAGTCCTGTTCCACTTTGACTGAAGGGCAGAGAGTTTGCTCTTTCGACGTTGTTGACAACAGGTGTGACAGGTGTGGCTACACACAGGAGGTCCTGACCTAGGGTGTGGTTACTTGGTGTTTTGGTCGTTAAAATGGCCCAGGGAGGTGGATACACTCCACCCTGACCAAAGGTCAGAGAATTAAAGCATACTCTGCTCTTTCTTTTAAAATAGGAGGTTTGACATAGGAAGTGGCTGCCTATAAGATGCCTGGTCTAGGATGCATTTGCTGCATATCCTGCCCAAAACATCAAAATATTTAACTCAGATCAGTCGGTGGTGGTGCACTCCTTTAATCTCAACACAGGGGAGGCTGAGGAAGGCAGAGCTCTGTGAGTTCAAGGCCAGTCTGGTCTACAGAGTGAGACCCAGTTCTGGCTCCATAGCTACTCAGAAATGCTGTCTCAACCCCCCTTCCCCAAAAGCTTAACCCAGTAAATAATAATGACTTGATGTCTCAAGTAACTGCTTATCCTTTGTATCATGTTAAAGCAGCCTTTTGCCTTCTTCCCCCCTTTTAGTACTGGGGTATAAAAGCATATGGAAAATAAACATAGGCAGATTCAGTATTCAGTATCTACTGAGTTGCCCTCCCGGTACTATCCCATGTCTCTGTATTTCTTTTGTAGTTCTGTCTATTCTGCCTAACATTTCTAAGCCACACGCCTCTACCCCGGAACGTACAAACCCGTTGTGACTAGACTGCAATAGATGTCACCCCAACATCTATTGGTGTGTTACCCCAATTCTTGTGACAGAAAGGCGTCAGAGACAAGACACACCTTTCAAAGGCAAACCCCTGGGAACTTGCTGGCTCCACTCAAAGCCTCCACTCTCAACAATGCCATCCAATTACGAATCCATCAGTGGACAGCCCTGTTAATTAGGTCAGAGATCATGTGATCCAACAACTGTCGATGATAGGATTCACCAGCTGGGGACCTTCGTCACACGAAACTCCTGGGAGATATGTGCATGTCCAAACCATGAAACACGTCTGCACTGGTGGATTTCATGTCCTTTGTTTGTTGTCTCAGCTCCCGCTTCAACTGAAGAAAGCTGATTTTCAGTACATATTATTTTCCTTGAGGACTGGCTTAGGATGCCGGTCAGACCACCAAAGAAACAAGGAAAATCTTTCTGAAAGAAAATACAGAGACATGCAAGTTTTACTAGTGAATGTGCTCTGCTTGAGCCTGCACAGAAGTTTGCCTTCGCTGGTTGCTATTTTGGGTTGAAGCTATCAGCAGGAAGCAGAAGTGTGATTCTTTCTTGACTCCCAATTTTAGCAGAAAGTGTACACTGGAAGAAGCTTATGTACGGGGGAAAGAAGATTAGAAAATACCAGCTGTCGCAAATAATCAACGTGCTTAACTAAAGATGTTCCACTGCTTTGAAATATCCTGAACCTTTATTTTAATCCTACAATAAAATTGCACTTTAAACATTTTTTTGATCATTGTGTTTTGAAGACACAAATGCTGGACCATGTTGCATAGACATTCTTCAGAACTCAAACATAAACTCTGCGTGTCATAGTGCACTTTAACATTGCTATGTCAAGTAACTTGCCTACTAACTAAGTTTTTTTAAAGAATGAAAATAATTATATTTCTCCTTCTTGGATTCAGCAAATCAAATTTTACTGCTAAGAAGGCTGATTGTCTTTAAACACATAATGTGTATTTTTAGTATTTTATTTTGTCACCTGACTTTGTATTCAGGGTAAGAATTTTTCCTTACAATGTAAATCATATATATATTTTTTTTCAAGACAGGGTTTCTCTGTAGCTTGGAGCCTGTCCTGGAACTAGTTCTGTAGACCAGGCTGATCTCAAACTCACAGAGATCCTCTTGCCTCTGCCTCCCAAGTGCTAGGATTAAAGGCATGTGCCACCACCACCCGGCTAAATTGTATTTTTTTCATAAGTCTGGAGCATCAGAAATCCATAAAAGGATTCAAGTAGAGGAACACCTGGGAGAAGGTAAGAGAATGTCGTGTGTGGGGACAATGACTGAAATCTATCACATGATGTGTGACAAGGTGGCAGCGAAGCCCATTGCTTTGGATAATTAGTATAAGCTAATAAAATCACTAAAGGATAAAGAAATACTTTGTTCGTCTATTTAAATATTATGCATCAATTAGATTTGTTTAAATTTTAACAATGAATCATCTGAATGCAATTTATGCATCAAATACTAAAGACAGTATCTCAAATGTGGTCCCTTTCGCAGTTCCAACAGAAAGAGACCTGTGAAAAAGATTACAGAGTTCTAAGTCTGGTTATAAAGAACATTTTGTAATAAATTTCATGTTTACATTAATTAGCTCTTGCAAACGTCCTGTGCAGCTGTGTGTTCTGTGAGTCTCTCTGTCTAGCCACCTACCTATCTAATCATTTATCATCATGTATCTAATAAATATTTGATCTGTTAACATGGACCTTTATAATATCAGTAATTCATATTTGTCCTTGTAGTTTAGCTACCTAGGTGTCAGATAATGGCCTATGTCATTTATTTCATGTTTCAGGGGGAATCAACATCTTCAGATTCACTGCAAAAATAACGCATGGAGGATAGTACAGTAGGTTAAAGCATATGTGTAAAAGATTATATCATACTTGCTGTTTTGTTTTCTTTCTGATATAAGAATAGCAGAAATCAGGAGACTGAATCATATAATAGACTCTGGATATTAGAGTCAGACATGCTTGGATTATATGCTTCAGATCTGTTGCATTTCCTCCCTACCTTGTTAATGTTTATGACTTCCTCTTCTCCAACTTTAAACAGAGGGAAGTGGAGCAGGGAGGCACATACCTATATTCCAAACATTCAAGGGACAGAGAAGGGGACAAGAGAGTTTAAACCCAGCTTGGGCTAGATAAGATCCCGTCTAAAACCTTACCGAAGGGTCAGGCACTGCGGCACACACTTTCAGTCCCTGCACTCTCTAGATAGAGGCAGGTGGATCTCTGTGTGGTCTCGGCGAGTTCCGAGCCACCCAGAACTACATAGTGAGACCTTCTCTCAAAAAGTCAAAACCAAACAACCAAACAACAACAAAAATTAAAAGGGACCAGAGAAGTGACTCTCTGGCTAAAGGCTCCTTTCAGGACTAAAGAGCAGAGTTCAATCCGTAGTGCCTGCAGGAAAGGGGAGAACTGACTCCCGCGGTTGTCTTCTGAGCTCCACAAGCTTGCACATGCAAGAGCACATGCACACTCGTGATGCTATTAAAAACATGGCATAAAACAATAAAATAAAAGAAATTCTGATGCAGTGATACAAGCTTTAAATTATAGCACTTGGGAAGCAGAACCCAGCAGATCTCTGTAGTTTGAGGCCAGCCTAGTCTACATAGTGAATTCCAGGCCAGCCAGAGTGACATAGTGACACCCTATCTCAAAAACAAACAAATAACAATTACCTTCCACACCCAAAGCAATTATCTTTGTAAATTAAATAAGAAAATGTACATAAAATATGTAGACACATGTATTAAATACACGTTATAGCAGCTACACTACAAACATTAGTGTTTTCCTACCTTTTAAACATCTGAGCAGTGTTGTAGGGTATCTACCAGAGAAGACGGTTCAGACACAGATTTAAGCCAATAGAAAGTCTTTATTAGGGCTGGAAAGATGGCTCCATGGTCAAGAGCACTGGCTGGCTGCTCTTGCAGAGGATCTAGGTTCAACTCCCAGCAACCACGTGGCAGCTCACAATTGTCTGTAACTCCAATTCCAGGGATTCTGGCGGCATCCTCACATAGACATACTTATATGCCAAAAAAACAATGTACATAAAATAAAATAAATTTTAAAAAATTTGAAAAAAATCTTTATTAGCTGGTGAGCTAATAATACCTTATTCTGAGTTAACGTACTTCAGTTAGCAAGAACAATTAGCCCAAAACAACAACAAAAAACAAAAAGCAAGGTTAGTACAATTTAGCAATTTAGAGACTTTCTCGGAGCTATGGACTTTGATGAATTAGGTCTTTGTTTTCATTTTGGCAGGTGGGGCTATCTACATTCTGAGTTTTATAGCCTGAACAGCACTTCCATCATGGAGTCAGTTGTGCGAAGGTTTGGGGGCCTACTAAGGTCTGGGGCCCTGTTACAAACAGGGGCTGGGGAAAGGGCTCAGCAATTAAGAGACCTTGCTACTCAACCATGAGGACCAGAGTTTGGATTCCAGCATCTGTGTAGGGTGGCTCACAAACACTTGTAACCTCATTGTAAGGAATCTTCTGGCTTCTTCAGATATTTGAGCTCACGTGTATGAATCCAATCACAGACACATGCACACATACACGCACACACACACACACACACACAGAGAGAGAGAGAGAGAGAGAGAGAGAGAGAGAGAGAAAGATGCTACTGTTTGGGTAGAGGACTAAGGAGAGAGGTGACAAGGCAAGGGAGAATGTCACCAAGATTCTAGCTAGAACAGTTTAGCTGCAAGTAACAAACAAACAAACAACAACGACAAAACACCTTCTGAGTCAACTCAAGCCTTACCAAAGGAATTTATTGCAAGTCTCAGGGATGAACTATGGAACTGACAGCCAGAAACTCAGCTGCTGCTGGAAGACAGGAAACATTTCCTGTCTTCTCTGAACATCTGTTCACTTATCTGTGTGAAGATGGGTTTCCTTGGCTTCCAGCCCCCGTGGAATTCATGGCTGATCACAACTCCAAACTTATTTCAAGTTCAGCGACACAGAGAAACGCATTTTCCCTTCTAATTCCAGAATCCCAGTGCAGCCGAACCAGTTGGAGCCAGGTGTTTCCAGTGGAAGCAACTGTTGCCAAGGATGCAAAGTTATGTAACAGAATCTTGGTTTCTAGGAAACACTCCAAGGTGAGGGAATAATCCACAGAGGGTAGGGTGTGGATTGAAAAACCTGATACATGGCCCTCGTGTGACATTTTCTAAGAGGCAATGCCCAGAGGCAAGGCAGAGGATTATCAAGGAAACAGTGAACTAGGCCTTCACTGTAGAAATCCTCATCCTACATGTAGGGAGAAATTTGAGATCATTAATAATGAGTTAAAAGTATTACATAGTGCAAGATTTCTATCATCCTTCAGTGACCAGCCTGCTATCTGCCCTGAGCATCAATAATACCAAGCTTCATATCACCAAAAATAGTTACTGTCCATTATGCGTTTCCTCCTTTTGAAAGCTACTTGCCTGGAGAAAATTTCAGTTCAGGGAATGGGGTGCTGCTGCCCACAATTCAGGGTTTTGTTTTTTTAACTTTGATGGATGCACGATTTTATCACTGTACGCTTACCTCTGGGACAGATGGTTCTTTTGTTTCGGGCAAAGCTCAATTGCACAGCAAATTGATTTTTTTTCTCGTTGTTCTTGATGTGGTAAAGAAGACCTCGTAATGCAGAGGAGTGACTCAGGAATAAATGCTTGTCCTAGAGCAACTCTGTGACGTAATTTTGTAGAAAACCATGTCTCCCCTACTCTTCCCCTTAAAAATAAGACTTGGGCCTCTATTCTGGCCCTCTTCCAGGTTCTTATAGTCCATAATGTCTGTAAGCCCCAGGAACAAATCTACATGAAGCCTGATTTCCCACTTCCTCACTTTCTGGGTATCAAGAACTTTAATTTCTACCTCCAAACCCATGGGCCTTCTTGTAGGACCTATGCAGGCCTCTTTACTGCATCTGCCTTATTGAGAAGACTCCTGGGATTAGAATCAATGTCGAGTATCCACCAGTGGGCCCCTTGAGACACAGGATGGAGTTGGAGTAGAGATATCTTGCCCTCGGTACCACAAATGTTATGTTGGCGCTGCCCTCAGAGAGGTACAGAAGAATTACTGGAAAGCCTCGTTTAAAGGATGACGCATTCGGGCCCTGATAGCAGAAATTTTCAAACAATGGAGTCTGAGAGAGGGAGTCCAAGCAGCATTTAATAAACACGATCAGCACCGCACTCTAGACAGCAATTCTTTTGAAATTTTAATTTTCTTCTAGTTGACCTAAGAAATCCAGGATGTTTTCTTTTTTCCCCACCTTGTTCTTGTGGAGACGGAATGTGTAGTTCTTTGTCTCACTACTGTGGCAAAATAGCTGACCAACACCACTTGCGGCATGAAGGGTTTATTCGGACTTACTGTTCACAGAGATGCAATCCATCATGGCAACGAAAGCATGATGGCAGGGGTGGGTACCAGACTGCCATGTTGTATCTGCAGTGAGGAAGCATCCAGAAAGGAGATGGAGCTGAATTATAAACCTTAAAGCCTTCCCCGAGTGCCTCGCGTCCTCCAGCAAGGCTCTACCCGCTAAGTTTCCATAACCTTTCAAAACAGTGCCACCCCCTGGAGGTCAACTGTTCAGACACAGGAGCGCATGCAGGAGGGGGATGGGCATTTCACATTAGAAGAGCTACAGTATGTGTGTGCATATGTTTCTTCTGATATGATAATTTTTCCTCTGGATTGCCAGATGGATTACCCTTACCCCCAACCATCACTGCCACAGAAATCATAGTATATATACTTAAAGTTGACATGTTACATTTTTGTTGCGGAAGATCTTTGGGGAAGTTAACTGTGGTACAGCCCTGACATCATGGTGTTAAGACTGTCATAGGTCATGTTGAATACGCTGATTAGGGATAGGATGGTATTTGGTATCAATCTCAAGAGGTCACATGGTGGAAACAGAAAGAAGTCAAATATAAATGAAATGGCCTGACTCTATTTAGTCACAAGCAGGAGTTGGGGGTATTTGGGTCACGTTCATGACATCAGGAAAAGGGGACGTGTAACCATAAAATGGTGTTTGATGATGAAGACAAAAAAATATGCAGAGGAAATTGAAGCCTGGGTGCAGTAATAGATTTAGAATGCCAGTATTGCCCAGGAGAAATGAAACAGTCTACCGTTTGAAGGGGAATCAGACCCTGTTGTCCTGGAAAGTCCCCAACATTTTTTAAAAAGTGAGGTATTGTGGAAACTCACAGGGTTATGAGAAATAGAAACTCATGTAGTCATTTGCTCAGGAAAGTTATTGGCTTAAGAAGTGTAGATGTGGAGATAAAATCTGACCTAGCTTAGTGTTTTCTGCCTTAGTCTTGGAAGATGAACTATGCTTCATCAAGTGGCCTGGGCCATTCTTCAAGGGGTGATTGTGATCTCTCAGTCTGTATAAACATATTTATGACCTTAGAAAGACATTAAAACAATGAACCAATAAATCAAAACCTAAACTTTAATATTCTCTGAAATGTTTTTTGGGGGTCTAGGGTCTTATACATCCCAGATGACTTCGAACTTGTTATGGAGGGTTGGACAACATTGAACTGCTGACCTTCCTCCTCTACGTTCCAGTCTCGGGTATTACAAACATGCACTAGCATACCTGGTTTTATTCAGAGCTGGCGATCAAACAAGGCTTCATACATGCTAGTCTAGCACTCTACCAACCGAGTTACATGCCAGCCCTGCAATTTAATATAAGGTTATATTTAAGAACAAGTTCAATAACTAAATATGTAATCAACTCACTTTGATAAATTGTTTGCATCCTGGGCTTAAATGGATTTAAGTATCCCAATTTAAATATCTAATTTATTAAATTGCTTAAGAGAAAGCTTTTTTTTCACTTTTGGAAATCCTTCATTTATTGAATTTGTTTAATAGCTTTTTTATAATATTGTTGACAACTTAATGCATGTATGCAATGTACTTGATCATACCTCCTCAATTCCCTTGTATCACCCCTGGTTACCCACAGCATGTCCTCCTCCCATTTTCATGTCCTCTCTAATTTTTTCCCATAACATACTGAGTACAGTTAGTAATGTATGCTGTAATACTGAGACCTTGTTACTTGATCTTGAGCAGATAACCGTAGCTGTAGTGAGTTCCTGCCTGCGTGGGGCTCCTCCCATCCTCTGGTCTTTGGCCTCTTTCTGCCCTTTCTTCTGCAATGCTCCCTGGGCCTTGGCAGGGGGAAGAGTGCTCCTCCCATCCTCTGGCCCTTGCCTTCTTTCTGCCCTCTCTTCTGAGATGCTCCCTGGTCTTGGCAGGGAGGAGGGTGACAGCGATACAAATGCTCCACATATGCTGAGCTGAAACAGTCCTTATTCTCATTTTTAACAAATTGTGGGTCACTGTCACTCCATTAACTGCTGCAGAAACATGCTCCTCTGGCTGAGGCTGAGAGCAACAAGGGTCAAAACTCAAAGCCACCAGGTACAAATCCTAGATCTAGTACTCCCTTTCTGGTGGCTTTGAGTAAGTCACTCAATCTTTCTGTTTCTCTTTCTTTCTTGTACTATGTGGATAACAGTACCACTATCTTAGAGTGCTGTCATGAGACTTAAATGAGACAATATAAGCAAAGCACATAAATATTGCTAGCATAAATTAAGTGCTTAATAAATACACATTATATTACTGTGAGCCTTCAAACAAAAATCTTTAGTCTGCAGTAAATAAAATTGTATGTGTTGTATCACTGGACAGAGGTCTTGTTAAGGGGCCAGTGAAGAAGATGAAGAGGTTTCACTTGGTTTGTCTCAGCAGTTACTAAGTGGAAAACTTGAGTTGTTTGAATCTTCTATTAACTACATCCTATTCTAGAACTTTAAATAAACTTCTCAAGAGAAACATGGTGTGTGTTCTCCATGGATATTTGCTCATGTCATGATGGGTTTGCAATTAACACATTTGCAGAACCTAGAAATGAAAAAGGATCTGAACTTGCAGATTAGCATTAGGTTTGCTGCCGCGTTCACTGGTTAACAGAGTTGGTTGAAGTTTGAAATCACTATAGTCAATTGTATGGAGAAACCAAGTATGGAAGCCGATTGTGTTGGTGCCAAAGCTGAACTCTATTTTCTCCTAATGAGAGACTTAGGCAATGAGTGTTCATTGCTCATCCTTTCTATACAAGAGGATTAGAGGGAGTGAGTGGAGGCGAATTTGAGCAATGATAAAACCACATCCCACAGTCTACCCACATCAGAAAACCTTCATGTGATTCCAAATAATAGAACTACATGGGAGGAGGAAGGCAGTGTATTCTGATATTGAGTGGAAATTGCAACATGCTGTGTGTGTCGTAGTGAACACAGAGCCCAAACCCGGCTAACAAGAAGACGAGGGTATAGTTTCCATAAATTCACAGTTAAGAGACCTGTGGAATTTGGGAATCACCAACTCTGTTGTTAATTGGATGTTGCTTCTTATTTTAAAATTAATGTCCCATCTGCTGCTATAAACTAATTGAATTATATGACACTTCACCCCTATCCAGTCTCCGATGTACTCCTGTTACGTTTCAACAAGACTCATTTGGCTTTGCTTTTCATAAAGACTCCCAAGGAATGGATTTGATGACGCCCCTTGTTAGTGCTTTCATAGCTGTCAGTCCACATCACCAGGAAATCTTGCCTTGCATCTCTTAGGAGCCCCCCTCAAAATTAATGAGTAACTAAATCTTGCTCCTAAGTGGGAAGGGAAGATAATGGTATATGAGTTTGCTGAAGCAAAGGCAAATGGAGCCTCAGTTTACCACCTGACATGGACTATCCGGCTGTATCATGTTTGCCGATGTAATAAAGCCCATTTTATAACCTTTTTAAATATATATTGGTTCTATTGGTCCTGTTCATTGAGAGAATCCTGACAAAATACACAAGGTATTCATGAGTTCTACATGGGTCCATGTATCCTGTGTTGGCTGTTTCATTTACTCCTGATTAAAATCTATCAGCTCCATTTCCCCTTACCTAGCACCGTAAGTCTATAGTCAGACTAGCAGTTAGGGAGACAGATTTGAGTATCAACTGTTAACCCCCCTTTGGTTTTTCAGGAAAACAAAACCAAAGCCAAACATAGTGCTTGTCGTAGGGATTCTATTGCTATGAAGAGACACCATGACCACAGCAACTCTTAGAAGGAAAACATTTCATTGGGGTAGCTTGCTTACAGTTTTAGAGAGTCAGTCCATTATCATCATGGTAGGAAGCATGGCGACCTGCAGGCAGACATGATGCTGGCTATATCTTGATCAGAAGGTGACAGAAAGTGGATTTAGACACTGGGCAGTATCTTGAGCACCCCCACAGTGACACACTTCCTCCAACAAGGCCACACCTATTTCAACAAAGCCATACCTCCAAATAGTGACACTCCCTAAGAGCTTGTGGGGACCAATTATAGTCAAACTACCACAGTACTGTACTTGGATATGTATGTTGGCAAGCTCTTAATTTGCATCACTTTTTCTCCTGTGTTTAAAAGAGTGTGTTTTGAGTCGGATGGTAGTGATACAAGTCTTTAATCCCAGCACTTGGGTTGAGGCAGCTGGATCTCTGAGTTCATTTATTTTGCTATTAATAAACACATTTTAAAATAGATATTGGTGCAGGAGTTTCTGAAAGGTTGGAGAAAATCAGGCTTTCAGCTTTCAGGTTTTTTTTTTTTTTAAGTGTGTTTAACTCCAAAGATGCTGTGGGTGAGCGTGTTCCCCTTAGACTGTGAAAGAGCAGCCCTCCCGCGAGCCATCCATCACAACAAAGGGCTGTGTGCTTCTCTAAGCCCCTTGTGGTTCCGCTTTCACTGCAATTGATTGGTTCATGCATGCTGATTCTGCTCTGGATCCTGGTTCTTGAGAAAACACAGGCTGGTGGGCTTCCACAGCAGGTTTCTTCTGAGCAGTGGAGGACACACATGGCTCGCCCCAGCACCTCATGGTCTGGAACCCAAGGTGCCAGGAAGCTGGTCACCATCAGACCAAGCCTGTGGTGTCTAGGCCCAGCCACACGAGAAATGAAAAGCAGTATCTCCACACCATGCCTCACAGCCGGGGCGAGCAGAACTCAACCAAGTGCCACCTGCTACTAAACCAGGAACTCGTCAGGTGTCAAGGAACCATTATGGTGAGCGAGTGCAGGGTGGGGAGGTGGAAGAGTCACGGAGCTGTTCCTGGGCTGAGGAGAGAGGCACATCTGAAGAGAAGAGGGAAGAAGGCTGATGTGAATGGCCTGCTCACCACCCGAGTTCAGAATAGATGTCTGGGCCTTGGCTGTTGCCAAAGGTCAAGTCTTTGCGGGGGGGGGGGGAGGGGGGCGCTCTGAAGTAGCCAAGGGGCCTCTGTTGATGTCTGAGTCTCTTAGCGCCACTGTGGGCCATGTAAAGACTTGTTGGTGTTCACAGGTGCAATGTGGCGGGGCCATGACGATCCAGAAGCTGCGCTGCCACCTGGGACCATGGTGACATCCGAGTCTGGGTAGCTGCCTAGGACCATGTCTGAGTCCATGGTCCTACCACATTCAGTATCTGTGTTAATGTCCGTAGCTAATGAGGCCACCAGAGACCACAGGGATCCCGGGGGTCTGGGCTGCAACTTGTGGCAAGGTGGGTATGTGAGGGGTATGCCGTTGCCAGGGCCATGGCTGTTTGGAGTGCCCTGTGCTCTTACCCAGGACCACGGTGTCATTCAGGCCAAGGCTGCTGCTAAGGGCCATGTCTGGGTTCGTGCCTTCTGTTACCACTGAAAGTCATGAGGATGACTGGGGTCTGACCAGTCACGTGGGACCACCTTTTGTCCAGTGGCCATGCATGCTGATTTGGATGGCCTGTGTTGCTAGTTTGGGGTCTTGGAGACGTCCTGGCCCAGGCAGCTGTGTAGGGCCATGTCCGGGTCTGTGGCTCGGCAGAGTCCAGGGTCTGAGGTGATATCCATGGCTCCTATTACCACCGAGGACTCTGCAGATGCCCAGGGCCTAGCCAGTCACCTGGAACTTTCCTGGTGTCTGAGGGTCATGTTGCCACTGGGGCGGCACTGATCTGAGTGACCTGTGCTGCCACAGCGGCCATGGTGATGTTGGCCCAAGCAACTGCTGAAGGCCTTGTCTGGGTCCATGGTCTTACTGCAGCTAGGGTTTGTGATGATGTCCGTGGCTCGTGTTAGCACAGGGGGGCGGGTCATAGGAACCACACGTGTGGAAATGCGAGGGCTGCGCTGAGCCAGCCCCGCCCTTTGCTGGCCCTGTGATGGATGACCCTGCCCCTTGCTGGATACTGCTGCAGGAGAGCTGGTCCTGCCTCTGAGGAGACAGCTGCCTCCCAGACCCCGCCCCCTCAACACACACTCGGGAAAGATGGTCCTACCCCTCACCATGAACGTGCACCTCACCAGGGCGGCACATTAGAGCTGAACCTATTGTCGGGGACACAGGTGAGCCAACCCTGAGGGCAATGAGAGCAGATCCCACCCCCTCATCTGCCATGTGGTATCATGGGTGAGAGAAAGATGCCCTCTCCTGCTCACCCACTGCCACCTGCAGCAAGGGAGAGAGCTGACCCCGGGGTCACGAGAGTGAGAGGGCTAGCTCTGTCCCTCACAGCTGCAGCGCACAGGAGAGCAGGCCCGCCTGGACAGCACACTAGAGCTGACCCTGTTGTCAGGGGTGCAGGTGAGCCCGCCTAGAGGGTGTGAGAGCAGGAGAGCTGCCCCCTGCCCCTCACATACCCCCTGTATCTCATCTGGGCAAAACAGTAGAGCTGGGCCCTGGTGGTATGTGAGCCAGCTAGATTGAGGACCTGAGAACAGGAGAACTGGCCCTGTCCCTTGCTGCAGGCTGCATTGGGCAAACTAGCCATCTTGTGACCATATAAGACCTAGCCTGAAATCCAAGACCTGATGCAGAGGAAGGCAGAGCAGAGAGGTGGGAAGTACCTATCCTTGATAGCTGAGTCACCAGCGGCAGCAGACTTCTTACCAGAGATAATAAATGTCTGCTGTTGAAGGCCACCTGGTCGAGCTTCCTGTGACCTATAGATAAAGGTCAAACACCTGGTACTTTCTGATGAGTTCCTGTAAGTTCCTGTTAGTGTGATTCAATAGTGAGCATGTGGTTTAAGAAGGACATCAAGGTTTAAACTCTGTCACAGAATTGTAAACAGTAGGACAAAAGATTATCATTCTTTGCTTTATCAGTGTATGAATTTTTTATTTTGGTTTGGTGTTTCGAGAGGGTTTCCATGTGTAGCCCTGACTGTCCTGGAACTCACTCCATAGACCAAGCTGGCCTTGAACTCAGAAATCTGCCTGTCTACACCTCTAGAGTGCTGGGATTAAAGGCATTCACCACCATCACATGGCATGAATGAAAAATATTTTATGAGGTAGACTATTGCAATTTGGCCTCAATTCACTGAAAATGACCCTGAGCTTCTTTTTAAAGTTTATTATTAGCTCTGTGTGTGTGTGTGTGTGTGTGTGTGTGTGTGTGTGTGGTGTATGAGTGTGAGGGGATGTGTGAATGTTTGAGTATGAGGGTGTGTGATCATGTGTGAGTGTGTATGTGAGGGTGTATACGTAAACGTGTGTGTGTCCATGTGTGTCTATGTATATTCGTGCTCACAGAATCCAGTGTTGAATGGCTCGCTCTGTCACTTCCCACTGTATTCCCTGAAGACAGGCAGAGTTTTTCCCAAACCTGAAGCTCTCTGTTTCTATTAAGGTAGCTGGCCAGCAACCCCTTGGAATCTACCTATCTCTGCCCCTGACCCCAGTGCCGAGTTACAGGCACACCCGACTTCTTACACGGGTGCCCTTGGGTATGGGTTCACTCACATCCTTACGCTTATGTATTCAGCACCCTTACCTACTGAACCAACTGCCCTGCTCAACTTTGAGCTTCTGACCCTCCCCCCCCCCCCCCCCCCCGCCGCATCCATCTCCCAAATGGAATATAGACACGCACCACCACGCCTAGGCTTGTGAAACACTTGGAACTGAAGCCCAGGCTTCATGAATTCTGGACAAGTACTCTATCAGCTGAACTACATAGCCCAATAAATGAATGTTCTAAATACATTGCAATTAGTAATTCTCAGAAAAGGGCACAAGAGGAAGCTCTAAAGATGGCTAATATTTAATGAGTATTGTCTAGGTCCTGAGCACATAGTAGGTGCTTTACAAACTTGCTCTTACTTGCTCTTTAAAAAACAAAACCCTATGGAGGACCAAGATTTGGCTTATCATTCATAGTGTGTTACTTAGTACAAAGGACCCGGGTTTGGCCCCAGGAAAAGAAAAGAGAAAAATACGATGAAGCAAATATTATTTTCCCCTAACTTTGGGAATTGAAATAACTTTCTCAAAGTTTGAAGCAGTAAAAATCAAGGACTGAGTCCCAAGTCATTGAGACTCCACCGTCACGCATGTTAGATTTATGGTAGTGCATTTCAGTCACTGTACAAGATCTTCTTTCCATGACAAGATAGTTGGGCTTAGCAATGAATTTAGATTCCCTTGTAACTTATGCAAATAGCCAAGCTGGCTACACAATAGCGGAGAGAGGGCCAACTCTGGCACTAATTTTAGGGCAAACCACAGATGTCTTTGATGTTTCCATTGTCCGTGAGAACAGAGCCAGTGATCTGACAGCTGCTGGCAGGCCTCATCAAACATGCAGAAGATGAGGCAGCTTCATCTCAGCACCTAATTACAACTGGCAAAGGGAAATTTGTTTTGCAAAGGAGGTGTCAAATGGCATAAATGCAATGTATAACCAAATATAATTGATTGCCTCATTCGATTTTTTCAAGGCTGTTCAATCACAGAATTCTTTTTAAATGGAAAAGTGATATTAAGTGGTGGCTCATCGAAACCTAGGTGACTAATTTTGTTTTAGATAATATGGGATACATCAACCACTTTACTACCTGTACCTTCAGCATCTTTTCTTCAAATGTGAAATATAGCTTAATTCTTTAGTTCCAAAAGCAAATGCTACTATATTGTATTATAATATTCTTATCTAGCCCATACTTTTATAATGACATAGAGAACATGAAAGTATTATTATATAATAATATCTACCACTGAAAGTTGTTTCATATTTATGATGACAGAGATGCTGGTATAGTTGCTACTTCAACAACCAGTGACCACAACTGGATGAGGCTCTGCCATTTCAGCATCATGTAGCTCATTGTTTTTGACAATGGCTGCCATCCCTGGGCAGTTGAAACAATATATGCTGCACAGGTCTCCTTCAAGGAAGAACTTGTTGCCCAGATGTGGGCTGTCGCTTTAGCAGTTTACGACTGCTCCAGCTGTTTGCCGCATACGGTCTGTCTCAGCTACATGAAACGCCATGCCTTCAACACACAGTCACAGTCAATGACTGAGACGGGAGAACAGACACCCAGATGTTTCGGCCATATAGCCTAGTATGAGAAACGGCTCTCACTCTAGAATTCTGTTTCTTCTTCCTTGTATTGATCTCTGAACACCTCACACCTCACATTCCATCTAGGCATTTCTTGGCATCTGTGTCTACAAAACCCAACCCCTTTGATACCCATAAAGCAAGTCACTTTTAAAGCAGTTCTACCTTTGTGAAAGGATAGCCTTTTATCTGTCATTTTGGGAGTAGAATATATATATACATATATATATATATTAAGTCTAACTATTATATATAATTTACTTATTATAGAGATAGACAGATTACATTCATGTTTTATAGTAAAATGTTACCTTAAAATGTATTAATTAGTTACATACCAGAAGTAGTTTATGTCTCATTAAAATATGTTGCAAAAACAATAAGCACACCTCTCCTGTTTTTATTTAATTTTTCTTGGATTTCAAGTCTTTCGCGTGCTTGGTTAGAGTTACCACTGGGTATTTTATATTATTTGTGGCTATTGTGAAGGGTTTTGTTTCCATGATTTCTTTCTCAGTGAATTTGTCATTTGTATATAAGAAAGTTTCTGAATTTTGTGAGTTCATTTTGTATGGAGCTACTTTGCTGAAAGTGTTTATCAGCTGCAGAGGTTTCTTAGTGGAATTTTTCTATATATCATGGTCCATCATATTGTCTAAAAATAAAGGTACATTAACTTCTTCCTTTCCCATTTATATACCCCTTGATCTCCTTCAGTTGTCTTTTTGCTATAGCTAAGACTTCAAACACTATATTGAATAGGTATGGAGAGAGTGGACAACCTTGTCTTGTTCCTGATTTTAGTGGAATTTCTTTGAGTTTCTCTTCATTTAAGTTGATGTTTGCTATGAGTTTCCTGCAAACTGCCTTTATTATGTTGAGGTATTTCCCTAGTTTCCCTGATCTCTCTAGAACTTTTTATCATGAAGGGATACTGCATTTTATCAAACGCCTTTCTACATCTAATGAGATAATCATGTGGTTTCATCTTTCTGTTTGTTTATATTGTGGATTACATTTATTGATTTATATATGTTGAACCATCCCTGCATCTCTGGGATGAAGCCTACTTGATTGTGGTGGATGATCTTTTTGATGTGTTTTTGGATTCGGTTTGCGAGTATCTTATGGAGAACTTTTGCATCTGTGTTTGAAAGGAAAATTGGTCTGTAATTCTTTGTTTGTTGGATCATTATGTGGTTTGAGTATTGGGATAACTGTGGCCTCATAAAATGATTTGGGTAATGATTCCTCTTTCTATTTAGTGGAATAATTTGAAGAATATTGTCATTAACTCTTCTTTGAAAGTCTGGTATAATTCTTCACTAAAGCCATCTGGTCCTTACTGTTTTTTGGTTGGAAGACTTTTAATGACTGCTTCTATTTCACTAGGGAATATAGGTCTGTTTAAATTGCTTATCTGATCTTGATTTAACCTTGTTAGGTTGTTTGCATCAAGAAGAAAATTATCCATTTCTTTTAGATTTTCCAACTCAGTGCAATACAAGTTTTTAAAGTATGTCATTATGGAATCTCTGATTTTTGTCAGTGTCCGTAGTTATATCCTCCAGTTCATTTCTAATTTGTTAATTTTGATATCTCCACCTTTTAGCTAACAGGAAAGGGTTTGTCAATCTTACTGATTTTCTCAAAGAACCAAGTCCTTTATTGATTCTTTGCATTGCTTTTGTTTGTTTCTATTTTATTGATTTCAGTCCCAAGTTTGATTATTTCTTGACCTCTACTCCTTTTGGGTGCAATTTATTTATTTATTTATTTTAGAGTTTCAAGAATGTGGTTCAGTTACTAGTATAAGATCTTCGCATTTTCTTTCAAATGTAGACACTTAGTGCTATAAACTGGCCTCTTAGAACCACCTTTATTGTGTTCCATAATTTTGTGTAGTGTTGTGTATTCATTTTCATTCAATTCTAGAAAGTCTTCTATTTCTTTCTTGACCCATTTTTCAATCAGTAGTGAGTTGCTAGGTTTTCACAAGTTTGTAAACTTTCAGTTGTTTCTGCTGTTACTGAAATCCAGCTTTAATCCGTGGTGGTTTTATAGGACGCAGAGAATTTTTTCAATTTCCTTTTTTCAGTGGAGACTTGCTTTGTGTCTGAGTAGGTAACTAATTTTGGAGAAAGTTCCATGAGGTACTGGTACTTTTTTGTTTGGGTGAAGTGTTCTATAAATATCCATAATGTCTATTTGGTTTATAATGTCATTTAGCTCCCAAATTTCTCTGTTTAGTTTTTGTCTGAATGACCTGTGTATTATAGTGAGAGTGGGATATTGAAGTCTCCCACTATCAGTGTGTGAGGGTCCATGTGCTTTAAGCTTTAAGTGTTTCTTTTACAGTCATGGGTGCCCATGTGTTTGGTGCATAGATGTCAAGAATTGCAATATCTTCATGGTGGATTTTTCCTTTGAGTGTGCAGTGTCTCTTCTGATTAGTTTTTATTTGAAGTCCATTTTTCACATCTTAACATGGCTACACCAGGTTTATTCTTAGGTCTATTTTCTTTGAATACCATTTTTTTTTAAATTATCACCTTTTACATTGAGGTGATGCCTAAAATGATGCTAAAAGAGTGTTCCTGCAGAAGGAAGGATCCTGTTTTTGCATTCATTCTATTAATCTGTGTCTTTTTATTGGGGAATTGATGTTGAGAGATATCAAGGAACCTTGCTGAGCAGTGTTTGTTGATTCCTGTTTGTTGTTGTTGTTGGTGGTGGTGATGATGGTTGTGGTTGTGGTGGTGGTGTGTGTGTGTGTGTGTGTGTGTGTGTATGTTTCACCCCTCTTTTTTGGTTTGCTAGTCTGGGATTATTTATTACCTGTGTTGTTGGGGTGTATTTAACCTCTTTAGACTGTAATTTTCCTTCTAGTGCTACTGTGGGACAATGGTCTTGTACCCTGTAAAGATTTGTCACTTGTATTTATTTAATAAAACACTAATTGGCCAGTAGCCAGGCAGGAAGTACAGGCAGGCCAACCAGAATAGGAGAATTCTAGGAAGAGGAAAGGCTGAGTCTACAGTTGTCACCTAGATGCAGAGAAAGCAAGATGAGAATGCCTCACTGATAAAAGGTACCAAGCCACGTGGCTAACACAGACAAGAATTATGGTTTAATTTAAGATGTAAGAATTAGTTAATAAAAAGTCTGTGCTAATGGAGCAACCAGTTTATAATTAATGCAGGCCTCTGTGTGCTTCTTTGGGACTGAATGACTGAGGGGTCAGGCAGGACAGTAACCTTTATCAGTATAGCACTTTTGGTAGAACTGGATTTATAGATAGATATTGTTTAAATTTGGTTTTATCATGGAATATCTTATTTTCTCCATCTATTGTGATAGAAAGTTTTGCTGGGTATGGTAGTCTGACCTGGCATCTGTGGTCTCTTAAAGTCTGTAGCACATCTGTCCAGGCCCTTCTGGCTATTAGAGTCTCCATTGAGTAGTCAGGTGTAATTCTGATAGGACTGTCTTTATATATTATTTGGCTGCCTTACAACTTTTAATATTGTGTTTTTGTTCTGTATGTTAATGCTTTGATTATTATGTGCCAAGGAGACTTTCTTTTCTGGTCCAGTCTATTTGGTATTCTGTATGCTTCTTATACCTGAATAGGCATATTCTTCTTCAGGTTAGGAAAATCTTCTTTCACACTTTTGTTGAAAATACTTCTGTGCTTTTGACCTGAATTTATACTCCTTCCTCTATTCTATTATTTTTCAGTTTGGTCTTTTCATAGTGTCTCAGATTTCCTGGATGCATTGTGCCTGGATTTTTTTTTAATTTAACATTTTCTTTGAGCTATTTGTTTCTTCTATTGCGTCTTCAATGACTGAGATTCTCTCTTTCATCTCTTGTAATCTGTTGAGAGGCTTGCCTTTGGTTCCTGTTAAAGTTCCTAAATTTTTCATTTCCAGATTTTCCTCATTTTGAATTTCTTTATTGATTCAATTTTCACTTTCAGGTCTCAAACTGTTTTATTCATTTTCTTATACTGTGTGTTTGTATTTTCATACATTTCCTTAAGGGGTTTATTTATTTCCTCATTAAGGACCTCTGTCATATCCATAAAGTCTGCTTCAGCTCTCTTGGTATTCAGGGCCTGCTGTGGTAGGGTTGTTGGGCTCTAATGGAGACACAATATCCTGGCCGTTATTGATTGCGTTTTTATGTGTTCTCTAGGTATTTAGGATTGGTAAGATTGTCATTCTAGGTGCTTGTATCTTGTCATCTTTGTTGGGTGAGTGTTTTGTTCCCTGGTCTCTGGCTTTAGGAGAGTGTGGTGGCTGTGTGTTGGCTGGCAGGAGATACTTCTGGGGTCCTGATAGGTATGGTCCCTGGTGGTTCCATGTAAAACATGTTTTTGTGTGTTGGGAGCTGACACTTA
Organism: Myodes glareolus; assembly: GCF_982192425.1. Lineage (NCBI taxonomy): Eukaryota > Metazoa > Chordata > Mammalia > Rodentia > Cricetidae > Myodes > Myodes glareolus. The sequence continues at coordinate 34,112,084 of NC_142040.1, forward strand.
GAAATAAGGATGGGCTGAAGTGTGTTAGGACATCTGTGGGTGGGAGGGAAAAAGGGTGTTCCTCTAGGATCTGCTTAGTCCCCTGGGAATGGGGGCAGAGAGTGAGGAGAGGTCACAGCAGAAGGTCTGTTATAGAGCTGGGGATGAGACTGGGGCATTGGACTTGGAGGAACAGAGGGAGAGGTGAAGATTTTCAGTTAACCTACCTGCTTCCCTTGTCAGAGTGGCCTGTGGGTTCCCAGGGAGTGCCTGCTGGAGTTTGGGGCTGGGAAATGCAAAGAGTTGGAAGAAGGTTAGAAGGAGAAGGTCTCTGAGATCCACTAGAGATGGGGCAGGGTGGGGAAGAAGGGGCTACAACAGGATTGGAGCAGGATTGGATTTAAAGGAGAGCAGGAGTTGGGGGAGTGGTATGTGTGAACACGTGCGTGTGTACGTTAGTGTGCGTGCTCACGTGTGTATGTGTGTGGGTGGGTGTGTGATCGGTGGAACTCTACAGTTAGCCTACATGCTTCCCTGACCTCATGCCATTACTTTTTAATAAACTACTTTATTAAAATATATATGTACATTTGCCACACAGATGCTTTGCAAGAACCTTTTAGAAAAAAAATTAATCAATAGTATATATCATGTACACATATTAACATCTATTGACTTTTACTTTAAGAAGTTATGTACGGTGGGTAAAGGGTCTGGTCCTCAAGATGTCTGACGTGAATTCGATCTCTGAGACCCACGTGGTGGGAGGAGCGACCAGACTCTCAGAAGTCGTATCCTCTGTGCTTGCGCTGGAGTACACCCGCACTCCCCCGCAAAATAAGTAAAACTTAAAAAAAAAAACAAGTAAGAGTAAAACCTCTCAAAAATTATGAGAATATTTATTTTTTAAAAGTTATATTTGACATAAAATTATATAAATACGGTATAATATAATATACATCATAATATTATATTATAATTATATTGCATATGATATATCATTACACATAACATCATGCCATATATAATCATTTATATACAATTATATATAAATTTAACATTTATGGTATGTAATATTATAACATAGCATAATATATATATAATATAATGTTATATTTATATATAAGCACATTATATATAATTGCATAATTATAATTCCATATAATTATACAGTCATATAATAACATATAATAATATGATATGATATATAATTTATAATAATATTACATTATTATGAATTATTATAATATCTATTATATTATATTATATATAAAGTCAGTTTTATATGATTTTATGATATGTATTATTTGTTATGTGTAATATATAATTATATAAATTATACAACATAAAATGTATAATGTACTTTACAGACTATCAATATTTTAGATATAAGTTTCTGTAACTGCATAAATTATAGGTTTATAAAAGTAATGATATTTAAATTATAGATAGTATAACATTTATATGTAATAAAAGTATTTAATGCAATTTGTAAGAGGGAAAGTCAATGATGTTGCTGGTGGGGACTTTTGAGTAAGGAGAATGTTCTCCGTGGAGGACCTGACAGAGTTTCCACCTCTGCAAACTGATTGTCAACATATGGGTAAATAACAATCTGCTGAGTTTGAAAAATTGGTTATAATCCATTTCACACAATGCATGCAAAACACAGCAGGCGGCGGCCCATAATGGAAGGATTAGTTTTGGGCCTTAGGGTAGTTTTTAAAATTCACAAGCTGATAGACTGTTACGCCCCATATGGGCCCAGCTTACTCTCATCAGGGAGTTTCCAGTCCTCCCTTCCCTCCTACAGAACTGTGTATGTTCCTATTACTAGAGAGACGGCTTCCGCCATCCATCAGGGCTGCAGCTGGAGATATTTCCCGGTGATAGGTGGGCGGGAGGCCGAAAGTGCCTTTTAGGAATGTGAATAGATTTGTGAAAACCTCTTAGGTCATTTCTAACTCTTCTGCGTTCTAAGCCACAGTGCAGCTTTTCCTTCCTAGGCCTGTGACTGGCATCCTGCTGAAATCACCCTGTACGCACTTGCAGATTTTAATGGCTTGCCGGCACGGAATAAGAGGCTGCCCACATGGGCATCATCACTTCTATTTCTTTCCTGTTTTTTGTCTCTTTGCTCCCACCTGTCTGCTTCAATCTGAACCCTGCATGCAGATTGTATGTCTGCCCCTGCTTTTATCTTGTTACTGCCTTCCTCTCCAGTTGGCTTGTCCTTGTAGGAATCTTTTTGATTCTCCTAAGAGGGATCTTTCAGCCTCCAGCTCTGCCGCTCTAATGCTGGCTTGAGAAGGAAGAGAGCAGCAACTCTGGCCGCCCCTAAGTACAGAGTCTGCTCCTGAGCTGGGGTGTGGGTGTTTTTGTTTTCGTGAACTAGTCTCATGAGTATGAAATGCCTGCACAAAGCAATGATTTAGCAGGCTGGAATCACACACTGAGCTCTTAGCAACCTGCTCCTACTAGCAACCAGAGATTAGAAACACTTCCCTGCTCTCTCATTTCCACCTGACTCAAAGCCACTTGTGACTTTATGTCAGGTTGCATGCATAGTTATCCTTGATGACATGCAAGGGATGCATCCTCTAAGGTAGGAAGCCTGTCATTCCCCGCAAAGTTCCCACACTTACTTCAAATGTGAGAAATCTCTTTTGGCATTCACGTTGGTGAAGTCCTCGGCTATGAAAACTTTGTAGGTGACAAGGTCATGCTGCAGTGTCCAAAGGTTGGACACACCTGCTTTAGAGGACTGTGTCAGTCAGTCCCTTCAGGAGGCAAAGCAAACAGGTTTCTAGGTTACTTACTAGGCTTCACGTTATTGTTAAGGCTAGCGTTGGAGTTTGTTTGTAAATCACCTCCTCCATGCCTTTGTGGAAGAGAATCAGAAAGAGCTGAGGGTGATGGCTAAGGTCTGTAATCCCAGAATGCGGGAAAACAAGGCAACGTGACTGCTAAGGGTTTGGGGCAATCTTGAGTCATATGGTGAGTTCAAGGGAGCCTGGAGTACATAGCAAGAAATTGCCTTGTTAGAAAAAGTAATGGGAGCGGGGGCCAATACCTATAGCGATAGCCAAGTCAGAAGTGCATTATATGTTTGAAAAGAATGATGGATTGACTGAGATTTGGCTTACTTTGATTTCCGTTAGAAGTTAAGTAATATTAGAGGTGAGTGATTGAAAGAAATGATAAAAATTTCTGCTGGGGGATGAAGAGTGGAGGAGGAGGTCAGGCCAGGAATGACATCCCGTGGAGAAAATTTACAAACCAGGCCAAAAGCGCACGTGGACTGTGTGACTTCATTTAGCTGGAAAAGGAATTTGGAGCAACTCAGTGTTCTCCGATGTCTTCTCTCAGGAGGAATGAGCTCTTTTTCTGGGAATGGTACAGCACCGAAAGCTGACTCCACCTTGAGGCTCTTATCTACACCCGTCTCGTAATATTATCTCTTGGAGACATCTTTTTTATGTGTTATGACAATTATCTCTTTATGTGTGTCTCTCTCTCTCACCTTGGATGTCCACTCATTCTCGATTGCCTGGGACAGTTCTTGTTTGCATGCCTGTTGGGATGGTTTAGCCAGGCAGAGTTCACTCTTTACTCTTAGAAAGGCCTTGGTTTGAATGATGGTAAGTGACAAGGTAGATCTAGTCTTAATCCAGTGGAAGTGAAAACACCTGCGTCAGTCAGGATGCCGAGTGAGGGCTCAGGCCACTGGAATTCTAAAGCGTCTCTAAAGAAGGGATGTTTTGCAGATGTGTGGGTTCAGTCAAGGGCATCAAAACCGATGTTAAGATATGAAGCCTGAAAAGGGGAAAGAAGAAAGAAATTAGAGGAACACAATAGAGAGGTGAAGCCATAGAAGAGGGGGCACTAGAGATGCCACGGTCTTGGAAGGTCTCGATTACTGTGAACTGACCATGTTACCAATCACTCTCTCCCTACCTGTTTACCTCCTGTTTTGTTTGCTCTTTGATAAAACAGAGTGTAAATCAGAGGGCAACAGTGTCCTGGCAGTGAGGTTGGGAGGTAATGATGTCCTGGAGAGAAAGCACGGAAAAGCTCAGAGCATAGATGGAGGTGCTTGGGTATGTGTGCTATATGGATAAACATGCAAAACACCACAGGATAGGAATAAAGCCAGGCATGGGAGCTGCTGCGGGAGTATCTTCTGCTGCCTCAGCCAATAGTCGCTGAAGCACGAGCCCACAGTGCGGCGGGAGCGCCTTCCGCTCCGTCAGCCAATAGCCGCTGAAATACCAGCCCACTGGGGCATGGTATATTTCTCTTTTAAAAAGAGACACAGATCCCAGATCAGGCCCTCTTGGTTCCGGCGCTTGGTCCCGGCTCCTGCTCCCGGCTCCTGCTCCAGCGACTAGGCTCCCTTCCTGACGGTTTATGGTGTATGTAAGTTTTACCCCCCAAAATAAATAACCCCTTAAAACATAACTGGTGTGGGATTGATTCGCCGATAGGGAGCAAATGAAGGATTGTCCTCACTATTCATAAGAAAGTGAATCCCAAGACTGAAGACAGCCACTGAGCACATGTTAGAGCGATTGCTTAATGGAACACAGTTGGGGTCAGGTTAGTGGAACAGATTCAAGTCCTAAAGGAGTTTGAGAGCCAATAGGCTGCTATGGGCTGGAGCAATGTGAAGTTCTGCAGAGGAGAGGTTTAGCACCGTTGAAACCAGTGCAACTTCTGTGGGTAAGGAGATGCTGGGCTTCTTCGGAAAACCAATAATAATTTTATATGGTTAGTTCGGGTGTTGATGACTTCTATTTTCAAATACAACATATTCTTTTGAACTGTGTTTCTGCTGTAGAATAGTTAAGTTGCAGTTTTTTGTTTATTTGTTTTGTTTTTTGAGACAGGCTTTCTCTGTATAGTCCTGGCTGTTCTGGAACTCAATCTGTAGATTAGACTGGCCTTGAACTCACAGAGATCCACCTGCCTCTGCTTCCTGAGTGCTGGGATAAAAGGCATGCTCCACTACCTCCTGGCTTGTTTTCAATTTTTTAAAATTTATTTTATATTTATTTAAATAAAAAATTTAAAATTATTTAAAATTAAAATTTTAATAAATTTTAATTTAAAATTAAAATAAAATTTATTTTATTTTATTCCCACAGATGTATGTGTCTCTGTGTGTATGTGTGTGTGTAACTGTTACATGTGTGCATGCATCAGTGGGGGCCAGAGAGGGCTTCTCTTGGGGCTGGAGTTACGAGGTGTTGTGAGCCACCTAACGTGGGTGCTGAACTGGAACCAGGTGTTCTAGAAGAGTAACAAGCACCCCTAACCACCAAGCTGCCGCTCTAACCCACTTTTACCTGTCATAAACGACACTGAAATAAAGTAATTACAATTTAAATTCTCTAATTAACTGCAGACTTTTTCAGGGTACAGTTTGAATATTAAGGCAAGTTTGGGTATGTTTTATTATTAAAATGTGATTATGCAAAAAAGAGTTGTTTATAAAGTGACCTGAAAGAAATGTATGGTGTTTTTTTAAATTTAAAGGTATAAGGACAAACTGATATACATGTACACTGGAGGGAAATAATTCTGAATAAAATTAGCATGGCTGCTACAGAGAAAGTATGGAACCTATCGTGAGCTGAGTCACTCTGTTTTCACCAAGGACAGGGACTACATTTCTTCACGGATTTCCTTTGCTTTAATGACTTTTCAGTGTCTCCCAAGGGAGCATAAACATGCTGTCAGCTCTGCAGAATGATTTAGGGCTTGATCAGCCTTGTAAATTGCAAGTGTGGTTAAATCCACCTCCTGTTTTACTGTGTACAGTGAATCTTGCGCACATCTCTTATATTCTTTTCTTGATTTAGAAACACCGCTGGGGGAGAGGATGTGTATTATAGACTGTCTTCTTTGGACTGACCATTGCCCTCTTCATAACTCTACAGACCACACTCTGTGCTGGTGTCTGCCCTGTCTGTCCTTGCCCAGCTTTCAAGAGTCAAGCAGCAAAATTCCTTCCTCCGCAAAGATGCTGCACATTTCTGCGTGAGAAGCAAGACATATATATCCATCTTAATGTGTATGAGTGTTTTGCCTACATGTATGACTAAAACACGTGAATGCCTGTGGGGGTTGGAAGAGGGCATTGGAACCCCTACAACTGGAGTTAGGAATGGTTGTGAGCCACCAGATGGATGCTAGGAATCAAATCCCAGTCCTCTGAAAAAGAGGCCAGTGTCCTTAACTGCTGAGCCACCTCTCTAGCCTCCCACACATTTCTTGGAAGATTTTTAGCTTGTCTGGTTAAAGTTAGGTTTTGATACCAGCGGAAAAGGGATCTAGGAGGTCAGTGCTGAAGGGGTCATTTCCAGCACACAGTAGGACATATAGATTGTGCCCGTGTTTAGGAAAACACCAACACCTATGAAATCTAAGGCATTTTGGTTGGATGTACATATATTTTACCAGTCTCGACACTTTTATTGCAAGTATTTTCTCTCTAAAACAGAACAAATAGAAAGTGTAATCTAACCTCACATGCAATTTTAGAGGACAATATAACTAGGTACAATGTAAAGGAGAAAGTAGGAAAAGTGGTTTGCAATAAATGTGTGTTGGGTCAGACACTTATATTTATGCTTAGCATCACAGTGATGTGGCAGCTACAAAGGCAGACTATTAGTACCAAAGAACATTGTATTAATGACTCAAATCTCACAACTGAACTGATGTCACCTTTGGAAATATCATTTCCACTCTGAGTTACGAGTGAGACTACATTCAGTTCTCCGTTCATTTATGTGGTAGCTGAATTCCTAGAAAACTTTGTGTTTTCAATGCCCTTCAAAAGTACTTTGGAGCTGGGCGGTGATGGCACCCACCTTTAATCCTAGCACCTGGAGGCAGAGGTAGTCAGATCTCTGAGTCTGAGACCAGCCTGCTCAACAGAGTGAGTTCCCAGATGACCAGAGATACACAGAGAAACCCCGTCTCAAAAACAAACAAATAAACAAAAATAGCCACAAAACAAAACAAAAAACCAAACAAAAATACTTTGGGTTTTAAGTGTAAGTTAAAAATAAGCTCTAGGTTCAGGTTATTATAAAACATGTTCTTCACCTACATTCTGAACTTGTCTCTAACCTAAGAAAGCTCTTTGTTTGCAGGTTTAAGCTGAATATTATTGGGCATCTCTAGTCTCCTGACTCATTTACTGTTAGAGCCAAAACTACCTACACAATTTTTACGAGTGGTCAGGGCCAGCTGTTTCTCCTTTCCTGGTCTCTTTTTTTTTTTTTTTAAAAAAAAAATGAAAACAAGAGAGCATAAACATTTGTAAAAGAATTTTATTTGGCGCAAAACAATAGCGCAGATTATAGGGGAATGCACTGTCAAGATCGACATCATACCGTATGAATGAGAGTACTCAAGGGCCCAGGCTCTCTTTGTGCAGTCTAAAGGAAGGAGGGGTTACCTACAGGAAGGAAGAGCTCCTTAAATAAGTGCCTAGTTTGGTGTGTTCCCTGTTTGATTTACGGATTAGGTCATACATTCACTTTTCCTACTGTGCATGTCCTTTCCTATAATGCATCTGATTTTAATTATATGCAGGCCCAATTAGGCGCAGGCATAAAATAATAAGCAGGGGTCTTCTTGAAAGATTAATAAAGCACACAATTTGGCCTTACTATGCATGCACTCAAGACCAGTTCAAGCCAGACTGGCCCTTCTGATCTTCATACCTAGGCAAGAAACCTATGTTACTAGAAGCTGACTACATTTGCTTGTTACTTAGGGGTGGGAAAAGCTATACTACTACTCCACTGTGAGTGTATGTAACTGATGCAGGCGGGAGGCCTGGGGGTTCTGAAGTGGCATCATTCGGAGAGGAACACGTGCACAGTCCACGCAGGTGAAGGAGGGCGTCTGCCAAGTGCACTGTTAAAAAAGCAGAGGTAATGCCATAAACCAAACCAAATGGGGTCCCAAGCTAAACTATCTCCTATGTTTGCCTGGCTCGAAGTTACAAAATGTCCCCTGGGAGGGTTCTTATCATCATCTCAATTACAGTTCTCAGCAGATACTGATCTTTTAAAAAATTAATACATATATATTTATTATAGCTTCTTCAGTTGCGTAGTATTTGAGTAGAGTTACTTGAGTTTTTTTACTATAGAGCTTTTTTATGCCATATTTCACCTTTTACCTTTTTCCTAATTTATTTTAAATTTACATTTAAAAACACTCCTGAAGTTTTATTTAATTGCTTGTTTATGTTTTTATCTCATTTAAATATATGCTGTTTCATTGCCAAGTTTATAACATGCTTTATATTAATTAATTAAATTTGTTCTTTCATCACTTCTTATACATATATAATATGTTCTAACTGTTCTCACCCCTCCTCTATCTGCCTCCTCTTCTTATCAACTCAACCTCCCAGGTCTCTTTTCGCACACTTCTGTCTTTTTATTTTGTTTTGTGACCCACTGAATTTAACCAGGCCCATCTATGTGACCATGAATTTACAACTATTCGTCGAAGTCTGGTGTGTTTACCAATAGGCATGCAACAGAAGAAATGACTCCCCGATGCCCAGAATCTATCAGTAGCTAATAGTTCAGCAGAAATGGTAGGGTCTCATAAGCCCTCCCTCCACCCATGACTGACTGTTGGTAGGACCAGTCTTGTGCAGCCCAGGGCAGGTGACTTTAGCTGTTACAAGCTGAGCTTGTGGTTGCAAAGGCTGTCACAGCCCTTCTTCCTATCTTCCGATGTTTCTGAGATATTCCCTCAGCTTTAGAGGGGTGCTGTAAATGCCATATTTAGAGTTGAGCATTTACCCGTCTTTTATTCTTAGCATCTTGAGCAAACTTAAGTCTCTGATTTTTGTTGATTTAGCAGATTTTGCCTCTGAGATTGAGAGTGATCTCTTGATTTTTTAAAAGATATTTCTAGGGTTAGAGAGATGGCTCGGCAGTTAAGAGCATTGCCTGCTCTTCCAAAGGTCCTGAGTTCAATTCTTGGCAACCACATGATGACTCACAACCATCTGTAATGAGGTCTGGTGCCCTCTTCTGGTCTGCAGATAGAATATTGTATACATAATAAGTAAATAAATAAATATAAAAAAAGATATTTCTAAAATTGTGCCGTTAAGCATTTACATAATAAAGTTTCCGGTTCTAACTATGTTTAAGTGTACAGTTGAGCGGCATTAAACATTCATATTATTGTGAATCAGTACCAGCATCCGTTTCCAGAACTCTTTCATCTTTGAAATCATACAGTCTGTTTTATTTGGGGCTTTGCTGGGTCTTCACAATGGCAGCTATCTTGGGTATTGATTTGTCTCTTGACTCTAATTAGTTCATGTTTGTGGCTTTCTTTTTCTCATATTTGACCAGGTTGGCTCTGATGTTTGTCTGTGCTGGCGGTTGCTCTCCCCCTAGCCATGTGATTCCCGAAACTACTGCTGCAGTGAGCCTGACCTGCCTTGGCTTTGCCTCTGTGGTTGGGCTGAGTGACTCACTGCCATTCGTCTTTCTGGAAAATTCATTTTTTTCCTGAATACATCACTTCACATTCATTTTTGGCCTTTTCAGTCTTCTCACCTACTGGCTTCCGTTTCTGTTTTACCTGTTTTCACCTGTCCATTGTCAGGCTGCATATTGGCTAGAGGAGGCAACTTGGCAAGGCATCAAGGGCACTGGCCGTAGTAGGAGAGCATGTTGAGAGTAGTTCTCTCCTATACTGCGTGACTGAATGTGTGAGCTCTCACCGCTTTAGGTTTCATTGCCTCGTTTACACAGCGAGAGAGCTGGAACAGACAATCATCAGCCTAAAAACATACAGACTTGTGGGGACAGAGGAAGCCCTGAATGAGTGTGCTGTGTAGACAGGAGCACGATTATGCCAAGGATCCATGAGGATAACAAGGCCTTCCCCTGGTCTGAGTATGGATGCTGACAAATCTGCAGAAAGTATCACCCATAGGTTCCTCTCCGGGATGGCTGCACCCGTGACTGGTCCCCTACAGAGAGCCTCTCCTCAGGGCAGTCAACCAGCATCATTTGGTTGTATTTAATAGAAGAGCTAAGTGTCTGGGCTGCTGGGACATGTCCACCAGAGCACACCACACCCTTGATTCCAGTTCTTCTGTTCTTCCTTTATTACTTGTTACCCCAGTAAAGTTGATCCCAAAGCCACGTGGGTCAGGGCACACATTTGTGGACTGTGGATAGGACTCAGCTCAGAGCACTTGTAGAGCGTACAGGAAACCTTATCACCTATCCCCAGCCCCCAGCATTGTATTAAACTAGGTGTGGCCCCGAAGGGGTGGCTCAGTGGTTAAAACACGTGCTGTACAAACTTGATGACCTGGGCTTGACCCCTAGATCCCAAAGTGGAAGGAGAGAACAGACTCCTAAAAATTGTCCTCCGATCTCCACAAATGTGTTAAGGCACACATGTGCCCACACGCACACACATCATCACCACACACAGTAATAATAAAGACAAGAAAGCAAAACAAAGCTGATCACGGTGGTCCAGAGCTGTAGTCCCAGCACTTGGGAAGTGGAGGCAGGGGGATCAGAAATTCAAGGTCATTCTTAGCTGCATAAAGACTTGCAGGCCAGCCTGCACTCTATGAGACCCTTTCTCAACAACAACCAAACAAGCCTCCTGCCAATTCTGTAAATTAATTTTTATAAGAGAGGGCATCTATTTGTAGAACTTGTGTCATATGTAAGTGAAAAATCACCAAAGTATAAGGTATTCCTACAAAGCTATTACTGCAGTACAAGATGCTTCTTATATAAATATACACCATTAATTGGTATTCTGATGCTATGAGGCTGGTTGACATAGCTTCAAACACAGAATGGTTTGCTTACTTAGTAGAGATACGGTGTTCCGTGGTGTTTGCTGAATGGATGTTGTCAAAAATTTATGCAAACGCACAATTCTCAAGTATTCAGGGCAGAGTAACTCTCAGAAGGTAGACTATGATTTGGAAGGCCAAATTGAAGTCCTAGGGCATCAGCTGAGGCATGGAGTGGATTTATTATGGCTGCTGTGAGAAGAGAAGTTCGCTTTATAGTCCGTCAGGGACATTATCTGCAAAAGTCAGCCTGACAGTGAAACTTTCTTATGAAAAGAGACAGCACCCAAAGGAGCTGCAATAGGAACCCTGAGGAGTCAGATATTATCAGATATCAGATGCTCTGCTGCCATTTGTCCAACCCTTCAAATGTGTCAGGCTAGGGGTCAGAGGTCATGTCTGAGCCAGTGCTAAGCCCTTTCAGAGTCAGCATGAAAAGCAGAAGGTGTACTGTGTACTGGATAATGCATTGTTTGGTTTTATGTATTTAAGAATGGCTACTAACCTTAATATCATTAAATTTGATTCTATTAAAACCATGTAAGCAAATTCTTAATTAATTGTATTCGGGTACAAATTAAATATTTAAACAAGACATGATGTAAGTTTTAGTATGCCTATTTTAAAATTTTTAAGTATTTTTAGTTTGATTTAGAAAAGAAGCATTCTAAGTGCATAAGTTTTTAAAATACAGCTCTTATAATAATTAAACATTTTAAAAACCTGAAAAGAGATACATGTAGGGTGGTCGCTCTTTACTTTTCTAACCCGAGGTTCTACCAAGGCTTGGCATGGCGCCAGCAGATCTTGACTTTATTTAAAACATTGTTATTCTACACTAAGACAAAAGTCCCCATGGTGGTGGCACCTCTGATAGATTGTCACATACCCTGTGACAACCCTGCCACATTCACCCTGTGAGTGAAGCAGATATTACACCAACAGTGAAACACTTATAAACGAGAGGGAAAAAAAACAAAACAAAGTTTTCTCAGTGCCCACCTCCCTCACCTTTGGCTCTGCTTGTCCGTCATTGCATATGCAGCTGGGTTTCTCCCAGGATTTGCTTGCAGCTTTTGAAGGGACTCTGGCCAGCCTGGGCCTGGTGAGCATGGCTCTGGCAGGCCTTGCCCTTCTCCCCCACTCCCTCTGCCTTGCTAAAGCATTAGATTACATTCCTAAAGCTAGCCACCAAGGTCTAGTCTCTTATTTGGCCACATCCTCCTCCTGACATTGACTACCAAAGTCCAGTTATCAAAGTATTGAAGTCCAGTAATCAAAAATCCCCTTTTGCTCACCCAATCACTATGCCCAATTAAAACTAAACACCTCATTCTAACATGGGTTTTCCCCTTTTACCTTTAAAGTGTCATTTTCCTATGGATCACATCTGTCTCCTTTCTATTCAGAGGCAGTTCTTTGTCCTCCCCCAGGGACAAATATCCTTGCCTCCTTTCCCTTGTTCCCTCCCCTCTTCTCCCTCATCCTCTGTCTCCTGTCTTTGTCTCTTATTCCCTCCCCTTTGTCCCCCTGGGGCAAATAAGTCTCCTTTGGACTGAGAACTTGGTCTTGGGGTCCTGAGCTGATACCTGGTCCCTACAGCTTTTGCTCTAGTCCCAAGCAAAGATCAACTGATGTGCTTGAGGCAATGCATGCCGAGACTTGTGGAGAGGATGCTAACACTCCAGGCGGAGGGAGACTCCAGCTGTGGGCCTGAAGTCCGTGAGATCAACCGTGGCACGAGTATTAGTATTTAAAATCCCAGTCAGCACTGGAAGATCTTTCTAATTTCAGGTCCCTTCTGAAATTGATTTCCTGCCCTTTTTTTTTTTAAAGTATTTTTTTTCTCGCTTCTCCTCTTCATGTATGTATGATATGTGTATGCATGTGTGTACGGGCACATACATGCCACAGTGAATGGATGAAGAAGATCAATGGACAGTTTTGAGTGTTGGTCCTCATCTTCCATTTTGGTTGAAACAGAGTCTCTTGTTCACTGCTGCCTATCAGTTCAGCTGGCCTCTGGATGTCTGAGGAGTCTCTTATTTTTACCTTTCACTTTGCTGTAAGATCTCTGGGCCTTCAGCTTTTCCTAGGTTCCGGTGATTTAAAATGTTCTCTCCACTGATCCATCTCCCCAGCTCCTGGCCTTGTTTTTAAAAACAGAACCCATGGGCTGAGAGACGGCTCAGCCATTAAGCCTAGGCTCAAGACCAAAAAAATTACTGCAGTGGCCCGACTGCTCTTTGAGAAAGGATAGAATTAATGTTTAGCAGAAGAATGAGTTCTTGTTTGGAAGTGCCGCTCTCTGCTTCAGAGACTTCAGAGCCACGGCTAATTCCTGCCGTCCTCAGAGTGAGAGCTCAGCCGACCTGGCCCCTCTTCTTTTTTAGAGAAAATGTCAGCAACTATTGTCTAAATGTAGGTCACACACACTGATGCTTAGCACCAATGCCTAATGCTTTGGGTCCCACAAATAGATGTCGCTTTTGCACGGTTTCCCTGAAGTCGGTAGGGAAGTGTCATGGTGTTGGGGTGAGCATGTGGCTAAGCTAGCAAAGACACAAGGACTATGGCAAATATTTCCATTCAGTGACCCCGTGAGACTTGCTGGAGTGCCTCGGTGTTTTGTGCCACCCACGTCCCATTTACTATAGTCTGGGGTTCCAAATCCTTTTATGTCTTACTCTACCGGTCGCCTGCTTTGATCAAAAATAGCATTTTCCCCTTCTGAACAATGCAGGCGACTTCCTCTTTGGTTCTGCCCTCTATAGCTGACACTACTTTGTATATACAAATTATCAAACACCCTGAGGATATGTTTTGTGTTCTGTTAGCAGATTTTGTGGGACCTTTCAGCAAATGACTGGTGTAAGCCAGTCTCCACTCCTTTTCTGAAAAACAAACAAACAAACCATAGATCCTACCTAAAGGTTATTTGCACAAATGGTACAGGACACCAACGTTTTGCAAATAGCATATAGAACGTGTATGTGTAGGAGTCACTGGTCCATCTGTCTTCACATGGGCAGAGAGAGGCCTTTGCTGTAACAGGAGTCTGAGCTGGAGCTACAGATTTGGCCTTGGTTTGAGCCTTGGCCTTTCATTGGCAAAGCTTGTGACCTTTGGCCGTCTAGCAACATCTGATTCACAAGCTTGGTGTGGGCAAAAGCAAGCCAGTGGATCTTGCGGTTGGGATCCTTTGGCAACTTGGATTGAACTTCCTTAGGCTTCTTGAGGGCCTTGATGGCCTCAGTCTGTGTCCGTTGCCTTCACACTATTCACCTGCATTTTCAGCCCCTCTTGGGCTTCCAGGCAAAATGCATGTTCCTGGGCGACTTGGGGTTGACCCTCTCAAGGGACTCATGTATTTGTGATCAAGGTTTCTTGTGACATTTCTATGTCCCTTTCAGGACTAGTGTGTAGTGTAGTTCTTGGACTTGGCTATGTCTCCATGACAACCCTAAGCTCCCCAGTGCCTGGGACGGAAGAGAAAGTAAGAGCCCTTCACTCTCTTAAACCCGTGGAAACACCCTCTTTAAGGCCAACAGGCTACATCCACCCTATTCTCTTAGAAACTGAGACCTCACAGGATCATTGACAGTGTTTATTTTCCTAGGAATAATGTATTAGTTAAAGATTAAATTCTTTGATTGGGGCATTTGGTTAAATACTAAACAATAGAATTTGAGAGAAGACATGGCAATATGGGGTTCTAATAAAATAATAAAAATGATAAAAGCTGCTCCCTCCCTTCTATAAAATTAGCTTACTCTGCTGTTACTTTGGTTCTGGGATTCTGATGGCTGATAAATGTACTCAGACACTATACAAAATGTAACTCCACTGTGGTGTAGATTTGTTCTGAAATGAATATATCGGTGATAATGGTCATTAAGCATTTAATTAAGAACAATTTTGCTGTTTTTTTTTAAACTTAGAAAAGCATTTCTGTAGCATTTTAGAAGGCTAGGATTTTTTAAAAAACATCTGTCTGGGGAAATTTGGGCTAATTTCTCTTTTATTTCTTTCTTGTAAAAAAATCCCATTAGCAAGCAAGAACATTCAAAACTGTTCCATTGATCTTATAACTGTGTTTTATAAAAATATTCTGGAGTGTTTCCCTTTTGTCTCCCAGGCTGAATGCAGCTGTGTGTGTGTCAGTGGCAAACCAGCATGAGGGGGACTGGGAAATTAGGGAGTGCCCTGCCTGCAGAGGGATCCCTGGCCAGTGTTTCCAGAAGCACAGGAGACAAGGGGCAAGGGTCTGGCTTTGTCTGTTTTGCTCTGATCCTGTGCCTGAGGCACGTTATGAGAAGTGCAGACAGCCAGAAACCCTCATAAAATGGTAACGGAAGTTAGCAGTCATAAAAATGCTCATTTGATTGCAAAAATCACAGTTGGCCACTGTTTTTAAAAGACTGTGGTAGTAATCCCTGTAAAGTTACCCATTCCAAATTTCACTCTGCTTTGTCTTTATATTGAGGACTGATATGGGAGTCCCCTCTGTGTGCTGTGATTACCATTAATGAATAAAGAAACTGCCTTGTTCTGTCGATAGGGCAGAACTTAGATAGGTGGGGAAAACTAAACTGAATGCTGGGAGAAAGGAGGCAGAGTCAGAGAGAAGCCATGTAGCCCGGCTGGAAACAGACACTGGGAACTTTACCTTGTAAGCCACTGCCATGTGGCAATATGCAGATTAATAGAAATGGTCTAAGTTAATATGTAAGAGCTAGCCAATAAGAAGCTAGTGCTAATAGCCCAAACAGTTTCTATGTGGTTATTTCGGGTCTGAGCCACCGAGTGGCTGGAACAACCAAGCAGCCTCCTTACAACAGAGGACCTTCTGGTCATACCAGTTCAGTGCTATGATAAAGACACAAGTACACAGTGACATTTGGGGCAGGAAAATAGTTCAAGTTTCCTGCTATAATTATCTTTTCCTTAGCAGTTTTTGAGGTTTAGGGACACTGCTAGAGATGGAATCAAGGGCCTCATCCTTGCAGTGCAAGCGTTGGACCTCCCAGCTATGCCCCAATGCGCTACAGACTATTTATCAATCCCCAGACAGTTTGACACGTTCTCCTTCCTCCTCACTTCTCCTATCACCTTGCCAGTTTGCCTCTTACCTTTTCACCCAGTCTTGAGAAAATTTGACTCTTAAATTTACAGCAGTATGTTGAGTACTTACCACGTGCCAGGCGCTATGCTCACTATATTCAATACATCATTGTGTTGAATCCCTAAGTGATTATAAGAGTCTCAGTCTCGCCTTCCAGTGAAGCAAGCTAGGGTGCAGGAAGGCTAGTTAACATTTAGCAGACTGCAGATATTAAGTGGTAAACTGAGGTCCTAACCCAAGTATGTCTCATGTGATGTTCATGATCCTAATCTTTGCATGGGAGGGTCTTGTCCCTGTTTGTCCTTAGATATAATCTTTGTTTATGGTGTTCTATGAGGCAGCTCTAGCTTCTAATATGTGTCACTTGTGAAATTTATGCTTGGGATCTAGTGCAATATTCTCTACATCCAAAGAGTACTCTTAAATTCAAATACATTTAAAACCATTTATTGTTTAGTTTTATGTACATGGGTATTTTGCCTGAATGTATGTATGTGCACCACATACATGCCTGGCACCAGTGAATGTCAAAGACATGTCCCCATAGGACATGGAGTTACAGATGATTGTGAATCACGGTGTGGATGCTGGGAGCTGAACCTGGGTCTTGTGCAAGAGCCAGTGTTTGTAACCAATGAGCCATCTCTCCAACCTCACAACCGATTTTTTCTTTTTTTTATTGTTTTTATTGAGCTATATATTTTTCACTGCTCTTCCTCCCCTCTCCCCTTCTGCCCTCTCTCATGATCCCCATGCTCTCAATTTACTCCGGAGATCTTGTCTTTTTCTACTTTCTATGTAGATTAGATCCATGTATGACTCTCTTAGGGTCCTCTTTGTAGTCTAGGTTCTCTGGGATTGTGAATTGTAGACTGGTTTTTCTTTGCTTTATGTATAAAAGCCACTTATAAGTGAATACATAATATATTTGTCTTTCTGGGTCTGGGTTACTTCACTCAATATGATGTTTTCTAGATCCACCCATTTGTCTGCAAATTTCAAGATGCCATTATTTTTTCTGCTGTGTAGTACTCCATTGTGTAAATGTACCACATCTTCTTTATCCATTCTTTGGTTGAGGAGCATTTAGGTTGCTTCCAGATTCTGGCTATGATAAATAATGCTGCCACGAACATAGTTGAGCATATGTCCTTGTGGTATAATTGAGCATCCTTTGGGTATATACCCAAAAGTGGTATTGCTGGGTCTTGAGGAAGGTTGTTTCCTAATTTTCTGAGAAATTACCATACTGATTTCCAAAGTGACTACTATACAAGCTTGCACTCCCATCAGCAATGCAGGAGTATTCCCTTTACCCCACATCCTTTCCAACATAAGCTGTCATCAGTGTTTTTGATCTTGGCTATTCTGACAGGTATAAGATGGATTCTCAGAGTCGTTTTGATTTGCATTTCTCTGATGGCTAAGGATGTTGAGCATTTCCTTTAGTGTCTTTCAGCCATTTTAGATTTTTCTGTTGAGAGTTCTCTGTTTAGATATGTGCCCCATTTTTTATTGGATTATTTGTTCTTTTGATGACCATTTTTTTTTGAGTTCTTTGTATATTTTGTAGATCAACCCTTTGTCTGATGTAGGGTTGGTGAAGATCTTTTCCCATTTTGTAGGCTGCCATTTTGTCTTGTTGACTGTGTCCTTTGCTTTACAGAAGCTCCTCAGTTTCAGAAGGTTCCATTTATTCATTGTTTCTCTCAGTGTCTGTGCTGCTGGGGTTATATTTAGGAAATGGTCTCCTGAGCCAATGTGTTCAAATGTGCTTCCCATTTTCTTTTCTATGAGGTTCAGTATGATTGGTTTTATGTTGAGGTCTTTGATCCATTTGGACTTGAGTTTTGTGCATGGTGATAGATATGGATCTATTTTTATTCTTCTACATGTTGATATCCAGTTATGCAAGCACCATTTGTTGAATATGTTTCCTTTTTCCATTTCATATTTTTTTGCTTCTTTGTCAAATATCAGGTGTTTGTAGGTGTGTGGATTAATATCTGGGTCTTTGATTCAGTCCCATTGATCCTTCTGTCTGTTTTTATGCCAATACAAGGCTGTTTTTAGTAATATAGCTGTGAAGCAATGTTTGAAGTCAGGGATTGTGATGCCTCCAGAAGATTCTTTATTGTAAAGGATTGTTCTGGCTATTTTGGGTTTTTTGTTTTTCTATTATGAAGTTGAGTATTGTTCTTTTGATGTCTGGAAGAATTTTGCTGAGATTTTGATGGGCATTGCTTTGAATCTGTAGATTGCTTTTGGTAAGATTGCCATTTTTACTAGGTTAATTCTACCTACCCAAGAGCATGAAAGATCTTTCCATTTTCTGGTGTCTTCTTCTTCTTCAATTTCTTTCTCCAAAGATTTAAAGTTTTTGTCATACAGGTCTTCCACTTGTTTGGTTAGAGTTACTCCAAGACATTTTATGTTATTTGTGGCTATTGTGAAGGGTGCAGTTTCTCTGATTTCTTTCTCAGCCCATTTATCATTTGTATAAAGAAGGGTTTGTTTTGTTTTGTTTTTTAGTTAATCTTGTATCCTGCTACATTACTGAAGGTGTTTATGAGTTGTAGAAGTTCCTTGGCAGAATTTTTAGGGTCACTTATGTAAACTATTAGCAAATAATAAGAGTTTGACTTCTTTTCTGATTTGTATCCCCTGTGGTTGTTTTATTGCTCTAGCTAGAACCTCAAGTACTATATTGAATAGCGATGGAAAGAGTGGCCAACTTTGTCTTGTTCTTGGTTTCAGTGGCTTTTAGTTTCTTTCTATTTAGTTTCACAGTCAATTTTATTAGGCGTTTCTTTGCACAGGTATGTCTGCTGGAAACCAGGGTTTCCCAGGGAGATAAAAGCCTTGAGAACAACGATCTGATATAAATGTCTGTTGAAGTGTGAAAAGTTCTGGTTCCCCTCCCTTCTATAATCAGTTGGGTGCCTCAGGAATTCTTCACCCCCTTTTGGACTTCAAGGGAGTGGCAGCCCAGCCTCATTCTGTTCATAGTAATCTCCCTCTTGGCGATGTTCCCCTGCCGGCACCAAGAGTGGACAGCTGTGGGGCCCCTCTGCAGAGGGACTCACACGTCCCCAGACAGAGCTTGCTCTCATCCTCTGTGGCAAGCCTAATGTCTGCATTCCTTAGCTAGACTTTGGCAAGCAGTGACTCAGGCACTTTGTACCCTGAAATGGGGAGTGGTTTCGAAAGGTGACCTCAGCTATCAGAGTAAAAGATCCAAACTTCCAGATTCACCTTCAGTTTGTATAGTAGAAATGACTTTCTTCTCTCCACATATTGTTCATCTTATTAGTATCCAAAGTGGTTTAACTTCCCAGTATCATTCCTTAAAGACCTTAGTGCCGAAACACACAGATGTTTTTGTCTGCAAAGCCAGAGAGTAAGTGGGGCTGAGGCAAGAGATGTCAACCCTGTTTGTTTTCAGCATCTCCTTGGATCTGGTTCTGTTCCCTGTTATGAGCTCCTGTCTAACATCTACTTCTCTTTATTTCCCACTGCAGAACTTAGCACTATACCATGTATAGCTTTGACTGGGAGCCCCTTTAAAACATAGCTAGTGATAAGAGGATCTAATGCCCATCCCGTGGACAGGATATGGACAGACACCTTCCCTGTCCTCACATGGAACGCATGTGGTACTCACCGGTGGAGTACAGGGGAAGCTGAGGTGAGGTCATTTCCCCATGTAAACTTTCCAGAATCATGTCTCGGCGGCTATAACCTCCACCACTACTTCCTTCATTTATTAGAGTCAAAATTTCCCATGCCAGTCGTCAAAGAAATGTTACTAAGTATGTGCTATAAAGTGCTGAATACTCAAATAAGTCTGGGTAATGGTGGAGTTCAGTGAAGCTAAGCGGTTCGTTTCTTTCTTTTTTTGTGGCAGCTGTTTAGAGCGTTTAACATGGAGTGTCCATTATAATGCTCCACAAAGGGGTCCGTCATGTGCAGCATTTCCTAGTTATTTGACCACAGACTGTATTTTTTTTTGTCATAGTAAGTCTATTAATAACTGCTGGTGCAGAGTTCCAACAGTTGCAGTGCAGGAACACGGAAAGTCTTTGTCAGATGCTTTGAAGCTTCTTGTCAAAAATATATGCATCACTCAGGAAGGAATGCAATTATTTGGACCACCATTATCCAAAAATAAGCTGGCTGCAGTCAGACACCTAATCTCACTTGGCAAGACCTGAGGACAGCTTCAAGCTCCCTCTGCTTTCAGTGTGAACCCCTGTCCTGTCGGTACTATGTTCCTGCGGCTGATTCTGACCCCACTGCTTCTCTCTGTCCCCTGTAACTTGTGTACCTCACAGGGTTATGGTGGCCTCAGAGATGACACAGCCATAGCCACCCTTCCACTGCTAAACTCTGCTAGCTGGACACTGTAAGAAGTCCTGTCTATTGCAGACATTTAAAAGGAAGAAAGTTTCCTTCCAACCTAGTGGACACTAGTCCTGACCTAGATCTTCACATAGCTTTGTCAGTGCTGAAAAATGTGACCTGAATCAAACACAACTCTAAATACAGGGCAGGGTGTGAGGTGGTGATGGGGACTGGAAAGAGGCAATGTTTAAGGCTATTGTAAGATAGCATTTTCTGGGCAGTTTGTGTGTGTGTGTGTGTGTGTGTGTGTGTGTGTGTGTGCACGTGTCTGTGTGCGCGCGCATGTGCACGTGGAAGACAGAGGTCAATGTCCCATGTCGTCTACCCTTGTTCTCCACCTTATCTTTTGAGGTAGAATTTCTCAGTGAACTCAGCACTCACAGACTGACTGACGGGCAGCTCTGGAGGCCACCAACCACCTCCCCTGGGCGAGGGCCACAGAGTCGTAGAACCACGTCTCTGCTTTATGATGTGGACACCGGACCAGTGTCTTCCCACCTTAGCGGCAGGCCCTGTATGAACTGAGCCATCCGGCTCCCCACTTCCCAGCCCTTCTGGGCAGTGCTAAAGAGGCAGAATCTTGGTGATGTTGGCTTGGATTTTGTGGAAATCTTTTCAGTTGTCGGTGAAGGTGGGAAGCCTCGACAAACCTTGGGTTACAGTGACGGGTCACCAGGATGTAACTTGCGACTCTTTGTGACGTGGGCTCTGTGGAGCACAAACTTCTCGATGCAAGCTTAACAAATATCTAAACGAACAGTTTGAATTGATTTTTTTGTTTGCTTGTTTGTTTTCGTGGCAGATTTCTCTGTGTAACACCTAGCTGTTCTGGAACTTGTTCTGTAGACTAGGTTGGCCTCAAACTCACAGAGATCCACCTGCCTCTATCTCCTGAGTGCTGGTATTAAAGGCATGTACCACTGCTGCCCAGCTGGAATTGACTTCTTTAAGCTCATCTGAGTGTTGGACTGCCTATGTATGTAACTCTTTGGGTTTGAAAGGTCCTGTCATACTTCTTAGCCAAAGTTGCCCTCTCCCCTAAGTCTTTGTTCCCTAGTACACTGCTGAGTTTCTATAAAGCACACAGTGGTTTCCTCATGCCTGGCCTTTACTCCTCCCCTCCTCCAAAGGTCATTCCATTACCATCTCCCATAAGTGTAGGATACTTGATCCGACTGATGACCCAAGGTAGATGCGTTTAGATAAAACCCATTGTATAGAGCTGAGAAGGGAAGGTGGATTCATGGAATGGGAAAAGAGAAGGTAATGGTGGGAAAATATAATCAAAATCAATACTATATGTGTATGAAAATATCATAATGAAACGTACTATAATGTTTAATTCATATATGCTAGCTCCATAGTTTAGATTAGGGTTTCTCTCCTGTATCATTCTGCGGGCCTTGACAGATGTGAATGTCAGTGTCAACCATTGTTAGCACCATTTGGAACACTTTCCCTGGCCCCAAATACTCAGTGCTTCACCTGTTCATCCCGCACTGGGATCTACTGGTCTGTTTTCTATCGCTGTAGTTTTCCTTTTTCATGGAATCATAAAATCGGCCAAGTTGATTTTGATCCTTATGGCAGCCCTATAGCTAGACAAGTTTCATTGACCTAATGACAGTGGGGATAAATGCGGTGAGCGGAAGTGATGTGTCTGTCCCACAGAAGAGAGCGCCTCCAGCCGGGATCCAGATAGACGCTGGGTGACTTGTGAACACCTGCCAGTCTCAGAAAGGGGCTAATTGCTGAGGACACCAGCGGTGAGCTTACAGGATACCTCTGGCCTTGGCACTGCACTTACTGAGAGCGGCAGGAAGACTGCACATCTTCAAAGGAACCGAGATGTGTGATATCGGTCAGCTGAGGTCCAGAGGCGGCTGCAGAGACAGTGGGTCTAGTACCCGGTAGTTAAGTCCCTGCCTGACTCCCAGGGCTTTCCTGAGTCATCCTAATTGTCCGCTTCGCTGCTATTTATGGACTCCCCAGTTGCTGACATTTTGGTCACCCAACTAGCCTGGCCTGAAGTAGTGTCTCTCTCATGGGGAACCGAGAATAAATAGGGTGGCAGGTGTTATGGGAGAGTCATTTTTAAAGAATATTTAGTGGCTGATTCTTTTTTAAACAACCACATGCTTAAAATACAAATAGCCTGAAAGAAACGCCTCAATCCTTTTAGCAGGGCGCTTCGGAATGTTAAGACTTCCGGGGAGTGCTGGCCAGGCCGAGGCAGTGGTCAGCATTGTTGAAGTTGCTGAGGAAAGTTCTGGAAAGGAGGGGAAGGACAATGCAAAGGCCAACTGGAGTGACTTAAGGAGTGACTTATTTATTATTAGAAATAGACAACAATAACTCCTTCATAACCCATGTTTCTCTGAGTTTATCACTAGAAAGCATTAGCAGCAAACCTCCCTGAGACCAAGGGAAGAGGTACACATGGTCCACGCAAAAGGCGTGATCAAGAAAGATGAATGAAGGTGTGGGTGGGGCTGAGAGAAACATCCCAGAGCTAGCTCGGGCCGGCAGAGGTGAGGACATGGGTTGCCGCTGGAAAGGACTAGTTAGCCAAAGGCTGCTTGGCTCAGATGGGTCCTTAGGTGGGAGAAAGCAGCCAGTGGTTACCCACGAGGGAGCGGGGGGATGATAACACCCCACTTTCTGCTTTCCTACATTCTCTCGTCATGGCTGATGCCTCTGCTGAATCAAACTCCAAATAGGACAGAGACCAAGAAAACGCATATGGTGTGGTCCATGGATCAGTGTCTTAGACAATAGGACCGGCAGGGTAGCGAGTGATTACTGAGACCACACAACGACTATCTTCCATGTTAGGGACATGGATTATGTCAATGCATTAGGCATTTTGTCAGACTCTTTCTTAAACCTATTATTACTGTTGAAACGATTATTCGTGAAGTAGTAAAATATTGTGAGGAAATATATTGAGTATACAGCTTTAAATTCACACATTTGCAAACACTTAGAAGTTCCTGTTTTGGGGCTGGCTGTA
Organism: Myodes glareolus; assembly: GCF_982192425.1. NCBI lineage: Eukaryota > Metazoa > Chordata > Mammalia > Rodentia > Cricetidae > Myodes > Myodes glareolus. The sequence goes on from NC_142040.1 coordinate 34,135,487, forward strand.
ATTATAGCTACCCACGTGCTACCTACGTGAGATGGCTCAGCGGTTAAGAGCACTGGCTGCTCTTCCAGAGGTCCTGAGTTCAGTTCCCAGCGACCACATGGTGGCTCATAGCCATCTGTAATGAGATCTGTTGCCCTCTTCTGGCCTGCAGGCACACATGGAAGGAATGTTGCATACATAATAAATAAATAAATCTTAAAAAAAAGAAGTGTCTGTTTATGAGATACTTTGCCTCAGTCTCCTGTTGAGAATTATGCCCAGGAGGCGAGACAAGGGAAGCCCCTAGAAAGCTGAGCTTAATGGCAGGGATACATCCTTAGATCTCATTATTGTGTAAATATCATAGGATATACTTATGCAAACTAAGACAGCTTCCGTGTTAGCAGGCAATAAAGTCTTATGAGACCACTGGGGTGAATGTGGTCTGTTACTAATTGAAACCATGAGGGAGTGTGTGACTAAATCCAAGGGAAAATCTGAATAAACCCTCTGATGCGGCTTGGTTTCATTTAGATGGCTTTCACTTCAATTTTGGAGTCCACACAGATGAGCAGTATGTGTCTCCCACACTAGCTTTGTCATAGATGACCCCTCTGGCACGTAGGTAGCTATAATTACAGTTCCTCCAGGTTACTTTTCAGGACTTGAAGGTTGCTTTCGTTGAAACCTCTGACTTCCTTAGGGTTTGTGCAGGTGTCTGATGGGTGACCGTTTGTTGGTAGAGGATCCAAAACTATTCTCACAGTGTGCGTAAGCTGTTAGAAGTCTTGTTTGAGTGCTCAGATTGTGAATTACTTTACCATGTTCCAATCACCCTTCCCATGTGAGGAAGTAGCCACCCTCCTTCACTCCAGAAATACCTTAAATGCTACCCCTGGGGAGAGGGAGCATTTGGTTCCCCGGGAATGAACTTTCTCTTTTGTGTTGTGAAGCATGTCGCTTTGGTGATTGGCATACTAAATGGCAGACAAAACTGTACTGGTTTGGTAAAACTGTACGTGGAAAGCATGCATTGAATACGGGGAGAGGTGGCTGCGGGCGTGAAGGTGATCTGGCTGCAGCAGCTGTCACCCCATTGATCTCCAGGGTTGATTCTGCTGATCTGACTGAGTAGGTGGGTGTCCCCTTCCTCCTTCATTGCTCCATGTGTACCTCCCCAAGATGCAGCTCGGTAGAAGAAGATGACGTTCCCCGGATAGAGGAGGATACACGAGTAGCTGCACTCCACTGCTAGAACCTCCAAATAAGCTCTCAAGAACACTAGCAGGGGGGCTGGAGAGATGGCTCAGCGGTTAAGAGCATTGCCTGCCCTTCCAAAGGTCCTGAGTTCAATTCCCAGCAACCACATGGTGGCTCACAACCATCTGTAATGGGATCTGGTGCCCTCTTCTGGCCTGCAGGCATACATGTAAACAGAATATTGTATACATAATAAATCAATATTAAATAAAAATCAAAAAAGAACACTTAACACTTTAAGAACACTTTAAGAACGCAGATTTCGTTCTTAGCACCCACATGGCACCTCACATGCGGCTGTAATTCCAGATCCAGGAGTTCCAGCGCTCTCTTCTGACCCCTGTGGGCACTGCATGCACAAGCTGCCCAAGTAAAGCTTCCAGACAAAACTATACAAACAAAATAAAAAGAGATATTTAGAAAGTCATCAATTAATTGAACTAATAAAGAAGGGGTTACACCAATCACTTAGATTTAGCTTATGTGTATTCATTAATTCATTCAACAAACATACTTGCTTGGTGAATATAATAACTGCAATACAAAACAGGTGCAATAACCTGTCTTTTTCTAGGAACACGTGCCTGCTTTCTACCAGCTGCCACAGACAGGACTGACTGACAGGTGGGAGTTAAGGTCTCTCTGGAGAGGCGACAGGTGAGCGGACATGTAAAGCAGCGAGGGAACCATGGGGGGGGTGGGGGCGGGAGAGGGGATGAGAAACGACTTGCGCCAAAGCCTCAAGCTTTCTTTGAGGACCAGCAGAGGAAGATTCTCGTGAGCGTTAGGAGATCTGATTAAATCTTACTCTCATAGCGACTTGAGGCCGACTGCAAGAAACGTGGATTTCGTTTTGATGGTAATTTCTTCTGTAGAGAGAGATCAGGGCGGTTACGCCAGCTAAAAAGAATTTAATTACTGGTATTCAACAGCCTGCTTCAAATTCACTCAGGAGATTTATTCAAAAGGTGGATTTCACAATCTACTCAGAAAATTCTGAGTTTGTAAGGCCTGGGAATCTACATTTTGCAATTGAACCTGAGAATGGCCATTTTAATAGTTAGCACCACCCCCTAGTGGTGCGTATTTGAAATTGCAGATGAAGCAAATTCGCAGCAAATATTTTATGTTGAATTTTTCATATTTATGTATATGTTAGGTGTAAAATAGCAACATTTCTTTCATCTATATAAGAATGCTGGCTAAGTAAAACTAGCTGTAAGGGATAGAGCCTCCTTCTCCAGTGATTATGTGGAGACAGCTCTCAGTAATATTAACATGAAAATGTGAACTTTGTAAACAGTAATTAATTGGCTATCATGATGTTAGAGAGCAGTATGAGATTGAACCGCAGCCCAGGTGATTATTAGGGTGCTGAGAGATTATTGTAATTGCAACTGTGCAGGCAAGATCAAAAGATACGGACTTTTCCTAAATATCATACAAGCTCCACACTGACTTCTACAGCTGACCTCAAACCATCCACAGCCGAAGAGCAGCTTGGTCCCCAGGGCTGTATAGTTCTCTGATGAGGCTCGAGCAAATTCTTGATAGAATTCTAGTAGTTTCTCAGTTAGGGCTGACAATGTCTCCTCCAGAGCTTCAACTGAAGCAGCTCTCCTGCACCAACCCCTCCCCACGGTTCTGTGTTTCCTTGGGTTCAAACCCCTTCCTTTCCTTAACTTGCCATACCGCAGCCAGGGTCAGCCCAGTGTTTGAATGCCCTGACTCGCCAAGGCGAAGGTAGGGGAGTATATACAGTTTTTACAACCAGCCCCCCGCCCCCCATGCTTTCCTTCATTCAACACGGTCCCACTTTTGAATTAGAAGATTATCTAGCCCAAATCGCTTTCATTCCAGATGAGAAAGCAGCTGTCTCAGGAAAATTGCTGAGGTTCCAGCCACCGGACAGCTGTCTGTCTAGAGCTAATACCAGGACCACTTGGAATGAGCCAACAGGACTCTCAGACCAACTTCTTTTCGGAGACTGTCCTTCAGCGTGTATGTTCTTCTCCCTCCCTTAGTACGAACCCCTAACTCCTTCCCACCCCTGGTTTTTTTTTTATTATTTATTTGTTTGTTTCTTCTAATCTGTTCCCATTCTCGTCTTGAGTAGCTGTTTAATACATGAAAAATTGAGAAAAATCAGGCATATTATTTTAAGGTAAACCCTAATGAAACTTCAGTGGTTAAACTGTCACTAACTAAATTGTGTAGTTTTTATTTGTGTTACCTCCTCTTGATTTGTTTTTGTGGGTTAAACTTCTGACGGGGGTGGCGGAGTGGGGAAGGCTTATTTGTTGCGTTCAGAAGGACACTGGGAAGGAGGAAATAGAAAACCAAAGGAAAGGTGAGCCGAAGGATCGGTCACTAATGAAGGGAATACGAAAAGCGAATCTGGACATGCCCGCTTGTATTTTTCCATTTGGAAACAAATCCGGGCCACGGCTGGTGCGTTCACGGGTAGTTTCCTCTAGACATACCGGCCCTTGAGGGCAAGTGCTCCGCCAGAGACGCTAGCCTGCCCTCTGGTGGTGGCTGAGGACATGCACTCGAATCCTAGTGCCCGGTGTAGAGCTTGACTGTTCCAGGGAGAGACGCTCAGAAAACTCGTTCCGAGGGGAAACCTGTGAGCAACTCTCCTGTAAATGCAGTAGATGGAGACACACACTGAAAAACTGGATCCTACTGAGCCTCGCTTTCGTTTGCTCCGAGAAACTAATGGGCCCTTAGACTTACTGAAGACGGATTTGAAATTAATGTATGTGTGATGCTTCATGTGTCCTACCTTTCGCTAATTTGTAAAAAAAAAAAAAGAATACTAATATATGAAGATTTTTAAGTACCAACGATAGCTAAATCTGTTGATTTTTTTACACTATTATTAATATGTGTAGAGCTTTTTAGCATAGGAAGACCCAGCAGTTAGAGACCCAGCTTCCATTTGAAACTGCCATCTGATGAGAAGGCGTGCATACATATTTGCACAGTTAAAATACAGGACAAAGGTACAACAAGAGGGGGGAAGTGCATACCCACGTCTCATTTAAGGTTGAGTCCAACTGTCTTTTATACTGTAAATTAGTCATATTCTGTTATCTGGGTAGAATTCCATGACACAATGGTCTCCCGTGGCTAGCAACAAAGACCTTTCTACCAAGAGTTCAGAAAGGCTAAGTGATTTACCCTAGTTCAGCAGCAAAGAAATGTCAACACTGGATGGATTCAAATTCAGCTTTCTGGTTTTTCTGTCATTTCTGTTAGCTTTGTGTCCATTGACAAGCGTTGAGGGTCGACCAGGTACCAGCTCTGAGATGCCATTACTGGCTGTAGGGTCCGGGTCCTGCAGGGGTCGAGACCGTGAAGAAATGGTAGCGCTGTATCGTGACAGCGCTGTAGTGGACGTAGGCAGACACTACCTCTGGAGTTGAGCAACAGAGCCCGCTACACCTAAAGCACCAGGCTTCTAGTCACTGATCCTGATAGTGACTGTGATTGAACTGATAAGGAATTTGTAACTTGGCCTAAGGCAATCGTATTTAAATGGATAGATCTAAGATAAGTATCTGCCTGGGAGGGAAGGCCACTCCTGGAACCAGATGTTTCACAAAGCTGACAACAGGAAAAACTCAGGAAACTCCAGAACTGAAGTGGAAAGAAAGAAAGCTGGTGTGAAGATTCAAGTTTGGAAGAGATGGGAGTTCAAGGCTTTCCTGTTACCTCCAACACTGGAGTCAGCCAGGGCTGCAAGAGACCCTATATCATAAGACAAAAGTAAAATGAAACCAAAGAATTACAAATAAAAGTGGAGGATTCAGCTCAAGATGGACCCGAGGGACCTTGGAGCAGCTCCAAGGAGCCTGAGAGAGCCAGGGAGCATGGGGACTGAGGAGGAGCCTATGTTTCTGGAACAACCGAAAACCAAACCAAAACAAAAAGGGCAGGTCTTAAGGGAGGGTGCTTTAAAAAAGTGGTCTCAGGAAACTGGAAGCCTAGGAGAGGCGAAGGGTGTGGGAGAGGTACGGGGTCAGATAAAGGGATACATTGTAGCTGAGTTAGTTCTCAGCCTGATGGGAGGGGAGGGTCACAGGCTTGCTTCAGGGGCGGGGGCTAGTGGGGGGTGTGGCCCAGTGCTGCAAGCCCCAAATGGTCACGTTAGTGGCGCAGTCGGCACTGAGGTGTGCAGAGCCTGGAGCTCTTGTGGATCCTGCCCCTGGACTCACTGCCCAGCCTTAAGATCACCCTGACTCTGGCAACAGCAGGATAGCTGAGACCAGTCTCTGGATTATGGTACTTCAGAGCCAGAAACCTTGAATCAGACCAATGACTTGTTGCAATGCGTTAAGCAATTAGGGCAACATATATATGACAGTGTAGTTTGCAATGCTACTGTGAGAGCCAAAGTTACATTTTAAGTTTTAATTACTGTGCCTTAGAGCTCCGGGAAACAAAGAAGCTTCTGTGCAAGCCCAAGGACAGAGAGTTCCTGAAATGCTGGAGGCTGTTGTTTATGGGAGATAACAAGCCGAGTGTTTTCACTCCCCTAAACAAGTTTGTTTGACCCTTCTGCACTGAAGTGCTTGATCACAACTAGGTGAGACGTTCACAGGCTGGCGGTATTTCAAGATGTATGTTTGCTCCTGACTGGACTTGATGGGAAATACAATGTTTTTCCTTCTTAAGCCCTTGTACTTGATTCTGGGCCGGTTCCCAGGATCCTGGGCACGGACCTGGCCAGAGCCCATTCACCTGGCCAGTATTTAATGAAAGCTTGCTTCAAATTTGCTTTAAACTGTGGCAATGGTCTTATTCTTGCTGCTGGGATTAATACCACTTCAATGAATAAACATGCACGATGGAGAGGTGGGAAAGTGGGGAGCATGGCTGGGGATAAGTGGGGGAGCATGTGTTGTTGAGTAGGGCTTGCGGCGTGGTGTGCAGCAGCCTGGAGCCTAGCCGACTCTGGCCCCAGACTAGATGCTTAGTCGCTCCGCTGAGCAACGGCAGGAAGTCTAAGGTGGAGAATGGGCCTGTTTTCTGTATTGAGCATCTTCAAAAGACCTCCATGGTCGGTGCCACCGGAGGCCATGTGGCTGTCTGTGGTCCATGCTGTCAAAGCAGGCTGTGTTGATGCCTGTGGGCTGTTTCCACTGGAGGTCGGGGGTCTGTGTTCTATGCTGCTGCCCAGAGACCTTGTTGGTGTCTGTGACCCGAGTGTTTCCGTCAGAGGCCGTGTGGAAGTCTATGATCAATCTGTGCTGCTGTCTGAGGCCCTGTATTACCGCTGGAGGACATATGGATGTTTGTGGTCTTTACTGTCACCTGAGGTCTGTGCTGCCTCCGGAAATATTGTGAAAGTTCATGATCCATGCTGCCTATGGCTGTTATGGGCAAGGAAGCTTCTTTGGCAGTGGTACTGATGACTGCAGACTCATAGTTGAGAATGAGAAACAGTGAAGTATTCTGTGACAAACTTGCTCCCCTCACCCTCCCTCCAAAAGGCAGGGGAAGGGGGAAACATGACCTAACTATCACACGCACACACACACACACACACACACACACACACACACACACACCGACAGTCCAGACAGGAAGAGCGTCCTTAGAAGCTGTGATAAAGATGCTGAAGTGTAGCTCTTCATAGTTGATGACTTGTGGTGGAGGCGGGGCAGGGATGGGGAAGTACTCAATTATCTTTAAGGGGCTGGCTACTAGGAGTTTGACAATGCTCCAGTGAGTATATGGGGAACACAAATTGGACTTGGTATATCCTCTTTTTCCACTTTTGTGGTCGGGCACAAGGGTGGGAGGGTGGACCTGGGAGGAATGGGAAGCAAGTGTGTGGGTACATTGTGTCAAATTCCCAAATAATCCATAAAAATATTATGTTGGAATTAAAGAAAAAATAGAAGAGGAGGGAGCTGCTGGGCTGGAAAGGCAGAGGTGAAGGAGTGTGAGTTCCAAGCTGCGGTCACTTCCTTATGATGTTACAGGGTGCCACGGAGCAAGACGGACCTTGTACTTTCTTATCGATGCTCACCCTCAGCCTCCTACCTCATCTGAGACGTGAGAGCCTGGCCCTAAGAGAGCCTCACTAAAGGCTGATGCAATGAAGCCTGCACAGGAGGAGAAGCCCAGCAGAATCAGAGGCATCCTTGGGAGTCAAACTCACTGAAGAGGCCACAGTATTTCCATGCTTCTTCCAGTTCTGAATGTGCACAGTGCCCGAACTTTAACACCAGGTTCTCCTCCCGGAAGAGTGGCCCCGGAAATTCTGTCTTCAGGAACTGGCTCAGAGGAATGGGAGAGGGGGACTTTCCCTTCCTTGGAGGTTTGTCTAGTGCCGAAGCTCGGTGGTTCAGAGTATCTGGTGTGGCCTTTGTTAATAGTGTATCCATAACCTCTGGGGTGTCCATAGCTCCAGATAGTCCGGGGATGGTACACAACTACAGGATACATGCATAACTTTGGTGGGCTGTCCTTATCATTGATGGTGTGGGGAGGGGAGAGCACTTACAAATAAAAAATTGTTATTTTTTTAAATATTTATTTCATTTTATTAGCATTTTGCTTGCATGTGCAACAAACATGCTTTGAATGCACAGATGCAACTCTCCTGATTTTATAAGTGATGAGAGTCATTAGCCCCATTCCTACCCACATTTCTTGGTAAACCTGGGTAGAGTAGGGTTTCGTGGGGAACCAGACATTCTTATTATGGCTTTGAAGCATTCAGTAGGACCAAGGCTACAGGCAATACCACACTGCACCACACACTGGGAAAGGCCACTGAGCCCTGACACTTAGATTTTCATAATCCTTCAGTGTTTTGCTTGTATGATTTAGTCCAAGTTTGCCTTTCCTGAGTTATTAAATCATTTTCTTTGCAGTTGTACTCGTAAACACCTAGCAGTCCCGTGGTTCTACTACGATACCGTACTCAGAGGAATACACGTTTTTCCCTTTAATGACAATTACAAAAATAAACCTTGATCTAACGGAAGTTCTATCCAAAATCTGCATGTAATTTATTAACAAAACACAAGCTTTCCCTCCTAGCTATGGGCACCAGACCAGCTGGATTCACTTTTCACTGCCCTAAAGGGAATATCAGGACAAATTGGAGAAGTACTCTGTTAAGCTCTTGCCTTAGCTTCCTTGTGTAGCCTGGATTTTTCCCAGTGCACACCCACATGCCTCCGTGTGCTGACTAGTGAGGGAACACTTTCCGGAAACTGTGGTTGAACAATATTTTTGGAAAGACTTATTTATTAATTAATTGTTTTTTTACTTTATGTGTATGTATGGGTGTTTTATTTACGTGTATGTCTGCCCATAATGTGCATGCAGTGTCTGTGGAGGCCAGTAGAGGGCGTTATAGATGATTGTTAGCCATCATGTGGATGTTGGGATTCAAACCAGAGAAGAGCAGGGAGTACTCTTAACTGATGAGACAGCTCTCCAACCCTAACTGTGTGTGTGTGCGTGCACACACACATGCATGTGTGCAAACATTGTAGAACATTTTTATACTCACTCCATGTCGGCTCTCCATACAATCAAGACTCATGGTAGACATGATATTTGTCCGTGCTGACAAGACATTTTTTTTTTGAAAAAAGATTTAGTCATTTTTATCTTATGTGTGTGGCCTGCTTGTCTATGTGTGTATCATGTGAATGCGGGTACCCAAGGAGTCAGAAGAGGGTGTTATTCTCCTGAAACTTTTCACCAGTATTGTGAACCATTTGATGTGAGCGCTGGAACCTGAACCTGCATCCTCCACAAGAGCAACAAGTGCTCAGAGCTGCCGAGCCATCTCTCAAATCCCCATGACACGATTCATAGGATATTTTGTGTGCAGTCTTATGGCTAGAACCCAGGCTTTGAACACTGTAGACAAGAATCTATCATTGAGCTGCAATGCACCCTGAGTTCTTATGAAGTCATGACAGCCACTGTATCACTGGCTATGGGAAATTTTCAGTCCTGTTTTTGGATGAAATTTTATGTGAGCCATGGTTTAAGGTTTAACAGTTTTTTAATTGTGGTAAAAGGAGCCTAACATAGAAGTCAGCATCTTATATTATTATGTATATAATTCAGTAGTGCTTCACTGGTGTGTTGGGAGGGCCTTCTATCTGTGTGTTGCTTTTATTGGTTAATGAATAAAGAACTGCTTTGAGCCTATGGCAGGGAAGAACAGAACTAGGCGGGAAAAGCTAGGCTGTATGCTAGGAGGAAGAGGGCAGAGTCAGAGAGATGCCATGGAGCCCCTGGAGATAGACGCCAGTCAGAACTTTAGCTAGTAAGCCACAGTTATGTGGCGATACACAGATTAATACAAATAGGTTAAATTAATATGTAAGAGTTAGCCAATAAGAAGCTAGAGCTAATGGGCCAAGCAGTGATTTAATGAATACAGTTTCTGTGTGATTATTTTGGAGCTAAGTGGCTGGGAACCAATAAGTGGCCTCCTTACTACACTATGCTCATTGTACGACAGATCTCCAAAACGTTGGCATAATGCAAAACAGAAGCTATAAACACTTTTAAAGATTCCTCCTTTCTCCCCATAGCTACTCCCTGATGTAATATTAAGTCAGGGGACTCATCCCAGCCCCTGAATCCCAGGCCCTGGCACCCCTCTTTGGAATGGGCAGCCCCTCCCCCTGGGAGTTGCCTTGGTCTGGACTCCACCTCCGGAAAGGCCTGCCAAATGCTGACCCCTCCCAAGGGAGGGTCAGGACCATTCCCATAGGCTACTTAGGCTCACATGGAAAAAGGAACACATCGTTTCGGGTTTTGCATGTGCTCTCACCTCCCCACCCCCAACCCCGCCATGGTCCTGGTCATCTGATAACATGGCATTCATTAAATGTGGGCATTTTTAATTTGGTCTAATCTGGTCTGGTTGGAATTATTTTGTGTCAGCGGAGAGGCTCTTCTTAAGATTTTTCCTAACACCTGGTAGGTAACATTCTACCCTCTGTTTCTATGACTTTGATTACTTTAGATACATCAGGTAAATGGAATCATGCAGCATCTGTCTTTTTGTGACTGGCTTGTTTCATTTAACATAATGACGTCAATGTTATGTGTCATAGTGTGTGGCAGGCAGTCCTTCTCTTCTGAGTCTAGCATTCCATTGTTGCATATACCTCATCTCTGCATTTGTCTGGTGATGTCACCTGCTGCCCCTTAGAGCTACTCTGCCTAGAGTATAGGTGCCCTGAATCATAGGTGGGAGTTCTCATTAGAAGTTCTTGAGCAACTTCCATGCTGTTTTCTTTAGAAAAACACATAAAAACTTGTATTGATTGATTGATTGATTGATTGTGTATGTGCATGCGTGTGTGTGGGAGTTCATACAGCACATGTGTGGAGGTCAGAGGTCTTTTCACCATGAGGGTTTGGGGGTTGAACTCAGGCTATCAGGCATGGTCAACCAGCCCCTTTACCCCCGCCCCCCCCCCCCCAGTCATCTCCCACACTACAAAAAGCCTACGTTTTGTAGGCTTTGTATCACTTTCCATTCTCATGAAAAATACACATAGTTTCCATTTCTCCAATCCTTCCCTCCTGATGTTTGGGATAGTGAGCATTCTGATGAGCTTGAGGTTGCAATAGACTGATGTAACGTGCCAGTTTCCCTTGAAGGGGTAAGAGGACCTCTGAGCCACCAGGTGGCTGGAAGTTTGGTTTTGGCAGTGAGCTGATTAGTTACCTTACACATGTAATTTTGGTGTCGACTAGTTTTGAGAACCTTAGAAGACATTTCTAAATCTAAAGACAGGTCAGAGTTACATTTGGAAGCCCCAGCAGCATGGAGGCTGCCTGGGAAATCCACAAAGGCTTTTCCTTCTCAGTATTCTGTTTCTGAGGACATTTTTGTTCAATAAAAATACAGATTTTTATCAGAAATATTTGAACATTCCTGAGACTATCACCTGGAAATCATTTTTTTTTTGAGAAAATTCTTCTGAGTGAATTATTTGACCTTGTCTCTTATTTGATAGTCACATAATTTTCAGTATTTTTATTGTACGGACATAGCTTAAATTCTATTTAGTGACTGTGTCTTATGATTCCCAACTTTAGTTCCAACTGTTTCAGCAATATTGAGTCTTCTTTTGCGGATGTTTCCTGCCAAGACTAATTTTCCTGGTTTAGATTCTATAGTTGTAAATTGTTTTATTTTTGTTTGTTTTGTTTTTCATGGCAGGATCTTACTATGTAGCTCTGGCTGCTCTAGAACTTGTTATGCAAACCACATTGGCCTTGAACTCACAGAGCTGCCTTCCTTTGCCTCCTGAGTGCTGAGATTAAAGGCATGCACCACCACACCCCTCTAGTTTTGAGTTTTGACAAGAATATTTGATTTTTCAGCCAAGGTTTAGTGTTAGCAGCACAATTTTCATTGGGTAATTTTTGCGATTGTCTGTTTTATTTTGTTATCAATGCAAAGTATAGAAATGAAAGGGCTATATTGTGAGTTTATTTTGTTTGTTTATTATGATTTTGCAGTACTAAGGATTGAACCCAGGACATCATATATGTTCAGCAAGTGCTTAGTCCTGAGCCTACCACCAGCCCCCGTTTTACTTTTTATTTTGAGATGGGGGTCTCACTAAACTATTCAGGCTAGATTTGGTATCTAAATCCATCTGCTCTCCTCTTCCTGGTAGCTGGATTGCAGGCCTACACTGCCAGGCCATTACAGCCCTATACCATTGGGCTCAACTTACAGTGTGGCTTCTAAGATTCACGAATAAGCGTCTTCAGTCTCTTTTTTTGGTTTCCTGATAATATCAAGCTTACCACATCATTCCAGTGAGTTTAAGTTGCTTCTACTGTATACACCCCCTTCCCCCTGCTCCAGTGGCCTATACTTGATGCCAAAATGCCAACACCTTAGTATCTATTTTCCGAAATGAAACATCGCCTTAGCATATCCTCAGGGGGGCATGGGTTTGTAGGGGTGAGTCATTGGTCTGCAAGTGAGACATTCCCAGTGTTTGTCCTGGGTATATCACCCAGTAACCTATGTCTACAGTTTAATAATGCTTACCTAAAGCCGTTGTCACCGAACACCTGCGTTTTCTGGAGGTCTGCATCAAAATTCCTATCCAAGAGGATGGTTTATTTGATCATGGCTTCGCTCCGTGATTCATTGCCTTGCGCCTCTCACCCATCCCTAGTCACCCTGGACCTCCTCACCGTCAGCCCACCTACTTGTGCTGGTGCTTCCGTGACAGAAATCGCTAACCTTTCCTACCTGACTCTGAGCTTTGTTCCTGCTTAGGCTGCTCTTGTCTTATCCCAAGCCTTCTCTCTGCTTAGGAGTTTGGAGCTCAACCCATTCCTGATCTGACTTATATCTGTCAGCTAGGGCTTTCAGTAGCCTTCTTGCATGCGCGCACACACCATCAAGGCTAGGCTTTCAGTGGTTTTACCTTTCTTTATCTATACTCCCCATCAACCTTACTCTTAACGCTTCTCTCGTTGGTTCAGATGTGTTGAAAAATATTGCATTGTTGGGAGCAGTAAGATGGACCCCCAAGGCCATCCTAGATAGGAAGTGGAGACAGGGCAGCTCGAATGACTTCATGGCTTTTATATCAGAATATTCATAGGAATTCTATGAACCTTTAATGTCAGAATAATTGAAGGGAAGCATATGAAATGGGCTGTTTATAAAGGTGTGGCTGTACAGAAGGAACTCACTCATATAGCACAGTACAGAACAACTGGGTTCAATTATAACTCCTGGGCTGCAGAAGATGTGGGGAGGAGTTCATTACTGGAAGCTGGGTGAAAACAATTCTATCAAAATGATGTAAGTCAGCCCACTGAGGAAGAACCAGGGGATCTCCTGGGCAACTACCTCTGCCTTCTCCCAGATTTCAGGGATCCCTAAGGGGCAGAATCCAAGTGGCAGTCCAGGAACAAGGGAGTCCATGAATGAATCCATTCAGATCAGTGTCCTCTGGCAGAGAACAGGGTAGGAAGTGTGCAGACAAGACAGCATGGGCAGCTGAGTCCCCCTGCTCATGGGTAGCCTGGTAAAATCAGGTTGAGGGGAAAATGCAGAGCAGGGTTGAGGGAAGGGAACACAACTTCCTGGAGGAACATACACTGCAGGAGAATGGATTGGACGCCTCCACCTTTGCCAGTTCCAGCTGTTGTTAGTGTGGAAGTCACATCCCCTCAATATTTACTAGTTTTCTGAGCTACAACTCTGGTTCCGCTGTAGTTTTGGATCCATGGAGTTCTGGGTTGGGTTATTGATCCACTTTGCTGGTCTCTGGGAAGTCTTTTAGGGCTTGATTCCAGTGAGAACTTGGAAAGGTAGGATCAAAGTCCTGGGAATAATTTGAGTGGGGACAGGAGGTTTTAAGACCAGAAGAGGACAGAGAAGGACAAGAGGAGGACAGGAGGGGAGAGGCTGTGGCATGGGCCATCGACTTGCCTCACTGACGGGCAGATGTCAGCAATGTGTGAGGACCAGGGTTTACAGATAATGGAATGTGCTTTGTCTGGACAGCACCCACAGACTGAGACGCTGCTGGGAACTTAGGTGAAGAATGCAAAGGACCGGACGGCAGCCTGTGACTACAGGCTATCAGCGTTCTCCTTTGAATGCTAGTACAATACAGATGTCCAGCTTTTGCTTTAGTGGAGAGGGACACAGATATACACATGTGTGCGCACACATGCACACACAGAGGCAGATGGCAGACAGGCAGATGGGAGTGGGGGGAGAATACTTGATGGTGCAACTTGCTTGCTGGCACTGAGTTGGTCCTTGGTGGCCCCTTCGGACTAAACCAGGGTTTTGTGTTTGTGGGTGGGGAGGGGAGCCAATAGATTGAAGGGACAGAGTAGCCTGCAAGCTGAGCAAGAATTTAGAAACACAATTGTTAGAAACATGCTTTGCTTTCTACCAGTGGCATGAAACTATGTACTTAACATATTCTAGAAATATTAAAATCTAATCTGAAATCATCAGTGGCCAGTGCTCTTTCTTTATAGCTGCTGGGTAATACCGAAAGGATGGGTGTAGATTTCTGAGTGTCCATTCCAAAGGAGAAAGAAGAAGGGAAAAAGAAAAGAGAATAAAAATAGCCAATAAAAACAAATGTTTCTAGAATGGGTTTTATTGGCAAATAATTCCCTGAGGGAAAAAGTCTTCTAGTACAAAGCCCACATTTCCCTCTTCCCTTCTTCTTTTTTTCCCCATTTATTCACTCTAAAAATCTGTTAATTTTATATTAAAAACAAAATATATTTGCTTTCCTTGAGTGCTCTATAATCATATAGGAATATGTATCATTTCCTCCACATAATTTTGAGAATATTTGAGAAGATGGTGACACAGTCTGACTCTTTAAGAACAAAACAATTCAATTTAGAAGTCGCTGATTGACAGCGGTCTGAGTTCTGAAGTGATGCTGTTTGCCTCAGCACTTGTTGGAAATGTCATTAGGAAGCCAACATATAGGGGGTTGCTATGGCAACCCGAACAGCAGAGTTTATAACATCACTGTAATTAATGTTATCCAAACGTTATTAATCTTTCAGCATCACTCATACTCTCGGAAGGAGCAGAAACCCTGGCTCTCCACGGAGTTTTCAACCGTGCAACCCAGTGCACGTTGTGTTATTTTTAAATGAATCTTCTTTCTGACTTTGCCATAGTAAAATTAGCTATTGTTTCTACTCCTGTACTCATTCATTTTGGATTTTTTTTTTTTTGATAGAACTTGAAGTAGAATGAGAAAAGTGGGATTACAGCTAAGGCACAGAATGCCGTCCAAAGGGGGAAGGATTTATATATTTCAATGTGGAAACCCTGAGGAGAAAAATATTAGAACATTTTGTGCACAGACTTTAGTACGAGCTCACATTTGCATAACACTTGTAATTTTAAAGCAGCCTTATATATATGGCTATTAGCATAGCATTATTTAACATATGAGCCTGAGAAGCCAAGCCACAGAGTGAATGCTTTGCGGAGGATAACGTGATCTGTAGTCATGATTTTTTTTTTGGTTGTCACAACCACTTATAGGATAGATGTTATGACAAAATATACCTCAATAGCACACCACCACCAACAAAAACAATCAGGTTTAAAAAAAATAGACAAAGGACTTGAGCAGACATTTTACAGAGATGTGCAGATGGCTGTCAGACACGAAAAGATGCTAAACATCACTCATCGCTGGAGAAATGCAAATTCAAATTGCAACGAGATATTATATCACATCCCTTAGGGCAGCGACTGTTTAAAAACCAGAAAGAACAAGTGTTGGCAGGGATGTGGAGTAATGGAAACATTTGTGCCCCGCTGATGGAAATCTAAAATGGTGCAGTCATAGAAAACAGCGAGGAGGTTTCACCTGGGCCAGCAATGCCACGCGTGGGTATAGATCCAAAATAATCCAAAGCAGCATTTCAGAGAGATATTTCTACACCCGTGTTCATTCAGTGCTAGTCATAACCACCGAGAGGTGGAAGCAACCCAAATGTCCATCAACAGATGAATGCATAAGCGGAATGTGGCACTTGCATGCATAGGGATGGCATTGGGCTTCAGTAAGAATAATCCTGCCTTGCGCTACAAATTGGAATCACGGGGACATTATGTTAAGTAAAATGAGCCATTTGCAAAAGACAAGTGCTGTACTGTGTGACAGTGCACACATATTCTTAGTACTATTGGATTGTACACTTAAACATAAAGATAAATCAAATGGTAAACGTTAGGTCTCTCCTCTAACTTGATACTCTTTCCTTTATAAAGTGAACCAAATCATTCCCTTTTGAGCGTGGGTTGAATTTAGCAGTCGGCTTTAGTCAGTGCAGTCAGTAACTACAAGGCAAGTCTTCCTCCAAGGTTGTGCAAACTATTGCTGCTTTGCTTTGGTCTGTTGTCATTTGGTGGCGGATGGAGTGGGAAGTGATTGATCCAGCCCCAGGTAAGACTTCTTGGTCCACAACTTCATTGCAATCTCCTGCGACACTCAGAGCAGAGGTTACCCAGGTGACCTAACCCACAGAAACGGAGAATGAGAAAGGTTTACCACTGTTTAAAACCATTAGCCTTGGGATAATTTAGCACACAGGACTAGATCACCAAGAGAAGCACTTCCTCATCGGAAGGTTCAGCGGTCCCTGGAGAATTGAGAGAGCTCCCCATATTCCCTTGCAGCTCCGAGGTTGTAGTGGTGTGCCCATGGTCCATTCCAACCGCCGACTCCGTCACAGAATGAGATCTGTCTGTCGACTACCTGCATGTCTCGTCTGGCCTCACGGACTGTTTGGGAGCTGGCTGTTTTGCATCCGTGCGCTGCTGGGTTTCTTTGAGTTCCTTTATCATCTCTCTTCTTGTGGTGACAAGACTATGAATGCCCACGGGGTGTTCTCATTGAAAATCCAATCACATACAAAACCAGCGCATTCAGATTGCAGAGGTCAGATCCCAGTACCACGCTACATTCGGAGAAAGTTTTTCTCACCTTTGCGAGGAAAGTGGGAGAGCACAACAGCAGTGCATCTGGGAAGCAGCCAAAGGCCAGCGAGAAGGGAAAACTCAGCATCATCTGGACTAGAAGGCATGCGGATCCATTCAGGAGTCTCATTTGGGAGTAGCCTGGTTGGACTACATAAAATCTATTCTTCTCTGAAGTGTAGAATTTAGACTATACATTCTGAACAGCGACAAAATTTTATAATATTTCATAATATTTTTTTAAAGAGTCTCCCTTAGACCTTGCACTTGCCAAGCAACTGCACCACCACCAGACCATATCTCCAGCCCTCCATATAATCTGTTGCTGTTTAAAAATGCTCATTCATTCACATGAAGTGAATTAACTAGCTTATATTTATGAATTGTTTTGGTGGAAAAGAATTTCCCATATATGTATAAAATTAGGATTTATTTTTTAAAAAAGTTAAAGTTTTGCGAATTACATCATTAGAAAAAGGAAGTTGAAGTCTAAATTTATCAAGGTCATGAGAGAACTTAGGCTACAAACCTAGACTTTCCCCGCTCCTAACCTCCACGCTCATTTTCTACAACACTGGAGAATTAGAAACTTCATCCTGGGGATGCATACACTTCTGGTCCAGGATTTCAGGTTCTAAGTCTCAACCCAATGTTCTTGTACATGCCTTTATGTATGTTACTTTCCTATGTACACAAAGTATTTCATGAAGCTCTTGAGATAAGAACCTGAATAATGTCCTCATAGAAAATACATCTTGCCATCCAGGAAACACATCAAGTCATGAGTCACATCAGATCCTTAGGTTTCGAGATAGCGGTCTCAAGGTTTTTCTTTCCTTTATTTTTACTTACGTGTATATGTGCACATCTGTGTGAGTGCATGCCACACATATGAGAGTGCCCGAAGAGGCCAGAAGAGCATCTTGGGACTTCCCTATAGTGAGCCAGCCAGTGTGGGTGCTGGGGACCAAACTCTGGTCTTCTGCAACAGCAGCAAGGGCTGTGCTCCCACCCACTGAGCCATATATATCTCCAGCCCTAGGCTTCAAGCTTAAAAAATTTTCCCCAGTAGATTATCAATTTATTGAGACAATAAAGACTGAACAATAGCTGTGCAGAAGAATGCCTCACCTTTGCTTGCACGTGAAGTTTTCTGAGCGCTTTCAAACACAACAGCCCAGGGAGCCCCTTTGTCCTGATGCTACTTATTTATTCTGGGCTGGTTGGGGATGAATCTGCCACTTCTCCCCAGACAGCATCAACGTGCTACAGCCAGCATGCTGCAAGCGACTGGACAGATAATTGAGTGACAAACGGGAGGGCAGAGGGGTTCTCAAAGGCACACTGCAAACGAGATGGCTTTTCTCAGCGAGTGTCCCTCCAACCTCCTGGAGTCCCTGTGGTGGGTCTCAGGGGAATAGCTCTTCTGCTATCCCTGGGAGTCATAGTATTCCCGAGATCTTCTCTAAAGTAGATCTTCTCTTCTCTAGCCCAAACAGTCTACCCATTGCTCTGAAAATAGGAAGCTATGCATTTTTTCTTTTTAAAGAAAAGTATGATTTATTTCCAGTTGATGAAGGGAATCTGCTTACTAGCAAAGAATGCCAGCTGGGAGAGAAGGAAAGACTGGATTAGGAAATGCCCATTTCGTACCTCCCCGTGACAAGTCGGACCTGTGAACAGTTGCTGGGGAACAGCACTTTCTTAGCAAAAGGAAACCTTGGCTTTCACAGTCGGCTATGGGGGCCACTGCTACTTCATCCGTGAAAGTGTTTTATACTTTAATAGTGGGGAACCAGGGCTTGGGAGATGGCCCAGTTAGTACATGCTCACTATGTAAATTTAAGGATTTGACTTTGTGTCCCTGTCACATATGTTAAAAGCTAGGCATGGTGGTTCAACCATGCAATCCAAACACCGGGGAAATGGAGACAGGGGCAGTGCTTGGGCCTTTCTGGCCATCTAGTCTAGCTGAGTTAGTGTTCCCAGGTTAGATGAGAGACGTTGTCTCAAAATTGATAATGTGGGGATGGATAGATGAACCAACAGTGAAGTGTATTTGCTTTTGTAGAGGATCTGAAATCAGTTCCCAGCACTTATGATGGGCAGTTCACAACCCCTTCAAACTTCAGTTCCAGGGGAACTGATGTCCTCTTCTGGCCTCCGTGGAAGCCTACACGCACATGGTGCACATACATTCATCCTGCCATACATGGAAACTTACATACGCGGTGCACATAATTCATCCAGCACATACATGGAAACTTACACATGTGGTGCACCCACATTCATCCAGGCACACACATAGAAACTTATATGTGCATGGTACACATACATTCATCCAGCTCACACATGGAAGCCTACATGCACATGATGCACATACATTCATCCTGCCACACACATGGAAACCTACACACATGGTGCACATACATTCATCCAGCACACACATAGAAACTTATATGCCCATGGTGCACATACATTCATCCAGGCACACACATGGAAACCTACACACATGGTGCACATACATTCATCCAGCACACACATAGAAACTTATATGCCCATGGTGCACATACATTCATCCAGGCACACACAAAAAGAAAAAAGGTGAATAGTGATGGATAAAGAAAACAACATGACCTCTGGCTTACACATACATGTGCTCACAAGCATACACATAAACACATTCTCTCTCACACAAAATTATTAGGAAACCAACATTGTGTCCATAATGAGGTGCAATATAAGGAGCTGTCCCATTCTTGGGGTGTTCTTGTTAAAACACTGGGCTGTAATCATACCTGCAGATCCAATTTCCAATTTACAAGGGATTCAGGGAACAGAAACAAAAATTAGATGACACCAGTAAGAGATAGGCAAATCTACAAGATGACGCAATCAGTAAAGCAAATGGCTGAATTTCTTCTAAGATGGATGTCATTAAAGTAAAAACCCTGGAGCTGGATGTGGTAACAAACACCTGTAAGCTCAATACTTGGCAGATTGAAGTCAGAGGATCAGGAGTTCAAAGTTAACCTTGACTGTGTTTGAAGCTCAAGACCAGCCTGGGATACAAGAGACCCCAGTCTCAAATGAAACAAACACACCCTTCCCCGCCAACAAAAACCTCCAAAGAACCAAAAATGGGAAACAAAAACCCTCTCCTTTCCCAACACCATTTGGAGGGTTACCCTTAATCAAATGACATTAGAACTAATTGGCTCCTGGTTTTTTTAAAAAAGAAAAATTCCATAAAGTGGTACTGATATATTCGAGACAAATGAAGAAACTCAAAAAAGAATGGATTGGCTATTTTTATGGACTTATTTTGTTTTGTTGCTTCAATTATCAATTCACTGTCTGCAGCCGTGGATGGCACAAGCAATTTTCTCCTTGCAGTGCTAAACTTTGTCAATAGAGGGCACAAGAGGGACATCAAGGAGGAACAGGCGTCTGGTTTTAGAGGTCCGGCTCCCTTTTGCCTTAGCAGTCTGATCGGTGGGGTGCTTATGGCTCTGGGGATGTCTAGTGGTGCACTGCCTCAGCTTCACGTCCAGACGGCACACACATGTGCTGCCTTTGTCGTCCACACCTCACGGCCACTGTTGTGTGACTCCCAACAGCGATGCTGCTTGCTTTGTTCCTGGTACCTGCATTCCTCTTCTCAGGTCGTGGCTCTGGGGGCTCCAGGAGGGTTCGCTGATGCGCCTCAGCATCTGTAACCTTGGCCCTAGAAACAGTTAAGTTCAGCCCTCATTGGGTGCAACTGAACTTTCCATACATTCCCTACAAGGCTTGAACCTAGTGTGTTTGATGCTCTTTCCCAAGTCTATGGCTCCTCCGGCTCTCCCCCTCCACCGCCCCCGACCTCTGGTATACTCACTGAAGCTCTCTTTACATTCTCTTAGTTGACCTCTTTTTGTATTGAATTTACTTTAGACGACGGTGTGCTTTCTGCCTGTCGATTGCATGAAGACAGACGTAGTCTGATACTGGGGCTGCGGTTATCTGAAAGATCCTCAGTTTTAGAAGATTTATGCTGAAAATCACTGACCTGTCTGGGTCCCCAGTGGGTGATATGTGTGGCTGAGAACTGGAGCTGAACTGCTCCCAGCAAACTTGGCTGGTTGTTCATCCTAATGTGCACCTAGCAGTAAGACTCAACCGACCCAACGCCAGTGAGTCCAACCATATCCTACAGCAAAGATGCAGAGGGAAATGGAGCTCAGTGTGGCCTCACAGATCAGCAGTGTAAGGACTGGCTCATGCTGTCAAGCTGAGACTTCACAGAATCACCCTCTGTTTGAAAGCCTCCACAACCCAAATTACAAATGTTTTACTCAGAAAAAAGGTGGCTTAAGGAAAACACGGCATCAAAGCCCAACCTTGTTCTTTCCTTCCCTCTCCTCTGTGTTGAACCCTAGCCCCCATTTATTCTAGGACCGAAGGTCTGTCTTCTTCTGGCCTTCCCCAGTCTCAGAGAACCTTTGTTAATGTAAACTGACTGTCTGATGTTTCAAACCTTTCATTCACTCTTTTCAATCGTGCAGTAGATGACATTTCTTTACCTCTTGGCTGCTATCCACCATAGAAATAAAAAGGCTGGATGGCCCCTCCAGCCTCCTTGAATTCAAGGTATGGGTTCTGCCAGCCAAACGCATCTCTACAGTATTTGGTCTTGGAATGTGGAGCTGTATAGAGGGAGAGCCACTCGGAAGACATTGGTGGTGGCAGTGATGGCAGAAGCATGGTTTGAGGAACAGGTGGTGCTGCTGATGTCCATGGCAGTTCCAGCAATCTGGTCTCTGGTGTTTGGGGTGGGCAGTGTACAGTACAATGTCCCCAGCTGAGACACTGATTTCTTTCCCTACCTTTCTCTCCCCTTCTTGCTTTCCTCCTCCTCCCACTTCTCCCTCTCTTCCATCACTTCCCTTCTGCTCTTCCTTCTCCCTCTTTTCTTCCTCTCCTCCTTTATTTCTTAATATTCTTCCCCTCTTCTTCATCCCCCCTCTTCTCCCTCCCCTTCCTACTTGCCTTCCTCTTTCCCCACTTCTTTCTCTTCTTTTCTATCCTTCCCCTCCAGACCCATTTCTTGCTATCTTCTGTTTCTCCCCTTTCACCTCCTTTCATCATTTTCCCCTCCTCTTCTTCCTTTCCCAGAGCCTACCTCCATCTTCTCTCCCTTTTCTTCCTTCTCCTTTTTGGTCTCATTGTGCAACCAGGCTGAACTAGAACGCATGACCCTCCTCATCTATCTTTAAGTGCTGGGATGACAGGCATGTCCCATCATGCCTGGCTAATACGTGAGATTGAGAACATTGTTCTGGCAACGTGACTTCCAAGTCAGATTTTCTGGACCTGCTGGAAAGCGTGTGGCTCACCAGTTACCTTTCAACAAATTTCTATATTAATTGCTCAGTTGATTGGCAACTATTGCAACTAAAAGTCTTTATTGATAGGAGCTCTTGGTTTCCACTTTGTGATATCACGTCCCACAAAGTCTCATCTCTTGAGGTTCTTTTCTCTTGTACTCTAGTGGTGGAGAGAGGTATTTCTGTATCACATGCTGTATTAGTCAGGGAACAGAACTGATCAAATGAGATCTATAAATGGGATTGATTGGCGTAGTTTACAGGCTGTGGTCCAGCTACTCCAACAATAGCTGTCTACCAAAGGAAAGCCCGAGAATCCAGCAGTTGTTCAGCCCAGAAGGCTGGTTATCTCAGGTGCTCTTTAGTATACATCAGAATCCTGATGAAACAGGCTCTAATGCCAGTGGAGGAATGAACTTGCCAGCGAGAATGAGAGCAAGCAGGCAAAGAGAGCGAGAGCATTCTTCTTCCATGCCCTTTATATAGGCTACCAGTAGAGGGGTAGCCCACATTAGAGTTGCATCTCTCCACTCAAAATATCTAGATTAAAAGTGGGTCTTCCCATTTCAAATGATCTAATTAAGAAAAATTCCTCACAGGTGTACCCAGCCCCTATGGTTTTTGTGAATTCCAGATGTAGTCAAGTTGACAACCAAGAATAGCCATCACTCATAAAGACCACAGCCCATTCCCACAATTCCTGAGCATTAGCTCTTTTGGCAGTATCCCCTTAAGCTCATCCCTGCTCCCTCTGACTTGCAGAATCTCATCTGTACCCAGCCCTTGTTTTTATTCTCTGAAGTCTCTGTACTCACACAGACAACTTGCTGTTTTCCCCTCCGCTTCAATGACCTTAGTTATGAAATGGTTTGGGGGTGAATTAAGAAGACATTGAGATGGGCTGAGCAGGGCTGCAGCTTGCTCTGAACCATAATGAGTCCATCTATAAGCTAATACTCCCCATTGGTGATGACATCATAACTCAAACCAAAGGAGCTAAGCTGGAGAGAGATGGCTGGAAGGGGAATTTAGAAAACTGATCGGCTATAAAAGATGGACAGGTTGGCATTTAGTGGCTAGGTTCATAATCAAGATCTAAGAGAGATGTGTTAATACATGCAACAACACTACACTGGAAAGGTGAAATAGATGCCTTCTATTGCCTAACAATAGCATTTATTATTTGTTATACTTTGCAATTTTATTTTTAGCAACAAAATCCCTTTGAAACCTTCAAATGAAACTATATTATCTGGGGCAGAGGCAATTTCAAGAGCGCACTGCCTAGGAGTGAAAGAGAGGAGATAGACCAGCCGGTGGAAATGGAATGGATGCTGGTAGGGTAGATGGGGAGGCAGCCTAGGTTCAAAGGCGTAGTCTGTAGTGTGCATCCCTGGCAGGGTCAGCCACCTGCAGGAACATAGCACTTCAATATTCCTCCTTGGACTCTTCCATTGTTCAGATCTACCCAGTTCTTTAGCAAATCCAGAGCTTCCTGCTTCTCTAACACAATGTCCTTGCTACCGTTGTCTCCCAGAGATCCAGGTTACATATTCTTTATCTTGATAATGACTTTGAGTGTTTGATTGATGACTCTTCTTTCTTTTTCATCTTCCTTCCTTCCTTCCTTTCTTCTAAGACAGTATTTCTCTGTGTAGCCCTGGCAGGCAGTCCTGAAGTTCACGCTGTAGACTAGACTGGCCTCGAACTTAGAGAGTTGCTACCTGGGCTTAACGACCTGTACCACCAGTACTGTTGCTTTCTTACTTTCTATTTGGTGCTGCGTGTCTGTGTGTGTGTGTGTGTGTGTGTGTGTGTGTGTGTGTGTGTGTATGGGGGATGGAGCTAGGGAGTAAGGAGTGGTTTATTTGCTTTCAACGTCAGAACTTGTCTAGAAATTGTCGACTGGAGCTTCTTTACACCTGCAGCTTTCGATCCCTTGTCTCCTGTGCTGACTCTCGGTCTTTTTGAGTAACTCCTAATGTCTGTTAATATTCAGTTAGTATCAGTAATAGCAATAGAAAAAGTACTGTGTCCATGTTATGTTTGATTCTTCTCTTTAAGGCTTTTCCCTCCCTCTATGCACACAGTAGCATTCATATGTAGCACTGATAACTTATATTTTGATCTTTTAAAATAAAATAGTATCATATTGTACAGTTTCTAATCTTAAGAATATCTTCCCAGCGATCATTTTCCCACAGCATTCCGTGCTTTATATACTTTATTATTTATTGTATACACATATAATTTATTTTTCTAATTTTGTATTTAGGCCGATTCTAATATTTTGCTACATCAAACGATGCTCCGATAAGTAATCCTGTGTGTTTGTCTTTTTGCACCTGTGTTTTTCTGCAGGAAAGCTTCCTTGTAGTGGAATTGCTGCTTTAGAGGATCTGCATATTTTGAACGCTGATAGATGTTGCTAAATTGCCCTTCCCACCTCCCCCCCCAAAAAAGTTACTGCGGTTTACACTGTTACTAGGTTTGAATGAGAATGGGTTCTATTCACTTGGGTTGGCAGTCCACCTCGGGGATTCCTAGCATTGGATTTTCATTGGTTCTCTGCTTTACTGCCTCATTAGCACCACCAGGCATTCCCTATTACTCAGTTCCCTATTTTGTCCTGGGCTTACAGTCTCAGAGAGTGATTGTACCCGCTCTCTGTCCTCCGTGTGCTGACTTCTCTTCCGTATGTTTGCTGCTTCCTGAGAGTGGCGGTTCTCAAACTTCTCATGCTGCGACCCTTTAACACAGTTCCTAATATTGTGGTGATCCAGGTCTAAAATTATTTTCATTGCGATTTCGTAACTGTGATTTTGCTATTGTTAGAAATCGTAATGTAAATATCTGTGTTTTCTGATGGTTGTAGGTAACCCCCATGAAAGGATCATTCAACCACAAAAGGGTTCACGACCCCCAGGTTGAGAACCACTGATTCAGCGATTGTTGCTACAGCTTCATAGGTGACGTTCATATCAGAGAAAAAAATAAAATGAAAGACGTTGATGCTTCCTACATCTCTCTCTTGTACCAGGAAAGCAAAGCCTACTTCAACACTTCCCAATAAACTTCTACATTTATCTTTTCAGTGATAACTGGATCCTGTAGTAGGATTTTCTCGGATCAATATCCCTGTATGGAACTGGAGGAGGCGGAGAGCTGGAACTTGCTCTATCACTCAGGGTATCTTTGATATCATAATCCTCCAGCCTCAGCTTCCGGGATATTGGGATCACAGGTGTGTACCACTATTCGAGGCTATAGTCTTCCCTAGCTGCAAAAGGAAGATTAGACTATTCAGTGTCTAGCAAAGTGGAAAACAAAATGGATACGTGCACTAGCACTGACTCGTTGTTTGAGCCGAGGCACATTGCCACTCAGAATAAATAAGGGTTCTATTATTATGGAATGAAGAATAGACATTGAGTAGAAACTCACAGTATTTGCCAACGGTAGATGTTCGCTCAATAGACATTTGTTGAATAGCGTTAGAAGGAGGCCAGCAACCTGCCAGTAAGTACACTCTTCAATGAGCGTAAACACTGATTTATGAGTTAATTATTCCAAGTCACAATTTGTTTCTAAGTTACACATGCTGAGTATCTGTATCCAGAATTCTGCTTTGTCCTGGCTGGGGCCAAACTGTGGCTGAGTAAAATTTTGTTCTCATTTGAATTCAAATTAATTTAGTCATCTCTCAGGGGCAGATGTTATGCATCAAATAAGTGACAGATTGCAGCATTAATTTAAAGAGTAAGTAAGATTTAGATTATAATATGATTACTTTTATTGAAGAAAAAATCTAGCGTTGTTGGCCACTTATTTTCTGGATAACTGAAAAAGTGTCTACATGTGGGGTGTGTGTGTGTATGTGTGTGTGTGTGTAGTGTAGTATAGTGTGTGTGTTTAGAGGTTAGAGGTCAAATGCTTTACTCTATAATTTCCTATTTTTTGAGAAAGTGTCTCTCACTGAATCTAGAGCTCATCAATTGGCAAGGCTGACTTGCTTGCAAGCCACAGGGCCCCAACTCTGCTCTTCAGTGTTGAGAATATAGGCCTGAGTTTCAAGAGAATGCACCCATTTTTATATGGGTTCTGTGGTAAGGTGTTTACCAACTGAGCCATCTTCCCAGCCAACCCCTTATCCCATATAAAAAAAAAACCTTAATTTTTTTATTGTGTGTACATGAATGTCATGTGTGCCATGTGCATGTGTGTGTACATGAATGTATTGTGTGCCATGTGTGTGTATACACAAATGCCATGTGTGCCATGTGTATGTGTACAAATGCCATGGTGCACATGTGGGGGTCAGAGGGTGGTTTTCAGGAATTGGTTCTCTCCTCTCACCGTGTGGGTCTCTGAAGAATCAAACTCAAGTGATTGAAGTTGTCAGGAGGAGCCTTTACCGGCAGAGCCATCTCATTGGCTCATAACTTATTTTCACGCCTTTTAATATACATTGCCAAAGGTGCTAAAAAAAAAAGACCATGGCAGTCACATAAATGTGCCTTACCATCCTTTAGAGACAGAGCTAACCCAAGGTCTGATGAAGGTCACCCTGCTCCCAGCCAATGACCCAACATAGCAGCAGTAATAAGACAGGCCAGCACCTAAGGGCCCAGAGGCATCTGTGACGGCTGACTCAGCCTGTAGGCCCCTGTTCCTTGCTAAGTCTTCCTCTGGTTGCCAGGAGACACCTCCTGCCCCTTCGGCTGGCGTTAGACTGTTAGTGGGGCAGCAATCCCCACTTTCTGGTCTTCTTCCATTTCCTCTC
Source organism: Myodes glareolus (assembly GCF_982192425.1). NCBI lineage: Eukaryota > Metazoa > Chordata > Mammalia > Rodentia > Cricetidae > Myodes > Myodes glareolus. Next base: position 34,162,398 of record NC_142040.1, read on the forward strand.
ACGAGGACTCTTCTCCTCATAGAGTGCCTGTGTGTTCAGTCCAGTTCTAGCCTCTGTGCTTCTGAAGATCCACACAGATACAGTTGTGTCTGCTGGTCCTTCCCACCACAGCTTCCACCCAGGAGTGATGTGAATGAGGACTTGACCCAGTCTTGTCAGCATTTGGTGGTTCAAAACTATTGGCTACTTTGGAAGAGTTAGAACAGCTTTTTAATAATGCAGTTTTCCATTCTTGTCATGTGCTCTCAGTTGTTTAGAGAGTTACATCTGTGAATTGTCCTCGAGGAGTTCATGGGCACACAACTTTTCTTTTCTTTCTTTCTTTTTTTGAGATCAGGGTCTACTTCATAGGTCTGGTCAGCCTGTATGTAGACCAAGCTGGCCTCAAACTCAAAGAGGGCTGCCTGTCATTTTAAATCTATTTTTTGACAGTCTCACACATACATACAACATTGTTTATTGGGGGCAGGGAGCATCCTTTAGCAGGTCTTGTTTCCAGAGCAATTGGTGGCCTTCAGCAGCAGGCTGGTTTCCATAGAGAGGTATATGCCGCAGTTGTTCAGGAGAGGGTCCTGTTGTGCCCACTCTGGGCTTCCTAACACTACAAGACTTCCTCTTCTTGGTCAAGTAGGAAGAATCGGCCACGTGATCCACACGTACACAGTCTGTGGGAATCGGGGAGGCTGTCATTTGCAGATTTGCCTTTAGGCCCCAGGTCTCCTCTTCTCTCATCAAAGCTCAGATAAGTTACCATGGTCAAGGAGTTCCCAGTGAGAAGTGTTTCAGAAGTTGTTTCTGTTGCATTTAAGGTTGAAAGTCATGTGGACCAAAGCATGAGGTTTGTCCATTTTACTTAGTTTGGCCCAATGGCCCAGGCTCCATTGCACTCAAGCACTGCTCTAGGCCTCAAGCACTGCCCGTGTTCCCAGGCTCATTATACGTTCTGCATTGTATTGTGTCAGCATTTGCTTACCCAGATATGCAAACAACTGGTGATGTGAATGATGACTTAGTCTGATTTTCTGGAATTTATGTTGACCGGAAAAATGAACTGTGGTTTCCTCAGACACCTAGACTCTTCTCAAAACTGAAGACGTGAAGCACCCCTTCACCATTCCCTGAATTTAAAGACACCCCTGTAATTATTTCAATTTTATTTCTGCTTGTGTGTTTGTATGTGTATGGTACACACGTATGTGTGTGATAGGTGTGTGTGTGGGGGGGTGGTCAAAGGACAACTTGGCAGAGTCAGGTCTCTGCTTCCAATTTTATATCCATCCCAGGATTGAACTTAGGTTGTTGGGCTTTTGCAGCAAGCTCTCTTCCCTGCTGAACCGTCTCTGTGACCCCTAAAGACATCTTTTAAAAGGGCCTTTAAAGCAAGAAATGAAGTCCCACTTCCAACAGGAAGCAAAACAATGCAGGACAAATCCAAACCCCAAACACCCTATCAGCTCACGAGCAAGGACACATGCATAAACCTCAGAAGAAAATCTTTGCACCAAAGACCTTTGTGTGTGAAATATTACACAATTCACTCTGAAGTCAAATGGTCCTTCCCTCCTGCTCCCCGAACTTCATTTAGTTTCAGGGTCATGAAAAGACACAGTTACTTGGCCTTGACTCTTCCCAATTTGGATATCCAAGCATCCTAAATCTCCATACCCAGCCCTAGCATTGTGCGATGAGTTAATAAGAAGAAAATACACCTGCTTTCTCAGCCTTCACGTCGCTAATAAAGCCCATATTTTAAAGCAGTTATGGAACTCTGCACAGAATCCAGGTTTAAAGGCAAATTGAATACATAAAGAACTAAGTCAGACAGCAAAGTTTAGTTACCTGAGAAACAACTACTAAATTTATCTCTTCAGTCAGGAACTGAAGATAAATACTTCGCAAGGCACACTCTACTTTCGCTTTCAATTTTACTTTAGGCCTTATTAAATAACACCATCAGCAGGAAATGTACATGTGTAAATTTAAAGCTATTCTGATCAGAGCGCACTGTGATAACTTGGCTATGTACAAAAAAAAAATTCTCTTTTTTTTTGCTACAGAAAATGAAGCTTATCTTCCTGTCCGTTTCAGGAAGGTGATTTAGGTCGTGGGGCTTCACTGTTTTCTGTCTTGAGTAGAGGTAATGACAGTTGGCTGTGAGCACCTTCACGACATGGCCTCCTGTGTGCCTCCTCACACACCGGAGTCTTTCTCCAGTGGAGGCAAGGTGACAGGTGGCCTGTGGAATCCTTTGTTTAGCCCTGGCCCCTTCTCTTCCTTCTGCTTCCAGCTAGCTGTCCTCTCCCTTGGGTCTTCTCTCTGTTTCTCTCAGTGTGCCTGTTTCAGTCAGGGTTGCTATGGCAGTGACGAAATACCATGGCTGAAAGCCACTTGGGCAGGAAAGGGTTTCTTCGGCTTAGACTTCCACATCACAGCCCGTCATCTGAAGGACACTAGGGCAGGGACCTGGAGGCAGACACTGAAGCAGAAGCCGTGGAGGAATGCTGCTTGCTGCCTTGATCGCCATGGCTTTCTCAGCCTGCTTTCTGACACCACCCGGGAGCACCTGCCCAGGGGTGGCACCACTCACAGTGGGCTGGGCCCTCCCACATCAATCATTAATTAAGAAAATGCCCCGCAGGCTTACCCACAGGCCAGTCTGGCGAGGACGTTTTCTCAGTTGAGGTTCCTTTTCAACTGACTCTAGCTCATGTCAAGTTGACAAGACACTAAGCAGGATGCTGCCCAACTACCTAGCCCTGCCACTGTCTGGGGACCAAGTTGCTGGACTCAGTCTTCAGCTTGTACTTCTTTTCTCTGAGGGTCTCAGATGTCATGATCTGTCACAGCTTCTGTGAAGAGAGGATAAAGAGAGGATGCACCCTTTTGAACTTGGGTGCATTTAACTTTGTGTTCCACATAAGCACACTGTGTCTCACGTGCAGCCTCAGTGCGCCTTCACGCTGGTTTTTGTTAGGGAAAATGAATATAAATGCACAATGAAGGATCGAGGCCCCTCCCTCTGCTCCTGGTCTAAGTGCTGTTCTCTGCATCTGACCAAGTTCCTGCTCCTCACCACATGGGTGGCATTTTCTTCTTTGGGGAATCATCCAAAAGCAAAAGCAGTCATCTCAATCACTTGTCATTTGCACAGGCTGGGATCTGAGGCTGGTTGTTCCGAGTTACACCAGCTGGGCCAGCAACTGCGGCTGGCAGCCTGCACGAGCAGGATGTGTGGATTTGCCATCACAACACGGCTCACTTTTTCCCTCACGCTGCTTCCTTAAACTTGGTTCAGTGGGGGATAATCCTCCCGCTTACCGTGGCTGCAGATCCCTAACCCAAGGTGCTTCCGTTCACCCTGAAATGGAACATAGTCCCAGTGTGAATCCACAGCAGCAGAACCACTTCACAATGGGGGTGTTTATGTTAGTGTTGTGCAAACTCCAGGCCTGTTCCATATTTTTATGGTAGAGGTGGGGAACGGGTGGTCTTTTTGCCCTCTACATTGGTCCTAGCTCCCAATTCTCACTCAGGAAGTGAACTTCAGGAAGACCAGTCATAGCAAGCTTCTTCCTTGGGTGGTGGCTCTTCGTGTGTGTGTGTTTGTATGTGTGTGTTGTGTTTGTGTGTGTTGTTTATGTGGTGTGTGTCTCTGTGTGTGTGTGTGTCTGTGTGTTGTTTCATTGGTGTATTTGATGCTGATAGGGTTTCCCCAGCATAATAGAACTTGTGTCTATCACACATACATGCACACATGTGTGGACAGGGAAGAGGAGAAGAAGCAGAAGGAGGGTTATTTTGAGGATTTGGCCCATGTCAATTGTGGAGAGACTTTGTAGCTCCAAAATATTATAGATTAGGCAGTCAGACTGAGAGCTGCTTGGGGGATTGATCTTCTGGCCTTGCTCCTTTTTGTTGTAGGAAGGGCAGATTTTTTGAGTTGCAAATTCTTCTTGGTTTGGCTCTTGAGCATGTGAACTTCTGTCTCGGGGCCTGGCCTGAGTATCGGCTAGAAGGGGAACCAAAGCGCTCCTGTGAGTTACCATCAGAACCTGGTTATTCTGATCCATTTCTTCTGTAGTTCCTCAGAACCGAGGACAGGTTTGAAGTGGCAGGTACTGAATTTGTGTGTGGGCTTATGAACCCTCCCACAGACCTGTGACCTAGTCAAAGGAGGAAGAAACACCATTCTCATTTCGTCTCCATTACTAGCTGTTATAGATCGAACAGCGTCCTGTGCAAGTGTCGGGAACCAGCGTCAACAAGTTCCATTGCTAAAGAATTATCTACCCCTACCCAGAATGAGATGGAACACATAAAGAGGTGTTAAGTTCAAATGGAGCAATTAAGGTAGATTCCAAATTTATCTGACTGATGTCTTTATAATGAAGAAGACACATGGACAAACTAAGGGACACTAGGGAAAGACCATGTGAACATACAATGAGAGGGAGCCATCTGTGTGTGTGTGTGTGTGTGTGTGTGTGTGAGAGAGAGAGAGAGAGAGAGAGAGAGAGAGAGAGAGAGAGAGAGAGAGAAGCAAACCACCTTAGGCTTCTGGTAGTCTGCAATGGTAGCCAGAGCAAACTAATACCCCATATCTCAAAAGCCTCAGAAAATGATGACAGGAGTAAATAGGGAAAGCCGGGCCTCCCCTCCAGGAGGCTGGATAGAGGAGACACTGTGATCAGGAAGGACACCCAGGGAAAACCGAGGGGCGTGTGCAGGTCTGTTTCTGGGGCTGATGGGAAGACTGCACTAACTCCCTTGTAGAGTGAATCTGGGAAGGGACAAGCTACCCACAGACACTGAACTAATCCGTGACAAGGAGGCTAAGGACACACAGAAGGGAATGGATAGACTCAATAAATACATGAATGAATTATTAGTATGATTTGTGGTGGAAGCTGGATAGCCACAGAAAAAAGAGTGAAACTGAACCCTTATCTTATGCCATACACAAATAGCTCAAAATGGAGCAAAGGCTTCAACAGAAGATCGATAATTGTGGAGTTCTTACAGAACATTGCAGAGGACAAGCTACTTGACATTGATCTTGACAATGCTCTTTTTTCTTTTTTTTAAAGAAATGATGCCCAAAACATTAGGATTAGAAATCAAAAATTTAAAGTGATTCGATCAAACTAGAAAGTTTTTATGTACTTTAAAAAAAAATCACAAATTTCCTAGCTTTTTATTCTGTTATTTCTTATGTACAGGCGTTTGACCTGCATGTATGTCTGTGTATGATGGGATGGTGTACATGGAGGCCAGAAGAGGGTGTCAGATCCTTTTGAGCTGGAGCTGCAGACAGTTGTGAGCCACCATGTGGATGCTGAGAATATAACCCGAGCCTTCTGGGAGAAGCAGGTACTCTTAAATGCTGAGCCATCTCTCCAGTCCCTGAGAAAAATTTTGTATAGAAAAATAATTCAGCAAAATAAAAATATGAACACTTTGAAATAGAAAATTTGTGAACTTCAAGGATTATTCAATATTTTCAGAGAGAAAGAACCCATAGAGTAGATATATGTCAATAGCTATAGATAAATATATAGAGAACAGGAGAGTTGGCTCATGTGGTTCTGGAAGCTGAGAAGTTTCGTGAACAGACTTGGGATCGAGGGAGGCCACTGGTGTGGCTCCATCCCGTCTGAAGGTCTCAGGACCAGTGACCCCTGGTATAATTCTCAGTTCAAGACTGAATGCCTGGGAGAGGGGACGGGGCAAATGGAGGTGTGGGTCCTGGGATCCACAGGTTGGAGAACAGAAGGGTGTTCCAGCTCAGAGGTGTGTGTGTGTGTGTGTGTGCGCGTGCACATGTGCACGCACAAATGTTTGCTCAGCATACACACATGTATACATACACACACAGACACACAGAGATACACACACGCAGAAGGGGAAAGGGTTCCTCCCTTCCTCTGAGTATGGTGAGAGTCTCTAGCTGATTGGGTGGTATCCACTGTCATTGAAGAGAGATCTTTGCAATTCAGTCATCTGTATATGTCAGTCTTTTCTAGAAATAGTGTTCATTTGCTAGATTCATTAATCCAATCAACCTTGTACTTGAATTAATGATAACACTGCAGTATCTCTGAGAAAGGAGTAACCAACGCAAACGAACAGAAGAAAACCAAGTAACATTAACAGTCAAGTAACTGGAAAAGGTGTCAATGGCCAGTCTTCTAAAGGAGACATACAGGTGGCCAGCAGTTTATGAAAAGGCTCTCAGTATCACCAGCTATCAGGCAATTAAGGGTGACAACTTCCATGAGCTACCATATCGTACCTGTAACAGTGTCTATGATCAGAAAGGAAAGATGAGGAGGTAGACAAAAGGGAGTCCATGCTCACGGTTGATTGGAATGTATAGTGAGACAGCCATTACAGAAAAACAGTATGGAGATTTCTCATAAAATTCAAAAAGAGCTGCTGTGGATTCAGCTTTGTCGCTTCTGAGTATGTATCTGAGAAGGAAGTTTACTGAGCATCTCAGAGAGATGTTTGTATTCCAGGATCATTACAGGATTAGCTACAGTTCCCAAGACATGGAGAAAAAGGGTCCATACACAGATGAAAAGAGAGGAGATGGCTCAGTTGGTAAACTCCTTGTCTTGAAAGTATGAGGGTTTGAGTTCAATCAACTTCGTATAAATTTAGGTGTGTGCTGGAGAGGAGGACACAGGAGGATCCCTTGGTGTCACTGACCAGTCAGTCTAACCTAACTGATGAGTCTCAGTTCTGTATGTCAATAAACAAAGGGCATGATTCTCGCAGAGCAATACCCAGTGTTGACCTCTGACCTCTATAGGCATAGACATGTACACAAGTCCATTTGGACACGCACATTTCTCCCTCCCAACAAACTGATGAAGAAGGAGATTTTAGAGCGCGAGCACACGCGCACACACACATACATACACACACACACGCAGAGAGAGAAAGAGAGACAGAGACAGAGACAGAGAGAGACACACAGAGAGAGAATATATATTATCCAATTCTTCCATTGGGACATCACGAATTAACTTAGAGGATAGGCTACTACATGGAGTGAAATTACCCAGACACAGAGGATTAATACAGCACAATATCATTTCCATACAGAATCTTAAAATCTCACACTTGGAGAAGCAGAGTAGAATGGTGGTTTCCAGGTACAGGGAGTGGGGAAATGCAGAAGTTCAAGTGTATGCTGAGTAAGTTCTGGCGGTCTAATGTGCAGCACGTGATGGTAGTTAGGAACAGTGTGCTGAGCATACGAAGCCTTCTAAGGGAATGGATCCTAAGCGGTCACCACCCAAACGTGTGCAAGTGTACTCACAATGGCAACTGTGTCATGATAGAGACGTTATCAACTTGATTGTGGGAAACACTACAAAGGTGATCCTCCTGTCTCAGCCTTTCACATTTGGGATTACATTCACGAGTCACAAAGCCCCAAGCACACAGGCATACGTACAACAAACTACTACACTATGCACCTCACATACATTTTATTTTGTCAGATACATAGACCTCAAAAAGCTTAAAAAAAAAAGCCCTGCAAAAACAAAACCGATATTTCAAAGGCCTAGTTGAGGGGTGGGGGTGGGGTCCAATGGTAGAGTATTTATCTGCCATAAGCAAGGTCCTAGGTTTGATGCCCAGAACCACAAAAACTCTGAAACAAAATAACCATGCAACCAAAGAAACATCCTGGAAGGGGGCAAATGGCTCTCCCTGCTGTCCCATCCTGTAACACTCCTTCACTTCTCCTCACAGGTCACCACTGGTGTTTCTGATGGGACTTAGAGGACACTTCCTCTATCAGCTGTCGTTGGAAATGACAAGTGGACCAGACTGTAGAATCCTATTTGACAGCCACTATGGCTAAGCGGATTGTGCAAGCTGCTCTGAGAGTCTGACCACCGTGAGGATATTTTGGGAAGAAGCATTTGACATTCCAAACATTTCACTCGTAGCTACATATGTGCTCAGATTCCAAGATGGTGGCCTGTATTAATTTTTAGTCTGTAAATATCCAGGGCAAAACGTAAGACATTAATAACTTGCTATCGTAAGAAGTGGAGGGAAAATGTGTAGTTTAATACTGAAGGAGACACGTCTTAATGGCAACTTGATTTGCCAGAGAACACACATTTATTTATGTTAGAAACTCTTGGTTCAAGTAGAATCTTACCATGCTGTTCAGCAAAACGAGCAACCGCATTCTGGGTAAAGTACAAGTGGGGATTGGAGCCCAGCGTACCTGGTTCACTCTGTCCACCTGACAGCCACTGAAGAGAACTCCCCAGAACCATGAAGACACAGTTTGCTACCACTGTGACAGACCTAGCACATGTATTCACGCTGATCCAAGTATAAGTGTACTAGACAATCTAGGAACAGAGTGAAGCCCACATAGAAAATATAATCTTTTCAATGTATCTTGACGGATCTGTGAATTCTCACCTAATTGGCTGCTCCTTGTGTTCAGACACTGGCTGAGTGTCTGTGTTTTGTTGTTCTGGTGGTTGTTCCTTCAGGTTGTGGTCTCTCAGGTTCCAGTGATAGCTGTCCTTATAGGGTTTGACTGACAGGAAAATAAGGCAGGAGACTGGGGAGGGAAGAGCAAGGCAGGGCATTTTCTTCCTTTTCTCCACCCACTTTTCTCTATTCTTATTGAGCCCTCACCAAATTCCCTCCACACTCTCCCTCAAGGACTGTGGTGATGTTTCTCTGGTTTGTCAGCTTCCCTAGAACAGCCTGCCATGGTGTTCGTTCACCGAGAGCAGGTACCACACATAAGACGTGGATAAGAGAGAAAAACCTTAGGACTGAGAAAATCCTCCCAGCCACTAGAAAGTTTCCCCCTGTGGACTGGGAGGGAAGAAACGCTATCTTTTCTCTTTGTGGTAGAGGGATATCAATCTCCCAAAGAAGTTTAGTTTGCAAATCAGGGCATTCCAAGACAATTTTAGTATTTTGACTCTAAGAGGTTTTGGCAAAATGCAGCTGTGTAGATCTCCATTCCAGTTGGGCTTGGGGCCTGTTTCGACCTTGCTTTGGTGACATGGTCTGGAGAGGTCCTTTGGGAGTAAGTAGTCCTTCCAGACAGCCATGGCTCTCCCTCCGCCCTTCAGCATTTTGTTACCAGGAACACAGCCTCATGGCCATTCGTTCCTTGAGTGTCTGGAGTTGTAACCTCTTCTGCCTTCCCCCTTTATTTAAATATGGGAGCTGTGGCTTTGGTTTTGATTTGAACTTAAAGTGAATTTGATCTCTTGGTTCTGCAAAAGATGGAGGTTAAACTGCCAACCCACTCAGATGCTGCTTGGTGGGAAGGTAGGAGCGGACCAGCTTTCCTTGAGCAAATAAAGTAAGGGAAAGATTCTAGACCCTGGGTGAAGGATTTGCCCTGTCAGAATCTACACATTGAATGTCGCTGGGGAAGCTGACCGGCAAGGCCCCATGCTTGATGACTTGGTTTTCAGATGGACCTTGTGGCATCGACTCAGTCTTGAAATGTGAAGCAGACATTTGTCTCCTGTTACGTACATTCAGGACTTCAGATGCTAGCAGCTGCTTTTCAGGTGGTCTTGGCCTTGGTGATAGGATTTTCTATGTTTTCAGAACACCTACTTTTGGAAGTAGATTGTCTTATCTACATTTCAACTGCTAACACCAGAGAAAAAATTATCACAGTATTGGTGAGAAAGGTGGTGTCGATTTTGCCTGCTCCGTACTGTTCTCATTTAGACACTGAGACCTTTTTTTCGGTCTGTAGTCCAGACTCAGAATCAAGGAGAGCTGACAAGATTTTTTTCCCCCTTTGCCAGCATTTACAGGTGGAATCAGGATGCATTTTGGACTTCGGTGGGACAAGTGTCTCCTCTCCTCTGGCTGTATTCTTGCTAGATCCCCAAACCTGCTCCAGGTCTGGTTGGTATTCTGCACCGTTCCCTGATTGTTATGCTAATTTTCTACCGAAGCCAGAGCCCTATTGATTGTCTGTCCAGAGAGGCCTTTCAAACCTTGACTATCCTTTCTTCACAGGTGACTAAAATCCCACTTTGGGCTGACGAACACCCTCCTGCCTCTTTCCAGAGTACCATTCTCTTGATCGCCCAGGAGCCAGACTTGTGAGGATGATTTTTAATTATCAACTGTCCCTGGGACACCACCATGTGAACTCCTGGACATGCAGCCCATAACCAGGTTAGTTCTCCCACTCTGGTCTCTATTGGCTGTTTTATCTTCCTGAACGAGGCTATTCTTTAAGAATGTTATAGTGCGATAGTATTCCATTTCTGATATGTTCATAGTCAATTGGATACACAAAAGCCAGCTTCATATGCACTGGTGTGAAATGGGTATGCCTTTGTACAGTTTATACGTGTGTGTATGTGTACTTCCTGGCTGGAAATCATTTTATTTTTCTAAGACAAGGGTAATGCCAAAAAGTCAGAGAATGAGAACGTTTTGTCTTCCACAAGTCACTCTTACGATGACTATGTTGACTGACTTTAGTAATGTGTTTCTCCCAGAGCTTTTCAATGGGATGACACCACACACACACACACACACACACACACACACACACACACACACACACACAGATGTTTAAAAGAGAAAGTGGATTACGCTTTTTGTATCCTGCTTTTCACTTGGGGATTTAGTACCGGACATCATCGGCCCTCATTTTAAACCTGGAGTCTCCTTGTTGGCTTGGCTTCAGAGTGGTCTGTGATTTAAGTACGAAAGAATAATTCTTCCTCTTTTTATAGGCTTTTGGGGGGGAGTATGTTGGTTAAATTATTTATAGTGATAGGTTCTACAGAAATAGATGCTCTTTATTGAGGCCATCAAAGCCCTCCGTGCTTTAATGATTCTGCTGATTAAGTGGAAAACACATGCAGGCATGTCAACCTGTCAAGCAAAGGAACACACTCTCTCTCCCTGATGTAAATGGATCACACCAAGGCCTGATCGCTCACTACATTAGGCTATGGTCTCTCATGCTCTAAAGACCAGGTAGGTATTACTTTGCGCAGTTCTTATAGATTGTTGAACTTTAAGACGAAGAACCAAATTTTAAAACTGTCATAAATCTGAGTCTGGCTTTCAGGAGGCAAGAATGCTATTTTTAGTGTGTCTGGATTGCAGGCTTTCCCTTTGGTGGCTGCTGATGACTGCACAGTAAGAATGAAAAATGAAACTTGTGGAGATTGGATAGCCAAGGAGATTGAAAATAACACCCAGATAGTGGAGCCTTTGGGTCACCAATTTGAATTCAGCTCAGATCGGTGATGACTACAAATCGCTCTGTCTGGTGGCAGTGAGGCTTGTGGAAGACCCATTCTTCATCATTAGCTGTGTTAATTATACTGCTGGCTCGCCAAAGCCCAATTTGCCAGCTTTGGACTGTAATCCCCTCGAGGGCAAGGGCTGTGTCTGTGCCATGAATTTTTTTTTTTTCTGTCTCAGTTAAACAAGTGTGGATTAGATACGTTTGGTTAGGGAGACAAAGGAGTGCTCTTTCCCGAGTGTGAACTTGTCACTAGCGAGCATTTCTGTGAAATATGAAACTAACATTGCTTCCAGTTTGTTCTGGGTGGCCTTGGAAATGGTTTAATCCCACACAGTGACAAACAGCCTTCTTCCATGGTCCTGTCAGCAAACAGTGAAAGTCAGGCCCCACATTTCTTGTATTCTGACTTGTACATGTAACTGATGTCTAGCTCAATACTCATTTATGATGATTTTCTCAATCCCTCCAGTTCCCTTTGATTATAATGTACTATTAGGGATTTTCATTTACTTTGCCTGTGTTAAGCATTATTTTTCACAGATATGTGTTTCTTTTCTGAATGTGCCCTGTCTTTCCATGTGGAGGTAATTCTTTTCAAGGTTCAAGACTTACACTTATATTTTTTGTTGTTGTAAATTTTCCATCTACTGATGGGCGTCACGGGGCGTCCTTTAGTTCCAACATGGGGTGCGGACGCAGGCCGATCTCTGTGAGTTCAAGGCCAGCCTGGTCTACTTAATGAGTTCCAGTCCAATCAAGGCTACACATTGTGAGACCTGTCTCAGAAACAAAAAAAATTGTCCTCTCTTGTGATAGTGTTGCAACCACAAGTCCAATATTAATGGATTGTCTTCATGATATTTTTGAAAAATTAAATAAAACATCTTATGTACAATTTTGCATAGTTTTTCATCAATAGCTATTAGGTGGACCACTATTCTTTTTTTGAGTCTAAATTTCATGTTATTAGTGCCACAAAGACTGTGCCGTAATGATTTTTCAGGTTGAACACTGAACAACTCCACAGGGTTTATTCACATCTATGACAGCTACAGTGAGTGCTCCTGATGGCTCTGACATATGGAGGCCGAAGAATAGGAGCATTGATGCTGAAAAATAAGATGTATGTTAGTAATTGCAGTAGGCTAGATGGGGAGAAGCCACTAGGATGTCAATCTTAATACATTGTGTTGGGATCAAACCAAACATGATAGGCAGAATATTTTCATCAACTTATGTATTTATTTCTGCTACCCCATTCTGCCCAACAGCTTTGGTGCTGTAACTATTGGGTTTTTTCTCCTCGAAGAGTCAGTTTATCCCATGCTTAAATAAATGGAAAATCCTTAAATTTCCATCCTCTCTAAATAGAGTTTGACTTTTGTCGGTGCAGCTCTTGAGGCCCTTGCAATACAGAACCAGGACGCAGTATTGAGAACAGGGAGGACAAGACAAGGCAAAGTAATTCGGAGTCCTGATGGCTGGCCTTGACGGGATATTGGGAGGATGAAGCTGTGGAACAGGGAAGGCTGGGGCAGAATTTAAAGGGGGGGGAGCAGATAGAGGGGTTCATAGAGTTCTGTGGAGAGTACACGTTAGATTCCCTCTGACCCTTGCATGTCAGGACAGGACAGTCATCTTAGACTGCAACTGCAAGCAACTTCTAGATCCCTGTGGTCCTGTGAATTCCTGAGGGCAGTGACTTGGTGGCCCCATCTGCTTTGATCGTAGGCTTTCCTTTCAGACAAATGGCAGGGAAGGATCCTAGGAGAGTCTTTTTCTTGCTACCCATTGCATGGAGCTGCCTCACAGGCTTCCTGCTTTGGGGCCTGTCCTGGAACCAGCTCTTGTAGACCAGGCTGACCTTGAACTCACAGAGATCCTCCTGCCTCTGCCTCTCAAGTGTTAGGATTAAAGGCATGAGCCACCACCGCCCAGCTGGCCAGTCTCTTAAAGGTGATACCTGTATGTCACTGAGCCACAAAGGATGCTAGGATTTATTTTCCTTCTACAGAAAAGAACATAATGTAATTGTTTGTAGTAAAGCTGCCGTAGAAGTGTATGAGAAGCACAATAAAGTAGCTGTAGTACTGTTTGATATTATGAGAGCTTTTGAAACTTTGCCCCTTTGCTCTCCCTGTCCCTCTTTCCTTTCAGCGAGAAAATATTCATAAATGCTCTTATTCCCATGACTTATCCAGAGGAAGTTTTAAATTCGGTTTTATTTCCTTTGCTTCCTTGATATTCACTTTATTAGGCATCTTAAGATGGCGAAAAGGTTACAAATTCCCCTTAGAGTTATTAAAAAGAAGCCTGTCTAGGACGACATAAATGTGATGGTCATTCATGATCCCTTGGAGCTTTATGGCTCTTCCAAGAAAAATAAAACGGCTATGTCACAGGCCTATTGGAGAAATGGAGCTGGAAAGATGTGCCTAATTGCTATCTTAGCAAGCATAGAGGACAAAGGAATAGAAATACATCTTCTGGTAGTACAGTTGCTTGAACCCAGGGTCTTCAATATGCAAGGCAAGTGTCCTTATCACTGAGATATAGCCCCAGATATACATTTTAGAAATAAAAGTAGGGTAGATTAGGAAACGACTTTATGTCTTTCTTCAGTTTTCTCAACAGGAACAGCCATATTTTTAGGAGACTAGTCTGATTAGTTATATCTTGACAAAATCTCACTTCAACAGGTGCACACACCATTGACAACAACAGCAAAAATCCAAAAACCCCACAACCTTTGGCTGGCATGAATAAGATGCGATGGAATACTTCAGTGTGCAATTACATTTTCTGCATAATTAGCCATAAATTGAGCATCCAAACATAGATGCATGTTTAATTAATTATGACTTATTTAAAAGCACTTGGGTGGTGACACTTTGTTCTTCATTTCCTGCAAATCAAATTACTGAAGTTTTCAGTTTAATCTAAAGTAATCTTCCTTGCATTATTTTTAAAATTCCACCCAAGACACAGGCTTGATTACAGCATAAGTAACTGAGGCTGTGCGGTAAATACCATGTCAGGGAGGGTGGGTAGGGATATAGTGGAAGGCATAAGATGGGAGAGAATTAGTAGCACTCATTTTGAACTCGAAGAGATAAGTTGAAACCTGGATTGTCTGAGCTAGGGAATGAAAAACTCAACATGGTGATTTTGATTGGTCTTAACAGAGCACAACACAGAAATAGTGTAGATAAAAACATCTAATACTTAATGATTAGGAATGGGAGATGAGTCTAGCATTAGTGTCCTCTAGAACGTTCTCCTTTGAAACATACTGTCAACTAATGGGTGTTTGCTTTTGTGGGGTTAGAAGGTATGGATTCCAGACTGTTCCCTTTCTAGCAAAGCTTTTTGTCATTACTGAAGTGGAGACATTTGCCTGCTTAAGTGTCCACACTTCTGCATTTTCTGAAATGCTAGACGACACTTTCATGTAGCTACCTCTGCTGAAGGGGTGTTAGTTGCTGGTGCTGCCTCTCCTAATATGAACAGTCACAAAAGCTGAGATAGTAGTATCTCCTATATTCCTCTTTCTGAGACTTCAGACTGGTGATTTTTAACCTTTCCTAGTTAGCATTCGCTAATAGTGTGGACATTAATAGATATCTTTAGATATCTGAGACCGTATTCCAGTTTTGTCCTCCTAAAGACAGCGGTTCCTTATTTGTTACATCACAAATTCAAGTAAATTTTAATTCTAGAATATATCTATGTCTGCCATGATATAAAAATATAAATAATAAACTATGGAGAAATCTGTATTATTTCTACCTGATTCATCACTTAATGAATAAGATTATTCAGTAAGATGAGTGATAGACATCTAGCCCAACACATCTGTTTAGTGTCTAACAATTCTCCACACTCTTTCTCTCTCCTCTGTCCCTCCCTCCTCTCTCCTCCTCTCCCCCACTTTCTCTGTCCTAGACTTTTAAGTTTTCTGGGTTGTGTCAATTCTGCAGGAGGAGGCGCAGAGAATTTTCAGGCAACCATTAGTGAAATTTCAGTAGTTCTAGCTTCTGACTAAAAGATGGTCAAGTCTCTCTGGTGACAGGACTGGAACAAATGTCTTCTACATTTTCCCCAGCTCATTGAACACAGTGAGAAGATGAGAAGCAGATGTTATGCATCCTGGGTAGACACAATAGCTACTGTTTTCACCAGACTGTGGGATGCTCTTGGTCCATTCCTGAAATATTGCTCATCCTAGATTTGATGCTGCTCATACATATGTTCAAATGAATCTTTGTTTTTCCCCTTAGTTGTTGAAAAAAAAAAAACCAGGCAGAATGATATGACTATCATTAAGCACTTTGGATACTAGCATAGACTTCTTTATTATAAACACAGGAAATAAAACCAATTACAGGGAATGTTCCTTTATTTCCACTTGCTCTTGAACTGTGGTCAAAGGAATTGGATTAACCTTAGGTACTTGGCTAGTTAACTATCAAGTATGTGCATTAATTAGGCTCATCCAGCCATTTCTTTGGGTTTAGAGTCATCCAGTTTGTCCTATGAGGGGCTTAAGTGCAGCCTGGCAATGTCTCCCCCTCTACCCTGGCTCCAAGGAAAGAAACACACAAAATGATTCGGTTTTGTTGTCCCCTAGGTTGGGGGCAAATTTCTCATTCTCGACCACACTGTTCTGTTAGTGGCCAAGTTTCCCACCTTCAGTTCTGGGGAACTTCACGGTGCCCAGGATTCTTAGATGATTATCTCCCACACCTGGGTCAATTCCTGCGGGCCTCATCCACTCCCATTTCCATTCTTCAAGATGGAAAGTCCTCTGATCTTTTCCAGTAGGAGGGCTTGCACGAATCCCCCTTCCTTTGCAGTTTTCCTCACTCCTGCATACTACTCTCCCTTACCTGTTTTCTCTCTTCTCCGAAGTGGAAAGTGTTTTCATTTAACTTTTTCACTTCTTGGGCTGTCGTCTTTGAATTTTCTTTCCCTTTCTATTTTGGCTAGAAAGGGAAAATAAATGCCCCCAAGGACTGTTAAGAAAGCAGTGGCAAACAGAGAAACCGTGGGCAGATTAAGATTCTAAAGTAGAATCCTGTCACGCTGACACAATTTTGTTCAATTTTCTCTTGTCATTTTAAGGTGACCTAGAAGTAAGCTACCAATGCTTCTTGCTCTAAATGCCTTCTGGGCTGCTGAGATACCTCAGTGGATAAAGGTACTTGCCGCCATGCATGGCAGCCTGGAATTGATCCTTGGAACCCACACAGTGAAAGAAGAGAGCTGACTTTTGCCATTGATTCTCTGACCTCCACATGCACGCTGTGATACACACATACCCTCTACATGTACAGAATAAATAAATGTACACAAATGCTTTTAAATGGTCACACAGTAGGTTAGCACTTTCCTCAACTTAGCCTCTTCCAGTTTAGAAACTTCTGGAGAAAGTCTTTAGGTCTCTTGGTGGGTTGGAAACAGTCTTTGGTTCTTCCTTTGAGCGAGAAAGAACACTGCTCTTCATTGCCCTTGGTTATCTGGAAGAATGGATGGATGATTATTCCACATGTTGCAGCTTACTGATTTTACTGGATCGAGTGTGAAAATATAGTCCACCTCTTTGCTTTAAGCAGAACTCCCATATTACAAGAGAATTTTAAACTTCCGATGGGCAGAACCATTTCCAGGAGAAGAATGGCAGGAGGAAGACTTCTGAGCCATCGTCTGTGAGAGAACTGGCCTCAGAATTGCTCACTAGCCTACAGCTGGATGACCTTAGCCCCAGGCTTGTGCATCTCCAAAGCTGGGACGGTGGATGTCTGGGTTTGGACAAGGGCAGACTGCCACTGAGGTTTTCCTGTGACAATAAGAGTCCTTCACACACTGTTGATTCAAATCAAAGGGACCCACAGCAGTTTTCACATCTCACTGGTTATTTTGTATATGGCCCTGCATGTTCATTTAGGCTCAAAATTGCACCCATATATTTCCTGCTTTCTGTGATCTCCCTTGCTTCATTTGTTCTTCTGAAATATTTCCAATTGTTTGGGTGCCCAACTGTTCGTGAAGTGGTCGTTCAGTTTGTGCTGAAAGGCCATTTCTTTTAAAAAATGATAAAAAAGATTTATCATCATAATTATTATCATCATGTTATATGTTGATTTCAAAAGGATCCAACCATTGAGGTCCACTGAGACAGTAAATGGTTTCCCCATTCCCAAATCTTGAAACGATTTCCCCCTTTTCAAGCCTCTTATTTTGTGGTTGATGAGGTCTTAGACAGTGAGTCGCGGCAAGAGAGCTTTGTATCAGATCAGCCTGGGCCTGGGTAGCTTAGAGAGCACCTGTACTCAGAGAAAACCATTCCTTTAGTTCACACAACAAGCAGTATAGCATGTACTCTTTGCTAATGGTGGCATCAATCAAAATTGAGGAAGCCATTCTGGGCTCGGGGTCTGGTGGCAAATCTTTTTCAGACTCCTTGTATGTTTTCCTGACACCCTGCATTTCCTTTTACAGCAAACTGAGTTCCTTAAGCTCTCTCCCTATCACACAGAAACTGGTCAGATTCTCCCTGCTGATATGTAGGGTCTACGCTCCTTCACTATGTGTCAGATCAATGGATGCTGAGCGTGAGGGGAGGACCCAAGTGAGGGTATTGACCTCAAACTGTCTAGCAGAATGCGGTTCTGGCAATGGTAGTGAGCGCCGCCTGTCTACATAGCATTCTTGCAAATGGCAAGAAAATGAGTTCCCTGGGAAGACGAATTACAAACTCACCTTCTCTTCAGGGTAAATTCAGAGTCTCTGAGCGGCTAGGCTGAATTTTAACCGTTTCCATTTCCCTCTATTAGGTTTCTTTGCTCATTGTTCAAATGCACCTTTCATGGCTCCTGGCAAGGTGGATATAAGAACCTATGAGGCAATAAGCAGACAGGAGCCCAGAGATCAGGGGAGGAAGAAAGTACTATTCCTTTTGGAACACTACTGGGTGCTGACAGGTAGAAACTACAAGAGTCTCGCAAATAAGTCAAACAATGGGCAGAGGTGTTTTCTTGTTTCATAGAACTGGCTTAGAATGTCAGTTTCAGAGCTGTAAGGAGATATCCATTTCTTTCTCCTCGAGATATGTGTGACTGTCCTTCTAAATCTTCCCAGGAGTGAAAGATCATGGCTGTTGAACATAATTATATTCTTTATATAAAATTACTTAAAATAAATTTAAAAATTTAAAATATTTGCAAGCATCAGGTATTTTCTGTGTATGAGTGTTTGGCCTGCATGTATATCCATGCACCATGTGTGTGCCTAGTGCCCACAGAGGCCAGAAGAGGACTGAATCCTCTGGGACTGGAGTTACAGACAATTGTGAGGCTCCAGGTGGGTGATGAGAGTTGAACCCAGGTCCTCTAGAAGAACAGCAGTACTCTTAACCACTGAGCTGCTATGTCACCTCTCCAACTGTTATAATTACAATCTTTTTTAAATAGCAAATGGCTTTTATGTTTAACATAACTATGTGTGTGCAAAACCCTAAATGGATTTGAGATTATTTTCCCCCCATGTACTTGTGTTGACTAATCTTGGTTGTCAGCTGATGACATCTGGAATCAACTAACACCCAAGCTGCTAACCATCCCTGCAAGGTTTTATTAATCAGAAGAGGGAAGGCCCATCCCGATCTGGGCCAGGCCTTACGGTGGCAACCCACAAGAAAGGACATGGGAGAAGAAAGGGTTTTGGTTTTGTCTGCTTGCCCTTACTCTCAATGGCAAGTTTGCTTGTCTTGTTGCTCTGGCCAGTATAGTTCAACTTCTTCAGGATTTCAGTCAATCTCTGAGAATCCTCCCAGACTCCAGCACCAGATGGGTAGACATATCCAGCCTCATAGATTGAACAAATACCACACTCTCCGCCTTTCTGTCATGAGACAGCCATTGTTAGATTACCAGACTCTATCCCATAAATTAGTGAAGTAAATCCCGTATATACATTTATTCTCTCAGTTCTGTTCATTTAGAAAGCTTTAATGACACAATACTTAGCACTGAAAATACTTGATCTCTGTTTTCTCCTTTCTACAATTTCCTTACCTTTTGCACCCAGCTCAATTGTACCATCTCCTAAATCTTCCTCTGATTTCTCCAGTTCCACACAGTCTTCCCCTCCATTCACCACATACCCACTGCTTTCAAACCTTCCACATGTCAGGTTCCCAGTTTCCTAGGGACAGCACATCCTCAGAGGTATATCTCTGTACCTCTCGGGTCTTGCAGATACAAAGTAGCCGCCGAAACCTTGTCTAGTGCTGTAATTATGATCCTGAATCTGCAAGTTCTGATTACCCACAACAATCGAGAAAGCAACAGGTTGTGGAAAAACCAAACTCACTTGCAACACCAACATTCTCCTAGTCAGCTGCATCCCTGTGACGTGTTGGGACCATTTGGAGTCCTGACCTTCAGCTGCTCTTCCCTGCTAGAACCTTCTAATTGAAGTTACTAAAAGCTGTGCCTTGCCTAGAGGATCAGAGGATGGTATTTTCACCTGTTGGCCATTGACTGCTGGGTATTTAAGCCTCCATGGTGCTATTAAAGAAGGACCTTTTTTACCAGTGATTGGAGGTCTGTGTGTCTGTCTGTCTCTCTGTGTGTTTCCTCAAACTCCAGCCCCTTGCCCGAAACGCGAACTGGATTCTAGCGCATAGAGCGCAGACGGGGGCGTGCTGAGCAACAGTGACCCTTACAGGAAGAACTTCTGATATAAGTAGCAGACTCAGTCACATTCACAGGCAGCCTAAGTGGGGTTGTAATAGATAGTGGAAGAACCACCTGAGGATAGCAGGATGGTGAAGGAGGCCTGGATCATTTGCCCAGGAGGGTGTGGCCAAATAGAAGAGCGATAAGTCTGTGAGCACTTCAGAATTTGCATAGTAGAAGTCTAGTTAGGAATTTAGGGAATGATTTGTTAAGGGCAGCTAAACTTTCTCCATGATGGAAAGATTTGCTTTTAAATAAGAGGCTTGTCTGTTTTCGCTATTTGGGGTAGAAGTATTTGCGAGTGCATTGCAGACTTCTAGGAGATGTATTTTAGATGATCCACTGACCCCACAAATAACTCACTTTCCCTTGGGAAAATTTACTTTGAGAAACAAATTATCCTAAAATTTCAAGATTTAAAAATAGCTAGCATTTATTATCTGCCTCTTTCTGAGTCGGGGATCTAGGCACGACTTAGTTGGGTGTTTTTAGGTCAAGGTCTTTCCTAAGATTGCAACCAAGTTATTGGCGGGGTGGTGGTGAAATTATAGCTGAAGTTTCACTTACACAGTGGATGGAGATCCACGGACCAAACCACTCACTGGGCAGTGATAGCCCCAGAGGCAGATATTCTAGGGAGCATGTTGCTTCAGGTGGAAGTCACAGTTTTTACAATCTAATCTCAGAAATGGCACCCTCTTACTTCTTTCCATTTGGCTAATTAGAATTGACTTCTGAAGTCTAGCCTACATTCAAAAGGCATTTTTACACAAGGACAAGATTTTGTCTCCCACAGACTCTCAGTGGCCATGCCTGTTCTGCTTGCCTCATGATTGACTGGCTGGAAAGAGTGGAGAAAATCTCCCTACTAGAAATTCCAGGAAAGCTTTGAGAGACTTATCCAGCCTCTGCACATTTCTCGTCCTGAAATAGAAAACTTTTGCTCGCCCTATTTCCTGGAAAGGAAGCTAATCTTTGTAGAGAATGAAGCTGTGCAGACTGGAACAGATGACACAGGCAGAAAGCCTTCTTTGGCTTCTCACCTGCCCTTCTGCCTTTAGGTTTTATGAGTTATCTCTGTTGCCTTTTTAGAAATTCTCTCGCAACTCCCCTATTCTCAGCTAAGGTCATGCTGGTTCAGATACTTGCATGGAATTCTTCCGTGGTATCATAAATGACATATAATCAATAGGTTTGAAATTTCAACACTGCAGACATTAGCTTCACATTTATTTAGTGAGTGTGTGTTCTGTGTAAAGCAATGTCCTAGACAATGGGAAGATGATGAGGGAAGAGAGAGCTTATTATCATACATTCTAGCTCAGTCATTCTTCAAAAAATGATTAAAAATTATGTATATGTGTGTGCCTATATGGTGGTATGTGCACTTGAGAGCAGGTACTCACAGAAGCCAGAAGAGGGCGTCAGCTCTCTTGGAGCTGGAGTTACAGGTAGCTGTGAATCCCCTTATATATATGATTTTTCTTGTGAATTTAGGTATGAAACAACCACCATGTGTATATGAATTTGAAAGTCCAAACAGTAGATGGTTTGGGCCTTTCATTTATGTGTTATATAGTGTGGGAGAATTGTCTGTATTCTGTCAATCATGTTTTAAATAAATGCTGATTGGCCAGGCAGGAGGTGTAGGCGGGAAAACCAGACAGGAAGAGGAAATGACGCAAGGAGAGCAGGAGAATTCTGGGGAGGAGGAAGTTGATTCCTCCCACTCCTGCCCAGATCATCGAAGCAGCAGGATGTGACTTGCCAGCTGAATAAGGTACAGAGCCATATGGCTAAAATAAATCAGAATAATGGGTTAGTATAACTCATAAGAGCTAATAAGTAATCTGACCTAATGGGTTGGTTGGCAAAATACTAACCAGGACAGACTTTAATTGAGTTTGTAAGGATTAGGGGGTGGGGAGACCAAACTTTTCACTGTTTCTCAGCCTGGACCCCAGTTTGAAAGA
The DNA here is from genome assembly GCF_982192425.1 of Myodes glareolus. Lineage (NCBI taxonomy): Eukaryota > Metazoa > Chordata > Mammalia > Rodentia > Cricetidae > Myodes > Myodes glareolus. Next base: position 34,184,408 of record NC_142040.1, read on the forward strand.
TGTAGAGCTGGCTTAAAAGCAGTCTTAATCTTGGTGCCCAACCATTCAATTCTCAGCTCAAAGCAGAGTTGCTGCAGACAAGCTGTAACTCACAAGTGAGGAAAAAAAAATACAAGCTTGCTGCCACGAGCTGTTGATTTTGTTATTATACATCATTGTAGCAATAGCTGTCTAGTATATTCAATTTATGGATGCCAAATAATAGAGTATTGTAGAAGACAGGACTAATGTACCCCTCAAAAATGTCCATACCCAATTCTTGGAACCTACAGAACATTACTTTCTATGATGAATGTGTCTTTGCAGAGATGACTGAGGATCTGGATGCAGAGCTACTCTGGATTATCAGCCTGAGCCCAGTGTTCTTATGCTAGGGAGGCAGGTGAGAAAAGGAAGGAGATGTGACAATGGAAATTGTTGTCTGGTACTTCCTTGCAGACTTTTCACCTCAGTAGTGAGGGTACTTACAACCCAAAGTCAAGATTCCATCCATCCAAGTTTGGTGTACACATGAGTTTATTGGGGTTATTCATAGGAGCATGCATGACTCCAAGGGACTGTACCACTGAAGGACGCTACAGGGAGGGTGGATGCCTCATGAAAAATTGCACTCTTGAAGAGTTTCTTGTGCAGTTAATGGGTAGGTGCACTATTGAGGAATCCCATCCCTATCAATTGTTATCTCTTTTATTGTGTTGGGGAAGAGACGGCGCTTGTTAGGCTCTCAGAGAGCCTTAGGATCCTGTGAGCCCCATGACCCTATGATCCAGTGAGCCCCCATGTTTCCTCTAGGAGGGAATGCAAATAGGCTAAGTCATTTACAGCTGATCACAACTGCTGTGATCCAAGACAGCAACGATGATGTCCAACTTGGAGGAAATAGCTATAGATAAAACAGAGCCTGGAGTCATGGGGTCAAGAGATCAAGGACAGTGGACAGCCATAGAAGTTGGAAAAGGGGAGCTCCTAGAAGGAGATCAGCATTGCTAACACCTTTACATCAGTCCTATAAGATTTGCACTTCTGACCTCTAGAGACAGAAGACAATAAGTGTGCATTATAAGTCAGTAAGTTGTAATCTATTATAATAGCAATAGAAAATTAATACAAATTTATTAGATTAAACAGTTAATTACTATATTTCCTCCTTGCTATAGAAAAATATTTATATTTACAATAATACATCATGACATTGCCCTACTAATATATTCAGAAAATGTATTTTCTAAAGTACACAAACTTATTTGTTATGGTGGAAAAATCAAGATGGTAGCATTACTTGAATATACATTATGAAGGAAAAATAAACATGCATTACAAAATGCATCCTTTTAAACTAGGGTTAACAAAACATGGATGAAGGTGGTAAAGGTCTAGGTGAATGAGTATCCAGGTACAACAGGACTGAAGCACATAGATCTCCTAGAGACTGCAACAGAATGCATAGGGCCAGCACAGGTTTAGGCCAGATGTGGTCTTGCACTGGAAGCAGGAAGTAGACATGGACTCCCACTCCCAAGCAACAAGCAATATCCAATTGACATCCACCTGCAAAGGAAAACCTAATTTTCTTCAATAGAGTCTCACTGTGCATATTAGTCACACTTACAGGCAGGTCCCATGCCCAGTAGTAGATGGCTGTCTCTAAACAAACTCAGTGGTATTTTTATAGGTTTTTTGTCTCATATGGTTTTGTATGGGCATTTTTTTGTTGTTGTACTGGACCTTTCTTGCATATTATGGTTTCCAGTTTTATGTTTTTATGCCTTGTATGTATGCGTTTCATGTATTTTTTTTTCTTTTCTTAAAATTTTTTGTATGCTTGCCTTTTTTTTTTCTAAAGAGAGAGAAAGAAAGGGCATGAAGTTGGGTGGGTAGAGAAGTGGGGAGGATCTGGGCGGAGCTGGGGAGGGGTAACCAAGATCAAAATACATTGTATGGCAAAATTATTTTCACTAATATGTAAAAATATTTTATAACATATGCAGATGTACAGATTTTGAGTATTATAAACAACTAAAGTTACATTAATAAAGAGTTGGTGGCTAGCTCCTCTCTTGAGGTTTTAAAAGTTTATATATTTGTATACACACAGTATATATATATATATATATATATATATATATATAAAATTTATAAATCTGTATCTACTTCTAGAGGTTTGGGTCTAGGAAAAGCAAGCAAAATTTGGGGTTAGTAAATTTTTACTAAAAAGCTGAAAGGGTAACTTGTAAGTTTTGAACACACATGTAACTGTGGAGCGGTTTCTCATCTTTGGGAGATTAAATAGTCCCACCTAGCTTTAACGCTGATTGCTGTTTCTCTACAGTTATGTATTTTAGATACACTTTATTGCTAAAAGTCATGCATAAAAAGCAGTGACTATAGTACCATCGATTCCTACGTCCCATTGTCCAGCTCCAGCTCATCCACCTGTCTGTTACAAGGTCTGTTACTCAGTCTCCTCACCATAGGGGTTATTTAAAAGCAAATGCCAAACATTGTCTTTTAAACACAGATTTCAGTCCGGGCTGTGAAATGACAGAGGATAAAGGAGTCTTTTACAAAGCCTAACCATGCTGAGAGCATCACACCTAATAAATCTAACAATGATTTTAAATATGTTCATAGTACCGGTTCAGACTCTTTATAATCTGTATTTTTAATGAAACCCCACAGGAGGTTCCTGTCTTTTCTGCGAATCCCTGCTTTCGACATTGTTTTATAATGTCCTATTATGGAAGGACAAGAGAAGCTTTATAAGGTTTGAAGCTGCTCAAGCTCAGCTTATTCTTTGAACTGTTTGAGCATCCACACAGAGTGCTTCCAGACATTCATTGAATCAGTTGTTTATTGAACGTTTAGCACATCTTATTGGAGGGTAGAGAGAAGGTGAGAGGCATAGGGTTTGACTTTCAGAAGATGACAAAATGGAACAAAGAAAAGAGAATGACAAGGGAAGGAAGAATAGCTGGTGACTATGGGAACATCTCGAGGGGGGATCGTGATTCTGAATGCATACAGTGCCAAAGATTTGAGCAGCTCTGCCTTCTGGATTAGTGGATCCAGCTAGAAGGATCTGGAAGCCAGATGAAAGAAAGACAGTGTGTTAGAAATCCAGCCCGAAAGGGGGATAGGACTGAGATGTTCCAGTAAAGGAACAGGGCACAGGGTAGCAAGGGCCAGCATAACGCCGTCATAGAAGTGGGGGAGTATATACACAAATTCACACTAAACAGAGACGCAATGTGTGGATACTTGCCGGCAGAGAGTGACCTTAGCTTGGGTTGGAAGCATGGGTCCCTCTAGGGTTCTTGACTAGAGACAACACTGTGGACGTAGGAGGCATTTCCTAATTCCAGCTCTTACTAGATTTGATGACAAGGCCCACCTCCTTCTCACACAGTGTTTCTGATCTATTACCTGTTGTGATTTCAAGGTTTGACAGAGGTAACTCTAGTGCAGGACTCCTGCTTTATCTGTTCTATCTAGTCACATGACTTCTAAGTCAAAGAAGCTGCTTGAGAACAGAATGGGTAGGGCAGTGACACCCATGGGGAAATGCTTTTGGTGTGGGACAGTCTCTCGACAAGTTCCTGGCCGCCGAATCAAGCTTGGGGGTCATTTACAGAAAATCATGATCAGAATCCAGGACATCAAAATTAAAGACCTCATGGGACCCCCGTGCATTCTTTCCTAAATATCAAATGGAAATAATTGCCAATCAAACACACTGCCGAGATGAATAATGAAAAGCTAATAATTGTTTTCCTTCCCTTTTAAAGAAACACGCCACACTCAGACGCCCATTTACTGATATTTTCAGTTAAAATGTCACATAATATTTGTTATATCAACAGGAAAATGGAAATTGAGTTGGCAGTGAAGCATTTGCAGTGACAACTGTTGCCTTGGAAACTGTAGTAAGCAATCATAATTACAATTAGCAAGTCTCCCACAAAGTGTACATAAATACTCGCATGCCAGAGATGAGTGCCACCCATCAGACAGCAGAGCATGCCGTGGGACCGGCCTCTCTTTCTCCTTGACACATCTTTGTAGACATTAAAGTCCTAGTGAGAGACACTGCAGCGTCTATGAATGTAGGTGAATAGATTTTCTTTATTTGCTGGTTTGGGGCGCACGGCATAATGACATTTGACATACAACAGACTACACAGATGGTTCGAGTGACCCTTAGCTGAAGTACGGCTGGTCTTGAATGGACTTTTAAACAAAGCCTGGTCTCAGGCGAAAGAGAGGCAATTGTACATAATAATTACAATTACGCGGCTGCTCTGGGGAAAAGCGTGGTGACGGAGAAGGAATGGGGATAGCGGGCGACTCAATCACTCTCTGCTCCTCGACTCCAGCTTCTTCAGTATTACCTCGGAAGTCTTCCTTTGGATTCGGCCTGCCGTGTGAAATAGAAAGAAGTCACCGAATGAGTGAGGGATGGGCCTGCTCCTGTCCTGACACCTCAGAAGTGTCCTGACCTCTGAATTCTTTCACAAGCAAGGGAGAAAAGACAGTTAAGTCAGGTGTGGGTTTGTGTTTCTTTATTTCCTTTAAGATTTATTTATTATGTATACAGGGTTCTGTCTGCATGCCAGGAGAAGGTATACAGGTATACAGATCTCATTATAGATGGTTGTGAGCCACCATGTGGTTGCTAGAAATTGAACTCAGGGCTTCTAGAAGAGCGGCCAGTGCTCTAAACCTCTGAACCATCTCTCCAGCCCTGTAGGTTTGTGTTTCAAACAAAGCTTTGAGGGTGAAGTTATCATCCTAGAAAAACCTTTGCTATTTCTAGGGCTGTAGGGAATGCCCCAAGCTCCATTCTCTTATACACGGTAGAATTTCTTCTGTTCGGCTTGTCTGAGCATGCTGGCTGCCTGGTGCTCTCCAGATGAACACGTGCTGTGAGGGGCTGCCATGAGGTGAGGGGCAGCAGGGGGAGCAGTGCTGACAGGCCTCCTTTGAGAACAGAGGCCTTGACCCAAGCTTGCACGAAGTCTGCGAAAATAAGGAAAACAAATAGCCTTGGTATAGACACAAAAATAATCGGAAGAAATGACACAAAAGACTCTGTAAGGAGAGAGGGAGGAACCAGGAGCAGGGGATACCAGCACACTGCCCTCCCTTTTCTAGATAATGTCAAGTGCTGTCGGGTGCTTCCCCTGGAACTAGGCTTGCTTGGCAATAGAGGCCAGGTCAGATCAGGTTCATACCTAAGGGGTATGAACTCTTCTTGCCTGCTATATGAATGATCTACACTTTAGAGGGGGTTGGGTGGTATCGCCTGGAACACAAGGCAGCAGCTATACTACTTTGTTCTTCCTACCCCTGGCTCCTGCCCCAGGAACTAAAAGTGCCTGGAATCCTATAAGGTCTCAGTGGTCACAACCATGTCACAAAATGGATAGGCAGAGTATCTTAGGTTTCTCTCCTGATAATTTGATCGAGGTAGGAAGATAAACTTGTTTTAGTCAAAACTAAGATTTCATCTTTTTGTTGGTTTATTTTATTTTATTTTATTTGAGGCAAAATCTCACGCTAGTTGCCTGGAACTGTGTACTTCAGTTGGCCTTGAAATTGTGATACCCTCTTGCCTCAGCCTTTCGAGTGTTGCGATTAATGGTACGAGCCATCTCAGCTGGCCATTACTTTTAGCGGCTCTGAAAGTGTAATTCCTTATTGGAAGGCCAGCCCTGTGTAGGCCTTCTAGAGAGAGGAAAGAGGGATGTCAGGGCTTCAAACTAAAAAAAGAAAGAAAAAGGCCTGATGGTATGGGTGGGTAGCAGGACTTAGGACTCACACTAGGGAAGCATACAGTACTATTGTGCTCCTTATGTGTTTAGTTAGTTTGTTTTGTTTTTCTTGATTTGACACAATCTAGGGTCACCGGGGAAGAGAGAACTTCAGCTGAGAAAATACCTTTGGTCTGTAGGCAAGGCTGTGGGCTTGATTAATGATTGGTGTGGGAAGACTCAGCCCATTATTGTGGTTCCGCCCCTGGGCAGGTGGTCCCCAGTTGTTTAAGAAAGCAAACTGAGCAATCCATGGTAAGCAAGCCAGTAAGCAGAATTCCTCCACTGTTTTTTTTTGCTTGTTTTTAATTTTTTAATTCTTTATTTAATAGGTTTTTTTTTCATTTTATATATCAGGCACAGTTCCCCCTCCCACCCATCCTTTACTTCCCCCAAACATCTCTCCTACTCAATCCCCCATCCACTCTTCAGAGAAGGTAAGGCCTCCCATGAGGAGTCAACAAAATCTGTAATATCACATTGAGGCAGAGCCAAGGCATTTCCTCACTGCATCTAGGCTGAGCAAGGTAACCCTCCATAGGGAATGGGTCCCAAAAAGCCAGTTCATGCACTGGGGATAAATTGTAGTCCCACTGTGGCCCCACAGACTGTCCTAGCCACAGAACTGTTGCCCACATTCAAAGGGTCTAGTTTGATCCTATGTAGGTTCCCCAGCTGTCAGTCTAGAGTCAGTGAGCTCCTACAAGCTCGGTTCAACTGTCTCTGTGGGTCTCCTCATAATGATCTTGACTCCTTTGCTCATAAAATCAACCCCTCCTCACTCTCTTCAACTGGACTCTGGGATCTCAGCCCAGTGCTTAGCTGTGGATCTCTACGTCAGCTTCCATCAGTTATTGGATGAAGGTTCTGTGATGACAATTAGGGGAGTCATCAATCTGATTACAGGGGAAGGTCAGTTCAGGCACCCTCTCCCTTATGGCTAGGAGTCTTAACTGGAGTCATACTTGTGGATTCCTGGGAGTTTCCCTAGCACCAGGTTTCTCCCTAACCCCTTAATGGCTCCCTCTATCAAGAAATCTCTTTCCTTGCTCTCCCTCTCTGTTCCTCCCCCACTCAACCATCCCATTCCCTCATCTTCTCCACCTCTCTCCTCTTATCCCTCCCCCTCCCAATTTACTCAGGAGATCAGATCTATTTCCCCTTTTCAGGACCAACCATGCCTATTTCTCTTAGGATCCTTCTTGTTGCCTAGCTTCTCAGGGGTTGTGGATTGTAGCCTGGTTATCCTTTTCTTTATGTATAATATCCACTTATGAATGAGCACATACCGTGTTCATCTTTCTGGGTCTGTGTTACCTCACTCAGGATTGTTTTTTTTTCTAGTTCCATCCACTTGCCTGCAAATTTAAAGATGTCATTTTTTAAAACCATTTTGTAAATGTACCACATTTTTAAAATCCATTCTTTGTGCAAGGGACATCTAGGTTGTTTCCAGGTTCTGATTATTACAAATAATGCTGCTATGAACATAGTTGAGCAAATGTCCTTGAGGTATGAGTGTGCATCCTTTGGGTATATGCCCAAGAGTGGTATTGCTCGATCTTGAAGTAGATTGTTTCCTATTTTTTTTTTTGAGAAACCGCCACGCTGATTTCCAAAGTGGCTGAATAAGTTTGCACTCCTACCTGCAGTGGAGGAGTGTTCCCCTTACTCCACATCCTCTCCAGAATAAGTTGTTATCAGTGGTTTTGATTTTTAGCCATTCTGGTGTCTCAGAGTTGTTTTAATTTGCATTTCCCTGGTGGCTAAGGATGTTGAGCAATTCCTCAAATATTTCTCGGCCATTTGAGTTTCTTCTGTTGAGAATTCTCTGTTTAGAGGTGTACTCCATTTTTCAGTTGGTTTACTTGGTATTTTGATGCCTAGTTTCTTCAGTTCTACATGTTTTGAAGATCATTCCTCTTTTGGATGTCCTCCACTGTTTTTGCTTCAGTCTCTGCATCCAGCAGAGACTTGCAGCTCTTACCTGGAGTCCTTGCAGTGACACTTTATGTAATCGTGGATTCAGATCTGTAAGATGCAATAAATTCTTTCCTCCCCCAAGTTGCTTATGGTCATGGTCATTACTATAGCAATAGAAAGTGAACTAGAATGGCTGTGGTTGTCAAGTGTGGAAACACTGAGCTCCACCTACTGCAGACAAGGCTGAGGTGCTGGAAGAGGACTTAAGGGGCTGGCATTGGGAAATGCCTTCTTACTGCTGAGCTTAAAGAGACAGACACTGTACGTGTGTGCAGAGGGAATGAGGATAGGGCTGGAAAGTACCAGGAGAAGCCTATATATGAGGAGAAGCCTGTTTACAAGGAGAAGCCTGTTTACCAGAAGCCTATATACCAGGAGAAGCCTGTGTACCAGGAGAAGCCCGTTTACCAGGAGAAGACTGTGTACCAGGAGAAGCCTGTTTACTAGGAGATCCTGTTTTGTGAGCCTAAGGACTAGTGCAGAGCTCATGACTTTCATCATTTTAGGAGTTTATTACTCTATGTGACTGCAGCTTCACACAGCATCTCTGGACTTTGGCTGGTCCCCAAAGCTCTACCTCCTGTTGGGAACCCTCCTGGAGGATGCAGAAGTTGTTTTCTGACTTGACATTGGCCAATTTGACTCTCTACTTGGAGCCCCTCTTGTAGTAGGAGGCCATTTGTTTGTTCCTGGCTGCTCAAACCCAAAATAACCACACAGAAACTATATTATTTGCAAAACTGTTTGGCCAATAGCTTAAGTGTATTTCTGGCTAACTCATATCCTAAACTAACCCATCTCCATTAATCTGTGTATTGCCACATGGCTGTGGCTTAACGGCAAAGTTTCGGCATATCTGTCTCTGGCAGAGGCTCCATGACTTCTCTTTGATTCTGCCTTCTTTCTCTCAGCATTCAGTTTAGTTTTCCCCGCCTAGCTCTACTCTGCCCTGCTATAGGTCCAAAGGAGTTTCTTTATTAACCAATAGTACTCACAGCACACAGAGGGGAATCCCACATCACCCTCTAGTCCTTGTTGTCTCCTTCTTCATTCCTATGTTTCCTCTATTAATGGAAGGATACAGTGATAGGCTACTAGATCCACCAAACATCCTAGGGTATCACCATGATTAGGCCTTAAGAAATGGTCCCAAGGTAACACGTTACCCCGAATCATCTGAAAATCAGTACCAGACTGCTTCAGGACCTTCTACGTCCCTTATACTTTGTCACTTTTACAACTTCCACTTACTGCAGAAACGTGTGCATGTGGTAACAGTAGAGGAACGCAGATTTTCCCCTTTGATCTTTATTGTGTAATAGAAAGGCAGTGAGGGTGCCTGGGAAATGTAACTTGGGGGTCCCTTGGGCTAGTAACACATGGCAGAAAAGGAGGGTGGATGCCCGACTGAGAGAAACAGGAAAATAATGGGTCCCTCTTGTAAATTCAGTAACTTCCCTCTGGATGTTCAGGGAGAGCCATGAACTGGCTCCAAGGTCACCAGCAAGAAATGACTGCCACCCCCTTTTTTTCCCCTGAACATCCATGATACTCTCTATCGTTTTTTACTGACAGTTTACTTGTGTGTTTTTTTTCTCTTTGCTAAAGCATAAATAAAATTAACTATGTGGAAACAGAAACCCAAGGACAAGTGAAAGACAGCGAGCGGAGAAGCTGTCATGGAGGATTAAGCCATTGCATCCTTTCCTTTGATAACACGTGGCTTTGCTTTAACATCCCCAGCGCTGGATTCCATCACCTATCCCCACTATGACCTGGCAAATTACAGTTTGACAAGCCTGTTATACTGAAAAGCATGGATTGTGTCTCATGCAGCTCTGGACTTTGTATAACTGTATTGTCATGCAGTGAGCATTTCCTGTCTCATAGGATCTAACAATGATGCTTATTGAATGCTTATTAGTCACTTGGTTCTGCTGTATGTGCCTGCGGTAACTCCTCAGAGTAACCATATAAAGTAATCTACCTGCTTGTTGGCTCCGTTTTACTACCTAGGATCTGAAAGTGATGTTCAGAGGACAGAAATAGCTAGCCTAATGCCACCCAGCAAGTAGGTGGCAGGCAGGGGCTGGCTGAGGAATGGATGTGAGCAGTCTGACCAAAATTTATACTGCCTTGCCTGCTACTGCCTCTTGTCCATGGACTAACAAAACGTGGTCATTAATCGTCTGCCTACAAATTATAAGTGTTCTTCTCGGATGGATGACATTGGTGCTTCCAGTTTCCATGCATTTCTAAGCAAATGAATGTCAGCGATCTCCTTGGTGTTGATCAGGTGGATTGGGATGCCCCTTGGGGGTCGGCTCTTCTGCGTTTTAAAGTCGACCCTGCCACCGACTTGATGTGTGGTCTTGAAGAAGTCACTTAACCTTTCCTGCTTCTCATCTCCAACTTCCATCACTGGACATTTACATAAGATTTGTTGCCATAGTAATAGAAAATAATACTGACCTATCTCTCAGGAGTGCGTGCCTTGGGGATTGACTAATTTACAGCTGTGAAGAGCTTTCAGCGTTGGAACTGCTAAACAACAGTGCGGTCGTAAAGAGAATTTAAAACTCCATCAGCTTGTGGAGCAGGCTGGCGGTTGATACCACATTATATGTTTAACTATTAGTATTACTATTCATAATAAACCTTTATGAGGTACTTTAGGAGGTTGAAGTGTTTTTATGAGAGATAATTAGTTGTTCCAACCAGCTCTATGAGGTAGGTCAGTATTTTTATCATCCCTATTTTAGAAATCATATTAAATTGGCACAAGCATCATTAAGAAAGCTTTAAACTTCCTGATATTTGGAAACAACCTGTGAGCGGAGACAGTTCCTATATAGCTGTTCCGCCTCACATGCAGATCTTGGTAGGGCCACAGGGGAGGGAATTATGTTTTCTGTTCTCAGCTTACAACACTTGGCAGTTCTTTAATTATTTTGATGTTTACACACTATGTGGAGTTTCTTGTGATATTCTTTTTGTGTATCAGTCTGGGCATCTGGGGGGAAAAAAAGTCCACTCTAGGTACTTCAAACAGCAGTGTTGGATGGGCTGGGTGTGGTGGTGCACACCTTTAACCCAGCACTCAGGAGGCAGAGGCTGGAGAATCTGTGAGCTTTAGATCAGTCTGGTTTATGTAACAAGTTCTAGGACAGCTAGGACTACATAAAGTGACCCCATCTCAACAAAAATAAAGCAAAAAAAAAAGTGTTTGTTGAGCTCACTGTAAGAGCCAGTGGGGAGAATGTGTTGGAGGAACTCTGAAAAAGGAGAGGTCTGTCTGACATTGGTCAGTCCCAATTCCAGGTAGGCTGTCAGGTTCTAGGGCCCAGGAACACTATGCAGAGAAGCTGACCTAGAGTCAAGAAGGAGGCAGATACTTGTAGAGTTGCTCCCACAAATCGGAAGATGTCTCGCCTGCTTTCCCGCTCTGATCTTCACTGTGTAATAGAAAGTGAGCAGCGAGGGTGCTTGGCGTTGCCCTTGACGCATGGCCGAAAAGGAGGGTGGATGCCTGACTGAGATACAGCAGGAAAGTTACAGGCCCCTTTTCCAAATTCACTAACTTTCCCCTGGATGTTCAGGGAGAGTCATGAACTGGCACTAAGGCCACCAGCAAATGCAGGTTGGCCTGCATTTCTAACTCATATCACCAATGTCAAGGGTCATGTGGGTACCAGGCACCACCCTGGGTCTGAATTATGTACTTGTTTACTGCTGGGGCTCCAGTGGCAGACGGTAAGAAAGTTCATCTTTACCTACCTTCTGCGATGGGGATCAAATTAAATCTTGTCCATAGGAGGCTTGGGTCATACAAAGGAGGCAGGGGAGTAGGGTGGGAGAGAAGACTGCAGAGGCAGCATGTGAGAAAGTACGTTGTCGGCAAATGGGAAAGTTAAACACCCCAAGCTTAGACCACAAAACTGGCTTATGTCCCTGGTACGGGCACATAGGTACTCAGAATGTCTGAAAAATCGCCCGTGGCTCACTTTAATACCAAAGAGTCCACCCTGTATGGAGAGTTCAGATGTTTGTTAGACATGTAATATGTAAGGTTATGTGGGAACAGGTAGAATATGCGCAGAAGAGCCCATGCCATGAAACGATGCCCCAAATCCTTGCTTCTAAACTGTGATGTAAAACCCCCGTCCTTCGTGTAGCAGGGCTGTCGGGTTTGAGCTTCACGTCCTCGGTCTGCTCCAGTCTGCTCTGCCTTTAACACTCAGAAGTGTATTCTTTCTTCAGAAACCGTTCTTAATTTCTCCAGTATTGTGTGTTTCTGCTCAACTCTTCATTTGGAGACACAGGAACCCTGGTGGTGCTACCATCCCCCCCCCCCCGCCCCGCCCCCGGTCGCTAATACAATTGCACTTTGTAAATAGGTTTTCTAAATTTTCTAAAAGTATTTATGAAGATAAATCCAGGATTGAGATGAGATTTTCTTCTCTTTGAATCTAGTCAGAGCTTCTGATATTGAAACCTTGACTGAGGGTGACTGAGAGGTTCGGTGGGTACATTTGCTTGGTGCCAAGGCTGATGACCTGAGTTTGATCCCTGGGACTATATGGTGAAAGGAGAACAGATTGCTGTAAGTAGTTCTCTGACCTCCACATGCATGCAATGGCACACATAGACACACAGATACATGTACCGCACGCACGCACACACACACACATACACACACACACACACACGGAGAGAAAGCGAGAGAACAAGAGAAGATAATAGTACTTGAAAAAACGTAATTTAAAAAGACTGAAAGTTGCAAGTTGCCGGTGTCACAGTGTGTCACATCCGGGTCCTCTTTCAGGTGCCGGTTGCTGTCTTTGCGGAGCTCACATGGGGCTTTATGGACGAGGTTACACTGTTCCTTGTAATTCATCCCGACTTGCTTCAGCTCTACAGCTCCTACTCTTAAACACTGTTATCAATAACCTCATAGGGAGGCTGATCTATAACTCAGGCTCATGAAATAGCTGATTAAAAGAAAAGAGGCACCCCGTTTCCTGACCTCCATTTTATGAGAGGATGTATTGGTGTGTAAAAAGTAACATACCTGGCCGGGTAAACTGAGGTAAGTTTTTTTTTTTTTTCTTGGTCTTCTTTACTAAGTTAGGCGTGTTTGCCCTGTTCGTGAGCTGGAGGAGGATCAGCTGTGCTGACGTATTTTAAATGTTGGGTAACACGTCCAGGTAGCATGGGTCAACTTGCCCAGTTGCCAAGTTGGCCTGATACTCCTGGATGATGCTGAAACACGGGCCCAGCGAATGCTGAGAAATCCTTACGCGGAAACAGGCTTCTGCAGCAGCCCACCGTCAGTCATTCCGCAAAGCCACGAATTTACGCCCACTCTTTCCCCTGGAGACAGTGCGGTCCCTCCTATGGCCTGCTGTTTCCCCAAGTAAAGGCCTTATCATTTGTACCGTGCAGAGAAAGCCCATGTCAGACCCCCTCCCCCCAAACCACTGCTTTTCATCAATCTCTGCGGCTGCAGAGCCCTGCGGAGGAAGACAATATCCAAATTGCTTTCCGTCAAATAACTTATCCCAGACAACGGCAGCAAATCTAAAGCGGAGGTTTAGCGACAGGAGCTTTGGCAGGTGAGGCGCCCTCTGCAGGGATCCTTGGACCGTTTTGATCTGTTTTTTTTAAAGCTGTTGTGAGATGGTTGTCATCTTTGGAAGCGTTTCCTCATGAGTAAAGCCAAGATCTAAGCTATAGACAAATCCCCCCTTTGACTCAGCTGGGTTAACCAGGCTTCACGAGGCCCCTCTCTACTCACTGGACCCAGGCATAATCAGAGGCAGATTTCCAACAAGGCTGGCTGAGAGAATCTCTTTAGACAGTATCCAGAGTTCAGAGTCCACTCCCCAGCCTGGATGGATATGCTAGACCCTGCATGACCTCAGTGAGTGTCCTTCAGACTAGTGGTGCTTATGTGATCCGGAAGAGAATCACGTTTTCTGGTTTCTGGTTTCCACTTTCCTGGCAGTAAACATTATATGTGGGTGGTTTTTCTTACGCAGTGACTGAGTCTGCACATAGCTTGACTAGAACTAGGCTGAGAAATAGCAGCCTATTAGGCCCACATCCTCAGTAATTCATGGCCTAGAAAGGAGCCGCAGGAGAGACCACTTGGGTTTCCTCTCTCAATGCCACTGATATGTGTTTCAAAAACAATTTATTCATAAATAACACAAGTCTACAAAATTAGTGTGCTAACCAAAAGGCAACTATCCCCAAAGGAAGTGTTTCTGTTTAAATTTAATTGATTTAAAATTAGCGTTCTTTTCTTTTGATGGCTTCATTCTTGTTTACTGGGAAAACTTGCACAGCAAAACACATACTGTGTGTGTGTACCTGGGCATTGCTATTCTCCCTGGCAAATACTCTCCACGCAGCTCCTGGATACATATTTGCCTCAGAGACCAGAACCACTCTGAAGGAGCTGTTCAGGGCTCCCAAAGAAAGGCGATCTTGGCTTGACAAGAATGATGTTTGTTTATAAAGTCACCTTTCAGAACAGTCCTAGGGATGTGCACCGGCAGCTGGAGCCATGATGCTTGTGGATCACAGCGGAGCATTCTGTGCTCCGAAAGTGGTCTTGTCAAACCGTGGTGTCGGCTCCCCTTTCGCTTCCGATTTTAGGCACAGAGGAGGGAGCATAAGGCAGGACAGGATGGAATTGATTGTTTGGAATTGAAATTGAAAAAAGAATCGATATATAGACAGGCTTTTCAAAAAATGTTGCTATCATCTCTTGGTTGCTTTTTCTTCTGAAAGAGGGAGAAATTTTTCAGGGAGTTCATAGCATGCCGGAGATGCTAAGAAATGCGTGCTGTAGGCACGAGGTCACTTTAGATAAAATGTCTAATGTACCTTGAAGCCTCAATTGTTCCTCCAGTTTAAACCCAAAACAACACACATTCTTTTTACAAACGTGATGCTTGTTCATTGTGGGAAATAAAAGTAAACCGAGAAGAAAAAATAAATATTACCTTTAATGGTAGTACTCAGCAGTAATTTAAAATCTCATTAGCATGTTATTAATCGAATACAATTAAGAGTTTCACTATGAATTATCGCATGTGCAGAAAACACCCTCTTATTATTCTTTCTTGTCCTTACTTCTCCTCCCCCTCACCCACTTCTCTTTCTGAACAGAAGCAATTTTTTTTGTTTTGCTTTGAGATAGTGCATCGTGTAGCCCAGTCTTGTCTCAAACTCACTATGCAACAGAGAAATACATTGAACCGATCCTTCTTGCATCTTTACCCTCCCCAGGACGGGGGTTACAGGCACCTCACCATCCCTAGCTAGAAGTAATTTTTTAAAAATTGTTTTAAAATTTTTATTCTATTTTAGGTTCTCTCTCTCTCTCTCTCTCTCTCTCTCTCTCTCTCTCTCTCTCCCCCATGCCACAGTAGTTAGCCTCTTTATGTATGTTCTGGATGAACCTCAGGTCCTCTGGCAAGTGCCTTTATACACTGAGCTATCTCTCTGTCTTTATTTATTTATTTATTTATTATGCATACAATATTCTGTCTGTGTGTATGCCTTCAGGCCAGAAGAGGGAACCAGACCTCATTACAGATGGTTGTGAGCCACCATGTGGTTGCTGGGAATTGAACTCAGGACTTTTGGAAGAACAGGCAATGCTCTTAACCACTGAGACATTTCTCCAGCCCCCTCTCGCTATCTTTTAATGTATCTTCTAGTCATAATTTACAATGTAGCTTATTAGTATAAACTTTTTATGGACTCCCCTTGATATATTTGTATTGTAGTGAATGTGTGTTTCTATGCTCTATGCTATGTGTTAGTATCTGGATAGCTGTACAGAACTGCAGTGTGAGTTACTGGTACTTCTAGGTTCATGTGTGTGGGGCACGCATATGTGAGTATGTAATGCATACACATGTGTGTGCATAGGTCCTGTGGAGGCCAGGGGTGGACACCGAATGTTCAGCGTCTACCTCAGTTGCTTTGCGCCTTATATTGTGACAGGGTCTCTTGACAGATCCAGGTTTGCTTCGGTTAGCTTCCTAGCTAGCTTGCTGCAGAGATTCAGGTCCCAGCTCTCTGTGTTCTGGGATGGCACTAAGGCTGCCAGGTCCATCTAGGTCTTAAGGACCTGGACTCTAGCTGTCCAGCTTGCATGACAAATGCTTTACCGGCTGAGCCATCTCTCTTGTGTCTCCTGCTGCCTCTCTGAGCCTTTAGATATAGGTTCTTGTGATACAACCTAGGCTGGCCTTGAACTTGTCGTCCTTCCGATTTAGAGTTCCTAACTGCTAGGGATTACAGACATGTGTCACCACAGTAGGCCAGTTTTCCAAATCGTATTGTTATGGTAAGTGTCCTGGAGGTAAATTCAGTTTTTCTTTAAGATAAATAAATGGTTAGAAATTAACTGGTTAAATGAAGGGCTTTGCTAACGGTGCAGGCTTTTCATATATACCATCACCATCACACTGCCCTTTGTAAGAGCTATGTTTACTTTGTCACCAGAAGCATCATAGTAACCAACTCCCGTGTAGTCACCACATTAGGGCTTTAAAGATCTCTTCAGCTCTACGGGAAAACTAAGTAACACTGACAAGAACTTGTGCCTGTTAGAGACTAAATGGTGTCCCTCTCTCAACTTGTTTGCTGATGCTCTTACCCCTCATGAGACCACGTTTGGAGAACGGGCTTTAAAGAGGTAGATATGGTTAAATGAGGCCAGGAGAGAAAAATATTTATTTATTTATTTATTTGAGGTTCAGTGTTCATTTTCAAGGAAATAAAATTGCAGTGTTTCTACTATTCTTGTATAATTGTACCTTTTCTCTACTTAATTTTCTTTTTCAATTTTTTTATTCTTCTCTCATATGTTATACCCTGACTGCAGTTTTCCCTTCCTCCTCCCTGTCCCTCCCCCAGGTCCACCCTCCTCTGTTTCCCTTCAGAAAGGGCAGGCCTCCCAGGGATATCAACCAAGCATGACATAGCAAGTTACAATGAGACTAGGCACAAACCCTCATATTTAGGCTGGAGGAAGCAACCCAGTATAAGGAATAGGGTCCCCAAAGTAGGCACAACCCCTGCTGCCACTGTTAGGAGTTCCACAAGACCAAGCTACGCAACCATCACACATATGCAGTGTGTTTAGTGTAACCCATAAAGGAATCCTGTCTAGTATAACCCAGAAAAGAATCTGTGAGCCCCTCTAAGCCAAGATTAGTCGATTCTGTGCGTTTTCTTGAGGTGTTTTGTACTCTTCTGGTTCCTACAATCCTTCCTTCCGCTCTTCTGAGGGATTCTCCAAGTTCTGCCTGATGTTTGGCTGTGGGTCTCTGTATCTGTTTCCATCAGCTTCTGGATTAAGCCTCTCTGATGATGGTTATGCTAGGCTCCTGTCTATGAGTATAGCAGAATATCATTAGGGATTATTTCATTGGCCTTTCTCTCTCTCCTTCTCCTTCTTCTTCCTCCTCCTCCTCCTTCTCCTTTTCCTTTTTGCTGGTGGTGTTTGGTTTTTTCCTGGGTCTGGTACAGAAATTAGGGGAGTGCCCAACCAATGACTGGTCCAGTTTGAGGCCCATGCCACAAAGGGACCCCAACCCTGACACTACCAGGAGGCCAGGGATCTTAATTCTTAATCCAGCAGGACTGCTCTTCTTAGAAGAAAAGACATCTGCTTGCTCTCCTGCATGATCATCTGGGAAAGGTCACGTGAGGATGCAGAAAGTGGCTATTTGGGAGCCAGGAGGTGTGGCCTTAGCAGACGTTAAAGCTGCCAGCGCTGTGAGAAAGCAACTCTGTACTGTTAGAAGCTGCCCAGTCCACGCTGTGTAACTTGCTATGGCAGCCTGGACAGACTAATGTAGTGCCTTTGAGATTCTTAGGAAAACTCAGGCATTCAGCATGTCCGGAGGCTATAGCAGGGGATATTTAAAAGGCACAAAAGTAATAGTTTGAAAATGCTGACTTGGGACCCTGTGAAAACACAGACGGAAGCAGAGCTCTGAGCCAGTGGGGCTGCAAGCGAGGTAGGCCTAGGCAGAAACTTAGCTGCCACAAACTGAGAGCCAGGTGGGCATTTGTGTTTACTTATTTATTTTTAATACAGCTGAAAGGGCTTCTGCTTACATAGCAGCCTAGCTGGAGGCCTTTTCTTTTTATTTCTACCTGATTGTCAAACTTCCTTTGTCTAAATTTTTGTATATGGAGAAAAATAAGATGAGGGACAAACCATTCAAAAAACTATATGTATATATGTTATGATATATATGATATTATTTATATGATATGTCATATATATATATATATGTATATGATACCATGACTTCCATATTTTACTGGCATAATTCCCTTATGTACCAATTGTGTATAAGCTAACAGAGGTTTTTTTTTTTTAAGCTTTTATAGCAGAGATGGTTGTCAGCTGTTTGGTGACCTCAGTTTTCCTTACATAACTCAGACAGGTTAGACAGGATTGGTGGGTTTTAAAATTTGTGCAAGGATTCTTCTCTAGGGCTGTATGGGATTAGGGCCTATTTATTTCATTTGACTCTATTATTGTTATTATTATTATTTTGAGATAGGATCTTACTATGGAGCCTTGACTGGTCTGGAACTTGGTATGTAGGCTAAAATGGCCTGGAACTTACAGAGATCTGCCTGCTTCTGCCTCCGGAGTGTCCCCAGGGTATTGTAAATATAACTTGATCCTTAAATTTTGGCATTTCTTGGTATAACTGAACTGCTCCAGTTTCCGCTCTATGTGGTTTTACTCTGAGGTTTGTTATGACCTGCACGTTTCCCCAAACTTCATATTTTGAAATCCTAGCCTTCAAGGTGATGCTCTCAGCACGCAGGGCTCTCATGAGGTACCTGTCTTATGATGTTAAGCCCCTAGGAACAGATTTGCAAGCTGTAAGGAAAAGAAAACCTCAGATAACTCTTTTGTTGCCTTTCTGAGGACAGCTTGTGTCTGAGGAGAAAGCCCTCATTAGAACCCAACCTGGTGTCTCCAAGCTTCCAGCCTTGAGAATGCGAGAAATGACTTTTCGTAGTTCTGTAGCCAGTCAGTCTATTACATATGTTAAAACATTGGATTATAACAAGGTCTTTTCACCTGAAAGGCCTGAAAACCTTAGATTGGGTCAGTATAAAGCACATCCCTCTAATTCTATGATCTTGAAAATTGGTTTATCACTTGGGTGGGCCACTGTATTCTTTACGTTCTTTGCTGCACACATTTCTGTCCAACAGCCCACTCCTTACAGGGATGTGTCTTCAATCGCACGCCACAGACTTGACATTCTGTGACTTCCCAAGGCCACTCCTCTTGATACAGGCAAAGTTCATTCTCAGTTCTTCTAGCTCCAAACATAATCGTTTCCGCCCCCCCCCCCCGATTCCTGTGAGAAAGGCCATAGGGAAAATAATTTCTGAAGGCATGAATTGAAATGTGTATTTTTACCTGAGGTTTTAGTTTTTTACAAGATACTTTATAAGACTGTTCTTCTATATTCTTGTTATTTCTGTTTATCTTACTAAAATTATGCCTTTTGACTCTAAAGTCTGTAATGGCCCTTCCTAAGAATTCAGTGAGTTTGGACAGAAGGTTTTCTGTTATGGTTTAGGTGTAAAATATTCCCCATGGATTAGTGTGCTTAAATACTTGGTCCCTAGCTGTTGATACTGTTTTGGGAGGTTGTAGGACCTCTGAGATATAGAGCCTACGAGGCAGATGTGGGCCTCTGGGGGCAAGCCTCGAGGACTGAACCCACCTCTATTCTGGTGGAAATCTCTACTTCCTGGTCCCCAGAGACATATCAGGTTCATCTCAAGCTCTCGCTGCCACAGATGGAGCTGTCAGTCACTGCCTCTTCCCCACTATGATGGACTGGATCCCTTGAACCACAGCCTCCAAATAAACCTCACCTCTCATAAGCTGTTTATACCAGGCATTCTGTCACGGTGACAGGTGAAGTGACAAACGCAGCAACATCTTAGCAACCTCAGAGAAACAGAACTCTTTGTATCGGCATACCCCAGACACAGGCGCTGAAGGGACGGGTCTCATGAGATGGTCCCTCTCTTAGGACCTGGTACACATTATTTCCTCCCCAGAATTCTCACTACCTTCTTTTCCTAAGCTTCTAGCATCTTCATTTTCAGTAACTAATTAGGCCTTTCTTCTTCCCCTCACCTTTCATCTCAAGTTTTGTGGGTTGTTAAAGAATCCACTTTGCCATAATCATTTAAACAGACCCCTTTCCAGCTGCTACCTTTCCCTCACATGAATTGAATAAGAGGACCCTGACTAATTTGGAGGAATAATGAACTAACAAAAACTGGCTAACTTTAACTTCTCAGTACTGATTATACCTAGATGCAAGTCTTATATGCTGCATATACACACGCGCACACACACACATCCATACATGTACACACACATGTATACACACACACACATATATATGATCACACATATATAAGCAGCATACAAATATATATTTAAACAGACCAATATATATATATATATGTATATACATATATATATATATATATATATATATATATATATATATATGACTACAATTCCCTACCGATTATTAGGCATACTTTTCTTTGACCTGTATTGAGCAGATGAGATTCAAGGGAAGCAGTCAAGTGTCATCTTCTTCATCCCTCTCTCTCCTTTTCTCTCTGTTATTCTGTTTCTCTCACCTCTTCGACACTTACATTCTCCATCTCAAAGAGAGAAAAAAAAAACCCAACAGAAGCCCGCTCTGATTGACGCTTCTCCAGAATGATGGTTAGATGCCGCGATAGGCGTCCCAGAGGTGGACGTGTGCCTTCCCTTTTATGGATCCAAGATGAGGAGCAATCAAAGAAGGCTCCCCTCCACTAGGCCAGTGAAGCTGGGAGCCAAATATATCTTCCAATTTCATAGATGCACAACCCCACACAGGCTTAATGAAAAGAAACTTGAAAGGCGAAGATTATCAAATTGCTTTTAGGCTCCCTGCTTGATTACTTTTAGGTGCTAAGTACATGTGCCAATTTGTGTGACTGACT
Organism: Myodes glareolus; assembly: GCF_982192425.1. Taxonomy (NCBI): domain Eukaryota; kingdom Metazoa; phylum Chordata; class Mammalia; order Rodentia; family Cricetidae; genus Myodes; species Myodes glareolus. Next base: position 34,205,290 of record NC_142040.1, read on the forward strand.
TAATGGTTTCCCTTTATGACATTGTTAATCATAATAATTATGGTAACTTACATTTGTTTAGCACGTTGCAGTTTTTAAAGCAGTTTTCTCTCCATTATCTTATTAGATCTTCACGGCAGACGGGGGACAGGCGTGCCTGAAGATGTCCTCTTACTGAGAATATCGTCTTTAAAAACACACAGCTTCATGAGGCTTGAAGGTTGTAGAGGAAAGGGACACCAGGTGGCAAGCCAGCTGCAGTCGTACGGCTGGCGGACGTCACCCCCTCTTGCCCCTCTGCCACTTAGGTGTGAGTATTTAGCCTTGACTCCGTCGTACAAACATCACTTCAGCCCTGTTAAATAGCTTTGCTGAACAAAGGAATCGGTTCCAGGTCTGCCACACTACAGACCCAACCATAAGTATTCATGTCTCATCTGCTCACATTATTTTCAACATTGGTTTTATTATTTGTTAAATGAATCACTCAAAGCACAATTATTCTAGCTCTGCCTGATTTTCATGCTAAGAATGCTGTTAGGTTCTCTCCAAGACCTCCAAGGAAGGTTGATAGTGGCCGGAGCAACACCGCTGTTTGTCTTTCTTGTATCCAAAATACTGTAGCCTAATGGGCTACAGGACCCATAGTTACTGGCTGTGGGAAACCCAAACTGCCTATTCCCCGCTTACCACCCCAGGTGCACTCTCATGTCACATCTGTGGAGAAAGGACTGTATAGTTTGCTCTTTCCCCTCTATCATTGGTTCCCAACCTTCTGAAATCGATGACCCTTTAAAACAGTTCCTCATGTTGTGGTGACATCCACAACCATAAAATTATTTCTTTGGTACTTCATAATTGTGATTTTGCTGCTGCTTTGAATTGTGATGTAAATGTCTGATATGCAGATGGTCTTAGGTGAGCCCCGTGGAAGGATTTTTCGACCCCCCAAATTAAACACTGCTGCCCTATACGGTAGGTTACAAGTTAGTGACTTCATGCTCCCTTTAAAAGTTTTCAGAAATGGGAAAAATTCTGGTAAACCTTTTTTTTTTCCAAAATAAAAAGTGTTTACTATTTTACCACCTCAAAAGACAAATTTGCTGATGTTAAAGTCCTCCAGAGTCACTAGTAAAGGGAGTTTACCCTCAGCCCTGCTTCCTAGTCCACAGCCCTTTTCTCAGAACTCTGTCCCCAAGTCCAGGAGTGGCTGTTGATCACCAAGTCCCAGCATATGCCAGCTTAGGAAACAGACGAGCCCAGGTCAGGCGGAGCAAATAGTCTGTTCTGGAAATTGTGAATGAGAATGAATAGTTGATTCAATTTTATGGTTCATTTGAACAGAGCACAATTAAGCTCTGGGGATGTAGCCACCGTGCTTGGCTATTTAAACATTAAAAAGGAACTGAAGAAAGAAACACAAAGCATGGCCCAGCAAGAAGAGGGGGAGACCACACAGAGCAGGTACACACGCACTAAGCAGGCTGCCAGATCGACTGCCTGGGCTGCTACCTGTGGCTTAGTTCTGGCTCAAGGGCAGACCAGCCCCTTGCATCATAATGAGCCAATCCTCGATTCTCTTCACTATACCGCTGATTTCATGTAAATGTTGTTAAAGAGTCTCTCATTCGAACAACTCGGACTTGGATGTTCAGGGAACAACTTTCTTGAATTATTTGCTCAAAGCGTTTCTATCATGGGCTGGGAATAGCAAGCATTCTACCCCAGCCAGTGTGCTAGCCCCACGCACGCTGAGCTGCCTGCTTCTTTAGGTACTCACACAGTCCAGGCTGTATTTCTCGGCTCTGCCTAGCTCCACCTTTCTCTTCACTCGGCGGCGGCTCCCTGAGAGCCACACGCAGGCTGGCACTTGAGCGCTCTGTCCTCACTGACACCCATTTCTCCCCTGCTTGGTGCTGGGCAGTGTGGCTCCTCTCTCTTGGGCAGCCAGGCTGTCACTCAGTGTTTGCTAATGACCGGTTGGCAGGCAGAGAGAAGTGGCAGCCAGCCTGGCCTGCAGACTGGAAAGAAGCGTGTTTTTCAGAGAATGAAAACATGATTTGGTAAGAAGCACGTTCCAGCACTGAATATTTCTCTTTCAGAGTCCCGCTGGGCTCCCTCTGTCTCTGCGTGTCTGCACTTTCCGTTGTCACTTCCTCCTGCCTCCTTCCCAGATGGAGATTGGCAGGGCCATTGTATTTGGGGTTGGGGCTCCTGCACGGCAGGTGGAGGCTCTAGGGGAGAAACTAATATCATCTCTAGGAAGCAAAATGAAGACCAGTTATAATGGAAGAAAATAATGGGCTGTTATTTGGGAACCTTTGACACCTCTTAGGTTTTTCTTGAAAAAGCCAAAAATTTGCACGAAGATACCAGGTTCTCTATAGCCAGAAATAAAAGTGTCCTAAACCTGCATAATGAACTTGCCTCACAAACTTAGTATTTGTATCAGAGGAGGACAGGTTCTTATACCCTTTCTCCTTACCTTCTTGCAATCCATCTTGCTCCTCTAGAGCCATAGGAGCAGGGCTTCTGGAAGCAGCCCAGTGAGGGTAGGCTGACCCTGTCCCTGCAGGAGGTAGTGTTGCAAATGTTGACAATAACGTTGATTACTCATTTTATAATTCATATTCTACCAAGATGATTTTTTTTAAAAAAAAATCTCCTAAAACAGCAGCAACAACAACAACAGAAACAAAAGCCAACAACCAAAAACCAAGCCACTGGACCTACGAGACGGTCTAAACGCTTCTCTGCCAGAAGAGGGCGCTGCACCATGACTCCCCCCCCCCTTTTAAAAACATGCACGAAATCCCTAGGAAATAAAATGACTTTTAATATCCATACTGCTTTCTCTGCGTCCATAACAACATAACAACAGAAAAGTTCATCCGTTGAAGACAATCAAAAGACGTATTAGTAAATGCAAGCCAGGCACTGGCACAGAACATGGGTCAATGTGGAGGTTCAAATAGCTTTCGGTGACTTACATTTCTTATGCTGCTTGCTTGGGTTCCAAATAAGGTGACAAAAAGAAAAAAAAAGAAAAAAGAAAAAAGGAAGAAGGGCCTCTTGCTCATGAGGAGCAGTGGGTAATATATTTGTTTGTATTATGGGATTGCAGTTTTACTAGAAGGAGTACTTGACATTTTGATGAGTGCCTCGAGGGAGAAAAGGTACTAACTTCAGAACTTAGTTTTAATTATACTAAGGAGGTTACATTATTCAGAGGCATCCCACTGGTAAGGTACAACATTTCCTGAAACAGTTTAGTGGAAAATGCCACATTAATCAGTTCAATATTTCACTCAGAAGGCTTAATGATGGGAGAAGTTTAAAGTACCGTAGCGTTTGATAATGTAGAAGGGGGGGGGGGAAGAGTGTTCACTCGAGGACAGGCTGGAATAGCTGTCAGTCCCTCTTGTGTCTTTCTCCATTAAAAGCTGCCTGGCTGTGCTGCCTGTTAAGGAGGGATCAACACACGAAACCCCTGTGCTGAAAAACAACCTCGCAAAGGCGATACACACCCAGTGAGAAGTGAGCTGCGTGTGCAAACTGCAACCTTCGTCCAGCTGTGCTGGCCCACCCAGGCAGACCACTTCTTCCCCCTCTTTGGTCCAGCCTAGTGGCATGTAGCTGTTTCCTTCCACCATAGCCAGATAGACAAGTAGTCTTTGTAACTGCACAGGACTGCACATAATAGGGAGGTGGGCAAAATATGATTACTGAGTAACTTCCCATTCTTTCCCCCAACTTGCATTCCAATGACCATTTCCACTCTACAAAATTTGGATGAAAATCTGCTTCTGAAGACAGGAAACTTTGGCTTATCCTGTAGATTTTTGCCTGACAGGCGGTCAACACACATGGGCAAATTGAGATGCTGACAAGACTGAGTGATAAGGAAGACTGAAAATTCAATCCAGGTATTAGTGTTTGTAAACATGCAAATAAACCCATCTTAGTCAAAGTAGAGGAACAAGATTTTTAAAAATCTAATCAAGATTAATTATCCTCATGGTAAGGTAGTCTAAACAACGTACTGCAAACCATAGTGTGGTCATAGAGGCCTCGTGCTTTATCCAGTCGGGTGTTGGTACTATACTTTAGATAAAGTTTTGTTCTGCAAAAGCTTGGGCCCAAGGTATTTGTGTTAAAAGATAAAGACCCTTATCTTAGTTAGGGTTCCTATTGCTGCAGTGAAACACCGTGATTAAAACAAGTTGGGGAAAAACGGGTCTATTCAGCTTACTTTTCCACATCCAAGAAAGTCAGGACAGGAACTCAAGCAGGGCAGGAACCTGGAGGCAGGAACTGATGCAGAGGCCATGGAGGAGTACTGCCTATTGGCTTGCTCCCCATGACTTATTCAGTCTGCTTTCTTATAGAACCTAGGGCCACCAGCCCAGGAATTGCACCACCCACATTGGGCTGGACCTTCCCTCTCAATCACTAATTAAGAAAATGCCCTGCAGCCAGGTATTGTGGAGACATTTTCTCTATGGAGGTTCTAGCTTTTAGGTTGACTCTGGTTTGTGTCAAATTGACATAAAACTATCCAGGACAACTCTTAGGGCCCAGAGGGAGGGAATTTCATCATGACTGTTTTCCTGAGGGGATTAATTATATCTTACAGGAATAGAGGCGAGCCAAAGAGAGTGGAATATTATAAAAGAGTAACACTGGTGTCTCCTCACTCTTCCACTTTGTCGCTTTCCTAGTGTCTTCCCCATGTGATACCACCCACCATGTTAATATAGCCACAGGGTCTTCACCAGATGCTGATGCCATACTGGTTGGATTTTCTAGTCACCAGCATCTAAGCCAAAATAACTTTAAAAAATCAGAATATACACATATATATCCTCCTAGACAGGTTTCTCCACTGAAGAATGTGTTCTAAAGTAGCTTTCTTCCCCATTTTCCCTCATGCAGAATCCCTAACCCTTTATTAACCCATTCTTGCTTTTTCCTTGACTTGTCAACACCACATTAAAAATCATAGCAAATATGTTAAGTTATACGGCAGCTCCTGGGATTCTGACAACATCCCAAAGAAACACAGTGTGTACGATTTTACCTTTCAGGTTACTCTCTCATGCCGTGATATCAGGGCTCATACACAGGTCACATGATGGAGGGAGACTTAAGCAGGGATGTTCTGTCTCCCTACCAGGGTTCCCACAGTCTTGATGATCTTGAGAAGTCACAGCCATGTGCTTTATTTATTATCACCTGAAGTCCCCTGCCATGCTTTGGGTGAGATACTCCTAGTGGATCGAATGGCTTTGATTGGCTCCTCACTGGTTCCCTGCTTGAAAGCCCTCCTGGAGCCTGGCCATCAACACAGCAAGGATGCTGCAACTCAAGACTTAGCCTCTGTCTTCTCATCCCTATTATTGTTTTAGGATTCCAGGCGCTGTTCCACTCTTTGAATGTGTTTGATTCCATCCTTGAACTATTACCAAAATACCAGATCTCAAGAAAAGGGAGCCAGTGTGGAATATAGTATTATAAGGAAACTGGAAAACAGGATTATGTATACTTAATCACCCAGTTACGGATGGCTAGGCTGCTGCCACGCTGACCTGAAGGAGTGTTCTTTAACCCACAAGACTCAGCTGGACTTTGCACAGAGTGGAATGCAGTCTGCTTTGTGACTTTCAAGTACTTGACTTCTTATCTGATAAGGACCCTAGTGGAAGGAGAAAGTAATGGGCACATTCCTCATGCAGAAGAGGGTGTGAGTTTGGAGTCTGCAATTGTACTCCCCAAGCTCCTGTTTTACAAGTACCTCTTAAGCCTCTCCGACTTGCTGCTGGCTTTGACGTGGCCTGTGCTGGCTGTAGGCTGCTGGCCCGACCTTCTCCACTTCTGGTCATCTCTTATTTTATCTCTTCAATCTCTCATGAGGTGGTTTTATGATCACTAAAACTTGCTATCTGATTCTTTTATTTTTAATTTTTTTTTGTGTGTGTTTATGTAAGTGTAAGTGTTGTTCACAGTGGCTCGAGATGATGTATATCCCCGGAGCTGGGAGTACTCATGGTTGTGAGCTACCTGATGTTGGCCCTGGGAACTGAACTTGAGTCCTTGGAAGATCAGTACATTCTCTCAGCCACTAAACCATTTCTCCAGCCCCACTGTTATATTACTCTTACTAGGCAGTATCCATCTATTAATTGGAGACTGAAGTGATGGCTCAGCAGGTAAGACTATTTGCTGATCTTCCCGAGGACCCATTCCAGAAGAACCAAATTTGGTTCTGACTACCCCCATCTACAAGTCTGGGCCCAGGGATTTGATGTCTTCTCCTGGCTTCCATGGGTATCTACACATACATGTCATATACTTACACAGAAACACCCACACACATGTAAATAAAAATAGAAAAGAACAATTAAAAACATTTAAAAATTGAAGCTGTGCAAACTTTTAGATTGCAAGGAATTTCCCCATGACTTAGAACTTTAAAACTTTGATTTGAGTCACATGATGTACATTAACTATGTCTGACTATTGTTTTGGTCTTTCTGACTGTTGTCAATCTGTCTGTTGTTAATGCTATAAATGAAGCCATAACTACTTTTTTTTTGCAGAGAATGTGGGTATTTATTTAGTGGGTTATGGAGGGGAAAGGAAATGGGAAAAAAGGGAGAAGGGGGAAGAGCAGAGAGAAGCAAAGAGAGAGAAAGAGAAATGGGGGATGGGAGGAAGAGGGGAGGAGAAGCTACCTCTTCGGGAGAGAGACAAAAAAGGGCCATAACTACTTTTAGGAGTCATCCATGAACATGAAAACAAAGTTACGTCTGAAATAAATTCTGCCACCTTGTATGCGAGAGCATGCTGCACTCATGACAGCCTCTAACATTCCTTTCATACGAAGCCAGCGAACAACTGCCAATATTCTTTTTGCTAAAAGTGCCAAAATTACAACATCAGCAAATGCTATCGCTACAGCACTCAACCTCATTGCAGTTGAGAGCCATTCAGAAACATTTAGAGCTGCAACTCAAGCTATGCCCTCAGAGACCTTTATTGGGTTTAGTCTGGTGCATGAATGACCTTCTCATGACAGGAAAGAGACACATGTGCAGAGACCTGAACACATGTTAATGCTGAACAGTGTTGGTTTGTGGTGTGGGTGCATGTTATCTTTGACCAGAGCATTAGTGAGCTTTACATGAAAAAGTTCTTAAACAACATCATGGGATGTATTTATTTTGGTTTGCTGTTTCAGAGAGGAGCTGTTCCCCTCATGGCAGTCAGGAAACTGCTGCACACAAGAGAGGAGCTGAACATGCCTCCTAACGTTCCAATACATGGCCTCTGGCCCTGTGACAACCTTTGACATCTAGGTGCCACCTACTATGACTTTCATAACCTCACAAAACAGCATCAAAAGCTGGACTTCAAGGGCTCAAAACTGAATGTGTGATTTCCCTCTGTGTGCTGTGAATACTATTGGTTAATAAAGAATCTGTTTTGGGCCTATTGCAGCACAGAGTAGGGCAAGGTGGGAATTCCAGGCAGATACATGTAGAAAGAGAGTAGGTGGAGTCAGTGAGAAGCCATGTAGCCGCCACAGGAGACAGACGCCGGATGAAACCTTACCGGTAGGCCACAACCATATGGCGATACACAGATCAATAGAAATGGGTTAATTTAAGATGTAAGAGCTAGCTAGGAATACGTTAGAGTCATGGCCAAGCAGTGTTGCAGTTAATATAGTTTCAGTATGATTATTTTGGGTCTGGGTGGCCGGAAAATGAATAAACAGCCTCTGTTTACATGGGGGACATTTCATATTAGAATCATAACACAGATCTTCTGAGTGTTATTTTCAAAATGTCGTTTGTCTCAAAGTGAATGTTAATATGCAATTTCTAGAACACGAGATTAAAAAAGTATTGAAAGTAAGAAAAAAAGATGATTAAAAAAACAAAACAGAATCCAATGCCTTTTATTTGAAATACGAAATTTTCTATTTGTCATCTTGAATTTTTGATTGTTTGATTGCTTGTTTATTTATTTTTCTGAGACAGGGTTTCTCTGTAGCTTTGGAGTCTGTCCTGAAAATTGCTCTGTAGACCAGGCTGGCCTCAAACTCACAGAGATTTGCCTGCCTCTGCCTCCCAAATGCTGGGATTAAAGGTGTATGTCACCTCCACCCAGCTCATCTTTTAGTTTTTGACAGTAGTCCTAATGGAGGCTTACATTTTATTTAGAAAATAGATTTTTTTCAGTATGAAGAGTCTACCAAAATTTAAACACACATGCACATATCTATCTGTCTATATGTCTGTCTGTCTGTCTATCTATCTATCTATCTATCTATCTATCAATCATCTACGCATCTAGTGGTCCAGAATTTGCATGTTTGGAATCAAGAATGATTCCATTCTTGAAGAAATGCTTCTGCAAGGAATTTCACAATGATAATAGAGCTGGAAATGACTTGTGGGGTGATGGCTGAACATGAATTGGAATTCTCTCCAATGGAAAATGAGCAGTTCATGAAAATTAGTTCTGTATTTCTGTCTTGAAACACATACATTATATAGTTTGGACAAGCTCAATAACAGGGATTGCTCTACCATTTTGTGTTAGAAGAGAATGTTCTGTGAGTGTGTGTGTGTGTGTGTTGTACACAAAAAGCTGGAAAGATAAGAAATTCTCCAAACTGCTAACTATATTTTTTGGTTTTTGGAAGTGTGATAAAACAGAGGGATAATAAAGGGCTTTCTTTCACTGTATTGGTGCATCACTTCACAATTTATTTTTAGCATACATGTATCACATATGTAATTAGAAAACATAAGGAACCTAGAGTTTGGCTAGGGATCCAGGTATCTCTGCTCCTCCAGGGAACGAGTTGCAGGTGTTGCCTCAGTTTCCACATGTGCTGAAGATCCAAACTCAGGTCTTCATGTTTGTGCAGACAGGGTCTAACCAACTGGACCATCTCCACAGCCCCCCGTATTATTGTAAATGGAAAAATTATGGTTGTATTTACTTAATGTGATTTTTTCCTTGTGTTGTAGATTAGACTCAGGGTTTTGTCCATGCTACATTCATAGCTCTATAGTTGTAGTTTAATGTAGAAACATTGATTTCATGATTATGAAAACAGCCAGGAATATGTTATATTAGTTAACACCTCTGCCATTTTATTTATTTGTTTTTTTGTGATTAGATCATGAAAGAATTTTTAATTTTGAAATGTGCAACGCACTGTATTAACCATGTTGACAGTGCCATAGATGGAAAAATAAACCAGAAACCAGAATTGCTCCTTTCATCTAAATGTGGCATTTTGCTTTTGACCATCTCCTCCTTCTCCTGTCCACCCCAACCTGGATACTTCACCGTCTGCTCTTTGTTTGCGCTGTCTGTTTTAAATTGCCCTTTGCTTTGATAGCATTTCTCTAATGCAAAGGTAAAAACACAAGCAGGAGCCAGACTCCTCGAGTTTGGATCTTGGCTTTATTACATATGAGCAGTGTGACCTCAGACAGAACGCTTAACGCCTGTGTGCCATGGTTTCTTTTTTTCTAATATAATTTTTGTCTTGAATCTTTGGGCATTTCATATCAGGCACCCCAATCCCACTCATTTCCCAGTCCTTCCATATCTGCCCTCCACCTTTGTAACTCCCTCCCAAAAGAAAAGAATAAAAATAAAAATTAGAAACAAAACCACTTCACCGACCTCTTTGGTCAATAACCTGCTCCCCAATCAACCACAGCCTTCTGGGCATGTATCATTTTTTCCCGCCTCTCCATCACATGTCTATTCGTTGTAGGGGCATTGGAAGTTTTGGGGTGTCACGTGGTGTACCAATTTGCCCACACAACTTTGCTTGCAAATATTCATGGCAATGAGCCATTAGTCTAATTCAAGACCTCTGGCTTCTGCTACACCCTCAATTCTGGACTCTCATGGAGCCTCCTCTCGTATATCCTGCTGTGGCCCTGAGTCGTGCAGATCTCGTGACTGCGTCTTTGGAGGTCTACACGTGCTTCCGCAGCACATAGATGGGGTAGATGTTGGGATGGGCCAGCTCGAAGCGCTGGATCTGGGCCTGAATGGCAGCTGAGCTGGTCCGGTTGCCAGCTTTCCTGCACCCACGTCACCAGAGCCAGTTCTCCCCCACCACCCTGGCAAGGCATGAGTCCAGCTCTCTCGCCCCCATGCCATGGGGTCTAGCGTTCCCGCACCATCCTGCTGAGGGGTGAGGATGTCACAGCTTCTTTATCTGTAGATTTCCTGATCCATTGAAGAGTAATACTTGTTTCTTATGGTTGTTAAGACCATTAAATGAATAATATTGTCAAGAATTTAGCATGTGGGATATGGTAAGAGCTGTAGAGGCAAAACCCCAGGTTTAGTCCCAAGCGCTGTGTGAAACTGGGCATGGTAACACGGCCTACAACCTGAGCATTGGGAAGGCGAGTCAGGATGATGGATGATCAGAAGTTTAAAGTCAGAGAGCTCATCCGCAAGCCTTAGAGATGCTGCGGAAGGGGAAAAGTGGGGAGAGGAGGTGCAGCCTCTGGGAGTGACCGTGTCGACAAGAAGACTCAGGGCCCCAAAGGTGGCGGTAGTGTGGTAAAGGTCAGACACATTTTATGTGAAAAACATGGCAAAATCATAGAAGCTGTCAAAAAGCTAAAGTCTGGAGTGAGATTCGGTGAAGAGGCCACACAATACAGTGAAGACAAAGTCAGGCAGAGGGGTGACCTGGGTTGAATGACCAGAGGGTCCATGGTAGGACTGTCTGAGGAAGCCTCATTTGCCTTGCCTGTAAAGGGGGTAGATAAGTCTGTGTTTACAGACCCACTGGCTAAGACAAAATTTGGATATCTTATTATTATGGTTGAAGGAAGAAAATAAAAGCACATGAAAGACTGAAAAAAAGTTTAAAATCATCCTTTTGCTACATGTGAGTTTGTGATCAGCCTGGATTATATGAGGACCCCCTAAAAAACCTAGCAAAAATATACTATACAATTAAAAGAATTAAAGACAAAGTGTCACACGACCACCATATGAATGATGTCTAATCCATTAATCCTTTTTAATGGTGAGATGGAAAAATAAAGGTAGCTGTGTTTCTTAGATTCTCCTCCCAAGCTAGCAAAAGAAACATCTAACACAGCTTTTATAATTTCCAGGTAATTGGAAATCTTCTAATTCAAGCAGGTGATCACGATTCTCAAGAAATAGGCTCTGGGCCTACAGAGATCTGGGCTCAGTAACAAGTAGGAAGTAGACCCCGAAGGCAGCCTGCTCTTAGCAATGGGCTTGGGACAGGGAGACCCTGGAATTTGGTGCTTGCTCAGGGTTGCTGATGTGGTTATTCACCTATGAGACGTCTCTCTCACAAGATATACATCTCTGTTTTTCTATTTCAACCTACTCATCTCCTCCTCTCCCTCCTCCCCCTCCTCCCCCCCCCTCCTCCTCCTCCTCCTCCTCCTCCTCCTTCAAGTCTCCCTCTTCCAATCCTATGTCGTGCTTCTGCCATGCACCACATTCTCTGCACGATGGTTTTAGTGTCTTTAGGGCATTAAAATCTATATTTCACTGTGTGGACCAGGAGCAAATCTCAAGACTTCTCGCTGGAACTCCTTCCAGCCTTTCCCTATTGATGTCTGCAGTTTCATTTTGCTCTAATTGTCCTCACGGTGTAAATTGACAGGCATCAGCCTTTGCAAAGAGATGCTGAACTACCGCCTTCTTCTCGTAGGAGGCAGAATAGTTCCTGGGGACAAAGTTTAGCCCCTCTTAACACAGGGAAGAATCACAATGTCTACACCTTTCCTTTAAGTTTGGACTCTTGCCACTGTCATTGCTTCTGCTGTTATTGGTAGGAAAATCCCGGAGAGGAGAGAAAGCGCAGTGCCTGTGTGAACAAGGTAAAGGCATGAGCATGGAGTTTGTAACCCCCATGCCCCAGGGAGTTCTTCAACAGAACACGAGCCATAAAATGTAAAACAGCATCATCAATAACTGCACTTTTATGATCATAAATGCAGCAAGTAAGTAGCCCTGCCTTCTCAGCCTCTTGCTGGATGCCCCAGATGCAGCCAGCCTGTGGCGTGCTCTTTCCTTCTTTCCTTTCTCTTTATTGCTCATCTTGCATTCTATAGCATGCTCCTCTGCAATTGCCATAAGCAAATCATTTAGCCCATAGGAATAATGCTGGGAAGGTGATGTCAGAGCAAACATATCTGCAGCTGTAAAGACCAGCCATGCACAAACACCCAGAGGAAAGGGCTTACAAATACCAAGTGCTATATCAATAGCAAGTACTGCTGCTAATTAATTGATAATAACAACACATTCACAAAAGCCCAGAGCAGGAAGGGAACTGGGTTTCAGCACACGAGGCAAAAATGCAGCAGCCCTGGAGAAACTGGAGAGCTGTTGTTCATCTACACAGCAGGACGCACGCCAAACAGCAGACACACTGATTTCAACTCCAGTGAAGGACAAGTTTTAGGGAGGTGCCAGGTTTGGTTGGGTACGCTAACGACCTATGGGCACTAAAAAATCATTTAAGATTATGTAGCAGGTCCATCACAGGGGAGGACGCAGAGACTGTAGGTCTGGAGACACCAGCTACTGAACATTAAGGGATGGTTTTCCCCCTTCATGCCCTTTGTGGTTTTGTCCATGTTAGACCCTCTAAAACACATTAGAGTACAGCAGCAACCTGTGTGATGTCCAGGGGTGAGGAAATGTAGTTTGGAAAATGACTGTGCCTGAATGCTGTCTCTATTAGTTACTGGTTGGTCCTCTGGAAAACTATTACTTCCTTAGGCCTCAACCTTTGTCTGTGAAGGGCCTGTCATAGGATTATGTGTGAGACTTAAATGAAAAGTAAACTAAAAGATCTTGAAGGGTACCAAGCGTCAGGAAGCATTCATTAGATATTACATACATCTGATGCCCCGCTTAGAGATTCTGAGAGACGAAGTGCCCAAAATAACACAACATACCTTACAAAGTTAGAGGCCTAAAATAAAACCACATTTCTTCAGATTCTGATTATATGACCCGAGTCACTCTGCCCATCAGAATGTGCCACTTTCAGGATCCAACCTCCCGTAATAAACTGCAAGAGCCAGGTGTTGGAAAGTGCCACTTGCTGCTAGAGCCGGAAGTCAGGGGTGCCCTGGGACCATGAGAGTTGGTAGAGCCGCCCTTGTCCAATGGTATCTCTGTGGCTAGCGCAACAAGCTACAAATTCAACGGACTTGAGAATTCCAAGTCTATACTGAGGACCATGCTTTCAATATATAAACTGTTAGGGGCACACCCAAGGGAGGCAATAGCAGTGCCCTTTTGTAAGTCCCCATTTACTTCCTGGGAGCTATCATCATTCTTGAGAGGTCAGTGGGACAAAACCTGAATGGTGGCTGACTCCATCAGTTCACTTAGTTACCCTGCTAGGTTGACTCTTTGAGGTCCAAGGAAAGATGCACCTCCACCTCTTAGTCTTCATTGGCCAGAAACATTTCACATCAAGGTTGAGAGGGCTGATTATATGGGATTGCATTTGTTTTTAAATTCACCCACCCCCTTGCTTCTCCGCAATCCCAGGTTCTTTAATCTTTCAGCTGCACGTTGGTTCAGTCGCTTTCTGTTCCCCGTGCTAATTTTCTTTCAGTAGCCACGTTGTCTTTGCCTCTGAACCTTGACCAAGGATGCCGTGGCACATTTCAGTGGCTTTTAATTTCCTAGAGGAAATTCACCAATTCAAGTCTGGGAGGCAATCAGGCCATGGATAAGATTAATGATTACATCAGTCCACTTTCTGATGAGTGGCATAGGGGATCATGGTGAGAGCATCTGAGAGGGGGGAGACCACAGTGAGACAGGAAGCCAGAGAACAAGGTGCGCTAATCTTGCCTTTTCATAACAGCCCACTCTCTTGGGAACTAGCACAGTATATGAGAACCCCATTAATCCCTTTCAAGGGTAATTGTTCTCAGTGACCTAATTACCAAGATTAAGTTTTTACCTATTTTGATTATGCTTTTTTTTTTTTGGACATCACCATACTGGGGACTATGCTTTCAGTATATAAACTCTTAGGGGCACACCCAAGTGGAACAATAGGAGCGCCCTCATAAAAGGCCGCACTTCCTATCTGCCCCTTATCTCCATGTGCAGACGTAGTAAAAAGACAGTCTATATACCAGGAAATGGGGTCATCAGATTCTCAACCTTCCGAGGTCTTGATCTTGGATTTTTCACCCTTTAAACTCAAGAGAAATAAAAGCTTCTTGTTTATAAGTCATCTCATTGATAGAATTTTACTATGCCAACCTGAAAGAATGCTTTACTTTAAGGAAGCTCATAGTTCTGGCTTACTAGATGCCTGGCTTACAGTTTGCTCTGACTGATGGTTGTTTTATAAATAAGCAGGAGCGGGGGGTTGCCCCGAGAACTGTCAGGGGAGTGCTGGGTAGAACGACTGAGCAGCGTGCATCATTTTCTGGCGACCTTTAGTGGATGGTGCATTTGAACAACTCTAATTGCTCAAGAGAAGGTAGAGAGGAAAGACATTTTTCAGGAAGAGGAAACATCTTCATCCATGATAAATATTTGCTGAGCACTTTGCCAGTGTTTTCAATCTATTTTCACATGGTTGGAATATTTTGAATGTCTCTCAATTAGGAAAGTTTACGTGCACAGTGATGGTATGTGCATGCATTCACACACACACACACACACACACACACACACACACACACACACACACACACACGATTTAGTCCTTCTTGGACAGTTTCATTTCCCCAAACTATTTATGTCCTTGTGTAATTAGGTGTTGTTGCATAGCATTCTGTGCCCCACCCAAAAAAACTTACTACGTTGAAACAGTTGTTTTATTATCTCTTACCACTTTGTGGGTTGACTACACTCAGTGGAGAGTTCCTACTCTACATAAATTCCGCTGGGACTGCTGTCACCTGAGGGACCCATTGGGCTGCACTGCCCCAGATTTTCACTTGCATGACTGGTGGTTGGCACTGTTGATAGGCTGGGAGTTCACTTGGTAGTCTATCAGAATTTCTTGGTTTTCCTCCATGTTGGTCTCTCCATGGGGCTTGGGCTCCTCACAGCACGGTGCCCAAGGTTCAAGAAACAATCAGGGAAACGAGTCTCAGTTCAGAAGTACTTAGGATATAATATCTACACTATGCAGACCATCTAAAAATCTCTGATTATCATGCCAGCTGAAGTCTCAACAGCCCAAAGGCATTCACATGGCCAAAGCTCTGACTGTAAGCAGGTACCATCCGAAGGTACAAAGGAATACAGTGCCTTTGTTTACCAAAGTCCACCAAGGTGGCATTCAACTATGGTTAAAACACTCTAACTCCTGAGTGGGCCCTTGGAGGATTTTGGAGTTAGATGATGCTTTCCGTTTGGTTTGTTCGCTTTACAAATGCAGAGGCTCAAAGCGATCCACTTGCCCAACTTGTCAACTCAGAGATGATGTGTTTGTGCTAAGAACTCCTTTGAGCCGTGCCCTGTGCAGGTACTATACTGACTTTTCCAGGCCTGGCCTCTGTCCTCACAGAGCTCACTGGGCAAAGGCAGGCTGAGAGTGAGCTCCCCAGTCCCCAGCACCACACTTTAACCATTGCGCCTCCATAGTTAATTAAGTGTGTAATGACTGCATTAAAGGTAGCCTCCGATTCTAGCTCATAACACAGTGGCTGTATTCTAATGTACCTTTACGGTATATTGCAGTCTCTCAATAATCAGTGTATGCGTATGTGTGTGCCTCAAATCCTCTCTCCTTTATAATGCTTGGTGGATTTTATTATTTGAAATAATAATAGAAATTTAGAGTTACTTGAATCTTTGACTTTGTGAAGAATTTTTGTTTGTGTCTACTACTTACATGGAGTCAAGTCCTTTGTCATGTATATGGCCTCTGATTATAACACTGCTCCTATAGGAGAATGTAATTTGCTCCCCAGTGATCCACAAGATGATATAGTCCCTGGGAAGGTGCTGTCCTATGATGAAAAGCAAGCAGAGACTACGTTATCTGGACCTCCTTGCAACTCCCTAGCACAGTAGGGCCACCATTTTTAAGTAGTCCTAATCTTTTTGTTGACATGTGATGTCTCTAATAGGACTCAACCACTGGTTTTCCAGAGATAGTGTGTGTATGTGTGTCTGTGTATGTGTGTGTGGGGGGGATAAGAGACAGACAGAAAGTGGGGGTCTGTTTTCCACGCACAGTCTTCCTGTTGGTTACTTCTGTCTGTTTAGTATTCCTTACTTTGATTCTTCCTTTCCAGGAATGAAAGGGCACCTGAAAGCGGGGTGTGGTGGCTCCCTTCTCTAAGCTTTGCACAAGGGCTGGAAGCAAAAGGATGAGAAGCTCAAGGTTAACTTCAGTGGCATACTGAGTTTGAAGTCAGCCTGGGCTACATGAGACTTTCAAAAACAAAACCCAAAGAGATGGCAATTATAAAACCCAGCAGCTTATCATCAAGGGGGCTTTGCAGTCTCTGGGTAGTTCTGAGGACTTCCGGCTGAAGTGATGTGTCAGCTGGGAACTGGGGAATGAGGAAAAGAATTCTTCAGGTGAAACCTTCTCTCCCATGAAGTCTAAGCAGGGGCCACAGGAACTGGTGCGAGCGAGAATGTGAACACAGGGACAAAACGCTCAGTCTGAGTGCTGTGAACAGTCTGTGTTGGAGAGAAATGAAGGGTAATTGGTGAGGAGGCGGGAAGAGCCAAGACCTGAGACCGAGGTATTGTCAGGTACTAGAATGTAACACTTATACATGTCCTGTTAAGGAGTGGAGGCCTCACCCTTTAGGGTGGGAGGGCATTGAAGGGAACTTCCAACAACCTACCCGGTGTCAGGTTTCTTCTTTGAGGACAATCCTTGTGACTGTTGGAGATTTAGAGGGGCTCAAAATTGGCAGGAATCTCAAAGAGAGATTTGGTGCTCCGGTCAGCAGAGGGCAGTGGCGAGATGTTAGCGATCTGTGAGGCTAGGGACTCAGTGGGGGACCCTGGGAGTGTTTATGGGACTGCCAGGTTAAGACTTACAAAGAACAATAGCTATTGACTTCTAGAGCTTCAGAGGGAGGTGTAGGGCTGGGAAGTTGAACCATCGTCGCGTAGATGGAACCAGCAACCACGAGAAGATGAGACAGCTCAGCAGAATAAGAGGACAGGGCATTGAAAAAGTCCCAGAGACAGCTTTCCTCAGGGCCCAGTCATTCCTTCCGTGAGACAGCTGTCCTCACAGTTCCACGCAGAGATAATGTGTGATGACTGCCACTTAGCCTGTGTTCGTGAGGATAGGTACTTTGCTATTTCATCCTTCTGTTACAATGGGAAAATATCAGAGTTTACCTAACTGACCAGAGGGCTCATGGTTTCAGACCATTGTCACTTAGTTCTTTGCCTGGCGTCTATGGAGGCACAGTGCTTATGGTGGAGGTGCATGGTAGAGAGAATCTGCTTACCTCACACTTGGCTTGGCAACAAACATAGAGAGGAAGGCTTGGGGTCTCAATGTTACCTTTAAGGGCGTGACTTTTTTCACTGGGCCTCACCCCTTATTCACCCGACAGATTGGGTACAAAGCATATGGGTCCTTGGGGATATCTAACTTAGATAGGTTTCGGATTAGGTAGCAGATTATTTTTAATGTAAATGCGCTAACCAAGAGCGGAGGCACTAGGCTGCGCTTAGTCGGTGGCTCTGTTCCTCATGGGCGTTCTGGTGTTGACCTTGGTGTTTCTAGGCTGCTGCTCTGTTTCTACTTGGCCCAAAACGTAGCCTACTTTGTGTTCCTGGTTAAAAAACAAATACTCCACGAGAAGAAAGGGATGGAAGAGGAAATTAAAACAGAGATCTCTCATGTCTCTGAACTTCAGATGATAGAGATGAATCCTGCTGGGATCTAAATGACAGGGCTTTTAGGACAATTTTGGTCTTGTTTCCCAGCTCCTGTAGGTTTTTTGCAGGACTGGAGCGCTCCTGAAGTCAGACCTTTAGTGTGGTTTCCCAGTCTTGAGTTGAGGGCAGAGCACACGAGCTTTCCAAGCACGCAGGACTGAAGAAGACCCACGTCTTCCTTCCGCCTTAGCTGTGCTGGTTCACTTCACCATAGTAAAGAATTTTCTACTATGCAATAAAACCAGGTATTTCTTGGAGATTAGATTATAAAATCAGTGTGCATGGCAAACTCTATGTAAGAAATGGACCTTGAAAACGACTTGGAGGAGAGGCACATTTTGATGGAACCATGTGCTTAGCAAACCTAACAAAGCTCGCCCACTGACCCTTCCAATTCAGAAAAGACTACCAGGGCTGGGGGATATTTCACTTAGTAGAGTTTTGTCGAGCATGCAGGAAGCCGTGAGTTCAGTCCTGAGGACCATACAAACCACGTGGTGGTGAACATCTATAACACCAGTCCTCGGGAGATGGACAGAGGAGGATGGGAAGTTCTGAAAGAACCACCATTTCCCCAGCAGAACCAGAGGAGTAATATCCTGTGCCCAGGATGATTTTCATTCAGAATCTGTTCACTGGGGAAGGCGTAGGTACTGAAGCCTGCGGCCGTGCAGCAGAACCTTTCCCTACCTGCTTCTGGGGCAAAAATGGCTTACACATTAACCAGTTTCTCACACTCTTTCTGCTTCTGGCTCTTCTTTGTCCTCTAGCGCCAGTGTGCAGGCGGAGCGCTGGAATTTTATGCAAACCCGATACTATGGACTCAGCTATTTCACAGAACAGTCTGGTTTCTCACTGTCAAACACGTTACAGTTCTAGTAGCGGTATGTTTAGATCTGTCTTTGTAGGACCAACAGCTCATTAAAATGTTTGCTTTTTTTTTTCTCAAATCAAAAAAGCAGCACAACTTTATAGGGAAATGTCAATGGATAGAGGGATGGGAAATCTGTGGACAGCTCTGAAGCAAGATCCTTTCCCCACTCCAGCTTTGACCAGGAGGAATTTGACATAGAAGGTGAATTTTTGTGCATTAGAGGCCCTTTGGACCTCAAGCATGTATCAGGACTCCTGTGACCTTAACTGTATTGTGTGTGTGCTGGTACTGTTGCAAGATTAAAGCTGTATTAAGATGTTTACAGCAAACCTGGGAGGCTCATAATGATAAACTATTGTTAAGGATTATAGCAATCATTTCCATTTTACAGATTAGGAAATAGAGGCATAAAGAGGTTAAACAACTTGCTCTGTAACACACAACTAATCAGTGGCAGAAGTGGGATTCAAGACCCAAAGGCAGGATGCTGAAGTCTGGGCATCTCTTCCCCGAGTTCCTCACCTCCCATTTGGTACTTAGGTGTGACTTGTTTCATATTGGCTTTTTTCTGTAGATATACTTGGTTTGTTTCCTCCTCAAGCTGTGTGACACACGTATTTCCATAGCACAAAGAATTGTGTCTTGGATCAGATAGGGACTCAACATATATATTCTGACTGATCAAATGACAAAAGCCAAAATATTGAGCATCACAATGACATGATTTTGTGGAAAAAATTTGAGCTTATCGAAAGACTGCTTGTCGCTTGCCATGAACACAATAACAACACCTGAAATGCCAAACATGGTGCTAGATGCCTATCATCTTAGCTCTTGGGAGGTTGAGGTAGGTCAACCAGTTCACAGCCATCTTGTGCTACATAGTAGTAAGACCTTGTCTCTGAAAACAAGCAAATAAAACATCATTTCAATATGACTTACTTTTAAAGATGGATTAGAGCATATCTTATGCCTATTATTTTACAGCTGGAGAAGCCGAGACACACACAAAGAAACTGCCTTGCTTCCAGCAAGGTTTAGACCCAGGACTCCTAATTTCTCGTTCCATAATACCGTCCTTTGGATTTTTCAGTCTCAATCGTATATAGGTGGCTGTTCTGGCTCTGAGTTTTTCCATTAATGAAACTGTTTGTGCTTTGGCGTGCATAGACACAAATTGCAATGTTGCAGATTGAGGTGGGTCAGGTTAGGGCAGGACATAAGCCACTCATACTTTGGGCTGACAGTCAGCCAATAGGACGACACCCTCACAATGAACGTGGAGACAGGTTTAAATCAAAGTCATGTAGTCAATACTATTTCCATTCGCCGATGACAGTCAAGTGCTGGGGAATAGGTAATTGCTGGAAATCATTTCAGAGAGAGAGAGAGAGAGAGAGAGAGAGAGAGAGAGAGAGAAACACTGTGAGGGAGACAGACATGGGGAGATTTCCAGGATGCAAATCAGATCGTTTTTAATTTGGAGGGAAAAGATACAAAGTGGCAATATTTGCTCTAACTGACTTGAATTTAAATCCCAGCCAGGATTCAGGGTGGCTGGCCTTGCTGGGAGCTCCTTTTGTTTATAATGTAGGTTTCTGTCCTTTATGAAGCAGATGCTTATACAAGCATTACCACTGTTGACAATAATACTGTAACATTTGCCTTCCATCCCTTTGTTGCTTGGGGAACATGTTGGGTTTCGGCACATTTAGCTTTGCCATTTACTTCACAAATCGCAGCTGTGGAGTGTGCTGCAACTAAGTCGATTTTAGTGAGAATGAAATGGAATGATAATAATAATAAAAATCTCCAAAAAAACCTTTCCAGTAATCATAGGTTTGAAATAAGTGTGTGTGTGTGTGTGTGTGTGTGTGTGTGTGTGTGTGCGTGCTTGTGTGTCCTCTAAACAACTTGGTTTCAGTACAATGATGCTTCAGTAAGATTCTTCCTGCAAATTTAATTCAAACGGGAAGGCTCTGCTGTTATTAAACACAATGGCAGTTTGTACATCTCCACATCATTATGCCGCTTCTCATTATGGAAATTCATTTGTTGCTGCTTTGTATGGATATCAAATAAAAATCACTCTCGCTCCTGGCAAGTGACTGCCATTACAGAGACACTCTGGGAGCCCAGCGAAGCGGTGCTTGGTGTCATAGCAAACACAATTAGCAAAATGGCATCCAGAGTGGCTTTATGGGGTTGTCCTGTGGTGAATCTCTGTGTATTCCATTTAGCAAGGCTGGAGGTTAGTAGGCTTTGCCATGTGTCTTCTCTAGCCTCCTCTCTGTACCATTTTCTATTCAAGAGCCACAGCATGAGGACTTTGTGCGAACGCTTTCTCCCCTTGGCTTTTATTTTTTTTCTGATGGGCTTTCCGTCGGCGCTTGCTGGGCTCCGAGAGTCAAGGGTTATTTGGCCCATATGAGAGCTTAGGTTTCTCTCAAGAGGGGTCAGGATGAGTGTCACCAAATGTCCGCTCTGATCTCTGTCCTTTGTGCTTTTCCCCTTTTCATTCCCCTCTGTTGGTATTTGTCAATAATTATAGGGACAGAGTTTGCTGCACAGTTAAGAAATCTAAAAGGTCACTATTAATTCCCTCTGTACAAAAAGGAAAACAAGTTTGTATTTTTCCACATGGAAGAATGTGTGTGTGTGTGTGTGTGTGTGTGTGTTTCTTAGTAGAGGTAGGGGAGGACATAGGACCCTAGCTAATCAGAGATTAGAGTCCATGGTATCTCTTTGAAATAAAAGACATAGGCACGGTCCACGGCTGCGGAGCCATGACGAGCGGCTGAACTTGTCTGGAGCAGCTCTTTCGCTTGCAGGTGCAGCCGGCTCTTTAGAGCTCATTCCATTGTATACATGGTGTTAGCTACTTTTCTCACCACGTCCACCAAATACCCAACATAAGGAACTTAAGGGTGGAAGGGACGCAGGGCTCATGAGGACACCGTCGGTGTCGGTGGGGAAGACCCAGAGGTGGGAGCTTGAGCATGGTCACAAGACTTCCACAGGGAGGAGGTCGAGAGTGAGGGATGCTGGAGCTCAGCAGGCTTTCTTTTTATGGAGTTCAGGACCCCTAAGCCAGGGAAAGTTGCTGCCCACAAATAGGACAAGTCTTCTTGCCTCAGTCTACCCTGTTTAGATAATGGTCCACAGACATCCCCAGAGCGTTTTTTTTTTTTTTTTTCCCATGGTGAATCTTGAACTTGTCAAATAAGCAAGATTAACCTTCATACTTATTCATGGGATAGAGTGTGATATACCCTATGTGTGTGTGTGTGTGTGTGTGTATACATACATATATATATGTGTGTGTATGTATATGTATGTATATATCTCCATATGTATGTATACATATACATACACACACATATATAATGATCAAATCAGGGAGTTTTCATATACATCACCTCAAATATTTATCACATCCTTGCAGCAAGAACCTTCAAGACCCACTCTCTGGTTATGTTAAACTATATAATATATATTGCTAACTATACTCACCCGATTATGCAGAAGAACTCCAACACACATTCACCTACCTAACTACACCATTGACCAACCTTCCTCTATCCCACTGACCCTCTGACCTTCCCAAGTTTCTGATAAACATTATCCTACACAGTATTTCTATGAGTTGAGCTGTTTGAGAGACAGATGGATAGGAAGATAGACAGAGAACGTAAAGTTGGGTGGGTATGGAGGTGGGAACATTTGGGAAAAAAACCTATATTTTTTTGGGGGGGAGGGGAAAACTATTCAAAATACATTACGTAAAATTTTTGAATGAAAAAAAATAACACATTACCAGAAAAAGCACTGCAAAAATAAATAAAAATACCAAAACAAACCCTAAAAGACATGCTGGGGACAGGAGAACTATTCTGACACTCCTGTGGTGATATATAGACTTTCTCTGCAAGCTTCTGCTCTAGGCTTGCCCTCTGAGGCCCTCTGAGAGCACAGAGCTATAACACTGTACTTTCCTAGCCTGGAATCCTGAGATCTGCTGAGGATTTAAAACAGGAGCAACTAAGTCTCCGTTGTACATTTTTGCCATTGAAGGTCCCTTTCCTGTTTGAAGTGTTGATCCCCCAAGACAAATAAAGCTACTCTTGATTAGAAAAAAATAAGACATGTAGCTTAGTTTGTGTCTTATGGAAGAAACAGGACTTTATTCATCCGTTAAACATACATACTATTTTTGGCTGGTGTAGCTAGGCATGAGAAAGCAAGGGAGTCTTTCTTCTAGTTTGCACGAAGGCATGGAATGTGTAGAGCAAGGAAAGTCAGAAGAGTGTGTGAGCCAGAGACCTGCCCCAAGAGGGTGTGCTATAGTCCTATCTCCATCAAACTTCTGCCAGCACCACCCAAATCAACAAACATCAAACCATGACGGGCCATCGATGGTGCTTTCTTGAAGGACTATGACAATCACAGGAAGATAGCTCAGTGTGGGAGAAGGAGAGATGCTAACGTAATCTGTATTTGTATCACGTGATGGAGGTGTCTGGAGACTAGACCCTCAGATGACACTCTTTTTCCCCTTTCAGGTAGCTATCCCTTTGAGATTCCCCAGGCCACTGACCCTCAGTACACAGAAGGCTTTTCAATCGCTTGTCCCCAGACACCTCGTATCCCTTAGAATTGAAAGCCTCCGGCTTCAGTTGGATACACATAATATATCCTTTTCTTATTTGGCCATTTCAACTATGCAGAGTAGGGGTTTAGGGTACTGCCCCTGAATTGAAAATGCTCTTGTTCCAGTTCAGTCTTCCTGAGAAGCAAGCACTCTTTTCCTAACTCCCAAGAATCCAACCCAACGTTCCAATTCTGAGATTGTTCTTTTTGATGTCCATACAAGTTATTCCTAGATAAAGAAGGCATCTTTTTCTTGATAACAAGACTTTGACCTTTTCCATTTCAAAACCATAACCCCTGACATTATTGTACTGAGGACCATTTGACGCTTTCATGGCTTATTTAACAAGGTCCACCGAACTATCTATAAACGGCTTCCTAGTCCCTTCCAACATTACCAGTACTGGTCATATTATTCATTATTTCAGGTCTCCCCTGCCTCCAATAGAAGGTTGATGAAGGTTCTAGCTTTATCAACTCATGCTGTCATTGATTTCGATTCTGACCCTAGTATGTAAATGCAAATGAACAATTGGACTGGTATACAACAGGAGTGTGTTTATTCTTGACATTCATTCATCATCACTGGTAGGAAAACCTTTGAAATATGAGTGCTGTTAAGTGGAGGGGCTGGTGAGATAAATTCTTTGGGTCTAGAGGAGTGGCTCTCAACATGTGGGTTGCAACCACTCTGGGGGTCTCATCTCAGATATTTATATAGCAATTCACAATTGCAGTAAAATTGTAGTAAAAATTGCAGTAAGAATTGCAGTAAAAATAATTTTATGATTTGGGGTTACCACAACATGAGGAACCATATTAAAGGGTCGATGCATTAGGAAGGTTGAGAGCCACTGGTCTAAAGTGGGAGGGACACAAGAGCTCTCTGGTCCTTGGCTCTCTTCTTGCCTCTCATCCCATTCCTTTCCTCTCCGCTCTCTTTTCTTTCTCTTTCTTCTTTCCCTGTTCTCTGTTCTTGCCTTTTCCTTCTCTCAGTATCAGCACTAAAGCCCCCCCCCCAAACCAAGTGAGAACTGGGTCCATAGCCTTCAAAATGGTCCTTAGATGAGACCATCAGATGGGAAGAGTCCATGGGAAGGAGAGGATGGAAGGGAAGGAAACTTCTGGCAGAACTCAGAAGGGAAATGCTCCTGTGCTCTTTCAAACCTAGCTTGAGACTGACTTATATGTCCATATAAAGAGGTGTGCTGGTTAGGTTTTTGTCAGCATGACATAAGTTAGGGTCATACAAGAAGAGGAACCCCAAGTGAGAAAACACCTCCATCAGATTGACTTGTAGGCCGGTCTATGAGAGCGTTTTCTTCATTAATGATAGATGAGGGAGAACTCATCTTGCTGCGGGTGATGTCGCCCTGGGCAGGGGATCCTGGCTTATATGAAAGTAAGCCAGGGCTAGCAGGCCTTTAAGCAGCTTTCTTCCATGGTTCTCATCTCTGCTCCTGCTTGAGTTCCTGCCATGACATCCTTCGGCAAAGGGCAGTAACCAGGATATGTAAGCCAAATAAACCCTTTCCTCCATAAGCTCCCTTTGTTTGTGGTCTTTATAGCAACAACAGAAAGGAAACTAGAACAGGAGGGCAGGTGTGTTGCACCTAGGTCCTGCCACGTACAATCCATTTTGTGCTGAGTTGATGGGCATTACACTTTGTTCTGTTCCGTAACTTTTTCTCTTCAAGTAGAAACATTCACTAAACCCTCAACTCACATGACCTCTTCATGTTGTTAATTCTTAGATGGTAATCATCTGTCTTACTGTAACACTCTCCATGGATGACCAGAATGTGAGAGCAGAGCTTGGCAGCAGGTGCAGAGGTGAGAAACAGAGGCAGAGGCTGTGAAGAGTGAGGAAGGGAGGGATAAAGGCCAGTATGCATGTGTCATGCGTGGGAGATTGTTGCAGTGAGCAGTAGTGTGATGCACTGACTCTGGGGTCTCCAGGCCTTCCAGTGTAACTTCTAGAACTTTCCATGTACAGGATTGCTGATGGGACATTTACCCACCAGCTCCTGCTTCTGACTGACTGAAGGTTTTCTTCAGAGACATCAACCCCAGGCTCACATAAGTACCAGAGGCATTAGAGGAAAACCTGGATAAGAAAGAAGAAAGATGCGCAGCTTGCTGAAGTGGGATGCTGAGTTGGGATGCTGCCAGGGTAAGGCAAGTTTGGTCTCCGGCAGAAACAGCCCACTGCACCACAGTGGCAACAGTCTACGGCAGTGGGAGTCATCTAACCCAGTGGGAATAATCTAATTCAATGAGAAAAGTCCACCTGGGAGAAGGGTCCATTCATGTAGGAACTGTTCAACACAGTGGAAACTATCTACCCACCAGAATCAGGAACTATTCACCCACGATAAGACCTGTCCATCACAGTTGTACCTAAAATCAGGCATGGTGTAAGGCTGATGGAGGAAGGTCATCTGTCTATTGTTACTTTTGTTGGTTAATAAAGAGACTGCCTTGGCCTTTTTGATAGGCAAGCCCTTAGGTCGGTGGAGTAGACAGAATAGAATGTTGGGAGAAAGAAAGCAGAGGCAGGAATCGCCATGACTCTCCTCTCCGAGACAGCCGCAGGTTAGCATCCTGCGGTGGTAAGCCGCAGGTGGTAAGCCGCAGGTGGTAAGCCACCACCTCGTGGTGCTACATAGATTATTAGAAGTGGGTTAGATCAATATGTAAGAGTTAGCCAATAAGAGGCTACAGATAATGGGCCAGGCAGTGTTTAAATGAATACAGTTTCCGTGTAATTATTTCAGGGGTAAAACTAGCTGGGAGGCGGGCAGCGGGAAGCGGCCTGCCATTCCTTTCTACATAAGGCAAGGCAGCTTAGACTTGTAGTAACCTCTACTATGTACCTAGCAGTGGAGGTAAGAAGTGACTAATATGGATTGTCCTTCGTCTACCTAAAATACATTATTTGGAGTGATAAAGGAGATACATAGTTGATCCATATTTTACCTTCTGCTTTTCCATCCCAAGGTCTCCTAATCCATTCCTTATGGTTCCATATAAGTTGGGTTCCAGTATCCATTAGCACATTTTACTTTTTGTGAGTCTCCTTAATATACTTTCTAGAAAAGACAAACAAAATGCAAACTTCTTAAAAAGGAGAGCCCTGTTTTGTTTTGTGTTTCCTGTCAACTCAACAAAAGCTAGAGTTAATTATCTGAAAAGAGGGAACCACAATTGAGAAATGCCTCTGTGAGGTTGGCCTGTGGAAAATCTCAAGAGGGCATTTTCTTAATTAGTGATTGATATGGGAGGGCCCAACCCATTGTGGGTGGTGCCATCTCTGGGCAGGTGGTCCTGAATGGTATAAGAAAAAAGGCTGAAAATCAAAACAACTTTGAGATAACATCTTACTTCTGTCAGAATGACTAAGATCAATAACACAAGTGACAGCTCATGTGTTGGGGAGGATGTGGAGCAAGGGGAACACTCCTCCATTGCTAGTCAGAGTATCAACTTGTACAGCCACTTGGGAAATCAATATGGTGGTTCCTCAGAAAACTGAGAATCAATCTACCTCAAGACCCAGCTATACCACTCCTGGACATATACCCAAAGGACACTTGATCCTACCATAAGGACACTTGCTTAATTATGTTTGTTGTGGCTATATTCATAATAGCCAGAAACTGGAAACAACTTAGATGTTCTTCAACTGAAGAATGGATAAAGACAATGTGGTACATTTACACAGTGGACTATTAGCTAGCTATTTTAAGAAAAGAACATCATGAAATTTGCAGGCAAATGGTTGGAACTAACAAAAAAAATCATTTTGAGTGAGGTAATTTAGACTCAGAAAGAAAAACATGGTATGTACTCTCTTATAAGTGGACATTAGCTCTAAAGGATAATCATGTTACAATCCATGGACCCAGAGAGGCTAAGAAACAGATGGTGAGGGAGGGGTCAAGTGGGAACATGTGGAGCTCCCTGGGAAGGGGAAAAGAAGAGATTTTGTGGGTGGACTGGGGGGCAGGTGGAAATGCCAACAGGAGTGATCAGGTTGTCGGGGGGGGGATGGAGGGAGAAAGTACTGGGAGAAATGACTGGAATTGGGTAATGTGGGAACCTACTACAATGGAAACTCTCAGGGACTTGTAAGGACCCTAGCAAAGACTCCTAGTAACGGGGGGGGGGGGGGGTGCAGAGCCTGAACCAGCAGTCTTTTGCCTCCAGGCAAAGCTTGCAGTGGTGAGACTGGACATCAACCCACTCACAAACCCTTTGACCTGCAGTTTGTCCTGTCTGTGAGATGTGCTGGGGGGAATGGAGGACAGAACTTGTGGGAGTGGCTAACCATTGCCTGGTCCAACTTGAGGCCCATGGCATGAGAGGGAGCCCATGCCTGATACTGCTTGGATGGCCAGGAATCAGAGGCTGGATAGCCTAGAGGCCTAGGATAGAACCAAACACAACTGGAAAACAAACAAACAAACAAACAAATAAATAGGTAATAAGATGATTTCTAATGATATTCTAATATATTCGTAAACTGGAATCTAGCATAATTGCCACCGGAGAGGTTTCATCCAGCAATTGATAGGATCAGATGCAGAGACCTACAGCAAAACTTTAGGCGGAGCTCAGAGAATCCTGTGGAAGATGGGGAGGAAGAATTTCAGAAGCCAGAGGGGTCAAGAACACAGCCTACAGAATCAACCAAGCAGGGTTCATAGGACCTCACAGAGACTGAACTGATAATTAGGGTCTGAACTAGATCCTCTGCATATATGTTAGGGTTATGTAGCTTTTTGTGGGACTCCTGAGAGTGGGAGTGGAGCCTGTCTCTGACTCTTTCACCTCCTTTTGGGACCTGATCCCTCTTACGGGGTAGCCTTGTTCAGTCTTGATTTGACGGTTTGTGACTGGTCTTCTTATAACTCATTATGCCCTGTTCAGTTGACAACCCTGGGAGGCCTGTTATTTTCTGAACGGAAGCAAAGGAGGAGTGGATCTGGGGGAGAGGGAGGTTAGGAGAGGAGCTGGGAGGAGTGGAGGGAGGGAAAACTGTGGTTGGAATTTAATACATGAGAGAAGAATAAAATTAAAAAGAAAAGAAAATAGGCTGAGCTAGCGATGGAGGAACAAACCAGTAAGCAGCACTCCTTCATGGCCTCTGCATCAGCTCCTGCCTCCAGGTTCTTGTGTGAGCTCCATCACTGACTTCCTTTAATGCCAGACTGTGATGTGGAACTATAAGATGAAGTAAACCATTTCCTCCTCAAGTCGTTTTTGGTCGTGGTGTTTTATCACAGCAATAGACACCTGGCTAAAACCAGGAGTCAATTTGCAAACACGTGTGAACATGGTCACCATGCATGAAGGGTTGAGTTTACAGGTATGATGAGGGGGTGGAGGCGGACACTCAGCTGTCCTGGGACGCTGAGGATAACGAGTGAGAAATGAATCCTGAATTATCACAGATCAAAGGTACAGGAAACAGTTTATGAATGCTCTGGAGAAGCAAAGGGGCAATCAATTAAAAGAGATAGCTAGCATTTTGTCCAATAAAAAATATTGAGGTTAAAAAAAGGGGATTAAAGGGTTTTTGTTTGTCTGCTACTTTTTCTAATTCTAACTATAGCACTTGGTAGTGTGAGGCTATTTGGTACCAAAGGCAGGCGTTCCCTAGCCTACGGATAAAGGTGTCTAGAAGGTGGTGCTGAGCACCGAGTGAGTGGTCTTCAATGGAGAACGTATGTAGAGATTGTGCCCTAAAACATGGCTGCTTAGTTTTGGTTATTTTGAAAATTTTGAAAAATTTTCTATTAATTCCTAGAAAAGTCAAATTCCCATAAGGCAGTCTTCAGAAAAAGTAGTTCAACAAGAATTTAAATTTTCAAGAACATAGGAAAATTACCTATCAGACCCTTCCTATTTCTCTGTTCCCACTGTGTTTTCAATGGCCTCTTCTTATTTCTGCCTTTGCACTATTTCAGTCCATAGCTAGCTCCTACTCTCTGCACACCCCTCCTAACACCGATTTCTCACATGTCTTTTAAAGAAATCGTTCTGAAAAGAGTATTGGCTCACAGTACTTCTGTGGTGTCAGTTATCAATCTGCTTGGATCAGGTTGCTGTATATCTGGTTAAATAGAATTTCTTCATGTGTCTGAGCATGTGGCTGCTTCCTTCTTGGTAGAGGAGGAGCAGAGGCTCATGAAACTACCAAGGAAGCTTAGAGATCTCCTAAGAATGATAAGAGTCATGAGCCCTTCTTTCCCCGAGTTACAGAAACAGTAGACAACTCTTCGCTAGAGGTGCTGTCTGTGAGTGGAGCAGGGAACTCCAGAGATGCGACATTTGTGAGTAGCCACCCATGCTGGGGTGGGGTGGGACTTGCGATGTTACATCTGACAGAGTCACCCACACATCTGTAAATAACCCCTCACCTCCATTCTTGTAAGTAACCACAATGAATTTCTTGGCTTACCAAGCCAGACTTGTTTGGATTCTCTTCTTTGGTATGTTGTTGGTCTGTCCCTGTCTGGGTTGAATAGACATTTGTCTTCCCAGCAAAAGTTATGCAGAGACCTGTGAAGATGTCTCTGCTAGAGATTGCCACTTGTTCAACACACCAAGCAAAGGCAGATTGTTCTTTCAATTGTTCTTCCCATTGTTCTATTTAGGCCTCACCCATTCTTTGAGGGTCTGAATAGAACAAAATGGTGTAAGATGGGAGGGTTCAATTTCTCTTTTTCAGGCTGCTTGAACTGAGCTTTGATCTACCCTTGGCATTCCTGGTTCTGTGACTTGTGGACCAGACTAGACTCTACACCGTCAGTCCCAGGCTCTTAGGCTGTTAGACTTCACCACAGGTGTCCTTTGGAGGACTGACTAAAAAAAAAAATCTTCCTTATTTATGAAAAAATCATTCAAGTTCTCTCAAAGTCATTTTAAAGATTAATTACAGACTCTTGAGCACAAAATAAAATTCCTTAGACCACAAAGGCAGGATGAGTCCTTTTGTATATTTTCAAACCCAGTGCATTGTCTGTTAAGTGGAAGCACTTAGAAAAGTTTTATTCTAAGCCCTTGACACACATCTCCAAGGTGACTTTAACTCCGCAATGTGACTCCTTTAGAGAAACAACTTGATTATCCAATTGATTTACAGTTGGAAAATAAAATGTCTGTGATAATTGTGGCAGAGGAAAAAAGAGTTGGAAGGTCGCACAAGGACTTTCCAGTACCTCTGCCAAAAGACTTTCTATATAGACCACAGGCTAAAGCTAGGCAATATGGCTCGAACATAGTTACAAGGGAATCTGGAGAATGCTATCTTCTCATGCACTCAGGAGCAAAGGAAGTGGGAACTGTTGCGGTTATAAAGCTACATATGGAGGAAAGGCTGGTTTGGCTCATGGTTTTGAGGAGATCTCAGTTTATCATGTCCGAGAAGGCACGACAGCAGAGCATCTCAGTCCAGGTCAATGGGAGTGAGAGGAAGCTGGCCCTGTCATGGCAGTAGACAGGGTGTAGAGAATGGGACTGGAAGTGAGGGTGGGCAGTAACCCTCAACATCCTACTCATAGTGACCCTTTGTACTCGGGGCTTACTAAGTCCTGCAGAACAGTGCTAGTAGCTAGAGACCAGGTGTTCAGACACGTGGGTGTGTATGTAGTGGGGGGTGCATTTCAGATCTAAAGACAGCAGGAACTATCTAGTATTTTGGCTGCCCTAGAGATAGCTGAGAATGAGCCACCTGGTGTTTGAGAGATGTGCTGCCTGCACTCTAGCAGCCGTCTCTAAGCCATGGAGACTTCCTTTCTACTTTGAGTGGATCGACACGTCCCCTGAAGTGTACTGACAGATCGCTACTCTTGGTCGTGCTTGGAAAAGGAAGGTAGCTTTTGGACTTTGGGAAAGAAGCTGCTGTTTTCAGTCTCTGGACCAGAGGATCAGGAACTCATGACCATGGGGTGGGTAGTCTAGGGATTCTTATCAAAGGCGGTAGACGGAGGAAGACAGGAAAGTGGATTCCATCATTCCGCCATTATGTCGGGTGTCACTGGAGAGCCAGGCAGGGACTCTAAAGCCAGGACAGACGTTCTGAGTGCCAGAGGAGACACAGCAATGGGGTATTATAAAGGTCAAACTTTCACTATATTGGACCAACCCTATTGGCTGGCCTTGCTATGCCTTTAAGACAATCAGGGAACTAGCAGAGTCTGTGTTTGTA
This sequence comes from Myodes glareolus, assembly GCF_982192425.1. Lineage (NCBI taxonomy): Eukaryota > Metazoa > Chordata > Mammalia > Rodentia > Cricetidae > Myodes > Myodes glareolus. Next base: position 34,236,963 of record NC_142040.1, read on the forward strand.
TCAGATCTATACAGAGTGAGGCGTTTGGGGAGGGACTGTTGAGATGAAACAAGGGGTTGTGAAAGTTCTGTAATTGCAGATTTGGAAAGAAGAGCAATAACACAGACAAATGAAAACTAAGAAGGACTCATGAAGCCTGAATGTCCAAGAAATCAGACTGGGGAAAACATACAGAAAGTTCTGACTTGTTTTTCATTTACAGCATCTCAGAGCCCAAAGTCATGATGGTGAGGGTATGAGAAAATAAATGACCTTATTTTATAACTTTAGTGGATGAAACAGGACACACATGTTACCAATATAGTCAATGTCCAAAGAATATTTCAAACCTGTGCTGATTTATATTAGCCAGGACTTTTCTCAATTGATAGTAGAAATTATTCTTAGCAAGAGAGATAGAAAAACACTCTGCAAGAAAAGTTAGCATTTATTATTGACAAATAGCAACCACAACGGTAAGGACTGAGACCAACTTAGCAAGGCAATCACAGATACCGTGTGCTTATTTGTTCTCGATATTTTCGGGACACACATTCCTCTTATTTTAATCTTTTGTTTTGTCTTTAAAATTATTCATCTCATTGTATGTCAGCCTTAGTTGCTGAATTCATCAGACTTGGAAGTCTGTAGGCTTGGGTACCAGTGCCATTCGGTGTTTGATATTGGCAGCTCGGCCTCAGTAATCTATTTGCAAAATTGTCCAATTTGAAAGTGACACATTTGATTCTCTTGACTTTCCTTTTCCTAGCACAGTAAAATTTGAAGGAATTTGAGTGCCGAGCACTAGTCACCGAGGAGAAAGGACAATAAGGGGATTCGCATAGTGCACAGAAGGAAACTGGTGTGTGTCATTAGTGGTGGAATTTAGAAATGAGTCCCGTGAAGTTCAACTTCCCCAAACAAAAGGCAATGACTTCCGTGGAGAATAAAACCCTTCACGATCTCTTTTTATGTTAGCTAGTTAATTTGGATTTTCAATGTTTTAACATAATTTGTTCCAATTATTTAAAGAGTGCCAATGTCATTGAAGAAAATTCGAAAATTACAGTTAATATAAAAAATAGCAAAACAAAAGGAAAACTGATTACCTATAATTCAGCTGCCGCAGAGAACTATTATTCATGTTTGATATAATTCCTTCTATTAATTTTTCAGTGTGAGTACAAATTATTGTTATTATTTTTTAAAAAAGGAAGTAATTTGAGCATGTAACAGAAATTCCTTTTTAAGAAATTTCAAAATCTGTTTTTGGACAATTTCACACACATATACAATGTGTCTGACCACACCCACTTTTAGGTCCCCCTCTTGCTAACTTCAGACCTTTCCAACATGGTCCTTTCCCACTATCATGTCCTCTTCTTTTTAAAAATTAACCCACAGAGTCCAATTAGTAACACCCACATGTGCCTGGGGGTGGGGCCATCCTTGGGAACAGGAACAGCCCACCAGTAATCACACCCCGGAAGGAGGAAACAGACTCTGCTTTCTCAATCAGCCATCTGTTGCCAGTACCTCCTCAGTAAGCACTGGGGTCTAATGAGTCCCTCCCTATCCAGGCTGGAGTGTTGATCAACTCCATCCATGGGTGTGTTCTGCAGGTTCTGCAGTTGCTAGGTATAATGACAATTTCTGTTTAGGAGGCTATGATTGTAGGTTGGAGTCCCACTAGCTTTTGCTGGGTGTTCATGGACTTTCTCCTGGGTAACATAATGAAGACCTAACCTACAAGAGTTCATTACAACGTCGGAAATTCGAGCAGATTAATAGTCGGGTTAGATTATGGAGTAGCTCCAGTGCCCAGGACACTAATGGAAAGAGACATTAGTCTAGGAGAAAGGAAGGAAAAAGGCAAGTGGGGATGACTGTAAAGTGAGAAATTAGGTGCCCTGTTAGCTACTGTTTTCTTGATGTGATAAAGTACACGGCAATGGTGACTTAAGGGAGAAGGCTCTCATTTCAGTTCACAGTTTCAGAGTCTTAGCACACCATGGTGGAAAAGCATGGTGGTGAGAACAGCTTAGGTCACGTTGGTGGGAGCTTGCTGTGGAGGTTTGTTAATTTGATAGAAAGCAGAAAAAACCTGCTGGAACCAGAATCAGGTTTCAACTCAAGTCCTGCTCCTAGTAATCTACCTTCTCTGACCATGCCATGAGTCCCTAAAGGCTCCACACCTTCAAGTACCACTAGCCAGATGCTGATCATTTAAAACACAAGCCTAGGAAGACATTTCACATTCAAACGTAACAAGTGGGTAGGTCCATCCAGCCAAACCCTTCCCCTTTGTCCTCTCCTGAGTTACAAAGGCGGAGGTTTCTTTTCTGATCTGTAAATCTAAAAAAATTTAGAGTTAATATTTTAACTTAGATTTGTTCTTTGAAAGGAAGAATTATTTTCTTTGTGAGGTCTTCATGTACTCAAGAAGTACAGAAGGTGACAGGCATCTTTGTAATACAGTCCTGCAATTTAATCTTGGGCTTTCCATAGTTTTACCATTTTATTTGCCTCCAAAATTATTGTTTTCATTTATACATTTTAAAAGCAATTGTTTTTCTTGCAATCCATAAGTGGGAATTAAATGAATTCATGGTACATATCATGTTTTGAAATATATACACATTGTGTTTTGACTAAATCAAACTAATTAACAAAGGTATTATCTCATACACTTACATTTTATGGTAAGAACACTTAAAACCTACTTTGGGCCTTTTCATATAAATAATAAATTGTAACTACCAGTAGCTACTATGTTTTACAATAGACCTCTTGAACTTATTATTTTATCTTATTTTATTTTACATACTAATCCCAGTTCTTCCTTCTTCCCTTCCTGTTCCCTCATCTTCCCTTCATCCCACCCCATCTGCTCCTTTCTTGTATATAACTAAAATTTAATATTTTCCCTGCCTCTGTCCCTACCAACATGCTGATCACTCCACTCTCTGTGAGTTTGACTTTTGAAAATTCCACATGTAAGTGAGACAGTTTTCCTTGTGTGAGATCTCTTTTTGTAAATTAATTCTAGTACAGGAAATACCTTGTAACACTCAGAGCTCAGAATTTCATATTTTTTTTTAGGTGGTTCATGAAACCTAGGGGTGATTTTTGACTAATGACCAGAAGTCTTATGAAAATGAGTTCAGCTGCCAAATTCTGCCACTGTGCAATGGTGACCTTGGGTAAGTCACTTAGTATCTTTGAGCTTCAACGTCCTTATGTGTACCCCAGGAAAAGTGGTTCCAATGGTGTGTAGACTTAGAGAGGACATATATGAAATTGATATGAAAAGTGCTTAACCAATCAAAGACATTACTGTAAACACAATAAATGAGTTTATTTCCTTATAGCCTCCTACTGGGCTGGCTGGAGAGAATGGAGACTTGAACATACTGTGAGTTCTAGTAAAGGAATCCTTTAAAGTGCGAATTTCTTAGTTCATGAACATTAGGCACTTGAACAAGAACCGTGAATTCTTATATTAGATGGTCCAAGAAACCGTTTTCTTCCAAAACATTCAAAAATATTTTCATATGAGAGGTTTTATTTTTCATCTCTAGCCCCCAAATATGAAGGTGTTTTGAGATTACACTCGAAAGAGAATGTATAGAATTTGTTCATACTGCAAACCAACGACAAGCAAAGACATATGTATTTGCAATCGCAGGGGATTTGGGGAAGTTTAGGTGGTCGTCCCGTGTTGTCACTTAGAGGAAGAACTACCCCAGCAAAGCAGAGGTGGCCTACAGAACTTTGGGTGTTTTCTTGGCTTGCCATCTTTGTATTTGATTGTCTCTTTCCCTGGGCACAGCCCAGGCAGAAGCTAGCTAGCTCTGGGTTTTTCTTTAGGAGAACTCTTCTGACCCACCTCACCCAAGTCCTAGGTGTAGAGGCATCGTCTGTGTTCTTCACAACCGTTCCCTCTTTAGTCACTTTCCACATTTATAGAGGTAAACAGCGGGAAGGTAGCCAGATAATATGAACTGTTTCTATGCCGTACTATAAACATTTATAAAGTGCTTTTAGCTAAAAGGAATCTTCTCTCCCCAGAGCCCCAGGCACTTCTCAGTTCTGAGAAAAATGTAGCTCCTCCAGCTTGAGTTGAACTAAGAGATAAATATTCTGGGTAGTTCTGCAGCCCTATTCCCACTCCTCCAGAAGGTAGGCTGAGACCAGATGCTCTGTGTAATTTGCATTAATCTTGATTGCCATATAACACAACCTATAAAGTCTACAAATAAGTTTGTAGACTGACCCAGAACACCTTTGACCAGACCAAGGCCAGTAGATTTCCCTTCCACTGGTTAAAGGGTGCTTGCTGACTTACATATTCTGCATCGACAGCACAAGGGCTGTATCCATAGAGTACTGGATGCTATCACCTGTACATCTCCTTTCTTACGGCCTGTGAAACCCGTGAAGGCAAAAATTACACTGGTGTCCTCTGAGCTCAGTCCCTGGTCATGAGGGAGATGCTCACAGATTTTGTTGAATAAAAGAAAAGTGATGGTTCTTAAAATCTAAGCCCAGATAATTAGAAAAGACTCTCTCTTTAAAATTAAGGAATTCTCAGCTATCCGTGCATTACCATTTCTCAGTCACTTCCGCACAAAGGGGAAGGGTTTGCCTGTCTGTATTGCTCAGAAGAGTGAGCCAAAATTTTCTAATGCCATCGGGGAGTGGGGACCAGAACAAAAATTCTTTTAATGCTGGGACTATACATTTGTTTTACAGTCTTCTGAATTTGTAAACGAACTGTCTTGTTTTTCTTAAAGAAATGGCTCCTATGAAATCCCGTTCTCAGCCTTCTTACTCTTGCAGAAGTGTCGCCAAAAATGTTTTCTTAAAATGGGTTAGAAGATTCTTTCAGAAAGTCACAGGTAAAGAAGTCCTGAAAATGTGCCCCAGAGAATGGCTTCTTTCCCGCTGCACTCTGCTATCTTCTCTGTGGTGGGAATGTTGTGTTTGATAATGATGCTATTGTTTTTGTCCGGTGAGTAAACCAACTTTCTCCTTATTCGACAATACGATGCTGGCTTGCTTGCCCGACCTACACCTTTATCCCTTTCTATCAAGTCCTCTACCTCAAACCAAGAGTAAAAATTCTGGATGTTAGCACAGAGCTTGTCCTATGTAAGGCCTGGTTTCTTCACATAGAACACCAAGGGTTTTCACTCCTAGTACAGTTTTCATTTTCTTTCTTCCTTCCTTCCTTCCTTCCTTCCTTCCTTCCTTCCTTCCTTCCTTTCTTTCTTTCTTTCTTTCTTTCTTTCTTTCTTTCCTTCTCTCTCTCTCTCTCTCTCTCTCTCTCTCTCTCTCTTTCTTTATTTCTTTCTTGCTCAGGATGTTTTTGTGTGTTCATTTATTTGTTCGTTCATCACATGCTTATGTATTTTAGTAGTGAATAAGACAAACATGTTTCTATTCTCATGGAGCAAATATCCCAGGGAAATATTTAGAACAGAAAAACAGACTGTACAACGGAATGAGTGGAATTCAAACAGAAGTGACACAGTAGGAAGTGATTGTGTGGTTAGTTTAGGTGAATCAGCATAAAATGCTAGGGAGAATGGAAAGGAGGGAGGAAGGGGAAGAAGGAGAAGAAGAAGAGGAAGAGGAAGAGGAAGAGGAAGAAGAAAAGAAGAAGCAGAAGCAGCAGCAGCAAAGGGAGAAGGAGGAGAAGGGGAAGCAGGAGCAGAAGAGGAAGAGGAAGAGGAAGAAGAAGGGAGAGAGGGGGGAAGGAGGGAGAAAGTAAATTGGCAAAGGAAGTAGCTAGAACCAAGTGCCATTAGATTAGGCAGGGCCTGTCCTGCTCTGTCTGATGTCTGAGGAGAGCCGGTACAGCTATGGACTGGAGAGTAGCTACGATTTTGCCTGTTAGTATAAGGTTCTGGGGTTGGGATGGAGTTTAAATACAGTGGGTAACGCCTTAAGCAGGAACTGAGATAATCTGAAATGCTTTATAAAAGATTACTCTGGCTGTTGTGTGGAGAATGAATTGCAAGGGGGCTAAGTGTGAAATCAGGCCATTAGGAAGCTGCTGTCACCTAAGCTCCCGACAAGGACAGCTTACAGTAAGGAGTGGAGAGGCAGGAAAGGGAGTAAGTGTGGGCATGTGTGCAAAGCCCCCGGCGGATGGGAAACACCTGGTGAACTTCAGGTATAGTCACGATTATCACTGGCTTGGACAAATGCAACTAAACTTGGCAATAGGTCAGCATAGCAGTGGCTCTGTGGACGTGATGGAGCTTAGGGTGAATTAGGTAGGATGAGTCCCGTGTCGCGTGCATCTGGAGAGTGAATTACTGCTATTTTCCAGTACTGTCACAGTGGACACAGTGTCTTCCACACTGCTCTCGATTGCATTTTGAAGGGAAATTTGTCACTTACTGCTTTCAAGATGCATTGCTTTGTTGTTTTGTCACGAAAGAATTCTGATTACCTTCAAATGACAGATGGGAGAGAGTGCCTTCTATGGTGTGCGGAAGACCTGATGTATTGTAGTGCTCTGGAATTTATTATGAACAAGGAGTGGGAAAAATTAGGGAGTTAATATCCAGGAGGAAAACAAAACTTGAAGAAAAAAGACACAGGTAGATTCAGATATTTATAGATACATGCCATACAGCCTGATACCAGACAAGCCAAATGAAGAGTTAATGTCCCGAAAGTAACTCACAGTTACCAAACTCTGGAGCTCAGAGTCAGGCAGACACAAAGGGGAAGAGGAGCGGCATCACACATATATGGTGGTTTAGGAGTTACTGATGGGAGTAGGTGCCAGGGGTGGGGGATTGGAATGGTGAGGACAGGGGCAGGGACTCTTTTCTTCCCGGTCCCCTTTGTGGAAGCATCTTTGGCTCCACCCTTGAGCAAAAGCACATCTGTGGAGCCGCTCTCATCAAGCCGGATCCTGTTTACGAGCTAAACTGTAGGAAGACCTAAACGTCTTAAATGACAGACATACATCACTGCAACCCTGTAAGGTCATGCTGATCTCCTCAGATGTTCGAATTCACTGGGTAAGGTTGGCTTTTCAGCTAAGGGACCTGTCACTTTAGAGGAATCCCTGTAAGGAATGAGAACGTAGCAACATATACTGGGGAAACACTGGATTCTAAGTGATAATATTCTGCTAGACCAGAGGGAGCTTGTTTTCAAAACATAGGCACCAGTGTTCTCCAAGTGCCACAGCTTCTAGAGATGCTGAAGCAACTATTCAGGTTTCCCAGGTACATGCAGTACAGCTATCTGCTGTGGGAGTTCCTTCAGCTCCTTCAGCCAATCGCCGCTGAGTTACCAGCCCATTGGGGCGTGGTCTCTCCCTTTAAAAAAAGCAGCGGCTGTCCTCCACTCTCTCTTTGTCTTCCGGCTCCGTTTCCGGCCCCTGGACTCCTTTCCTGTTCACGCGGAGGGGCTGTTGTCTGGGACGGTAATCTGTAAGTTTTTTCCCCTTTGAATAAATAACCATTCTATTAATCATAATTCCAAACTGGTGTGGGATTGTCTGTGACTTACGCCTTCATCTGGCGCCCCACGTTTGGTTGTAGAACCCCCCCTTCCCCCCCACTCAACTGCTTGCTACCAGCTCGGCTAGTCACGAGACCTCCCTCAGCTGCGGCCTGTGCCCTGTGTGTGGAGCCAGCAGTTCAGTTAAACCCCACGCCTCCCAAGCTCCACAGGCTCGGGACAGTCTCTGCCTGCCTGGTTTGCTCTTTTCTGAGTTGTTTTTAAATTTCCCTTGTAAGTGCGGTGCTTTAGTGGCGTGAATCAGAACGACTCGGTCACGTGGAGGCATACGCGGCTTCCGGGTTGCTCTTTTCTACCCCTGGATTCTGGGTTTCTGGTTCCGTGTATGGAATTGATTTAATTAAACTTTCTTTCTTGAGCAACTTATATTTCCTAGTTTTTAACAAATACTAAGGCAGACACTGAAACAGGACCTGTTTAAGTCACCTTTGCAGTGGTTCTAGTCGCAACTTGGCAACAGCGCCGCCAACTAGACAAGAGGTAATATGGCAGTTTTTGTTTCCAACGCCAATTTTACTGTTTTCTTTATTAATACAATGGATTATGTCATGCAAGGTTTATATGACTATGGGAATATATTAATTTACTTGTTGCTAGGTTTCAGTTTTCTTTTCAATATTTTATCATTAAGAAAGATACGATTTTTACGGACTAATATTGAACAACTAGTTGAAAGGATTAAAATTATTGAAAATCAGGGGTTATCTGAACAAGTGGATACTATGATAGACAAAATTGACTCCATGTCCAAGGGTACTAGGAAGTTACCTGAAAGGGTACAGGCTGTTGAATTTGACGTTCAGATGTTACCACAAAGTTTTGATAAGGTAACAGATAGAATGAACCTCCAGAATGGGAACCAAAAAACTGATACCTTAGTGAAATTACTAGAAACACGGGTAGGTCAGGAGATTCAGGATTTAAGGGATACAATGATAAAAAGATTAGAAATGATTGAAGAAACTATTGGAGCTGGTGAACAGAGTAAGAAGGCACAAGGACAGGATACAATGCCACCACCAGCTGTTAGAACTGGCTTACCCAGGGTCCTAACAACATACCCTGTAATTTATTCTGACAAAGGGTTAACTTCCAAAGGCTCAAAGGGAGTTAAAGAAGCTAGATGGACACCAATAGCAATGAATGATTTAAAAGAAATTAAGCAAGCTGTCGTTAACTTTGGCTTGCACTCTGCATTTGTTAAGGAAATGATAAGGACTTGGGCTTCTAATGTCAGAGCTACCCCCCATGATTTCTCTCAGCTAGTGTCTGCAGTTTTAGATGATGGGCCTTCCTTGATGTTTGGAATTTATTTCAGAGAAGAATCCAAACATATGGAACAGCAAGGAAGAGCAAAAGGTGTGGAGGTTTCCCAAGATCAAATTCTTGGTGTAGGAGCATATGCTGATCCACAGGTCCAAGCTCTTTATGATGAAGAAGTGCTGTCCTTATGTCACAAAGCAGCCTTGAATGCTTTGAATAGAATACAAGATCCAGCAAAAAGGGTCGAATCATATACCAGGGTTAGGCAGGGACAGAGAGAACCCTTTACTGACTTTGTGCAAAGATTAATTAAGGCTCTGGACATAGGGGTAACAGACCCAGAAGCTAGACGAATACTTCTTGAATCTCTAGCTTTTGAAAATGCAAATACTGAATGTAAAAAGATAATTGGGCCTTTAAGATCTAGATCAGCACCAATGGAAGAATGGATACAGCATACAATGAATGTTGAGATGTTTAGCTATAACGATGAATCCTGGGTAGGAGAAGCGATTTCCAAAGCTATGAGGAGACATCAAACTACCAGGTGTTTTAATTGTGGTAAATTAGGACATCTGAAAAGGGATTGCAGGCAAAGAAATCCTAGGAATAATATCTCCTCTGGGAATGACAAAAGTAGGAGATCTCAGCCTTCAGGTATATGCAGAAGATGCGGTAAAGGCCGACATTGGTCCAACGAATGCAGGTCAACAACAGACAGACAAGGCAACCCGATACCATCGGGAAACTCCTTGAGGGGCCTCTTGCAGGCCCCCAAGCCAAAAGTGGCCCAGTCATTCCCAATTACAGTCGAAAATGTGTCTCACCAAGAAAATTAAAAACTCCAATGTCTGCCGTAAAAAGTAATACTGGTCTAAATGATGAATTACATGTGGAGAATGAGTCAAAAAATTCAGGAGGACAGAGTAAACGTATATTTTGGCAAACGTATATTAACGATCAAAGACCAAAGCTAAGAGTCTGTATAAATGGCATTTTTATTGAAGGCTTATTAGACACAGGTGCGGATGTAAGTATAATTACTCCAGAATCCTGGCATCCGAATTGGCCTCTTCATGAGGTAGATGTTCAGTTCCTGGGAATTGGAACCCTATCTCGTGTAAAACAAAGCACAAGATGGGTGGAATGCATAGGGCCTGAAGGGCAAATAGGAAGATTAAGGCCATATATAGCAAATATTGCAATAAATTTATGGGGCCGTGACCTGCTACAGCAATGGAATACCCAGATTAACATTCCTGTAGTTCCAGGAACTCACAATTCTGGGAAGGATATAATGAGGTATTATGGAAAAAGGTCACCAGCCATTCAGGCTGTACAAGAACACACAGCCAATAGCAAACCTTTAGAGGTACCAACAGCCCTACCTTTAAAATGGCTAACTGAGAAGCCAATATGGATCAAGCAGTGGCCTCTAGCTGAAGATAAGTTACAGGCTTTGGAACAGCTGGTACAAGAGCAACTAGATGCTAACCATATTGAAGAATCAACCAGCCCTTGGAATTCTCCTGTGTTTGTTGTAAAAAAGAAATCTGGTAAATGGAGAATGGTGACAGATCTAAGAGCTGTCAACAAGGTAATTCAGCCTATGGGTCCGCTACAATCTGGAATTCCTTTGCCTTCTCTATTACCAAGAGGATGGCCTCTTATAGTTATTGATTTGAAAGATTGTTTTTTCACTATACCTTTGCAAAAAAAGGATAGAGAAAAATTTGCCTTCACAGTGCCTACTTATAATAATTCTCAGCCTACTAGGAGATATCAATGGACTGTCCTCCCACAGGGGATGCTCAATAGTCCCACATTGTGTCAATATTTTGTTAATAAGCCACTGGAAATAATTCGTAAGCAATTTCCCAAGTCCATAATTTATCATTACATGGATGACATTTTATTATCTGATTCAAATAAAGATATTTTGGAAAGTATGTTTGAAGAAGTAAAGAAAGTTTTGCCTAGGTGGGGATTACAAATTGCCCCTGAAAAGATTCAAAGAGGAGATTCTATTAATTACCTAGGCTACAGAATAGGGTTAGAGAAAATTCGAACACAAAAGGCACAAATTAGGAGAGACCGGTTACGGACTCTTAATGACTTCCAAAGATTGTTAGGAGATATTTCCAGTCTACGACCAGCTGTTGGGATAACACCTGATCTAATAGTTCATTTAAACAAAACCTTAGATGGTGATAAGGATTTGAATAGTCCCAGAAAATTGACAGTTGAAGCAGAAAAGGAACTGACAATGATTGAGGAAAAATTACAGGAGGCACATGTGGATAGGGTCAACCCGAATCTTAGTTCCATCCTAGTCATACTGCCTTCCAGAATTTCTCCTACAGGGATTTTAATGCAGAGGGAAGATATTATTTTAGAGTGGATATTTATACCTCATAAACCAAGTAAAAAATTAAAAACTTATGTAGAAAAGGTTTCAGAATTAATTATAAAAGGTAAACTGAGACTTCGTCAACTAGCAGGTATAGACCCAGCAGAAATTATAGTGCCTTTTACTACTGAGGAAATAAGAAAGTTATGGGAAGATAATGAACCATGGCAAAGAGCTTGTGCTAATTTTTTGGGAGAAATTAGCAGCAACTATCCCAAAAGTGATAGACTTAACCTCATAAAGAGAACTTCTTGGATTCTTCCTAGAATTGTACGTGATGCTCCAATAACTGGAGCTCGGACATTTTATACCGATGCAAATAAATCAGGGAAAGCAGGTTATAAATCAGAAGAATTGAGTAAGGTGGAACAAAGCCCTTATAATTCTGTCCAGAAGGCAGAATTATATGCCATTCTTATGGTGCTAAGGGATTTTAAAGAACCTCTTAATATAGTTACAGATTCACAATATGCAGAAAGAGTTATCTTGCATATTGAAACCGCTGAATTCATACCAGATGACACAGAGTTGACTTCATTGTTTATCGAGGTACAGGACATAATTAGGAATAGGCTTTGTCCAATGTACATAACACACATCCGGTCCCATACCGGTCTGCCTGGGCCTCTAGCACAAGGTAACGCTGAAATTGACCAATTATTGATTGGAAGCGTTCTGCAGGCCTCAGAATTTCATAAAAAACATCATGTCAATAGTAAAGGCTTAAAGAAAGAGTTTTCCATTACATGGCAACAAGCTAAGGACATTATAAAGAGATGTCCTACTTGTTCTTTCTATAATCAAACACCATTGCCTGCAGGGAGTAACCCAAAGGGTACTCAAAGGAATGAAATCTGGCAGATGGATGTGTTCCACTTTATGGAATTTGGTAAATTAAAATATGTACACCACACCATAGACACGTATTCAGGTTTTCAATGGGCAACTGCCCTGAGCTCAGAAAAGGCTGATTCGGTAATCACACATTTATTGGAAGTTATGGCCATCATGGGTATACCTGCACAAATAAAGACAGACAATGGTCCAGCATATGTATCTAAGAAAATGAAACGCTTCTTTGCTTATTATAATATAAAACACGTTACAGGTATACCAAATAATCCTACAGGTCAGGCAGTTATAGAAAGATCAAATCGTACTATAAAGGATATGCTAAACAAACAGAAAGGGATGAAAGATACCCCCAGAAATAGATTGCATAATGCTTTATTAACCTTGAATTTTCTTAATGCTAATGAGAAAGGAACAACAGCAGCAGAGAGGCATTGGATAATGGAAAAAACTTCTGAACTAAACCAACCTGTTTATTTCAAAGACGTGCTGACCTCTCAATGGAAGCCAGGAGATGTGCTACGTTGGGGAAGGGGTTTTGCTCTTGTTTCCACAGGAGAAGAAAAATTGTGGATACCATCAAAATTAATAAAGGTTCGATTTGAAGAGGAGAAACCTCTTGGAAAGGAGAAATGACAGCATCTACAATGATGATAACCATACAGGTGGTAAGAAAAGCATATAGAATGGGGGCAGGGTTCTGTTCTTATCTCCACAGGAAAACACTGATCTTTGAAAAGTTCAAGGGACCCTGGATATTTGAATACTGACAGATGGAAAATAACGGCCCAATAGGGACTATCAAGAAAACTGAATAGGTTCTGTAAGTACCATATACTAAATCATATTTCTAAATTTATAGAGCTGGTTTTAGAGTTGGACTCTGGCTCAGTCCCTCTCTAATTCCAAGCCTGTTGTTTAAAGAAAAACCCAGAGTTTCTGGAGTTTCTGTCTCATGTCAAGAGCCATGATATGGGACAGAAAGAAATATGAGTTTAGAAAACATCTTTACTTTTCTTCATATCTATCATACCTTCATTAAATATATCTATCATGTCTCTCATTGAATATAGGTATTCATGTATATGTCTATATAATTAATGTTTAAGTTTTCCACAATGAACAATGAGTTTTTCCTACAGTGACATTTGAAGTTTCCAGGAAGAAGATGGGGCCCCATAACAACAACTCCACCTGGTTGATATGACGTCATGATACTGATAGCGCTACTACAAGACCTGTTTTGGGTACCAGCTGCACAAGACGGTTCCAACGTGCTGAAATGGTGCACATCTTGTACAACATTCTGGCCAGACCTCCACAAAATACTCAGAGACTATTTGCAATTTTAAAAGACATTGATCTTGAAATTTAACCATCATTTTACTTTCACAGGATCCCCCAGAAAGAACGTCGCCCCCATGACAGCTGGAAGTAATTCTAGAGAACGACGTCCCCTCTCCCAATAAAGTTTGTCCTTGGGTTTAGGGACATCATTTAGGGGTTGGTTATAATTAGTATACAGTTGAGGGTTGGGGGAGGAATTTTATAAGCACAGGAATCTTAAAAAAAAAAAAAAAAAAAGGAGGGATAATTGGATTATGGGATAAATAGATTTGTACTTGTGAGTTATTGCTTTTAGACAAACATATTGGTATCGATTCTTATATATTGATACAAAGTTAAATTTTGTTGACTATTTTATGCATGCATGCTTCATGCTTCTACCTCTGTTTAAAACATTTTTATGTATTTGTATATATATATTGTATTGATATATGTATATTTACCATATTGCATTGTACACTTCTACCTCTGATTAAGATACTTATATATTGTTTATGTATTGATATATATTTACCATATTGCAATGTATACTTGCACATTGTTTATATTTGGAGGTCTCATTGTCCTCATTTATTGCACACTTGTTTATTATCTCAGTCTTTAAGTTAGATAGATATTGAGAATTATATAGATCAACAGTCATCTAAGTTTGTCATTTATAATTAGACTAATCAGGTTCTTTAGATATATAGAGATTATATTCAGTATAGATAGATAATCTTCAACCTCTTCAAAGAGCTGTAGAAAATGGCCTTTAATCTAATTCAGAGTTCTATGGTAGGGAGACACAATCACTCCTGGCAACACTGATCTATGCCCGAGAGAATGTTGAGCACCAAAGACACTCCACCTGGAGCCTTTCTTCTTGGCAGAACTGGCCTTTGGGTAAAGAAATGCTCATACCTCAACTACTGACAGAGTTACAGAATATCCGTAAATGGATAAAACAAGACTGTCATATCCTGCCAAGACAGGGTAAGATAGTTTTGAAGTTTCTTGCCTTTGAAAATGGTATGTCAGTTACATCAGGCCTTAGCCAAAGTTGGTTGCTTCAACGCTGCAAATGTGACTTTGGGTGTTTGTCCAGGTAGCCAGTTGTCTCTGCGATTTGGTACATGTTCTGGAAGTTGTTTGATTGCACTTCCTAATTACTCAGATAACATTATTTCCCTTCTCAGATCTTCGATGGGATTGAAGATTATATAAATGTAGTTACTTTCCTTTCATGACTTGGCCAAGTTATTTGTTATACAAGACTTAAGCTAGTTAGAATAGGATATTTGTATTTATTGTATATAATTTCGTAGGTTTGTACTTATTGTATATAATTGCGTAGTAGGCTTAGAACTCTCTTACTTAAACAAAAGGGGGAGATGCTGTGGGAGTTCCTTCAGCTCCTTCAGCCAATCGCCGCTGAGTTACCAGCCCATTGGGGCGTGGTCTCTCCCTTTAAAAAAAGCAGCGGCTGTCCTCCACTCTCTCTTTGTCTTCCGGCTCCGTTTCCGGCCCCTGGACTCCTTTCCTGTTCACGCGGAGGGGCTGTTGTCTGGGACGGTAATCTGTAAGTTTTTTCCCCTTTGAATAAATAACCATTCTATTAATCATAATTCCAAACTGGTGTGGGATTGTCTGTGACTTACGCCTTCAGCTATCATTTTGCTGTTTTCAAAATTCCTATTTTCTTTATTTCTTTTCTTTTTCTAAAAAAATACATCCAGATGATGTTCTAGTCATGGTTTCTACTACTGCAATGAAGCACCATGACCAAAAGTAAGTTGGAGAGGAAATTATTATTTGGCTTACACTTCTACATCACTGTTCATCGCTGAAGGAAGTAGGAACTCAAAAAGAGCAGGAATCTAGAAGCAGGAACTGATGCAGAGGCCACGGAGGGTGCTGCTTACTGACTTGCTGCCCATAGCTTGCTCAGCCTGCTTTCTTATAGAACCCAGGACCACCAGCCCAGGGATGACTTCACCCACAATGGACTAGGCCCTCCCCTCTTGATCACTAATTGAAGAAATGACCTCCAAACTTACCTATAGTACAGTCTTATGGAGGTGTTTTCTCAACTGATGCTCTCTCCTCTCCAGTGACTCTGGCTTGTGTCAAGTTGACATAAAACTACCCAGCACAGATGACGAACACAAACACCCCTGTCTATAAGGAGTGTAATAGCCAGCTATGACATTAAGATGCATCTTCTTTTCCTTTGTTGTTCAGTGTGCGGACAAACCTGGGGTCTAACCATATGTCACACTGCTACTCTATCACTGCCCTACCTTCCAAACTTGAAGTAATTTTTTTCCATTTTAGTAAGGCATATTATCACTAAGTTGCCCCAGCTGGCTTTGAATGCCCTCTTTCACCCAGGCACGCTTTCTGCTCACTACTCATCAGCCCGCCCCCAACCCCAGTACGTAGATTATGGGGCATGTACCACTATGCTCTTGAAGATGTACCTTTTAAATACACAAAGCAAAATGATTTAAGATACAAGCAATATTCAGCATTCTCCAACTGTGTCTGATGAATTACTAAGTACTCAAGCTACTGTTTGGTAGGACTTTTAGATGGACTGGTTGCTATGACCCTCTCAAATCTGCTATTCTGCCTCACGGCTCACCACATCTCATTACACTGATACAAGAGAATCCAGAGAAAGAGCTTACCCTCCCTACCCCCAGGATATAACTGGTATTGTCATCTTCCTCCAACCCTCCTCAAGATGTCTCCATCCTTCCCCAGCACCTTGGCTCTAGTGGGATAAGCCAGGGCTTATACCTGTGGATCTGACTTCCTGGCTACCCTGCTTTGTTTAGGTCATTTGCTGAAATTCTCCATCAGCTTCCATTATCATGAGTGGAAGCACCAAGGGACATACAGGAACCTCTCCACGCAGGCACAGTGCTGGTGTCCCCAAGAGGAATCATCACTCCAGCTTTCCATGATGATCAGGAAAAATGTCTCCTTCTTTAGGATTCCTCAGGCATGACAAGTTTTGAGTAACCAGTTGGCATTAATGGCTTCCATTTGAGTGGGACTCTCTTCCACACTCTGGCAGAAGGGCAGCCCATCCAGGAGCTAGGACACCTCATCTGCACAAGGCTTCCAGGAATGTCCTACTCACAGCCCACAGAGCACACATGGCCTAGGATAACTATAAATGAGGTCCAATACTTTTTTTGTAACTTGATTGTGCATCTTTTGAATAGGAACTTTGTAGATGGCAAAGTCTTGTCGCATTGTCAAGAAGCTGAGCACAACTGGTAACTATAGGAATGGAAGAAAAAAATGTTAAGTAGTTAGTGAGTTTCTGGGCTTGGTGACAACAGAAGTTCATTTCCTCCACATCTCATCTCTGGTCCTACTTGCTGCTGGGGCTGGGTACCAGGCAACAACTGCTGCTTCTTGTCTGAGGAGTGGGTGTCTGTGGACTGCATCTCCATTGTTTGTTTAATGCCTCTCCATCTTTCCATCAGAGCTACTGCCTCTGGGAGTGGTGGTCTGTGTCAGGCTCACAGTTCTCACTGCTGTACATCCTTCTGATGATGCACACCCTTCACTCTCAACTGTGTTCTTTCATCCAAAACGATGCTGTGAAGCTGACCACGAGCTCTGAAAGTCTTCACAGAGTGGGAAGGGAAGGCGAGCATGTAAAGAGTAGGTTTTATTTTTCATTAAGGACAAATCTCTTTTTCTTCCAGAGTGGAATGCCTCGAGACCCTGAGCTTGACACTGACCTCTGTGACTCTACCTAAGGTGTGGGACCATTTCCAATTTATTCTTTTGGTTTGGAAGCAAGCTTCCAGGGCTTGGTGTCATCCTTTCTACCATAACTCTTGTTCATTTGGTTGTGAAGCCAATGTGAGGATCTTCTGGTAGGTAACTCTATAGCAATTATATAGGATCGAGGAGAGTGGTCCTTCATGGAGCCATTGATCCATGAGACCTACTGTAAAGTTGACTTAACACTCCATTTACTATCTGCATTAGTTAGCTTTGTGTTACCATAATGAGGTGCCTTAGATAATTAACTGAGGGGAAAGTTAATTTACTTCACTGTTTGGAGGATCTAGTCCGTGACCAGGTATCCTATTACTTTGGAACTAATATGGCAAGAGTGTATGGAGTTGAACCATTTACTTCATGATCATGAAGAAGAAGAAAGAGGAAGAAGAAGATGAGCTCAGCACCCTATAATCATGTTTGAGCACATGCCACCTGTCTCATGGGTTGTGGTTGAATTACAAAATGTCCTGAAAGTGTGTTGAAGGCTGTTTCATCTGGTGGCACCATTGAGAAATGATTGCATCATGAGCATTATAACTTCATCAATGGACTAAACCACTGGAATGTTTATATTAAGTAGACTATAGGATGGGGCTTGGTATGAGGAGATAGGTCATAGGGGCACATGCCTTTGGTGTGTTTTTTCCCTGGCCCCTTTGTCTGCTTCCTAGAGGCCGGAAGCAGAGCTCTGCTCTACTGTTCCCTCCCCACCATGAGGTTCTGCCTTCCCATAAACCCATAGCATTGTAGTGAGTTGATCAAGGGCTGAAGCCTCCGAAGGCTTGAGTCAAAATAAGTTCTTCTTCATGGTAGAGTAGTCTGTCACAGTAGTAAGGAGAAGACTAACATGCTACCTGGCGAGCATCCCACAGGCCTAGAGTTTAACAGGAACACTGATTTAAAATATACCCACTTGGGCTCCTAGTACCCCAACTTTAACGCCCTTTGGTGTGGGAGTCAGTTCAGATCCTGTCTTCGGCACCACTATAGGTATCCTCCCTCCGAGGGCACCATTGGGGTGTTTTATTTTTTCTAGTGTGGAGTTGCTTGCTACAGGATCTATGGGTGGGTCCCTTTGGGGAAGACCTGAACCGTATTTATTACACATGCTTGTCGTAGTTCTTCAGGATCTTCCTCGGGGAAGAACTTGTCTAATCCTTAGCTGATGGACTCCGGGTCATAGAAATGATTCATGATTGACATTTGGATGTAGAAATTAATTTTACACTTTAATAGCTGACAAGAGGCTCTCTTTGCCTGGTGTGGACATGTTCCTTGTTGCGCAAGCCAAGATCTTTTCAGCCAGCCCTTGTCTGCTCTGCCTCCAGGATAAATACTCTGCCAACTGTTAGCACAGGCAGCTGTGGGTCACACCATGCTAGTTGCACTGGGACTGTACTCATCTTCCCGAATGACATCCATCTTGAGTTTGGTCACCATGCTGCTACATGGCCTCTTTCCCCCACACCACGGCATTCCATTCAACAGAAAGGTCCTTTATCATTAATTGGACTTGCATGGCCTGCAGAACAGTCACCAAGTTCCACGGCTTGGTATCTGTACCCTCTTCCTACTAGTACTGGGGAGTATTTATGTGGTGACCTGGACTCTCTCTGACATGCTCTCTCTGACATCCACACATCATAAAAACACACTTACCATTATACTGACATCAAATGAATATGACCATTGACTCCAAATGTTCATTTATTTTTCTTTCTCAATTTAGAAGGAATTAGAATGCTTTTCACAGACTACTAAAGTATTGTACCTCTGCCCAAAGGATTGGCCAGTGTTGCTCTAGTGTTCTCTTTGTAGACCTCGTGATCGGAATGTTCTATGTATCTTTCTGGTAAATAGAGTCTGGATCAACTTGTCTACTATAACCTCCTCACTCTCGTCCCCCGAACCTTGTGATGCTTTCTTCAAAGCCCTGAGAAGGCAATTTTGTCTCCATTTAGTTGGAGCACACGGTTTTTAAGCTTAGAGGCACAGTAAGACACGTGGCATATTCGCAAGACACTCTCCAGCTGGTTCTGAAGTCACGTCTCTCTCGTGCTTCCGTGCCCGCTTCTAATAGGCTTCCCACCCTCTCTCTTGTACGTGGTCTCTGCCCTAGGTGGCCCTGCAGTCCTCTTGCTGAGTACATCTCTTTTCTTGGCGTGCAGTCCAATATCTTTGCTGAGGTTGTGTGACCCTCATCGTTGATGGCTGGGATTGTGTGACCATCACTGACCCAGAAGCAAGAAGGGGGAGGCAGGAACTCGGGGCAACAGCAGAAGCCTGTCTCAAGGCTCACTCCATCAAGAATGTGTGATGGTTAATTCTAGTTGTCAACTTGATTGGATTAAAAAGCACATCTAGCACTGGTGAGTAATTTGGTGTACACTAAATTACATTTGGGTGTAATTTTGAGAGTGTTCCAAAGGGGATTACCTGAGAAAGACCCATCCTGAATGGGTGGGATGCAGGAAAGGGTCAGAAGAAGGACAAAAGAGAAAGCTAGTTGAGCCCTAGTTCTCATCTCACTCCGCTCTGACTACGGAGGCAACGTGACCACCAGGCCACACTCCCACCTCCATGCCTTCCCTGCCGTGAGTACTCTGCCCCTTCAAACCACGACAAACCAACCCCTCCATTTCATAGGTTATTTTTTGTCAGCTATTGTCCTACAACCACAGGAACAGTAGCTCATCTATGGTCTCAATGGATTGTTCTCAACTTCCATGTCTGGTCATGGTTACTATTCTTTGCTAAGAACGCCCTGTTTCTTGTTGTAATTAGCTGAAAACATGCTTTTCTATGGTCATGAGTCTACAGGACACCATTACCTACAGGGTAGTTACTGATGTGTATTTACTGCCCATATAAGTTGAAAGGAACCTGGGGAAGAGATGAGTTGAACTGTGGTTGAGGTCACTGCCAGTCAATCAAAAACACTTTCCCTAAATGGTGCTGGGGGAAAAGATGTCTGACCCCATGGCTGCCATTTCTCCTGGCCTGCTCATTCTAAATGTTCTTATTTGAATGCTTTCTGTTTAGTTGAAAATATTGTTTCAGAACTATTTTCACAACTGATAAACTTTTGAAGTTTGTATAGAAATGTTTATAAAATACATCCCCCCTTTTTTCAGTTTGTTTTTGTGGTGCTTGGATTTGAACCCAAGGCTTACACATCTAGACAGAAGCTCTCTCATTGAGCTACCCTACTGGTCAAGTGAATAGTGTGTTTCTGCCTTTACCACTTGGACTTCAATGATGAGACAAGTGCATTTGTATGGCTTTGTGTTTCTGAGGATGGATGCTTTAACATAAAGTTATCCTAGGACACTGAAGATCCAATGAACATTCTACAAAGTATTTGTTTTGTTGTTGCCTTGTGGAACTAATTAAACACATGGATGGACAAATAAGTCAAATCAGGATGCTCCTCTAATTCATCCAAGAAACCTCAAGGGAATAAAGCTGTCTCTACTGATATCTTAATTGCTATGAATCATCCCAGCTCTCCTAGATCTCAATAAATAATAACCTGTGAGTAGTACACATTTTTGAAATGTATTACTTGTAGTGACCCAGAATTTGCTATTTTTCTATTGGCAGAGGAACTTACGCTCCCATATTTCACACACCCCTAGATGTAGATCTATCCTGTCGGTGTAGAAACAATAAGAAGTGCTGATATTAAGCACCCAAGGTGCAGTCAAAATGCCCTTTATATCCTTTTACAGAGATTGGCTACAGTGGGATACATGAATATATTTTCTCTTGAGAAAATGGGACCAATGTAAAGATATAAAAGGTCATCTATGTAGTTCCTTCCTTCAATTATCTTTTGGGGATTGTGTGGGTGAAAATTGCTTCCTAAGTCAGGAAGTTCCAGATATTGGTATGATTATGTAGAAATCTTTAACTCAGAAATGGGCCAAATTTATAGAAGTTCCAGGTGCCAATATGATTATATTGAAGTCTTAACACAGAAACTGGCCTCCATTTCTTAAGGTGCAACGGTTACATTTCTTCTGGACAATTTGCCTCAAGCCAGTTATTTAACTTTGCTAAGCCTCGGTTTCCTCATATATAAAATGAGTAAAATAGTAGAAACGTTGCTCATGGAACGATCATAGAAAGAAATGAACTGATATCTGTAGGCTAGAATACTACCTTCCTTGGGGGTGTCTGGTCTTATCTTACCCATTATTGGCACGGTCACCATGGTCATCACCTTTACCAATCTGTATGTGATGTGCAGTCTCCTGGGTAGGAGAAGAAGCTGAGCTTCAATACAACTTCAATAATTTGGGTTCCCCAACTTTATTTCTAAAGAAATAAAGAAATTCAATAACTTAGAATTTTTCACTAACTTCCCTCACAGTATTTTTGGAGAAAGGTGTCACGTGTTGAATTGCACCTCCCCAAAAGATGCTCTGAAGTCCTAACCACTCGTTTCTCAGGATGTGATCTTATTGGGGAATAACCCCATTGTTGAGGTGATTATTAAAATGACATCATATTGGAGTAGGGGCTTCCGACCCAGCCTGACTGGAGTGCCTATGGAGAGGGTGAGACTTGGGCACAAGTGTGCCCAAAGATGGTGTTGGATTGAAGACACAAGGGCAAATCAACTACGTAGTGACAAGAATCTAGATGTCCACACCACAGATGCCCAGAATCACTGGTAAACAACAGAGCTAAAGAGGCGTGGAGGGTGCCTTCCCATGGATTTCAAGAACATAACCCTGGCCCTGTTCTGATTTCAGACTTCTAGCTTCCAAACCTCACAGTAATAAATCCCTCTCGTAAGATGCTCAGATTGTGGTACCTGGTTGCAGCAGTCATAGGCAAATGATACAGAAGTGAATGGAAAGATGCCACTGGGAGAGGCAAATTGGATTCTGACTCAACCAGCCAGATCACTGAAGCAAGATGAAGCTGAAATTCCGCAAATCAGACACATTGTGTCTTAAGGTTTTGATCGCCAATCGATTTTCTTCTCCTGGTATACTAGTATCTTCATTCTATGGAAAGACTTTCCTAACCACTGTGGAATTTTATGTACACATTCTTCACAGACATTTGCATGAATCTCATATCTTACACTTTTCTTCCCTTCTTTTCCTTTTTCCTCCCTCCTTCCCTCCTTCCTCCCTTTCCTCCCTCTTTCTCTCCCCTTCCTTCCTGCTTCCTCCTTGTCTTCTTTCTTGGAGGCAGCAGAGTGGAAGCAAACAGAAAACATTGTTTAAAACGTTCCAGATCCCAAGTGTGCCTTTCTCCGTGCTTATTTGGAGAGAAGATGGAGTGTCTGTCCATTTCTGCCCATTTCTTCCTCATGATTCTTTCCTCAACCACTTAACATTGATACAATTTGATCATTTTCAGAGCAAAAATAGCCTTTCTCTTGCTGTAGGTACTGACTATATCCCACCCTCCGCATATTTATGCAACTTAAAATTTCCTATGTCCTAAAACAGACATTGGGCGCATCTCCCTTCCCAGAGCTCATTTAATCATCTTACATACACATGCTCAGATCCGGCAGTGGGCCCAAGCAAGGTTTGTTTTCAGATAATTTCTCCCACAAGCAAGGTTTGTTTTCAGGTAATTTCTCCCCATTGGTGACCTGGAAATTCTCCCCAGAATTACCAATAAGTTCTGTTTTCATCTTAGACAAATGACCGCACAAATACTTAACCAGTGACGAGAAAAAGATGCAAAGTTCATAAAACCGTCCTTAACTCGTTAGCTCATATTGTTTGGATTGGGGTTTACAATGTCTCAATCATGGTAGGATGATCAGGTTTTGTTCAAATCAGCAGGCTGGCTTAGAGGGGGTAGTTTTTGTGTTTCAATAATACATTATTCAGGCAATTTAGAGTAAGCTTGGCAATTCTTCTCATCGCTAAAAAAAAAAAATGGGTGGTCACTCACCCTCCTTACTCCATGGTGGTATTTGACAATATTTACAAAGCACAAATATAACCTTAAAAATACAGAGTGTGCAAGTTCCGAGGTCCCAACCTCGGGCATGAACAAGAGCGGGTGCTCAGCCTCCCGGAGCATCCTGTTCTGTATGTTTCTCAAGCCGCAGCTTTAGTTCCTTCGGTTCCTTGATTAAATCTTGATTAAAATTAGGGCAGCAGTTGTTGAATGGGAAGCAGTCCTCGTCCTCCTCGCTCTGTTGTAGGTAACATCACTTGATTGCTTCAGACAGTTAAAGGTGCCTTAGTTGTAAAAGGACAGCAAGATTAATGGGCAGTCATTTCCATAGTAACAGCAAAGCACTCTGGGAAACGGAGCCACTTGGGAGCTGGAGTTACACATGCCAGAATTTCAGCTCCCATGGCAACCGCGGAGTGTGGGGTGGAGATGAACACTCTTTGAAACTTAGTAAAGGTCCCCTTGCCGAAGACAATGTATAATCAGAGTTGTCAATCTATTTTAAAACTCGAAGTTAAAATAAATCAAATTTGAGGCCACAAGCTGATGCAAAACATTTAAAATACACTGTACATCCAACCGAAAATTTCTGAAGCATAAGCACAAATAGTTTAAGAACTATCCAATTGTGACAACTTGTTAGTTTAAAAAAAATCCAATTACCCAGATTTTTGTCCCAGAGTAGTTGCAGAAAATTACACAATTAGAGCAATTTTTTTCCTCAGCTGCTCCACTATAGAAAACGAAAGTAATTATACAAAAATAGTGTAAAGTACTGTTCACAACTGCAAGTTTCAGCTTTGCTTTCCTTAGAAGAAATTCTGTTTTCCTTCTAGATAATCACCTTCCCAAAAAGTTGGAGAGAACCAGCGAGAGAGAGAGAGAGAGAGAGAGAGAGAGAGAGAGAGAGAGAGAGAGAGAGAACGCAACAGTTAAAAGAAGAATTGAGAACAAAGCAAAAGGTAAGAGGAATGCTAAATGACTTATGAGAAGTCAAAAAGAATCCAGAAAAAACTAAGAACTCAGCATCACAATTATACAGCAGTAAGGGAAATCTGGCAAAGAAAGGATTCCCCCAATGTTATTAGGGCCGGAGTTGATGGTTTTGAAGATCTCTTTCACCCTGTATAAAATCGGAACCCGCTTGGGAAGTCTGCACCCACTTAGCACAAGACATTCTTTTCCATTTAGACTGATTGATCAGTTCTACACAGATGTCAAATAGAAATCTGGGGGTTATCTGGTGACTGTTTGCAGGTAGTGGTTAATTACTAATAGAGCCTATTATAGCAATCTGTATGTGTAGACTCAAATTTATTAAGAATGTTTGTGCCAGAAGAATTTAATGAGATGCATTGTATGTGCACAAGGAATAGGGAATCAGGCAATAGTGGTCGGGTACAGTTCCTGTACTGGTTGCCAATAATACCCAGGAGGCTGTGGATGCCAAAGTGTCCTTTAGTCGTGTGATAACTCTTGTCCACTTTCTTGGAGAAGAGCAAAGTCTGTTTGTGAAGGCTTAGCTCGACATTTGTGTTAAAAATGAGATTTCTTATAAGAAGTATTTATGGAGTTTTCCAGTGTGCACCAGAAAACATTGAGGTGTGGTCCTTTTTGCCTGCAACCTAGCCAGCATTAGCCAGCATTGTTGTGTCATGACCAATTACCTGCCTATAGCAGATCAATCCAAACCTTTGGGCTTGGCTAGTCAAAGTCTTATCCAGGATTTTGGAATCTGGGATTCTGTGAGCTGATCTGGTTCATCACCTGCCTTAAGCTGTAAATTTAAAAGTTTAGGCGCTATTAGTAGCCATGACTTTTGAACCGAGGCTAAACCTTCTAGAGAAAAGAATAAAGGCAGAGCTAGAGACGCAGACAGGAGATGCGGGCCTGCTGTAGGTAGCGCTGAGCCCCCAGTCCAGCTGTGTCTGAAGCTCAGGGAATCTGCGTGTTCTGTGGCTTGGGTGTACCCTTCCAGGAAGTTCTCCTCCACAGCCTTTGTTTGTTTGTTCGGTCACCCTAGCTCAAGCTCCACATTCCTCTTACAACTAGGTATTGTAATTAATGCAGCAGCCATTCCTCACAGTCTCCAAACACGTGGCAAAAAGAAAGAAAGCGGAGCGATGGGTGTGCACATGGCCTGGGGGAAAAGCAGAGGCACACATGTCATTGTAGTGCCACCTTCCTGACACACAGGGCTTGTGAGGGAAGGAAAGGGGGCGAGGAGCCGCTCCAACCTGGAAGTCATCACAAGTATTGCCGGCAACAGCATCAAATCGGATCGGAACTCAGCAGCTTCCCTCACCTCCCTGCAGAGGACGAGGGGATCCGAATCCAGGAGAGTTGCCTGTTGGGCAGCATGGCTAGACTGCTTCTTTCAGATTACATGCAATTTAGGCACACGCAGGCAGATAATAATTGCTGGGGGGGGGAGGGAGACAGAGACAGACAGAGAGACAGAAAGTCAGAGAGAGGTGGAGGCGGGGTAGATGAAGGGGATGCTGATTTGAAATAATTCCCTTGATCCAAAGAACTCCAATCTCCAGATGCTTCAGAGACAGATGAAAATAGACTCTCATCAAGACGTATTACTGAGAAACTCAGAGCACTGGGGGTACGGAGGGCCTCTTAGACATCTCCATGCAGGAGGAGGAGAAGTGGGTCACGTACGAAGTACCAGCAATCAGAATTTCTTCTGATGTCTCAATAACAGCTCTGCCAGGATAATGCTTTCAGTGTTATTTCCGATCCAGAATTCTATCTCCAAAGCAGTTGCCAATCAAACAGAAATGGAAAAATATATTTTTGGCAGGTCTTATCTCGGCAGCATCCCTTCCATGCATACTTCCTAAGGGAGCGATTGAGGAAGGTGTTCCACTCAGGGAGAGTGGAACCAAGATAGAAGGATACAGGGGTGGGAGCGGGTAACTTTGCAGGAATGAAGGCTGTGGGGTCCCAGAATACCAGCTGGCTCAGTTTTGAGGGGCTACTAGTCCATACTGAAGCAACTTCAAAAACTTGTGGCTGCGGACGTAGAACTAAGCTCATGGCTAGATGGTGGGAACAGGAAGAGCCCTCTCAGCATCACAAGGTTGTCCTCTAGATAGTAACAGAGACCTCGAGCTTCTGTAGCAAATACCTACTGTGAGCTTCCAGACTTCTCATTACCGGGGAAATGGAAACCCTATTCTGAAGCCACCTTGACTCTGTCTTTCCTATTAGGGACCGAATGCATTCATGTACCGCCAATGCACAGCATTATCAGAGGTGAACGTGGTTGATGATTGCATTTATCAGATATTTCCCTGAATTCTGGCTCCTGTGGGAGAAAAGGAAATGAAAGTGCAATAATGGTCACCACAAGATAAAAAGAGAATATGTAGAGTCCAAGCAGGAAGGAGAAAGTAGGACCAGGCATTAAACACAGTGGGTAAATTCTTCCCTTCAAACACACGGATCAAGACAGGATAGTATTTGAATAGAAAAGGCAAGATAAACATGAATACACATGAGTAAACATGAATATGAACACACAGCCTCGAGCAACCAAAAAATAGCCATGCAAGCATACATTAAGGGAATTTAAGAGTAAGTGAGCTGGGTAAAATGAATTAATTCCTTCGTGTCTTTTAAGGTGCTTCTGTCAACCCTAAGAAACCCCGTTAGTCAGTAACAGAGCCTTCCCCTGTCTTAGTCTTTTATCCTATATCTTTCAGTTTGGTTATCCTTATAATCAAAGGCTTAACAAATGGGAGATTTCAAAGTATTTGGCTAGAATCCTCATACTTGGGGTTTCTTCTTTCACTTGACCCAGAGTCTCCTTCCTGGCCACTTACTGTTACCGCCATCCCT
This sequence comes from Myodes glareolus, assembly GCF_982192425.1. Taxonomy (NCBI): domain Eukaryota; kingdom Metazoa; phylum Chordata; class Mammalia; order Rodentia; family Cricetidae; genus Myodes; species Myodes glareolus. The sequence goes on from NC_142040.1 coordinate 34,263,946, forward strand.
CCCGCCAACCCCTGTATCAAGCATGGCCACCTGTCACTGTAACCAAATACCTGAGAGAACATCTTAAGAAGGGAAGATTAGTTTTGGCTTTTGGCTTCAGGGAATTAGATGAAGCATAATAGACAAGGTGTGGTGGGGGAGATGTCTCACATCAAGGGAGAGCAAGAAGCAAAGAGATCTGGGCAGAATCCAGTAAGTTCTCCCCAACCATGCCTCTTCTCCGAAAGGCTCCACTGCATCCACAATGAAGCACAACCAGCAGGGGGACAAGAATTTCAAACATGAGTCTGTGTGGACACTGCAGATTCAAATGGTACCATGCCCTTCTAAGTAAGCTTTCAAAGTTTTCCTCCTGACACGCAAGTTCATTTCTCTTGACTGGCATCCATCATCACACTTGGGTTTTGATGCTATGGTGGTTTGAATGAAAATGGCCCCCATAGGCTCACAGGGAGTGGCTCTATTAGGAGGGGTGGCCTTGTAGGAGTAGGGGTGGCCTTGTTGGAGGATGTGTGTCACTGGGAATGAGCTTTGAGGATTCAAATGCTCAAGTCAGAGCCAGTGTCCGTCTCTCTCCTTTCTGCTGCCTGCCAGTCCAGATGTAGAACTCTCAGCTTCCTCTCTCGCGTCATGTCTCCTTGCATGTTACCATGTTTTGCACTGTGATGACAGTGGACTAAACCCCTGAAACTGTAGGCAAGCCCCAATTAAATGCTTTCTTTTGTAAGAGTTGCTATGGTCATGGTGTCTCTTCACAGCCATAGAGAATTAAGACAGATAACAATTCTAAATATGGTTCTAGATCTTGACCTAGAGTCAGACTTTGGGCTCGTGCCAACCGATGTACATAGGCCACTCCTTCCCTGTTCTGTGCAAGCTAAACACAGTGGAATTTTCTACTGTGACTGAAAGAAAGTCTATTCCTGAAAGGAACATCTGTACACATCTGTACAGTGCAAGTCAGAATTCTAATGGACAAGGTACTGACTGCTGCAGGAGTACCTTCCGCTCCATCAGCCAATAGCCGCTGAAATACCAGCCCACTGGGGCGTGGTATATTTCTCTTTAAAAAAAGAGCCACAGAGCTCGGCTCGGGCCTCTTGGTTCCAGCGCTTGGTCCCGGCTCCTGCTCCCGGCTCCTGCTCCAGCGACTAGGCTCCCTTCCTGACGGTTTATGGTGTATGTAAGTTTTACCCCCCAAAATAAATGACCCCTTAAAACATAACTGGTGTGGGATTGATTCGCCGTTAACTGACCTATAGATTTTCCATATAATGGACAAAAGCAAATTTTCAGCTGGTTAACTTATTTAAAATATATTAGCGTATACACCTACCTATCTTTGTAAAGTCTACTTCCATGTGTGAAACACCTGGCCCTTGGACTAAAAGCACCTATGATTTTATTAGCTACTTCCCAATAGGCTTCCACTCCGTACCAGATTTCTGTCCTACCATCAGTGTGGGAAGGTTCTAACTCAGAGGCTCTCAACCTTCCTAATGCTATGACCCCTCAATACAGTTCCTCATGTTGTGGTGACCTCCCCACCATAAAATTATTTTCGTTGCTACTTCACAATTGCAATTTTGCTACTGTTATAAATTGTAATGTAAATAACTGTATTTTCCAATGATCTTAGGCGACCCCTGTGAAAGGTCTTTCGACCCCCACTAGGGTCACAACCCACAGGTTGAGAACCACTGTTTTAACTGCTCCATAGCCTCACCAATAATTAGAACTATCCCTGAGGTTTGTGTTGGCTTGTTTGTTTGTGTGTTGGCTGTGCTTGTAAGCTGTGTTTTAGTACTTGTGGTAAATGTGGGGTAGTCTCAGTTGAAAGTTGTAATTATGTCAAACACCTTTTTCCTTCTAATGATATGCAGCCCGTCTTTCATATGCTAATTAGCTATTAAGACTTGCCTATTCCTGTCTCCTTCCTGGTTTTACTGAGTTATTTCCTCTTCTATTTTCGTCTCAGAAGTTCTTTTCCTGGTCTAGAAATGACCTGTTATGTAGACGCCATACAGTTCTGTTCTATGGTTTTCCTTTCTGTGGTTTTATTTGTTGCTGCCATTGCTTTGTTTATGTGCAGTGCTAGAAATCAAGCCCAGAGCCTAATGCATGCTGGGTAGATAGCCCATACTGAGCTTCACTCTCAGGCCCATTTCCATGTTGCTGTTCTTTGGAGAGGTATCATTGCTTTAGTGTTCGTTGTTCATTTGTTTATCCAGATACCATCTCACTGTGTAGTATAGTCTGGCTTATAGATAGAATGTGTGATCCTTCTGCCTCCACCTCCCAGGAGCTGGGACCAGGGGCCTGCAGCAGCACTCAGAGAAGCAATGCCTTGTGCTTCATGGTGCTTTGTAATGAACGGTCGCTCTTAGTTTCTCTATATTTTTAAATTTTTCTTTATCCTTGAAAAGTTCTTACACACATATAATAAAAAACATATTGAATCTTTTCTTCCCACATATTTCTTCCCACTTCCCAACTTCATAGTGTCTTTTTTAATAGTCTACTCAGTCTTTTTATTGATGTCCATATGTGCTTGAATGTTGGGGCCATGTACAGGAGCATGGGAAACCTACCAGTGGCCACACCCTCAAAAAACAATGATTCTCCCTCCCTGGTGGCTATCAACTGTCACCAACTCCTTGGTACATACACAGTGGGTCCTGGAGAGCACTTCCCCATGAGTACCAGGATTTGGGCTAGGAAGATCTTAATTTCAGTGAAATGTGACTTATTAATTTTTTCTTTTGTGGTACTGCATTTTGTCCTAAAAATTCTTTGCATAATTCCTAAAACTCTGGAGAAATTCTGTTTGCCATTTGTTTCTTGATGTAAATTGTTTAACAAAGTTTCTCAAAGCCTTTGAAGTCTGATTTAAACACACTCACACCGTTGTACACTAAATCGTCTTGCTTCCCCTCCAACTGTTTTAGCGTTACTCTCAAATCTACGAACCACTTCCAGTTTGTTGATGCTTTATTAATATGGGGGGAGTGAAGAATTGATATTGAATGGGCCATCAGTGGTCCCTGCCACCTGTATTTTCTTGTCTGCATTTTCCTTGGAATCAGGTTTAAGGTCAAATGAATGAATCTGTATCTGTTGGGAGTTAGGCATTGCCAAGAGAGTAGGAAATTAGTGAGTGGTACTTTCCCATTCTAAACAGTGTCTCAAAGTGTAGCTCAGGCTGGCCTTGAACTTATAATCCTCCTGCCTTAGCCTCCCCAGTGAGTGCTAGGAATTACTGCCCTGTACCACTAATGGCTGGTGAGTGAAGCTTTTGTGGGAATCTTTAATTCTCACCACTTGTGTAGGAACTTATGCTGTCCTAAGACTGGCTTCTTGGAAGGTGAGGTTGAAAGTTTATGGAACCTGAAATCTTTTATCATGTAGTAGATGAGTCTGTTGCTTCAACTCTGAGGTTGAGAGTCACCTGGAAAAGTCTTGTGGGGAGGAAAAAGAAAGACTCTTTCCAGCTAATTCTGCTTTGTAGAGCCAAATGTGCCTCGTACCTGCAGCTTATTCTTAGCAAAGTTAGAATAAAAACTTCAGGAGGAAAAAAAATCCCAGTATCAAAAGAAACATTAAACTGGGTCTCAGTCGTTATCGGTGACTTTTCTCTGGTTAGTTTTCAGAAGGCTGTGCTGAGGCACCATTTCTGGGGACAGAGGCAATGCAGTGGAATCTTCCTTCTCTCCAGGTGCCTCTGGATTCCCCGGAGAATCTGCTGTATCCCACACTGAACTCTATTGCAGACTGCATTTTATGTGGGCTGCAAGTCCAGATCTTTAGGAGCTGCAATTCCACAGTCTTTCTCTGGTACTCAACACATCTCTGCTCATTATTTTGGATGGTGTCATCTGGATAGCCCTGGGGCTGGAATCTCTGTGTCTGTGGAAAGAATAGCACCTGCCTTGCCTCAAGGCTGGGAAATCCATCATGCAAAAAGCAAACTGAGCAGGAAGTTTCTTTCTTTGGGGCTCTGTTTAGCTTCTTGAGACCTCCATCCCAAAGTACAGGGTTTTATAGAATTCAATCTGCTTATGCACATAGCTCCTTTCTGCTACTGTGATTCTAAGCCTCCAGGCAGGTTTGGGTATGAGAGTCCCAGTGTAAGTCATTGTATTTACTGGAATGATCTTCACTATGGGCAACCAGAACCTATTGGCATTTCTATGGTCTCTCTTTTGCTCAGTATAAATTCTCCCAAGGAGTTTATTTTCCTGGTTTCCTTTGGAACAACTCAAACGTATGTCTGCATAACTCTGACCTGCAGCGATGGGACATGGTCAAGTCTCCCATTCTATAAGTCAAGAGACAGAAATAGATATTTCTATCATATCTGAAACTTTAAAATATCACCAGAACATGATTTTTTTAAAAAAATAATGTAAGATCATTTTGTTTCAGAACTAATTTTGATCATTTGAGCACCTGTGAAGAAATACTGAGACTGAAAGGTTTATAGACAACAGAAATTTATCTCTTATAGTTTTGAAGGTCGGGAAGACAAACATCAGGATACCAGCAGATTGGGTGCCTGGTGAGGATTCGTTCTCTGCCACATAAAGGGTCCCTTCTGGTCCTGTGCTCATGCGATGAGAGGAGTGACTATTTAGCCTCAAGCATCTTTTTTATGGCCACATTAGGGCCAATGATTCCACGACATGAGAGTTCCACCTCATTATCTAGTCACCCCTCAAAGGGATCACCTCGGAGAACCATCCCTGGGAGGTAGAATTTTAGTAGATGAACTTAAGGGGGCACAGACATCAAGCCCACTGCCGTGTTTTCAGTAAGAGTTAGCTTCTGTCTAATGAGTCTGGGGCATAAAACATGCGCGGTTTGCAAGTCCAGGTCCCGGAAAGAAATAGCTCCCTTTGATTACTCCAATTGCATGTCCATGCGTGTTGGTGGCAGTAGATGTGTATTCTAATGTGATGACGACTAATGATCCAAGAGTGCTTGGAAAAAAGTGCAGGGGAATAACAATAATTTGAGGATTTTAAAAGGCAAGATGTGAATGAACTATTACCCTAATTCCTGAAAGAAATATGAAGGTGGGGGGAGATGACTTTAGTGTCATGGAGACAAGGCAGATTCTCCCATACGGCCATTATAGCACTACTCACACAAGAGGAAGAAACTCATACCTGATTTACTGTCCAGTTATATTCACCCTTCAAATCCCTTTGGCTCGTTAAGGGTCATGCACAAACAGTTATGTATTTAGGAAAACTCATTGATATAAATGTGGGTAATAGCCTTTTCTTTTGTTGTTCAACTATCTGTTTGTAACAGTGGTCACACCATCCTATAGTCAGCTGAGTAGAGATCATGTGGTCACCCCACCCTGCAGCTGGCTGAGTAGTAGTGTGTTTGTTTTTCTCCCCTTATTTGTGATTGCTAAGATCTGCTTCCATCTCCAGGGTCCCAACACCTCATTCTTGGGCTCCCTTCATAATCACGAAGTGCAACGTTGTCCTAAGCATGGCTTTGTTGTAGGTAGACATCATCTTTGCTCCAAATCCCCTTTCCCCCCCTGTTACTCTAAGGAGAAAGCTTCTGGTTTGGAAGAGAACTCCATAAGTGAGGATATAGAAAAGTAGAATAGCAAGAAGCTTCTGGACCCCAAGTAACTGCCCTCCACTTCAAAGACTTCAGAGCCCACCTCTCACACATGGCCTTGCAGGTAAAGATTAGGCTCTATTATAATATTCTGAAGTGGTTACTGGAGACTCTTGTGAAGTCAAGACACAAAGAGCCATTCTGTTCTCAGAAATGCGTCCATTTATGCTCCGGCGAGTCTCACAGTTCTGTGTCGAGTCTCCTGCTCTCTCCTGCTGATTTCAATCTGGCGGGACCACACATGTCTTTGTACTCCGTACCGCACATGTGCATATGGTGCCTGCTAAATATAAATGCTTCTTGGCAGGACCCCTTTTCCTCTTCCTTTGTTTCTGAAAATGTAGCAAAGAAAATGTGTAATGTGCACCCTCCCCAAAACGAGACTTTCAGCGAGTGGGATTATCTCCAGAAGCCACGTGCCCCTCATATTATTTTAGCACCAGAGACAGCAGTGTCTGTCCACTGTCTTATCCGGTCAAAGCTAGGTATATTCTCTCTTTAACTGGCAGTCAGAGCAATACCTGCATTATCGACCCACTTGACTAAGTTTCCACAGTCTGGTTCTCCCTCTATTCAAGGACTAGTCAGGATAGGCTGTGCTATGCCACAGTAACAAACAACTCAAAGCTTAAGGGGCAGACAGTGTGTCTGTGTTTCCTATTCATGCTGTATGTCCTCTGGTGGTTGGTCAGGGCATTGGCCCATGGTAGTAATCCGGGTCAGACTCATGGAGGCTTTGCTTCAACATAAGTGTTTAGTATCACAAGAACTGGAGGTGTGATAAAAGGCCCTCTGGCAGTGAGAGTATCCCCTGGAAATACCAGAATTACCTCTGCTTTCTACTTACTGGACAGAATAGGCCCATGCCACGCCCAGATTCAGAGAACAGAGAAGACAGAGAGGAGGATTCTGCTACCAGCATCAGTGATGACTAGGTCTGTCAGAATTACGGACAGACAGTGTACATGCTAGCGGGCGGTATGCATGGTAGTGATCAGACATCCAGTACTTTCTCCAGGTGCACTAATGCAGCTGTTGAGGAAAGAGAAAGAATCCACAGAGTCCCAGAGATTCCTTACCTACTAATAATGGAGGAGCTTGTCTTGAAATAACATGTAGAGTTTTGAAGCACTGCCACAGCCTGAGTACACTGGGTTAGGGACGGTAAGACCAAGAACATGGATATCCAGGTTCTTCCAGTCTCTGGAGCCAGACAGGGGTCACACCCAGTGTGAGGTCCAGAGTGAAGCCAATATGAGGACCACAGAAGGCTTCGGGAACGGTCCATGAGCTGACCTGCCTGCCTGCTCTTTCTGCTAAGCTTCCCAGGGTCCTACATGCTCTGCTCCGGCCGGCAGAGCCTGTTGTGACTGCTTTCGCGGGTGACGGGGACCTCAGCAAAGCTGCGATGGAAGGGAATTGGGCATGTCAGATCTTCAGGACTGGGGCATGTCCCAGAGCCACTTAGCAGGTAAAGAATCGTGGCCGCGTCTGCGCTGACTGGGAAGGCCCCACACTTCTGTGCTGATTGCGCTGAGCAGGGCCGAATCAGAAGTGGGATTTCCAGTCTGCGGGGCAGTGGGGGCCTTTGCCGAGTAACGCTGATCACAGCAGGCAGGGCCTGCTGAGGAGACGCAGCGGCATGCCGCTTCTCACCCTCTGCCCCTGACAGGTGACTACTGTATCGGCGGAGGAGAGCTAAAGAGAAGAGCAGCCAGGCTCTCCGGAGAAACCGAGGTGAGGCAACGAGACAGATTCAGCTGTCCACGGTGCCTGATGCGACCTGCAGTTCAGCAATTTTTAGCAGGATTCTGCTAATGAATGTGGACCGTGGGCCGGCAGCTCTGTTTCCTCTGGCATTAACATTTTCTTGCTTTATTTTAATGAGGAAAATGAAATTCTTCTCAGTTTCTTATCATCACACCCGAATGGGGAGGGTATGACATTTAACAACAGGGCTTTGAAAAAAAAATATTAAGCATTATACAAATATGAAGAATTGTTGCTGTTATTATTCTGATGGAGGGCACACACAGCCTTGACTTAGCCTTAATATTGAGGGGATATTGGAGGGATTAGGAGGGACTCTGTAACCATTGGGTAGTTACTTGGAATAGACTTCCTACAAAGGCCCAGCTAATCTGTCCATATTAAATCCATTTTAAGAAGCTAAATACCCAAACTCTGTGTCAATACCCTGCCAACGCAGACATAGATCATAAAACTTGATCACTTCTCATCAGATGCCACATGCTCATAAATTGTAAAACGCGTCAGGTTATTAACTCCAATTTGAAGCTGTAATTTGATACTCTTCTGGGTAAAAGGAAGAAATGGCTTTGAATAAGAGTACTAGCCCCAAGTTTCTCAAGACAGGGATGCAGTCAAAATAAAATGGGCAGAGGGAGGGCTGACTTGATGTGATGGAGTTGGCAGGAAAGCAAGACAATTGAAGATGGTGTGAGTGGATTTAAATCAGATCGAAGGCTTTGGGAAACTCTGTTAAAAGTCTAACTAATGTGGAGGAGTGGAGCGGGGACTCCTGAAGAAGTGACTTTTCCACTCTTTTAAATGGCATCTAATTGTGCAGTTTTTGACGTGAAGAGACTTGCAGAATTAATGGGTATGAGAGCGAAGCCGAACCCAGGCATGGCCCAGCCCCTTTAGTTGTTTTAACTGCTGTTCCCATGTAACTCATTAGCTTTATTAGCATAGACTTTGTAACAGTTAGTTCTTTAAAGATTTGCTTATCTTTATTTATGTGTGTGAGTGCCTGTGTAAGTTCATGTTCACCACATACATGAAAGTGTACATGGAGGACAGAGGGCATTGCATCCTCTGGAACAGGAATTGCAGGTGTTTGTGAGATGTTTTATGTGGGGACTGGGAACTGAACCCCAGTTCTCCACAAGAACAGCAAGCACTCTTAATTCCTGAACAGTCTCTCTTGCCCCCCATTCTTTAAAATAGGTCTATAATTTGCCTTTACTTTAAAATTTTTATTTGGTTTGTTTTATGTATATGCGTAAGTGTCTGTGTGTATATATGCACCCCACACACATATCAAATCCTCTGAAATGGGACTTAGATACAGTTTTGAAATGGCATATGAGTACAGGGAACCAGGTCCTCTGAAAGAGTGTTGAGTACTCTTTACTGCTGAGCTATCTCTGTCTAGCCTTTAAGTTTCCCAGAAGAAGAAGAGGAAGAGGAAGAAGAAGAAGAAGAAGAAGAAGAAGAAGAAGAAGAAGAAGAAGAAGAAGAAGAAGAAGAAGAAGAAGAAGAAGATCTTCATTGTCATCATTGACAACCAAACTAACTTAGAGGATAAGTCCCACGCATTTTTAGGAGAAAATTTCAGCCATGTTCTGACGAATGAATCACCAGTTTCTACTGTGCTAATATAGGTACAGACTGGCTGTCCCCAGACATTACTAGTCTTGCTATTGTAATAGCTACACAGCATCTTAGGGAATTCAAAACATATCCACTATCCTGTTTTTAAAAATATCCAGATAGTGATCTGTTTACAAAATTGCCTATATTTGGACTGGAGAGATGGCTTGGTATTTATCAGAATCTGGAGGATGTTCACTGAGAGAACCCAGGTTCAATTCCCAGGATCCATATAGTGGCTCACAACAATCTGTACCTCGCTCCAGGGGATCCAACACCATTTTCTAGCCTCTGTGGGAGGCTCTAAGCACATACATGATGCACAGAAATCCATACAGGCAAAACACCATTACACATAAACATTTTTAAATGTTATAATTCATCCAAATCTTCTATGTCCACTACTTCCATACCTGCTGAGTCAGATGGGACAATGTTATAGCTAGAATACAAAAATGTCCTCCGCATATGTTCTTTGGTTAGTTGCATTGTTTTGGAAGGTTGTGGAATCTTTAGAATGTAGGGCTTAGCTAGAGATAGTGGGTCACTCAGAATGGCCTTGAATACAGCCTGGTCTTGTTTCTAGTACAAGCTTCAAGCCTAAGATCCAGACTTCTAGGTTTACAAGATGTAGGAAACCAAGCCATAAATTTTCATTGCCACAAGTGGATCTTACCTACCATGTCTTCCTCACTGGGCTGGCTAGTCTTCTGTCAGTTTGATACAGACTAGAGGAGTCAGGTAAGAGGGAACATCACCTAAGAAAAATGCTTCCATCAGGTGGGCCTGTAGAAGAGGACACAAAGAGAGAGAGGGCCACATGTCTTTTTTGACTTGAACATGTTTGCCTTGGGAAACATTTCCCCTGGTTTAGCCACTCGGGTACTCAGAGGTGGATAATCATTGTCTAAAGGGGGAAGACTTCATCTCAGATTGATAACAATTTGGCATCATATACATGACATTAGTCTTGTAGACATTTAGGATGCAGAAGTGATGGGATTGGTCATGAGGGCTTGTTCCAAGGTTTCAGAAGAATCCCAAGAAGCCCAGCAACATGTATTATGGAAGGTGCTGAGAGAATGATTTGTGAATCTATGAGTGTGAAGTCTAAACAGCAATAGAAAAATCCAGGATGTTGGAGATGTCAGGGATATAGGATACCTACTGAGGAAAGTTCCAGGCACAGAAGGAATCCAGCACAAGAGAGAGGCCATGTGTACTTTAGGTAACAGAGCTATAGGGGTGGGGTCAACCCAAGCCCACCTTAGCCCAGGTGATGACACCAAACCCTCAAATAACCAAACCTGGAACTATGGAGTTTTCATGCTCCCTGTGATGTTTTTTTACTTCTTTCTTCCTTTTCTAGTATCCTGTTCTTCCACTTCACAAGAATGTTTACTCTGGAGTAAGAGTCTCTACTCTGCCCTATTGTATATTGGAACTATAATAACGCATTTTCTGGTTTAAGCAAGTGCTCGTAGTTAAGATTTTGCCTTGAGTCTCAGAAGAGACTTTGGGCCTTTGAAATATGTTGAAATTATTAAAACTATGGAGACTCAAAATTAGTCTGAATGAATTCTGAGTTATGAGATGACTGTTAGCCCATGGGGCACCGGGACAGGTGTGAGTGTGAAATGTCCCCCACAGGCTCATGAGTTTGAAAACTTTGTCTTCAGCTCATGCTGTAGTTTGGGGGAGGTTGTAGAATGTTTAAGAAATGAGATGCAGTTGCAGAAAGGGACTCATGGAGAGGTGAACTTTATGGCTGATAGTCAGACCTTTCTTCTGGACCAAGCTTCCAGTACAAGCTCTGTTTCCCAATCCACCAAAACATGATAAGGGATGCCAGAAATTCCTGGTGCTACTGACAAAGTTTCAGCTACCATATTTTCTTCAACGTGGTAGACTGTGTCCCCTTAGACTGTGAGCTCAAGCAAACCATTCCTTCTTTAGCTGACAGGCACTTGGTTATATCAGTGTAGAAATAACTAATACAGGTGGTTTCCAGGCAGCATTCTTGGCTAGTTAGTTGTTGTTAATAGTAATATTAGTAGTAACTAGTTAGTAGTTAATGGTGGGTAGTTAGTTACTGGTTACAGTCTCACTGTTGCTCATTTGTTCCATCATTTCAGTGTTTTAGCTACCTTGGTGATCCTTTATTTACCTCTAATTTCTCTGCTTGTTCTCAAGCAGTATGCAAGACTTCAAGGCCCCCAAAAGAAAGGCTCATGGACATTTTATGTAACTCTGTATTGACCCTTCTGGAATACTCCCATGCCCAGATGTCCATGATTGCTACAAGAGTGAACTGATATATTATGAAGCTACTTGAGCTGAACAAGTCCACATTCAGCAGTAAATGTTGATGGGGGATTGATGTGTTGAGTGCCTAAATAAGGAGTAATCTTTAAACCTGGAGGAATAAACTCTGTTTCAGACAGGAGAATACCTTCTCTCTAGGTAGGGGATTATCAGTTTTGCTTACCTGAGTGCAAACTTCTGGTTGCTAGTTGTTGTTCACTTATTATGTATCAAATGTGTAACAGAACAGCACTTGATTTTATGTAATCAGTCATCACACCAAGTACTTGAATATTTGCTCACTCTCTCTCCAGGATTTCTTAAAGCCCAGACTGGCCTCATACTGTCTTGGTAGCGAAGGCTGACCATGACCCCCTGATCCTCCTGACATACTGGGATAACAAGCTTGTACCTCTTTGTTCAGTCATCTTTATTTTATAAGCAAGGACATTGATTATAGGGAAAGTCAGATTCTGTCCTGTGCCACAATGTTTTGATCAACACTGAACTGCACATAAGAAGGTTGTCCCATAATTTTGTATCACCTAGTGACATTGCAGTCATTGTTGTTAAAGAACCTTCTACAGTAGGTGCACAATGATGACATTGTCTTGTCATTGATCTATTTACCCAAAGTCACATAGTAAGTTGGGGCTTTAAAGAACCACACTGTGACTGAATCTGAATTGGTATTCTTTCTATATTACTGTTAAGCTTAATTTTCCATCATTGGGACTTAGATATTGTTCAAAAAAGCACACCTTTCATTTAAGCCATTTGAGATCTCAGACGGAATCCCAAGTATTCTGATTCTACAATCATTATCATTACCAACAACTACAATCTGATGAGTGTTCATTACAAGCAAGGCACTGAGTCCTAAAATAAGCAGGTGTTCGCTGAGACTTCATAACTCACCGAGGTCTGGGAAATTGGGTTCCATGAAATTTCTTCCACTACTGTGAATGCTAGATATTAAGTGTACACAAGTTTTATATAGGAATATTCCGAAAACTAGAAGCCAGTTCTATTCCAGACCATGCCATGATGGTGTGGTTACTGTAGGCTGTGTTCCCTGCAGTCAACGCATCCAACCTGCACTTGAACGCACAGTACTGAAGCTTGACCACATTAACACAAAGGCCTTATTGACACACCCAAGGTCGAAGTTCAGAGACGGGAGGACTTGCTGGATTGTGGCAGCTAAACATGGTTCCCTGGTGGAAATCCCACCTGAGCTGTGTCTGCAAGATGAGCAGGCCCTGGGTAAACATGGAAGGCGACAGTGGGGGTGGGGATGCAAGAATAACAGACAACAGGAAGTAGCTACATTCACTAGACAGTTTCTTAGGCTTGCCCCTTAATTTTGACAGCAGGCTTTGGCATTTCTTTGTGTTCCACATAACCCCTGAGATTAAACACGTAAACTTTTGTATGCTTTATGCATAAAAGGAGGTAATATTTTCTCAGTCTGTGGCACTCACAATTGTCGTCTTAATGCTAAGACTAGCTGGATCAGAAGATGGACTAGAATTCTCACTAATAAGTAGGAATAACGCTTTACTAGAAAGAGAAACAAAGATTATTCTCCTTAACTTAAAATTGTTACCAGAATGTAGCATTATACTTTATGATTTAAAAAGAAAAGCTGTCTGTCTGGGGTTGTTACTAAAATATTAGCACTTTCTTTTTAAAATGATTGCTTGTAGTCTCCTTTGTGCTGGGTCTGGAGAGGGGAAGGGGCCGACCTGGAAGAAAAGTGTAAAGTGCATCTATTAGCTTTTTGGTTTTCTCTGTTTTAAAGGAAGTGCCTTACAAGATACTCCAAGGTACTGATCATGGATAAGTTATCCTGACTTGTCCAGGGCCAGTTGTTTGATTCCAGTGTTTGTGAATGCTTGTTCTGTGGAAGACAAATCTCATGGCACGCTTCACACTGAGCACGATTCTCAGTCAATCCGAGGGATGCCTTTCACTTGTAAGCCCTCAATGACAGCAGCACCTGCCCAGGCTTTATAGCAAGTCCTTTCCAGAGAACTCATTCTCAACTCTGCTTAACCCAGTGATGCCTGAAGTTATTGGGTTATTAAATAATCCTTAGGCTGGTGAAATCTTCCCTATTTTACTTTTTTACCCTCTAAGATCACTATTACACACAAGAAGCAATCTAATGGATGGAAACCACACTGGCTATATTGATGGAGACATTTTCAGAAACTGATTCATAAATGTTACCTTAAAAATCATGAAAGGGAGAGCCAGTCAGTTCAGAGGCAATGGCTGCTGGAAGAGGCCTGATTTACCAATTTGAAGAACCTACATTATTTGAGAAAGACCCCGTGGAGTTGGGATTATACCTTAGAGTTTGGGGCCTCCCCTAGCCCCTAGCTCCGCTAATGATACACACACACGCACACACGCACACACGCACACACACCACGTCCTTAAAGGCAAAGCTTCCTGGCTAACACTGGTGTCTCAGGAGCTCGGAGGTAGAACAACAGGGGGCAGGAGTTTAGATGGTAGGTCTGCCTGTCAATTGCTGGTACTGCTAAGTGGTATGTAATGAGGCTGGTCATGTGGGAAGACACTAAAGACAGGAGACTACTGGTAGAACTAATCTCTGCTGCTTGCGATGAAGGATCATGGATGGAGCAAGGAGACAGAGCAGCCAGGGAGACATCAGAAGACATAAGTCCCCGATCCTTTTCTAACATCTTTTCTGGCAAGAGCTGTAAAAGGAGAATTGGGGCTTGCAGAGTCCTTGCTTCAGTATAGAAATGTGAGTGTGGAGCTAAAAGAGAAATAAATAAAAAAATAAATTAATTAAAATATATCCAAATTATATATGTTTATATGACAGTTTCACTGTCCTTACAGTTATTCCCTTGGGTACCCAGGGTCCAAAGCCGCCCTTCTAGATTATACTTGAACTCCTGTGGAGTTCAATAGTAACAACACTCAGTATATTCTTCTCTAAAAAAATTCAAATATCCTTCTTATGTGCAAAGATGCTTGTATTATTTTTCCTAAAAGGGACACCAGGAGCCTTGACACACTGCATCCATTTTGGGGAAGTGTTAATCCTCCTCCAAATTCAGTCACAGGACCATCTGAAGATCTTTTTAACCGACATCTAAATTGTTAAAGTATCCACACCGCCCACAATTCTTGTAAAGTAATAAATAGCAAGCAACACATTTGCTTAGAAACATTTGAGAATTTGTTAGGCAGTATTCTAGCCTTTAACTACCCAGTTCACCTGTATGGAAACTTGGATATCAAGCATGAAGTGAAGCTGTGTAGGTAGCTGGAATGTGACCGACTTTCCAGGCTAGAGATCCCACTTTGCAGGTTCCAACAGGTCAGGTTCAGTCACCTTTCAAAAGCCAACGAAATAATGAAAAGGAAGGAGAGATTTTAATTAACCTGGCCGTGTTGGGAAGATGAGGTATCCCAGTCTCATCACCCTGGGGAAACTGACGTAATCCCTCTGTTTACTGATCAGCGAGGATGGCTGGACACGCAGAGGAGTGAGCAATGTGTGATCAAAGAGTTTTGGCCAGATTGTGATCTGGTTGGTTGTTATCTTAGGCCTGTTTCTGAAGGGTAGTTAGCTCCAGGAAATCCTTATCACTTAGGGGACAATCTGGTTTCCATCAGGACGGTCATGCTTGGGACCCAGCCCCAGATCCCATCACAGGACAGTTGTTCCCATTCAGGAGAGTGGTTTCATTGTGATCTGTCCTTTAGGCTGTGTTGTCCCTGAACTCCCAGGTGACTGCAGATTTAGGATGGCTGGAGACACTCAAGCATCTTTTTAGGTGCCTGGAAGAAGATGCTATAAAAGCTGACTTGAAATACTTTAGTCATTCTTGTTTTTGTGTCTTTGTGAGATGGGAAATGTTGCTAAAGTGAGGGCCAGTCAGCCTTGTATCACCAGTTATTAGAGGAAAATCCCCTCTGTGAATAACATACCCAAGCTCAGAACTGAGCTGAATCTGACTATATAGAGGAGACACGTGAGGTGAAGACAGAGGTCCAGGTTCTAACCTTCCTTCAGGGAGTCCAAGTGAAGAGTCAGCACTTTCCAGAAAATGCAGCTTCCAAGTCACTTCTATAAGCACATGAAGTATTTGTAAGGCCACACCCCTGCAACCAAATCACAACTGTTTTAGATAGAAATTACTGATTATTGACTGACTGTACTTAAAATGCAGTATCTGTCTGAATTCCTCACAGTTCACGTCTAAGCCACAGATTTCCCTGGAGGGCATTATAGATCCAGAGAAATCTCAGTGGCAGACTCTGCAAAATGCAGAAGAAAAAGTGTTGCTCCCCTGCTAGAGAACTTTGGGAAAGACCACCACACACCAGGGTAGACGCCACATGGAAAGCTGCAAACTTTGGCGACCACAGTAGCTTTTTTTAAAAAAAAACGATGGCTTTCTCAAGACAGCCTTGGTCACCACGGCATTCCAGCTTCTTGGGGGGGAAAAAAAACAAATGCCCTAATTTGTCTGGAGGCCAGAAATACAGGGAACAAGGAGTAAACAACCAGAGATCCTTGAACTTAGCTTCTGCTGTGTAAGGAGGGGACTCCACCCACCGCGGAGGGTAATTAGCATCTTAATGAACCTGAGCTGAGTGTGTAGACCTGCCTCTGACACAGGATCTCAGTGCCTTCTTTATGCGTCTGTCCTCAGTACGTATATGATAGATCCCAATCATAGCACATGTGCAGTCTTTGGGGCTTGGACGATGTCTTTTGGAGACAGACAGCTTTCAGCCATCATCAGTTTATCGCGCTGATTTTCTCTTGAAGACTCCAACAACAATGGTTTTTGGTCTTTCCAGCTGCTAGTAGGTGTGGTCTATAAAACAGAAACTACCACCACTGCAAAATGGTAAGGCTTCTAACAGAGCGATTTATCTAAAAGACTGACTCTGTATTGTAGACCACAAAACATATGAAAGAGTGTTTAGCAATAGGGGGACAAGGGTGCTAACATAAAACTCATATTGTTCTCCTCTTTCCCCCTAACTAGGGGAGTCGTGGTCTGAGTTCAGAAGCCTTAGTACTTGAGGGCTCCATTGTCCTGATCTTTGCTGGCTAAGGCAACACTTACCGAGGACCCAGCTGAAGCGACCACTTGGGGCTGCTCATTTCAGGGGTAATCTGGAGGAAGTCGTCTTGCAACACCTTGCTTACTTCAGAGGGGATGGAGTCTGGTGATAAACAGATGCTGTGGCAGGTATTATTTCTGTTCTTTCTAGATGTGTCACGTGCAATCAGGATAGCTGGGAACCACACACCTTTAGAGAGGACAGTGCCCTGATATCACAGCATCTAAAGACTGGATGTTCCTGGTAGACTCTGGAATGGTGGATACATACCTAACAGTACTTGAGACTGAAATTTGAGGTTCAAGAGTTAAATTAATCTGAGTTAGGGAGTACTTAACACACTGTTTGCACATAGTAGGTGCTTGATAAGGACAGATGGATCTTATTAGGGATGATTTGACTTATAATCTTTGCTTTTGAGATGATCTAGAAATTTGTCTGTTTTGAGCTTCAGTCTTTGCTTGAGCTAGTGATACATGGTAGGTTGGGCAGCTGCAGGGGAGCAGATAGTCAATATTCTACTGTGTACTGAGTTGTCAACATTTTATGGATATAGCCAATCAATAAGTTACCTTAAATATTCAGTACTCTTTTTAAGTAGGCTTTGCTTTATATGACTTTGACCCACTGTAGGCGAATGCAAGAGTTCGAAGTTAGGTTACACAATGATGCTTAATAGGTTAATAACTTCCTATTGAGAATGTATTTTTAGGGACGTAATGCCATTCTAAGCCTCGGGTTAAAGAAACATCTGCTTTTCTCCCATCCAGGGCACAGGCTGGCCATGCTAAAATGACCAGAGCTCTTAGTAGCTGAATAATCCAGAATATGGCAACTGGTGATCCTTCAGTCCTTCAGATGCCCGATCCACACTGGAGTCCATTTAATGACTATGGTCCAAATCCACCCAGTTCTAGGGCTGCTAGGAACTTGCATCCCCATAGGGTTGGTGGCCAGGTGGAGCTGGCCACAGCTGGCTGAGCATCTGGATTTGGACAGGAGTTCTACGTCACCAGTTCTTTCTGGTTTTTCTACCTGATTGCCCGCTGTGAGTTCTCCATCGATCACCCATCCATTTTAACAGCCACCATGGCACAGTGATTGGGTTTTCTCATATGCTTTTTAAAAATGATGTTGGGGTTTCAGTATGGCTGAATGAACTAGTGGGAGAATTGGTATACTGCTTCTTTTGAAGATCTGTGGTTTTATTTGGACTTATGAATCCCTTTGACTTGTTTCACCAAGAGAACTTTCTATAGGAAGTGAAGTGCTCGCCTGCTAATGAGTCACTGTTCTTCTCCTCTCAATGTGGCTGGAAAATTGCCAGTGTCTTGAGCACATACTGTGTGCCTGGCCATGTGCTGGGTTGAAAGGCAGCGGTGACCAGGACAAAGTCCTTGTCTGGTGTGGAGGACACCGGCAGCAAGCTGCTCTGTGTGCTGGTAGGGTGGCCTGAATCGATAGGGTGAGGTGACAAAGAGTGGCTATTAGGAATGGGAGTGACTCTTGAAGATGATTAGAAAGACATTAACATGGAGCTGACATTTGGGTGAGTCCGAGAGCATAGGGAGGAGTCAGGCATGACCGGAAGCACTGGACTTTTTCTGGCTGTGGGGCTGGAGGAGTCTCAAGAAGATGCCGAAGTCCTGGGGAGAAAACCCACTCCTGTGGATGCTGTCTGCAAATGCATGAAAAGCTGGGTAAGCAAAGGCCAGGAAGCCAGCTTTGGTTGCCTGCATACACCTGCTGGAGTGACTGGCGGTTCTCGGTGACAGATGTGCCGTTAGCACCAGGTCTGTAGGCTGGAGACTGGGTGATTTTCCTGAAATTTCTCCCCATAGTCAAATTCTTCCTGAACTAAAAATAACAAACTGGCAATATACCCACATGTGTTCTTCTGCAGCATCCAAGGACACTATTAGGGTGTGATGGATAATATTATGAACTGTCTCAGTTCTGTGATGGGTTGTGACATGAAAGTGAAGTAAGAGTCATCCTGGTGAAGTGCTTAGTGGAGGGAACAGTATTTCTAGTGTGACTCTCAAGTTACATTTCTCCCTTGTTTTCCGTTCTATCCTCCCCCCTCCCCCATGCATAGCAAACAGCATTCTCTTTGAATAGACAAGGACCTCTCTTGTCAGTTGTCATGTGAAAGGGAGGGCTGGAGAGGAAGGCGTAGGGACAGCTGTTTTCTCAGCCTTGGCATGCCGGCTAGAATAAGGGCACACAATGGATCTGAAGTGTTGCTGGTGGGGTTCCTTGATGTCCCTTCCCTTCAGCCTTGGTTCTACACACACAATGCAGGCACTCCAGAGAGCCCTGCCTCAAACACCTTGACTCAGATTCAAGGCTATGGTACGCTCTGAATCACAATGTTTTCACATACAGTATTCCCTGCTCGTATGCAGCCACACAGATTTAATTACGGAAAACAAAAGAAGTTTAGTATTTTCTTACCATCATTCCTCAGCATGGAAGTGCCAAGTTAGTGTTTGTTTAGATTGTATTGTGTTAGAATGGTTTATTTTAAGAGCCAATGTTTAATTCTCTAGTTGAGTTTTAGGAAAAAAAAAAACCATTAAGTACGTTTTGACTTAAAATTAAGACAGAATTTCTACCAATTTCTAAAATGACCCTAAACATGCTTCTGTTACATTATACCATATATTATTCACACAAAGTATGCTCTCTGAATTGGTATTTATAACATCTAAGTATTTGTTGGGCAACTCTGAAAAATGTTGACGATGCCCTGACCCATGTGTAAAGCACTCAAGTGAGATTAGTTCGTTAGGTAAAAACAAACAAACACATCCATTCCATGGTCATGTAAACATACTCTTATCTTTGGTAAACGGTAAATTATATGTACTAAAGAAGTATGTTAAAGCACATTTATTTATGATTTATTATCACAAAATATTTGATTTATATACTTGTTTTATATACCTAGGGTCACATAAAAATTTCTTGGGTGAAACAGGGTCACAAGTAGAAAAAAGTTAAAAAAAAGTCCTGACTCAGAGAACTGTGCTAAATGGTAGACTCTTCCCCTCCTTCCTTATGGAGATTCATGTCTGTTCTACCTGTAAGAGGGCTATAGCTATAATTTTTTCTCGTCTATTTGTTAAGGGTAGCTTCAGGTTGAGCGCACTAAAGGCTGGATAGCTGCCATGCTGCTTTCGCCCCTAAATCTAACCCCAAAACTTTTGCAGCTTTTCTCGGTTGGTGAGAAGTTCCCAGAAACATGGGAAGAAACAGACTGATTCCGTGTTTGCTCAGCCCATTCCACCCATGCCCAAGGCAGCGTAGAATCTGGCTCAACATTGCATAGGTTGCTCACTGTTATGACACTCACATAGACTGAACTTTGGCGCCCTCGGAATCTTAAACCCTTCTAAGTTGGAATTTGAAATTTCATATTTATTTTCTTAAAAAGTACTCCATGAACTGTCTAACATTTTAGGTTGGGGTCTCTTCCTGCATACAGTATGGCTGCTATAAGCAGTCAACAGGATCCCAGTTCAGTGAAGACATATAGGTATCCAGAGGAAGAGGGGGCTCCACACATATACAAGGATTTGCAAGATTGAGGGCAGGTGTCCAGGGGTTTTTTAACCACTAGGTCTTGTAAAAAGTGAACAGAAAGGTATAGCACCAGCTGAGAACTATGGAGTTCTGAGTGACATTGTCAGCAAGCTGGTGTCTCTCTTATTCTCTCTTTCTCTTTCTCTCTCTCTCTCTCTCTCTCTCTCTCTCTCTCTCTCTCGTTCTCTCTCTCTCACACACACAATATCTTTTTTTCAATAAACTGAGAATTGCCCCCACCCATTTCATGTATTCTTATTAAACAGTAGACTCCTCTAATAAAGCCATAGTGCACCTGCGAAAGTAAACATTGGCACTGACCTTAAGCCACCGTATATTACAGACTCTTCTTTCACAATAATAACTTTTATGGGTCAAGAGCCCAACCCCAAATCTCATATTGGATCGGGTTGTCATTTCTTTTAGTTTTTTCAACTTGGGGCAGTTTTTTAGTCTTTCCTTGCCTGACAAGGCCTTGTTATTTTTAAAACATCTAAGCTAGTTTCTCTGTAGAGTGTCCCTAAATTTGCTTTTGTCTGATATCTCCTCAGATTGCATTTGCATAGCGAGCTTTTTTTTTTCTCCTTGAGTAGTGACACAGGAGAGCCAGGGCGTTCATGACTTTGATTTGCTCCATTGTTGGGTACGTTAACACTCACACTGGGTTAAGATGCTATTTACTAGTTCTGTCTTTGGCTTGCTGTTGTGAATAAGTGTTTTGTGGGTGTAGACATCCTAACCCTCATCACAGTTTCACTTAAACATTCAGGGATGAGTCCTTTGTAAGTCAATCACTACTTTTCTGGCACCGAACAACTGAATGGTAGTTTTCTAAATCCATTACTTACTTAGTACTTCCTTACTAGTTACCAATCTCTCACAGACTTTTGTCCTTACTCCGTTGTTTTTAGACTTATGTATTTGTATTTGTATAGACCTCTAGATTCCTATTTTGTTTGATGTGTCACAATCCAGCATTATTGTTACTTATTGCAATGCTTATTTTTTCTTATGCTTGAGTCACAGGGAGCTTCTTCAGTTTGGCACCTGTGTAGTTTCATCAGGCCCTTATCATTCTTTGAGAACTTACATTCAGATACATGATGTTCCGGGATTCTTTTAATGTTTTTCTTGTTTCAGTCTTCTAGAACTGAAATCTGCATTTTCCCCAGTATGCCTGGCTTCTTTTGGTAAAAATAAAATGGTGTTTGCAAACCAAGAGGTGGGGATGAGTGCTCATTGTTAACACAGTGTTAGCGATTATACCTCAATAGACAGAATCACATAATAGACAAGTAAACATATGTGTGTGTGTGCACATACACACAGACACTAGTTATTTCTATAGCTTCTAATCTATAGATTTAATTCAGGTAGGCATCTTCAACTGCAATCTGATAGTCTTCCTGTTTTCCATATTCAAAGCTGCTTCCAGATCACATGTACCCTCTCACCCTTAAAGGTGGCATACCGCGTACATACCTTTCCCCACAGGTATTCATTAGTCTAGCGCCCCCTATTGTCCAAGCATGAATTCCTAACAGCCTCTACTGGCTGAAAGTTCTTCACCCACGGAAGCATTCAGTAGTTTCCGTCAGTTCCAGTGGTGTTCTTGGTGGAAACAACAAGAACAGAGATTTCTGTCACCCTCTTCTACCCCATACATGCTGGATATAGCTTTATAACTATCTTACCAAGGGAAATCCCTCCCTCTCAGTGGTATAGTTGACACAGGCTGCCCAGGCACTAAACAAAGCAAGGGCTCCACCAAGTTACGGGAATCCTCTCAGCATGTCATTATGGGGTCTGCTGTTGACTAGGGAAAAGAGAGCAACAGATCATGGCTGGATAACCGGGAGAGAGAGAAGCAGAAGTGGCCTTATGTAGAGATTCTCTCTTGCCTACCAGAATGTGTATATTATAGGTGACCGCACTTCCAGGCTGCTTTATTTCCTGACTTCCAGCTGGCCTTGACCCAGGGGAGACACAGAAATCAATCAGCTTGGAGAGCAGGTGGAGGAAGATGTGCTTTGGCTGGCTTCTCCATGAATGGTTATTTCTTCTCTAGGAGTGGTGTTTGTGTGACATACTTGTCATGGTCTGGATTCTGATAAAGACTTATGTTCCTGCAATCTGATGATGATGATGATGATGATGATGATGGTGATGATGATGGTGGTGGTGGTGATGATGATGATGATGGTGGTGGTGGTGGTGGTGATGATGATGGCAGCATCTTCTTCTCTCTCTACCTTGGCAACCCCAAGACTGGCGGCAGTGACCCTCTCCCCTGTTTCTCACTTCTTCATTCTTTCTTTTTTCCATTCCAGGGTATTCTATCACCCACTCAAACGATTGCCAAAGTTAAATTTCCATTGATTTAAAGATTTCAGTGTTTTCCTTTCTTAACCCTGAAAATGGCCCAAGAAACTGGTTTTCCTTAATGAACCTAAGAGCCTGGAGATAGTGTGGTCAATTCTCTCCCAAAGAAACCAACACAAGCCAGAAGATAAAGAAACAGATCCTGGTGACTTTGGGCAAGCCCTTGATCAACCTCTGTCTGATGCAAGATGACTTTGGGCTTTCACTTACTAGAACCAAGAAGAGGACTCTTGGTCTCAGTCCTAATTGTTGCCTCTGCGTATAGGGGTCTCGACTGTCTAATCAATTACAGATCATAGACCATGATGTCTTTGATTCACACAAGTGACTTGGGTTCCTCTCATGTTTCCTAGCAGGACTCGTCTCCTTGTGTGCTTTACTTATTTGTTTTCTCAACAGAGGAGCTTTTCTTACAGCTTCTCCCTTTTATTGATCTTTCTGCCTTTTACTGTGTGAGTTCCCTTTCCTCTATGATCTGCTACATCCTGACAGGGGCTCATATATCCACTACATCAGTGGAGGGGACAAAATAAAAAATTTATGTCATCCACATGACAGACCTGAAAAACTAGCCTCTCATTTAAATATTGCAAAAAATTGAGTTATATGCTACATAAGTGACAGGAGAATGGGGCTCTTAATCTATGTGAAAGGAAATTGGATTCAAGTTGTTTTATCTCTTGCAGATGTTCAACGTTATTTTTGTCAGCTAGTAGTTAAGTTGAAGAGAGACATCTTTCTCAGAATAGAAACATGAAATAATAATGTCCTCAAGCATCGTCTCATCATGTTAAGCCACAAGATGGATGAGATCCTTCTGTGAAAAGATGCAAATGATACTAGGCTTAAAGTATTTGTTGGGAGTGGAGAGAAGCTGAAGTTTTGCTCTGCAGCATACTTCTTCTGGGTGAAGATGAAGAATAACAGAGACTCTTTTCTCTGGGTCGTTACTTTCTTAAGAGGTTTACTTGGGGGATGAATCATTCGGGAAGATGTGAGTTCAAATGTCCCTAGGCAGGAAATGGGTCATAGTATAATCTGGACCCAATGTCCTCAGAGATCACATCTAAGAGCCATTGCTGTGACTTGCCCAATCTTACACTTAACATGAGGTACAAAGACTTTTTAGAGTGACTTTGTCTTGGGAATCCCAAGGTTCTGGTTTTTCTTTCTCCCTTGTCATTAAGTGCCCTGGCTTCACTCATCTGAAACGGGTCCATTTTTCATCCTTACTGTTTGCTAATGATCTGACCTCAATCCCAAAATACCTCCTCTGCTTCACCCTCGGCCTCTAGTCCAACTAGACCCCTCAATCCCAAAATACCTCCTCTGCTTCACCCTCGGCCTCTAGCCCCAGACCTCTTAGAATTGGGAGTAGATGCACTTCTTGACACATGGCTCTTGGTAGACTAGAAGGACATTAGAGGGCACCTTTGAGTATGCGTGTGGAGGCTTCTCCCAGAAAAGTACATGACTGCCTCAGTTTCCCTACCTGACACCATGCTGCATAAACGAAGAATGGAATTGTAAGAATCCTAATGAACGTGGCCACGGCTGTGTTGCCCCAGTGGAGGACGGGAGATTCTGCTTCCTCCAATTGCTACCCTCACAGCTGGTTTCAGACAGCCAGGCATAGATCAGGGCTAATGTCTCCAGGCCTCAGGCCTTGCTCGCCCACCTTGTTGCCAGTTTCTATCCATCTTCTTGGGTTGATGTGTTAGCATGACACACATCTAATGACTGACCTGACATGTAACTCAGGACATGAGACCTCCTCTGGACTTCACACATGCATTGGAACAGAACTTTTACCTGAATGAGTCAAATCCACGTCATACTGATGTCTTCAAGATCACATTTTTAAGGGTTAGTATAGCTTTTACTTAGAATATGTATTAGGAATACTTTTTATTTTTTAATTTTTTTGAGGTAGTCATGCTAGGTCATCCAGGCTAGCCTCCTGCCTCAGCCCTCTAAATGCTGGGATTACAGGCATGTACCACCACACCCAGCTATAAATGGCACATTAGATATAGTAATAATGCTTATTATTTCATTTGTATTATGGAAAGATTTTATTAAAGGATTTATATATATTATTTAATTCAACCTCATGGGGAAGATATTAATTTGGTGAGCTTCGAGATGCAGAAAGCAACTCTGGGGTTGATTCCCACCTGATTACAGAGATACAGATTCTAATTCAAGTCTGTTTGATGTTATAACTTGTGCTCCAGCCAAGATATCCAGACTCCCTAGGCAGTGGGCATGTGAGTTAAAACTTTATGTAATAATTCATACTAGGGGGCAGTTTTACAATTAAATGCCTGTGAAGGGTTTCTATCTTACTTATAGATAGGAGTGCACCAGGAGTGGTAATGGGAACAGCAGTATCAACAAACAAACAAATAAATAAAACAAATTGTATTTAAATCCCACTGTACAGAGGAAGAAGCATAACACACCTCACTTGGGGGAGGGGCTACCTCATGTATTCCCAAAGGGTTGTTCCTTTTTATTTATCTTTTTCATTTGCTGTGCTGGGAATGGAACCCAGTAGCTTGCCCGCAATATGTTTCTACTATTTCACAGTCTGTTCTGAGGGCAAGCATGCTGACACTTTATATAAATTACCTGCTGTTTTATATAAGGTTTCCCTTGTAGTTGAGCATGGCCCAAGGCAAGGAATAAAACATTGGTCATTTATTTGGGAACTCAGGGAAGCAAAAGTTAAGACACAGTCCACGTGCAGAGATGTGAAGCCCCAGTCCTTGTCTTCATGATGAGTGGAGCCCGGCAGTCTACTCAGCAGATGTACTATAAGAGCTGGTGTGGTTCTTCTAGAAAGACTGGGTGCAGAAGCCATGCCTCATGCTAACTGATCAGAGAACAGAACACGAGGCAAATTGTTTCCCTATATCCTTCCAGTCCTCCCCGTCTTAACCACTGAGCCCTCTCTCCTTTAGTCTCCTTTAGTCTCCTTTAGTCCCTCTTCTGTTGACCAGAACGTCAATGATTGAGAGCGAATCCCCTGGTACACTCTTAGTTGCCAGAATGTGAGGTTTCCGGGCCTCATTCCACTTCTTTCGAATCTGGAAACAGCAGGACACCTGAGCAGCTCCAAGCCAAGGCTGGTGGGCCAAATTGGCAGACATGGCGGAGGAGGGAGGAGCTTTTCTGAAAGCAAGTTCTTGCGTGGTGCCCTGGGATAGTTATGTGATCTGGGGCGGGGCTGGGCGGGGGTGGTGTCTACGGACCAGGGGGTATCAGAAGAAGTGTGATTTGTGCCCATGTATCTGTTTGTGTTGTCCAAGGGCCTTAAGAGGTGAGAGTTAGCCATTCCCAATAGAAGAAACAGGCTAATAATCTGTCCGACATCCCAGAGCAGGCTCTGGCCAAGTCAGGGTTTGACTCCGAAGCAGTCTGTTTTTAAGTCCTGTCCTCTGATGTGCTCACAGGGTCCTCTGGACGCTTTAATTTCAGTGAAAAAACGAACGGGTTTCAGTGAAAAAATGAACGAGATTCAGTGAGAGTGAGCACATGGATCTTGTATAAAAATGTAAACTATAAAACAATCATCACCAATCTGTGGATCCAGAAATGACTGAAAAGAATATCCTCAAACCAGGCGGGGTGGCGCAGATCCTTATTCCTTGTACTTAGGAGGGAGAGACAGAAAGGTCATCACAAGTTTGAGGCTAGCCTGGTCTATAGAGTGAATTCTAGGCTAGCCAGGGCTACATACTGAAACCCCATTTAAAAAAAATAATCTTTTAAACATGGACTCTTTCCGTTTCTCTGTTGACAAGATGTGACATTTGTTGACAAAATGTGGTAATTCACATTTGCAGCGTGTTATGTTGCCGTTGCTCAAAGGTCTTGTGTTTGACTGTTGGAGGAGGGGGGTCAATGTTAATTCTTTTAAAAGTACCTAGGTATACCTGGCTTCGTGACACCTGCCCATAATCTCAGTACTTGAGAGGCTGAAGCGGGAGAATTGCCATAAGTTCAAAGTTAGCCTGAGATACACATCAAGACCATGTACCTAAT
Organism: Myodes glareolus; assembly: GCF_982192425.1. NCBI lineage: Eukaryota > Metazoa > Chordata > Mammalia > Rodentia > Cricetidae > Myodes > Myodes glareolus. The sequence continues at coordinate 34,290,436 of NC_142040.1, forward strand.
AACAAACACAACCTAAAACCAAAATGCCCGGACCCGGTCTGTGTAGCATGCCTCGGAAACATTTGTTCACGATCCAGTCTTCCAGGGGAGAGGGCACATTCCTACACTGGGTAGATGATAAACAAACCATTTAATCTCATAAGGATACTAATGGCAGGCCTCCTGGTGAACAGAATGTTTTCTGCTAGCAGGAGAGTCCTTAGCCGTGGAATGCTTTTAGCGGAGTGTACTTTGGTGTCTAGGGTTTCTTAGGTAAACAGAGCTGGAGTCCACTGGTTTATGAGACCCAGCTCTCTGGAAAATGTCCTGTAAATGATGTAAACCTCCGAGTATAAAGCAGAGATCTTTTGCATGCTTCCTGAACTCCAATGACTTTTGGACAAATGGGTGACCACATACCATTCTGGAGAAAACTCGTGTATTTTCTCAGGCCAGAGACCCTCTGCTGTAGGGGGAAAAAGAGACCCAGGGGTCTTGATGCATCTCAAGCTCCTGTATTCACTTTTCCTTATTATGGGGATTGTATAAATCATAGGAGAGCTTGGGTCAGGCGCGCAGTCTCCAATGGGTGTGTCTTACCTAACAATTTGGTCTTTATTGTGTCTTTTGTTTCCTCAATTTATAGTCATTTATTTATTGATAACATTTTAATTATCCAGTATTTCATAATTTGAAGTACAATTGTGAATCATAACCATGACCCAATCATTGTGTGCGTTCTGTCCTTTCTTTTGAGTGATCCCAAAGAGGCCTGGTCTTCTCAACTGTTTCAGTAGCCACTAGAGGGAAACCTCTGAAAGATTTTTGTCTACTGCCCTTTCTCTTATTCTTGCTACTACAGCAAGAAAGGAATACAGGAGAAAGAGGAGGAAAGAGAGGAAGAAGTGGAAGGAGATGGAAAATTCTTTCCAATCCCTGTCACCAGGCCTTCTGTATGCTCCACTCTTCCGTCACTCTCTGGGACCACCATTCCCTGTCACAACCCTTATTTTCTGTTCTTGATCTAGAGACCTGAGCCCTGTACTAAGCCCCTGGCCCTCTGGAAGATATAGCTAAGAATTCCCTGCTTTTTCCCAGTAATAAACTTCTCCCTCAACTACTGAGGACCATCTGACAGCCTGCTGTTTCATTGGAGAGCTACCTTCTGGCCCGTCGGAGCTGGACTTGCTGACTCTCTGGTGCATATGGGGTGCTTAACCCAGGGTTCAGAGACAGTGTGTAGAAAAATAAGATCTATATTCATTAATCCCTAATCAAAATTTATCATTTCTTTTCATTTTAAATGTGAACAGAAAGCAGCCCAGTGCTTTTAGCAGGATGGATGACTTTTCTACCAATAGAAATCATTTTGTTGCAAATATCTTAAAATAATATTCTTAGTTATTTTTTTGTGAGCATGTGAAGTCAGTGGACAACTTGTGGAAATCTGTTCCCTCCTTTCACCATGTAGGTTACCGGGATCAAATTCAGATCATGAGTGATCTCACTGGGCCCAACTATTTAGAAACTTTAATAGTCCATAGACCTGCTATTAAGCTTATTTGTGGATATGTAAATGTGCTATTTAATATACTACTAAAGAAGCATGGCAAATACATTTTTAAAATATTTTAGTCACTGACATTTCAAAAACTTGGTTTTCTTTGGTATTCCATGTCCTTTTTTTATTTAATTAAATACATTATTATAAGAAGGAGTTTGTAGCTTTTGCTAGATTGGTGAATGGCACAGAAAGGGTCTAAAAACCTTAGAGGTAACATGCTTTGCAAGCATGAATTACCTGATGCTTAATGGCCCTTTGGAGACTGGTGTGGCTCCTATCTTTAGAGATTAACATAATAGTGTCACTAGGTGCTTAAATGAGGTATGTTCAGGCAAGCATTGATACAGGCTGCTATACAGTGGCAAATAGCATGCTCAGGAGCCCCACAGATGGGAGAATTCCTGGCAGCTTGAAGATTCAAGAGGTAGTAGCATTGAGAGGTCCCCAGCCTAGTTAAAAGCACTTTGAAGTGTGTGAAGAGGTGTGGCCAGCATTATGAGAAGTTTATGGTCAATCTACCATCTGCTCTGTTGGAAGAAACACATCAAAGTAAGTTACAGTGGTTCTTAGTTGCTATTTACTAAAACCTTGGAAAGAATTTCTCTGCAGTGGTGGTTTGAATGAGAATGCCCTTAGTCTCATGTATTTGAATATTTGGTTGCTCTTTGGTGGAACTGTTTGGAAAGGATTAGGAGGCGTGGCCTTGTTGGAGGAGATGTGTCAATGGGGGCAGGATCTGAGCTTTCAAAAGCCCATTCCATTCCCAGTGTCTCTTGGCCTCATGCTTGTAGATCGAGACCTGAGCTCTCATCCACTGTTCCAATGAAAGGCTTCCCTGTCTACTGTAATGCTCCCCACCATGATGGTTACAGATCGTAATCCCTCTCAAACTATAAACTCTTTCTTCTCTAAATTGCCTTGATCATGGTATCTTCACAGCAATAGAAAATTTGCTAAGCCATCCAGTAATATGTTTTCCCTAGACTTTACCAAGGATGCTAGCTTGTCTGTCTAGCCACATTTGTCTGTATAGGAGTAGCCTTTGTTGCAGTAGATAATAGCCTAGGGACGAGTTGGGCTGGATTCTCACCTTTGCTCAGATTATTACTAAGTCAAAACGTTGAGCATGACAATTTTCACCCTGACCACATTGCTTTGAGAACTGCCTTTTAGAAAACTGTGAATGCTCGACGAGAAAAATCATCCAGTTTGTCAGAGGTTTCACTAGTTGTGAAAAATTTGCACACACTCCCCTTCCACTGTATTGTGGAAGGAGAAAACCAACCACAAGATCCATGAGATGCATGTGGTCACCCCTGTCTACCCCTGACCTCTCTAATGTGTCTTTCTACAAAGGATCAACTGATTATACACCCAGATTCTGGTAAACTGAGGGAAAATAAGATGGAGAAGATATAAGGGGAGACTGGGGACTGTTTGGGACTGAGGCCACCAACACAGAGCAACAAGATGCGGACTACAGAGGGGCCTTGTGGGGCTGTCTTCTAAGTCAGCTCCTTCTTCTATGAACCTCATGCTCAGTGATTGAGCTGTACTGTTTACTGACAGAAATGTCAGGACATGTACATTTTTTTTTACTCTGATTTTATACTTCTTAATTATGAGAGGGGGGAGAGGGCACTAAAAATCCAGGTAAGAAGTCAGTTTTAAAACTAGCAAATGGAAGTTGAGAAAATGAGTTGGAGGGAAAGGGCAAAGGAAAACCAAGGTGGTAGGGAAATGAGAGTGAGCTGGGAGCTGAGACTGGTCAGTATACATTATGTATACATGTGAAATTGTCGAAGAAAATTTTAATTGAAACTATTTTGAAATAAAACAATAAAATAAACAATTCAGTTTTATCTGTTACCGAGAAATGTGGGGGCTGGGGAGGCACCGCTAGTCACAGAAGAACTCGTTTTTATTCTCTTCTGGTCTCTGTACCTTGCCTTCTCAAGCACTGGCCCCAAACTACAGTTCTCAGTATTCCAACCTTTAAAAACTTCAATGGATTCTTTAAACTCCAGCTTGAGGGAAAAGTCCCAGAGGTGAGGTAGAGAAGAGAGTAATGTTCAGCTGGCGTGTTTGTGGACCTAAAACACAGAGAGAAGTGCTGAAAGACAAAGGAAATAAAGGTTTTATGCGAGTATGTGATGCACACAGCATTTTTTCTAGCAAACTCACGCATGAATTTTAGCAGTAAACTAGCAAGACATCCACAGGTGACCAGTAAACAGAATGAATCCTGTTGATAGATTGCATACTGATGTTGACTAATAAGAGGAGAATGAGTAAGAGAGAAATGCCTTCTACAAAGTGGGTGCAAGCCACACCACAGGAAAAGTCGCCTAGAGAATTAGAGAAAAGATTTCCATTCAGTTGTGTGAAGTTTCCCATAGCAAAAATTAAAGTCAGAGAAAAATATTTCCGAGAAGCAATAGAAAAGTCCATAGAAAAATGAAAAGGTAATAGAAAAGGATGGGGCATGAACATAGAGAAATAGAAGGAAACCCAGTTCAGAAATAGTAAGCGTGACCAACAACACAACTATGTGTACAGTGGCAGGTTTGACAATATCACTCAAAATGAAATTGAAAAAAAAAGGCATAAAAAGATTACAGCAAAGCACTGGATTCAGAAGAAAAATAAAAGAGAACAAAGAAATACAATCTCACTGTTATTTTTGAGGGAGAGAATGAAGCAGAAATGATTTCAATAATAAAAGGCATCCACTTCTTGATCAAGCTCCCCGTGCTAAAAGCCCAACTCAGCACATGGAAGAGTAACTGTGGAATTCAATGAAGACTGACAACACGTTCAACAACAAAGCCCTCTCTTGAGAAAGATACTAAATATGAAATAAAGAAGGGTTTGTATGGGCATGAAGAAAACAAATTAAATCACAGATTCAGGAAAGCATGGCTGCCTTTGTCTTTCTTTGCAACAAATTGTTCAAATGCCAAATGAAAGGGAAGGAATACTAGCAAAACTTTTAAGGCAAGAAAGTGTTGATAATTGTCCCTGCAAAGTCAAGTCACAGTAAAAGTATTTATATAATACAGGTACAGGAATTCCTGAGGAAAAGTAAATCCAATGGATCAACACCTGCTTTAAAACAAATGTAACCAGTTTATTAAATGATTTGAGCTTTATACAGACAGACGTAAAACCTTTCCCCCCTCACATTCTCCAATATGGTCTTCACACTTTTCCAGGAAAGCCTTCCTTTTTAAATGTTTTAACTACAGATTGTCTTGATCCTACCACTTTTTCAATAAATTCAAACATCTAAAATCCAGTGAAATTCCTGTTCTATATATGTCAGCTCACTAGTTACTGTAGTGAAATACCCAAGATAAGAGATAAAGTTTATTCAGATTCATTTTTGAGAGTTCCAGTTTATTACTGGGTGGACTCATTGCCTTTAAGCCTTTGAAGTAGAGAATGTCACATTAGAAGGGTGTGGCATAACAGAAATATCTATTTTATGGTGGGGCAGCGAAAGAGGGGAAAGTCAAGGGGCTGAGGTCCCAAAGTCTCTTAGGAGGCAAGCTCCCAATGACTTAATATCTCCCACCAAGCCCTACTCTTAAAGGTTCTGTCGTGTCCCAGTAGGACAGACTGGGGACTAAGCTTTGACACATGACCTTTGGGTAAGACATATCTTAACCCTCACTTGCTCTCTGATATAAACTTGGTGCCCTACGCCAAAAATTCTTTTCTTTTGCTCTCAACTTTCTCATAGATTCTCTTTTCTGAGGTCCTCCTCTGGCCTGGAGAGATGGGAAAAATGGGACAAGTTCTACTTAGGTGGTGCCATTTGATAACTTTGTGGTTATTATCTCGGACCCATTCTCTGTGATTGTAGTGAAATGTTAGCATTCTCACTAGGTGCATGTGTGAATTCTTTTGGCATCCTTCAAAGTCCTCCTTCTGTCCAGAGGGCAAGCAATGTTAGAAAAGAAATTTCTTTCCTAACTCCAGCTCAGCTCTTAACTCTGGCCATTGATTCCAACGAACATTCTGAAGTCTTCTAGAATGTTGTTGCTGAAATCCTCTTGCTTGAAAGCAGCCTGTCCCTTAGGCTACAGCTAAGTTATCACACCGTGGCTATCCTGTGGGCACTTGACATTGTGGGAGACCAGAATATACGTCCCTAAAACATGGAGAATTTTCTTAACCTAAAGCAGTTAAGGAGCAGCAGAGAACTAGCTCTTTTATGCCCCCTTTCCACCCAAGAAAAATAAATTCCCCTTTCCTGAAGACAACCCTCACCAGCGCAGAGGTGGAACTTGAGGGATCTACAAACAAACCTTACTCCATTTTTTTCCCCAAACATTTATCTTCTTGTAGACTCTTGCCTTTGGAAGCTGGAACCACTTTCCCTTTGTCTCGTCGTTTCTCTGGAAATTTATTACTGTTTGTTGAAGATGCTGTAAAAGCTGGAGTTTTCAGCCACCGCCTTGAGTGTGTTTCCTGAATCCTTCTCCCATGCGATATGACTGCACACATAAATAGACATGCTTGGTCTTCCTCCTGCTCATCTGTCTTGTATTACAGAAGTTTGTCCCAGCTACGGATTTATGAAGATTGAGGAGAAATCACATTTCTTCTCCCCAAGAAGAAACTCATACATCTTAATGTTGACATATCTGGAATATGGGTTGCTTACTATCTCCTGAACTCTCTTGTTTTATTTTATAGACCTCATTATTTCAACCTCAGTTAGACCCAGGGCACAATCTCAGCTAGACCAGGCAGGCTCTAACAACAAGCAGTCCATAGGCAGATGTAAAATAATTCAATTGTATAGTCAAAAATGATTATTGCAATCTATTGCCTTTTTCTGTCCTTCATTCTATTTCCCAAAGTTTTAATGATTCTTAGTTGAGGTGGTTTTTACCCTATTTCTCTCCAGGGAACACATGGCTATATTTGGAGACAATATATATGTGGTTGTCACACTGAGGGAAGTGTGTTCTACTGGTACCTAGTGAGTTGAGGCCATGAATGATGCTTAAAAAGCCTACAAAGTGATTAATATTCCCCCAACAGACGATGAAGATTAAAGTGAGCAAGTCAGAAAAAGCATGTGAACGAATCAGAAGTCAGAGAAACATTACCTAAAGTTAAGCAGAAACTCCTGATAACAAAATTGTCATTGGTTCTTCTCAAGTTCTGCAGAACAAGCATGCCCATGGACCCATATTGACTCCTCTCCAAGGTAAGTTTTTGGTCATGAGAAGACTTTCTCTAGCATCAAAGAGTTCAGAAGAACCTGGTATTTTCCTTGGAAATCCAATCCTCTCTCCTTTTGAGTGTGTGTGTGTGTGTGTGTGTGTGTGTGTGTTTATCTACACATATATAGATACTTACTTTGTCTAACTGGATTTCAGCTAGTTACTGGTGAGTGCTCACATATGAGTAAACAGAGACTCTTGTCAATCTCCAGCTGTCTATTTTCAGGCTCCTTATTATTCATCCATTGGAATCTCTGTGGACAGAGGAAATTTTTTTTCTTCTCCACACTTTCAGTACACTGAGCAAAAAGACATGTTTTAAATATTAAAATATGCCAACTGATAATAAAATCAGCCTAGTCAAAAACAAGGGCAATTGTATTTATTTGGGGCTAATTAGGATTACAATCTGGAGAAATGCAGATTCCAATAGATGGGAAAAGGTATTCTGTGTTTTTACAAAATGTATGTATAGCTGTATGTATAGCTTTGAACTGACAAGGACCTTGGTTATTATAACATTTGTTAGTCAGGAATTAGGATTGGTGCTAGCAAAAAGTAATCTGTGTTTCAATAAGAGATGGGTTGTAGTCTCAGCAGTTGAATAGTTTGGGGAGTAGTCTATTATATGGAATGTCACAATAGGTTTATAACATGGTCTGTTACACGGAATGTCATCATAGGTCTACAACATGGTCTATTACACAGAATGCAATCATTGGTCTACGACGTGGTCTATTACACGAATGTCACCATGGGTCTACAACATGGTCTATTACACATAATGCCGTCATAGGTCTACAACATGGTCTATTACACGGAATGTCATCATAGGTCTACAAAGTGATGCTTTAGAAGATCCAGATGGCAGCTCGTACATCAGCTGGTCTTCAGTCCAGTCCAAAGACTCAGTTGGGCTTGTGTCTGAGACCTGATTCAGCAATGTCCCCCAGCCCCTACTCCATTCTGAGGGCTCTGAATCTGTGTGACTCCATTTTGATTTTCTTCATTGACAAACTATTTGTTGGGGAGAGTAGTTTTTCTGCAGTTCAGTAATTTACCAACATTATTATAAGATTTTTTATTGTTCTTAGAGTAAAATAAAATAAAACAAAAAAGCTTAAGAACTCATAGGACTTATGATTCTGGTTTTATAGATTTTTCGCTATTTCTTTTATCTATACATGTATGCATAAGGATGTTTGAATGGCGCTCAGAGAATAATAAATGATGGATATTTGTGGGTAGTCGAATTTGGAGTGATTTTCTTCCTATTATTTGCCCCTGCTCCCAGCACTACTTAAAGCCTACTTTTTGTAATGATGAATATAATGTTTATAAAAGCGGTGGATTTGTTCCTTTCTAAGAGAAAAGCAACTGCAACAACAACCTTTTCAATGGTTCTTTCTACACAGTTCAGGAGAAAATTCTAGCTTATTTCCTCTGTTCCTTTGTCTGTATAAAAATAAAAAAATGATACAAATCCCAGCAACCAATTCCAACAATATACATGTCCCCATGGCTTGGAAATGTCTTGGAGGCTGCCAGCAGTCACCTTCCTGGGCTGTGAGGGGCTGATGGCTTCGACACCAGTCTTTTGATTCTTGTTTCCCTTCATCTTCGGGAGTGGAAACACACCAAAAGATAACGCCTCTGCGTGTTCCTTCTCCAGTCTCCCGCTATTCAGGTGAGGGTCTGTTTGTGTCCTAGGAATTGTCTCATTTTCTGCTTCATTTTGCCAGCGCGGATCTATCGCTTGCACACACAGTGTAGCCGCTGAGGATGGGGGCGGGGGTCGGAAGCGGCCTTTCCCTCACAGAGAGAGCTCTTTCATCTGCACATCTCTTATTTGCCCGAAAGTTGCAAAAAAATTATATTATGTCTAACAGTTCGACCGAGTGCATGAAACAATGGCTCTCTCCTACTCTCACAAGCAGTAAAAGAAGAAAAGAAAAAGAAAAGGAGCTAAGTCACTCTCTTTCTTTTATGGGCACCAGAGCTGAGCAAGTGTGCTCTATTTGGAGAATGCAAATGCCTCCAGCAGCCTTTCTTCCACTAGCTCTCAGCAAGTGGCCATTTAGGCTTAATTGCTCCTCACAGTGTAGTCCAATTAAGAACGGGCAGCAGTGGGGTAAGGGCTATTTGTTAATCCATAAAAGGTATGAGAGGCAGGGCTTGTTTCGCGGGCGGTTTTTAGTCACACGTTTGGGTGAAAATCTAAACAGCTGGAACCCTTCGTAAGTGATATGCTTACGTATTTATCCTGTTGGTTGTGGGAAAGATAAGTGTATGAATGCATTTGATGGAAAAACCAAAAATCATACCAAACCAAGCCAAACAAACAAACAAAACCAAAGACCAAAATCCCCAAGCATCTAAACCTTTCTGCCAGTACAAAGGAAAGTGCAGTGAAGGCATTGCTGAGAGCTACCCAAGCAGGATGCTTGAAATCTTGGTGGTGGGGAGTGACTCAGAGCCCACTGAGGGCGGAGCACTCTGAACCAAGGGTGTTTTTGCAGTGTGAAGACGGCTTTTGCTCCTTGGAGAATAATTTCTTTATCAAAGTGTCAAACTCGATGAGAACATGTCATTACAGGCTCTTGTTGGTTAGCATTCATTTTGGATAGTTTTGACTTTTTTTTTTTTTTGAAAATTTATTTTCTGTACATCATTAGGATGTGTACAGGAGAACTGCCACTCCACGCTGGAGACAATCTCAACGACAAATGAGGCGCGTGGGTGTGGAGCTCGGGCTCCTGTGAGTCAAAGCTAGCAGGCAAACAGGAAGAAAACTACGCACTGCCTCGCTGTTAAGCATTTTCAGTTAGCACAGAACAGTGCACCCTTTATTACGTAGGAGGAAGAACCTAGCGTCAGCCCCTCTAAGGAACAGGGCTTCCCACAACCCTTCAGAGGAGAAGGTGAGAAAAGGCTGTGGTTTAGCTACTGGTGAAGTCCCAGGGGCACATGCCAACCAGGACAGACATATGGGAAGGTAGGAAAAGAATGTTTGACTCCCATGGTGACGAAGAATTTTGCTCACAGACATATACTTCTTTGCTTTCCCAGAGTAAAGCAAGACTGGATGCTCCATGTCTGTGATTTACGTTTATCAGACTTTGAGGACAAGGAGAGCCATAGGTTCATATTTCCTCTTTATTCCCCAATTTTCCTCTTTCCTAACCTCCAGTTTCCTGGGGGATTCTGCCCCACTCGTGACACCATGTCTGTCTTTCTTGTTTAAACAAAGCAAAGGGGGACAAAACCTGGCCCATTACCTAAGCCTCTGGGCCGTTTGTTTGTGTTTAATCACCCTGTCTCAGACTAGAACTTTTTTTTTTAATGAAAATCACTGTCCCTGCTTGCCCCCCTTTTTTGTTTTTATTCTATTGTAGATGGTAACCCCAAACTCTGGCAAGTATGACATTTCTTACGTTCAGGACTCTCTACCGTCAAATGAGCAACCATCTGCCAGAAAATGCAGCCACCACCTCTAGGGCTGTGCCCATGCTGGCTACTGGCTCTGGGTAATGATATTTACCCAGTTCATTGAAATGTCACACTTAGGACTGAGCCCTATAAATTATTATTGTGCTCGTGTTATATTGTACAGATAAAGGTCAGATCAAGCTCAGATTTATTCATACCCGTGATGCATTTCTGGGGGTTGGTAGAAAAACTATAGGGTCTTTCAGTTTCAGTACAAGACACTGGGCTTTTTAAAAAATAAAATAAAAGAAACAACAACAGAACCAGTAGTTCTTGGTTTAGATAAAATTAAAGGAGAGATTGCCTCACCTAAAGATCTAGAAACATCATCTTCAGTTTTTTGGTCCTTTCTTGACATCCCTTTAATAATGCCTGGACAAGCGAAAAGACCAGGGGCAAATTCATAAAGACTGGAGGAACTGCTGTGCACTGCTCATGTGCACTAATCAAGTAATCAATCCTCCTGTCTCAGGACCAGGGTGGCCCTCCTCTTCCCTGCAGGAAGTCCTAGTGATTGGAAACTCCATCTGATGGAGCTGAGAGTCTTGGTGCACAGGCAATCAAAGCACACAACTTCAAATTTCCAAAGGCAAGCTTGCTCAGTGATCCTAGAGCCCACTGGCCCTCCTGCTAAGGAGCCTGGCTGCTCAAGGAGGAGGAGCACTGAAGGATCCCCTGGAGGGGTGAAGGTGGTCCTCGGGGTGGGCTGGAGATCCATGCTGTGAGTTTTAGAGCACATTCACCTGGTGTGCTTGCTGTGCCAGCTCCCTGTATACACCATAGGCTGAGTGTTGTTAGCTGGTAGGGGAGCAGCTCTCATCGGCACTTAATAAAAAGTCCCAAACCATCTACATCAAATGATTTTTTCTTCCATCAAATTTAGCTTTCGAGCTTCAAAAGAATGTACCATGATCAACCCCTATTTTTCTCGCTCACCCATCATCCTTTCAAGGATTAGCTCCATCCGGAGAGTGACTTCTGAAGGGCTTAGCCCTCTGAGCTCTTTGAACAGGAACTGCTGGATAATCTACTTGCTTCCCTTGCCTCTGTGAGTCATCCTTCTTTCTCGTTTTCTTTTCACTTCCTCGTTCACATCTGAGTGCTTTCCTTTCAGCATCTTCCTTGATCCTGGTTCTTTCAGTGTTTTCATGTTTATTAACTCATTCATAAGAAACATCACTGCGAAGAGTTCACTTCCTCTGTGCCAGCAGTGCCCTGGACGTGCTAAGGAAGGGATTTTGACATTGCATGCTATTTGATTTGCTGTTCTTTGCCATTTTACAAAAATAAGAAGGAAAAAAAATGATCAACTGTAGTAATAAAAATATTAGACTAATTGAGGAACAACAAATACGTGCTTATTCCATATTATTATACCCATAAGAGAGTTTTTCCTTCGCCGTTTTCCTGTTTATTTTTAAACTTCCTGCTCAACCTACCTAATATTTACAGGGGGGGAATGGGAGGGAAAAACTTCTATTTCTATGTAAGTTCCCCCATCTTTATGGTCCTACCATTTTAAGAACATCATCGTGTTGGGATATAGTAATTGTTCCTGCTAACAGGTTCTCTGAATGGAACATGCTGTCCTAAGAGGAAATAGCGCCAACTATAGGACACATAGACAGCTCACCCCTGGCAGAAGTCAGGCATAGGCATCTAGATTTGACTCTTCTCTCTCCCAGGGTGGCTCCCTTCCCTCTTTCTCCTTCCCTCTCCCCTTCTGCCTATTTTCTATTTTCCTTTACGGTGGAGGTTTTTGAGCCACCAATAAGTATACAGTCCTTTTCAAGAGGCATAAACGGCAAGATGGAGCCACGGCAATATCCTCAATGTCTGTACACCGGACCATGATGCTTTGTTTCCAGCCATTTTTTTCCCATGCTGCCAACAAGCGTTTCCGTGTGTGTGTGTGTGTGTGTGTGTGTGTGTGTGTGTGTGTGTGTATCTGTGTGTTGGGGGCGGCGTTTTTAAGGCAGCCCTCTAACACTTGGGATAGTTATAGTTGAGTGACCAAAACCAATCAAGATCCTTGCCCTCTTGGACCTTCAATTCTAGTGAGAACAGCCAACCAACTGATAAGGAATCAGGTAAGTTGGTTGGTTTCTTTGAGTTAGCGGATTAAAAGATCGGTGCAACCGTACAATAGAAAGCAAGAGAAAGACAGGAAAGGAAGTTTTGTGGGAGGTGCTGCCATTTTAAAACAAACATCACAAAGTTCCCGGAGAGGGTGATTTTGGAGAGATACCTTCCTCATCTCGGTCCAACCTCGGCGGACAGAAACGTCAAGAGCTCAGGAGAGCCATCTGCCTCGCTGTGGATAATCCTCTCCTGGTGCGAGAAGTCATCCCTGATTGGCGGAACGAGCTGCTGAGAGAAGGGAAGGGCTGGCACGTGTCTCTGTTTTCTTCTTGTGTGTGGGGAAATATCCAGGTAGAGGCGAGTTCTGCCGACAGAGATATTAGAGATCTTAGAACATTCCCGGAGAGGTGACTGCTTGTTTCCCGGGACCAGATGCAGCCCTTTTGCTGGGCAGCTCATTTCTGGGCCACTACGTGGTACCCAAATAAAACCAGGCGCTGAATTTAAAGGTGCCTGTGCAAAAGCATTTTGCCGTTCCATGAAACATTGTCTATCCACTTGAGGCTTGGGTCTTGGGTCTGTGTTTCAGACTCAGTGTATGTGAGGAGAATTTTTTGCCTTGCTAATGAAAGATAGTATATTCATAGGAAGAAATGTCCAACTTTTGTTTTATTTTACAAAGATTAATTGCTTATGATTGTGGCCTTCTTTGGATATTCAGTTATTTTAAAAATCACTTAATTATTTTCCAAACCATGAAGCAATAGTTCTTGATTGCGATAGCTGGAGAAAGGCCCTTAAAATTGTTTGGTCGTTCTTCACATGTCTAATGGAGACTGACTAGTTAATTCCGTTCTTTGAGGGAACTTAGAGTCTGATAAGTAACATGTCCGATTTGATTACGGAAAAGCAAACCATGAATGTGTCCCCAAAGAATAAGTATATCTTTGGGAAATGAAAAGAATCTCCTGAATTTTCATCCTGTCACACATTAAATTGAGAACCATTTAGATGAGACCACATGATCACACCCAGCTCAGTGCCCAAGTCGGATGTTTTAGAACAGCGCACCTCCTCCTCCCTAGAACCTGGATGCAAGAGTAGCTGCTGCTGTCTGATAAAGTTTCGTGTGGTTTGGCTTAAGGGAGAGAGTGGGGCTTCCATGAAATTTAGAACAGGCTGGTGGTAACCGCAGAATAGCAATCCATTTCCAGGGACAGGATGGGGATCAAAATGCTTACTGGAGGGGAATGGCACTGTATTTGTCTTCGCAGCCAAAGGGTTAAGAGTGGGGCTGGTGGGTACACAGTGTGAACAGACATTCTTGGTCAAGGAAAAGGAGATTCAGTGCTAAAAGATTTGAGCTCGTGTTCGGTTTTCCAAGCCTTGAATGTGGGAGAGATGGAGAGGCAGAAATCATGTGGGTCTTATTCTTTCTCCCATAGTTCACAATTGGGTTTTCAGAAACAAGCCCTACTTTTTAGGTTGTAGCCAGGTAGCTAGTGGCTAGTGTATGTATGTATGTATTTAATTTTTATTTTTATTCTTTTTCTTTCTTTTTTCTTTTCTTTTTGTTTGTTTGGTTTTTTTGTTTGTTTGTTTTTTTGGAGACAGAATTTCTCTTTGTAGCTTTGGAGCCTATCCTGGAACTCACTCTGTAGACCAGCCTGGCCTTGAACTCACAGAGATCCTCCTGTCTCTGCTTCCCGAGTGCTAGGATTAAAGGCATGCGCCACCACTGCCTGGCTTCCCATCCCTGGTTCTGTCATCTGAGTCAGAACCCCTGTTCTCCCTCCCTCCTTCGCCAGCACCCTTGGTCCAGGTACACAGTGTCCTGCATCTCTCTCATCTGAAAAAGCAGCATGGCCATGCGGCTCTTTGTCTCTAAGGAGTCAGCAGCTGAGAATGTCGTGCATCTTAGCAAAAAGAGACTTCCTGGCACCCAGATTCCAATCCTGTTGAACACATAGAGACCCAAAGAAAGACTAGGGAAGATTGCACCACTTATTCAGAAAAGTCTGAAGACTTATCGGGGTTAAAGACCAAGCTTAATACACTACCCTTATTTGAGGCAGGCACAGCTTCTACACGCTAAAGACAGCTTTGACTCAAAATCATTAAAGGGACAAAGAACAACTTCAAGTCTTTACTTTTTGTGATGGATATGATAAAAACTGGAATGAGGAAAACTTGGAGAATGTTCTGGGCTACAACATATTACTTTCTACTAGGATGATCTCTGCCTTTCAGATGTAATCTCCTGTGTCGCAGTGCATCATGGAAGACTTGGCTAGAGTGAAAAGCAAATTCACTTACGTATCTTACTTCTCCCAATAGTGTTTCTTGGGTAGGGTGAGATGGTCTAGTTGGTTTTTAATCTCCTTTTTTAAAAAGGAATTATGTTGCAGTCAAGGTGGATTATCTAAGGTGGGTGGTCAAGGTTTTTCAGTCCCGTTGCTCTGAAACGTCCCCGGACTTCTTGCTTTCAAAGGCTGTGCTGTTCATTGGCACCTTCACCAGAGACAGCGCAGAGGTGATGGGAAAGGAGGCTCCACTGTCCTGTGGGTCTGAGTGTAAGTTTTGGAGCTGGAAAGTCTATCTCCCTCCACATTCAGCTGTGTTCTTTAGTCTACCGAGATGAAATATCCTTTCAGCTCTTTGCCTCTGTTTTCTAGTCTTTAAAACAGAAGGATATCATCATGTTTCTTAGAGAGCTTCTGTGAGGATGAAGGGGGAAGGGACCTGCAAGGACCCTAGAGCAGGCAGCGGTGCAGCAGGCAGGCTGGACCAAACAGGCAGGGGTTCTGCAATGCTGGTGGCACATCCCCCTAAAAAAATGAAGCTCTTGTGGCTATGACACACCTACCCTGCAGTGTCCTCCCTCTGTCACACATCTACCCTGCACAGTCCTCCCTCCGCAGAGTCCCTGGACAGAGAAACCTGGCCTGGATTCTTTTCTCTCCTCCTGAGTGTGGTCTATTTGATGGTGATTGTTTTCACTTACCTATTGCCTTCTTTGAATTTGCATCTGCCAATTTGTGTTAACACCACTAACGGAGGGGCGGAGGGGTTCCAGTGCCTCTCTCAACTCTGCCAGACTCCTAAGTCCTTGTTGTGTTTTTGCCAAGAATTTCTCTAGAACCCGTCTGAAGTCTCTGGGGATAAGGCCCAGTGAGCATGTGTGACCTGTGCAAACAGAGGAAGCCTCCCCAACAGGGCAGACTAACTTCAGAGGAAGGCAGAATAGAAAGTAACAGACTTATGTTAGGAGGGGGAGGGACAATGGGCAGGGAACAACCCTCTTTAGGGCTTGTAAGGATGGAGTTATGCATGCATGACACCCTGAAGAGACGTGTGTGTGTGTGTGTGTGTGTGTGTGTGTGTGTGTGTGTGTGAAGTCAAACAGAGGGTTAAGAAAGGGTCTTGAGGAACAAGCCAGGGTATACATCCTTATTATTGTGCCTAGGGTGTGTCCATTTCCTGACCCCTATACTCAAACTTTCCTCCAAAAATTGAATATGTGTTTCAAGAGTGCAGGTCCGACAAGACACTACATCCTTTTCTGAGCACTCAACTGAATCGGTTTGGCTTGGGGTCCTTAGGAACTTGAACAACCAGTGGCTGAGCCAGAAAGGACCAGATCTCTTGCCTCTCATCCCAACATCATTTTCTCATACAAGTGCCCCCCTTCTTTGTAAAGGGACTAGCAAGATGATGTCTCCAGAAAGACAGAGGCGTACCCCAGGAGCTAGTCTGGATACTACTTCAGTTTCTTCATTTAAATAAATCAAGAATATAGTTTTGCTCTCTTCAGGCTGTTATGAGATTTGCTGATATAGTGTATATGGCTCTTTAGATACAGGCATAATGTAAAACAAAATTGTATTAATAAGATATTACTAAGATTAATCAATGTGAAGCACAGTCATGTGCTTGGTGAGGAAGTCACAAGAAACACTGTAAATTCTTCTGGGATGTGCAAGACCAGACACTTTCCAATGTGTCTTGCTAAACACTTAGCCTAGAAATGGTCCCCAAAGTGCAGTAAAACATGCAGCCCTAATGTTTGTGTTAGATGGGAATTATGGGTTGGAAAATTCCAGCATTCTCTTCAATCATAAAAAGAGCGAAGGATGTTAAATTTCATGTAATTACCCAGTCGGAATGGAAGCTATATCGCACTTGGTGCTATGTCTGACTGCTTTTAAGGGTCAGGGTTCGTATGGTCCTTGTGTGTAGACCATATTTGAATCAAACTTCCTAATGTGTTTGACAGATGGGAAATAGCTCATTTGGATCCTGAATGTCCAGTCTTTGGTTCGTATAACCTAATAACATGGGCTTATTACTTTAGTATTTTCTATAGATCTATTATAAAGACTCCAAGTTTCAAGGATAGCAATCACAGAACTGTTATTATTTTTTTCCCATTTGGTTCCAAAGAGCAAATAACTATGGCATTCTTTCATTAAATGAAGAGAATACTATTAGGCTGTTTTTGTTTCTGCAAAATGAGGCACTGAGTTGCATCAGATTTAAGCAACTTCTTTGAGTTCACAGAAGCTGTGGGCAAAGCTGAGAGTTAAGCCATTCCTCCTGGCCTGCGGGGCTTCCCAGACGTCCAGGAGTGCAGGAATGCCTCTCAGAATTTAGTTTGGGCCTAGCACAACCCTCAGGCCACCTCTTCTTTTCTTCATACTGCTTTTCTTGTCTGTTACTTGATGTTCATCAGAAACAACCAGTGTCAACTTGTGCCATGTGGTACTTTACCTTGGGGGAAACCCAGGCAAGTAACCGAGATGAGCCAAGCCAAAGCCGGACAGACCCAGACAGACCAGTCATGACCGGTGGCCCCAGACGTTTGTATTCAACTAAACACATAGCCTTAGAAACCCAAGGAAAAGACGTAGCCTCACGAGACTGTCCAGTTTCTCAACCCCAAACAGTCACACTAAAAAGCACTGGATTCTAGTTCATTCTGATCGTGTACCAAAGCATCTCAGGAAGCGAGGGCTTGCCATGGTCCCCGCGGCTCCTTGCACCTCAGTTTCCACCTTTCTCCTGCTGACCTCGCTCTGCTATCTCCTCTTTTGTATTCAGTTTTCTTCTCTGCTCGAGCTTTCAACCTCGCTAGGCCTTGGGTGTTGTATTCTCCTCTCTTTTCTTCCTTTGCTCCCCTGACTGAGTTCACCCACCATGAAAATGCCGCCAACGACAAAATCAGGACCAGCCGCCCCGACCTGCGGCCTTGCTATCTCCACGCGGCTGCGCTCGTGTCTCGCTTAGTCCTCAAGCAGGACGCGTCGTCATTTGCTTTATCCCCCATTTTTCTCACCAAGCCCCCACTTTTGCTTCAGATTTTATTTCTATTGCCTATCAAAATAAAGGCCATTACCATCCACTTGGATTGAGAGCCAAAAAATAGCCAAAATATAGGGGCCAATCTTAACCCTTCCCCTTTGAGCCCTCATCTAGGGCAAACTTCTGCCTATCTGTCTCCCAGAGATAGCTCACGTCTGTCCAACCTTGACTCATCTTTCCTGATAGCATCTTAGTGCATTGTTTTGTACTTCACCTGCTCCAACCATCCTCACACACCCATGCCCATTCACTGCCGTTCACCAAGTCGTTGGCTAGAAAGGCTGATGACCAGGAGTTAAACTGTCAGATCTTGACTCAACCAATTGCAAAGAAATCAGCTTAGACAGGGTGTGTACCCTGCAAGGATCCACTTGTTTACTCTGGTGCAGAATGAATAAAGGACAATTGGTTTTCTTGAGCTTCTTCCAGGTGATTTCTCTCTGGAAGACCCTTACCAATGTTAGGATCTGCAGTTCAGTGTAAGATCTCAGGTATGGTGACACATTGAAACATCAGCTATCGTCAAACAGATCAAATCCAAACAGCACAGAAAGCGATGGGCTGTTTCGAGATGGAAATTTTCATACCCTTTGGCAACTAAGCACCTTCTTTTTTTATTTCCTTATTTGACATTTTGTTTGGAAGTTTCCCATCTCATGATTCCTACAAGCCAAACAGATGAGACAAACCCAATGTCTCAGCTTCGATTGGAGCTAGGACACTCTCAAACTTGCAACATGCATACCTCTTCTGATATTTAAATTTGAACAAAACAGTAGCAAGATAAAGAAAGGCATTCTGGTGAGGAAGACAGGAAAACAGTGATATTCTTAGGAGCAGATTTGACAACAGCCTTATGCTAAGCACTGTCAGGTGCTGAGCAAAGAGCTGTGCTAGACAGGGCAGGGGTGGGCGATGGAGAGGGCCTTACTGGAGTGCTCTGATCATCTCACTTGGGGATTATTTATGGCTACACAGTCTCCAGGCCTGGTTTCTGACCTTTGCGGGGATGGTGCAACAGTTCCCAACATCCCTTCATCAATTTTATCCCTGTTTTAACAAGTTATGATGACTTTTTCTGAGCTTGAATGATGCGCACTTCTTCCCCTTTGTAGTCACAGTCAGAACAGTCTTCGATGGGAAGATGGGAAGTGCTCTTTGATGCTCAGGTTACATGAAACTCCTTGCTCTATGCTTTTCCTCCCCCCTAAGGTGTATCACACATACACAAGCGTCTTAAATGACTGTCTTCTCTGTTGATTTCTAAGCTGTCCACAGCTGGAGCGTGTCGACTTTGTTCTTTCTAGCATCTGGTATCACACACAGCGTGTAGGAATTGCTTGGCAGATGTTGACTTGAATCAAATTATTGACATCGAAGTGATCTCTACTTAACAAGAAATGCAAAGGTAAGTCGGGGTCAATGTGGAGATGATTATTTTTGTTAGTCTTGCTTCAGACTCTTGAAGATGCTGGACTTCTTAGAAATTTCCACCTTCAAAGCCAAAAGATGATAGATTAGACACATGTAGTTCATTCACCTCCTTCCGAGGCTTGACTGAATAGCAATATGAGCATATAAACTCACAGGGTTCAAGACAAATCCCTGGAGATCTCTCTCTCTCTCTCTCTCTCTCTCTCTCTCTCTCTCTCTCTCTCTCTCTCTCTCTCTCTGTGTGTCTGTGTGTGTGTGTGTGTGTGGAATAGTCATCTTCCATCTCCACAACACAGTGCTATCAGGCAGAGAAGAGGGGTGATTTCTGAGGTGAAGTATAGGCAGTGTTGTGCTGGTAGACGCTTTGTAACAATCTTTCTGAAAAGAAATAAGAAAGCAAAGAAGGAGATGGAGAGAGAAATAGGGGAGTTAGAGGAGACAGATTTTTAGGTTTATTTGTTTTAGTTTATTTGTATGAGTGATTTGTCTTCACGAACGTCTGTGTATTACAAACGAAACTGGTGCTTGAGGAAGTCAGAAGAGAACATTGAATTCCTTGGAACTGGAGCTGTGGACAGCATGTAGGTGCTGGGAACAAGTGTTCTCAATCTCAGATGTATCTCTCCAGTGTCAGGGAGAGAAATTTTGAAGGGAAACAAAGAAACCTTTCCTGTATAGCACTTGCTGCTTTTTGTGGTGGAAATAAACCACCATGGCCCATTTGAAAAAAAGCAACAAGACAACCTTGAAGGAAGGGTTGAAAGGAAATGAGCCTCTTAGGGGCCGGTAAAATGGGTTCTGGTACTTTGATTAGGCAGAGTAGAGACAGAGGAATTAGTCCTCACAGGTAACTGTCCCTCAGTTAGTACAAAGACCCTGAAGTTAAATAATCAAAGGAGAGATGAGGGAGAAGAGGGAGAACGAAGGAGAGGGAGGCAGAGGTATTTAGTCTGGGGAGACTAAACGGTTTCGGAACCATGGAACCCCAAGCATCTAGGAATGGATTAGGAACAGTAAAAGGAACATCTTAAGGACATTTATATGCAATTTTACTTTTTGGTACTTTTGTGTGTGTATTTGTATAAAACTTTTAATTACTTGAAAAATGATGAGAATTGTCTAAAGCAGTAGTAATCAAAATGTATTTTGAGAGCTTATTATACAGTGAAGTTACACAGGAAGAAATATGTATTATGAAGGTACACAGGAAGAAATATGTACTATGAAGGTACACAGGAAGAAATATGTACTATGAGGGTGCACAGGAAGAAATATGTACTATGAGGGTGCAGTTTGAAGGCAGACTTTGATGACTTAAAAATGTACATTATAATTTTTAGATAAACCACTGAAATACAATCAGAAAGAGAGAGGTATTATATATCTATAATATAATATAGCATAAGTGCTAGCTATGACTATATAGCATAAGTCAATAAGAGATTAAATGGATACAAAAGAATCAATTCATCCCAAAGTAGCCAGAAATGGATAGATGAGCAAAATATAAATGTCACAAATATTTAAAAAATGGAATACTTTTACCCAATCATTTTAAATCAGATTAAATGTAAACGTGTTAAACTCTTCCACTAGAATAGCAAATATTAAAAAGTGTAATGCCTCAGTGATAGGAGCTACACCTTAAGTGCTTAATAGCCACGCACGACTAATGGCTACCACGCCAGACAGTACAAATGCAAACTCTTCCGTCATCACAGAAAATCCTATCACACAGCACTTTGTAGAGCCACTAACTCAAAATGACGCGGGGGTTGGGGGGGGGGGAACGGGACTCTGCAGGATTAGAGTTCTTTAATGAGGATATATAGGTGCCAGGCCGCATAAGTGAACAAATACTTTAAGATAATGTGAATGTTTAGGAAAAACAGAGAGCTCATCAGGGAAGTAAATGTAGCCCTAGCACACCAAACTCTGCTGTAAATAGTGTCTGCGTGGGCAAAATTGTTGGAGCAGTGGTTCCCGGTCTGTTCTAAATTGGTGGGTAGCTATTATTGGGAGCAGTGGTGACTGGGAAGAGCTAAGCTTCCTCTATTGAAGCTGGGATTGCTATTTGTTATCAACAACCCAGAGGTATCTGATTATTAAAAAACTGATGCATGTTCTATCTGGGTAATAATCATGTAGACAATCACAGAATCTAATTGCTGACTATGCCATTGTTCTTTGGTCATGGCATTTAAGGAACTAATGAGCCTCCTGGTAATTCACAGAGGCCCCATTCCATAGCGAAACCTGACATATGTGTTCTATAGCATGTATTAGAAGGAAAGGAAAAACATGAGAAATAAGGAGTACGAGGAAATGATTCCCAAAGATGGAGGACGGACTAACATAGAGAGTGCATGCTGGGGCTTTCGTGTATGGAGAAGAAAGAGAGCAGGAAGTTGCTGTGTGACCAAGGATCACGTGGTCCTTAAGGCGGACCACAAACCCCATCCACAGCCTGCTTTTTCCTACACGTAACAACAGAACTTGCACAAGCACAGCCTGCCACATACAAATGTGGGCGAGGCAGACGCTCTGTAAACGACTTATAAAGGGCCACGGGACTCCCGGTCCAGAGCGGCTGAGCGTGAGCCTTCTCTCAGCTCCGCAGCCCGCTTACATCTCCTGAAATGTCTCCCTTAATAACTCGTCTCTCTCTCTGTGACTCTTTCTCCTCAGTCTGGCATATTTAGTCTGGGATACTAGAACCTGGGAAACTTCACTTGTTCCTTCCAGAACTCAGATCCTCACCTGTAACATTACTGTTGTATGAGTGGCCTAGAAAGGCATTCAGGGTTAGCTTTTATTCCCCCTCCCCACCCGGCTTCTATACTCCTTTGGAAGGTTTCCCCTGGGCAGAGGCACCCTGCCAGTAGGAGGACCCTGGCGATTTTCCTATACCCTGTCCAGGAGGAGCCTTCACACACGAGGGGCTCTCATCACCCTCTTCAGGGCTCCCTCGCTTTTTTCCTTCCTCCTGCCTATGCTAACATGTTGCAAAATTGTTCCCAGTCCGACATCTTGAGTCCCAAGCCACTGGGCAGAACACTACACCAGGCAGTTAAGTGAATTGTCTGCTCAGGTGGCGAGATGCCACACCAGACAGCTTTAGACCCGGATGAAGAGCTCAGGTGAGGCACCAGGAAAGGTTCAAGCTTGCTGACATGACATAGCGCACTGGTTGAGGCCACAGGCTTACGCTCTCCAGCAACTAATATTGCTGACCTCTGAACACAGCCTGTGTAGACTGGTCCTCCCCGCGGCCTCCTCATCACTCCCCGTTGAATGGAGATTAAAGTTCAGTTTTCCTGCAGAGGAAACTGTTGACTAGAAGGTTAAGCCAATTGTTCCAGCTAATGGGAGCAGAACAAAGGACAAGAGGATTACGCCGCTTCTCCCTTTCCTGCGCATAGACAAGCTGGGCTTCCATTGGCCGGTCGAGCAGTGTCTGAGGCTGCGTCCTTTCACAGCAGAGGGAGAACTCAGTCTCATCAATGTATTTTGCAAGCTGACTTCCCCAATAGCAGGGTAATGGAAGCAATCACTGTGGGGAAGTAGTATTTAAAAAAAAATGTACTATAGGTTGTGAGGAAGGAAACCGGTTGTCTCTATTCATCCTAGTTGAGTAAGAAGGACAGATTCAGAGTGGCAAATACCTGTGACAGTCTACAGGTATCTTCCGACGAACTCTGTCTTAATCAGGATAACTGAAAGTTTCTGGAAGCTGGAACTAGGTTCCTTTCTTGCCCAGAGATGCCACTGTCCACTCTGTGACCTGAGCCATGAGCATGGAAATCCTTGTAGACACTACAATCTCATGCTATTCTTACCTTTCTTGCCTCACCAGCCTCCTTCGTCCTTCATCCAGCCCACTCACCTGAATTCCAAGAGAGCTTGAAAATCTTTCCAGAGAACCAGAGCAATAAAAATGCGCTAGGGTCACACTGGCTGGGGTTGAAGCCAGCTCTGCCTCTTGTGACTACAAGGTCATGTCCAGAAGGGCACTGAAGGGTCCTCCAACCCACATCAGCATTGACATGCCACACTCAATCTACTCCCAATAGACAGTCTCCAAAGAACCTTTTGCTTTTCCGTTTTAAGCGTTAAACACGGTGCTGTTTGGTCACCCCCACCACTCCTCAACTATGCTCTTTATAGAATCTTAAATCCCACTGGCAATGAACAAGGGGTAAAGTTTCGGAGGAAAAGCAATGAGGAAGTGGTAGGTGGTCTCACGTCTCGGCCTCTGCTCTCGTGCTTTGCCAAGTGTGATGTCACACATCTGTAATTCTAGCATCTAAGAAGTTGAAGCAGGATAATGATGGGCTTGATGCTAGTTTGCACAACATAGTGAGACTCTGTCTTGACAGAAACAAAACAAAACAAACCATAAGCAACGTCCCCCAGTGAATAGGAGCTCCCGTTGCTAAACATTAAGAGCGCCAACTTCCGCGTGCCGTCTCATTTACATTGCCTGGATCATTCTTAGTATAATAAAGCAGAATCTTCATTATTGCTCGAAATCTATTGTCTAGGCATATGACATTAGCATATATCTCCTCTCGTGTTAGTGAAATGAGACACTTCTTCAGCTTCTGTTATATTATTTAATTTCCTTAGAAAACCATTAAAAGACAGAATATCCTTTGGCGTACTGTGAAAATGACTTAACTCTTTATACTCTCTCTTTCCACTATTAAATAGAAGTTACACTGTCTTCCCTTATCCAGCCCTCTTCTTTAGGGGAGATATAAAATCCCACTAAAAAATTGTATCGATCCATTGATTATCAGTAATACTTCTCCCCCCCCCCAGTTTTAAGGATTGAACCCAGGGCCTCACACAGGTGAAATAAGCATCCTACTATTGACTTTATCCACAGTCCTGTCTGTGTGCCTAGAGAGGAGACCTGTTGCTTCTTCGGTGTGGTCTGTGTGCTTTCTGGAGTTCCTGTTTGTTTTCTTGGCTTAGTCAAAACCCACATCACTTTTGCTTTCAGCCACCAGCTGTACCAGAAATCACAGCGACATTTTTACATGCCACGCAACCACCCCCTCTTACTGCACAGTAAGGGATGGAAATACAGATTTCAAGGGCTGGGTCCATTTTCTCCTTGGACAGTTAAAGCAAGAGAGACTCTTTTTTATGTTTCACTTTCAGGGCCACGAACAATAGAAACACCTCTGTAGAGAGAGTGGGTCTGGGACTGTGAAACTTTTAGCCTTTGTTTCGAATGACTAAGACACCAAATATGCCCTTGACTTGTGTCTGATTCAGTGGACCTGGAAGATCTTTTTCCCTGGGACAATGAGCAGTGTGGTGAAGGCTGGATGAGGAGGTTCAGATAAGGGCATTGGCCTTTCCATGTCTAACTAGGAAACTCTAGGCAAATGTCTCCATTTTATCAATATGGGTTTGTTCATTGTTAAGATAGAATTGGGTTTAGCCTTCATATGTACCATGATAATTATCACTAGATCATCTACTGAGGCTTCTCTGAACACAAATGGCAGAGCCCATTATTAGTTCCAGGTCAGGCTATGACTGTTGGTTGGTCTTTAGGCTGCGCACAGGGGTCTAGGCACTGGGACAGGGACACAAGGATGTAAGCAGGTGTTAATAAGGATGGAGTGGGTGGTTAAAAGGACACTTTAGAAACCAGAGGCAAACTTGACAAACTTCACAGATTCATCGATGGCTTCTTCAGGCCACAGAAGTTGCATGCATGCATTAAGTAGCCTAAAAGCACTGGTCCTGCTTAGGATTGGACCCTGAGCCCTCTTCTTGCTCACCGTGCACAACTATCCCTGGACAATGATTCCATACTCCTTTTCTTTTTGTCTTTTCCTTTTTATATATAGTTCATTAATTAGTATTTGAGACAGGATTGTGTTTCAAATTTGAGGCTCATTGTGCAGCCCAGGCTGGCCTCAAACTCATGATCTTTCTGCCTCAGCCTCCTGAGGGACGAGAGTAGAGATGCGCTACCACGCCTGGTCATACTCATTTTATTTTATTTTTTGTTCACTCATCTGTGTCCTTCCTTCTGATTTCCAGAAGACAGACACTGTTTCTTGTCAGCTTTCAGCACAGTTCCTGGTCAGAACGGGCACGGGGTACGTATTTATACGCACAGGGTACATATTTATACAGGAGCAAACCAACATAAGCACATAGCCTGCCTACAAGGGCAGCTTCACCTTTCAAAGACCGCCTTCTTATAGCCCCTGTCTCACAGCACCACCAAGGAATGTATTCTTTCAGAGATCTCTTATATGTGTGGGTCACAGCAAATGGCTCACTGCCTCAGAAAGATACATATTAGAACAGGTATTTTGTTTTCAGTGGCTTCACTTGCCAGTAATAACACCAGCCATGGAGATAGCCTTGCAGTGTGATGTGTCCTGCAAGACTGTAGTGAATATATGTATTTCTGTGACCCGATTTCTTACACTAAATAATATTTGAGCCAGCTTGTGTCATGATTTTCTTTTATAGGTGAAAATGCCACATAATGCGAGTTAAGGCAACGGGAAACACTATTTCATTGCCCGGCCCCATAATCTATTAAGCCTGAGATATTTTTCAGGGAATTGCCTTAAATCCTTTGGTGGTTTAAAGTAGCTTCAGGAGGATTAGTGGCTTAGAGGTAATTGTTATTGCTAATATTTTATTTGAAATGTCCTGCTCAGCAAAGGTAATGTGACATTTTGCTCACTGGAAATGCTGTCTTTCCAGGAAAAAGGATGAGTCCAAAGGTCAGCGCCCAGGAGGGAGAGAGGAAGGGAAGGGTTTGTGTGAGACAAAGAACAAGGCCCTGAAGTGAGGGGACCAGGACAAGTCAGTTGAGTTAGAGCCGATCTCATGTAGACCTTAGGGACACAGAATTTTAATTGTATGAGAATTGTGAGATTAATCTCGACAGTTAATCAGCTCTAAAGAGATGTCTAAGTTTCACTTTTAAAACGAAAATTTGGTAAGGAGAGCGAAGAATACTGTGGTCTTCTTTGTGTGTGTGTGTGTTTTCCCCCTTTGTAGGGGAAATGTTGGTGTTCTTCAGAGCCCGTCTTTGGCTTTCTGCAATGGATCTCAAATGGAGATTGCTTCAGAAATCCCTTGGGAGCAGCTATTGTAGAAAACAGATTCCCTGGGCTCTACTTCCAAGAACTCTGATTCAGTAGTTCTGAGATATCACCAGAACTCTGTGTTTTAACCAGAGAGCATCAGGCATTTCTACACGGGGATTTCCTGGACCCGCTGACTCCCAGTGTCTAGCTTGTCCAGCATACCATGTCTTCCTAATTCTATTTATCAGATCACAGGCATCTGACTTACGGATCCCTGTATCAAAATGATAGCCAAAATATCGATGAGTGGAACACCTAAAAGATACATCAGTCAGCCTTTTGCAGGACTTCCCTTCTCCTTGCCCCCTGGGTTTCCAGTGGTTGCAGCCGCATCATACTGAGCCCTTCCTCATTTGAACCTCCACAACAGCTCAGTACGGAGTCTCTTGGCATGGGTTCTCAGTCACTGAAGGAGACAGAAGGACCCTTTCAAAGTGTGTGCTTGAGAGCTGTACCCTTCCCATACAGACACATCGGCGACTTCCCATTATCTTCAAAGTTAGGATCCCAAACTATCCCTTGGCTCCCTCGAGTGACCATTTGCCGGCTTGCCTCACTGCGCTTTCTGGCACTGTGTTTGAGTCTTCTTGACCTCTAGAGAACTTTCACACTTGATTCCTGGCAAGGTATGGTGTTTAGCTCTGAGCCAGTATTTACTTCATTCCTTTCCTCTATTCCAGTGAGCATCACTGTCATCATTGTCATCAGATGGCACCTTAAATTCTGTCCTCATAATCTTCCCCCTACCTAACTCCAGTTCCCGTGCAATGCACCCTCTGACACAGTGTGTATTGTAGTCACTTTCCTAAATGCTCTATGAATGCCTGTCTTTCTCTCAGCCTGAAGGCCCACAAAAGAGCAGTTAGGTGCTCTTTTGCTCTTAATGGTAGCCAAAGTGTCTCTTCAAGTGATTATTGCATGGGAGAACTCAATAAATGCTCGTTGAATGGATGCCTACAGGCTGAATGAATGAATGTAGTGTATAGAATTATCTCATTTTAACAGAGATCACAGACAGGAAAATCACAGTAGGACTAGCAGAGACAGAAATTGGGGATGTCTGGCAGCTAAATTGGGTTGCTAAGGTCATTAGCTAGCTAATTAAGGCAGGTAGGACAACATAATTATAACCCTTAAGCCCAACCTTTAAATGTACCCAAACTTTGTACTTAGGTATATAATTTTAAGCGTGAGTTGACTTTTCAATGACAGATAGTTAAGACTTTTTGAAAAATAATAGTGATCCTGATTAATAAATTATTAGATTTCACTCAAATTAAGAATATTTAGAATAGTAAATGCTTTTCCGATTAAATAGAGTCTCATATTAAGTGTCATCTTGCTGGACCACTTCCCTCCACGCTTCCGAGCACAACCTACTGTGGAGGTCTACAAGGCTCATGCACACTCCCCAGTTCTCTGCTCAACTTTGACGCTCGCTCTGGAGAGAGGTGCTACAAATGTTCTGAGCGGTTGGCTCCTTCTGAATATACAATCACTGGATGCATTTGTTAACTCAGATGACACTTTAGGTCATCCAGATTCTATCACCAGGGTCTGTGATTTGCTTGTTACAACTTTATGGTGTTTTCCTCAAGGGACTCCAGAGAGTTTTTTTTAATGACAATCATAAACTGGAGAGATGAAAGAGATAAATGTAAAAAATATATCCTAAATCAAGGCCCAAGAGAGACTAGGTGGAGAGGGTAACCAACGGTGCTGGCCATGTCTTTGAAGTAAAAATCACATGCAATGTTAACTCAGTTATAACATATGTTCAAAGCCTGAATGCTTTGGATTCTGATTCTGATACTGCAAGATTCAACCTAAAGGACACAAATAATTCTTTCAACATATCTGCAGCATGAAAGAGAATCTTAGTCTGAAGTACTTGGAGGTCTGGAGAAATACCTGGCTTCTTGCCTATCAGCACCCAATGAGACCAGTTCATTTGCAAAGAATGAGGAAAAAGTTGCACCAACATTTGCTGTGTGCATGTGTTGTCACTACATCAGAGACTTTCACAAAGACTTAAGATGACAAACTGTTCAATCGGTATATGTACACTGAAATTTCTCTGAAGATTCAGGCAAACACAGGAATAAAGGGAGACTGACACTCAGTATTCAGTAAAAAATGACAAGAAAGCTTCCCATTGACAACCTCTACTTACATACCATAGGACTTCAAGGACTTTTGTGTTCCACTCACAAGAAAAGATTAGACACAGCACAAATGTTAAAGATCATCTATAATGTGAATACATAGGCCCAAACCACTAGGAAAAAGAAATTTTTAGGAAACAGAGATCACATATAATTTGAAAACCTGAAGAAATATGGCATCTCCTCAGAGAGATAAAATAAAATATTGTACCTGTGAAACAAGAATAGCATGATCCAAAAAAGAAAGCCTCAGAAACAAAAAGAATTCCTAAAATGAAAACAGCAACAACAAATGATAGTAGAAATAAAAAACTAATCAGGAGGCTAAGAAGTAAAATTAAGTCTCCTCCTAGAGATACTTGTAAAAATAAATATGAGGAAAGCAGGAAATATGTGCCAAGACCAGATAAACAATTTAAGTAGACCTATAACCCCTAAGTAAATAGAACCAGTAATTAACAGTCTCCCAACCAAAACAAACAGACAAACAAAGCCTAGGAAAAGATGGTTTCAGCACAGAATTCTACCATAATTTCAAAGAAGAACTAATACCAATAGTCTTCAAATTGATCTGCATAGTAGAAACAGAAGGAATAGGGCCACATTCTTTTTATGAGGCCACAGTTACCTGGTGTGGGAAGTCCTTCTGTATATGTGTTACTTTCATTGATTAATGAATTTAAAAACTGC
Organism: Myodes glareolus; assembly: GCF_982192425.1. Classification (NCBI taxonomy): domain Eukaryota; kingdom Metazoa; phylum Chordata; class Mammalia; order Rodentia; family Cricetidae; genus Myodes; species Myodes glareolus. Next base: position 34,319,576 of record NC_142040.1, read on the forward strand.
TTTGGCCTGTGATAGGGCAGAATAGAACTAGGCAGGAAAACTAAACTGAATGCTGGGAGAAAGTAGGTGGAATGAGAAGTCATGTAGCTGCTTCCAGAGACACACTTACCAGAACCTTGCTGGTAAGTCATAGCCACTTGGTGATACACAGATTATTAGAAATGGGTTAATTTAAGATATGAGTTAGCCAGAAATATGCTTAAGCTATTGACCAAACAGTATTGCAAACAATATAGTTTCTGTGTGATTACTTCAGATCTAAGTGGCTGGGAACAAACAGCCTCCCACAACAAATTGGCACACAACAAAGTGGGGCTGACTAAATCCACATAAAACCTGAGAAAGCTTGGAAAAGAATCCTAGACACAAAATAACAGAGTTATGCATGGCTCTTTGGTAGCAGTATTTTCTCAGGTAGGCTCTGTTTTCTAGAAGCAAGCAGAAGCATGATTCCTTTAAGAGAGGTCTTTCTGATTTAGCAGTAGCAGGAAAAAAAAAAAAAAACAACAAAGCTACATGGTTTCAAAATGGTGGCATGAACTCTGGCTCTTTCAGGAGACCAAACATCTAAATGGAGTTTGTGAGCAGCATGTTACAAACTACTTAATGGTGTAACATAGACCTGCTGCATACTTGGAACTGGCTCTCAAAAGTGGTAAACATGCCTTCACCATGTTGGACTAGGTGGAGCCAAAAGGCAAAGCAGCCTTAGTCCTTGCCACACACGCTTAGCATTTTAAAAAAAATGATGCTCTTGGTCCAAAAATAATTGCAAATATGTAATAAAGACAGATTCAGACCAGTCTCCCTCATGAATAGTGATGTAAAAATACTGACTAAAATACTGGCAAATGGAATACAAGAGTACATCAAAAAAATTATCCACATGATCAAGTAGGCTTCATTCAAGAGGTGCAGGAATAGTTCAACATATGAAAAATCTGTCAATGTAATCCACCATATAAACAAACTGAAAGAAAAAAAATCACATGATAATCTCATCAAATACTGAAAAAGCCTTTGACAAAAATCCAAAACCCTTTCATGATAAATGTTCTGGAAATATTAGGGATACAAGAAACATACCTAAACATAATAAAGGAAATATACAGCAAGCCAACAGTCAACATCAAATTAAATGGAAAGAAATTCTAAGCAATTCCATTAAAATCAGGGACAAGACAAGGCTGTTCACTCTTTCCATATCTATTCAATATAGTATTCAAAGTTCTAGCTAGAGCAATAAGGCAACAAAAGGAGATAAAAAGGATACAAATTGAAAAAGAGGAGGTCAGGCTTTCACTATTTGCAAATTAAATGATAGTATACATAAATGACACTAAAAGTTCTAGTAGGAAACTCCTAGAGCTGATAAATACCTTCAATAACGTGGCTGGATATAAGATTAACTAAAAAAAAACAATAGCTTTTCTATATATAAATGATAAATGGACAGAGAAAGAAATAAGAAAAATAACACCCTTTACAATAGCCACAAATAATACAAAATGTCTTGGGATAACTGTAACCAAACAACTGAAAGACCTCTATGAAAAGAGTTTTAAGTCTTTGAAGAAAGAAATTGGGGAAGAGACCATAAAATGGAAAGCTCTCCCATGCTCATGGATTAGTAGGATTAGCATAGTAACAATGGCAATCTTACCAAAAGCAGTCTACAGATTAAATGCAATCCTTATCAAAATCCTAACAATTCTTCACAGATCTCGAAAGAATAATACTCAATTTCACATGGAAAAACAAAAAAATCGAGGATAGTTAAAACAACTCTGTATAATAAAGGAACTTCCAGAGGCATCACCATCCCTGAATTCAAGATCTACTATAAAGCTATAGTAATAAAAACAGCTTGGTATTGGCATAAAAACAAACATATGGATCAATGGGATTGAATCAAAGACCCTGATATAAACCCATATACCTATGAATACCTGATTCTTGGCAAAGAAACCAAAAATATACTATGGAAAAAAAGAAAGCATCTTCAAAAAATGGTGCTGGTGTAACTGGATAGCAGAAGGAAGAAGAATGCAAATAGATCCATATCTATCACACTGCACAAAACTCAACTCCAAGTGGATCAAAGACCTCAACATGAATCTGGTTACACTAAAGCTGATAGAGGAGAAAGTGAGAAGTAGCCTTGAATGCAATGGGACAGGAGACTACTTCCTGAATATAACACCAGTAGCACAGTCACTGAGATTGACTTTTAATACATGCCCCCCCCCGAAATACCTTTTTCTCTGTAAGGCAAAAATACAGATTTTTCTCTGTAAGGCAAAAGACACTATCAATAAGACAAAATGGCAGCTTACAAAATTGGAAAAGGTCTTAACCAATCCCACATCTGACAGAGGACTGATATCCAAAATATACAAAGAACTCAAGAAACTAGACACCAACAAACCAAATATTCCAATGAAAAAATGGGGTATAGATTTAAACAGAAAATTCTCACCAGAAGAATCACAAATGACTGAGAAACACTTAAGGAACTGTTCAATATCTTTAGTTATCAGGGAAATGCAAATCAAAACAACTCTAAGATACCAGAGTTCTTGTACCTGTCAGAATACTTAAGATCAAAATTACTAATGACAGCCTATGTTAGAGAGGATATAGAGTAAGGAGAACACTCCTCCATTGCTGGTGGGAGTAAAAACTTGTACAGCCACTTTGGAAATCAGTACGACAGTTTCTCAGAAAATTAGGAATCAATCTACCTCAAGATCCAGCAATACCACTCTTGAGAATACCCAAAGGATGCTCAATCATATCACAAGGACACTTGTTTAACTATGTTCATAGTAGCATTATCTGTAATAGCTGGAACCTGGAAACAACCTAGATATCCCTCAACTAAAGAATAGGTAAAGAAAATGTGGTACATCTGCACAATGAATATTGCTCAGTTGTGAAAAAAAAAACAATGACATGATGAAATTTTCAGGCAAATGGATAGAGCTAGAAAAAAAATTATCCTGTGTGAGGTAACCTAGATCCAGAAAGACAAACAAACATGGTATGTATTCACTCATAAAAGGATACTACATGTAAAGCAAAGGATAGCCAGACACAATCTACAACCCCAGAGAAACTAGATAACAAGAAGGACCCTAAGAGGGATATGTGGATCACCCTGGGAAGATGAAATAGATGAGGTCTCCTGGGTAAATTTGGGCTGGGGGTCTAGAGGGGTGGGCATCAAGGAAACACACACTAGCAATCACGAAATTAAAAGGATGGAAAAAGATATTCCAAGGAAATAGACCTAAGTCACAAGCTGGTGTAACCATTTTAATAATAGAAAATAAACTTTAAACTAAAACTAATCAGAAGAGATAAAGATACTACATATTCATCAAACGAAAAACCTACCAAGAGGATGCTAAAATTTAAAATATCTATTAACTAAACTCAAGGGTCCCCAAATTCCTAAAAGAAAAGCTACTACAGCTAAAATATTAGCTCTCATAGAATGATAGTGGGTGACTTCTCACCAATAGGCAGGTTATCCAGACAAAAACTAAAAAGGGAAATACTGAAGCTAACAAATATCATAAACCAAAGGGACTATATTTACAAAACATTTCACCCAAACTCAGCAACTCATGGAACTTTCCCCAAAATTGACTGCATACTTGGACAAAAAGAAAATTTTAACAGATATAAGAAAATTGAAATAATATCCTAATTTCTATCTGGCCACTATATCAACAACAACAGAAACAACAGGAAGCTTACAAACTCATGGAAACTGAGCAACTTACTACTGAATGAAATATGAATAAAGGCAGAAATTAAGAGAGGAATTAAAAATTTCTTTAACTGAGTGAAAAAGAAAATGAAATGTTGTATGGGGGGGGGCTTTTGTTTTGTCCTGCCCAGCTAGCTTACACCCGAAATAAACACACAGAAATTGTATTAATTAAATTACTGCCTGGCACATTATCTCTAACCTATTACTGGCTAACTCTCACATCTTGATTCAACCCATTTCTAATAATCTGTATAACACCACAAGGTCGTGGCTTACCGGGAAAGATTCTAACCAGCATCAGTCTCAGGCAGGAGCTTCATGGCATCTGCCACTCTTCTCTTCTTCCTAGCATTCTGTTCTGTCAACTCCGCCTACATAAGTGCTGCCCTATCAAAAGGCCAAGGCAGTTTCTTTATTAAATCAATGAAATCAACACATAGACATAAGGATCTCCTACACCAATGAAATATACCCAAACTTATTAGACACAATAACAGCAGTTCTAAGAGAAAAATTGATAGCACTAAGTGCCTACATTAAAAAAATGGAGTGATTTCATATTAGTAACTAAATGGCATACCTGAAAGCTCTACAACAAAAAGAAAAGAAAAAAAATCACACCCAAAAGAAGTAGATAGAAAGAAATAATCAAACTCAGGGCTGAAATCAATGAAATACAAATAAAAATAAATACAGATAAATAAAAATAAATAAAACAAAAAGTTTGTTCTTTGAGAAAACCAGTAAGATTGGCAAAGTCTTAGACAAATTAAAAGGTAGAGAGAGAAGATCCAAATTAACAAAATTAGAGATGAAAGAGGGGATATAACAACAGACACTGAGGAAATCCAGAGAATCATAAGAACATACTTTAAAACCTATACTCTAACAACTTGGAAAATCTAAAATAAATGGATACTTTTCTTGATATATACCACCTCCCAAAGTTAAATCAAGAACAGATAGGCAATTTAAACAGAACTATAACCTCTAGTGAAATAGAAGCAGTAATTACAAGTCTTCCAAGCAAAAAAACCCCAGGGACAGGTGATTTTAGCACAGAATTCTACCAGATTTTCAAGGAAAAATTAATGACAATATTCCTCAAATTATTCTACAAAATAGAAGCAGGAGGAACATTGTCCAATTCTTTTTTTATGAGGCCCCAGTTACTTTGATACCTAAATTACATAAAATCCCAAGAAAGAAAGGAAATTACAGACCATTTTCCTTATGAACTAAAGTACAAAAATTCACATTAAATACTTGCAAATGAAATCCAAGAACACATAGAAAGATCATTCTCCATGATCAAGTCAATTCAAGTAGAGATGCAGAGATAGTTCAACATTTGTGGCTCAGTAGATATAATCCACCCTATAAACAGACTGACAGACAAAAACTACATTTGGTGCAGAAAGAGCCTTTGGCAAAAGTCAAGCCCCTTCATGACAAAAATCCTAAAGAGAGTAGAAATACAAGACACACTTCAACATAATAAAGGCAATTTACAGCAAGCTCATAGCCAGCATCAATTTAACTGATGAGGAACCCAAAGAAACTAAAAAAGGACAGTTAAAAGAAGTCCCACACTAGCTCAGAATTGAGTATAATAGAGGATTATTTATTTAGGGGAAGACTCACAGATCATAATCCTCTGCTTGAACAGGAAATAGTAACCAAATTCAGCTGCCAGGAAAGAGGCCAGACATGCGATTTTCATCAACATATATAGTATAAGAGGCCACACCCAAGTGGGCGAATTACTTAAAGGCTACAGGTGATAGGAATTCTTACTACACCTCCCTCTTTTGTTTAAATAACAAAGTTCTAAGCATAATACAAAGTTATATACAATAAAAGCAAATATCAGGTATAAAAATTAGAATTACAACCAGCATAAACAATATCAAGCAACAAACATGTAGTAAATGGTTCAATAATTAGTCTATCCTAATGAGTTTAAGTCTTGTATAATAAATAACTTGGCCAACTTATGAGAGGAAAGTAACTACAATCATCTAGTCTTCAACCCCATTGAAGACCCAAGATGGGAAATAATATTACTTGAGTAAGCAGGAAGTACAATCAAGCAACTTGCAAAATGTGCAACAAATGACAGAGACAACTGGGCAATCACCCAAAGTCTCATTTGCAATGTTGGAGCAACAAACTTTGGCTAAGGCCTAGAGTAACTGACAGACCATTTTCAGAGGCAGGAAATTTTTCAAAACTATCTTACCCTGTCTTGGCAAGATTTTACAGTCCTTTTTCTTGTATCCTGCTTGTCCTGTCCGGACATCATGCATTTTGTCAGTGATCAATGAATGCATGGGCAGTTCCTTGCCTAAAGGCCAGTTTTGCCAAGAAGAAAACAAGCTCCCAGTGAAGCGTCTTCAGTGCTCAACATTCTCTCTGGAATAGATCAGTTCTGCCAGGAACAATTGTGTCTCACATCAACAGAACCCTAAGTTATTTAAATGCAATATTCTACAGCTCTTTGAAGTGGTTGAAGACTACCTATCTATGCAGAATACAATCTGCATATATCTAAAGAACCTGATTAGTCTAGCTATAAGTATGACAAACACAGATGACTATTGATCTATAATTCTTAATACCTATATAACTTAAACACTAGGACTTCATATTAGAATATTATATAATAAACAACCATGAAACAAATGAGGACAATGACCTCAAAATATAAACAATGTATAAGTATCTTGATCAGAGGTAGAAATGTATGTTGTAATATGATAAATATATCCTAAAATTGTATCAATATACAAAATGTCTTAAGCAGAGATTGAAACATGCATGTATACAATATGAAAAAATAACTTTGCCTAGGTATGCAAATATTATGAATAAAAATAGGAGCATATTCAATATAATTTAAGCTTGTATCAATATACAAGAATCTATACCAATGTAAATTACCTATAAATAATAGCTCACAAGTATTCACTCTATTATTCACTATTATTATTAGTGTAAGCTCATACTAATCTATTGTCCCATCCAATTTTCTTTTGTTTTTCAAAGAGATCCCTGAGCCTACATAATTCCTCCCAACCCTATACCAATTATAATAGACCCCTAAATGATGCCCCTAACCCTGAGAACAAACTTTGTCAGGAGAGAGGACGTTGTTTTCTAGAATTACTTCCAGCTGACACGGAGGCCATATTCTTTCTATGGGATCCTGTGAAAGTAAAATGATGGTTAAGTTAAAAGATTACTGTCTGGTATAATTGTAATTAGTCTCTGAGTATTTGGTAAGATTTTTCTGAGGTTTCTATTTGGAGTTCTGGCCAGAATGTTGTAAAAAAAGTGCACCATTTCAGATAACCAAGATGGAACCATCTTGAGAAACTGATACCCAAAACAGGTCTTACAGTAGCTCTATCAGCATCATGATGTCATACATATCAACCAGATGGAGCTGTTGTTGTGGGGCCCCATCTTCTTCCTGAAAACTTTAAAGATTACTGCAGAAAAATTCATTGTTTGTTGTGGAAAACTTAAACACTCTTTATATAGACATAAACAGACATATATATTCAATGAAAGGTACGATAGAGACAAAAATGAATATGAAGAAAACTAACTTTTTTCTAAATTCTTTCTTCTTTCTTTCCCATACCAGATAGCTCTTGACATAAGACAGAAACTGAATTTTTCTTTTAACAACATGCTTGGATTTAGAGAAGGACAGAGCTGTTGTCCAATTCCAATGCCAGCTTTATATATTCATATATATATATTTAAATGTATATGTTTTTATCACCTGTCATTACAAGTCATATTCCTTTTTCTTGATCCTTATTGGATAGTTATTTTTCCTTCTGTCAGCTTCCAAACATCCAGGGTCTCTTGAATTTTTGAAGATGTGTATTTTCCTGTTAAGACAAGAGCAGAACCCTGCCCCTACCCTTTATGGTTTCCTTACCACCTGTATAGTTGTCACCATTGTGGATGAGCTGTCATTTCTATTTCTTAAGAGATTTCTCTTTTTCAAAGCAAATCTTTATTAATTTTTATTGTATCCATAGCTTTTCTTCTCTTGTGGAAACAAGAGCAAAACCCTTTCCCCAATGAAGCATATCTCCTGGATTCCATTGTGAGGTCAACACATCCTTGAAATAAACCAGCTGATTTAATCCAGAAGACTTTTCTATTATCCAATCTCTCTCTGCTGCTTTTGTCCCTTTCTCATTAACATTAAGAAAATTCAAGGTTAATAAAGCATTATGCAGCCTATTTCTAGGGGTATTTTCCAACCCTTTCTATTTGTATAGTTCAATTTGATCTGTCTACAACTGTCTGACCTGTGGGATTGTGTGGTATACCTATAATATGCTTTATATTATAAGTAAAAAATTGTTTCATTTTCTTAGAGACATATGCTGGACCATTACCTATCTTTATTTGTGCAGGTATATCCATGATGGCCATAACTTCTAATAAATGTGTGATTACTGAATAAGACTTTTCTGAGCTTAAAGCAGTTGCCTACTGAAAACCTGAATAAGTGTCAATGATGTGGTGTACATATTTTAATTTTCTAAATTCTGTAAAATGGAATACATCCATCTGCCAAATTTCATTCCTTTGAGTACCTTTTTGGTTAGTCCCTGCAGGTAGTGGTGTTATAGAAAGAGCAAGTAGGCCATTTCCTTATAATCTCCTTAGCCTGTTGGCATGTAATAGAAAACTCTTTCTTTAAACCTTTGCCATTGGCATGATGTTTTTATGGAATTCTGAAGCCTTCAACACACTTCCAATCAGTAATTGATCAATTTCTGCATTACTTTGTGCTAGAGGACCTGGCAGACCCATATGGGATTGAATGTGTGTTATGTATATGGGACAAAGCCTATTCCTGAGTATATCTTGAACCTATATGAATAATGAAGTCAATTACGTATCATCTGGTATAAATTCAGAGGTTTCCATATGCAAACAACTCTTTCTGCATATTGTAAATCAGTAACTATGTGAAGAGGTTCTTTAAAATCCCTTAGCACCATGAGAATAGCATATAATTCTGCCTTTTGGACAGAATTATAAGGGCTTTGTTTCACCTTACTTAAATCTTCTGATTTGTAACCTGTCTTTCCTGATTTATTTGCATCAGTATAGAATACACAGGCTCCAGTTATTGGTGTGTCCCATACAATGCAGGGAAGGATCCAAGTACTTCTCTTTATTAAGGTTAATTCTATCACTTTGGGGATAATTGCTACTAATCTCTCCTAAAAAAATTAGCACAAGCTCTTTGCTAAGGTTCATTGTCTTCCCATAATTTTTTAACTTCATCAGAAGTAAAAGGCTGCTGGGTCTATACCTACTAGTTGACGAAATCTCAATTTTCCTTTTATAATTAATTCAGAGAATTTTTCCACATAAGTTTTTAATTTTTTACTTGGTTTATGTGGTAGAAAGATCTATTCTAAGTTAATATCTTATCTTTGCATAAAATTAATGTGGGGGAAGACAATATAACTAGAATGCAATTAAGATTTGGATTCACCCTATCCACATGTTCATCCTGTAATTTTTCTTCAACAACAATCAATTTCTTTTCTGCTTTAGCTGTTATTTCTCTGGGACTATTTAAGTCTTTATCACCATCTAAGGTTTTGTTTAAATGAACTTTTAGATTGGGTGTTATCCCAACATCCAGTCGTAGACTGTAAACGATTCCTAACAATCTTTGAAAGTCATTCAGAGTCCACAACTTGTCTCTGATTTGTGCCTTTTGTGTTCTAATTTTCTGTAAGCCTATTTTATAACCTAGGTAACTGACAGAATCTCCTCTCTGTATTTTTTAGGAGCTATTTGTAATCCCCATTTTGGCAAAACTTTCTTTACTTCTTCAAGCATTCTTTCTAAAGTATTTTTGTTTGAATCAGATAGCAAAACACCTTTAATCCCAATGCCTGGGAGGCAGAGACAGAAGCATCTCTGAGTTCAAGGTGTGATAGCATACACCTTTAATCCTAGCACTGGGGAGGCAGAGACAGTGGATCTCTGTGAGTTCAAGGACAGCCTGGTCTACAGTGTTATTCCAGGACAAAGATATACAGAGAACCTGTCTCAAAAAGTAAAAGTAAAAATAAAAAAAATAGAGTTTAAAATAAAGATGAAAAATACACAGAGAATCTTGATACTGTATGCTATTATGCTCTCTTTGAATTGTTTAAATGTTGAGGAAGGAGCAACAGCTGCTAAAAGACTTTTGTTTATAAATGCTGCTAAACTAACCCAAGATAGGAATTTTGAAAATACCTTGGCTTCAAAACTGAAGTCAAAAGGTATGTTACTTTGGAGAAGAGATTTTGCTTTTGTTTCCACAAAAAACGAGAGACTCTGGATTTATTCAGAGTTAAGAATAATCACCTTTGACCAAGGGAGGCCACCTGAAAAATCTCCGATAGAAACAGATGGCCCAGATGACAGAGTTCTACATCCAGAACTGATTCAAGACTGCAGCCTGAGATGATCAAGACTCCCAGGATACTTCAGTCAGGACTTGATTATAACTCTAAATTTTCTTTAGGTCCCCATAAGATCATCAGCGCCCCCAACCAGCAGGAAGTAGCCTAAAATACTACGCCCACATTCCCAGCAAATGGATTATGGGTATTTTCCTTTGTTTAAAAAAAAAGAGGGAAATGGTGCGGGAGAATTATCTGTATTCTGTCAATCATATTTTAATAAAACGCTGATTGGCCAGGCAGGCAGTATAGGCGGGAACAGGAAGTAGGGGTGGAGCAAAGAGACTGGGAGTATTCTGGAAGCAGAAGCTCTCTCAGCCACTCCTGGGCAGACCACCGAAGAGGCAACATGTAAGCTGTCACATTGAGAAAGGTACTGAGCCCGTATGGTTAACATAGATAAAAATAATGGGTTAAGATAAGTCATAAAAATTAATAAGTAGCCTGACCTAATGGGCCAATCAGTTTATAACCTTATGGAGTCTTATGTGTGATTTTCTTTGTTGCTTGCCAGCTGTTGGGGTACTTGGAGGGATGGAAACCCCAACAAGCCGGCCCCCTCATGTTACAGTAAATTATAGATTTAGGAAATTTTTTAATATATTATTTCCAATGGTTGACTTACAAAGTACTGGTGTAGGGTGGGGCTATTGAGCATTCCCTATGAAAGGACGGTCCACTGGTATCTCCTAGTAGGTTGAGAATTATAAGTAGGCACCTTGAAGGCAAATTTTTCTCTGAACTTTTCTTGTAAGGTATAGTGAAGAAACAATCTTTCAAATCAATAACTATAAGAGGCCATCCTTTTGATAATAGAGAAGGCAGAGAAATTCCAGATTGTAGAGTGGTCATAGGCTGAATTACCTTATTGACAGCTCTTAGATCTGTCACCATTCTCCATTTACCAGATTTCTTTTTAACAACAAATACAGGGTAATTCCAAGGGCTGATTGATTCTTCAATATGGTGAGCATCTAGTTGCTCCTGTACCAGCTGTTCTAAAGCCTACAGTTTGTCTTCTATTAACAGCCACTGTTTAACTCATGTTGGTTTCTCAGTTAACCATTTTAAAGGTAGGGTTGTTGGTACTGCTAAAGGTTTGCTAGTTGCTTTGTGTTCTTGCACAGCCTGAATGGCTGGTGACCTTTTTGTATAGTACCTTATAATATCCTTCCCAGAATTATGAGTTTCTGAAACTTGAAACTGCAGGAATGTTTATCTGGGTATTCCATAGCTGTAGCATGTTATTACCCCATAAATTCACTGCAATATTACCCACATATGGCCTTAGCTTTCCTCTCTGTCCTTCTGGCCTTATGCAGTCAACCCATGCTGTGTTTTGTTTCACTTGAGATAGGGTTCTAATTCCTAGTAATTGAACATCTGCCTCTTGAAGAGGCCAATTCTGATGCCAAGATTCTGGAGTAATTATACTCATGTCCACACCCTTGTCAATCAAACCCACAATTATAATGCCATTTATACTCACTCTTAACTTTGGTCTTTGATCATTTATAGAAGTCTGCCAGGATATATGTTTCCTATTTCCTATTGGAATTTTTGATTTATCCTTCATGTTTATTCCATCATTTAAAACAGTATGCTTTTTTCTTTTTACAGAAGCCTCTAGATTTTTTAATTTTTCTGATGAGACATGTCCTTTTACAGTGACTGAGAATGATTGGACTACTTTTGACTTGGGGGCCTATGAGAGGCCCCCCAAGGAGCTTCCCAATGGTATCAGGTTGCCTTGTCTATCTTTTGTTGATCTGTATTCATCGGTACAATGTCAGCCTTTGCCACACCTTCTACATAAACCTGAAGGCTGAGTCCTCCTATTTTTGCCATTCTCAGAGGAGACATTATTCCTAGGAATTCCTTGTCTACAATTCCTTCTCAGATGTCCTATGCTACTACAACTAAAACATTTGGCATTTTAATGTCTCCTCATTTCTTTGGAAATTGCTTCTCCTATCCAAGATTCAGTATAATAGTCAAATGTCTCAATGTTCATTGTATGCAGGATCTATTCATCCATTGGTGCTGATCTAACCTTTAAAGGCTCAAGTATCTTTTTGCATTCTAAGTTGGCATTTTCAAAAGTCAGAGATTCAATAAATACTTGTCTAGAATCTGGGTCTTTACTCCTATTTGTACTGCATTAATTAATATTTGTAAAAAAATCACTAAAGGATTCTTCTCTGACCCTGTTTAACCCAGGTATATTATTAAATTCATTTTCCTAGTTCTTGAATCCTGTCTCAAGAATTTAAGGCAGCTTTGTGGCATAAGGACAAGGTTTATCCATCATCAAGAGCTTGAGCCTGTGGGTCAGCATAAGTGCCCCCACCAAGAATTTGATCTTGGGAAGTCTCAAGTCCTTTTGCTTTCCCCTGTTGTTCTAAAATTTTAGCATCTTCTCTGAAAGAACATCTAAACGCCAGTTGAGGCCCATCATTCAGGACTGCTGAAACTAACTGAAGCCAACCATGTGGTGTCACCTTAATGCTAGAAACTCAAGTCTTTATTATCTCCCTAACAAATGCAGAATGCAAGCCATAAGTTACGACAGCTTGCTTAATTTCTTTTAGATCATTCATTCGTATAGGTATCCATATACCTTCTTTGAATCCTTTTGGGCCTTTAGAACTTGATGCTTATCAGGGTAGATTACAGGGTAGGAAGCTAACACCCTAGGTAAGTCATCTCTGACAGCTACTGGCGATGCTGAATCCTGTCTTTGTATCTTCTTTCCCTGCTCATCAGCTTCAATAATCTCCTCAAATCTTTTTACTACTGTCTTTTGTAAAGTCTGAATCTCCTGGCTTATATATATTTCTAGTGATTTCATTGAGGCACCTAGCCTCTGGTCCTCATTTTGCACATGTGATTCCAACATCTGTAGTTTTTCCTTTAAAGGTACCATCTCATCCTTGGACATTATTTGGATAGTGTGCAGATTGCCTTCGTGAAGTAATACTCCATCTGATAATCTATCTTAACTTTTTTTTTTTTTAGCAGATTTTGATTGTCAAATTCAACAGTATGAATTCTTTCACTTAATTTCTCAGAATCCTTTGACATGGACTCAATTTTGTCTGTCAAATTAATGTTACCCTTTTCAGTAGTATTATTTATTTTTTTCAGGTAACTTTTGATTTTTGATGGTATTAATCCTGTCAGCTAGCTGTTCATTATTAGTCCGTAAAGACTATATCATTTTTAAAAGTGTCTCAGTCTTGGTTCTGTTATCAAACCATTTTCTTAAGGATATAATATGAAGAAAAAACTGAGTCCCAATATCCAATAAATTGATGTATCACAATAGCCATATAAACCTTGCAGAATAGTTTCAATGGCAATGTTGTCTGCAATTGTATCACTTTCAAGTTTATTGATTTATTAATTAATAAAATATTTACCTGGTATGAGGTCCTGTAAATTGTTTTAGGTGTAATAATCTTTATTGTCAGCAGGTATTGTGGTTGCAGAGTTGCAAATACTGGTACAACCTGGTTCTACAAACAGTCCTGAGTCGCTTTGGCTTTCTTGCCTTGATGATGTTTAAATACTGAGAAATATGCTTTGCTTGACAAATTAAAAGCAATTAAATCAATTCTGCACATGGAGCAAAAAGCCCAGGACTCATGGGCAGGGAGCACAATCTGGAAGCAGTGCAAGTCGCCCACATGGCAGGGAACCACAGCAGGGAATGCAGTCGTGGGAGCTGGGAGGGGGGTGATGGCGTGTACTCACATCAGAATTTTCAAAGTCGTTGTATGCAGTTAGCTCTCCTATGGCGAGGGTTCTACAAAAAACTACTTAGGTAAAAGCAAGCCAAGCAGGTAGCGGTGGGATTCTTTCTGGGCTGTGGACTCTTTAGACCTTTAAGTCAGTTCACCTGGTAGGTATGGAGTCCAGATTCACATGGGTGCCAGACGAAGAAGGATACTTAAAAGAAATCCCACACTAGCTCAGAATTGAGTATAAGAGAGGGTTATTTATTTAGGGGTAGACTCACAGATCACAATCCTCTGCTCAAACAGAGAACAGCAACCACATCCAGCAGCCAGGAGAGAGGCTGGACACATACTTTTCATCGACATATATAGTACAAGAGGCCATACCCAAATGGGCAGGTAACTTAAAGGCTACTGGTGGTAGGAATTCCTCCAGCAAAGAAATTCCACTAACATCAAGAACAAGACAAGTTAGTCCACTCTCTTTCTCTCTCTTCAATATAGTCTTTGAAATCTTAGCTAGGATAAGTGAGGAGCTCAAGGGATGCAAACAAGAAGAAAAGAAGTCAAAATAACTTTATTTGTAGATGATATGACTGCATACATAAATGATCCTAAAAAAAATCCATCAGAAAACCCCTAGGGCTGATGGACATTTTCAACAAAATATCAAGACACAAAATTAACTCATGAAAATCAGTTGCATTCCTATATGTAAGTTGCAGATGGACTGAGAAAGAAATTAGGAAAACAGCACCTTTCATAAGCTTCAAATAATTTAAATACCTGGAGGTAACTCCAAACAAATGAAAGACTTGTGTAATAAAAACTTCAAAACATCAAAGACAGAAAATGAAGAAGGTATCAGAAGACGGAATGATCTCCCTTGCTCATGGATCAGTAGGAGTAACGGAAAAAAAAAATGGCCATCTGACCAAAATCATCTACAGAGTCACTGAAATCCCTATCAAAATTCCAACACAGATTGGAAAATTTTTATCCATTTTTACATACCAACCACAGGTTCTCCTCCCTCCCCTCCTTCCGTTACCCTCACACGCACCCCCATCCACTCCTCAGAAAGGACAAGGCATAAACAAAGCCTGGTATATCAAATTGAGGCAGGGCCAGGCCGCTCCTCCCTGCATCAAGGCTAACTAAGCAAGGCATCCCACCACAAGGAATGTGCTCCAAAAAGTCAGCTCATGCACCAATCTCTAACCCAGAAGCTATCTCCAGGAGATAACTACTTGCAAAAAAAAAAAAAAAAAAAGAATTATTTTCTCCAACAGAGTCTCACTGGGTACACAAACCAGCCAGAAGACAGACCCCATGTTCAGCAGTAAATAGCCCACTCAAGATAGCAGAGTTTCACTGGGTACACAAACCAGTCAGAAGACAGACCCCGTATTCAGCAGTAGATAGCCCACTCAAGACAACAGAGTTTCACTGGGTACACACTCCAGTCAGAAGACAGACCCCGTGTTCAGCAGTAGATAGCCCACTCAAAACAAACTCAAGCTCAGCAGATATGTGGAGGTCCTTTGTCTCATAATGCTTAGTCTGGAAATTCTTTTTTTTTCTATTTCTTTTCTTACAGATCTTTTGTGTTTGTATTATAGTTTATGGTGTTGTATTCTTATGGAATTTCTGTATGCGCACACATGTGTGTCTTTGTCTCTATGTGTGTATTGTGTGCTTTATGTTTGTCTGGTTTTCTTCTGGAAGTTTGTTTGCTTCATCCTATCCCAGTTTGTTTGTTTTTATTTTGTATTACTTTATTTTATTATTATTTTTAGATGTCTGTATTGTAATAAGAGATAGAAAGGATGTGAATTTGTGTGGGTGAGGAGTATGGGAGGATCTGGGAGGATTTAGGAACAGGGAGACCATAAACAGAATATATTGCATGAAAAAATGTATTTTTCACAAAAAAGAGAAAAGTAACTATGAAACATATTAATTTTTCCCCCCTGGGACAGGGTTTCACTGCATAGCCCTGGCTGTCCTGGAACTAGCTCTGTAGACCAAGCTGACCTCAAACTCATAGCAATCTCCCTGCCTCCCAAGTTCTGGGATTAAAGGCATGCACCACTGCATGACTCAAATATTAAATTTACATAAGATTCTTTAGAAAGAAAACTAAATTCTGAATAGAGAACCTGACCTTGTTTAAATATACTACTTCTATGAAGTGCATTAAAACACTCAACTATAATATTGGAACATTTATTTAGTTCCTCCACTTAGGAAGGAGAAAAAGATCTCCTTTTTCTCCAAAGTGGGAGCATGAGGGTCGGGGAGAGGGTGGAAGGGGAGAGGGGAGGAAGAAAGGGGAGTGGGGAAGGTGCAAGGAGAGAGGTTAGGAAGGAAGGGGAGTGGGAAAAACATGTTTAGCTCAATAAAAACATTTTAAAAATTTTGATTTGTATAATAAATTTGAGCACATAATAAATAAAACACCATTTATTATTAACTAAATGAGATTCCTAATTTAAAAGGGGGGGGGGAATAAACCACTTTTCAAAGCAAGTCAGGAACCAAACTGACGTCTCCTTTCTCAATAGCCACCCTGGAAATCAGTATAAAATGGACAAATAGTCTTCAAATTTCTGAGGGAAATTATTATCTTCAAGCCTAAAATTCTATAACCAAGCAAGCCTCTGATTTAGTCACAGCACTGCAACAAGGAGGTGAAGGAAGGGACAAGACATCACCCACAAGCGGGTGGCAAAAGAAGGCTCTCCAACCCCCATGGGGCAGCATTCTAGGGAGAAGTAAGTTCCAAGAGTAAAGGCTGGGAACTAAAGTTGGCAGAGGCCAGGGTAGCTAGGGACTGGTGTCCCAAAGGAAATTAAATTGATAGCCCACCCGCCATTTACATACATGATCTATATTCTTAGGGAAAGAGCACAGCTGACTTAGTGGGAAGTACACAAAACACTAAGCAGTCACACAGAGATGTACACACATAAGTAGAGATATTAATCCCCTTGATGTTAGAACGTTATTAAAAAAATAAACAGAAAGAAAGAAAAAGAAATGAAGGCTTAGACAAAAACTTTTAAAATCTGAAACATCTTTAATAAAAATCCTTTTTTTGGTGTTGTGGGTATGTGCACACATGCGATGGCTCATGTGGGGAGGTCGGGGGACACCTTGTAGAAGTCAGTTCTCTCCTTCCACCATGCAGAGCCCAGGGATCAAGTTCAGATGTTTGCACTTGTCAGCAGGACCCTTTACCCACCCAGGCATCTTATTAACCCTCAGAAAATTTAAAATTATAATAATGGGACTATTGAAATTGCCTCGCCCAAAGTTGTGGGATAGCTTTACAGCTGACCCTGGGGTTGGAAAGTGCAAGAGTTCATGGCTACGTGGGGACGATGAGAGACAGAGAGAAGTGTATAGAAAGTGACAAAAAACTAGCCGAGCAGTGGTGACGCACACCTTTAATCCCAGCACTCGGGAGACAGAGGCAGGCGGATCTCTGTGAGTTCGAGGCCAGCCTGATCTACAGAGCTAGTTTCAGGACAGGCTCCAAAGCTATACAGAGAAACCCTGTCTCAAACAAACAAAAAAACAACAAAAAAAGAGACTGTCAAAAATCAATTAGAGTTGTATAAACACATTTGGGGGCCAACAGACAAAAAAATTAAAATAATGGTTATAACAAATATTTTGTAGAAACGTACTTTTGATTGTATGTGTGTGTCTTTCATGAAAGGTGAGAGCCAAGTTAAACTCAAAGAGCACTTGGGAAACATCCAGAAAGTGAGGGTGCTGCTGGCTGCAAAGGGATCAAGGCTGACTTTGTGTGCCCATGGACCACCTTTCTCTGTTAGCGCCCAATTAGGCAAGTCTCCAGGGGGCTTGCCTCTAAATCATCTTTATGACTCAGGGTGCTTTAATAATTCTGAGATCTTAATCATGGCAGAGGCACTTCATCACCAGGGAATGGATGTCTAACACTCCCGTGATGAAAAGTAATTGGTATGCCTACTGTTAAGCCCCCGCTCCCATCTACTGAAAAGTAGGAGTTAAAGCTACACACATGTTAAACGCATTGCGGAGCCTTTGGAAAAGGAAGAACGGAGCTCTTCTCTGCGCTGCAGTTACCTTTGGCTAAAACTGTGTTCTTGGCCATTTATCACTTAGCCCTCCGTGGCCTAGACTCAGGTGAGAAGCAGATTGAGCTATTTGTAAACTCCATTAATTACAAATATATAAACCCTGTCCTCCTTCACCATCCTTTTCCCAAAAGGCAAACTGATTTTCTCTTTTCTGAAGCCTACATAGATTAAGCTTCCCAAGCAATATTAGCATTTAGAATACACACCACCTCAAATGATCGCTGACCTTACCATGCAAAGCAGCACATATTACTGATTTTTTAATAACAGCTTTGGCTTTCCTAAGGTCCCTCCAGAGACTTCCAGAGAACACGGTGAAAGCAAGGAAAACTTATTTTATTTTTTGAGGAGACTCTAAGCACATTTTTTTTTTTTTCGAAATCAAAGGGTCCTTGGGTATTGTCACCACGTAGTTTTATGAGCGGACTTTGCTACGGTCATCTTCACTAACCACCCCATCCTCCGCTCCTGACTTGCAACATTCCTGCAAATGGCATTCTGCAAATAGCCGTGGTATGTCAAACAACTGCTGATGAAGATGTGCAGGCAAACGGGTTAAGAGCAGGTGTACTCTCAATTTCTTCCACCTTTCCCTGTCGTTAGTGTCCACCTGTCTAGTGTGCCTGTGGCTGCGGATTTATTACACAGGACCACAAAAGTAAGGAATGGGAATAGAAAGAGGAGGAGAATGAAGAGAGGGTGGGGTCAGTAGCAGCTTGCAGATCCTGAAATGAATAACCTCTTCTATGCCTAGCATTAATGTGTCCAGAGGTGCCAAGGGCAAAGACCATGCTTCTTAGCAGATCTGAGGCATTAAGGTTAGGTAACCTAGATACTGACTTTATTGGCCAGGCAAAGAATCCTTGGAAGACTCAATCTTACTATAAATTAGTAACAACCTAGTTTGGTTTCCAATAAGATAGTTCCCTAAGACACGAGTTTTATTGCTAATATTATTATCCTCCATCACCTTTTTATAATGCATGTTTTAGAGACACACAAGCAATCATTCAACCCTCACTAATGCCTCATCCAGGCTGATGGCGTAGATGGTACATTACATCATGTAGGAGTGTGGGATCTAAGACCAGAATTCAGTAATGGGAATACACTTTGGATTGTCTTTTCTGGGGGTTGGAATGACAATGTTTTTCCTAAGCACAAGCACTTTTGAAAGTGTTTGTATGAGGAGGGCTATTTATGTTCACCCATGTTTATCACCCTACGGCACACTGCAGAGATATCCTGCATGATTCTTTTAACTATTCTATCTCTTTACCTTCATGAATAGACTTGTGATTTGATGAAGTGTATTCTCTTCCTGCTATCCCAAACTTCTGAGGAGGATTATGATCATTTTATGTCAATAGTAACAACTCTGATTCTTGTCTTGATTGTTTTGAGAGAGCTTGTTGGTAGTCTCAGGTCCCCAACAAAACCCCCAAAGAATCCTTTGGTTATTGCTGTTGCCTGCGAGCCCAGTAATTTCTTCTGGTTCAGTAATTTCTTGTAGGATACAAATGGAGAGGCCTATAATTTTAGCTGAGGTTCCAGAAGGTTCGTTTATTTCTACTTATTAGATATTTTATTGTATACTTCTCGTGTTAGTGGTATTTGGGGCGAAGCTGAAAACAAACAAACAAAAAAGATAAAGAATGTACCTTCAATAAGTTTAGGTGAAGGGACCAAAACTCATAAAACAAACCAGTAAACGCAGGAGGTAACATCGGATTGTGATGGGTTTTATGCCAACATTTGAATAAAGTGGTTTGACAAAACTTGCCCTAAATAGCAGACCTCTTGGGGAACTGGCAGTTCCATTTGGATAGAAGCTTGGCAGCTTCGGGGATGCATCACTGCGATATGATTGCAAGGTTGTCTCAGAAATATGTCAGAATATGAGAATGAAAAACTAAAGAGAAATAGCTTTTGAAATCATTATTGGATTTCTTTTTTTTTCATTTTTGTGTGATGGATTTTTTTTCCTCTGTCCTCGTGACTCTAGTAATTACAGCAGTTCCTGAATCTGTATGTACTGTGCAGCCTTTGAGTTTGTAGTGCTACTGACATTATCAGAATGTATTTCTGAGTAAATAATGTCAAATGCTTTTCTGATTTCTTAAGTGTAATTTCCAGAAACATCCTCAGTTTTGTTCCCCTGTGGCAATATATCTGTCATATCTAACTTCTTATAAATGTATCTTTCCTGTGAAATTAGAAAGCACTGTGCCAAAAAACAGATGTAGATATACTTAAAAATGAAGTAGCAGGTGTTTGGGGCCAGACTTTGGAAGGATGATTGTAGTCATTCTATGGATAAATGGCAAGAAGGTAGGTGGAGTTTTCTATCAAAGAAAAGAAACATTAAGCAACATCTTTTTTTAGGTAGTCTAAAGTGTGGACTGTGACAATATCTAGGAAGAGATATTAGATGCTAAAATTTACAGTGTTATGATTTGCCTTTGAGAGAAAATACGGGTTAGAAAAATCTGTCTATTTCTAGATAAAAATTGGGAAAGCACACATTGCTTTTAAAAGCTCAAAGCCTTGTTCAAGGTTATATATCCACATAATAGACATACTTATTAGAAAATATCATATTTTCTTTTATTTATAATTCAGTCCCATGGGGGCAAGGGGCAGGATGGCATGAGAAGGTGAGCACTTTTTCTCCAGGTGGTGGGTTTTGATGCCAAGGAAGGCGTAGTTGGACTGTCTAACCACAGACCCAGCGGTGACTATTTTCCTAGGGAATAAAAAAGCCCCAAGAAGAAACTGAGAAGCTTGCAATCCCCTCTTATAAAGCAACGTTAACTATCAGATCTCTATTTTCACATCACACAGAGTTCGTGTAAACTATTAAATGATTTGTTTATAGAGAATGTGTTAATTGCCCCAGTATTCTTTTTCAGTCATTCTTCGCTTCTTTTGTGATATTTTTGAATGACTTGCTAAAACGACCACAGTAAACAGGTGGTGACTTTATACACATGTTCCATACATGTCTCTTACTCTTCACAACTGGGTTTTTTTTTATCTTTATAGATGGTCAGTTGTTCTTACAAAAGACAATCTAACATTCTTGCACTTGCCGTGCAAAGTGCATGCTTTTTCTAACAGTAATTAGCAACCCTACAAAGAAGAACATGGTTAATTTCTCCAGCAACATAACTTGCATTTATTTAATGAATTTGAGGGTTAACTTTAAATTGTTTCTGTAATAATTGTTTAGTATTCACCACAAAATCTGCACTGGTCAGTTCACTCTCTGGGGAATTCCATATCTGTCTTGTATATTCAGTTCATCTTTTTGCAGCTATATTGGCCAACTTTCAAATTTCTCTGCAATATGCCTGGTTGGTTATATAGAGAAAGCAGCTATTCTCTGGAGGGCTAATGCCTCATCTCCACCAATCAGGATGCAGTTCATGATTCATTAGGTGTGCTGGTTAGATTATTTAACTTAATTCAATATAAATTATTTAATTCCTCCAGCCTTCCTGGTGTTCAATACGAATGAAACAATTATTCCTGGACAAAATCATCCAAATAACACCACACAGTTTTAACAAACCCCAAGATAGTCATTAAATCCCAGCTAGCCACTGCTTTACATAAAGTTTGCATGCTGAGTTTTTGAGGGAATAATATTCCTAAAATTGTTTGAATTCAGTAAGATTATGCTATTCTATATTTAATGAGAGAACATCCCAATTACATAGCAACATGAGAAATCATAAAATATTTCTAGGTAGCAACTTTGCCCTCCTTTTGTTGTCTATTATTGTCCACGGGGAAAAGAAAGAACTCTGATTTTTGTTTTGTTTTGTTGGTTTTTTAAATGTCAAGATCGTGGCTGGGAACTGTTCCAAGAGGCTAATCCCAGTTCTTGTTCTCATGCCTAACTGGTCAGTGGCTGGTAAACCAAGGGTGCATGGCTGGTGTCAGTGTCATAAAGCACCTGAAGTAATCAACTTAAAGTGAGGAAGTGTTTGCTTTATTTTGTAAGTTGTTTTTATTAATTAATTAATTTTAACTATCTTTTCTCATTTTACATATCAACCCCAGTTCCCATTCCTTCCCCTCTTCCCATTCTTTCCACCTTTCCCCCATCCTACACTTCATTGGCTCCTTAGAAAGGGTAAGGCTTCCCATGGGGAGTCAACAAATTCTAGCACATTGCTTTGAGGCAGGACCAAGGCTTTCCCCACTACATCTAGGCTGAGCAAGGCATTGCTCCAGAGAGAATGGGTTCCAAAAAGTCAGTACAAGCAGTAGGGATAAATCCTGGTCTCACTAACAGTGGCTCCACAGTCTGCCCCAGCCATACAACAGTCACCCACATTCAGAGGACCTAGTTTGGTCCCTATGCTGGTTCCCTTGCTGTCACAGTAAATAAGACAAAAAGGTAGACTATTGAAAGGGAAAAGATCTTCACCAACCCCACATCAGACAGAGGACTGATCTCCAAAATATATAAAAAACTCAAGAAAGTAGACTTCAAAATACCAAATAATTCAATTGAAAATGGAGTACAGATCTAAACAGAGAATTCTCAACACAAGAATCTCAAAAGGCCAAAAGATACTTAAGAAAATGTTCAACATTTTTAGCCATTGGGGAAATGCAAACCAAAGTGATTCTGAGATACCATCTTACACCAGTCAGAAGGGCTAAGATCAAAAACACCAACACTACCTTATGCTGGAGAGGATGCAGAGTAATAGGAGCACTCCTCCATTGCTGGTAGAAATGCAAACTTGTACAGCCACTTTGGAAATCAGTATGGTGGTTTCTCAGAAAATTGGGAAACAATGTACCTCTAGACCTAGCAATACCACTCTTGGGCATATACCCAAAGGATGCTCAGTCATACTACAAGGACATTTGTTCAACTGTGTTCATAGCAGCATTATTTGTAATAGCCCGAACCTAGAAACAGCCTCGATGCCCCTCAACTGAAGAATGGATAAAGAAAATGTGGTACATTTACACAATGGACTACTACTCAGTGTTAAAAAAAAAATGACATCTTGAAATTTGCATGCAAATGGATGGAACTAGAAAAGAAATCCTGAATGAGGTAATTCAGACCCAGAAAGATGAGTATGATATATCCTCACTCATAAGTGAATGCTAACTGTAAAACAAAGGATGATGAGCCTATAGTCTACCACCACAGAGAAGCTAAGTAGCAAGGAGAACTCTAAGAGAAGCATATACAGATCCCCCTGGGAAGGGGAAATAGACAAAATCTCCTGAGAAAATTGGAAGCATGGGAGTGGGGAGTGGGAGGGTAGGAGGGAGGGGGAATGAGAGGAGGAGGAGGGAAGGGGAGAGGAAAGGAGAATTTGAAGGAAGGGGATGGCTGAGATGGGGAAAGGACAGAGACAGAGAGCAAGGAAAGATATATCTTGATTGAGGGAGCCATTATGAAGCTAGCAAGAAACCCGATACTAGAGAAATTCCCAGAAATCTACAAGGATGACCCCAGCTAAGACCCTACGCAATAGTGGAGAGGGTGCCCGAACCGACCTTGCCCTGTAGTCAGATTGATGACTAGCTTAAATGTCATCATAGAACCTTCATCCAGCAATTGATGTAAGTCACATGACATATGTCTGCATATGTGGTCTCTGTTGTTGATTGGGTTCCATGGAAACAAGTCTTTGAGACAGAGAATTGTAGGATTTCTTTGGTTAGGGTTGGTGGAAGGCAAAGCTCCAGTGTCAAGCCACTGCAACTGAGCATCAGCCAGTGCTGCAGAACACTGTGGAACTGGTGTGGCCTTCACAGGTGGCCTGAATTGAGACAAAAGGTGTGTGCCTTTGTACCTCTGTACCAGCCACTCATCAGCTGAGGGCTCATTCCCGGACAGACATGGTCTGGCGGGCCAAGGGAATTTTAGTAGGCTTGCAGTAGTGTGAGTAGCTCTACACTAAGAGGACATCTTGGGGCATCATCGACCTTCTATCATCTTCCTGTAGAAAACCTGGGTGAGGGGTATGAAAGAAACAAGACCGGGAGGCATAGCATCATTTTCTTGACATAGCATCTCCATTCTGTTCTTGCCAGAAAGCTCAGCTCCAGTCTGTAGAAACACGTTGTCTTCTCTACCCCTTTCTTGCTCTCCTTCCTTTGTAAGGTACAAGGCCAGGGAGGCAGTGAGGCGGGACCCTAGAAAATGCCGTCCCTGGAGAAGTACAAACTGGGTAGTGCAATTCCTGGGAGATCAAACCTAAAGCATGGGAGGTGGAATTGCTGAAGTCTACTTAGAGACCCAGGAATGAATCAGTGCCTGAGAGAGGAGGAATCAGAAAGAAGAGATTCAGTCTAAGTGGGCTCTAAGTCATAGACAATGCAATGCCTTGTTTCTTTCACCCATTATTCCTTGCTGAAGTCAGAAAGGGGTCCTGGGGTACCCTCCTTGGCACTTCTCTAGCTAGCTGCACTCTATCGCCACCTTCAGTCTCCAGAGGTATCTTACAGCATCCAGGGTAAGGCTGAGCTGATCTTTATACCCAAGTATTTTCCTTCCCACCTACCTTAGCGGCATCGTTTACGTGCTGTACATTTGTCTCTCTAGGATTCTTTCTTCCATTCATCGACTCATAGCCATTAATTCATCCACTCATTTACTGAACTGCTGTGAACCGCTGACTCTGCTCAGAACGCCTCGATTCATCACTGAGTAATGTGAACTTCTGACGCTCGTTCTGCTTTACCTCTACCAATTCTCAGACTGAAGGGGAGATCCTCTTCTCAGACTGCATCTCCAGCAAACCTCAGACTGCAACTGTCTCCACCAAACCGTAGACTGCCTCAGTTCCTGTCTCCTTCTGCCTCACATTCCTCTCTCCTCCCAGCCATATTACTCCTGTCTCCACCTCCCTAGTGCTGAGATTAAAGACATGGAATCCCAAGTGCTGGGATCTCTTTTAGACAGATTCAATCTTGTGTAGCTCAGGATGGCCTTGAACTAACAGAGATTCCTCTGTCTCTGTCTCCCAAGTCTTGGGATTAAAGGTGTGAGCCACCACTCTCCAGCCTTTAGTGGCTTCGCACTCTGATATTCAGGCAAGCTTTATTTGTTAAAACAAAGCCAAAATATCACAACATATATGTATATATGTAAATAAATATACATGTGGTTATAGTATAACATGTAGACAAGAGAACAAGAAAGGTCAAATATTATGGGATGAGAAAGGACTGAATACAGGTAGTGGACACAAATTATGAAAGAGGATATAAAGCTAATTGTTTTTCTAGTTCTAACTCTGTCCTGGATATTTCATTTTGGTTGGTGGATAAATGCATAAAATATATTTAATAGGGAAAGTATAAAACCCATGTGAACCTCCACAGTTTCAGTTTCTGATTCTAACTGTATAGAGGTTCACTGAGTTGAATAGTCCTTGAGTCTGATTAACTTTAGAGTGTAATTTTTTTATTTACAATATTTTTATAATAAAGTTTAAATAAATATATAATAATAACTGAAAACCTCTATTTCCTTGTTCAGCAGTGTTGAATTTTTGTTTTATGACTTGATTCTATGGAAGTTTCTTGTTCCATGGAGAATTAGTCCTACTGACTAAGTCTTGACCTTCTAATGTTTCCATTAGTCCGGTCACAGGAGGATGGTTGCATAGCTGCTTCTCCCTGTGGCTCTTGTAGCCCCATAATCGCCATATCATGTGAGCGCTGTGTTTTTAAAATGTTTTTTTTATTTTAAATTACGTGTTCATGTATGTATCTGTGCGGGGCTTTGTTGACAGGGCTACAGTACCTCTGGAGGCCGGAAGAGGATGTAGGGTTCCGTGGAGCTGTCGTTACAGATGGTTGTGAGCTGCCCGACTTGGGTGCTGGGAACAGAACTCAGTCCTCTGCAAGAGCAGCTCTTAACCACTGAGCTATTGTGCCAGCCCCAATACTGCTGCTTTCAGTCTATAGCTAGGGAAACAAAGGCAGGAAGAGTAGCTAGCTTTGTATCAGTCACTAGGATGTTCAGTTCCAAAGCCTGTGCTCTTGCCCATTAAATTGGACCACCTGGAAAGATCATAGCAGCGCCACTTGTAAATGACCATTTGGTTTCAAATGCCTCCTGTGTGTGCAGATGTGTGCATTCACATGTATACTCATTTCTCATTCTGTTGAGCTTCTTCAAGTCAGGAGCTACTGCTGGTGGGACTTCATTAGCTATGTAACTTATGTGGGGGCCTGCTTTCTGACTCACTTTTTTTTATTGACTTTCCATATTCTTTCTGTTTTCACTTGAAGATGTGCTGGGAGTCTCTTGACTCTCCCTATTAATTTTTCCCCTTGCCATGATTTTTTTCATTTAAATTTCTTGACAGTGTTATTTGAGTTAGTCAAGACAGAACTTTTATGAAAGACTCGGCATGAAAATTAAGTTGCACTGCAAGGAATTATGGGTACAATTGGCAGGAAGGGCATTTAAGAATCTCTATTGAGGTTCTCTAATACAGTCTATCTGAGACTAATGCAATAGTCTGTGCTTGATTTATGGTGATATATTCCGAAGTATAAAATGCTGTTTGTAAATAGTTTAATAAGAGGCTTTTGCTCCTAACTCTAAATTAGTAGTGAAGCTGATTTCTATTAGAGGAGACATTTGTGAACGGCTTTTCTCTTGATACTTAATAAAGTGAGTTCCTTCTCTCCCTACAATACAAACCGTCGACTTGCAGCGAGCTCTGGGGACCTGGTGCTGTATGCAAAGAATAAAAACATATCTCTGCTCATTGTTTATTTATGACATTTTGGGGTACATATGGCAAAAATCACTTTCCTTACAGTTCCCAGTTCAGTTCTTTTTATTCTTCTTCTTGATTATGTGTTAAAAATCTGGGCATGCGGTTCCTCGGTATCTCCACTCAACTGTGCGAATCTCCAAGCTGCTTTGATTCAATGACATTTCTAGTATTTTAATGAGGCTTTGACATTTTCACATGTTACAATTTTGTTTTATTTTTATATTCATTGAAGTGACTTTCATGTGGCCTTTGTGTGCTAGAGATTTACCGTTTCTAAAGGTGCTTAGAGACACCTATTCAGGAGGAAGAGGTACATTGGGAAATCATTCAGGGTTTTCAGGGTTGGTGTTCAGAGGAGTGGATTTGAGAAAAGATGACTTGCAAGGCTTTAAGTACAGGCTTTTGTTCCGAGTAACATCAAATATAGTTTCTTTTGAAATGGCAAAGGCCAGACTTGATTTAAACACCTGGAGGGCCCCGTGGGTGACATAACTAAAGGAGGCAGCCAGCCCCCAGAGAACTGCAGAGTGGGGTCAGCGGCAGGCAGGCCGCATCCAACGAGGACAGTGCTGGACTGGCTATTTCTGACGGTGGCCATGAGAGAGTGTCCAGTGTCATTAGGCTTCTCAGTATTCGGAGGAATTATGGGAGTCTGGGTGTTGGAAGGCAACAGTCTGACTTTTAACTCTGCTATTTCTGGTTAGAGTGTGCTGCACAGGTGCAATACTCACAGTGAATGGATGAGGCTCTAAATAGACAAAGTATGGTTGGAGATTGTCCCAGAAAACCAGCCCCTCATTCCAGGAATCGTCTATTGCCTATGGAGGCAGTGCATTGTGAAGCTCATTCTGCATTAGCAGAAGTGACCTAAGAACATTCAGTCTCTCTCGAGGCCATAGACAAGGCTGATAGAGCCAGCAGGTCAGGTGACGAGTGGCAAATCCCTAAAGGGAAGGCTAAACGAACGTCAAGTAGGGAGAAGTCACATCTGGTAGGTGAGACCAGGGACCTGAATGGGGATCTACATTCCTGCAG
The DNA here is from genome assembly GCF_982192425.1 of Myodes glareolus. Classification (NCBI taxonomy): domain Eukaryota; kingdom Metazoa; phylum Chordata; class Mammalia; order Rodentia; family Cricetidae; genus Myodes; species Myodes glareolus. The sequence continues at coordinate 34,347,551 of NC_142040.1, forward strand.
TGGCTGGGCGCACATTCAAAGATGATGAGAGGGAAGAGCCAAGGGGTGAAGGTAGGGAAGACGCAGGTGTAGGAGGATGCTCACAAAAACAGGAACAAACGTGTAAGCAGGAAAGTTCGTAGAGGGAAGAAGGAGGAAGGTAGAGAGCCTCATATGAGAAATGTAAGGTGCTAGACAGAGGATTTTATTATGCTTATTTTGGTAAGGACTAGCTATTGATACTTGCTACTTTATTTAAGTTATTGGAATATATTGTTTACTTGCGTGAGTGGGTCTTGCCATGATATTTTCACACATCATCTATACAATATACTTTAATCGTGTTCACACCCCCAACCTTTCAGGTTTATTTCCCCTCCCCCTAACTCCTCTACTCTCCCAAGTAAAGTTCTTTCCACTGCCATGTTTTCTTTCTCAGACATAAATTTAGAATCTATATATGATAGAAAACATGGATTTTTTGTCTTCCTCTCTGTAAGTAGAAATTTGACAAAATGACAAAGGAGGAGGTGGAGCCCACCTTTGGCCCTGTTCTCTCCATCTGGTCGCAACTTGCACACACATGCTCAGGTGAGATGGTTGGCAGTCCCTGGCACGGAGGTTGAATCCCATCAGGTAACCAGGCTTATTGTTTTGCAGCCGAGGCACTGGCCTGAGATGCGCAGCCACCATGGTCTCCTTGTAATCATAAGCTGCATTCACAAGCCCTCCTCATCCTTCCTGGATGTTAAGCGTATTCTAAACAGAGTCAGGACAATAGCCTGAAGACTGGATGAGATCAGAAAGGTGACAGGCCCTAGATCATAGAGGACATCATGTTTTTACATTTGTAGGGAAGCCACGGAAGAAGTTTTGGACAAGACAGTGACACTGAGATTCTGGACTTATTGATTAGTTCTCTCTCTCTCTCTCTCTCTCTCTCTCTCTCTCTCTCTCTCTCTCTCTCTGTGTGTGTGTGTGTGTGTGTGTGTATGTGTCTGTCTGTGTGTCTGTGATATATGGATGACCTTCCTGGTGTGGATGCCAGAGGTTGAAACTGTAGTATCCTCCTCAATAACGTCCCTGTCTTGTTTTTTTTTTTTTTGAGACAGGTTTCTCCATAAACCTGGAACTCCACCTGTTATTCTTTTGGTTTGGTCCCTTTAAGGGGCAAGCCACGCCCACTACCAGCCACTTCTGACCTCTTGGTCGCCATCTTAACCCCTTCCTTCTGTCCCCCTCTCTCGGCGTGCGCACATGTGTCTTCTCTGTGTCTCTTCTATGTCTGTCTCCATGTCTCTCTGCCTCCCTCTTCTTTAAGTAATAAATGTTTACTTTTATGTTTAGCCTTACGTCTATTTACTATGTCCTGTAAGTCTTTTATCCACTGCACCCACCCGCCTGCTCTCTGGGCTGCATGGCAGGACCAGCCTGCCACCCTGGGGATCTTGCAGGGACCCACAGCTGTCCTTGTCGGACTAGCGGCTGCTCTGCGAGCCTGCCAGGGAACATGCCAGCATTATATTTTTTAAGAACAAAACCACCATTTCAGAAAGACTTACTAGCCAGCCAACCTCCACCACCTGCCTCCCTCTGCCCACAAATGCTGAGGTTACAGATGTGTGCCACCATATCTGGTGACAGCAACCATAGCTTCCTCCTTCTCTTCCTCCTCCTCCTCCTCCTCCTCCTCCTCCTCCTCCTCCTCCTCCTCCTCCTCCTCCTCCTTATTTTTCCTCCCTTCCTCTTTTCCCTCTTCTCCTCCTCCCTCTCCTCCTCTTTCTACCTTAGGTTCTCAGGATCTGAACTCAGATCTTCACGTTTGGACAACAGTCTTCCTTGCCCGCTGAGCCATCTTTCCAACACGGAATTAGTTTGTTTTCTTGTTCAGTCTTACTTATTCTCTATCTTTTGCCTCATCCTTTTCAAGAAAGGTCTACCTTAAAACTATTTTCTGGATTTTTTTTCAAATGTGTCTTCTACTTATGCATTTATTTCTGGTTTTGTTTTGAGATAAGGTCTCAAATTCATGATCCTCCTGCCTTACCTAGAAAGAGGTGGAATTACAGTTCTGTGTCAACACACTTGACTTCTGCCTGTAGATTTATGGTGTCAGATGTGACTTTTTAAATAAAACCTCTTACTATCAGACTTTTGAGTATCCTGACGAATTTTAGGGACATGCATTGTCTTTTATAGCTCTGCAACACTGATGACTGCTTTGGGGAACCCTCCTTTTCTTACCATCTTGAGTTTCATATGAAAAGTCAAAAGACCTCAAGTATCAAAGGACTTTTGCATATTTTATATTTAAGAACGAGGAAATATTTTTATCAGAAGCCCTGGTTATAGGTGTAAGGTTTATGAACAAGTTACGTCTCCAGGATGATAAGGTTGAGGCTACCTTGCTGGCTTTACCAAACTGAAAGTGAATTGGAGGCTAGCAAATCGCCTAATCTCTTGTCCAAGTGGTGGAAACGACAGAATCCGGGATACTATAAGCCCCAAATTCAAATTCTGACATGGGGTAAAGAGGTGACTAAGGGAATCTTGGGGAAATATGTGCATTTTTCTTTAGTCACCCATACTTCATAAGGTATTCCATTTTTGTTACTCCGCCCACTTTTCCAGTGTTTCACAAAGAAACTGGAAGGTGATGGTATTTGTAGCTATCTCCTATAACCTGCTGTTAGGTTCACTGTGCCCCTGAAGCAGACGCAGGAGCTTACTGAGTGGGGGAAGAGGCCTCCACAGTATCTGTTGTCTGTGTCCTAGTGTGCCCTTCTGGTGCTCCCTGAAGTGGAGGTCTGTGGCCACTTCAGCAATAAACATTCTGCTGTGTCCTGAGTGGACTCAGTGCCACAGAACTGTTCTCAATGCCTGGAGCCCATACGTCTGCATGAAATCTCCACACCTGTATGGCAGGTCCCCAAGGCTTGACTCAGAGCAACAAACAAAACTGCCACACGCACAGTGAGTTGATGCTCCCTGCCTGTTGCCTATGTCTGTTTCCTCTCTCAAAATCCTCTGACTCCGACCCACTTTGTTCTGTGAATATTCCTCCCACACTGACTGTATTGTATGTGACACCATTGCAAGAAGGTGTCTGTGCTCTCATTGTCCGTGGGTCCCTGTCACTGTCCTTCAGGGACCTGCTGTCAGTGGGAGGACAAAGGTGATGGAAGCCACGAAGGTTCTGGCCTTCTTGCAGCCACCGGTCTCACCTCTGACCATTCCTGGCTATTTCACGTCGTCTCAGTAGATCTGGCATCATGTCTGCAGGGAAACGTATGGACTTGGCTGGGGAGCAAGGGAAAGGCCTCTGGAAGGATGCTTTTGCAGTGCTCTGCGAGAAGCATGCTGTTCTTCACAGTCAGGTTCTGGAAACAGTGAGGTGTAGATGACATTTCTTTTAAGCAATATGCAAAGTTTCCCCCGGAGAAAAGAGATTAGAAGGCAGCATTAATTATTTTCAAGACTATGAGTCCTGATTTCTACTAATTACTTAGATTTGCCACCTGCCTCTTCTGACTGGTGACATTCCATCTGAGGGAACCCAGACCTACAGAGAGAAAGTCTTTCCTTTGGAAAGTGCTTGCTGGAGCCTTCTGAAAGGTCTAATGTGCAAAGCAAGGACTCATTGTCTCCGTTAGGGAAATATGAGCCTACAGCCTGATACACCCATGTCCTCCCATAGTGAGACCTCAGGAAGTCCATCCCACTGTGTCCACATCAGTAGAATGCTCCCTTGAGCCACACCCCAGGCTCAGACTTCTTCCCAACTTTGCTAGCATTTTTGTTTATCTTCTATGCGCCACCTCACCTCTCCATGCCTTGGGGTTTAGGCTGTATTTGAACCCTTTCAACTAATGGGGACCTCTACCTCTGCCCTCTTTTTCCTGAGGCTCCTACAATATTGTTAGCATGGTGAAGAATCTAGACCACTCCTGGGAGCACCTGTTCCAGGGGCTGACTTTGCCTCTCTTTCCTTACCTTCCGCATTTTTCCAGGTCCTTTGCAGCAGTCCGGCTTTCTAGGTGACCCTAGAGCTCCTCATCTCCTTATCGTCTGTGACCTCAAAGGTTCTGGCATGAGAACAATGTTAGGTTTCAGAGCAGAGACAAAAGGCTAGCTGAGGTGCCTATTGACACACTAACTTTGACACACTAACGTTGACACTGGCCACCAGATTCTCCCAACATCCCTCAGTCTCTACCTGTTACAGGCTCCTTCTGGCTAGCATATCCCACCCCCTGCCCTGAACTAGGCTCCTCTTCCCCAGAGGTTCTTCCCTATATAACCCAGCCATTTTGACTATGCCAGTCCTTTTTACGCCTTTTGCTCTCTTGACCCAGACTTTCCCCTTTGGTTTGGTGGCTCCTCTCTTGCACTGCCTCTCCCTCTTTCCCCACATGGCCCAGATCAGTTTGGCCGTGTTTACTCTGGGCTCTTCCAGGTGGCTCAACCTGTGTTTTCCCTTTTATCTACTACAAACCTCCTCCTCCACCAAACCTAGGAGCAGGTAGGTCTTCCTTTTATTTTTATTTTTTTTTTTTGTTCATTCAGATGAGTGTGGTGGTTTGAATGATGAGAACTGTACCCCACAGGCTCCTGTATTTGAACACTTGGTCCCCAGCTGATGCCATTGTTTGGGAAGGTTGTGGAACCTAGCTGGAGAAAGTACATCACTGGGGATGGGATTTGGGGGTTGGGTTTACAGCATGGCCCCACCTCCTGCTCTCGCTGTCTTTGTCCTCTTGGCCTTCTCTGCTACTCTCTCTCTCTCTAACCCCCATCTCTCTGTCTTTCTCTGCTTTCTGGGGGTGGAGTGAAATGTGATCTCTGTGCTTCTGAGTACCAGGCTGGCCTCGAGTTTCTGCTGGCATGCCTTCTTTGCTGTGATAAGCCTCTGAAATAGTAAGGTAAAATAAACCCCTTTCTCCTATAAGTTGCTTTTGGTCACAGCATTTAACATGGCAACATAAAAATCACTGATGGAATGGATAAAATGGGTGCAGCTGTAACACACCCCCTTACCCCCACCCCTAGGTAATGCATATTGTTTTAACTCATTGTGGTGGTTTGACTAGGAATGCCCCCCCCCCATGGGCTTATATATTTGAATGCTAGGTTGTTAGGGGAAGGTGCCACTTGACAGGGATAAGGCGTGGCATTATTGGAGAAACTTTGTCCTTCTTGGAGAAAGTATGTCCCTGGCAGTGGACTTTAGGATTTCAAATGTCCAGCCAGGCCTAGTGTCCCTTCCTTCCTGCTACCTGCTGATCCACGTGTTCCTCCAGCGCTATGTCTGTCTGCATGCAACTATACTTCCCACCATGCTGGTAATGGACTAAGTCTCTAAAACTGTAAACAAGTCCCAATTAAATGCTTTCCTTTCTAAAGGTTGTCACCACAGGCATGGTGTCTCTTCACAGCACAGAACACTGAGTAAGACAGAAGTTGGGGCCAGGGACCGGGGTATTGCTGTGCCAGGCTTGATTATGGTGTTTGTTGGTGGAATGTGGACTTTGGATTAGGAAAGGGGTTGATGCTTTAAGTGGAGCTTAGTGGGCCAAACTAAGAGGAGAATGGAAGACAGTGGTGCTGAACACAATGTAGATTTTTGTGACTTAGCTAAGAGGATTCAGAGGAGAATATTAATAAATGGCCTAGAGACTGTTCTTGTGATAGTTTGGTAAAGAATTTGGTTGCTTTGTGCCCTTGTTCTAAAAATCTGCCGAGGCTAAATGGAAGAGTTTTGGATTAATGGCATTGTCACAGGAGGTTGCAAGGCAACAGTACCGACTCTATTCTGTGACTGTTCATGGTTACTCTTACGCAGATCTATAAAGAAAACAAGCAAGCTAACAAAGGAAAAATATAAAATGTACAATCTGAGGAGAAAAGGAGCACCAGGAGTAGAATGGAGCTAAATCCAGTGCTCAAGGAGATTAAAAAAATATTAAAGAAAATCCTGACCCTAAATGGAATATGAGGAGTGGTGACCTCAGTTATGACCCCATCCAGTAAGCTTCCAACTTGGGAAAAGAAAATTTTAAAAAGCTTAAGCAGCAAAGGAAAACACTGAACCAGAACCAGAACCAGAAAGCTGACACAGCTGTAATTAAACTAAGTTGCCATGTTCCAGCCCCAACAAGTAGCAGAACATAGCAGCTTTGGTCTCAGGGTTCTGGTTTTAGAGTCAAGGATACAAGAAAAGAGTCGTGACATGACTAAATCTCTGAGGCCAGGCCTGTGTCAAGGGTGTCCCCGCGTGAAGGCCCAGAGAAGCCTTTCCATGAAGTAGTGAAGGCGAAGCCTGTATTGTCTCGGAGACTCCAGGATGTTGGAGATGCCACGGCAGCCGTGGGATAGCTGCTGAGGAAAATTGCAGACCAGAGAGAGAAGTGGGTTTGCAGTCAGCAATGCTGAAAGGAGTTGGAGACCTGAAGATGGCTTTGACATCCCACATGGAGATGCATAATTTGGAGCCCTGCTAGTCTTAGGCCTGGCTTTGTTCCAGCATTTCCTCACTATGCTCCCTTTTGAAATGGTAATGTATATTCTGTACCATTGTGTATTGGAAATATGTAATCTGCTTTTTGATTGATTTTTACAGGGGGTTACAGTAAAGAGATTGCCATGAATCTCGGAAGAGACTTTAGACTTTTAAACGGTGTTGAGACTGTGATAAGTTGTGAATGGGGACTTTTGGAGTTGGACTGAATGCATTTTTGCATTATGTTATGGCTACAAGCCTACGGTGGCCAGGGAGTAGAATGTGGTGGTTTGAATAGAAATGCCCCCATAGGTATGTGTGTGTGTGTGTGTGTGTGTGTATGTATAATAGCCAGTAATAGCTGTATCACACTGGAGATGCCAGGAATCTTGTAGTTGCTCCGTCCACAAGGCTAGATATCTGAGTAGTTCCAGTCTGCTGCTGAAAGTCTGGAGAATTCCTGGACATCTGCTACTAGTCTGGGTCTATATTGGAATACACACACACACACACACACACACACACACACGTGCAAATTCATTTTTACTTTTTGTGCATTGGTGTTTTGTCTGCATGCATCTGTGTGAGGATGTTAAGTCCCCTAGAACTGGAAGAACATACAGTTGTGAGCTGCCATGTGGGTACTGGGGATTGAACTTGGGTCCTCTAGAAGAGCAGTCAGTGCTCTTAACTTAACCTCTGAGCCACCTCTCCAGCCTCAGGTTCATATATTTGAAAGCTTGGTTATGAGGGAGTGGTGCTACTTGGCAGGAATTAGGAGGTGCGGCCTTGTTGGAGGAAGTGTGTCTCTGGGGGTGGGCTTTGGGATTTCAAATGCTCAAACCAGGTCCAGTGTCTCCATCCTTCCTGCAGCTTGTGGATCCAGATGTAGAACTCTCAACTCCTCCAGCACCATGTCTACCTGCATGCCATCATGCTTCCCACCATGTTGATAATGGACTAAATCTCTGAAACTTTAAGCAAGCACCAATTAAATGTTTTCCTTTATAAGGGTTGCTGTGATCATGGTGTCTCTTCACAACATAACACTGACCAAGACATGTATTTTCTATTTATTCTACTTGTATTTATCACTTCACTACATGACTACAATGGACTAGTCAGCTGAATAAATATCCGGTGAAATTTGAAGCAGTGCAAATGTAACCTTTCTAAAACACACCTAATAATAATGCCTCAATTTATAGTTACAAAGCGTGAGACAAACATGGGCTTTGTCTTTGTCTGGCGTATTGACTCTAAGAATCTCAACTATGATATAATATGAGCACTCAATGGGAGAAATTCAGCCACTAATTCAGAACCAAATCACAAGCATGACCTTTAAAAGGGGGATCTAATGGCCAGAAAGGTGATAGCAACTTTGCATACAAAGAATGCAGTTCAAGGCAGGGTAGGGAGTGCTCCAGGCTTGATGGAAAGGTGAGCACAGCCCTACTTGGGAGATTGAGATGGTGATGTCTGAACACAGAAGTCATGGGTTGTGACCTGGAAGAGGAAACCGAGCAAACGCTTGCTCCCTGAGTTGCTTCCCGTCAGAGCATTTGATCACAGCAGGGAACTAGAACAGTAGCCACCAGAAAGACTGCTCTAGTTCCCATAGGAGGAGACAGAGAAGGAAAGAAGCTGCCGATTTACCTGGTTAGCTCTAGACTGCGGATTTAATGATTGGTTAGATTATCTTACAGGCTGCGGTACGGATAGTCCGATACTAACCGTTTCACACCGGAGAGGCCAGGAATCTAGAGGGTGCTCAGTCCACAAGGCTGAGGAGTTCCAGTCTGGTGCTGAAGGTGCGGGGGATGGGGGATTCCTGGCCGCTGCTGGTCTTGCTCTATACCGGAGTCCCGAAGAAGCTGCTTCTAACACTGGTGAAGGAATGTTGCAGCAACAGGATAATGGGCTTGCCCGAGCAAGAGCAAGCAGGCTACAAGCACACCCCTTCTTCTATGTCCTTTGATCCCGACTGCCTCCAGAAGGAACTGTTCACATTTAGCTTGGGTCTTCCTCCTTCAGATAATTCCGTTAAGGAAACCCATCGCAGGAGTGCCTGGCAGCTTGAGCGTTAGTGAATTCCAGGTGTTGTCAGGGTGACAACCAAGATTAGCCATCACAGGCGTAAAACTTGGTTTTTATGTCATTTCTAAGTTCCAGGTGAGCCTATCCCAACCTCTTGCTTTCTCTCCTCTTCCTCTCCAGTTGGAGCCCTTGGGTGTGGATTCGTCCCACCTCGACCAAAGGTCGGAGAGTTCAGACCTATTTTTGCTCTTTCAAGGTTATGACAGGAGATTTGACCCAGGGTGTGGCTACCTACAGGTTGCTTGGCCTAGGGTGTGGGCACTGCATGTCCTGCCTAAACAACAGAATGCTTAACTCAGGTTATAGTTACTTTATGTTTCAGGTACTGAAGAGGTAATTACTTTGTTTGTTCCTTGTTTGTATTGTGGTAAAGCAGTATTTTGTGGTCTTCTCCCCTTTTGGATTGGGGTATATATAAAGCTATGGAAAATAAATGCAGGTGGATTCAGTATTCATTGGGTTGCCCTCACGGCTCTATTCTGGGTCTCTGTCTATTTCTTTTGTAGTTCTTTTTTTTTCTGCTTAATGCTTCTAATCTTCACATATCCCTACAAGAACAGACAAATAAGCCAGGCGGGACCAGGTTGATGTTGTCACCCAGATGTGGAATATGATACTCTGTCACAGTCTGATGTTGTAACAAAATAGCACATTCTGGGCGGCTTCAGAAATGTATTTATTGTCTCGCAGTGATGACGCAGTGCAATCAGTAATTAAAAGTCCGCCAGGCTAGCTTACAAGAGATACAGCTTTAATAAAACAGAAGGAAAAACTTACACCAGAATCCCAACTGTCCGGAACGGTGGATCCAGGCCAGAGGGTGGGGGGGCACCAGCCAGGTTTATAGGTAAACTTTTGCCCTAGGGCAACATACCCCACAGACAGAATGTGATTGGCTGAACTCCCCTCTCATCGCAGTTAGAGATCAAGGTATCAGCAGGGTTGGTCTCTGCCACGTCTCTCTCCTTGGCATTTAGATAAACATCCCTGCTCTGTCCTAGCACAGTCTTCTCTCCTAGTGTCTCGGTGATCTAACCTCCTCTTCTCCCAAGGACACCCCAGGACCACTTAAGGGCTTCATCTTAACTAACATCTCTTTGATGGCTTTCTTTCTGAATACATTTTGAGGTAGTGGGGATTAAGGCTTCAATATGTAAAAGGGTGGGAGGTTAAGCACATTTGCACGTAATCTTCCACTTTCCTTTTGTACCTGCTTTGGTGTTACTACCATGCCGAAACAGAAATGGCTAAGCATGTTTGGAAATGCGCGCTTCTCTAAATTTTGATTCCCTCCTCTATGGCCTGATTCCTTGGGTTTTAGCCTTACTAACTAATTACATAGACCAGTCATTTGTGGGAAAGGCTAGACTATTTTTTTTTTCTACACTAGGTCAGATTTTCTTTTTCCTAGAGCAAAAGAGCTGAATCCTATTCCCTGCTACATTAAGCCTTAGATCTTTGTTTTATTGTATCTCATCTTTACATTCTACTGAGTGTCTTCCTTTCTGGGTAGGCTTATGCTTTTCATATGGCCTTGAATAAATTCCAAGTGAATCTATATCTTTCCTTTCCTTCCGTCCTTCACAATCATTGCTTAAACCCACCAGGATCTGGAAAAGCTCATCGCCTTAATGTTCTTCCAATATTTTCTGTCGTCAGCCGAACTGGACTGGCTCATGCATTTCTCTCGCAGTCTCTTTAAGGCCAAGATTTCATTTCATTCCCTTGGTTTCTGTCCACCGTGTTTTAGCGGCATGAAAAGACCCCATATTCCTGGCAACCCATGAATAAATGAAATCATACACTGTACTAACGACAATAGGGCACTGACTCTTCCACCTGCCTACCGAGTGAACTGCTCTTTTGACTATTTTGCAAAATCATAACGACTCACTGGAGGTTTCTTTCCACCTCCCTGGTTCCAGGCCCAGTGAATTATAAACATATTTTATTTAACAAATTCATTTTTTATTACTACCGTCAGCTCCTATCATGGTGGTTAAGGTTCTGTTTGCAGGTTCATAACTTGGCTATAAAATTTTGCTTTAGGCGGGTACTTTGTTCTAATGACTCTTGGCACAAAATGTCATTATTCGAGCCTTTTTCTTTTAACACCAAAGAAAGTCTAAAAAAAAAGTGCTGTGACTTAAAACCCTAACTTTTCAAACTCCGTTATTTTGCATTAAAGATGTGCTTGTCCCCAACTTTAGCAGCAGCGACAACAGATTACCAAACTCCAGCTCTCAAGACGCACATAAGCAGACTAGCGTGGAGCATCTCCTGTCTGCTGTGCAGTGGGGCGCTAGCTGTGTTTTGGCAGAGTGGGGAGGGGGTTCCTTGTGTAAACCTAACTTGTACAAAGCAAGTCACGCATTTATCATTTCTCATGCCCATTTCTGATCTCCCATTCCTTTCTCTCCTCCCAGACAAGGAGGGCAGGAGTTCGCTGTGTGGACCAACAGCTATCCTACCTTTGTGCCGCCTCTGTTTCACTCCATCCTGTAGAGGACAGACCTCTCAACTTGGTGCCACTTTTATTTGCTGGAGGTAAGAGAAACATTGGCCCAGCTACCTACTTAGCCATCGGTGGAAATTAGAGACCTAACCTCACGATTCATCTGCCGGTCATTTTCTCATCTTTTCAATCTGCCGCCGGCTTCCGTTGGCGGTTAGAAGCAGTCAGGTTGTTCTTTCAGTGTCTAATGACTCTTGGTGGTCAGCAGACAGCGACCTGCTCTATCTCTTTGTTTCCATCAAAATGTGTTGGCCTTCACTCATGCGCAAACTCAAAGGCCCGTTTTACAACATGGCTCTTGATGACTTATTCTAAAACGAAGTTAAATCTTAGGTACCATGGCTTGGGAGTGAGGCATAACTTTAAATTTTTATTTCATTATTTATTTGTGTGTGTGTGTGTGTGTGTATGTGTGTGTGCTTCTGTGGGTGTGACCATGTTTGTGCAGCTACCCTTGCAGACCAGAAGAGGTTATAGAATCTGTTGGAGTTATAGGAGATCCTCAGCAGCCTGATATTGATGACAGAAACTGAACTCTGGTCCTCTTCAGAAGCAGTCTATGCTCTTAACCCCAGGCCATCTTTCAAACAGCCAACAATTGTCATTTGTCTATGTAGCATTGAAAGTGCCCATTTTATCAGAGAATAGTCACATATATTTTCTTTTTAGTGATATCATAACTGAAATTTATTCTGATGTAATGTGAAGAAAACTTTGTTTTTTTTTTTAATTGAGAATTGCCACAACATTGTTAAACTTTTACTTGACTGATCTTGCATAGAGTTCCCTGTGCTAGACCACCCTCTGCCTGTGTCGCCCTCTGGTCTTGATAGCTGTGACGGCACTAAAAGGCGTGATGTTAGATAAGCCTGCCCTCCATTTTCTGATGCTTTCAGCTACTTCTCTTAAGCCACTCTGTTCATTCTAAATAGCTTTTGTTGCTATTGTTTTAAATATAGACTCTTATTCCATTGCTCAGGCTGGTCTTGAACTTATGATCCTCTTGCCCCTAGGCTGTAGTTAAGCAACAGTATATATATATAATTTTTGTTTTTTTTTATTAAATTCCTTCTCTTCTGGGAAACTCTACTCTGCAAATTGCATTTTAAAAAATTGGAATTACATAAATATGCTTAAATATATTAAGGAAGAAAGAGTCAACAGTCTCTGTTTAGTCTCTCTAGTTAGAAATGTTATGAATTTGTCTTTGTATTAGAATCATTGATTATATTTCTCAGTAACTGCTGTAAATGGAAGTTCTAACTGCTGGCTGAGCTCCCAAATTCCAGTTGAAGAATGGGAGGAGTGAGAATATGAGCAAAGAGGTCAAGACCATGATGAGGACACCCACAGAAACAGTTTACCTGAGCTAATGGGAGCTCACCAACTCCAGTTGGATAGGGGAGGAACCAGCATAGGTTCAAACCGGTCCCTTTGAATGTGGGTGACAGTTGCGTGACTGGGGCAGACTGTGGGGCCACTGGCAGTGGCACCAGGATTTGTCCCTGCTACTTGTACTGGCTTTTTGGGAACTTATTCTCTTTGGAGGGATACGTTGTTCAGCCTAGATAAAGTAGGGAGGGGCTTGGACCTTCCCCAAAACAATGTGCCTTACCCTCTCTGTGGAGTGGAGGGAACGAGTAGAGGGGATAGGAGGAGGGGAGGGGGGAAGGGAGTTGGAACTTGGATTGGTATGTATAATGAAAAAAAAAGATAGTTTGTTTTCTCTAGAAAAAAAAAAAAAAGCTGTGTCTCCAGTGTCCCACTGGCCTTTCTGCAAGGCGAATCGACTGACTAGAACTTCCGTGACTATGGAGAGGTTGGAGTGTTGCAGGTCCAAAGTCTAATTACAATTTACTTTGGGCTGTATTTAGTTCTCTAAATAGCCATCTCTTGCCCACCTCTCTGTCTTACTTAGCATTCTATGAATAACAGTTGAAATCTTTTGTAACGTATTAACTTAACAAAACGCCAGTACCCATCAACCAAAAAAAGTAAAAATGTCACCTAATATAGCACCTGAGACCTCCAGTAGAGATTTCCCCACTTAGCTATAAGTACCTACTGTTTCCGCCAATGTATTTGAAAAGCATATTGATTTATGACTTTTGCTACTATAAACACTTTGTGAGACTCCACTGAAGCTGGATCATGGAATTTAGAATGACCTCAATAGATCTGTGTTCTTGGGTCATAGTCACACATATCTGATGTCACAATAAATGATCTCTTTTCTGAGGTAAGAGTTATGGTTTCTCATCAGTAATTTTGCTGTTTCATAGAGGTAGGTTTTGTTTTTGGGGGGTCACTCATGTTTCCCCTGTGCTAGCTTGTTTAGCTTTTTGGTTAGTTTAGTCACTGGCAGAATTTTTCTCTTGATACCAACTTGCTGGACTTAGCAGAGGTGGCTGTTGAGACCCCCCAGACTTCATCACCTGTCCTCGTGCACACTGGCACATGCCACCAGTTGACACTCAGTGGCTACCTACTATCCAACACAGATTCTGACCTGGGTGCTTGAAGTCTGTAAGAGCCTGCGGTGCTGGCACAGATGCATTTCATCTTTGTGTTGTTCTCACTTTGGGTGAACAAACCTCAGGAAGACATAAACATAATTGTCTATTTTGACTAACTATGACTTCTTCTTAAATACTCACAATGGGGCTCGTCTTCCGAGAAGTCCTTTGTAACAATTACAAAGGGGCTCAGAAGGCACATTCAATAATGGTTTCTCTCAAATGTCAGTTATTTATTAGAAGGAAGAATAGCTGCAGAGGGATTAAAAGATATAGTTTCTTTTCAAATCTATGGTCCCTTTAAAGTTCGGGGATAAACGCGCAATTGCCTCTGCCTTACCTGTATCTTTCTAAATAACCAACAAACCTGCTCCAGAAAAAATTCAATTTCTCCCTGAAGAGGTGTAAGCGAAGAAAGGAGAGCTCACATTCAGATAAGATTGCTTGACAAGCTCTCCAACAGTAGATGAAGCCAGACAAGGATTGAAATAGCTGTGGGGAGCAGCAATTGGCGCTTGGTTAATTGTGTTAGCTGCACTTGAGGGACAAGGAGGAAATAAATGGTGGCTAAGGGAGATCTGCCTTTAAAAGACTTGGGATTATGTCTCATTGTAATTATGCTTTTGCATAAATAATCCAAGAACTCAACTAGAAGCCATTAAATACTTGGCATTCTCTTCTCAGGTAACTGGGAAAGATTGTGAGGTCCGTTGCTTTTTGTTGCTTGCTGGTCTCAGTTAAAACTGTACTCCTATGATTTGGGGGGATTACAATACTATTAGAGTCATAGCAAAGATATCAGGGGTCAAATACCTGAGTGCCCTCAGGTTTTTACCAATTCATCTTTTGCAATCAGCCATGGCTAGAGGGCATCACAGGACAGAAATGCTGGGTAATGGGGTGCTGATGGGAAACTAGTGGCCAGTGTTAGTAGACCTGGGCATTAGGTGAAGTTACCTCAAACTTCTGGCCTTTATTCATGTGAGAGTGGTGTCACATGGTTGGGAGCAATGAATCAGTATTTGAGACATCAGTTCTTTTGTTTCTTTTCTGACTCTAACAAAACTGCAGCCCTCCTCCCAAAGAGAAACACAACACTGTGGCCTGTGTCTTTTTTTTTTTTTTCTTTTTGTAAGACATCTGTTGACCAATCACTATCATCTCCAGGGAACTAGCTAGCAACATGAAGTATCACCTGCCACAGGGAACTAGCTAGAAACATGAAGTATCACCTGCCTCAACATCTGGAACTTGGAGTTTGGGGCAATCTGTGTTTTGATAGACCTTCCAGAAGATTCTGAGGTATGGGGTGGGGGTGTTTCACCTGCTGCTAGAATGTGGAACAAATGGATGCTATAATTGATTTTTATTATGTTTTGCTGTTTTCACTCAAAAGTTAGGGACTAAATTAGATGCCTAAGACCACTGACCTAGGAAGGAAGATGAGTGGAGCGGGAGATAACTCTGGGGCCACTCCATCCTCCCCAATGTGTGGGAGTTAATCAGTAGACAGAGAATATGCAAAACTATAATTGGTTAGTAGCGGCCAATTCATTTGGAATTTGTAAGGAAGCATCTACATCAAAATTCTTCTTCAGAATCTGTACTTAAAGGAGTGACAGGAGTTAATTCCCGAAGAGCAAGCTGGGGCCTGCCTGGTGGATGTCAAACGAATCAACAAGGGGGTTACCTGAAGTCAATAATCAACGTGTTGACAGTGAGCCCCTGGTTGTGTCATGATGTCGACATGACATTTCATAAGCTCCCCCTCGTGATGCTGCCTAGCCACTCATGGGGCTTCCTCCTGGTTTGAGACTCACAGAGCTGCCCCCTTGAGAGCATCCACACAGATGACTACAAAAAGCAGTCGGGAAACTTCTTTCGCTGCCACTGGCTCGCTAAAATGAGCATCAGTTCTCCTAAAAACCGAGTTTTCTTCTGAGCGAATGGTATTTCCTCCGGTGGGATTTCCTAACGTCGCTCTCGTGCCGCAAACTTAAGCTGTAACTGTCTTCCATCCACTCCAGTTCCCTCCCGTGTTCTAGCAAAGGGGAGAACCGTGGCCATCTGGGGGAGGCAGTATTAAAATGCTATTAGGAAAGGGAGCCCTGGATTCAGGGGGGGAAACAAGAAGCCAAAACCAGCCATCAAACAAAAGACCTTCAAGTCGAGTGGGAACGCAGGTGCGATGGGTGGGTGGGGCAATCGCTGGCCTGTGTTTTCTGAGCTCTGTGGTGTTTGCTGTAGAGCTTCTCCATTTGAGGTTCCGCTTATGGATCCTTAGTGTGACTACAAGATGAGCGCAGGAAAAGTCAAGCAGAGGCCCAAGAACAGTGGATGCCCCAAAGCCCCTCTCTCATTGCCTTGACATTCACTCCCCTCTACGTGGTGCTTTCTGTAACTCCTAACAATTGTTCTCACCAACAGTTCAGAAAAGTGGATCAATACCCTAGTTTCCTGGCCCTTCAATGCACCAACTTTCATGTATGTTCTTCTCCTCTATCTCAGAGGTCCCAGAATTAGTGAGGCAACAGCAGCACTGTCACCCACAGTGATACTCTGCCCGCGTCACCCACAGTGATACTCTGCCCACGACCACACCTCCTAAACATGTC
Organism: Myodes glareolus; assembly: GCF_982192425.1. Taxonomy (NCBI): domain Eukaryota; kingdom Metazoa; phylum Chordata; class Mammalia; order Rodentia; family Cricetidae; genus Myodes; species Myodes glareolus. Next base: position 34,363,775 of record NC_142040.1, read on the forward strand.
TTCCCTGGATTACTTAACTCCTTCTAGATCATATTCCGAGTATTAGTTAAAAGTTCTCCTGGAGTCTACGTTTTACTTTGGAAGCCTCTCAGAACAACCTCAAAGTGTTGCCTCGTGTATCAATCTATTTGTTTAAGGAATAAAATTCTGAAGCAAAAAAAAAAAAAAAGTCAAAGTAATGAAACCTGGGGAGGAAGTGTTGAAAGGTCAACCACGACACAGCTGAATATATTCTTAGACCCCACCAGGAATAGGTCATGCCAAATAGTGATAAATATCGTAGAGAAAAATAAAGAAATGCTCGAGGATGGGAAGTGTTGGGTCTGGTGGGAGGGTGATGATTCTATACAGGCAGTCTGGGAAGATCTCTGTAAGAGAGGGACATTGAAACAAAGCCCTGGAAAGAGATGAGCGTAAACCATGCCGCCACATGGAAAAGGAGATTTCGGGTATGGCAGCAGAAAGAGCAAAGGCCTGGGAGTGGGACAGGATACCAGGTTTATTTCAAGATCGGCAGGGGCGACAGAGTGGCTGTTGTCAAGTGACTATCTTCTATCTTAGTGGACAGAAATAAGAGATAAGGTCAGATTGTGTTGGTCCTCATGGCTCTGTGTGGAGAACACGTATCTTCAGGGAACTATGACACAGGGTTTTTTATTTCTTTGTGTGTGTGTATTCGGAATTTTTTGATCTCTGTCCTCTGGTATAGCAGGATGTCATGAAGTTCAACAACCTTTGAACATGTAGGTTGGTTTGTCATTTTGTTTTTGTTGTGGTTAGAATCTATATCAGATTGGGACCCCCAGAATCATGTCCTGGCTCAGGAACCGAGCAGAAGTAATTTCCTTGGAATTGAAGGAAGGTGCCCAAAGTTGACCCACTTACCACCCGGGGAGTCTAGTAGTTATAATCAGCTATCCTCCATAGGGGACAAAGAAGCTGGGGTATTTATACACCATTCCTGTTGGCAGTCAAGGTCTGTTTTCTGGGATGCACTGGCCCTACAGGATGTTCAGTCAGCTCTCTGGGACACAGTACCAGGGAGAACTCTCAGGCATATCATGTCAGTTCAGACAGGCAGGAAGGTTAGCAGTGCTCAGAACTAAGGTAAGAGAAGTCTGTGGGAGGGCGGGGCCAGTGGGGGAGCTAGACTTGCTTGCTGGCTTCTTCTAATCTTCAAATCTATCTTTGGCCACCTGTTAAGAGAGGAGAAACAGGAAGTGTCCACATTCGCCATTCCATCGAGGCAACTTTGGCTGGAAGGATCTCTCGGAAGGGGTGAGTGGGAACTTGAGATGTACACACAGATCACTCATACCTACTTCTTTCTTTCTCTATCCTTCCTTCTTCCCTCTTTCCTTTCCTCCCTTCCTCCCTACCTCTCTCCCTCCCTCCTTCCCTCTTTCCCTCCCTCCCTTCCTTCCCTCCTTTTCTCCTTCCCTTCCTCCCTCCCTTCTTTCCTTCAAAAGCAGAAGATAACGAATGTGTAAAACATACATTAGTTCCAAACAGAATTTTTAAAGGAACGAGAGAGAACATTTATTACTAATTGCTATCATCAGGGTGAGGATTATATCTTGGCAAACTGCACGGGAGCTTTCGCAAAGATCCTCATTAAAATCATCAGTGATTCATGGAGACTTAGTCTGGCAGATGACAGCCCTGCATTTCACACTGTCAGGGATAGCGACCGCAGGGATTAGGGAAAAGCATTACTTCTTACCCCCAACTTTCCCTTGCTTCCCGCTGTCCAGGATGTCATTTCTGTTGTGAGACTTTCACAAACAGAGAAACCAGGAAACCTCACTCCTCCAGCATGCCTCATAACCAAACACTCTGCTGCAGAGAGGGTTGTTCCACCCTTGGAAGAACCAACAGATCTCTCCATGCCAATCAGTTTCTGGGATCTGACAGCTTGGAATGGGTTTGCATAGCCTCAGAAGCTCACTGCCCCTCCTCTTTTCTCCCCACGCTTGCTGTTTTTATGTCTCATTGCTAAATACAAATTGGTTCTTGAATTTGGCATGGCACGATGTTGTATTCTTCACATGAGGGTAGCCTTTAGGACCGGAGAAGAATTTAACCACATTTTAACCCAGGTCCAAGATAGCACATTTCAAAATAACAAACCCAGGCAGAACTGAAATTGATGGGATAAGGTTTTGTTGCCCCCCCCCCTCCAAATCAAAGCTTCCAGCATAATTACTAGCCACAATGCCCAGGTATGTAATTCTTGCAAAGATTGTTGACATTAGCCTGTACAAAGACTTCTAGAAAATCTACTATATAACAGATACAGATGCCGCAGTACTATCTGAACACAAGGAAGACACAGCCTGGAACTAAAGGAATTCACAGTCTCATGAACAGTTGGTAGAACATGGGAAATACTAACACATCTGTTTGTAGCCTGTTGTAGTCCTGGCTTGGCTTAGGTTGTAGAAGGCTTGAGATAAACAGGTATAAGGTGCTGGTTAAGTTGGAAAAGGGTTGGTCTGAAAAAGCAGGCTTTTCACAATCCATCAGAAACGTTTATGCCAGTAGGTCCTGTATGCCAAGGATCAGGAATGTTCCCCAATCAGTATCCCCAGGGGCTGTTGTCTCAGCAGCTCGGAACAGAGTGTCTTGAAGATGTATGATTCTCAGTTGAGGGTTCTACACTCTGTGGGAGCTGACTTTGAGTATTCTGTGTCTGTAACATGTGATTCTCCTTGTCATAGGGTTTCTTTCTAGGCTCACCCTGACATCTCCGTGTGTCATGATGATGCTATTGGCTGTGGCATTCAGATCCAGTGTGACTCAGAACTAACCTCTCCAAAAGGCCGCACAAAAGTCAGGGGTCCCCAAAGCCAAAAACAAACAAACAAACAAACAAACAAACAAAAAACAGCCCAAAGTTTTGAATAGCTTTCTGCAGCAGCTTGTCCATATAGTAATTGCCACACAAACTAACAATTGTACCAATAATTCTAAATCCAAGTTCTAAGAAACAAAGGGGAATGAAGGAGAAGGCAAGCTTGACATTTGGTTAAAAATCAAAACAAGACATTGGTTTAGGGCCAAGAAGATGCCTCAGAGGATAAGGGTGCTTGCTGCCATGCCTGACAATCTTGAGTTTGGTTCCTAGAACCAACAGGGTGGAGGAAGAGGACTAATACCTTCGAATTCCAATTGCCCTTTGACATCAACACCTGTGCTGTGGCATGCACACGCCTCCCCACCGTAATTCTAAAAAGAGAAGTTTTATCCTCAAACCATTCATAAATCTGGAGTTGCCAGTTATGTATACATGCCTCAGAGACAAAGACAAAGAAGTGTAGCCAAAGCACCCTGTGTAAAAATTATCATGTGTGTGTGTGTGTAGTCAACAGGGATATCAGAGCACTAAGAAACAGCCCGTCTCTCTTAAAGCACCACCCTCTAGAGATATGAGTGTATGCTCATACTTCTCCAACACAAAGATAAAGGCGTGCTTGTGGGATTTCAAAGCACTTGGCTTCTGCTTTCACATGTGCAGTCTATGTGTCTGGAGCTCCAGACAGTCCAGCTTCAGTGCATGCCCAAGTCACGGTCAGTGTCGTGAGAGGCCCTGTGTGTGTGTTAGGTGTCTGTGGTCACGTGCCTGAGAGGGTAAGAGCAGGGTACATGGCAAGGCTGATGGAGAATCCCCGTGGCAGCTAAAACAAATCCAAGCAAAACAGTGTCTACAGTAGGTTTAATGAAAAACAATTTCCTCAAAATGACATCCAATATTTAGGGACACATTTCCTGTTCTACAGATGCTATCAAAGTATAAACATAATGCAAAGATAATACTTAAGGGACTCAAAACATCCCACAAATTGCTTGATGTAAAGTGACTAAAGAGTCTGTTGTTATGGTGTGCTGCCTGGCGGAGTTCTTCCTTTGTTAAACATTAGAATAAAGTGACATCAGCTTGTCACTTAGCAAATGGTCCTCTGCTTTCTAAACCGTCCAGCAGATGGTCCAGGTGATGAAGTGCAGCCCCAGTGTGCTTGCGCTTTTGCTTGCAGCCTCTACCCTGCGCTGCTGCGACCACTCTCTCCGTCAGGCCACCTCGTCAGGCTGTCATTCCTCGGTGTCCCACACCCCAGGTCCCATGCATCACAGTCAAACCACGGGGCTCTAGAGTTAAATTACCCACCTTCTTAATGTCAGCTCCTTCGGTGGGTTTTCTTCCCCATTCTTCACGTGCTCCGCTCAGCCTCCGCAAGGTTGCGAGGTTGCTCGCAACATCCCTGCGCTGAGTTGAAAAGCCCTGGAATTCTCTAGGAAAGAGTGCGATTGTCCTTGCACGGTATAGCTCACTCTTTCTCTTTATAGGACATAAAATTGGAGGCGGCCAAGCCAGACGCCACTCCTCCCAGTCAAAAGAAAGAGATAGGCAGAGATGTGAGTTTATCCTGGACAAGAACACCCAGAAGGGTTGGACTTCCCTTCTTCCCTCACAGATGGAAAGATGAGGGTCCAGCAAATGATGTGCTGCTTGCTACTGGTGGGGTAACAGTAACCCTGAACCTTCTGTGGATAATTTCAAGCAGACCTCTTTTAAAATGTATTTTTGTGAATTTAAACTGTTACTGTCTTCTCATGAAACCACCAAGTATACATTTTTTCCCTTGTGGTTACTCTTTATACTCATTGATCCTGTAAAGGAACCAGGAGCTGGTTATATTTTAGAGGTCAGAAAAGGGAATCATTCCCATCAGAAGGGAGAGATATAGTGACCCATGACAGCGGGCAGACCTCGAGTGAGGAAGATAATATTGACCCCTGAGAGACCCACAGAAGGGCTAGTCATCTTTTCAAGAAGAACATTTGTGCACAGAATCTCTGTGTCAGTGAATTGTTTCTGAATTAGAACAAAAAGTATGTAGCTGCCCGCCATATGTAAATATACAGCTGCATAAATGTAAGAAGTGACTCTGCTATCATTGATTTCAAAATTATTACAAGGTGAAACATGGAATTCTGAGACAAGGGTAGCCAGCATCATATTTCTAACCAAGACGTGGGAAATTATCTGTTGGTAGTTCATGCTGTCGGCAATGGGTAGTGATCAAGGATGCAGGAAAGACTGGACCTTGATATGAGATAGTAAACTCAGGTCATGCTACAGTTCAGTAACCTGCGCAATGAGACTGTATTTCTGGCTTCCAGCACTATTAGGCCAATAGCTCCAATGATGATGTCATGAAGGTTTTTGATTCTCACATTATGGCTTTAGCTAGGACTTGAAGAATCTGAGCCTGTTCACTTTCTGTAGATCTTCAAGCATAGCGAAAGTGATCCTGAGCCTGGCTGTAATGGCCCACACCTTTATTCCTAGCACTCCAGATCTCTTAGCAGGCAGATTTCCACGAAATCAAGGCCAATTTGGTCTACAAAAACGAGTTCCAGGACAGCTAAGACTGTTACACAGAGAAACCCTGTCCTGAAAAACCAAACCAAACCAAACCAAACCAAACCAAACCAAACCAAACCAAACCAAACCAAACCAAACCAAAACCCATACTACAGCTCTCACAGGCTATCCTTACTATCTCTATAGCCAATTATAGTAGTCGTGTAGGCTTTCAATTTGTTTCCTCTAACCCAGCCATCTATAGGTGTTACCTTGACTGCAAGTGGCTTGCTAGCATCCCATTGCCCTTGGAAAGGAGATCAATACTGCACTAAAATGTTGGACCCCGCCTTCCTGTGGATACCCACACCTGATCCAGGCGCGCGCCTTCCCAAACTCAGGCCCACGAGAATGTACGATTGTCCTGAGGGTTTAAAGAGACACACACAAAAAAAGGACCTTGCTCATTTACCAAGAGTAAATGGCAACTTTATTAAACTCAAGTCGGGTATTTATAGAAGTGGGCAAGCAGGATCAAAAAGGGCAAGGCCTCCTCCCAACAGAAGCAGGAAGGAGAATAAAGGCCCTGGCACCTCAGGCAGAATCAGCTGGGGGAGGCCAGGCGTGTGGAGCCCACTGCTAGAACCTTGAATACAGGTGGAATCACCATAACAAAGATAGCCAGGTTCTTCCTAAGCTAACCCCTCAAGCCAGTGCTAGTGCAGAATCTCCAGGGAGCCAGAGGTCACACACGGCCCTGCGAATCTCCAGGAGGAGGGAAAAAGACCTTGGTACCTACACTAAACCCCCCAAACATGACCACAGGAATCCCCAAATCTTGTCTCCTGGAATTACTTCTAGAACCAATTTCTATCTATCAGAGTTCAATTTGGATGCAGAAAACAGAAAGTAATTTTAAAGGCAAAAATTAAATTACAGCAATATATCATTGGATAATAGCAAATACGCCTATGTGAGGGTCCACAGATGTGAGCCTATTCCACCTTGACTGGACAACAGGTGTGGCTACAAACAAGATTCTGACCTAGGGTGCGGTTAATGTTTAATTAGTATTTTGGGTACAGAGGTGGATCCTCTCCCACTGAACCAAAGGTTGGAGAATTCAAGTCTATTCCTTGTATCATGTTAATGGAGTCTGCTGCATTCCCCTATTTTTTTTTTTTTTTGGAGTGGAGTATATAAATGTGTGGAAAATAAATGAGGTGGATTCGTATTCACTGAATTTCCCTCCCGATGCTGTTCTGTGTTTCTGTCTTTTATTTCTCTCATATCTCTGTTCCTATTGCTTAATAATTCTAAGCCTCACCCTCCTACTCTGGAACATATGAGTTTCATCAAGGCTGGTCTTCAATATACCTAGCAGCCACTGTCCCTAGAGCAGGGGTGAAACGCTCCAGGAAGGGGCGTTTCTTCCCTATAAAGCTGACATGTAGACCTCCTAGAGGCCATCATATATATATATATATATATATATATATATATATATATATATATATATTTAGTAAATATATATATTTACTGTGGTACCACTGCAAGGACAACTGAGAAGGTTCTGGGATCAGGAGGGGGTGCCTAGACCATGGCCCTGAAGGGGAAATAATATCTGCAGTGCCCAGGCAGGTTGTTAGTGAGATGATGCCAGCACTCCCCTTGGAAGCTAGCTGAAGGAGGCTGTGGAAGAAGATGGTTTGTATTGCCGCACACTGCTCCTGTGGTCTAAGTGGGAGCAGAGTCTGCTGCAGCTCTGCGCAGTAAAAGCTATGGGACCGACGAAGTTACCTGATGAGTATTGGATGCTGGGGCATAAACTTGGAAGAAGCACACTGAAACCAGGAAGAGAGATTTCTCCAATCCAGAGTCTACCATATGGGCATTTTGACCAGCCCTTTGTATACTAACCTTTATCTTGGCTAGTACCATTGTACTGATAGTATATATTAAAATAAACTGCATCTATAAGTCATTTACTCAAGGGCAAACACTCTTTGGGGACAAATTTGTTTGCTTTCAAAGGTGATATGGCTTATACACCATCTGGGACACCACGGTTACAGGACTAGAGCAAAGAGGAGTCTCTGAGCAGGTGACAGGGACAGTTTGGACAATGTAAGGGTAGCATTACACCACACCAAATGTCCTGGCACAATAGACACTCCCATTTCATTGCCAACCTGGAGAAAGGTGAGTTCCCCTTCAGCAGAAGGTTTCACACATATGCTGACTTAGATACCAAAGACTCTTTCAACAATGGTTCTCTATTCCCTAAATCTCACCACCATCTTTGTCCATCATTGTCTTGGGTCATCATCCTAGTCATCCAGCTGGTGGAAAGAAGAGAACACAGAAAAAAACGACCCTGTTTCTTTAAAGTTTGACCTGAAAGACACATGGAAGTCTTATATATGTTCTGTAAGGGAGGACCAGTTACATGGTTGCTGATGCTCACATTTATAGTTGAGCAATGGAATCCTTTGTGAGGGCCACCTTCTCACAACTGCACACCAGAAACAGAAGCAGACTTTAGGAGTGGCCAGGTCTCTGAGACAGGACTGTGGGTCACAAGGGACACATGCTGTCACGAACCAGTGCTTGGCCTGGTTTCTGGCATTTAAAAATAGGGCTACAGCTGAGAAGGTAGGATCTGGTGAGGCTGGGTTCTAGTCTGGACCTCGGCAAAGCAAGGACACAAATATTTATTAACAAAAGGAAAGGCAGAAGGCATCTTTACCATCCATACCCATGACATTTTCTGTTGTTTCCAGAACTTTGTTTTATGATGTAGCATTTTTAAGTCACGTGATAAAGAATGGAAGATGATGAAGTGAAATGGTATTTAGTGTGATTAAGGTTGCTCAAGATTCATAAAAGACTCAGACAAGAGGATGAAGATGGGGCCCTCGTTCCTGGAATAGGAACTGGAGTCCTTGATCTCAGAAAGAGAGCCCTAGGGGTCCCATGGTTAGAGCCTAGGATCAGAAACAAGATGGACTAACATCAGTGGGCTCGCTCTTATTTACACCTGCTGAGAAGGGCTTCATTTGCATTACAGCTGAGATGGGATTGTTTTCTCAGTGGAGCAGTGAACAATCTCCCCCAAGATTAGAAGGAGATAGTGAAGTCAGGAACTAAGGAAGCCAGGTTCTTTCTGAGGTTTCAAGATGAACTGACAGGGGTGGGTGCAGGGTGCAGGATGGCAGTGTGATACAGACTGGTGAAGAGATGTTTTGATTTCTTCTTCTTCTTCTTCTTCTTCTTCTTCTTCTTCTTCTTCTTCTTCTTCTTCTTCTTCTTCTTCTTCTTCTCCTCCACCCCCTCTTCCTCCTCCTCCTCCTCCTCCTCCTCCTCCTCCTCCTCCTCCTCTTCTTCTTCTTCTTCTTCTTCTTCTTTTCTTCCTCTTCTTCTTCCTCCTCCTTCTTCCTTTTCCTCTTCCTTCTCCTTCTCTTTCTTCTCCTCCTTCTTTCTTCTTCCTCCTCCTCCTACTTTCTTCTTCTCATATAAAGGGAAGGAGCAACTCTTGATTATTGCTGGCAATGAAGTAATAGCTATTGTCATTGTGGCTGATAGACACTGGCCTCTTATAACTCATAGAGAAATGGCAATCAGAAAGAGGCTTTGTGAAAAGGAAACCTGAGTGGAAAATAGCCAGAGTCAGAGTCCTGAAAGACTTTCTGAGGCTGGGTAAAGCCCAGAGCTCCATTCTCCAGTATGGCTATGTGATCTCTTTTCTCTTCACATCTAGTTGACAGAGTGACTTGGCTGGTCAGCCTGGGATTACAGTGGCCTGGACAGGTCCAGAAGGTCTAACGATCTCTGCCTTTCTAGTCTGGGTCCTTTAGGACAGCCAAAATTTTACCTGCTGGAAGCAGCCTCCTCTACTGGGAATGTGTAATCTCAGGGCTCAGCTATTTCTATGGATAGAATTCCCCTGTGGCTATGAATGGAAGTGTGAGTGGCCTGCATATTATGAGCTCTGCCACAGGAGAAAAACGCAATCCCAAGCCAGGGATGTAATGGCATAGCATTGAAGTGCTACGTGGATGACTTCCCAGACCCCAGTGTGCAATGGCAGACCGTTCAAGTGCTATGTGGCCTTGAGACTGTAGAATCAATTTATCAATTTCAACTTGATAGTTGTGCAGATATCTATAAAATATTTATAGTTTTTATAAATTATATTGTTCATGATACAGCCTTTAAGATATTTACTTGGGAAATTTTTCTATAGATTACTGTGCTCTACCTGTTAGATCTATATCACTGCACACTGGGCTAGTAGTCACAAAATCTAGATCCTCTTTTGGCTTTTGATATGAAACTCTGTAGCCTCGGACAAGTCCATTTGCTCCTCTGATTCTTCTTGTGTTTAAAATCAGAATGTGGGATGGTGGACTACCCAAGATCCTTTCAGCCAGACACAGCATGTGTTTCACTTCTAGCAGACACAAGGCCAGCAGCCCTCAGACTGGAGCAGTTTTTCAGCTCACCGTCAGAGAGTCTTAGCTTAGCTCACCAAGAGCCCAGTACAAGGGGGAAGAAGACTCCATCTTCCTGTCTAGATGGGAGTAAGACTTCTGAATTGTAACACATGAAGAAAGTCCGGAATGTAAGCTCTTATGACCAATACAGAGGTTTAGACTTCAGGCTTTGCAACTGAACCAGTTGTGGTGGGTTACCCGGAGGCTTCCAAGTCAGCAAATCAGGGACTGTGGCACACCAACACTTATTACAGCATTACTCACAATATATAGCTTATGAAATAATGTAGGAGTCTAAGAACAGAAGAATGGATAAAGAATATGTGACAGATTGCAATGGGATTTTTATCAGCTATAAAGAAGAATGGTATGTCTTAGAGAAAAGTGGGTAGAAAACTGGAGGTAGCCATACTAAGTAAATTTAGCTGTCTTCAGAAAGACTAACATGTTTGCTGTCATGGACTAGCTTCAAACTTGTGGAGATCTGACTGCCTCCCGAGTGCTGAGATTAAAAGCATGTGCCACTACACTGAACCCTCCCATCTACTCTTCCATTTTCTTATGCAATGGCCTTAGCAACCCACGGTGGGTGATTACTGGAACTGGAGAGGTCTGAAGGGGATAGGACAGTGGATTTATAAACATGTTGTAGTTTATATTATAGGTCGAGACACAGCAAAGTGCCCAGAAATATTTGTAGATTAGCTAATGAGGGGAAAATGTTCAATGTAGACTCTTCTCAAAAATATTATAGTAAATGGGTCAACGAAATGACTCAGTGGGTAAAGTCACTTGCCCCCAACTCTGTTTAATGGCTGGAACCCTCATAATGGGCAAAGGACTCTTAAGAGTTATCTCCTGATCACCACATGAGAGTCTTGGTATACATACATAAATACACACACACACACACACACACACACACACACACACACAGAGAGAGAGAGAGAGAGAGAGAGAGAGAGAGAGGGATGAGGTAAGAACATCAAGAGGTTGAGGCTAGCCTAGGCTGTAAAGCAAGACTTGTCTCAAAGCAACATAAAGGAAAGAAGCTATTACATGGTTTAACCCTATTGCTCTACGAAGTAGGGACCTTACAGTGTTGTTATTTCAGTTTTAAGAGCTCATCAAATTGGCCAAGGGGACCCAGTTCACATGAGTCAGAATGTAGAGTTTTCCCCAGCAGGCTGATGCTCTCAGCCAATGGACCTACCACTCCCCAGCAAAAGAGAGACATTGTGCTACCCATGCCACATCAGCTCACAGAGCAGGCTTGGAGGAAGGCTTCTTTTGCCTCTCCCTTCTGCGAATGGCTCGGTGTTGGGAGCGGGGTGGGGGGTGGGGTGGGGGGATGGGGAGACCAAGCCAAAGGAAACGGGTGACTTATTTGGTTGGAGGCAAAGAGGGACTGCAAACAGTCAAACCTATTATGTAAGAGACAACGAGGGCTGTGCCAAAGCAATCTGATTTTCAACAAGCACCGTGATATCACATTCATGTTGGGGCTGAGAAAAGACTTTTGCTTAGTGCTTTTGAGTGAGTCGAATCAGGTGGTGTGTCACACACAGTGTCATCCTTGTTCCCAAATGAAACCTAAACAGGTGCACGAGCACTTCACACAGCTTGCTGAACCTCGCTTCTGGACGGAGGAGTCCTGAGCCAAGCCAGATGGGCAGGGGTCCCGGCACGGCTGGTAGTGGGACCATGGGAATTCTCGTTTGTGAAGCACAGGAGTGTGGGATTCCAGAGGCTCTGAGGACGGAGTGGCTGAGAGGATTTCTAGAGACTGTCCCAGATAGATCATTTAAAACTTTTCTTCGTAGAGAGGGAGGCTTTGTGCTCCCCAAGGCCACCCATTCTCAGGATTCAAAGCTGCCCAATGGCCACAATGAGAATGGGATGGCTTTATAAAAATTTCTCACACTGGTACTTTAATTAAAAGAAAATCCTTCTATGTTCTGTGGCATTTAAAAGCGTCATTGTAATAATGTTTGCGGAAATAAAGACTTCCTTTGTGTGCTTTGCAGCCACATCTCCATGGCAGTGAGGGTTGCTGGAGAGACAGAGCCTCTTGAATGCACTATGCAAATTTATGAAAACAACATGTAAATCAGTAGAGTTCTAGTGACTCAAAACAAATAAACAAACACATGAAAGAAAGGGAGTGATTACTATGCCTAATAGGAAATTTCTGACTGTGTCCATAGGGTTGTCCCGGGTGTATGCTGTCTGTGTGTCTGTGTATGAGATATATGTGTGTATGAGTGTATATGAATGTGTGTGTATGGGTATAGGGTATAATGTGTATGTGGTTATAAGTGAATGTGGGTGTATGTATGAACTATGTGTGTATGAGTACATGTGACTGTATGTGTATGGCATGTATGTGTGTATAACTGTATGTAAGTGTGTGTGTGGCATGTGTGCATGTGTGTGTGTGTGAGTGTGTGTATGTATGCATGTGTGTGTGTGAGTGTGTGTATGTATGCATAGCATGTATAAAGTGATGAAGGAGATGTTAGGACAATGATGGGACTTCACTGAATCTAAAAAAGGGGCCCCTCATGTGCCTTTGCTATTTATTCCCTGAGACCCAGAACTCTCCTTTGTCTGGAGCAATAGTTATTATTGGAGTGAAGCGGATTGTGTTGCAGTTCAGGAAAGATTCCCAGAGCTAGGAATCAGAGCAGGAGGAGAACTCCCTTAAATTCTGGTTCTGAGGCCCAGCCAGGCCACAGCTTAGAGGCCTCATCTCTGGCAGTGCCCTGCCTGGGTCTCTACAAGGCCATCTGCATGTCTCCCTCCAGAGCGTGTACTCCATTCTGACTGCATTCTGGGCACCGGGAAATACAAGCTTTCTGACACTGAAGTTAGCTGACTTGTTAGGAAGTTACTCCTCTGGTCAAAGGAGGATGATGAACTGCATTCTGTAGTTTGCTAGCTCTGCTTATGACATGTTGGAAGCTGGTTCTATGGTCTAGAGTTTCATTGAGCCTCTGTATCAACAGTAGTGAAAGGGTACATGAGCAGGGATATTTTCTCACCAGCCTTGAGTGTCTTATCATCTTGGAGAATTGGTTTCCTTTGAGTCTTAGATGCCTCCTTAGGGTAAAACTGAGTTGGATGAATGTTAAGGGCTCTGGAAGATAAGCATCATGGGAAAGGGGATCTTTGAAGAAGATTCTCCTGTGCTCTGTGAACCCACAGGAGACCTGGTTTGAAAAGGAGTGTGCACGCTGCTCGTTCTGGGTAATTTGCATATGCAGTTCTGAATGGTTTGGTAATTTGGTATATTCTTCAAATACAGTGGCATTGGCATATTATAGTTGCACACAATTGTAGGGTGCTACAGTAATTAACTTAATAAAGCTCATTTTGCTTTCTTGATATTACAGCTTTCTGGACTTATTGAGTGAGGTTATGAAAACAATATGTAAATAAGCATTCAAGTGTTTTAAGTAACTCACTCAAACAGGACTAAGTATCAAAACTTGAGTTATGTTTACAGTTAGCAACCTAGCTAGAGTTCATGTCACAATTGTCAGACTTATTTTACACTTCACAATGTAGCAGTTTTCATCTATGTATTACTATCTAATAAGTTAGCAAATAATTTACCTCCGGAATGAATTCTTGAAAATATTTTCTTTTGTTCTGGACACACAGGTGGCTGGCAAGTAGGGTGAATCTGAAGACTCACTGGCCCCAAGGTTCTCCCAGCTCTCCTTCCTTCGTTTCTGTCCACACTGTCTTCTCCCCTCATAAATAAGTACCTGTCCTGTCCAGTGACCAGAGACTTTGTATTTTGATTTCCTTAGCTTTACAGAGAAGTATTCCAATTGTCCTAACAAGCTTGAATCCCTTGATTTTCCTCTTTTGCTTCATCAAACTCAGCTTTAACAGTTCAGAGAAGCACCAATAGCTACAGTGAAACAGAGACAGGGAATTTTTTTTCCGATAACATACTTTGTTAACAAAGATGTCCAAAATATTATTATTTCCAGTTTGAGTCAACATGAATTATTAATAAGATACTAAAACCATTCATGTATAACCTGGTGCCTGTTTTGCACTCTCAGCACATCTATTTGGGACTATCAACATTTGAAGTGCTCAGTAGGCACATGACTACTGGTTGTTGAGTTGGAGAGCAGAAATTGAAGCCTTCAGCCTTTGACAGTTTGCTCGGGACCGCAGGAAGCTGCAGATGTGAGATGTGGAGACGCCTGCTTCCAAATACATGTGCTGTATTTGTGTGACTTGTTCATCTTTGCAGTAACATGAATAACCATTCCATCTTGTATGCCTACTTACGTAATTAATTAGCGTTTATACAGCAGTTTATGTTTGCGAGTGCTTTATTGATGTAGTTGCCAGTATATTTATTTACTTCCATGTTTATGCCTTCCTATCTGCCTACCTGTGCTAATTACTGCTATAATTATTGACGGTGTTTAAGAATACAACTCATAGTTACCTTCAAGATTACCAACTACTATTTTTAATAAGAGTAATAAATTCTATCTCCCCTTTCTAAGATCTGCTGTTTCACAAAGAAATTTTCTACCTCCATCCAATATTCTCCAAGTTCTTGGCCTGCCTAAGAGTGAAAAAATACATTTAAAAGCAATTTAGTAATTGTCTTTCCCCCTTTGTCAGCTTAAATTTTGCACAAATGTGATAGAAATTGAATGTCGTATCTCATAAAAACAGTCTCAAAATACACAGCCTTCCAACATGAAAAGAATAATTACAAATAATGACATCACTGTCAAAAAGGCTGTCTTGTTATTGAGTGTCATTTCCCAGTAATCATCCAAAATTTATCTTTAGTGTGTGTGTCTTTGTATGCATGTGCTTGTGTGCATATGCATGAATGGATGCACATATATGTGCTCATGTACATGTGGAGGCCAGAGGTTGATGTCAGGGGTCTTCCTTTAATGTTTTCTACTTATTCCTTGAGACGGGATCTCTTCCTGAACCTGGAGCTCACAATGTGGCTAGGCTAACTCACCAGCAAGTCCTACCTACCTTCCTGCCACTGTTCCCAATACTAGGAGTACAGGCACATGGTCATTTGTGTTTTTTATGTAATTGCTGGGGAGTCAGGCTCAGGTCTCTGTGCCCACATGGCAAACACTTTATCCATTGAACCCATCTTCCCAGTCATTCATTTAAGACTACTCTCTGACAAGCAGTAGAGTCCAAAGGCAGGAGGGGGATAAGAATGCATAGATAGAGTTCAGGGTACCGTGTCCTGGTCACTCAGGTCACACAATGCTGGAGTTGGCTCTCCAGGGATGAGAGGTGAGGTACAAAGAGTGGAAAGAGCAGGGAGAAATGGAGGTGTGTTGTGATTGGGCGATCTCCACCTCGCCCATTGCTCTCCCCGTCACCTCCCTTCTTCTCCCAAATCGATGAGGAGGGAAAATTACAGTATTCCAATTCATTCCATAGTTTTGTGGCTCGAGGTGAGTGGAAACAGCAGCGAGAGGAATGCTATACATCACGCAACGAGAAGGGAGCACAAAAAATTGTACCAACAGTTACGAAAATGCAGCTGGCGCTCAACAAAACCAGGCAGCTCTTGACTACAACGGCAACACCACCCAAGAGACCCGAGGCCAACTCCCACGCTGAAGCAATTTTGTGAGCCCAAAATTGGGGATTAGAGCCGAACACGAGCGGTCCTTCTCCACAAATCAGCACACACCCACCGCTTCTGCTCCCGGCTCTGCTGCTCCCTGGAGGAAACCATCAAGGCTCTTTCTGTCTCTCTTTAAAATGGGAGCTAAATTAGTAACTTACCGCAAAGGAGTGTTTTCTTAATTACTCGCGTACAAATTACTTGACATTAGTGAATGAAAGGTATCAAGGAGAATGCAAGCTATTACCATGATTATTTTTGTTCTAATATAAAGCGGTGGACCAGAAGCCCTTTCTATCTGTGGATTATGTTTTAGTTCCCTGATGCTTCAGGGACTGGTTCCTAAGGCTCCAAACGCCATTAGTACAAGCAGCCTTTCAAGGCGGACCAAGAGAGGCTGGCATTCCCGGCTGAAGATTGCTGGGTGTGGAGTTGAAAGAATAGGTTTAGGGGGAGAGAACGGGAGCCTGAGTGGCGGCCTCATCCTGGCTGGCCACAATGTGAAAAGATTCATTTCTCATAACCTCCGGTTTCCGCTCATTCTGTTTGCAGGTCTCCCAGTCTTGGTGGAATAGCCTCAGGGAGGTAGAGAGGTAGATAGGCTCCACCACCACCACCACCACCGAAAACACTGCCAATGACAAAAATAATCATGAATTGGCACAATATGCCATTGCTGGAGAGGAAAGAATGGCATCCTCTAAGTTATGGCTAAGCCTCTCTGGAATGAGGGATGTGAGAAAGAACCTCCTAGTCTGACTCGAGAGTTTGGGTTTCTCTGAAAAACTACCAGAGCCAAATCAAGGCTGCAGTAAACAGCAGGCATTTTAATTTAAAAAGTGGCGGTCCTGCCCAGGAGGCAGACTCGGAGGGCAACCTCACTTGCCTAGCAGATGTGAGCTTCCTGGGCTGGACTTGGTTTGCCTCTGCCTCTGTGAAGCGTGCAGTGATGTGGCCTTCACAAGAAGTGCAGATTCGGGAGAAAGTGGCACAGCCTGGCAATCCTTTCAGAAAGTTGCGTGGCGGTAGCAGAAGGCCTTGAATGCTTCCCGTGGCATCCTTTTGATCAAAACATTTACTCTGCCAGAGTAGGCAGTAGGCTTTTGTATAATTAGACAAGTTCCCATCCAGCGAGATGGTGAGAGAGAGGGAGCCATACCCACTGGATTTCTCTGTAATAGAGAGGTGTTTATTCTCTTCTCTGAAATATCTTCCTGATGAATTCCAGTGTGTTATGTTTACTATTAATGTCTTAATGATAGTGACAGGAGACTGTTTAAACCTCATTTCATGGCCGACTTTCTATATAGAAAAGCTCTCTCTCCGCCCATATGCAATTTTCTGTCCATTCATTAATTGTACTGCTGCTCTCCTAAGTTTATTTACTGCTTCTAAATATGTATCTTAATTTACATGTCAAGTCCCACGGGGTGGCTCTAAAATGTAAAATCTTATATAATAGCAGGAGCAGCCGCAAATATTTTATATCCGGGGCTGCTTCTGAATCCTAATTCTGCAGATGGTGTGAGGTTCATTTTTATAGAAGCCATTGAAAACTAATAAATGCCATCCACATCATTCAGCATTGTCAATAACATACCAGATTGTGTGCCCAGGGATGCTTGGGAAGCAGGATGAGAGCCCAGCCCTTCCCTCTGCAGCCTCCAGCTGCACAGCCACAGCTGACTGGTCCTATCAGCCCCCACAATTCTGCACAGCTCAGCAACAAGGCCAGGCTTTTTGCATCTGTACAGGAGAGAGAGGTGAGCTTGTCACTCCTAATGCTGGGTGCATTTGCCTCGTCAAAAGCAATAGATGAACAGAGGAGAAAAAGAGAGGAAGTAACAGAGAGGCCACTACCTGGCCTGGTGCAGAAACCATGCTTTCCTGACCTTTTCCTTCCTGTACAGTCTTACTTAGAGCCAGTCTCCCCACAAACACAGATCTATGCACACATGCCTGTGTTCATTTTCTTGTGGAGGCCAGAGGTTAATGTCAAGTGTCTTGTCAATTGGGTCTTGAGATAAGGCTTCTCAGAGGAACTGGAATTCACTAGCTGGGCTAGCCACACTGGCCAGCAAGCTCCGGGGGTCTTCCTGTCTTAGTCTCCCCAGTGCTGGCATAGCAGATGCTTGCCACCATGCCAGGCATTCTACAGGGATATTGGGATCCAAACTCAAGCCCTCACGCTTTTGTAGCAAGCTCTATGTCTAGCCAAAAGGCATTGTGACACATTGTGACAATAATGTTCTCACTTGAAAAATGTGTGATTTAGTTACAAAAATAATCACAAAGGATATTTACTTTAAGTAATTTTGTATTGGACTGTATTCATAGCCATCATTGGGCTTATTTGACCTATAGGCCATGGGTTAGACATTCCTGTTTGACATTTTTTCCTTGTCTTTAAATATTTATTGGTTTTTATTTTATGGATAGGGATGTTTTTCCTGCTTGTATATATGTGCACCTTATACACTTCCAGTGCCCACAGAGTACATTAGAGGACGTTTGATCCCCTGGAAGTGGATTTATGGATCCTCGTAAACAGCCATGAGGGTACTTGATACCAAACCCAGGTCCTCTGCAAGAATAAGTGCTCTTAACTGCTGAGCCTCCAATCCCCTCTCCACTTTTATCTTTTTGATAAATTCTCTTGTTTAGCAAAACAAAGTTGATGTGTAAAAAAAAAATCGGCAAAGGGTTGAGAATTAGATTTTAGTGAATCTGTGTTTTATGCTTGTTCCCTTCCTTTTGCCAAATGGGTCTCGGTTTCCTACTACGTCACAGGCACCATCTATGCAAATGAGTAGACAGATCTAGAAACAAATTGACCCTGCCCCAGAGGAACCGACAGTGTAAAAGTGGTGTTCCAGTGATAGCAAGTCTTAATAAGTAGATGATGCACTCCAAAGGAAGGGGAGAGAGAGAGAGAGAGAGAGAGAGAGAGAGAGAGAGAAAGAAGAGCTTTTCCAGTCTAAGGAGCCCATGGAAGAAGGTGCCTATGCATAGAGACCTTATAAAGGAGAGGAGCAACAAGCTGGTCTTTCAGGGCCCTGAAATGAACTAACGCCTCCCAAAGCCAAAATCAATTCCTTATTTTTGTCAGCTCCCTTAGGATCTGCTTGCCTAATTACAGAATTCTCTTTGCTGTTTCTCTCTCACCACTGATTCTTTGAACTAGATTTGGTCTAAATGCAAATACCAAAAGAGCAAGGGGATCTTCTTACCATTCAGCCACCCCAGGAGGTGCTGTGATGAGGTTGGCCTGAGTGGTGAGTGGAGTATCAGGTAGGCTTCCTGAGAGGCACTAGCTTGGGGAAGCAAGAGAACAGCGGGGCCCAAAGCAGCTTGGGTGTAGAGGGGGAAGTAAATGGCTCAGTAACATTTCTCCTTCAGATTCACTGAGGCCCCTGACTGGGAGTTATAGGGAGAGAAAGCCTGGCTGCAGACATTCCTTGCTGGTACAGTCCACCTCATCTAAACCTCCATAATCTTTCAGAAATGAAGGACTGTGATGTGGAATTTCCCTCTGTATGCTGTGCTTGCCATTGATAAATAAAGGAACTGCTTTGGGCCTATAGCAGAGCTATAGGGGAACAGAGCTAGGTGGGGAAAACTAAACTGAATGCTGGAAGAAAGGAGATGGAGGTAGAGAGACACCATGTAGCCCTGCTGGAGACAGATGCCGGAACTTTAGCCGGAAAGCCACTGCCATGTGGCAATACACAGATTAATAGAAATGGGTTAAATTAATATGTAAGAGTTAGCAAATAATAAGCTAGAGCAAATGGGCCAAGCAGTGTTTTAATTAATACAATTTCTGTGTGATTATTTCGGTTCTGGGTGGCCGGGACAAACAAGTGGCCTCCTCCAACAGGATTGTACCTACTGACTACAATGTTTCCCTGTGTGTATTGTTTTGAAGGTAGCTAGAATAAAGATCACCTCCTGTGTGTGTAAGTCTTTGCTACTAATAGAACAAATCTTAGCCTAACATAGGGCCTGCATGTACATTCTACAAAACACAATGACTGTTTACCCTCTTCTTGTGTAAGTTGTGATTTAGTAGCCAAGAGTATAGTGATTGGGTATGGTGGCACAAGCCTGTGGTCCCAGTACCCAAGAGGCTGAGGCAGGGAGATGACTTTGAGCCAAGCAGGACTATATAGTGAAGCCCTGTCTCAAAAGCAAACAATCTCACATAGATCATTTATGGTAGGCTTTGGGAACAAGATTTCAGGGGGAGGAAAACATCCTAGTTTCTTGCCAACGGTGTTTTGGGGTGGGAAACTGTATTCAATAATACACGGCTACATTTTACAGGGCGCTGGTGGGTGTGTGTGTGTGGAATTGCCAAAATAAGAAGGTCCGCACCACTATGAAGGAAAATGAGAGGAACTAGGGATGCAGGACGCAGTGAGCACCCAGACATCCTTGGGGGAATTTGTACCCTCTCAAGGCATCCTGTCAAAGGATAGGTTCTAGGCCAGTGAGGTAGGGCCTTAATTTTCAGCTTACATGAAAGAAGCAGGGGCCTGTGGAAGCTGTGGTGGACCTGAGGCATCAGGAGCCTAGAAGTGGTGTGGAAGAAGCCGTCTACAGTTGCATAGGCTTGCATTTCCTGCAGCAGTATTCCCGGAGGGAGATGGAGCAGTCGGCTTGGAAGGCAGGAGACTGACCCAAAGAAATCTAGTTGAAGTGATAAGCAGTGATGATTCGTTCAGGAGAACATACTAGGAAACAAAACTAGCCGTGTCTACAGAGAGAAAAGCAGGGCTGAGATGAAACATTCAGTAAACCTTCCCTCATGTAGATCACGCTCTTGATTTGGAACAGTCAGCTGACATCGTTGTTGGGTGTTTTCTTCAGGTAGCAACTTTAACTGCATTTAAGATAATTATCCTAGGTATGTGGGGAGTTGAAGGAACCCAGTCTGCCTTGCTCATGTGGACCTTGTTCCGATGGTTCCTCTACTAACGAAAAAGTCAGTACCTTGCGAAGTGGGAAGTTAAGACTCTTGGGGTTAAGCAAAGACATTTTAGCCCACCCATTGCTCTCTGATATGTCAAGGAATATTCCAGAGAAATTCCTAAAGAGAAACAGTGCCCTTGACTAATGGAAGAACTCTAGCTATTTACTGTTCACATTATTGCAAGACGTTGCTTCTGTCTTGTAAAGGATTACTGATGCAGCATCGTTAAGAACTATAAGGTAAGATGATTCAAAATACATTGAGAAGATGGAAATCCTCAAGTTGGAAGAATGTATGAAAGTGGAACTGACAGGCACAAAAATGCCCCTGACAGGTAAAGGCAGTTAAGGCAAGTGGTACCCATCACCGTCGATACCATCTGACATCATTAGCTGAACATCACCAGGCCCGTGCTGGGCTCTTCCAGGACACAATATTTTCCTCAGAGACCACCTTCCTTTGTCCTTTGTGATTTGACTTTCTCCTTTAGCCTGTTGCATTTGTCTTTTGTAATTTGAAGATATTGGTGTGAACCCTTTCCTTACACGGGGAGTCATGGCCAAAGGAAGCAAACTCAAATCTTTGCAGGGAGCCATGATGTTAGAGATATGAAGAAGCACTCTAGAAGGCAAACTCTCCAGGCACTCCACTCTGGGAAGGGACTCAACAGTCGCGTGCTCGTCTGCCAGTGTTCTCACCGCCCCATTTTAATATCTAATCGATACATATTAAACATGGGCTGTGTAATCTGCTCAAAAGCTGATGAAATGTTTTTACACTATTTTATAAATTCCAAAATATGAGACAACTGTGATTAATTCTTATGCTTCAGGGCAGTCTGGGTGGCATTTTATAAGGTCTCACTTCAAGCCTAGGAGAAATTGCCTTGAAAATTGTATCATCACAGCTAAGACTCACCAAAGGCCTGTTTCTATCTGGTATTCTCCAGATGCACAGGGCACAACTACACGTCCGCTCAAAGTTGTACTTTCCTTCTTATCTTTCTCCTCCTCTTCCTCCTTCTTTTTTTGTTTTTCAAGACAAGGTTTCTTTGTGTAGCTCTGTAGCCTGTACTCAAACTCACTCTGTGCTGGCCTCTAACTCACATAGATCCACCTGCCTCTGCTTCCCGAGTGCCGGCATTAAAGACTTGCACCACCATCACCCAGCTCCTTCTTCTTTTAGAAATAAACTCTCCTTGAACTTTAGTGGGGCATGTGGTCATCAAAGCCCATTTTTCGTGGGTTATGGAGTTAAATGTTTCCCAATGGAGGGTAAGCAGATAGGTCGCACCTTGTGGCTTTATCCTTTATGTCTGAGGTACAGTTATGAAAGCCTGAGACAGCTGTTTTAGCCCAAAGAGTACAGAGATCAGATTTGCTCAATGTGCAAAAGAAAAATGAAGTTCAGGAATGAAGAATGCTAGGCAGGAGTCAGATTATGACAAAGGCTCTGGTTACCTTCCTCACAAGGAAAGATGACTTTGAGAATATCAGGTAATTTTTCAAGTCTTCGAACCAATGACACAATCTTTCAAGTCTTTCAGTGTCTTCCGCTATTGAGAAAGAGTAAATAGCATTCTCTCTCACAGGTTTATTATAGGGGCTTAGTTCTAAAAGGAGCTGTTTGAGCAACATATACCATTTTAAAACTGTTGCAAGTTACGGCAAAACAATGTGTATCTGACCCAGCGAGAGCAGCTATCTAGACAGTGAGGTTTCAAGAGAAGTTTCTCAGTTTGGCATTCTAGAGTCTTGCCTGTTCAAGTGCAATAGGATCAGCAGGAGAAATCGCTTGTGCCCTAGGCCCTGAGCTCGCCTAGATTGCTAGTAACCTTCCTATGATGTTGCCATTCCCTTTGCAAAGGGTAATTCTTGCTGTCATCAGCTGCAGACAGATTTCCTGTTTGGGTAAATTTGATGAAGGAAATTATCCTGCCAGGAGCTGGGCAGATGTATAACTGCTGTATTATCATGTATTGTCATGTATTGTATTGTATGTATGTCATGTATTGTATGTATGTCATGTATTGTCATGTATTATCATGTATTGTCATGGTCGATGTCCGTGGACCCTGTATTTGTGAAGCTAAAATTCGAGATCCCTAGTATCGCAAGTGTGTCAGTTGTCAGTTGTCTGCTCACCAGAAGTGCTCTCCGTTTCCTTTTAGAGTGATCCAGTTCATTCTTCACGCCCTCCTCAAGGTGCTCATTCCCTAGAGGCTTCTCCTGAGCACAGACTCCACAGCTACGCCTGTTAACCCTTCTTGCATGCCTTGAAATACAAAACTGAGCATCAACCAATTCCAAATTTCTTTCAAGTCCCAAGTGCTGCAAAGCAGAATTTGAACCATTCTTCGGCAATCGTTGTGAGTTTTCCCAAAGCAAAATGCTTTAGGAAGGATTTTTCATGGCTCACAGCAAGTCCTGACGAGGTCTCATAAAGTGGCTAATCTCAATGGGAACAGAAAACCACTTCTGATTCCTTATCGGATTGCATCTCTTACTCACCTTGTTCCTAAATGCTTAGACATCACAAACAGCTTTGGTATGGACTGTTCTATAAGTAGCCCTGTCATGAGTAGGATAAAGATGTGAAAATCTAAGAATAAGACTTGTAAATGAACGTTTGAAGGAGTACAAAAGCAACAAACAAACAAACAAACAAAACGCTAAATAAGAATACAATTGTCACATACAGCTGCCCTAGCATCTTCACTGGGCACAGACACATAGAGTCTGAGAAGAGTGTGCACCATGTCCTCTAACATTAACAGCCACCAGGAGCACAGTGGCTGAAATGCCTCATTACATTGAACAGATGCTGGAAGTCTTATTCTGCAAAAGACAGAGCACCTGACAAATTGCTGACTTGTTCCATTGGTAATTTCATAATTTACAAGCTCAAGGAGTCATGGGATAACTTCCTATTTGACTCTCAGTTCTGACCAACTTGGTAGAACTGGATCATGGTCCAGAAATGACAGAACCTTTGACAGCCATGGACTTCATCTTAAAGTAGCCGGGAACATATCATAAAACTAATCAAAATTTCTATGAACATTGACAAATAAAATATATCATAGTAGATGTCCTGGGGATATTTACCTCAAAAATACACATTTTTTTCCCTAGCAACTGTATCTGTTGATGACCCCATCAATGACTGGAGACCAACAAATCAGCTTACACCAGCATAGCTGTATCTTATAATCTGAATCAGGGATGGTTCTGACCCAAGACGAGCCAATGACTGGAATGGCTGATCGTGCTTAGTTGCTGTCCTCTAAGGTAAGAAGAGAAAAGTACCCTAAGACTGCTAAGCTTCAGCCCGATGAGGACTACCTGTGCTAAGCTTTGTGTGACGGCGGTCTGCAGCTGCGATCTGAAGTCTATCACTAGGTGGTGTTTGCTTCTCCTCTCCGAGTTTCTTTCATGGTGCATATGTCTGCTGTTTCCAAAGCAGCTGAAATCTTAGATAGATGTGATGAGAGTTTCTACGCATGAACCCAGAGCCCAGATTTTGATGTGAGAACCTCTTCCTTGAATCTCAGCTAAGCAAATGCTCACGGCCTACACTTGTTACTTTATCCTGTGTCTAATGCTTTAGAAAGCCCTGTTCCAGCAGGGAAACATGTGTGACCTACCTAACAAGATATTCTGGGCATCCTGGAGTCTAACCATGGCTCCTTTTTCCTCACATGTGATTTTCCCCACATGACTTCCTAATTGCAGTTCTACTCACAAGACAAGCATTCATGTAGTATTCTCCTAGACTTTGAGCAGACATTGTTTATTAAACCACTTTGTTATGCCTTTATTTTAAAAGGCACAATCCAGAAAAACCACAATTTCCTCTGCAGAAGTCCTCAAAGTCCAAATGAGGCGGTTTGTCTATATTAGTCACACCAAAGTTGGCCAACTCAAAAATCTCTGGTCCTAAGCACAAATGGATGTTCCACTGAAGATTTCCTATCTGCCCTCATTCCCAAATAGAGATGGGGAGAAGATTGTGTAATTATACCACCTTTTGGTCTGCCAAATTCTTCGATTATGTTGTTAATAATGAGTTTGGGTAGCTTTATACTCTTTGATGACCATTTGATTTAATCCATCCTTATGTAAAGCAACTACATTGAATTTATAAGATGCTAATATGGTATATCTTGAGAATCTAACAGAATTGGTTAAATAAATATGTAATCTATTAAAATAGTACTAGAGAATAATTCCAAAGAAGTAGTTATTAATATTCTTGTTCACAAATTATTCTGAAATATACTGTTTGATGCTACTGTGGATGAAATTGTTTTCCTGATTTCTTAAAAATAATTTTTAATTACAATACAGTTAAATGGTTTCCTTCCTTCCCTTTTATCTTTCCAACATCTCCCATTTTATCCACTAGCTCCCTGCACTTAAATTCATGGATTTTTTTAAAATTTTGAATTGTTATTGTTACATACACACACACACAACCTGAAGAGTCCATTTATTGTTGCTTGGCTGTATCTGATTTCAGGCCTGACCACCTGGTATTGGCTAACCAATCAGGGGAAGGAGTTATCCCTGGGCAAAACTATTTCTCCAACTTTCAGCATTCCTTAATTGCCTTGTTTAGGAGTAGAATCCGGGCTTCCTCCTACCACTTTAACATCTATTGGTGTTGTTCTTGTTCAGGCTTTGTTTAGGCAGACATAGTGTTCAGGTTTCATGGTCACGGCTTCTCTGTCATTTCTAGGAGACACAACTTCACAGCAGATGTCTTGGGCCTCTGGCACGTAGACTCTTTCCATCACCTCTTCTTCTCCGTTCGGTGAGTCTTAGGTGCTGCAGGTGTGTTGTGGAATTTCGACTGAGAATTTTGACCAGTTGGGATTTTATGCAGTGATTTTATGCAGTGATCTTCAGTGTTGCAAAGAGAACCTTCATTGTTGAGAGGTGAAAACTTTACTTATCTGTGGGTGTGAGAATAAGAATTTGGAATGGAGGGGTGTTGTCAGGCAGACCAGGAATATTCCTTCATTATGGAAAGTGTGAGAGAGCCTATCTCCTTTCTTATGTCTTCTGTTATGGCAAAGCTTTGGACTCTGGATGGAGAAATGGTCCTCAGTTTCTACATCTGCAAAATGGAGATGGCCAAGCTAACAAGCTCTAAGTTCTCTTCCTTTCTGATTATTTTATACAATATGTTAAAAATGAGTAAAACCAAGTAGCGATGGGGAAATGGGTGCGGACATAGCCTCAGCTAGAGAGGTTCTGTCAAGACTGGAAGCAGATGGGTTTTATTTATTTGGGAAGTAGAGAGCCCTGTAATCAGAGCAGATGCTTTCTTATTCACCGGCTCTTTTTAAAACAGATGAAGAAATAGTACAGTGCTTTGTCTGACTCTGATTCAGATGAACCTGAGGTGAACCATGTGAAGGGTCTTGGTTAAACTACACTGGAAAAAATACAGGGCTAGGAGCTGAGTTTTTAGCAGTCTATAGTTCCTGTTCACATTCGTGTTTGGGATCACTTTAGAGCCAGCCGAATGGTCATCTGCTCTCATTTCAGTTTAAATTGGTCCAGCTCAGAAACGTTTCATGGTCTCTAGCTGAAAAGGAATCCATCTCTTTGTTTTGGCTGTCACCGCACCATCCGCATTTCTTCCAAAATCTCCACTTACAATACAGTTTCTTGAGACCAACGTTAGGTGGCATGCCTTGGTATGGCAGCTGTGTACCTAGAAGAGCATCGAGTCTGCCTCTTTATCTCTTTCTTCTCCCTCCTCTATGTCCTTTCTTTTTCTTTGCCTATGCTCTTGTATGGCCAGAACTCCTTACCTTCACTACGGAGAAAATTTCACTCTGTTAAACGGCATTTTAAGGGAGAAATTGGGCAAGTAAGGCCTTATAGTCTTGTGGAAATAAAATGGACTGCCGTGTTCTGCTTGGCCTACTTATCCATGAAGGGGAGGTGTTTAGGGATGGAACCAAAACACCTAGGAATAGTAATGATTTTTTTGCGTTTTTGTTTTGTCATTGATTTTGTAGAAGAAAGGCACCTGCATATTCACTGATTGGAAAATCCTACAGGCAGCTTGCACTCTTTTTGGAAGCCATAGGTATGACATCCAGGCCTTGGCACCAGCTCCTCTCCAACCTAGCTGATATCCAATGCATTGACTCTTCTCGAATCTCAAAGACTCTGAGTAGGGAAGGTTGCCAGCGCCATGGACAGGGAGCACAGCTTGGAACCAAACCCTGGAAGACAATGGAGCCCCACTATGACTGCCACAGTCAGCCACTGGGTGGCACTGTGGGTCCATGAAGGTGAGGGCGGTGGGGCATTTGTCTTTCTTTCTAAAAGGCCATTTAAGTTTGACAGGTAATTTGGCACATTTTGAGTTTGAGTGTGCCAAATGATTTGGCAAATATTTCACTTACCTCTGAAAATAGGCGCACCTGCTGTTGGGGCCTGCAGGAAGGTGGAGGTGGGTAGTTTCTCCCGCAACTCCCTTGTTGATGCCGATTCTAGAGATGGAAGTGAAAAGATTTGAGTAAGGACAACCTACCATAGCTACAACCTACCATGGTTTTCAGTGTGGCACCATGCTTTGGAAAATGGCCAAAGGTTTGTGTTTCTCCTGAACCCAACCTCTCCTTTCTCTGGAAATATCTTTTTGTCTACCCAGTGCTGCCTCCCTCTTCCTGCACCCCCACCCCCACCCCCGCCGCCCAGTAGGTGGCTCAGCTGGCTCTTGGCCAGATGGAATGAGATTTACATGAAGAGTTGTGTCCTCTACTGGTCCTCCAACCAAGAGAATTAGGAAAATCTAGCTCCAACTTTTCTTTTTTTCAAGAAATCTTTGCTTATTATTTAGTGTGTTTTATAACCAGAAGACCCAAGCAGTATGAGATTGTCTCCTAAGCTGCCTCTTAACCAACCTGAAGGCAATAATTTGCTGAACACGATGGTGACAGTCACATGTGGACATTCCATACCTGTGGGAGAATGTGGGTGACAGGCTGAAACGTGAAGAAGCCCTTAGGCCCAGTTCCTAGTGTGCCAAATTTAAGTCTCTCTCCCGTAATATATGCTACTCAGTAGAGCATATTGGGCTACACATGAATAAAAATAGCATTAATATCAGTATCACTTTAAGTCTGAGCTAATCTTTAAAATGGTAAAACATCTTCAAACCCAATTACTATGGTTAACACACCTATTGTCTGTTGTGGGACCACTTGCCAAATGCTAAGCAGAACAGGTTGGGAATGAACAGGTTAGAGAAGAGAGAGTCTCAAGTCCTGTCAGGACCATGCACTGACTGGTAAAAGAAACAGCAATTGTGTCAAACCTATCAATCTTTTGAGAAATACCAAGGAAGCATTCTATACTGGGATGCCTCTGGCTTCAAATTTTGAGGAATGGCTTCCAGTCCCAAGCCTACCTAGCAGCTGTGCCGCACTGCAGACATTATTAACTCTCTAATCTGTTTTCCTACCTGAGTGTGGAAAACGCAGTTCAGAGGAACTCCTGTGGCTAGACACCATTGGGATTTTCTTTAGTTTGGGCAGTTTCAAATGTTTTCAAATAGTTTAGGCAGTTTCAAATCTCTTGGTATGTATTAGGATTATGTGTGTGTGTATTCATAATTTAATTTGTAATCTAATATAATTTAAATACATATCTAATCCAATAAATAGCAGTGCCCATAAAGATAAATGTTTGGAACAGTGAGGTACTTTATAAAAAGATACGTATTTATGCTTTTAACATTTAGCTTATACGTTTCACTGAAGCTCTTTCATAAGTTTTTTTATAATCTTTAGATACTTAGGATTTTTGTTTTTGTTTTTAATATTCATTCCTCTGGATCATATCACTAAAGATTCACTTCAGGAGAGACCAGATGAAGAAAGGACTTTATGGAGATTGATGGTGAACTTGATAAGAGGTTTCTGTGGGCTGACAGGGTGGAAACCTAGTTGGTGTGGGCTGAAGAAGAATGGGAGGGATTAGCGAGATGACTAATTGCATAAAGTGTTTACTACGCACATATGAGGGTAAAAGCTTGGATCATCAACAGCTACATGAAAGCTGCACAGGCCAGGCTGGCAAGATGAGCCAGAGAGTAAATCACTTGCCACTGAGGCTGAAGACCTCTAAAACCCACATGGTTGAAGGAAAGGAACAGGCTTCTGCAAGTCAGCCTGTGACTGCCACACCTACGCAGTGGCGTGCCCTACTCAATAAAGAAATGAATGTAATTTTAAAAAAGAAAGAAAGAAAATCTGGACATACATGATGATCTGCTTATATTCCCAGTGCTTGGAAGAAGGCATGGGATTCCCCAGGGTGTGCTGGCTCGGTTAGTCAAATCCCAGGTTCCAGGCTCAGTGACTTTCTGCCTTGGTGACTAAAGTAGAAAGCAACCAAGGAAGATGCTCAATGCCAACTCTTGGTCTCCACGTGGATGTCTACTCTCACACATGTGAATATTAGAGCACGCATCTCTCTCTCTCTCTCTCTCTCTCTCTCTCTCTCTCTCTCTCACACACACACACACACACACACACACAGAGAGAGAGAGAGAGAGAGAGAGAGAGAGAGAGAGAGAAATGAGGAAATGGCAGCAGCAGGCATACTTGGCCCTCTGTATTTACATGTTTTGCATCTAAGAATTCCACTAAGCACAGGTTGAAAATATTCAGAAAAATTATGGAACATGTACAGCACCATTTTTTTATTATTGTCGTCACTTCCTATACAAAACCAGATAGCAATTGTTCATATTATCAGTGACCTAGAGATAATTTTAAACACAGAGAATGATGTTTGTAGATTATATACTATTATATACCTATTTGTCTTAAGGATCATGTGCATCCATGGGTTTTTGGCAACCATAGGCTTGCTGGAATCCATGTCTCTTGATTTCTGAGGAAAAAGGACATTTACAACTTTTATAAGTGTTTTTAAAAGCAAAAAAAATACCCCCAACCAACAAAAACAACAGCAACAACAAAAAGACCCAAATCAACCAACCAACTAACCAATCAAACAAGCAAACAAAACCAGGAAAAGAAAAAGGAAAGAGGCAATATGCAGTACATAAAATCTGGAGAGGACTTTTTTTTCTAAGAAGATGGACCTGCTAAGACTCAGGGTGTTGGAAGGAAAATATAGATATACTTAACTATATATCTGGAGTTCTCGCCAAAAGACTGAGATCTGGTTGTAGATCTTGGGCTTGTTTTAAACAAGAGCAAGACCATCTTGTGTTCCCATGTCCTTAAGCTGAGCACTCGGGGTGGAGGAGGGTCCAGGAGCACTTCTTGCTCTTGCCAAGTTAGCAGGCTTTGATTTAAGAGACCATCTCATCCCAGAGCTGACCAATCATGGCATCCAAACCTCTCATTAAACTGACTGTGGAATCCAAGGCTAAGAAGGGTTAGGTCTAAAGCTTTACCCTCAGAATAGTATTGGGTAAGGATTCAGAAAGTGGCTTCGGGACCAGAAATAGCTCTGTTTGAGTGCAATTCTCCCATCGTTTACCCATTGAGTAACCCTTTAAGCAAGTTACCCTTGGTTTTCATAGTAACTGAATGAGGTGACTCTATACTATGTCAACAAATAAGCATTGGAACAAGACATTTGTCTTCTATGATTGTTGTAAAAATAAGCCCAGAGAAGACAAATGCTTGGTCCAATGCTGGGTATGAGGTCAGGGTAAACTCTGATTCATGTCAGCCATTATATGAGCATCTGCATGCATGGAAATGAAACGTTATAAACTTGCATGTTCAGAAAAATTCTAAAAATGTTATGGATCCTTCTGCAAATGGAATATAATAAACACTAGAGAACGCACTTAGGCCACAATGTTTAGTCTAAGCCTTGCTAAGTGTATGACCAGCTGCAGCCACCACGCTCAGAGGCTCTTACTCATGGTTGACTCAAGTCTAGGTCCTTTTCCAAACCCTGTTTGGCCTGCTCATGTGCAACAGTTATTTTCTCTATAAAAACTTTGGAGACACCTCCCTACCGTCTGGGAGTTGGATACCCCCTTTCCCTCTTGCTCTTTCCCCTGGATTTCCTTTTGAAGCAAACTAGGAGTTTAAATTTGCTGGGTGGTTAAGGGTGGCCAGGCAGCAGCCAGGAACAAAAGCCAATCCTCTTTCTAAGGCTCCAGAACGGGCTGATACCAATAAAAGGAGAGCAATGAAGGTGTGGATGCAAGGTGCAAAGGGTGAGGGACACCAAAGAAATGCAATCCTTCCCCCTGACCCAAGAAGAATGCTGTCAGGCTGCTTTTCTTCAGCGGGACAGCCAGACACCATCCCTGATCCCACCAGAGCCTTTGAGTCGGCATCCACCTATGTTGTCATCCCTTATTCTGATTCTTGAGGTTTTCACAGACTCTGTGTGTAATTGTCCAAGTAGCTTAGGATGCTTGTTTTCTCTCATGGGAACCAATTCCTCCTCTCCCTCCTTTTTATATATAAATTCCCAGCCACCACTTTGCTTAACTATGCTTCCAACGTTAGTTTTCTTCTCGCTGGAGATGAGCAACACAGGGTCAAATTAAAACTCATAGAACAGCACAAGTTAATTGGAGTCTGAGAAGAGAAGGATACGTGGAACTCAGCTTGATAAAAACCCCACAGGATTTGGAAATGAGTCTTAGGGGAACCAAAAAATAAAATAAATAAAAGAATCTGCTTTGTCTTGCCCCAGGGATCCACTTACCAACTTTCTATAGTAATCTCGGAATTTCTGAACTACAATCAAATGCTTTGTTTAAATAAGCAATATGTTTATGCTTCTACTTTACATATACTGGTAAAAAAGTGTCTGAGATGTAGAATAAAGTTTTATAATCTTCTTAGTTACTGACATAAACTCTAATATAATAGAAAATGATGTAGTAAGATGATTGGCTTCTCTTTTGATGGAGTTGACATCCACATAATTTTCTCTTTCTCAGTTAATATACAAAAGAAAGCCATGCTGTGTAGTCTAATGTACCCTCCCTACAGTTTTTCTTTCCATTTTCAATTCTACTTCTAGGATGATGATATAGCTGATTTTGCAAAAACCCTTTCTGTACAAACATGAAAACCTGAGTTGGAATCCCCAGCACTCATAAAAAAGTCCAGGAGTGGTAGTGCATATTCATAACCCCTGTGCAGAAAGGATGAGTATGGGGAGCTTACGGGCCAGCCACTGTAGTCACACAGCAAGCCCTGAGTTTGGCGAGATAACTCGTCTCAAATAAAGCAAGAAGAATTATTGATGTAACATATGTAACATGAGGGCCGGCTTGTTGGGGTATCTGTCCCACCCAGTACCCCACAGCCGGCATGTCCCAAAGAGAAAATCACACACAGGACTCCATAAGATTATAAAACTGATTGGCCCATTAGGTCAGGCTACTTATTAGTTCTTATAACTTATGTTACCCCATTATCCTTATCTATGTTAGCCACACGACTCAGTACCTTTCTCAGCTGGGCA
Organism: Myodes glareolus; assembly: GCF_982192425.1. Taxonomy (NCBI): domain Eukaryota; kingdom Metazoa; phylum Chordata; class Mammalia; order Rodentia; family Cricetidae; genus Myodes; species Myodes glareolus. The sequence goes on from NC_142040.1 coordinate 34,395,765, forward strand.
ACTTACATCTTTCCTCTCCGGTGGTCTGGGCAGAACTGGAGAGGGAGCTTCCTGCTTCCCAGAATACTCCCAGTCTCTTTGCTCCACCCCTACTTCCTGTCTGGCTTTCCCGCCTGTACTGCCTGCCTGGCCAATCAACATTTTATTAAAATATGATTGACAGAATACAGACAATTCTCCCACACCAGCTTGAGGAAGACACCTGTCAATCTCTCACTTCCATATGCATGACCACATGCGCATATGCACCCTCGTGTACATGAGCACACACATAAATACACCACACACACATGCACACATGGACACACACCTTCCTTTGTTTTTAATGTGGTTAGCACTGAGGAAATCTTCTAAGCAACAAGAGGTAATAAATTGGATAAGAAACTTATTGGGTGTGATCATGACACAAATAAGAACTACCATTTTGGACTTCTGCGTAATGGCAAATAGATCAGTTAACCCTCAGTCTATCTGCTGGATTTTGGCTCAGAATCTAATGATACAAAGTCTTTACCCCCTGAAGGTCCAGGGTCTTTGGGGAAATGAGTAGAGTAGTTTCAGCTCCATCCCCAAAGAGCCTGGAGTCTCCATCAGAATGGCTGCCATTACAATTACAGCTAATTGCCACTAGTGCTGTTGGAAACAGTATTGGATGAGAAGGCATACTGAAATTACTTGTGTGGACCATTCAAGATAGCCCAGAGCGGGTAAAGGCTGCCCCTCACCAAGGCTGATGAAAAACTCACCTTTGAAGTGTAGAGAAAAGGAATGGAAGCGTGAAAATGTCTGCTCATAAATTTAGTCGCGAAGCCTTTCTACCCATCCAGAATAGTGTTTTAATACAAGTTTCCATTTTATCAAAGTCCCATCTTTGTTGAGACCATGGACAAGGGAAAGGTAAATCAGTCAATCTATTTCCAGTGAGAATCAAGTGTCACTGTGGACAGCTTCCACTAAATCTGAGTTCTTTCCGGTGAAAGACTCTTAACTACTGCTTGTTCTGGCAATAAAAGTCAATGCTGGCTCTTCAGAAGAACATTCATTCGAGGGCTTTTAAAATTGACTTTAGTTGGACATTTAGAGGTATGGTTTGTTCACTTCCTCTTTTACTAGAGGTTGTATTTAAGTTATAAAGAGCTCAATGGTACATTTTTAGAATAAAAGAGGCAACTCAATATAAACAGTGGAGTGACCTAAGCCCGGGCTCTTTCTCATATTTGTAAAGAAGTTTTCTACTATGTAACTGTTCTGTGAAATGCCGTAAGGGATGTGGACAACTTCTCTCCCAATTGACATTTCTAAATTGGTGACATGCAATTACCTTCTTCATATTCACACTGCTAAGTGAGTTGAAATTTGAAATTATATGCTTGTAGCTCATTGAAGTCCTCCCTAAGTCTAAAATGGACCCTCAGTGTCTTGAGAGTTGATTGTAAGATGTTACCTCTCCCACTCTTCCGAGCAAAACGGTCCTCCTTGGGAGAATTCCTGCAGAAAGATTATTACTATGCTAGCCACTTCCTAATCTTGGAACCATTCCCTGCGATTCTCTTGTTCTTGCTACAGCATTACAGGTGAGCTGGACCCAGTGGGAGCTTCTGCTTATGATCACAATCTGAGAGCCAGAGACTTTGAATTGGTAGGTAGTCAGGGTACAGGGGTGGACTGAGTGGGCTTCTGTGATGGTTTGCGTGTTTTTTTTATGATAGATATCTAACATATGAGACAAATTCCAAAAAATTCTGATACAGGACTTGAGGAAGTTTAGAAATTGAGTCATTCTGGTATTTGTTTTGAAGCTGGCCAGTTGTAAAACATGCACTAGTACTTAAAGGGTTTCCCACAAATGTTATGGTCACCTCAACATGACCACAGTGTGGAAGTGGCTGGGATTTAACAACCAGGTAGGATCAATGAAGAAGTAATGCTGATCCCAATTTTACTAGTCAGAGCCCTTCAGAGGAACAAAAACCAGTGGGATCCCAACTATACTACTCGAGGTCTTTCAGAGGAATAAAAACCAATTGGATAGAGACAGATATTAAGAGGGGATTTGTTCTAGGAATTGGCCTACATGATTTTGGAGGCTGATCTGCCAGCTACCACCAGCTGCCAGCTGGAGACGCCTGAGAGCTGTGGTATATTCAGTCTGATTCCAAGGGCCTGAAGGCCTCAAGGGTAAATCTTGGAGTCATAAGATCCCAAACTTAGGAGCACTGATTTCTCAGCATAGGAGAAAACAGATGTTGCAGCTCAAGAAGAGAAAGAGAGACACAGAGAGACAGACAGACAGACAGACACACACACACACACACAGAGAGAGAGAGAGAGAGAGAGAGAGAGAGAGAGAGAGAGAGAGAGAGAGAATCTTTCTTTTTGTCCTGTTTGGTTCTTGGTAGAATAGGCTGGTGCCCCATTACATTGATGAAGACACATCGCTACTCAGGCTACTGATCTAAATGCAAAAACCATCCATAAACACCCTCATGGATAAACATAGAAATTATGCTTTGCCCACCATCAATGCATCCCATATCCGTATCCCAATTAGGTTGACACATAAAATGAACTGTCACGGCAAGTTATTCAGACACATGAGAGGGAGTGAGTCAGGGGATCAGCACTCAAGGCTCAGAGAAAATGACTGAGTCTGAATTACAGAGCTGTAAGGCACAGAGAAGCCCTAGAAGTCAACAAGTTCATCCACGAGGGTTGAATGGAAGGTAAGACAGTTGGCAGTGGAGCCCTGAGGCAGAGCCACATTTCAGTAAGGAACAAAGGTTGAATAAAGGACCAGAAGGCAAAGACTGTAAAGAAATGTCATGTCCCTAAGCAAAGACACAGAATGTTAAGCAGGAAGAGTGACCTCTGATGTCAACTCTGATGTGGAGAATTAAGGGTAGATGAAACTATGTTTATTAGATATGTCAATACTGGGGCCATTAGGGACTCTGGGTTTCCAATGTCTGTGGCATACCTGGCAGGAGCCACGCTGCAAAGTTAGAAAACAGGAGGGGAGAAGAAGGTTGGTTGTGAAGTGAAATTAATATTAATAATAATAATAATAATAATAAATGGAAGGTAATCAGGGCAATGTTAAGGGTTTGAAAAAAATCTTCCCCGTTTTGTGTATATTTTAAATAATTAAGATTGTGTTTACAGACTGACCCACAGAATTAAATAAGCAGGGTTCATATGGGCTCACAGAAACTGAAGGTACAAAAAAACAGGGAGCCTGTGAGGTCTGTGCTAGGTCCTCTGCATATACCTTATGGTTGTGTAGGTTGGTGTTCTTGTGGGACTCCCAGCAATGGGAGGGGGGGTGTCTCTGACTCTTTTGCCTGCACTTGGGATCCTTTCCCTCCTACTGAATTGCCACATCCAGCTGTGATTTTAAGGTTTGTGCCCAGTCTTATTGTATCTTTTTAGGCCATGTTCAGTGGATGGATATCTTGGGAAGCCTTCTTCTTCTTTTTCTTTCTTGCAGAGAAGTAGAAGAGAAGTTGTTCTGGGGAAGAGGGGAGGTGAGGGATGGCTGGGCAGAGTGGAGTGAAAGAAAGCTATGGTCAGGATGTAGTGTATGAAAGAAGAATAAAAGTTTAAATAATTAAATAAATAGATAAATAAATAAATGATAAAAAGACTGCATTTACAGAAAACGGCATGGAAAGAGAATTTGCGTGCCCGGCCAATCTGGGACGGAAGAAATGGGAACTCTGGGAGTGCCAAAACTGTAGGCGTGGCCAGGTGGATTGTGAACCCCCAAAGGCAAGAAGGAACACCTACCGCAGTGCCTAAATGGGTGGGAGGGAGAGAGATCTAGATTTAAACACATCTGTGAGGCAGGTGCTGGAGAAAGACTTTTAAGGGACTTTCATTTCCAAAAAGAAGTGATAGCTTTCAATGGAGAACAGAGAAGAAACTGGAAATGAAACAGATTTTTAAACAGTTCAAAACCTGAAATTGGTTAAAAAAAAATACTAAACTAAACAATCCAATAGGCCGGTGGTGAGATGGCTCTGTGGGTACAGCCACTTGGTACAAAGCCTGAAGACCTGAGTTCTATCCTGGCACTCCATCCTAATTAGGGTGACCACTACGACCAAAGGCAACTTGGGAAAGAAAGGGTTTCTTTAATTTATGCTTCCAGATCATAGTCCTTCTTGAAGGAAGTCAGGATAGGAACTTAAACAGGGCAGGAACCTAGAGGTAGGAGCTGATACAGAGGCCAGGGAGGGTGCTGCTTACTGACTCTCCCCTCAAGACCTACTCAACCCGCTTTCTTACAGAACCCAGGACAATCAGCCCTGGTTTAGCATCCCCCCATAAGGTGCTGGAGCTTCCTCCATCAATCACTAATTAAGAAAGCATCCTCCGGGTGTGATGGCTAAAGTTACATTTTAAGTTTAAATCTGTGCTTATATACTGGGGGCTGTTGTTCTTATAAGATCACAAACCCATGTGCTTTTGCTTCTGTAAACAAGCTTGGAGTGCCTAGGATGTGTGCTTGATTCCACGCAGACAGGACGTACGTCAGGATGTGTGCTTGCAAGTACTTTCTAAGCCTCTGACTCACGTAATCTGGCATTAAAATTCTGAGCATGAGTTTTGTATGGACCTGGCCAGTACCCATGGCCCTGGTCAGTATTTAATAAAACCTATTATTTGTTAAATTTAATTCACGGTCAGACTGGTGAATGTCTGAGGAACCCCAGACCCATAGTGCAGGCTTGCCTACAGTCCAGCTTATGGAGGCTTTTTCTCAGTTGAGGCTCCTTCCTCTCTGATGACTCCAGCTTGTGTCAAGTTGACATAAAACCAATCAGTACAGTACAGACTCCTACAGTGGAAGGAGAACATGGACTCACCCAAGTTGTCCTCTCTCTTTCTCCGCCCCCCCCTCTCTCACACACATACACACACACACACACACACACGAGAGCAGAGAGAGAGAGAGAGAAACAGGGAGGGGGGAACATAAATAAGAATAAGTAAAAAAATAAATGTTAGGTTTGCAACAGGCACTAGGGAAAGAAAAGGGCATTGATTGGATAGATGGAAGGGAGGGCTTTACTGGAGCAGGGTGTCTGGTGCCTCAAAAAACTAATTAATTAGAGACACTGAAGTCAATTGCCTTTACTTATTCTCAGGATATAAAAAGCACCCCTAACTCATGTCACGAATGTGTGTTGTGGAACCAAAGAGGGAAGGAGAGGGGAAAACACGGAAGAGTCCAGGGCGTTTGTGACGGAGAAGAGGCTCGGGGCAGACGGCGGGAAACAAGCGGACATTGTTTCCAGCACAAACTTCTTCTGGCAAACCACAAGTCTATCTTGGACTTCCAGCAGGGGATTGTCCCGATGGTGTGACTTTCTGTCCAATTAATAACGGGTCCCATAATTTAACCAAGGGAAATTGTCACATTTTTATGAATTTGCCATTATTTTGAGGGCTGTTTTCCATTTTCTCCTAATTTTATGTTTTTTTTGTTATTGTTGTTTTATTATTGCTGTTGTTTTTAATCACTTCTTTCTAATCAGTTTTATTTTGGTAACAAAATGACCCCGGTGACTGGAGTATTGAGAGAGTTCCAAAGAATCTGAATTTGAATCTTTATTCGGATTATTGTGTGTTACTAGTGGTTAGATTTTATTTTTTAAATATGGAGTTGTGGTGGAGGAATTTCTAATTGCTTCATGGTGGGGGGAGCAACTCCTGCTGAGAACTTCTCTTTCTTAGGCCTTTGTCACAAGCTAACACTATTTATGTATGCCTGCTGCATGTTCCCTTTGTCAAAGAGTCTTAAAAACAAAGGCAAGTGAAACTATTTCCCTCCTTTCTCTTCTTTTACAATCTTTGTGCTAGAGACACATTCATAGCGGCGCGGGATGGAGTTTTCTAACTGTTTGAGTTCTCATTCTCAAGATAAAGCAGGGAAAGTGGCATTGAACTAATCCATTCTTGAAAACATCTTAACATTATAAGCAGAACAAAGTGGTACAAAATGTATTCAGCCTCACGGATTTCTCTAGATTGTAACCAGAATAGAAGATGGCAGAATGTATTAATTCCTAAGATAAAATTATAATGAGAACAGAGAATGGTGCGAGATGAATTAATGTGGCGGCAGGCTTCTGTCTGCAGAGCATGGCGCTCTCTAAATACCACAGCGCAGCACTTTGTAGTCAGGGCTCCCTTATAATCTATATTTTAAAGATGCTCGAAGGATAAAGCCAGGCCATATTTTCATCTCTAGGAGCTCTACCATGGTGCTCTGGACACAGAATAGCCCTGGGGAAGTGATGAACGGGCTACCTGGCAGGCACAGAGGAGATTCAAGTTAGATATCAGGAAGATTTTTATTACCGAGAACATATACTGAGGTGCCCCCTCCTCTAGCAGATCCCTCTTAAGTCTGACACTTCAAGGGAAATTTAGGTAGAGCAGTTGCGGTTTGAAAAGAAGAATTTGCACTTTGGGGTAAAAAAATCGTTCGTCTCTGTAATGTGCAAAGTAGTAGTGTCTGTTTCCTGCCATTGCTGCTTAAGCACTTAGATTTGTTTTAAAGCCCAAACGCCCCCCTGCCCCCCGTTTATTCTGGGGTTGATGCTCAAAGGGGTAATGACCAAATTTTGTATCTGAAAGGAGATTATCTTTTCATCCACATTATAAATATAGCTATTTCAGGTTTGGTATGGGTTGGGGGAGAGTTACTCTGTACCGTTGTGTATCTGCTGTGTCATTCAGATGCCTAGTTTTAGAAGTTTTGTGACATTCAATGATGGCAGATATGCCAAATAATAATCAAGGAGACACATGGTGGACCCAGAAGCCATGGTGGAAAGCCTCGGGTGTCTGCACTAGAACTTTGGAAGGTTTAGTAATGCCTGTCCCACATAGCTTCGCATCTCCCGTTACCTGCTCTGATTGCACGCTTTAATCAGGAAATCTGCTCTTTCCATCGGAACAGCTTTGCAGCTTTGATTGGCAGCAGAATTGCTCTTGTTTTGAATGTTTCTGATGCAGGAAATTTGGGCCCAAGGTTTTTTTGTTTGCTTGTTTGTTTGTTTTCGGGGGGTGGGGGTGTGGGGGTGTTTCTCTCTGCGTTAATACGACTGCTCAGGGCACGGCTAGGTTATCAGAAGTATGAATTAGAGTTTTTAATAACATCAGCATGTGGCATTAGCAACGCTGTGTTACTGGCGCTGCCTGGGATTTCAGATGCAATCTGCGAACTCTGTGATAATAAGCAAGAGTGAATTGTGAATGTGTTAATTCCAAATGAAACCGTAACCTGGGCTTAAGTACTCTGTACTCCCCTTCTGCTTAAGTGATTGGCTGCGACTGTCCTATGGTATAACCTCTATAAGCAACCCTGATGACTCGAGACCGGTTTTCATGGGTCAGATTCTCTCTCACCTTACTTCCCACAAGGTCAAGTGTTTCATTCTTACAAGTACCTCAGAAATGAAGCTGTTTGTGCCTCCTCATTCCACAGACTCAACGAATAGTAATGCAGCCTCTTTAAAATGTCATTAAAAGGATGGCACTCAGAGAATGAAAACCCACCATGCCCCGTGGGCTGTGATGAGAAGCTAAAACCTGTATGTAAACAGCACTTGTGAGCTTGTTCCTAGGAAATCTAAGCAACCGAAAGGCCCTCCTTTCAAGAGGAATTTAACCTGAAATATCTCCTCCCTGCTGCTTGCAGGCCAGCCCATGCAACATTTGCATTTCCCCTTTAAAACAGAATAAGGAGAATTAAAGGCCTATGATTAAGCACTTAACATAAAATGAAAGGGCCATGGTTATTCATTAGGAAAACACCATATAACTAGAATTCAATTGGATTTCAGACAGACTTCTTTCTTCCTATACACAATTGCCCGTCATGGATTTGACATTTCTGTCTACCCCTTTTGTCTTTCAAGCACAGTTTATAATATTTTATTCATATCTGCAGCACTGTAGGAACAGGAGAACAAATTCTGGTGAGTTTAGCATGGGCTGGCTTCCCATTCCTCTAGTGAGCTGAATTTTCCTTTGCTTCTCTGTGTTTCCTTAGGTTGAAGAGAGACTAGCATGTGCTAGGCCCAACACACAAGGGGGGATTTGCCTGACTGGTGAAAGTAGCGACGACGACAGGAAGGTGCCCTCAGAAAACCATCTTTACATATGCGGCAATGCTCTATGATAACAATCAAAGTTGAATAGTTGAAAAAAGTATTCGGTATAAATTCTGATTTTCCTTATGTTCCACAGTCTATTCCAGATTCAAATAAAAATTATAAAGAGAAAATGAACCGAGTTTTAGCCTGGTCTCCATGGGGAAGAATGACCTGCATTGGAAACAAAAAACACAAAAGCAACAACAACAACAAAAAAATTAGGACAGGAAAAAAAGTCTGAATGATATTTTGAATCAAAATTAAAAAATACATAAAATAAGAGACAAACAAGAAAAAAGTCATAACAATGAAAAAAGAACCGAGCTACTTATAATGTAAAGAACCCCTATAAATCAATATACAAACAGGGTGGTAGCGAGTAAAACAGGCAGGCTGCCGAGGAGAAACAGAAGCATCGCTGAACGTCACGTGTACAAACACGTAGGAAGAAAAGTCGCGCACGTTTTCATTAAGTCGCTAAGACTGTAGTAAAGGCAGCGTTTGGTGATGGCAATGGTGGCAGGAGGAGGTGACACAGCCTGCTGACAGGGTTGGCCTTTCTGGGAACCAGTCTGTCCTAACTACACCATGATCCTTGAAACTGTTCTATCTACCAAGTCTATAGCGCATCTCCAGCTGGAAAAAGAAAATTGCAAACCTTTTTTTGGTGATGGGATTCCATTTTCTTTCTTGAAAGGAAAGAATGATGGAAGAAAACAGAAAAAAAGAGCTAATTATATGTGTGTACAAAGACAAACTGGTGATTTTGTTTTCGTCCTTAAATGTCACAGTCATTTGTTTACGGTGCGCCTGTATTGCAATCAGGGAAGGTAATAATTTTATCTTTAAAAAGAGGAAGAAACTTGTAAAATTTGCTCATATCCCTTGACCTGCTGGTTCCCTGTTTAGAAAAATCACTCAGAGGGAAAAGAAAACATGCTGACATGTTGTGGTTAAAAATGAAGACAGCACCAGGGAATTGTTTAAATAAATTCTGGACCATCCAAAAGATAGAGTGTTATGCAGCTGCTGTGAATTATATGTCAGGAGGATTTTTGATGACATGCTAAAATGTATCTGACAAACTCTAAGCAAACAGAGTAAAACAAAACAGGATGCAAAATTGTATAAGAGGAATGATTCCTGACCTCAAAAAATCCACACCAGACGCTAGAAAAGCAAAACACACCAAAATATTGATGCTTGTTGTCTCGGGTAGATTAATTACGGCGGATTTCTTTTCTTTGTCATGGGTTATTTTTGCTATTGTTTAAAACAACCCTACGCGCTGCTTTTGTAGGTGTGTTTGGGGACACCGCGGGTCGTTCAGCCCTTAGACTGTGCTCTTCCTGCCACGCAGAACTGCAGCAGTCTTTCTCAGTAAAGAATTTCACACCTTAGCTTTAACTGGAAAGGACCAAGCATCAGAAAAAGGCTTTAAAATCTGAATGCCACTAGGAAAAAAATAAAAGTCTGCCAATAAGTAATAGATATTGATGTCCTTCACTTGCCTGAACTGGCACCACTCCCGCCAGCTATTGGGCATTAAGTACAATGACAAACTATACAGTGAAACGGAAGCCGCCAATGCCCCACTCTCAAGGGATGGTCTTTCTAGAACAGCCTCCAAACAGCCTGCCTTCCATCAGTGGCACGCTAACTCTTCACATTGCCGGAGAATCTGTGATCTTGCCACGTGCAGTCCCTTGGACGGCTGCATTGCTGGGTGCCTTGGGTAATTGCTAGGTAAACATCCGAATGCAGATTGCAAAAAGATACTCCTGTGGGTAGTAAAAATGCTGTCTGTTTGCAGGTTGAGGCTTACCCCTGTGTTTCGGAGATACCTGAATTGGTTTGGCTCTTTTCCAATTACAATCTGTTCGTAATCACCCAGGGTCTGTAACATCAAGCGGCGTTATGAGGGAATTAATTCTTCCTATGTGACAGTTGTTAGTGTAATTCATGTCCTTGTTTTTAATTGCTGGATCAAATTACTTTGTAGATTATTTCATATTTCATCCCAAGAGAAAGGAATAGAAAAAAACGCACAGTGCCTGTGGTGACTTATTTGTTTAGTCTACACCGGGGGAAAAAACAGAATTAAAAAGATTGACTTTCTAAGCAAAATGGCTCTTCTGTATCCTTGGAGTATTTTTGCATGATTTTAGATGGAAAGTTTAAACACTTCAGGAACGAAGTTTATTTTTATAATGGCTCTGCCAAAATAATGGCCATAAAGGTCACAGGCAGTGCCTACTACTAAATGCCTTGAAATGGATTTACCATTCAGTGCTCTTTCGTTAAAAGAAGCACCTTGAAGATAAGAAATTAATGAGATTTAGAATAATTTATTAAGGAGTACCTAATAGGTTCTCATGAGATTCAAATGTCAAGATGTTTAAAAACATACACATACACACATACACACACACACACACACACACACAAATGTAGAAAATGCAAATTATGTTTTGGGAGAAAGATAGTATTTGAAAAACCTTATAAATGTTTATTTTTGCTACAGTGAAATTTACTCGTTCTATTTGAATATGTACCCAGTGGACATTTCATCTGAGTTAGGAGTATAGTCGCCAAACACTTTTCATTCTGTTGTTTGGGCTCTTAGCAAGAATTAGCGATTGCTGTTGAGGTGACTTAGGAGTTGAGGGTTTACGGCAGTCTGATGGGTAGGTAAAAGCCCAGCGAAAATAAGCTCCCAGAATGGAAAAGTCACAGATCAAAAATTCATTGTTCTGTTTCTTTTCACTTTCTGATGGCTTGTGTTGAAAGGGATGGCAACATGCGACACTTGAAATAAGCTGTCATTGTAATGGTCCGAGGCCAGCCAGCGTGTGCATCATCTCATAAATAATCATCTTCTAAAGTAGTGACAAACAGGAGGACATAGAGCTTGTGGATCACTCAAAAGCAAGTGACAAAGAAACTGAGAAATACTGCCTGGCAAATAGAAAACACAGAGAGCATTAGAAGAGGGGCTGGAATCCGCTGATTGCTGGGAGATTACTGTTAAGAGTCAAATGGACAGATCTACTCACTTAGGGCAAAGGTAGCAAGTAGTTTAGGTAACAAAAGTTGTCAATATAGAAAGGTCCTGGAAATAGGAGCCGAACACACTGGAAACAGAAGATGCAGACACAGATCCAACTCACAAGCTGGCAGCACCTGAGTTCATCTTCTCCGCCACAGCACTGAGAGTATTGCTATCCTTCCCATCTTTAGGGAGAGAGAAGAGATATTTATAAAAATAGATGTCATGCCCATCAAATGATGATGTAGAATTTCATATATTTCCTTATAAACCCATTTCTACTAATTTTAAAAACTGGCTGTACTGCATTCTGTTTCAAATGTGTTGTTCTTTGCCCCTGTGTTGATCAAGAGAAGAGAGTTACCTGTCACCTGATAAGTCGATTTGTGGTTGTGGGCTGCTTAGCTATGTTTGCTCCTTTGCAGAGCAAGTCCCTATTGTGAATTGGTGTAACTGTGTAAGTAAGCTTCTTTAGGAAGAGACGGGGAAGAACTATGGGTATGGATGGGGAGGATGCCGTGTCGTCATTGTGCTCAGTAACTTCATTCTGACTGGGACAAAAAGCATTCAAGAGTGGCTCCTTTGTAGTAGCAATGTCTCGGTATCAGATACACACACACAAGGGCAACCGATACCCCCGGAACAGCTCTGAAATGAAATGGAAAAGGTCGCAGTTGTATCAGTTGGCGACACAGTGATCAGAGCTAAAATGTTAGCGCACTCCGGGTATCACACTCAAATATAGACTATATACAAGAGTCAAGGGCAGGCATGTTATTGTCTCTCTGGCATGGGTATCTTCATCCCAGACATCTGTGGTTCAAATAAGCAAGAGGGTTGATTAAGAATGATCTAGCAGCAATCCTAGAAAGATGGCGCCTGCACACCTGAAGCGGATCACCTTTCACACTTACAGAGTAGCTTGGAGCTGCAACTATTAGACTTGGAAGTCTTAAGGAGAATGGTGGACTGATGCTCCCTAGAACGCCAGCCCCTAATAAAGGATATAATAATTGATAAAATAATAATGTTGAAGGTGATCCCCATATATAGATATCAGTTTCTTTTTGTATACTTGTTTCAATTTAAGGTGTATGTGTGTGTTTATTTCAGTTGTGATTATTAGTTTTTATTTTTAAAAAGAATCTTCATAATTGTTATTATAAGGATTTTTTCTAGGATTTAATGCAAAAACAAGTTGCTTTCTATTGATTATTATTTCATAATGTAAACAATACTTCAAAACGTAGTCTCTTATAACCACCTCCATTTTACTCCACTGCTCTCTGGGTTGAGTAAGATAACTAGGTTGTCTGATGTGGCTCTGTTGCTGAAGACCAAGGGGCCTGGTGATGGTCTGGGATGTTCAGTCAGGCTGGTCTGTGTACATCTCAGAGAGATGGCTACCCTTGACTCCACACTCTCTCTGGTCCTTTAGTGAGACAGAATCGGCTTCTTCTCCTGCTGGTGACAGAGTTCCAAATCACAAGGAAGAGAGAAGACAGACCCTGATAAAGAGGTGATTTCCAAGCCTTTGTTAGTGTCAGTTCAAGGTAGGACAGATGAGTAGGGATGAGAACGAGGGAATAACAGTGTGGAAGAAAGTGATTGTTGGATGTGCAGTTCCAAGAAGTTCAACGGGAAGGTTTGGTTCAGTTGCTGAGCTGAAAAACTCTTGTTATGGCTGAAGCATAAGGGGGGTGGGTCAAGGAGCCAGAAGGAAGGAAATGGAGAAAAACAGATAGATTAAGCCAGGCAAGGACTGAAGTAAGTGGGCAAGGGTAATGGAAAACTACTGGAGAGATTCATAACACACACACTCTAGGTAGAAAGCATATTACATGTAATTTTGATTGGGTGCCATGCAGTCCAGGCTTTCAATTCACTGTGTAACCAAGGATAACCTTGAACATCTAATCCTTCTGTCTCACCCCAAGGCTAAGCACATCGATATATGTTCCATGTTTGTGTGTTACTCAAGATTGAAGCCAAAGCTTCATGCAAGCTATGTAAGGCTTCTACCAACTGAGCGACATCTTCAGTCCCTACTGTTGGTGAGTTCAGTCTGGCTTATTTTGCTTAATGTGATGATCTCCCTTTTCATTCATTTCCTTGCAAAACATGTAATCAAATTTCATTGTAGCTGAGCAAAAATTCCATTGTTCATACACTGTATTTTATTTATCTATTCATGGGCATCTAGACTGGTTTTATAATATAATATTTATTTTATTGGATTGTTTAATATATTTACATGTAATTCATCTTAATGATATATCTGGCTTAAATTTACCATCTTACTATTCAGTTCCATCTGTTTGCAGCTCCTTCCACTCTCCTTTGTTGGCATTGTCTAGACTACTCAGGTTTATTCACTCTTCCCTCTTCAATTGTATGTGTTTTATTATTCTTTTAACAGTTACCTGAAAACTATGCGTGTTTTGACTTTTTTAAATCTCTCAAAATTAGTACTTCCCAACAAATGACAGTTTTAAGACTTTATACATTTTTTTAAAAAATATTACTTGTTTAATTAATTTACTTATTTTACATCCTGACCACAGTTTCCCCTCCCCGCTCTTCTCCCATTTCCTTCCTTCACCTCTCCTCCACCCCTCTACCCCCCAAGTCCATTCTTCCTCCTCCATCTCCCAGTCCATCTCCCCTTTGTTTTTGTTCAGAAAAGAGCAGGCGTTCTATGGGTATCAACAAAACATGGCATATCAAGTTGCAGTAAGACGAAGTGCCTCCCCTTGGATTAAGGGTGGCAAGGAAATCCAATATGAGAAACAGGTTCCCAAGAGTAGTCAATGTGTTAAAGACAGTCCTTGCTCCCATTGTCAGGAATTCCACAAGTAGACCAAGCTACACAAGTGTCACATATATATGGGCCTAGTTCAGTCCCATGCAGGCTCCCTGGTTGTTGGTTCAGACTCTGTGAGTTCCTATGAGCCCAGGTTAGTTGATTCTGTGAGTTTTCTCATGATGTTCTTGACCTCTCTGCCTCCCACAATTCTTCCTCCTTCTCTTCAGCAGGATTCCCTGAGCTCCACCTAATATTTGACTGTCTTCCTTCTATTTCTATCGGTTACTAGATGAAGGCTCTCTGTTAACAATTGGGATAGTCACCAGTCTGATCACAGGAGTGGCCAGTTCAGGTTACATATTCACGATTGCTAGGAAGACTATAAACTTTCACTCTTCTTTTTTTTTATCACACAAGACAGCTTTGTTCTTTCTTAGTCAGTGTTCGTCTGATTCTATCTTGTCATCATAGTTTCTGGTCCTTAGTCCCCCCTTTATCTCAATGCCTTTGTTTGGATCATGAAAAAATCTCTTCAGTATTTCTTTTAGCACAGGTCTGATGAATAAGTTTGCAAGAGTTTTTTGTTTGGTTGATTTTGGTTTGAATATACATTTACTGGCCTTCATTTCAAAGAATATTTATGTTGAATATTTTATTCTAGCTCATTCATTGTTTTCTTTTAACATTTTTAAAGGTCAACTTTTTATTGATTTATTTTTATTTGTGTGTGTGTTTGTGTCTGCGTGTCTGGCATATGTGTGCAGGTACCCATGGAGGTCACATAGGGCAGGAGATCCTCGAGCTGGAGTTATAGACAGCCATGAACTTCTCTCCATAGGTGCCGAGAGCTAAACTCAGATGCTCTTGAAGAGCAGCAAGCACTCTTGACCTTGGACCATCTCTCCAGCCCCTTATTTGCTTTCTGAGACAGGGTATTGCTATGTAGCCCGGGTTGGCCTCATACTCAACTTCCTGAGTGCTAGGATTACAAGCATGCACCACCACTCCATCTACAGGCAGGCTTTCTGCTAGAGATTTTCTCCAAGGTACGAAGATGGCGGGGACCAGGGGAGCACCCTGGCTTCCCGCTTTCTTCTTGCTTCCCATAGTTCTTTTTGGCTGACTGGATTGTAAACCAGGAGCCCTAGAGACAGCCAGTCCTTTGTGATGCTCCTCAGAACACAGAGAAGACTAGGAAGGGTCTGAGTACAAGCAGTAACAGGCCTGCATCACAACTGATGTTCCCAAGCATTCATTTCTGTTTCCGGGCTGATTGTATTACATGACATCGTTATGAAAGGGGAAAGAAAATACTAGGTAATACTGTAATTTTTAAACTTCCCTGTGGTTTAATGAACACTAATGTTTATTTTCTTTTATATTGTATACCCCAAACAGGCGGCTACTAGCCTCTGATCCACACGTAGGGCTCAAGTGGATGGCAATTCTTTAATGGTTTACCTGGAGCTTCTGGAATATGTCACTTTTTAGATTGCGACTAGACAATCTAAAAAGACTAGGGCATGTGGAGGGATACGCAGGATAGATGATACAGATGACTATTTCTAATACCTATAGATTAGCTAACTTAACACGTAGTTAACAGGACTGAGGGTATAACACAGCGCTAAATCATTTTACTAACATGCATCAGGTCCCAGGTTCTTGATCTACTATACTCGACACCCTCACTCAAAAAAGTCACTGGAATTTCATTTTTCCACTGTGTTCTCCCTGCCAAGTAATTTCCGAGAATTAATTCTTCAGTTACTCAGTCATGATCACAAGCTACAGCAGTCTTTCCTGGAGATCACTGGTTGCCTTTACCAGTCATCCTTTCTTCAGACGATGTCTGGAGCCCTGGGAGGTGCGCAGCTCCGGCCTGCTCCTATCTCACTTCCCGGAACTGTTCGTTCTGCTTTATTCCGGTGCAGACACGTCTATTGCCCTAAACCGAGGGCTTGAGAGTAGCGTCTAACACAGTTTGTCAGGTAGCTTAGTAATGCGAAAAAGAGAATCATGAGGCAGGAGAGAGAGACACTTAGATGTCAGCTGCATTTCTGCTTCTGGATCACACCATGGCCGTCACCCTGTTCTTGGTCTCTTCAGCCTGCTGTCCCATCTGTAGTGACCAGCTCTCACCACAGTGTGTTTCCAGAATTTCTTATCCGGAGGTAATATTTGTTACTGCCACTCAGAGATGAGAACAGCTTCTCTTTCTTAGCTTCAGAGACAGTCTCTTCAAGGCTGTCAAACTCACTGCCTTGTGTGGTCTGCCTCTAAGTGACAAGACAGGACAGTCACACAGTTTAACAGTGGATCTCCCAAAGTCTGAAATAACATCACATATGAGTATTCAGACCGGGTTAGATTTTAGAGTCTGCCATCTGGTTCCCTTTAGATCCATACATCCCCCTCCCCAGTATAAGGTTAAGCGATGCCTCCCTGTCCATCCTTTCTCCATTTGGTTTTGACTGCAGATATTTGATGGCTAATTTTAAGATGGAATCCAAGTGTTATGTGTACTTGTGGATGCGCATAGGCATACACACACACACACACACACACACACACACACACCAGAAATAAAGAATAACACACAGTCAGTTGGGTTTGTAAAAATAAAATTTGGGCTTCAGAAATCTTTTCAAGGACACACTCTTGCTAAAAAAATACATACATTTGCAATGATAAATAAAATCTATAACATGTCAGTTTGAAGTATTTGCATCTAGGTTATTGGGTGACAGTCTACTTCAAAAATAATGAGCATACATTTGCTTTACTTTTGGGTCAAAGAAAGGATCTTCTTCCAATTATTTTCCTGAGGCAAAGGAAGTCTTTCTCGAAGGTGAATTGATGTCTACACCAGTAAAGATAGAATATTGCCTACAACTTTTAAAGGATACCTTGCTAGTTTTAAAATAGGTGTCTTTTCTACCGTGTTATCTGGTTCCATTGGGGCTTGTACCTCAGATATAGAACCGGAATGATGTGTATTTGCTTACCATATTATAAGAAAATTATGGCTGCAGAGAACTGTTTACAGTTGTTATATGCAGGTGTAAAGCACCCCCCCCTGGCTTCTACCCCATTAAGTTCTGTAATAGAGAAGGTCAGAGTAGTATAGTACAAAAAACAAAGAAAACAAAACAAAACAAAATAAAACAAAACAAAATAAAACAATGTGAACCGCAGATACGACTTTAAGATTTTTGGTGGGCACATTAAATAAGCTAAAAAAGATGGAACTATTTTTAGCAACAACGTCATTTATACTGAGGTATGTAAGTTATTTTATACATTGTTTTGCTTATACTCTTCTTTAAGTTCTTTATTATATTGTGTGTGCATGATGTGAAGAAGGAAAAGAGGCGTATGTGCATGCCAGTGCACTCGTGTGGGGATCAGGGCAATTATATGAAGCTGGAGAGCTGGTTTGCTCTGTGGGTTTCAGGGATTGAACTCTGGGCAGACTTTTGAAGGAAGTGCCTTTACTTCCTGAACCATCTCACTGGCCTCTTTGAATTCTATATAAGTATAAACTATATTAAAGCATATAAAATATTCACCAGTAACATGGCTAGTTACTGCCAGGTTAGAGTGTTCAGGAAGAAGGCATGGATAAGTAGAGATTCTAATGAGGCATCAAGGTTTCTTTTTCTCCTGGTTCCTCTATTCTTTGTTGGCTCCGCTTGCTCCTTATGGTAGAATGATTGTAGTAAACTCAAGCTATCTTCTGGTTTGGGTCACACAACAAAATGAGTCCCTGTCTATTCAACAGTGGAACAAAAGACCTGAGCCAGCTGGTTCATTTCTGAATCATTTCTGGAGCAAGGAGAGTAAAACTAAGGCCACAGTCACATGACACCCACTTATCTAAGTTAGTCTCAACATTTCTGCTGAAAATAAGGACTGAGGACACATCTTGCAAGAGAAGCATGTGTTATTCCCAGAAAAAGAGTGGCTGGTGGCAAACAGAGAAGGCTAAAATCAGAATGAATCCCAAAGTCGGATCTCTTCTCTCGGAACCAGCCAATAGTCCCTGAGGCCCAGGTGGGGGCAGACTCTCTCATGTGAGAAGCGGCTAGGAAAGGCAGGCCCGCCATACTTATCCAATCTCAGCAGCCAGCAGAGGAAGTGAAGAAAGAGAAGGAACCACGGAACCAAGGACAGTGAAGTGGAGAAATCAATGGTTGGCATGAAATCAGATAAGAACCAGAAAGTGTTCAGTATGCCACACGAAACACAGGCTGCTCCTGACAAGGCCAGATTAGCTCTGAGGACGACTAAAGACTGAGGGGAAGCAGAAGCAGAAAATGTGGAAAGGAAATGGAATCACCATGTCAGAACTCTCCTGAGAAGTTTGGGTGTCAAAAGGAAAGTCTAGGACGGCAGCTAGGGCGTATTGCTATGCTGAGGACAGGTTTATTAAATATATACAGTGAATTGAAGTATAAATATTTTCATTACACACTCAGCAAGCGTGTTGTATTGTGTGAAACTGGGTTTGAATTCTAGTCCAATGGCGACTCTACTAGCAAGTTACTGGCTCCCCTGCCTTTGTTTTCTCTTTTGTAAATAGGGGTAATGATGCTGCTTCCGCAGGTATACTAGACATGTGGTATTAATGCAAAAGAAAGAATTGAGTAAATGAAATTACTGTCTTTGTCTGTAGTCACCAATGAATGAATCAGCCTGTTTTCTTTTTTCTGTCTTTCCCCATTCTCCTGGGGATGTTTCCTCCCCTTTCCCAGCAGCCTGGTAAATTCTTCCTGCTCATGCTCCAGGATCTAGGCAAGAGTGACTTTCTACTCTGATGTTGTCTGTTCTCAAGCCTGCAATTTCCTTTGGCTGCTCTGCTCTCTACTGCCCTGGAATTCACTGCTGATCCACACTGTTTATCACTGTATATCCCTATGCTAGATCCCTCCAGAAAGGCCACTTTCTCCACTAAGGCAGACGCACAGTCCTGGGCAATTTGAGGCTCTCAATGGATAATTCTAGAAATTTAGTCTTGGAATAAATAGTTCCCTTCGACAGTGTGCTTGCAGCTTCACTCTCCTCTGCGATTCCCTTCTGGCTTCTTCTGTTCCTTTGGTGACTGTACAATGCTTCCCGACAGCGCGAAGCTGCGAGCGCAGCTCTCCACCTGCTGCTTTCAGATGACAAATGGATTCTGCTGATTCCTGGGGCAAAAACGCTTCCTCCAAAATGTCACTGTCTGTGAATACTTTCTCCTTCGGTGCCCTGGCCGTGGAGCAGAGGGAGGAATTTTATGGAGAAGCAAAGTTGCTTTTCTCCCTTCTGTATTGCACAAAGCACGCTTGTCTGTAGTTGACTCCTGTAACCTAGTCTGAATCCTTCTGCTTGTTCCACCCTCACTTGGCTTCTGCAATTGCACTTGGGCCTGAGCCACTTTCTGCCTTTCCAGGCTTTTATTATTTAAGCTTTCATTTAGTCATGTGTGTGATGGCAGTGACTTGCCTGTGTCACAGAGGGTTGGGCTGAGGCTGAGTGCTGTCTTTGGGTCTCCCTTCCTTTAGGAAGCATCATCAAAGATCAGGAGCAGAAAAGCTGTGAGAGTCAGGGGTCAGGGAAAACTGGTCAGTGAAACAATGTCTTCTGGACAAGACGTGAACTCACAGCAGCTGTGGTTGCCGTCACGAGACCTGCACAAGATCGGGCCAGCCAACACACCAGTATGAGTAAGGATAGGTCACACAAGTTCTTACTCCTATCTGACGAACAATTGATGGTCATTGTTGGACGCTATGGAGAGAGTCAGTTTTCTTTAGGGGTGTTGTTAGTTCTATGAGGCAGCATAAAAGGGACAGGAGGCAGAACAAGAGACAGAAGCTTGACCTTCGACAGACAGGGCTGTGCTTATTGGTACACACATCAAGGTGGCAGATTCTTACCCAGGTAAGTTGAATTGTCTGCCTGAGAAAAAATATGGTTGCCATCCTTTATGGGGGAGTAGGGTGAGAAGTGGAAATGGTTGCTGCACATAACCCATGGACTATGTAGCACATAGCACAAGTTTCTTTTCTTCAGCTTCTCTCTATCAGTATCTCATTGACCTCACCTAGCTGCAAGAGAAGCTGAGAAGTGTAGTCTTTTAGCAGGATACTCTCAGGTGTCATCCCTGATAAGCTGATCATGCTCCAGTGGATGATTTATCACCTATGTTTTGCTATGTTTATATGGACAGTGCTAATTGGACTGTGTGCCTGTGTGTGTGGGGGAGAGAGAGAGAGAGAGAGAGAGAGAGAGAGAGAGAGAGAGAGAGAGACTGAAATTGGAAGAACTTGGAGGGATATGAGAGGAGTTGGGGGAGAAAGTAGAGGCAACTATGATCAAAATACATGGTATACTTATCTGAAATTCTCGAAAAATAAATAAAACAAAATAAATAAATTATACTATCCATTTAAACATAAGAATAAAAATCTGACATGTTCAAATACTTGGACTTTCTCCATGTATCCTTCCCACTTGGGACACACACACACTTTTCTGACCTCCTGTTCCTTCAAAGCTGGAGTGTGGGGACAAAAGTTGGAAACCTGGCAATGACTGACTCGCTTGTCAATGGCTTCTGCTCTTGATTAACTTGATCCACAGCTGTAGATTCCAGAAAAGAATCTCAAAGGAGATTGGACTTTAGATGTTAACATTTTACCGATTATCTTAAAATACTGACATCAAGGAACCAGTAATCAGAAACCGTAGTGAGAAATGGATGGATGGATATGTATATGTATTGCTATTGATATATCAATGGAGCATGTTTTGGACTCAAATGGAATGAATTTTGGATACTATTTTGTTGTGTAGATATGTTCACTTCCTGATAAAATCTTTAAATCCTGGAATCCCAGGGGACCAGAATGGTTCACTTTGACTGCTGGAGTAGTGGTCTGCAGGCATAGCGCAGTGAGCGGGGACTGAGCAGAGGTAGCAATAAATGCCCATCAAGAAACCAGGGCTGCAATTGCCGTGCTCAGCTCAAAGCCAGCTCCTGTGCTCTGTTCTGTTGACAGACCCTCCCAGCCACTGCCATGAGGCAGAGCAAAGCAGGCTGATGGATTTTGCCCAAAGTTGTTAATCTGTTAACAATTGGCTGTAAAAGTATGCATATGGAGACAAATAGGGAGGCTGAAAACCAGCTTCTGCAGTATAAAGATATAATTGCCACGCATAAGCAAAAAGAAAGCCCCCTCGCAGATTGCAAATGTTATTTTAACATACTGGGCGTACTGAATTTCCTTTGACCATCAGCAAAATGGAGTTTCAGATTTGTGACTCTGAATCAGGTTATTTGTTGTTGCTGTCCCTGTAGCCACTCTTTCTTTCCCTCATTCACTCATTTGAATACAATGAGTTCCTGACAAATTCATCAGGCAACTGTGCCATTTATTCAGCATGACCTTGGGTAATGCACTTCACTCTTTAAATATGAGCTCTTCATTTTTAAAATGGGTCTAACTGTCTCTCAGTCAGGTGACTGGATGAGATGGTGTGTGTGTGTGTAACATCCGGCAGAGTGGAGCTGGGACAGAGAGTGGATCTCAGTGGCATGTCTACAAAGTAGTTCACGGTTAGAGAGGGGAAGGTCCTACATCCATCGGGCAGGTCAGCGGACTGGAAACTGGGGGCCAGGCCTTTCTTGTAATTTAGGTTTAGCGGACATCTGCTGCACAATTCACTCTCGTTTCTGGTCTTTTGTGGCATTTGAGCTTTCAGCTGATTGGATAGGGCCCACCCACACTGTGGAAGACAGTCTGCCGAGCCCATGGATTTAAGTGTTGATCTCATCTTTGAACAACCTCACAGAAACATCCATAGCAATGTTGGTCTCATAAGTAGGCACCGAGGCTCAGCAGTGCTGGTGTATAAAACTGTGAATGAGAAAATTCTCCTGAAAATAAGCTGTGTCTACAAAGGCCAATTAAAATTTCAATGACTGTAGAATTTGGATTGTTACCTTTATAGAGACGAATTACAATTTATTGTGGATGACCTTTGGCCTCCTAAATACCTATTCCTTGCCCACCTCTGTGGGTTCTAACATCCTGACTACAGATGAAAACCTTTTGGAATGCATTAACTTAACAAAACCACATTCTCCACCAATTAAAGGACTAAAAAATGCTATCAGGTAACACAGGAGGCCTATACTTGAGATTCTTCAGTCTAGTGAACCTGCCTCTCTGATGTTTCTACTGACATAATTTTAAAATGCCTTGATTTATAGCTTTCTTTGTTATTACTACAAAAATTCCATGAAAACAGCTTCCACCTTTTAAGGAGGATTTGGGGTAACATAAATCTATGCTTCTGGGCCACAGAAATTTGGCTCTGGAATAAACTATCTCTCATTCCCTTTCAGGTGAGAATTTTGTTTTTGTGTTGACAAAGTCAACTCCCCCAACTTTGTCTTCTTTAATGTGCAGGATTGTGCCGGAGACAGTTGCCTCTCGGCCTCCATGCGTGTTTCTTTACGATGCATTATGAGCAGTGGCAAGAATGACTGTAAGATGAGACACTGTCTCTCTGGTGCTTAACTCTTCTTAGCCCCAGGAGTGTTCTGGGGACGGGGGCTCCGGTGGAGAGAAGACGCACATCTCTGAACTTCTTTTTCTTTGACTTAGTGGATGTGGCCCATAGCTTCCTTCTTTGGGGGTTTCTGCTCTTTCTTTTGCATGAAGTGGTTGTTCTGCACTGCAAGCTCCTTGCCATCTTACACGTCTCAGTTGAAATGTCACCCCTTTCTTTTGAGCAGAACTTAATAAGTACTCTAGGCAGAACAGACTCCACTTTCCATTATCTTTTAAATCAGCCTTTATATACTTCTTTTTGCTATAACAGTAGCACATGCTGTTCTTTAGCTATCTCCGCGGAGGTAGACACTCCCGGAAGGCAGAGGATTCGTGTATCCTTCAGTACCATTTTCTGGCACCAAGCATGTCCTGATGCTGCTGTTGAGTAACTGGATGGAACAGCTGTGACAGTGCTTTAGAAAGGGTGACACACTTCGTGACAATCATCTTACGCAACATAGTTCAACACATTCTTAGTTCCGCTCAGAAAAATACCGTGATAACCTGCTGTGGGTTTGGTATTGTGCTCGTGTCCACTGAGAGAGACCGTGTGCTCTGTTCCAGAATGGAGAGAGAAGGAAAGCTAAAGACGGGAAAAGAGAGACGAGCCCGGCAGGCCAGTGAGGACTCTACAGCTTGGATGCCTCTCAGAAGTGTCACAAACTGAGAAATTTGCTTTGTGCATTGCAAATAAAAT
Source organism: Myodes glareolus (assembly GCF_982192425.1). NCBI lineage: Eukaryota > Metazoa > Chordata > Mammalia > Rodentia > Cricetidae > Myodes > Myodes glareolus. The sequence goes on from NC_142040.1 coordinate 34,419,091, forward strand.
GTAAGTTCCCAGACCGATAACCTTAAATAGGATCTGCTTTATTCGCATGAGCGAAGGGTGTGTGGGTGTCTGCCTAGAGTCGTTTGAAACTGTTCACAAGCTGCCGTGTGCACTGACTCACTGCAGAGTGCAGAGGGCAGGCAGACGCTGGGACTCCACAAGCTAGGCCATCTCCTGAGTTTAAATCTTCAGGAATCCATAGGAATTTGGTTAGAATTTTGTATTCGCCACAGGTTAGGGAATAATTTACACGTATCCACATGGGGATGCAAATGTCTCAGGGATGTTACCAGTCACCAGATACTCTCTCTAATCATTTGGCTTTCTGTTGTTGCTTTCTTCACAAATCTCTAAGGTAGACAATCCCTCATCCAGCTGGAATAGGTAAGAATGGGCAACTGGTTCTGGTCAATGGAACATGAAGGGAAATAACACTTCACACTGGCTACGGCACAGGAAAAAGTCTCCCCTAAATTATTCAACCATCTCTCTTTCACTTACCAACTGCTACCAAGCACAAGGAGCTATCAGACAGCCTGACATGAAGATGTCTGTATCTATGGAGACCAGACCTTCTAGATGCCTGCAAGCTTGAAGGAATTTTGGATATAGATCAGGAAATCTGTATTAGATGTTTTCCCGTTGCTGTGCTAAAATGCCATGATGAAAAGCAACCTAAAGAAGAGTTTGTTTTGGCTGATGATTCCAGAGGACTGCATGTCCTTAGCAGCAGGGAACGTGTGACAGCAGCGGAATGACAAAAGATCACTGCATCTTTATCTGCACGCAGGAAGCAGGGAGGGCAAAGACTGGAAGTGGGGCGAGACTATAAACAGAGTCACACACTAGGTTTATTATCTCTTGCATGCACTTCATCTCCTGACCTCACTGCTCTCTCTAAAGGACGGCAGGATCCTTCACAGGCTCTGGGCCCACCCCCAGGGATGCCTTTCTCCAGGAAGGTTTCACCTCCTAAACGTTCCCATATCCTTCCAGCTGTCAGCACCAGCTGAGAAATGAATGTTCAAATACATAAGCCTGTGGGGGATATTTTTCTATCAGATCATAACAATCTCTGTCAAAAATAGAAAAATCAAATGCTTAATCATATCCATGGTCTTTCCCTGTATTTTTTATGTGCTTAAGAAAGATAGACAAAGTACCTAATCACATAAAAATACATACAAAGAAATTATGTGTCTGGCAAATGGTGTGTCCAAGAACCTTGGAGTTAGAGGGTTTCTTTACTCCATGTTGCCAATGGACCTACTTATTGTAAGTAAACTATTTCTGGTGGTCTTTTGTAAACCATTTCATAGGTAAGAAGTCTCTCATTCTTGGGAGGAAGTTTGGGACCAAAAAGGATGCTGTTGTCCTTTACAGAGAATAGTGAGATCAGGAGATGAAGTAGTTCTTTCTATATGTAACAGGGATAAACTTTCCGTGTAACTCTGGAATGGAGAAAAGTCAGGATCATTTGTTCCTCTTTTTTTTCCCCCTTATGTTGAGGTATTGCGAATCTTATATTCTCAGAATGCAGGGAAGTCAACAAGATTGACTAAGACCCAGAACATGTAAGGTTAGGACAGAGAAATGCTAAACTCTTCCAGGGTGAAGTAGGAATGAAGACGGTGGTAGCATCTTCATGACTGGTGATGGAGCTGGGGAGTCACAGGATCCCACACAAATCTGAAAGACAGCTTCCTGCGAGCCTAGGGACGACATATACTACCTCTTTTCTGCAGATAATTCACAAGTCTTTAGAGAACATATCCAGCTTAATTTTCCCTCTTGAAATGCCCACCTTGTAGACTGACCATGCAGTATCTTCTCCCCCATTCAGTAAAAACATTTTGGAGGATGTTTGGCAGAATCCTGCGTTGAGAACATCTTTTTGGAAGCCAGCATCGAGATTTAAAGTTAAAGCAGAGAGACGGTATCTCTCCAACTTCAGTTTCTGAAAAGCATTTGTCTTCATCACTGTAGCCCAGATGAAAGGTTTGTGCTTAGGAAAGACAGATGTGTCCTGGAGGTCCTACTGCCCGCACACGAAGAAGCCAGCAGTGCATCATACCTGGCTTGTGGACAAACAGAGAATCGCAGCTTCCATTTCACAAATACATCTATTCCGTGGAAGGGCTTTCCCCCTCCAGCTGAGGGAGCAAAATGCCCATTCCAGAGCGTTCTGCATGTCCCCAGGCTTTAATAGATCTCCCAGCAGCTCCCCTCAGCATTCCACATGATGAAATCAATCTCTATTTAAGTAAGAGGAGGATATTTATTTCTTAATTTTTTAATAATGTATTTGGTGATTTGTTGGAGCTTTGGTGCTGTATTATTTATTTATTGTGCCTATGGGGTGCACTGCCACTTGGTAATAGAGCAGCTATGGAAACTTGAGACCTAAGCAGAAATGAGTTCAATAATATTGCTACACTCAAAGACTTTATCCCAAATGAACAAAAGAACAAAAGTGCAAGGCCATGATAACCCAACTCCCTTAGGAGTATTTAGAAAGAAAAAGTGATGGAGTTTTTTTTTTATGTCAAGCAGAAACAACTGACAAATGGGTGGGCTGTTTTAAAACTCAAAGCCATTTCATAACTTCATAAGCTTCATAAAACTAGATTTACTATATTCTTGATATATGTGTTTGTGTGTGAGTGTTGATCTGATATTTTGCTAAGGTAAAAGCTGCCCAAAGGCCTGATAGAACTTAAATATATTTCTCCCCCATCGTCTTGCCAGTCATATAGGTGAAAATAGTGATGTAAGTGGATTGGAATAGAGATGCCTTCCTTTTGGTTCCAAGGCATATTAACAATTTGCCAAAAAGAAAGCATATATTCATATGGGGAGAATGCTTCGGTTGGTTTATTCTCATCATTAATTAAAAAGCATGTAATTGGTTTGTACGCCTACTTTTTGACGTCCCCCATTAAAGATACACCACTGTTGAAAATTCCTTCATATGCATATAAATGTCACTATAATGTCTGAGGACAGTTAGATAAAACCAGGGTTAGATGAACATGTTTAAACTCAAAGCCTTCTGCATTCATCAGACATTACAGCCCTGCTGCTGCTGATAAGCTGGTGATAATCGTTGATACTCTCCAACAATTTTGATTTCTTTAACTCACTATTCCTGGTATGCATTTCAGGAAAAATTATATCATGCTGAGGGCACCATTTGACATAAGCCATAAATAAAGGTACTGGAGGACACTTGTCCTTGGTCAAAGATGCCATCTCAGCCGGTTGGGCAGCCGGCCAGTCAGTCAACAACAGTTCCTGACTGTCTAATGAGAGAGGGTGCTGTGAGACAGAGACATGGCTTGGAACTCGAGGGCAGTCAGGACAGTGACAAAGGCAGGGGGAAAGCGGGAGGAATGGCTACAGAGTTCCAGAGAGGCAGTGTGCCAGCCTGGGCAGCCTGAAGGATGGGCTGCCTTGTATTTACAAAATATCTCCGAGTCGGCTCAGGTAAATGGCGTTTTAATGAGTGATCTCTTTGGAGACAACAGTAGCTCTGTGAGGGATGGAGCCTCAGTTTCCTCGTCTGTGAAATGAACTACAGTGAATAGTGACTTGCGGGAAAGTCAGTGTCTGAGTGGTGCCTAGCACTTACCCGGAGGCTGGTGGGCGTGCAAAACTGTCAGGGAGGGCGATGGGAAGAGGCGAGGCGTTCTCTAGATGTTCTCTCTTTCTTTCGAGTTTATGGGGGGCATATAGGGTTCAAGCTCAAAGCCGTGTAGTTCTTGTTTTAAGAGCCAGCTTCAGAAGGTTACAAAAGAATCACAAACGCAGATTTGGCACCCGTGCATGCGCAGTTCTGCCATATCTGTGGGATTTGTGCCAGAGAAAGCAAATTAATAAGGGAATGCTTGTGTAATCCAGGAATGCTTCAAGAGTGTATAGCTTGGTCTGCTGGCTCCAGTCTCTTCTCTAAGGCATTTCTCTTTAAGGACGGTGATTCTCATCCTTTTTCTGTTTGTCCTGGAGAAAATCCCACACAGTGGAAAGCTGTACTCCTTGCTGTCAGGTTGTTGAGGTTTTTTTCCTCCCTGGAGCCCTTTTGTGTCAACTTCACAGAACTAAAATGAGTCACCATTGGTGACTGAACAAGGGCCATAGCGACTTTAGCTGTGTTGTCCTAAAGCTGTTGAAATGGTTGAGAAGAGAAATCCTTCATTACGACATTAGGTGTTCAATTTTGTCAAGTACTAGCAAAGAGTTTGACTTTCCTCCTTGTCTCTTTTTTATTGAAGTGACTGACTTTGAGGAAGTGGGAGTTGGAGCAGAATGACCGTGTTCTCATCAAACCGTTCAGCCTCCACAAGTTCAGGCAAAGCCCACATGTGAGAAGCAGAAGCTGACAAAACATGGGTAGAATGGGGCCCTGAGAGCAGGCTGCAGGGCTGGAAGATGCTCTATCTTTACTCCTTATCTTTAAAAAATTTTAATGATTTATTATTGTTATTATTATTTTACATCCCAATTACAGCTTCCCTTTCCTCCTCTCCTCCCACCCCTCCCCCACACTGCACCCAGGTTAGTTGGTTCTGTGGGTTTTCTTGTGATGGCCTTGACCATTCTGGCTTTTACAGTTCCTCCCTCTCTTTTCTGAGTTCAGCCTAATGTTTGACTGTGGGTCTCTGTATCTGTTTCTATCAGTTGCTGGGTGAGAAGTCTCTCTGATGACAAGGGGACTAGGCAGCAATCTATGAGCATAGCAGAATATTATTAGACATCATTACACTGACATTATAAGAAATTCTTTATCTTAAAATATGACATTTCTAAGTGAATTTCTTCTAGTTTAGTGAAATGGGTATAATTTTTAACACAAGAAAACCCACATTTTTTTAATATATTTTTTCTTATATACGTCTATTATTTATATACGTATATTATTTTCTTATATACGTCTGGAACACATACCACGGATCAACAGAATACAAGGTACCGGGGGATTAGAAAAAGGCCCATACTCGGGAAGTCCCTTCTGTGGTGAGGAGCACGGATAGATAAATATGCAGAGCATGTAATACTCATGGGTGGTAGATGTATGAGCAAGGTTTCATGCCTCTCAGTAGAGTCCATGTCTCTTGGCAAACATGTAAACTGTGCCTTCAAATAGATATCTGGAAACAAGGGAAACAATTTCTAGATTGCAAAGATAAGGTTTCATGTGCTGGTAAGTAGGGACCTAGGGATACGGTAGTTATTCAAGCTAATTCATGGGAAAGGGATGAGAAAGCCTGGGCAGCATGGTGGTTGAAACCGCTCAAATGATGAATATCCATTTTCTCCTATTCACATTGAAGTCTTTCAACCCTAAGTGGAGAAATAATCTCTGGTTCCACAAAGCATTGGTCTCACTGAATGCTGGGAACTGCCCTTGGAGGAAGTGAAAGGGGGAAGCCCATTGTGAGGGGCTGGATTGGGAGGGGGATGGATGGGCACTTTGCACAATACGCTATCCCCTAAACAAAGTGACTTTTGATCAGTCAAATTACAAATCTAATAGATTTTGAAATTTAGTTCACTAAAATGGCCTATGAACCAAGACAAAACATGGTCTTTTTTAAAGTAAAAGGTAGAAACTAAATCAGATGAAAACAGATTAAAAATGAGCTAACACACAGCAGCATGGAAACGGTGATGAGTCAGACAAGAGAGGATCCAGGATAACGGCAGATCTCATGCTTGCAGTCTCACTCTTGAAAAGCTGTGCTCAGTCTTGAATGACATTTCCTTCTCTCACCGTTCACTGTGTCTTCTTGTCTCAGCAACTGCACCCTTTCCAAGTATGAGGTCCCTCAGAGCCCTGGGACTAATGGACGGGTCTGGTACCACTCCTGTCTACCCAGCTTCCTATACTCATCCCATTATTTCGTATATTGCCTTAACCAACTCCTGGCATAATCTTATGTTTTCACCAATAGACTGGGAAGGGGAATCCAATAATACAGGAGCAGTGGTTACTATACAGTTGCATGGTCAATGTATACCAACTGCCAGCATGTGTGGAGGCTAAATATATCTTTTACTGAGTGTGTCAACGAAGCTGAAAACAGAATTCATAGGACGTGTGATGATGCCTACGGAAGAATAGAATGGCCCAAGACCCCTTTTCTGGAAACCGGGTAAAGATGACTTCTTTAGAGCAAGTGCTCCCCCAGCACACCATGAATGGGCTGGGTTTCAGCTCTCCTTTGCCCCTTTGTTTAGGTGTTTGTCTATGGTGTGCAGCCTACCCAACTACTCCCTGCAAATCAGGAAGAATTCTCAGACATTCTAAGTTTCAACTTGGGCAACATATTAGTGAAACTTGGATCTTTGCTTATTCTTTTTAAGCGATATCCTTGTAATCTAAGCTGCAATCTTAGACAACTGGACCTCATCGGCCCTGGGGCACTGGCTTACTTTAAAATCCCCTAGGTACTCAGCCTGGACGGAGAACCACAGTTTGGGTTTTGTTGTTCTGGCCATCACAAAGGAGGCCGCAGCACAAAGATGTGCTAGCATACCATAGGCATGCATTAACATGCTAAGCTGCATTTCTACATGAAAGGCTAACACCAGGGCAAAGCAGCCGCACTTGTAGAGTTACTACCAGGAGGCTTTGCCTCTATTGTCTACTTCAATTGCCCTCTCCCTTCTTGGGAACACCGAAGAAGTCACTAAGAGACCCCTGGTAGCACCGCTACTCGGGCCTCTAGCTCAGGACTATGACAACAGAAATTCTGAAGAAGGCCTTGCCCTGTTCACATCTGCCTTTGCAACCTTGGGATAGCTACTTCATGACCCTTTGCTTCCGTTACCTTGGCTAAAAAAATTAGCTAATGTTATTGACCTAGTTGCCAGGCATATCTTCACATTTCACAAGCAAATACTTGTAAAGTGTTTCGTCAATGTAAATTGTGGTACAATTTGAAAAAAAATAACCTCATTGCTAAAACTCCATAGAAATCTGGGCTGTTCCTGTGGGTGTTTTCAATCACTATTTATTTGATTTATGCAAAGAGGAGAGCATTTGCCTAAAACCCCTTTCTTGCGTGGGTACTGCCTTTGATTTATTCGCGTTTGCTCTGCCGGTACACAGCTTGACGTACACATAAAGGATTTGCAGGAGAAATCACTTAATGCATAGCATTTCCTTTGTTGTGACTGTCTTGTCATGAACTGTTAGGGTTGTCAGTTATTCTCCGAAATTTGCTCGTTTTTGTGCGGGCTTCTAAATACTCACCTTGGACATGGTTTATAGACGGCATAGGGAAAACAAATACGTATGCTGGAATAGTCAACTTAGATTTATTCTTACTTAAGAGAAGAAAGCTTAAAGGTTTAATGCATGCTTGATAAGCTATGATTCAGTCTGGAAGAGGCAGGTGGTTTATATTTACTCTCCCGGGTAGGATCAACATTTACAGTCTCAGCCTTTCTCAGTGCCTCTTCAATAGGTTGGACCTTTCCCAGAAGGACTGATCTCAAAGCACAATTTCCACACATGTTATTCTCTGAGGAATAGGGACGTTAAGCCAACTATATTTTATGGAGAGCAGAGCAGGGAGATTTGGGCACATGAGTGTTTATTAAAGAGCCTTGAGTGGCCTGGCTACTGATGTACCCGAGTCTACTCAACACCAGTCCGCTGAAAACTTATGAAATAGAAAATTTGTCCTCAAATCTCTTGACAACAAGCTCCACTCCTGGAACATTATCTTTCCTATTAAGAAGGAAGCTATTCATATTTCTGAAGGTCAGAGAACAGTGCTCTAAAAGGGCTTGCTCCCTAAGGAAGACCCAGAGCCTGGTGTTAACACCCACCATTGGGAGGGGCTCACAAGACCCTGCCCTCTCTGAGGACTTATATGCAGTTAGTTAGTGGTTAGTTGGGAACGGAGCGGCATCTTCAGTGGGTTAGCCACTGATAAGGTACCCATGCTTACTTAAATAACCTTTAACCTATGCTTTTATAAGCAACTCTAGTCAAACTAACTGGATACTACACACACAGGCAGAGAGAGAGAGAGAGAGAGAAAGAGGGATGGGGGGGGGAGAGAGAAAGACAGAGGATATGAAAGTAGAAGAAAGACTCATTAGGAAGGGGAAAGGGATCAATGGGAATGGAAATGGGTCAAGGAAAGAATTTTTAAAAGTTAAAAATAAAATTAAAAAACAAAAACAAAACATTCCTTATGCCAGAGATGAAGTCTGTGAGGTAATTTTCATTTAAAGTCCCATTACTCAGCTTATCCTGAACGACAGCTTTGGCAAGCATCTTCACCTTTCCCGAGCCTCAATTTCCTGCATTGTACAATGAAGATACAAATACCCCATAGGTTTATTGGTTTATTACAAAGGAAAAATGACCTCACATGCATGAGAGGGCCTCGCACAGTGTTGAGTGCATAAAAGAGATTCTTAAGTTTTGTTGAATTTGAATTAGAGAATATCTCAAATCTTAATCCATAGAGAAAAACTGCATTGAAGTTTTTCTTCAAGATAGACAAGATATGAACCACAAAGGAAAATCAGCAAGCATTAATCACAGAAGAGCTAGAAAACTGTGCCTGTGGTAACTAGCTATATGACTTGGGTAATTCCCTAACCCAGGGGTTCTCAACCTTCCTAATGCTGTGATCCTTTAATATAGTTCCTCATGTTGTGGTGACCCCCAACCATTACATTATTTTTGTTGCTACTTCATAAATGTAATTTTGCTACTGTTATGCATCATAATGTAAATATCTGGTATTTTCGAAGGTCTTTGTGATCCCCATAAAAGGCTAATTTGACCACCAAAGAGGTCACAACCCACAGATTGAGAATCAGTGCTCCAACTTGTCCCATTCATTGGTCACTGAACTAGAAAATGTGGATAATTGTGTCTACTACATAGGGCTTCCAGGAAGATTAGATGGAACAATAGGAGCAAATCCCCAGAGAAACGGAAGGGTTGAGTCAATGGCAATGGCTTGCATTGCTTAATTTTAATCGAGTGATTCTTCTATAGTCTTTCAATTATTGATGGGTTAGAGACCTTTTGAAAAAACAAGCATCACCATTATAACCTAAGGGAGCTTTTTGTTGGCTATGCATAGAAAAGTCTCTTTCTAGCTACCTTTCTGTAGTCGTAAGATATATAAGTCAAATAATTTACAGAAGACTGGTGTTTCTCTTGGCAGAGATAATACAAACCAAAACAGTTGCCTGAGCCATGTGTAAGTCTTTCTCTCCCATAGAATGTTAATAGGTTAAGTTTTTTACATGACTGCTAATTTCACATGACTTCATGGAATGATTACATATTTATGTATTATTTATTATGTAAATCTAGCATTATAAATTATTTAAAGTCATATTAATAGTATGTATTATTTATGATAGAACTATATTAATACATTTTATTTCAAGTAGCTTTAGTCAGAGCTTTTGTCTCTGTGGATTGCAGCCATTGGAAGTTAGTATCTCACTTGAGAACAATGCAGTTCTCTTTTTCTGAGGACAGTGACATCAGGTTCATGAGCACATCTTTATCATAGCCCAAGTCTGCTAAAGAGTCCCACCAGTCAGAGGTAAAACTCCTGGGTTTTTCTGCCTGCGATCATGGCTAGATAGTGCCATCTAAGAAAAGCTATGAAGTAAGGAATTTGAGATTCCACTCCTCTGATGGCAACTCTCACGTCCAGAACACTACCTTTGTTGTTCTAGAAGGATACAAACAGGAAACCTTAAGAAAATGAATCATACATTTCCTGCTCTTCCAGGAGTCCTGAGTTTAATTCCCAGAACCCGTATGGAGGCTCACACTATAACTTAGTCCCCTGGGATCCCATGCCCTCTTCTGGGGTGCAGACAAAACACCCAAACAAATAGACAAACAAACAAATAAATTTAAAAGGTGAAGAAAATGAACCATGAAAGAAGCAGGTATTCACCAGGCTATATTTGATTACAAGTCATGGAAAAGTAGTGGCTTAAATACAGGTAATATATATTATCTCATTAATTTAGGAAAGGAAGGTAAACCCAAGAATGACTCTCAATAGGAAATCAATTTATACTTTTCACGCTTAAAAATGCATTAGACATTTTTCTTGTTGTTAGCACAGAGATGCAAGTTAGTTTGTACAGACACAGACATCAAATCCTCTCTTAAATATGATTACCCAGAAGACATAGGTGAAACAATTATCTTTAAAGATACTGAACCTTGGACCTCCATAGTATCAGGCCTGAGCCAGCAACCTTCACGGGAGCAGGCCAGAGCCAGCAACCGCCACGGGAACAGGCCCAAGCATGCAAACTCTATGGGACCAGGCCCAAATGACCTCCAGGATTGCAGAGCAACCTCCAGGAGCATCAAATGACTTCTTGGAATGCCAAGTGACCTCCAGGGTGACTGGTACCATGGCCACGACTCCACCATGAGGAGCAACCATCTGAGCCTTGAATACACTGGCACCTGGAAGAGTGATCACCAGTGACACAGACAGCCCCAACTACACAAAGAAGAGGAAAATATTAGTAGAGAAGATAAGAACACACTCAACACCACAAAGAGCAACACAACACCAACAAAACTAGTGGTTTGGTTCTAAAACAGCAAGTCTTGAACACCCCAATAATAAAGTTATTTCTAATAACTTTAGAAGAATGTTTGAGGCCCTTAAAGAGGAAATGAAAAATTCTCTCAAAGAGATGGAGAAAAAAGATAAACAAAAATATGGAAGAAATCAACAAGTCCCTTAAAGAAAACCAAGAAAAAGCAATCAAACAGGTGAAAGAAATGATTCAAGACTTAAAAGCCAAAATAGAAACAATAAAGAAAATACAAAAATGGAATTCTGTAAACAGAAAATATGGGAAAACAATAAGGAACCAAAAATGCAAGCATAAACAGCAGAATACAAGAGACAGAAGAAATAACCACAGGCACTGAAGATATGATAGAAGAAATAGACTGATGATACTATCAAAGAAAACATTAAATCTAACAAAAGCTCAATACAAAATATTCAGGAAACATGGGACACTATGAAAAGACCAAACCTAAGAATAATACTGATAGAAGAAGGGGAAGTCCAAATCAAAAACACAGAAAATATATTCAACAAAATCATAGAAGAAAACTTTCCAAACCTAAAGAAAGATATGAATATGAAGATTCAAGAAGCTTGTAGAATACTAAATAGACTGGACCAAAAAAGAAAAAAAGACCCCTTGCCACATAATAACCAAAACATTAAACATTCAGAATAGAGAAAGAATATTAAGAACTGCAAAGGAAAAAGTCCAAGTAATATATAAAGGCAGACCTCTCAGAATTACATCTGACTTCTTAATTGAACCAATAAAAGCCAGAAGGTCCTGGTCAAGCATTATGCAGACGTTAAGAGACCCTAGATGCCAGCCCAAACTACTATACCCAGCAAAACTTTCAATCACCATAGACAGACAAAACAAGATATTCTATGACAGAACCAAATTTAAACAATACCTAGCCACAAACCCAGTCCTACATAAAGTACTAGAAGGAAAACTCCAATATAAGGAAATTGACTACATCCACAAAAACACAGACAATAGATTATCTCCAGCAGCAAATCCCAAAGAAGGGAAATTAACAAATTAACATCACCAACAATGAAAACTAAAATAACAGGAGATAGCAATTACTAGTCATTAATATCTCTTAATATAAATAGACTCAACTCACCTATAAAGAGACACAGGCTAATAGACTGGATACGGAAACAGAATCCATCCTTCTGCTCCATACAAGAAACATACCTCAACTTCAAAGACAAACATCACCTCAGAATAAAGGGTTGGAAAGCAATTTTCCAATCAAATGGACCTAAGAAACAAGCTGGTGTAGCTATCCTAATATCTAGCAAAATAGACTTCAAATGAAAATTAATCAAAAGAGACAAAGAAGGACATTGCATATTAGTCACAGGAAAAATCCATCAAAAAGAAATTTCAATACTGAACATCTATGCCCCAAATACAACGGCACTCTCACATGTAAAAGAAACACTAGTAAAGCTTAATCACACATTAAACCTCACACACTAATAGCAGGAGACTTCAACACCCTGGACAGTTCTGTCAGACAGAAACTTAACAGAAAAATAAGAGAACTAACAGATGTTATGACTCAAATGAACTTAACAGACAACTATAGAGCATTCTATCCAAACATAAAAGAATATATCTTGGTGTGGGAAGTCTTTCTGTATATGTGTTGCTTTTATTGGTTAATGAATAAAGAAGATGCTTTTGGCCAATGGCTTACAGAGTATAGCCAGGCTTGAAGAGATATATATATATAGAGAGAGAGTAGGCAGATTCGAAGAGACACCAGGTAGCCACCAGAAGGAAAAGATGTGAGCTGTCAGCCAGAACCTTGCTGGTAGGACACAAGCCTTGTGGTAAAATATAAAATAATAAAAATGGGTTAATTTAATATGTAAGAGCTTGCTATAAATACACTAGAGTCATTGGCCAGTCACTGTTTTAAATAATATAGTTTCTGTGTGATTATTTCAGATCTGGACATCTAGGAATGGGCAGCCTCCCCCAATACCTTCTTCTCAGTACCTCATGGAACCTTTTCAAAAACTGACCACATACTAGGTAACAAAACAAACCTCAACAGAAACAAAAAAAAATTGGAATAATCTCAGGTATCTTATTAGATCACCATGGCTTAAAATTAGAATTCAGTAGCTACACTAATTTCAGGAAGCCACAAACACATGGAAATTGAACAATGCTCACCTGAATCACCAATGGGTCAAGGAAGAAATAAAGGAAGATAAATTAAATAAATTAAATTTATATAAAATAAATTAAAGACTTCCTAAAATTTAATGAAAATGATCATGCAACATACCAAATTTATGGGACACAGTAAAAACAGTGTTAAAATGAAAGTTTATTCATTAAACGCCTACATAAAGAAGCTGGAAAAAAAATCTCCCACTAGTGAGTTAACAGAATACCTAAAAATTATAGAACAAAAATAGGCGAACTCACCCAGGAACAGACAGAAGGAAGTAATCAAATTGAAGGCTGAAATCAGCAAAATAAAAACAAAGAAAACAATGCTAAGAATCAATGAGACAAAGAGTTGGTTTTTTTTTTTTTCAAGAAAATCAGCAGAATAGACGAACCTTTATCCAAACTAACCAAAAGACAGAGAGAGAATATCCAAATTAACAAAATTAAAAAGACAAAACGGGGGACATAACAACAAACATGGAAGAAATCCAGAAAATCATGAGATCATACTTCAAAAATCTGTACTCCACAAAACTGGAAAACTTAAAGGAAATAGACAATTTTCTGAATAAATATCACTTACCAAAATTAAATCAAGACCAGATAAGCAAATTAAATAGAGCTGTAACCACTAAGGAAATAGAAACAGTCATCAAAAGTCTTATAATAAAAAAAAGCCCAGTACCGGAAGCTTTCAACACAGAATTCTGCAAGATTTTCAAAGAAGAACTAATACCAATACTCCTCAAATTGTTCCACACAATAGAAGCAGAAGGAACATTGACAAACTCTTTTTATGAGGCTACAATTACCCTGATACCCAAACCACACAAAGACATTACTAAGAAAGAGAATTACTGACCAATTTCATTCATAAATATTGTTGCAAAAATACTCAATAAATACTGGCAAACTGAATCCAAGAACACACCAGAAAAATTATCCACCATGACCAAGTAGGTTTCATCCCAGAGATGCAGGGATGATTCAACATATGAAAATTTGTCAATGTAATTCACCATATAAACAAACTGAAAAAAAAAAACCACATGATCATCTCATTAGATGTTGAAAAGGCCTTTGACAAAATACAACATCCCTTCATGATAAAGGTCTTGAAGAGAGCAGGGATACAAGGAACATACTTAAACATAATAATGGCAATGTTCAACAAGCCAACAGCCAACATCAAACTAAATGGAAAGAAACTCAAAGTGTTCTCACTCAAGTCAGGAACAAGACAAGGTTGTCCTCTCTCTCCGTATCTACTCAATATAGTTCTTGAGGTTCTAGGAAGCAATAAGACAACAAAAGGAGGTCAAGGGGATACAAATTTGTAAAGAAGAAGTCAAACTCTGCTTGCTCATGATATAATAGTTTACATAAGTGACCTCAAAAATTCTCCCAAGGACTTCTACACCTGATAAACACCTTCAGTAATGCAACAGGCTACAAGATTAACTAAAAAAAAAAAAATCAGTAGCCCTCCTTAACACAGATGATAAATGGGCTGAAAGAGAAATCAGAGGAACACCACTCTTCACAATAGCCACAAATAGCATAAAATATCTCGGAGTAACTCTAACCAAAAAAGTAAAAGACCTGTGTGACAAGAACAATAAATCTTTGAAGAAAGAAATTGAAGACACCAGAAAGTGGAAAGACCTCCCATGCTCTTGGGTAGGTAGAGTTAACACAGTAAAAATGGCAATCTTACCTAAAGCAATCTACAGATTTAATGCAATGCCCATCAAAGTCCCAACAAAATTCTTCACAGACCTCAAAAGAACAATACTCAACTTCATAATGGAAAAACAAAAACAAAAAAAAACAAACCCAGGATAGCCAGAACAATCCTGTATAATAAAGGAACTTCTGGAGACACCACAATCCTTGACTTCAAACTCTACTACAGAACTACAGTACTGAAAAACAGTCTGGCATTGGCATAAAAACAGACAGGAGGACAAACGGAACCAAATTGAAGATCTGGATACCAATCCAGCACACCTATAACACCTGGTTTTTGACAAAGAAGCAAAAAATATAAAATGGAAAAAAGAAAGCAAGTTCAACAAATGGTGCTGGCATAACTGGATATCAACATGTAGAAGAATGAAAATAGATCCATATCTATTACCATGCACAAAACTCAAGTCCAAATGGATCAACATAAAACCAATCACACTGAACTTCATAGAAAAGAAAGTGGGGGTGGTAGGGGTGGTGCAGGCCTCTGCTTGTGTGAATGGGTGCAACAGAAGGAATCATGACTGCCAAAGTGTTTGAGTCCATCGGAAAGTTCGGCCTGACTTTAGCAGTCGCAGGAGGAGTGGTGAACTCTGCCTTGTATACTGTGGATGCTGGGCACAGAGCTGTCATCTTTGGCAGATTCCGTGGAGTACAGGATGTCGTGGTAGGGGAAGGGACTCACTTTCTCATCTCTTGGGTACAGAAACCAATTATCTTTGACTGCTGCTCGTGACCACGGAATGTACCAGTCATCACTGGTTGCAAAGATTTGGAGAATGTACGTCACTATGTATCCTCTTCCGGTCGGGTGGCCAGCCAGCTCCCTCGTATCTACACCAGCATTGGCGAGGACTATGCCGAGCGGGTGCTGCCTTCCCTCACTACAGAGATCTTCAAGTCGGTAGTGGCTGGCTTTGATGCTGGAGAATTGGTCACCCAGAGAGAACTGGTCTCCCAGCAGGTGAGTGCTGACCTCACGGAGAGAGCAGCAACATTTGGGTTCATCCTGGATGATGTGTCCTTGACACATCTGACCTTCGGGAAGGAGTTCACAGAAGCAGTGGAAGCCAAACAGGTGGCTCAGCAGGAAGCAGAGAGGGCCAGATTTGCGGTGGAAAAGTCTGAGCAGCAGAAAAAGGCAGCCATTGTCTCTGCTCAGGGTGACTCCAAGGCACCTGAACTGATTGCCAACTCCCTGGCCTCAGCAGGCAATGGCCTGATTGAGCTGCACAAGCTAGAAGCAGCTGAGGACATTGCTTACCAGCTCTCTCATTCTGGGAACATCACCTACCTGTCAGCGGGGCTGTCGGTGTTCCTCCAGCTTCCCCAGCGAGGCCTTCCCTGCATGCACCTTCTCAGGCCAACCAGGTCGTGGCCTCGATCATTCTGAATACAGTTTCCTTCTGCCCCACCCCCCAGAAATCACTGAGAAATTCCATGATTGGCTTAACGTGAAGGAAATAAAAGCAGAATCACGAGAAGGACAGAGAGAGAGAGAGAGAGAGAGAGAGAGAGAGAGAGAGAGAGAGAGAGAAGCACACTTGAACATGTTGACAGGGGAAACTACTTCCTAAATATAACCCCTGCAGTACAGACACTGGGGTAAACAATTAATAAACGGGACCTCCTGAAACTGAGAAACTTCTGTAAAGTAAAGGACACAGTCAACAAGACAAAACGACAGACTACAGAATAGGAAAATATCTTCACCAACCCCACATCAGACAGAGGGCTGATCTCCAATATACAAAGAACTCAAGAAATTGGTCATCAAAAGAATAAATAATTCGATAAAAAAAATGGGGTACAGACCTAAACAGAGAACTCTCAACAGATGAATCTAAAATGGCTGAAAGACACTTAAGAAATGCTCAACATCCTTAGTCATCAGAGAAATGCAAATCAAAACAACTCTGAGATTCCATCTTACACCTGTAAGAATGACCAAGATCAAAAATACTGATGACAACTTATGCTGGAAAGGTTGTGGGGTAAAGGGAACATTTCTCCATTGCAACTGGGATTGCAAACTGGTATAGCTGCTTTGGAAATCAGTATGGTTAGTTCTCAGAAAATTAGGAGACAACCTACCACAAGACCCAGCAATATCACTTTTAAGTGTATACCCAAAGGATGCTCAATCATACCACAAGGACAACTGTTCAAATATGTTCAGAGCAGCATTATTTGTCATAGCCAGAACCTGGAAACAACCTAAATGCCCCTCAACATAAGAATAGATAAAAAAGATGTGGCACATATAGATAGGATAGATAAAGATGATGGAGTACTACACAGTAGAAAAAATGATGAAATCTTAAAATTTCTGGGCAAATGAATGGATCTAGAAAGCATCATGTTGAGTGAGGTAACCCAGACCCAGAAAGACAAACATAATATGCACTCACTCATACGTGGCTTTTAGATATAAAACAAAACAAAGCAAAACAAAAACCCAGCATACAATTCACAATCCCAGAGAACCTAGACAACAAAGAGACATACATGGATCTAATCTACATGGGAAGTATAAAAAGACAGGATTTCCTGAATAAATAGGGACCATGGGGATCATGGGAGGGAGTAGAAGGGGAGGGAGGAGGAAGGGAGGGGAGTGGCGAAAAATGTATAGTTCAATAAAAACAATTTTAAAGGGGGGGGAAGATATTGAACCTCAAGGAGTAAAATTAAATGATGTCTGAGAAACAGGAGAAATAAGATGGAGCACAGCAGATGCCTGAGTGAAGACTGGCTGTGTCAAGTCGAATAGACATGTAGAAGACGGGAGATGGGCAAGAGCGACAACAACAAGCTTTGCTCCATCTCCAGCTCTTTTCTTTATCCGGGAGGACTGCTTTTCCCTAAATTCCCAAGCACATTGTGCTACATATCTATACTTTGGTAACATTGACTTTTCCAATAGCTTAGAGCAAATTATTATATTCCCTGAGGCTCAGGACATTCATATCCAAACAAAACAGAGGCTATGTTAGCAAGGAAAAATGATAATAGCTAATTATTGTGGGTAACCATAAATATCTGTCTTGAGGTCCCAAAGATTTAATGAGCCATTTTTTTTACAACAAAATTTACACTTACAGAAGATTGGACTTTTTTTTTTTTTAAAGAATCCAGTTGGGATTTCAACTTGCTGCCCAGAAATATTAAGAGGGACTAGATTTACTACACTATTGGAAAAAAATATGGTAACCCGGAAAAAATAGTTGAATTGAGTTTTAAAGATATTGGACATCAAGAAGTAAAGGCTGTTGATGTCTGAGCAACAGGAGCAAGGGAGATGGGACCAAGCAGATGCCAGAGTGAAGACGACAATGTCAGAGGTGTCGAAGATACAAAGACACCAATGATCTTTCTATAGCTTTTGAGATGAAGACTTCATGACACCCTGGAGTCCCCATAGGAGTAAGAAAGGCATATGGAAATAAATTTCAACAAATAACAGCCAAAAATTCTTCCAAATTTGATGAAGGTATAAGCCCACACATACACTAATCTCAACAGACTCCAAACAAGCTAACAGCAACAACAACAAAACACAAACAGAAATTCTCTAGGGCACATTATAATCAATTTGGTTAAAAGTAGTGATAAAGAGAATTATTTATGTATTTATTTATTTTGATGGGAAAATTAAGTTAAAAAAATACGCAGGGAATCATGCAATAATTTTTTACACACAAGTGTTAATGATTCTCTGCAAGTGGCCTGGGGTTGCAGTACTGTTCATATTATCTTTATTGTCTTCTATGACCCCTGTGTTATCATCAACACATTGAAATACACTGTTTATTTCTTTGGCATAACTTTTGTTGTTAACTTGCCTTCTTTTTTAGATCTGGTTTGCCTTTCTTGACTGAGGTCATCACAATGTCATGACACCATGGAGTTATATGCTATTGCCCGAAGGCAGGCTGTAGCATTTAAAAATACGTGTTATCAATCCCTGACTCTCTGCCATGAAGAGACTAACCAGCCATGTGGTCACAGCTGATTGTGCTGACCCCTTCCGTTCTGAAAGAAGCAACTATTTATCTTTATTAGAACTGGCATGCTTACGGGAGATGGGTTTGTCTACGGTGTCTGACTAACGAACACAAGACTGTACATTAGACTATGAAATTCCTTCCTTACAAAGGAGGAGCAGCGGTGTACACATGGATACAGGGTCTACTATGGTGTGTGACTCCAGACATTTCCAAGTTGTGGGTTTCTGGAACAATTAGTATGTGTGTATTGCATACATGTGAGTTTGCAGATGCACACATGTTGAAGCCAGGACATGATTCTGGATTGGATATCTTCCTCTATCACTCTCTGCCTTGTTAACATGAGACTCTCTCACTGAACAGGACAAGCACCCTTGGCTAGGCTGGCTGGCCAAATATATCTATCTCCACCTGACACTGGACGTGTGGTCAAATGTAACCATGCTCAGCTTTTGTACGAGTGTTACAGATTTGAACTCAGACCTCATGTTTGCAGAGAAAATACTCTTAACATACGAAGTCATATCCTGAGCCCCTGAAATGCCTTTTTGACAAGGAAGAATCCTTTGATGATCTTGGAGAAGATACCGAAACAGAATGGGTATCAACCTCCATTATGCACTACACGGAAATGAACAATGTGCTATTACATAGGAACTTGTGTAATAGTGCACATATAATAATATTACTCTCAGTGATCTAGAGATATTCTGCTATCTGTCCCTACAGATATAAAGTTCCGTCTAAGCTTTGTAAGTCTACAGTTGCTGGTTCCACAATGAGGGATCGTTTCTACCATGGGAAATAGTGAGAAACTTTATAAATTGTATAATAGCCGCTATCATCAATCACTTTGTATTCTTTATGCCATGAAACCACAAGCAAGGAATGGAGTCACTATCCTGGCGGTCATCATTGAGCTAGATCTTGAGATTATGCAATGGGAATAAGAAACACCTTGGCACACAAGTGTTCCATTTGGGGCATCTCTTCATATTCCTATGACCAATCTTCATAGTAAATACAATTAAAAATGATCCATGCTCTAATACAGGCATGGTGATCAGTGTCTCAGAGTACTCAGGGACTAGAACTGGTTTATCTTAGCAGTTTAACTAGTAGAACCATCTGAGATGCAGCTGAGAGTGTAGAGGGGATGTAGGATGATTAGCAAAGGGAAGAGATTAAAACTGTCAGTCATGGCCTTGAAATCAGCTAGTGATGGGCATTATAACTCATCCTGCCAACTTCATATTGATGTTTTCTTTTTTTTATATCTGATCTACATTTTCCATAAAGTTTCAAGAGATGAAATCAACAAACAAAACAGGAACAGCTTTTATAAATATCAATAATGAACTTGATGAGAAACAAACTAGGAAAAATATTTTACTCACAAAAGCTCTAAGCTAGGTGTGGTGGTGTGCTTTGAAAATAGTCAGGAATAAACTTAAGAGGTGATAGACTTCTATGAAGAAAAGCACAACTGAAGAAGGCATTAAATGATGGGAAAACTTTGGATTGGTAGAATTAATATTGTAAAAATAGTCATACTACCACAAGTAATCTATACTCTTAATGCGTTCTCTATCAAAACGCCTGTAGTGATGTCTACGGTTGCCGATGACATTCTTCACGGAACTAGAAAGAAGGTCCTAAAATTAATATGAAAAAACAAAGCTAACCAAAGCAGTCTTGAGAAGAAAGAACATTGCCTGAAGTGTAACACCATCTGACCTCAGACTATACATACATTGATAAGGACAGCTGGATACTGGCAACAACCAAATAAAATCAAACATGCTCACCAATGGAAGAAAACCCGGAGTTAGCATACATAGCTGTAGCTGCCCCCGATCTTGACAAAGGAGCCAAATACATACACTGGGGTAAAAGAACCCACAAGCAATCACTTCCCAAAGAGAATCCCGATAGCACAAGAAACAGGGATTATAAGAAATTAAAAGCTTCTGCAAAGAAACTATTGGCTAAGTAAACAGATAGCCTACAGAACAGGAGAGAATTGTTGACAACTGTGCTTCAGACCGGGGTTAATATCTATATTATATAAAGAACTGCAAAATTTAAATACTAAAAATAAACAAAGTTGCCAATCAACAAATTAGCCAGTGATGAATTGAACGGGTAGTTCTCAAAAGAAGAAATGCAAACTAATGCTCGTTAAAGTATTGAAGATCCTTGGTTGGGAGATAAATGCAAACCAAAACTGCTTTGAGGTTTCATTTCATCTAACAGGATAGTTACCATGGAGAAAAAAAATGACAGCAACTGCTGGTAAGGACAAGGAAACGAGGAAAAGGAACCCTCACTCTCTGCTAGCGGGAGTGGAAACTGGTGTAGTCACTGTGGAAATCATTGTGGCAACTTCTCAAAACACTAAACATGTGTAGCTATATATCCTGGGAATATACCTAAAGGATTCCAATTTCTACCACACAGATACTTGCATATCTAAATTTATTGTTGCTCTATTCACAATAGTAAGGAAATGGAATCAGCGTGTATGTCCATCAGCAGATGATAGGATAATAGATTGTGGTACATATATATACACAGGGGGCTCTTTCCATTCATAGGAAAAATAAAATTTACAGGAAAATGCATAAGAATGAAAACTATTGGGTTAAATGAGATAGCCCAGCCTCAGAAAGAAGTAGTGCATGTACTGTCTCATATTCAGAGCCTAGCTTTGTGTGGGGCATGGAGTGGGGCAAGGAGACATGAGAGAGGCAGAGGAGGAGGACCAACTCAAACAAAGGATGATGAAAATGCAAAAAGAAATCTGTTACTTTGTAACAATCAAATCCAAACAATATTGCGAGGGTTTTGTTTTGTTTTTTTTTTTGTTTTGTTTTGTTTTTTTCTGAAAAGAAACCAGTCAAAACCTGAGCATCTGCTTGTCTGGGAGAGTTTATAAATGGAGCCATGGTAGGATTGCGTGGGGTGCTTTGATATGCTTCTGAGAGTCCCTTTTAGGATCAAGGTACACATTCTTTTAGCTGTCTGGCTTTGGTTATTGACAACTCATACCTAAATCCTTCCCCAGTAGTTTTCACCTACTTAACGGAGCTGCTTGGTGAAGTTTAAACCATGCCTAGTATCTAACCACTGACTCGAGGGTAGAACCCCATTATCTCTGCTTAACTACTTATATAGAACCGACACAGCTCCAGCATCTCCTGCAGGAGTCTAAAGTCTCTGTAACAACTATGTCACAGTTTGACTTCTTAATAGTGCTTTATGCCTTCCTTGCCACCCAGAGCTGGTAATCTTATGAGCACATGCCCAGAAACCTTTTGCATACAAGCCTGAGAGACTCTTGGTCTGTTTCCTAGGGAATCCAGGACATGGTAGCCACTGTGTTCACATTGTCACACGCAAAGAAAATGATAGAGACTGTCAAGAGATGTGCTTAACACACACACAAAAGAAACTAACCAACGATAGTCCAGCTTTCCATTGACCTAGGAGAAGTCCTGAATGGCCATTCAGGCTACCATCTCTACATGCTTCAAAGGAAGACACAAGTAGGTATCACACTTTGAGAGGAATGAGAAGGCTCTTAGCTTTCTCTATACTAGTTGCACGAAGTGCAGGCGTATCATTTTTAGTAAATGAGGGCCCTGGCTTCTGTAATAACAAAGCTTTACTCTCATACAAGAAAGGGGTAAATAAAAAGTAAGCATCATTAACCCATTTTTAAAATCCATGTAAATTGTTCTTTTAAAGTATTTAAGAATATTTAAGCATTTAAGAATATTTACTCCATGACATATGGATTCACAGTCTCTCAAATCTCCAACTTTTGAGGGTTGTCTCTGATGTCTCCACACCCACAGACTTCAGTCTCTCCCTGTGGGAAAGCATTCATGATCTAGTTGACCCCCACAAGTGTCCGGAGGAGTAAACCCTTTGAGGAATGCCATGTCTCCCATCCAACTTTCCATGATTCTCTGCTTATTTATTCTACGTGGTTGTCCGGTTCTCTTTGTGCTTTGACTTCTTGGTTATTTTTAAAAAGTTTTTTTCTTAACTTTGGATCTAACTTTACGGAAAAATTGCAAAGTTAGAACAAAATGTTCATGTGTAGTCTTCACCCAGCTTTCCTGGACGTTAACATCTTACATAACCACGGCACACGTCTCAAAACCAGGAAATGGACACTGGGAAGGTACAGTAACTTACGTGCAGACTTTATCTGGATGGCACCAGCTTTTCCACCTCAAGTCTTGCTCTGTCCCAGGATCCAGTCCAGAAAAGCATATCACACTGAGTCATCAGGATTCCTTAGTCTTCTCCGACCTACGACTGCTTCTCATTCTTGTCCTGCATTCTGTGAACTTCCTGGCTAAGGACTATGTGTCAGTGGCCTTGTCAACTGTGTCTCAATTCATGTTTGTCTGACGCTTTATGATCAGCCTACTAGAGTTACAGATTTGAGAAGAACACAAGAGTAAGGGGTCTGCTCATCACTGTAAGAGATCAGTATCAGCTCAGGACCCCCAAGACTAAATTCTCAGCAGAAAGGAGATTCATTTGCCCTGGAGATACAGAGGGCAGGGAATAAGAGACAAAGACAAGAGACAGAGGACCAAGGGAAAAGGGGAAGCGGCCAAGGGAGAAGAGGCAGGAGTGTTTGTCCTAGAGCAGGACAATGGACTGCCTCTGGATTGAGAGGAGATAGATGTGTCCCACAAGAAAATAATGTTTAAAAGTAATAGGACGTGCGAGGTGTTATGGAAACGCTAAAAGGGTGCTTTACCTGTAAGTGGAAGGCTTAGACCCATGTTCTAGATCCACTACTGTGTGGTCTGTCCAGGACCATTGAACTTTGGGACCTGGTGTGTGTGTGTTTGTTTGTTTGTTTTGTAGTAAAATAGAGCTAACTTGGGAGTCTTATACTAATGTTAACTAAATCTGACTTACAAGTTGCCTGGACTTGTGTTTCTTAACACTTGAGCCAGTTAATATTTGAACACAATCTGTCTTCCTCTGCCTTAATTTGTATTTTAATAAATAAAGCTTGCCTGAAGATCAGAATGCAAAGCTAAGCCACTAGAGGCCAGGGAGCGGTGGTACATACCTTTAATCCCATGACAGGGTAGACAGAGGCTGATGAATCTTTGTGAGTTCAAGGCTACCCTGAGCTATGAGAGAAACAGATTCAGGAGGTGATAGCCCACACCTTTAATCCCAGTGTTTGGGAATCACACACCTTTAATTCCAGCACTAGGGAGGTAGAGTTAGGAGCAATATGTCTGGGCAGAGAGAAGAATATAAAGGGGAAGAAACAGGAACTCACTGGAGTGTGAAGTCTGAGAATTCATGGAAATAGAATCTCGTCCTTTCAGTCTGAAGATTTGGTAGGGGTAAAAAGTCTCTCCAGTGGTTGGCTGCTTTGCTTTTCTGATCTTCAGATTGAACCCCAATTACTGTCTCTGGGTTTTTACTATTTGCACAGCATAGCTCTTTCAGAGATCTCTTATACATCTATTCACAGGTAGTTTATGGGGCTTGACTAGGAACTGGCTATGGCTTCTCTAATACCTTAGCCTCTATAGGCTCCCTCTTTTCCCTCTGTAGATTTTGTTACCAAAGACTTTTTCTTAACAGGTCATTACCATGCACCACTCTGGGAAACAGTATAAGACAATGGGAATGAGGGTTTTTTTCCCTGTAGACTCACCTACACAATTTCAACTGAAGTTTGACTCAGCAGGGGCCAGCCTACAGAAACGCAATGCCATAAAAACGTTTTGTTGGAAATTCAAAGCCCAAGAATATGATTATTATCATTATCATTTCATCCACACTAGTGAGTAAGCTGCATTCAGAAAGCTAGGTGCATAAAGAACGGGGACCTGAATCACATCCCACAGATCCCTGGTCATCAGAACTCTTTCCTGTT
This sequence comes from Myodes glareolus, assembly GCF_982192425.1. Classification (NCBI taxonomy): domain Eukaryota; kingdom Metazoa; phylum Chordata; class Mammalia; order Rodentia; family Cricetidae; genus Myodes; species Myodes glareolus. The sequence goes on from NC_142040.1 coordinate 34,443,580, forward strand.
CCCGTTGGCTCTGCCACCCTGTCATATCGTTAAGCAACAACTTCATGCTTCAGAACACACAACTAGATTCCTGCTAGAGGGAATGGTTATCTAGCGGACTGTACACAACCAGCCAGACACAGAGCCCAGCAGCCACCGGAAATCTTTTCAAACTGTTTGAAAGTGTGCTTAAAAAGAAAAAAAAATGAAGGAAAGCAAGACGGAAGAATTGGCCTCCCATCTCTTCCTAAGCCCTGAGGAAGCCCTCTGATGGCCGCTCTCAAGGAGCACAGAGCACCGTTGACAGACATGCCTGAAGTGTACTAGGTGCACAGGAAGAACCGCCTAATATTGATTTCTGAAACAGAGACAGGAACTAATGACAGAATTTGCTTGACTGTGGGTCTCCTGTGGCTAGCAACAGAAAGACAGCACACAGGCTGTCCAAGCATTCTCCTGCCCTTGTCCTCCCCAGCCTCTGTCTCTGCTTCCCATTTTCCGGTGGACATGTACTGTCTTTATGGGAAAGACTCGTGGAAACATCCATCTGGACTTGTTTGATGGGTGGGGGAGAACAAGAACAGGTGGTGTGGTTCCCCTTCAAAAAGCAAAGTGAAGAAAACAAGCAGCAAACACAACCCTCTATGCCTTAGCCCCCCTGCTGCCCAAAACAGAGACCTTTAAAAGGTTGTTTCCAGTTCCTATGGGCAATAGCCACCCTGACCCATGTCCCCTGCAAGACAAACACGCTCTTCTTTTCCCCTCCAGCTTCTTGACACATTTAAGGCAGATGAATATGTCTCTGGCTCCACCCACACTCAGTCATTCCCAGTCACTGGAGAGGAGACGTCCACGAATCTCTTCCATAAAGGAAGTTGTGGCCCTAGCAGAGGTTGTCCACTCATGACCTGCTGCACAGCTGGTCTGTTCCCATCTTACAGTGGTGCTGAGATTTTTCTGGCGGGAGTTGAGATAAGCAAGCACTACCAAAAGCAGTTACCAGTGCTTGTCCTGGAGATAGGATATGTGGACAGGGATGGCTGTGATGGTTAATCCTGGTTGTCAACCTGACTGGATTGAGACCCATCTAGAAAATCCATCACACATACTTACAGGCGTGGCTGTTTGCACAGAAACAGTCTTATATGTACTGTATATGTATCCCCACCAGTAGCTAGAGGTGGGGATACCCAACTTGAAAGTGGGGAACCCTGTCTCATAGATGGAGGCCCCGGAAGGAATAGCTAGGTAGAAAGAGGAGACTCAAGCATCTGCTTACTCCTTTTTGAACTGATAAATCTTTTGCTTTTGCGTGGTGAATGGACACGAGTTAGAGCTTGCTCAGCCTTTGAAGGTGGACTTGTTTCAGCAATCCTCCCACGAGCCTCTAGGTCTCTTGTCTCAGAGGAGGCTGGCTTATCTCCTCCTTCTTCGAATAGCATCAGGTTTCCCAGCTCCTCAGCTTACACATGACTTTCAAATTGTGTTGACTGATTTAAGAGGTCTCCTCTTAAACTTCTGCACATATTCTAGGGAGTGTGGGAGCAATATCTAATACTAAAGTCCTTTGAGAAGACATATACCAATCACCTACCATAAACGTTTCCTGAAATATGCATATACGTATTTTAAAAAGTTTAAACTGTATTACTCTGTAATGGGGAAGCAATACCTCTACCCAGACAAGATAATTCCTCTGCCAAAAACTCAGTGTCAGGTATGGGTTACCTCCTTTTGAATTGTTGATCAGTAGAATCTCAAAGCCTCCTCTTCCCAAATGTAACGGACCTTTCTCATTGCTCTTGGCTACCCTCCGGAACTTCATGGTGTGAGACCCTGTTGCTGGAGAAACCACATGCTTAAATCATAGGTAATTCTGATAATCATAGCTAATACTGACCTATAAGCTTCTTACCTACTTGCTAGCTTTCATGGAGCTGGAAAGTCCTGTGTATGCTCGTGGAGGAGAAAAGTAAACAGAAGTCTTACCCACCTGTAACCCCTTGAGCTACAACAATAACTGTCCTGGTAAGATAGGTCCACTTGTGCAATAAAGGCATGAATGTTATGGGTGTAACCAGCCATTTCTGCTAGCATTGAATGCCTATTCCATTTATAGAACTCATGCTTGGAACTGCTAACTGGGCCCAAAACTTGTGACTGATTAGCTCATAGGCTCTAGGGAAGAAGTTAATACTATTATTCGGTTAAATGGACAGAATAATAAACTGACCACTCAGTTCTTATCTTTATACCCAGAGATTAGTACATGTTTCATGTTTCAGCACAGAGGCTTCTTTTGGCCATAGGTGGTGATTAATACAGAGATCCACAACTGGAAAACATGCAGAGAGTATACACTGTGTTCTCTGCTTTAAAAGGTCATCCACATCATACCACCTCTCTGCAAGGCTCTGGAATCATTGAAGAATAAGGGGAAGAAAGAGTGTAACAGCAAGAGGGAGTGGACTGTTCATAGCAAAACATGACAAGGCTATTTAACATGGGGACTCACAATGGTTGTGATCACAGGCACAAGACCATCACAGAGTTAAGGCAGCCCCAATCCCAGAACGGACAGGCTGGGAAGTCCCACCCAAACTGCAAGCTATTGGCAACTGATGGGTGATAGAGTTGGGGTATGGAGGGAGTAGGTTTTCTAGAGGGATGCAGCTCCTGAAAGGCTACCTTTGTGGCAGATGGCTCTACACCCATGTGTGTGTGTCTATATCTATGTCTAGGTATATACTGGCAACTTAATTAAGTGGACTCAGTGGGCTTAAAGAGAAAGAGCATGAGAGGGTGAAAGAATGAGAGAGCAAGGGAGCGATTGAGAGAGAAATCTTAGGAGGGGAGGATTAGGGGTGGGTTTAATCAAAATACATTATATGCCTATATAAATTTCTCAAGCAATATAATTAAATAAGTAATTATTATTCAATTATTATGGATTTTATTGTAAATATGATATATGCATTTAATTATATATGTGTTTTATTATACATATTATTATATGTATCTTTTAATTAAGGACCCACAGTCTTTAATCTGTAACTGCTCTTCTAGAGAGGACAGAGAAAGAAAGCCGCGGTGTCTTTTGGCTTTCAGTTCAGTAGATAGAACTGCATGATGTCTTAAAGGGCTAGGACCAAAGAGATGTTGAAGAGGACAGTGGTTCTCAAATGTGTCCCTGCACAGAGCGGTGTGTCCCATCACCTAATTGCAATGGCTTTGGAGTCTTCAGAAAAGGTGGGGAAAGGAATGCTGACATTGTGAGGGTTCATAAGGACTTTCCTACGCTAATCAGGATAACTGCTCCTCTAGATTATACCTCGGGAAGCCGTTTCTCTAAGTCAACCAGGAAAGACAGTAATAGAACTCACTAATGTGTATAAGTTAGATTTTAAAATGGAAACACCAGAAAAATAATGCAGAATATATAAGTAGCTTTACTATTTGGTGATAGAATGAGTCAGGCTCAAACCGGAATAGAATTAAATCGAAAAATCTAGATGGAGCTGAGAGGAGTGGTGGGGAAAATGGAGGCTGGTAGTCATTCGAAGTTACTTCCTGCTCTTTCTGTCTAGACAGAGCCGAGAGGGGCGCAAAAAGAAATGAAAGCTGGTAGTCATTCGAAGTGACTTCCTGTTCTTTCTGGAGAAAAAAAGTATGTTGTGGAGCTCTAAGAGTTTTGTAAACGAACAAAAAGTTCTGAAGTCTGTTATACAAACAGAACAGTCAGGAAATAGGCTGGCTAGGCACTGTCCCCAGCCTGACCCATTAACAGCCCAGAGGGAGGAAGCTGTCCCCAGCACTCACAGTGATGGAGGTACGGACAGGAGGTAGTAGTGGACAGGAAGAATACAGTCTCCTGAGAAACAGAAGGGGCAGGGGACAGGGTCTGGCCACACACCTGGATGCTGAGAGTCTGAAAATATGAAGATCCCAGCACCAGAGTGCTTTTGAAATGGAAGATCTCAGCCAAATGGTGAGCTGGACTGGGCCCGGCAAGAAGGTGTCAAGTCAGCCATTAGTCAATAGGAGCAGGCGTTTGGAGATGGGCAAGGGATCAGTGGGTTGGAGATGCTAGGAGAATTTTTTAGGATTCAAAGGCTGCAGCTGGTTGAGGCAGATCTGAACCAGATGTGGCTCACCAGCACAGTGCTCAATGGGGACGCATCTTTTAGCACAAGACAGCAGTTGGCATCCTTGGGCTTCTGCTTCTACTTCCTAGCTGTGAAGCTGGCTCCTCGCTGCTCCACTCAACACCTGTTTCCTTATTTGAAAAGTTAGGATAATGTTAATATTTAGTACAAAGTGTGTGAGAACTCAATGAGTTGTATGTATTCAGTGTTAGTGGGGACGGTGGCACATCTGTAATGCCAGCACTGTGGAAAGGGAGGTGGAGAATGTTGACTTTGAGGCCAGACTTGGCATGGCAAAACTGTCTCAAAACCAAACCAAACCGTGTTAAATGTTTAGGGAGCTAGATAGAACATACAAAGTGCTCAATAAATATTAGCACTTAATAGCATCTCCCGTCTTCATCCAGAAAGTCTGTGTGCTTAGGAAGAATGAATCCTAGTACTGAGCGTACCCAGGGTGCTTGATTGGGAATGTAAGATCTGGCCCCAAGTCTCTGTGCTACGTTGCTGCTCTCACAGTTTAAGAAAGCAATCCTTCTCTGTGTCACCTCCCCTCTGCTTGCCTAGTGCCCTCCTCTCCACGCTGTCCCTGCTGCATAGATCTCTGCAGTAGCCTATCTTGTCTTACCCCGGCCTTCACTTCCACCTTTACCCTGCCAGATGTGAATGTTCTAAAATGAATATCTGATCAGACTTTCTGGCCTAATATCCTTCAAGGTCCTTTGTCCTCAAGGTCCTTCTCATTTTTCATCCTTAAGTGGCTGTGGGGTCTTGTAGTAGAAACAGCTTTAGAACTGGGCAGCTGTGTGAAGTGTACCTGGAGTATCATGCAGCAGCGTAAAGTAAGAAACTGCTTAAAGAATGTATTGAGCTGGTGCTGATATGGGAAATTTCAAAGTGATTGAGGAACCAATGTGTAAGGGTTCCTAACAGCCAAAGCTGGGGACATTCAAAGCACAACAGCCACATGGAAGTACTGTGTTACAACTCAAAGCAAAGAAACAGCCCCAGTCTAGGCTGTAAGTTTATGAATGAATGGAAGGAAACCAAATCTCCCTGCGGAAGCATGCTGAATGACTCGTGTAGACAGTTCAGTTCTCTAAAGTGCGGGCTGAGTATAGTCCATTCTCTCCCAGCTTGTTAAGGGGGAAACTGAGCATGTTTATAGTGAAGAAGCCTAGCAAACACAATCTCTACTAGATGACCCAGGCCAATGTGTAGCAGTGTAACTAACTCATCAACAAGAGGTACATAGTACATGTTATTTGGGACAACATGATGAAAATGAAATTTTGTCTCAGGAGGTCTTCTCCCAAGTACAATACCAATCTCGTCATGAGGAAAAAGACAGACCAGCATCCTACAAATATCTAACTAGGTCAAAACTGTCAAGGTCATCAAAAGAAAAAAAGTATGAGAAACAATCTTAGGTAAGACAATCTTAATGATAAATTACAACTAAATACAATGTGGTATTCTCTAACAAGAAAAAAAACCCAAGCAAACAAGAAGCATTAGCCCTAGATACAAATATTTTATCACTATTGGTTCATCAACAGAGACTGTGAATATGTATATATAGTGTTGAATAGTGGGAGAAGCCATTTGGGAGTTATAACTTTCATAATATTTATGTTACTCTAAAGATATTTTGAAGATTAAAGTTCATTACCATGGGAAAAAAGGAAGCAGAGAAATTTTACACTAGTCTCAGAATTCTGGCAGGTGAGCCACTGTTAGGCTAAGCTCATTCTCAAATTAGCAACGACAGCATCTCCTCTGCCCACAGGACTTTCCAAGTTCCTTAGGAAGGGAACAACAGTTCTGATCCAAAATGTCCATTCAGGATACAGGGGGTGCCCAGACTCATCCTTCCTTTGTACACAGTCAGCAGGGCACACAAATGATGACCACCGTGGACTGGGGAAGGAGGCAGCTTGGTTCTACAAGAGACTCTAGTTAAAATTTTAAAACTGTTTCCTCATCTATAACACCACCAAATAATGATAATACTCACACAAAATGGGTGAGGTTACATAATGAGATACCAAAACGTTTAACACAGTCCTCGTTAGAGAACTCCCCTCAGTATGTGGTCTCAGCCAGGAGGTAAAACAGAGACGGCATCGACTCCCTAAATCCTCACAGTTATCACAATTGTTGGTGTACACGTCCCCAGGAATCGTCTCAGTGCCTGGCCAGAGCTGCTTCAGTCTCCCAGGCTAGAGCTTACATCAGCTGCTTCCCGGGGCTGTAGCTCTGGAAGGGAAGCCACAGGGAGACCCACTATTACCCCGAGGCAACCCTTGGCCATTCTCTGACCGCATTTGTTTTCCACAAAACTGGGAAGCTCTGTTTAATCTCCATCCAGTGTTCGGCCTACACAGTGATTACAATCAGATGCAAACCAGCCCAAGCAAACTTTTGCCAGTAAAATGTCATGAGACTGCCCAGCTAATTCTTATGACTTCAATACATTGAAACATTCAACACTTACAGCTTTATACTCCCAACCAATCAGTCTTTTCATAATTCTAACACAAATGGCAATGGAGCGTCTGGCATGGTGTGTTCTCGATGCCGGGAAGGCTTCCATGGGGAGGGAGCATCATTCTGTCCGCCCCGCTGGCATTTACCAAGGTCCTTTCCACATTTGCTCAGTTGATCAGGTAGATGTTGGTGACAGTCATTCCTGGCACCACCATCCTTTCTTTCCCCTGAGGACTGGCCAAGCAACTTCCTGGCTGTCTCCACCCAGCTGGGCAATTTCCTGGCAGAGTAGACCGGCTGCAGTGCCAGCTCTTGGGGTCAAATTTCCAGCCTCACAAGTCACAGCCTAGGCTTCTGTTCCCTTGTGTACCTTCCTAACAGGCACAGCCAAGAATTCCCATGATTCCTCAGGCAAAGGTCACAGCATCTTTCAGGATAGTCTACCATTCTGTCTTTTCTGTTTTTTGTATACTACAATTTATCTATAATTAAAAATCACTAGCATGTTCAGTAGGTACATTGATCAAGTGAAATATTGATACATCATCACATGTTTATTGTACGTGTAGTGTTCATGATCGGAGCCTCACATTAGCCATAGGTTATTGATAATTTCTCTTTTCTTGTAGCTTTATTTTTACTATCAGGTGCTTCACTATTTCTATTTTTCTATTTCAACATTGATTTTTCTTTTCTGAGTGTGTATGAGTGCCCATGTATTCACTGGTCCATGTGTGTATGCATGCATGCACATGCCCATTGGAGGCCAGATGTTGAGATGGGGTGTCTTCCTTGACTGTGTTCTGTATTACACAGTGAGGCAGTCTCTTGGTGAACCAGGATCTTGCCTCTCTCTCATCTTGATAGCCATCTGGATACTAAAGTGCCCCGTCCATGCCTGGGTTCAGGGATTACAGGCAGGTGACCTATCTGCCTGTTAATTACATGGGGGCTAGAATCCAAAATCTATTTCTCTTTTTTGGGTTGCTTGCATTTTACCCACTAAGCCATTTCCCAGTCTCTCACACTATAATAATAATGTGGTGGCTTGAATGGGAATGCCCCACATAGGTTTATATATCTGATACTTGGTCCCCAGTTGGTAGCATGACCCTTTAAGATCTCCATAGAGTGCTCAATTGGTCCCTAGAGACAACAATGCTGAGACCAGTGTAGACTATAGCAACCAGTTGAAGATGCTTCAGGAGGAACAATATTAGCAACTGATCCATCACTTTCCTACTCGGAGCTGGAAATCTCAGAGCATCTCTAGGCATGGCCCTGTTAGAAGAGGTATGTCATGGGGGCAAGAGGCACGTTTGGAAGTTTCAAAAGCTAGGCCATTCCCAGTTAGTGTCTTTTTCTCTGCCATGTGCTTGTGGATCAGATGTCGGTTCTCAACTATTGCTCTAATGCCATGCCTTCCTGCATCCTCTTTGAAAGGATGACTGACAGTGTTGAGTTCAGATGTACAAGACTCTATGGAGCAGCGATGGAGCCAGATTGCCCGATTTCTGCCTACACCTCACAAGCGCAGCCCATACATTGATGGTCACAAACGAACCTTCCAGAATCATGGGTCGGTCCCATGACAGGACAATGTCAGGTATCCTGCTCCATCACTCTCAGCCTTACTCCCCGTGACAGTGTCTCACTGAATCCGATGCTTGACATTTTGCTAGACTGGATGGCCAGTGGGCTCCTGGGATCCACTTATCTCTGCCCCTGGAATACTGGGTTGCAGGCACATGCAGCCATACTTGGATTTTACATGAATGCAGGGGGATCTCAGCTCAGGCCCTTGTTGTTATGCAGCAAGTTCTCTCACACACTGAGCCACCTCCCCAGACCAAGGCAATGTTTTAAAAAGTGACATGTGGAGTTAAGGAGGAACGGAGGAGACTCTGGATTTCCTCTTAAGGTTCAGATGTTTATGATTCCTTAGTAGAGGGAGGTATTGTCCTGAACTGGGAAAGCAAGGATGGCAAGAGCATGGTACAAGAGAGGAGCTAGATAGAAATGCAAGATAAAACATCCTTGCTGAGAAGTGAACAACAGGGAAGTGAGTCACTGTAGGTACCCAGGTTTCTTCCCCTTTTGTTCATGGCGCTATGCAGGGCCGTTTTACCTCTGGCTTCCTGGCTTCTCTGTTATTGCACCGGCCTGAGGGTTTAGCTTAGAAAGAACTTGGCCCTCTTTTGTTATGGTAATTCCACCTGCAAGCAAGGATCCCACCGTAGGCCCTATATGCCTGCCACCCACAGCTGCTTCTGGCCTTGGGCGCCTGACACCTGACAACCTCTTCCACTGCTCCGGATGGGAGGGGGCTTTGCCCCTTTGCCCCCTAGTATATATACCCGACTTGTGTTTAATAAAGTTGCCATTTACTCTTTGGTGAATGAGCATGGTCTCTTTGTGTCTGTCTATTTCAACCCTTAGGATATTCATCCATTCTCGTGGGCTCGATTCGGGAAAGCGCGCGCCTGTTTCGGGTTTGGGAATTCACAGAAAAGTGCAGGCAACAAGTCACTCTGTTGCCATCCCTATTATTATCAGCAGTTATTTCATCCTCGACCACTATATCCATTAATGCAGTTGTTTAGATATTAGGTCTATAGAATGGAAGACACTGAATATTTTATTATAAGCTGATAAATTACAAGTTGGTTTTTTTTTAAAATTTTGGAGTCTGAGATCCCATAGTAACATCTTCAGCATCTGGTTTGTTTTGCATATTAAGATTCTCAATCTACATCCAAGAGCGGGAGAATCTTAGGTGTCATCAATTTATCCAGGATCTCATAGACAGATGATAAATTAACCAAGGTCACGGATTTTGGAAAATTTTATTTTCTAATAAAATTTTTGTTCCAGGCAAGGGCTAGGCAAATTAAGATTGCTTAAAAAATAGAATATGAAAACTCATTTTGTTCATTTTCAAGTGACTTTGCAAACTTCTAGTGAGGAAGGAAATCTTTATAAAGAAGGAAAAGTGAATGAAAGAACAATGAAGGAAAAAAACCCCAGTGACCCCTTTCTGCAGCATCCTGACACAGAAAGTCAGAGCCATGCTGCTTGAACAGGATAGCTGTAGAAAATGTCAACCTCAGGGTGAGGAGTGACATGTACGGCTGACTTTGAAAATCACATTTACTTCTATCGACGAAATTCTGTTGCTTCAGTTAAAGACCACTAATGAGCATCAGGTACACTATTCTCAGGAAAACATAAAGGTTCGAGTAAACACCTGCATCCCATGTTCTTGTTGCAACTCAGGCAAACCCAATTCAATTAGTGAAGTGAGCAGGTAAGTGGTTAAGACTGCATCAAGCCAGTGTGGTTTGGTTCTTAGTTAAACTTGACACAGTGATGATAATAATAATTTTCCTAGTACTGCACGCTCATTAAATAAACCTGTATTCTAGCCAGGAGTAGTGACAAACAGCTACATGCCAACATTTGGAAGACTAAAACAAATTGTGAGTTTGTGGCCAGCCTAGGGTACGTAGTGAGACCCTGTTTCAAAAACAAACAAGACAAATAAAAAGAGAAAGAAAGAAATTTGTAGTCTTTATAAATGCTGTTTGCAGCCTTCATTTGTGAAATCACTCTCTGGTGATCTCTAAGTGCAATTAGACCTCACCAAGTTCATGGAGGCTTCGTGTGCAGTGTGTTCTTGCGCCTGGTTCTTAAATCACAGCTTCAAAACTGTGCTGAGATGGCCCAAAACTGAAATGGAAACTGAAAAGTTTTTATGTCCCAATAAACCTAGTATTACACTGATGTAAAAATCCAAATCAAACCAAATCAAACTGAATTAGAAAAAGTCCAGGTTTAGTGGATACTAGCACACCCTCAGAGAGAAGATGGGGAAGGAAGACTGGAAAACCATGTGTTTGTTCTCTGGGAGCAGTTTAAATACCCTGTGGGAGTGGTCTTGAGCATCTCTGAGGAGGGGTCACCGTTTGGTGGACTTTTTCGGGGGTGGAGTCTGGACTGAGGCAATTCCCAGGGGAGAGGGTTTGGGATGGACCTTTTCACCCAAACATTCCAGACTCTTTGGTTATATGAAGGCCAGAGGCTGGGGTGATGCTTCCAACCAAACAGAAACCCACAGGGACACCACAGGACTCTTATCTTCTTTGGGAAAACATAGCGATGGGTATTAGGCCTCATGAGAACTGCAGTTCACAGTAGTTTGGAAAGCGGGGTTTTGCCATTTGCTCTAGCACTAGGAAATACTGTCAGGAAATCAGCTGGAACAGGAAATGATGTGAAGACTTAAGATTTAAGTTGCATGATGTCTAAGAAGTACACACATCCCATTGCTAAGTAATTAAGGCTAAGAATAAAATGAATATATTACTTCCTCTTTAATAGTATGTTTTTAAGTAAAAGTGCCATTTTATTAAGACATAAGTATTATTGATTTGGGTGAACTATTATATCAATAGAACTACCAGGTGATTTTTTTTTAAATCTATGGGCACAATAAAAAAAATGCTAACATTTTAAGGGAATGAGCCAGCAATCCAAAATGCTTAGAAATGCCTATTCTAATGGGGAAGTAACTGTAATATGACATGATAACCACCTTTCATTTGCTCAGAGAGTCAATGAAAAATTTGAACATAACATAACTAGAAGAAATTAAAACATCAAGAACATTTTGAAAATCAGAAAAGAAAAAGTTAAGGTGCTATTAAATTTAGCCTTTTAAAAATAATAAGATTTAAGTCAAGCATGGTGACACACAGGAGGCAGAGGCAGACAGATCTCTGTAGGTTTGAGGCCTACCTGATCTATAGAGTGGATTCTAAGCCAGCCAGAGTTACCTAGTGAGACCCTTCATCTTGGGGAGAAAGTAAGAGTTCAATAAACAGAAAGAAGAACAAGTCTGTTGGGAGAAACAGCACAGACAAATGTCCGGAGGCATGCAAGCATACCTTTGCTTGTGTTGTGGGAAGACGCTCATTGCCTGGAAAAGAGAAAGGACAAGTTGTGGCAATATTGCCAGAGCTGGAGCCTGATTCATTTTTTAACCATGCACAGTAAGAAGACCAAAACATTTTGGGGACAAAGTAATAGAATGAAAAAAATATGTTTCAGGAATTTTTGTGTTACAGTAACATTTAGTATGGATAGACTTCTGGTAGGAGGGAGCACCGTCTCTGTGGCTATCAGCTTGGATAAGTCCCCTTTTCCATATGAAGTGTGCTTTATTAATCTTTTTATTGACAGCGCCTAGCAAAAGCTGTAATTTGAAACACTGAATAAAATTTAAACTTGTGGTACCTTGCTGGGGGGGGGGCAGGATTTAGATTGCATAATTGTGGAGAATTCTCCTATAGCGCAGGAGCGAGGTCAAACTTGTGACATCAGTGTGGAAGTCATCCACCTAGAAATAAAGAACCTTGACAAAATACCACTTCCCAGGGAGCAAACATGGACTGAAAAGAGCAGAATCCCAGTGACAGGCCCCTGGGGACTTCCATTCCTAGGAACAGAGTTTGAGTGCTGGCAGAACCGGCAAGAAAGATGGACGGTAAAGGTAGGAGGTAGCAGCCAGAGGAAGAGCCCACTAGGAAACACCCGAAAGCTCTCTGCGTGGAGCCATTGTCATAACGGCTAGCGAGAAGGGCAATTCTCCACAGCAGCTACAGGGTGTAGCCTTCCACAGTCCTCAGTGACGTTGGAGAGGACACTGTGAGCAGGTGTTAGAGGCAGATGCCAGACGCCAGATGGCTGTGGATGACCTGAGAGGCTCTTCTGCAGAACTTTCATGATGGAATGGTGTGAAGTGAGAGCGTTAGAAAAAACAGTGTTGTTATAGGGATCGCTCAGCCCCTCAGGCCTGAAGTAACCTCACAGAAACTATTATTTAAATCACTGCTTGGCCCATTAGCTCCAGCTTCTTATTGGCTAACTCTCACATCTTAATTTAACCCATTTCCATTAATCTGTGTATTGCCACGTGGCTGTGGCTTACCAGGTAAAGTTCTGGCATCTATCTCTGGCAGGGCTGCATAGCTTCTCCCTCATTCCACCCTTCTTTCTCCCAGCATTCAGTTTAGCTTTTCCCTGCCTAGCTCAGTTCTGCCCTATCAACAGGCCAAGGGAGTTTCTTTATTCACCAATGGTATTCACAGCATACAGAGGGGAAATCCCACATCAAATCAGTTTGAGGGAACATGACTCTAAGACAGGAGAGAGCTGAAGAGACAACGAGGCACAGAAGAGTAGATCTAAGAGCCATACTCACTGGGGAAGAGGTGGTGCTTCAGCTTCCCAAGAAAAGGTATTGAAAATAAGAATACAGTTTGTTTCTTCCCATTTTCTCCTCTCCCCAGTTAACACACTGCATCAGGCAGGGGCATCTATCCATGAAGGGTAAGGACGGCAGATGCAATGAGGAAAGACCATCATAACATCGGGGAAGTTTTTCCTTTGGGGGAACTGGTTCAAGTAAGTAAATGCCCTAAGGTTAAGGGAGTTGCCATGCTCACTGCTGGCAGAGGGCTTCATAAATAAGGAAACAGTGATATGGGAGTCCCCTCTGTGTGCTGTGATCACCATGAATGAATAAAGAAAATGCTTTGGACCTTTAGCAAGGCAGAACCTAGGTAGGCAGGGAAAGCTAGGCTGAATGCTGGGAAAAGAAGGGTGGAGGGAGGAGACGTCACGGAGCCACCGCCAGAGTCAGACATGTTGAAACTTTGCAGATAAGCCACTGCCATGTGGTGATACACAGATTAGTGGATATGGGTTAAATTAATATGTAAGAGTTAGTCAATAAGAAGCTAGAGCTAATGATTTAAATAATACAGTTTCTATGTGATTATTTCTGGTCTAAGATAGCCTGGCAGCCAGAAACCAACAAGCGGCCTCTTCCAGCAGAAACAGTAGAATAAAATTTCTGATTTGGGGATAAAATTAAAGATGTGTTTATTAACTTTAAAGGAATAAAGAATAACTTTCTGAAAAGAAGCTTGGCCAATTCTAAGTGAACATCATCAATAGCAGGTCAAATGCAGCTTGCGGACCGCTTGCCCTGTCTCAGTATCCAAACCTCGCTCTGTGAAAGTCTTACCAAAGGCGCTGGAGTTGAACCATTCAATAGACAAACACAAGTAGGGACAGAGACTCTGCCAAATATACTGCCTGAAAAATCACACATTCCTAAGCCTTCAGACAAGTCACCAAATCTGAGAAAGATGAAGGAATTAGCCCAGACCAAGGGGTTGAATAGACACTTCAATGTTGCCACGCCCCTAACTGTAGAAATAGATATTAAATCTGGGGAGGTGAAATGATGAAACTATATGTAGCAATAATTTCATACAATTCAGAGGGGGGAAATGTTCTGAATTGTACTGTAGGTTTTTTTCTATGTGTGATATTCCATTAAATTTTTGAAAGCATAATTTATAAAGTATGTTCAGTACATTACTGGGTAACCAAGGACAATGGCAATAACCTATATTATTTTGGGAGTCTCTGGAACCCCTCTGACTTACTACTTCATAGGGATATTCTATAATTGGCACAAACCCTATTGCTGAAGAAAACCACGTGCTTTGATTATAGGAGATGGAGACATCAAGCTGGTACCGACCTGAAAGCTACCTGCTGGCTAGCTACTTGCTGACTGCAAGGTGCCTTGTAGCCTGTTTGGGGTCAGGGGAGAGTCAGGTCACATCTTCCTGACATTCATATCTCATAGGGCCAGTCATTGTTGTAGCTTGTAGGGATCACAGCACACAGAGGAAGTGGAAGAAGAGTGATTGGTGGATATGATCTAAATACACTGTGTTCATGTAAAAAATTACCAAAGAGCAATTTGCTTGAAAAGTATTCATTTCTTTATCCCTTCTCCCATAACCATAATGGGCTTTTTCCTATATAGCAGCTTTTTCCTCTAGGCTAGAGGCCTTGAAGGAACATGTACGAGGTTGACATGCAGCTAAAAAGCCCACTGAAAAGCAACAAAGCTCAGGTCATCCTCCAGTGAAATCAAATTTTGAGTGGCAGAGTAGCAATGCTGAAAATGCTTGCAGCAACCTCCAATGGAGCACTGCTTGGCAGAACTAGGTCACCAAGAGAACTCCAATCTCCCCAGTTTCTGTAGAGGAAGGCAACAGCTTTGGGAGGGTGCTAAGACTGAGTCATTGCTGACGTTGGTATCGTTGTAGCTGCCACCACCTCCAGAGCCATGCTGCTCCTGCTATGACGACAGTGGAGGCTTCTTTCTCTCTTCATCATGCCTTCCAGTCAGTCATAGACACTAAGCTCTCCATAGCTGCCACAGCTAAAGCTATAGTCCTCCATGCTACTTGATCACAGACACAGTGGGAAATCAGCTACCTTGGTCCTGCCTTCCAAGCCTCATGAAAGTGGCCCAGCCAGGCCTAGACAGAAACTTCCTCACTACCTCCAAAAAGTCTTTGAAGTGCAGTGTTTTGTCTTCAAACTCTTTATTATAGGAAAGATGGCAGGAAACGGATGGAAGAGAAAGGAAGAGAAGGGGGATAGGATGGGCTAGTTCACAAAGCAGCATCACTCCGGGAGGTTGAGAGAGGACACTGGAAAGCCCTTCTTGGAAGACTAACGATTCATGGAGTATCATTTACCAAATCTTGTGATTTGTGGATAAATTACGGACCAGCCTGGAGGCAAAGTATGTGCAAAATCTTTGATGTGAAAAGCTACAAGAATTTGCATCCACATTTGATGGGCCATGTAGTATCTCTATCACATGGGTCAGTATTCCAGTATGATGACAAACTATCACCCTCCGATTCGCTTATGAAAGGAAAAGCATTATTCTGGCTCTCAGTTTCAAGGTGCCAGTCCAGTAGTCCCCACTGCTGTTGCTGAGGCAGCACAGGACTGTTGGAGAATGCAGTAGAACAAATGTGTTTGCCCTTGTGACCAGGAAGCAAAAGGAGACAGGAGAGAGGCTGTGCACCCTGCGTCCCCACCCTCTCAAGGGCCTAGCCTCAGTGATCCAAGACTCCCAAGCAGGATTCCCTTCTTAATGGTCCCATAACCTCCCAGTGGCACCACACTGGGGACTAAGATCTTTCTACCGGCATTCGGCAGGTATTCAAAGTCTCTAGCGGGTATATAAGAATACTTACCCAAGTCTAGCAACATTTCTGTGGTTTCAGAGTACTAGGTAATGGCTGCAGTTGCTCATTACAGTATTTCCCACCCCTGGCCAATGTGTTTAGAATGTGGCTATATCTCCCTTATTCTACTGAGAGCCCCAGAGATGTTCATGTTCTAGTATTTGTCAGAAAACGACTATTCAACCGTCTTCTCAGTTCTACAGTATAGTCTGTAGACTTCCAAAAAGCAAAACAAAATAAGAACAAAAGCCCTTCTCTATATAATATGTTCATGGCTGCACAGGAATTGAAACCCAGTGTTAGGCATCTACTCAGGGACCCTGATTTCCACAAAGAACAAAGTAAGGCTTTGGGCAACCCCTGCCCATAGTTATGCTAAGGGATATATAGATACAAGGGGAACTGGAGGAAGCCCAGTGGGAGCCAGATTTCAGAGCGAAGGCGATGAACTCTCTGGATGAACAAGATTGAAGCTGTGGCATGGCAAATCGGCCTGACAGTCCTGGTTCTCTGAGCAGTTAAGGCTGAAAGTGACCCCAGACCAGTCCTGTGCCAGAGGTGAGACCTCACAGGGCTGCTTTCTAAGGCCATTCAGACGCTCAGTGCAAGGGAACCAATGAGTGATGGAAAGGGTTCTCTTCTTAAGTTAAGAACAAGAAGGCTTTGACTTCAAAACACACTAATGCTTGCCCTAAATTGTCAAAATAAGGTGACAAGCTGCTTTATAAACACTCCTTGGAAGAGCACTCTGCAGAAAAGGGTTTTCCTCTAGTAAAGGGGATGGGGCCTGATTCCATCCAGACTGGAGTTTTAATCAACAGACACTGACTCTCGATGGCTTTAGACGCTGATGTTGAATTTCTCTTCTCTCAGCTTTGATACAAGTGACATTTAGCAGTTCTTTAATTACAACATGTTTGTGGTATCTATATGGAGCTCATTTCAGATTCCAGAGCCTCGGGACACTGAAAGCATGTTTAGAATGTGTTTTATTCAAGCACAGGATTGTAAGACTCTTTAGAGTAGTCTGGCCCTCCACCAGCATGAACGAGGTGCTTACTTGCCTGCCTCTTCTCTTGTTTGGCAATGCTAGGTGCCCGGCCATTGTGGTTGATCTGATGCACTTTCTCTTCTTCCTTATATCAACACAGGACAAATTCCAAATGTTTCTATTTTTATTAATATTATTAAACACTATTTACATGTATTGAATTCACCAGATTCAAATACACAATTTGATGGAGTAACAAATGCATAAAATAGTTAAACCACCACTACAATCATGTTATAACTTTTTCATCAAAATATTCTTTTGTGCCCCAGTAATCATCCTCCTGCTTCTACTTCAGGCATTCTGCCAATCACTGATTGGCTTTTTATCACTACAGGTTTTCCTTTACTAGAGTTTCACATAAATGGAAACATACAGGAAGCTGTCTTCTGTGTCTGGCTTTTTCACTTAGCATAATGCTTTTGAGATGAATGCATTTTGTTGAGTGTTTCAGCAGCTCGATACTTTTTAAATTTTTCTTTAACAAAATCATTTATTCTAATTAACTAACAAATAAAACCACCACACAGTTAGATTAAGAGGCCACTCAAACACTTGCCTATTCCCAAACTCTATGCATTGTAGCCAACTCCTATATGGTTCGAATGGCCATTCTAAAAGGAGGGAGCTTTGCTGGGGTTTCACACACTCACAATCAATTATTTTTGTTCATTTATCCACCATAAAAATAGGGAAAGATTATAATGGAGTTTAAATCTGAAAAAAATAGCTTTATTATGCTGACTTAGCTTCATATCTTCTCTCATTCCCATTTGTCTCTGAGTAATATTCTCTTTTATAGTCCCATTTATTTAAAGGACATTTGAGTTGCTCTTGGTTTTGGCAGCATTAATAGAACCTCTTTACACATTTCGCATGCAGGTTTCCCTGTCAATGTATGCTTTTATTTCCTTATGGAGCAGGATAGCTGGTCACAGAGAAATTATATGCTTAAATTCACAAGAAATTGCCAAACTGTTTTCCAATCTGCGTTTCCACCTGCAATGTGTGAGAGTTGAGTTCTAGTTGCTCAGTTTATGCGTAATAAATGCTTTCCAGGACGATCACAAAAGGAGGCCAGGACAGGAACAGAGGGAGAGGGTGCAGCAGAGCCAATTGGTCTGGAAACAACCAGGCTGCTTTAATTGAGACGAATTCAGAAGTTAAATCCTCGAAGAAAGGGTGTGATAAGGAGAAAATGGTGCCAAAGAAGCAATTATCACTTACAAACAGCAGTGACTACACGGTGAAATAAAAAGAATTAAGGCTGTGAAAATGGCCTGTGGCAGACAGAGTTGGAAGACAAATAAACAAGGCTTATTCTGTAAATAAGTCAACAGTTAGGAAAATAGAATTGATAACCAAAGAAGGAAAACTGTTGAACAGAGGCCATTTCCCCACCGCCTGCTTTGCCTCGGAAAATGCAATGTGTTCTTGTTATAACAAGATGACCTCTGTTCCTAATATTGATGAACCATCAGTGTATCTGTGTGGCATCTCTCCATATGAGGGGATAGAGCAAAGGGCAGTTTTTCTTAAGATATAATAGGCACCAGAGTGACAGGTCTGGTCTAGTGTAGGTGCTAATCCAGGTCAGGTCTGAACTTTGGCACTTCTACTGAGGTTCCCAGCAACGGAGGTGTTGCTGGGCTGCAGTTACAGTGTTAGGCAGCCCAGGCTCACTTCCAGCTCTGCCACAGCTGTGTACACCAGGGACACTTCCTAACCACTCTGCTTCTTCCTCTGCAAGATGGAGTCACTCCCAAGTAGGTTTGCAACAATTTTGTAAGCCGCATACTTAGTCTAGCACCCAGCACATGGGTGGTGCTACATATTTCTGAAGGTGTCTGCAGGTTCCATTGTCTGGGGCAGCTGATCTCCCAGCCTTGAACCATGCTGGTTGAATTTTGTTCTGTGCTTAAGCTCCCCCTGGTCCTGCCCTGTACTTCTGGTAGCAGCTACTGGTTCTGCTAGTGGTGCTAATTAGGGGAGCTTATTCAGAGCCACCACGCCGAGACTGCATTGGCAAAAGAGAACCCACTGAAAGCATGTCAAAGAGAGATTAACCGTTTGATAGGCCTCACCTGGTGGAAATGTCACAGGTTCAGTCCCGTGGGGCGACGGAGATATTTCCACAGGCCGAGGTGATGCTCAGAAGGTACTCAGACAGAGCGTTTGAAAGGATTTTCCAGTCTAACCCCAGGGCTCTGTTGACAGCAAAGAGAGCTGCACCAATGTGCCCTTCTCTCCACAGCCGCCAGGCTCTGGTTCAGCCCCAGCAGCCAGTGAATAGATGTTCTTGAATTGTTTGTATCCTGCCCCTTCATCTGCCTCCAGCCCTGGTGTGTATGTCCTAATTGGTCCTCTGGATCCAGCCCTCTTTGGCCTGTCGGCTCAGCTCTGTGTCCACAGTGTGCTTTCATCCTCCTCTTGCTCGGTGTGGTGCTCTGCTCTTTCCGTTTTCTGATGCTGAAACGCAGTTTGTAGAGCCTGGATGGTCTTCACGCCATTTCTGCCGCCCTGTCAGTAACTGTAGTAGAAAAACAGCTGTTAATCTCAATTAGGTTTTGGTTGCTAATTAGCAGCTACCTGTCAGGATCAAGAAGCCCCCCTTCCTGGTCCCGTCAGCTATTTCTCATGCAACTGGTACACTTGGTTTCCATGAGAACTATTGAGCTAAACGCCTCCTCCGCCAACACGGAACTGTCTTCTGTGGGTTTGATAACCTCTAGTACACGGCGAATGAGGCTCCTGGTCTCCGTTCCGCCTTCTTCACTTTCTGCATCTTGTCACGCAGGCAGGCTTTCCAGTGAAAGCCGTCCATACGTAGCATCACCACAAGCCCATTTCAGAAATGGGTACCCGGCGATTAGAAACATGAAATTCTTCTCATGTTTAGAATGCAGTTTAAACTTCACCTGTTCATGATGTGTGCTCTTCTGCCTGGGTCCTCTTTACCTATATGGGGAGTTAGCAAGCTCTATCATGGGTATAAACCTGACTCACTCACTTTTTACATCAGCAAAGCTTTATTGGAATATAAGCCCACGGTGTCCCACGCTGTCTGTGAGGTGGCTACAATCAATTACAGTAGCAGGATAGTCATATCAGCGACGCCAAAGCTCACAAAACCTGAAATATTTACTTTTTTTTTTAATGAAAAAAGCTTACCAGCTTCTAACTTTCCTATTTTCAAAGTTTGGTTTCCTAGAATGTCACTATAATTGTCACCCGGGAACTAGGATTTTACAGTCATGGGCCCCACACCAGGGCTATAGGGGGGTCAGAAACCCAGAGGGCAGAATTCAGTAATCTGAAGGTTTAAATTTTTGTTTAAAATATTTCATGGCAAATATCACATACACACCAAAATATGATGATTTTTTTGATATGTGTGCACATTGTATAATGGTTACTGCGATCAGGGTGGTTAGCATTTGTTGCCCCCTTTGTCATACACAAGAGCCCCCCAGCTTGCTCATCTTACAGCTAACGGTTCATACTCTAATTTTACAGGTTTAAAACATGTAAGTGACAAGTAAAAAAAAAGTATTCAAGGCATTCAGTGTAGTGATTTTATATGCACATATATTTTTATGATAGTTCTCAAAATCAAATTCACATTCGTCATGACTCACATTACTCACTCAGATCCCAGTAACTCACTGGGCATATATCCTCTGGTCAACATCTTCAGTAATCTAGGTGTAGATGTGAGTGTGTATGTATAAATGTGTGGTGTGTGTGTTATATGCCTCTTTGTGCATATGTATGGGTGGGTATGCTTGCTTGTGCATGTGTGCATTTGAGGCTGACTTTGGCTGTCTTTTACTATTACTCTTCATCTTACTTTTGGAGACAGAGCCTCTAACACAACCTAGAGCTCATTGACTGGTGAGACTAGCTGGCCAGGGGATGCTCAGAATATGCTTGTAATTGCTCCTCCTCACCCGCCACAACCCAGGCGCTAAAATCGTCTACTCCACTCAGCTTTCTATGTGGGTCTTGGGGATCTGAACTCAGGTCCTCAAGCTTGTACAACAAGCATGTTACTCACTGGGACATCTCCCCAGCCCAGTAAGCCTGATTTTAAGGGCCCTTTAGGTGATGTGGGTACAATGAGAATATGAAAACCACCTATCTCTGCCATTAAATCTGAGAGTCTTCTTTCCATGATATATGCCAAAGATGAAAAGAGAAAATCATTGGCTGATAAATGGGTACTTGGATAGCGTTCTGGAAGTGGGTTTTAACCAGGGATGTGCAAATATATGTCAAATATATGTCCCTAAATGGTCAAACCATGAGATATCTTTGTGGTCATGGTATCTGGTGTGAGCTGTCTAGACACTCACATTTCTCCATCTGTAAGACACTTCATTGTATGCTTTGCCCATTTCCCTGCTTGGACCACTAAATACTTTCTGTGTTCTGGTGTCAGCTAACTCCACATTAGCTCACATTCACTACTATGTAGCTTGTGTTCCTATGGGTTTTGGCGGGCAGGTGATTTACATTTTGGTGTAGTTCAGTCAGTCAGGATGCTATTGGTTGTGACTCATACACTTGTTTCTTTTCTGTTTCCTAGATTTTTTTTTTCTCCAAGAGCTGTTGGGCCTCAGGCCCTGCCTCATTAGCAGCATTCTCTGTTAGTGCTTCCCTCTTCATCTTCCTGTCGTGTTATGGAGGAGGTAACTTCCGTGTCCCAACTCACATCATTCCAGGACTCAGCACAGCTACTGATATTGCTGCGTCAATCTTTTCTATAATTTTCAAGACTTCTCTTGGTTTCACAGTGACTTGTTCTTTTGTGGGAACGTTGTTCTCATAGCTATTTGCTGGGGATCTAAAGCTCTTTAGCATTTGTTTTCTTCTCTTCCTCTAGTAACTGTTTCCTCACAAATGAGTCACAGTGGGCATTTATAGGTTTTCTCAATGTTTGTCTCTTAGATGTTGACTCACTTTTTAAATAACGCCTATTTATTTACTTATTGTGTGTGTGTGTGTGTGTGTGTGTGTGTGTGTGTGTGTGCACTGCCAAGGTCAGGAGTAGAGGTCAGAGGACAACTTGTGAAAGCTGGTTCTGTCCTTCTACAACGTGATCCCCAGTGAGACTTGGCAGCAGGCATCTTTACCCACCGAGCCACCTCAGTGGTCCGTCTGCTCACGTTTGAGTTTGAGATTCCCCTCTCAACCAAGACTGGCAGGTTGTGGCCCATGGGCCAAATTCAGCACATCTGCCACTTGCAAGGGAGACGGTTTTCTCAGAGCAACCCCACCCCTGCTCCTTTATGCAGGGACTCTGGAAACTTAGCTACAGCTGCTTTTGTGTCTACCGTGATGGCACTGAAGAGTCGCAACAAAGAGCCGCACAAAGCCAAACATATTTACTCGCTGACTCTATGCAGGAAACTATAGAAGCTCTAAACTGAGCCCATTTTCTTTTCATGGTCCAATAACAGAAGTTTCCATGGATACCTTGCTTTATAGCTTGCATATTTACATGCTCGCGAAGAAGAGCTCTGAATACAGATAGTGTGGTGGGCAACAAAGGGAAGCTATTGTCATAAATGGAATTTGAGCTATCCCCACAGCCTCATGTCTGAATGCTTGCTCCCCAGCTATAGAGCTACTATGGGTGAGTGAACCGCTTAGGAGGCAGAGCTTAGCTAGAGGAACTGAGTCACTGGTGGGGAGGGAGGCAGTTGGGCAGTTCACGGGGAGTATATTATCCTTGCTTGATTCCTGCATTATTCTCTGCTTCCTGGCCCCTAGGATGCAAACAGTTTCTGTCCCCAACCCTGTCACCCACTTTGCTGTTCCACTGTGCTTTTCCCACCACAACAGACCCAAACTCTTTGAAACCATGGGCTAAAATAAATCACTTCTTTCCTTAAGGTACTTCTGTAAGGTGATACACCCACAGGGATGCGTGAGTTACTAATACAAACAGCAAGGTGAATGCTTTAACTTTCAAATGAGAAGATTCAGTTCGCACCTCCCAGAAGTCTCCTGAAACACAGGCATGGGTTTAACTCTTCAGCCCCAGGAAATGCTGGTGACCGCTTTGTTAAAACGTCTTCTTCAGTGAACCATGTATTTGTAAATCATTCTGGGGAGGAAGTGAAAAGCTTGTTTCCTTCAGTGTCAAGAGACTAGGGATTCCTCTGCCCAACCCCCCAACGCACCTCCCATCAATCAATAAGGGGGAACTTCTATGGAGAATGAGCTGGTGTTTTGAAAGTCATTCCTAAGACCTGACCTTGAAAGTAACTGTCCTAACTAATTCTTGGTCCATGTTTAGGACAGTGGAGTGGAGGCCTCCTCTCCTAGCTCCTGGAAATGGAGACGTGCCCAACTGACCATGATAGAAGCCATTCAGCACAGACATTGGACTATGAGCAAGGGAGGCGGGCATGATGTGCAATAGAGTCTTATGGAAGCAGTGTTACAGTCTAGGGCATTGGGGCCCAGGATTTTAGGTCCAATAGGTCTGCAGTAGCATTCAAGGCTCTGTCGCTGAGACAAGCTCCCAGGTGCTACTGGCCCAGAAACTGTGGTTTTAGGGATTTCCTGAGAAGTTCAGATCTCACCTGTGGAATGCGGTTTTTTGCTTTAGCTACCTTTGGTCTCCCCGGTCCTGTTCCCACTCCGTTTTCCATGTTCCCGAACTTCACCAACTTCTGGTGCATTGGTGGAGCTTACTTTGTTTTCTAACAGATCTATTTTTCCCCAAACTACTCTCTCTTATCACTTTTAGAAGAGGAGGGAGAAAAACAGCTTCTCCATCTTTCACTTAGCTAAAATCTTCCCTTGCCATTTCTGCGTACAGAGGAACTTGCCCCAGCCGACATTTACTTCTAGTATTTAAAGTGTTAAAGGTCACCCACTGTAATTTATTTTACATAAAGGTAGTTTAACTTTGTTTTCCCAAATGGTATCTATTTGTTCCATATAATTTATTTAATAATTGTGCTGCTCTCACCGACTTTCAAAGCCACCTTTAACAAATACTCACTTTGGGGTCGATGTCTAAGATACCAACTCTGTTGCATTGAGCCTGCTGCTTTCTTTGGCAATGTGTACTGCCTTAGTTACTAAATTCATTAACCAGGAGAGTGAATTCCCTTTCATTATTCTTTACTTCCAATAAGTTCTTGATGAATTTTACTCTGTCTCTTTAAAATCCCTTTATCACACTCCCTTCTCTTCATCTATCTTGGGTTTTTAAATGAAGATTTTATAAATCTGTCAACACTTTCAAAAGCAAAACTGTTACATTGACTTAGTCAAGGATCCTTATATATAGTTCTAATTTTTCTAGCTGCAGAGAGAGTCCATATACTCTTGTACTGGCTAGTTGCATGTCAACTTGACACAAGGTAGAGTTGTCACAGAGGAGAGAGCTCCAATTGAGAAAATGCTTACTTAAGATCAGGATGTAGACAAATCTGCAGAGTATTTTCTTAATTCATGATTGATGGGGAGGAATTGCAGGTTATTTGGTGGTTTTGCATATGATTATGTAGAAAGTGTGTGCTGAGAGTTGGGGGCTTGTATGGGCTTATGGATACATGCACATTTATGTGCAGGTGTGTATACGTGATCAGGTATATATGTGTAGACCAGAGGTCAACACTGGATGTCCTATTCAAACCTTGTTTTTGTTGTTGTTGTTGTTGTTGTTTTGGAAACAGGATATTTCACTAAACCTGGAGCTCATCAGTTCATCTTAATAGTCTGGCCATCAAGCTCCAGGGATCCTCCTGTTTTAACCCCCAGCGCAAGTGCTAGAATTATAGCTGTATAATTATAGGTATTGGGGTTCTGTGCTCAGGTCTACACGCTGGCTCAGCAATTCCTTTACTGACTGAGTCATCTTTCTAGCCCTGCTTAGTGGTTCTTGACTTAAAATTTATAGCAATAAGTTTGCAGTATGCTGAATTTTTACAATAAAATGAAGGAATGTTTAAATGCTCACCATATCGGAAAAGCAATTCGTAACTGAGCTGCCCTTCAGTAGCTGGGGAGCAGTGAGCACGGAGTAAGTAGACACTCCTCCTTTTCCATGTCAGCAGTGAGAGGAGCACTCAGTACCTGAGTGGTATCAGAGTACATCAGCCTCTTAACAACCTTCTTTAATTTAGTTTGCGTCCCAAAATGATCCTTCCAACTCTGGATGATGCTTTGCATATTGCCTTTCGTTTACAAAGAGATGTCAAAGGAGGAAATCTTATCCTTGTACTAAAATTTGGACAAGCTTGTGGTAAAGAACATGAAAATGTTTCTTCAGTTTAGCCTTTAAAACTTAAAGCCATACACTGTTCATATATGTACATATGAAACTTAGGGAAAAAAGAAAAAAACGTACTTAAGAAATCAAGCAGCCTTAACTACATTCCCCTCACCCCCCAAAAAAGAAGAAAGAAAGAAAAAAAATACCCTAAACCTAAAATACCATAAAATAGAAGTAATTCTTCCTAACTAGGTCACACTAAAGATAAGATATGTCATCATTTTAAATGCCCCGAAGATGAGAAAGTATTCTGTCAGATAAACTATGGTAAGGTTTATGTGGTTTTTAATGGTTTGAAAATGAGGTGGAATATGTGCTTTTTAGAATCAAATAGAATAGATCAGAATGGGGTGTGTGTGTGTGTTAAGGTTTCTTATTTTTTTGTTTTGTTTTTGTCAATTTGACACAAACTAGAATAATCTGAGATGAGGGAACTTCAGTTGCCTCCATCAGATTGGTCTATAAGCTAGTCACTGAGCCATTTTCATGATTAATGATTGATAAGGGAAGGTTTATCCCACTGTGGGTGCGGCCACCTTGGGAAGGTTCATCCTTGGTAGTATAAAAAAAAAGAAAACTGAGCAAACCGGGAAGAATGAGCCTTTGTCGTTTTCTGCTTCAGTTACTTCATCTAGGTTCTCACCAGGCTTGAATTCCTGCATTGGCTTCTTTCAGTGATGAACTGAGATCAAGACCTGTAAGCTAAACAAACCTCTTCTCCCCAAGTTGTGTTTCCTCAGTGTTTTATCAGAGCAACAGAAAGCAAACTAAGACAATATGTTAGAATTCTATGGTCTGTAGGAAAATGTGGGCTTAGCTGGGTTGCTAGCTCACTGCTGTAATCTCAGCACTTAGAAGGGTGAGGCAAGAGGAATTCTGAAAATTTGAGGCTAGATTGGATTACGTGGTGGCCTCCAGGCTAGTTTATACTGAGACCTTGGCTCAGAAAAAGAGAGGGGAGGAAAGGACAGGGGAGGCCAAGAAAGAAGTTTGGGGGAGGATAGATAAATGTTGACTTACATCTGGTAGCTAAAAGGAAGGTCTTGTTTCATGAAGAGGCTGATCTAGTAGTTCAGTAGTTTTGTTGAGTACCACTCTCCTGTTACAAGATCAATTCCATTCCAAGGTTAATTTTCTTAGTAGATACAATGCAAAATTGAACAAGAAATATGCTTCAGATTCCTGTTCGCATGCACCCAATGACAAACAGCTGTATTTTTAAAAATTAAGACAGAATTTCCCAGGTGTTCCTAAAAGACTTCTCATCACATTCTCAAGCATCCAGCTCCAATCTGAATCACCACACCTTCCGTAGACAAATTACCATTGCCTGATACAGTAATTGGCTGTCTCTGCTGGTTCCCAGAAGAGGTAGATGCACCTCCTGCCCCTGACTTGGCTGAGGTATTGAGACCAATGTGACACACACACACACACACACACACACACAGAGCGAGAGGGTCTAAAAAGCTTTATAACTTCCAAAACATCTCTGGAGAAACAGAGCGAGTCTGTCAGCATGTCTTCAATGGTTTAAAAGAGCAAGAGAAGGAAACTGCCTTGTTTTCTTTCTGAGGTAACGGAGCTGGAGTCCTCAGAGCAGGCAAGAACCTAACATGATGTAAAACACCCTTCAGTACCATGGAGAGAGCGCTCAGGCATCTTTACTGGCTTGCAAAGGTATGAAGAGGCAAAATGAAAGAATTATATCTTAAAGTCCACATCAGTCACACATTTAAAAAAAAAATAGAGTAAGGACCAGGGGGATGTCCTGAGCTTGAGCCCTGAGAGCCAAATGCAGAAAAGCAAAAAACCCACCTTGCAAATTGTCCTCTGACCTCCACATGCACACAAGTGCCCCTACATGCATACATACATGCATACTCAGATAAATAAGCATAATAAGAAATTGAAAAATAAGTATCTGGAGAGATGGCTCAGTGCACTGGCTGCTCTTAAGGTTCCATTGCCAGGTCGCACGTGGTGGATTGCAACCATGGTAACTCCAGCCCCATAGGATCTGACACCCTCTTCTGGTCTCTGTGGGCACTGCATGCACAAGATGCCTATACATACTTGCAGACCAAACACCCTTACACACAGAATAAATATAAATTTTTAACAAAAGCATTTTTAAGAACCAGAGTGAGATTACTTGTTATGCTTGTCAAAGGTGGTTGTTTATATTAATTAACAAAGATTAAATTCAATTTAGAGTTCTGTTTATTCTTCAGGCACACTGGACATATTTCAAGTACTTAACAGTTATATTTGGGAGGTAAATAGAGCACTTCTACCATTCCAGAAAAAATGCTACTAGGCCATGCTGATCTAGTGCAGGGTCAGCAAGCTAGAGTCCACAGACCAAATACCACCCAGTGAGTATTTTTATATAGCCTGCTAAGTAAAAGTGGTTTTTATATTTTTAAATGCTTGGCAGAAAAAAAGAATATTTTATGGCATGAAGGTTATATGAAATTCAAATTTTAGTTCCCAGAAATAAGATGTTTTTAAACTTGGCTATGCTCATTCACATGTGTGTTGTGGTCATAACTGCTTTTATACCACAGTGGTCTGAGTAGCTGGGAGAGAGACCATCTAATCATAAAGCCTAAAATATGTACAGTCTGATCCCTTAAGACAAGTTAACTAGGATTTGGGCTTCAGGAATAAGGTGATCCTATCCATCAGATCTGCTGGTCTGGGAAATGGTGGACTCCATACTTTCCTAAGGGCCTAAGATGGGACCTGAACAAAATTGAGAAGTCGGGAAGCAGAAAATAGAGAGAAATGTTGGGATACCACCAGCAAGACCCACCAGATCTGGCAGGGAGCACACTAATGTTTAACCTCTGTGTGGAAAGAACTCACAGGCGGCAAAGTCTCCACTAACTTAACAAAGATTGTTTCTTGCCACAGCCCTGAAACCTGTCCTGACTTAGCCACAGAACTTTGATTTTACTTTATGTTCCTGATCTTATCCAAGGTTCATGTCATCTTAGTCATGCAAAATAAATTTTGCATTCAGTTAATGTCATTGTCACTGCTTGCATATTATGCAAAATGTCATTCCAATTCCTTGTGTCACACCCTTCATTATCACTTTCTCTTGTTCCTACTCTCCCTCCCTCTTCAGCAGCTCCCTGCAATGAGTTAGCTACTTTATTTCCTAGCCCTTGCTTACATGACTTATTTTATTTATAGTCATGTGTATATATGTACATGCATGCATGTACATATGTGTGCATGTATGTGTGTGTATATGTGTACATCTGTATGTATGTGTCTTAATTGCTTTTTTTGCTGTGGAGAGACACCATGACCATGGCAACTCTTACAAAGAATACATTTAATTGTGGAAGTGGCTTACAGTTTCAGAGGTTCAGTCCGTTATCATCATGACAGGGAACATGGCGCCGTGTAGGCAGATGTGGTGTTGACTGTATTTTGATCAGAAGGTAGCAGGAAGTCGACTTATTGTCACATTGAGTGAAGTTTGGGAAAAAAAGACCTCAAAGCCAGCCCCACATTGACACACTTCCTCTAAAAAGACCACACCTATTCCAAGAAGGCCACACATCCTAATAGTGCCACTCTCTATGGGGGCCGGTTTCTTTCATACCATCAAGTGTTGTGTGTGTGTGTGTGTGTGTGTGTGTGTGTGTGTGTGTGTGTGTGTGTGCCTTCATGAGTTTATGTGTACCACCTGTGTACAGTGCCTGCAGATGCCAGAAGACATTGGATTACCTAGAGCTAAAATTATAAATAAACTGCCCAGTGTGCATGCTCAGTAGTACCCAGGTCCTCTGCAAAAGCAGTAAGCACTTGTAGCTGCTGAGCTATCTCTCCAACCTCAAATTTCTTAGTTTAAAGAGGTTCCTGCCTCATTAACTTTGATCAAATAATTAAGAAACCTGGTGAAGGTATGGAATTTTTTTTAAAAAAATTAAAAAATTTTGACCTTTTAAACTGTATAAATTTGATCACCAGCTATTCATCAATTGACTCCCTACCCCGTTAGCATAAAGCATATTCTAGGGTATGCATGAGAATAGATTTAGCGCAAGTTGTTACAACATACGTTTGAAAATGGACTTTACATTTAGGAGTACTGCTGACAGTGCAGTTGAGCATCTTCCTGCCCCCGTGTTCATAGGCACCCATATTATCCCCTCGCCATGCACATGTGAGTGGTCCAGTTTTGAGAACTGACGAACTGTCACTAACAGTTATCACAATCATACAAAGTCCACAGTTTGCATTGTTATTTAGTCTGGTGCTGCTACCCATTCTGTTGGTTTTCGGGGGAAAAAACACATACTGCGATGTAGACAGCATTATAATACTGCGAGAATAATTTCACTTTCCTCAAAATCCACTGTTCTTGATTTAACCATAGCCATTGTTTGTTTTAGTGTCTGTGATGGTTGGTTTTATTTGTCGGTTTAAAGGAGGTGAGAATCACCCGGGAGACCTCTGGGCATGCCGTGAGGGATTAGCTTGGAGTATTACCTTGGTTTAGTACATTAAGGTGGGAAGAGTCATGCACTGAAGGTAACACTGTTCCCTGAACTATATGAGCAAAGAGGGAAAGCTGAGCAGAAATATGTGCTCATTGTTCATGGCTCTCTACTTCCTGACAATAAACACAATGTGACTAACCCTTCATGTCCCTGCTGCCATGACATTCATGGATGATGGACTGTACTCTAGGACTGTCACTGTGAACACAATGTGACTACCCCTTCTTCCATAACTCCTGTGGGTGATGGACGGTACCCTAGAACTGTGAGCCAAAACAAACCCTTTCCCTCGTAAGTGGCTTTTGTCGAGGCATTTTATCACAGCCACAGGAAAAGTAACAAAGACACTGTCTCCAGGATTTTGTCTTTTCCAGAATGACTGACAGCTGAAATCTTTTCAGACTGGCTTTCTGCCTAATAATAGGCATTTAAGTTTTCTCCATGTCTTTTCATGGTTTGACAGTTCATTTCTTTTCAGCGCTGAAGAATATTCTACCCTGGGTAGACTAGTACCACAGTGTATTTATCTGTTCATCCACTGAAGGACATCTTTGATGCTTCTGACTTTCAGAAATTAAGAACAAAACTGGTATAAATATTCATGAGTACTTTTTGAATGAATATGTTTTTAATTCATCCAGGTAGCTATCTAGGGTTTTGCTATTGTATTGTGTGATGAGTATGTTCAGATTTATTTGATTTTGGGGTTTGTTTTTTTTGTTTGTTTGTTTGTTTGTTTTCAGTCAAGGTCTTGCTATGTAGTTCAAGCTGACTTGCAACTCACTATAAGGATGGCCTTGAACTTATGAACCTCCTTATAACTCCCAAGTGCTTGGATTTCAGGCTTATACCACCATGCCTGTAAGTTTTGTTTAGCTTTGTAAATCTGCCTGCCAAAGTAGCTATGCCATTTTGCATCTAATCATCTGTGCTGTGCTGTTTTTTTTAGATACAGTATAATTACATCATTTCTCCTTTACTTTTCTTCCCCCCAAATCCATATACCCCCTTTTAAATTCTTCTCCTCCTTTTTCATTAAATTTCTGTTACATGTATACACACAAACCTTAGTCTACATAATTTTAGCATATATCTGCCTAATATTTATAATATTCAATATCTATTTATACTAGCTTCTTATATTTCTATCTTTGGATGTCATTCTTCAGGCACTTCATCCACTCCATTTTGAGACTTGCCAGCTTATTTTTGCCTGCAACTCACATAGTAGGTTCGGAAGGTCAGTTATCAAGCTCCAGGGTTCCTCTTCTCTCCACCTTCCCATTGCTGGGATTACAAATTCACATGACAACACCAGGCTTCTGCACCTGGGTTCTGAGGACTGAACTCACATTCTTGTGCTTGTAAAGCAAGCACCTTAACTAGACAATCCTTTTCTAGCTAATAGAAATCATAATTATAATATAATCAATTATAATATTAATGAAGTCCAGCTTAGCAATTATTTATTTTGCTTTTGATTGTCCTAAGTTATATAGATTTTCTCTTTTGTTTTTTTTTTTTTAGATTTTGGGTGTATGATTCACATTTAGGTTCGTGATTCTTTTTCTTCTTTTCTTTTTCTAGTTAATTTTTGTGAAAGGTTTAGGGTCTGTGTCTTTATTTGCTGTTTTGCATGTTTTTCAAGACTAAAATAAATGGCCATTTTCCCCCAATATCACACTGTCTTGATTATTTTAACTTTATAGTAGATCCCAGAATTGAGTAGAATCAGCCCTCCATCTTTGTTTTCCTTCAATATCATGTCAGCAATTCCAGATCTACTGTGATCCAAATTAACTTTAGATTCAGTTTCTCTACAAAACTACAAAACAGCTACAAAACAACTTTAGGGGTTTTTGTTTGGGGTTGCTTTGAATCTACAAATCAAAATATTGAAATATTAGTAATACTAAGTATTTCTATCTATAAACATGGAGTATTTCTCAATTTATTTTGCTTTTCATTTATCTCTTCCTTCATGGTTTTGTACTTTTTATCCTCTCTCTCTCTCTCTCTCTCTCTCTCTCTCTCTCTCTCTCTCTCTCTCTCTCACACACACACACACACACACACACACACACACACATACACACATGTAATCTTACCCATTTTGTTAGATTAAAATTTATACTGCTGGGCACTAATGTAAGTGTAGTATATTTCACATTTTATTTGGTTGTGGCTATAATATATGGAAAGCACCTTAATACATGTATTGGTTATACATGTTGCTATAATTGTTTATTATTTACAAAAGCTCTGTGAATTCCTTTGGATTTTCCACGTAATAATTGCACTATCTTTGAACAAATACAGTACAGTTTTACTTCATCCTAATTATCAAACCTTTTATTTTATCTTCTTATCTTTTTGTATTAGCTTAAACTTCCGATTCAATATTGGAAAATAGTGTGAGAGGTAATGTCTTGCCTGTTCCTAATATTCATGGAAAGTTTAAGTTTTTCAATAATAAATATGATGCAAGTTGCAGGGGGACTTTGGCAGAGTAGGTATTCCCTATTAGACTGAGTAAATTCCTATTTCTAGTTAAGAGGTTTTCATGAATGGGCAGTGTATTTTGTCAAATGCTATTTCTACATCTATAAATTTCATACTTATTCTTCTTGGATCTATTGGCTGATAGTTACAGCAACTGATTTTCAAATGTTGGCTTATCTTTTGGATATCCAAGATAACTCCATCTGTGTGGTGATAGTTATTTATACACGCTGTATGTAGTATGTCTATATTAACAAATAGAGATACTATTTTAGTATTTCTTGCCTAAAATATCTTCACTTAATTTATGTGGTAATGTAATGCTAGACTTCTAGAATTATATAGAAAGCAACTCTTCTGTTTGTCTTCTGAAAATTAATGCAAAAAAAATTGGTGCAGTTTTTCCCCTTAATACTTGATAAAATTCACCTGTGAATTCATTTGGATATAGTGTTTGCTGTTTTGAAGTTAATGAATTGTTGATTCAATGTCTTTAAAAGAAATAGTCGTTATGATGGTTTGAATGAGAATGGCCTACATAGGCTCATATATTTGGATACTTGGGCCAAGTTGGTGGAACTATTTGGGAAGTATTAAGAGGTACAGTCTTGTTTGAGTAAGTGTGCCCCTGCGAGTGAGCTTGTGGGTTTCAACCTCCCATGCCTTTCATAGTTAGACTTTTGTGCCTCAACTACTGTTCCAGAGCTATGCCTGCCTGCTGTCACACTCCCTGCCAGATGGTCATAGTTGCACTTTCTGAAGCTACAACCTCCAATAAACTCTTCAATAAGTTGCCTTGGTCATGATGTTTCTTTACAGCAATAGAAAAGTAACTAAGACAGAAGTAGATGGACATATGTCTGCACAGAAAACAGACATTGGTACCAGGGAGTTGACTATTGTTGTGGCAGGTCTGCTTTGTAATGTCTTTTGGAGGATTGTTGAAGACCTTTGGAACTTGAACTAGGAAAGTGGTGGAACGCTGTAATTGGGCTTAATAGGTCATCCTAGTAAGAACCTGGAATACAAGAATACAAGATAGACTATGGAGGCCAAACTCAAGAAGTTTCAGAGGGGAACACCATTTGCAACTGGTCTAGAGATGATTCCCAGGACATTTTTTTAGTAAGAATGTGGCTGCATTGTTTTGTCTTTGTTCTAAGACTCTGTCTGAGGCTAAATTGAGAAGTTTGGGAATAATTTCTTTGGCAGAGGAGATTTCAAGACAGCCTAACCTAGACACTGTCTTTTGGCTATTAGTAATCTCTCTGATATAGATCTAAAATGGAAAAGGGCAAGGAGGCCAAAAGGAAATATAAAATGTACAGTGTTGAGAGAAAAAAAAAACTAGGAAATTTAATGTTGGAGTCAAGTCAAGTATTCAAAGAGATGAGAAGTTTAAAGAAAAGTCTGATGAAAAATGGAATAAAGAAAGTCAAGCCCTCAGGACAAGACCCCACACAATTAAGTTTAAAACTTGAAAAAAAAAAAACAAATGCCTAAGTAATTCTTTTGATTCTAAAATACAGGGAAGCTTATTCAACAAAGGAAAGCAACAGGTCAAATCTCATGCAAAGGCAGCTCAAGGAGAGCCCTTGGACATTGCTACAGGCTTTGGACTTTGTCCTGCTGGGTTTCAGTCCTACTTATCAGTATTTCCTCACCAGTCTCTCTTTCTTGCTTTTTGGAATGTTAATGTATATGCCATTGTTGTTGGAAGTATATAACTTGATTTTGATTTTATAGGCAATTGCAATTCAGAAATTGTCTTGAGTCTCAGAAAAACACTTTTGACTTGTAAACCAAGTTAAGTCTGTGAAAGACTATAGGGACGTTTGAAGGTGAACTAAATGCATTTTGCATCGAAATGATTGCAAGTCTATGTGGGTCTGGGAATGGAATGTGATTGTTTTAATGGGAGTGGTCCTCATAGGTTCATATATTTGAATTCTTGGTCTCCAGTTGGTGGAATCATTTGGAAAAGATTAAGAGGTGTGGCCTTGGAGGAGGTGTGTCTTTGGAGATGAGCTTGGAGGTTTCAAGAGCTCATGTTGTTCTTAGCTTTCTTTGCCTCCTACTTCATGATAAGGATGCAGGTTCTCAGGTATTGCTCTAACGCCATGCTGCCTGCCTGCCACCTGCTATGATGGTCATGGACTCTAAGCCTGTGAAATTGTAGGACTCAAATCAACTCTTTCCTTTGTTAGTGTTGCCTTGTTCATGGTGTCTATTCAGTGCTGTAGAAAAGGCCCATTCAGATTACTTACTAGTTGTGTGAGTTTTGGCAAATTATGTCCCTTTAAGCATTGAATTTCACCAAAGTCATCAAGTTTGTGAGCCAAGTTGGTCAGGGTGACCTTTTCCTAATGTCTGTTGAGTTTATAATTATGTCCCCCTTTTTTGTTTCTAACATTACTAATTTAGAACCTCTCTTTTCTTTCTGAGTTAACCTGTCAATTTTATTGATTTGTTGTTGTTGATGTTGTTGTTGTTGATTTTTTTGGGGGGGTAAGACAGAGTTTCACTGTGTAGCCCTGGCTGCCCTGGAACTCACTCTGTAATTTTATTGATCTCTTAAAAGAACCAACTCATAGTTTAATTGATTTATTACAGTTGATTTTCTGTTTCCAATATCATTTGTTTCTGATCTAGCTTTAATTGTTTCTTTTCTACTGTTTACTTTCTATTCAATTTTCTTTCTTCCTTTTAGCTTTTTTGCATGTTTGGGGGTTTGGGGGACTCGTTTGCGTCATGGTTTATTTGTTTTATTTTAATTATTTATTTTGTTTTGTTTTGTTTTTTTGAGACAGGGTTTCTCTGTGTAACCTGGCTATCCTAGAACTCATTCTGCAGACCAGGGTGATATCAAACTCAGAGATCTGCCTGCCTCTGCCTCTGTCTCCTGAGTGTTTGGACTAAAGTTGTGTGCTATCATGCCCAGCTGTCTCTCTTAGCTTTCTATGTTGGAAGCGCCCATAATTGATTTTTATATGTTTCCTTTTAGTATGTATTGATTGCTATATATTTTCTTCTGAGCCATGCTTTTGCT
Source organism: Myodes glareolus (assembly GCF_982192425.1). Taxonomy (NCBI): domain Eukaryota; kingdom Metazoa; phylum Chordata; class Mammalia; order Rodentia; family Cricetidae; genus Myodes; species Myodes glareolus. The sequence continues at coordinate 34,478,746 of NC_142040.1, forward strand.
ATATTCCATCAATTTTGATTATTTCATCAATTTTGATAATTTATGGTTTTATTTTCATTCAGTTCAATTTTTAAAAAATATTTTTCTTGTGAATTCTTCTTTGACCCATTTGTTATTTAGAAGTATGTTGATTAGTCTGTACATTTGAATTTCCAGTTCTCTCTCTGCTATCGATTTTATTTATGTTTAATCTTATGTTCTAAAAGCAGATATTCTATGATTTGTTGTACCTTAAGCTTTTGAAGATATGTCTTTGGGCCCTATGGTCTATCTTGATGATTGGTACTCTGCTGTCATTGGATGTAGTTGTCTAGAGATGTCTGTTTTCACTAATGAAAAATGTTTTGATATTAAACGTTTTCAAGTATTTTTTGGCATTTCTATTTCTTGCTCTGAGAACTATCTAGTCAGCCATTAGTCCATGGGTGACTCTGTGTGTGTGTGTTTAGACAGTTCTTTATAGATTCTAAGGATTAGTCCTTTTTCTGATGCGTGACTGGTCACAATCTTTTCCTCCATTCTTTGGGCTATCTTTTTTACTGCTTGTTTTAGAAGCTTTTTAATTTCATAAAATTCCATTTGTCTATTCTTTAGATTATTTCATGTGCAATTGGAGTCCTCAAATATTTTTCTGAAGGGAGGGTAACAGAGAAAATGTATAGCTCAATAAAATCAATAAAAAATGAAAACAGAAAAAATATTTTTTTTCTGTTTTCATTTAACGTTTTCATTTAACCAAACATTAAGATCTTTGATCCATTTTGGCTGATTTTTACATAAGTTGAGAGATGTAGATCTGGTTTCACTCTTCCGTCCATGAAAACACACTTATCCTAGCATCATTTATTAATGAGACTTCCTATTTCTCCCAATGTACATTTTGAACGTTTTTCCAGAAATTAGGTGGCTGCAACTGTACGGGTTTATTTCCTGGTCCTCCAATTTATTCTGTTGCTCTCCACACCTGTTTTGGCTTCAGTACCCTGCTGTTTTTATTACTATATCTCTAAAGCATAACTTGAGATGTTCTTTCTGCTCAGGATTGGTATCTCATACGTCTATAAAGATTTTAGAGTTTTTTCTTCATCTGTAAAGGTTGTTATTGGAATTTTCATGAAGAGTGCATTGAATCTATAGAACATGTTCAGTAACATAACCATTTTCACATATTAATTCTGCTAGCAAACAAACATGAGAGGTTTTTCCATCTTCTAGTTTCTTTCAACGTCTTAAACATATTGTTGTAAAAGTCTTTCACATTTTTGAGTATATTAATTCCTAGTTTGCTTTGTTTTTGAAGCAATTGTGAATATTTCCACCAGGATTTCTTTTTGCTTTTTAACATTTATTTGTTGAGGCACACAGTACAGATGTGGAGGACAGAGAAAAGTATTGTAAGAGTCTGTTCTCTCCTTCTATGTGTGCGTTTCAGTTATCAAACATGGGTCATCGGACCTGGCAACAGTGGCTTTCTGCAGTAAACCATCTCATCAGACCCACTGAATTCTTTCTTGGTAGGTACTTTATTAGCATTCAGGAAAGATATTGAAATCTATTCACTAAATTTTATACCCTGCAACTTTGCTGATATCATTATCTAGCCTAAGGATTTTCTGATGGAATTTTCAGGGTCTTTTAAGTACAGGATCATATGGTCTGCAAATAGGGATACATTAATTTCTTCCTTTCCTATCTGCAAACTTTTCTTCGTTTTTTTTTCTTATTCCTTCAGATAAGACTTGGAGCACTATATTGGATAAGTGGAGAGAATGGACACTTTCAACTCATTCTAGATTCTAGAAGAAATGCTTTTCACACATTGAGTATGATGTTGAGTATCTATCATCTTTTTAATATTGAATTATGTTCCCTTTAATCCTAGCATCTTTAAAGTGTTTGTAAAGGGATGTTGAACTTTGCCAAAGGCCTTTTCTGTATAAATTACCATGTTATTTCTGTACTGAAGTCTATTTATGTGCTGAGTTTCACTTATTGATTTATTTATATTTAATAGACTTTGTATCCCTGGAATGAAGTCAACTTGGTCATGGTGTATGTTCATCTTAAAGTTTTCTCAAATTCTACTCACAACAATATATGTCTACATGTATCGGGGAAATTGGTCTTTAGTCTTCTTTATTTGCTGTGTCTTTATCCAGTTTGGGTATCAGAGCAGTGATGACTTTGTAGAACAAAGTCTTATGTTTATAGAATGTTCCTTTTCCTTCTATTTCACAGAACAGTTTGAGAAGTGTTGGTGTTAGCTCATCTTCAAAGGTTTGGTAGAATTTGTCAATGAATTCATTTGCTCCTGGACTTTTTTGTTGGCAGACTTCTTGTTACTATTTCAACCTCATTGGTTTCTATGAATCTTTAAAAGTTATTTGTGCCTCCTTGATTTGATTTAATAGATTGTGTCTAGAAATTTGTCTGCTTTCCACAAAGCAACGGATAACCAGCCTATAGTCCATGATCCCAGTAAGCTAGGTAACAAGGAGAACACAAGGAGAGACATATATAGATCCCCTTGGAAGGGGAAATAGACAAGATCTCTTGAGAAAATTGGAAGCATGGTGGGGAGGGGAGAGGGGATAAGGGGAGGAGGGACAAGAACATGAGGAAACAGGATGGTCAAGATGTGGGAATAACAGAGAGGGAGAGCAAAGAAGGAGATATCTTGATTGAGGAATAGCAAGAAACCTAGCACTTGGGAAAGTCCAAGGAAACCACAAGGATGACCCCAGCTAAAACCCTAAGCAATAGTGGAGAGGGTGCCTGAACTGGCCTTCCCCTGTAATCAGATTGATGACTATTTTAATTGTCATCATAGACCCTTCATCAAGTAACTGATGAAAGCAGATGTAGAGATCCACAGCTAAGCACTGGGCCGAGCTCCCAGAGTCCAGTCGAAGAGAGCAAGGAGTAATAATATGAGCAAAAGGGGTCAAGACCATGATGGGAATATCCACAATAAAAGAGCCTAGTGGAAGGTCACTGACTCCAGACTGGCAGTAGGGGAATCTACAAAGGACCAAACTAGGCCTTCTGAATGTGGGTAACAGTTGTGCAACTTGGGCAGTCTGTGGGGACACTGACAGTAGGACCAGTATTTATCCCTATTGCTTGAACTGGCTTTTTGGGACCCATTCTCTATAAAGAGATACCTTGTTCAGCCTATATATAGGGGGAGGGTCTTGGTCCTGCCTCAAAGTGATGTGCCAGACTTTGTTGACTTCCCATGGGAAACTTTACCCTCTCTGAGGAGTGGATGAGGGGTTGGTGGGGGGAAAGAGGGGGGAGGTGGGAGGAGGGGAAGAAGTGGGAACTGGGATTGGTATTTAAATTGAAAGATTGTTTTTTTAAAAAAAAAAATAATAATGAGGATGAAAAAAATAAATTCATCTACTTTCTCAAGACATTTCAGGTTTTGGAGAATATAAATTCTCAAAATAATCCCTAATAAAATCTCTACGTTTCATTGGAATTGGTAATAATACCTCCCTCTCTCAGCTCTAATTTTGTTAATTTAGGCCTTCTCTTTTGGTTGGTCTGACTAGGGATTTGCCAAAATTGTTTATTTTGTTTTTCAAAAATACAGTTCATTGATTTATTGTGTGTATTGTTCTTTTAGTCCATATTTCATCAGTTTCTTTCCTGTTCTTTATTATTTATTGCCATCTACTGTGTTTAGCTTTGGATTAGTCTTATTCTTTTAGAATCTTGAGGTACATCATTAAACTATTTCTTTGAGATTTTTCTAATTTTTTAAGGGTAAGTTTGTGTTGCTTACACTTTCTTCTTAAAGTTGCTGTATCCCAAAGGTTCTTATAAGTTTTGCTTCCGTTTTATTTGATTCTAGAAAGAATTTCATTTCATTTCTAATTGTTGTTAATGACTAGTAGGTCTTTCAATAGTGACTTGTTTATTTTTCATGTATTTGTATTTTCGGTGGCTTCTCTTGCCAATGAGTTCTAGTATTATTGTCACATGATCTAATAAGGCACAAAATATTATTTCAACTCCTCTGTATTTGGTAAGATTTAATTTGAGGCCTAGAGTGTACTCTGTTCTATAGAAGGTTCTACAGGCTGCTAAGAAGATTATATATTCTGTTTCTGTGAAATAGAATATCCATTTTGTCTTTAGTTCAGTTTAACTCTGAAGATTCTCTGTTAATTTTTAGTTTGAATGGCATATATAAAGATATGAGTGTGTATGAAAATCATTCATGATAATTGTATCAGGAGCTATCTGAAATTTTATGTTCATTTTTGTTTGTCTTATGAACCTGGGAACTCCAATGTTACTACATATATACATATATATTAATTTTTATATCTTCTGGATGAATTGTTTCCTTTAGTGATACGTAGTAGTCTTCTTCATCTCATATGAATAATTTTGGTTTGAAATGTAGTTTATCAGAAAGCAGAATGGCTTTGCTGGCTTTTTTTTTCAGTTTTCATTCTCTTATTAGAGAACTTTCAATTCTTCGACTCTCAGTCTCTGTGTGTGTTTACCAGATAAGTATGTTTCTCAGAGACAATGAATTATTGGATCTAGTTTTGGTCAGGTTGCTATTCCAGGCATTTTTATTGATGAGTTGAATTTATTTATATTTAATGTTATTATTGAAAGATATTTACTAATTACTATAATTTTGGGTTTCTTTTCTAATTAGTTGAATTATTGTTTGTTCTTTATTTTATTCCCTGTCATCATCAGGAGTTTGCCCATTTACTGTGTTAGTACAGTGAATCTCTTCTTAGCTCTCCTTTGATCAGTCATTCCTCTCATAAGTTTTATTTTTTCTTGTATTACAGTGGTTGAGATTATCTTTTTCCTTCTTATGCATGACATTCACATAAGAATCTTCTGCAGTGCTGGCTTGATGGACATGAATTGCATTAATTTATGCATTTCTTGAATTCACTTTATTAATTTTAGAAGATAATTTTGCCACATAAGTTGACTATGTTCCCCACAAGAATGATAGGGCTAACAAAACTCTAGTGTCAGACATGAGAAATGTCCTTTCACAAGATTGACCAGGATAGTCCATGTGACTCCCAAAACAATGTAAATTGATATCTTTCTAACCTTTGGTTGTCTTTCTGTGGTTAAATGTGAGCTCGTATTACTGAAGACACCACACACTTAGGACATGTGACTTAGATGTCTGGATCTGACTTGAAAGCCTCTCTCCTGTGATCCAGCTTCCATGGTAACAGAAAATACTATGGGAAACAATGAAACTGTTTTACCAACAATTACCAGCAGGGCAAGATAAAGCTGCAAGAAGTGATGCTCGCTTGTCAGTGATAACCAACAGATCCTAATTGGAGTTAAGGTCCAATCAAGAGATGGGAAATCATGCCTGGTTCTGGAAACCTATCTGAGGAGAAGTAAGAGACAAACCAATAAGCAACATTCTTACATTTTTCCTGCTTCAGTTCCTGCCTCCAGATTCCTGTCTTTCCTTCCTCCAATGATTGACCATAGCCTGTAAGGTAAGATAAACCTTCCTTCCCATAAACTGCTTTTGTCTGGTCAGTGTCTTATCAGAGCAACAGAGAAGCATACTAGGACTCCATTTCATCAACCTGTTCCCCATCCCTGATGTTTTTTTCTTTTACTTGATCAAGTCTATTGGTGATGCTTTCCACTTCCTTTTGAAAAGTATCATTCACTTGAAATTTTCATTTTAAACATTTCTTTTTCTTGTTGTTGTTTTCATCTCAACGACCTTCAGGTCATTCGTCCTTTTTTATCAAAGCCTTTTGAAATTTTCACCTGACATTTTCCCTATTTTAGTATCTTTGAATTCAGTAGTTGAAGAGTTCTTATCGTTTGAAGGAGACATGCTGTCCTACTTTTTCATCTTCTTACAATTCAGTGTGTAGCAGCAACAAAGAGTTCCACAAGAGCCCAGATGGAGTATAACAAAGGGTTATTTATTTGGGAATAAACTCACAGTAAGAGTAACAATCCACAGCCTTCTGCATGCGCTGGGAACTGGAACAGAATCCAGCAGTCAAGAGGCCCATGCATGCTTGTCATCTGCTCTTAGAGTACATGAGACCATGCCAAGGGGACTGGCATGTTAATGGCTATTGGCTGAAAGAGTTCTCACAATACCTCTCCCTTTTGTCTAAACAAGAGAGTTCTAAACCTAATACAAAACTGCATACAATAAGAACAAATGTCAAGTATTGTCCAAGGAAAAGAAGAGGCAAAAACATACATAAAAATTAGAATTACAGCCAGCGTGAACAACATCAAACAAGAAACATATACTAAATGTCTCTCAATCAAATGTCTCTCTGCAGTTAGCTCATTAACAGTCAAAAAGTTAAAGAAAACACAAAACTATACATAATCCAGACTCTCTTGTACTTTTCATCTTTACGTGGCTTTTTTAAAACTCTCTTTACTCCTTCAATTTATGTCTGTTCTCTTTTATATTACTTTTACTGTCTCTTTAAAGGCTTCACTTTCTTGTTTATTTATTTTTATAACTGTCTGTATTCTTTTTCCTTTTTCTCCCAAACCTATGTATATTTTTTAAACACACTGTGTCTCATTTAGAGGTCCTTTATGTCTGAATCTGTCCTATTGTGTATCTGAAGTACTTTTCTGGCAAAGAGTATTTTAAAATAGTAAGCAGTATGGTGGTAGCAGCCCTGGATGCTGGCTCTGCCTCTTGTGGCCTTTCAATATGGTTGAGGTACATTTACTGAGGCCAACTCTGGGACCGCTGGGTGGGAACCACATTCACCACCACAACTCTGGCAGGAAGCAGTGCCCATGCCACTACCAAGTAACTTGCAGCACACTGCCCACAAACCCCATTCAATTGCTCGGCCTCCTGAAAGAGCCATAGCTATTTGTGCTGCCAATAGGAACCAGGAAGCTGTCTCAAAGAAGCTGTGCAGTTTTTGCTGATAACTTTGAGTCAGGAAGCCTTCTCTTAGAGGAGCCACACCTCTGCTCGCTGCCTGCAAACAGAGCCTATTTGAAAATAGGAGGCTACCAAGAAACTGCACTTGGCTCCCATTTTGTGGGCCTAGAAGATCTCTCTCTCTCTCTCTCTCTCTCTCTCTCTCTCTCTCTCTTTCTAAGCTTCTTTAGGTCTTATGTGCATCCATGACAAACAGTGGATGCCATTTTGTAGCAGCACCAAAGAGTTCCACAATAGCCCAGAATGGAGTATAACAAAGGTTTATTTTTGGGGGGATAAATTCACAGTAAGGGTAACAATCTACAGTCTTCTGCGTATGCTAAAAACTAAAACCAAATCCAGCAAAACAAAACAAAACAAAAAAACCCAAAAAACCCACTCATGCTTTTCTTATCCGCACTTATAGTATATGAGATAATGCCCAAAGTGGGTCAGTATCTTAAAAGCCATAGCTGAAGGAGTTCGCACCACAGCAGTGTTGTGATTTGGCTTGGGTATCTCTTCTGCTTTTCTTTTTCTTTTTGGAGGAGGGGGTCTTCTTATTGAGGGTTCTTCTCTTGAAGGCTCAATCCCCATTACCTCCTGGGGAGGACAAACTGAACTGCTTTTGGAAATAATTTCTGCAACAATCATTGTGCTCTGCTTATTTCCCTGTAGGAGTTTTAATGTTGTACTATATTTTATATTATAATTTTAATATCAGACCATGGGGATAAATAAGAAAGGATATGTCTTAGAGTGATGTGCGTATGTACCTAGTTGATAAGGGGGAGACTTGTGACAGTTATTCTTGTTGTCGACTTGACACACCAGCGAAGAGGAAATCTTAATTGAGGAATTGCTTCCATCAGACTGCCCTATGGACATACCTGGAGAGCATTCTTTTGATTACTAATTGGTGCAGGAGTACCTAGCCCACGGCGAGTGGTGCCACTCCTGGGCAGGTGATTCTCTATGTTACACATCATTTCCCCCCCTGCTGTTTCCACCTCTATTTCTCTATTTGAGATAACATCCATGCTTTCTTATTCTGACTTCTTCCTTTCCCAGCTCGCACTGAAGCAGACTCTGATCCTCCATCTTACCCAAACTTAATCCCCTTCTTTCTAAAAGCCTCCTCTGTTATTTCTTTCAAGTCTTTTCTCTTGATACCAAATTCCTTTCATTTTTGTATGTCTGGGGAAGTCTTTATTTTCATTTCTTTAAAAAAAAGTATTTATTTTATTCTTTGAGGAAAAAAATAGAGAGAGACAAAGGGAGGGAGGAAGGAAGAGAGGGAGGGAGGGAGTTCACATGTATGGAAGCAGCCACAGAGGCCAGCCTAAGGCACTGAGTCTCTGGACCTGTATGTACAGGCTGTAGACTCTGACTCCTCTACACGAGCAGGATGCATTCTTAAAGGACTGAGCCATTTCTCCATGCCCCTCTTTACTCTTAAAGGACAATTTCACACAGAATAGTATTCCTGGTGGTGGGGAATAGTTCTGTCAAAATGTTTAATATTTTACTCTGTTTTCTTTTTGTGTGTGGCTTCTCGAAAGTCAGGTGGGATTCTTATTTTTATAAGGCCTCTTTATCCTCTCTCTTTGTTATTTTGGGATTTTTTTCCCCCGTTATATTTTCTGTGGTTTGAAAGGGATATGCCCAGGGCTAGTTTTCTGATATTTATCCTGCTTAGTTTGTTTTGTTTGTTTGTTTGTTTACCCTTTTTCAACTGTCACTCAATGTTTACTATTAATTTAGGGAAAATTATCAGTCACTTTTTAGAGTATTTCTTCTGCTCCCTTCTGTTTTTCTCCTTGTAGTGTGTCATATATTCTGTTGCACCATTTAAAACTATAAAAAATTTAATTTTACTGAAAGTTTGCTTATTTCTGCCCCCCTTTTAGTTTTGTAAGTTTCTACTGTAATATTCTCAAGATCAGTGACATTCCCTTAGCTATGCCTAGTCTACCAGAACATGTGCTAGAGACAGTGTTTGCTTCTCGCATGGTCGTTTGATTTCTAGTCTTTCTCTATCTCTCTTTCCACTTAGAATCTTATCTCTCCTTTGCCCATTCATTCTTTCCTAGTATCTGCTTTGTCCATGAGAGTCACTTGCATATTAAATGTAGCTATTTTAAAATTCTGAATTTAATAATGTCAACATCCCTAGTATAGCTGAATTCAATTCTAATGTTTGCCTTCTCTCTTCAAGTTAGTGTTTGTTTGTTTTGTCTTGTTATGTGTTTGTATGGTTTTCATTTTTTTGACTTTGCTATCTAGACACAATATTTAGGGGGGGACCTGCTGTAAATAGGCCTTTGGTCATGGGGTGTAGATATAGAAAAGGCAAATGTTTCATAGTCCAATGATTTAAGTTTTGATCTTTTATTGAGTTTTGGCTCTGGATTCTGAACTCCACAAGTACTTCTTAGTGTTTCCACTGCATACCCACCTGGATATTGTTAGAAGATGCTGGATTATGTATTTCCCTTCTTTGGTCCATAGGTTGATATGTTTGCTTGTTTTGAGACCGAATCTCTCATATTCCAGGATAACCTTGAACTCTCTGTGTAGTTGAGGGTAACTTTGGATTTCTGATCTTCCTGCTTCTGCGTCTCAGGGGTTAGAATTATAGATGTGTGTCACCCTACCTAGTTAATGCAGTGCAGGTCTTTGGACATGGTAGGTGAGCTCAGGGCCATTAGACTTTACGAGAAAACCAAAAGTTTAGTTCTGATCGGTTTCTCTTAAGGGAAGACCTCGGTAAGAAGAACAAAACACTATAGCGTGTTTCCAAAACAGTGCCCTTTTCTCTGTCTCTGATATACTACGAGAGGACTTTCCTCTGGGACTGTGAGAACCTGGCGGAGCACTAAGATAAGTTCAGACGGACACACGATGCTCTGGTGGCTTCCTTTCCCTGGAGGTTTTCACCCTGAGATTTGCGCACACGATGCCACCCGTCGTTCGTCACTTCCCGTTTAGATTTTCCTGTGCACAGTTTTGTGGAAGAGGTGCGTCTGTCTGCCTGTCTGCTTTTCTCATTTGCGGGTGTGATAGTTTGGTTTCACTTCTCTTCAAACACGGATTGACCATTCAGCAACCTCTGCTGTTGCCTCGTCTCCCAAGCTTCTTACACACCACGTCAGAAGTCCTGTAACTGCTTCTCATTTGCTTAAGGTGCCGTGGCTGTGGTGTGGAGGGTTTGGTGTAAATGAACTACACTTAGAGCAATTCTTCTCAAGATGGATCTCTCCTCTAGAGAATTTGAGATGAGTCTGATTCTAAAATGCTTTAGCTTTCTTTTTCTCCTCCCAGGGGGTTTATTTAAATGGAGTTGCACACCAACTCAAACAGACAAGAACAACAAAGCGCCATACAAAGGGCAAGCATGCTTTGGATTTGAAGCGCTGGCCCGCACTGTACAAATGCCGTCCATCACACACTAGTTCCAATGAGTTGCCAGGGAATAATGTTTGTGGATATTAAGTAAATATGAAAAAGCAATAGAGTTGAACTAACGAAAAGCAAAAGGGGGAGACAAGTGAAATTGTTTGAAATTGACTCCATTTGGGGAGGCTGTCTGTGATACTGAAGTAGGAGCCTGGTGCAAGCTCACAAAGTGGTTCTGATTGCTAATAGGTTTGGAATGGAGCAAATTGTAGATTTTGAAATTTGTGTTGTCCCCAGAGCTATTATCTTCTTTTAAAAAAATACAAAAGCGAGAATGGACTTTAATGAAAGCATTAATAGCTTTTGGCAGAAATGGAACCTAACGCACACGGGAGCCTAGTGAAAGAGCGCACCACCTCACCTTCTGCTAACAGAGGCTGTGAGAGCAGCCACAGGTGCTTACATCAGAAAGACCGACATGCATCGCTGGAGGCAGGGAGGCTGCCAAGTTCTCCAAGAAATGGGCTGTGGGAGCCAAGTGGGAATGAATTTCAGAACAGAGAAAACAAAGAACACCAGGGGCGTGCTTATGTGTGTGCTTGGCTTTCCTCCCTGCTGCTTCTAGCTGAGCAGAGCAGTGCTTCCACAGCGCCATCTTGTCCGCATCTGTCCACTGCTCTCTCTCCTGCCGCCAGGCTCCGAAGAGCTCCTGTAGCCGCCCCCATTTCTACATCCTTAGCATCCAGTTCGGTGGCCAGTCTTCCTAGCACCGCTGAAATCGGAAGAAGTCAGGTTGGGATTGATTGGTTTCTTCTCTTTCTACTGGAATGGATTTCATTTGGGAGAGGCAGGCAAGGAGAAAGGGTTCCTGGTCACCATCTGTGTATACCATGCTGATGCCATTCTTACCTCACACATCTGCGTCCCGACTCTGCAACGCCCCCCCCCCCCACACCCATATCCTTTGAAGCTCTTTGAAGACAAAAAGCCATCCATCCCTTGCCCAGAAAAGTTCCATGTACAAAGCAGTCTTTTCAAGCGAGGTTTTAAATCGCCCAGAAATAAGTATGCCTCGTGGTTTCCTGTATGTGGCTGGCATACACAGGCCATCCATTTTTAAAATTAAAGATCTTACTTTTCAACCACGTGAAGATTTGTGTCTAGATACCCTAGACGAGAGGGGGGTTGCTGATAACCATATTAAAATCATAAAAATACCATTATGCCTTTCAAGGTAGAGTCAGGTTTAGTTCATCAGAATTGGTTTGCAAGATTCCATTTGTTTCTATGTTTAAAATAGTGTCAGGTTGACAAGTCTTTTGTTCCTACAGTATCAGAGTGGCTTCTATTATAATCTGTGTGATACTGGAACAATACAGATAAGCTAAACGTGGCTTAATCAATTCTGACTCCTCTGATCTGACTGATATTTTCGCATGGATTTTGATTAATCAGAAATGTATAGAATATTCATGCCCTCATATCCCAGTTATGACAGGTGCAGACTTTGTTTTCTTATATTCAGAACGATGCCACAATTCAAAGTGTCCCTTTCATCTGACATACTACTAATTGAAGGATGTCTTTTGTGAAATAACAGAATAACCTACCGGCTTTCTACTTTTGAAAAGGGAAATGCGGTTTAGAAAAAGCTCCTGCAATGTGTTAGAAGGATAACTAAATTCACTGTGATATGATTTACATCCTCTCAAGTTCAGAACATTCTGGAGGCTTTATTGACTTGATAAAAAGAACAATAGGAAAATATCCATAAAGGACTTTGTAGCATACGTCAAAGGATGAAACCCAGCATGGAAGGTGTGATTTATTTACCTTTGAGAGGAATAGGCTTTTCCGTTCTTTATCTGGACCTGTTTTAAAAACGTGTGGAAATCATGCCAAAGAAAAGACCGAGGTATATGGAAAGACAGAATGAGACCCCGCCTCAAACACACATCAGATCTATGATGTCAGTCACACACACACACACACACACACACAAAACAAAAAACAAAAAACAGAAGGACTTCTTAAATATCCTAGAGAGGCGCAAACTAGAAGACCATCACTCTTAGCTTCATGAGAACAACAATGATCAATAACAATGTACTACACACACATGCACAGACGCACACATGCACACACACACACACACCAAATAGCAAGTCTACAGCTCTTATTTGCCCTATTAGAGATCTATTAGGGATGATAGGAGACTAAAAAAAATGAAGTTCCAAACATGTTCTTGCCTAGACAGATGAAGCTGGACCCTGATGGAACCTCACTCAGAAGCCGGGGAGATGGCTTGGTACTTGTAAGTGTTCTTAAACTCTTGGAGAGAAACCAGGTTTAGTTCCCAGCTGCTATGTGTGCCAGAACACCAATACCTATAACCACAGTTCCAGGTATCCGACACCATCTTCTGATCTCCTGAGATACTTAACACACACAGTAGATATATTTACATTTAGACACACACATACAGAAACAAATAAATACTTCAAAAAAGAATTTACCTAAAATCATTTTTAAAAACTGATCAAACAAAACCAAATCCCGAGTATAGGTTAGTAATATAAGGAGCATAGAATCTCTTGATTTTCACACACTTGTATATCCCTTCCCACTAACACTGCCATGTGCTCTCACACACAGAAATAATGCTGAGGTTTGGAAAAGCATCCATGGACAGCAGTGTTTTCAAGAGCTGAATGGCAGGACTGTAGGAAGGTGGGGATCTCCACCTGCTTTATGGCAGTCCCCTACTTCTCCACGGAACAGGAGTCTTAAAAATGGGAAGCAGGCACTCTTACCCTCAGACACTGGTGAAAACCCACTGCAACTGAGAGAAAAAAAACAGAAAAAAAGCATGAAAACTTCTAAACTTGAAGGAAAGAGGGGAAGTGAGAAGGCAGAAACAATGCTCCAGACTCAGAGACACAACGACTATCTATGTCCGAGGCACTGTCTGAACAACAAACAGTACCATTGTTACCCCACCCCACTAACAAACGTCAACGACCAGCAAAACACTGCTGGGCCAATTATGAGAAAAGACACTGGTCTCTCAAGTTCAACAGGATGATACCATCTAATATCAAGGCTGAAGCAGATGCTGACAACCTTTTTCAATACCCCATCCTGAGTACAAGTTATCAGTAGACAGATGTGTAGCAGATGGTACACTGTAAACAGTTAACAGCCACAGTAAGTCCTAGCACAATTCAATTTCTTACCAGAGTATTGTAAAGCTCTTAATGACACAATGACTCAGCAGTTAAGAGCACTGCCTGCTCTTCCAAAGGTCCTGAATTCAATTCCCAGCAGTTGCATGGTGGATCACAACCATCTATAATGAGATCTGGTTCCCTCTTGAGGAAGAGGCCTGGTCAGTTGTCCTTATCAACTTAGACCAGGAACCCAGTATGGAGAAGTTCAACAGAATCGCCATATACGGACTGCCCATGCATGCGTCAGCATTGCCAGGACATAAATTTCAGTTCAATTTCATAGGAAAGGCACTCTCATTCCCAGTCACAAACCTATGCATTTCAGTCTCCACTACTCTATGCAGCTTTCGGTAGAAATTATAAGCAATTAAGAATGATCACAAACAAGTAAAATAACATATTACAAAGAGATAAACCAGACAACAAAATCAGACTCAACTATGCAACATATTGAAACTTTCAGACAAAGAAATAAAATAATTGGTGAATCTGTTAAAGGTTCTAGTAAAAAAAAAAAACAAAAAAACCACCTTTTAACTAGCAATAATCATCCATAAGATAAATCATGTCAGCTCCAAAACCACCACTGCAGAAAGCTGATATAGAAAAGAAGAGCAATACAGGGGAGAAGGTGGATCATTTAGACAGGGAATGGGAAGCATAGGCAAATGTCATATGGAATAGTTGAAGATGACAAAGGCTCCATAGTGCTCTCAGTAGGACTCAACCCATCTGAGGAAAGGACTGATGAATTTCAAATTTTGTCAACAGAAATGGCCAAACCTGGAGCACAGAGTCACACTAAATATGGTGGGGGAAGAAGTGGGTGTTTAAGAGCAGTGGGGAAATGAATGGTTTAGCATGGGTTACTTAGAATTCTAGAAGCAGAAAAGAGAAAAGGAAAGAATCCATAAGAGCTGATTTCTCCCCCAAGTAAATGACAGGTAGGACATCGCAGATTTAATCATTCAGAGAAACCCTGTGTGGTGGGACACACCTATAATTCCAGCATCCATGTCGGGAGTGGAAGTAGATCATGAGGTTCTCCTGTTAGAGAGTAACCCAGGTTACATAGTAAGACCACATATATATTTTTTAAGTTCAAAGAAAGACAAACAAGATAAATATAGTCCTGTTTATCTAAAATGATAAAATCCAAAAACAAGGGAATGATCTTGAAGCAGCTAAGGGAAAATAAATTAATAACAGTACATATTGAAGTGAAACAAAAATACAAATTACAACAGATTTATTGTTGGAAACTATACAAACCAACATTTATCAAAATAACAAGAATTCGAAGAACAAGAAAATGTCAACCCAAATCCTATACTTGGAGAAATATCTTTGAAGGAAGAGGAGAAATAAGTATTTTTTTAATAGGACAAACAAACCATATTACGTTCTGCCAGTATATCTACCCTGCAGGAAAAGTTGTCAAAGGTTTAAGCAGAAGGAGTAGAATATAAGACAAAAACTTTGACCTATACAAAACCAAGAACTTTGGCACAGAACAAATTTTCTTTTAGATCTTCTGACATGTAATAGGGTACCTAAAAGAAAAGTAATCGATTTTCAGAATTAATAGAGACTTTTAAAAACAAAATTCAACATCTATTCCTGATTATAAACTCATGTTTTTTGAAGACAAAAGGCACCTTGGAGGAGACTACAGTTAGCAGCACTGGGGAAGCCCACATGCCTCCTCTCTCCTGAGATGTGGGCAGTAGGCAGCAGGCAGCGGGCAGCGGGAAGCTCCCTCTCTTTCACTCCTAGTCTGTGACACACTAACAGTCCTAGGGATGCCAATGAGCAATTAAAAGAAATAAAAAGCTCACAGATTGCAAAAGAAATGATAGTAATCTCAAGTCATAAATAATAGTGCTCTATAGTCTGAAATCTTAATGGATGTACAAAAGAGGCCTTAGAACTAAGTTCTGTAAGGATGCAAGACGCATGATCAATATATAAAATTTACTTGAATCTTTCTATATAAATTAGGATTGATGCTTAAAAAAATACTGTTTACCATAACAACAAGTGCAGAATTAGTATCTTAAAAATTAAAAATACAACAACAGCAAAAACATTGCGATTAATATGTTCATGGATTGACTAACTTATTAACATAACAATTCTTTCCAAATTGATCTAGAGGTTCAAAGAAATCCCTAGAAGATCCTTAAAGGGATCTTCCATTGATATTGACCAGTCATTTGTAGCTTTTATATATAGTAGGAAAGAGCTGAGATAGCCAAAAGAATTTTGAAAAAGAACAAATTTGTGAGACAAACCTTACTGAGCAATTGTAACAATGCAGGCAGTGTGTTGCTGTTATTGGAATGAACCCATAGATCAATGGGGCAGAGTAAAGATGACAGAGGGGCCTGGGGTTGAGGAGTTGGCTCAATCAGTAAAATGTTTGCCATCTAGGAACGGGGACCCAAATTTGACCCCAAATGGACCCCAGAATCCATTTAAAAAGTGCCAGGCCTGGTGGAACGGACTTATATTCCCACAGCTGCAAAGGCAGACACAGGTGGATCTCTGGGGCTCACTTTCCAGCCAGCCTCACCTAGCTGGTAAGCTAGGTAAAGAAGAAACTCTTGTTTTGATTTTGTTTAAATGTGCATGGCACCTGAAGTGACACCTGGATTGTTTGCCGCTCTCTGCACACACAAGTCACATGAGCATGCATAGCCACCTCCGGACAAGAATGTACACACTAACATATAGCGCACTAACATACCCCCAGAAAGGTGCCGCCCATGTGGGAACTTAAGGAGAAATGAGAGTAAGCGTCATCTCAGTAAATCGTGCTTGTTTATATTCAAATGTAACAGAGCAGAGAATAAGCCATGACCCATGCTTACTTACAAAATCAAGAGAAAAGGAAAATTTTCCTGATCACTGTTAGGTCCCAAACTCCTAGAAACAATATCAAAAGAATGTAAGTGGATATATTAGTAAAAGGACTTTGTTTTTAAAGCAGGGGAAACAACACAATCATCTTTAGACAACCTGGTCCGGCCATAGCAATGACACAGATGGATCACTAATGCATTGTGCTGAATGAGTGTCGTGACTTCAGTCGTGTGACACTCTGGGACAGGCAGAGCTGCAGTCTGCAGAGCAGATTGGTCCTCTCAGGTCTTAGAAGGTGTGGAAGGGCAGACTGAGGGAGCAGCAGGAGCCAGTATTTTGTTGTTAGGAGGCCATTCTGAGTCCTCCGGTGTTCTTCATCTTTAATCTCGTATCTTCCACATTAGACTGCATTTGTCAAAACCCTTAGAACCGTGAATCAGGAAGATTGGATTTTACTATCTGTAGGCTTAAAAATAAATTGTGAAAAAAAAGGGAGTAGAGTCCATCATTTTTGTGAGTGACACATCTCTTGATGTGTTCTCTGATATACCTGTATTCCAAAGCATGGGTGTTTTATTGCCTCTCAGTCACCTCCCTTTCTCTCACCTGTTCAGTTTAGAGCTTCATCAATGCTGTAGCCACTAGCTATGTGAGTATGTCTGTCTCCTAAGCTATGAACAGTACAAATAGAAATGTGCTTTGTGTGTAAAATACATACCAAATTTCCAAGCCTTTGGGGACAAAAGAAGTTAAAATATATTACTTACATATTTATGTTGATTATACTTGACAATACAAATTTGACGTATTTGCTTAAGTAAAATATGTCTACTTTTTAAAGTTACGTGTGTGTGTGTGTGTGTGTGTGTGTGTGTGTGTGTGTGTGGTTTTTTGAGACAGGGGTTCTCTGTGTATCTCCGGCTGTCCCGGAACTCACACTGTAGACCAGACTGGCCTTGAACTCACAGAGATTCGCCTGCCTCTGCCTCCCTGAGTGCCAGGATTAAGGATGTGTGCCACCACTGACCAGTTACTTTTGAAAACTTTAAGATTATATTTGTGGCTCACATTTTGCTTTCATGGGACATCGTTCATGTAGACATTCCGCAGTGTGTAGCCAGCTCTGATTCTCCAAGATGCTGAGCCTAGGTTCTTCGGGATAGACTGGCATTGGGTCCTGTGGTTACTTCTTGAGTCATGGGCATTGCTTTCCTCCTTATTACCTTCTTCCACTCTCTCTTCTCTTCAGGAATCTAGTAAGAAAAAGAGTGATAATGGTACCCAGCTGGGCGTTTCCACAGGGTAACAAGAGTGTTTGAATACCTTCAGTGGGAGAGGGCTCCTGTCCTCACAGAACCCACATACACCAATAGAAACTTGTTGTGAAATATTATTTAAACAGGGCAAAGATTTGTTACATTTGTTTATGTTGGGAATATCCCTTTAATTATGTGAAGGTGAGTTACATCTGTTTATGCTGCCTTTGTTAATGATGTAAAGATGTGTTCACTTGCTTATGCTGTATCTGTCTGATTATGTGAAGATGTGTTGCATTTGTTTCACCGTGCCTTCCAGAAGCACCTCATTGGCCAAATAAAGAGCCCAACGGCCAATAGCTGGGCAGGAAAAGGGATAGGCGGGACTGATAGGCAGAAAGAAGAAATAAGAGAAGAAAGAAGAACAGAAAGGAGAAGAAGAGAATGAGGGAGAAAGAGAGGGAAATGCCCAGGGCGAGAAGCAAGGCAGCCACCAGCTGGAAGCAAGAAGCAGCGAAAGGAAGGTACACAAAAAGAAATGAAGGTGTAAAAGGCCTAAGGTAAAAATGTAGATAAAGAGAAACAGGTTAACTTAAGTTAAAAGAGGACTAGAGAGGGAGGGGGAGGTGGGGAGGGGGAGGGAAAAGGGAGGCGGGGAGGAGGTGGAAATTTTTAATAAATAAATAAATAAATAAATGAAAAAGAAAAAGAGGAAAAAAAGAGCTAACCAGAAATGAGCCTAAGCCAGGCTGAACATTCAAAACTAATACTAAACCTCTGTGTTATGATTTGGGAGCTGGTTGGTGGCTAAAGGAAAAACCCTGGCACAGAAACTTTCCGTACAATTTGTGTCACTGAAATAAACCCTATGCCAATGTTTCCTGACTTCCTTGGTTCAAGAACTAGGGCAGGAAGGTATCCTCTTCCTTTTGTGGGCAAAGGTTTTGTTCTGTTGCCAGAATGGCATGGATAACAGGTCTGGGGAGGTTGATAAGAAGGGGCAGTCCTGCAGCCATTATTCCTCTGAACCCACAAGGAATTTGAGCTTGCAAATCCCAAGTCAGTCCTGCTCCTCAGTCTTACAGGGAGGACGCTTAGGGTGGGGAGTGACTTCTCTGACGTGGCTTGATGGGGTACAAGCTGGGGCTCTCTCTGCATCCAGTTCTCTTGCCTGACACCACCACAAACAAACCTGCCTTGACTTGGACAGTTTGCAGACTCCTGCAGGGCTCCCTGACAACACTACATAATCAATTATCAAGGGTCACCCCCTGATGTTATTCCCAAACGCCATTGCATGTGCCTCCGAGAATCCCATGTACTATTCCATCCCTGAGCTACCTGAGATGGTCCATTTAAAACCTTGTTTCATCTCTCCTATACTCATCCCTTGGGCTGAATCATGTTATTTTTGTATGAATAGTTTGTGTATGAATTCATCTCTGTACTAGGGTCAGGCACTGGGAGAATTTGTGTTAGTCTAGAATCAAGTTCCTAGAAATGCTGAGGGATGCGTGGATTGTGAGTCCTTCTCCTGTTCTAGAATTCGTACATCTTACAACGTTATATCTTTATCTAAGATTCCTCTGAGTACCTGACTTACCGGGAGTGTCAAGTGCAGAATTTGGCACGTGAGAGTGCCCCCGTGAACTCTTGTTTCAACAAGTGTTCCTTGCTGTCTTCCATCTTTGCCTCCAAGTCTGTGTAGCTCTACTTTGCTATTAAATTTCCACTCAGGTCACCATGCTAAGAGGGAAGTCAAAATCGATGTAAAGCTGCAGTTTTCCTCGGTTAGCTCTCCTGTCTTCTTTGTGGCTAACTTCGGCTGATAAATGTCCCCACACCGTTCTGATTTAGTATGACATGTGAGTTTTCGTGAACAGAGAATAACTCACCCCCTCTTCCAAATTGATGATGAAATTGTTCCTTAGATCCGACTTTATCCACCCTCTGTGCAGTTCCCTACAGCCCAATACTTTGTCGTCTATCCATAACTTGTTTCTGTGATCCCGAAGCTAATTTTGCAAATAAAATTTCCTGAGCCATATCAAATCTTTTATCACCATGAGATGTATTATTACAGTCTCCTGAGTTTCTCCTTCATCTATTCATAACTCTGAAAAAAATAATAAAAACACTATGGGGAATGGCTTGTTTCCTTGAAGTCCAAGCCACATACTGTGTTTGACAGAATCTCCTTCCTGGCATTTAGAGTACATGAGTACATGTGTGTACACACATGTAAATGCATGCTATTGTAGTGATCCTGGCAATCTCTACCCTTTCTTCTTTCTCATGTCACAGATCGGGCTGTGGATCATAGTCACTGCACTCTACTCTGGCTGATGGTTTCTCTAATTTCAAGCCAAATCTGGGTCTCAGGGATTGTTATGTGACTGTTCTGGATCCACCGCTCCCTTCTGAGGGACAGAGGCTCATGCCAAGGAGATCCCTGTCCTGTGATACTGTCCAGACACCCAGAGGGAAGCGTGAGAATCCCGAATTCTTTCATCACTGAAAATTCACTCTTTGATTTTTCTGGAACTATATACAGGGTTGGTAGGAATGAAAAAAATTGCAGAAATCAATTCAGAACAGAAGCGCTGCCTCATTTATGTATATTGTGAATTGGGGGAAAAACTCCTAGATATTTAACTTATTTTTAAAGTTTATCTTTTAAAGAAAGAAAATTGATGTTTACTAAATGTTCATCCTACCCGGCTAAACCTTTTATCTTTCATTTGGTTCACACAACCCTGATATATGTTTTATTAGCTTCCATTTATAGATGGTACTATAGACATTGCAGTCGCACAATTATGCCCCTGGCCAAGGGGCAAAGGGTATGACTAGGACTCATGTTCAAACTATGTAACTTCAGAAATTTGTCGTTTCCCTGGTCTGTAGAAAGGAGCGGCGGGCTGCATTCCCGCATGGCTTTACACCCGAAATAACAACACACAAATTGTATTCTTTTAAACACTGTTTGGCCCATTCGTTCCAGCCTCTTATTGGCTAACTCTCACATCTTGATTAACCCATTTCTATTAATGTGTGTAGCACCACGAGGTGGTGGCTTACCAGGAAGGATCTTAACTTGCGTCCATCTTGGAGAGGAGCGCTATAGTGTCTGCCTCACTGCCTTCTTCCCAGCATTCTGTTCTGTCTTCCCCGCCTACCTTTGTTCTAACCTAACAGGCCAAGCAGTTTTCTTTATTAATTAACCAATGAGAGTAACACATAGACCGATGACCCTCCTCC
This sequence comes from Myodes glareolus, assembly GCF_982192425.1. Classification (NCBI taxonomy): domain Eukaryota; kingdom Metazoa; phylum Chordata; class Mammalia; order Rodentia; family Cricetidae; genus Myodes; species Myodes glareolus. The sequence continues at coordinate 34,499,697 of NC_142040.1, forward strand.
ATCACTGGTCGATGGTAGTTTTATTTTGCAGCAAGTCATTCCAACACCACAGATAAGTTTCATAACTACTCTGAGTCCAGTTGCCTCCCATGTACAATGATGAAGATGGAATAGCTCATTGCTGAGTTTGCTATTCACTCTAATAGTCTGAAAACCTTGGAGAAATTAATTGGAGGCAGAAGGAAGAATATTTACCTCTGTCTTTCCTAGAGGTAAATATTAAGTAAAAGGGAGGGGAAGGGAACAGGGAAGTGGGGGAGAAAAGAAAGGCATCCCTAGAGCCACAGCTACCCAGGAGGCTGAGATGGGAAGGTCACGCAAATTCAGACGTTTAAGACCAGCTTGAGCAATATAAAGAGACTCTAAATGACCACCTGAATCTAGAACTTTATGGTTTCCAAGCTGCTAACTCTAACTTTAGTTTTCCAGGTAATCCAAAAAAGACTTCCAAAGAGAGCTCTGTTTTTTTTAATCAATCACTTTAACTATCTCTTTAATCACTTGTCTGTTGTGTGTGTGTGTATGTGTGTGTGTGTGTGTGTGTGTGTACCCATACGTGAGCTTGCGTGTGTACAGAGCAGAAGTTGATATCAAGCATCTTTCTCTCTTGCTGTATACCTTATTTTGGAGGACAGTGTCATTTATTATCTTCACCCACTCCCCCCTCTCTCCTGCTCTGAGGTTACAGATAAACGCCACTATGCCCCGCTTTTAAGTGAATGCTGGGATTTGAACTCAGACCCTCATGCTTGCATAGCAACCTTTACCCAATGAGCCATCTCCCCAGTCTCCCACAGAGGAGTCTCAAACATCAGGCCCAGTCCTCTGAAAAACAGAATTCTGTCTCCAGAAATCATAATCACTGAAAGAATTTAAACTAATGTATAATATTCTCATTTCATTTGCATGCCTTTCAGGTTTCCTTCCTGTATACATAGTGGAACAGAAAGCTTTCCATATAATCTGTACCTTTGTAGGAAGGAAAATGATCACAGCTGTGAAAGGCGCTGTCCCTGATGTGACTGAGGACATTCTCAGTGTCTCCCTCCCTCCCTCCCTGCCTCCCTCCTTCCCTTTCTCCCTCCCTCCCTCTCTCCCTCCCTCTCTCCCTCCCTCTCTCTCTCTCCCTCCCTCCCCTCCTTCCTTTCTTCTTTCCTTCCTTTCCTCTCCCTTCATCCTTATTTGGGGAAAGGGAGCAAATTTTTGCTTCTGAAACTGCTGTGTCCTGATTTGCAGTTTTCATAAAGTAGTATCATATTTTGAAGAATTTCTTGGGTACAGTTTTACATAAAAATTCTCTGTGTTTCTATGGAGTGATGCCAGTCTGAATTCTGATGCCCTGTGTTGAAACAAGCACCTTAAACAGTTTGACTACAATTAAGTCTAATCAGGTAGGTTTCTGTGACTATTTTGAGGAATAAATAAATGTGGAATAGCTAGTAAAAACCCAGGACCGAAGTATTCCTTCAATCACATTGTAAAATATGTGCATTTCTGAACATCGAGATTCATGTAATTTGACTTGATTGAACTAGAAACTCCCAGGAAGAGCTTGATTTCCAGTCCATTATCCATGCCACAGAGGCTTGGATGAACTTCTGAAAGCTCAAGAACCTCTCCCATCAACAGTGAAGGCATGCTGCCACTGACGAGCAGAGGGGCTTCTTCCTCCTCTCCTTTCCACTGTCTGAGCCATAGCTGGCAGGGACACAGCATTCTAATACACTGTGCCAGCCTACACTCTCCTAGATTGTCTACATGGGTTCTTCCTTCAGATTGCCATTCTGGGTCAGGAACACAGAAGGCTGGGAAATCTAAGAGAGCATAGTATCGTGGACACAGAGTGGTAATTGCTGAGCTGCTAGGAGTCTCAGTTTTCCTACCTTTAAAGTGGGAGCAATACTTACCGATCTGATATGGTAAGAATAAAAGAATAAAATAGAAAAGAAGGGGACTGCTGACCACTCCGTAGGTAACGGTGCTTACTGCCAAGACTGACGACCTCCGCTTGAGTCCCAGGGCTTGTGCCACAGAACAGAAATGGCTCCCCACGCTGTCCTCTTACATCTGTGTGTGCAGCCTAGCACACACACACACACACACACACACACACACACACACACACACCCCTTCCTCCTCTCTCTAACTCTTCATTCCGAATGGCTTTAAATAACATGTATCTTCTATTATCAGACAATATATGTTTTCCTCATAAATATAACCTGGATGAATGGCCAATAGCTAGGCAGTAGAGATGAACAGGAGGGGCTGGCAGGCAGAAAGAATCACTAGGAGAAGCGATCTAGGCTTGAGGGGATGAAAGAGACAGAGAAGAGAGAGAATGAGGGAGGAAGAGAAGGAGATGCCTTGGACTTGCCAGTCAGGCTCTGCCCGATAGACAGACACGGACTAAGACATACAGGATGAAAAGAAAGGCAAAACATAGATGAAGAGAAATGGGCTAAAGTTATCGGAGCTAGTGGGACAAGCATAAAATAAGGCTAAGCATTCATAGTTACTTATAATTCTCTGCGTCATGATTTGGGAGCTGGTTGATATCCCGAAAGAAAGCCTGCTACACCTCAAAACCTACCTAAAGAGATGTACAGAACAAGCAGCATGTGCCTACAACCTCATTGCTGGGAAGGTAGAGTCAGCAGGCTGTCTTGGACTAACTGGTCAAGTCAACTAGTCTAGCTGAGCTGATGAACTCAGTGTTCAATGAAAGACCCTGTCTTGAAAACTAAGATGGAGAGTCACGGAAAGACACTGACATTGGCCACTGGCTATTGGTCTCCACACTCATGTCCACACACATATGAACATATACATACCCAAAAATGAGTGAAAGAACAAACAAGTGAAGGGTATCAGATACTTCATCCTCAAGAGGCTCTTGAGCAACTCGTTAGCCTGTTCTGAGTCTCTTAAATTAGGGAACAAATTTGGAGAGATAGATGTTGCCTGGTCCTATTAAGTCAACTTAAAATCCAACCCCCAACCAAACAGTACCAAGATGATAATCCCTGTTCTTAGACCTCTGCAAATGAATGTGATTATTTCTTTTGGATAAATGTCCCTAAATATAATTGATTTTTTTTGTTGCCGCTTTTGATATAATGCCAGTTTCCCTCCAGAAAGTCTGTTTCAAAGTACTCTTTGGGCTTTATTTTTATAAACAGGCAAAATACACCTAGAGTGAAAGAGACTGTGCCCTGTTTTTAGGAGAACACACCAGAAAGTCCTTGCCAGAGGGACAGAGAGGACATATTCAGAGGAATGGGAGGAACAGTTTGAGAGCTGCCAGAAAGGGCACGAAGCCCCTTATGCTCAATGCGTTGCGGTGCCAACACAGCACACTCTTCCTAAACTGCCCATGCCGTCCCTCCACACAGCATTTCCAACTTTCCTGCGGGCCTCAGCCAAGGCATCTGCACTTGGAAGAAAACTAGAGGTTGGGAAAAATTCCACTCTGACTGCATGTGGTACCCTGGGCATAAATGCCAAGAAAGCCAGGCCCGGGTCACCATTAACAAAATGAAACCGTTGTCTAGTTAGTCAGAAGCTGCCTGAGATGAGGTGGGAATTCTACCTAGGAGGAAGTTCCAGAAACTATATGGGGAACTAATGAGGTAATTGTCATTATGTAACCTGCTCACCAGGCTTTCCAGCAGGTTGGACCCAGCTCCTAATGAAAAGATACTTTATATTTCTCAGGACCGTGAGTAGGCAAAAGCAGGAAGCTTGGAGCATATCAAGTGATCTTGCTACACCCAGCATGCTCAACACATACTCTGGGACGAATACCAAAAGGCATGCATGCAGAAGTGATAGTGACAGTCAGCACTGATGATCAAATTGACAGAACTGAGAATTACTTGGGTGACAAGCCTCTAAGCATGTCTGTGGAAGAGGTGAACAGAGTTGGAAAAACCCATGCTAACTGTGGGCACCACCATTCCAGGGGCTGGGGGCCTGACTGAATGGAAAGGAGAGAGTATGCTGAGCTCCAGCATTGTCGTCTCCCCCTGCTGCCTGGTGGGATGCGACCTGACTAGCTGCTTCATCCGCCTCCAGGACCACCCCGCCATGGTGGACTTACACTTTGTGAGGCAAAACAAAACAAAAAAACCCTTCTTTAAGTTGCTTTCTTTGGATATTCTGCCACAATAAGACAAGTTACTAGCATATCACGTCTACCATTCTTCAAATCATGCGAATAAAGTGTGATCATTTAGAATAGATTGCCAAGCTTGTTCGAAGGTTTGCTAATTACACATATGCAGTTTCTTAGCAATAATCTACTCTCACTGGGCAGTACAGCTGGCCAACCAATGTCAGTATCAGATCAGGTATGCAGATTGCATAGGCGAAGTAAATATCCATTTATGTAATTAACTGCCCAAACTATCAAACACTAGATCTAATTTCCTCAATGAGTCTGTAGACCCCTAGGTAGACAGGTGTGTCTAATCATAGTCCTGGCTGACCGTGATTTTCCAACTAAGAATGAGCTGCTGGGGCCATCAGATTTGCAAAAAATCCCTGTGGGGAGACCATGGCTGGGATAGTGCTTTTATGTGGCTGCCTAGGTCTCCTCTACCCCACAGTGGAAATTTGCAGCATGAAATTGGTCTAGTTTCATTACTTCTCACTACAGAATGCATGGTTTACTAGACCTTTAATGTTAGGAAACTGGGGGCCAGAGAGATGGCTCAGCAGCTGAAGGTTCTTGTTACCAAGCCTGATGATCTGAATTTGGTCCCTGGAACACACTTGGTAGAAGGAGAGAATCAACTCCTAGAAGCTCTTCCAGACTCACACCATTGTGTCTGCCTGTCCCGCTCACTCTCCATTCCCAAACACAAATGTAATTTTAAAACTGAAGATCAAAACTTAAACTATATTGCTTCTCAAGATCCCCCCCAATATCATCAACAAAGCAATTCTTACCAAGTGAATAACCTAGCTGACCCTGGCGGTGCTTCCCTTTAGTCCCAGTGCTTAGAAAGCAGAGATGGGTAGATTTCTGTCATTTTTGAGGCCATCCTCAAAAATCACTTCCTGGTCCATAGAGTGAGTTCCAGACAAACCAGGAAAAAGAAAGAAAAAGAAAGAGAAAAAGAAAAAAAGGCAACCTGTACTTTTTGAGTTCTAACAAAGCTCAATTTAAATTCATAATTTGAATCTCTGCGGTCACATTGTAGAAAGTCAAAACTAAAGTTCACACCTGTTCTTTGCCCTTTGTCACCCTGGCAGGGGCCCCAGGACATGTACAGATCCATGACTTATCATTGTAATAACTAAAGAAAGTATATCATTACTTTTCAGTGGCTACGTGCGTGCAAGCGTGCGTGTGTGTGTGTGTGTGTGTGTGTGTGTGTGTGTGTCTTGTGTGAGCATGTCTTCTTGAAGGACAGATTCATCGCCCTGTACCCCTTCACTGCCTGTCCTCTTCCATCTCATGCTTTCCTGAAGTAGCTATTACATCTACAGTTCAGATGCTAAGTTGACTGCTGTGTCCTCAAGCCTCACATGAAGATCCGGCTAAAAGACCATCACTCTCCGAAACACACACATCTATTTCTTGTAACCGAGTTGTCTCGGTTCCAGGGCCAATTCCATCACAGTTCCTGTGGAGCCAGCCTAGCATTTCTAGCTGGTTTTTGTCTCTTGGACATTTTTGCTGACCTAATTATGTTCTTATAACACCAATTTCTGATTATCACCTCATATTCCTCAAAATTTAATAATTATTTGAATACTCCACTCTTCAGAGAGACATTACTTTACAGACCCTCTTCATCTGGAGAGTTTTACTCTATGTGGTTGCATGAGTTTCAGCACAAATTCTCAAGGCTGACGCCCAGGCAGACAAAAGCCCTCCGTGAGTCGGATTCTCCCAATGACGGTGCCGTCCTTGAAGGGTGGTATTTTCAGAGTCCCTAGTTTCCCATACTCCTGCCTCCTGGCCACCAGGATCATCTTTACACCTAAGTAAATCTTAGCTTCACTGCTTTCAGTTTCTGTTCAAACATTTTCCAGGACTTTTCCCTTCAACATGTGAGAACTAATTACCCTCTCCTTGAATGAGCTAGACTTAATGACTTGTTTCTAACAAACAGAACAAGGTGGGTGTGGTGGGGGTACGTCTTGGTCACAAAAGACACTGGGGCTTCCTCCTGGCTCCCCTCAGTCATTCACTGTGGGAGAAGCCTGCTGCCACACTGTCAGAGCGCTCCGTTGGCTCTACTGAGCGGTGCATGTGGACAGCCCCAACTTCCACTGTTAGGAGTCCTACAAAATCCCCACACTGAACAACCACAGCATGTATGCAGAGGGCTTAGTGCAGACTCATGCATGCTCTGTGATTGCCGTTTCAGTCTCTGTAAGCCCCTGTGAGTCCTGCTTAGTTGATTTCGTGGGCATTTTCTCCTGGTGACCCCTTTGACTCCTACAATCCTCCCTCCTCCCTCTTGTGAGGGGTTCCTCGAGCTCCTCCCAATGCCAAATCCGAAGTACTGACCATGATTTAACCCTCTTATAAATCTAAAGCTGGTGAAGTAGACTCATCAGCCTCGAAGAACATGCAAGAAAGGAAGTGCATGGAGCCCAGATCCTCCCAGTAAGGTCATTCTGCCAGAAAGGAAGGGTCTGAGACCAGAACCCAAGCATGGGCAACTCCAAAATCAACTCTTTACAACAGTCTTGCAAACTGTTCTCCATAGATGAAATTGAAAACATTCTGGTCTTCCGATACAGCTCTTATTCACTGGGAAGGGGATGGGGAGAGAGAAAGAGATAAGAAAACAGGTAGCCTCTGAGTTAGGCTATAGAAAGACTCTTGGAGTCTTGAGTGAACCTTCAGCTGTTGTTTTGAAAAGGCATTTGGTCTCTTGTATGTCTTCTTTTCTTCCCATGATGTGCCCCTAAGACCCACTCTAAGGTGGCGTCTGGAGTATTATTCTGCACACCTTCTCTAGGAGGGCTGGGCTGTCCTCAATTTCATCAGTACTCATCCGTAGACATCCGTAGACTCTGTCCTTCATAGAGCCCCACCTTTCAGTCTTTTGAGGGCTCATCTGCCGGTTGCATAAACAAAAGATCTCCCACTCAGGGTTCCAGTCTCTGGACTGAGACCCATCTTCCAGAATTAGAGTAGTAGAACCATCTACCCCCAGCCCCCAGAGTGCACATGCTGTAAATACCGAATTCTATTCCCAGCACCTGTCCAAAGTACAAAGTAATTAAATGATAATTACCCAGCAAGTCTAGCAAACTTACTTCACGTAGGCCTGGTGGCGTGGCGTGTGTTAGGGCAAGGCTCATTCTTGTTGCGTTTTCCAGGTTTTACATTTCATGGTGACACAAATGGAATTTCTGGGAAAGCAGCAGGGTGAGAAAGGGAAGCCAGTTCTGTGGTTTCTACCAACACCGGGATTTGCATCGTTAAGAAGGCTAGTTAGACAATAAAGGGTTGTACATTTGAAGCTCAGGGTTTCAGGGTGAGAGCCCATTTATAACCCAACGGCCTTTAAATAACCCTCTACTCTGATGTTGGATCATCTCAGCATTATCTTAATTCCTTCTGCCTCCTGTCGGCCAATTACAGTGCTACTTCTGGGACTTCTAGACCATCACTCTAATAGCTGGGACTTCAGGGCAGGGCAGGCCCTCAGCTGCTCACTCATCTCCATGAGCATTCAAGGAATCCTGTAGCTGTGTATTAGTGAGTCGGCTGTTGTTGTGATAAAATGCCATGACCCAAAGTAGCTTATGGAAGTGCTCATTTTGACTTATGGTCCCAGAGTAGGAGTTGATAAGAACAAAGAAGGCACGGCAGCAGGTAAGCAGATCTGAGAGATCACATCTAAACTGCAAACACAAGGCAGAGAGTGTAAACTTGAAGTAGGATGAGACTATAAATTCTCAAAGCCCACCTCAGTGACATGCTTCCTCTAACAAGGCTGGATGAACCTCCTGAAGGTTCATTCCTTAACCTCCCCAACTAACTGGGGAACAAGCATTCAAATCACTGAGCCTTTAAGGAACATTCCATATTCAGATTATAACATTCTACTCCCTGACCCCCATAGGTTCATGGTCAGGTGACATTGCAAATGTCTTTATCCCACTGGACCTTTACAATTCCCCCATTATTTTTAACAGTCTCAACATGAGTCAACAAGAGTCCAAAGTCTCTTCGGAGAGTCAAAGCAATCTCTTAACTGTGACTCCCTGTAAAGTAAAATATATAAATAAGGAAAGGAAGGAAGGGAGGGAAGGAGGGAGGAACAAAGGAAGGAAGGAAGGAAGGAAGAAAAGAAAGAAGGAAAGAAGAAAGGAAGGAAGGAAGGAAGGAAGGAAGGAAGGAAGGAAGGAAGGAAGGAAGGAAATTATGTACTTCCAGCACACCATGGCACAACATATAAATTTTCATTCCCAAAGGGAGGAAAGGGAACCTAGTGAGGAAATACTGAACCAAAGCAAGACTGACCCCCAGCAGACACAAACTAAATCCTGCCGCCCCGGTGTCTGGAACTTCAGTTGCATAAGTGTGACTCCACTCATCTAACTTTGCTGCCTGCAAAACACATCTCCCTCTTGGGCTGGCTCCTCTCTGGGTTTGCAGTTCTTCTGAGCAGCCCTTTAAGAACTATTGCATCACCAGCATCTTGGAGTCTCCTCCTCAACCCAGCTTCACTGACACAGCTCTATCCAGTAGCCTCTCTGGGCCTTCCCGGGACCCCCTGCTGCGTGGGCCTGAGCTCAGCAGCTCTGAATTCACAGAAGGAAGAATCCACAATGCCTCGCTCCTATGTCATTCTTGCCTCCAAAGCCCATTAGTACCACATGGGTGACATCTCCAGTTCAACTGCCAGCTTGGAGTGGACACTTGTCCCCTTGAATCACATTTGTGGCAGTATTTGTATGCTTTTTTTTTTTCGGAGGTGAAAACTCTGTAAGCCTTTTATTTTATGAGTTGGAAGCTTAGCTGTAGTATGGGATATTGTTCCAAGGTCAGCCTTCCCATTGTTCCAGTGAGGAGTAGAATGTCTTACCTTAATGTTGCTAATCTCTTCAGCACTCTCATGTTCTCTGTCGGCATGTGCCTTGGCTGTAATGTAAAATTCCTAATGTTTATTTCTTTCCAAGCTGCACATGCATTTCTTTCTGATCCATGTGCTCTTTTTACATCAGAGACCTGCATAATAGGAGTGCCCAGTGACAACCACTCAGACTCAACATTGCACCGCCCTGAGATTTCCTCCACCAAAGAAATTATTCTATTACTTTTCAATTTAGTTTCAAGAAAGTTCTTAGAACAAAGGCAGAAGGAGGCAAAATTCTTTTCAAAGTATCACAGGCATGGCCTCTAGTCCAGTAGTCCAGTTATTGATAAAGTTCCTGCTTCCATCAGAAACCTCATGGGTTGAGCCACCATAGTCCATAAGTTTTCTTTTTCTTTCTTTCTTTCTTTCTTTCTTTCTTTCTTTCTTTCTTTCTTTCTTTCTTTCTTTCCTTCCTTCCTTCCTTCTTTCTTTCTTTCTTTCTTTCTTTCTTTCTTTCTCTTTTTTTATGCTTTTTGAGACAGGGTTTCTCTGTGTTGCTTTGAAGCCTGTTCTGGAACTAGCTCTTATAGACCAGGCTGGCCTCGAACTCACAAATATCTGCTTGCCTCTGCCTCCCGAGTGCTGGGATTAAAGGCTAAGTATTATTCTTAGTGTTACTACCTTCTAGGTGCCCAGTGAATGGCCCATTAAGCTCTGATCATAGCATTCAAGTGTTTTTCTAGTTCCAAGTTCTTCCAGTTTCCTCTAAAATGCAGCATGGTCATGTTCTTCACACCAACGACCTCCAACGTCCTGGTACCCCATCTGTTGCTTCAGTTATCATGATAAAATACCACAACCAAAAGTAACAATGGAAAGAAAGAGTAAGAGAGACAGGGCGGCAGACACCAGAGCAGGGTGCTTAGCCATCTCTTTGCATCTCAACCACAAACACGAATCAGAGAGAGTAAACTCAGAGTGAGATAAAAGCTCTAAATGCATAAGGTCCATCCAGTGACCTACTTCCTTCATAACCGCACCCCCAAACAGCTCCACTGACTGGGTACCAAAAGTTTAAAGTTTAAATAACCAAGCCTACAGGTTCTCATTTAGACCACCACAAGCTGCCACACGTTTTTGAAGCTTTATGGTGTTGTCAAGTGTCTGGAGTTTAGTAGAATGTTCATTCACCAAAAAGGTGTTAAGGGTATTTACTCAGCTAACTGAGCCCTGGGAATAGACGAGAGCCTCTGTCCATGAGGGCGTATAGATCATCACTATCACTCATAGACAGGCAACGGTCAATTGGAATGCATGGTGCATGCACGGCAGAAGAATAAAAGCCAAAACCCACCAGGGAAAGGAACTGACCATCCACAGTAGGTGGGGAAAGAGATAGTTTCTTACTAGAGTGACATTTCAATAAATTCTTCTCTGACAGCTGCTCTGTTTCATCCACCCTGCCTTCTGAGCTTTATCCTTCCTGCCTCAGGGTCCTCAAATCTTTCATAGTTCCACGCATTTGTCGAGCATGGTCCCAGTTCTTACTCATCTCGTCTTTGCAGTACATCTCCTACTCCCATACACACCCAGAGGCAGCTGGAATTCAACCTTAAATTTGGCTCTTTCTTCCTCTGCCCTCCTTCTCTCAGCAGCCCTGGTCAGCAGAGCCATAATAGCTTCACACCTGGACTCTTGTCTCCAATTAGCTCCTCTCCTTCCAGCCTGTGTCTACTTCCATCTCTTAGACACACATCATCAAGAATCATCTCCCTCCAGAGTCACCTAGATCACACTGCTCTGCTCTTCTGATGCCCAGAAAGGCTCCCAATTCGCTCCCAAATCAAATGCAGCTTCCTCTTGTCTACAGTTTCAAAGTCCACCACCATCCAGCCCTGCTTCCCCAGACTGCCAGCATCCTTGCTGGCCTTGGACGACCACTGCATTCTAGCCAGTCAAAGCTCCTCCAGCTGCCTCTCTGCCCCTGTACTGCCATGCCCAGCTGTGTGGCTATCTGAAGTCACTGTGTGTATGTACACTCACATAGGCCAGGGAAGATGAAGAGCGAAGAGAAGCCAAATTCTCTACCATGTGTAGACTAGACAGACTTGAGACGGGAACTCCAGAGTAGAGGGGAAGGGGACAAGAGAAGATGCTACAGCCGGATGGGGGAGGGAAGGGGTACCTTCCGGGTGAGGTCACTTGCACTGAAAGAGCCATGTCTCTGTCTCCACTGTCTTTGACTGCTTGCTGTCCTGCTCGGCTGTGTCTTACCCCAGGTGGTTTGATCAGAGCTCTTAGACCAGCGGTTCTCAACCTGCGGGTCGCCACGCCTTTGGGGGTCGCATATCAGACGCCCTGCCTATCAGATATTTATTATCACAATTCATATCAGTAGCAAAATTACAGTTACAAAATAACAATGAGAATCATCTTCTGCTTGGGGATCACCACAACACGAGGGCATGTATTAAAGGGTTGTAGCATTAGGAAAGTTGAGAACCGCTGCCTTGGACCTTTATACTAAGTCACGTGGTCATTCCCATCTCTCCCTATGGTCTCTTCTCAGGGTAGATACACCTGAAACCCTTTTCTCAGAGACGGTGGACTGACATGTCCTCTGCAGTAGCAACCTCCTCCTCACTGTTTTCAGTCACTGAACCCATGCTTCTCCCTGTGCTATTTCAAGCTCTTCCGCTCTAGGGCCTTTGCTGTTCCCTCCACCCAACATCTTCTTGATCACCTTCCTTATCTGGCCGGCTATTGTCACTGTTCTGGTCTTAGCTTCTCTGTCACCTTTCTTTGTCCCCTTTCACTGTCATTCTCTAACACAACAACCCACCCACCGTTTTATGGTAAATCTGCATGTGGTTATTTGTTTTCTTGCCCACTGTCCACTTCTGTAAACCCTGGGAGACAGGCAGCCAACAGCTTGTCTACTGATGTCCCCCAAGGTCCTTTTATAACATTCCTGGTACCACATAGAAATTCAGTATGTGCTGGAGGACCAGGACCTTGCTCACTACACATCATCTGGATTTTCCAAAACATGGGAGCAATGCAGTGTGATGCTGATCTTCAGCCAAGGGGAAATATTACAATCTTTTTTAGCAATTTTGTTCTAAAATGTCTTCCATGGCCAGTTTACCAAGCTACCAAGTCCTGCCTGCCGGTCTTTCCTTAGGTGAGGGCTGATACTTGCACACTGAAATACCTGCAGAGATCAAATGACTGTGAGGTAGATAGACCACAGGTAGGATGCTCAGCTCCACCGGGCTGTTAGCATGCTAGAAAAGCAGGCTCCCTACCGTTATATTTTTTTCAACTTTCAAAAAGTTGCTAAAATATCACTATCTTGTGAAATACCTATATTTTAAACTACACAAGAGGCATATTTCTATGGTCTTTTATCAATCCACCCGATAGGCAGTTTATCTATTTAAGGAATTGCTTTGCTTTTCCAGTTGAGTTCTTAGGTGGCAGCCATACTTGCAATCCCAAGTCCAGGGCTGCCCCCTGTAGCTATCACCTGGCTTCAAAACTCAGAGAACAGAAATGGTGCCATTGCCTTTTGGACAGTACCCCCAAAGCAATTCCTAGTCGCTGAGCTTTTTCTTATCAGTGCACCTTTGTGTGAAGGAAGCAGCTCGCTGTTCTGTTTGCCTGGCCTTTGAAACACAAAGCACAGCTCTCACACAGTCTCCCAAGTATCCACAAAGCCCCACCCCTCCATTGGTACAAGAAGGATGAACTTCCCATGTGGTCTCCACTCCTTTGCCTTATGTCCCTGATGAACAGTGCCCTCGCCCTTTCTCCAAATCCGAGTCTCTTCAGTGCTATGGTTACACAGCTAGCTTTGCCATCATGAGTACATCAGTAATCTAGCACAATGGTGGATTCACCCCCATCATCAGGAAATGGGGTGTGGCGTTTGGACAGTTAAATCATCCCAGTTTCTGGTGCTAACTCACATTTCAATGATCAACATTTTGAAGAGTAAGTAAAGAGAAACATCTCCAAATGTGTTATACACCCTCCCTCTTTCCTTCTTAATATTAAAATTATTTCTTGACATATTTTCCCAGGATAGACAGAAAAGGACAGGAAGTAGATGCAATTTCCTTCTTGCCTTGGCACTGAGACCCCTATTTTCCCATTCCTAACAGAAGCCACCAGCTCTGTCTGGCATTGCCAGTGCATAGACAAAGGGTCCTGTAACAGTCTGTGCTTAGGGCCTATGAGACAGCATGCTAGGACACCATACCACACCTCAAAAAAAGACACTTTTAAAAAAAAAGACAGCTAAAATTGTGGTTTTCATCCTTCAACACAACATGAAGACGAGTCTCCTTCCCTCAATTGCATGAACGCAGTGTCTTTCACTACATCAACCCTTTACTGGTAAGCAGGCAGCTGGTTCCATCTTTTCTTTCTGTGGGATAGTCTGCATTTGTTCCACTGCTGTCTTTTGAGGAGACTTTCTGGCTTTAGGAGAGGATGTGCTCATCAACCATTTTAATAACCTCTTCCATGACACCTTCACAGGGTCTGAGAGGGAGGAACTTTCTCCTGCCACCTGAGGGGACCAGCAGCTGGAACATAAGGCAGTTACACTAAGCGAGTTTTCTCTTCTCTTCTCTTCTCTTCTCTTCTCTTCTCTTCTCTTCTCTTCTCTTCTTTCTGTTGGTTGTCAGAGAAAGACTATGAATACATTCAAATATTAAAAGTATATTTTCATTGTACAATGTGGCTTTTGTGAAGAGTCCTTCTTTGTATTGTTTTATCTGGTTCTGCTTGAGTTTCATTTCTCATAGTCAGATTGTGGTATTTACTTTTTTTTTAACCAGTTTTTCTTATAAATCTTTATGTGTTACTCACCCTTTAAAATACCTCATGTTTAGAGTAAGTTTAGATGTGAGATAAGATCAAGCGCAGGTAGAGTTCCTGTGGACCCCCCATATTCTAAAAATCCTTTGATTATTCACTTCCTAAAGCAGAGTGACAGATTTATCATTGGTAAACCAATGTTGATATGTCATTAAGTAAAGTTAGTAACTTACAGAAGGGCCCCCTATGGTATTGAACATATTCTGAGTTTGGACAAAAGTCCCCCATACTCTACCATTGTCCTCCCCGGCATACCCTTCCTGAATTCCTGGCAACTGTGTGATATCTCTGTCTGTGATCTATGTACTGTCTCAATACTTCTGCCTTTTCCAGAAAATCATGCAGTTGGACTCATACAGCATGGAACCTGTTCAAACTGGCTTCTTTCACTTCATGTTACACGTTTCATGGCTTCATGCCTGTTCTTGGCTTAATCGTGCATTTCTTTTTAGTGCTGAATAATATTCCTTTGTGAAGATGTACCGAGATCTGCTGAGGCGCACACCTAGTGAAGCACACTTTGGTTGTTTCCAGTCAGGAGCGATTAGGAATGAAACTGCTATAAACATGCGTGCGCTAGCAGCGTTCATGTGGATATAAGTTTTCAGCTCATTTGGATGAAAACCTAGGAACATGTTTGCTGGATCATATAGTAAGGAGCTGCTTTAGCTTTCTAAGAAACTGCCAAACTGTTTTCGGAAGTGGCTGTACCATTTTGAATTCCAAACAACTACTGAACAAGAGAGTTCCTGTTGCTTTCCGCTCGCCAACACTTAGTGTTGTCAGTGCTTTGGATTTTAGCCCCTCTGATACGTACATAGCAGCATCTCATTATTCAGTTACCTTTCTCTGAAAGCACTGGTCATCCTTTACACTTCTTTGTTACCTGCGACCTTGGGTTGTTTCTTAGTCACTGTTCTATTGCTGTGAAGAGAGGCCATGACCATGGCAGCTATTGTAAAAGGGGGCTTTTAATTGGAAGCTGGCTTACAGTTTCAGAGGCTTAGCCCATTATCATCATGGCAGGAGAGCAGGGCGGCAGGCATGACGCTGGCAAAGTAGCTGGGAGCTACATCCTGATCCAGAGAGAGAGAGAGAGAGAGAGAGAGAGAGAGAAAGGGAAGGAGGGAGGGAGGGAAGGAGGGAGGGAGGGAGGGAAGGAGGGAGGGAGGGAGGGAGACTAGGCCTGGCGTGGGCCTTTGAACCTCAAAGCTGGCAACTGTGTCACATCTTCTCCAACAAGGCCACACCTCCTAACCTTTCTAGTCTTTTCAAATAGACCCGCTTCCTGGTGATTAAATATTGAAATAGACGAGGCTATTGGGACCATTCTTATTCAAACCACCACAGTGTGGCATCTGTTCAGACCTTTTGCCCAACTTCTAACTTGGTTATTCATTTTCTTTTTATTTCATCTTCAGAGCAATTTACACCTTGAACAGAAGTCCTTCCTCCACTGGATGTTTGCCCAACTTCTAACTTGGTTATTCATTTTCTTTTTATTTCATCTTCAGAGCGATTTACACCTTGAACACAAGTCCTTCCTCCACTGGATGTTTTGCAAATATTTTCTCCCAGTAGCTTCTCCTTAACTCATTCACGTTGGATTTGCAGTTTCTTCTTTGTTTTGTTTTTATGAATGAGGTGTACCGACAGAAAACTTAGTTCTTACCTCAGGGAGCAGGAGGTTGTTTATTCTGGATCCAGATATGAGTGATCGTGGCTCAGGTACACAAATTTACGATGCCCCAGCTTCCATGTTCTAACATGGTAATGGTTTTATAAAGTTTCACACTCGCTATGTAGAATGCCATAAATCAGCACGCTCTTGAAGGGTGCTCAGCACGCCTTTGAAAGGTGCTGCTAGAAGCCTCAGAGCAGTGGGTGACAGAAGACAGAAACAGTCTGCTGTGGGCTCAGATGTTACCTGACGACATTCTGACCTTTGGGGCTGGTGGAAGCTGAGGGCATATATAATGCAATGTGTCTACCTTAATATTCACAAAGACATTCGGTCACAGTCACACACAGAGAGGGAGCTGAAGATAACCCAAGATAATTCCGCTTTGGACCTTAGACAACCCAGCCATTACACGATCATCACACTTCTAATCAATCAATCCTATAGGATGTTTAACACAGGCAAGGATTCTTCTCACAGACTTCTGTTAACATGTGGAGTGGCCTTTCAGATTTGAATGGCCCTGTGTATTCTTCTTTCAAAACCTCTGCCTCCCTTTATAATCTGCTGCTTCTGGTGATAAGAGTTTCTGATACTCAAACAACAGAGTTTGATATAAAATTCTGGGAAGCTTAACTCTGGAGCCAAGTTTACGCAAATATTTTGTAGATTTTTTTTTTCAGGGATGATTATCATTTCCTGGTTTTGGGCTTTCTTTAGAATTTCCAGGGTACTCAGATAAATTCTGAGTTCTCTGATAGGATGCTCATGGAAGCCCCTATCCATCGCTCAGGAGAGCGAGCCCATGGCTCACGGGATACTACAAAAATAAACATAATTGTCTTGGATATGAGAAATGTCTTCTCTCCATCCCCGAATTAGCAATATTAATTTAATTTATAGATGTGTAAAACTTTCAGCAGTGGTTGCACGGTGCTGTTTTTACATGGGGACTCAGTTCAATCCCTCTGCTACAGATGCTGTGTGTGTGTGTGTGTGTCCTGTGTATGTGTGCTTGCACTGGCTCTGAGGCTCAGTTTGATGCTCTTGCTTCAGCCCATAGGTTCTGTGTGTGCGTGTGCGTGTGCGCGTGGGTGTGCCGATCCTGTAACTGAAGTTTCTGGTCCGCTGTGGTGGAAGCCCAGTGCCCTCCCATAGATGGCAGCACACACTTTCCAGCACTTTCCTTCCTCCTTCAGAACAGTGTTCCTTCAGGGAAAGAAAATGAATGCAGGGACGATGGAGTAATAATTAGCAAACAGACTAGTCGTTTGAAAAATTGGCAAGAAGCCTTATTAAAGGAGGTAATAATAGTCATATTTTGCACGTGTAACAGGGCCTTTTATCTCTAGGCTTCCAAGAGCCTGTCTGAGTCATGCAGAGGGAAAAGAAAGGAAGAGAAAGAAACCTGTGCGGGGTCAGAAGTCAGGAAACCATCAGCTCTGTTTGACATTCTGGAGGGTTCTCTCATTTCAAAGTGAAGGTGACAATGTCTCCCGTGCATTTAAATATGCGGAGCAGAGAAGAAAAGGTGAACCTGTGAGGTGAGCTGGTGCTCCCGGGCTGATTGGGAAAGCGTACTTCCTCCAAGTTGTCTTCCTGTGAAAATAACAAGAGAGCTTTAAATACTCGGCCTCGGATAAACACTGGACGGCGGTGTTATTATTCACCGCGTGCGAGGCAGGACGAGGAACATTTTAACATCCTCTCTCATGGATCAAGTGTAATTGTCGGCGCAGCCTCATATTGATTCCCATGAGGCTGGAGTGAACATTGCTGCAGACATCAGTCCTGTGAACCCCCTATCGCTCATTCTTTATCTCTGGCAGTAGAGGTGGTGGATGAAAACTACCCTGAACATGGGTACGCTGCAAATGCTACAAATGCCTTAAATCTACAAGATATGGCCGTTCCCGAACCACGTTAAACCTGCATCTTCCATTTCTCATGGAAACAGCTCCAGATCTATTGAAATCTTGGACCGTTAAAATTCTCCTTCATTGTTGTCAAGGTTCAGCGACCTGACAGCCTGCAGACAGACACCCCGGCTATTCGAAGGCAGGGAGGATTGGAAACAGCATGGCTTTCTCTGCTGCATGCAAATTCTGGGGCGTGATGACTTGAACATTTCATAACTGTGTTCTCTTCGACTATGTTACTTTTACTTTGGGCTGAGTTCATTAGCCTCTCTGAACATTAGTTACCTCACTCTAAGAATTTCTATCTGCCCCCCCTCCCCAGCCCCAACTGAGCTGGTTTAAGGATTAAATGTATGGACTAGATTTCACATAACACATACAACTTGATAGAGATTTAGCAACAATTAGTCATTAAAATACACACAGGGTGGGGGATTCTCGGGTCCCTTATTGTCTCAGAAATTCAGGATAATTGTTTCAAATCCTCAAAGCCTGAACCCATCACTCATCCTTTGTGCTTATAAAACCATACTTGCTTCCTTATGATTTCATCTAATTCTTTCCCATCCTTCTTAAGAGTCCCAGGTTAGTTTAGCACCCATCCAGCTGGTACATCCACCTCAGCCCCTTTGAGCTAAGTTCCCACCTTAAAACATCCCAACCTGCCATGATAGCATGAATCTGGAGACTTGATTGAAGGCCCCAAACGATGAGAACTGAGGTCTCACCGCACAGCCTTTGATCTTACTGGTTTTTCTCCCGACTCACTGTCTTCCAGAGGTGCCAGTTCCAACACAGACCTTACCACCCAGGCAGCAATAGCCCTGGGCAGTGGGACCCAGTTCCCTCCACCCTCTCCATCGGGTGCTGCTTAGGTGGCATACAGCTCGACCTGATCAACAAACCTGTTTTTAACCTCCTGTGATTTTAGAATATGTGACTTTCTCATCACGTCTTTTACCAGAACAGTCAACAATTCTTTGTTCTTTAGAACAATCTGCTCTTCCTTATGCACACTGTGTGTAAATAAACACACAGATAGAATAACTCATGCTACATGAACTAAGGACAGTTGTGTATAGCAAGCCATGCTGGTTGGGTCAACTTGACACACGCTAGAGTCATCTGAGATAAGGGAGCTTCAACTCCAAGTCATAGGTCCTCCACAAGATGGACCTATAGACAAGCCTGTGGGGGCATTTTCTTAATATTCAGTTGATACAGAAGGGGCGAGGCCATTATGGGTGGTGCCAACCCTGGACAGATGGCCCTGGGTTGTATAAAAAAAGCAGGCCTAGTAAGCCATGAGGAGAAGACCAGCAAGCAGCACCACTCCATGGCCTCTGCTTCAGTTCCTGCCTTAAATTTCTGCCCCGACTTCCCTCAGAGATGGGCTGTTACCTAGAAGTGTAAAATTAAACAGACACTTTCCTCCACAAGTTGCTTTCGTTCATGATCTTACCACAGCAGTAGAACCCCAAGGATGGCACAAACTCTTCTTCCAGGGTTTGTCAAGAGCTTTCTTTTGGAATGTTAGTCTGTTCACTGGCTTTCACCTTATCTGATTTTTGGGTTTTCACCCAGAAATTTCTCTTCTCCCGGTGGCCCGAGGTTGTTGGTGTGTGTGTCATGGTACTTTGTCCTCTGGTATGTTGTCTGGGGTATTTGAGGCAGCCAGCCCCTGCACTCCATGACCCCAGATTCTTGAGTGTTTGGAGTGACTGTGATTTGTTCTTGTCCCCTGTCTCTTGTGTTGGGATTGCTGGATGCTCTCTCCAGAAGAGATCTCCTCACTTACCCTTTTCCACTTGCAGCTTCCGGTCTGACTGGAGAACACAGGCAAAAGGAGGGTGATTTGGAAGTCAAAGCCACTGCCATGGCCAATCAGTGGTGGAAGGATACTGTGCGTAAAGAGAGGGGTGTGGCCGCCATGTCCTGAGAAGATTCAGCTGCACGATGGTCCCTTTGCAGAGACCTTCTGGTTTGTGGCTGGTTTGGATTATTTAAATCTTGGAAATTTTCTATTTGAGAAGTGATGTATTGCTGCGTTATTTTTCCACAGGACTCATTTAAAATTCTGGAGCAACTTCATCCTAGGATTCACAGAAATGGCATATACCAGAGAGCAGCTGCTCTGACTGGTCTGCACAAAGGTCAAATGTCACCCAAAGGGACGAAATGGAGATGGTGGTGGCAAACTTACAGATTTAAAACCTTGATGACACTTATTCATGTATTTGTGTGGGGGGTCAGCATGTCACAGCATTCACACAGGAGGCAGAGGACAACTTGTAGGAGTTGGTTCTCTCCCTCCACCATGTGAGTCACCAGACTTTGCAGCAAGCACCTTCGCCCCCTAGACATTTCATCCTCATAAAGTGACGTCAGATTTTGAAGGCTCTCCTAGGGCATACCACTCTCAGACCTCAGAAGCTTTCCAATGACGACCTGAAGTCAACGTGTGACCTGTGATCATGTCACAAAATGGAACTGTTGTCAATAGATCCCAAAACATTTCAAATGACCACAAAAATTTCATTTCGAACCATAATGGTTCACTCTAAGGACAAGATACCTCATCTGCCCTCCTGTCTTCCTCCTCCTGTCTGCCCTCCTCTTGTCTCCTCCTCCTGTCTGCCCTCCTCCTGTCTGCCCTCCTCCTATCTGCCCTCCTCCTGTCTTCCCCCTCCTATCTGCCCTCCTTCATCTGTCTTTCTATTTATTCCTCTTTCCTCTCTCTTGCTTTTTTGTTGTTTTGTTTCTAGACTGTTGTTGTTTGGAGACCAAGGACAGGGTCTTTTTCCATGTACCAGGCTAGCCTGAAATTCATTATGTAGCCCAAGTTGACCTCAAATTCATGACAATTCTTCTGCTTCGGCCTTCTGAGTTCTAGGATTATAGGCAGAGTCACTGTGCCCTACTTACCGTTTCCTTTCTATCCAACTAGTTCTCCTTCTTTTCACTGATAACAGTCAAAACATGAAAGTATAAAAATATTTCACATATAGGCTGAGACAAACTATTAATGAATGCCAACAACAAGGGATTTTTTTTTCTATTCTGGCTTTGGGGATAATTATGCTAATTTGACCAAAAAGTGTTTAATCTCTAGCAGGATTTTCCCAGAGTGAAGGTGTTTCTCGGGAGTTTCACATTATTAACACTTGAAAATGAATCCCTTCCTGGAGTTTTGGAGGCATCTCTGCCTTCTCTCTCACAGTGGGAGGTTCCAGAGACAAGGACAATTATAAAGGGATGCACACCCGACTAGTATGCAGATTCTCTCTGGCTGCCATGCAGCCATGGGGAGGAAGCTAGGTGAGGTATTCCTGAGTCCTTAGCAGATATACTTTAGTCATGGAAAGATCCCTTATATGAGTCCCATATGTCATGTCTGTGCTCTTCTTGAGGCACAGTGAGTGCCCTGGCCTGTTACATAGACACCAAACTACCTGTCCAGATTGTACCTAAGGCAAGTGTCCCAACCTCTCTTTGCCTTAATTTGAATCACTAATAAAATAGGTAACTGAAGTCAGAAGAGCGGCTCAGTCAGCAAAAGACTTGTTTGCAAGTACAAGAGCCCAAATTCAATCCCCAGCATTCACAGAACCAGGCCAGGTGTAGAGGCATATTATAATCCCAGGGCTGGGACCTGGGATGGCAGAGACGGGACCATCCCTAGGGCTTGCTGGATGGTTAGCCTAGTCATGTCGGTGAGTGCTTGACCAGTGAGAGATCTCAAAGGAGATGGATGGCATTGCTGAAGATGGTACAGGAAGTTGTCCCCTAGCCTCCCCTCGTGTGCCACACACCCTCATCAGCGCAGAGGAAAAAGGGACGTAAAACAGGTTTCAGCATTTGCTGTAGGATTACGTCTATGATAACGAAATAATAGATGTCCTTACAATAAAGTCTAAAACACAATGTTGGGACTGGAGAGATGGCTCAGTGGTTAAGAGCACTGACTGCTCTTCCAGAGGACCCGGGTTCAATTCCCAGCACCCACATGGCAGCTCACAACTGTCTGAAGATCCAGTTGCAGGGGGTCTGACACCTTCACACCAATGCACATAAAAAATAAAGTTAAATAAACCATAAAAAATATTAAAAAATAAATAAATAAAACACAATGTCACTGTTCTGTGTTTATTATTGTTGTTTTCATACCGTGGATTTAGACAGTTAAGGATGAGACAGTGTAACCTCTCAGGAGATTTTTTTTTAAACTTCCTTTACTTATTCTTTGTGTCTTTCACGTCTTGCATCTCAATCTTGCTCATTTCCCCGTCCCTTTGTATCCTTCCTCTGCCCTTGCAAACCCCACCCCATAGAATAAAATTTAAGAGGAAAAAAGAAAAAAAAAAAAGGAAAAATCTAGTCATGGGACATACTGAGTCACGCAGCAAACCCTTTGCCCACATCTCTTTACTTGCAAGTATTCATTGCAAGTTCGAGGCCTCTAGTTTCTGCTACACTGTCAATGTTGGGCCCTTCCTGGGACTCCTCTTAGGTATCCTGGTGTTGCCCTGTGTAGCGGAGATCCTACAGCTTTGGGTCTGTGGGTCAGGTCCCTTCATGTGCTCCTGCCAATTATAGATGGGGTAGATGTTGTTGGGGTGGGTGGGCCAGCTCAGAACCCTGGTTCTGGGCCTGGGTAATCACAGGGTTGGTCAGACCACAAGCTCTCCCCTGTCCTCACCACCAGGGTGAGTTCTCTAGCACTATTCCCCAGGTCACCTCTTGCATCAATGAGCAAGGGGCGGGACCGTTTGGCTATTATGCCCTCAGGGTCCGCTCTCCTAGCGCTAGACCATCAGAGCCAGCTCCACAGGCCAAGTTGCTTGGGCGAGGTTTGGGGGTCACTCTCCCAGGACTGCAGCTCTCCTACTTTTAGGATTTCAGGGCCATCTCTCCCACTCACCACAGGTAGTAAGGGGTGAGGGGAGGCCGGGGGTGGGGGGGTAGTGGCATCTCTCATCCACCCATACCCCATGCTCACGTTCTCGGATCAGTTCACCGTACCTCTCTGTCTACTGCCTAGGGAAGGTCCAGGGTCCGCTTTCTCGAGAGCTCCACCTGGTAAAGGGGGGAGAGTCAGCTCCCTCACCCACCTCATGGGGATTTTTGAGAGCTTGGGTTCCAGAGCCATCCCATATGGTCCTCGAATCTGCTCTATCATAACCTGGCCGTGTGACTTCACACAAGCTGCCTAACTATTCTCCCCCACCCCGTCCAGATAAAGGGGTTAACCTCTCTGTGGAACTGTTAGGAGCATGAAATGCATAGACGGAGTCTACAGGAAACATTAGCCTAGGAGAGGTGGGGAGGAAGGGGATGCCAAGGATATGATGGTCTGACTGCATAGGGAGAAGTTTTTAAATTCCCACATCCTACTCTGGGAAGAGAGAGAACCGCCCCCTGCTTTTAGGGCACAGAGCACATGGGCCTTTCTGGGTGTAGTCGGGGTGGGGAGCAGAGAGAACAGCTGAAAGCAACGCAGAGCAGGGTCTTCCGGCAACTCTTCCAGGTACCTGAGTTCAGACACTGAGGAGAGGAACGTCTGAGAGCAGCTACACAGCTCTTCGACCAGGAAGGCAATGCACACAGTCCTGCTATGGGAACTCGGGCTATGGGGAACCACTGCTCCGTTTTACAGGGTTTTCCTTAACTCCTCAACCCATTTCCTGGAAAGAAACCTGGAGATGGGGCTACGATTGCTTATGTTCTGCTACCCTGTTCATTCTGGAATCTCTCTCTTCTCTCTCTCCCTTCTTTCCTCCCTCCCCCTCCCTCCCACTCTTTCCCTTCCTCCTCTCCCATCTTGGAAAACTGCTATTCTTTGGCATCCCAATTCAAATCTCATTCTAGAAGGCCTGTCCTCCGCAGCCACAGCAATACCCGTGTATTGCAGGGCAGAGAGGGCCACTTTGGTATTTAGTACTAACTGGGGCCAGTATTTTCATGCAGCTGAGACGTATTTGCCACAAACTGATCACATGATCCATAATCTATGTCCAAGTCATGTTTTTCAGACCAGTTAAATATCTGTACAGAGAAATGGAGAATGTTGGGCATGGGTAAGGTTTTGTCTTGTTTTCTTTTGTTTTTCCGAAGTAGGGTTTCTCTGTGTAACTCTGGTTGTCCCAGACTCACTCTGTAGACCAGGCTGGCCTCGAACTCACAGAGATCCGCCTGCCTCTGCCTCCTGAGTGCTGGGATTAAAGGTGTGCACCACCACCGCCTGGCTCATTGGTAAGTTTTTTATGAAACTGAAGGGACTCAGCTTTTTTTTCCTCTGCCGGGCATTGGCTGCAAGAGGTCCAGAGGTAGCTGTTTAGATGTGTTCTTCTCACACTGCACTGGGGTCGCCTTGGGGGTTTACTTATCTTTGACTCTTGCTTGGAGCTCTGTGGGCACAGATGCAATCTAGCAGCACAATGGGGACACTGTAAGGCTCAGCTCCAGCTGGGCAGCCCTCACCCATCTTGCCAGCCCTGTTAGGCTGCAGAAATGAAATCAGCTGCTTTGCCTATGTTTTACACATCATCTCCAGGCAACAGACATACATGTCACTTCCCAACCCTTGCCTCCTTCCGAGCGTCCACCCCATCCTTGGTCATGATGTCCTCACACACAGTCCCTTTAATCCCACTTATCCTCTTGCGACCCACGCCAGTTCATCACCCACACCTTTCAAAACCCTGCATACAGAATTAATTTTGCTCAGCCTTCCTCCCGTCTGCTGTCCTTATGCCTTTTGGCTGCCCTGCTCAAGGAGCTGCCCATCACTGACGCTGGCCACTTCGAGCTCTACCACTGTGCCTCCCGTCAGGCTCTCTCCCGCCTATCGATTATTCCGAGGGAATATTGAACCACGACCGCGTGTGTTCAGACAGAATATGGTAAAGGAATATAAATGAATAAAGCTCATCACTTTATATTCGTTCCTGTTACTTCTGCCTTGAGCTAGGGCTTTGTTTTTCTTTGCTTCCCCCCCCTTTTAACATTTCAAATGTACAGACAGTCAAAAGAAATTATAACGAACACCCATATACCATCCCCCCAGATTCATCAACTGTTAGCAAGCCTAGGTTGCTGCTTTTGCTTAAAATGCATTCATGCACACATGCACACACTTTAACAATGTTGAGAACCATCAGAAAGCAAGCATGAACATCCTGATGCACCATTTTCTGATACAATCTATGAAATTCTCCTTAAAGAGCATTTTTTTGTTTGTTTTTACCCCAGTTCTCTCTAGACTGAGCTATTAGAGGCGGAGGTTTATAGGTTGACTTCAGGGAGTCCATGACGATCGCTCAGGAAACTTTCAATGTATGAGCAGTTTTGGGGGGGCTGGGATGCGGGTCTTCTTCAGTGCTTCATGCCATCCAAACTAGTATGGACTCTCCGCACCCCCGCCCTGAGGCCATCCTCTTTAAATCAAATAGCACAACAATGTGTGTAACAAGGTTTGAGTTTTCTGCCTCAGACGATGATAATTGAGAAGCTTCTAAAATTAGCCATTGGTTTCCTACTCGCTGCCAGAGAGAGTTAATGGTCCCGAGAATTACAGGGGAGCTTTGTGAGCATGGATGCACTTGTACAGCCAGTCCCTGTACAAGTCTTCCTTCCGCAGTCCCTGGTCCGCTTGTCCCCACTCTGAGCTTCATATTCCCTGCCCTCCACATGGCTTACTCCTTGCCTTTGAGCAGCTTCTACTTTGTTTTCAAGCCCCACCTCCTGCGGGCCATCCTCCCCAGTCCTCCTCCTGCGGGCCATCCTCCCCAGTCCTCCCTGAAGCTGCTTCTGCTACGGTGAGCATTCTTCTACGGCTTTACTTTACTTGCTGCATTTTCTTGGCTTATTTGTTTACACAGCTCCATTCTCTGGGATGTTGAGAAGCGTTCAACATCCAAATTGCTAGTTAAACACATCCCACCTAGTTACCTGAGCCCTCCAAGTCCCCTCCTGATTCTGTTTCCTGGAGGAGGCTTCCAAAGGCTGATGCCTGACTTTCACCGAAGACTTTTTGTTCTAGGAGTAGTGATTCCCACCTACAATCCCAGCACTCAGGAGATGGAGGTAGGAGGTGCCATCACTGTGCTCAGAGGCTGGCCTGGGCTTCTAGGTGAATTCCAGGTCATCCTAGGCTCGTGTGAGACTCTGCTTTGAAGAAACAATCAGACTCAGAAAACAAAACAAACAACGCCACACACACTTCTGAGTCCCTCCCCGGATGACACTCTGAGGTCCTCTAGTTTCCACAAATTGCCCCGTTGGCATGTCTCTGCTGTCTTTTGGCGATCCAAATGTGACCACTTAAACAGATAGGTAGTCCAAGAAATGGACATCTTTTCAGGTGTTGGAACGCTAAAAATGGCACCAAGGGGGAGCCATTTGAAGGCCTAGTGGAAAAAGCTATAGCACACTCCAGAGACTATTGCTCTTTAGAATATAATGTGATGATATGGTCAGCTGAGTTACAGCAGCTTCCTGGGAGATGTGACCTTGAACTAGGAGGTACGGGGGTGGGGGTGGGGGCACAAGTTCAAGGCTGGGTCCTTTGATTTTTCCAGGTAACTTCCGTGTACCTTTCCAACATTGGCACAAACACTGCTAATCTAGAAATCAGATCCTGACTTGCAAGATGGCAAGCAGCTGGCCCTTTGGCTAGCGTCCAGGTCTGCAGTGCAAGTAAATACTTGCATTGGATTTAAAGCAGTTGCCAAGTAAAATAGAGCAGCAGGTTAAGGTTAGAGCTCATTCTGTCATAGGTCCCTTTGACTGTAGAAGGGGCATCTCAAGCGGAGGTTTTCCTCCCAAGCTGGGCAGGCAGGCGGCTGGGATGGCTAGGATTCAGAGGACATGGGCTGGAACTTCCTGCTGAGCCTTCAATTCTCCAGACAGCAACGCCCCCCCCCCCACACACACCACCACACACACACTATAGTTATGGCTGCTTGTGATGGGAAGCAGCTGAGCTGCTGAGCTGTGGGCTAATATCAAGGCTGACCTCAGTCGGCAGCGCCCTTCTCCTACTTCCCTGGTGAGTCCCCCCTCCCCCGCCACGTCCCGTGGGATGTTAGCCCATCTGCTTTCAGAAATGTGGCTGTCCCCAGCCTGTTCCCCCGCCACACACCGCCCCCATCACTATCTCCTGGCTCAGCGGCGGGAACACTGAGGCCACAATGAAGGATGCCTCTGCACCGATTCAATCCCCCGTGCTCCAATCAGAATGTATTACCAGGCAGGGCGCATCAGCACGGCGATTTGGCTTCAACAATAAATCTCCTTGCTTTCATGAGTTTAAATCAGACTTTAAAACATCGCCCTTAATGTTCTTTTAATGCAGTTTTCTTCTGAATGAGTTCCCTTTAGGTTCAGTCCTCGCCATTAATACACTCTGTTGGCAAAGAAAGGAGGGTGTCTTCGAAGAAAATCCTGCCAGTTTAGGAAATCAGTTGAATTGCCTTGGCGATGCCAGGAGCCTCTTTTGCATTTTGTAAGGACACTTGAGAAAACAAAATCTCTGACTGTAAATTTAATTTTCTCTCGACAGCTTTGGTGTCTCCGCAACCCCAGACGTTATCCGTTACTTCTCTTTTCTGTAATTAAAAATCAGGGGGGTAAATGTACAGGATTAACAACTTCTAATTTTCATTGATGAACTCTTAGAGTTTATCAATAATGGGATCAGAAAAGCCGCTTCGCCTACGCTTTATTTTTCTAGGTCGGCTGATTTTCATGGCAGATCAAGCCCAGGGTGAAAAATATCCTGGCTTTCAAAAATGTCCCAGTGCTAAAGTTAGGGAAAAGGGCAGGGCAGCCCACCCGAGCCTCTGCGGGAAGGGGGAGCCGAGGAGTAGATGGGGTTTGCCAGTTTCACAGACTCAGCTTTCGGGCTTGGGGAGCTGATTACAGGGGAAGATTAAAAGGCTGTCATTCACACACATGTTCCTCGGCTGCGGATGGCTTCAGTAAGAGAGGGGCTTGAACATATCTGCTTAGGCGGAAGAAGGATATTTCCAATTAAAAGAATATTGGTGGTAATTTCTTTTGAGTTATACATTTGTAGATAACAGTCTATCAGGGGCTAGAGGACATCCATCCTGTTTATTACCCACAGGGTTGTAGCTGAGCATGGTTTCTCAGAGAGATGCTGAGTTGGTCGATAGTATCTGGCCGCATCATCTCGGATGCTGTGACACATAGGCTCCCAGCCGTGGTGACAGGCATGTGACAGGAATGACGCTAACACGCACAGACTCCTTGAAACACCCAACAGCAGGGAAAGAGGGGACATGAGTTAAGATTTTCTTTTTAAAGATAAAGTGTAGATACCATGAAGCCTTAGCATGTGACCTTGAGGTTCTTTTGTGGCAGGCAGGCCTCTGCTATGCACAACGGGGGCTGTGCTTGTGAGGTGTAGGCAGAAATTGGGCAATCTGGCTCCATCACTTTCCTACTCAGAGCTGGAAAGCTCAGAGCATCTCTAGGGACCCAAAGTGCACAGGGCAGCAGAAAAAGCTAGCAGCCTGAGATTCTGTCAGGATGATGCCAACTTTTCGTCAGGAGATTCTGGAAGCAAACCTAGAAAACCTCAGACAACTGAGATGCTGCCTTCTATGAGGTCCCCTTTCTGGGTGTCCTACCATCCTCCTCACCGGGTGACCCACTGTCCCATCAGAACAGGCTCCACTGTCATGAGTCTAAACACTGAAGGCATCTGCAGCAGTGAGCCCTGTGCAGATGCTATGTGAACAGAGAGAAGAAATGTGTGGCCTAACCAATAATTAAGCCTGAATGCGAAGTCAACTTCTTATTATCTGTGGGACATGACGACCTGTGAGCCCCAGGACTCTTTACTGTAAGATGAAATTTAGCTTAGCTCCATCTCATGGGGTTCTGATGAGCCTCAAATGAATGAATACACCCAGGGCATGTGGAACAGTAGCCACAGTGTAGGAGAAATTCAATCCTCCTGCCTCAGCGTTTCAAGTACTGGAATCACAGTTTCTGTTACCACACCCTAATTCAGCTCAATAGGTTTTAATTAACCAAATCACATACTTCAGTGGTTTGAAAGTGGGGTGGGGCCCAGCTCCCGTAGCCCACAAGGTGATCCTACGGGGACCATGTATGGATACTTCTTATTTTAGTTTCCGTGTGCCTATTATATAAGAACAATAATGTCTATGATTTCCTGAACAATGTTGATTAGGGAGATAAATACTAAACATAGTTTTAAAACTGAACATATCTAAGAACATGTACAAGGAAAACATGGACAAATGATATCACAAACTTCACAGTCATAGATAGGTGAGAGTCCCAGGGGCCTATCAAGTGTAGAGGACAGTGGAGACTCACCTTGATGCAGGAGCGAAGATGAGGCTAGAATGAGCAGTAAGAACACAGGGCTTCACGTGATGCTGTTAAGTCTGGACTTCGTCCTAGAGGCAAGGGAACATGGTAGTGAGCGAGACTGAGGGCTGGGGTGCTGAAACAGAGAGCTGATTAAGGTGCCCACTGCCCGTTAGGAGGTGATAGGAATAATGGGCAGAGAGAGAGCGAGGGACATATGAAGTCAGGGCATCTTTGGAAGACGCAAGATGCTGAGCTATCTAGCTGAGTAAGAAATGGATGCTGTTTCAGCAAGCCACCCAGGCGCATAGGAGTCAGGATGGCGATCGTTAAGTGGTGGCAAGGAATGCCAGTTCAGTTTGGATACTCTAGATGAGGAGCCGGTAGAGGTGGATGCTGAGCACAGCAGTGACTTCTGAGCACCCAACTGACTCGCCTCTTGGAGATCTGGGTATGAACTTTGTGTGACTTCCTGCGATTGTACATCCTGCTTTGATTTCTGCCTGGGTTTGTCCTCCAGTCCTCTCTGGCTACCCTTCCGCCCCTTCTGTCATTTCTTTCTTCCCTCATTCTGCAGTCATTGATTGAGTGCTCACTATACATACTAGAAGCACAAAGGCAGAAAAATCAAAACAGACAACCAAGAAGCATCGACTCTGGAAGAAGGATGCAACTGACAAAACAAAAAGGAAACTGTCCAGTGTGTGGGATGGTGTCAAGTACACAGGCTAAAACGCCAAGTAGGGTCAGGAGACAGGGAGTGCCCAGGAGGAGCGGAAGGGTGAGCATCAAGGACCATGGGGAGGCCAGGGAAGACACCAGAGCAAAGATGGTGATCTGGAAGCAGGTGTGTTGTAGGAAAGATCTGAATGACTGACAAAAGTGTCGTGGAGAAACGGCCTCAGTGAGGGGAACTCTGAAGACAAATGCTGAAAGCAGGAAGAGTCGTACAAAGAGTCCAAGCAAAGCAAGTGGAGTCTGTAGGCCGTTACCTGTGGCCGCAGCATCTGCCACTGAACCCAGAACGTAGAACCCAATTTTAAACTCTCCTTAGGTAAGTGTTTTTCTCCTCTTGGGTTCCTAATCTTTTCTGCATTCAAACAATTTGTCCTTGTCTTTTCCAACCCTGAGTGCCCAACTTTTTCCAAAATTGCAGGCTTCTAATGCTAGGCACTGTGAAGCCTAGACAGGAGGATTCCAAGTTCAAGACCTGCCTGGACACTGGATGAGTTCAAGGCCAGCCTAGGATAGCAAGACCCTGTCTAGAAATAATGATTGGGGGTGTGTCTTGGTGACAGAGTGTTTGCCTGGCATGTGCAAAGCCCTAAATTCAATCCTCAGTCTACAGAAATGCATTTTAAATATCAAAAGAATTGCAGGGGACACTCAGAAGATTGTAAGATACCATTGAAATCTGGCATTGATTGCCCCTATTTCTACCTGGACTTTAAGTCTGGGAACCAGAATTCAGAGTGGGGGAAAGATCAAGGCCGTAAGGTCAAGCTGATAGTTTCCAGGACAAAGAACAAGCCAGATTCCAGTTTCAAGCAAAAGGGCAGCTGTTCCAAATCGTAAATATAGAGATCCTTCTGGAAGGGGCTATGTAGACACATCCAGGCGAGACACAATTAGTAATGATTGTAAAAGGAAATGTTTTCCAAGCCAATTCAGAAAAAAAATCTGGAAATAGGCAACTTAGGAAACCAATGAGATGGCTTTCAAAGCAGCAAACCACGAGGAATCCAAGATCTAGGTAGAAGGAGTCATGAGAATGTATGGAACTCGATGAGACTTGGTTCCAGCCACACTGCATCAGATTTGTCTCAGTGGTAAGTCAGGAAGTCGGCAGCCTGACATGCTCGGAGCTCTGCCTAAGCGTAAGTTCAGGCTAGGCCCACCTTAATTTTAGCAAATGGCTCAACCTAGAACCCAGACAACCTTTAGAACCGTATCAACCATTTGGTTGCTGGTCTCAATCATTTGCCATTTCTCACAGCCTCATCTATGCCATGCCTCTTCACAGAGGAAACCTCCCAGACTCTCAACTGTGGGCTTAGCAATACCCTTGGGAGTGCGGCGAATATGTGAGCACAGCCATGTCTATTATAAGGTTCTAAATCCACCTTTGACCCTGACCTCCTTAGCTTCTGCCATCTCTTTGGTTAGTTTGCTGGTCCCAGAAGATAAGTGGAGACATAAGATGCCCCAGTCAGTGCAGCCTGGAGCCAAACTGCCAGCTAAGCCCAGGCTAGACCAGCCCAACCACAAATGGCCCTTGCTTACCAACAGGGATGAGCCACGTCTGCTTTAGATGTGACAGCAATGACCTTTCGAGCCTGCCTCAAGGTGCTAGCTCAGTGCTCTGTCCTCACAACCTTAAAACTAACTTGCTAATTTCACTTGCAAGATGTTCCCTGAAAATCCATCACCTATCTGGGTTCCTTTCAGCAAGAAACCTAGATGCCTCTGTGCCGTTGGCAGAAAGTGGAAAACGACAGGCCCGTTTCCGCAGACACCAGAGGCAATGAAGGAGCTCACTGCAAGCGCCTGCCAGTCTCTTCGTCACAGTGTCTGAAGGGGAAACACTGAAGGTCTATAGTAGTTTGGGACTCACAAAAAATAATTCATTATGCATAATGGTGATGTTGGCAGTGCATGCCAAATGGTTAAATCTAATGTAGCATACAGTTTCATTAAGGCACAACAAAATTAATCTATCCCTTCCCACCAGGAGGTTTAAACAAAAGCAATGGGGAAGGAGCTGCATGCGAAAAGCAGCAATTCATTAATGAAATGAAGACATGTAAAATAATTAGGCTTATAACAAGAGATCAGAGAACTAAATTAACCCTCCTGTTTACTTTCCACAGATGTGACGGAGAACTTTGGCAAATGCTAAGTTATTAGGGAAATGTCACTTCAAAAGATTAGCCTGGTGGCCTCCCCTGAAAGGAGCAACCTGTGTTGATCCCCAGCCTAATAACTTGGGGTGGCAATAGTTGAAGGGATACCTGCCAGACATTGTCTACAGGCCCGGGAAGCCTGCAAGAAGGGCTGCAGGTACAGTAGAGGGGAAGGGCGCCACAAATGAAATAGTTAACTCGGAGGAAGTTGGCTTTGGATGTTGACATGTGGTATGCTAACTTGGGCAATTAATAATATCGAAACGGACAGACTAATCTAAATCAATGGTAGGCTAAAGCTCTCCTCTGCCTGTTTAGTAATGATAAGCCAAGGGGGACAATTGAGCTTCCGTTGTTAATAACTCCCAAGTCCTCATCTGCAGGGAGGGTTGGAGGGAGCAAGGCCTTGACCACTTGATGGGAACAGAAGTGCAGCTCGGGACAAAAGGGACTGGGAAGCAGGAAGTGCACTTTTTGGCAGGTGCCCACCCAGCCAAGAGCGGGAGGCTTTGGGTCTTGGCTCTTATTTCCTGCGTATTAGCTTCCCACTTAAGGGTTTAAACTGCGGGTTTGTAAGCACAGGTTTTCATGGTTGATTCATACTCAAGTTCACTGCGTAAATCTGAAATCCGTATTCTGTCAAGGAAGCCAGGGACAGACACAATGGTTCAGAAGGGAATGGATGACTGTGTTAAGAGTCTTGCACGTCTTTGCTGGGAGAGCTGGGAGGCACAGCGCCTAAGGCCTGATGGCAACGACTGCTATAAAGGAAGAAGAAAATGGCTTGCCCCACTGGCCCACATGGGAACCTCTCCGTGGAGGTGGGAAACAGTATCTTTATAGAGACTGATCTCCCAAGGGCAGTCAAAGAGGACAGCTTAGGCTAGACCATGGTCTACAGCTCTTGGACACCCCACGTGTCACACTGAGGGCCATACATGCTCCTAGGTCTCAAAAAGCAGTGACACTGTCTCTTTTTAGCTTAGGTCTCTTTGGCTAATGCTGATTAAAAAAAAAAAAACAAAAAAAATGGAAACAACATAAAAAACACTAGTGGCTGAAATTCATGCTGCTCGTTGACCTGAGAACCAGAGAGCTACACACAATACTGTGGGGATCAAGATTAACATTTGTTGTTTGTCTGTTGCTTGTTTGTCCTGGGATTGCAGGCTTGCACCACCATACCTGGCCAAGATTAACACCTCTTTGGCCTATAGTTTGTGATAAGTTCTGCAACATTATCTTGTTTCATCATCCAAAGGCAGTAATATGTTCCATTTTATAAATCAGTAAGTCAGCGCTTATTGGTTCAGGAATTAGCCTAAAATCATCAGAAAAAAAATTAAGTAAAAAAAAAAGTGTGTGTGTGTGTGTGTGTGTGTGTGTGTGTGTGTGTGTGTGTGTGTGTACAAGTTCATGCATGGCACAACACTCATGTAGGAGTCAGAGGATACATTTCAGGAGTTGACTCTCCTCTTCCCC
Organism: Myodes glareolus; assembly: GCF_982192425.1. Classification (NCBI taxonomy): domain Eukaryota; kingdom Metazoa; phylum Chordata; class Mammalia; order Rodentia; family Cricetidae; genus Myodes; species Myodes glareolus. The sequence continues at coordinate 34,532,989 of NC_142040.1, forward strand.
AGTGTTGAGGCAGGATCTCCTGCCTCTGTCGTGCTTCTGGACACGTCTGTCATTGCCTCCCGTCTCACTGTGGAAGTACCAAGCTTACAGATGATGAGATATGCATGCACCACCACATCTGGCTTTTTTACACAGGTTTTGGAATCAAACTCAGGGTTTTGGCCTCATTGCATTGTCTCTGCTTAGCCATCTCACCCACATCCCTGACATCATTTTTTAAAGTTGACTATGAATTCAGTTTTTGTCGATTCTCAAATCATTACCTGTGGCACGTTCCCAAAGTATCTCGAGAGCAGAGCGCGTGAAATTATGGCGAAGGAAGAACGAGTTTCCTCAAAACCACTGTTATTACCTCTCCAAGCTCCCCGTCAAGTGGAGAGCCAGGAGCGGAAGTCCTTCTGCGCCCCGCCCCCACCCCATCACCCTGCTCTAGTCCCATACCACTGCCTGGGACAGGAAAAGTACAGGATGCAACACAGAAAGGGAAGTAGGTGGCAATATCAGTAGGCAAACTCACGGGGTAGCTGGAAGAAGTTTTCGTGGCCTAGTTTCTTAAAGAGAGCCAAGTGAACAGTAACCATAACCTCCAAACTGCAATGTGGGACAATTGCTTCAGCATGAGTATGAGTCCTTAAGGAAGAATATTTGAAGCTGGGGTTTCAGTAGACACGGGATGATCTTATTAGAGGACGTTCTACCAATGTGAGCTCCACCGATGCAGGAAAACGACCCTTGGCTATCACAGCGGCACAGGGGTTGAGCGCACAAGCCCGAGCCCCGGTGAGAAGAGTCCAGTGGAAGGAGGTGAGAAAACATCGGTTTTCTCTGGCTCAGTCTTTCTCCAGCTTCTCCACGAGCTGCTTTTCCAATCATCCATTTGTCCATTAAGTGCTGATCTGGGTACCCCCGCATCCTGACATTACTCGGGTCACTTCTTTCACGGTATCTTATTTGATCATCACACTAACCTACAAGGAAGATACTGTTTCCTCTGGTTTCAAGATGAAGCAAATTGAGATCCTGTAAAGCTGAATGATCTCCTCTCCTCCACCCTGTACCCCTCCCCATGCCTTGTAAATCCTACTCCTAACCCTCGTAAATCCAACCCCTGGTGTACAAAGCACCTTATAAACCCAGGGTGCCTTTGCATCTTCCACTTCCTCTGCCACCTTTCCTGACCATTATTTACCCTCCAATCTTTCTAGAATTTTGCCATGGTTGTCCTCGAGAGAGCAGGTATTTCCTCCATTATCCATATATTCCAACTGAGGTCCCAGGATCACTCTGGAATAAATGAGAACTTAGAACCCCTTAGACTGTAGTAATCATTATTAATTGTTAGTAATCCACTTCGCCTGCTGAGCCACACTGTAATTTCCAATGCTAAGTGGAGCAGTCCCCCCTTGAGAGGTTGTGTCCTTGATAGGACTTCACAGAAAGAAACCAGTTCGCACAACTTTACAGACTCAAGTCCAGAGCTTTGCCTGTGTCCTGCGCATGTGAAATTCTTCCTGAAGACTTTGCCTGAATGAACGAGCGAAGGGATGAACAAATGAATTGCCCTGAAAGGCCCCTGGGGCGTCTCTGGGCTTCTCGGATCATGCCTACTGATGCAGATTCATTTGGCAGATGTGTGAACAGCACCTGGCCAGGTCAACATGACTGCTCAAATGATAAAGGACCATACAGAGACAGAGTCCCCAGCCCTTTGTGAGACGTCCTGTCCTTTACCGCTCATGCAGAGCACATGCCTGAGATTCCCCTTGAAGCTTGGCAGAATTTGTTTTTAGGATTACCTGACATGCATTAAAAGCAATTGACTTCAGAGCAAATACAAAGGAGTCACTTTGCTCGTTGTCATTGATTTGGTGAAGATCAAAAAAGAAAACCAAGTGCAAATCTATCTATTGTTTTAAAGAAAATTTTGTTTTAATTATTCAGGAGGGCACATCTCTAGCCCATGACCCAGTCTTTGTATCATTATATTTAATAAAGCGGAGAGGTGTTGCATAGCTCGGAACTGGCAAATGATCAGACAAGGAAACATGGCGTGTGTGAAGCTTTCTGTTCCACAAATGAGTCAGAACAATAATAATGACTCGTAGAGCCTAAATTAGTGCTGCTGTAAGGTCCCAAGTCAAATCAGGGATTTTTCCTTTGCATTTTTTTCCTCTCTAACCTGCCTTTGCCCTCATCCTTCCTATCCTACTGTACACCCACTGGAATTTAGATTGTTAACACCAGAAGAAATGTGTTATCCACCAAGTTCAGAAGCAGTTGTCACTGGCCTCCCACGGACTTAGTGCTCTGAGTCCCCGTATCTGTTGCGTGGGTTTGTTTCTGTCTCTGAACACATCTGCTTGAGGCTCCAGAAACATATCACTGACCTCGAGGACAGCCCCCACAGGCTCAACCTCCACTCTCTGAACATCCCCACGTCTTAGTAGCCCCAGACCAAACTCCTACTCCAAAATTTGGTGAGTTTTAGTCTTAGGAGACATTCCTGTCCGTGCCTCTGTTGAACTTTGGTTGGGGAAACCCCTTTCCTCTCTAGGAAAAGAGCAAAGCCCCTCACAGAGCGACTGGAGAGGGACCAGGGCAGATACGCGAAGAGGAAGTCTTCTGTCCTGCCCCGAATGCATCCCTTTGGGTGCCTGTGTCAAACTGCAGACATGGAAGATGGCGACATGTTCGGTTTTATGTTAGATAATTTTGTCATCCAATTTCCAATGGAATATGTCTGACAGAGGGAAAAGGATAAACTAGCTCTGAAAATAATCTCAGGTGAGTTTGTAGGAAGCTTTGAGCCATCAAAGAAAGCACCGAGGGCCTCCAGAGTGGCTATTTTAAAGGGCAATCCTTCCTACTATGGACGTTTGGATAGTTTTTAAAGATACATATGAGTTTTAGCTGTCTTTGACGCAACATCTTGTGTTCTCTAAAGGTTGTCAAGATGTCACCGTAGCTAGCATGAACACTTGTGTATTAAAGTTAGTTTCCAAAAACTGACTTCTAGCAGGGTGTCATGGAACTCTGAACGTGTGCACGCAGTCATGCACACCCACATGCGTATATTTAACACACACACAATTCTGTCAATCAGTACCACTTCTCCAAAATTAATGAATATACACAAAGTTACTACTACTTTCTCTTATTTTCTAAATTTTCTTAGAAAAAAGTCTATACATTTTATATATGTAAGTATATTAGTGTGTATATACATATAACTATAGATTGAAAGGAAGTATATTTAAATCTTTCTAGTTTAAAATACAAAACCACTAAGGGGGGAAAAAAGTATGTCATTTAAAAGAAACTTGAAGAAACCTTCCTAAGCAGTTTTTAAGAGAGGCATTTTGAGCTGGCTTGGGTTTAGTCACGATTAAAGGCCAGGATGCCAGACACTAAGTGGATTTGTACCCACCACTCTGAGGGGATGCACGAAGCTTCTCCCGTGGATGGTTGCTGTCAATACTCAAAGGTGTGACAGGCCACTCCCTAAGATCATACTTTTAGGATCTCTGTCACTACATTTCTTTACCATACCCTTGAATTCAGTTTCTCTGCTTACTACTTTATTCCTTGCTATCCACCTCCTGAATCCCCCATATTAAAACTTTTTATCAGAGACATTTAAATGGCACCTAATTGGGTCTCCTATCATTTTTGCCTAATTCTGTGGCCACCACCTTAATAAGACCATGCCAAATCATTTATAGTTTATTATCAATACAGATGAATGTTCGTGTGTCACTCTGGGAGAATGTACGAGTTACTGAGTTGCTTCCCAGCTCAGTGAACAGGAAGCATGGCTAGCCGGAGTTGCTCTCTTTCTCGTTGTTGTTGTTGCTGGGACAGAATACCTTATTTATGTGAAGCCATTTAAAGAGGAAGGGTTTATACTGGCCCACAGTTCGAGGCTCGGGTCCGTCATGGTAGGGAAAGCGAGGCAGCAGGAACACAAGGCCACAAGTCACATTGCAACTGCAGTCAAGAAGCAGAGAGACGTGAATGATGACGCTCTGCTCCTTCTCTCCTTGGACTTCAGTCTGGGACCCGAACCCAGGGGATGCTGCCACCCAAACCTACTGTGGATCTTCACACCTCTGTTAACCAAGTCTACAAACTCTCACACAGAGGGGTGCCCAGAGATAGCCTGCCAAGGAGATTCACGATCCTGTCAAGGTGACACCCATATAAGCCACTGGAGTAATAGAGAACAGGTGGCCTCTCCACCGCCTGTGTTTCCCCACGTCGTAGACGGGCAGTTCCAGCAGCAGCAGGAAGAAGGTAAGCGTTCTATTGACTTCCTTATTTTCTAGAATCCTCCTTGTCCTGTGTTCTCTCCAGTCTTTCAAAGACACCCTCTCTGTGGTTAGCTCCAATATGCTGTGTGGCTGGAGAAGTGGGAGCAGTAAAGTTAGCTACTTACACTGGAATTGTGAGCTTTGGCCCTTGATTGGTGGTAAATAGGGTATTACACGGGGGAGGGGGGATATGCTGTAGCTAAACAGTGTACTATCTGGAGTAGAAGAAAGCTGTGCAGTAGATAGAACTGAGGGGCTAGCATGGTGAACTGTAGGAAAAGACAAGGAATACTCCCTTATTCTGAGCAAAATCATCAAGAAAAAAAAAAGAAAGCGAATCTAAGCCCTAGGATGAGAGACTCAAAGTCACGTCCTTCCTTCTGTGCCTCAGTCTTTTGACCAGGCAACTGTCCTTGACTATGTCTTCCTTGGAGGGGTTTCCTTTCAAGGAGATCCTTCCTCTTTTCACCCTGTGCCACAGACTCACCAAGCCTGCACTAACAGGACAGGTGCCGCTTGTAAAGTGTCTCCCTAGATACGATATCCCTGCCACTCCATCTTGCTCCAGACACAAGCCTAGCTGACCTGGGCTACCTGGAGCCATAAGGGCTCCTCTCCACCGTTGCTGGAGCGTTCAGACACTGCCCTCTTGGCCCTTGGTGGCGATCAGGCAGACGGTGCGATTACAGCTTGGGACAGTGATGAAACCTTGTGCTTCTGAGTGCCATTTTAAATCCTATGAAATACCAAAATACACCTACAGTATACACTAAAAAATACTATTTTTACTGTAAAGGAAACTGAGGGAAACCTTTTATTTTATTTTTATTAAGTTTTTAGGTTTCCTTATAATATTTTCATATATATGTATCATTGTTCTTCTCATCTTTGCTCTGCTGCTACTATCCGCCAACCTCTCTCCCCTCTTGCTGAAAATGTCTTATATAGTTTTATGTTTTGATATCATTTTACTTCAGATATTTATGAACATTTATAATCTGTGATTTTTATTGTTATTGTTGTCTTTTTGAGACATGTTCTCACACTGTAGTCTAGAATGGCCAGTAACTCACTATTCAGGTCAGGCTGGCTTCAAACTCATGGTAATCCTCCTGCCTCAGCCTACTTTGTCTTTTAAGATTATCCAGTGATCCCAATGACAGGTTGACCTCTTTCTGCACTGACTAAGGCTGACACCTTTGTCCAGCAGTGCTAGCATGTTCCACATAGGAGAGATGCCTAATGTATTGGTAGCCTTTGTCTACTTACCTATGCTGACAAGAATACCTCCTTACTTGCTCTCAGTATCTTCCATCACCCTTAGTCGCCTTCTGCAAGTTGCCTTTTTAAAAAACCATTTGATAGGATCTGCTTACCAGTATCAAGAAATTCAAGTTTCAATCACAATTGTGTTCAATGTAAACACTAGAATGAGAATTAATTTCTTTTTTGTCCTTCAATATTGTGTATTGAATATGTATACAAAACTCTTGCAGATTCTATGTTAAATTTGTCCTAAGGTGCCCAATGGCTTTTGTTGCATTTTATATTTATATCTGTTTAAAGCCCCAGCTATATAGGAATGGAATGATTTCAGAATATTTACCTTACTGGTTTCTTCTAGATTTTCATAGTGTACATCATAGTCAAGGCCGGGTCCCTCTACATATGTAAAAAGTCATCCCTCCCAAGCACAAGTAAACAGTTGCAGCCCACGGAACAAAGAAGCGATGATACCATTCCTGGGCAGAGTTAATGGGAAACTTCTGAGTGAAGCAGACTTGGATGTCCCCTTGGAGGTGGCAGGCCTGAGCTGATGAACCACATCATGGTAGAGAGCCACTCAAACCTCATCCCTGAGAAAGACAGAAATCAACTTTGTATTGTATTACTGACATTTCAGAGTTAGCTGTTTCCTCATAGATAACCCAGTTTCTATATAATATAGATAATAATATATAGTTTTATTGTTAATTATATTATATAATAACATGTAATAATACAATTATATATATATATATATACAGAGAGAGAGAGAGAGAGACCAATATAGTTTATCTCTAGACTCCCTTTAAACTTTTTTTTAAGGTATGGACCATTACAGCAGCCCTAAATATTGGCAGTTGTGTTTCTTTTGTTTGAATTCTTAGGTAATTAAATTTTTATGAATACTAAACTTCACAATTAATGAGGTTGACACAGTGTTACAGCTTGCAGCCCTTTACCTTGGGGTTCGTTCATTCTAATTTGCACTTTTTCCTGTGTGCTCTTTCGGGTCCCAGACGTTTGCGAAGGCCTTACTGAGCGGAGAGGCCACAGGCTCTGTGCTGAGACTATCAAAGGTTAACAGAACTCTGATTAGTTTGACCATGGCTATATAACATCATCTGGGATGGGGCTGGTGGGGGGGGAGGTCTGCAATCCCTGGTGAGAATAATGTAATAGGCACCAAGAGCTCAGGCTGAGCTAAACCCCAAACAACAATAACACTATGGGGAAGCTCACAGATTAGTGCTGGCAAGTCTCCCTTTGTCCCTGTCACATTTCCTTTGGGGGCAGGACCACCAGTTCCTGATGGTGATTCCTTCTGCCTTCCTTCTGCCTCTAGGACTCTGAGGAGATCCTCAGAGTAATAATCTTATAATTATAAATCTTATAATTATAAATTATTATTTATTATAAACAATAAGATAATAATTTTATTATTATCATCATCTCAGCACTGTCAGCATGCTGCAGGTCAGAAAAGTCCCACCTAATAAACACTGCTCTTATCCAAAAGGAAACATATATGAATCGGAGGATAGGAACTTGCTTTAAAAAACCAGTTCCTTGCCCCACAAAATGAATTCAACTTTGGGCTCCCTAAAATAGTCCACTCCCTTGGTGCATGTTAAATATAATTCAATTTACAAAAATTCGATTTGCATATAACCTTTTCGGCAGCACATCCATTGTGCAAAGCAATGTACACTTGTAATTGGCTGCAAATTGCCAGGAGACCACGCTTGCACATATTGTTCCTAGATGTGCAATTTTTTCTTAGTCTCCATGGGATGGGGGAGGGGGTGTGGAGTGGCTGAAACTCTAGCTGCTCCTCTGATCCCATTGGCTACGCTGAGGAGGAAGATTTGTCAATTATTTGGAGGCAGCATGTGCTATGTGCAAATCAATGCTGTGTATTTAGAAATGGGAAGTAGGGGGAGAGGCGGGGTGACTGAGTAAGGGCTGCCGGGCTGGGTTGGTGACAACTGAGGATGTCGGGAAGACCTCCTTATCTTGGTTGCCTGACAGGCATCAGGAGGAGAAACGAAGCAGAGGACAACTCACAATAATGGCTAGGCTCTCAGTTTCCCCTGCGAGATGCTGAACCTGGACCTTCCAAGAAAAACATCAGGGTCCAGTGGCCCGAGCTATGAAGAGAGCCCCAGCTGAGCCAGTAACTCCAGTGTCCTGCCCTGGGAACCTTCAGGCCACAGGAATGTGGCCAAGACATTTAACGAAGTTGGGGCTGGGTGGAGGTGGGGTGGGGGCATTTTCTCCGGCGTCTATGTATAGACGCATATAGAGAGAGGCACAAGCGGCGTCTTTTTACAGCAAATTGAAGTAGATTATTGCCGATGATGCCGAGTCGCATTTAAAAAGCCCCTTTCAACCTGAATACTAACACCCCACCCCACCCCCCCCACCCCCGCATAGCACATCTTGCTTTCCTTTCAGCGATGATACCCAACTCCCATGTCGCTACTGCCTCACCTCCCTGTGCCTCAAGCCTGGCCTCTTCTCTTCTGATTAGGAGTCTCCCTGGAGGATTTCACGTGGGCCTGGGCCGCTAACAGCTCTGCTTCCCCAGGCTAGCCTGCAGGGTGTGTCAGCCACCTGGGAAGAGTCAGACCCCGCCCTCCAGAGACCTGGGCTGTACCTGCCAGATCTTGGGAGATGCACTGACTGAAGGGAGCCTAGCGAGCCTACCTAGACTTCATTTTCTTGGTGCCTTTTTTTTTTTTTTCCTTTTTCTTTTTTGCTGGAGGGAAGAGCTCCTATGGCCCCCAAGCTGCCGAGAAGACTCTCCTATTGCTCTCCCTGAAGGCAATGCTTGTCTCCTTCTGGTTTTGAGGTAGGTGTTATAAATTGCCTCCCGTAAACTCCCTGGAAGCAGATGAGGTAGCCTATCAGCTACTAAGCAACAATGACAGTGAGAGAACTGAAACCTTGGGAAACTGTGCTGCGGGGAGGGGGGGGGGCTGCTTTAAAGTGGTATTTCTTGATTTATGTTATCATTTCTTTTTCTCGTTACAGTTTTTGAGACAAATTCTCACTCTCAGTCTACAGTGGCCTAGAATTTACTATGCAGCCATGGCTAGCCTTAAGCTCCTGGCAATCCTCCTGTCTCAGTCTTCCACGTGTTGAGAGTATAGGCATGGGACACTGTACCTGATTCCCCGGGAAAGCTAACCTCAGTCGACTTCCGACAGAAAATTGCTGATCTGGCTAAATTTCTTTGTGCTGCGGCAGCAGGTGGGCCCCTGTACAACTGTGCACCATGCCATCAGCATGACCTTAGACAGATCACAATTTGCATAGTTGTACCAGGCAGTGCCGGCCCTGGGAAGACTAGGGCTAACGTGTTTTGTTTTTTTTTTAATTAAGTTTGATTTCAAGGGAAGGAAACAGCTTTATGAGCAAGCCCACTCAGTCCTTATACTTATTTAGCTCTCTCTACTCAGCGCTGCTCTGGAAAATACACACAGCCTCTCAGTAATTGGCCAGCTCTGACTCACAAGCTGAGAGTGGAAATGAAATCACAGGATGAACAGGCGGTGCCCGGTTCCTTGTCACCATAGGAAATAAGTTCCCTCTCTTGGAGGTGCCGCTGAGACACAGGCATGTCCTACTTTGGTCCGGAAGCCTAGGGCAATATGTGCAACAGAAGACCCGAGTCACAGCCTCGTGGTCTGAATGCGGCCTTTAAGGGAAGGGTTGAATGTGCTAAACCCTAGGCAGCCCCTGGCACCCTGAGTCCCTCTTATAAAAGGGTTCCATATTTTTCCTATTCACATTCAAACCAAATTGCTCCTACTGAGCTTCCACAGAAGATGGGCGGGGAGAGGTTGGGGTGGATGAGGGTATGTGTGTGCCTTCTGTTCTCAAGGACATTTTATAGGGAAGGGGAGAAGAAGAATTTGAAGTCAAGGTTCCTATACAGGCAGTGTTTTCTGTGCTTGCGTTTCCTTTCCTTTCTACCAGTGTGTTCAATGAAGCCTACAAGGCCTAGGGGGAAGAAGAGCCTGCTCCAGCAGAGGCAACTAGTGCATGGAGCACCAGTGACCGGGTGAAAGTCCTCTCCAAAGGCTTTAGAACGGGGAAAGTCAGCATTGGGCCTTTAGCTGTGTTTCTTTTTTATCCTCTTTAGGCATAAAGACTCCAGGATCTTCTAGGTTAAGTCCTTGGAATTTTGCTTGGAGGAATCTTTTCTGTCTCTGTATCTATCTATCTATCTATCTATCTATCTATCTATCTATCTATCTATCTATCTATCTACCTATCTATCTATCTATCTATCTATCTATCTATCTATCTATCTATCTATCTATCTATCTATCTACTAGAAGCATTAACCGCAGGGGCATGGTAGATTTCAGAAGCCTCCTCTACCCTGCTTTCTTCTGGAGAAGCATGGAACAGAGCCACAGACCACTGGTATAGTGTCCCCTTATGGTCAGTGGAGGGGCATACATAAGGGATCCTTTTCTTTTCAGTTTACATAAAGAGCCTTGAACATCAGGCCGCACTGACTCAGACCCGAAGGTCACATGCAAGGGAGAAAGCCCTGATGGCGGAACATAAGACCTACAGAACTTCAAGGCATCTTCAAACACCTTCAGCTTCAGCTGTCTCCATGTTCCCTCCCCTCTGCCACCTCGCTGGTCAGGATCATGCTTACCATTCTGGCTTCAATATGTTTTCAGGAGCTCAACTGCCCTCTTGTTCCTTTATACATCTAGAACCAAAATGATGTCATCTGCCAGAGCAGTGCCCACTAGGCAGGGCACATCTCCCCGAACTACGAACAGTAAGTGGAGGATTTCTTAAGGATCCTTGGGAGCTGAAGGTTAACTCAGAGGTAGAAAACACAAGCTCTAGATTTGACCTTCAATGCTGCAAAATAATTGAAATTTTAACAAGTGTTTGGGAAAACCTGTTTTCCCCTTATCAAGAAGTGAAAGTCAGATATGGACATAAGGACTGGAGAGATGGCTCAGCGGTTAAGGGCACTCACTGGCTACTCTTCCAAGGGACCTGGGTAGGATTTCCAACACCCACGTGGCAGTTCACAACTGTCTATAATTGCAGTTCCAGGGGATCTGACACCTTCATACAGACACACATGCAAGCAAAATCCCAACGTACAATAAATAAAAAAAATTTTTTTAAAAAAGATACGGACATAAAAACACTTTTTAAAATTGTAACATGCAGCGCTATAATTTTGCCATGACTTGAGCATTCCCCAAGCTTTTAAATATTAGGAGCTTGTTCCTCAGTGTGGCAATGTAAGAGGCAACAGAACCTTGTGAAGTGATCTTTGTTACAGATCACTGGAGGTATTGCCCTTGAAAGATATTGATATGTTTGCTCCTCTGAAATGATGCTTAGAACAAAACTCAATGAGCAAGTGGCCAAGTAGCATCTAGTCAAGCCATGGAAGGCATTCTGGTTAGTCATGGCTACACTATCAGCTACTCCAAAGCTTAGAAACTTTCCATAGTTTATCAACATGTCTGACATGGTCAGTTGGCTTGTGGTCACTCAAGCTGTTTCAACCTGCTGTGGTGAGATGGTAGCTGGAGCTGGAGTCTCCTGAAGACTCAACAGAACTAGGAGTCCAAAGATGACCCTTGGTGCCGCTGCCAGCTAGAACTGCTATGTGTGTTCTCATTGGGTGGTTTGGGCTTCTAGCAATCACTCATTCCAAGACAGGGTACCTTAGTAAGGGTAAAGGACCAGGAGAAGAAAGCAGACTTTCTTATGCTGGGAGGGCAATGTTCAGTTACTGGTGTCATGTGTGGTCAACAGAAAGCCACTAGCTCCCAGAAACAGACACTTTATAATGCGTGAATGAGGGGATGTGGGTCTCGGTGCAGAGGTCAACTTTGAAAATGATCGCAGACAGGCATTAATGAAGCTGGTCCTATCTTGTGAATGGTTTGATACGTATGGGGTTTTACAGCAGCTCCTCACCCTTCAGCCTTCCCCAAGGTAAAATATTAATGAGATCATATGCGAACTCCTTGATAAATTAATGCCTTTTTGTAAAGCATGCCATTATTATTAGCCTGCCTCGTCATTTCCACCTGGAGTCTGCAGAAGACAGGCACAATATTACATGTATCAGAACGACAAAACTTCATTAAATCTATTGAATAACATAGACATTCAAATTTAGTACAGATCATATCTTGTTACAAACAAACTGCATTAGATTGTCTAAAACACAAACACAAAAACAAAAAATAGTGGAACCAGATGTTTCCGAAGCCCTACTTCCTTCAAGCAAATATTCCGTGTAAGCAATGTGGAGGACCAGCGAAGAGGAAAACAGCCCCTGAGGTTTGCTAGTGTGGTGTTTGGACCCCTTTCTTTCAGTCTTACGTTCCAACATCTTAAAATCTAAAAGAAATGCTTGCAGGATTCACAAGTGTGAGCTGCTTGGGAAGTAGCTAAGTTATAGAAACTGTTTCTTTATTCTCCCATCAGACTCTCCTCCCAGGTCCTTGCGTGGGATCCATTTTATTCTCTGGCAGGGATTTGGTGTACTCATAGTGCAAAAGTCTGGCTGGCAGCTGGAAGCCTCACCCACACCAATTACCCTTTGCACTGGAAAAGTAAATTCAAAATGGAGGAAGGGCTTCAAACTGCATGAAAGTGTGGATGGCTGTTAGCTAGCTTCTCGCCACCGTGACAATATACCTGAGAAAAGCAACTCATTTTTCTTGTGATTTCAGTCTATGGTCTGCTGGTTCCATTGCTGACTATAGACCTGAGATGCAACCGAGGTATCACGGAAGGGCTTTGTGGAAGAAAGCTTCTCACCTCATAACATCCAGGGAGCAGAGATGGGGTGGGTGGGGTGGGTGGGGGAGAAGATGATGTACCCTTCCAAAGCATGCCCTCAGCAGCCTCCTTCTTCAAAAGAAGGCCATCTTCCACAGTTTCCAATTCCTGACAATAGTTTACTCATTTATGAATCCTTCAATAGATCAATCCACTAATTACATAAGAGTCCTCGTGATCTTACTGTCTCTAAAAGCTGTTGTGAGATGAAGCCTTTAGGATATGAGTCTTTGGAGACATTTTGTATTCAAACACAGCAGCGAGTCATTTCCCTGAGTTAGACTCTTGCTTTATTTTGTCTGAACACACATTCTTCTTAATAATTTTCTTACATTTGCTTCACAGTCCTAAGAGCTTAGGTCACATCTTGACCTATGGATGGCGAGCCATCGCTTAATGAAGACACTCCCAGAAGTTATCCCAGGCCTTTCCCCCAACCCACCGAACCTCTGCTATCCACTCCCAGTCCTGTGTGTCAGATGGCATTGCTCTTTCCCAGTGAAGCTCAGAACATTCCAGCATTCCACTTTGCCCCACAGACCTCTACCTTTCTTCCTTCCCTTTGGCCAATAAATACATGGGCAAAAGAAGAAGCATGCCTTTTTTACAGGAAGTGGCTGGACACCAATCTGCCTGCTCACACAAGTTCCGAAAATACACCATATCTAAAACTGGAGCTCCCCAAGACAGACGCCATTTGTTCAAGCCATCTTCATGTTGTCTTCCCCTGAGAATTCAGACATGTCTATCCCTGTGTCTCCTTCTCCATTAAAGCATCTCATTTCCTACCCGCTGCCTTAGTTCACTGCCAAACTAACCTCATTCATGCTACCAGAAGTCATTTCATTGCCTGCTTTGTTTGGTCTTACAGTTAGACGCCATATGTAGTACATTATTTGTGTTTGGGCTTTCTCTAATTTTGTCTTAAATGCAACAAGCATGGACTGGGACTCTGCCGAAATACCAAGACTCTGCAACGCTGTAGAGACACAGAACAGCGCATAGAAGGAGGCAGAGTGGGGGACAGTGCTTCTCCAGCTGGGCATCATCTTTGGGTCTCTCCTACGCTTGTCCTGTTTGTGCTACCCGATTATCCACACATGAAAGCTATGAAGGAGGCTCCTGTTTCTAGGCCTCACTCTCCTTTCAGTACAGCGGGACAAAGCTCTGCTCACAACGGAGGCTCCAAGCTGATGGCTGGTGGTCAATGGTCCCGGATGAGACTAATTGGTCCAGAAGTTTCCTCTCTTTGAAGGGAGGGCTGAAAGTGTTGAGTTCAGATGTACAAGACTCGATGGATCTAAAAGGAGAAAATAGTCATGAACTTCCAACGTTTTTCACATAGGCACTAGCCTTGGGTGCAGTGGGAAGCTTGCCTCTTAAAATCGCTGCTTTGGCTTCAACCACTTATGAGACCCATGACAAAGAGTTTGTTTCTGGTACCTTTCTCGTATTTTCTTAAATGACAAATTTGACTTTAAGCAGCTGGACAGATTTAAGATTGCTTCGATGTATCCGTCTTAGACCCCTCAGGCCACTGCAACAGAAGAGCAAAGACTGGGTGAGTCATAGTGGATAAAACTGCATTTCTTCACAATTCTGGAATTGAAAAAGTCCGCTAGCCAGTCATGGGCATCTTTGGTATCTGGTGAAGGCAAGGTCTCAATCCCCAAGTAGTGTCCCTACATCCTCTGGAGGAGGGAGGAATGCCTCACGTGACAGAAGAGCTGCAGAGGAAAGTCGCGTTATTAAGGCATTAAATTCATCCATTAAGGTAGAGCTTCCATGGTCCCACCACCTCACCCTAAAGGCCTTACCCCTATTACTATTGACAATTAAATTTCTCTTTTTAAGTTGTATTTGTTTATTTATTATTTATGTATGTGCGCATGTGTGAAATGGGACACGTGTATGTGGAAACCAGAGGAGAACATATGAGCAAGAACCATAACTTCTTCCTTAGATCGTCTTTACCAATCCCATGGGAATTCAATTTTCACGTCAGTTTTGAAAGAAGTCAAACACTCAACCCAGGGCATTAACTCATCTTTCACCTCCTGCCATAGAACAGTGGGTCACAACATTTTTAATGCTGCTTTCAACCCTTTAATACAGTTCCTCATGTTGTGGTGACCACCGCCCCCCCCACACACACACCATAAAATTGTTCTCGTGTCTACTTCATGACTGTAATTTTGCTACTGTCATGGATCATAATGTAAGTATCTGCATTTTCTGATGGCCTTAGGCGACCCCCATGAAAGGGTTCTTTGACCCTAAAGGGATCACAACCCACAGGTTGAGAACCACTGCCCTAGAACATTGTGTTGATTTCAGAATCCCGAGTAGACGTGGTTAAGAGGCAGTTTAGCCAGCTGGTTTGGCCCAGTAGAAATAAATAGCTAATCTTGTAATTGTTTGCAAAGATTAGCTTTCTCTTTTTCTTTTTATCAAAAATTAAACAACCATGTTTTCTTGAAGCATATTTGGCTTGTAAACCCCATACTTACATGTGTTTGGGGAGAAGAGGGTTGACAGTCCTGCTTGTAATGTGACCTCTGCTGAGACATCTCCATAAAGGCCTTGATGTACATTTCTGCACTCTTCCTGCAGAAGTCTCTGAAAGGTGTGTGTGGTCTTTGTGGCACTTGTTTCGGAACTTCTCGCCTTCCCCAAACGCGACAGAGCATCCCCATGCTAGTCTCGGGGTACGCTGAAAAACTTGCCTTTCTAAATTGTTGTTTTATTGATCATGGTGTAGGACAGTAATTGCCCTTTCAGCTTTATGCATTTTAATTACTTGATTTCCGCGTCCCCTGCCCCTCCCATCTTTGAGTCTCGGAGTGATGGGATCACCAAGGGTGCAACTTTGAATAATTCCAATAAAGGAACAAGCCAGTTGTGACGCTGGTGAACTGGCCCTCTTTATCAAACCAGCTCCAAAATAAGAAGCACTCTTAAGAGAGAGGCTATGAAACCAGGGCTTGCATGTTGCTGGCTTTGGGGTGTGCACAAGAAGAGTCCGCTCAGCAAAGGCAGGGAGGCCAAAGTGGGAGATGCACATGTGTGCCTGTGGGCTAGGGCTCGTGCATGTGTCTGTGGAGTTCCCCTCCCGGAGACCACAGCCACAGGCTCTGCCTTCATCCACGGCCCATCCTGGATGAGGAGCATGTTGAAGCAAAGGCTGCCTTCTCTCCGTGCTCACAAAGGAGCTGCCATGTTTGCAGAGTGGTTTCTTCCTTTCCTTCTATTAATTGTTTTTCTTTCCGCTGTGACGGAATATCCGACAGGAGTAACTTCAGGAACTCAAGCTTGGGTTCACAGTTAGAGAGGAGGATCTCAAGTGCACATGAATGGGGAGGGGAAGCTCAGGGCTTGAACTTGGCCTCTTGTGATTGTGAGGCTGGTCCTGTCCACGACAAGTGTGTATACATGCATGAGTGTGTGTCTGTGTGGCACATGCCTGTGAGGCCAGAGATCAATATCAGGTACTGTTCTTTGGTCAGGAGCCTGTGCAGTAGGCATGGCTGACTGGTCATTGAGCTTCAGGGAGCTGCATGTCCCAGCCTTCCCAGATCTTAGCTCTGCATTCAGGCTTGGCATTTCGGTATGACTTCTGGGGATTCAACTTAGGCTCCTTTATTTGCAGTGTAAGCACTTTACCAATTGGGTTATCTTCCCAGGCCTCAAGCTACTTTTTAAAAATTGTCCTTTCATTCTGGACTATTCTTTTTTATTATTTCATCAAGAATCAACATATGAATATTAGTTATAGCAGTCATCATTTTCTTCCTTAAAATTGCTGTCAGCCACCGTGTGGTTGCTGGGAATTGAGCTCAGGACATCTGGAAGAGCAGCCAGGATTCTTAACCATTGAACCCAAATGTAAGACGCAATAAAAACAATTTTTAAAAGAATGCAAATAATTAAAAAAGAACTAGAGAAACCAAAAAACCAGGTTAGCATTTTTAGTTATTTTTTTCCCCCAAAACAGTGGACTTTGGCTGATTAGGTCTTTGTTCTTGCTTCGGCAGGTGTTGCTGCCTCCGCACCGGCTTCCAAAGCTGAATGGTCTTTCCATCACGGTGTCAGTTGTCCTAAGGTCTAGGGGGCCTGTCATCAAGCACCTCTTTAGAAACTGGCTTTCTTAGATACTTTTAGGAATTATCTTATTACATTGTGATTTGAGCACAAGTCTGCTCACACACAAGAGGCCTCAGCCTGAGTATTTCGGTCTCTGGGGCTAAGGACTGCTGAGCCATACCAGGTCTCAGACCCACTAACTGCTTCTTACACACAGCTTGCTCTGAAATTTTGGACTTTTGTTGCTGTTTTGTTTCGTTTTCTTGCATGTATTTGGTATGCTTGGTGTGTGTATTCTTCATAAGATATGAATGGTGATGGTAATAGTGACTAGTTCCCGGTTTACAGACCAGGAAACTGAGGTCCAAACTGTGCCTTTGCCAATGCTGGGCAGAAACTTATTTTACTCCATAGCCTGTATTTTCCTGATTCTTCTCCTTCCCTCCCTCCCTCCCTCCCGCCTTTACTTTTTTTGATACTAATTCTTTGGCATTAAAAGAACAAAAACAATCCTAGATTTATTAGTGACTGAAAGTATTGGAGGTACTGGCATCAACACCCATAACATCCCTCTGAAAGCCACAGATTCAAGCCGGGATCCTAAGGCTCAGAAGTGGTCAGGAGTTGCAGGTTCAAGACTGTAGGACTTCGGGAAGGAGCCTTGCCTCTCAGGGATCCCACTACCCGCACTGTGTAAGCTTTGCCCTGAAGTCCCTTCTCATTCTGCAATTCTTGGAGCACACCTATGGGGACGCGTTCTTGTTCGGAACAGTTCTACCACCAGGAATCGTATGAAGCAATAAGGCTCTATTCCCCACAGCCACAGCATCTCGCGTCCCCGCTTCCCGAAAGCATATGGCGCTGTGGATGCCTGCCAGGACGCTCTGTGAACGGAAGTGAAGAGGGAATGAGCATCGGCAGCCAACATGTCGGGTTTGCTGCTCTTGTTCTCATTACTGCGCGCGTCAGCAGTGCTGTATCCCGGAGTGGGAGTTAGTGCGTTCTTGCAGATGATTTCCAGGACCAGGGCTCAGGCTCTGCACGGCCAACCATTTCCACTGTCTCCTTACAAGGCTGCCCATGCGCAGCACTCTCCCACTCTCCCAAGCCGAGTCTTCGTTTTGGCATTTTCTACTATCTTGGTGTCTCTGTATTTCCTATATCATAACGAATAGTGGAAGTGGGAAGGCAGGGGGAGGGGAAGGGGGGACAGAGAGAGAGAGAGGAAGAGAGGGAGGGAGGGAGGGAGGGGGTGGACACTCCAGTGTGTCATGTTGACCCTATTTCAGTGAGAGATGGTGGCTCGAAGCCCTGTTGACCTGTCTCATTTGTGCAGGTGAAGAATCTGTGGAATGAGGAGGAAAAAAGGATGGGAGACATTTTCATTCTGAATTTTGTCGGCTTTTCTATTCTTTCTCAGTCTTCTCCAACTCTGACCCACTTTTGCTTTCTATTACAAAGCTAAAGTCCTGGACAGAAAGAAAGAAAAAAAAGGAAGAAAGGAGGGAATGAAGGAAAGAAGGAAGAAAGGGAGGGAGGAAGGGAGGAAGGAAGAAAGAGAAAGGAAGGAAGGAAGGAAGGAAAGAAGAAAGGATGATGAGGATGGGAGAGAAGCAGGATATGCTAAATTAAGTAAATCTCATGAGCAATCACTTTCATTTTGTACAGACTCCATTGGAATCCTGACATTCATGATACAAGCCGGAATTCCATTTCTAAAAGCTTGGACGTTTGCTTGTTTGTTTTGGCTATTTGAGAGGCAGTGATGAGTTTGGGTTTTGTTTTTCTTTTAATCACGGGACATCCTGCAGGCACAAACATTGCTCTGCTGCCAGGCTGTGGCACCCCAGGCCAGAGGGAAGCCAAGCATAAAGCTGGTAGAAAGGCAGAAATGTGACTCATGAATGTCTCAGCATTCTGTGTTTTCTTTGTCTCCAGGGGGCGGGGGTCCGGGGAGGGCCGGGGCGGGTGGGATTGCTGGTTCACAAGGAGCTTGTCCAGCTGACCTTTGCTCCCCAGGGCTTCTTCGGAGACTGGAGTAAGGCACGTGGGCAGAAAGTTGATTTGTGACAAAGTTCTAGTCAGCCATGTAAATTGCAAATTGCCTTGCCGGCTACAAATGACACTCCGCTTAGTGACCCCCAAACTATGACCACTGTAGCTGGCCAGTGTTGCTAGAAGGAGGACATGTGTACTGAGAGGGACACACTCAGTCCTGGATGCCCAGTGTGCAAAGAGGCTCCTTGGGGGGTGGGGAGTAACTTGCTCCAAATCCATGAAACAATGAGCTGCTCTCCGATGGGGGCAGGAGGAATACAGCACGGTGTCCATTCCTGTAAGGCCACAGCCAGTCCCAGTAGAGGCTCAGGGACCTTCAGAATGCTGTGGCCACGGCTGTGCTTTTCCTAAAAGACAGAAAGAAGAGGAAACAGAATTGTCTGGCCACATCGCCTTGGTTGCTTAAATATTGGCCTGCTCTTGCTGTTTTCTTCACTAGTGTTGGATCACTGAAATAATGACCCTGGTCTCTGGTCCCCTTTGGTTTGATTTGGCAGTCAGTGTTTGGAAGGGAGTCCTGGGATGTGTGTTTACTATACAACTGTTTATGTTTGGATAACCCAAGAATATAGAGACAGGGAAAAAAAAAAACGGAAAGGAAATGGAGGTGACTAGAAAAAGTGGAAGGAGACAAGAACCATCGAGGGGGTGGGAGGGGCTGGGAGGGGCCGAAATTGAAACTGTAGCAATGAGAACTCCCGAGGGACACGGCTTCTGAAACACAGCTACCGTCCCTGGTGTCTACGGAAAATATTTTGAAGATTTTGTGACTTTCATAGAATATTTAATAAATGCACATTTTTAATATGGCTAGGTCCCATTTTAAGTTGAAAAGGGTTTATGAAGGCTTAATAGGATATTCGCTCTGAGTCAGGGGGGGATGGAAGCGATAAAGGGGGCGATTTACCTGAGATCTGAGAGGGGCCCTGGGGAAGGCTCTTGACTGCTGTGTAGGATTAATCATCCTCTGAAATCTCAAGTTCGTCTGCATATGTTTTGGAGAGGCATCAAGCCTCATTCTTTCCTCGGTAACTCTGTTTGCTCAGTTTGCTGACACCAGACTCCAAGGCTATTGTCAGGATGGTACTTAGAGCCCATTCGAATTAGGTAGAACATCCTTTGAAATAGTCTTATCCTCATTTTTTCTCAGAATGTGTACAATGAGGAAAATTCATTTCCTTCCTGTCTAGAAAAGTTAATGATCATTTTCCATTATATTAAAATATTACCCATTGTTATGACTTCAGTTTAATGTTCCAGAGTTTTGCTATGCCAAGGCCGAGCCACCCGTGTGTTATTTTAGACTTCCTCAAAAAGAAAAAGTAGATTGTTTAAGATGAGTTATGATTTAAAAAAAAAAAAAAGGCAAGTCACACCATTTGGGGAGAATTAGTAGGTAATTATATATATATTTTTAAATCACTTTTAGCATGAAAGCCCAAATTTTTAAGAGTGTTGACTCCAGAATATAATTATAAATGCCATGTTGAATCTCTGAACCAGAAATAAGAGCTTTCTTTTAAGATATAATAAATGCTTTACGCATTGGAGCACTGTTTCTCTCTCAGTAGCTATGAAAAGTAGAATTATAGGCTACTATTGTATTGGAATCCCTCAAGGAGTTTACTTATTTATTTTAAAATTTCCATAACCTCCCAGGGGTAATTTGTGTCTGAAGAAGACGTGGCATGTTCTTGAAGGAGACACGCTGAAAGGACCAGCGTGGCCTCGGGAAAGTTACAATCTGCGGTTCAGGCAGTGATTTGGCAAATGTGGGCACCCAGAGGCACAGTTTCACCCCTGAAACAAAGAGGAGAGGAGGAGGAGGGAAACCATGGGATCCAAGCAAAGAGTGAAGTGCTCCTGGACAAGGGAGAATAGCCTGGGATGCCTTCCAGGAGCTCAGCAGAGGCACGTCCTCTCCCCCTCCCCCCACCCTGCCATGCCCTCCTGGCCCAGGGTGCCTGGGCCACAGGCTGGAGGGTCAAACAGCACACACTTCCTTTCATTTTCAGAGGCTGAAGTCTGTGATCAAGGTGCTGGTGGGACTGGTCTCCCTGTGCCCTCTGCATCTGGCCTACGGATGGCCACACTCTTGCTGTCTCTTTGCTTGGTGCCCTGTGTGCCTTGGTGCTTCTCTCAATCACAAGGCCACCAGCTATTCCGGAATAGCATGCACCTACTGCCTCACTCTGACCTAACCACCTCCCTGGAAACCCTACAGCCCCAAACAGGCAGCTTCGCATTCGCCCATGTAAGTCCCTTTTCCCTTAATTAGGTCTCTGTAGACATACGTTTTGGGGCACTGGGTCTTTAACAGGACTCCGGAGGACACAATCTAGCCCCCATTGCTTTCTTGATGTGGCTTTTTTTGGTTTGGTTTGGTTTTGAGATACACGCTTTAATATGGAAGGACGGGTGGATGTATCCATGGCTCACAGATGTAGGCTGCCTCTTACACTTGAAGTAACTTGCGGGATGAGAACTAGCCATCTCGACAGACATGTTTCAGGCACTGAAAACTGGAAGAAACTGGTTTTATTTTGGCTGAACTAGTTTTTAACTTTTATAGCGAGCATTTCAGACGTGCTTCAAATGGAGACAATGGCGCGACTCTTCTCTAATAGTGCAAGTGCCTACGTTCCTTGACTGGGCTGAAGAATTGTGACTCTGAACTTCTTGCCCCGTCCATTCTTCTTTTTGTTTTGGTATTTTGTTTTTTTCTTTTTTTTTTAAACACAATCCTACTTGTTGTGTCATTTTATTCCAGGCCTCACAAAAATAAATATTTAATTGTGAGACTATTCAAGCACAAGCCCTATCTTATATGATGACAATGCCATTCTCATGTCTTCAAAATGAATATTAATGTCACATTTTAATCCCAATTCAAATTTTCTTCGTCTCAAGAAAATTGTAATGTATTGCACCAAGCAAGAGTCTAGACAAGACTGTTATTGCATTTGGTTGTTAGTGGACCATTTGTTGTGGGAAAATGGTATTTCCAGAGACAGCCACTTAGCTTGTCCTGTAAAGTTGGGGTTGTATTTGTTTACCCAAATAAATACCCAAATAAGTTCACTGCCTGATGGGGTGGGTCTGGATAGAATTCAAGGTGTTTTAACCTTGATAGGTTCTGCATATTGACCTGGTGAGTGGTCAGCCTTACCAGACAGAGAATTAAGCTAGTTTTTCTTTAGTTTCTCTATTTCTGTATCATTGTAGAGGAGTCTGTAATCTTACCACTAATAATAGATAACATTTCCAATACAAAACACACAAGAAATGGGCAACTTTCCCCAGTTCATTCCTACATGGCCTGGGCTTCAACTGCCCCTCTTTGCCTCTCTTTAAGAAAACAAACTTGTCTCAAAGCTAGCTTCACTGTTACTCAAGGCCACTGTCCTTTCTTTGAGTCTTCCAAGCTCAACATCGATTTCCTCATGGACCCTACATGTATGCTTATGACCACAGGAACTGCCTGTTTCATCCACATCAACTAGACATGGAACCCAGCTCCTTAAGGGCTATTCACAAACTGTCGCTCACTCCCATTCAGCACCTTGTGAGCTTTGCCACTTACAAGGCTAGGAGCAGAACCACCGAAATGACTGACAGAGTCAAACCTGAGGACCGAGTTGGATTCCCTAAAGAAATGGTGGTAGGAGAGGTATCTCCCATAGCATAGTTGTCTTCAGACCTTCACACCAAGTGTCCCATGCGTGCACACACACAAACATACAAATGATAATAATAAACAATCCAATGGATTGAGAGCAGCCACGTGGGTCCCAACCCACTTCATCAGGCTTTCTTTCCATCCCCTCTCTCTATCTCATTCAGAGCAACTTAGCAACTCTCCACTTCGAATGGCTTGCTAAAACCCTTCTCCATCCCAGTATATTTGGGGCTCTCCTTCAGTCAAGTTTAGAGAAATGAGCTCTTCTCCATCTTCTGGTAAGTGGACACCGATTAGCCCTAACTTCCAAGCCAGCCATGCCCACCCTAGGCTGTCCTAGGTGTGCTGCAGTTATCTCTTTAAACGCCCTTCTCTGACTGTGCAGGTCACTAGGGATGCTGCTTGCCTGGTACACTTACCACTGTGCAGAAAATACTGTCAGCAAAAATGATGCCCCATACTCTAAATGGCTTTTAAATTTTGTTGAATTGTAATACACCCTGAGTATAGAAGTTTCACCTGTGTGCAGCTTTCAGCATCCCCACTGAAAACCTGCCCTTTCAAGTTTTCTCAAGTTCTGGTCTGCGGCCAACGAATTCTCACTTACAATAGAAAACAACACAAAACAAAAAACAAAATCTGAATAATTGTGTCTCGCCCAATCCAGCAGAGCACAAAGGATAAATGGAATTGCTCTCTTTGAATTTGGCTTGAGGAAGATGCCCAATGATACAAATAATCCTGACTGCCAGAAACTGTGGAATCCATCAATATGAGACCAATTCTGGCCGTTATATCTTGAATCTGCTTACAATCGCTTATGTACCTTCTGGAGTAGGATAAGCTTACAGTTCTCTCTCTCTCTCTCTCTCTCTCTCTCTCTCTCTCTCTCTCTCTCTCTGTGTGTGTGTGTGTGTGTGTGTGAGAGAGAGAGAGAGAGGGGGGGGAGCACTAGAGCAAGTGTGAAGAACAGAAATGGGCATCCGGTATTTTCCTCAATTGTTTCTGTACCGTGTGTGTGTGTATCTCTATGTGCGTGGTATGTGCATATTATTTATTTATTTTTGATCTATAATCTCTCCCTGAACCTGGGGCTTCCTGACTGTCTAGACCAGGAGCTTCCTCTCTCCATCTCCCTAGTACTGAGATTACAGGCACAGTGCTGCGCCCCTGAGCTCAGCTTTTTATGCAGAGCCTGGAGATGTAGACCAGGCCCACGCTTGTGTGGCAAGCAGTTTACGGAGGGAGCTGTCTTCCCAGCTCTGGTCAGGTTCCTTCTGTCCCTCTTCCCCCACGTTCTCTGTCATTCCCCTCAGCTTCCAGTCGTCCTAAACTTGCCCTTCTCCCGAGGACTCCAACACCAGCTGCGGGTCCATCACCCGAAGGACGAGTGAGAATATTGACTCTGAGTGTGAGTGCACTTGAGCGATGTCGGGGTTTTCAACTCCTCCAAACTTCCTAACCAGAAATGCACCTTGTGAAATGAACGTGCACACATAGCAACGCTGCAAGATGCCCACGTGTTCATGGGAAGCCACACTCACGAGCTCCTGACTCTGGTCTTTCAAATAAAAGAATCACAACATCTTAATTGCCTCCTTCCTAAGCCAGGGTGTTGGTCATTTTTTGCTACCAGAGCTTCCTGTCGAGTAAATACATCTACTGTCTGACCATGCATCCCTTGGGTCTGTTTGCAAAGGGTATTCTAATGGCTACATGATTTGAATCACTCTACATTTCCAATGTACCCGCCTCATTACCGTACAGAATCTGTCTGTCCTTTGTTTGGAGATGTGCATACTGTGAAGGCCAGAATGTCTTACATCTCAGGTGAAAATAGTAGATTTATGAGCTGTCCTGTTCTTGTCTGCTCTGTCCTAAGGCCACAGCCTCAAAACATCAGTCCCTGAAACCTGTTTTGGTGTCAACTCTGCAATTCTGCTTCTAAAGAACATTTCATAATGAAACCTTAGAAACAAGCACACAGAGGTCTCTCTCCTGACGTACCCCAGAAGGTCGCATGCTCTAATTCAGCTTCGAGGGACACTAATCATATTCAGCGTGTGAGCAGGGAGGCTTACAGTTGGAGATGACACCATCATTTGCATAGGATGTAAAAATGAAGGACCATTAATTTTATAGCATTAATTGAAGAGCAGAAGTGTTAGACCTCTATAATTATCTTCAGTGAATACATTTCAAAGACATCTCCACAAATGAGGCTTGTGCGCACGACCGCGCGGGGATGGAGACACAAAGAACAGAGCGAGGCCGCCACTTCGTCCTCCTCCAGGATGCGCAGATGAGGCTAAGCTGGAAGCCTAACTGAAATCTGAATCGCCTCTTCTGTGTGGAAACAAGACGCGTGTGAATTCTAGACTCTCGGGGGGACAGTTCGCACAGACGGAGGCTACCCAGCTTGAATGCCACATTTCAGAGTCACGGAGACACAGAACAAGAGAGGTGGCAGCTCTAGGGGGTGGGCCATGGCCCCATATGTCCTCCAGCACTCTCTCCATCCATCATAGCTTTGCCAGGACCCAGAGCCCTTCCTCCTAGCAGGCCATTGCCATACCCCGCGTTTACCAGTCCTATGTGTGTTCCCACAGGCTAATGCCTCAGCTCAACAGACATGGGTTCAGATAAGTAGTCGCTCGGCAGTACCGGTCATCTTAGGGGTTTGCAGTCCAAGGTTAAAATGAAACTGCTTTCCCTCCCTCCCTCTCTCCCTCCTTCCCTCCCTCCCTCTCTCCCTCCCTTCCTCTTTCCCTTCCTCCCTTTCTCCCTTTCTCCCTCTCTCCCTCTCTCCCTCCCTCCCTCCCTCCCTCCCTCCCTCATTTCTCTCTCCCTCTCTCTGTTTGAGGCCGGGTTTCATATAGTTCAGGCTGGCTACAAAATCGGAAGCCTTGAACTCCTTAATCCTTCTGACTCCACCTCCCAAGTCCTAGCATGAACCACAGTACCCAGTTGGAAAGTAGCATTTCTAAGGATTTCAGCAGAATATGAGAGGAGTCATTTTTAAGTGCCAGTAGTTTTGGAGTCAAAAAAGTCAAAGGAGAATAAAGGATATGGATTATTGGGGAAGGGGAAAGAAGTGACAGAAAGGAAAAGCCAGCTGTGTGATTGTGGTGACACCGAGCTGAATCAAACGCATCTCTCAATTCTCAGGGCTGCTGGGCCATTGTTTTGAGTGCAGAGGTCTTGGGAATGGGAGGAACTGGAAAGGGGAGGTGCCGCCTGAGGCTGAAGAGCTACTTGGGAGTTTTAGTAATTATATTGACATGAAAGACTCATCGCTTTTAAAAATACGAGCTACCTCTGAACCTTAGAGTCCCAGAATCTCCCCGGGGTATAATTTCAGGTTCCTGAGGGGAAGGTTGGAAGGCAGTGGTGTAAATCTAGTAAGCCTTTAGCTAATGAGCTAACCCGATGCACACACTCTGTTTAAATGCCCCTGTCTCCAGGGTCCCTGCAGGAGCGATAACCCTGGTGAGAATCTCAGGTACCACTACATACCAGGAGAGGAAGTGCTTGTGAGCATGTGGGGCTTTTAGGCTGTCTTACCCTAAGGAGCATTGTCTCATTGTGTGAGAAGCGTCTCTAGGGTTAAGGGGTTCCGAGGGGTGGTGACGGCTTCCTTTCAATTCTTATATATATATACCTCTCAGCTCAATTTGCCTTTCATTTCATGCTTCATTTACTTAGTCTGGTACAACATTCTCTTCTTCTTTAAGGCTTTCTTGAGATAGATTGTATATACAATAAACTTTACATATTTAAAGTGTACAATTGGATGTGTTTGAAACCCCACTACACACACACACACCTACTTGGGAAGTCAAAGCATCAAACACTTCTGTTACTACCCAAAGTTTCCCATCCTCTTGCTTCCTTCCCTTCCTTCCCTCTTCCCTGGTCCCCAGCAACTGCTGACCTGTTTTCGAATGCTGAAGGTTGGCGTGCATTTTCTGGATATTTACCTAAATGCAAACACAGATGCCGGTTCCACTCTTCCTTTGCCAGGCTCCTCTCATTCATCAGCATTATATTTTGCTACGCTGCCTGAGACATTACTACATCGTGCGAGAAATAGCTTCAAGCTCTGAGATGGTCCACAGAGTGACAAGATACGTGTCTCACACAGGATGTGAGCATTGACTTTTGTACAATGCTTTGTTCTGAGACATTCATGGAACTGTACAGCTAGGCTCCTCCTTGGGTTTTAGAAGAAAAGGAGTATGCCTTAGTTTGGGATGGGGGATTAATTCTTATTATTTATTCTTCTCTTGTGGTTTACATTCCAAGGACTTGAGGGAGACTTCCTCAGATCAGTCTATGGACCTGGGTGTGAAGCATGCTCATTTCCTTCGATTACTTCAACAAAGCAGAATGCTGACCTTTTGTGGGGAATGTTAATCAGGCCAGCACACCTGTGAGAGTGACTTACTTCCTGCTTGCTTTTCTACCAGCCTGCTGCAGAAACCAGAAGTACCACATGGCGGAGATGGGACTAAGAGACCTCCAAGGCTCTCCTCTATCTGCATCTCAGAGTCAAAACAGCCACTCATGCACAGAGTCAAAACGCGCGCACACACACACACGCACGCACACACACACACACACACACACACACACAGACACACACACAATATCTCCACAGCAGCCACACTGCAGACCAAGGTCTCCTTAAGTGTTTCGGGTCACACTTCTACACTTGCAAATGACAGAAAAGTAATAAAAAGTAATGAAAGTGACAAACCAAACCAAACCAAACCAAAGCAGGCAAGTGACCCAAGCAGTCAAAATTCCTGGGTTGGCTGGACTGGAGCCAGAGACTCAAGCATGTCCACACCTGGCCCTTTTTAGTTCTGCCTTTCTCTGTATTGATTTTCCTCACAGGCCATTCATTCTCTCTGTATAGCGATTCCTGCAGCTTCGGGCTCAAGCCTGATGCCCCCGAGCCTAGGAAAGTCTCAACCCTGTCCCAACAAAAGCAAGTCAGAGAGAAGGAAGATGCTGGACAGAATTTCACTGTGTTTACCCACGGCTGAGGGTAAAATGGGAGAGAGAATCACCAAAGATCGCTGTGAGGAGGATACCTTCTCCCCCCAGAGAAACTAAGTACATTAACTAAAAAAGGAAGGGGGAGGGGCATAGATTCTGAGCACATAATATAATGGATAGTGATCACTGGGATTGTTCTGATATATATATCATATATATATACATATATCAGATACATATATATAAGATATATATCGCCTGTTATATATATATATGTTATATAGGTTATATATATAGCCAGGGCACAGCTATACTATCAGGACCTAAACTCAAACACTCTTCATGAGATTTTGAAACATGATGCGAAGAAAGGAATACTGAATGATCTCTGTGGAGGAGAGCTGTGGAGAGGAGTCATCTTTCAGAAGAAGGAGTGACAGTGACCTAGAGGAAGTACTCTGCCGAGTACGAGCCACACACTGTGTTAGCAACAGCAATGGGGTGGGGTAGGGGGTTGTCACTAGAGCATGATGGTGGCATTATATGAACTTTATTTATGGCTCTGTAAACTTTATGATTGCATTTTGGCTCTCTGTGAACTGATTGGTTAATATGATTAATACACCATATATCTGTATATCTCAGCTCATGCAAGCTAGCTGACTGGTTGTTATTTAAACAGCAAAATGGAGAGTTATACTGCTCTGTACAGAGTGTTTCTGGAACCCAGTGCTTCTCCTGGGTTCCTGGGTACCTCCATGTATTGCTCTGTCTGGTGTAGAACTCAATAGAAGACTATAGCAACTCTAAGAATCCTTTGACCAATACATGGATCTCAAGAGTGAATTCAGGCTGTTAAACATATAAAGAAATGAGCTTCTAGTGTGGATTTTCTAGTGAAAACCTCAGATAGCATTAAAGACCAGGTACCAGGAGAAAAATTCTTAATGTTCTTCTAGGAGATTAGCATCCTCTGAGAATGAGCCTTGGGAACGCTGTAATAGGAGGAATTGAAGTATATGGATGGTGTTAATTCCTCAAGCATACATCAAATTGCATCAAAGAACTTAATATCTGTACCCTGGGCAGGATCCTAAGAAGAGGAACCTCTTGGTACTAAGCTAAACTATACTTCTCAGGTGCGACGCCAAAGCTTAAGTTTGGTCCTGATGTAGTAGCCAAATTGCAATGCTAATAGAAAATTATAGCCTTATCGAGTCTTTCATGTCAAAGTTAGGGCATACTTAATGGAGAAGAAAAGAGCCTTTGGAATCTAATTTAAGGACATATAAAAATCTTTCAGTGACTCAAAGAATCCTGAATTACCATTGGTTCTAAACATCTGGCCTATCACCAATGAGCAACTGGGCTTGCAGAATGATAGGGTGTCTGCTGAGGTCTCAGTGAGGGTGTTGACTGGATGATAGCAAGCTAGGGGTTGTCTGTGTATCATATGGTATATCCTCAGATCCATCATGTATTTTTGGTGCTCTTTAATCTCTTATACCATAAAATGCATGGACTCAGAATCAAAATGTAGAAGCTGAAAAGGTACAGTAAATCAAACAACCCTACTGCAGAAGTTTTCCTTTCAATCCCTGTAGTTCTGGGGTCTTCCAACTTAAAGGACTTAATGCCCAAGGAAAGAATTGTCCTGCCAAGAAAGGGAATGCTGCCATAGAATTGGAAAAGAGGGTCTAGTTTGGACTCTTTGTGCCCCTGCAAGATCAGGCAGCAAAATGGGTTTTCAATATTGGAGTTGGTTCTTACTGATATAGCAAAATAGAGAGTTATTATATCATTCTGTACAACAAGTATACAGCTCTGTACAAGAGGATTTCTGGAACCACAGGGATCCTCTGGGCACCTCCACATATTGTCATGTCTGGGAGTAGAAGACTACAGCAAAAATATATCAAAAGTATCACCAAGAGGCATTCCCCACTCCCAAATAAAGGCTGAAAGAGTCTCTTCATTGGGGAAAGGGCCCACACCTTCTAGTTTTAAAGAGGCTTTGTTCCTGTTATTTTTCAAGCACAGCATAATTATGACGAAGGATGTCATAAAATGCACCCATGGCCATATGATTGCTTGCAGAAATGATATCATAGATCCTCATTTGTGCTCCTTGCAGTACACAGGTGCGTCAACCTATTCTTCATTTCCTTTCTTTTTTCTACCTCCTCTTACTTCTACAAAACCGAATGGCTTATTTTTGCAAAAGCCTGGCTCATGGAACATCAAGATAGATTGACTCAACCAAAGAAGGCGTGCATCCCCTGGAGACCTGAGCCTAGAACTCAAAAACACGTGAACAGAGGAAGCTCTAACTCACCGCTTTGAAGGAGGGGTGTGCCATTTCTCAGTTATGGAAAGTACTACTGCAGGATGTTAGGCAGTAGCATTTGTTCTCAGAAGTGTTGTTACTTTAGGTTAGAAGAAGCAGATAAGAAGATGGGGTGGCTGGAAAGTAGAGAGATGCCAGTGCAGGAGAATTGTCTGTATTCTGTCAATCATGTTTTAAATAAATGCTGATTGGCCAGCCAGGAAGTATAGGCGGGTCAACCAGACAGAAAGTAGAGGCCAGGAGTATTCTGGGAAGCAGGAAGCTCCCTCCACAGTCCTGCCCAGATCACAGAAGAAGCAAAATGTAATCTGCCCAGCTGAGAAAGGAACCGAGCCATGTGGCTAACATAGATAGGAACAATGGGTTAATATAAGCTACAAGAGTTAATAAGGAGCCTGAGCTAATGGGCCAATCAGTTTATAATCTTATGAAGCCCTCTGTGTGATTTTCTTTGGAACTTGCTGGCTGTGGGGTACCGGGTGGGACAGAAAGGCCAACAAGCAGGCCCTCATGTTACAAGATGCTATGGGTGTCCTTTACACTGAAGGCCACCATTTTTCTCTAGTATTTGACAGGCCTTTCACCTGTTCAAGGTAGGGGTTGGAAATTTGCTTTTTCTGTGACCAGATGTGCCATGTAAGATTTCATTTTGATTTCAAGAGCGTGTCACAAAGGGAATGGGTGAGGAAGGTAGTTTGGTCCAGGAGGCAGAGACTCCTTACGTTATCTTAATGGCATCAGAGCCAGCAGTTCTGGCTGTGGTAGCCCACGCCGTTTTGTTCGGGTTGGGGGGGGATGATGACATCTATTTCACAGATTACCCCAGTGGTGCACCCTGAAGACCACTCCTTCCTCCACCACCCCCAGCTCGATTCTATGGCCATTTCAAAATTTCTGCACTACCAAAAATTCATTACCAAGTTCCCTTTCCTGCTTCACCTAGTTGAAGTTGGTTGGTTGGTCCCTGCTAAGGACTGTCACTGAGAGTCAAAAAGGCTTTTCCTGCGTGACACAGCCCCTGCTGAAAGGCACAGAGAAAGGAATCTTCTATGCCTGCAGATGCGGCTGTATCCCCATTGTCCCCTGCTCAACACTCTGGACACACATCAGGTAAAAGGGAAGTGGTTAAACTTAAGCAATTCTTTGCACAAAGGGACATTAGCACAGCTGCAGTTTGCCTAGAAAACTTAAGAGTGGCCCATACAGGGAAAGCCCATCTGTTTGGGGACACTAAATCTGCTGGCAGTCCACGGGATATCGCACACCCAACGCAGGGACTCTAACTGTGAAAGCCTAATTCTATAGACAAATCGTATTTGCCCCTTCTGGCAGCCTAGTGGGATACATTGCCGTGCGCAGGGGCTGTGCACTCCGTCAGTCTGTAGCTGTTATGTGTTATCAGGTCTGCGGCATAGCTGGACTAAATCTGAGTTTCATACTGGATCGGGGGGAAATTCTGAAATAGCTTATCCCCAAAGAATACAAAATGTGCTTTCAACTCGAAATTCCTAGAAAACCCTTTGTAAAAAAAAAAAATACTTCAAGGTTTTTAACTAAGAAGAATGCTTAATAAACCAGGTTTCTAAGGATTCTTGGTTGTCATTTATCAGGTGCTCAAAATGAATTTTTCTTGTAATTTGTGTTTTTTAAGGTTCTGGATTTGGGACTTAAAATCATCCAGTCTGTCAAAGCTTGTGTCATCCTGGGTTAGTGGGTTCTAACGAAGGCCATTATCAAAAGGATAGCTTGTTCTCTGATTACTCACACGTACGAACTATCTTTCCTTTATAGCCCATTTTAGTACAAGTGCCCAACATCCGCCTGCTTCGCTGGTACCATATGGTGTTGATGTAGGTTTATTTAGGCTCTGTGTTATCTGGGGAGCTGGAAATTGACTGGGGAGCTAAGCAAACTCTTACCTCCTGCTGGCTTCGTTGCTTGCCTATGCTGCACTGTAAATAAATCACTGAGCCCCTGAGCCTCTGTTTTCCCATTTAGAGAATGGGATGGGTGAATGTCTTCTTTGCAGGCTCTTGGGAAGCCAGGGAGTGTGAAGGTCTGCTGCATGCCCGAAGGCCAAGAGCTGGTAGAGACAAACGCATGCAGTAGTGGTGTCTGGGAGAAGGTAACGCAAGCCTGCCAAGGAGAGATAGTGCCTCTTCCTAGACTCATTATTCAGAGAGCTCAAAAGCAAGCATGGCCCTTTTCACATTTCCCTCTAGAGCATTTCCTGTCTTTCCTGTGGGATTAATTGGTGGTAGGCACCCAAATTCCACATCCTCAAAGGGAGGATATGCATCTTATTCCCATCATTGCTTTTTCTCCCTTCGCCTTGTTTTGTTTGTTTTCTCAGAGACGGTAAGGAGAAGAGCTGTGGTTTTGAGGGTTAGCCTTGCAGACCCAAAGGTGTTTGCACAAAGCGGCAGGGCTCAGCTTGTCCCACCTCCTGTCTTCACAGAGCTGTCTTTTTGAGAAGACCAGTTGGGACAAGGAATAGGGAACTCATTGTCTCTCCTCCTGACAAGCTTGCTTAAGAGGCACTAGACCATCTATGCCAGTTAAGGCTGCAGCCTATGACAAAGAGGCCCAGCTACACAGTGACTTATGAACACACACCCCACCGTCTCTCGGAGCACACTAGCCCAGCCCAGTGGTTGTCTCCTCTTCCCTTCTTCCATCCTGAGCACAGTTCTGCTCATGATGTGAAATATCAGAGCAGGGCATTTTAGAAAACTGTTGTGCTTAGTCAAGGATGCTCGAGGGAGATGGGTCACCACCAGTGGAATATTTTATCTCTTCTTCGGATGTCTGTTTCGTCATTTTCAATGACGTTTGACGCTTCTTGTTGACAAGAACCTTGGGCAGTGGCTTTCCCAGGCTCAAAACACTCACAGTCCATGGTCCTCTTCCCTAACCCCGTTCCCTGGAAGCTTGGAGACAGGATGTGAACCTGGCCAACTAGAGCTCTAGATCTGGTGAAGACACCCACAGGATAAGAATGAGCAAAGCATGGGTAACGTGCCCTCGGTGGAGACACTCAGGGCAGCTCTCAACACCAAGAGCAGGGTACTGTCTCAGGGAAAGTGTAATCAGGCTTTCAAAAGAAAAGGGGGTCTCAACTCACTATAAGCTAGCCGACTGAATAAAAACCGTGAAGCAAGGGAAATGGTTTTGGGCCAAAGAATACTAACAAGTCAGCAACAAAAACCACAGCAAATCCAAGCAATCCCTTCCTCAAACCTCAGAACAAATGAAATCAAGAATATGAAAATGGAGGTTTCAGAGGATAAACCCCTGCTGAGCATAATCGCAGGTCAGTTCTTTAGGAGCCCTGGTTTGCCACCTATGATATTAGGATCTAATTTTCAAAACAATGGGAAAATTACTAAAGAAATGTTTAAAGCGTGTATTACAAGCCTTCTGTGTTGTAAAAAGATCAATCACTCACAGATGAAGAAAAGGACACCCCCAGATATGGCATCTCAAAGCCACTAGGGTCAGATTTACATAAAGTACCAAGTAAAATTACAGACTCTTGGCCTCTCCCTCGTATACTCGCTGAGTTGGAATCTCCAAGCATAAACCCCACAAACCTACACTTGTACACATAAGACGTTCTCAAAGTAATTTGGATGTCTACTGGGTGCTTAAACATCAGTGGTGGCAGAATCTCGGGGACCAGAGACTAAAAATGGGGTGACAGAAGGGGCGTCCCAGATCCCAGATACCGATGGGCAGAGTGGAGAAAGCACTCGTTTTAGGCATGGAGCTAGGAATCTATGGCTCTGAGAAAGCCTTGATCCCAAGAACAGTAGCTATAACTCTTCCCCCACAGAGGTCAACAAAGGTCAATCTGCTTAAATGTAGGAACTATTCTGCCTCTGAACGGGCAGTGGACTCCAAGCTGCCTGTTGAGGGGACATAGACAGGATGAGCACATAGGTAGGTTCTAGCGTGAAGCTGGGAACACCTGACTGGTGCATTCTAGCAACACACCACACTTTTGGATGATTTAAAAATCTGCTTGCTTTGTGACTAAGTAAACTTCCTATTCATCCTGTGGCTCGGAAAGTTGACACTGATAAGGTCAGAGACATGTTGGTTGGTGGTGCATCTGCAGTCTGCCTGCCTCAAAGAAAGGTCACAATGCTCCTCTTGCTTACTTGGAATCAGTAAGCCATAATCAGAAGATTGGAAGGCGTCACGCATAGAGACAACTGAAGCCTTCAAGAGCTCAACCAGAAGAGCGTCCACTCCTGCAGAGACCACTATCACCTGCATTTCTGCTGGGGTGGTTGTTTTAGCTTTTCTGTGTTTTCCCTGCAGGTGGCTTGTTTGAGTATCCGTGCTGCAGATTCCTTGGCTGAGCACCCAAAGCCAGTGGGGTGCAGGTCCAGGAATAGAATCTAACCTTCTCACCATGGCCTGCCACAGACTTGCCCAGTGACCTCAGACCTCATGACCTTTTCCCAAGGCATAGAATGCCAAAGACAATAGGCAGGCGTTTCGAATAGTGCTCTTTCCCATCTTTAGCTCTCACAACACTCAGAGCCAAGCTTAGTCTTACAACACCCTATTGGCTCTCATTTTAGGGCAATGAGGCCCATAACAAACAAAGAAACACATCCGCAATTGGGTGGACTCAACACCGAAGCTCTTTTCTCTTTCTTCTAGCAGCTCCTGGAAAGGGCTCAGTTGGTTGTTGATGGAATGTGGGTAGGGACTTGCTACCTACAGTCATTTAAGGATTCAGGATGGCAGAACCTAAATTGCCTTCGACCTTTGCTTCCAAGGTCGCCTGGGCATTTCCCAGCCACGAGAAAAGGAAACCTGAAGGATGGAACTTCTGACATCCAGACCTGAAGTAACTAGCCCACGGCAAGGAAGCTAGTTACATAGCCACACCAAACCAAAAAGGGAGGCAAAAAATGCAGAGGAAATAAATCATTTTAAACAAATAAGGAATCCTGAGCAATCTGTAGAATAAAAGGAAGATGCTTTTAGGAACAGGTGTGGAAAAGGTCAGTGGAATCCGGAGACTCTCTTTTGACTACTACCTATAATTTCCAGCTCATTCATGCACGGTCCACTCACAAACTATAACACTCCCTCTCCAGTTTTACTTATTTTATGTGTACGTCTAGTGTATGCATATATGCCACGTGTATGCCTGTATGCCACATATATGCACTGCCTACAGAAATAAGAAGACATCAGATCCTCTGGAACTGAGTTACATGTGATTGAGTCGACCAGTATGGGTGCTGAACCTAAAGTCTGGTCCTCAGTGAGTATTCGTACCCGCTGAGCCATCTTCCAACCTCTATTCAGCCTTTGTTGTATATCAGATACTCTGATAAATGCTTAAAGGGGATTTGAAGCATACAAAAGTTAGTCTCTAGCTCAAAGAGTTCACAACATAATAGGAGAAAAATAAAAACAATAACAAACATGCTAGGGAAGTACCTCTGTTTGCAGAGTTCTTAGTATGAATGAAGCCCTAACTTTGATTTTTTGCACAGCATATAAAACTAGGTGTGGTAGCTTATGCCAGTCTATAATCCCAGCCTAGAAAGGTGAAGACAGGGGAATCAGAAATTCAAGGTCATCTTCAACTACATAGTGAGTTTCAGGTTGGCCTGAGATATATGAGACCCTATTTTTTTTAAAAAAAAGAACAAAATAATAACAAAAATAAATGCTGTAATCGATGGATTTGTACAGAAGGCATGTTGTATAAAAATGATTGTGTAAATACAAGGGTTAAGTCTACCTAGATGAGTCCTTACTTATGACTTACTTCTCTATACAAAAGAAAGAAAAGAAGAATTTTGAATTGGCACTAGCGTTAGAAGATGCATAAGGTAATGAAAGGTTAGTAAGTATGACATGGGATTTCCCTCTGCGTGCTGTGATTGCCATTAATGAATAAAGATCTGCTTTGAGCCTATGGCAGAGCAGGGTGGGGCAGAGCAGAGCTAGGTGGGGAAAAGTGGACTGAATGCTGGGAGAAAGAAGGGCAGAGTCAGGGAGAAGCCATGTAGCCCCTCTGGAACTGGACAGAACTTTACCCCATAAGCCACTGCCATGTGGCAATACAGAGATGAATAGAAATGGGTTAAATTAATATGTAAGAGCTAGCCAATAAGACGCTAGAGCTAATTTAATTAATACAGTTTCTGTGTGATTATTTTGGGGCTAAGCAGCTAGGAACTAACTAACGGCCTCCTTGCAACACAGCATTTAAAGATGGAACGTGGGGGCTAAAGAGATGGCTCAGTGGTTAGGGGTAGGTAGGGGTAGACACTACTCTTCCAGACGGCCAAAGCTTGATTCACAGTGTCAGTTGGCTCACGACTACCTGCATTCCAGCTCCGTGGGAACCTGACACTTCTGTTTCCTTGGGTGTCTGCACATACATACACTTACCCACACAGACAAAAACACACGTGCTCAAATTTAATAAAAATAAACCCGTACAAAATGGAATGTGGGAAATACATTGGTAGAACAAAGAACGAGGAACAAGAAGCATGGGAGACAAAGGTGAACAGGTGGGTTAGAGTTAATTACCAAAGGTGGCACACGCTTGCAATGACTTTTTGCTTTTTCTAATTATGCACTGTTTCCCCCTCACCCTTCTCAAATACCTGGTTCAAACCCCCAGTCTCAGAGTATTCAGGTATGGCTAGACTCAGGACCCAAGTGCTCTCTGTCTCTCTACTGTCCCCTCCACCTGTCTGGAGCAGTGAAGCCTCGGGTTTGGTATGGTAGCAAAGTAGAAGCAACACACTTGGTCTCTCCATTCCCCACCTTCGCACTCAACAGAAAGATGCAGTCAAATTCCTTGGTTTACGGAACTTTTGTCCCCATCCCTAGACCATCTCATTCTCCCATTAACCAGTTGCTGAGTATCCTCTGCTGTCAGCTTGGAGTTGGTAAAGGGTGCTTCTTCAAAAGGGAAACCAAGGTACAGTTACAAGGTGAAGGATGAATGAGCTATTAAATGAGAAAAAAAAGGTCCACTACCCAGAATTCCACTGCACAGGCTTTCCAGCCCAACTGGCAAATTATCAGTGCCCAAAACACACCTTGATTTTCTAATACATCTACCTTTTAGCAGACCACAGCTTTTTTTTCTTTTCTTAATTATTCTTACTCCTTTTAGTTGGTCTAAATCTTACCTTCTTTAAAAGTTAAGCAAAAGAATAAATGCAAATCCATTTTTTAGGAGGTCTGATGTGTTCAGGGCTTCTTAGAAATAAACACAACACTTCATGTCTACACAATAACTCTTTAAGAAACCATTAAAGACTACCTAAAATTCCTTTAGGGAAACCACTGGGTATGCGCACACGTGTGTGTGTGTGTGTGTGTGTGTGTGTGTGTGTGTGTGTCTGTGTGTGTGTGTGTCTGTGTGTGTGTGTGTCTGTGTGTATGTCTGTGTGTCTGTGTGTGTCTGTGTTTTGCCTATGCACTTGTGTGCCATGTGTGAGAGATTAGAAGACAGTTGCAACAGTTCGTCCTTCTCAGGTACCATCCACCTTGGTTTCGGAGTCACAGACTCTCACTGCCATGGGTGGGCTCTTTTTAGCATGCCCCATTGATCTGCTTGTCTCCATTGCCCCAGCACTGGGACTGCAGTCATGGACCGCCACACCCACCTTTTTGTGTGGGTTCTGGGGGTTGAGCTCAGGTCCCAGGCTTTCCAGTAAGCACTTGCCAACTGAGCTCTCTCTCATCAGCCTCTGCCGTGCGCCTCTTTATCATCCCTTGATAGTTCATTTACATTCCACTTGATTTACATGTTTCTATTCCTCCTTGTTCTGAAGTGAGTTTAAGGCAGCCTGCTAAATGCATATGTATCACAAAGCAGAATAAAACTAAAACATGAGACAGTAAGATTCTTTGGGGAGTTCAGTTCCCGTCTAAGAAACTTGACTACTCTGAAGTTGCCATGTTGGGCAGTACAAAACTACCCATGGCGAATGATCTGTCAGCTAGCCCCTCACTGCTCCAGGTATCAGACTTATGAACAAAGAAACCATTCTTGGCAGTTCAGTCCAGAGTACAGCCAATGAAGCAGGATGGAGAAATCCAAGCAATAGCAGGAAGTTAGAATCAAGAAATAGGGGAAGTCTTCCTAGGTGTGTCCAGCCACGTGAACCATTTCTATTGAGACCTCAAACATGATGAAGATGATACAAATCTTACCCATATGTCCTGATAATTTAGACCCAGAATCACATTCAAGGTACTGCATCAGGCACGGAGGTGGTGCAGGGGTGATCAGGGCTGTGTTTAACCCTTATAGAGTATAGCATGCAAGACTTGGAGGAAACAGAAAGCTAAGAGTTGTACATCGTAGTTCTGGGTCTAGATAAGATAGAATAATCACACGCTGTCCCTCTCAGCTAGAAACCCCATAGATTGCATCAGGGGCTTTGAAAAGTATTGACCTTAGTACACTGGAGAGACTAGAATTTGAAGCACCATTATTTTTCCTGATTTTATTCTTTAGACTGAAGTCCACGGAGCCCAGCACCTGGCAAAGGTGTGCATGGACCAACCTTCCAGTTCTAGCTTGAACAGCAAGAAAAAGCTCTCTTGATATTTTCTCTAGGTTTTTGGTTCTTTCCACTCTCACACACCCTACTGTCAAGCAAGGTGTCATGGTGGCATCAACCCAGAGGCTCATGGGACTAAAATCTACAGGAGGGCCATCTCCCTCTGCTCAGTGGATCTGTGGGGAAGGAACTACTGCTGTTTTCATTTTCATATCTGGTCCTGGACAGCTACAGGAAGTGCACACAAGAGTAGGTTCTATAGAGCACCACGCGGAGTTGAAACAGGAACCTGGTCAGTGGGAAGTATCTGAGTGATTGCAAACCTTTTACAAATTCTGGGGCTTACTTTGAGACTACGGCATGTGACCGTCACCCTAAAGAGCATACCAGTACTCAGAGAGTGAATCGTGAGATAATCCACCACCCAGGCCTCCAATTAGCCAATGAGGAGCACACAGATGGGACAAATCTAAATGTCAGTGCAAGGTCTTCACCAACCATGAACATACTCTAACACAAAATCATCAGTATTCTCTATAGTATTTAGAAAAGACTCGGAGTTCAGCCCTGTAAACTTAAAATATCCAGAACACGACCCGAATTCATCAGCATACAAAAGCCCACAAAAGTCTCACTCAGCTTGCACGACGTCAGTCAATCGATGTGAATGACAAGACAAAGAATGGAAAGAACTGTCCTAAAATTGCTCCCTCGGGGAAGGGTAAAAAATTAATGCAATAATATTCTTAGCAAAGAAATAAGATAAGCCACACGGACGTTTTAGTTGAAGAAACACCTAAAAGTTAAAAACCCACTAGACGGGCCCAAGAGCAGGTTGGAAATGAAGGAGGAAGAGAAAATGAAGTAGAGGAGAGACTAGCAGAAATTATCTTAATAACAATAAAGAGGGGGAAGTATCGAATAAAAACGCATAACCCCCAGAATTGGATACATCAAGAGGCATAATGCCCCTGTCATCAGAGTCTCAGGGGAGAGAATAGAGATTGAAGTAAAGAAATAATATTTGAAGAAATAATGCCTCAAAACATATCAGTTTGGTGAAAAGCACAGTCTGCATTCACAGAACTAAGCAATCCCAAATAGAATCATTTTTAAAGGCATGCCCAGAAATAATATAATCAAATGACTATAACCGAATGGAAACAGCCCCTGGTAGCCAGCCTTGTTACTAAGTCAGGGAGGCCAAGCAGAAGTGGTGCAAATGTTTGAAGAAGGGAAAGAAATACATCTCAGAGAAGAATTCCCACCCAGAGGAAGTGTGCTCGTGGAACTGAGGTGAAGTGAAGGCATCCTCACAGGAGGGTTGTTAAGTGGCCGGCTCCAAAGGAGTTGCTTAAAAAGTCTTGTTGTTGTTGTTTTTGGTTGGTTGGTTGGTTGGTTTTTTGTTTTGTTTTGTTTTGTTTAGAGAAAAGAGAAATGATACTATAAGAAAATGTATGATATTAGTGAATGGAGACATTGCTCAGAACAGGTGCATGCCACACAAACATGAGGACTTGAGTTCATATCCCCAAAGCCATGTGAAATATCAAGCAGGGCACACACCCCTAATTCCAATACTTGGGGTGGAAATGGTGCACAGAGGCAGGAGTACCCCTGGGGTTCACTGTACAGTGAGTCCCAACACATCAACGAGGTGTAGGCTCAGTGAGAGAGCCTGTCTAAAAAATAATGGAGGGGATGATTGAAGAACATGTGTAATCTCTGACCTCCACACTCATGTGCTTATACATAGGTGCACATGGAGCACACATGGAGAGAGAGAAACAGAGTGAGAAAAACTTTAATATATTATAAATAAAAAACAATAGATTGTAAATACCTGAATTAATATAATACACTTCAGAAGATCTCACCACATGGTAATAAAATACACAACTATGACACCGTAAAGGCTTAAGGACCCATATAGAGTGGTAAACATTCTGGTTTGTTTTGTCTTTTTGTTTTTTTAAAGACAGGGTTTCTCTGTGTATCCTTGAATGCCCTGAAACCCACTTTGTAGATCAAGCTGGCACTGAACTCAGGATCTACCTGCTTCTGCTTTCCAAGTGCTGGGTTTAAAGGTGTGTGGCACCACACTCAGAGGTACAGTTTTTTTGTTTGACTTTTGAAGTGGTAAAATTTTGATTTTAAGTCAGCTAAATGTGTATACTATTTACTAAAATATACATATAGCAACTAAAAGGAATCCCACATAAAGACACAACAAGAAGTACAGTAGATGATTTAAACTAGAACACTAAGCCATAGTCAAATAACACAAATTGAAGTAGGATTTAGGAAATGAAATGAAGAATAAATGATAAAAATGGACATAAGTAAAGCATATGAAACATAACATTAAATAAAATGATCAACTGGGTGGTGGTACATGTCTTTAATTCCAGAGGTCAGGAGGCAGAGACAGGTGGATCTCTGTGAGTTCGAGGTCAACCTGGTCTCTGTGAGTTCAAGGCAGCCAGGGCTACATAGAGCCTATCTTGAAAAAACCAAATATATATATATATATATATATATATATATATATATATATATATATATATGAATGATTTATAGACACCAAATAAAAGGCAGATATTGGTACAATAAGAAAGTTGTCAAAAAATAAAAAAAGAAAAGAAAGTTGTCCAAACTATATTCTATCCATAATTTACTTTAAAGTTGTGTTAAAATGCAAATTACGATGTTTATGTATTGTGAAAGACATTAATGACAAAGGTAGATATAGTCAAAGTAAAAGGGCAGAAAAAATACCATGAAAAAAGCTAATTCAAAGAAAGTTTGAAAGTCTGTATTAATGTGGGACAAAATAGACTGCATACCAAAGAAAATTAGCATGGGTAAGAGGAATATTGTACAGTTATAATAGGACCAATTCACTAAGAAGGAATAGCATTTTAATAAATGTGCATATCTAATTACAGAGTCAAAATACATTAAGCAAAAGTGACAGAACAGAAAGGAAAACTAGATGGATTCTAAATTATACTTGAAGACTTGAACTTTTCCTTTTTCAGTATCAATAGAAGTTGCATTTAATGGCCCAAGCTAAAGAATGAGCAAGCACTGCCAACTGAGTCCCTTCGACAGACCATCCCACTAAAAAACAATAAATTCAGACCTTTCTGTGAACACATGAAATGTTACCAAGGTAGGTCATATCTGTGTCATAATGCACACATTAACACATTTTTAAAAATTCAAGTCATTAAAACTATGCCCACTGATTGAATTAAAATAAAAACCAACAACCATACAAGAAAAGGAATTTTTATACTCAGAAATTAAGTCATGATTTCAAAATAGTTCATGGTTCAAAGAGGCACTCCTGAGACAATTGTTTTCTGTTTTTCTTTTATTGAAAATAGATTTTTTTCATAACATTCTGATTAAAGTCTCCCCTCCCCCAACTCTCCTGAGTTTCCCAAGCCCCCAACCACATCCACACTCTTTCTGTTCTGTTCTCAGAAAACCAACAGGCCTCTAAAGGGTAATGCTAAAGTAGGATGAAAAAAAACAAATCAGAATAGAATTAAACAAACAAGTGAACAGAAGAAAAACAGCCGAAGAAAAAGTGCAAGAAACACACATAGCTGCAGCTACAGATGTTTGGACACACGGGAATCCCATTAAAATAAAAAACCAGAAGGCATCATAAATATGCAAAGGACCTATAAGGTAGGGGGAAAAATGACCTGACAAAACATTATTAGAAAAAGAGCCTCCAAACAAGGTGCTAAATTTTGTTTTGTATTGTTTTGGCCATCTACAACTGGGCATGGGACCTGCCCTTAAGAGTGGGTTGTATTTCTAGTGAGACTCTTTTTTTCATTTGTGAATGGTTATCAGTTGGAGATAGCTTCTGGGTTAATAATGGGGGCTTGTGTCTACTTCTCCCCTCAGCGATGGGACCCCATCTGGCATAGACCCATGCAAACCCTGTGTACGCTGCTAGTCTCCATGAGTTCATATGCACATCGGTCTGCTATGTTTAGAAGCCTTGTTTTCATAGTGTCTCCATCCCCTCTGGCTCTTAAAATCTTTCTGTTCCTCTTCCACAGGGTCCTCTGGGCCCTGAAAGGACGGGTTAATGGAGATCTCCTATTTAGGACTGAGTGTTCCAAGGTCCCTTAGTTTCCCTATATTGTCTAGCTGTTGGTCTCTGTATTTGTTCCCATCCATTGCAGAAGGAAGCTTCTCTGAAGATGGCTGAGTCTAGCAGAATGTTGCCATGAGTCATTTTTATTGCTATGTTCTTTTAGCAGAACAGTAGTATTTGGTTTTCCCCTAGGTAACTGGTCTATCTGGTCTCAGGTCCTTAGCCACCCCAATAGTGCAAGGGACAGGTTCCATCTTATAGAATGGGCCTTAGATCCAATTAGCTATTGGTTGGTTACTCTCACAAGCTTTGTGTCACAATTGCACAAATAGCATGTCTCGCAGGCAGGTAAGCATTGTAGATTAAATTATTTATAGCTGGTTTGGTGTTTCTCTTTTTTCTCCGGTAGTGATCAGAGTTCTTGCAGACCCATGAACACTAGTCCATCCATGGGGGAGAAGGCTCTAGGCAGGCGTCAGCTCGACGACTCCATTTTTCAGGACTTGTGTAGGTGTTGTATTCAGCAATAGGGCCTTGTCATCAATTTGTGGAGAGCAATAAATAGCCTTGGCAATAGCCTGGGTTGTTTGGGCCCATGGGCCCTCTTTGACCAATTCAATTAGATGTAACCCATTTCTGGAAGGCTTCATCTGGTGACAAGACATACCCAGTTGGGACTGTCACTCTTGTTGATTGGAGATTTCATTTATATTGCTTTATACATGTGTGCATTTTAGGAAGTTTCTACTATGTTGAGCTTTCATAGGACTCCTCAAATTTTAAATATTTTAAATGAGATGTGAACAAAAATACAGAATGGCAAAATTTGAGGATGAAAGAAAACAGGATCTAGGAACACATTGATAATGCAAGTGGTAGAATCTGAAAAGACGAAAGAGTGCAAATCAATACTTAATCTGACAATTGCAGCAATTAGAAAACAAGAGAACAATGAAACCAAGAATACAGAAGAAATATTATAATAAAGATGAAAGCTGAAATCAATAATACTGAAAATAAGAAAAATCAATGGAACTAAAAGCTGGATCTTTAAAAGATCAATAAAATTCATTAATCTTTAGCACAGTGTCAAAATAAAAGACCAGGACGTATGAAGGAATGCTATCAGGAGCAAGAGGTCTGACAAACCCTCCAGACAAGAACAAAAGGACAAGGAAACTCTTAGAACAACTGAATGCAACAGACCATGTTCCTAGCAATCACAAAGTACCTCAACTGTCTCACAGCCACTACAGAATGTAGATTTATTGTTAAAAACAGACCCAATTTCCAGGCCTAAATAACTCCACTAGTTAACAAGAATAAGAAGAGATTCTCTCTCTCTCTCTCTCCCTCCCTCCCTTCCTCCCTCTCTCTCTCTCTCTCTCTCTCTCTCTCTCTCTCTCTCTCTCTCTCTCTCTCTCTCACACACACACACACACACACACACACACACGACAATGTATTTCAGGAACTAGAAGATGAGTACACTTCCCAGCTTATTTTGAAGTATGAACATGACACTGGTACAAATCAGATGGACAGTATAGAAAAGCCACGGACGACTATCTTTCCTAATCTTTTACATAAGTCAGATTACACAGCATGCCAAACTACACACACACACACACAAATATATTCTGACTGTTGCAATGTGGAACTAGAATTAAAAATTTCAAAAGGAATACAATATATAATCCCTCCCTAAAAATAAAATACTTCAGTATAAAGTTAACAAACATTTTGAGCATC
Source organism: Myodes glareolus (assembly GCF_982192425.1). Taxonomy (NCBI): domain Eukaryota; kingdom Metazoa; phylum Chordata; class Mammalia; order Rodentia; family Cricetidae; genus Myodes; species Myodes glareolus. Next base: position 34,577,027 of record NC_142040.1, read on the forward strand.
TATATGGTAAAAACTGCAAATTTCTGATTAATGAAAGCCTACCAAAATGGCTGGAATTCTATACTATACTCATGGATTGAAAGACACACAATATTAAATATGTCAGATGTCCCCAAATGGATCTACAAATAATACAGAGTTTCAATAAGAATCCCAGATTCTAAAGAAAGCTGATTCTAACATTTATGTGGAAAGACAATGGAGACAGAAAAGCCAAAGAAAATTTGAAAAAGAGGTATACTGACTGATTGTAAAACTACTACAAAGCTAGAGTCGTCATATCTGCAGTTGGAAAGGATTAGACACATAACTGTGTCCAGAGATAGAGAGCCACATAAATAACAATGACCATTAAATATGATTATTGGTAAATATACAAATAATTTGATTAACATGGATAATTATTTCATGAATGATGTTTACTTTTACTTTTAATTTAGTCACTATAATAGTTTCAACATTATTGTGAAATTCAAAAAGTAAAAATAGAAAAGACCCTTAGTTATAAACCTCACATTTAACTTGAAAAATCAATGCAAAAAACGATCAGAGATTTAAACTTGAAAGTATCAAAATATTAAGACATTGTAAGAACACACTAGAGAAAGCCCATAAATCGTGGTTAAACAAATACTTCTTAAGCATCTCATCAGAGGCATAATCAATTAAGCTAAAAATGAATAAACAGCTTCATCAAAACTAAACAAAATTACATTGAGAAAGTGAAAAGGTGAGTGCTCATGATGTGGAAACATTTTCAGATTGCAGGTCTGACAGGACGTCTATACAGAATGCTTAAGTAATTCCTGAAGATCAGCCACAAACTAATAATTGAAAAACAACTTAGAAGCCAGTGAACCATCAATAAGCACTTCACCTTTGGAGGAAATGTATGTTAAAACAGAGACATATCACACGTAACATTTCGGTGAGAGCTGATAAAACACAATCAGTGTGTGAGGAGGAAGAACATCTCTGACATTATGAGCAGGGTGTGTGTGGTGTGTGTGCGTGTGTGTGTGTGTGTGAGAGAGAGAGAGAGAGAGAGAGAGAGAGAGAGAGAGAGAGAGAGAGAGAGAGAGAGCGCATGTGTGTTGCATGAAACATTGCAGCCACTCTGGAAAACAGCTTGGCCATTTTTCAACAATTCAAACACACGTGTAGTGTATATTAGCAATTTCACTTCAAATGTCAGCTAGCAGATAAATAAACAGAATACATCCTTACAAAAGAATATTACTATTATAAAAAATATAATGGGCCTCAGATGAACCTCAAAGACATGTTAAGGGAAAAGAGCTAATCTCTACCTGTTACTGTGAGTGTCTATGCGTGTCATGTCTTCAAAGTCAAAACTTCACTGGTGGGGACCATATTAGTGGTTGTCATTAGTATGTGTGGAGAAAGGATTGTGACAACAAGAAGAAAGAGAAATTTTTACTTTGTGGTAATTTTCATTTGTTTCGTTTTACTTTTGAGACTGAGTTTTACTATGTAACCCTGGCTGGCCTGGATTACTCCATATAAATGAGGCTGGCTCTAAATGCGCTATGATGACCTGCCTCCGCCTTTAGAGTGCTGGGATGCCAGTCATGTGTCCCAGTCATGTGCACATCTTGCTACGTGTTAATGAAAAGAAAAATACATTTAAAAACCCCACAATGTTAAAAAGTACACCTACACGATAACCTTTAAAGACAACAACAATAAAACCAAACTCAAGTAGTTGGGAGACCAGGAGAGCGGAGAATTCTGAGAGGAACAGAGCCTCACAGTTAAGCTCTGCCATCCTGAAAGTGTGACTGTGAAGAGGCCAGCATCGGGTCCAGGTCTTTCTCTTCATCCATGTTGAAATGGGCACATATATGCCAGCAGCTTGATGGAGGTGCTGACTATTTATCCAGGAGGAAGATATAGTGTTAGCTGACCTCTATCCTGTAACATCTCTGGGCATCTTTACCATGTCCCATGAGCCTGTCAACATCTCCCAGCCTGCTCTTGAGTACCAGAAAACTCTTCCATAAGTGACATCTCTTCCAAACGTATCTTTATGAAAGCTGAGATGGGTGTTATTATTATTTTCATTTTATGAAAGAGGACATAGATTACCTTATTTCACTAAAATCAAGTGCCACAGGTGAGAACCCTTGACTTGTGTTGCGCATTCATTCATCCATTCATCTAAAAGATTTTATCAACTATTTACATGATGGGGAATGATAGCCTCTACTCAGCTAAGTTCTATCTAAATTCTATACATATGTGTGTGTACATATATAAATATATATATGTATGCATATATATAAATATATCTTCAGAACGGATATTAAAGGACAGCTTTGTGGCCATAAGAATAGTAGCAGTTGTAACAGGAGTTTTAGCTGCTGAAAAGATCTAAGACATCACAGAAGAGATGTTGTGGTGGTCAGATTCGTCACTGCTGGGACAAAGTGCCCAATACACACAATTTAAGGCATGGATGGGCATTTCAGCTCACAGTCTCTGTGGTTTCAGTCTGTGACTACTTGCGCCCAGGTGCTTGGCGAGAACATCATGGCGGCCAGGAGCTTCTCCTCAGAGATAATAGAAAACAGGAGAGGAGTCCAGTTTGGGTTTCTTGGTTCTATGATAGTCTCATGGTACCTAATAACAAATATGTTCAAAGTGTCAATCTTTTAGATAATGATCTTCAGTTAGTGATAGGTGTTTGGTAAGCATATTTTGATTGACTGGCTAGCAAATACATACGTATACATACATACATAGATATACATACCTACACACACACACACACACACATATATATATATATATATACACAAAACTATATGTAGTTTTGAGGGTGAAAAGGAATATAGGAAGAAGTCTGAATAACCCAGGGTGATTGTGCTGAATCTCCCATGCTCCAAATGGATGCCTGTGGTCACCAGGGGTCTCACCTGCCCTGTGTGTCGCTGTTTTCTCTCGGTGCAGGTGCATTTTCTTGGTGTAGGGCAATTAGGAGCCCTGCCTGGAGAATAAGGGAAGAAGAACTGCTTAAATGCAACTGTACAAAGTCATTATGAGATGCTCTCAAAGCCGGTAATTACTACTGCAGCTTTTCATGGAAATCGCTATTAGTATTTTTACTTAAACTACAACTGTGTTTTGTTATTTGACACAAAACGCTTTTGAGAACATCTGCCCACAATTGGATTCCTTTCCAAGCATTCCTTGGAAAAAGAGAAGAAGAATATATACATCAGGGGGTAATTTAATGCTTGTAGTTAAGACCCTGAAAAGGATCCATTGTAAGGCAGAAAAGTCAAAGGGAATGAATTATGAAACACACAGGATCGTTTCTGGTTGCCCTTGTAAAGCAAGGCTGGGGAATCTGCCTTTAACGCAAGGACCTTCACAATTGGCCTTTTACAAACCCGAGAGGTTATCGTCCACACTGGGAAGCCGACATGCTATTGAAGAGCAAGAATGATTTGTGAATGGCCAGCTGCAGACGTGAGGAAGGGAAGCACGATAAAATATGGAAAAGAGACCCGGGAACTGACTTGGGAACCATGACCAGTCGTTTCCCTGAGCACTTAGAGGAAGCTAGAGGGGAGGTGGCTTTTGAGAAGGGGATCCACAACAGCAAACCATGTGTGACTGTGGCGGCCTGCAATCTTTGGCTACAGGGTGTGGCAGGCGGCAGGTGACTGGAATTAAACGCGTTTAGAATCTAAGTTGCACCCGGCGTAAAATGAGAGTCATTTAGATGCCCCTAGAGTCGGGAAAACCAGCTATGACTCTGACAAGATGGATAAATTGTTATCCTGACATCTCAGAATCAGGCAAGAGCTGGAGAGCTACTTCAGCAGCGGTGACAGGAACAGGCCAGGCTCGAACTCAGCCGGAGCTCGGGCACAAAGACTTCTAGTATTTCATGCAAAACACTGTTCAGCCATTCCTCTGGCCACTGAGAAACAGTAAGAGACAGTATTTATATGACTTCAGGAGAACTCATGGGGCCTACAAAGACACCTGAAATCAGGAGAGTCAGTGGGTAAATACAGATTTATCTTTATTCTTTGAAGTTCTATTATCATAGACTTCAGGGCAGCTTTCAAAATGACACATACTCCTTGACCCAGCCTTCAAAGCGTCTCTTCCCTTCCCAACTGCACAGGAACTTCTCCTCCAGACTCCTGAGCCGTGCACGCTGTTTACTCCCTAGACTGAGGATTTCCTTGCCCCACAAAGAGGGCTGGCACCCTGGATACTTACTCATTATCAATTTCACACCTTTTCCTTACAAATACAACCATAGTTTTGTTTGGCAACTCAACCTCTCTCTCCCAACCATGTGCCTCTCTGAACAAACCATGGCAATTGTGCTGTTCTGCTCAGTCCTTTCTCAGGAAAAGACTTACGGTATTACACTGTGTGCTAAGAATGGCAGAGGAATCCACTGGGAGGATTTGAAGATAGGTTCCCTAGATTTGAAAAAGGAATACATGTGGGAAAGGGTGATCTAGTTGCTGAATACTACCATGTCCATGCATGTTTGGAGCTGTTAAGTCTTGCAAACATAGAAGGCACTTGAGAAGGAAAAGAGAACAGAAAGACAAAGAAAACAAAAGACCCAGGGAGTATACAGCATTGGTGACATGGAGTGTCTTAGTAAGGGTTTCTTTGCACCATGACAGCAACTCTTATACATGAAAACATTTATTTGTGATGGCTCACTTAAAGAGGTTTAGTCCATTATCATCATGGCAGAAAGCAAAGCAGTATGCAAGCAGACGTGATGCAAGAGAAGGAGCTGAGAGTTCTTACGTCTTGACTCACAGGCAACAGGAAGTGGTCTGAAACACTGGGTATGACTTGAGCCTATATGAGTCCTCAAAACCTGCCTCCACAGCAACACACTTCCTCCAACAAGGCCACACCTACTCCAACGAGGTCACACTTCCTAATAGTGCCACTCCCCTTGGGCACCATTTTTTTTACAAACCATCCCATGAGGTCATGAACCAGTCCAGCTGGAGTGCTCCATTTCAGGACATAAAGAACTCTCATTGTTTAATCCATTTTCACTCTTATTTCCTACGACTTGCTGCAGAGAGTATAACTGATCGACATGCCCATCTGTGTGCATGTTTTCCTCATCTCTGTCACAGTAAATGCCTCTGTTGTCACCCACAGTACTTGCTATGCTCCAGGTGTAAGTGAATGGTGGATTCCCAAAGAGACAGATGCGTGGATGGATGCATAGATGTGCTGTGACTTAAGACGAACTGGATTCCCAGGGCAGGGATTGGACCACTCTCCTCCCAGGTGTGCAAGCCGCAGTTCACTTTTACGTGTTTCCCTCTTCTTCCTTTCCCTTAAGCAATCCATCTTCAAGTTCTATTCATTTTCTATTCTAGATCCATTCCAAAGTCGTTTCATTTCATCTTTTTTTTCCCCTTTCAATTTCAAGTTCTATCGTCTCTTAACTACACCAGTACATCAGCCGTCTAATTAGTTTCCCGTACTCTCTTAAATCTGTCTTGTACACTCCAGCCCGAGAAAATCTCTCCACATGCCAGATTCTCAATGCCCCTCAGCTCTACCTTAGACTGAAGGATGAAGAAAAGATAATATTAAGATGCACAAAGTTCCCAGGCTTGCACAGCCTATGCCTTCTATCACTTTCCACAACTTCTTGCCCTTGATTCTCTAAAACAGGCCTATTGGAATGTGCCTTGCTTTGTACCTGTTCTTCCACACATCCAGCAGGATCCACCAGCACTTCAACACAATCACATGACCTTTATGCTTTGCCCCACTCCATGCCTCAGTTTAATTTTGCATTTCCCAAGGAAGCCTCCCCTGAACCCACCAAGTGGGTAGTTTCCCCTGCCATACCCTTTACTAATATCATGAGCCTCTCAGTCATAGACAGGATGACCATCCCAACTGGTATGCCTCTGGCAGTGACTGCGGCGCTATTGATAATTACACTAGGACTGTAAATACAAACAGAAATTGTCCTGGGATAGCAGGGTGCTTGCTTTTCCCCAATACTGTATTGTAATTTTTATTTACCAGCTACTATCTCATTCGTTTAAATTTCTCTATATCTGAACATGGACATAGACCGTATCACATTGTCACATTTTTCATGGCAGGCATAGTGCCAGATTAAATAACAGACAATAAGTATCTGTAGGGGAAAAAATAAGAATAAATGAATATGCAAAGTCAGCTCACATTTCACTTTCTATTACTTTTTATCATTCTCCATAGACTAGTTTTTATATAGTAGATCATATTATTGCTTCTCATTTTTTAAATTTAGGGACATTTGACACAGCATTGCTTTATTGCAGACTCATTTAGTCAACAAGTATCTACAAAACATATAATGTGATTCTGGCAATTCAAAACACTAAAATAACAAACAAGATATGGGTCTTCTCTCAAAGAACACACAGTCCCGTGTTGGGGGATCCCCAGCACCCACTTGAACTGCAGACTAGTTTGCATCGTACAAATACCTAGCCAATCTGGAAGTGAAAGGATAAAAAATAAGTCTCAACACTTTTTAAGATTTCCTTCTCTGCTCTATCATCTCCTCACCTCCTATTCCAAGGTCATTGCCCTTATGATTTTCATTTCTTAGTAAAAATCTAACTGCAAGAAACACTCGGCTACGTTGTGGTAATTTTAGATCCTAGCAATCTGTCAAAAATGATATTAATGCATATCAACCTGCTAGAAATAAATGGAAATCTCAAGGAGAGCAAAATTAAGTGCTATAAGCATAGGCTCTGATCCCAAAGCTTCCCCATGGGTGCTTATCAAATTCAGTAATAGCTAGTAGTTTGGGTTTTAATATACAATCAGGCCAGATATGAGGCCGTGGGTCCTATGAGACACTGAGTCAGAAACTAATACCCCTTCATAAAGCTGTAATGCTCAAAGGGATATAGCCTGAGTAATTAGAGGCATTGGGGGGAAAGATCCACCCACCTTAACAGGGAAACAAATGAAATCTGGTGTTCTAGGCTACAAAAAGGGGGAGAATATATATATATATATATATATATATATATATATATATATATATATATATATATATATATATCTCCAGAGGAATGAAAATTACAGACTTCAGTTTCGTTTTCTTGTTGAAGTTAAAATGCATATTTTTATAGTGGTGTTGAAACTGTCAAGACAAGACATTTACATAGAAATTAATCCTGGGACAGTGATGTCACTGTCATACCCAGAAGATTGACCAGAAAATAATTGAAGGATATGTCTGCATCCTGGGCCACCCAGGATTTTCATGGGTGGGTTCTCACTGAGGGATGGCCCTATGGCACAGGACATAGACACAAGCAAGATAAGAATATAATGATCTACAATAACAGAAGCATCATCTGAAAAGAATGGTTCCCTGAGCAGAATCCCCTGGAAACAGAGTCTGAGATGGGGATTTACAGGCAGGAAATTTCCGGAGGATGCTCTATGGAACACCAATAAGAACATGAAAAAAAAAAAGCAGACTTGATCAGGCGATGATACAGTAATACAATTGTAACAGAAGACTCCACTAATCCTGGAGGGGCCTCAGTGGCTGGAGAGAGCTCTTAAGAATTATCACAAATTGAAAGAATTAAGCTAGGCCTTTCTTCCCTAATATCAGCTAGGCATTAGTACAAATTGCCCTGGGAAGAAGTCATAAATCTGGGGAAGTTGGTTCTCTTTGGCCAATGATGATTTTGAGAGAGATCCAAAAGTAAGCCACCAGCAACCAGTACATGGAGGGAAAGGAGCGTCTTTGTCCTTCTCAAAATAGATGGGAGATGAGGACACTGAGCAACACAGAACAGCACTCACTACCACCTGCCCCTTTGGACTATTTGGATTCATTTCCTTTGGCACATTGTGTTTTGTTCTGGCTAGGAAGAACACCATCAGATTCCTGACTGTTCTTAACCCTGAGCAATCTCAGGTAAGTAAATGTGCTGGAGAACACTGACAATCCTCCATGCTGCGAATGGTTTCACAAGCACAAATGAAGTTCACCACTCCCCACCTCTATTATCCATGCGAGATCTCTTCCTGATATCTTCGTAGCTTAACTGATGAAAAATCTAAGGATCTAGATTTTCTAGCATTATGTCCTTCTAAGACTAAGTTGACTGTACTTAACAATTTAAAATTGGCAATGGAGTCTCAAGAGGTCTGACAGTGGTTCATCTGAGTGTGAAATATTCTTTTTCTTCAGTATGAAACAGCAGCAGCCTTAGCTTGATCTTCTCCTGAAGTATAAATTACCTCTGCAAGCAAGGCATATCTTTCCCTTGGTTGCTAGCCTCTTGAGATACAGAGTCCTGGAAAACATGGTGCAGCCATAAATTAAGCCAAAATCGTTATTACCCCCTCCAGCAGCAGCCTTCACACCTGAGCACCGGATCATCCAATTAAACTTCTTTTTAGATTGCTAGAAGAGAAAACACAAATTTTGTAAGTGGGTTACCATGAGTGGGACTAACAGAAAAATGTCAAATATGGGAGGGCAGTTAAGAAACGTGACAGGTAGAAAGTGGAGATCTAATACACACATAATATGAAGTATTCACTTCTTCAGATGAACGTTTAACAATGGTATGGGCTAGAAAACAAGTGAAGTGGAAATACAAAGTGTTAAAAGCAGAAAATGAGATGATAGAAAGAAAAGCAAATGCATGAAATCACAACAAATATAAATGGGCTAAACTTAACAATCAAATTTCAGAGATCCTCAGACAATTCTACTGTATAAAATAGGTACATTAAAAGAACAATGGCATGGAAGACTCAGAGATAAGAGGCAAGTAAAATTTACCAGGCAATTTCTTCCCAAAAGAAGGCCATCATATCATCTCTACCAAATAAATTGGTCTTTTTTTTTTTAAAAAAGTCACAATTTTAATAATAAACAAAGAAGGTAATTTAGAGAAATGTTTACTAGGATTATGTATGATCTTAAATATGTATAAACTTATCACTTTATGGTCTTATGAATAAAATCTGAAAAGAAATTCAGGGCAACCCACATCAGTGCTATATCTCCTATGAGTTTTGACTTTTTACAAGGTTTGCTACCTCATGAAAAGAGAGCTCAAATTTAAGGCAGTGTTTATTGGGTCAATTTAATCCTAACTATTCAAAAGCAAGGTTAATTTATAAATATATTCTGGAGAGTGGATAAATAGATCTTTTTTATCTTGTTAAGTTTGTTTGCCAAGTGCAGCTGTGTTTATGAAGCTGAAGTTTTGCTTACTGATTCTAGGAAGTGGATTCAGTAAATGATTTGTGGAATTGAACTGAACTTTTGTAAGGAAATATAAGCCTGTTGTCAAACATTCGTACACCATGGTGGACTTTCTAGGTGGGGTTCCTATTAAATGGAAATTATTTTTTCAGAAATTTGGATTGGCTGGCAGCCCTGTAACAGAGCCAAGTTCTGGAAATAAAGATGATCCTTTTCATGGGAGTTGTTCTGTCTTCTTATTTTGTTTGTTTCTGTTTTGCTTTTGCTTGGCTGGGAAATTTTTTTTTCTTCTTTAATGAAAATAAATCTCACTGGCAGGGCTTATGCAAGCACGGTCTCAATCAAAGCTATCTTCCCTTGAATTAGTATTCTACAAGAACCTCCTAACTACAGTTTCCAGTGCCTACCTATCAAGTTAAGGAAATCCCTTCTTTCAGGAATGTGGGTTCTTCCTCTTGTCCATTACAAATAAGAGTGAAATGAAATAAATTAACAGGGTTTAAAGTCCAGCAGGATATTATAATGGATAACATTGAGACAGACTGAGGTTGTGGAAAGAAGATGGAGAAAGAGAGAGAGGGAAAGACAGCAAGGGGTGGGGGAGACAGGAAGCACACTCACACATGAGACTTTTGCAGGGGCGGGTAGACTGGAACCGTGCTGATATATAGGCTCTTGATGGCCTTGCTAACGGGGAGATTTGACTGCTAAATTTGACCTTGCTCCCAAGTAATTGATGAGACGTAACATTATCATCAGAATGATGGTAATGAGCTATAGATGCAGAGTTGGCCTGTGGAGGTTGCAGAGAAAATAGGCTGTAAGGCAAACGCATTATTCAGGCTAAAGAGACCAGTGCAGAAATTCCCGTTAGGAAAGCTTTGGTGGGGTTGTTTTGAATACTGTGAACTCAATTCTTCCATAGCTGAAGCACAGAAAAATCCAACAACAACAGCAGCAGCAAAGATATCTTAAACTAGACTCGGTTGTGATCGTTCCCTGAGCGTCTCATTCCTGTCATAAAGAGCTAGCTGAGTCTTGTCAATCCCTCAAAATCAGGTTCAACGTCAAGTTCATGACTAGGGTCTGTCTTAATTATACCTTTTGGTCCTACGTCTCTGACATCTGAAAATACCAAATATTCTTCTAATTGTGGTTTTAGAATAAATTAACTTCTTCATTTCTGCTTTCTTTTTATTTCTCCCTGATGGCTTCCCTTTGAAAAGGATGCCTGTGTTTTCAGCCACAGTGACTTCACTAGACACCCGGCCATTACAACCTCTCATTTCTGATGTGTGGTTTGTCTTGTGAAATGAGATTTCAGTCGTGCGTGTTTGAAAAGCTCTGTCTCTGCAGCTTTGCTTTGTACTTTGCAAATGTTCTCACTAAGTCTGGAATGGAAGCAATTTCTCCTCTCTCTCTCTCTCTCTCTCTCTCTCTCTCTCTCTCTCTCTCTTCCTTCCCTCTTCCTCCCCCCAGCCTTTCTGTTGGTGTCTACATCTTATTAATTTATGGTAATGGGTGACCAGCCTTTTCTTTTCTGTCGTACACAGAAGAGAATACTCCTTAGCCAAGGCTTTTCTGAATCCAGTGTGCAATGTGTAAGCACACACAGCCTTGTCAACTCAAAGGCTGGTTCCACTGAATTGACTCAATAAGAGCTTGAAACACTGACATTTTAACCTTGGTGCTTAGTGTGTCGGGTCTCCTACTGTGAGTAGTTGCCACAACTCTGGTTTACAAAGCTAGGGTTGTGACTTCACTCTAAAATCTGGTGTCCATCACAATGATAATCCCTTCTCAGAAAATCTGAATGATTGAAACTATTTTACCAAGCGCAAATCTGGCCTTAGCCTAATCTGACCTCTGTATAAATAATGTTTATTTATGTTCAAGGTTATAGAATCACCCTGCTTCCTCATATATTCAACTCAAAAATCTGATACCCAAACCTTTCCCAAGACTGCTGATCCCAAGATCAACTCCTACCATCAGTCTCTCCTAATTCTATCTCACTGAGATGCCAATATTACTCCCATGGTACCCTGTTCCCTCTCTGTAGCAATCAATGTATCTAACTGGCTTGACTATAGGTGTACATACAGATGTATTCAGCTGGAGGGCATGCACAAGGCTGACCAGCTTCCCATTCTTCCTTGACGCCTAAGATGTGCCAACCACTTGAGCTACTAAGCCCTTTTTGCTGTGGAAATGAATGGGTGTTTATCAATTATGAGTCACTCAGGATAGTATGGGGCCAGTGATATTGTCTATAAGAGACGATGAAACACCAGGGCCTGATATCATCAGAAAGCTCTTTCTACCTAAGTTTGAAGGCATAAAAACTAAAAGAGGTTTTCAAAAACCAGGCAGTTCCAAAGAGGGACCCCAACAGAAACTTGGCCTTTGGAAGAGACATATGGCCCTTCATGACTGACTGGCCATTGGCATGAGGGGCAAGGAAAACAGATGTCCTAATTCCCCTCCTTTCTCCCTTTAATCTCCCCAGCATCTCTATAGAAGACAACGGCATCAGAGGGTGTAGTGAGTTCTTCTTACTCTAGTCGGCCTCAGCATCTACTTTGAATACACTTTCCAGCTCCAGAAGCAAAGCCAAGTCACCTTTGACACAGTTTCCGTTTCTCCACCTTCTCTCAGTAGCTCAGTGTGGCCAATCCAGATATCTGCTTTCTGGAGAGTCTCCTGACAACACTCCCCTCCAGGACATCTGGATTCAGCCTGCTTGACTTGCCTCATTGACCCTCACAATCCACATGGCCCATGTGACAGGCCACAGTAACTAACCTCTCAGCCACAGCACGACTCCAGAAAACTCATGCCAGCTTGCTGTAAACCCACCAAGTAGAATTTTCCAAAGGAAAGTCTGCTCAGGTAATGTCCTAGATCCTAAGCCCATACGTCTGTTTGTCACCCTCTTCCCAGCCCTCCCTTCCTCCATCCCTTCTTCCTTCTTCCTCACCCTCTGACTGAGCACTCATGTCCTGAATCTACCCATAATCCCTCTGTGATATGTTTCTTTTCTCTTAGGATAGATTGACAATAAAGCTTGTTCTGTTGTTTCCTAAGTTTCCTTATGCTTCCATATCCCTGTCTCACTTGACCCACATACCTGAGCACTAAAGCTTAGTGCTCCTCTACAGAGGGGCTAACCTCACAGGGATAAACAGGCCACAGCTTCACTTAGAACTCTACAAATGCATCTGCCAGGATAAATAAGTTTCCTGTGAGAGAAACTCTGGACCACAAGCTAGACACTTAAGCCGTAGCCAAGTATCTGCCTGAAGTATCCGAGAAAGGCACATTGTAAATATCCAGAACCACTCCTTGTGGAGCCCCATCAGGGAAGGGTCAAAGTTTACATCTTCTCCGAAGGAAAGGATGTCAGGATCAGATCAACGGAGTGCAAGGAAACCCATTAGCAGTTTGAATAGTCACCCTCCAGATGTAGTGAGCAGGCTGGAAATGGGGTTCATGGTGTTTATTCATATACATCCTGTTTCATTTACCCTGTGGATATTAGTGTCATCAAGTGTTTGCAGTAATCCACAAAACCTAAGTACAAAGCCAGAGTTTCCCTAGAAAATGGATTTGGGTGCTTCAAAAAGACTGAGTAGCAACATCAGCAACCGTAGCGACAAAGGAAGCTGGTGGTTATCACGTGTCAGACATTGCTTTAAACCTTTCATGTCTATTGAATTAGTTTCTCGTTGCTGCTATAGCAAATTGGACTGTTCTGGGGTTAAAAACGCCAGCATGGGTCTTACAGACTAATGTTAATGTGCCAGCAGGGCTGCATTTATTCAAGGGACTGTAGGGAAGAAATTATCTCTGCCTTTTCCAGCTCCCAGAGGCTACTCATATCCCATTCAGAAACTGTACATTCCAAACTCAGTTTCCATTGCTGTACCTCTTTTCTGATTCTCTCTCTCTCTCTCCTGCTTCACTGTGTGACTTCACAGGATTCTTGTGACTGTACCTGGAACTCATTATGGTGTTAACTGAAGATACTAACCCTGTCTACAACATCTCCATCACAGGGTAATATATTCATGGGGTCCTGGATCTGGATTTCCTACCAACAAGGACATTCTGCACCATGGTATATTGCTGTTGTCTAGTCGTCAGGCCCTGCTACAACTTCAACAGCGGTCCCCAGCTCCCTATACGATCCTCTATAGTAGAAGGATCCAATTACAATTACAGAGCAATTCATCGCCATGCCTCTTCAGTTTTCTTCAACCCAGACGTCATCTCCATCTCTTCTTGACACTTATGACCTTGACAGTTCTGATGACTGTGGGCCAGCTATTTTGTGTGATATTCTTCCACTTATCCAGGGACTCTTTCTTCTTTTACTCAGCCATATCACATAACTGATGCTGTGTTCCTTCCCATGCATATCAGTGCTCGAGTACATTTTATTTGTTCCACTGCGGATGATATCCTCTTACTCATTCATGTTGTTTAAATAAACTAAACTTGGAAAGGTTTTTTTCCTTATTTTCCTATACAGCTACCATTTTTCTTTCATAGTTAGTGATAATTGGTATCTATTTGCATGGGTCTGGGCACATGAACAAAAATGCATGCCACCACAGGCATGTGGTGGTCAGAAGACAGATTGCCGGAGTCGCTTCTCTCCTTCCACCGTATGAATGCTAGAGTATTGAGTTTGGGTTGGCATGCTTGGCAGGCAGCAGGCATCTTTCCTGCTGATCCATTCTGCCAGCCGTGTGAGAAAGTGCTTTGAAACTATGCTCACACACTGACCCTCACAAACTTTCAACCCCCTCTTCATAATCTCCGTAAGGATTTTTTTCATAGGCTACCATCTATTCATGCAATTATTTGGGGGCTCATCCTACCACCAGATTGGCAGTAGAATGGCTGCCAGACTAGATTAACATATTTCCCTTGAGTAAGGCTTATCTTGTGGTTTCCCTCCTCATGCCTTGGAGTCAGCTATTTATCTATTGGGGTCGTTTTAGTGGAGAATGGTTAAACCACAATATTTGGGAGCTGTGTGTACTCACAATCTTGATTCTCATAATGGACAAGGGTGGGGAAGGCAAACTGCATCTCCTTTATTTTTCTTTCTACTGATATTGAAAACCACTAGGCATAGGGGTCCCTTCAATTGCAAGCAGTGCTGCAAAGTGCATTCTCTGCTTTCTGGTCCAGAGTGGTGATGCTGTTGTTTCCTTCTACCATATGAATGAATTCATTTGTTTAAGACAATACCCTTTCCTAAAACAGGTTTAGCTTGACCACAGAAATGGAAAGGGGAGCTCTAGTTAAGGACAGGGGAAATAAACCCAGAAAAAGAAGGGTAAAATGATGGAGGAGGGTTAACTGTCTATGTACTACTTTCATTGGTTAATAAAGAAACTGCCTTGGCTTTTGATAGGACAGCAGCTTAGATAGGTGGAGTAGACAGAACAGAATGCTGGGAAGAAGACAATGAGGTAGTTGCCATGACTCTCCTCTCTGAGACAGCTGCAGGTTAGAATCCTCCTGGTAAGCCACCACCTCATAGTGCTACACAGATTATTAGAAATGGGTTAGATCAATATGTAAGAGTTAGCTAATAAGAGGCTACAGATAATGGGCCAAGCAGTGTTTAAAAGAATACAGTTTCCGTGTAATTATTTCGGGTAAAGCTGGCGGGGAGGCGTGCGGCAGGAAGCGGCCCACCGCTCCTTCCACAGTAAAAGAACAGTAAGAATGTCTGGGAAAGCCATAAGAAATCATACTGTTAGTATCTACCTAAAAAAAATAATCTATATCTCCACCCTCACCCCTGCCCCCCCATACTCACAACTTTTGCCCTACAATCTTGTTTGCTTCCAATTTCCAGGAGGATCTATATATGTTTTTCTTTGGGTTCACCTTGTTATTTGGCTTCTCTTGGCTTGTGAACTATAGGCTTAATGACCTTGGTTTATGGCTAAAGTCCACAAATGAGTGAGTCCATACCATATTCATCTTTTGGGGTCTAGGTTATCTCACTCAGGATAGTGTTTTCTATTTCCATCCATTTGCATGCAAAATTCAAGATGTCGGTGGAGATGGAGGAAGGGCAGATATAGGATCAGGGAAGAAGATACCTACATTAAGGGATCCATTTTAGGGTTGGCAAGAAGCTTGGCTCTAGAGGGGATCCCAGGTTTCCATGGGGATGTCCCCAGCTAGGTCCTTGGGCAGTAGAGGAGAGGGTGCCTGAACGGTCCTTGCCCCACTATCATGCTGATGATTATCTCGAATATCACCATAGAATCTTCGTCCGGTGACGGATGGAGATAGAGACAGAGACCCTCATCAGAGCAACAGACTGGGCTCCCAAGGCCCAGATGAAAGGCAGAAGGAGGGAGAAGATGAGCAAGGAGGTCAGGACCGTGAGGGGTTGATCCACCAACTGAGGCAGTGTGCCTATTCTAATGGGAGCTCACCAAATCCAGCTGGACCGGGTCTGAATGAGCATGTGATCAAACCAGACTCTCTGATTGTGGCTAACAATGGGGGTTGACTGAGAAGCCATTGATAAAGACACTGGGACTTGTTTTTACCGCATGTTCTGGCTTTTGGGGACCCTAGTCTATATGGATGCACAGCTCCCTAGACCTGAATGTGTGTGTGGTGGGGGGGGGCTTGGGCTTCTCACAGGGCAGGATTCCCTGCCCTCTCTCAAGCAGGGTGGGAGAGGGAGGAGGGGGCATGGGGGAGCAGGAGGGGAGATTGGGAAAGGGAAGGAAGTGTAAATAATTGAATGGAAAAATAAAATTAAAATAACAAACAACTAAAGAAAAAATAATCTATAATGCATAGAAGTCTGTGTATAAATGTGTATATGTGGTTTAAATAAATTTTTTTCTGCTGGCATGACAATGATCCCTCCAAGAGCCAAAGACCATCTAACAAAAACTCCCAACATCAGGTGAGAGAAGACCTTAGAATTGTTGGTCAGGGTTGTCCAAGAGACTCCCAATGTCATAGTCTGTAATGACTATCGCCCTTGGTTGTCCCCCCTGGGGTGGTAGATAAGTTCCTATTGCTGAAGACACCATGCACTTCAGACTCAAGCCCCAGAGACCCCTGACCTTCATGGCTCCTCACTGAGGACCAGCTTTCATGGTACCAGAAGGCACCATGCAAGTTTTCAAAGAAGGGAAGCCCCCAACAGTCCCACCCAGCTGTGATTCATAGGAATCACCTCAGTGACCAGCCAGGCACTATAACCTTAAAGGGTTGTCAAGCGGTTCAAGTGCAGAATTGCTCGGATTTTAATCTACTTCTCTAGAACTATTTCATCTCTCGTATTTGATGTGTGACTGAGGCAACTCAACCTCGCTGTGCCTCTCTCAATTACCCTTTTTGCAAAAGAAGGTGCCCCGGGATTCCCTTACATTGGTTTTAGTCCAAACCAGGAGCAGCTATTTCTCCAAAGACACTGGGCTCTGCTTAGCGAGACAGGGAATTAGCAGACAAGGTTAAGCACCAGGTATCCCATTCCTGCTGGACTGTTGCTGCTTCTAGGTTTTCCCTCAAAACAGCAGTTCAGAGATATCTGTTCCATACATACTAGTTTCTGCGTCTACTCATTTGTTGTGAAAACCGTAAATCATACTGGTATAAAGTTTATTCTAATATATATTTACACGTAACTCCTTTCTCCAGCCAGGAGTAATGTTTTCATTACCTTTAATGTCTACTTATTTGATCACCTCTCATGCATCTAGCCAACCTACTGTTTCTACAACCATCTACTTACTGTGTGGACCCTGCCACCCTAGATTATCTCAGCGTGGCCACCTCTAGATCCTCAGGGCCTCTGACATCCCAGGCCGAGTCACCTTCACCCATGGACGCCCACATTCTTCTGTTTGGATTCTTCTTCACAATGCCACACTGTCCACTGACAATTTCCTCCAATGTTCGGGCTCTAACTCTGCATACAGATCCAGTCCCCGGCGCTTACCTGTGTGTTGCCTGGTGTAGGCTCTGATCTGCCCTGCCCAGCAGCTCCACTACTCGCCACACTAGCCCCAGTTTGCCAGAGTCTGACACCCT